>NC_087528.1:0-9008406 GCF_963921805.1 Phalacrocorax carbo
ATGATCTCACAAGGGGGAAGAAAACCAGCAAAGCAAAAACCAAACCCCAAACAGAACACCATACCACTAAACCGCCTCACCGCCCCCTCAGCGCCCAAAACAGCATCCCGGGAGAAAAAAAGCAAAGCAGGCCACAAGGGACCTTTCTAGTACAGCTGCTGCCAAAGAGCGCCAAGCTCTGGAAGCCTTACCTCAGGCAACGCCTCCGCTTCTCTAAGCGCCAGAGCACGCCTGCCCGGGGGGCTGAGACAGCCCCAGAGCTGCGACCGCCCGAGGGAACACGGGAGCCCCGGCGCCAGAGGAGCCCGGGGGCAGCGAGAGCTGCCCGAGCCCCGGCTGGGGCTCTTCGACCCCCGGGCCCCGCCCCCGCCCTTCCCACAGCGCCCCGCGAAAGGGGCGGGCCGAGCCCCCCGAGGGGGGAAGGCCCCGGGAGCCGTACGGGAGCCGCCTGGAGTTCCCGGCGCGGGAGGGGGGGGGGGAGAGAAAACACCCAAACCGAGCCCCCCCCCCCCGAGCGGAGCAAACACAGGCTCGGGCCGTTGCCGGGGGGCGGGGCCTGTCGCTAAGGGGAGAGAGCCGGCACCGCCCCCCGGGCCGTTGCCAGGGGGCGGGGCCTGTCGCTAAGGGGAGAGAGCCGGCACCGCCCCCCGGGCCGTTGCCAGGGGGCGGGGCCTGTCGCTAAGGGGAGAGAGCCGGCACCGCCCCCCGGGCCGTTGCCAGGGGGCGGGGCCTGTCGCTAAGGGGACAGAGCCGGCACCGCCCCCCGGGCCGTTGCCAGGGGGCGGGGCCTGTCGCTAAGGGGAGAGAGCCGGCACCGCCCCCCGGGCCGTTGACAGGGGGCGGGGCCTGTCGCTAAGGGGAGAGAGCCGGCACCGCCCCCGGGCCGTTGCCAGGGGGCGGGGCCTGTCGCTAAGGGGAGAGAGCCGGCACCGCCCCCGGGCCGTTGCCAGGGGGCGGGGCCTGTCGCTACGGGGAGAGAGCCGGCACCGCCCCCCGGGCCGTTGCCAGGGGGTGGGGCCTGTCGCTAAGGGGAGAGAGCCGGCACCGCCCCCCGGGCCGTTGCCAGGGGGCTGGGCCTGTCGCTAAGGGGAGAGAGCCGGCACCGCCCCCCGGGCCGTTGCCAGGGGGCGGGGCCTGTCGCTAAGGGGAGAGAGCCGGCACCGCCCCCCGGGCCGTTGCCAGGGGGCGGGGCCTGTCGCTAAGGGGAGAGAGCCGGCACCGCCCCCCGGGCCGTTGCCAGGGGGCGGGGCCTGTCGCTAAGGTGGGTGGGGCCAGGTGCGTCAGCCATCAGACCGCCTGCCCGCCCATCGCCGGGGGCGGGGCCCGTTGCTAAGAGCGTGGCGAGGAGTATCAGCACCACCCTCACCGGGCTATCGCAAGGGGTCAACACCTGTCGCTAAGGGCTGTGGTACACGGCTCCAGCCCCCACGGTGCCGTCACCAGGTAGCGGGGGGGGGGTGTCACTAAGTGGCGTGGAGAAGTGAGCGCGGCGAAGTGTCGCTCCAGCCCGTGCACGGCTGCTGGCTGCAGTACCGCAGTTTAGTCGCTCGGTAGCAGCAGAGCTAAATAGTCGCCATTGCGCATGCGCAGCTGCCCACCTGCAGTACTGACGTGTGGTCGCACTGTGGCAGCAGCGACCAGGGGAAAAAACCTCACCCTCGGGAACGGGCGGCTCCCCGTCTGCGGTGCCCGATCATGCTCGATCGTTGACTGCCGCGATCGGATAAGGGGCGGGTGGAAATCTCTACCAGGGTAGCGGAGCTCCCGCCTGCAGTCCCGGGGTTCGGTCGCTCGGTGGCAGCAGCGAGCAGGGACACAACGTCGCCACTGCGCATGCGTCTGTTCCGAGTGCAGTACCGCAGTTTGGCCGCACGGTGGCAGCAGGGACAGACCACCGCCCCTGCGCATGCGCCATTCCCGGCTGCCGTAGCCCAGCGCGGCGGCAGCGGCACCATCTCCGTGACTCTTCTCTGGGGCGAGACCCGCGCCGGCTCCGGGTGGCGTTCGCCGGGATAACGGAACTGTTACTGCGTGCGCAGAGCTCCTGGTTCTCTGCACCTTCCCCACTCCCGCAGCCCCAGCAGTGTCAGTCGTTGCCTCCGCACCGCCCAGCACCAAAGTGCCTCGAGCATCGTACTCCTTCCGTCTCGACTGCTTTAAAAGTCAGGTGGCCGTCACTGTCCTCCCTCCTGCCCCACTCACCCCCACCCCACGCCCGAGGAAGGAGAAGCAGCACAAACCACCTGGGGAAAAAGGTCCCCTTTCCCACCCCCACACCCCCCCCCGGAGTAAGCCCCATCAGTTGCTGTAGGCCTGCGGCATCAGGGCTGTGACAGGGAGAGCAGCAAGTCAACAGGTCCTGGAGGGTTAAAGAAGAAAATCCATCAGGGGAACACAGCTGCCCTTCTGAAGGCAGGCTGCCCGGGGTGAGGGGGGCAGCTGTGCGTCGGGGCACAGGGCAGCCAGGCAGACCAGATGCCAGCGGCTGCCCTGCAAAGGAGTTGTGCGCTGCTGAGCCTTGGGCTTCGTTGGCTTGGCAGCGCCTCGCCTCGCCACTGCTCATCCTGCGTAAGCACGAGGCTTCAGCGAGCACAGAACAGGAGGCCAGGGGAAGCGGGGGGGAGGAATGTCACCGGGGAAAAAAAGTCATGCAGGGGGGCCATCTCAGGGTGTCATAAATTGAGACCGCAATGGATCAGAATCCAATTAGAATTTTATTAATTATAGCAAGTAGAATATGAGCAAATACAGCGCTGGACGGCAGGGGAGTCTGCGCTCCGCCAACTGCCGTATTGAGTAGTTCGAACAGTCTCTTTTTATACATTTTTTTTCTTCCATGTTCAAAGGAATAGTGGGAGGTATTCTTCTCATGCTTCAGTTTCTTATCTCTGTCTTCGCAAGCTTCAGTTCCTTATCTCTGTTCGTTAGTCTGGACATCTGGTGGTTTGGGAGGTATTCTTTGCATGACCCCTACCTTGACCTCAACCTAAGTCTTAATAAGCAGTACCTTAATTTATAGTTTCTCACAATCTCGACATAAGTCTTAGTAAGCAGTATCCTAATTTATAGTTTCTCACAATCTCGACATAAGTCTTAGTAAGCAGTATCCTAATTTATAGTTTCTTACAATCTCGGCATAAGTCTTAATAAACAATATCCTAATTTATAGTTTCTCACAATCTCGACATAAGTCTTAGTAAGCAGTATCCTAATTTATAGTTTCTCACAATCTCGACATAAGTCTTAGTAAGCAGTATCCTAATTTATAGTTTCTCACAATCTCGACATAAGTCTTAGTAAGCAGTATCCTAATTTATAGTTTCTTACAATCTCGACATAAGTCTTAGTAAGCAGTACCTTAATTTATAGTTTCTCACAATCTCGACATAAGTCTTAGTAAGCAGTATCCTAATTTATAGTTTCTCACAATCTCGACATAAGTCTTAGTAAGCAGTATCCTAATTTATAGTTTCTTACAATCTCGGCATAAGTCTTAATAAACAATATCCTAATTTATAGTTTCTCACAATCTCGACATAAGTCTTAGTAAGCAGTATCCTAATTTATAGTTTCTTACAATCTCGGCATAAGTCTTAATAAACAATACTCTAGTTTATGGTTTCTCACAATCCCCCCTTTTTCTTTTTATCCTATTATTGTTTATTAGATACTACTTTCATTTTCGACACTGCAGGCAAATCTTCTTCCACAATCCCAACATTTATCATAACACTCACAAGGTAATATCTCACAATTACAATCATAGTTCTTATGTGGCATAATGCATTCACAACAATCGTCATCTTCATTAATAGATACACTCTTATATTTTGCCTCAGACTTCGTAGTCAAAATAAGCAATTTAGCTGTGTCGAATCGTTCTTTAATAAAATGTAAAATACAGCGTAATATGCAAGGTCCAAATATAAGTCCTAAAATCAATATAATAAGTGGTCCTGCTAAAGCAGACAACAAAGTGGTTAGCCAAGGTGAAGCATTAAACCAGTTTTCATACCATGACTTGCTTGCTTCACGATCTTTTTTACGTTGATTTAACCTTTTCCGGAGTTCAGACATGGTGTCTTGGACTACTCCCGTATGGTCAGCAAAAAAACAACATTCTTCATTGAGAGCTACGCATAACCCTCCTTCTTTTAAGAACAATAGGTCTAATCCTCTCCTATTTTGCAGTACCACTTCTGATAAAGATTTTACTGAAGTGGCTAAACTTTGAATAGATTGCTCTATTTTTATTAAATCCTCATCTACAGCCACCTGCAAACTTTGTAATTCCTGACCTTTCACCAGGGAGGCTATGCCTGTACCTGCTCCAACTCCACCCGCTATCAGCAGTGTAGCTAGGGTTATCGCCGTAATTGGCTCTCGTTTTTGTCTATTCAGGTTTCCTTCAAAGTGGCGTAGCACCTCCTCAGAGGTGTGATAGATTAGACGAGGAACAATAATCACCTGTATGCAAAACTGAGATTCATTAAACACGTTTAAGGATAGGCAAGGCGTTATTCCGATGTCTGAACAAACCCATTTAGCTCCTGGTGTCGGGATAGCCCATTTGTCTTTTTTATCTTTGTGTTTCTTTATATTGGTGTTAGTGACTGTTCGGCTGCACAAAGGCTGATACTTTTTGGGCACTGTGCCTATACATCTTCCCTGACCTGTTACTAATTGAATAGTAATTCCTTGCGTATGATTCCTCTGGTCATCCCAGGGACATTCTTGTGGGTTTGAACCATTAGACCATTGAATCATACCTGGTTTTCCAACTGCCTCTAAATATGGTGGTCTAATATTATAACATAACCAGCATTCTTCAGTTAAATTTGGTTTACTTTCATTAAGGGCATGATAAGAGGCTTGCATTAGATCCCATAAGGGGTTCTTGGATTCTGACGACTCTAAATCTCTGGATAAAGAGAATTTAGTCACAGCGTTATTAGTTGTTTTCAAAGGAGAGCCTGCGGAAGGGATTCTGACAATTACGGGGGCCATCCTTTCTTCAGAGGAAGTGGGCGGATTCAGGACCAAATTTGGTCCTATTGGCAAAAGATCGTGGGGCATCGGTTCCTTCTTAATTTGAAAAATTCCCCCTCTATCTGCACCTTGTTCGTAATATCTAATTCCCCAAAATTTTCCTTCAAGCCAAAAGTCCTGACTAGGATCTTTTATGGTTATATCGATGCCCATACAATTATAAGTTTTCGGATTCGAATTCCACTTTAATGTTGTTGTTTTACAATTAAGCGGTGACTTTGTTATTTCTAAATTTTGGTCCCCGGATGCAGACCAATCAGAGGCCCATGTGACGCATCCCCAGTATGGACAAAAAAAATGGCCTGGAGAATTACAGTATAATTTGCCAGGGTTCAATGCTGGGCATATATAAACTGCTTTACCTGGACCTGCTGGGCCTTGGTCAATAATCAGGTCTTCTATGCTCACTTTAAAACTAATTGTTTTCTCATCTGTTTGTGCTTGGATTGGCTTATTCGGATATTGTATGCTTGTTATTATCCAGTTTATGGGTTCATGAGGGTTTCTTTTTCCATTTGCTTGGGCTATTATCAATAATAAAACTAACGGTATACCAGGAAAAAGGGTATCTGTCAATTTTGCTAACTTATGTACACTTTTACCAGTCTTGGGGAAGTTCGACCATAGCTGCTTTCGCGTCCCATTGTTCTGGTTCTTTTCTCCACAGTTTGTTTCTCCTCTGCCTCGCCCGTCGACTCGGTTGCTTCGAGCCACGGGGTGTACCATCTTCTCGGCAGCAAGGGAAATCTTCAGGAGAACAGCTGTTTCGGGTTTTCTGCCTGTTTATATAGGCTTCCCACTTTGCAGCTTTGACTAATGGGACAAAGCAAGACACAGTTAGTCCTTCCCTTCTGCACTTTGTAGCCAAAATTTCAACTACAAAGGGGACTGGTTCGTTGGAATGGTAACAATAATATTGAGGGTTTATTCTTTTTGGCAAAAATTTCCCACCATTCATGGGATCCTCGAATAATTTCTTGTTCTGACTCTAATTGTTTTTAATTTCCACTCAGTGAGAGTTCTTTGGATTTTCCAACACTGTGTGCAAACTCTTATCGGAGGGTATCCATATTCACAGTGTGTCCACCATTTATCCTGGCATACCTTACACTTGCAACAAGCAAATGGATAACAATTGCAGTTCAAATTATTGCATCTGATTCGTATATCTAGAGTGCTTAATAGCTTTTCCTCTATATTCAATATTGTGTTACTGCATAAGTTTAGCAATTTCCTTCAACACACTTCGTACGCTTCAAAATATAATAGATAAAAAGAGAGATAATTATAGCAAATATAAACAGCAATATACACTTTATACTAAAAGGTAATGCGGCAAAATAATCAACTAAAGTTCTTATCATTACATTATCTTCTCAGAGTTATTTTGGTGTCACCTGGAGTACTGATTACTTTCCAGTGAGGTCTCGTCACTGGGCCTTTAATGCGACTGGCATGAGTCCATCCACGCTCAGCAGTCCGGACAGCTGTTTCTGTTGTAAGCAAAACAAGATAAGGTCCCTCCCAATTGGGTTTTAGGGTTTCTTCTTTCCACGTTTTAACCAATATCCAGTCCCCAGGTTTAAAATTGTGAATTTTTAAGTCCAACGGGGGTCGTTGCACAATCAGTCCATGTTCCCAAAGCTTGTTACGATGTTCTGCTAATTGTGAAATATATTTATTAATCACATGATCTCGAATTAAAACATTTGTTTGTGGACTTTCGATTCTATAGGGCATTCCATACACCAGTTCAAACGCTGATATTCTTACATCTGCTCGGGGCCTGGTTCTGAGAATTAATAGTGCCATGGGTAGGCACTTAACCCATGATAATTTGGTTTCTATCATTAATTTAGTCAAAATAGTTTTGATTTCTCCATTCATCCTTTCAACTTTTCCCGAGCTTTGTGGATGCCATGGTGTATGGTATTCCCACTTAATACCCAAACTTCCTGTTAGATCTCTAACAATTTTTGACACAAAGTGTGTTCCTCTGTCCGAGTCGATTACATCAGGTACCCCATATCGAGGTATAATATGTTCAAGTAATACCTTAGTAACTTGGTTAGCAGTTGCCTTAGAGGTAGGAAAAGCCTCAACATAATGTGTTAAATGATCCACCATTACTAATAAATATTTGTAACGCCCTACCCTGGGCAGTTCAGTAAAATCCACTTGTATGTGTGAGAAAGGTCTATATGCTGGGGAACGTCCTCCAAGAGGTTTTTGTCTCATGTTGTTTCGATTAACTTTTTGACAGGTCTCGCAGGCTGCTGTGACTGCCTTTGCTATGTTATATACGCTTATACAGGCAAACTGTTGATTGAAATGATCAACTAACGCCTGGGTTCCCCAGTGTGTTTTACTGTGTATTTTTGAAAATATTTCGAGTGCTATGCCTTTCGGCAAGACTTCTCTCCCATCCGGCAATATGTATTTACTATCTTGTTCCTTAGCTCCCATTTGTTTTAGTTTTTCCTTTTCTGCAGGCTCAAAACTCAAATTTTTACTAACAGGCACTTGTTGCATCGTCAAAATCGTACTATAATTGCCTGCTACTCGTTTTGCTTCTGTATCGGCTGCATTATTTCCCCTAACTTGATAACTCGTACCTCGCTGGTGTCCCTTTATATGTACGACTGCTATTTTATTTGGCATTTTCAATGCCCCCAGAACTCGCCGAATTAATTCTGGGTGTATCAGTTCTTTTCCCTGTGAGTTAACAAATCCTCTTTCCTCCCATATTTTCCCAAAGGTATGTACTACTCCGAACGCATAGCGTGAGTCTGTATATATAGTTCCATCCTTTCCTTTCAGTGACACTAAGGCTTTCCACAATGCGTACAGCTCACAGGCTTGAGCCGACCAGCTGGCACTCAGGGGGCCCGATTCTATTGTCTTAAATTCTCCTTTATCCAACTTAACGATGGCATACCCTGACAATCGTTTACCTTCCACTATTCGAGATGACCCATCTATAAAAAATATTTCTCCATGTTGTAATTCCTCTTCTTCTAGATCTGGTCGAATTCGTGTTTGTTGTTCAATCGTTTGGAGACAATCGTGTATTAACTCAGTACTTTCCCCTGGGTATAGAAATTCTGCAGGGTTAACCGCTCCGACAGTCCTTAGGGACAGTTTTGGAGATTCTATAAGTATTCCCTCATACTTTAGTAGTCGGCTATCTGTAAGCCATTTTTCTGCTTTTTGTTGAAGTACCCCCCTTATGTTATGAGGCGCATATAGGACAACTTCTCCATTGAAGGTAATACGATTCGTTTCTTCAAGTAATAAGGCAGCAGCAACAATGATTTGTAAACAACTTGGCCAACCCCTGCTTACAGGATCTAACAGCTTTGATAAGTATGCCACCGGTTTCTTTTGTCCAGCCCATTCCTGAGTTAATACTCCGAATGCTGTTCCTTCATGTATGTTAACGAATAAATGGAATGGCCGCTTTAGATCTGGGAGGCTTAAAACCGGTGCTTGACTTAACTCCCTTTTAAGGCTGGCAAACTGCTCTTGATCCTGAGGGGTCCACTTGGGTATTTTATCTTTAGACAGTTGTTCATATAAAATTTTAACTTTAAAGCTGTAATTCTCTATCCACTGCCTACAATACCCAAATAGCCCTAATGCTTGCCGAATTTGCCTTTTAGTGACAGGCATAGGTAATTCTAAAATTCCCTTAATGCGCTCTGGATCCAATATCTTTTTGCCGTTAAACAAATAATGCCCCAAATATTTCACTTTTTCTTCCACAAATTGTAACTTTTCTTGTGATACTCGTAGTCCCTGTTGTGCAAGAAAGTTTAGGAGTTGAATGCTTTCTTTTCTTACATCTTCCTTATTATTCCCTGCTATGAGCAGATCATCTACATACTGTAACAGCACATTTCCCGTTTGTACCCGGTATTCTTTTAAGAGCTCTTCCAGGGCCTGTCCAAACAGATTAGGGGACTCAGTGAACCCTTGGGGGAGCACCGTCCATCTCAATTGCTGTCTGCGGCCTGTCTCTATGTCTTCCCATTCAAAGGCAAAATAATCACGGCATTCTTCTGCCAGTGGACAGGCCCAAAAGGCATCCTTTAAATCAATCACACTATACCAGGAGTTATGGGGTCCTAGCTTGCTTAGCAGTGTGTATGGATTTGCTACTACAGGGAACCGGGTGATAGTTCTTTTGTTTATTTCCCTTAAATCATGCACAAGCCGATATTTCCCATTTGGCTTTTTCACAGGCAAAATGGGAGTGTTAAAGGGTGACATACAAGGCTCTAAGATTCCTTGTGCTAACAATCGATCAATTTCTGGCTTTAATCCTCTCCATCCTTCTAGGGATATGGGATATTGCCTTACCCTCACAGGTATGTGGGGTTCGGAAATTTGAATTTTAATCGGTGGGATTTTTAGTTTACTTATTGTGTCCGGAGAGTACCAGACATCGGGGTTAATTTGTTTTTGATCATCCACGGTCAAAGGATAAGCAGACACCATTAGCTCTTGATTTTTTACTTTAATTTCTAATTGCAATTCAACAATTAAATCTCGTCCTAGCAGATTAAATTCTGCTTCAGGGACGAGCAAGAGTTCACCCATTCCAAATTTATTTTCAGTTTCGAATACTACATTTTTGATTTTGCTTACTTTAAAGGGTTCTCCTTTTGCCCCAATTACTTGTACTTTTTCAGGGGAAACTTTACATCCCTCAGGTATTTGCCTAATAGTCGATTTCTCAGCTCCAGTGTCTACTAAAAAGGTGAACTCTTGTTTATGGGGACCTATTTTTAATTTTATCAAGGGCTCATGATGACTCCGGTCCCCTAAGATATAGAGCCCCTGACTTTCCTATTCCGTTTTCAATATTTCCTCATCCCTGATCCTTTCTCTGCAATTCTTCTTTATATGTCCCTTCTTTCCACAGTAAAAACAACATCTCTGTTCCTTCTTTACTACTACATTCCCTTGTTTCGCTCCAGCAGATCTGTGTTTACCAGCCCGCCCTTTGCGATCCTCTCTGACTGCTGCTACCATCATTTTTACTTGTCGCTTGCTGCTCTCTTCTTCCCGCCTTACGTAGACTTTCTGAGCTTCTCTCAATAATTCATCCAACCCTCTATTCTGCCAGTCTTCTAACTTTTCAATCTTCTTTCTGATATCTTCCCATGATTTTGCCACAAACTGAGTTTTGAGGAGCGCTTGCCCTAAAGGGTCGTCTGGATTTACCCCAGAGTACAGCTGAAGGGCTTTCCTCAGTCGTTCCAGCCACTCAGTAGGGCTCTCATTTTTCTTTTGCATTTCATTAAATGCTTTATTAATATTCTGGCCACGGGGTACTGCTTCTCTAATCCCTTGAATTACTATAGTTCTCAGGTCCTGCATATGGGTTCTATGCACCGGATCCTGATTATCCCAATTAGGTTTTTGGAGTGGCCATTTAATATCTGCTGGAGGTCCCTGGGCATGCTGAGCATCCCACAGTCTCATTCCTGCTCGTCTGATCATATCTCTTTCCTCGGTAGTAAATAATTGACCAAGGATAGATTGCATCTCATCCCAAGTATAAAGGTTTGGTCCCAAAAATTGATCTAATCTTTCTGCCACTCCGAGTGGGTCCTCAATTAGGGTTCCCATCTCGGTTCTTTTAAAATCTCGTAGGTCAGCCGAGCTTAGGGGTACAGAAATATATCCAATCACAGGTTGGGGTCCCCCCATGGGTATTTCCCTTAGAGGATACATCTTAGCTGCCCCTTTTTGACTCCTAGTCATGCGTCTAGGAGGAGGGGAAGACCCTTGTTCTGATTCTGGGGGGGTGGATGCTCTGGGGACCTCTGGAGGGGCTGTGGGAGCAGGAGGAGGAATGTAAGGAGGGGGGGTTAGAAGGGTTTCATCTAACTCTTCCTTCTTTTTCTCTTGTTTAGTTTTCACTTCATTCAGTGGATAAAGTCTAGCTCCCGGTCTTTCTAGCCACATTTTTGCATACTGACTCTCTTCCGGGTTAAGGGGTTTTTTATTATTAACCCAGAGGTTTAATTGTTGTCTGACCCAGTCTTTTTCTGACCCATAGACTGGCCAAAAGACATCTTTAGAAATCTTCTTCCCTCCCCATATCCTAGTACAATATTCTATCATTTTTTGTTTATCTCTCCCTAGGGTTCCAGGGAAATATCTCCAATTGTCTAGGATATATGCCAGAGGGGTATTCTTAGGTACAGTGGGTACCCTTCCCATGGGAGTCGAAGGCTTGCTGCCCTTCGCCCCCATCTTCTGGAATATCCACAAGCATACACTCACTCGCTCCCCTTGTTCCTGGCCCAGTCCCTCGCGGGAGATGGGAAACGCAGTACTTAAGGGTCCACACTCGCTTGGTTCAATATAGCGAACCTCTCACTTGTTATATTCCAGGAAACCCAATCCCGCCCGAACGGTAAACCTGCGACCAAATTCGCAATATACTTACGCACCCTGCGTCTTCGTCCGGACTCCTGTGCACAGAATTTTTATGGGATTTTACCGGTTTCCCCTTTGCTCATCATTCTAGAATTTAGGTTCGTCGGTAAGGTTGAGGTAAGCTGTCGGTCGCGGGGCCGCGGATTGCCGCGGGGCGCCTCCCCGGAGGACAGAAGCTCACCGTTCCTTATCCGAGTCACGGCACCAAGATTGTCATAAATTGAGACCGCAATGGATCAGAATCCAATTAGAATTTTATTAATTATAGCAAGTAGAATATGAGCAAATACAGCGCTGGACGGCAGGGGAGTCTGCGCTCCGCCAACTGCCGTATTGAGTAGTTCGAACAGTCTCTTTTTATACATTTTTTTTCTTCCATGTTCAAAGGAATAGTGGGAGGTATTCTTCTCATGCTTCAGTTTCTTATCTCTGTCTTCGCAAGCTTCAGTTCCTTATCTCTGTTCGTTAGTCTGGACATCTGGTGGTTTGGGAGGTATTCTTTGCATGACCCCTACCTTGACCTCAACCTAAGTCTTAATAAGCAGTACCTTAATTTATAGTTTCTCACAATCTCGACATAAGTCTTAGTAAGCAGTATCCTAATTTATAGTTTCTCACAATCTCGACATAAGTCTTAGTAAGCAGTATCCTAATTTATAGTTTCTTACAATCTCGGCATAAGTCTTAATAAACAATATCCTAATTTATAGTTTCTCACAATCTCGACATAAGTCTTAGTAAGCAGTATCCTAATTTATAGTTTCTTACAATCTCGGCATAAGTCTTAATAAACAATACTCTAGTTTATGGTTTCTCACAGGGGACAGCGTCTGGGAGGGCACAGACACACGCAGAGGGAGGGCGGGGGAGGAGGCGGACACTGCCGGACAGGGGCATGTCTGGGCAGACACGCCATGGGGAACATGCATGGGGATGACTGACACCAGGGGGGTCCCCCCAGGATAATCCACAACGGGCAACTCACCTGGGCTCACCTGCAGCAGATGATCCGCTCCAGATAACTGACCCACTCCGGATAACCCCCTAGCATTTCACCCCAAATTGGGGTTTGTGTTGAAATTTTTTTTTTCTTTTCCAAAATGTTCAGTTCTGGGATTTTTTTAAAGCACTTTTCGCAGCATAAATATTGGTGAATTTTGCTGTTGGTTTTGTGCCTAAATGATTTGGTGTTTGTTGTTGTTTGATTGTTTGTGGGGTTTGCATTTTTTTTTTTTAATTTCTAGCTGCACAAGTCCAGGTGGATTTGGCTTTCCTAGGAGTCCCAAATTGTTTTCTTCTCCCCAAACTTCCCCCCTGCATTGCAGACACAGAATCAGGGGTTTTGGTGTATTTTTGTGCTATGGCAGCAGCTCCTGCTCTGGGTGTGCAGGCTCACAGGGGAAAGTCCCCATGTGGGGGAAATCAGCCCCCAATGGGGATGGGAGAAGGAGAAGCAGGAAGGAGCAGCTTTCAACAGCACTTTTTTATCTTCAATAGAGATTAGAGGGAGGGGTTGAGTTTTTAAATCTTTCCTATAAATAGGGTTTATTTGCTTTTTAACAACCTTGTATAGCATAGACCTCCACGCACACTAGCTTCCTTCACACACACACCCCCTTACATTTTTTTATCCATTTAGACTCTGTCTATTTACAATTATAGAGTATTTAAGTGTATATCTATTTAGACTTATAGATTAACACTTATTCTATAGAGTATCTATTTACACTATGTATTTAGAGTTACATATTTTGACACTAATCTCTAGAGTTCTCTATGTAGACTTAGACATCTACTTGTATGTATACTTAGTTATCTAAACTTATATATTACCTTTATTTAGTAAGTCTAAGTAGATATTATATGTAACCTATGGAAGACAAAGTATAGAACTATCTAGTCAGACTTTTCTCTATTTTAAATTCCTTTATATAAATATTTTTTTCTTGCATTTTAAACTCTATTTTTTAATTTACATCTATACAAGTTATTTTTTTATCTTAAAAACCCTACATATTTCTATTGAGAATTCTGAAATCCTTTATACAATACAGTAGATATAGGTTTTATTTAAGTCCATTTATTTGTAAAATATTATTTTTCAATATATATAAAGAGATTTTTCTCTATTTCAACCCCTCACACCCATATTTACAGTCTTTTTGAAAAAAAAAAAATAAAAAAACCACCCAAACCAAAACAAAAAAAAAAGCAAAGGTCACATGCTGAGATACCACCCAAAACTGCAGTCTGCCCACACTGATTCCCATCTCCCACTCCTTTACTGTAGCTGCCTGCCCGTCCAGCCTCTGCTGTTTACAGGTTGCCACACTGAGGCTTGGATACCAGCTGTAAAACACAGGCAACAAGGGATGCTTGTAACTTCCCAAAAATATGACACCTGAAAAATAAACACTACTTCAGCCCACTAGTCACTGCCTACCTTGCCTGAGTCACTTCCAGCACCGATATCCTGCTTTGCTCATTGCTTTGCACCTTCAGAATAAAAACTCCCAAAACCTACAAGTTAGTCATACAGTCACCAGTCATATCTTCCCTCTGACACCATGCACCAAGCCCCCTTCTTACAGCACTCCACTCGCCTCTGCTCCATTGCCCTTTGGCACACAGCTCATCCCTCTGCATGTGCAAAAGCCATATAGAACAAGTGACCTATATGTGGAACAATAGCTTAAATCCAGAGGTGTTGTTTCCATTCAGGAATACCATCTAGATTCCCTGCCTAGCACATGCTTGCATTTTGCATAAAGGACCCCAGACTTTCCCTCTGTCCCTATCCTGAACTGCCCTCTCCGCTACACTGAATTTAAAACCCTTCCCTGTCACCCTACACAAAGATGGCATCAGCCCCTCACCTTAGCTTTCAGAGGGCTGGGGATCAGCATCCATCCTTGCCAAAGACAGCCTACTCTAACAAGGATGTTGCTGCGATCCCACCCAGTTCCTTTTCATGATCTGCAGAGTGCCATGGGTCAGTTTCATACCAGTCAACACTGATTTCTTCTGCAATAACTGCCTCCTCGAAAGCACTGTGGCATTCCACTTGCTTGCTCCCAGTCTAACACTGGATGTTGCAGACGCCATCAACTGTGGCACCTAGAAAAGAGACAAAGAGAGCATTGTGCTTAAGAGCAGTCAAACAGCTTGACAGCTCAAAAATAACCACCACTACAGTTTGATGTCGCACCTTGCCCCGACGCTTGGGGATGGACATCCTGCTATGCATGTGATTTTGTGAGTAGTTTTGCATCTTTGAAACACAGAGTGTTAACAGGTCATATAGGAATCAACAATGGAACTGTTCCCTCCATTGTTGGATGCCAGCCGACCTTCTTAAGATGCTCCGCTCTCTCTCTCCCTTCAGTGTCCAGTTCCCTGCATGCATCTGCAGCAACAAAATAAAAACAGTCAACCACATGCTGACAAATACCCTATCAAACCGTAAACCGTCCCCAGTCTGACTTCTCTGCTCCAGTAACCTTGTCAATCTGTGCTTTGCCCTGATAATGCCACGCTGAGTCAGCTACATCAGCAAGGTCAAGAAAAATAAGAAACAGTAACACCCTTAAGTACACACCCGTTCCTCTTCTTTCTCCCCAACCCAACAGCCACACCCTGGACTTGCCCTTTCCCCGGGCAGGCTAACACAGCACTGCTCGCCTCCCATGCTGCAGCTCCAGGGCCAGCGGCTGCATTGGGTGCCTGCTTATATACCCAGTCTGTCTCTGATGTCTCAGGAATCATAACATTTGATGCTGGGCCTGCCTCGGGAAAATACAGAGAGGCACACAGATGTTATATACTGCCTTCCAAAATAGAGAGCCCATCTTCCAAAACAGACTAATAAATCCCTTTGACTGACTGACTTTGGCAATGCAGGGACCCCAAAAGCACAAAACCCAAATGAACAGCCTCACTCCCCCGTCAGAGCCCACAATGCCATCAGCTCACCTTTGCTGTTAACAGTGCCTCGCTCGACTGTCCTGCTACCTGAACTGCAAGAAAAAGTCAAACCACCCACCGACACAAAAATTGCAGTTACTGCCAGATGACTCAAGCATAGGCAGAGACTGATAGAGCTCAAAAAGTCAGGCCAGCAAACTCCAAAAGAAGTACCAGTAGCAAATTACCATGGCTGGTGTAACGACAGACTCTTCCTTTATGGATAAGTAATGCCTGAATGACTCCATGAACTGCAGCACAGAGAACCCCTTGGTAGGCAGCAAGCTCAAAGAAGCGTGCCAACATAAACAGGGTGTGAGACTGGGCTGCCAGAAGGTGCTTGCATAGAGAACGCTACCATTAGCTGACACAGCACTATCAAGTCTTACGCCAGAACTGCACAGTAGTTACAGGACACCTGAGTGCAGACAGATGCTGAATATCAGTTGCTCACAAAATCTCATGGAGATGGCTGCCGAAGTCTCACAAAGACCACTCAGACCCAAAAGCTTGATGAGAGATGCTTCTTGCCAAAATACAAGCTAGATGAGGAAAAGCCAAGGCGATACAGACCAAGCAAGTGAAGTCCCAGTACAGAAGTAGGCATTGCTTCAGATGGCAGGATGGTCTGTCCTGAGCACTGGGTTCTAATGCCTGTCCAGTGGTGTCTGTGATCTCTCTCACAGCCTCCCATGTAATAGGCAGCTCCCCTGTCTGGGACCCAGCCCCTCCCCACCCCTCTCATGAAAATAAAACAGAACAAATAAGGACTCTACTTCATCACCTTGGCCTCCAAAAGAAGCTTCCTTCCTCTGCTGACAGTTGACACTGATATCCTCATGCTGTTCCTTGAATGCAGGCTGGCCGTTGGGTTCCCGCACTGCCAAAAGAAGACAAAACAACTATGCTCTTATAACGAGCTCCATCATCCTCTTGGTCTTCAAGAAATCAGAAGAAAGATGCCATCCTGGATGCTACATAACAGAAGTTTGTGCAACAGAGATGGCTGAGCCCATGCCTGTAAGTGGAAACTCTGCTATGACCCTGCTTTGCCTTTTGGTGACAGCACCTGCCACCGGGGAGCCCCAAACCACTTTGTGAGTCACTAGGAAAATCAGATATGACTAGTTCAAAACATCTGGCAGGTAAGATATAACCTACAACTGGTCAGGTATCTGGCTTCCTCCCACACAAAAATCATATCTTCAACAAATACACCAAACAGAACAAAATCATTACCCTCTGACACATTCTGAAAAGGATTCATGCACCCACAAAATATACTCACGCTATCGACCCATGTACCACGCTTCCTCAGGGTCAGCCCCGCAAAGACAGGAGGATGCCTGATGCTACCTCCCTGGATGCCCCAGCACTCTGCTC
The DNA here is from genome assembly GCF_963921805.1 of Phalacrocorax carbo. Lineage (NCBI taxonomy): Eukaryota > Metazoa > Chordata > Aves > Suliformes > Phalacrocoracidae > Phalacrocorax > Phalacrocorax carbo. Next base: position 16,849 of record NC_087528.1, read on the forward strand.
CCCCCTCTGCTGCTCCCATCGTGGGAAGACACTGGTGGGGATATCTGGAAAGAAAAATTGAAAGAGCTGCAGGGACCTGAATGTGAAAAGAAGACCTGACTTTACCTGCAGGAATAAACAAAAGAAATCTTGGGGGTGGAACTCCTAACAAAAACACAGAAAATATAAAAACCTCAGAAATTCAAAAAGAAGACATTGTACCATGCAGGAACTGAGACTGCCCGGTACATGAAGCAATGAGGATGAGAGGTCTACCACAAAGTGGCACGAGACCCTTGAGCCTGATTACCTACAAAGCCCCTTAGGGAATTACAGCAGCAGTCAGCCAACGGAAAAACAACAGCAGCATGACATGGTAACTCAGATCTAAAGTGGACACCTTACGACTACAGAAACCTGTGCTAAACACACAATAGATAAACAAGAACAAGATAACATAACTGCCATCGCCAATACTGGAGCAAGCCTCATTGGGCACGTAAGGAAAAAGGCAAAAAGGGAATTGCAGAAAAAGCTTGCATGCCTGGGACCGCAATAAGAGACAGAGCCCCGGCCAGAGATTGTCACAAGCACAGAGAACACACATCCTCTTCTCCAGCAAATTCCAGGGAAGACAGCAACACAAGCCTGCACTGGAAATAAGGGACTAGTCAGTGCCTCTAAGTAACAATGACCATGACATCCAGATGGACTGTGAAGGGATAGATGGAAAAATTCAGTCAGGGAACAAATCAAGTAAAAGGCATAGAGGAGCAGAGACCTCAGATTTCTAGAGTGTACTGTAGGCTCTGCTATGGGCCCACCAAATAAGTGAAGTCCTAACACTTATAATCTATGAGAGACCTGCCGCAAGCTGCAAAGGTTCTAGGGACAATAGGGTACTCTGTGGGCAACTGGGAAATGCAATGAGCTGTTCCATACCCTGAAAGACACTATTCCTTGTGTCCCTGCTGCTTTCTTGAGACAGGCTAAAGCTCCATACAGATGCATACAACATGCTCACCCTAACCACTGCCAGATCTCACCTGTTAAGAGATAATGTCGACAACTTACACAGTATACAGCAAAACAAGTGAAAAAAACCCCAAAGGTCCATCTTTAGTAAAGTCAGGAATTCCGGGAAAATAAAATGCACTTAGGAAAAAAAAAAACCCAAACCACACTATTAAACCATCTCACCAGCCCTGAACACCCAATACAAAATTATGGACCTGAAAAAAAAAGCTGTACTTTCTACTGTATATGCTGCTGAATTTGCCTACTCCTGAATTCCTTACCTCAAACAGACACTTCTGCTTCTCTAAATAGCAAACACACCTACCCAAAGAGCTTAGCTCAAAATCTGCAATCAGCTGAAGGAACCACACCGCACCAGAGCAGTCCAGGAGCAGAATAAGCTCCCTAAGCAGAGGCTGGGGCTCATCTACCTGGGCCCCACCCCTGCCCTTCCCACAATCACTCATGAAACCAGAAAGCATAAAGGCAGTCAGAAGAGCTATAGGGAGTTTTCTCATCTGTCTCAAGTTTACAGCATGCAAAGCTCTGAACAGAGACAGCTACCCTTACTGGAAATTAAAATACCAACTCTTTTACAACTGCATCTCTGGCATCAGCAACATGACCGGGTAGGGAATTGAACTTAATTTTTCTAGGACACAGATAGAAAAAGATAGATGTCATACTAATCTACATAGAAAAATAAGTCATTAAATGCAATAACAGTATTATTACCAAAACCTATGTGGTTTACTTTGCTGTTAAAAAAAGGCCAAAATGCTATGGGGATACACTGCATTTCCTGCAAGACCACACATACTATCTAACTTCTACCATAACTCCGTTCTGGACAGGACTAAATGCCAAAGCAGAATTAGATGCCATGACAATCCCGTGTCAAAAATATCTCTGGTTGCAGTGTGTCATGGGTTAGCCATAGTTAGCAACTAAGCACTACACAGCTGCTTGCTCGCTCCCCCCACCCCAATGGGATGGGGGAGAGAATTGGAAGAGCAAAAGTAAGAAAACTCATGGGTTGAGATAAGAACAGTTTAATAAATAAAACAAAACAGTAATAATAATAGCAATAATAATATAATGAAAAGGAAAACTATGAGAGAGGGGCAAAACCCAGGGTGGGAAAAAAACCCAACGAGTGATGGAACCGCTCACCACCTGCAGACACTGTGTTGTGGTTTAGCCCCAGCCAGCAACCAAGCACCATGCAGCCACCCACTCAGTCCCTAGGGGGAGAAAATCGGAAGAGTAAAAGTGAGGCAACTCATGGTTTGAGATAAAGACAGTTTAACAGGTAAAGCAAAAGCTGTACATGGAAGCAAAGCAAAACAAGGAATTAATTCAGTCCTTCCCACTGACAGGCAGTTCAGCCATCCCCAGGAAAGCAGGGCGCCATCACGTCTAATGGTGACTTGGGAAGACAAAGACCACCATGCCAAACTTTCCCCCCTTTATTCTTCTTCCCCCAGCTTTGTATACTGAGCATGATGTCATATATTATGGAATATCCCTTTGGTCAGTTGGGGTCAGCTGTCCCAGCTGTGCCCCCTCCCCTCCTGGCTTCTTGTGCACCCAGCAGGGCATGGGAAGGTCAAAAAGTCCTTGACTAGTGTAAGCGCTGCTTAGGAACAACTAAAACATCTCCACATTATCACCACTGTTTCCAGCACAAATCCAAAACGTAGCCCCATACTAGCTACTATGAAGAAAATTAGCTCTATCCCAGCTGAAAACGGCACAACCGCCAGTCCTAGAGCCACAATTCTGCTTCCCCCAGCCAACTCCCCCCAGTTAATATACCGAGCATGACGTCATATGGTACGGAATATCCCTTTGGCCACTTCGGATCAGCTGTCCTGGCTGTGCCCCTGGCAGAGAATGGGAGGCTGGAAAAGTCCTTGACTAGTGTAAGCACTGCTTAGCAACGTCTAAAATATCAGTGTGTTATCAACATTATTCTCATCCTAAATCCAAAACACCGCACCATACCATCTGCAGTGAAGAAAATTAACTCTGTCCCAGCCAAAACCTGGACAGGGTCCATCCCTTATTCCATACCATTTACATCATGTTTGGTCCCAACCTCATTAACCACCATCCTCCTTGCCATCCTTTGATATAATACACAGATATCATTCCCTTAGTCTATGGACCACTCCTGTAAAATGTCTGTAAAATGTCCACAAGATGTCCACTGAGTTCATTTAGTCCATGACTTTGGGCTCCATCTACCATAACAGTCTTTCAGATGGTGGATGTAGTATTGGATTGCTGCATGCTGAAGTCAGTCCTTGCTCCATCACCGCTGCACTTTGCTCAGTTTAATCAAAGTTCATTCTCCATTAATTTGGAAGACTTCTACTCTGATATCATTGATATGGCATATAGCAACCACAGAGTTTACATACAATATTATATAGCAATTACAATCACACCATTCAGTTCATTGTCTATTTCCACCCAGAATCAAATCCTCTTGAGGCACACATTGGACCTCTCCATCCTCCCGCAGCACCCACCATGTGCATCCAGGTGCTTGAGCAAAATCAATCCCACGAATGGGTTTGCCTTTGCCCGAGACAGGAATAACCCAGACTGTTTTCCTCAGCATATTTTTTATGTGGACTACAGGGACTTTATCCCCTTCCACAGTATGTAACAGTTCTGATTGGGCAGGGCCAACTCGATTGGCAGATCCCCTAGTGTTGACTAACCACGTGGCTTTTGCTAAATGTGTATCCCAGTGTTTAACTGTTCCACCCCCCCATTGCTCTCAGGTAGTCTTTAACAGTCCATTGTATTGTTCAATTTTCCTGGAGGCTGGTGCGTGACAGGGGGTGTGATACACCCACTCAATGCTGTGCTCTTTGGACCAATGTCTATGAGGTTGTTTCAGAAATGAGTCCTGTTGTCTGACTCAGTTCTCTCTGGGGTGCCATGTCGCACAGGACTTGTTTTTCGAGACCCAGGAGAGTGTTCCGGGCAGTGGCGTGGGGCACAGGATATGTTTCCAGCCAGCTGGTGGTTGCTTCTACTATTGTAAGCACATGGCGCTTGCCTTGGCAGGTTTGTGGGAGTGTGAGATAGTCAATCTGCCAAGCCTGCCCATATTTATACTTCAGCCATTGTACCCCACACCACAGAGGCTTTACCCGCTTCGCTTGCTTGATTGCAGCACATGTGTCACATTCGTGGATAACCTGCACAATAACGTCCATGGTCAAGTCCACCCCTCGATCACGAGCCCACCTGTATGTTGCATCTCTCCCTTGATGGCCTGAGGTGTCATGGGCCCATCGAGCTAGGAATAGTTCACCCTTATGTTGCCAGTCCAGATCCACCTCAGCCACTTCAATCTTGGCAGCCTGATCTACCTGCTGGTTGTTCCGATGTTCTTCAGTGGCCTGACTCTTGGGGACGTGAGCATCCACATGACATACTTTCACAACCAGGTTCTCTACCCGGGCAGCAATATCTTGCCACAGTGCGGCAGCCCAGATGGGTTTGCCTCTGCGCTGCCAGTTGCTTTGCTTCCATTGCTGCAACCACCCCCGCAGGGCATTTGTCACCATCCAGGAGTCAGTATAGAGATAGAGCACTGGCCACTTTTCCTGTTCACAATGTCTAAGGCCAGCTGGATGGCCTTTACTTCTGCAAACTGACTCGATACACCTTCTCCTTCAGCAGTTTCTGCGACTTGCCAGATAGGACTCCGTACAGCAGCCTTCCATCTCCGGTGCTTTCCCACAAGGTGACAGGACCCATCAGTGAACAGGGCATATTGCTTCTCATTTTCTGGCAGTTTGTTATACAGTGGGGCCTCTTCAGCACGTGTCACCTCCTCCTCTGGTGATATTCTGAAATCTTTGCCTTCTGGCCAGTCCACGATCACTTCCAAGATTCCTGGGTCACTGGGGTTTCCTATTCGAGCCTGTTGGGTGATCAGTGCAACCCATTTACTCCATGTAGCATCAGTTGCGTGATGTGTAGGGGGGACCTTCTCTTTGAACATCCAGCCCAGCACCAGCAGTTGGGGTGCCAGGAGGAGCTGTGCTTCAGTACCAACCACTTCTGAAGCCGCTCGAACCCCTTCATATGCTGCCAGTATCTCTTTTTCAGTTGAAGTATAGTGGGCTTCGTACTGCCTGTATCCATGACTCCAAAACCCTAGGGGTCGACCTCGAGTCTCCCCTGGTGCTTTCTGCCAGAGGCTCCAGGTAGGGCCATTCTCCCCGGCTGTGGTGTAGAGCACATTTTTTACATCTTGTCCTGCACGGACTGGCCCAAGGGCTACTGCATGAACTATCTCCTGTTTAATCTGTTCAAAGGCTTGTTGCTCAGGGCCCCATTTGAAATCATTCATCTTCCAGGTCACTTGATAGAGAGGGGCTATGATCAGGCTATAATTTGGAATATGCACTCTCCAGAAACCCACAATGCCAAAAAACCCCATGTGTTTCCTTTTTGCTTGTTGGTGGAGATATGGCTGTTATTTTGTTGATCACATCCATTGGGATCTGATGACTTCCACCTTGCCATTTTATTCCTAAAAACCAGATCTCCTCTGTGGGTCCTTTTACCTTACTTTGTTTTATGGCAAAACCAGCCTTCAGAAGGATTTGGACTATTTTCTTCCCTTTCTCATAAACGTCTTCTGCTGTGTTGCCCCACATGATGATGTCATCAATGTACTGTAGGAGTTCCAGAGCTCTACCATGTTCCAGTGTGGTATGGATCAGTCCATCACAAACGGTAGGGCTGTGTTTCTACCCCTGAGGCAGTCAATTCCAGGTGTACAGGGTGCCCCTCCAAGTGAAAGCAAACTGTGGCCTGCACTCTGCTGCCAGAGGGATTGAGAAGAATGCATTAGCGACATCAATTGTGGCATACCACTTGGCTGCCTTTGACTCCAGTTCGTATTGAAGTTCTAGCATGTCTGGCACAGCAGCACTGAATGGCAGAGTGACTTTGTTCAGGCCACAATAGTCTACTGTTAGCCTCCACTCTCCATCAGATTTCCACACTGACCATATGAGACTGTTAAAGTGAGCGGGTCTTACTGATCACTCCTTGACTCTCCAGTTGACGAATGAGCTCATGGAAGGGAATCAGGGGGTCTCAGTTGGTGCGATATTGCCGCCAGTGCACTGTTGTGGTGGTGTCCAATGTGGCCGAGCCATCCACTGCCCTGGGGAGATTATTCCAATGGTGACTGTTCTCACTGTGAAAAATTCCCCTCTCATGTCCTGTCGGAATCTCCCCAAGAGCAACTTGTGTCCATTCCCCCTTGTCCTCTCCATGGGACTCCGTGTAAAAAGGGAGTCTCCATCTCCTTTGTAGCTACCCCTTAAGTACTGGTACGTGGGGATGAGATCCCCTTTAAGCCTCCTTTTCTCAAGGCTGAACAAACCCAGCTCTCCCAGCCCATCCTCGTACGGCAGCTTCCCAGTCCTTTGATCATCTTGGTGGCCCTTCTCTGGACCCCTTCCAGCCTGTCCACATCCTTTTTGTACAGCAGGGACCAGAACTGGACACAGGACTCCAGGTGTGGCCTGACAAGCGCTGAGTAGAGTTGGATAATGACCTCTTTATCCCTGCTGGCAATGCCCTTTTTGATGCAACCCAGCATCCTGTTGGCCTTCTTGGCCGCAGCAGCCACTGTTCGCTCATGTTGAGCTTTCCCCCCACCAGGACACCCAGGTCCCTTTCCACAGAGCTGCTCTCCAGCCAGGTGGATCCCAGTCTGCGCTGCACTCCCGCATTATGTTTTCCCAGGTGCATGGCCTTACACTTCTCCTTGTTGAACTTCATAAGGTTCTTGCTGGCGCACTCTTCCAGCCTGTCCAGATCTTCCTGCACAGCAGGTCTCCCTTCTGGAGTGTCTACTTCCCCATTCAACTTGGTGTCATCAGCAAACTTGCTCAGGCTACACTTGATGCCGTTATCCAGATCACTTATAAAGATGTTGAATAACATTGGGCCCAATATTGATCGCTGGGGGACCCCACTTGTGACAGGTTGCCAGTTTGAAAAAGAGCTATTTACCAGCACCTTTTGGGTGCGGTCTGTCAGCCGATCCCCCACCCACTGCACAGACCACTTGTCTAGGCTATAACGCATTAATTTCTCCAGGAGGAGGCCATGGGGAACCATATCAAAAGCTTTGGAGAAGTCCAGGTAGACAATGTCCACTGTCCGCCCCATGTCAACCAGGCAAGTCACTTTGTCATATAAGGTCACCAGGTTTGTCAAGCATGATCTGCCTTTAGTGAAGCCATGTTGGCTCTTCCCAATCACGTGCTTCATTTGACTTGTGATGGCCCTCAGGAGGATTCATTCCATAACTTTCCCAGGGGTTGAAGTAGGACTGACGGGCCTATAATTACCCATCAGATATATGAGAACTCACATTTTATTTGTCCTGGTTTCAGCTGGCATAATTTTCTTCACAGTAGCTAGTATGGGGCTACGTTTTGGATTTGTGCTAGAAACAGTGGTGATAATGTGGAGATGTTTTAGTTGTTCCTAAGCAGCGCTTACACTAGTCAAGGACTTTTTGACCTTCCCATGCCCTGCTGGGTGCACAAGAAGCTGGGAGGGGAGGGCGCACAGCTGGGACAGCTGACCCCAACTGACCAAAGGGATATTCCATAATATATGACGTCATGCTCGGTATACAAAGCTGGGGGAAGAAGAAGGAAGGTGGGGACATTTGGAGTGATGGTGTTACGTGTGATGGCGCCCTGCTTTGCTGGGGATGGCTGAACACCTGCCTGCCATTGGGAAGGAGTGAATGAATTCCTTGTTTTGCTTTGCTTCCATGCACAACTTTTGCTTTACCTGTTAAACTGTCTTTATCTCAACCCATGAGTTTCCTCACTTTTACTCTTCCGATTCTCTCCCCCATCCCGCTGTGGGGGAGTGAGCAAGCGGCTGCGTGGTGCTTAGCTGCTGTCTGGGGCTAAACAATGACAGCATTAACCTGAGGGATTCAGCTTTACTGACGTCCAGATTTAAGTTCTACTCTTTAACACCATTTGGGGACAGAAAGCTGGACGTGTTTTGAGAACAAAGGTTGTATGGACACCTCTGCCCATTGACCGTTGCTTAGCTGAATCAGTCACAAGATGCAAGTCACAGACTGATCTTTATGGCTCAATCAAGCACAATTTCCTTTATATCTCTTTTTTTCTGTTGGTGATTAATGCAGACTGTGATTTTCAGAGGCATCACTCCCAACTGTTTCACTTTGCCTCTCCTGAGTTGTGTTGTGCTAGTAGACAGAAATCATCCCACGTGTCAGGAAAAACTTATAAATAGCTTTAAAAATCTACAGTGTTTGTTCTAAGCAACTGCATTGTGTTGTTTGGCAATATACAAATACAGGGAAATATTTCATTATGAAATAAAAAATGGCTAAAGGTACTAGGCAGTCTGACTCACCAAATGCCATAATTTGATAGTTGTAATTTCATTTTAATGATTTTTTTTGTGTTATTATAGTCATCACAATAAAACTGCCCCTTAAAAACTGGCTATTCATTGGTAACCCTGTGTTGATGGTATTGCTATTTGGTATGTTAATCTCCTTTACAAAGCACCACCACCACATGGTTCCCAAACTCTTAGTCCAGTATTATTGTCATGGTTCACTTCTTAAATATTGCAAGATCAAAGACAGGGAGTAAGAGATGTCTCCTGGCATCTACTTTTATATCCAGTAGTGAGCCTTTGCAGTGCTAGTTGAAGCTCATTTCTCAGCCTGCCTGAACTCTGTTTTCTTTACAATAATCAATGAAATTTCTAAGCTTTCAAGCATTCAAGAAATTCTTTGGGAATACCCCCTTTCCCTATGTATTCACACAAAGAAGGGTCCCTGCAAGAAGATGTTTTCATCATATCAGAGAGGGAGCAGGAGCTACATGTGAGCTGTAGCTGAGCTTCCCTTTTGCTGGTGGTTAGCAGCTGTTGTGTACTGCAGACACTACAGAATGTGTTATTAGATGTGAATAAGGCACAAGAGGTACATACCATGCCGTTGCTTGGAAATTATGCACATTGTCATTGCCAAGATGCAGATCCAACCTGTACTTTTGTGAGCAGGGCTTGTATAATAATTTGTCTACTTGAGGTAACGGAGCATCTCTCGTCTACTTGCTCCTTACAAAGCCAAGACTTTTGCATTTGTAACCGCCATCGAGGCAGCCTGCTAAGCCCCTGGGAACACTGATAGCCTGAATTGATTGTACCAAGCACCTACGTTTCTAGTAAGGCCACAACAGGGAGGTAGCTGCCTGACTTTGGCACTGTGAAGAGCAACTTTGAGCCTACCTTTTCTTAGCTGACTGCAAAGGGAAGGTAGGTGCTCACCATAGAGACTCTTTCTAATCCTGCCCCCAGAGTTGTGGGTTGCTCAGTAGTAGGAAACCATGGGCGTTTTTTTGAGTGTAAAGTCAAAACCAAGATACACCTCTTGAAAGAAATCTCTCTTCCCCCTATCTGTCACATTTTTTGTGATACTAAGGCAAAAGAAGCATTTTGCTAACTTCTTTTAGTAGCTAGCTGATGTAGCTGGAAGAAAATAGGCCAGCTTGTGTCATACAACCCTTTATTCTAACTCATCAGTCAGATAATAGAGAAAACTAAAAAGACCTTTGAAAATGCTGTGGATACCGTGTCTCCCAACTGCATCTCTCCTTCTTCTCTTTCTCCCGTGCTCCCCTGGCCAGAATGGTACGTACAACATAGACTTTCTTATATTTCACAAGTTTAATATTTTCTTTTTTCTTTTCTTTCCTCCCCTCCCCACATCCCCTTAGTCTATTGTCTCAAACAGGTTCCTGGCAAAGTCACCATTAGCTAAACCAGGTGGAACTTTGAAAAACATCCTCTGAAGTTATAGAATGAGCTTTTAGAAAAAAACTGAAAATTATTGTGATCAAAACTACACAGAAATTACTCTCTGTAGAAAGAGCGGAATTTGCTTTCTGAGTAATTCAACATGAACTGTATCTGTATAGTTCCGGTTGATGGGTGAGCCCACTACTGGATAGAAATTAATATTGATATTTACTAGGGACAGAATTATTGAAGGTCTAATAAAACCTTACTATAAATATCCATTGCTGAATATTGTTGTAGCTATTGAGAGTACAAGCTGGAGGCACACTCAGGGAAAACAGTGTGAATCTTTGAGGAGAACAGGCTGAGGAAAAAGATGTCTCTGAACAGTCAGCCCTTTTTCCCCCATGACCATTGACAATAACTGGAAAGGATGGTGACTTGAGGAAAAATTATTATCCATAAATCAGCATGTCTGAAAGGAAGACGCAATGAAACTGATGAGAACATTTCTTTTGAGTGTGTTTACCATTCTTTAGTTAGTGGTTGTTGAGGAGTTAATACTGATTTCTGCAAATATAACTCTTGAACTTCTACCCTGACCTTTTGGAGAAAATGATCGACAGGCTGCGACTGCTTGTCATTAGCTGCATGGGTTCTTAGATCATGTAAGTGTGGGTCAGCTTAGAAGGACTGATTTTAGGCTGATCAGATTAATTTCCTGGGCTTTCCTTGCCCGCTTGTAAAGGCTGAAGGCTGAGTGATCTGTACTTGTCCAGCCTTCTCCATCATTCCATTTCTCTGCTGCTTTGGAAGGTAATTGCCGACAACTTCTTAGCTGCCTTAATTCCTTCTCTAAGTGCTGCAGGAGGAATGTCCTTGTATCTGGTCAGGTTGGATTGACCTACTGTATCTAAAATTCCATGATCTGTTCTTTCTGTGTTTGGTCCCTTATTAAAAAAAATTGTTTTAAGTATGTAGGGATCCTTAATTTGCTTGTCAACACTGAATAATTCTACCATTTCTACACTATGTTCTAGAGATGCAATATGCTATATTTAATTTTCCTTCCCTTGCTTTCAATGTAATTTCGTTTAGGTGATTCCCATTTGATCCCTCTGTTCCCTGCTATTCATTGCATAAGTACTTACTGTTCAGTTTCTTTTGACGTTGAGGTCATTAGAGACCTCAGAGGGTCTCATTATATATTTCTATATCTTTGTTTCTTACTATAGGCTGGAGTTATACTTCTGCAGTTCTCTTCCTAAGAGGCTACATTATCTAGTTTCCTGATGTTGCTAAAGGCTCCTTTCTAAAAAAAAAAAAAAGAAAAAAAAAAAAGTGTAATTTTCTTCCATTCTCTGCTATTTTTTGGTACCTTTGAATTCCAGATTTAGATCCTCAATCAGCTCCAATTATTGGGCTGAGTTCAATGAAGCTTGTATTTTGAGAACTAATAGGATCATACTGGGAATCTACAGAGCAGACTACATTTTTTGCATGAGTGACAGAAGCCACTTTTTTGCCAAGGCCTTTGAAGCTTTGGGGAGGTGTTGAGTTGCACAGGTAAATGGGCATGAAATGCACTACAGGTTTCAGGACAGCCAAGAGATAATATATACAGGATAGCAAGACTAAGGTCCAGCCTTACGGAGCGATTCTGTTGACGGAGTAATTGTTTTTGAAAACTGCTGTGATATTAATAGATCAAGAGCTCTGATATTATAATTTCAATTGCATTTCTTATTTTTAGGTGGAGGAAATGAACAGTCAACGGATATTATCAGTGTTTGGGAAGGAGACTCCATCAACATAACTTGCTCAATGAAAGGTTCAGAAAATGAAGTGGGAACGTACTTGACAACTAGCATACGGCCAGTCAATGTGATATATGTTTCCAATCAGAATACTTCATATATCCTTCCTGCTTTGGCTAATCGCATCAAGTATTCAAAGGAAGGAAGGAATCTCAGGATAACTCTCCATAATGTACAGGAATCTGATTCCAATATCTACCTATGCACTAAGTTTATTAAAAAGAAAGGTCATCACAAAAAGCTGAACGGGAAGACAACCATAGTAGTGGTGAAAGGTATTGCAATTCCACCTTTTAGGTTATGAATTCATAAATACAGATAAATATTTTAAATCAATTATTGGAAGAAAGCATAATGGGAGGGAGAGTCTTACAGAACTTTACCCCGGTCTGCTCAGGTAATGCACTGATTTGAAGGAAACTGTGGGTCTGTTCCCTGAAAAGATGAAGAAAACACATTAGAGAGAACAGTACCAAGAAAACCCCTAGAACATCAGTTCATGACTAATTTAATCCTAGCTACAGGTTTTCACATGAGTTGTAGGTTGCTGCAGCAGTTTGGAAACAGTGAGGACCCATAGCTCTTTCTAAAAAAACAAACCAAATCTTTATGAATAACTAGCAAAGCAATGAGCCTTCTTTTGGTAGTGGTTTTTGCCAATCTCTTTTGTTTTTGCTGTTTCATCTTAAATGACAAGTTGATAATAGTGCTAGTGCTAGGCAGGGTTTGCAAGGTGGGCATCAGTGGATAAAGGGATGTGGTTTTTTTCTCCTCTTAACAAACTCTTGATGGGCACAAGTGATCCTTTTGGCAGTTATTTCTGTTTAGGGGAAGAATTTTTCTGTCCCTAAGGCATGCAAAAGCTAATCGATTGCTGGATCAGTAATAGTAATTTATATCTAGGAAGACTTATTACGTCTTTCCTTAGGCTCCTCTTTTCAAACTTCTTGACTGTGTTTTCTCAAATGAATTCCGTCTTTCTGATTATGTACAGTTTCTCCAAATTATTTTATTAAATTACCCTATATCTCTTTTTGACACTGATCCTCTTCCCTAAAATGCTTGCAGCCTTCCCAGAATTATCTTTTGTACAAATGTGATAAATACTGTCATCATTCCGTCATGCACATTAATGGATGCAATGGTAATGTCAAAAGGAACAGGGCCTGTCTTCAGAGGATCTCAGTGAAATGTCTTCCCAGCTGGACAGCAAGCTGTTAATAACTACTTTTTGAAGACTATTTTCAACACTGATGGCACCCACATTGTATGATTTCATCCAGAACAGGAGTCTCCAGATCTTTCTATGGCTTAATCTCACTTGAGAAAGCAGGCAACAATCAATGTCTCAAGGGCAAGCTAATGAAGCTGTATTCACTTAGAGGAGTTCAGTATATGTATTTTTTAGGTAGGTGGAGGCCTTTTACAACCAGGTAAACCTGTTCCGTCAGTCCTACTTTCAGATCCTGGGGCAGGAAAACATGCCAGGGTGTACTGACGTATATCTTTCTTCTCAAGGCACGCATAAAGGTAGCTCTTAAAAAAAATTATTTTATCTAAATTTCTGCAGTCTGTTCTTTCTGTCTTTGACCTCTGTATTTGCTTCCTAGCGAAAATGCACTGTTAAGTATGTGGTAGCCATTAATCTCTCTTGTTTCTAGCAAAAACTAGTGGAGATGTTGAACAGTCACCACTCTATATCAATTCTCAGCAAGGCCAGTCCGTCAACATTACCTGTACATTGAAAAGCTCACAGGAAGATGAAGAAATCTTCTTGCTCAAGACTCACATGCAACCTGAAAGTGTGTTGTATGTTTCAAGTCAGAATGTTTCAACTATTTTTCCTGCTTTTGCTAATCGCCTGGAGTATTCAAAGCAAGAAAAGAAAATAGTGATAACTCTACATAAACTATGGAAAAATGACAGTGATATATATGTATGTGCCAGGGTGAAAAATTCCTCTTTCCTCTCAGTGAGTAGAAGTGGGACCATGTTGCTGATTAAAGGTACTATTCTTTTGCTTGTTTGATCATAAATAATTATAGACATGTTTTAATACAAAAGGTGGACTAAAAGCTTGCAGAACTTCAGTCAGGACAGGTAGAGCACTAATCCATGGCTAGACTTCTTCTAGTATCTGGGAAAGTTTGGAGAGATTGCTCAGACTGTTGTACTAGGACACAGAAAGAGGTGCTGTGTTTCTACCTGCCTTGTACAATCAGAGGAGAATTATAAAAAAGAAACCTTGCTACAATCCCACATTTAAAAAAAAAAGGTCAAAATCAGACAACGAACACTTCAGTGTGTCTGTGAATAATCTGACGGGTTTAGGAAACAAGTCAGTATTAAGCATTAGCTCTTTGACCTTATTGTGACATAAATGTCTTTTAGAAACCATTTCCTATAGCAAGTCTTTGTGTGTAAAAATAGATCATAATAGGATCACAGAACAAGTACTTAGGCATTTACGTAAAGTACTGTAGATAATAGCAAACATGATCTCATACACCCCTATTATACACTGAGCACACTGTAAGCATATGTTCCAAAGACAGGGTTTGGGGTTTTTTGTTTGGTTGTTGTTGTTTTTTTTTTTCTGCAGCACCGTGTTGTAACCATTTGCTAAGACAAAGACAAAACCAGCAATGTAGTTCTTGATTTTGATCTTACTGGTACAACGTAACCCTGTGCATTAGGCTTTGATGAGATCTTTGGGCAATAAAAATAAGGTTTACATAGGCCCTAAGAGTTGCAAAGGATCAATCTGCAGTCTGCAAAAAAGACTGTGGTCTCATTCTATGCCACTAGCCATAACTGGTGTAACAACCCAGTAATGCGAGTTGGGGAAAAGGACAGCTACACTTCAAAGAAGCAGAGGGTTACCAGATATTATGTTATTCAGATATGGATTAACTGAGGTTTTAGACAACTGAAACCCTTTCCACTAGCACTATTTTGCTCAACGTATATACTCCAGATCACGGTAGCTTCCTACTTCTGTCTGTACTGCTAGCAGCCTGACAAACCTAGCTGTTATATAATTCCTACACACTCCTGGCCAAGCCCTCAGTATTGCCGTAATACTGCAGTAAAACATTTTTTGTTTCTGTTATTAGTGTGTGGTCCTACTTTCTGATCAGTGGTATGGAAGCTATCACCTTTGTAGTGCTCTTCACTGACCCTTCATATGCCACCTACAGTCATAACCAGAAGACCAGAGGGAACGCCAGTGAGAATACAAATGGGATGACGAATGTGGCTGTGTAGCATGCTATTGATAGCCCATTTCCCGCTGGCCAATACATAATTTTTTTCATAATAAGAATAGAATTCTACCTCTTCGTGTTAATAATTCTAATATATTTTCATGTGCAGAAGTGGAACAGACAGACTGCAGTAACAGTTCCTCCTGGGGCATCTATGGTCTTACCATTGTGGCAGTGCTATTGTTTTCTGTGCTAATACACTGCACCTTGCACCGTGTCAATGTAAGTATGCTGTTACCATGTTAAAGCAAAACTGATTCCAGGTTGAGTGAATAGGTGCCTTTGATATTATTTTTAAACAGTGACTGAGTCAAGTAAACGTTTGATAAACCTGAGGAATCATGGCTTTCTATTGTCTCCTCTTTGCCCTTGTTTAATGTCTCCCAGCTGTAAACTCTTGAGAGTAAAGTCTGTGTCTTCTTGTTTCTGTAACTCTTAGTAAACGAAGTATTGTTTGCCTTTCATAAACAAACCTCAGGTAAGCCTTGCAGTCAACAACACAGCCATGCATTTTATGTATTTCCCTGAACAGAGCACCTTACTATTCTGTTTTGTTTCATTTTTTTGGGTCAACTGGGAATGGAGCTATGTATACCAATCTTGTAATAGATGTAAGAGAATGTTGGGGGGGGATGCAAGGACAACAAAAAGTAATAAAATAGCCTAATTTCTGAAAGTAGCTGTGGGAGAATAATTTTACCCTGTCCTGGAAGAAAAGGGGACCAAGAAGTTTTTCCTTTACTGGGATTATTTACATTCATATTCTGCAGAAAGTGCCCAGGCATTATTTGTATGATTCATAGGCCAGGCCCCTATCTCATCCCTCCACATATGGCTTCAGCATTGCTAAAAACAGTAGTGTAACAACATTGTGGCAAAACCAAGTGGCCCCGTAGGAACTGGTCTCTTGTGTTATCAGTAACAAATTAAGGAGCAGCATTATTTATGTTGGGGCCACAGTTACACCCAACTCTTGGAGGAACTTTTAGTGAAATTACATTGGACTGACAATAAAAATTTAAATAAATAGGTTGACAATTTCCACCTAATCCTCTAAGACCTCTTTGGGTTTGGAGAAGAATTTTTAAAGTACATTTCCACTTCAAACAGATGGACTCCTAAGATGTAAATTGACTCCTTGGCTGTGGTCTTTTCAAGCTCTGTTCTGAACCGGCCTTTTGCTTTGTTTTGCAGATGAAGAAATATTTCCAGAAAAGAAAACCAAATGCAGTATATGAAGATATGTCTTACAGTTCTAGACGTAACACCTTGACCAGAAACAACTTATACTCCACTGGCAATTAAGCTTCTGCCACCTGGGACTGTGCGTGCATCGACCATTCCTTTACAGGTCTCTCTGAGAGGTGCCTTAGCAACCTGATGCAGTAGCTGAACTGAAAATACTATCATCTACCTTATTCATTGGAAAGAAAAATCTGTCTCATTTCCAAAGCTGTTTCTGCTGTTTTGATCACTCATGAAATATGTTTGGTTTTTTTAATGTACAAAAAACATAGAGAAATGCAAGTACCCTGCCCGTGTTTTGCAGGGTAGTGTAGAAAGCAGTATTTTGGACTATAGATTTAGCTAGATGCAACATATGGGCTCATTTATTTGATTGATACATAACTCTCTGAGGGAAGGTGGGATAGATTGAAAGGTCTGATTCTGAGCTTTGGCAAGTGCTCAGGAAGACCATAACAGGCCTGTTTAATAATATGCAATGGATCCACATACACATGGATTACGGTTCTCTTATGAATCCTTGTGGGTCTGCCCAAGATCTCTGGCAGCTAAAACTATTCAAGAGTTACAACAAAGAAATGTCTTCTGAAGAGAATAGAGAAAAGGCGTGGCAGAGTGCATTACAAGTGAAGTGCTAGATCTGTGTGGGCTTACTTATTCAAAGATCATAATGGTCTGACAAAAATGCAGTCAAGTCTAGATTTTAAATTACTGCCTTTGTCAGAGATACTGGCTTGATTGTTGTGGGCCTTGACATGGGTGACCTGTAAAATGACTAGGCCTGGGGCATGATGGCTTTGTGGGACAGCAAAAATAGTTTTGACAGGCTGGGGCTGTCTCAAACTCCAGATGTCTTAGGACTACACATCAGAATGCATTTCTCCAGGTCAGTGAGACTGTACAGTACAAGGTGAACTAATATGGGATAAAGCCAATGCCTGCATTCCAGTCTGGGCACCAACATGTCTGATCCAGAATCACTCTTAACAAGGGAATTTATAAAAAACTCACATCAATCAAGTAGAAATTAAATTTGGTTTGGTAATGGCTTAGAACAGGTTGCTATGATGAGCTTAGCTCTTCCCTAGCTAAGAAAGGGCTACAGCTTCCTCCAGGGGTGTTTTGGTATTGCAGAGCCACGTCTTCTGTGGAAAGTCAACAATCTTGCATGCCCAGAGGAATATCAAATTGCCCTGTTATGAGGCAGGATTGATGGGGGTGGCTTGTGGTTTCTGGGGACAGGCTGAGACTGGAATTTTTCTTCACTGATGCATTTGTTTAGTTTTTGAGGGATTAGGGCCAGTTTGCTGTTGATGAGAGTGCATAGCTGCCAAGATCTCAGCTTGCTGAGCCAAGCCTGCTACTTGGGAGATGCCATTTCCCTTCAAATGTCACTCATGAAATGCTGTGCACCAGACCTGAGGGAGAAATCTGCTCCCATGGGTGGCTGATGGTGAGATGGGTTTACCTTGTAAGCAGAGGGGTGTCTGTTGATTGCAGACCCTGCAATCTTCACATAGCTGTACCTGAGGAAAATTATGTGTGTGATCAGGTCTTTGTACAGTTGCTTGATATTTTTACACATGCATTAAAGACTATTTCGTATACCTTGCAAATGAATGCTAGTTATTGAATGGACTTTTTCTTTTTGTGTTTGGTTTTTTTTTTAAATAGAGAATCAAAGGCTTCTTGTAAAATGCAGTATAACTTGCTCTTACAGCACCTCAACAGACAACATAATAACTATTTTCCACTTTGTTTACATAATCTACATATGGGGTTTGTTTTTTTTCATTTTAAAACTAATCACTGAAGAAAATACCAAAGAACACTTCAGACAATGTATATTCATGCAATCCTTTCATAGTGGCTAAGATAAAATTCTTGAAAAGCTAAAAATATCAAATGGAGATGGGTAAGAAAGAGATGGCACTGGGGAAGCTCAGCCCATCCTTCAAACAGCACCTTGGACCCAGTCCCAGGGACTGAGGGCTACAGGCTCTGATAAACCTGGACCAGGAGTTGGCACCTCACCAACCCTGGTTGACCCTGTTTGACATCCCAGTGAGCACGGCCCCTGTGGGATGCCATTAGTCCTCACAGGGGTCCCACATCCCCTCTCCCCATGCCCTGGGTGAGCACAGCCCAAGTCTCCTCACCACTTCGAGCAGGCCCCATTGCCATGGTAACTGGTGGCCCTGTGGTGCCCATGGTGTGGGCAGGGTGCAGTCTGGGCGCCCGGGGATCACTGCGAACCCCTCTGCCCCTCTCGCTTCATGGGGCTTCACCCCAGGAGATCCCTGGAGGAGGGATGATGCCGTCTGCATTGCGGTAAGGTTGAAGGCCCGGACTCAGAGGGGACTGCACCAGAGCAGACCCTGAGGGACAATGAAAGCTTTGCAGCTCCTTGTTAAGAGAGGCCTACCTCAGCGCCTCCTCCTGTGTGCCCCAAAGCCACTCCTAGAGGACTGCCAGGGTCCTCCCAGGGCTGTTGTTCAGGGAGGAACAGCTTTCCTCACAGGATGAAACAGGGAAGCCCTCCCACCAGGGCCTGCATGGTGCCTAAAGGCCCCTGGCTGCGCTGACCCACTGCAGGAGAGGCCAAGAGGGCAGCCCACTGCCATGTTGTCACCACAGTGTCCCCTCCTGCTGCACCAGGCCCTGGCATGAAGCTATGGCCGTGCACATCCCTGCCAGGGCAAGGCAAAACTTCTCCTTCGCTGAGTGCAGGGACAGAAGCAAAACCAAGCAGGTCATGTCTAAATGTCCCCTGCAGCATTTAGAACATTTCTGTCTTTCTCCCTGGACAGGCCCAGCTCAAGGGCAGACGTAGAGCTGGGAAAGATGATCTAATAAATTAGGTACCAATGTAGGAACTAAAGTGCCCATAGTCAATCACTTTTTGTCACGTTTTCATTTTTGAGAAAAGGTGCAGGTTTAGTAAAGGGCAATTCTCCCTTAGAGAAAATATACAGAGGTTTGAGGTGAGCAAACAGGCATTTGAGATCAGCTTTCTGTAGCAATGCTACTGTGCAAACATGACCACAATTGTGAAAAAAACAAGGTGTGAAAGGAAACAGTAGTGGAGGAGGTTTCTTTGGCTTGATGTAAATAAATTAAAAAAAAGAAGTAAAACCTAGCCAAGGAAAGTTACATATAGCGAGACATTTCATGAGTTGTACCTCTGTGGAGGGGGTAGAGGATCAACCTGACAATTAACCCAAGAACTGCTTGAAGAGAACTGCTGGGGAAATTAGCTCAAGAGTGTCAGAGGAAAGGTTTGGATATTTGGCTGTTTAAGAGGGTTGGGGAGGTCCTAAGATGCAATGTTGTCTCAGGGCTTCCCTGGAAGGGAATTCGTCTGGAGATGAATTTTTCATCTCCAGAGGTGAAGGCACAATTGCTTTGGGCTTATCCTGTTGCCTTTGCTGTTTTTCTGTCTTCTGTCCCTACACGGGGGCGGGACACGATTTTCAAGGAGAGAGGGGAAGCACAGTGTAAGGCTCTGAGACTGGGCCAGGATCCACAGCAGTGAGAATGGTATCAGGGTATTAGCAAAAGCCCCTGCCCGGTTTCAAGGGCTAAATGACAGAAACTGCAGCTGGGAGCAAAGCAGCCTTGGATGGGGAAGCAGAACCGCAGCTCTAGTATCAGAGCTTACCAAACGGATGGAGAAAGCTGAGGCAGCCGAGCAAGGACAGTATGTCAGAAGCAGAGAAAACATGACAGGCAAGGTACAAGTCATGTCAGAAGTGACTCAGGCTACTAGGGCTTTGTGGAGTGGCCTGGGCTGAGCTCTGAGGAAGGGGAGGTGTAATCAGAAATAATTTTTGGTTATTTGCAAAACTGGAGAGACCAGCCAGCAATGTAGTTTACCGCTGATGGAGCCCATAGACTCATACTCCATAAAATTTAACTGAGGAAAGCATTTTAACTCTTTGACTAAGGCATATCTGACAAGTACATGCTTGAACTCAGATGCCAAGGAGGATAATAAGCTGAGTTGAGTCACAAAATATTTTCCAGGAGGACTGTATACGGCATAGAAGCAGGTTCTCCTCTTGTTGTGGCTTGTGATGTATTTTAGGACATTGGATTATTTCCAGCAACTATCCTGCAAACAAATGTTTTTACGCTTTTAGCAGCTTTAAATGCTACGTGGCATATTTCTAAAGCCTACACTGGTAGAGCTTCCCAGAGTTAGTTTATTCCACCCATCTGTCACTGGTTGCTGTTTGTGATCATTCCTCCATCCAGTAACTCATATAGGAGACTTCCTGCTATTATTTGGAGGATATGACCAAAATATGTCCAGCATTGCTGGTTCTGGTGAAGAAAAGCTACTAAATGGTGATTTCTCAAGCTCCCTGTGTTAGTGAAAAAAATATTCCCATTCATGGCATACAATCTGTGGTAAGCACTTGTTTTTCAAGGCATTTAGTTTCTTTTTGAATGTTTTGTAACAACAAGCCTGCAACCATATATTAGCAGTTAGCTTACAGTCAAGTTGAAAATGTGCAGGGTTTTCTGGTAGTTTGCAGATTTGGTTTTCACATGGTTTAGAGCCCTGAAGTACTGAAAGTGCCTTCTTGGCGCCATGTTTTAAATCTGACATTTTCGGTTAATAGGTTTCTGCTCCAGTTAATCAATTCTTCTACTGCTCGAGATCTAAAAGAGTGTTTGTGATGTCATCGGTGGTTTTTAACACTATTTCAAATGCTTCAGTAATGACTGGATACTGACTATGTGCAGCGTGCAATAAATTTTCCAAATTCCACTTGAAATCTCAACAGGTTTTAACTTACTTTTTGGTAAATCACTGATAGTACATTACTGATCTTAACTCTGTTATATAGCCAGAGCATCCTACCTTGCCTACAATATCCTCACATGCATAGGATTTAGGCTTACTATTAAGAGATTACCTTTTTTTTTCATTCAGGAAAGTGAAATAAAGCAACTAGCCTAAACATTGATCAGAATGATTAAAATACTTTGCCCTAACATTAAAATTTTACAGCACTGTCATCATCTATCTTGTACAAGAAGATTATCTGTCCAGCTTCAGGACAGGAGGGGACTCCACTATGTATAAATAAACTGCTAATAGGACTGAATGAACTCTCCAGATGGTGCTAATTCCTTCCTGTGCAACTACTTCACAAGAAAAATATTATTTTGCTTTTGGGTGGTATTTGACTGCAGCAGCTGGCCGGCATATTTCTGAAACTCTCCCCAGAGAATATGTCCATGTCCCCAGAGAAGATATCCACCTGAGGTATTAGAAACTGTCTGCTATACTCTCTTGCTTCTGACTATAATGAGAATAATATCTAAATATTGCAGATGCCAAGTGGAAGATGGTCTCTAATTCTTTCTGTGAATTAGTAACAGTAATTAGTAACTCTCTGGGAAAGCCTCTAAGTTCGTTTCTCTCAGCAGTTCATGCTTCCCTGAGACATTTGGTCCATCTCCTCTTAACACGGTGGAAAATTACATGTTTAATTTCTTAAAGGAAACTGGCTGAGCTCTGGGGTTCAGGAGCCAGCATTGCACCCACAAATCCATTAAGACACAGAGGGCTAAATTAGGAAGCCGTTTCTCATACAAGTTGTAAAAGCTTACTCTGGGGCTACTTGTACAAGTAATATTTTATCAATAGAAGTAATCATTTCATCCTCAGATGGCAGAATTTATTACTCTGCTCTGATATTACAGAAAAAAAAGAGAGGTTTGTTTTTTGGGATGATCTTTCTCTACACATACTGACTTACCATTCTTAGACAAGCTTTCTGAGAAACCACAAAGGCCAGTTTACTGCTCATGGCCTGCACCTGCATTATATTATCTTTGATCAGAGACATAATTGACAGCAAGCTTGCAGGTGACTGACATTTAAGGCATATAGCTATATGTTCTCGTGGTTTTTAAGGGTGGGTGGTGAGATAACATTTTGCCCAAATGTCTGTAACTTCTGGGAGAGAAGCTTATTTAAGAAACAACTTTGTAACACACCTGTGGATTTCTCTGCTACTCCCCTTCTCATACACTATAATGCCCATAGTTCAAGATTTTGTAAAAAGTCTCCTGAACATAGTTGGAGTCAGTGACTAAACTATAACAGCTTTTGGACTCAAAGCTTTCTTTCAAAAAAGAAAACCAGTTCAAAGTGTCAAAAAAGCCATTAACAAGAAACTGTGCGTGTATATGTGTATATACTGTGGGTGAAGAAACTACAGTTTCTAATGACTGTCAAGGCTAAAATTAAAAACAGAGGCCTTCCTCAGAAAGCAGTATGCTCCTCCCTTGCAGAGGGTGTTTTGGAAATAAAATTGTTGCATGCAGAAATAGATAATTATATTTATGTGTGAGCCAAAACAGGAAATAGAGGAGAGCTTCTAGGAGGTTTTCAGTTCACAGAGAAACTCAAATGAACAGTCTGAAATGAGGCTTTGCAACTTTTAGACTTGTTCAGAGTTAGGTGAACCAGGAGGGATTCATCCTCAAAAGGATGACTTGCCCTTCAGGTTCTATTGTTGGTAAATCTTACCATTATGATTATGGCAAGTTAGCAAATAGTCTTAGTGCATTTGGCTGGAGGCAGAGATGGGCTGTTCTTTCAATTCTAGTTATTCAATGGCAAGCTCTAATGCTTGGACCTGAGGGCACCACTTTGGTGGAACAGAAAGAGAGGCAGACATAATCATAACAAAACCAACTACATTCATTAATAACGTGCTTTCTTCAGCTAGCTTCTTCGAGGCTGCTCTCATGCCTCAAGAAAAAAATTGTGGTCTTTGTGGTAAAGATACAGAAGTCCGGCTGCTGCAGGGGTGCTTGAGTTGCTATGTTTGTATCTGCCGCTCAGCATTGCTACAGACTGGCTGCTCAGCAGTCTGGCTTATCATCATCCTGCGAGATGGACTTGTGATAATGGTCTGGCAGACAGTCATGGTTCCTGTGTGCTACGGAGGGCTGCCATGCTGCTTCTGCAGAGCAGAAAGACTCAGGTGCATAAGCTCACCGAACACAGCTTCACTAGTCTTTCTCTGAACTCTGATCAGCAGATGACCAGGCCTGTGGTCTCTCTTTGTCACTCTCCCACGTTATATGCTCTATATTACAGCTGGCTGTGGCCATTAGGTTAGTCAGTGGAAACAGTTCCTTGCTGGCCCAAGACCAGCCTGCGTGGACAATGTTCTCCTTGTGGTTTACTAACAAGTTAATGTCAAGCATGGGGTTCAGATCATAATAAAGAACTGCGTGAACACAGGAACGTGGCTAGCAGGCTTACCACAGCCACATCCAGCTCTGATATAGCTCCTGCAATCTGGGCAGAGCTGCAGTCCTACTGGCAATGGCCAGTATTTGAGTAGGGCTTGATCTGCTTGGAGCATTACACATTTACTAATTAACTGAATCTTGAGAAGATTGAGAAGGTGGGGTGAGAAGCAGAAAAGGCCTTGACTCTGTGTGAGCACTGCTCAGCAGTAATGAAAACACCCCAGTATTATCAACATTGTTTTTAGCACAGATCCAAAACATAGCCCCACACTAGCTACTATGAAGAAAATTAACTCAGTCCCAGTCAAAACCAGCACACAATAGCAGTGTCTAAATCTTTAGAGCTTTCTGCATGTACATACAGACACGTGTAGGCGTGAAGGCGAGTTCTCTACCTTTCCTCCTGAGCCTATTCCTATCAAATATTCATCAGAGGAAGATTTTCATCTGTACATTTTGCATTATTCAGGCTTAGAAGTATTTCAGTGATTTTTCATGTTGCCTACAGGATTTAGATACCAGCGATAAAAAAGAAGCTCTTTAATTTTCTACACTTAGGAATTCTGCTTCATTAAAATTCCTTTGAAGGCTAGTCTTAATGATAGATCTTTAACTTGGAGTCTTCCTCCCAGGAAAAATGAGCTCGCAACCAAAATCAGATGAACCCACTCTAGAGAAATCTCTGCAATTTGACCATCAGCCATGGATGGATAACACAGGTAGCTGTATTTCTTTTCAACATTTGCCTTACCCCGAAGGGCTTGCATTTAACCCCAGCGTGTAATAGACTGCTGCTGCTTCCACATACTTTCCCAGGATGAAAATAGGAGAGAATTCTCCTTTGAGTGATTCGTTCTGAGACACTGTAACAAAACAGACAATATTGAGCCAGTTCAAACTGAGTTTTAAACTATTAGTACTCAGTACTTATTTTTACATACAAAATGTTGGTTTGATATGTTACAGTGCCTGATTTTTCAGAGATTGTGAAGCACGTGACTTGCTGCTTAAAGACATTAAGGATGCTTCCCATCCTCTGAAAGGCTGGTGTGCTATTTGCTGCTGTAAAACTTGGATTTAGAGGCAGACAACAGAAGGCCCCAAATTTGTAGAGAACATGATGATACTATTATTTTTGGTACTTTATAAAGGGGCATACAGACTTCCTGAAGAGGTTAACTCACCTATCATGTTTGATTACTTATTAGCAAACAAACCAGGATGTTTGATGTGAAGAGAAACAATTATAGCATCCATATATACAAACAGTTTAGACTGTTTGTTACCTCTCTTGTGGTCCTCTTTCTGGCACAAAGGAGAACAAGAGACACCAATGTGGTCAGAACAGTATCTTCGGGCAAGTGATGCATAGACTTGTGCACAGCTTCCTCTGGACTGATTTTGGTAGAGTAAGACCATGTTATGTTAGGGTTAATGGTTGTTACCTAAAATACCAAAAGAGAGAAACAGCCTCTGTTCTGAACACAGCCTGGGCAGGCTGGTTCCAGAGGACATAAACAGGCTTTGACTGTGACTGGGGATGGTGTTTGATTTCCTCCTTTTCAGATGTTTTTTTCCAAACGTTCACAATCTCTGGCTTCTAAAAGGGAAGAAAAAAAATCCTGAAGCACATTATTCTCTGATAGGAAACAGATGGATAATTAAATTATGGTGTTTTCAAAGATCATTTGCTATGATGAACCCTTTTGGGAAAGGCAGGCAGACTTGCTTTACAGGCTGCTCTGAGGAGCTCCTGGGTAGTTTCCTTAGTTTTTAGCAAAAAATTTTCTAACACTATCTGCTTATGTTGGAGTCTGCTGCAATTGTGTCCCACTGGTTTTGTATTAGCAAATCTTATTTCAGTTTAGCAAATGCATTAAAAGGATATGAGCCAGTCAAGTGCTTTTAACATTGGGTAGTTAGAACAGGTTGAATATTTTGATTTGAGGAAAATTAAAACTATTAGAGCGATGTTTATTTTAAACCGCAAACAAAAGATAGCAGCTTAGTAGACTAAACCACAAATCTTCAGACCTTGCAGACGAGCACCAGAGAGTCAAAGAGCTGCTGAACTTCAATAGCTGTCATTAAATCTCTCCTTATAATGTGCCTACCCTACGTGTATATTTGTTTGGGAGTTGGTGTTGTGGGTTTCTGTGTATATGTAGAAAGAGTTGTCTACATTCTTTCCTTTCCGTTTTCTCTAACTGTTTACATGGTAGCTTTTCTGGTATGAGGATTTCAGCAAGGAAGAAGAGTTAAATTCTCATAGGTGGAGGAAAACAAACAAATCACACTGCAGAGGTCTTAATTTTTAAGCAACATTTTGAGTCGCTGTACTGAGAGCTGAAATTAATGTTAAGACACCTGATGTGGTGATGTCCAAAAGCTGCTAAAGCTTCTGCATGTAAATGGGCCTCTGCCATGGAAGACCTACAAAAGCTCCTTGACTTTGTGTGTCTTGATCTATCCTAACTGGAGGCAGGGAACAACACACAGCTGTCTCTTATGCCATGGGCCAATTAGTGACTACAAATTGCTTGACCTAGAATGTTTTGCCAGCCTTTCAAGAAATGGGTGAGAAACTACAGAGTTAAAAAAACCACAATTAAATGGGTAATATAAATATATGTTAGGCAGGCTTCATCTTGCTGACCTTCAGTTGTCTGCAATGGAGAAGTGTACCTCGAAGGCTGCTTTTAAAGTCTGTAGAAACAGCAGGATGCTTGCAGCAAAAGATCCTGAGGAGCTGGATGTGTCCTACAGAAGAAAACACAGCACACCCTGCTACAGTCTATTTCTCTCCATGTGACAGGCAGACACCCAGTTCAGATGTAGATGTCCACACTACAGATAACAGTTTGGACTGGTGGATCCCAGCCCATGGAGCAGAGTCTCTTTTCAAAGAGCTAGAAGTAGAGCTGGGAGTAGCCCAGAAACACTGGCATGTTGGGGAGAGAGGTGAAAGTAATGAAGCAGCTTCCAGTGGTTTCATTCCTATTAGGGCTTTCATGAAAGGACTTCAGTATGCTTTACACTGAGATTGGAAGAGTCTGTTAGTTAAATAATTAGCTGTTAAAAAATGTATTTATTAGGGCTTAACAGCAAGGCCACAGATATCCATCAATTACAGAGCCACAACATCTGCAATAAATGTTTTTCTCCCCACAATCAAATATGGCTTAATTAGGCAATGCTGGGAGAACAGTCATAATGGACTGGGTAATACTTGCCTTTATAATTGAGATTTAATCAGCAAATTCATGTATGTTCATTGAATAATTGATCATTCTACACATTTATCAAGGATTAAAAACTCAGTGGTAGATATGCAAATCCCCTTGTATTAAATAAACCTTAAATTCTCAAATATCATTTAATGCATATTAACATTCCGATTAAATCTAAATGACATACACATTGTAGATCTCACTTCTGCAGTAGGATATTTTATCGCTATTTACCACTTTTTTTTTTCCAAGCTAAAATGTTTGTGTGTTTGTTGCTTTATAAGTAGTTACAGGAGATGGACAGAAATAGGCCAAGGGGAAGTGAAATGGAGATGCCATCTCATGCATTCCTGGAATAAGCAAGCTATCCTGGATGGGACAGCAGGAAATATTTTTACACTGGCTGCTAGTGAGTAGACTAAATCTAATGAAGCAGCCAAACACATTGGAAGATGCGGTAACTCTCCCTGAAGAGTTACTGTCTTACTTAGTGCTATGTGTGTGATAGAAAAAGCATGTAGAAATGTCCATACGCAAAAGCAAAATAAAACCCCCCAAACCAAAAAATAAAATCCACATGCAGAAGCCTTAATGATCTTGTGAGATGTGGATGAACAGCATCTAAGAACCAGTACGGGGTGTGTCCTGCTGGCTGGTTGCAGTTGCTGGAGGGACATGGCCCCCCTGCAAAGCCCATGAGAAACAGCCCTGGCCCTGCAGGGGGAACACTTTCTCAAAGGAAAACAGGTTTACCATACTCAAGTCATGTTTGCAGACAGGTTTTTGCGAAGTGTTAAGGATGGAGTAAGAATGCAAAGGAACATGAAATTGTCATTAGTGATGACAGCTCATGTCTGAAGTGAGAGCTGAGTGGCAGATTAACATCCCAGTTAAAAGTGAAAGCACAATTTAAACCGAGGATAAATTCCAGGACTGCAGCTTGGCAAATCCCTCTGTGCATTTGTACCTTGTGCAGCTCATATGCTGTCACACGGAGTGCTGGGAGCACAGAAAGTATCTCAGGTTCTCAGAAGCAAAGCACAGAAATGTTGCAGGTGGGAGACACACCAAGCTAATAGATTTTGGTAACAGTTTAACTGTTAGTAGCAGAGCACTGGTAACAACAGGACCATTAGTGTTTAATTCCTTTGCACTGATCCTTTCCTGCATTCACGATTCATGCTGGGCAGTGTGATGGCAGGAGCAAGTGTCAACCCTGAAGATCTCTGCTAGTATGCAAGTTTAATTACTTTTCATGTTATTTGACTTGTGGTTTTGTGGAATCAGTGTTTTTCACCTTTTACTTGTAGACTCGTAAACATCTTCAAGTGGGGCTGAGACTCTCACTTAATGAGTTTATTACTGGTAACAGTAGTGTACATTCCTTCACTATCTTTTGCAGATGCTCTAGAGGGCAGGTCCTCTACCTCTGCCCTCTAAGCACCTTGCCCACAGCCTGAAGACCACTTCTCTACATTTAAGAGTAATAAGCCACAGCCACCATGCAGCTTTTGCAATGTGGCTGGCTTGCTTTATTTTTCACTTTCGGAAGCACTTCTTGCTAGCTTCAACTTGGACGCAAGAGGGTAGTATTTCCTCAGGAATTTGTCTACTAGGCTGTCATAGGGTGAACAGGCTTGTAGAGGATGTGCTCTAGAGATAAAATAACCGTGTTTCATTTTCGTCTGACCTGGTAGGGTTAGTCTTGCTCCTGCTTGGCACCGTGGTTCAGAGCTGGTGGGTGCTCTGGAGCAGGGTGAACACTATAACACACTGCCTGAGCTACTGCTTATCTCTGAGCAGACCTTCTGCCTGGGAAACTGCTGAACTGTTTAATCTGACCAACAGCAATTATTCCAGGATTTCTTCACATGACCAAGAAAGCCCCTTCCCTTATGTATTTTCAAAGCTGCAAGCTGTGGCCATGTTTCTAGGTCCTAGTCATTCCTACAGCATATACGTCTTTCACCTGTGGTGCACAAATGCCTGAATTCCCATCGCTGACTGCACCACCTTTAAATGCTTGACAGGCACAGAGCAAAAGAAACTGTTTCTGCCCCAGGCAGGGATTATTATTCCTGATAGTGTATGGAGCAGTGTTGAGAGAAGAGCTATCTTCAGGATAAGAACATCCTGTTCCTGCACATCAGATCTTGCCTTCCCCAAGCCAGTCTCACTTGCAGGATGCTGGTTCAGGGGTGTAAGTTGCAGGGGTCAGGGGGCAGTGATGGCTCTGCGTCTGGATTCCAGTCTGTTTATATCTCCAACTTGGAGAGAGGACACAGGTCAGTCTCAACAGCCCCTGAATCACCCGTTCTTGGGAAGTGACACACTCAGCTTTGGAGGTGTTTGTTAAATCCTATTTGCTGCCATGAAGTATCCAGGAAGTGAATGCCAAACACTGCTGCTCCACCACCCCCCTGGTCTGTCATCCTCCCACCTCTCCCTGGCCTGCTCTCAAGCCTTGGTGAACATCTACTCTGTGCTGGGCCACTGCGGGTGATTCTTCTGCTTTGGTCTAACAGGTTTACCTCCATGCTTAGATTGGAGATATTAGTTGGCCCAGGAGCAGAATAACAGTCCTTTGGGAATAACTGTCAGATGTTCAGTTACAGCCAGGTTCTGGCACCTTTATAGGTGAACAAATGAAAGGGGTTGTATTCCTTCGGAGAAGGTGTCTGACATCAGTGACAGCCATTTGTCTCCAACAATTTTCTGTCCAACCATGTACCCCAATCCAATCCTTCCGTATAAACTAAAGGCAGTAAAGGAGTCTGAGCTGAAAATGTAGGGGTTTATGGGTGGCTTTTTTTGCCATCTTAAGGACTCTGTAGTGACTCTACCATGTCTCAGACCCTATGCCACAAAGTGCCCATGACTGTTCAGGACATTCATTTTGGACGACAGCAAATAAGACTGCCAAGGGCCCTTGGGGTGCCCGCAGCATCAGTCCACTCCCATGAACAAGGTAAATGTTAACTCTCACCCTACTCTGTCAGTACAGACAGATGCGGATTTCCTTTTCAGCTATCTTGCTGAGTTGCCATTGGGCTCCTCTGACTCAGTTTTGCCCTGGACCAGGTGGTTTCTCAACCTCTGGCAACAGCAGCATGAGCCAAATCTCTGAAACTCCAGGCTTTTACAGAGTGCCAGGTGCCTTGCTGGATATGTAATCTCTGTGCTTGGAACCTGCAAGAGACAACGCAAAGCATATTACTGCAGACTAAATATATGGTCAGGATGTGTTGGAAGTTAGCAGTGTAGCTAGCTGGGGTAGCCAGGGAGGGAGGAGAGAAATGGTCAGCTTTCTCTCCATGTTATATAATGCTTGGGATCCTTTAAAAGACTTTAACATGGTTTTGGAAGGGAAGAGCTGGAGGAGATGCAGCTATGAAATGCTGGATGAAGGCTGAAGGGTGCAATGTACCTGGGAATAGTGAGAAGGGATCAGCAGCCAGCTTTGAGAGAGAGGATGAATTTGGGAGCTGAAACCCTTTCACAGCAGTTCAGAAGAGAGCTTTTGCACCTCCCTGTGAATCAGGAGATGGATTCCTGCTCTGGTCTATTTCATTATCCACAGCTCCTTTTTTGATCCTTTGTATGAGTTATGCTATGTGTTGGCAGCGGTTTCTCTGAGGAACTGCTTGTATCCTTAAAAGAACACAACCAAAATAAAGATCAGTTGTCTCGCCTGTTTTACTCTAACTAATTGCTAATGCTGTTACAGTGGAAAGAATGCTATATAACAGAATTAGAGCTTTGTGTTTTAAATGACTTATTTTTGTATTTCACCTGGTTTGTTCAGTGAAATTATAATGGATTTTGCTTACTTCTTCTGTTACAGAGTCACTTTCTGGCCTGTTGCTCAGACCAGAAGAGGCCCAAGCTTTTCAGTACTGAATGCTGATTAGAAGACAGGCCAAACTCTACTATAAAGCACCCTGCTTTGAATAAGACATCTGTAATGATGGCTGTGACCTTTACTTTTACTCTCCTATGGACTGGACAGTCCAACTGCATGGTGCTTGAAACTCTTAACATATTTGTTACTGGGCAGTGTTTGTCATTATGAGTACTGATAAAAAGGGAAATTAGGAATACTTATTAGTATTCTGAAGGCAAATACACCAGAATATCTTGGTTCTGCAACATCTGAGAAGAGGAGAATGGCATGTCATATAGGGTCGAAAGGATGAAATGGCCTCTTCAGCTGAGCATTCTGCCTGTAGGCAGTGCATTACCAAAACAGTTCTTCCATGAGTCACACTGATTGTACTCATCTTTGCCATGTTCAGTGAAGAGAGAATGCTTCAGCTCAGAGCTTATTCAGGAAAGAAACCTGTGTTTGATCACCCCTGTCCTCACCCTGAAGATAGAGCAATATGTCAATGGGTCTTATTTTAGGGCTTCAGAGGTAACATGCAGCTTCTGGAGCGCTGCTGAGGCTGCCTAATATATTCCCTGTAAAGACCGCTTTGCTTGCTAGGCATTCATCTGTCCTGGGAAAAGGTAACGAGGACTCCCCACCCACTCAAATCCAGACCATCCATAAGCACAGCAACTTATCTGATAAGCACTTTATAGAAAGAGGAAGTAGGCAGGTCAGTCACCCTCTCCTTAGTGCAGTGAGGACATGGAAACAGCTGCGTATGCTCGACAGACAAACCTCAGTTTGTCTAAACTTAATTAAGTTTGGCTTAAAATACCATGGGTCAGCTGGTATAAATCACCTACAAGTAGATCAAACACACAGCAAGATTTTGTATCATAGAATGTCCTGAGTTGGAAGGGACACACAGGATCATCAAGTCCAGCTCCTTTCCCTGCACAGGACAGCCCCAAGTTCACACCATGTCTCTGAGGGCCTTGCCCAAGTGCGTCTTGAATATCGCCAGGCTGGTGCTGTGATGCCTCCCTGGGAAGCCTGTTCCAGGGCTCCACCACCTCTTCTAATGTCGCTAGAGCTGTGCAGGTTTCCATTACCTGAGGCTCAAGTCTGTATTTGAAAAGTTCCCCAAGGTGACCCCACTCTGGCTCAGCTGCCAGCTGACTGATATTTGTGTTTCTCAGGAAACTATGCTATTCAGGATCACCAGGTACACACATTTCCTTCTGCTGGTGTTTGAGGGCACTGTCACCTTCCATACCATCAGCTCTTCTGAAGCCTTCCTCGTGCCTTTGGGGAGATGCAGATGCGGCTTGGGGCATAGAGGAACTTGTATACTGGTGAGCTGGTAATCAGATGGGGTTTGTACTGTGCTAGGAGGCACATGGCTCAGCAAACAGGCAACCTGGAGTAGGGTGGGTAAAGTGTGCTGTAGGTGAGGTAGTAATAGCACAGAGATTGCAATGTTCCTTATGGTACAGCTCTCATTAGGCTATCAGTCAGTTTATCTATAGTTCTATGTATCTGTTTGCTGGAACATATTTGGTAACTAGTTATAAATTATAGTCTTTGTTGTTGGCATTTCTGGTGTGGAAATATTATGCTAGTGCTATTATTTTGCACATGTTGATGCATGTTTGCATATACGTAGTTTGGTCTCCCTCATACACACAAGTTAAACTTCTGAAGGAGAGACACCTCCTGTGTGTAAATATACACTGTGCTTAAAATGCATGTGTTTTTACAAGGTTATTTCATTTTCATAAGTGAACAGGACCATACTTGCAGCCATAAATAATTTTACGCCTTACTTCCTTGTTTGCATTCTCCCCATGGAGGGCAGAAATAGTAAACAGATATGAGGTGTTATCTCCCTAAATAGCTAAGTGGGCAACAAGAAGACTTCAAAACCATTTAATAAATATAATGCTCTGTTCCTATGATTTAAAAAATTTATTTCTGCCTAATGAGAAAGGGCACAGCCATGGGATTGAGTACACAGAGGACAATTCAGAGTTGGAAAAAGCCCAAGAGTTCTCCCAGGATAAAAGACATACAATGTAATATCTGCAGCTTCCAGCAATTCTTAACCAGCCATATAAAGCTGCTAAATAACAAGAGTCCCCCTTGGCCTTAGTGGTACAGTACCTATACACACCATAAAGTAATTCCAGCCTCAGACAACAGTTTGGGATATATAATAACTAGCTTACTAATTTCTTTACTGATTCAGCTGACAGAAACAGATCAAATCAGGAAAACCGGGGGCGAGGGGTAGGAGGAAGGGGACTAAGACAGACTCACCAATCACCCTTGGGTTTGGTTCCCATTGGCAAGTGCTGATGAGCATTCCCCGTTTTGTTTCTTCACCGATGAAACTAAGAAACCAAACCAAAGGACACAGAAGAAAGGGGTTGAAGGATTAGGAGATGGTCTTTGAACTGCCATGTGGCAAGGTAATGAAGGCATGAATTATTAAAATTATTTCAATTATAACTGGCAGCCACATGCACTACTTTTGCACTGACTTTCTTCCTCTCTGTATAAAGACAAGTTTGCAAGTGCTTGTAGTTTCTTGGAAGAGGGATGCTCTTCCAGAACTTCTAGTTGTATAAACAGCGTATTTTGTGTAAACAGTGTAATTTCTCATTGGCCAAGCTGCTTTTGTGGTTAGATAAGTTGAAGTGTCAATGAAATAGGCATGGCTCAGCAGCAAGACAAATTTGCTCCTTGAAAACCTATGGGGATAGGTTACTACCGTGTTGCTAAAAGGACATGGGCATTAGTGGCCTCTAATACTTGAGTCAGAATGGTCAGCTATAAGACACTTATGCTGCTAATAATAATTATTATTTTTTAAATGCTTTGGCTTTAATGGAAGAAGCAATATGTTTATACCATGTATTCTTTTGCTTGTGCATAACTTGAAAGTACTGGCTTGAGAATTACTCTGTTCAGAGATTTGTAGACAGTGATCGGACTGACTTATGCTCAACCTCTGTAAAGACAGGCACCACAATGCTAGCTGACTTTCCCATATTTCTTCATGATCTAAGTGCCTGTAGAAATGGGAATATTATCGGGAACAGCTCCATCTTGTGACTACTAAAAATTTTGCATGGAAGCCTATATTTTAGGTCAGAATGAACAACCTTAGGTCTGACTGCTTGGGAAAGCTCATGTGGTCACAAAGACCAACCAGCACAAGTAAGACTCACAATGTTTGCTATAGCAGGTGGCT
Organism: Phalacrocorax carbo; assembly: GCF_963921805.1. NCBI lineage: Eukaryota > Metazoa > Chordata > Aves > Suliformes > Phalacrocoracidae > Phalacrocorax > Phalacrocorax carbo. The sequence goes on from NC_087528.1 coordinate 50,673, forward strand.
GGTGAGATGTTCTGGTGAGATGGGAATTTGACGAATGTTTCAGAAAGAATGATTTACCTAACACATTGATTTTTCAGTTTTATTTTTTGCTACTCATTAATTGCAGGGGAGAGTGGTTAGGAAGGAGAACTGAATTCACAGGGGCTCAGATGAGTGTGAAAATACTGAAATGTGAAGTATCCTGAAGTTGTGTGTCTGAGCAGCTAAACAACTACTTTCCACTGCTTTTCTCCACACTAAGTCAGTGTTCATCCTCAGAATTCAGATGTACTCTGTTCAGAAAGGTGATGGCTAAAGGCCATTACCAGGTGAATGCACCTCTTGTTACTTTCTGTATTTTTATAGGGAAAAAAAAGTGAAGGCAAAAAAGTAGCATTTGTAGTTGATTTTGATACACACAGATTGACCTTGTCAGCAAAAGAGCAATACTGGCTGCAAAGTTAAATAGATTAAAGTTTTTATCCTGTTGCGGACAGTGACCACAGTGTCTAGCAGGGACTGTGTTAGTGCATCTGTCCGTGGGAAGCGTCTGATCTATGGGCTAGCCACGAGAGGGCAAGACAGTAACAAAAACCTGAGTGAAAATTAATCCATCAGGCAGGGAAACAATTGCATGAAGGCAGCCGCTGTGCCAGACTGCTGAGCCTGGGAAGAGAGTGGGGCTGGGGGCCAGGCTGGGAGCTCCCTGGGCGAGCAATGAATGAGAAACCTCCATGGGGCCTGGCTGGTGCCATTGTTCGCAGTCACGGCAGGCAGCGCTCGGCCCCGCTCCTCTCGGAAATATGAGTTATTAAAATGTAATAACAACAGGAAGGCTTTTGCACTAGGGCTTATACAATATCCCTTTTATAGTTCCTGGTTTTTTCCTCCTCCTTGGAGCAGAGCTGATTTCCTTTGGCCACGGGTGAGATGAGGGTTTGTTTGTCCCACAACCCTGCCAGCAGGTGACCATTTCTCCAGCTACTCTGCAGAGTTTCCCTTCGCAGACTGTGTGGAAATGGAGGCCAGATCCCCCCTAGGGTTTCTGGATGACAGCTGACATTTTCCAATTTGTTCAGTGCAGCCTTGTCTTGGGAGCAGCCGAGAGGCATGCGGGGATGAGGAGGGAGAAAGCATTCCTTGCTGCTACATTCACATAGTTCCTGGCCTCAGCCAGCTCAGCAAGCTTCTCCTGACACTGCTCCAGACTCTGAAATAATTTCTATTAGGAAACCATTCATGCTCTAGCTAGAGCCCTAGCTGACTCTTTAAACCCTCCAGAAACACTGAAACACTGGCAGCGGTCAGGAGCCTCTGATGCTGCCTGGCTTGTTTTGCCGGGGCTAAGGGTCTGGGCTGCAATGAGAGCAGAGTCCTCTGTTGTTCTCGGGCAGTAATACCCCCACACAATTTTGCACTTCCAGTATGTACAAAGGAATAAAACTCCAGTTTTTTCTTACTTGCCCTTAATGCTATCCTTGTCCTTTTCTCAGTAAGAAGAAAGGCAGCTTTGCTCAGCATGACTGTGTTTACTCAATTTATTGCCAGAACTGCTTGTGAAATGTGAGTGCCAGTTTGTAGGGCTTATGATACTTTCAAGAAATGTGTAAGGTGAAAATACATATTCAGGCTTTAAGGTGCTTGCCCAGCAGCAAGGCTGGGACTGCCTGTTGTGGAGACTTGGAGAATCCAGGCAGGACAAGCCTTTTGCTAACTATAGCTCTGAGACATGGTCTCTCTGCCCTCCCTCCCAAGCCTGTTTCTAAGTCCCTCTCTGAGGTGGGTATGTTAGCTCAATCATGTGGTTACCTGCTGAACTGCAGTAGTCTTGTTTCAGTTTTAAATTACCTCTTGTCTCAAGTGATGATTCATTTTGATTGACCAGCTTTGAGCTGAGTGTGAAGGCAGCCCTGGCTGCTTCATTACTAGCACTGCTAAGCTTTGGATGAGGCTGATTTTTACCTTTTAAAGCCACTGCCTGTTGCAGCTCCCTGCCTGTTAGACTTGTTCTTTTTGCTGTCAATGGGAAAATCCCCTGGCCCTTTCTGGAGGTTTCCAAGGTGTTTGTACTGAACTAATTTGGAAGTCTTGGACTTCTAGGCTTAGGGCTTGTTCATGTATCAGCTGGTGGAAATGCCTGTATTTGTTTTGAAAGGTTGCTCTGTCCACAGCCCTAAGCCTTGTGCAGGTATTTTAGTTGCTGCTAATTGATGGAAAAAACAGCCTTTTAAATTCTGGAGTAAATTATATAGATGGAAGACAAAGAACAATGCAAAAGGAAGCGGTGCCAGTGTAAGAAAAAAGAAAATTATGTAATGTGTAATTATGCCCTTAGCAAGCAAAGCAGAGACATAAGTGATGGCTAAAGGTGGGTGATGGTATGTCACAGATAAACTTGCATCAGTTTCCAGGAACACTGAGAGTTACATGTATAATAATAGGCCAGGGTTATAAATCTAGATCTGGGTTAAAAAAGCTGCTTTCTGTAGCCCTTTTGTGTCTTGGTTTCCCCACCTGTAAAGTTGGATAGTAGTAATTTCCTCCCAGAAGGGCTGCCAGTGCTGGCCAAAAGCTGCACTGTGTTATAGCGTTAAGGAAATAGTAGCTATTATTAATCATTCCTCATATTTTTTCAACATTCTGCATAAATAAATTTTGTTTTGGTTTTTGAAATTTGGAGTCAATGGCTGGACCGAATTATAGCTGGAAGCTGAGAGGTATTAGACAGACATCCAAAATGCTGCTCAGTTTGATCTGTATAGGACAGAACTGCTGAGGCTGCATCACTTGCGGCTCTTGAGCCCAGTGCCAGCATACAGAATTCCCTCCTTACAGATTTTCCATTTCATGTGCCAAGTATCCAGCTCTTCAATCTGTTATAAATCTTCCCTAATTCTGTAATTGCTTTAGTAGTGATTATAGGCAGACTCTTGTTGATCCTTCTGAGGTTTTCCTTTATCCACATTTTTCTGTGGGCTCTTTTATTGTTGTTGATTCTTTTTTCCAGTTCCTTGCTCCCCTTTTCCAGTTCTAGCAAGCCCTAGGGCTCCAGTTTAGTGCCTCCCTCCAAGTGACAGCCCCTCTACATCTGGGTCTGTCTTTCTATTAAGAGCTGTCAGGGGGAAGGGGCACCTTGTGTCTCTTACACACTTGTAAGTATGGGAAGCAAACATGTAAGTTCATGCATTTAAGAAAACGCTCTGAATCACACTTGCAGGACTGGCAGTTGCATTCAGGAATTGATTTAGAAACCATGGCAGGCAGACAGTTAAGCATACCTTTAAGCATGATTATACTATTCCCTAAGTACCCATGGATGTCTCTAAACACAAGCTGTTACAACAGCAGCAAAACAATAGTGCCTGGCTGTTTCCTTGGCACATGCTCAAGACTGCAGTCAGATTGGTTGCTACTGCTGAGGAGGGGTTGGAATAGGTGGTGTGCGGTCCCTCTCCTCTGCAGTGGTTTAGCCCCACACTTTCTGTGCCTCCCTCCAGTGCAGCTGGACCAGTAAGCCTGGCTTTTTGGAGCTCCAGCACTCTGCCTCCATTTTACCTTTTCTCTTTCCCCCGGGATATATGTTCAATTTTTTAAATTTGACTTGTGAAAAAGTACCTGATAATCCAGCTTGACCAAGGGTAGGCACTGGGGTAAGTCCTTGCCCTGGTTATGTATGATGCTTGGATAAAAAACTGTTATAGTCTCACTTGGTGGCAAGCGAGATCTAGATCTTTACTGTACCACTTTGGGAGGGTGTGAACGATGCAAAGCTACGGTTGTTGCTTCCTTCCTGTAGTTTCAGCTAAAACTCAGACCATAAGTCATAAAACAAGGTTGTATATTTGTGAAAAATGGATTAAGCTTTGAGGGGTTTGAGAGTCTGACCTGTTTTTCTTTCTCAAACTTGCAGCTGGTTTCAGAAGTGCTTAGCTGGCATTTCTGAAAGCAGCCCAAGGATTTTACAATGATTCTTGAATGGGGGTATTCATGTGGGTCAGCTCATGAAGCACCTTGAATAGTTTTGTTTACAGAGGCTGGGGCTATTCAAAATGGAAAACACTTATGACCTTTCATTCAGACTTCCCTTACATTCAGGGATTTTCCTTCTATTGAATGGGCATTGACTACTGCCTTTAATTTTCATTTTATTGTCTGTTAACACACTCTTCAACCTTACTTTTGGTTTAAGTATTCCCTTCCCTAACCATGGAAGAGGCTGTTCTATTAAAATGGCCATCTGAAGTACCTTGTGGTTGAGCAGATGCTATTTTGTTTCGTAATGAAATTCTGCCTTGAGTAATTGGACATTCTTCCTGGTTCCTTGTAATTAAGGTAGAAGAAAAGAACAAAACCTGCTGATTTGATATGAGTAATTGCTTCATTAAGTTATTTGCTTCCTCACTGTAACCATCAGCCCAAAGAAGAGAACAGCATGACCACCAGACCATACATGATGATACTGTAATGCTGTGGGCCTTTGGTGCTGTGTTGCCAGATGGAATCACAGGGAAAGGAGTTAGGAAACACACCACTAAATTACTTACCTCTTAACCATATGCAGTTAAGACCACAGAGAGCGTTTGTTGCTAGCTGTGCTGTGTCCTAACAAAGTGAATCAGTCCTCGGAAAAAGCAGAGAACTAATGTATGAGGCTTTAGATCAACACAGCTGCCTTGCCTCCTGCAACTGAGCATTGTGAATTGATGCTGAGAGGCTGAACATCTGTGTTTTCCTACTGTGGAGCATGGAAGGGGATTGCTGCATCAAATCCTGGCCGCTGTCAAGAATGAAGTGGTTCAGAACTGGAGTATGGCAAATCTTAGCCATCTTAGTGGCTTATGTCACTGCTGTTCTTTGCATTAAGTCTTCCTGGGTTTGGCAAGCAGGTTTACACGTGCATTTGAGTACACAAGGACTCATTGATGAACACACTGTCCCCAGTGACACTGGGAACAGGTAAATGGGCCTTGTTCGCTTGTTCCTCAGCCATAATTTTAAGTAGGAGACTCTCTAGCCATGTGGACCTGAGCTCCTCTCATGCTCATCTGACTGCCCCATCTCCATGATTCAGTGGTTTTGTTGCTCATGAATAACAAGGCACTCCAAATGCACTTAATAAACCTATACCTCATTGCAAGCTTGAAAGCCAGACTGCTGAATGGGAGCAGCTGCATGATTTATACATACCTACTGACAAAGTCAGGGCTTGGAGGCTCCTTGGATGTGAATTCTGCTGAATTTTACCCCCAAGTGCTGGGGAAAGCAGTTCCAGATCACAGGCAATCAGTCCTCTAGACCTCTGCATGCTGTGCTCTGCAAAGCCTGTATTATCCAGTAATGCTATCAGAAACTTTGATCATCGAATTGATTTGTATCTCCCTCTCCAAGATCTGGACAGGTTTTTGTTTTTGTTTTGTGGTTTGTTTTTTTTTTTAATGAAACTGACTCTACTGAGCTCAGAACTGACAGGCCCAATATTCCTGCAGCTGTAAAGATAGGTAGTAACATGCTAGACAGCCCTGAGTTTGAATCCCAGCTTGGGCAACCCTCTCTCAGAGCAATTAAAAATAAAAACCTGTGTTTTCATTTCTTTTTTTTGTTTTTAAACTAAATAAGGATAATGATGAACTTAAGTAACCAGGGCATTTTAAGGATTAACTACCTGTGGCACAACCAGTGCACTGTGTGAGTGAGCACTCCATTAGGGCTGCAGGGGAAAGGGGGAGCAATCAGGGGTGCCGTAATATTTTAATTTCCCCAAAAAGATGGCAGAAAGGAGGGTAGATCCTGCCAGTGCTACAAGTGTCTGGCACTTGTTGATTGGGTCTTGTCCTTTCTCACAAGCGTCTTGCTGTCCTGGGCACCAACAGCAATTGTGCATGGCAAAGAGTGCAGAGCAGGGGCTGAATTTTGCCTTGAGCTGGGCTGCCAGCAGCCAGGCTGCTGGCACAGAGCCCTTGCAGCTGCAGTGGATGGGTTCGGTGGGCTGACTAAACTGCCTGGCCCTTTCCTGCTGACTTAGTACATCTCAGCTGCTGGATTTACCAAAGTACGCAGGGTGAGTCAGGTCCCGCTGCTCATGCAGTGGCCCTAAAAGTTCCTCTTTGTGCCTGTCAGGGTGATCACAAGTTCTGGGCAGTGAGGGTAGCCCTTTCTTGGCTAAAAGCCAAGGTGATCTCCTTCACCTCTTACTTCCTTTCCCTTGGATCCAGGGGCTCTCCAAGCTGAGTCTTGCAGGTCTTTTGCAGTGATCTCTCTGGCCAGGATACACTGCCACCACCTACCTTGTGCACGGTTTGGCAGCTGCCTTCCTATGCTGGGCAGGATGGGTTGCCGGTGCAGATCAGGGTGGAAAACTTTGCCTCCTCTCTCTGCCCTCGCAGCTGCAAAAGAGCAATTGGTCAGGAAAAAGGAGTTTGGAGGATCATATGTAAAACAAACAGAGCTGGAGAGGGAGATGTGGGTGGTTTATAGACCCAACACCTGAGTTTCCACCACTAAATCAGTCAGAGATACTGTTCCCCAAAGAGGAGGCTCAGGCCTGCTCTTGCTGCTTACTGGCAGGTCTTCGCAGCATAAATTCCTGCTTATCCTGGTTGTTGGTCACCTGGGGAGCTCTGCTCTTTGCCGTAACAGCAACTTTTGCCTGTCAGGCAATGGTTTTGAGCCCAAGGGCAGCACTATGTGATGCCAGCCTTCTTGCACCTCTCCCTGGGAAAACTCAACCTTCCCCCCCTTTTGTAAGATGAGAAACAGTATGAGAAGTTGAATGAGTCAGTTGGAGAGATGCAATTACACAGCTCGGCATACCCTAATGTCTAGCTTTGTGCTAGTCCATGAGAGTGTAGGTTTTTTTTCCCTGGAGACTTATCCTTTCCTTATTTCTAGACTTTATTCTTCTGATATACTTCTTGCTGCAGTATGCATTACTTTGTGATGATGCATCCCCCAGTCTCTCCCTCACCTTGACCCTCTCTTGGGCCTCTGGCTCCCTGCCCCAGCCCACTGTATGTAGCTGGCAGTGCTTCTCTCTCTCTTGCTCCTCTGATCACTGTATTATGTTCAGTTTCGGAGACTGCATATTTCTGCAGGACCCCGCATGCTGGAGGGTGCTGCTGGGGGAGAGATAGCAAATGCCACTTGCAGAAAATGCCTTCCATGAAACTGCAACACACGTGCTGCAGACTCAGCCATGAAGAACCAGCTACTGAGGGCATCACAGCTGGGTCAGGCTCAGCAGCTGCTGCAGAAGGTGCAGCATCTACAGCCTCAGTGGGTGTGGGTGCCTCTGGGCTCAGAAGAGCCTGCCCATGCTCACCCCTCAAAAAATATCACTGCTGTGTGTGCGGAGTTGGGCATCACGAGATGGAGGCAAGTAAAGGTTGAGATGGCCTCTCTGAAAAGGGACCTGCTCTACACCCCTGCCATCACCACACTAGCGTAGAAGTGCCAGGGCAGGATGCATTTGGCAGAGGGGATGTCCAGGGCTGGCGTGGGATGGGTGTGTATGCCAGGTCAGCTCCAAGGTGTGTTGCCAGGGCTGGATGCATGAGGCTCACACAGTGCCTGTCTGTCCTGCAGCCGGGCTGAGCCAGCAATCTGAATCCCTCATTTTCAGGAACAATAAATTCCCTCACTAATCTTACGAAAGAGTAAAAAAAGCTATAAATGACTTACCTATTTGAAGCCTGTGGGCTCTGAGTTGTATTAAACATTAACCTGAGCCAAGTAACTGATTCTCTTGGTGATTCTGAGGCCAGGCAGTCAAAGAAAAGGATTCTTTATCAGGCAGTATTTCAGAAAAAATCCCTTCAGCCATTTTCTGTCTCATTGTGTTTGTTTGCTCCTGTGGTGGAAAGCCTGCTCCACAATTTGCTGTTTGTATTTGTGCAGTCAAGCTGATCAGATGGCTGTACCCCAGCCACAGCTCCGAAAAGGCTGCTCACCAGCAGCCCGGCAAAGGCACATGCACACTTTGCACACATAATCACACATACATGCAGAACCATACACTTAATTGCACACATGTACACACGTAATCACACACTTAATCAGGTGCGCGTTCACATATACCCATATGTGAGAAGAACAGAAAGTTGTCTTTTGATTTTCTGCGAAGTGTATCCCCGTGAGTATTGGGTATTAAAAGTAGTTGTGCCCATCAGAGATGCAGGAGCAAGTACAGTGGGAGGATTAGCATTCAGGAGTGGGGTTCTGCTCCTGACTTTGCCCTTGCTTGGTGTATGAGGTGGGGCAAGTCATTGTGCTATTGTTTTTCCTCCATAACTTGTGACTAATGATTTCAAAAGCACCTGTGGACAGAGTCATATATTGTTACCATGGGCTTAGATGCATGTTTACTTAAGCAACAAAGCTTTGGTGGTTCAGAAGTTTTCTTGATGACAGAGTTATTTTGCTAACATCTCCCTGCTGGAGATCACAGTGTAACAGTAACGCAGCATAGTCATGCAGCAGTGGGTAGAGCTGTCACTGCAACAAACCCAAGAATGTGTGAGTGCTCCTGAGCTGTTTCAGTGCAAAGTCTGGCTGCTTAGCACTAAACCCCCAGTGATTTCAGCTAGCTCTTCAAATTTTGCACTCAATGCCTGACAGAGGCTCAGACAATCCTTTTTGAAATATCTGTAGGAGGTGATAACCTATGGCTGAGAAACTGTAACAAATACTGATAGGACAGTATCATCTTAATCCAGCTCATCTAGTCTCTTCCTCTGTCCCTGTGCAATGCCAGGGTTAGGGCTGGGAGCCAGGAGGGTGTTTCTCCTACTGTGGAAAAGTCTAAAACCAAGCAGAAAGCCCTCCCTGCTGAAATTGTGCCTTTGAGCTGGTGGAATTGTCTCATGTGTGTAGGACTTCTGCTCTGCACCTTTGTGTGGGTGACTCACCCGAGCAGACCAGTGATCAGCCCAGTCCGTCCTCCAGCAGTTCAGGCTCCTGCACTTCATATGCCTTTAGTCATAGCAAGTCTTGATTTGCTCTTTCTTCCTGTTGGTGTTCATAATGTCCCCAGCTTATTGTGTTTGCGTAACTGATTGTCCAATGTGCGCTTCACACGGAAGCGATCAGGATCATGTGTGCTCTCCCAGCAGTCCCACAAACTAAGGCACATAAGGAATAGCAAAATGGAGCCTCCTCTTCCCCATAATCTGGGGGAGATGCCAGATCCCAGTGCTTTGGGGGGCTGGTTATGGGGTACGTGCCTCTCTTCATCCCCCTGAGCAGTGAGGAACTGCTCACGCATAGCTCTCCCTGTGCCATAAGCCTGCATAAGCGTTTTTCTCAACTTATAGCCTTGAATGAGTCCTTCACATGTGGGTTTGAGGAGGAAAGAGGTGCTTACATCGCAGGGTGCTGTTGTGCAGTAATGCACTTTGAACTAGAAACTGCCTGACTTGAGAACAGTGCTGACCTGAGCTGCTCGGGCAGCAAAGGGCTGAATCAAAGCTGTGGGGTGCGCTGGGCTGGAGGCATGAGATTCCCTCCCTTCCCTTTCCTGCACTGGCTAAATACACTGGGATTTCCAGGACTGGGAGTTGGTAGGAGTAATCCCCAGGGACCATTTGTTTTCCAAGGGGTTAATGTGCAGCCGCTGGGGAGGCTGAGCCCTGCTCTACCCCTGCCGGTGCCAGGAGAGTTAGAACAGCCCATAACTGTGTGTAAGATTAGGAAAGGTGTGTGCTAATTAATGAGAGTGCTGGGCTGCCTCACGGCTGGAGCAGTACGTGTGGATGTGGTGGTGGAGTGCGTGTCCCTTCCCGGTCCCTACCCGTGCCCACAAAAGGATTGAGCCTACAGCACCCCAGGGACCGCTCGTCCCAACACCGCGCCCAGCCAGCCTCACTCCTGCTCCTATGTCACAGCTCGGCGTGACGGCATGAAGAAATCCTCATATTCAGGTAAGCAAGCAGCCTCCCCCGCCTCTTTCTCCTCTCAGCTCTCTCCCATTGTGTCTGTACTGGGAAAAGAAAAAGCTTAAAAAAACCCAAAAAGTACAACTTACACAAGCCCTTCTCCCTCCAAGTGGCTCTGTAGTGGAGTGAACAGCTGTTTCACTGTGTATAAACAAACCGTGTTGATCAGTGGAAAAGGCTTAAAAAGCAAAACAAATGCAGGGAAGCAGCTTGTTCCAGGCAAAACTTGGCGTGGGTTACATGGAGTTTGTTATTCAGACGGCACCTGTGCCAGCACAGGGTGGGCTCCATTGCTGAGCGGCAGCTTGAAAATAAAACAGGATGGTGACATTGTGTGTGACACAAGCTGCATTTGGGGCTGGAGGTGTTTCCAAGTCAGGGGGTGAAAGAGCCAGGATCCCCTCATGCTGTGAGACTTTCCTCTCCCTGTTCCCCATCCTGGCTTTCCTGGGCTTGCCCTGCAGGGTGAGGGCTCTGTGCGTTCTGCTCTTGCAGGCTCCTTCCTCCCCTGCTATCACAGGAGCAAGCAACCATGACTGATAATTTCTCTGAGCCTTCTGTGAAATCCTGCCAGTGGTCCCAAGAAGTGGCTGATGCATGATAGAGCAGATGTATCTGCTATGAAAGGTCCATTGCTCACCTTGTAAAGCTCAGGTGCCTCTGGCAGCTCCTCCAGGTGCAGGACTTTGCTCCACAGCTGATTTCTGCTTGGCTCCAGCTACCAGCCCATGACTCTCTGCTCTGTAAGCTTAGTTCTTCCCTGGCTTCACCCTGGCCGCTGCAGGGACATAGTGTCATCGTGCTGGCCTCCTCTTAATGTCTTGAGTCATGGGTCTGGCCACACCGCAGGGGTGTTTGAGACAGCTGCCATGCTGCAAGTCACTCAAGCCACATCATGGCCAACGGGACTCTGCCTGAGCTCATACACACAGGGGTTTTGTCTTCATTTGGAAAATTCTTTCTGTGATGCCGCTGTTTATTGATAAAATTAGTTAGTAATGCTTCTCTCTTGTACATTTTTTTCTCTCATTAGTGTTGCTAAACAGACTGCCAGGGAGGTTTTATTAGGGCTTATATGCTGGGAACCCAAGAAGGCCTAAGCATGATTGTAATGGATTAAAGCGGGTATTAATGGTTGTGCCTTGTGCACAGTGAAACCTGTTATTTGTGCAGGCCTCCTGAGGTGTAGACAGTATCTAAAGCAGCCCTGGAGCAGACAGCAGTGGTGCAAGAACAGATCTGGAGATAACTGTCTGTCATAAGAAAAAGCTGTCAGTATTGCATGATCTGATCGTATGATTTCTTACCAATGAGGCCAAGTGGTCCTTAATTGCTTTGCTTGCTTTGTGTTGATTGTGCTGGAGTGAAGCTGTGGCACTGCAAAGCTGCTGGTTTGATTGATGTGTCTCTGGTCAGTGTCCAAACCCACATTTACTTGGTGTTGCAACTGATGCTGTTGACAGCTCGTCAGTCCCTTTAATTCAGAAGGGACTGCAGCTGTATTTTGAAAACACCTTGAGATTTCCCTTAGTACTGGGCAGTTATTTAAAGAGAATGAACAGAAGAATTACACTAGCCGGGATACACAACACTGAAGCAACAGGGTAATTGCACTGTGACTACCACTAAGCTTGCAAAAAGCACAGGCAGCTCTTCTGAGCAGCTCCTGTTTGCATGTTGCAAAAGTTCCACTTCCAGTGTTGCAGGTCTTGGCTGTGCTGTGCTGGAGCCTTGCCTCTTGCCGAATCATTGGGCAGAAAGGCGCTCAATGAATCACGCGCTCTGCTGGGGAGGCCACCTTTGGAGAGCTGCCGCCTTTGTGCAGGGCAGAGCTAGCCCTCCTTGTCCCCAAAATCTGGTGGCTTTACAAATCAGGGAACAGCAATGGTGACTTTCTTTGGGGAATTCCACTGAGAACCCAGATTACTTCTCCAAGACATGAGTAAGATGTACAGAGTGCAGCAGAGCCTCTGAGCTTTCTATTTCCAGAGAAACCAGTGAGGTGACGAAGTGACTTCTCAGCTGCAAAGCCTGTGCTTCCCAAGCATGTTGCTGACAACCACTGACAGTCTGGAAATGCAGTGCCTGGCTGAGAATCTCCCAAAAACTATGACAAAAGGAAACATCTTCTAAACACTTTTTGGGATTAGGGAGCATCCCTTGCTGGCCGTGTCTGCTCCTCTCCAGTATATTCTGGATCTGTTCTCTGGACCTGGATCTGTTCTGCTGAACCCAGCTGGAGGATCTCACTTGACTTCATGGGGCTAGACCTCCAGCTCCCTCCTTTATGAACACAGCAGTGCTGCTGTATTGCTCTCCTGTTAGCAGGCTGCTCCCCACCCCAGGCAAGATTTACCTTTTCTAAAGTACTTAAGGGGAACTCATTACCCATCTGTTATGACTTTTGAGTACATGCCACATAGGTGTGGTTCGGATAAAGAATTTGCCTTTGGATGCTTTACCTCTTACCAGCAGAGAGAGGCTCAGACCTTTGTGCCGTAGCTGCGGGCGCGTGCAGCTCAGCCTGGAAGTGCTTTTTTTCCTGGAACTTCCTGGCAGCAGCGGTGGGGGTGTGTGTGTGTGTGGTTGAAAAGGGGATTTTACACAGCAAGTTAAAAATGAGCAATAACCGCTATTGAAGCCAGCTCTTAATGTTTGCCTTAGGGGTGTCTATTATTTCAGATGCTTAAGGCAAGGAGATTTTTTTCTGAGATGTTTTACTTGTCTTGGAATACTATTTTTTTAAGGATTGTTCAATGCTAATTTTCCATTTGCTTAAGCACAATTGCAGCGCCAAAGAAGCAATAGACAGGATTAATGATAAATGACACAACGATTTATAGGTATTTTCAAGGATGAGGCAAATTGTTTTGGCCAAGGACTGTTTGCAGTTTCAGATTTATGTAATATGTTGGCATGCACTGAAATAAGGATTGCTCTGATTACAGTACCTCCAGAATTATCCGTAGTGGTTATGCGTGACCCACCCCTACCTAAACTGTGGACTCCTAATTTATTGCTTAGGCTCATAGGGAGAAATAATTCCTCATATGAGCTGAGGCTATAGGAAGAACTGCAGGAGTAACAGCAAGAATTGGGACCTGATCATTGCATTAGGATTTGGGAACAATTTGTGAATCCCAAAAATAAGTGTCAGGGGCTGTGGTGGGCAGGCACTACCTGTTGAGGGGGGTCTCGGTACATCTCTGTCTGCAGCCTGTTTTCTGACATGGTCTGGAAAAGCTGAGACTGAGTCTTTTTCAGGCTGGTACTGTGCGAGAGAGGCCCACTGCGATTCCCTCAATGGCTTTTAATGTCACTGTTGTAAAAGTTGCTGGGTGGGACAGAGATGACCTGGTGTTTGCAGAGCCCCATTGTTCTCTCCTGTCAGCTAACTGGCACTGTGTTTGTCTAAGCCATGGAAAAATGAACAGAGGTGTTCAGAATGATTTTTTAAATTTTTATTATTACTTAGTTCACTGGCCAAATCAAGGAATCAGTACCAAGGAAAAAATATTGCTTGGATACAACAAAATATTAATTTAATTTTAGATTGTAATTTTGAACAGAAATTAAAAATATCTTATTTTAATTATGTAAAAATAAAAAAGCCAATTTTTTTCCAGTTTAAACTCACAGCTGCCTCTTACTCTCCAAAACTTGCAGTGCTGGGCCAACAAGCTATCACTAATAAAAAAAAATAAATGATAGTACTGAGGATTTGCAATCAACCACAAGAAGCTGGATCCTCAGTCTGTGACTGTTCAAACCTATTGCTTAAAACCTGAATGCAGTGCAAGCAATGCCTCCACCAGCTCAGATGAATAAACTGTCCTGTTGCCTCATTTCCACCTGTTTTCTTTATGTGAAACAGCCTCGCCTGTGCCTGATGTGTGGAAGCATGTCTGTGCATCTCTGTTGCAAGTAAGTGTTTAAGCCACTGTGGATCGAGAGCAAAGCACTTGGCAGTTTCGCAGGAACAAACTAGTTAATGAAGAGGCACAGCAGCAGCTGGCATGGCTGTGTAGTGCTTGTGCAAATAGATGGTGTAGTAAGTAAATGCATCAGCCTCAAGGAAGGCTTCTGCAGAATAGCAGGAGCAGAAAAAAGGCCAGGGTTTCTGTTTCATCCTGTGTCCTCACTGCTTGGTGGGACAGAGCTACCACTGGAGCCACACACAGGTCGTGAAGCAGTTCCCTGGATATGCCAGCATCCTGTCTTTGGGGCTGTTGTTTGTGTCTCCCTGCTTTTATTAAAGGCAAAATTTCTGTGCTGGGTCATTGGGTTGTTTACAGGCAGCTCCTATCTCTCACCGTGCTCAGAGGATGCCATTTTGGCTCTTTTGCTGCTACCCATCCCTTCCTTTTCCATCTTCCAGGTCTCTGCACTCAAGCAGAGCAGTGAAGCCTGGCCTGGGCTTCTTTCCTTTCCCATCGGTGGCAGAGCAGAGCTGAAGAATTTGTAGTCAGTGTAAGCATGGGGGATGTGAAGGGGAAGGAAAAGGGTGAGGGGAGAGCTTTGGAGCCCAGGAGTAGAGGGAAGAGGAGGGATGGTGGTGCTGGGAGTGCCATTATAGGGTAAGCTGCCCCAGGAACACTGGTCGCTTGCCTGAGGCTGTGGAAATTTTGCACTACATGGTATTATGTTGGCATTGTGTTACTTTGTGTTACAGAAATAGTAGGAAGGAAAATAACAAGGACTACAAAATGAATGAAAATAATCCAAGAATAGCAGGAGGCTGGTGGTGCACAAAGGACTTTTTATCTTATTTTCAGGATGCTGAAAGCTCTGCAGGTTGTTTTGGTCAGCTGCATAGATAATCTGCACTGCTGGACTTGATGATATTAGAGGTCTTTTCCAACCTTAATGATTCTATGATTCAGATCCATGTGAAAGCTGGTTGATGCCAAGCTTTAAACCCATCCTTGCTTTAAACCGCCAAAGAAAAAAGAACAAAAGTGATGCAGATCCTGCATGGTGAGCACTTGCTCACTGTTTTGGACAACCACATCTCTGACTAGCCTATGCCTCACACTCACTTTCCAACCAGTGAACAGTAGCCACAGTGCCCGCTTGCATTCACACATTCTGCCTGGTGGGTTTTCTTTCCCAACCCCCTTTTTTTTTTTTCTTTTTTAACCATTGCATCTATCACATCACACTGTTCCCTGCTCCATCCCTGCCTGAGTCACTTCCCCATCCCTGCATGCAAGGTTGGACATGACCTTTGATGGTCCCACTGGCTGCTGCCCCCGAGATTGTTGTTTGAGCTATAACAATATCTAGAGATGCCCAGACAGAGCAGGTACCATTGCTCTGAGGACTGCGGGGATGCAGGGTGAAAATGTGTGTGTCCTTCCCTCCCCACTCTTCTGAATTTCTCGATGACTGGTGTATGAAGGGCGACAGAGGCAAAGGTCATACGAGCAAGGCAGTGTCACAGACCATGCTTCCAAGCCAATGCTGTGGCCAAGAGGCAGCATTGTCCAGGTCTGCACCGTGTGATTAACAGCTAAAAACCTTTAACAATTATTTTGATTACTTTTAAAATGAAAAAGGTCTATGCTGTAGAGAATTAGGTTTCTAATGCATCTGTCCTCTCTGGTGGTAGTAAAGCCTGTAAATTTCCTAGAGTGCTACAAATTGTTGGTGTCTCTGATGGACAAAAGCACCCTGATCCTTGGACAGATCATTCTTAGCTGCTTTCAGGGCCTCACAGTCTGTTTCTGTGGTGTAGTAGATATAAAGAGTTGTTGGTGGCAGATGACATTGGTCCTGGCAAGCTTACCTCTGCACTTCCTTGCTGCAAAAAATGAGGTAGGACTGTGGGATGTCCAATCAAAAAGCATAATAGTTGTATTTTACTCACCCGCTGACAGAATATGTTGCCATAAATGTCAACACACTCTGCCGTCATATTTCTGATGGCTCATGTTGATTGATGTGGTCTTGTATGAAAAAGTTCTCATATAGCAGCACCATGCTGTGCTGGGGTGGCAGGAACGGTGTGACCAACGGGTTTGGGTGCTCCACTGTTGCCAGATTTGGCTGGTGTGTGCAGGCAGTGGTAGAGCTTTGCTTCAGGTAGCAAAATATCCCAACATCTGTTAGGAAATAGTTTGGAGAAGGAAGGGAATCCAGCCTGCAGAGAAAGCCAAATAAGAAACAGCACTGCAGGAAGTAACAAAAAGCCACGTGGGGCCCAATGGGGTGATTATCTGCTTCCCCAAAACACTGTTCATTTTCCCATGCCCACCCAGGGTGAGCAAGGAGAAGTGGTGCCACGTGGAACAGGGGGATGTTGCTGCAGAGAATGACTCCCTGACTGCTCCCTGCTCCCTGTAAGGCAGGGAAATTCCTCCTAAAAGCAGTGCTGCTGGTTACCACATAGTGAGTGGGGCGTTTCATGTGAGGCTAACCTGTCCCCTCTTAGACAGGAGATGTCATTGGTTTTGCAGCATAAGGTGGGATCCAAATCTGGGGCAAAGTCTGTACAAGAGGAGAGCACTTTGTGTTGCAGTGATTTGTGAAGATTTAACCTGTCGGATAGATGCGAGAAGTCTCTGCTTGCCTTTTGTAAGCTCCCTGGTGGCATGCGAGAAAGGGTAGGATTGATCTGTCCCTACGGGAGATACTAAGTGGCCATGCCAGTATGTTTAACTATACACCAGGGCATTTCCCTTCCTGCTGGTCCTGGTGTCCTTAGGAAGAGAAGCCATGCTCATGCAGCTCTGGTTACCTGTGGAAATCTTATGCCACAAGCAGTGGTGCAGTGAGAGCGAGGTGGCAGAGTCTCTGGTGAGTCAGCCTGTTTCCACACTGGCCTGCAATGACTTACCGGTGATAAGGAAGGCTCAAAACATCCTTTAAAGGGTTTATGTTTAAGAGGGAGATTCACTGCTGCCTGGGAAGCTGCTTCCTTCTGTGTATCCCATCGTTCAGGTAATAGCGCAGGCTTACAAAGGCCTTTCTTAGAGCTGCTGTAAGATGGGGCACCTGGTTTATCACTTCAAGAGCCCGAAAGGGAATACTCGTTTTGTGCTTTTAAGGCAATTTCCACTTTCATGTGCACAAAATAGCCTCTCACGGGGTATGGTGGTGTTCAGACAGCTCTGGAGCACAGGCCAGCATCAGCATGGGATGGCACCAGGAGGATAGGCAAGGAAAAGTTTTGTCCAGTGGTGCTACATTTGTGAAAGTAGCTGGCTGAGGTGGGCTGAAGGGGGCTTGTTGTGAAGTTCTCACTCAAGCTCTAACACTGAAAATTGCACTACAGCAGTCTGAAGCATGATATAAGTTACCTCCATGACCTGAACATTTATTTTCATTTATTTTATTTTCAGTGAGGGCAGGTTTGAATCTGATGCCCAGAGCATGTAACCGTCCCTTCCATTACCCTGAAATGGTGTGCTGCTTTTGAGGCTCCCAGGTCGAGCAGATGGAAGTTAAACTGGAGGGACGATTGCAAGCTGGAACTAGCAGCAAAAGGATTTTTTTCTTTTTTCTTTTCTTTGTCCATGCCAGATGAGTATTATTTACAGGAAACACTTTGTGCAGCTCTGATATTTGTTTAGAGAAGGAGTGTAAGGGGAGGAGACAGCTAAAGGCATAATGAAAATGAAAAAGGTCATGGTAAAGTTCAAGAAAGTCCATAATTTCCTGGTGTAGGAGTATGGCTATTCTGGGGACCAAGAGAATAACAGAGCTCTGGCTCCGGTTCCCAGGGGAAGAAAGAGCTCACCAAGAGACTATCTGCCAAGGAACCAGCTCCCTTTGGGAAGAGCTCAGCACTCAGGAGCTCTCCCCACGGACTAGCAGGGCTGAACCCAAAGCAGCTGCTGCAGACACAGAGGGTCCCTGATGCTCTGCTCGTCCAGAGTCACGTCCCTTTGCAGGCTGTGGCAGTGATGCTAGGGAAACTCTGAGCTCACATACTTGGAGAGCAAGTTGGAGTCCTGATCCTCAAGGGCAGCCCCTGGGTGCAAGTTTGCTTTGTTTTTTATGTTGTCAAGGGAAATGGGGATTGCCTATTGCTTTATATAACAGACAGAATAAACAAAGGAAACGAGGACGAGATGCCCTCAGCAATTACTGCTGAAAGCTGTTGTTGAATGACTCAGTGGCTGAGTTGTAAGTGCCTGGACATGTATAAAAAAAAGTTGCTGAGAAGAATAACAGATCTTGGTGTGTTACAAGTCAGGACAAAGGGCTTGCACATGATAGACCATGGGAGGTGGCAGGGTTTTGTTTGAGAGAGTTTAAGTTTGATGAAAAGCTGTGAGTTAATGAGGCTGGAGGGTTTGTTTTGCCTGCAGGAAAGGTACAGCTCTGGGCTGCAGAAGAGCAAGTGTCACCCACTGACTTGACTCTCTCTGGTGGAGAGCTCCCAGCCTGCCCAGGTCTGTGGCTGGGGGCTGTCAGTCACTGGCACTCTACAGATGCTTTGCTTCCCTAATACTCATCCATCATCCATCACCTTCCTTCCAAGATGACTTTCAATTAATTTTTAAACTTAAAAGAAAAGTATGTATATTTTGACCAGTAGGAATGAGGATGAAATGTGGTTCATTGCCCAGATAGAAGTTAGCCTGAAGCATTGAAAGTTGATGTTGTTGCCAGTCCAATCCTGAAATGCCATAATCCTCCTCGTCCTCTGGTTTGCGCTGGGGAAGGTTTATGACCTTGCTGATTTTCAATGTTCTAGTGATAAAAGGACTCATGTGTACTGTATTGCTTTTAAATTGCTTTTATCTAAGGTCAATTGCTGGAAGCACCAGGAAATCCTTAAACCCAGACCTTTATTATGTCTGCTACATGAAGGGTTTGTTCCCCTTTGGTGTCCTGCCTTCTCATGTTTGAGAGCATGGGCATAATACTGAGAAATGTGAGTTTGAGTTGTGCCCAAGCAATACATACCAAAACCACCACATCCTAACATGGGATTTCAAATGCCTCTTTTTAAAATATCTTTTCAGCAGATAGGTTATTACTCTCAGAGCTGTTGAGTATTTACTGAACAGTTCATACTTGTGCAGCCTGAAGGACTAACATTACTGTAGCTAGTTGCCCTTCAATGTTAACTGTCACTCAACTACATTTGCATCTGTGAATGCTTTCCCAAATTGCTGTACCAACAAGTGAGATGCTTCAGTTGGCGAGTCCCACATCTGAGCAGGGAAAGGCTGTCGGTGCTGTGGGTTGTTGGGGGATGTCATGGCTTGGGTGGTCTCTCCTGTCCCACTTGGCAGCTGCAGTGCAAGGCTGCAATTTATTTCCCAGGGTGGTTTTTTGTCAGATAAACCCTGCAACAGTGATGTGAAATAACCTGACATGTGATTTCTACAGTTAATGTTGGGAGTGATGAGTTAATGTTGGGAAGGATGAGCTCAGCCCTTGCGAGTTTGATCCATCTGTGGAGGTTTCAGATGTGCCTCCGCTGCTCTGCTCTGTGTGCTCCTTCACAGACCAGCTGCTCTCTAGGAAATTGGCATCAGGCATCGATGTTTTAAAATACATGTCAGGCTTTTTGGACAGTGTATTTGTGGTAGGGTGAGGGGAGGAGGATGTCTGTGGCTGAAGGGGTTTTCGTTGGTTTTTTTTTGTTTGTGGGTTTTTTTGTTTGTTTGTTTGTTGGGTTTTTTTTTTAGCCTTGCTAAGTTTTTAAGCATCGTGGGAAAAGTAATAGCCCTGTGCTTGAGCTGTGGTGGAGAGGAAGCAGTAGAAAGTTTTTTCGTAATATGTGTCCAGATTAATGTTCAGATCTTACTGAGCCTTTTATGCTCTTTGGGCCGTGAATATAAGTATGGGAGCCCCTGGGAATTGATAGAGGCCTGAAAAGCCTCCCGTGTCAATGTACTGGGTGCTTATTATTGCAGGTGTCTGTGTTAGACCTTTTTATAGACTGCCCCTGTTCGTTGGTGGACAGTTTGCTGGCTGCTGTCAGCAGGGTTTGTAACGTGGGAGAAGGGTTTGTGGCTTCAGACACCAGGAAGAGAGGAGCTGGAAGATTGGTCCAGCACATAAGCACATGGCCCTTAGCGAGCTAGGAGGAAAGCCTGACCTTAGTCCTGGGTCAAAATAAACAAAATGTCCTCATCCCTAACTCTGTGGAGATATTTGTATCCAAAGCCCCTCTATCTGATGGTCAGACTGCTACTGAGAAGCATAGCAAGGGTGAGAAGTGTTTCCCGCAGGTCAGCTATGCACAGAGGTGTGGGTCAGTGGATGGAAGAACAGAAACTGTGCTGGTAGAGCATGTACACTGGTGGAGATTGTGGGAAGACCAGTACAGGAATGTGGAAAGGCAGGAGCAAGGGCCAGGCTTGGAAGGGCAGGAGAGGAGGATGTAGACCCAGTGCACAGCACAGCCCACAGTGCTGCTCGGCTTGGGGAGGGAGCAGAGATGCATGAAGGAAGCGACTTCACTGATGCACCAAGTGTATTTCCTCCTCCGATACCCCAGGAAGCAGGGTGTGAGCCAGGGCATGTTGGTTTTTGCCCTGGGGTTTGAAGGGGGGGTGACTTACAGATATTTTGGGTATTTCTGATGTGCTGTCCCAACATGCACTGAAAGTGGGGAAGAGAGGGACAGGAGGTGAACCAGGTTCCATGTGCTTCTGGGCCAAAGGTGGTCAACTCAAGTGAAAGAAGAATAGAAAGCATCAAATCTTCTAAGGATGGAAGCAAAAACATCAAGACAGCAAACAATTTCTTCAGAGAGTTATGGGCTAGAATGAATTAGAATAGCCAGAAGTTGTACTGGGGCGTTCTGGGAGGGATGCTGGAAGAGAGCTGTGATAGCCTCTGAGGAGGTAAGAGCTATAGAAGTAACCCTTGAATTACTTTACAATTGCATTTCTTTGTTATAAATGTTGTTATAAATAGTCTGATGAGGTAGTATGAGCTGTCTTGAGTGCAGAAAGAAATTTTTTATTAATGGTTTCTGCTCTGTGACCACTTCACAGGGAGGCTGGACATCTGCATAGGGATTCACCTTTCCCATGAATAGCACAGGAGCCTTAAAGAGTTTGTAGCCGTGTCTTCAGAGCTTCACTTGTATAATCACAGCACAGGCACAGGGCACGTGGCTCTCTTTGAACTTGTCAGACAGACCCCAGGCCCCTACATGTGGGAATGTGCCTTCTTTAGCATGCCTCTCTTCTCAGCTGAACAGCCAAAATTGCAACCTCAGGGGAAAAACCACACTGGTTTCTTAGGTCAGGAGCATTCAGGACCAGAAGTTGCATAGTCTTTTTTAAATCTACACGGTTTGTTGCAAAATATCACTGGATGGAGAACAGTGGGTCAGAAAAGGAGGAGACATGGTGTTAAAAATACTAATTTTGTGTTCAGTATGGCAATAAACTGTGAGTGCATATGGAGAGTAGGCTGCTCAGATACCCTGCCAATGAGTCGTGGCTTTGCTCCCTCCTCACCTCCTCCTCTCTGCTGACTGTGGGCTGCCAGAGCTGCCCGAGTAGGCACGGAGGCAGATGCTTTACCTGGGACTGTTCCATGCTCTCCGGCTTTCTGTCTGGAGATGACCTCGTTTGAATTTCTAGGAGAGCATGAAGCTTGCCAGGGCAGGTTTGTTTGCATTTCTCTCTAAGCAAATACTTGGCTGTCACATGGACCTGGAGCAGGTGGCATGTAGCACCTTCTCCTATTCCAAGATACTCCCAGTTTCGAGGCAAAATCATGGCTTATTAACACAGCCTGGAGGACCTCCTGTTAACCCTGCTGAGTGCAGGATGTCTGGGTGTTTCCGGAAGGCTCTGCCACTCCTACATTTACAGGGCTGCAGGAATGGGGCAGGCTAGGGAAGCAGTCAGCTGTGCAGATCTGATGGGAGCAGTGTGCTTGCTGCAAGGCTGCCTGTGCATAGTCAGGTTTTCTGGTTCTCTTCATGTAGCTTATCTCTCCTGGCTTCTTACACAGGAGGGAATCCTAAGGGCATGGTAGGATCCCCGACAGACAAGCTGGTTAAGTGCAAACAGACTCTTGAAACGGAGCTGCTCTGCTTGGCACCTGGTGGCTTTTCACACTGAGGATCCAGTGCACAGTGTTAGAGGTCTGCAAAGGGAATGGTCTAATTCTGATCTTCTACGAGGTGAACTTCTCCTGGAGCTGAGCGTGGATACTGTTGGCCACCTCGTTTACAGGGCTCCGGCATTTTGCCTTCCACACCTCAGTTTGCAGTCAGCTCCATCCCACCTTCCTGCAAGAACCTGCATGGAGTACTTGTCACCCTAAGCTATTTCTGTAGTCGATGATAAAATCTGGCGATTCAGCCCATGTAGGATATGAATCTTTCATAGGAGCCTCCTGCAACCACTGAAATGAGGGAGTCTAGTGTATAGAGTAGACCTTAGCACTGGTCTCTGCTAAATCACATTGCATCTTATTTGGGTTTTCTGTTTATTTGCCCATTTCCAGTGTATCAGGATTAATTTGAATTCTAATATTCTCTAACATTGGCATTTCATCCCTGCTTGGGATCATCTTAATCTTTTATAAATTCTCTATTTCCCATTTCTGATGGCTAATGAATTAGTTATCCTTAGGTCAAAACGCAGCTGGGAGATCAGGCTTTGGATTAAAAGCTGCCTTGGCATAGTCCCTCAGAACACCCTGGGAGCATCCAAGCCTTGTTGCCTATAGATTATGGGCAAAATAAAACTATAAACTAAGTAGAGACCTCTGTTTTGGGGGATTTATAGCCTCCTCCGCTTTTCAAATAATGTAATCATAATCTTTGCAAGATTAAACACTGTTTCAACTCTGGTGTTCAGGGGTTTTGATTTTTTTTTTTTGGTGTGGGGTTTTTTTGGGGGGGAGGTGGTGGGGTTTCTTTTTTTTAATTTCACTTTCTTATGGAATAAACAGATGGTGACAGATGCCAAAGAGCTCTGGAGGTCAATGCTTTGTTTATGCCCAGGAAACTTAGGGCACGATTGGTGACAATTCACTTCAGAGAGGGGCACGGCTGTTTCTCACCTTCTCCTGGAGCATGGGACTACCTGGCAGTGGCCTTGCTCTGTGCTGGTATCGCCAGGGCAGAGCCCTGCAGAGGCTTTGGCTTCCTCCAGGTGATGCGCTTTGTGAATAAACTTCACCTTTTCTCCTGTGCTCCCAAGGCCTTTCCGGGTATCCATGGGAAATTCTGTGAAAGGCATAGGCTTATGCCACTTCATTGCAGAGGAAATTGAGCTGTAGGGAAACAAGCTGCTTCATTTGGTTTGTGTGTCCAGGTTGGGCATAATCAGATACCCTGACTCCTGCTCCTTGTCTAATGACTGTGCAGATAACCAAAGTGCTTCCTATTCCTGTAAGTGTCTTCAGTCTTTCAGACATTGATCTTCAAGCTTGGAGAGTCCGAAGATCCTGTATTACAAGGGACTGAGGCCTGGAAAAAATGAAGCTGGAATTTAATTTTGCCTAGGTTGAGCCATCTAAAAGCAGCTCTCTGAATCAGAGCTGGTCCCTGCAGCCTCTCTCCAGCCAGGGGCTGTCAGATGAATCACCCTATCTTCCATTTCCATCTCAGAATGGAGATGACTCATCAGCTGCAGTGCCTGTCTCCTTCATTGACTATGGAGGGTGTCTGGGGCTCCTGCTCAGACTCTTAATGTGCAAATGCTCAGACAGGTGCTGCCCTGAGGCTTGTATGTATCTTTGACAGAGCAAAGTCCAGGCCTTAGGGTGATAACCAGAGGTCTCCAAAATAGTGGGCATCTTTCCTTCACAGATGCTAAGGCATGTGGTGACCAGTTTGCAGCAGCAAGCGGTGGCACAGTGAGTGACTGCTTGGTGTACCAGCAGTTTTCAGAAATGGCAGCATCTCTCCCTCCAGCTGGGACTGCTTCCCCAACCTGCTCAGGACAGAGCTGGTTGAGGAACAGCTGTGTCACACTGGCGACAGGCACCGTTGCAGATCTGATGTCTCAGAAATAGTAAATACACTTAGTCTGTACCAGTAAACATTCTTCTCTGATTCCAAAACTGCTCACAAAAAGAGGTGCTCTTGTGGAGAAGAAGAGGGGTGCCAGCAGGAAGCTTCCCGAGACAACACAGAAACATTTTTCTACCTGTGATCTCAGCCTCTGGAGATAAGGCTGGAATTTCAACAGTCCTCCCCAGAACATCCTCCCTTGGCCCCTCATTGATCCTACAACTCTGGACAGGGGACAGAGGTTCCTGTCTGGACAATGCTCCTGCAGGGCAAATAAAGGGTTGAGGCAGGTTTGGGCTGGAGGGGCATGGCAGTGTCATGGATCCCCTCTGGACAAGAGGTCTTGGAGTCCTCTGACTGCAGAAGATGCCATTTACGAAAGTTTGGCTTGTCATTGGAGTCATCAGAAGTGACCTGAGCCTCCAGACAGAGAAAAACCTTTCAGATTTGGCTGGTAGCAGCCTGTGCCTACGCCGTGGCAGATTGCACTCAGTATGGTTCATTACTTATGGCATAAGGTTCAAGTCCATAAGCTTCACCATGTTGGGAATCCTCTCTTGTGCTGGTGCTTAGCACAGTACAAGGTCTCAGCGGTGCTAGGGTCAGTGCATAGAGGTTTGGGTTACTCAGTAGTTGCAGGCTGAGCTTTCGGGAGAAATCACACCAGCACAAAGCAGATCTCTGTCCAGTGCGTATTCATGTATTTGTTACAGAAATAGCAGCAATTGCTTTTTTTTTTTTTCCTGTGAGGATTTTCATAGTAGAGGCTGAACATTTGTATTGTTGGGATGAGCGACTCGCGGGAGAGGTTCTGGATTGGGCCTGCACCTCTGCTGCCCAGCTCTGTTACGCTGAGCGTGCCATGTCCCACATACAATGCTGCCTTTCAGCCAGACCTACAGAATAGGCTTTGTGTCTCCTTGTGTGAGCCTTCTTTTAAGAGAGAAAAGCTTCCTTAGAGGCTGCAGGCAGCGCTCCATGCTTTGAAACAGTTTTCACCTGTGCCAGGAGTGACTTCACTCTGCCTTTTGTCAGGGCTGAACTGTTTGGTGGTGCCAGGTGCTTTACCTTTCTCTTGCTGGCAACTGCAGAAACCCATTAGAGGAACAAGTTGCACTGGGACCACTTGGTACCTAGGGAGAAAAGAATGTAATCATGGAACAGCATCAAGTAGTGGTGGTTCCTACAGCTGGAGCTTATTTAAATGAACCTATTTTTCATTTTCTTGCTGTCCCTCTGTAGAGCTGACTGTTGGAGAGTATGGCTTGGAAGAAGGATAGGCATTGGGTCTAGAATTATTTTGTCCTTCACAAAGATTTAAAAGGATGAGCCAGTAAGATATTAGCACCTATGTACTGATTCTACATCTTGTTTTTAAATCAATTTAGTGCTTTTGTGCTGGGTGCCTTATTCCTCTGATGTGCAGAAGCAGGACACAACAGATGTTCTGGGGCTCAGCATGAGCAATGGGTACTTCTGAGAACCTAGTCCTCCTTTGATTGCCTTTAAGTGCTTCATATGGTGGAGAGGGGGAGCTCACAGGAAATTTAATCTCAGTGTTGACTGCTAATCCCTCACAGATACAGCCTTAAGCAGCTCATGTAGCTGACTTTGGGACTATGGTTGGGCTTTCTGTGGGTCCGTCTGACTTGGAGATGGAAGAGAGACCTTAAGTGTAGCACTGATGTTTTTAAGACGCATTTATGCCCTCTCAATATAGAGCTGGAGTTATACTACAGTTTGTAGAAGTACTTCTGCAAATTCTAGTGTAAGCTGATCTGCAATATTAGACACTCAAATACATCCTAAAAAATTGGCTGAAGTTCTCTTCTATTCCAATTTCCCTGCTGTAGCCACTATTAAATGTAATTGTAAGATACAAGGAAAAAAATTCAAAGAATGTTAGTAGCTTATGAAACTGGATTGCCTTGGCTATTTCTGGGGCAGACTTAATAGGAGAAAACCCTCAGTTGTATGGGTCCAGGGCTTCATCATAATCTCAATTTGTAACTTTTCTTCCCTTATGTTTAAGGACAGCAGACATTATCTCAATAATCTAGAGATAGAGCCTGAATCATTCTTTACAGTACAGCTAAAATGTAAAAGCATTAAATAGTATATCCCTCCTGCTCCTATAGGCAGGGGAATTGTTTGACACATCCTTTTCTTTGTCTGTAAAATGAGATGTGGAGGAAGAAAGTTATATGCAACAAGTCATTGTAGAGCTGTGATGGCAGTTGAGTGGTTCCCGACCCCTCTGTCTGCAGACGACTTTGCCCCAGCAGCTGACCTGGTCTTCCCTGGCTGCCCACCTCAGCATCTTCCTAGTGCAGGTTATCCTCAAATGAGCAGAGAATCAAGATGCAACTGGAGTTGGGGTAGAAGATGAATGTAAGAATGTGGACGTCTGATGTCCTAAGGGGGCAGCTGCGATTTTGAGCTTAAATTTCTTGTGCAGGGCTACCCAGCAATTTGGTTTCTGAACCGTAGCTTGAACCCTAGTGATTTCTGACTTCCAGGCAATTCAGTGTAATATCAGAGGATTGCACTCCTACCAAAGCGATCCAGATTCATTATTGTATGAATGTATGGTTACAAAGCGTGTGTGTTTCTGCCTCTGCTGCACAAAGGATGCTTGGGTGAAAGGGCTCCAGGTACTGTTTGTAGTCCAAAGTACATTTGTGTGGATGTTTGATGCAGAGACAAAAGTGACCATTGTCTGCTTAAGCTTAATGCTTTTCCAAGATTACCTGTTATCAGTCAAGTGGCCAGATAGTTTGTGAATCTTGTCCCTGTGTATTTATCTGAGTTTCTGGCTAGGGAGGGAATGGGATTTAGTGACCATGGGTCCTTGGCTGCTTCTTTACCTGTTGCTGGTTCCTTTATCTGGACGTTATATGGCTGCAGTGGAGCATCTCTTGTGCTGGGCAGAGGAAAAGGGCACTTCGTCACAAGTATGGAGTGAGACTTGGGCTTGCAACTTTGCATCTAAGTAAAATCCCTGGTTCAGTTTTATCCCTTACAGCGTTGTCAGAGTCAGACACTGGTCTTGAAACCAAAGGTTATCCCTTGTGTCCTCTAGCTGTGAATGAGGAGTTGTTCCACTAAGGCTGGAGAGTCCAAAGTGGCCAGGTCTGCTCTGGGTGTCCTGTTAGCTACAGGCACTGGCACGCCTCCACCAAGCAGCCTGGTGGATCACCAAGGCTCAGGAGAACCCTTAACCTCTGCCCTTTGTCATCAGCAGCCCTTTGGCTAGTGAGCTGCTGCCTCTTTGTTCTCGGCTTTTCTCCTTTATATACCCCTATCCCTCTCTGGGAAAAATCAACATTTGCTTTTCAGAGCCTGGCAAACAGAAGGGGTCTGTATTGCATCCTGATGGCAGCACCAGGCTTGCAGAGCTCTGATGATAAATCCAGTGATGTTTGTTGTGGG
Source organism: Phalacrocorax carbo (assembly GCF_963921805.1). Lineage (NCBI taxonomy): Eukaryota > Metazoa > Chordata > Aves > Suliformes > Phalacrocoracidae > Phalacrocorax > Phalacrocorax carbo. The sequence goes on from NC_087528.1 coordinate 77,964, forward strand.
GGGACCCTCTGAAACACAAGTTCAGGAGTTCTGTGTCTAAAGCAAGAGCAGGGAAGCACTGAATGGTCACTGAGCAAATGCTGTGGCTGAAAAGTAAAATTTGGATTGCATTGAGGTTACAAGAAGGTGGCAAGAAATTGATTTAAAATCTAAGTAAGGGTGATTTGGTCTTGTTTAATCTGAAGGAACACATTGCTGCTTAGTGTGCTAAAGCTGTACATAGTGTCTGAGTGCAGCAGAGAGCTACAGGCTGGGCTGGGAGGTTTGCACCAGGAGTTCTCCTGTGTGGTCAGAGCCAGAATGTTATGGCCCTGCCGGGAGTGGGGAGGAGAGCCACGGGGTGTCTTGAGAGTATTTGATCCATGTGGAAATAGCCCATTGCAGTTTTAAAATTCCTTTCCCCTCCTTCAAATCTGACAGTGGTTTTCTCCAACTAATCCATGGCCGTTGCCAGATGAACCTGAGAAGGTTAGGTGCATGTATGAGTCTGGGTGCTGTAAATGTTTGGGGTTTTTTGGAAGGCAAAGGATGAGCAGTGATCATTCATTTTGTTCTTTATTTGCACAGTGCTCTGCATGCTAAGCCTTATCCCTTGTTCATTCAAGCTCCTGGGGATTCTTGTGCTACTAGTGTTAATCATTAACTAACACATTTCTAGCTTGCTAAAGCTCCGGTGGCAGCTGGTTAATGTAAGAATTTTATTATTTCCTTCTTTGAGCAAGGCTGCAGCTTGGATGAGTTCAGACGCCTTCCCTCCTTCCTACCTCTGCTGGGATACTGCAGGTTCTGCAGAAACAAATGGGACCAAACCTAAGCTGTTCTCGCAATGGTTTTGCGAGCTCTGTGACACATTCTGGCAAAACCCCCTCACTTGGTGAAAATGCCATGACAAAACATTGTTGTAGCTCTTTAGGTCCTGCTGCTTCTCCCTTTTGGATTTCAGAAGCTAAGAACTGTGAGTAAATGAGGAGAGTGGTGAAGACAGGGTAAATTTAGAGGGACAAGATCTCTTTGGACATCTGGTTAGCTTCAACAGTGAACTGGAAGTGATTTTAGGCTTGACAGTACTTACCAGGACCATTCCCAATCAGCTTCACAAGAAGCTGATTCACAAGTTTTCTGTTCCTTTATAAATCCTTTCCCCTTCCCTCCTGCTGCTAAGTAAAAGAATCAGATAAACCAGCAAAACTGAGACTACATACAAAAGGCCTGGTTTTCCAGTCCCTTCCAAGTTGTGAGGATACTTGCATTAGAAGTATGCATTTGTACAAGTCATCTGATGTGTCAGTGTGGTGATGTGGCATCCCTTCTGCTGCCTGGCCAGATTACTGAAACACTGTAACCAGAAGGATCACAGAGGATGACTAACATGCTTTTTCATATAAAAAACTGCTTGTGCTAATTTTTTTTGTGTGCTTTCATGTTTGTCCAGTGTATCTTTGAATGACTATCAGCTGTGAGGAATTTGTGGGCAGTAAAGAACACACCATCACAAACAGTGGTGAAATGATCTTGCTATTTCTGTTAAGTGAATATCTGAGGATTGAGTTTGCTCACCTCAGAATAAATGCATGGGGAAGAGGCATGTTCTCTGTGCTGTTTGAAGGTCCTTTTCCCTATTGAGCAATTTGCCGAAGCACTTGGGCTCCAATGTTTAAATCTTGACATTGAGATTGAAAAGCCCAGACTTCATTCAAGCATGAGCTTGAATTCATGATGACTGGATAAAAATGTGTGGTGTGGGTTTTGCAGGTCAGTCAAGGCAATTTTCTGGCCTTGAGCTCTATGGATGCATCGGTTGATTTCCTAAGAATTACTGCAGATTAATTGAGTTAAAATCTTGAATCAAAGCCTGAACTTGAGCCAAGTTTAAAGCGCTGGATCCCCTGCTATCTTCTACCACCATGTGCATGACTGGTCCTTCTACTAACTTACCCCTTGGCTGTGGCCAGGAGCTCTGGGCAGGCCACTGCTGGGCTTGGGGAAGCCTTTCTAAAGTTGGAAAAATTGAGGCTTAATTCTTTCTACCCCTTATCATTAGCACAAGCTTTTGGATTATTTTTTTTTTAGTGTTGGAATGTGTTTGGCACCTGCCAGAAGTATAACATTGTGGTAGGAATATATGCATCTTACTAATGCCAAGTTTCCTGTGGTTTCCTTGAGGGTTATCTGTAATCCAGCCTTGGACTGGGTTCTTTCTGTGCATGAACCCATGGCTCCACTTGTGTTAATGGTGCTGTGCTGATTAGCAGTGTCGTCTGGACCCAGCCTGATGATATCCAGCTCCCACATAAGTGAAATGGTTGGTGGTGTTTTCGGCTGTATGGTCTATGCTTAGCCTTTGACCTAGCCACATAAAACTTGTTGGTGTGCCCCTGGGGTGGTAGATGTGTTGGAGATGTTAGAGGTCCACTCCTGTGTCTGTGCTCAGTGCCCCTTGGGAATGGCATCTCTCCATCCCAGTGAAAGCTCACTTTGCTGCCAGAGATATTTGATCCAGAATGAAACCATGAATATGAGTTGAAGGTTTGTTTTTTTTTCTAGCTGTGCTCAGCTTCTTTGGAAAAAGTTTCTATTACACAGAATCTGGAAAAGTGTCTTTTATGCTTCAGTGCATGTTTCTGATTAGTGCTGGAAATGAACACGAATTTTTTCCTTTTTTTTTTCCTTTTAAAAACATATTCCTTTGGAGGTTAATGTTGCAAGTGGATTTCAAGTTAGTGGAAGTGAAGTTGTAATTGTGTGGCTCGTTGGAGTTAGTCTTGAAGCAATAGAGACTCTTCTTCCTTTGCTACTCAGCAAACAGATGTCTCTCCCTTACAGTCCTCAGCTTACAGACAGCTCCCTTACAGACCTCAGAAAGGGTCCTCCAGACCCTTTCTGTCCCCAGCTGTCTCCAGCGACACCTGCCGCTCCATGTGTAGGGCTCTACCTCAGAAGGCAATGTCCTATGTTAGCATTAAAACTTCGCAGCTCAATCCCCAGGAGCTGGTCTGGTATGTGGGAGAAGCCTCTGAGGCGGTGGTTTTGCAGTATGATGCCCATCTACAGGAAGGGCCAGAAGGAGCATCCAGGGAACTACAGGCTTGTCAGCCTTACCTTGGTACCAGGGAAGGTTATGGAACGGTTCATCTTGAGTGTGTTCACCAGGCACTTGCAGGACAACCAGGGGATTGGGCCCAGTCATCATGGCTTCATGAAAGGGACGTCCTGCCTGACCAGCCTGATCTCCTTTTATGACCAGGTGACCTACCTAGGGGATGAGGGAAAGGCTGTGGATGTGTCTACCTGGACTTCAGTAAAGCCTTTGACACTGTCTCCCACAGCATTCCTCTAAAGAAGCTGGCGGCTCATGGCTTGGACGGTGTACTCTTTGCTGGGTAAAAAAGCCCAGAGAGTTGGGGTAAACAGAGGTAGATCCAGTTGGTGGCTGGTTACAAGTGGGGTTCTCCAGGGCTCACTGTTGGGGTCAGTCTTGTTTAGTATCTTCATCAATGATCTGGATGAGGGGATTGAGTGCACCCTCAATAAGTTTGCAGGTGACACCAAGTTGGGCAGGGGTGTTGGTCTGCTTGAGGGTAGGAATGCTCTGCAGAGGGACCTGGACAGGCTGGATCAATAGGCCGAGGCCAACTAGATGAGGTTTAACAAGGCCAAGTGCCGGGTCCTGCCCTTGGGTCACACCAACCCCAGGCAGCACCCCAGGCCTGGGGCAGAGGGGCTGGGAAGTGCCCGGCGGAGAAGGCCCTGGGGGTGCTGGCTGACAGCCGGCTGGGCATGAGCCAGCAGTGCCCGGGTGGCCAAGGAGGCCACCAGCCCCCGGGCTTGTGTCAGCACTGGGGTGGCCAGCAGGAGCCGGGCAGGGATGGGGCCCCTGTGCTCGGCCCTGGGGAGGCCCCACCTCGAATGCTGGGCTCAGGTTTGGGCCCCTCGGGACAAGAAGGGCCTGGAGGTGCTGGAGCGTGTCCAGAGAAGGGCAATGGAGATGGGGCAGGGTCTGGAGCATAAGTGTGCTGGGGAGAGGCTGAGGGAGCTGGAGGGGTTTAGCCTGGAGAAGAGGAGGCTGAGGGGAAAGGAGTGAGGTGGGGGTTGGTCTCTTTTCCCAAGTAATGAGTGATAGGATGAGAGGAAACAGACTCAAGTCTGTGGAGGTTTAGACTGGATATTAGGAAAAATTTCTTTACTGCAAGAGTGGTCAATCATCGGAACAGGCTGCCCAGAGAGGTGGTGGAGTCTCCATCCCTGGAGGTGTTAGAAAAATGTGTAGATGTGGCACTTCATGACGTGGTTTAGGAGGCCTGGGGATGTTGGGTTGACAGTTGGACTTGATGATCTTAGCAGTCTTTTCCAATATTAATGATTCTATGATCAAACCATGTGTGGGTTAGTGTCTCTCTATTAACAGCTCCAGGCCTTGTTACTAATGAAGTTTTCTCCAGCTTTTTATCTCAGGAACTTGTCGAGCTTGTCTGTATGGGGCAGGATGAAATACAGCTGCCAGCGAAGGCAGTTCTCTTCCCCACTCACTGGATAGTATCTGTGAAGTAAATAAAGTAAGGTAGATTTCACACCCTGTACGATCATGAACAGATGGTCCTAAGAGTATTGCAGTGGATATGCACGTCCCAAAAGGGAGTGGAAAACTCTGCCCCAACAGTCTGTACTGGTACCTCTGCCAGCTCTGCATCTACTGCAGGGCAAATGAGGTGACATCCTTGATGTCATCTTATATCCTCCCTAGCCAACAGCAGGGGTGGCCTGAGGAGACAGCAGCAGGCAGGAGGAGGTAGGGCTGGGTGCCTCTGCAGTGCACAGGCTGGTGCAGATCCTGCCCCAGAGGGAACCACCTCTAAAGTACCAGTGCTGTGTAGGTGCTGGGATACCTCTGAAGTGTTGTTCTGCTAGGGGGGTCTCCCACCACTCCATTGCCAAAGTTGGTGGAGTCTAGGGCTGGCTCCATGACTTGATCTAGACCTGTATGCTCCAGGAGAGAGCTCTGGGGAGCCAGGAGTAGGGAAATGTCCATAGGAGGAAACTGGTCTTGGATAGAGACATGTCTCCAGTGCTGTCTGGACATCCTGCCGCGTTCGTGATGGGTGAAGAAGGAAGGTGAATTATCTGATCTTAGACCCAGTAGTAAATACACTTAACAGAAGCAAGGGTCACACTGGCTGCTCGGATGACCTGGTGCCACTTTGCTGACTCCAGCACACTGTGGGATGGCTCCTGCTGGTTTTGGCCCATCCCTGTCTGGCATGACCTTTGTTTGGTTTGGGTTCTTTTGTTTGTTTGTTTTTTGTTTTTACTGGACTGTGTAGAGAGAGCAAGTTCCTGGGTTACATCCTCCATTGTTTGTCTGCACCCTGTGGTTTCTCTTGATAATGGAAATTACTCATTTGTTCTTTTGATTTTTACGTGGTATGCATGTAGTGGCATGGATCACTTACTCTGAGGAGAAAATAAACTTCAGGTGGCCTGTCTCATTACTATTATATGCATCCATAAAAATTTTGGGGTGTATCATGCAAGAACTTTGTTTTGGAGAAGGTACCTGTTGACTGTATTGGAGGTGAACATCTCTGTCCGTCTCCTTGTTAGCTCTAAGTTCAGATTCAGCAAAGTCAGCTAGAAAAGTCACACTATAGCAAGGACAGCTTCTCCAGATGGGCTGGATTCAGCCTCCTGGCTGCCCTGTACCACATCTGTATCCTCTGCACTGGGGCAAGTGTCTAGAAAATGCTCTTATTTCAATATTGGAATGCTTTACATCCATAGTGTGTTATATCAGCAGCTGCAAGAAGCAAGAAGTAGTAAAGCATTTGGCCCAATATTATCTGAGGGAGTAATTTAGTTGTGAGCCTGGCTGGGATCTCACTTGAGCTGACACAACCCAGTTGGACCAATTCTTAGCTTCAGCAGTTGCAAAGAAGACCCCAGTCAAGCCCCATGTGCCTTTGGTGCTGCTGCCTTCGTGCTGTGCCATATGGTCCCAGCCTGTGGATCTGGAGGCAGTTAGTTGTTGACTATGAAACATGAAAAAATATTGCTCAGCCAGTGAGCCAAGGTGAGGCTAAGCTCTGCAAATATCGTAACTTTGTCCTGCTGCGGTACATCCACTGCATTGAATGAACTGTTCTTCCATTGGCTGATTTTAACTGTTGGACCCTTCCATTTTGAAGTCATTCTGCCAGTGATGTGGAAAGCATTCCTAATTTCACTAAATAAAGCATATTTCATTATTTTTTAGTCCAGTGCACTACAATAAACTTATAGCATGGCTTGAGGGCATTTGCACTGCGTTAAGAGGGAAGACTCATAGACACTGTGTCTGGGGTGGAAACCTTTGATATCCATTTCACAGCCCCACAGCCCAAACTCAGGGCTCAGCCTGCTGCTTCCATGCTATAAATAGAGGTAACCCCAGATTGTGCTCAGCAAGCCAATACTCTCCGGTCCTGCCCCCATTGCTGGCTTCCTGGCAGTGTGTTCAGAGCAGCATGTTTTTAGCTGTTGCATGCTCCCCCCACCCCGATCTTGTCTCTTGCCAGGCTGCCAGCTTTCCCTGCTGTTTATCTGCTTTTCAGGACTGTGTCTGGATCCTCCCTTCATGAAGGGGCAGTGGGGCATCGCGGACAGCAAGCTTGGCTTGGACTTTGTAGTGCTCCCGCCTCTTTCCAGATTTGCTGTTAAGGTGATGGACAGCCTGTACAAATGGCTTGTTTGCTCCTTATTTTCCCTTCTGTTGAAAGGGATTAACAGCATTATTATGTATTATTAAAGTCGTTAAGAGGGGTTAAAGCAACAGCTGTCAGAAAAACTTCCCTCTAATGCTGTCTCCAATACAGGGCAAATCAATTCTGCTTGTCCACCTGTGGGTTTACCTATTTTAAAATGGTGTGAATAGTAATTACAGATCCCCAGAGAAAACCTGCGAGGCAGGGCAGATAAATAAATACTTGGAAATGTTTGCATAAAAGGTACAGGCTCAGCCAGCGCATGGATGCTCCGGTGGTTGTGCTGCTGTGTTGGATGCTCCAAGTCCTGTGTGTGTTTTTCCACTGGAGTCGTTGCTAAAGGGAATAAAGCCTATTTCCTATGTGCGATCCTGTCCAAGCTTGTAAGCTCCTCACTCGACTTCCGTCCTGCTTTGCCGCAGACTGAATGAAGTCTTTGAACATTAAAGGATGTGTTTAAATAGCTCAGCATGGCTGCATATCTGTGTTCTTCAGGGTGCCACCCATAAGGGACATTTTTCTCTGGTTTTTGAGCAATTATGAAAGCCAATTTCAACACTGCACCTTGCCTGCACACAGACAAAGCAGAGGTATTTGTTCTCTGCAAGGAGCTGAGCCAGGACTGTAGTGCTCTTGCAGCTTGTCTGAAGAAGTGCTATTTAAAACCCAGAGCAGAGGAAATACGCCTCTTCAGTTTTGCTAGTATCCAAAGAAGCAGTAGACATTTAGAGAGGAGAAAATACTTTAAAAAACAGGGCTGGGTTTAGTAGGAAAAAAAAAAATGCTTACAATTTATGAGGCTGATTATAGCGCACAAGCTTTTAGAAACTTCAGCCCTTCTTTTGCTGTCAGTACTGGAAACTGCAGGCAGAGCAATCTGCGTAGCAGCAGACTGCCCCATTGCAATGCAGCTAAAGCTCTTGAAGACAGGCTGGTTGTCTGTGTGCGGGTGGATTCCCGGCTCTATTTTTGGCCCTTTGGCTGGCTGCCCTCTCTGCGGGGCAGAGCTGAGCGGGGACGTGGCTCGGGCGGTACTCACTGGGGGCTCTCCCCATGCTGCCATGCTTGGTCAGCTCCGCCATTTCCCTGGGACCAACCCTGTGGTTCAGCCACATAATGCTGTAGTCACAGAGGCTTTTCTATTAGAAAAGGAAGGGGAGAGAGAAAATGCACATGCATGTGCATATTTATAAGCAGAGGCTTCTAAGTGTGAGGCACTTTTTCCATGTAGAGTTGCCAGGTAGCTCTTTTCCTTTCCCTCTCTCCATCCCAGGGCTCATTGCTAAGAAAGTTTTCCTGCCTTTTATATATTTTCTTCTTTTTTTTTTCTTTTTTTCTTTCTCTTTATTTCTTCTTTCTTTTTTTCTTTCTTCTTTCTTTTTCTCTCTTTATTGTTTCTTCTTTCTCTCTTTTCTCTTCAGCTCATGCTCTTTCTCCTTGATGCACTCTTCCAGCTGGCAAGGTTTGCAAGGTTGTGGCTATGTTACAAATCACAGTTTGGGGATGTTCTACAGCTTAACTTGGTGCCGGTTTAGCCCCTTTGCTTATTGTCCAACAAATCTGGTAGATGGTGAAACATGAAGATACTTGTTTAAAGACTATCACTTGTAATTAAGCAACATCATCACCCCGAAGAACTGGTCAGTCTCTTACCTGTTTGCAGGGTAGGAACCCCAGTTCAAAATATTGGTGCAGTTAGGCAGGGTTTGTGTTGAGCTGAGGATCCTCTGTGGCTCCTACTGTGCTATGAAAAGAGAAACTTAGGCACTAATCAACAAACAGTTTCTGCATATGGCTTGTTAAGGTGAATTCTGGTTCTTGATGAGTTTTTCAGCATACCTGGGAGATGAGTCTTACAGCAATCATCACTCTACGAATAGGCAGCTGCAGTGGCAGAGAAGTTAAATGAATTGCTGGTGGTTTAGAAACGCTGCTGTAGCCAGCAGGCCCTGCTGGCTTGTGCGGAGTCTGGGAAGCAGACAGGCATCTGGGAGTTACCGATTACTTTCTGAAATGGATATGGGAATGGAGGAGACAGGTGTGTCTGGGTTTTGTCTTTCAAATGTATGATATAGCTTAGATTAAGATGTCCACATATCTTTCTCCAGCACAGTGCATGTGAATTAGCAATTCATACTCCAATGAGTATGATGAATACTTTTTCATTAAAAAAGATAAAGCAGAATTAGCCCAACACCTGAACCGCTGTTTTCTGGGTTAGCATCTGCCTAGAACATGTGATGTATCCTGTGTTTCAGCCTGTTTAGCCCCATGACAGGGTTCTCATATATGTCATTCCCAGGATGCTGGGTGCAATCTAGCTAGAAAGTAGTCACCCCTTGCTTTCCTGTGATGCTGAACACAGGAGTCACTGCTGTCCTTGAGGCTGAGCACCTCTGGGAAGCGTTGTTTTTTTTTGCAGGATTCTCTTTGCTGAAGCTCTCTGCCAGTGCAGGGCACGTGCTGGTTCTTAAATTTCTGTGCTTTCTCTCAGCAAGGAAACCAGTCTCTGGAAGTGCTACACTTGTTTCTAGGTTAAAATATCCTGGAGCAAGAGGTGAAGGTACGTGTCCCACCTGATATTTCAAAAGTTCTCTCTGGTGTTCCTGGAAACCTTAAATGCATTCTTGGGTTTGAGATGTTTGGATAATAACATTTGACATCTTCAGGGAAAAGTGGAGGTCTCTCCTCAAGTGTTTTTCTATTTAAAATAACATATAACATTCCCTTGACGGCAGAGGTGATTGTGTGTAGCAGATTCCCAACAGAAAATGTGCCTTACCAGATGTAAGTCATAGTGTGGAGATAGCTTCACATGCACTGTATTGACATGAACTCCCTTGGCCCATTCAAACCTTCTTCTCACTTTAGGAATCACCCGGACCTCCAGCGGGAGACTTCGGAGACTCAGTGACCAGGCAAGTCCAAGTAAGTTCCATTAATTTCTCACTCTGAAACTTCCTCATCCAATTAAAAAAAAAAAACCAAGCTTAAAAAAAAGAGAATGTAAGAGGTAACTCTCAGAAATCATATCTCCTGTCTGCTGTCCAGTGGCCATAATTGGGAAGGCAAAGCTGGCTGCTAATAATTGCAGAGCTGTCTATGCTGCAGAGAGGGAGAGCAGTATATATGTTTTTTAAAAAATTAAAAGAGTAATATAAAATAAACTATTAATTACTTACTGAATAACGGACCCAGAGAGAATAATTAGAAAGCCCCATCCCAATTCAAGGGGTCTAACACAGGGCAACAGAAAGCAGGAATGGCCTGAGGTTGAAATACAGCTTTAGTAACTAGTGGCTATTTCATACATTCCTTAGCTATTATTTTTTATTGGATGTGGAGATTTATGGATTATACTTGCTTGTGACTAAATTTATGCTCCTAATTGCAGCTTAATGTTTCTGAAACTGTTTCTGATTCAGAAGGAAGCGGGTGGGAGGGTTTCTTTCTTGAAAAAGATGTTTTCCAGCCTCAGGGAAACAGTAGCAGAAGTCTTGGTGCTTGTGAATATCCAAGCCTGTGTGCTCTGCTTGCGTGTGCATGATGCTGGTTGGGACTGTCCAGGGACAGAAACAAGTTCCTGGTGCTTACCTGCATTGACCTGACCCAAATTATCCCTTGGGAGTAGAAAATGTCAGTGTTGTCATCTAGAACTCCCAAAAGGAAGCTGAGATAACCTGTTCCTGGGCTTTTCCTTCTGATGGCCCTTTTTGCTGGCTCTGCCTGCCCTCCACCCCGCCACTATGCATCTGTGCTGCTCCAGAGGTCCAAACTGCTGTGGGAGGCATCTGTCTCCAGAACTGGGGTCTCTTGTACATCACTGATGTTCATTTCTTAGCAGGTGCTTTGGTGCAATTGAAATCTTCCTTCAGGTTTGCTTCTCTGATACGTATGGCCTCTCCTTGGCATTGCTTCCTCATTTTCTCTGGGATGCTGACAGTCCTTTCTGCTGCTTGCTGCAATCAGCCTGTCCCCTCAAGAACCCCATTTGCCTCGATAACCTGCTCTGGCCACACTTAGTTCAGGGCTTTCATCTGCTCCTGTCCCCTTGTTTTTTTCTGTCACTCACAGTTGCTTCCTCTGGGCTCAACTTGCTATTTCAATTCATCTTCTCGGCCCTCATATCCTATCTCAGCTCCCAGATATACTTATTCAAACAGATGTTTTCAGCTTTTCCCTCTGTGTGAGTGGGAGGAGAAAGCCACCCTTGGAATGTCTTCCTGGATTGGTGACTTCAGTGCTTTGCTGTATCAAAGCATCAGCACATGTTGAATGTGGATTAGTCACAGGTCACAGAATCACAGAATCACAGGTTGGAAGGGACCTCAGGGATCATCTAGTCCAACCTTTGTCCCATTAAGCATGCACTTAAACACCCTGGGAGGTGTGACACTGCCTGCCTGGCCCTCATCAAATGCTACTGATAAGCACAGGGACAGGTGTTCATGTTATGGCATGGACAAGGGTGACAAGGGGACATGGCATGCTGTGATGCTGTCCTGCTGCTGGGATACTTGCTGCTTTGCATTGGAGCTTCAGGTGTGCGCTGTCGCCATCTCCAACCCTAATGTTGTGATTGGTGATGATTGGTGGGAGGATGTAAAGTATGGTCAGAGTAGGCCACTGCACCCCAAACTAATGCCAAACAGCAGAGAAAATGCATTGGGTGGTAATTTAGCATGGAGTCACAGTATTGGTCTGGGTGCTAAATCTTTGTGGCAGTGATTGTTCAGTCCAGAAGAACTGAGCTGCATTTTAAAGCTGATGCTTCAAAACTTGGCCACCAGTGCAGAAGCTGGTAGCTTTGAACTGAAGTGCATGTTTATCTTCTGCATGTGTAAAAATAACGTTGCAGTCTCGGTCCTGGCACCACATGTTTTCACATATTTTTACGTCTGAGGACAGAAAGAGGAATTGGTGCTGCTCCAAAGGTAACTGGAGGGTAGAGAATCTAAACTGAAAGATACAGCGCATTTGTTCACGCTTCTTTTCTTTAGACTCTAATTATACACTTTTCCACTTTTCTGGTGAGAGACCTTTTAAGTTTTAATTTTTTTTCAAGTTAAAATCAAATGAGCAGCTCAGTGCTCCAGTTTACACTGCAGTAAATATTTATGACTCCATATAACTGCAGCTCAGTTTTCCCTTGTTTCACGTCTAAATTTTCCCCTCTGCACATCTGGCCTTGCACCCAGAAGCTTTTATTCCTGTAAAAGATAAATTGGGGTTGGGATGACTGAGCAGTGGTTAAGTGAAGCATCACAGAAGGGGGTTGCTTTGGGCTCTTTGCCACCCTAAACAAAGGAAGGGATGACATGCATTTCCATAGCGACTGACTTGGGGTCTAGAAAGCCACACAGTCATCCACACAGCACGTATTGCCTTAGGGCATGCAATGACAGTAGAAACCTGGAGGTCTGATGATGATGTCTTTTGGAAGCCTTATCCTGTGACTTCTCTCAATTTTTGTTGTACCTTCGAATGTGGTTTTGTGGAATTGGTATCCAGCATTCTTCAATGAGCAGCAATTCTGGGGCTTTGGGGCTCCAGTTATTTTTCATACAGGCTTGCCGCATAGTGCCAGGCAAGCCAGTGATGTGGGGCTCATCTGGGCTGGTCCCATGGAGATGAGCTGTAAGCTATCAGAAAGTGTCTGAGAGTACTTACTTTAGGATGGGAAGAATAAGATTCTTGAAGGAACCCATGTCCATATAAGATTATAGGGGACCATAATTTCTTTAGGTAGCTCCCTTTAGGCATATGTGAAACCTATGCTTTGTCTCAGTTTGTTTTTCTTTGGCTGCAAAAGTGGAGTTAGTATCATGCATACCTGAGGAATGCCATGGGAAGGGGGAGATACCAGGTTAAGACAGTGTTCAAGTGTCTCACACTTGTAATGGGGCTCTGGCTATGCAAAGAGATGTCACAATTACTGCTACAGAAACAACTTCTGATGTCCAACACCCTGGAGATGCTGAGCTAAACCTAACCAGGGCCTATTCAGTGGAAGATGTGTGGAGCTGGGCTCACTACTGGTTCCCCCTTTCTACACCATTGCTAGTTGTGTTGGACCTCATGCCCTGCAGCTCAGCAATGGACTGGCTTGGGCCTGTGGATCACCATGGACAACACCACCATCGTGGGGTGCAGCCTGATGGTGGGAGCTGTGGGCACCTCAGCTTGAGGACTGGAAGGGCAAGGAAGATGTCTGGGGCTTCAGGCAGTATTTCTGCAGAGTTAAGAAGGGTGTGTAAGGGAAGCTACTCCCACTTCATTTTCCTACAAGTGTACCTGATGAATTTGAGAGAGATATGTGCTGACATTTTCCATCCAGAGCAGTGATGTCTTCTTGAGCTGCCCAGAAAACAGCCCCAGAGCAGTTGAAGTGGAAGAAATTGGCATTGTATTCTTCTTGGGCAGCCAGCTGTGCTCTGTACTTTGATTTGCGTCCAGGTGACAGTTCAGTTTTCGCTAGGAGGAGGGAACTTCCTGGCAGGAGTAATGCAGGAGGGTCCAGAAAAAGGGAGAGTTTACTGATTTAGCTAAAAAAGCATGGCTTTTCTGAGGAAGTGAATGCAGGGAGGAGGATGCCTTCCTGCTGTGTTGCAGCAGAACTGTTCCTGCACTGGTACTATTTGTGGGTGCGGTGCTTTGCTCATGAGAGGTCCCAAAGGGGTTGGAGGGGAGCAGGTGCCTCAGCTTTCCTGCTTCAGCCATTGTCTGGCTGCATGGCTGCCCAAGCTGGCCTGAGGGGAGCAGGAGCAGGCTGCCAGGGCCAGTTGCAGTCCAGGGCAGGCGCAGCTTTTACATACAAAAAAAACAGGGCGCTAGCAGCCCCACTTCTGCATCATCAGCAGTTGGCTGAGGATCAACCATAACTTGTCTCGGTACTTTTTGGAAGCGTAGGGCATAATTTAGAGAGGCATGAAGCTCAAGGCCAGCTATCTGGGTTACATTAGAAAGGGGCACTCACTGACATCATGAAACCTCCGTCAGGGCAGTTTGTCTCATACTGTCTAAATACTTCTCTTGGGTATGAAGTGGAGCAGCTCCCATGCCCGGCATGTTTGTTGATTGCACCAGCTTAAGACCTTTGTTTACCCTTTAGGTTGGTGGTGGTAGACAGCAGGGCCAGAAGCTGCAGCGGGTGGACCAGTGTGGGCTAGAGATGCAGGACGACTGAGATGTTTCAAAGGTGCTGGTTGTGGTGTGAGCCTGTGAGCTTCTGCTTGGGGCATGAGCTCTAGGACCCCACTGACCATGATGGCACTATACTGCCATACTGCCCAGGGCACCCAGGGGGTCTCTGCAGGAGCTGGTAGCTGGGATTAATAAAAAATTTTAATAAGACATGCACAGATAGTTCTTGTCCTATTTTGCTTTTCGCTGGTTAAGCCTTGCGTTTTCCCTTTAATAGTTATTGATGTTCCCTATTTCCCCCAATAGTTGGGGGAAATAGAGCAGCAGAGAAGCTGAAAGCTGCACCTTTTTCATTGCCTATGAATCTGGGGACCCTTCCTCATGGGCGCTGGAATGGAAAGATGTGTGGCAGGGTGGGTGAAAGAGCTGGACGCACATAGCTGTTGGCATAGATTAAATTGGCATCATCACGTCAACAGGGTTTCAGCAGGGCTCACTAGTTTGGGATGCTCCAAATTCACAGGGTGAGGTAAAAGTGGATAAGGCAATAGATCTTGCTGTTTCCATCGCTCAACTAAGTACCTTGCCCTGAGGACCATCTCTTCTCTTTTTGCCTCAAGTCTGTAAGAGAACAACATTAGAAATTGGTTTATGTGAAGTTGGGGGTTAACCAGAATAATGGAAATAAACAAAAGAAATGTCAGAAAGCCAGGGGCTTCCTAGTCAAGCGTATATGATTACTGTTACATAGGCTAATTCAGAGTGCTATAAGAACCATTAGGTTTTTGAGCAATTTTTTTTTCCCCAGGGAAATGCTGCCAGAACTGTCACACATCTCCTGCAGCTCAGACATGGGTACCCCCACGACACAGCACAGCCCTCTACATGTAATTGTGGTATCTGAGAAAACTGAGTTTGGGAACCCCTCCTATAAACCTTGGTCCAGACCTTTAGATTATCCTAACCTTTACTGCATTTTTTTAGTCTTCTTGTTGGCACACTGGGATGCAGGCTGTGCGTGCAGCTCTTCTGGTCCAGCCGGAGGTTGTGGGGATGCACATCATCTCTTTGCAGTGTGATGTTTTTTGCATGGGCTGTGCCATTCACTTTGGTGGAGCAGCAGAGGGGTTAACCAGAGACTTGTGGTTGCAGCCTCACTGCTTTGGATGTGTCCCCAGATGAGGTCATGAATTTCTTTGGGCAGCCTCTATTCCCCTTTGTTTTAAGCACCACACCAGTCACCCCAGCTGCACAGATCTCCATGCCAAAGAGCGTCCCCATGCACATGCACTGCTCGCTCTCCTTAGGCTCCCTAGTGGCAAGCCCTCATTTTACATGTGTCCCCTTGCTCTTTCTCATCACGAGGGTGAAGTAGCAAAGGGTGCAGCTTCGTCACCAGCCAGCCTGGAGAGTCCCTTCTGCAGCAGCACAGCTCTGCAGGAAATCTCCTGCAAAAGTCCAGGCAACAAAGAGTTAAGGTGAAAAGGCTGCTCTCGATTCAGGTGCTTGGTTTCCTGCATGGACACATGAGGACAGTGCTTGCATAATGCAGACATGTGGACTTCAGGCTGCCTGGGACAGTCCTGTGGAGCTCTCACATGCTTCAAGCAGAGATGTGCATTACTTACAGTGAAGGAGGGACTATAGGCGCTTGTGTGCACAGCTAAGAAATTAAGGAATAGTGATAGGTGCCGTGGGCCTTTTTGCTGTTGAGGGGATGTGCCAAGCACTGGCTTGTTGTCCTGTTCCCTTACAATACCCGTGATTCATCTCCAGTCTTATATATAGTCTCTTTTAGTCCCAAAAGGCTACTAGGCTTCACAGGTGAGTAGGGAGATCTTTTGATGCTTTCTTTGTACAGCACCTGACACTATAGGCTCTGGTGTGCGGAAGCCAGAGACAGTGAAATATAAATCAGTAGTTCAGGAGTGACTGGGGACATAATGGTCTCTAACGTTTGGAGGCTTTAGCTGCTGACTGTGTTTTAAGATAATCACCTTCTTCACTGGAATGTTATATGGGTTTGTTGATGAGCACTGATGAGGTCCACAGGGTTCCACTGAGGAAAGGAGATGTAGAGGTGCAGAATGCAACTCCTCCAGGACAGGAGCAGTAGCCCTTGAGCAAGGTTATTTATTGCCTCGGGACCAGGAATCTCCAGAGTAAGCTCCTAATGCCCTTTCAGAAGAACCCCACATCAGCTGCAGCAGAGAGGAGGTGGAGGAGCAGGAAAGGGGAATGACAATGGAATATGGGTTTATCTTATTTGTCTCATTGTGAAGGATGGGGGGAGGGGAGGGGAACCCCAAAACCAAACCCTACTCCTCTAGAGAAGAGCACAGTACCCTGGGAGAGAGAAATATGTTCATTATCACCTCTGCCAGCCCCATCCTGTGTTCTGCGAGGGATATGGCCATGCTGGGGTGCAGCTGACCCAAGGTACCTGTGTAGGAGCTGATGGAGCAGGTGGGGAGGACCCCTTCTCGGGCTGGGGAGTGAAAGGATATGCTTCCAGCCAGGGTGTCAATGTGCACTGGAGGAGTAGGATAGCCATGGAGGTGTGGGGGGTGTGGCATCTGGCACTCTTCTCCTTAGGAATAGGGGAAGAACAAATGAAGTGGAAGGAGGAAGGAGGGCTGGTGTGTCTTGACCTGATCTGTATGGGCTAGCTCATGCGGTGCTGGTTACCTAAGCAGCTGTGTGTGGCCCCATTTCTCTTGGTTAAATACATACATCTCTCCATGGTGTTTATTTTCTTCATCTTTTTGTTGCTGAAACGTCAGTTTGCAAATTGCTCCTGGGTATGTTGGAAGACCAGCTCATGGCTGCTCAGCCTTCCTTCTTCCCCTCAAAGTCTGGTGTCCCTCATCACACAGGCAGAGGCAGATTCCCAAGCTGCCCACCACAGGCATCCTCTGAGCCTGGCGCATCCGGCGGTGGCTAGTGTTTACCAAAACCCCTAATTGTACCTTAGGCAGAGAGCGCAGATTTACTCCTTGCTATATTTATCTTGTGTCTAGGACTGCAAAAGAGATGAGAGTGCAGCCTTTTGTGCCCTTTGCAGAGAAATTACTTGTTTGTAAGGCAACTCTGCAGTTAGGCTAGTGGATAAAATGCTGTAGATGTTCAGGGCTGACCTGCAAAGTGTGACGTCTCTCTGCTGAAATTTTGGAAGCCATGAAAGCAACGAGTGAAGTCCAAGAAAAGCACCAGTAGCAAGAGGCATTCCTCTTTGACTTGATGGAGCAGTCCCTCCTTGGTTTAAATTTTTTGTAGTTTAATTTCTCCTCAAAATTATGTTATGACATTCAGAGAAATGTCCAGGCCTGGATGATTCTGCTGCTAAATGAAAATAGGGTCTACTGCCCAATTCTGGAGCATTTTCTCTCCTGAGCAGAGCACTGCTTCCCATAAGCCTGTGCTGCCTAGGTATAATATGCCTAGAAATTGTGCAGCTGGAAAGCTGGCTGCGGCACCAGTGGTGTGCAGGGAGCTGGACTTGCTGTGCTGTCGCTAGGCTGACTCTGGGGCTCCTTGGGGCAAGCCACTCTCAAGACAGTGGAAGGGACCCGTGTGTAATGCAACCTGTGCCTGTCATATTAAATAAGCCCAGAAAAAAGAAAGGCAGCTCCCAAAGGTGTTTGCAGGGCTTGGTGCAATCTTCCTTCCTTTAATCTGCCTGCTTATGAGACCCAGGTGGTAACTCTCTTGATGATGTTGCTCCTTGATGGCTCCTTCTGCCTGGTGGGAGCTGTTGCAGTACTAGCGTGGGAGGCAGGAGGCTGTAAAGCAAGTGTCTGGTGTTCAAAAGAAGAGCAAGTACAGCAATGCTACTGGAAATGCTGCTTTCCCCCGGTAACTGCTTGGTGGGGAATGACCCACAGACCTTCAGGTATGGAACCCCCCTGTTTTAGGGACTCAAGTAGTAAGCTGGGGAAAAGTGAGTGTTGAGAGGGCAAGACTGATGGTAGGGAGGAGTCTGCGGAAAAAAAACGTAAGCGAAGGATCATGGAAGAGTTAACATTTGTCTGAGACTCCCTGTGCTCTCCTGGGAGGGTGAGTGTCCAGTCCTCCTGCCTCGCCTTTTGCTCTGCACTGCCAGCTGCTATTAATACTTCAGCACATGAGTGTTAAAGTGTGAGCAGAAAGCCTGGGGAGGATATGCAAGGGATTTCCGGCAGTTTGAGGCTTTCAGGCAGAGAGGTTGAGAGCCAGCATGGAGGAGAGTCCTAACAGTGGCTCTCCTTAAAGATACATGCCTGGGAGGGAATGGGGCAGGGAGAGACTCATGTAGGCATCATTTCAAGGGGTTGCATGGGCTTGGGGTGGGAGGGGAGATGCCCTGCTGCTATTTTAGCAATCTCCTGCTGCAACTGTCATACCTGCTTCTGGGTGGTGATTCACCCTGTGTCCTGGGCATGGTCTTTGGCTTGGGAAAAGTAATAACTCAGGATGATCTGTGTTTCCTTGTGTTGAACAAATAAAGGTTTTCATAAGAGGTAATCAGGTAGGAGCAAAATAGTGCTTGGCAGCAGATGTGGAGCAGCCAGGAGCTGCAGTCCAGGGCAGGGCAGCTCCATGTCTGCCCAGCTGGGAGAGGGGGATGGAGGAGGGGGGAGGCAAAGAAAAAACAACTGGCAAAGAGCAGGGCAGCAGCTTTCAGGGGATAAGTACCTCCCTTGGAAAGAGGGGGTATCTCCTTGATTTGTGGGGGGTTTTTTTGTTTTGGTTTTGGTTTTTGTGTTTGTTTGTTTGTTTTTCAAATCAAAAAAGATAATTTTAGCCAGAATTTTCTTTCTTCCCCATCGTCAAGGCTCATACAAATGTAAATGAAAGGTTCTTGGAGAAAACAGTCAGCAGCGGCTCGGATACTGTCATCTGCTGGCTGGGTCCAGCCTGGGGGTAAATGGCATGGAGGGAATATAATGGAGTAACACTTGATTGCGCTGTGTGAGTTTGGACCTGTATTTCTTCATGTGAGAATGCTTCACTGAAAATAATTTGATTTACTTCCCCCCCACACACACTTTCCTCCCAGCTCGCTAGTGCTGCAGATAGCTGAGCTTGTGAAAGAACCAGTTGAATCTCCATTTTTCCTGCTTCTTCCAGGCCCTGGAGGTCTTTGGCAGCTGTGGCTGCTTCCCGGCACTTTTGTCAATGCAGTTTGAACCTCTGATCCCTGCACGGACTTGCAGCATTCATCCTTTCCAGCTCTCTCAGCAGCAGGGCTGGGGTTATAAGGTGAT
Source organism: Phalacrocorax carbo (assembly GCF_963921805.1). Taxonomy (NCBI): domain Eukaryota; kingdom Metazoa; phylum Chordata; class Aves; order Suliformes; family Phalacrocoracidae; genus Phalacrocorax; species Phalacrocorax carbo. The sequence continues at coordinate 97,087 of NC_087528.1, forward strand.
GCCTGGCTGGTTTGCTGGAAGCATGGTAGAAGGGGCCAGCTGTGACTGTGGGAACCAGATAGAAAAGAAAATAACTCTTCTATTGGATGAAATGCCAGAGGAACACAATCACGGCATAAACCTAGAGAGGCAGACCAGGAATTTCAAATAGGATCTACCTGAATACCTGCAGGCATCTGTACCATGGTGGCTGCTGCTGTGGCTGCTGACAGTGGCAACAACCCTAAATTCCCTTCCTGGCTGGGCTGCCCACGGATGTCCCAGGCTTTGTGGCATGTCCATGGTCAGGGTGAGCTTGTGCTCTCTTCATAGCACCTTCCCTACTTATCTACATGTTTGTGCACAACAAGCAGTTTATTGCTTAGCAATAACTAAGGGTGCTGCTGGGCTAGCCTAGGAAAGGTGTGTGAGAGAGAGAAAATCCAAACTGACCCTGGAGCAGAGTTTGGTTTACTTTCTTTCTTGTGATTTCCTTCCTAGCTTTCTCTGCACCTGGCAGGGCTTCCTGCTGGCTGCCACCCGTGGTAATGTTTAAACTTGTGAGGTGGGGCAAGGGAAATCATGTGCACCCCAGTGCCAGCCTCGGCAAGCACGGGGCGGTGGCGGAGCAAGGCTCCTGCTTTGTTTCAGCTTCTTGTTTGCAAATGGAAAATGGGTTTATCTTTATGGCAGATGGTGGTTTCCTAAAAGTTGCTCCTGCCTCTTCCCTCTACTCATGGATTTGCCAAAAGACAGCCCTGGGGGCCCTTTAATGCTGAGAAGACAACCCCAGCCAGGGGATAGTCTTCTCTGTCCCCTTCCCAAACCCTAGATGTGCTTGACTTCCCTCCCCAACCCTTTTAACAGTAGTATTAGAAAATGCAATATATATTATCTTTCTTGATATAGACTTGTACAATGCACAGACCATCAAATATCCATTTAAATGGGTATGTGGCAAGCTTCTCAAAAACCAAGGAGGGTGGGGGAGCCCCAGCTCTGTAACAATGCAGGTTACTGGAACTGTGCCTTCAAAGGGAGCAAACCCTGATGCTGGCATCATGGGCACAGCATGGCTGAGCACCCACCTCTCTCAAACATAGACACCCCAGTGCCACTGCTACCTGCAGCAGTGGCAGGAGTGCTTTGTGAGCACTGCTTTAAATGGAGACACTACTGTACCTTTAAAGTGAATCCGTTAAAGTTTGCTCAAGGACTTGAAGTCTGAATGAGAGCATCTACCTGGAGGTTTTATAAATTTAACGTTCAATTGCATTAATCACACAATTAAATTTGGATTCACTTCCCTGAGTGCCTGTTGTGATCTGCCCTGTGAGAAATAATGCCCCTCCTGACCACCTGGGTCTTGATGGGTTAAAGTCTACAAACATGTGCCGCCCCCTTCCCTTCTTCCTTTCCATTCACCACCTTCCTTTCTCGATGCTTCCCCTGAGCTTTTTCCCTTCCTCTCCAGCTTAAGGAGCTTGGCAATAAAGGCTGCTCGGTGGAGGCAGTGGATTGGATTTTGTGCTGCACGGGGCTGTGCTGCTCCCCCGGGCCCTCACTTTGTGTCCGGCACCTTCGAGGTCTTGGGCAGGACACATGGTTTTGGTCTGTGCCTGGGAAAATATTGGTTGTTGTCCCCTCTCTAATGTCTTATGCGCTGGGAGCAGGAACATGCAAAGCTTTAACAGCATATAGAGAAAGAACAGGAATTTGGAGAGGAATCTACACCTCCCTGCCCAGGGAATAACCCACTAGGGATTAGAAACTTCCGTAATGGATGGACTGTCCTGGGGCTTCCTCCCACCAGCTCTCTGCTAACTCTGGTGCAGTAGGGGTGCTGGCCTGACCCCGCTGCTTGGCATTAGCTGTGTTCCTCCCTCTGGTCTGGTGAGTGACTCTTCATCAGCTGCTATATGGGGAAACATACACGTTTGATGGGATTTTTCATGTTGAAAAGCAATGCAAGGTAGGTCCAGGCTGTACAAAGGTCCCAGTGGTGCCTGGAGTCTTTCCTTGGAGTCATATTCGTCTAGCCAGGAAACAATTTGTTCTTCTGCCCATGCTGTGGGGGGAAGTGCCAGGCTCTGTCACAGCTATCATACTTGTGATTTTCCATGTGAATTGTGAGCATTTGGGGGCAAAAAGTCATATGTATTGTGCTGAGCCCACAATGGTCCTGCCAGCACATGTGGCCTGCGTATCAGCCATGCCATCCCTGCTGGCATCTGCCATCCCTGCCTCTGGGCTGCAGGAGAGATGGCTTGTTTGCCAGCTCTGAGGATGGAGGCTGTGCCCTCACATCTGGCTGGGTGACTTGGGCTCCGCACTTTCAATAGGAATCGGTGGTGGATGACATGGGAGAGTTGTGCAGGGTGGTTTGGGCAGTGGGCTGCATGGGCACTGTCTCAACAGAGGTGCTAATGCGGTGCCCCTGCTGCCAGCTCTGGCCACCAGCCAAGTGGAAGTTTCCAAGTGGGCCAGCCAGTTGCTGCAGCTGTGCATCCCTCCATCCTGGCTGGGGAGAGGAGGCTTTGGCTCCTTTGCAGAGGATGGCTCTGCAGGGCTGCTCCCCCTGCACCCCCACGCCCTGCCTGGGCATCGCAGGGAAGGAAAACTGCTCTCAAATCCCACCTCCTCTCCACTGTGGGACCAAGGACTTCTGCCTGGGGCAGAGACTTTCACTATCGCTTTCGGGCTGGATGCAGAAATCCCCCCCCCTTATCACTGTTTTGCAGAGGGGAGGAAGATGAAGTGGGGGCTCAGTGCCAGGGCCAGTGGTGAAGCTCTCCAGTGGGTTGCACAGGGCAAGTAAACATGTGCAGCGCTTGGGTCCCGCCTGGTAGCAGCAGCAGCCCATGATGCTGTGCTGGGAATGAAGTCAGCCTTCATCAGCTGAATAGTTTATGCATGAATCGAAACTTCAGACCTGGCAGGGTGGGGGAACGCGCAGGATCTGTGTGCTTTTAAAGTGCTGGAGCCAAGGAAGGAGGAGGGGATAGAGGAAATAGCAGGAAAATAAGACTGGGGAAGCAGGGAGAGATTTGAGAAGCTGGATGAGTTGTTTGCTTTATTATTGTGAGGAGCCAAGTTCCTTAAGCATCTCCGGGTGGATATTAAGAGGGAGCTGTGGAGGCTGGAGCATTCCCCTGGACATTCGCATGCTGTAGCTTTAAGACTGTTTTACAGAGGACTCGGGATTTCCAGTTTTCCTGTGCCTGGTGGAATATTTCAGGGAGTTACAGGATTTTTTGGGTCATGCACCCCCTTTTTCTTTTTTCTTCCTCTCTTACTCTTCTTTTTCATTTCAAAGAGACAAAGCTACTTCAGTTTGGAGCACAAACATATGATCAGCACATGGAAATGTGGTAATTTGGATGCATTCATGATTGCAACAGATTGAAGAAATTAGACCAGACAAAGAGCTTTTTTTGGAAGAGGAGGAGGAGGCAGCAAGGCAAGGAGGGAGGGAGAGTGGGGGAAAGACGGGGACGCCACCAAAAAAAGGGACAGCCGTGACACGCGGATGCTAAATATATCCTGTAGTAATGGAGAGGGACCGGATTTCAGGTAGGCTATTGATCTTTTAGTATGTTATATTCTGTCTCTGCCCTCCTACCTTCCCAGCAGTTTCTGCACTGTAAGAAGAGAACAGCCACACTCTGGGTGGATTTCAGCTGATCCCTTTACTTATTTCTTTTTTTTGCAACACTTCCTTTCTGCATTTTTTTTCCTCCCCCCCACCCCCCTGCCCCCCCATCCTCCTGAGCCCTCTAGACAGAAGGTGGTTCCAGCAGAAGCTGAGAGGGGGGTGAGGGAGGAAGCAAGTGTGGGGGAAAAGAAACTGCTTTCTAGGTCTGGATTTCATTTGAGTCTCTCTCTCCCCCCTGCCTCTGCTCCCATGTGCCGCACGGTGCGGGGGGATGAATGCTGAGTCTGTTAGCTTAGAGCTGCAAGTCCAGGGAGAGGGAGGAAAATAGCCGAGCTCTTGGCATGGAGACGCATCTCTGCTCTGAAGGTTGGCTCCTGAGTTTGTGTGTGTGTTGTGATTGAGCTTTCTCTGCTTGCCAAAGTATCTTCCTCCAGCTTTTGTCCTCCCATCCTGCCTTCTTGGCGAGGCATAAGCTGCCTGCATGTCCTGCGGTAGTTACTTGCTCAGTGCTGGGGCTGGTGGCTGGTGACCTGCTGGCGTGTGCTTCACCTTGCTGGCCACGCATGGAAGTGTTCAGGTGGGGGGAGGATGGAGAGTGGTAAGCGGAGGAATTAATAACTCCATTTAATTCCCCAGCTTCTCTGCTTATCCCACCTAATGGTGCATGTCTGAGTGGTTCGAAAAGCTGCTCCTGGGTACATAGTGGTTGGGGAGCAATGCTGCAACGAGCTGTTCTGGGATAGCTGTGACTGAGTGCAGGGAGAGGGGGCAGGTGATGTAGTGTCACCCATGAGACTCGCTCTCTGCATGCATGAACAAGACAGCCAGGATCAATGAGGGAAACTGAAGGGGAGGGTGTCTGTGCCAGAACTGGGAGACCTGGTGTGCTGCAGCCCAACGGTAGGTCTCCTTCCTACTGCCCCCCATGACATGGCACAGCTCACCCTCCTCCGGCACAGTAGCCCCTTGGAGGCATGAGGCCTCTTCTCCTGGGCGTTCCCAGCCAGCTCCTGGGCCTCGGCTCTGGGAGGGTAACCACAGGGATGAGAGGAAACACTCGAGCCAGGGTGGAGTGAAACTGCGGCCAGAGAAAGCTGCCCCTGTGGCTGGCCTGTACCAGACCCACAGGGCCCCATCCAGGGATGTGCTGAGAGCACCCACTGCCCCTGGATGAGGACTTACCTGCAGGAGCATCCCCACTGCCACTGGAGAACAGGGATGGCACCTTCTTGTCCCTCTGTCCCTCTTTCTCACTTGTGCTTTCTCCTCTGATTTGAGCCACTTCAAAGCATTCCTGAGTGCTGCTCGTAACTCAGAGCCTGGTGGGTGTTTCAACAGCACAGGGCTTTGGGCTAGATAGTCTCTGCTGCTGCATGCAGGCCTCTGCTGGGCAGGGACAGTTTGGTCCCACTGTGGTTTGGTCTTTCACATTTCCTGTTACATCCTTGATGCAGTGCTGGGTCCCTTCCCTCCATGCAGAGGTGGTGGGTGGCTTTACAAAGGGTTGCTGGTGAGAAAGGGGACTCCCTAGTGATGTGATCTAGGGCTCTTTGTTCCAGAAAAGCATCCAGGGTGGGTTTCTCTGAGCATTGAGCTGCACATCATATTCTGCTGCTGCAAGGAGCACAGGGCCATCGTGCCCGGGCTGGCTATCACCCACTCCCAGGGCATGCAGCACCCAGGGACCCTGCAGGCAGGAAGACTCTGGGCAAGTGTCTTTGTGCAAAGATGCAAGAGCTCTTGCTAACCCCTGGGAGCACGTTTGCAAAATGCTGATGTCCAAGTGCGTACGTGTTTCACTGACCTCTGCTGGCACCAGCTTTTCTGTGGGTGGTTCAGATGTGGCTCAGCTGCGGGCAGGGAGGCAGGCAGCAGGCAGGGCACACGGGGAGTGTAAGTAAGCGTGGTTGTGTACCTTCACCGAAGGTGGTTGTGCCTAGGGGCTTGGTGTGGGATGCTGAACACAGCCCACTCTGCTCTTGCTCAAGCACGAGTGGGTTGTGTGCTGTGCGGGACCCCAGAGCCATGCCCGCCATTTTGATAGTGTTTCTGATATGTGGCTCTGACATGAAATATGTGATGGGGAAATAGATGGGCAGAAGGGCTGGTCTTGGTCTTCTCCACAGACCCTGGCTTGCAGGGGTCAGTGCAGGCAGTGAAAGCTGCTCAGCAGGACAGCAACAGAGGGGATGCAAAACCCACGTGTGGGGGTAGAGGACAACTGTGCTCAAGGAGATTTGGGGCACAAAAGTGATAATATCACCAAGTCATGCTGTCAGCTCCAGGTCTGCAGCACAGTATGTGGACTCATGTTCACAGGGTGGACCACTAGGCTTACAGCAGTCCTGCTGCGGCCAGCTTGTGAGTGGGCTGTGCCAGCTGATGCACCTGGGGGTCTCGTGGGGTGCGGGAAGTAGGAGAGCCAGGTCTCTGGCTTTAGTGACTAACCAAAACATGACTCAGATGAGAGCAGATCTGTGTAGCACTGGGGGCCATGTCTCAGTCACTGTTCTGGCTCTAACATGTTTTTAATTAATACTCTATTGTGGGTGGGAACAGCTGACTCCTGAACTGAGTGTGCAGCTGCAGGATGAGGTGAGGGCACCCTAGGGGAGGTGGGAATTGGGCCTGGCCTCTTTGAGGGCTGCTTTTTGACAACTGCTGGAGCTTGGCCTGTTCTGTGGGGTCTCCTCTGGCCAGGGAGAGCTCAGGCTTTCTTGCAGAGCAGTGTCCCTGATCTGGTGGTGACAAGTACCTCATGCTTTGGGGGAAAGGGTGATGCTGTAGCTCTGTGCCTGCTCCAAGGCAGCGAGAGTCTTCCTTGGTCTCTGTAACAAGGTACCAGTCTCAAGCGGTGCCTTTGTGTGCTGGTAAAAGAAATGCCATCTCATATAACCTGCTAGTCTTTCTTAATCTGGTTAAACCATATCGTATATTTCCACAAGCTAATACTGCATTAAAATCTTTGGCTCTAAATTAACTTATTTTCAGGCATCCTTCTCCAATGGCTCTGGGGCTGCTGTGTTCCTCACCTCTGCCACTCCTCTCGTCTCTGCCTTGCCAGATTGCTTTGGTGGCAGTGGCCTAGAGATGGCTCTCCTGTCTTTCCCTAGCAGATGGCTCTTTTGACTAGTCCAGATCTTTCTACAAAGCCTCTATTGTTAATGCCATGGAGCCCTTTACCTCCTCCTAAAATAAAAGGAAGGACCCACAGCACCCTGGGCAGTGGGGGTTTGGTTACTGCAATGATGGGGTGACAGGATGGGTGCAACCCTAATGGGAAAGGAGGTCTGATGTCCCAGGTAAATGATTAATGTAATCTTTAAAATTGCACTGTGAAAACTCCTTTTAAGAGTTAACAAATGATGAGTAGGTAATTGTAACACCTGACTGTGAGTGGCATGTGTTAGGCAGGGCCCATCAGCAGGCAGCTGGGAGTGCTGTAGGTGCTTGCAAGTGATCTGCTGAACTCCAGCAGGAAGAATGAATTGTTTATTAACCCATTGGTGATCATTCTTAATCTTTCAGTTATAAATATTCTCTATGGATATGCTTGTGTGTGAACATTTGTACAGAATTTAACATGGATTTATACATCATACTATGCATATAAATGATTCAAGCAGAGAGGAGACAGCCCCTGTTTGCAGCATGTGGCGTTCAGAGGCTGTGCAGGCAGCAGCTCTGAGACTAAATGCATGAAGGCAGGGCATCTTCAGTGGTCCTCAGAGCCACATAGGAAGTACTTTGGTCCTGGACTGAGCAGTAGGAGAGTAGGGACCCTTTATGTGAATGCTGGTGGTGTAAAGGGTTTTGGGGAGGGAAGGTGCTTACTTTTTTTTTTTTTTTTAATAGAAGTTAATCTTTAAAATGCATGTAGCAGGGCAGAGGGGTTGAGGTTGCTTCCAATCACTCTAGCTATCTTTTCTGTCTCAGGTTTCTTGGTCTCCCTCTTATTCCTACGAAATGGCAGAGAAAAGCCTGATGTTTCTTTTTAGTGGTCTTCTCACAGCTATATATCTTCTTTTACCAAACGTTTTTCTTTTGATTCTGGCTTGCAGCACATCACACATGTGGGATGCCAGATTGGGCATTTACAGTCTGGACGGTTCAAACTCCTGTTAGATCCCACTGCGTTGATCCAGTCCTGGCACCCAGGGACACCTTCCTGTCTGTCTTGCCTTTGCTGGTGGCTGTTGGTGTGTCCTTAGCCTTCCCTTCTGCTGTCCATGTCCTGCTGCTTGTGCCCTTACCTGGTGATGACCCACATGGTTTCCTGTGGTGTGTGATGCCCTGTCACCTGAGGCCATGGGCTTGCGTGCTATGCACTGTAAAAACTACCTGCAGCTTCTTTCACCCGAGTTTCTTGTTCAAGCATTTACCTTCATCCTAGATGTTGTGTAGTAACCTGTTGTGACTGCAGATTTCAGCTCATTTAATAGTAGGTCCATGCAGGCCCTCTCTCAGGAAAGGTCTTGGGTTTCGCATGATGCTGCGAGTTGCCTCTGCAGATGGTTGTGTTTGCAGCATGCTCTGTGCTTCTCCCAGCTCTTGGCTGCCTGCTCCTGCCTGGCCAGCGGATGCATTCCTGCAGTTGTCTGAGGCATGTCAAGGTATGAAGCATTATCCATTTCCTGACGTCTGCTCTTAAATCTGCTGGAATTTCTGCTCATCTCCATTAAATACAATCCAGTTGTGAGGCACAACTCATCTCTTGCCTGACAGCACAGGTAACGATTCTCAGCACGATTCTGTTGAACTTGGCTAACCACAGGGCAGGAGCTCCTTTGCTGCCTGTCCTCCTGCTTCATGCTGGATGACCTGGAGCTTCCCAGCAGAGCAATTCCCATGCTGCTGGGGTGAGGGAGGACATTTCTCATGCAAGTCAGCATGCTTCCAAGGTCCAGCATACCATAATGCTGAGTAGGAGCAAGTACGTAGTTAGGGAAGTATGTCTGGGTCAACACATGTCTTCTGTTGCCTTAACGATCTCAGAAGCACAATATCTATGTCCTGTTGGCTTCTCCATGTGGTACTTGCAGCTGTAACTAATGGACAGAATAATTTGTTAGAAAGCAGTGATGCCTTGTGCTGTGAATGCTGTAGTCGGTCTTGGGGCTCTGTGGCTAGACCGTGGCATCGCACGGGCAGTAGGGAAGGTCCTGATGGGCAGCAAATCCCATTTCAGGGACAGTCTGATACTTGAGAAAATTTAGGTGAAATTTCTTGCTCTGCCCCAGATTTTCTATAAGTGCTTGGGAAAAGGCATTTGTGCTCCCACTACCCTTTAATTTTGGGTAAGGATCTGGTGTTTGGGTCTCTGCGCTGAAGCTCTCTGTAGGCAAAGGGGGAATGGCAGCAGTACCTGACTCTGTCAGGGAGCTCAGAAATGCAGCTGGAAACTTGAAGCTGTTCTGACACTGCAGGAAAGGGAGTTTTGAATCTCTAAAATGAGTGTGGGTATGGGATCTGAAGCTGTTCCACCTGGACTACTAGTGCTTGATGGCTACTCTGATGGTAAAGCAGAAATGGGCCCTTGGCTCAAAGCCTGGGTCTGAGTCCTGATCCAGTCTTCCATTCCTATGTGTGCCTCAAAGCAACCATCCCTGCCAAGCATTCAGGATTTTAACTCTTTCCATTTGTCCCCCCTAAACCACCCAGATGGACTCAAACACACGTTGCCCTTAACAAAGGCTCTGGCTTCGTCAGAGGTACTCTGGCACTGTGAGTCCCTCCATCCTGTGTATGCTGGGCAGGCCTGGTGCTCCCTGCCACTGCAAGGGATCAGGCACACAAAAAACATGCAGCACCTACCAACTACATGTCCCCGACCCTAAAAGTCCCCATGTCAGCCTCCCTCCTCACCAGCAAGGTCTTGCCTACATCATCAAAACCCCTCCAGCACCACGCCTAAGAACTTGAAGCACATAGCCCTGGAAGGAAAAAGCACCTGAAATTAATAAAGAAAAGCATCTCCTGCACTCATTAGGAAGGAAGGAAGGGAGAGAGCATTACATGGAGGCAAACAGCACCAGCTGGCAGAGGGTGAGCTGCCAGCAAGGGGCTTGCCAAAGGTGTATACAGATGCTGCTCCAGGTTGGGAAGCTACAGAGGGAGAACCCAGAATGTGAGGGAGTCAGGAACAGAGTAATTTCTGAATAAGGGAACCAATGCCTTCATTAGCATCCAGACCAGAGGGTGCCCACACTTCTGTGCCTTGACACTACTTCTTCAAACCCAAGGGGGTTTTGAAGAATCAACATTTAAGGCAACAAAAGAACCAAAATATGATTTTGAATTTGAAACCAAAATACTGCTCCAGTGTGCCAGAGGTCCAACTTGATTGTCTTGATAATATGCTTTAATTTTCCAGATCAGACAGCCAGGAGGGAAATGCAAACAAACCTTTATTTCCACAGCCTCAAGCTACAACCTTCCTGCCAGTTCGTGGTCAAAGCTGTAACCTGGAGATGTTGCAGAGCTAATGGCAGGCTCCTCCCCCAAATCCTGCATACAAGCAATCATGCTTATCGCTCCCCAAATTGGTTTCACTGGAAACCAGAATTCGCTCCAGGAATGACTGCTTTAGTTTATAAGGTATCTGGTAATGATGTAATTACAAAATTAATACAGAGCTGTTTATGTAGGACCAACTTCACGTGAACCAGGTCAAGGTGAAATAAAATAAAATCTTAATTTTCATACGAGAAAGACAGTTTTTTTGATACAAGAAAGAACAATCAATCACCGGAACAACCTCCCCAGGGATGTAGTAGGGCCCCTATGACTAGAGGTTTTCAAGATGTGATTGGACATGGTGCTAGATAATCTCATCTAGGCTCCCTTTCCCATGAAAGGCTGAACCAGGTGATCTTTTGAGGTACTTTCCAATCTGGGCTGTTCTATGATTTTGTGAAAATAGGCACTTTCAGGTTTATTGTGTGATTATTGCTTGTAAGACTAATGCATTTTATTCACCTGTAAAATCACACCCATTGTCCCCCAAGCCACAAAACAGAGCTGTTTATAAGTCTCGAACATCATCCTTGGCATCCACATCCCATCACTCTTTTCAACGTACACTGAAGGGCTGTTTCATTTCACCTGCTGCCCAAACAGCAGCTCCATCCAGCTGCAAGGCCTCGCAGTCGCCCAGGCGCTCGAGCACTCTAGTAAGTACAGCAGGGCAGCCTGAGGCGTTGTGGGGGGCGGAGGGGGTGCCGCATCTCGCTCGGAGACGGCCGTGTGGGCGCTTCGGGAGGAAGCGGCTCATGCCCGGGATACCCCGGGGTGCGTGGGGCCGGGCACAGGGTGCCCGCGGGCAGGCAGGGGTGCCTGCGGTGGCCGCTGGCGGGAGGCGCAGCGAGGGAGCTGCGCTGCGGGGACGGGCACGGCGCTCCCGCACGCCCGGGGCTGCCGCGGGGGGCGCCGGCTCGACCCCGCCAAACCGCAGCGCCGGGTGCTGCGGGCGGCCCGGCTGGGGCCGTTAGGTGGCGGTGTCCGGCCGGGGCCGCCGCGGAGCCTCGGGGCGGGCTGCGGGGCTGCCGCCCTGCCCCCGCCCCCTGCCCCCGCCCCCTGCCCCCGCCCCCTGCCCCCGCCCCCTGCCCCCGCCCCAGCCCCCTGCCCCAGCCCCAGCCCCCTGCCCCCGCCCCCTGCCCCAGCCCCCTGCCCCCGCCCCCCGCCCCCTGCCCCAGCCCCCTGCCCCAGCCCCCTGCCCCGGTGCCTGCGGGCCTCTCGGGAGCTCCCTGCGCTTGGATTTCACCTCCGAAAGTAAGCGCGGGGCTGCGGCTGTGTTCGCTTGTGAAAAGGCAAACAACTGCTGAGGATTGCAGCCGAGGTTTGTCAATTCTGATACGTGCATATACGGAGGGAGTTTATTCAGTGAAAATAGGTATTTCTCACTAGGTTGCTAGAAGCATGTGGCGCCTCTCCTAAACAGACCTGCTTTTTCTGGCACAGCTTTTATTTACCACTGATTCAGAATTTAAGCTGCAGGCACTGATCTTGTGGCTATTAGAAGCTGGGCTATTGGAGTCCTTTTCCTGCTCTTCTACTAAATTGCTCTGTATCCTTGCATAAATCATTTAACACATGTGCTCTAACTTCCTATATGGAAAATGAGTTAGATACTTTCTGATTTTCATAGGCGCTTCAGGATCCTCTGCTAGGCAGCTGTGAAGGATTTGTCATTATAAAGCTGGGAATTTGGCCCCTTTGAGGTGGCAGCACCCCTGTGCAGGGCTGGGCTGAGGCTCCCTATGGGGTGGAGGCAATGGCTAGTGCTGATCTGAGATGTGGAGCCAGGGAGAAGCTGAACGTTAGGCTGGAGACATGAATCATTCTCACAGGATCCCTTGCTGCTGGGGACCATGGGCAAAAAAGCAAGAATATGGAATTTATTCCCAGGCTATGATGTCTGTACCTCTGTCACCGTGGGCATGGCAAACGCAGGTAGGGCTTCTTCCAGAGGGTCTTTGGTGCTGAGCGGTGCACAATCACCTGCTCATGCCATGTTCACAGCTAGAGCACCACCAAACACCAGCTTACATGTCCCTTCTCTGCTCCGCTTATCAGTAAGAGGCATACGACTCTCCTCTGTTCACCGGGAAGATGGAAGAGCACATAAACCTTTTTGTCCTTCCCTGCTGTCTTCTGCTGATGACCTTTAGCTCAAGTCTTTAAACATTGACCCCTTTCCTCCTGGAAATGACGATCTTCTCCAGGTATAGGCCTGCCATTTTGCCCAGTTTGTCACCCTGATTCCCTCTCCCCAACCCTGAAGCATTTAGCAGTTTTACTTTCTTGCTTTCATTCTCCCCTGTGGCTTCTCTTGACTCTGTGAGGTCAATGGGCCTTGGAGCAACAAGGCTGGAGCTGCAGCTCCAGAAACACTCAGCAGAAGGGCTTGTGTTTAAGTAAGTGTTCACTGATTTATTAGGGTAGAGGCAAAGCAGGCACCCTTGAGAGCAGATGCACTGCTGGTCCAGGAAGGGGTGGTCTTCATCATGTAAAATATTTACCATTTCTTTCTTCTCTCACATTCTCCACTCCATTCAAGTGGAGAACTGGTCAAACCCAACTTCAGCTGCCTAAAAAGGGCTGGTTGACTTCTGTATTGACAGCTGCCCTTCAGGGAAGGGGACCTTATTGGAAACTGCTGTGGTTGGTGAGCAGTGGGTTGATTGTGTTTTGGGGCAGGTTTTTTTCCAGAAAATGTGAAAAATTCCCAGTGGGTAGAGAGGAAAAGTGAACTATGGAAATTGTGTGTCTCGTGTTCTCAGTTGAAACGCACCCTGGGGAAAGCATATCCTCCATAAGAGGAACAGCAAAATTGGCCACCAGCCAGGAAACCCTTCCCTCCCTGCTCCCCTGTGCAGCAAGAGCTAAGTGCTGTAGGCAGCATTTCCATCCAGAAGGCTGTTCCTGGTTCCTCTTCTTGTACCTCTTCACCCCTTGGGGGACACACTGGAGTAGCCTGTTTAAGTGCAGTTTGTGCTCAGGGGCTCTCTCCCCTTCACTCATCAGTTTTTTCCAGCAGACTAGTGTTACTGGTAATGCTGGGCTCTCTGCTCGGGCTGTCCACTGGTTGCACTGTGAGAACATGGGGGATGTTGCTGGATCTCAAGTAATGCCCTCAGTGTTGGCCAAGATACATGGTTTGGGTACCTGCTCCCAGCCTTGCTCCAAAATGAAGCAGCAAGAGGTATGTCAGGGCATTGGTCTTTGGCTCACACACACGCGCCCAGGGCTGTATTGAAGCTGGGTTGCTAAAATTAGCCTTTTACCTCCTAGTTAGCTCCACATTGGTTCAGAACCACCTCTGGTGTCCTCTACTTACTTCTATTGCTGCTCCACAGCCCCCTTGCTGTCTTGAGGCTGCTCATAGAGGGGGCCCTTCATCTGCAGCTGGAGAGGAAACTTAATCTTGCCCTGTGCAAAGGCAAGAAGGTGACAGACAGCAGCTCAGGGGACAAAGGGGCAGAGGAAGGGGAGGTGCGACAGCAGGCGATGCAGGTTTAGTTGTAGAGGCTGAAGGGGCTGCAAGGCAGCTGCATGGATGGGAGTGCTGCAGACCTGGAGGAAGAAAAGATGGAGTATTTTGGAGAAAGGGACCTGAGAGGCAGAGGGAGGGGTATCAGGAGGGCTTTGCAGCAGCAGGGGTGGGGACTCAGTCTGAGCTCTCCATTTCTTGGCTTGATGCCTTCCTCCCCCTCATTTCGCTGCGTACGGCATTTCCTCTTGCAGAACAGCAGAGACCTGGACCCTGCTCCATCTCTGGTAAAGCTCAGGCTTGCCTTCTCACCCAAGCTTTGCTCTTCTGACAGACCCCATGCATAGTAAAAGGAGGTTTGTTTTGCTGTTGGTTACACACAGAGCGATGCAGATCCCTCTGTGAATGTAAACAATGGGCAGACAGCATGGCCCTCATTTTTCTGCATTGAAAGAGTTCATCATGCAGCACTAAGTAGCCATCAAAACCGAGCAACGTATTCCTTTACTTTGATAAACTCTCTAGTACAAGGCTGCACGTTGTGGTGGTGGCCACCAGCGCCCTGTTTCTGGCGGGAGCCCCTTTGTGCCCTGGCAGCAGCGAGCAGCAAGCATTGCACAACAAGATAAATCATGGGAAATCCGGTTCTATGTCGGATGTGCTGTTCAAAGGCACCTTGGTTGCACTCAGGACATTCTGCTGACAGATTTTCCCATGAAATAAAACGTGCTATCTGTTGACATACAAATGTATCTGAAGTGCAAGCTTCTACCATCAAATTTCACTGCTGCTGGCTTAAAACCTGGAGGTTTTAAAACCTGGAGGACATGGCAGTGTAAAACCAAGGATAGCTTTAGGGGGCAGAAATTGTCTGAACTTTAGTAGAGGTTCATGTTGTGTTCTGAGTTGAAATTCAGGTCGCTGCTTCTCCCAGCTACAGTGATACCTGCATCCCTTCAGGAGCTGATGCACAGTCCCACGTGCAGGAGGAGCCATGCGGCTGGGAAGGACCGGCTGAAGCAGGACTTTTCCCTAATTGCCTCTGGCCATCTGTGAGAAGCTGTCTGAGTTTATTGAACTCTCTCACATGCCTTCTCTGTTTAAACAGTAAATAGGAATCGGCAGTATCTGTGGGATGTGTAGAGTTTGGCAAGATGCGTGAGGATGGCTAAGGTGGTGCATGAGGCTTGGAGACATCACCTCCATCCGAAGCCCATGTGCTGGTACTGTCTGCTGTTCCCACCTCTGCCTGTCCCGGGGTTCTCAGCTTCCAGTGACTGTCATATGCGTCCTTCTGATTGCTTTACATCTTGGCTCCCAGGTCCCTGACTGGCCTCTTTCTTGCCTCTTGGACGGTTTATGTCTTTTTTCCTGTCTTTAGGAAAGCAAATTAATGTCAAGGGCTGCAGGTATCTGTAAAGCTGCTCTCTGAGACCAACTGTTGCTCACAACTGAGTATGAGAGGGTTTTTTTTAAGCAGATATGTCAGATCCATCATCAAAATAAGCCATCAAAAATATCCCCTTCGTAGCCCTCTCATTCATATTGCATGGACTTAAACAACAAAGCCAAGCTGGTTTTCAATTATTTTCCTGGCTTGGAAAAGGAACTGCTTTAAAAAAAACCAACCAAACAAACAAAAAAACTCCAACAAAGCTGGTGTTTTCAAGGAGAGATGCAGTATTTGCTCTATGAGGAGCTGGTCTCTCTCAGGAAGCACTGGAAGTGGCCCCTTGGATTTGATACCTTGCTCATCAGTTCTATCTGTTGTGAACGGGAATATCTTACTTTGCAAGGTCTTTACTGTTTTCCATTTAAATAGGAAGTTGTCCTTTGAATATTAAGAATTAAGGGCGGATTCTTAACTGATGGGGGCTGTCAGAGCTCCACCAACTCCAGCAGCTGAAAGCGTATTCCCTAGCAATCCTGCTGTGCTTGGCATTTTCCTAGGGTTACATAAACATCCCTGTTTTGTAGACGGGGCCAGTACATGCAGTCTGCAAATTGCTGACAGTCCCTTGCAAGACACAGGGCTGCACCAGAAGCCTCAGCAGCCCTGTGACGTCAGGGAGGGATGGGAGCCACCTCGGGCAGAGCAAAGCTGGAAGGATCCTGCTGCGGGGCGTGTGCTGTGGCTTCGGGTCAGCCCAGTGCCTGCTGCTGCTGCTGAAGTTGTTGGGAGCTGATTTAGACACAGCAAGAGACTCAAGCCAGTGGGCTGGGGTACCTGCAAAGCAAATGTCAACCTCAGGAGTTTTGACTTGCTTGTGTGGCTCCATCTGAAGCCTCTCACCTCCTTGTGCCTTCCTAATCCCCTCCTGCAGATGCGTCTGTCCATCGGTTCAGGATGCTGCAGGAGCTGGACCTGCACACCCGCAGCATCATGATCAGGTTTTTCTCTCTAGGAAGGTGTAGGAGTTGAGGTTTATCTCTATGCTGGCAGGCAAGGTAGGATGCCACACCTCTGGGAGCTTCTGGGGGCTGGGTGGAGCGGGAAAGTAGAGAAGCAGGACGTGGGCTTTGAGGAGCTGCGTTTCATAGGTTTGCCTTGAATCCAGGGCACTTTGAGATTTCCAGACACCCTGGGGAAGGAGAGTAGCAATAAATCTGGGTCATAAATAACAGCCTCCTGCCATTCTAGTGATTTCTGATGTGCTGTGCTTTTTTGACAACAAATGCAGTAACAGGCTGTAATCCACAGGGGCTTTTCTTAGTTCTCAAGCTGAGAAAGTGCTCACTCTATGCAGGCTTGGCCACAAGGATCTCCCAGCTCTGGGTGTGAAGGTCAGAGGGGAAAGGAAGCAAAAGCACAGATAACACAGTGTAGGGCTCTTATTGCCAGGCTGGGAGATTTTGTTGTCCTCAAAATTGAGCTCTGGGAAGCTTGATGGGTGATGCTGTGGCTGCTCCTACAGGACCTTCTGGTGCTGCAGCAGAGCTCCCTCAGGAGAAGCACCAAAGGGAAATGCAGACCAAGTACATCCTGTAAATGCCTAACAGGTCTAACTGCTGGGGCTGGAAATTCATCCTTGGGTGACTGGTGTGGGCTGGGGGAGCCCTTGCAATAAAAGAAGGAAAAGACATCCAGTCTCTCTTTGGATGTGGATGAAAGATAGAGTTATCATCATGAAAAAGATCAGGAGTGGTAATGAGATGCAAAGAGGTCCTCATCTTTGGGATGGGAAACTTTTCAGGAAGGCCCAGACAGTGTGGGACATCTAGAATTGTGTCTGGCTTGGGATGTTTCTCCCTGGAAGATGCCCAGTTCATCACTGGCTAACCATCCTTTTGCTGCATAATGTAACAAACTGACCGCTGTGTCCCATCCACCTCCAGTCACACCTTCCCAGGAAAACCCCTGGCTGTGCCTTGGTGTGTAGGTGCTGTGGCTGGTTCCAGTTGCTGTTTCCTTATAAGATGAAGTTTTTATTTCACTTTATTCCTTTGTCAGCCTTCCTTGAGTTTTGCCAGCTCTTCTCTCTATTAGCTAGAAGATTGCTAGACATAGAAGGAAAATGCTGCGTTCAAAATGCATTTTTAATGCCTAATTTAGGAAAATAAAGAGAATTGTTTGATAGAACCACCCTGCCTGTGAGTAACGCGCATTGCTAGGGGTGTGCGGAGGGAGACTGCCTGGTTCTCAGGACAGGGATGGGTTGTCTTTGCATTCTCAAGTCCGCAGAGGCTCAACGCATCTGGCATGCGAGAACTGGGCTGGACTATTTGCCTTCTTTAGTGACTGGAAGCAATCCAGCCTGCCAGTTCCTGCAAGCTCATCCTGTGGTTTAGTGGATAATACTGGTCCTTGTTCAACTCCCACGCTTTGGTGCCTTGCAAGTGGGTAGGGAAGGCTTTGCGGATCTTGTACTGTGCAGGGATCCCAGCTCATTGCTGTGGAAGGCAGCATGAATATTCATTGTCCTGTGGAGTGCTTGCTCCATAGTTTTAATAAAACGTTTATTATTACATAGGAATGACCATGAAAATCATGGCAGGTTGTAGCTGGTCAGCATGTATAAATGATGTAGGGTGGTAACAATAACTGAGGAGGAAGGGTTGTTTCTTTGAACTTAGTGAAGTGTCTTCACAAGTGCACTTAAGGAGTTTGACTTCTGCTGATGTCTCCTTCTCTGCCAGGATGAGTGAGTGATGTCTGTGTTCTCCAGCTGTGAAGCTGACTGTAGTCAACACATGGTTGACTGAGCTTAGAGAAGAGGAGCTGCACAAACCTGCACTTTCTCAAGCAATCAGCAAAGCTGCTAAGCAATGAAAATCAAAGTGACAGCCAAGTCAAGACCAGTCAGCTAGAGATGAGCCTGCAGGCTTTATTCTGGGACCGTACCAAAGTGACTAAAAGCAAATTCAAGCATGCCAAACCTAATGTTACCCTTAGCAGACCGAGGATGATCTGCTGTGCTGGTGTGTTCGTATCACAGCTAATGAGCAACTCGGTGTGGTTGGTGAGGCTGTTCCTTGCCCACAGAGCAGAGCTGGGATAGCCCCTCTCAGAGAGGTGCAGAGGGGACATGGTGTGCAGGAGGGTCTCTGTGAGCAAGAGGTCATGTTGCCTTTCAATGGTAGTATGTCCCCCCCCTCTGCCCTGAGAGACAGCAAGGTGCAGATGTGTCTTCTCCAGAGGGTGGAGAAATGGATCTTCGTGTCCAAGAGCTTGTTTCAGGTGCGCCTTATAAAAGCTGCGAAACACCGAAGCTTTTAGCCACATCTGATGTGAGGGTGCTGTAGCTGTGTGACACTGCTGGCCTCCATCTCTGTATTAAACTCTGATGAAGGTGTTTAATGAAGACAGGATGGAAGTGTCACCGGAGGACAGCACAGAACAGAGTGGCATTTGTTCGTGAGCCTTGCAATTCTGTCTGTGCTCCTGCCTCACCTAAATCTATGGGTATATAGAAGATAGATGAGGTGAGCAGATTTTACTATGAATGTGGCTGGCAGCAGACACAGATCATGGATTAAACATGCGCGTTGCAAGAAAGGGGCTTTCTTGAGGCAGACAGAGAAGTCTGCTGTTGCCGTGCAGCCCTATTCATCTCCAGCTCTGGTGCTAACATCATTATCAACGTGTTTATAGGAAGCTTGGCTGCAAAATGGCTCATCGTTCTCAAGTTTTTTCAAGTGGGTCTGTAGCTTTACTAAATACTCCTTTTATTGTTCTGCCAGGGGCTCTCCCAGAGGCCAGTAAAGGAGGTGGCCTGTTTGGCCACAGTGATATCTGGACCGGAGGTTCAATTCCTGTATGTCTTAAATCTGTCTGCAGACTGGCAAGTGACCAAGTGGGCACTTCTCTCCAAGTAATTGACTGCTTATGTGCAAACCAGCCTCTAGCTGCTTCCACAATGCCTGGCTCACCAGAGTCGCATGAGAGCATGCCTCTGCCGTCATGCTTGCAAACCTCACTGAGTGCCTGGGCTGGAGTAGGGGATGGTGAAGCCCAGACCTGCTTCTGCATCAGGTCACTATCCTTGGCTCCTAGCAAGCACTCAGAGCTGCTCTGGGCCATACTTCTCTGCAGCATATGAAATACCCGTCCATCCTCCAGCTGGCAGGCGATGCTCTCCCAGGTTACAAGCAAGCATTGTGGAGAAGACCTGTTTGGAAACCACCTACAGAAGTAGAGCTGGAGCTGCAGATGAGATGCCCCTGGCAGGGGATGTGCAGATCTGCAGCTCGAGGGCTGGAGCTGGTGGCAACAGCGTGCATCTGCAGACTGATTTAGGGTCCTTCTTGTGGAAGGGTGGTGTTGATATGTTAAGGCTCATGTTTCTGCAGAGGAGTGCTCCCTAAGGACCTGGACCCTGGATTGAGACAGCAGGGCAGTTTTATTTGACTCTCAGGAATGTTGTCCAGTCATTAAACCAACCAAATTGGGGGTACTGCAGTGCAGGAGTATTTTTCTGGAGGCTAGGAAGAGAAGGCAGGTATGTAAAGACAGAGCTCAGTCTGGCAGCTTATTCCCTTGTGTTAATATAAACAGGGCTGCGTTGGTCTGCCCTGTGATTACTTGTCTGGGAATAACTATATCCCTTGAGCTTATAGATGCTGCCAGTCCCTGCTGAACGAGAAAGGCTGATGCTTAATGCACGCAGTGCCTTCCTCCTGTCATTCCTTTATAAGGAAAAACATTTGATTTTGTTTCTACCGTATTTTAACTGCTAAACAAGGGCAGTTTAATTCTGTTGGTGGAACATCTAGTCCAACACTCCCTGACCTGGTGTGGTTATTATAGACACTAGCACTGCAAATTAAGATGCAGTACTAACAAAAAGTCAGCACACTGAGGATGAGCTCACCAGAGAGTGTGCAAGGTGGGGTGGCAAGCAGAAACAGCCTGCTTGCAGTCTGGAGATGGCAGAAGTGGTAACAGCAAGTGAGCACCATATGAACTTCTCGTTGTGGCACAGCTTGGTGCGATGGCAGTGGCCACATCTCATTTGAAGGGGAATTTGGCCAGTTCCCCTTCCTGTGCTGGGCTTGGCTGCAGGACTATGGGTGCAAACAGAGGATGGGCTCTGTGTGGGTGGGTATAACCTAGCCCTGTCTGTCACTGCGAGGGAGCAGACCCAGCTATGCTCATTCAGGACATTTGGACTCTGCACTCCTCATTTAGAGTCAAAAGTGGCAGAGCTAATTGCCCGGCAGCCTGCAGCAAGGTGCTTTGTACAACCACCCATGGAAGGGCTATGTCCCACAGCTGATGGCAACATAGATGCTGCTGAAGTGTCTCTGAGTTTTGCCCTATTCCAGGACCCCCAGACTCAGCCTGTCTCTAGGGTTTTACTGTCCATGCTTGTCAGGGCAAATGCCAGTGGATGTTTCTCTCCACCTAATTCTGATCACTGGAAATCTCCTCCTCTCCCGCCTGGCTTGGTGCCATCTCTCTCCACGGCTGGTGCTCTGTCCCCAGTGTGCTCGCAGGCCCCTTTCCCATTTAGGGCAAACACTGGACGGCCCCTGCTCTTGGCCCGCTTGCAGCACATCTCCCAGCTGACTTTTTTTTTTTTTTTTTTTTTTGATCCTTTTTTGTTTCTGGAGGCTGAAATCCCCAGCGTTCCCCAGCCGTGTGCGCTGGCTGTGCTCGTGCTGAGAGATGGCTCTTGGAAAGCTGCGCTGGGGCAGGTGGGGATGTGGGGAAGCTCAAGTGTTGTCCTGCCCCAGATGAGGCTTGGTGTTGACATTCTTTTCTAGAAGACAGGGTGAGGCTGAGGGTGCTGGTTACAGCATCAGGTCCCTCCTGCAGTAATGATTTAATCTCAGCAGAAACAAGTGCCCTGCAGTGGGGAGCCTGCAGGCATGGGGCTGTGCATGGGCAGGAGCTGGTGCAGCCAGAAGTAGCTGAGCATGTGAAAGAAAGAAAATTCCCCTAAAAGCTTGCACGTTGAATCACAGTTTGGGGTTTGGTTTTTCTTTTCAATCCAGATTTTTAAATCAATTGTGCAACTTCTGCATCTGTAGAAGAGACTGAGTCTGTGTTAGCAGGGCTGGGTATCTGAGGGATGTGGAGGGGTGAGCAAAGGCTGGTGTGCTGGGAGCTGATGGGAGGCATGGTTAGGGGCGACTTTGCGATCCCCTTTGCCCTGCCCTATTTTTCCAGCAGGAGAGGCAACTGGCTGCCTCCTGTAATTTGGGGTAGATCCATTGAACACAGAGCTTGGGGTTGCTGCTTCAGTGCTGCCCAGCACAGCTCGGCTAGCTGGGACCCTGGAGCCAGCGTGATTATACTGGGATCTGGTTAGTGGGAGATTACCTTTGTTGTGTCTTTTGTGTAAGCCTGAAAGAGTTGTATTAAACTCCTTGAGGGAACAATTTAATGAGATGTAAAATGCAAGGCAGACCCTGCTCTTGCTGAAGACGGCTGGTCCCTTCTCGGGTCCAGGCTGATCCATCTTTTTCCCATTTGCCCTCTCTGAGCCGAGGAGTTTAACAGCACTGATCTTGCCTAATTTTACGTGTGTGCCTGTGCTGGACCTGCCAAGACCTCCCAGGCAGCAGCAGTGCAGGTGGTGGAGCTGAGGGCACAGTCCCCTGCCTGGACCATCACAGGGTGATGCCTGGGGCACCCAAATTCCCACGCACATGGAGACAGGAGTGCACAGCCCATAGATTCTGGCAGTGATGCCCGTCCACTTGCACTCGCTTCCCATCCCTGAGTGATGGAGCTGGAGCAAAGGGGAAGCCCGTGCTTGGTGCTGCACCGTGGCAGTGCCGCTGGTGGTTTCACTGGCATTTACCAAAGCTTTTAAAAGGAAAGGAAAATTGTGTTCATTCTTCCTCTCCTTTCTTTCTCCCTACCCTTGTGTCCTTCTCCCACCGTGCAGTGAGCTCCCGCGCTGTGTCTGTGCTGCCCAGAGGAAGCTGAGTGGGTGTGGGGCTGCGGCTCTGTCTGGGAATTGTTCTTATCAAACTGGTTTATGCCAAAGAGGAATAATAATAATAAAACCTTTGATGGAAAGCAGGGAGTTCAGGAGGTATAGCTGCTTGTGAAGCCTCACCTGCAGCTTGTGGCACTTCCTGAGCCTTTACAGGGAGTTTTAGGGTCGTTGTGCTGTGGCAGATTTTGTTGCATGCCTGAAATATCTCAGGAGTGGGGAGAAATGACTGGGGGCTGGTGCACGGAGCATGAGCTGCTGGAAACTGCTCTCTGAGAAGCAGGGGAGAGGTATAAGAAAAGCAAGTTTCCTGCCATAAGCTGGTATATTTATGACTGGAAATTTTTGGGTTGAAAAGGTCATAGGCAGGCAGCTGAGAGAACAGCACAGACAGTGGCTGTAAAAGCTGCTTTCCTGGCTCATGCCCCACTCTGCAGGGCAGAGGGTCTGTCACGGGTATGGTGGCCCCATGTGATGGGAGAGGGATGGCAAGCACCAGAGGAGTGAAGGATGGTGCCCAAGACAGCTGGGGTGTGCGTGGGGGTGTGGGATGTAGTGGGATTTGCACCTGTGGCGCTGCCAGAGGGGTGGGCTCAGCATAGGGAGCCCATGCTGTGCCTGCCTCCTCCCTTTGCAGTGCGGGGATGAAGTTTCCAGCCCTGCCTCAGACACCAAGTGAAAATGAGACATGCACACATGCACATCTGGAAGCGGAGTGTATGTGTGTAGCACTGCCAGTTTGTTTATTTGTGCAAATTCTCCCTAATTAGGGACTGCTGGGAAGTTTGCAGTAATGGAAATAACCTCTCTCTGAGGGGTTCAGTGTTCTGGCTGACCCCTGCCCTTTTTCCCCCCTGCATCTACCATAGCACGCAGGCAGTAGAAATGGGGGGAAGGTCTTCCTTATGTCGAGGTCCAGACACACTGGTTTCTTCTGGAGTCAGATGCACCCTCAGCCACACAGGAAGGCTTTGCAATGGAAACATGCTGCGCTGTCTGTGTGTTAAACTCATCAGAGGATGAGCAAGGTTTCTGAAGCCTCTCTTTTCTATTTAAACATCTGTGCTGTCACACAATGCTGGGTTTTGTGCCTGTTTTGTTATTAATATTAAAATGTAGTAATTAATAGTTAATATTTTTTAAAATAATTAAAGTAATTAAGTTTGTTTTCTGCTTGGATCTGCACCTCCCAGTTTCTTAGGAAAGTCTGACCTGAAACTAAATGGGAAGAACAAGGGCATGAGGCTGAGTTTGTTTTAACTGTGTGAGGTTCAGGCAGATGCAGTTCCTGATCCTCTTTCCATTTCCTTCCCCTGCAAGTGTCCCCTGCCATTTAATCAGCACCAGGGAGTTGTGCTTCCCTTCCCAGACACGGGGGCTGCCAGCCCACTGCGATGGGGACACTCCCGGCCCCGGCCCCCGTGCCCTCCTGGGAGCATTGGAGCGGCTGGGTGTGCCCTTGGCTGGGGTTGGGGCAACGCGCCTGGCCTGGGCTCAGCATGGTGTTTCCCTCTCCAGGCTCTCCACATGCACAATAGCCGGAATTGCAGCTCGGTGTGAAACACTTCAGGCTGGGCTCCGGCATGAGGTCAGTGGGGCCCACAGCAAGCTCATCTCATGCATACAGATCACCGGGTAAATGGGCAAGTTGCTTGTTGGAGTTGACGAGGGTTGGAGTGCATAAGAGGGTGTTCATAGGGGACAGAGCTGTGCCCTCCCAGCCGAGCCGTGTGCTCCTGGATCAGAGCATGGTGGGTGCTAATACGCAGCATCCTTCCTACAAGCAGACAGGGGGTCCAGGTGCCTGGTTTGAAACCCACCTTATCACCGGTATAAGCCCAGGGCGACTTCATTGGTCCCCACAGAGGCAGGGAAGGTGTTGGGGACCATCAAAAATTTGCACACACGGGGTGCAGGAAAGACTTGGCTCTGTTTTCAGATTAGCAGGGTGATGGGATGGATGTTGGTCCCCTGCTTGTCCTGCTCAGTGTAACCACATGTGATGCATTCCCTTGTCCTGTTTTAGAACAAGCTGGTACCTGCTCTGCATGCTGACTTAGTGGAGTTAAACCTAAGGCAAATTTAAGGCTTGAGCTTCTTCACTGTTGTCTCCCTGCTGGAGGTGAGGGAGAAGAGGCTGCAGGGATCTTGTGTCTGTGGTTGTTCCTCCACCCACCCAGCTCTGATGGGGCCTCTCAGCTCCAGGGTTGTCCCAGAACACCAGGTTTGCTGTTTCCCCTGTTTGTGCAGTGAATATCTGAAGGCTTGGGGACCATCTTGTTCCCCATGTTGCATTGTATTTTCTATGAGCAGCTGTGCCCCACCTTGAAACCTGCTTGGCTTTTTAACCCCTCGATTTCACAGCAGTCCCTTTATACCTCCCATCACTAGCTGTTAAAATCTTCTTCTCATTTCCAGCTCTTATTGACCTGTTTATACCATAACCATATTTGGGTTTGGATTGGGGTTGGTTTTTTTTTGTTCCCTTGGCAATGGTGATCTTTGCCTGCAGCAGCTCTCCCCTGCGGTGCATGTGCATGCAATGCTTTTAGCAGTCCCGCCCTGCCTCCACCTTAATTTCTGCTTGCTTTTACTGATGCAGGGTAGCCAGGATGGCTCAAGACAGACCACTAGTGATTTCTGCTTTGCTCAGAGCATCTCATTTGCCACGTTTTAGGAGTGCGCTCACTTTAACTGTAGGGTGTCGGTGGCTCACGGTCACACTGGGACCAGTTGATTCAGTGAGGTCCTCCATGCTGAAGCACTTCTCATGATCAAAGACTTTATCAAAAGCCCTTTAGGTACTGACCTTCCGTCATTCTTCTGGATTTCATCTGTTATCCGGTCTTCAAAGTTATCCAACCCTTTCTGTGCAGTCTGTCATCCGACCCTGGCTCTGTGTTTGTAATGGGTTGCGTAGCTCTGTGGCACTAAGGGATGAGATGTGGCCATGCTTCTGTTATTGAGAAAATCAGTTAATTATCCAGAAATCTCAAATCAGCAAACCTATTTTGAATTTTTAAAAAATTTTCCCATGATCTTAGCTTCCTTGCAAAGGAAGGGAAGCGTGACTAGCACTGAAGTGCAGCCATCCTTGCTGTATTTCCTACTCCTTTGGAAGCAGGAAAAGCCTGAAGTCTTGGCAAAGACCCTTTTTTTCGTGACAATTCCTGAGTAATCAGCAGGGCTGGATTCATGCCGTCATCTACATGAAAGCATGGGCAGAGGTGATGGGAACTGTCTCTCTGGTTTTCCTTCCAGAGTCCCCTCTGTCCCCAGCCAATAACACTGGCACTTCCCAAGGAGCTGGGGGCCGGATTCGGCCCTGCTCACCACTGCAGCCAGGTCTGGTCTTATTACTTGCCAGCTCCCCATTTCTGAGTGATGGCTGTTACATGCCTCAGTTTCCCTACCAGTAACATGGAGATCATTGCACCTCTTCCTGGTGGATTTCGAAGCAGAAATGTTTTTTTTTTGCAGAAGTACAAGAACTCAGAAGGTGCAGGGAGCAGAAGAGTGGAAGAGAAGGTAATTGCAAGAGCCTTATTTTTTAACTTAGAAGAGATATGACTTGCCATTCCTTCACCTTCATGATCTGCCTTGTCTGGGTTGTTTTAAGTCTGCTTCTACCTGTTATCCTGCATTGGTGCTATCCATCTGACAACAGCCAAGTGGATGGTGCAGCCAGTGCTGCCCTGTGCTTTGGCTTGAAGCGATGCTGTGGGATGCTGGACCACCGCAGATGTTGGGGGTTGCTGGCACACAATGCAAGAGCCCCCAACCACTCACTGCACCTACCCGGAAAGGCTGGGAAGGATGTTTCATCTATGATCAGCAGCAAGAAAAGATATTTGGACTCTCCGTAGAAATATTAGGTGGTTAATAAGAATATTTAGCTGCTCCTACATAGCACTTTTGGTCAGTAAGTCTCTAAGAATTTTATAGAAGAGACCAGAACCAATAAAGAGTTTTGTTTTCTAATTAAAATAGGAGGAGGAAAGGGAAGATGCTGTGGATAAATTACCTGCTTTTGTGTATGAGGTAATTTAAGATTCTTGTAACCACAATGACTCATGCCACCCAGTCTAACCAAGCCTGACGCTTATGACTGCAGCAGATCATGAGGCCGATAAGAGCTGCACAGGTTCAGAAAAACCTTGACTTGTGGGAGGAAGAAAATCTGCCTGAAAAACTGCATTCTTAGCAGCTTGCAAGGAAACTGTACAGTCCTGTTTAAAACGCATGTGGATAGGAAAGTCCCTTTTCTGCCTTAGCCTGCCTCAGTGAGGGATTTCTAATGCTGATACCTACCATCTCCTTGGAGATTTTTTTCTCTCACGGTTTTTTTCTCCTTGAAGCAACTTTCTAGGTCTGCTCTGTATCGTGGTTCCCCCACACCTATGTCAGGGCAGAGGCAGTCAGAGGCAGTGACCAGCACTGGCTGCTTCTGGAGGAGGTTGTGCTGTGATCTGGAGAAGCCCTTGAGGTACATCACTGCCTGGAGAGCAGGAGAGCCTGGGGATAAGGTACCCAGGGGACAAGAGTCAAAGTTTCTTGCATCTGCCAGCTATCATGGCATCAAGCTAGTTTTAGCTTGGTGTCTAGAACTATGTGATCAGCAGATTTTACAGACTGCATTTTTGGGACAGGAAATCACTTATAGGCCAACAAAACAACTTTGCAGGAAGTTTATTGCTCATCTGAAGAGCAGAGTGATGGTGAAGGAAAAAGGGCTGGGCAGTCAGTGCCCTCGGTGGCCTGGGTTAGTAAGGAAACAAAAAATATTTCCGTTGTAATATAATACAGAAAGGGAAGTAATTTACTTAAAATCCTCCTGCAGCCAGTGGTTTGCAGAACAGGGATTGCATCTTGGACAGCAGTTGCTGTGAACAGTATCCTGAAGGTCTCAGTTGACCAGGAGCTCGAGGTGAGTCCTCTGATACAATAAAAACAGATGCTGAGACCCTTGGTTGTATAAACAAGGGGAGCAGCAAGCAACAGATCTGCTCTTTCTTTTGAAAAGTGAGTTCTCTCTCTTTATTAAAATAAAAATAAAAATCCAGTAACAAACAGTTGTGAAATGTTGGGAGAAAGGGGCAGGAAAGCCAGATAAGTGACTAGGGGACCAAAGAAGATACCTGACATGAAGGACAGAAGGAGCAGAACCTCATTAGTTTATCAAAGGAAATGTAGGTGTTGTGATCAGTGTGGGAGATCTATCATCAGGAGAAGGCTCAGGGTCCTTAATCTCCTTGATCTACCAGACAAGGGCAAAGCAGGGCCCATGCTGAAACTGCGTTTGGATGAGAGGTATGACACACTCTTCTGCTACGCTGACAGGGAGCCCCAGAAACAAATTCCGGGGGTGGTGGTGGATTCTCCATCCCTCTGGGATGGGTGCTCAGCTTGCCAGGGTTGCCTGCCTTTCTAAAAGAAGTGTTTAGCTAAACACAAGCTTTTGGGTTCAGGGTGCACGTAGAAAACCAGATGAAATGTTTTTTAGTTGTTACGTGCAGACTGGACAAATGGATTAATTTTTTGGTCTTACACTCTCGTGAAGCCATGCCTCTGACCATGGCTAAATCAAATAAAGGTGCAAGAAAGTCTCCAGGAGAGAAAGGGTGGGCTTATCTCCCCAGAGGAAAGCTTGTTCCTCCTCTACTAGCAGGCGCTTGGGTAATGTGCTGTGGGGTGAGTTGTTTACATACCTTTCTGCTTTAAATATTTACTATTAGATCTCTGGATATTCTTGTTAGTCTTTAGCAGCTGTTATTTTCCATCTTCCTCTCCCCCTCTCAGTGCCTTAGGTGCACATGGGTGCAATGTTAACCAGCTGGTTTTAATGAAAATTAACTCCTGCTTGCAGTCCAGATATTTTATGTCACACTTCTTGGGGCTCTCTTCTAGGCCTGTTGATTTGCTAAACCTTTATTAGATCCAGGATGATAACATTGTCTTTGCTTAGGAAATGCAGGATGACCCAGGGAACTGGGACTAAACCAAATGGCCTCAAATTCTTCTGCTGAAGAGCTTTGAGTGTCTTCACCAGCTTCATGAGATAGGCGGATATCACCGTGACACTCACTACTCACAATCCATCAAACAATAGGGTTTTTTTTAGTGGTTTACTTCTTGCCTCTGGTTGACCTCAAGAACAGAGTCCCCATCACAGTGCCATGCTGATCCCCTGTGACCTAGTTCAGAGAGTGTCACCAAACTCCAAGCAGTGGGTCTGATGCTGAATTTTATGAGGTTTGCAAGTGGGGAGGCTCTCAACATCAAAAAATGTGCTTGGTTCTTCCTCAGAGTGACCTTATCGCTGATTTTTAGTCTTGTTTACAATATTGGTTTTTAGTTTGTCAAACTTAGTTAATTTTTCTTCCCCCCTTTAAACCCATTCTATGACCTTGCGATGAGAGTGTACTGGGGAGTTATAATGCTTAACAGCCTTTGTAAAGGGCTAATCTAGTTCTGGTCCTCCAGGGTTTTTTCTGCTCCTCGACAGTGTTTCTTGCTCAGTAACTAAGGTTAGTTATTGATGGCTACATTTTTACCTACCTGAATTGGATTGTGGGTGTGACCTGCATAAGAGCACTTGAGAAAAATAAAGCCACTTTCTTTCGAAAATCAGCACCACCGGTGTGGGTCAGCCAGCACGTGATGCTGTGCAATGTGGCAGTCGCCACTGCTCCCTGCAGAGCGTGTGTGGACGTGGTGATGGCAGAGACCCAACACCCGGGTGCTGAGCCCAGAGGCATGAGCGCCGCAGGTCCACGTTTATTCCTGTTCTCTTCTAAGGCGTTGGGAACAGGTAGTGGTGTTCAGGCAGTGGGGCTGCCAGGGAGATGTGCACTGATGGCTTTATGGATGGGGGCTTTATCGCATGGGGAGGCATTTGCATTTCAGTGTTGCGACTGCACAGAGGTGCAAAGCCTGTTCCTCTCTGCACTGTTGTGGTATGTTGGTTTCTGACATCGCTAGGAGTGCAAAAAATTAGACAGCTGAGTGCTGCTATCTGCAAGGGGAGGAAACCCACTGTATCTACTTTAAAATACCATGCTTCTCTTTTAAAGGTGCATTCTCAAGACTTTAAGCAGTTCTCATGTTTTAAAGTAATACCTTTCCTTGGATTGAAACCTCAAGCTATTAACAGTATGGAAAACCTGGAACTTCTTGCGTCTGGGAAATTGGTGCTGTTGGTTTAATTTTCTGGTTCACATATACTCTTGGGGAGTCTGTGGTGTTTGCAGACTTTGGAAGAGTAAAATTAAAAGTGTGACGTAAGTGATGAAGCATGTACTTTCTGCAATAACAGACAGTAACAGGACTAGTGTTTTGCATAATTTTTCTTTATGGTTCACCTAAAGTGGACTAAAACCCCAGCCCATTAATTCTTCTTTTCCTGTTGATGTGCCTGGACGCATTTTGGTGGGTATCATCACTTTTGAATGATGCTACTAAAACACAGGGTGCGGCAGATAAAAAGAGGGTCAAGAGGGCAGGATCTGAATCAACATGGGAAGGGAGAAACATCAGATAATGGGCAGAGAGATGCACAAACCGAGAGGGCCTGAGAGGTGGAGAGAAGGCATCAGTGCCGTGGAAGGGGCTGGTGTTGATGCCCAGAGCTGGTGCTTGTCTCACTGGCTCTGGCTGGAGAGAAGCGATCTGCGGCCAAGGCGTGCCAGGCTGCGGGCTCGGCTTTGGGGCAGGTTTTGCAGCAAGAGGCTGTGGCTTTCCAGAGCCGGCTGCAGAAGTGGCTGGGATTTGGTAGTGATGGGTTAGCGCTGCTAGGTAGTGCTCTGGTTTGATTTTGAGCAATTACAAGAATCGGGGAGCGTGGCCGAGTTGCTCCGTTCCGGTTATTGGTGCTGGAGAACATCAGTGGTGTACCCCACGCGTTTAGGCCGGTGCCATCCCCTTCGAGGGGCGTCCTTCGGTGGTCACCTCTTACCACGGGCTTCGTGCTGAGCAGGCACAGACGCAGGACGGCCGGCGCCAGGCGCGGGTTTCAGCCCGTGCTTCGCGCTGTGCGCGCCCCCGGCGCGCGGGGACCCGGGACACGCGCGGGCCTGCGAGACGGCGTTTGCCCGCGAGCGGGCAGCGCTCGGCTCCCGCCTGGGCTCCGCGGGTGCCCGTCCCAGCCGCCCACCCGGGGCGGCGCGGGGGCGGCGTGATGGGCGTGGGGAGCAGCCAGTGCGCAGCGAGGGGGCCGGGCCGGGCCGGGCCGGGCTGGGCCGGGCCGGGCGGCATGGCAGGCTGCCCGCCGGCGCCGGGGGCGGCCGCAGCCGCTCCCCCTCCGCCATTCATTCGGCCGCAGGCGGCGGCGGCTGCGCGCACCCGCCCGCCCGCGCCCCGCCGAGCCGGGGGGCAGCGCCCCGCGCCCCGCCATGACCGACCCGGCCGTCAACGCCCACCTGGAGGGCATCATCTCCGACTTCGAAGGTGGGTGGCCCCGGGGATTTGGGGGGTGGGGGTGGGGGTTAAGCCCCGGGGTGTGTGTGGGCGCTACTTTTTGGGCTAAACTGGGGGGGAAAGTGGGGGAAGGCGCTGCCGTGGCGGGTTGGGCAGCGCGGAGCTGCCCGCGCCCCTCGGGGCACCGCGCCAGGCTGGGGGGGCCACGGGGGAGCGGGGCTGAGCTCCCCCCTCACCGCTTCCCCCCGGGCTGCGGCTGTCCCCCGCCGCCCCCCGCCGGCCCCCGCCGGCCCCCGCTGCTTGGGGGGCACCCGGTCTGTGCCGGGGGCCCGCCGCGGGTCGCGGCCGGCCGGGTAGGGCTGGAAGGAACGGGTTGCCCAAGGGCGGTCGCCGGGCAGCCCGCAACACCCCCCCCCCCCTCCCTCCGGCGCCCCGGACCCCCGCGGCAGCCGTCGGGGCCGCCGCCGGGCTGCGGTGTCTTTGTTCGGAGCAGCGTTGCGGTTGGGTGTTACCTGCTAAAGCAGGATCTTACGGGATGTTTTTCTTTCTCTGCCTTTTCCAAGTTGGTTTACGTAGACTTTTGAGCTGAAAACACACGCCTGACATGGCTGTGACACGTCTGTTAAACCCCAGGCACTAGCCCTTCTGTCGACTCCCAGATTTTGGATGTCAACACAGCCCTAGAGTAGCTGGGAGGTGGATAACGAGCCGAAGTTTCAAATATGTCCATAGCGGGAGCTGCCCGCCCTGGAAAGCTTTGCAGTTGTCCCGTGGCAGAGCTCCAGGTGCCCGATAGTTGTTGCCTCGCTCTCCAGTGGAGTATCTCCTTGCAGTCCCCTTGGCGTGCAGACGGGGATGCCTTCTCCCGGGGCATCTGTGGCTCTTGCCCAGCGTGTTGGCTTTTTCAGGCAAGAAACTAAGCGGAGAAGCGTGCTGCTGCCAGATGGGTATGAGAGTCAGAAACAGGCAGAAGAGGGGTGGGGGGTTGTGTCTGCAGCAGGCGCTGAGAGATTGGCTCGGGGGAGCTCATCTTCCTGAGCAGAGTTTTGGAAGAGCAGCTCCGTCCCTACACACTCTCACGTCCTGGCAGCAACCCAAACTGAGCTTTGTGCAGCGGTTTCTAGAAAAAAAAAACAACCAAGAAATAGTGGAGATCCGGGGGCCGCGGTGAAAGCTTATCCAGGGGCTGCGTGTGGAGCTATAGGCTGAGGCGACTTCGCTGCCTCCCCGTGAATCCGGCCTTGCCTTCGGGAAGGAGCGCCGTGGTGTTTTTCTTGCTGGGCAGTTGAGGAAGCTGAGTACAAAAGGGTTCCTCTTCCAGGTCAGGCAGGAAACGGGTGGCAGAGTTTGGGTCTCTACAGCCCTCGTTGGAAGGATTAGCCACATTCATGTCCTCTTTTTCCAGCCCTTGGGCTTTCTTCAGCCGAAGTTGGGAGTGGAGGGCTTAGCAGGAGGCTGAGGGAAGTCTCGTTCCTGAAGAAGATTAGGACTAACAAGTGTTGGGATGCAGAGAGCCACCCGAATACACCATCAGTTTGGCACTCAGGGTTCAACAGCGCCTTTGTAACTGTTCTTTGGGGACTCTGTGACCTTCCCCACCGCAGGGTTCCAAGTGCTGATGTAATTACAGCCTTTCCTCTCGCCTGCCCCGATTGCATTTAAATCTCTGAAGAATGAGTAATTCCCTAGTTAGATATGATAAAGGCTGTGCTGTGAGCCCCAGGGCTGTTTGTTCAGGCTGTAGAGCTGCTCTGCAGTGCGACTTATTTTGTTGTTTTTCAGTCCGTGAAGCACTTTATAGTTCCTGCCTGTGCAGAGGGAGAGGTTGGGTAAAGCTCTGTGCGTCTGCAGTCAAGAGGTCTGGCCTTGCCCTTGAGCAGGGATCTGGGCTACTGTTTCACAATTTAATTAGTTTTCTGGGTTGTGTAGCAGCTTCCCAAGAACAAGGCAATTAATTTTTAGCCCGTAGGGCAGGAGATGCAGTGTTCACGTCTGTTGGGTGGGTATTGCAGCTCCAGGGAGCCTGTGGCCAAGCCGGAAACATTAGCCAAAAATACGTTGGAGAAGAAACACCAGATCACCCGGCAGCCAGCCACCTCTTTGTTCTTGCTGATCACACACTACCTGCCTTCCCAAATCACCCTGGTTATTCCTGCCTGTTTTCCTTGTAGCATCCCTCCCTGGCATAGGACTGAGGAGTTTCTTGTACCTGCTGGGTTGCAGAAGGCAGCCATGGGCTGCTGGTGTGGGAGCTGCCAGCCTCCATGAGCCTGAGGAGGATGCAAGGGCCGTTTGGGAGGAGGAAGGAGTAAGAGATACTCTATTCCTGTTTAGTTTCCAAATCAAAGCAACATGTGAGAGGGAAATGCAGTACAGCAGAGTGTGTTCTTCCTTGTGCCTGATGATGCAATGGGATGATTGCATCCAGGCAGCAGTACGTGTGTCCACCTCATACTGTGCCATCAGGTCCTGCTGGGAGGGCACTAATCCTGCTTATTTGACTGTAAGAGCTTCCTTACCTCTAATGGGGGAGGGCATTGTTAGGTCTGTGGTTTGCCAGGATTTACGGAGCATAATAGTTCTGCCCCAGGTTTATAGATTTTGGCAGGTTTTCAGAAGCGTGGCTTGTTCAGCTGTGGTTGTGGCAGCACTTCCCAAACTCACTTCTGCTTCAGAGGCCTGTGGGTCACTCAGCTCCCAGGAGCCTCAGACACGTACCCCTGAGTAGTAGGGAAGGGAACCTGTAGCAGTAAATCCACCCGGGTGGTGGGATGCTTGTGCGTTGTGTTAATGCAGTGTAAACTTACTGGAAAGTGGCTCTGTTGAGAAGGACCTGGGAGTGTTGGTGGACAACAAGCTGACCATGAGCCAACAATGTGCCCTTGCGGCCAAGAAGGCCAATGGTATCCTGGGATGCATTAAAAGGAATGTGGCCTGCAGATCAAGAGAGGTTATCCTCCCCCTCTACTCTGCCCTGGTGAGACCACGTTTGGAGTACTGTGTCCGGTTTTGGGCCCCCCAGTTTAAGAAGGATGTGGAACTCCTTGAGCAAGTCCAGAGGAGAGCTACAAAGATGATCAGGGGACTGGAGCATCTCCCATACGAGGAAAGGCTGAGAGACTTGGGTTTGTTTAGCCTGGAGAAGAGAAGACTGGGGGGGGATTTCATGAATGCCTATAAATATCTAAAGGGTGGGTGTCAGGACGATGGGACTAGGCTCTTTTCATTAGTGTCCAATGACAGGACAAGGGGCAATGGGCACAAGTTGGAACATAGGAAGTTCCACCTGAATATGAGAAAAAAACTTATTTACTGTGTGGGTGCCAGAGCAGGGGCACAGGCTGCCCAGAGAGGCTGTGGGGTCCCTTCCCTGGAGACATTCACACCCCGCCTGGATGCGGTCCTGTGCCCCCTGCTCTGGGTGTGCCTGCTCAAGCAGCAGGGTTGGATGGGATGATCTCCAGAGGTCCGTTCCAACCCCTACCATTCTGTGATTCTGTGTGATTCTGTAAACCCCAAACCAACCTGATCCTGTTCAGGTTGGGTGATATGGGAGTGTTGGTGTCTGCAATGTTTGACTGTAGAGAGGGGCGGGTGTTCCTGCTCACAGCTTTGGTTGGTTGTGATGATGCCCAAAGATAACTCCGCAACGTGGTACTCGTCATCCTGCTAAGGACTTGAAGCACTGTGCACTCATGATCTACTGCCTGGTAGTAAGACAGAAGAGATCTGCTCCAGCCCCTCATCCTGGTGGGATGTGGTTGCTGCTGAGCAGAGTCCCAGGGGTAACTGAGGCACATTCTTGCTGACAGTCACTGATGGTGAGTTGGCAGCAGTGATGCTGAGCGCTCTTTGCCTATGCTCATGCTGTCAGTCAACACCAGATTTGTTTCCTCGTAATGTTGAAACACAAAATGTCATAGTGGGTGCAAGCTGTGAATGATGGTAAGTGCCGGGTGGAGTTGTAAGTGTATGGAGCGGCAGGGTGGTGCCAAGGGGTTCAATGTGATGTCTGGAGCTAGAGCCTTGGGGGGGATGCAAGCTTGCAGGTTTCACTCTGGTAGAAACTGTAAGACAGCCTTTGTTAATGGTTCTTAATTCCTCATTTACACATCTCCTGTAGCCCAGCTACCTCGGGGAGCATGTGCTCACTGGTGGGCAAGCCTTGGCAGCACTGTGCACTGTGTGAAGCTGGGCACTGAGGGCAAGGAGCCTCCTGCCCTGCCAGGTCACATCAATGCTGATAGGAAGTCTTCTCTGGTTATTTTATTTTAGGTTTTTTTTTCTTCCCCGTTATTGGATGCTTTCTCTACAGATACATACTTTTTGCACCGCCTGACGCACATTATTTCTAGAATTTCAGCCAAAGGCTTTGTCCTAATGAGGTACTGAGTTGTGCTAAGTTATATAGTGGTTTTAAGGGTCGTTAAAGACAAGAAAACCATCAGCCAGGTTGTTTTCAGGAGGGGGCTGTATTAGAAATAGGCTTTTCTACATGCGTGAATCTCATGGGTCCGTTCTTAAAATTTACTTCAGCAAATATCTGGGATGTCTCTGGGACATGTGGCTGTGGTGTGTCCGCCAGGCTGCTCGGGGCTGACATGCCTGCTGCTGTGGGGAGCAGCTGCTGCTGGCGTGCTGCGGATGCTGGGACTCAACCCTACTGCTAATATTAGCAGGAACACGCCAGGGATGGTCGCAATGTTACGTGGGTGATGTGGCTTGAATTCAATATGATGAAAAGCCCCAGGGAGGGGATGTGCTTCATGTTTGATTAAGCATCTCATTTGGATTCAGGGTCTCTCTTTTAAGCCCTGCCTAAGGGTTTGCAGGATGAGTGCTCTGCTGGGCTTACATGCATGGGAGTGGGCTGGGAGACTTGGTCTGTGACTAACGGTCCCACGTGTACAGAGGTTCAATGCCTGGAAAAGGAAATACAAAAAGATATTTCAGATCATATCTCAGATCATCTCAACCCTAGGAATGAAGCAAAGCTCCTGAATGTCAATTGTTGGATTTCCTGGGCTGTTTCCAACAAAATTATACGGCAACTAGTGTCTTCTGGTACTCTTCATCACCAGCCCGGCATGGGTAGAGCCAGCACTGCTCCTAGCTGGTGGATGTAGTGTGCTGCTTTGAGACAGGTGATCACCTCTGATGTCGTCAAAGATGAGCTTTAAAGGCGCTTTGGAGAGTTTCCTCTCTTTTCCACTCTTCCTATCTATGTTTCTGAAAGTGAGACAAAAGAATGGTGTAGATGAGAGTTTTCTGCCAAATCAGTGTGGGGTGGGAGAGGCAGGAGCTGTCTTCCCCAGCACAAGTTGTATCTTCCCCGTAGAACTGGCCTTTCATGCGCAGAGTGGAAAAATCGCATCTGCCTGGTTACAGCAGCAGAGACCTACCGCTGCTGGCTGTTTTTTTCCCTATGTATATTTAGTTCTTTGGGAATAAAAATGTTATGAGGGGGAGTGGGAAAGGGAAGAACAGGACGTGGATCTCTCCGTCCACATGGGCTGGACCCTGGGGATAGCCTCTACCACCAGTTAGGATGTAGGATCATCTAAAGGTTGTTGTTTATACTCATCTTATGCAAGGAGGGCTGGGCTGCACGTCCTTGGGGATGGGCAACCACTGCAGCATGGAGCAGTGTGTCCTTGGCTCTGTGTCAGCATGGAGGGTTTCCAGTGTTGGCTGGTACGGGTGAGCTCTTGCTGTCCATTTGAGATCAGTCTTGGGCAAAGTGAGCACAGTGTTGTGCTAATCACAAAACTGTTGAAAGTGGCTGGATGGGAAGGGACAGGGTGGATGAGTGCACACTGGTGCCAGGGTAGCTACTTTGGCTGTGCAAGTGTACTGCTGGTGCCTGGAGGTAAGTCAAAGTTTGGAGCATGTACGCCATACTGGCTCCTCCAAGTACTTGCCAGTTTCTGGGATCTTGGTAGCATCTTTCCCTTAATAAGAAGCTCACCTGAAGTATAATCATTCTCCAGCTTTACTGTTTGCTCCTTGCCTGTTGGTGGTTTATGGCAATGGAGTGAGTAGCAAGCACCCCTAGAACATGTTGGGTCATGCCTAATACATTTGAGTGACCATGTCTGCATCTCTTAGCCAAAAAATGATAGCAAACCTGCTGCTA
Source organism: Phalacrocorax carbo (assembly GCF_963921805.1). NCBI lineage: Eukaryota > Metazoa > Chordata > Aves > Suliformes > Phalacrocoracidae > Phalacrocorax > Phalacrocorax carbo. Next base: position 133,650 of record NC_087528.1, read on the forward strand.
AGTGAGAGTCCTGGCACCTCTGGTGTCCTGTGGCTGCACTGTCTGGATGCTGGTTTATTTTCTGTAGGACCCAGACAGCAGCCGCAAAAGCCCGGTCTGGGACTTGTCAAAAATCCAAAGACAATAATGGAGACTTCAGAGCCCATAATCACTCCAGATATTCATGTTTGTAACTCTGATATTTGATATGTAAAGCAATATCTTTCTGCAGGGCCATTAGCAGGCTCGTTTCATCTCCCAACCTCCCTCCCTCCTCCTGCTGCAGTGAACTCTGGCACATTCTTGATCATTAGAGGTGGGACATGGAGGCAACAATATTATTTATTATTTATTTATTATTACTTATTATTATATTGTTATATTTATTTTTATTTATTTATTTTATATTTATTGTTTATTATTATTATTTATTGTTAGCCTCAACTTATTCTGAAAAGCTGCCCCCAGATTAATGAGAGCTCTTATCTCCTGATGGCTGTGATTTAGGCTTTTACTGTGATTGCTTTTGTGAGGTGGCTGGACAGAGCTCAGTGCTTGGGGCTTTGGAGCTGGGACCCAGGTGCAGGGTCTGCCCAAGCTGGCTCTTGGCTGGTTTGCATGCCAAAAGGTGAGGAATCATAGTTGCCAGCACGGTCTGTCCCCCTGCATCCTCCTAGCGCTGCAACAGATGCTCTGTTGCTGGCACCCAAGTTAGTGCAAGTTGGGGTGGGGTACCAGCCTGTTGCCTGGGTGTATGCACTGCTGACATCAGGCAGTCTCCCTTGGATTGCAGGTAAGGGGACACCGTGTCCACATTGGCCTGTGCCGCCATCCTCCCAGCACAAGACGTGGCAGTTTGAGTAACCATCACAAAATGGTACGGCCCCTTGCTCCTGGTGCATTGGGTGCTCTCCAGTTTGCCCCAGCCCTGGGAGTTATGGCAGGGGTTAACGGTGAGGGCATTGGCACAGAGCATCACGCTGGCGCCGGTCTGCTGGACTGCTTTGGGTGGGAAGGAGCATGGTGAGGACTGGGTTGGGACTTCAGTCTTTCTTCCATTTGGTCATTGGAAATGCAAATATAGGGAAATGTGAAAAGGATGGATTTTTTTTTTTTAGCGTGTTTAGTTTGCTGAAGAGGAGAAAGGAGGAGTGGTCTGCGCTCTGCCAGCCTTCAGGACATTTGGACAACTGCTCACATTGCATTGCTGGGTGTCCCCTCCAACAGAGGTGCCAGAGCCATCTGCAGTAGCGCCAGCAATCAGCAGGCAGTACAGGCAGCACTGTGGGCCTGAATGGCGCCCTCGTCCCTGCTTTAGTTACTTCTACTAATTTACCGTTTTCCCTAGCTTTTTAACCAGCATGTTGCAACACCACCCATCAGAGAGTCTTCTCAAGCAGATACTTAATCACTTAACGATTTACTCACCCAGTTCCTGCCACGGAGGCTGGTCACCCTCCTGAGTCACCCTGGCGTGGGTGCTGGGAGTCGTGACTCGTCGGGGTGGGTCTGGGTGCTTATGGCTTCCTACACCTGGTGCGGTACCAGCATCGAAGCTGGTAGCACAGAGCGGTCTGGGGTCTGCAAGACATTGCATCATACTTTTGCCTTCTGAGTGATAATTTTAAGGCATTTTACAAATATTAGTGAACCAAACCAAATCTGCAGTTTCCTAGGAGGCTCAGAGAAGATTTATTTCTCTCCTTCCCCCCCCCGCCCCCATATGAAAGGAAACTGGAGCACAGACTGGAGGCAGAAGCTGCACAGAGCCTGTGGCAGAGCCAGTAATGCAATCTGCCGGGCTGGATACCCTGTATTTTATGTAATTTTCTGTGCAAGTATGAAATTAATATAAGGGATGTAAAATATACTGGTCTGATCTGGAAGCATTTTGCTGAGGGTAAATGGTTATATAAACCAAAGTGTAATGGAGAATCAAAGCTAAAACCTTTCTAGAACTGCATTATAGGGACTGGAAAGCTAGGATTTTGAGTTAATCTGAGTGTGGATTTTTTTTTTTTCTATTCTTAGTCCTGACTTTCCTTTTGCATGTTCATTTCTGGTAGGCTGTCTTTGTAGCTTACTGTGTGTGAGTGAAATGCTGCTTGAAAAGCTTTGGTTAATGTCAGAGCCCTGAACTTGGATTTGTCCCCAAATTTCATCCATAAGTCACCTCTTGGTACTGTTTGCACAGTTCGGGAAGGCACTGCATAGTGATGTTGCCAGCATTATCTTCTACACACAAATAATGTGTCAGACCATGCAATCTATTGCAACTTCTTTTGAATACCATTTGTAATGTCAGAAAAAGGATTTATTTGTGCATAAACCATTCATAACCTGACCCTGGATAGTGTGAGAGTCATGCTACAACAGCAGATTGTCGTTATATATATTTTTACATATGTGTTTATATGTATATATTGCAACAAGGTTGATTTATTGGTAAAAGAAAGGTGTGAAACCTCCTGACACATGCACAGGGAGGGGATCCAGCAACCCTGACTTCTCTTTTACATTGGATGATTGGTGGCTTTGGGAAAGGCGCTTTTAAAGTTTCCTGCCTTCATTTCCCCAGATATAAGAGGGCATCTGAATTTCTCGTGCCATTTTGAAGCTGTTGGTGCACTCACAAAGCCCTGCCAGCATGTGGAGCATCGCTTGCTGCCTGTACTGCTAGTGAATTTCCCATCTCGGCCCTATGTTTTTGACCCAGCTGAGGGGCTTGGTGCAGTTGGGAGCACCTTATTGTTGAGGACAGGATAGAGGTATCATCCTCTGGCCCTACGGCAGGGTTGCAACTCCCTTCCTGTTCTGCTGCGGGACCTTTAGGTTTAATATACAGTGTATATGCAACCTATAGGTACATGAAGAACATCCTACTTGTTCCTGTAACTGAGTCACTAAAATGCATCCCCCTCTGTTATGGATCATGGCAGCTATTCAACAACTTTACGGATGATGGGTTCGGATAAACCAAACTCAGGTGGCCCCATGGTAACATGGGCAAACATGCTCTTTGCACTAGAGTTGGACCAGAAAACTGCTGTGAGCATCTTGCTGCCTGGTGACAGGGGTCTGGGAAGCTTTAAGGGCTGTGAGTGGTTAATGCTATGTTGGGTTTCTAAGAGCTCCTTGAAAGATGAGACCTGCAGCCTCCCCCTCTTTCCTCCCTGGGAACAGGAGGTGACCATCTGGTAGCAGTTTAGAGAAAGTCTGCGCTCTCAAATGGTACCATTGTATCATGTGAAATAACGGGGCCCCTGGCTGCCTTAGTCCCATAAGGCTCTTATGTGTCGAAAAACCCAAGAAAAGCTTTCCGTGCTTAAGCAAGCAAGCAAACGTAACCCCTGGGTTACAGAGACCACGTGAGGGGCAGAGGATGTTTAATGGGAAGCAGTTGGGCACTGTGGCTGTGGCAGAGCCCAAGGCTCCAGTTGTGAAGCAGGTCCTGGTGGAGTCAGCATCCCTCACTGTTTATTTTGGTCTCCTCCTGAGTTCTGTGCATAGAGGTTTCCTTGTATAAAGTATCGCCTTGACTGTTACTTGGGGTATTCTGTTCAAAAAGGGAAGAAAGGAGCAGATGTTCCCTCGTTGACCCACCGTGGGTCCCATGGGGTGCCCAGAGCTGGACTGCGGAGCAGGATGAGCTGCAGTGGACGAAGGGACGGGTAATCCTGGTGCTTCCCACTGGGAGATTTGGAGCCCTTAGGCAGGAGCCAGAGCCCTTCATGACATCTGGGTGCCCTTGGTTTGGCTGGGACCAAGGAGGGACTTCCCTTCTGGGAGAGGAGCGTGTAGATACGAGGTCCTGGCCATGCCATTTGCTTGTGGCTTCTCCAGAAAAATCTTGGCTGTCGTATGAGCTACTGGGTTTTGAAGCAGACCTCTGTGCCCTCTTCCCAATTTGCAAGATCCCTAAAGAGCAGCTGGTGGCATGTGCTGTGGGGTGACCGGGAGGACACAGTGACTGTGCTGAGCAGACATCCCCAGTGCCACAGCACAAAACAGAAAGACACACAAATATTTTATTATTTCTCAGGCCCAGTGCTTGCTTGGGGGAGCATCAGATCGGGGATGAAAGCATGCATTCCCTGCCTCAGAGTGACTGGCTGGCAGAAACCACATTTTGGTCAAAACTGTGGGTTTGCAGGAGCTGCCAGCAGAGCTGCCTGCAGCAGGTGCCATCTCAGAAAGCCTGTGCCTCCCTCATCCGTCAGGATTAATATTGGTATTTTGTAAAGCTGGCCCTGCCTGGCTGGCCCTGCAAAGTGAGGCCATGGCTGCATTATGCTGAGCAAAATGCCACTACCTCGAGAGGTTTGCAAAGGTCTGGTCCCCAAAGGAACACTGCAGCAAGTGGTTCCCAGCCCACACACGATGGTTGTGGGCAGAGGCTGGCAGGGACAGAGCTGCTTCTGAAAGGAAGCACTTGGAAATCTCATTTTAGGGAATTTTGGGCTTTCCCTGCTGTGGGAGGGGATCCACTGCCTTCAGCAATGCTGGATTGAGCCAGAGCTGCCCAAATTGGTTAAAAGGAAGCACATGTCAATGGCAACACCATTTTGCGCTCACGCCTCAGCGTGCGCACCTCCAGAGGAAAAGAAGGAAGGGTGATGCTCGGCACCTCTGCCTCTTTCCCTGCCAGCTGCGTCCAACACCGGCCAGCAGACTGGATGCTGCCGATGGGGCTGGGGAAGCCCTGCTAGTGCCGAAAATCCCCTGGAAAATGTCATAGTGGGGATAACCCTGCAGCATGGCCATCCCAAACCCTGCTCGGGTTTGTCTGAGGGTTTGGCCCAGGGTGTCCGGGGACATGTGGACCTGGGGCCCCACAGGAGCCTGGAGCATTAGCTGTGACTGCTGGCCTGATACCCTGGCACTGTGTGGGTGGGAGTGGGATGTGGGGCCCTGCAGCACTGCCCTGTCTTCAGCTCCTGCTGTTGTAATGAGCACACCAGCTTCCCTGCAGGAAGCCAGGAGGAGGGTCATCTGGAGCAGAGGCTGTTTACTTTCCTTTCTTGGCTCTGGGCAGGACAGGCTATTTTTAAGCTTTTTCTTTCTTTTTTTTGAGAGTTGTTTTGCTTCCTGAGGTCCTTCTCTCTTCTCTGTGCAAGGAGCAGGAGAGAGACAGTGCTGAGCAAGGGAGCTGCAGCCGTTCTCAGTGCCACTGAGCGCCGCCATGGCTGAAAGTGACATCCCTGAGGATGTTGTTCATGGCAGTGGGTCTCTGTCTCAGAGGTGGAAACACAAACCCTGTGGGTCACAGTTCCTCTCCTTTCTCATGCCTGGGATGTCTGACCTTCTCCAGACCACACTGGACTCAGGGCAGTGACCAAATGTGCCAGCAGGACAAGCTGGGTACCAAAATCCCCATGCAAACAGAGGCATGATTTGGACATCCCGTCCTGTAGAGAGTCATGGGCGGGAAAGCTCTTGGGTTGTCCCCAGGCAAATCAGTGACACTGGGGATGGAATGCCACTGGGGACTGGGGGTCCTTGTGATTTTGCTGTCAGAAATTGTGCTGAGCCATTTCCAACCCTCCCTTGGGGTGACAGTTCCTTGCCCAGCCCCTTGGGTGCCCCCTTACTGCCTGTCAGGTCCACAGCGCTGGCATGGGAGGGTTTACTGTGATGGCTTGAGTCTCCTGCAACTCTTCCTTAGGTTTTCTGATTGCCTTTGTGTCTGGGCTTTGACCTTTTTCTCCTTTTTGCGGTGGGTCTAGAAGGACCTGGAGAAAAGCTGTTTTTGGGTGTTATATTCAGTCCAGCTCTCCAATAAGGGCAGGGATGGCTGTGCTCCAGAAGGACTGTGCTGGTGGCATTGAGCAGGTTTACCCCGGGCTTGGGGCACTTCGAGAGGTTTGAGGTCAAAAGAAAGGGCCATGTGCAGTGGCTCCAGCAATGCCATTGCATGACCCACCACCTGGTTGCTGATGCCACCATTTCTTTTGGCACTAGCAAGTGGCAGGGGACCGAAAGGAGCTGAGATGATGGAGGTGGTTCATGCAGTGAACCCTGTAGGTCAGCAGGGCTGTTTGTATCCAAAGCTCATTATCAGGTCAAAAATAAGTCCCCAAATCACTTGGTACTGAGAAATTTCCAGAGGGATGTTGGTTAATAAAAGATGCTTGCCAGTGTTTCCTTTGCTATTGGGTTCCTTGAGAGCATTTACTTTTAAACTGTTCCTCCAGACACATCTGTCGTGAGGTTATTGGGCTGCTTTCTTGAAGGGAATAAAATGAGGCTGAGCTGGCTGGCTGGAGGAGTGACAAGCAGGTTTTAAAAGCCTGACATTGACAAAACTGAGATCCCATCCATCAGGGAGCTAGCAGTGCCTGGCCAGGCTGTGTCCTCTGCTGTTCTTGCCCACCCAGCTTTGCTCAAGGCTGGGGAAAGGCTCCCTGTCGGGTCGCCCCTTCCGCTCCCTTTGTTTTCCTGCAAAATGCAAACCGGGCTTGACTGGTGCATTGTTTTAAACTTAGGAATTTGGGAAAAAATAGCTAAAATGTTCTTTTCTGGATTAAGGGTGTGATGGAGAAGGAAAATGGTAGAGAAGTCTGTGCTGGAGAGTCTAAGCTGCAGCTCAGTTTGGAGACCTGAGTTTTGGCCATGTTGGAACAGCTTTCAAGTGTGGGACCTTTTTTTAGTTAATTGTTCTGGGGGTGCTGATAACTAAGGCTTAGATGCAGACCTGCAGTGCACAAGATGCACAGACCACAGGGCAGAGGTTGCCACAGAGAGCATCTCGACTCTGCAAGTGAGTGGTGACATGGCTGGAAGGGCTCCGTGGGATTCAGAAAACAGAGCAGATAAAATGGAGGAAAAAAAAATCTTTATTTTTCTTTACTGCCTTCCTCCCTCCTCCTACCAATGCCTGAATGTTTTTGAGATGCAGGATAGACCATTTTGTCACTAAGTGTACTTCATGGGGCAGGCCCTTCCTGAGTTTTACATGGTGGATGCTGTGTGTTGTGCTTCAGTGCTTTCCTCTCTTCTTAGCCATAAAGCAGCCATGGTGCTGTTTCCATCGGGCTACTTTTGAGGGTGAATTGCCCCCTGTGTCCCTCCCTGCCCACGTCAGCTGGGAGCCACTCGCTGGGAGCCGTGGCTTCCTGGCAGTTCCTGTGCCAGGCTCTGAACCACAGTTGGGGGACGTGGATGTGTGTCTGTGCCCATGTCTGTCTGTCTCAGCATAGAGGGGCTTTTGCAGGGTCACTAATACAGAGCATCCTGGTGAGGGTCCAGGTGATGGTCTGCAGTGCCCATTGTGTCTGGTTTAGCAGTTATATTTAGCAGTTTTTGTGTATTCCCCCCAAAAAAGGGAAAGCAGCCTAAAGCCTGTGTCCTAACACTTTAACCCCTGTGTGCCTCCCTGTTTTATGGCTTGTCTGACATGTGAGCCCCAGCTCTGAGGGTCGGACTTTCCTCACCAGCACCTTTGGGACCCTTGGAGGGGCCATCGCTGACCCCAGCCCCTGCTTCCCAGGATGGAGGCAGCTGCATCTGCTGCGGCCCTGCCTGGAGCGGGGGGCGGCGGGTGCCAGCAGCTGTGTTTGCAGTCTGCTGGCGGAGCAGAGCTGGGGCGGCTGCCACGTGGACGGCCCCCCCGTCCTGCCGGCTGGACCCAGCTGCGCCAGATGGCTTCTCTCCGGCGAACGGATGTGTCCAAGGGACGGAGGGTCCCCAGACCCCCTGGCCCTGCCCGGGGGGTCAGAGCAGCCCAGTGGAGCAGAGGAGGCGCTTCCTGTGCAGTGGCTCTTCTCCAGCTCCACCCCAGGGGTGGCCAGGAGGTGGGTGGACAACCCTGGACGAGGGAAGGCTGTGCTCCAGTCTCTACCGCTGCTCCTGGCATCCTGTGTGATCTCAAGCCCAGGTTTTTAAAGGCTGAATCTCACTGATATTATCCTGTTGATGTAAAGGATGGTGGACCCATTACTGATGCCTGTGCTGGTTCTTAGCAGCATGGCTGTCATCACACTGGCTCAGCCTAGTCTCATGGGGGCTCCTTTGGGACCCCAGGCCTGTTCCTCATCTTGTCCCGACCCCATGCCTGGCTGGGTACCGGGGGACACAGGGTTATGGGCAGCCCTTGGCATTTGGATGGGATTCAGCAGCGGTTCTGTATTTCTCCCTGCTTCCTATGAAGTTCAGCCTTTTGTTTCCACCTGGCTGGCTCCTGTGCAGAGCAGGGGGTCGGCTCGGCTTAAGGGCATCTACTCTTTTAATGAGGTCTGGCTTCAGTGGGGTGGGAAGGGCTGTGTGTGGGACATGTGGATGTCCAGGCATGAGCCAGGACATGATCACGCAGCTGCTTGCCCCTTGACTGCATGGCTGGGATGGGAGCACCACTCCACAGATGGAGGCTTTCTTCAGTGACACTTTGTGCCCCTGAGCTGAGGATCTGACACAGGCATCCATCAGGTTTCCTTAGACATGCTCCTGGCTTGGAGGCATTCGGCGGTTTCATTCTTAGGTAGCTTGCCTGACCGGGGTGCCCTGTGTGCTGAGGGACCATGTGACGGGCAGAGCCGAATGATGGGCGTCTGAGTGCTGTTCTGCTGTGTGGGGCTGACCTGTGTGCTGCTTTACTGCAGCTAAGACCATGGGGGCAGATCCTGCATGGTGCTGGGGCTCGATGAAGGCAGGACTCTGCTGCCTCTTCACGCATAAATCGGAATATTCAATCTGACGTTGCATCCATTTCTCTTTGCCTCCTGACTTCCCTGTTGGTAAAATGGGGATGATGGTGTTCAGATTTTAGGATGTCCCGAAGGCGTCCCAGTTGGCCCCTTCCTTGCACCAGGGTCTTGTGTCAATATTTTGAGAGCTCTTCAGTCTTTGGCCCAGGTGATCTCTAGGATTGTTTTCAAGGATATGAGCCTTTGTGGCTGCCACCTTTGTTTTTATTGCTGCATTTATATGGATTTGATGCTCTCTTGGGATTGTTTTCATGTTCCTGACTTGGATTTCTCTGGCAGTGCTCAGCGGAAAGCCTGTGTTATCTGCTCATCCTTCGGATACGAGAGGAAAAGGGAGGTGCTGGGAGTGGGTTGTTGGCTGCTGCCAAGTCCCGTGCTTGCTCTGCTCTGCCATGCCACGGTGGGGCCCTCTGCTCCCCTCTGAGCATGCACAGGGGTTGAATTTCCTGGCTCTGGTTCCAGTTTTGTTACTGGGTTTGTAACTTGTCTGAAGAGGCAGAGCCTGGCCCCTAGTCCTCACCTGCTTTAAATGGGACTATGAACCCTTAGGTGGAGGAGCAGGAGTGGGGTTACAAGCCTCAAGCAGTGTCTGTAAGCCTCTCTTGAGATGCTCAGGTGGATGGTAACTAAATTCTGAACTCCTTTTGATGTTTTTCAGCTCTGAAAAGATCTTTTGAGGTGGAGGAGGTAGATCAGTCTTCAAATTCTTCCACCCCACAAAGACGGACCCCGAACACCCTCCTCAGGTCCACTGTGTCCAGCTCCACACAGAAGTTTCAGGAACTTGGCACCAGGAATTTGGAGCCGTCTGCCCGACATGCGGACCCCACAGGCCAAAGATCACCCAAGCCCTCTCTGAGGAGAGTGGAGCTCTCTGGACCCAAACTGCCCGAACCAGTATCCAGAAGAACAGAAATCTCCATTGACATCTCATCCAAGCAGGTGGAGAACTCCACCTCAGGGTTGTCAAGGTTTGGCCTCAAAAGAGCAGATGTGCTGGGGCACAAACCCCCAGAGCCTACTCCAAGGAGGACTGAGATCACCCTCGGCAAGCCCCAGGAGCTGGGTCTCCGGAGGGTAGAGGCGCCAGCATCAAAGATCCCTGAGATGCCCCAGCGGAGAGCTGAGACGGCTAATGCTCCTGTGCCTGACACAGCCACGAAGCGCGTGGAAATTCAGGTAGCAAAGGCTGCTGAGGTCCCAGCCCCACCGGCACGGCAAGTGGAGAGCTCGGAGCCTCCTCTGACCACCCAGCCTCCCCAGGCAGAGCCAAAGCTGCAGCCAGTGCTGATGGAGAGCCTGTCAAAGAGAGAAGAAGGTGAGTACAGCTCTGGGCAGCTGTTTGGGTGAGGCTCTGGCTGATACCTGCCTTTGTCCCTTGCTGTGGGCTCAGAGCCCACGTGGGGATGCAGTTTGTTGCGTGCTGCTCTTTCAGCTCTAGTGGTTATGCTTTTTCTGGCTGGTCTTGGATCTGTGCTCAGATGTGTCTACATACATGGCTGTTATCTGTGGGTTTATCCTGGCTGAAAGAGCTGTCAGTTTGTATAAAAGATGCTATCAAGCCTAAAATGAAATAAAAAAGAAAACGTCAAAAGCCTGGGTGCTTGCAGAAGCTGACAGTGCTGCCAGCTTGGGCCCTGTGTGTGGACCCACCCACCTGTGCAGCATCTAGAAAAGCCTCTGAGGTGCTGGAGAGGCGGTGGTTGTGGAAGCATTGTTGTGATGGCCTGTTGTTTAGTGTTGTTGCTTATGGTTGTGGGGCAGAAACTGCCTCTTCATTAGCAGGAGTCAGGGTTTTTTGGCCTTGGATCCAAAGTCTAATAAAATTGTGGACCAGAGCCACTGTTAAACTGGAGCCCTGGCTTGTATTAGCTCTATCTTGTTGTTGATTAAACCCGTATTAAAGCTACCTTCCCTCCCCTGCCAGACATCATTTATTATCCCTAATGTTTTGGAGATCTTTTTTGTTTTCCTCTTCTGGGCTGTTAATTATTTTTCCACTCCCCATCACCCACGAGCTCTCGCCTGTGAGGGATGCCGTGGTCAGTTGGAGGGTACCACGTCCCTACCCCAGCCTGTGCCTCTCCCTGGGGGTTGTGGGATGGCATGCAGTAGCCAAGCCGGGACCTGGGAGGTCCATGCCTGGCCCCGCAGTTGGACCACGCACCTTTGTCTCACCCGTTGTGGGATGGTCTTCTGCTCCATCTCCTCTCCCTGGTCACAGGGCAGTAACGGGGTCTCTGGAGAGGCCAGGTTTTGGTGTGTGTGAACGGTCTAAAGTCAAATTGGGAGTCAGTGGTGGAGCTGATATTGAACCTGTAAGACTTGAGTGGGCTTCTCTCACTGTGCATGTGTATGGCTTAGGTGTGGCTTTTCTGAGCTGGGTTTTAAAGACTGGACAAACAGCTCCAGCAGGGAGCATGTTGGGCCAACTCTAGCTGGGCATGGCTGAGCTCTAAGGCCCAGCCCAGTGATGGGGTTCAGCCTGGATCTCCATTACAGGCTCTCTGTCCCCAGCCACCATGTCTGTGGTGCCCAGGAGGCTCATTTTCTCCCATGGGTGGCTGCTCTGAGCTTCTTTCCAAGCTCTGAACTGCAGATGGTTGGGCACTTTAAGAGCATAAGGCCGTCTAAGCTGCTGAATCCCCCAGCTGCCTGGGGGGAAGAGGAAGGGCCCTCTGCATCAAAAAGGACTTCAGAAGCCTGGGACAGCTGCTGGGGATGAGTTTTACCAAAGAGTCCAGCTGTCTGGGGACCGCCTTGCAGAGCGAGCCAGCTCTTGGTACTGGTACAAAAGGGGCTTTCAGTCTAAATGCCTCCAAGAAGAGCAGGGAGAAAAAGTAGATGGGATAGGGAGGGCTCCATCTTGTTCCTTCATGCCAGCATGAACGTAGAGCCCAGAGTCGCTGCCAGAGCCTGTGTACCTTTCCCAGTCATCTCCAGCCTCTTCCATCACCATGATTCAAGGTTGCCCCGGGCTGCTCTTGTGCAGGATGAGTTCAGGGTGCTCCTCCCTGGGATGCTGGGTGGTGGATGGCATCTCTCCTTGTCACCAGTGTAAGCACAGGGAGGATTTTTGGGAAGGTTGCGCAGGGACCCTCAGGGAGCCTTGTGGATGTTGCTGAAGCTTGCCAGCTCCACTGCAGCTCTGGTCCTACCACAACGCCCCAGGGGAAAACATTGGCTCATACCTGCAGCAGAGGTAACACACAGCGTGAAGTCTTGCTCCCTCTTGCTGCTCCCAGGGTTTGGGGCACCCAAGAGATGCTCCCACGGCACTGGATGCTCCTCGATGCTGTTGCTGGGTGGCTCTCCAGTGCAAACAGTTGAAGAGGGGGTGCAGACAGCTGCTTCCAGTTGCTCTCAGCCCTGAGCTGGGACTTGCCTTCCACCAGTTGGAAGGGCTCAGCGGCCTTCCTGTTAACCCCGTGTCCCGCTGCCGGAGGTATGCAGGAGAGTGTGTTGTGCAGGAAGAGGCCGGTTGGAGAAGGGCAATCACAGAGAGCTCATCAGCTTGGAGCAAACCACAAAGGAAAGGAGTAATTGAAGTGCTGAGCTTTGTTAGGATGGCACTGCTGGTGGTGTGGGCTGAGCGTGCTCTGGAGCCATGGTTCTCAAGGTGGGAGGAGGGCAGGGAGCTGTTCTTCATGAGGCAGAAGAGCAAGAAATGTTCCTCCCCATTCCTCTTCTCCATGTCTGAATCCTTCTCATGCTTTGTTGCACTCCCTGGGGAGCATTCGCTGCGCTGCTGTGTGTTTAACATTAAGTTGGGCCATTGGTGACAGGGAGACAAGACATGGGTGCGCATCACAGGTGCAGTGTACCACTGCACCAGCATCCTGGGCAAAGCTGGACTTCGTGTCCCCAAGGTGGCTGGTGCTCCTCAGCTGGGACAAGGAAATGTGATGGGATGACTGGGCAACGTGGACTGCTATAGTCAGAGTTGTCCAGAGAAATCTGAGCAGGATTGTGCAGCAGGTGTAGGCAAGGAGATAGCATGCAAAGGGCAGAAAGAGGCACAAGCAATTAAAAATAAATATTAAAAAAAATGTGAAGGGAAGTGCTGTTTCTGAACCTGCAGCCCTGGGGGCTGCGGAAGTCTGTCTTCACTGTGTAGGACTTACAAATCTTAACATCCAAGTATGACTGGCTGTGGGTGGTGATGGCCTCTCCCCAGCTCCTGCCCTGGGCAGCAGTTTGCTCCTGGCCCTGGAGCGCTGGCCCAGGCTGGAGCTGGTGGCTGAGACTGTTCCCTCCTTGTGCCGTCTGAGCAGGGTGTGCAGTGCCCACACCTGTGTGGCCAGAGTTTGTTCCTTGCCGTGGTACCACGCTGTGACAGGAGGGGGCTGAGGCAGGTGGCTGTGCCCCCGGCTGCCCTCCCGCTGCCTTTGTGGGGCTGGGTGGGGTGGCTGGGTCCTGCTTCGGTGACCCTTGCTGGTGTTGCAGCCAGCGGGGTGCTGGCTTGGTCAGCCCCATTGCCTCCTGCTTCTGACCCTCTTCTTCCTCCCTGGCTTGCTCTGAAGCAGTGGCTTTGCCTGGGACGTCTCCTGTGGCCCTGGGCAGGGTGGCAGCCCCTCCTGCCTCCTTTCCACTGTGGCAGGCTGAGCGTGGCTGCTCATGAGAGGGAAGGGGAATCGTGAGAGCAGCAATACTTCATCTGGAGACATCTGCTGGCCCTTCACAAAGGAGGGATCTTGAGGGCTCCTCCCAAGCTGGATGTGGGACAGGCCAGTCCTTGGGAAGAGCTGTATCAAGCCCGTCATGGCTAATACTGCTGTGTCCTCCTGCCTGAGCAAGTTCTTCCACTGGTGCTTTCCATTGCTGATGCTGGGCCTGTGTGGTTGAATGCCATGTTCTCCCGTCGTTCCTTGCAACCCAGTGGTGGTTGGATTCAGGGACGAAGGCATCGTTGGTCCCAGAAAAGTTAATGTTTTCCACATCAGTTTAATACTCTGTCTGCTCCCCCCAAATCTGAACCTCTTTGTATTTGTGGTGAAGGCTCATTTCTGGCATCTCAGGTGACAGATGAGAAGTGATCCTGGATGAGAAGTGGAAGCTGGTTTGATCTGATGATCCTTTTTGTCTCTGCCACAAGCTGCTGTGGTCACGTTGCCTGGGGCCGCAGGGACAGCACGCTGCCAGCAAGGCATGCTCTCCACTGCGGCTCTGCTGCCTGCTCCTGCCATTGCCCCATTTTCCTGCTCTTGGCAACTGGTAGGGCCACAGTTCTCCTCCCCCATGGTCCTTTCTTGCAAGGTTGCTCAGGAGCTTGGTTAGATAAATCAAGGCAGATATAATGAATAAGGAAGCTTCACCTAAGACAGGGACTTGACGTTCTGCAATATCCCATCCATCAGCGTGGATGAAGCGTGTCTCTGTGCTGATCCATGGTGATGTGCAAAACAGTCTGAACCATCTCTGAGCTTCCAGCTTTTTGGAGTCTTTCTCCCATTGCTACCTGATGCCTTCCTTTGGGACAGCTATGTGGGGTGCCAGGCACCTCATAAAAACTAGCAAGGTGCCTACTTCTATTTTGCTGCAGAACAAGCAGGACGACGTCAGGATAGTGAAGCAATTAAACTTTTTCACTCTCTTTTTCTATCCTTGGACCCCTATGGAAAGCCTTTTCTTTAGAACTTGCTGTTTTAGAGATTCCTGCAGAGTTGAGCTAAAATGGAGGAAAAAAAAAAAAAACCCAAACAACAAAGGGTGGGGGTGGGGGCAAGCTTTCAGATCCACAGATCTCCTTGTGAAGGCCGCATCTGAAAACTGGGGATGTATTGCTGTGTGCTGGGGAAGCTGTGGTGGAGGCTGCAGCCTGGTGCCCCCCCCAGCCAGCCTCAAGCCTGCATCCTGCCATGGACACCCAGGGATGGAGAAGTGAAGCCACTTGAGCTTTGGGGCGACTTTTCTTCTGTGCTGTCCTGCAAGGGTGACGCTGAGCGAGGGGCTGGGCTGTCTTGCTAGAGCTGGGGGTTTAGAGGGGTTTGGATGACTGTTAACGTTCCCTGCAATGAAGAGGCCAGGGCCAAGTGGAGACGGAGTGAGTAATCGTTTCCAGCTCCCTGAGCTGCACAGCAATTTAACTGTACAAAGAGATTAAAGCTGTAGGGAAACATTTCCTTAAAAGCAGCTGACACATTTGGGCTAGATTACGGGTAGTCTTTTGTTGTTGTTATTTTTAACAGGAAAGTGTCTACAGCCTGAGATACCAAATGGAGGGGTTGAGTGAGAAACACAGAGTCCCAGTTTGTGAACTTAGGTACCAAAAATGAGATAATCTGGAAAAATTGAGACCTGCAGTGCTAGTGACTTGGGATGAAGGAGTGGGAGCGTGTGTGTGTGGGACAGTCACATCCCATCATGGAGATGCTGCCTGATGTGGGACACCAAGTGCATGGCCTCCTGCCTGTGTGGGGCGGGCAGTGGTGGGGGCTGGGCATTTTCTGCGTTCCCCCTCCCTGTGTGCTCTCTGTCCCTGGCTGTGCAGGAAGCGGCCAGCGCACCTCAGTTCCTTTTGGAGCATATTTTGGGCACCGAGGATGTTGGAAGGAGGCCAGGTGATGTACATGCAATGGTTCATCCGCTGCATATCTTTGCCCCCCAGGAATGCTGTTCCCAAACTCATCACATCGTGTTCAGCTCCGGTCATGTTGGCATTCACGTGTGCCCTTCTTTGTGTCTGCATGGGCGCAGCTTCTGTGGATGCCATCGTGGTCCCATGTGGGTGCTCCAGCCATGCAGGATACGCCCTGGGCAGCGAACCTGCCTGCCTCCAGTCTCCAGTGCAGGCAGCCAGACCCAGGTGCAATCATAGAGAGAATTTGTTTCCCTTGTTGGAAGTCCCTGAGGGCCCATAGTAAAAGCACTGTGATCTCCCTAGTGGTGATTCATTATGCAAAGGAAGTTTCCCATAGGAAGTGTTATGGTTCCCATTTCCCTTCCCTGCCTCGCGTCCCTTGAGACCAGGAGAGGGTGAACCCATGGATGCTGAGCTGCAGACCCCTCCTGGCGCTAGGCTCAACAACGTGGCAGGTCTCTTCTGTTGCTAGGTTGGGTCTGCAGGATAGGTTGTGCATCAATGTCATCACTTCCTGAACCTTGCAGGAATCATCTAAAGCCGAATGTGTCTGTAGAGGTCAAAGCCTCCTGATCCAGGCAGGAGGTGGCCAACTGCACAGCACCTGGAGTGCTGGCTCTCTGCAGGCTCATGAGTCTGTGCTCGCTGTGTTCGGGTGTGAACCCTGTGCAGCTGCAGGGCCCTCGTGGCTCTGCACCTCCACGCATGCAAACTGGAGCAGCTGCTGCCTTCCAGGCAGCCCCTGGGCACAGAGGTGCCTTTGCTGCATTGGGAACTGCAGGTGAGTACTCCTGCCTGCCCTTGGATTTGCGTATGTTTAAGTGACACTGGAAGGCGGTGGGGAATGCAGCCCTGGCTGAGGGCCGTGTGTACGAACCAGGCCCAAGAGCTGCTCTGTTTATCTTGCGGTATCTGCGTGTCTGGAGCCCATGGTAGTTCTGCTGGGGAACGTACTCCCCACCCATCAACTCCTTTGGCATCTTCAAGCTTTCTCACATTTAGGTTAATCATCCTACAGGCTGATAAGGCAAATAAAATCCATTATCTTGACCAAGATAAAACAAAGAGTTTGCTTTGATCTCCCGCAGTAAGGCCTGGCCACTCGTTTTGTGACTTCTCTGCTGTCTGCTGAGGGAGGGAAGCGATGGCAATGGTGATGAACCTTCTGTAGTTAAGAAATAATTTTCTTCTAAACTATTTCTAGACATCTGTCCCTGCCTGAGATGTTTCTGTTGGCCAGTAGTTGAAGCAACACCATAGGCTGGGTACGGTGCCAACTCTATGAACTGTGTAAGAGGACTTGAGGAACTGAATTGAGATTATAGGGAGATAATTTTGTTTTGAGAAGATCAAACATTGTTGTGAGCAAAAAAGATGACTTGACAGCAAGCCAGTTGTGTTCTTTACTCCTCCAGCAAACAAACAGGCACAGAGATGCTTTTGTATTGTCCAAGATGCTACGAAGAAGCTGAAGTAAATGTGGCTATAAATGGAAGAAGCAGCTGGTCTTGGATTGCAGCCTGTGCTCAGACTTCTTTGGGCTCAATTTTTCTTACATCTGTTACAGGTTTTAAACGAGGGACTTGGGGAGAGGGCTGCTTTCCTTTGGGTTAGTTGAATCTGGCCCATTCGTTTTGTTGTTCTTCTGAATGGGTCTCTGCGTAGAAGTTCCCTGGATTTTTATAGGGTCATGCACATAAATATTTCAGTGTCTTGAATTGTTTCATTTTATCTTGGCATGAAGATAGTACTGGACATATTTAGAGACGAAGCTGGACCAAAGGGTCTGGTCCAAAACATCTTGCAAACAACAAAACTTTGCAGATGTTTATGCATTTATGAAAAGCAAATAATTTTAACAAGCCATCAAAGGTTGCTGTGCCAGCTTAGGAGCGACAGCATGGGGATTTTCAGTTTTTTCTGTGTGGAAGCGGTTGGTTTTTGCATAGCAAAGACAAGTTGTACAACAGGGGTGAAAATGATGGTCTAGCAGATATGAGCATAACCTTAGATTTATGTTTTGTTTTTTCAATGTAAGGGACAGTGTCCAGGTTACATCTGAGTTGGGTGGTCTTACCAGCCCTGAGTGTTCTCTGAATTCTAGGTCTGCAGGGGCTGTCCATAGTGCAGCTCTAGTGTGGTCCCTGGCTGGTGTTTCTAAGGAGCTCAAAAATATTTAGTGGGAGCTGGGTACTTACCTCGTTCTGTCTCTCTGTGAATTCAACCTTTGTCCATCTATGAGCAGGGAATGCTCCCAATGGATCCCTTGCACATGGCTTTATCTGTACATACTGCATGGCATTCACCCTGTCTCGCTTGAGATGTCTGCACTTGATTTTATCATGTGCATGTCTCCCTTAGGCTGGTGTGAACTGTGTCCTCAAAGGGTTTGGTTTTCTCTGCTGAATGTAAAGAGAGCCTATGCAATCAGTTCATCTGGAAGTGTCTCCATTTGGGTGAGACAATTTTTACCCTCCTATATTATTTCCAGAGTCAAAGAAATGGAGGTGAAAGGGATGTTGCAGCAGGACAGAACTGTGCAAGTCACTAATCCCTTGTTATCAGTAGTGTTTGACAGCCCCTCAGCAAACCTGGTCTTGTGTCAGGTTGTTCTGCAAACAGGTTGCTGTGGACAATCATTTATTTAAGTGCAGGGGTTAGAGTGTCTTTGATGCTTATCGATAGTACTTCAGCTTTTTATAATGGCTCTGTTCTTCTCCCCCCTCCTCCTCTCTTGCTGTGCATGGAGTGGGACAGACATTCCTTCCAACCCTCAAAGAAGAGCTCAGTTTGGGAAAATCTCAGGGAAGGATGATTAGATGGGAATCCAAAAGGGTATGGTGCCTAGGAGGAAAAGGCAGTGATAAAAGCTACCGATACATAAGCTTTCTTAGGAGCTTTCTCAGTTACAACTGTATGGTAACTCACAAGTCTTAAATTGTATTTTGTTGCTTTCAACTCCAGCATGAATGCACCTGGGACATATTTCATGTGTGATGGGTAGATCTGGAGGGGTATCGCAGGTACTGCCCTATCCAGCTTCGGCTAGAGCCCTTGCCTGTGTTTGCTTCCCCTGCATGCTATTGCTCTGGATGGGAATTTTTGTTTACTCTGTTTTTTATTTACTCTGATCTGGGAGGCTGTGCTGGTCTCTACTGATGCACCAAAGTGGTGGTGTCCTCTGAACCCTTCTCTGCAGTTCTGGTACATGGAAATACAGGATGAGTCCCTGGTTACAGTCTCCGAAGCCACAAATGTGCAGGCTCCTGCTGTTATGCGTGTAGAGGTTGCTGTCCTCCATCGCATGCATGGTGTACTTAGGGTGTTCACTGGCAACTCACTCCCATCTGTAGTGGAAATAAATTTAGGGACTGAGTCAGGAAAGCACTGAGAAGACAACAGAAGGTTGGATGGCAAGTCAGGATCCTGCCTTTGCTGTTCACTTGCTAATTGTCCTCGGTGAATCCCTCTATCCGCTTCAGTTCCTCTGTTTGTAACAAGGAGCTGGTGAACATGGCAAAATGCCATGGGTTCAGTCCTTGCATTGAGTCCTTTCTTCTTCGAGGTTCATCTGGTGATAAGGAAATTGCTGGTCCTGGTCACAGAGGCGCAGTGGGATCATGCAGGATGGGAGAAGCTGCTCTGCCCAGCTTACTGGAGGGGTCTACAAAGATAGAGATCTTCAGCTGTCCAGGAGGAGAGGGAAGGTATCAAATGGTTTCTGTATCAAAACCTTCTCCAGTCAACTGTGCTCTTCAGTCTGCTTTCTCCTGAATTTGAAAACCCTGTAGTCTGGAGTGGGGGGAAGGAAAGGATTTGGAAGGGAAAGTTTGGATGTGTGTGTGGCAGATGTGGGTGTGGATGCTGCCTCCTGATTTATGCGCATTGGAGACTGCTGACACTGAGGGAGGTGGAGCAGGCACTGGCAGAGTAGGCACTGGCGGAGTGTGTGGATGCTCTTTGTCTCGTGTCCTCTTCCCCTGCTTCCATCTTGTGCAGATAGGAAGGAGAATGGAGATTACCTTGGAGTTGTCCAGATTTGTCCTGGGAAAAGCAGAAGATCTGAGCAGCTTTTCTGATAAAACATAATTGTTTAGACAAACTCTGGCTGAACTCACTTCCTCCTGCAGCCCAATGCACAGATAAAGGGGGTGGAAGTGGGAGGCCAATTTCACAGCCTGCTGAGGCCCTTCATGGGGTCACGCTGTCCCCAAGATTCCACGTCCACCCATTTTGGCGGCCTTGGAGAAGACGAGAGGATGCAATTGAGTGCTGTGGATGATGCCCAGGCTTTAGGTAGTTAGGCACTCTGAAATGTGGAGGAGACCTTGATAATGCAGCACATCAGTGCTGGGAGCACTGGAGTTGTCCTGGAGGGCAGCATTAGATCCATCATGGTTCGTCTGCAGAGGATGGACCTTAGTTTTGTGTTGCTCTGTGGGATATGAATTTGCTCCAGCTGTGCTCTCCCCAAATCTGGTGGTCCTGGGCATAGGGTGGCTGGGCAGAGCCGTGTCCAAGAGGGGTTCCTGTTTGGACTGGAAGTGATGAGATAAGCAGGACTTGGGTGGGATGTGGCCACAGGAGAGGTGTTGTCATGCCCTGGCTCCTAGTGAGGCTCCAAGAGTTGTGTTGTGGAGTCAGGTGAAATCTGAGATCCTGCCATAATGCTCATGTTCCTCCCATCATTGCATGGGGAAATAGTCCTCCTTGCCCCACTTTGTGTAGTAAATGAAAGTTTATTTACAGCCTAGGAATGCATGCCCTGAGGTTGGGAGGTGAAGGGTTCCTCTGCCGCCCTGAAGGAGCTCTGGGGTTTCCTCTCTGCTTTGTGGCTTTTGTGCCTGGGCAGAAAAGTCTTGCAAAGGAGCAACTTTGTGGGTGGGAGCTCGGCAAAGCAGAGGTCTTTGCATGGGCCCTGGGGCTTGGCTTTGTTTCCCTGTAGCAAGGCCACATATCCATGCATGTCACCTGGAGAAGAAGAGCTGGGAGGAGATAACCAGTGCTCACATGTGACGTGTGGGCTGGAGCAGTCAGGGACAGCAGCAGGTGATGGGCTGCCATCTGTCTGCCACCCCCCTTGGCCATCCTCATCCAGCATCTCACCAGAGCCTGTGTTTGCTTTGGACCCTGGGGGATTTGTTGTTTTTTGGGTTTTTTTATTTGTGTTGGGGCTGAAGCTAGTCCTGGTGTCACCAGCAGCAATGTACCCTGCTGTTCCTGCCCCAGGGCCCTCCATCACCATGTGGCACCTCCCTGCCATCCCCTCCATGGTGACACCTGGGCACATCTCCGAAGCTCAGACAGTGCAGTAAAACCAGCTCCTTATTTAAATCCCTGTTTGGTTAGAGAGGAAGTCAGTAAGGAGCATGGGTTATGACGGGGAGGAGCAGAAGACAAAGAAGCAAGAGGAGAGCCTGCCCCTGTTGCCCTCCTGGCCCCATGGCTCCTGGCCCGGTTCATGTTGCATCTCCTCTGTGAAGATCCCCAGGCTTGTGCTGCTGGCTATGTCTGTCCTTAGCTTCAGAGCAAGCAGAAAAGGGAGCGTTACCTCCCTCCTCTTCCTGGTTGCTCCTGCTCTGCACAGGCTCCGCCCAAAAGCCTTCAATCTCGGTCCCGTTCTGTCTGAAAACTCCTGGGCAGTGCAGCTAGGGTCCTCCTCTCTGGAGAAGGGGCTTTTCAGGATGCTGCAAAGGGCTGGACCCTTCCTCTGCACGCGTGACCTCAGGCAGGGGGAGAAAGGATGGGGCTGCTCCAGGACTGGTCCTTGCTGAGAGGGTGATGTGGGGATGGGACTGAGCTCTGCTGACCTGGCTCCGTGGGGTTTCCAGCTGTGCCCTGGCATGACCCAAAATTGCTCTGTGGAGCTTCGGGGAATGAGTATTTGGCCTCTCCTTCGCTCAGAGGAGCAGGAAGGGTCTGTTTGGGGTTATTTCAGCCCATTTGTGGGACAGACAGTCTATGGGATGGTTGTTTGAAGGCTGAGCAAACTAAAGCCATCACTTGGGCTCCACTGAAAGACCAAAGCTGGGAAAGCCTCAAATTGTGGGCTGCAGAGACAAGGGGGGACATGGCTGTGGCTTTCTGCTGGGGAACAGTGCTGTGTCCCTTGGGAGGGTCACAGAGAACGTTGTTTTGAGTTTCTTCTTTTCCTTCTCATTTTTAGACATGCAAAATTAATTTTTCTCTTTTATTGCCTGTGGCAATATTTATTTTACTGCTCTGTGGCAGTGGGGACTGGATAGGTTTCGCAAACTGAATTTTCCCTCGACAAGCCCCTCCTGATTTCGCATTTCCAGCTGCCAGGCTTGGTTTTAAAACAGCCTACACTGAGTCTGAAAATATTTGAAGGGCCGAGCAATGCGTTGCAGGAAATGGCTTAAGCTTCCTGCTCCCAAGATGGTGTGAGTGTTAAAACAGAACTGGAGAAATATTAGACATCCTACATCCGGCACGGCAGAGGAGAGCAACCCTGGGGTGATGTGATGGAAAGCCTGTACCTGCCCTGCCCCGAACCACACAACCCCCTGCTGCTCCTGGCAGCTTCTGGCAGGATGAGGGCCCCTGCTGGTGCCCCTCCTGCCCCCTCCCCCCCCCCCCATCTCCCCCGGACCCCCACAACCCCAACTTTGTAGGGGGAAAAATGAGCAAATCGTTTCCTGCTCCACTGGGCTTTGCTGTGTTTTGGTTTTGTGGGAAATATGTGGGGAGAGCTGTGGGGGGAAAATTGTCAGTGAATTTCCACCAGGAAATGAGAGTTGGGAAAGCACTGCTTTTGATGAAATATCTGCTACCAGTTTACCTGCCATCTTCCAGCCCGAAGTGAAAGGCAAAAGTCTAAAATAGATGACCAGGATCTGAGTTGGTTCCATTTGTTTGGGGCTGGAGCGGGACCTTCCACATCTGTCTGTGGAAACCACGTTGAGTTATTCAGTTAATCAGAGGCAACTTAATTTTTCCATCCCGGATAACTTCCCTCTTCACGCTGGCTGAGCACCATCTACCTGGCCAGGCAGGGAATAGCAGCTGGCTGGCTGGCCGTGCAGGACGGAGATGCATAAGGGTGGAAAAGAAATGAGAGTCTGTGTGCAGGCAGCGTGGGGAAGGGCAGTAACTGAGGAGGGGGAGGCAGCGTTTCTGTGGAGCAGGGTGGCCCACAGTGGAGCTTTCTGATGGGTGTTGCGTCTTCAGATGTAATTCAGCTCACTGGGGATTACTGCCCCATTATGGAAAGCTTCTCCAAACCCCAGTTTGTTGGCTGGAACATGGAAAATTAGGTAATTTTATTCAAAATGTTATCAGTTGGCTAAAAAATACCTATGCCATGCAGCTGGGCACCCACAGTTGCAGTAGAGGAATGAGGTGGGAGCTGCAGGGCTGCAGGCAGAGCAAGTGGGGTATGGTTTGGAGCTTTTCTCTGCAGCACCTTGGGCTGGTCTGAGCTCACTCACACTGACTTCCTCCTGACAGTCACTAAGAATCATAAATTGCTCATAATAGAAGAAAAATGAGACCTCTTATGCCCATGCTGGGAGTTGAGCCACTTTGGGAGGCGTTGTTCCAGCTCCAGGAGGAGAAGCAGAGCATGTGGGTGCCCTCTCAGGCAGGTTTACCATGAATGGAGCATTATGCTGTACTCTGAACATCCTCCTCCCTGTCTTTCTTCCTTGACCCCTTTTCCTGCACCATTTCATGTGGGGCAGTGGGAGCCCTGGCCACTCTGCAGGAGCGAGGATCAGGAGGGGGAAGTACCATCCTCAGCAGGCAACTCTGTGCCTAGGGATGTTGATAATGCAGATTGCCGATGCTCACCTTTCACCACGGCACATAACCCTGCTAAACCCTGATCGGCACAGCCCTTGGGGCTAGAGATTTGGCTAGGCATGCACCCTGTTTGTTTTCGCAGTTTCTTCTATGGGAGGTGCTTTTCCCCAGGAAGGCTTTGGCCAGCAAACTTGGGGGAGGGGATGATGAGGCTGATTTAAACGCCAAAAGTAGTTACAGCTGGCTGAAAGCTGTGTATGCAGCCCTGTAATACATCAGTGGTGCCCACTGCTCTTGCGCAACACGCTGAGGCTGGTTAAACCTTGGGGGAAGTGAGCCAGCCCTGGTCCCAGCATGGCTTCGTGCAGGCAGGGCTGTGGGCGGCAGGAGTGGAGGGGTGGGCTGGGTGGGTGTTATTTGCCTTGGAGCCATCCCCGTTGGCCTACGTGGCTGCAATGTTGTGCAGGGACCAGAAAGGTGGTCACACAGAATGGGGAAATGAAAAGGCTTTGCTGTCCCAAATGGTGCTGGGTCAAAGCCTGCTGCTGCCCGGCTCATCACATCCTGCAGCAAAACCTTGCGGATGGAGTTGGTGAAGCAGTTACCCACGCAGCATCCCCGGGTCCATGGGGCTCCGGGTGCCCTGGGGAAGGGTGAATGGGGGCGAGTTCACTGAAAAAGGAAACATCCTTCCACAGAAGTGTCCTGGAGCCCTTCAGGCGGTTCAGCGTCACTGGCTTCTGCTGAGCAGCTGCGGTGAAAATGTGGGTCTGCAGGAAGGAGCAAATGCTGCTGTGTAAATCATTGTGTGGTTGATTTATTTTTCTTCTTCTTGTTGGCTGACTCCTGGGGTCCCCCTCCCAGCTGTTCCCTCCATGTGACTGCAGGCCAGTCCGTTCATCTGCAAGACAAGCCCTCCTTCCCACGGCTCCTGCAGAGGGATGTGGAGCCCTGGGGCTGCAGCAGTGGGAGAGGCACGGAAGGGTTTGGAAACTGCTCATTGAAAGGCTCTGCGCAGGGCAGAGGGCAGTGCTCCTCTCGCTGGACCACAGGTCTGTAGGGAGACCAAAGCTGATCACTCAGCTTGTCTTAAATCTGAAATGAATGGGCAATTTGGGGCCCAAGGAGGGAGTTTTAGCAAGTCTCTGTGAGACCCTGTGATCCTGCCTTGCCCAGACATTGTGAGCAGGATGGGATGGGGAGAGCAGGGACATCCATCCTGCATTGGGCAGTGTGGGACTGTGCTGGACCTGCCTGTGGCCCCCAAGGGCTAAACCCAGTACCCAGCCTTTGCCCTTGAAATTGTTAAAGACCAAGAGAGCTTGGCCTGGCCAAGCTGTGAGAAGGTGGTGTTCCTCGGTTGTTAAACAAAAAACCTGTGAGATGAGAAGAAACAGATATTTTTATGCCTTGTCTTTGCATTCCTGTTTCTTGTGCCTTAGGCTTTACCTGTTTCCTGGTCCTGGCAACCTGGGAGGCTGTTGAAGTGGTTATTTTAAGGATGCTTTCCAGAAGCCCTGGGGTCTGTGTGCTGGGGTTCTAAGAAGAGGCTAGTGGGATGTGGCTCCTGGTCCCTGTTCACCAGTGCACAGGGCAAAGGAGGGTGCTTAGCTGTGGGGTTTTTGGCTCTTCTAGTAGACACAGCAATACCTGGTGCATAACCTCTCTCTCACTCACAGGGACTCCTTGTTGGAGCTGAGGTGCTTCATGCATTGAATGGGTGGAGGTCTTGTCAGCAAATGAGTTACCACGGCCATAAAAGACCATAAGAGCATTGTGGTGGGTTCTTATTCCAACTCTTCTCTATAACGGGGTTGTTTCCTAACATTCCCTCCCCTTGCATGATGGAGCTGATTTATAATGGGAGTCAGAGGAGTCTGAGTTGTCCGGAGTCCTGGCAGGATTTGGTTTTCTCTGGGCAGAAGGCTTCCCCTTGATGAGATTGTGGGCACAGCTGGTTTTCCCACTGCTCTTTGGCTAAAAAATAAGCTTACTCTCTAGCCCTTGCCAAACTCTGGATCCGGAGTCTGTTCTTGGAGCCTTGAGTGATGCTTTTCCTTCAGAATCAAAAATGTGACTGATGGTTGGAGCCCCAAGAGTGCTCCCAGTACTGCTGGGATGTGGGGGACAGTGGGGAGACCTGGGCCCCCAGGGACACACTGCAGGCAGCAGCACTCTGCTCTTGGCTATGAGAGAGCATCAGAAATGACAGCTGTATCCTGCAGAATCGAAAACCTCAAACCTAATGGGGCCTGTGACCTTTAAGAAGCTGCGAGCATCGCAGAGTGAAGCCACTGCCTTATCTGCACATCACAGCCACACTGCTGCCTGGGGAGGAGGGCGGCTCTGAGTGGTGCTTGGGTTGCTGCGGGCTCTTCTGGTTTCATGGGGTGATGGGGGTTTGGGAACCTGGCCCGGTGTGTGGTGCCCAGTGCATCAGGGACAGGGACACACGTTGATGTGGGTTGGTGGGTGCTGCATCCCCTCCTCAGTTACTTGTGGGGGACCCTGTGGGACTTGCAGTCTGGAGCATCCCCTAGCTATGTTCTCCAGTCCTTGTAGGAAATGGAGACAAGGCTGGGGGGGACCCTTGGTGTCCTGCAGGTTTGTGTCCAGGGAAGCTGCTCTGAATACATCCCATGAAAGGATCTTCTTCCACTGGACCAGAAAGCACGATCTGCTGTTACATGTTAGGTCTGTGGCTGCTGTGAAGCTGGGGATTAGGTGTAACAGAGCCAAACAGGTACAAATGAACCCCAAAATCAAAATGTGAGCCAGGCATGCACAGTAGGTCTGACAAAATGTTTCTTTTATTCACACCTAAAGCCAAGCTCTGCTTTCTGAGAGGCAACTGTACCTGCAGCAGCTCCTGTGATGGTTCCTGATGATCCATTGAGAGCTTATTCAGTAGCAGCTACCAGTTTGGGTGGCCCACCTCTCCCAACAGATGTGACCATCTGCCTTCCTGGCCTCCACCATGGGTACCATGCTCAGTGCTGAGCACTGGGCAAGGTCTGTGTATATCTAATGCTGCGTAGGGTGATGAGTGGTGATGGTGAGATACGGGTGCAGGCGCTGGCCGCTCCATTCCCCACTCAGCTCCGAACTCCTGGTGTGATCGTGGTGCAGGTCAGCCCGTAAATGTCTCTCAAATATTGGTGCTTCTATATATATACACAGAAATCCCTCAGGGGGAATTACAGCCACCAAAATTGGAATTAGGTCCTTAAATACCTTTTAGGGTGTATGTCTTGGCTCTTCTGTGTCTCTGAACACAGTACTGCCCCATCACCCTGATGCTGGAAAAGCATCAAAACTGAAGACATGCCCTGTAATGGGGAATAGGATGAGGGGAGTAGCTGGGGCGAGGGAGGAAGGGACTGGATGCCTTGCTGGGGGCCTGGGAGCTCCAGTGGAGTTGTGTGGCATTATTAGTCTTTAGAGAGCCTCAGGGCCTGTCTTGGTGTTGGGGTGGTGCTGAAGGAAGGTGCCCAGCATGAGCGTTTTGGACCTGGGGTAAAAGCTTGCATTGCATGTCCGACACCATCAGTGGTTGCACCCAAAACCCAGCTGTCCTTCAGTAGAGCTTGGCTTGCCACAGCTTGCCCAAGTCCTCCTGCAGTCAGAAGCACGCAGGGGCACATCCCCTTGCTGTGGGCAGGGGCAGAAACACCAGAGCCTTTTCCAGGAGAGGACCATACCTTTCCCCAACAGCTCGTGCACAGGTCGTGGGCCATCACATGCTTGTTTCTCTGGCCTGCTGCTTTTTAACGCCTCTAGATATAAAATGAGGGAGTTGGAAATATTAATGTGGCTTTTTTTATGTTGTGATGGAGCCTATCTCAGGCAGACCTCATGTTATAGCTTAGCACGGACAACTTGGTAGCTGATTAGCTGTAGGCATCTTCTGTAGTCAGTAGGAAGAGAGGTGTTTCTCCACACAGCAGGTTCAGACATCCCTGATCCAGCTCTACCACCCCACCTTTTCTACACACCCCCCACACCCCCCCCCGCAATTAGGCAGCTTGAATCCGTCCCACCCCTCTTCCAAACTCCTCCTTGGGCTGCAGGATGTCCTGTGAGATTACTGAGCCCTTGAATGAGGGGCTTTCTTAGCTTGGCAGAGGCTGAACAGATCCCAGAAGACTTCCATGCTGGGAGAAGAGCCCGTTGCCAAGTCGTAGGAGGAATTCCCACGTTCCCGTTCCTTCCCGCTGGCTGCCAAACACTCGCCCAGTCTGAAAAAGCTGATGTGTTTGGTTGAATTTAACCTTTGCTCAAAGTAGTGAGTAACAAGGTCTCTTACTTTTTGTTTCTGGGTGTAAATTCACAATTCAGCAATGGTTTTGTATGCATGACATGATTCTGCTGTGGGAAAAGCTGGAGAAGAGACAGAGAGAAACTTCACTTGGGTGAGGTCCTTTATAGCAGGGACTTTCCGGGAGCCTGCAGAGAGCTTACCCTTCCTTCCTACTCTAAAGAAACCCCCAAACCAGGCTTTTGGCGTCAGCCAGACCTTACTGTTTCAGCAGAAACAAAAAGGCAGCCCCATGGGATGTGGGATTTCTCACATCTGTGGTCGCTGCAGGTCCTGCCTGGACACACGGACACGCACACACTCCTGTGCTTCCCCTGCCAGCAGCAAGTGTGTCCAACTCTGGCAGTGGGGAACGATGGAGTTTCAGGGAGGGGAAATGCTCTTTTTTGTTGCTTCTTTTCACGCCTATGGCTGAAGGCACAGCTAGCGCTATTTTTTTTTCTGCACTGGACCCTCTTTTTATTCTCTAGTTTTTCATCTGTGATAGGAGCCCTGGTGACACTGGTGCTAGCAGTTGCCACCAGTCGCGTAGTCAGCAGCACCCAGCGCTGTCAAAACGGTGTGTGAACCACAGCTGGGCCACCTCTGTGTAACTAAGTATGGCGATGCCTTGGTTTGGGGAGACTGAGAATGATCCAAACTTCATCTCCAAGCTCCCAGACCGGGCAAAGAAGAAAAGAGAAAACCAGCAGATCCTGGAACTGCCTGGCTTCATATTCTGAGGATGTCAGCCATGGCCCACTTGTAGGACCAGCAGGAAGCGTGCAGAGAAGAGAGGTCACTGGAATCCTGTGGTGAGATTTCTGTGCCTCTTGTAGTTCTGCCATGCTGAAGATGCCCCAGCAAATTCCCTCCTGATCTGGACCTCAGTATTTGCTGGTTCAGCCTGTCTGTGCTCACAGTGCCACGGTCACTGGGTATGAAGCTGCAGAGGACTTGGCTACAAATACTGCTCCGTGACCGCTTGGCACAGCGAGGTGCTCGCCCTCCTCAAGCAAGCGTCGAGTTGCATCAAGCTGGAGATGGTCAGGCCACCAGTCTCAGCTCTGCTTGCCGTGAGCAGATGCACCCTGTCACCTTGCGCCCAGCAAAGGGCCAGGAGAAGTTGGCCTGATAGAGGTCAGCTGTATGGCAGGGCGGTGTGTGGCCTTCAAAAGGTTGGAATGACCCTGTCTCCAACACGATAGGATTTGGTTCTAATTAAACAGCCGCCCATGTACGTGACCCCTGGATGCTCCTCCCAGCGGGCAGCCCAGAGGGGTGGGGAGAAGGTGCTGATGGAGTGAGGTGCTTGGTTAGAGGGGTTTGTTTTGGAGTGGGTTTGCAGTGGGACCCTGGGGAAGCAGTATGGAGAGGTCAAACCTAATGGTTGTTTGCTGTTCCTGTACCAGCAATTCCCTCCTAGAGCTGAAGCTCTGGGGGAGCAGCAGAGGCAGGGGCAAAACTGAAGTCTTTTTTGCTCTGAACACATGGAAATCAGAGGCTTGTGGCCCACTGAAGAACAGGATTTGGAGTAATTGCCCCCTGAATGACAAACTGTTGATTATAAGAAGTGTACCCCATGGCACTGCAACCAACCCCAGGGTTATGAGCAGTGCCATAACCCCATGGGCTTTTTTCCTTTTTTTTTTCTTTTTTTTTTTTCCCTTTTTTCATATCTGTGTAAATCTCTGTGCTCCCATTAGTGCCTGCCCTCAGCACTCCCTGAAAATTGCCCAAAAATTCCATCTTGGTGCAATTTAGGATACGCTCCAGCCTGCCTCGAGAACATCTGGTATCTGTGCATAGGGTGATATTAATCACAGCATGAACACGGCCAAGTGTTAAATGGCAGAGCCCTTCCACCTCCCCCCTGCAAATGAAGGTTGTTTCAGTGTTCCAGCAATAAAATTAACCTAGCAGCCTGGACAGGCGGTGATCTGGCAGGAACAACTGCTGTGTGGGATGAAGGGATGAAGAACGTTCTTAAATGGGCCAAGAAAGCATGTGGTCCTATGAGTTTTTTGAAATCCCTGCGGTGTTTGAAGCTATTTTCTAGTCTTCCCTGTCTTCTGAATCCACGGCTGTTACTGCTGCATCTGCAACTGTTCCCTCTCCCTCGGAATTTTGTGCTGAGGCTGTTGTTTTGGGTGTAAATGCTGCTCCCTGTTTCCGGGAAGGTAAACACCCCTCCCTTGCCCTGCTTTGCTGTAGAGATATCAAAGTACTTTGCAAAGGGGGAGAGGAGTTGTTTCTGTTTTGTAGATGGAGGAACCAAGTTGCCAAGGCTACTGAGAAATGTATGTGAATATACTTGCTCAGAGGGTGCATGTGTTTTTGCTCCAGGACACTTAGTGGCTTCCTTTAATATTGGGCAACAAGCAGACAGGACTGGCACAGGGAATATTTTTATTCCCCTTTCTTTGGGTGACCACACGCCAGACAGCGGGCAAGCACCCATCGGCACCATGCTATTCACGTTGCCCCCAAAGGAAAGCGTGGCTCAGGTTTGCCCCAAGTTCCCCAGCTTGTGGCTGAGTTTTTTAAAAAAGAAAACAAAAAAAAAAACACCAATCCAACTATGTCTCGAGTGCAGTTGGCCCCTTAACCACCAAGGCTGCTATACTTTCAAGGGAAGCAGCCCCAGCACTGCTGCATGGGAGGGGCGGGGTGTAGGGGAATAACTGTTGTGTGGTGCCTTTGATGTTGGAGGCTTTTACCAGCGTTACCCAGGGAGAAACTTGAGTGCTCTTTATGTCTGGGTGAGGGAGGCAGAGAGCCAGGAGGGGTTTGCTTTGTGAGACCTTTATGAAGAGAACTGAGCAAAACTTCTCAAAAGTTGTGGAGAGGCTCTCTGGGGCGGCAACTGAAATAGGTGCTGAACCAACCTTGGCTCTTGCAGACGCCAGGCAGTGTGCACTGTCCTCCTCCTTGTAACCCTTGGCTGTGTAAGTCTCCCTGCCTGAGCTCTCCCCAGCCTTGGGGAATAAAAAGCCAAGGTAAAGGCTGTGCTGGTGTTTCCACAGCTGTGCCAGAAGGAAGTCGTGGAGCAGGCAAGCTGGATCCCTGGCCATGTGATGAGTGCAAGGGAGATTGAAGGGTAAGGAGGGGAAAAGTAGAGCAGTGGCTCAGCAAGGGGAAAATACCAGGGGCATGATGCAGGCATCGGTGCAGGGGAACGCTTTGTCAGGGCCTGTGCTAAGGGAGGGCCAGAGTCGAGTGTGCTGGCCGCTCAGGTTTGCCGTGGGATGGGGATGTGCTGGGCCGTGTCTCAGTGCCCAGGTGAAGCACGCAGGGAGTGGGCAAGGGGAGTCACAGCAGCTGGTGCTAGGTCCTGGGGGTGAAACCGGGCGGCAGCGACCCTGATAATCCTATCCATCACCAGGTGATGGGGGCTCCCTGGGCTGTCAGATCTCAGTGGGCTGGGACCCTGCTGCAGGCAGGCTGCCCTCGCCCAGCTCCCACAGTGAAAAGGGACCCTGGTTGCTGGCAATGCCAGGCAAGGTTGAGAGTACTGCCTGCGGAAGGGTCCATACCGGATTTGGGAGCCCTGCCCTGGCCAGAGGGGCCAGGGGTGGTTGTCTGCATCTGTGCAGCTGTGGGAAGGGGCTGCTGCAGCCTTGCCTGCCCGGCAAACGCTTGGTTGCTATCAGCTTTGCTGGCTGCATTGGTGATGCTCTTGCATTACTTCCTCTGGGAAAACACATTTCTGTAGCATCCTGGGGAGCGTATCTGGTGACGTAAGAGAGGGCTAACAGCCCATGGTTGTCTCTCCTCAGTTTCTGCTCTGGAAGTTGGTTGTGAACTGATAGGGAAGGAACCTCCGGTGTTAGATGGCCCCTTGTCCTGGTGAGCACTGGGGGAAACCCATCTCTGGAGCATCCTTGTGAGCGCTGGTGGGTGGTGCCAGGGCACCAGGCCAACGAGGCGGTGGGGAAATCCTCCTCTCCCCAGCCCTTTTCTGTAGTTCTCAGTGCCCATGTGGGAAGTGCTCCCCAAAAGTAGACTCCTGCTCTCTCCTTCTCTCACCCATCCTGCCCCAGCATACGTGCAGCAACCCCCAAACCTGAGCTGCAGCCTGTGCCCAGGATGTGTGTCCCCGCCTGTTCAGGGAGACTCGCTGTGGGATGTGCTAGAGGCACCCAGAACCCTGGGGACCCCCATCCCCCCCGAAAAAAGGCAGGGGGATGAGGGCGCCCAGCTGCCTGCTAGCGGAGGTCAGATCCCTTCCAAGGGGCGCGATGTTCTGGCTCTTGCCGCCGGGACCCCCGGCCCCGCAGCGGGGTGCGGGGGGTGGGTTTGCCGGCCACTCGCTGTCCCCAGTAGCGCCGCAAGTGTCCACGCGTGGGACAGCAACGAGGAACAGGACTCGCCTCCCCCCGCCCTGAGAGCGTTTCCCCTGGCTTTTCTCTTTAATTGGCTCTTTTGAACCAGCCCCGTCCAACCCCCTCCCTGCCTCCGGCCCCGGCCCCGCGCGGGAGCTGCGGCCGCCCGGGTGAGTGCGGGGGCTCCGCGCCGGGGCTGGGGGGTTCCCGCGGGGGCGCCGGGGCCGCAGTGCGCTCCCAGCCCCGCGGCGGGCTGGGGCTGGGGCTGGGGCTGCGGGGAGGGCGGGCGCTCGGCGGGGCCGGGGGCGGCAACCGGGTCACGCCGCGCCGCCGTCTCGCGTGGGCGGGCTGAGTGCGGACACCGCGGTCCCGCCCGCAGGTCTGTTCCGCGCTGTGTCGCAGCATTGTAGCTGTGGGAAGCTTGGGGGGTGTTTTTGCTTCCCTTTCTAATTAAAAAAAAAAAATTAATGGTGCCTCATTCTTCTCTCGCCGGTCATGAGGGCTGTTTGCACAGTGATTGCGGAGGATTGGAAACATGCATGTTTAAGTGACGTGGTGGGAACCCCCTGGGCTTGCTAAGTGCACGGTTTTTCAGTCTGGCAGAGGCAGGGTGCTGAGCGCGGGCAGCCCAGGCCGTGTGCGGTGTGTGCCCGCAGGAATAGTGCCTTTCCCCTTGTACCCCGACGACCCGCTGTCACCCGGCACCTTTACACCCCTCGGAGGCAGCTGGGGGGTTTCTGCTCCTGCCTGTGCTGTGACCCGCTGGTCCTGCCCGCAGGCGGCCCCTGTGTGGCAGAGGCTTCGTGCCAGAGAATTTCAGACCAGGGTTTTTCTATCCATCCCTGGAACGACCACGCTTCATTCAGGGACATGCATCCGGGATGGATCTGGGCTGACGTATTCGGGGCCGAGACTGTCTCTGGTTCTACGAGGGCAGATCAGGGCTGGGGGAGCAGCTGGGCTCCAATGAGGCCAATACTGCTGCCCCATGCGGTGGCTTTCAGCATATACTGGGCTGTTTATATAGGGTTTCTCGGGGATTTTATAGTTTAGGATTAGAGGGCACTGATAGGGTGTTGTGTCTGCCCTTCCATAAATTGCAGGTCCCTCCATCTTGCCCCCAAACCCCTCTTTGGATCTATGGGCATCTAGCCCTCCATGAGCTGAGCAGCCGTGTGCCCTACACAGCCCACTGGGATTGCTCCCACTGCTCTCAGGTGAACTTGCACGAATGCACGGACCAGAGGAACATGAGAACATTTTACTATAGTGCCAGGCAAGTTTTGGGTTAAATACCTCTTGTGTTAAGCAAGTTGCTTAATTTTATGGAATTGCTGCTGCCACAGATGGTGGGGGCTGCACATGGAGCAGACAGGTGGTGCAACTCTAGGGTGCGTAGAGATTTTACGCTGCTGTTGGAGATGCACTGGCTGAGGGTCCTGGGTTCCCTGTTGCTAAGAGCCGTTGGTTGGTTTGACCGAAATCCCCCACTAGATAGGCGGGTCTGGGCCGCATGACGGGAGATTTGCATGGGCAGGCAACGCTCCGTTGAGCTTTGGTTTTGAGATGAGTGGTGGTTTAGGCACCACCCTGTTAAAAAAAAAAGGCAAGAATTAGGATTACATGTGAACCCTTAAGTGCCATTGTCCCATCCAGGTGTGATTCCAGATTGTAGGGTACAACATCCAGGAGTACAGTTATCCAGGGTGTGTGCTCTGCTTAAAGCCCTGCTGTAAGGGCATCCTGAGTGCAGGTATGGACATGCTGAGATAGAAGAAATATGTTTGGAGCACATGGAGGACTGCAATAGCCCTGGGATCTGTGACCCTTTTCATGCTTTTGTAGTTGCAGTCCGTGATTTTCCACGTTGAGAGCAAAATACCTGTGTGGCTGTGGGACTTGCGGGTGGCTTGGTGGTGGTGCATTGAATGTGTTTGACCTTGTAGCTGTTAAGCATGTATATTCTCATTAGTATATGCTAGCAATAGCTCTAAGTATGCAGATGTGCCAGGGTCTAATGGCTTGGTAGCTAATAACCTGGCAGCAGCGGTTCCTGGATGCCTCTCCGTGGGGAATCCAGACTTCCCTCTCCAAGCACAGTGGAATTTTTATAGCATGTGATTTTAAATGCTGTGATTTCCGTATGGCCGTGACACTACATCCAGCCCTGTCGAAGCTATGCCAGGGCTGGGCAAAACCCACGCTGGAGATGTTGTTGATCCTTGAGTAACATTTCTGAGCTTTGCTCCAGTATGTAGGAAAGGCTGGGCTGGGAAAGGGAAGGACAGCTCACTTAGGGTTGCACCTGCTGGCTACTGTGACTTTATGTCCGAATACAACTATGCTTCATTTCATTTATCTCTAAAATTTGGTAGGCACTTTGTGGAGAAGCATATGGTAAAGCTAGCTCATTCATTAAAAAATAGTAACAAAAACTAGACTGAAAGAATTAACCTTGCAAATACAGCTCAGTGACATCCTAGGAGTACATGTCCAAAAATCCTGTGGGGGAGCTGGCACATGGCATTTCAAGGTAACAGGAAGGCCTGGGAAGGAGCAGTGGCAGAGGGTCCAGGCTGGCAAACCCCATTTGCTGCAGGGGCATAGCTGTCGGGGCCGCACTGTAACGCAGGAAAGGATGCAGCACCATGGGATGCGTGCCCGGGTGTCAGCTGCGAGATGAAGGCAAAAGTGGTTTGTCTGCATCCGTAGTGGGTGTGAACACCGTCTGCTTCCCAGCAGCATCCCTGGCTTTGTTCCCTGGATCCCTGTCCTTTTGGGGAAGAGGCACGGCTCTGCCGTTACCACCCTGAAGCTCTCCGGCACATGCTGGCTCACCTTCATCATCCTGAGATGTGGTCCCCAAAATGCCAGGCAGTGTCAGGACGCGTGCAGGTTCCTCCCCATGTGCCCTCATTGCCATCAGCGATCGCTATGGTGGGGTGCGGCTGAGCATCACCCGGTGGGAATTCGGCAGGGGTGCTTTCTCCAGTCCCTGATAAATCATATGAGAACCGATGCCGAGGTGTGGCTGCTCTGGGGGTGCTTTGGGGCCATCAGACCTTGCCAGGATAAGACACCTGCGTACCCGTGTCCTGCCGCAGGGATGGTGCCTGTGTCCAGCTGCCTCCACCGGCTCTCCCTTCTCACAAACTTGTGGAAAAGTGATTTATCTTCCCATTTTATGGCCCTCTCCCAAATTGGGTTAACACTTGCTGCGAATGCAAAACTTGCTGGAGGGGCCTGGTCAAACGGGGCTGTAAAAGCCACATTTTCTTTGGGAATTGGATTAAGGCCCCTTCTTTTCTGGGCGGATGTGGGTGACGTTAAATCTCTCTTTGTCCTGGACAGTATTTCTGGCCCAGCTGCAGCGGGTTAACCCTTTCTCATCCCACACAGTCCTGGTGATGAATAGCCCTTTGCTAAGCAACAGAGACCTTTTCCTTGGGTGGCTGTGGGTGGAAGTAGGGGCAGTGCAGGCTATGTCCTCCCCCTGCGCAGTCAGGGGCTGAAGTGGCAAAGCCTTGATGCCTGGGTAGGGGACTGCATTGGCGTGTGTGTGGGACGGGGACCTGCCCTAACTCAGCTTTCTGCTGCCTTTCTTTGGCTTTTTTTATCTCTTCCTATTCCCCCAGATAAGCTGATGGAAGGGGAGATGTGCTGCAGTCCTGCACTGGGACCAGAGCCCTCGCTGTGTTGGGGTAGCCCCAGCTGCCTGGATGGAATATGGGTGGGACAGGGAGGGGACAGAAGTCACAGCGAGCAGAGGCCAGGCCAGCTGGCGACTGTGGGAGAACTGCTTGTGTGCTCCGTGGAGAGCAATTACCATGCCAGTGGTGCTCCATGGGGCACTGGTGCCCAGGCAGACACTGGCACTGGGCTGGGGGTAGGAGCTTAATTTTGTCTGGAGAGCTGGAGGACTTTATTAGTAGCCAGCAGCAGGGTGATTGCAGGCAGAAAGCACCCTTATGGCTCCAGGGAAGCCCTCGGCTCCTTTGCCCAGCCTCTGAGGAGGTGGCTTGGTTTGGTACTTGGTGCTTGGCTCTAATCTGCTGTAGCCAAACAGAAGTGAAGGTGGTTTCGTAGCTGTCTCTGGGGTCGGTCGGCATCTCATGCCGCACACCCAGGGCTTGCGTCCATTTCATGTTTTTTTTTTCTCCGCTGCACCACATTGCCGTGTCACCTTGGATTCATCCACATTGCTCTCAGACTTGGCTTATTTATTTATGCAAAAGCCAAATGGTAGCAGGGACTGTCCCTTTCTGGTGGCCTGGCAGAGCTGGCAGGGGTGCCCAGCGCCAGCTCCCTGCAGCACAGATCCTGTGCTGTTACCAGGATGGCTCCTGATAAGAGCAGAGCAAGGATTTGATTTCCCTGTGGGGGGTCCAGGACCTTGTTGAAGTGGCACCAGGAGGAGCTCACCAGGTCTCCTGGCAGCGGTGGGCTTGCAGACCACATGTCTGAATTCTCCCCATGCCCTTCTGCTCCCCTGAGTGTTAGGATGTGGTCGCTCCAAGGCTGATGGAGGGGTGTCGCCACCTCCCAGATCTGACCCCAGGAGCAGATGGGGACTGAGTGGGACTCTCTCACAGCGCTGGGAGCTGCAGGGAAGCAATGCATTTCTCTCCCACCCGTCCTCGCCCTCCCCCCATCCTCCTGACCTTTCTGCATCAAAATACAAAGCGCTATTATTCGTAGAAAAGCACCTCCATCAGAGGAGACAGCTGGCGCTGCAAGCAGCTTTCTGGGGATGGGTTGCTATTAATTAAGCTGCAGGAGACAGCCCGGCAGCTTGGCAGCTTGAATGGGGTTTCTTTCTGTTCAAGGTTAGGGTGCCTTAAATTCTTTCTTCTTTACCTCCAAAGAGAATTTATAGGCTTAAAAGGGGAAGCACACAAAGGATGGAGAAAGGCCCTTTATGCCCTGCTTGCACAGACGTTACCCATCGCATTGCTGGTGATGAGCGTGTATGTGCAGGGACCCATAGGACACCCCAGCACCCACTTTGCAGTTTGATTTGTACCAGGTGGATGCTGTGACCCCCAGGGATGTCACTGCCTGGCAGGGCTGGAGCATCTCCCCATCTAGAAAGGAGATGCCACTTTGGGGTGAAATAGAGTTTAAACTACTTGAGCAAGTTTGCTTGAGCTTTGGGGTGACCCAGCTGGCTGAATTTTTCACTCCATACCATTCTGCCTTACAAAGGTGATTTATTTTCACCAAACTCGTCCTCTGCCCCTGCTGCTGAGTCCACTTCAACTATGCTGCTGCTGGTGAGAGAAACAGAGGCAGCGGTGGAAGAGTGCTGGACCCCTGCAAGGTGCCCCGTGGCTTGAGACTCACGGAGGGTCCGTCTGCCCCCTGTCTTTCCGCAGGGCAGGGTATAGGGGTTTGGTGGCGTGGGGCTCTGGGATGCTGGCTGGATGATGTATAGAGGATTTTTCTTTCCCTTTTGAGGGTAATTTCTCCTTGTGATAGTCTGGCTGGGGATGTCTGGGGAGTAGATCATGCCCTTGAGGAGGAGAGATGAGGATTGCTCCTAAAGAAAAGGCAGCAGCTGAAGGAGCGAGGTGCATTTCCTTCAGCAGGGCCAAGCTGTGCCATCTGCAGAGCTGTCCTGGTGACTCCTGAGCCGCAGCATTTCAGTGCCAAGGCAGACCAGTGCCTGCTGAGCAAAACCTGTGCTCAGAGCTGCGGCGTTGGGGGAGTTGCCCTGAAGATGCTGCATGCACTTCATGTCTGTCCAAACAGGAACATCAGTGGCCAAACCCCCGCAAGGTTGGGGGGATGTTAGGAGGAATGGGTTTTTTTCTTGCTTTTTCCAAATATTCATGACCCTAGAGCAGCTTCTGAGGAAAGCACATTCCCTTCTGGAAAGTGATGGATTACTCAAGCCCAGCAAGGAGCCTCCTGCCTTCCCTACGCAAGGGAGCAGGCAGCACAGATCTGCTGCAGAAGAAAGATGCTGGAGGAAGGGATGCTGCTGCAGGGCCACTGCTGGGATGCGACGCTAGGAAGTGAGGCATGGCCTCCGTGGGGTGTGGGATATGATGCCGGTAGGCGAGGCATATCTCCCTGGAGAGCATGTGACTCATGCCAAGGGCATGGTGCCAGGTGCGCATGCTGGACAATGGCAGCTTGTGAAATAGTTCCTTCCCTCCTGGAGAATGGGAGTGGGCTGGAGGAGTCCCTGGTTTTTGGTGCGCTGGGAGTGGGAATGGTCCTGGCACTGTGTCTAACACGAGTTCAATATAAACGGCCACAGTTCAATGATGCTGGCAGGCCCTACTGCCTGCTCCTGTGCAAGGCGTTGAGGGGGTGGATGGTGGCCGCTCCCTGTGCTGTCTCAGGATGTCCGTGTTCTGTCTGATGGAGCCTGCAGGGGCCTGAGATGCTCCCAGCAGCACCTGCACCCCATGGTACCTGCTGCTCCACTGCCGTCTCCGTCTAGGGAGATTTAAGCCACCAAATAACTCTTCTTATGAAGGAACTGGTGTGATACCTGCAGGGGTGTGTCTCTGATGTGGGCTGCTCAGAGAAGCTGCTCAATGCCAAAACCCAGGTAGCTTGAAAGAGTAAAAACAGCATCATGGATAGACTTGGAAGTCCAGTACAGCCAGAAGGTAGGAAATACCATTCTGTAGATCCTACTGTTACAGACCTTCTGGAGAGTTACCCTGCACGTTCAGAAGGGACCACAGTGGTTGCCTGCCAGAGCGCTTCCCAAGTGGTAACGCCTGCAGCTAGGCTCTTAGAAAAGTGTTGGGGTTGGTTTTAGATGTTCCTGGTATGGGGGATCCTTTCTGCTCCTGCTGGAAGTGATGGTGTCTCTTCCAGTCTTAAAAAACTAAATTTTGGTCTTCTGGTCTGCAAGTCCATGCCCTTTTCTTGGTCATGCTGCCTTCCACTGAGCTTGCTGGTGCTTCAGCAAGGTCTCTGGGTGTGCTTTTCCTTCTGCTATTGATCTGAGATTATAAATATAGCTGGCAGGTTTTCCAGCTATCCATCGAAGCCATTGGGGACTTGCAGGTGGTCAGCATTGCTGCACTACTGAAACAACAAAAATGATTTACTAAACGCTAATGCTGCACTTTTAACTGGGGATTGGTGTGATGCAGTACAAATTAGAAATGTCCCTTTAGCGTTCCTGCAAGAAAAGATGTCCTGCTCGTGCTCCCCACATTCAAGGGATTTGATGTTTTCTTACTGTTGGGCAGCTTGGGGTGAAACATTTTTGTTGGCAGCCCAGCAGGACTCCCTCATAGGCCGGCTAGTCCTGGTTAAGCTGTCTTCATTTGCATATCTCAGTTATTCCTCAAAGCTGTGGTTGGAGTTGGAGTACATGCTGACCATGTACTCCAAGGGCAGAGCATTGCCCAGTGTAGGGGAGAGCTGCAGTGCTGCCAGACAGTTTTCTGGTGCAAGATAAAAGATGGTGGTTTGGATTTTCCCGAAAACTGAGGTATTATGGAAACCATCGCTGGTGATCTGCTGCTCCTACTGCCTCCCAGCCTTTCCTGAGCATCAGTGCTGGACCACCTTTTCCACTGAGCCTGACCAGCCCTGCACTAATGCCGGGTCTTGTCCCCACTGCCCTGTTCAGCGTGGCTGTGACATGGGGACCCACTTTTACCTGCAAAGCTGGTGGATAAAGTAGTACAGATAAGAACTGCATAAGGCAGGCAGGAACCTTATTATTTTGGATTAGTTGTAAGCTCAAGAACTGGATCTGTAGTTAGTTCAAATCCCTTGGTACAACTTAGAACAGTGAGAGGGCCTTGCTAGAATTGTTCCTAGCTCTGATTATTATTTCTTTAAAGAGTAGACCAATAACTTTGTGATTTTAAAAGTTTGAATGGGGGATTTGGATCCAGTTCTTGGCTCTGTTCTAAGTTTTCTGCCTGACCCTGGGCAAGTCACTTAATCCTTTTCCTGGTCATCTGCACCATCTGCACCATAGGGGTAAGGCTGCTTCCTTCCTCCACTGGTCAGTCCTGCCTGTTCGCACAGCCAGCTCTTACAGACAGAAATGTGCAGTGGGAGAACAAGTATGATAAAGCCCTGCTTTTCTTGCAGGAATAGAGAGGTGCTCCTGTAACAACAAATCTTGGAGATGGCTGTTTGTCACTCTGCAAGTGCCTCCTCTGTGCACACAGCTCCAAAGCCACCCGAGAGCCTTCATGAGGACAAACACAGCTGGCAAAGCCCAAAGTACTTACTCGCTTTGAGGCCAAAGATGCCACTTTAAAGTCCTTCTGAGCTGCTTGCTCCCCCACCTCAGGTTATTTCTGGGAAGGATGAGATATGAGTTGAAACAAAAAATTGTCAACAAAGTAATCTGAAAAACAACAGTGTGAGCTCCCATTCTGCTTCAAATGCTTTTGCAGAACTTCAGTGACCAAGGGGGGAACTTTTCTGTGTTTTTTTTTTCCCTCACAGGCAAGACTAAAACACACCCACAGATTCAATATGGGAAAACAACACTGAGGAGCAAGGCTTCACATGGCTGAGCACCTGTGCTTATGCCTCTGCTGCCAGCCTTGGTTTGGGCAAGCAAACCCTGTGCTGGATGCTTAACACCTGCACAATGTTACAGATGTGGTTAATTTAACAGCAGGGATGTGAAAAGTGGATTGCATCTGCAAAGCCCATGGGCACCTGAGGTCCCTCCCTTATTCCCTCTGCAAGTACAGTACCTGAGTGAGCATGGCAGAGCTTTACAGAGCCAGGCTGATCTGCTTTCCAGCTCTGCTCTTGCCTTTTTCCAGCTAACACGTGGCTGGAGTGACCTGCAAACAGACCCAGCTGCTGCTTGGGCAAGCCCAGTTTGGCATCTAGCATTGGATTTTCCTGGAGATTAGGGAGATTAAAACACTAATGCCCATTGATAGGGGTTAAAGCTTTATTAAGTCATAAAAAGTCGTGTAATCCAGCAGAAAGCTACGCACAGCTGCAGTGAAGCAGACTGAGGCTGGATTTCCTGCCTGGGTGCTGGGGTGGAGGTTTCTCAGAGATTGGTATTTGTGGCACTTGCTGAAGCGGGGGGATGCAAGTCTCACCCCTCTGAGCACCCATCGTTTCCAGGGCAGCCCACGCCAGCCTTGCCAGGCATTGCAGGGAAGGGATGCTGCCAGCAAGGCATGTGGCAGCTGCGCTGGGTGAAGGAAGAGCTGCCACTGCTGGTGGTCTGGAAGGCGAAGGTAGAGGGCAGCCACATGAGAGCCAGGGATGGCAGGTCAGAGCGGGCTGCAGTGCTGCTGGTGCGGGCGGCAGGGTTTGCATCTGGAGCAGGAGTTTGGCAGCAGCTGGGTGATGCTGATAACAGGTCAAAAAGGATGGACAAGTACTACTAGCCCCTGGTTTGTGGGCTGTGCAGGGACTATGCTTGGGAAATGGAGTCCTTTGGGTACTGAGAACTACAAATGTGCAAATCTGTCTTAACCCTTTTGTCACCTGCAGGCCTTTCTCTGGGAATGCAGACCTTCTGAGAAGTCCAGGGAGCTGGGGACAAAAATACCCTGAGATCATAGGACAGGTCAAAGTAACATGTCAGAACCAGGGGCCCAAAAGAGGCAGGCTGGCTTTGCATCATGGCTGCAAAGGGAGAGAGAACCCCTTCGGCTCCTGGCCCAGCAGTCTGGGTAGTGCAGGTGTTGCTGGGCTCTCCGTGCTTGCTGCCCAGGGCTTCCTGCTGAGCAGCATCAAGGGGGCTTCGACCCACAGCAGGGACTGGCTGGGACCCCAAGCTGCTGGTGGGGCAGGGCCTGGTGGCAGAGCCCACCCGCCTGGCCCCCTGCACCTTGTGGCTTCCCTCCTGCGGCTGGGGCCCTGCTTTCCGCTGGTGGGAGAGAGGTGATGATGCTCTGGTAATCAAGATGTAAGGCAGTAAGGGCTTATGGAGACAGATAATATCTTTATTCAGCTTAATTGACATGATTTTAAAAAGCGACTAGGCTGGTGGATGTAGGCTGCCGTCTCGTCCCTGGTAGATGCAAGATGCAGCTCAGGGGTCTTCAAACAGCTGCAGAGCAAAGTGAGCCCACAGTCAAGCGGTGTTAACACCCACTGGAGACTGGTTTCAGTCTCTGCTGGGAGAATTTCAGGATGCTTGAAAGCCAAAGGCAAGTTTCAGCCTGAGCACTGAGCTGTGCTCAGCGCTGGGGACGGGGATGCACCCCTGTCCCTTCGTCCCTGGAGCAGCAGAGCGGACCGTGCTCTGCTCGGGCTGGGACCGAGCTGGGGCTGCTCACTTTGTCCCAGCCTCGCTCCTTCCCCGTGGAAGTCGCCACTGCCGACCGCCCCGCACCTCCTGCGTGGGCCCGGGAGTGACCGAGGGTGGAGGGACGGGGTGGGACGTGCTGCACATCGTCCCCCTAACCCTTCCCCCTCCTAATCTTTGCGAGCCTTCCCGGCCCGGGGCAGGGGGATGGAAACCGCCCTGGGGCGAGGCAGACTTCGCAGGAAGAGGCTCCATCCCCCGGGCCGGGCTGAAGGGGGAGGAGGAGGAGGAAGGACGGACGATGGGGGAGGAGGCGGAGGGCAGCGCGGGAGGAGGCGGGGAGCCGCCGGCTGCTGGAGCCGCCGCCGCCGCGGGTGAGTCTCCGGTTCCCGGGGCCGGGGGGCAGCGGAGGGGTGGGGGCTGATAGGGGAGAAGTGCCTTTTTGGGGGTGAATTGTTCTGGGGGAGGGTCTGAGAGCGCGGGGGGGTCCTGCCGGCTCCCGCGGGTGGCATGGGCACCTGAGCGCGGGGGGGGTGCCGGGGTGGGGGTGCCCGCTTACGGCCGCGGGAGCTCTCCCGCAGCCTCCCCCCAGCCCCTGTCGCCCCTGCCACCCACAACGGGGGCTGTTGTTCGGCGGCCGCCTGGCCGCGATGCCGGCATTGTCTGGGGATGAATAGCGGCAGTGTGCGGGGGGGCACGGGGTCTACCCGCTGCTGCTGCTGCCGCCCCCTGTTAAACGGGCTATCGGGGCATCAGGGACGCAGTTGCCCATAGTAAAAACAAAACAAACAAACCAAAAACAAATAAAACCCAAACCCCCCACCCCTCAAAAAAAACCAAACCAAACCAAACAACCCCGACCGCCCCATCCCCCCAAAAGAAAAAAAAAAAAGCTAAACTAAAAACTTCAGGATGTAAATCCCTCCTTGCGCACTGGATACTCCAGTACCTCGGGGTGCTGGCGGCACTGGTGCTGCTGGCTTGCCTTTTTTTTTTTTTTGCCGTAGCTCCAGAAGTCTAGCTCAGTCAGGCGTGGGAGGCCAGCGTGGACTGAAGCATGGCGGCTGTGGGCACACACAGCTGTGCCAGGTGCCCGGGCTGAGGTGCCCATGCAGGGCCTGCGGTGGGACACTTTCCTCCTGCAGTGCTTTTTGGGCAAGCTGAGTTTGCGGACGCTGCCTGTCTCTTTGTTTTCAAAGCACAGAGCTCCCCAGAGAAGTGGTGAAAGGTGAGAGGTGCTTTCTCTTGCCCAGGCACTGGGAAGGGTCCCCGCATCCCTCCTGTGCCGAACACCATCACCCAGGGTGGACGGGGAGTTGGGAGGAGGTCCCCTCCCCAGACCTACCAGGGAATCAGTTTTATGTGGGTCCTCAGACCCCCCGGGCGTGGGCAACCCTGAGCCTGTCTGCGGGGAGCAAGGGCTGTGCTGGCCATCGGTGTTTCGGTGCTTGGGGCCGGTTGATGGAATAGCTTTTGCTGGCGTTGGTGTGCAGGACAATGTGCAGCCCCTGAGTGGGGTTGTCCCAGAGAGGCAGGGCTGGTCTTGGGGTCAGCTCTCGCTCTACCTCCGGGGCAAGTTGCCTGTGGAGGGAGACCACTGGGGCTGCATGGCCGGAGACCTCCGTGTGCCCGAGGTGCGGGGCTTGGTTTGCAAGACTGGAGTTGGCAACACTTGGGGATGTTCATGATCATCATCTTCAATTTAAGCTTCTCTGGGCAAACAGGCAGAGATCAGCATAACAACTCCTTGCAGGTCTCTGTAAGTTGTTTAGGGCTGCTGCCTCACGTGGCTCGAGAAATGAGGATGTATGGCTGTGCAGCAAGGGCTGGCACGTGTCTGAGCTGGGGGAGGGTGGTGGTTGGCCTCATGCCGTACGTACGGCGGGGGGGCTTGCACCTGAGATCGCAGGCAGCAGTTTGCGAGTGCTTGAGGTTGTATCCAGGTGGAGCTGGCACCACGGTTTGACCTCTGGGATGAGCTCACGGCATCCCAGCCCAGAAATGCCTGTGACTGACGAGCCTGCGGCAGCCAGAGGGTTAAGCTGGGAAGAGAATCAGCTACGGGAAAGCCAGGAGCATCCATTTTTTGTAAATGAAAGAGCAAGCACAGGGTGAGCTGCGGAGGACTGTTAGTAGAGCAGCGAGCAAGGATAGAAGTGCACGAGCACACACGGCTGGCAGGGGCGGCTCAACCTATGCAGCTGCGCGTGGTCCCTGCCCGTGGCTCGTGCCTGTGGCTCAGCACTGTGGCCCTGCCTGGTTGCCTACTGAAGCGCTCGAATTGCTGCCTCCTTTTTTGATTTCCGAAAATGG
Organism: Phalacrocorax carbo; assembly: GCF_963921805.1. Taxonomy (NCBI): domain Eukaryota; kingdom Metazoa; phylum Chordata; class Aves; order Suliformes; family Phalacrocoracidae; genus Phalacrocorax; species Phalacrocorax carbo. Next base: position 177,829 of record NC_087528.1, read on the forward strand.
ATTTATCCCCCCGTGTGAGTAAAAAGCTTCAAGCCTGGAGCATCTTGCATGCTTATGAGGCACCTGGCCACTTCTCTGGCAGCTCTTGGGTAGATTTGGTCTAATGAAGTGTAGCTCAGCATCCTCTGCTATTTCTAGGTCATGTCAGTTGGCACCTGGGTGGAGCTGAGAAAGAAACGTAACTGGCTGGTAGGTGGGCCTGGGCTAGCAGCCAGCCTGAAACCATAGTCTGGTGCCCAGGGGTGCGAGGGACAGACTGCAGTTCAGGCCTGGTTTTACCAGCCAGGCGCAGATGATTGGAATTGAGTAATAGAACTGTCTCTTAGTTACAGTTTGGTGCTGCAGGGTCTGCAGTGGTGTCTCTGCAAGTCAGGCTGAGCCCTCCTCTGGGGTGCTGGCTGCCCCCCAGCTTCAGACCAAGCCATGCCTTGCATTCTCTGGTACCCTGAGGGAGCAGCATCGACCTGCTGCATTCTGCACCAGGGGATGCTGCCGTGGCTCTGACTGGGCAGCCAAAGAAAGCAGTGGTGCCTGGGCCATGTTGGGTTTGCATACAGCTCCAGCTTTGCTGCCTCCTCCTGACTCCTCTTGTCCCCTTGAAAGGGAAAGATGTGGCTTTGCCACCTCCTCCACAGGCTGGATCCGTTTCCATAGCTCGTGGTCAGCAGCTCAGCATGCAAAGGGGAGAGGCCTTGAAGGCTCCACGTGCTGCAGTCCCGCCGGCCATCTGTAGTTAACCAGGAACTATAAATGCACTCTGGTTCTAAAAGTGTCTCTGTTACACCCTACATGCACAATTTTGTAAGATTGCTGCTCCCCAGAATTGAAAGGTTAGTTGGTCCGCACTGCTCCCTTGAAAACGTCTGTGGATGCTCAGCTGCCTGGGAAGCAGTTGTGTTTTCACACTCTGATACACCGCTGTTTGCTGCTCTGAATCTCTTCTCTGTGTTCGCATGAACCTATTCAACAAATCTGGAAGCCTGCAGTGTTTCCAGCCTCCACTGCGTGGAGGGAAGGGGAGTTATCCCCAGCGCAGCATCCTGGTCTTCTGGGTGCTTGTAGCTCTGCAGAACCAGCTGCAGAATCACCAAAGGTGGCAGATGCTTGGTGCTCCCTGCATCCGAGGGATGTTTCTTTCATTTACCCAGAAAGCATTAGCATTTCTCCATTGATTGCATGTGCATCCATATAGTGTACAAGTGGTTTGAATCTGGCGGCAAGTGGCAGAGATGCAGCCTCCTGGCCTCTCTCCCGTGGCTCTGTGCAGCTGCTGAGCACCAGATCCATGACCAGCCCTGCTCCAGGTTCAGCTCTGCCTTCCTGGATCACCAGCATCCCACTCTGTGTGCATTGCTGGGCAGAGCTGCTGGGTCTAGCCAGGAGCTGGGGTACACTAGACATACTCGGTTCAGCTTCTGTAAGGGTTGTTTAACCTTTGTGTATCTGTAGTGGAAACATGAGTCTCCTTCAGATCCCTTTCCCAAATCCTTTGTGAGGACTGCCAGCCTCAGGGTTCAGGGTTTTGGGCAAGCCTACAGCCTGCGCTTGCATCCCCCGCCCACCGTCGACCTGGGTTGTTGCAGCCGCGTGGCACCAGTGCAGCATTTCTAAGCCCTCAGTTTCCTGGCAGCCCCTCACCAGCAGCGTTTTGCAAAGCCCATCCCACGGGCGCCCGCTCGCGGAGTCCAGCTGGCTGGAGGAGCAGGGGGCTCCCTGGGGCTCCCCTCCCCACGGGGTGCCTTTCATCTGCTGCTTTGCAGATGTTGGGTTTGGCTCATGTCTGACATGCATCAATTACAGTGCAAGAGCCCGGAGTCTTTGGCAAAATCAACCTTGGAGCGGCTGTCCTGAGTCAGCCTGGTGCCTGGGCTGGAGCCATGGGTCTGTTCCCGCTCGGTGCAGTGCTGCCCTGACGGTCTTGCCATTCGACATCTCCTGTGCCTGCGTGGAGGGGGTTTCCCTGGCGGAGGACATCTAAATATGGCACAAGCATGTGTTCCTGAGTGCTTAATGTTCATCTAGGAACATGTGAGCCGGAGGGAGCTGCAGGCTCTGGGCTCTCTGCCCCCATCAGCAAAGCGAGCAGCCCATGCACTTCCCCCACCTCCCTGCAGGAGGGACAAGCAGCTGTTGTTATGGTGGCACTGGTGAAGCAATGGTGCGTGAGGGCTGATCCTGCTCTTGCCAGAGAGACTCAGTGGCAATCAGGAATTTTTGCTGGTATTGGGTGTTTATTAATCCATCCCTCCTTGCAGTGCTTTGGAAGGGTCAGCTTGGCAATGCTGGCACTGAGAGAACTGCAGGTTTGGTGCCATGCCCGCAGAGAGCGTAACGGGTCAACAAGTGCAGGATCTGCCCATGGCATGTCCTGGGCAGCCACAGCTTTTGCTCTGGTTTATTTCTAGGATCTTTCTATTTTAGACAAGCATCTGCCGGGGGTGCTCAGTGCCATGCGGCACAGCATCCCCCTATGCCTGTGTTGCGGAGTGGTCCTGTGGCTCAGCCGTGCCCTGCCTCTGCTGGCACAAACCCCTTGGAGCCAAGTGGGATGCTGGAGTCCCTGGTAAGAAAAGACCAGCTTAGTGCTGGGAAGCAAAGAAGAAAAGTGAAGGTCTGGGTTGCAGCGTTTCTATTGGGAGTCTGCTGGTGCCCTCAGGGTATCTGTATCTTTGCATCCCTGCTGTTCTGCAGATACTGCTAGTCGCAATATATTAAATTTTATTTTATTTTTTCCAAAACAGGAGCTGCGTGCTAGAAGAAAATGCCCTTTAAATCACTTTTTCCCTGCAGGCGAGCTGAAGCAGCGTGGGCCGGGCTGCCGGCTGCGCTGCGCGAGCACATCCTGAGTGGCTGCGCGCCTGTGTGCTCTGTGGTGACAAACTGCCGCCTGCCCTCGCCCCGCGCTTCCTGGGGCTTTTTTCTTGCTGAGTGCTGGGGTGTCCCGAGCCCTCCCTGCGCTGAAGGCGGTGTGGCGAGGCAGCACGTTACAACTGCTTCCTGTGCCAGGGACAGGTTTGCCTGCATGTCCCCCTGCCCAGGGAGGGGTCAGCCCCTCCTGCGCGCTGCTGGTTGCTCGTTAGCAGAGCTTGATAGGTGAGCAAGGAGGTGCTGGAGGTGCTCCTGGCCTGTATTGCAAGCAGAGGGTGGCTTTCTGCTCCATTTGTTTAATTTCATAATTTCTCTGCGCATGCTGTGGGACCTTATCTGCACCAATTTCCCAGGCTGCTGTCCCATCCACGGGGCCAGCACACTTTGGGCTTTCCTGCACATGCAAGCAGTGCCTGCAGGAGTTAAAACAGTTGCACAACCCAGTGCTGCTGCCGGTGGCAGCATATTTTCCACGTGATTTAGTAATCTTTTTTTTTTCTCCTAGTGGTATGTAGGGATTTTTTCCACTTTCAGCTTTGCGTTTTGGAACAGAGCTAATTCGGGATCTGTGTTGAGACCTCAGGCACGCTGGGCCGTTTGGCTTTGCAGGGAGCAGTGCGGCAGCACGTTGTCAGCTGTGCAAGAGACTGAATCCACGTGTGCTCAGTGTGTAGATGGGGAGGAGCGTGGCGCTACCTCGCCTGCCAGCTATGGCGTGCTTGCACTCTAGCAGCTCTCTGAGTAATGGTGATCTGCACAGCCCAGGATTAACGGTTGGAAAAAAAGGGTATTTGGGATCAGTTCTGGGTTTGGTTTTCATGTTTATATATTTTTTTTTTCTGTGTGGCCTATATTTGAGCGCATGGAAGTGCGCTGTGCTCACAGGAAATGAGTGCTTCCGCCTTGCAGACCCCGGCAGGCTCCGGTCTGACGCTGCTCCCGCAGCTCCTGCCCATCACTGGAGGAGAAGAGGTGACAGGCATGTGCTTGGAGGAGGGTCCTTGGACCAGCCACATTCCTACCACAAATCCCTTCAGAGGGAGGGAGAGAAAACCAAGCAGCACCTCATCAAAGGCCAGAAATAACAGTGGGGTGAGGCAGATGAGCTGAGATCCGTATTCCTGTTTGAAGGAATGGGGATGAGAACTTTACAGTAAGTCCTTTGTAAACAATAAAATATTTTTAATTAATAATAATCAAATAAATAATAAAAATAATAAATAAGCTTTGCAAAAGGCTTAACAAAATTAAAATGCTTGCCTAGGCTGGTGGCCGCAGGGACCTGGGCATCGATCAGCAGCAGCCTGGGGTGGGCAGGGCTCTCAGAAGTCTGCTTTCCTAAAACCTGCCTCCCCACGCCTGCATTAGAGGAGGTTGCCCTGCATGGCTGATACCTCCAGGAGCTTGCAAGGACCAGGCTGAGCTTATGCATGATCTGCCTTTGAGATACTTGCTGTGCCCGCTGCAGGCAGCGTGGAGCAGCTGGGGCAGGGTGGGAGCAGGCTCCATTGCCCGGTAGTGCATCTAGGGCAGTTTGTCCTTCCCAGTGCCAGATGCTCCTGGCTGGTGCTTGGGGGAGCAGGTACCTCCCCAGTTTTTATTATGAAGGTGTTAAATGAGGTAGTAGGTGTACATTTGCTTCTCCTGAAGCACATTGCTAACCTGGAGCTGTCTCGCAGGGGAGGCAAGCACCCTGTCTCTGCAAGAAGTCGAAGGGTTTGGGTTCCTTGGTTGGATATCGGCAGAATAAGCAGGATCATGAAAGCTTCGTGACTGCATGGGTGTTGTCTGGCATGACCCATTTTGATGCAGATGTGTCGGTTTTTGGTTTTTTGGCAAGAAGCAAGCTGGGGCCAGCAGCCTTTCTGCTGCGTCAGCTGGAGCTCAAGCAGGGCATGTGTTGGTAGATGCCAAGAACTCTTCTGTGTGTGCAAAACCATCCAGTTCCCCGAAACGTGGCCGCGAGGCATTCCCACCAGCAATCTGCATAGTGCTGTAATTACAGTGGTACGGAGTAGTGGGCAGGCTGTGTAGGTCTGCAAGCCTTCAACGGCAGTGCCTGGGCTCAGGGCTGTGTTGCTAAAAGCCTTGGTCACTCCCTAAATAAACTCCTGGACTTGTGCCGAGGACTTTCTTGGCACTGGGTCTTGCTCTGTGGCAGCGGAGCGGCTGCTTGTGTGACCTAGTGTGTGAGCAGCCTGCTCCCTCCATACCCGCATTCCTTTGCTGCGGCAGGCTTGGTGATGTGGGCAGGGATCAAGGTGAATCCAGTAAGCTTAAGAAGGGGAATCCCAAATTTGATGTAATTACAGGTGAAGGAAGGTCCCGTATGCCTCCTTCTTCTTAGCCTTCTGGTGCTCTGAGTCCCTGTGTGTGCTTTATTCCCACTTTGGATGCAGCAGGCAGCTCCTTTCATCCCCTGCCAGGAGCAGCATCCTGGTGTGCTTGGCATTGCCTACCATCACTGACCACCCTGTCTTTGCCCTGCAGGTCCAGAGGCAGTTCCCAGCCACGCACCCAGCATGACGGACGTGCCACGGGATGCTGGCTCCAAGCAGCCAGCGCCAACACGGCCAGAGAAACCGGCCGCGGACTTTGGCTATGTGGGGATAGACGCCATCCTGGAGCAGATGAGACGGAAAGCCATGAAGCAGGGGTTTGAGTTCAACATCATGGTTGTGGGTGAGTTCTCCCCCTCAGCAGCTGCCTGCAACGTGCTTGGCGAGTTGTTTTTGTTCTTCTGTGATGATGTTTGTCCTCTCTGGAGCCTCCTCGGGAGCAGCAGCCCCAGCTCAGCATTGGGGTCTTTGCCTTAGGAGTCGGCAAACCCCGCTCTTGCGGAGCTGGATTGAATTCAGCTGTCGTTAAAGCTGGCTGTGTGACATGGCGCGTGGTCCCGCGCATCTTCGCACGTCTTAGGGTGTGTTACCCATAGGCATGTTCCAGAGGGGAACGCCCCAAGGCGTGTCGGGACTCACTGAAGCCTTGCAGAGAGCTCCCTTGCCTGCTCTCCTGGGAGCCCTGCACTGGTTTGAGCAGTCAGAGAGCATGTTAGCATTCAAAAGGTTTCACTGCTGCTGGTATACCAGAGCCCTGATCTTAACTGGTATTTCCAGCAGTTTGGCTAAAATTCCTCTGTGTGAGTTTTCTTGTATTTAAGATATTGTGCTGCGCAGCTCAGACAGCAGATGCAACCATGCTACAAGTACCAGGGAAGAGATGTCTTGTGTGATTTACTGGTGGGAATCAAGAGCAGCAAGGGGGTTTGCATGGCTTGGTTGTTCGGTTTGAACGGCCTCTGCTACCGGTGACTCCTTCGGGGACCTGCAGTGTGGCATGGGGGGTATGAGAGTGTCCCAGAGGGTGTCCATGGGCAGGGAGGGAGGGCTGGTGTGTGTCTAAATCCTGCTGCCTGCAAGGTCCTCTTCATTAGCTTTCCAAGGCTGCAGAATGGGTGGGATGAAGGAACTTTATTTCAGCGGCATTGCCGCTGCTCTGGCTGCAGCTTCTGCTGAAGGTGTCTGCTCTCCTGCAGCCCCTGGCCTCTCGGTGCCAGGGACTGCACCAGCCACTTGCCAGCAAAATACTGGGTGTACTGGAGAGCTGGGCAGGCACCATGGGAGGATGTGCAAGGGGGAAGAGGGAAAAGAATTCAGCCTTTTCTGCATTTTTCCAGCTATCACTGTCTGGCGTGCTCCTGCGGAGTCCCTCCTGTGAGCTGGGCTGTGCTCCCTGGGGCCAGGCTGTATGGGCAGCAGCTGTCCCTGCCTGACTCTCCCAGGGGAGGTGGCATGGTGGTGGGGGTCTCCCCATCCCACTTCCTCCTGCAAGGAGTTGAAGGAGTTGTGTAGGGCTGTCGGTTTGTGTGGGGATGTCCGTGAGGTAGGAGCCCCCACAGCCGTGGGGGGCTTCCTGGGGTTATGGGAGGGCCTGATCCAGAGTTTGCTAATTACGTACAAGATACTAGTGTGCTGTAGCTTCCCAGCGAGCTCTGCTGATGCTCTGCCTTTCCCATTTTGATATTTTCATACACAACTTGATCTATGGGGAGGGCTCCCCAGGCTGGGAGATGGCTGCAAACCTGGTCACTACAGAACCTGCTCTTGCAAGGTTTTTTAACAAACCCAGCTCTTTGCTGCCAGTGGAGCAGCACTCCCAGGACAGAGGGATCATGGCACTGATCCTGAGAGTCTGCGAGCGAGATTGCATGAGCTGAGCCCCCTTTTCCCTGCCAGAAGAGGCACCCATCCCTTTGCGAGCAGGCTGTGCTGCAGTAGTGCATCAGCTTTCTGCTTCGCAGATGTGGAGGGATGTTCAGGAAAGGGCCTGGCTTTGCCTTGGCAGCGCTGTGTGTGGTATGAAAGCCCATGCTGCAGCGCGGCTGGAAAACATTGTTCTTCCCTTGGCAGGCTCTGGGCTGACTGTTTATAGGCTGGGGAATTTGTGGCAGCATAAACAAGTCAAGCTCTGGCCCTCCCAGAGATGTAGGGAGGGGTGTGGGGGGAGCAGCACCTCATGGGGTGCCCCTCAGGGAGGGGATGCTCTGCTAAGGCTGGGAAACTGCAGCCCGCCCTTGTCTTGCTGCATTTCTCCAGGATATGGTCGAGCTTCTAGGGATTGGTTTAGCTCCTTTGTTGCCATCCAGTCTAAGCTGCAAGTCCTTCCATTGAAAAAATTGCAATCCCTGAAACAGGTGGGAAACGTAGGAGGTGTCTTCTGCACTGGAGGTGGGAATTGAGCACCACTGCCAGCATGGGGTCACTCTACCCGCACCGTGTCCTTATGAGGAGGCTTTTTGAAAATCCTGTACCCTGTGTACCAGGGTCCCTGTTCAAAAGGGTTTCACCAGTCTAATCAAAGCTCTGAGAGGAGGCTTCAGGCTGAGGTCAGCTTAGCCCCGTGTTGTCTAAGGCTGTGAAGATGAGAAAAAAGTCTACACTTAAAAAAAGCAAACCTAAAGCACATCTTGTGTGTTCAGCTTTTGGTGCAGAGCAGCTGGAAGGAGAGGTGAGCTGGCCAGGCACAGTGAGGCTCAGCCACTCTTTCCCCACCTGATTTCAGCTCAGGGGAGCACACTGGGCTGCAAACCAGGTGAGATGGGAGTGGGTCTGCCTTGTGCTCAGCCATCGGGTTCCAGGGTGCAGCCGCATCATCACTCACCGAGGTCAGCCTGCGGCCGTGGTTCAGAGAGGCACACCGTGTCCATGACTGCTGGTGTCTCTTGCCTCTGGTCCTTTTCCAGGCAATCTGGCTCCGGTGGCTTGGGCAGGCACAAACGCAGAGACCAACTGCCAGGAGCTCTAGCTGCCTGTCACCCCGCTTTCCCACTCTCCCCACATGCTCTGTTTGATGATGTGCAGTCCAGTGGGAGCTTCACTTTGGTTCTCTGCATTTGCAGCCCCAGACCTGTTTGTGCCAGGCAGCAGAGGACCAGGAGCACCAGACGCCAGCCTGGTCCACATGGTTCTTCTGCTGTGGTAGTGGCTGGTGAACAGGGTTTTGCTGTACTGTATTGCAGCGTGCCATGGGAAGCGTTGCAAGCTCAGCTCCCAGTTGCTGTTCAGTCAGGGAGTGTGCTAGCCAGGAGGTTATTCCCAGTGCTGATGGGATGGTTGACCCTACTGTTGGCTTAGCGTTGGGTGCCTTTGGCAGCCTGGATGGGTCAGGGCCCTGGAGGATGTAGGTGGCTTCGTGCTTAGGGATACTGTGTGGTGCCAGGGACATGCCGGTGGCAGTGCCTCAACAGCTGGCTGCAGCATGGCTCAGCAGAATGGGGCCAAAGGGCCCCCCTGGTGTGTGCAGGAGCTCTGCAGTGGTTTCATGGGGCACGGGACATCTGCTCTGAAGCCAAGTGTCTGCTCCCTGGGGTTTGAGGAGTTTCTCTGTTCTCTTTGCTCTGGAAAAATTATTCTTCAGGCTTGTGGGACAGCAGCTCTGGGGAGTCGAGAGCTGCTGGTGTCCTTTCTGCACGGATTGACCTCAGCTCCAGTATACAAAGCATAAAAACGCTTCTCTGTAAAAGCTGTTTTTTCTGAAGTTGTGGAATTTTATGTGCTTCCTGGGACACTGTTTGTGAGACTCAGATGAGCTCCTGGCCTGGACATGCCTAAAAGGGTCCTTGCAGCCAGCCGGTCCGATTGCAAAAGCAAGTCCAGCCAGGGAGAAGCAGTGGATGCTGCAGAGCTGGGGTTTGGAAGGCTGTTGCTAATCCGGTCCAGCTAAGGGCTTGCCAAGTTGCTCATAAGTCTTCTCTGTGGAGCTGGACAGGGGAGGCTGCAGGACGGTAAAGGCACGGGTGTGTCAGGATGTTCCTTTCTGGGGTTCCCTAGTCCTAGTGCCTTCTTCAGGGCTGCTGAGTGTCACCACAGCCCTTAAAAAATCTCTGACGGTGTCTGCCTGTCTTTGGGGTTGCTGTGATTTTGGCTGGATGCAAAGAATTGGCTCTTGCCCTGTGTGCTCCCAGCAAGCCAGCTGCTTTGGAGTCAAGGAAGGTGCTTGCTGCCTGCAGCATCCTCCTGCCTGGGATGGATTCGAGCTCCTGAGCCAGGGAGGCTGCAGGGGAGCAGCTGCACCTCCTGCCTCCCTCCTGCAGATCCGGTGCAGGCTGAGTCTGTCAGCATTCCCATCCTCTAGTCCGGAAATGAGCGAGTGCTGACTGTGGTTTATCCTGCTCTTTTCCAGGTCAGAGTGGCTTGGGGAAATCCACATTAATCAACACCCTGTTCAAATCCAAAATCAGCCGGAAATCTGTACAGCCAACTTCTGAAGAGCGGATCCCAAAGACCATTGAAATCAAATCCATCACTCACGGTGAGGCTCTGCAGATCCCACCTGGTGCTTCAGCTTTTGGTCCTGCTTTGCCTTGTGTCTCTGAGGGCTCACAGGGGTTCTGGACCTCCTCTAAACCTCCACTCTCATCTCTCTGATGGGGCTTTTACCCTCCAGAGAAGCTTGCAGGGCTGAGAAAACACTATTTTTTCTTTATCCACCAGCACTGACTTAATTGTGATGGAAGAGAACAAGTGAGGTGGCCATGGCAGGTGGCATGGCAGGGCAGACGTGGTGCTGAATCCAGTTGGAGGGCTGATTTTTGCCTGTTAGAAGCTGTGAAGGTGCATTTCTCCCCTTGGAGCAAGCTCCAGCCCTCCAGCTGATTTTGGGAGGGTGGGCTTGGCCAGAGTGCCCATCGACACTTGCCTCATGTACCGTCTTTTCTCTCTGTTTCAGAGATTGAAGAGAAGGGGGTTCGCATGAAGCTGACAGTCATTGACACCCCAGGCTTTGGAGACCACATCAACAATGAGAACTGGTGAGTTGGTTGCGCTGACATGGCAACTGGTGCAGAGGGGAGGTGGCCAAGCCCCAGGGCTGGTGCCACCCATGCTTCCAGGGGAGTAGGGGAGAGGGTTGCTGTGGGTGGCAGCGCAGTGGCATGCTCCCCGGGGCTGATCCTGGACCCTGTGAGAGCCCACAAACATCCTGCTGTTCCGGGTGTGAGACAACCTTTGTTTGTGGCTGGGAGCAGCTGTGCACCAGCATGGCCGGTCCCCAGAGCATGCTTATGTGGCTCTGAAGGCTGAACTCTGCCAGGAGTCCCTGGGACAGTGTCTGGCTGTGCAGAATGCCCCCCCACCCCCACCCCGCGGGCCAGGGCTGGCCTGGCTGGCTGGTGGCAGGTGCCTTCTCGCCACCACGAGCTGGGCTGGGCTTTGTGGGGTTTGACACTGCTCTTGCTTCTGTGCCACGATGGGGTGTGAAGAGCTGAGGGGCTGCCCTGCTCAGCAGCTGGGTGTTGGAGTGTGTTTTGGGTTGGTTGGTTTGTTTGTTTTATGGGACTCTGTAAGATGCTGAGCATATCCGGCTTGGCAGGCTCTGCTTCACACAGTCAAGCCAGGTGGGAGCTTCAGGGTGGTCCAGATCCCTCACCCAAACTCATTGTCCCCTGTTACACTCTCTCTTCAGCTGGCAGCCCATCATGAAGTTCATCAATGACCAGTATGAGAAGTACCTGCAGGAGGAAATCAACATTAACCGGAAGAAGCGGATCCCTGACACACGGGTGCACTGCTGTATATACTTCATCCCAGCCACTGGCCACTCGTACGTACCCTGCTGGCCTCACTCAGACCCTCGGGGCTTCCCTCTCCTGCGTTTGGTCTTGGGCAGCTCAGCCGTCAGGGTTGTCCTTGGGATTCCCCTGTGTTTCCTGGGGGACTTGAGGAGCTTGTGGACAGTGTGAAGCTGTCCTTCCTAGGGCTATAGCATCTGGAGCCCTTGCAACAACACAGCAGAGCTGCTGTACCCAGAGAAACGTGGCAGTTCCTCTTCCAAGGGGCCATCAAAGCCTCCCTGAGCTCCAGTTTGCTGCTTGCTGTGCTTTGGTCACCTTGCTTCCTTGACTGAGCTCTCACCTTGGATGGAAAGGCTGCCTTTGAAACAGAACATTAATTTTTCTTGCTGTGCCCCTGCCTTTGTAAGGGGAGAAGCTAGTTTTCCTTGTGCTACTGAGGGAATTAACACCCTCACCCTTTAAGGGTATTTTGTAGGTTGTTTGTCTAGTCTGCAAGTGGGATGCAGTTTATTCAGTGCAGAGCTCTCCTGGCTCTGGCACTTCTCAAGTGACAACAGCAACGGCCCAAATCTTGCTCCTTTTTTTACCTTTTTTTTTTTTTTTCGCTAGGCACATAGCCCACAGTAAAAATCCGGGGCGCTTAAAGTGTCTTGAAGAATGTGACTTAAAGTATCACAACATAAGACAAGATCTAAGTTTCCTTTTGATTTGTGTCAATTCCTTCCACTTCTGGCTCTGTCTGTGTGGGGATTTTTTTGGATCTGTTTTCAAAAGTAAATTTAAGTCACCAGCACTGTATTAATGTCAGCCTTTTCCTCTTCCCCACGTAGAGATTTATTCCAATAGAAAAGACTTTGTTTTGCTTCTGTCAGTGGGTAGACCAAAAATGCATCCTTCACTGGAATAAAATGACTGCATGGGCCAGTTATGCTGCTCTTGGGTAACTGGCTGTTGATTGGGAGCAGAGGGGCCAACAAAATGTTTATGGTTTAATACAGTAAAACAGAAAACGTTTCAAAGAGAGATTATATTTTTAGGACAGTCTAGCGTGTTGGTCTTGCTTATCTCAGCCCCAATCTGCAGACCCTGCCTTGGGCAGGTCAGGGTGTTGCAGGATTAGCTATGTTTGAGCTTTTTCTCATTGCTTTGTACGTTTAACCCTTAAAAGCACATCTGATACTTGGATCCTGTGGATATCACACCGCATGGAGATTGCCAATTTTGGGTGGTGCTGGCTGCCCTCCCCAGGCTGCACAGGCAGCGGCATGGAGCCCCGTCCCTCTGTCCCCTGCCGGAGCCTCTCCAACTGTGTGCTCTGGTTTCTCTCACCCACCGGCTAACAGCAATTGTGTGGAAGTTCAGCTGCTTTTTTTCTTTCTCTCCAATGAACATGTGTTTCCAATATCTGAGTGAGACCGGCAGTTGGAGGCCATTGTTGCTGAGCCCTGTGCTGGTCCTCCTTCCCCGTAGCCTGATAGCCTGGCTGCAGCTTGGGGGCTGCGCTTTCCTGCCCTGGTGTCAGAGCCAGCCTCTGGCTCTCATGTCCTCTCCTGCCAGGACAGGACAGAGATAAGCCGAGGAATGAGTGAAGGGGAACAAACCCCACCGGGAGGGAGAAGTCGGTGGGAAATTTTGCCTCGCTGAATGTTCAAGCAGGTGTTGGGCTTCCTTTCTGCTTCCTTGTGAAGCCCAAATTACATTTCTTGTCATCACAGAAGGGCTTTTTCCAGTGCTTCTCGTGGTCCGTGGACACAAATGGATGGCATGGGCACCCCTCCACCAGGGTGGAGCTGCTGCAGCAGTGATGGCAGCAGAGGATCATTCTCATTTTGGAGTTCAAGAGTTTGGGAGGCCGTGTCATTGGGTTGTTGCACAAGCTTGAGTACAGGTTTGTGCCAAGGCAGGTCGTCCGTGGTCCCATGTGGAAGGGTATGGGAAGGGAATCCAGGTCCTTGCTTTTGTGCTTCTGGCTTCACTAGGAGGCAATGGGGAGCATGGCTGGCAAGGACCGTGGCTCAGTGCTTCAGGGATCTGCCCTAAGGACAACCACAGCCAGCTGTGGAGGACCCCACTGTTACTGCATGGCACCATCCATGTGCTCCCTGTGCCACTTGTTCCGGATTGCTTGGTGCCTTCTGTCCTGGGATAGTGATTGCGCAAAGCTTGTTTGCAGTCCCTTTGGGGAGCTGTTGCCCTCAGCGTGTGATGCAGTCAAAGCAGCGTGTCTGTCTGTGCTTCCCCGCTCACATTGTCAGGCATGGCACAGGACTCGGCATCCCTTCCCCGGCATGTGGCCACTGCAAGCAGCCAGGGTTGCTGATAACTGGGAGAGAGCTTGCTTTTTTCTTAAATAAAAAGGGAAGGAAGGGGTAAAAAGGCAAAGTTAACCGAGTGCACAGACACTGGAGTGGAGAGTTGCTCAGCTCCGTTTCAGTCTGCCCCTCCTGTCTGGGCCGCTCAAGGGTTAATCAGCAAAGAAGTTTCTGCTGCTGTCTCCCATTGCAGGGAGTTCAGGGCAGGCTTTGCAACCCATCTAGTATGCATACCCCCTGTCCTTCATGTAACACTCCTGTAAAACAATGTTTACGAAGGCTAAGTAATGTGCTGGCAGGGGCTTTTGGCTGCAGCCGCGCAAGCCCAGCTCTTTGCCACCCAATAAATATCTCTGCTCTGACCCCTGCTGAAGCACCGCTCAGCTCTGAAACAGGACTCTGAAACACCGCCCCGGCCTCGGCAGCCTCTTTTATGCCTTTAGCAGAGCTGTTGGCTGACAGGCTGACACCCACTGCCGCTTTCCCTGCTAGTTGCCCTTCTCAGGTGCCGTGGGGTCCCTTGAGCAGACTGTTGGGTCCTGGTGGTGGGGCTGGGCAACTGCTGGGTGCTCACTGAGATTTGCTTAATGCATAGCTCAAGTTCTTGCTGCTAGTTTGATCTGGGACAGAACCAAAAGGAAATAACTTTGCAGCTTGCCATGAATTTTGATTCCTATAAAGGCATTACAAGGGAACCAGCAGGAAAGAGCTTCTGCTTAGATCCTGTCCATGCATGCTGGCTGCAGGGAATGCAGAAATAACATGTGCCCAGGCACCATAATGTGTGCCTGGCCATGATAATGTATACCCAGCTGCTATGCTTTCCTCGGCCTTACAGCAAGAGGGGACAGGGGAGCAACCAGCACTGGCTGGGGTGGGCTGGAGCATTTCCTAGAGCTCCTGCTCCAGCCCATCCACGACCCTTAGAGCTCCCACACCCCGCTCCTAGCAAAGCCTAAAGAGTGTGTGCGTCAATTTGCAAGTTAGTAATATCAGGGATCATTAAGGGAAGGGGAAGAAAACAGATCCTTTTTCTTCTTGAGCTCTACCCTCTCTTTTGTGATCTGCTTGGAGCAGATTGCGTGCACCTGAAATGAAGTAATTTGCTTTCTCTTACTGTTTCGCCTATTTGTATATATAAGGGTTTCACTGCTAATCCTCACCATGTGCTGGCGTTGATATTTTGTGCAGGTGAATCAAGTTGATACCTGGCGGAGGCTGGCTTGTCATGGGATGGTGGGGGTTAAACACCAAAACTGGTCCCTACAGATATCAGTAGAAGTCCCTGCTGTCCTGGGCTGTGGTTCACAGCAGGACTTTAAGAGAAATCAGGTCTGGGCTTGCCCCATTGTGACTTTGGCCATGTCTGCCTGGGTCTGTACAGGGCTATTAGTGCAAATCAGGCTCTTGCGCTTGTGATTACCTTAAGCCATTCTCCTTTGATGTCTTCACATGAAAGTGAAGTCGAGTGACAGGGCTTGTTCTCAGTGAAATTAATCACTTTCTTTTAAATACTTAAGTTTTTTGGGGGCTACACAGCAGGAATTGGTAGAATATCTAGAAACTTGCAAAATACCCTAAAAACGTAGTTTACTTTTCTGGGGAGTCCCTTGGTTCCCTTCCTGGGATGGTGCAGGGAGGTAACCTCCGTGGACGAGGCCCTTGGAGAAGCCCATTGGAGCAGAAAGTTGTGTCAAAGGTGGCTTGGGCTCTTCTGGCTTTGGGTGCAGACCTATGTGGGATGTAGTCACTGCACCTGCGTGGATGCTGGTGGATATGGGCAGGGGTGTGGGCTGGCTCTGGCTCTGCCTCCTGCTCTCAGGCACACTGCCTCATCTTCCAGGTATCGATGAGAGCTCAGTAATGGGGCTCATACCTGTCAGTCGAGCTGAAACTCAAATGTCTGGCTAATTGTGAATTCATCTGCATCAGCTACATATGCTTCCTGGTCTTCACTCTAAAAGATAAGCTGATGAAAGAGGCAGGAACACAGTCTCAGTAGGAAAGAGGCTTTTAGAGGGGAAAAATTGTTTGAAAAATAGTAAAGAGAGGAGGGGAAAGAAGTCTGCTGGGAAAGGAGCATAACTGCATTACTACTTTGGCGGTCTGGGAAATACATCACGCAGCGCTCCGAACAATGTTTGCCAGCAGCAAGTCTGCTTACATGTGTCCGTGGGGGTTTCCTTGTGGTTTTCTTCTTTTTCTGTTTTTTTTATAATAGCCATACTCTTTCTTTCCTGGGGCCCAGGGTGACCTGTGACTCCTGAGTTTGCATTAGGAACTCGTTTGTCTGCATGCTAACGATGCGCTCTGGGCTACACATGCTGTTAGTGTGCGGGAAGAAGGTCCACCTGGCTCCATCCAGCCTGATCCCTGGGAGAGGAGTGGGTTTGACCAGGGAAGGGCTCAGCTGGGTCACCAGTGCTGACTGTGCCGGAGCAGCCTCGAGCTGCCATTTTTGAATCAGCTAGAGCTGAGCGGGTCTCTGGGGCTGGACATCCCTCCCTTGATACTGGAGCCAGGCAGGGGTGGCCTTGCAGGATGGGGACAGTGCCTGATGACTGCCGAGGAGCAGGACCAGTCAGTCCCTTCCCCTTTGCACTTGTGTGACTCTTGCTAGGTTTGCAGGAGCCATGCTGGGTCTGTGGGGGTCTCTGAGCCCTTTATAGGGCCCAAGAAGACCATAGTAGGGTTTTCCTTGAGTGTGTTGGCAGTAGGCGCTCCCTTGGCCATGTTCTCCCCAAGTGCTCTGCTCTGCTCTGTGTTCCCCCACGCAGGGCTCCTGCTGGGTGCCTGCTCGCATCTGGGCATTTTAAGTCACCATCCCATATTTTTTTGTTTCTCTCTTGTTGCTATGGGCCTCTGGTTTGTGGCACAAGGCTGGTCTACCGTTGGGGAGGTCTCATTCTTGGCCCCATCTCTGCCACTGAAGACTATGGCTCCTCCGAAAGGTGACTTCACCTCTCTCTGTCCCAGTTTCACTGAAGATGAGTAGGGTCATGTCCTACTGGCATGTGTCACCACTGGAGGTCATGAGGCTGTATGAGTGGCAGAGGTATCTATTGATTTCTGGGGCTCTGGCATTGACCTTCCTGCCCCTTCCCTGTGTGCTTTCAGCCAGGGCTTGTTTCAAACAGGCTCCTTAATGCATGAGCACCCCGAAGGTGATCCTGTACCCTGGTTTTCCCTGGAACATCCAGGTTTCCTTTTGCAAGTCAACATCTGCTCAACTCTCTTGCACGGGTGTGTGTCCCCATAACCTTCAGAGCCACTGAGAGGGACCTGCAGTAAGTGGAGGTGTCCCAAGGAGGGCTTTCCTCTAGCTAGCTTGGGAGCTCCCAGCAGTAAAAACACCTTCAGGGAAGACTGAGGAGCGAGGGAGGGTCATGGCCAGGCACCCTCATAGCTGTCTGCAGCTGGACTGCAGCCCTCGGACGCAGAGCAGCGTGGCACCAGAGGTCAGGTCCATGCTGTCAGCAGGAGCGTTTAGTAGGGGTGGATTTCCCAAGGGGCTGAGCGTTGGGGTTATGCAATCTCTGCAGCTTTCCTCTGCTGAGGCTTTCGTCGTAGACATTCCCTGACATTTTTGCCCTCTGGAACAAGCAGCATCTCTTCTGTGCTGTGTGAGCCCCTGGAGAATTAGCAGAGCCTTTTTAAATCCCAACCGATGGATGCAAGACCCAGTCCTGGCTTGTGCACGACAGCGGGATGGTGCTCAGTGTAGGAGGGAGTGTGAGAGGAATAGTCACCTGTGGCCTTTTCCCTGTCATGCTGTCCCTGGACAGTGAGTGACAGCTTGGATGGGGCTGGAGGATGTTTAACACTGTGGTCTGTCCCCAGCTCGATCTGTACAGTGCGGGTGGGCTGGCCCCACAGGCAGCATCGCCCGTGCTCTCATTCTGCCTTCACCAAGGATGCGTGTAGCTTTGGGCAAATTCCCGCAGTCCTCTGTGGCCAAACATCTGTGCAGGGATAAAAGCCCTCTCCCACTTCACGGGGCCTTTGCGAGGGTTTGCAGGCAATAGTGGGGTGCTTTGAAAGGGAAATGTTCTAAGTGTCTGCACACTGCCTCTGTGATGTCGTGCTTTCAATAAAATGTCTTTATTTGTCTTATCTGAAAGAAAGCAATTCCACCTCTGTGTCTAGTCTTTGAATGCCCTCTCTCTGCCGGGGGATTGCAGCAGCCCCCACCTTGCTATCAGTGCGCAAATCTCGTTTTTCCTGCTGTATTTTTCAGGCTCCGACCGTTAGACATCGAGTTCATGAAACGCCTGAGCAAAGTGGTCAACATTGTCCCCGTGATTGCAAAAGCTGACACATTAACGCTGGAGGAGAGGGACTACTTCAAACAAAGGGTAAGGGGCTAGTGGCTCTTATCGGGGCTCCTGTCTTTGGTCCCTCATCCCCTCCTGCCCTCTCCGGCTCCCCCTGCCTTCCCCCAGCAGGGCTGGGAAGGCGAGTGCCTGGCCAGGAGCCCAGTGCATTCCTCCGGCTGCAGTGCTGAGTGATTCCCTGTGGCCAGCAGAAAGGCCTGTGCTCCAAGCAGTTTCTTGTGTTTCTCTTGGATCTTTGTCACTGCAGGATAAGTTTTGAGCTCTAAGTCTTGGGGCCTGTTTCTTCTGCCTCCTTTGTTATTGTTGTTGTTATTTTCAGGCTGGTTTCTGTTATTTTGGGACATAGATGGTGCTGGAAAACCCATCCAGTGCAGCATCATGCACTGATACAGGAACCAGGAAAAAGAACGTGCAGGTTTGCGGAGCTCAGCCGGGCAAGATTTATGGGGGAAGCAAGGCATGAAATTCCCTTGGTCGGGAGATGGCGGTGGGGTCCTGAGGAGGGGCTGTCTGAATCTACAGCAAGGCATGGGCTTTCCTCTGTGCGCGCATGCCTGGTGCTGCAGAGGGGTGGAGATGCCCCGCTGTGGGATTCTGTAAGGGGCTATAAATCTGCTCTTGTAGCTGATGGATGTGGCTGCAGGTGTGATGGCCTCAGCATTCCCTGCAGAAGAAAGCAAGCCACCAAGCTCATTGGTTTGTGAATCTGAATTGCAGAGAAGTGAAGTGAAGGGAAAGGGGGTCTTGCCAAAAGGGCAGTTTTAGGGGCCACCTTCACTGGTTATGGAGAGGACAGCACATTAGCCAGGTGTTGTTCGGTGCCTCCATGCAGAAGAGGATGAGCCACCCCTTCCCACACTGGTGTCTTCCCAGTTCTTGATGAGTAGGATCAGGCAGTGAAATATCCAGTCTGGTTTTGGGGGCTGAATCCAAACTCTGCGAGCAGTTCCCTTTTCAGTCAGCTAGAGGATGGCTGGAAATGGAGCTGAGAGGTGATGCAGGCTGGGCTTGATTGTCATGTCAGCCTGTTTTCACGCAGAGCTGTCAGGAGCTGGTGCAGGAGGATGGAGGTGTGGGTCCATGATGCCACATCTGCTCTCTGCAGTGGCTTTTGCAAACTTATGGCTCTGTTAAGAGGTTATAAGTGCATGCGTCCAGGTGTCTGCAGGTGGCTGGCTGGCCCTGGGACTAAAAAGTCAGTCTGGGGCCTAAAATGTCACCTGGGTGCCCTTGGCTGCTGCTACCATCCTTGTGTAATGAAAGTCCACGGGGAGACCGCCTGGTTTGCCCACTCTGCACTGGCTTGGAGCAGGATGAGCTCGTCCTGTCTCTACATTCCTGATTGTAGCCAGACCCCAAAATCCTTCCAGATGGAGGGAGAACACATAGGCATGTGTCGTGTTTGCAGTGCCCCTTCACAAGGAGCTCGCTCTCCTTACCCTCATGGCTCCAGATCTGCTGGAGCAAACGAGAGGGCAGGTGATCAGTCCAGGTGGGCACAGGCTGGGACCTTTTCCCTTTGCTCCAGCACACCTATGTGCGTGCTTCCAAAAAGCAGAGCCCCATCTGCATCTGGGGGTGTAGCGTATTTGGAGAGGCCGTAGGTTTTTGGGTTTGGATCAGGGTGGGCAGGTGATGGTGAAGCCCCAGCCCTGCTGCAGGCTACCTAGGTTGATGCCAGCACTGCACTGGGTTAGTGGAATGGGCTCCGATGCCCTGTGGAATTGGCTTTGTTGGGTTGTTCCCCTAAAAATAGTGTGCAGGTTTGGCTGGGGGGTGGGAGGCCAACCAGGGAGTTTCTCTGGGCTGGATCCACTTCCTTTGCCAGCCTGCAATGTAAGGCTGACACAGAGTTTATTGCCATAGGAAGTGATGGGAGTGGGCATGCAGGCTGGGTGTGGGTTTACAGCTTTGTTGGAGAAGGCTGATCCTTCGTGCTCCCCGTGACCTGAGCCTCCACCCAGGAATCAGATTTCAGCATCTCCTCCCCTTGTACAAAGGCAATATCCTTAGAGGCCGCTCTTGAAGTTGTCTGTGTCCCTGTCCCCTCGGGTCAGGCGCTGCTGTGACTCCTTTTCCAAAGAACATAAGCAGACACCAGAAAGCAACTTCTTAACTTCAGGTTACGTACCTGGCAGCTACATTCCCCATTGCTTGGTGCAGCTTGTATTGTCTTATTGTCTTTTTCAATCCCAAAGCAATGCCCAGCTCATATAATTTCATCTCACTCTCAGCCTGAACCATGTCTAGGCATCAGGTTCTTGCAGAGATCCCAGGGCAAGTGCTTGGTAGGTGTGTAGCAGTTAAACACAGGTCTCTCTCCCCAAGGTAGGCAGTGTTTAGGATGGAGAGGGAAGATGTTGCTGCTGGGCATTGCTCACGATAGCCTCTTAGGTCTGCTGGGAGCTGCTGCTGTGGTGGGAGTGCAGCTTCTCTGCCCATGTCTCATTCACGTGTTCTGCTCTTCTCTCCTAGATAATGGCTGATCTTCTTGCCAATGGGATCGATGTGTATCCTCAGAAGGAGTTCGATGAGGACTCTGAAGATCGGCTAGTGAATGAGAAATTCAGGGTTAGTGCATGCTGCTGTGGGTTAGATGTGTTTGGATGGGCCCTGCAGCTCTGGGTACTGGTGATGTCCTGGGAGGGGGTCTCTTGCAAAGTGCCCCTGTTTTCTTTCCAAAGCTGTTGTGCCCCTGTCCAGGGGGTCTGCCCAGGACCAAGGATCCTGCCAGAGCTCAGAGCAGGGACAGAAAAGGGTGAAGAAAGTACCTGGGGAAGGTGTTCTCTCCCATCGATGTCACTGCTCCTTTCCCCAGCCCCATTCCTCAAAGGTGCCCTCGGCAATCAGCAGGCAGGGAGGTCCTGTGGCCCCTTGCCATGCCCCAGGGGCAGGTAGTGCCAGTGTCTGCCAACCCTGCCTAGGGGAGCAGCCTTCCTGGCCCCTGGAGGTAATTTGCCTGTAGGCTGCTCTGCTTTCGTGGCTGTCAATTTCTTGCTGTAGCAAGTAGCTAATGATTTTTTAGCTCAACAAAGTGGATTGGACAAATTCAAGGAAGAAAAAAGTCTTCTAGAGACTCTAAGTACAAAGATACCACCTTGGGTCAGGAAATAACTGAGCCTCATATTGCCAGATGCTGGGGGCAGTTCCCAGGGAAGCATCATGATACCTTCTCCCTGGCGCTACACTGGTGCCTGCCAATGAGGTGCTGGGCTAGACTGGTTTTGGGCTCATTTTAGACTGGTTTTGGACTGGACATGTGTGCGAGAGATGATGCTGCCTGGGCTGCCTGCAGTCCTTGGCAGGCAATGCTGCTCAGGAGCATCAGGGACAGCTCATCCCATGAAACTCTCTTCTGAAAACAGCTTGATGTTGGACTTTGCTCGCCAGCTTGCTTTCCTGACTGGTTTTCAGGAGGAAAACGTAACCTTTTTTTACTCTTTCCTCAGGAAATGATCCCGTTTGCAGTGGTGGGCAGTGACCAGGAGTACCAGGTTAATGGAAGAAGAATCCTTGGACGGAAGACCAAGTGGGGCACCATTGAAGGTACCTTGTCCTTGTTTCCTTACCTCTTGAGCCCATCTCCCTGCCCTGACAGAAGGCAATGAGGTCCAAAACCAGCAATAGAAGTTGAGGTGTATATAGCGCTTCCCTGCCCCTCCAAAGAAGTTTGGGGACTGAAAATGCCTTGGCCAATGCTCCTGTGCTGAGTTCTTGGGCCTTTGTGAGGCTGGGGGGTGCTGATGAGTGCCGGGGGGACACTTCTGGGTTTCTTGTGGCCTGGCTTCTGCTGGTTGCACACTTAAATGTCTGATGGCTGAATTTGAGGGCACACAAGTGCAGTGCTTATGTCTCTGTGCCTCGAGCCCAGATTAGAGCCTTTCACCCAGCATCTGTAGGTCTCTGCACCCTCCACCATGCATTTGGCTGGTGCCCGTGTGGGATCTCCTCCTTCTGTCTTCATCCCATCAGCATCTTCCTTTTTTATCCCCCATTTTAAATCATGGTTTAAAGACTAGAGGGCTCCAGTGGATCTACATGTTTCCCTGTCCCTGACAGCCAGCTGGCATGTCTCCAGTGCCACCTGTCTTATCTTCCTCCCCTTCATTTAATGGGTTTCTCTCATTTATGAGTCTTTTTAATAGGAATCCTATGTTGAGGAATGGCTTAACAAAGATTCCAGGAAAATCAGTGTATTTTAAAGCTCTGCTGCCCTCTTGTGCTCTGTCCTTGGAAGCTCTGAGTTTAATGGGACTCGTTAAACTGCTCACCTTCTGCATACGGCATCTGCCTTCAGCATGGGGAGACCCCAGGACCCAGCCGTGGCCACAAGCAGCCTTTGCAGAACAGTGTTATTTGTTGTCTTGCCATTTCTGCATTATGTTCAAGCCTGTTCGGGTGGAAAAAATACAGCAAAGGGAGTTGATCCTTTAATTCAAGCACCTGGTAAACTGTGAGCTGTCAGACTAATTGTAGTAGAGCAGCACCCCTTCATTTTTCCCTCTTGCAAACACTCTTGCTTGATCTAAGCCCTGTTCAGACAGCAATAGCCTTTGTCAGCAAGAGATCGCGTCCTTCTGCAGCACTGGCAGCCTGGGCAGCACAGTCACTGACATGCCTGGGATGTTGCAAGGTGCTCATGGTGAACCTATAGATGAAACACTTCTGTGGACCCATGCCCGGCACTCAACTCACTGCAAAGGTCCCCCTGTCCCTTTACCTGCCTTGTTTGGGGCCCACTTAAGCTTGTGTTGGTCCAAAGCAATGGGTCACAGTGGGAGATGCTTCTGGGAGCTCCCTCGTCTGGTGGGAGTTGGTGGGAAGGGACTAGCAATGCTCAGTCAGACCTCACCAGCCAGTTGGTCATGCCAAGCTGGGGCAGGTACTGGGGTAAATCACTAGCCTTACAGCAACAGAGAGGATTCTTGAGTCCTGCACCCAGTAGCCCCTGGGGTAAGTCCCCGTCTCAGCCCTCTGCATGCTAGTGAAGCCCCATAGGGTCCTGCTTACCCGAAGCAGTTGCCATACTCATGCTGTGGGTGCATGCTGATGGGTTTCTGTCTCTTCCTACCAGTGGAGAACACGACACACTGTGAGTTCGCCTACCTGCGGGACCTCCTGATCAGGTCGGTAGGACTGTGCCCTGTCCCTATAGCTTTTGGTCACCAGGTGGCATCCAAAGAAAGGGGAGAGCCCAGCCCAATTTGAAGTAGCCCCTGCTTTGCTATGCTCATGCCTCCCTCCCTCTCTCCATCACCTCCATCCTGCTGCAATACTGCAGCCCCTTTGTGAGGGGTGGCCCCACTCAATGGGACATGGCTTGAGGGGGCTTTTCTCAGCTGCAGTGCTGAATTAAAGGAGGAGAAGAGCAGTGGATGGGTCAGGACAGACTCCAAGATTGCTGGCAGCGTGCAGTGTGGCTCCAGCTTGCCTACAAGCAGCTGGGAAGCCTTTTGGCCAGGTCCTACCCCCAGTCTGGAGACATCGCCCTCCTGCATCCCAGGACTGTGCCACTGGGGGCTCTGGGCGATCACCAGTCCCTCTTGAAAGAGGCATCTCTGCTGCAAGGGAATGGGAGGCTGAGCCCCCTTGTCTTGCTGGAGGGGACATTGGGCTTCTCCTAAATTTGGCTGCAAGATCAACTCTGCACACATGAGCTGCTGCTGGCAGATAGTTGTGTGGGGCTACAAAACCTCTTCCCAGGGACTTGCAGGACCGGGGTCTTCCCGGATGCAGCCAGGACTGCTGCATACCCAAGCACAGGCTTTTGGTACCAGTGAAGGCTTCTGGTCTTCGCTGCCCATAATGGCCTTTGCTTCCCTCCTGTGCCCTAAAGATATCATTAACCAGTAAAGCAGGAGGGGAGATTTGGGCTGGAGGGGGGTCTTTGGGAGCAGAGGTTGGGGGGAGTGGAACAGTTGGGGTGGCAGAGGCTGGGCTGGCCAAACCTGTGCCCAGTGAGGTGCAATTGCCCACATCTCCCTCTCCTGCAGGACGCACATGCAGAACATAAAGGATATTACCAGCAACATCCACTTCGAAGCCTACAGGGTCAAGAGGCTGAATGAGGGCCAGAGCTCGCTCTCCAACGGCGTGACCGACAAAGAGCTGGTGGCTAACGAAATGTAACCGTCTCGCTCTGTAGCCAGGACCTTGCTCGCTCACGCTCGCTATTTCTCCCTTCTTCCCCCTTTATTTTTATATAAATCCTCTGCCACTGTCCCTCTTCCCACCCCCCAAACCCCTGCCAGTGTTAACTGACCAAATAACTAGATGCCGTCTCTGTTGTGCGGAGTGGGGCAACCGCTCATCCCCCCTGCTTTGTGGCATGGGTTTTGTTCTCAGCCTCAGGTCCAGCATCCCTGGGCTGGGGACCATCCCCCCGTGGAGGCTGGGCTCTCACTGCTCCCCAGCACTGGCCTGACAGCCGAGCTTGGGGGAGCAGGTCTGCGGGGCTGGTGGGGTTGGGGTGCCCCTGGAAGCCCTGCCGGCCCCTTTGTGCAGAGGCTCTTCTCCGTCCGTTGAAGGCAAGGATTTCTCCAGGTGAATGTAGCCTTTGGAAGCAAGGTACGGTGGTATGAAGAGAGCAAGATGGTGCCATCCTTGTCTTCTGCTGCCTCCTCCGAGCCCTCTGCAGCCCTCCAGGACCCACCAGCCCCCTACCCAAGCCCTCTACCCTGCCTACATGCAATAAACTGGGAGTGTTTAGGTGTCACCTTGCCTGTCACCAACCCCCGGCCAGGCAGAGCAACCTGCTTTGGGAGAAGTGCCTTTTCAGACTGTTACCTTGCGATAGCATGGGAGAGGGGAGGGAGGGCTTGCCTTGTCTGTCTTTGCAGCCTGCAAAAGGCCTGCGACACTTTGTAGAGACTCTTTTACCCTGTCCCTTGGACCACAGATGTGGCTGATGTCCTGGGAACACTTGTATATTTATTTTTCATTCAGTCGGGTGGGATTTTTTTTTCTGCTGAAGGCTCAGAGAATGTTTGTCCAAAGGGGCTGAGTGTGGAACATCTCTGCAAAGCAGTGATGGGAGGCAGAGGGTTGTCCTGTCTGACCCTTGTCATTCTCAAGCTTTTCCCTATGTCAGAGGAGGCTGTTGGGTGCATTTTTTAATATATTTTTTTGATCCCCTATGTGACATGTGCACGTGTAACACTCCTCTGTTTTGCTAGTCCTTGTGCAAGGGGACTGTGCATGTGCGGCCCGAGCCCTGCAGCCATGGGGAGTGCTGGGGTGGCATCTGTGGGTGCTGTGCCCTGTGGCTCCCTCCTGCTCTTCCCCCCATGCTTCCTCTTTCAGTAAATCTGCAGTAAATCAGACCCTGCAAGGGGGGGTGTCAGTGAAATAACACTGTGACACAGGAATGGGTGGTCCTGGAGCAGACCTCTGCAATCCTGCCCCCGCCCCAGCTCTGCTTGCCTTTCTGTTATCTGCTCTGTAGCTTCTCTAAGGGATAAAGCTTTTTGCAAATCACTCTTTTTTAGGAGGGCACGTGGCAGCGCATCCCATCCTCTAGCGTGGAAGCTGCCTGCCGAGCCCTCCTGATGGTGTCTGTGGGGGGCAGAGCCTTCTTCAGCAAGGGTGGCCAGGAGGGAGGAGGTCGCTGTCATCTTGGTGGGGAGGCCCAGGTAGCATTGCTCAGCAGGGGATTTGCAGGAGCTCCCCACGCACATCTCGTCCTCTAGCAGCCAAAGGAGCGTGTGCGGGGAGGTGCAGTGCAAGGAGAATCTGCTCTCCCCCCTTAACTCATGTTTCCCCCGCCCCCCGCAACAGCACGACGGAGCTGTTGGGGAAGAACAGCTATCTACTTGCTGACTTGCTATATTTTAGCAAAAACAAAACCAAAAAAAGTGTATTAACTGAAAAAATATGTATGTATTTCAAGCGTTAAAAGACGACTATGAAAGGGGAGAAAAAAAAAAATCTCGTGTGAGGCACTTCTGCAAATGTCATCTTGAAGTTTTTTTTTCTCTAGTCAATATCTCAAGCTGGGCTGAGCAAGTCATGCTGCTTACTCCTTTGTAACCTGATTTTTTTTTTTTTTTTGAAGAAAAAAAAGGAAAATAATACAATTAAAAATCCCTTCATCCAGATCTATTAAAATGGCCTTTTGGGGGTTATAAGCATTATGACAAAGTTAGTTCATTTTTGTATAAATAATAGTGTTTAATATGTATTTCCCAAAATAAATGTTCCGAATGCAAATAGAAGGAGACTTGTTTGGAAATGTCTCTTCCCAGCTGTGGTGTGATTGTTGCTGCGTGGACCCTGCGGGGCTGAGAGTGATGGGAGGGTCCAGCTCCAGAGCTGCTGTGCTGTGCTCTGCCCGCTTTGGGGTGAAGATTTTATTTATTCCTAACCGCCTTAGCTCTTCCTACCTCAGATATCTGCCCCAGGTACCCTACAAAATGCTGGGGCTGCTGGTGCTTAGCACCCTGGGGACCAAGCCAGCACAGCCTTTGTGTCCTTGCAAATCGCAAGGGAGGCAGGTGGGTCCCCTCCCTCTGCTTTCACGGTGAAGCTGTTTCCACTGCAGTTGCCAGTATTTTTATTAAGTAGGTTGCACCTAGTTCAAGGGCAGGCAGCAGCTTGCTTTCACACAAACATGGCTTTGGCTTTGCAGGCAGATGGTCTTCGAAAACCTTTCACTTCTGCAGGTTTGCACTTGTGATGCCCTTGGAAGTTGGTTTCACTTTCAGGACCCACCTTCCTGAAAACCACATTTCTCACTGGTGTCGCAGACAAGACACCATCCAGTCTGGTGTTTTAGTCTGTATCTTACATGTCTCTTGTACTTTTTCTCCACCAAGTCACTTGAACTCCAAAGCCACGTGGTCCTGGGCAACTGGCTCTAGGTGACCCTGCTTGAGCAGGGGGTTGGACCCGATGACCTCCAGAAGGCCCTTCCGACCTCAGGCCCTGTGGGATTCTGTGGTTCTGGAACTGTATGAAAATAAAATCCACAGGATAGAAGTCAGGGTGGGTTGGGTTTGTGTGGGGGTGTGGGGAACAGGACAGGCTTATGGACGTCATCTGCTTTTCTGCTGGCGTCTGGTTTTCAGAGCAGTGAATCAGCTCATCTTGTATGGCATTCAGTGAGGTGTGCCGTGAAGTTTGTTGCTGGTCCCTGCACCTTTGCTAAACCCATCCCTAGCAATTCCCCAGCAATACCCTTTTTTTAAAAAATTTTTTTTGCTATACTGTAGTTTCATGGTCGCTTTAGCTCAGACATTTCTCACACCCACAGCTCTTCTCTACCAAACGAGTCTACCGGGGAGGAGCAGTGAGATCAAGGTGTTCTCAGTATTGTAACCAAAGCAAGACCAAGAGCAAAAACTCTTGCGGGGGGGAAATAAACATGTAGTTGTAGTAATTACAAACTTGGACCATGGGCTTTGCTCTGGACAAGTCTGCAGGAGTTTTTCCCTGTATGGTGGTATTTTCTTGTGCTGGTGTCTGGTTTTCGCAGCGTTCCTCAATGCCGGCACCTGACCGTGCCCGTGGAGGGAGGTGGGGCAGAGGATGCTCTGGGGGTTTCCAGGCAGATGCTCTCCTGGTGGCACATTGAGAAACAGTTTGTGGCTGGGGCGAGTGGAAGGCAGACAAAATTCCTGAGATCAGCAGTAAGAGAGGCTTTTGTTTAGCCCAGAGGAGGAGCTCAGCGGGTCGGAGGTCCGTTTGTGGGAACGGCAAGGGGAATGCTTTCCAGATGTAACGAAGCTCTGGAGAGGTGGGGTTGGTGAAGGGGGAGCAGCAACGCCAGATGCTCTGATGGAGCAGAGGTTTGTGTGGTGCTGTGGGATAATCCCAGCTGGGGGAAGGGTTTGCCATTGCAAAATCCGCCATACCCCTCCACCCGAGCCTTGGCTGTAGCGCAGGAGTGACCTGGGAGGGGGGAGGGTTTGGGCAGAGGAGGAGGCAGGCAAGGGGCTGCTTCCCCTGTCCACACCCTACCAAGCTGTCTTGGAGGGAAATTTGCCTAACGATGCCGTAGCTGACAGGGCCTTGCACTAACGGCTTATTGAGTGGCCTCACTTTAACACGAGGGAAGTGAAGATGAGTGAGAGTTTAATTACTGATGGGAGCAGGGCTTTCTGCAGTGACAACGGGTGTTCGCTCCCCGGTGCCTGGCTGTGGGAGGGAGAGGAGGACCCCCCAGCACAGCCAGGTTCTCGGGGTGCCTGGCAGTATTGGAGGAGATGACTGCTTGGCTGGGCTGTAGGTGGGTCCTGGTTCCACCTGACCAGCCCAACCCAGAAAGCATCACCGTCAAAGAGGATGACTATAGAGAATAAGAATAAAAGGGAGTATAAATAATTAAAGCAGCTCATGGTGAGTAGTTCCTGAAATGTCTGCCTGATTTAAAAACTAATTACTTGGACGATAATCACCACCAGAAGTGCATATATTTACCCACAGTGCTGGTCTTCCCACCTCTTCCTTTCGCTCACCCTTTCCTGATTGCTATTCCAGGCATCGGCGCCCAGGCTTTTCACTTATCCACAGCACACAATAAACTCTGTTGTACTTGTCCATCTCCCTGATCAACAATGCCATTGGAGACCTGTTCAGGGAGGAATGAATCCTCTCCAAGTAGAAGGCCAGGTGCTGGCAGGAAGGAAAGCCACAGCTGCATGGTACCCACAGACCCCAAGCCCTCAGAGCCGGGGGTCTGCTCTGTCCCAAAGGGCCACCCCCTGCTTCAGGGACAGTCCCTTCAGATGAGCCTGTGCTACCCAAAAAGCAGGGTATCGCCAAGTAACTGTGAGCCTGGGGTATCCATAGGGGACACGTCATCACCTGCTCAGTATAAGCTGCTGTTAAGAGACTTCTGGATCATCACTGTTACACACTGGCCCATAGTGCTCATCAAAACCTGAATTTGGTGATGTGGGACCTGTCCCCACCAGAAACACTGCCTTTTGATGTGCAAGCTGGGCTGCAGCAGACATAGGCAGAGCTGGAGATCTCAAGCTTTAAAAGCTTTAATTACTGTGAAGCTACTGCACTGCAGTCAAAAGCCTGGGGTGTGGTTTGGTTTTTTTCCCCTTTTTTAATCATCTTTGCTGCAGCTCCAGCACAAAGGAGGGTTTGTCCCTCCATCTCCACCTCTGTGCCGCCTTCTTGCACCACCTCCATTGCACAGGGTGCTGGCCCCAGCCTGCCTGCTCCTTCTCAAAACCAAAGCAAAAACTTTTCTTCCATTCATGCAGCAAGTTGAAGTTTGTAACTCTTTGCTACAGTTTAGTTTGCATTTATTTGGCTGAGCTTGTGTCTGGTCCTATACAAATTAATAAGTAATGCTCACCATTAGCCTGTTTTCGAAGCAGTATTGCAATGTGTTGCTTCATTTAGGAAAACAGAAAAATGTATTCCTAACTTACGGGATTCAGGAGACTTCCACCCACAGCCCACGGTATTTTCTCCTTAACATTACCCAGCAAAGCTAAAAACTGCAATTTCATAAGTCATGCTTCCTTCCAAGGCACGCTACCAGCTTCTCAGCAACGTCCGATGTTTACTGAAGCTTAAAGACATACCTCATAGCATGCAGTAATACACCAAAATCCCTCTTCTTATTACTGCTGAAACCATCTTTTCTGCAAGTTTCCCCTCCCCTGGACTCTTTCCATCATGACTAACCCTGCAAGGATGGCATTGTGTGCCCAGCCCTGCCTGGCGGCTGGCAGTGATGGGCCTGGGCATCCCAACCAAGCCCCTTACCAGCAGCAGCACAACACAACATCTCAGTCATTGCAATCAACTGTGCGCTAATGAACAGACATGCCAAGCCAGAGCCTCTTAGTGGGCAGGGTTCCCAGCAGCAAAATTTGTTGTAGATGCATGTGTGCGCAAGTGATACTGTGCAAAAGAAGAATTGCATTAAGTAATTCTTTATCAAGAAGGTAAAAAGAAGAAAATATTTAGCTCGAAAACAGAACAAAAGGCAATTGCTGTGTAAAGGAGTTTGTAGCTTTGCCCTCAGTGGCCCTTGGGGGTTCAGCCTGGGCTGCTGCATGCCCGTCTCTTGGTGAGTTGGGCTAATTGCTGCGGCGCTCCTGTGCAGCTGTGGCTGGTCCTGTGTGGGCACGTCCACTGCCTGTGCCTCCTGCAAGGAGATGAGGCTCACAAAGCTTGTATGGGAGCCGATGGGATGGACCTCAATGTTCCTAAGGTAAGAGGGCCCCTGCACGTCATCCCCAGGAGCCCACAGGAAGAAGCTGGTGCTTGGTGCCCACCTCACTTTCCTGCAGCAGCTCCAGGAGAGAGGATGAAGTTTTTCACAGGCTGCCCTGCAGAAACCTTCTTGATCTTGCAGGTCCTTCGCCACTGGGATCCCTTGGGCTGAGCCGGTCGGGGATGGCAGACCGACCTTTTGGGGAGCTTTCACAGCATCGACAGCAGGCAGGAATCACTGCTCTGCCGTAGTTCCAAGCGTTAACAGTAAGACCTAATTTCAGGAGGAGTCAAGCCATAGGAAGACTGATACCTTTTGTCCTTTACAGTGCCCTCTGGGGCTTCTCTGAAAACCATGTAAGCCAAAGTGTTTCTTTTTTGTAGTTGTTTGGTGCTGGAGACCCCACAATGACAGTGTGGGATGGAGGGGCTGGAATTCAGGGAAATGGATGACTGTGTGTGAGCGCCTTGTCACAAAGAATCACAAAGACCCAGGCCTTAGCAGGTATTTTAAGCTGTACACGATTTTTAAAGGTGGCTTATTGGGGCTTTTTTGGTAGGTCACAGCTGAAAGCTTGTGCCAGCAAAGTTTTCAGACCCCTTTTTTTGTTTGTTTGTTTTTTTTAAAGTAAAACTTCCAGCATTTTAAGGGCCATGTCCTGAAATAACTTTGCAGAGGGCAATGACAGGGAAGCAGAAAGACCCTTAGTTCCTTTGTGTACATCCACACCATATTATACCACCTTAGCCCTAGGCTTAAATTGTTGAGGGAGCAGTGAGTGCTCCTGCCAGCAATCCCCCTTCCCTGCCCTTCTCCTCTTCTGCCACCAGCCTCAGAAGAAAGTCAAGATTAAAATCATATTCCTAAAGCAAAATTACACATTGGAGACTCCCAGGAGGATCAGGGCATTTCTCTATAAATATCTGTCTCAGTATGTTTAATTTGTAGATGAAATTAAGCCTGGGAAGAAAGGGAAGATGTCTTTTCATGTGTGGGCTGTCCAGCTTTGCCTTGAATATCAAAGTGAGACGAGTTACAAAGCACTGACGCTCCAGGATTATCTAAGGAACCTCGTAGGTCCCAAGTGACAGCGGTTACGGGATCAAAAGGTGTGGTACTTATGCAGAAAGCCAGAAAAAGACAGCGTCATTCTTAGCCCCAAAGAGTCAAATCTCGGGTCAGTTTGCAGAGTTCAGGAGGTGGATGAGGAACCACGAGAGGCTGGGCTTTCATGTGGACTTTGGATTAAATATTAACATGCTGCAGTGGGTTAAGAGGATAAATATTTTCATTAATCATGTATGTGCTCATTATTATGGTGAGAATAGACTGTTAGAGCTTTGTCTGCATGACCATTTCAACGCTAACCTCCTGTTTTCTGCTCATAGCTTTCTGTAAACCAGCATTCCTTATGCTTTCTCTCTTTTTTATAAAACTTTTTTCCCCAAGTAATTTTATTGGTTTCAACTTTTTATTGGTCAGGCTTTGAAAACATCAGCTGAAAAGATTTAGCAAAAGGATGAAGGGACAGGAGAAAATGCAACTCCAGCCAATAAAAACAAGTGAAGCCAAGCAGAGAGAGGTTTCTGGGACAGCCCGTGGAGGTGGGAGCCTGGTCTGGGGTGGGAAACAGCTCTTGCCAAAGGGATCTGCTACCATGTACCAGTGACAACTCATGCAGACATTCAGCGTGACGTGATAGCACAGTCCTGGCACACGGGGAATTTTGGATGGGATTTTTTTTGCAAAGTACTTAGGCATAACTGCGGGCCCAATTTATCTGCACAAATAAGAAACAGTGCAGGGTAGTGCAATAGGCCTGTGTTATAATTAATTTAGCCTTCAACGGAATTTCAATCAAAGTTTACAATTTATTGAATAGAGACAAGCAAGCAGCGCTGGATGCACGGGGGATCCTTCCGCCTAACGTGCATCCCGTCATACAAAATTACAGGGTTTATATTCAGTTACTTAATTAATAACAATTAGTAAAAACACGCCTAAGTTTACACTCATTGGTCAGTGATAAGCATCCCACTTGCCGTCGGTCAGCCGTAGTTAAATTAGTCACGCTTGCCATGTAGATTAGCCCGCATGCTCTTAACGGGTGTGGGGGGCAAGTCTTTTTGGTCACCCCCCTTTGCAGCAGGGTGCCTCCGCTGTTAGTCCCTGAAGGTCAACTGAACTGTATCTTTTTTAGGAGGACGCCCTCCCGACTGGCCCAAGCACCATCTCAGGCGCCAGCCCCCCCAGTGATCTGATCAATTTTGGGTCACGCTTTTGTCTTCACCATCAACCCAAATCGCCAATCAACATTCCAACCATTCAGACAGTTAACAAGTCAATTGAACGGCCCTCGGTTACACAAGCACAAACAGAACGGTCAAATGCTAGAGGGTCACACTTCACCGTGTGACTCTAGCATTGTTCCATATTGACACGAATCAGATGAACACATTTTACACCTGCATCATAATTACAGCCTGTTAACATTTTTTGTACTACAAACACCTAAATGTAAAAGGCCTTTTTCATCATCCGTTTCATTAAAAATTGGAATTTTTCCTTCTTCTGTCCAATTTTATTGAACTCTTCAATCATCATAACTTTTTTCAGCTTTCCTTCCCTTCTGTTTTTAGCTGCTCCTTTCAATTACTCGGAGCTTTCCTTTTTATTCCAGTAATTTTTTTTAAAGACTTGAATAGAAGGAAGCGGGATGATAGATTAAAATCTACACTAGAACCGAACGTGGATGTATGGCCAAGAGCCTAAAACCCGATCATTAGCAATATTTAATAAGGAATAAAATTATTGAGCAAGTTGACATGTCTGCAAACGACTCCTGAAAGGCTCCAAAATGGAAGGGAGCTTATCTAGTGGAGGAGAAAGCCAACTGATGGATGATGATGCAAAGCATTTGGCAAGAGGTCGAACGCACATCTCTAATGGCCATCTGTCCTGCTGTAAAGGTTTATGGGTGCTGAGCATAGCTGCCTCCGGGGGACTCGCCCATGGGTGAAGGTAAGACCCGCGGTGGCACCTTGGAAGTGCCTTCTGCACCCAAACAGAAACCCCTCTTTCACCGGCACCCACCATGTCCCTCCGGTCTCTTTCTCCCAGGGCTGGCTGCAATGGCTTGTCTCCAGCTGCACAGGTAGACAGAGGCACCAGGGCTGTTTTTCAGCCCTGTGGAGGAAAAGACATAGGCAGATGCTCGATGTTTCCTTTTCTAAGTACTCCTGCAGTCTGGCCTGGAGGAGGAGCAGGCAGACTCGAGGTCGTGCTGGCAGCCATAGCTGGGACACTTCCCACTTGTTTGGAGGCTCTGGTCTTGCTACCTCAGTCTGGCATCTTTGTTATTTTCAGCAGAGCACACCACATTCTTAATGCTTCTTGCTACAGGAAAAAACAATTTAAACAGTTTTTTTTGCTATAGTGAGTCAGGCCTGTGTGCTAGATCATAAATGTCAGCTTTGGAGTACGTGTGATGTGGGCTTTTGTAGGACAGCAGAGTGCTATTGCATTGCCATTGCTGGGCTGCGCAAGGTTTGCTGGAGAGAAAAATCATGAAAATAATAGTTGTGCTACGGTAAAGGTGCCCAGGGCCTCTTTCTACGAGCCTCCTGTTCTTGCAGGGCCACTGCAACAATTTCCTGCTCCCACTGCAGGCACAGGCAAGCTTGGGTGGGCACTGAGGCACCTCTGGGTGCTGCAGCAAGTGCTGGTACCTGCCTGCATCTGATTGTTATAGTGCAAGGACCAAGGAACTGGAGATAGCCTGATGAGTAGTTGCACAGTTGTTCCCTCTTCTGGTGGAAATTAGCTTAATTGAAGAGCAGTAAGTGCTATCAGCTGCTGATGCAGGTGCTCCACTCCTAAACCCTGCCCAGGGCTTAAAAGCAGCAGCTGTTTGCTATCAAAAGTGATAGGCCTGAGAGCATGTTCGGTGGGAAGCTTTGTTCTGAACAAGGACTTGTGGGGCTTGACTCAGAGCTCCTGAGATGGCTCTGTCCTGCTGGTAACTTCTGCAAGAAGCTGGAGCTGTGGTCGGGAGCTGCTGTACGTGAAGTAGGTCCAGCGAGGTTTTTGTTCTGCTTTAAATATAGATGTCACTTCTTGCACTATGGGACGGCTTTCTCTGACAGCCCAGGGCTGTGCGGGTACTTTGCTGTATGTGCTTTGCCCTGAATAGGAATGAAGTGGGGTTTGAGTGTTTGGCTTTGCTTATGCAAAGTGAGCTATTTAGTGGGGAGGGGAAAGAGATGCTTTTTTTTAATCCTAGTGGAATAGTTCTTATCTCCAGCTTGAGCTCAGACTAAGGGTTAGCTCCAGAGCAGAAGTAGAAAACAGGGAGACACAAAAGGAAAAAGAGGCTTTGAGTACTGGCTGGAACGAAGCAGCTTAGACATCTGCAGCCTTCCAGGGACCAGGGTGTGCCAAAGCTGAGCACTCTGAGTTTGGTTCCAATTTAGTTTTACAGGCAACATGCTAATTCTTGCTGTGCTGGTATGGTTTGGCAGACACTGGATTAATTGGTGGTTTTATTTCTACTAAGCCAGGGTGTACGTATATGATCGACAGGGTCCTTCAGCAGCCAGACCCCACAAAAACTACACTTTTATTTAAGCACAACTTATATATATGTATTTCATGCTTTTTTTTTTTGCATTAAAATGTCTCTGTAAAACCTGGTGCAGATGGATGGGAGAGTTTGTTTCTAAGTCCTTGTGAGCTGTGATCCCTTAATGCTGGAGCATTTCTCAGGCTTGTTGGTGGGAACAGAGGCTGATCCCAAGTGATGTCTGTGCATGTTCTGAGCCAGCATGGTGTGAGTCGGTTCCCTTCCCTTTGGGGTTATGGTTCTACATTTCCCTGTGTCTTGCACCATGTGGGTCAAAACTACTCAGTGGCCAGAACTTTTCCCACTGAGCAGAGAGGAGATAGCAACTGAAGTTGCACCCCTGATGGGGTCGCAAACCTGCGGAGAGGACTGGTTGCTGCAGACACAGGGCTGGGCTGGAAAATCCTGTATTATAGTTAAAAGTACCATATCTAAAAGGTGCAGTTGGAAGACTCTTGTACCCCTGTTTGCTCTGGTGGCACTGCTCTTACCTGGGATGCATGTGGTTGCTGCTTAGGAACAAAAGGTGTGATTGCTTAATGCTGCTCCTTCTGTCATCGGGACAGGGTGGTCACCACCCCTGTTCAGTGTTACTGCGTTTCCCGTTAGTGTCTGGGGTTGGAGCTGCGACAGCCCATCAATATAGTCGTTGGTATGTATGTCTGGGGTCTGAATGCCTGCAGTGCAAAAGGTTGTGT
This sequence comes from Phalacrocorax carbo, assembly GCF_963921805.1. Classification (NCBI taxonomy): domain Eukaryota; kingdom Metazoa; phylum Chordata; class Aves; order Suliformes; family Phalacrocoracidae; genus Phalacrocorax; species Phalacrocorax carbo. The sequence goes on from NC_087528.1 coordinate 212,914, forward strand.
TTAAGCCTGTTAAGCAGAGCCAAACCGGGGTGGGTGAGCGCTGGGGCTTACGGGCTGGAGTGGTGCTGGGGCACTGCACAGCTCAGCGCCCACCGTGGCTCTGCGTTTTCTAAAAATAAAAACGTGGTTGAGCTTAAAACACCAGCACCGCATTGGTGGTGCTAACCCCCAGCGCCTCTGCAGGGAGCCTTGGATGCGTGCGTGGTGGAGCGGCGACGGTCGCTGCGTCCTGGCTGCAGGCAGGGGAGGCCTCTCTCCTGAGGTGGGGGCAGAGGTGGCTGACCCTGAGTGACTCTCTAGGAGTACGAATGCACCCTCGTCCCTTCAACTCCTTTGCTCATGAGGAGTGATCAAAGTACAGCCGTTTGATTTCGTAACCCAAGTAAATGCTCAGAAAACAGAATCACTCCCTAATATCGTGGGGAAGGTATTTTGAGCCTCGGCTGCTTTGCCTGGGAAATGGTCTCTCCTGATTCAGCTTGTTCAAATCATCTTAACAGTTCTTAGCAAGAAAAAACCTTCTGTATCCTCAAGGCAAGTATATTTGGGCAAAGCAATAAGAGAGAGTTTAAGAGGTTTGGAGGTTACAGTGGGAAATAGCAGTTATTCCCAATAAGCAGAGTTAAACGAAGTGCTGCTGACAGTAGCCTGAGGCAGGTTCAAGAGTTTCAAGATTTGCAACTAAGAGATTAACCAAAATATTATTACAGGCAAGTTTGTATCTAAATCATTTAAAGTGCCTTTAGATGCTGTAATGTTTTTCCGCCTAAGTGCTCATAGTATATCTGCAGCTTCCTCCTGGCTTTCGGGAACGAGCAATGAAAGGGCCCTTGATCTCAGCAAGTTTAAGACCTTCTGATGAAGGAATGAGCGCCCAGTGGATGGGCAGGTTCTTGTGTGATGGGAGGCTGCTTTTGCAGTGCTTCTGTTTTATGTGGAGGAGAGATCCTGGCTCAAGTCCTCCCCCTGTTCCCCATTGGATGCTCTGCTGCGTGGCCAGCTAACAGGAACAGTGCAGGGAGGATGACCTGAGCAGTGGGTTTTGCCAAAGCTCAGGGTGCGAAATGCCTCTGAAAGAACAGTAGCGGCATGGCCCTGAGCTTGGAACAACCTGACCCTTAATTTGTAAAGGCCATATGATGCTGAGGAGAATGAGTGCTGTGTTTAGAGATGTAAATGAGAATGGTCATCTCTAGGCACAGGTGAACACAAAAAATATTTGCCTCCTGGGTAGTTCAATCCATGCCAAGCCCAGAGTGTAGCTGATGGTATCAGTTTCCTCTCATCCTGCAGGACTCCTTACGTGACCCATTGCCCAGCAAGTAGTGTCTTGAATGTGGGATGTTGAGTTCTTCTGCGCTGAGCTGATGCTAGAAGGAAATTCAGTGTAGGGTTGGCAGCACGGCATTACTGAAACAGAAATGATCTGCCATCAACATGCACAGTTGCTGGCACTAGGCCTTGGCTGCAACCTAGATAAGGTAAATTTAAGTTTGATGGATGAGAAATCAACAGGTCCAAGGGAAATTTTCTGCCAAAGAGGGGCAAGCTCCATGTGCTCAAAAAGAAAGGAGGGGAGAGGGCAGAGATGTTTCGAGGGAGCTGTTTTAAACCTGGAGGGCCACCCGGAGTGCTGACACCGAGCCAGGAAAATGGATATTTGTTATCTGGGTGAGGTTTCTGTGTTCCTTGCACCAGCTCAGGTGAAGAGCAGTTCATTTCTGGAAGCTCTCCAAAGGTGGGATGCCAGTTTGCTTTGGCAGCTGCACACCCCTGTTGGACATCCAGGGTGCTTGCAGGACTGGAGTCCTGGAAAGGGACGGCATCAGCAATTGTGCCAGGGATGTTGTGCAGGTGGATCAAAAGATCTGTGAGAGGAAGGTATAGATCTCTACCAAAGGAATACACCAGCAGAGCTGAAACCAGAGAAATGGTTGGAGATCCAAAGCGGTTTCCAACTATGAGGGTTCAACATGCTGAAAGCATCCTGGAGCAAGCTGGTGAGAGCCTGGCAGGGGCAGGGTCATGCACCATCTCATGGGGAGTTACTAAGAGTCAGGTCTCAGTGGGCAGATGGTATTGAAATGCCTAGAGCACCCTTGGGTCTGGAAAACTACTCCTTCTGTATGAAGCCAGCTTGAGCCATGCTCAAAATGTGAAATATTACTTTTTCCTCTTTTTCCTTGCTTGTTTCCAAGTTCTAAAGATGAATGACACTTCTGTGTCATGTAATAAACCTGAGGTAGCAAGTTTTTCTTCCATGTGAACAAGGAAAAATGTCTCCAAGAGCCTTTGCAATGTTACGTTTTTTTTAAAAGAAGGAAAAAATGTCCCTCTAGGGAGTCAGATCTTCATGGTGACCTGACAACAGTGTAGCCTCCTCTGTCCAGCAAGTGTGTAAGATGGCATTTCAAAAGCAATATAAAGCAAATGGAACTTAAATTTTATTTTCCGTCTTGCATGTTGAGTGAGCTGGTGGCAGTAACTTGCTGTGTATGGACAGAGGTGGCAGTGTAGCCTCGCATCCCCTCCAGCACTAATGGTTTTACCAGGGTGGCCAAGGGATGTTGCAAATGTCAGGTATGAGTTATAGCACCTCTGTGCACTGAGGAAGGGTTGGTTTCTCTTATTTGAATGGCAGAGGAACTGCATCTCAGACTCTAGGCTGCCATCAGCAGTCAGTTCTCAATAAAATGGAGGGATGTTGGATGTTGTGCTTGTCAGAGTTCTTTCATGGTACTTGTGATGGATATTTGGATGTAGCTATCTCACAAACCCTCTTTAAATGTAATGGGGGGTGCCATGTAAGATGAAGGAAACTGCAGAAATGCATGACAAGTGCCCTGCTTTTACAGGACTCGGCACAATTGCTAGTTCAAGGGTCCAGGTTGCTCCAGGCTTTCACTTCCTGCCCTGAAAGTGCAGACTCTAACTGTTAATAGCAACAGATGGAAACCCAGCTCTCCTGGAGGCTTTTAAGGATATACCTCGGCTGCCATAATCACTGCAGGTCCATGGGTCGTGGGTTCCCTGGGCTTTTGCTGTCCAAGTACCTGCTTTGTGCCGGGTCCCACAGCTGCAGGGCTGCCACCTTCCCACGCTGAGGTTGAACACCCAGAGTGCCTGCCCTGCTCGTGGAGCTGAGGGTTTAAATGCACTGAATAGCTGGAATAATCCAGTACTTGAGGCCTTTGAGGAAAGTAGGGGAGCCCACCTGCCTTGTGCTGTTGCAGCAGACAGGTCTGTGTCGTGCTGTGGGATGAACCCAATGTAAAGCTGGGCTTGGATCAGGCTTATGATTTCACCTGGAACTGAACAAGTCCTGCATCACTGTTGCTGCTGCTGTATTTATGAGTTGTCTTGTGACACCTGGTGTTTTCATTTCTCCTGGAGTCTGGTGGTCTGATAGCATCCAAAGTGAGCCTTTCTAGCCCTTGAAAAGGCACTTCAGCAAGTGAAGCCTAGGTCCCTAAAATACTTGCTTTCTGCAAATACAAGGAGCCCAAGCTGCTTATATAAAAATATTACAAAATTAGATGTAAAATTAAATATTTGGGAATCCTGTTACATTGTTTTGTATTGCTTGGAACAGGAAGACAGAGTCTGGCACTGCCCCACAGAGATGCTTTGGTGCTGCTGGCAGTGCCCCTAGTTTGTGTGTGCTGGAAGCATTAAAACTATTGCCCAAGGGCAGGCAGGGGCACGGGCTCATCCTGGGTGAATCTATTGCAGCAAACGCCTCTGGGGTGCTGCAGTGATCCCAAGCAGGCACGGTGCATGTGGGACTTCTGGGTGCAGAGCCATGAGAGCAGGCCGGGACGTGCAGAGCCCTGCTGGGCCAGCTGGATGCGTGCGGCTGCTGCCATTGCTGGCTTTTGGCAAAGGGAGCCTCAAGTATTTAAACCGTGGTCTGCTGAGAGAGGGGTGGCCTGGGGAAAGGCAGCTCTTGGTCTATCTGAAATGTCTCATGAAGTTTGTGTCTTGCTGGATTTTGGCAAGAGATACATTGATTTAACTTGAGCTTTTAAAAGCGGGAAATGTGAAACAGCTGCTACAGTTGTAAGCAAGCCAGGAATGGCGAGGAGGGCAAGACCTGTGGGTGTTCTGCTTACAGACCTTGGCAAACAGGAGGCTTTCATTTTTTTTTTTAATTTTAATTGGTATCAGGAAGATCTTTGAGACCTTGGAATCCCAAACGAGCAGTCAGGAGAGCTGGGTGAGTCTGAAAGGTACCTCTGCGCTCTGAAACGTTGACAGTGATGTTAAGTCAGGGAAGGGGCAAAGGAAACTGCAGAGATTTGAGAGGGATGTGGGAAAAGTCGGTGAAAAAGGAGAGAGGGAGAATTCTATTCATCCTTGCCCAGACTTGTAAAGACTTAAAAATACCCAAGGCCCTGCAGCCTGCTGGTTTCAGGGGGGAGCATTGGAAGCATAGCTCAGTCTGGTCCCTAGGCCAGAGTACCCTGACATGTCTCCCACCCGCATGTGCTGCCTGGGGCAGCTTGTGGTGCTGGATCACATTGGGACTGGCACCTCATAAGGGCAATTCACCCAACTGCATATGGGGTGAGATTAATCACTCCTGTAAGGGCTGATTTTTATCAACTAAGTGCAAAGACAGCTGAGAGTAACTCACGCAGACCTCAGTATCTGACTCAGATGCCCACAGTAGAGCAGGAAAGTCCCTTCTATAACATCTGCTAGAGACCTGACCTGGACAGAAAGCCTGAGAGAGGGGTTTGTCCAGCCTAGGCTCTCCTTCCTGGCCATATTAGGAAAAACTTATTCACCGAAAGGGTTGTCAAACATCGGAATAGGCTGCCCAGGGAGGTGGTGGAGTCTCCATCCCTGGAGGTATTTAAAAGAAGGGTAGACGTGGTGCTTGAGGATATGGTTTAGTGGTGGGCTTGGCAGTGACAGGTTAGCGGTTGGACTCGATGATCTTAAGGGTCTTTTCCAAACTTAATGATTCTATGATTCTATGAAATGCTTTGGAGGAAGATGTAGGAAGCCTCCTATAACCTGCCTGGAAGGGAGGCTTGTCCCAGTTAGGATACAGTAAGTTTTATCCTTGCATTAGATGAGTTTTCAATTTAACAGTGGATGTTCTCATCCTTCATATACTGATGGAGTTGTTTTTGTGGCTTTAATGCTCTCCTGACCTCAATAATGTCTTCTGTGAGTGCATTTCTCAGGTTAATTATGCATCAAGTTTACATAAGGCTTTTTCTTTCTTAATCAGTTCTAAACCTGCTGCTTTCAGATGTGCTGAATGCACTGACACACGGGTGCTATGGGAGGGGCTTTCACGAGCATCATACCCATCTTCCTACCCTGCCAGTTCTTTTGTGCACCTTGGTATGTGTCCCTTATTTGTCACCTTGCTAAATAAGCACTCCTGAGACTTCTGGCTTTATTTTTTCCTGTACAGGCTTCTCTGATGCGCACTGTGGTAACATAATGCCCTAAAGGAAGGTGTTTACTGATTGAGAGATGTTGTAGTCCTCTCACTTTCCTCCTCTCTGGGCTGAAGAAAAGTCTGCTTATTTTCTCTGCTGGAGAAGAGCCTGCCTGGGAGCTACTGGGAGGTTTTTTTCTTAAACAGACTCATTCTTTTCCACGGGGCCTTTGAGTGTAAGAAAGCAGGTACAAAACATGCCTTGTACTTCATGGTGTTTCTGCCTTTTGGAGATATCTTTCTCTTCTGTTTTCTTCCTCTTTGCTTTTCTCTGGGTTTTCTTTGATTTCTTAGCAATCTCTTAACAATCTCTTTTGGGCTGGATGAGCTTTCCTTCTGTGAAGTCTAAGACCTTGAAGGTAAGGAAGTAGAAGCAAGTTGGATAACATGGTTCTTTCTTCAAGGCAAGTATTTCTGTTTGCAGAGTAACTTGGCAGTCTTGTGTATTTTGGATTTAGGCATCCTGGTATATAAGCCAAAGCTAACAGACATTAATTAGTTGGAGGACTGGGACTGTAATGAGGACAGTCACTCACATAGGTTGGCAGTTTTATTTTAAATGCAAGTAATGCACAAAAAGTGTGTTGAAAAAGTCAATGTTAAAAGATGTTATATAAGTAACACATCCTGGGTGAGAGAGGAAGTTGTGGGAAAGAATAACAGCCAGGTTGCTGGTGCAGCAGCTGCTGTGATGCCTGGCTATGGAGGGTTTATCCCTGTAGCAAGGAAAAAGGAGTAAAGGAGAAATATGGCTTCAAAATCATGGCAGAGGAGAAGGACAGTGAGTTGGAAGAGATTTGCCAGCATATTTAGAAATGCACAGGGGACTTGTCTTGGGAGGATCCCAAAAAGCTGGTCTAAGAGGCAGTGATGTAGGACTTGAGTCTGCAGTGTAGGCTCTGGTTTGGAGAAATAGGACAAGGTCCTGAGTATGCAGCCTGCTGTTTGAAGGGGATCCTGTAAAACACCTCCCACTCATGACCCTGCTAGGGTCCTTCAGGATGAGGTTTGTGTGAAGGAAAAGCTCTGCATGAAGCCTGTTTAGCTGGGTGAAATGCTGGCATGTGTAACCTGGGAGGCAGGGATGCTTGGAGACCAAGGGCCAAAACCAGGGGTGAATCTAGGGAGTGGCTTGAAGCATAGCCGTACCTTTGGGTTGTGGTCCCAGGAGTGTGTACGTGTGTAAAGGGAGGAGGAAGAAAACAGTCAGCTCCTGGATCTGAGATCTGGCAGGGGTATGCTGGAGATGCCCAGAGTGTCTCTGGAGCAGGGAGTGATGCTGCCTGTCCTGTTAGCCATGGGAAGTTCCAACGGGGTCCGCAGCTGAATTTCTCTGACCCTGCTGTTGGTGGAGCAAAGCCATGGTTATCTCAGCGGTGGCTGTCTCCAGCCTCAAAGAAAAGCAACCCTGGAAATCGCAGCCTGCCCACGGGAGGGGGGGAAGGCATGCAGTGAGGAAAGGCTGCAGTGCTGAGCGCTTTCAATTGCATGTGGGCTCTGTGGCCCACAGTTCACCTGCCCCCTGCACCCATGCTGCCACTGGCCAAAGCCATGCTTGGCAAAACAGGTTTCCCATGGTCAGCGTCTGGCCAACCTGTGGTGCTGCGTACCCACCCAAAATTCATCTTGGAGCAGGTTGAGCTACCCCAGGGGTTTGCATGATGTGGACTGTAGCTTTTATCTGATGTGCCAGCCTCTAGGGGAGGCTGGATGTGCCAAATAGCACTGGATACTTACGGTTTTTTAACCATTTGTTTCCCTTCTTCAAGACCCAGCTGTCTGTAATGATGGCCAAGTCCTTCCTCTTCTCTGGGTCATATACGGTGAAGGAGACTGGGTGGGGAATGCAAATCAAAAGTAAACAATGTGCTTTGCCATCTTTTTTAAAGAAGCTTAATATATTAGCTAATCATGTGTGTAACCAATCTTGATATGCAAACTGAGAAGTAGTGTCCCCCCGGCATCAGCTGCTTTGAGCTTCCCCATTAACCTCTCCACAGCAAAAAGCCTTCCTGAACAGCCATTTTGGAGTGTGCAAAATTGATTTTGTATTCGGCAGTGGAAGAAGATGGCGGCGCAGAGCCGCAGGCACCTCTTCGGCTCCCTTGTCCTTTTCTTGAGTGATCCTCTCCCCCCGTGTGTCTCTGGAGGACGGGCGGCTCCAGCAGTGGGGTGGCTGCTGCACCAGGTGCCAGCAGGTTGGTCTTACCGCCTGGGCACGCAGGTCCCTCCCGGTGCCTTCTAGTGAGCAAAAACAATAAGAAACAAATTTACAGCAGCCCCTCCTCTGGTAATTTCCACAGTGTGAAGACCCCCTGCCTCCCATCCCCTTCATGTGCATCTTCTCTTAATTAATTAATACTGCATTCATCACTGCTTAATTCCTGTTTCCGTAGCACCCGAGGAGGGGGGCTGCTGGCGAAGGCGGGTGCTGAGACAGTCTAGATCCGCTGTCTTAGCGGAGGAGCTTAATTAGCTCCTGTGACAATATGGGATCACTTCCTGCAGCCCTGTAATGGGTATTTTCAAACTGGCTTCTCATGCCCAGCAAAAGCAGCCCCATGTCCCTGTGCAGCTGGGTTGTGTGTGCTTGTGGGGAAAAAGGATCTGCTCCAACAGATGCCAGGATTTAAAAAAAAAGAAAAATCACATTGGTGGGGTTTTTTTGAGCTTGATGAGGGACAGGAGACAGAGCAGCTGAGTTTGGTCTGTCCTGGGGTCTCGATGCTGGGGCTAATCTGCATTGGGTTGTAAAGGGTCCAGTACACCCCCCTCTGCTCATAGCTGTCCTATCAGTGTTGCAGTGCTCCCGGTCTCATTTTCTTTCCTTTTTTTTACCTTAAACACAACCTGTTAGCACTTGTGGTGTCTCTGCTGAAATCCTCTGTGCTACCGCATGCCGCAGCTCTGAGGGGAACCATGGCTGGAGGGCCAGCCAGGGCGGCCACGCAGTGATGCTGGGGCAAAACAGCAAAAAAAGCCCAACAAACTTTGTCATTGTGCTTTTAGGAGAAGAATACAACTTCTTGAGGACTGTCTGGAAAGGAAGCTGATGTGCTTGTCAGCATTGGTTTTGTGGTGTGCATTGGAGTTTAGATGGATGCCTTTATTTTTTCTGAGGCTTTTATCTACCCATCTTTGAACTCTTCTCCCCTCTACAAGAGCCCCAAGGAGAAGGAAACCCCACGTGCTCCCATGGCTTGTTTCTTGGTGGGGTGGTGATGGCAGGTATGTGTGCTGGTGCCCATGCGGATCCCATCTGCCCCGGCACTGTGTTTAAGCTAAGATGGAGACACCCAGAGCGTGTGTGTGAGAAGGGAAGGGGAGATGGGAAAGATGGAGTGGGAACAAAAGCAGCAGATCCACTGCGGCGCCGGGCTCCTTGCCAAGAGCGGCTGCGGCACGCAGCCCCGGTTGGGATGGTGGTTCCCCCCCCAGCCGACATGGCTGGTGATGCTCCCTCCCGCCCCTGCCCTCTCCTCCCCGGCGCAGGCTGCCGGTGGGCCGGGGCGTGAAGGCGGCTCTCTGCTGGGATGCAGGATGCCATCTCACCCACACCCTTCCCGCCGCTAGACGGGACCGCGACATCGGCGCTCTGGCAGCCTGACGCGCGCCTGTCCCGTGTGACTCGCATACGCAATGCAGCCATGCTTAACGAGTGTGAGTAATTATGCCAGGCGGAGGGTTGGGGTGCGGGGGGCAGTTGGGGTTGGGCGTGTGGGGTTTATTTCCTTGACTCTTTTTTTAATTTCCATTTCTCTTCTCTCTCCCCACCCCTTTTCCCCCCTGCCCAGCCTGCGGCATTGAAACTTGGCCACCTCCTTGGTGGTGGCTTCAGGAGGGCAGGGGAAGCGGAGGTCAGTTGGCACAGCAACTGTTGTTCGGGGACAAAAGGAGGCTTTTTTGCAGTGACAGTAGCAGCTGCCAGCAAGAATAGCAAATCCGTGCGACTTGGCACCACTCCAGCTTCCTTGAGGGTTGCAGAGGGATAGTATGTTGGAGGGTAAGACTAGCTAATTAATCTTCTGGCGGGGAACAATGTAATATCAGACAATTACAAAGACAGAATGAAATTACTATAGTGGGAAGGCTGGCATACAAATTTCTCAAAGGATCCATCCCTCAGCCCGCTGCTGTGTTACTTTGTGTGGGAAAAGTGCCGACCGTACATGCGCGTTTCTGTTGTGTGTGGTTTTTTTGTATAAATTGAATTGTGTTTGGAGGAGGGGCAGGGGGATGTGGACTCGACTGCAGGATAGGTTTTTTGAGGAGCAAAAGGGAGAAAGAAGAGTCACTCCAGGCAGAGGTGTTCCCTGTCAACCAGCCGTGCTGAGAGGGCAGACCTGGTGCATTGCTGATGCTACGGGCTCACAGCGTTGGGATTATTTTTCCTGGCTGTTTTTAGTGATTGCACTGTGATGCCCGATGGCTACAGCTTTTGGGAGGAGGATCTGACTGCTGGGCAGAGAGGGAGTGATTTTCTTCAGCCTTTCTGCGTGGAGAAGTCCTCAAAGAGCTTTAGAGCTTCTGAAAGTTATTGGGGAAACACACTTACCAGCTCAGTGGTGGTAATTGCTGGTAATTAGCTGTAAAAACTGCTACCTACAGTTGGGACGCTGTGATGAATAGGGCAGTGCAGGCTCCCTGTCTGTTTATTTGCAGTGGGAAAGAATTAGGGAAGTATCATTTATCCTGGAGCGCAGGGAAGCATTGGAGGGAGATCAGCCTGTGCAGAATTAGCATAGGGAACCCCTCCTCCTCCTTGCCAGGAGTTAGGGATAAGCTAATGACTCTCCTCCCTCTGCATCTCCCTCCCAGGGTGAAACTTAATGCAGTGAGATGCCTAGAACTGTCATTAAAAAACAACATGAAAACAGTATTGGTTAAATTCTCCTTGCAGTTTTGCATGTGTACATCTGTGTGGCCAGGAGGTGCTTCGAGCCAGGAGAGGATTTGGAGCAAGTTCAGCTTGGTTGCCCTTTCTCCTAAGGAATTTGAGTAGGTTTTTTGTTTGGTGCCTACATAGATCAGATGGTGCAGAGATGATGATTAAAAACCACTGCAAGCCCTTCCTGCCTGCCTTGGTGGCTGCGCTGAACTGGCAGTTGTCACTGAAACGATTACAAAACTTAGGATGAATAAGCGGGTTTTATTAAGGGGGTAGCAATGCCAAGTGTTGGATTGGCAGGCTGGCGCCCCTTTTCCAAGCTGCAGACTAGGAGGAGTTGCACGCAGCCTCGTCCTTGGCCGGCACCCTGAAAACCATCCTGGTGGGTACTTCATGGGTATTTGAATACTTCTGAGGGATGGCTAGATATCAGAAGTGTTTCCCATTGGGTTTCATTAGGGATGAAAGTACCATCCCAGGTTCCCACCAGAAGTCCCTTGGTGTGATGTATATTGATGTGTGTAGCTGCTTATCTGGCTGCATATACTAGCTCTGCCCCAGCCCAGGCTCCTTGCGCCAGCTCCAAAGCTTTCTGCTTGAACTTGAGACACCCAAAAATTCCCTGCACAGCCAAAAGAGATGGATCCCAAAAGCCAAGTCTCTGGTCTCATCATCTGCTCTACCCCCCTTGTGTTTGTTCCGAGGGTCTCCCAGCACTTGGGTAAACAGTGGTTGCTCCTTCCCTGGATGCAGAAAGTGTCCCCTCCCTCCAGAAGAGGCTGAGCTCAGCCTGGCTGTGCCCTCGGTTTCTGTCCTCATCCACTTTCAAACCCAGCCTGGCTTGTGCACCTGCAGGAGAAGGTCTCAGAGGTTTCCCGTCCAGGAAGTGGTGGATCTAGTTATGGATGCTGATGAACAAGAGAGGATGAAGAAACTGAAATTAACCCAATTTAGTAAATGGCAATTCAGTTGGACTCAAGCTTGAGTATTGGTCTTAATTAGAAAAGATGAAGCTCAGTCTCTGTTCTGACTGTGTCTGAAGTCCCGCAAAGGATGGACTCTCCCTGTTCAGGCCCAATGTTGCTCTCGGCTCTGTATAAGTTAGTGCCAACCTGGCAGCGCTGCTGCTGCATGGAAGTGGAAGAGACAATCTGAATCACTTAATATTTGATGATTGTCACCAGCGTTGTTTCTGTAAATTAATGAGTACATCTTCTTGACTATGCTTCAAAGTTATCACTTGATGAATCTTTTATGGAGTTCTCTTTACACTGGAAAAAAATCACAGTATTGAAATTTTACCTTTTAAAACAATACAATAAAAAACAAAACCCCCAACCTTTCACCATCAGTTGACTCAGTTACCCACTGGGACCTGTTAATGTTCACACTGTGGGGCTGAATTTGAGGATGAAGGTGGGTATATCCACACATGTGTCCATGCTAAAGGGCTAATAATGGTCTGGGCACTCCTTGACCTGAGGATGTGAGTCTTGATGCTGCTGAAGTTCCCTCCTTGCAACAGGGTGCATCTCTCCTTGAGTCCTGCTAAGCCTCTCCAAGTCAACTGCTGCAGATAGGAAACTTAATTTGTAATAAATCTGCATTACAGCACAAGTAAATCTGCTTCAGTGGCTATAAAAATTAATTCCTTATCCTAAACATTATTATATAGCTTTCAAAATGAATTGACTGTGGTTGGTAGACTAGTACGTGCTATTATTGGTAATTAGTGTAACAAAATAACATTGCTGTAATATTTCCTGTCTACCCCTCCCCAGTTGGGAGCCATTTCCTATTAGAGAATCAGAATTGCAAATGCAATGCTTATGTGCAAACTGACAGCTTTGATATTTTTTTTTTAATATTTTGTGTGTTGGAAATCGATCTGTTCCTTTCTGTGTTTTGGTGTGTGGTTTTCAGAAGCAAATGCTCCTGGAGAAAGCTTTGGTGTGGCGCAGGTGCTGGAGGGTGCTGATGGCTACCTGGAGGTGCTCAGTGCTGTTGGATCTCCTTTGAGCTTTAGCTTGTGCACAGTTGCTGCTGAGGTCACTTACTGTCTCCCGGGATCTGGCCTTTGTGCCCTGTCTGGCAGACAGCGTGCATCTCAGTAGGTTTTTACCGTTATCTTCATCCAGAAGCTTGGCTTGTCCTAGAAAACATGACAGATCTGCCCATGGAGGTTCTTGGGCAGCTCTGAGTCTGCCAAGAGGTGGAGGGAAGCAGATAATAAAGGATAGGCTGGGGCAGCAACTTCTGGGCAGCTGAAGGTGTATTTACCAGAAATACGCATGCACACACACACGTAGAGCTGAAAGGACCTGAGAAACTTCCCTAGGTTTTTGCAACTGGGTAAAAAAAGTTTCCACGCCTTACTCCATTGGCTTGATTAAGAACCTGAATGGGATAAAAAGGGGGATGGAAAGACAGGAGTAACAAATCAGAGTTTATTTATACACTTCCACCACTGTGTGAGATGAAAGGATGCCACTGGACAGCTTTGCTCCACAGCCCTGTTCTCAACTGGTCTGATGTGACCCTGCGCTGGGCTGCCCTCCCTGCTCCTTCCCGCTGCGTGGCCAGGAGTTACGGAACCGCGGTGCTCATCCCCGGTGGTCTGGCACAATCTCTCAGGAATACCCATACTAAACACTTCAGCAATGCTGACCAAAACAACTACTGGTATTTTATTTGTGGAGTTTCCCACTAGATTTTTTTTTTACCATAAGTCCTTTTTTTAAAACTCCCTCCAGAATTTGCAGCCTTTGGGGTTGCCTTTTGAAATAGTCTTCTGCAGCCGTGAAGGTTAGAAACTTGACTCATAGGGAATGAAAATTCAGATTCTCCTGTAATTTTCCAACTCTGGGATCACTTCTATATGAAATACCCAATTAAATACTTAACAGCTCTGTAATAAGAACCCAGGACCAGAGAAATGGGAAGCCGGGAGGAAGCCTGACTTTTTTTTCACGCTATCCCCAGCATGGAATTATTTTTGAGTTTTGATGACATGATAGCTTCAGAAGTCTGGACTCAGTCACTCCATATATCACAGAGCTGAAAAATGCAGAAACTAAGCAGTAAAACTAAGTGGGGGAGACATTTGCCACCCTGGAGAACACTCAAGATTTAGATACAGTGATAATAATATCGGTACCATTCTCAGCCTGGATGAGGATGGTAAATCGCAACTCCAAATTGCAGCAAGTCACAAAGTGAACAGGCTGTGCCAGCTGAAACCTTTGATTTGGTCCAAGTTGTTTTTGGTAGCTGAGCCTGGGGTTTTGTGTTTTGGTTGGAGTTGTTCAAATGCAATTAGCCTAAGCTTGAGGATACAAATTTGTTGCAAACTGGGGGAGGAAAATAAATTGCATGTAGAAGGTGATATAATCATGACTTCAGGACTTTCTCCAAATTTATTTTTCTTAAGTCAAAGGATATTCAAGTTATTCAAAACAGGATTTTGCTAGGAATGAACTGATGGGTTTTTTTTCCCAATGGTAAACCTCATGGTGATGCCAGTAGGGCCACTGCAGCCCTCTGAAGCGCTTTGGGTGTTGTTGGTACTGGCCAGGAAAAACAGGATATTACCTTCTTTTTAGTTTCCTTATTGAAAGGTTTGTATCTCAGGACCTTGTCTGGAATGAAAAGTTTCTAAGCCCTTTGACCAATTCCTCCTGTCCTCTTGCTTTTGAAAAAAAGTTATTTTTCTGTGATGCCAAATGTATCTCTCTAACAGGAAGGTTTTTTATTTGCTGCCCTTCTCATGTCACTGGCAGTCAAATTTGCTGAAATCTTTGTGCATAGACTTCAAAATGTTCCGATTTTTCATCAAAGTAAAAATCTTTTTTTCTTCATGTGCATATTTCTGCATTTCTTCTCAGTTCTCTTCCTCCCAAACCTCTCCTGCACCACTGCTGCAGAGAGTTCAGCTGTTTCAAAGGACCCTATCAAAGTTATTTCAGTTCAATTCTTGGTGCGAGCCCAGAATTTCTTGTATCTTTTTAATGAACCGTATAATTCTGGAGGAGACAAATTAGGAAAACAAAAACTGTAGCAAATGAGTATGGTGAATGAGTCCTTACTGAAGCTAGGCAGAAATCAGATCTCTTGTTTGCATGAAAAACCCTGCAATTCCTGATTTCTCAAATGAAACCAGTCTCAAAGATCAAACAAACAAAAAATCTGAAAAAGTGTTTTGGGTCAAATTAGATATTTAATTTCAATAAAATCAAAGTATTTCAAATGTATTTCTTTGTTCATTAAATATTTTATGAGATAAGCCTAAAATTAAACACAAAGTTGTTTCTCAGTGGGGAAAAAACAGAGGTTGTTTTGTGTTTTTTAAAGAAAAAATAAATCAATCTGATGAATGCTTTTTTCTTTTCCCAGAATAAATTTTTCCTCACACTGTGAGAATTTCTGTATAATGTTGCGTTGCAGCAGTCTTTTCAGAAAGATGGTGCCTCTCTGGGTACTGGATGTTCTGATGTTCCAGGAGCAAAGATGAGCTCTTGCTGCTGCAGTGTAGTTTGGAGAAATAAATCTTCAATATTATCTTTTTTTCCCTTGTATGGTCTTGCTGTAATGGATTTGGTAGGTAGATAACACCGAGATGTGACGATCCCCATGGCATCTCCTAGCACCTGTGTGAAGGACCTGTGGTGGTACTTGGCTCTTCGAGCTTTTCACTTACTGCTTGGAAGGTTGAGTACAACTCGCATAAGGAACAGTGGCGTACGTGGCCCAAAACCTCTGTTCTCTTTGTGCGTACATAGAAAGACTTCTTATGAACTCTGAAACACAGCAAGGCGTGGCTGGAGTGTAACATCAGAACCTGTGTATGCTTCCAGGGGAAAGCTCTACTGCCTGGCCTGGGTTTATATACGTATTGATTTGTTTGCTTGAACACTTGCAACGAGGCGGCTGTGCTTTATTATCATCATTACGTGGACTCCTTCCTAAAATCACATTCATCTGCGGCACAATTCCTGATATCTTGTCTAAACTTTCACTGTAGCAACAAAAAGCCTTGGCTTTTTTTGTGTAATAATAATGGAACAATGCCATGACATGCAGGACAAGCACAACACAGATCAGTTCTCTTTAGTGTCGGTCACTTAAGCATGTGCTTGTCTGGTGCTATTTCTCCTCTGATGTTTGGCATGTGTGCTTTCTTTGACCCTAAAATCACTTTGCAGCAAGTTTCCACTTCTGCTAGGAGATTCATGGAGGGAAAACAGCTACACTTAACCTTTCGTTTTCTACATCAGCTTTCTGACAATATAAATAGTTTCCTAGTCACTAGTAAGACTGTTGCCCTGGCAAAAATAATCCTGTTTCTATCAGTTATGTATCCACAAGCTTTTCTTGCTGTTTTTTCCCCAGTAGTTACTAAAATGGGTGCAGATATCCCAGAGAGTAAGCAAGGATAGGAGTCCATGCAACTGCTCCCATTGCAAAGCTGAGCCAAATTGCAACAGGCGTATGTGATCCAGGAAGAAAAATAAGGTTATTGCAGACCCATAGCTCACGAACAAGCCAGCTTCTGCTGCAGCTGCACTGGTGCTACCAGCTCTAGCAACTTCAGGTTTGGGGTAAAAAAGTCAGGTTTAACTCCTGCAGCTGTTTAAGCTAACCTGCACCTTCAGACAGGACACTTCGGATGATGCTGCCTTTGCTCCCCGTGTACAGGGGAGCAAGATATGCGTGTGCTCCCCTCTGCTCAACAGCAAGGTGTGAGCAACCACAGTATTTCCCAGTATTTTTTCTGATGCGGAGCAACCCGCCGTTGCCTTGGGCTGTTGCAGTGCAGAGAGCAGCCCTGCCGGGAGGAGGGCAGGAGCAATACCAACAATTTACTGTCCTGCCGCAAGGATGCTACAACAAGGCCCATAAATGGCCCCATAAAGGGAATCTGGGTGGGAGCTGGGAATACCCTGACAAACACATTTCTCCCTTAATTTAATAGAACGGTCCATTCAGCAGAGAATATATTGTAATGCGCTCTCAGGTTGGATGGCCTCCTATTGTGTCTGGCCTTTGAAGTGCTGATTAGCTGGGCTGGGAACACGCTGATAAAAAGTTAATTTCTATTTGCTGTTGCTTTGTAATTGGATGAACACGAAAGCAATTAAATATTAAAACATACAAACAAATAACGAAGTCACTGTAATTAGCCAAAGTTTGATCACTGTCATATTTATTTAGGAGGAGATGATATGTCTCAGCAGGTGACATTTTAAATACCCTTGGCTGCTTTGGTGTTGTCTTCAGAGAATGCTGAATAATGTACAGAGGATTTAATTAAACCCCATTGTAAATCAGCTGTGATGACAGGGAAGTGACAGCCACATGTTGAAAAGAGAATTAGGCCGCAGGAAGAGAGATTAATTAACTATTTTCTAGAGTTCAACTTAGGTGTTGTAGAGGGGGTTTGTCCAAGGAGGAGAACTTGATTTTTTCAGTTGTTCCAGCTGAGGTCAGAGCCTGGTGTGGAGAGGATGCTCTGCACCCAGAGGTGGCGTAGCCCTTTGAAGGGGTGGCTGTGATCGTTCGTACACCTTGAGAGAGGGAAACTGAGGCACGAGGAGATGCAGGCTGCAGCAGTGGGTGCTGCCGGGCGGCTCTTGCCTCCTTGCACCTTTGCGGTTTCTGGGCAGGACAGTGCTGGTGGCTCCCTTGGCACAGAGAAGATCCTCTGCGGTGAATCGCAGGAATCCTGAAAAATTCTGAAAAGCTGCTTTAAGCTTTGAAGCAGGAGGGGAAGGGAAGCTCCTGGATATTTGCTCAGCTTTGGCTGCATCAGAAGACCCCAAATTTTATCAGCCAGAGTTATCCAAGCTCCCTGCTTGATGCTTTTGCAGGACGTGCTTTTTTGAGGCCTGTTTGCCACTAGCCAAACCTAGCGAATGTCAGCATGTTAGTAATTATGCAAAATAAAGTTAACCATATTGGTGGGAGTTTCCTGAATCCAATTTAGTAAGTTTTATGTTACTGTTTCTAGATAGTCCTTGCCATTGGCAGCTCCTCCCTACTGCTCAGTAGGTGTGTTTCAGCTGGCTGTGCACAGTGGTAAAAGCTTCCTGTGCTCAGGAAAGTGTTGGAGGAAGGTGTTGGTGTATCTGAGAAGGCACAGGGTTGGGAGATGAGCTGTTCCGGTGGGAGGGATGGGGAAGCACAGGCAGAAATTAGGAAGGAGGCTTCAAAACCCTCCATGACTCTGCTGGGGAAAGAGTCAGGAAGATGAGGACAGTGGTGTGAGATAGAAATGATACACAGGGATGAGGGAACGAGAGGAGCTTGAAATGGCAAGGCGGGGGGATGGTATGTGTGGTTGATCAGCAGCATTCACATTAGAAGATTATCAAGCCTGTAGTGTAATACTTTTAACTAATTTTCCCTTTTCTAAAAGCACTGTTGCCTTCCATGTTCATGGGCTGCAGGGAGAGGAGGTAGTTCAGCTCTTGTGCAAGGCAAGACCTGATTGCCAGCTAGGCCTGGAAAGGCGTTCTATCTAAAGCACCTACAGGATCTGTTAGATCCAGCACTGGTTGCCATGTAGAAGGAAGTACTAGACCACACCAGGCTTTTCCTCCTCTCCTTTCCTATTGAGAGGTAATATTTCCAGTGTTATGTGAGAAAGAAGACACATCCTCAACTGCCAGCAAGGGACAGATTTTGTCCATGCTTAAACACTCAAGGGGAAAAAAATGAGTCTAAATGTAATGATACAAGAGGAAGTTGGGCTGAAAAACCTCAAATCAGCAAATTTGACTGCAAACCTGCAGACAGTCACCATGCTAGGCTTTACTGCTGCTGTGCTTCATGCTGGGGATGTGGTTAAGAGCCTTGCAGACTCGAGCTACGAGATGGAAGTTTAAAACCAGAAATAGGCTGGGCGGTGGGGCTAATCAGAGAGGGCCTTGCAAGGTGAATGCAAGGCACGTGACCCGGGTGACAGGACGCTGCTGTGCTTCGGGAAGGCACAGGGCAATCTGGTCTCTTACCAAGCCATCCCATGCATCTCCTCCGGCAGGGCCATCACTGAGCACCAGGGGCTGGGCTGAGAATGACTCTGAATGGCTTGGTGTGGGCAGGTCGGTGCAGAAGAGGCAGTAGTCCTTCCTGAGCAGGTAAGGCGCTGTCTCACCTGGGATCACAGCACGCAGGTGAAGCTTTTGGTGCCAGAGATGAGGATTTGCAAATACGGCTTTGCATTTCAAAGCCTCATTCTCCCCATCTTACCAATGAAAACTAGAAGTAATTGTACCCATTGCAGGAAAAAAATTCTTTTTATTCCCAGAGGTGTAAATTAATTGGTTTGGCCCAGGAGAAGGACCTGGGTGCTGTTACAGCCAGCTCCCTGAAGGCATCTCCTTGGTGTACGGGTCTGATCAAAAATGCAAATAAGATCTTAGGAGGAATAAGGGTTGGGAAAGGATGGAAAGTAATAAGGAAATATAATATTGTCATGATGCAAATGAGTAGTGCTTCCTTCTCTGAATACAACACAAAATAATGATTTCTGCTTCCCCCCCCAAATTGTCTTGCAATTCTGCTGGGAGCGCAGAGCAGAATGAAAATAGTGACTGGGGGCTGGAAAGCCCCCCTGTCAGGGCAGACTGAATGGCTGGTTTTGCAAAGTACTGGGCTGACGTGACACACCAGCCTCAGAGGAGAGGAACTGAAGCCCTACCTGTACCAAGAGGCTGTGGCGATGTGAAGCAGCTCACTGAGCTCCAAGCTCGTGGGCAGTTGCTGACTGTGAGCTCTTCCTCTTCTGGGCGGCTGTGGAGACTACAGCCTGGTGTCAGGGCTGCTGGCGCGCAGTAGGTGCCAAGAAGGGTTTTATCCTTTCCCCTGTCCTCATCCATGACTTGCTGATTGTGTTTTGGGTCTCTTTCCCTTCTGCTGAAGCTTCAGAGAGAGCTGCTGTGCCAGACCGCGCTTGCGTGTGTCCTGGCACTGCCTCTCGGGCTCGAGTTGGTGTAACTGCACACGGGGGCCAGGTTGTGCTGCCCGCTGGATCTGGGGGTGGGAGGGTGTTTTTTCCCAGTACTAGCTGGGTAGGGAATATAGATGGGGGTTTGCTGTCTTCCATGGTGCTGTATTTATGGGCTCGTTCGAATCAACAGGGACTACTATTCATTGGTGGCAGTAGCCTAGTGTATGTGTGATGCTCTCTCCTCCTTTGGCTTGTTTTTGCCATGATTTCTGGTCTTCTAATGTAAGTCTTCAGCTCGCCAAAGGTGTATGAGGAAGTGTTTTGTGGTGGGTTGTGTTGTGAGAGAGATGGCTTTTGGGATGATCCATAGTAAGCATGTAATTTTAGCTGCCCCAAACTCGCGTCACTGAAGCCGTTATTTAGGCTGTGTAATCTGTGGTGGGAGATGGCAATCTTGGAGGCAAGTATCTCGGAGAGCTAACTCTTTGCAGACAATAAGAGCCTGGATGCCTGCCGCAGACTTCCTGGATAAGATGCTAAATGCAGAGAAACTTCATTCCAAATTAACCCCGGCGCTGCTGGGTTCCCAGCTGCTATGGCAGACAGGACTGGGCACAACTTGGAAAGCTGTGGGCTTATAGCTGAATGTGGAGGCTGTGGGAGTGGTGCTCTAACCACGGAAAGCTTTGACTTGCAAAGGTCTGAGAAATGGGTGCTTTTTGCATCTCAAATTAAGCACCCAACCACACGGTACCCTTCTGATTTTAATTTGGCCGTGCCTCAGTTCCCCATCTGTACAAGAATAATTCCACCCGTCCTTGCAAGGCTGCTGTAAGGCAAATTAATGTTTGCAAACCACTCAGATACTATGATAATAAATGCTGTGAAAGCCCAGGAGAAAATTAATAGCTCATTATTTAGACCAAGACTTCAATAGCATGCCATACACAGGACACAGGGCTACGTATTGAATGATGAGGATAAAGAAAAATATTGAATAGCTGCTCATTAAGAGAGCACTATCCATCTGGTGTATGAAAGGGGGCTTTTTCCTGCAGAAAAAGTGGTCCATGATAATATTATTACAACGTGTGTTGCGATGCATCTGTGCATGGAGACTGGGCTTGGGTTATGTGTGCAGTCCAGATTCTGGCATTTTTCAAGCGCTTGACTGCAACCTGACTGTTCTTTTAACACTGGGGTTGGCTTTAATATATAGCAAAGAGATAAAAATGCCAGTAGATGGCACTCAAGAATATGGAGCATCATTCCTGGGTGCGCGAGACTAATAAAATGTGTTGTTGTGCATCACAAATGGCTTCCTCTGTGCAGCTCTTTATATTGGCTCTTTTTTCTACCTTTTTCTGGCCTGGAAGTTTGGTGCACAGAGCAAAGGAAAAACGAGTGTGAAGCAGCAGGTATTGTTAGGTGGTCTGTGTGCTCTTCTCTGATCTCAATTTTGTTTCTACCCTTTGGGTTTAAATTACTTAGCAGCCTAGAAATCCTGGGCCGTGCTCTCCTCAGCTGACCCTTTTTTATGCTTTGCTTACAGCTTGACTGCAAAATGAGATGAGAACTTAATTTGAAAGCTGAAGTTAATTGACCTAAATAAACTAAGAGCCTTCTGTTAGTCTTATGGTAAAAAAACCCTGCATAACCCTAGCTCTTTTCCTTAAATGTACTATAGAGCAGAATAGTTTTCCTGGTGCGTTTTCAAGCTGCTGCTGTTTGCTAACAGTTGTTTGTGGTATAGTATTGTCTAGAGAGCCCTATGATCAGACAGCCATTGTGCTCAGTGCTGGTGTGCAGAGATGGGGAGGCAGCACCAACTTGGAGCAGCTTGGTTTGACTAGAAAAGATAGCCAGGGTAGTGAATGAAAATTGGGAAAGGGTCTGGCCACAGACCCCTGGGCTATGCAGAATGCGAGCTCCAGAGCTGCAGGAAGGTTTCTTCACGTCTGTTTTGATGCTTGAGTTGGCGACAGGGCAGAGCCCTTTGCAGCCAGATTTCCTCACTCAGTGCTCTGTGTTGCAGCATTGACAAAGGCAGTTTCAAGCAGGGCTGTCACAGAAGCGAGGGATGCCTCGTCTGGAGGAGACTCATTGCTAGCTGGGGCAGGGGTTGGAAAGGCATCTGGTTTTGCAAATGCAGCCTAAGCCTGATCTTTAGATCTGTGATAACCTTTCTTATCTATGATACCATCTCCCTGCTGGGAGTGCAACCTCAGATTGCTGCCATGTCTGCTCACCACAGCTGTTGCCCAGATCTCCCATTATGTCTCACCAGTATATGGTCTGAGCTGTGTGTTGAGAAAATCAGTCCTGGTATTACTATGCAACTCTAATTACTCTGGGCAAGCAGATACTCTTGTGCCAGTTTAGCTTGATTCAGTATTAGCTGACACAGCTGAAACCAGAACGAGGAGGACGGTGTCCATACCTGTATCAGCACAGTGATTTAAAATGCTCTTTGGCTGCATTAATTAATTTCTTTTTTTAACCCAGACGAGTCACTGAGCTAGGCTTGAAGGGTGCTCTTATGGGAACTGCAGAGAAGAGGATGAGAAGATAAAGGTCATAGTGTTAGCCTCCAGCTCAGCTCCTCAGAAAGCGTCGGCTGTGGAGCTGGGCTCTGGGCACTGGACAGGGATGGGAGGCCTTGTTTTCACCTCTGAATCTCCTGGAAACCCATCATATGAGCTTGGTCGGAGAGGGGTTAGCCACTTGTCTATGTGCTGCAGTCTTCCTCTTGTGAAATAGTTTTGATGATAGCCTGTTGCCCTTGTGAAAGCTATTGCAGCTCTGTGACTGAATTTTCCCTATTTTACACGTTCTGGTGACCTATTCTGGGACTGGGAGGGCACTCGGAATAAGACAGTAAAATGAGATCACAGATCTACATCCAAAACACAGACATGTTTGGGTATGACACTTCAGAAACGTGTTTGTTTTCTGGAAAACCTCTGATTTTCAGACAATTTGCAAGAACACGAGCGGGAGGGGGCTGCTGCCTGCGGCTCTGGCGCTGGGAGCCCTCCTGTGGCAAAAGCTGAATATGCCTGAGATCTTGGTAGCACGTTGGCTTCGGTGTAGGGTCAGAATGGATAAACTGATTTAAAACACATCTTTGGCTATATAGATGTGTGTCCAGGAGTAACCAATTCAACAGTGATTTGCTGTTTCAAAAGCCCTCCTTTAGTGCAGTGCAATAACTGCAAGTGACGTTTCTTCACTTGTGGAGGTTACGTACTGTCGAAGAATTGCCAATGCATTTCTAAGGTAGGTGAGAGAAGGTAATCATGGAGTATCCTGAGTTGGAAGGGACCCATGGGGATCATCGAGCCTAACTCCTGGCTCCACACAGGGCAACCTAAAAGTTAACCATACATCTAGGGCCATTGTACAAGTTCTGCTTGAACACTGCCAGACTTGGGGCCGTGACCACTTCCCTGGGAGCTTGTCACAGTCTTTGACCACCCTCTCAGGGAAGAGCTTTTTCATCATAGTCAATATGAACTTCCGCTGATGCAGGTTGAAGCCGTTCCCTTGTGTCCCATCACTGGACACCAGAGATAAAGATCAGCATCTCCTTTTCCACTCCCTCTCATGACAAAGTTGTTTCATCAATGAGGTCACCCCTCAGTCTCCTCTCCTCTAAGCTGAACAAATAAAGTATCCTCAGCAGTTTGAAAGTCATGCCTTCTAGTCCCTTCACCATTTTTGTTGCTCTCCTTTGGACATATTAAAATATTTTTATATCCTCCTTATATTGTGGAGCCCAAAACTGCACATAGTACTCGAGGTGAGGCTGCACCAATGCTGAGCATAGTGGGGCAATCACTTCTTTCCACCAGTTAGCTATACTGTGCTTAATGCACCCCAGGATATAGTTGGTCCTTTTGACCCATACTGAGCTTCCCATCAGCCAAAACCCCTAGGTCCCTTCCTGCAGCATTGCACTGCAGCCTCTTGTCCCTCGATCTATACATCCAGAGTAACACAGTCCTAGGTGCAGAATATGGCACTTGTTAAATTTCATACAGCTGGTGATTGCTCAGAGCTCTAATCTATCAAGATTTCTCTGTAAGGCCTCTCTACTTTTGAGGGAATCAGCTGTTCCTCCTAGTTCAGTATTGTTGGCAAACTTACTCGGTGTGTGTTCAGCTCCTATGTCCAGGTCATTGATAAAAACACTGAAGACCACGGGCTCTAAAACTGAGCTTTGGAGAACACCACTGTTGACCGGCCACCAGCCAGAGGTTACCCCACTTACTATACAAGTCTTTGAGCCTGACCCTTCAGCCAATCGTCTGTGTACATATTTATCTGTGTGCTGGACACTTTGTCCAGAAGATTACTGTGAGAGACAGTACCGAAAGCTCTGCTGAAATCCAGAAAACCCACACCCACTGCCTTCCCTTTGTCTACTAGGCAGGTAACATTTTTCTGAAAGGATACTAAGGTAGTGTAAGGCATGACTGTCCATGAAGAGCTGTTGGCTTTGTCCAATTACTGCATTTTCTTTCAAGTATTTTCAATAACTCCTAGAATAATCTTCTCCATAATTTCACTGGGTGTTGAAGTGAGACTGACAAGCCTATAATTACCAGGGCTGTCTTTCTTGTCCTTCTTGAAAACTGGAATAACATTTGCTAGCTTCCAGTTGACTGGGACCTCTCCAGGTTCCCAGGACCATAGATAAATAACTGAGAGAGATCTCACAATAGCATCAGCCAACTCTTTAAGTACCCTGGGAGGAATCTCGTCGGGCCCCGTCATCTTATGTGCATTCAGTTGCAGGAGCAAATCCTGTACAAGTTTAAAGCCAACTGGGGCCTCGTCACTCCCCCAGTCACGATCCTCCAACCTGGGGCTCCAGGCATCCCAGGGTGCATCACTGGTGTTAAAGACAGAGGTGAAGGAATTACATGTCTCTGCTTTATCTTCATCCCTGTTTGTGAGGTGACCAGCCCCATCAAGTAATGGGCCAATTCTTGGGGTTTGGACAGAAAGCAAGCACAGAACCCTGGTGTGAGAGGGGTTGTGAAGGTGCATTAAGCTGGCCTGCCCGTGAGGTCACCTCAAACCTCCAGTCTGCTCAGAAAGCTGGGCCGGGATCGGTACCTGTTGTTGCAGGGAGATGTCCCTGCAATAGTAATTGAAATAATTACAGCCCCCTGTAACAGAGGGGAAATCGCTGGCCAGGGAATGTCACATGAGCTAGCAGTAGAAAACAGATGTTCCCCACTACGTTTACTCTCTAAGCGAAAGTACAGCAGATGCAAAACAGCATTAAAATGGTAGCAAGGCTGTAAATACAGCTTCTAATTACTGCACCAGGTAATGTCAATTGCAATGATTCAGATTTCTCCCAAGGAAGCTCTGCAAACAGGTGGGATGTATAAAGTCTTTTAAAAGATGGATTTGTTGGCTTTTATTCCTTTTCCTTTAATGCAACGTATAAGTTTGCTAACTGATGGCAGCAGAGGAAAGTGTCACAGCCTTTCTGCCTGGTGTTTCTTTGGTACATGGTGCTGAGAATAACCAAGGAGATGGGAACAGAGCATTAAATGCAGAGATTTTGGGATGGGGAGAGGTGGGTGGAGGAAGCTGCCTAGTACAGGAATAGCATGAGCAGGAAGGGAAAGGAAGGAGCAGAAATGAGGAGCTACGAGAGACAGGATGAGTGATGGGGAGCGAAAACAGCACTGAGCAGGGTTGACCCTAGCTGACTTCATAGAGTTACAGTGTTTGCTTTGGAGAGGAAGGATTTGGGATCCTCCAGGCTCTGGCAATGCCTGGTCACCTCAGCGGTGGTGTAGTAAAGGGTGACAGATGGAAATATTACCCCCTGGTTATCTGTGACCCGCTCTGTTCATCAGTCTGATTTGGGGTTCATAACGCTGCCAACCACATGTTAATAGCACCAGCAGTTTCCCCTGCATGTCCTGGGGTCCCTCCCCCTCTATTCCTTCTAAAACAGGAATCACTTTTTTTCAGCGGTGATTTGTTTTGGAGGGAGTGGGAAAGATATGTTGTGTCAGGGTGGCATCATTTTTAAGGTGGAAATGCCCTTTCAAAGAGGCTACTGCAGCTCTTCCTGAGCCTGGGAGGATTCTGTCTGCCCAGGTCCTTGTGAGCCATCGCTCTTCCTAATTTCCTCTTGGCTCTGTGATCTGCCTTGTCTCTTGGAGTCACAGCAGTTGGGTGCTTTGCAGCTCTACCTTTGACCGTTCCTGAGGCTGGGTGTTGGCTGTCAGATATTCAGCGTTAGCGTCATCCTGCTGGGGGCTTGGGGCTTGTGAGGCCAGCCGAAGACACAACTCGGTGTGGAATACCAGCAAGGCTATGGGTTACCCTGGAAAGGAGATGTTTGTCAGCACAGGCACACCACTGGTTGCACTAACACCCTGCCTGGACTAAGCAATCATTCTTCTAACAGAGAGCTGATCAGTGATTCCTGCACTGATTTAGCAGGCTGGGCATGCTTCATGGAAAAATATGGATTATGAAGAGATATTTGGAGCCTGAATATATCATAAGAGAGAGAAAATACATTTCCTTCTTTTCCTTTCTGTAAGTGCTCCTCTAGCTTCATTGCTTTATCTGCTCTTGGTAGCTGCTGGGAATAACTTATAGGCACTGAAGTAAGAACCTTCAGGACAGTCGTATATTACACGCAAGTGTGAAGATCAGTGCCTGCCCAGGGTTTATTTCAGATGTGACTGTGTATTACGGATATTTCTGAAGGTGATGCTCAGCTTCTCTTCGTGCTCCAGAGCCCGCTTGACCGCTCACCAGCCCTTTGTGCAAAGCTGGAGAGGCAGAAAGCGTTGGCCAACCCCTTGGGGTGTGCAGGGAAGGACGGTTGCCAAAAGGCTGCCCAGAGAGGGCAGGGGACACCCAGCAGGACACACGGTGCCGCTGTGGCCTGGCACAGTCCCACGGGAACTGGTGAGGAGCAGGGATGTGTTTGCTGCGTGTATGCGCTGGGAGAGCTCTAATACAGTCACAAACCAGAAAATCCCCCTCTCTCCTCCCAATCAAATTAGGAGGAGAGAGCAGCAGAAAGTGCATTAACTAATCAAGCTGTGATTTCAAATTGATTATTGCAAATTGCCAACCATAACAATTCTCCTAATGGCAGTGATTTAAAAATAAAAAATAACAAAAATAGAGCCTCCATTAGGCAGTGTGCTAACCTGTCCTTGCTGGCAGGCGAGGGCTGGCTGTACAGCATGGCCCTTGCACAGGGCTCTCTGTGCCTCAGGAGCCTTGGATTAGCCCCTGATCCGGGTGGTGTGGGAGCAGGCTTGCCGCTGGTTCTGCCCCTGTCCACCGTATCCCGGTGTGGTGCTGGCGTGGGCATGGCAAGGCCGGCGGTAGCGGCAGCCTTGCTGTGGGGAGCGCTGCCTTTCTGGCAGCAGGCATTTCTGGCGCCTGGATGCAGGCAGCAGCCCTGTGCACCTTCCCAGCAGTTTCCCTGGCAACGAAGTCATCCTGCCAGCAGCCTGTAATGTCAGAAAATAAAACAAGATGACACCGCAGCTCCTCAAAAAAAAAAAAAAACCAACAAAAATCAAAACACAAAAAACCCCCAACAACAAAAAAAACCCCACACCCTCTCAAAAAACAACACAACAAAAAAAAAACCACAACCAAACCAACAACCACAAAAAAACCCCAACCCCCAGAAAAACCAAACTGCAAAGAAACCCCCAACAACCCGCTTCCTCCTTTCCCCCACCTCAGACTGTTGGCCCCTTCTTCCTGGCCCCCACCCAGTGCTTTTGCAGGCTGTCTGGGCATGCCCTCGTACAGGGAGGAGCAGAAAGCACTGTACTTTGAAGACTGTCAGTCAGTTCAGGCTGATACCTGAG
The DNA here is from genome assembly GCF_963921805.1 of Phalacrocorax carbo. Lineage (NCBI taxonomy): Eukaryota > Metazoa > Chordata > Aves > Suliformes > Phalacrocoracidae > Phalacrocorax > Phalacrocorax carbo. The sequence continues at coordinate 240,087 of NC_087528.1, forward strand.
GGCTGGGAAGCTGGACAGTGGCTCCTGTGTGAGCTGGGAGCATGGTCCTGGCTGGAGGTCGGGCAGGTTCCTCCACGTTTCCTCTCTGGCCAACTGGGTGCTTTGGCTCTGTGTGTGGGAAGCACCATGGGGCAAGGAGTTTGGAGGCACCTGAACTGCCTCACATCCTGATTTTGGCACAGATAACAGCAACAATGTTCCCCTAGTCCTGCAAATATGGCGTAAATGTCCATCGCTTCTTGGGCTTCCCACTCTCCTGTTGTTGTGGCCATCCTCGTGGGGCCTTTGTGCTGCCTTCAATGGACATGAGACCTTCTCGTGAAATATCTTCAGCTGAAGGCTGGTTCACTGATGGGGAGCATGCTGGTTCTGTGTTTCATGGAGTTACATGGTCTTGTTTTGTGGTGGTATGATTAGGACCACCTCCCTAGAAGGTGTATGAGATGGGTATGTGTGTTAGTTGTCCACCTGTAGTTCTTGTGAAATTAACCCTGGTTGCTGCCCATAACAGTAGGTCCCAGCTTTTGGAGGCAATGAACTGATCTTGTTGGACAAATTAGTAGATCATCTTTGTACTTTGTCTCTCTACTTCTTTCCAGCTCTTGTCTGAGTAAGGTATTTTACTCCAAGAGTGCTGGTACAAAATCCAGAGCAGGCTTTTCCCACCCTGTATTTCTCTCCAGCTTTGTGACAGTTCTTCCAAGCATATGAGCTCCTGCGGGTAGTGAAAAGTAGCTCTGGAGACTAAACATGACTGAAAACGAAAAATTAGATCAGTTAAAACCATTTACCTCTTTTGAACAATATACAGCTACTTATTTTGAGTAATGCTTATTGCCTTCCTCCTTTGAGCAATGCAAAGGCAAGGCATGAGTATTTTTTTGGATCCATATGATGGGTCATCAGGAGGACTTATCCTGGTTACAGCTGAACATGTAGGAACGAGAAGTCTTTGAATGTGGGATAGATGACTCTATAGTGGAATCTGTTGCTCCTAATAACACCTTCAGGGCTGGATGTGTGTGGACACGTGTAGAGATGCTTTTTACAGGTCAAACCAAATAGAGTTGGGGAGTATTTGTTCCTCGTGCCATAGTTTGTTTTTTGTTTGTTTGTTTTTTTGTTTTGTTTTTAATCTATTGGTACAAAGCATCTGTCTCCAGGCCTATTAGTCTGATAACTGACCAGTCCCATGTTCCTTTTCTGAACCACTTGGACAATTCCTGCAGATTTTACAAGGTATGTTGCTCGTGTACCTAGTTCCCTAGTGAAGCAAGACAAGGCGTCAAGGCTTTCCTAGTGTTAAACAGTCCACCTCACTTACTACTTCATGTCATATAAACCTAATTTCTAATTGTTATAAGGGTTTCTTCCAAGGCAGTTGGCCTCCCAAACTTAGTGTTACACTTGCAAGACTGAAAACCCATAGCTTCTCCTTTCCATAGGAGGTGTGGGGTGAAACTAGAGATCTACTCAGCTGAACGTGTTGAGTAAACCACGTGTTTGTCAAATTTGTTTCTCTGCCTAAAGCAGTTTTGCTTTGATACCTGCTTCTTCCAGTGTTTAGATCAGATTCACTCAGCTGGTACAGTTGTGTTTGAGAACAGAGGTCCTGCTTTCGTTTGCTACTGATGCCTCTGTTTATATCTAATAAGCTTTATTAATCCAGGCGTTCATAATCACGCGTACTTGTGCCCATGTTGCCTGATATTCATGCTAACCCACTGGGGTTGAATATAATCACCTTCTCTTTTAATTACCATAAACATTTGATAACCTAGCCGTTCCCAGCCGTTGGAGAGGTCTTATCACTATTCTCAAGGGAGTTTGTTCCTCTGGCTCAGGAGCATCTATCTAATGTCAAGAAGATAATTTCTATGGAGAGTCTTATCCAGTTTGTGCAGAACAAGTCTTGGGACTATACATTTACCAGGTAGGTGCAGTTGTTTGTCTCTGTGCAAGCAAAATATTTTTAAGATGGCTAAACCATTGCTGCTGTCCCCATCTGTTTATACTGAGGGGCACTTGGAGGGCCCCATCCTCTCCTTTCCTTGGGTCCATTAGTGTTTCTAGAGGCCTGGACATCCCTCTGTCTTGTTGCCCTCCTCAACCAGAAAGGGAGAATGGCACCTCTCAAGGGAAGGCAAATGAACTGGTTTGCTGACCCACTTCCAGTTATAAGTGTCCAGTTTCTAGTTCTTACCTTGGGAAGACCAGATGATACTTCTAATCATGTCCCATCAAATGCCATCATTTGTTTGTCACACGGCTCATGACCTGTACCCTGCTCTCTGCCCAGGGCTTGTGCATGCTGCCTCCTCAAGCGCTTTACCCTTGTAAGTGAAAAAGCAAGAGGGCAGATTTGTGCGAAGCCATGTCATCTTTTTTTTCTTGTATTCTTTTTCTTCTGTGGTTGTAGAAAGAAGAAAAAAAAAAAAGAAGGAAAAGAAAAGATGTGATGGAAAAACTGAACTAATAAATGTAAACTCTGAGTGGGGAAGTATGGGAAGTATAGAAAATATTTAGGGAAAATCAAAATAGTGGTTTATTCTGAATACAGAAAACAAAACCCAGCTTCTTCATACTGTCTGTGTTACTTTTTCTGTTTTTCTACTAGCTCCATTAAAACCTCAATAATATACAAGAATCTATTAAAGGTTTTCAAGATGAAACCAAGTTTGGTCATTATCACTAAATGGCTCTTTGGTGGGTTGTATAAAAAGAGTGAATGGTCTCACTGCGGTTCTTAGTGGAAACATGCCCAAATTGCAAACCCAAGATTTCTGCTGGCCTTATATCAGGGCTAACAGATGCTGCAGAGAATGAGGGTGAGCTTCTGACTCTTCTGCTGGCCTGTGCTAACACAGGCCTGGCAGTCCTGTTTTCAGGACTGCTGCTGCCCCAGCAGAGGAAGAAGCTCTGGAGTCCTTTCCTGGGGCAATCCTTCCTATTTCAGTTCTGCATATCTTCAGGAGAGTCTGTGCCATGGCTGCTCTTGCTGCTCCCGCAGAGCTCTCCTGGCAGTCAGAGCTCAGCAGCTTTCATCTGCACTTAAGTCAGACTATTAATATATATTTTCTTATACCTGCATATCTCTTCCACGAATACAGAAAGGCTGACGAATACAGCACTTCTGGCAGTCTTTTGTCTCTTGTGTCTCTGTTAGGACTCTCACCTGTGAAGTACTTCAAGTGCTGAACCTTCTCTTTGAGCTGGATGCAGCCAGTGGGACTCCCTTGTGGTGGTGGGACCTAGCAGAAAAACCTCTGCAATCTTTAACTGTGCTGCCCGGCAGCATGATGCAAAGCCCATTTGTCTTTCTACAGATTAAGGAGACCCCAGATGGGTGTAGAGAACTGACTGACTCTTAGAGAGAGTTTTTATAATGTTGTACAAGACCAATTAATCTGTCACTTTGCCTAGTACGAAATCATAGAATGGTCTGTGTTGGAAGGCACCTTTAGAGGTCATCTAGTCCAACCCTCCTGCCTTAGGCAGGGACATCTTCAACTAGATCAGGTTGCTCAGAGCCCCATTCAACCTGACCTTGAATGTCTCTAGGGATGGGGCCTCCACAACCTCTCTGGGCAACCCATTCCAGCACTTTGCCACCCTAATTATAAAACTTTTTTTTTTTCTTATATCCAGTCTAAATCTACCCTCCATTAGTTTGAAACCATTCCCCCTTGTCCTGTCACAACAGGCCTTGCTAAAGAGGTCACCCCCACCCTTCCTACAGCCCCCCTTTAAGCACTGGAAGGCTGCAATAAGGTCTCCCCGCAGCCTCCCCTTCTCCAGCTGCACAACCCCAGCTCTCCCAGCCCGGCCTCGCAGCAGAGGGGCTCCAGCCCTCGGAGCATTTCTGTGCCCCCTCTGGCCCCGCTCCAACAGCCCCGTGTCTGTCCCGCGCTGAGGAGCCCCGAGCTGGAGGCGGCGCTGCGGGGGGGGTCTCACAGAGCGGGGCAGGGGGGCAGGACCCCCTCCCTCACCCTGCTGCCCACGCTGCTGGGGATGCAGCTCAGGGCATGGTTGGCTTCTGGGCTGCGAGCGCATGTTGCCGGCTCGTGCTTTTCGAGCTTTTCATCCCCTGGTATCACCAAGTCCTCCTCTACAGGGCTGCTCTCCGTTCCTCCATCCCCCAACCTATTGGTACTGGGGGTTGCCCCAACCCAGGTGCAGGACCTTGCACTTGGCCTTGTTGAACCTCATAAGCTTCTCCCAGGCCCACCTCTCCAGCTTGTCTAGGTCTCCTTGAATGACATACTGTCCTTCTGGTGTGTCAACTGCCCCGCTCAGCTTGGTGTCGTCTGCAAACTTGCTGAGGGTAGGCATGATCCCACTAAGTTATTGATGAAGATATTAAACACCACTGGTCCCAGTATGGACACCTGAGGGACACCACTTGTCGCTGGTGTCCATCTGGATGTTGACCCATTGACCACTAACCTCTGGATGTGACTGTCCAACCAATTCCTTATCCACCAAACAGTCCACCCATGAAATCTGTGTCTTTCCAGTTTAGAGAGAGGGATGCTGTGGGGGACTGTGTCAAAGGCCTTACAGAAGTCCAGATAGATGACATCCATTGCTCTTCCCTTGTCTACTGATGCAGTCAATGAGGTCTGAGAATGAGGCTTGCTTTATGGGACAGCAACAAAGCTAAGTCTGTCTCTTGGAAATGAAAAACAGAGGCAGCAAAGGAATAGATTTGCTGGGATCTGGCAGTTTATACTGTCATTTTCCTTGGTCTTTTGCCAAACAGATACAGTCTGTGCTTGGGGAAAACAAGGGGATGAGTCAGTCTTCTCAACTCAGGTTGTTATAGGCACCTCTTGCAGGCTCTGAGACTCTGCTTAGCAGATTTGAGGTCTCAGTTCCACAATGTCCTAGTGTTCATGAAAGGACATGTCTTTGGCCATAGGGCCTGGCCATCTTTACAAAGTCAAGGTAAGTCCAGTCCGTTACAGGCTTAGCAGAGATGGGAAATTAAAACTTCCCTTAGCCGACCTCTGGGAGAGCTGCCCATCTTTGAGTCAAAGGAGCAGCAGCCCAGTTCCCCGTTAGAGGCCTTCGCTCTCTCAGAAATCTCAAGGGATTTGGTATTGGGTCAGTAACACAAGAATGTCATGTGCATGTGGCTTGTGCTGCGCTTGGCTTCTTGTGCGAGGAACACGGGGGATGAGGATACGCAAGGGCTGGTTCTGCAGGGCTGCCGGCTGCCCCAGCTGTGGTTTGTGGCACCACAGCCCAGCCATCCAGCGTCACAGGCAGGCTTGGTTTTGCCAGCACCTGGGGCCTCTGCAGTGCAGTGATCCGAAAGCATTCTGAGGGGGTAGCTAGCCCTGCCCAGGGTCTCCCCGTAACGTTGCTGTATACTGCTTTACCTTTCAGGAAAAATGTCAAGGGGGTAAAATCCAGGAGGGATTTCTTAGGGATTTTTGTGCAAGCCAATAAGCCAGCAAGGCTGCCTAAGAAATGCAACCTCACAGCTGAGTCACATTGCTGTATTCAGGTCATGTTGGGCACAGCTGTTACTTTTCTGAATTGTCACCCTGATGGGCTCTAAGAGGAGTCAGTGACCACGTTTTCATGGAGGGGGACACTGCCCAGGCCTTGTGCGAACAGCTATCACAGTGTCTTCGGTGGTGTAGTGGTTGTTCCCTTGCTAAGAAGGAAGACCTTTTTTTTTTTAAAAAAAATACTGCCCTTCTTACCTTTTAATGGTAACTGGCTGATAAGAGGTATAACACAGACCTGTTAGGATGTTGGTTGTCTGCACTGTTCCCATTAGAGGACTTTATCTTGCATATTGAATTGTAAATAGCAATTTCAATGGAGTTACAAAAAACAATTTTCTGAGCTTAGTTTCTGCTAAAAAGCAGGTCTGAATGCAAGTTGTTGTTTTAATTAACTAGGTGGTTCATAATCAATTCTACCCTGGCAGGGATGAAAGTGGTTAGTTCAGTGTCATAATTGTGAAAATACTAGCAGGAAAATGTCTCTATACCCAGACAAAAGAATTCTCCTCAAACACTCATGTCCAAAGCTAATCTGAATGCTAATCCCAAAAGATATTAAGAGTTTTTTTGACGTTTTACTCTTGTTTGGACACTTGTGCTGTTTAACTCTCTAACTACCTGTTTGTTATTTGGCTGAATTAAGCACTGCTGCATTCATTAGCATATACAAGAGCATAGTAATACAATCAGGCACTAATGCATTCATTTTCTACTTGACTGCTCATTCATTGAGATGTTAGTACATAGGAAGAATATGATCAGGGTGACTGTGGGATGAACTAATCAATTAATAATGAATAATCTGAAAATACAGATGTCTGAGGGAGGTGTCCTCAGCACAGACTGAATTCAGCAGAAGTGAGTGAGAACAGCTGGAGGAGACACCAAGGTGGTGTGTTCAGCCCTGAGCTGAGATGCCACCACCTCATTTCCCCAAAAAAGCATTGGGCAGAGCTTACCAGGATCCAGGTGAAAAGCTGCAAATTGGGTACATCTGGGGCAGCCTTCCACTGCCCACAAACCCCAGCAACCTTTGCTGTAGTTGTAGAGATCTTTATTTGTGAGGGCTGAGTGCTGGTAGGGGAGAGCTGCCAGGGTTTTCTCAATGACAACCCCTCCTTTCTGTTTGCTTTTCCTCATCTCAGCCCCTGCCAGGAATTTGTCATGCGGGTTTTTTTCTGGTTCTGAGCAGCTTCCTCTTACTGGTTTTACTTTAGCTTTTGGGAGTTAATTATTACAGGTAGTTCTGTGAAATCTTTCTGACTGCAAGTAAGAAAGCTGAGCCGAGGTGCAGACCTGTGGCCGGGATCCATTTTAAGCCAGTGCAGGCTTCAGAGGTGCGTAAAAATGCTTGTACAGCAATTGGAATGGAGGCAGGTTGCTTACATCTGTGCGCCTCGAGTGAGAGCAGTGGTTTTGAAAGCCACTTCTTTTACTGTGTTAGTAATTCTCATCCAACTATCTGAAAATGGTTTCGCAGTAGGAACTGAACATTGCCTCTTTATTGCCACTTTTCAGTAGAAGACATCGAGACCCAAAAGGGCTAGATAATTTCCTGAAGGCTACTTGCAAGTGTGCTACGTCTGATTAAGGAGTCCCTTCCTATGTCTCCTTGCAGTGCCCCTGAATCCTGCCTGCTTCTCATGGGAGCCTCCTGCTCTTTCAGGAGTGTTGAAAGCAACCTTTACTGTAAGGTTGGGCAAATTATTTGCATGTAGGTTTCCATACCTCTGCTTTGCAAACCTTAGACATCTCCTCCACACTCAGCCTTATTAATACTGCTGGTGTATGTTTTCTTACGCTTGGACTAGGAAGCGCTCCTTTTCTTTTCATCACCTCCTCCGTTCCTGTAGACAAGAATGTGATTTGGGTTACTCTGACTTGGAAGTAGATGTTACTGGAACAGTTTCCCTTCTTGAGCCTTGACATGTCCTGGATTTCTTGGGTACAACCAAGATCAGGGCCACTGCCTTACCGACAACTCCCATTTCTTACAAGTAAGAGCGTGGCACCCCAAACTGTTGGTTCAGTCCCAGGGAAGGGATGTGGCAACACGTGACCTTCTGCCTCTGTCTCAAAACAAAATAAGATGCAGTTTGGGTATGGGTCTTTTGGTGTCCGGGAGCAGTTCAGTGATCCTGTTGTGTGGAATGATTTCCACTGGCAGAGATTGCTGTGAATGATGGTGAGGTGATTAATGTGTCTTTGTGATCACCCCCAAAGCGATGTGCATGTGCTCTGTGACGAGCACTGAGGTCCACCCTACCCATCTCCCTGTGCGTTATGCCTATAGCAGTGTATACATTGCAGTCCTGGTTTGCTTTCCTAGAAGGCTGTGTTGTGTGATGGGATTATTCACTTCGGGAGTGAAGGCGGGTTCCTATATGATGCTTCATTCACATTAAACCAAAAGATTTGCACGTAAATTCCAAGAAGACTGAAATCGCAGCAGATGCTTTACAGGGGTGCATCTGTCCTGCAGGGTGGAGTCAAGGGCTCAAGGAGGGAAGAATTGAGAGAGATTTAGTAAAGAAGGAAAAGTTCAGCTTGAGCTGCCTGTGTGTCTGTGTGTGCCCGTGCACCTGCACTTCTCTGTGTGTGGGATTTTTCTTCCCTGTTCTATCACCACCCAACATTCTTTATTGTGTCTTGCAGGTAGATCACTCGTTGCTATAAATTTTCTTATCTCCAGTGCTTTTCCAATTATGGATAACAACAGGAAGGCAGTCATTGGTTTCTAAAAGGTCATCAAGATATAGTGCCTGATTGGGAAGGGGATGACTTATGGAGTTAGCTTGTGTAAATCTGGGGAAGTTTTATGCACAAGTCAGGCACGAAATGTAAGTGAGATTCATAAAAAACAGAGATTTACATTGGCTTCAGTTAGTGGAAATCAAAATGGTTATGAAAATTTCCCATTCTCTCTATGCTTGTATAGGCAGAGAATAGGCTTTTGATGTGGTTTTCAAGTGCCCGTGGTGCTGGGGAAGGGCTGTCCTGCCAGCCCTGGGCAATGGACCACTGCTTGTCCAGAGGGTGCTCAGGGTGCAAAGCAGTGGTAAATACAAGCTTCTCCCACACCTTGTCTTGCCAGTCAACTAAAGTTGACATCCTCCATCCATGAGAGGGCAATTTGGTCTCATCTGAGTGCTGGCAGCATCCAGTGAAGGTGATGGCTGAAACAGAGCCATTTCACAGGTGACATCAAGATTAATGCCACTGCCTCTCTTTGCACCCACAAGTCACTGCAGATCTGTGGGGCTTCAGTCATTTGTCAGGTTTGCCTGGGGATGTGAGCCTGCCCAGGTCGCAGCTGGTGACACCTGGTTTTACATCACCTGCTGTTGGCCCTGTCTGCTGCCACCGGTGACTGGAGGGAGTATTGGAGAATAGCGAAGGCCGCGCGCCCTGGAGGCTGTGAGCAGAGCAGCGGCTTTAACCCTGAGCTGTGGCACAGGCAGCAGTCACATCCCAGAGGGTCGCTTGCCTTGGTTGTTTGCCTTACCCATGTGCTGAAAGTGTCCATCAGCCTCCGGAGTGCAGCCATTGCTGCTGTCGTGACATAAGGTGGCAGCCTGTTTCGTATTAGCAATGGCTTTTGTGCACGTACAGCAACGTCGTATTGCAGGGCCTGGCTCCGTCTTGTGCAGTGCAGCCCATGAGTAGAAGAGCAAAAAATGCCTTTCCCGTTCTGTGTCCTGGCTTGTCCCACAGCATCCCCAGCCATCAGGTTCCCCTTCAGCTTCCCTGTGCTGCTGATGTACCTCTTCCTGGCTTTTCTTCTAGTTTCAGGAATCCAAAGGAGGCCAAAGCATTGGCACTGCCATGGAAGATCCCATGCATATACTGGGTTTCCAAGCTGTAAAGTTATGAGGTTTGTGCAAAATGCAGCGAGTAACAGACAACAGTTCAAGGAAGAAGGGGAAGGGCTGCTGACAACTAGTCCATTTTAGGCACTTAGTTGAGGCACTGAAGTTATAAGTCTCATCAGCTCAGCTACTGGAGAGTCAGAGGGGAGAGAGGAAGGTCTGCCCAAGGACAAGTCATCTGTCTGGAGACCTGGATGTCCACGTGGAGATGTTTCTTGCTGTTTTCTGTGGAGGGATCCCTGCGTGACTGTGGTCCCACTAATACCAAGTTACATGGGTAGAACTGAGGCTGCAAGGGTGATGTGATGGGATGAGGGCATCAGCATCACCAGAGCAGGACACGGGCACGTACTGCCTTCCTGCAAGGGTTTGATGTCTACAAGACAGGGCAAGTTCAACCATGGCATGTGGGATACAGGCAAGGCAGAAATGTTGGCTTTCATAGCAGGGCTGTTTTCCAGACACACAGTTGACCTCTCTCCAAGAAAAATGCATGTAGATAAAATTTCCAATGCAGCTGACATGGCAAAATGTCTGGGAGCATGTCAAGAAGCCAAAGATATAGGCATTTCTGACCATGCTGCCTCTCCGCGCCCAAGCGTCATGTACAACACAGCAGATCTGCCCTCTAAACCTGCTTTGAAACATGACTCAGAGCTGATACAGAGGTGTCTGGTGGCATAAAAAAGCTGTTAGGAGCTGCCATGAGCTACTTAACTTTCTGACTAATGCACGAAGTCATTTCTGTCACAGCTGTCTGAACAATACATTTGCCAATTACGTTAATTCAATCAAATCCCTTGCATCCAGCAGAGAGGGCGGAGCAAATCCAGGTGGGGGAGAGAGAACAGAGCCAAAATTCCCCTCTATGTCACACAAAAGCAGAGCGAAGGGTGTGGCTGTACGTGCATGCGCGCGTGTGTATAAATATGAGCAACTGCACTGCAGAGACACGGCATAATTGATCACTCGCAAGCCAGTTCCTGCGCTGTGTCCTTCCCACCCATGAAGCGATGGAGTGACTCGGGGAACTGGTAGATGCTGCCTTAAGGGCTTTCCTCCCACTTTACTGGTTCAAATGCAAAAAGGATGTGTTAAAGGTCTGTTGGCCCTGGAGAGGCTCCACTCACTCTATGCTCAGGGATTCAACGCCACTCCCTACTTGCCTACTTCCCAAAGCAAAACCATGCGGAGATGCCGGTGCCCGTCTCTAGCTTGGAGGGCAGAGGGGTGGTCGTGAACAGGGGTGGCCATCAGTGCTCCTGGGATCCTGTATCTTGCAGTGTTGAAACCTCATCTCCATAGTGGATTTCTACCTTTCCTCATATCTCCCATCTGGACATGGCTTTTGTTTCCAGCTATTTTAATTGAGAATTATTTAAAATATTTAATTTCTAAGTGGTAAACTGATTGTATTTCTCTGTCCCACTGTGCTTGGTATTGTTAACCCAGGCCTTGTTCAAGCTTTCCAGAAAGTTTGTCTCATCATAAAGGTGCCATTTCTTGACATCAGTGCGAGTGTGTAAGTTTTCCCCACCTACCTAAAACTGTTGTGTGAGCAGGCTTTTGCAATAAAATTGTGGGCTGTAGCAAGATAACAAATATTACTTGCCCAATGAACGACACTATCTCCTTCAACCAGATGGCAAAGTCTAGGAAGCCACCTGCTTTGGACAAGGTCTGTGATGCACGCTTTTGTGTTCTCGTCCATCCAGTTGCAGTACAACCAGACCCTCGGAAAATGGGCAGGTTTAGCCATTCATCATGTGACACACAGAATATTTTGGACCGTTGCTGTGTTACAGAAGTGGGAGCACTGCCTCCGAGAGTCAAAGGGCCTTTACCTGTACCTTGTGAAGCATCCTTTGCACTTTCTTTCCCATGAGTTGTTTTTTTGTATTTGCATTTGAACAAATTGGAACTTGCGTGTTGCTTCTCCTTAGAGTGATTTTTAGTTGCAGAGTGGCACACGATGGCCTTTTCATGGAAAATGGTGGTCCTATTAGCTCACGCCTACATCCCATCTGCTCTGGGGACCCATCCCATGGAATGGGATTGATAAATCTTCTCTTATTCCTTCTCTGTTCCTAAGTGTGACTTTACAAAGGGAGAGTCTGACACAACTTGCCTGGGATCGCACTAGCTTGGACAGGAGCATGGCTTTGCATTTTGTTTTCCTTCATGGCCTGCAAGATTGCAGATCCTACAGCTGTGCCTGTGTAACAGCTTTTTCACTTGGAATATTGTGGTTGGAAAGAACATAAATAGCATAAGAAAGCATTCCCTCTCGGTAACCGCTCCCCAAAGTACTGACTTTGCCTGTCCCTGCATTGTCACCCGCCCCAGCAGCATGTTTCCTGGAAGTGTGGTGTTGCACCAGGCTTTGAACGGTGAGCTGGGGTTGTTGCAGAGCATTGCCAGAAAGGACGCATCGTGCAGGGATGACAGCCACGTGTGGAAGTATGACTGCTGTCCCAGCTCTGAGCCTTTCTGTGACCCTACGAGTGTCCTGATATAATTTAGTAGAGAAGGTGTGAATGCTTTAATATTTGCTTGAGAGCAGTACCTGGGGTGTAGGGGAAGATGTTGGACAGCACTAAAAATACCCAGCATCTCCTTTATGGACAGTGACTGCAGGGTTCCCCTACCTGGGGAGAGGCTCACCAGGTACCGCAAGATGTGCCCGTAAAACACTTTGTGTTTTAAGGCCGGACATAAGCTCTACAGCGGGTGGGCACGGTAGAGCCCATGTGGCGTAGCACAGGTTTAAACAGCCACTGACAGATTCAATCACCAAAAGGAGTCCCAAAAGGAAGGTTGAAGGTCAAAGATAAGACCAGAAAGGGCAGAATATCAGAGCTGTACCTGCTCCAGAGGGCACATTCAATGCATTTTCTGCAGCCACTCCTTTGGAAGCAGGAAATGGCCATAGGCTGCTATGACGGGGCAGGGAAAAGCCAGGCGAGACTCTTCTTCCTTGACCTGTTCAACCCCACCAGGGTGGCCCAAGGTCTGCCTAAATGAGGATGTGACACAACTCGGCAGCAGGAAAGGTCAATCAGTCAGGGGGCTGCCCGGAGCTGGTGCAGCGGTGATTAAGTTGGGCTTTGCCAGGTTATGTTGCAATTTGGCTCGCTGCCTATCTGTCTTTCCATGTTAAATATATCCATAGCCATGCGGAGGTCATGGTCAAATCCAGGAGATCCCAGCTCACGTAAATTATCCTCCTTATCCCCCAGTCTCATGAGAGCTTGTAAGAGTGCGCATAGTTGCAGCATTCCCTCTCCAACACAGGGGTTTATATAGCATCTGGGCCTGGCAGTAGCTCTGCCCTCCAGGGACAAGGAGGACAGAGAGAAAAATTGTCCATTCCTTTTTTTGCCTTTTTCCTCCCTTTTTGGCCTATTTGGCAGGACAAAGAACCGCAACCGAGCAAATGTGCTGGTTTCCAGATTGACACCAAGTGAATACGGCCACTCGTAATCGCTGCCTACAAGCATTTATCACTTCCACAGATTATAACGCGGGGAGCAGGTGTCTGACCTGCAATGACAAAAACATGGAATGGCGGTAGGAAGGAAGGAAATAGATAAGATGTCATTTTTCAGCACAATTTTTCTCCCTTTAATGTTCTCCTAGATTATGGGAAACAATCACAGGGTGGGGAATGCTCGTGTTTTATGGTGTCAGTAGGGTTTAAGGTTTTAGGTGAAAAAAAAAGTGATTTTGAATCCTGTGTATTATGGGGTATTTATAGGACACACTAATTTGGGGTGGGTTTTTTTTAATTTATTTGAATCAAGAAAGATAAATGGGATTCTGTATCCAAGTACTTCTAAAGGAAATAAAAAGAAACACAGTCCTCTTGAACCTGGCCTCCACTTAGGGCAAAAAAAAAAAGATACAGAAATGACCCGTCTTAGATTAAAGAACTGCTCGTGCCTCAAAGGAGATGGTAGAAATTAGTTTGTAAAAATCTTTCCTTCTCATATTACACATTTTCTGCTTCTCATCAACTCTACTATTTTCCTGCTAGAAGTGCCACCAAAGAAAAAAGAAACAAAAATCCACCAACTTTGCAGTGGTATCTTCTAAACACACTCCTCTGTGTGACCCATGAATGCTGCTTTAAAGCTGACTTCAGTTTTCCATCGCGGAACATATTTCAAGGTGGAAAATGGTTTTAACTTTCCTTATCTGCAGTTTTGGGTTTAAAACCTCATCTCTCATTTTAATAATAGTAATAATCCTGTTCTGAACTGCTTTCATGTTTTCCATCTGAAGAGGTGGCAAATGTCCTACAAGTTTACGTTTAAGAATCACAACATCCTAGGACAAATGAGTGCAAACTGCCAGAATTCAGATCCAGTTCATTGCACAAATCAGAGCTGTTTGTATTCGAAACAGAGTTTTAGATTCGTTATTGCAATGTGCCGACGGGAAAGGAGGAACTGAGGGGCAATGGGATCTTGCAGGTCACACTATATGTAATCAGATCATGGAGCAACACATCCCCGTAACATCAGGCCTTTGGGCAGGGAGAGCTGGTTGCGGGTCGCCCTGGCAGTTGCAGCCCTGGCTATGAGGAATGCCTGCTGGAGATGCTGAAGAGATTACAAGCTTCATGTTGTCTCCAGATGCATATGGGTTCGTTCAGGGCTCTTTGGGAGAACTTTGAGGTTTTTGCTGCAGTTGAGCGCTAAGAGAACAGCTTCTGCAAGGAGTGATTTCCTCCCTGTGTGGTTGATTTGGTTCATTGTGATTGATTGGTGTTAACTAATCCTAGAGCTAATTCGGAGCAGGAGGCTGCACAACAAGTACGATGGGTCTCTCTTCTCTTTGTTAAATGGGAATGAACCAGGTTTTCCTTTGCTGCAAACCTCCAAGCAGTGAGGCCTCTGTGCACCCATTACACATCTTGTGACTTGCTCTTCCCCCGACAGTTGCGGTGTCTGAGGTCAGTGCCACGATCCCCGTTACAGAATGACCCCCGTCCTTGTCAGCGCTGCTCCATGCATCCTTTCCAGTCAAAGGAATAGTCCACGTGGGGTACCACGGGGAAGGCAGTTTGCACCCGAGGGGCAGGAAAGGAACAGTGTCTCAGAGACAGGCGCCACAGGCTTGCCCTGGGCAGCACACAAGGGTGTAGAAGAATTTGGTAAACCCCTATTAGCAATGGAGAGGGGCAGAAGGGGACAGAAAGGGTAAGTGGATTTGAGAGAAACCCTGGGCTGCAGCGGCGTGCAGGGTCTGTGTCTGCCTGCACCCAGAGACGTTCTCACTCCTGTAAGCAGAAGCACCCTGTGTGCATCAGCACAGCCCACCTGGTGGCAGCTGGTCCTTCTTGTACGGCATTGCACGCTGGTACCACAAGATCACAGGGTGACCTCTGCATGCTCAGGTCAGCCTCCAGAGCAGACCTCCGTACCATCGAAAGTCAACCCATCAGAAATGACGGGGGAAGAAAAATGTAAAAGCATGCATCTTTTTGTCCTTGCTGGGGTGTTCTTCGATAGGAATGCTAGGGGAGGGAGGCCTTTTGTATTGTTCTAGCAAAACTAAATAAAAATAAGGATAAAATTTTGGAGATGGTGGTAATGAAATTAAGGGGTTTGCTTGTGTCTATCTATAACAACCTTCTGGCTAGTAATCTGAACAGAAATAATAATTTGAAAGGGAAGATAATTAAATTAAACAGGCAACCAAACTGGAAGAAGGAGACTTTTGATGAAGAAGGGCGGCTGGGGAAAAAGTAGAGGAGGTGGCAGGGAAAAGCAGCACATCTCTTTAAATTGTCAATCTCTCAGGGCAAGGTTGCTGCAGACATAATGAGTGTCCTAGTGAATTATCTCCCACTTTTATTGTCTGTTGCTACCATGGAAAGATGGGGAGGTGGGGAAACTAACTTTTTTTTTTTTTGAATTTGGACAGACTTAAAGAAGTGGCATCAAATTTGAAGGGCACCCAATCAATCTGTTGTCCTAGCTGCATGAAATTGTATTTCCCTGCCACTTCATATCTTATTTGCAGCAGCTGGGCTGTAAGTCATTGGTGATAACATTCTTTATTATGCAGCCGTGTTTATGAACTGTGCCTGGAAAGAGATGATAGAAATATGCAGCAATATGCAAAGGGGGGAATGCTGGGGGGAGGGGGAATAAATGCTAGTTGCTAGGGCAACCGTGGGGCTATTTTGGGCATCAAATTTTGCAGATGATGAAAACCATTTTCATGTGATGGTTGGTCTCTCCGGGAAGAGAAGGGGAGAGAGGGCACACAATAAACTGGGAAGATAATATTCAAGAAGGAAATAATTTAATTTTTTCATATATAAATACATATATAGTTTCAGCTGTACTGAAAAGGTATTAAAACCAAAGGAGCCAGTACCTCCTAGTTAAGGGGAAAGAGATATGTTTAAAATAACTATATTGGAAATGACATGCTAGTAATTTGGGAGGCTTTTCTACATTGCTGGGCGCAGTCTAAATCCAGCCGGTGCTCTCAGAAAATGCTGCGTGAGTCATGCTGTTGTCTGCAGTTACCCCTGCTTGCACCTGGTCTGTCTCACCATAGGCAGCTAACAGCTCTTTCCCCCAAAGGCGCTCTCCATCTCTCGGTAGCAACCGAGCCAATTAATTCACAACCCCTTCTGTCACAGGTTAAAAAAACCCCAGTTAGCAAAGACTGGTCTTGACTCTTGCAAGGATCAAATGATACCCATACTTGGTACCCACTGAAGTGCTAAGATTCATTAAAAATGGGAATTGCTTTCAGGCAGTTGCCTTCAGCCAGAGATCTCCAACCTGGAAGATCTGAGCTGCTCCCACCATGCCGACGTGGGGGGCAGGGAGGAAAGGGCTGGATATCCCCCCATGCACACAGGCTGGGCAGGGGCAGAAGGTCCTCTTGGGGGAGATGCTGGGGACTTTCAGGACGGGGGGTCGGGCACGGGAGCCAGACAGTCTGCACACTTGTCATTCGTGCCTTTGCAGTGCTTTGGGCTGAAGCTAGTACTGAGGAGTTGTCAGGGCCAAGGGTGCCTTTACAGAACAAGCACAAGTTTCCTATTTTTGGCCTGTAGCAGAGCAATGCCAGAGAGAAAGGCAGGTCACAGCAGGTGGTGAGAGGGTTGAAATTACCTGCATTTGCCCCAGCTGGGACCAGGATGGGTCCTCATCTGCTGGTGGGTCCTGGATGGGAATGTAAAGGGCAGTCCCCCTTAGGGTTTTGCACCTTCACCTGTGGATCTCTTGCACCAGCAGAGAGGGCAGGAGGCAGCAGTGTGTGGGAAAGGTGAAGCAGGTCTGTAAGCAGGGTAAGAGCTTGTCCTGATCTCTCAACTTCTGACTTTCTTGAGCGTAAAGTTTGCTTATGCTGTAGACTAGCTCTGTTGCAGTGATGCTTTTAATTTGATTTTACTGGAATTGCTTCAAATGAGAACAAGCTTATGAGTGTTGTTTTCAGCCCCTGGATGATCACAGTTGCTTGAGCCATTCTTAAAATCCTTGGGACTCTAAATATATTGGCACATTAAGCTGGTTAAAATGAACTGTGTGTGTTTTCAGCAAGAAATCTATTTCAAATGCAATATAATGTGACTCTCTTATTGCTCTAAAGTTGTGTTTTTAATTAAGTAGTTATCAGTGGCAGTGAGATTCTTCTTGAATAATTAAATCAAGGTAGTTTAGTGAGTAATTGTAAAGCGAATTGCTGAGACCATCAGGCTGTTGTTCAAACAGTCTGTTTTCTTTCAGAAAATTAATCTAAGTGACGTGTGTTGCTAAGAAAGTAGTAGAACACTGTGGGGGGAATGGGCATTGGTCTTGGTGTGCTTTGTGTCTCAGAGCTGTATCTTTCTAATTCTGCCTTCCCATCTTCCAGTTGTCTTCTCCAGAAACAAATGCTGAGTACTTTCCACTTTGCATGTTCTGTTTCCTTTAACCTGCTGCCCTGGGTAGTTCAGCACAGGAGGCTGATAAGGGAGTGGGTGATAATTTAGTTATTAAACAACATAAGCACAGACCTGATTTTACCAGTTCTTGTGCGTATGAAACAGGACTTTCTGGTCTGGATTTCCTAGCTTTGGTCCAAGGCAGAGCTGAGCCAGCCCTGTCTCTTACACCCTGGCATCTAGTTCAGAGTTTCTGTTGCTTGTGTGTTCATCTGGTATTTAAGGTGTTTTACTTGTCATGCAGTAGTTCTCTCACTGTTAGATATTCTGAATATAAGCAGCCAACAGACATCTTCCATTTTATGAATCTTTATTTGCCAGGAGATCAAGGGGAAATCCTCTGCACAAACCCTGAATGAGTGCCGGTGCCTCCCGCCGCGGTCTGTACGGACTGCCTACCAAATAGACGCCCATCCACCCGCGCAGCGAAGGAAAATATCTGCACACTGTAGAACCAGTATTTTTGACAGATCTGTTATTTTTGAAAGCCTGCCTTTTGTTGTCTTGGTAGCTTTCCTTGCTCTGCCCAAGGAATATAGCCAAGAAATATAAGCATTACACAAATTTTGAGGAAGCTAAGCTGACTCCAGAGCAGCTTGTTAATGTTTTCAAAGGCAAAACGAAGAATTAAGTGAGGAGAGCCTGGCCACCCTCCGGACATTATCCTCAGGCATCAGCAATCACACTAATTTACCAGCTGATGTTTTGTTAGGGCACTTACTCTGTAACCACAAAGTCCAGGAGGACTGATGGGGATACTGATATCTTGTGGATTTACTTCGACATAGTGGTTTTTTTTCTAAAGTGCCCCAATAATTTAGGAGCTTAGCCTTATTGAAAAGCATTTGGGTACCTTTGGAAATCCCATTCACAACTCTCCGTTATGCTTTATGAGCCTGCAGCCCTCAGTGGGGACGTTATTTCATGCTCTAGGTAACAATGTAAAACTCTATGGTTTTTAGCACCATACTGGCTTTTCACCGGGAGAACAATTTACAGAGATGTTATTGCTATAGCGGACTCAATTCCCCATGCCTTTTCTGGAGCCTCCCTGCTGTCACCTTTGGTTTTCGCCTCAAAGCTTCAAGGATTTTCTAGCAGAGATGAGGTGACTCTTCCGCAGCTCCGGGCTCTGCTATCGAGTCCGTTGCTACCTGCTGGGGTCTTTTCACAAAACAGCTCTTTCTGGCTGTGTTTGCATCTCTCTAAAATAGAGATACTGGTATCAACAGGGGCAATGGGCAGGGTGAGGGGGAAGCTGTTGGGGGAATAGAGGCTGCAGAGCATCCTTAACTGTTGTTGGCCACTTAAGTTTTGATGAAGTGTCAGATTCTAAAAGTTTTTAGAAAAATCGTCACACTTCTTGCTACAGAAGGTGGCAGATATCTCAGATTTTCCAGTCTTTTTTTTTTTTTTGAGAGAAATTTTAAAGAGGAAGATAATTTTTCCTTTTATTTCTTTAAGGCTTTTTCTCTGCGTTTTCAACCAAAGAACGGGTTGGCTGTCTCTTGCCATATCAGTACTGAGACACTGGAAACTTTTATTTCTTCACTTCTGGTCCCTCCTGCACTTGAGATACCAGAAACATTGAGGACAATGTTGAAGCTATCTTTGTGTGCTGTGTAGTGTAAATACAGTTGGAACAAACATAGGTATAAAATTTGGGCATAACACCTATTCAAAAATTTCCCCCCCCAGGACATGGAAGCATCTGCCTGTGAACTTAATACCAAAGATAATCAAGACCTTGGTGACAGACAGAAGGTCAGTCTCAGCTTTGTTTAATCCAAAACTAAATCATGCTTCTTAACACTGATTGTGTTGACGTCTTCTGCTTTGCAAAAGAAAGATGTGCACCCTCATTGGCAAAAATGCGTCCCAGTCATTGCTGATATGAACTATGGTGGAGGTAGCCAAACTGCGGTGATGTTTTTGACACAGGTTCCAGGTGTGAAACCCAGGCTCAGCTTTACTTGAAGCTCAGCTGCAGGATCATACTCTGTTACAGGCTCTTCATGTAGTTGTGGTGCAAGATATGAAAATCAATATAGGCATCTTGGTTTGATGCTTGCATCTGAGAATGTGATCTTGCCTGTACACCTGAAGTTCTTCTGCACTCACCCAGATATCCCTGGGTGATACACATGTTCCTGTTCCTTTTTTGTAAGGGAGCAAAGACGTGGCTTTTTATGACACTGTGTGTCGTCTGTGGATTCTGTCTTGAGTAGAACAAGTATTTAAAAACAAACAAAACCCCCTTGCAAATGGTTGTTTAAATGCTCTGGGTTTTACTCTTTATATTCCATTTGCATGTGGGACATGGAAAAGATGCATTTTAATCCAAACAGTGACAAAGGTGATGGCTTTGCCATCTAACATTTCAACATAACTGTTTTTTTTCCTCAGAACAGCCTTATGTATAACAGAGTAGTACAAATGAGAATAAGAAAGTCCGTCTTCATGTGCCAATTTCTATCAAGACTCTTCCAAATTTAGTTTTCTGGTTTTAATCAGCTCTACTTCTCTAGAAGGCCCTTTAGCTGTTCTGTCCAAGTTTGTTTCTACATATGCTTTTGTTTTTGACCAGTCTTCAGTTCAAATAGGCTGCGTACTAAGGGTTTTCATGGCATCACTGCAGGGAGATTTTAGGTTTAAGTTGTTTGTGTGTGCGTATATACATATAAAATATGAAAAAATATGTATATTATTTAGATATTTATTTTGCAGTACCTACATGGCAGTCCCAAAGCTGTCAGCGCTCCATTGTGGCTATTTGATCTCTGCCCTGGATAGGAATAGTGTGGTTACCTGTTAGCAGACTCTTAATGGTTGCTACCAAGGCCCACTGGAGTCCGTGGAAGTTTGGATAAGATACTTTGATGATAGATGAAGTAGCAAAAAAATCAAACAAAATGTCTGAAAGCTGTCCCTGGGCAGTAGCAGCATAGCCAGAGCATCTGGTATACCCTACAGCAACAAGGTGTGTCGAAAGAAACTGCTGTGAATGACAGAAATCCTCACTGAAGTAAGGACTGCCCCAGCAGCTCCAGGATTTTGGTTAAAAAGAAAAAAAAAAAAAAACCCAAAGCAAACCAAACAAAAAACACCAAACCATTTTTGCTCAACTAACATTTCATTCACTCCAGTGACCCCTTATAGCCAGCAGTCTCCTTTGCGTAGATGACTCTGCCATTCGTTGACCTTGCGATCATGGATCAAGCCAAACCTTCTGGTTTGTCAGTGCTACAAGACAGAAATGATGTTTACTGGCCACTAGCGTAGCTCTTGCCTATGGAAAGAGCTGAGGTGAGCTGGTGCTGCTAAAGGACTGTTTTCTTAAAGGTCTTGGAAAGAGAAGTTGTAACAAAGCTCTCGCGCCTGGCCCGTGCATGTCAAACTCGGCACCTGTAGTGCATGCCGCTTTCACAGGCAGGTGCAGACCAGGCTGGTTGCTCCAAGTAGTAGAAAAATAGCATTACACCTAAGAGAAGCTTTAGAAGACAAGAATTGCTTTAAGCCACACTTTCTTATGCTGATGAGATGGAGGAAACCTCAGTTCCCAGGGGTGAAATCGGAGGGTGCCTGCTCTTGGAAGGGAGGGCAAGCATTTAAAGCAGGACACAGCCCTGCAGACTAAGGAAGCAACAGCTTTATGCCCTTGTGGATACTCAAACCTAATGGATATTGCAACGTGTCCTTGATTTTTTACGAAGGCTTTAGATGCACAGGGCTGGAAGGAGCCTGAAGTGTTGCCATAGATCCCCTCACTGCTCTGGTGATCCACTGGCTGTGCCTTTCCCTATAATTTCAGTTCCTAATGCTTCATCCAGGTTCAGGGGGGCAGAAACTTTTGTCTCTTCATTCTGAGCCTGAAATGGTGGCTGAGCTATCGGCCTCCCGTCAGGGTGAAGGAGGTAACCTTCCTCCTGATGGTGTCCTCATGAATAATTCCTTCGCTTGCCCACTTGATGTCAGGTTTCCCAAAATAACTGACACTTTTCACACTGAGAGCGAGCAATCCTGGGGAAAATAAAATACATTAAACAGCTACACCAACTTGAGAGAGCCCTGAGCGAGTTGGTGATTTAAAAAAAACAAAGGAAAAAAGGCAGAAAAGGTTGTGTAGGCAATTTTGAGGGTTGATGGGCAAAACACCATAATCCCTCCATCCTCCCATCTGCAGTGAGTATCTGCCTTGGTCGCTTGTTTTGGGATGTGACTGTCTTCTGCCTGTGAATCCGCATTCATGGCAGCGGCGATCCCTGGGAAGGTGGGGACGGACAATATGGGCGATACAGCACAGCTTGATCCGCCGTCGGGATCTGTCCTCCCTGCCTGAGCAGCTTTTCCCCTTCAGACAATTCAGAATTTCCTTTCCAAGTGTGACTCCCCTCTTCAGATGTGCTGTACAATATCTCTCCACTGGATATCCACTGAATGCCTAATTTTTAACCACTCTGTCTGTCAGATCCACAAAAGCTGTTACTGGAGGTGTTTGCATAAAAGAGCTCCACTATAGGTATCTGAGAGCAGCTGGCGATGCTCTAGACAGTATCCAGCAGTGCTGATTGAGGCAGGACGCTTTAGTCTCCCTGGATTAATGGCTATGTGCATTTTCTCAATGTACCCTCCCCCTCAATTGCCTCCTAAATTAGCATGCAGGATGTGTCCGGCCTTCGAAAGAAAAGAAGTTTGGAACCTCTTTGGTTCAGACAAGGTTGCGATATTATTGAAAATAAAATGCAAATCTGACAGAGGGAGATCAGGGGAGCGTTGTGGGCTCAGCCTAGGGCCCTGGCCAGGCTCGCGCAATGCAGACCAGGGCGCGTGGGGAAGGCCATGGCTTTGCCTCGTACAGCCCTACTCGGCACTGTGAGCCCAGCCTGAATTCAGCCTTGCCTTAGGCATGAGGTGAAGCATGTTCACAGTGGCTTTGTCTTGCTTACACTGCGCCCCCTCCCCCCCCCCATAACAGTCCTCAGAGGTGGTTTAACCATCTGGGCAATGTGAGCGTGGAGTAGGGCTCCTGTCGTACCCCAAAGGTGGAGAAAGGGAGTGCGCTTACTGGTGTGCAGTTAGTTGTCAGAGCAGGGTGCACCGTGGTGGAGTTCAAAACACTGAATGTTTGGATTGACTTGTGTGGGTGGCAAAGTTGGTGGCACTTGGCTGCTGCCTGCTAAAGGCATTTAGGTGCCTGCTGTGAGATATGGCCTCTTTGGTGTGAATGAGGCTCCCTGAGACCCCTGACCACAGCTGAGGTCCATCGTGTCTGGATTAAAGCAGAGATGCGAGTCTCCCAAGTAACTGGCACCCCTTTGAGGGACAGGCGGTCACGTTGCTGTGAAGAGGAGAGTCAGCGATACTGCTCCAGTCTCCACTGGGTATCTTTGGTAGTTGGTGCATTTAAGATGCTGGATGATTTCTCCCTCACACTTCTCTGTGTGGTTAATGGCCACGCTGTAGGAATGTAGCACTTGTGACATTTGGTGTTGTCTTTTTCTTCTCGGTGTCCTCCTTTTTCTTCTGTCCTTTACCTCTCCTGCCCTTCGATGCTATGCTTTTAAATCTAAAATCAGTTTGGCTTTAGGTTAAGGACAGTCCATAACAAGCAAGAGCAGAAATCACATAGGAGAGGGTGTACCAGGCAAGAGAGCCCCAACCTGCTGCTGACGTCTTTACCCCATGATCTGCCTCTGTCTCGCTCCTTGGTCTGCTTGTGCTTTCTTGGGGTGCTCGCCAGTAACACGTGTGCTTTGTGTTAAACGCACAACTGCTCTTCAAGAATTTGTGCTTGAAATCACAGGCATTTAGAGGTGTTCATGCCCTCAGGAGCTGGGGTTGCAGGGCAGGAGCTGTCTTTCCCTGGGGACGCGAGTGTGCGCAGCGTTTAGTACACTGCGCTTTCCTGCTGTGGTGGCAACCTCCAGCGTTACTGGAAACTTCAGTGTAAGATGAGATAATGATAACAACAGTGGAAAAGGGCTAAAGGATGATTTGCTTTAATGAGTGCAGATACACAGGGAAGCAGGTACTGTGTCGCTGCTGTGGCTTACTGAAAACTAACCACGTAACTAGATGTTAGCGCTTGCAGGGCTTGTGGTGCGCGTGGAGGTGCAAATAACTGATTCCAGAGTTGATATAATCAAAGAATAAAAGAAGATTGGATGTCATAGGTTAAATTGTTGTAAATTAAAGCAACTCTGCTGAGCTCACTGCAGTTGCGCTGGGTTTTTGCAAAGGTAAGTGAGAGGAGTTGCCTCTGTTTTTTCCAGCTGATGATTGGTTGGAAAATACCGTTTTCTGGTACGTGAGTAAAAGTGAGTAGGGCAACTTGGTCTTCATAATAGACAGTATTTCCTGTTGGAGTCTTTCCGTGTGTCCTGCGAGCCAGGCAGACCTGTTGTCCTCTTACAAGCTGCAAATTACACAGGCAAATGTAATTACCCATTCTCTTTGTTAGTCGTGTGCAGCTAGGAAGCTTCAAGCAATCGTCCCTTTCTTGGTATTTCAAAGCTTACTTGCAAGATGCATCCTTGATATAGAACACAATGAGATGTCCTTTTTTTTAAAATTCAATTAAACATTTGCCTACTGTGACTCTTTATTCACTGCAAATTGTCTCTGTAAATAATCTTCATCAAAAGTCAGAACCAATCCCCATTAGTTGTTTAGATTAATTAATGAGTCCCCCTGGAGCCACCCAAATGAATTCAATTTAAACGTCAACAACTTGGCTATGGAGTTTCCCAGGTTGGCATTAAGACAATATTAAACCTGCAATAAGTCACATTTAAAATGTTAATTCAAAGAAGCTCTCCATTTAGAGCATTTAATTAAATCCTTAAATAAACTGCATGGGCTCAATACCAGATGGTTCTGCATTTTCATTGCAACAGAGAGCCTTGAAGTCATTGAGGGAAGTAATATTGGAGGCATGGTGAAGATAACCAGGATATATAGTGTAATAAAATCTAATCTTGTTTCCAGCAGGGAGATTCAGTGTATGTACACAACCTAGGCTAAAATTGTAAGTTAATTACATTAACCCCAGTGTACTCTGGTATCTGAGCAGCCAGAGATGAAATTAGTCTTTTTCCTATCATAAGATTCTTTTCAACTTCACTATATTAATTTTTAGCCAAATACTTACTCATAAGGAAAATTGAAGTTAATGTAACCAAAGACAAAGTAATGCAGTCTTAATATTCTGAAGGGATTACGGAGGGCCGTGAAAATACACTTTGCAAATGTCACTCACTTTGAATGGATTTGTGGTGGGAAGGTGGGGGGAAAAGAATTATGGCTGTGGTCCACACCATGCTGGGGTTTAATAAAAGCTGTGATTTAAGAAATTTGGGCCTTAGGAAAAAGAAAAGAAAAAAAAAAAGGCATCTGTCTGAAGGCCCAATTTCCTTGATAAAATGTGGCAAGTTGCCTCCTCTGCCAGATGGCAGAGGTATGAGATCTTTGAAACCAAGCTGAAATGCTAGAGGATGATTTGGGTTAGGATACTTCATTCAAATATATATACGTTTGGAGAACTTTTGGTCCTTGTTGCAAGAAACATCCTTTTTACGCTGCCCATTTGCCTGGTAGAAGATATCGCAACAAGTAAAGACAAAGACCCTCTTCCCTTGGTAAATCTCAGAATTGCATTGGGAAGATAAGGTGGGGGTTTTCTGGTTTTTCACTTGTTTCTTTTAAAGTTGAATCTGTGACCAGAGTCCTTGGGTACAAGTGTCCTGATGCCACTGGTTCAAAAGATGTTCTCTGGTTTCTGTCTTGCCTCTAAAAATCTGACATTTTCCAAACGCCTCGGGCGCCTCCTCTCTGGGTGTTTGATGTAGCCTCCTCAAGCTGTCGCTGCGAGTAGCAGATCAACACTCTGGGTCTTGACTTGAGAACTGAAAGTCACTACGAGAAAATTTAGCTTGCGTGCCCTGCGAGCTGTAAAACAGGGATGTTATTAATGCGGCTCAGCAAAGGGAATAACTTTTTCCTCTTAATATTCAAGAAAGTGTAATTCAATTTCCAAAAGCATGTGTTTCCTTCTGTTGGGTAATAAAACACATCAGGGAGGAAAAATTACTTTGCTGTCATGGCAGGGCAGATTTGCAGTGTTTGAGCTTTGCTGGGATGCCTGTGGGAGTCCAGGTGGAGGACGTGAGCCATGTCAACAGGGCAAGTTGTGTGTGTTTGCACTTAGGAATGGAGCTGTCGGAGTGGTCCGAGCATGTTTGTGCTACTTGCCCCATGCTGGGGGTTGAAAGGGCCCAGAAGGGTACCTTTCCCTCAGAGTCTTTATAACTCTCACTCTCCATCCTCTCTTGGCCCCGTCCTGTGGTGCTGGGGGTGCCTTGGCTGCGTGCCCCCATTGCCCTCCTGTTGTTACAGCTCTGAGCGATGCTGCTGGCGCCTGGGCTCCGCACCGCCAGGATGTGGTCACCCCTGCAAAGTGGCTCCCTCCCGGGGGGGGCTCGCGGCGAGCTATGTGCGGTGCACCCAGGGGGACAGAAACACCAGAGTTTTGTTACTGTGGTGATTGTAAGCTCCTGAACTGCCCCAAAATTGGAGGAACTGCTATTATAATCCCCTCAGTGTGGCACCTTGTGGTTTGAGCCACTTCACTGAAGGAGCTGACTGCATTGAAATTAACTATGAGAAATTATTTTACATAACTTAAAGGTAGCAACAAAGCTCAAAACTTCCTCCTCCATCCCTGCCTGTCTCCTCCTGCCTCCAGGGAAATCAGAGCCATTTGGTGACGTGAAAACAGCTAGGGGCTGGTGGGTGATGCAGCTCTGTACCACAGCTTGCAGACAATCAGCTCTGCAAGCCTTCATGGACCCCAGCAGGCAACCCCTCTGCTGCGTGAGGCTGCATCCAGCTCCCTCCCTGCAGGGTGCCCTGACGAGGCTCGGAGGGAGAGATGGGCTGGCTGGGGCAGTGCGGGACTGAACTGGACCAAGTACTGCCATAGCTGTGTCTCATTGCCTGCGTACGTAGGACTGACAAGATGAGCTTATAAAACTTTCCATCTCTTGTTTGCACAGAGAAACCTCAACTGAAACACCCTGGAAATCCCCCAAATCTTGACCCATGAGAAAAATAACTCCAGTTTAAACAAACCCCAGACCGACAACTTCAGAATCGTTAAAACTGAAAGTTTCTGATTGCAGTGGTCTCCCCAGTTGGTCTGGGGATGGGGCCAGCAGCCCATATCACGTGAGGAGTTTTCTTTTGAAGGAATACCCTATGGGATTAGCTTTTCTCTTGATGTGCGTCATATTAATCGGGAGATGTCCTCCACCAAGGAAGACATTAGAAAGCATTGGAGAACTTTTACCTGTTCTCTTGCCTTCTCAGATGTTTTGTGATTTGGTGGTGGGGGTTTTTGTTGTTGTTGTGGTTTGGGGGTTTTTGTGTTTTTGTTTTTGTTTTGGGTTTGGGTTTTTTTACTCCCTCTGAGGTCACAGCTTGACTACATGCAATGCTCAGGAAGGTTTGAAGCACTCGGATCACCAAGGGGCTAGCTGGTTCCTGCCCTGTGGGATATCATCCCTGTGAGGGGTTCCTTACAGCCCAGTGGATGGGAAACTTTACAGGGCTCAGACTGGGAGCAGGGAGAAATGCAGAAATTACGCTTTTTTTAGGTTCTGCCAGCAGAGTAAGTTAAGCAGGCCCCACTCACTAAGACGAAGACGCTGATTGTCTTCCCGGGCTCATGCAGCACGGGGCAGTCCCAGCCCATGTAACTCCCAGCAGAGGACTTGTTGCACAGGGTTGTCCTTTATCGATGTTAGTGCAGAGTTCCTCAGGTTTTGTCCTGTCCTCCGTGAACCGAAAATAAGTGCTGCCTTTCTCAGGTGTTACCCCAGGTCGCAGCTGCAGGAGCTTGTGCTGAGCTGCTGAGGTGTGTGCAGGCGCCTCTGGCTGCGCGGCTGCCCCAGCGTCTGATTAAAGCCTGCCCGAAGCAGGGAGTGCTCTTTGCTCCCTCGCTCCAGTGTTGCAAGACTCGCTCTCCCCGTTTAATGTGGTCTTTGCAACCATAACAGCCAATAGCATCGTGATTAAACATGAGAAGGGATTTGAGAGCAGTGTGAGTGTGCCGGGGTCTTTGTTAGCATGGGGCAACATGAATGGGGAGCTGCTGGGAAGGGTCCTCGAAGGGCCTCTCCTTTCCTTTGGGGCTGATGGATTCGCAAGAGAAGAGGGCATGGGATCTACTTGGTTGTAGGGCACTGGATTTGGGGGTTGGTGTCTTGGTCATTGGAGACACAGCCTGGTTTTATTGGTTGCTTAATGAGGATTCATTTAATAGCAGTGTTAGGCAGTTCTCTGTGTATTAAAGACAAAACCTTGCTCATCTATGCCTGGTACCTCTAGCACTGGTGTGTGCCCTTACCTTCTTGCCTGCTCTGTGTTGGGCATGTTGCTTTATATCCTGTGGCTGTTGCTCTGCTTCTCTGGGGCTTGATTAAGTTAGCAGACGCTATGGGGATACAAAACTGATGAGGAGAAAAAAATAACCCCAGAATGATGCTTCCATTACCAAGTAAGCTGTTTCCCTGGCAACACGAAGTTCTTGCGATGTGACTGCTCTTGGATTGCCCTTCCCTGCCCTGAAATACCCCCTCTGAGCTGCTGAGACAGCAGATGCTGCCCAGAGGCAATGGGAACCACCAGTGTTGGTACAGTCCTGGACTGGGAAGCAAAAGGACAAGTTACACTGGTGCAGCTGTTGGTGTTTTTTTTAAATTATTTTTTCTTTTATGAGGCCAGCTATGACCAATTTCTGCCCTGCCAAATCTGTCATTTTGAGGCTCCTTTTCTGCCAGAGCGCCTCTGCTACAGGACGCATGTGTGAATGTGTGGCAAAATGTTGTGCCAGCAAGCTGGAAGAGGTACTACAAATGCCATTCATTGTGCTGGCTGAAGTCCTAAAAGCTGGCAAGTTCTGCCTTTCCTAACATCATTTTTAAGTGTCAAAGCTGTATAAAAGCTTATGCAGCGATGCAGTCTCAATGGCACGGCTCCGATTAACAAGCTATCGTGCATTTAGTGATGCCTTTTACAGCTCTGCTCGACCCACGTGTCAGCAGCCCCCTTCCCTCGCCACACGTGGCTGCAGCCGCAGTGAACTGGGTGTTAACCATGGAGTCATCCCTGGCCTTGGGGAAGTTTTTGGAATCGCATCTAGCTGGTATTTACCTGCAATTTTCTCTGTTTGACTCCAGCAATTATGTTTGTCCTTTCCTCTGCTGATCTCGGCTTACCCTCAGTTCTGCTGCTCCCCTTGCTATATGAAGTGGTAGGATAGATTATATTTAAAGCCTCTCTTATTTCTCCAGGGCTTGCTGGGCAAGGATTTATGAGTGTCTTAATTCCACGGTACTTGGGGCAGGGGAGTGCTTGCTTGCTTCTTGGTGGCCAAAATAACTCCTGTCGTTTGGATGTGTTCTTAGCCTTTCCAGTTATTGGTGTTTAGGATGTTATATTTTTTTAAAAAAATTAACTAATCGTGCAACAGGAGCAATGATGTGCACGCAACATAGTACCCAAATTACCAATTACAGAGGTCCCAGATGAATGAACACCTAAGCCACAGATCCACTCTGTCCTGCTCCCTCGCCTCCAAACAGCATTTAGGATTAAAATATGCTTTTAAACATAGCTGTGTGTCTGCCATCGAGACTGCACTGGACACAGGGTAGGGACACAGTGGCGCAGTATGCTCAGCCACCAAGCAAACCTCTGCTGCTGCTGGGCATCCAGCTCACCAGCCACTGTATTGCGGTGGGAGCTCCCAGGGTTTGCTCCTGGTTTTCCTTACTTAATTGAAGCTCCCTGATGTTGATGATTAAGGATTGTTATGGGTCTCTAATAGCCACGTATGGTTTCTTTTTCATGTAAGTGAGCCTCAAAGTCCTTTCAAGTGAAATAAAATATATAGTGGATCTTGCCTGATAACTATTCCCTGCCCCGTTGTGTCTATGATATTATTAGTAGGGAGGGGTTTTGAAAGCTTTTTGTGGGCTCAATTCTTTTCTTGGTGAAGTCAACAGCAAAACTCTGCTTACCCTCAAGGGCAACAATAAGCTGCTATTGTGTCTAGCTGAAAATCCAACCCATTGTGGGTAAAGTCAGGATGTTTTGCTGCTGTGTTGTGGCCATTGCCTAAACAAAACATCCTGAAGTATTGATAGTAAATAAATATTTTAGCAAGGACATTTTCATTGCTTTGAATTTTTTTCCCCATCCCAGCTGCATTATTCTAAAAGGAAGTAGCAGAGAAATGGTAGAGATTCATATTCAGCTGATTCTGTCCCGAGTAGTTACAGGTCACAAGGTGTGGTTTTGTTTATCCCATTCAAGAAGAGCTCCCACAGCTCACAGAGGGAGCGCTGTGGACTTGTCCAAAGGCAAACAGAAAAGTGGAAAGAATAATTTTTGTGAGGTTTGGAGGTGGTGTTGGATCACTTTATATTCTGCATGCTCAGTTTCAAATGAGTTGTAAACCCAAGATTCTCCTCACCTGTGGCCATTAAATGTCTTATGGAATTTTTCGTAAGACCAGGGGATCTTAGTGAAATCCCAACTTGATTAATTATATACTACTTCCCTAAAGTTCTTCCTGCAGTTGCAAGTAGATGTAGCATCTTTCCCTCCTTTCTATGTTGTCAATTAGGGTGCAGGCTTGTTAGCTGGTTTACTCTGTCTCTTTTTTTTAAAGAGGCTCAGAGGTGGTTTTGTCAGTGCTGAATGAAGTATACAGTAAGTAGTTTGTATACTGGAATATTGTGCTTAGGAAAGACTTTGGGAGATCTGTGGATGAAAATTTCTGTTTGCGTGCTTCCCCCCTTCGCCCCCACCAGCTGCTTAATGAGGGCAAGAGTAGCCAATATATCAAAGGTATCAACCACCAAGCACCTGAGTCCACCCGTGGCTGGAAAAGCAGCCTGGGAACTCAGCTGACAAGTCAGTCACATCTTACTGATTTCTTTTTGTCCTCCTGTGCTTGCATCTTCCCTTCACCTCTGTGTGGCGGAAGGTAACGCTGCCTCCCAGCAACAGCAAATCTCAAAGGGTTTTGTTCAGCACGGTGGAAATGGTGAATGGGGTCTGCAGCCATGACAAAGATCTTCTGTTGCAGTCTAAAGGTTCCCACATGACACTGCTGGGGGTGTCCAAAGAGCTTAGCCAATAGTTCATTTAAAAAAATCATTACTTTTTTTTGTTCTTGAATTTGAAGTTAAATTTTACAATTATTGCTATTGCAGTTCTGTGATAGATGTGGACTACCCTGTCCTAGGCCCTGAGCAAACATGGTTCTTGGCTTCCAGTTCCCCATTCAAAGAGCACTGGAGACTGTCACCTTGGTGCCGGCACCAGCTGCCCTAGTGGGAACGTGCTCGTGTAACGTTCCCGACTCAGCAAAGACGACGTGTAAATGGTGAACACAATGCAGTCGACGCCAACTCTGTGCAGTGGCCTTCCCTCCAAACCACTCCTCACATACACGTCCATGATACACATGGATCTGTGGCTATCTTCTCTTGTTGCCATCAAATGCTCGTGCGCTTGCACACATTCCCCCAGAGGAAATAAATTTTTCCGGGTCTTTCTGTTGCATCTGTCAACGTCTCTGGTGCCAGGCTTGCTGCTTTTGCCTCGTGAGCCAAAAGAGAAGTGAGGTTATTAGCTTCTTGAGAGGGAGAAAACATCTCGGAGTGCTTTGTTATGTGAACAATAAGTGCTCCTGCCCACGGGCATTAGTGCAAGTGGTGAACAAGCCAGTTAATTATATTGAAATCAATGCTATTGGCTTAGATTTAAAGCTCTGTTCTCCTCGCATTGACTCCGTCCTTCCCGTTACAGCCTGTGCCCTGCTAGACCTCGTGCTGAAGGCAGCCGCTGCTGAGCTGCCTTGCGAGCCACCGTGGCGGCGGCGGTCGGCGGTCGCCCGCTTTGGGCCCTGGCCAGCCCAGGGGAGATTCACAGCTCCAGATGTGGCTGTCAGGTTGTACCCTTTGCCCCAGCCTTTCTCCCAAAGCTGGGGCGCAGGCATCTGGGGCAACCCTAGGAGTTAAGATGATGTATGCAGGATTGGGCAGCACCAGCCCAAGCAGGTAGGCAGCAGCAGGGCTGATCTGCACCCACACGCCATTGGGGTCCCGGCGCTGACCTGCCGTCCGAGTGACGCTGGGAAAGGAAGACTTCTTGACACATTTGTGGCATGTCAAGCACAGCTCAGTTCTAGTAGCTTCTCCCACCTTTGACTAATTGCTGACCTGACATCTTTCTGATAGTGACCTTGTTTCAGCTAGTAATTCAAATATCTTTCAGTGTCAGAAATAATAAGTGCCACAGTGAGATGAACAAGCAGAGCTTAAGTTGAGCACAGATTAATGGGGTTTTAATATTCCTAATTTAATCACTCCTTTCTGTCTGAATGTGTGCAACATGATGTAGCAGCTAATTATTTTTTTAACCATGATGAGGATCTTTCCTAATCATTTTTATATTTAACATGAATGAAGGGAGGGCAGTGATTAATGAGGGAATAAATCTTACGAAACAGAAGCAAGCACATGATCAGTTAACAATACAGCTGTCTGATTTCCCCCCCTCCCCGTTTCTCTGTACTGCAAATACTTAACCAGCTGCACCTTCTCAGCTCCATAGCGAGCTGTCTTCAGCCCTAAAGAAAGACCTGAAACTTTGCTTATCCCTCTGGTGGCTCTGTTGGCATCTCTATGCGTGAGCATCCTTGTGATGAATGCAGAATTATTATTCTTAAAAAAAAAAAAAAAATAAAAAAATTGCCCCACTAGATACGTTAATGGTTGGATAGATGTCTTTTCAAATATTTGTTCCTGACAGGGTGTTTGGAATTGCAGATGAGAAGCAAACCAGCTCTCAGCATCTGTCTGTTGCTACTGTACGTTTCCATTGTGCAAAGCAGAGACAAAGCCAGGCAATTCAAAGCTTAAGTGGATGCTCTTGAGATCTCCCCCCCGCCTTCCCTCCTTTTCCCCCACATTTTGCTGCTTCTCGTCTCTCTACATTCTTTTCTTTTTTTTTTTTCCTCCCCATCCCTCAACCCCCATGTGTTGGTTTTGGGAGTGAGTCTTCTCCCTGCAATTCCTCCCCCTCAAGTCCCTTTGTGCATCATCGCTGACTGGTACTTTTAGGGGTTTTGCTGAGCTCTGGGCTGTAGGGTAGCTCGGGGTTGGAGGTTGTGATGATCACAGGCGTGGTATGGGTCTTTTCCCACCGTTTGAGTGCAGCTCGCTGGTTGTCATTAGCGCGAGTTGATGTGTGTAGCCTGTACTTGTGGTTTTATTGTTCCGGGGTGGTTGTGCGTGCCGGCTGTTTTGGGGGGGGTTATTTGAGCTGGGCACCGCGCAGGCTGCAGTGAAGCCCTGCACAGCCAGGCAGTGATGGCTTGCTGCAAACTGAGCCTCCTGCTGAGGATCTGGGGTTTGCTCATGGGAAGCTGTAGCTGTGAACACAACAGTGTCCCTCCAGTAACTATGGCCATGAATAACCTGTAGTATAATCCAGGAAAGGTCTGGGGGTTTTGCTGGGATATTTTGGGGGGGGTTGGGTTTTTTTTTGGTGGGGAGAGTCTGTGCAAATGCTCCATTCAGCTGTGGAGATCATTTGATGGGTTTCTTGGCAATGTGAGGTCATTTTGGATGCATCTCTTCTCACCATTTAACAAGCAGAATTTTAATAACTGATCAAGATGATCTGTGCCCGAGCAGTGCTGGCAGCTACCCTCTAGCATTGGTGCCTTCTGCAGATTGTAAAATTGGTCTAATTGGCTAAAAAAGAAAGATAGGCTTAAATACAACTTCTGTTGCTTAACACCTTGTCATTCCTTGCTTGTTGAGTAAAGAGCACCAAGCTCAGGGAATCAGCATTTCAGGCACTGGTGACGCATACCAGTGGCTTGATGGATGCTCGGCAAGTTTGGGATCCTGTGATGCGGCACTCTATGAGCAGGAAGAGTCCTGAAGGGCTGTGGGCTATCGCAGTGCAGAGGGATGGGAGAACATAAGGAAATAAGAGAGTGCCACTGACCAGTTCCTAAAATTAGGGGTTTTTTTCTGGCAAGGCACTTAATTAAAATTTTGCTCTTGCAGGTCGGATCTGGTTCTTGCAGCTTAAACATTATTGAATCAAAACAAAAGCAGAGGGAAGATGGTTGTTTGCTGATCTAAGATAGGTAACGCGTGTCGGGAGCAGATGTTAGCTGCAAGATCCTGTTTACGTGAGCCTGTAGCTAGCAGCAAAGATCCCTTCCCTTGTTAAGGGAAAGGAGAGATTCAGATCAGGAGTGAAATTATTTCCAAATAGTTTTTTCTCTGACTTCTTTTCATGAGGTTTCCTCAGCCACTTTCTGTAGCATTGCAAACAGCAGTGGCATAATTGCATTTGTCTTCCAAACTGTCTTTCCTTGAGGGCAAGCTCCACTTTGTCCTTGATTTGATTGTGTACTTTTAATCTCGAAGAAAAGCTAATGCATAAGTATTCATTACAAAATTGCATTTTATATGGTCAACGTCCTCTTTTATAATTACGGGTTCCAGCTGAATGTCATTTCTTTTCTCTCTAGTTCCAGCTCCCTTACAGCATAGGCGTCGCGTACTCCTGAAGCTTCTCTGCATTCATGTAATAAATAAATAATCACACCTTTTCTGCTGTCAAAGCTGAAAGCACGCACAGCTGTTTGCCATGAGATACGCTGGGACTGCGAGATACAGTATTTCTTATTTAGACTGACCTGAGATTGTTGGTTTTTTCTTTTTTCTTTTCTTTTTTTTTTTATAAAGCAGCTTCATTAGCTCAGGAACTTAATTGCAAATGACTAGACAAGCTCTACTCTCGGTTACAGGGCAAGGTTAGAGTATTTCTCACAGGGGATTAGATCCTGGGAGATATTTTGCAGCTTGATTTTATTTTTTTTCTTTTTCTCCTGGGGAAGGTTTTAGGTGTGCTCAGAGCATTTTAGTGCTAGGTTCAGAATTAGCAAAATAATTAGAAGCTCAAAGCAGAGAAGGGGGGCTGAGGCAAAGCCCAGCCAACGTTTTTGATCTTACAGGCCACATTGCAAAATCTGCACAGAGTTGGGAGAAACAGGTCACGGAAAGGGAGCTCTGGATGCGGAACTGGGTCACGACAGGTTTCCATGCTGCTGTGCTAGAGGAGGAGGAGCAGCTGAATGTCTGGCTGGGTTGTAGGGCCAGCCGCCAGTAGAAGCCTGCGGGGAGTTGCGTCGCCCCGCAGCGCCCAGGCCAGCACGGCTCCGTACTAACGTGGGCCGGGACCAGGGGCTGCGGCTGGGCTACCTGGTGGCCTCTGACACTTGGTCTGTGCCACAGAGTTAGTCTGTTGGTAACAACCCTGGTGCGGCATCACTATTACCAGCATCTTTAATGCAGGGTCCTTGCAGCCACCAGGCTTTTTGGGGTTGCCTTTCTTGACCTCATGAAGAAGTCATCTTGAAACAGGACTCTGCAAGGAAAGGGAGGACTTGGGGAGTCACTGTGAAAGGTTTGCATGTTCCGATGTGGTGTAAGCAGGCAAGCCGCTTACCTCGCTGTGCCCTTACCTCAGGGCCCCTGAGGGTCTGATGGTTTTGAGAGGGTTACTTGGTGTTGACCAATATGTCCCACCTTTTGTGTTCTGTACCTAGTACTGTTATAGAAGCAGTTTAAAGACTTGTATTCAAATGGACATTCTAGGCAATGATTTTTTTCCTTTACCTGCCTAAAGCAAGCTTTGGATGTCATCTGACCTTCAGTGCCTCTTCCTATCGACATGCTGCACTTGGTACATGAAAGCGGGCCTGGTGCCCCCCCGGTGCAGCTTTGTCTGCGCTTGGTACGATGAGGCAGCCGTCATGACGGGAGACTTTGGATCTCATCACTTGTAAAAGTATGCTGAGAATGATGTAGCAAACACAGCAAAAGCACCAGCTTCCCTTGCACTGCCCCACTCCGTGTTGATTTGCCTTGGCTCAGAGCAGAAGCCAGCCTCTCCTAGGGTCACCCCATGGGACAGAGGGTGCAGTGGCTGTTCCCACTGCTCCCTGACCTTTGCAAGGTGCACGCTAGGGTGGAGGATATTATGGTTATGTCAATGCAGTTGCAATGCAGTCGAGCTCTTCATCTCCCTCTGCAAAACTGAGCACAAAATTGAAGGCAAGTTTTAATGTCTGTCAACCAGAGAGGTATCTGTGCTATTTGTCTGAAGGCAAGGGGATCTGTGACCCTATTTCTTCTGTCTCTTAGTCTTTTGGCCCTCTGGACTGTAGGAAGACCAAGTAATTCATGTCCCTTATTAGCCTGTGCTGGGGAAAAGAGGGTTTTGAGATGCTTGTGTGACACCCAAGTTCTGCCACACAACAAATATACTCGAAAGGCTTTGTCGTATATAACCCGCTCGAAGCGAGAGCATTCAGGTAAGGAAATGAAGGGCTGCAGGGCTCAGCTGTGCAAGAGGAAAATAATTAGGGCATGTTTATCTCATGCTCAACCCTACAGAGGTGAAAAGCAAGGGACAGGAAGACTGGTTCAGAGGGAGCTGGGGGTGGGGAGGGTGGGAAGGAAAGGACCTGACATGGGAGCGAATTAAACCTCTCCAAAAGACCCATATCATTGGGATAAATCCCCCCTCCCTCCCTGCTCCTGCTCTAATGGAGGATGACCTCTGCCTTGCTGGCTTTTCCTTTCAAGGTCTTGGGACCTGTTGTTTTCAAAAGGTTAAAGCCCTGGAGCTACTGAGGAAAGGGTACGCTCCTCTTAAAGGTGCCAGGTGAGGAACATCTAGATTTCTAGTGGTTTCAGGTTTGCTGGCATAAAAGGGAGGAAAATATCTTCAAAATGTAAGAAAAGCCTTTGGTTCTTTTTTTTCCCAACACAGCTGATTTCTGACTCAGATGAGACTCCTGTTTCTACCAGAGTTTGATGTTTTTCTTTAGACCCTGAGTGCACACAT
This sequence comes from Phalacrocorax carbo, assembly GCF_963921805.1. NCBI lineage: Eukaryota > Metazoa > Chordata > Aves > Suliformes > Phalacrocoracidae > Phalacrocorax > Phalacrocorax carbo. The sequence continues at coordinate 276,437 of NC_087528.1, forward strand.
GATCACAGCCACTGTAAAACCACTCTGGAGCTGTGGTTTCTTCTGTCACTGTCCTGTCCCAGGGTCAGGCAGTGGAGACTATGTCAGAGCCAAGAAGGCTGAGCAATGCCATGCGGAGCTCTGGCTCTTCCTTCCCCCTCTTCTCTCTCCACTGACCCGAAGAGGTGTGTGGAGTTCGCAGCAGTTCGTGCAGACTTGCCTGAATTAGAACGCTTGGCACATCCTTCGCTTGCTCTGTGCTGTTTGCTGTCAAGCTGCCTGCTCTCTCTGGGCTTCAGACCTGGCTTTCATGATTTGCACAGGCACGTATCAGAGCAAATACAGCCCTTACTAGTCTGGAGGTCTGGTTCAGTGGCAGAACCCAAGAGAGAATATTTTCATCCCAGGCTTTGCCGCAAATCTCCTGAAGCCCTGAAGATTTTGCTCGCTCTCTCCTTGCTTTGCCGTTGCCTCTTAGAGCTTGACGTTCCCCCTGCCATCCCAACACGTGCTGGTGCAGGCTGTTCCCCTGGCACCCTGCAGCTCTGCTCTTTTCCGGGTCCCTGTTTTTGCAGAGGGCCGCAGGAGGGATTCTGTGTGCGGGGTGAGGACGCTGGCTCCCCGGAGCAGGACGGTTCCTGCTGGGTGGGCGCTGGGCTGCTGGGGCTGTCACCTCGTGGGTGCTGGGCGCCAGGGGAAGGTCTGCACCGGTGGCTTGGCAAGCACCTGCCAGGAGCCTGCCCAGCCCAGGTGGGTCGTTCAGAGGCAGCTGTGGGTGAAAACTACAAACTGATGCTGTGACTGTTGTGGGTTGGGAAATGTGGTTACTCCTGTCTTTGGATAACAGTGACAAGGTGAAGAGGAAGACTGGATGGGATTTTTAGTTAGAATGATTGTACCCTGGCTCTAGAGACGTTTGCTCTATCTCCTCCCCAGGAAATGCAGATTTCCATGCGCAGCTCTGAGGTTCTGCTGATTCCCTGCCGCCTTCTGTGCAATAAAAGTAGATCTGGGTGTCTCTTAATTTGCCCAGCTCACCTTTATTTTTGGCCAAAGAGATAATCTGTTTAATCCTGCTATATCCTCCGTGAGACACAGCTTCCTACATCAGTTCTGTGCCCCTTGAGGGTAAAGAATTATTCAAGGCATCAAGCCTGACCTGGATTTTGTGTGATGTGATCGCATCCAGAGCATGGAAATCCATGCGATCAAATGGCAAATCTCTGAGCCTTGGCAGATATGCCTCCTGTTCTGCAAAAGCATGTTGCCATGGCTACATCTCAGTACGAGCTTCTCTCTCCTTATCCCAACGCTGTTTCTCCTGCCAGCGTTGCTGCCTGCACTCAGAAGCCCACCCTGTCACGGGCAGTGTTGGGCTGGGGACCCACATGAGCACAGAGGCAGTGGGTACCAGGTAGCAAACAAATTCCTTGGCTGAATTAGAGGTGGGTGAATTGTTGCCAACGACTCCTTAAATGGGAAAAGCAAACCCAGCAAGAGCTTGAAACTCCTGTCAAAAATGCCACCTCTGTTTATGACTTCGGAATGAAGAAAGTGAAGAGCAAATGGGAGCTGGGAAACCTGAGCTCCAGCTCTGCCCTTCCTGACAGGCGGCGATTCGAGCGTCTGTGTGCCGCAGACCCCTGCCTCGAGGGGGTGACAGTTACCTGCCACCTAAACGTAGCTTGTGATTTATAGATGAAAGTTGCTGAAACTACACTTTGGGCTGAGTTACACTTGTTCTGAGAGCAGCTCTTCTATCACAAAATAGTGGTGGGTTTGTGTCACTCAAAAAAGCCTGATCTATTTACAGGCTATGAAGCAGAAAGATGGGGAAGCTCCCAAAGCAGTGGTGTGTGTTTGGGGGGATATTACTACTAGGGTGCCTCAATTCCCTGACTGAGCATGAAAATCCTATATGAGACCATGGGACCCGTATCACGTATGCCGGGGCTGAAAAGCCCAGGGTGGTTCTTGGCTGGGAATAGGGAGAGCCCCCAGTGCTGGGCTGGGTGGAGGGTGTGGGGCTCCCACTGCTCTGTTGTAAGGCAACTGGAAGCAAAACTGAGCGTGTGTTACCTTGCTTGGGCACGGTGACTGGGAATGAGACAAGTAGTTTGCTGGCCAAAGGAACTGTGGATAGAGGAGAAATCAGGTTGTCCCAGGCCAAACCCTACAAGCTGCGTTTTGAGCTGTCTTGTGCAGGCAAGGCATGTGTGATCACTAGTGCATATCCAGCTTAATGATGCCGAGATCCTTCTGGCACACTTTCAGTGCAACGAGCCCAGAGCCCATCGTCCCCAGTCAATGGAGAAGGGGAGGCACCGCCAGAGGTGGAAGGTGTTAAATGGGCTCAGCTGCCGGGTCCGGTGCCACACGTGCCTCATCCGTGCCGGATGCCACCAACCGCCTACGTTTTGTACGACAGCGGCTCGCGGTTCTGAGGAAAGCTGATGACTTGTGCGCTGCACAGGCTGGTACCTGCCAAGCCTCTAACGTGTTTCCTGCTCATACCGGTACTGCAGCAGGAGGGGAAATGCTCTAGATGAGGAATCTGTGCTCCAAGCAGCTGCTTTGTGCATTAACTTTATCCCCTAGGAAGGTGTCTGTAACACTGGTCTACAGGGTCTGGAGGGCAAGAAGTTGCTTTTCTCCCCTTTCTGCTTCACTCTCGCTATGAGCGATGGTCGAGGCTGCAGTGAAGATGCAGTGCTGCTGCAGAGCTCCCATCTCCTCCGCCAGCCTCTCCCATACCTTGGTGTGTGGAGCCAGAGAGACCTTTCAGGGCTGGGGATGGAAGTTCCCCAGCTTTAAGGGCAAAAGAAATACAGGAGAGAGCTTAGGGCATTTGGGAGGAATTTGTTTTGCCCCCACCCCCCAGGCTTCTGGAGTTTCTCCTGAAGGGAGACTGAAAGCATGTTTATTTTTTTCCTTTTCTAGTTTTAATTGTGTATTCTAATATGAAACTGCAAAACTGCAATACAGGTGCTTATTACAGTAGCCTTCTACTACCAGAGTTGTTGTGTTTGATAGAAACCACAGAAAATCCCCTGAGCCGCAATGTGGGAATCCAATTTTTTTCAGTTGATGATACTGTAAATACATTTCCTTGGATGTGCAAGAACCATAGCAAGAGTTTCAATCACATGAATAAAGCAAAAGAATATCTGATGGGGAATATTCCTGCTTTGTATATTCAAAACTTGCAGCCTTATTCTTAGGCAGCATCGTTTCAAAGGAACGGACCGTAAAGAGGCAAAGAAGCATTGCCCGGGGGATTTAGGCAAAGATCCTCCAAAATTAGCACAGCGGGGGTTATTGTCTCTACCAAATTTAAATCATACAGGTTAGATACCTAAATTTGGAGCCCAGGTGCCTGCTGTGGCCAGCAGTGTCGCTACAGGCAGCCCTTGCTCCCAGTTCAGTGCCCAGGGACCCCAGGGAACTTAAATTCTAGCCTAAAGGAGCTCTGAGCCGGAGTGACTCTCCTGCCGCACGTGTGCGCGGTGCTAGGCCGTCGCGAGGACCGCGAAGATGGCTGTGCCGATCGGGCTGCGCTGAGCTGAACCCCCGGTTACAGTACTCCTGTTTCCCTGAAACTGGGTGCATTTCCCTCCCATGCGAATTTGGCCTGGTTGCTTCAGTAGGAAAAGTGGGCTATAAATATAATCAGACCCATGGTGCTTGCTGTATTGAATGAGTAGTTGTGTAATACCCGATACCTGATAGTTTTTTATCATCTTTGTACCTTAAAAACAATTGGCAGCAGCTGATTCTAAAAATGAATCCTGTTTTGGTGAAAAGGTTCTTACATTTCCAAGCTAATTTTCCTCTCTTGTGTTTAAGTTTCTTTACCAGCTGACCTATAGAGTCCTTGTGTGGCTGGCTGAAAAATGTTGCTTGTTACCAACTTCTCGTTCCTCTGCCCTTTGGGAATGCTTTTTAAAACCAAAACAACTGTTTTCCAGATTTTTACCAATTCTCTTGGTCAAAGTATCTTCTAAAAATTAGGCTTTTGTCTCGGTTTTTAGAACTTTATGAAAACAAATATTAATTCAGCTTTTAACTATCTGCATGTGGAAATCTATATGCAATTTGCCAAAAAGGCAAAATATTTCCCTTTTCAGTACTGTTCGCAAGTTTTCATAAGAGTTATATTTATTGCACGAAGACAATGAGATTGAGGAGCCGAGCTCAGCATGGGGAAGTCTTGCTGCTGGTGCGATAACTCCTTTCCAGATGAAGCCGGTCCCGTATCTCGGTTTGGCACTGAAACGATGACTTCAAGGACTGTTGGTATCTCTTCCCCAGCCCTTTGGTGTACAAACTCGTTAATGTGCAAGAAATTGCACATATGCAAATAGGCAAACGATAAGCAGCCGGTTGCCCCCGTGTTGGTCCCCTGGCATCTTGGCTTCTTCCCACTTCCACCAGCTCTGCCGTACCACTTTTTTGGAATCCGCTTGATCGGAGCATCTTACAAAGCCTTAAATGGAAGATAGTAGCATTTCTGATCTCATTTTCCAGTATTTCAGCTGTGCCATAATCTATTTACCACACAATTTGTGTCACTTTGATAAGCAGCTGCTTCAAGACTGCATTTATTAAAATCAAGAGCAGGGAGAGCTTTCAAGTCTCTCAAGTGTTGTAATAAATGTTTGAAATTAGTCATTACAGTGTTTGCCATGGTTCATATCATAGACTCTATCTAAATGACAAATGATCACAGCCTGGACCTGCACTTCTTTTTTTTGGTGGCACATTCACAGCGAGATAGAGATGACGTTGGGCTAGCCCAACCCCAAACAGCAGAAGTCGGAGCAGGGATGGGAAGGGAGGAGTGGAGAAGAGGGAAGGTTTCAATGGGAAACCTTATCAGAGTCTCAGGGCGATGGCTTTGAGCAGAGAAGTGCTGGCTCAGCTCTTACTTCTCTGGCTAAAAATTAAATAAGCCTGAAAAACAGCCAAAAGCCCAAAGAAGCAGCCACGTACTTTTTGCAGCACAAAGCAATTGGTTGTTACCGTGTCTGGATTATGCAAAGTTTGGCTCTTCCCCCATCAAACAGCTCCAGTATGGGAAATTCGCGTTGTTGCTCTGGTAGAGATGCCTTCTCAATGTGTGCTTGCCTGGCCATGGGTTTGTGCTGATGCGGTTGTTTAAGAAGGGGGAAAAAAAAAAAAAAAAGAAAAACCAAGCCCAAACCAAAAATCAAACAAAACCATCCCTTTGCTAAATATAGTTATATGTATATGTATGTATATATTCGCACATATATACACATAAATGTATTAAATACATACAGCATTGAAAAGAGACAATTATTAAGACAAATACTCTGTCTCAATTCATTTTGTTCTGCATTTTCCCATCAGGAACGTAATAGCTAAATTTATAGAGTTGAGCCTGGGCTATAAATTCCATTATTTTTAGTGACTATATCAATTACGTCCCTTTAAAGGGACCCCAAGGCAAGGGGAGAAAATTGGAGACAAAGTCTCCAGAAGGGAAGATGCAGGAGGTGGAGGGGAAAAGCATCCCCTCCCCTTTTTTCTTCTCACTCGTTACCAATAAGCAGCACCTTACCCCTACATAAAAGTCTGCTTGGTTTCTTGGGGATCCAGCTGGCATCCAAGCCAGCACACCGGTGCAGCTGAGATCGCAAGTGTGTCACTGCGGAAATAATTGCGGTACTACACACACAGGTGCTGACTCAAAAGGGGAGCAGGAAATAGTCTTGTCTGAATATAAATAGTATTTATTTTGAAAAAAATAAGTTATTGGAAAAGAAAATAATGCATCTTTTTTGAAAAGAAACTGAAATGAGTAAACTATTTATCTCCTGTCCGTGAGCTGAAAATGATTTTTTTTAAAAAGCTTCTTGCACTGGGACAAGCTTGAAAAAGGGGAAGTGTGGTATCAAAGAGCGGTATGCTGAGATGAGAAGTTGTTTCTCTGGCGAGTCCTGTGACTTTTTTTAAGGGTTTTACTATTTTATGTTAGTGCAAATGATTGACTAACATTGGCTGCAGGAGGCTGAATGCTCTGAGCTGGCGTGGGCATGGCTGCTGAGAACGCATTGCTTGCTATGGGATTTGGTTTTTCGGTCCTCTCACCGCATTGCAGAGCCGGTCTGTGAAAGGCAGATCAGATGTTAAGGGAACACTAAAGCAGAAGCCCGTCCTTGTTAATACGAAGGAAAAGGAGCCCATGCCAGGTGTTGAAGAGGTGGATGATGTACATCCAAAATGGTTTAAAACTTTGTCCCAGATGTGTGCCAGAATTAACTTAATGTTTCAGAAAAAGCTCATTAATATTTCCAAATAGCACAGGCTGCTGGGCTTCCTGGTAACTGCACAGGAGAGCTGCACAGACTCCACCTGCGTAATTATTTTGGGTCCCTTCTGCACTGCGTTTATCTCCATGTCCATCTAATGGTATGCAGCATCGTAGCTTAGCTCCAACAGCTGGTCTGCCTCATCCGAAGGTTCGCACCATCAGAAAGTTTGTTAGCAATTTCTTCTGTCCTCAGCCTTCACTTCAGTCGGCTGCGTAACTGCCCTGGCAGCACGGCCCTTCTGCTCCCCCAGGCGCCTTCGCAGCCCGTGCCTCTTCTAGTCGAAGGTTGATGTGACTTGGGTGTAAGTGATGAAAGCTGCCAGACGTCCCTGCCTCTACTGGAAATGTTACGCCTGCTGGCTCCAGGCATCGCATTGGTCTTCCAAGGGGTGAAATCCCCAGTGAGCAGCAGAAATTCTTGTTTATCCCCCAGTGCATCATCTGTGTGTCTGGGAGAGGGGAGGGAGGACAAGTGGCAGGAGGAGAGGGAGGTTGTGTCCCTTGGATAGGAGGGAAGGATTGTATCCCTCAGGAAAGGGTAGGACAGTCTTGAGCTGAGAAGGATGCAGGGAGTGAGGGGAAGGGACCTTCACCAGCTTGTGAGATGAGATCAAGGAGAGCACTGTTTGCAACTATGGTCCATCAAATCCTGCCAGGATCCTCTGGGCAGCAGGACTGGAGCTCATATCTTCTGCTGAGAAGCCTTAGAATAATAGAATAATTTAGGTTGGAAAGGTCCTTTAAGATCATTGAGTCCAACTGTTAACCTAATAACGCCAAGTCCACCACTAAACCATGTCCCTAAGCACCACATCTACACATCTTTTAAATGCCTCTAGGGATAGAGAGTCAACCACATCCCTTGGCAGCCTGTTCCAATGCTTGACAACCCTTTTGGTGAAGAAATCATTCCTAATATCCCATCTAAACCTCCCCTGATGCACTTGAGGCCGTTTCCTCTCGTCCTGTCACTGGTGACTTGGGAGCAGAGACCAGCCCCCCCCTCACTCCAGCCCCTCTCAGGCAGCTGCAGAGAGCGAGAAGGGCTCCCTTCAGCCCCCCCTTCTCCAGGCTAAACCCCCCCAGCCCCCTCAGCCGCCCCCCAGCACACTTGTGCTCCAGACCCTGCCCCAGCCCCGCTGCCCCTCTCTGGACACGCTCCAGCCCCTCAAGGCCCTTCTTGTCCCGAGGGGCCCAAACCTGAGCCCAGCATTCGAGGTGGGGCCTCCCCAGGGCCGAGCACAGGGGCCCCATCCCTGCCCGGCTCCTGCTGGCCACACCAGTGCTGACACAAGCCCGGGGGCTGGTGGCCTCCTTGGCCACCTGGGCACACAGCCAGCTCTGGCCCTGGTCCTGAGCTCTCCTTGCTTGACCTGTGCTGCTTCCAGCTCTCTGCTACCCTCGTATTGCCCTGGTACCTGCCTTGGTGCCCCTCTCGCCTTTCCTTGGTGTGTGTTTTTCTTATGCTGTGGTCAATACCCCCAAAAATGTTGAATAAGCCAAGTTATTTGCTAGTTCCATCAAAAGTTTCCTTCCCCCTAGTGCTATGCCCTTCAGCTTCTGTTGAGACTTTCACCCATGTTACATCTTCTACTAAATCCTGTCTTCCCAAGCTTAGCTAATGACAAATGTTCTATGGAAATCTGGATGAAACCTGCTGCATCTCATTTGCCTAGAAAATCTTTCAAGGAAAGAGAGCAGGTTGTGCTTCTTAAAAAGAGATGGGGGCATGGTATGTTGTCCTTGTGGTAAACATTGAACTTAATGAAGATTGCTGATGGACAGCATTGCGTGCTAGTGTCTTTTGTTCCCCGCAGTGTGAAACGGATGGTGGTATCAGTATTTCCTCCATGTTTGTCTTGCGGAATTGCCCACCCTGTTGTTCATGCCTCAGCTCCTGAGCAGAAGCTGCCAATTCGTGCCAATTGCAATTTCACACCTCCCCTATTCCTACTTTGAGGATTGGTCTTGTGATCCCCCCCATCAGTTTATAATTAAAGGATATTGTATTGGGAGCATTAAGATATGACCTGTTTTACCTCCGTAAATACATTTTTTTCCTACTTGCTGGGGAGGCTTTAAAAACATCCTCTTGGAAATTCATGCAGATGATATTTAGACATGCAGATATGCACTCCTGTTTTGCATGAATGTTTGACCTTGGGCAGAGCTGTTCAATGCAGGATGGATGTGTTGTGGCTGCATTTAATCATCTGAAGCAGAGATGAAGCCTTGAAAAACCACATAGACCCAATTCCCAATTCCCAGCCTCTGGATGGTAATGAACTTCTGAGAAATAGCTAATCAATAAATTGAACAAAAGACTCAGGCAGCTAAACCACTTTGTCAGGGCCTTAATTACAATTGCAGAAATAAATTGGGAGGGGGGTGGCGGTTGGGAGCCTTTGCCAGACAAAACTAACCCTTTGCTCTTGCGAGCTAACCCTTTGCAAACTGCGCAGCCTGTGTTTGTGTGAATGCCGTGGTGCTGCGCGTGCGCTCACAAGGACCGCTGGGCGGGCAAATGACCCAAACCGGGCTGCTGCCTCGTGCCACGGCATGGCAGTACGTGCTGTCCCTGTCCTTTGGAGCTACTGGAGGAGCTGCAGTGAGATTGTACTTAGCAGGAGGGAGACTTGGGATCTTTCCACAGGGAAGATGTGAGAATGATCCAAAGCAGCGGGCCATGCCAGGGCAAGCTGGGCTATTTTACTTGGGGAGAAAGCTGAAGATTTAGAACCAGATGCAGCCAGCAGGAGAAGGAAGGACATCTGAGGACAGATAGAAGAGATGGGAGCGAGGCCAGCGGGCCATCTTACCCTCGTATCCCTCAGGCAGGTTTCCCAGTAGTCCCAGCCTTTGCCAGCAGCAGGAGTGATGGAGCCAGGGAAGCTGGCGTTGGAGGCTGTCGGCTAAACCCTCAGAGGCTTGCTTGTTCTTGGCGCAATTATAGCAGCAGGCATTTCACGTGCATGTCTCCTGGCAGCGTGTGCTGGAAAACAAAGGGATGTATCCTTGGGGATTGTCTTGTAGATGTGGTTTTGCCTTAAGAAATATTACAGAATAACAACGTGTCCAGGTTGATGCAAGCATGCTGAGTCTGGATTGCATGCCAGAGGGTGGATGTGTGTGGCAGAGGCTAGAAAGGCACAGGGTGATGAGGAAGAACAAAGATATTGAGGGGCTTTGGGCTTTTTGAGGAGCGGCCCTGTGGTCCAGGCACCATGTTGCCGAATCACTTTCCCTTTGGGGATCCAGAGAAGAGCTAACGCCTTAAAGGAGTGCATCCTTGGGTATGTAAAGTATTTGAAATTGAGCAGAATGGAGCATTTCATGGGACAGATTTAAACGCTGAGTAAGGTGCAAGAGCTGGGCTCTGTCCCATGTGATCTGCTCCTCGCCCTTGCAGGGGAAGTCGGCTGGTAACAGGCTCACTGCTCTCCTGCTCGCTTCCCGCAGCCCCGGGGCTTAGCAGAAGAGGTTTCTTTGTTTCCTTAATGGAAATCCCTGGTAAGAAAAGATTATTTCTTTTGAGTGGCCCTTTATTGCAGGTGGGTGGCTATAGCTGCTGTGATCATCAGGGTTAAATTAAACCCGTCCACCTTCTCCCAGAGGGCAACCACCAGCAGCAAGAGCTCAGAGAGTGCACCGGGACCATGGCCCCGTTTCTCTGTTGCAAGTGCTGAAGAGGGGATCTACATCAAACAGCACCCCCAGACACCCAGAGCCCAGGCGCAGCAGCTGGTGGGGACGCAGTACGGAGGTAGCGGCTGTGCTATGCGGCAGCACCGTGACCCACACCTGCACGAGCCTGGGAGCAGCTGCTTTGGGTGGTGGATCACAGTAGTGTAGGCTGCAGGTATTGTACGTCCAGGATGCAGTTACCCTCCAAACCAGGGTAAGGACAGTCTATTTTCCTCTTGGTAACAGGTCAGCTTGTGCTTGTCTACAACAGCCAGAAATCTGGTTGGGTATGAATACCCTTGAATTTGTAAGAGGACTATATGGCTGGGGGAAACGTGAATTAATGATCATTTCAGAAGCCTCCCCCAAACCTTAACCCCAGAGTCTGCAAAAGAACAACCCCCAGGCGCCATAAACTCCATAGCAGCCAGAGGACATCTCATGTTGTCAAACTCCAATTCGTTTTAGCGCTTTGCCGGCTCAGGGCCTTGCTGAAGGGGCCGTTAGCACCTCTGCTGTCCTGCCAGGCTGGCTCCTGCGCCCTGCCTTTCTCACAGAGTGAGGGAATTGCTCTGTAATGAGGCAGCAGCCGCTGCCAGTGACATGAAACTGCTGGGAATAAGATAGCTTTCTGTGAGCTGCTCTGCCTTTGTGTCCAGGTTCGATAGATACGCAGATAAATCTCCATCTCAGTACACTGGCGATGCTCACAGAGCAGTCCCTGGGACATGAGTGAGTTGCTGCTGTCGGCACTGTGTTTACTGCAGAGATAATATATTTACAGCTCCATCTTTGATGTGAAATGTGACTCTTCCAGTCCTCATGAAAGTCGCAGGAAAGTCAGTAAAATTTATTGATGGCTTATAGCACTTTTGTGCCAGAAAGCAAGGTTATAGCATTACATACGTACACACGGCAGGCAGGGAGGACTATAGGGAGAGAGTAGAGGGAAAGCAGAGCAGCTCGGTGTAGGTTGTTGGCTTGGTCCCCCAAACCTGTGTGGTATTTTGAATTAAATGAGAAGCTCCGAATAGCAAGGCATGTGCAGGGCCCTAACAGGCTGCAGCCCTGCACCCCAGTAGCCGAGCGAATGCAATGTTTGCTCTGCTAACGCTTATTCCTTCAGAGGGAGCTGGGGGTTTGTTTTGTGTTTATGACTGCCTGCACGCTGGTGTTTGTGTAGGAAAGTCATATTCTGCCATGGAAAGAGCAACTGCGCCATGCCTGCCTCTCACTTCTCGTTAATTGTCGTTCCTGTCAATAGCCTAGAATCCAGATTGCATTGTACCAGGCATGGTAGGAATATTTAGCACGAAGGTGGCTTCTGCCTTGGAGGACCTGGAGCCCTCTGGACATGTAGGGACATCTCCTAGCAGGGCTGAGAGCAGCTGGGAGAGTCCTGAGGTCTCCGGTGTCTCTGGAGCCTGCTGTGGGCAGGGTGCACTGTGCGCAGCCCCCTCTGAAACACGCTCTCTTCAGGCTGCTCTGCACACCTGCAGCCCTCTGCTGCTTTATTCTTCTCTGGCTCTGAAAAGACAGGAGCGGACGGATGGACTCCCTCTGTACGGCCCTACACGTGTAAAGGGCTACGAGATACCAAGGTGGCTTTTGGAAGCATCCTGTAGGCGTGTTTTCCAGGAGCCCAGGAAAATGACTTGGCAGCACACACAGGATCTAACACCGGTTCCAGATGTCATACGCCAGCCCACAGAAAATAGGTTTAGTGCGCCTGCAGTGATGGAGAGGGCAGATTAGCCTCGCGCACCTTGCATTTCCATTCAGCACCTCCTGCCCACCCCTGGCTAGGCCGGGTAAAAATGCTCCGTGTGCTTTCCCTTTCAAATAAGCGGGAGAGTTCAGCGACACTTGTTGTCAAAAGCTACGTGTGGGAGAGGGCACACAGTTCCAACACTCTCCTGAAACAGAACAGCTCCCTGCTTTGTTTTTTGCAAAATTATTTGTATTTCAATGAACCACAATGAAAACATGTTATTTGGGGCTCTTGGTACCTCTTCTCATCAGGTTGTTTGAGGTGTCAGCAGAGAGCAGAGGATAATTCCTTCAATTGCAGGAACAAACTCGGAGGTGGCTCAAATAGAGCAGGTGTTGGCCAGGCGAGTGTGCAGGTCAGGGCAGAGCAGCTATGAGAGCAACAGACATGGAAACTTGCCTTTTTCTAAGCAAAACACGCTGTGGTCTAATGCGAAGCCTCCAAATGCTCCAGTAATTCGGTTGTGTGGTGGTGGCTCCAGACCGTGCCAAAGTCTTTTTCCTTTCAGGACTATGAAGTGTTTATTTTGAACCATGGTTCTTCATTTAACAAGGAAGGCTGGAAGTCAGATAAATGAGGAATACAGGAAAAAGCTGGGAATTAAGTGCTGCCTGTTTCTACCAGCTCCTCGTCCTGTTTAAAGCCTGATAATAGAAAGGCTTCTCTGTGATCTTATTACTAAGAAGGTTTGAGTCTGAGCATGTCGTAAAACCCAACCAGCCTGGCAGTTAATAACATCCATATGTACAGTAATGCGCTGTAGGAAAGTTAAGACTGGCCGTGAGTTCCCCCTGGGACGTGAGCATCTTAATGCAAATTCCCTCTTTTTTTTTTTTTTTTTTCCTCCTGACCTCACCCTAAAGAATGATCTGTTTGAAACCAAAGGCATCTGTCTGATCTGCTACCAGGGAAAAGAAATCTTGAGAACATTTGACAAAGAACACAGAGTTGAAATTAAATATCGTAATGATATAAAACAGTAAGCAGATCTGCTTGACAGCCTTGACAGCTATTTGTTATAGAAAACAGCGTTTATGATGTCAGTCCTATAAGGGAATGTGTTTGAATTAAAATAATTACAGCAGATAGTACAACAAAGACTCCCTGTAGTCAATCATCCTTCACAAATACACTGTACAAAATCTTCCCAATGAGTGAAGGAAGCTCAGGGACTAGAGCCTGGCAAATAAATACCAATAGGAAGCTGCACAGCAAAGTCAAGCGGCTGCTTTCGGTCATGAAATTTCCTTCTCTTTTCAACCTTAGGTGAGACAAATGAGGATTTTTTTTTTAATTTACATATATATATGTGTGTGTGTGTATATATATCTATCTCTGTATTTCCCCTTTCGGCTTTTACCTGCTTCCAGATAGGGAATTGAAACTCTTTCTGGAGGGGATGCAGAGATTCTTTCAGGTTTTGAGCTATTTCTTGTGGTGCTCCTCTCCACATGTCCACTGCCATTGCCAAGACTCACATTTTTCAGGAGATCACATCGGTGAGCTTTCTGTTAAAAAAGCCCAACCAACCAACCAAAACCAGCAAAATACCTCGTCCTTGGTATCTGCACTCTGCATGCAACAGTGTGCTGTGGGCAGGTCTGGTAAGCACAAGGTATCGTTAAGGTTGTCTAACAGCTCCCTGTTTCGAGTATGAAATCTTGGGCTGCAGTTGTACAGGCTCTACTTCAGCTCTTATCAGATTGGTTTAGTCTTGGGTAAAATGGTTCAACTGCCTTTCAGGAGACTTGGCGGTGGTGGGGGGAATCATTGCTCTACCCATGGGGAAAAAACCAAACCAGGCAGAATATACTGTGGTGTCCAACATCTCTGAAAAACTCCTGTCCATCCAACTCATGCAGCAGGGCCCCGAGTCTTGCCAAGGCAGGGGTGACCCTTCTGCTAGGGATGCACCTCTTATTCTCCCTTAACAAAGCCACCTGTAACTGCAGCTTTTTATAGCTTAAATATAATGTGTTTGCAAACTTAACAGAGAAATACTAGCACTGAACAGCTGAAATCAGTGGAGATTTTGTCCTTGCCAACATGCTTGTGTTTTGTGCCGTATTTTTAACTGAGTGTTGAGATGCTCTGAGTATTCAGGAGTGTGTATGTGCTCCTGAATGTAATGCATCAGTGGCTCTTCTGCTGATAAGTTGAGTCTGGTTTTATTCAAAACCCTATATTTTTACCCTTCTAACTTTTGGCTTATGTTGTGTATAATTTGCTTAGCAAGTTGTATAAAATGAGGCAGGAGAGGAACTATTTTTCTGGGAATTTCAGGTATTTTGCAGGTTTGCAGCACTGGCACATTTGTCAGCGCTTTGGAGCTCTTGCATAAAAGCAATTACTAGCGTTTCTTTCTCTCCTCTCTTTTGTTTGTTCTTGGTCAGCCCTTCCCACCAGCACATTCATTGCAAATATGCGCTCTTGGCTGCCCAGCTGGTGTTTTCACAGGTGTGTTACACAGGAGCGCAGAGTCGAAAAACCAGCAGAATCCCAATGAATGGAGCAGAGATAACATTGCATTGTTTTCCTTCTGCAATCCACGCCCTTCCCATTCTTCCCAAGAAATGCTGTCCCTACCTCTCTTGCCTCTGCCTGTCTCATGCCAAATGTTCTTTGTATAGATTAATCCTGCCATGGATGTTTGACAAATGAAGAGAGACCCCCCCGACCCACCCACCCCCCCAAAAAAAAAAAAAAAAAAGAGGGACATCAGTAGCACTGTTTTCTCTGACTGCTTTGAAGTAAAGTGAGAGAGCTTCAAATAGTGGCCTGGTGATCTTCTGTGGCTTCTGAATCCCATCACAGACCCAGTGAAAATATGTCATATCCTGCCTTTTTCATCCCAGCAGCAGCTCTAATGTGTCAAGATCAAAAGTGAACCCTCTTCTGCTCCCCGTGGCTGTGATTCGTGACCTGGCGCTACGCACCCAAGAGCGAACCCGCCGTCACACAGATTAGCTGTCTCCGTGTGCTACACCCCGCGGCGCGGGGCCAGCTGGCCAGAGAGCTTTGTCGCAGTTCTCTAATTTGCTGAGATCTGAACAGGCTCAGATGAGCTACTTTTAGGTTCCCTGGTCTCAGGCAGTTTGGCATCACTTTATCTCAGTATTGGTCTGTGCTGCACGGGAACCTGAGATACAGGTGAAATCCTTCTGTGTGTTAGGTGGGAGCCTAAGAGCCAGTCTGTCTTTGCCTGCCAAAGGGGTGTTTTGTGCCTGGGTGTTATGGCGGGTTGAACTCTGGAGCCTCAGCGTCTCTGGACAGAGGCAGTGAGTATTATTCCTGGCCTGGGGCTAAAAGCAAGCCTGGAAAAATGATTCTGGAGGTCAGTGCAGCCATCAGTACGTGCCCTGTGTGTGGAGGTGCTGGTCCCAGCAAAGCAGGGCGCTCCTGTCCGTGTCTGCTCTGCCAGCAGCTTGAGACATCCCCACAGCAGGAGTTGCATCACGATCATGCAAGCCACCAAGTAAATTCCTAGAGTGTAAATTTGCCTGTTTGTATTATCCTTTTGGCCTCTGTAGCTGCCTGTGGCAGATTTTTCCCGAACTTACTATGTGCCAACAGCTGAGGGGTTTCGTTAATCAAAAGGAGGGACCCTGTCCCTCTTTCAGCCCAGAATTTGCATGTGTGACACCTGCAACGAGGGAGTTCTATTTAATCCCCTAGAAGCTGTGAAGGTTGGAAATCTGCATGCCGCCTTGGCTGTGCAGTAACCAGCAAACAGCTCAGTAACCAGGAAGGCTTTTTTGCCTGGCTTTACATTTCTTGGCTCCAAATAATTTCAGTGAAACCCTTGATGCTATTTGAACACTGGGTGAGTTAAGATTTTTTTTTTACCTTGGTGCGTAGTTTAATTACAGTGAGGCTTTGCACTGACTCTCCATTAATAATACAGTGAATTTCAGCAGCAGATTAAATTTCTCTAAAGTAGTAAATTGCACGGGAAAGTGGAGGAAAGTCATGGTCGAGGAAAATAAGTGCATTATAGGTCCTTTATTAGATAGAAGCCCATGGCATCAGGCAGACAGGTTCTTACAAACACACACATATGAGAAAAACAGGGACTGCATCAATCAGCTTATCAAAATCACTTAAAAGAAATGGGCTTCTGCTGAATGTGTGGAGTGCAATAAAACATCAGTGTAACGCTGGACGTATATTAACTGGCACAGAAAGATTATGATATGTCCATTGCTGAGCTTCCTTTTCCTGCTGGCTGCAGAGAGGTCCAGATTCCTGCATAATGTGTCCCTCAACCTCCCCCCCAATTTATTTTATTACCCTTGTTATAAGCAGGCACACTATAAAATGACATTAGAGGCAGAACAGCCACATGAGAGATGCTGAGTCTGCCCTGAACATCAAATGCACTTCATAAGGGCTATGTAAATATTCTGCTAATCTAGTACGATCTGAGAACACAAAAGAAATGAAAAGTGGGTGAAAGCCCTGCGCCAGCACTTCTTGTCTCCCGCCGGTCCCATTCCTGCAGCGCCTTCCCCCTCCAGCACTGCAGTGCCTTCAAGGGGCCAGTCCTGCCGTGCCATCAGCTCGGGGTGTTGGGTTTGCCCTGGTTTGGCCGAGCAAGTCTTAATGGACATGATGGCAACTTCTAGCATGGGCAGGCGAAGGTCGTCTTTGTGAGCTGTGGGGTCTTAGTGCGTTGAATCTTAAGCTAATGTTAGAACAGCACGGTGCGAGGAGTGCGCGCACAGAGCCAGGAGGTGCTGGAGGAGCCGAGGCGCCCAGGGATGGAAGAGCAGCTCAGGCTCTTCACTCTGTCTCATCACCCCGGTTTTACCTGGAGGCACCAGTGCTTCATGTATGAATAATACGGACTTTAAAATGCCACGTAGTAGCCTTAGCCGTTTATGCAGATATTGAAATGGGGAGCTGTTGGTCCTGCTGCAGGTGAATAGGCTGTGCCAGCAGGGACACGCCGCTCCAGAGGGCTTTGGTCGGGCTGGTGCACACACGCTGGATAGAGGAGATGCCAGCGTGGGGGTGCGTGTGTGTACGCGCGTGTATATGTATGTATATATCTATATGGCACAGGAAGACTGTTTTTAAAGCCACTTTTTGGCAGTGGCAACTGCGCATAACATCAAATGATAGATGAAGGAATTTTTCAACCCAAACCATAAGAGACCCTGGGGGGGGGGGACACACAGGATTATGGACACTTATAACTAATGCAAAATAAACAAGGCAAAATTATATGTAATTACTCCTAAAGTCATTTGCTTGTTTCAGTAATTGACCTGTGCATTCTTTAATCTTTAATGCTCCTTTAAAATTCAGCCTCAGGGACTCATAACATTTATTGACGTTTGTCATGGTTAAGGCTCTGGAGGAACTGGGCTTTATTAGAAGTCTTCAAAGAAATATCAATTTAGGGATAAGCAGCATTAATATTTTGTACACAACATCATCTGCTTAGAAAGCTTTACTAGATTTCTTTATACCTTATAAAATGCAAGCGATGGCAAAAAAGGGCAGTGCTGGAGCTGGTTTGGTAAAGAACCTGCTGCTGCTACTTCAGCAAATTTTATTAATAAAAATATGACCTTAGTTTAAAAAAAAACCAACAAAACAGTTTGGTGCAGGAGACAGCAGTGTCTGTTTGTGGTGGCAAGAGAGTTTTGTCCTGGTCTGGGTGGAGAGGGCATCAGCAGTGCAATTGAGGGAATTATTCTCTCTGCCACAGACCTGCTGTGTGACATTGTCACACGTCCCCAGGCGTGCTCGTGTTTTCCTTCTGCAGAAATGTTGTCCTCCTTTCCCTAACAGTGGGGATGAAGTTCATAAACCAGCTTCAGATGTGGTGGATCCCCCAGGTGAGAGGCACTGCACGTGTCTGAGTGCCCACCAGAGCTGGTGGGAATGTTTTTGTTGTTTCCCACTCAAGTTTTGCCATCGGAGATCTTTGTGCAAAAAACCCCAGCCAACCTGGAACCACAGGCGACACGCAGCCTGACTGTTCATATGGCTGTTACCCTTTTAGAAACCTGTTCATTTTGGCATTCATAACCTGGCAAGGTATATATGTTAGGAAAGTGAAATTTCTTGAATAAAAGAAGCTGGTAGGATATTGTAAATAGCTCTGAAATTTTGTGCCATTGCCCGTTACACAGGTACTGGCCTTCCCTGGGCATTGGAGGCCTGCTTTGTCAGACGATGGCTTGGGAGCAGCAGCCAGTTCCTCCCTCAGCCCTGTACGGTACTGCCCGCGTGAGCTGGCCGTCGCTCATCCGTCGAGTGCCCGCACGGATTAACAGCCCGCCTGCAGCTCATTGTAGCGTACTTTCTGCTGGGAGAGGCTGGGTTGTTCTGGAAAGGCGAGTGACGAGAGGCATCTTCTGTTTTGTCCTCACAGCAGCGGGATCCAAGGTAGCTTGAACACCAAGAGAAGGGGGTTTCACAGCTGTGAGCCAGCTCTCACGGCCTGAACAGTGATGGTTTCTGTCTTTAGTTATCATGAGAAACCACGGAAAGGGGAGAAGTCAGGGTGCTTGTGTGATTCGTACTCAGCTCAGTCTTTGTGAAGCGCTGCTGCGTCAGCTTTGCTGGTCGGTACAGCTGAACTGGCCCAGGTGGGACCTCTAAAACCTGCCTCTTATCCCAGCACCAGGGACAAGAGACCAAGGAGCCGAGAGCCCTATTGCTACTGAGGGGTGAGGCATCACTTCGATGCTGGGCTGTCCAGGGGGGCATGGAAGGGAAGGAGGAGACAGCAGCCTATACACCGTAGGACATGTGTAGTGCCAGGGCTCTACTGTAATAGCAAATGCTGCTTGCTGGAGGGTCTGTATCCAGGAAGAGATTCAGCTGAGCCTGTCCTTTAGCTCTCTTGGTCCTTGGTATTTTGCTAGAGAGGAAGGTGCACCACGTGGCTTCTTGCAGCCTTTGCTTCCTCTTCTTTTTCCTGCAGTGTGAAGGGGTCTAGTTTGGAGATGAGCACACCTTTAGCAGCTTGCTAGGTTCTTAGCAGCAGCTGACACTTGCACTTCCCTGGCTGAACAAGGGAGACATGGCATCCTTTCCAAGCAGCCGCTTGGATTCTTCCCCCAGGAGCATATGATGCCTTCTGGCCAGGGTTCTCTGGATGCTCCTTGGAGGGCTGTATTCAGATGCCAGCTGTGGGGGTATGCCAGTGTCCCACCTTCCTAAGGCTTCCCCATTAGGCAAGTACTCTTATTAAAAGGTTGTTTTGTCATCCAGCTTTGGGTTGAGCTTTCCTCCACCTTATGCACAAGAGACCATTTCTTCTTTTCCCTCCTAGGCTGAGTCAGGCCACTCTCATTTTGAGACTCATTTTCCACTCAGAGCTGTTCTGAGCTGCTTGTTCATTTGCCGTCTTTTCCTCAGTCCCTGGGTTTGCTCAGTATTGAACCAGTGAAATGGCCGTGGGGGCAATTGGAAATCCCTCTTACACTGAAAATGGGACTCAACAAAGGGTGTTTCTGAGGAATTTGTCCTACTTTTCCTCTTAGGTAAAAGAAACCAGGTATTTTTGTTAAAGAAATGAGTGCTTTAACAACTGGTATAGCTATGGAGCTGTTAGAGTAATGGGCTTGCGTTTAAATACTAGGGCCGGACCGGAAAGCCTTGTGACCCCATAGTCATTCTCAGAAATATTCAGGTTGCTGCCAGCAAGCCTCCTCGTGGGTGCGAGGTTTGGGGGCATCAGCCGTGTTCTTAGAGAACTCGCACGTGGTCTTTCTGTAGCTATCTGTGCCTCTCCACCTGGTGTGACAGCAGGTAAGTTGCTATCAGCTGATGTTTTTGAAGTGATGTATTCTTTTTGTCTTTAATGGAGATAGCTTCCCCTGCCTGTGCTTCAGCGATGCCATTGCTGTGCCAGAGAACGGTTTCCAGCAGAGTGGCAGGGTTGAGCTGCCTCTCGCATTAAGCACCAGAGATTTCATTAAATGGCAGAGGAGGGAGCTTGTGTAGAGGGGAGGTTCACCCCAGAGACATTACAGATTGTCTCATGCTATTTAAGTGGGCTAAAATTAGAGGGAAAGAATCTGCAGCTAATTGGACTTGTGCATTAATCATAGTCTGCTGCTGGAGTACTTCACCCATTAGAATGTGTTAATTTGGTAATTACAAGGTGGGGGGGAGGTATCTCTTTGTAATCCAAAGCCCTTCTTCATGCTTATTGCACATATCAGAAACAGGTACAGTGAGAGGTTGGAGGCAGGATTACAGCGGGGGGAGCAAGCTGCCTATTACCACCTCCTACCACACATGTGAACACGCAGTCTCACTAGCTCCAGACACCTATAATTAAACTAGGTTAGATATTGGGAGCAGAAGGTCTTTCATTTTCAGTTAACAGGTAATTAATTGTATCTCAGTTTCCATTGTAACTTTCCCCCCATCTTGTTATGAGAAATAATGCAAATATTCAGTGGTCTCCTGTGCTTGAGAAAGGAGGAGTTTCTCCTTGCTCCTCTTTTTCTGAGGTACCTCTGATGTGTGTGTTGGGGAGCTTGTGGTGGACCCTGGAGAACTGCTGCTGTCCCCATTGCAGAAGGTGTCAATTTGCAGGCATTGATCCTGCAGCTGAGATGAAATAAATTACTTCTTTCCCTATGCCAGTCGTTGGGTTGCCTTGCTGCTTAATGGCTGTCTTGCTTCTGCCAGCCACCCTTCTGGCAGGTTTTGCTAGTTCGGAGGTGCTTCATCAACCAGGGCAGATGGGAAAATAGGGAAGAGAATTAACAAGATGGAAAACAGGCAGAAAACTCAGGCTGGAAAATGTAGGAGACTAAATACTGAGACAGCCAGCACAAAATATGGATTTTCAGGGGGGTGTAAAGCACTAATGAGTAAAAACACAGAGATGTATGTGCTCTAATGAGAAGCAAATCAGACTGGAGCTTGCAAAGCAACACTGCCGCCAGTGCCTTTATTTTAGCAGGCGGCTCTGTTCCCAGCTCTCCCCTTAGAGATGCTCATTGAGAAAAAGCCCCTGCACACGACATCTCATTTTTTTCCCCTCTCCCTGTACGTTTGCTGGTTTACCTGTGGGAGTAAAAACCTACGAGAGTGGATGATGTCCACTCCTCCTTGAACCTGGGCAGGTTAATGTTTGCTGGAAGGACCCTGCTGTGCCAACAGAGCCATATACAAACTTCACTGCAGCTCCCAGCCTATTTCCTTGTGATTGCAGCTGCTCTGTAATCTTTGCAGAGGTCGCACCTGCTTGCTGTGAGTGACTTCAGCTGTGATATATTTGTGGGCAGTCCTGGCAGCTGCAGGCAGCCCTCACAAACACTGACCTGAAAAACTGACCTCCACAAACCACATCATTTTCCACTTGGGCACCTCCAGATTGGTTCTCCAGATCTGCAGGACCAGAAAGCTAGTTTTGACTCCATCGCAATAATTTGCTGGCTCATTAGCACTAACACCTTAAAGGGGCACCTTTAATGCTAGTAAGCCTAAAAATGTGACCTATATTCCCCTCTTCTCTTATATCTCCTTGCAAATTCCATGTCATTAATCTGTGTATACTCCATCCCTCCATACCCCCTGAAAGATCAATAGTCTTGTGAACAAAATAAAAAACGTGCCCTAAAATGGGTCCAAATACTGTGTCATGGCCAAATAAAAACCTTTCAGAATATATTTGATTTACTAATGAAGAAACTGGCGGTAGAAGAACATGCAGATGAGCTTAGTCGTCTTCTGAGGTCTACCTGCTCTTTGGTGTCGCAGTTTGGGACCATGGAAGAGCATCTTCTCCAGTCGTGTGAAACACTTAACAAAAAACCAACAGCAGATACCAAGGAAGTGTGTTTGTACAGTAGACTTTGATTTTAAACTTGTGGAGGGTTGCAATAAACAATAAGAAAAGCAAAGGTGGCTAAAACAGCCCAGACTTTCTAAAAAGTGATTTGCCTTTTCTGGAGCTCATTAAACAAATGCTGGAAGCTAGAACTGTGAGAAGGATCCTTTTAGTACTATAAAGTGTATATGTGGGCTACAGCCTGTAGCTCTTGGAGTAAAGTGATTATCACCCTTGTTAAATGGATAAAGACCATTCACTGACTTCTATTTTGGGGATGACTAATGTGAAACCTTGTTCAACAAAATGGATGATTAAGGGATAATTTTGTTGGAACAAATTTATAACGCGCAGTGACTAGGTGTGAAAGACACTTCCTCTGCACAAGCCACTTTGCACATCCAGGCTATGCTTCGGGACTTAATTAGCAACACCGCGTCCATCCTGGTAGGAGCTGGTCCTCACCAGGCTTTCAATTTGCTTGTTGGCAGGTGATAATCAAGTACTCTTAACTATGTGATGCTAGCCTTGGTCTTTGCCAGAAGTGACAGTCGGCTGTTTCAAAGTACTGTGAAAAAAATTTGTCTCTTATGGTGACAAAGTAAAACTTAGCTAACTTCCAGGACTTCACTTTATTCTTGCTGAAGCTATGGCTGGCTGGCTGTATAAATGAATATAGCTATTTCCAAATGTAGATCTATTCATTCATTTATTCCATGATTTTTTTTCCCAAAATTCCTCTGTCTTCAATTCTGAAGTCTTCTGAAGTCTGCCATTCTGAGAAATTTGTTTCAAATTTGAAAATTAAATTTTGGAATTCTGGGTATTCATTTTGATTGCCGTATGCTTTTATTATATATCTCCCATGTCTCTTTATTTTGTTTCATGACATGTCAAACTGGCAGATGTCTGTTACAGAAGGCATTATTCTTTACAGAAGAGAGTAAGTTGTTTTGATCAGTATTTAGTAGGTGTCATTACTTTAAAAAATAGCAAATTTAAAAGTAGCATTTCACCTACTATGTTGGTATGTTAAGCCTAGTCACAATAGACAAACTAATGTACAATTATCATAAGAGAATGAAATACATGTTGCATTGATGTTTTGGGCTGTTCTTGAACAGAAGGCTTTAAAAAATGCCATCTTCTCAAGGGAAATTTGTCAGTAATATTTTTCAGTGATTTTTTTTTCTTTAGGAAAACTCCCAATTTTTGCTTGTCCTGTAAGCCTGGGGGCAGTCTGCGATGCAAGTGAGCTTGTGGGGTACAGCAGAGCTGTTCTCCAGGGCGGGTGTCTCAGAGCCTGGCAGTTGCTGCAGAGCTGTTTGTTTGTGTTGGGTTGTAGAGTTCTGTTGACGTATCAGAACTGTTTGCTTTTATCAAAAAGGGTGCTGCAATCCCGCAGATGAGGTTACGCTGTAGGTCGCATTCTGAACCCAAGGCCGTCACGAACCCAGCTGCGTGGGCTTTGGCTCTGGCGTTTCCCCAGGTCGGTTCCTGACCTCAGCTCACCCGTGTGCACTGCCTGTGCCTTGAGCAAATCAACCCGAAATGCCCCGCGGCCTGGGCCTCTGCTTTTCTCACAGTGCCCCCTCTAGCCTTCTTATCAAAGGCAGGAGGTAGGGTCGTATGTGTTGTTTGCCATGATTTTCTGGACAACCAATGGTCCATGAACCACAGGGTAGGAAGCTTCTCTGTGAGTCATATCGTACTAGTGCTGCGCGAAAGTGGCGGGTTTGCCCTTGGCAGCAAGCGGACGTCTCCGCTGGGCAGGTGTTGGAGAAGCTGCGTCCTTGTATGAGCTCGGTCAGCGCCCTCATCCTCGTCGGCATTTGCTCTTGCAGTTTGCCTCGTGGCCCAGTACTCCAGCTCCTGCTGCCCACGGACGGGGACAGTCCACATGGATTAAATGGGATGGCAGCATGGCGGCTGAGGGAGTTGCTCTCGATGCGCGGGTGCCCGCTAGCTCAGCTGCTTGCTCCCGCGATTCGGCAGTAGAGACGCTGGGTGACGCCAGCTGATTTTGTGTTCCCCTTATTGCAAGACATCAGGGTTGTTTTGGGGACTTTTTATCTTCCCCAGCGTGCCCTGGCACGGGCAAGAGGAAGGCAGTGCTGGGGCCAAGGCTGCCGTGCAGGGCCCTGCCTACCCCTGCAGAACAGCTCTAGGATTAAGCCTGCCCTGCCTGTGGAGAAGAGCATGATACCAGAGAGGCTGGTGGTGGAGCTGTGGAAATACTTGGTGTTTTCATTTGCCGGGTGGTCAAATATTTGAATAAATGCAAAGAACAAGCCTTTTTTTCACATTGGTATCAACAAGTCCTCAGCACAGAGGCTTAATGCAGGTGTCTCGGGTTGAGCTTACAGCAATACCAGAATTTTGGTCACATTAAAAAAAAACACACACCGTCACACTAAGAAATAGTAATAACTGCTCAAGAAGGGTTTTATGTGTTTGGGTTTTTTTCCTCCACCTAAGTTTTGTTTAAATCCCGTATTAAAAAAATGCATTTCAGCATGTTTTTAATACAGACGCACAGCTGAGCTGAGACACGTGTATGTGTGTGCATTTAGGGTTGTGTGTGAGCTATTCCTATCTTTAGGGAAATGGCATTGGAAACCTGTTGCGTTTTCAGCGTTTTATGCAAACTCATGGTCTTGCGCAGAATAGCGTGTCCTAGAGCATAAATCTTCAGGAAGCCAACATGTTTGTGGCTTCTAACTTCTAACGCATCCTGATGGCAGGCAATTAGTCTGGGCCATTTGCATCTCTGAAAGCTTTCTCTGGGAGGACATTGGTGTGTGCCTGGTGATACTGGTTTTTTAGCTGCTCACTGCTGGTGGATGTTCAGAGGTAACGGAGAGAAATTGAACTGGATTTGAAGGATCTGGTGTTTGTATTTGCGTGACGGTTTTCTGGGCGTGGCTCAGGTTGTTCCCATATAAGCATCCCTAGGCCTTCAGGAGGCAGGCTGATATCGGACCAGATCTTCGGTAAGTGAGGAGCACAAGCCTGTGCTGGCTGGCGCCACTTGGTCCATTATGTCTGGCTTTTTCATAGCTGAAATGAAGCAGAAAGGCATTATTTTCTCCCAGTGCCGTGGAAGGGAGTGCTGGTGCTGGAAATGCGCCTCCGAGTCCTGATTCTTCCCTCTTCCCTTTAATTGTGTCCTTCGAAAGCAGAGTCCTCTAGCGCTAAAAGAAGATGATGGCAAACTGCCTTGTTAACCTATTTTAAGTAAATCTGTATTGAGTTTCCTGCTGTGCCTAAGAGCTGGAAGTCCCAGTAGAGTTTTATATTTTATCCCTGCACTAGCTTTCTCTGGACTTTAATTCCCCACTTTTCTCTCCTACCCCCAAAGAAATGCAAATTTAATTTCACAGGAAATAAGGATATACTTGAATAAGACAAAAAAAAATTTTTTGCCACTACCTCGGAGTCTCCCACTGGTTAGCAACTAATTTTGAGGGATCTAACATTTTGCCTTTCTTAAAACAAATTCTTTGCATACAGCAGCCTCCCACAGGCTCCTTTAGCGCACAGAAAGGCAAAGCATTTTATCAGGGAAAAGAATTTGGTATAGAAGAGAAGCACAGGCCACCTGTATGGTATTAGTAGGAGATGAGGGAAAAGATATTGCTGATTTTTATTAATAATTAATTTAATTTTCTATAGCCCTCTTATAAAAGTTCCTTAACAGATTGGCAGAGTATATAGTATAATGTATCACTGAACTGTAGCTATTTCTGGAGTACTTCATCTGTTCCACTGTAGACACAGTGATGGTATTTAATAGTTTAGGTCAGTAAGCCATTATGAAAGCCTCTACTGAAATAATACTCTTGAAATAATAATATTGCTTATGGACTATATTGTTAAAGGGTTGGGTTTGGTGGGTTTTTTTTTTTTGCCTTTTCCCTGTTATGATTTCCTACTTTCTTTCCCTTCTTATGACTTACGGGTTGTATGGATAGCCATTGAACCTACAGGGAAAATTGAGTGCGTATCTAACTTTCTCTAGAAGGGATTTAGCATGAGAAAATTATAAATGACCTATAGCAATGGTCTGCTAAAAAGTGCTCCAGTCCATGTGTCCTTGCCAAATAAAAATATCCCGATAGAACATTATGGGGGATTTTTATTTCTCATCACAGAATTTGGCCTAGACACATGAGGACTGGCAGTGTTCTTCAAATAAATGTCAGAAAAATTGTACTTATTTACATGCCATTCATTGGCCTTGATTGCATGTTTTATCTGAAATATCCGACTTGGAAGAACACAAGCCTCCTTTCCACCACCCTGACTCACGTTTGAGCTTGTTAATGCCCAGCTTGGAAAGCCGATGTCTGCACTCAGCGATTGAGCAGGGCTTAGTCTGGCCCTGCTCAGCCAAGCCCTGAGCTGTCACTCGGGCCCTTCCTTACCCTTAGGCTTGTGTTTAATTGCTTTGCTAATTCAGGACCTGAATTACCGCCGGGTGCGATGCTTGTTTATTTCTTTAGCTTTTACCCAGTAAACCTCCAACCTGGCTCATCCCAGGGGATCTGGCAAAATTCTCCGCTGGTGCTGTGGCTGGCAGAGAGGTCCGGGCAGCAGGGCTCAGTTGGTAAATAAAGTCTAATCGCGAGAGCAGCAGCCCAGGGTGATGGGAGTGTGGCTAGGCAACAGCATGGGGAGCGGAGGAATGATCTCTCTTTGTCAGACAGCCGAGCTGTTAGAGGTTATGAGATTCTTTTATTGCACTAATTTGCAGTGCGATGTGCTGACATTCTCTCCCTGTTGCACAGAGAATATATAAATTATGCCTGCAGGACGATTAACTGTTTGTCCAGGCTAATTGTCAGTATTAAATCTTGCTCAGTCACAGTTTTAAAGCTTAATTTAAACTCTCTATCTTTAAGGAATCTGCACTCCCACTCCCCCTCCCACCACAGGGAAAAAAATAATAAAGATTTAATGGTTTAAGTCAGTTCCCTTTGTAAGAGCTAAAGTTATAATTGGGTGTGTGGATAGTGGAAGCATCTGCACATGATGAGCCTTGGAGTTTTGCTTTTGCTTTGGCCGATAATGTTCATTTCAAATCCCATTGTCTTTGCTACCCTGTATTAATTTCTGAATTATGTATTATTGTTCTGAGACCCCGGAGCCACAGCTATTCCCCACATCTATTACTGCATAAATCTTTGCTGTGTGCTTAAAACAGCAATGATTCATCCTGAAAGACGGAGAGAAACACCAGCACTAATAGAAAATCCCCCTCCCCATGAAATGAGATGCGCAGACCTTGTAGGGTGGCCAGGAAGCAGAGGGCAGGTAGACCTGGCTACAGAAAGCTACAGCAACAGGCAGGAGAGGGATAGAGCCCACCAAGGGTTTGCACGCCGTGTCTTCACAGACTGCAGGCAATGAGATGCTGCAGCAGCAAAGACGATCCTGGCTGTGCAGATGCTGCTCTGGGTGGGCGAAACTGCTGCTCTCGTGGCTGAGCGTGTGCCAAAGGAGAGCCCTCTGCATGGAGACTGTCCTTGTGGTGTCACAGGAGATGAAGATCACTGGCCACGCTGGCAGAGACTTTCCATTTCCAATTACTGTTGTTTTCTTCTATTATTATTGCTAATTTATTCCCCTGTAAAGAGAGACAGATGTACACAGTTGGCCCATCTCTTCCTAAAATTTGTAGGAGCAGTGCTGTGAAGTGTCTGTTTCTCACCTCTGCGTGTTCCTAGACTTGGTTTTCTGCAGCTCTTTGCCAGCATGGGCTTAGCTGATGGCTGCCCTGTCCTTGTTGGGGCCAAAAGTTCACCCGTAGTATGCTGTCGCTGCACTCAGGCTTGCCTCGGTACCCTAATTAGCTGCTTGTGGCGCAGTCCCAGCAAACAAAAGGGTGACATCACACCTTGGCTTTAAAGTGTAGCTAATTGTGTGTTTTGTTGCCTTGGCTTGGCTTGCCATGACTGTCATCTGGCAAGAGGTGCCGTAGTGACCCCATGGCTCCGGGAGATGACCTCCCACCAGGGAGAGGTGGCTCACCCATCCGGATGCGTGTCACCTTGGTACCACGCGTGCTCCTGCTTGGTGAGCCGCGCAGAGGGGGTGCTGGCCGGTGCGGGCCGGTGCCCTGGCCTGTGCGGGCCTGGCCTGTGCGGGCCTGGCCTGGCCGGTGCCTGGGCCGGTGCGGGCCGGTGCCCTGGCCGGTGCGGGCCTGGCCTGGCTGGTGCCCTGGCCGGTGCGGGCCTGGCCTGGCCGGTGCCCTGGCCTGTGCGGCCTGGCCGGGCCGGTGCCCGGGCCGGTGCGGGCCTGGCCGGGCCGGTGCCCGGGCCGGTGCGGGCCTGGCCGGGCCGGTGCCCGGGCCGGTGCCCTGGCCTGTGCGGGCCTGCCCTGGCCTGTGCTGTCCTGCCCTGGCCGGTGCCGGCGCAGAAGAATGATGCACCAGGAGGACGGCAGAGGTTTGGGTTTTTTTCTTGCTGTGGTTGTAAGACACATGGTGCCATTGGAGAACTGGGGGGCTTAAGG
This sequence comes from Phalacrocorax carbo, assembly GCF_963921805.1. Lineage (NCBI taxonomy): Eukaryota > Metazoa > Chordata > Aves > Suliformes > Phalacrocoracidae > Phalacrocorax > Phalacrocorax carbo. Next base: position 304,532 of record NC_087528.1, read on the forward strand.
CTCGAGTCCTTCTGGGCTTTACTTGACCTCCTGCAAGACTTTAACAGGACTTTGCTTTCTAGAGAAGTACAGGAGCGAAAGTGCTCCCTGTGCTGTTAGTCTATGCTGAAGGATTTGTTAATCTGCTACAGGCCAAAGCCTAGCATGTTCTCGCTCAGTGAAGGGGGTCAAGCTTTTTTTGACCTGGGGCAGGGGGTAATTGAAAAGGCAGTGGCTGTGAGTAGAAATGAGTCCGGCAATGTAACCAGCCTGGTCCCTCTGTTCCTAGAAAATTACAGCGATGACAGCTAGGAGGGAGAGGCTCTTGCACCGAACAGCCGCTCTCAGACCATATATCCCAGTCTGTGTTTTATTTTGGGAGCATATTAGTACCAGAGGATGAAGGCTGATCCAGCAGCTGACTGGGAGGCTGATGCCTTGCACAGCTCATCGCTCCATTCTTGCGTCGCGTGATGGGGATGAGGGGTGGGAGCACTGAGCACGACACCTGCACACTTCTCTCCTCCCAGTGCTGGGGCGATGGAGCGGGTTTGGGACATCCCCACAGGCGCAGTCCAGGGGCACGTGGGGGCTTTCGCTGGAGAGCGGGGAAAGGCAGCGGGTCGATACCTGCAAGAGAACGCAGCCACCTGGGAAGTGAGGAGAAAATGCTTCCCGCTAATCCTACTCCTCTTGCCATCTTGTGGAGAAACAAAAAGGCTCGTGCTGTGCTCTTGCTCTGTTAGAGCTCCCTTTAATAGTGACAGCTTTTCTCACTTCTTTTCTGAAATCTGCAAAATTAGGGTAAGTGAAAGGTAGGGGGAGGAGGGTAGAGCAAGTTAGTCTGGAAGAGAAATGCCCGAGAAACACAGAAGCCTACAGGTAGGAGAGGAGAATTAGCAGATGAGAAAGCACGAGGCATGGTAATTAGTCAGCTCGGCTGCGTGATGGCAAAGTATTGCCGATGTGAACGAGAACATGAAACCTTGGCCTAGTTTGCAGAGACAGGGAAGTAAAGGAGGCTTTGCAGAGACGCGTACAGTGCGATGCAGCCACTCTCCTCCCTGCTGGTGCTCCACGGCCCCGGAGAGCTCTGGTGTGAACAGAGACGCAAGAGCTTGCTGTATCCCTGGGGACTGGCAGGACACCAACTGGAGGGCCTGTGGGCTGGGGGGTGGGATTATATTATTATGAATGATAATAATATTATAACTCAGTATATCTAATATATTCTAATATTAATAATAATTTGCTTTACCACACCTGCAACGTTAGAGCAGCCATCTCAGGCCCTGTTTGCTTCCATGGTGGTGCCCGTTTCCTGCAGCCAGGTCTGATGCTCCTGCGTAGGGTATTTAGATGCCCAAGGGATTATTTTGGGGAAGCCACCTCTGCTACTCCAAATGGGAGGCGGGCACGTTTTGCATGTGAATTTGAGTGGTCCAGTTGTAAATTTTGGCATTTCTATTAAACCAGCAAAATGGGAAGCCCTGTGCTGGGAAAGTCTCTAGGATCTCTATGTAGCACACATCTGAGGCTGCCGAGAGCAGGACCAAGGCCCCTTGTGGGGAGCAGATCTTGACAATAAGAGATTTTTGCTTAACCCCAGCACCTCGTAGCTGGCTTATACACCAAATCAGGTCATTCTTCTCTCTGGCTTTTATCCCAGAGATCATCAAAGCAAATATTCCCACTCTCCATCACAAATATCTCATTCCCTTTTTTGTGACTCAAATCTTACGTCAGCCAGGTTTGACTGTTCAGGTGTAAAAACACGAGGTGGGGCAGCAGTAATGGCAGGGCTTCAGGTTCCTCTGAAATCCCTGATTGCCTCTGCAGGTTTGTGTAGTGAGAGAGGGTAAATACAGGGAAGGCAATCCTGTGCTCCTGCTGGCTCGTTATTTCAGGCACCATTCCTGTAGCCTCTCTGATTTGTCTCCCCTCTGACGGGGGAGAGGAGAAGTTAGGGTGGAGCTCTAGCTATAGGACATTTGTAAGCAGGCAGTAACGTAAAGTCCTTCAAACTGTGAAAGCAACATGGGGCGAGGGGAAAAAAAAAATTACCTCTCCTAGGAGAAGAACAAAGGACAGGGGCTGAAATACCTGGGATCGGCAGCCCACGCTGGGGGAGAGTGTGCAGGGGGAGGGCTGCTCCGGCTAGGCAGGGAAGATGCTGCCTTTAGCATATGCTCTGCATATTTTACTGCCAGCGAAGATGTGGCGATGATTTAATATGCAAAGGTAGATATGGCATTGATATGCATCCACACTGCATAACATGTGCATACATATTTCAAAGGTGGTACAAGAAAGTGCATTGCTGAAGGCAAGCATTTATCAGGCTTGCGGTCAGACGTTTGAGGCTTTCACAGCCTGAGGAGATCCTGCAGGAGGAGAAACAATAACACGTCTTGATTATTATTAGTAGTGTTTTAAATACAAAACTGTCAAGATGCTGGGGAGCAGGGGAAACGGCAGGTGCTTAAGACACATTGATTGATGTGATGGAGGAGCAGCCGCACAGGTAAACAAAGGCTGCAGAAGGCGAGATTGACCGAGGAGCCCGAAAGAGGAAATCACTCACCTGCAGCCTGTGCTTTCCTCTCCTTAGCGAATTTGTGCTCAAGCCAAGTAAACAAGACGAGCCCGTCTGACAGCTCTGCTGCTGGGGTGGGCTTTTGTTTTGTTTTATTCTGGGAACAGAGCTCAGCTGCAGAGGAAGAGGGAGGTTGGACGCCCACAGACGCGACAGGTGAAGGGGACGCTGCCCTGCAGCCCACAGCGTGCTCCCAGGACTGCCTGACCGCCTTCGTCCGTTAGTCCTGGTGTCTCCTCGCTCTCTGGGGACCAGCAGGCAACGGGCACGGCGCCCACCCGGGGCAGGGGCCCGTGGAATGCTGCGCCACGCTAAAACTAGGCCAGTGCCTTCCTGCTGAAAGATCAAACCGAGAAACACCTGGTTGTTAGGAGTGCGTTGAATGTCACTCGGGGTGCTTTGGGTGCCACTGTGTCCCCCCGCACCTGGCCCAGGGCAGCGGTGGGCGCGGGCAGGGAGCCCTCGGGGGTGGCGGGACCGCGCCGGTGGGGCACGTCGCAGGATGCTATGCAGATGAAAGCACAGACAGTTTGTGTTTGTTTTGCTTAGTGACAGCTCTAGATTTTAATGTCTGATCACAGCAGGCAGGGAGGTCCTGCAGGGATTTCAAAAGCTACTCTGTGCCCATGCACCGACACGTGTTTTCTTTACGTTCAATGAGCGCATCTCGCCTACCTCACTGGAAAAAACTAGTTTGGGCTTTATGCAAATCTGGCTTGGTGCAGGCATGAGACACGTATTGCTGCTGATAGGAATCTGTCTTGTTCTGCTGCACCTCTAACGCCTACAGACACACTGCACTCCTGTTCTGTGCGGGTACGCCGGACCCTGCGGTCCCCGCCGGGGGATGCAGGTGACACCCCCAGTCAGACCAGGGAACCCTGGACATGGCTTGGCCAGCGCGCCATGGTCCTGCCTGCCAGGCCCCTTAGGGCAGCTTACACGCCGTTCCAGCACAACACCGGTCCTCCCTGCCGTACCCAGTGTGGGTTTGCGCTTGTCGTTCCCGATACCCTTAGGTCCTTCTGGAGTAGAAGTGCTACGAGATGAAGCCGCTGGGCTCTTCGCTGGGCACACCTGAGGTTTTGGAGCACTGGCGAGGTGGCCCGGCGCAGCTGCCGCAGCTGGCTGCCCTCGGTCTGAGCCCTGCGCGCCCGGTTGTGCGGGGCGGCCCAGACCCCGTGCTCTCCGTTGTTTCTTGGAGTGTGTCTTGCGGTTTGGCCTTTGTGAGTCAGCGTCCTGACTCCTCCCAGCACCCGCAGGTGGCAGGAGGGGGACGGGGCAGGACTTGGTGGCAGCAGCCGGGACGGCGGGTGCGATGGCCGTGGCGCTGGGTAGCCCCCGAGGAGGGCAGCGAGGTGTGAGGAGTAGAGGGAGCTTCCCTGGCGGTGATGACAGCGGGCAGCACTCCCACTGCAGCGGGAGCTACCGTAACGCGATCGCTCTTTAATTATCTGGAATTATAGCGCTGCTCTCACCCTTTTTATGTTACAGTAGAAGAAATCAGGACATACATTAATTATCTAATCCGTATGTAAAGTGTCACATATAATTTTCCAAGAGCAAAAGGTTCTAGCTTTAAGACCTGCATCGTCTCTTAATAACCATGTGTGAGGGAAGGAAATAATACCCAGATATATGATTATTACAGTGGTCGTTGGCCACTGTTGCTCCTTTCTCTGCTTTTGGGGCAGCATCTCTGTCAGAGAGCCTTACACAGGGACGCTTGCAGGGTGACATTTAAATATTCCCAGACCACAGCCTGTGACCTTGGCCTGGTTGCAGGGAGTTGAGAGTGCAAAGCCCATGCTTGTTGCAGAAGTACAGTCTGAATCAGAAGTATCGTCAGGTCTCTTAGGTGGATTGTTGGTTTTATTTTCTTTTTTTCTTGCCTGCATTTGGAAAAGAGGGGAAGACCCCACAGCTTCCCTTTGACTAAGACACATGGCAGCTGAAAAAGTCGATTAAGAAAATCAGTATTGCATTTATTAGCCTCCATCTATGATGCATGGTGTTATGCTAATATGCACGAATTAATTACTGTTATTAATTCAATTGAATTAATTTGATATTACTGATGTGTGCAGTGAAGATTTGTTGAGAGTGAGTGAGAGCTGCTTTTAAAAGGAGGCGCAGACACGGGCTGGATTGATGCGAGTGGGAAGGGGGAGGATGGGCTCCGCAGCAGCCCCAGCACATCTGTTTGCACCACCTGATGCAGTGCATAAGCTCAGAGACCTGTTTATCTCCCATCTCCTTCCCCTCCCTCTGTGGTCTGATCATGACTTCATCCCGTTCTGCAATTAGCAGTTCAAAACAGGAAACAATTTCCTTTGCCTGTCTTTGGGCCCCTTTGAGGTTTTGCTGACAATTCTCGCCACCAACTTTGTAGGGAGGTAGCAAATGTCCTCAGCTCCTCTGGAAGGTCTGCAGGGAGCGAGGGATAAAGTCTAATCACAAATATCGGCACGAGAAACCAGCTCCCAGGCGACACGCAGAGGAACGCCACGGGGCCCCTGTGTGCACTCACAACCGTGCAGCAAACAGTTTGTAAACCGGTGCCAGGCTGTACAATATTTGCATAAATTATTAGGGGGAATTTAGCTCAGCTTGAGAAAGCTGCAGCTTGCAGGCTGCTCGTGAGCAGAAGTGAAACTTGCTGTGTGAATTATTTGTTAGAGATCTGCTCTCAGACTGTGGCACAGAAGCTGCCTGCATTGTTGAAGAAAAGGGTCCTCAACACACCATCAGAAAATAAAGCCCAGGATGCTGTTTCGGTTGTAGAGCCCAGATAATGCCAGCAGTGATGGGACCTGGAATGACGGGGTATATTCCCCGAGGTCAGACATGTGCTTGCGGGCAGGAGGACCTATGGCCAGCGCAGGTGGTGGGTTAGAGCTGTGCAAAATCCTCCTGCAATGCCTGCTCTCTAAAGTGGTGCTGTAAACCATGAGACTAATTAAAGAAAGGTAATTTTAAAAAATCTAATGCTGGTCCTGCAAACACCCCAGTGCTCAGCGCAGACCCCCCGGGAGAGGCGGGTGGGCAGAGCCTGTGCATCCTTGAGCTGGCAGGGCTGTGTCATGTTTCCAAAATGACTGTAATTGGTATTCCACAAGACAAACTACAGGACCTGCAAAGGCCATCACTCCACCTGATCATTCAGTCGTGTTGAAGACGAAACTTGCAATTGCTCTAATGGAAATGCAGAGCACGGGAGTTTTTCCGTTAGGAAGGGAGAACCTGTAGTTTTCAGTGACCTCTTTTGGGTAGCAGAATAGCAGCTAATTGCAGCTTATAGAGTTGACAGATGTCCCTGCTTCATGCAGAAAATTGGTCACATCTCTTGATAAATATGAGACCTTCTGCTGTTATATACAAGTCCCATGTTTTAACCATCCTCCTAATTAATTTCATTTCAGTTTTCCAATAGGTTGGTGATATTTTACTCAAATGTCTCCCTCTCCCCCATGTGGAAGGGTTTTCCCTCCATTATTTACTGCATCTTGTTCCCTATTTTAGTCACTTTTTCGGTCCTTTAGCTGTGGCTGAGGAAGGAGAACAGACCAGTTTAATCCTGAGGTTAAGCCCCTAAAAGCAGAGAGCTGCTGCCTCTTGCTTCTCTCTGCCCTTCCTGGGCTGCGGGCTCACTTCAGACCAGGGCAGCCTTTTCCTCTGCTCCCAGCCCGTGCCAGGTGCCGCTCCTGTCCAGGAAGCATCCTCCACTGGGGGTTCGGCGGCTGCTGGTGACCCCCTCCCCGTCCCTGCCTTGCTTACCAGGCTCCTTCGCCTGCCCTGTGGCTGGGTTTGGTCCAGCGTGCAGGCATGTAATGATGCATCCCTTTGGCATGGCTCATTTTCCTCTACCTCACCCTGCAGAGAAGCCTGCACCAGCCTGGGGAAGGGAATATCTCCGGTGCTGCTCCATAACAGTAGATGGAAAACTTTGTCAGTGCCGTGATCTCAGATTTTATCATGATCTCCTTGAGCTCACCCTTAGTCTCTCTTTCTTTACCCGTTATACCTGAGGTGGTTGCTTGCCCTGTCCACCATATGCGACTTTTCCCTGCCCAGTGCCACCCTGCCAGCCTGGCGGAGGAGCAGAACTGTCTTGCAGTTGGTACTTGTCACGGCTACCCTTTGCCAAGGGCTTTTTTTTAATAAAAATTTGTAAAATACGAAAAATCTGAAATAAATATTAGGCGGCAGCATGAACACAGGCTGAGATAGGGCTGAGCTCTGTGGCTTGCATAAGCAGAAACCTTGTCCTCCAGAGCTGCTCCTCGGGAGGGGCGCTGCCGAGATGCTCTTGTCCAACCTGCTCTTTAAAACCTTCAAAGAAGGGAGTCCCACAGCTCCCCCATGCAGCTGGTTCGGGGACTTAACCAGAGCCACCAGACAGACGGGGGTTTCCTTTATATGTACGTGTGTGTACATGTGAAGATGCATTAATTATACATTTATTAAGTGTATTTATTATTCATACAGAGATATTAAAGTGTATTGTGTTTATTAATTATACAGTCAATATATACAGGTGAAATGACACTAAGTACATATATATATTCAATATATAGGTGAAAATCTGTACTCTGTGTGTATATATATATATATTTATTCCTTTAAGTCCTCCCTGCAAATTAAGCTGATGGCTTTCTGATGTCCCTAAGGGCACAGGACATGGGAAACAGTTGCCTGCTAGCTTCATTATAGCAGCCTGGATTATCCCATCCCCTCTCAGCCTTTTGCAGACAGAAACCTGGCTTGTTCAGCCTTTCTCTGCAGGTGGGTCATGTTTGCTACAGCTCTTGCTTGTACACCCTAGGGAGGTCCCTGTCCATGTGGGGCACTGGTGGCACTGGGTGTCCCCAGACAGCCCCTCTCTGTCAGTGGCTTCTCACCCAGCAGGTTCAGGAGGGTGCAGGGCTGTTACTGCCCTATGCTAAAGCTAGCTGGGACTGAGACCTGAGCCAGCCCCCGCACAGCTCTGGGCACGGAGGATGCTTGTGAACCGCAAGTGGCTTTTGGACCTGTCTCGGTGGTTTCCGTGTGGGTCGGGGGCTCTGACCCAAACCCAGCACAGCCTGTACCAGAGGCAGGGCATGTGAGAGCAAACGCATTTTTTTTCTTTTTTTCTGGGGGCTTTTTTTGTTGTTGTTTTGGGGGATTTTTTTTTAGACTAACTGTTGTAGCTGGATAAAGCAAAGGGTTGAGGCACATAAACTGAAGCTCCAGCCTGAAATGTCTTACTCTAGGGGTTCAGTTCCTCTCTAACAGCTCCATTTTGGGGGCTTCAGGAACAGCTTCTACCCCTAAAGAATGGCTGCTTCTATCCGCAGCCCTCCACAGCTACTGCAGCACCGCTGTGCACCTGAGCTGGGGAGAACAGCTCTGCTTACACTAAGCACCAAGTCCCTCAGCAGGGCCAAGTGGGTCCGTAGGGGAATTTAAAATTACTGTTCCTTGTCCAAAATAACCACAGAGCAGCTCAGCTCCCAAAAGCACGTTGCAGAGAACTGTATCGTGCACCACTCCCGATGTATTCCTGCCCCTGCCCACCTTGCAGAGCTGCAGGCCAAGGTAGAAATGAGACCCTCATACCTCACGGTAATTAATAGTGAATTTCACTGTTTTTTCCTTTGGTTTTTTTTTTCCTTTGTTCTTCTGCCATGTGACACATAGGAGACTTGTAAGACTCCACTCTCTTTCACCTGGATTTGCTCTGCCCTTTCTGGTGGATAGGAAGGATTTGAGCGTATTAACTTAATTGGCAAAAGCATTGCTCAGACATCTGTGACAGAGGTGGCTGCCTGTGGTAGTCTCTGGGTAAAGCAGCTCTGAAGCTGTTTAGTATCTCTTGTGATGGCTGGGCACCTCCCCACCAGCCCAGGATACCCAGCTTTGAAGTGGTCTGGAGGGGTGCTGCACGGTGGGCTTGAAGAAAACGTGCTTCGGGCAAAATGGGAATAAATGGAAAAACAAGGAGGCGAGGGAGCTGCATTGCTCATGTCGTGTTTGAGATGCGTGGGAAAACTCGATGTGTAGCACAGGGGATTTGGATGGGGCGTTGCAGGGCTGGCCACCGCATTCCTGTTGGCATGATCAGCATCCAAATACAATAAACAGATTCTTAAATCTCAGCTTATTGATTTAAGCGCTTAGAAAACCTGAGCTGAAATGGACCTTTGTAGCCCAGGTGCCTTCATTCACGTGATGTTCTGGTTATGCCATGGTGGGGTCGGATTATAGGGCTGGTTGGTCCCAAAGATGACAACAAAGATCAAGGATCCAGTGTTTGGGCGTGGAGCTGGTAACTTGAGACATTATCCTCAGGTGACTATTTTGATGGCAGTGATCTAGCAAGGTGCTAGCTTTATCCTCTGAAGGCTCTTGCCGGAGCTATAAAAGCCCTGGGGTCACTGCGGCTGGGCACGGGAAACGGGACATTGCAGGAGTCCCTGCTGGATGCAGAAGTAGAGGTTGGTATGAATTTTTCAGCTGTTATGGAGGCAGAAATGCCTCTTCTGATACTTTGGCAATATAAGAGGCTTGAGTGCGTGGAGTGGTATTGGCGTTTCTTGGTAGGGAAGCAGATTTCCAGCAGACAGCAAGCTATGACAAGAAAAATAGCTAAATCTCTCTGTATTGATGGCCTCCCAGAGAAACACCGTCAATCCAAAAATGAACCATCCTCTTCAGTCAAATGTGTCTTTAATGAAAAATATATATCCACAGACTTTCTTTCAGCCTGTATTATTAATGTGACCTTTACTCAACTGCTTCCCTCTCCTTTCGATTTCTGTGAATAAACGTAATTAGGGAGGTTTGCGTTTCACACACTGCTGCTGCTTTTGAGCAAGGGGCTCTGATGCTGGGGAGGCGAAGGAGATGGTTCCTAATTAACTCCTTCAGTAATGCAAAGGCAGTGGCAAGTGGAAGCTTAGCTTGGGTTTAAAAATGCCCTTGAGGAGGTGGAAAGGGTCTTGCACGGGTGGTGCAAGGAGGCATAATCTCCTGCACATGGACCGAGGGTGAGGCAGGACTTCATGGCACTGGGATGCCTCAAAGCAGAGGAAAGCATGACTAAGGTTAAAAGCGTTTGCCCAGAAATAGTTTGTTTTCAACACTGTGAAGAGAAGTTAGCTGGCTCAGGAGGAGGAATGTGATTTTTGCATTAGAAACATGCAGTTCTGAATTGCTCGGTTCAAGTGCTCTCAGCCAAGTGTGCTGTTTGAAACAAAACCATGCCTTGTCTTAAAAGCTTTAGCAGCCTGAAAATGGACGTCCCAGAATCAGGATGGAGGCAGAGTTTGAAACAGCTTGACTCTGAATCCTGCTAGTAGTGAGTCTGGCTTGAAATAAAAACAGTATTTAAAAAACAAATAGCCAGCCTTCAAGACAGCATCTTTTCCGTGTTTCATGCGTCCCAGGACAATTTCTGCAGGCCAGAGGAGCGCATGGGCCGCCGGGGCAGAGCTCTCCCTGGCACACATTGAAAGTTGCCAGGATTGCACCCCGCAGGACGCAGCGCCAGCTCAGCCCGCTGCTCTTACTGTGCCCTTAAAGCCTTTTTCCTACCGCTGTGCCAAGAATACACGCTTCCTCGATGCATGGAGAAACGCTCGCTTGCTCTTTCTGGCTCTGCTGAAACCACTTAAAATCTGTTTTCGGAGCCTCTCATTTTGTTCCTTGCTGCGCAGCGGTCGGCCCTGGGGTGCTGTTGGTGGCAGTAATTCAGTATTCCTGCAGCACTTTCTGTTTGAGGATCTTGAAATAGGTTCAAAATAAGGGTTTAGTGACAGTCCCGCCACAGTGCAGCAAGATGGGTGTCCCAGGTGTGCTTGTAACACTGGGCTCAGGGACAGAGCAGTGGTGTGTATCGACGGCAGATGGGTTTGATAAAGAGCCGGCTAAAAACAAACTGGAATTTATGGTATTTTGGAAAGTTCAGACAACTCACAAAAAACGGGTGCTTGCGTGCCTGTCGGACAGCAAGCGCCCATGGCCTTTTGTAGGTGGAAGTCCTCACTTAGACGTGAGTAAATCAATGGGGAGATTACTCTGAGGTAAGGGCACCTCCTCTCCTCTTGTTTTGGTTTCAGCTTCTGGTCTAGGGACTAATTTGTCCATAATTCTTCCCTCGCCTTTGCACCACTTTCTTCCAGAAAAAGTCTTGCTGCTGAGCAGGAGGAATCAGGCCCTTCCTTTGCAGTCTGCTTCGCTGGAGCTCGGTTGCGTCCAGCAGTCTCTGAGGTCCTTGCACATAAACATACCCAAAATATTTTGGAAGAGGTTCCTGGAATTTGGCAGGAGCTGGCTTTTGTGGAAGAGCTTTGGCTTTTGCTAGTCTAAGTTTGAAGCCTTTGGAAAATCACAACTCACAGGACTTGCTTGAAGTTCTTTAGCCAGACTTTTCACTGATGGGCACTCATTATGTGTTGCCTTTTTTGACTTGAGTTGCTGGGCTCTGATTTGGGGATGAAGCTGGCCCGACATGTCCCTTGAGCACATGCACTGTTGTCTAATGCTACTACATATCTGGAAACAAGCAAGTATCTCATCCCAAATCCCTGATGCTTTTCTCTCCTAAGTCTTTGTTCCCTGTTTGTAAAAATAAGGGCTACAGTATTAATACTGCCTGTTGTGGTGTACAATAAATTCATTCATATTTCTGAAGTAGTGAAGTTGTAATGCTGTGGGCAGGCCTGTGAAAAATGAGTAATTCTGTCTTCAAAGCAGGGTTGATTTGTGTGAAGGCCTGAGTTTGCCCATTAACAATGAGGAGAAAACAAAATACTGAAGAGCTGCTGGTTAAGTGAGCGTCCTCCCTCTGCACAGTGGCAGGGCCGGGGTCCTGCGTGCCCCCAGAGTAAAATATAACCTGTATTACAAGGCAGCCATCCCCAGAGTACCCAAAAATCTCATTTCTGACTGCTTGCATTTGCACCCCTACATTTACCTTATTGCTTGCAACACCTAAGGGTAAAAGTTGTGAATAAAACATACCATTGGTGATAGTTTTTAACATTTGGGTGCATTTGCTTGGGCTGCATGGAGCTGGTTTTCTGCAGGCTCTCGAGCAGTGGGAAATGGCTGGCAGAAGTGACTTTTCAGCTCGGCAGAAGGTAACTTGCTCAGGCAGCTCCTCGGAGCAGCGGTGCTGCCCGCCGCCGGCCCCCCGGCACTCAGCAGCACAGCTTGGAGTTGCAGCATGTCAGCTGTCCCCGGGGAGAAGTGGGAAAGGAGGGTTGGGAAGAGATTCGGTTACAATACGGCGCTGCCGCAGATTGCTGATAACACCAGGAACCTGGCGGCTGAGTGTGGATAGTGTGCACAGGAAAAAGGGGCTTTGGGAGGGGAAATCATCGCATAAATTTATCGCTATAAAGTATTTGCTCCACTTTAATATGTGTCTGTACATGGGCATGTGTGTGCGTGGGGAGGGCTTTACATTGCGACCATCACAGAGGCCACAACGCAGTTGTATTTTTGAGTCCTTTGGTGCAACCCATTAGGGGGTTTTTTCTTGCCTTCTAGACCTAATCACAGCCAGCAATGCAGGTTGAAGCATTTCAAGTGGGTGTTTTTGCGTCGTCTTATCTGGCTGCCCTTTTACCGTTGTTATTGAACGCTGGGCTCGTGTTGATTTGCATGCCATTTTGCTTTTGATCTCCATGGCAACTGCTACCAAATGGCCTGAGAATAATAGAGGTGCTTTTTGGAGCTGTAAGCAGGCTCTGTGCAGAGCGCTGACGCCGGAGGTTTGCACCAAAATAAATAAATAAAATGAAGAAGGCTATTGTGGCAAGGAGCCTCGCAAGTGGGGGAGCTCGGTGCCCTCTCCATCCCTCTCTCGCCATTACGTATGACAGATGTTTTTGACAGCCGCTTAAAAGAAATAAATACATGGGGAGAGGGATGTAGGGAGGGACGAAGCGGCCCGGCGGTGGCTCCTGGCACCAGGCTGGCAGATGAGGCGGCTGTTTGTGTTTCTGGCAGTGCCACGCAGCTCCCAAGTGCACCGGCCTCTCTGGAGGGCTCCTCCGCAGCCCCCGTGGGGAGGGGGTGCGCGCTCCTCCCCTGGTCCAGCTCACTGGCTGCTCCACAGGCAGCAGGCAAAGTTCGGGATCGCTTTGGTGCTCTCCTGTTCCTGGGTACTTCCTGCTTCTTTAGCCCGTTTTAACAAGTCTCAGTTTGTCAGGGAGATCAGGATCCCCCCGGGCTGGGAGACGGGCCCTGAGCTGTGCAGCCTCGAGCAAGCCCCTTGCTTTCTCTCCTCCGTTACAGCCCGAGCTCGCTGTGCGGGTGGGAAGGCTGGGGGCGGCTGGTGGGAGAGGGCGGCCTCAGCTCTGCCGCCGCGCTCCCCCAGCGCCGCAGCAGCCCAGCCCACGCTGCCTCCAGAGCCGGTAGTGTCAGCAACGATAAAATCATCCTCCTCTGCAGGCCTGAGCTTAGCCCTTGGCAGCCAGGCACGACTGTTGGGTATTGGTGTGTGAGGTCCCGTCCTGCTCTCGGTTTCACCCGTGTTTTAAGGATGCTAATCAGAGTGTTCTCCCCTGTCGTGCCTCCTTTCCAACCCTGTTAGCATTCAGAGGTCGAGTTGCATCGTGGCACAGGAGGATTTGTACCAATTTCCTCAGGTTCTTGGACACGAGCCAGCATCAACAAACCTCAGGGCAGAAAGTTGGCAAGGAGCAGGAAACAAGGGAGCTGTCTGGCTTAGTGGGTGCTTTAGATCACTCCAAAGCATGGCTTAAATTCAGGTTTGCAATTTCCTCCCTTCCACCTCCTCTGCCATAAGCCCGCTTGCCTGCCTCAGCCTCTTCAGCTAAACTGGAGCTGGGCTCATTCTACAAGCTGGCCACAGCATCCAGGGTGTTAGAGGGGAGAGCTAATGGACGTCGGGAGGGGTAAGCACGGCTGCAAGGATCGACATGAAAAGAGTTGGAGATTTTTTGCTCAAAACCTGCTCCAGCCTCCTTTTCTCCCTGCTTTCAAAAAGCTTGCTTGAACAGCAGAGCCGTTGCTGCCGAGGGAAGAGCTGTGGTAAGCCTGGCTGCAGTGAGGGGTGGAGGATGCTGGAGGAGAAGCAGCCCCTGGAGCAGCTTCCAGCTCCTGTGAGCAGACTTCCAGCCTCCCCAGCATGCTGCTTGGATCCGGCATGGCAGAACCTGGGAAAGATCCCTTTGCTTTAAAGGCAGAGAACCTCAGAGCTGGGTGCCAGCCACGGTGCCCTACATCCCTGCAGCAGGGGTGTGGGTGCTGTGGGGTGGCCTGGGAGCTGCTGTGCCAGCAAGGCCCCCCTGCTGCTCCCTCCTCAATTAACACAGCAACCACGGCTTTGTTATCCTGGGCATGAAACAAGGCTAATGAATCATGTCGCACTTTGAAGCCACGTTAGATCTGGAATTGACACAAGCTTTTATATCTATGTCACTCCACCCCTCTGCTCCCCCAGTCCCAGGCAGGCCATCTCACTGTTTACCTGTCAGTCAGCAGAGGAATTTGCATGTTAGTTAAGCTGTTAGCATGAGTAATTACTGAGTGGGTCAGTGACTCCTCCCAGCAAGCAGGTCTGAAATGCTTTGCCTAGCAGGCAATGTCTCTATCGCTGGAGGTCTGGCAGCTTGCAGTTGGGGAAATGAATGCAAACGATGACTCAGGGCTAATTGCACGCTTTCACTATCGCTCAGGTGTACGTTGCTGGCTTAATTAGAAAACAGATTGGTCCCTCAATGAGCGAATGAAAAGCTGCAAAATCAGTGTGTTTGGGATGGGGGCGGAGGAGGAGGGCAAAGGCGAGTCTTCCTGCTTGGCAGCTGGGCGACCTGCCACAGTAAGCAGGGTCTTCTGCAGAGGACAGGGTGGTAGATCTCGAAAAGCAACAGTCTGCCTCTGAGATTTTGTTTTCCACCAGCAATGAGCAGGAGAAATCAGGTGGCTCTTTGCTGCTTTCTCCAGTGGGAAGGGCCATCGCTGCCTGGCCAGGAACCTGCAGACATTGCGGTGTCTGTAGGGCTTGCCTGCAACGGCTTATTTCCTGAGCTTTCCTTAGGATTTACCCTCCCCAAAACTACCTTGCAACCTTTAGTGTATTCCCCTTCTCCATATCTCTGTAAGGAAGGGGGTGCTGTTTGCAGAGAGACTAGGTGAGTCAGCATCACGGAGAGGAGTGGGTGGGTGACCCTGTCTCAGCCATGGTGTAACTGCTGGAAGACTGTTTTTTCCAGGCACCTGTGTGTCATTGCACTGGTGAAACCCCAGAAGAGTCTGCGACCTGTTCTCAACCATCTCGGTCCGTGTCGAGGTGCATCTGTCTGTCAGCTGACTGAAATTGCAGGTTTGCCGTCTCCCGGGAGTTTGAATTAGCAGAGCGGGCAGGGAAACGCGGGTTCCCAACACCATCTCCTGCTGCTGATGTGCAGGGAAGGCATCTCAGCAGCCGAATAAGCTCTCAGGTCATCCTGGGATCAAAAGGAATGATAAAAACTAGTTGGGGCGGAAACGGCCACGGGGACTGGCGGTGGGAGAGCGGCAGGCAGGGCTGAGAAGTGGAAATCCTGCGTGGAAGTTTCCCGTTGTGGGACGTTTTCTGTAAGTTCATGCTATGGCCGGGTCGGAGCAGGACCGTGGGTGACGCAGCTGCGCGCAGAGCCGGCACAGGCTGGAGGGACTTGGCACAAACACCGGCAATAGGACACGGGGAAATCTTTGTTTCCTTTGTTTCAAAGTTTGTCTTGTTTTGGCGTAGCCAAAAATTAGAATTAAAACATGGGGTTTGTTCAGAAATATCACTTTCAGTTTTCAGTGAGAACGGTAGGCAAAAATAGTATGAAATAATGTGCAGAAATAGTAGGAAACAAAACGTTATTTTAGAAAGTTGCTACATTTTGTGATTTTTAACTTCATGCAGAGCCACTGAATATTTTTTAAATATATTTATATGATGACAGTGCACTGAACAACCTCCGAGTTATCACAACATGGCCTAAAACTAAGTATTTTATTAATGTTCTTGTTTAGGCATTTATGGGATACTGGTATTTAGTAGTACTTAAAGTAGTACTGCTTGTACTACTAGTACAATAGTACTAATAATAACTAATACTAATAACTACCTAGCAAATTATTTACTAATAACTAATACTAAAAATAAACTAGTACTACCGGTACTGCTTCTCTAGGTCAGGTTTTCTCAGCAGTGCTGCAGCAAGTTTGGTGCTTTCATTCTTCCGAATTTTCACATTGTTTTCTTTCACTTACAAGGCTTCATTACATCATAAATGTGAATCGCTGAATTAGATAATCATTTCCATCAGCGCTGAGAAACAGGTGATCTGACCTATTTAAAAAGAGAAATACTACAATTCCAAATCTTATGTTGTATTATATCATTAAAACATATCATTTGCTGCCACTACTTAAAAGCTAAGCAATCATGTAAAATTGTAATAGAAGAGTTAAATATAGTTTTTAAAACCTCACATCAAAACCTGAACATTTTGAAATTTTTCTTAAACTAAAGGTTTCTTCAGAGGGAATGTTTTGTAGGACTTTTTCAAACATTGAATGGATTTTCATTCCAATTTTTTTCTCCAAACATCAGCACTTGGTATAAAACTCAAATCCCGTGTTTTGACTGGCTTAGGTGTTGACTGTACTTACTAGAAACCCATGCAGCAAAGTCCACTCCTTTTACAATCCACAAAGGCTACAGAATAAATCTTTTTAAGGTAATGTTTGTTCTGAGAATAAATCGCTGTTGTTTGGAACGCTTAAACTTTGAAAAGGACTGCTCTAAAAGCCCAATTTTTAAACAATCGGATCCTGAGTGTAATATGAATGTAGTTAAGATGATAAATGCAGCTAATTTTCTCCCTCTATTAGCCCCTTTCACATGCTACTTACAAATGCCAGTCAAACTCGGCAATCCTTTCATTTTATTACGCAGTGACGAGGTGGTTGGATTAAAAATACATGATGGCATTTTCTAACTTGGATTTATAAGTACCACTACGGTATCTAATTTTGGGCTGACATTTGCCAGGCGCGGGGGAAGCGTGGTTTGTTGGTGCGCGCCGGGGAGAGCTGCCTTCTCCCCCTGGGCGGCCACAGAGCCTCCCTGTGGGACCCCATCTGAGTCGCTTCACCGCCCTGGTTCCCGGCACGCTGGCAGGGGCGATGGAGCCTCCCTAATCGTTGCCCACGGAGCAATTAAGACGGCTTCAGCAGGAGGTGCAGCACGTTGTTGTTGTGGGGTCATCCCGCCTTTCACTGGTTGGACACTTGCAGTGAATCCTGCTCAGATACTACCTGGGTACTGCAAGAAGCTTAATTTCTCAGGCTTCTTCTCTAATAAGTATTCTCAACCTTATCTTAGGACAGTAGTTCCCATCTCCTCATTTAATCTCCAAAGACCTCTCCTGGCCACTCCTTCCAGCTGGAGATTTCCCCTTTTGTTCTGAAGTGGTGCAGAGGTGTTGTGCAGGTTGTACATACAGGTTGTGTGCACGAGGCTGCATCCAGCCTTGCTGGTGGTCGTGACAACTCTCACCCTGCCCAAAAGCTCCATCCTTCACCCATCTCTTCTTCATCAACCTGAAGCTGTATTTCTCCAAGGACTCTCTTGGTGTAGTATCACCCAGATGCCAAATGCTAACAAAGGCCCAACTGTGGGGGGATCTCTGGTGTGTTGATCTGCTTTTACATATTATTATTATTATCATCACCGTCATTGTAGTATTATTATTTCCATGCAAGTGAGGCACTTGCTATTCTGGGTTCATCCAATTATAGTTAGGTCTGTGACTTGGGTCCCAGAGGTGAAATGCCCTGTGTCCAAGCTATCAGCTCTCCAGATCAGCTATTGTTTCTTTAAATGAAAGGGACACTAAAGTCCAATTATTGCAATAGAATGGGCTGCTTCTTTAAACTGAAGAATTTGACTCAGCTCAAGGGATATTTGTGATTGCCTCTGGCTTCCCTGGAGCTAAAAAATTATATGCTTTCCCTCTTCACTAAATTAAAACATAGTTGGATTGGTAGTGGGACTGAAGGAAGTCCCTGCCTGAAACCCCAAGTGTCAGCCTGCTTTGCAAACTGTAAGCTGGTAATTGGTTTGGAAATACTGAGTGAATAGGTAAAAAGGCTTCTGAGCGATTTGTGCTGGATAATACAGACTGCCTGGAACTGCCTGGCTTTGGCTTTCTTGCAAGATTTTGCAGCATTGAGTTGTCAATTTCAGGTTTTGGTACGTAAATGCAGTTAACATTTGTACTCTGTAAACACCAGATATGATTCTGTTCTGATTGCACCTTATTCTCCTTTAAGTTCTCATTAAGCAATTCCTTTGTTTCCCAAACATCACAGGCTGGCCCACGGCTGCCTTCTCTCTGCTCACAGTCGCCAAAATGCCTCTTTCCGGCATCTAGGCTGGGACAGGGCAAGGCTTGAAGAGAGATTAAATATCATAACTGAGAGGAGCTGAAATGGCCGTCGTAGAGTGATCACGCTGTGGCCTAGGAAACCCACCCTGGGTGTGCAGAGAGCTGGCAGCGGTGGGATCCCAGCCGGCCTCCGTCAGCAGCTGGGGGTGAGCATCCATGGTCCCTACAACCCTGCTGTACCGTTTCCACGTGTAGGATGGTTAGAATATGGTTCTTTGAGCAACATCTACTATTTAAAACAAACACCGCCCGCCACCTTTACAAATACATTTGATTCCTGGATTACTGTTTGATCAAACAAAAATCCTGCTTGCAGCCGGGGCAGGGGCATTCAGACGGGGACAAGCTGTCTGCATGACCTCCTCTGGCCGGGCGTGTATGAAGCCGCAGCCAGAATGAAAGCTGCTTTCCTGCAAGTGGTGTTGGTGGAGCCTTGTCACCTGGGAGCGAGCGTCTGATGTATGGCCACTGAAGTATACACTGGAAAGTCACAAACCTCTGGGTGAACCAAAGACGGGGGCCTGTTTTGAGAATACGGTAAGGGACTGTAGAAACTTTGTTATCAGAAATGATGCTAAGTAATGCTTTGGGAGGCACCTTTGAGAAAGAGGCGGCTGAGCCGTGGCAGTTGATCTGAGCAAAAACCTGCCCGTCCCCCAGAAAGCACCAGGGTACCTTCCCTTCTCCCCGGGGCTGTCTCCTAGCCTAAGGCATGGGCACGTTCCGTCCACGTCAGACCACGGGATGCGGGTTGGCTTCCAGGGCTGCACGATGAAACTGAAGTTGGTTTAGATTCCTTCAGAAACATGAAGGAAAGCCCTAAATCCTGGTTTGTGAGACCTTGCATGGCAATGTTTCCACAAGGGGTCTGAGACTTTCGCTCAGAGGGTTAAATGGCACCATTCCTCTTAGCTGAAAACCCGCTTCTCTGAGAGGTCCTTCCCTACTTCAGCCCAGCTTTGAACACCATCCCACCATGGTCTAGCTCAGGTGGTACCATCAGACGGCCTGGGGAATGGAGAGCTGACTGGGTCCCCCCCCGCCCAGTGCCGGTGGGCTCTGCCCCATCCCGCAGCCAGGACAGGCCCCCAAAGGGCAGAGGAAGGTGCTTCGGGCAGAGCCAACACGCGACGAGCTGGTTTGCAGGTCCGCAGGCCAGCAGGCACGGAGAGCGGCACCGGCCGCGGGGCTGCGCGCTGCAAGCACCGCGCCTCTGGCCCCTTGCGCCGTTCGCCGAGGTTGTAACGTAATAGCTATGCAAAACAGTGTCTCCTTTTCTTCTTGCTTTTTCTTTAGTAAGTGAAAGTAAGTCTTCCAAGCCAAGGTTAACAATATATATTTATGAGTTGTAGCCAGCTGCTTCTATGTTTGCACATGTGTTTGTTAATGAAGAGTAACCTAAGGGTCAGGTTATTATGTAAATAACCATTGTCAAGGGTAAAGGTGAAGAACCCAGTAATGAGTTGTGTCTCTGTCTCTCTCACAAGCCACTAATGAATATTGGATATTGCCATTTGCAGGGCTTTTTACCCTCATTTTATCGGGGGGTGAGGGGCAGGGGAGGAAAGAGAAAGAAGTAAATTTGTAATTAAGCCAAGAAGAGTTCCTTTTTCCCTCTCCCCACACCAGCTAAGGCGAGTTAGTTATTCTGTAGGAACTGCATATACATATAGTTATGTATGCGTGTATGTGTGTATAGATATACCTTGATAGATATAACTGGCCCGGCCTGCGCTTGGGCCAAAATCACCTCCCATGGCTGGCTCTGGGCTGCATCATTTCTCTGGAGCCTCTGCAGCTCTCACTTTAGAAGATGCCCACAAATCAACAGCCTGCATCTTTGCAGATAATACTTAACTGAAGCAAAGCCAGCAAGCCGTCGAACAGACTTTCCATTAGGAAGGTTAACAGCAAACCTGCCTGCATGGGATTACTGACAGAGTGTGAACAGAAGGTGCAGTCTCATTGCATATGCTTTTAATATCATGCCACAGACAGGGAAGCCTTTAGCTCACAGACACCTGACACCCTGGGCTGTTGTTAGGGTAAGAGTGCAAATAGGAGCAGAAAGTCTTTCTCGCTTCCGTGTGAAAGCACAGATGCCAAGGTAGCATAACCCTGATTTTATTATCTGCTGCGTAGGGTATGGCCAAACGGACTCGCTCCGGGAGTTAACGAGCCTTGCCCAAAAGCAATGTAACCCTGCAAGCCTCCATTTCCCAGTTTCTAAATTACAGATGGTAACTGGCCAGGTGTCACACAGAGTCAAAGGATTTGATCTCTGCGTCTGGGACGGGGGGACAGGGACCATCTTTGCTCTGCGCTTTGTGCACAGCCCGAGAAGGGGCCCCCTGCCCGTGACCGCTGCTGCGCCCCGTGCGCATTGCTGGCCCTGCAGAGGGACTGGGTCACCCAAGGCCAGCGTCACCCAGCAGATTAGACATTAGGTGTCCAGGTCCCACCAACTCCGCTGGGATCTGGGAGCCAGACTGCTTAGCTGGCGAACCCCGGTGGGTTCTCCCTTTCCCTCCATGCATCCTTTGACTCCCGACTACTTGCGTAAACCTTGTCCTTAGAAACCCCTGGGCCAGGGAGGGATGAGCGGTGTGTCCATAATTCAGGCATGGATACATCCCACAGTGCCTTATAGTGCTGTTTGTGATTAATATCAGCAAGGCAGAACCCCAGGGGGCATCTGTCAAAAAATAAATAGTAAAAATAATAACAATAAGATGCAATGGTCAATAATTACCTGCTAGACAATGATAGCATTTGTTTTTAAATGCAGCTTTGTTCACCCTCCCTAAATGTCGAAGCCAGGAGCCGGCAGTAATTGGGGAGACTAGGGTGATGGGGGGAACAGAGGAGCCCCGAGTTGCAGGGTGAGATCCATAAACTGCTGGAGCTGCCGAAGGAGAAGGCGGTGTTGTCTGCACAAGCCTCATTTGGTGGTTTGAGTAATGTCATGTTGCCACTAGGGTGTCTCTGCAAACAAGATATTGCATCTCCAAGGAGTTCCTTGCACAAATAAAAAGCTAAATAGAAATGATGGGCTGACTAGCTGAGCCTGTGCTTTTTACTTTTATGATTGAGAAATAGTTGTTGAAATTGTCAATAAAAATAAATAAAATTAAGTTTCCCTAGTTAGGTGAGGAAAGGCAAGCCTACCTTTCTTTGCTGACAGGCCTTTTTGTTCTGTGTTGGCTTTTATATATGTGAAAAAAACACCATTGAGAGCTTCCAAGGAGCTGCACTGGGGCGATTATAGCCATTTTTACATCCTTTATATGGGCTTAAATCCATTTACAGATGTGCTGTAGACAGAGAGACATTTTTTACAAGTAATTGTCATGTATACAAGGGTCCTTATATGTCACAAAAAGATCTCACTTAAGAGAAATAAATGTGCTTTTCATCTTTTGTCGGCAAGAGCAGCGGTGGTTGGGAAGAGGGTAATTGGTGATCTTTTCCAGTCTGGTAACCAGGACAAATAGGGAGGAGCGGAGGGTGGCTGTGGCATTGCTCCCCTTCCACTTCCCCCCTGGTGGAACACAGTTCACAAGCACTTTTCTGGCTTTGCTTTTAGTCTGAGCAATAGATATGATAAACACCATCAGCCGAACCCCAGGGGTAGGTTAGAGGAGAGCCACGCTGCCCTGGGGTCACCTCAGTGATGCTCAGTGGCTCTTCTCCAGCGTAACCACGGGTCTTGCCCGCAATGGGGACCGCTGACATCGCCTTTACCCCTCGGCGGCTAATCAGGACATCTCTGCTTGTTCTGAGGCCATGTTAGATGCGATTGGGATGCAGAGGTCTGCCTCTTTATTGCCTTTATATGTAGGTTAGAGTTTCCCTTTTGTAACAAGTCCCGTGTGGTTTTTCTTTTTTGAAGGTTATTGCTCTTCTCAGGGTCTGAGGTTTAAAAGGCTCCCTGGAGGCAGATGGAACGCTGATAACATCATGCATCACCTGTACCCCGACGTCTTGGAGGCGCTGCAAGGCTGCAGATGCCTCCCACGGGAGCAGGGCTGATGCAAGGGGCACTCGTGTTGGGAAGGTGCTGGTCCTCCCGAGCAGAGGTGTGATGAGCATCCCTGATTTTGCACAAACATTTCACAATAACTGTGTGTTTCCCCCGGGGATGATATTCCATGATATTGCTCCAGAGAAAGATGTGAGTAACGCAGTCAGGCTCATGCAGGAAGCCCTGGTGAGCACTCAGCAAACAGTTAGGCTAAGGAAATAACAGATGTAGGCAGCCTTTGCTGATGTTAAAGCATGATGGGTTAAAGCAGGCCACAACTCCGGCCAAACAGCAAAAGGCAGGTGCTTCATTGCATAGATTTACTTACAGATAGTTTTTCCATCAATAGAGGGCAAAGCAGAAGTGGGAGCAGGAGCCTGAGGTTGAGAAACGCAGGGTGTTTAAAATGACACCAAATCCCTGTCTGCAACGCAACAAGCTTCCTTTTTACGGTTTATGATTTATGTTTAATAAATGCTTTATGCCAGTAGGTGCTTCATGCCACAAGCATGGGCTCGAAGGTGTGCGTAGGTTTGAGATGTAGGATGGAGCATGGCCTTGAAATCAGGGACAGGTGAGCAGAGTAAACCCGGCCTGATAAATAATGGATGAATCGCGCTTGGTTTTGCTGATGATGTAGTGACCTTTTGGGAGGCAAGAAACAAAGAAACAGCAAATGACCAGCAATACTGATGAACAGGCTAAGTGAACCGGACACATCATTAACACCAGCATACCGGAATAATTACATGCAACCGGGAGTCACGTGGTCAGCAAAAACAGAAACGGGGAAGCGGTTCTGTGTAAGTTTGAGCTTTCCATCTTTCAGCAGGGAGGAGGGTTTCAGGGGAGGTGGTTGATGCCGTTGGATTTCGGCGTGACTTGCTGTCGGGCGTTTGGCACCAGAGCAGACATGTGGCTCATGGGCTTGCAGAAGCCCCGGGGACCGATTTGACAAGATGAGGTATTACCAAGAGTCCCCCATGACGGAGAAATTCCTGATGCCCACGAGAGACCAAAAATCCCCAGAGCGCTATGTGGCTGGTTAACACACCCTGTAGAAACCAGGGCATTCATTTTCTTTATTGTCTCATCTTTGCAAAGAGAACAGGCCAACCCCAGAGTGCCCCCGTATTTCAGGCAAGCATGTAGGTAGTCCTGGTAAGCCAGTAAAAGTGGAGTTTGTGAATGGCCAAATATTTGGCTGCATCAAGAGTCTGTTTGCTTTTCTTCATTGAAGAGCATCATTGTGAATGGGGATCTGTCGGGAAGAAAGTGGGGAGAGACGCTGCTTTTCACATGCTCATCTGTTTTCACATGAAAACAAGAGTATTCATTATTGGTTATTCATTATTACCCCATCTGATAAACTTTCTGCCATTCAGGCAGCGAGCAGAATCAGCAGCATGCTGCCTTGTGTAGCCCATCACGCATCCGGAGTAACAGATAATGAATAGGCGAATCAAACATGTTTCCCAAAAATGCCATCTGAAAATTATTCAAACCAGCAAATGCTCCTGAATAACAAATACATCTGCAGAAATTAAGCTTTGTTACAGTGGACTTACAAACAGCAGAAAGACCTGAATTTGCAATGAATGATTGAAGTAGCGTTGCTTGGCAGTTTCACTTAAGGTGAAATAATGATAATTTTCACTTTGTTTAGCACCTCCCATCTGAAGGTCTCCAAATGCTCTACAAACTCAATTAATTAGTTTTGGTAAGACCCCTCCCCTACTAATTTTGGCAGCGCATGCACCCATTTAATGCTGAGGCTTAAAGTGAATTTCATACATTTGCACGCAGCAAAGCACTGCCAGAGCTGCAGGAACAACCCAGCTCTCCTTCCTCCCGAGCCCTCCTAGACCCTGCTCCTTCTCTGTCGCTTGAACTGACCTAAAACTTCCTGGTAATGCTAAAATGATACCCAGTATGCATCCACTGGCACCACGTTGAGCCTGACAAAAAAAGAATGCAAAATAATCCTTATTATTTGTATTAAATGGGCAAAACTGGAGAGGAAAATGCAGCAACTTTTAAAAAGCAATCTCTTTTGCATTAAAGCAGCAACAATATCAGGGTTTTTTTTTCTTTTTGAGGTTTCCAAATTAAACAGAAGTCAAGCAATTAGTACTATCAGTTGAAAAGGAGCAGAAATATTCTGTGGAAATTCCGCTTAGGTTTCTTCTGAGCTTTCTGTGTATTTAACAGCTGTGCTTAAAAGCAAAACGCACCAGAATTAGCATGTATTGCTCAGCTCCGCTCTCTGGTCTGAACAAAACCTCTGGTTCGCGTTATGTCCGATACCCATTGGACCTACCACCGTCTCTGTACAGAAGCAAAGAGCATTTGCCTGCTGGCTCCGGGGCTGGGGCCGTTGCGAGGCTGCCTGCATTTGAGTTGGGATGAACAACAAGCACTGGCCTCATCGCAGGAAGAGTTAATCCACTGCCATCTGTCTTTATTATGCTTCTATTGTTGGACACCACAGCCTGGAAATCTAGCAATGAAACCCAGTTGCTCGTTGTCATTCATCTTAGTTATTGCTGGAGTTGTGTAATGAAGAGGGGAAGTGCTGTTTATTGCTCTCCCCTCTTTAGAAACCATCCTTAGGGGTAGTTATGGATGGTTATTGGATTCAAGCGGAGGACTCTAGGAGGTCCTCCCTTCGCTCTGTTTGTGTGTTGAACCATGAGGTTTAATGGGCTTTTATGTCTACTTTTGCTTTGAGGCTGGTCTCCTGCCTGCTTTTGTTCTCAGTGGCATGAATTTTGGCTAGCTCGTTTCTGGCACGAAGGTGAACTGAAACAGGCCAGGACTGTTAATATGGCAAAAAGGCGGTAGGCGCATGTGCTCCCGGGCAGGCACGGCTCTGCCACGTATAAAAGCAGCGAGCGTTGATCACAGTCATAGTTTAGGCATGGGTGTGGTCAGGAATAGAGCTCTATTTGAAAACAGCTAATCAGAAATATAGGTGCTTTGGGTTACAGCTCTTATCTCCAGGGGCTTCTGGAGGCTGAAAAGCCAGACAGGACACCGGCTGTGCAGGCGGGGGATGGAGGGCGACTAGGGAACGGTGCGGGAGGTGGAAGACCCAAACGCGGTTTTAACTGGGCGGTGCAACATGACTCGCATGGGTTTACAAGGATAAAAATTTGGAGGCATTCAAATAAACCTGTAATATGGTTCTTCAACAAGTTGGATGGATAGTGACCATGCTTGCAGCGCAGCAGACTGTGATTTCAGATGATTTGGGGTGAAATATGCACCCTGTGGGTTTTATGAGGCAGTTCCTATACTGGTGGATGGTTGATCCAGCTGAGATGATAATGTACTGAAGGATCTGAACTTCCATCCTAAACTCAAACTTACCCTAATGCAAAGTTTAAACAATTACTAGCTCTTCTTTAATAATTTAAACCAGTTCTTGCAATTACTCTTAGGAACACAGAAGAGGTGTTAGTACGCTGAACCTCAGAAAGGCACCACTACCCTTAGCTGCTCTACTTTTTATGCAGCTGCGCAGTGTCACTGGATGCCTGCGACAGACCTTTGATGGTGCAAGGAGTGATACCACCTGTGCAGGTGACCGCTTGCTCTAGATAACAAAAGCAGCAGACTTCAGGGAAGTCTGCAGAGCCCCAGAGCTGATGGACCAAAACTTGAATGAAAATAGGTTTCTGTGCAACAAGTAACACATCTGGGAGGTGCCTGGTTTGCGGGTAGACAGCCAGCATGACTGAATCATCAGTGATTTATTTGTGCCAGTGACAAGGGAAGTGTGTAAGGATCCTCTGGGATGATAAGCTGTGGAGGGTAAGAGCTGCCTATCCGAGGTATCAGAGCACATACTCTGGTAGTGCTTTGGGCATGATGCGTAATAGGTATGAGACAAGCTTCAAGGGCTAAAGACATGGAAGGAGTTAGAGATCTCAGTTGTGTTTCCAGATAACGTATAGCCTGTGCCTGTCAAAGCTACTGCTGATAAGGGGATTCTGCAGAAAGTAATTAAAACTCAAGCCCCTGGTATTTATTTAAAGGGGAAACTCTTGGGACTTGATAGGATTTTGTTGAAATGGACCAGGAAGCTGATTCTTATTGCGCTACAGAAAAGCTCAGAAATTTAATGTAAAAAGAGAGGGCAGGCAGGTTTCACACTACCCTCATGCAATCAGTAACACTGCAGAAGCTGTTACGGTCTCTGTGCCATGCTGAAAATGCAGGATAAGTCAAGCAAAAAAACCCTCTTGGTGACACAGGAAAAATTTGTTCCTAGAGAAAAGTGTAGATCTGCATATGTTGACTTGGAAAGAAACCTGTGCTGTTATTTTGGACTACAGTTCTCTGTTCCCTAAGGTAGATTTACTGGAAGACAGATAGATCTAAACAGACAGCTTTGCAGATTAAGTACATTTTTGCTAGATGCTGGTTGTCTGAGAAGCTAATTTGTGACAATAGACTATAGTTTAGTAGACATTATCTTAAACAGTTTGCAGTGAAGTGTGGGTTCAGCAATATAATCCTACTGCCTGTTAAGTCTCATCCAGGGGGTAGTGGAAAATTATGCTCAAGTAATAGAGTATGTATTGATGGGGTTTGCAGACTCCAAGCCTGATATATTGCTGGCTCTTTCAATTATGGAATGGCACCGATGAAGCATGGATTGTTATCTGCTGACATCTTGTACAGCAGAAAAATGAAAAGCAGGAATTCCTATGTCAGAGTCACTTGAGACACACAGAGGTATAAAGAAACAGATGAGGCAAAACAAAACAAAAATCAGCGTGGATTAGGTCCCAAGAGCTGCCATCACTATATGGTTTTTCATAGAGTCCCATCACTGGGAAAAAACAGTTTTAAAGAGAAGTGGTGTCACATGAAGTTTCCCACAGTCATGTGGTTTTGTCCCCTCTGGCAGACTTAGGAAGTGTGTTAGACGATGCTGTCACCAGAGCCCAAGTGGGAAGAGAAGTCAATGGTGCGACCTGCCAGAAAAAGTGGCCTCTTGGCTCCCCGCAAAAGCCCTGACACTTGTGTTGGGAGGGTAAGCACAAAGCCACGCACCGACCCTGCAGGTGTTGAAGGCTAATCAACAAGTGTTACATGAGTGATTTTTCTCAAGTGCTTCTGCCGTTAAATTTTGGAACGGAAGATGATGGTGGAACTTGTGCCTCTGAGGCTGAGCTTCCAAAGCAATGGATGGCCACAATGAGGAGGATATAACTGCATAATCTCATTTGGATACAGGTACAGAAGAAAAAAGCCCTTTGCAAGAGCTCTTGAAGCATTGAGAATGTGCTGAACTGCCTGGGAAAGGCTCTTTTGAAGGAGAGTGCCTGTAGGAAGGTGAGATGTCACAGATCCGGCTCGACTCCAGGCTGGAAAATGTTCCATTTTATTCCTGTTGCACCCTAATCCTTCATTCTGATGAAGTACACCCTAATATTTCATTCTAAACATCAACTTCCAGGAAAAAGACCCAAGCAAATGGTCTAGCTAAGTAAGGCCCCAGTCACGGAGGGATTTAGGTGCGCATTCATCTTCAAGTCCATAATAACCCTTTTAAACTTATGAGGCAAGTCATGCTTCAGGTCATAGCAAGACTCAGGATTTTCTTTTGAATCATTCTTCCAGTTTACTTTGAAATTAAAGAAATCTTATGAGAGATTGCTTTTAGGAGATACCCAGACAATCTGAGAATGATTTTAATATAATCTATATAACTACTATAATTTCATAAAGTTTACTTGGAAGAAGCCGCTGGACTATGGCTTCCCCTCACCTTAATAATAGTAAAATACATTGCTGCATGTACATACACAACTACTCTTGACACTTGCAAGGAACATCCCTGTGTGGCAGTTCTAGAGATAGCAGCTCTACCTTGGTGCCTTCTTGACAAAAGAAGCTGCTTTTTCTTGTTAAGACAATGGTGCGGATTACCTGTTCCAGGGGAAAAGCATGGCATAATCAACTACAGATATGGGAAGGGAAAGGCAGTGATTTTTGTAAGACATCAGGGACGGGGTCTCTGGGCCCTGTGACCTACTTTGCCACCGGCTAACTGTTCCTCCATCATTCTGCCGTTTGATCTCACCTCTCCTCAGCTTATTCATCTGGAAGATTCACTTAATTATATTAGTCAACTTCACGGAGGTCTCTTGAAGCTTAATTAAGGTCTGGAAAGCCCGTCAAGAGCCGCTGGCAGAATGCTCTGAAGAAGTGGTTGATACGAGACATGGACACGGGGAAGGAAAATACATAGTGACGGGTTTGGGCATATAGCACAGAACAGACCGGAGCTATTGATTCGCTGTGACTGTCACAGACTGTGTTTGCAGGGTGCTGCCATGAACTCTTGGGAGATCCCAGGCATGCTGATGCCTTACCAGCATAAACGTGCATTTTCCTGTTTTATGGCATGTAAGCGTTATGTTACCCTTATTTATGTTTCCATATAGCTAATTTTGGGAGGGGAATGCGTACACCGGCACTGTGCCTGGAAATGCAGCACACATGGCTTCATTTTCTCCCGACTCTTAGCAAAACTGGCTGTTGTATGAAAGTTGGCCCAGGCACCTGTGGCTGGTTGCTGTCAGCTCTCGTTTCACCCTCGGGAGGATTTTCGCCTGACGCACCCCAAGGGGTGAATTGACATTCATCGCTCCTCTAGGGGAAGAAACATATGGAGGCTCCACCGGGACGCGCTCCGTGATCTGAATGGCCAATCAGTGCCTGTCTGAGCCTCAGCTGGGAAAACCTTGCCGCTAACAAGCCTTCATGTTCCCCGAGTTCTCGTTGCAATCTGTCAGCTGCTAAGTACGATTTCGGCGGCGCTCAAGCTGGTGAGCCACCTACAGCACCAGCTTATTACGGAGAGGTGGTAGCCTCTGCATATTTTAGGTGCAGGCAGTTTCTATTATCGAGACCTACTAGGTCTTCCCTATAACTTGGTAAAATTGGATGGCCTTAAAAATGAAATATTTAGTTGGAAAGCAAAAGAGAAAGCTTTCTGCTTAGCTTGAGGAAAATTTCTCAGATTGTTGCATTTGGGGTATTTAAATATATGACCCTCTTTTGAAGCGCTGAATTCTGTCTATTTGTTTATGCTCCTTTTGCTGGGAAGCGTCGTGCTATTGTTTCCTTATAGCTTCCACAGAGCTTGAAATTGCCGGCTATGCAGAAGGAAATTAGTTTGTAATTAAAGCCAAGTTAACAATGATTCCCATGGAGTCTATTTGGTCCTATTGCTTGGAGCGAGACCCTTTGCCTCTGTCGTTGCTGCGAGCGCGATCAGGCATTGGTGCCCAGGCGGCGGGCGTGCAGGCAGGGAGACATTGGAGGGGTGGCTGCCTCGCTGCGGAGCCGTGCCGGCACACATGCAGGCAGCACTTAATGCCGTTCGATCCCTTATGCCCCACCCGTCAGAGATGATGGCGTTATAGCAAAACAAGACGACCAGTAATAGAGCAACCTGCAGATTATTTTTGAGAGGTTCTGAAAAGGTAACTGAGGAAAGAAAGCTTTGGGCTTAAACTTGTCTGTGCCTTTACCAGAGATTTTTTTTTTTTTAATGGGAAATTAAAGTTGGAAGATGCTTGGAAATTCTTTCATTGCAATGTGCTGCTCTGTTGGTGTGGGCAGAGGTTGCATGCACTGGTGTCCGCCACCGCGGCGAGGACCAGGGGGCTGGGGTCCCCGCGGTGCAGGTGTTGCACGTGCTGATAAGCGAGTGCTGCGTTGTCTCTTGCGCCGCTCTGTCTCTGAGACTCCGTATGGCCCCACGTGTGATAGATCCACGTGCACTGCGGCACCTGGAGGAGTCCGTGTGCGTGGTACACCATACCCTGCACCCCAACAGCGGTTCCATTGCGTGTCCCATCAGAGCAGGAGAAGCTGAGCTGCCTCAACTGTAGCAGCAGGAGTTAAACAGCTTCTGCCTCTGAGGCTTTGGGCTTCATAGTCCAAAAGGGAAGGTGGTGAGAAAGTGATAGGAGGAGGTGATTGCCTGAGACCATATGCTGCATTGCCTGAGTCAGAAATGAAATTCAAGACTGTCAGCTCCCTCCATAGTGTCCAAGGCACAGGGCTGTGTGTGTGCAGTCAAACTCGGTGGCTAGCTGACTGCACTGAAGGACCACGAGCGGGATGGGTTTTGGGTTTGTATAGCTGGAGAGACCCTGAGCACTTGCTAAAGGGACTCCCTTGAATTTCTAGCGTAACCTGATGATATTTTTGAGCCTGATTTTAATTCCTTTTTTACACTTAAAGGTTTTCCTGCTTTTGGGTGTTGACGATGAAGTCATGAGGGCAGCCGGAAAGTTTTCGGAATGTTTTGACTGACCACCTTGTTTCTCAGGGAAACAAGCCTTATACAGTCAGGTTTCTCATGCATGCCTGCCCATTTCTTTTACAAACTTCAAAATCTCTGGTCATTTTCTAGGCAACTTGGCAGTGAGGGGGTGGACATCAGATATATTAATTCTCTGTGGAGAGACGACCAGGAAACTGCCTTTCTGGTGTGCACATACCTTGGGCATGTTTACGTGCCTGAGTTTAATGAGAGGGAGAAAGGGGTGCATGTGACTGGCCTGAGCTCTGGACTGCAATAAAAAAAAGTTTAAAATCTCACCAGATGTCCCACGTTCACAGTGTCCTCCGCACTTAGCCAGAATCACATGGGGCTTGGTTCCAGCTCTGATGCGAGTATTTAATCTTGTCCCGGAATTGGTGTATTATTAGGCACAGTAGCATTGCACACTTGCATGCTTTTGCATATCAGCGCCTGAAAGCCTGTGTCTAGGTGGTGTTTCATTTCCTGAGTGTCTAAGTCACTCTTTTTGAGCATGGGATGTGGGCTAGATTCAGGTGGGCTTAGAAATCTGAGTATAGATTATGATACTGAAGGCTTTCGCCCAGCTCCTGCCATACCCTAAAGGCACCCAGCTTCATAGGTGGTATTTTTTCCTTTTTTTGTTGTCTTAAAGCTTCCCAGAGCTCCCTGCCCAGCAGTGCTAAAGGGCTACGTGTTATCAGGAGCAAAGCATGCCCCCACTAGTACCCTGAGCATGGGGATCTCCAGAGCAAGTGTGAAGATATTACTTTTTCATAGAATCATGAAATGACTGAGGTTGGAAGGGATGTCTAGAGGTCATCTTGTCATCTCTGGTCTTGTCCTTTTGACCTGGCATAGCTTGTGTCCTTCGTTTGGAAGGAGGGAGCGTTTGCCTACCCCAGAAGAGCTTGCAGCCAGCCTATGGAGATGGGTTTGGCTCACCTTGAGTGGGATCTCTGCCTAGGTGAGCCCTCAGAGCATCAAAAGAGGCTCTGGGCTGGGCTGCAAAATAAAACCACGAGCCGAGCTCTGTTCTGTGGAAGGAAAGGCACAGGGGTCTCTCACCACCACCCGTTTCCTTTACCAGCCCAGTTGCCACACCTGAAGGATTGCCTGCCAGAATGGGGAGAAAGACCAAAAGACAGAAATGAAAACTTGGCAAATTCCTTGAATGGTTAAAATAAACTGGGGGGGAGTGTTAATCTGCTTTTGAAAGGTTGCTGTTACACTGGATAGGATCCATCTCACCTGACTTGTGAGACAGCGCCTGGGCCTCGGCATCCGCACTGAGCAATCAGCCCTCATTTACCATCAATGGAGAGAAATGGGCGCCTCCAGCCAGCAATTGCTCTCATCTTGAGGCGGTTGCCTAAAATAGGTCAGACAAATCACTCCAATTTCTCTCCACTTATGCATTTAAGAGACTAACTCAAGTATAGACACTTGCCTCATGGACCTCTGACACCAGGTCAGATGAATCCCACCTGAAGTGACAACAAACCCTGTCCCCTCATGGCAAGGAAGGGGGTGACTGGGGACGTCCCAGATCCTACATGGACAGTGTGATGAGTCAGCATGTTCAAAACAGTGAATATTTCACCAGAACACTTCAGCCTTTGCTCTGACTATTTGGAGGATTTGGGAACATTTGAAGGGGTGATTAGGGTTAATCCATTTACCTGAGTAAGTCACTTTGAGAGCCTTAGCTGTAAAACAGTATTAGTTATCAGCATCCTCCTGCGATGATGTGGTGTTCTCTGAGTTCTGAAAAAGGAGATTTTCCTCTGAAACAGCCTCTTCACGCTTCCCCTGAGTGAAGTATTTTGCTACTCAGATTTGTGATTTAATAATCATAAATAATAGAGCCCTTAGTGTTATATTTTTAAATGACTGAATGGTGAGAATCTACTTTAAGAAATTGTATGAATGCCTATCACTTGTGTGCATATAAATGTATTCAATTAGCACTCGAATCTTGAGTTATCTCCTGATGGAAGGCAAAACCTTTTGAATTCAGTCCCATGCAAGAAATACTGTGTCTTTTAACTCACAAAAGGATGCCATGCACTTAACAGATAATGACTGAAGAGGATTTTGCTGTATTGCCTGCTCAGCTGCTTGTGAGGACAAAGGAAATAATTCCCCTTGTAGGATCCTATGGGGTAATGAGGAAACCCTCTGCACTGATCTCAAATAACACTGACTAGGGAGAGGAAATAGCCCAACAGGCTAAACTGGCTGCAATTTCATTGTCCTGGTCTTCCATGTACTTTCCATGTTTTGTCTGTGGTGCTAAGCCAGTGGCTAACCTGTCTCTGAACCTGCCACCAGCACACAGAGATTACTCACCCTGGATACTGCACTTCAGCAAATGCAGAATTAGCCCTGGCTAAGTAATCTTGTTAGCGTGATTCAGTGTTAAATGGATCTCGATTAAATGGGCCTTTATATTGTCCCAGCTGGAGATGATAAGCCTCCACAAGGAAATGGCAGGAGACCGAAGGAAATTGCTTTACTTCAGACTGGGATGTTTAACCCCATAAAACGCTTTCTGCTCCCCTCTGCCTTTACTTCTGCTCCCTTGCATGGCACCATTTACCTTTGACCTCGGCGTCCACGGGGGGCAGGAGAGACCCCGGGCAAGGGTTGGAGCACCTCTCTGTGCCACCCGCTTGCCAGGAGAGAGCTGGGTGATGGTGATGCATGTGAAAGAGCAGGATGGCTCCGGTGGACGATGTGCTGCTGGTGGTCTCCCTCTGCAGTTCTTTGATGAGACTAATAATTCCTTTGTTAGCACAGTGTTTTTTTCAAACTCTCACTCCAGATGGTGCCGGGGGTGCCTGAGCATCTCAGGGTTAGTGCCACCAATAGTTTATGAAGCCCCAAACACCACCAGGGAGAATCTTCAGTCTCATCTTAATTGCTTAAATGTGCCACTGAGACTTCTTGGGAATGGCTTGGGGTTTCTCTGTGTGAGAGAGAAACCAGCACAATGCACTGGTGTGTCAGAACCCGACACATCATCTCTCCTCGCTGTTAGATTTGGCAGCGTGTGCACAGTCTAGGTAAGAGGCAAATGGCATTAAAATCCCCAAGGGACTTCAAATGAGGAGGCAAACCATGGGGCACTGGTGTGATGGGGACGGAGAGCTGGGACTCTGCAGTACCAAAGCTTCCTCCCCTGCAGTGGGAGCTGACTGCCATCCAAGGGGTCGTGCTGGTCTGAGGCAAGGACTGGGTGAGGTGCTGTGGTGAAGGTGAAAGCAGGCAAAATTGGGGGGGGGGGAAATCAGATAAAGCATCTCATCTGTGGCCCCTGCTAAGGGCCATTGTTAGCAAAAGGCTTCGTATGACAGACAAGGTGGACATCAAACTGCCTGCCTTACCCCCACTCTGCTACTCCTGCCTCTGCTCTGTATTACCTAATATATTTTCTCTATCCATGTCTGATGTGACTTCAAAATACGGATTATCTCCACGGAGTCAGAGACCCTAATAGGACACACGGAAAATCTCTGCTCTGTAGCAAGTCAGACGGTCTGATATCTTTTTCCAGACCTTTGACAGAAATATGGTAAACATGCAATTACTTGAATTTTTCCATAAATTTTGCATTTGAGGTGGATTTACATGCTTGTGGTATTTGCCAGACATGAATCCCAGCCCTGTAAAAGTAGCCAGTTTGAGAATGGCTGCAGATGGGCAAGAAATGATATAATCTATTAGAGATTTCCTTCATTATCCCTCTAATCAAGGCTTCTATCAGTTTCCTTTGATGCGCTGCTGGAAGAAAAGATCTTCAAGTAAACTGATGCTGGAGATCATTAATTAACTTGCCATCCCTCCCGCCTTACAGACAGAGACAGGATAAGAAAGAAGAAGTGTCCTTTGCAATTACTGATCTGCGGTTTTCCACCCTGGCGCTGACAGCTTGTAGGACATGAAGTGGAAAAGCATTTTACCAAACTTTCAGGCTTTGACCATCAATTCTTTCACTTGAGAATATTTTCTCCTGCTTGTATTTCTCCTGCTGTTGGATAATGCTCTTGATGGGGAAAAATTGATTTAATCCTTGAACGCTTATAGGTGTATGTAGTCTAGCCTGGTAATATTATCTTCTTTATGCTTTCCTGACAGCAAATACCCTCACCTCTGTCATCCTCAGATTATTGTACATGAAACCCACCTTTATTAGGATAGAATAGAAAATTGGCTAATAACTGGGTCAGTGGAGTAATATTGATGATGAACGTTCCTTATAGGCATACCCCAAAATTTTCCCTAGGGGCTTGGCAGTAGGAGTGGGGAACTTCTGCCCTGGGAACCCAGCTGCTTCGTGCAAACTTCCCTTTCCAAATATCTGCACAATCTCAAGTCCTGTAAAGACACGGTTTCCCTGTCTATTGATTTAATGGATAAGATTTACATTTCTCTGTCATCTCAGACCGAACCTGGGGTAGCAGCAGGAGGTTTGCAGTCCGGTTTACCTACCTCAGATGACTTCTCCTTTTACATAGTGTGTTTTGCTTAGGATATCCTCTGTTTCTGGCTCTTTGAGTTCCTGAAATACCATTTATCATTCTAAACTAGTCTATGTCTCCTTAAATTTCCCATTTTTGGTACTGTTTGAGCAGCTAGATGGGAGAGAGCTTGGCTCAGCGGGCAGACTGACAGAGCTTTAGACACGGTGCTGCTCGAGACGGCTCAGAGCTGATCCAAAACACCATCAGCAAAACCCTGACAGCAGGCCCTTTCCAAAGGAAATTTCCCCAGAAATATGAAGAGTGGAAAAGCTGAGGTAAAAAGCACATAATATAGGCAAGACTGAATTAGGGAACTTTTCTAGCAAAATCAGGGATTTAGCTGGTTGTCGGTAGCCAGCAGCGTGTACATGCAGCGTGGGTTCATGACAAAGCAAAACTACTTCCATTTGATTCAGGTTTGGTCACCAGAGGCTTGTATGTGAATCAGCTAATACTTGTAGGAGTTACTAGAGACTAAAGCAGCCAGGGATAGTGTTGCTAACACGGCGGACACTTGTACTTTCCTTTCTGGAAAAACAGTGCTGTCGTTGCAATGCAGCAGCCTGCCAGCACCAGCCTTCTCACGTAAACTCCTACAAAAGACGACTAAGAACCGCGGAGTATTGTTCATTCACGTGTTTTTATGCATCTCCTCCTCTTCCACGTGCTGGTGGGCACTGGGAGCTCCTGGGGAGGGAGCACAGTGTTGCAGATGATGAATAACATTGCATGGTATCACAGTGCTTCACTTCCAACATCTGAGGGGTTTTCTCTGTCCTCTGGAGTGGATGGCAAACATTACCTTGTGAATGTGTCCTCCCAGTGCTTTATCTGCATTTTTCAAAGTTATTGCTAAACTAATGCTGTTGTGAGTTGCTTGTGGCCCTAGTTGGCTCCTGACAAGGTTAGGACGAGGGTGGACACCTCACCGAAAGGTGAGCTGTGCTGGCTTTCAAGGACTTGCGGACACCTCACAGGGAGTTATTTCTGGGTGGAAAAAGTGCAGTTCCTGGAAACTACACTGTCAGGGGAGGCAGCCACACGTCCCTGCTCAAAACCCCGCTCCCTCCAAAGCCTCACCAACATTTACTCTTTTTGAAACAACATTCCCAAGGTCAATGATACAGTAATAAATGTTTGAAGAATATTTTTGAGTTATTTGCTTAACTAGACAGTTTCCTTACCACCTCCCTGTGTTTTTAGAGCGGTTACGGTAAGTGCTGTTGCGGAACAAACTCGATCGCTGTCTATGGCCAGCAGCAACGGAGTCAGCTCTCAGCAGCTGAAGACCGTGCAGTTTGCTCATAGAAAGGTCCTCTTCTATGGCACGCCGTGTATCAGCTCTTGTCACCTCTGTCTACCGTCCCAGTGCTGATGGGTGACAGCCAGGGACACAGGGACCAAAGGGCACAGGTGCCTTTTGGAGAAAGTGGTGACCCTTAGAAAATCAGGGACCTCCCACTTCTTGACTGGCTGGTTCGGAAAACGGAGGAAGTTTTCATCTTCAAGGCATCTTGTTGTAACCTTTAACAGTTTGAAATTGCCCACTATAAAAACAACTCTCTTGCAAACTATAAATCCTCACCTTGGCCTATAAGTACTGAAAAGCTCCTAATGAATGTCCTTTCTTACACACTCCTTGTACACAGAACTCTTCAAATAAAATCTGCTAATTTTAAGCCTCTTTGTGGCAAAGGCTAAGGACTGGATTTACCAAGAGACCAGGGGGTCCATCTGGTGCAAAAAGCTCACTCCCATGCCAAGGTATTTGTTTCGTGGAAGGTTTTAGCCCTAGAAATTTCCAATTGGCAGAAAAATCAGTTGTGCTAACCACTGGCATATTTCTTAATGTGTTGAGGGAATGGGGAGAAGGTCCTCAGCCAGAAGCCGGAGTGGCTTTTCCTGCCTTGCTCCCATGCATAGAACACACGATGGCTTCTTCCCATGGGATTGCTCCCAGATAATGGGATCAAATCTGATGGCAGTGCTAGGTTTTAGAAGTGGGGCAAACAAAGCATAATGGGAGCCTAATGAAGCTTTTGCAAGTTTTATTGTCTGGGTTCCCTAGAAACTCCTTTATATAAAGGTAATTAGATGCAGCACCATTTTATACCACCATAAGCTTTACTAAGCATGCCTGCATTGCGCAGACATTCGCTAGAAGTCTCTGTAGCGGGGAGGATGTACAAGCAGGCTCCCATCATCTGTGCCCTTCCGCAGCGAGACCAGGTTTGGCCAGGAAGTGCAGAAACGCAACTGCAGGGCTTGTCTGTAGCAGCGCACAGCGGCGCACGCGTGCGCTTCTGCATCTCCCCGTCTGCAAAAGCTGTTCTGCCTTTTTCATGGTCTCGGCCATCCTTCCTCACACAGTTTCTAGTTCTAATACATCTTTTTCAAGGAGAGCATTATATACATGTTAATGCAAATTTGCTGAAATTCCCCAAAAGAATTGGACTGACTTTGGGTTGGAGAGAGGCAGGGAAAGCAACAGAACCAACAAGGACACCTACTCATTTTAACTTAATCTGTTTCTCTGTCCTCATGAGCAATGCACTTACTTGTGGAGAGAGAAGAGTTTGGTGAATGGAAAAATAACTGGGTGGAGAGAATTATGCAGGTTTTTAAGTGTGTATCACGTGCAATGGAGAGTAATGAAAGTAAACACGAAATGCATCTTTCCTCCCCACGTAGCAGCGTCCTTTCTAACTAAACTGCTCTTTGACAAGCATTTGTTCTTTGGCTTTTTATGTCTTTCAGCAAAGGATAAACCATCAGATAATCCCTTACCAGAAAACAGCCTTTGAAGGAGTCAAGACCAGGTAGGGATTTTACTTCGGACAATATCCATGAAAAATATTTGCTTGTATGTTTGATGACGAGCTGTGCAACTGCGCAGGGCTCAATCAGGAGGAGACGGGCTGGCCTGGCATGCTCGTTGCTCAGCCAAAACCAAGCTCAAAGCAGGCCTCTTAGCCCCCGCAGCGC
Source organism: Phalacrocorax carbo (assembly GCF_963921805.1). Lineage (NCBI taxonomy): Eukaryota > Metazoa > Chordata > Aves > Suliformes > Phalacrocoracidae > Phalacrocorax > Phalacrocorax carbo. The sequence goes on from NC_087528.1 coordinate 342,420, forward strand.
TGGCGTGAGGGCTCATGCACGGGGCTGGCTGAGGGCCGGCGGAGCAGCCTGCATGCACACGTGCGTGGGTCGTACCCGAGGGACCCCCGTGACCAGCTCAGCACCCTGCTGCCCGCCTGCCCTGCAAGGTGGTGGTGAGACCGGGGAGGCGTGTGACTTCCAGTGCTGGTCAGGAGACTGGCAGCAGAGCTGGGCGTATGAATAGAGCCGAAGTGAGCTACCGAGGTTTTCTTTTCTTCCCCATTTTGCATCCTTTTATTGAACATACTGGACAGGGCAATACGCACCATCCCACATTTGTGTGTATAAAAATTAATGGAGCTGTGAATGATGTAGTATTATCTGCTTCCATGTGGTCACCTTGAAGGGTTAAGCTTGCACACCTGGATTAGGAGGAATCAGATGATATGCCATCTGTCACTGAATGGTTGTTTCAAACCTTTGCATTCTTGACAAGGCTTTCTTGCAAAGACGATATGAAATAATTTTTATTATGTGCCCAAAATGGTCTGTAGAAGCATTGAAATTGTTAAAAATCTGGACATGCTGCTAAAACTCAACTGATTATTATATATTTTGTTTGAATTTTTAATTCCTCTCCTGCTATCTTTCCTTGGTTGGTCGTCAAGTCTAACTTCTCCTCAAAGCTCAGGCCGGTGAGACACAGCTTGTGGCTGATTGCATCTGATGGGGAGAAAGGGGCTTGTACTGGAATCTTGCTTTTAATCTTGGTGGATAAATTAGTATAAACTAGGGCTGTGTAGGCCATGCAGCTGGTCATGGCTTGACCATGACGTGATGCCGAGTTAGCCCCACACCAAGTAGTGCTGTGTGGGGAGAAAGGGCCTGATGGCTCTGCTGGAAAACCGTACCCATGTGAATGAGGGCAGCTCTGGGGAGAAGCTTGGGAAGCTCACAGTGGACATGGAAATGGGCTAAAAAGACCAGAGTCATCAGTCAGTGGATTTCAGAGCTAGTTAAAACCTCACTGCCTGAGCTTTTCTTTTGGGAACAAGCTTATGAGAACAAAAATCAGTCGTATATTGGCTTGCTTAATGTAGAGGCTGCCTCGCTCTACACATACTCCAAGTCATCCAGAAATGATGCAAACATGCCTTGGGCAATGCTGAGCTAGTCAGCTGGTTGAAAGACAGAGTATTTTAGCTTCAGGTAGGTGCCAGGATATCATACCCTCGTTTCTTCAGGATGTGGGGAAAGCAGGCACGCATGTGCTTGCAGAGCGCTGTGCAAGCAGTCCTGGGGTGGTGGGCAGGGGATCGGTAGCTCTGCAGAGCAGATGAAGCTGCAGATCCATCTTGGGGAGTGCAGCTGGGACCAACAACTCACCCTTTCCCCTCAGCATCGTGAACCGTGTTCCTCTGGGTTTTGGGTCAGAAACCTTGCTGTGCTGGATCGGATTGCTGTGTTGGATTTTCACGTCCGTGCATTACTGAAGACACAATCTTGTGTTTCATTAGCTGGAGGCTTGTTCAGTAACGTGCTATCAGCACGGGCTGAAGTGCTCTTGTCAGCGAGACGTGCGTGCGGGTGCCAGTCGCTGGCTGAAGAGCAGGCGGGTTGCCAATGCGTTTGCATTTATATGTGCGTGCCATTGCCTTGCAGATTTAGTGGTAGGTGCAGTTGTCACTTGATATAGCTGAAAGGAAATGCAGGTTCCTCTTTCTTAATATAACCCCATGGGCTTCGTGCTTCTGGCCCCCTCTTTGTTACAGGAGCCCACATGGGGGCCGCCAAACACGGGCCGGGGCAGAGCAGACCTTTCTGAAGGGCCAGGTGGCGCAAGGGCAGTTGCACAGTGTCATTTTGGGGCACGTTTTAGAGTACACGCTTAGGTATTGTTATTGTGTGAGACTTGGCAGTAGGTCATCTGAGGGCAGCCATCCGCAAGGGTAGCCAGATTGCCTTGGCTGTCTTTAAAGGGTTTATCCCAAGAGGCAGCTGTCCCGTTCGAAATCCAGCCAGCAGCCAGGTAGGATGCAATACTCCCCTGCTGTCCCCAGGCTCTCACCAGCCCTGCCCCACAGCCTGCTGAAGTGTGTGCATGAGCTACTGGGGGCACGGCTGGTTTTCGGACAGGCCGGTGCTCGGCTCTGCTTGGCGTCCCCCCACCTCCTCCCCGACTGGGCAGGAGCCCGGAGCAGGGTGTGAATCTCTAGATTTCCTTCCAGGAGGGCAGTGCTGAGCTCTCGAGAGCTCTTCCTCCTGTAACAGATTAGAATATGCTGAACTATGAAGACTTGTCTTAATTAATGCTTTAAATAAGGTTACAGCTAGAGCTGGGGAAATAATCAATAGTGAATCATCTACTCGGCAAATTCAGCTCTTTTCTGCGGGTGAGTTATCTGTAAACAGCTTGCAGTTTTCTCCATTCATTCATTATTTAGAATTATTTCCCAAATAATTCCTTCGAATTGCTTTTGGTTTGCAGCTTGTTTGCAAGCAGCATGTTGAGAGCGTCTGATATTCGCTAGTCAAGCTGTGATCATTAGTTTTTGCTGGGACGAGCAGGTTGCGTGGCCTTGTGCTGGGCCCCAGAGTGAAGCAGCCCAGCTCTTACCATCCTCCTTAATGAATTCAGAATAGGTTTGGGCAAACAGCCCCCCCTTTTGTGCAGCATCCCCGCTCACTGCCAACAGCCTCGTTAGTTAAGTCCTTCACTGGGAGACCCGTCAGGGTAAGGGTGGCAGCACGGATTCAGACTCCATCTCTTCTGGATTTTTCCTGAGCCAGGCCCCGTTTGCTCTGTTGGCTTCATCAGTCGCAGGAGCTGCAAAATAAGCAAGTCTCAGTGGCCGCTGGTGTTCCATGGTAACGAGCCTGCTTGGGCCACCAGCGAGAGAGTGGTGAGGTGCCAGGGGCCGTCCGGCACCCTGTTCAGCAGCTTTGCCTTACAGCCCCAGTTAAACCTTGCTGGGGTTGGGGTCCGCAGTGGACTGGGCTCCACAGCCGAAAACCAACCCTCATTTACGTGTGTTGCTGTGTCCAAAGTGGCTGCGACCCTGGAAGAAAATCACCAGCAATTCCGGGGCTCTTGCCATGTCCCTGGCTTGCAAAACGCCTTCCCCCATTGTAATCACCACGCTATCGCATCTCCAACAAGGCTGTGGCAGTTTTGATGGTTAAAAGGATTTCTGCTTGATAAGAACTGGAGTGAAACTCATTTCAGGTAGCAGCCAAACAGCTGCTGGATGGTACACAGTTCCATTTACTGCTGACACGAACTGGATTGTTTTAAGCAGAGGATGTAAATCGGCTCTGACATAAATCAAAGAAAACAACAGCTGTGGGTCGGCCGCACTCTGGGGATGCACTCCTGGGTATCTGCTAAGAAACCAGACAGGAGGAGCCTGCTGCTTTCCCAGATTGCTCAGGCAGGGTTTCTCTGGGCTGCAGTAGGTAGGATTGTCCCACGCTGGGGATTTTGACAGGTCCCTTCCCCTGCCGGCACAGTTGTAGCCCCCACAAGGCAGACCTCAGGTTGTGGCTGCAAAACACATGTGCTGGCAACCAGACTGCAGTACCTCTGGCAGAGTCATGCTGGGAAGCAGCCAGTGCTGGCACGGGATCCGGTTCTCTGGGCATGAATGAGAGCCTTGAATGTCTGATAACTGAGCTGAGGGGAAATTGTCGTATGTTGCCCCATGAGAAGTACCTGTCACTGTCCCTGGGGTTGCTGCTGGGAAGGGCCCATCACCCCTCCGTGGTGAAGACGCCGCTCACCCATTCACGCTGCCTGCAGCTTGCCGGGGCCAGGCGTCACCCCCGCCGCAGACGGCGATGCGGAGAATTTGGGGAGGTTACAGAGGAGCTTTCACTGTATGGGGCGACATGTTCCAGAGGTAGGTAGAGATCACTCCAGCTACCTTTTCTGTGGAAGACAGACAGAAGGAAGAGAATGGAGTGCTGCCTAAAAATTAAATTCCAACCTCAGTGGAAAGACGAGCCCAGTGCAAAAAGCCACGGGGCACCCAAATGGTGCCACCTGCCATCCGGGAAGCATCCCCATAGCCAGCAACGGTGTCCTGGGGGCTGCAAATCCTCCCGGCTTGCTGTCTCGGCCCCTCCACAGCTGAGAGACAAAACAGAAGCAGCCCCCTTGGCCTGACTCTTCCCTGCTCCAAGTCCCCTCAGCAGCTGTGTGTCACCGCCCTGGTGCTATACGAGCAGGGGGAGAGGGTTGGCGGTTTTTTTCTTCTCCTTAAGTCAAAATCAATGATGATGACAGAGTTATAAGGTGAGAGATGGGAAAGGAGAAGAAAGCACCCAGTGTCAAATTTGATGCAGGAGGCAGTTAGAGGAACCTATTACTAGTTCTGTTGCCTTAGGGTATGTTGGTGGGTACATAGAAGAGTGTAATGTCAGCGAAATGGGAGAGCAGTCTCTTTCCCCTTGAACCCTTATCATTAATGTGGAAGGCATACATTGTCGGCTATTAGTCTGGAGGGGAGGGAGAACAGCACACGAGATGTCTTAGTTTGGAAATGGAGTCTGACTCATCGTCATCTGGTGTGTGAAGGATGGAGGGTTATTGTAACTGTTGTTGTTGCTGTGATTATTATGAGTATTATAGCATTTGGGAGAAGATGGGGCTCTGAGGGCTCTGCTGGCTGTCACTGCAGCTTTTGATGAGTAAAGACTAAAAAGCATGGTGTGGTGAAAGCTCTGGGTGATTTGAGCCTCATTTCAAAGTGTGATGGTGTGGAGTCAATGACAGGGATGCTCTGTGTGACCAGGGAGGGAGCAGGTCCGTGTCCCCACCCAGCAGTGGGTGCTGCCAAGGGCACACGGGTTGTTGTGGGAGAGACTTTGCAAAAGAAATTAAATCAAATGTAATAAATTGGTCTTAATTATTCCTACTGCTGCTGTAATCGTTGGTGGAGAACGAGGAGTTGCAGGGAGGGTCTGCAGGCACAGATTTGGGGTCTGAAGTTTGCATGACTCCCTCCCTGGAAATGAGCCTGAGGATGGCATCAGTCTGTCTGCTTTGCACATCAGCAGCAGCTTTTGTCCAAAGACACCAAATATTTCATACAACCTCAGATGAACCCATTTTCAAGAAGGCCAGTGATGGTGTTTCCTGTGTATGCAGGTAGCGAGTCGCCCTCCTGCTCCTTGGCCCCCGTTTCTGACTTACCCACTTGATAGAGTTTCCCTCATTTAGGAAATGTAAATAATTCCTTGGGCTCCGTTAATCCCAAGATTACTGGGTAATTCCTGTTTGCGTTAACGGGAGGATCTCTCTCAAATTCTCTGCATGTGAATGAGCATCACACGGGCTCGCACATCGAGCCCAAGTGAGTTGCTGGCGCAGACACCTCCCCTCCTCCAGTGCCAGCTGCATTCAGCAGAGGATCTGAAAGGAACCTCAAAGTTAGACCTTCTGCTTTAGGATGTTCGTTTTTTTGGAGGCATATTGCAAATGATGTCTATTAACAACTCTGGCCGTTAGTCCCTTCCTTCTCTATCTGGCTTTGCCATTGCAGCTTTCAGAGTCATCTCACAGGTGCCGCTGCAGCAGTGTGGGGAGATGGGGACCGCGGTCCTGCTCCACAAGGTGTGAGACAAATGGGTTACAAGCATGTAAGGCAGATCCACCCCTCTGTGCCTTCGCATGCTGAAGTGGCATGCACAGGCTCCCCAAAATCCCAGATTTTGGGTTCCTGGGGTGCCCCTTCAGGGATGCTGCATTACCCCAAGCCTTTTCTTCCCACGCTCTGTCTGGATGGGAGAAGGCAAGCGTGGAGGTGGTGGCAGCTCCCCTTGGGCCCGGATCCAAGAAGCCAGGGGAAACGCCGCGGGCTGCCCGCTGCGCCCGGGTCGGCTGGCAGCCGCAAGGGCAGAGCGGCGCGCTCAGCCGGCTGCATCGCGCCTCCTTGCTGCTGTTTGTGACCAAATCTCCTGCTGCTGCTCGCAGGGGAAAATAATTAATTAAGCCAATTAATGAAGATAAATTGGAGTAGCAGCTTTGGAAAAATACCATCGGTCAACAGCCAGCCGTTCCCCCGGGCGGGCTGCAGAGGCAGCAGTCTCTCTCGGCAGTGCCGCGACAGGACTGAGCGCTCTTGGGCCGGCGGCTCCGCTCGCCTTTCCCCGCCACAGGCTGGGCGAGACACGCCAGCCCTCCGCTCTCACCTGCGGCTGTGGCCAGGAGCCCTGCGTGGGGGTGCTGCTGTGTCAGGAGCTGGGCGTGTTTAAGGTAATAACAAAATAAAAGGAGAAAAAAAAAAAAAAAACAACACAAAGAAAATCAAAATCCCTAAAATACCCCAAAAAACTGTCACACATCAGCCGGTGCTCCCAGCCCCTTCAGCTCAGCACTGAGTCAGGCCAGGGGATGCTGCCAAGGTGGTGTCAGACCTCCAGCCTCGGGGGCTGTCACTCAGCTCCTTCATTAGGAGGGAAAAAGTGCTTGGGAGCCTTCGCTTCCCACAGTGATTTTATTTCAAAGCTCTTGCAAATCAGGGGAAAGAGGGTATGAGGTTCACCTCTGTATGTGGGCTGCTGACTGAAAAAAAATTTCTTAATTTTGGCAATGATTTGGTTGTTGTAAAGAGTGGGAATCCAGCTGGGCATCGGGGGGTCTGGGGATGTTCTTGGGGTTGAGGTGAGAGGAAGGTGGAAAGCCAGAAAACCCTTTATGCAGCTGGGAAATCTGTGTGTCACCAGTATCTGCAGGGGGGCGGAGGGCTGTTAGCGGAGCAGCAAGATTGGTTTTCTTGTATTATTCCAAAAACATAGGGCTGATATTTATTTCATTAGGGTCAACCTTTCTGTAGCTGGTAAATGAATTCCAGGAAGTGAGAGGAACCCCAGGATCAGGGACTTTACTTCATTTGGGATTGTGTGCAGCTAATATTCTGGTTAAATAAATACATTTTACTAATTGGATTACTCAGACAGTGTAATATACTGCTGGATTTCCAACACGATGCTAATAAATTGTGTGAAGAACTTAATCATGTTAGCTTCCAAAAAGCTTGTAAGAGATGAAATTAAAAAATAAGTAGAAGTTGACATCTATTGCATTTCACAGTGTCTTCGTTTTCCTCATCCTTCTTACCATAGCACAGCTGATGTGGATTTCTTTTTTTAATCTGCCTGTGATTAGGGAGGGCGCAGCGTTAGAATAGGTCCTGCGGGATGGGGCACCTGGCTTGTTTGTCGCTTCTCACGCTGCTTTGTATCAAAGCAGAGGGAGTGAGACCTTGACTTCATCTTCCGGAGGCAAATGTGCTGCAGTTTATTTTCTTGGATGCACGCGGAGGGAAATGAGGCCCGAGAGAAGGCAGAGCACCCGATGCTCCCAAAGGCTGGAAAGGCTGATGCTGCGAGCCTGTGGTGGGGTCTGGCACAGGGGCAGTGGGATGCAGCCCCGGGCCGGGTCCTTCGCCCGGCACATCCCGCAGGTCGGTGCGGTTGGTACGAGCGCCCGCTGGGCACGGGGAGGTGAATAATGGCAGCATGGGACGGGGCGTGCTGTGCGTCTGAGTTCCTCTGCATCAGCAAAATGATGGAGCACGCAGCGCTGCCGCCATAATTCATCATTACAGAAATACCGTTTCCTTCACACTGCTACTCAGTTCACCTGCATGTTTCCAGCAGAAAGAGAAAATGGAAGAAATCCTTTTCTTTCTTTTTTTTATTTTTTTCTTCTTTGCTAGAAATGTACACTGAGAGAGGGAATGGCTCTTCCTCTCTAGGAATCGGTGACAAATGGCCTGTTAAAAACAGATAACTTGTAGCCCCATCAATAGAATAACACCATGGGTTATACAGAGAGCTCAAGATGTATTATTTAAGCCACAGCCAGCTGTCAATAGGCTCTGCTTTCTACTGAGAAATAAATGCCAGGCAAAGGGAGTTTTGTGGCTTGAGCCAAGGGGCCAGGGAGCCTGCTCATTGATGAAGTCTGCTCTGGGCATCTGGCAGAAGGACAGCTCACTTGCCTGTTACACAGGTCAAATGCAGTGCTCTAACACCCGCGGCATTGTCTTGGGGTAGGGATGCTTGCTCCTAACTCCAGTTACACCCCAGCTCCTTCTCCGATGGGTTCCCTCTGCTGCGCACAGACCTGTCGCACCCTCCCTGCGTGGGACAGGGTTTGCTGTGATCCCAATTCACGTGGACTTGATACCAGCACCTCCATAGGATGGAAATAATAATCTCTGTGTTTGCCTTTGCAAATGCCTCACCAAAATGGTGCTCCGGTGCTAGGAGCTAAGGGGTTAAAGTACCCCTTACCTTGCTCACAAGCCGCCTCTTTGGACTCCTCTAAACTTTTTGGATGTATTTGAAGCATCAAATGGTGATAATTGTTGTATCAAAGGGGGGGAATAATTTGCCTTTCTGAAGTGCTGTGAGATCTCCAGATGAAACGCGTGGCTGCAGTGATTGGCACTAAAAAGGAGGAGTTGCCAATTCTTGTTACAGCGTCGGTTCCCCACGAAGGTTTGGATGAGTGTCCTGGTGCACGTGTTGTGGTAGCCAGGAATCCTGCCCCCATCCCTCCAGTGAGGCCTCCTGCTCTTTAGGATGAGGCACAAGACCTAAGTGAGGGCAGGTGATTTCCACAGAGGCAGCAATTCTCACACCAAGGCAGGAGCCAGCTCCAGTTCCCAGCTGCGTTTTGGAGAGTCAAACCCAAAAGAACCAGATCAGGCAAAGTACCTGGGAGCAGCAGGGACTCAGAAAGCCAAAAAGCAAAGTCCAGCCTGGCGCCTGCAGTCGGTGCTTACAGACTTGGCTGAGCAGCACTGTATACACAGCGACAGAATCTCTGCACTGCTGCGCTCCCCCTCTTCCCCTCCCGTTTATATCTCCTCCTGATCAGAGTTTCCTTATTTTTTGAATTCCCCATTTAAAAGAAGTATTGTCTGCATGAGGCCTCACCCTGCATTTATTTATATTTTCGCTCACAGCGGGATTTAAAAACAACAAACCAGCCCCTGAAATGGCAGCAGCTTCCCCATAACCTGAACCTCATTGAAATACTAATAACTAGGTTTTGATGCAGCTTTGTAGGTATTAATGCAAATGTTTTTCTGACTCTCCAGGTTTAATAGCAACAGCTTATACAACTCTAATTAGCATAACAAAATTCAGTGATGAGGAGTAAAGTGCTTGTCTTGTTTGATGTTTCCTGGTAATTAGTAAGAATAATGATTTATGCAGTGTTCCTGGTCCTCAGCTCGCAAAAGATGGCAGAGAGCACTCTCGGCAGTTAACTCCTGTCTTGTGGGGAGGATGTAGCTGATGGAAAGTGCATGTGCCTCCTCTTGCCCTGAGACCCAGACGTGCTCGCACAGCACCTGCACCTGAGCGCAGAGGCAGTCCAAGGGCTCGGGGAAGTTTCCCTGCACATGTTTGCATGTGTTGGTCCACGCAGAGTTCTACGGTTACGTCTCACACATGCTCTCGTCGAGGCCTAACTGGCGGCTGTGCCTTTTGGATAGGGATGGGCAGCAATCATGCAGAGCCAGGGCAAGGCTTTTGGTTTAGAGATTGGACGCACGTGTGTTTGAGAGGTTAAGTTTTTCCCTTCTGCATGCAGCTGGGAAGCTTTCCTTCTCTTATTGCAAATATTGGAGACAGGGACCCCCTGAAGCAGGTCTGCTGCGGCGGGGGGAGGTTTCCACTCTGCTGTGCCCTCTCAGAGCCAGCGTTTGCATGGTGAGAAGGCAAAGCTGCTGTTGTACAGCCCGTGCTTGCTCCTCCTGGCAGCAGCGCGCAGCGTTCCTCCCAAAAAACCCCTTTTCTCCCTGCCTTTGGCTGGGTATTTGACCTGAGGCTTTGTAAAACACAACGACGTGACTTGGGCACTCTGTTTTGGGCCATGAGGAGTTAAGGGTCAAAAGAAAAGAGGCTGTTGCTGGCGCAGCATATACTGGCATTTACCAGGTTGCAGCCCTGTGTGTTTAGCCTCTGCAGACCCAGGGCTCTGTGTCACCTTTAATATTGCTCCCCAGCTATGAACCCTCCTTGGGTTCATGGGAAACTGCAGGCTCTGCCCGGCCAAGAAACCCCCTTCACCCCCATTTTGTGTAAGAGGGGAAGGATTAAAAGCCACTGCTGCCTTCGCAGCTGCGGTGCAGCCCCAGCGGTACCTTCAGCACTCCATCACCTGCTGCGGGGGAACTGGTGGGGACGGTCCATGCTGTGAACCTCTGGGGAATGCCCTCGGCTGTCCCTCGCCTTGCCTCTGCCATTAAACGTGCTATGAGTTATGGACTTGCCAATGGGCTGGGCACATGAAGCCCTTGCATTAGCCACAGACTGTCCCCTTTGTCTCCTGCTAGCTCCTGCCCGATCCCCCAGCACCATCCTCTCCTTACAAAAGCTTTCACTGTATTAACAACTGTAGAATAAACCATCCAGGGTGGTAAATTTTGAACTAGTAAAAAGAAACCCTCCTTTTATGTGGTCTGTAGTTGGCTTTGTGGAGGGCAGCGCTGAAGGTACTTATTGAGATAAATGTTCTGGCTGAGTTTTTAAAAGGACTAAATAATGTTGGCCATTCACGGGTATGTAAGGTGACAAAATTAAGGGAGAAGTTAAAGTACCTGCTACTGAGTGTTGGATGAATTTCTGTGGCAATCTGGAAGCAATCTCTGACTGTGCAGGCAGCTCCCCAGGCAGGGACTCGTCCGGCACAGCTGAGAGGAAAGCCGCTGTGTTTCTGAAGTACCAGAGCTTGGATGTAGTAGCAGCTATGTCAGTAGCCTAATCCAATACAGCAAATCCTTTGTTTCCTTGCTAAGAAAGCTAATTTTGCAAAGTAAAAAACTGAATGATGTGTAATCTGTGAGCGCCACAGACAGAGGCGCTCCTGGGAGAGAGAAATTGTCATCTGAGGAATAGGACGGATGCAACCAGGGCTGCTCACTTGTATTTCCTCCTTCCCTCCACCCTTCCAGTGTTTCTGAAATGGCTCCTGCCATGAGACACCCCGAGACAAGATGCATTCATTCATATTAATAACATTCGAGTATTTGCATGGGTAAGGTGGCTCAGAGAGAGGCATTCATGATGAGAAGAATAATTTCATCCAGCCAGTCTTTGCAAACCACTCTGGGGAAAAGCTTTCCCACCCTGAATGCAGTGGGAAGCTTTAACTGTACTGTTCACATAAGAAAGCACAAGCCCATCTGACAAGCTGCAAATGCCAGCCTGGAAATGTCCCCTCCATCCCCTCTGCACAGGCAGCTTCTCCCTGCCCAGCAGCACCTCGCCGCTTCCCCAGGCTGCTCACACCAGAGACAGCGTGGGGGGCTGACCTCCGCCAGCTGCTGGGGGATGTGCAGGGCTCTTGGGGAGAGCTGGGGTCACGCTTGTCCAAGCAATGCAGAATTCGCTGGGCGGCAGTTACCCCTTGAGCCCAGGGCTGCGCTGCCCAGCTCTGGATGGTCCAGCCCCCAGCACACAGCTGGCTAGGGGCGAGGCTCCCTGCTCCAGGGGGTGGTTGCAAGGCACAGAACCCCCATCTCTTCCCAGAGCATTTTCCAGTGTCTCCCACAGAGGAAATTCCTTGGAGTGAGATCCCGCCCTCCTCTCCTAGGGAGGTCAGATCTGCTGGGGAGCCCAGGAGCTAGCGATGGGGAGAGATCCTGCCTGCAGCCCCTGAACTCCCACTCACCTGGCTCCTGAAAGGTGCAGCAGCATCCCTGCACTTTTTATAGTGATACTTACTTGTTAGCAAAGGTTCAGCATGCAGAGGTGGCTTATCCTGTCTTAGTGGTTGGTCGCAGCAGACAAGCATCACTAGGCGCTCTGGTGTTTTTCGTGTTTGTGCCCCGCTGGAGGATAACAGCGTCCTCGGTGAGCACAGCTCCTGTCCTTGCACCCGACCCCTGCTCAAGGTGAGGCATCGCAGGGGTGCTTGGCTTCTAACCTGGTGCAATGAGCCTTACACTGGGTCTCCCTACGCAAACGTTTGGTTCACGTAGGGGTTTTATTTGTTGTAGAAATAATTAAGTTTTGGTACAATGCCTTTAAGATCTTGTGCTTGGCTTGTTAGTGCAGGGTGTAAACCTGAGTTACAGCTAGACCTGAGGTTACCAGGAGAGCTCAGTACCAGTGGGAAAACAACCCTGAGAGGCAGATGGAGAGAGCATGGTGTGGCCAGACTGAACGCTCACGCAAACACGGGCAGATGTGTGACTACATACTGACAAAACTTGCCTTGCTGGCAGACAACGGCACGTACACGGTTTAGCGCCGCTTTCTGGGGGCTTTCCAGAGGGCCACGTAATCTGCTGCAGAATATATTGCGAACCTTGTTGCTCCTCCAAATTTCAGCCAAGACAGGCAAGCTCCCAGCAGCTGCGAGGCAGGGTTGCAGTCTGGCTCATAGCGTTGGCGCTCATGGGTTTCAGCAAGTCTGGAGGACTATGCAAGTTGTAGATGCAACTAGAAAAGCTTGTGGCAAGCCATGTGGGCTTCAGAAGGCGTGTGGGGTCTGAGCTGGTGGCAAAGGTTGGACTGGGGTTTGATTTGAAATGCCTCACCTGGTGTCCAGAGCGCTCTCTTTCACGGCCTTTGGAAAGGATTTGTGTGCTTTAAATACAGCTCTCAAAAAAGTAAATGTCTAGCCTGCGGACGCCTCTAAGCGTTTCTGCAGGCTCTCTCCAAGGTGGTCATCCTTGAATGGGATGATATTTCTCTGCAGATGGCAGCTGGTCAGCCGGCTCCCAACTTCCTACTGCTGAACGCTGCCAAGTAGCAGAATTGAGCCCCACTGGTGCGTATAGACCCACTGGTGGGACCTGCCTGTGGCCAGAGGGTGCCAAAGGGGCTCCTCGAGGAGCCTTTAGAGAGGGGATTTGCAGGTACCTGGTTTCCAGCACGGCTGCCTCAAGCAGCCCAGCATCAGCTCCAGCGTGAGGTGGCAGGCGGAGACAAGGGGGAGCGAAGAGAGCCCTGAGGGGGTGCTGCTGTAAAGCGTTTCCACCCCTTTCTGCTTCGAAAGGCGTGCAGGCTTCCCAGAGCCTGTGTGCGCATGGATGTGAATGATATAAATGTAAAACTGGCCTTCTCAGGTTCCGAAGAGCGCAGTTTGCAGCTGGAGATGGATCACCAATCTTCCAGGGAATTGTTCTCTACAAGGTTAAGCATGTTTGCAGAAGAAATATGGATAATGCTCTTATCATGTATGACCTTTACTATATGTGTAACATTGTCAGTGACAAAAATGCCATTTTTTAAATGGTTTTCACACTATGGTATCCAGCCATTAATCATGATGTATGTGCGTGACTCTATATTGTTTCTCTGAAATTGCAGCATTAGATTACTTTCCAACCCGGCTGCTCACATGAATTGTACCCCCTGTTACCATGAGCAAGGTTCCTATCTTCCATGCCTAATGTCAGCCTGGCCCTACGTTTACCCAGAGGACTAGGGAGAAACTTCCAAGGCACAAAGGCTGCAGCTCTCCTTCCTCAGCAGACAATTTGTGCATATGTGCGTATAAATGGTGCACTTACTTTAAGATGTCTCTCTAATCCAGGAGTTGATAAATGACTCTTTCAGATGCCTCTGCTGATGTTGCATTTTTAATGTAGACAAACTGTAGCTTTGGCTCTGGTCTGAGTATCCCTGCTGCTGCCATCTCCGCTCTCCCTGGGTTAATGTTTCATCTTGCCTGCTATAATTCCGGAGTTTTTACTTGCAAAGTGTATTTTGATTTACAGAAGGTGAAAAGCAGTTGGCAGTTTGGTGTTTACTCTTTTGTGGGCTTTTTTTTTTTTGATGCAGTGAGCCTTCAGGTGTGAGTACTGTTTCCCGCTATGCATAACTAAATTTTACCTCCCCGCCCTGAAGAAAGGTGCCACCCAAAAGGGATGGCAAATAAAAGCCCTTGTGTCCTGCTTGAGCTATGGTTTTGGGGTCACCGTGTGAGTTGAGGTCACACTCCAGTGCATGGTGGCACATAACACCTGCCAGACAGGACTTGTGCAGAGATCAAGGGGAAAACAGAGCTCACAGTTAGCAGCTAAATAGGTAGTCATTATATGTAGCCCTAACACATAAGCCCTGGCTGTTTCTGCCTTTTCCCCCTTTATTGCTGGCATTAAAGCAGCCACTCAAGAGCTGGGCTGGTTTTAGCGAAGTCACGGCTGTGGGCATCGCCTTTGCAGCCCTGTGCCCAGCCTCGGTGTGCGTGTGAGCTGTGGAGTCGGTGTGTATGCCCATGCCCGTGCCCGCTCTGCACAGCCCCAGTGCAGGGCATCGCCAGGAGCTCCAGAGCTGCTGCACGAGCCCAGTGGTTCTGCTGGCAGCTGGAAGATGGCATCACAGGCCAGGTAAACATGGCTTTGGAGGTATCCCTTGTCACTCAGTTGGAAGGTGGTTAACGTTATCCAGGGTGTCACCATGGGCTTGTTGGGAGCTGGTCTCCCTTTGCTGCTGGAGCGGGAGTGAGTTAGATGAGTTGAAGGGAAGCAAAGTGTTTCTGATGCAGATAATGTGGATGTGCTCCATCCATGCAGAGCTGTATGTATCCAGGCGGGAGGAGGGATTCCCAGTGTTTCATGTCTCCAAATGTAACTCATTAAGGTCTAATCTTGCTCGTTCTCATCAGCATCAAACAGGAGTGAGGCCACTGAGATCACTGAGCTCTTCAGCTGGAATGGGAAAGCAGAGAATTTGTCTGTTGGGAGAAGATTATTTTAGAATAACAAAAAAGGTCTATGTTTTCTAGCCCATTGCTGATTTTGAGGAAGACCTCCCTAGGCCTTTGACATCCGCAGGTACCTTTGTCTCTGGGCTGGAGTATCTCTCCCTTCCTCCTACTTTTGTGCAGAGCTCTTTGCTTTGGAAACTTTCTGTCTCTTACTACGTGCATATGTTCTGCCCGGTACGGTAGGGACTGGTTACACCACTGCCACAGGGCTCCGTAATCCCTTTGTTCTGCTTTTTTACACAATTCTTCAGTGTTGCAGAGAGGCAGCAGGTCCCCAGGTGCAGGCTGCTGTACCTTCCCCAGTGTGCAGTCTGTCCCCACCAGCCTGATCCCTCCTTCTGTCCCCATAGACCCTCACAGGCTTTGCTGCTGTCCCCAGAAATCCCTATTGCTTATTGATAACTTTCTGGTACCAAACCGAGTGCTTGTGGCCGTCGTAGCCCTTGCTCAACTCAGTTTATGGGCTGGGGGCTCTCACCTGTGTCTCAGGACATGCCTGGCATGGCTTTGGGCACGGATGAGTGCTGCATCCCCAGGGGTGAAACTGGGAGAGGTGATGCCAGGCTGGGTCTGCAGTGCCCTGAGGCAGCCCTGTCCTCTGGAGCCCCACAGCGCTGCCCTCCCTGTGCCTGAGCCCTCCTCACCCACCTCCCCCTGCAACTGCACGGGGGCGTCTTGAGATGAATGGATTATGTGTGTGTGGGAGCAAATGCAAAACAAATTGCACTTGCACGTGAGATCAGGCATGTCTCTTGTCCCTTTGTCTCTATATCCCTGTGTGCTTTTGTTTCAAACTCTTGCTTTTCTAACGAGTTTCTCCATGCCATGTGTGAACTTTGAGACCAATAATGCTGAAGCTTCCCATTTTGTTGGTACCACCTAAAGAAGTAATGTGCCTTTCTGTCTGCCTGTCTCAAACCTGTCTTAGGCTAATCTCAGACCTTATTTTCTCCATTTACTCTCACTTGCTGTTTCTCTTCCCTTGTTGTTTTACCCTAATAATAAGCCCTGGAGAACGGTTTGGGATCTTGACTCACATAGCCAGTCTGGCTGCACAGGGTGCAAAGGGCTTTCTGGGGGGATGGACCTCCTCCCTGCCTCCCCTCCGTGGAAGTGTTGATGTTGGAGGCATTACTGCATGTTCCACGCCACGCGATTAGTCAAATTCTGCTAAGTAACTAAATAAAGATGTAATTTTAATGATGATTAAATTGAAGCACCTCATTAATTTCATGTGAGAGGTGGGGAAGTACACGGCAGCTCTTTCCCTAAATTCATTGTTTGTCTGGCCGCGAGACGTCCCCTTTCAACGTCTGGTTGAGTCTAATTTAAGTATGTAAATTTAATGGTTCAGTAAGTAAAATTGCCTTTATTGTTTGGAATGGTTTGCACAGTAATTTACGAGCTAGCAAGGCTCATTTGATAGGAGTGTATGATGGAGTAGGTGACTACAGTGAAGGACATGTTTATCTTAAGGATACAGGGGAAGAATGCAGATACGTAGCATCTGTAATCAGGGACCTTGGGATAACAGGGCTGCTGGGAGACTCAGGCATGAGCCAGGTCACGGGGACAAAGGAACCCGGAGAGCTCGGGCCTCGGGCACACTGAGGCATGGCATGGGGTGGCGTCCCTCGCCCTGCATGGGTGCTGTCACTGGAGATCACACCAGAAGTGACAGGTGCCAGCGCAGCAGCCCATCTGGGGCAGCAGCTGTGTGGGAGCAATGTCACCCTAATGCTCCAGAGAGAGGTTTTTATCATCAAAACCGAGGACGAGATCTCGCAGACCGCAGGAAGGGCAAGGAAATAGTTTCAGCTGCGTTCAAGCCTTTTGTCCTCCACACTGCTGCTTGGGAAGCCTTTGGCTGGGAGGCATGGTGGGCCAGGGCAGTCCCTGTTATGAAATGAGAGGGTCACCCCGCATTTGGGGTGGTTTTCCCCAGCAGCATGAGGAGCTCAGGTCTCACCTGAGGCTGGATCTGTGGTGAAGCTAGGCTGAGATGTGGGTGGTCCTGGTGACTTCTCTTGGCCATCCTGCCGCTGCTGTTCATCGCTGTCCCTCCTCAAGGCACTCTCATGCTGTAACCAGTTTGTTATTATAGTGTTTCTTATTTAAAATGGCTTGTGCTGAGGAGCTTGAAGTGCTTTTCAGCTTTAATTAAGCCTCACTAGACACTTGTGTTCTGGGAAGCGATTATTGCTCTTACCTTGTGGGCTGGTGCAGGAGGTCGCAGGGCTCTGCCCAGGGACACCCAGCTGGGCAGCGCGGGGCTGGGAAGTGGTCCAGGACACCCACCACCCCCCCAGCCCTCCTGACAGCATCCCTGATGTCGGACACCACCTCCCGAAGCTGTCGCTCCAACAGACAAGTAGCAAACTCTACTTTGCTTGACTATAGTCTGGCTTCCAGAAAATCTATGTAAGGCACGTTGCAGTCACAGAAAAATAGAGAATGAAAACGTTACAATAAGGAGCTGCCCTTTATAAGGTGATACAGGGGTACGTAGGGAAGCCTAATCCTTAGAAAGGACAGGGACCTCGTGTTTAAATGGGGAGGGTCCCTTGCCACCATTATAGGTGTAACCCAGAAAAGCTCTCCCCAAATCTTTTGTTTTAATTTTGCCCATCTGCCCGGTTTTACAGCCATCCCCAGTGAGGCTGAACAGATGTGCGTACGCCAGCCGCTGCCGAGGGTTTCCTTCTCCTGCAGTGCGGGTGCAGAGCAGGAGCCGGCACCGAAGCCCCAGGGCAGACACGGGGGTTTGCTCTGCACCCCCTGGCTCATGGCTGTGTCCCACTGACTGCTGCTGCTGCATGTGGGGGAAAACCCACGGCATTTTTCTCTGACTTTCACAGCCCACAGTGGTGTCCTTTGCCCATCGCAGGGAGCTGGGGGGATACGGCAGCGAGGGCAGCTTTTGCTGCAGCTCCTAGCTGCTACAGCTGGTGGGAGCGGGGCCGTGGTTTCAGGGGCTGTTCAACTTAGTATTTGCATCAGTGGTAAGAAATTTAAGATATACAAGAAATGTTTACAGTCCTGCTTTTATTCCAAGGGTGAGTAGCAAGAGGGCAAACACTACCTTGCCGTGCTTTGGCTCCTTGAGTACCCTGTGGGTGGCCCACACTACAAAAAGATCACTACCATGAAAGCTTTCCGGGTTGGAGACATCCTTGCTGCTCTGCCTGTACCTATTTCTCTGTGCTTGGGCACAGCTTCTGGAGCTGTCAAGATGTATTTAACCCTGTGGCTGCTGCATTGCAACGAGAGACCATTAGCAAGCTGAGCAGCCGTTATATCCCTCTGTGCTGAGAGTGTAGCCATTTATTTTGCTAAGTAGACAGTGTGTAGTGAAGAGTGTGATGAGAAAGGAGGGAGGGCTGGGTGATGTGGAAAAAGGGATAATTAAAAAAATGAAAGGGAATCCACCCAATTGCATGGGCTGTTCTCAGGGGTTGCATTCCTCAGGCTGTGTTCAGGATCTCAGGGTCTCAGCAGTATGTCCTGCTGCTGGGCTGGGTGAGGGAAGGAGGGGGCAGCTTCAGCCAAAGAGATGAGAAACCCCTTTTCTCCCACCCTCTCTTCCCACACTTGGTTGGTGAGCAGGACCCACTGACTGCAGTGGTGATCTGAAAGGAAACAATGGGCCTTTTTCTTGGTGTTCTTCCACTGAAGTCAACCGGTGCTTTGCCCTCAGAGAATCTAAAAACTGAAGTTTTGGGGTTGGTGCTCCCCATTCTCCTTCACCTAATGACTATCCACGAAAAACTCTGGAGCCAGTCAGTTAGAGCAGCTGTGCTGCTGCAAGGATTTTCCTCGGCTGAAATGAATATCAGGCTAAACCGCAATACCTGTTCATTGTTGTGGTTTCCCCTCATTTTATTTGCTTTTGAGCCTCAAGTAGGAGAAAACACACACCTGGGTTTTAAAAGGCTGTTCATTCTTTGCAGTTATTTCTTGGGTTGCTTTCTGAGGTCTTGCAGGCCCCAGCTGGGAGAGGCTGCTTCAGGCAGGGACACCCCTGCTTGTGCCTTTTGGCAAAGGGCTTTTAATGCAGTGGAAATACAGGAAAAAGGGTACTGTTGGTGCGGGGAAAGTTACATGTACACTTTGCGGCATTAGGGACAGAAATGTGCAACTACCATAGAAATCAACCAAGTTTATTCCTAATTGACTAACGACTGCTCCTGCGCCCAGCGAAGAGCAGAGAGAGACCGCATCCTCCGCCGCCTGAGGTGGGTGCTGGGGGAAGCCCGGCTGTCCCGGGGGTGGCGGAGGGATGCTCCTGCCCAGCTGGGGTGTCCCGCGTCAGCATTGCGTTTCTGCGTACAGCAGGGCTCCCCGCTAGGCAGTCGCGCGGATTTGCAGCCTTTTGTCTCCAGCACCGGCTGCGACGGCGGCAACTGCCTGTTCCTCTGCCTGCAGCCGGCCCAAACTGGGGCGACGCACGGCAGCCGCTGGGTGGGATCCTCAGAAGGACGAATCAAAAGCGCAGGCACCGAGGGCTGCATAGAGAGCTGCTGTCGAGGGCCTTGAGACCAATTAGACTATATTAATTACCTTCTGAGCTAGCCTGCAGCTTTTTGAAATTCCAGCATCATCCTTACCATGAACACCTTTTAGATCCTTCAAAGGGCCAGGGCTGCTGGCTACCCCAGGCAGGCTGAAATCTCTCAGGTTGCCCAGGCTCAATTATGTCTTTCAACACAGCTTGTCACCTCTAATGCTAAGGCCCAAATGTGAGGGCACTGACCTTTTCAAGTCTTGGAAAGGTTGCTCAAATGAGGATGACAACCCAAAAGGGGGGGGGGGGGGGGGGGGGGGGGGGAAGAAAAGTAAAAAGGGGAAGAGGAAACTCCATGTGACATGGAAATAACTTCTTGTGTCCATGTGAAGGGTTTCACTCTGCTTTCACTTACATCATTTATCGATTTAGAGATTAGTAAAATTGTGCAGTCTGCAAGGAGAGGCAAACCGGTGCATTATGAAGCTGTATGAAAGATCTGCCCTAACTGTGATAGGAGAGAGAATGAACTGCCACCTCTGGCCAAAGCAGTTTAGTGCTAAAAATGATAATTTCTGTTTTGCCTTTGCCTAGAATTTATATTTTAAACAATGAATTGAGGAAGAGTTCTGTCAAAGATTTGAAATGGTGGTAAATATTTTCAGGTTCTTTTTTTTAAATCCATGGGAAGGGTGTTTCGGACACAGCGGGGGTTAATCTCTTGTGGGGGGAGATTGTTATTTATATTATGGGGTTAGGGTGAAGAGAGAGGGCTGGTAGTTTGGTTGCTTTTGATGGAGAAGATATAAAAATGTAATGATGGAAAACATACGTAAAGCAACAACAAATCATCTGCCTGAGTTGCACTGCTTTTTCCTGGGCAAAACACAAATAAAGAAATGGTAGTGAACTAAAATGTCCATAACTGAAGATCTGAGTCACGTGGGTAGGGAAACTTTTGCACTAATTATCTAAGTTTCAGTCTTGTGGTGTCTCTTTCAGGAACAGAGCAGCTTTAGCTATTCGAATCATTTCTTCATCATGCAAACATCCATTGAACTAAATTCATTTTTCTTCTGTGCTTTTCAGCTCTTTTCCATAGCCCTGGGATGTGACTGTCTTTATATTAATAGGAACTGCTGCCTGACAACCATTAAATGTGCATTTAAGCCTTTTGCATAGCCTGAACATGCTATAGCTGTTCCATGTCATGACTGCTGACGAGCGGGGTCAGGCCCTTTCCTCAGTAGATATTGCTGAGCCTATTAGGCTCTAACGGGGTTAGAACAATTGATATTTACAGCCCTGCCGAGACCAGCCAGACTTTTGCAGCCAGCGCAAGGGCTGGCAGCACACGGGGTCCGATGCTGGGCTGAGCTGCTGGCCGAGGAAGGTGTTTACCTCCGTTCCTGAAGGGAGGTGAAACCAGGGGGAGAAGGTTGCTGCCTGGATGGGATGAGCGTGGCTGCTCTAAGATTTATTGACAGCACCAACTTTTTGGACAGAGTCTTTTGGAAATGCTGTCGTGGGGAGCTGAGCGCGTGGTGTGTCAGGCTGGAAAAGCAGGGCTCTGCTCGCTGTTCCTCCCTGGGATGCAAACGCGCCCTTTACCTGCTCCCTGTGTTCTGCTCCGGTGCCATCCGAAATGCGCAGCGATGGCACCTACCTGTGTCCCAGCATCCGTGGGTGAAGTGTGCTGGGCGGGCGCGCGGCAGGGATCACCGCGTGCTGAGCGCACCCGGCTCTGCCTGATCGAGGGTTTCAATGGTGGCGTGATTATCATGCAGCCGGTGGGTTTTGGTTGATGAATGCTGTTGTGTAAGGCACGGGACAAGGTCATAAACTCTGCGTGCGCAGAAACGGCGCACCTAGAGGCTGGTTAAAGCCAGCGGTTTGGAGTTGTCACGCTGTGCCGCTCGTGCCATGCAGATGATTGCCCGGGGTGGAATCCCCAGGGCTCCCCAGGAGCTGGAGCTTTACACATCCACATTCCGTGGCAAAGACCTGGGGTGACACCTGGGAAGGCGATTAGTTGGAAGTCCATTCCTTGAATTCATGGGGGGTTTTTTCCTTTGGTTTCAGACAGAAATGAGAGCAGAGCAGAGCCTGACCTGGTTGCATAAGAGAAAATGTAAAAATAACCCACGAGCGTGAGAGGGGAAAGCACGGGAGAAGCAGACCCGTGTGACAGTTCCCAGAGCTGTCTCAGCTCCACCAGAGATGCTCCTGCTCCCTGGCTGGACCACTCTTATGGGGTGATTATTTCAGCCTACAGAAGCCTGTTGTTGCAATTAAATGCTCAGAAAGAGCAGAAAGCAGAAGGGAACAGAGTGAATAGAGAGGTGCAAGAGCCTTGCCATGACAAATATTAAAAAATGACTATCTGCTCTGAAATGATTTTGGGCCCAGAAGACAAGACGGAGAGGGAGGTGATAGGCTCTGCTTGGAGCTGGGATTTCGGAAGACAAGGGCAGCTCTGCCAAACAGGGTTGAGGCAGGTTTTGGGGTTTTGGTGTTAGGATGAGACTTGCAGGAGTGCCGGCTTGGGGCGCTTCTGGTCTGTGCCTCTCATCTGCTGTTTTTTGCTTTTGTAGAGATGACTTAGGAGAAAGGACGAGGAAAATGAAGGAAGGCCTGGTATTTCCTTTTTCCTAGGGATGTCACAGGGCTTTGCAGAGGCAGGCAAGGACTGCCGGATAAAGGGAGAGCTTGAGAACAGAGGGAGTTAAGTGACAAGCGAGGTGAGGCATTTGTGTGCTTTGGAAAGAAAAAGCAGAGCTCCTGAGCCCCAGGCTTCCTGATCCACACAACTGAACAACAACAAAAAATAGAAGAAAACCGAATAAAACTCATTCTTTCAGCTAACTGCAGGTGACCGCTTTCCCAAGGTAGTTGTTCTCCTCTTTATTCCACTCGTTTTACATTCACGGTGCACAAGCAGCCAGCTCGCTCCCTCCCAGCAGGATTTAAGTGTCAGTCAAGACAAGGAAAGTCCAAATCCCCCACGTCACAGTGTGACAAGGAGGCCTGGATGGTGGTTAGGTGAAGAGAGTAAAGGCTGATTTAGCACTCTCCCCCTGAAAAAGACTTTGAACGGGCAAGTAGGTGTCAGCACAAGGTGACTGAACAGCCACCCCTTCCTCCAGCTACCCGTTGCCGTTTTGGTTGGTGATGCAGCAGCGTGCTGCACCCCCGTGCCCAGTGCCGGCTGGGCTGGCAGCTCTGGCCAAGGCGAAGCCCAGGCAGCAGGGTTGGATGTATGGCCCCGGGCACCTACAACCTATTTGCAGCTCCTTCCCCACCCAGGGCACCCACCACCGGGTAGCACTGCCTGCCCCGAGCTGCCGGCACCGCCTGCTTTTGTCTCGCTGGCAGCGTGCAGGGACAACTCACTTTAATTAATATTATTAACACTGCATCAGCAGCAGCTCCTTCTCCACCATTCTAGCAGAGGACTTGTCCTTCAGCATTGATCTGCCTTGCGTCTACCCACAGGGGTGAGGATCAACAGACAAAATGTGAGCACAGCTCACCTGCTGCCTTTTATTCCTCCCTCTTATTTATTAGTTAATCTGATTTCTAATTTTCCAGCTGCTTTCCTCTACCACAGGACAGCCTGGTCTGTCCTGGGGAGGAAGGGGGGTCAGTCAGTTGGTTGGCCGTGAGGATGGGCTCTGTCTGGCCAAATTGCCCGTGAAACAGTGCCATCCTCCATCTAGCAGTCCAGGTCTGCCACTGAATATCGTCATCGCGATGCTGTTTGCTGGGATGGCACTGCCAGGCACCCCCCCACCCTGCACGCCATTGCGCAGCCCTCCGCCACGGTGCTCCCCCCCACCGCACGCCTCCTCTCCTCGCCGCATCTCTCCCCTCCGCATCGCTATAATTGACATTTTCCATCTGACAGGTTCTGTTTTCCCTTCCCGCAGTTGCTAAGGAAACCGGAGAGAGGGCCCGGGAGCCATTAGCTGCCGTCATCGCCTGCCCGTCCGCAGAAATGTCACTTCTGCTAACGAACACTATAGGAAAAAAAAAGTTAAAACCCGAACAAAACACACCGCCAAGCTCAAGCTGCCATCATGTTAAAGAAAGGGGGATGGTGTAACAGCCCCCTCATCTCACCCCCCGTGCAAAGGTGGTGCATCCCCACCCTGGTGCCGTGGCAGGGCTCAGCATCCCTCGCCTCGATGCTTTTGCCTGGTCAGCCCCTGCAAAGTGTGGGGGCAAAGGGGCTCTCCCAGCTGGGCACTGGTGCCCACGGGCTGTCCCCAGCCATGGGGGAAGGCAGTCGGGTGCCCATGAGGGTTTCTGGACCCCCAAATGGAGGTGTAGAAGCCCAGGTGCCCTCCCGCGGTGCATAACCCCGGGGCCGGGGCTGCAGGTACACAAGCAGCCTCCCACGGGCGGCTTGCTGCCTCACTCGTGCTGCCCTGTTGTGATTTTAAGTTCTCTTAAAGTGCTTTGTTATTAAAAAGTAGATGGTCGCCCTCCACCACTCCTCCACACAACGGTGGGGAGATGGACTGTGGCAGCCCTGACAACTCCTTGTTGAATTAAATTTACAAAAAGCGAACATCCATTGACCAAACCGCCGCGGTTCTGCAGCATCAATGCGCGAGTTGCTGTCTCGTGTGGAAGTTAAGACGGCTGCCGTGTTCTTAAATTCCTGTGGTGTTCCTTCTGCTTCTTTCAGAAATTTTTATTCCCCATCATGGTTTCTCCATTCTCTTCTCTTATTTAGAGAAATGCCAATATTCTACTAATTGGAAAATCAGATACAACGCGATCCAGCGGCTTGTTGGAACCCACATGCAATCTGTTGGTGAGCTGGGGAGAAAGCTAAAATTTTCTGCATCCCATTTTGCAACGTTTTCCATGCTACTGTAATTCGTTACTCCTTCATCCAGATATCAAACCAAAGGAGACCCAGGCTCCTCGGATACTCTGCCAGCTCCACACACACCCCAGGTTTTCCTCTACAACCTGCTTTAAATGAAGACAGAAATCCTTCTCTGTTCTATCAAGTCTGCGTGACCACTGCAATTACTGTAGATTCAATGAAAATTTATTTCTTTTGCTAGTGGAAGTGCCCACGTGCAGCAAAACCTTCAGGGACTTTTGTTTTATTATTTGACATAACTCAGTGCATACTCACAAAATACCGTTTTCAAATATTCGTCACAATCGGGTCTGGTTTCGGTGAGGCTGTGCCACGCTACCCCTGGGACCAAGAACTGTATCTTTGCCGAATCTCAAGTTTTAAGAAAACCTTGAACTACTTGGAGGTACAGGTGACTTCTAGGAAGTCTGAATTTCTGGTCTCAGGAAAGTTAGTGTTTGACTCTTGTGCCCCGTTTCGTCCTTTCCTATTTGTGGTCCTTTGTCAGTGGTGGGCAGAGAAATGCAGCCTCAGAGAGCAGAAGGCACCGGGCCCCTCCTTCCCTTCTGACACCTGTCAGCAATGCCAGGTGAAGGGCGTCAGCCCCGCGCTTCCCTTCACAAATCTATGGCTATGCAAAACTACAAGCTGGAGCCTTTCACGGCGTTTCCTGTGCCATAGCTTTGCCCGCTTCGAGCAGCCAGCTGAGGAGCGATTTGGCAGGCTGCTGGCCGCAGGCAGCGGGGAGTTCAGTGCTAAGGTGGTGGCGGGCGCCGTGCCCTCTGCGTCCTGAGGAGCAGCCTGCGACGGTGCCGCCAGCATCGCGCGGTTTCTTGTCTCCGTTACCCAAGCCAGGTTTGCAGCCTCTCCCGCGCCTCTGGGTGCTACTCGTCGCAGATGCACGGGAAGCGAAGGACTCGCTCAGCTCCTTGGGACAGGCACAGGAGGCCGGTGAGGCTCTGTGGCACTGGGGCGACAGGAAGGTGTGCCGGGAGGGGTTCTCCCTGTTTTGCCACCACGAGACACCTCCTTCCCCCGAGCGCCAGCTGTGTTAGCGGGGATGACACGCCCTCCCGCCCAGCCTGGGACCGTGGAGCCCCATCACTACCAGTACACTGCCTTGCCTGCACTTACCTCCGGGGAGTGTTGCCCTGAGTTTAGAGCAAGGAATGGCCACATAAAATAATAATAAAAACCCATAATTCCCTGAGTGGGTGAGGCAGGTCCTGGGTGGCTGCAGGGCTGGCAGGGCGATGTGCGGGAGGAAGAGGAGGGATGGAGCGTGCTGAGCTTGGGCTACCTGGCTGGCGAAAGGGGAAAGGAGAGGGGGACCCTGGAGACTCATTGACCAGAGTTTTGGCTGTTTGATCTTCTGATTTTATTTATTGTTTTTTCTTTGTGGAAAGTGAGCAAGCCCCAAGGAGAGGCTTGATGTATAGAGCTTTATTTCCGTCTCCTGCCTGCTTTATGGTATTCTTCCTTACCTCGGTGGGTAAATGTTGGCTCTTTAGTGGCAATGACTGCATCTATTATGCAAGGCTGAGGAAGTGGTGAAATAACAGCATGAGAAATGTGCTCGGATGAGTATTCAAATGTGAACATAAGGAGTGCAGTCAGTGTAGCACCAAGTCCTGAGGGACGTGGGAGCTTTGGTTCGACTTTTATTTCTTTAAAAAGAAAGCCTTAACCCTCCCACCCCCTGGGTATTATTTTCAAATTAATTACTCTCATTACATTAATTGTGTGAGTGCCTGTTCCATTTTCCCCCCTTTCAGTGGGCTAGGCTAGAACAGGGCTGCTAAAAATATAAAACCTAGGAATCACACAGCAACAATTAATCCAGAAAAAGGAATGCTATTGCTGCGCACACTGTCCTTGTTTAACAGATAATAAATAACAATTAATAAATGATCCCGTGTTGGAGAACTCCCTCCCCCCAGATGTAATGCTGATAAATTTCTCCCTCGCTCGGGGGTTAGGGAACACCGGCTGTTTAAAGGCAAACTACAAATCTAAAATGAAAATTGAGTTCTGCCTTGTCATATGGCTCAAATGCCCTCCTGTCTAGGCTGGGGTGGGCATTCATCGCAGCTGTGATGTATGTTTTAATTTACCTAGTATATGTTATTAGATTATAAGCCCCTTAGGGCAGGGATCTCATGTTTTATACCTCTAAAGCACTGCACACACCTATTGAACTATATAAATACCTTTTACAAAATGAATTTGTCCTCCTGCTGTGAAATCCTGCCATGCCTCCTGGTTTGCATAAATATCCAGGACACATCAGTCTGCAGTGATTTTGACACGGGGGCCTCTGTGGAAACTCTGGTGGTGCTGAGGTCCCAAAGGCAATGACGAACCTGACCCTGCCAGAGCCGGGAGAAAGGTCCAACACATTTTAAATTGTTTGGGGTTTGTTTCGGTTGGCTTGTTGTTATTTTTAACTATAGTCTTTTCTGGTATGTTTTACGGGGGAGATGCTGGAAGCCTGGTAAGCTGGGGCGCTCACGTCTTGGCTCCGTTCCCACCCCAGTGCTGCCGGGGGGCAGGCTGCGTTCCCCTCCCACCGCCCTTGTCTCCTGCTTTTACCCTTGCTCTGAAACGTCACCGGCAATGGGGCAACCCAGCCCACTGGATTTTTCACTTCTCCTGTGTTTTCATTTTTTCAATCTTATCCTGCTCAGTTTCTGGTTTAACAAAAAGCACCCCTCTCCCCCCGCTTTGGTGCTGCAGCGCAGCATCTTTTCACTGAGGATCTCTAAAGCACCGAGGGCAGTGACATGCCAGGGCTGGGTGAAACATTGTGGAGACGAGCTCACCTTCAGTTATTTCTGCCTGAACTCTGGGAGCAGTGAATGAGCGTGCAGGCTGCTGCCTATCCATATAGGTTGTTGTATGGTCTGGACTCGCCTACCCCAACTCAATCCTTAGCCCCAGGTACGCTGTCAATAAACTCCTCTGCCAAACTCTCAGCTTCTGCTGAAGTTACAGAATATCTTAATGAATAATATCTAGACTGCAAACACTGGAGAATTTGCTGTATCTCGTAAGTGGATTTTTCTTAAGCGTTTGGGTTTTTACATTAATATGCATCTCTCTTGTGGTCTAAGCTATTGGACTTTCTCTTTTTATCCATTTATATTGAACTATTAAGAGGAAGAGGCAGATAGATTCATGCCTCTAAACTTTATTCTCTGGTCACTGCCGAATGCAGGCTTTGTGTCCCTAGCGCAGAAGTGCTAACTCAAAAAAGTTCATTAGTTGGTTCTCATTAAGTCAAAATATATATTATTGAAGCAGAGGAATCTGGAGTTAATCCCTGACTCAAGTAGAGGTGCTTGATATTTATACCGGTTTAAATGTCATAAAACTTACCAAGTGCTCATATCTCTGTGCTCCTAGTAAAAGAGCATTACAAGAAATGACCAATCGCCTGAACTATTCAAAGAATATGCAGAATTTCCTACTGTGTGAGAAAGGCAGAACAAAAGGTGAGTTGAGAGCTAAATGGGATTAGGTGTTAACATGTTTTTTGCTTGCCCTGTTTCTGCAAATATGGCTCACGTGGCTATGATATTCTGGGAGGACTGACCTTCCCAGGGCAAAATTTGAGCCTGCTTTCCGTGGGTGGATCTCAGAGGAAGGTCAGGGCTCACTGCAGCACGGGGCTTGAACACAACTCTACTCATCTCCAGGTCTCGGCAGAAAGCTTCTCTGCTGTCTCAGAAATGCTTCTCCAGGTGCATCCTCAAGTCTTGGGGAATGTCAGTGTTAGAGGGGAGACCTCCAGTCAGTAAGCTCCTGCAGTGAAATCGATTAAATAATTAAATTTAATTAAATGATTAAGTAATCCTTGGGATATTTTGAGAGGATTTTCACAGTAGTGTTTACTATCTAAACTCTAGGCTGCTCTTAATGTCCTGGCTGCTCTCTGCCCGAGAGCAAGGGAAGAAGGAGCACCTTGCTCTTTGCATCAGCCCAGACTTTAACAAGCAGTTGAGATGTCTGGAGCTCACAGCAGGGCGGGTGAGGTGAAAACCCGGCAGGTGACGCCACCATCCAGTGGAAATCAGCCACAGGGCCTCCCTTACTACTTCTCCACTGGGAGGACACGGCCGGGGGTGCATGTGAACAGTGCTCAGTGTCATGAGAGTGACCAGCGTGGCCTGCTTCCCCAAGGCCTTTGTGCAGGTTTAAACGGCCGGCACCTCGATACCGCCGCACTCACTAATCGGCTGGTGTGAGACCAGCACCCCTATTGCTAATATTGAAGAAAAAGCGTTTCTTTTGGTACGTGCGAAGGAGACAGCGGAGCAGAGCTCTGCGTGATATCTCACAGCTGCTGCTTTCGGCTCGGTCCCATGTAAATCGCTCTGCTCCAGCTGGCCATGGTGCCTCTGGACAGGAGCACTGTGCCATGGATGTCACCGGAGCTGCTCGCCAAGGGCAGGCTCCCGGTGGGGATGCTGGGTGGGGGGCAGCAGGCTGGGCCAGCTCCGCGCGGTGGCCCCAGCCACGTCACTGCGTGGCAATTAGTAATTAGCAGGAAATTAGTAATTAGTTTTCACTTGGCTCAAGCTCACCGCTCAATCTGTGTGTGCCTTGGAAAGCAGGGACAGACCCGGCCTGAAACCAGGGAGCCTGGAGACAAATTGGGAAGATGGAGAAACACAAAACAAAACATGATCCAGTAAAACAAAGGAACATTTCCCAACCCTTCAGGTTGTTAGAAAGGTTCATTCAGGATTTGGTTTGGCTGGGTGTGATGGTGAACCAGCTTCAGGCCATGGGCAGGTGTCCTCTCCTGGGCCCGCTGTCCCCTCTGGGGCTGCAGCACTGCAGCTGACGGGGGATCCCATGCATGTGGCTCTGATGGTGGGAAAAGTCTCAGAGGGTGCATTTCTGGCCCAGCAGTTCCCCGAAAGCCACCCGCAGGGGCGCTGCCCTCTGTGGTCTGCTCCATCTCAGGGAGGTTGCAGCAGGGCCAGCAATGCCGCTGCGTATGTGACCATTTCCAGATGATTTGCACGTGTTGGCTGTTGCCTGGAGAGAGCTTTTCTCGTTTTCTGTGCTTGTGTTTTGCTTTGCTCACGTGCATCTCAGCTGCTTCCTCCAGGAAGGAAACACTGGGTGGGTTTTATGCCTCAAACAAGTTGGTGTATGAGACAGGGCTGGGGCAGAGACCCCTTGGGCAATGGGGTGGTCCCCCAAGTCAGCAGCCACCATGTAGGGTAGGTGCTTTGCACAGCACTAGTGCCTGGTCTTTGCCAAGGGTCTGCTGAGACCTCCGTGGTGTCCAGGGCGAGGAAGGGGGGAGACCCTCTGTCACTGGGCTGAGGCCAGAGGTAGCTGTGTTTGCTGGTCACCCCTAGGCCTTGTGCAGCCCCTGGCCGGCTCCAGGCCTGACCCCACTCACTGGCCGGGTCCCTGGGGCACTCCCAGGTCCTCTCCAATGCCGCTGTCTCCTGGGTCTTTCTGGGGCTTGCTCTAGAAGGACAGGTGTCCACCCGGACTTTGCTCTGTCCCCTTGAAGGGTTCCTCTAGTTGCCTCCCACCTCCTCTGCAGGCACATTGGAGGTCAGACCTTCATTTCATGGAGTGGGAAATCACTGAAATTCAGCTATTTCACACAGTAAGTCAGTTGTGGAAGGGGGAGGTCGTGTTCCTGTCCTCCAAGCACATCCAGCCCCTCTGGCTCTGCAGAGGTGGTGCATGGCAGAGGTTCCTGCTGCCTCCAGGACTGGCAGGGCTGGCATGTTGGGGGCCAGAGCCACCTTGGTCTCTGCACAGCACAGATTTGGGGTCAGGCTGGTGACTGGGGTCTGTAGGAGCAGACTGTTGGTGTATCTGCACCCACACGGCAACTGCAAAGCAGGGTGCTGGTTTCCAGCCTGCACTGGCTGCAGCGGGAGCTGCTCCCGGCGATGCCCAGGCTGGCTACGGTGCTTCTGGCACAGCGGTGCGCTGCGGGTCCGTGTCCCGGAGAGGGACGCACACTGGCTGGCTTCATGTCTGGCCGTTGACAGGCCCCAGCAATGTCTCTGTGACGTGCTCTGTATTCCTTGCACTGCTTTGATGCCATGCTGAGGCTGGTCTTAAGGGAGGTGTCTGTCAGCCCACAGGGCGAGCTGGGACGGAGGCTGCAGGATTTGTGTGCTGCTTTCTTGCTTTGCAAGAGAAGCTGGGGAAAGGCAGGAACCTGAGCCTCTGTGCAGCTCTCCCACCCTTTGTGCTTGCCTGGAAAGATTTGGGGAGGATTCCCAAAGGCAGGAAGGTCTTTTTATCTGGGGAGTTGCTGTTTATTTCGGTGGCCCGGGTGTTGCACGTGGGATTTTAACATTGCTGAGCATGAGCGTCCATCGTGGCATTGTTCCCGCAGCCCTGGCTGTGCACTCGCAAGCCTGCTGCAGGCTGTACTAAAAATAGGATGCAAACATCATCCCTCCACCACCATCCAATCAGTGGCACAGCGCGGGGACACGCGCCCTGCTCGCCGTCAGCTGCCGCTTCCCCCCAGCTCCCAGGCTGTTGACAACTCCAGACGGACTGGAGAGGGGGATGGTTCTCCTTCTAGGAGAAAACAAGAGCTTCTCATCAGGAGTCAGAGGAGAGCTGGGCGTTTGAGCGTACGGGGCCACCCAGCAGAGTGACTCACACCAAGCCTTATGCCCTTTGCTGCCCCAAAACTGGTCCGGCTGCTCATGTTGGAAAAGCAGTCAGGGAAGGCTGAAAGTGAAGGTGAAGCGTGAGATAATTTCCACTGGTGTAGCCAGAGATGTTATCTGTAGTGTCAGCATGCAGATTTGGTTATGAACAAGTAACATGAGGTTTGCTGCTCTCATCTGCAGGACACCCAATTTCTCCAACATGCTGCTGTGACCCAGAGTCTCCTGTCCTGTTTCCCAGGAGTGTAACTGGGAGGCAGGGTTTTGGGAAAACTAGCCAGGGGGGTTTAATTTGACAGTATTCTTCTAACACATGCTGTTAAGCATCACCAAGTTGCAGATCATTTGCAGTAGCAAAGGGCAAAATCCATTTTTTCTTCCAACAGGACTTGATTCAAAACTGTTATTCCATTTCCTCTACCATAATTGTTCTGTCGATAACGCTTTACAGACTGTTTACAAGATATAGTAAATGCCATAAAGTACCTATAATCTTAGATAAATACAATATACAAGCCATTGCTTCAGATGCAAGAACCTTTGCTAGAAATGTAAATCAAACCTTTGGGAAGCCTAAAAGCAAAGCTGCTCACTTCTGCTAACCCTATCCTCTGTGGCCCATGTCATGCTGCAGCTGCAAGGGCTCTCTGCCTCGATTTTGACTGGGTTTGGTATCTGAAGTCTTCCAGATGTCAAGACACATCTGAGAGCTGCAGCTCTATCCCTGGAGCACCTGGTGCAAGGACCGTGCTCCTTGGACACATGTCCCCACCCAGTCAGATCTGTTTGGGGATAAAGGGACAGTCGTCGGGAAAGCTCCTGGGCTGATGCTGCCAAATTTGGATATTTTGCAACTCCAGTGAGGGGCAGGACAGAGACATTTAGGTTCATGGTTAGTGCTTTGAGCTGCAATGCAGCTCCTCCGCCCTTCTTCCCAGGAAATCAGTTCCTGCAAAGCCACATCCACATTCAGCCAGGCTCTGACCCATCCAGGTGCCCCATTGCTCCCCCGCTGCTCCCCGAGATTTATCCTGGCGCCAGGAAAATCCTGTCCAACTCCATTATCAGGTCCCTTTAAAAAGAATGAATGCAGGAAGCCCAGTCATTCCAGCTCCACCCTAAACCCTACTTACTCACTGACAAATCCCTTTTACTAAGCCTCATTCAGCAAAAGGAGCCTCTCCTCTTTCACATACAGGAAAGGACTGGGTTTTTTCCCATTCCCAGGACGTTTTCCTGCTATGCTCAGATCTAGCCCTGGGGGCCTTCCTCCCAGCAGCCTGCATTGCCACCGCCAGTGCCCTCCCATCCACAGCCAATAAACCCAGCTCCATCTCCTCCTCCTCCTCGCCCTGCTGCTGTATCAGTGTCCTGGGATGGCTCCCTGCGAGCAACAGGCTCTGCTGAGCCCCAACCACATGTTTTATTTTCCTCCAAGATATAATTTATAAGAAAAGTAACACCTCATTGCATCACATCTCTCCACGCCAGGGGCTCTGCGGCTTTTTTTAATGTCAGAGCAAGAGCCGGGGAAGGGCTGGGTGCTGAGCGGGAGCAATAGGCGTTTAAAAAAATCACCGTTTCTTTTGTATTAGGTGTATACTCTAAAATGATCGTTCTTACCCTTTTAAAACACTATCTAAGTTTCTTGCTGGGCAATTAACATTCCGCAAATGACAGTAGCTGCGAGTTGCCTCTGTGGAAATGGGTGTTGGTGGAAAGACATATTATACTAAAAGACTGGTTTGGTGGTTGTTTTTTAAAGGGAGGATGTTTTCTATTAATTATCTTTTATATACTCAAACACTGTCTCCCATTACTCTTCCAAGTCAGGGACAGTGAGAGATGTGTCAGGGCTGGGGAACAACACACAAGCAGTAAGATTAATTGACACTTAGAAATCAGATTGTGATTAATAGATCTCAGCCTCCCAAGGAGATCCATCTTCTTTAGGGTGCGTTTAGGGCTCAGGCTGCCTTTAATATATGCAATGAAGCATCTTTACCTTGCATATGATACTGCTGCTAACCCCACGGCATGACATCCTCGGTGCGTATGGCTGGCTGGTGATAGGATATTTTACAGTCCACTGGGTAGTGGTTCCTTGCTTTTTTTAGGCGCTTTTTAAAGTGCTAAAGTGCAGCGTACATGAATCTGATGGCCAACAGCCCAAGGGCTTCTGAATCCCCGGAGGGCCAAAGTTTGTCTCTTTTCTTTCCCACTCTTCAACACAGATGCATTTCATTTCAAGTGTAAGAGACATTGTCACCCTCAGGCAAACCGCCCCCTCCCCAAACTCCGTTCTAATCAGGCTATTTCTGATGGTCCTCCCAGATGCCGCTGTGGAGGTGATTACGATTTCATTAGCTCTGCGAGCCAGGCAGGAGGAAAAGCGGTACGGGAGGGGTTTGATTCTGCGCGGGGAAGAAGGACGCAGGGTATGTCTGTGAAGGAGAAGGCGGCAGAACAGATGCCCTAAACTTGTAAAGCCACATTGAAGAGAACAGTGCAAATAGGTGAGGCGGCAGGACGGAGCCGCGGTGGGAGCCAGCGGCTGGCGCGGCGCACGCCTCGGTGACCTGCCCTGGCGTCTGCGGCGATGGCAAAGCCAGGGGTTGTCTTTGGGGTTGTCCCTAGCCCTTCCTGACCGTGAAGCTGGGGAGAATGGGAGAGGGAAATGTTACTGGTGGCATCTGCCTTTCTCCATAGGGTCACTGCAGGCCTGCTGCCGCCCAGCAGCTGCTCCCGTCCCCTACCTGCCTGGCTTCAGCTCCGCTCCGCGCACCGATTACTTATTCTGCTGTGTACTTTCCCGTAACCACCCCTTTGAAAAACAAATAAGCGGTTGAAAACAAACACATTTAGCTAGCCGTTTACATGGCACTTGGCAAACACAGATTACAGCGTCCTCCTGCCCCCAAAGACTTTACAGGCAACGCAAACATAAACCAACCGATCCTGGGAGAGGGCTGAGGCAGTTGCCAGGGATGTGCCTGAGGGAGGGAGGATGGGAAGGGAGAGGAGGGGTTCATCCTGACATTTGGGAAACGCCGGGAGGGATGATGTGCAGCTCTGCAGCCCAGCCTTTGCAGCGTGGACCATCCTGGCTCCCTCAGCACCATCAGTTTGCCCTGGCCTCCATAGCTTTAAAGCGCTTTGGTTTGAGTAGTTTTTGTTTGTTTGGATATTTTCAAGTGTGTGAGTTGGCGCGATTTTCCTTGGTCCTTGCTGTGCCATCGTCCCTGCCCTCCGAAGGACATGCTCGCATACATTCCTGCCTCCCAGAGGGAACAAGGGTGGCGGGGACAGCAGAAACCTGATGGCTTCGAGAAACAGGGCAGGAAATGTGGAGAAGTAAGGGCAGAGGAGGCTGGAAGCAGCAACCTCTCGGCACTCATTGTGCAAACCCAAGGGGGGGGTCTCCTCCATGTGCAGGGCTTGATGCTGAAAGGGGATGCTGCATCCCCAGCATATTTTTTTTTTTTAAAATAATGCTGGGCTTTAAAATCAGTGGTGACAAGGAGGGAGGAGAAGGGGATAGAGCATTTCAGCATTAACACTGCTCTTCTGTTCATAATAACATGCTGGTACTTTTAGGAGTGTCTCGGAGCTTAAGGGGTGAAAGGTGAAGTTATCTTTCAAGAACAGCACTAACACTACAGAGCTACTTAATGTGAGCTGGGAATAATACGGGGCCACGAGTTTAACCGGCCAATGTTGTACTGGGCTGGTTTCATCCTGCCTGCGATGGATTGTAGTGTTTTGCCATTGAGTTAGGGGTTTAGTCTACCCCCCCTTCCTTTCTTACCTTCTCTCCCTACCCCTCTTCGCTTAGACCCAATTAGCGCATCTGCTGCTTCGCTGATGCAGCGATGGTTCCTTGTGCTGCCAGGGTAAGCGCGGGGTGCTGCAGCAGTGGCCAGCATTGCAGTGCTCTTCTGCCAGCCCCCGGAGCGCCAGCGTGAATGCACGGAGCTCGGCGCTTGCTCGCGTGTGTGTCGGTGTTCACTGCACGCCTGCACGCTAAATCTCTTCTCCCAGCAAGCTGTGCTGTGCACCGGTGAGCAGAGGCGACGGCTTCTGCAAGGGCTTCTGTACAAGGGGAACCTCTGCAAGTCCTTCTGTATTTATCACTTTCCCTTTGTTTAGTAAGGCATGATGCAAGGAATACTTTTAGCCCAATGCTGTGCAGGTCTCCTCCCCTCTCCCCCGCCCCAGGCGCGGCTGGTGGCTGTGAGCAGACCCTCCCAAAGGTGTATGGGAGTGCTGCTCTGGGCAGGTTGCTGGGATTTTGCTCTTCTCCCTGGCTCTGGAGGATTCATCTGCATTATCCACTGCTGCCTTGGCAGACTGTGCAGATGCTTCATGTTTCTCAGAGCTGGGGCAAGTCAAAATCTTGGGAATGTTTCCATCTCCCTGCCTAGGACGTGGGAACAAGCCCCAGCAATGCTGCCTCCCTCTTGCAATGCTCATTTTATTTTGGACCTGGGCAGTGCAGGGCAGATCGTAGGAATTACTGTGCCGTGATGCAGCCTGGACGGAGAGGATGTTTGTTAAGACGAAAGGGGCTTTCCATTAAAAACAATGGCCCTGTTATCAAACTTGGGACCATATTTAAATCTGCAGGCTCTGGGCGGTGGAAAACAAGCTGCTCCCTGAGCTACAGTTTGGCACAGGCATTGAAACTTCCTTGGTTGCTGCCGCAGACTGGTCACAGCTGCCACCATGGGAGAGGTGAGACCTGGTGGGGAATGTCAGCATGTCATGAGAGCATGAGCAAAGATTCACATCAGACCTTTACACTTGTTTTATCCTACAAAATACTAGAGTTCCTATTTATATAGACTTTTCTGTGTTATTTTTATTTCAGCTCCTGAAGAAGTGTGGCTTAGGTGATTACACTCTCTGTGCTCAGCCGAGACTGGTTGTCAAGCTTAACTTACTAACTGCTCAGCTCAGTGCTTTGCTTCAGTGGCATGTGATGGAAGGAGTAAAATCTCAGTGATTTTAATGACACATTTCATAAAAGTTGGTGGGCAGGCAAAGGAAAGAGACTTTAATAGTAAAAGACCTCACTGAGAAGGGCTGCAGCATGGGTTCTGGCAGTATGAAACATCAGAGGACCCACCAGGGGAAAGAGATCTTAAATCCAGGCAGAAAATAGTCACATTATGAAATATTAGGCACCAGAGAATCTATTCCTTGCTAAGGTTTCTGTAAGTGCAGTGTTTGATCCCTGTAATGTGTTGCTTTCAGAAGCTTTTCCTGTGGTCAGGACATTCACTTGTCTCCCTTTTGGATTCTTTAGTGTCTGCTAAGGGATTGAACCCACAGACTGCCTTGATAAAATGCCAAGCACCGAGACATGATGCATAGCAAATGAGGCTTCGTTAGCCCTCCTGTTGGCAGAATTACTTTCCCATGCCAGTGGGATGATGTATGTTCAGCAAGTGGCCACCACCGTGGTGTCCATCTTGGCCAGTCTTGTTCAAGCATAGCCCTCTGCCCTGCAATCCAGATGTGACCTGATACACATGGTGAGACGGTCCTGGGACTTTTGGAGGGGCTCTAAAGCCAACAGTGCTGAGCACAAAAGAAGCTGGCATGACTTCTAGTGTCCTGGAACAGCAAGGAAGGTGTCAGCTGATTTACTGCTCAGCGCTTGGCTCTGTATGCTCTCAAATCACCTCCTTCCCCCTTGTGCTGTTGGTTTCTTCAAAAGAAAACTAGACCAAACACTGGGAAGTTACCAAGCTCCTGTGATCCCAGAGTGTTGGCAGCATCAGTGGGTAGAGTTTTAGAGGAAAGCTGGATTTTTTTCCTTCTTCAGACTTTCTGTGCGAGAAAGCAGGGTAGCCAGACAAATATTTGTTCACTGACTCCTTTCCTCCTCTTTGCTGTGCAGCAGGAATTGTGTGGTTTCAATTTCAGTGTATTTTGGGAATGTGCCTCTCCCACTGGCACCCTGCAGCAGCATCCCGAAGCTGAGAGGTCGTGAACAGCCGAGCTGCTCTCTTGCATGGACCTAAATGTGAAGTGCTGGAGAGGAAATCACTGCAGTTGGCTGGAAAGATCCCCTGGAGCAGCCAGGCTGCAGGGCAGGATATTGCTCCCAGGTGGAAGAAGTAATGAAAGAAAATATTGTGGAGGTTTACAGATTTGAGCCTCCAAATTGCCCACTTGCTGCAAGAGGAGCGTTCCTGTTGCTCAGTCTGGATCTGGTCCCAGGGCATGGCCTTTCCACCTGCATGCATGGCAGGTGTGAAGCACAGCTGCCCATCATCATCATCATCTTCTCTTGCCTAGGTTATATATGTTCCCTTCCTGCCAATGGCAGGAGCATATTTTTGCAGTGACAGCTGAGGGATTGGGTACGTGGCATTTGCTGGGATCTGCTTGCAATGAAACTGCCCTGAAGGAAGCACAAAACTCACACGGCATCAGTGTCCATCAGACAAGGATGTTCAGTGTGGCCTCCTGTGGCACCAGTGGTTCCCTACAAGGCTTCCTTGTCCTCTGGGGTCAGCAAGGAAATATCATTCTCATTCCTCACCGAAATGTCTTTGTCCCCATCAGGGTGATTAGCTAGAGGCCCCCGGACAGACTCATTCTCTCCTTGTCTGCCTGTGCCTTGGGATTTCCAAAAGCCCCAGGGCTAAACCTTCCTCTGGGCTGTGGTATCTTCTTGGTGCAATAAATACCATCAAAGGAGAAGAGCAGCATGTTGGCCAAAAAGCTCTGGCTGCTCCCGCTCTCAGGCGATGCTGCAAACACAGCAGGCTGCATCGCATCCCCGCAGTGCTCCACGGGATGGGTGGTTTTTGCAAGGAGGAGAAGGGGACTCTGGTTCTTGTGCCTGATGATGCTGAGAGATATCAGATCTCCTCGCACAGCTGTGGTTTGTATAATCCCTCTGATGATTCCTCCTACCTGCAGCTTCTTCCCACTGGCTTTTAATGAGCGAAGGTGACAGTAAACTTACATGATGAAGGGCATAGTATAATTGAAGCTTGATCTTTACTTTGCAAGACTGCTTTGTGGCTGTGAACCCCATGCCAGGCTACGCCTTGCTCTGCCTCATCTGCTTGTCCTTGCCAATGAGATGCTGCCTCAGGAGGGCCCATCGAGGTGCTGAGCAGCTTAAGGCAGATTAGGATCTTAATTCTTCAGAGAATGATCTTCTGATCTCCTTCCCTCCCTGCCAGTCAGCAGCAGCTCTGCAGCCTCACATCTCAGCTTTCTGCCTCTAACTGGAGATGACAGCTGAGATGTGCTGGCAGGGGAGCTGAGAAATCCGCGGTTTGAGATGCATGTGAGAAAAAGAAGCCATCCCAAAATCCGACGGTCCTCAGGTGCCACGTGGTGTCGCTGACCCACAGCCCTGAGTCAGAGGTGGAGGGTAGTGTAGCCTTGCCATCCCAGCAGGACGCAGCTGCGTTACCCCCCTCCGCCAGCCTGGCGATTAACACATCCTGGTCCTCCTGTTTTTTGGAGGTGCCTTACGTTTTAGGGGCAAGCAGAAAGATCAGGCTTTCAGCCAAGACATGAGCTGCTGGGATTGCAGGTGAGGGCTGGGGAGTGTCATTCCCCCCACGTGCTCCGGCTCTGCCTGCTGGCATCTGAACCCCGCAGGGCTCAAAGGGGCAGAATGGCTGCGTATGGAATAGGAAAGTAGCAGATATTGTGGAGGCAGGGGGGTGCGAATCAATGAAAAGGATTTTGATGGAAAAAAATATCTAGAAGAAGTTGTAATGAGTAAATGCAGCATGAAGTGCTCTGTAGGATGGCCACAGCGCACGGCTGGGACACTGCTGTTCACCTCCCTGGATGTGTGCTGGCTGGCTTTGGTTGGTGCCCCTCCGCAGCACTTTCTGGGTTTTCTCATCTCCTGTCTTGCAGAAGTCAAGCCCTGACTGTAAAGGGCCTTATCGTAACATCTTGTGTCTGTGCAGAAATGAGGGGGAAATGGCACAGGCAGTCACACTGAACAGGTGACACATTTCTAATGATGTTTTCATGCTGAGCTCCTCAGAAGTGCAGATGAACCTGGCGCGCAGACCCCGCTCTCCCTGGCCCATGAACAGCGATTTGGATGTGGGCAGCGGGACCCCGTCTCCAGATTTCCCCCTCTTGTTTCTGAGCTGCAGACTGGCACACTGGTACCTGCATAATCCCACCATGCACCCAGAGAGGTTTGGGGTTGAGATGGCAGAGGGCTGTGATGATATTTAAAGCTGCCCCCAGCCGCTCAGAGGATATGGCCATCATTCTTGTGTCCTGTCAGCTTGCTGGGGCCTTGCTGTGAACCCAAAGCAAAATAAATAGGCTGCTTACCCCATCCTTCCCCTGCCTGGATCACAACTTTTGATTTTGTCATAAAGCTGCTTGACTTGATTGAGAGTGCCATAATAATGATACTTACTGAGGAGATTTCATCCAGCAATCTGAGATTGAGGTCCAACGATCCCCATTAATGAGCCTTTTATTGCACCCATCTGGCGAGCAGGGCTGGAGCACGTTCCCGTTGCTGCTGGCTGAGGCTTGTCCCTTCCCTCAGCAGCACATCGCTGCACCTCGTTTACCCCAGCATGGCTCTGCAGGGCCGTAGACACAAAAACCTCTGAAGCGTGGGTTCTGCATGACCTGGGCACGTGTCTCTGTCTCCCTTTGTGGAGCTCCTCATGGGAGGCAGAGCTGCAAGGTGGAAATTACTCCCAGAACTTACCCAGGGAAGGATGCTGGGTGTTACTGACCGTTGCACTAGCTGGATTAGTAAACGCATTTTAAAAGAAAAGGAAAAAAAAAAAACTAGTGGCAGCTAGTAACTTGGAGACATCTTTGTTCTCCTTACCAGCTGGCAGAGCCTTTGGCAGCAGCAAGGCTGAGGTTTAATTTGGAGGCTACTTTGCTGGATTTTTGAGAGCCATATAAATCTCTGTTTTGTAAACTATCCAGGGCTTTTATGTATCACTGCTGCTAGTCCTCTCAACTCCCCAGGGACTGCATGCAGGGAAAGTATGTCCTGTTCAGCAAATTATATTTATTCTTTTAATCTTTCACCATGGTGGGGTGGCATCTCAGCATGTGTCACCTCACTGGGGACATGGGTGGCACCACGGCACGGTCCCGTGCGCTGTCAGGACCGAGTACCCAATACACAAGTGTGAGGCGTAGTGAGGTGGGTGGTGAGCAGCGATGGGTGCTGCTGTGGGCTGGCGGGGGGACAGCTGTCGGCAGTCAAGCTAACAGGCTGGTGAGTGCTGGTGAGTTAAAAGAGCAAACAAAGAGGGGGGAAAAAAGCAAAGGGAGGCAGGGATGGCTTTTCTTTCCTGCACATGTTTGACTGGAGGTTGAGGGAGGTGGTGGGGATGATTTGTGTTCCCCTATAGCACCTCAGGTGCAGTGGGATGGGGGCTGTGAGTCCCCCTGTTCAGCCACGGCAGCTCTGGCAAGCACTGGACTGAATTTTGCTTTTTCCCGTGGCTCCTGGCCCGGGCTGATGCAGCGGCGTGGCATGTCTGTCCATCTGGGCAATTTTCTGAGCTCATCCCTGTGGCCCTGGAGAGTTCCTATGGTATCCAGGCGAGGAGACAGCTTTTACACTTTCACTGCCCTTGGAATTCTGTTGATATGAGTCATTTGCAAAAAAAGGCCCAAAACACACTTGTGCTGTGAGTGGTTTTCTGAGCAGCCAGCTCCTGGGGCACTGCCACCCGCTGCCCTCCCAGCTCTCTTCTCTGTTTCTCCTGTGGCTGCTGGGCCTAAGCACAACCTGGGTGAAGTCCGTGGAGAGGCTTCTTCTCACGGGGTTTGAATCAGCCCCTTTGCAAAGAAACCTCTAGGCAATGCTGAGGCATCACAGTTGCCTGACTGGCAATTGCTGGGGTCTGGCTCAGGGTCAGGCAGCGGCATTTGGTAGATGCCCATTTCCACTCCTCTGGTTGTGTTCATGTTTCTTTCCTCACCCTGTCCTTGGGGGATTGCAGGGTAAAGCCAGACTCACACCCTTTAGGATCAGGGTCTCCCACAGCCCAGGATGCAGGTGGCAGGGAGGACAACACGGAGCAGAGGATAGCACAGAGGCTGTCTAGATACTTCAGCTGCTGATACATGAAATCCTTCCAGTCCCCCACCAAATACAGGACACGCCGACTGTAACGTGCAGCATCTCTCAGATGACCATGTTTCTGGTTGGCATCTTTGCTCAGACGTGCAATGTACCTGCCACCATGACAGCCTGATGGCCATGTGGCAGTATAATAGGATTTGCTCCGTGTCTGTAAACTGTTATCCTAAATATCATCCCAAATCCCTTGATGCCCAGTGACAACCTGTCTCTTTAAATGTTTTCTTCCCCTGAATAAAGTGGCATGCTCTCAAATCATCGGGAATTCCACATATCCACCATATAATTGGATTATATTTTATACGTCTCCTAAAATAATGATATAGTTACATCTTATTCTAACGATGAAGTGACTCAGAACGGAGCGGAGACTCACCGTGGCTGTATTGTAAATAATGCCGCCAAGCTGGTTGGGATTATCAGCAAAAGAACTTTTAGCCTCTTGGACAGCAGATGCTTAATTAGAGCTGGGTGACACAGATGGGTGCTTAATAAGGGGAAAACACCGGTTTGGGTCTTCAGAAAGAGCTGGGACCAGTTGGTATGGCTTTTACAAACTTATACTTAACTATTTGCCCAACTATTCTCCCCTACGCTCCAGTTAGGAGCCCTAGGCACAACTCCATCATCATCTTTGATGATACATATTACTTAGATGTTAGGTAAGGTGAATGTCAAGCTGAGGTCAGGTTCAGATGTTGCGTTTTGTGTTTCCAGAGGCCTGCTAATGTTTTGGGAGTCACCTTCTCAAAGGCCTCGTGCAAGGGGTTACGGCTGGGGCACAACAGAGTTGAAGGGATCCCTGTGGGAAGTGGAGACGTTTGCAGACTAAACAAGAAGGGTGCCTTCTCTGATCTGGTTTGGCTTTTACTACAGAGAATGGCTACAAGAAGCAAAGCTATAATCTCGACAAAATCTGACAGTGACAATCTGTTTAGTGACAGAATTGGGGTGTTTGCATGACGGTGGGAGACAAGACTTGTGATGTTTCAGATACGCAGTCCGTGTTTCTGCATCTTCATGTTCAGTTTGGGTCTCTAGTCTCAGGTTACCTGCAGAGGGTAGAAGAAGCTTTTGGTGTTTAATTCTGGGGCCACTAACAGTTGCGTGTCCCTTGGCGAGGCATGCTCGCTGCGTTGTGCCCCCTGTGAGAGCAAGACCTCTCCCCACCTGTGCTTGCTGGGCAGGATCAGCGGCCAGCATGGGGGTCCTCTAGCTGTGGCCTGGTCTGCAGGAGCCCATGATACTCCCATCAGTGGGGGTGGTTGCTCTGCATCTCCAAAAACCAAACTCCTTTTCTTCTGGGATAACTCCAAATGGAGGTAGTAAAAATTAAAGGTTGAGCTACAGAAATAGTGGTCCAATAGCACGCTCCAGGCACATGCTTGGACCCTGATGCCTCAGCCGTCCAGCATGTCAAATGTTTTCCCCTAGCCCTGCTCATGCGGAAGCTCATGGTGGCTTTGTGTGGCCCTTTGCACTGGGCGAGAGGGAGGCTGGGGCACGACTGAAGGGCTGTCGCCCATGTGCTTTCAGTACTAAATTTGGACTCGGAGGACCCATGCTGGGACCCCAGGTTCTAGCTGTATGCCTCAGTGAAAGGTGTGTGTGTGTCCCTGGGGGAACTCATGCCTCCTAAATTAGGTGCCTTAAATAAATGGCATGAATAAATAACTACAGAGGAACTCCCTCTTCCATGACATCTCTCTGGTTTATGTCAAGAAGCAGCAGATGGGTGAAGCAGACAAATGAAGACAGGTAGGATGAGAGGTGTGAAGTGACAACAGGGTTGCAAAGTGTTTTGCAGGAGCAGCCGGCTGCTGGCCCAGTCATCCTAAAAGAGAGCAGAGGTAGCTCTGTCCTAGCCCAAATAGCTCAGTTTCTCCCCATTTTGGTTGGGACCTTCTTAGACCAACAAATTCCTCACACACTGCTTTGCTTAGAAATAGAGTAAAACTTACTGTCGTCTTCTGCAGGTGCACACTATAGTAAAATACGTGCTACCTGCAGTGGATGGGGTAAGTTCGTGCTCATATCCTTCAAAAAAGTCTGCATATTCTAGAGCATATAATGTCAGCATTTTGGAAACTGTTAGCCTAGGTCTTCCCACCTTTTATGGAATAACATAACAAGCCCGATTATCCATGCAAATGTCTAAACTTATACTCAGAACTTGATTGAGAGACAAGGAGTGACTTTTGGCTCTCTAGCGCGCAATCTCGAAATAAAGAAATAAAAACGTCAAAGCACTTTTATCTGTATGTGTTTCAAAACCAGGGCGCTAGGAATCACAAAAAAAAAAAAATCAAAACATGTTTTCAGAAGTTTGTAGTACAAATTACCCTATTAAAAAGTACCCTGCTTATAAAAGGGAAAAAAAACATAACCAGTTTTCTGAGAGAAGTGAGGGAAGTATTCAGCAGTGAGTGATCTTCAGAGAATAAATTTTCTCTGGGCCATTGTAACTGCTGGAACTTATCAAAAGAAATGTTATTTTGATCATAAATGTAGTAGGTGGCATGATTTTCTTGGCATTTATTTGGCTTTAAGATGAACAAATTTTTCCCGTGAAAAAAAAAAGCAAACCAAACCCAGAAAGAGAGATAATTAGTGTGGGTAATTTCAAAGTAAATGAGCAGAGCCTGTACCTTCATTCTGAATGGTATTTGCAGTAGCTGAATATATTTTCTCCTTTTGAAAATGAGTTTTCCTGCCTAATTCTCACTTTGGTGGCACATTCTTCCCAGTGAGTCCCGCAGATGACACCTGACCGGTCACTTCTGGGTGCTCCTGCGTAGGGTTATTTTGCAGAACAAAGCACTTGTTAACTTCTAACCAGAC
This sequence comes from Phalacrocorax carbo, assembly GCF_963921805.1. Taxonomy (NCBI): domain Eukaryota; kingdom Metazoa; phylum Chordata; class Aves; order Suliformes; family Phalacrocoracidae; genus Phalacrocorax; species Phalacrocorax carbo. The sequence continues at coordinate 386,139 of NC_087528.1, forward strand.
TAAGAGGGGATGCTCATGTTGCCCAGATGCCGATGCCTTGCCAGCCTCAAGTGCCTTTTGCTGTCGCAACCCACTGAGTAAGGCGGCTTTCCCTACCAAAATGGTAATATAAAATTGTTGCTCAGTAAATGAGGGGCGTTTCGCAAAGCTACCTTTGGCAGACCAGTTCTGTTTCCTGTGGCTAATGCATGACATGGACGAAATTCAGTTTTTATCTCCCTGAGGAGCCCCATTATCTTACGGGCTTTAGGCCTGGAAAGACTGGTTTCTCTGATGGGTTGCTTTGCATCTGTATTCAGGCCCATCTGTTTCTTTGGCAAGCAGCAGAAGATGGGGATTTTATATTCATTGTCCAGCTGAAGACCTGTGCTCTGGAGCTGATAGCTTGAGTCCTTCTCAAATAAAGCCCCAGCCAAGGACTGACTCCAGGCATTGTTATGGACTTGCTCGGCCCGAAGGAGCCTCTCTACCCTGCAGGCTACATGCTGAACTGCCCTTTGGGCTTTTGAAAAGCCTCTTTGTCTTCAAACAGCCCGATTTCCTCTTCCCCATCGTTGCTTCCCCCATGGTACCTACAAGGACAAGCAGGAGGAAAATGGGTCATCAACTCCAGCACAGCCAAAGGGCTGGTAGCCTTTATGCTGTTGACTTTTCAGTGTATAAATAGCAGAACAATTGAGTTCGAGTTATTTTTATCTATCGCCCTTAACGGTACGGGAGACTGTGGGAGAACAATAGGGTCTGGTCTCCCTGGGCTGACCCTGCTCAGATGAATTCCTTGGCTCCTTACATTGGGGTTGTGATGGGGAAAAGGGGACTTAGGGGCAGTGTACCAGGCAGTGCTGTGTAATGAAAGCTGTAATTGGCATTAAAATGCCTCCCAAGGTGGTACTGGTGGGCATTAAAAAAGAATATTGTCTTTTGCATGGGAATGATTAAATCTTTGCTATTTATGTTTTTGTTCCTGGGTATCTTGGGTGGAGAAAGAGTGAAACCTCTGTAGCAAATGCTGAATGCTCTGTCAAATAAGCCCTACCTATTTCCTATATTTGCTGGCAGTCATGAGTGCTTAAAATCATAGATTTTCTTATTGGCCAAAAGCCAAATCACGCAGGTATTATCACCAAGGCTCAGGAGACCTGCCTGAGCTGTGTGCACCAGAAATGAATCTGGACCGCCCAGTGTGGGGAGTCGCCCATGCAATAGGACCCCCCCCCCCCCCCCAGGCACGCTGCTGAAATCTGGTGTCTCTGACTTGCATCTCGCTCTGCTGGAGGCCAACGCCTGCACCAGCCCTGAGCCAGAAACCTCCCCTGCGAGGGAGGATAGATAAACTGCCTTTGAAAGGATATGGCCAGGGCCATCCACCCTCTCTGTAATAGTTTTTGTGGGGAGCTTTCTTGCTTGCGATGAGAGCCTGAGGTTTGGTTTTCAGCTTGCCTGAGAAGCTGACACCCGCCTCGTGGAAATGCCGTGTATTTTGCTGAGTGGCCGTATTAATGGAAAACACACAGATGACCCTGAGAGCAGAGACCAGAAACCCAAGATTATCGCTCCTCACGTGCACCCAGCAGGTCTGCAGGTCTCCTGCTCCATCCATCAGCACAGTAAATCTGGTTGCAATGGTCAGACATGGCTGCAGGAGGGGTTTTGTACCTCGTTCGTAGGGTAAAGAGGGAATTGAACTGAGTGTCCGCTTTGGGGATGAATGCTTTGTGTTAGATACATCCTTACTCCTCCTCTTCGCTGTTGCTGATGGGTTCTCGCCTTCTGAGATCCTCCCTGCTGACACTGGTGGGGCCGGCTAGCCTCTTCTGCCACTTCTTTCCACGGGAGCCCGGTGTGGGAAGGAGCTGAGTGGCAGCCACGGGGCTGTGTGGAGGGGCAGGATGCAATGCAACAGGCGTGATGCCCTGCAGGGCTGCCAGAGACCACGCTTTGTCTCCTGGTCTTGCTCCCCAGGCGGGGGCTCACTTGCTTTGCCTGTGATGCCACCAGGAGACTGATCCGTGCCTTCGGCTGAGGGCATAGCGGGAGTGTGATCCTGAGCGTGAAAATGATGTCTGAGGGCAGGAAGCCAGGAAAAGAAATTAAAAAGTAAAATAAAAACCCACGGTTGTCAAGGGTCTGGGAAAATGTTTCTGCAGCCCTAGCAGGGCTGCCCTGGCAGCCGTGCCAAGTGTGAGCAGCGTATGATGTGCTTTGAGCAGAGGAGCTGCAGCCCCGCGGCCACGGGCTCTGGCCAGGCTCAGGAGCGGCAGCCGGGACTCCGTGGGCGGCCGGTCCTGCAGAGACCTCAGCTGTTGGAACAGCTTCCAGGGGAAAAGGTTGTTTCAATTCACCTGAAGTTTCTTGTAGAATTGCACTGAACTCAGTGAAATCTTGTTTATAAAACAGTTGGCAAAACTTTTCTCTGAAGGGAGGAGGAACAACATCTGCTCCAACATTCCTAGCCTACTCCAGATCCTTTTCTTTATAATAAAATTTGAAATACAGTCATGTTTTAAAAGCTTACAAATAAAAAGGCTTTAACTGGAAATACTTACTGCTCTTTGCTCTCCCCTCCAGTTTTATATTTTGTTTTAAACACAAAATTGTAACTTCGGCTTTTGTCTCAATTTGAGCATTTTTTTGTGGCACAATAAAACACCTTCCTGACCAGCTCCACAGTCTGGTTTGGGCTGACGGCAGGCTGGCTCTCCTTACACTGAGCCATGCTCGAGGAGCTCAGCTGGCGCTGCTGGGTCACTCCTGCTTTCCTTGGAATAAGAGAAAAATCAGGCCTTTGGTATCCAAAACAAAATGGAAAACCACAGAGCCTTCCTGGGCTATTAAAAAAGTCAAGTATCTGTTGACTCCTAGAGTGTTTCCTCGCTGTCAGACAATACTGGGGCTACTGAAATGGGATCCTTTAAGCTGTTGAATCCCACGGGCAGGAATCCTGCAGCTGGGGCTGACGTCGCATCCACGCTGTGCGGTGGGTCGGTTGCTGGCGTCTTGTCCCCATCTGCTTTGTGCTGTGTCCCCTACGGGCTCAGGGATGGTCCCCGCTGCTTTCACAGCTTGGAGGGAGCTGCAGAGCAGCACCTGGTTCAACAGAAGTGGAAAGGCAAGTATTTTGCTGTCGTCTCTGTCTCAGCCTCCCTAGAGGCTCCTGCAGCCTGTGAGCAGCAATCCAAGAGTAACAGGCATGATTTCATATCGGGAGGCTGTAAAACATGAGCTGGGCTTTCTCATGCCGTGAAACTGCGCTTTCCCGGAAGATCCCCCTCTCTGCAGTTGTCTTGGTGTTGCAATAGCGTCTGTGCCAGCCAGATTGCTGCTTATGCTTCCAAGGACATTTTAATTTTTATCATCTCTGGGATCCACTGCCAGAACTTCTGCTAATGTTTTTGATCGTCAGATGAGCATCACCCTGTGCTTTCATTGCTCTCTGAAAATAACATCTTAAACCACATTCTGCTGAAGCTGCTCTTCAACGGCTTCTCGAATGCCACTGAGCCAGTCTCCTCTGAAGCAATTTGATGATGACATATGGCCTGGGCGCCTCTGGTATGTGTGCCGTCGCTGTCGTGCCCGAAGGGCTGTCCTGGCAGGGTGGATCCCAGCTCATGGGCTGCTGATGGGGGCGAGATCCACCCTGATAGAGGAGTCTTCCTTGATGTGAAGTGTTTGGCCCCATGAGGTGCTCAGCTCCACATCTGCCAGGGCGAGAGGCTCGGGCAGAAGCAGCTGTGGGCTTCTGCACTGGAACAGAGGTGTTACCAAGTCCTGTACCTGTGCAGTCACAGGTATTTCTAAGTATCATCCTACATGGACTGCTTTGGTGGGGATGAACTTGGCTCTTGGTGGCCCCCACACTGGCACTCTTAGCTCCTAGTTTCAAATACCCCAAATGGAGTAAGGGAGATGATATGGCTTTCCAGGCTGACATTATTATGTCAGGTTTTGCAACCACAATGGTTGGGTCCCACCCATGGACCAGAGTAAATACTGAGGAGCAGCACTTTTCTGCTGGTGCAGTTGGGATGCCCAGAGCAAGGGGATCCCTGGCACTGCGGTTGCCCCAGGACACCTTCCCCATGGGACTGGCTGCCCAGGAGGACCGTCCATACATCCCTCTCCCTCCTGATCCGGCCTGTGACTTCCCTTTTAATAGACTCCTTTGTTCAGAAGCATTATTACAAGCATTGGCACAGACCTTAGGTTAACTTGCAAGGAGTGTCCTGGCAGAGCAGAGGTCTGGAGAGATGCAAAGTTAACATATAATCAAACCGACAAGATCAAGTGAAGTTGCATACGTGTTCCCTTGCATCCTTCTCTGCAGTAGTTCTGAGATTTAATTACCAGCTCTAAAGCACTTCAAGATTTTCAGGTGGAAACTGCTACATAGAGGAAGGGGAGAGTACAAAAGCAGCCTACGTAATTAAGTGCTGCTTGTTTAATTTAATTTTCTCCTTCATTTGATCCTCTCCCAGAATCTTGAAAGTAACAGTCTCTAATACCAGCTGGGTCCTTTTACACTTGTGTTTCATTCACATGGTGATCACAACAACAGCAGAATACAATAGTTTAGGGAGATCTGCCTGCCGCTGAGAGAGGAGCCTGCGCTAGGATGCTGGTGGCTGTGTGCCATGGCGGTGTGATGGCGCAGATGCCCACTCCGGCTTTGAAGGGACATTCACCTTTCAAAGTAAGACCTATGAGGGCCGCAGCCTCTTAGCTGCAAAACTAGGCTTTTGGAAAGTGTCAGCAATTTCACATACCAGTGCGCTAAAAGGGTTTGCCAATAAAATATGATAAATAATTTGCATCTGGTAATCCAGATGAGAGCTGTAAAGCGAAAATACAAATGGGTTAAGCTGTAAAATACCGCTGTTCCTCACTTCCCCCTCTCTGCATTCCCTTGGAAATTAGCCAGTTGCTCTCTGGAATCACTAATTCTTACAAGCTGCCCATGCCAGTCTCACATCAGAAAAACACAGAGGTTTATTTAGTATTTGTTTCTTTGTTTGACTCGTTTAAATATTTTTAAATGAGAAATTTTAATGACGGTTTCAAGAGACAGCAGGATTCCTTGCATGGTACCTCTTTTACAACCCCAAACCCACTTGTATATAAAAACGAGAGTGTTATAGATCAGGCTATCATGATTATTTGTTAGCAACCACCATGGTACAAGACAAGGGAGCTGAGCTGATGCTTGGGATCTTACAGACCTGCTCTTGATAGTGTTTCTGAAACAGTGCATTAAGACACCAAATAATCTGCCTGGTACCTGGGCCCTCTCTGAGCCTCTCCAGAGAGGCACCGTGGACTCTGGCAGCGGTAGGGCGTGTCATTTTGGTTTGGTGGAGATTTATATGTCTTGGGTTTTGTGTTTTTAATCATATATCCTGAAGAAGAGGTGTAATTTTGAAATAAATGTGCATGCTGCTGCATTGAGTAGGCATACCTGCAAGCTGGGTTTTGCAGTACACACCTGAAGTCAGCAAGACGGCCAGGAACAGGGGTGGTGCATGAGAGAGAGTAGAAAGCTGGAAATGTTCTGAATATTTGTGTCAGTCCCATCTTTGCACCTCTCTGGGTATGGTGATTTTTGGTGGGGAGAGACCTGGAAGTTACCAAGTATCAGGAAAGCATATCTTCCCTTCCCATTTCTTACTGGAATTAAAAATACCAGAACTCGGATGAGAGAGGCGGTTCTGGAGGGATCTTCCTGGGTGTGAATCCTTCGAGACTTCCTATCTCATCCCTCCTAGGGGTAGAGAGATTTGAATACATGAAAGTTATCATGTGTTGGTTTCTCTGGGGTATGAGACCATTAGAGTTGAATGCAGAGAATTAGTGTTAATTAAGAGTAATACGAGAGAAGAATGGGCTGAAGAAAGGCAGGGGACAGGTTGGATTTTCTGCTGACACCATATGTAACAACACAGTTTCTACAGCTCCAAAGCAGGTCTTACACCTGAACTGCATCTCTAACCGTGGCTTATCTGGCAAATATCTGCCCTGGGTGAGGCCTGCGGGAGGCGAAGCCAGCAGGCTCCCGCCACCCTCTTCGTGCGTTCTGCTTAAATATCGCTTCCCCAGTACAATAACAGATGCATCGGTGTAAGATGAGACTAACCAACACTTTCTTTCATACGCCGTGGTTACTTCAGGCCTTGACATGAGTTCAGTTCAAGGATACTGGAAGTCACTGGGATGCTTTGGCTTGCTTGAGAGGAGACTGCGCACGTGGGGATGGGCTTCAAAGTGCCCTTCATCCTCACCCATCTCCTTGTCTCCAAGGCAGGTTTCAGGCTGGTGCTCCCCCCCAAGCGCTGCGGGGAGTGGGAGAGACGGGCTCAGGGCTTCCCTGACACTGGTTTGGGGGCTGGAGAAATGCTGCCTGGTGGAGGCAGGAAAGCTGCTTCTTTCAGGCTGTACACCCTGGAGCTTAATGTCATGTTTTGCTGATCACAAAAAGTGTCAGAGGAGAGACTTGCAGGGCTGCAAACGCTCCCCATCGGGTGGCCCCGGCACTGCGTAGGGCCAAACCTGTTAGCACAGCTACAGCGAGGCGTGACGTGTCCCCGTGATTGTCTCTGAGAGGACGTAAAGTGATTCTGACAGTGGGTTTTTCCTCCTTTCCTCCCCTGTTCCCTTTTGCAGTGAAATGCAGAGACCTGGGAATGCCTCCATATGGAACTGAAATGGGCTGGGGGCGGGGGGGGAGGGCAGCGGGTCCTGCTCCGAGCCCAAACCTGCGCTGGCAGCGAGCAGCGCCCGCTCCCAGCTGGCAGAGCCCCCTCTGCCCTGCCCACCCTGCTGAGCTAAGGGGGAGCACGGTCGTCCCCCCCCCGCCCATTTCCCTGTATTTATTTGTACTTTTTTTTTAAAGCTGAGATCCACAGGATGAGAAAATGGCTCTTCTCCCCTTTTTTCCTCCTTCGCCTTTTCTCGGCTCACCGAGCCAGCTGGGGCAATGCCACAATTCAAGGCGTCTCGAGACAGAATCCAGCTCGCTGCCTTGTGATCTGCATGTCAAGGTGAAACTGCAATAAGATAATAATGTCAGTATCCCCAGAAGGCAGGCGGTAAAAGATACTAATTGCATTTCACTGAAGGCTTCAGAAACACTCAGCAGCTGGAAAGCTGAGGAGAATTTTGATGCTATTCTTATAAGGGAAGATTCCTCCCCCCCCTTACACTGTTTGTAAATCTATTACAGAACATGGGGAGTGGAAGCGGGGGAAGGGAATGTATAAAACCAGTTAAAGGCTTAATGTTTCCCATTATATTTTGTGAGCTGTAGGTGGTCTAGAGCTTATAAAAATGTAGCACATTCCCTTGTAATCAACCATAATAATTTATTATTATTATTTATTATGATTTGCTGTTATTTTGCACATATAAAGGCCCCTGCCAACACACTGGGAGCTCTGCACAAATAGTTAACATTTATTATAGCAGTAGTAATGCTTAAAAATATTAACTGAATAAAATAAAAATACCAGCTCTAAAGAGCTGAGGACAGCTTTGTTATTGGAAAATAAATGCAGGAAGGCAAATATCTTGCAGAACGGCTGATACTGATTTGAATAGAAACATGCCTGGTGAGGGGAGACACACATTTTCAATTCCTGGAAAAATGCAGAGGGCTTGGCTTGGAGATGTGTCTCCAGCACCCAGTTCTGCACCCAGTTCTTCACCCAGCAGCAACGGGGACCCCCTTGCTGGCCAGAATAATGCTCGGCAGTGTGGGGACATACCTGCTGCCCAGGCTTGGGCTCAGAGGTGCATTAGCTGGCTGCATTGAAGGACTCTCCTTGGAGAGTGGATTTATTTAGCCCCAGCTGGCTGCGACCCTTTCCCGGCTGTCTGCACCACCATGCTTTATTGCTGTGGTGGTCTTCTCCAGGAAAGATGGAGCCCAAGCCTGGGGCCCCTGCTTAGTGTTTTCCAGCCTCTTTCCCATCCCTTGCCTTTGTTCTGTCTCAAATCTTTTATCCCAGGGAGGAAGGGAAAGTCTTCAGCCTCCACTTCATGGGCTGTAAGATGGGTGCTCCCTCACCAGGGCACTGCAAGTCAGTCAGTAGGAGGGAAATATTACAATATTACTGCCCTTTCTGCAGCCTGGGCTGAAGGGGAGGTTATGGGAACGCTGGGTGAAGGGCAGGATGCTGCTATGGGTGAGAAAGCATCTGAGAGGCAACAGCAGGAAAAATTATGCAGCAGTTTTAAGAGCAGGGCACAACAGGGGTGTGTACGGGACCTGGTACTGTGTAGTATATTTGTTTGTGAGCTGGGGAAAAAAATACGCAACAGCAACATTTGGAAGTGCCTGATATATCTTTGGGTTAGTCAAGAAAATAGGTGGAAGGTCTCAGCAGGGCTTTCCCTGGTAACGCTGCGGGGCTGGCGGGCTGAGAGTCTAAAACGCAAAGCACGGGGCCCATGGGAAGGAGCATGGTGAGGTCTAAATCAGCTGTAACCGTTAGGGAAGAGGAGCACAGCGTCAAGAGAGACATCCATGTGCAAACCTCTACTCTCTGTGTACAGCCGCTGGCAGATAAGCAGAGAAAATTTGAGGAAGAATGGGATTAAAAATATTGCTGAGACTATTAAAATGCCAGCACACAAATCAGTGCTGTGGTCTTGCCTGGAATAGTGTGTTCATTTCTAGTCAATCCGTCTCAAAAAGACACAGCAGGAATAGAAGAGGTCAAGAGATAGGAAACAGAAATTATTGAAGACACCGAAAGACTTCCAGATGGGAAGAGACTGAAGGATGAGGGGGAACATTTATTTTGAAGATGAGATGAACATGAGGGGATACGATCCATGCACATAAAAAAGGAGGTAGCGAATGGCACAGAGAAGGTAAATCAGGTGCTGGTAGTCACACTCTCTTGTGAGACAGAAACCAGGGAGCACCTGATGGGACTGAACAGCAGCAAGTTGAACACTGTCCACAAGACATATTTTTCCACCCTCTTAACTGGGACTGGCCTGCAGCTCTGGGGCAAGTGGGGCGTTAATGGGGCTCAGAAAGGGCCGAAAGGGGACCTGGGTATCCAGAGCATCCACAGCTGCAGGAGAAGGGATCAGAGCATGGGGATACACATCTGGAGCCATCTCCCCGAGAGGGGTTTTGCAGCATTTCCCCCATTATCCTGGCACCCCAGAGCTGTAGCTGAATTAAGGGAGGGCACGAAGGCATCCCCCCTCCCCAGGGTACCTCTGCCTCGTTGGGGCAAGGGGCACCTGTGTGGCAGTGCTGGTGTTATTTTGGGTGCACTGATGCTGCAGAAGAGCTTGGTGGGGCTGGAGGAGGTGCTGCTGTTAGCAGCGGTGGGGTCACAGTGGGACGGGGTCACGCACACCCTGTGGCCCTGCCTGTCCATCACACCCGCGGCCGCTTGGCACGGGGCTACCTGCCACGCCGGGTGGTGATGGTGTGGCTGTGACAGCCACCAGGCCAGTCTCTGCTCGAGGGTGAGGAGGCATGGAGGCCAGTGTTGGTGGGATGGCAGGTGGCTGCTTGCTGCCAATGACTGATGCAAAGCAGGAGGTAGCCAGTGAGGCTGGTGGAGCACTTTACTGTGGTTATCTGATCTCTCTGTCAGTGCAAGGCTCTCCCCAGGTCGGGTTGCTTTCGGGGCTGCCCTGGGGACACGCTGGTGTGACTCAGCCGCGCACCCACGCTCCCACCCCGCCTCGCTGCTGCGGGAGGTTCAAAGGCCGGGCGTAAACTGTGCTGAAGCAAAACGCTTGGCTGTGACCTTCTTTTCTGCGCTTGGGATTATGACGTTTGGTCTAATTCTGCCCTGTGAGATAAGGGCCGGCTCCTGCCAAAGCGTGCAGGCGGAGCCCAAAGGAATCGGAGGGGTGCTGAGTGAGCGTAATGCTCCCGTGCACCCCGTCCCTCTGCGGGGTTAGAGCCCACTCTCGGAGCTAGAGCGGCTGGGCTAGGGCACAGTGATGTGCTATGAATAGAGTGCACTATGGATGTACGTGCGTGCACGTGCGTACATCCACACATGTGCACGCACGGTACAAAATCCTGATGTGTTGGCTCAGCGCGGGAGCTGCGGGCTCGTCACGGGGCGTCAGAGCCCCTGCCGCAGCCCGCGCAATGTGACTAGCAGCTCTCACATGGGGATTTTTTGTCCATTCGTCATCTCCCCAGGGGCAAAAGCATGCAGTAGAGTGTCTTGTTTTGGTAGGGGTTTTTCTGAAAAACCACTTGTTTCAAATACTCTCGTTGCTGCGTGTTTCTCTCAGAGAAAGCCAGGTCAGGGATGCGTGCCGAGCAGCTGAAGCAGAAGTGGTGGGTTTTGCAGCAAGGTTCAGTTTCTGGTTTGCTCTAGGTTTGGCCTCCCCCAGGTTGTTTCCCATGCAGATGAGCTCTGTTTTCAGTGCGAGGAGTTCTGTTCCCCAGGAAAATAATTGTCACACCCCGTGGCCTGGGTAGTCTCTGAGTTTTCTTCCTAGGAGGCCTCTGTCAATAAGGGCCACAACTGGGTTAATCTCATAAATGTACACTATGGCAGCGTGGGAAGCAGAGATGTAGAGAGGACGGGACCGATGGAGGTACGTGGAGGGGCAGGACCGTGCACTCTGAAGCTCTAAAGCTCGTGTGCAACGTATATCGCGGTGCTGTACAGCAAAGGAGAGGTGGCAAAGTCTTGGTAACTGCAGCGATGTCGGGGTCTGAACCGATGCCCAGGAGAAGCTGCCAAAGGACAATGTTCCTTGGAAACAAGTATCAGCAAAGACCCTAGAGCAGTCCAGTGCCCTGAACTGGGTGGGACCTTCAGTCCTTGGGAATGCCCTGATGCTCAGACTGAAAATACTTCTCTCTGTCTTGCTGGAGGTGAGTTCACCCGTTCATCATCCCCAGCTCTTGCAGGCACAGAGGCATTTGGGTGGCAGCAGTGCAATCCCATGGGAAGGCTGCCTGCTTCTGCGTTTTACGCACAACCTGGTGCCCTCCAATAAGCTCCTCCAGCATGGTGTGTAGCCATGGAAGGCATGAGACAAGGCTCTGGCCAGCCAGCAAGGTCTCTGGCCATGGAGGTTGTGTCCCCACAGCTGCATACTCAGGTGTCTGATAAATGACATTTCATAAAACAACATGTAAAACAAGCGGAAACCCGCTTAAACCTCTGAGGCTCGGGTTTTCTATGTAGAATAGCTAAGTAGGGCTCCTTTGGTCACCCAAAGAACAAAAAATATAGGGTCCTGAGAGGATTCCTATATAGGCTTCTTGTCCAGAAGGTGTCTGCACTAAAAACACACTTTGTAGACTCATTCCAGGCTGGGGCTAATGTCCCCTTTTGATTCCTTCGTTTGCATCCATCTGCCCTGACTTAGTAATGTGGTCATTAAGGGTGAGCTAGTTATTGTAGGCTGCCTTTTAGTCAATGGGAGGAACAGGGCAATTCATCCCAATCTGAGACAAACCACAATGATTACTCTGGAGGGATTCTTATTTCTCTTGACTTTAAAGGCAGCTTTCAAGTCTAGGTTGAAATCAAGCATCTAACTTTTAAAGCTCACGACATGATTCTGGCCCTGAAGGTAAACCCCATGGAGGTGCTTATTCACATGCAGAGCACCGTGAAAGCCCTGCAGGAAAACGGCCATCAGAGGTTCGGGCATCGCGTTCATTTCAGTAGGGGAAATTATGGAGAAGGTGAGATGCTAGCAACACTACAAAGGATGTTTCTCATGTTTCTTGCTGAACCGTTCAGAGTCTCATTGGCTGTGTCTTATTTGACCAAGCATGGCTAAGGAGTGCTTGGCACCCCTGCTGTCCTTGACCGAGTGGCAGCCTCAGACAGGCTGTCCATGTATCCCATCTGCATCTGAGAGTCTGGAGACGTGCCCAGGAAAACCCCACACCTTGGATTTCAGCAACAGCTGGCGACATGCATGGTCAGATTTTCAAAGGTATTTATTTGCCTGAAGTTTCAAAAGGCCATTCATTGTCTAAGGTTTGGAGGAATGTTCAGGAGTACCTCATCTGTCTGACTTGGGAGCCTAACGTACCTCGGGACTTTGTAATCTTGTATAGGAACCCACTTACGTCTGCTGGCGCCTTTGGGAATTTTCTGCTAAACATCAAGCCAGTGTCCTTGTAAAAGCATTAGAATTTGGTTTAACAGTAGAGGGTCTTCTGTGGCCTGAATTGCAGAAAATTAACTTACAGTTTTCATTATTGGAAAGTTCAGGAGAAGGAATTATCCCACCAGGGAGTGCTGTTTAATTTTTGAGGAACCATTTGCTTGTCCGGATATAAATTTGATTGTAATGACAGGTAATTGTGGCAATAGTATAACAATGACAAACCATTGTGAAAATAGCAGTATTTTAAGTGCAACTTTGTGAAAATCCTTCAGAATGTAAACTAAATTAAACCAGCTAATATGGGCTTAGTTTTTTATACCGTGTTTGGTTCACTTTTTACTCAATAAAGTCTAAGGTAAGAGGAGAGGTGCCGGACTGGGGCAGATCTCAGTATTTGGCCTCATCCTTCTGTTTCGTTAAGGTCAATATAATCCACTTGAGATTGTATAGAGGTCTTAAAATGTCAGAAATTGCCTCGTTCTGTGTATAGCAGATCCAGAACTGGGCAAGAAAGGGTTGATGACGGTTGCGTGCCTTGAGACTTCACAGATGTGAGCCTTGCCTGTGGCGGCTTCTCTGCAAATGTGGTAGTCCTGTCATATTAGACCCCAAAAACCACGTTTGTTTTTTTTTTTAATTTAGAGCCCTTGGAGCCCTGGTTTTCATCCTCCTTTTCCTCTGGAAGGGGCCAGGTTCTTTCTATCTGATTTGGATCTCATGCATCCCAGGACCTGGGCCACAGATATCAGCACATTTTATTTAGACTGAGTGACTATTTCACCCATCCCCTTCTTTTACCTAGGGCTTTGCAGCATCATTTCCACCAGCTGATCCCCTTGCTGTGCTCTGAGAATGTTGCTATCATCTTTATTTAAATTTCACACTGGTCTAAACGTTGAAGGCTGAGTTCTGGCATGCAGAATCGAACAGATATTCACATTTTTTTAAATTAGCAGACAGTGGAAATGAATGAATAGCTCTTCCCTAGGGAGATATTCTGGATCCACTCAGTACAACAGCCCTGAGAACTGGGCTGCTGCTGGTAATAACACAACCTTGGCTGGGGCCTCTGCAGCACACACAGGTTGGAGGTTGCAGCGGCAGCTCAGCGGTGTTTGCCAGGGCAGGAGGAATAAGCTCAGTGGCTAATTCCCCCGGCAGCGCGGCGCGGTGATGTTTGCGGTCAGCCCAAATCTTGTCTCCGAAGGAAACAATGCAAAAAGCCAAACCTCACTCTGCATCTCACCCCTTGACTTCTCTTTTGCAGCGATCGAATAGCTCACCGTTTTCTAGGCTGGAAAATACAGCAGGTATGTTGAACAGCAGGGCCCCAGCTCCCCTTCTCAGACCACTCCTGTGCTGGTGTGGCCACAGGCACGCACGCACCAAACACAGCACTCCGATGACTACTGGTGTAGGGATTTTTTTTCCTCTGCTCTTCTTAACATGGCTTTTTTGGTGGCAGCTCATCAAGCTGGAAAAGCAGCGCAGCAAAAGGGGGCACATAAATTGTGCGGGCTTTGTCAGCCCGTGCAGGTGGTCAGCTGGGTCCCTTCTGCGGCCATCGTGCTCCCTTCTTTTAATGTCATTGTTCTTGTGTCATGGCCTTTGGTAGGATGCTGTGCCTTAGGGACCCAGCCCCATTGCCTCTTTGTTGTGTGTTGTCCTCTGCTGTGCATCCGCCAGGGCAGCCTGGCAAAACGAGAAGGTCAGGGAGAGACAGTGCAGATCACACAAGTGGGAAATCTCTATTAGAAATTCTTGGACTCTGGCTTAGAAAGGAGAACTGGGAAAACATGAATTTTTTGAGACAGGATGGGATATCCAAGGCACGAGAAATTACCAGGGAATTATCTGATGAACCCATTTGATAGGATTAAATAAAAAGTGAAAAATAAATGCCTTTCCCTATGTTTCTTTGTCACTGTTGCTAAAACATTGACGTTTAAACAAGGAGGCTTTTAATGGAGGGTTGTCTCGCAGGGTGTATTGTATTCACTGGAGTTTGCTCTCTCCTTGGCTAATTATACATATTTATCCATCTTATTGAAAGCTACTTCAGGGCAAAGAGATGCTGGTTTATTTCTTTATTTAATAAAGGAAATGCATAGCGGAGAGAGATCTGTTAAATAACAAGGCAGTTTAGTCTCTGATGCTCTGGCTTCTGGTAGGGGCTGGAAGGAGACGCTGCAGAGGGGTCGACAGGAGCAAGGATCTCCCACCTCCACACGGCATGGCTGCAGGCAGGAGGTGGGGAAACCCAGCACAGAAGGTCTTGCAGCAGTTTGGGCTATCTTGAGGATCTTGTGGGCATCCTCCGTTTCCTTAGGATCCATTGAAGAGCCAAGTCCAGCCCCGTTCCCACTCATTGTCTGTGCTGGGCGATCGCTCTGTAGCTGTTGAGTCCCGTCTCCTTGATCCACCCGACTCCTCTTCATGTGTTCACGTTTCATTAAACATCCCATCTCTCCCTAAAACTACGTAAGGTCTCAGCATCTGCAGCATCCTTGGGCAGGGAGCTTCACAGTGCAGCTACCTGCTGTGTGCAGAACCAGACCTGCTGGTGCTTCTGCACATGCCATCTGCAAGCTTCACCTGAAATCCCTCAGTAGAGGAAGAGACCATGAACAGTCCCTCTCCAGGCAAAGTCTCTACTTAGCTGCATGCTCTCCACCCTCCCCAGCCAGGGCCTGTCCAGGCTTGCAGGCATTTCCCCCGCACTTGAGTGATGCGGCTGTCCGTACCCCACCAGGGACAGAAAGGTGGACCCGTGGCTTGATGAGGAGATCCTGTCATCCAGCAAACATCGGTCCATAGCGCACACAGTCACCTCGTGTGCCGGGCTGCGTTCACGCAGATGGCACAGGACCTTCTGTACGTGAGCAGATGTGCTTCCGTGGTGCTGGAGGACATAGATTGGGGCTGTGGGAGGCTCTGCTCACCACCCTGCCCTAGGGGACCTCAGGGCCCCCGGGGCACCCAGAGCACCCACAGATCTCACCCAGCAGCAGCCTCAGTCCCTTTCTGTTCCATAAATGCATTTCAGACAATAACCTGCTGTACTACATGTGTGGTGTTCTAGTTAGTGCCCGTTTTAATCATGGAAAAGTTGTAACACTGGGAGAAAAAATCCCGGCGCTGCATAGCCAGGGGCTGGCCTGGGCAGGGAGGCACGTGTGTGACACGGTCACAGCAGAAGCGTCATTAAGCCCTGCCGGGGAGCAGTGCTCGTTTTCCTGCCAGCAAGGGTTGTTTCTCTGCTTGCAACCGTCAAACCCCTGAATCCCTGGAAATGGCACCAATATGGGGGGTTATTTTCTTTCTTATCAATCTCGTTTTGGAGCTTGGTGAAAAATGTGAGCTCTTTATTTGAAGCTGCTGCTAGGCAGCTATGTGCGGGTCCCTCTGATTTATTTATATCCTAATGGTGCTGCTTTATTTATTTATTTTTTTGCTTAGCTACCCAGTCAAGGGCCATATGTTTTCTCCTGCAGGAAGATGAGGCCTCAGGAGTATCTTCTGCTTTATGGCTTTGTGCAGGTTCTGAAGCTTTCCTTGTCACTTACTCTCACTTACGCATTTCCTTTCCGAATCAAAGGGATGTGGTCCTCGTACCTGGGGCATTTATTTGTGAATAACTGCCTTAGGTCAGCCAAAGGGTTTCATGGCTTTTTGGATTCATGTTCTGGATTTGCAACACCCACCTGTGATGTCACAGCTGGTGTTATGAGCACACAGGGATGACATCATGTAGGCTGATTACCACTGTGGCTCCGGTCTTGCACGCCATCATCTATTCCCCCTCTTGGCTCTCACTTTTTCATCTCAGCCAGCCACCCTTAAGGGGTGTTTTGTCTTTAAGCATCACCTTCATCTCCTGAGAAGCAGGTGGGTGAAGTGTTGCAAGGTTGGAAACCTGGATTTTAGTGGAAGAGCATAAATGAAGTAAATAAAATTTTGGCAGTGGTGTCTGTGTAGACGCCGACAGGCTCCGGGGTTGCAGCACCCAGAGCTGGGCTCATCTATCCAAATTTAGACAGCTTCAGCTGAGCTATTAATCCAGATTCCCCATATAGCTGATAGGCATTGCTAGTGCACGATTCATCTCATCCTAAGGTGCATGTCAGAAAAATAGGTCAGATGGATTGTGCTTTAAAAGTGCTCCTTTTCCTAAAGGCAGTTGTGCTGACGAGCACAGATGTAG
Source organism: Phalacrocorax carbo (assembly GCF_963921805.1). Classification (NCBI taxonomy): domain Eukaryota; kingdom Metazoa; phylum Chordata; class Aves; order Suliformes; family Phalacrocoracidae; genus Phalacrocorax; species Phalacrocorax carbo. The sequence goes on from NC_087528.1 coordinate 402,463, forward strand.
ATACTTCTGTACGGCTGGAGTAGGGGGAGGCAGAATCCGCCCTTGGGAACCAGCAGCATCGTCACATGGAAAAGGATGCTGATACAATGCTGCTGTTTCTCCGAGGCAGCACCAGTCTCCCGCGCCCATATCCCCGGTTTTGCTGGGGCCCAATGTCAGTAACAAGCCCCGTCCAGGGGCCAGTCCTCTCTGCACGCTGGGTAAAGAAAGTCAGCAACAGGGCGCTGTCAGCACACCGAGCTGGCAGGGTGCAGCACCTGCCATGCTGACCTGTGTCCCTGCGCTCCCTGAGTTTGGGGCCCCATGGCAAACTGCAGGCTGGAAAACTACAGAGAAACTGTTAACAGCGAATTCCTGCGAAGGGGAGTGGTGGGAGCAGCCCACTCCCAGTGCCGGAGCATCGAGCCTGAGCTCAGCTTATGGCTCCTGCTGCCCCTCTTGCTCCTGGATGAGCAAATGATTTTTTCAGTGTCTTTCAGAGGAGTGTAACTAGGAGCAGAAAACATCACCTTGCACCCAGCTCCACCCCTGCCAGCCAGTGGGCTTGCTGCATGGGCGATGCTGGGGAACACCCTGGTGAGAGAAGGGGTGGGGGGTAATCTCTTAGGGGAGATTTCAGCATTAAAACACAGCCCTGTGTGGTCTCTTCCCAGCAGCTGGAGACGTAAGGTGAAAGGGCAGTGCCCGCGGTGCGCTCTGCTTAGGGAATGTACTTATTTTTAATGATAATATTTAGAAATTAGATTGCCATCTGATTAGGGCAGGACCTAGCCCTCTCTGTGCAGCACTTATCATATCGCTGGCCATAAGGGGTAATAAATAACACTGGGAGATTATGACAGTGCCGGAGATTGAGCATGGGATGTAAGAGGAGGTACACGGCATTTTCAACAGGAGCCCTTCCTGCCGGCGACCGTGTAGCGGTGGTGTTTGCGGGCACTGTGCAGATGTCTGGAAGCTGCTGGATGATGTACTGGAGCCAAGTGCTGGTCATCAGTGGGTCTAGCAAGACCTGGTGGCAGCTACCATGTCCCTGAGCTACTGTTGCCCTGCAGGGGGAAGTTCACACACAGGAAACATGATAAAAGTTACAAAAAATAATGTTCCGCTGTGCTGTCCAAGAAACTGGTGTGAAGCTGTTTGTGGTTTGTGGCTGCGGGGGCAAATGGGGCTGCTGCCCCAGGTCAGAAGCAGAAGCCCTTGCTCCTGGGCAGAGGAGAGCAGGAGAAGCACTAACCCACCGGCTGCGCAGAGCCCACAAACCATCTGCGGCTGTTTTCAAACTGGCAGCTGAAGCTTGGGTGTGCTCCCTTCCTTCTGCCAGGTGCGTGCCCCGAGATGTGCGCAAATAAACTTGCAAATAAACGCGTGCATTGCACTCGGTAACGCCCCGCTGCACGTGTGCTGCAGGCTGTGCTCGCACACCCCCCGTAACACGCACCACTCGTGGCCAGAGCCTTTGGCTGCAGGAGAGTTTTGTAGCCAAGCTGTAAATAGCTAAAAAGACAGGAATTTGGGGATACAGGGGAAAAAAGGGAGGGCACTGCAGCCTGATGGAAACCCTGACAGCGCCGTCTGGCATCACCTAATGATCCACTTCACTGATGGGAGGTGGCAAGCAAAGGTGATGCTTTCAACAGCACTGGATTATGGAAGGGGCAGGCAACCGGAGGCGACGGGCTATTGTCTGAAAGATGAAATTTATTACAGGGCATCACACAAAGCCTAAATTAGGCTATCCACGAAAAGGAAAAAAAAACCTTGGTGTGTGTAATATGTATGCAGAGCTTGACATATCGAGTAATGTAGTGCAATAAGGCTGAACCAGGCAGTAATGGGCTGCGTGGCTGCTTTTTGCTTCTCTCTGTGTTGTTGTTGTTGTTGCTGCAGCGGGACCTTAATGGGGTTCTTTAAACAGATGCTTGAGGAGTTGCACTCCAGCAACCAGCGATTAAAAAAAAAGAAAGAGAAAGGAAAAAAAAAAAAAAAAAGGAGAGAGAAAAAAAAAATGTTAAAAGCACAAGATTGGCAGAAATCATTTTTCAAAAGAAAAGAGCTTGGGGGTGGGGACGAGCTGGGAGAAGACTGTCAGGCTGTGGAAAAGTTTAATAAATTCCATGTCACTCTAAAGACCGTCGTGTGCAGAGTTGCCCAAGGCCAATAAAACCCGATGAACCTCTGATAGGCTGGCTCCGCTGCACTGGCACATGTTATTGCTTTGATACCTTACACAAAAATAGGGTACTTTTTTGTTGTTTTTGATATGGTAAGAGGCCTTGCAGTGTGCTGTTCTTTATAAGATATATATATAAAATCCATGACAAAAACACCAAAGGATTTAAGTGTGTAGCTGTCATCAGTTACTATTTAACTGAGCAAAACATGTTAAAAGCAGCAACAATACAATATAGCAGTGAACGCATGAAAGCTCAGGCAATCTTCCTCCCACATTTAAGAGAAAGTGCTTTTTAAAACTGTAATCTTGGTAGGATTTGTGGGGAGGGGGAGAGGGGAAGATGGAGAAAGCAGGGAGAAACATCTTTTATTTTTGTTTAACTTCAGCGAGTCATTTGCCTGATGTGGCAAACCTTGGAGTAATTGCTTAATCTTCCTCCCAAGAAGGGCTCAGCTGAACTAACATGTTACGGGCTGTGACATGCCTGGCTCTCGCTGCAGGATGGGGGCCTCACGTGCCAATGGCGGGTGTAGCAGGTACCACTCGGGGAGCAGCAGCAGTCTCTTGTACCCGTGCCCCTGCGTGATCCAGCTGAGCTCTCCGAGCCTTTATTTCCCCCCGTGGCCCTTGTCGTGGAAGCACGGCTATGGTTTTCAGGGCACGTTGCACAGTGTACCCTTCCCAGTGCAAGCATGGGATTAATATATTTAGAAGGACCTTGGCTGTTGGAGTGATGGGAAACTTGGTGGTTTCTCCTTGTTAGGAATCTTGCCAGTGTTTCCATCAGCTTGGTGCAGTTTTAGGTCCCTGTCTGTGATCCCTGAGCACCAGCTTTGAAATGGCCTGAGAATTGCCACATAAAAATGAGGTGAAGCTGCGGCTACTCCTGCCAGGCGGTGCAGACACCCAGCTCCTGCCTAAGGCTGGAGATCAGTCCCAGGCTGGCTTGGCGCTGAGCCCAGTCAGCCTTGGTGTGCCTTTGAACTCTGGCAAAACTCAAGGCTATGGGGTGGGCAGGGAAGATAACCTGGATGGGCAGTGTGGGACCGTGGCCGTGGGGAAGACCTGGCCCCAGGGAGGGGTGTCCGTGCCAATTTTCCAAGACCTTTTTCTTTCCCTGGAGAAGAGGTGGGTGGCAGGAGCTGGGGAGCTGCCAGGTCCCCACGGTGCCGCCGGGCAGCGCAGGCAGCCTCAGCTCTGCGGGGACTCCGCTCCTCTATTTATTACCCAGTTTCTCCATTTGTTACTATTTGTTGTGCTGGTACCTACAGGTCACAATTCAAGCATGTTCAGTGCTGGCCAGATTTATAGTGGGTTTTTTATTGTTGTCTCTCTAAAGAGCTCAAAGTCGAAATTGTCAGCTGGAAGAAGTCCATGAGGCCGCAGAGAGCTGGGACTGGCTGGGCAGGGGATGGGGCTCCCTTCTAGCCCTGTGTTTGAATTTCCACATAACTTTTACACTCCTTCCTGTCTTGGGCAAGCTGAAGTTTTCCAGGTTTGGGTGTCTGTACAAAGCTGAACATTTGGAATATTTGGGCAATATCAGTTTGGCCAGCTGCAACAGCCTGGCCTTCCTGAAAGCAGTATAAGAAACCCTTTTTTATTGTTACATGGAAAGTATTTGCATGGTGTTATTTCCGAAAGATGACATTTGGCCTGGGAAGAGCCATTGTTGAGAAGTGCTTCTTGTTCTGAAATGAACTGGGTCTGATATGGCTGAGGTAGGAAGCTTTGATAATCATATGCTTAGCAGAGTCAATGCATTTTTCTACTGAACTGCCAGCTGTTCTCTACAGTTCTTTCCCTCACCCAGACACACATTTCATAGGGAAAAACACAACTCCAGAAAAATCCTCCTCTTCCCTCGGAGCCAACTGCAGTTGGCAGGAAGATGCTTACTTCCAGGGTTTGCAAAAATACACAAAAATACAGGTTCACCATATGAGGAGGGGGTTCCCTATTTTCCCCCTCCAAAAAGTATTGATTTTCTTTCTGAAGTGTCTTTGGAGCAAAAGTCATACAGCTTGAAATTTAATTCCAAGAACTTGGAAGGTTCAGGTTGAATCTGCCTTTTCTGCTGGGTAACTTCGGGCAAGTCGCCCTGCCTCTTGGTTTCTCCCTGGCCACATAGAGCCAGGAATGTTTCTTTTTCTTCCACCACTCCCTGCTTTTGCCTGTTAAAATACAAAGCCCTGTGAGTCTGGAAGACGCAGTCCTGGATGGTTCCTCCCTCCGTGCCTTTGCAGGGTCTGTCTGTGGAAGGACAAGCCATGAGCATCCTGGCAGCATTTTACAGAGGGGAAAAATAAATGTGTCTTTATCCAACGTGTTGCTTCTGGTCAGATAAATAGTGATTTCCGGGCAAAATTCCTGCTTGTGTAAAGCTTTGCCTCATCTCTCCTCCGGCTTCACTTTGGGACGCCACAGCTCAGCTCAGTGCAGGGTGGATGCGCTTATACAGATACCTGCAGAAAGGAAAGGTAAAGAAAAGAAGCTGCAAATGGTTAATGTCGTCCACATATCAGCAGTGTTCACTCTGTTCATCATAATCCCATTTTCTGCCTTAGACGTGTCATCACTGCCCACCGGATTTGGGGAGATAACAGCAGAAAATGAGCTGGAAAAACATCAGACAGTTTGGGTCTTTTTTTAAAAATCATTAACACTTTTAAGATATTTAGTGAACTGCAGGCACCTCTCAGAGTGGAGAAGGATAAATTTGCTGCGGGCATGACAGTGAAGTGAGGCTCTGCAGAAAGGCAAGAGGAGAGTGTTGGTTTTCATTTGGACTGGGCTGGAGGGCAAAGAGAGCCGAGGGAAACCCCTGTCCAGACGCCAAAGGGAAGAAGGGAAATAAAAAAGGCAGCAGCGCGGGGTTCTCTCCCCCCAGGGCCCTCCGTGGGCAAACAGAGATGTGCAGGGCTGCTCCCACCTGTGACCCCCTGCCCCAGCAACGCTGCAGCGCTTGCGAAGATGTTGTCTCGATGGAGGCACACCGTCACCCGCCCGCCGTGCACACCCAGGGGAGGCACACCGTCACCCGCCCGCCGTGCACACCCAGGGGAGGCACACCGTCACCCGCCCGCCGTGCACACCCAGGGGAGGCACACCATCGCCCGTGCTCACCCAGGGGAGGCACACCGTCACCCACCCGCCGTGCACACCCAGGGGAGGCACACCATCGCCTGTGCTCACCCAGGGGAGGCACACCGTCACCCGCCCGCCGTGCACACCCAGGGGAGGCACACCATCGCCCGTGCTCACCCAGGGGAGGCACACCGTCACCCGCCCGCCGTGCACACCCAGGGGAGGCACACCGTCACCTGCCCACCGTGCACACCCAGGGGGGGCACACCGTCACCCGCCCGCCGTGCACACCCAGGGGGGGCACACCGTCACCCGCCCGCCGTGCACACCCAGGGGAGGCACACCGTCACCCGCCCGCCGTGCACACCCAGGGGAGGCACACCATCGCCCGTGCACACCCAGGGGAGGCACACCGTCACCCGCCCGCCGTGCACACCCAGGGGAGGCACACCGTCACCCGCCCGCCGTGCACACCCAGGGGAGGCACACCATCGCCCGTGCTCACCCAGGGGAGGCACACCGTCACCTGCCCGCCGTGCAGGCTCCACTGAGCCCATCCACATTTGCTATTTGCGGTGTTCTGAAGCTGACTGGAAAAGGGAGGTGAAGCCATGGTGTTATCCCAAGTTGCGCCGCATTCCTAACTGCCCACGCTGCTCCAAAGTGGTGACTATAAAGCCCAACGTGTCTTAGCCATCGTTAGGTTGGGGCAGTGCATCCCAGAATAGCCCCTGCTGTAGGCTGACGCCAGCCAAAGCTCAAGCGCTTCAGTCTGCACGTGCAGAGCAGCCACCAGCTGCGACCTGCGCACCAGCCCATACCCCTGGGAGCGACACACAGGCTTCTGCCTCTGCCCTCTCCTGTGCTGGCTGCAACCTTAGCTGAGGTGGATAAAGCGTTTGAGGTATTGTTCTTTCTAATGTACTTGCTGTACTGTCTGCACACCTACAAGTGTATCTAATTTTCAGCACATCTCTCAGGTGGGAAGAGGTATTTATCCTTCTGACAGACAGAGAGGGGCCAAGCAACTTGTCCAAAGCATGGACCGAGTCTGCAAATCAAGAGAGACTCAGCCCAGACCTGAACTGGTGCCCCCACTGCTGGCACACGCGTCCTGCCTGCGGGCAGCTGCTGGACACAAGGGGTGGAAAGGCTTTTTTGTAAGGACAGGGTCTCGGTGTTTTTCCTCTTCCCCAGTGCTTTATAATTTACCTGGGCTGTCATGTCTCGCATTCTGCGGGTTCCCGTGGGTGGCAGTGGTGAGAAGCCGGGATGAAGAGGCAGCACAGGCTCACAGCGAGCGGCACCGAAGGCTCTCTGGGGGCTTTGCTGCACAGCTTTGCTGGCAGCTGAGCGATGGCTCCCATTGGAAATGCTGGGCTCCCTTCCAGGCCAAGGAGGGCTTATAGGATTTAGTAGGCATAAGCTACAGTGCCACTTCCTTGCTTCCTTGACCCTTTCCATCTCAACCCCATGAGTCTGGTATGAACTTGTCACTTCCTGAGCTTGTCCCATTTGCTGCATCTCCTGTCCTGTCCCAGTTGCTGCCCCTTGGATTACCTCAGCTGGGTTCCTCCCTTCCCTGACCTACCTCCCTTTCCCCCATCCACCCTGCCGGGCTCAGTCCTCCCCTCCCAGACTCCTTCCTCTAACCTCAACTCTGCATCGAGGCAGTTGCTAGAGCCCAGGGGAGGCAGCCCTGCCTCCTGCTGTGGTTTTGTGCAGCTTCTCATGAGAACACTGAAAAGCACATGTCTAATGTAGGGCCTTGGCTACCACTCTCTGAATTTCAAGATCCTCCTCCAAAGCATGAAAAATCATCCAGAATTTTCCTACCAACTTATTTCTCACCATTCTGCCCCCAAACATGGCCGGACTGCAGAGGCTGAAGGCGGTGGTGGGACAGTTCAGAGAGGCACACGCTTGCTGCAGAAAGTTTCAACCCAAACAATTAAATCCCCAAAGGAATTTCTGAAAGCGCCTAAGCAGGTTACACGCCTAATTCTCAGAGCCCAATGGGACTTGAACATCTAATCTTCTTAGCTGCTTTCGAAAATCTTTGCCAGGTGCCTGTTTGCATGTTTAGGAGCCCTAAAACCTTTGCAAGTCTGAGCTGCAGAGTGTGGTCAGTTTGGGTCAAAGCAGAATTGCAGCAAATCCCATCTGGGGACTTGGTCTTAAACCTGAGCTGGAGAACCAGTGTGGTCCCCAGCCCTGCTAAGGGGACACAATATGTCATTTGTCTTTAGACCGTTTTGCTTTATTCTGCTTTTTGCAGACTTCTTATGGGGAAGGCAGAAAGGCAGGGCATTCCTGTGTCCCCCCCGCCCAGAAGAGCATCAGCTCTGTTAGATACCACAAGAAGTGACTCGACCGTCAAAAGCACTTGCTGCAGCCAATCTGGCCCTTAATGGCCACTGCTGTATGGGACCAGAGCTCCAAGTCAGGCAGAGCAAAGGCAAAGCCTCCAAGCCAGAACGTTGCGTTGTTAAAACATGAGCAGAGCATCTCTCTCTGTAATAGCAACGCTCCTGTCCTCACAGTGTCTTGAAAATCAGAAACTGCCTGTGTAGTCGTCGTGTAAAGCGCTGAGCTCCTGGCCAGGGCCACTGGTGGACAGAGAAACACAGACTTTTTGGTGCTTTGGAAAATCAGGCCACAGGTTCTGAGACTGAAATATAGACCTATGTGAAAGTCTTGGCTGTAGGGACACCAAGGACAGTCCGAGCAGTCATTGCCACCAAGCAGCAGCAGGTGCTCCAGGTGAGAGAGTGAAGAGCCAGCACACGTGGCAGGGCTGTGTCTCAGCTCCGCAGCCGCTTGGAACCAGCCTGTTTTCAGGAGGGAGGTGGCAGCACGCTGCAGCCCCAGGGATGCCCCCGCAGCCGCACCTACCAACCGCCAAGCCCCGAGGACCTCCCTCCGCCGGGACTCTGACCCCCCCTTACCTAGCCCTACCCCACCCCCAGAAAGTGACCCCATTTTCTGAGAAATTGTTTCCAGTGCAATAATTGCAGGATGGAAATTAGAACCCAGTCTTCAAAGAGCGGGCTCTGAAGTGCACATTAGCTATCTGCTGGGATGAGCCATCTTACCAGCCCCTGCTCATCTCCTGCCTGAAATTATGTTTGACTACAGGGCATGAAATGTTATTCATCCTTCCCCATCTCCCTCCCATCCATTTCTATTCAGATTCAGCACTGAGTGGTAGCAGCAGAGGTATATGAAAAAGATTTTCAGGTGTTCGTGTGTCTTTTCTTTCTTTTTTTCCCCCGGTTCTCCTTTTATACATGAGAAAGCAGCATGAAAGGCAAAGCAAATGAGAATGGGAAAGAAGGTGTTGGATTTAAAGCAATCTGTTAACATGGGGGAGTTTATTATCCGCTAACACAGGGCCGTGGCGCGGGGTGAATGGTGGTGCGGCCCCAAAAGCTGCCTCTCCCAATGGCCATGGTCAAGGCTGGCGTGGAAAGGGTGGTGCTGAGGCAGCTGATGGGCACGAGGTTAATTCTCATTTCACTCCCTGGCGGTAGCAATTTCACGGATCTTGTCATCTGTGGACAGTTGCAGAAAGGGGAGATCAGAAATGACAAATATCTACATTACCTTCAGAGATTAAAATGCCAACAAATGTTCTTTTAATATGAAACTGCCAGTGGTTCTGAGACTTGGTTTGTATAAGGGATTGTTTTCAGTTTGGGGTTTGGTTTTTTTTTCTTTTTTAAAGAACAAAACACACAGAAAAACATAAATGCCGAGGTAGCTGGAATTTGGAGGCTACCACGAGAAGTAGACCAGGTATCTAGGCTCGATATCTCCCATTTGCATGGGTAATTGATAATCATGTTTTTCCCACCTGTCAAAAACAATAAGTTTCAAACAGATAGGACCGTCTCTTGCCATTTTCTTGTCAGTGTTATCTCATTAGGATCAATACTTTTCTTTGCTTTTCTATAATGCTGGGAGAATCAGGGGGATGGATTTCCTCTAACAGGATAAAACCCTTGCAAAGGACTTTGGAGAGGTGAGATAAGAAATTAACATTAAGAAACATGATTGCTATCGTATGCAGAGGTTTTGCTTCTGAAACCCATCTGAAACTTGTTTTCTAGCACATTTACATTTTGAGCAAGCTAGAGCTCTTGTCGATTTGAAGCCGCAGGGTGTAAAAACACCCCAGGGTTTTGCTTAGCTGAGAATTGCCCATCCCGGCGCCTGGGAAATTCCGTGTGACACAGACCTTGCGGCCCAAATGGGACCAGCTGGAACCGCAGGAAGAGGGGCAGGAGGGCACGGAGGAGGGACAGATGTTGTGTGCTTGTGCTCCTGCTCAGGTCAGGTTAAAACTGAGCTGTACACAGCTTTTGTTTCATGAGGACCACAGCAGCATCTGTGCCCATCAGTGCAGTGGCACCGGTGGAAGGGCCGTCCCCTCTCCCGTGTGACACGAGGGCAGTTCGGGATATTTTTGCTTGTGTTATTTCTTTACTCCCTGCATCCTAGCTCCTCCACGGCTGCCACCCGGGTCTGCTCTTGTGCTCCGGGAGGTGAGCAAAAGGCAGTGAGGGAACCAGCACAGGGTCGAGACCAGGCCTTGGGGCACGGAGCATCAGCAGAGGAGGAAGGTGAGGAAGAGGCGCCTGGCATGGCGAGCATCCCCTCGCTGCCCTCCGAAGCGCCAGCTCTCTGGGCTCTCTCGTAGCTCCCCGGCGTGTGCCGGTGTTCACTGCAGGAGACTGGGGCACACCGTAAATCAAAGGCTTCACGTGCCCTTTGATTAATGCCTGGGAGGCGTAAGGTGGCAGCGCCGGTGTCCTCAGCCTGGGAGGGGGTGGCAGAGAGGAATCCAGAGCATCTGGTGCAATTAGCATTTACGGAGCAGCAGGGTATGGGCCAGGGCAGCATTTAGCCAGAGGCAGAAGAAACGAGGCGGGGTGTGGGGGTGTCGTCCCTTCCCCACCCCGGGGTGGCACAGCAGCTCCCTGGCTCTGCGGGCGCAGCATTGTGCGGCTTGCGAGGGCGTGGGAAGCAACCGGGACGGCGCTGGCATATCTTCAGAGGTGCCCTGACCAAGGAAAATTTAAGGCAATTAAAGAGGAGACATGGGGTGACTCTCTAGGTGTTTAAGGGATCCTTCTGGTTTGGCTGGAGAGAGACTAGGAGACTAAAAACTGAACAGGAGGGTGATAGGAGCTGGCTGATGAGGGGTTGGAGCTGACAGCTGAGTAGCAAATGAGACATGACAGAAAGGGGGGAGGTAATTTAACAGGCTTGGCCTGATATTGTCCTTCATGGTCATGTCTTGATTTTCTCTTGCTTTAAATTTGTCAGATCTGATTTTACACAGAAGATGAGGGTTGGGGGGAATGGTCTGTACTGCACATGCTGCGCAGAGGTGCCCACAGAGCCTCCTGTTGCTCTTCCAAGCCACAGTCGTGCAAGAGGTATTTTGTTTTAAATGGCTGGAAGTATTTTAGTGTTGTTAAAATGACTTCTCCTTTATCAGTTGCCTTCTTGAGAGCTGCTGCACTATTTTTTGCTCAGGATTTCAAAATAAATAAATCCCTGCCTCCAAGGTAGAAACCAAGACCAGGAACCATCGGGAAGGGAACTGTCAGCTTCCCTGAAGTAACCAAAAACTGAGATTTGTAACAAAAGCCTTTGACTTCTGGTGTTCGCCTCTAAGCAACAGGCTGCAGCCCCCCGAGGCTTGGCAGCTGCCTCAGGCTGCGGGAGGTGGTCGTGGTGAAACAAGGGAGGGGTTTGGGGGTTTTAACGTTTTGCTCGAGGCTTGTGAGCACCTGCATCTCTGTGGCTTGGTCCTGCACCCCAGCGCAGCCAGGCTTGTGCATCAGGCGTCAGGGGGTCCCGAGGTCAAGGTTTAAAACCATGCCCTGAAAACTGCTGGATATCAACTTTTCCAGCGGGAGGGGATGTCAGAGCCCCCCCGTAACAGCAAAGCTCGTGGCTCCTGGGCTCACCCTCACCGTATTTTCCCCTCCATAACAGTCGGGGGGGTGGGGGCAGGACACACCAGATGTCTTTGATGACAAGCCTTGTGCCCCGATGTGCTGGGGGCAGCCTGCCTTCCCCGGGGAGCGCAGCCCCCGTGGCAGCCCAGCGCTGCGGTCAGGCCCCCGAGGGCGTGAGCTCCTGCTGGGCTCCTGCGCTCGGCCCTGCCCCGTGGCAGGGGTCCTGAGCCACCGCTGCGCTTGTCCACAGGGACCTCCTGGACCTTGCTGGGTGAAGGATGGTCCCTAAAGGCAGGTGCAGCCCCGCAGCCCCCAGCGTCACTGCATGTTGGGTGCCCCTCTTCCAGCTCCACATAAAAATAAAACAATAAACAAATTTTAAAAATAAAATAAAAGCTGAGCTGCTTTTATTTTTTAACCAAAGCCGTTGCATAAAATAGTTTCTCAAGTATTTTGCCTATGGCAAATGGCTTAGAAGGACATAAAGAAACAAGCTCTAGTTTTCCCTAACTACCCCAGGCTTTTTTATGACTGTTGCCTGGCACAGCTCCTAAGCCACAGGTTCTTGCAGGTTTTGAGGCTCAGATTTCCCCAGAGGGTGGGCAGAGGATGTGTACAGCCTCCGTAAAGCCAAAAGGCAGGGCGCTGCAGGCAGCCAGGGCCTCTCTGGAAAGGGCTGCTGCTGCTGGGAGAGGTTATAATCACAGTGTCCCTGCAGGTATTCCCTTTGGCCTCTTCAGGGCAGGCTTTCCTGAGCCCCAGCTGAGCCATGAAGCTGCTAGCCAGGGCACGGCATCGGAAGGGCCAGCGCCGCAGGTTGGGCACAGCCCTGCCGGAGCTCTGATGTGGTACGTGCAGCTCAGCAGCAATTTAAAAATCATTTCTCAAATCCCAACCTTATGGACCGAGCCAGACGGGGAGTAGAAGGGGTTTGCCACATAAAAGACCCCAACTCCAAAGCATGTTCTGGTGGTGAATTTAGCAATCACAGGAGTTGCTAACTGCAGGGGGGCGGCGAAGCCTGCTCCCGGGGACCCCTCGCAGTGCTGGGGTGGGCAGGGAAGCCCCGCTTGCAGGCGGCTGCTTCCCCGGGCGGTTTGGGAAGGCTGCCAGTTTGCTCAGCCATAAGCGGTCGTGGTTGCGAGCCCTCTGCACCGGGCGGCACGCCGCTGCCCCGCCAGGCTGTGCTGGAGCCCCCGATCTGCCCCTGCTCACGGCCCTCTCCTAGGAGAACTCCCTCCATGAGGGCTTGGTCCCAGCCGCTGATACGGCAAAGCGGTCCTAAGCTGGGAAAGGCCCAGCCTTTCTTCCTCACTCCTCTCCACGTATTTTTGTAACTCTCCTAAGAGCTGCACTGCCCTCAGGCTGAGCCGAGAGCTGCCAGCTTCCCCGCAGCCCTGACGCTGCAGCGCACGCTGTGGGAAGCTGCTGGTTTGTATTTCTGCATTTGCTGTTTATAACCTGATAACGTGAAGGCTGCACTCGGGCTTCACCAGCTTGCTGGCTCGGTGCCTTGCCCAGAAGCCACCACAGCTGCAGTCTGATGAAGCATCAGCTGGTAAAAGCACTAGGGAGAGGTGTGAGCTGATGGGTGACCTCTGTGAGCTGCATCCTTGGCTAAAGCCGAGTGATGGGGTTCTCCACATAAAGCTCCAAGCAGACATGGTGCTCAGATACGTAGGGACAGGGTTAACTAGACCCAGAGCACTCAAGGCATTACCCACAAATTTTTAACCCCAGGGAGTGATGAACAAACTTTTCAGAGGAAGGAGGAGCGTTAACTGTGTTCACTTAGTGATAAAGAAACATCAGTGAGATACTGTGGATGGTGATTTGCCAATTTGGTGGAGATCTAGTGGAGATCATAGAATCATAGAATGTCCTGAGCTGGAAGGGACCCCCCGCAAGGGCCACCGAGCCCAGCTCCCGTCCCTGCACAGGACACCCCAAATTCACACCGTGTCTCTGAGGGCCGTGTCCAAGGGCTTCTGGAATATCGCCAGGCTGGTGCCGTGGTGCCTCCCTGGGGAGCCTGTGCCAGGGCCCCACCACCCTCTGGGGGAAGAGCCTTCCCCTAATGCCCAGCCTAACCCTCCCCTGGCCCATCTCCCTGCCGTTCCCTCGGGGCCTGGCGTTGGTCACCAGAGAGCAGAGACCAGCCCTGCCCCTCCTCCTGCCCTTGAGAGGGGGCTGCAGAGCGCCATGAGGCTGCCCTCGGCCCCCTCTGCTCCAGCTGAACAACCCAAGGGACTCCAGCCGCTCCTCGTATGGTTTCCCCTCATCAGGTTTCCCCTGATCTAGCACATGAGAAGGGTGAGATCTTTGCTTAAAAGGACATTGCCCGTAATTTTTCACAACCCTTTGAAGAGTTTTGCTCATTCTTGTATTTTTAATTGATTCCTCTTGGAAAACTCGCACTGAAGTCTGTGTCCTTTCATCATTTTGTGCTGCTGTTGATGTCAGTGGAGTGCTTGGCACTGTACAGGGCACGTGAGGAGCTGGGGTCACCTCAGATATCCTGCCCATAAACTAGGTCAGCATTTGACAAAGAGACTTTAGCTGGCAGTGGGTCTGGTGCTGACATCCTATTGCGACGCCAACAGGGGTGGTCGTGGGGCGATTGATTTGTCCCCTTGAAGAGCACCACAGGAAGGATTTCCTTAGCCTAAGCAGCATCCCTTGCCTCCAGGGGAGGTGGTGTGCAGACTGGGGTCTGCAGCCGTTTCCCTGCACCAAAGCCTGACTTGAAATGCCCATGCAGGTCTGATGCATGGCGGGAAAAAGTAAAGCAAAAAACTGCCAGCCTTTGGGTGCTGGTTTACATGAGGATGGAGCTGCCCTGGTGTGGGTGCTGGGGCTGGGATGGCAGTGTTGGGTATGGAACGCCCAGCACCTACTCATGCCACCCCTAGGCAGGGACCTTGCAGCCCAGGGAAAGCCCGTGAGCAGCATTTTGGGGGTTGCATCGTTGGGTCTCTAGTTATATGGTCAAACCCCCGCGGGGGCTGAGTCTGGGCTCCGTGCTGGATTTGGCCCTTGTTACAGCAGGGATGGAAAGTCCCCTGCAGGCACCATCCTCACAGAGATGGGGCGAGACCTGACCGCTGCCTGTTGGGCTGCGTAACATCCTGCTTCTGCCTCCCACCACGGCGCCCCTGGTCTGGGACCTGCCACCACCCCCACCAGCCTTGTTTGTGACCGCAGGGGCACAGGTTACAGCCAGAGAAGGGTTATTTTGGCAGTAGCCCTCTCAAAGGCAAATGACTGCCATCCTGGTGCCCTCTGCACGCAGGATGCTTCTCTGCCGTGCTCTGTACTTCACAGCCCATACATTATGCTGGATTTGATTACTTTTCAAGCCATAGACCTTGGCACAGAAAAACGTTTTTCCAAAAAGGCTAAATTATGCACTCCTCCTCACCATGGTCCACAGCAAGCACAAGCAGCTCCTTTCTAGCATTTGCGTGACCTCAGGAGCCAGTTAGAGAAAAGCAGTGCCAATCCCAGAGACACCTCCAAGGGAAACCTCGGGCTCACGCGGATGGGCTTGTAAAACAGCTTACCTTTGGCTTCTCATCGTCATGATCCCCAGCGTGTGAGTCTCGGGCAAACCGTGGGCCATTCTCAGACACTGCAAGGCAAGGAGGGGGCTGCTGCCTGTCCCCTGTCACGCAGGAGGGTCACCCGTGACAGCAGCAGGAGCCTGGCACAAAAGGAGGGAGGGAGAATAGATACAGAGCAATAGAAATTTGAGTTATTCTCTTTTTTAAAATTATTTTTAGGAAACAATATTTTAGGAAAAAATGCCCTATTTCTTCTACTCGTGGTTGGGTGAGTGCAATGTGAATATGTTTGGATTAGTCGTGATATTTTTATTGCAGGAGCTGGTGCAACAGGGCATCACCCACACACTGGCGCATCCTCTGTCCCCTCTTTGAAAAACACACCTAAGGGTTTGTTTGGAGCCCACGTCAGCATCGCTTTGGTCACCCCCCTCCCCTCCTTGCTTCCCCTTGGCACGTGCTACCAAGGCTCCTCTCATTTAACCTCCAGCCCTTTACTCTTGCAGCCCTTGCTGTTTCCTGGGCTGGACGGGTTCCCTGGGTTCACTGTAGTCTTGTCTCAGGAGGCACAGCTGTAAGGTCTCAGAAGCGAAGGATGGCGTTAGGGCTTTGGAAGAAACTTCAGTGAATCCACAGCGGGGGTCGGGAGCGGCACGGGGCGGGTGACGGGCAGCGCTGTCTGTGCACGGGGCAGGCAGAGGCACGGCAATGCTGCGGTCCCGCGTCCTGCTCGGCTTCGGAGCAAACTGCCAGCGCACGAGGCGGTGCAGGGGCAGCGGCGGTCTGTCCGCGGCGGTCTGTCCGCGGCGGTCTGTCCGCGGCCGTCAGCGCGGCGCTGCTTGCGCCTGCACCGCGAGCCTGCGGCAGCTGCCCGTGACAGCGGCGAGGCTGGGGGGACATGCACCTTCGCCCCTGCGGTAGGGCTGAGCCCACCCTCACCCGTGCTTGAGCACTAGCGTCGTCGCCACCTTTGAAACGGTCCTGTACTCCTCGTTTCTCAGGGTAGTTTATGTTGTGGTTTTCTGGAGCCGAGTCAGGGTGCAGGGAAGCGGCGAGCGCCGCTCGCCGTAGCTCACGTTCTGATGGGCTGCAGCAGCGCCGGGTCCATCGGCGCCTCGAGGCTGGGCCACGCAACGCTGCTCAGCAGCTCGGGAGTTCAACGGGGCCAAGCCTGGGCGCTAGGCGCCTGCTGCCGCCCCCGGCGCTGGTCCTGGAGGGGTGGCGGGGGGAGGGGAGCGCCTCCAGCACCTCCCTGCAGCGCCGGGCAGCGGGTGCCCACCGAGGGAGGGTGCTGCCCACCGCGGGCACCTCCCCGGCCATGCAGCGAGCGGGTGCCCGCGCTGGGCAGCGTCGCAGCTGGCAGCTTCGAGCCGGGGGAGAGCGGCTGAGGAAAGGCAGCAAACAAACAGCAATCCTTTGCACGGTTGGTTAACTGCCTCCGCTTCCTCCCTTGCTCCTCTTCTCTTCTCAGCCCCCTTTTAGTCAAACGCAAAGGGGACGATGAGACTTGTTGCTTTTCCAGCTGCTGTGCCTATAAACCCTCCGCTCTGCTCTGGCCGGGAGGAGGTGACAGCTCTCCCAGCGTTAGCTCTGTAGCCGGCTGCGGACGAAGCCTGGAACCAGGGGTGTCTCTGTCCTCCCCCTCCCCCAGGTAGGCTGCCTGCCTGCCTCCATTTTGCCAGCCATCGTAGACAGGCTTTTAACTAGTCTTTAAAGATAATAAAAGGACTTAAAAAGCTTAATATGAGTCAAAGTGTTTTTGACAAATGTCAGCTACCACATGCCTCTATTTAAATAGGAAAGGGTTGGTTTTTTTTTTCCCCATCTGTAAAGCACAAAACCACACTGCTGTGTTAATTCATGAAAATGCCATGGCAAGTGGCAGTGAGAAGTAAAAAGGGAAAAATGACCAGGTCAGCTCCACTGCCAAGGATGAGTGAAGCGCTGGAAGGCTGAACAGAAAACGTGGTGTTTGAAGAGAGCTGGTGCCTGATTTAACGCCTTCCTCCACTCCGTAGCTCCCATGCTATTGTATTGCACGCGATGCACGCTTGAGCAGAGGCACGGCTCTGCCTCTGCGCTCCAGCTGTGCGGTGCCGTACCTTGCACGGGAAAAGGAATATGAAAAAAAAATTTTTTTATTTTGGTGAGTGATGTTTTGCTTTAATAGCTTTTATCTCCTGTCCTTGTGCAACAAACCTCCTTATGTCCATTCTGACCTGCCCTCAGGACCCGACAGCCCCAGGGTGTTTCCCACTGGAGAGCCCAGACTGCAGGGCTCCCTCCAGCATGAGCCATGGGTTTTTCTTTGCATGTGAAAAAGGGCCTTGTTCCTCCGAGCAAGAAAACCCCCTCTCTGCAGCAGGAGAGGACCCCCGGGTCCCCACCGGCCGCGCACTCCTGCGTTACGGCTCACGCGCCGCGCTGGGAGCCCGCAGCCCCGGCGGCTGTCGGCACAGTGCGAATCTATTAGCTGAGTTACTGCCGTAATTTCCTAATGGGATGGGGAACACTCAGGAAATGATAGAACTGTATAATTAAACCAAGTCTATCTGAGGATCTTCCATTACAGCATGGTAATTTCTGGATCTTGACATCCTTCTTTCCCTTTTTTAAAGTCGAGGAGAAGGGAGATGTGAGCGTGGTACTTTTGAAGCCTTAGGTAGCGCGCCTTCATGGTCATAAATCCCTGCATATTTATGATCCAGGGCAGTTAACCTTGCAAATCAGATTACACAGATGATTATATGCCTTGCCTTTACCTGGCTGGCAGGAAGGAGAGCTGCTAGGGAAGAGGCGCCTATTCCAGCAGTGGAATATGTTGTATAGAGGAATTCAGCAACATCTTTTTGAATAAATGGAGAGCTCTCCTTTGGGACTCACTGGTTTTTATTGCAGAAGCTATTAAGACCCTACGAGGGCAGCAGGTTTTGTCTATTTGCAGAGGGTAGTTAACCTGGTTATTTAGAGTCCAGCTGCAGATATTCCTCCATATTCTTGAACTGCAGAGTCGAAGCACAGCAGTTTGCAAATTTTCCTTCCCTGTTCCACTTCCAGGATTTGCTGTTCTCTGGCTGTTGCTCAGGGACCTGTTCATGAAAGCTGCTGAAGGCCTGCCAGTACCCGGTGTGATCAAATGCTGTGAGACCCAGCAAAACGTAGAAGCAGATACATAATATTTCCACTTAAGCAGGCAGGAGCCAACATTTTAAAGACAAAGCCAGGCAGCCCAGGTTTTGCTCAAGAAAAGGCCACGCTGGAAGGTGCCAGGAGACTGACAATAGCTGATGAGCACAAAATGGAGGTGTCTCCTTTAGGGTTATTCTGGGCACATGCCCTTTGGTGACTGATACCCGACACCTTCAGTGCAAAGCTCCTCTTCACCGAGCCTCGTTTTCTACAAGGCAGCCTTTCCCTCTCATCGCAGGGCACGCTCGGGGTGTGCGCTGACTTTGCCCATCCAGGCAACTTAGAATAAAGCAGTGGTCACAAAGCCCTGAAGAAAATGCATCTGCATTGGGGGGAAAAAAAACCCAAACCAACCCAAACCTGTGCCTGTCGCTGGAGTTAGCCTGATCTCCAAACTCCTGCGTTTAGTCTTGTCCTCGCTGGGAATACCAGCTTTTCTTAGATCCTTTTCTGACTTAAAATGTTATTGATGGGACAAGGTAAATAGTTACTTAACGCAAGCTGGTATTTTATGACAAGCAGGGATCTGAGCTGCAAAATTTGGACTTGTAAGAAATCAAAACATCTCTGGAGCTGCACTGAATTTAGTTCAAGGCTCCCAGGGTTATAACGAGACAAGAAGAATGGTAGATTTGCATGCCCCTTCTTTTCTTTCACTCAAGTCTTTCGTCATTTTGATGCAAATAAGTGACCTGTGACAGTGCTGCTGCTGGAGTGCTGCTGCTGGAGTGTGGCTTGCTGAGATCTTTGCAAGTGCTCTGGGCATCTTGCTGTCAGCTGGCAGAGTCTTTTATTATCCCATAACTCTTCCACCAACATCCCAGATCCTTTTCTTCTGTTTCTTTGAAAACTTTGGCTCTCCTTATGCATTAAATGGCACTGCTCTAGCATCAGCATCACTTGGCGGTACCAGACTCGCAGCACTCATGTGAAAGGTGAAAGCTGCCACGTCCTTTTTGAGGAGGCACTGAGCTCACTGGCAACTTGGGGTGAATTTCCCCCTCTCCGCTCTGTGTTAAGACATGGTTTCACACAGGTTGAAACAAGTGGAAATGCAGTACCTGGTGTCCACCTTAAAAGACAGACTTACAGAGCAACTACCCAGTGGCTAATACATGCAAAAGTGAATCTGATCTTCACTACAGCCTGGAGATGCAAGGAGCTTCCCTTGTACGGCCGTTACTAGTCGGGTCTGGAAAAGAACAGATATCGATGCCTGGGACTTCCTGGCTGCAAGCTGCCAGATTTTACGATGGAGATAATCCAACCCCCAGAAATTGGTTTCAGTCCAACCAATGACTGGTTGGACTGAAGAGCCACTGGGATGTGGATGTCCAGAGATAATGTAAGAAAAGATCTTGAAACAACGAATTCTGGTGTCCAGCCAGCTCAGGGCTTCCCTGCAGCTTGTGCAAAGGGCCTGAGCTGGAGGTTTGTTGCTGGTAGGACACTTGGAAAAGGGCATCTTCTCCACTGCTCAGGTGCCCGTGGTCCAGGCTGCACTGATTCATCTGCTGCTGGTTTTTTAGAGATGTGCTTGGACTCTGTAAGAAAAAAAAAATATCTGGGTTTCTATGCCTTTCCATGGTTACTGTGAAAAGATACTATCCGTGCTTATGGTCTCTGAGCAAAATCCTCTCCTCCCCATATATCTTAAACTTTTCCTGGTGCTAAGGAAGTAATGAGTGAAGTGGGTGTTGCAGCCTGCCCCCTCCGTCAGGAGTATCCATTGCATGGACTTCATTATGCTGCCCGACAGAAACGAGGTTAGGGAGCGTGGTCAAGAGGTGCTGCACTACTTTATTTATAAATGCCCCCAGAAGGGTGTCCTGGGAAGCATCGACCTGATCTGCAATTGCTCAAAGGACTTAAGAGTGGTAGAAATGAACAAATCAGCTATGAAAATTATACCCTTGTCTTTCCACTTAGGAAAACATTATCTGTTCACCCTGGTAGAGGTCTGGATTATGATAAATGGTTACTAATGGAAAAGAGTAAGTAGATCTGCCAGTCATCATTACGTGTTACCCATTTCTTACCCGGCCTGCATCACGAGCGGTGGGTTATGGGTTGAATCTTCATGTTCTTCACCACTTGTAGAAAAAAATGAGCGCGGTCTATCTGGGCATGCGTGAGTCCCCCTGACGTGCCATTTGAGCAAAGGCCACCCCTGCTCCCCAGGGAGCTCCTGACACCATGGTGTGAGGCTGCATGGTGGATACAGCTCACCTAACTGCAATTAAACTACTTAATCAGTAAAAGCTCATAAGCAGCAGTGCAGAAACGGTGTCTTTGGCATTTGCTCTCACCAGGGTGTATGTGTCTTTGCTTTGCAACACAACCTTGTTTGAGTTTTGCTTCCCTTTCTTAGCATGACTACAGCAGTTAGGTTTACACCAGTATGACACTGCACAAGCCCTTTCCTTCCCCCCCACCCTTTCTTTTCTTGCAAATTATTCTGTTTTAATGCTTTATTATTTCCTGGAGAAATTCTCAACATCAAAACAAACTGAGTGTGGGTAAGGGAGTCGTAAAGGGTGAGTTCTCTCATGCTGATCCTCACTGTGAGCAGAAGTAGGGCTGGAGCTGAAAATGCCTGAATTTTGGTACAGTTTTGATCCGGATCTGCATCTCATTCCGGATGGGATTAGCTAAACCAGTCCCTCCGGTTTTCAGGGTGGGTTGCAACTCACTGAAGAAAACAGAGCAGTTTCCTTTCTCCTTCACTAAACATGCAAAACCCATATTTTTAACAATTAGTCTTGAATGTATTCACACTCTTCCTATCTATTATTGCTTACCTTAGTAATCCCGTTCTATTGTATGGCGCTTCTTATATCAGACGTTACTATATTTCTCAAAGGTAATCTTTAACTACCCAGGCTGGTTTTGCAGAAGAGAAGGTATTATTGGTCTTTTCTAAACCGTTTGTTTTGAGGCAGTCTTGGAGGAAGGGTTATGCGTATTTATTATGAAAATGCAGTAGCATTTTAATGAGAAGATACTGTGTTAAATATATATCTCGTGTATTTATTTCTGAGAAAATTCATATTGTTCGATCTTTGGGTGAAAGCCAAGCACTTGTAATAGTTACCTGACATGATGTGGCCCCGTGACAGAAAGTCTAATGAAGACTTTCTTGATAGGAATGTAATTGTAAAGAAAAAAAATGATTAAAAAATTGGTTCCAGTGCCCCGCGATCCAAGAGTTCATTTGTTTCCTCATTCATGCACTAAACAAGTCCCTAATTAATCTTGAACCTTGGAGAAAGGAGACTAGATTGGCATCTTCTGAATACGAACGTACTTCTCATTTTGGAAAGTTTGAAGAGGCTCTTAAGCATTCTTTTTTAATGGTATTTTTGCAAGGGTTTAAAGTGGCTTCATTAGCCTGCCAAAGCCGCTAATTGCATTACCATATTTTTAAACTTCGGAGGTTCAGGTTTTTTCTTAAAAAAAAAAAAAAAATTAGATTAATTTGCTGGTTGAAACCAGCTGCCGTGTTCAGCGACTGTCGCCGCCCTCAAGCGGAGCCGGCGCGGCACCGAGCGGCGCGTGTGCTGCCGGGGCTGCACCCCGCGGTGCCACCGCACCCGCTCCCGGGCCCGAGTCACTAGGGCAGCGCCACCTCCCTGCCCCGGCCATGGCTCTGCTGACGGAAACCTGCCTGAAGCTTATTCCGGCCAACCCCAGCGCCTCGGCGGGGCTGCAAGAGCAGGACCAACAGATCTCTCCCAACATCAGCTTTAGTTAGGACATAAAGCGCTGACTGCGTTCTGAGCAGCTCTTCTCCATCAAGGGGGGTCTTTAGCGAAAGCGTCCCCGCGCTGGGCGTGCAGACCATGCCCGGGGGCTGCTGGGCTGGGTACCCCGGAGCCCCTTTTGCAGTCCCGGGTCCATCTGAGGAAAAGTCGCAGCGCTGATTAACTCTGGCTCCTCCGTTCCTCTGTGCTGTGAAGTGTGACAGGGATCAAGTCAGAGCCTCAGATGGAAAGTGCCGGCCAAGTTCAAAGTGTGGCTCTGTTAGTCCAGCTGTTCTTATTACAGTAAATAGGCGTCTGAACTTTAACGAGGTCACTTCCTTGAATCTTGCTTCTGTGCGGCCCCAGGTGGCTTATCTAAGGTAATATGAATAATACGAACAAGATAAGATAAGGCTGTTAGCCCCAAACAGTATTATCAGCCTGTGATTTTAGCTGCCTACCTAGTCCATCCTGACAGCGAGGGATAAAAGAAAACCTAAAACTCCAGCCTTCGAGACTTATAAAAGCTGTGTTAAAACCCATATGAGAGCACCAAGGAGAAATATTATCCTGCCTGGGGGAAGGGGGTGGAGGAAAATCAAGGGCACCAAGAAGAAAATACAGCTCACGGTTGATGGAGTTGGGTTTTTTTCCTCCTTTGCAAATGTGTTCTTGCTCATTTCATTGTGAGCACCACGATATATTATCAGCTTTCATGGAAGTGAAGAGTTGTCGGGGTTTCATTAGTTATGTTTATGCCAATAGAAATAAATCTTCACAGTCATCAGAACAGGTTTCTTCATACTCCCAGCCCTGTCTAGGGAATTTCACTGGCCACATCCCTGTTGTGCTGGTGGAGCAGATACAGTTTGAGATATACTTTGGCCTTATTGATTTGAAGGCTTCTTCATTACTTCTCCAGCACTGCAGATCAATAGCTGTGCCTAGAGCAGCATAATAGATTTAAAAAAAAAATCAATTAAACAGAATATTTTTAACAGAGCCTAGTGCAAAATTCTGTTGCATTTTGATATGTGTGGTTTAAGCTTTGCTGCATTTACCTGCCAGCCGTATGCTGTACTAAGGAACGGGAGTCTTTGTTTTGGCCTCCGAGTACTGTGATATTCATGCTTAACCTCCAAAGGAGGAGGAAGGACTCAAGATTAGAAACAAGAACCACCCAACTTTTCTCCTTTGAAACCGATATTCATTACTGCAGCTTCGCTAGAAAGTGAAGTAATGTTTGTGGTCTTAGCTCAATCCCCAGTGGACAATAATTCAGCTAAAATATACCAAATTCTGTCATGCTTTTTCCTTGCTTCGTGTCTCTGAACACAAGGAGACGAGCTCCTTTTAAACGAGCTTTTGTGCTCGAAGGGTTTCCCTGGGCACGCAGAGCCCGATCCCGTCCCCAGGGAGGCCGGCGGCAGATTCCCCGTTGATTTTGGCAGCCTGGGAGTGGGTCGGGCAGCAGCATGGCTGGAGGGCAGCCCCGGGGGTCGCTGCCGCCCCGGGGGTCGCTGCCATCCCGGGGCTGGAAACGGCACCCGCGGCTGCTGCTCTCCCAGGGTGCTGTAGGACCACATCCGTGGCACCCTGGCCCTGGAGCTGGCAGCGCAGCTCTGGCGGCTGTGAAGCTTCTGTGTCAGATATTTGCAGCAGTTCAGGTGGTTCATGTGGTGTAACGGGGTAGGTAAATCCTTATGGCAAAGAAAACACTCACCGGGTCCCCCAGATGGGACAGCTTCAGATGATCTTACA
The DNA here is from genome assembly GCF_963921805.1 of Phalacrocorax carbo. NCBI lineage: Eukaryota > Metazoa > Chordata > Aves > Suliformes > Phalacrocoracidae > Phalacrocorax > Phalacrocorax carbo. The sequence continues at coordinate 425,954 of NC_087528.1, forward strand.
GGAAGCTTAACCCAAATTTTCCCATCTTTGTTCTTCCTTATCCCTCCTTCCAACCTTCTCCAGCTCAACACCAGCTACTCCAGGCTGCCTCTCAGCCACCGGCCACTCTCCTACCATTTCTTCCTAAGACATGGGTTGAATTATTTCTTTGGAATATTTGCATGTCAAATGACACGGGTGGGTATTTTCAGCACTTGCATTTTCAGGTCCCACCACAGCAGCTGCAGCCACATTGGGTTTGTTTGGTCAGAGCCTTTTTGCTTTGCAAAGTGTAAATATTTGTGGACAGGATTAGCCACGCACTCAGACCTGACTCTGGAGGCTGCCAAGTCGTGAGGGTTTCTCATCAATTCGAACCAAGTCTGCACGTTGTGGAGTCAACACACCAGAGCCTTATGGCAGGGGTGCAGGTACAACTCCCGATGTTGGGGTGGCCTTAGTGCTTCGCCAAGCCAGGCTGCTTCAGCCCCATTCCCAGAGGGACGCTCTCCCCGAGGACGATCTGGAGGAGCTACACTTCTCTGCACCTCTGTTACAGGATCAGCTGTTGCCCGGGGAGGAAGCCAAGAGAGGCTGATCTGATGTGGCCAGTTCCTAAGATGTCTGCAGCTGGGAGGTCTGGAAACCTCCTGGTTTTCTTCTCTCCGTCATCCATGCGTGTTGGGGATGTGAGAATGACTTCCAGGAAGCCATTACTTCCCTCTGCTTCCCTGATTCTATGCTTTAACATCTCAGGCAATCCAAAGAGTTGGCCTTTTATTAAAAAATGTTGTTTAAAACTGGAATGGGAAAAGAAGCGAGGCAGAACCTGGCGCTGCTGAGCACATGGATGGGAGCCCGCCCAGGCTGCCATACCCCCAGTAGCTCAAGGTAAAGCCAAGAGAGAGTGTTTTCTGTGCAGATGCAAACTGGGCAAGAGAAAAATTATCAGAGACCTGACGGGTCTGTCTCCAGCGGCAGAGGTGAGCTGGGTGCCGCAGGGAGGGTCTGGCTTTGGGCTGCCAGCTGCAGGTGGGCTCTGCCAGCAGAGTGGGCTGGGGCCGCGGCACTCGCACCCGCGCTCTATTCATTCATTTTTCATGCCTCATTTTCAGGCCTGCCTGATTTATGAACCTCATTCTCCCTTCCCCTTGGTTTAAATTTATCTTCTGAAAACAAAGCCAGGGTTTAGATTAGACCTTCCCTTCCCTTGAGACAGAGGAGCCTGAGTTGGTTTCGGGCCACTGGCTTTAGCACGGGCACAGGCAGTGTCCTGGGGACCCAGGGGCCTCTCGGGGGAGCAGCTGCCCCCAGAAGTTGCACCTCCTCTGGCCCAGCTCCCAGGTCTGCCCCAACGCCCATCCAGACCCTGCAAGAGCAGAGAGCCACCCCACCTGCCAGCAGCCAGGTTTCCCCGGGAGATGAAATCTGGAGCGCTGGGAGAGCAGGGGAGGAAAGGCAGTGAGATGGGGGAACACAGCGACGAGGGGGGCAGCTCAGTGTTGTAGGGACGGGCCGTCTCCTGCCCCGGCTCTGATGCTGGTCCCGCCGTCCCATGAGTGGCAGCCCCAGAGTCCAGCCAGCCCCACTGCACTCGCTGACCCAGCGGGGACCATCACAGGGGCCACACCAGCTCTTCCCTCCTGCAGCCATCGGGGCAGCTTCCATTCCTAGTCAATGGCACCAACACAGCTCCTCTGGAATCGCCCCTTCTCCCTGAGGGTAAGGAATACGCACAAATTTCCCACCTTTACATCTCGTGTGTGCCTCGAAGACAGCGGGGGAGACGAGTTGTGAGCTGAAGTGCTCTGATTTAGAGGGAGAAAACAGCCCATGGGCCCGGGATGGGGCTTGCGGTCTGCTCTGGTGGCACCACCGCAGCTGGTGGGTCACGCCGAGTTGTCCCCTCGCAGTCAGGCATGTGGCCTTCACCCGAGGCAGTTCTGACAGCTCAAGGCTAGCTGGATTTTGCCTTTTTCAGGCTGCAGGACTGAGGCGAGTCTCTGGCCCTTCCAGGGTACATCGTGATCCCGCAGCAACCTTGTCCACTCCAAGCCCCAAAGGTGTAAATGGTGGGGGACAGCATTTCCCACGGGTGGCTCTGCGCCGGCACTGGTCCTGGTGTGCCCACGCATCTTTTGCCGGGCAGCACTGACCTTCTCACGGTGTTGGCAGTGTCAGCGCTATGGATAATTATTCAGAGTGCCAAGAAGAGACTTTGTTATTAGGAAGTTTTTTTTTTCCAGCTATTTTTCAAGCTAATTTTTCCCCCGTTCTTAATTTGCGCCTCGCTCCTCGGAGTCATTTCAGATCTGTCAAGCGCTTTCCGTGAAATGCTTGTTTTTGTTTGACTAACACGTTCTGGGGGAGGGGGACGTGCGGTGCTTTGGAAGAGCGGGCCTGTTTGCTTTGGTGATAGCAGTGATATTTGGGAGAGACAGATGGAAGGCACTTTTTATTTTCTGCAGACACTTCATGATCCAAGCTGCTCATATTGTATAAGAGAGGCCAGATGCCTTGTTAATTCATAGACATGTTTACAGCATGGAGCTTCTAATAGGTGAATATGAATACTAAATAGTGATTAGTGCTTGTCTGACAGACGTCTCCCTCCTGACTGAAATTGGATCTAAGTTTGACCTTTGGTGAGGGAGGAAGGTATTCTGGTATATAATAAGCTGCCTTTTTTTTTCCTATCGTCTCTGCATGTAGAAAGACAAATCCTTTTCCTTCCCGTTGAAGGATGTATTTGCCCTGAAGACACACCAGCCTGCCAAGCTGGGCTGTGCCTCCCTGTTCCTGTGCCGCTGCGGGAACGGAGGGGAAAACACCCTGCTGGGTATTGGGAAACTGTGTTAAGTGATGAGCGTGTACCTGATGGTGATTTAAAGACCATGGGAAGGACGGCATTTGGGCTTTCTGGAGAGGTAGCGAGCAGCACCGTGGCTTTTCCCTTGCACTGATGGGCTTTCCTGGGATGCTCCAGGCTGGACAAGAGCCAATGCAACCCACAGCTGTCTGAGCATCCCGGGCAGGGGCTGAGCGCCGGTGCCTTGGGGTCCTGACACCAAACCAAACATGCAGGATGAAAGGATTATAGATGGAAGAATGGAGAGGCCATAGGAAGAGAAAAAAAAACTAGTGAAGAGACTTAATTTAAGAATAATCCCCAGCACTGCTGGGTCACCAGCTCTTTAGGAGGATGGACCATAGTGCCAAGACACTGTTTGTCCCATCCACGTCCCTGCAGGATGCGAAACTGTCATGCACATGAAAAACCCCTTCTACAGGCAGCATCCTGTGTATGTTTAATTGTCCTTGATGTGATATTACATCTGAAAACAAGAGGGTAGCCAGCACCCCGGGAGGGGAGCGCTGTTCAGGCTGGGCTGCTCCAGGGGTGGCAGAGGTGGGAGGATGGTTTGTGGAAGGGGAAGCGAGGAAAGCAGAAGCAGGTCTCAAAGTAGATATTTTTTTCCTTTTGTAAGCTGCTCTTTAAACATAAGAAAGCAGAGGCTTCTCATCATTTTTTAAGGAATCATTCCCATTCTGGGAATGGCAGACTGCCTCTGGGAGGTTTGCAAAGTTGAGGGAGAGTTGCAAGGGGACGGCTGGCTGCCAGCAACGTCCCTGCACGCCGGGGCTGTGCCACTTCTCCCCAGCAACCTTCTCGGTGGGACTGCACCTGCAGGGCCTGGGAAACAGAGCAGGGCACCACATGGCCTCGGGGAACACCACAGGTGAGCTGCCCAGCCGCACTGAGCCCAAGGCGCCCCAGGAGCATCACCTCGATCGCACCATCTCTCTTACAGCACTAGGCGTTTCCCAGTCTGCTCTGGTCAGGAGAGTTTTGGGGTGCTCAGAGACCCAGCAGGATTTTGGGAAGAAGGGAAGATGCTGAGAAAAACCTGGGCATGCAACAGTCCCGCTTTCAGCCTTTTTGGCTGTGTTAAGTGCCCACGGTGAGGGGCCTCCTGCCTCAGGGGCTGGGCATGTCCAGATGGAGAGAGGGCCCTAAGCCAGCAGGTGAGTGGAGGCAGCTCAGCAAGCAGCCAAAGCACGGACAGAGGGAAGAGGGGGGTCAGGCTCCATGTCCCCAGCCAGGCTTTCCACCCCCAGCCTGGCTGCCCACAGGTCACAGCGTAAGGCAGCGGCACTTACAATACCTCTGTATTACCGGAGCATCCTTTTGTACATGCAAAATCATCTGATACCCATCCAAGGCACTTTTAAGGCTACTTTGGGGCCAAGGGACAGCACATGCAGTTATCACCAGGGATCATCCCATTAAGCTGAGTGGAGCTGCACCTGAGATACGGGAGATGGAGCCCAGCCGAGCGCCTGCCGCCCTCTGACCCCTTCCCAGCGGTTCCCAGTCGAGGCTGCTCGTCATTTTCCCAGCGCCTGGCTTTGGAGGTTTCTTGTGGTGGCAGGCACCCAGTTCCCACCAGCTGCGTAGGAGAGCAAAGGGCCTGACTCCTGCTGTGCTCACGCTGACTCGGAGCCTGGCAAACAGAGCTGCCGGTTCCTCCAGAGATGCAAACCCAGTCTGCTGCTTGTGATCACGGTGGGGTGCAGCTCTTGCCTTGACTTGCTTTTATCCCTTTCCTTTTCACTTCATCCTTAAACTTAGTTGTTAAGTTTATTCCCCAATTAGACCAGGACAGGATAATATGTTTGCTTTGGGGGGATTTTTTTTTTCCTTCTTTTAAAGGCTTGCTCTTGCTGTGAATTTATTGGGTATTGCTGACTGTAGAGGAAATCTTGTGGTTTTTTCTTTCCCTGCTTGTTGTTCAGATGTGAACGTGCAGAGGACGTCTCAACCCTTGAGTGAGCTCAGCTCGCGCACAAGGCAAAGAGAGCACAACTGGTTGAGCAAAATCAGCCCACAGCTCTCATTTCTGATCTCAGCCTCCCCTCTGCTCGGACTGGAAGCTGAAGCAGGAATGCAGTTTTGGCAAACAACCTCAAAAAGTAGATTGCTTGCTCTGTGGACTGAAAATCACACTCTTTCCTCTCTAACCACTGTCCCTCTGCAGGGAAACAAGCTGATAAATGAACAAGAAAAGAGACCTGGCCTGGAGAGCTTAGCAAAGCAAAAAGGCTGCGGCTCGCGGGGGGTGTTCCTGCAGGTGAGCGGGGCTGATGATGCAGCCATGCTCTCACCCTGGGACCAGCCTCTGCGGCTGAAATGGAGGAGAAAAGGGCTTTGCCATGTAAAACGCCATTAAAGACTTTGCTTTAGTATCAGCTGAGTGCACTTTGGTGGCTGTCAATCAAATGATGTGTATATATTATTAGTGTGTGTCTGTATGTGCATATGTAACATACATAAGCTTGCTGCAGGTTCCTTAGAGGCAGACTCTGCCTCCTTCCAGCTGGAAGGGAACAAGCCTGCAACACCTCTCACCGACATCAGCGCCTCCCCCCAGGACGGGGCCTGCTGGGGCGTTCGCCGTGCTAGTGCTGGGCTGCTGCGGGCAGCCCGGGCAGACGCCCGGGGTAATGCCTGCCTGCTCCCGCCACCGAAGGCTGCTTCTGGCACAGCCTGCACCGCCTTCCAAAATGATGGTCTGGCAAATTCTGGCTCCAGGTCGCTCACGTGCACTGGGCCGGGTGGGACGAGGGGGCTGTGGCTCCGGGGCAGAGGGGGTTGCGGGTCTCCCAGCGATGCCCGGGCAGAGCAGAAGGGCAGAGCTGGTTTCAGGGGCAGAGGCTGGCTCTCGCTAGGGCTGCTTCTAACCTCCAGCACAGTGTTCCTACGACCTCTCTGCTGATCGTGTGGCAACACTGCTGTGGCTTGCATTTGTGCCCTGCCCTTTGCTTGTGTGTATTTAACACCCTGAGGGTCAGCAGGCAGGCAAAACGTCCTCTTTTTTACCAAATCACAAAATAACCGCTCCGTTCTGCGCCTGTAACGTTTGCGCGGGGGCCCCCGCTGCCGCGCTGGGCTCCAGCCCTGAACTTTGCCAAAAAAAATGATGGTGTTTGGAGCTGGGATTTTGGCTCAGACCCATCCTGAGTAATATTGTTTCTCTTGCTTTTGAAACCATAATGCATTGCACTTGGTGGTGATGTCAGGTACTTGGGGATTATAATTACTGTGTAACCCGGCAGCCTGGAGAGAGATGTCTCAGGAGGGGCAGCCTGAGGGGAAGGAAAGTTAGCTCTTTATGAAATGCAGATGTTTTTAAATAGCTGTAATTAACTGGACTGGATGCAGAGCACTGCAGATATAAAAGCTAAATAGGCTTTTGTTTTTCAGTGTTTGCTGTGTACTTCAAGGGGTCACTCAATTCTGTAGACCATGATTCCAGTCCCTTCGGTGCTGCCCCCCGCATCACCCTCTTGCTTCGGATTCAGATCTTGTCGTGGTGCTTTTTCTTCCCCATTCCAAATGCTGAGGACCGCCTAAATGCCATGTGCGGGGCTGTGTCCCTGGGCTCCGTCGCTCAGCACGGCACCGGCTGGAAACCGGCTTCAGGAGGATGCGGAGAGCAAGGCAAGATGGGCAGCACGGAAAAGAAAAACACCCCCCCCCCAGTGCTCATAGCTGAATAGGAGCGAGCTCTCCAACCCCAAGTTATGAATTTTGTCAATGAAATTAGCCAACAGTGTTTGGGAAAGAATAAAAATAAAGCAGTGAGGGCTCAAAGAAAAACTAGCTGAGCCCCGGAGTGAATGGGGGCTTTGTCTGGGCCCCGGTCCCTTCAATAGGCAGCCTGAAACCCTGTGAGTCACTGCGCGCCGCTGGCCAGGCGCGGGGCCTCCCTTAATGGGCCAGTGGAAAAATCTGCCTTGCTCTCGTTTGACAGGCTAACCAGCAAAAGAATAAAGTTAATTTACTGTTAAAGTTAATTTGTTGGGTAAGAGAAGGAAATGAGAAGCATGTTATAATAAAAACAGCAGCAGAGAGGCTGGCCTGCTGGAAGGGGTGTCTGAGGCGAGGGCTGTCCCCCTCCCCTCTAAGAGCCCTGTTCGTTATAGCTGGGGGTCTCACAGCACGCCTGGGCGCGCGGGGCACCGCCCGGGGACCCCCTCACACCCTCTGCGGGGGGGGACCACCTTCACCTGAGAAAGCCCGGTACGGCAGCGGCGCGATGCCGGCGCGGGGGGTGCAGGGGCGCGCGCGAGCCCAGCCACATCCGCGTCTTCCCGGGGCCAGCACCGAGCTGGGAACGGCAGTTTTCGAGGTACGTTAGTGTGAGCTGGCTCTGCAGCCTGTCTCATGTCTCAGTAGCCGAAATCCAGGCAGGCAGCCCACCTTCGGTTGGAGAGGGCACGTTTTTGGGCCCTGCTGGGGCCGTGCGAAGCGGCGCATTCCCGGGCTGCGATTCCATCCCCGGCCGCGCATTCAGACCCGAGGACATTTGGCGAGCGCGGCCTGCCAGCCAGCGCAGCACGTACCCGTCGGGTTGCCGCTGCGGGGAACAGGTACCATTTTGTGCAAAATCGCCTTTGTGCGTGACACGGGCTTTTGCACGCTCAGACGCCCCGCGCGTGTGCCTGTGGGAGTAGCTGCTGCTTCCAAACAAAGGGCTCCTTTCTTCCCAGCGAACGGAGGTAGCTGGTGTGAGCTGAATGCAACCTGCCTGCAGCCTTTGTTCTGCGGCACCTAATACACCCTGTTACTCGGTGCTTGGCGTCGTACAAATATACAGTGGGAAAAAGGTGGTCCGCCCCCCGCGGGGCTCGGTGGAGCTGCCTTGCTGTGTCCCACCGTTGTCTGTGGCTCTTCCCGCAGCCGGGGATGCCCCGACCAAGGGTGGTGGCTGTGCGGGGTGAAGGATTCCCTGCCTGGCACCAACCTGCCGCACCAGGAGCCCTGCGAGCGCCTTCCCCCCCACCCCCCGCCACGCCGCCACGCTGCCGTGGTTTCAGACAGGCATGCCTTGTCTCCGGAGGCTGCCGCCGAGCAGGGGACATCAGGACGTCTCTGAGTCTCCCCGGCTTGCCGCAGGGTGCTGTCGCGGGGGATCCTGGCGCGGCAGAGCCGCTCAGCTCCTGGGAGCTGGGCCCGAGCCGTGAGGCGGCGCAGAAGCCCAGCTCCTGCAGGGGCTCCCCTGCGGGCCAGCGAGCGGACGCTGGGTCATGTCACCTGCTTTCCCATGTAAGCCGGTATCTAATGAAGCAGAGAGGCACAAAGACCGTTTCTGGATCGCACGTCGCTTGGGAGGAAATTTTAATGATTTGTTGCAATATTTTAAAATCTGGGTTAAGCCCAGAAACGGCACGGCAGAGGTAACCGCTGGGCAGCCAACCAAACTGTAACATCTCCCCTTCCTAGCTTCAGGAGGCCATGTTGTGACCAAAGTAATCCTCCCTTCTGCTCACATCACCTTTCTGGATTTATCATTTTAATGTTCTCTGGGCCACCAAGCCCCACAGCTGTAAATTAATTTTTAAAGTAATACAGGTTTTAAAACTTCCATGTGCTTTAATGAGCTTGGGGGAATCCTGTTGTATTAAAAAACATGCATGCAATTATTTTTCCACCTTGGGTTTCGCCGGTTCCCGGCACCACTCTGCGATGACATCTTCCTCCCCTCTCAAAAGTGTTTTCTTGCGATAATGTGGCATTGCGTCCTGGCGGTGTGTGTTTTGCCGCACATGGGCAAGGCTAGAGAGGACTTCTCTAAGGACGAAGCAGTATCATTAGCAGGTCCCTCGGTGGCTTCCCAGTCACCTTTCCATTAATCCAGTTCTGCATCACAGAATTACGAAGCAGCTAATGAACAGCTCCAGCGCCGGGGGCCTGGAGGTACCGTATTAACCGGACGTCTCTTTGAACTGCGTGATTTCTGGTGGGAAAACTTTATGGAAAAATGAGATTGTGTTTGTTTTCACAGCCTTCTGCATCTGTTTTTAAATATTTGCTCAGAGTAGTTCTTTTTTTTTCTTCATTTTTTTTTTTTTTTAGCAATTAGCCTAATAAGCCACCTTTTCATTGCTCCGCATGTAGATTAACCACTTCAGAGAGTACAAAATAACCCTTTTGCAACGCAGGCATGTATCTTCCGGAAAAGATGTGTAACCTGCTTCCACAGAGACAAAGTCCTCCTAACATCAGGGTTTTGCTGTAATCATTAGTGCCCAAGACTTTTTCCCTTTTATTTCCCTTAAGACAACTTCTTACAGCATTCGTTAACATGAATTTTTAACACAATTAGTTCTTATTTAGCCAGTGCATTCAAAAGGATGTCCTTTACAAGTAACAAATAAATAAATAGCCTGGGAGCGAGCAACTTCATTCTGGTACCTGAGCATTCAGAAGATTCAACACTGCTGAGATCCAGCAGAGTTGAGCAACTCAGATTTCAGCCGTTGCATTAAAAATGAGTCTGTAAGACACAGTCCTTCCTCGCAGCCCGCGGGTGGGCTGGGTCTTCAGGAACGACGGGAGCCGTTCCCCAGGATCGGTGTGCTGCGGTGCCTGTCCTCACCGCCTGATGGGAATCACGTTTAAGAGCAAAATCAGAGTGACTAAAATATTCCTGATCCTGATTGTGTCCTGAGCTGTAAAGGCAACGCCCCAGGCAGTGCCGCCATCTCTTTGGTACCGCTGTGCCCGCTGCTGCTGTCCCGGACTCAGGCGGAAAGTGCTCCCGCCGTGGCCACAGGCGGCAAAACTGGAAAGCAGTGAGCAGGCACCAGGGACTGAGATGCCCTCGGAAGAAGCGACTCTTCCAGTGTGGGGCTGAAACCCACAGCTGGGCTGGATGGGGCAGGCTTGCGGGCGATGCTGCTTGTGCCAGTGCCAGCTCTTTACTGGAGAATGGGAGGGCACCATCCACGTGGGTGATGTCAGCCTGATCGTTCTGAGCTTTCAGGTAACTTCTGAGGAATTTGTTCTGGAACCAGTGGGATAAATTAAGCCCTTCCTCCAAATCTGACACAAGCCCCTCTCTCTGGCCTGCTGGAAGAGTGCCAGCACCCACATCTCCTCTTGCCGTCCTCTGGGCAAGTGGTGGCACGGCCAGGACGGGGCCATGCAGAGCAGCCCGGAGCCACCCAGATGGCTGCCAGCAAAGCAGGAGCATTGCCAGCGAGCCGCTTTGCATGTCAGTGGGGACCCTCCTGGCGTCTTCTTCCCCATAAATGCAAAATTTGTAGGGTCTTAACATCTTCCTGACTTCTCTGTCAAGCACAGTAAATGTTGTTTTCCAAAATGAGTGGGGGACAGTGGGAAGAAACTGGCAGCAAGACCACATGAGCTTGATTTCTTTGGCAAATCAGGTTAAAACCAACCGAGCTGTTTATGCTTATTCCTTGCCATTGCAGCCTTGCCACTCCTGCTAGAGCACCTCCCTGCTCCAAGAGCAGAGATCCTGGATGCAGCACTCTACATTTTCACATTGAATTTTCCCGTTCAACCTGAACTACCCGGCGCTCAATTCCAGGGCACTGAGGACGAGCAAAGCCCTGAAACTGCAACCAAAACTCAGGCCCTGGGCGAGCGATGCCGAGTGTCCGGAACGGGCGCAGGCGGCCGGGAAGGCGGGCTGCCTCCCCCTCCGCTCCCCGCGCTGAGCCCCAAGGACGTGCCCGGCGGCCCCTCCCCGGCTGGCCCAGGCACGGCCCGAGCGCTAATAAGATCAGTCCTGCAGCATGTTTCCTGAGCAGCGGAACAATGAGCCTCTGTCCCACGCTCTGCCGCAGCGAGAACAAGAACCAGACCGAAAAAAAAGACGGGGGGGGGGGGGTGGGGGGTGGAAAGGAGGGGGGAGGAGAAAGATCTTCATCTTTCAGCAAAGCTGCACTCACGTTCACCTCCCGCCTCAGCAAAGCTGCAACGCTCAGTGCCTACGCCCGCAGACAGACAATAAGTTATCAGTGCTGGTGAAGGACAACGTGGCTTTTTCCAGCACAAAAGCGTTAACCACCCCCCTCCAGGGACCCCTTGGCGCGCCTCATGCCCACACGGCCTATTTCCAGAGCCGGTGACAAATTCCACATCACGGCGAAGGAATTTCCTTTCCCTTCCGGAGATAAGGGACCTCGCTGGGCGCAGGAGGGTGGCCCCCCCCACCCCAGCTGGCATCTCCAGCAATCCCGCGCCGCACCAGCCCCGTGGTGGGACGCGCCAAGCTGCCCCGGGGCAGGTAACGGCCTCCTCCCGGTAGCAAAGGACGTCCGTGGTCCAGGTGTGGAGGGTAACTAGCCAGTGAATCGGAGATCAGTAAATGCTTGGACACCAGACTGTCTTAAAATCCCATTTTGCTGTTGTTTTAAGGCTTTCGTCTAAATGACAGCTGCAGGTTCTTGGGGAATTTGATCCTTCTGCACTCTCCCAGCCGGGGCAAGCGAAGGTTTCCTGCAGGGCTCCCTGCCCTCTGCCTGGCTCCCCCAAAACACCCCTCACCCTCCGGTAGCCTGCGGGCAGCAGAGCCAAGTGGTGGCTCTGGAGCTTCACTGAAGCAGTGATGCCCGTGGACCAGCCAGGCTGTGTTGGCCCCGCTGCTTGTGGATTTTCCTTTTGGAGAGGTTTTTAGGAGAGAAGCTCTCCTAAAAAGTTCTTCAAGTGTGGCATGAGTTGTGCTCTTCCGCTGGTGCTTTTTTCCCTACACCTCTCCCCTGGGCCAAGCGATTAGTTTGTGTGACTCAGTAGCTTTGACGGAGCAGGGCTGATTTACACCAGTTGATGAGCTGCTCTGATTTTCTTACAGAAAATCACTGTTAGGCTGTTACACTTAACCTGTACTAAACTGTGCATGAATGATTTATTGTGTACTTCTCATGCAAATGACATTAATAGACTCTGTCATACGTAGGAGAAGATGCTAGAAGATTACTAAAAGCTGCTGCACTTAAAAACGTCTTATACTGTATTACCTGAGAAATACATCTCACTCTCCCCTTGAAGACACGTACATGAGAGAACAGTGTGAAGGTTGCGTTGCGTTGTGTGTGAAGCACCTCGAGGCTTTAACAGAAAAGCTACAAGAAGTATTTTAAAGGAATATATATTGATAACCAGAGCTGCGTTACAAGGAGGCAGAGAATTGTTTTCCCCACGTGTCTTGTTCAACCCGACTCATGATCCCGGAGTGTTTGATGACTTTGGGATCAGACTGCAGAGAAGAAACAAACCAAAAGCAGTCCTGTCTAATTAACTGAACATATTTACATGTGTAAAACTCTCCTGTAGTCCTCGTAATGACTAATGCGTAATTATGCACAGACAAATCCCCACAGTAAACACAAATATTTTTGTTTGTGATTATTTATCTCGGGAGAGCTTAACAATTTGTCACGGCTTTGCTGAGCTTCTCAGCTGAGCCAAGTGAGGTGTGGGCGGCCGGTAACTGCCCACAGTCACCCCAGGAGCCATTTTAGCCACGCAGCAATAGAGGAGGGCAGCTTTTTGCTCACAAAATGTTTTTGCAATTTGAAATATAGATTTGGATCAAAACAAAGTATTTTACGAGTTTATTCCAATTCCACTGAAATACCATGTTTTCCCACAAGTTTAGAAAACATTCGCAATCTTTTCATACTACAACCCTCTTTCTTATGCGCTGCCCCCCAGACTGCCAGGATGGGAATGGGCTCGTGTACTCATCATGTCTACATGTGACATTAGCAGGTGATGTTTGTCCACCAAGAAAAGCCATTTCCCAGTAGCTCTTTCCTCTGCCCACGCTCAGTTATCTGAACCGCACAGCTGGGCTGCAGCAGGCGAGTAGGACAGGCATCCTCCGGGGTGCAGCATCCTCCAGCGCGTTGTGGAGGGGATGTCTGTAGGGGAAAGGGACATCCCAGTGGCCGGATCACTTGGTCCCTTCACCATGAGAGGACCAGCACAGACACAGCAGCTTCCTGTAGGGGAATACTGTATTCTCCCAGTGCCCGTGGGAGAAACAATATAAAAAACACATGGAAAAAAACTAATCCTTGTAGCCAATTTGGAATGAAGATTTTAGCTGGGATGGAGGGAGTCCGTTGGCACACGGATCCAAGCACCACGCTTGCCAGGGAGCCAAGGGAGTGCTGAACAGAGCAGAAAGCCAGAGCACTTTCAGGGTATAAAAATGTTGTTTTAAAGTCTTCCCACTGGCCCCAGTGGATGCCGTTTTCTTGTACTTTGGCTTCGGCTTTTGCTGTCCATTGGTTCGCCCCAGGGCATTTCACAGCTCAGCCGCAGGGATGGACAAGCCTCCCCTATGCGCATGCCGACCGGTGGCTGCTTTCCATCGGCCCTGGTGTCCCCTGGTTTCAGTGGGGCATCTGTATCTGAAAATCCATCGTGCTTTCCTCTTTCACAGCGTGTTATAGTGGTCTGGGAAGATGTGGGGGAAGGAAAGCACAAGGTAGCATTCCCAAGCCAAGCCCGCGGCTCTTCGCGGGCACGTACAGGCAGCTGTCCAAGCCGGCTGGACAAGTGGGAGCTCCGATCCACCCCACCGGTGTCACATCTCCTCCCCGAGTGTGCCGTGGCCCTGCCCAGGAGCAGCGTGGGCGCCTCGCCCCGCTCCGATGCCTGCGCAGTGCAAAGAGCCTCCCCAAACCTCTCCCGGTCTGCTCTCCGAGTCCTCTGTGCTGTGTCGTCTTAATCCGTGGAGCCATGCAACCCCTAGTGATAAATTCATCACTTAGTCAATGGCTTGCCTCCTGAAGTCCTCTTCAGGGAACAATTCTCCCATGTCTGATACGGTGACTAATTGATAACTTTCTTTAAGGGGACTGCATGATAACTTTCTTTAAAGCAGTATATTATGACCAGCGGGTTTTCCAAGGAGCATGCTGCTCTCTTAATTCTCACCTTCGTTATTTTAATACCTCTGTAAAATGGATTTCTAATGGATCTATATTGCCGTAAAACTTTAGGGATGGTGGGTGGGTGTCAATAAATTCTTTGCAATCTGAGCGACTCCGCCAGCTGGGCAGGAGGCAGAGTGACAGGCTCTGAGGAAGGAGCCAGGTCTTGACTCAGGACTGCAGCTTCCAGCAGCGTGCCCTTCCCTTGTTTGACCCCATCCTGCTGTCTCTGACCACCTTGCAAAACTTCATTAAGCAGCATGACTAGTATCTGTCACAAGCAATTCTTTCTCTCCCACCTCTTCACCCCAGGGATAAATCTTATCAGCTCTGTCAGGAATACAGAAGCCGCCCTAGGTACAAGCCAACCCCAAGTGTTGATACCTGGTAAGTCTGTGCAGAATAATAGTCATCACATCGGAGCATTTTCACCCAAAGGTCCCAAGGCAGGCAAGAAATGTACATCATATTGGAATCAACCCCCTTGAAAGTGTTCTCTGCTACCAGTGGGATGGAAGGCAGCAGCCACTCTCCCCAGCTTAATCAAAGAAAGAAAGAAGTGGATGTTACGGTCCTCCAAAAATATGGGGGGATTTTAGAGGGGTCCCATTGTTCCTATGATCATTAGCCAGGGCATTGGGAAAAGGTCTTTTACCGTTGGATTCATCGCCTGGTCTCATGAAAACTGCTCAAGAATCCATAACAACAACTCATTTTTGCCTTGGACGCTGAAGTAGAGAGCCCAGCAGTTGCTTAGAAACAAGCGGCAGCCGTAAGCATTTGCCATTCTGGCAAGGTTTGCCCCGAGGAGCTCCCGGGAAGGGAGGCGCTGGGAGAGGCGACGCCTGTGCTTGGTAGCGCGGGTGCGGAACAAAGCAGCCCCGCACCAGGCGTGCAGGAGACCCAGGTCACGCGTGGGCTTGGTTCGGTGCTAGCATTTGAGGTCAGATGTGTCATTTATGGAGCCCTGCTGCAAAACCCCACCAAAGGCTGTGCTAACGAACCGGTGTTCGGCTGCCGCTGGCATTGCAGGGGCGGAAAGGGACAGTGGACTTGGGTTTCTTCTGGGTTTTTTCCTTAAGTATTTGCAAGTTCTTTAGCTGCTGTTTTGATAGCTGGCGGGGTGCTAGAAGATATTCTCCTCCCTACCATGTGTTTCAGAAGAATTTTCACCCCTTGGGTTTTCCGTTCTGGCGCAGCTGTTTAAGCTACCCATGTCAAAGAAGGTCAGGCGGGTACAGACAGCAAAGTAGCCTTTTTGTGGGCTGCCGCCAACTCGGCTTTATTTCCATCAGGATGAGAGACTTGCAAATAGGTAGGAAAACCAAAAGCATCTTGTTTTGAGCACATCAGGAAAACAGCTCCAGTGCTTTCCATGGGGCTCTGTGTGGGATGAAAATAAAAATCAACAATCTGAAGGAGACTCTGAAAAAACTTTTTCTGAAAGGCCTTTTCAGCAAAGAAGCACCGACACCTTCCTCCCAGTTCATTCAAAGGTTGGGTAATCATTTTTTTTCCCTTTCTGCTGCAGGATTTTTATTACAGACACTTGGCTCGGTGTCCCCCCATCAGCCTGCCAGTGCCAGATGTAATAACTTCAGTATTTCACTGGGGTTCTGCACACTCGGTGGTGGGTTTTCTGTAACATCTGCAGATAAGCCTGGATGACGAGCACTCTCTGTGCCACCAGAATAGTCTGTCATGACTCTGCTTGTTCCAACCCCCTTGTACCAATAAATTATGTCCATGAAGGTAAAAACCAGAGCAAAAAAACCCTATTCTTGGAAACACTTTTACTACCAGGAGCATGATGCATCTCTGCACATTTTTCCAGCCTCTAGACTTAATTCGGGGGTGCTGCGTTCACACGTTACCACCTCTAAAACGCTGCTTCCTCTCCACCAGAGTAAGCTATAGGGTAAGTATAGGGTCAAGTCCTGGCTCTGCCCCCTCTGTTCAGGGCAGATTATGTATTTAATGTCAAACAGCCATTGGTAATAAGCAGAACATGTTATCGCAGCTGCTGTGTGCTGTGGCAAGTAGGGTAAGAGAGTCATGCGCTTCTTGCATGCTTCTTGGCCTCAGGACACTTGTGTTCTTGTTTATACAATAGCTCTGCTTGGAGAGCGAGAATAAAAAAAGACCTTGTTTTTCCCCCCTTATGAGATTGCTGTTTAGCATTGTGCTACATCTCTCTCATGGGAAATACAGGTTCGAGTCTCTCAGGTTGGGGACGGAATTGAATCCAAATGTTACCTTTTCTGGGCAAGTGTTTGAAGTAGTGGGTTGTTACAGAAAAAAGAGGAACCAGCTCTACCCAACCTAGGGGTACTAGATGGGCTCTCCGACACCTGCCATGATGCTCGATGCAGTGGGTTTGCTGATATTAAATGTCTGTGCCGGCGATCGGGAGGAACCCAGAGTACCGTGTTTTCAGGAGTCCTTTCCGCTTCGGGCCAGCGCACGGAGAGGACACTTCATAGCTGGATGCAACCACCCCGATGCGGTTGTCTCTCACTGGGGCATGGTTCCACCACATTGGCAAAGAACAGTTGTTCTTTTTGCGTAAAAATGTGGTGAGAGAAATGTAAGGTATTAAAATGAGTTTTTCCATAAAAAGAATGACCTGTAAGCTCATTTAAGTGTTCGCCCTGAAGATGCCGTTTGTTGTAGGGTGGCCAAGGAGGGATGTGTTTGCATCCTTCGAAGGGAACGGGTGCAATGCGAGTGTCTCGCACATCCATAACCCCCTGGAACCTGTGGAAGAGCCTGTTGTGTCCCGGATCCCGCCCTCCCAGTGCAGCCATGTATAAACCCTGCCTCTGAGCATCAGCTCAGACAAGGGAGGGCTTTTGAGGTGTACCTTCACCTTGTGTGGGCTCCAGGAATTCTTGTTCAGCATCAGAGACCAGACTCTCCTCAAGGAATGAGGTTGCATTTGTCATTAAAGCATGGCTAGTGCTGGTGTCAGGCTCTGAGATTAATGTTGTGTGTGCTCATTACTGCTTGGAAAGAAGTGCTTGGTGACTATTTTGACCTGCTTTGGTACTTGGCTGGATCACAGGAAAATAAGCAGGGGTGCGAAGTCTAAAGGGGAGGAATACTTTGCATGAAGGCCTCTGCTTAGCTTAGCTTTGTCACTCTCAGCAAAGGTAACACCATATCTGTGTGGTTCCCCACACTCACGTCCGTCCGTCCAACATGTCCAGCCCCCTGTGAACATTTTGGTCACAGTGCCGAGACATGAGATGACTGAGGAATTTGAGGTCTACAAGGCAGCGGTGCAAGTGCAGGAATTCCTCCTCCTCTGCAAGCAAGGAAACACTGGCATCGTATGTCCCTTTTCCTTCCCTTCACACTAGATCACATCTGTTCTTACTCATTTGTGACAAAAAAAGACTACCTGAGCGCTGGAGGGAAGGAGAGAGTTCAAAGGCAGCAGCGGGTGCCCGAAACGATGGCTCCCATGCCGGAGCAGCTCTGGAAAACAAAGCTCAAGGAGAAGCCTGGGCCGCGCCAGGGCCCTGCGACGGTGGCTCAGCGCAGGACGAGGGGGCTGTTAGGGGCAGAGGTACCGTGCGTGGCGCCAGCAGCCACCAGCCGCTGCAAAGCTTCAGCCCCACAGCTCTGGGGCTGCAAATGCACCGGGGAGCTCTGCAAGCTCCCAGGGAGTGCAGCCAGGGGAGCGGGAGGGCAAAACCCCAGAGGGGGACCAAAGCGGGCGGAAAAAAAACCCGAGAAATTTGCACTGGATAAAGCCCTGCTTTTAATGGTAAAATTGCCCAGGTTAGAAAGGAATGATTTACTAGCATGCGTTTTTACCCGTTACGGATAGTGTTTTAGACCATGGGTATCAAACAGAGCGGGCTCTCTGTGGCTGTGCGGCTGAGGTTACGTCATGCTTTTTATGGTAATTTTGTCAGGGCCAAGAAAACATGTTAATACACAAATCACTTTCAGTTTTATTCCGTTTTGACATTTGAGGGTCTCCAGCAACTTGGCATCACTCTGCAGAGCCAACCATTCTCGGAAATATTTGTGTTAAAAGTGTGTTTTGAATTACAAATATTTGCACATTCACAACACAGTTTAGGGCCGCGGTTGACCAGGAATATTCCTGCGTGCAGTCGCCAAGCAGAGATGTTGGTCTAGGGCAGCTCCTGTAGGTGCGTTACCAGCATGGGGACGCTCGTCCCATACGCAGGCGAAAAGGGCTTTGTCTGTTCTGCTTACTTGGGGTTGTTGGCTTATCAGAAGAGCAAAAGCTCTTTCGAAAGCAGCAGTGTGGCAACCTCCTGCTGCTCTGGGGCAGTCTTTGTGGGAAGGAGTCTGTAGGCACTGACCTACATTAAGGAGCGCGGGCGGGAGCTGCGCTGGCTGTTCCCGCAGCAGCGCCGGTGCTGCTCGTGACGTTGCACGAGCCAAGGAGCACGAGGGCATTTTCACTCTCATCCAGGTCTGCCGCCGTCATGGTGCACGAATTCACTCCTGGTGAAAGGTGCCAGACTGACATTCAAAACGCGGGGGGGGGGGGGGGGAAGCCTTGTTCTTAATATTTTTTTTCCTTTCTTTGTGCTGATGAGGTACAATGGGCCATCTACAGCCGATTTTCATAACATTTGGCGTACGTATAGATCACGGTCCGACCCGGACACTTTGTTCTGACTGCGACGATCTGCTATTTAATATTTTATAATTTTTTTTATCTTCCACGTAGTATTTCTGTTGCATTCTGGCACAATATGGGCTCCCTCCAGTGGTCAAGGGGCTCTGGGCTCCTGCTGCCGCTTGCCCGGGCGCCGGAGCTGGCAGGGTGGCTTTGGCGCACGGCATCAGAAATCTGAACAGGACTCAGACGGGGACCGTACTTGTATTTTCCCGCATCTCTTGCTGCGTGTGCCACCCCACCTGCAACAGTAAACACCCTGCTCTGTAGCCCACATTCAATTAATATTTAAGCAGAGCGGCCTGCGCAAATAAAGATCTCAGGCTTTAGATTTCCTTGCAGTTCCCAAAATGTTCGCTGCAGAAGGGGGAGAGGGAGCAGGAGAGGAGAGAGATCCGGAAAGGATCTGCTGAACGACCAAAACACAATAATTTTTTGGCTAAAATGACTCATTTCTGCGTTCCACTCTTCCCGTGGCACTTTGAGAATAGATCCTGACTTTCTCAAGCCTGCAGACAGCTGACGTGGTTATCGCGGGGGGTGAACCAGCCCTCCGAAACGCTGCGCCGCCACCTCCCCTCTCCTCGGTACGGGGTTGCTGGCGGCCCCCCGGCCTGGCCAGCCACAACTTCGTTTGAAACACGGGGTTTGCAGGCACCGGCCGGGACGGGCGTCCCCGCGACGGCTGACCCCGGCTGCCCGCGACGCGGTTGCGGGGCGCTAGGCCTTGGCTGCAGGTACAGCCTCACCCAAGGGGACGCGCGCCTGTGGGTGTACATCCACGCGTGCACACGCGGGCGTCGACCCACAGACACGTGCACGCGTGTCCCACCGTTCGTGCCAGGGTACACACAGTGCCGGCGGGGTGCGGGTATGGCCGCCAGGATCCCGCCCGGCCCCTCGGGGTGCAGCAGGGCCCAGTGCCCCCCCCCCCCCGCAACCCGGCGGACCCCCCGCCGCTCCGTGCCCCCCCCCCCCCCCCGCCGGGGTTCTGCAGCGCGGTGTGTGCTCGCAGGGGAGGGGGTGGCTGCGCCGGCAGCCGTTGCGGGGGGGACGGACGGACGGACAGACACACGGACACTCGCTTGCAGGGAGGTGCGACCGCACCCACACCCGCCCGCGGGGGGCGACGCTCCCCTTCGCGGGAGGGGGGGCAGCAACCCCCCCGCCTCCCCCCGCGGGGCGCGCGGTGGGAGAGCGCGCGCCGCCGCGGGGGGGGGCGGGGCCCGGAGCGCGCGGCCCCGCCACTCCTTGGCCGCGGCCGCCGCGCTCATTTGCATGTGGCGGGGGCTCCCCTGTCACGTGGGCGCGCGCGGGCCGGCGGGGAGGGGGCGGGGGGGCCAGACTTCCTGTTTGAGGTCAGCGCGGGGAGGGGGCGCGCGCGGCGCAGCCTGCCGCGGTCTCGCGCTGCCTGGCGCGGCTCTTGTCAGTCAGCAACAAAATGGCCGCGGTGGCAGCAGCTCTGCTCCCGAGGACGGCGGCGGCGGCGGCCTCCGTGGCGGTGGCGGCAGCGGCGGCGGCGGCGCGGAGGAGCGGGGGAGCGGCCCGGCGGCACTGAGCCCAGCGGCGCTGAGCCCGGCACCGCCTGCCTGCGAGCGGACGAGGCGAGAGCGAGCGGGAGAGACGGAGCGCGGCGCTGCGGCCCCCCCCCCCCCCCCCCCAGCCCAGCCTCCGCCAGCGAGCCCGGCTGACCGACCGACCTGCCCCAGGCGCTGCCGCGGCCCCCCGGGGAGACGCTGCCGCTCGGCCCCCGGCCTGCCCCGCTCCCGCCTCCCTCCGGGGGCGCGAGCGCCCGGGTCCCTGCCCCCCGCGCGGGGCTCCGCTGCCGCAGCCTCCCGCCGTCCCCCTCCCCCGCCCGGAGCCCTCCGGAGGAGACGGGGGGGAGCCCGCGGGATCCCTCTGCTCCTGCCCCCGGATCCCCGGTGCCAGCCAGGCAGGCAGACTGTGGGGCTTCCCCGCTTCCCCCGCCGCGTCCCCCCCCTCCGTGAAAGACTGCTGGATCCTCCTCCTCGGCTGCCCTCCCCGCGCTCGCTCCTTCCTGCGAGAGCGGCTGCCGGATCCTCCTCCCGCCCGAGCGGCTGCCGGATCGTCCTGCCGGGGGCCCTGCGAGGGACGCGGATCCTCCTCCCCCGCGGGACCGCCGCGGATCCGCCGCCCCGCCGCGGAGCTCCACGGAGCTAGAGGCTCGGCGGGGCCCTCCTCCCGCCCGCAGCCCCGTGCGAGACTCGGGATCCCCCGCGGCACCCGGCGCCTTTGTGCTGGTCTCGTTAAGGGGGGATCCATCTTAAAACTGTTCCCTGGGTCCCAGTTTCTCTTTTTAATTTGCACTTTTTAAACCCCCCCCTCAGACGCTCCTCCATGTGGACTGAGAACCCATCGAGACACACACGCACGAACTCATCCCGATCGACTCCAAATCCTGGCTTTCGTGGGTTTTGCTGCAACACATAAAAGCAAACTTGCATTTAAGACACACTCGTGCAAAAATTTAGCTGGGGACTTCAAGGTGTATTTTGTCCTGGTTTCTTGGTCTCGTTTCGGGTTTTGATTTTGTTTTGGTTTTTTTTGCTTCACTGGAAATCAAAAGCTTGTTTTGGAATTGGACCTGCCTTTGCTGCACTTCTCCTCTGGGCTGGATAACACTGAAGCTTTTTGCTTTTCTACTTGGATAGTGTTCTCCTGTTGATCTGTTGGTTTTTTCTTATCCTGTGTGGCAGACTTTTTTTTTTTTTCTTTTTGAGGAGGGGTAAACAAACGACAACGAAAAAACTTAATTTTTTTTTGGCCGTGTGAGATTTTTTCGTATTCAGATTCGTGAAATTACGGGTACACTTATTAAAAAAAAAGGCATTAAAATAAGAAAGGAACACGTCAGAAAGACCCCGACACAGTAGACAAAATACTCGTTTCCTTACAGCAAGACTGAACCGAAAGCTGCCAAAGAGCCCTATAAAGAAAAGACTTAAAGGTAAGAAGGGGTGGTGGCTTCTAAGCCGGGGCGTACTTCCTTCTCTCACCGCTCTAAACGCAAAATCTCCTTTTTTTAAACTGTTGATTAGTCGGAAGCAAGTAACGCAACACACTTCAGAGCCGTTTGGGGTGTTTTCAGGTTGTTTTTTTTTTCTTTAAAAGACTTGCCGGAATATCTTTCACATGCGAGGAGTAATTCGGTGTTTTCCTGCGAGGCTTTTCCTGACCCACAAAGCCGCTGCGGGAGCGCCGGGGGGGCGGTGCGGGAGCGCCTGGGGGGCGGTGCGGGAGCGCCGGGGGGGCGGTGCGGGAGCGCCGGGGGGGCGGTGCGGGAGCGCCTGGGGAGCGGGCGGGCGGTGCTTGGGGAGCGGGCCGGAGGTGCGGGAGCCCCCGGGGAGCGGGCGGGCAGTGCTGGCCGGCGGTGCGGGAGCGGGCCGTGCCTCGGGAGCAGGCGGGCTGCGAGCGGAGCGCTGCGGGTGCGGTCGGATCTCTAGACCGGGTTTGGTGTTTCCCGCCCGTAACGAGGCTGCGGGGCGCTGCTCAGTCCCCCGCAGCGCTCGGGGATGTCGGTGCGAGCGCGGGACGCCGGCCGGTGCGGGAGGGCCTTGGGCACGGCTTACACCTTTGAGCGGGCGCTGAAGGAGCGGAAGATGGGGAGGGCCCAGTCGTTAACCTGAGAAACCTTGAAGCGCTGGAAGTTTATTAATTGTTTGAATCTTCTTTGTTTGTATCACAAGTTTGTGTCAGAGGTTAATCTTCTTAATATGTAATTAGTTGAAGGTCCAATTACGGGATTTATTGAACTAATTTTCTCCCCCCGTTCCATTAAATATAATACTGCTGGTCTTACTTTGTGGCTACTTTATTTTCTCCTATAACTCGAGTGTATCTGTGGGAAGATGTTTATTAATGTAACAGACGGTTTAAATTTAGAAATAATCTTCAGTACGTCATAGCCGCGTCTGTTGCATATTTTCCCTCTCGGATGCACATGCATGTAACTGGCGAACTTAGCTAATTTATACACACTGAAACTTGCTTTGGACATCAGGTCAGGTAAGGTAATTGAAACCGCTGTTAGCGGCTGCTTGCTGGTGCAGAGCCCGAAACCAGGGGGGTGCGGGGGGGCCCGCGGGGGTGCGGGGGAGCGGGGGAGCCGCGCTGCGGCGGGCGGCGCTCGGGGAGGCAGCAGCTCTCTGCAGTCTGGCCCTCATTGCATACAGTGGGTGGGATTTTTGGATTCACCTGCGACCGAGAATTAAAATGCAGTTTCCTATCGAATATTTCTTTTTTATCGTTTCAAGGTAACACAGACCCGAGTGCTGCCCCCTCCCCCCCACATTCCAGGGAAGTAGTAGGTGCCTTGCGGTGGGTGCAGCCTGTGTTTAGCAAATCACGCAGGTTTCCGTAATTGCGGTTCCTCAGACTCGGCCAGCCCTCGGGGACCCGCCTGGCTGCTTGAGCACGTCCGCCAACTCCAGATGCTGTGCTGAGGCGCTGCCCCCCGCGCTCCGGCCGCTGCCATCCCCTCCCGAGCGCTAACGCGTCCCTGGCAGACTCGTGTACAGCTGGCGAGGGGGGCTGCGGCGGCCGGGGGGGCTTGCGCTTGCATCCGTAGGGCTAACGCTGCTTCTCGGGGGCGAGATGGCGGCGGCTGCCTTACGCGCCGGTATTGGGTAGCCTTGTTGCTTCTGAATCTGTGACTACTGAGTCTGTGAAGCAAATCAGATTACTTTGAACTTTTTTTGGCGGCCATGGCTGTTCCGGCGGACTAGCAGGAGTGCGATCGTGCCTTGCCCTCGCAGGAGAACGGAGCTCTTCCGACGGGCACGCAGCTTGTGCGGTGGAGCAGGTCTGGCTTCAGCCCTGGTGAGCAGTGCTGCCGTGCCCGGGAGCAGGGCTTGCTTCAGGGCAGCAGCGAGGCACGTTAGTAGGAGCTGTGTTGTAGGCAATAATCTGTACTTTTGACTAAATGTTTTGTTTCTCGTAATGAAAAAAAAAAAAACAAAACCGGGCAGGCTAACCTCTTTATTTAAAGAGCCCTTCTGGATGGCGGCATAAAATACTTAGGATTTATTAGTGTTTCTGTTCTCTGTGTGGATCCTTATATTGACAAATTTAGGTATTGTATATTGACAAATTTAGGTATTGGTGCGCATCAGACCAAAAGCTGACTTGAACTGAGTAGTGTATTGTATGCGGTCGGTCTGTGTATTCTGTGTATGCCGTTCTGTCCATGACAGCGCAGGGATTATGTAGTTATTAGGCTGCCATGGCTGCAGGGCGTTAGCCCCACGCACTGCGAAGGGGCGTGCGGGGCGCCTGGGTCGGCGCCGTTTGTGCTAGCGCAGAGCGTGGCGGAACGCTGCCCTCGGGCCCCGGTTCGGTGCTGAGAACTCTTGTCCAGGCAGGGGTGCGTTTGCATCTTCCAAGCTCTGCCTCTCATTACCGGTGAATGGGATGAGGTTTACCTCACCTGCCACTACAAATCCCGCTGAAGCCTGCTGGTGTGAATGAGAAATCCATCTCTCTGGCTTAATTGCTTTTTTCCCGGGGTTTGTCTTTCATATCAAAATAAACTATGCTTTTGATGGCTTTCGTGATCTTTTGCAGATGTGTAAGGGAAGGAAGGTAAATCTATCCTTTTTTGTTTAAAAGAGCTTTTTAAGACTTGGCAAAATAATAGGATGAAATTTCTGTAATATGAGAAATAACATAATGGGGCATGAGAGTACGTTTAACCTCAGGATCCTTTGTTGAAGTTCTCCAAGCTCCCAAGTTCCATACCTTGCTGAGATGGGTAGCAATAAAACACGGTAAAGTTAAAGGTTTTGTCAAGCAGTGGCTATAATCTCTTTGTGTCGTGAAGCAAACTGTTGCTGAATGGCCACCTTCTGGAAAGTATGGCTTTGCATGAGTCTAGAAATAAAACCTCTGTTTTCCATTCACTTAATTCAGAAAGGCCAGGAAAGTTTATTCATGTAAGGGATTTATTGCCTGCTGTTAACTCAAAATGACCTATGCTTTTCCAGTCCATTCAGGTACTCTGCGTGATGTAGATACCTTTTCTGGTCCGTGTAAGTTTGTTGTTAAAAGCCTAGTAACAGCGTTTACTTTCAGTTTTAGCTGTTAAGACTTAACCAAGGCTGGTGTGTGTGGGAACGGGTAACATGTTAACTTAGCAGCTGGCCTTGCCGAGATAAACATGGCTTTTCCAAATGCTGTCATCTGGCCCCCTTCCAAAACAAGCCGAAGGAGGAGGTCAGGGGAGGAGCCATCCTTTGCGTTCGTAAAAAGAGGCTTTCATCTGGAAAGAATTGCTAGATAGTATTGACTGTGAGAACTGCGGATTTAAAAATAAAACGGCTGAACCTTTCCTAAGTAAACAAACCAGTCTCTGTTGACCACTTGTATCTTGCTGCCTGTTCCTGTGCTGCTTCTCTTTGAAGGTATAGAACTTAAATGGAGAAGCGCATATTGCTTCTTATGTGACTTTGAACATCAGTGCTGATTAGAAGTTTATCGTCTTTGGTTACAGTAGAGATGTGCAACACAAAAGCACTATTGTTTTAATTGTTTAAAATTCAGATTACAAGATAATGGTAATACCATTAAAAGGTTTCCCTTTGGCCTAGAAGCTGCAGGTAGGAGCCCGTCGATCCCTTAGTATTAAAGATGAATGATAAGGAAACCTCTTAAATGCCTGTGACGCTGCAGTCTAGCCAATTTAGGATCAGCTGATGCTTTCTAGTGATAATGGCTTGAGGTTTTCAGCTGTATTATGAAGATATCAGCCAGGGCAAATAGTATTTAGAAGAGAAGTGTACTTTATTGAATGGGGAGATGATCTAGAAGTGACAGTAAATTGCATTATTAAATGATCTATGCACTCTGCACAGTCTCTTCACTGGTAAATGCTAGTGGTAAAATGAAAGATGGTTATTCTTAATGTATGAAAGCAGAGGAGTCAAAGTATTGTTTGAACTTCCTTTAGGAATCTGAGCTATTTGTGAAAATTGGCTACCAAAAGCATGGCTTGGTTCTACATCTTCATTACCAGATGTAGATGTACTTATGCTTATTTAAAAATTACTTAATCACGATTAACTTTACTATGGGTTCCTATACACAGTTACAACTGTGTTTTCTGCAACTTTATTTGTGCAGCTTCCTACCTTGTCCCTAATATGTTAAAATCTCCTGCACAAGATAAAAATGTCTGAATTTGATCATGATAACAAACTGTCCATTCTTGCACAGAGTAGTTACTGTGCTTTGTAAGATTTTATCAGCAACCGTATCACTTGTGGAAAATGCAGCAGTACTTTAAAATATGCATCTGATTCTTCTTTCTTTTTGTAAGTGTGACATACCTCTCTCTTCAGTGAAAGAAGCCCTTTTGTTGGGATGGAGACATCTGTAAAATAACTAGCTGTTAAGGCTGATGCTTCAGGATACCAAGCATCAAAATCTGAGTTAGTTTTGGTCTTGGCCCTGGATGTGAATCGGCACTGTAATTTTTCAGTGTTGAGGTCTCGAATGTAGTTGTAATTCAAGCTCATAAAATATTAGAAGCTTTGACAGTAGTGAGGTCTGCTTTCTGGAGCTCTTCCCTGTGGGTTTACAGCCAAGGATGGCTTGAGAGTGAGAACAGTTATCTGTGCTGCAGCAGTGATGTTTTATGGCTGGATGCCCAGATTGTCTAGCTTTGCACACAGCTTTATAGTTTGCCTTTGAGGGCTGTGGAGGTGGAAGTCATTTGTAATAAACAGCTATCTGCAGCTTGCTGCTTCTGTGTTTTGAAATGTACATCCATTTAAAAAATTGCAAACTAGGTGCATATTTACTTAGATTTCAATAAGGAAATTCTATGTTTTAGGAGCTTATGAGATGTTAACGATTGCTTATTGCTTTGCTGTAAAAATAGCTAATATTCATCCCTTGGCTGTTCGGGCTTTTTTAGCAGTAAGCTCTGAATTGCTAGAGAATGAGACTTTTTTTATTTTTGTTTTTATTTGAGAGAAAAAATGACAGGTGAAGTCGACTGGCATCCTTTGTGGTAATTGAGCCCCAGAGAAAAATATGTTTATAGGTCTCAAAATAGTTATTATGCAGCTACCAGCGATAGGCTCATTTACAAAAAGATAACACTCACCCCCTTCCACCACAAGCAAAAAACACCCTGGGCTATGAAGGATTTAATGTCCATGGGTGTTTTCCTGAGGCAGATGCATTTTTGCCCCCCACCCCAGCTTCTTCTTAATGGGTCCATGCATGTTTTCCCGTAATGTGCGGTAGTGGGTAGTGCCTTTGTTATGCCCTTCGTCAAGAGCAACCTCCTAGAATGGCACATCTGGTTTTTCTTAGATGTGCTGTTTTCTTCCCATGCCTTTTTTCCCTTCCCGTGTGCTGTCTCTGTGCTCTCTGCTTGAAGTTCACAGTTCTCTTGTACGGCATTTACGAGACTTCCCGATGAGAAGTGGAAGAGCTTTTTGTTTTGTTTGAGAGTGCTCACTGTGGCTCGGATACCATTCTGGGTGGTCAGTACGGACACGTATCGATTGTTAGTTCAAACTGACTTCTGCCAAGTCTATTTTAAGCTTAGCCAGATATCTGTGTTGTGTCAGTCTGCTTTTCAGTTGTACTCTAGTCTCGGACGCTCGGGTCTTTTAGTTCTTCAGAATTCCAAAATGTTTTCATGGCTGGTGCTAATGTCATTGGTGTGACAATGGAGATGCTTGTTTTTAAACAGTAGCTGGTTAGTGGTAAACAAAAGAGCATCAGCCCAGTGCTTTAACACAAACCATTATAGAAAAACGAAGCAGGTCGGTGAGAATGCAAAAAAAACCCCCCACACCCAACTGTACAGATGTATAATGTGCTGACTGCCATTTCAGTGTATTTTCTTACAAGGTCATTCACAGAAGACCACAGAAGGTGGTTGGCATTGCTTGTAACATTTCTGCTTGAACTCGCTGTGTGTTCATATTAGCTTTGAAGATGATATTTCATATGGAACGTGAAGTTAAAAATCTTACTAGCGTGGCAAGCATAGTGTAATGGCATGTGTGTAAATTAAGTAAGACTCTTTGCAGAGCGTATGACCAAAGCCAGTCTGGAGTAGGATCATTCATTGTCCCTCTGCTAACATCATTCATTCTACCTGTAGGTCTCAACTTTCCTCTTCTCTCACTGTTTTTAATCAATTGCATGAGCGTACCTAACCTAGGAGAATTGCTCCCAATGGTTTTGTTGTCTGATTTCCTTCCCCCCCCTTTCAGCTTTGAAATGGATGCTCCATTTGAAAGTTTGTCTCTTACTCCCTGGCTGTGTAATGGAAGATGTTACATCTCTGCAAATCTAATCGCTCTTGTCTCTTTACGGTGTCATGGCTGTAATGCTGCAAGTGCACAGTATCGTACCTCATTCTTGCTTTAGTGAAAAATAGCCTATTGGCACAAGAGTGCTGATCACATCTGTTCATAACATACCTCTTCATTTTCCTGCTTGTGAAACTATTTGGTTTCTCTTTGCATAACATTAGTTGATGTAAACTATAGATGTATATGTTTTATCTTTTTAAGCCTTTAAAAAATAAATACGGAAAATACAGCATCTTCTGATAAGGAAGGAGAAGAGCAATCTACCAAAGGTGGTAGCAGTCTGTAAACGCTATTTAATATTTTCTAGTATGATCATCATGAAATACAGCTGTCTGATCCAGTGGTGGAACTAAATTTGGTCTGCCACAGTAACAGAACTGCTGCTATTGAGGAGAGTCTCTGAATAAACAGCGCTGTTTCTGGTGAAAGATGTTGTTATATGGGACTTACTGGAGCTTGGTGAATGTGTAATTTCTACTATTTCTATTCTTCTAATCAAAGTTTTAGAAGTCCTTCACTTTTGAAAAGAACGATCCAAGTAAAGTAAGTCTCATTGGGCACCACAAGTGCATTATCTAGTGATGTCAGTCTTTATACTGTGCTACAACACAAATGTGTAATAATTGAGTAGAGCAACGGTTGAGGTGTTGGGTGGATGCTGACATAATTATTTGCTTAAAAAGACACTCAACTTTAATTTTTCTTGCATTTGTGAAGACGAAATGTTCTTCGCAAATTTGTAGGTTAAATATTGCAGGGACAACAAAGCCCCATGCTTTTGAAGCAAATAACCCAGCCTGATAGGTACAATCTATTTTATCTGGATGATATTGTTACACTCTGATAGTCCAGCAGCACGGAAATTGTGATTCCTGCACCCCCATCCCTCCCCTGTCCCCCTGTCGGTATCCCAAAAAGTAAGAGCTGACCTTTCTGGAATTCTGTCTGCATCTACTGATCACACAACATACTTGGAGACATCTTGGATATATTTCTGAGAATATTTGCTCCTCATGGCGTTTCACGGACTAACTGAAGGCATAAAATAGTCATTACTAAGATCATAATTGACTATAAATTGATTTCCAAAGTGGTATTTACTGCAGCTGGTTTTCCTGTCCTGGAAGATCATTTATGGCTATTTCCTTTCCCCATCTCTCCCCCCACCCTGCCTCTCCTCCCCCCACGGAGACACTATTCATTTGCCAAGTTGAAAAATAGATGATGGCCCATTTTGATGGTGGCTCTGATATTCTAATGTATTATTGGCAGGAACTGGCGTCCAGATGCTTTTACTGTGGAAAGTGAAGTGGAGGAACGGAGAACTTTGAAACTTGATGAATTTAATGGAACTTGATTAACTTGATGAGTTAATCTTTTAAACTCTGGTAGATTTGTGGAGGGAAAAATACTAGCTTGGACCTTTCCTTAATTTGCATGATAGAATAAGTCATCTTCTGAATTTTGTGGATTTGGTTTCCAGCCTAAAGATAAGTACAGAGTACTGTAAGTATTTCTTATATCACTTGAGTTATGTTGCTATTTAGAACAGCATTGCAGTGGAAGATGCAGTGGAACAAAACCTAAATTGCTTCAGAATGTATTATCTTTAAGTTGAATTAAATGATCATGGTGGGCAGTGTTTTGATTTTTGTGTTAAACATTAAGAATGTGCAAAATGTGCACAAAAGAATTCAGTAATTTTCGTCATTTGTGTTTAAACTTTAACATAGTTGCAGTGCACAACTTCTAGTACAGTTTATTAGTCTGTAGTATGTTTTGTCTTCCTTGACTCGGATCAGATTTGGTGTTAACCTCCTGCAGAGAATTCCAGGACCCCTGACATTTTATTGTGACTCTTGATTAGCTCACCAGGGTTCCTGCTAAGAATTCTTCTTTCATTCACTTGATAAATTGAATTCCCTATTCACAGTGCCTTTAAATAGAATGGTATTTGGAAAACTTGAAGACAACAACTTGAATGTTCAGTGAGCTCACCCAGCAAATTTAAAAATGCAGAAGGAGGAAATTACAGGTTTGTGTATTCTGAAATCTTCTAAAAGAACAAACATTTTACAAAAGCATAAGTTTCCATCTTCATATTCCCTTTAAATTTATTTCCTTTCTGGTTTCTACAACAAGGAGTTCTGTTGACACCTGTTTTCCTTTTTTCCCTCTTATCTTGCCTTGTTGTGTCAGGAGCCGTGCATTCACCGAACTTCTGTCTGTATCTGGGAGCAAGTATAATGAGGTTGTATATGCCCATGTAGTGCAACTCCAGCTTTCCAAGGCAGCATGTGTGCACTGGGGAGAGCATCTTGTTCTTTACGTCCTGTATACCCTAGCCTAGCTTATGCGCACCTCGGACACCTTGTGCCATTCATCCTCTTCTACTGTGCATCCCCTTACTGTTGCTGGTGGTGCTGGCAGGGCCTCTACTCTGCAGTACTGTTCTGAGCTCTGCAGCACAAGCAACCGTGTCTTTTTTTCTTTTTTCCTAATTCTAGATCTTGAGACACACTCTCCCTGTGAGGCCACTGTCCTCTTACTCCCCCATCCCAGCGTCTTCTCCATGAGCCTCCTGGGGTTGGGGCTGCAGGAGTGTTCTGCACTGCCCCACCACTTGTGCCTTCTGGGGTGACACCTGGGGAGTGGGGCCCAGTCCCTGTACAGGGTGCCATCTTCCTAGAGGCTGTGATTTCTGTAGGCTTTTGCCACACATCCCTGAAATGGTTTTAATATCATAGGAAAACTCAGACTGGAGGGGACCTCGGGACATCATCTCAGATAGGTGGGGCTGTATTTAAGGTGAGTGACGTGTGCATGTCTGGTAACCTGTCTGCTGCGACTCGCTACATTGCTTATATGTCTTGGTGTTATTCTTAGACTTGTCTGGTACAGTTCCCCTGCTGTGGGTAGGAGTGAGGGAAGTGCATATGCGTTTTTCTACTGTGCCTGTGGCAGGATTTCTGCCTAAAGGAGAGGTATTTCTTCCAGACCTCACCTTCCCTGGAGTTTTTAATCACACTGGAGCCACTCATGAAAGTGGCAATAGGTGCGTGTGGCTATGGCTCTGCACAAGAGCAGCAGCATAAACATATTTGTCTTCAGTATAAATTCTGCTGTCTGCTTTTTGATCCTGTTGGCTGTATCATCTAGCTTGACCTGTGTGAGAGCAACAGCCTGATCTTCAGCTCCTGCAGTAAGCGAGTTGAATATGCTTTTACCTGCTGATAACAGTGATTGGGGTCAGAAATAGTTGAGTGTGGGCATGTGACTGTGATGGAAGGGGGGAAAGGAGGGCTAGGGGTGTTGGAAATCTCTACAGGCAAAACGGTACATCATCATAGTTATGCAAGCTTCCTTTTAATTTTCTTAACCAAGAAGCATAAAGGTTTAGCTGTGCTTACTTGAAGGGCATGCAGGTATGCTATACGGAAGCAGTGTTCCTAGCTTTCTGTCCTGCAGCATGCATCATCCCTCCTGACCCTGTTACTGACGGGCAGGTGACGGCTGACCGGCTCCTCCAGCCTGTGTCCCACGGAGAGCCCCCGGGCTGTGGTGTCTGGCAAAACATCCTGTGGAGCTGCTGCTCCTGTTCCTATTTCCTGGCTTCCTACTGTGCCGCTGCCCCAGGAAGCAGTGCTCCTCTGACATGTTCAAGTCCAGCTAAATAATTTGAGCCAAAACTTGTCCATAAGTTGCTTCTGTGTCAGTTGATCGATGGTAGTTAGCTGAACAATTTGTCAGTGTGGGGCTTTGCCTCTGTTGGCACAGGGCTCTTGTCCTCTAAAGTGTTTGCAGAAACGAAAATAGCAAACAGAATCTGGTGAGAAACAAACGTGCTGCGCTCTTTCTTGCTGAGCTACTGGATTCCAAAGCTGTTTTCTTTTGTGTGTTGTGTCCCAGGAAGACTGGGGAAGAACTCTGGACCAGATGCTTGATCAACTGCTGGTAAATATCATCAGGTCTGGGAGGGAGGCAATGCTGTGAAATTAAATCTAGTTATCTGCACTGTTCACAGTCTGTAGCTTAATTTTCCAAGAGAGGAGTCAGTCCATGTTTGCTGGGGGAGATGATGTTCGTAGCATGTTTCTTGCTGTTTGTAGCCTGTATTGAGTGTGAGCATAATGCGAGCTTTTTTGGGTTGGTTTTTTTTTCTTTGTTGATTTGGGTTGGTTTTTTCACCCTTGGTTCCTGTGTAGCCTGGGTGGTGCACATGATGGGATACTGGAGGTCTGCTGGGGTGTTGTCAGCAGGCCGAGGGAGCAAGTTCTGATATGGTTCATGCCTGAAACGTATACAAGGGTGAGGTTTTGTGTACAGTGTTCTAGCCCGTGACCAGACTTCCCTACTAACTACTTTAGTTGCCCCAGAGTGGAGCTTGTGTATACATTCGTATGCACTGTGGAGAGGAACACCTCCGCAGAGGAGGTGGTGTACTTGTGTGATGGCAGTTTCACACCCTATAGCATCGTCTACACTAGCGTGTTAGGTTGGATTGGGAGTTTCATGTTTAGGCAGACCTTCTGATTGCCCTGAGTGCTTTGGTTGACATTATGGAGTGGTCTTGCAGAGCAACAATGGTGTTACTTTTAAATAAAATTTCTGGGTGATGTGCTCCAAGGGTTCAGTTAATGCCTTCCTGCTGCAGGTGAGCAGTCGGTACATGGGAGTAGGCTGGAACTAATGTCAAGTAATAAAGTCACCTGGAGTGGGGATAGCATGGCTATCAAGTCCTTTGCACCAACAAGTTTTGCTCTGCAAATCCACTCCTATTGGCCTGCACTGCTTAGTAATGAAGATGTAACGTACACCTCCTGAAACGTTCTCGGTAGTACTCCAGTACTCTCATTAGTTCGCCATCTGTCTTCTGGTAACAATCCAGGAGAAGGTGAACAAAAGGAAGTCTGTAGATGAAAAACAAAACCCTAAAAGCCTACTGGGACTTGGGCAGTGCTCAAATATGGACTCGTCAAACTTCTGATGTCTGACCTACTACTTACAGTTAATGTGTCCTTAATTTGTAAAGGCTTTTTCTTCTCTGGGATTTTTCCCTGCTTCCAGTGACAAGTAGTTAACTAGTCGAGGCTAAGACAAGGCCAGGTCGGTGTGCTTCTTTTAAAAACCTTGAACTGAAGAACAGTAACTCTCTAGTCTTTCTTTCTTTTTGTTCTACTCTAATTTACTTCAGTGGCTGTTTACCTAACGTGTACGTAAGGTAGGGTCACAATAAGTTAACACTGGGTGAATTGGAAACCTCTAGCAAGAGTCTAGGTCCCGCAGTAAATAGCAGCTGGCACTCTCCTCGAGGTCCTGCCAGTATTTTGTTGCTCTTTAACCAATAATACAAACTGGCATGTTAGAAACACCGTGTGCTACTGCTGGAGATGCAACCTTGAGACAAGGTGGCGTAACATAGGTGCTCTTTTTTCTCCTGATCATGGAATGTCTATCTTACAGATTGTAAGAGCAGGATTATTAATGTAGTCCCTTGGGCAACCTGAAATCTTCCTGTAGTTCAATTTAGTTGAACGTGATGCTTTTCAAATCCCATTCTCAACTAATGCTGTAGTGTTCTTGTTGTCTTTAAAGGGCAGCTACATTCTGGTCCTGCACAAATTTCAGTAGTGAATGAAGTTGTCTGCATGTGTCTTACGCCTCAGTCAAGTGTGCTGAGCTTTAAAGAAAGCCTGGAAAGGGAGTACATAGGGATCGCGTCTAATCCCTCACAGTTAGAGGCAGCAGTGGAGAGAAGGGTCCACAGAGCAGCATAGACCTGAAGATACCTATAGTACTCAGTAACAAATTAAATAAATGAATAAAAACACACAAAGAAGACTTAAAGCCAGGACTGTATTGTACAGCAGAAGGAAAGATCAAGGGCAGTATGAGCATTAGCGGTCTTTCTGTGCAGGAACATTGGTGGAATTTCTAGGTGGCTACAGAAATTGGACTGCTGTTCCTGTTAGGTGACCAGTTTGTCTTCAGTGCTTCAGGGTAAGTTGACCAGATACCAGGAGCATCAAAGTGCCAGCCCCAGTTGTTAGTGGTGGGTGATATTTGATGTTTCAGAGGAAGGGAGGAATCCCCTGTCAAGGCAAGTAATGTATTAAGGAGTGACAAGTGCAGGACAGGGACATGGTTTGACAGCTAGAAACCCCAAAGCATGGGATTAATAAATTATAAATTGAGGTCAAACAAAACCACTCATCAAGCTTCATTTAGGGCCCCCTGCAGGAGCAAATTTTGCACCCAAACTTTCAAATTACAGGCTTTAGTTTCAAAATGTGTGATCACATTTATACATATAACTGTAAACTTATCTTGTCCACAGCAGTGTAGCTGAGGGCTCTTCCCCCATTAATTAGGGTGTTGTAGGATTTTACTTTGCAAATGGATAGAGGTCACCTGTTTCCAGTCTAATTGTCTTTGTGTCCAGGCTTTGGTGTGGCCTTGTATCAGTGTTACTTTTTAATAAAAACAAGTCTTCCTTTCTTTAGGTATTTTGCCTCTTCTCTCCCCCAAATGTAATTTAAAAAGATCTGGTATGTCTTTTAATGTTGGTTGGTTGGTTTGTTTTAAATGCTACAGCGTGGAAGATTTTTCTTTATCCTTAATCCAAATCTCCTTTGTTGCAATTTAAGTTCAGTGCTACTTACCACAGCTGAGATAGAAAGGTTTTACATTATTCTTCTCTCCGTCTTTAGCAGCTATTTGAATAGAGGGGGGTTGCTGTCTCTTTAGATTAAGTGAATCCAGGTCTCAAGGTTTTTCCACAGGCCCATGCTTTTTTGGTCTCTGCTTCTTGTTGCTGTTTCTGGAGTCTCTTCAGCTGATCTGTATCTCTGTTGCTGTAGATAGTCCCGAACTGGACACAGTACAGCAGCTGATGAATCTCTGACCATTTGTGACACTGTTGCTTTGCCTTTGGATCGAGATCTGCTGTAATGACTCTTTTTCATACCCAAAACTGGTGTTTAGCCAGTTGCTCCCTATGCCATGTTGATACATATGATTATTCCTGCCAAACATGGTACCCTGCACTCTTTCTCACTGAATTGCACTCTACTTTTTCTTGTACATCTCGAGTTTATCAGGTTCTTCTGAATACTGTCTGTCCTTAATTGTTTTGCAGCCCAGTGATGTGACACATTCTGGACACTTAGTAAGTGCACACATTGTTCCACCAGCAAAGTGATTAATAAAAAATTTTGCTGCTGGACATGTGGCATATTGCAACAAAAACCCATTGGTTCCCTGCCTTGTTGGAAGGTGAAGTGCTGAGGTTACTTGTTTTGTGGGTATTTTATTCTTCAAAAAAAAACCCCAAAACAACCATGTTCTTATTAACGAAACTTTACGTGTTGCTTGAAAAGTCAATAAATTAATTCTGTTGCCTCTCTTCTGTCCTTTTCAAAAATACCTGCAACTATGCCACAGGAAAAAAGCAGACTACTTTTTTTCCCAACGGATCCTTGTTAGCCGTTGCTGTTGTTTTTGTCCCTTGCCCTTTTAAGTTATATGCCCAAACTTTGCCATTTGCTAGTGTTCTGGAGTGCCACCTGTCTTCTGCTGATTCTTTAAGGTAAGCTGTAATGACTTAGACACAGTTGTTCTTGTACATTACATGAGGCCCAGCCAGTGGAAGAACATCTGATTTCTCCAGGGACTTTTAAAGCTGTTCATACTTCTGCTGGTCTGATTTTCTATTTGGAGTGGTAGCAAAATGTGTAGTTCAATCCCCCTATTTTTGCTGCCAGTCCATGGAAGTTTTTCTCAGAAGCTGGGTCATTCCTTCTCCCCAGACTTGGGGAAAGGCACTTAAGAAACCCATGCTGAGGTTCTTGTGTTGAGCTGTGTTTGTCAGCCTGTTTGGGTGAGGAAGCCAGAATAAAGGCTTGCAGTAGTGGGGGCAGAGATCCTGGGGCAGGAGCAGCTCGATTGCTGGCCTTCTGCTGCCCCTGCCACCAGCTTGGAGCAAAGCCTCCCTGCCTAGAGAAGAGCGCTACGAAACCCCTCTGTGAAGCTGCTGTCATCTGCATGCTCAGCACCGGTTCAGATGGTCGTTGGCCATCTGTTCCCAGCTGACCTCTTTAGTGAAGGCTGAAGGAAAGAAGAGTACTATCGCTTCAGCCCTCGTAGGGCCATTTGTCAGTAGTCCCCCTTTCCCACTCTCAGAACTAATACTTCCTCTTGGTTATTAATGAAGCACTTAAAGGTTGATTTACTGTTACGTTCTATATGCACAATGCGATTACGTTGTTGGCCTTCCTCATTTTTGTCCCCATGTGTTTGTGCTGGGTTTTTTCCATATTCCTTATGTATTTGACCTAGTTTTGAGTGCTGCTTTGTTTTTTGGGGAGATTGGAGAGCTTGTAATTACGGACCAGCTTGACTCTTCTTGATTGATGGCTAAGCCTAGATATTAAGGGAAAAAAGCTGGCACTTTTAAAGTCACACCAGCTCCTTGCCTTCACTGGTACTTGCTCTAGAAAGGTCACAGAGCTGGGCTGGAAACAAAATGAGTGATAGGCATATGTGGAGTTTTAGTTTCTGTTCTAGTAGTCATGAAAACAAAGACTGCTGATTGTATGGTGAGCTCTTGCTTTATGTAGTATTTCTGTACATTAGGGTATCCACATAGTCATGCAGATTCTTGATGATTTCCAAGAAACAATGTCTGCCTCTTCCTATATGACAGTACTTCTCAGTTGTCCTGAATTAACTGCAGCTTGCCTTTCTAGTATTCACTGCTATTTCTTTTGCTATTTTTTCTTACTCCATTTCATTGCTGCCCTTCAGGCTGCTTTCTGCCTTCATGATCTCAGCTGCTTCTTTCTTCCCATCTAGAATCAGATCTTGAAGAACTTTCTAAATAGTAATTTTTTTCACTTCTGTGTGAAACTGTATAATGCTAGATTTTGAGAACTTGGTAGGTGGTTGCTGTGTGTTTCATGTCTGTGTCGTCCAGACCCTCTGTTATCATACGTAATGATGCACGGCTCTGTTAGCTCCTTCCAAAAAGCCTGCTCAGCGTGCTTTGGTAGCCTGCCTTTGGGTGATTATTTGTCAGTTCCTTACTAAAGATTCCCTCCCACCTTCCCCCCCCCCCCCCCCAGTCATTGTGAGGAGAAACGTGAATGTTCAGAAATGTGTGATGCCCTGTTGTATGGTGGGGGAAGTCAAAACCAGAGCAATATTTAAGCAATTGTATGCAATTTGTAGGATTTGTGTCAGTAACAGCAACTTTCACAACTATCAAGGGAGGTTTTTCCAGCATGAAGTAGGATATGAATGTAAGGTATAGTAGGTATTCCAGAATTAGGGTGTGGGAGCTATTCTTTCATTGGGCCAATCCAGACAAAGACATCTGTAGACCAAGACTAAGAATGCTATTCTGAAGAGGTATTGCAGGCAGTTTTCCCATGTAAATAAACCTTCAGCATCTTAAATATGTACAAACAAAATTCATTAGGCTGCTGGGTTTGGAGCTGTGTCACGTGGAGGGACAAGAGAGACATGAGTTTAGTCCTCAGCTACTGCAGGAACTTCTGAACTATAAAACACTGTCTGGGTAACAACCTTGCATGTAATAACACAAATAGACTGCACTTGAAGTTTGTTTAAGAATACGATATTGCCGAAAGGCGTGTTGGAAAATCCTGTTAGAATGTCATGTCAGTGCTAATTCAAAATAGCAGCTGTGGCTTCAGATGTGAAAGCAATCCAATGTCTGATACCAACTAGCAAACTGAAGTTCTCACTTAGCTTAAAAGAACAAATCAGCCTAGATTTGTTAATTTTTAAAAGGGATTAATAAGCCTTCCTGTAATAGGCATTGACAGAACATAGCCATAGTTCTCAAGTTGTTCTGACCATGACCTGCATTTCGTCTTGCTTTCCTATTTGGAGAGAGCTCCTAAGCACGTGTACTTTAAAGATAACCTTGGTTTAGGTTTGGATTGAATAAGCTAATTGCACTATTTAAAAACAGCACTTGATGCTATAGTAAAACTTTTTGCTCTCTGCTCAAAAATCCCTCATGATTTTGATACGTCAGATCCATGTATGTGAAAAAGGCAAACTCCTACAAGCATATTCTAAGACACTTCTGTTTTAAATCATGAGCTTTGTATTCATAATTTTTTTAGCTTTTTTCCTGTAATAAAGATTAAAGTGTCACTCAGGAAGTAAAACTGCAACACATGCCTTTGACAATGTAATCAAACTTTATATAGCAATGCTTTTATTGTTTTCATTTTGTTTTGCTCTTAGATGACTAATTTCTGCCTAGAAGTGACAGCAAGAGTTGCCATCTGAGAGGCCACTTGGAGCTTTATTTCTATTTTAAGCATATTTAAAGCACATGTATTCAGAAGTGTCATTATGTAAATCAGTTTTGAAAATTGAACTCCAGTAAAAATTGTATAATT
Source organism: Phalacrocorax carbo (assembly GCF_963921805.1). NCBI lineage: Eukaryota > Metazoa > Chordata > Aves > Suliformes > Phalacrocoracidae > Phalacrocorax > Phalacrocorax carbo. The sequence continues at coordinate 464,146 of NC_087528.1, forward strand.
TTCTGAGTTAATTGAGGCTATTTTAGTCTCAGAAATGGTGGGGTGGGGGCGGGGGGAGAGGGGAGAAACCAAACCCCAACCAGGCTTCCACTAGGAGTGGCACTTCTCCCTCTTATGGTGTACTTGATATGATAATATGGTAATAAAATACATTGTATTTGTAATTGAGCAAACTGTTTGCTCCTCTTGGATTTGGAAGATCCTCTGGCGTGGTATTTTACCTGCATAAGGGAGGGAATAACGTACAGTGGTGCTTGCGAAACACCGAAACAGAACCATCTTTAGAGGACAGAAAGTCTGGAGATAGAGGTGTTCATAGTGGAGTCCAGTCTGAGTATCAAGACTTCAGCAATGATGAAAGGAACTTGATATTAAAAAAAGGCCTAACAAGGAAGTTGGGAAGTATGGACTTTCATAGTTTAAATAAACTCTGCAAATTAAGTCAAGTGGTGGTGGTGCTGTGGGTTTTTTTGGGTTTTGAAATTTTGTTGGTTTTTTGTTTGTGTGTGTTTGGGGCTTTTTTAATACTGCACTGACTATTAAACAGAATTTAAATGTAATTGTGGTGTTCTGGAATTGCTGCCATGTCGTGGGTTTTCTGAACTACTAGCAAGAGGAAACCAAAAAGCTTCTCATTTTGCACTAACTTGGTTTCATTCACCTGCTTTAAAAAAAAACAAAACAGACTAGAACTTCCCTTGGCAATAGCCTGACAGTTTGGGAGAGTTCACTTGAAGATGTGGGCTTTGTAGAGTCTGATGTGACTTGAGTAGGGACACTGAAAGTGAAGGGCTGGGGGGTGTGTTACTTCGTAGTTACTGAAATTCTGGGGACTTCTGTTCTTCTCCGGGGATAACGGGAATAAAGTAAAATCTATTGTGGTTTCAACTGAGTTTCCTTTGGTAATGCAAGTCATCGGTTTTTGCAGAGCCCTAGAACAACCCATTTAAAACTACAGTTTTAAGTACCCTTTTCTTAAGCGCAGCATTAGTATGATGCAAATACCCACCTGCAACTCGTGTTTGTTTCTTTTAGTTCTAATGTTCTTAAATGTTTCTCAGACACTGATGTACAGTACCACATTTGAACGGTGGCCCTTTGAAATGGGCATGAAGTTGAGCAGTCACGCAGGTGTCGTGAATTGTTGGTCATGACAAAGTGATTCAGGTATTTAGAATACAGGTGGCTAATGCCACTGTAGTTGTCCTGACCCCCAGCTGCTGTTCCAGGCTCCGGGTCTTGCCGTATCTGTCACTTCTGTAAATAGTTCGAGCGTTGTAGGAGTCTGAAAGGGCACCTATGTTTAGACCTTTGAATTGCTTACAGTAACGTTTATTGTTTTGGGTAACACAAGAAAAGGGAAACTGCTTTTCGTTTAGCCTGGAGCACTGTGCAGGGCCTCTGTAAGCATTAGAGTGTCTACAGGCCAAAATCAGTATTTCCAGGCAAGTGAAAAAGCAAAAAACTAGAACATCCTTCAACAGCCAAAATCTCAACAAAATGACGACAACATTCCTTTTTTTATGGAAAGGGAAGCGATGTAAGAATGTGCAAACTTGGTAAAAGGAAAATAAAAGGAAGTTAAAAGGCAAAATGTTTCATGGGGAGTGTTTGAAGGCAAGATGTGCAAAATCTGAAGAGCATTTGTTTCTCCTTCAGGTAAAGGACAGCCCCCACTCCCCAGCCTGTTGTGATAATTGAGCAAAGAATGTTGTTACTAAAAAGACCTTTTTTTAAAGAACAACAACAACAACAAAAAGGGGGAATGTAGGCCATGGCAAGTAAAGCAGTAGTAAGTTAGGCTAAAAGTGGTCTCTGACTAATCGGAAGACATCAAATCTAGTAATAATAATACCAGTAATGGTTTCGGCCCATCAGAAAGGAAGTATTCTCAGAAGATCTGTAAGGCTGATAAATGATCAGGACCTAAAGAGCTGTCAAGGAAGATAAACTAGTTACAGAGAAGTAAATGAATTATTTGCTTTGGCATGTATTTGGAAGGGTGTTAGGGAGGTTCACTGTTAAAACCATTTATTATGGTGATGGACAAAAAGCATAGATGGTGAGGTTTCAAATAGATTTTCTTCTTGATTTGGGACAATTTAGGTTAAATTTTAACTAAGATACTACTGGAACAGTCTTCTGTATTCATGCAAATTCTTCAGCTAGAATTTATAGGATGAACATTAGTAGGATGATTTGAATTCATCTGGGCCTTAGTTTCAACTCCTTGAGAAAAAAATTGATGCATATGAGAAATTAATACAGTATGTTTGATCAAAAAAAGAAAAATAGTTGGAAAATAATGTACTCATGATCTTTAAGGTATATTGTGAATTATAGCAGTCAAAAGTCAGCAGAGCTTGCATTAATTACCTGGGGTTTGCTCTTTTTTTTTTCCTTCTTCCCCACCCAGTTTTAAACTTTCTTTCCCTAGAATGTGCTGATGTTAAGTAGTCCTTCTGAGTGGTTGTGGAAAGAAGTTCCAAATAAAATCTGTTCTTTCTGAATTTTCATTGTCTACTGTTTTATTTGTCATTTGTTTCAATTTTGGTACAGTGTTTTTTTTTAAAAAAATGCTTTTATTACAGCATTAGAAGCAGCCTTTTTTAAACAGGAGATGTAGAAAGTTAGCAATATACGTATGGATTATTTACCTTGCTATAGATAAACTTCATCTTACTGAAAAGCTCTTCCCAACCTTTACTCTTATCAGGGAGAAAGAACAAGAAACACAAGAAGAGGAACATTTGATGGAAGAAAAGAAAAAGAAAAAGCAGGAAGAAAAGAAAAAGAAGGAAGGTGCTCAGAAAAAGGTTTGTAAATGTTACTTCTTTAAATGATGTATTCACTTTTACGTGTAACATACAGGCACTGGTTCTGCAGCCTTTAGTTCCATGAACAATTTTGACGCAAGCGAGCAGTCTGTCGGCTCTGAGACTGTGGTCAGAAAATCTCTGCAAAAGCAGCTGTGACAGGTCATTAGCACTCCCCAAGCTGCTTACCCTGATGCTAAGGTACTGCTCCCTCAGCTGTGTCATGTGAGTGTTCCTCCTCAGCCTCAATGCCAAGGTAACGAGATCAGTTTTGACTGATACCGAAGTGGCTGTGGATTCCAAGACCATTGCGTGTTTTCTGTCGTGCGCGTTCTCCTGCCTTGTTTTCTGGATTATATAGTTTTAATCTTAAACAGTCCTTAGGATGTGGCTGGGAATTGATCACTGTCTTCTCCAGTATAAAAATTAGCATCATATAAAAGTGGGTAGATTCCAAACAGATTAAAAAAAAGGCAGGCCTTCACAAAACGTGCAGTTAAGCTGTGCCAGCTAATAGTATGTATGGATTCAAAGAAAGGCTCGACGAATTCATGGAAGTTGATTCTTTTGAGTGTTAAAAAGTTCATAAATGGACTGTTTGGTTCAGGAAGGCTCTAAACCTCCAGCGACAGACACTGGGTGGGTAGATGGGGCTGCTGTCACACTGCTTGCCATGTTTTGTACTGTCTCTTTGGTATCTGCTCTTGGTTTTCATCAGACAAGGGTATCTGTTCTTAGGTTCCTAATACGTGGAGGTAAACTAACATTCTTCAATCCTTGATTGGAACCAATGCCTGATTTATGTAAGCAGTTTCTGGAAAAAATTAGGTCTGCTGCCCTGTAATTATTAGGTGTCATTTTGAATATTGACAAGTAGCTGATTTGCTTTGTTCTTTCTTCTTTCAGGCTGCTGAACAAAAAACCAAAGGTAAATTCACGTTTATTCTTTGTGAACCATATTTTTGTAAGTCTGTTTAAAAAACGTGCTTGTACTCTTTATTCTTTGTGTCTTTTTAATGGGAACAGTATATCTTACTGAGATAGTTCTGTTAAAGTTTTGTTGGAGGAGCTGACTGTATGTTGGGATTCTCAGTATAAGCTTTTTCTTTGCTTATCTTGCTGGGTATCATATGGCACCTTTTTGACAACAATATATGGATTAAATTTCTGTGAAACATGACACATGTCAGCTTTTTTGTCTAATGTCAAGACAGATTTAGTTTTCATTTAGTTTTCATTTAGTTGCTAGTAGTTATTTATCTATTTCAAGGACAACTAATTGCCACCAAAAAGGGTAAAATCTCTCCCTCTGCATGCACATTTTAACTCAACTTAGTGAGTAAACTCAACTTATGAGAAAGCGACTTCCCCCACCACTGTATGGGTTTTCTGTTTGATAAGTGAACTGAATTGGTTTGCAGCATGGTCTAGGAAGCAGCAGAGATAAGCAAGGCATTCTGCTTTTTGGGGCAGTGAACTCCTAGGAGAAATGTTAGCGAAGCCGTGGCCTTAAAAAAAGGTGAGGAAGAGAGTTGTGGCAATGCCCCTCCTCTGCAACTGTTGGCTTACAGATATTTTATCTAGTCTGTCCCTTAGTTTACGTGGCACCACAGAGGACTCGGGGCTGTGGAACAGTTCTGAACGAGTTAATACACACTGTTATTTATTGGTGGGTAATTAGGTGACAGACAGGCAAGGAGAGCTTCCCAGATTCCCAAAGATGGGTTTAGAGAAGAGCCAAACCTAACATATGGGGTTGACAAAACAGCTTATGTTTCAAACACTTTTTATGTATTTATACAGCAGTAATTAATTGCTTCAGTAGTATTGAATTCAGAAAAATAAAGTCTAACTACGTGATGGAAACTGTAACAAGTAGTTTATTGAAACTCTCTCCTTTTCTTTCCAAATTTTCTTACATAGAAAGTGTGAAATCAGAAAATCTTAGCCTGAATTCTGCTGCATCTGCCCTGTAAGACCTCATGTAGCTTGTAATGGCGGATTTTGCTTTCAGGAGGAGAAGGTAGCAGAAGTAGCTAGGGCCCTCCAAATCTTAAGTATATGAAAATATTCAGAATTAAGATATATCAGAGCAATTCCTATCAAGTTGGAATATTTCTGTTTCAGCAGTATATTACATGTTTTGTTCTCTGTATCAGCTTGTTTCTGTGTGGAAAGGTTTCATTCTTCTATGGTGTATTATAATGACTTCAATATCATAGTTCAGTGGCGGATGTTTTTGCTGTCAAAGTAACTAAGTTCATTTTCCAGTGTTAATACAGTGGCTCTTCATTTCTCTTAATACTGAAACCCCGGTGCCTTCTGCCTTCCCCTGTGGGATGATGAGATTTCTGTCTTTGTGTGGCAGCTTTGTTTTTAATTGCTTGGAAATGTCAAGTTTAAGCTTTTAAAAGTAGCATGATGATAACTCCCGTTTTTCAGGTATGCTTGTGAGTTCATTTCCTTCAAACTTAGGGACTGCCTTTCCCCAGCTGTTTGGGTTATTTTGTCCGTTACTTTTGTATTTAAGCATCCTTGTTACTGCTATAAAATATGATTGGGAAGACTACAACAGTAAATAAAGGTAATTGTGTTAAAGATTAAGCAGTTCTGGCTTTTATTGTTTCATCTGCCAGAAGCAGTAATGCACCTTTTTGTAGTTAGGCCTTACTGGAAAGAGTTGACCTGGCCTGTAGAGAAACCAAACTTCTCCTGTTCATGTTCAGTGCAATGGATGGTGGTTATTTAGTCATATGGATGACCCGTCTCTTAATTTCCTTTGGCGGGCAACTGCTAGTTGCTCTTAAGGTTTGTCTGTGGCAATGTTATATTTCCACTTCATGATACTGTTCTCTTATGTTTAGGAGGGATGTACACAAGCTCATGTTAGGTAGCAGGAATTTCTTAAAATATAGAAAATTTTAATTCTAAATTAATGAGAGGAAAAAATTGGCTGAATTTTCTTCATAGAATATTCAAAGTTGACTGTAAACTTTAATGCAGTACTGCACCAGGTATTCTATTTTGATACATTTCCAAGGTTGAGTGACAAATGCTACTAGAACTAAGAGGCAACCTGGGGATTAGAAATGAATTTAGTTGATTTATTTCCTGTCTGGGACAGAGCAATTAAATTCATTGTAAAGACGGGATGACAGTAAGACTGGGTGAATTGGCTGCAGCAGGTAGTGTGTGCCAGTGTTGGTGTTTTAAAGATTAAATCCAGGCTGGAACCGGACCTTTTGCAGAGTATTGCTATATCCAGGTTTTGGTAGGTATGATCTTCATAAATGACTTAATGTAGTTGCTTGTGGTAACTTATAAAATGAAGGAATTTTTTTTCTGCATGTGTCCCTCAGTTCTGCAGCTGGGTTGCTATAGCAATGAGAGATGCTCACTCTGTGCAGGTCACACTGGAGAAAGATAAATTATACAGCTGGAGACAGGCTAGGGAAGGATTTTTCAGTTTCTGTTTTGCAGTGGGTTGGTGACAACATGTTTATGCTGTTCCTTATTTGCTCTCAGCTGTATTTTTGAAGGAGAAGGCACTTTCTTGAAGTAGCTAGGATTGGACTCGGTAAGCAGTAGGAAAGGTTAGCCCTTTCGGTTGGCTTACTCTGTACTGGAGACTTATGCTGTGATCAAGGTGCTTCTTCATTTTTTTAAATTAATATTAGGATTTTCATTTATTTCTCTAGCACAAAGGAAAATTTGGAGTTACTGTCCTATCTAGTAATTAACTTGTATGCTTTGTATGTGTATTCTAATTTTCTGTGAGATGATACAGGCTGTTGCACATTCAGTCGCTGGTGAGGCCTCAGGAAAGAGAAGCTGGTAAGGAGGAAAGAGGTTTCCTGTGGGTGTGTGTATGGCATGTTGTCAGTTAAATATTGCTCTGAGGCCTCAGACTGAGCTGAATGTTTCCATTTGTGATGTGGAGCATGAAACCCTTCCAAAGTAAACAGGCATTTCCACCAATAGAGGAGAGGTATGTGGCTGCTCCTGGAGTCACCGGTCCGGGGCTGGGAAGTACTCCCTTACACAGCTCTTGCGGCTATTTAAACAACTTAAATTATTTTTTCGGTTTAAACAAGGATCCAACTCGTTAAGTCTTCTCTACATAACAGCTTCTTCAGCTTCTGAGTTTTTTCTGCAACGTTGTTTGCCACAGTATTTTTGTTAGGCTGAATTTTTTATAAATACCCTGTTGGCAACAGTTCTAGGGAATGTGTGAAAGGAAAAAAAGATTGAAGAGCTGATAAGTGGCTGAAATGTTTCTCAATTACTTGAAAACAAATGAAAGTAGTCTTCCTGTTCAGCTGGAGAGGAGTGCTGCAGAATTAGATGAGGTGGGAAATGAACATGGTTTTATTGCATGCTGTGCATTGTACTTTCACGTTACTGTTCTTTTATGGTAATTTTTTTGAGAACAGGACTATTGAGCACAGCCTATTAGTGTTTATTTTAAATGTGTAAACTCTTGCCAGTTTATATGCACTTGATAAAGAAACTTTGTGTATAAAGCCTTCTGTAATGAAAACATTCAGTTGTAACTACCAGTAAGTGTCTTGTGCTGTATGGTAAATAGTCACTAGTATGGTAAATGGCTGCTACTTAACTGCAGGGGACTTTTAAAAGAGCTATGCTTGTGATAAATACTACGAGGTCAATGCATTTTGCTGCCTCCTTTTCTTCGAGACATCCTGCTGCAGGTTTAGTCAGCACACAGGTGGTCAGTTCCTCGGTCCGCAGGCATCCATCCTGGGGCTGGTACCCTTTCACGCCTTCATAAAGGCCTTGGATGCAGGGCTGGAGGAATACTAAGTGTGCTGATGACCCAAAACTGGGAGGAGCTGTTGACGCTCTCAGGGCAGAGAGGCCCCGCAGAGGGATCTGGGCAATCACCGACCCTGTGAAGCTGAACAAGGGCAAGGGCTGGGTGTTGCCCCTGGGGCACGGCCGCCCTGGCTGTACAGGCAGCCTGGGGCGCGAGGGGCTGGGGAGCAGCTCTGCAGGGACCCGGGGGTTCTGCTCGATGGCAAGTTGAACACGAGCCCCCAGTGTGCCCTGGCAGCCCAGAGGCCAGCCGTGCCCTGGGGGGCACCGAGCCCTGCATCGCAGCCGGGCGAGGGGGGGATTGTCCCGCTCTGCCCCGCGCTGGGGCGGCCTCACCCCGAGCGCTGTGGGCAGCGTTGGGCGCCACAGGACATTGGGGGTATAAAGGTACTGGAGAGTGTCCCGAGGGGGCCACGGAGTTGGGGAAGGGTTTAGAGGGGAAACGGTACGAGGGGCGGCTGGAGTCCCTGGGTTTGTTCAGCTGGAGCAGAGGGGGCCGAGGGCAGCCTCATGGCGCTCTGCAGCCCCCTCTCAAGGGCAGGAGGAGGGGCAGGGCTGGTCTCTGCTCTCTGGTGCCCAACGCCAGGCCCCGAGGGAACGGCAGGGAGATGTGCCAGGGGAGGGTCAGGCTGGGCATTAGGGAAAGGTCCTTCCCCCAGAGGGTGGTGGAGCCCTGGCACAGGCTCCCCAGGGAGGCATCACGGCACCAGCCCGGCGATATTCCAGAAGCACTTGGACACGGCCCTCAGAGACACGGTGTGAATTTGGGGTGTGCTGTGCAGGGACGGGAGCTGGGCTCGGTGGCCCTTGCGGGGGGTCCCTTCCAGCTCAGGACATTCTATGATTTTATGTATGCTTTAGTCCCTCCCAGCTGAATTCTATGCATGTTATTTAAAACAAAGTTAAGTGCTGGTATAAAGTAGCTTAAGTGGTTTGTTACTCAAACATCCACCACTGTAGTTGAAAGGCAAAGTATCTATCTAATTATCCGGCATCATCTACGATGAAGGCAAGTGTCAAATCTGCAAGCACAGCTGTAAAAAGAGGTAAGTATATATATATATACACACACACCATTTTTAGTCTAATGTAAATATTTGGTAAATATTGGTAAATATTTGATTAGAAATAGTCTGGAATTTTTTTTTTCCCCTTTAGCCTAAAGCAGAGATGGCCAACTTCTGCCTCCTTGAGCTTCATGATCCTTGTAGGTCTGTCTTTAGCACATTCATGGCATGGGACCAGGAAGAGATGTGGGCTTTCCAAGGGGACAATGGGAACTTCAGCTCAGCCCTTATGGGATGAAGCAGGATTGTGGAAGCTGAAGTAGCTGCGATAATCCAGGATTCAGCAGCCCATCCAGCACTGCTCATCCTCTGTTAAAGTGGTGTGATGGATCCTGAGTGAGCATCATTCCCTTCCACTTGCGTACTGTTTCTGGAGCTTTCCCCTCCCCCAGGCTGTCTGTGCTGTGTGCCTTGGGACTCCTCACTGTATGGTGATTTTAATATGCAGCTTGCAGAGTCAGGAAGGTTGTCTGCAGACGGAGAGATTATTCTACCAAGGAGGATGCTGTAATATGTTTTATTCTGGGGGACTTGAAAGAACAGAAAGCATTTAACAGTATGTGGTTGCTTGATAAACCATTTGTGGTGTTGCAAATGTTGGCATACTTTCATCAGATTGTTTTAAAATTTGCATGGTATTTTTTATACTACAAGCAGTACTGTATATTTATCTGGAGGAACATGGTCAGCTGTATTGTAAATGGGAGTTAAAAGGAAAAAAGAGTGGAACAAAAGAGCTGAGATCCCATTCCCTGCTCTGACATTTCCATTCACATGAACAGAAGTAGTGGCATACCTTTCTTCAAAGCCAGGTGTTTTCATTTCCAAATCAGATTGTTGCATAGTTTTAAATGGATTCTTTGGTTACTGTGCCCAAATGGGCTGTTCAGTGTTGTCTGCTTGTGCTCTTTGGATGTGGATTGCCATCCTGTAACCTACACTGTTCTGCTCGTACAGAAGTGCAGTTTAGAGCTCATTGATAACGTGCTCTTTCTGGCTGTGGTAGATCTTACTGATCTTAATGGTAGTTCTATGGGAAGTAAGGAAGACTAAACTTTTTAGAGAATCTCACCAGTATTTTAAGTAGAATTATGATGGTGTGTAACACAACCAGTGTTTTCTCTTTTTAAAATTTTCAACTTTACTAGTTTGTGTCATGTTATTGTAGGAACCAGCAGAGTTTTTTTACATAAGATTAGGAAATGTCTCAGCCTACAAATCAGGTATGATTTACAACAGACTTACAACCTCTGACTCATTTCAGTATTTATAGCTTATGTTTGAATATCTGCCTCTGCCATCTTGTTAGTTAAGTGCTGTGTTTGTACTGAACTGCTGAACATTGTAGTGACAAAATGTGCCATAAATCATCATTGCAGAAGGAGGGGGGAGCACTGTAATAAGTTCTTCAATTAGATCTTAATATGCAGTCATTTGATAACCTAATGATAACCTACTGCCATACGTTAAAGCTTTATGGCACAAAATATTTTCTTTTTGATAAACGTTATCATGGTGGTGTTTTGCTATTATAAGTATCTTTAAACAAACACGAATTTTTTATTCTTACAATGGACTGAGATACTGCTTCTCTGATAGAGAAGTAATTAGTTTTACAACCTGCAAAGAATAGAATATGAAGATAATTTGTAGAGTCCCTTCCGTAATACTGGGTGAAAGGGAGTAGAAAGTACAAAAAGATTAGAGCAGACAGGAGGAGAGATTTGTATATTCAGGGAGGCAAAGCAAGAATGAGCTGGGAGGCTTGGAGTTAACTAGTGCAGAACCCCCCTTTGGTTTCCTGCTTACTGTTTCAGGTGGGATGGCTGTGACAAGCCATCTTGAGTTTCTGGTGGCAGTAGTTCCGTGCTATTTAATATGGTTTTTTGCTCTCACAAGCGTAAGCAACACTATGAGTATCTTACTTCAAATCAGCATTGCCATTCTGAAGTGAAGGAGAAAAATTTAAGGTAACAAGTAAGTGTACGAATAATCTTTACTAAATTACGAGCTATATTTGGCTTTGTGAGCACTTCCTGTGTTTGTCTTGCTGGTTTGCTACTCAAAGGTGTTCAGCTAGAGATTAGTCGTGAACTTGAGAATTGGTGTCTTTTTGCAGGAGAGAGGGTTTGTCAGGGCTCAACACCCTTAGCTCTGCAACCATGGATTGTCAGTTCTGAGGGTTTAAGTCTTCTGTAGCTCTTGAAAGCTGAAGATCCTACACCTTCACAAATAAATGCTCTTTTCAGACAAAGAGGCACCAAAGCAATTTATACAGTTTTTTGGCAAAAATATTTATCTCTTAAAGAAAAACAAGCACATGCAAAACTCCAGGGTTATTCGAAAATAAAATGGAAACCATGAGATACATTCCTTCCTAATGCGCTCCTGTCATGAGCTGGATTTACGGGACAGCTGCCCCTGAAGAGATGCAGAGTCCTTCGACACCTTTGCCTGGAGCTGCTGCTGCTTCTAACCACTCAGGTACGCACCTCCAGTCCCATTCAGTGGTTGCCTTGTAAGCCTTGCACGTTTCTTGGCTGAGAATAGAAAAGCAGGTAAGAGCTCAAGTCAGAGAACTTTGATAGTTTTAGTACTTCTCAGAGATAGTTTTTATTCTGTTGTAGTTTGCCATCATGCAGATTTAGGCATGTGCTTGTAATATAAATACAGGCAGAATGATGTTCTAGTCTTCCATGTGGTTTGCCTGTTCTTAGTTTCCTCAGTGAGGAAATGATCTGCGCTTATCAGACTGAGGATGGCATCATCCTGACCTGTATATATTTAGCTTGTAAACTGGGTGAAAACGGGAGCTTTCAAACACTAGACAGTTGATTTGAGCATTTGAAAAATACTCTCAAATGTTGTAAGGATTGATACCCTGCTTCAAGCCAGTAGGACTACATGCTTTCATCAGATTTCTCTTTACATTGTCCATTGTTGAATAAATTTAAAGTCTGGGACATTATCTCTACAAGAGTACTCTGTGAAGAGAGAATAAGAACAAATTAGATAGCACCAGTTTGGCTTATCTCATCTAGACCTAATTGTCAGGGTGCCCCTTGGTGGTAGTGCCTCTCAGATCAATCCATGGCTTGCTTTCTGAAAAACAAAACAACTGCCAATACCTTTGGTGACAACTATATATTCTAGAATATAATTTTTAACACAGCTACACAATGATAGTAGTGGTGGTTATGATCAACTGCATGCTGTTTTATGGTTATTTATCTGCCCACAGTGAGTGCTTTCATACTCAGCGATAGACTGCTTTTTCAGTAACGGGCATTGCCTAATGCAGTATATTTAAGCATGTAGACTGTGAAACGGTCAAACTGCTACACTTTCTGGCATCACAACAGTACAGACGGTAGCATATTTCCTGTTCTTCTATCAGTCTGCTTATCAAAGAACTACTTTCTAGTTATAAATAGAATGTCGTCTGATTCTTGTCCGTCAGAGCATATATGCCCCTGTACTAAAAACCAGATGCACTTTTCCATTTTTAACATGACAGGACTATGTTCTGTATCTGCTGATAATAACAGGCAGGGAACACCCACCCTGCATGTCTTAGCTTTCTTACCCACCCAGCAGAGGCTGAGATTTGTTTTCTTGCAAGAGGCTTTATGGCACAGCTCACATATTTTATCAGTGTGGTCCTCCTTTACTTCCTGAACTGTCATTCACTTTTACCCTTCTTTTAAAGAAACATGTACATGAAAGCAGTTTCTCGTCAGCCTTGAGGACTGTCTCACTGTGATCATTCTTTCACGGGAAACTGTTGGCTGCTGTGATGCCTTCTCCATGGAAACCTATCAGCTTTGACTTACCTGCAATGTGCTGACCACTTTCCATGATGAGGTTATCATTGTACTACCTAGAGGAGGCTTGTACCGCATATAAATCTCACAGATTTATCTGTAAGATCTGCAAACTAAGCTTGGAGAGGTTCATCAGGAAATGTATTAGCTCAGTTCAGTAGTGCTTGTTTTGAGATACATGCCAGTTTACTAGTGTTTCTTGGTCCCTTCCTTGGGAAGGATGAAACCAGCTTTGAACTGTAACACTAGTACCTGCTCGTGGCGTAGTTACTTTACAAATGCTGAGGAGGGTTATCTTGGGAAAATGAAGGAAATGAAAATGTGTTTTGATTCTTTTACACCATGTGTGAAGCCTTTGGCCTGAGGGACCTTGTATTCTCCTGTTGACTGTCTGGTGTTGACATTCCTCTACTCTGAGAACCTAGGCTGCCTCCTGACTTCCCTGTGTTTTGCTAGATTATTTTAATGCTTTTCCTGAGCTGTTAAAAGTGGTAGCGCATACTTCACAAATCCTACAGGATGCCTTAAAATGTCTGTTTAACCAGCTTACACTCTGGTAAATGCTCTGAAGCATTCTGGTCAGGTTTGCATTGTGCATCTCATCATTCAGGTAATTCCTGAACTGGTTTAGGCAGTGTAGTAGGCATTAGCATCCTAGGAGGTGGTTACTCATGAGGTTGATTGTAGGTCCAAGATCACCATGAGAGGAGGTGATTCTCTCTTTAAGCATCCTGCCCTAGCTTTGTGACATGGCAGCAGTGGCTTCCACTAAGCAGTCTTGTGGGACCTGTGTTTAAGGGCACCACTAAATGCTTTGGACACTCCTCAGCTGTCCTGAGCATGTCAGCAGCTCTTACTGCTGTTTGCCCAAGGGGAACAGCTGAGCTTGAGGCATGATTCAAGCTCTTGATTGCCTCCTCCCATGTTAACAGCAGTAATTCTCCTCTGTCTTAGCACAGTGTCCTGAAGATCTGTCCTCCTGTTTTCAGGATGGCCTTAACATTTCTGACATAACTTCTGATTTGGCTGCTTCTGCTGTCTCTTTTTTCAGCAGTCTTTATGGAGCCGGAGCTTTTACCTTTCCAAGGCCAGACGGACTCTCATGAACTTTTGTTTTGAAGCAGTTGTCAGTTCTGGAGCGTAGCAACTCGAGTCCTCAACTACATTAAAAATTCAAATGCCACACTGAAGTCTTAGAATCGTAGGACTAGATCTAGCCCTTCAGATGAGCAAGAAAGGGATTGTCTTATCCATCCCCCACTGTCAGACAGGCCCAACAGATGTTCTTAAGAGGTACTTTGTTTGTTGTTGAAAAGTTGTGTTTGCATTCAGCCTGAACAATCTTTCCTGTAACTTAAGCCCTTTCTTGGCTGATCTGTGCAGTATGTGGAGAGCAGATCTTTCCCCTCCTCTGCAGGGGCCTTTTTGTGTATCCTCTTTTTGACTTAACAGCCCATTCAGTTTTTCCTTGTGCTAGTGTCTTCAAGGTATTTTTCAAACCATAATCATTTATGTTTCTCTTCTTTGGAAGTTCTTCAGTTAGTCCAGAATTATTCTTTTAAATGCAGTATCTGTAATTGGAGGATTATTACATAACCTTTGAGTTAACCTGTGTAACTATAACCTTACCACTGCTGTTTACAAGTCAAATCTAAGGCTTTTTTTTATGCCTTTCAGCCTTACTCCATTGTACAGCTCTAATCTAAGCTGTTTCAAAGCAGTGGTGTTCTCAATTGTTCTCTGTCCCTGAACTCAGCTTGCTTTAAGAAGCTCCTAGATTTCAGATGCCCTCTAATCTAATTCTCTAAGGATCTTGAATTGATAATGTGGAGTTCCTTCTTCCAACTCTCCTTTCCCCCTTTCTTTTTGATCACTAACCATTTTGTCTCTGCAGGTAGTCCTCTGAAGTACACATCTAAATGTATTATTTACTTTAATTCCTCAGCAATTTCCACTATAGTTGCTTAGGCCTGATTGACAAAAGATGAGAGAACTTCCTGGCTCTGCTGGAGGTGGTAGGCTGTCCTGATGCGTTTTCAGTTCTTTTCTGATGTGTATGAGGGAGACCCTTCCATTCCTTTCTGTCTGGCATTTCAGCGGTAACTCCTTAGCAAGAGAAAGTCTTCAGAGTGAAATAGGAAGAAAGTAATGTATTTAATGCTATGTGTCCGACATAACCTCCATCACAATTCATATCTTGCTATCTGCCATCTTCCAAGAGTAATGGTTTAATTTTTTTTTCTTCATATAGTTCTTTCTAATCTTGTCCAACAGTCACTGCAGGAAATCAAATGGGAGGTCGTCTTCAGCGGCCTCGGTTGTTTAGCCCCTCCTTCCCAGAAAGGGTTAGCCAAAGTGTGGGTCTGTGTTCTTTAGCTTTTTTTTGTCCCGTGCCAACTAGCAAAGTCCAGAACCCACATCTCTGCCCCACTTTTCCTTCACTGTACACCTCAGAATCTAATTTTGCCACGTCATGATGTACTATTTAGTGTACAGAGCCTGTCTGCAGCTCTGTCCAATACTTCCCTTTGTGAAATTTCCCCTATATTGTACAGTAAAGATACAAACCCCGCTAGATTTGTCAAGGCGCCCCTTTAGTGCCTGCCCACTGCTCGCTGCTGTAGCTTCCAGTTTTCCAAAAGACAGCTGATCTTTTCAGCCAGGTCAGATTTCTGTTCTCTTACTGTAGGTGAATGAGGCTTGCATCAGACAACGTAATTTCTCACTGTGGTCATTTGGGATCACTTTCTGGCTTATAATAGAGATTTAAAAAAGATTGCTTTTTGGCTTTTAATATTACAACTTCAAGTGGCTTTTCTTGGCGTCTGGGATAAGATCCTTCCTGCAACTCCATTGCAGAGTTTGTGATCATTATGCTTTTTCTGTTTGAGTAATTGGAAGGACTGTGGTGATAACTGCATAGATCTCAAGGGAAGGCTAAGTCACCTCCACTTCAAGAAAGAGGATTCTGCCATGAAAGTCACGGCAGCTTGAAGAAGAGCTTCTGTCATGGTTGGCTGTGGTGGGGACAGAGCATCAAACAGAAATGAGAAATTGTGCCAGAATTTCACCTGAAGGTGTGTCGCTTGCTTGTGTTCTAAAAAGAAAAGCAATGAAGGGAAGGTAAGTAGAAAGTAAAGTTGGTTTTGTTCACTGACACAGAACAAGAGTTTTGAAGGTATAGTAGCAATACCTTTGTCAAGTTGAAAGTTGAAGATGTTTTAAAGATTCCAAAATACTAAATTACTTATATATTAGATAAGGTATTCTCACTGTCTCTTGATGGTTTCTAGCATCCTGTCCATTCAGAAGCATTTTTTTTTTTGCAGTGTTAGGATAACTAAGTCAATTCGTTGGGCATGTATGGTGTTTCTCCAGCTTGGTCCTTGAGTACTAAAATACATTTTTGAATATGAACACTTGTGATTTGCTGCCTTATTATGGTACTAAGACTTAAAAAAAAAAATAAATCTAATTCTAAATTAAAATTTCATTATAATGACATAGATACGTAGTAACAATGAACATGTAAATCCATAATCCCGTTATAGTGACCCCTGGAACAAAGACCTGATGTTGTAAAGTTTACCTCGTTCGGCTCTGTTGGATTGTCGCTGCATTAATCCACCATTGCTTTTCACATTTGCTTTTATGCCTGTTTTTCAACTGAGATTCAGAAAACGTCTTAAATTACTTATTTACCATAGTCTTTTAATAAAAGTATTGACTTTCCTATGGGTGTTTACCAGAACTTGGACTGAACCTTGTGCCTGGGCTGATGTCATTGTCGTCAGCGCGGCCAGTGGCAGAGAGGAAAGTACCGTGTGCTCCCCCTGCTGTTGATAGCTGCCACCTCACACGTGAACGGAGTTTCTTTATGAAAAGTAATGATGTGGTTTGTAACTCTGAAAGATGATTGATGTTAGATAGGACCCGTTTTTGCCTGAAGTATTTTGGCGAGTCTTTAATATGAGCTAAAGATAAAGTCAGGGTCATGGGGACAGCATTAATCCCAGCAGTTGGCAATTATAACTTGCCCTTTATTTGCACCGGGAACTGGGGACGTCTTAGATTTGCCTCCCACCTGACTATCCTACTCTAATGTGCTGGAAACTACCTTAAAAAATGAGGTTAATAATGTATTGTTAGGGAAATCTGTAAAGCCATAAAGAGCTGTTATTTTTGTAGCCTGCCTTAGACAGGCACGGTATTTTCCTCTTTCTTTGCACTTGGACTTATTGCAGAACGTTTTCTTTTTGGTGCCGTGTTCCCCCCCCCCCCCCCCCCCCCCCAGCAGAAATAGAACTCTTTGGAAACTGGACACAATCATGGAAGGTGTAGGAATTTACCAAAAGCTGAAGGGTGTGTGTGGAAGAAAAAGTCTTAGGGTGTCACATGTTAAGCCGAGCCGTATTTCACAGGTGAAGTGTCCTTAAAATGTGGGTGTTAGTGCTTTTGGATAAATCTAAGCACATCTATATGAAATACACATGTGTAATGTATGTGGAGTAATTAGGTATTCCTTCCTAGTAAGGGGAAGACGTGTCTAAAATAAACTGAGCAGAATTTTTGAATTAAAATGAAGTAATAATATTAAGTTATTATTAGTAATCTTTATTAAAACATCTTTAATTTCTTTTAACATTCATGTAATAGAATCTGATTTACTGGGAGTGGCATTTAATTAATTTAATTCAATTTAGAGAGTTAACTCTATTACATATTAGTACAGAAAATTACCTCTGAACAGTCATTTCTCACTGGTGACATGCAATAAGTTAATTTAGCTCGGAGTTCGTTTGAGTGCATTGTGAGTTCCTAGTGAAAGTTGCTATGGTGACAGCCTGATCAACCAGAGCTGTCATCCAAAACAACAAATACACCAGCCCTGCTTTGCACGGCGACACCGCTGCTGCTAGGCTATAAACACTGACAGATGGAGCCTCTCTGCTCCACGCGTTTTTCTGGTCCTGGTCTTTTCTGTGAACTTGGTTGCTTCAGTCATCAGCGGTGCCAAAAGGAGTAGTGAAAAGCTTCCGAAGGAATGCGGGGTCATTAACAGACCTGCTGCAGCTGTACTCTTAGCACTGAGGGGGTTCTGTCAGACTGTTCAACAAACTGAACAGAGGTGTTGGGTCTTGTCTTCGTTTCTAGCCTCATCTTAGCTGTGGTGAAATGATTACAGAATCCCTGTCAGATTTTAGTTTGCTTTTATTTAGGAAATTTTCCTGAAGAATCTGAAAAGGAGGAGGTCTGAAAGCTGCTGGAACTGCTTTCTTCAAGATTCTGAATAATTTAAATCCGGTTTTTTACACGTGGTATTAATGCGTGATGGCACTGGAGGCATGGAAGTCTGTTCACCTTAAACTGAATTAAAGAAGAGTTTGCTTCAGATTGTGTGTTGAATCTGAAATGAAGGGTTTGCTTCAGATTCTCCAGGCTTCACTATCAGGTCGACAAACTCTTAGTTAAAAACAAAAAAACTTCCAGTGAAAAGGCTGGTTTGGGGAAACTCATTCAGAAAAACACTATCTGCATATTAAATGTCATGTTTAGATTTAAGAAGTATCAAAAGAAATGAAATAAAAATTTTAGCTTCAATATATTTGTTTTCTTTCTAGATCAGTATGCAGACTTAAGCAGTAGTCTGCTTGCATTTTTTTTTCACTAGAGCATGACTTTAATTGGATTTGACTAGGGGATCATTCTTTTTTGGGGCTTCAAATTTTAGTCCACTGGTCATTTCTGAAGGCAAATCAGTGGCATTTCCATAGGACTGCTTGTCTTTCCAATACTAGGAACCATATCCAAAACAGGAGTAGGATCCCAAATGTTTTTCTAGATACGAAGTCTGTGAACTTTTGCAGGTACTCTCCTAAAGCGGTAACTACGTCCCCGTGGTTTTTTGTATGTTTTGAAGACCCTACTTGCTCAAAGCACTGATTCTCAGAATAATTTGTTAAATATAAATGAACATGCCCTCAGTTAGCCTAATAAGGATTTAGATTTTGAAATCTAAGGCCAAAATATTACAGGTTTAGCTTTCGCTGAGTTGGCTACATACACGGTTTCTCTGGGTGCTGCTACCTGAGGCCTCGAGTACACCCACGCTGCTGGGGAGGAGGGGAGGCGAGGCTGGGCCGTGCTGAGCTCTCTTGGCACTACTTCAGTTATTCATGCTGACTGATTTAAAATGATAGCTCAGCTATCACTACGCTATCTTTAGGACTGTAGTATAAACATACTCTCAAGCCTTCTTTTGAGATAGAATGTGAACTGGAAGGGTTATGCCAAAATTAGAGGCCTTTTACTGATTGCTCACAAAACTGTTACTATTTTAGCATTGCACATAAAATATTCATTTGGTACCATAAATGTACATGACAGCAGAGCCAAGGCTTTGTGTTTACACAGGACTCTAGTCAATTTGACATGTATGCGTAGTCCCATGATACCAGCAGCACAGCCAATGTCAGTAAAAATTATACGTGGTATTTCACCATCAGACTCGTAATCTGCAAGCAGTCAACACCGTGCTTTCATAGCAGTGTCTAAAAGGAGTAAATAACAATGCAACCTGCTCCCCCTGCATCCACCCCCCAAAAAACAAAAATAAAATAATTGGAGAAGCTGTGTTTCTGGTTTCCAGAACAATAATGTGGGCATAATGTACCATGAATCTGTCATGTCCAGGCTATGTTAGACCCCGTGTGGATCTGATGCTAACTGCCGGGTATGCATGCTTTATAGGCACGAGGCACCCCGAGGGTATCGCTCTGAGGCACACGTGCAGGCTGCCTGCACCCCCAGTAGGTCTGATGTGTCTTGGGACTTCAACTCACTCTCCACGTGGTACACTATTGATCCATAACCACACACTGGCAATTTCCAGACATGCCAGAAAAATCACCAGAGTCCTTACCTTCTTTCCAGCTTGACTTTCAAGGTGGAAAAAGAGGTTGTACCTGACATAGCATGAATGCTTGGTATTTCCAGTTGTCCTGGGTGGGATGCTAGTGCTGACTGTACTCCGGGACACCCTGAAACTCCCCGAACACCCACCTTGCATCCACAGACCACGGGTGCAGCATGTGAGTTCTAGGTGATATATCACCTGTGCGCTGTGTACTGCAGCTGAATAGATTTCTGCAGAAGCAATCCAAGATAGGAATGATGGATGCATGAAGTATCTTTTGACAGTACTCAACCACTTCAGTATTTGGAACTGGAAGCATTTATGATGTGATTCACTGTCTTCTCTTCAAGCCCCAACTGGAGAGCTGCCTTTAGCGTCTCTTCAAACCTCAGCAGCCATATGGGGTGAGCTGGTCCTCTGGACTCTGCAGATTCTGCTGCAAAAGGGCTGATTCTAACAGCAGTTGTTTGACACAGTATAGTCATTAATCACTTCCTAAGGCACAGGTTTGTTTATAATGGGATTTTTGCCTCTGCTTACTTAAATAAAAGCCCTACATGTGTCTATGAGATGGTGATCCATTGGCTTGCCCTGCCTTCTGTATTGTTTTAAACAAGTCTCAAGGCTTGTTCTCGTGAACTGTAACCTGTTCTCGTGAACTGTAACCTGCATTACTGTTCAAGGTAGCACCATTCGTAATTTTGATTAAAAAAAAAAATTCTTTAAATATAAAAATGCTGTGTAAAACACTGACTAATGAGATTGAGGTCAAATGCACATAGTCAGCTTAAAATTAAAGGATTCAGTTCCTGGTTCTGCCCAGACTTCTTACATGACTCTGAAGTTATTTAATCTGTTGTTATATGCTTGGATTTTCCCGCTTGGATTTTTCACTGCAGTGATGATAGTGCCAGCATTGTGTAATTTAACTCTAAGCTGTTTCCTGTCTTCTCTGACTCTTTTACTGTAGTTACTGGTGGGATTGCATTACCTGGAGCAACACCTAGAGGGGTTTGGGGGGTGAAAGCAGAGGTGGAGGAGGGAGCCTTATAACAAGTCATGCCTGTGACTCGTTCCTGATATGTAAAATGGTATAATCCTTTACTGTGCTACCAAACTGTCGAGACTGCGTATTTGGAAGCTCTTGTGTCCTGTTGGTAGGCTAGAACTTGGTGCATATTCGCCCAGTGGGTCTTTTTAATATTAGTTGGTGGAGTTTAGATGTTCTTAAATACCCTGGGAGAAAATACAAGATGTGAATTCTCTAGCTGTGAAGAGGGCTGAACTCGCTTTGTAGGAAAGTCTTGTATCAGAAACCTGAAAAAATTCTGCACGTTTCTAAGCGCTATCTGAGCAATTCCTCTCTTCGTGCAGAGGTGCCCTCTCGCGTTGTTGTAGGGTAGTAGTTTCTTGCACCAGCTAATCCCTCTCAGCAATGACCAATCTCCCTTCTGTCCTTTTCAGACAGTTCTTAATGCTGCTGCTTCTTGATGTTATTAGCACAAGTGATTAAAAACTTCTAATAGCTTCATTATTTTCCTTTCTAAATAGGCAAGTTGGCTTTCTGATGTCAGTGCATTGTCCTGCTCTGGAGGTGGGAACTGAGTTTACAGAAGTCTGAATTCAAAGTTAAATGTATGATGGCACATTACATGACATGTGCCAGAAATACGTCAGAGGCTTTGGGACAAATGTAGCCTAGAGACTGGCTTCTAAAGCAAGATGCATTTGTTTATTCATTTGCCATTGCTTTGCGATGGGTGCATATTTGGACGAGTCTCGGTGTAAGGGGATGTACGTGATTAGTACTGGTATTTGAGTTACGTGAATTAATGAATGTGGCTTCACATCCCATGTAAATTGGAGAACTATTGCATGCAAGAAAACAGGCGAATTGTTAAGTCTTGAAAGTTACCATCTGTTATCAGTTCATGTCCTGAAGGAGTGTAGCTATGATAATTTAACTGTTCCATTACCCAGAATCTTGATTTGTACCTTGGACTTCTGAGTTTGAGGCCCAATACATATGGCCCAATTTCTGATCATCAGTTACGGCATGGTAAACGCACACGTGTGCACTCGGAGCCTGCAATAAACAGGAGAGCGCTTGACATTCAGTGGAAAAGCATCATATTTGCTTTGGATTATCAGTCTATTGTTGATGACAACCTATCAACCTAATTAGCTGTGCCATTTTTAATGGCACAGCTAATTAATTGTGAATTTAAAATCAAAATTATAATCAGTGCTAACATGGAGGAAGGCAGTGAGGAAAATACTAGAAGCTGTTAAAAGTATAAGTATTCTTCACAAGACTGCTGCATGTGAAACCAACCTGAATAATGTAGAATGGGACTGAAGAAAACTTTCAAAAGTACATGTTGAATCACACAAACCAGGTTTTGTGTCCTTCTCTCAAAAGAAGTATTTGGCACCCTTTCTATTGACAGATCTGAGAGAAAAAAATGTAGATGCTGTTCAAGAAAGGGAAACAAAATCTAGTATCTGAGCTCTGGAGTATGCAAGGATCTATGCTTTTATTAGCAGCTTCTCCAATTCTTAAGAGAAAAGTTAAATTGATGAAATAGGGTTGTATCAGTGGAGCTGGGCTAGGACTGGTTGCACAGAAGCTCTGCAGCAGGGTGGGCTGTGATGGGCTTACAAAGAGAATGCAAACCCGTTTGTGGCGGAGGGATGAAGTGTTGTTCTGTATTGGTATGATTTCAAGTTCACATTAATAAAGAACAAAATGGAGAGGATCCAGGCAAGTGAGGCTGATGGAGAAAGACCACATCTTAAGCTTATGTAAAAAACAGCAGAAGCTGGGGAGTGCTATGACTGTTACTCTGAGAGAAAAATGATTTGTCACGGCAGAGAGAGGTGGGAGAACGGAATAAGATGGATTTGGAGCTCCATTTTACACGTAGGATTGTAGAAAATAATGCTAGAAGGGTTCTTGAGAGGTCATCTGTTCCATCCTCTTGCCCTGAGACAAGATCACCAAACCTCTGCCATGTCTGCAAATAATCCCTAATCATCCTTATTGTTAGAAATTTAAATCTTAATCTCCCTGGCTGCTACTTAAACCCAGCAAGTCTTGTCTTGTTCACTGTGGGATGGATGGAGCAAACTATTTCCTCCTCTTCCTTTGTGGTTGTTTTTTTTCCTGTTTTTGCTTTGTGTTCCCAGTGTCTTCAAGACCGAACTACTACTTTGCCGCCTGTCTGCTGTGGTGGTTCATGTTTCCAGATTTCCGTTTCCTTCATGCTCTTCCCAGGTGGTCCAGCTCTTTCCTGAAGAGAGGCGGTCAGCTGCGGGTACAGGCAGTGCTTTAGTGAAGGTTTTAGGACGCCAGACTGGAGCAGAAAGGTTACTTTGAGCCTCATAGCTGGTTATTTATTCCATTACAACCCTTGTCTTCTTACAATAGCGTGATCTTTTTACTTCTCTCTGTTTTGTGATCTGCTAAAACGCTGCATATTTTTCTGCAGAACTGCTATGGGGTGAGTTGTTTGCTGTTCTGCTTTTAATTCTTCCTGTCTAATAACGTGACTTCCCTTATTGAGTTGTAGTTGCTTTTTTCACACCACTTCTCCACTTTATCATTGCTGAGTTCTGATCCTATCACACAGCAATCTGATCACCCCCATCTTCTTTCTCCCTAGCTTGGTGTCATTTGCAGATTTAATAAAGATATTCTCTAGTCCATCATCCAGTTGTTAATGAAAATATTGAACAGCATAGGCTCGGATCAAGTCCCCGTGGAATCTATTCTGAAATATACTTCTGTTTTGACAGCAAACCATTGATTCTCCCAGAGAATATTTCAACCAATTTTACATTTAGCTCACACTTCCCCAATTTACTTATGACAATATCAAGTAAGAATTTCATGTCAGAAACCATTACAACATTAAGATGTAGAGAGCGAGCTTTGGATGGCGGGACACGGATGGAATATGTGAGAAAACGGGTGGAATTTGTTTGAACTGAAGCAAATGAGTGGGTCTGAGTGGAGGCAGGAACAAATGAGTGTCAGGGTAGGAGTTAGGGGTCAGATGGATTTGTAGATATATGGCTCTAGAGTCAAAATAGAGAGGTAGGTGGTGGATGAAGTCCTGAATGTTTCTCTTATTTCAGACCTTTGCAAAAAGCCAACAGTTTAGAAGGTAACACCTGTAATTAAATGAATTGGGAACAAAAACAGAAGAGGAGAAAAAGATTAACAGCTAACAGGAGACAGATTCAAGGAAGGCATGGCTATCTATCTCAAACGTTTCTGATAACGCGGGTGTATTAAGACACCAAGTTACAGCCAAGGAAGTACCACAAGAAACCTCAGAGGCTCTTACGACCCAGTTTACAGAGACAGAGGTCACTTGAGAGGCGCTGTGCGGACGGGCAGGGTTATGAAGCCGAGTGGGCGCAATGGTGGGCTTATGATGAGAAGCTTGAAATGGGCATCTGCTGTCAGGATCCTAGGGTGCAGAGGTCACAGAAGAAGAAGGGTAAGAGAGTAAACAGTGGGAGGGTGGGTAGGAAAGTATGTGGACAGAATTTAGAATTGCCTGAGAAGGCACAAGGACTGATAGAAAGCAGGTCACAAGCTTCCGTGCTAGTGATTGGAGAGCGTTTGTCCGCGTGGCCTCCTAACGCATGCAGAAAGATAGGATGCCCTTATGTTGGACAGGTATTGGATGTTTTTTTGTCAGTAACTGAGGTGGTATCTGTTTAAAAATGTATTAATTTAAATACTTAAACTCCTCCATTATTCCATGATTTATAAAGCTATAATTTATTTTTCCTGTTAATTCCTGTTAATTTTCTCCAAAAGATTTCCACTCTCTTTTCTTCGTTGATACAGAATTTGTCAATATGAAGTTCTGCAAAAATAGTGCGAACTTGTAGTTTTAGAGACACTTTATATAAAACTATTGAAAAATGCTCAAATAAATACAGTTTCTAGTTATGTTTTTGGCATAGTTTCCTAAGGAAATGAGTCTTATGGGATTGGGTTGTATTCCTGTCTGGGTCTCCCCATTCAGGGAAGTTCCTGACCGATCCTGACCAAATTTGACAGGAGGCTCGCAGAGTTTCCTTGGGACATGCAGCTGGGTGCACAACAGTGCCTCTGTCCATGCCATTACTTCCCTTTCCCACCTATCTGCTGAGGTCTTTAATGTGAATTTAATGGTTATCTATTCTGGTTAGTCTGCCAGCTGGCCAGTCAGCCAGCGGGGAGCTTTGAGCAAGCCATGGTACTGTTAACACCAATGTCTGTTTAAGAAATGAATGTTTAGTACTTCAAAAATTGTGACATGCAACCAAATGGAATACACTTCCCAGCTTTCTTTAATATTATATGGTTCTAGCAGGTCCAGGAATGAAGATGCAAATAAAACCTTTAATTTCTAAGGGGTAGTATGGAAGTCTCGCTCTTGGGAGGATGATTTGTGACTGGCTTGTCACTGCGGGCCCTATAAGTTATTATGATTTCCTCATAAAACATTGGTTTCCCACAGATGGTCGTAAAATCTTTCTGGATGACATATTTTCAAAGGAGGTTTCCCAGCATCAAAATTAAGAATTAATTTTTGACTGGACTGCAGTCCACCAAATAGATAACAAATAAATTTCCGCATTTAATATATACCAATTTATGGAGGGTAGTTATCTGCTAACTTCATGGAATGATCATCTGTCTGAATATAGTTTTAGAATAAATTATGCTCATACCTTGATGAAGCCTGTGAAATGTGTTCAGCTGAGCAGATCAGACTGGGAGCTGCAGCAGGGGGTTTGAGTTCATCCTGGCATAGATACCCCCTCACACCAAACCAGCACCGTTTATGTATGGTTGGAGAGCTCCATCAACGAATGAACATACTGGTAAACATCACTTTAAAACTACCCCAGAACAAGCAGGAAGGCCCTCACCTATAGGTGTTTCCTGAATAAAATGTCCATCTTTTGCAGAATTAGTTTTTTAAAAAACTGTTCTTTCTCCTGTTCTTGTAAACAGACTTTTCAAATGTGGTTTGGGTCTAAGCTCATGCAGTTCTGGCAGGGTGGGTGTGCATTCAGAGCTTCCATTTCTTTTTCTTTTCTGGAGTTGTAAGCTCTGGCTGTTCTAATATATAACTAGTGTATAGCAATGCATCATAATACTGGTTTTAATCCGTTGCCATTTAGGGAATATATAAGCAATAGCAATTATTAAGAACTAAAGCTGGTTTCTGGAGGCACAAGGCTGAGACTGCCCCTACAACCGCACCATTTACCACCGCTCCTAAAGCAGAGAGGACTGGAGCAAGGATGAGGCATTACATGGTATGTCTTTTTGAGGAACTTCCTTGCGTATCTCCTACCACTAAATTACACAAGACTGAGTTTTACTGGAGATGGTCAAGAAATCCTAACAATTGATTTAGAGGTTTCCCGTGAACTTTGCGGCTTCCTGTCAATTCCTAGTCTGACCTCAGATTTCTTGGCAAAAAGTTCAAGTTCTGTGTAGAAGGTCTGAGTTGGTGGAAGTGAGAGGAGTCCATAGAGACTGCCAGGAAAGGTAGGTTATGGTGAGAGATTTTAGAAGTGGGATGTTGCAAGACTTAAGGAAGGAGGCAGGAAACATTGCAAAAGTAGAGGGAAGAAAGTGGAGAGGAAATGTCTGGAAGAGGAAGCAGGAGAAAGATGCGCTGTGGTCGGTTAGCAGGTCGAGTGCAGGGGGGAAATAAAGGTAAACCAGGAAAAGAATTTATTTGTTCTTAGTATTAAATAAATGGTATGTTCAGGAATTAGTACAAAATCGAAGCCTTTAAATAAATGGTGTTAAAGTTCTAAGGCTGTAATAATGCGTATGTTTTTAATGTTAACCCTGAATGTGGGCTTTGATGTCAAACTGCAGCTTCTGTTACATTTTTAAAGCCGTTACGAGTACTATTGAAAACTAATTTGGGGATTTCTCTTGGCTTTGGACTGTAACTTCTGCAGTTTTTTTCAAGAGAAGTTTATGTGCTTGGGGGAAGGGAAGAGCCAGGCAGAAAATTACCCACTTTTGTATAGAAACATTAGGAAGTAGGCTTTTATGCAATAGTTTACTGAAATACCTTCGCTTTTGCCAGTAGATGTCACTGTGGATAAAAAATACCAGTGCTTAGTAGACAAAGGAGGTAATTTGCTAAATGAAAATTCATCCTTTGAAAGTAGATGGGGGGAGGAACAATTTTTTTTTTTTCCTAAAGAAAGCCTTTTTTCGGCATAGAAAAATGGATTTCTTACTAATCAGGGCATCTGGTCTTGCCCACCACAATGCTGTGTTTTTTGGTAATCTTCACCTGACTTGGGTAAGTTCACGGCTTTCTGTCTGACTTCAAAGCGGGTGTCTGTGTATGAGCGTGCTCCTGTTCAGCTTTATTTTGAAAGCATTTAGCGTTCGGAGGTTGCTTTAATAAGCACCAGTTGTCGCTGCAGTGTGTATGTGTGGGGAATTGGACATGGAGGAAGTGGCTTCATTAAGGTTGATTTGGAGGGGGGAGCAAGATGAGAAAAAAAATTGCCCATATGATTGGCTGGGAGAATAGCTCTGAATTATGGGATCCATCTGTTTCCTGTAATGAATTCATAAACCCATCAAACAATGACCTGAACGAATTGCTGAAGGAAAAAAATAATACTCTGGCATGATATGTTTAACGCAGTGAGGCATTGGCATTGTATAATCAAAAATTCTTCTCACATCCAGCACTTTGTAATGGAGCTGCTGTGTTTAATAGAAGCTGTAAATAAATCCTGTCACAGTAGCAGCCAAGAATGCATTTCTGGGTTTAACTGTTTCTCTTCTGGAATGTCTGGTCCTTCAAGGCTTTAGAAATGCAAGTTTTATGGATCTGGAGTGGGGGATTCTGTGAAATATAGAGAAATGTTAATGAGGTGAATGAAAGGAAAAAGCTGCCATAAATCAGTATTACGGGGCTTAACCAGTTTCTTTCATTTATGCATGTTCTTTCCTTATGTCATAGAAACGTACTTAAAAGCTATTGTTGTAATTGAAATCTGTTAGACTGATCCTATTCATTACATTAATAAAATCCACCTACAATTGCTCGTAACACTTTTTTATGCAGTTGGGATTCCTGAGATCGTAATCATCAAAAAGCATATGGAGTAATTATTGGATTTGTTTGGGTAAAATTGGATTAAGAAGTTTAGATACCATTAAGTACTGATAATTATTACAAGCAAGCTCATTGTTTAGTATATGTACAGCTCTCAGAACGTAGAATAAGCAGATACCCATCACAAACATCTTAAGAGCAAGCAATCTCAAGGCTTTTATTTTACGCCTTCAATTGTATTTTTGCAAGAGGCTTCCTACTTAAATGTTTTTGCTTTAGCTCTTTAATCATGTGCCAGTTATGAAAATCACTTTGTATTAAATCCCTTCCCCCATACATTTTAAATAATATTTTTAGCATTAAAGCAAGTTCAGCCATAAAGGCTACATTTTAATTCCTGGATTTCAAACAGCTGCCTGCAGAACATTAGCTGTGACAGTGTATTACTTTCAGGTGAAAGGGTAGACAGGCTGCTCCTTTGGGGGCTGGCACGGTCCCTCTGTAGATTGGCAGGCTGGCCCTTGGGGCTGATTAAATGTATAGCGCACAGAGGATCAGTGTTCCAGGCAGCCCCCGCTGGCCACGGCACTGCCGCGCTGGATGCAGAAAGTTGCTGTCTGGATTGCTTTCAGCCTGCAGTTTGCTAAAATATTCTGCCTTTGTGCGCTGTGGTCTGCAAGGGGTAGCCATCATCTCAAAATACATCCGTCGGAGGAAGGAGAATGCCTGAGTGGTTTATAGAGGCGCTCTTAGAGCGAGTATCGTATGACAATTAATAATTAGGAAATCCAATGTAGCCACTTTAAACGGTAGGTGTTTCTCATAGTGCATATCAAATGAAAATTGCTGCTTTAGACATCGCTGAAAATACCTTTAATAAATAGGTGTTGAGTTTTCTTGAAGAATACAGTCATATTGTCTTTGTAACATATATTCTCCAAATATTATTGCTGGATTTGAAGTCTAAATTTGCAGGCTAAATTCTAGCCTGATAGGAAGCTGGAATTTGGGAATCAAGCCCATTCCTGTGATGTTGTTCACTTTCTGCTTTATTTCCTGTCAGTGGTGTAATTAAATGGTTATTTTCCAGCTACCATGATTGTAAACACAGTGTTCTTGCAAGAGCTTCCATTTAACTCATCTTAAAGAGATTTTCATATACAGAAACACCCCTCATTGCTATGTTGATTAGAGAAAAAACACTATTATTAATCTGCAGAAATATTTTTATTCTGAAGTGCAGTGTGTTTGGTAGTTTGATTTTCTTTGTTCTTTTTTTCTCACCTATAATTCAGATATTTAGAGAGAAACACTGTTTCTGTGACTGAAATGGGGTTTCTCTGGCCACACCTTTGTGATGAAGCTGCTTTGTTAATTTACATTAAAGCAAAAATTGTGGTGTACTCTACGACTTAGGTTAATGATTTTTTTTTATATATATATATGCATGCACGCGCCTATTTGGAAGTATCAGATGTGATTTATATTTATATATACACGCACACAAAGTACAGAGACTATAATGCTTTTTAAAAAGCAGCCTGCCTTGCTCGCCCAAATATGTTTCCAGTTAATTACTATTCCTTAAGAAAGTCTCAGGGCCAGATAAATATTGACTCTAGTTAATGGTTTTAATTCTCTTGTATACTTACTTAATTCCATGGAAAAATCATTTCTTAGTTTAAAAAAATCAGCAAGCCAAAGCAGGCGCTAGTTCCTCGCTTCGCCACACGGTTGTCCTGCCAGCGTTTTGCCCCAGCTGATCAGGACCTGGGAGCACTTCAGTGTTTGGCCAGAGCTGAGCTTGCGCGGTGGGGCCCAACTGGAGCCGATACCTATGTGGGCCTGAGGTTTTCTTAAGGAATACGAACTAAGTGCAAACATATTTGGGTGGCAATGTGGGGGAGCAGTCCTTATCCCCACCTGGCTGCCTCCCCCTGCCCGCTCCCTGTTCCTCCTCTTCCCCGGCGTTCCCTCTGAGCTGCTGGCACAGGGGTGAGTGTGCCTAGGCTGTGTCCGAGCCAGAGAAACTTCCCAGCTGAAATGGCATAGTGTTTTTTGGTGGATTGGACTGTGTCTGGAGTGTTCTTTCCAAATGTCGTGGCCACAGGCAAATCACATACGGCTTCGCCCTTTGCAGAAGTACCTAGTTACTTGAAATGGCAGTGTCGGTAGATGCTTACGTCTCTGCACTAGTAGTAATAATAATAATACCCAAGACCTCTAATTTTCCCATTTCTGCTCTCCGTCTCCCAGACAAAATGGAAATACACGCTTTGTTCAAAAACATAAAAGTGATACCACTTTAATTATTGTCTTAATTTGTCAAAGCAAGCAAAACTAAGCAGGAGTTGGCTTTGGTACAACTCCAGGTTTGGACAGCAGGCACTCGATAAGTGCATGCACAGGCCTGAGGCAGCGCAGCCTTCCCAGAGGCAGGACAAGGGGTGGCAAGAGCCTGAGCTGAGCTTAAGCCTGCATTGCCGTGCTGTGCCGCGGGTTTGGTGCCTGCCGGGCAGGCGGAGGTGGTGGCCCGCAGGAGCTGAGCGTGCCTCGGTGGCAGGCTGTCCGAGAGAGCTGGAGAGGCGGTCGGCTCCGGAGGAGCTGCTGTTCAGGGAGAGGGTCAGCTCAATTCATAGTTATACGACAACTCTTTTTCAAGGGCCAGGTGGAATGGTGAAGTCCACAGGACTTAGACCCATTTAAACTAAGTAATATTTTGTATCATGCGGATGACAGATTTATTTGTAGTGTGGAAACAAAATAGTTTTCACATACACGTTGAATATGCAAATTTGATATTTGAAATGAATTATTCTGCATTTCATGGCATTTTTCATCTACTTTTTAAATTGTCAGAGTTAGGATAAACTGTTTTTTTTTCCAGAGCTGGGGGTATATCTGGAAAAGGCATGAAGGTTTTATTTTCTGGTCTCCAGACGTTACTGGTACTTTCTAATTTTTTTATATTCAAAGTTCCTTTTTCGGTACAGAAATGAGCATAGGTGAAATTGTTTAGGCTTAAAAAAAAACAACCAAACAAACCACCAAACAAACAAACAAACAAAAAAACCCAAAAAAACCCACCCAAAAGTCTTGGAGAAGCAAAGTGCTGATGGTTGCTGTCAAGCTTGGCAAGTTTTTGCTTGCCCGAGTCCCTGCTTGCTTTGAAACCCCTGTCAGCACCACCTTGCCACCCGCTCACTGCTTCTGTCGTGGAAGTCGGTCAGCTTTCAGGTCTGTCGGAGCCTGGAGAGAGGCCGGGCACTGGTTTTACAGTGTGCCTATAATGACATGAGATGCGGATTTGCACTTGTTGGATGTGCTTGTGATGAGCTAGAGGAATAATTGGTTCTGCGTGTCTAGGAAGGCCAAAGGGTTTCTTCTGAGCGGCCGAGCAGCTCTGGTAAGCACTGCCAAGCGAGCTGAATGCGTTCCCTGCCACGCGCTGCCGTCCCTGGCCGGCGCCGTGCCGCTCGCTCCCGGTACCCCCGCCTGACGCCCTCATGGCTGCCCCTGAAGAGACGCGGCCGTGCCAAGCTGCGTGGAAGGTTCTGCTACAGACCAGGGAGGGTCGGGCCTGCTTATTCCAGGCAAGGTTAGTGTGAGGCACGGCAGGTGTATGCCTGGAGGACAAATGTAGGAGACTAGCGTGTCCTGAAATGCTTGATAGGAAGGTTTAGGTGAAGACCACAAGAAAACAAAAGCTTTGTGTCAGTGCTGAATAAGGTGGTGGATCAGGCCTTTTAATTTGTTTTATGGGAGATCCTCAGAAGCCTGAAAATTTATGCTTTCATGGCTATATGCAGTGTGATTTCAGTCAGCCTCACCTCCATCCCCAGAAAGGTGATGGAACAGTTCATTCTGAGGTCATCTCCAGGTATGTAAAGAAGGTTTTCAGAAACAGTCAACATGGATTTGCCAAGGGGAGATCATGCTTGACCAACCTGATAGGCTTCTGTGATGGCATGACTGGCTGGGTAGGTGAAGGGAGAGCAGTGGGTGTTGTTTGCCTAAACTTCAGCAAGGCTTTTGACACTGTCTCCTGTAACACCCTCATAAGTAAGCTCAGGAAGTGTGGGTTAGATGAGTGGACATGACTGAGAACTGGAGAAACAACAGAGCTCAGGGGGTCGCGATCAATGGCGCAGAGTCTGGTTGGAGGCCCATCACTAGCGGTGCTCCCCGGGGGTCTGTGCTGGGTCCAGTCCTGTTCAACATATTCATCAATACCCTGGATGACGGGACAGAGCGTCCCCTCAGCAAATTCACTGGCGATCCCAAGCTGGGAGGAGCGGCTGATGCACCAGAGGCTGTGCTGGCACCCAGCGAGAGCTGGACAGGCTGGAGAGCTGGGCCCAGGGGAACCTCGGGGAATTCAACCAGAGCCAGTGCCAGGTCCTGCCCCTGGGGAGGAACAGCCCCCCGCACCAGCACAGGCTGGGGGGGACCTGCTGGAGAGCGGCTCTGCTGAGAGGCCCTGGGGGTGCTGGGGGGCAGCGAGGTGACCCTGAGCCAGCACCGGGCCCTTGGGGCCAAGGGGGCCAGCGGTGTCCTGGGGGGCATGGAAAGGAGTGTGGGCAGCAGGGCGAGGGGGGTTCTCCTCCCCCTCTGCTCTGCCCCACTGAGGCCACATCTGGGGGGCTGCGTCCAGTTCTGGGCCCCCCAGTTCAAGAAGGAGAGGGAGCTGCTGGAGAGAGGCCAGCGCAGAGCTGCCAAGGGGATCAGGGGCTGGAGCATCTCCCTTGTGAGGAAAGGCTGAGAGACCTGGGCTTGTTCAGCCTGGAGAAGAGAAGGCTGAGGGGGGATCTCATCAATGCCTATAAACGTCTGAAGGGCGGGTGTCAGGGGGATGGGGCCGGGCTCTTTCCAGCGGTGCCCAACGCCAGGCCAAGGGGCCACGGGCACAAGCTGGAACACGGGAAGCTCCCCCTGAACATGAGGACAAACCCCTTCCCTGTGCGGGTGCCAGAGCAGGGGCACGGGCTGCCCAGAGAGGCTGTGGGGTCCCTTCCCTGGAGACATTCACCCCCCGCCTGGACGCGGTCCTGTGCCCCTGCTCTGGGGGTGCCTGCTCCAGCAGGGGTGGGACGGGATGAGCTCCAGAGGTCCCTTCCAACCCCTACCATCCTGTGATTCTGTGATTTGATGTTAATATTAGCAATCTCACAGTCAAAACTGAAAAACTGCTGGAGTAAAAACACAGTGGGTGCTCCAGATGGGTGCAGTAGCTTCCCGTGCAGTTCAAATGAGCATTCTGTTCAATACTAAATTGTCACATCCCCTCTCTCTTCTCATCCATCCTGTTTAAACCCTATAGAAGATTTGCTACAGTAAGGAATAGAAGGTTCAAATACCAAAACGGGCAATGCGTTTCACCTAATCAGAGAATAACCAGAATTTATCCTTCTTTTTAAAACTTAATGCTGTTTTAATTCCAGTAGTGTTTATAGGACGTTGTATTTTGTCCTGGTAGTAAAGAGGCTAAAACTATGGAAAAGGAACAGTTGAGACACTTCAATATGTTTAAAGGTTTTAGACTTGAAAGATTCAATAAAAGCTGGTGTTACCCTTGTGCGCAAATACTGATGTACAAATAACCATATAAATTTATTTCTCTGCAGTGTAAACTTTAGCAACAAATTTATGTCTTCAGCCTGTCCTGTAGGCTGGTCAGCATGTTTATCAAATTAGAGAGAAGAGATTTGTTGAGGCGTTCTTTCTGTTCTGGTGTGAACTGGTTGGCTGCTTGGGTACCTGTAATTCGTGTGCCCTGCATATACCGGGGAATTAGTACCTTTCTTTGAAAGACAAAACAATTTTTATCGTTAAAAGTCATGCTGACATTGATTAAACCAATGTTCATGATTTACACATTGGAATGCGTTTTGCAGCTGAAGTTGAGTGCTTCTTGCTACAGATGAGAGAGTTTTCCTTCAGTCATGTGTGATACGTGTGCAAATAATGCTGTGGGCTTGCTTGTCCTCGTGCCCGTTCACTTGTGTCCTGCAGATGTGGAGCTTAGTATAAAACCAAAATGTGGTTTACTTTTTTCAGCTAGTACGTTTCAAGGCCAGTCTAGAAATGAGAAGTGCTTTGCAGAGAAACACTTGTTATGGTACTTAGCAAAGTGCAGCGATGGTTCTTGTGCTCTTCAGTGGGGTACGAAAACTGGGTGGTTTTGTGTAAGACATTGAAAAAATATCCCCCCCCCCAAATAGACTTGTTACGGCAAAAGAGTATGTAAGTCATCTGCTCTTTCCAGTGAAAGGAATTAGGGATGAGCAGAGTTTTAATCATAATTTTTTAAAACATAAGCCCTAGATATTTGAAGTCCTTAAAAATAATTTACTGAATAAATTGACTGTAACATAATTTTCTTTTGAAATCCCAATACATAGAACACATTTGTCCGTCATTGTAGGTGCAAAGTATTTGCACGTGTGTCTACAGATTGGCTAAAGCAGGAGTGACAAATTAATCTTTAGCTGAAAACTTTTCTACAGCTTTTCATTACCTGGAAACACACCCCACACCCCCCACACCCCCCCCGAATTAATTTCCTGAAATTCAAGTTTCCCAGCATGCTACTTTCTGCATCCTAATAACTTTTCCAGTTTAAAAAAATTTATTCTATGCCACTGTTGCTTATTTAATAGTTTTTCCTGCACATTATTTGAGAATAACAGCAATTATTTCTGGCCATCCTTTTATTTATTGGGCTTTTATTTACTGTTTTAGCTTGTGTTCTTAAACATCTTGTTTTGGCAAAAATCCAAGATGTCTTAGAAATGCTGGAAGTGAAAACATATAAGATGTTTTTTCACTGGCTCTATTGTAGAGTTAATAGGAGACCGGTGTTTTTCTTCAAGAGTTGTACTTTCCTAAATCATACTTGGTATAAGCACCCAGACACGTACATAGACATGTACATTTGTGTATGTGGGAGCCATCTGAGTATTGGTGTGAACCTGGTTGTGTGTGTACAGATTGCTCCGTCTTCAGCTGATTCGCCCGCTCTCCTCAGGCAGTGGGTACCAGATATTTATAGTAATCAACTTCTCTGTTGTGTGTGGCTGACTTCTGATGCAGCCTGGGAAGCGGGAGGTGTGTGAGATAAGGCTGGGGGGTTGCACAGCTAAAAAAAGATGTGTACGCTGTCAGAGCTGGGTGTGAAGCCTTTATCAGCTGTGTTCTGCTACATAAATTTTACAGCTGTACAAAATCAGGTTTTTGAGATGTAGATTTCAAAAGCGTTATATAAAATGTTTCAGGAGACTGCTTACATAGTAAACAAGCCCTGAGTTCTGGTCATAACACTGTTCTATTTAGAATATATTTTACATATTTCATAGTCCAGGTTTTGCCAACTGGTGTTTGGGACACTGAAAAACATTATCCATTTGCTCAGTTACAGAAAAAAACCCCCAACTTTTCTGATATTGAAGCAATTTTTTTGTTTGTTTGTTTGTTTTAGTGCCAGAACCTATTAAGACCAGTTTAAGCCAGCCCCAACCTGCCGGTACCGGTACCAGTACTTCCACCAGCACTATTACCAACAGCAGCAATGGCAAGCGTGTGTCTGCTAATGGGCAGCAGCCAGCTGCGTCCCGTTACCTGCCTCGTGAGGTGCCTCCACGCTTCCGCCAGCAAGAACAGAAGCAGCTCCTAAAGCGGGGTCAGCCACTGCCTGCTGGGACTCTGACCGGCACCAGCCCAGCACAAGGTACTGGACAAGCAGGGGCAAGTCCTCCTCCGCAGCAGGGAGCAGGTGGACAGCATCATCCCAGTAAGACCCAAACAGGTGAGAACGGAAACCCGGTGGGACATCCGCTCGTTCTTTACGCGGTTATGCCCTCCGGTGCTAGCGCGGGTGTTGCAAAAACCTAAGGAGCAGGATTTGAAGTGTATGCTCTGGCTCTTTTTCTTACAGAATGTATTTTGTTATTTCTAGGATCCAGTTCTAAAAGGTGTTCCCATGTCCTTCGGTGCTCAGACCTGTGGGGTCTCTTCCACTGCTATTTTTTCTGTTTCTTTGACAGTTATAACGGATATGATCTGCAGGACATCCAAGTGATTCTTTAGTGATTGTTCTTACAGAAGCATTGTTAATTCGGGTATTTCCAAGTTTCTGACTGTCATTTTGGCACTTTTAATGCTCTTTAAAGACAGCTTTGCATATAACTGCATGTAAATCAGTAATAGGAACTTTGCTTGTGGTGTGACAATTTTATGCTTTTACTTGCTTATGCTCTCAAGTGTTATTTTCACATTAGGAGAATAATATTTTGGGAAAATCAGTTCAGCACCCTAGGCCTTTCTACCACTTCATCCCATCCTTTGCAGATAGACACACCGACCTTCTTTTGGCTGTTGGAATTAGAGAGTTGAGGAGTAATTCTCATAACTACCTTTTTCCCCTGAAGCTGCTCATGAGAAGACAAGCAGCAGCTCTCTTATTTGCCCTCCTGTGCCAGAGGTCATATAACTTTTACAGCGGAGATTAGTTTAGTCAGTAATTGGTATAAATCACCTTTTCATCACTGCTGTGTATGTATGTCGAGTATGGCAAAGCAGGGAGTGATCTGAGGTACAGTTATCTATGCCTTAGAAAAAGTTATCGGGACTAAGTCACAAGGGGTTTTCTGATATCTTGAATATTAGTAATTTCTGTATGATCTCAAGTATTGCTCATTATCACTCATTAATGCTGTTAGACATCACAAAACTTGGATCTGAACTGCCTGCAGTTTTTCCCTTTGGGCATTACTGAATCTTTACTGTTTTTGCTGTATTTGCTGCTGTGATACTGAACTCCAGCAGAGAAAATTATTTGGTGTTGTCCTTAGAAGTTTTAGTTAGATAAGAAAATTATCTCTCTCAGAAATTATAGCTTTTTATGGTTATTGACATGCATTTGAAAATATTACTCAACTACTCCCCAGAAACACAAATCTGAAAAGACAAAATAAAACAATTGTTTATTTACTTAAAATGTTGGTTTTTTAGGGAGGGAAAGAGGCTCTGCTTCTGTATTCCTGAGTATTTGGCTTCAGTGAGATGGAAAGTAATGCCTTCCCACCAGTTAGGGCAGCATTCTCATCATCTTCGCAAGTCTCAGTTCAGCAGGGGTGGTGGCTGCCGTTTACAGCTTCTTTTTGATTTGGAGATGTTGGTTAACTGTCAGATTAACGTTCTGTGTTAGATTTATATCTAAAACTATCTATATATATTCAGATGTTGATTATCTTACTTTCAGAATTCTATTAATTATTTACATGGTAGAGGTGGATTGACCAACTCAAGTGGCTCAGGCTGGCTGAGGGTCAGTATTAGACTTCGAAGCGTCATTATAGATGCATCTGAAATATCTTTGTTTGATCTTTAAGAAGCATACTGTAAGTCATGAAACAAAGTCCGCCCTAAATCATAACATAATCCATAAAAGAACTTAGCTCGTAGGCATATAGTCCTGGCTGTCTGACTTTGATCTTGCCAGATGCAATTGTGCCTTGAGGTTTTAGACTTCCTTTCCTGATTCCTATTTTAACTTGGTGTATAAAATAAGCACTTGTTTCTGCAGTCTGTCAGCCTGGCAACTATCAGCAGATGTTTTACGCCATTGAATGAGTTTGCTTTGTTACTCTCCTGCTACTTTTCTGTCACCGTTGGGAAAATTCAGAATACAGTAAAGGCTAGTACCAATGGGAGGAGGAGGAGTGCAGCAGCTTTTCCGCTTCATATTATAGTCCATACTGCACAAAACGAGGTAACCCATATCAAATTCTTACCAAAAGTATTACTTGAAAACAATTAGTGCACAGAATTGAAATTGTCAGGTTGTTGTTTACTATGTAGTCAAACTCAAAGGCACCTGAAAATCCGTGCACAGCTCTTGGAGCAAGGAAGAGAATCTTAGACAAGCTAAATGTTTGGCTACTTTTTTGTCTACTGGCAGCAGGAGGTAGTGTTTGAGACTTAAGTGGTTGCATCTTCCTTATAGAAAGACCTTACTGAGTATTAGACCTCATTTATTTCTCTTTCCAGCAGGTGGAGCATCAGTTCCTTTACTGACTACAAATGGTTACAGGAGAAAAAAAATAAATCTAGCTAGCTCAGTTTAAAACAACAGCTCTGCGCCTGGCCGCTCTGAGGCCGAGAGAGGAGTATGGCGTGTCTCACTCCCAAGAGACCTTTGTAGCCATGAAATAAGTACATTGGCAGTCTTATCCCATACTAGATTTGTCTTCACCTTGACGAGAATAAATAGCAAAGAAGTAAGAAGAGTATCCAGGGAAGGCCAAAACCTTTTCATCTCAGCTGTTAGGATGCGAGTAATTGTTAGCCCTTAGAAAGAATTCAGGGATTCTATATCCTGAAAACCTCCAGGACTTAAGTAATGAATTTTCCATGAAATTCAATTCAAACTGGGTCATATTTTTGTGAATATGAAAATAAAGAACTTCAAACATGAGTATTTTGACTGAGCAATATGTTGTCAGAAGGAAACTTCTTGCCTTCCTCCTCTTATCATCAGCAGGAACTGTATTCCTTTAAATGTCTGTCTCTGGTTCCCTGGGTGTTCAATTTACTAAAGAGTCTTTGCAAGTAGAAGTTCTCTGTAGAAGTGAAGGGAAGGAACAAATAAGTTGTCCAGAAGAATCAGTGTAGGCACCTGATCCACATATAAACAGGAATGTTGTCTGTCTGAACAGCACCTGCATTGTGAAACAGTGATCACTTCGTGGACGTTATTAGGTGTCTTCAGAGTCTGGAGGCAGTCAGTAATACATCAGTGCTTAGGGCTTTCTCGCTCTCCAGTAACCTGAGTGCCCAACCAGAGCTTGTTAGACCTGTGCTGGATTCTGACCAAGCAAGTCTCCATATGTGGTTTCTTCATATCCATCGTGAACAATAGTAACTTTCTTTTGATGGGTGACTGTTAATCAAAGAGCCAGGATCACCGTACGCTAGCATCTTGTATCGAGAAGATGCTTAATGTAAATTCATGTCTGTAGCGTCACATTCCTTCCTAGTTAGCTTGAAATTATGCAACCACGTTCCTTCCAGGCCCTATTTATAACCACCTGGGTACAAGGAAGGCTGTCAGAGAGGCATCTCCAGCCTCTTCACTGCGAAAATCACTGTTTTGTCTCTTTATTCTCTTATCAGCAGTTTCTGTTATCTACTGCCTTGGCCTATCCAAAGCACTTAATCAGAACTCTAACTGCAATGTCATGAATTAGAAAGGATGTTCTGCCAATGTAAGGGAAGTGGGAATTAATGACCACTAATATATTCTTTGTCAGGTTTACCATCTGGAAATATCAGTGAAGTGGGTGAGAGAAGTCACTTTTTGTTTCTCTTTCAAGGTAGTACATAAAACATCAACTAGACAAACTGTTAATAGCAGAAATTAAAACATTTCAAATTGCATAGAATATTTTAGAAACCTTATCCCTTGAAAAGTCTTTTGTTCGTTATAACTATTATGAAACTATCTCATGTAGTACTTTAGAGCATCTTCTGTAGGACAGTTATTTGTCTGGAACTTTTCTTTTGAGCTACAAAGCTTGTTCTTGACGTGCCCCTCCGTGATCCTTTTCAGGATTACGCTGAAGGAAAGCTGTACCTCTAATGTATGAGCAGGAGTTTAATATCCAGGACAGTTTGTTATTTTTACCAAGATGGAGCTTTTTATCTCTTCCCTCTCCACTTTGTCAGCTAAAACCAATAAATGTGCAGAATAGTTAACTTCTTTTGTTAAGGTGCGAGGCATTAATGGAATGATCCTTTTGACATGTGATCTAATAGAATTAAGGTAATTTCTGGAAACTACCATGGGAGATTAAAAATAGCAAATAATAGATCCTTCTTTGTTTCTTTACAAATTATGAAGTTTGTATAGGAGTCTCTGGACAACCACTGTGTGTTTGGTGATTACAAGAACAAAGATCAAAAGACGTATTCGGTTTTT
The DNA here is from genome assembly GCF_963921805.1 of Phalacrocorax carbo. Taxonomy (NCBI): domain Eukaryota; kingdom Metazoa; phylum Chordata; class Aves; order Suliformes; family Phalacrocoracidae; genus Phalacrocorax; species Phalacrocorax carbo. The sequence goes on from NC_087528.1 coordinate 503,696, forward strand.
CCTGAAGATGCCTTTCGCTTTTCTGCAATTCAGCAACATGAAACCAACATCCATCAACTCAAAAGAAACGTACCATGTCTTGCAGGAGTCACGATGAAACATCTGCACTTCTCGTGTATTGGGAGCACTTTGTGGAACAGATCTGTAACACATGCTTCCGAAGTCTAGAAACAAATGAACACAAGTAATTCATGCAGTAGTCAAAATGAGAGAACAGGCAACCGTTGTGGAAACTGGAGGGTTACGCTTTTAACTTGTTCTGTTGTTTTCTGGGAAGTGAGAATTTGATGGCCGTTAGAGATTTATTTTCCTACTGTGGGCTGGTGCCAGATTTGTGCTGAACTTCTCTCTCCTTTTCTATGAAGCTGGAAGTTTTATTTCATGATTCAAGATCTCTTTACCCGCAGTTTGCATATTCATGCTTGCGGCATGGAATGTGCATGTTGCAGTGAGTGTTGTGGGCAGTTGGAAGTTGCTGAGTGCTGTTGTGTGGCCGGTTAACTCTTCTTATAAATTGGTTTGCATTAACATGGGTTTTGGTAATTGTTTTTTAGGAAGCAAGATTTTTTAAAAAGGCCTAAAGTCATGTCTGACAATACTTGTTTCAAACATCCAGCCCTTTAACTGTGGGTTGCTTTAGAGCTGCTTCTTGAGAAGTCAAATTTGGAGAAAAGTTGTAGGGAGAGATAATGTCTTTTCTAAAACCACTCAATATAGTTGGAAAACACAGATAAGCTTTGACGGACAGTTGTTTCATCAGATCTAGCAAAGTGGTAGTAACCTTCGAGTAAACGCATGTTTGAACACTTGCCCGGTTTAGCTTCTAGTACTTTGTGATGCCTGCAGGTAAGGCAGGTACGTGCAAAAGGAGGTCTGTGGCGTATGCGTAAAGTCTCATTTCAAAGTTTGAAATATGAGTTAGCTTGATTTCCTGGAGGCATGGCAAACAGGCTGACTTCTAACGAATCAAGCACATGTGAAAACTGCCTCTATGGAAATGATTTGCTGAAATTTATCTCTTTGGGCCCGTATTCTGTAATTCCACTAGCAGAATATCTTTGTTGGCAAGACACCACTGTCGGTTTGCTTTTACTTGGAAAGTTAAAGAACAAAAGAGTTTGTTTATTCTGGATCCTCAGTAAACACTGTATTTTTGTATGTAATAGTTAAAACACTAAATGCTATAAAGGAGAGATTAAGGATTAGATAATGTATTTATTCACCTTTTTTTGCACACTTTCTGTGTATATAATTTCACACTTTCTACAGTAAACACACTTTTTTCAAGCGTGCTACATAGTACCTGGAACATGTTCATTGTTTTATTATGCCAGTTGATCTTGAATGAAGGAACTAGCATGGTGATGTTTCTTTTTAAACACAAGAATTGGCTATTTCTACTACTTCTGTGGAAAATAGCTGTATGTAGCAAACACATGATGCTTAATCTGCAAGAAAACTCTTAACAGCTTTCAATTTTTACATCCCTTGACTAGGTGTTGGCCATGATTTGCAGAGTAGTTCACTGTACAGCTCACCACTAGCCACGATGCGGAAGCCTTGTGTATATGTGGAAGTTTTCCTACGAGTGGGATCAGATTTGATGTTAACGTCTGTATTTTTAACAAATGGGTTATCAGTATTTTGTTTTGATTAAAACTTTTGCCAATACTCTCATCGAATTAGCATTGTAAAGGGACATTCAGGTACCGCCATAGACTGCACGAGTGGTGATATATTTGCTGCTTCTTGGTTTTTTCCTCACTTTAGCGTTTGTTTAGCATTTGGTAGCACTTATTGTGTGGTCCATGTCCCTGGCAATTAGGCAGTGTTACCAAAGGTCACAAGTGACAGGTACGTGTTTAGACAAAAGAAAGTTGAAAAAATATTGGACAAGGGCAAAAGTGTAGCAGTTGACATGGAGATGGGCTCTAGCCAGTAGGTGCTGTCTGGATGTACTCCTGAGCAGGGAACATTTTCTGAGATTCAGTAACGGGAAAGTCAGTGCGAAGTGAGTTTCAGCTAGTAGAGGGGTTTGTCTCCCATGTAGATTTTCAAAACTGCCATATAATGCTTTGAATATAGATAGAGAAATAGCAACCACTGTGTAGCACAAATATGGGCATCGTGGATGAAAAATGATGGTAAAACTCATCAGTAAACTAATCTTCGGAATGAATTTTTCTGTATTGTGTATGTTATCTGACATCAGGCAGCAGAGTGTGAAAAATAAACCTGCTGCTTCAAATCTATTTGACAGTGATTAGAATTTTTCACCAGGAAAAGAAGAACACTGTAAAAGGATAAATAACTGAGACGCCTTTATAGGTTTGCTGCCCTCACTTTCAAAGCACGGGGCTGTGCAAAAACATGACTTCAAGGCCGCTGCTTTTGCTTCAGAATCAGTAGCCCTGTGTCCTGCCTCTAGTTTCACTGTAGGTGGCTGAGCTCTAGTGGTAGCCAGATACACGAACTGCCCGTGTGTCTGGGGGGAGAAGGTCCGGAGGCAGAGTCTGGCAAGCTGTTAAAAACGTGCAGATGGCAGTTTTCTGACAAAGCATGTGAAGAGACTGAGTAGCAGGAGCTGTCTCTGACGGCGGAGAAGTAAAAAGTAGAAAGCAACTAACTAAGGTCAAAGTGACCAGGGCAAAAGAGTCTGGTCCTTGGGAAGAGCAGGAAGGGAGCAACATCATGTGAAAATTATCAGAAAACTGAATTTATACGGCTCAGGAAACAGTGTGATACTACAGGAAACAAATATAAAACAAAGGAGTTTGTAGCTGTTAGGAAAAAACCCCAAAGAACAGAAAGACAACATTTTCTTAAGTCCATTAGTGAAAGGAAGGCCAAGGGAATGGTCTGATGTTCAGAAGGGAGAACCACTGATAGGTGGCGTCAGGAACACTTTAAATGCTTCTCCCTTCTTCTGTAAACTAATGATCAACTTTGAACTAAGGCTGCAGTGAGTTAGAGTACTTACAGAAATAAAATATTTCAGATTGTCTAGCAGTGATGAAATTCGTAGTAGACTACACTGAGGATGGGTTGGAGCAATGTGGCCCACTGCCGTTCTTTCAGAGTGTGAGAACTAGAAAACAGAAAATAAAACAACCGATGTTAAAAGGTGAGAAAGGAGAAACCAGGGAATTACAGACCAGTGACTGTGATCTGCTAGCTGAGATGGGAAAAGTAACCGAAGCAGATGTTTCTGTGCATTTAGGACTGTGCAAGAGAGAAGCACCGAGCTCATGCGGGTTTGTGGAGAGCGGGTCATGCCAAAGCAGTGCAGTTCCCCGTCAGCAGTGCGGCTGGCGTTGCAAATGGGAGGGAGGGTCGTGTCCTAGGCGTCAACTTCGTGCAACCTGTGACAGTGCCCCAGAAGACCTTCTCGTGACGGATGTGTGGTGGTGTAAGTAAGTGGGAAGTGTAAGATGGAGCTATTGCAAGAAGCGTCACAGCTGCTCAGGGGGCTGAAGACAGGGAGTATAGCCATCAGGCCTTACTGGCAAAGGGAGCGTGCAGATCTGTACTCTTCGATATTGCATCGGTCTTTTGGCTATAAACAACAGCCTTCATTAAAATTTTTAATGATACAAAACTAGAGTGCAAGGCAACTCTAAGACAAAATGACGACATGGAATAGTGGTGACAAAATCCTGTAACTGAGTAAGAAATAAAGAAAAGGCAAAGGTTCTTTATTTTGGCCAGAACAGCTGTGTACACAAATGTGGTTATGTGAGTATCATGCTGAAAAAAATGGATCTGGAGTTGGTCACAGGGCAAACCAGATTAATGGTGTCACACTGTTGAAGACAAGCATACTGAGGGAAATAAACAATACTTTGTGAGGCACTTCTGATAAGGCCGCTGAGGATGAAGTTCAGTTTGAGGTACTGTGCCTTCAGAAGGAAGTGAACCAGCTGGAAGGAGAGCAGAGGAATGCAGCAGGGATGAGTAGAGATCTTGAAAACAAACTTTGCAGAGGGTGAAGGAATTGGAGCTCCTAAGTCAAAGAAAGACTGGAAATAGAAATGCAGAAATACCTAAACGAGGGCTGAAAGGAAGGAAAAGGTATGTCTGTATGCCTGTGACGGATCAGATAAGAAACAATGGGCTTAAATTTCAACAAGGAGGATTAAGGTTAGATGTTGGGAGAAACATGCCAGTACGAAAGCTATCTTAAGAAGTGAGATAGAGCACTTGGGAATGTGCAGCCTCTGGTGCCGGAGGGCTTCGTTGTTGGCTTGGGCCAATGTCACTTAGTGTGTATCAGGAACAGTGCTGTAGGTCGGGTGTGTGGTCTGCGTGATTTCTCAAACCCCGTTTTTAGTCTCCAGGTAACTATAAGGATTCCAAGTTCATCAGATTCATGCCCTGTTGAGGTTGCTGCAAGACGGAGCACGTGAAAGGGAACAGCCCCTCACCCACCAGCATGGGCTGGAGTAGAAGCTGCGCTTTATTTTGCTGCCAGACTTTGGTGGGGGCTCTGACTCTTCCCCAGGGTTTGCTGTTGCCTTCCTATGTACCCCTGTCCCGCAAGCGCAGTCCCCTTGAATTAGCTGCCCTTTATGGGGACCTGCCTCGTGAACTGAAGTAGATTTCAGGAAGTTTATGATATTAATAAGAAATAGAAGCAACTTGAGAATGTCTTATGTTCTCCTCCAGTTTTGACATACCGTTTTAACTAATGGAAATTTCAACCATTTATAGATGATATAAAGGACTATAATGATCCACCACAGTATTTTCTGCTTTACAGTTATTGCAAAATTGACTCCGAAGCTTAGTTTCTGGTTGCATTTAAAATAGTTTTCTGAATGGAAACAAAGCCAAACAGATTTGATTTTCATTCATCTGGTCTTTTTCAAACGAGGTTAAACCCGTCCAGTATTCAGTGACTATTGCAAAGAAACAGAATAAATGTCTTCAGAAGGAAACCAACTATTTGCAGGAGTACTTCAGTGGAACAGTTCTTGAGCCAAGAATAGCAGCAGCGATTGTGCTTTGGTAGCGAAGTGGCAGCAATTCTGAGAATGCAGCCAGACCTTTAAAGAGCCCTCAGCTGTGTGCGACCAGTGCAGAGGGGTGAACCTGCTCGCGGGAACACCTGACAGCAACCGAGCAGCTCCCCCGCTGTGTGATCAACGTGTATTTGGGGCAGGGGGGAGGAGGAGGAAGAGCAAGGAAGGGAGGGGGGGAAATGGCTGTAAAAGAACTAGAAGTTCGTGGATAAACAATCCTGTGAGATTTGAATATACGCGTTGATGAAAGTTCTCTCTCTACATGTCTTCCTAGAATTTGTGATGATACTTAGGTCCTGAAAATGCGAGCCCACCCCCCTCCTGTTCACGTGGAGCCCTCCAGCTGCGGTTGTGACGGGGCGGTCCCCCCTTCCGCAGGGGCAGAAGGCACCCGGATCCGCGCTGCGCCGCTAGGGCAGTTCCCTGCGTTTAGCAACAAACACCGCCTTTGGTTAATACGCTCTCGTGTTTGTCGCTCGGATCTTTTTTAGACGGAGGCGGGGAAGCTGTTACGGGCTTGGCAGCACGCCAATATACATCTGGGCCCGGGTCTGCTGCTGCCCGCCAGGCGCCAGGCGCGTTGGGGCAGGGAGGAGGGCGGCCAGGGAGGAGGGCGGCCGGCAGCGCCCGCGCCTGCCCTTGGCTGACTTTCAAAAGCGGGAGAAAAGCAGCTAGGGCGCTAATTGTCGCTGGGTCCCAAAGTGAAAATGTTTTGTGACAGTTGAAAGAATTTAAAGAGGAAGGAAGATCGGTTTAGTGTCAGCTGCAATTAGATAATCAAAGCTTAAAAATCCTGCTCTGTTGATGCCTTCACCTAGAGTTAAGGAGCGGAGCGAGGGGAAGGGGGAGGAGGGCTGTGCATGGAAAGGGCATTTCCATAGCCAGTGCAACCGAGGCCTGACCGAGCTTGCAGGTTGTCTGGGCGCACGCTTGCACAGAGAGATTTTCTTGGCAGCTCTACAGGATGAGGCTCACACTGTACACAGCCGACATATTGAAGCCGAGAGCCCTGGAGAACGTAGATGCAGGAGTAGAAACAGCTCTGCACACAATGTAGCGTCTCCTAGGATGGTTGGGCGGCTCCTTTCTTCAGGTATTTTATTACCCATCAGCCCTTTTTAGAGCCAAAAGGCAAAAAAAAAAAAAAAAAGGAAAGTAACCCTAACCCTGAGAAAATAGCATCTGCTTCTGTTAAATCAATTTATTACATAACATTTCAGGGAGAGAGCAGCAGCGCAGCGTCCTAAGCTTTTGGCTGCATTTCAGGTTTGATAAAATGGCGTCTTCGCAGTGAGCTGCTTGCTAAAGATACGTTGCACTGAGCAGAAAAATGCAGTTATTTGGTGTTTTCTACTGCTGCTTTTGCTTTGGAGAGGTAGCATTTAGTGGAATTTCTACTCATAATGAAAAATGTTTATTTTTTGCTTGTTTTCTTGATGCATTTAAAAGCTTTCAGCATCAGAGGAAAGGAACTACATTTTAATGTCGTAGTGCAGAAAATTAAAACAGGGTAACAGGCTTTCCCACTTGTGTACTTAACTGTGGTTTAGTTTTAAGTGAAGCAAGCTGCTTTATTCAATGCTTCCTTCTCTTTTCTCTGTTTCCACATTTTGTATGCTATTCAGGATTTGAGCTTCCCTAACATCTATGGTACTTGCTGTAAGTTAGCTTCGTAAGTGGCTTCAAATAGGTGACAGTTTTCAGGTTTGCCCTCAGCCTCAGACTGTGTATGCATAGAGCTGGGTGCAGCAGGTAACCTGAAATAGTAGCACTTCAATTCCCAGATTTTCTACTTTATTATATTTCGTTCTTCAGAGTAGGTGCTTGTGTCATTCTCTTTTTCTTTTATGAAATTACCCTACATTTAGTCTAGCACTTCCAATGTTTCTGGCAATTCCTATTTAATTCAGATATAGAAAAATTCATGTATAGACTTTTGAAGATCTGCTCACATTGAATTGAAAACTGTTTCTTTTGGGGGGAAGACGTAATTTGCCCTTTTTTCTTCACTTCCCACTCAGAATCACTACCCTTTGTGTGACAAGAATAAATCCCCAGTAGGACTGTGACTGGCCTTCGGGATTTTTCTCTCTTCTGCATGTCAAAGCAAAGAACAACATCGTCTGAGTCTGTCCTTTGGGCAGGACAGGACGAGCCAATGAATCTGGTGGTTGTTATGCCGAGGAACATGAACTGAAAAATAAAACCAGTAGTAAGAGAGGGAGTCACTATTAGATTTGATTTTAAATTGGTTGAGCAAAGCTTATTAATAATGTGTCTCCCAGTGAAAGTTTGTCGCAGGCTTTGCTGTTTCACACCTTCTCCATAGTTCGGCTCCGACATCAGCTGAAGGTTACAGCATACTTCAGTGCGCATAATTTTACTGTGCAGCATTCAGACTAATTACTGCGATGGAAGTTATGAAGATAGGTACTTTCAGTTGGCTGAATAAAAATGAAAAGAAATTATTGTAAATGACATTTTCAGAGGAGATTGAAGTTGTGGGGAAGCTGCTTGCGCAGGCAGGGTAATTCGCTTTTCTAAGTAGCGCATGCAACAGCGTCTCCCGTTTCACTCTACTCACACTTCGTTTGTAATCTGTGTAAACATGAAACTGATTTTGCAACTAATTATTCATATTCCTTATCAAACACAGCCAAAAATGTTTTCTATTTTTAATAGGTACTAAACTGAAGTTGTAAAGTATGTTGGGTACAGTATGTAATAACACCAGCAATCTCCTCCCATCACATTAAGGATATTATTTAAAACCAAAACAAAACCCACACGCTTATTGATAACACTGATCAAAGCTGTGCATTTTTCAGGCGGCGTGTATGACTGCAATTTGACAGAAGTTACGTTTGTTAAAACCAAATTTGAGCTGTTATTCTTGGTATTAGATTAATTTTTCCTTCCTGATAGCTGAAGAGATATTGTTGATCAAGGGAATCCTATCGTACAAAAGATCGCAGAATCACAGGTTGGAAATCAGTTTCACTTTGCAGTGTACCAGGGCTATGATTTGCTAATGTAAAATACCTGCGGTTCCTGTTCCTGATTCTTTGTTTAAAACCTTTGCTCAGTTCACAAAGGATAGCAGTGCTCCTGGTGGAGTGCAGTGCTTTTATTACTGATCTTTGCATAAATAGAGAGGAACTGATTCTTAAGAATTTTTCAAATGGATTTCCCATTTCAGTCTTAACAGCTTTGAAAACAAAAGAAAATATTCACAATTTCTATGAAGAGCCGGTTTCCTGGAAAGTTGGAAGTAATCTATGTGTTCAAAAAAAAGCCTCAAACAAAATTCTCTAGTTTTAATCATATACAATAATTTGCTTTCATTATTTTTCCTAAATGGATTAAGTAGGACTGTGTTACTAGTTATTTAATTGATAGGAATTAAATCCTTTTAGTCTAGAGAAAATGGAAAAGTGGCTTTTGGTTATTTGCTTTTAGAGACAAGAATATGAAAAGTCCTTTCTTCAGGATCAGTTCTGTGCTCAGCCTCTTATGTTTGTCCAGCAGCAAAGTCACAGTTTTTCCAGCTTTCTGTTTATATTGTGAATTTGTTTTTTTGATTATCTTTATTTCATCTGTCCTGTTTCTGACAAGTTTTATAGCAGCAGCCTTTGGTGTTAAAAACCAATTGTCCCGGTAAATATTTGGGCACTGTGAAGTTATTGCATGTCTCTGGTTTTGGTCTTTTTTTTTTTTGAATCTATGGCTCGCGGGAGGTGCCAGCGTGGTCCCGCTGACTCCAGAGCAGGGACGGCGCAGCACAGGTACGCTGCTCCTCAGGGAGGGCTTCCTTATTTTGTCACCTAAAAAAATTATTGTAGTCCCTATCAAAGCAACCGCTTTCTGTTCAGTCAGTGGTTATTGCCGAGGCTGCAGCCTGAATCTCAGTAAAAGGAGCTATGCTGATGGTACATGAAAGGGAGTAATCACGGAGTTGCAAACCCTTGGAAAGCAAAGGGGTTTGAGCTGCATGTGTGCTGCTTCCAAGCCAGATACTGTCGGGAGTAGATGTGCTTATCCACGCCGAGGCACCTGGCCATTTTCTACTTTTAACATGGTCATCGCCTGGTCTTTATAGTTCTCACCCCGCGTAATTTTTTTTTCTTCTTGTTTCTCTGCTCTTCAAAATCCTGATATATTATGTAATGCACCATTTTGCTCCCTACTCTCAGGAACCTTTCTAAGCTGTTTTGTCATCTTCCTCTTCCATTCCTACCCCTTCCCTTTACTTTCTGTCTTCTAAGTGCTCTCAAACTTGAGCGTTGCTTTAACCACCATCTTTGGGGAGAGGAGAAAGAAGAAGAACTGATTAAGCTCCCTTTCATCTCTTCTTGTCGGTCTTTGTGCCATTTTTGTGAGTGTTGAGACGTCATGCACTGTGATTGATCCTTCTTCACAAACCTGCCCCGCACAGACGCTCCCGCTTGCCTTGGGCAGCACCGTCGTTCTCCCAGGTACTCGCACATGGAGCTTAGGTTTCAGCTTTGACAAGACCTTTTTATTGGAACAATTATTTCAAGCCACTCTTAAATCTTTGTCATGTCTGAAATGTGCTGAATCTCACCACCCACAGTGCTGAAAAAATCTCACATAATTCTTCTTATCTGATTCCTTGGTTACCTCAACTTTTTATATTCTGGTGTGGACTGCTGCTGCTTTTTTCCTTTGTTCATTCCTACTCTAAGAATGCCGCTTGCCTCATTTTTCTGACCCTGTTGACCCTTTTAAAGTCACTTCACAGGCTTCCTTTCCCTTCCATGCCTTATCTGGGATTCTGGTCTCTGTTTAACACCTGTGTAGCAAACCTACATTATCAGGTAAATTTTCAACCTTCCTCCTTAGCTCTGTAATGTAACCAGTTGGCTTCATCCAGGAATAACATGATGCTTTCTTCCTTTCTAGCCATTGCATGTAGGAGGGAGAATCCCAGTAAATCCAAGTGGCGCCTTTCATATTCTCGTTTGGATTTGTCGTACACATGTCAATTATTTAGCTCTTTCTGTGAAAGGGTAGGCTTTTCCTAGCATCAGGACAGGTGATGAGCTAAGACTGGTTTCCCTTCCTTTCTCTAACATTTGTACTTTTACTGCAATTTATTTATTTTTTTTTAAAAAAAGCAAGATGCAGTCTGTCCTCGTTTAGTCTGTTCTTTCTTCATCTAGATAAATCTTCATGAGGCAACCAAGTAATCATCCCCTTTCTTGAAGAGCTACAGGTGGAATGTGTGAATAAGAAGACTTTGTCAAAGAGAGCGCACTTTTTTTATTCTTGGAACAACTTTCTTCAGTATTAGAACACCTCTAATTGGAGGCAGTTAAAGGAGCTAATCACACCAAAATATCTGTGATTTAAATTAATGCATATTAGGCATCCAATGTTAACAGCTTATTTGGAAGATTTGTTGCATCCATCATAAAAAAGAAAAGTCATGTTTCTGCAGATTTACAGCAAGTAAAAATATTGGACATGCATTTTTCTCCCTTATTTAGACAACCAGTTAAGAGGAGCTGTTTTGCGGATCGTCTCTAGCAATATCCCTAGGATCAGGCTGAATTACTTGCTATAAAATTCCCATCAAAAGAAATTAAAAGGAGTGTTCTGTACCAAAAATCTTGTAGAGAGCAATCGGGATGGGAAGTAAATGCAAAATCTTGAACTAAGCTTGAGTTCTTAGCATGAGAAGCGTTGTGCCTTCCAGTTTAACTTGGTACCCCAGCAAGCAGTTAGGTGCTCAAGAGCTTTTGTTTAATTCTTTGGATTAGCATCTGTGTGTGAGGATGTGGGAGGTGCTCTGGAAAGGCTGTCATCGGAGTATAACGTAGCACTGATTGTCATTGGTTTGGGGAGGAACTGGACTGTATGTGCAAGTGCTGCAAAAGAATGTTTAAACCACATATAAATCCTTTAAGAGCTGATTTCGTGGCAAAACTGGCTGTTATTTACAAAATACCTGAGTTCTCTGCTAAAATATAAGCTAAAGCAGTGGTGTTTGAATATATACTTGACAGTGAATAGTAAAGGTGGCTGTCTGTATTTGTTCCTTTATTTACAGGAAGGGTTGAAAACCTAAATGCAGGATGAATTCAGCGTGTTGAGTGTGATGGGGCTGTGTATGTAATGTCTAATGGCAGGCAGACATGTTACATTTTTTATTGGATGCTCTTGCTTTGTGTTTCTCTGAAGAATGAGAATTGAGTCAAAATAAATGGTAAGAGTCTACTAGATAGTCTTCTGAGTTTTTTCCAAATTTACCTTTTAGGTTTTCCCCTTAATTAGTGTATTTGCTATCCTTATTTATCACCTGCTTATTGGTTTTGCTAGTACACTAAGGGATACAAAGCACTTTTGTTGCTCTGTTCTAAAACTGAATAGTTCCACTATTTTAATCTAGCGTTTTGCCAGATTAAAAAAAAAAACAACACTAAATGTGAGCATTGCACTTCATTGTAGTGAGGAAAATTACTGTATTATGTTAGCGAATGTACTCTAAATTTTAGCAGAATGCAGCGTTGTAACTAGCAATGTAAAATAATACTTACTAGAGGGCTTTTGCAGTGCTTGAACGGTGGACTCATTTTTAACCTTATTGGATCCTTTCAGATCTCAGCCACAGTGGATTGGGAGACCATTATGAGAATTCCCACTGGGGACAGCAGCCCGCTTTCAGGAGTGAAGGCAACTGCAGCTGGGATAAAGTGATAATAGACAGGACTGACAAGGAAGCGTGGCCTTCCATTACCGGAGCCGAGACTGAGTCTGCCTCAGAATGTACTACAGACACTGACTCTGCCTCCAACTGTGGCTCAGAGAACAGTAGCATGGCTACAGGGAGTGCCCAAGGCAACTTCACTGGACATACAAAGAAAAATAATGGCAATAATGGCGCCAATGGAGCACTCGTCCAAAGCACTTCTAACCAGAGTGCCCTTGGAGCTGGTGGAGCAAACGGCAACAGCAGCTCGGCCAGGGTGTGGGGTGTGGCTGCGGGCTCCGGCTCTGGCCTAGCTCACTGCTCTGCCAGTGGTGGGGATGGAAAGATGGACAACATGATGGGAGACGGTAGAAGTCAGAACTGCTGGGGTGCTTCCAACTCGAATGCTGGCATTAATCTTAACCTTAACCCTAATGCCAATCCAGCTGCCTGGCCTGTGCTTGGACATGAAGGAACTGTGGGAGCAGGCAACCCTTCCAGTATTTGCAGTCCGGTCAGTGCCATAGGTCAGAACATGGGCAACCAGAATGGGAACCCCACAGGCACCTTAGGTGCTTGGGGAAACTTGCTGCCTCAAGAGAGCACAGAACCACAAACGTCCACTTCTCAGAATGTGTCTTTCAGCGTACAACCTCAGAACCTTAACACTGATGGACCAAATAACACTAACCCCATGAACTCTTCACCAAACCCTATCAATGCAATGCAGACAAATGGACTGCCGAACTGGGGAATGGCTGTTGGCATGGGGGCCATCATCCCGCCCCACCTGCAAGGCCTTCCTGGTGCTAATGGAACATCGGTTTCTCAAGTCAGCGGGGGCAGCGGTGAAGGAATGGGCAGTTCAGTGTGGGGGATGTCCCCAGGTAATCCTGCCACAGGAAACAGCAATTCTGGGTTCAGTCAGGGGAATGGAGACACTGTGAACTCAGCATTAAGTGCTAAACAAAATGGATCCAGCAGTGCTGTGCAAAAGGAAGGAAACGGAGCGAGCGCATGGGATTCGGGGCCTCCTTCTGGTCCTGGGGTACTAGCGTGGGGCAGGGGCAGTGGCAACAGTGGCGTTGGTAGTATGCATTCTGGAGCTTGGGGCCACCCCAACCGTAACACCAGTAACGGTGTGAACGGTGAATGGGGTAAGCCCCCAAACCAGCATTCCAATAGCGACATCAATGGGAAAGGATCAACAGGGTGGGATAGCTCTAGCGTTACCAGTCCGAATCCTGCCATGCAGCAGGGCAATGAACAAATGAACTCTTGGGCCAAAGCTGCAGCGTCTGGCACCACAGCTAGCGAAGGAAGTAACGACAGCAGTGGCAGTCAAAACGAAGGTAGTACTGGGAGGGAGGGGGCTGGAGAGGGCAGGAGGAGAGACAAAGGGATGATAGACCAAGGGCAAGTTCAGTTGCCAAGAAATGACCTTGACCCCAGGGTCCTGTCCAATACAGGGTGGGGACAGACCCCTGTAAAGCAAAACACTGCCTGGGAATTTGAAGAGTCCCCGAGGTCTGAACGGAAGAATGACAATGGAACAGAGGCCTGGGGTTGTGCAGCTACTCAATCTTCAAACTCAGGGGGGAAGAACGATGGGTCCATCATGAACAGTACAAATACCTCTTCAGTATCTGGGTGGGTCAACTCTCCACCGGCAGCTGTTGCAACAAATACAGGTTGGGGAGACAATAACAACAAAGCACCAAATGGCCCAGGGGGATGGGGAGAGTCAGCAAGCTCTACTACTGTTAATAATGCTGCTGCTGCCAAAAGCGGCCACGCTTGGAGTGGGACCGCAAATCAGGAGGACAAATCACCTACCTGGGGTGAACCTCAGAAACCCAAATCTCAAAACTGGGGAGATGGACAGAAATCAAATCCAAGCTGGACTTCAGGAGGTGGAGACTGGACAGATTCATCATCTGTTCCTGGACACTTGGGTGATGGGAAGAAGAATGGACCTGGGTGGGATTCTGACAATAGATCAGGGTCTGGTTGGAATGATTCCACAAGGTCTGGGACCAGTGGTTGGGGAAATGGCACAAACAGCAAGGCTAATACAGGTACAAGTTGGGGGGAATCTTTAAAGCCAGGCTCCCAACAAAACTGGGCTAATAAACCCCAGGACAACAACGTGAGTAACTGGGGAGGAGCTGCTTCTGTAAAACAGACGGGGTCAGGGTGGGTTGGTGGGCCAGTGCCAGCCAAACAAAAGGAGAACTGTGAGGCAACTGGCTGGGAAGAGCCATCTCCACCGTCCATTCGCCGCAAGATGGAAATCGATGATGGTACCTCAGCTTGGGGCGACCCAAACTACAACAACAACAAGACTGTAAACATGTGGGATAGAAATAATCCTATAATTCAGAGCAGTACCACAACCAATACCACCACCACTAGCACCATTATCAACACAAATATGGTTGAACCTCAGCCATCGCACCAGTCAAGTGCCCAGCCGAACCGGTCCCCGCTGCTTGGTCCAGGTATGAAAATGGTTTTATAAGATACTCTATACCAGTACCAATTACTGAATGCTGTCTGATCACTATGTAGTTACACATTCAAGACAGAAATTCTGTATTTATGTCATAGAATGAGGTTATTCATTTACTCCAAAGCAGTGTTAACTCTTTGAGGACAGAACCCATGGAACCTGACACACAAGCTTCCAAAGTCCAGGTGAATGTAAGAAAGGCTTCAAACAATATCTGGTCAATAACACCCTAGGTCCTTAGACTGTTGATCGACATTTATTTGCCAGCTCTTCCATGGTTATGTAGCACCTTCTTTTTATTCAGCCGTTTGAGAGTTTGGGGTCCTTGCTACCTTTTGTTCTCCTACTTGTCTTCTGTTACCATTGCTCAGTCTTTGTTCTTGTTTAGGCAGTACGCATCTGTTTCTTTTCTGGAAACCATATCTCTTGGCAGCAGATGTTTTTTAACGGTTGCATGAATCTAGACTGTTGTTTCTCTGTCTTCTGTTTGTTGTCTTTTATGAAGAAACGGTTCCCTTCCATACCTCAGGTCTCAAGCACGGGTAGAATCCTGGACTTTTATGTGATTCTCGTAAAGCTGGATTAGTTAAAGATGTTAATATTCAGGGTGGCTGGGAAAAGTTATTTTAACTTCAGCTATGTTCCAAAGACAAGCTTTTAGGCATCTAGGAATTTTTCTAATCAAAGACAAGGTACCGCTGTAGACAAGCAGCAAGGAATAAAAATGGGGGGAAAATGAGAAAAATGCGTAGCGGGGAGGTACTTAAATAAAAGTTACTAGCAGACCTGCTCTGTGTCATGACCACAGACTTCTCCAAATAAATCTAATCTTGGAGTGCTCTTTGAAATTCTTCATCTGATTTTTGTCTCCCAAGTTTTTGTTTTGTCTTGGTCATGGCTAAATATTGACTTTTTAACTGTGTTTTTCTCTAAGTAGGTTTTGTTCTGCTGCTCTTATTTCCATCATCTTTCTCTTTGATGTTTTGAAATAATTCAAACTTAATGTAATGTCTGTGTAAAAACAGTCTCATGGTCCCTACTCTGGTCTAATATTTTAACAGCGAGTATCTATTTTAATAAAATAATGTGTTCCAGAAGGAGAAATCTTTAAATAGTCTTGTACTTGGTCAGTCCGACATACGTGATCCAGAGTTCGTTTACCTTAAACTTGTTTCATCCTTATTTAAAACTTGACTCATGAAGCCGACAATTCAGATTTCTGATTGTAGTGGGGATACCTTGAAAGTGGGGATTTGATTGGTGGTGTTATTTTTTTTATTAAGCTGATTTTTGGATAATTATGTCTCTGCTTGTTAGAACTGTTCACATGCAGTGATATTAATGCTATTCATCTAATCTAACGCCTTGCGGAGGAAAATCTGCTGTTCTGAGTCCTTCAGATTTTGAAAATGGAATTTAAAAACTGTTGTTCTGCAGGGATTCCTCTGGAGAATAGGTGGTAGCAAAGGAAGAGTTTCCTTGAAGTAATATGTTTATGCAGTCAGAGAACTGCTTATTAATTTCTAACCATCCACTCAAGATATTGCAAGACTAGGTTAAAATTACAGTATTGTGCATCTTGCAGAAATGTTCATTAGAAAGATTGTCAGATACTAAAGCAAAACCAGCTTGCAGAGCGTACTTAAGACAGCATGCAAGAAAGGATAAATTGAGTAATAGTGAAGGCAGTTTGAAATACGGTTCTGACATTAGAATTTAGATAAAGTTTTTGAGGGTGTAAGTTAGGCCTTTTGTTTTGTGTTTTTGCTTACATATGCCTACAGTTGTGCACATGGGGACAGACAAAGGCCATGCATGCAAATATTTTGAAGGATTATTGTCTAATCTGCAAATGGAAGCTAGGAGTAGCCCACGGTGTCTGTGTTATGCCCGTCTTTACTTTTGACTGTGCTTGCGAGGGGCTGGTATCATGCTTACCTCTCAGAGCGAGAGCAAAAAATGTGATTTAAAATGATCCTATTAGTTTCCCCATTCATAGTGCAGAAGACCTATTTTTACCACTGCATGTAGCGCACAGCAGCTGTAGAGCAATATCCTGTTGGTCTTTGTGGAAATTTACACAAGACTTAAAACATCTACAAATCATGTCCCATCTGGGACAGCTAAAAGATGGGAAGGAAGTAATGAGCGGCTTTCCTGCGACACAGACATGGGCTTATGGTTTGTTGTCGTGCTGTTTAACCTTATTTTTCCTACGCCAGTTCCCTGTCCCGTTGGCTGTGCGTTTCCAACCTATACGGTAAGGGGCACAAGAATCCTGTAGCCAGGAGACTTCTGTGACCAGCAACCAAATTTCATCCAACAACAGTTTTCCATGTACAGTATTTCCATGAAAAACATGACCATGTAATTAAAGGTTGCGCCACAGGGCACGGGTTGAACACTCACTGAAATCTTACAGCACTTGAACTAAGTAATTACCACTGGCATTTTGTCTTCCTGCATGGGTCATGACGTGCTTTGCTAATCATTTTTAACGTTCCCTGTTATTCAGGGAATATAATGAATGAGGAACCCTGGATTCTGTTCCCGTATTAGTAGGGCAGCCTGCCGTAGCTGTAAGCCGGTGCAGCCACGCATCCTGAAAGCAAAGACGTGGATTTTGATTTTGCTGTACAGCATTAGTTAACTGTTCACAGAGGAGCAGCATTGCCTTTTGGGTTTTAACTGTATGCTGTATTAGTTTAGAAATGGAGGCCAAGTTACAGTCTTGTTATTCAAGTTGTCACCCATCCCCAGAACTTCTCGGAATTCTTTGAACACAGAACTTAAAAGCTATTGATGGGAAGCAGATGTTGCTACACACTTGATGACAATGCATAATGCTCTAAGGAGTTTCTTTTTCTATTGGGGGGTGGGAGGAAAGGGGTAGATAATGTGACAAGCATAGTCCTCTCTGGTTGTAGGAGCTTGCTCCCAAACCACCGGTGAGTTATTTAGACAGAGGAGCAGAAAGCCTAGTGGTTTTGATTTGGTTTCAATTTTTCTCTAAATTGCTTGTGCATAATTCTTGCTATTTAACTCTTGTGACTTCGGTACAAGGGGAATAAGAAGTGAGGAAAGGTTTTGCAAACTGGTGGTTAAAGAGAGATTTCTGGATCCCAGACAGCACCAGATCCTCCCTCCAAATGCTGAGACGCGAGCTTGATGCTTTCCTCTTCCCGTTCGTTAGGTAGAGCCTGTCAGGCTTCCAACCACCTGTCTTCCAGCTGAGAAACAACAAAAGATAATGTAGGCTTCCCTATGGAGATTTTAGGTTGAAAGTTAAGGTCTTTGTGGTTCCTAGAGAGTAATGAGCTTAACTTTTAAAAATCCGAACCAAGACTAAATTTGGAAAGCTCTGAACTTCCCTCTGTTCCTTTTATAATCCAGTGCCATTGTCTCAGCAGCAACTTACGTGTCATTCGTAGCATGTAATGTATGTGAAACAGAGGATCCAGGTGATGCATTTTCCTTACTCTGAACTTTCATCAGAGTGGATTTGAAACCAGATCAGCTTTGAGCTCCTTGAGGATGCTCAAAACACCCTGGCTGGGGTGCTCAGCCCTCTTAATGGCCAAGTTGTGGGGGACAGCCAGGTGATACTGAGAAACCTGCCTTCTGTTTCCGCACAAGGTTGAAAGCCAGGTAAGAGCTTCCCTAATGCTCAGCAGTATGCAAAGGGATGGAGCTCCACTGCATGAACCAGAATACCTTTCAGAAAATGAACACTTGAAAGGTTAAGGGTTACAGGAGACCCTTAAAAACGTATAGAACTGTCCCCTTTACACACACACTCCCCTATAGCTTATTTCTTTTCTATTAATAGCAGATAACTAGGGGCTGTTTTGTAAACAGTCTCATTTTTCTACCTAATTTCTTCCTTCTTCATCTACATACGGTTCTAATATTTCATTTTGCCTGTATTGTAGTCATACGCTCTGGTATTTATCATGGACCAAACAACTCTGGGCAAAACAATTTCTGCCATCCAAATGGCTGTAGGGTTATTTTGAGGGAAAACAACTGCATCCTGCCACAGCTTAGTTAACATTTCACTTTCCCTTGAGGATTTCCTGCTGGCTGTGGCCCAATGTTAATTATGTTTTTATTTCTATGAAACAAAGCTCTGCCAATGTGTCCGTGTTTATTACTCACTGCGATCTTTTTGTTTCTTGCAGTTCTAACAGTGTTTAAAAACTTCTGTATTAAAACCTCCCTTTCTTGCCAGAGAATCCTTTAATGGAGCTCATTCTGTTGCAAAACAACATTCATACAGACCTGGGTGTTTTCTAAGGCATGTTTTAAGGTTTTTTCTCAGGAAAGCCTAAACACATTTTCTTTTCTTGAAAAAAACAGTAAATTTTCTCTGAGCAGAATTTTTGAAAATTATAGGCAGGCTCCAATTTTGAGACCACTGTGAAGGTGTTTTCCCTCCAAACAGCTGCGTAGAGGAACCTAAAACAGCTGCTTACTTTCATTCGCCCACTGTAACGCTGCTTGCGAGCTGCCTTCATTGTGGTGTGACAGTACTGGAGAGCGTCGCGCCGCCAGAGGCAAGCTGTTGGGACTGCAGACTTAGAACTAATATGCCACCTGTGCCTGTTCCAAATATGGAGCATACTGGGTTATTTTGAAAATTGAGGAAGAACAGTGTTTATAAAAAGAGAGCCCTCTGGAGAATACAAAGTAAATTTCTTCTTTTACCTGTAGAATTTTGCATCGTTCATTCAAAATGTGACTTTATTCACCTTTTTAAGTTTCTAAAACAGAGTCATATGGAGTCATTAGAAGGTAGCGCAGAGATAGTAATGTTAAGACAGCAGGTGCGTAACACAGAGGGGAGATGGGTTTGTAATTAAGTACGCTGGCATTTACGTACAGGTTAGTTTTTGCAGCGTGCAAGTTATTTCTCCAGCAGCATTCAGTTTTTATTTACTTATTTCCTTCACTTAATTTGATCTGTTAAGATAGTTTTGAAAACTTTTAGTTGATGCATTTTCTTTGCTTTTATGTACTTGCAAGTATTCTCTCAGCAAAGGCTGGCTGCCTCGTTATTTGTAATCCCCTATTATTTACCTCTCAGTGCATTTAAAACACTTAGCTCAAAATAACGTGGACATGAAAAAAGCCCACAGATGTATCAGTGTTGTTGAATTTATAGTAAAGCGCAACAGAAGGACCAGTTCTTTTGAATTTTCAGTCTACAGCCTAGCACACTTTGCCTTTTCAATATGAGTTGTGTTTTCAGGTTGATTTCATAAATTGAATTAAGTTTCCAGTACAAGTTGCGTTAACTCAGAGAAGTACTATTATTCTGCTCGCTCTCTATTTGTATTTGTATTCTACTTGGTGCTTTAGAGATGTCTTGTTTTCTGTTTCATTTGCCTGCAGTTAATCTTTTTCAGATGCCAGTATGATTAAATACATGCAGTTGTCTGACAAGGTTGCCTCCTGAGTAGTGAGGCAGAAATTCAAATAAAGCTTTCATTAAATAAAGTTGGCTTAAAGATCCAAGCAGAAAGCTTGAATAAGTATTTTAGGTGCAACACCAGGGAAGTGGTCCCTTTAAGTAGAGGTTCATTCCTACACATGCGTATGTGTCTCTGTACTCACTTTAAATTAACCAGAAATGTAAGACACCTTGATAGAGCTTAGAACATAGTATTTTTGTTTCAAATGGAAACCAGTTTAATGAAACTGTGAAATTTTGGGTTGTTCCAGGAGTATGTTTTAAAACACCCTGAATCTTGCAGGTAGTGAAGGAGCTTTATTAAGCTATGTGTTCCTGAACATGTCGACTTACTTTGGGTATGTTTTACGCCATATGTACTTCTGTCAGTATCTGAGAGCACTGCAGTTGCTTTAAGAAATAGAGCCTAAAACAAGTAAGTGATACGGTAGCACTGGAGTGGTGGACAGACAGATAGGAGCCCATCTATTTGAAAGGATTTTTCTTCTCTGCTAACCAGTGTTTGAGTTGTTATTGGCAATGGATGTTGCTGGCAGTTTCTAGTAACAGAAATTCTGTTGAAATCAGTGAGTTCTGTAAAGACTTGTTGCTCAATGAAACGCTGTTGATTAGTTAGTTTAATGTATTTCAAGGTACTCTTAAATAAAGTTCTTTTGTGGCAACTTCCTTGCCATTATCTTACCTACTCTAGGTGTCAGTTTGTGTAGAAAATGTTACGTTTCTGCACTTTAAAACCTTTCCAGAGTATTTTTACAGATAGCAAAAAAGGAATAGTGCTGCAGCAAAGCAGGCACCTAGCTCTTAAATTATAAAAATTGGCTGAAATCAGAAATTACACCCTTTTTTGGGCAGTAGCAAGACCAGGTTTCTTTCTTACCAGATCTGGTTCCATGGCGTGAGCTGCCAGAAGTTACAGATCTGTCAGGGCAATAGTTGATGGAAATAAAACACCCAGACTTAATATTCATCTCCAAGGAAAAGAGAACAAGTTCCTGAATTAGCAGCTTACTTAACAGTGGAAGTTTTAAGCAGACTGAATTCTGCAATTCTTGTTGAGATCTCGGCTGTCATGTAATGGAGTGCTTTTTGTGACAATTGTAGAAAAACAGGTTGATAATTCGGTATATGCAAACATTTTGTTTTCTTGCCTGTTACCTACCTCTCTGGCATATTTTTAAAAAGTACCTTGAACTCCATCTGTGATCCAAATTTGTCTCCTTAAGAAAAAACCTTTTTTTAAGAGGTAATGGTTGTTTTAAATTCAATTTACACTTCTCCTGTGTCGGTTAGTGTTGCTCTTTGGGACTCAGAAGCTGTATGGCTGTTCCTGGCACAGTCAACCTCAGTGCTAAAATCAGTGTCATATGGATTTAAGCGCATTACGTTCAAGCTGAGCCAGACTAAGACTATTTCTTTATAGTAGCTTACGTCTTTCAGTGAGTTAAAATAATACTCTGTAGGAAAACAATGGTTTCTACCTGCTGTTCCTCATGATTTGAGTATAGATTCTAATTGCAGTCCTGCCTAGTTCTCCTTAAAAATAATATTTATTATAATGTAGAGGTTCAGTGATGAAGGGGTACGTAGGGAACACAGTCAACCACGAGCTCTAATAACAGCTTTAAGGAATGCAAACGACATATATAACCTACATTGAAAGTTGTAACAAACACACACCATCTTACTCGTAGGGCATGAGAAAAGAGATTTGAAAATTTGTAAATGGTTAACTGAAAGTAGCTTGAAATCTTTCAGTGAAGCAAGGCCCAGCTCAGATGTGGGTCCTGGTCTCCTGAAGGCTCGCAGTGCTGCGTGTGCTCCCGAGCCCGCTCGGTCTGCCCTGAGAAGTCACGCTGGAAGCAACTGCTCCCTTGGGAGCGGGTCTGGCACTCACGTGGCAGCCTGACTGCTCCTCGCCGTCCTGAAAAGTACTCCTGTCGTGACATCTTGGCATTAGCACTCAATGAAGAAAAAGACTTTCTGAGACCAAATCAAAGGGATTTTTTAAAATATGTTTAATTATAACTGTGTCTACTTACTGGTTCGTGCTCTTTCCAGACAAAACGCTTAAATAAAACGTCCATCTTTGAAACTGTTGACAAAAGAAACCTTTCCTCTCGTCACTGTTGTTCTCTGCTTCCCCTTGCTTCAGCAGGCTGGGGAGAAATGCCTACTGTCCACACAAAGACCGAAGCTTCTTGGGGAGAGCCGTCGTCCCCTTCTGCTGCAGTTGATAATGGCACTTCAGCATGGGGGAAGCCCCCTAGCAGTGGTACAGGGTGGGGAGATAATCCTGCCGAGTCGGCAGGGACATATGGAAGAACAAATGCTCCAGCTGCTGCCCCAGCACTGTGCAAACCAGGTACGTGCGTGAATGTCACTGCCGTAAGAGGCTGGGGGGGAAAGGCAAGGTGTATCTGCTTCTGCCAGCACGTTTAAACAGCACTCCTTCTGTTTTTCTGTACGTTGAAATCTTAATTTCATTCTTAAAGCTCCCATTAGCTGTCTCAAAATGCTGATATTCCAGATATGAAATTCATATGAAATTATGAATATAGTGCATCGATCCAGTAAATTTAAAGGTATTCTTTAGAGTATTTTTCTGTATTTCAATAGGAGTGTAGTATAAATTGCAGAGATGCAGGAAACTAGAACATTGCAGAAGGCTGTAAAGCAGTACTTCTCCCTCGCTGCCTAAAAGAAACCCGTATTGGGATGAGAATCAACTGAGCTCAGTCAAGATAGGATTGATTTTGGTAGGAGACGCATAGGAATGACTAGTCTTCTCTGCTCGGTTAAACTGAGGGAGTGCATATCTCCTTCAGCTATTGAAACTCTTCACAGGTTCAGGAATATCCTGAGCTATTTAGTGCTTCACGATTCCTAACTGGCGTTATTTGATAAAAATCCTCCATCTGTAAATGCTCTGGTGGCTACAGGGCTTTAGACTCCTGTGTTGCCTGTGGTAGTCTTAAGCTTCACTCCTGCAAAATACTATACTGAGAGGGAGAGAAGGCCCAGAAAACGTAAACAGAGATCGATCTTAAAATAAGTAATCTCGGCTTTAAACAGAGTAAACAGAACAAAATGGAACAAGGGCACACAACCGCACAGCTTAGTGTAAAGCATTCCCTGCCACCCACGTGCTCCTTTCAGATCCCGGTCTTCTGAGATGGGAATGAGCTTCTGACCATTAGTGACCTTGAAATTTGGTTTTATTCGTTGGAATAATGTGACGGCTAAAATGGTGAGATTCATTGAAAGAAAATGGCACTTAACAAGGGTGTGGTCATACATTTGGCTCCTTGTTCCTAGGAGACCACAATGACTGTGACCACAGATCTTGCTTGTTCAGGAAAAAGCAAGGCTTGCTGTTGCTGGACTTTTTCTCCTATAAAATATTTAGAGAACTTTTCTTTTTCGATAGCTTCAAAGGAGTCCTTATCATTTAATGCCAATTAAGCTACTTGATGAACTTCTATATCTCTTGAAAAATACTCTTAATATTAGCACACTGGATGTGGCATAAAAGGAAATAGAATCTGATATTTCTTCTCCCTCTTTCCTTTCCCTCCAGCTTCAAAATCTATGCAAGAAGGCTGGGGCAGTGGTGGGGACGAAGTGAATCTCAGTACTAGTCAGTGGGAAGATGAAGAAGGAGATATGTGGAATAATACTGCTTCACAAGAGAGCAGCTCCTCCTGTAATTCCTGGGGGAATGCCCCGAAGAAAGGACTTCAAAAGGTAAGACAAAAATAAAGATACTCCCTAGAAAAGAATGGAATTAGTATAACGTTTCTAGAATAAGTTGTCACAAATTCTGTGTTACGTTACACCTGAACTCTTAAATTAGACCTCTGACACCTGAACACAAACACAGCTTGCCACTACAGTGGTTCAAGTACAGCCTACCTTGTTTCCAAGGGAAAATGGGAGACGTCAGGTGCTTCGGGAGTTTCGCTGTTGTTGCTTTTGTTTTCTCTAAGTTTTATAAGCTTCCATGTATTCTGAAGAAATGATAATGTATTAACAGAAACAGAAAACGCGTTAAGGGGGTTTTTGTACGCTTTCTGTCGTGGTAGAAAAGCGAACAGTAGTTTGTGATGAAGTGATTCAGCAAAAAATACCTATTTCCTATTTGTGAGGATCAAATAGATAATTTTAAGGTCTGTACTGGTATGAGAACAAAGCAAATTCGTATTAATGCCGCGCTCAACCGAGAACATAGACAATTATGTTAGGAAGTTTTCCATTGCGCAGTCTTTATTTCAGGACAAGGCCAGGCTGTAACTTTAAGGAATTGGGAATGCATTTAGCCAGTTTGTTTGTTATTCCATTAGCCAACAGTTAGGCCAGTGATTTGATCAAGTATGGTTGTTTCTTGTACTGTCCGCAGCCCAAAACAAATCCACGCTTGTCCCTTGGTACTTTCTGGAGAACTGAAAGGAAGAGACTTCTTAAGGATTTTGTGATAGAAAAGCTGCACAGAGATCTTTTAAAGGTGTTTATCTAGACGCTCTTGTTTGTTTTTAAGAAAATACACTGAGTAACATTCTTAACTTCAAGGTTGCAAACTCGTTTTTGGGAATGTTTTTCAGGAAGTGTTGTACTATTTCTGAATTTTTGATTTCATTATGTTTTTCTGCCAAGGATTAAAATGAAATATGTAAATTCAAAGGTGGCTTTAATTCAGTGGTCGGCAAATCAAATACTAAATCGTACACTGAACACCTGTTCAGCTGAGATAAAATTTGTACGCTTTGTGGGGGAAGAGAATCGTAGTTACGTTGTTCGGAGGGTTCTTCAGTACTTTCTAAATTAATGTACTAATATATCTTTCAGTAGCATGTACTATTAATACGAAAAACTTACCACATATTTTATGTACATCTCACTAGTATGAATATGGGAAGTGGACCATTAATGGAATCTCCCGTTTATTTACTAAGGGTATGAAGACATCTAGCAAGCAAGATGAGGCCTGGATCATGAACCGTCTGATAAAACAGCTCACAGACATGGGCTTCCCTGTGAGTAGTGTTCATAGCCAGCATGCTGGT
The DNA here is from genome assembly GCF_963921805.1 of Phalacrocorax carbo. NCBI lineage: Eukaryota > Metazoa > Chordata > Aves > Suliformes > Phalacrocoracidae > Phalacrocorax > Phalacrocorax carbo. Next base: position 528,474 of record NC_087528.1, read on the forward strand.
GGCTTAGCTTTTGTACCTTGTAGTTCTGACATTCGATGTTTCAGGCTGTAGCTACAAAAAGAACTTCAGTCTCTGCTTGAGGCCGGGAAGGAATTGTGTTACCTGCATTTAGATGTTTTCTCTAATTTCAGAAATCTACCATAAATTAGTAGGGTGCTCTCTGAGATTACTTGGTGCTGTACTTGGTGTGATGACATTTCTAGATCATTTGAAGTTGAGTTTTATAACAACAGGTGTTACTCTGAACTTCAGTAATAATTTCACTCACGTTCCCCTTTTCTGATACAACTGAGACTGGAGTATAGCTGGTTTTTTTCAGAGAGGCATATCATAGTGATATTTAAGTTGTCCATAGAAAACAGGAAGAAATTTAAGTAGAGCAGTATGATTTGACCTTGTAGAACTGGTACTTACTTGACAAACTGAAACTAACTGAATTGTTGTGGGAATTGGTAAAAGCAGAAAAAAAAATACGTGCAGACATTATTTGTGCTGCTGAATAAATATTAAAACAAGTGTTCAAGATAGCTCTGTTTTCTCAGTTTGCTTTGAAATCCTATAAGCATGATTACTTAACATAGTCCGTTTTTTTGACAGAGAGAGCCAGCGGAAGAGGCCTTGAAGAGCAACAATATGAATCTCGATCAGGCCATGAGTAAGTATCTGTGTAATAATTTTTCTTTCCCTTAAAGCAACACAGGAACCATTCATGATTCTGAGAGTTTGATCTTATCCAGATCTATTTGATAATATTTATTTTCTTGCTTTTGCTTATGTAAGAAGTCCTACTCCTCTGAACCGCTGTTGGCAAATCCACTCTCTGCGTCACCTTTTTCAATACATTTCCCCTTTCTGTGAAGGTGCTCTGCTGGAAAAGAAGGTGGAAATGGACAAGCGTGGAATGGGAGTGACCGACTATAATGGAATAGTCACCAAACCCCTTGGCTGCCGCCCACCACCAATCTCCAAAGAGTCTTCCATGGACCGCCCCACCTTCCTTGACAAGGTAAGTTCAGAAATATGAATGTGATTTACAGGTCAAAACTGTACACGATATAGAAATGTCGATGATTTCTACTGTCTGTTTAGAAAGCGGTAGAGAGAAATGTGAAAGTTAATACCACATTGCTTTGTTCTTTTTCTTATCTTTTTTTAATATTGTGGGGAATTTAGTCCTTGTGAAAGGACCAGTAATTGCATTCCCACATAGAAATAAACAGTGGTCATCCCCAGTGCTACACCTGAAATGAGAATGTAGCAAGGAATCAGTAATGCAATGGAACTAGAAATAGGGGAAAAAAGGAAACGGAGCGCAGAAAGCCTTTCACTCTGTAGGAGCCCAGAGAGTCAGCAACCCTTGCCCAAAGTAACGATCAGGCAGGACCAAGGCCGAAATTTTCAAGAATTAGGCTCCTAATTCCTGTTTTAGTTTTGAGCTCCTTATAGATTTCAGTGAACGTTCGATACTTAAATAAGGATGAGGAGCTGAGGTATTTTTGTTAAGTCAAAGAGCAGTCACGCGCAGTCATAAATAGCTTCTCCGATGAGCTTCCTTTTCTGTGATCACGTATGACAAACTTTCCAGCACTGCTTATGACTGAGGAGAAGGCTCCAGAAGTTCCTAGTGTCCAGGATTCAAAGTGCCTAACGAAAAGGATGTAGCAAAAAGTGCAGCCAGATCTTCAGTAGGAAATGAGATTTACCACCTCACACAAAGTTCTACAAAGAGACCCACCAATCATCTCAGAATCTCCCTAAAAATTATTAATAAGGAAAGAACAGTCTCTGGCACCATTCTTTTATTTCACAGGTTATGCCAGATGTTCATAAAGATGTGGGGCTGGGGTGTGGTTTCTGAATGCAGAAATAAATAGTTTTCACAAACTGTGCTGAAACCAATTTATTTTACATAAGCTTTTTACAGGATGTGAGACAATAATGATATATAATCTTAACACAGACTGTATTAAAAACTTTACTCACTCTGAATAACAATTATCTTCCCAGTCCTTCCCAGTTTTCTTATAGTCTTAACTGTAGCGTTGTCCCTAAAGTTGTGGTTTGCGTTGTGACAGGTTCCCACGTGCTGCACTAAGAAAATTAGCGTGGCGTTATAGAATCATAGAATCATTTAGGTTGGAAAAGACCTTCAAGATCATCAAGCCCAACCATTAACCTAACACTGCCAAGCCCACCACTGAACCATGTCACCAGGCACCACATCTACATGTCTTTTAAACACCTCCAGGGATGGTGACTCCCCTACTTCTCCTGGCAGCTTGTTCCAGTGCTTGACAACCCTTTTGGTGAAAAAATCTTTCCTAATATCCAATCTGAACCTTCCCTGGCACAACTTGAGGCCATTTCCTCTTGTCCCGTCACTGGTGACCTGGGAGAAGAGACTGACACACGCACACACACCCCCACACACACCCCCAGCCTCCTTTCAGGCAGCTGCAGAGAGCGAGAAGGGCTCCCCTCAGCCCCCCCTTCTCCAGGCTAAACCCCCCCAGCCCCCCCAGCCGCCCCCCAGCACACTTGTGCTCCAGACCCTGCCCCAGCCCCGCTGCCCTTCTCTGGACACGCTCCAGCCCCTCCAGGCCCTTCTTGTCCCGAGGGGCCCAAACCTGAGCCCAGCACTCGAGGTGGGGCCTCCCCAGTGCCGAGCACAGGGGCCCCATCCCTGCCCGGCCCCTGCTGGCCACACCAGGGCTGACACAAGCCCGGGGGCTGGTGGCCTCCTTGGCCACCCGGGCACTGCTGGCTCATGCCCAGCCGGCTGTCAGCCAGCACCCCCAGGGCCTTCTCCGCCGGGCACTTCCCAGCCCCTCTGCCCCAGGCCTGGGGCGCTGCCTGGGGTTGGGGTGACCCAAGGGCAGGACCCGGCCCTTGGCCTTGTTAAACCTCACACAGCTGGCCTCAGCCCATCAATGCAGCCTGTCCAGGTCCCTCTGCAGAGCCTTCCTGCCCTCGAGCAGATCGACACTCCCGCCCAACCTGGTGTCACCCGCAAACTCACTGAGGGTGCCCTCGATCCCCTCATCCAGATCATTAATAAAGTTATTAAACAGATCGGGCCGCAGTACTGAGTCCTGGGGATACCTCTCGTGACCAGCTGCCAGCTGGATTTAACTCCTGTTCACCACCACTCTTTGGGCCCAGCCAACTCTGTGTCCTGTGCTAGGACATCTGATAAATACTGACCTTTAAATGACAAGTATTACTGTTCCTGCTGTCGTCACAGTCTGAACAGTTTGCGTTTTAGTGCTGGTATGATGCAAACTGTAAACAACTTAATTTGATTAAACACAAATGCATCTTACCTAATTGTGGGTTATTATTAAGGAAAAATTAGCATTGCTTTAGAGAGTCTTTAGATACCAAAAGTTTTGTGATAGTTCACATGCTGCCGCAGTGCTGCATCATCTAGTGTCATGGAAGTTTCCTCCAAAGATTACATATGACAAAACTGCTTTTCTGCTTTTGGGGGAATAATAACGTGTTTTCTTTCTGGGCTTGCTACTTATGGAATGATGTGGTGTCCATTATGTTGTTGCTCCCTAAACCAGACTAAACTGATTGTGTATTTCCTCTGATGTGAGGCTCAACCTGGCTCTTCTTTCTGCCATGTAAAGTTCACCCTTACCTATGGCAAATCTATTTGTTTATGGTAAACTTCAATGAATATGTTAACTGAAAGATCTCTCTCCTGATAAAGGTCACAAAATTAATGCATCCATACCAGTTTGCCTTTTCTAAGGTAACAGTATCTTAAGCAGTAAAATTATTGCCAGAGAGGTGCATTGTGTGCAGCATCATGCATAATTATGGAAGCATATGTTAAACACAACTAATAAGAAGGGAGTACTAAAATTATTAATATTAGTTCAGCAAGTAAAATCTGTCCGTCTAGGTGTAATCTGTCACAGTGACTTACTATAACAAAGGAAATAATCTCAAACTCTTTGTTAGCTATCAGACTGTTGAGCCACTTGCTGAGTGAATTAAACAAATGTAGTTTCTACTGTAAGAACAGGTATTTTTTCCAAAGAGATTCTTTCCAGGTTTACGGCTCATGCTACTAAAGCCACCACTCCTCTTCTCCAAAACCTTTTTGCCCTTTGAGGTACTATTTCAGGGCATGAGCCTGGAGCTGTCTCGTTTCCTGCTCAGGTCATCCTTGGTCAGTGAACAAGCTCTCCACACAGCTGCGTAAAGCACTCCAGCCCACGTTCCTTATTTTACTTACTGTCTTACCAAGTCATTATCCTATTGCTTGGCTTTGCTGAGTCTTCAGTAAGTTATGCAAAGCTCCTCTTCATGAAATTGCAAGCTGGGTTTGTGTGCTCATTGCTACCAGTCTTTCTCAGCTGATTCTCTCAGCCTCTCACCTCACCTGAGCTGATTCTCCATGATTTTTCTCCTGCATTTTCTCAGACACGTAAATCCAGCAATTACTTTTTTTTTTTTTAACCTTATGCATTTGAGGAGAGAGAATTTCCAGCCCTGACATTTGCTTCTGGATCCATTGAACTCCCTGTTCTCTCTGGATTGGTAATGGTCTGTTCAACTAAACATCACCTTTGAATGTTTGCTTTCACTTGTTCCTCAACGCTTGCTGCAGATACTCTTTATTCTGTGTCACATTGAGTCAATCATTGGCACTCTGCTTTGTTAATTGTATTCTTTTCCAGGATGTTGTCTTGCCCTGTAGCACCACAGAAGAAGGGAGGAAATCCATTGGCTTCGAGCCTAGCAGTACCCCGCTATGTGATCTCAACTATGTTATCTTACACTTGGTGGCGAGCATGCTGTATTTAGGTATCAGGTTTGCTTGAAGATGTTACCTGATGTCTTCTGGAGCCATCCAGTTTGTAAGAAAACCATGTAAGATTTTCCTGGAAGCATCCTGAAAAATATTGGAAATAAGCCCAGAGTGCTTCAAAAGATCTTTTCTTAAAGTGCAGGGATTTGGCTTGGGCGCCACTCCTGAGTACTGGGACTCAGGTTTGGTGTGTATTCTCACTGCACTAGCAAGTGTTCTTCTGAGCTCGGAAGGAAATGTGGTGGTTGCTGATCTCTGCTGACCACCCGGGAATTGAAAATCTTGAACCATACAGAGCTTTCACTTAACCCTTTAGCACAATCAGACTGCGAGTGTTGAACTCTGGACTGTGGTATTAGACGTATGGGATCAAAAGTCAGGTCAACTCTCTGGAGATAAGTAACATGAGCCTGCTTTGGCATTAGCTCAGGCTTGCTTTCTGCAAGGCTTCTGTCAGTTCCGTGGCAGATTTGTTTTCCCTCCCGCTCCCCTCTGTCTTTGGTTTCTTTGCTTTCTCCCATCCTGCCAGCAGAGAGTCCTGCCTTCCTTTTACCTAATGATGCTGCCAAACTTTCTCCCAAATTCTTGAGCGTAGAGGAGACTGTAAAGTTCTCCCCTTACAAATTCTGTCTCTCCTTCACTGCTGTCTTACTCATTGATCAGCTCCTCTACTATCGAGAAATTCAGGCCCACAAGTCTTGATGCCTCTTGGCTGGAATCATATTCTTCCAAAAATATTCTGACTAGAGGACTTCTTTGTTTCTAATTTGAACATAGTGTGTCTTGGGGTTTTTTCAGCATCGTCCTTCACATTCTGATCCCAGTTGCCTTTGGGATAATGAATGGGATATTTTATCGTAATGCAGAAACACTTTTGCAGGCCTTGCAATTAGATGATAACTAGAATTTTAAGGTTGACTTTTAAATAATTCTTCTTTCCTCCATCTTGGCTTCCTATGATCCAGTGATTGTTGGTTTTTTTTTTTTTTTTTGAACTTTCAAATTTTGAAGCTTCTTTCATATTTCCGTGTTTTCAAAATTAAAAACAACAATGATGAGCACTTCTTGGAGCATTGCATTTCCTGCAAGTTCTTTTCCTGTACCTAACTCCTGTCAGATTTGGAGAGAACTTACTTGGAGGTGAGATTTTTTTACTTTAACTTCCTCTTTTGGAAAAGGCTTTTTTCTGTTTTAAGAAGTTACTAACATGTATTTTCTACTAACTACTTCCATAACTGACTGTGTATAAAGACCTCTGGCAAAGTCATCAGTCTCGCCTCTGTCTGTTGTGACCTCTTGATCCATGAAGTGGCAGCTGACGGCAGGTGACTGCCAAAACATCCTGGAATCCTCTGCTAAGTTGTCCATATCTCACAGGGCTAAAAAATCTTTGAGTAATGCCGCTTGCGTTCTGTCATTCTTGGTACACGAGACCGTTGTGAGAGACTTTGCACGGTCCTAAAAGTAACGTATTGTTGAGCACCAGCATGGTGCTTCGTGTTAGATAACTGTGGAAGGAAACACTGCCGCTGGTGGGATTGTACAGTTGTGCCAAGGCCCTTCAAAAAAGTGAAACGTGGAACTGGTTGAGTGTGATTTTGATGATTCAGTTGTAGGGGGTTAGTTTAATTGATTAGCCTGAGGCGGAAATGTAACATAAACTTGTAAGAAAATCACTGAAGAGGAACAATTAGATATCAAAGACTATTCTTCAGGAAACAATTATTACATAAAGGAGCCTGAAAAATAATGGGTCACAAAGCACTGTCAGCGGTAAAGGTATCACCTAGCGTAGGCTGAGAATGACTGAGGAGTACCTTCTGTTGACCAACTAAAATGCTTTATGTGAAATGAATTGATTTCAGTTCCACTTAGAGAGCACAGATTTGTGCAGCACAGTTGGCAGCTTATGATAAATTCAAATTTAAAAAATAGAACAAAGTGCATGTGAACAGTGAGTTACAAACTTGCTACAAAAGGCGTCTGCTGCAGTTCAGCCAAGGAAAACACTAATGAAGGTGCCCTTGCAGCAAGAGCCCGCCTCTTCTGGAAATTAGATGTCCGAGTCTCCACTGTGGCTTGTCTTCCACCGTCCCTGCGTCCAAAATGAGAAAAAATAATGTCAGTGAGACAAGAATTGAATAAATTTTGGGGGCAGGGAGGGATTGCATTGGTCTTTCATGGTCAATAGGTCTGTTCACATAGGAAACAATGGCGTCTGAAGGAGAGAGCACGCACGAAGCTTGAAATTATTTTCACTTTAAAGGGGGAAGGGTAGAATTGTAAACATATGTCTGTGATCTAAGGAGAAATCCTTGAACCTGTTACTGTCATGCAAGCTGCAGTTGTTTGTGGAGTGTGACTGATGTCCAGTAGAATGTAAAATATCTTGAGCTGAAAGGCCTTGGGGATATCATTAGAAAATGTCAGTGTCCCCCTCAGGATAGTCAGATAGCATGTCAAGTGTCACTTTGCCTGATAGTAAAGAAACTTTTTCTTTGCATCAAAGGAGAGCTGTTGAAAATGCATTTTTCAGGATTAACTTAGAACATAAAATTTACCGAGCGTGCTTTTGGTGCTGCGTTAGGTCATTTGTTTGGGTATCTGGTTTGCAGGCTGGGCTGCTTTTTTAACAAAGGAAGTTTACCAGTATTTTATAATCTTCTGGGGCATTGAATTTATTGGTTGAAATAACCTAGCTCCTCACCTATTTAAAAGCCTTTCTTTGCAATGAATATATTGCCTGAAAAACACCAGTCCAGCACATTGCAAATTAAAGATTTTCCACTCTGCCTGTTTTCGGAGCCCTACTTTGTACACAGTGTTACCTGATCATGCTTGCCGCAGGCTTCCCAGACATCAAAGCCCACCTTGAGATAGACCTCGGTACCCCACTGTAATACTAGCTAGATATCTACCTGCTTGATTGGGGATTATATGGTTTATTTTATGTTCTGGCTTGCCGTTTGACCCCCGCCCCGCGGCTGCCTTCTGTGCATTGTATCCATGTTCAGCCGTGGCTCCTTAGAGCCCGGTTATCGGGGGCGCTCCTTATGTCTTGCTTAATCGATTTCCTAGGAAGGCTATACAGACAACATTATCATTATTGGTTTTAAGTATTTTTTGTGTTCATTGGGTGCATTAGAGTGTAGTGTGTCATAGTGGGTAATAATAACTCAGCGCTATGTGAATATTAAAAGAAGCTCATGTGTCTCAGGAAAGGGGATTAATGCAAAAATGCTTTTTTAAGAGCAGAGCTATGATGTGGAACCAAATACACACTGGTGTCAAATGAGCTGATCTGGCCTCTCCCAAGCTCTGGGTTAGCAAAAGCGGTGTGTCATACGTCTGTGCTCCGCTGCTGAGAGTTTAACAAATGAACAAGACTTCCCTTTCCACTTTTCCATCTGGTAGGGAAGAGAGGAGAAAATCTGAAGGGGCAGGAGGAGACGGCCGCATGATAGCTCTGTGATCGGTTGCTAGAATTCCTCCTGGAGAGGTGGCTGAGGGTGATTGTGTATTTGTGGATTAAGTGCAACAAAGTAAAGGAAATTAGTACCTTAATCCTGTTTCTCTCTTTCTTCTCCCTTCACTCCATACTTCTCATTCCCTGTTATTCATGCTTTTTTTTTTTTAAATATTTTTTTATTCATCCATGCCCTTTTATATTTCCATGGGTCACTGTTCTGTGCGCTGTCTGCTCCTGGGCACCGCACACAGCTCACCCTTTCTTTCTCCAATCAGGATGGCGGCCTAGTGGAAGAGCCCACTACTTCACCATTTTTGCCTTCACCAAGCCTGAAGCTCCCCCTTTCAAACAGTGCACTCCCTAATCAGACCCTGGGCGGGATTGCCTCAGGGCTGGGCATGCAAAACTTGAATTCTTCTAGACAGGTAAGGCTGTTGGGGGAGATCCGAAGTTGATTTTCAGCTCTCCTGGACTCACTGCTAGTGCCTGTCACTTTCCCGGGGGAACGGTGCTTTAAACTGAGAGTGCGTGCAACATCATTGTTCACGTGAAATATCAGTGGAGAAACTACCCGCTGCGTAAGCGTTTCACGTTATAGGACATAGAACAACTGCTTAGTTGTAATTAGCCTGCTAATTACACGCATCCGTTGAGCAGAGACTGTAGCATCATGGATTTATACCTCTGAACCCTGGTGTAGCTCTGCCTTGACTGATGTGAGGTTTCTTTTTTTGAGGCGTTGCTAATTGTCACAGACTCTGAGGCAGAGACACGGCTCTAATTCGTCTTTCCTGGATGGCATAATTATTCAGTGATGAGATGGGTGAGAAGTGACGGGGGCTTTTTTGTTCCTGCTGTAAGTGTCAAGACAGCTCATAGCTTTGACAGGTGGTGAGGAAGAAACTGTGCTTCTAGCACCTCTGGTCAAACAGAGCATGGTGCCAGGAGGGATGTTTTGGCCCCTGGGTAGAACATGCTGAAAGGGAAAGAAAAGGAATGAAAGGGAAAGGAGGCGGAGGGGAAGATTCATAAACACCACGAGGCTGAGAGGTCATAAACTACTGTTGATTATGAAAAGGCTATTTTTGCCATATAAATTGAAGTGCCAGCAAAGATAAGAAATAACAGCACAGAAAAACTCTATGTATCATTCTATGGTGGCTTTTATTATGTATTTTCTTTCCAAGTTGGTTTTCTAAAGGCAGCACTTGTCCAGCACTTACAGCCCATTAAGCATATCTTTCAGAAGCGGAGTCTGCACTAATAGCATGTCCATTATCAGTAGCTTTATAAAGTGACTAAGTATAAATACTGCCTCGATAATTTAAGGATTGGGATGCTGTGAGTTCAGCGGCTCCATCCTCCTGTCCCTTGCTACACAAACATAGACCTTTTTGGCAGGTACCTGTCATTGTTCGTCTTGTGACCCTCTGGGGTCACTCATCCTTATAAAAGCAATCTTCAACTTCAGCTACCTTTTTTGTTCAGGCATCTGAACGACATTTTCAACGTTTGGGATGTTGTTGGGTACGTGGCGATCTTTGCCATGCCTGATTCTAAACCTGATGGTCGATACGGTCTGTCTGTACTGGGTTCTTTGTGCCTGTCTTAATCGCTGAGGATAAAGGCTGCACGGATGAGTAACCTTCAGGTTACACGTTGAGCGATGTCTTTAAACGCCAATGTCTGTCTTGTCCTGCTGTAGATACCGAGTGGCAATCTGGGTATGTTTGGCAATAGCGGAGCAGCACAAGCCAGGACCATGCAACAGCCGCAGCAACCGCCAGTGCAACCTCTTAATTCATCCCAGCCTAGTCTTCGTGCTCAAGTGCCTCAGTTTCTATCCCCTCAGGTTAGATGACACTTCCACTCGTGAGCTTTCCCTTTCCCTGGAACTCTTCCATATGCGCTCCGCTCTCCATATGCATTCTGTCATGCTCCTGAACCTTTGCAGCTACTCTTGCCTGATGGTCTCTGTTGGTTTTTTTACTAGCCAGTAAGCACATTACGGGGGTAAGATGGTCTCACGTGGATATTCTGTACGTTCCCTGTGTGGACACGTTCTTGTGTTTCTTTTTGCACAAAGTAGTGTTTCTAGAGAGCTCAGGAGTTTGTCCTCAGCTTTTTCTATAAATGGATGTTTGAGCATGGTTATTAACATTTTTATTAGAGCCTCTTGTTAATTTTTTTGGATAGTTCATGGTACTACTTCTGGTAATAGTAATATTTTCCAGCTGATGTCTTGTGACTCTTATTGATGTCTTAACACAGCTGCCAGCGTTAAAATTAAATGTACGATGTTTAATACACTCCTCTTCCGTAGGTTCAAGCACAGCTTTTGCAGTTTGCAGCAAAAAACATTGGTCTCAGCCCTGCACAGTTAACCTCGCCAATTAATAATCCTCAGCATATGACGATGTTGAACCAGCTCTATCAGCTGCAGCTGGTAAGTTAAAAGACATGGCAAATAAGCTCTAAATCAGAATTGAAGGCATGAAGATAAAATAAGGGAATGGCTAACTAAATTTTTAAATGGACGTGACAGATATTTGAAACAATCAGATGCTGATTTCTTTGGTAGAGTTTCTTTTCAAAGAAACAAAATCATGGGTTTTGTCTCAAGCTTTATAAATAGTCATTTGTAGAATAATTATCCTTTACAGCTGATCTGTGGAACTAAAAAGTCAGTTGCCTTCGTACTGGTAGGAGCACTGACACGTGTATTACGTGCCGGCATATGCAGCCGACTGACCAACGGGGAGATCTGTGTCACAGCGTAACAAGGGAGAAATCTCGGCAGTGCTGGTCACCTGAGCTCCTTCAATTGCCTCACTGAACAATAGCGTAGGGCAAATTTGCTGTAATTAATGGAATGTTAATTAAACACGTTGTGTGATAAGAACTACTGTTTTTTAAAAAGCTGTGTACTTTTGCTATATTTGCAAATTTTACATATACATGTGTGTATGGAAATAATTGGATTTTAAGAATACTTTCAAGAGTTACTACTAACAACAAGTCAGTATTTGCTAGGCTTAAGCATAAAATTGAGGATGACAAACTAGCTTAGTGGCTGATCTCAATGTGGTAGTCAAAGTCTTTTATTAGTAACAGTGTTTGATACTATTATTCATTTCTGATTACGCTTCCTAGTTTTGAGGAGCACAGCATTGATCTCATGCCACGGCAATAATTGAACAGTACCCAGCTGTACAGAGCTCCCTTGGATTTTTAAGTTCATGTGTTTCAGAGAAACATCTTGGAAGAAAATGTACCACCCAGTTAACCGCGTTAAAGTAGTGGAATTTTTGTGGAATAAAGCAGCGCAACTGTTTAAAGTCTTGTCAGAACTCAAATGGCCAAAACAAAAATAACTGTTGGTGTTTATCCTATTTGTATAATATTATAAACTTCTATTTTCATTCTTGCCTTGTGTTACAAATTTTTCAGGGAAAAAATAAAGCAGGCTCCTATCTGTAAAGACCACTTACTGCTCACAAACTTAGCAGGTTTTTTATTGACATGTTTGGCTTAAAAGAAAACCTACCAAACAAATGAACAATGGCCTTAAGCAAATGCGTTCTAAAATACATTTATAACAAGATTGTTACTTTTGCTTCATTGACTGTTTTCTGAAAACTCCAATGTTTCTGTCTTTTCTAGTCTGTTATGTACCGGAGCAGTTCAGGCCAGCTTGTTCGGCTCTGCGTGTGTGTGTTAGGTTGTCCGACATCTCGCTTCTGTCTTGCAGGCATACCAACGTTTACAAATCCAGCAGCAGATGTTACAGGCTCAGCGTAATGTTTCCGGACCCATGAGACAACAGGAGCAGCAAGTAGGTTTGCCTGCCAGTTCAATCTCACCGTTATTGGTTTCAGTAGCTTAAAGAGGTTGTGCTACCTTATACCGAAGGAGCTAAAGCACCCTGAGAACAGTAATGTAGTGCATGGCCTGAGTGTTGAGAAGGAGAGAGTGCTAGAGGACTAAAGCTATTTCACAGCATTCAGTTATTGGAGGAAAGCTCTTCAACCCTTAATACAGTCAGTTCTTATTTGTAAAGACATCTGTTGTGTTATTTCACTGTAGAGAAAGGCACAAGAAATCTAGTGTCTTTTTTGTTCAATTGAGCATTTATTGATTCTTTTTCTTGCAGGTTGCACGTACAATCAATAACATGCAGCAGCAGATCCAGCAGCACCAGCGCCAGCTGGCCCAGGCCCTGCTTATGAAGCAGCAGCCTCCCCCTCCACATCTATCTTTGCACCCCTCTGCAGGCAAATCAGCCATGGATAGCTTTTCACCCCATCCCCAGGCTCCCGGCCTACCTGACCTGCAGACCAAAGAGCAACAGTCTTCACCGAACACCTTTGCTCCTTACCCTCTCGGTAGGTGTCCTTCATTAAAGCAGTTCCATATGAGAAAGACAGGAGTGTATTTCATTATTTCAGCATCTAAATATTTTGCTCTACGGTATAATAAACACAGAAACACAAAAGATGTGTCTATTAAATAATGCCTAAACAAAACCATGGTACAGCACGCCTATCTGGTAGCTGTTCAGGTGGGCTGTATTTGCTCACCTGTGCTCTGCCTACAAACAGCGGAACAGATGATTTCCTTCATTAACTATCTACATATGCTATTTAGGAAGTAAATATATATTAACAGCAACGTGTTGTAAAAATACGCAAACATCATATGGATAAAGAGGAATATTATTGGGAAGTCACGCAAAGTCATGTTTCCACTCTAATCGGCACTGGCAGGGCATCAGTTTTGGTCAACGTATTTCAAGAAAGATACAGATCCTGTGAAGGAATGCAGAAAGGCTGTTGTGCAGATGATTAGATGTTTCAAAAACATGACTGCTAAGGAAAAATCCTCCGCTCACTTTAGTCAAAGAAAAGACGAGACATGCAGGAATCTTCAAAAACGTAAAAGATAGCTTCAGAGAAGTTTTCTTGCATGTGGCTAATGCAAGAGGTAATGAATTTTTGTTGCATAAAAGGAGACCTAGTTAAGCATTAAGGATCGCTTATTTGCTTTAAGCAAAGCAGAGCACTGGAATAAATGATCTGGGAAGTCTCTGAAGTCTTCTTCACCGGTTGTTTTTGTGGTAGGTCAGACAGATCTGTCAAACATGATTGACGTCAAAATAATCAATTTGGCCTTGAGACAGGGTGAAGAGCGCAACCCCTCAGACCTGTGTTCGGTGATTGTTTGATGTATGCTACAGACTTGGTCTGTGACGTAAAGGAATTAATTTAATCTCTTTGTGACTCTCTTTATGCTGTGTACAATAGAATTGCCAAGCTTTATCTGCCATGCAGCAGTTAAGAAGGTAATTTTGACTGCTATGGTGAGCTGTTAGAGCAGGGAGCATCAGAAGACAAAAGAATTTATTAATTAAAGGCCTACGTCTAAGTGGTTCTTACTGTATCTCAGCTTCCTGTGATCTGCTGACATTCGGGATTATATATCAAAAAGGACCCAGATTTGTGTCACAGAAGCGTGTCAAAATTACTCCTTAAGTATAGCCTGAGTGATTCTATTCTGTGTACACAAAATATGTGCCCAAATAGTAGGATACCTGCTCTGATGAATAGCAGCTGTTGCTGTGACTTTTTAATTAGTTGCTTTGTTTGGGATTTTTAAAGTGTTGCTAGCAATATGAAATGGCAGGCGTGGCGGGGTGTGCTGGTGAGACGTTAGGAATATTCTGGCCCGGCAGTGGAATGCTGCAAATTCTTCACTGGTTTAAACGTAGCATTCCAGCGCGTTCTGCCAGAGTGCCTTGTCTGAGACAAGTGAAGAGACTGCAGATGGACGTACTGACAGCTTTAAAATATTTCCCCTACGTCTTTTTCTCTTTTCCTTTTAGCAATTTTTTAACATTTTCTGGATTCATGGGAGTTACATTGGTGTTCCCATGAAAGCAAAAGTTCTCGACAGCAGGTTGAAAATGTGCATAGTAAGTCACTACACATGCATACAGGTGCCTGAAAATGAATGGCTAATTATTTCTCTAGCTGGATTTTTGAACGCGTCTTTTAATCCTCCATTATATTATGGATATCTAATGACCTATTTCCCCTTAGCTGGACTGAACCCGAACATGAATGTAAATAACATGGACATTACTGGTGGTTTGTCAGTGAAGGACACTTCCCAGTCCCAGTCTCGCCTTCCTCAGTGGACACACCCCAACTCAATGGATAATCTGTCTAGTGCTGCTTCTTCGCTTGACCAGAACTCCAGCAAGCACGGTATGTCGCACTTCGCCTCTGTGTCAGTCTGGCCTGCGGAGGCTTGAGTCGGGATGCAATTGTAATGTTTTTTTCTGATGTTACTGTTTTCGGTAAATGCTTATAAATGGTTCGTACAGAGCACCCTTACAGACTGTGATGTTTTTAAGATGATTTCTGCAGTCACATTCAGCAATGCATTGAAGCTTTTGCAGCTATCGCTTCCTACATGCAATGTAGGAATGTCTGGTTTGTTTTTTTTTTTCTTTTGCTGAATTTTGTTGCTCAGAACATGGAGTTCAAGTAAAACAAGCCATTAGTGTCGGCAAAACAAGTCCCACAAGCTCCACAAGCTTCCCTTTACTCCAGATCGGCATACCTTCAATACAAAAAACCTTTATATTGGCTTTCTCCCACAGTTCTTCCAATATCATTAACCTTTCACAGCCAGTCCTGTACAAAGGCATGCTGGATTACACAAGTACCCACCCTGGGAGTTAGGAGCACAGACTTCGTGTTTTTCCAGAAGTGACTGCTAATCTGTTGGAACACCTTTATCCCTAACGCCTCCAGCCTCCTGAGTCGTTTATTCCTTTGTTATACCAAGTTTGTTCTGTTAGCGCATGGTGCTCTGTTAACTTTATTGTATCCTGGATTTTATTATGAGCAGCATGAATTATTTCTCTTACAATAGTTTTTTACTCTGCAAGTGCTGTACTGCTTGTGCCAAATTGTTGTTTGATAGTTTGTAGGAACGAGAATGGCCATTTCAAATCACCCATCCTGTCAGCAGCAAACCCCTAGAGGAGGATGAGAAGAGGGCTTGCCTACATAATATTCCGTAGTATGCTGTCTCAGCAAATCCCTGTTTACCATCAGTGTAATGATTTGAATTACTTTGTCTCTTTTTGGCAGTAATGTAATGTGAATTTCTTTAACTTGAACGTCTAGATTTTACCAGCAGGGTGTCTCATACTGTAACTCCTAGTAAGGCTTCAAAGGCTGCTCAGTCTTGCTTACTGTGTTCATATTTTAATTTTTATCACTGTAATACAGAAAGAGAAAAAGAAAATAAAATGTATCAACTGATGAAATTCCATACCTAAAACTAGCCCCGCTCCTAAACAAAGCCTTTCCGTTTCATTCATTACAGGTGCTATACCTGGAGGTTTAAGTATTGGTCCTCCAGGAAAGTCCTCCATTGATGACTCTTACGGCCGGTATGATCTGATGCAGAACAGCGAATCGCCTGCCAGTCCACCCGTAGCTGTTCCTCACAGCTGGTCACGTGCCAAAACCGATAGTGATAAAATTTCCAATGGCTCCAGCATAAACTGGCCACCAGGTAACGGAATACAAAGCAATCATGTTAAACTGATATCCTTAAAATGTATTCTTGGTTTCATTTATTGGATCTTCATGCCTTCTGATACACAGGAACTTGGGAGAATTATGACTTTACTTACTCTTTATTATATTTGAAACAGAGTTTCATCCAGGAGTGCCATGGAAAGGACTGCAGAACATTGATCCTGAAAATGACCCCGATGTCACTCCTGGCAGTGTTCCCACTGGGCCTACCATAAACACCACGATACAGGATGTTAATCGCTATCTTCTCAAGAGTGGAGGTAAACACACACACGACTTCCACATCTGTGTATACTTTCTTATGCTTTCCAAAAGTTGACTTCTTATGGCTGTAGTATATTTTTGCATGTAATCCTAATCTAGTAATGCTTCCGCTCTGGACTCTGACTGAAAATCCAGAAACGCTCGATTTAAATATGGGACTACGAGGTGTCTGGTTTTCCATGGGAATGTAAATATTTTTATATTGGAAACGACTGAGATGTAGTATCAACTTCTGTGGTCACTGGAAGTTTTTGTAGCCTCTAACACTGTTCTGAACGAGATTTCGCTCTCCGTACTCACCAGTCTCTCATATATGCTTTGTGAAGTTCTCGGGAGACGCAATGCAGAAGTTCCACAGTCGTCGCTGAGGCAGCAGGCTTCTGACACACTAACTAATCGTAGCTTCGTTAGAAGATCAATCAGCAAAATACATTAGAGCTGTTTTATCCCCCAAACCATCAAAGAAAAGAAAAAACAAGCAACTGACTATAAACTAGTGTCTCGCAGTGCCGTTTCCATGCCTTTTGTCTTGGCAGTGCTTACTCCAGAATTAAAAGGGTACTCCCCAAAACAACCAACCAACCATGGGGACTATGCTGCTTGTTAACTAGACGTACTGACAGTGGATCAAGGGAAGGTGGCTTGGTTTAACTGTGATCAGCGTGCCAAAATAGGCAAGTTATTCCCACTCGATCAGAGCACTCTGGTACACTCAGGAACAGTATAATCAGGTTGTCAAGAAGGACCTGTCAGGATTAAAACCATGGATTTTGTTCTAGCAGTTACATCTGTGATATCTGTGTAGATTGTGAATCAGAATGATCCTTGAAACGGGTTTCCAGTGCTGGGCTTGGTAACTCAGGTGGAAGGATGTGAAACGTGAGGGAAGGGAGGTAGGGGTTTTCATCGCCTTGAATTAGTTTAGTTGTCTCTTACCAGAAAGCAATCTTCATTTAAGCTGAAACACAAAGTATGTGTGCGCATGAGCAATGTTGAACGAACTTTTAGTGATGCAAATGTACTTCAAGGCAGAGGCAACCTCGATGGTTTGAAGTCATAAAAAAGAAAGTAT
The DNA here is from genome assembly GCF_963921805.1 of Phalacrocorax carbo. NCBI lineage: Eukaryota > Metazoa > Chordata > Aves > Suliformes > Phalacrocoracidae > Phalacrocorax > Phalacrocorax carbo. Next base: position 545,720 of record NC_087528.1, read on the forward strand.
AAAGACATAATTCAGTGACAGTTCAGCTATGGTGCACCCAAGAAAGAATCCCTTCAGGCCGAATGCGTAGCCCTACAGAACTATACTTGTAACTTAGAGGATACCTGCTGCAGGTCTGTCTTCTTTATAGAAGGAAAGTATACATTAGCTCTGGTGTATGAACTGTCTGTGGAATGGAGAAATAATTGCACTACATAGAGAGGGTCAGTACAGATGATATTCGTGGAAGTAAACAGGCCCTCAAGAGCCAAAACCTTTTGAAAAGCAGTGACTGTTGGGGTCCATGCATGCTTCCCTTCCTCATTAGATTTTTAGCTCGTTAATAATATAATTTTAATAAAAAAACATGGCTGCTGACTCTCTCTCTTTATGCTCGTATAACCTAGGTGTTTGCTCCTAGGTAAAACTGTCTGCCACTGTCAGTACCCCTCCACATGAGACTGGGGCTTTCAGTGCATGCTACCAGGCAGAGACTCTCTGAACGCTGCGGCCCAAAGTGTGCGGGCTGTATTAACAGAGCTGACCTCCGTTCAGAGGGCTGGACTGTGGTGTGTGCCGTCCTTGCACTGTATGCTTAGAAGCAGACAAAACCTAAGCTTTTGGGTTGATTTTTGTTTTACCCTCTTTGCTAACAAAGCTTTGCAGGGTCGGCTGCTACGAGCTGAAAGTCTTAGCCATGCGGAATCGGGAACGGTTTCAGCTCTGTGGGCTTATGGGCCTTTGAATCTGATATAATTCCCTCTCTCCTGCCTGGGGGATAATTATTTCCAGAGAAGGCCTTAATGCAGAGTTATTTTGCTTGAGACTGATGGCTGTATGGGTGTCCTGTGGAGCGCAGCGAGTCTGCATAAGGCAAAGTTTGGTTGGTTGCTGCTCCAGCTGAAAATACAGCCTGTGTTTTATATTGAGCCGCAAGGGATGAGATTTCCTTTCACTTCCCCCCTTCTACCTCAGTACAGCGCTCTTTTCCACAGAACTTGCCTATTTTTATTAGTCAGTTAAAGATGATTTAGTATCGCAGTCCATCTATGTGTGTCAGGAGTGATAAGTCACCTAGGATACACACTTAATGTGTTGGTCGCTAGAGAGAATACTTCCAGTTCTTCTGGTCTTTATAATGAAGATATTTTATTTTATTTTATGTTCAGTTTCTTTCATTTGCTGCCAGTAAAGGAAATGGTATGTATGCTTAGATAGCTCCTCAGATTGTAAATTATTTACCAGGGTGGTTTCAGGCTATTTCATTTAATGTTACCAGTTTGAGAATTGATTGCTAAAATGTATCCTTGCTTTACTGAAAGTCTGCAAAAACCTAAAGATGTGTTTGGGCATTAGGCTGTAGAAGTGCTTACCTTGAGTAATTTAGGACAAATCACCCATGGTAAGAGGTTAGTTTCTCATATGCATCTCTGCTCATCTACAGTTGCCATTACTCAAGTCAGGCGGCGGAGCACCTTTATAAATGAAGCCTATTCCTTGAGACTAAACAGTTGAACACTGATTTTTTTTTTTTCTTTCTTTCTTTTTTGAGTGCACCACGTATCTTAAAGGAAATGCAGCATGTATCTTCTGCACAGGCACTAGCACATTTGCTACCGTGCCAGCTTTCTTTTCTTTTCTACTAAATACTTCAACTTCACTTTATCATGCTTTCTATAACATTTCATTCCCAGACTTCAGAGACCAGGCTGATTAAGGAGAATGCCTTGCATGGTTTGTATTTGCACATAATAGATTTGCTTATGTCACACCAAACATCATTATGCCCATCTTTCTTAGTTGCTTCTCTGCTGGTTCTGCAGGGTCATCCCCAACATCATCTCAGAATGCCACGCTGCCTTCATCGAGTGCCTGGCCGCTTAGTGCCTCCGGCTACAGTAGCTCTTTCAGCAGCATTGCATCCGCACCTAGCATTGCAGGTACGAAAAATGGCCTTTCTACTTTCGCATCCTTCTGCATTCTGAGAAAAGGCCCTAGCAAGTGCTTTCCCAGTTATTACAGTAGTGCTACTATAGACAGAAGCGTATTTTTTTAGTCCTGTGCTGGGTAGGCAGCTCTCCTGGCAGCTCTTGAGTGGTGAGCATTGGATGGTGTGCCTGGAATTGTGCTATCGAAAATGTATTTATTCCACTCGGTGCCGTGTGCTGTCGCTCTGTGTTGGCATCCAGATCTCTTAATGACTATTCCATTACAACTTTGAGGAAGAATATTGCCGAGGACCTCAGTAGAAACACCCCTGCTAGACCTTCCAATATGAGCTGATGTGAAATTTTTGTTCATAAACTCACTGTTAAAAGTGAACCATCTTCAGCTCAGGAGAAAGTTTAGGGGTACCTCAAGGAGGTACTCTGCATGGCTGCGGAGGGCTTGCGTCTGGGGCTCTTAAATGTCCTTTAATAGTCAGTCTGAAGCCTGATGCTCCCCTGTATGACTGAGCTGGTACATGATTGCCCCATTTTTTTTAACAAGCTATAAATTCTGGAGCATCTCTCTCTGCAAGTCATGGGAGCTTTGCTTGCGAACTGGCTACCCAAATATCCGGTTTGTCCCGTTATAAAAATGTGTTGGGGCTGTTGTATGGATTGTATTCGCATTCCCATATCTAATCAGTGAAAACCCTCCACTTGTTTGAACAAAGGAAGGTGCAACCTCCGGGTCATACTGCAGAACGCAAAACAAAAAGGGGTGGTTTGAAATGTTTGGCTCCAATGAAAGGCGAGGAAAGGAATGGCTTGCTTTTCTTTTATCTGCCATGCAGTTCTGCTTTATTTGCTTTTTATTTTTTTGCAGCACCACCTAATCTTTGTGTTAACCCCACGAAAAGTAGTGACATAGCAACATCTAATCTGTGGTGATGTGCATGTATCATGCTACATGGCAGGCTGAGCTGCTCTGAGTTCTAAACCTCAGACTTTCTCCCTTTCCCCCACCATTTTACCCTTGTTAATGTCTCATCATTATTGTCAAATTATTTTTGTTGCTACAGTTTGCAAGAAGATGGGAGAGTGGTTGCCCTTTCACTTAAATTGTTCTGAATCAGTGTAAAATCGTTGGGTTGAATGATATAGATAAATAGAGGTAATTTGGGGAGTGTGTGGTACAACCGCAGCTGTGATTTGGTGACCGGTAAGTTTGGCTTCAGGACTCAGTGGCAGCCTGATGCAAAGCACTGATTCAGTATAAGCTTAATCTGCCAGTTCAAATCAGGCTTTAAAAAAAAACAAAGTCACGAGGTTTTCACATCTTGAACTTTGTCAGACCAGGTATTTTCTTACTGCCCGCAACGGGCATTAAAGCATTATGGCAGCATAATCACAGTATCATTTGCTCTGGCAGAGGAGACAGTGATGTGACCGTTTCAGTCCATTCCAGTCACACACGTGCTGCTAATGTTAGGAACTGTGGGACTGTGCTGTGACAAGGAAACTGGACTCTTAACTTCACAACATATGTTGTACAAGGAAGAAAGGTGGGGATGTGTAAGTCTAAAGGTGAATAAAGGGTTTTGGTTTGGTATCCGTAATTTGAATCAAATTTGTCTGCTACTGTGAGTGCTAAACTGTATTTCTTGTTCTTGGGTTTTGTACTCTTTTGTAAAGCTCTGGTTTGGCAGGAACAGTAGTAAGATAGTTTAAAACTGATTAGGGAAATAAACTGAACAGTAAAAAGTTACAAAGAGTGACAGGTTGTGATGTGGTCTAATCTTCTCAAGACTTCATTTTTCTCAAAGCCACCTGGAAAAAAGAGTATCTGTTACTTTGAATATTCAGAAATACAGTTTTTGTTGGTCTTTGATCTTTGGAATTTTAATAATATATCAGAAGAACATATGGATATACTGGTTACTTTATATTAGATAAAATGAGTTGTGGAAGAAAAAGTGGTTAAGTTCTGTTAAACCTTTGAGAGGGACAATCTTGAAGTGTTTCATTATAATTTTGATGAAATCAGATTTCAAATACTTCAGTCCATTTTCTGGTCTTTTTTTCATGTATTGTCTTTTATGACAAAGCAAAATAGATTTTAAAAAGGGAACTGTATACGTATCAGGTGTTGTGAGAAAATTTTAAATATAAATTTTTTGAAAATGTAAGTACTGGTGTAAGTAGGTTCAAAGGATATAGGATTTACGTCACTGGATGGTACAGAATGCTATTCTGTTCTCTCCTGAAAAACGGGCAGGATATAGTCAATGCGGAAGCGTGACGATTACCCATCCTACCTGGTCTAACACTTGTTGCTAACTAAAAATACACAAAAGTATTGTTTTCTATTGCAGGTAAACTGTCAGACATCAAGTCTACGTGGTCCTCTGGCCCAATCTCTCACACACAAGCCTCTCTGTCCCATGAACTATGGAAGGTACCCAGAAACACTACGGCTCCTACGAGACCACCTCCAGGCTTAACAAACACCAAGCCGTCATCTACGTGGGGTGCCAGTCCCCTGGGCTGGACCAGCTCCTACTCCTCCGGTACTGCCGACTCGGTGCTCTGTAACACCACGGTGCATTCCCGCTGTAGTTGTGTGCGTTTGTTCTGGGTTGCGATGGTCAGGCGCCCCATAGCTGTGCGCTAGGCTCCAGACGCTTGAGGCTTAATGCAGGAGTGTCTGCCGGGGGTGAAGCTCATGTCTCTTTATTTTAGGTAGGGTAAGTTGTAATGAAACTCCCACATTAGTAATTTTACGTAGGAATCGCGAAACTGTTTAACGATGATTTTTTTCCCGTTTCCTTAATTTCTAAAAATATCTTTTAAAACACATCCCTTGTTTTGTGGTAAGATCTATGACTGCCTGCGAGGTTCCAAGACGAGTGAATCAGCCCATGGAATTTAATACGGAACGCGTTCTTGGAGCAGGGATGTGAAGCATTTAGGACCTGATGGCATTGCAGGGCCCTCAGGGAATGTCTTCATTTTTTCATGCAGACATCTTTTTTAGATGTCTTTGTTTTGCTTAAACACAAATAGGACAAGCCATGGATGTGGCTGTATAAATATATCTCTCTGTCACGTTTGTTTGTGAAGTATCGTCAGCTTTGAAAGTATTACACCTATTTCATAAAGCTGACTTTTATTAATCTGCTTTCACTAAGCTGGGAATTAAGTGATCTTCCTTCCTCTTGCCATTTATTTTGTATCAGTTTTCTTCACCAAAACCCCACCTGGTGGGCAGATATTGCTGGTGCCGGGATTCTTTCTGGAGCTGGAGTGTGGTCACGCATGTGACTGTCGAAGCACTGCGGTTTCTCAAATGCCACTCGTAAATATCCAGCATGTAGGGTTTCTCATTGTAAAACACCAGGCTGAAGTTGGAAAAGCAGGTTTTGTTGGTTATGTCCTTGTATCTTTAATCAGAACTTGTCAGGGCAGAAATATCTGTTTTGAATAAGTCATATACATTAATCTGTCATTGGCAAGATAGCAGAATGCTGCAGTGCTATAAAAATCTTTAATAGCAAGCAGCAAATCTGAGCTGGGACGTCTGAATTGCTTTTAAAATGTGTCTTCCAGATTAATTCTAATGTAACCTGAAGATGCAGTTTGTTGCAGTGTCATACCTGCAGCCACTAGTGTTCTAATCGTTATTGTGGGAATCTGAAAAATGCCACAGATCTTCTAAATGGAACAAAAGCAGGTTTTCATTCATCCACCTTTCATTCTGAAGAAGGCAATAAATCAAGATGTGAGGAAACTGCTGTAAGATTTGTTTTCAGCAGCAATAATGCTTGCTAGTGTGTTGTGACTCCAGATAAGTTCTTCGCTTGTCATGTGCTCTCCACATCATGATAAAATGTTTTGTTGTGGAATTTGTACCGTAGGTTCTGCTTGGAGTACTGACAGCTCAGGGAGAACAAGCAGCTGGCTGGTTCTTCGAAACCTCACACCCCAGGTAAACAGAATTGTACCCAACTAGTTATGAAAAGAGACTTGCCACATTTGAGAGTTGATAAGAGATTTAAGAGATGATAAGAACAACATTTATCAACCTTAGGTTCGTTTGAAGGGAAAAATCATTATTCTGCATTTATTACAAGTGTCTGTCTTCTGCAGGGAGTTTAAGTTCCCAAAGTGCTGTCAAATCAAGTATGAACTTCTAAGACTGTATTTAGTCATTCAGTGTGAACCATTTACGTATGTGTAAGTTTGGAGGTGAATGGTGTTTAAAAGCAGAGGGAGATGTAAAATCTGCTTTTCCCTTGGGGTTGTTTGGGGGTTCCTCTCTGAAGTCTGCCAGATCCTCTAGTCCTCCATGTAGCGTCGTGCACAAGGAAGGACGTAAGTAACAAAGCCTTGAACGTAGACATCCAACTTAATCTTGGGGAAAATTTACTTGTATTTATGAACGATGTGGTTTTCCTTTGACTTATTTCTAGACTTCTCTGGACTTCTAATGCTAAATGTAATTTGTGTCACCTAACTTGGGGAAATTCTGTGCACTGGCCTGTAGGGAAGTCTTAAAAAGACAGGATGCCTCCTTCAGTGAAGACAGTGATGAGTCTACAAAGAAATTTTTGTTACGGAAGAAAAACTTTTTTTTTTTTCCTTTCACCTGTACTTATTCTTTAGCTTTTAAAACTTCCTTAATTAACAAGCATTTAAAGTAAAATCACAAAAATACAGATAACCTTTCCCCCCTTCCCTCTTACCAGATTGATGGTTCCACACTGCGGACACTGTGTTTGCAACATGGCCCTCTAATAACATTCCACTTGAACCTGACGCAAGGGAATGCTGTGGTCCGATACAGCTCCAAGGAAGAAGCAGCCAAGGCCCAAAAGTCTCTGCATATGTACGTTTCTGCTCTCTCCTTCCTTTGTTATGAAGCCAGCTTTATCTCAGAAACTATTTTCTTAGGCATTTATTTGCTGGGACTTGGAACTGATCACTCGTTAGTTTAATCTGACTTAGGAAACTACCTAATGAGAGAGAGAAAATAATTGGGGGCTGGATACTGAGATGCTACTAAGAGGTCATTACGAAGCTTAATAATAGATATTCACCATTAATAATGTGCACAGTGAGGATTTGTCGTGTATAAGGCTGCAAAGAATGTGTAAGATGTGGTAAGAATTCCAAAGAAAGCTCAGGGAGAAGAGAGCATGAGACGGGGTTTTAGCTTAGAGAGCAACAGAAAGGACAAAATGATGATAAAGACTGCGTTCATGGCGATTACCTTTTTTAAAGGAGTTACAAAAGAAGTTGAAAGAAATGTACGACAACAAAATGTGCTTTTTAGGTGTTTTAAAATCCAAGGGGCTAATTCGCACACCACGGAAGAGATGGAGAATTTGAGTGATAAAATCAGTGACATTGGGGAGGATTAAGAGTATGAAGAGTGATGATTGCTTAGGTGCTTAGAGTTGAAAGGCAATTTTCTTTAGCAACAGGTTATAGCATGAGTGTAATGAAAAATACTGACTGTAGCGAAACAGCGTTTGGAATTAGCTACGCTACTGGCCTGATTGCCGTCCCGGTGCTTAGAGATTTAGGAGCAATGGGTACTCTGTATGGAAAGTCGCAACTACTTTCCCATTACAAACCTGATTAGCAGAAATTGTAGTAATAATAATAATGTTAATGACCGTGTTGCTTTGTTAACTGTTGACCGTTCCTTAATCAAACATTACGAAGCAGCATTCAGAACGATCGGAGGTGAAAAATTGACCCATCTTAGTTACACCACTTTACATGTGGGCATCAGGTAAAATAAATAATGCCAAAGGCAAAATTAATATGCAGGTTTCAAGATAAGTGTGTAGTTTAAATAGGTACATGGCAATGTCCTTCCAGATCAGTGAACTGGAAGGCCTCTGTTTAAATTGGGTTTTTTGTTTAAATTATTTTTTTTTTTAATAGGTTGTGGCATAACTGTAGTTACGCTGCTGGCAAGCACAGGCCAGACCTGAATGAAGAGGGCTGAGCTCTCTGTGCCATTGGTTTGCTGGCAGGGTGGCAATGGTAAAATGCAGTGGGATGAGTGGAAGCCAACAGGACAGTATTAGAGTTCCAAGAGGTATCAGCCGCTGTCTGTTTCGCAGATGGAGGTTTCCACGGAGTTGATCACTGGAAAATACATCGCAGAGCCAACAGTCTGAGATCCCGTCTGATTTGGTACCAGAATAGCTCGCTGACACTCTCCGTCTCTGCTTGCGGGGGTGTTTGCTATGGAAATTAGGAGCAACACCGATTAATTCTTTTTGGAAAATAATTTTAAATTTTATGAATTTTATGCATAGTTTCCGAAGGAAAGGTAGAAATTCTTACGACGTGATTTTCAGCAAGGAGCATTTGCATAAACTCTGCTTGTTGATGGCTTCCAGAGGCCGCGGTCAGGCACGGGGGAGCAGCCGTCACACGCACGTTTGTATTCCGGCGAGTTCGGGGTTACCGCTGCCGTGCGGTGGTGAGACTGAACTAGCACCGGCAGCCCGCAGGTTTAGGCAGGCAGTGCCAGGTACATTTATCTTCCATTCTTCTTGAAAAGATCCTAGGTTGCAAAACAAATTCTAGAAGAAAATAAAAGCTGGGGTTCTTGGAAGAATTCTGCATCCATTGCCTTGGCCGTGCAGTTACTCTTGTCAAACACGTACAAAGGAAATGACTTTTAAACATGCTATTGAAGAAAAGTGAGGTTTCAGGAAACAGGGTGGGGAGAAAGGCAAAACCTTCAACTCTGCAGGAAGACTGCTGAGCTGCATTGAAGAACAGACCAAATTTCAGAGTGCAGATGTTGGAAATGCGTTCCCAACGCTGCCACCGGGTTCCAAGTATGTCTTTAAATAAAAGCAGGAATTAGCATTAGACACAGAAGAGTTGAACTGTCCATTGAAGAGTTCATGTTAAATGTTGTGGTGGGATAAAACCTTTAAAGGTATGAAAGCATATGTGTTTGTGACATGTGAAAAAAGGAGGATCTCTAATTTTCTGAGACTCTTAAACCTCTGAGAATATTTTAGAAAGGAAGAGGAGGTAATGGCCTCGTGGCCTGGAGCTTGCTTGGCTACATTCTACGATGCGTTGGTGGATCTGTGTTTTGTATCTTTTTAGTAAAGCAAAGTGCCGTAATTCTGACAGGTCCCGCTGCCCAGCGCTCGGAATTACTAAAAGCACCAACATTTATGCAAAAGTGAGAGTGAGGAAAGGAGGCTGTTAGCAGATGCGTGAGCACAGGCTTAGAGACAGCGTTTCAGCCTTCGCTGTGACTGAGACGTTGCTGTCGAGTGAGGGCAGTGGGCATCCTGAGGTGCAGGGTGCCTGAATTCTGCTCTGCTCGTCTATCTCGCAGATTTCAAAAAAAAACAAAAAAAAAGAGGGGCTGCTTTTCTTTTCCTGATGAGTAGATTTTAAAATACCCAGTGAATGATTGGATCTGTTGCAGGATTTAACTACCAGAATATCTTCTGGGGTGACAAATTAATGAGAAGAGACTAGTTTTTCACAACGTATGATAACGAATGTGGCGTCACCGGCGTCATTTGTTATGGTAATGCTGTGTGCTTGTATCCTTATGCCTGAACAGAGTACAGCCTCCCGTGACGCTCGTTAGTTAGCGAGGTGTCTCCGCACACGTGGCACTGTGTGTTTGCCTCGGGTTGTGGAAAGGTAAATAGAAAATAGGACAAAGAACCCTTTGTTCAAGAGACTGGGGCGGGTGAAGTTGAGCACACGTGGCACCAATCTTCATCTCCGATTCAGCTCGGGGGAGAACGGGTTCCTGTCCATCTCGGCTACTTCCGAACGCGCCCTTTGCACCCCGTGCTTCATGCCGCTGCACCCTTTCTTTTTGCCCTCAGGTGTGTCCTGGGAAACACTACCATCCTGGCCGAGTTCGCTGGTGAAGAAGAAGTCAACCGTTTCTTAGCACAAGGCCAGCCGCTGCCGCCCACGTCCAGCTGGCAGTCCAACACTGGAACCAACCAGACCCGCCTGGGCTCCTCGAGCAGCTCCCACGGCCTGGTGCGCAGCGACGCCGGCCACTGGAACGCTCCCTGCCTCGGGGGCAAGGGGAGCAGCGACCTGCTGTGGGGCGGGGTGCCTCAGTACTCCAGCAGCCTTTGGGGACCCCCCAGCACCGACGACGGCAGAGTTATCGGAAGCCCGACACCTTTGAATACTCTTCTTCCAGGTGATCTTCTCAGTGGGGAGTCCATCTAGGAAACGAGAGAAACAAAATGGAAATAACAATCATCAGCACTAAAGGAAAAATAAAAATTGTAACCCTTTCCAGTCCCGGGCTTGATGAAGAATCCAGCTTTAACAGATCAGACTGGCAGCCCTTTTTAGTACCTCTGTCCAATATCGAATATGAAACTGCAGAAGTCCTTGTGAACTGTTCATGAAACAGTATGGGCTCCTTTTGGTCAGTGTCACGTGCTAATGACAGGTTTTATTTTTTTCATGGCTTTTTGTTTTATGTTGTCTTTTTATGTTTGTATGGTGATTTTAAAAACCAAGTATAAAAGCTGCTTAGAATAGGTCTATCATGAAGGGCACTTTTCAGAATTTGGGCTGGAAAGGGTTATTTTATCAGCCGGGGGGGTGGGGGTGGGGGAAGGGGGAAATGAAAGCCTATTTAAAATGAGCCTGTGACTATTATGCACATTACCAGAGGCGGACCCAATAATCAGAAGGGGTGAAGTGTGATATTTACCATTGGTACAGAAAAGTAATGAATCTGAGTGGTAACTATGGACTGTACAGGTTGAGCGGGGGGGAGGGAGGGCAGGGCTGGGGTATCTCTGTGTCCACTACTCCCATGGATCTGCCTATGCACATTACCCTTGCTTCATTACTTTTTCATGTCATTTTTTGAATCCCAAAAATATAGAAAGTTTTTTTTTAAAAAAACAAACAACAACCACCACCACAACAACAAAAAAAAACATATCAACATGCAAATACTTGAATCCAGCAGGCCAATAACAAAATGTGAACACTTTCTTAGTCTAATTATTACACTTCCAGGTCAGCATCAGTACACAAAAAACAGGCTCTACGAATTTTTTTTTTTTAAAGTTCAGACTATATGTTTTTCTTGGAACAGATGTATGTATGTGAGCGTGCTTGTGCGTGCGTGTGCCTGTACGTGTGTGCCCACGTGCGGTTTAACTAAAAGTGTGAATTTTCTCCTTTTATTCAGTATATGCTTTTTATTTGCTCATTGGTCAAATGTTTAATTGTTGTTAGCTTCTAACTTTGCACTGAGTGTCCGCAGCCCTTCTTGTAGCTAATCGTATAATGTTAAAAAGAAAAAGAAAAAGAAAAAAAAAGAAACTGATAGAAGGGGCCGGCGACAATTCACGTGTAATGTTTACTCAAGGACTCTTATCGCATCTTAAAAATTACAGTGTGTATCTCTGGAGAATAATATGTATATCTACCTTTAGCGGCTTTTTATTGTGGACTAATGCAAGAAAATTATTACCGGAGTATTGCACCATTTTTCCATTCGGAATATAAAGTTTAAAATAAATACTCTTGTTGAACTGTGGCCATAGATAATTGTAAAGAGCGGATAGTTCCCTTGCAAGCAGGAACAGAAACAAGCACTTGGACATAGGTTTTGACTGCTTTTGGAGGAGCCAGGAGTTTTGGCTCCCACCTGTTTACAGACCTTTTTTTCTCCTTCAAACTTTAAAATAAAAAAGGAATTAAAAAAAAAAAAAAAGAAAAAAAAAAAGACTTCCATCGTAAAGAAAACTATTTTCAGAATGAAGATATGCTACTTCAGAGCTCTGGGATTGAACAGTGTTGTTGTATTATTCTTTTCTTTGGCCATTGCTGTGTACTATTTTTGTTGTTGTTTTCCTCCTCTTCGTCAAAGTGGCGAAAACTTTGTGATCACTATCTTGCACATGGTGGAAGATGTCTCAGGAAAGCCGGGTTTCCCGAGGAGCAACTCCACACCATTTCATGTATTTTTAAAACCCAACTCCTAGCACTGAAGATATTATTAAAAAACAAAATAAAATTAAAAAAAGACAGTAAGAAAGAAGAAAATACCTAATCTAATGTGTAGCAGTTACATATTTACCAAATAATGGACTCAAAAGAAATAGATGTTTGAAGAGTGCTTTATATATTAAAAAAATCGCTTTATGTTTAAAAAAAGATCAATGTTTTTGATTGTTTTGAAAGGAAGAAAGACAATGGAATAACATACACGTCAAGTATGTTTTAAAAATTATATGAACATTGTGCTCCCTGCCTGCTTGGATCAGGAAACTTGTGCATTACTTTTTTTTTTTTAATTAGCTTTTTAATGGTTTTATCAGATTTAAAGGGTCCTGCAAGATTGCAAATTAACAAAAGCTGGTTTTATAGAGGATCATGAACTATGCACAAACTGGGTTCAAGACTTGTTTTTTTCTCAAGTTTTAGTAGTGTATTTAGCTGAATAACTTCTCCTCAGAGTAATTGCATCTCATTGCCATTACACGCCTCCTACATATATATTTTATATATACACACACACACTCTTATATAAAATATGTATGTGTGTATGTGCGTGTTTACATACAGTTTTCCATGCTGAAGTTTAGCATTGAGTTGTAGAAAAACTCCTGATATTTTAAAATTGGGAATGAAAATTTCTGTTTAAGGGTTTGGGGGGTGGGTTTTTGTTTGGGGGCTCTTTTTTTTTTTTTTTTTTTTGCCTTTCCTTTTGGATTAAAGATGTCTGTAACTCTGAGATTAAAAAAAAACAACAATTGTGGCTTTTAATGTTTATTCTCCTCATAGAATGTGATTGTTAAAAGAACATGCACCGGAAGTTGCTTTCAAGAGTACGAAGATTCTTTGAAACTTAATAAATTGCAGATTTTTTCTTGGCTGTTCAAATAATGTGTATTTTTCTTTTATGCAGGGGATACTAAAAAATTTTTTTTATTGTTAAATCTGTTAAGGTATTTCATGGAAGAAGTTTAACTCTTTCAATATTAATGAGAATTAAGCGTACAGCCAGGCAAATCACGCCTCTACGTGTAGTCACACACCGAGTCGGTGCTTGTCGGTGACGGCTTTCTCACAAGCTTGTGCCATGAACACCTCGCATGTCGCGTCCAAGAGTGCTGCACAAAAAGCAGTCATAATTTCTTGGTTTTGGCTGGAATTATGTTTTTTTTCTCATTTATTCATGTCTTTAGTACTATAGCAGATGAATTGTTGTAACACTTGGAATGCTGCGAGGCTGAAGGCTCCTCTCTAGCTCTGCCATTCAGTCACCCCCGTAGCCTCCCGTGTCGTGGACCTGGATGTCTGTGGCTGTAAACTGCCGGCTCCACTAAGTTTCATGAGACAGGCAAACAGCCGGTAAATAAAATAGGGGTAGAAACGCCAGAATGTTTTCATGTTTGGCCTGTCAGGTTTTGCAGTTTAGGAAGGTGTTTGCGGTGGCCAACACTGGGCGTAGGGGGGAATCGCAGAGGGCTCGCGGAGGGGCCCACGCTTGCTCGCCCCCCGTCCAGCGCGGAGCTTTGCGCCCCCGTCCCGCCTCCGTCGAACCCCGCTCTTCCCCGCTCAGCGGCCCCGAGGACGTGCCGACGGTGCCGCTCCCGGCCGCTCTGGCCCCGGCCTCCAGCGGTTGGAGCCTGTGCGGCGCAGCTCAGCCTGCTGGGTCACTTGAGGAGGAAACGGCCACCGCGAGGCACTGGTTAACGCGAAAGCGGCGCGCGGCCCCGGGCGACAGCCTGCGCCGCGGCGGCCCGGGCGTGCCGGCACTGGGATTATCGGACGAGAAGGGCCGGTGGGGCGGGGGGACCCGGCGACCCTTGGCAGTTGGCTGCCCATATGACACAGTTAGAAGTGATCCCTGAACCTAGATTTGTTAATTTTTGTTATCTAATTAGCTAAAACACCCAGCGGAAGCCTGTTGTGCTGGTTGCGTTATCGATACGGCCCCGCAGTCGCACCCTGTTGCCGCAGTTGGTTTTTACTGTGAACTGCGTCCCCTCCCATCTCCGTTCTTTGGGGGTTTGGGTTTTTTGGTTTTTTTTCTTTCCCTCTTCCAGGTGTTTGTAATGAAACTCTTGGAAGAGCGTTGCCTTCCCTTTTCCTTCCTTGGTTTTTTTATTTAGCTTGTATTTTGTTTGGGATTTTTTCTTAGCAAGGAGGGCTTTCGGGGTCCCTGGGTTTTGTTTGCCTCGACATCAAAGTCCATTAGGGAGTCGGATGTTTTGGCTAATGAGAGCTTTTGTCTTCCATAGGGTTGGCAGAGATGGCTTTTTGTAAATCAGATGCACTGCTAAATTCCTTACCCACCCTGGAATAGTAGAAGAAATGCGGCTTTTGGCCAAAACCTATCCTTTAGTGTTTGTGTAGCTCTTTATTTTCAGTGTCATACTCTCTCCTGCTTCAATGCTACCCGGTGTTTGTGCAGCTGTAAAGATAGCTCCTGACGATAAGGGTTCTCCTTGTGGCTCCAGAATCTTCTCAAGCAATCATTTCTAGCAATCTGTGTTTCTCTGTGTATTGCATTTACTGTACCCTCCGTCGCACTTTCACTGCATGGCTCCCCTGTCTCTAGGCCAAGAGAATTTCTCTTTCCTGAGTGGTCTGAAACTGTCAAACTTCTTCTTAGTTACTTGTCTAGTTTGTGGGTGGCACGGGCAGAGCGGATCGTTTTGCTCTTCTGCTCCAAAAATATATTACTGTTCTTGATGATTCAATATATGATTGTGTTTGTGAAGGAGCGTTTTAATTAAAAACTGTATATGGATATCTGTATATGTTAAGAATTATTGGAGTTGGAAGTCTGGAAATGGAGTCGAAAAACCCTTTAGGGTTTGGGTGCCGGGCAGCTGTGGTGGGAGCGATCCTGCGACGCCAGATCAGAGATTGCCGCGGCGACCTGCAGGATCACGCGACGTTGCACGTGAGCTGCCGCTGCAGGTGTGAGAGGCCACGCGCTGGGCGGCCGGAGGCGTGCGGATCGTGCCGCGGAGTCGATGCTGAACGTGCCAGCTCTGCTCGAGCCCTGCGCAGCCGGGCTTAGGGAAGGGGCGTCTGGAAAAATCGGATACTGAGCTCAGTCGGACTCTGTGTGCAAACTGCGCGGATGCCTGGCGTAGCCCACGTGCCCCGCAAACCCCAAGGTAACCGACAGCTCCGTAAATGTGTGGAAGTGTCTGCAATTTGCGATGGTCTCTTTAGCGGGGGTTCAGAGGCGGCCTCGGGCCCGTCCGCGGACCGTGGGGGATGGCTTTAGCTCCCTGCAGGGCTCTTGGACTGGTTTCACCCAGGGCCTTGCCTTGCTCCGAAGGCCGTAACGTGCCCGTGAAACCTTGACGTCTACGGGAGCAGCCCGCCCTTGGTCCTCCCACGCTCCCCACCGTTCCCAAGGGGTCTCTCCCAGTAACACCCGTGTGCTCCTGGAATCTGGGAGAGGCACCTCCCGCACCCACCCGCGCTGCAGCTTTCCCGAGGGAGGCCGGCCGGCGCGCCCGCGCTCTAGCGGGGCCCCCGCGTCTTCCTCAGCGGCTGCCCGATGGCTCGGGTTAACCATCGCTCCCCGCAGGCTGCGGGGCTCCAGCGCCCCGCGGCCAGTCCAGCCTGGCAAGGACAAGGCACGCCGACCACCGAAACCCCTCGCGCCCCCACCGTCGTCTGCCCTCTAATGAAAAGCGTTTCATTAGAAATGAATATGGCACTTTGTCCTGTGTGTGCCCCCAGTGTTTGTTTTTTACTGTCAGACGCATTGGAAACGAGTGGCTTGTAAATTTTCTCTGATGAAAACGTGGTCCCAGCGCAGTCATGATTTCAGGGTTATCAAACACAATAGGCTGGAAGATTGCTTTGCTTTCAATAAGCAGTATTAGTAACGGGGGCCTGCCTTGGACTAGCTGTGCGGCTGCTGACTCTTGAGGAGAAATCTCCCCCCCACCCCCAGCTGCCTATAGTCTGTCCTGAGTTAATAGTTTATTGTTTTAAATATTCATTTTGTTCAGGGGAGTGGATGTGATAATATTCAAAACTGCAGCAGGTTGCTCTTTAACTTCTCTGTAGTTTTATCTGGATCCTTTGCCCACTTAACGTAGCTTAACTGAGTCTTAATTTATACAAAAAAAAATTATTCAAGCAGACTAAAGACCCGCTCAGGGACAGTGTTGGAAAGGAGCAGATTCTCCTCCCTTGTTTTGGCTACAGCGTTCGTGGTTTACAACTGCGCATTACTGGCTGTATCCCATAGGAGCAGGAAAGGGCAGATTTTCCATTGTTTTATCTGATTTCAAGTGGGACCCACTTTTTCTGCCTTTTCTCGGGATGTGTCTGTCTGCTTCCCAACACTTCTCTCCCTGCGGAAGACGGGACGTTTCTGACAAAGGCAGAGGAGACGGTTATTCTGCAGGTAATTAATTGCAAGTTCTACCAGTGTGAAGCCTAGAGGCGCCCACCGAGAAACGCCACCCCTGTGCTCGGCGGGAGATTCCGCACAAGCACAAAACGCCTGACCTACCTAAGAGGGGACAGGCATTAGTCCCCACAGCTAAGCGGCCCTCGCCTCTCGTTTCTGGGAAGATCACACGGAACAGCTTGTAGGTAACTGCAAGTAGCTCTGATGACCTTGCGGAGCTTCTTTTGCTGAAGTCTCCAAAAGCCTACCAGGATGGGGAGAGGTGCGCTTTGCCAACACGTCTCCGTGCAGCATCAAAGGCAGGACGCAGCAGGTGAGAAGGCAGGCTGGTGAGGCGGGCCGGGAGCTCGCGGTCAGGGCTACAAGGAACTAGAAGGAAGCCTGCAAAGGGCTACTTGATTTGTAGGAGAGTTTCATTTCTGAAATAGCTAGAAATTGCTAAAATTAAAAGGAAAAAAAATATGTTTTTTCCCCTGGTAGCTCTGGCTCAGTGATGGGGTTTCTCTATAGCACCAATATGTAAACACGAGTGTGCAGTAAGGTGCTTCTAAAGCTATGGCCAACTTACTCTGTTAGTCCAATAGCCTTTGGTTCTTGCTCATCAGCATGGTTACGCCCTGTTTTGAACTGCTTTTTAAGCTTTTGCTGCCTCTTTGTTCATGAATTAGGGGGCGCACGATAACCTGGATGGGAGCGTAGTTGGAAGCGGTTTCAGAATCATTCCCCCAGGGTGCTTCAGCACCTTTGAAAACTACCTTTTCCTGGGGCTTTCAGAAACACAGCTGCAAGACGTGAAGTTGAGCACTCGGGACCAGCAAAGCAGTGACTCCGGCACACGGCCTCGGGCACCCCTTGGTGTTACCTTCAAGCACAGCTTTAAACTGGGGTTCAGAATAAACCCCAGTTTCTGGTGCAGAATAAAGCGTAATACTCTGCAGCAGAACATTATTTTTTCATCATTTAGTGGAGATTAAGCACAAAGCACTAAACCCTCATAGTATGACACTTAGGACACAGAGTACGTTTTGCTTGTGTCCCTAGATGGGGGGGGCAGGAGGAAGAGAAAGTACCCAAAAGTGACGGGCTCCGTACAGAGGTTAGAGATCACGTCTTCTGGCACGGACACCTCCAAGCAAAGACAGTGATCTTTATCGCCTTATAGTTCAGACACTGACATTTGTATCTATTTTGTAGAATTCTAAGACGGTGCCGATGTACCACTGTGGGCACCACCTCTAGCTGAGAAAGAGGGAAACCTTGCTGAAGCGATCCTAGAAGGAAATGGGTGAAGAAACCTCCTTTTCCACTTGGACTTCAACAAGGCCAGGAGGCCAAATGTCACATTTTCCAGATGGGGTTATTCTTAGTGTTCCTGTCAATACAGGGCATTTAAATTGCGCGATTTGTCTGGCATAACCAGCGATTGATGCATTCTTAAAAATGCTTTGCTGTTTTCGTAGTCAGCGGGCAGACCAGAGAGGCATCAGCTGTGTGACTTCTGTCCTCCATGGGACCCGAGAGAGCAGACATACCGAGTTAGAGGATTTACCCAGTCTTTTACTGTGCGTCACGGCGGCGGCCAGAAGTTCGTGGTCTGCAAAACAAGGGGACCGCTTAGCGGCATCTCGGCTCCTGCCCGCCCGGTTACACGGCTGTAAGGCAAGGGGCATCGGGGCCTCCAGCAGCACGGGCCCCGCTGGATTCTGCCGCCCGGCGACGAAGGGCCAGAGCCTCGGTGGGGATGGACGGAGCGGTTAACGAAAAGCTCCACGGGACAGCGGGGAGATCCCTGCTTTTCTGGGGAGGCCGCTGGCCCACCCAGCCTCTGCCCGGCTCCTTCGGCGCCAGAGGCCCGGCGGCCTTTCCGAGGCCCGGGGAGGCACTGCTGCCCCTGCTTGTGGCGCGACTTGGCGTCAGCAGAACAAACCCCGCTCCTCCTCTGCCAGGCTGGACCGACAGCTCTGGCTTATTGAGGTACGAGCGTGCAAGAGCTTACGCTGCCTTTCCTGAAGGCTGCCTGGACTCTCAGCACCAGAAAGAAGCTGGGCACGAGCTCAGGTGTTTGTGGCCTACTTTAGGCTCCTAAATGGAGGCTTTTGATTTTTGAGAAGCTTTTGCACCAAGCAAAGTTCTGCTCGTTTGCCCCCCGTCAGCCGAGCTGTCGCTTTAAAGGCTAGAAGTACTGTAAATCCTCTTTGCCAGCGCTTCCCGCCCGGCGCGCGCGCTCCCGCAGTCGCTCCCGGCCGGGCGAGGCGGGAGCGCTCAGGCCCGCCCGCGCGGGGGCTGCGCACGGCCCGGCGCGAGCGCCCGCAGGAGGAGCGATGGCCCCGCCGAGCAAGGTGCGCCGCGCAATGGCCGCGGCCTCCGCTGCGGCAGGAAATGGGGGAGCGGCCTCCGCAAGATGGCCTCGGCTGCAGTTCCCAGCCTCGCCCACGAGATGGCGGCAGCGCCCCGCGGCGAGCGAGCGCCGGGCGGGGGGAGCCCCGCTGCCCCCCCGCCCCCCGCTCCCCCCTCCTCCTCCAGTCCCCCCCCCCCCCCCCCCCCCCGCCCCCCAGCCCCTCCGACCTGGGCAGCCGGCCCCCCCCGCAACTCCCCCATGCCCAGCCCCCCGGGCCGCCGCGGTGCCGCCGCCCGCGGGCAGGGCTGCAGCGCCCTGGGGCGCGCCCGTGTGCGAGGGGAGGCTTGAACTGATCGATGCGTGTTAAAAAGTCCCGTCCCTGGGAGCGCCTCGAGGTGACGTCTGCGCCGCGTAGCTGGGAGGCCCTCGGGGGCGCCGAGCGCCGCAGCAGGCAGCGATCGCGGGGGCCGGGGCTGCCCCCGGCCGGCTTCGGCCGCGGGCGAGCGAGGAGGGCAGGCGCCCGCAGGGGGGGCGCTGCCCTCGCAGGGGGAGCCGCGGGGCGCTGCTGCGGCCGCTGCGGGCAGCGCGGGGTCCGGGACCACCGCAGCCGCCCCGGGAGAGCCCTGCGCGGGCTCGTGGCGTCGCGTGGCTCGCGGGCAGCGGGTTCGCTCTCTCCAGAGCCCTTGGCGTGGTTTCCCCAGCGCTGAGCCGCCCTTAGCGAAAGGCCCTAAAGACGAATACAGCTAATTACATCCTCAACGAGCAAGCCCTGCTTTTCGCTTTGAAACGTTTTGCTTTCTCGTTTGGTGTCCTCGGTTGAAGTGTCGGTGCCACAGCGTCACATCCATCAGGGCCCGAGCGAGGCGCAGCAGCCGGCGTCGGTGAGGCACGTGGCGGTGCGCAGGCGACGTCCCCCCGCGGGCCCGCGCGGCTCTCGACGGCGCGCAGCTCGCGCAGGCAGCATCTTGCGGCTCCCTGATGGTTCGTGTACACAAATCAAGCAGGAGCATCGCGGGGTGGCGTGATGGGCTGTGCTACGTGGTGCGGCACGGACCGGGAGGGATCACACGGAGCCCTTCTCCAGGGGATGACGGGGGCGAGCGCGGGGACAGGGCCGGCGTCTGCTCTGCAGGCGAGTCTGGAGTAAAACGGTTGAACTGGGGAAAGGGGGAGGCGGAGGGAAGGGAAGGGAAGGAAAAGAGTTGCAGTGGAAAGGCTTTCAGGATCTTTCTGGTGTTTGGGAATGAAAAGAGCGGCCCTTGCTTCTGCCGTGCATGGGTCAAGTTCAGTGCAGTGTTTTTTCTAGAAGAGCAGCACCACAGACCTCAGCACCAGCCAGGGCAGCACTGAGACACACAGGTGTGTGTCCTGGCACAGGCCTTGCTGCTTCTGAGGGGTTGTGGTTTACAGAGGAGCCCTGTGAAGGGAAAGCACCTTGTCCATGGTCACCCCACAGGGACAGGGACCCCCGTGTCCTCGTCCCACTGTCGTCCCCTCCGCTGCAGTACCCCACAGCACATCTCCCTTCCCTAATACCAAGGCCCTGGGCACGCGGACATAACATCCCAGCTCTGACAAACCAATGCGAATGACTGATAATTAAGAGGACCTGAGCAATGAAACTTCTCCAGTCCCAGAGAGAGGGTCGGGAGAGCGAGCGCTGCTGCCGCCTCAGGTGCCATCCCGGGGACAGCGGTGTCGTGCCTGCGCATGGCTCACTGGGGACTGAGGCTTTTCCCCGATCCTGTGCCTCAGGGCATTACAGCAGCCTCCGGCACACAGCTAACGAGACGACAGCCCTGCTGCCCCCAGCAGGCCCTGATTAACCCCTGGCCACGGTCACGGACATCTCACTTCTACACTGGCGGGCTTGGAGCAGCTGCTCTGGAGGCACGAGCCCCCCCCATCTGCTGTCCCCCTGACCAGCAGGGAGGTGCCCCGGGCTGCGGGTGCCTGGGGTTACGGTCAATGCCTCTGTCCCCCCAGCTCTGCTGGGGACAACCGAGCGCTTCAGAACAGAGCTGAGCCGGGGGACCCGGACGGATGTTTGGATGGATCCTGCTCCCCCCAGGCTTTCCCCTGAAGCCCCGCCACAAAGCAGCTGCCCCGGCTCCCCTCTCCTCCTGCGAGGGGAAGCGGACGGAGGGGCAGATTTTGCTCCTCTGATTAGGCATGTGCCTGAGGGGTATTTGCAGCAACAGCTCGGGCCAACCCGTGTGTGCATGGCTCTGTCTATCGCATGCTCTGCCTGTGTTCGCCCGCTGTCCCCTCGAGTCAGCTGCAGATATGCTGTGTTCAATAGCTGTGAGCAGCATCTGGGAAAGAAAAGCCGTGTCGCTTTTTGCTACTTGTTGAAAGCAAATGAGCTGCAGGTGTTTAGTTCTTCACCACACATAGAGATACCAAGCCAGCCCTAGCTCTCAGGAGGACTTTACAACCCCTGCATGACCCAGCTGCCCTGGGAGTGCCCTTAGCTGGATTTTTCTGCTAAAACAGGAGATGCACACAGGTTGCACACCCACCTCTCAGGCCATGAGACACAGGACCTGCTTATTTTTAACCTCACTCAGCATCTTTGCAGTGGGGTGACGTCTTGCCCGGCTCTGTCACAGGAGAAGCGCCGCTCGAGCCCCAGCGCGCTGATGCACACAGGCAGAAACCAAGGCAGGGCTCACACTGCCTCAGAGGAGAGCCCTGTGTGCGGCACAGAGCGCTCCTCAGGGACAGGCACCGGGGCTTTTACCGCACGGCTTTGTTTGCATTGTCGTGTTACAGCTCTTGTATAACCTTTCTGCAGCAAAACAGGGTGCCTTGCAGGCTGGCACAGGCCGAGGCTCCTTGCGCTCTCCCTTGCCCTGCATCCTGCGCAGAGCCATGGGGAGGCCATGCCTAAAACGCTCCTGTCCTGCCGGCGCCCCTGCATGGAAAAGCCTTGCAAACCGCGGCCTCCAAGGCAGCCGTACGTAAGCTCGGCTAAGCAGCCCTGTGCAACAGGATTTAATGGGGGTATTGTCAAAAAAAAACCCCAAACCTGCAATGTCCCAGAGGGGGGGCTGTGCAGGTGAGGGGCCGAAAAGCTGGGGAGCGCTGCCCTCCATCCCAACAGCATCCCTGCCCGCCCCCCCGAGCCCCCTTCCCCTGTGGGGCTGCGGCAGCCAGGGGGAGGGGAGGGGAACCTGGCCCACTGGTACCGAGCGGGGCTGTATCATGCAGCCAGGCATCGCGCGTGGGGCATGTGCTGCTGGGGGAGCTCCTCCAGCGTCTCACTGCTGGAGCCCAGTACTGCAGGGGCGCGTGGAGGCGGGCCTGGGGAGAGGGTCCCTGCACCTCCAGCATCTCAGTTTCTGCATCTTCTACAGCTCCAGCATCCAGGTCAGCATCTCGGTGCCAGCGGCTGCTGTACCCCGCAGGTCTTGGGCTGGGGCTGGCTGGGAGCGGGGGTCCTGAAGCCCCTGGGGGGGCGATTGGTCTGCCCAGGGAAGCCAGTGGTGGGGACGGGGGAGCCTCTCCCCACAGCGGCTCTGGGGAGGCTCTGCCAGCCTGAGCCAGCCTTTGGGATACCCCAGACATAAGGAGCTGTTTCCAGGCCATATCACGTCTCCAAAGTGCAGGATGCACTGCACATGAGGGGGCAGCCTTGCTCATCCCAGCTTCCCAAGTTTACACTGCAAAGAGCTTTTCTTCTGCTTTTAACATAATACTGTAAACCAAAAAGCTTAGTGCTCCTGATTCTAGCATAAACCTGGCCTCTCGCATGTGAGCCGGCCCTGCAGGAGCTTCACCGCGCGCAGAGGGGGTTTTTGGTTTGCCGGCGGTGGCTGTCATTGAGCCCGTGCCCACGGGGGACGTGGCAGTGGGGTGCCCTGAGGGGTGCTCACAGGGAGGCTGGGCTCTCCCTGCCAGCACCTTCTGATCGCCCGGGTCGGGAAGGGGCTGGGATCGCTGGGTGCGATCCTGTATCAGCCCATCTGGGCTGGGCAGGGGCACACCATACGGGCTGGGCTTCTGAAAGCTGGGGACCCCGAATTGCCCGGCTCCCTTGGGTTTGGACCGGGGCCGACGACTCTTCAATCCACCAAGCTTTCGTACCTTTATTTATTGTATTTTTGTGGCTGCTGAGCAGGTTAAGTGCTTGTTACAGCAAGGATGGACTGTGCAAGGGGAGAGTAAACCAGTGCAGTACATGGTAGAGCACAGTAAATACTGACCTTCTGTGCTCTTCTCCCACTCCTTTTATTATCTCCTTCTAATGTGTTTATGGTTTTTATTACAGTGGATCAGCTGTCTTTTAATGACTGTTGTTCTTTTCTGTACTTGGACGTGAGAAGAGCTGTTTTATTTTTAGTTATCCATGCTCGGTAAAAACTTTACCGGTTAAATTGTCAGGAAAATCATAACACCAAATGTCCTGACACTATCAGAGGAGGCTGGAGAGCTGGGGGGGCTCCTCAGGTGCCAGGACGCTGCAGATAAGGATGGAGCATGGAGGAGGGAAAGCAAACGCAGTGATAAGGGGTCTGGGCATAAAATACTGATATCAGGCACAGCAGCATTTGAAGTACAGGAGAACGAAACCTAGACATTTTCCGGTTCCACTTCGCAACAACGTGTTTATTGGGTACGCGTTTAAAAAAAACCACAAAAATAGAAAAGAGAAAAGCAACCAGATGCATATACTGCCCTATTGCATGCTCTACGCCAAGGTACAAAAGTCAAAACTACTTTGAACACTGGACCTGTCGCTGTAACCGCAGCCATGCCAGGAGGTTGTACGTGCAAGTGCTTGGGGGAGGTGGACACAGGACCCGAACAAGACCCAGGAGAGCAGCACCGGCAGGTACGATGCAGCTGCACAGACGCCCGCATCTGCCTTCTGATGTATGCAGCCAAAGACCCGTTGTTTGTCCCCCTTTCCTAGCACGCGAGGAGCTGCCCGCCTGCCCGCCTGCCCTCCTGCCTGCCCACCTGCCCTCCTGCCTGCCCTCCTGCCCGCCCGCCTGCCTGCCCGCCTGCCCGCCTGCCTTCCTGCCCGACCGCCCACCTGCCTGCCCGCCCTCCTGCCCGCCTGCCCACCTGCCTGCCCGCCTGCCCACCCGCCTGCCCGCCTGCCCTCCTGCCTGCCCTCCTGCCTGCCCGCCTGCCTGCCCTCCTGCCCGCCTGCCCTCCTGCCCGACCGCCCGCCTGCCCGCCCGCCTGCCCTCCTGCCCTCCTGCCTGCCTGCCCTCCTGCCCTCCTGCCCTCCTGCCTGCCTGCCCTCCTGCCTGCCTGCAAGCTCGCCATGGCACAGATGCAACGTGCTGGCTGACCGACGGCAGTTTCCCAGGTACGCCTCCTGCCTTTTTGGTGACTCACCCTCTCCCCGCGCCCTTCCAGCAACCAGCATCCCTTCCATGTCCCTCCTCCTTGTCATCTCCAGCTCTCACCGGTCCCGGCTGGGTGGGAAGAGGAGGGAAGGGGTGGGAGGCGGCAGGGTTGGTTTTGGCCGAGGCAGCGCCTCTCCCCACCCAGCCCACCTGAGTTTCCAGCCAGTGCTGCCGCTGCCGGCGCCTCCCTCCCGGCCCCGGGCGGCCGGCTCAGCACACCGAGCAGCTGTTGGTCTTGTTCATGGGAGGCCTCAGCGCCTGCTCCTTGGGCAACGTCTCCCTCCTCTTGCAGAGAGCCGGGCTGAGCCTGCTGGGCAGGTTGGCTTGCTGCAGCAGCTCCCTGAAGACCTCCAGAACATTCTTGTTGTCCTTGGCCGACGTCTCCACGAAGCGGCTGTTCCAGTCCAGCTCCACCAGTGACAGGGCATCCTCCGCCAGCACCTGCCGCTCGCCGCCACTCTCCGCCTTGTTGCCGACCACCACGATGGGAGGGAACTTGTCTTCCTTCACCTCCAGGATCTCCTCCCGCAGGCTCTTGATGCTCTCAAAGGACTCGGCATCATCTACAGCATAGACCAGGGCGAAGGCATCGCTGTTCTGGATCGAGAGCTTCCTCATGGCTGGGAAGGAGTAGCTGCCACTGGTGTCCAGGATTTCCACCTTGACCGTGGCCCCGCTCACCTCGTACTCCTTGCTGTGCAGCTCCTCCACCGTGCGCCGGTGCTTGGGCTCGAAGGTGTCCATCAGGAAGCGGCGGATGAGGGCTGTCTTGCCCACGCCAGCGGCGCCCAAGAAGACCAACCGCACGTGGCTCTTCTCCTTCACCACCAGGGACATGGCAGAGGGGATGGGACGCGCTGCCGCTCGCGCTCACCCCACCGGTGTCCCTGCGTGGCTGCAGCCCCGGGCGTCCGTCCGTCCGTCCTCCCCTGCACCGGCTCGGTGCAGCCAGTGAAGTTTGGTGCCACCTCCCTGCAAACTTCTCCCAGCCGTTCTGCCGTGGACGCGACAGTCCCCAAGTCCAGCTCATCTTTTATCCTGGTTCCTCTCTGCCATGTGGCACCAGGCTGTCCAATCTCTGCGGGTTGAGGGTGCTGAAGGCGGGAGGAGAGCGGGGTGCTCCGGGCCAATCCGCGGAGCGCAGCCCTGGAAAGCCACTCCAGCCCTGGAGAGCACCGCGCTACGTTGCACTTTGCACTTGCATCACCCGCCGCTGCCGGTAGCACTGGGGAACCGGCAGCATCGCAGCCGTCACACTGCGCGAGCACTCCTGCCCTTTTTTCCTCCCTGGAGATTAACGTGTGTTTCTTGGCGTGGGCTTGCTGACAGCAGGGGACCTCGGTGGGGGTTCCCCCACCCGTTGGGTGGCTCATGGCCGGACGTGGCAAGGGCTGGCCGGTCACCCGCAGGATTTCTTGCACTTATCTGGGGCTGGGAACTCCTTTGCAGACAGGGTTGCTGCAAATGTGCCCAACCCTTCTGTGAGCCTATGAAATATTTGACCTGAGGGGAAAAATAAGAGCTCCCTGAAATCTGTGCATCATAACCTCCATGTTCAGCTGTCAGTTATTCTGTGATTTTTATGAACTATTTAACCTGAGGGGAAAATAAAATCTCCCTGAAAATGATGCATCGCGATCTCTATGCAGACGTCGCGCAGTGGTGGGCAGGAACACAGGCCATGACCCGGCTGCAGCAGAAGCTCTGACCCAGACCGGTTGGTTGATTTACTGGGCAGAGAGGCGGGATGTGTGCTGAGCCCCGGCTCCGCGTGGCTGGGCATCGCCTCTGGAAGCAGGGTTGCTCACAGAGGTGCAGGGTGCCCCATCAGGGTGTGTTTCCCCAGCAGTCGCCTTCCCTACGCCACGTTCGGGTTGTTTCAGAAGTGGAGCTAAGCAAAGTGCAAATGCAAAGAGAACTTGCTCAGAAGTTGAAGTAAGATTTTATCCTGAATTTGTGCCTGTGTGGGTTTTTCTGAGCTTTGGGCTAGTTTTTGTAGTTTTAATGCAGTTGGTTTTCCTTCCATAGCAAAAAGCACCAGTTTTAGTGTTCAGTTCTGGCTGAATTTATTCTGTTGATTTCAAAAGCCCTTTTCATGAGAATTATTCCTGCCTCTTAACTCCCCAATTATCATTGTATTTTAGCCATGTTAAGAGCTTTCCCTGGCTGATCTTTTTATCAGGAGAGCTAAGAGGTTGCATTGGGGTGAGCAGAGTCCTGTCCTCAGCTCAGCCTGCCTTGGAGAGGGGGAAGGTTGGGTCCCTAACAGGACTGGCAGTGGGACTCACGCCCAAAATACCCCGTAC
The DNA here is from genome assembly GCF_963921805.1 of Phalacrocorax carbo. Classification (NCBI taxonomy): domain Eukaryota; kingdom Metazoa; phylum Chordata; class Aves; order Suliformes; family Phalacrocoracidae; genus Phalacrocorax; species Phalacrocorax carbo. The sequence goes on from NC_087528.1 coordinate 572,080, forward strand.
ACCGTGGCACCCTGCGGGATTTTGCACCGTCTGGTGATGCGCCTTCACGACGCACCATGAAGCGCTTTTGAAGAGCCTTATGTGCCACGAGGAGAGCCCAAAGGCGCGGCCCAGCACTGAGCCACAGGCGTGAGAAGGAGCTGAGGACGCAGAAGGTGTGACGGCACGGCCATAGGACCTCGGCACGCCGAAACCAGGAGAAGGGGTGGATGAGCAGAGCGTGCTGGGTTTAGGCACGCGAACACAGTGTTGGTGCCTGGCATGCTATCGACATCAGTGGCAATGAAGAACCGAAGACGGCAAGGAAGCAGGGCATGGCAAGTGATCTCACCCCACTTTTGGAAGCTGTTTAAAGCAAAACCCCAGTTTTTTAAATTAGAAAAGAGTTTGGTTAATGCTTCTTTGTGCTTAGATAGCCGTAGTGACATGGGTTTTCGGGAGAGGAGATGAAAGGGGTTTCCCACAGTTCCTCCCAGCTGGCTGTGGCGAAGCTCCGCAGGGCTCAGCCAGACCTTGGAAGGTGCCAGGGACCTGCATGAGGCCCTTGCCGCTGCTCACTTTCCTAGGATTTCATTCCAAAGAGCCTTAAAACATGGATCTGTTCACCCTCACAACACCCAGCATCTCTCTTACAGGTGCAGCAACGGTGCCCAAGGTGAAGGAGGAACCCGTGGCAGGAGGGAACGGGGACCTACATGTTCAAGCACCCTGTCCTGGCTCTAAACCATCGCCATTATTGCCAGCACCCTGCAGAAAAGGACCCTCGAGCTGAGGGACACACTGGGAAACGCTGGGCAGCAACACCAGCCGTGGAGGGGCTCCCAAACTGTGCCCGGGAAGGTGGCCCTGGGGCCGTGGGAGCCAGCACCGGGTCACATCACTACTGCTGGCTGCAGTTTGAGGCATTTCTGCGAAGAGTAGATGTCTCCTGCGTGGTCTGGCCAGGGTGAGGGGCCAACCCTGGCTGCGTTAGACAAAGAAATGTGTTGCAGACAAGAAGCTGCCCTGCCTTGGTGCTGCAGTCGCACACAGCCTGTCTGTACATCCCCAATGATTTTTCACATCAGTTGTCGCCCCTTAGTTTTCACATCTCCGCTGCTATGGTTACCGAGAGCCTGAAAGGGTTTAAATCTCCCTCAGAGCAATGGAGGATTTCAGGGGTAATCTTGTTAAGAGATGAGCAATGAATATTTCTAAAGGCCTTTTGCATGAATATCTTGTTCTGTATTAGCTTATGTCTGCTGACAGCGGGGAAAGCAAAGCGCGGGGGGACTGGGTGCAAGGAAGGGAAGAAACCAGAGGAGGATGAATGCAGCGGCTTGTTTTCCACTGCAGCCCCTGTGCCCAGAATCATGTGCCTAAATACCATAATTTTCAAGGAGGGCTTGGCCAGCCAGCTTGGGTCAGGTATTAGATAATTATTTCAGCCTGTTTCCGCCAGGGGAAGACTCATGGGACCTTTATGGGCACTTGGAGATGGGAACACTCATGGCTGAGCCCTACAGAAAAACCCCACATCGCGCGAGCCGTGCATCAGTCCACGGGGACCCCCCGAGATGGCGAGTGGAGCCAAGATGGCTCTTGGCTTCAGCAGGGCTGCGGGAGCAGCCAGGATCCAGCCCCTGTGGCTTTGGTAACTCAGGTGGGGTGCTGGGTCCTGCACCCGTGGGGCCGGCAGCTCAGTGGGGCGAAGCCTCTGCCAGTGCTGAGCCCGTGGGAGAGGGGCCCGTGATGCCCAGAGGAGGGAGGGAGGCAGTGACCTGCCTGCAAGGCAGCAGGCAGGGAAGAGAGCCCTGAGCTGCTGGCAGGGGGAGCGCAGGCAGCGGGAGGAGGGACGAAGGGATGACAGTAGTGATGGGCAGGAGCTGGGATGGGGCACGAATGAGCTGGGGCGTGCGTTCGGGGCAGGTGGAGCCCCACAGCCAGGCCTGGAGCAAGGGGTGCTTGGAGATGTGCGACACACCTTGGCTATGCTTAATCCAAAGCCAACCCTCTGCTGCGCCAACAGCCACGGAGCGGTGGGATACCCCTGGGAGAGGTGAGGGATGGTCCCCAAGGTCCCAGCTGGTGCTGGGGCACAAGCTGAGCTTGAAACACCAGCCAGTCCCTGCCTGAGCGCAGCCCCTGCGGCTGGGCAGCCTTCAGCAGCCGGGAGAGGGCAGTTTGGGACAGAACGCAGGAAAATGGCATGTACGCTGCTGCTTCTCACCGTGTGCTGGCGGGGGAGAGCTGGGGAGCAGCAGCGGACACAGCGCCTAGGGCAGGTGCAGGGAAGAGGGCAAAGGCCGGCACTGGACCCCTGCCCCTAAGCCAACAGCACTTAGTGTGGGCGAAACTCTGGGCTCTGAACAAGTAACATGCGCCCCTCCCACTGCTGTTGGCAGTCCAGGACGTGGGACACTGTGGTCCCTCTTCTGTCCCGGAACCAGCCCGGGCACAGACGGGACGGAGCTCCTCTGCTGGAGGGGTTTGAGCTGAGCCCTAATGTTGTGCCAAGTTTTGCAGCATCTGTTATATGCAGAATACAAACATTCATTTTTATTTCACTAGCAAGCATTACGTTTGGTGCCTTAAAGTGATTGTGCGAGGGGGAGCCCAAAAGAGCATGGGAACCTTCCCACTGCTTGCGCTCCCCGGCTCCGCTGCCGGACACGGCTTCGCTGCAGCGCTGAGATGTGCTTCGGTAATCCGATTTGCAAGCTTCAGGAACAGCCCATGGTGCCTCTGGGTGTTTTTCAGGGAGCTCGTATCCCAGTGCTCAGCAGTCGTGGTTTGGAGGGGATGGTGGACGTCGAGGAAGCCGAGAGCAATGTTGTCCAGCACCGCGCCAGACCCACCAGTGCTGCCGTTGGTGCCCCATCGCCTGCGGTGCCCGGAGAGCGGATCAGCGCTGCACCGTCGCACGCGGGGCGAAGGGCTTTCCTAGCTGACGGGAGCGGTGTGCCTTGCCCGTTGCTCGCAGGCAGCGAAGCATCGTTACCACTGTGGTGGCAGGTAGTTTGCAGCACCGGATGCATTTCCATGGGTCTGGGCCATCTTCTGGAAGGAGCCGATACATCGCTGACTCCTGCGACGGGGCGCCTGGCGCTCCAGCACCCCATGGCTTTGCACCCCACATCAGGACGTGGAGTCAGCGAAGGCAGCCTGTGCCTGCAGGATGCTTCCATCCCCTGTCACCCGCTTGTGACTCTACCTCCTGTTTCTGCCCATGGTTAAATTCATGGTGTACGTGAGAGTGGCTGTGTTTTCAGCAGGGCCTGCTGGTGTTCCAGCTGAGACGGTGAGAAGGAAGCAGCCAGTAATGAGAAACCCCAGGGAGAGCATCCCTGCTGAGCAGCATGTCCCCGTCACCCCAGGCAGTGGCTGGGCAAAAGCCTCACGGGGTGAAGCATCGCTTCTGCCACCCGGAATGAGCTCTGGATGGGAGACCAGGCAAAAACGGGCAAGGGGAGGAGAGGGCTGGCAGCGAGCTGCCTGTCTGCCCCCGCTGCCTGTATCAGAGGTCGGTGGGGCCGGTCCTCATCCCGGCACGGGGACACCCAGCCGCATAGGAAAGGGTTAAACCTGCCTCTGCCAGAGATTAATTCCAAATGGCCTTTGAATTAGCGACAGGTGAGAGGAGAAATCTGACCCTCTAGCTTCCGCCCCCACTTTAAAGGGGAGCCGCAGCCCTCCCTGATGCATAGATGGATCAGCCATACGTGGTGCTCAAGCCGCCCCTGTCTGGAACAGTGTGTCGCCAGATAGATCCTGTTCCCGGAGCCGCGGGGCCACGGCGGGGTACGTGCCACCCCGAGCAGGGAAAGCCTGCAGCTCGGCCCCGCTTCGCAGGGCACATGGGGGTGACGGGCCCCACAGAGGGTCACACCAACCCTAGCTCCTGCCCCGTGGCCTCCCTTCTGCCTGGTGACCCCCAGTGCCAGGTGGGGTTAATGGTGTAATTAAAGGCTGTAATTGCAAGGCTGAGTGAGGCAGGAGCTTATTGCACGAGGTGAGAGCTGTGGTTTGCCCATAGTCCCAGGCTGGGTGTCAGTGGGGAGAGGGGAGGAGAGCAGGACTGGATTTGGGGTCCTCCAGTGCCTGTGGAGGAGGGACGGTAGGACACCCCTGCTGGTATCACGAACTGCTTGGGGGAGTTAAAGGCATCCTTGTGGCATGCCCTGCCCGAGGGGATGGGACCCTCCCGGGGGATGGGGCTGATCCCACCCGCAGCCGGGCTCATGGAAACCGATGTCACACGTGCAGCCATGGGGGAGGGTGCTCAGCCCCGGTGTCACGGCCACAGCAGCTGGTCTCAGGCACGGGGGCAAAGGGAAGCCGACCCTGGCACAGATGCTCCCCAGCTCATCCCTCCTCCTCCAGATGACCAACCTCTTCCAAAAGAGGTCATCTCAGGTTTGAAACCCCACCTTGGCCCCAGCCCGCGTTTTGTACCGCAGCCCCTGTACCCCCCCTGCCAAGGGGCCCGCATCGGCGCTGCGGGGGGGCAGGCAGGGACCCTGTGAACAGCCTGTACTAGACAACCCTGGGTAATAAAATCTAGTCTCCCTGTAAACAAATGTCTTGCTGAGGACTAAAGGGATTTACTGCAGCTGTTCTCTAGCTTGGAGGAGTTTCTATAGCATCTCTTATCTTGCCGTGGCCAGGATTATTAGCTGGAGCAAAAAAGCTCTTAGGGCCACTGACACGGCTTTTCCTCGGGTGACGTGAGGTGACACGCTCTGCGGCAACGCTCTCGGGTCATCAGGAGATGAAATGTGTGATGCCGGGGTCTCAGGTGTGCGTCTCCACAGCCCCGAGGTGCCGTGCGGGAGCAGGGGGTCCAGCCCAGCCCCTTCCCTGGCAGGCTGCAGCAGTCCCCGCGCCCGGCTCTGCCCAGCTTTACCCACTGTGGTGCCATCGAGGAGGCAAGCCCAGCCCCGGCACGTGCCTTAACCTCTCTGGACACAGGCGTATGGCTTCATATTCGTGCTGATCCGCTTCGGGGGCCAATAAAGCCGGCAGACAGCTGGTTTCCCCCCACTGCTCCAAGCGGGGCTGAGCCTCCTTGCAAATAAATCAGTGCAGGCAGCGGTGGGAGGCTCTGGCTGACGCTACTGTAGGCGTGAGAGCCCCAGATCAAAACCGGTCTCGCTGTCCTGGGTTCAGGGTGCAGGTGGGGAAGGGCAGGGAGAGGGGCCAGGAGCAGAGGGAGGGACAGGGATGCTGACAGACCAATGGGGCTGAATGTGAAAGAGGAATGAAAAGAAATGGTACGATGTGTAATAGCATTTACTGGGGCAGGAGTTGCAGGGGCATACCTGGCAGCGCAGCTCTGGGTGACTGATAGACGTCCTAGCATGCACAGGTAAGGTATTTCCAGAAGAAAAATGGCAGAATTAGGTAAGAACACCCCTGAAATACACCATAGGGTCCTGCCATTGTCCAAGAAACTTAAACGTGCAGTGAAGAGAGGAGCTACTCTGAAGCTCAGAGAAAGCCTGGCACCTCCGAGGGACGACTGAAGGGCTTTCGGGAGCCAGGAGTGGCTGTATGGCTTCTTGTGACAGTGTCAGAAGGGAGGTGGGCTCTTCAGTGGCTCCACAGCATTAGCACAAGGCCAGGTGCAGCAGGGTCTGACACTGGCAGGAGATGCCTGAGACCCCCTGACTCGGGAGATGGGCACACAGACAGGGTTTCACGGGCACCCCGGGAGCTGGCCCAAACCCCCGCTGCCTATCCACCCATCCAGGGTGCTCCTGCAGCTCGGGCTGGGGCCACGGCCCCGCTCTCCCAGGCTGTCACCGAGGCGGCTGCTGCAGCCAGCATCATGTCTCGCCTCGGATGCCCGGCAGCCGGGCTGCGGCGCCTGCCCCTCGGCGGCGTTTGCAGCAGTGCCTCCCCTGACCCGTGCCTTAATGCGCGCAGCGCTCTGCATCATGCCCCAGTGCAAAGGCAGGCAGACGTGATGCTCTCGCCCTGAAAACCAACTGATTTTTTTTGTTTTCCCCAGAGTGCATGAAAATGTCATGTTGTAAACATCCGCCAGTGATGCTGCCTGCCCGCGGGAGGCTGCCTGTCGCTGCCCATGAAGGCCTGTTCCCCGCTGTCTGTATGGCCTTGACCCCTTGGGCTTTCATGCCACGGCCGTCTACCCTTTCCGCAGTGACTCCTTGTCCTTAAATAACAAAATAAACCTTTACATTATGGGGCAAAAGTGATCTCAGTGTTGTCCTAGATCTCAGCTGATTTTTGCTGTAGCCACGTTTATGGTCAAACTGCTCCTTCCTTTTCAGGGCATGTGCAAGGCTGGATCTATCAGAAAGCAAGGTTAAAAACAACAAAAAAAGAGCTTTTCATTAATTTTACGAGGAGCTTGATGTTCCCCCAAATGTGCGAGGCCCCGCAGCGTGGGCTGCGCGTCCCCTGCCCCAGTGCCCTGCGAGCCGGGGGGCCGGTGACCCGGGGCAGCAGTTCCTTGGCTGCCACCTTCAGCCGTTGAGTCTCAACATTTTGGTCTGGCTTCCCCCAAATCCTCTCCTCCTGCCCCTTCTGGCTTTGGAGGAGGGAACCTGCACCCGCTCCCCACGCACCGTCCCCGCGCCCGGGCTGCCCTCTCGCCCAAGCCGGCGGCTCCGTCCGCGCTCCTGACAGCGCTGCTGGGGCAGCTGCTGCCTCCGCTCTGCGGGCGGCGCCGGGGGCTCCAGCGCAGCCACAGCCATCACGGCACTTCAGTTTTAAAGCATATTTTCTGTCGGTGAGTATCAGCGACAGCTGTCCCCGGTCAGCCCGGCGTGCCTGGCCCCGTGCTGCTCCCCGAACGCCTGGCAGCCACCCAGCCCTTGAGCTCTCGTGGTTTCCCCGAGGTGTTCTTGTTTCAAAGGCAGCAAACTGGTGTCGGTGAGCGGCGAAATGGCCCCTTCCCGTCGCTGCCTGCACATGGCGCCTGCTGTCGGGGGACGCTGCCCTGCCCCAGAGGGCCACTCTTGCACGGCTCAGGGTTGCAGAACACCTGTAAACCACCTGCAGACAAGAAAAGGCCCCTCTCGTGGTGGTTATGGGGCAGCTACATCTCTGTGTGGGCAGCGGCATTGGAGACTCCCCAGCAGCACAGACGGCCAGCTAAGCCAGGAGGAGTGATGCTCTGGGAATAAAAAGACAAGGAACCCCCCAAGCCTGTTTGCAAGAGGGGAGTGGAGGGCAGGGGCTATCGCACGAGCTGACCTGGGGGTCTGGTGGGGAAAGGGTGGGGCTCAGGGCTCCCCTCCTCCGCAGGGCTGGAGGGCATGGCTGTGAGCCATGGTGTCTCCTGGCATCAGAGCTGCTCCCGAGTGCTTGAGCAGAGCTCGGTGGCTTTGAAGATGGGGAGTGACATGCACTTCAGTTCCATCAGCCCCCTCTGGCATCAGCGTGAAGCAAAGATGAGCTGGCAGTGGTAGGATATACTGTGCAGTTGCTTTATGCTCAAAATCAGGTCTTATTTTTGTCAAGGCCAGTGTAACTCCAGTGGCACCTGGAAGGGAGGGGTTGCTGATATAACTCCAGGATCTGAGGACCTCTTCTCCCAGGCAGGGCCATGCTCGCCCCTGGATCGGGCAGGACCTCCTGCAGCAGCCGACTGGCTTCATTTTCCTTGTGCAATGACCTGTGTGTGCGCCCATGTGAGGCTCTGCTCTCCCTTCCAGTAACGTTCAAAGCAATTGTCCGTGTTTAACCCGATCTGATGGGTGTAGCTTGCTGTGCTGGTGCTGGCCAAGTTCCTTCTCGTTTCACAGCAGGGACATGGGAAGGAAAAAAAGTCCCAGACTTCAATCCACTGCTGCAGCCCCTCAGCTCCGTCCCTCTGGCTGAGTGCTGCAGAGTGGTGCTAAAAACCTCTGCGCATGCGAATGCAAGGGGAAGAGAAGTGGCGTTTTGGGGTGGTTTGTGTTTTTTTTTTTTTAACAAGGTAAACCGAGTCAAGGAAGGCAAAGCACTGCTGTGGTCCCTGCTCTCAGAGCAGCTTTTTAAAACGTGAAACTAAAAGTGCAAAGCTGCAGACTGCCAGCTGCCCAGCTGGGCTGCAGCAGACACCCGTCCACGCGGGCTGCCGGCCAGGGCTGGAGCTCAGGCAGGGCTGCAGCCTGCTCCCTTGCAAGGTGCTGCTCACCCTGAATGGGGCCTTCTCCAGCCCGAGGTCCAGCAGGCCTGTGGATACGTAGAGGGAAGCACCCAAACGCCTCCGAGGGGTTCCCAAACCCCATGCACTGCAGCGTGTGTGTGCGCAGAGGAGTCCTGCCAATGCACTCTGTCCTCCCGGGGAGCTGCTCACTGACACCTCCGCGCCCAGACACGTCTTACTGCACCATGGCCTCTGACATGTACAAGTTAATCTCTGCAATTAATTATCCACCAAACTTGCATCCCTCCCTGCCCTCTAGCGAGCTCCAGAGGGGGCACACGGGGTCCCGAGGTGAACGGCTGCAGCAAAGCAGGAACGGGGCACTTTGTGGGCAGTGGCATTGCTGGGCTCTGCAGCGTCCCTCCTTCGGTGCGTGACAAAGCGCGAGCCTGTGCCGCTGTCAGAGGCCCAAATATCCGGACGGGAGTGGTTGTATCGACCTGCACTTCAAAACGCCCTTTAAAAATGGTGACACTGGGTCCAATCCTGCCTGAGCCCCAGGACAGGGGATTCTGGGCTGCTGCAAGCTCAGGGGTAAGAGACAAGCGTGTTCATTTAACCAGCCCTTGCTCTACACCTACGCGTGCGCCAGGGCACACAGGAGGCAGCGCGCGTGGCACCGCTTCGGCCCGACGGGTGGAGCGGAGGGCGACCGGCTGCAGCAGCGCTGCGCTGGTCCCCGGGGGCCGCCGCGCGCCCAGCACCGGCGCCGGGGGGCAAACCCGCCCGGCGCGCCGGGCAGGGGCTGCGGGGCAGGCTGCTGGTCTCCGCACGCTGGCGAACCGCTTTCCTGGGGCGGGTGGGGAGAGGGAGCGCCGTGCGCCCACTAACCCGCAGCCCCCGGCAGGAGCACCCCACAATTTCATTTGCAAAAGCCCTGCCGGCGCTGCCATCCCTGCCTGCCCACTGCAAGGACTGCAGCAACCCAGCTAACGTCTGTAGCCTCCGATTTCCCCGGGCGATGCGCCATGGCTCCCTGGACGCATGAGGTGTGCAGCCGGCATCGCGCTGCACGTGCCGGGTCCGACGCAGAGCTGTCGTGGCCTGAGTCTTTCCTTTGGACTCGGGAGCACCTCCCAGTGACTGAGGCTGCTTCAGGACAGCTCACAGCGGGTCCCCACCACCACGGCCACCTCCACGGACGTCCCCGGCCCTTTCAGAGTCACCCCAAGCTCAGCCCAGCCCAGCTCGCGCTTTTTTGTTAAAGAACCATCTAGACTGAGCCCTTCCTTCAAGGATGCTGTTTCTTGTCACTGTCACATCCACGAAATGCTAAGGCAGCGCCGTGAAGCATAAATGACACATTCTGGCAGCTGACATCTCCAGGAAGAGTTTAGCATGAAGACAAAATAACCCTACAGTGAGTTAATGCTCCCGAGCTGCCATCCTACAAAGCCCGGGACGCCTGTGGTGCCCAAAGAGGAGCCAACAAAGGCAAGGGTTAGTCCTAGCTCCGTGCGATGAGTGCTAGCGGTGCGGGGCGACCTGACACGGCCAGATGTGTTTGGCATTTCGCCGGCCCTGCTGCCGCATAAATTGGATTTGCTGCCGCCGTGTCGTGCTCCAGATGGCACAGTATGTGTGCCCCGGTGTCGGGGGGCACGGCTGCGTGGCGAGCCTTGGACGAGTGCTGGCATCTGCTCAGATAAAAGGGTCTTTCAGGGTTATGCTCACCTGTGAATGAGGGGAACAATGTTTGCGCACACCTGGCCGTGTTTGTGCATAGTGTTTGCAAAAAAAAATAATTAAATAGTGTTTGCAAAGCCGCGGCGCCAGGGCTGAGCCAAGGCAAGGTAAAGCACAGTGCCGAGAACAGGCTGCAGGGGTGTCCTCCCGCGAGCTTCTAGCCACTTTTAGCTGCCGCCTGCCCCATCCTGGCTTGTTCAAAGCCCACTGCCTCTCCTTCCCCCTCCCCCCATATTTATTTTTATACATGGGTGCGATAGAGGCACTCTGTAAAGCTCACGCCTGAAGACCCGGCTCCTGCCCTCTCCCACCCAGCGCAGCAGCTGGGCGGAAGGACCGAGAGGCCGCCTCTGCCCAGGGAGGGATGCGGCTCTGGGGCTGACGGAGCTTTGCTCTGTGAGCCCCGCGGAGCCTGCAGTTTAGAAGGCGTTACGAAACCTCCTTGCAAAGCTCCTTGCAAAGGGCGGGCTGCAGGCGGTCAGGGAAAGCACTCGTATTATCAGGGGGCTTAAATCGGCCACCAAGCACCCCCGCTGCAGCCTGGCACTTGTTTGGCTTCGGTGTCCCTCTGCCCTCAGCCAGGCACTTGCTCCAGGGTTAAAACCACTTTTTTTTTTTTTTGGCAGCGCCTTCCAAGGAGCTGCAAACCACAGACAGCTGCAACTCGTGACGTTGCCCTCCCTGAACCAGGAGACCCCAGCTCGTGGGCTAAGGCAGCAGCTCTGCGCTTTGCTCTGCCTTCACCTGCCGGCTTTGGGCTCTCCATGTCCCTGCCTGCATGTGTCTCTCCCGCCTCCTCTTCCAGTGAGCACTGACCCCAGCAGCACCTCCTGTCCACCGTGGGGGCTCTCGGGGGCCCCCAGCATCGCAGGAGCTGGCAGCTTGTGACGTTGGTGGCTGACTCAGAGCCCCGAGGCCCTGCCTGCTCCATCGCTCTCCTGGCTCTCCCACGGCAGGTTGGTACGTGTGTGCCACATGTCACTCCAGGTCTCCACAGTCTTTCTCTTCATCCCCGCTGGACTCTTTGGACTGGTTTCTTACCCTGGCAGTTCCTCCCCAGGGGTGGGTTAGGGCTGCTGGGCTGGAGAGGCCGATGACTGCATCTCCTGGCTGATCCCCACGGAGAGCCCTGGGGCGGCAGCGGGCACCGCCGGTCCCCGACATGCCACGAAGCCGCAGCAGCTTTCCAGGAACCCAGTGCTGTGCTATCTGCTGACCTACTTCTCTCCCACAATCCCAGACCCTCTCTAATTAACCCACATCCTCCTCCTCCTTCCCCTGCAGCTCCGCATCGGGTCCCGTGCCACGCTCCTTGCAAGTCACAGCAGCCGGTCCCCACCCCCCCCCCGGCCCCCGCAGCAGAGCCCGGCTCCTCCACCGCCCTGGGAGGGGTCCAGCACCGTCCCCAAGGGTGCTGTCTCGGAGCCACATGCCAGCAGTGCCCCACAGGGCTAACTCACACCCACAAGCGCTTCTCTGCCCCCAGCCCACAGTGAGGGTGAGCGCAGAGGGCAAAGCAACACAAACATGGAACAGTTGCAGCCTTTGAGCCTGATCATGTTTGTTCTTCTGTTTTAGGAGGGAAAGATCCAGCCCTGCCGGTGGCACGCTCTCGGGGTTCCCTCCCCGTGGCTCCCCCAGCAGGACCGTGTCTCATGGGGGTTTGGCCCATGTTTCAATGGGGTTTTGGATATCTGCTGGTGTCACTTCTCCAGGTCCCCCAGGGGAAGGGCCTGGCGACGTGGCTGCTGAGTGTCCTGCTGTGGGAGGTCCTGCAGGACAACTGCCACGGTGCCAGGAGGGGTGACTGGGCCAGTCTGGTGCGTCTGCATGGTGCTCTCAGCTCTCAGTGGATGCCAGCCATAGGGCCACCGCTTGGGCTGTGCCTGGGGTTGGGATGCTCCAGCTCCAGCCTCCCACTGCTCTGCACGAGTCCGGGGCAGCAGCATCAGCCGCCACTTGGCAAGATCCTGCCTCGTGCCAGGCAGGAAGGCTGCTGCTCGCCCTGGGGAGGCCCCTTGGCCAGGGGATGGGATTTGACATTCCTCCTTCTTCTCAGCCCTTTGCAGTTCCTCTCAGCCGTCTAGGGCTCAGGAGCAAGCCGGAGAGGGGCGGAGAACAGGCTTATTCCTCTGCAGCACAGCAGAGCATTAAATATCTTCAAAGAGAATTGCTCATCGCAGCTGCTGCAGGCTGGCTGGCACCAGGGAGCTCCACAGGGCCAAACCCTTTGCTCCAGGGAGGAGGAGGATGGTGGAAAGCAGAGCTGGAGCTCCTGGCCTGCCCGTGGAGCAGCGCCTGCTCCTGCGCTCCTTGGGTGCTGAGGGTCCCGCGGGTGGCTGCGGCAGGGCAGTGGGACAGGGCTGGGAGCTCTGCCCACTGCCCACAGGGCTGCCCTGCCCGGGGCTGCGTGGGCTGCTGAAGGGAGATCTGGGGAGCATTACTGGGCAGGCTGGAGGAGCCTGGTGACGCTGCCCGTGGATGCTGGCAGTGGGGTGACATCCTCCTGCCAGTGCCAGGCAGCCGTCCCCGCTCCAGCCCTCCCTGGGCACAGCTCATGTGATGCTTTCCTGCTGCTTTTCTTGTTAAATTCTTGTGAAGGACAAATAAGCCCCCGTGTCCATGGCTGTGCAGAGCTGGCTCAGGGCACCAGTGTTATCATGCAAGTGCGTCCTATTTCATCTTCAGGGACAAAGGCAGAGGCACGCAGTGAGCTCCTTGGCGAGATTGCTGCAGAGGGGCTCATGAAATGGTCTGATGGAGAGAACGGCCCTTCTCTTGCTCAGAAAAACCCTGCAGAGGAGGCTGCCCCGCGGAGATGCCGCCTGCAGCTGGCCCCTCTCCAGGGCCAGAGCTGCCCCAGGAGCTTTCACCCCTGAAGTGGCCCATGTCTGGTAAGAAAAATCCCCGTTGGCTGCTTTGCTTGGTCTGGGGCGGCGATGGGTGCTGTGGTCCTGCAAGGCCACCCACCCCAGCTGTTGGCTCCACGTAGGGTGCTGAGCCGGGGTGGGTGGCATGGGGTTGGGCTGATGCTGGTGGCCAAGCAGCATCACCACAGCCTGGTCTAGAAACCTTGTCCCCACAGGTCCCTGGAGCCCCTGGGCAACCCCTGACCCCCGTGCCAGTGGGCTGCTGTGCAAAGCGCAGCAAGGCAGGGGCTGCACCACGCGGCTGGGACGTGAGCGAGGCCAGGGATGCTCTGCCAACGCAAGCTGTGATGGAAGAAGGTTTCTGGGAGCTGTTATGAAACAGATCCATCACCGACTGATGAAGGATTTCAGGGAAATCCACTGGAGCAAGAGCAATCAATTAACCGGCCGTATTTACAGCCGCGTGTATCCTCCGCCGGGGCAGCAGATGGGCTCGGCAGTTCAAGCGGGGCCGTGGTCAGAGAAGCTGGCACTGTTTGGCCTCTCCAGCAGCCTGGAGGGAACAGCAGAAGCGCTGACCTGCCCATCACTCCCCAGGGCTGGTAAACCCCCCGGCCAGGACCTGGCAGCACTTGTGCCAGCTGTGGGGAGAGGAGCAAGCCCTGCCCTCCCTGCTCTGGCAAACATATTTTGGGCCTGAGTGTCCTCCAGCCCCTTTGCTGCTCTTTTAACACATTCAGGAAGAGGCAGTATATTATAATAATACAAATAACTATGCAAAAGCAAAATTACTTGAGAAAAACTGTGTTTTGCCATCCCTTCAAGGCTCTCTTTTGGGAGCACTCGCGTGCACAGGCTAATGATGCGCTGCGTGGCTGCGCAGGTCAGTCACTTCCCTGCCTTGGGAAGGTCAGGACTAAACCAAGACTGAAGCTCGGTAAGGAACTATAGTGTGTGGGTACATCCCCACACCCCTGTGCCCCCCAGGGATGTGTTTGGGGAGCAACAGGAGCCTGGACGGGAGAGAGGCCAGTGCCTGCCTGTCCCTGCCCACGAGCACATCTGTGCGTGGCTTGCAGCTGGGCACACTGGCATGGGAGCCCCCAGTCCTGCCAGGGGGAGGGGGGGTTCCATCACCAAAGTACCTGTGCATTTTGAAGGCGGGGAGTCAGTACCTGCCCCGCCCCCGCCCCCAATGGGTTTCAAAGGGTGCAGCCCTTTCCCACAGGGCCCCTCCAAGCTGGGATCCTCACTACCAGATGCAGAAGCGCTGGGGAAGGGACTTTGGTCCCAGCAGGTCAGTGCTGGGGTGGGGTGATGCGGGGATGAAGGTGCACACCCCAGGCAGCACCCAGGAGGCAGCTCACCCCTGGGACGGGGTGGTTGGGTGCCTTTTTGGCTAAGTCTGGGCTGAATCCATCCATTTCAAACCAGGACACGGGTTGCTGCCTGCCCTGGTCTTGCACGAGCGTGGACACAAGCACATCCGACCGGCCAGCAGTGCCTGCTCATGACGCTGGGAAGTAAAACGTCAGGATTTTCTAGCTTTTTGGTTTTCTTTTATTCCCTCCCCTGTGGCCAGTGCTGAACTCATCCCGCTCCGTGCCTCGGCCAGAGACCCGGCCCCGGTCAGGGGCTGCTTTACTGCTGCTAATTGCGCATCCCCGGCCGAGGCACTCGTGGGCCGGCGGGCACACGCAACCAGCATGCGTTGGCCGTGGCTAAACAGCTTTGCTTGCTGTTTATGAAGCGTGGAAATGCATTTACTGGAAAGAGTGCTGATTAACCTCTTCACGGCTGATCCTGGCAGCCCTGTACCTGGGATGTCTGTACAGGCATTTATTTTAACGCTTAAAAAGGGGGTGTGCTGGGACCTGGCTTTCCCCTGCCTGACCCTCCTCTTTCTTACCTCCTGCCAACTGCCCTTTTTCTGATCAGCCCCAGCCCCTGCAGCAGCCCAAGGACAAGGAGGGACAAGGACCACAGAGTTGTGTTATTATAGGGACTATCAAAATGCACATGCCAAAGAGAACCCTGCCGCCGGCGTCTCCTGCTCCTCGGCTGCCTTAGTCAAATGCAGGTGTACCCAGGCTTCCTGGTATTTATTTATTCACCCCTTCAGGAATTTATCTCTCTCTGTGCTTTCTTTGCCATGGGAAGGGGCAAAAGCCTGGATTTCCCTGTTTATGCCAAACTCTGATTTCCAAAATCCAGCCCCTTGGAGGAGCTGTGGAGGATGGCGGGGCAAGCAATGGACGGAGAGGTCGAGGGGTGCCCCGGGAGGGAGGGCAGGGGCCCAGCGCCCTGCGGTGGGGGACACATTGCGGTGTGAATGCACACAAGCACGGACAGGCTCAGAGGAGGGATTTTTACGCATTTACCTTGCTCTTGACCTTTTCAGCTTGTGACCACTGCTGGAGACAGAGCGGGTGGGCCTGGAGGGCCATGGAGGGTCTACGATGGCTCCTGCCAGGGACCCTCCTCCCTGCCCAGCTCCTACCTGTGTCCCCGAAGGGCCAGGGTGGGACCTGAAGCGATGCCACACCTGCAGTGCCATGGGCCAAGAGGGATGTGACGTTTGACTGCCAACACCGTGCAGTGGCCCTGGCCGATACTCACCCGGGTCGCTTTCTGGCACTCTTGTGAGGAGCAACGTTGTATTTTCAGTTCCCATCTTTTTCACTGAGCTGTTCCTCCTGTTGCCATCTCTGGTTCCCTGGTGGAGTCCTGCGCATAATTAAACATAAATGTTTGGTTACAGCTCACTGCAGCTCATGGGCTAATTCTTACTGGGCCAGAGCAGAATATTTTTTCACTTCTGCAGGATTTCTGCCACCAGCTCCTCAAGGGTTTTCTCCAATGGTAATAAACTTTCTCAGTATTTTCATGAAATGATGACTGTTGTGGAAAAGCCCTCGCAGCAGGAGAGCAAACCACAAGACAGGCTGATGCTTGACAGACGGTCGAGCATCCTCTCATCACGGGCCAGGCAGTTTGGGGCTCGCGCAGGGCGAGGGTCAGGGCGATGGCCCAGCCCAGCTGCCCCGGGGGTCTGGGCACCGGGGAGGCAAAACACCCCCTTCGCTGGAGGGGCTACGCGGGGGACGCCTGCCCTGCTGTGGGCTCCCAGCATGGGCCGGTGCCCTGGGGTGCTGGTGGGGCGGCGGGGCCGAGGGGACACACGCGGAGCCGGGTGGCCGTGGCCGTGCGTGGGCTGCTGGCACCACCTAGTGGGGTTTCCAGCAGCGCCTGGCTCTGCTGCCGACGCCCCAGTTTCGTGCCCTGTCCCCGGGACAGCAGCACAGCCCCAGCCCCCCCGGCCCGCTGCCCCACTCGGGGGTTTCTCCCCCAGCCCTTTGGCCCCGGTTCGTGGGTTTTCAGTGCCGGGCTCGGGCTGGTTGGGTTTTTGCCGTAACCCCCCCCCCCCCCCCCGGCGGGTGCCCCCCCGTCGTGCCCGTGGTGCCAGACGGCGTGTTCGGGGGGGTTCAGAGGCTGCCTGCAGAGCCGGGCTCCCCCAGGCCGGGCTCGCCCCGCGGGCGGCCGCCGGCGGGACTGGTACCCCCGCGGGGGTCGAGGGGCGGCCGCCCGGGCAGCACCGCGCCGGCCCCCGGGCAGGGCTGCCTGGGGCTGCCAGCTGCCGCCTGCCTGCGCCCAGTGCGGTTAGGCAAGGCAGGTGCGTGTGAACCAAGGGCGGGAGGGTGAAATAGCTGGTGGCTGGGGCTGTCCTGTACGCGTTTGGTGCTGGGTAGTGCAGGATGACGTGCAAGTAGCACATTAAGTGCTTTTTCCCTTTTCCTTTTCTTTTTCCCCTTTTTTCAAAACAACTTCAAGCACAGCCCTCAGGTGTGGGGCAGCGCTGGCTCACAGCGCCAGCCCAAGCCCGACCTACCGGGGGGGTTTGGGAGCCGGGGCTGCCCGTGGGCTGCCCATCCCGGGGGAGCTGCCCCGTTCAGGTCACCCACGGCAGCAAAGAGAGGCTCTGTCGGCACTGAGAAACGCCTGAGGTTGTTTTTTTTTTTCAGTTGATTGTTTATTAGGCCAGGAGGAGGGTTGGGGAGGCTCGGCTGTGCCCCCCGCCAGGGATGAGTGCCGGCACCAGGGCAGCGTCCTTGGGACTCCCCTGGTCTGTGAAGGGGGCCAGTGTCAGCCCCTGGTTCCGCAGCCCCCGTGGGCACAGGGGAAAGGGATGAATCGGTCCTGGCACCAGCCACAGAACCGGGGTCCCCTCGGGCTGCCGAGCACCCCGAGGGGCCGAGGCACGGAGCGGGATGAGTTCAGCACTGGCTACAGGGGAGGGAATAAAAGAAAACCAAAAAGCTAGAAAATCCTGACGTTTTACTTCCCAGCGTCCAAACTCCTCACAACAGCATGAGTTAGCGAAATAAGGTAAGTTCTCTCCTCCCCTTTCCAAAAAAAGGGAGATACAAAATTTTCCTTCTTAGAGCCTGGATTGTGCTGGATGTTAATGACTCTTGAAAGACAGCCAAAGCCTCGCCCTTCCATCTGAGGATTTTTCTCTCCTGGAGGGAGTAAGCAGCCCCTGCCCCGGGAAGCAGCTTTCCAGCCTCGCACCGTGGTGCATCGCTGCCGGCACCGCGCAGCGTGCACAGCCCAGCACCCACACGGAGCCGAGGGTGCTGCGCGCATCCCGCGCGCTCTGCCGCTAGCAGGGCCCGCAGAAGTCGCTGTTCCACCCTCGCTGTGTCTGCCAAACCGAGCACCGGGGTCGGCCTGGCCTGCGAAGCGATGGGGAGCGCAAGCGGTGCTGGCTGCTCCCGCAGGGGACGCAGAGCCCTCAGCGTTGCAGGGAGCAGGGAAGGCTGGCACGGGAGGCCGGTGGAAAAGGGCAGGTGAAATGCCTCCCAGGAATTTTGCTTTGTCTCCAAAAAAAAAAAATCCACCCAAAAAAACCCCCCAAACCAAAATGCACGGTTCAACCAGATTAATGTTTTCCCAAGGGGAGCCGCACGGCAGAGCAGCCCCTGCCCACACCGTTACCAGCTCAAGTGAAGTCTGAGGCTTTCAGGTTTATCTGCCATTGCAAGAGGGGAGCGCTGGCTGGGAAAGGTGGCTTTCCCCGTGCCTCCCCGGGCACAGCACAGCTGAATGGCAAAAGCCACCCGATGTCTTTTCAAGGGCTTTCATATTTAATAACGTCCAGAGCAGCAGTAAGCAAGTCCATTATAATTAAGCACTGGCATAAAACTATTGGCCACATGTTAAAACTTGAAGTAGGTCAGGCAGCCATCTGGTCTTGCTGACTGGCCTCCACGACTGTGGTTAAAGATTCTCATTTTAGAAACTTTACAGCTTGGATAAAATCTGAAAGACCAGCCATGAATGTATGTTTGAGCCACTGCTCCAACTCCAGGGGTTAGAAAAAACCACAGCCTGACATTTATTGGTTTCCATTTAAAAAATAGCTAAAGCTTTCTCTACTTCTAATAAAACACCCCTTAATTCCCCAGAAGCATTGTTTCAGCCTCCCACCCAAGGCGGCGGGGGCAGCTGAGCTGGCTCACGCCTGGATGCGGGCAGTGTCGGACCGCTGAACGGGCAGCTCTGTAGGTCACCGTGCTTATTCACGAACGAGGAGAAACCACTGTACCTTTACATTATTAAACTTTAGCTTTAAACCCCCAACCCTCGCAGCAGCTGCACCCACCAAACAACACAGAGCCCCTTCAACAAGGCGTCCCCCTCGCCGCGCCCCGGGACAAAGAAAAGTTACAGCACTTGCGCGCTGAGGTGGCCAGATGCGTTTTGGCCTGCGCCAGGGCAAGTGAGAGCCACGTCAGTAGCCATGCTGCGCTAGGCTTGCCAGAGCAAGCCTTTCAGATAATGCACATAACACACCCCACGACGGATGCTGCTGCCAGCAGCTGAACTGCTGAGGTTGAAGCTCCCCTTCAAACCGTGATAAAAGAGTATAAAGTCATCATCTAAACCAAAATGGCAACAATTTTCTCTTTAGGGCTCCCTGCAGACTTTTTCAGCCCAGTAGTTTGTTCCTTTTGTATATTCACAGACTACTAAAAAAACCCCCATGTACGTGTACTGTGGGGAAGGTAGGATTTTGTAACAGGGAAGGGCCCAGCAGAGGCCATTTCCCTTCTAAAACCACACTTCCTCACTCCTTGTACCTGCTCCGGTTTCTGCTCCCCAAGACAGGCTGCTTTGCTGAGACTTTCCCACGGGGCAGAGCTGAAGCGCCTCCTGCGTCCCCCATAACGGCACCGCCGCGGAGCAGCTCCGGCAGGCTCGGTCTCAGCACATGAAATAACCTGGAAGCTTTAAATCAGGTGAATGAAATAAAGAGGCTGACACTTTTTTCCAAACAGTTCACATTTATTGATAACAATTAAAAAAATCTTTTAAAGACTATCTGTATTTATTACCAATTATGAGGTATTATGTATACAAAACATTTACAGAATTTGATATGCAGTTCATGAGTAGGGACAGGAAGGTGCAGAGGACACTGATAGCAGGAAAAAAGGCAACAGGGGAGTCATTGGCTGAGAGAAGGAAGAGCGATAGTATCACACAAAGAAAGACCAGGGCATGGGAAATTAATGAGTCAGACTGTAGTGATCAAGTCATATTGCCACAGCACGTTGCTTAGAGGAGGATTAACTATTGTTGTGGAATTTCATCTCCCCAGCTGTTTGTGCTGTCATGTGCTTTGAGCTCTAAAAGATGTGTTAAGGTTAACAGCAGGAAAAACCCAAAGTGCCACTTTTGAGCCAGCTCAAGTGAAAAACAAAATCTAGATCTTCAGACTTGGAAAGTGACTGCAACTCAAAAAAGTCTACAAAGCCAGACACCTCTGGACAGATGTGGAGTGTTGAATGAAGCAGTTTCTTTACAGTTGTCAGCAAAATCGCCATCTGAGAGAGAGAGAGAGAGAGAGAGAAAGGGGACCATCTTCAACCCTTACAGCCTGGTAAACGGGAGGTGGCGTTTGCAAAGAGCCATGAGTGTGAAGTTCACCTCACTGTGCCTTCTGCTGCACTAGCTCCCCTGCGCCTCCGAATACGGGTTCCTGCACGCCAGGAATCAAACACCTCCAGGCAGGCAGCTTGTACCATCGGCCCGAGAGCCACCGCGTGTGGCTGGGGAGCTGCCCGGCACCCCAGCGGCGGCCCGCCTTGCACAACGGCGCACAGCGGCGCACTCGGCAGCCTAAGTAACAGTCTGACCTCCGTCTTCAATTTCTAAGTCCAAAAAAGACAAAATAGAGCAGTTTGGTTCGGTTTAAGGAGACAGGCCTCTGGGCACCTCTAAATCTGTTACTAAAATACTTCATCAGCTCCGCCTGCCCGCCCAAATCTCCACAGAAGAGGTGCTCCTGGTTAGCGGTCAGTAACCTGCCGCTCGGAAGCTTTGCAGTCATAAAAAAAGATTTATACCGAGTTCAGAACCAGCTTTCCTCAGGCAGGGCATCACATATCTTAAGTGAGTTCTGCTCTGAAAACGCAATACCTCCGGCGAGCTGCTCTAGTACCTGCCCGCAACAGTGCTGCCTCCCCAAAACTTTAGAGCCTATCCAGCTTTCTAGTAGGGACTGCAGCCAGCACAGTAGCTCCTTTTTGCCCGGATAGTTTAGCTCTAAGGGTGTGAGGGAAGACCAGCAGGGTCTAACTGTGCAAATCCTGCTGCATTTCAGACTGAATATTGCTCTGCTCCACTGCCAGGAGTGGTCTGTAGTTGTCTGCTGAGAGCCCTTTGCTCAGCACTTCAGTCTTCTGTGCCTTCTGCTGAGCGTGGGAGAAAGGGCTTGGCGTGGGAGAATACCTGAACAGCCTTTAACAACAAGAGTTCAAGCAGGAACGCTTGGGGCTGGGTAGAAGAGGAACAAAATCCAAAGTGGCAATTCACCCCAGGCAGTAGCAATGGTGACAGTGGTCGAGCAGGCACTGCTTAGAGCGTCTTCTACTGTATCACTTAGAGCGAAGATCCCCGCGCTCCCTGCCCCTGCTCAGAACAAAGTGCTCTATTTCTGACATAGACAGGGAAGGATAGGAGGAAAGAGATTGAAAAGTGCACAGGAAGGATGTAAGCCATACCTCCTTCAGACTCATTTAAGAAGCAAGCTTAAGCTCTGCATGAATTCCTGATAAGAAGAGAGTATCAGTAAAACCAATTCATGTGGAGTGTACTAAGGAAGTGAAGCTCCAGCACAGAGCTGGGAACAAATCCTCAGACCAATTCTGGATCAGCCCAGCGTGACACAGTGAGGGAGAGCCTGCTCTCTGCCTCTCTCTGCACGGTGCTTCAGGCACAGCTTCAAGGAAAGAACGAATTGCTTTAACCCATCAAGCCCCAGAGATCAAATTCCCCAAAAATGTGCTCATACAAAAGGTATTAGTGTTTACAGCCTGGCCACAGCTCTGTGGGCATGCTTTGAAAAAAATGGACTCACAAAGTCAAGTATCCAGCAACTGCTTCTCTCTGTCTCGGACATCACTTAGCGGCAATGGGAGAAGAGTTTGCAGCACTGGAAGATCACGGGGTTTCTTAAGATGGCAAGGAATGTCCTGACAGGAGACTTGCAGTTGATCTCTAATGCACTATGGAGCATTTTTGGTAGGGTTTTTCTCTTTTTTGCTTTTTAACATTTACACAGTTAAAAAAAATTATTCTTAACTGATGCACTAGTTATTTTTCATTTCAGTGAGAGCCCTTGTGTTCAGAGTTAGGAATTGTGCAAGCACACTTGCAAAAATATTTATGGCTGAGTTAGGAAAAAGGGTTAAAGTTAAGAGACAAGCTGTTGGATCTAACAAGGACCAAAACCACTAAGTTTAAAATTCAAACAGCTACTTGACTATCTATAAAAGGCTTTTGTGGGGTGGGGTTTTTTTTGCGCAATTGCCAGTTGAATATGCTGTATTGCAGTCAGCTGCCACAGGTGAGGGTCCAGCCATCTCATCCATTTGCTTTTCATCTGTTGTGGCACTACCTGGAAATCATGGAGCTGGAATGGGACTGGCTAGAAGAGGTGGTGGCAGCACTGAGCTGGGAGAATCCACTGTGGCTTGATTCAAGGCTGGTCATAGATCCCCTGCAAAAAAGAAAAAAATAGTTTTAAGCTTCAGAACACACGAAAATTTTGATTTCCGCTACGCATCTATATTGTATTTGTTTGCACACCAAATAAAAAGCAAGTAATGGTTTTGGTACAGATACTCAAAAGCTTTTCTGCCTCACCACATAGATAATGGGGATACCAAACAGCCTCTTGCAAAAAACAGATGCTGCTCAAAGAGGCTGAGAACTAGTTTCAGTCAAGTACATCAACTGGCAGGCAAGCGAACTGACTCAGCTCCATTCTGAGTCGCACCCACTTCTACATCACAACCTGCCAAGTCCAACAATTCCCACACCGCTTTCAAAGCGGAGCAAAGTGACCAGTGATAATTACAATGAATAACTAATTAACCACTTCTATAGATTAGTTGCCCCCAGTGCCAGTACTTAGTGAATTTTTATTTTTGAGGCCTAAGAAAACCCAAGTCCTCACCGTTTACTTGTATTTAAGTGAACTTGACACTGGCTTGATCATTTAAGTATCAGAAAGGTTTGACATTGGCTGACCTTTATGAACCGTGGCCAGACATACCTGAAATCTTCAGATCCTATTACTTCTGTGTAGTACATCACTTTACACTTGTGAGAGGAGACCTGCAGAGATGCTAGCACATCATCCACACGAGGCAGGTTGGTTGTGGCGCAGGCGGGCATGCTATGAAATTTCCACTGGAGAATATAGAAGCCAGGCCACCTGGTGACGTGCGATCCCTGGAAGCAGCCAGAGGAAAAATTAAAAATTAACTTTGTTAACATAAAGATTTGTAGCCTTGAAGTTTCTTTTCCAAGCTTAGAAAAACTGCCTATGTGCCCAGAATTTTTTCCCAATGCCAATATTTCAGCCCCTCAGCCAGCTGGCAGTGCCAGTCAACTCTCCCCACGCAGCATGCGTATAGAAGTTATGATACAACGCCAGCGGATCCTCCTGCTTTTTGACAGTGTCAAGGGGTTAGAATTTAAATATCCTGAAAGGACGAAGTTCTTGTTTAAAAACAATATCCATTTTTTCCACCGTTTATCTTCATTAACAGCTGTCCTTTGAGACTGGAAAGAGCAGTCAAGGCTCCTGGCTCACAGAGAGAAAGTGCAGTTCAGCAGGTCACTGCCCAGATTTCCAGTTTAAAGCTTCCGATTAGATGACTTAAGGAGCTCCTTTTCAAAGGCTGTTTAACTCTGATTTCAAGTCAAAAGGAATAGCAGTGGCAGAAAGTGATTATAAACATGCTGCATGAAATATCAGACTTGGTAATTAAAGGATAGGTTGCAAATGCCATAAAAAAACCCCTCAAGAATCTTGGCCAGAGGAGCTCCTTAAGGTGGCTGTTACAGGGACAAACACACAGAAGCTCAGTCTTAATTTCCAGACTTCTCTCATTCCTGAGGTAAGACGCTATTATATTCGTCAAACGCAGACTGTGTGCTTCAGAAAATAACGGTCAAAATTACACCTCAAAGCATGTCTTGCTACTCTCTGGATGCGTACTACGTTCTAGGTGGCTCCCCTACATTCCTTGCTGATCAATCTCAATCACTATCAGCCTGATGCAACCTCCCCTCGCAGCACATCCCGTATAATTACTACCCGCGCTCCCTGCGGCATGCAGCGAGGAGCGTAAGCTGAAATGTCAGCCAAAAGCAGGCAGACAGTCCGGAGCTGAATCATCGCTCAGTCATCAATAATAATTGTGAATTAGAACATCTAGTTTTGGAGCCAGCTTCCACCTGCTCCCGCACAAGGATTAGGCGCTCTTACCTGCACGCTCTCCCCTTCTTTGCAGATAAGAGGAGACTCCACCATACTGTAATCACGCCCCAGCTGCCAGACTTTGTCTATCAACTGGACGTTGTTCCCACCAGGAGATGTAATACTATGAGCTCCCAGAGAGTCCTTTTTAGGAGGCTGTGGGGCTCTTTTGGAATGAAAGATGTTAAAAACGATGTCGCCCTTGCACACGTCGAAATCCCACGTGATCACAGATGAGGCATCCACAATCTGAATGAGAACCTGAGACAGAAAAGTCATATTAGACAATAGCAACTTGCTCAGTAAAGACACACTCCTACCAGAAAAGAAGAACAGAGCTTTTTGTTGCTGGGCTTAGACTATTAAAAAGGCAGTGTAGATACAAGTTCTCTCCTGATGGAGTAGCCTGATTTTAACACAACTTTCAGAAGTTCTCCAGCAGCTTCTGAGAATATAATTTGCCTTTGCTTAGAAGGCTACAGCTTTGAACAGAATGAAAACCAGTGATATTCTCGAAATGGCAACAAGATGATACCAGGAACGGTCAAAAACTTGGGCCACTAAAGCATAATTATGCACCAAAACTGCAGAAGACCAAGGCGGAAGCATGGAAACTATATAAGCTCTAAACCATTTTCAGTTCAAGAAGGAGTCCAGAGCTGAGGATTGAGACTAAAGAAGAGAAGGGTAGGCTGCAACCATACCTCATGCGGCGCTCCTTTGAAGACACTTGCAGACTGGTAGATTGTTTCAGTCCAGAGCTTTATGTCTTCATTTTCCAACTCTTCTGCTGTCCGGTAGAGGGACTTGGGAACCAGCCCACCCTCTGGGACTTCACACTGAAAGCATAAACAGCATTTAAAAAGTGTCCCCTCTGTACATGCACGCCCTGTCATGCTCTCTGGCTGCCAGCTTCAGACACAAAACCTCACATCAGCAAGTACTCTGAAGAATGAGATATCAACAGAGCTTGGAAGTAGTTTTATAGCTTGTACTTCATACATACTTTTTTTTTTTTTTACAGTGATCTAGTTTAGGTGAGCTTGCAGAACTAGACACCAGGGGAACAGATCTTGTCTATACACAGCAGCCACCACCACAGAAAATGACTGTAAATGCCGTAGTTATCACTCATGCTGCCCTATAATGAAGACAGACGTGAGCCATTTAAGAATCCCAATGAAAAGTGGCAATAGCAACTCAGTCTAAAAAATACAGCCTGGAGACCTGGAAGAATTGGGGTAGCTAAATTTAAGGACAAAGAACGGTGGGGAGTTACAGTAAGTTTCCAAACAGGTGAAAGGATATTGCAGTCAGGAAGGTAACAGTTTTGAAGTTACAATTGTCTCGACAGCTCAGCACTGGAGCCGATTACACAACTTCCCTAAGCAATCTTCTTTTTTAAGAAGTCTCTAGGAGTGAAGTTAGACAGCTACAGAACCTATTCCTGGTCAGATAGAAGCATTTGGGGCAGCAGAAGTGTTTGGTAACTGAATTACAACAGAGAATTGAAAGGATCTTTGAGAAGTCATTTTTGTTCAAATAACCAGAAGAAGAGGCTCTATTATTGTCAGTGACCGGCAGGAAGTACTGTAGCAACCCGCTTTCTGGTAATGCTGACTTTTGCTTACTTAAGCAGTGAATTTTGCCAGCTTCTCAAACTCTAAATTAGACAGCACAAACTCCACTGAAAGCTACTGCTGCAGCAAAAAGCAGCCCACTGAAGATAAACACACGCTCCACTCCAACACATCCAACAGTACTTCATTGTAATTTGAGACTGTATTTGAACAGACCTAGAAGAATTTTCAAGAATGGTACAGAAATTAATCTAGAAAGAGTACAGGGCCTTAAAATGCAAGCCTGAAATTCTGTTTTAACACAGCTGAGTTCAGGAAAAAAATCATCTAAGTGTTACTGTGATGGAGGCTCCAGAAAATGCCAGAGTTACACTACACCTCAGTCACACCACTGAGCCCATGTCGTCAAAAACATTACAGAGAAAACAAACCTTACAGCATCACTGAGGTGCTAAAACGAGAGACTCTTAACAACACCCGTAGACTAGGCTGAAAACAGCTCTTAAGGCACACAACAAGGAACTGGGAAATTACAGTATCCTGCAGTAAAACCATTTTTTTTTGTTTGCCGTGGTCAGTGTGCATATTGCACTAGGAGACCTGGCTGCTTGTTAAGCCCTGCTAGCAGATGTGCCACGTATTTCCTTGGGCTCCCTGTGGTGTCACTTCCTTTAGGTGACACAGGCTCTTCTGATCAGCTGATGGCGACAGCTCTTGCCCAGTGCTGCGCTACCACGTCTGCTGGAGCCTAACAAGTAACAGAGACAACGGCTTTTAACCACGCCTCGCTACTTTGACAAGTTATTTAATATTCATTGTAAAGAAGTATTGTACTTCTCTTTTTGAAGTGGATCTGGAAGAAAGCACTAAGCCTGGAACCCCACATCATAGCTCGTGGCTCCAAACTACATTAAGAGTAATTCTGTGCTCTAGGCTTCTTTGTTTAGAGGAGCGGGGGGATAAAAACCCCACAAGTAAGTTGTTATATGCACTGGTTTATATTCATACCATGCACTCTCCACCAAGAAAATCAGGGATAATTTCTTTATCGATGTAATCCAGCAGTCCCCCAGGACCCTGGTAGTCATTTCCAGCATAAATAAGGAATTTCTTTCTAGTGTTGTCATCAATGAACGGACTAACCTACAAAGAAAAACAGAGTAGATTAGGCTCCCACATTTTTCTTGAGTCAATTTTGAAGGAATCTGATCGCATTAAGCGTTACCACCCTTGTTATACAAAGCTCACACTATAAATAAGCTAAACTAACTAACTATGTAAGCAAATTCTTAGGTAGTGTTTTTAAATCCATTCCAGGAATCCTAGAAAAGAGATGTTTCCAAGTGGTAACGTTCCCTGCTTATAAAGCCAGATTTCTACAGTGCTGTAACAAACTACAAGTGTGTAGCAGTGTACTGAAAGAGCTGACTTGAATTTACAAACGTACCAGCGTCCAAAGAACTGGGAATACTCGAGGTGCTCTTAGGATTAGAAGACGACCCAAAGTCTCAGGGTAATTAGCTTCAACCACCTCAATGATTCTTAGCAGTGCTTTGACACCAGGTCTCCATAAATGCCGCATGTTCAAGCCTTCTAGATCTACTAGACAGGTCCAAGAGCTGAATTTGAGAAAGACAAAAAGAAGAATTCTCAATAGCACCAAAATTGTCCTTTCTTATGCGAGTGTCCAATGTACTGAAAAGTGTGGGGCCCACTGCACGTTTTGGTTTCTTCTGTTTTCCTCCTCGCTTTGCACTACCTGTAGACACTGGAGTTTAAGGTCCTCAGGGTGTGCCAAGCGTGGTCACAGAGCAGGTGCAAAGGTCACTCTGCACATCACGCACATCTTCCCACAGACATTTCAGACGCCGTATGAAGGTTAGTATGAAGCCAAAAAAGATCCTGCCGACAGCCAGCCCAAATGTTAAACCGCTGCTTTTACTGAGAAATCAATTAAGTGGCCACACCGCAATGAAGCATTGCAGATGTCCTACTAATAGAGTACAGTAACAGTGCCGTTTCATGTCAAAGCTAATTCTGTTGTCAGATCTCAGGGAGGGAAGCTGTTTCCTATAGGAAGAGATATATTCTTAATACTAAATACTGAGCTTCAGCATATGCTTTAGTTGCTTTCCAAGTTCAGGGCTCACCCTGGGCATGAATTCAAGATTTACAGCTGTGCCGTACCAGCTAGCATCCATTAAATTATGCATAAGGCTTCTATGAAACAGCAAACACTCCTTTGTTTCACTTTAAATGTTTAATATGTAGGTAGTCCTTTAGTATTACTTCTACAAATGAAGATCCAGTAGGCAGCACAATTTCAGTTACGCACATGAAACCCATCTCTTGGATTTGACCTCCCACTGAGAGCTAGGGCATCAAGTTCTTTAACAGGGAAAAGATAAGCAGACCTACCATGCTCCCCTGAACCTTTACAGATTAAGGGAAGGAGTCAGAAATTGAAGAGATTCCAAGAAACACTTTCTTTCCAGGGCCAGTCCTGCATTCATTCCACACCCTTAAATCCATTTTGCAGTTAATGCTTTCATAAGTGATCCCTACAATGACTTAAAGATGGGATAGCAAGCCATTTTTTGACTGAACTTCACATGAAGTTCAGCACTTGGAAAAACAGACCCCAGGCTTCACAAGAGCCTCATGACCTTACCTTGGATCAAGAGTTGAGTAACTGCATATAGTAAATGGAGAAGGCAAACAAGAACTGAGCGTAGTGAGCCTTGCTATGGACTATGGATGAAAAAGGGACATGAAAACAACACCTGAAACTACTGGAAAGGCTAGCCCTGGTATCATCACGGCCTGATTTTTTTGGCAGCCCATACCAACACCTGTCTATAAAATCCCCCAGAAACAGAAACAGGCCTTAGGCTGCATTGCTTTGCAGACATCCAACAGTAGAAGCGAGCAAAAGCGTAACACCCCCAGGTAGAACCATGACACCGAGACTGCTGGAGCAGGCGGCGGGTTTCCCGGCGGTAACCGGGGAGGCTCTCACTTAGCTGCAGCTGTGCCTGGGGCTGCATGTGAGCAGCACAGCCTACCCTTTGCTTGTTCTGTTTATAAACTTTGCTCAGCAGCATCACATTGCCTGAAGTTCCCACACACACCGTGAAACCAGGTAAGTCCCAAAGAGCACATCCACTTGTATTTTACCTTATTGGCCTGCCAAATACTTTTGTGTTCTCCTCACATCGCCTCAGTCCTTCCTCATTTATTGAAAGAACCTGTACAAGAAAACATGTTGTTTAGAGAAGACCGTCTTAAACTGTCTTAACTTCTTACATGGCCTTAAACTTCTTTTTCAAAGAAAAAAAATGTTTCTATCCAAAGACTAAGTAAAACTACAAGCTCAAACCAGGATAAACTATTTTCCCCCAAAGCATGAACTAGAAATGACCACATTTACCCCATTGGTTGATCTTGTTGAAAAACAAACATACTTTTCCCTAAAAGCAGTAAAATGTAAACAAGATCCTCCTGAAAGCCAAGACCCAGGAGTGATACAGACAAGAAGTCTCCCTACACTTCTGCCCCATTAAGCACTGCTCTCCTATTTACTCAGAAACTAAAGCCCCTTTTTAAGTCATAGAAAGTATCCTTGAAACAGAATGAGGGCAAACAAACAAAATTTAGTATGTGCCTGGAAATGCCACTGGAAGAGAAAAACTAAAATCCAGCCTGTTTCCAGTGGTTACTGTGGCAGTGACTGTCATCACTAGGAGTCAAAAAATTATTTCAAACCTGGAATTCTGCCAGCTTTCTGCTTGGAAACTGAGCAGATCCACACTAACACAGTCTGAGCGAAGTCTTTAGAGAAGGGAAAGTTACAGACAAGTTCTTTTTCTTTAAAAGTAAATTATTCTTATCCTTGGAGTACAGGCTTGACAAAATCTGAGCGTGGCATTTTCTCTTTTGTAAGAATGCAGAGACTTAAGTTTGAAGCCCTGCACAAACTGCAGAAGAATCTGTGAAAATGCTAACCAATAACTACATGAGCTGCCAAGAACTACGCCTTTCCGCCATCAGTTTGCAGTTGGAAAGAATGCAGCAGATCAGCTACCAGGAGCTTTCAGATGTATTCACACCAAAAACAGACGGCCGGGAAGTACATCAAAATATGCAGAGTGATGAATGTTCTGGCAGAGGAGGAAATTTCTAAATGAAAATATCACATTGTTAGCAACTTGCTGGCTCCAAAAATACTTACGTATCGAAGCAAGGCCTCTTCCCCAAGAGCTCGCACTAAGCCTTTGGTATCCATCTGTCCCAATCTCAGCACATACAGCGGGCGACCATCTGAATAACGAGAACAAATATATCAATATAACCATTATTTTTACAGCAACGGATGATTTGTCTGGGCTAGTTTTATGCTAAAAATCCACATGGAAACAAGCCACGGTCAGTTCGAACTCTGTTGTACAGCTGCAAGAGGGAGAACCTGGAGCAGATGGCAATTTAAACTTTACCCTGTCCAGCTACACCAAAAGGTTGGCTGTAAATGAACTGCAGAAGTTCAATGGAGGCATCCTGATGCAAAAATAGCTCCCACTTTCTGCAAGAAAAAGTCCAAAGGACTTCGTCAAGTACACTGGTACGCAGAAGATCCTGGTACACACAATTCAAGACTCAGGACTGTAAGTAGCTTCCAGGACAGCTAAGATACACTAATGGACTAAAGCTTTTCCTGTAACTGAAGAGCTGCAACGGAGGCTGTACGCCTCCTATCACACGTGATGCACTACTGCTCTGGATAGCTTAGCAACCTTTTTGGAAAAGCAGCTACGCCACGTTCACTTAGGCAGGTTAAGCCTGGTGAGAACAGCCTCTCTCCCAGAGATCAGCTTCAGATGGGCCCTCTGCATTCAAAGCCTCGCCTTTTCACGGTCATCTTGCTGCGTCCTGGGGCATCCTAGTACCGCCCAGGATACGAAGGCATTAAGCTTAACAACTGCATTCGCTGAATCTGAGAATCAAAGCTTGCATTTCTGGCTCTTCAATAGAAGCTGGTTGTCTGAAACAGCTTCCATCCTCCTACCAAAGCTATGATGCATTTTTTTAAGCTTTGCTCCATCTATTCTAGTACAAAAGCTAAATAATCACCATATAAAACTGAATATGCTAGGACACAAAATTTTTTTTAAAAAAAGAGCTTGCTACATAAAAAAAAAATCTCTGAAGTCCTGTGGTCTCTTCAGCTTGACTTCCCTCCAAAGAAAGGTATCAGATTACCATTAAGCCTTTTGGGACACAGGGAAAGAGACTGTCAAGATATGCTATTAAAAAACCCCAAACAACCAAAACTGCAGAGTCAAGGCAAGTTATTTGTTTGGCAAAGACACTACCCCCATGGAAGGTCACAGTCTCTTGTATTTTATCAGGTCGTCTGAAAGGAAACTTTGTTTTAGCATCAGCACTTATCTTGGAACATAGTGTTTAGCTTTGGAAACACTGAACAAGAAGTGCTATTAAGCTTCATATTGGGTCTCCCTCCCTCAGACGCGCCCGCATCCAAAACCAGACTAAGAGCTTACTAACCCTGGTCCGCCCAAACGACACGGGAAGGAAAGTCGCAGCTGACGGTGCTGTAATATCACTCTCTATTTTATATTCCATTAGAGCTTTGTGATTTAAAAAACCATTTGACTGAAGCATTCCCATCAAAATAAAAGCCACTCAGATGTATAGAAAACTGTGCTAATCGCAAGCCAAAATAATAGCTTTTATTCTTTTGCGCTGATAGCTCATTCTAGCCAACATGCTTCATAACCACCGCTCCCTTTGCTTTAGCGCTAAGAGCTACGCGGAATTCAGCTAGCTTAAGTTTGGCACACTCAGCGCGCGTAGGAGGAAAGGAGCAATACTAGAAAAGAGGGTTTAAAAAAAGAACCTACCGCTGTAAAATTTTAAATTATAGAGAATCGCTCAGCTTTGAAATTCTCTTTCCGTTATTGACAAACCATTGCTTTACTTGTGGGCGCGCTGTAAAAAGAGACCAAAGGAACTGGAGGGGAAGGGAGGGGAGCACGAAGTTCACCACAAGACTGAAGAACTTATCAGAAAAACATTGAGCAACGCTTTGAGGCTTTCTGTAGCTTTCCCCTCACTGGCAGGACCCGGTTACGTGCTATTGACGGAGGAAGTCTCTGCAAAGTGAGGACCAGGAACTGACAGAGAGGGAGAACTTATTCACAGGCCTTTTTCCCTACAATCTTCACAAGCATATTCTGATTTTCCATTTTCTCAGCCTGAGGTCTGGCAAACCCAAAGCAGCGGGGCAGAGCTATTCAAGCTTTTCAGCTTTACAGTGCTTAAACTTCTGTGTCCTCCCTGTCTCCTGGCCACTGCTGCTGACAGCTTCCTTCCAGCTTCACATGCAGCTTGGGGCAGGAAGAGCTAGCAGAAACAATGGTGCCTAGTGGGGAGGAGACTCAACTGGAACACAGAGAGCTCACAGTAAGAGATCATTTCCTTATCTAAAGAGCCCAGCTTGCCTCAAGCAACAAATCCGAAATGTTTCATTTCTGTGTATGTATTAGCAGCAAGATCAGTGCACGATAAAGCAAGCGGAGAGAGGGGAGCGTGGCAGGCATAGCTGTCCGTGTTTTAAAGATCTGGCCGTGGCTCACCATACAAAGGGAATTCAGCCAAAGCTGCTTCCCTTCTTAAATAAGCCTGCTCTATTTGATGTTTTTGCAACATCCCACTTCTCATCATCAAGCTGACTGTAATGCCAAATAAATATTAATCTATGCCATCAGCAGACTTATCCAACATCAGAAATAAATTGATTAGAAAGATAGACTTATTTACAAACATCTTTTAATCACTGAAAGAGAATACTCAGCATTTGCATAACACCCTTCTAAGCATCTCAGAGTGCTACAGAAGTGCAGTTAATAACTTTAAAGAGCTCTGCTTTGCCAGTAGCTTAGAGAGTTAAATATGTCAGTATTAGTCAGAAGGATTAGGACCTAGGAGTCTGCCTCCACCAGCTAAGGAGCTTGCAGCATCAATTTAAATGCACTTAGTACATAACTAGAGGTGACTGGAAAGACTTCTCAGTTGTTAACAGAGGGACAACTACCACCTTTAATTCAGAACATAAAATGGCTGTTTGCTCAGTATCCACCCTACAGAGCATACCTTTGTCATGGTGATGCCAGCCGCCTGCATAGTAATCTTGGAGTACTTGAGGAGGGTTCCAGGTGTCTAGAATATAGTCTACCTGGTGCTGCTTACGCCATGTCAGTGACTGGCAAAGGATCTCTCTTGCTTTATCAATGTTGAAGTCCCGGGCCCGCAGGAATCTTAAAATGTGCTCATCCTTTGGGATCTATTTAAACAAACAAACAACAGAACAACCTAGCAACAACAACAACAAACCACCAAAACCACCACATCCCACTTAATTTTGTTTTCGAGGTTCGAAACAAGAAAAAAACCCAACCGAAGCGTAAAAATGCACAGCCCTGCACCAGCGCAAGAGGACGGTATGTAACAGTGGAGGTTACTCAAACAAATCAGTGTTTGTTTGCATCAAAAACTATGCGCCCTGTCAGGTACTGCAGCTACCTTCATGAGGGATATAAGAATTTCATTAACTCTAATGTAATCATTTACACCTGTGTGGCCATACTAAGTCAGTCCCATTTAAATGAATCTAGAGATGAAACACAGACTGTATTTCATTGCTAAGTAAAAGGAAGCCGACACATACGCGTAAATCACAAGCTACCGGAAAACCCCCAGCCTTGCTATCAGCGATTCAACTGGCCACAGTGCTTCCCTTTCAGTACTGCACTTTAGGGACATAGATTGGAGAGTATCATGTTTGGCCAAAACAAACAAATGTAAAAATAACCTTATTGTAGAACCAGGCAGGCTTATAAAACTGATGTTATTTCCCTGTGCTGGTTTATTGACATTCTGAGAAGCAGTCACACTAATAATTTAAGCACCTCGGGTGGCAAAGTCAGCTGGACAGTCACAATGAACTTGCCACTGTGCAGACTTCATTTCGGTACCCTTTTGATCATGGAGGGCCACTTAACAGGAACAGTTAGCCACAGGAGGTGTGGCACGATGTGTCATCAGGTCCACCTTGCATATCACACATTCTGAGATAGAGCCATGAGAGACCGATGGTAACTTACTTTGCCCTTGTGCGTCTCCTGGAGCCACTGTCTCAGTCGAATGAGGCAGCTTTCCTGCATTGGTGTCAGGTCACCCAAATAGCGCTTGATGTAGTCCGCGTCTAGCTTGTCTAAAAGATGTGCATGTGATTAGAGTGGTCCTGAACTGACATAATCAAAGCAGCAAATAATCTTACATGCTGATAACTGAGGCAGAGAAGCAGCTGCTCTGTGTTCTGTGCAGTCAGGGTTCAAGTTTCTTTGCATCAATGAAGCAAGGCAACATTCAGAGTCATCTTAATGTTAAACTAAGAAAATTAATTCTCCTTCTGCAACTAAGAAGGGAGTAAACCCAGGCATTTATAAAAGCATTTTGCCAGTATATTCAGATTTGTCAATCCACAGCACCATAGGGATTGCTTCTTCTGGAAATACTTAAGAGAAGCTTTGATCTAAACCTCCCAGTGCAAGAATTTTCCCAAATTCCCTTAGTCACAGGGAAAGGAAGATATAACAGAAGACTGTGTCCAGGGAAGCTTCAGCCCGTTCCTCCCCATTATTCCCTGAATTTCAGCGAAAGAAGTAGGCCACCCATCTGCAATCTAATGAACAGCAAAGTGAAGAGTTTTTCCACTCATATCTGATCTTCATTTACTAAAAAGCCCAGCTCATAACAGCTATCCAAGCTATCCCACACGTTGCTGCTTTGCAAGCCTGCACTTCAACACTGTGTTACCAAACAGCCCATGTGAAGATTTTTGGCCGCCCATGAGAAGCAGCACAGCGCCGAGAGCCTCTGCAGTACAAAGAATCCCACTAGAACAAGTCAGACCACCATACCATCAGGCGTTCCTGCGGTGGGCTCCGAGGGGCTGCTTGAGGTGTTGAGGATCTCCTTATTGTTCAAGCCCTCCTTTGTGGCAGAGTCTGGTATGTTAATAGCGGGTGAAACCGGTCGTCTTGTGTGGGATGTGCTGCTCTCTAATTTACATGCAACAGGAGGAGTCCAACGAGGAATGAAAGTTATTCCTTCTTCCTCCAGCTGCTTCAGGTAATATTCTATTATTTCTTTTCCCTTCAAAAAGGAAAATTTACTTCAGCTTCTAAAAGCACTCATTTAGACACAGAAAGGATTGGGCTGGAAACCCATTAAGTGGCCAGACCTCTCTCAAGATTCCCCTTGAAAATACCTACCTACACACACATGGTGCCCAAGCTAAAGAGGAGCAGCCCAGCTTTTTGAGCAGAGCAGCCTGTTACTCAGCAGCAGCTACATTGTCTTTGAGCCAGGCACCTTGTTCATAGCTGCAACCTCACCTTTTTAATATTGCTGGTGTACTGCTTCATGGCAATCTTTTCCACTGTGCTTTCAAAACCGAAAAAAGATTTAATATCCAGACTTGCTGACTGTTCAAAACAGGTCCAGTCTTCATTGTCAGGATGAACCTATTAGTTAAAAGGAAGTCATACAGTTTAGCTAATTTAGTATTTTTTTCCCTCACGATATTTGAAATGACTGTTTCTTGTTTTACAGGTTCACATAGCCAAAAACATTCAAGTGGAATTTGCAGCCTTTTGCTTCATTTGCAAAACGTGGTTTGGGCAAGGTAACGCTAAAGAGCAGACAGACCGAGAAGCCCTCCTATAGCCTCACGGCTAGCACAGCGTGTTTTTTTTCTTAGCAAGAAAGGAGAGGGTAGAGAAGCACCAGTGTGCCAGCCAAGAGCCAAAGGACTGGCACCTTTATACAGCTAACACTATCTCATTCTAGATACGGGCTGTGACTGTACTGTATCTGCTGAACAGGGCACACGCTCCCCAGTGAACCGGCCGCTGCTGCTGCAGGTTAGGCTGATAGGCCAAGGCCAGCTAGCTTAAAGACTGCAGCAAGTACAGCGTAAGCATTCCCAAGCACTGCAGTCTAGACATGGCTGCCACAGACATACTGTGATAGATCATTCCCTTGTTGACCTACAAAGTACCTTAGTATTTTGTAGGCTGAAGACTATTTTACTTTGTACTCCTACGATAATGCTACAGAAGTGTAAACTTCTCACTTGCTGAATAAGCTATCTTAGAGCACTCCCAACTTTCTTCTTAGCTTATATCTTAGTTTGCTGAGATGATCCTGAAACAGATGTTACTGCTCTGAAGGAAAGCTGTTTCCTAAACTCTTCAGCGAAAAGATGACTTGTCAAGGAATTTCCAGGCTGGGCTCTGAATTTGTAGTTATACAAACACCACAGAAAGCTGGATTTCTGAGCAGGTGATTGTTCTGATGCCTTAAGCTTCTCCTCCCCTTCACAACATGCTAAAATTGACTGGGAACAGTATCAACGCTTTATAACAAGACAACTACAGAAAAAATAAACCCATTTCCCTTCATTTGCTTCTTCTGCATTAGGGAATGGGGGTTACAAGAACAGCTTGTACAGCCTAAGTACAAATCATAACATTTAAGAACCTTCCTGTCCTTTCATAAATTCAATTATAAAATAACTGTAATAAGAATTAACTTTGAAAAACAATTTATTCTTGAATTAAAATTCTGGTTTTGTATTTACCTACTGATTTCTTGCTCAACTACGGCAAGGGCAAGAAGCAGCGTTGTCTTTTGTACATATTTATTACCTGCACTTTTCTGTATAGCATTTCCTCTGTTTAAACTGAGCGGCTTTCACAGAAAAATAGCAGGTGGAGAGGTATTTTTAAGTGTGCCTTGGAAATAATTGCAGAAATAATAACAAAAAACCCCAGATAATCGTGTCAAGTGGGTTTGACATTCAGTGACCTTTTAACCATGGTTCTGTATACAACAGAAAACGTTATCACCTGCACATAAAATGAATACTACAATACAAATAAATCGGTTGCATTTGCTGGTTTTGATTTGACCTTTAACATCGATTGGAAGTTTTACTGCTATCCATGTGTGCTGCATGAGCCTATGGGTATTGGCTAGGCCACTCAGATAAAACAGGACCAGGGCATAGCAGTAAGCATGTCACCAGACTCCTTTGTATCAGAAAAATCGTCTGCGCTGAAGGCCAAGAATGGTGGAAAGAATCAGGTTAAAACATAGCTGACCTGATGAGCATTTGTCTGAGCTGAGCAGAAGGCAAATAAGCTACACTGAACTTTCCCTTAACAGTTCTGTCAGGGTGTCATCAGTCTCACCAAGCCCCACACGGTATTACAGACCACAGGTTTGCCTAAACAGAGCTGTCAAACACAGCAAATTATGTTGCGTTCTGCCCTCTGAGAAGATGCTCTAAGTAAGAGGGTGCCAAACTGGTTTCAGTTCTTCAAGCAAGTGTGTTACATTTAACACTAACAACAATTTTTGCTCATGGTGGTGTGTTGGTTATTTTTTCTCACAAGGCAAAAGCCAAGAACAACCCGATTTCTGTGTATGAGTCCTGAAATCCAAACCCTGCCTTAGCTCCATCTGTAGCAGCACCGAGAGCCTGTTACTCACTGTGTAACAGCAGTGTTCGTTAATAATGACTCTATTAGAGAAGGTTTCGTTGTAGGCTTCTATATGCAAAGTTCTTTCTCGTCTGTTCAAAGAATTCTTCTGGACAAAGTAGACATAATCCACTCCTGCAATCTGAGGAAGATGACACAGATTCCATCAAGATACAATATTCACGTGAAAGGATATCCAGAAGTATAAAGCAGGCACTCCAAACCTAATCACCTTTTTCAATAGCCGCGGTGCATCTATATCCAGCTTACAGCGCCGTTCAATCACATGGATAGCTTCATCCTCGCTCTTGTATTCACTTACAGTGTCACTGGCTACAAACATAGGGATCAGAGGGCATGTAGGAAACCTCCTTTCGTATGCCTATAAAGATGGGAAGAGAAGATGACAAACAGTTAATTCCTGAGAGTGTGTGTAGGGTTCCTTCGCTGACATCACCACCATTTGGAGGCAAAGTCCTGCATATCTTTCACAGAAGGGATTGAGCCTTCCTGGCGTCCACCTCACAGCTGAGAATAGTCACAGTGCATTCCAGACAATCCATTTATTAATACATTCCTAACATAGTCCGTTCTGGGTAAAACAATTTTTAGAACACCACAAGAAATACCCCATTTCTCACCTCCCTCCAAAAAGAAAATTCTTCGTTGTGTACAATGACAATCCTCTTGTCAGCAATAACAGGAAAATAAGACCCTCTAGTTCCAAAATACCACAAGACAAAAACAATCACACATTGGATTAAAAACGCCACGTGCTAATTATCGGTGTTTCACCAACTATTTAGAGGGTTTCCCATACAGCTCCCAAAGGTCTAATGAAAACATTTCAAAGCCTGTTCCGTAAGCTAACAGAGCTCTCAAGCCTCCTATGCGCAGAGCATTCAT
The DNA here is from genome assembly GCF_963921805.1 of Phalacrocorax carbo. Lineage (NCBI taxonomy): Eukaryota > Metazoa > Chordata > Aves > Suliformes > Phalacrocoracidae > Phalacrocorax > Phalacrocorax carbo. The sequence goes on from NC_087528.1 coordinate 609,726, forward strand.
ACTGGTATCACTGCACAGCGTATGAGCTCACCATTTTGTCCAACAACATACAGTAAGTCTCTCCAATACAATGCGGCCACTTCATCCTTCTGAAAATGTAAACTTTTTGCAATAATGCAGAGCTAGCAATAGCTTTGATCTTGGTTAAAGAATATAGTCATATAAGTTCATCTCAAACACCTGACACACAGAGAGAAGATGGTACTAAATCAGAAACCCTTGGGGAGGGTAGCTAAGAATCCGGGACCGGCAAAACAGGTAAGAGGAAAATGGGAGTTATTCCCATTAGTAAACTTGTTGAACTTTAGTTTTAGAACCACCATGGCTGGAAAAAAAACCACACAGCTGGGTTGGTTTTTATTTTCCTCTTCGTTCGTTGTCACTAGCATACCTCTGCTTCTCTCTGGCTTTTCTTCCTCATGGGGTGGCTAAAATTCTTTAGCCTTCTTTCCAAGTTCTGAATTCTTTTATTTTTGCATTATCAGAACCTAACTGGCTTTGGTGAAAAGGCAGGATTTGCAAGATGTCCCAGTGCAGAAGAAAACTTCAGTAACATAAAGTAAACCTGAGAGCAGAATATGTAACAATTCTTTAAAAGAGGTAAAATATCCACTCTGTCCTTTTAAATAGTTGTAGCTGCTCGCACTATAGCTGAGCTGCAGCCCAGGAACAGCACCAACAGCGAGAGGGTGTGGAAGAAAATAAGCAGCAGCTGCACAAAGTATGCAATGGTGGCACTGGAAGAGAAAAGGTCTCTTAATTCGCCCTTTATAAGAATAGAAATACTTAGTCTGAATGCCATGTTACTGTGGTGACAGTGATGCAGTGCACTAAAACAGTGTCAGCTTTTTTCCCCTCGTGCATATTTTTAAACCATTTTTTACAGCATGATTGTCCCGAGCCCATAAAGCTCCTCTGTAACATACATGGGGTACGACCATAGAGCAAGTATGCGTGCGCCTTCTGTCAAATTTTCATCTGTGCACGGCTTGTTTTGTTTAAATTAAGAATAGAAACAATTTCTGGGTTCAGAGATGTGCACACAATAAGTGACGGAGCATTAGTGTTGTAACACAACAGCAAGCAGTGGGGGGAAAGCCTTTTGCAGCTCCAAGAGAAAGGATGGGCTCTATTACTGTTGTATAAGAAGTTTCTTATTTCCTTTATGAGGCTCTCATTCTGGACAGAAGGCTTTATATTTTACAGTCATTCAAGAATATCTCATCCCTCTCACTGAATAAGTCTCAGCATTCTTTCCAAATTAATCCCCATTTTAACTACATTGACTGTAGCTAAATGTTGTCCTAAGTCGGAAGAAAAGATTTCCAGAAGAAGCAGAATTGCGAAGCACTCTGGTTTTTAGATTGCTTCATTTAAATTTTTTTTTAAGGACTTCATGTTAGAACAATTATTTTATAGATGGGAGATATGGGGAAGTGGGTATCTAGCATTTTTCTCATTATTTTATAAGTATTTTTACTTTAGGATCACAATGAATTTTTCCCATCTGAGTAGCCTCCTCTCTGCCAAGCTTTTGCAAGTCTCTCCTTCATTGCATATTGATGCATTTCTCCCCTTAAGAAGCATTTTGAGGACTATTTGCCCTGTGAACACTTGCAAATTACAACATTACCTGCTCAGAAGTGTTTATTGAACTGTGAGCAAAAAAATGCCCAAGAAGAATTTGTTCTTCTGAATGGGAAGAGTGAATTGAGTGTGTTCAATTTGGAAGAGAACAAAATAATTATCTTGCCAGAAGTTGGCACGCTCAGTGCTTACAGCGACAGAGTACTTGAAGGTTTCAAAGAGATTAACAGCAACACAGGATTCTTTCTTCCCTAAAGAACATGCACAGAGTATTGAAAACTGTTCAGTCAGTTTTACTGGGCTCTTAAATTGGGCTGGTTTTATTTCTTTATGTACCATTGCCAATATGTTCTTGTAATGCACCGTTTCTCAGCACAGCCCTGTTTGAAGAAAAACTGATTATAGTAAACCATAGCCACATCAAAATATTTGCTCTGATTTAAGCGTAGCGCCCTCTCCCACACTGCAGAGCAGGCAGGCAAAAGCTGCTAAAGACTGTAGGACACTTAAAGATCTCGCTTCGCCATGGACCAACACAGCACAGGAGGAAACCTGTAATTTGTGGTACAACGCAATAAGAGACACATGAGCCAAAGCAGCACGTGCATTGCCACGGCTGGAGCTATTAAAAGAGCATGAGAAGACTAAAGGAAGATCAAAGACTGCTTTCTTTTCTAATATAATCGAGTGGATTTTTCTACATTATTGAGGTGTTTTGAACCAGAAATTTTGTCTCAAGTCCAGCTTTGCAGACAGGAAATAACTGAACTGTATTATCCAATATTTCTTTAGCAGTCTGATAAAGCGGAGTGTATTATAAAATGCTACACATTTTTTCCTGTATGAGAAGTCTTTCTTTACAAATAAAATCATTAGATATTACACACCTTTCTCCCAGGGTTTCAATTTTACTATATAGATACAATCACAAAAGACAGTTCCTCAAGAGCAAAGCAGCTGCAGTAATGTGATGGACTCAATGCAAGAGTGAAATGCAGCTGCTGTAGGACTAAATGCAGCTAAGAAGGGTGCTGCAAGGACATTACTTAATTTTACCATTTTCTTCTGTCACGTCTCAAAAAATACGGTGTGTGGAGATTCTGACGTGAAACACAAGTAAGACATGCGGGTGAGCTCATCCTCAAAACCTCTACAGCTGGTGCTGACACGAGGCATCACAACGCCTCTTTGGCCGAGACATTTATGTACAGACCTTTCAAAAAAATTATTTTAAACCTGCAATTGTTGTTCCCTAATAATGTACTTCTACAATTTCCTACCAGCCTCTGGAACATTTGTGTACTCCGAGGCATCAGAAGTGGGCATTGTGCACCAAGAAAAACACAGTATGGTGAAGCAGCTTGAACTTCAAATGTAATGGCCTCATTACATAAACCCGTAACTTTCTTAATGCATGTTAACAGTACGAACACTAACAAGCATAATTTCAACCAAAATAGCACCGTATTAAAGCTTCTTCTCCAACTGCTTCCCTTAGCAACTCATGTTCAGAGTAGAGTCAAAATAACAGGATTTATTTTACTTTTCTCTTTGCTAGTATTTCAGCTGTGTTTAAAGACATGAAAGCAATTCAAAAGTGAGACTACTTTAAACCCAATGCAGTCATTTTTTCATACCCAAGGGAATTATACTTGCTGCTGCTGCCCTTAGATTGTGGGATTCTAGTATCGGCAATAATGGGATCCTTTCAAAACACCACCTTTAGAACATGATTTAGGTATGACCTCAACCCAATTTTCAGAAGGACCGAAGACACTGTTCTGGCTTTTTACTTCTCAAACCATGCCTAGGGCTAATAAAATACCTTGGTAGCGGCATGTGCTCAGGCCTCAGTGGAGAAACTCAGTTACTCAGTAAGTTACTCAGCTTCTCTGACCAGACTAATATATTCCCTGTCTCCTGCCTTAAAGGACAGTGATTGTTCAATATTCCTATTAGATGACTCAAAACTGATTTCTACACTTACAGGAAGAAAAAAGATCTGATAAAACCTGCAAGCAATCTTACACTGTGCTGTTATTCCCATAGCAGCTGGATCCTCCACATAGAGGACCTGGTGAAATCAACAGGAATTTTGGTCACCATTCAGAAAGTAAAGCATATGGCCTATTTTCTTCATAGCTTAATTGCAAGAAATACGCTGTAAAGATGTTTTATTTTTTAGGTATTTTCTGTTCAAAATTGCTAGAACAGCAGCCTTGTAAGGGTAGCACAACATACTGCAAGGACACCTCAGGAGAACACACGAAGAGATTCATCCTGGCAAGCAAGTCTAGTCCACGGCATTTTGTGTGTGCCATGCACAAACTTGAATTCCTGCCTGCAACACCTGACCACGTTTGGGTACTAATCTGCAAGTACATACCAACATTCACCATACTCTATCTGCTTCAAGTATGTGGCATTTCTGAATTATGCTGAAACGCACACAAAACAAGAGGGTCACTCAAGCAGGATGCTGCCCTAGCTTGGCAGGCTGCATTCCAGCACCCTGATCATTCCTGCATATCGCTGCATCTATCCCCTTCCTTCCCCTACATTAGAGCACTGTAGATCAGTAGCAAAATCTCTTGAAAGAAGTTTCAAATTCTTGGCATCTGCATTTCGAAAGAAGCAATTCTGCATTAACACTCACAAATCAGCAAATACCTTCTCATCCCCCATCTACAGCTGTTCATAGTACTCTACTATTCTCTTCATAATACATACATATGTTTAAAAATCATTACACTTCTGCAAAGCAGTATCTCAGTGCCAGTGTCTCTCACGGATGTTAGCTGATATGTTCGTAATCAGCTCAAGGGCGTGTACATGGAAGAAAGCAGATGGTCAGAGCAGATATACCTCAAACAGCTCTAGAAAAAGTTTTTTGGTAAGGTAGCGTTCCTAGGCACCAGGAAGGGGGTCATGAACTGGACTGCACCTTGGGAAACAAAAGTCATCTTTAATATACGTGTAGTCAGCTTTTTGGAGAGGAACATTTCTGTGAAGCCAGAGATGGAATGACGAACAGTCCTCTAAAATGAGGACCTTCACTGCTACAAGCCAAACCCCTGCCACCATCCAAGCACCACAGTTAAACTTTGCTTTTTTGCAGTTAACTTCCCCCATCAGTATGACTCTCCACAGCAGCCCTTGTTCAAATTGGGCTTAAGTGGTTTTTTCCTCCACTGTTTGCACTTCCTTAAATGTTCTCATTTACAAAGAGAGAAGTTATTTTTTTATTGCTAGGAAAAAAAAAATGCTGCTTGGCAGTGATGCAGTACTAAGAAGTCTCTCTGGAAAAGACCAAGGCAGCTTTAGTTACCCACGAGTACAAATAAGGCTTACGGGGACTACGCAGACAACCCACCCACCATGAAAGAAGCAGATTCAGATCTATGAATGAATGGCTGTATATCTTCTGAAACACAGAAATTTTCTATATGCACATTTCTGGTCCTTGACAAATGAGAGGTAGTTTAACAAACCTTATTTATTCACTTGCCTGTAAATCTTGACCCAGTCAATGCCATCAAGATATGACTAGTTAGATTTTCAAAGTAGAATCAGAACACCCTGGGTTGGGAAGGACCCCCCACAAGGACCATCAAGCCCAGCTCTCGTCCCTCCACAGGACACCCCAAATTCACACCGTGGCTCTGAGGGCCGTGTCCAAGTGCTTCTGGAACATCGCCAGGCTGGTGCCGTGATGCCTCCCTGGGGAGCCTGTGCCAGGGCCCCACCACCCTCTGGGGGAAGGGCCTTTCCCTAATGCCCAGCCTGACCCTCCCCTGGCACATCTCCCTGCCGTTCCCTCGGGGCCTGGCGTTGGGCACCAGAGAGCAGAGACCAGCCCTGCCCCTCCTCCTGCCCTCGGGAGGGGGCTGCAGAGCGCCATGAGGCTGCCCTCGGCCTCCTCTGCTCCAGCTGAACAAACCCAGGGACTCCAGCCGCTCCCCGTACCGTTTCCCCTCTAAACCCTTCCCCAACTCCATGCCCTCCTCGGGACACTCTCCAGTAGCTTTATACCCCCAGTGTCCTGCGGTGCCCAACGCTGCCCGCAGCGCTCGGGGTGAGGCCGCCCCAGCGCGGGGCAGAGCGGGACAATCCCCCCCTCGCCCGGCTGCGATGCGGGGCTCGGTGCCCCCCAGGGCACGGCTGGCCCTCTGGGCTGCCAGGGCACGCTGGGGGCTCGTGTTCAACTTGCCATCGAGCAGAGCCCCCGGGTCCCTGCAGAGCTGCTCCCCAGCCCCTCGCGCCCCAGGCTGCCTGTACAGCCAGGGCTGCCGCGCCCCAGGGGCAACACCCAGCCCTTGCCCTTGTTCAGCTTCACAGGGTCGGTGATTGCCCAGATCCCTCTGCGGGGCGTCTCTGCCCTGAGAGCGTCAACAGCTCCTCCCAGTTTTGGGTCATCAGCACACTTAGTATTCCTCCAGCCCTGCATCCAAGGCCTTTATGAAGGCATGAAAGGGTACCAGCCCCAGGATGGATGCCTGTGGAACTCCACTAGTGACTGGCCGCCAGCCCGATGTAACCCCAGTTACTGCACCCCTTTGAGCCTGACGCATCAGCCCATTGCTCACCCCCTGCATTACACATTTATCCAGCTCTACGCTGGACATTTTGCCTGCTCCCGTGCTCTTAGGAGGTGGTACTTACAAAGTGGCCAGCACTGACGGACCCCGGCACCTTCAGAAGCTTTCCCCCAGGGGACCTTACTAAGCAGTTCCCTGAGCGAGCTGAAGTCTGCTCTCCTCGCACCCAGAGTTGGGGGCTCGCTGGCAGTCTTCCTCTCTTACCATAGATTTTAAACTTGACTGCTTCACGGTCGCCATGGCCCAGGCGGCCCCCTCTGTTAATAAACAACAAATTGAGGAAGGCGCCTTTCCTGGCCGGCTCCCTTAGTACCTGCACCAAGAAGTTGTTGTCCAGACAGTTCAGGTAAGTACTGGGATGATGATCCACTGCACAACTTGTATTTGTAAAAGTGGATATTAGATGCAAAATGACTTTCCCTACTCCTTTTCTTAAAACAGTAGAGAACACAGACTTTATTTTAAGATGGAAAAAATGAGAGTTTAAGCTTTTCACTGCAATTTCTAGTAAAAAAGTTTAAAAAGACATTAGAACTAGAACACAATACTCTCCTCCAAAGCTTTTCCAACAAGTTTCACCAACAATTAACCTGCTGGCTATCGCAGCAAGATCAAAAACCAAAATGTTTGCATAACAACTTACCACTGAACTGGATTTAAGCAATGAGAAAGCGCATCAGGAAATACCTTATGTGGAAGCCCTTTGTCTGAATTAAAAGCTATAATCCTTCACCTGAATGAGAGCCACGTCAAAGACTTCAAAAATCAAACCAAACTGAGCAGGCAGTGAGCGTCCATTAAAAAGGAAGGTTCTGTGTTCCATCTTGTTTTGTTAAAGAAGGGAAACCAAATCCCAGTGCCCCACATTTGAATACACCTTCATTATAATATATAAATTTGGAAGGGAAAAACTCTCCCACTCTACGAAGAGCAGAATTTCACTGAGGAGAGGAAAATCCAGCCTTTACGAGCTGAGCTATACTTGAGAAGGGTGCGAATAGCAGAGGAGACCTGGCAGAACATTCAACCTGACAGCCCGCAGATGGCTCTGAGGGGACAGCTGCACCGCGTGGTGGGATGCATTCCGGTGAATCTCAAACTGAGGACTGGCATTCACCTGGCAAACGTGGGTAGCCCCTCACCCTAAGCCACAGCAAAAACCTGTGCAACAACTCTCCTTTCTGCCCATCACACGGGCAACTGCACCCTGACCTTACATTACTTTGTCCCTCTTCTATCCTCTCTCCGTTACAGTCCAAAAGCATTTTACCCTGTTGTGGCACAAGTCACTCAGGAACAGGATATACTGTCTTCACCCTCCATTCCCTGGTACAGGATGAAATTTGGCCTCTTAAATATTAGTGATAACTATTAAGTATATCCAAGGTAAAATAAATAACCCTTCTGTAAGTTACACAGAAAAATCAACAGGACATGTCAATATCAGTAAGACAAGCATTCTGCTTCATCCTGGAGGCTAAAAGTTCTTGTTTACTACACAAGTGTACAAAGCATTATTGGCCTAGGACTTTCTGATTAAACGATCATTAGTGTATTTCGTGCGTAAGCTCACAGCACTGGAACAAGCCGTGCCCGGGCTGTTCTCACACAGCCTGCCAAAGCAAAGCATTCCCGAGCAATTGGCCCGAACAGCCCAACTCCTTCTGCTGTGCAGAAATACACCCCGGCTTTAAGGTTTCAGAATGATGGAGTTAGTCTAAAATTTTCCAAGGGGCCTGTTAAAGTATTATATAAGTATGCATCAAATCCTTGAACTGCAATGGCCTTTCAGTTTTTGAAGTTTTGTGGTTTTTTAAAATATAGACCACACAAATACACATTATACAAATTATAAGACAAGTACTAACAAGAATCTACTCTGCACGGATTCTGTTCATGAATTCTAACTGAAGGCTAATTCATTTCTCAAACAGTCAGAGAAGCAAGCTTGAAGAGCAACCTCATGTTCTGCAATGCGATGAACAGAGCTTTCAGGTAGAACATCTGGGAAGAAAAACTGTCGGTGGTTCAAGTACTTATTGCAGTGATATACAGATTCTTATAATGCTGTATTTATGATATTGCACTGAAGCGGTGCTCAATTTATAGCCCAGGTCTATGTCTCTCATATGCAGAAGATCAAGGACCAAGTAATTCAAGAGAGGCTAACACACTGGACCCGTCATGCCATTACTGGATGCTGCACTGGCCTCAAAGTATGTCCCGTGCTTCAGACACCCCCTGGTGATAATCAACCTGTGCTCTAAGCGGCCCATACAACCCTACAGACACCATTTCATTAACATTACCAGGGCTTCACTTGATCTTGTCAGAGTATGAAGTGCTAAGATGACTTGCTGTTTACACTATCTTTGTCGCTGGAAAAGCATTTGAAGCCAGGCAAGCCAGTAAATTGAGCTTTCTCAGCTCGCCTCTCCTTTTGTGGAATGGAAATGAAATTCCTGAGAAATTCTGCAGGAAACCAGGAGCTGAGGGGAATGAAACTAGCTATAAGCAGAGGTGGACAAAGAAACATTTCCTTCTCTGGAATTCACCCAAATCATTAAATTCTTGCCCATGACAGCTCCTCCGACACTCAAGAGTGCTCTGCATGGAAGAAAAGCTTTTATTAGGTGTACAGAAAAGCATAATCCCTACACCCCCTTATCTTCTTTTGACGCTCATACTTGTTTAAAGCGGTCCTCTTGGTTTAACCAGGTTTCACTGAAAAGAATTTCAGACCCTACACTACTCCGAATGACCCACTTACAGCTTGCAAGCGTCCACACAGAAAGAAGAAGGGAAGATGAGAAGAGAGATTCACTCCGGTACATTTACATTCACCCCTTAGCTTAACTATATAAAGCCTCATGTTTCAATACTTTGGATGAAGGACTGTTATGTCCATTTTTACATCTAGCTATATTAGAAGCCCCAGGTACTTTAAAGCTAAGTAAGTATCCATTTATGTTTTTTGCACATTTCAAATATACCCTGCTCATAGATGGTGTGAACAGTGCTAATGAAAATCCATTAATCTCGTGGATGTCACCACAGAATAAACAATATGAATTTGTTCCACCAAATAGGTTAAGAGGCCTGCCACATGCAAAGCAGGCACAGCAATTTGCTGCTCAAGTCCTAAAAACCCAGGAAGAAAGCTGCTGACCTTCACATCCATTCTGCAAATTCCTGAACCAGAAAGCGTCTGAAAGCAATGGGGACGTTGCCCACGACCGTTACAAAATAACCCAGTACACAGACTGAACTCAAATTCAATAGCTACTTCGTAACGTTGTATGAAGAGCTTTGATTCAATAAAATAAAAATTTCCTCAGAGCCAGGAAACAGCACCGAAGCTCTTCTCGTGCTTTAGCTTAAATAAGTTATTCTAGCTGAGAGCATAAACATTTAGAGGCGATTTTTTGTTTGCTCCTGGATCACCATCGCTCCAAACAGCACTTGCCCCCCGTCACACAAAGCAGGTACAGGATGTACACAGGGGAAGCAAAACATCCTTTCAGAATAGACACCCCGTGGCTTTTGACGAGGAGCAAAGCTCTGTTACGCCAAAAGGCAGCATCAACACGTATCTCCACACAGCTCTGCAGACAGTCCAGGCTACTTCACACTTACTAAACATCTGAAGTCTTCTGCAGTGTAAAAGGAACAGCTTCATGTCAAATTTCAGGCATAACAATAGGTCTACACACCACCAACCACAAAAATCATGAAACAGCGCTGAAATGGCGTTGTAAATGAAACTATGCTCAAGAGCTTGCAGTCGGAGTGCTGCTTATACAACACATCACACACCACCCCGGGTTTCTGACAACAGGACCCTTCATGTGTTAACACTGCTACAAAGCACCTTCAAGCGATCGTAACAGCACTAACACACAAACCCTGGCATTTCTGTTCATCTCTCTAGTTCAGGCAGCATTTCCATGGTTACAGCGTTGATCACTACTGGCTTTTGGTACATTCCAAATACAAGCAAACACATAGCCTGGCATTTTAAACAGCCCCAGTAACAACCCTGCAGGCTAGTTCCTGCAAACAAGGTTTGAGTCCCTCTGAGGTGTCACACACGCAAATACGCCGTCGTGCCGCCTGAACACTGAGCAGGCACCCTGTTCGTTAACATGGGTCGTTCGTAACAGCCGACACCGACACCAGATGGGTCTTCAGCAATCTCATCGCAGCATCAGCACTGTATTCTAAAATTTTGATTTAAGAACAGGATTGCCTTGCTTGTACTTAAACGTCTTTCCTTTGAGGCCACCATGCAGCGATAGCATTAGAAGTCCTACTGAAACATCCTTACTACACAAAACATTACCCCACACCACGTGCACTTTGGGCTATAACAGGATTTAGAACTAATTATCTTCCACTGCTGTTCAGAGTTATAGAAGACATCAAGCCCAACATCAAGAAGATAGTAGCAATTTCAGAAAAAAAAAATCCCTTTTCCTTGTAGCAATTTAGAAAGTTTACACACATTTCAGATTTTTAGTTTACATTCTCCGTGAGGTATATGTGAACCAGGGAAGGGCTGACTTTTCTACTGGCATACAAACCAGAAATCAAAAGGATTTCACAGGCAGCTTATGGAAAGCATGCTCCAATTCAGATAGCACCTACAACTAAGGATCAGTAAAACTCTAAGCTTATCCAAAGAAATACTTGAAAATATATATTCATAAAGCATTCTTGATAAATTTGAGTTATACTAGAAAAAAGCATAGCACATTTGGTTACAACTGCCCAAAACCAAAAGCAAGGCAGGGGATAGAAGAAAAGGCAAGTAGGAGCAACGAGCTGCTGGGGGACAGGAAGGTCTGCAGCAAGCTTCCTCTGCGTTGGAGCGTAAATGCGTAGGCTACAGAGCTAGTGAAGCTCAGCTTTGGGACCCACTGTTCTCAAGCATGAATAAAGCCATGCCATGGTTTCAGCTGGGATAGAGTTAATTTCTTCACTGTAGTTGGTACAGTGCTGTGTTTGGGATTTAGTATGAGAATAATGTTCATAACACACCGATGTTTTGGTTGTTGCTGAGCAGGGCTTACACTAGTCAAGGACTGTTCCAACTCCCCAGGCTCTGCCAGGGGCACAAGAAGCCGGGAGGGGAGGGGGCACAGCCAGGACAGCTGATCCAGACTGGCCAAAGGGACATTCCAGACCATATGGGGTCATGCCCAGTATATTAACTGGGGGGACCTGGCCAGGGGAGTGGCAGCATCCATCAGCAGGTGCTGAGTGGTTGCATCACTTGTTTGGTGTGTTTCCCCCCCGCCCCCCAGGTTTTGCCTATCTTATCTCTCATTGTTTTCCTTGTCATATTATTGTTATTATTACTACTATTACTATTTTATTTTCATTCTTAAATTGTTCTTATCTCAACCCAAGAGTTTTCTTACTTCAGCCCTTCTGATTCTCTTCCCACCCCACTGCAGGGGAGCGAGCAAGCAGCTGCAGCTGGGGCTAAACCACAAGTCACTTTAATATTTTAATATTTAATTAAAGCAACGTAGACCTTCTAAATAAGGCAGGAGATTCAAAACCGGCTATGAAGCAATCTTCCAGATAAGTGGAATTTTACTGGTAATTCACTGCTGAGTTATGCAACTGCAGTAACCAACTTACCAGACCAAGCAAAGAGCCTCTGCTTTCCTGAGCCGGAAGAAACAGCCAGACACAGAAACCTCTATTCTCACGAGGGACGTGACCAGTCAAGCTACCCACATAGGCTCTTTCTCTACAGATCTCCACTTTATCCCCTTCGAGGTACCCTTCCTGCATGGAAACTATTCAATAGCTGGGCATTTTCATTTCAGAAGAGCAGTCACATAGAAGAGCTTTACTAGCAAAATTATAGCGGACTGACTGGCCACTATTACATGCTGGCCACTACATTTGGCCATACATAATGGCCACTGTTGCTATTACTGGCCATTACCTACAGCTGCATGTAATGAAGTTGGAAGGGGACTGGCTCATAACCACTTAAGAACCATTTTGCTATGCGCAGAGATGCAATCTTCTTCCGGATAAAAAGTAAACTCCTCAGTGATTTAATACAACTTTATTCAAACTTTTGGTAGTAAGAGGGATACTGAATTCGGCAGGCAAAACAGTTTGGGGATAAAGAATCGGACCTGAAGACAAGGGCTAACATTCCATCTTTTATCTGTAAAAGATGATCTTTAATAACCACAGGCATGCCTCAACAGTACCTTAATTAGAAAAGTGGTTTCTTTAGAAGAGATACAAGTCATTTGTGGTTTGCTTAAATAAATTTCCACAGCTGGAACTGTGTAGTACTTGATTCTCATACGGGAGCCTGAATGTCCATCTTCAGAGAACAAATGAATCACAGGGTGGGATTTGAGGAGAAAGTGGTTAGCCAGTGTAAGAGTTAAGAGTTACACCTGCTTGCCTCCCAGACACTCACAAGAGGATCATTAATTCTTTTCATCTCTTCAAGAAGTCCAGAGAGCCCAGCAGAGCCCATGGCATAGCGCCACTCCACAAGAGCGCGAGCAAGGCTGACCTCAACCGCAGCCTCTGCACAATCTGGAGACATGGATCTCTAAAACAAGAAGCTAGAACACAGAAGTTGGGCAAGCACCACTCCTTCCTCAAGAAAAAAGCAATTAAGGAGAGAAAACCCAAACAGGCTGAGTGTAATCTTCCTTTCCTTTGGCGTAAGCCTGATCACTCGGGTTAGGCTGGCTTGTGACTGGAAGACCTACATCAAATTGCTGCTTAGAAAAAAAACCCAACTGACATTGCTCTGACCTAGGCTGAAGGTGGAACATCAAGGCCAGACTTTACAGCTGTGCTGCTGCAAGTTGCTCTTCAGCATACACAGACCGTAGCAGACTTAGTGGGGGAAACAGCAATATCAAATTGACTTGCAATTTCACTTTAACTTGTTTATATCAAATACACATGCAGAACTATTCTGCAGAGAAAATGAGTGTTTGCTCTTGCCCATGTTCCATGCAAGACAGATGGAAATCAGTTCTGGCCCTGAAGCCACGTAGCACTGACCCCAACACTTAGCTTGACAGAACAAGCCTTGCAATTAGAGTCAACTTCAGTAGTTTCTAGGGTAGAAAACTTGGCTTTTGACCACAGCTGCACAGGACATGACTGTTTGGCTCAAGGTTAAAGTACTATGGAGAAGTGGTTGGCCTCCAAAAGAGCATCACAATAAAGGCTGGCAATAGGCCAGCGAAAGCTTAAATGCCTGGAGACCAACATGTGATTACTGAGGAATGTGAGCTATTCTCAAGCACTTCCTATTTTTCTGCAACAAGCAAATTATAAACCTTTACACAACATGGGAATATATCTATATTTGAAATTTTTAAGCTACACATATGAAAATGACTGCAAAAAGTCTTACCATTGCTTATGAATAACCATTACTCATCTTGCAGCAGCTGAACAATGACAACGATGTTCTGCATTGCTAGCAGGCATCTCACAAATGCACAGGATACTGTCCCACTGAAAGCAGAATTTGGTACTTGGCTTCCCCATTCCTTTCCAGTTAACAAAATTGCGTGTCTGGTTCCTCTGCAGTCAGTTTTACTTTAAGATTCAGCTGCAATCCTACTGTGTCCATTGAGGATCTATTTTTGGAACAGTCAAATATTCCTTACTGCTCAATTGCTCCACGCTTAAATCTCACTTTTATGAGCCCTACAATTGCTATCGGTCACTTTTTTGGTCTTCGAATCACAGACACTTTCAATAAGCATGTCTTAAAACATGTTCAACATCTGGAATATGTTAGAGTATTTTAGATGAAATTATTACTGTGTAGACAAAATATAATTTATGAGTGGGGGAGGAAAGTGTGACTGCAGCATTGCTACAGTACAGGCTCAGAATTCCCCGTTAAACCGTTGTCTGAAGGTTAAAGACCTGTAGTACCACAAAGAACAAAGTCTCCTCATCTCCATCCAGATCAGCCCCCCCCACTGCATGAAGGTCAGTGAAACAGGTTTGACTTCATTGTCTCAGACTGCACCCACCAGGTTTTAATTTGGCCCCGAGGCAGCTGGCCTCTAAGCACTGCAAGAGTGATTTCACTCTACCAAGAGTATAATCAGTAGAGCAAAGAAAGCTTTGCCAAAAGGGCAGAATGCAAGGTAAGTAGCATGGCTCAACCATAAAGGTCTCGGTTTGGCTTTTGGACCAGCAAAACATCAGCTTCCAGGTAGAGCCGCTGTACTCTATTAAGCAATCCATTACAATTTATTAATTACATCTTGACCATTCACTAATGTCAGTGGCACGTCATCAAAATGCAGCATGATAGGGTCTGGGGCCCGCAGACAACTTACCTCTTAAGCTATGAAGTTAAACGCAATATTTAAAATAAAAATCTTAACCTTACATACATGTCTGATGTATCAGATGCCTCAAAAAGGTTAGAAATTGACGGTGGAAGATCAACAGTACAGAGCAAGAGTGGTTCCTCATGTGGAACCACACAGACCAAGACTCATCACCATGAAAAAGAATAATTTAAAACCTGGGGGAGATATCTTACAGATCTAACAGGGCAAGCAGCATGAAGGATGTGAGCAGGGTTTTATTGCCTCTTCCAACACAAGGAGCAGGTGGTGTGAAGCTGAGTGAGCAGGAGCCTGGCTCTAGATAAAGGCTACATCTCTTAACAGTGCATGGCATGAAGCACAAACTCCTTCTGGAGGGTGTCACGACATAGTTCACTCGCCTCCAGAAAGGAACTGGGCAGGCACACGAAAGAAGCTACATGCGGTGCTATTACAGACATCGGGCACATTCTGGACCAGAAGGGCTGTCAAGACACATCGCTGAAGGATGAAAGCCTATCTGGAGAGAGTGCTGCCATATGTTTAGATCATGCTTATCCTCTTCCCTAGAGGCAGATACTGCCCTTGGCCGCTGCCAGAGACATAGCACGCTAGCTAGCTACGGTGCAATTCAGTACTGTGGTTCTCATTAAGAGACAATACAACCCTTTTCCCCACATCCAAACACATCATTAAGATATCAGTAACCAGGTAATGCCGCTGCTAGATGCGTCACTGGCATGTTACGGTGGTACAGCTTCGGCGCCCCTGAATCTGCTCCCTAATACAAGACAAACAGAAAGATATCACCCAGCTTCAAATGACAAGCCAATTAAAAAAAGACACGAGCCAAAAGTCCTTTGATTGTTTTCTGAAAAGCAATTAAAATCATAGATTATAGACAATCGGTTCTTGGTTCTTTGCCCTCCTTTACAGCTAAGGCAGGCAGACGAACAAAAGCAAGAATCGGTTTAGTCAACGCAGAACAAACAAGTTCAAGTGAAACTGCTTTAAATCCTGTTCATTACAGCACGGGTGGCTGCACCATGCAGGCCATGAAACACTTCAATAGAAAGAAGTAATTTCATAGAGCCATGAATTCAGTAATGAAGAATTTATCCACAGGCCAATGAATTGCACAGCAAAGAGAGAGTTTTGCAAATTAAGTAGCATAATTTACACACTGAATGAAATAGCCAGAAAAACGTCCTCTGGAAAGGATTCTGCTGACTGATGGTCCTGAACTGGACTTAATGTCTACAGCATTCACATTTTACGCTAAATGAAGAGACAGAGAGCACTCGAGAAAGGAAGTTCTCTCATCAGGAAGCTGATCCCCTTCTGCTGTGGCATAAACAAACACAAATGACACATCGCCACCCTGACCATCACCATCACCATATATTCATTTTCACAAAATGAGATCTATTATTATCAAAACAGTATGATATAATATTACTGCAGCAGTAGGCAAGGCAAGTTAGCAGTCAGAGAGGGGCTGAAATGTTAAGAGGTTTGCAACTCTTAAGAGTTATTAAGAGTATTAAGAGAAACGTTAAGAGTTTTCAACTCTTACACAGATTGATCTGGATATAGTCCAAAACACACCTATACTCAAGCTTTGAGAGCATAAACAAACATCAGAATGAAAACAGTTGAAATTATCCGACAAGTTATCCAAAATGTACGTAACCCTACAGATTTAATTTCATAAATCTGACCACAACAAAGTCTTGAAATGCTAATTTAAGAGAACCCAAACATATATAATTAAGAATTAAAACAGTTTAAGTAAAAATCAGTTTTTAATACAAAATGGTAGCTTCTCTTTGCTCCCTCCCATGATCCCTCCATTGTCAGAGTTAAAGCTGCTAAAGTTAAAGGTTCCAAGAGCCCTGTAATATTTTTATTTTTCCATTTACTGATAAATAGTCCCCAAACCTTATTATCATAAAGTAAAACCCAAGAGGAATCCAAGACAGAAAATGTTCAAATCTGAAGTTTCATACACGAATACAAAGCAAGAAAGCCAGTCAGCTCACGTGTTACCCCATCAGATCATACAAAATACTTTTATTTTCATTTTTCTACTGTAAGGACAGATTCCCCTTTATGCCAAAGCAGCTGACAGAATCCACAACTCCAAGCCATTAAGCACAATTTGCAATTACTTCGCAGTACTAAATAATACCAAGCCTGAAGACTGCTGAATCAAGTTTCTAATGGCCCTTTCATTTACTGTTACAGCAACGGGCTTCAGCATTTTCCGAACTGCAGATCCCCATGGAATCACAGGCTCCCGCAGCGCTACGTGTACTGACAAGCGCCCTGCTGACTTGCTCTCTCCCGCGCCAGCGTCATCGGCTCAGGCACAGGGCAGGAGGGGACACCTGCTCCCACGGGGCTGTGACTGGCCAGGAGATCAGGCCGACAAGGCAGTTATTTTCCCTTCTTCTAAGACAGCTTTTGACCAGCCTGTCTCCCGAACCTGGCTTGCCTATGAACGTGCCTTTGCGAGAAAGCAACAAAACGAAGCTGGAACACCAACTTAGCTGTAACAGGAAACCGTACACTCGGTTCTGTTCCTCCTGACCCTTGGAAGAGAGAGCCCATGAACCGCAAGCTGAAAGCCTCTGTGGACTGGGCAGAAATCAGTATTACTTGGGCAAGAGCAATGCAGAGGGAATCCAAGACCCTGGGACTTCTCAGACCCTGGTGGCTCATTGCTTGCTCGCACTCTTTCGGCAACGCCGCAGTGGAGTACCGAGGATACCAGACAGCCCTTCCAGCCACGTTACCACCACGTCTTCCACCAGCTGAGTTCTGGGCATGGCTCTCACCTCAAACATCACTGACTGGTCACAACTGGGACAAGCCACATGCAAATCGGCTCTAAGAAAGCCAAATTATTAAATTACCTGGCCTTAAGTAGGCATTACCTGAGCTGCTAACCTGACATGTCTTAACTATATCATAGAAACGAGACACAAAGAGTTAATAATTCAGCTTAACAGCCTAGTTCTTCATTTAGTATATATACACAATAATTTTGAACTACATGAAAAATGAGGAGAACAATTCACTTGGGAGAAAAGAAATATACTATTTAAGACTAACCTGTAATTAATTCTAACTTGAGCTAATTAACAGATTTCCTTGCAAATTCTCAGAAGATTCACTCTATATTCAGAACACAACGGTTTCAAGATCACATCACCGCCCTTCTTCCAGAGACATATTGAATTCAAACTCAGTGCAAAGCAAAACCACTCCTGGTTACGGAAATCACAACGAACACCCCTCAGTTCTGTGTTCCAAAGCCTGGACTCTGATTGAATGTGCTTTATGGAGAGTCCTCACGGGTTTCTTCGCTCAGGCCCTCCTTCCACTCCCTCTTTCGTGGTGTGCTTGTTTCCTGAAAGCACAGCAGCTGAAATACTCTGCTGTAAGACAGCACCAAGAGCTCCACAGGAACGGGAGGCGCAGACTGCTCACGCCGGCAGCGCGTGTCACCGGCCATACTGTGCAGAAACACCTTCTCCTACGCCTGCAGCTGACTCCTCTCATCTCTAAGCAACCCCTGGCTCCTCATTGGACATGGTTTTGGAATTAACAAAACAAAAAATACACCACGCCCCTTCCCATGAGGTTTTGAAGGCTTTCTCACATACTTCTGAATGGCTAACCACACGTTGAATTATGAGCATTACCTTTTCCAGATCAAAACTATAGTGTCATGGGTGTTTGGGAGTCTGCAGAATCTGTTAACCACTTCCCTTCTGCCAGGTTCTCACGTGTTTAACTTTGAGATTTTTAAACGCAACATCACTTGGCTGATCAACAGATCTGAGAGCAGCACTTTGCACCAGTCTCAGAGCTAACGCACCTGTGGAGCGTGAAAAGCTTTGACCGCTTTCAGAACAAAGCAACAAGAACCATTCTGATACGTATTTTTTGCTTCTGTTGGCACCTTTCAGAGTTTGACAGAAGTGGTGTTTTAGCTTTTAAAGTGTAAAAGGCTTGTTAAAAAAAACTGACTAAAAGCATTTGGTGAACAAGAGAACTGCAGCTGTCAGCTACAGTCGGGTCATGTGTTTGCCCACGAAAAACAGGAAACAGCTAGCCATGGAAATATCTAAGTAGGCCATGAAGCAACCCGTAAACTGCGCAGTAAGCAGGCTGCTAAGTCAATATTTTTCCCTAGTGCTCAACTTAGCTCTTACGTTCGTTAACCACAGCTCACTCCAAACAAGCGGCCAAAAATTCATTTGCTCTCACAACACGTGCTAACACAAGAGACCAACAGCGACATAAGACAGCAGTTATGCCGCGGACACTGAGTATAAAGTAAGAATACCCACACAAGGCACCGTCCCACCGCAGCCTTAGCAAAGCATTTCCAGCAGCAAACACGCCTGCCTCTTCAGCAGCGACAGGACGCCAAGCAGACGAGCGCCTGGGATGCTCACAACAGAAGGGGAAGCAGCGGAGCGGTTCCAGGAGCGGACGCCCAGTTTGCGCCATCCCCAGGCTTTAACCACCCAAGACAAACCCTCAAGAAGACGCCACATCACGGGGAATAAATTACTTCCCTGTACATTTAAAGCCTACTTTGTGCTTTCAAAAGCACTTGGAGAACAGCTTCCTTTTTTCACCGGCCTCTCAGCCCCTCTTCATGTGACGTGTGGAATGCATTTTTTTCAAGAAAAAGAAAATGAGACTAGAAGCAATGAAAATTGTAGGGATTTATGAGCAGGTGTGGCACTTAACTTGATACGTAGTTTTTTATTTTTTTAAATGACGTTTTAAAGGAGTAACATTTAAAATGAAAAGATGTACTGCCTGATCAGAAAACTCATTACAATCTAGATCAAGGGATTATACTTTGATCTGTCAATCTGAAAAAAAAAAAAAGATTTTTTTTTTCTAATCTACTCCATCACTGAAGCGTATTTATGCCATCTACAATCTTATTACTTTCCTGTAATTTAGGGATACTTTAAATCATGAAGATTTACCTTAAACACGGGTTTTTTTGGATCTATAAAACCAAAGAAAGCCAGTCAGCATGCTGTCCAAAGGCAGAAAATTTGAACCATTAAAATTAAATATAATCAAAAGGGCACTACACATTGCACTTACTAAGAAAGACTCACACTTCGGCTACTTCAGAGATTCCATCAGAACAAAGGAAAAAACATTATACTTTTTTTTTTTAAAGGATTTTGATGAGAATAAATAGTTTGGAAGGAAGTAGTTTTCAGTCTCAAGGCAGTACAAGATTAATTGCTATTTTTATTTTAAAATAAAAATCAAATGCGTTCCTTCCAAAACTGCAAGTTCCTGGCATTGATGACTAGTTTACCTACGGACTTCTCTTCATTGTTTGGCACCAGTGGAAGCTGACAAACGCCAAGAACTTTATAATAAAGTGGAAACATTATTTTAGGTGTTCAAAAGACTGCAAAATACCTTTGAAAGTCTGTCTGCTGTCACAGGCAGATTTGAAAATCTTAGTTTTCACAAAGCCACAAGTTCTTAAAATCTACATTAATCTGACTACATGTAACAGGATGGGTTTAGCACACACTCGCCGTGTCAGTCACGTTACTACTTGTATTTATTTCTGAATCTCAGTAATTTCTGGCTGTAAATAGGACATTTTCTAAAAGGCCAAAGAGCAATACAGTTACCACAGAGCTTCCAAACACTCAGAAAAACCCTCGGGCCAATGGTTCAATCCATATGGTTGGGGGTGGTTTTTTTGGGTTTGGTTGGTTTTTTTGGTTGTTTTTTTAAAGCTTACTTATTTTCTATTTGCATAAATTCCACCCTTGGAATGCCATAGTACTCAATTATTCATTATTTAAATTTACTTTGGAAATTAAACTCAAGGGGAATTAACTAATGCATGTCAGACTGAAAATGAGCTGTGAATCTCCAAAGTTAATTTGAGCCTCACATGTGTTAAGAAAGCTTCAAGTTCTAAACTGCCTTTTAACGTGAAGAACTACCCATTCAGCAAAGTCCCTCTATTACTTTAAATGTAAACCTCTTTAAAGCTAATATCAAAGACTAAATCTATAACCTTTAGAAGTTTTACAAAAGCAGCTTCTCAGTTTTTCTCCAATATATTTAACCTTGGTAACATGACAAGCAAGTCTAAGCCAACAGTCATTTCCCACATTTCAGCTGCTTTCAGCATTACGTAAACTTCAATGTGAACAGGAGGAAAAACGAGGCAAGATTCTATTCAGTCGGATGCACAGCTGAGCAAGTTGGTTGGGTTTTTTCTGAAATATATGTATACACACACACAGAGTTTTCAAGAGGGCGATACAACAGATACGCCACAGAGCAGCCAAACGCCACCAAGCCAGCACTGGTAACCATTTAGTGAAATCATATTGCCTGTGTTAGGTGTGTCGGACTGAAGCGTGGTAATTTCTAGCCCAGGATTCTAGAATCTTTTCTAGTTCAGGAGAGAGTTTCATTAGAAGATTTGCATCCAGTCCCTACTGTTTTCAAAGCGACTTAGATACCATCTGGAACCACACCATTTGTCGGTAAGAGGACATCTTCGGGGAAGTAGCTTACGTTAGATTTTACAGAGCTTGCCTTTAATGAAAGGAAGGCAAGAAGCATGCAGCAATGGATCCCCCAACCCGCTACCTACACCAGTACTTCACCAATTCTCTTGCAGACCTGAGAGACAGGTTTCTGCCGTGAAGTATCGTGTCAGAGAGACATTAGGGCTCAACAGATGATTTCTGGATTTCAGTGGAGGAGCAAAAGAGAGAAACTTATTTTCAACATTGGTTCAACTTAGAAAAAGAATTTTCACTGCATCTGTTTTAAAAGTCTTTTATCATAATTGTCTGCAAAAGACTCATCAATCTTGGCTTAGATCAAAGAGGAATTAAATCCAGTTTTTGTCTTAATATAGCTGCACTCACCCTTCACAGAGAGAACAAAGTTCTCTCAAAGCACACTAGAGCAGCATGAATGGAATGCTGATTGGACTTTATTCTCCTTCAAGTACCTCTTTGAAGCCCAGGAAAGGAAAAGTGGGCAAATAGGAAGTTTGTAGTGTAAATGACCCATTCTGCAAGTGGCATTCGCTTGGTTGCCTGTAGAGAAATCAGCATAAAATTCTTCTTTCCTATCTAAAAGCTAAATATTAGTCGGACTTAATGAGTTCCAACTTGTAGTTGGAACACATGTCACCCAGGAAATTACAGTCTGCAAGGCTTCTCTGACACTGGTGATCTTCATTACGGCTCTACAGAATGAATTACCTCTTCAGTTCCACGAAACTCTCAGGGAATGGAGGATGATTTTCTAAATAAAGTTTTAAAAACTACTCAGCACCTTAAAACAAAGGTGAGATCTCACACAAGACCCAAGCTAGGAACAGTGATTTCTGTTAGACAGCTCAGCATAAAGAGTACTGCTGCCACATTGATCAAAGGCTTCTTTGAGAGGCTTTTTACTGACAGCTGAGCTTCTCTATGTTTAAACCCCTATTTGAGGACACATCCCCTCAAAGTTTGGGTGCCTATGGAAGAAAGGGATAGAGGGGAAAAAAACCAAACCAAACATAAACCCCCCATATTGTTAAAATTGTTTGCTGGGTGCCTTAAATTCAAGCTTGGTACACACCGGGATGCGTTCCTCATTTCAGAAAAGCTGCTGATACAGTTAAGATAACGTTACAGCACTTTTTTTGTTGAGAATATGTGACATAGTACTGACACAGATGAAATAAATCATACGTATTGTCAGTAATCTAAGCTTCTAGTCTCAGAAAGCATCCTGTTGGACTGTTTCTTTTTCTAAACATTCTTCCCCTCTTAGTTAACCATTTTACTTTTTCAACTACTGTTTTATCCTAGTTGCATATGTAGTATAGCCTCTTTGTTTCTAAAGGAGAAAAGCCTTCACGTGATACTTAATATTTGTTAAAGATTATTCTTCAGATGTTATCCCCAAGGTACAGAACAGTTTGAGAACTCAAAGTTAGTATTAACAGTCAGAAGTGTTTCTAATCACACACAATAAAGCATTATGAAAAATCCTGATGTCAGCATTTTGACTCAAAATATCCTTGAAGAAATAAATTAAGAATTTTTGCCTTCAACTGAACAGCAAGGTAAAGACTCATCAGTTCAGCAAACAACCAGTGAATTTTGTCCATGAAATTAATTTTTGTTGACTGATCCAAGAACAAGAACCAGTATACTTCACTGAAGCCCCAGTTACACACACAATCAAATTTAAATTAGAAGCCATCTGAAGCCTAGGCGTCAGAGTGCAGTACGGTCCTAAGAGACCTTAAGCATATCACAGTCAGATTCTTCACCACTCATGAAAATAACCACTCTCTGCTGTGAAGTGTTTGCAAGAGCAAGACCTGCATGTGTAATACTGGAGGCAGCTTCAGGAATAAGATAAAAAGAAATTGAAGTATTCCCCTTAGAGCGGTCTAATCCTTTCCTGCCCTGTGACTGCGAAGGATCACTTCTGTAAGGAACTGCGCACTCCAAACCATGTGATCTATCCAAATATTTACACTATGAACACTATTATAACTCTCCTCTGAAGCCACTAAGCACAGTATTTTCAGCAAGTGAAACAAAACCATTACTATTTCGATAAGTATTTAGTTTTAACTGGTCTTATCAGGCAGAAGCTGACCTGACTGCTCTCCTCAACGGCCCTTCGTAACTCACGAGAGCCTCACAGCTGTGGTTTTGGCTGAATATGCTTTAAAATGTTGAATACCTACTTCCTTTCTGTTTTCTAAATGAAAAAAAGGGAGGGAGAGAGGTAGAGCAAGGAAGAAGAGGGAACCTAATTGGGACTTTCTTCTTGTTTTTGGTTACCATTTTTAACATTACCACACAAATCAGCAGCCATGCACCCAAAAGGCGTTTTGTTCATCTCACTGGCCTCCATAGCAATCCCTTTTTTCATCCCCCACCACGTACTACCAACGCTCTGAACACCGTCTCCTCTTTTGGTCAGACTTACCCTTGCTTCCACGGCTTTCTCTGAGCTCTCCTGTGAACTCTGGACTGATGAAGAGGCAACCACAACAGTCTTTTAATCAATGCACTTGACACTTTGTCCCACACAAGAGCAGATTGCTCCCAGTAATCGACTGGGAAGTGTGATTCAAGCCTACTTTTGCTCTAACTTTCAATCTATCAGCTATATCTAAACTTTGTGAGGAAAGAGAACACGTTATGTTAAAGAAAATACTCTGTGTAGAAAAGAAACCACCAAAGCACACTCCTCTCATGTTCTGTATATCAGATTCGTATGTTCTACAGTACCTACCAAACAGAGCCCAGTAACTACGTAGCAATACAAGGAACTGTCAAGGAAGAAAATTACAGCAAAAAATTAATACTTACGGCCATAATTAACTCAAAAGGGTGTTTATACACCCGTACGGGGGATTGATACTTCTGCACCATAGCTGCAGCTAGTAAGATCAACTCAAACCTGAAAAAGAAATTTTTAAAACCATCTGTCAAATGTAGGAAGGCACTTTCACTCTTCTCTTACACTTATTCTGTGCATGACACTATGCTAGCCATTCTTCAGAAAATCCTTCACGATTCCTTGATGACTTCTTACTGTTTTTGAAGACACCACGGGGCTCTGAAAAGCTATGGATATTTTTGCCAGAAGTGACTTGTCATTTCTTCCAAAGGCACACAAAACTAGCACATTTTCAGGCCAGTTTAGTAACTTCATGACTCTTCACCAGGATGGTGAGACTTTGTGTGCTGCTGCTGCTGCTGAGAACCAAGCCCTGACCCGCGCCAGCTGGAGGCAGAGAGGCACTGCCCGCTCCCCAGCACGGCAAGCTTAGAGGCCGTTCTGAGCTGGGACTCGTTAAAAAAAGAGGGGAAAAAAAAAGAAAACAAAAAAGAAATTAAAAAATATACCAAGTGTTAAAACCCCTTGTTTTCAGAAAGAAAAAAGGGATCGCCGCAGCACACTGATGTAAGGCGTTCCTTCATCGTTTCCAAATCAAATTAAGACTCGAGAGAGAGAAACTTAAGAGGCAGCTGGGGATTACAACTTGGAGGCACGGCGCGCTGCAGCAGAGGGCCGGGGGCCCCGCGCCTGCGCCCCCCCAGGCGCCCGACCCGAACCCCCCGAGCGCAACCGCTCATTGGAAAAGCGCCGGCGGCAGCGCCCGCAGGGGCAGGCACGGGCGCCTCGCCAGGCCCGCCGCGCCGAGGGCGGGCTGTACAACAAGCCGGTGCTACCCGTGTTTGCCGCGGCGCTCCCCCGCCGCCCCGGGGAGCGCTCGCAGCCCCGGCCCGCCGCCCCGGCCCGCTCGGGAGGGGGCCCACCCGCGCTGCCCCTCCTTCAAAAGACAACACCTGAATCAGCAAAACACGCCGAACCCCTCCGATGCCCGGGCAGAAAGAGTTACACAACAAAGACGCCCGTCGGCGCGGGCCGGGCCGGCGCCGCCCGCCCCCCGCCGGGCCGGTGCCCACCTGCCGCGGGCCGCTCCCGCCGCCGGCGCCCGGCGCTGCGCCGGGGGGCTCCGCTCGGGGTCGCCCGCCCTGAGGCGGGGGGCTGAAACCCACCGGCCGTGACCCGCCGCCGCCTGCCCCGACGCCGCCGCCGCCGCTGCCCGGGGAGCGCCGCCCTCCTGGGGCGCACCGCGGGACCCGGGCCGCCGCCGGTAACGCTGAGGAGAACGGGCGGGCGACGGGAAACTTCCCGCGGCGGGCGGCGGGGCTGAGGGGAGGGGGCGGCGGGAGGGGGGGGGCCGCGAGCGGCTGGACACGGGGAGAGGGGGGGAGCGGCGCGCGAGCCTTACCGCCTCCCGTCGCGACGGCCGGCCGCGCTCTGGCCGCGTGCCGGCGCGGGGAGCGCCGCCGCCGGTTCCGGCGGGAGGGGCGGGGCGCCGCCGTCATCGCCGCCGGGAGTGACAGGGCGGGGCGGGGCTTGGCCCCCGGCCCTGCGCATGCGCGGCCGCCCGGCGGGGAGGTGGGGGAGGGCTGAGGGCGCCTTCTTCTCCCCGCCCTTGCGCATGCGCATTGCCGCCCCATGGGGCGCGCGGAGAGGGGTGCGCGCATGCGCGGTGTGGGACGCGCGGTGCCCCCGGCGGCCTGAGGGTAGAACCTCCTCACAGACAGACAGACAGACACATAGACATATAGCTTTCACCGCCCCCCCCCCCCCCCCAGACAGAGGCAGCCTCCGAGGGCGGGGGGCGTGGGACTTGGCACCCCTCCGCGGGCGCTGTCCCTTCCCTCAGCCTCCCTGAGCACCCCTTTGGGCCCGAGCCCATGCCGCTCCCCTCAGCGGGGGCTCGCCCGGCACACCCGCCCTGGAGTCGGGGCCGCCAGGACTGTGGCCCTCGGGAGCTCCGAGCGGCTGCCCAGTACAGCCAGAAGCGGGGGTGAGGTCAGGTAGCGATGCTGAGCCTGAGGCGGGAGCCCAGAGAGTGGCCCACCACAGGGCAGCCATGGTGACATTGCTGGGTGACGGTGCCAGGCTGGGGGAGCGGGAGCAGGAGAGGCTGCCCCAGAGACCCGCCTGGGGGATGGCTTCTCTGCTGGAAGGGCAAAGAGCCGCAGCCTGGGAGCGCAGGTGGCGGCCCCTGACGCAAAGCACGACGCCATGTCGCTAGCAGCCAGCAGCCGCCCGTCGGAGCTGACCCCGCAGGGCTCGGAGGCAGGCGCGCAGGCCGCGGCAGGGGCTCTGCAGCCTCCCCGCGCTGCCCCGTCCAGCGAGCCCGGCGCCTGCCTGGGGCTGGCTCCGTCACCACTTGAGCACCCTTCCTCTTCTTGTGTCTATCTTCAGCCAGCACTCACCCAGCCCGGATGCCTTGGGCCTGAAAAAGTTCCGTCTCAGACCGTGTCTAGCACAGTTTAACTATGATGTACTAAACCCAAGAAATGCAGTTATGTTTTTTACAGTACCAGTGTATCACAAACTGTTAAAATCAGGACTTGTAAATTAAGGGCCAATGCCTCTGTTCCCTTCAATGTCCCTATTAAGGCAATTATTTTTCCCAGAACATGTTTTATTACTGGCTTACTCCCTCAGAAAATAAGTCTTTCTGCTAAAATTTAGGGTCGTTATCCTGTCCTTCGGTGCAATTCTTTCTCTAAGAAAGCTGAATTTGTGGTTACTGTTAATGAGTGGTTCAGCTACAGTTCGTTCCTACACAAACCATGTGTCTTTTAAAGTTAGTTAATAATAGCTTGTTGTCTAATCTGAAACTGGTCGTTGCAAGAAGTCTTCTAATGCATTGAAAAACTGTTTCTCTAAATCTGGTTCCCACTGTGGCACTTGGCCAGTTGCCTTCATGTAGCTGAAGTTAACTAGTTAATCTAGTGACTCGGTAATTAGATTCAGTTATCTGATTGATATTCCCTGCCATTGTGCCTGCAATGTCCTTTTCCTGCTCTGAAAGCCTAAGATAGAATCCTGCCAGCATAGCAGGGCAAGGAATTTACGCCCACTCAGATTCCACTTTGTTCGTAACACTTCTCTCTTTAGAGTCTGGGAAATGTTTTAATTCTTACTGACTGCCACTATTCTACTTAACCAAATGGCTATATAACCAGAAAAGCTTTATTTGGACTTTTAAAGGTATTTGGAGTTTACTGATAAAGTGAAAGCATTAAAGTGAAAGTCCAGAATTTAATGTCTAAATCAGTCGTGGTAGGTGTCTCTCCTGTTTTCTGCAGAAACAATAACCAAACAAGATGGACACGGAAGAGGAAAGCAGTATGTTTTCAAATTTTTCTGTTATTGTTTATATTCCTGCTACAGCTTCGACGGAAGCTCCAGCCGTGCGTCATTAGAAGGCACACAGATGAATAAATGGGTGGGTGAAATGTTTAAGGAATGCTGTGAGGCACACTGGAGCCCGGAGGACAGAGGCTGAAAGTGCAAACCATTAGTATTTCCAGAAAACCAGGAATGCAGCGTGCTAGCTATGAAGGGAAGCTGGGCCTGAGGGAGGTAATGCAAGGTCAGGCGCTCCCCACCATCGGAACGCTTTTCCTGGCTTGCATTCCTTCACGTTATAAACTTCAGTTACACAACTCCAAGCCCAGTTGTTTATCGTGTTTCAGGCAATAGTGCCATGGAAATTAATGAGAACTATCAGTAATCAGTCCTTTATTGTTAATAATAACTAACTGAAAGTACAATTGGCCGGGATCAGTGCAGGGCTAAAGCACACAAGAAAAGATTCAAAACGCCTCCGGGCCCTGCTGTAAGTCAGCGCAAGCCCCTGGAATTTCAGCAGGCAGGGACTTGCTCTGGTTTCTTTTGTTTGCACCTCAGGCAGCGAACAGAAGAGAAGTGGTCCTGGCTTCTCACTGTCCAGCAGGTCCCATCCTGGCGGCTTTTGTACAAAAGAGAGGAGCTTGTTAGGAGTTCTCAACAAGAGAGAACATGAAAGGTCTTTTGCTAAGCTGCACTTTTATTAGAAGCATGTGAAAGAGGGATGAGATTTTGAGTTCAGATAACTGAAGTTCTTCACGAGCCGTTCCCTAATAAATCAGTCACATCTAAGTCGGTGGAATTTTTTATGTACCATTATATTGAAATAAATGCCTGCTTCCTAAACCTTTAAAACCATGAAAAAGGTCCTAATTGATAGCATTTTCAGCTAAAATAAGCACAATGGCTGACAAACAGCTCATGGGGCAGAGTTGTGCCCTGGGGACACGCAATTCTGGTTTACACAGAGTTATTAAATGCATTATAGGTACTTAACTAGGTGTCACAATCTTTTCTCTCCCTTATCAGTCTGGGGAGCCAGTGCCGGGAGGCGCTGGATATGAGGTGGTCTGAAGCCCTTCGCTCCTTCACCCTTAAAACTGAAGCAGTTGTGACACCCAAGTTCAGTCCTCCAGACTCGTACCTGAACGTGCTCGTCTGTAACAGCTGTACGTGTTTCTGTAAGCTCCCGTATAGCCTGTACTGGGGAGATGGTACACGGGAGGAGAACTTTCTCCACGTATCCTGGAGATCTTAAAGCCCTTTGTAACGGCAGCGAAGATGCCAATAACCCCAATACGCAGATATAAACACCGAGGCTCACAAAATGCTGTAGGAAGCGCCATGCATTACATCAGTGTGAGAGGGCAGACCAGAGCCCTTCGCTCCCGGGGCGATCCCCTTATTCCCAAACACTGCCGCCTTTTAGCCCCGTGGTAGTTTCCACCGCTGGCAAATTGGGAACACGGTAACACACGCAGGCCGGCCACCTTCGGAGAAGCGATGTTACTGTACAAAACCGAGAAAGCATTAAACCCTTGCGCTGAGATTTTTGTTCAGGATTAAACTGGCCGTAGTTTACTGTAGTTTTGTGCAGTGTAAATGAAGCTGTATTCGCTTTGTACCGTTACTTGATTTACTTGAACTTTCCCACGTGTCACAGCGTAGGAAAGCCTTAAACGACCTTGTAGTCTGGAGCCCTTTATGTTTTGATGCCACAAACAGTCAGAAACGTGTTTTTTCCTTTCTTCTCAAGCGACTGATAGGAGATTGAATTGCAGGCTGGCAGCAGGCCAGGGACAGCAGCTGGCATCAGAGCATGGGCACCGTTGACCGAGCAAAGGTTACACAGGCGGACGTTAGCAAACAGGGCCGAGTCCCGATGCGTAAGTTACACAAGTCGGGACGAGCGTGTGGAAAGCACCCCAGCCCTTACTAACATCCTCTCTGCCAAGGCCGTAACCGCGCGAGGCTCCCTGCATCGACGTCGGTGTCACCGCGCATAAGCGGTGCAGCGCTGAAGCGAAAGCGAGCAGGTGGCGCGAAATGATTGAAGCGTGAGGAGCTAGCAGAGAGAATATCCTGGGTGAAGCAGCACATCCAGCAGTCATTCCAGTAGCGGGTTGGATACTTGTAACGCCCAAAAGGCTGATAGCAGAATCTTCCTGGGGGAGCGTGAGGCAGGGGAGGCACTCCTTGGGGCTCCCCCAGGATTATTTTATCCCTCAGACATCAGGAGGAGGCACAGGGAGAGGCAAAACGTCAAAGGGAACTCACCCCATGGCCTTTCTTCCAGTATAAAGGGAAAAGTACATGGATGATAACCTCATTGCTGAGGTATTTTATTGTTGCTGAAGATCTCACGCGCATAGTACAGTGAGCTGGAAGCAGGGAAGTGTTCGCTGGGATGATGGGAACGCCCAGCTTTTCTGCCTTCCCTCGGAAACACGCCTCGTGCCCGCGTGCCGCTGCCTGGGAGCCGCCTGGTGCCGGCCTCACGGCGACCAGCCCGACCCCAGTCGCCTCCTGAAGCGAGTTAGGGGACTGCCTGGACCTGATCAGCTCATTAATAACACTTTCCAATCCTTAGAAAAATACCAGTCTCAGCCAAGAGGCATAGAAAATGCGAGGATGAGTACATTTCCTATAAAAATAAAAACAAAGGCTGTTTTCTATCCCTCTTTGTAATGAGTCTGACAGCACAAATACTCTCACCTACCTCAACACGAGCTGAATCAAGCTGTTGTGTCGCTTACCGGGTATAGACTTTGACCCTACCTGCCTGTAAAAAATGGATCATTTTTCCTTAATACCAGAGGAGTAATAAGAAACAATGACATATTATTAAAAGTATCCCACAAATCCAGCTCGTTTTAAAGAGCGCACCGACTCCAGCAGTAGGGTCGCGCAGCCGGCGGGCCGGCGCTGCACCCTGTCCCCGCGGCTCGGCCAGCGCGGCTCTCCAGAGCTTATTGCCGTGCCTCAGGGAAAGCGAGGCACATCGTTACGAGGCACTTGCACACCAAAATAAGTACCAGTAAAGCTATTTCAGGGTTTCTTTTTTAAATCACACTGTCTGTGGATCAGGCCTGGGCTGGCAGCCTTCATCCAAGGATCTCCTAGAAAACACTTGAGAAACAGAAGTCTCCTGGTGCCATTTGCAGGCCCGAGAAATGCTGCTTATCGTCTCTGATCAGCAGAACTCTTTGCATGAATTCCGGTCCTGTATCCAAGGCAATCTCATTATTTTCTACACACGCTCGATCTGCTTGCTAATTTCTTTTTCCCTGTCACAGGGGAGGAACTTTCCTGTGCTCCACAGGCACGCCTGTGTTTGGGAGATTAAAGAAAGCAAGCAGGACGCATGAAACCGTCGCCCACTTGCAGCGGCCGCAGCCTGAATGGGGAGTGCAATTTAGAGACAGATGTTCCTTCCAACTGAATTGTCTGTGTCATGAGTCCAGCGAGTCCAACACTCCTGGAAAACGTGAGAGGGAGGGCATTGCTGAGCAGGAGGCTGGCTGCATCCAGGGAGCTGGCACGCTGCAGGCAGCAGCTCTGCGGATTTTGACATGGCTGCAGCATTAATCTGTCTCGGCCTCGAGCACCACTGGCTGACGCTGTCCTGGAATTAATTTGGCTAATGTACTGCATGATGGAGAGCCACGTGTGCAACCTCTTTGCTAGGCAAGACTGAGCAGAGATGGATAGCATCCTCTGTCCCTGGATAAGTGGACTGGTGGCAGAGCTCCACTGAAGGGCTACCCACCGAGAGTTTGGCTCCATCTCCCCAGGGACGAGAGGCGATATATTTAACACCTCCTGGCTCTTGTAGCTGTCAGCATGGGGCAGGGGGAGCCTGAGCAGAAGCGGAGGGGGTGGAGTTGCCTTTTGAGTCAGGCACCGGCTCTGCAACCCCTGCGCAAGTGGGACATGTAGGAGTTTTTTCTGAGGGCAGCTTCCAAACAGCAGTCTCGAAATAACTTGGTTTAATGAGGGGGATGATCTCCAGCACAGGAAGCCTGTTTGCAGTCACGGTTTCAAGCTGGTAGCTGCAGACTAAAGTGTGACCACTGAGTATTTCAAATCAGCTAATGAACAGCTGTCCTGTTTGATTTGCTTTTGGTCACAACCAGCCTGAGTCTGAATTAAGCAAGAACCCAATGATGAAAAGAACCTATGTGCCCCAGTACAGCTCCCTGGGCAGGGACTGGAAACAAGCCCAGCAGCTCCTTAGTGCCCCATGCCCAGCACCCCGTGTGCACCTGGGCCTTTGCTGCACCCCTCCTGCGGGAGCAAGAACAGAGAGGGCCCTTGAGCAGCCAGGAGGTGGCAAGAGGTCAGATGGACACGGCAGTGGTGGGCGTCGAGGCAGCACCGGCCGAGCAGAGCAAGACCCCCAGGCTGCAGAGGAACCGGCAGATTTGCCCAGCAGGTTCGCCCAAAGACGACATCCAGCTCGGGAAGCAGAAGGGGACGCAGGACAGGCAGGGTGACACGAGAGGGAGAGCAGCGGAAGGCCATTGCATATCCACCAGCGCCCCAGCTGAATTCATTTTGTAGCTCAGTCGGTAGGAAGGGCCTTTTTGCGGGGATGTGGGCATGCCTTTAGCACACTGTGAGATGTGAGCTCTGCACCGGGTGAGTGATGTGTGCCTTCCCCCATCGCTGCCACGGCCACATCCACCGGCACATTCAGCAACACACAGAGAACTACAGGTGACTGCAAAAAACCATTAGTACCTGGATGTAAGCCACGTCAACACGACATTGCTCAACCTAACCCAGGAGGAGGTTTTGAATGTAGGCAAGCTAACTGCCAGAAATAAACCCGAAGGCACCCTGGCTGCTGTGCTGTGCCACGGGAACAATACTGCGCATATGATTGGATTCAGCAGGACACAAGCAGCCTAAGGGTCTCTTTACATTTGGCTTGAAAAGGCTAAAAATAGCGCCCCAAACCGCATTCCTTTTTTGCACTGCCATCTCCTCTGCCTGTTCCTATTCACTGGCACTTTTATATTCAAAGCAGGATTTCGGATCCAAGGCCCGGTAATTAGACGCCAGCCTAGCAGCTGCAAGTGGAACAGCTGGAGGTGTTATTTTTACGGGTTATTAATTGACTCCATGAAAAAAACTGAGCCCAGCAAACAGAGAGAGCCAGCGAGTGGCAGACCACAGCCACATGACAAGGTCTTAGTGACAGAAAAAGATAAAATAGAAGAGAGAGGCCAGTATCCTAAAGCCGATTAGTTATAGCAATTTCTCCAAAGCTAAATATAGAAAAAAAATCCTCCCCCATCTTCAGCTCTGTTGGCGGAGATGAGAAAGCACAAGGAAGGAGATAGAGAGAAATTTCATTTTTCAGTTAACCCCCTCATGGGCCGCAGAGAGAAACCACTGAGGAGCGGCACTTAAAGCCAGATTTCCCTGGCAGCTACACCCTGACCACCCCTCCCTCGGCCCCAGCAAGCGCAGCGCATTCGCTCCGGCCACGAAGCCCAGGCTCCCGAGCTCGGGGTGCCAGCCCAGCACCCCACCACGGCTGGGCCAGCGCGGCGCCCGGCGCCTCTGTGCGGCTGCAGGCAGGGAAGCTTGCAGACCTCCGCTTCCCAGGCACTCTCTGCCTCCCTTCAAAGGGCCTGAGCCACCCCCGCTGCCCAAAACCGAAGCGGGAGAGCACCAGGAGACCTCCTGCCTCCAGCTCTCCTTCCTCCCTGCCGTTCCTGCAGCTGGTACAGACGAAGCTTGGGGACGGACGAAGCCACCTGGGGCCAGGAGAGAAACCCTGCATCAGTGGCCAGAGCAGGGAATGGCTCAGGGTCCTGGTGGTAGGAGGGAGCAGGACACGGGCCGTTGCCTCGGTAAAAACTACTGCATATCTCCTTCGACCTCAGGCAAATAAATAACAGGCAACTCAGCAGAGACGCTGAGAGGGCGAGAAACTGGCAGAGCATTTCAGATTTATGGGAAACCAATTTAGCCCTTGTCTGGATGCTGACAGCCAGCAAGGCCCCATCCCCAAGACGGCCGGTACTGCTGCCCCAGGCTGTGGCCTCTTTGTTCAGACCCTGGGTTTAACTTCCAAAAATAAATCACCACCGCAGAGCGGAGGTGAAGCAGCACCTCTCCACAGCCAGGTTCACCGTGCGTGGCCATCGTCTGTGCCAGCAGCCAAAGGGGAGGGAGGGGCAGCGGAAAGGCTGCTGCTTCGGACCGGCCTTGCCAATATCTTGCCAAAACTCAGCCCAAGAATGGCCCCTCAGTGGCAGTCCTTGGCAGGATGCAGGACAGCCCTGTGTTCAGCAGCTCTGGCATGGGGGCTTCTTCCTACTTTCCTCACCGATACAGCAAGAGGAGCACAGAAGGCCCCCTGAGACATCTCTCCCTGATGTTCAGCCATAAGCAAGACATGCAGACAACAGTTAGAAGAGGGGATATTTCTCTCCAATCTCCACCCTTGACACTAGCCCCCCTCCTGTTGTGTTTGGGGTATTTTCAGTCCCTCCTGTCACGGTTTAGCCCCAGCCAGCAACCAAGCCCCACGCAGCCGCCCACTCGCTGCCCCCCGGTGGGATGCAGGAGAGAATTGAAAAAGTGAGAAAACTCGTGGGTCGAGATAAAAACAGCTTAACAGGTAAAGCACACGCCGCGCATGGAAGCAAAGCAAACCAAGGCACTCATGCACCCCTTCCCACGGGCAGGCAGGCGTCCAGCCCTCTCCAGGAAAGCAGGGCTCCAGCACGTCTAACGGTGACCTGGGAAGGCAAACGCCATCACCCCGAACGTGCCCCCCTTCCTCCTCCTTCCCCCAGCTTCATACGCTGGGCGTGACCCCGTATGGTCTGGAATGTCCCTTTGGCCAGTTGGGGTCAGCTGTCCTGGCTGTGCCCCCTCCCCTCCCGGCCTCTTGTGCCCCTGGCAGAGCCTGGGGAGCTGAAACAGTCCTTGACTAGTGTAAGCCCTGCTCAGCAACGGCTAAAAGATCTCTGCGTTATCAACACCGTGTTCAGCTCAAATCCAAAACACAGCCCCATATGAGCTACTGTGAAGAAAATTAACTCTGTCCCAGCTGAAACCAGGACACTGCCCATGCTCCCAGCTGCACAGGCTCCATCTCTGGAGGTGGCTGAGGAAAACCCACATTTTCGAATCTCAGCCTTTGGAGACCAGTTCTCTGAGGTGCAACCAATGCCCTGAGACATACCTTGAATGTGAGCGTGCGCGCCTGAATCCAAGCCCACCCCTCCTGCTCACAGGACTGTTGTTTTCTGTGCCAGCCTGGCAGCACTGGGACGCCAGTAGGAAAGCTCCTCTTGGAAAGCCAGCTCTGCCGTGTGCTGTGAACTGTCAGAGCTCCTGCTGGGTGCCAGCACATCATTCTGGTGGACAGGGCTGTCGGTTAGTCCCTGATTTTCTGCGGCTTTGCTCCACATACAGCACCCAGGGTGCACAACCTCCCCGAGCCACGGCGAGGCCATGGGGCTTCCAAAACACGGCATGTTTTGTGCTGCTGCGTGGCCTGTCCCCAGGCTGGAGGTCCCCACGAGACCATCAGCTTCCTGCAGAGACAAAGGCAGAAGTGGCAAGGGGACAGGGATGTCATGCTCCCCCCAGCCCCAAAACAAGGTTACCGTGGGAAAGGCAGGGCTGGGTACCCAACTTCAGGGTACAGGGACACATCACCTCGCCCCTCACCCGTTAATTCGGCTCAACCAGGCAACTGCTCCATGTCCAGCAACACGGGAGCAGCTGTAGCTTTGCACAGGCCGTTTGTCCCCATGGTGGCTGCATGGCTCCCCCCACACTACCTGTAACCTGGGCAGGTGGGCTGCAAACACGCTGCCATGGGGAGGGAGTTCAGCATCAGCTGTGTGACCCTGCGCAGGCTTGGAGATGCATGTTGCTCGTGCATCCACAGGTCTGGCAGTACCGCATCTCCCCAGGCTTTTTCCCCTGGTAAGTCTCAGTATATGCCATCTGCGCTGCCATCACACCTCCCCACAAGATCCAAAGTCGTGGTTGCGCAGGGATAGACAGCATTTTGGGGACAGCAGAAGGGAAGGAAGCTCCTTCGAGGGGGTGTCAGAACCACAGGTGACCTCGCTGGAGAGCTGCAGGCAGCCCCCGGGGTTGCAAAAGTCTTTGGCCTCCACAGCGTGGGATGGGGATTTGAGAGCAAAACACATCAAGCGAGCTGACGGAGAATGACATTTTCCATCCCAGCTGCTAGATCCTTGCCCACACAGCCGGTGGGATGACTCCGTGCAGCTAACGATGCGACGTGGTTAGTAAACAAGTGATGCATTTGTACCAGGAAGAAAAAAAAAGAGAGGAAGGGAGGAGGAGAGCAAGGAAACAAGCCCCATTTTTAGATAGTAGCATGCAGCAGCGAGCTCTAAAAATCTGCTGAGGAAGGCACTTGCACAGCACATGGTTTGGGCAGATCAATGAAGCTGCAAAGTGGCCTGCTCCTGGCAGGCACACAAATCCACTTTCTAATGAAATTTACAGCAACTGGAATTTAGGTCACTACTCGGAAGCATTCAGTTTATTCCAGGCAGCTTTTTAAATATTTAAGAAATAGCTGTCAAATTAAGCCTGCTCACCTCTGGCTGGAAGGTTCAGCTTGGAGCCATGGCAAATTTCTTAGCTACAGCTTAAAAAATGTATATATTTTTAAGCTTTCTTTGCTTGTCCCCTCCCTTCACCATCACAGCACGCTGACTGAGATCAACTCCGGCTGTGCACAGGTGGGAACTCGGGGCCCAAGTGATGCTCAGGCTGTACCCAGCCCTGGCCCCTGGACCTTCCTGCGACCTGTGCTCTCCCTGCAGCAGTAAACGCAGGACTTTATCTGCTGCTGAAGGAAGACCGATACTACGGCCAGACCTAAAAATGGCTCTCAAGGGAGCAGCTGAAAGCAGCCTCTTAGCAGAGGTGAGCCTTCGCTACAGGCTGAGTGATGCCGAGTGGAAGGATCTGGCTTGAGCTAGTTGCGAGCGCTACTCCCAGATGTCACACTTCAAGAGAGCTGCCACAGCCTCTTCTGCGGGTGGTGGAGAGGGAGGAAAGGTGGAAACCAGGCTGTTCTCTGGCCGTGTACCTGGCAAAAGTGGCCACAGTCCCAAATCGCCACGCTTCAGTTCCTGTACAAATCAGGGCGAAAGAACAGACATTTCCTCTTCCGACAATGCAAAGTTCAGCTCCTGGCAAACCCCGCTGACAGCATTAACGGGTTCCTCTCCCAGCTCAAGGTCCAGCCTGCCAGGCACAGACCTCAAAGCTTTTCCAGCCTAAGCACAAGCCAGGGGCAGGGGAGGGGAGAGCAGAACACAGCCTCAGAGCATGGCTGGGCTCCTGGCTGGCTCTCGGGTACTGACCGGGCGCCGGAGTGAGGTGGCCTCATGGCTACGGGGGCTGGCGGCTTAGTGCGAGGGGAGAAGCCACCTCCAGAGCAAGGCACTTGCTGGGACATGCTCTGGAGGTCAAGGCAGTTTTCCCCATCGCTCACCAACTTGCCCTACCTTGGCAGCCGCCGGCCTCCGTTCGCTGCAGCCAGGACATCTCCCCTGCCCACGCGGGACCGGCTCCGCTTTCGTGGGGTTTGGCTTTCCTCCCAGCCCCAGCGCTCAGGATTTGGCCTGTCTGCGCTTGAGGTAGAACATGGTACCTATGCAACCACCTCCGCATCCTTCCTCGCTATTTCTGACTTGCACACATAAATATCCATTTCACGCTCAGCTGACGGAGGATTTGCTTGGCTGGGTTATGACCCTGGCTGCTGCTCCGCAGCTGGCTTTGTACCAGGACCTGGCACCGGAGGACACGGTCGGTCTCTGAGCCACCTTCCGTCATCACCCCTGGGCTTGGGCGAGCACACCGGGGTCCCGCCGCCGGGCACTGCTCTGCACGTGGCGCGGCACCACCCACCAGGGCCCGGCAGCCCCTGCCCTCTGCACTGCCCTGCGAGGCAGCATCGGGGCACGGCAACGGCCGCGCACAGAGAGGGACAAGGAGGGACCAGCGGTGCAGAGAAAATACCACCCCTGCACAGCTCCACAAGCCTTGCGTTCACAGAATCACAGAATCATTAGGGTTGGAAAAGACCTCTAGGATCATCAAGCCCAACCATCAACCCAACACCCCCTGGCCTCCTACACCATGTCCCACGTCTACACGTGTTTTGAACCCCCCAGGGACGGTGACTCCCCCACCTCTCTGGGCAGCCTGTGCCAGGGCCTGACCCCTCTGGCAGGGAAGACATTTTCCCTCATCTCCAACCTAAACCTCCCCTGATGCAGCCTGGGGCCGGTTCCTCTCGTCCTGTCACTGGTGACTTGGGAGCAGAGACCGACCCCCCCCTCACTCCAGCCCCTCTCAGGCAGCTGCAGAGAGAGAGAAGGGCTCCCCTCAGCCCCCTCTTCTCCAGGCTAAACCCCCCCAGCCCCCTCAGCCGCCCCCCAGCACACTTGTGCCCCAGCCCCTGCCCCAGCCCCGCTGCCCTTCTCTGGACGCTGCTTCTCTCCCTCCCCCGTCGGCGCTGCGTGCCAGCCTCCTCCGGATGGCTCAGCCTCCACCCTGGCTCCGCTCAGCTCTCGGGCTGCGAGCGCGCTTTCCCTCGAGTTAATTCACACCAGGGCCCGTTCAGCTGGGCCGCAGCGTTGGCAGCAATGCCCTTGGACGGAGAATCTCGCAGGAGGGATCAGGACACCAGCAGTCCCGCTGGCCTCCCTGCCCCGGAGCTGGGACCTGTCCCACACGTGCCCCTGCGGGGCTGCCTCCCCTCACCCTGCCTCAGGCCCCCTGCCCACAGCTCCAGGAGGGGAGAGCACCAGGAACAGCAGCTGGTTGTTCCATGTCTGCACAAACGGGACCCACCGGCTGGGCCACACATGCCTTGATTTCCCGTCCGTAAATGGGAGCAAGCCAGGCTCCCACGGCGGGCAAAGGCACCGACTGCTCCTTTGCGTTGCATCAAGGAGGAAAAATGCTGAGCATTAGATGTCTCGTGAGAGGGATCGGACTTTACTCCATCCCACGGCCAGGGAAAGGATGTTTTCATCCATCTTTTACCCCCAGGTGCCCACAGGGTTTCACACTCTACACCCCATCCGCTGCGGCTGGCTGCGGGAAGCAGCAGGTCCTTTTTCCCCTCCGTCCCAAGGGGCTGCCTCCTCCCTCGGGGAACAGGGCACTCACGTTAACTCCAGGACATCGGTCACAGACCAGTTCAAAACAAACCACCCAGGTGAGAGCACAAAACAGATTCCAGCAAAATCAAGGGAGCCCAGCACAGCAGGATGCCTCGCTGCAGGCTTTACTTTCACACATCTTTTACAACCTCTTGGCCTGTCCCAGGTTTTCTATTCCACAGGAAATTCCAACAGCAAAAAAGACAAAATCAGGCAAAATTCAGAGGATTTGGGTATTTTTCTGCAGAAACTTTAAAGAAAAAGGAAGACGCTGTAATTCTAGAGCACTGGATCCAGGATCAAGGACTGTAAGAAGACACACTCACAGCATCACTACGTCCCAACCTTTCTGTACCCAGGCAGCATCCTTCAGCCTGGGGATACACAGGAGATGGCCAGACCGGGGCTCTGTGGCCAGGATTCATTATTTAGGAGGAGAAACCTCATCCCATCATAAAAACAACCCCCTTAAACCCTGCCTGGAAGAGAGAATAATTATTCAGCCTGGAGGACTAGTTTGATGTGGTAAACCAGGGGAGGAGGCTGGCTCTGGCTTGCCCTCCATGCCTTGTGCTGGCTGGCAAGGAGAGAACCGACTGCCCTCTAATTCAAGCTGGGCCTCCGGTTCTGAGGGCATTTCCAACAGTGGTGTTTGGAAAGCACAGAGGACCTGCAGAGCCCGCTCCAGCCACACAAAAGCCATCAGCCTCACCCTCAGCTTTGCTGAGAGAACCTGACAGCCCACACCACCTCCTCTGAGACCGATTTTCCTTTTCCCATTTACCGGATCCTGATTAGTCAAAAAAAAGATGAATGTGGCTACTCTGGCCCAGCAGGTTATTCAGCCTTCATGAAGCACAAACCTCCTTATCGGGCCACGCTGGAGGGTGCCAGAGCTGTGTGTGGCCCTGTCCGTTATCGCCGGTGCCTGCAAGCACAGCGGAGATGGCACCGACTGCTTTTACTGCACCTGCAACCAGAGCTCTCCAGTTGAGAGGGATTTTTTTTCCCCTTTATTTCTGTTATAGAAGAAAAAAGTTATTGTAGAAAATTTCCATCCCAGTCCAAGAGTCCTGACCTGGAGTTATACTTCTCCCAAAAGAAGCCTGACATCCAGGTGGGCTGAAAAGCCAAGAGATTCCCCACGGATGCCACCGTGCCACGGCTGACCCTCACGTACAGCGATGGTATTGTGGCCCTGCATGGGCTGGGGCACTTTCCTGCCAGGGAAAAGGAATCAGCTGCAGGTTGGAAAGGGCAATATTTCCCAAAACCCAAGTGCTCTGGCTCTACCACCCTGCATTCGGTGCACGGATGCCCTTTCGTGATGAAGATCTGGCTGCTGTCACTGCGGAGCTGCCTGCTCTGCTGGGCAGCTCCAGCCGGGACCAGACGCCGCTGCCTGGCCGGCAGAGCTGGGGCTGACCTGCCCTTCACCAGGGGGATCTCCAGGGCCTCCAGTCCAGCAGGATTTTCCCCTGCAGTAAAAACAACTACTGAGAAGTCATTTAAAAAAACAGCTCTGTGGTTAGAAGCAGGAGAGGAGATTGCAAGCAGTGCCTGCGCTCGGTGCCCTGCGTTTATATTGCAGGAAGGCTGAGGACGGATCCCAGTCTCCCCCACAAAAACACAACGGGCAGAATTTTTTCCGAAAAGCCATGGGACGCGCAGAGCACGAGCTCACCAGTCAGAAATGGAGGAACTGAGAAAGCCGTACACGGGCAGCAGGCTAAGAAAAGCAGGGCCGGTGAGGCTGTAGCTCCCTGAGCCACAGAGCTGATGTAACAGCTTGATGCTGCCTAAAGGCAAGGGTCCAGCTCACCCAGCGCCCACCGGGACCTCCTGAGGGCCAGACTAGGTCCTTAATCCAGCAACAATAAAATCTTTCCTGCCAGGCAGGCGAGCTGTGTCAGCTCCCTGCGAGGAGCAAGAAGTGCCAGCCCGAGCTCAGCACAGCAAGCCTGCAGCTCCCTTCCCGCGGTGCCGGGCTGCTGGAACTGCTCCTGCCCCCGTGTCCCCAGAGCGGCCAGGGGAACCATGTTAGGGCACAGGGTGAAACCAGCAGAGAAATCCCATGTGCGGGGAAATGGGGACCCAAGAGCACATGGGAAGAGCAGAGGGGAGCTGAGCTGCCTGGGGCTGGAAGAACAGGTTGGACGCTGCGGCCGGGCAGCCCACCCACCCGAACAAAGGATTTGAGCAGCTCCCATCCGCGGGGCTGTTTTCATGGAGGCTGGCAGAGCTGGAGAGGGATCCGCAGCTGCAGAGACCCAGGGGCCGTGTGGGGAAGGCACTGCACTGCCCCAGGGTAGGGTAAAGCAGCACTTGGAGGGACACCAGGACCATGACCTGCCAAAGAACAACGTTCCCTCCAGCAAGCAAAGGCCTTGCTCCAACAAAGCACGCTGCTTCTCGGCTCGCCATCAGCGTGGGGAGCACGTCCAAGCAGATAACTCACCGCTCTGGAGGCTTGTGTACTTGCGAGATGAGCTATTCCCACCCGCTCAGGAAGGGACGGTTTGCAAATGGCACAAACAAGCACGGCTTGACCTTATCGCAGCACGCAGGACGCAAACGGCAAACGACGGAAGAGGCTCCTCCAAACGATTACTCATGCTTTGATGCTGGGGTTGTGTTTGCAAACACACGGAGCCACAGTGGTGGCCAAAGCACTTTGCACACAACCTCCTTCACAGCTGGGGAAGGAAAATAAATGCTGCGTGCTTGGAGAGCCAGGGCAAAGCCCTGCTTTGGGGGCCGGAGTGTGTTTGGGAGCAGCTCACACATGGACACCCACCACCCAGCACTGCTCCTGGTTTCCTCTGCAGCTCACGCAGGGCTTATGGCCACCCTTGTGCTGCCCAGCACCAACCTCCTGGGGACACGTGAAATCCTCGGAAAAGACAAGCTGTTTGATATTGCCCACCTTCACACAGGCAAGAGAGAGCGGCGAGGGAGAGGGGGACGGGCACCTTGTTGACCACAGGGTTAAAAACCATTTCCCTTCTGGGAGAGCCTGGAGCTAAACACCGTAGGGATTAATCTTGCCCAAGGAGTGGGCAAAACTAGTAAAACAGCACAGGCTTCAAGACACATCCATGCGATACCAGAACTGACTGGCTAGGGTGTCTGCGTACTCTGCCTTGGCAATGAATCCTCAGCTGCTCTGTAAGAGGCTCACAGCAGCTTCAAGTTGCAGGAAAACCAAATGGGCAACTGATAAGCAAACCTGGGCACACCCACCCTCCCAGGGCTCCGAGAGGCTCCGGAGCAGGGACAGGCGATGCCTCACCCGGCTCCAGACAGGGACGAGCCACTTTTACAATGCACTTTGAGTCACTTCAGCTGATAAACAAATAGGATACTCAAGCGCAATTTGCAAGTTAGCCCCAAATTCCCAGCTGACCCACTGCTCCCAGGTGGGTCGTGCTTTCCCCAGATGAAGGCTGTTTGCAATCTCTAGTCCAATTTGCATGTTGGTTAAGCAGAGACCTCAGCACAGGGAGCTGGCAGAGGCCGGGTCCTGCCCGTGCCTATCAGCCCAAAGAGGCTCTTACTGTAACAGTGCATCTAGTGTAACTAATGACTTAGGCTGCTGGACTGTTTTCACAGCAAGACCCCGGGAGAGGCACCAGGACAGGCTGGGGACCACGCCTGGCAGCCATGTGCATGACTGTAGCAAGACACAGCATCCCCCAGGAGAAGCGGGAGAAAAGCACGTGTTGTTTAAAGGCAAACGGTGACCAGCTCCTTGCTGACCCATTCTGAATTAAAACCTTCAAAGAGAACATTGACATTATTTTTGTAGAAGCCACAAAGTAAAAAAAAAATAAATTGTAAAAT
Source organism: Phalacrocorax carbo (assembly GCF_963921805.1). Classification (NCBI taxonomy): domain Eukaryota; kingdom Metazoa; phylum Chordata; class Aves; order Suliformes; family Phalacrocoracidae; genus Phalacrocorax; species Phalacrocorax carbo. The sequence continues at coordinate 652,083 of NC_087528.1, forward strand.
TTCCTTGAAAACACAGCAAAGGCAGAGAAGGCCTCGCTGGGCTGCCTCTCCTCCAGGCACTGCCCCACCTCAGCACCCCGCTCGTCGCAGCCCCACGAGCACCACCCCATTTCAGCTGCCCCCCACTTGCCCCCCAGCCCCCTCCACCCCGACACCCGCCAGCTGCGGTAGGAGCAGCGACCGGCAGATGCCATCCTCCGGCCAGGAACCGCTCCGCTCTCGGATGCCAGGACGGAGCTCCAAAGCACCCACAGACCCCACCCGGCACCGGCAGCCGAGGGCAGCGTGCGCTCCTCCGCACCCTGAGCCGCAGCAACCGCGTACTTGCGAAGATGCCCATCTTCCCTCTGGGTCCTCCTCAAGCACTGCGAGTGCTGGAGCAAAGCCGGCGTTGCTGGGCTTGGTTCTGCTCAGGAATTTATTAACGTGACACTTGGAAGCGAGAATCAGCGAGGAAGAAATCCTGTGCTCGGCCAAGGAGCCAGCGCGAGCTGCGTGGCTTCTGCGGCGCTCGCCACGAGCAGCGGGCACAGGGGACACACACAGCCCAGCCAGCGGCCCGGGGTCACGGCGCTCCGCAGCGCACGGCCTCGGGCTTGGCTTGGGAGTGTTGTCGATTGAGTGGAAATTCCCTCTGCCTAAGCAAGGGGATGTAGGAGCCAGGCTCTTCCAGCGCAAGGGAAAAGTCTCCGCTTGCCATGAGCGAGGGCGCGTTTCACTGCCCGGGTGGGGGGGAGGCCCCTGCCGAGCAGCACCGCGGGCGCGCACGGGCGGCTGCGGGGCGCTGCGGGGCGCGCACGGGCGGCTGCGGGGCGCGCACGGGCGGCTGCGGGGCGCTGCGGGGCGCGCACGGGCCCCGGGCGGCTGCGGGGCGCTGCGGGGCGCGCACGGGCCCCGGACGGCTGCGGGGCGCGCACGGGCCCCGGGCGGCTGCGGGGCGCTGCGGGGCGCGCACGGCCCCCGGGCGGCTGCGGGGCGCTGCGGGGCGCGCACGGGCCCCGGGCGGCTGCGGGGCGCGCACGGCCCCCGGGCGGCTGCGGGGCGCTGCGGGGCGCGCACGGGCCCCGGGCGGCTGCGGGGCGCTGCGGGGCGCGCACGGGCCCCGGGCCGGGCGACTCTCCCGGTTTCAGTGACATTCCACCGTTCCGCGGAGCGTCGCACCCTCTAGCGGAGACGGGAGCTCGGCACACCGCGGCGCTCCCACACCCTTCGGCGCCGCCGAACCCCTCCGGACCCCCAGAGCGCTGCCCGCCCCCGGCACAGGCCCCCAGCCGCGGTGCAGTACTTTCGCACGCCTACTCGCCGGCGCGCACCTGCAGCGTGTTAAAGATGCTTCTACTTCGTTCACGCACAACAGCAAGTATTACATATGAAGAAAGGAAGAAAAACTTTGAGAACCAGATTTTATTCACGTTTACCATCTCGTTAGGCAAAACTACTTTCTATAACATAAGACGACCACGCAGGTCTAACCAAACTGCAAGGGCAGCGCTCTCACCGTCCTGCAGAACTATCTTCCAGCCCCGCCACCTGGAAAGAAGCGTCAGCTGCTCAGCCTGTGCGCCAGGCAGTCAGGCCCCAGAGGGCTGTAACAAACAGCTCGTGACCCCAGGGCCCTCCTGCAAATGGTTATGTTGCATATCAATTAAGTTGAAAAAATGCTTTATGGTTTAAAAGTTAGCTGGCAGGAAAACCCTCGGTCAGACAAGTAACTTTGTTTTTAAAATTAATATTCTCCAAGCTTAGAAGATACTCTTCTGACTTACATCCAACTTTTCCCTCCTTTATTAGAAACCTGACAAGTTTTAAATATAGCAAACTTGGTAAGTTTTGAATTTAAATGATAAATACAGCTCGTTTTCCAAGTGCAACTAAGATCAGGAGATTTGCAATCGCCCTCCCTAGGGCTCTATATGCTTTATTCTGACAGCCCACCTGGCCCAGAATACCCGTCTGTAACCCACGGAAGAGTGACATTAGTGAAAGGAAAGGGAAATGCTTGTTCAAATCATAAACCGATCACAGATGTCAGCCTGCAGCAGTACGCAAGTGGAACAGCTTCCTGCAGCCTGTCAGACAGCTCTGCCCAGGTCAGCTCGGCGTGGCAAATTCAAAGCATAGAATCATAGAATCGTTAAGGTTGGAAAAGACCCTTAAGATCATCGAGTCCAACCGCTAACCTATCACTGCCAAGCCCACCACTAAACCATATCCTCAAGCACCACGTCTACCCTTCTTTTAAATACCTCCAGGGATGGAGACGCCACCACCTCCCTGCATGCGACTTTGCGTCTGGTGAACAAAGAGCGCAGCTTCGCTCAGCGAGGAGACGTTACCCGGTCGGGGCGTCAGCCAGAAATCCAGCCAAAGCGAGAGACCGCTGCCCCACAGACCCACCTTCTCTCAATCAGCATCAACCAAAGCATTTAAGAGAAGCAGCCTCCCATCCCCAGCTCTCTTTAAAATCCTTCCCAACAGCATTTTTACCATGAACACTTTCAATCGCCACTTTTGGCACCATCTCCTTTCCCGCTGTGGGGAAGCTACGCTCAAGCCCGCGGTGTCATGGTAAGGCAAGGCTGTCAGATCAACCCAGGCACGTGCCCGACCGTACCAGGCGTGGGAACGTGACCGCGTTTCTCCCAAAACGCCCGTGATGCCCAGCCCAGAGCTTCTGTTGGTTGACGCTGACAGGTCAGATGTGTGGCCGGCAGAAAGGCCGCCAGCACAGCGTTACCCTCCAAGACTGGTCTGAGCAAATCAGAGCCAGCAAAGTGAGCTTATTCTGGACCAGAGTGCTGTGTCACAGGGCCTGGCACCGGAAGGCTCTGAGCCAGAGGCACTGCTTCATTTCTGCTGAGGAGGCACAGTATGAATGGCATTTATTTGAAAATACCCTTCATACAGTTGCGGTTACCCTGGCAGAATCAGCTGGGTAAGAGACACAGTGGAAAAAAAATTTACCACCTGACGGACAAGCAGGTGCAACACAAAGAACTAACAGCAAGCTTGTCAAACCATCAGGCTCCCACATTAACACCCCACTAAAATTATCAGGGACAGTTCACACATCTGGCCAAACCAGCGTGACACTGTACAGAGCAACAGCACGTTAGAGCCCCTAAGACAGACACATCCATCACACCCATCCAGCTCAGGTGCTGCCCTGTGGTGCCCGTTTTTAAGATCTGATTGGAAACACAGCATCTGGCAGCTTCTGTGTGGCCACTGCGCATGCCGCAGTCTCCGCGGCGCAGCGGAGCTCTCCCGCACGACAAAACTCCTGCACTGGGGAGGAAAGGGGGGCAGGAAAGTTGTTTTTACCTCCCCAAGCTATGCAGCCCTTCCCCTCCCTCCCAACTGTTGATACCACTAGCGTTCCCATAACTCCATTAATGTGCTAGAGAGTTTTTTTTCTCTCCTCAGCTTGTTTTTGCTGCTTTATTCGTTAAATCTGCTCATCTGCTTGCAGATGGGCCCAACAAACCCCAGTGCTGGGTCAAGGTGAGCAAAGAAAGCATTTTGCTGGGACTGGGGACAGGGAGCGTCTCCCACTTCAGCAGCAATGAAATATTTATTCATTTTATCCCAGACTACACCAGGAGAGCTCACCAAGCACCAGCAGACCAGCTGCAGCCACACGTGTAAAACAGTCTGATGGCAAAGCTGGTTTAAGGAGCCCATTCTTCCTCCCGCTGCCTGACAGCTCCTCAGCCGTACAGCAGCAACCACCTGCGGTGACCCTGCTGTGAGCCAGATCACCCACTGACACCGACAAACAGCAAAAGTGCCTTTCGGGTTTGGTTTTTTGAGTTGGTTTGGGTTTGTGGGTTTATTTTTGTGGCAAAGAATTTTTGTCAGAAGGCAGGACCACCGTGGTGCCAGGCTCAGAGCACAGGCCTCTCCCATGCCTGCGAGAGCACGTGCTCGCCTGAGCTGTGACCCCAGCTGAACTCCCCCACTGCAGGAGAAAAACCAAACAGTAAAGAAAATCACAGATGCAACAAGAGAGCAAAGTACACAACAAAGCCTCACAATTCGCTCAAGTAAAGAAACCACTTTATCAGTACTCCCTACTACATGGGGAACGAAGTTTTGGAGTTTGGATTGCACCAGTGATAAATCCAGTGGAAAGACAGACGAGCAACGCATCTTAAGTTCTGCTTTCTGCATCTGTAAAACCGGCCTGCAAAGGAAGGGCGACATCAGTTTAACGTTGCTAGAACACTTTCGAGGGAAGATGCAGGCTGCGTTAAAGGGAGCGCTCCCGGGGCCGCTTCCCGTGGCTCGGGCAGGAGCCTGCTGTGTGCAGTATCATACATGACCACCAGAATGCTGCATGAATGCTCACACCTGTTACTGCACGGCCGGGGCCCGCCGGGGCCCCCCGGGGTTCATCTGGGGCGCGGGTGAGGCTGGCTGGTACGAGGCTGGGCCGCGGCCCCGCCGCCCAGCAGCCCTTCCCCAGCCCTCGGCCCTCCGCGGCCGCGACCGCCTCCCGCTCCCGCTCACCTCGCAGGCGGCCGCGCCGGGGGTCGCTCGGGGAACGCCGGGAGCATTCACGGGACGGACACGTCGGCACCGGGCAGCCCCTGCCGCACGGCCGCCCCTCCCGGGCAGCCACCGGCCCCCCGCCCCGCCTCCTCCGTCCGGCCCCCAAGCCGGGCTTGGCCCCGGTCCCCCCGCTGCCCCCAGCCCCACATCCTCCCTCGCAGGCTCCCGCTGCCCTCCCCATCGCCCCCCGCGCCCCCACAGCGCTCCAGCCCCCCATGTCCGGTCTCCCCCAGCCCCCACTGCCCCCCATCGTCCCACATCCCTCTCTCCCAGGCCCCCACTGCCCCCCTCCTCCCACGCGGTCTCCACCCCCCCCACCCACCCCGACCCCCAGTCCCCACTGCCCCCCATCGCCCCCCGAGACCCCCATCCTCCCTCCCGGGCCCCTATTGCCCCCTGCCACCGCCCGGTCTCCCCCAGCTCCCACTGCCCCCAGCTCCCACACCGCCCCCCAGCCCCCAACACACCCCCTGCCCCGCTGCCCCTCAGCCCCAATACCCCCCCCGCCATCCCAGCCCCCAATACACACCAAACAATCCCCCCATACGCCCCCAAACCGCCCCCCACTACCCGCAGCCCCCCAACACCCCCCAGATCCGCCCGCCACGAGGCCCCGCGCAGCCGGAAGCAGGCGAGCCGGAAGCTCACCGAGACGTAGCGAAGGCCAGAGCGCCTCGCGGAGCACTTCCGGCCTGCCGCGGGCATCCAAGCGCGGCCTTAAAGGGCCAGGCACGTCTCTGCGGCGAGCGGCGGGGCCGATGGCGGGCGGCAGCGGGGTGGGGCGGGGGGTCGCAGCCTTGGACCCCCGGGGCCGGCTCCCGCGGGCGTGGCTGAAGCGGCCTCATCGGCAGCGCGGGGTAGGCCCAGGTTTAGGCCTGGCTTTGCGCTGGGCTTCCCGGGGCGCCGAGAGCTCCGCTCCCGTGAGCGGCTGTTCAGCACGAGTAAAGGTATCTCATGTAATTTAATCACAAATTTCCCTCTGAGACATTCTGGTATAAACAGCCCAACAAAAGAAAACCGCCACAGCGCACGTGCAATAGCTTTCTCCCTGACGGCTCATCAAAAAATGAATAAGCACTTAGTTTTATTTCTGCAATAACACATTTTAGCAGACCTCTAATAAAATACACATACAGATCTGAATCATACGTGCAAAGCCCGGGCGGGGGAGCGGCTGGCACAGCCCAGCGCCGCACCGCCAGCCAGCGAGCGCTTTCGGGCTGCCCGTAAAACCCTAGCGCGGGCTCTCGGCGCCGGCACACTCGAGCGAGGGCTTAAATGACGCGGTGACGGCTGGTTGTCCCACCGGCCTGTCCCCACGCGTGCGAGGGCAGCTCGGCCCCTCCGGCTGAGCCGTTCGATGCTCTGGTTTCCCGTCAGCCGGTGCGCGGCCCGTGCCGCGCCGCTCGGAGCCTGCTCTGAATACTAAACCCTTCGTTTTCTTCTGATTTCTCTTCTGGTGCTTGTAAATACACAGGCGGAGTGTTCTACAAACGCCGAGGAGCATCTTTCCGGTCCCTGTGAAATCGGAGGTCGTGTTCCCCACTTTGCACAGAGAATTGTGATGCGAAGGGATGAATGAAAACATAAATACCCACAGATCTGAGGAGCTCCCTTTGCAAAACCTGCTTCTGCGCTTTTCAGCGTACAAAGCTCTTTCCTTCTGCCCCTTGACCAGGTCATGAGCCGGGGGATGTTCACCTCTCTCCCAACATAGCCCAGATTTTCACATGTTGCTCGTTTAATGTTGGATGTGGTAATGCTCGGTAGAGGTTTTTTCCTTATTAGCAGCGTGCAATCCTGTAATAGCACCAGGTCGTGCCCAGAGCGGGGTGGAAGCCCGAGGCTGGGCACTGGGACGTGGCGTGCAGTGGCCACGCAAGGCTCCGCGCAGGCCTGGAGAGCCAGCCAGGCTGCGGCAGGCGCCCCGGGGCACCCTCACAGAAGAGGTGGGCTTTTCCAACAGAGTCAGAGAGGTCCGAGACCCTCACAACCTTGCCTAATACCGGCCTGGCAGGGAGGTGCAAGAAGCAAGCAGACACCCCCTTCCCTCCGGAGCAGCGCACCAGGGCAGCGCGGGGGCATGCGTGTGCAGAGCCTGAAAGCAAATGCATTTCACCACCGATGCTGCAAACGGTGCAGCCTTTGCCGTGTCCCCCTCCCCCCTTCGGTCTCTGCTGAAAGGAGCCACAGGACCAGGCAGCTGCCCAGCACCGACCAGTCGGCTTCTGCACGCCCTCATGCTTTCATTTTTCCTCGGTGTCACACTGCTGGGGCTGCGGCCAGCTCTAAATGTTATGTATCTCGTTTGTACAGCCGAACCTGCGCTGTCTGGCTGATGGCAGGGACGGCTCTGAAAACAAACCAATTTTTTTTTTCCCTTTTTGATAAAAGAAAGCATTACCTCTCTGAGATTTACACACTAGATCAAGCATAAACCTGAATTATCTCCCTCTTTTTTTCCAGGGAGCAGATAATGGGTAGATCTATCCATCTGTCTGCTTTGTTACACGTTGCCTAGCTTGGCAGCATTTCTGTTACTATTAAACCATGTTCACCCCCCTTGACATTTAAAGGGCCGTTATATGATCATTGTCACAGTCTCGTACGTGGATCCTTAAACCAATTCTCTCCTCCTCTTCCCGCTGGTGATGGATTTGCTCGTTTATGCCATAGTAATTTGTTTTTCTCCTGCTGCGCTCCAGCAAAATGCTTTCACTGTCAAATGTGGCTTTCTGTACAGCCCTTCCCCGCGGTGCCATGTTACAATCGAGCAGCTCGGGGCAAATTGGAGCCTTTCAACAGCGTTAGCAAAACAAAAGAGCGTGCGCCTTCGGGAGCCTGATCGCGCCAGGGCTGGGTCTTCCCGCGCTCGGGGTCGCTGCTGCAGCGGTGCGAGACGTGGCGGAGCACAGTGCTGCTGTTCCTGGTGACGGGGCCGTCGGCCACCACGGCCCCACGCAGAATAGCCTGTGGGACACACGGACGAGGCTCCGTGGCGAGGAGCACGTGGTGCCCGAGAGCAGGGAGTGGAGGCTTTCCACCTCGTTGGGAGCAGCGGCTGGGAAGCACCGTCTGCTCCAGGGTTTGCAGCTCATCCATTGGGTCAGCACACACACGGGGAGAACGTGCAGGCCAGAGGGTTTGCTGCCACCAGAGCTTCTTGGGATGACCTGTGAAGGGGAGAAACACTTCAGTGCACTGAGTCCTGAGCATACTTTAAAGCCCGTTTTGGCATCTCCCACGTTCTGTTGGCAAGATCAGAAACGCCGAGGGTGGTACCCAGCTCCGCCAGGCACCGGTGGGCAGTTTTGCCAGCAGGTTGGTCTCTTGCACGTCCAGGCATTGAGTTAAATGGGTAAAAGCACTCAAGAGAGTGTGAAACAAAGACGAGCCCTTGTCCCATGCATCGGTTTGTGCTTTGGGTATCTCTGATATGAAAACCTGGCTCTGTATGTGCTCCCAGCCTGCTCCCACCACACACCTGCCTCTCCTAGGGCTGCTCATGCTGAGGGGCTTTGCCTGCTTTCATGAGCAGGACCGTAGCCTGACGCTATTCAAGAAGCATTTGGACAACGCCCTCAGAGCCATGGTGCAGGGACAGGAGCTGGACTCGATGGTCCTTGTGGGTGCCTGCCAGCTCAGGATAGTCTATGAAAGATTTTATGAAAGCTCGATGTGCTCCGGTTCCTGCCACCTCGGAAACGGGCCGTGAGCAGGGCTACCCTCGCCCATCTTGTGCTTGGAAAATGTGGCCAGCGGAGAGCAAAATGCAAGTGTCCGCCTTGGTTGGAGAGCGTCACGGCTGGTTGCGTGGCAGGTCGTGTCACCCGGACACCTGAGCCCAAGGCACTCAGAGCGTGCATGTCCACCCCGCCTCGGGGCTGCAGTGCTTCCGAGCTGAAAGCTTGGGGATCTCTGCCTTTACCTGAAAAACAAAGTGAAAATTTCCTTCTTCACAGAGCTCGGTTGTTTCTAGAATTACTCCCATCAGCATCTCCTCTGTTCCCAATCCCCTGCTGCAGAGAAGGTTGCAGAGGTTTGTGTATCTAATGAATTGCTATTCAAACCCACTCGCTTGTAGAGAAACATCCTCGACCAAATCCAGCTGTGCTGGGGAAGGATGCTTTCTCTCTCAGGCACTTGTCACTGTCCCCAGCTGGAGGTTTCTCTCCCATCGGCCTGCCAGCAGGGCAGTTTGTGTGCACACTTCAGGCGGAGCCGGCTGGGCTGGTGTCCATCGACTCCTGAGATGACAAATTTGAGAGCAGGTGACCTGATGAGGAGCGCCGCGGTGGCCAGGCACGCAGCTGATCGCAGCACGTCCGCGCTGCTGCCTCCCACCTACCGGGGGCTTTTTGGAAGAATAAGTCATTGTTGCAAGGTCTCTGCCAGATCCAGTATTGTACGGCTGAGCTTCCCTCACGTTAGCTGTACCAGGCATTGTTTATCCCCCAGCAGACAGCATCAAGCCACTGAGCAGCATATCACGGAGCTCGGCTGACTTCTCAAACAGAGGCTAACGGTGCACAGCCCCGAGCTCCTCTCTGTTGCCTGGTGGCTCAGTGTTGTGTGCGTGAAGTAATGCCTGCGGAACAAGTCTCAGACCTCTTCACGTTGCTGAAACGAACCCCGAAGTGGGACAGAGTCCTCCCCAAACTGCCTGACCAGCAAATCTGCAAGACTAGCAGCGTCCAGCCGCGATCGGCTGTGGGATGCCAACTCCTTCCACCAGCACAGATGATCTCAGAGATGATGTTTCTTGGCTGTGAGTGCCTGCAGGACAGGACTCAAGGCCAGCAGTATTCATCTGCTCCTCCCATGAAAACTGCGTGACGAGGACAGCTCTGCGGGCTGGCGTTGTGGGTAATAACCTTCTTTAACCACATCGGACCCCTGTCTGAGCAGGAGGAAGGCTGGGCAGTGCAGACATGGGTGGTAGCTGGGGCCAGCCCCGAAGGGACTGCAGCAGTCCATTTTATTCTGTGCTCAGGTAGCCATGCTCTAAAATGCCTCTGAAATACTCCAGAGCGCTTGGTCCTTTTCCACCTGGGAGCCTTCTGTAGCCTTGAGGGCAAGGTCAAGTCACAGCAGCAAACAGGCAGACAGAGGCACAGACAGAGCTCCGGTCGCTGAAATTATCCCAAGGAAATTCCTCCGTACTGCACTCTGGGGACCAGCGCTGAGACCCTCTTGCTCTGCAAAACCCACAGCCCTAAACGTCCCCCACCTCCAGCCAGGCACCGCCGCTGCTCACAGAGCGCCCCACGCCCCCCGGCTGCCTCCCCACCGCCCCGACGAGCTGCGGCCGCGCAGGAGACGCTTCCAGCGTAGGCGCCTCGGGTTGCCCTTTGCAATCTCCTTCTGTTGCATTACTGGAGCGTTTGGCCAATTTGCATAATAAACACATGATATAAATGTCAAAATCAGCCACATCCATACCTTATTTTCACTTCAGACTCTAATTGCCTCATTTTGACTCTAACTCGCCTTTGCAAATAGCTGGAGCCTGGCACGCCGGGGACGTCGCCTCTCCGGATCCCTGGGGCTGTGCTCCGAGAGCCCGACATCCATCTTACTTACGGCCGCCCAAGAGCTCCTGCCTTTCCTGCAGATGCAATTAGCAGCTCTGCTGCCCGACACAAATGGACCCAGGGAGGAGAGAAAAACACATGTTGAGCCAGGAGGCAGACCCGCGCGGCAGCCTTGGGAGGCCGATAGCCTCTTCTGCGTGCCAAGAGGGAAACCGCGGCAGAAGCAGCCGGGCGTCTGGCTCTTCGTTGCAGATCCACGCTGCAGATCTGCGTTCCTGGTGCCACCCGTCTCACTTTGGTTTGCACCATTTCTCGTGATGTGCCATGGACACAGATGTGCTCGGGGTGTTTTTGCAGCTGGAGGGTGAGGGGTGAGGAGGCGCAGCTCCAAACCCTGGTCTCTTCCAGTCGTATCCGTGCACTCCATTCCTCCTCCTGCTTGGCTGTGGATAAGCCCTGTATAAACCTACCTGCTGCTCTCCGTGACAGCCCCACTGACTGCGTCCGTTGTCTCCTGTGGGGCACATTTTGGGCTTGTATCTAAAGGTTTCAGAATCCCTAAAGCACCACTTTTCATTTAATTCTGCAAATGCAAATGAGGATTTGCAGGAAACCATTTGATTCACGGGTTCATCCTTTATTTTGGCAGATAGCATCAGTTAAACGCCTGCTTATTTCTGCTTTGTGAGAACAATATACACCACTTAAGTACACATACAAGATAGACTGATCCATAAGTGCTTATGAGCTGTTTGATTTACTGCGGCGTCTTTATCTTTGCTGAGTATCTTACAAAGTCATTTATTATTTAGCAGTAAATTAAAGCAGAAGGTCTGTGATTTTCAACAACAGAAATTAATATCCCAGCGCTCCATTGTACCATATATATATATATCTATAATTTACAGCACTGAAATCAGCCACAGAGCTGCGAGACAATCCGTTTCCCCTTCTCCCTTGTTACCTCCTGATTACGGCTGCACAGGGGGAAATAAAAAATGGACTCACAGGAGAGACGCTGAAGCCAGTGAAGGATAGTTTTAAATTAAAAGTCCAGTTTTTGTGGCTCTCATGAGATCCCCTTTGGTTCCCATTCTGCCCTCCCGCGCACATCACTTATGGATAACATATTGAATGTGCGACACTCTTGCCTCGAGACTGCTAATTTTTAATCTCACCGGTTCTGCGCTAATTGTTGTTGTTATTTTTATCCCACCTGCAAGCCCGGCAGGCACGTGCTGCGGGGTGCTTTGCCCACCGCTCACAGAGGAGGGGCGGCCACGGTACCCGCAGGGCCGGAGCAAGCAGTGGCTGTCCGAGAGACGAGCGACGGCGAGGACAGAGCCCTTCCCCCTGAGGCCCCGCGGACCCCTGAAGCCCCTGGGTGATATTAGGAACAAGGGTGGGGTGTTGCATTGGAGAAAAATACATCCTTTGAGCTGGCAAGCCCTTCCTTTGGGTCTGGGCCAGCTCGCCGCCAGCAGCCTGGTGCCACGTTCAAGCGCGATAACATGGCCAGGAAGTTTTATGGGCTGTGTCGGGCTCCGGCTGACACAAAGAAGCTAATAATTTATAGCAATCTCGTGTACTACAAAGGCAAAACATGTCCCTCTCGGAGGCAGCTCTGCGAGCCGCAGGGATAAATCAGCTCCAGCAGGGAGCAAACAGGAGAAAAGCAGAGAAATGACCCCAAACTTTCCACTTGGCTTCTCCGGGAGGAGGAGGGTGCAGGGGCCCTGCCACCGCCCCCCTGGCGTGGGTCGCGTCCCAGCCGGCCCGAACAGGCGCCCAGGCTGTGCCGGGGTTTCTGAGCGCTGCCCGCAGGCACCACGGCCTGACCTGCTCAGCTGCGGCTGCCGGGACACCCACCGCCAACGTCCCCTCCCCTTTTGCCTGTGCCCACATGAGCCCCCCATCCTCTGGAGCCTGCCTGGGCTGCAGAGTCAGGACGTTTTGCGCCCCAGAGATGTGGGGGGACGGGGGCTGCACCCCGGGGGCCACGCGGAGCCGTCTGGGCGGTGGCGGGGTGCACTTACCAGCCACTCCTTATGCTCACCAGCGACAGGAGGCATCTGTACGGCAAAGCCCTCATGTCTGGGGCCTCCGCGGGGGCAGGATTTGTGCTTTTGGCCAACAAATCCATCTTCTGGAATAATCCCAGGAAACTCGGCGCTACCCTTGATGCTGCCAGCTGGGAAGGGCGCCAAGGGCAGTTACAGATGCTTTCCCCCTCTCTAACCATGACCTCAAGCCAGCACAGCCACCTCCATGTTGGAGCAGCACAAACCAACCTCCCAGCACCTACCAGAGGTGTTCCACCACACCAGCAACCAGGGTTGCACCATGCCAGGACCGGGGCTGCTCTCGCCGCGATGCTGAGCAGCCTTCTGCCCCGAGTCCAGAGCTCCCCAGCCCAGCGGCCCTGCAGCATCGGACGGGATGCAACACCCCATCGCCTTATTTTCACCATGCTCGCTTGCTGCGCTTCCCCAGGCAGCTGGCGGGCTGGATCACCGCCGAATTATATGGGCGCCCTTCAATTTCTCAGCTAAATTAAGAGAGTCGTTTGTCTTGCAGCGCGCCAGATAAAAAGGAAAAACGACATCAAGAAATTCAGTCTTTAACAAGTCGCGCTTTCCCCCCCTCTCTTCTTCTCAGTGTGGAGAAATTTCCAAGGAGAAACCGTTGCAGTGTTATTTGTCTTTGTTTTGGGGAATAAAAGCAAGCTGATTAAAAGCAAACATAAAGCAAGAGCTGTGGGGTCCCAGAGGCTCCCTTGCAGGACTTCAAAGGGAAAAAGGAATAAAATTCTGGAAGCGTTAGATCAGGACATTTAAGCTCTGAAGATCATATCAGTTACGGATGAATTAAAACACACAACAATTAGCGCTGAGAGCTACAATACCTGAAGAGATGGGGAAAGCTGGTTCCTTCATGCTCGTCAAGTCCTTCCAGGGATGCTCGCGCCGGGCTGGGTTTGCGGCGGAGGCGCTCGCATCGTTGCCGGCAGCATCTGCGCGTCGGCGCCGCACCGGCCGGGAGAAGGGCTGTCGTCGGGAAGATGCTGCCGTCCGCGTTGCGGGGGACCGCAGCCCACCCTTGGGCCCCTGCCTGGAGCGGGGGTGGGGAGAGCAGCCCTCCGCGCTCCCCCCGGGGCCTGCACTAAGCCCCGAGATGACACAACCTGGAGGTGGAGATAAGGTGGGAGAACAGAACTCCTCCATGAGCACTGGGAGGCCCCTGAAGCTTCTCTCCTCGGCGCCTGCCAGCTGAAGATTACGGGCTTTTATTTTCTTCTTCCCAGTGGCAAGGAAAAAAGAGAAATAGGGAAAAAAGAAATCCTGCATGCAAAACATGAGCCTCAAATAAATATCATGGCTATGTTATCCCATTAAAAACACATTTAGCTTCAAGCTTTGAACACCTTGGGCCTTACAATGCTGGGCTCTGACTGCAGCGAGCAATGGGAATATACGCCTGCCAGCTGCTGTTGGCTCCTACCTCCTTGGCAAACCATTTCCTCTTAGAGGAGAAATTTTTGCAGCAGAGCCACTTGGCTTCAGCCCTGCCTGGGAGTTAATTTGCTTGAAAATCAGTAAATTAGATTAGATACCCGTGTAGATCAGGGGTCATGGGGATGGAGGAGGGTCCAGCTCTTCAAGGGTGTCCCCTTCCCCTTTGGAGTCAGGTGAGGCTCTCCTTGCTCCATTCCTCCTGCCCTAGAACTGGGAATGGGGCTTTTGAGCTGCCAGTTTCTATCTAGTTCTGCAGAAAAGGGATGCCTGGACCACTGTGCTCCAATAGTCCTCCAAGGGCAGTGAATTGACCGAATCTCCAGCAGGTGAATGGGAAGGAACCACTTTCCTGCATGCACACACACCACCGTGGTGATGATAAGGATGTTCAGTGGAAGGAAAAAAAATCAGGCAGATTCCTATCAAATAACATGTTACCATATAAGCGATGCTCAGCAGTGTGGAGGCCGAGTTGGGCGCTGGGGTACTTCGAGAGGGAAGTTCAGCACCATGGAGATTAAAAAATTATATAAAACTGCATTTGCACTGCAATGAACTGAACCAGATTTGGGTTTTTTTGGTGGAGGAGCTCCTCCACTTGCCCAGGCACCAAGGGTCAGCTCCAGCCACAAGAGCCACCTGGCCTGTGGATGAGTTGGGCTGCACCGGTTCAGGTTTTACAAACTGGGTTTGTGGGTGCAGAGCAGCATCATCTGTTGTCCTCGGCAGGGGGATGAGACCAGACAGCGCCTCATCCACCTCCATCAAGAGACATCCATCTCCCTGGAGCTGGGCACATCCCAGCCCCGCCAGCCTCAACATCCTCCACTCCTCACAGCTGCCTCCCCTGCTTCTTTTTCCCCCACTTTTACAGCTTTTTGCTCAATTAGAGCAGATCGAGGCTGACCTAGGGTAGTCCTTCCTGCCAAAACTTTTCATTCCTTTAGATGGGAAAGGTGCGACAAACCCTTGTGACTGATGCCTCCAGTGGTATGTTTCAAAACCCTTCCTCGCCCCAGAGGGCAGCCGTGCTCCTGGCTGCTGGAGGAGGGGGACACAGTGGGTAACCTGCAGCTGCCAAAGGTTTGCTGTTATATTTAAAAAGCCCTGGAGCAAGCCTTTTCACCCTGGGCCATATACTTAAAAAGCCTTTTCGCTCTGGACCATTTATCGACTCTAGATGTCCCCATCTGCCGAGCCAAGGCAGTGGCACTGTTTGCCAGGTCCCTTGCCTGGTGTGTGCAGCCAGGGGGTGGCTTTCCGCAGGGCAGGGTGACATCCCACCAGGAACGGGGGCCTGCAGGAAAGGTTGCACCCCACTTCTTGGCTCCTGAGCAGCCACCCCACAGCCAGCTCTAAGTGTCCCCATTGCCACTAGATGTCAGTGAAGGCTGGAGCTGGGGCTTTGCTTGGGAAGGGCTGATCCTGGCAGCAGCGCTGGGGAAGAAAGAGTGGGGTCCTTGGGTGTGGGCATCCCATCGTGCCCCTCACTGCAAGGCTTGGGGACACCTGGTGCGACCTGCCACCTCCAGGCGCGGGTTTGGCCAGGCCCCTTGGGAGATGCAGGGGAAGCCTCCAAACCCTGCTGTTAAGGGTATCAGGAGTCCAGATGCCCCATCCCTGGCGCGAAGCAGACGGCAGCCTTCAGCCGGGCAGGCAACTGCTCCTCATTAGGTGATAAGCAGCATGTGAAAACAGCAAGGGAAATAAATCAGGCAGTTTCTCTGAAGGATGTGCTACAAGCAGCTTGTTAGTGTGCAAGGAGAGGTGGGATGTGAGGTTTCCGAGGGAGCTGCACGGCCCTTCCTGCAGGCTGGGCTCTGCACTGTCCCCAGAGCCCTGTTACCAGCAATAACGCATCAGCGATTTACCACCCCCCTAAAAGGATCCTCCCCCTCCCGAGTCTTGCCAGATCCTTGGCTTTCCCATGGGCAGCAGGTTTCACCCTAAGCACGAAGGGCTAATTTGGCTTTGTCACTGGGGACGGGCATGCGGCAGCGCCGAGCCAAGCCGGGATGCTCCGGGGGCAAGCGGGCAGAGGGCAGCCCCCAACCCGATGGCACCGACCGAGCTGAACCTGCACCCTCCATCTCCAGAGGTCCAGACGAGCAGCTTTGCTGCTGCCCCCAGTAGCGGTGTCCACATGGGAGTAGCTCCCCTCTCAAGCAAGCTGGTCTCACTTACAGCATCAAAACATAACAAATAAATAACAGATCTCTTATTTCCACAGAAAGTGAGGAATTGTGATGTTACTGAGCCAAGCAGAACAACTTGATTTTTCACTTATTGAATTACAACACACTGGCTACAACTTCCCAGTGAGAAGCGGTTTCCCACCACCAGTGGACAATAATTTAGGCAGAGTTTGAAATAAATCCCCAGCTTCCCACACCAAAAACCATCAAGATCAACCCCTTCCCCTACAAATATCCCAATGAATTACCATTTTCTAGTAAAAAAAGCCCAGTGCTTTACTTCAAATTCTCAACTACCTCTAGCTGTGGGCTGGCGGTTCACAGACACTAAATACTACAGGAGGGTGAAAACCCCATTCTCCTGCCAACCTCCCTCAATGCATATTTGGGGGCTCCCTTTGTCCTCTGTTTCCAGTCCCGACAGCCAGCGGCTACGTGCTCCACCCCTCAAACACAAAAAGTGCAATTTCCAATCCCATTTCTATTCTTACAAATATCTCCCAAGATGCACTCCCTGCTCCACAGGACCCACACCCAGAAATCCACCCGAAAGCCCACACTGATTAAAACAGACTTGATTTTTTCTTAGTATAATAGTATGGGGTTTTGGTGGTGGGGGGTTGGGTTTTTGTTTTTTTTTTTTGTTTGTTTGGTTTGGTTTGATTTTTTGGGGTTATTTTAAAAACACCTATTTGCTGACGGCATTCCTGTAGAAAGAGATGGCCTTGCACCCACCAGGGTTGGAGAGAGGTTGGTTTGGTGGGCTGGAATGATCTGTGCTGAGCCGGGGCAGAGCGAGGTGGGATGCTCTGCCAGATTGCCCGAGCCTTTAGCCAGCGTGGGCAGGGGTGTGAGGGTCTTGGTGCAGGGCTCAGCGGCTCTGCAGCCCAGCCTGTCAGGGAAAAGCCAGCGCCGAGCAGCTGTGCCGCAGCCACGGCGAGCCCGGAGATGCTCTAAGCACAAAGTGGGATTTGCAGTGTATTAAACCCGCCTGAGGTGTCCTTTGGAGCCACAGGGGCTGGGGGAGGCTCCAGAGAGACACATTTGGTCAAGCCCTGGCTGACAAATTTCAGGGTGGCCCCATGGCACGTGGGGGGGACAGAGCGAGGCCGCCGCCGGCCCGCGCTGCATGAATAAGGCATAAAGTGCCCACAGAATAATTGCTTCGTCTTCGGCAGCTCCGTCAGTCCTGCTCCCGGGCTCGAGCCATGCCCGTTATTGGGAAGGGGTAATAAAAACCCAGCCGCCGCCACCGAACCCACGGAGCCCGGGAAGGCTGGGGGCTGCCTCTGAGTTAATTGCATGCAAGAAAACAGCTATTAGGCTTTCTGAAGCCTTCTGAAGAGAATTAAAAGGGAATTAAGTTGCTCACTTCAGCTTAGTCAGTACAAATAAACCTTCAGCTGTTGGATTAGCAATGCTGAAGCAGGAGCAGTGGCTGCTGGAATTTATTTCTTTCTGGGATTTTTTTTTCCTTCTTTTTTTCTATTCTTGTCATTGAGGGCAACATAGTGTCAAACCCACCCGGATCTTCTCCAGCAAAGCCCTGCCTCTGTGGCCGTGCTGCTATTGCTTTCATTCCTCATTCCTTCCTCACGGAAATCAAGGAAGAAGCCAAAAAAACCCAAACCAAAACCCCAATCCCAATTCAATTCACACCGGTACCTTTTACCCCCACGGGACTCCAATGCAGATCTCATTTTTCATATAATATTGGGCAAAGAAGCATACCTGGCAAATAAAGAGATGCTCTCTCCCCTGTCTGCGCGTGGTTTGCTCTGCGCAGCTGAACTCCCGCTGCACCCGGCAAGAGAGGTGAGCCCAGGCAGAGAATAAACTGCCAAATAACCGCCGCCTGCAAACGGACTTGGAAATAAAGATTAGATGGGCTTAATGGCCAAATCCTCTGCCGGTGGAACCAAAGCGCGGTTTGAGAGGGCAGCGGCCCCCTGAGCCCCGGCGCGGGTTTGTGACCTGGAGGCGTTCGCAGACAGCCCAGCCCGATCGATGGGCAGCGCAGCCGACGCAGGCAGCACCGTCCTGGGGGCGGCCGGGGGCCGTCTCTTCACTGGGGTAATCGAATAAATGTGAGGAAGCTTCATTTCTTCACCCACTGACTCCAGGTACAACCCAGCGAGCCTGTTCCTTAGTTTCCCCCCCCCGCAAAATCACACTTCTCTTTTCTACAGAGCGTGATTGGATATAAACTCAAAAATCTGCCTATTTTTTATACACACACAAATATACTGTTTAGAGTGGAAGAAAGGAATTTCTGGCTAAGATGCAGGACGTCCCCCCCTCCCTACAGACGCGCTTAGAGGCGGTGCAGCATTTGCTGCGTTAAACCCAAGGCAGGAGGCAGGACAAACAGCCAGAAGGCGGCTGGGCTCGGGCAGAGCCTGGGTGCTGGATCCCAGCCGGGTCCAGCGAGTCCCAGGGGTTTCCATCAGCCAGGCCCGGCTGGAAGCAGGTGTTTTGCAGACACTGGCAGATGCTGGTTTTCTGCCCGGTTCGTGTCCAGGCAGGGGAGTGCCGGACGCCAACTGGCGCTGCTTTAGCTGGGATTTTTATGGTTTCACTGAGAGGGGTTTTAATAAAGTTTTAGAAGTGTTAAGCAGAGCCTTGAGCCCCACCAGCGTTAGGAGAGCCGTGGCGTGGGGGCGGGGGCCCCTGCCGGTCAGCTTTACCCATCTCCCATTCCCCTCCGGCAGGATCCAGCTTCACCACGGAGCCAAACCCCACACCTGGGACAGGAGCCCTCACTTTAGCCCTGCCGATGGTCAGGACCCCGCTGCAGGATGAGGATCTCGGGCCAGCACTAAGCGTGCGGGGGGGCGTGGGGGTGGGGGGTGACGGGGTGGGTTGCAGCGGGACGGGGAGAACAGGAAAGCATCAACATGCCCGAGCGCCCCGGCTGAGCGGGGCCTTGTCGCCCCATCCCCTGCAAGGCAGGTCCTCCCAAGGGACGACGAGGAGCTCGTGCACACCGGGGTGGGCTCCTATACCTTTGGGACCGAGGTCTGGGGAGGTGGCCCCTTTTGGGGGGGCTCTTGGGGGAACCCAGGCATCCTGGATTCCATCCCAGCTGCCAGGCGCGGAGCCGAGGAGCCTCAGCAGGGAGCACCGGCGGAGCCGCAGACGTCGTGCCCCGCGCGAGCGCGCAGCCTGCCCAGCAGCGGCCGTTTGCCTCTGCGCGCCGCAAATCCCGCTGCCTGTGGATCAGCAAGGGGCCGAGCACGCAGGCGCAGCTGAGCGAATATGCTCACGACGTGCAGTTATTAACTGGACAAATCTCACACATTTTTGGTGCTTGCGGAGCTCTTTCAGGGAGGTTTCAGTGGCTGAGACTTTATTCCTCCTTGGGAGGAACTCCTCTGGGAGCACCCTGGGTTGCTTGGTGGTTGTGGATGCTTTAAATCATACCAAGACCTTGCTACCCCCAGGCACTCGGGGAATAAAGTCCCACTGTGCACATATGCGTGAATATAATGGCTTGTGGCAGAGATAGGGCATGGGGAGACTTGCCTGAGGGCACAGGATAGCCACAACCCCTGCTCACATTGCTTTCACAGCCCTGAACACACAGGCTGCACCTGCTGTCCCCCACAGCGTCCCAGTCCCTTTCCCAAGGGGCTGTTCCAGCCGCTTTCCGTGCCACTCCCAAACACCCCTGCTTGCCAAGGCTCTCCTGAACACCAGTCCAAAGGAGACGGTCAAAGACGGCCAGTGAAAACACATTTGGAAACAAGGCACAAATACCTACAGCCTTGAGCATTTGCTCTGGATTAGGCAGCCAGCACGGGTGCTCACTGTAGCCCCAGGGACCCTCCTGCTCTCCCCTCTGTCCTTCCCTCCGCATCCCTCCTGCTGCTGAGAGTCCCTCGTGCCCTGAAAAGGAGGGCAGCGGGCCGAGAGCTGGCTGCACCAGAGAAAAAACCCAGCAAAATAGTGCGCGGCAGGTAGAAACCCTACGGCATGGTCTGGGCTGGATGCTGGCACCGCCCGAACGCCCCACAGCACCTCGAGGGTCAGCAAAGGGAGCGCTGCTGGTTTTCCCAGCCGTAAGGGAACATCAGACGGTGGAAGAGTCAAAAGCAACACTCAAATGAAGCAGAAAAGGAGGGAGATGCCCAGCCTCGCTCGCCGGGCAGGTCACACACGCGGCATCTTTATGCGCAGGTAATGATCTGCACGGGTCAGCGCTCCCCGCCCCGGCCTGATGGCAAATAGAGCCGCTTGTGCTATTAGCACTGTGATACACAAGCTGAGGGCAAAGCTATCAACCAATTTTCCTCTTACAGAGCCTGGAGGGGAGGGGAAGGATGAGTAATTCCAACCCCAGGGTGCGCAGGGTGAAGGCTGGCAGGGGGCGAGGGTGGCAAAGCAAAGGGCCGAGGCAGATCCCCCTTGGAGCATCTTTGCTGGCACCAAAAAGCACCAGCTGCTGTGGATAACACCCCAGGAATGGGGCACAGGCTGGGATCACCCCGGGTCCAGGCCAGTGGCTGGCTGGCTGCAGCAGGAGCATCACCCCAGGGCTTTAACAGAGGGATTTCCACCAGGGAGGAGAGGATTCACCCTGTGGTTGACCTCTTACCAAGCCTTTCCATGTTTCTTATTTTCCAAACAGCTGCTTTCTTGTGGGCAAATAACACTCACCCCCTCCAGGCTGCCACCGCGGAGGGTGGACAAGTCACACGCTTGGGGACAAATCCCAGAGCTGCCACATTCTACAGCACGAGAAAGAAGCGGACCCAGCTGGGCTGCAGGGCTTGCTTGACCCCAGCACCCTGGGACAAAACACTCCCGCACCAACCCCAAAATCAGCGGGAACTGCCCTGCCACACGACGAGTCACGGCAAAAGGCTTCGCTGCTGCCACCGAGACGCCAAGCCCGGGTGCCTCTCCCGCTGATGCTGTTCAGCCTGACAACATCTTTTTGATTAAATTCTCCAGCTTTCAGGGTGCTGTGCTGCCTGGCATGTAATACTTAGGCTGCTAACGGGATGTTTCATCTCCGCCTTCCCCTCCTCTGTGCAATACTGAGGGCTACGTGTGCTCCCTTCCCTGCTTGGGTCTGCGCAGTCAGTGGGTGTTTATCCTCTCCTCAGCAGCAAGGCGGGGGTAGCAAGGCCCTCGAGGAGGCTCAGCAGTATCCTGGGGTGGCAATAGACCAAAATTGCTCTGTATAAGCCCTCTGGGATGGATAGTACAGGAAAAAAAGGAAAAAAGGAAAAAAACCAGGGCTGTTGGAGGGTCCTGCCTCCTCCTGTGTGATGCCCCAGTGGGTCCGGCCAGCCCCCGTGATACAGCCCTGCACGGGTTTTGTCTTTGCCTTGGCTTCGTCTGCAAAGCAAGCAAAGCATGAGCTCGCTTTACCTTCAACACACATTTCCATCGCTGCTGGGGCTGTACCGAGCACGCAAAGCCTCTGAGCTCCTTTGCACGTGCCTTGCCCCTGCGGAGCCCAGCAGCATCCCCCAAGGGCCCACATCTCACCCCAGGCTGGAGAAATTCATGCTCGATAACTGCTGTGACAGCTCCTGCAGGCTCTGGCTTGGCCGTTTATCTGGGTGAGATGTGCTTAAACACAACCTGGACAGAAGGGCAGCGGCAGATGGGACCGGCTTGTTCCTCACCACCGCCACTGGCCGCGGGGACAGGCGGGCCTGGGCCAGGAGCATCCCCTCCATCTTCCCCAGCAGATGCTCGAAGGCGGCTGCAGAGCTGCCTGACAAGTGACGTACTTGGCCCTGGCCTAAAAATGTCAGTTGGTGTTCTCCTTCCCCGTGACAAGCGTGCTGGGGTTTGTTGCTAGTAAAACTGGGGGCAGGAACTCAACAAAACTCCAAATACAGACACGGCAACTGAACTGTCAAAGAAAAAAATTTAACCCTTGATCCTCCTCTGCTTTGATATACCATTTGTTTTTAACACAAAGAAAATAGAAATTCCTTAATTTTAAGCAGCTGCCACACGGCCCAGGCCAGTGTCGAGGGCAGATGCAGTTCAGAAGCCCTGGGGAGGGGGGACAGGACCAGAGCGGCCGCTCCGCCGGAGCGAGCAGCATCCGACCCCGCCAGCAGCGCCAACCTGCTGCATCCAGCCTGGAGCCCGTGCGCGGAGTCACAGCGATGAGCCTTGTCTTGCTAATAAAATAATTGAACATGATCGCCTGCCCTACTCGGATCATGGCCAATATCCACCACATAAACCTCATCTGCCAAGAGATTTATTTGTTAATTAAAGGTGGGGGGGGGGGAAGCCTGGGCAAGGCTCAGTCCTGCTCTGCGTGACCCTGGGCTGCTGCTGCAAAACACAGCCCTGGAGCTCGCACGGGTTTGCACCAAGTGAACTGGGATCAGAGGGCACCTGAACCCATCCCAGGAAGGCTTGGGCTCCTGCTGCACTGGGGATGGTGGTTTGTTCTGCGATGGTGGAGCACTGAGGGTCTGAAGAGGCTGACTAGGTGATATCTCAGTGCCTGCCCTCCAGCTCTGGTTAGGAGGGTTTGCACCCTGCGCCTTCCTTACCCAACCGGCAGGGAACAGCCTGGCCGCTCCCAAGCGAAAACAATGAGAAAGCAGAAAGATAAAAATGCCCATAATATAACCCTGCTAATAAGCGGCATGACAAGGGTAATAAATGCAGCCTTTCCTCAGCTGCCCTTCCTGCTCCAGAAGCCACCCCTTCATCTAAAGCGCCGGCGGAATTTTTCTCCTTTTCATCACCAAGCAGTCGGCTGCCTGGCGCAGCATTTTTTCCCCAGCGTGGTGCAAAGCACCTGGATCTGATCTCGGGGCCCAGACCCTCAGGAAGGATGGAAATCTGTGAGCACACGGGGCAAACGGCTGCTGCTCCTCACTGGGCCATCAAGGCTGAAAAAGGAACTGCTCCAATCACTCTTTTGGGGGGATTTAGATGTGTGTGTGTGTTTTCGAGTTTTCAAGTCCTCTGGACTTGGCCCCAGATGCTTTAGGTTTTGGTATTAGGAATTAATTCTTTCTGGATGCTGCCAAGGTAACCAGTGAGCCGGGATCCAGAAGCACAACCCCACATCCCTGGGTTACAATGAGAAGTAAAGGATTTCAACCCGGGGGGAAAATCCCTTTGTTCGTACACAAACGATATGAGACACACTAGTTTTGTCTCTACATGAGCAAAATCCCATGTTTCTGCCCCTTGGAGGTTGGGCAAAACCTGGGATTTACGGGAGGTGTGGGCCAGCATCCTGGGGCTGTCAGCTCTTGGTGCTCCCGGGGGAGCCGCGGCCTGGGATGGGCCACGAACCCCTCCGACAGCAAACCCACCCCCCTTGGCTGAGATCACTGTGCATTAATCAAGAATTATAGGGTATTTTCACGGAAATTGATCAGTTCGAGAACAATTTGCAGACGGAGCAAGGGGCCAAGTGCCCGTGATAACAGCGGCAAACTCCTGTCACCAGCCCCCGTTTTTACGCAGCCCCGTTTCCACGAGCACCCTGGGCTTTCCCCCATGTCCGCACTGCACGGACACATCCCTCCTCTCACCCCAGCCTGGCTTAGGCCACAGCGAATGATACACTAAATAGATCTGGGCAGGGGGAATCAATCCATATCTTTTCCTTTCTCGGAGCACGGGCAGCCCCGCAGGGAAACCCTGCTCGGCGGGAGCAGGGCAGCCCGGCAAAGCCAGGCGGATGCTGCAGCCACGGGCCCCCAGCTCCTCTCATCCCCCCCAGCCTCCACCTCGCTGTTGAAGCTGGCACCAAAGGCAAAACCTGCCTGAGATGATTTTTCTTTCTTATTTTCTATCTTTCACATTCTTTGCACAGCCCTTCTGTCTGGCGGTATGCTAACACTGCCACCAAATTGAAGTTGGAAGATTAGAGCAATCAAATCCATTTCCACAGGATACATTTAACTGGACAGGTTTTGCTTTAAACCTAAGTACCCTACTGGGGATTCATTACCAAAATCCATCCGCTTCCCATTTGTTTCTAATGGGAGGGAAGATGAGGTTTGAATAATTAAAAGCCAGCTCCTCTCTGCCTGCCGCTGGACGGAGCGAGACTGTGCCGCTGCTCTGCCCGCTCGCCTCTGCTCCGGCGCCCGAGCCCCGCGCTGTGCAGTGACCCTGCAAAACCCCAACTGTTTATAGCATCACAGAACGGTTTGGGTCGGGAGGGACCTTCAGAGCCCACCCAGCCCAACCCCCCGCAGCGAGCAGGGACATCCCCAGCTCGAGCAGGTTGCTCAGAGCCCCGTCCAGCCTGGCCTTGGATGGTTCATGGGACGGGGCATCTCCCACCTCTCTGGGCAACCCGGGCTGGGCCATCAACATCATCGTAACAAATTTCTTCCTTACATCCAGTCTGAATCTCCCCTTTTTTTAGTAAAAAAACATCACGCCTTGTCCTATCGCAACAGGCCCTACTAAAGCGTCTGTCCCCAGTAGCAAAGCCCTCCAAAACCCCACCTGGCTCCGATTTGCAGGACCCTGGCTGGGACGTGAGCTCCCAGGATGGGCCCTGGCTTTGCAATGCACCAACTCATCACCAGGTGAAACTAGTGTTTTAAAAATATCTCCCTAAAGAAGGAGCAGGGGAACAGCCACTGACTTTTTCCAGCTTAAAGCTCTCCCAAATCCTGGTGTGTGGTTGCATCAGCTCGGAAAGGCTGGGCTTGGGCATGTCGGACAGCCGTCGCCTTCCCTTGCAAGGGCAGCGGTGGAAAGTGATGACAAATTCCTCCAGTTAATTAAAAAGCCCAACTCCGACAACGTAGCAGAGCTTTTGAAGTAATTTATGACCATTTATTCATTTTGTCCCAGCACAATCTCTGTGGAAATGTAAAATTCAGCTACTGTATGATTTTCTCTTTACATTGACTGGAAGGAGAAAGAGTGAATAGATTCTGTTAAATTAATTATCAGCATTGATTTCTTGTCTTTTTTATATTTTTATCCCGAGACAGAGCCCTCAGTAACTTTGAAGAATCTCTAGCACTCAGGCTTGGAAAATTGATCTAGCAGTTTCTGTGAAGCAGCATTTCCAAGCTCCCCTTCCTCAAAATACACTCTAAATGTTAATTTGCATGCTCGAAAGGAACCGGGTGATTTGTCATTATATTTGCCTCCTCTCCCCTCTCCCAGATGTAGCTACTCGTTCCCTTCTTAATTGATTTTCATATTTAGATTCAGTTCTAGGGAAAGTAATTTGGGGACTGAATCAGAGAGAGAATTAATAGCTGACAACAAATGGGAACTTCGATGGGACTTCATTAGGCCATCGGAGCGCCCAAACTGGTCCTCTCTTCCTCCAGCGGTTTAATTTTCTTCATCTATTATAAATCATTCTATTGAAAAATAGTTACTAAATAGAGACTCCTCACTGCTTCTGCAAAGCAGAGGCAAAAGCTGCCAGATAAGGGGGAAGAAATTGTCTGCAAGCATTCGTTGGAGTAAAAGCCCTGGAGGGTCTCTCGCGGCTCCGTCGGCAGCTCAGGCGTGCAGGATCCTGCTCCATCCCTGCAGCCTGGGGCCGGACCCAAAGCAAGGGGAGCACGGCCAGCAGAGGCGGGTGCTGCAGAGCCCGGTGCGGTGCCTGTCCCCACCCAGGCCCGGCGGATTCGCCCCGGGATGCGCCCGCGTGCAGCGGGAGCAGGACCTGCACCCGGCGGGGAGAGGAGCCCCAGGAGGTGCCCGACGCCCCCAGAAGAGACCCTGCGTCCTGAGGGCAGCCAGGGAAGCGCACCCACGGAAAACAGCATGGAAATCTCCCAGGAAAATTGTGTTGCGGGCCTTCTGCAGCTGGCACCCGCAGCTTGGGAGCCCTTCGCCGGCAGAGGACAGCCGGCAGCGCTCGCGTCCCCTCCCCGCACAGGGACCCCGAAGCACATGGGATGCTCGTGATGGCCAAATAAGCCGCGAGCTTTGGTTGGAAGAAGCCAGAAGCCCCAGGACACGCTGGTGCTGGCGAGCCCTGCTGCCCCTGGGGCTGCTCTGAGCCTGCTGGGGGGCTGCCAGGCCTGCCATAGCTCAGGCAAGCCCCTGAGAGCCTCTCCCATCCCAGAGCCCTCGTTAACATTAATGAGCAGTCACCAGGACACCAGGCGGTGCAGCACTGCTCCAGCTGATGGGAATTACCTAGCACCAAATAGCTCCCTGGGCTGACCTATCCAGGGAGCTGCGGTCCCGCTTCAGCTCTGGTTTTACTCTTTGCATGTTTAGCACCTGGACTTGTGAAAAAACCCCCATCTTTTAAGGAAGAAATGTTTTTCCACCAGTACGTGTCATTTCAGGGCCACTCCAAGGCTGGCTGGAGAAAGCAGTTCCTTCCCCTCTCCTACTGTTCTAAACACGGTTAATTCTTTTATAAATTAACTTGCACAATGTCACAGTACATTACCTCACCTTGGAATATTTTTATTCTGAACTTTGCATGGCTGATAAATGGCACGATGCTTGGATTTTCTCTGGGGATGTTTTACCCATAATGTAACTTATTAAAATACAGCTGACTGCAGAAGAAATAGCACTTTTTTCGACAGGGTCCAGGTTATCCAGTGAAACACAGATAATGAATAATGGTTTACGGCAAAACTGATAATTCAGCAGCTATTATATAGACTGGCCCTGGGGTTTCCTTTAATCATCGGAGAGTGCTAGGCAGGGTGCCATGGACCACCGGCTAGCTGGAAAGCAGGGGTCCCCGGGAGGGGAATGGCACAAGGTCACCACGAGGGGTGACAGCGCGGGTGAGCCCTGCCCACCACGATGCCCCTGCCCGCTGTGCCAGGGAGCTGTACCCACTTCCACAGACATCGTGGTTTATTCCAGCATTTTATCCCTGGCTGTGAAATGCTGCTTTATTTATAGCAGGGGCCAAGAGGTAAAGCAAAGTGGTCTTATTTCTACACGTGTCTGCTTTCTCCCGTGTGTAGGGCAGGACGAGGCAGCGGTGCCCAAGCCACAAGCAGGAGCCTCATCTCACCCAGCACCGCCGGCTGCGCCACCGGATTGGGGGATACACGTCCCTTGGGGTATCCCATCCCCTGCCAGCCAAGGGAGGGGATCCCAGCCCTGCTGGCTGTCCCCAGAGAGGGGGGAAGGGTTTTCTCTCTCCCAAAGATTCAAGGATGCTGAGCATATTTCTCCAGTTATTATCCACATTTGCCAAGGCTGCCCCTCTTTCCTCCATCAGCTACAGCCAGCTCCAAAGGTGTTAGGTGTTGCCATCAGCTGGCCAACACCTCCTGCCAGCCAGTTCCCCTGCACACCCCATGGCAGAGGGGAGGTGGCTGTCACACCATCCCATCCCTGCTCCCAAACCAGCTCCAGTTGTGGCCACCAGCAGCCTAGCTTGGGCCCAGCACATGCTGAAGGACAATTTCAGCAGGCAAGAAGAGAGAAGGCAGCTCCCACCAGGGCCAAGAAGTGGACACAAGCCCTGATGCTCCAATCTTTCCACATTTCTAGAGACAGACACATGCCACATACCTCAGGGTGCCAGGGACAGCGGTGGCTCCAGAATGAAGGCACCAGGATGCCTCCAGCAGCATCACAGCTCCTCTGCGAGGTGGGGCTGGGGGAAGCTGTGGGGCAGAGGGGGAAGCCGTGGGGGAGGCAGCCCTGCTCACCTGGGGCTGCCTTTAGCCCTGCCCACGAGCAGCACCTGCCTCCGACCTCCTCCCTCCCCAAAAGAGAAAGGAGATGCAAACCTTCTTTTTCCCTTTCCCTCCCTTTTATATCACCCTGAGCCAGGGAGGGTCTGTTAACCCTTCCCTGCCTGCAGGCCCTTGGCTGTGCCCCAGCCGCCCCCTGGGCCAGGCAGCAAGGGGACGTCACGGGGAGAGCTGGTGCCTCCGTGTTGGTCCTGTCCCATTTCTTCCCCTTCTGGCCCCCTGTTACCACCCAGGGTATTGCTCGCTGCTACCAGTGGTGATGAGAAAAAGCAGATGGTAAATAGGCTCATTTTGTGAAGCAAGGTTAACCCAGAGATTAAGCGGCAGCGGGGCAAATGGAGCTGTTTGAAGGATCAAGGAGTTGGAGGGGGGACGTGATGGGCAGGGAAGGAAGGTGCAATATGCCCTCAGGCGGAGAAAGAGAGCAGTCTGGATCACTCCCACCAGCCAGCGTGTTATCATCCAACGGGCAAACTGCGTTGTGCTGGGAGGCTCGGGCTGGCCCCAGCCCGGTGACACCCGGGGATGCTGCCGGGACCGCCACGGGCTGCTGGGTAACGCTAAGTGACCACTTAAGCGCTGTGCCTCGGTTTCCCAACTCACACCCCGAGGCTAACCTCAGTTATCAGCAGCGTCGGCAGTGACATGTCACACGTCCGAAGTACAGTGAGAATCTCTGCAGAGAGATGTAAATCCAAGTCAAACACTTCTTCTTCATATCTCTTGGGAAGATGAGACGGTAATTAGCTCTGACAGCAGGATCCCAGCTGGCAGGAGGGCAGGAGCGCGGTCTCGCTCGCAAGCACCAGCCGCTGCCTGCCTAGAGCTGCCTCCCTGGTCCTGCCTCGTGCCACAGCATCACGATTTCATCCCCGGTGGGGCTCGTAGAATCCAGGGGTTTGCACGCGTGGACTCTGCTCAGTGTTTAGTCGGGTTTAAACTAGCTTCTCTGTCCTGCCTGCAGCCGAGCCTGGCCGGGCCATCTGGGATGCCCGTTATCGGCAGCGCGAGGGGCTGCAGCTCCAAGGCTTCGCTTAAACTGCCCCAGACAGTATCCGAAGACCTCCCTTTTACTGATTAGCAGGCAGTTGTGTTTACATCTCCTCGAGACTCTTCCTCCTCTCTTTAATAAATACCTCCTCTTCCTTCAGTGGCAAATCCACCTGTGCAGTCAGGAGCCCCCGAGGCCCGACCGCAGGAGCTGCTGGGGCAGGGAGATGCCCGGGAAGCGGGGGGGCAGCCGCTGCCTTCTCAAATCCCTTCTTCATTATGCACGATGAACACTTGAAAATCTGACCCGAGGTGGCTGTTGTTGAGTCATCCTCTGTTTAATTGCTTGCAAATATTACACTGTCTCGCAGTGTGGGCTGTAAATTACCAGCAAATAAAATGTAGAAGCTGCTTTACAGCTAATATATTGCTTCTTGGGAAATTTTTGGATTAAATGAGTCTTTCTGCTGAGGTAATCGCCCCTTCCCCTGTGATCAGGCTCTGGTGAGGGGTGCGGAGCTGGGGCGGGGGATGCTGCCCTCTCACCGGCCCATGCCTGCCCTTTGGAGGTAGGAAGAGCCACGGGGAGGGTAAATCACAGAGGCATCCAGTCCAACCGCTGTGACGATGTTTGTGCCACTTGCTGAGAGCCTCAGAAGCGCCAAGCGCTATTTATCAATATTCCCCAATACCCTCCGAGGTGGGTCTTTCTGAAGATTTCAACATGAGGGTTCGTTAAGTGACTTCAAGTGAAAAAGGAAAAGCCACTATTCAGCAGTACAGATTTCCCCAGAGGCCTCTGTATTATCGTCTTCCCAGTTACGACTGACTTACCCTTGACGTGCCTGGCTTGGCACACACACTGCAAATTGTTGCTCCGGTTGTGAATCCAGGCTGTCTCGATGTCCGGGCAGAGGGGGTGAAGTCACCGCCGGTGCCAGCATCCCTCTGTCTTCCCGGGCGGTCCCCAGGGGCCTGGGCTGTCCTGCTGCCCATGCACGAGGCTGGGGCGTCACCCGTTGGTGATGTCTCCTAAGCTCCAGCCACGGCCAGCCCTAGATGGATAAAAATTGTTGCAGGAAATTTTGAGATTGGGATGAAGCTGGGAGATCTCTGCTGTGAGCTGATGAAGCGTTTGGGGCAACTTGGCTGGTGCCGTGTGGATCTTCATGGCCACGTTCGGTGGTGGCCTGGGTCCGGCAGGGTTTCTGTCTGTTGGGAAGGTCTCCAAGAACAGGAGTGTTGAAACTGCCTCCAAATTAACCTAATTTATTAATTCCCATCTCTGGACTCCAAGGTCATCTGTCCATCACCAAAATGCATCCATCCCAGGGAAAGGAGCTGGCAGTTGTTTGAGAACCTGAGAAAAGGTGATGAGAAGCAGAAAACACCAGCGGTGCTGCTGCGACACCTTCCAAAAATAGATGGTGGCCAAGCAAAGGAAGAAAAAAATGTCTCCCCTCCCTGCCTTGAGCTGTTTGGTTTTTTTCCAGGCACACAATTAGATGAATTAGAGGGTTACAGAGAGGCCCGGGGCTGAGCCACCGCCGGGGGAAAGTCCCGCTGGGGATTTGGCCCCAGCACCGGCTGGTGACGGCTCAGGAAGGCGGCAGGACCTCCAGTCACATTAAAACGACAAATTTCTGACCTGTGGCAAGCATGAAACGATGGCTTGGAAGTGGTTTGTCCGTGACTAACAGGAAATAAGATTTCACATAGTTTCTAGATCCTTCTCCTAGTTGTGCTGAAAGGAAACGGTACTCTTTGAAGCAAAGTGTGTCGTGTCCCCACCCCACCCCCCCGAAAATCAAGGTTATTTCAAGGTTTTATAACTTCCCATTGGCCATCAGAAACCAGGAGGCAAAATCAACAGCAGCCTCGCTCAGAGGTACCCCAGCCCTCTGCATCCCTCTGACTTCTTAGAAAAGGCAAACTAAGTGTTAAGGAGCGCTACTGCTTTTTCCCAATCTCCCTCTGTAACTCTGAGACAAAGGATAATTAATTGATGAAGGAGACTCTTTCTATGAAGGCACTTACTCTACTTTGCAAAGGAACGCAAACTATAATTAGCAGGTTTTTTTTCTTTTGGTGCAACCTGCAAACCCCCAGCAGGCCTCGGGGGCTGCCGCGCAGGGATGGATCGTTCGTAGGTGTTGGGCAGGGGTCAGTCCTTCAGGCATTTCAGCAGCAGCTGGCGGCACAAATGAGGACTTTTCAGAATCAGACCGTGAGCTTAGCTACTTTTCAACTCAAAGCATCACCCTGAGGCAGGGGGAGATGTGTCCATGGTCTGTCAGTCCCGGTGTCTCCATCATTGACGGCTTTTGAAAGTCCTGCAGGTTCCCGCTCCTCCCCATCTGCCTCAGACACCTCGCCGTGACTCGGGACTGCAAAGGAAAACCACAGTCCCTATGAAAAGAGGTGGAAAATGAGATTTATGCATATATCAAGGATGAAAAGATAGACTGATATTTCGGGGTGCCCAGCTGGGGTGTGCCTTCCCAGGGCTTGGGCAGCACCTCCCGCGGACGGTCCCTCCCTGGCTGGGCACCCAGCTCACTCTTTATTTGGAAAACACTTCCCATTCCTTAGAAAAAGCCTGGGGCAGCCAGAAAGCCATTTCCTCTCTGAGAAGGCCCTGGAAGAGAGCAGAAGAAGCGGAGAGGAAGGAAGCTATAAAGCAGAGGAAGCTGTAAGGCATTCAAAACCTTGGTACGGCAACACTCAGCAGCTGGAAAGGAATAAAAGAGTATCTGGTCTTTGTTCACCCCCGGAGCCACAGCTTTGGCAAAGATGAGCAAGAACAATAAAACTTCCACCAGCCCTAGGTTTTCCTTGATGCGTGTTAAGGATTTTCTCAACAGGAACTCTGAATAGTGTGAATAATGGAAAACATTTTTGTTGCCTCTAGGGAGGAAGATGCACATGAAATGGTTTTTCCTGGCTGGGTCGTGCTGGCAGCAGCCCTGGGTGCAAATAGCTGCTGTGCAGCTTTCAGGAGCCACCCTTGAGAAAGACGGGAAGGAAACGTGTCCTTCCCTCCTTCCCTCTCTCCTTCAGCTAATTTTGTATTTCTCTTTCTGGCCGTGCTGCAGAAAGTAATGAACGTGGGTGATTTGCCATCAGATAAATGGCATGCCATTAGCTGCCTGTTTAGAGACCATATTTCCTCCTTGTGATGAGAGCTCAATATCTTTCCAATGAGTTATTACTTGGAGATCTTCTAGACCTGGACTTTAAGTACTGAGCAATTACTGCACCGTAATTCCAGGGCTGCTCGCCTCCCTGCTAGACACAGTCTCTTAAGCCTCATCAGGTTGACTGGAGGAAGCTTTTTCAGTTTTAAAAGAATGGCTTAATGGCAGCTGTTTCAAGCAGCTCCCTTTCCCTTCTCCTTTCCCATCCAGCCTTTTCAGTCACCTGCTGCAATCTCCTCGCCCTGCCCAGCAAAGCTGAGTGGTGATGCGGGGGGTTGCCGGGGCTCCAGGGACCAGGGATGCAGCCTGCAACAGGAGTATGTTGGAAATAACAGAAAAGTGGCCAAAACCTTGCACCTACACATGCATTAAACCACAGCACTGCTGCCCGTTATGGCCAGGCTCTCCCGGGGGCTGGCACAGCTGCACGCCCCAGGCCAGCACGTCCCAGCGATGCAGCCCATCGCTAACCCTGCTCCCACCTCCACCACTGCCAGCTCCAACGGCCTCGGGCAAACTCCTTCCTCTGCTAGGGCTGCCTTCCCTATTTGCAAAGCAGGAAGAAAAGCCCTCTCTTCCACTTTGGGAAAAGCCCTTTGCCCTGGGACACAAGTCTGGAGCCACGTTTACATCTTTAATACAATGGTTGTGCTCCAAGCTCCCAGTCAAGCCTGGAGCTCGGTGTGGCAGCAGTGGAGGCTCGAGCGGTGGTTTTGTCTTTAAACCTCATTTTTGGGGGAGTATCAGCACGTCCTGGTCTTTTCTGTATCTCAAGGGAGTAGTGGGTGATGTTGGGGGGCCACATTTGGAGCTGTTTGAACAAAACATTCCCAAGATATGCCCATTTTCCTCTCCTAAAAATGAATTATGAAAGCAATAGGTGCTCCCTCAAGCCTTGCATGGAGCTGGAGTTGAGCCCAGCTGACATGATCGTAGCACGGGTTGGAGGGAAGTGCTGCGGTTGTGAGATACAGGTGCTATAAATGTGAAGGAAAAGCACCAAAATTTTGCAAGCAGGTTGAGCCAGCCCTTGTGCTCCCAACATGTCCAAGCACAGGCAGTAACGCTGCTTCCCTCAGGGGCTGGAGGCCGAAGGGAGAAGATGTACCCGGTAGCAACGTCCCTTTTAGCAAGCACCAGCAGCTCCTCTGCCTGAAACCTGTGCAATCGCTGCCAGAGATTTACTCCCAAAAAGCAGATTTCTTTTTTATGAAAGAATACAGCACAACAAGCAGAAAACTCAGGGCTAAAGCCGTTAATGCAGAGTTCACGGTGCCTGGGGCATCTTATGCATTTTTAAACATCTCAACCTGCAGAAGTGGGAAAAAAAGGCAGCCAAGGCCTGCAGCCGTCCCGCTCGGCTCCTGCTGCGGGCACCTCCGCTTCTTCCCAGCACCAGGGCACCCGGGCTCCGTGCGAGGCCCCAGCAGCCGGGCGCTGGGGCGGGACAGGGCGCAGCGGGGTGGGATGCTGTGTCATGGCATCAGGGAGATGAGATCGGCAGGGATGTGACGCAGCAGGGTGGGATGCAGTGGGTTAGGATCAGTGGGATGGGGTCAGTGGGAGAGGATGCAGGGGGAGGGGATGCAGGGGGAGAGGATGCAGTGGGATGGGGATGCAGGGGGTGGGGCTGCAGCAGGATGGGATGCAGCGTGAGGGGATGCAGGTGCCAGGGTGCAGCGAGCCATGATGCAGCAGAGAGACCGAGCACCTGCGGGTGCCTCCCCAGCCCTGCTGGGAGCCGCCTCAGGAGCAGGCCCCAGCTCTTGCAGCACTCCCAACAACCAACGCTCAGCACGGGGTTTGTTCATGAATGACAAACTCCTGTTCATTAAGGAACATTTCTAATGAGCAATTAAAGACCTAAGTAAGCCTCAGAGGGAGAGAGGGAGGGATGGACGGATGGATGGATGGATGGATGGATGGATGGATGGATGGATGGATGGATGGATGGATGGATGGATGGACAATGAGCACCATGACACCCCTGATTTACCAGGGCAAATGCTGTGTTACAGGAGAAATGATAAAATGGAGCTAGCCAGGAAACTTGCTATTTTTTCTCTCTCTCTTTTTTTACCCTGTCCTGGGACAAGCCAGGCAAGGTGTCCCGCGCTACGGTCAGGTTTGTCTCTCCTTTTCCCTCCTCCTCCTCCTCCAAAAAAATGGATTCTTCTTTGCAGCACTGGGGTTTTCTTTTGAATGACCAAGTAACAGAACAAACCTACGGGAGATATTTCAGCCTCCCAAATTGCTGACGTTGAAACGTATCCAGGAGACGAGGCCAATACTGGGAGTATTTTAAATAGATCAAATAATGATTGCCTTGCAAAGCCAGATTTTTATGTCTCAGGCCTCAGGCAGGTAGAGTTCAAGTGTGTTTCAACAGTGTATTAATAGTGTATTAATGAAGTCCGCTTACGCCGCTTGCGATCTTCAAAGGCAGTCTTGTTTTTGAACTGTAATTGTCCACTGAGAAATGACAAAACAAACAGCAATTACACTGGAAAAGGGATTTTTAAAAAATTATGCCAGTGGGACTGGAGCTTATAAAACAGCATTAGTGATGTATACACATTAAACTGTTGCCAATTACTGGAGAATTGAAAGCACAGAAGTGCCTTGTTTTCCTGTTTTCTTTCCTTTCCCTTTTTCTTATTATTAATTTTTCGCAGTGAGGGCGATGCCCAGGGATGAAGGCAGACGGTGCGTCTGCAGCCAGACCCTCGAGGAGCCCCCGGAATACCCCCACGTTGGGATGGGGACCCGGGCGGGTCCTCTGGCACCCCTGAGCTCGCAGGAGACGCGGTCCCTGAGATGCCAAATAATTCCTCTGCACCAAGGTGCCCGATGCAGCCGCGGCGCTGGGAGCTCCCTTCCAGCATCGCTGCCCGGTAGGAGCAAAGCTACACGATGTGCCCTGAAAACTGGTCCAGCCTCTCCGAAAAGATGAAAGCTTACCCAGCCAGAGAACATTTTTATTAGCATGATGCTAATAATTCGTTATTTTTATTAGGGTGGCGCTGTCCCTCTACGTGCAATCTGCAGGATTCTTCCTCATGAGGTAATATATCCCACACTGGACCCGGTGTGCGGAAAACTGTTGATAACAACACAGGGCCATT
The DNA here is from genome assembly GCF_963921805.1 of Phalacrocorax carbo. Lineage (NCBI taxonomy): Eukaryota > Metazoa > Chordata > Aves > Suliformes > Phalacrocoracidae > Phalacrocorax > Phalacrocorax carbo. The sequence continues at coordinate 686,859 of NC_087528.1, forward strand.
TATTTTGTGTGGTATTGTTAAAGTGAAGACACCAGCCAGGCAGCGTGGCCAATTACTGTCAGCTCCTACCTGAAAATAGGGAAAAATTCCCCTTCCTAGGAAGGAGAAACAGAAGTTACGGACCGGACTCGCTGCTGCGGCAGGCAAATAATAATAATAATAATTTCTGTGTTTGGAAAGATTAGGAGCTGAAGTGCTCCCTGCCTGCTCTGCCATGTCGGGCTCCCACCTCTATTTTTGAAGCGTTTCTAGTTTCAGACTGGTTTTCTTTACCTAAAGTACACATTTCTATTAAAAATAGAGAAGCGTATTGTTGAGACCCAGCCTACTGTAATTTAAGTACCTTGTATAAAAACATTAAGCAACACATGGTTGCTGTCAGCTCTATAAAGAAGCTCTAAAACTGCTGAAGCGTTAGCAGGCTCTGGCTGAAGGGACGGATCCAGTGCCTGCCGGCACCGCCGCCCTCCAGAAATGCCGGCAAAAGACGTACCTCTCTGCATCAACATTTTCTACTGATTGAGTCACTGCAAAACTGAGGAATTTGGGATGAGAAAAAATGGAAAAGTTAATTTGCTTTTCCCTGCCTGTGAATAAAACCTAAGTAATATATTAATTTTAAAACCACAAAGAATATGAAAATTGGGAACAAAGCACTCAGCTCCCTTGTTGCAGATAGTACTTATCTTGTTTAGGAGATCAGTTTTAAATGCATGCTCAGATAAGCTTATTTTTTCATCTGGAGCTAGCACATTTTAAATGGTTTTATTTAACTAATAAACCCCATTTTTTATGCTGGTTTTTAGGCATCTTAAATTGAAAACCAATTTCCATCTGAATAGACCATGGCACATGTTGTGAGTCCAAAATTAATAATAATCTCATAAAAAAGAAATGCATCATTCCCTATAGTATAACATAATAAAATGCAAACACAAAGAATTGCCATAAATATACATTAAGCTACATAATTGCTTAAGTAACCTCGCATACATAAAGTGTTTTCTTCTGTTTAGCTAAAAAGGAGTAGTAAAGAAAGTAAACCTGCCGGTTAGTGGTTACCAACCAAGAATGATCAAGTTAAGAAAATAAATAAAATGTACAAATGAGAAACAAGGTTAAAGCCGATCACTTAAACCCAGATTTCTGCTTTGCTAATTTAAATCATGATTAAAATGGGTGGCTGAAATCAATTATCTCCAAAGTCTTTGGTTTTAAAGCTCCTTCCACCCCAGGGAGGGCTGGGGAAGGGTGGGGGGCAGCCCGGGCATGGTGGGGGATGCAGTGGGACATGGTGGGGCATGGTGGGTCATGGTGGGATGATGGCAGGGGGTCGGCCGAGTCTCACCCCGCCTGTGGCTGTTGGGCTGGTGCTGAACGCTCATGGATTTAAAAAAAAGAGGTAAATTACAAGTGCCAAGAGCTGCCCAGTGGCATTAAACCCTTCCCAGCCCTGGCTCCGTCAAACGCCGCACGCTTGGAAAGGCGCTTGTTCCACAGTTGTTCCTGACTGCGTGGGTCAGGACGATAAGCCAGGGATTCAGGGAAAGCCAAGAGTATCAGAAAAGAAGCAGCGTGATGGTTGATGCACATCCCACGATGTCCGGGAAACGATGGGTGGCCCAGAGCCATGGAGTGGGGAGATGGTGTCCCAGCAGCCACCAAATCCATCCCCTCCCAAGTTTATATGAGTAGGGTATGCAGGTTTTATAGGAAAGCATTAACAGGGGTGCTCCCAGGTAGGTGTCCTCCACACCGGGCAGCGTGAGAAGGGGCAGCAGAGGCGTGCCAGCCCCACGGCAGTGTCCCAGCTGCTGACCCATCCCACTTTGACACGCGGCAGCACCTGGCTGCTGCCATCACTCTTCGGGTGCTGTGGGGAGCCCAGAGGTCTGCTGTGTTCGCAAAGCCCTACGGCAGCACCCACGCCAAGACCCCCTCGATCCCATGCATGGCCATGCCACCACCCATGGGTTTCCCACCACGGCGGAGCAGGGAGGGCTTCACATCCCTCCACGCTGGGCTCCCGTGGCCCTTCGCACTGCTCTCGAGGAAGCGTAGTAGATGGGGAGTAGATGGGGAGATGTCCGAGGAGCTGGTCTGGGATTTCAGCAGGGCCTGGGGCAGCCCAGGGGATGTGCAGGGACGTGGTGGTGCCGCTGCCTGCTGGCTACAGCAGCACCCTGGGAAGACACTGAGTTAGAAAAAAATACAATTCCTTCCTGGCATCTCTTGCTCTGACTAGCTTCCAAAGCGCACCCCCGCTCCTGAGCAAACCAGACCATCTTCCTTTCATATGAAAGAGAGAGGCTCAGCAAGATGCAGCAATAATCTGTCGTTTTCTATTCCACTGCTCCGTGAGGAGCCTCTGGGGATGGTGAGGAAGGAAAGGGACCTCAAAATAGTGGCAGACTTTCTGTGCAGCTGGAGAAGCTTTCTGGAACAAAGAAAAACCTGGAATAGAATCGTAGCATCACAGAATGCCCTGAGCTGGGAGGGACGCCCTGCAAGGACCATCGAGCCCAGCTCCCGTCCCTGCACAGGACACCCCAAATTCACACTGTGTCTCTGAGGGCCGTGTCCAAGTGCTTCTGGAATATCGCCAGGCTGGTGCCGTGATGCCTCCCTGGGGACCCTGTTCCAGGGCTCCACCACCCTCTGGGGGAAGGGCCTTTCCCTAATGCCCAGCCTCACCCTCCCCTGGCACATCTCCCTGCCGTTCCCTCGGGGCCTGGCGTTGGGCACCAGGTCAGCCAGGTGGGTGACCTTGGCATGGAAGGAAATCAAGTTTGATAGGCAGGACTTTCCCCTCGTGAGCCCGTGCTGGCTGGGACCAGTGGCTGTGCTGTCTTTCAGGTGTTTTTCAATAACCCCCAGAATAATCTTTCCCACAGTTTTGCCAGGCACAGCAGTGACACTGACGGGCCTGTAGTTACCGGGGTCATCCCTGCTGCCCTTCTTGAAGACTGGGACAACATTTGCCAGCTTCCAGCCAACTGGGACCTCTCCAGATCCCCAAAAGCACTGAAAAATCATTGAGAGAGGTCTCGCTCTGACATCAGCCAGCTCTTTAAGTACCCTCGGATGAATCCCATCAGGCCCCATCGACTTCCAGGGATCCAGCTGGAGCAGCAAGTCGCACAGGGGTCTGGGGTTGATTGGGAGTTTATCACTGCCACAGACATGGGTCTCTAGCCCAGAGAACTATGGGGGTCCCTGGGCCAACCATCGGTGCTGAAGACTGAGGCGAAGAAAGCATTAAACGTCTCTGCTTTCTCTATGTCCCTGTTTGCTCATCAAGCAACGGGCCGATGCTATTTCTGGCCTGCCTTTTGCCATGAACATATTTTAACAAGCCCCTTTTGTTGCCCTCACAGTACTGGCCAGCTTCAACTCCAGCTGAGCTCTGGCTGCACAGATTTCCTCCCTGCAGTGGCAAACAGCATCTCCATAGTCCTCCCGTGTCGCCTGACCTTGCTTACACTGGCCATATACTTTCTTTTTTTGCCCTATTTATAGAGAAAAATCCCTGTTCAGCCAAGCCGGCCTTCTGCCTCGCCTGCCTGACTCCCTACACTTTGGGATCGCCTGCTCCCGTGCTCTCAGGAGGTGGCACTTACAAAGTGGCCAGCACTGACGGACCCCGGCACCTTCAGAAGCTTTCCCCCAGGGGACCTTACTAAGCAGTTCCCTGAGCGAGCTGAAGTCTGCTCTCCTCGCACCCAGAGTTGGGGGCTCGCTGGCAGTCTTCCTCTCTTACCATAGATTTTAAACTTGACTGCTTCACGGTCGCCATGGCCCAGGCGGCCCCCTCTGTTAATAAACAACAAATTGAGGAAGGCCCCTTTCCTGGCTGGCTCCCTTAGTACCTGCACCAAGAAGTTGCCACCCGGATGGTTTAGGAATCCTCTGGACCCGTCTGTCCCAGCCGTGTGTATTCCCGGTTGACATCTGGCAAATTGAAGCCCCACATAATGCCAAGGGCAGATGACTTAGAAGCATCCCTTAGTTCCTTAAAGAATAACTCATCGGTGTCACCCTCCTGGCTGGGTGGCCTATAGTAGACTCCCATGGCAACATCCACTTTATTTGTCTGCACTTTGGTCCTTACCCAGAGGCTCTCAACCGTGCCATCGCCAAGCGCAAGCTCCGTGCACCCCAGCTCCTGCACTAACACAATGCCGCCCGCCGCCTCCCCTGCCCTGCCTGCCCCTCCTGAAGACCCCGGGACCACCCATCGTGGCACACCAGTCACGGCACTCGCCCCACCAGGTTTCGCTTATGCCAATGATGTCACATCTCAGACTGGGCCAAGGCTTCCAGCTGCTCTTGCTCGTTCCTCACGCCGCGAGCGTTTGTGTAGAAACACGTCAAGTGCGGAGCGTTGCGCCCATCGCCCCGTGGAGTGCTCTGAAGAATCCCACTAGCACGCAGCTGCTCTGCCTTTGGCGTGCCATGCCATTGCTCGTCACTGACTAGCCTGGTATCGCCCCCATCCCCCTCACCCCTCCCTCCCCCAAGGAAAGGGCTCGGGTGCAAGTGGCATGAAATGCCCTATGTACTTCCTTGGCTGGGAATAGCTAGTAGGACCTGCTTGGAAGAGGTGGGAGGCTTCAAAGAGGCATCTACCATCATCAGCTGGCTGTGGCACCCCAAGGCTGGGACTCCCCAGCGCATGTGCTTTGGAAGCTGGGTTCGCTTCTGCTCCCCCACCACCGTGTTGTGCGGCCTCGTGTCTCGGCACCGACGGCTCCATCCGCGGGACGGGCACCTCCGGCCTCAGAGGCGACCGCTGCGCAGTCCCACCCGCGCTTTCAACCCTCCGGCAGCTGATGGTTTCAGACTGAGACCAAAAAGGGCACTGGCAGAGAGAGGCGATGCCTCGAGCCAGCACGGGGGAAGCTGCCCTGTAGCCGGGGCTGCGGGAGCTGGGGATGGGACGACAGAAGGACCAGGACAGTGTCATCCCTTCTGCTGGAGAGCACAGGCAGAGACTTGGTCTCTGGGAGGGGCGAGAGGCACCGTTGCACCACCCAACCTCGAGACGGGCTCAGCCCCAGGAGGGTGCAGACCCCGCAGCCGGTTCCCTGCCCAAGAGCAGGCAGCAGGGACCGAGGTGCTGCGACCTTTGGTGCCAGCCTGACTTGAGCTCTGGCCCCATCCCAGCTCAGTAATTTCTGAGTTCCTACCACTGCCTTGTTAAACCAAACTAGGAAGAAGCTGAAAGCAAGCTGTGGCAAGGAAAGTGTTTGCGAAGCACCAGCACCAGATGTCGCAGGTCCCAGGTGAGCCTTATCTACCGTGAAAAGCACCAGCTCCAGGCTTTCTTTGTCTTGCCAAAAAACAAGCACTAAGGCTAAGCACGGGCCTTGTGCTGCCAAGGGGCATAAATTGGCACCTATTAGCTGTCCTCAGAATAACTCTAACTTGTTTGACATAATGAGGTGATTAAATCAGCATGAGAAATTCTGCTTCTTGATGCCAACAGGACACGGCGAGATAAATTGCTTTTCACATCTCAGCACAATTAGGGAAAGGACAGAGCGCGGTTTGGGGAGGGGGGCGTCTGCATGGGCTTCATTGATCTTGCTGTGCCGTGCCAGCAGCTCCAGGCCGGGGCAAACAGGGAGTCTGCATCAACCCTCAGCCCTGCCTGCTCTGTTAGTGCTCTGAGGTCTGTGGGAACACCAGGATTGCCTAATATGCCTCATTTCACCCATTTCTCAGCCCCCCATACCCACGAGGGCATGCAAGGACACAGCTGCAATGGTTGCCAGCTCTAGTCAACAACTTGCCACCATCTTCCACACCTACTGCCCACGTGTTTTCCTGCCGCCAAACTCTTGCTGGAGAAACTCGGCGCGTTAAAGCTGGCGTTAACACAGACAGACTCCCCAGGGACAGCCTCTGTTAGCAAGGAGCGGTTCGGCAAAGCTTCGCCAGACCGGGGAGAAGGAGCCGGAAAGCTGCTGCACAGCGCACAGGTCGGGCAGTAAATGCAGCTGGCCTGGGTGGCGAGGAGCACCCGAGCAGCGTCTCGGGTTGGTGTCCTCAGCTGCCGGAGCAGGCGAGCCTCTCCGCACCGCGACGCAGGAGAGCATCAGCCAGTCATGAGCACATGGGTGAGAGCTCCAGAAATCAACTTTCTGCCAACGCCAGCCAACCCAGGAGCTCCCCAAGATCCCAGGCACCTCTCAGGTGCTCAGAGACCCCCGGAGCCTCCACGTCAGCACAGCTCTGCAGAGCCCCACCAAGGCACCCGCCTCCATCCCCCTGTACAGACGTTTCCAACAGATTTTCAATGACCTTCAAAGGGTTGACTCTGCTTGGCCAGCCCTCATCTCCGATGATTTGGTGCCTCTCTGGTTCCTGTCATGCAAATGGAGGGATGGTAAATCTTTGGCCAGCAGTAATTCACATCTAGTCATCCCAGGGACTGAAGATAATGAAGGCTTTTGAAATCCAATAGTCCCTAAACACTTTCAGGTGCTGCCTTTGCCTTTCTGTCTTCATGCTGCAGGGACAAATCATTCCTTACAATCCGTGTTCCTGGACCCTCTCGCCTGGACTCCAGAGAAGGATTTCACTTAGGTCTAGCACAACGTATGGTCATTTGTCATAAAATTATTTTTGTTCATTTGTCTCCATTCTGCCTTTTCAAGTCCTTTTCTTGCGTGCCACCTCGGCCAAATTCCCAATTCCCTGAATTTATTATCACTATAAAATGGTTGCCTGCTCCACAGCATGACCTAGACGCGCACCCCACTGCGATGCTTTAGAGGCCTTCGTCTGTTCCTATGGCAACTGGAAAAAGCAGCAAGCACTGCAGCCAGCGCAGGGATGGATCCTGCACGGATGCTGACACCCCTTCCCAGCTGGGAGGCTGCGAGGAGGCCTGACAAACATGGGGAAAAAATGCAATGCTGGGAGGAACAGAGCAGAAACACATTTTCCTGGTGCTTTCCCTTCCCTGGTCACCCCGTAGCAGCTCTGTGCTGGGACTGTGCGTGAGCAGGATGGGCGCTTGCTGCTTTGCAGAGGGGCACAGCGTGCTGCGCTGGAAGCTGGAGACAACGGGCACTCGGCAGGCGGTGGGATGGGGATTTAACCACGGGGACTTGGGTATCAGCCCGCAGGGCTGCCCGACCATCAGAGCCCACCCGCTGCTAAGGGAGCGCAGCCAGGGCGGTGCAGGGACCTCGCGCCCCACGATGACACCCAGCTGGGCGACACAAAATCCTGTGCCCTGCCGGGCTGCTCTTGCTCTGGTTTCTCACTCTAGCCTCCAAGTAAAATGCCTCACACGAACCCGCTCTCTCCAAACCAGACATCTTTGCAACAAAAAGCTGCTACTGCAAAATCTACTGCCTTTAACCTGTTGATAGACATCAATGCCTTTACTGAGGTTATTCCCTTTTAATTCTTTATTAATCTGTTCCCACATCAGGCACTCCATCAGTTTGCCCGGGATCGAAGTGGAGCTGACAGGCCTGTAATTATCCGGGTCATCTCATTTATCCTTTTTAAACGTTGGCAGAGATCTCACCTGGGAAATCAGTGGAGCAGATTCAGCTCTTGGTTTTGACACAGACACGTTTTTGGTTTTCCCCGTGATGGGTCCCTGCCCCCAGGCTGGGCATCCCATGGGAGATCCTGACCAGCACCTTGCGTACAGCCAGAGGCATCACCCCTGTCTCCTGTAGCATCCCAGCTTTCATTAAAAACTGGGAAAAAAACATGGAAGGGTGCCTCGTCCCCTCTGCAGCACAGGGGTAGGCTCCTCTGCCGCTTGCAGAGCATGGGCTGGGCTCTGGGTGGGACAGTTCTCAGGTGCCACCACAATATACCCTGTATTTGCTAAGCATCCCCTGTCCTGGGTCTGCTAGTCACTCCCATGGTGCAGCAGCACGCTTTCCCCCCATTTCCCAGTTAGAAAAACAAATGTCAAAAAAATAAAGCAAATAAGACTAGAGCTGGCCTTGCCCCTGGGGAAAATTGGTTTTTTCCAGAAGGAAGCAGGCTATAGGTTTCCCCATCCCGGGTGTTCACTGTAGCTCCTGGCTGACGTCCCCGTGCGGGTCGGGCTGGCAGCGCACACCAGCACCCCCGCAGAGCTGGCCGCGCCGCGGGGCTCAGCCCCCTTCCCTACCGAGGGCAGCGGTGTCAGGGCCAGAAGCTGCCCCTGCAAGGGCTCCTGGCCACTCTTTGGCCCAGGCTGAGCTTTCCCCAGTCAAGCAAAATACTGTGAAGCTGCAAAGCCTCAAAGAGAAAGAAGAAAAGAGCATCTGCAGGCAGCAAACGTTCATATTAGGGTTTCTCTAGCAGATAACTTATAGCCACCTATAAAAGCTACATGCAGCGTCTTCTGAGGCCAGGCTGCTTTTAACACCCATCAAAAGACACTGAAAAAAAGTGAAGGGGGATGAAAAAAAAAAAAGCAACAACGCTATGGAGAAGTGCCCTGGCTGCATGGCACGGGAGGCAGCACATTTACACACACCTATCGCCTTTGATCCGGTGCTCCTTGACTCTGATTTTACACTTACGAAGGATGCTGCTTGTTCAGGCAGCGCCTTGAGTGACCGGCCGAGCCCCGTGGGTTCCCACTGCAGCCGGTACAAAGCACTCGGGAGATGGATGGGAAATAGCTTCTCCTCCATCTGCAGCCACACGGTCGTGACACGCTGGCAGGAGACGGGCAGAAAAGCCTTTGCTCGCTACCATCTGGCAGCCGGAGCCCAGGGAACCAGGGCTGGAGGTGAAGGAGAAAATAGCTTTTCTGTTTACCCGCTTGTAGGAAGGAGGAGGAGGTTAAACTGGGACCAAGAGCCGGTTTGGAGCCTGGCAGGGAGCACAGAGCTACATTGGTGACCTCTGCTCACCATGCAAGAGCTTATCCCTGAAGGCAGAAGAAAACATGGGGGTTTTGGTGCTGGGATGCGCTGGGCACCAGAGCAGACATCACCAGGCTTCACCCAGTGTTGATCAGAGCCCCTCTGGGAAGCGGCTTTATACCAAAGGATTTGTGTGGGATTGCTGTTCGGAGCGGAAGGGTTTGTTATGAGCAAAGGAGCCGCGGGGAGGATACCAGGGGATGAAAAAACACTGCATTTTAATGTCCAAGGCTGGCTGGGGCTCAGTGGCATTTCCCTCTAGCTGCTGCTTTGTAATCCTGGTTTGTGCTTCCCAGCAGGTCCCAAGCTGGGGGCCCAAAGCATGAAGCGAAAGGGCACTCTGCTGGGAGGAGGTGGTCTGATTGCAAGGGGTGCTCTTCAGGGCTCGGCACCGAAGGGACTCCTCAGTGCTGAGCGGGGAAGGAGACAGCAGCGAGCCCCACGGCACCGTTTGCCAGCCAGGAAAGCTCGCAAAAACTAATGGCCTCCAAGCAAGTGTTTGCCTGCAGCAACGCTTGCTCTGCGGCTCGCGAGGCCCTCGCAGGGGCTCAGCACCGCTCCGAAGAGGCTGACATTCGGGTCAAGGAAGGGATCAAGTCAGCTGTCTTCCTTCCGTCCACCTGAAGGCATGTTTGCAGGGTCCCTGGGCATGGCGGGGGACCCTTGCTCCAGGGCAGCCTGGGGGACGTGACGGGGGCTGCTCCCATCCAACACATGGAGCTCCAGGCGATCGGACGCAGGGAGCCCGCCCTGAGCTGGCAGCGAGCGGCGCCGCGCTGGCACCGTCAGCAGCCCACGTCAAAGCGACACCAACGCTTCCCACGGAGATTTCTGAACGTGAAGCTGAAGTTGCCTGTGCCCAGGCTACTTCATTTTTCATCTCTCCTGGGGGCGAGCTGCTCCGCTCCTTCCCAACCGGCCTCGGGCTCCTCTTCCTATTTACCGCCAGCCCTGCCCTTTTGCCGCAGCGGGGGACGTGCCTCTCCAGCAACGCAAGGGGATGGCTGGGGGCAGCGTGGGCACCAGGGGTGATGGAAGCCCACCGGCTCCCTCCGCGGCAGAGCCATCGGCAGGGAAGGGGCCGCGGGCTGTACGGCCCCAGCTAAGGGCAGCTGCGCGGTGCCGCAAGCCGACCTCACGCTGCGACTTGGAGAAGCGCCACCGACACAGAAAAGACCAACACCAAGCGCTTTCTGAGCGTGGCAGGCAGCATTTCCACGTGTCCCTGTTTCTGGCGCAAAAACCCCTGGCACACTATAAGGAGGGAGCCCACCGCTGTCTGAAAGGCTTTTAAAAAGCTTTGTTCGATACACGCGTGGTTGTTAAAAAGCCCAGCATCGATTCTCCTCGCACATCCCCCCCAGCCCATCCCGCCCCGACCTCCCAAACCTGCCGCTTCTCCGGCGCCAGGACACCTTTGTGCGGCAGCACTTTATCACACGCACTCAGTACGATGAAGCCACGCGATAGGACTCGCAGAAACGGCTTTTGAGCACACCTAGAGCTGCTTGTTAACCAGAAGGGAGATACAAAGAGCACAAACTACTTGCTGGGGTATTATGGCTTGCGTGTGCTGCTTGCGCGCCAGCCCCATCGCTACCCGGCAAACTTCGAGAATTCAATAGCGCCGAGGATTTAATAGCTGCGGGGATGAAGGCGTGAAAAATAAACGGGCTTTGTTTGGTAGCTTCCTGCCTACAAAATGGTTTCAAATGCTGGGACTTTAAAGCTGGGTATTTTTAAAATTAAAAAAAAAAAAAATTGAAGGCGATTTCCAGCCGACATCTGAGCAGTGAGCTGAGCTTGTTGGGGAAGGAGCTGGAGGCTTTAGAAATGCTCGTCCCTTCTTCCCTCCCATGAGGGCATTAGGACAAACTGAAAGAGCCTTCAGCCTCAGGGGGTCTGCATCTCACTGCCTCACTTAACACTGTGCTGGGCTTGGGTGGGAAATTACCACCCGGGTGGCGGGAGGTGAGATTTCTTGCAGGAGGCGGCGTGCGCCGTGGGGTGAGCGTCAGCCCCACTCGCCCTGGGGAAGGGGGCAGGACGACAAGCCTGCGACCCACAGCTGGCCGCTGCAAAGCGAAAGCTGCTCACCTGTGGACATACAGCCCAAGAGGTGGGTGAAGCACCTCCTTTATTTACAGCAGCTTCCCAGGACCCCATGCCTGAATTGAAAGCGTTTGCTCGCTTTTCGAGAAGCTATTTAGTCCTCTACAGAGGAACGCACAGCATCTCCATAAATTTCAGCAGTGTCCAGAGGGCAGCAGGATCAGAGAAAATGCCCTGACCAAAAATCCATCAATCTCTTCAGGAAAGAATCAATTTTTATGTGCTTGTAGCTATGGGGATTATTGTTGACCTTGTGAAATCATAAATAGAAGGTACTTTTGGCACAGTCCCTGCTTTCATCTGGCTTATTTTTCCTGTTCCTCTCTCTCCCACCTCCCCATTTTTGGAAGGTAGCTGCCTACTTTGCAGGCAGCCCATCTAGAGCATCCTCGCTTGGCCATTTCCATGCATTTTTTATTTTACTAAAGGCAGGGGAGCCCCTCGATGCTCCGGCGCCCCATCTCCCGTTGGGGGGACGCACCCGGCCAGCGCCCAGGTTAGCATCAGCGGGGCATGGCCAAGGCGGGCGCACGCGGTGCGCGGAGCTGCTGCAGCCTGCGAGATGCATCCAAAGTCCTTACCACACTCATTTAACAAATCCTTACACCGCGCTTTTTCCACCATGCACCCGCAGGCATCACGTTTCCAGTCATGTTTCCAGGTCAAACTGTGCTGTTTAGTTGTAGAGGGTCAAATAAAGCATATATGTCCTTGACAAATGAGCTCAGTGTTTAAGTCACTGCACTCTTAAAGACAAGAAATTTTGGGAACATCAGATTTTGCTCTGAATACGCCCTTAACCCCCTTTTATGGGCTCTTGAAATGCCGGCAAGCATGGGTGCGCTTCTGCAGAAGCACAACCCCCCCAAGAAGCCATTTGGAAACAGAATCAGGAATCTGAAGGCTTTTGCAGCAGTCTTCCCCCTGCTCTCCCCCCTCCCAAGCCTTCCCGCAGGGCGAGCCGCGGGCGCCTTCCTACAGCGGCGCAGGGAGCTATTACAGCATCTTACGCCAAAAGTGTCTGAGCAAAACTCCATGAAGAAAACCCCTCCTTGTCTTGGGTTTTAACAGTGCCGCCCTGTAGCAGCAGTATGGGGTGCTCTAAGAGCTGGTCCAGCCTTGGATGGATGCCTGGAACCCCCTGGGCTGCATCAGACAGACACCGAGGTTACCCATCTTGTTCTTTGGGCCGTTTGCTTTGCCTGGCCAGCGAAGGAAGCTGTAGGGATGCTTTCATATTTGGTAGGTTACAAAGCTGCTAAGCTTTGAGAAGGACATGAATGAAGAACTAATACAAATTGAAAATGCTCTTTTTTCCCCCCGTGCCTTTGGAGCAGCCCTACCAGCTTGCTTCGCGCAGGCTCTTACTTGGACCGAAGCCCGGTCGTCGGCACCGCGACGCGAGGAGGAGCCAGGCGGTCCCTCCGACGGACCCGTTTTGCCTCAGCATTAATCATCTAAGAAAGCAGCAAATATTCTTCCACATTATGCTTTGGAGGAAGATAATAATAATAATATAATTTAGAATTCCTTATAACAGAAGAATCTCTAACACCCCAAAACAGTGGCTAAACCAGACCTCTTGCCAGTTGCACAGGCTCTGGACAGCTGGGGGTGTGGGGAGACACCCCCCATGCCACGAGCATCGCCTGTCACCCCATTTCTCTCTCTCCTGGGGTTTTCAGTGGTCAGAAGGTGAGTGCTGCTCATGCTCCCCTTGAGCAGGCCCTGTGGCTGCACTGTTCGGAGCACCCTACCCCAAGAGCTACGGAGAAGGAGAATCAGGCAGTGCTGTGAGCATCTTCCTTCAGGTCCCTGCCACAGCTGCAAGCCAGTGCCACCTGGGACCAGCACTTATCCTGCCTGAACCTGACCTATACTTTGCTCCCCTGCCCACAATAAGCCAACAAACACACCATTCCCGCACGCAGCTTTTGGCCCCCAGCACCTTTGCAGACCCCATCTCCAGCTCGGCTCTTTCTGCAAGGCAGTAACACGCTGTTCCCTCATCCACACTTGTAATAAAAATAGAGCTCAGACCTTCATAGGTTTTAAAGAAAGTGAGAGCAGGCTCTGACCCTTGCAAAGGACGGGACCGGTGCTGGGAAGCTGCCTCCCTGCAGCCAGGCTGCCCGGCTCATGGGCAAACTGCTCTGCTGCTAAATGAAGGCAACACAGTGCCCCGGCAGAGTATGATGAAATGAATAAATAAAATGCAAGGCAGCCAGCACGAGCAGCACTTTAATCAGGTCAGATGAAAATTAGCTTTAAAAAAAAAATGCCAGATTCAAATCTAGTTTCTGGCATTGACAGTTCACGAGCGGCTCAGCTCCGTGCAGTGAGCAAGAAGAGAGGACAAGAGCATGAAGAGACCCGCCTGGGTCCCGCTCCCCTTTGCCAGCACACCCAGCAACTGGTGCATGTCCTGGGGGGATGTTCAGTGCTGGGCTTTGTCTGAGCAAACCCACCTGAGACCATCAGAGCTGGTCCTCTCCCGTGGGGACCACGAGCATCCCACAACCAGGATTTAAACCCAGAATTGCCCTTTGCCAGACGCAAACCCAGATCTGGCAGGATCCCCGAGCAGTACCCCAGGCTCCCCACAGACCCTGGCTTGCGCCGATCCGGGAGCTCTCCTGCCCACTCACCTACCCTGGCATCCAAGTACTGGAGCCATTGCAATTGCTCCCGTAGCTCTCCCCACCTCCAGCCCCCGCAGCTGGCAGGACCCCACGACAATCGGCAAGATTCATTCACAGTCATCATCAGCTTGCGGCCGCTCCCGGAGAACGGGGAGAGCCGCGGCACGCCAAGCCAGCGGGCGGCACAGGTCCCTCGGCCGACGGCCAGGGGCGCGGTGCCAGCCCGCCCTGCTCTTTCCCTGCATGCACAGCCCAGGGCTGCCTTTTCCTTCTTCCCCAGCACCCAACCAATTAACTAAAACAAGGAAACCGCAATTAACCCAGCGTTGGCCCCTCCAGCACCCTGCTAGCAATCCTCCCTCGAATGAAAGCTAACAGATTTCACTGCCACTCCAGACAGCTTGAGGGCATAAAATCAGCCATAATTTTTCATCCTCTGCCCCCCTCCAGCATCCCGTCTGCTCTGCGGCTCCTGCCCCTCCAGCCTGCCGCCCTCTCCGAAACGTGCCCGGCAGATGGATGCCTTTTAAGTGAATTCAGACCCAAAGACCTTTGCTTGGCCTGGGAAGATTCGCAGATGCAAGCGCCTATGGGTTCATCTCGAGAGCCGGCTGAGCCCCCGTGCCACGTGGGGCTGCACGGGTGGCCCTCAGCACCCCCCAGGTCTGAGCACCCCTGGGGCAGAGCCTGGTCCCTCTTCAGCCAGATTTGTCAGCTTTCCAACAGCCTCTGCCCCTGATCCTAGAGCTCAACCCAGTTACGTGGGTGCCCGCCCCATCCCTGGCACCCCTCCAGCTCACCCATCACCAGTGGCATCAGAGCAGACCTGGGGTCCTCTGTTCCTCTCGCACGTGGGGACGTGCTGCAGCCTCTCACCGAAACGCCTCACCCGCTCCCTGGGAGCATCGCAGCCGCTTTATCGCTCCAGGATGAGCTGCAAGGCCGGATCAGGTTTCCCAGAGAACATCATGCCCTTACAGATCCCGCAGCAAGGAGGCAAGGCGTGGGTTTTGTAAAACTACTAAGGGAAAAAAATAATAATATATATTTTACAGACCCATCTTCTGCACAGACAAGCAGCCCTTTGAAAGCCAGAGTGCCTTGTAAAATCTGGGTCAGTTCTGTGAGACTATTTTGAAGGAATGGAAAAATCATTTTGACAACTTCAAACTACCCTGTTTTGGCTCCCTCCACCCCTCCCCAAATAAACCGCCTTGGAATGACTTTGTGTCTTTATAATCTACTGAAGTTAAATCAAAGTTAAGACCCAAATAAAATGCCCCGAATGATTGGCGACAGAGCTCTGTGAACTCTTCCCGCGGAGCCAGCAGGGAGCAGCCAGGTCTGTCACCCAGGCCAGCGCTGCCACAGCTGATTAACCGAGCCAGTTAAATCACTCCTTGTCTCACTGATGCTCCTCATTTAAGCCAATTCCGTTATATTTCCAGCCCAGCAGACATGACCCTGACGGACAGAGACCTGGGGGCTGCGTTCCCATCCAGGAGCCACTGATGCCCGGTTTATGGGATGGGAATGAGAAAATATTCACATTACAGAAGAGGAGCATCCCTGGCGCGGGGATGGAGCTGGTGATACCCTGCCCTTAATGCAGGCTGCAGGCGCTGCCCCGTGCCCCAAGGGACAGACTCACTGCCCCACTGCAGGCAGAAGCTGCCTGCAAAGCCCCTCACATGCAGGTGGACCAACGCTGCCATCCCACATGTGATGAGACCCATTTGGGGGCGTGAATCTGGGTGACAGCAGCATCACAGCACGAGCGCCCGGGGTGCCACCGCACCAGGATTCACCTGCTTCAGCGGAGATCTCGCCCTGATGGCATCATCTCTCTCCTTGCCCCACCACCTCTATTTCAGGAATGACCGACCAACATTTACTGCTGTGACCTACCCTAAACAGATCCCAAACAGTGCAAGATGAGGCTTTGATGAGTAGAGAAGTGGCGAAGGAGGATCAAGCCCACCGCGTGGGCAGCAGATCACCCCCGACCCCTTGGGGGGCTGCAACGAGCCCCATCTGCACGAGGACCTGCTCCCGCAGGGAGGGCACCCAGGCTCGAGCGGGCTGTGCTCCCACGCTGGGGTGCTGGGTGCTCCCAGGGCCACCCAACCCAGCACCCTCCCCGTGCGGCTCATCAGTCTCTGTGGCAGGAGGACGGCAGATGGAGCGGGCGATAATTTCATTTCCCTTGCAAATGAGGCCCCGTTCCTTCCCCATCCCCAGCACCTCATCAGCGGAGCCGTCATCTCCACCCCGCTCTCCACCAGCCTTCACCGCCTCCTCCACTTACTTCAATTTGTTCACCCAGCCCCGACAAACAGCCATTTCCATCCCGGGAGGAGCCCTGGCCATCACTGTGTTCTTACTGTCTCGTTGCAGGCGGTTGATCAGGCAGGTTTGGTTATCGGTGTGGTGACAGTTAGCTATTAATAACAACAACAACAACTTGCTTTTCCAGCAACCGTGGTTCCCTGAGACCTTATCCCATGCCAATTGCTGAAGGCCATCGCTGCATGGATGTGCTGCTTAGGATGGGATGCTGCAGTGGGCTGGCGCCTGCGTGGAACGGGGCTTTGTGGACACACACAGAGTGCCGAGGTCTGAGATGTGGGTGCAATGAGCTGGAGAACCTCAACAGATCCCACCTCAGCATGATGCTCCCCGTGAGCCCCCACCCTCACAACCCCACCGCTCGCTCCTGGCAGAGAGCATTTTATCCCTGTTGCCCCATGCCTTGCCCTTCTCCATCAAGGTTTTCCAACCCCACTGCTACCCCATGCAGACTCCACCATCAACATCAACCTGCCCGAATCTGTGAGCTTTGCCAAGACACCGACTGTTTTGCTATATTTAAACAGCGCTGGGAGCACTCTTGGTCTCAACAGACCCATTCCCCAGCAAAGGTGCTTTTGAACTACACCGTGCCATAACCCAGTATTTAAAAGCAAGCCTGAAATCTTCCCAGGGAACTCAGGACACAATTAATGCTGAGAAAGCTCCAGAAAACAGACTCGGAGCCCCCAGGTCCCCTCCCAGGCAGGGGACAGGTGCAGGCATGGGATCACGCTACCTCCTGGGGTAGCGCCTGCCTCAGTTTCCCCACTCTGGTTAATGCACAGTCTCTTGCAGCATTAAGATCACAGCAGTCACTGACCTTCCAGAGAGAGCTGCACCCCACGGCCAGGATCCTGCACCGCCTGGGCTGGAAGTCCTGCAGGGAGCAGAGAAGGAGCCATTTAGGGGGGAGTCCCACTGCCCCCCCGGACCTCTCCTCAGCCCGACCCAACCCAGCACGTTGGTGCCCCCCCAGCCCACCTCCAGCCTCTGCCCTGGCTGCCAACAGCACCTGGGCATTCCCAGATAGCCCCGAGGCACGGGGATGGGCTTCATCCCCCTCCCAGCCCTCCTCCCTGCAAAGCAGATCAATGCCGGCCCCGCTAGTAAAAGCCAAGAAGCCAGCAGGATCCAGCCCTGCTTTCATTAATTTCTCTTGAATAATTAAACCGTGGGAAGTTAATACTTTCTGCTTAAAATCTCAAATTGCAGTGTTTGTAATTACTGTTTTATTGAAGCATTAAAAATTAAAGGGCATCCTGAGGTTGCAGTTAGTGCGAGAGCTGGCTCAGCCCTGGGCGAGAGGAAGCCGAGCTCTCGGCACCAGCCCAGCACCGGGGGGAGCACAGCCCCTCCAACCCTCCCCCTGCTGCACAGAGCAGGTTTTGGGGATCAGCAATTACAGCAGGAACAACCTCCCCAAACCTGGGGGTCCCGGCCACAAACCCTGCCCAGCTCAGCCTGGCTCCTGAGACTCAGGCTGCCTATCTCAGGATTGGGGGGACCCCTGGCAGTCCCCAAACCACCCCTCCTCTCACAGCCATGCTCTGGGACCAACCTGGAGCTCCCCGCCTGCAGCAGCACAGCCCAAATCACCTCTAACAGCCCTTTATAGGCTCCAGCTGCTCCCGCCCTCCCTGCACCGTGGGGTGGGCTCGCTGGAGGCCAGGCTGGCTCCAGGCTGCAGCGTATGGTCCCCTGGGAATAGGTAACGAGGGCAAAGAGGGGCTTTTAGAACCACAGCTGTGAGCAGCCCTCGTCCCGCTGCCCCAGGTCTTGTGTGCTCCCATCCCTCTGCAGTCACATCATCCCATCACAAGTGGAGATAGTCTTGAAATCCGCAGCTAGAGCATCCCGCAGGGCATCCCACCCCGGTGGTCCTGCAGGGCTAGGGCACGTCTGGCTGGGAGGACGTCCTGGCGTGTCGTGGCTTCCCCCCGGAGCTGGGGGGCACGGCCGGAGTGCGGTGTCCGACCGGCAGCTTCATGGTAGACAATAAACGGCTGGAAATGTTGGCGGGTGTTTTCGTGCATGCAAAAAGGCAAGCGGGCGGGTTGGAAAACTACCAGCTCGCGGCGAGGTGCTCATCACCCACGCGCGGAGGATCCCTCTGCCAGCTGCCAGCGGGGAGATGCTGCTGGATGCAGGGGAAAGTGGGGGGGGGCACACGGTGGGAGAAGGCAGGGCTGCTTCTCCTCTGGCGTGTGTGTCAGGGAGGTGACCCTCAGACCCGCCAGCCCAGGCGGGCCAGCCCGGTCTGTGCCAGGAGCAAGGCTGGAGGGGCATGGAGGCACCCTGGGATGTTTGAAACACTGCTGCGTGGCACAGTGGGCACGGCCCACAGTGGGGAGGGTGACAAAAGCCACTGGGTCCCCACAGAGGACAACTCTCTCTTGCAAAGCAGAGGCTCAGCCCAGGGATGATGAGGCCTCCCTTGTTTTCCCAAAGTCTTATTTTAGGAAGGAAAGCAGACATAAAACCCAAACAGGAGATGCTTTATTGGTTCTGGGCGGGGAGGGAGAGCTATTCAGCCCTATTCACATCACCTCGCTGCTGCCAAGCCGAAAGCATCCCCCATCCCTCCCCCTGCTCCCGCTGGCCCCTTGTCCCAGTCTGGCTCTTCTCTCCCAGCCTCTGTGTAATTTTTCTCGGGAGATGTGGCTTGTGCCGCGTTTCCACCCTCAGCTGCTTGAATGTTGGTGTTTCTGCGCAATTCGCAGTCCTGCGTGTTGGCAGGTTGTGTGTCCAAGAGCCCAGAAATATCCGTCAGCTCTTTTCCCACCAGCCCACGTTACTCCAGTTTCGGGTGCTCAGTTCCCCGGTTTGGAGCTGTTACTCCAGTTTGGCTCCCTAATAGCCCATTTTGGGGGCTGCAGCAGGCCACAGCCCTGCTCTGGAGCGTCCGACTGTCCCAGTGTCATGGTTTAGCAACAACTAAAACATCAGTGTGTTATCAACATTATTCTCATACTAAAATCCAAAACGCGGCACTGCACCAGCTACTAGGAAGACAATTAACCTTAACCCAGCTGAAACCAGGACGCCCACCCGTCCCACGCCACGTGGACCAGCACCATCCCCACGACCCAGGGACCAGCCAGGTGGGATGGTCTCACAGACTCCCAAACTCGTTTCCATGGCAGCCAATTTTCAACCGTCTCATCGGTCTCCATGGCAATAAGACTTCTCCCTCCCCATCCAGGGTGGTGGGGCATTGCTCAGGGGTTCCCACAGCAGCTCCCCCCAGCCTGAGAGCATCCCCCCGGGTTCCCCAGCAGCTCCCCCAGCCTCCCCAGCGTCTCTGCCCTGCAAGCAAACCAGTACAACCAGTAACCAATCTACACCTGCATGGGCAGCACTGCTGGGTACCCGGGGGGGGGGCCACCAACCTGCTGCGAGCACCAGGGATGGTCGAGAGGCAACATACATCTTTCCTTCTTCTCCCCCCCGTCACCCCCGTCCCTGATGGTTTCCTGCTGCTGCCTGGCAGCCACTTGGCACCCTCTCAAACCGAAACAAGCAGGGCTGTAAACCATCCCTCTGGTAGGAGAAGGAGACAAGCTTTGGAAAACAACGCATGGCAGATGCAGATTAATTTTATTTTACAGTCCTGTCGAGGATTTTGAGATAGTCACCGATACGGGACTAAAAATATCACTGGGGTCCTTGAGTTTTTATTTTTCCTGTTCAACGACACTTATAACAAAAATACCCAACCAAAATAGTATCTACAAAACGAGACCGAGCCCCTCGGGGGCGACAGCAGGAGCTGGAGGTGGGGAGGTGCGAAGGCACCAGCGGCACATTGGGCGGCCGGAGGAGGAGGATGCGAACAGCATCGCCCTTCCTCTGCGGCAAAACGCGCTTTCACTGAAGATAACCCATGAGACCTGCGGTGGACAAGTTCTCTGCTGCTTTGGATAAAGCTGAGCCAAATGTAAGCACGAGCATAAGCCTGTACTTTCTGTGCTGCTGAATACGGGCAGGCATGATTCTGGGGGCTGCTGCAGTGAGTTTGTCCTCACTGGGGCATTTAATAGAGCTTTGCCCAACTGCTTTGATGTGTCCTCGTCACCGGGCACCCCACATTTCCTTTGGGGCCATGCTGGGAGCCGGCCGTTGGGGTGAAACCCCTCCGAGAGCTCCCTTTCAGCACCCCATCAGTCCTCAGTAGCCCAGGGAAGGACCTGAAGCCAAACCGGCGCTGGCAGCACCTTTCCCAGTGCCTGGGCAGGAGGCAGGTGGGTTGCGGCTGCTGGGCACGATTCTCGCCTTGCGGGCCCTAAAGCAAATTCCCCAAGGTAACAGCAAAGCTGTGCTGCGATGCGCCCATGGGAGCTCCCATGAGCGGCAGAGGGGAGCAGAGAAGAGGTGTCGGGGGGTTTGCTGGGTGGGCTGTAGGTGCAGGAAGAAAGGACTGCTCCGTATTCCTGCTGAGACCAGCCCGACGCAGAAGGACACTGCTTAATTAACGTGCTCAGAGAAAGAACAAGCAGGCATTTTCATTCAGGGTCTTTTTAGCATAAAACAGCAGTGGAGGACAAAAAAAGTCAATGAAATCTCCCCGTAGTTTAGTTTCTGATAGGGAACTGCTTGAACAGGAGCATGACCAGCCAAATTTGCAGGGTTCTTGGAAAAGTGGCGAGGATGCAATCCAGCACGTGACGCCCTGGCAGTCGCAGGGTCACTGGGTGACACAGCGCTGCCCCCCCGCCTGTCCCCCAGCCTGGGGAGCAGCATGTCGAGGGGACCAGACCTGATCCGATCCCCCGGGGTGCGCCCGGGTGGCAGCAGCGGCGGCTCTGGTGCTGGGGACACGTAACTCCCGCCCTCTGCTTTTAGAATAAAGTTAAGGCAGATAGTGTGGTTGTTGCTTGGGGGGGAAAGATGATTAACCACTATAATCCCAATTACAGCTTCTAATTGGGATTAATTTGTTGAGTTAATTAAGTGCGGAAAGCTGTTGCCTCCCAGATTTCTTTTATGCACTTCTTGCTCCCAAGCCCAGTCCCTGCCTGGCCACATCTGGCCACAGCTGGAAGGGCAGAGGGCCGGTCGCTACTGTGTGATGATGCGGCGGCTGCTGCGGCGCTGCCACTGCCGGTGGCAGCCCGCCGGGCTCCGCTGCAGCATCCAGTTGCTGCTCTTCGTTTGACGTAGGTGGAGAGGTGGCAAGATCTGGGGACAGGAACCGAGGCGGCTCAAACCTCAGCGCCAAGCCCGAACAAGCCTTCGCAGAGGGACCGAAGCGCTGTGAGAGGCTGCGGACAGTGGCGGCCAAGGAGCATCTTTGTCGCAGCTGCAGCAGAGACGATGCACCGCGGGGGCCGGTGACGGAGGCTCCTTGCCAGGAAAACTGGTGCAACACCCTCCCTTCTTCCCAGAGCACACCATGCAAGGAAACCCCAGCGTGCCAGACCTGGTGAGAGCAAAGGCTGTGGGGCAGAGCACACACGGGGGCTCGGTGGGCAGCAAAGGCGTGGGATTGCTGTAGCCAGGGCAGCTGGGTGCCCCTTTCCCTGAGGAAAGCGCTGCTGGAAGGGTGCAGACCGCCGTACAAAAAAGACATGGACCTGTTGGAGGGGGTCCGGAGGAGACCACAAAAGTAATCAGAGGATTATGAATGACAAATGGAGCCCCTCTCCTACGGGTACAGGCTGGGAGAGTTGGGGTTGCTCAGCCTGGAGAAGGGGAGGCTGTGGGGAGACCTTATTGCGGCCTTTCAGTGCTTAAAGGGGGATGATAAGAAAGATGGGGACAGACACTTTAGTAGGGCCTGTTGCGATAGGACAAGGGGTGATGGTTTTATACTAAAAGAGGGGAGATTCAGACTGGATATAAGGAGAAATTTTCACTCTGAGAGTGGTGAAACCCTGGCCCGGGTTGCCCAGCGAGGTGGGAGATGCCCCGTCCCTGGGAACACTCAGGGTCAGGCTGGACGGGGCTCTGAGCGACCTGGTCGAGCTGGGGATGTCCCTGCTCGCTGCGGGGGGTTGGGCTGGGTGGGCTCTGAAGGTCCCTCCCGACCCAAACCGTTGCGTGATTCCCATCTGCCCCCGCGCTGCACGGCCGGGCTCGCCTGGCTGCCCTGAGCCGCGCGTGCGGATCTCGGCCCGCTCCCACCGCAGCGAGGCAGCTGGCAGAGCTGCTGGCGCTTCCTATTGTTTTTCTCAACACTCTCCTGAAAATTAATTAATTCAATTAATTGAATAAATAAACAGCCATCCATGCTCGACGGCACTGAGCCAGCTGTGCATCGCGTCATGCTACATCACCCGCTCCCGGGCTGAGTTGCTAAGCAGGAGTGAGGGGTCCAGGTCTCAGTGACATGAAATTGGGGTAATTTGGGAAGGAATTGGGGCTGGCGAGCGAGGGGTTGCACTGCAACGTTCAGCAAAAAGTTGCACCCACACCCCCGAAACGGCTGCATTTCCGTGCAGGTTGCAAAGCCTTTCCTTATTTCTTAGAGACACTGTCAGATGCTTTGAATCCTTAGATGAAAGGAACTAAATTAGGGCAGATCATTATTTCCTGTTTTCTGGCTTATATTTATAGAAAAGCTGATACGTCTGCTAGCTTGCTCTAAACCTAACAGCAAATCTCCCTCCTGTTTCCAACTGGTCTTTACTGGGAGCTGGGTTGCAGAGGGTGGGAGGCAGTGGGAGCCCTGTGGGAGACGGTGAGGAGAGGCAGCACACCCCCGGTCAGCCCCTTTGCTCCCGGCTTTCCAAAGCCAGCAGCCAGGGGTTGGGAACGGGCGGCCACGTTATTCATGCATTTTTGCCCTCCTGAGGCCCTTTGCAGGCAGCGGTGGCACCTGCGCCCAGGGGCCCTGGCTGGGGGGTCCAGCCCCGCAGAGGCACCTAACCCTCCCCAAACACTCCCCCCTCTCCCCGTCCTCCCAGCTTTTAACTTCTCCCCCTTCCCAGACGACCAAATGCCGAGGGCTGGATCCCGGCTCGGCTCCGGCGCTGCCCGGGCGGGGGCACGTCCTGCCCCCCATGGCTGCTGTGCCGAGAAGCTGCAGCCTCAGCGGTTTTGCTCTGCTTTGTGGATGGGGCGCTGGTATTCCTGTGCCTGTCTGGGGAATAATATTGAGTGGGCCCCGCCTCTCCTGAGAAAGTATCGATCCAGTGTTTTAATGGCTTTCCGCTAACGAGCCACAATGCGTGCCACTGGGCATCCCTGCTTCGGCTGGTAAGAAAGGGAACACTCAGGCCCACAGCTTTGAAAGGGGGTTTCACCCCTTCTCCAAGTCCTTTCTACTGGAAAAAAAAAAAAGAAGAAAGAATTAAAAAGAAAAAAGGCAAAAGATTTCACTGCTATTTTTACTCAATAAGTCTCAGGACAGCTTTTCAATTTGTTAACTTTTTTTATGGCTCTGGCTTTTGCCAAAGGGACAGAGAGATGCGGGGAGGGGACAGGCGATTAAATGCATTAGTTTATTTTGGGAAGTCTTTCTAAAAGGGGAAAAAATATTAATAATTTAAAAAAACAAAAAAGAAAAAAAAAGCATGACACCAGGGAGACAGGACTCAATTAAAGCAAGACCTTGAAACACATGAGCCCGTAGTCCTGACCACAGGTCCATTAGACATCCCTGTCAGGCGGTGTGCTTTGGTTACCGGAGGCTGTGTGGCAGCTAGATCCATCACCTGGGGAAATAACCACCGATGCTTATATCTTCAGCAGCTCCTTGATCTAGCGATAAACCTGTTAGGGGAAATAAATGGGTTTCTCTTGCCTGGACTGTCCACATCATGGATGCAATTTGCCATTTTACCCAGCTGCTGATAAGCAGGGGATCGGGAGGGAAAAGCCGCTTAACGATTTCCTGATAAAGCCCCAGATAAGAGCGGAGCAGCACCATTACCTCCCTCCGGTTGTGATTTACAGCCCAGGTCGCTGCCCTGGGAGCCAGCGTCGGCTGAGCCTCTGCAGGGGAAGATGCTGGTGCGGGGAGAGGCGCCCAGCCAGCAGCAGGATGCTGCGAGGGGATGCCTGGGCAGAGACCACCCGCCCTCTCGCCAGACCCCCCCACTGCCCCAACTGCACTGGCAAGGGAAGGTTTTGATGCCATCAACAGTAAAGCCAGAGGGAAAAAAAAACTTGGGAAAGAAAGTTCTGGGTGGAACTCCTAAGAAGAGCGAGACTCGGACAAATAGCACCCCTGGCTCCATTTCTAGGTACAGAAAATGGATTTCCAGAACAGTATCATTCTTTCGACATGCCTGTCCTGGTTTCACAGCTGCCAGAAGAGAAAAACAAGTTAAAAAACCCCAAACCTTCCAGGAGGCTCTGCCCACTGCGGCACCACCAGAGATGCCATCAGGTCTCCATGTCCCCCCTGAGCAGATCCCAGGGGCTCCCCATGCATATGGCTGTTAAATAAGCTGGCCTGTCCATGAAGCCAACAGCTCCTCATTTGGTTTTTAATTGTTTGATTTTATTCATAGTTTTGACACTGTTTCCCCTTCTCTTCCCCCTCCCAACAGATTTATTCTTGGTAATTAGCCGCGGTAATTAGAATCTCTCTCATATGGCAGCGCTTCTGCTTCCCTTTAAATCTCTTCCATGCTCCTGCTTAGTAAAATGTGAACTTAACGTCTGTATCATCCTCAGATCTCCCTTCCAGATGGAAACGTGTCCTGGCTGGGGAGACCGGGGCAAGCGCTGGAGACCTGCTCGGGCAAGAGCTCGGGAAGGCAGCGGGATGTTCCAGCGATCGCTCAGGCGCAGCCGGGGCCAGGAACAGGCAGAGAAAAAACATTTCCAGGTGACAAAGTCCCTTTTCTTTTACGCCAACAACTCTGGGAGCTGCTGCTGACCCAGCAGCTCTGTCCCTTGCTGCCACGTCCGTGTCGGGGTGCCCGGGACCAGGAGCACACAGGAGTCAATATGCCCCACAGCCTGGCACACGCACCCCCACGTAACAGAGAGTTTGGTTCCGATTCTGCAGCCCAAGCCTCCCTCAGTACCCAGCGCTGGCATTACTGAACCAGCCAAGACCCCACCTTGCCCCTGCGTGCGGTTTTACAGAGCGCAGCATCCCCCTGCTCCCCCAGCTGGGGGTCCCCGCGGGCCGAGGCAGGAGGGGCTGCCCCGAGCACCCGCACTCCGGTCCCCGTTACATCCCGCAGCCGCCAGCCCACGGGAGAGGCTCATCCCCAGGCAGCACCGAGAGCAGGACGCGGTGCCAGCTGATGGGGCAGAGACACGACAGGCAATACTGGAGCATTACTCAGCCCCATCACCCAGATTTACAGGCTGGCTTGATATCCAACAAGGTTCCAGACAGATCATTATTTCCCATGACAGCAGCGAAGGTGAGCCAGCCACCTTTTATTTCAGCTTGGAGAAAAATGCTCCTGCCAGGGGATAATTGGGGCTCTCTGCGGCGGGAGGCAGGCGCTGGGCTGCCGAAAGGTGAAGGCTATTTTAAAAGCAGCTGAGCAGAACCGGTGGAGAAAGCTGCCTGGGGAGCCGAGATGCAACGAGCACTGCCTCGAGAGGAACGCTGAGCCTCCTGGTCTCTAAAGCTCGCTTAGATCCCCTATAAAACCAGGTTTTATTTGGTCCTTACAACCCTGGGAAGTGAATCACTGGCGGTTCCTGCTTGCAAATCCCCAGTGCCTCTCCCGGACCGGCTCCTGCCCACCCAGCACTTGCAGCAGCCGGGATGAGCGGCGCAGGAGCCTTTGCCAGGCGATGCTTTGAGACTGAGATCAAAGGTGCCATAGAAAGGCACAAGGTATTGTTGTTCAGCTCTGCAAAGAGAGGTTTGTGCTGCTTTTATTTATACACATGCTGGCTGCAAGACACAAAAATTACTTAATCAATCCTTCCCCTTGTCTGGTGTTGCAGGCAGGATGGAAGCTGCCGGCGCAATTTTGTGCTAAAGATGACAAATTGCTCCAGGATAACGGCAGCGCCTCCGGCTCCCGCCTCGTCCAGCACAGGGCGCGGCCGGTCTCACCGCGGTGGGCTCCGGCGCTCGGCTGAAGGGATGCCTGGAGGACACAAGCACCGTGCAGCGTCCCCCTTCCCGGGGCCAGAGCGGGGACATGGCGAGGGGAGCTGGGGGGGGCAGCTGGGGTCTGCCCGACACTGTTGCGCAGCTTGAAGGAATGGGATTTTTCTCCCAAAACCTGGCTACAGGCCACCAAGCTGCAGGGAGGGCAGGCTGGAGGTGCCGGGGCTGCGTGGCACAGCTCCAGCGAGTGGCTGGGTCACAGGGGCGCCCTCGTGCCATGCCACTGCCCTCCATCAGCCACCTCGAGCCTGGGGGGACAAGCCTGCCAGGGCCTGGGACCCTGCAGTGGCACCGCCAGGACAGACTGCCACCCCTCACCGGCTGGGCCGGGAGCTCTCCCGTGCAGGAAAGGGCTCGGAGAGAGCGTCCAGCCCGTAACTTCCCAGACGTGTGTTTTAGGGGATGCAGGAGTCTCACCATGGAGCGCTCAGCAACAGGAGAGCTGCGCACCAACCTCACAGCAACGCACGCGCTTGCTCCGGTGAGCAGCCCTGCAAAAGCAAACCAGGTCAGCCCAGCCAGCGCTGGCCCAGCAAGGGGACGTGCGGGAGGGGAACAGCAGCAGCAGTGAAAAATCCCCTAACGCGAGACGAATGGGATGAGGAAAAGTTAAAGCCGCGAAGACCACGCAAGGAAGATGGTTGCTTGGAGCTCACCTCTCCCCGTGGCTGCAACATCTGGGGCACGCAGAGACATGGCGTTGCTTGTGCGGCTGCTGAGGTGCCCCCCCTCCCCTGGCCTTGCTCCGTGCCCGCGGGCGATTCCCTTCGGCCGCTGCAGCACGTCCCCCTGCTCGCTCACTCGAACCCTGAGCAGGGTCCCTGGAGGGACCAGCTCCGTGCACGGCCCAGCGGGGTGGAGAGGGAGAGCAGCCCCGGGGCTCCGGGGGGCCGCGCCTCGGGCACTGTGCCCTGCTGGCAGCACTGCCCGGGGACCGCCATCCTTCCCGGGAGCCCTCCCCAGCCCCAGCCTGCCCCCCGCTTCCCAGGGACAGCCTGGGGGCCATTCAGCCCCCCCAGCTCTTCCTGGGGGCACCGTGGGCACAGACTCCACTGTGTCGATCCAACCCAGCCGCTGCCCTTGGGCTTTGCCCTCCCTCAGCTCCGCAGCCAAAGCAGGCACCGGCAGCCCCCCCACACCCCCAGCACAGCTCTGCCCAGTAACTCCCAGAGAAGGGGTGGGTGTTGCTTCCCCTTTAATTTACCGCTTGTCAGAGGGAAGGGTTAAAAAAAAAAAATCAATAAATAAAACAACTTAGGATGCTTGAAGGGGATGGAAACCCTGAAAATGCAGTCTGCTGGTGGCTCGTCCCATTACCAGAGGAGGGGAAGGGCGTCCCCGGCCCCCCTCTCCCCACCACCCCATCCCAGCGCCACCAGGTCCAGGTGGGTTCGGATGCGGTCGGACGATGCTCCTCAAGAAGAAAATGGTCAGGACATGGTCATTCACGGTTGACTGGTGGACGAAACAACCCCCAGAGTCTGACGCTCCCAGCTCACGCGCCGGGAGGGACCTGTCCCACCTCCCTTGGCTATTGCAGAAGCTTTGAGAAAAAGCCACTCTTTGCAGGTTGCGTGTCGCAAACACGGGGAGGGGACACACGGAGTCACAAGCAGTCCCTGCACAGAGCCACTTGTCCTTTGCGGTAGTCGCGACAGGGGCAGAGGCGCCGGTACTTGGTGTTGTAGCCCGCGCAGCTGAAGAGCAGCGGCTCCTTCTGGAGGTAGCACTCGTGGACGTTCTCGGCCACCGCCGGGTAGAGATGGTTCATCTCGTACTCGGTGCTGTCACAGGGGATGCTGAGCCTGGGAACAAAAGCAAGGGTGGGTCAGTTCCGGAGGGGGGGCTGCCTGGGGTTTCACTGAAGGGGTTTTCATGCTCTCCTGACCTTCCCAGGGATGTTCCTTTGCTAAGCGTTGAGCCAGATCTTTGTTGGTTGCAGCAGCTAGGTTTGGCACCCTTTGGCTAGACATGGATGCTTGTCACCAGCCCAACGCCCCACGCAGGAAGGGGTGACCCCTGCAGCTGAACCCTGCAGCCCAGAGCCCACCCCACGGCGTGTGCCAAGGATGGCTCCGGCAATCATGCACAAAGTTCCACCCAAACCTTTTATATCCCCCTGCTGACCAAGAGGTCTGTCCGCTCCCCATGGGCACCTCCCACAGCAACTGATGTCCCCACAAGGGCACACGAGTCCAATGGATGCCCCCGTGTCCTCTGCTAGCCGGGATCAGCCAGCAGAACTGGGGTGGGCATCAGCAAATGCCCCGAGGAGCAGCAGAAATGCCCGGTGTGGATCTCAGCATCTCTCTCCTCCCCCCTCATGCCTGTGTCTGCAGACGAAAGGCATTGCCAGCATTGCCCTCCCACCAATCCCCCTCCACTGGTGAGTCCCTGAGGCAGGTCATTTTAAGGTCTGGAGCAGGGCATGGAGGGGAGAGAGTGAAATCCAAGCCCCAGTTCTAATTTATCATATAAAAATGTCAGTGGGACTCACAGCACCTGCTTGACCAGTGTGACAGCAATGGTAATGCTCGCATTTTAATTGCCCACAGAGCACCACGGAGCCCAGTGGCAGATTTATACTCTATTAAAACTTCACTGACATGTATTCAAAATGCAGTTTTATAGAGATTTAAAAAGAGGGAAAGGGAGAGAGCATGGAGGAGGTGGAGAGGAATGGGGTGGCAAAGAGGCTGGTAGAGAGGCGGAAACGTGCCTGGAAAGGCTATCGTTGCCTTCTGAAGCACGAAGCTGGCCGCGGCCAACACGTGCAAGCCACGGGCTGCTTTGCAGGCAGCGCCCTGCCTGCATCGCCTTGGGCATGAAGGTACCTCGATGGGGTTTCAGGAGGGAGGACACAAGGAAAATAGGTGCTGGGGATGGGGGGAGCAGGGGGAGCATCATCCGGCTGACGGCCCCCACCGCCACCTCGCCGAGAGGAGCACAACTCACTGGAGAAACACCTCCTTCTTGTTGAGGAACCTGAAGAAGGTGGGCTCGCAGACCAGCCCGCGCCGCCGGCACGTCTCGGTGCAGGCGTGCCGGGCCTCTGACACCCACACCTGCAGCGAGTCCACCGGTGGCCAGGCGCGGGGGTCCCGGCTGGCGCTGGGGGACCACACCAGGTGGGTGGCATTGGGGGACAGGGCCAGCGGGCTTGGAGGGCTTTGCATAGCAGGACTCTTGGCCTTGGGAGGCAGAGGAGAAGATGATGTGGTGCAGAAATCCTAGTGAGAGAGAAGACAACAGGTCAGTGCCTGGAAGGACAGGGCAAAACGCTGGGGGTGGGGAAGGAAGGCTGCTGGTGGGACAGGAGGGCACTTGGGCTGCTGAGTTGGCTCCTCAGGTTGAGGTCACCTGCACGCATGGATGGCATCTCCTGCTGTGGGAGACGAAGGCACCAGCCACCTCTTCTTTATCCAGTGCTCTCTTATTCTCTGCAGCAGAAAGGCCTTGACCGAGCCCGGCACCCCCTGCCACCCTCCACCAGCCCCCCAGCATCTTTGGTTCATGATGAATCTCCCCCAGACCCCCATCTCCTGGTGCTCCCTGCGATCAGGGCACTGGCTGCACGGGGGTGGGACTCGGGGTCCCTCTCCGGGGACCTGCGCTGGGTCAGCGCTTTCTCTTGCCCGGGGGAACAGGGACCGACACACGGAGAACAGGGGTGGTGCCCAGGAGAACAGGGGTGCTCCCCAACCTGGTGCTGAATGTAGGCGTGGATCCGCTCCAGCATCCCCTCGCAGGTGTACTCGTAAGGCAGGTAAGGGTCCACCTGTGAAGGGGGAAGAGCAGAGCGCAGGCAGCAAGCGGGGACAGCCTTGCCCTCCCCCCGGGGCCAGGGGACAGCGGTGCCCTGGGCATGGCTCTCCCCACCTGCGGAAGCCCACGGCTTGTGTCTGCCCACCAAAGCAAGCAGGGCAGAAAATTAGGACTGGAAAGACTTCATAAGCCATAAAGCACTTGAGAGAAAGAGGATGAAGGATTAATTCGGGTTCAACCCATGTATTGGTGAAAATGAAGTCACCCTGTTCCATTTTAGTCTCAATTTTCTTCATCTTTGGTAAGTTATAAAACAGAATCAGCTTTTATGCAATAAGTCACCTCCGATTAAAGTATGAACTGTTTCAGCCCAAGAAACACTCCACAGCTGCAGGCACGGGTGGAGCATAATTTTAAAATACAGAAGGGGAGTTAGGACTGGTGAAGATGCCGAGCAAATCCAGAGCAAGAGCATCCCAGTGGTGCCCTGGGTCTGGTCTGGCATCCCCTGTTCCTCTGCTCCCGCATGCTCCGACCCGGGCACGGCTCTGCCTGCTCAGAGAGGAAGGTCCAGGCTTCACTGCCCTGGTGCCACGACCCACCAAACCTCCTGGCTGGTGAAAAGCCCAGGGCTGGGACCATCTATGCACAATATGGGGGGAAAAAAAAGATCTCTTTTCCCACTGCCCCGTCTCTGAGGGTTTGCTGCCCAGCACGGACGGCTGTGATGGGGTGGAAGCCGGTGCTTCTCCGAGGCTCGGTGCCCCCGCTGCCACCGGCACAGGCTGGGACGGGGCAGGGAGGCAACAGCCGGCTGCACACCGGGACGGAGCAAACATTGATGCCCACGCTGATGGCAGCGCTGTCGCTGCACCCCCACGCTGATACCTCCTATTTGTACAGAGCCGGCAGCACTTAAACCACGGGTATATTTTTAGCGTGGGTTATGAAACGCTGCCAGTCTTCGGGAGACTTTTGCCTGCGCTCGCTTCCCAGTGTCGCATCTCCCTGTCCCAAGAGTCACCCCTTGGGTCCTGGCCCCTCCTCTGCCCAGCAGCATCCCCCAGCCGAGCGCGTCCCCGGCAGGGCGGCAGCCCGGGGTCCCGGGCGAGCAGGCAGCCAGGCTCGCCGCCCTTCCGCAGCCACTGCCCCAGGGGCAGCGCTGACTTTCCCTCCATTGCCTCGAGGCCTGCGTCACTGATGCACTCCTTCCCTCCAGAACAAATTACTTTTTAAGGAACTTTTTGCCCCGGGAAGACAGATTTTTCCCACACTCCCTTATTTTCCAGAGATGTTACATAAGCCACAGGACATCGGTGCACGGAAGGGGCCGGTCCTGGGACCCCCCTTTCCCTGTGCATCTCTGCAGAGCTGCATACAAAACCACCCCAAAGATAATTCATCCAGAAAACAGTTTCTTCTATTTTCTGAGCTCTGCACCTCCAAAACAGCTCTCTCTTTCTGAAGTACCCGTCAAACCCAAACTCAAAGGCTCAGTCTGCCGAGAAGATCCCTCTAAGCATCTCCCTGCCATAAATATCCCACCTGAGATCTCGGCAGGGCTGGAAATCACAGCTGCTCTGTCTAATTACAGATGTGCACGCTAATCGGGGCTGACACGATGACAGGCGCTGATCCTGCCTCTGAATCGCTGACGGGCGCTCAGTTAACGGGGGCAGGGTCCTCCACAGGCCAAAACTGCCCGTCTCAGTGGCACAAAGCCCGTGCCAGGCTGGGCGCTGGGTGCTGCCCGGCACCCATTCGGGGGAGACAAACCTCCCCTTGCTCAGCACCACCAATGCTCGGTCTCACCACTGCTTTCACGTCTGCGATGCTGGGGGGCTTTTCCCCGTTACGCCAAGCGTGGTGTAGAAGTAATTCTGTAAAACAGCCTTTTTCCCCCAAAACACCGCCGTGGTACCTGGTGGGATGCAGCACATCCATAGCGGGGCAGGGGCAGAAAGCCTCCCTGCGCCTGCACGTGTACCTGGAGGTGATGCTCTGGGTACAATCCCACCGGCCGCAGGCTCCCAGCTTGGGTCCAAGGGCAGGAGGAGGCTGTGGCCAGAGCCTGCTGCAGTCCCCGCTCCTCCAGCTCGACACCCCCATGCGCCCCTCTCTCCGCCGGGGGTTACCCCAAAGGCTCTTTGATTCCCCCCGCTCCCCTCTGCCGGGCTCGTTAGGATTCAGCTCGTGCACCCAGGACTGATAGAAAATGCCAATTTCAGGAAGATAATTGTTTAATTAAAATCTGACAGGCTTGGCCTCCTCTTGACAGCCACATCGCTGACGCTGCTCCCCGCGCCGGGAGCTCAGGCTCTCCCCGGAGACCCGGGGGTGGGGGGCTCCGACCCCGAGGTGGGCACCACTGCGTCCCGCTGCCCGGCGGAGCGACGCACGGACGCCGCAGGGGGGAGCGGGGGGCCAGTGAAGATGCACTTTGCCATCCTTTCGCCCAGGCACGGCTGGGGAACGCGGGGCCAGAGCAAAGGCACGGCCCAGCGCTGCAATCCGCTATGTGAATAGCCAGCCCCAGCGCTCCCCATCCGCCAAATGGGGAGTTACTGGTGCCCCACAGGGATACCGCCACGAGAGCCCTGGTTTTATAGTCTTCAGCAGGAATACCAGAGCTGAAGAGAGCACTAAGTCTCCATTGCTCAAAAGGAAAAGAAAGAAAGAAAAAAAACCCAAGCGGCATCAGACAAATAAGTAGAAAAATAGTGCAATTCTCTGCCAGCACGTAACAGCAGGCTGGGAACACTTTAACCAGCTATTTTCGCTGTGATGTTTAATACGTCACTCTTTCAACCATAGCCAGAAATGTATAATTTTCCATTATATTCCTGTATGTTTGACTTTAATACAATGAAGCCTTCTCCCTCCGCTACACGAGAATATTGCGTCTATTATATTGCTTATGTGAGGACTATTTTTGACAATGGAAAAGGCCAAGAAAATGGTGGTGCCTGCAAACGTTTCTCCTTCTCCAGCCTCTAACACCTGGCTAACGGCCGCAGTCCATCACCGGGACAAGCCTCTCGGCATCATCTTTCCCAGGGGGGCGTAATTTGTCTCTTGGCCCCGAGCAACTGTGCCGGGATTTGATCTCTGGGGTAGAGGGGTTTGGTGCTTCCACGATTTCAATTTTCCTTATAAATAGGTCCAGGTTGCAAACCACCAGGGAAACTCAAAGCTGCTCCAAGGAGGGATGAATGGCAGAGGCACGGCTTGCCAAAAGCCCTCCCCTGCAGTTGCAGGGTGACCCGGAGCGGGTGCCACCTCTGAAAGGATGAGGGAGGGGAGCACCAGGGCTTTTCTTGGGGAAAAAACACCATATTGCAAACCCAAGCCACGTCCCAGCCATGATTCAGATGTCTCTCCAGACGGGAGAAGTTTCTTTCAAGCAAATCTAGGTTGGCCAGGGATGCCAGCTGCATCTCAACTCCTTTATTTGCAGAAATAGGGCAGCCAGCCCCGCCAGCAGGCCCAGCCGGCTCCAAACACAGCAGAGGACGCGCTGCCAGCCCGGCTGGAACCCGGCAGGGCTGCAGGTGCGGGGATGGTGCAGCTCGGGGCGCGTGCGATGTAAGTTCGGGTGGCCGTACAGCCGCGCCGGCAGCGGCCTGGCCGGAGAGCCACGGGCAGGCTGGGGCAGCGCAGAGCAACGCTAAAATATTGCTGAAGCGCAGCAAATCCCGCAGAGCCACGACGCTCTAAACCAGGGCGAGCCTGTTTGTCAGCTTGACTGTGTCAGAACTGCTACGAGGTTCATGAAACCTCTGGGAAAAGCCGCCGCCACAGACGGAGCGAAGGAGCCATCTCGCAGCCTCCCACGACATCCCGTATCCCCCAGAATTTTTACTGAGTATTGCCTGGAAGATGCAGACCTAAAGCTGTGGGATAAGTATTTTCCAGCCATACAACAACAACAAAAATTCTGTTTCAGGTCAGTTTTCAATTTCCAGTGTTTCCACCCATCAAGGAGGGGAAAAAAAACGCTGTTTCAGGTTTGCAAATCTGTTTGGGTTGGTGAAGCAAAGGGAAATGCATTATTTCAGATACGAGCCTTCCTTTCAATAAACTGGCAGGGTATTTCCAAACAAAGCCAGGCAGATGGGAAGCAAAACCATATTATTTCATTCTGGTAATGTTGAAATGAAATGTTTTGACTGAAAAAATAAATGGATGGTGGTTATTCTGAAACACAGACAAATCTGTTAGATACTCTGACAACGAAACACCCTGTTTTGCCTTTGGGGGGAAAACAGGAGCCAGTAAAAACAGTTTCTCCAAGCTCCAGTACCTGGCTGGGAACAGCAACACTAAGCTGCCCGGCCACGGGCTTTCTGCTGCTCCTCCTGCTAACGCCCTTGTTTTCAATTCCTGCTGGAACAAACAGTATTTTAAAGATAAGATACCAAGGGATTCCTGAAGCCAAAGCCCATAATAAGCCTTTAAAATCTGTAACGTAGGTCAGTTTTTAGGCTTAATTGCCTTGACAGCATCTCCAATAAAGCAGACCTCTCTGCTGAAAAGGCAAGAAGGGGGAAAAGAAGGGGGAAAAAAAGGGGGAAAAAAGAGAAGTTGCTCTAAGTTATTCACACTCACTCCCTGCTCTGCTTTGGGAGGATTTATACAGTATCTTTAATAAAGCCCAGAGAGGTGAGTTCTGGGATTAACCCAGCGCTTCTTGGTGGGAAGGAATAACTCCTCTCCAGAGCGACTGCACGTTTTCAGAGCAAGCGGGATGTCAGCGCCTGGTTTCATTCACCTGCGGCAAACTGAGGGCTTCAGCCTCCCGGCAGCTGAGGGTGACTACAGCGGTTGGGGTGCTTCGCGGGGGGGGCCTCGGGGTGGGGGTCCCTGGCCCCGCAGCGATGGGCGCGGCTTTAGCTGCCCCGTGGCCCCACAGGAGGCAGAGTTTATCTGACCATACGCGGTGTCACGCTGGGCTGGAAGCCAGGGAGCAGCGCCCCGGGACGCCTGGCTGCGGCCCCCCGCGGGCTGGGGCAGCTGCGGCCCCCCGCGCCCTGCGGCGTCGCAGGCACCCTCGCTCCAGCTGTGGTTCCCCTGCCCTCCGCCAGCTGTTCAGCAACTCAAGACATGTTAATTAAGGGAGGGAGGCAGGACTTGTGAGTGCACCACAGCTGCGTTAACATCAAGAGTGGGAATGGGGAGCAGAGCAGAGACGGGAGCTTGTCTTTGTGCAAAACAGGGATGGGCACGGCGGCGGCACGCTCCCACACCAGCTCCTCCTGCCCGGAGCCCATCGCGCCACCCAATCCGTCCCTAAAATCCTTTTTCTTCTCCTTTTCTTTTTTTTTTTAACCCATAATTATCATTAAGCATCTAAATGACCTGGCGGTGCACACCCAGTCGACACCGCAGCGCAACACAGCTGCTCAGGAGCCAGCAGAGCCCCTTCCCCCCTTAATTCCCTGATCATTTTAAAATTATTTTCATAGCACAGCAGCACCAGGCTTCACTATTTTCTTTCTCCTTTCTGGAAAAAACCAAAAATTTCCTTCTCTCCTCTGAAACAGAGACCGGCAGCTGCCGGCCGCCCGCCCATGGCACTGCCTTCGCCTCGGGGCCGTCTCTTCAGCCCAGATGGTGGAAGGTCAAGCGCTGACAGCTGGCCCAGCAGCAGGGATATAATTAATTTTAATTTAATTTTAATCAAGATACCGGAATGAATGTGCAAAACAACAACTGTTTTCGTAAGTCGGGTTTTGTTCGGTCTTTGCAGACTCACAGAGAAAATCAGGGCGAGGTGAAGCGCTGCGGCAATCACGCACGGTAAGGTGCGGCACCCGGGCAGACGGCACGGCTGCACCAGCTCAGTGAAGTCCCCGGGCTGGCACAGGCACCCACCTCTGCAGCCTCTAACGTGGGGGAAAGCAAAGCTGACACCTCTCTGACCAGCATCACCCCGTCCCCGCCAAAACCCCACCCGACACCGCGAACCCCGGACCCCCACAGCCCGCCGCAGGGTCCCAGTTTCACAGCACATCGCTGTCCTCACGAGGCTCATCCCGAGCGAAGCAAATTGCAAGCAAAATGGAGATCAGCACTTTTCTCCCCTCCAGGAAAATTGACTTTAATAATTTGGACAACTTGAAAGGCTGCTGCCACAGGGCAGGAGGTAAATATTAATGAGGGAGCCGTCCCGGGATGGGCACAGCCGGAGCGTTGCCTTCCCTGAGGGGCCCTGCATCCCGCCTTCTCTCCATCCTTCACAGAGGCGGTTCCCGGGGCTGTTCCTATCGATTTGCTCAATCCGAATGATAACAACAAACAGTGAAATGGGGAATGGCAGGCGCAGAGCTTGGTAGCTCTCAAGGTACTTGCAGGGAGATGCTCTCAGGGTTTATCTCTGATTCACACCCGTTCCCAGCACTGCCACGCACCTCCACCAACCTCAGCCTCCTGGTCCCAAACGTCTTTCCCCTTATCTCAGCTCCCCCTTGCCCCCGCTCTGCCCCGAGGATTCCCAGGGGATCCCCCAAAGGCACGGCGCTGCCCTGGGGAAGCAGCTGTGGCACTTGGCACCAAAGCAAGGCGAGAGCGTGGGTCCGCCTGAAGCTGCAGGGGAGGGGGATTTCTGCTCTGCACGTGCAAATACACTCCAAGGGCAAGGAAGGAAAAGCAGTTAATGCTCCAAAGGGGCAGCCAGGCGCCAGCAACTGCTGCTGACATCTGTCCCTGCGCGCCCAGCAGTGGGGAGATCGCCCAGCCGCCGCCTCTGAGCCGTACCTGGGTCCTCATGATGGTTTTGATAGCAGCTTCAAACTCCTCAGAGTTATTGTAGTCCACAGTCCACACATGCGGCTTCCCGATGAAGTCTTCGGCATACGGGTGTTGGGAGGACACCTACAACAGAGCGGCGCGAGGTGGTGTTTGCCGCCGCTGCTGGAATGGCTGCTGCCTACCGCTCGCGGCCGCCGCAGCAGAGAGGAGCAGCAGGCTCAGGCACAGACACCTTCGGTTTTAAACCACTGCACACAGGGATGTGCTGGAAGAAGAAGGTTTCCTCTGAACCCAGCTGCCCCCCGACATCAGGCTGATGCTCTAAAACTCCCACTGGGCTGGGGTGCCCCATTCCCACCAACACTGAAATCACCTCCGCAGCCCTGAATATCTTAATCTCTGTAATATACGTAAAACCTAACCTTGACCTGAGCCATTTGTGGGTCTGGAGTGGCAAAAATAGACCAAAGCAGCCAAGCTCCGGGAGGGCACTGTATCTCTAGGGTTTGCCAGCTCCAGAAAGAAGGCAGAGAGAAAATCCTTCACCCCCGAAGGCTGGGGCAGTCTGGCACTGGGAGAAAGCAGTGCTGGAAGCTGCATCGCCCCGATGCCACAGGCAGCACCCTGCGCTGGCACCCCACAGCCACCTGCCTCTCACCAGGCAATTTTTGGGGATATAACTCTCTTGTTTCAGCCCCTGAGCTGCCTTTTCAGCCCCACGTTGCTGCAAGGCAGGCAGGGCCCCAGATCTCCTCTCCAGAAGGGAAGAGAGAGGATGCTGAGCAGAGGAGGTGTTACGGGGGCACCGCGAAGTGTTGCAGAGGAGCCTGAAAACCTGCCAGCTAGAGGAAGGGAGCAGTGCATTTTATTCTACAGCTCGCTGTCCTTCCCTGTTTTTTGCCCACAGATTGATCGCCTCCTTCCCCCCCACCCCGGCATACAAACACCCTGGGGCATTTCACAGCCCTCACAGCCCCAGCGCCCACCCGGGATGGGTGCATCGGACAGACACAGGGGTGCAGGACAGCCCTACCCCCCAGTGCCACGATGGGCACCGCTGAGCCGGGCTGCTGCAGGGCTGAGCCACGCGGCCCCCCGACAAAGCCCTTCTCGGCAGGAGCGAGCGTTGCACTGCATTATCCACTTTATTAATAATAAAAGAGGCAATTTTCTCAACCCTTTAACTTTTAAAGAGTTCCTGCTTCATTTAGATTAAATTCCCAGCGACGGGCAAGCCTGGGAGGTATTTCGTACTCCTGCAACACCGCGGAGGGCCCAGCATCCCTCCGGGTATACAAAAGGATTAGCAGGGGAGCACCAGCCCCGGTTTGGGAGCGGGCACGGGGTGTGCATGGATCTGTGCCGATGGGGAAGGAGCTGGGGTATGTGGTCTGCAGAAGCCTCCTGCACCACCTTCTCCTTTGCAACCCAAACCCAGGACAGGGCTCCTTGCATCTAAGGGCTCTGGATGGAGATGATGCGAGGATGGGAGAGGGGACCCCATCTGCAGGTATCTGCTCTTCTCCATTTGGAGGAAATCTCTCAGAGAAAGAAAAAAAAAAAAATAATCTCAGTTTTGCAACTGCTCTTCCCAGGCCCGGCCCGAACCCCGGTGTAAAGGGGGTGACTCCATGCAGCCCGTCGCTCGCCTCCTGCCAGACTCGCCTCTCTCGACGTCGGCTTCCCGCGGAAGAACTCGTGGTTGAGGGAGCTGTGCGGGGGGTTGAAACGCGCCTGCAGGAAAACGCAGCCGTTGGCGATCGCCTCCAGTGGGGCAGGACCCTCGTAGGGGAACCCAAAGCCAATGAAGAGCTGTAAGGGAGCAAACCCACGTGCTGGTGAGCGAACACGGCCAACGCCATAGGAAACTCTGCAAGAATAACCCGCCAGCATCCCTCTCTGCTGCTGGTCCTGCACACCAAGCCTCTAAAGGCAGCTCCTGGTGGCTCAACACCCCACAGCTTAAATGCCCTAAAAACTCCCCCTGCACCGTGGCTCACAGCCCACTTGTGCAAAGCAGTGGGGTGTTCAGGAGCTGCAAGCTCCCCTGGGCTGGCTACAACCGTCGTACTGGTCCTGTATGGAGAAATACTGGTTTGCCAAAGCCATCTGGGCTGCAGCACCAACAGCGTCTCCCCCAGACACCGGCTGACGGCGACCGGGATGTGCCTGCACCCTGCGCACCCGCGCTGAGAATCCCGTTTATCACAGCTGCGGGGAGAAGAAAAATCCCACCCCACTTACTAATAAACGAATTAATCAGGAAACTTTGTGCTCCTTCTATGGACAAGGAGAAGCTCATCAGGCACATCTTGATTTGAAATTATGTGCTCTGCTCGGCTCCTGGCTAATTAGCCCTGCTGATAGCGCCTGCAAGCCTGGGAAGAGCGCAGATAACGGCCTCTCCCCCGGCCCCCTCCTTTAATTAGGTTTTATTTCTCAAGGCGACTGAGTCCTCACTGCCGGCTGGTTAACGCGGGACGGTGAGCAGGGTCCCACGGACGCCGCGGCTGGCTCTCGCCCACCTTCGCCTTCCTCAGCAGCTGCTGAAACTCGTGCTGTGGCAGCAGCCCGTGGTTCTTCACGAACGCTGGGACCTCGGGCGGCCGCTGCGTCTCGTAATAAACCGTGCCGTGGATCTCCATGTACTTGTTGAGGATGGCCAGGAACTTCTCCTTGCCCTGGGCAGGAAGGCAGAGGTGTGAACTGCACCAGAAGATGGGGCTGACACCCCACCCCTCCCTTGTTTATAGGGGGAGATTGAACTCCCAAACCGCTGTCCCGGAGCGCTCCTGATGCTTCAGCCCAACCCACAGCAGTGCAAAACCCGCACCCTCCCCTCTGCATCCCTTCGACACAAGCCCTGGACGACCCCAGGCTTCCAGCGAGCCTGGACGGCTGCAGGATGCGGCACCCTGAGCACCGGCACCTCGAGCCCCTGCCTTCCCCACCACCTCCACAGGCAACTTCCACTCTGGAGCTGCTGAATTAAAGGTTTCAGGGGATTCAGGGGGAAGTTTGCAAAGACCAGAGCTTGCTAATGGCCTCTTATTCCAAGAAACAAGTCCCCAGAATTTTCTCAATCAGGTTTAATCCTGTTTCACTAACTGGAAAAATCAAGAGGGTCATCAGTTCTCTTCTTCTGGAGGCTTTCCTCATTTTGCTCTCCAAAGCAGCCTTCCATTTCAACAATTTCTCTATTGCAGTTTTTTTTTTTTTTTGCTTGGAAAAACCACAGAGGGAGCATCTTTTGGATGCTGTATTTTCACCTTGCTCCAGTGCTGCAATAGGCCCCGAAAGAGCAGAAGCTGGGTGGGAATAAGGAGGTATAAATGGGGACTCTGAGAAAACTCAGTACATTGCCTTAAAGCCTCTCTGAACGCTGTATTTCTGCCCTCAGCCACGTATCCCTGGACTTCTCTAAGGGTAAAAACAAATGCTTTTGGTGGGATGAGGCTGCAGGGTGAAATCCCACCCGCAGTGCCGCTTTGATATCAGTGCCCTAACGCAAAGGGCTTGGGGAGATGGAAGTGAAACACAGCTTATAGTCCCTGGGTAGCACCTGGCATCACCAAGCATCACTGGGGGGCACTGATCCCCAAAGCCCCCTGCACGGTAGAGGGGGCTGGCATGGGAGACCCCCTCTACTGCTCCACCTGAGCACCACAAGCCACTTCGACCCCTGGAAGCGGGGCAGCAGCCTGATGGAAACAGCCTTTCCCAGCTTATTAAAACTCCAGCTCCTGCTGCGAGCCGGAGGCGAGAAGTTCAGAGGGTTAGGAAATGAGAAATACCGGGAAGGGAGGTTTAATGAAATATTTCTAAGTGTCAAAAAGATCCTGCTCTGGAGTCGGCACTTGGTCCAAGGCTTGTAAATTAGCACCT
Organism: Phalacrocorax carbo; assembly: GCF_963921805.1. Lineage (NCBI taxonomy): Eukaryota > Metazoa > Chordata > Aves > Suliformes > Phalacrocoracidae > Phalacrocorax > Phalacrocorax carbo. The sequence continues at coordinate 727,292 of NC_087528.1, forward strand.
GGCTCCAGAAAACGGAGGTGCTTTTTTCCTTCCTAGACCTCAAAATCACTCAAAATAAGGAAAAGCCCATCTTCCCCCTTATTTTATTACATGGGGTGGCACAAGACACGAAGCAACGCCCAGGCAGCCTGACCTCAAGGAACAGCCACCAGCAAGAACCAGCCCCAGCCCCTTCACCCAGCAATAAATTCCCCCAAATATGCAGTTTTGGGGACACTGGTGTTACTTGTGAATTCTGGCTAAAAGGAGCAAATGTTGGTAGCACTAAGGGTGGAGGGGAACGTTCGTTCTGAGGCTTTAACTCTCTTTAGTGCCTTCCCAAATTAACCAGCTAAGCTCAAATGAAACATCTGGATTACAAAGGGCCGGGGAATGGTAGAAAACAAAGACAAGATGTTCCAGTTCCCCTAAAATAAGATTTAGTGGGTTCCAGTAGGTTTTTTAGGGAGCCTCTGAGCTAGGCGCATGCTGGGGGGATTTGCTCTCAGACATGGAATGTCACGGAAAAGCCACCAACGCCAGTGAATAGGAGGTGGCGCGGCTGGATCCCGGCCCACCGCAGGCATCCCCGTGGGGGCAGAGCCGCTGGCCAGGCAAGGTGGGGATGGGGAGGAGATACAGCCCCTGGCTGCACCAACCCGCATCGACCCCGGCAGCTCAGGAGGGCCGAGCCCGCCACGAGGCGAACTCGGCTCCAGCAAAACCTTTTCTCTCGCGAGAAGCTGTGCGGATAAAGCCCAGCAGCCGCTGGTGCGGTACAGTACCTGCAGCTGGAACATCCCCAGGCGGTGCAGAGGGAAAAAAATAGAAATAAATCAAGAGACAGTGAGAATTAGCTCTGATTTTTAAGCCTTGGAAGGAAAAGCAGCTGTCTAGCTATGGATGAGAGAGGGGGGAGTACACACATCCCCTGGCCACTACAGGAGATGCAGGGGAGACGTTCTGGGGGCTGGGGGTATTGTTGCTCTTTTTGCTCACTGGCCGAGCAGTTTGGGACTGGGGGAAGAGAGCGAAGGGTTTTACCCCCATGTCTAGAGGTGGCCTCAGCCAGGATGAACCAAACATGGCCCAGTGTGGGGTCCCAGCAAGGACCAGCACCGGCCACCACCGAGGATGGAGCAAGAGCCCCCGCGCCACTGCCCACCCCTCTCCCCCGGGCATTACAGGCATGGGAGGGCAGGAGGGCAGCACAACCCCCTTTCACAGGGTGCTTGAAAGCAGAGACAAACCGTCCCCATCATAACACAGGAAATCACCTAACGGCAATCATCGTAATTAATACATAAAATCATTGACACACAACCCTCGGTCTAAGCAGCCTGTTGGGAGGAAGCATCGCCTAGAGCAAAGAGCAGGGGACGGGGTCCTGCCAGCCCCTGCCTGGTTTGCTCGGAGGTGTTGGACACATCACATCACTGCAGCAGCCTCAGCGTCCCCTCTAATAATGCAACAAGGATGCTCCTCTACAAACAGACCAAGATCTGTGCCTCGGAAGCTCAGGGTAAGAGCCAGAGGCTGCTGCTGCCCCACAGCTCTGCCTGCGGCTGCCCCTGCCCGCCTGGCTGCTCCTGCAGCGCCGCGGACACCCACCTTCCAGATGCTGGCCTCCTTCCCGTACACCACCGCCATGCTGCTCACTTTGTTGGACTTGATGTACTGCCTCTCCGTCTTGTTGAGCTCCTCCGACACGAAGCCCATGAAGGAGTTGTCAGGGGTGTGAGCTGTGGACACCAAGGGGACGAGACATGCGGCTGGACGGATGTTTCCGGGGACCCCATCAGGGTTTAAGGCGCAGCCCCATTGCACCCACGGGGTCTGAGACGAGTCCAGCTCCAGAGCCTTGCTGGAGCTTGGAGGAAAAATGGCATGACTCCGCAGCTGAGCAGCTCATAAACTACAGGATTTGGAACACACTTGAGCGAGTCTTTAAAAAGTAAGGCATTTTAAGGCTGCCAGATGGGCTTTATCCAGCCAGGAAAAAGCAACATTTGAGTGCCCCAGCGCCCAGCGGGTCCCCGCGTTCCTTTCAGACAAGCACCTCTCCTTTCCATGCCACAGGCAAGTCTGAACCACTAAGCTGCCTCTTGCCTCTAAAACCCCAGCTGAAATAAAACCAACCAGAACTGCCTTGCATTCCCCCTCCCAGGAGCTGAAAGGTCCTGGCTGTGCCCTGCGTTTGGCCCTGGCTGTGCTGGAGCCAGCAACCCACCGTGGAGGAAGGAGCCAGGTCTCTCTCCCCAGCGCATTTCTAGAGCCCAAGACATGGCCAAGCAGCTGCAGGAGCTGCTTGCAGGCGGCAGGCAGGGGGAAGCAGCATCGCCCATGCATCACCTCCTAAAGGCAGCGAGCCCCCGAAACCAGCCCGCCCAGCCCCCAGCCCCCACTCACGGAACATGGTCATGAACTGGGTGGGCTGCAGGTTCCAGTAGCCCCAGTTGGTGCGGTAGCCACGCAGCGTGGCATACTCCTCATGGTTGTAGGCCGGCTCCGTCCCAAAGGTATCGATGACCCGGACGCGGCACCTGGGAGAGGAGACAGGACCGCGGTCACACCTCAAGGACCTCGGCGCGAGAAAGCCCCACTCCAGGGGCATCTGTCGCCCCCGGGCAGCGCGTCCCTTGTCCGCTCCCCGAGCAGAGGGTGCAGGAACACCCCAAGCAGCCTTTCCCAACCCACTGCTCCCTCCTGGAACAAGCAATTTCCCTTTGCAGGGCTTTCATCTCCCTGACGTTTGCGAGAATGATATATCTCCTGAAGACTTGTTAATGCTTTACCCAATATCCCAGGAATGCTGAGGCAGGCATTACCAGCACAAGACCGAGGAGAGGAGGGGAGCGTCAAGCAAGGGAAGAGCAAAACAAGCTGAATGCAAGAGAAAATGCATTTATAATAAAAGCAATAACACCGTTTGTCATTTTTCTCTCTAATAAAATTGTGTAGGATAGTGGAGGAGATGGGACAAAATATAATAAATAGCAGGACTATCAGCAGTAAATTAAATTGCATATTTTCCCGGCTGGTGATGTACCAGGGGATGATGACATTTGTCTTGACGCCAAAGGAGCCAGGGATGGGGCTCTGCTTCGTGCAAATAGAAGAGGCTCACGCCTCCCTCCGTGGTGTGGCCACCGCTGGCTGCAGGGACGGTGCTTGGAAGCACACACGTACCGCAGGCACACGCAGGGGTTTTGCTTTTTCCCCAATTCAGTCTCTTCTAACACGTGTTTACCTTAAACACGTGAGGCTCTGGAGCGAGCAGACCTCCTCAGGCTGTGGCCGCGGGGGACCCAGCACGGCAGCAGCTGGCAGAGCCAGGCAAAAATCAAAGGTGCAATCAAAGGGTCCGACTCCTCGGACGTGGGGGTTATCCTCCGGGGTCATTAGCATTAGCCTCTGCTTGCTAATTAATGAAACGGAGAGTAAGAGAAGGGAGTGGCTTTGCTTACCTGTATTTCTTAAAGGAGAGCCCCATGTGCTGCTTCATCTGTTGGAGGCCGTGGTAGTCGGTGTAGATCAGGTCGAAAGGCAAAGGACTGGTCAAGGGGCAGTTTCCCCGTCCTGGAGGCACCCCTAAATGGCTGGGGAGAAGCAGGAGGGACTGATCAGCCCCCCCAGCACCACGAAAGCCCTGCAACACAAACACTCATTTCCCTGCCCAGTGTTTAGCAGGGGCGATCAACCAGCTCCCAGTTGATGGTGGGGGAGGAAGATCGTTCTCCTCTCCCCAGCCTTTATTTCTTGAGCCAAAATATCTGAGGTTTTGCAGAGTCCTGGTCCTTCCCCATCCTTTCACCTGCTCCAGCTGAGTTCCTGCTCCTCACACATGGATGATGAGGCTTTTGCACAGCATTCCCAGCCAGGGCTCACCAGCATCTCATTCGACAGACACCCCCCCCGGACCTCTCTTGTCAAAGACACCAGATTGTTTGCTTTTGTTGCAATCACATCAGTGACAGACTTGCAGAGCCACGTCTTTCCCCTCCTCCCTGCCTGCGAGGCTCCCAGCTCGGCCTGAATCTCCCTGTTCCCAGTCTCATATCCTTCCCAGTGCAAATACCGTGCACCCTTTCTCTTACCCCGGTCCTTACAGGTAACCACCACATTCCTGAGCACCCTCAGATTCTCGACGCTGGTAGCACTGCCTGTCCTTGGATGCTATGCACATTTCATTAATATCTCTGACATTTTGCCCCATTTATGAAATAATTCCATAAAGCCAGGGCAGCCAGACCCTGGCTCTCGCTCAGTGGGTTTTCAGCCAGTTCATTACAACAGCTGTACTCAGCCCCTCTTCCCTCCTCCAGTGGATAAAACGCATTATGAAAATCCAGATAAACTACATCGACTGCAATCTCTTTATCAAGATCATCAGTTACCTTGCTGCCAAGGTGATACGTGATAAATCCGGCTTGATTAAGGGGAAGAGCATCTTGGCTCACAGGCTTGCCAAGCTGGTGAAAGGGCTTTAAACTAAGATTGCCAGGGAGGGGGAACCTCGGTCCATCCCGCTCCTACCAGTTTGATGCCAGCACCAGCAACGCCCAGAGCCTGGAGAGGGACCACAGCTCAGCAGGACCTGCAGAGCAGCACAGAGGAATTCCAGCCGCTCCAGCCTGTAAGCCAGCTTCCTCGGGGGCCCAGCTTAAATGCCTCTGTGCAAATGCACGTAGCATGGGGAATAAACAAGGGGAGTTAGAGACACGCGCACACCTGCAGGGCTGTGATCTTACTGGCATCACGGGGATGTGGTGGGATGGCTCCTGTGCCTGGAATGGAAGGATAGGGGCTCTTTAGGAAGGACAAGCAGGCGAGACAAGGAGAGGGTGTCACCCTCGATCTCAACACCAGCTGGGGTGCACAGAGCTCCGCCTGGGGATGGATGAGGAGCCGACCGAGAGCTTATGGGTCAGGACTGAAGGGGGGTCAGGGACAGGTGACATTAGAGTGGGGGTCTGCTACAGGCCACCCGACCAGGAAGACCGAACGGGTGAGACCCTCTATAGACAGGCAGGAGCAGCGTCACGTACACAAGCCCCTGGGGGACTTCAACCACCCCGATATCTGTTGGAGGGACAGCACAGCAGGGCATAAGCAATCCAGGAGGTTCCTGGGATGCGTCGACGATAACTTCCTTCTCCAAGTGACAGAGCAGCCAGCAAGGAGAGGTGCTGTGCTGGACCAACAGGGAGGGGCTGGTGGGGAATGTGAAGCTCAAGGGCAGCCTTGGCTGCAGTGACCACGAAATGGTGGAGTCCAAGATCCTTAGGGCAGTGAGGAGGGCACACAGCGAGCTCGCTACCCGGGACTTCAGGAGAGCCGACTTTGGCCTCTTCAGGGATCTCTTTGGTAGTGCACCATGCAGGGAAGAGGGGCCCAAGAAAGCTCATTAATATTCAAGGATCACCTCCTCCAAGCTCAGGAGCGATGCTCCCAACAAAGAGGAAGTCAGGCAAAAATGCCAGGAGGCCCGCGTGGATGAACAAGGAGCTCCTGGACAAACTCAAACACAAAAAGGCAGCCTACAGAGGGTGGAAACAAGGACAGGTAGCCTGGGAGGAATACAGAGAAATTGTCCGAACAGCCAGGGACCAGGTGAGGAAAGCCAAAGCCCCGACAGAATCAAATCTGACCACGGGCAACAAGAAAAGCTTCTGTAGGTATGTTGAGGGATAAAAGGAAGACTAGGGAAAACGTGGGCCCTCTCTGGAGGGACACGTGAGACCTGGCTACCCGGGATATGGAGAAGGCTGAAAACTCAACAACATTTTTGCCTCAGTCTTCACCGGCAAATGCTCAAGGCGCACTGCCCAAGTCACAGAAGTCAAAGGCAGGGACTGGGAGAATGAAGAACCACCCACTGTAGGAGAAGATCAGGTTTGAGACCATCTAAGGAACCTGAAGGAGCACAAGTCCACAGGACCTGATGAGATGCATCCACGGATCCTGAGGAAACTTGTGGATGACATTGCTAAACCACTATCCATCATATCTGAGAAGTCGTGGCAGCACTGGCGACATTCCCACTGACTGGAAAAGGGGAATCATAACCCCCATTTTTAAAAAGGGAAAAAAGGAAGACCCAGGGAACCACAGGCCAGTCAGCCTCACCGCTGTGCCTGGCAAGATCATGGTGCAGGTCCTCCTGGAAACTATGCTAAGGCACATGGAAAATAAGGAGGTGATTGGTGCCAGCCAACATGGCTTCACCTGACAAATCTGGCGGCCCTCTAGGATGGGGTTACAGTGCTAATGGATAATGAAAGAGCAACTGACATCACCTTCCTGGACTTGTGCAAAGCATCTGACAGTGTCCCACATGACATCCTTGTCTTTAAATTGGAGAGACGTGGATTTGACAGATGGAGCATTCAGTAGATAAGGAATTGGCTGGATGGTCGCACTCAAAGAGTTGCGGTCAATGGCTCGATGTCCAAGTAGAGACCAGTGACGCGTGGCGTTCCTCAGGGAACCATTGGGACTGGCGCTGTTTGACACCTTTGTCGGCAACAGGGACAGTGGGATTGAGTGCCTCCTCAGCAGGTTTGCTGACAACACCAAGCTGCGTGGTACAGTCGACACGCTGGAGGAGGGGATGCCATCCAGAGGGACCTTGACAGGCTTGAGAGGTGGGCCCATGCAAACCTCATCAAGTTCAACAAGGCCAAGTGCAAGGTCCTACACGTGGGTCAGAGTAATCCCAAGCACAAATACAGGCTGGGCAGAGAATGGATGGAGAGCAGCCCTGAGGAGAAGGACTTGGGGGTGTTGGTTGATGAGAAGCTCAACACGACCTGGCAATATGTCCTTGCAGCCCAGAAAGCCAACCGTGTCCTGGGCTGCATCAAAAGAAGCGTGACCTGCAGGTCAAGGGAGGGCCACCAAGATGATCCGAGGGCTGGAGCCCCTCTCCTGTGAGGCCAGGCTGAGAGAGCTGGGGTTGTTCAGCCTGGAGAAGAGAAGGCTGTGGGGAGACCTTATTGCGGCCTTCCAGGACCTGAAGGGGCCTACAAGAAAGCTGGAGAGAGACTCTTCACAAGGGCATGGAGTGATAGGACAAGGGGTGATGGCTTTGAACTGAAAGGGGGCAGATTTAGACTAGATATAAGGAAGAAACTATTCACTATGAGCTTTGTGAAGCACTGAATCAGAGAAGTGGATGCCCCATCCCTGGAATTGTTCAAGGCCAGGTTGGATGGAGCTTTGAGCAACCTGGTCTAGTGCAAGGTCTCCCTGCCCATGGCAGGGGAATTGGAACTAGATGATTTTTAAGGTCCCTTCCAAACCAACCATTCTATGATTCCACGATTCTATGACACAAGGCTGGTAAACCTGCAGCATGTCTCCTTCCATTTTCAGCTACCTCTGTGAACTGATGAATCCCTCCCTCCAAAGCTGTTCCGCTAAGTGTACCACTGATGTCAGCCTGACAGCCCATCTGCTTGTCTGGACCACGCTTCCCCCTTCTCAGGAAAAAAACTGTTGACACCTTCCAGCTTCAGCAGGTTTCTCAAAAATCCCTGTTACATGTACTTGTGATTTCTGAGTGCCAATTTGCTCAGAAGTACAAATGATCCACCTCTCAGTTTCAATGTTCTTGTATTTTTTTGTCCTCCTAAAGACAATAATTCCTCATCCTCACCCCCATAACCCCACCCACACCCAAAGAGCAACATCCTCATGGAAAAACAAAATGCGATGGCTCTGCCTCACCCCCATCACGACGTCACCCCATTTCGTTCTCAGTCCTTCTAACAGGGCTGAGGAATTTGTGTTTTATTTTGCAAGTCTGAGCTCAGACAGTGTGAAATCCCACCCTTAGCTCCTGCCTGCCAAGAAGTCTGTCTTTGTTTTCTTCCGGGCTCTGCACTTACTCCTCGCGCCTATTTGGAAACGCTATGCCCTGTATTTTCCCTTTTCTTAGGAACAAAAGGTCCAGACAAGTTTTAAATTCCCAGGCTTTGAAGCCTTCACTCTATGACCTCTCTTACTGGTTCTCCTAATTTCTCTGCGTTTCCCCTTTGAGCCTGAGACTCCTCAAATGGACCTGCAGTCCAAGGGTCTGTCCTCCGAGGAGCACCTCCATAACGTACTCGCCCCTTGCCCAGACCTACAACTATGCACAGCGTTTCATCTATCGATCCCATGGCTGTTTGCAGGAGAATCTGATGGCTCTCCCACCCAAGGAGCAGCCAAGTTACACAGTTACCACAAGTATTTGCTCTTCAATCTCTCACTAGTCTTCACCAACAACATCAAAGGGGTCATATGTAGCCAGTGAAACTGGCTGGCTGTTATAGCTACAATACAGGGCTCTTGGTCTGCTCCTGGCCCTACCTCCCCCTTCTTCTGACATGGCTTGCAAGCCCTTGAGCGATGGGCACCAAGATCCTGCCTCCAGCCCCATCCCAACCTCAGACCCGTAAAGGATCATCCCAAATTCCAGACCATGCCCATGACTCCAGAGAGCGAGCAAATGTGGAACCACATGGCTCGCCAAAGCCAGGAAAACCACAGAATTTCAATTTAAGATGAAGAGCTGCATTTGCAGCTGCTTCATTGCTCTTGTCACAAAGAATATAAGTGCCAGCTCAGGGCAGCCCGGCCGGGTCAGCTGCAGGGGAAGCAGCCGGCAGTTTTACCACTTTTATGCATGATTTTACACGACATGGCTGATTGGGAAGATGGCAGGAATAGAAAGGCTCTCACCTCCAACAGCCACCTCAGTACGATAAATAGGGCAACAAGGAGACCCACCCCTCCCCAGGGAGGCTGAAGCAGAAGGGGAATTTTTAAGCCAGTAAAAACCTCCAGGATTTTATAGACATGAAGTGCTAAAAACCACATTTACTAGTACATGCAATGCTTTTTCCTCAGTCATCAGGAACGTGTATTCAACAGCTACGATCACTTTGCTGCTGCAGGATGAGCACACCTCTGCTGACCCCCCCACGCCAGGCAACCTCTCCGAGGGCTCCTCAATCCACCCCTGAATTTTGACTAAAGCTGATCCATAAACCTTGTATTTAACTAAAAATCCCTCAAATCATAACGCTTCTCTTCCAGCGTACCCATCCTCTCACTGGTAACCCAGCGGCTTGTGCGATGCCTACAAAATCATCTGTAATTGCAAAAACCCCTAACCAAGCTTGACGAGGGGCTGCGGGACACAGCAATTAGCGATTGCATATTGAAGCCTTCAAGAAACTTTCTACTGGTTAGGTAGAGCGGGTCTGGCTCCCCCGGCTCCCCCTCGTCACCACGATCTGCCACACGTCCCCTCTCTGGGCATTTGGGACTTGCCACGTCCATTTTACTCCCAGGACCAAGGCCATGAGGCAGGAATAGATCTAAAGGCAGGTCTGGTGTCTTTGAAGCAGACCACCTCTCTCATTTGCGCCCCTTAGCCTTCCTAAACACTTTATAACCAGCAATCATGCAAATCCAGGCTGCATCTCCGAGCTGGCGGGGATTTTTTTTTTTTTCATTCCTCCTTATTTAAACATTCTTTATTTAAGCTTTCATCATTTGCCAGTTAAGTCAACTAATTTTCTACTAAACCCAATTTCACTCATGGTTGGAGTGAAATTTCCCTGATTTTTCCTCATGCCATGTACTATTAATGGCGCTTGAAATTATGCAAATAAAATTAATGAGCGCAAATGCCACCTTCTCAGCCAGTGTAGCCGAGAGATTTGTTTTTGAAAGCTGCTTGATCCCTGCTCCTGGAGAAACCTCTCCTCCCAGGGCAGCAGCCCCAGAGCCCCGGCAGGTGACCAGTGGCTTTCCCGCCCCAACATCCAGGATTAGCGCATCGCCCGGCTCAGCCCTGACTCCTCTTTGGGAGCGAGCAGCCGAAGCGGCTTCAATCCAAGCGGATGCAGGCGCCTCGCTCGCCTCTCCGCCAGCTGCCTCCACAGCTGTGCCTACTCCAGAATAAATCTACAGCAGCTTCTCGTCCTCCTATTTTCCCCTTATAGGTACTTTAATCAACCAGGGGACGCATTCCCCTCCCGAGCACGGTGCTGGCTCTCTGAAATCAGATGACTGAGGGGTTATCTTTACATCCCATTGACCTATTTTCAAATTAACCCATCGTTTCCTTCCACGTTATCACTCCTGGGGCTGAAAAGTCCAGCACTAAATGGATCTCGTGGGCATCTGCTGGCAGGCTAGGCCAATGTCCTATATTATATTTAATTGCATCTTCTCTGCCCGCATCTGCTGTCATCAGTAAGGCAGACTGCAGCAGGGGAATTGGGGGAGGGCTTCTGCCCTTTCTGTTCCCTCAGCTTCTCCCCGTCCTCGAGAGCCCAGCAAGCACGGGGCCATTATCCGGGGGATGCAAGGTACCAGAGCAGAGCTCGAGCTGCTCCTTGGTGTCTGTGACAAGCCCATCACGAGCAATTTAAAGAGAAAATCAAAGAAGCCCATAAGATGAATACCCCAGTGCCTGCCTCTGCTCCCAGAGCAGAGAAGGGAAACAATGACCTCAAAAGAAGGTTTTACAAGCAATTACAGCATGATTTTTTAAGCCACCTGCAATGGTTTTACTTTTCCAACGTGCATCTGGACTGTTCCTCTGGCCCATCATAGATCCTGTGTGACATAGCCCTACCCATCAGGGGGTGAGGTTCAGCAATCAGTTTATTTCTGAGGTTCAAGAAAACCCTGCTTTCCCCTCATGGCAGGATGTAGCACTTGCTGGAAACCTTATCTGTCTTCTGGGAATATAATGCAAACACCAGGTTTTTGCTGTTCAGCTGAGCAGCAGCAGCTCCAGTGGGTCCAGGTAGGGCTCTGCCAGGAGACCCCCTCTGCCAGGAGATCCCCAGGAAGGCATTTTTTCTGGACAGTGTCCTGTTTTTTTCTGGGACAGAGTTAATTTTCTTCACAGTAGCTCATACGGGGCTGTGTTTTGGATTTGTGCTGAAAACAGTGTTGATAACGCAGAGATCTTTTAGCTGTTGCTGAGCAGGGCTTACACTAGTCAAGGACTGTTTCGGCTCCCCAGGCTCTGCCAGGGGCACAAGAGGCCGGGAGGGGAGGGGGCACAGCCAGGACAGCTGACCCCAACTGGCCAAAGGGACATTCCAGACCATACGGGGTCACGCCCAGCGTATGAAGCTGGGGGAAGGAGGAGGAAGGGGGGCACGTTCGGGGTGATGGCGTTTGCCTTCCCAGGTCACCGTTAGACGTGCTGGAGCCCTGCTTTCCTGGAGAGGGCTGGACGCCTGCCTGCCCGTGGGAAGGGGTGCATGGGTGCCTTGGTTTGCTTTGCTTCCATGCGCGGCGTGTGCTTTACCTGTTAAGCTGTTTTTATCTCACCCCACGAGTTTCCTCACTTTTACTCTTCCGAGTCTCTCCCCGTCCCACCGGGGGGAGTGAGCCCGCGGCTGCGTGGGGCTGGGTTACTGGCCGGGGCTGAACCACAACAGGCTGCAGAGATAAGCTACGAGGAGTGAGGACTGGTGGATGCCCCCAGAAACGGGGAGTCAGTTTCATGGGGCTGGGGGCTGAGTTTGAGCCAGGGGCTCCCAGTTGGATCATCTCTGGGTGTGCTGAAACCTTCATCTTCCCCAGCCTCGCCAGCCTGGAGGGGGTCAGGGCCCCGCCGGGAGGATCAACCCTATATAAATTACCCAGAGATAAATAAGGTTACGATAACCTTTACGTGACAAAGCAGAGGTTCTGCAATGGCAAAGAAGCCAGCAAACGAGTTGTCATTTGGCTACAGAATAAACACATTTTATGAAAGAGCGTAATTTACCAGCTCAGTAATTCCTGCTAATTTATGCACCTTCCTCTCCTACAAAATGAAGCCCTGAAGGGTGGAAAAAATCCCTCCCGGATGCTCCTCACCCCGGCAGGGTGGCTCATACCCACTCCTCACGTGGCCGCTGCCAGCAAAGCTCCAAGCCGCCTCCTCGGAGGCGCCAGGAAGCTGCTGTAATTAAAGGGAGCAGCTTTTGCAGTCTCATTTCGATGTACCCAGCTTTTAATTGCGGAGCTACACGGCTGCAACTCCGCAAGCAGCTGTTCCCAGCTGAAGAGGGGAGGAGGAGCCAGGGAGGTGATGGGATCCACCGTCCTCATCCTCCGGCACGAGCCACCCTTCTGGCTGTGCGGAGTCAGACCCTGGAGAAGCACAGGAGGGTGCCAGAGCAATCAGCTCTCCCAGGCTGGAAATTCAGTAAATAATAAAGAAACTTCCCGGGGAAGGGAAATAAGTAGTTGGGCCCCTCTGGGGAGCAGCAGCAGCTGAGAACTCGCATGCTCGTGGCACCTGGGCTGCCCCTGCTGTCCCAACTGCTCCGGCACTTCAAAGTGAAGAGATGGTTTTAGCCAAACCTTCATGGGCACCACTAGAGCAAAGCCAATTTCTACCCACTAACGTCCCGGAGCCCCGCCTAACCCGTCACCTAAGATGTGTCTGCTGTAAGCGTGTCCCAGTTAAACTACAGACCCTCAATCGGGGGCATCATCTTCAGACCTGTAACCAAACATCCAGCTTTTCTGAAGCCCGCAGCACCCCGCATGCAACCATGTCCCAGCACGAACACCAAAGCCCGGCCAGAACAAGAACAGCGCAGTAACCCTACAGCTTACAGAAACACTCAGCCTCAAGTAACAGGAACATCCGATGGTGCGTGAGCGGCTGAGCTTTCCTCCCGACCAGCGTGGAGCTGCCAAGTCCCACGGCCACGCCACGCAGCGCCATCAGCACCGCACGCGACTGGCCCCTTCTGGCTATTTTCACAAGCAATTCCTGGCTCACCGGCACAGTGTCAGGACTTATTTGCCAACTGGCAAGGGGAGGTGAAGCCTGGAGCCTGGGCATCACGCAAATTTTCATGTGAACAGATGCAAGACAGAAAGATGGCTTCTATCTGCCAGAAAATAATTAGAAATGCCTTCGTCTGGACATCGTGTTTCCATTTGAACAGCCCTTTTTGCAGCCTGAATACCCCTCGGTGACTGTGGAAAGCGCAGGAAAACAGCAGCTATAATTAAGTCTGTGCCAGGGAACGAGAGGAGAGCGACGGCAGCAGGAGCTGAGCCTCGCCCCGCTGCGGCGCCGGCCCCGCCGTGGTGCCCGCCCCACCGCAGCCCATCCATGGTGCCCCGGCACACGGAGAGCGGCTCCTCGCCCAAAACACATGCTGGCCGCAGCTACCACTCGGCAGGGAAAGGGCTGCCAGCACGGGATACGAGCATGTGCTGAAAATTAAGTGCCTTGCCAGGGCTGGTATTATGAGTCCAGAACTTGACAGTGCAGCAATTAAGCTCCAAGAACACTTTGTCATGCCCTGACCCCATGAGGCATCAAATCCTGTTTTCTTCGACTTTCTGTCCTGCCTTATGAGCACTTAATTCCAAGGGGGCCATTGCAAAAAGCACCCTTCTGCGTGGCCGAGATCAGTAGTCCCTGCCGCTGCGGCAGCTCACAGCCCGCGCCCCCGTTTCCCCCGGCCTCTCCCTCAGCCCCGCAAACGCGGCTGGAGATGCCGACACGACCCTTCCCATGACCTAAGGATGGGGGTAGGACCTGGAGGTCCCCGCAGCGCCCGTTGCACCCGTTCTCCTGGGGGCACGGGCGGAGCGCATCCCTCCCCGCCTGCCCCTGGGGGGGAAGGAGGCTCAGCTTACTGTGGCTTTTGCACCGGCGCAGCCATCGCTCCAACGCTTGTCATTTTCCAACATCTACTTCTAAGCTGCCTCATTAACAACCCATCTCAGGTCTTTCAGGCACTTCCCACTCCTCACCTACCATGCAACACGCGCACACTGGCCTTGATTCTCACGTTCCTGAAAGCACGTTTTGGATACCAAGAAAGCACAAGGGGTCTTCAACAAGAATCAAGTGTTTGCATTCAGATTTGGGATCTTTCCTCCCTCCCTGCTTCAAGGCAGGGCTCAAAATGCTGCCAGCTCCTTCCGCTGCCCCTAGCCAGCAGCACGAACCTTTGATGGAAAGCAGCGCCTGACTCCCTGCTCCAGCTCGGCGCTTTGCCTTCCCCCCAGGGAGCTGCACGTGCCCAGCGATGCTGCGCGCCAGCCCCCGATAATCCCGTGTTTCACCCCTTGCCTGTCAAGACACATCAGAAGCAGCTCACAAATTCACTGGGAAATACAAGAGAAGGACAAACACCTGCACTTAGTTCGACTACAGGAGAAAAATTAGCCTCTGGTAGGACACAGCGGCAGAATTCACAGGTCTTTAAGGTCCACAGTGGGCAAAAGATAAGGTAGCTAAGCTAGCCCTGGAAAACCAGGGCTGAGCTCAGCAGTACTCATCTCAGACTTCACAGGGGCATTTGGGCAGTGTCTAGCCAAGCCTGCAGATCCCCAGAGCTCCTTGGCTTCACTCCAGATTAACGCTGGTCCCCCAAACTGGAGAAAGAACTGTTAAACACCCCTGCTATTCACTTGGCATCTGCTGCTCTCCCCGCTGGAGCCCCCGCCATGGAGGTTCCCACCACAACACGGTCACACTCCCGACCTGTTTTCACGCCCAGCACTTCATCACCAGCTTTTTGGACCAGGTACTTACTTTTCCTCCTCATTTGCCTGATCCCCAGCATTTCAGACCCAATCCTGACCACCGCCTCCGGGCTCTGCTGCATTGCAATCAATATAGACGCTAATAATGAACAGCTCTCAGATAACTGCCGGTGAAGTGTACACACGCAGACCTTCCAGTGATCCCTTGCCAATGATCAATATGCGTAGAAAAATCAGCTCAAAATTTGAAGAGACAAAAAACAAACTAGGAGAGAGGTTATTCCACGCTGAATAATTCATGGGCACCAGCTTTTGCTCCGTGACGGCCGTGCTGGGCGAGAGCAGCTACAGCTCTGAGCCGCGAAAGGAGCAGGGGCTGCCAAAGGAAAGTGAACATTTCACGTTGCTGGAGCAAAACACCCCCAAGCCCACCCCAACGCTGGTGCCTGCCCTGCTGCAAGCTCAGCAAGAGACACCTGGGATGGGAGAGGACAAATTTAGCTCCACTCTAGAGCAGAGTAAAGCTTTGCTGCTTCAGGAGGTTACACAGGAGCAGGAGGGATAAGAAATCACTGGGGCTGACCCTTCCACGGTGATACGGGTGTAGCTTTGCTTCATCCTCAGAGCCCAGCTCCAGCCCCTCGCACAACCTCCACACCAACCCCTGCCCAAAGCTGTGGCTACACGAAAAGTCCCCTCCAGGCTTTAATGAAGTACCCAAGACTAACTATTAGCACAACTCAGGATTAATTACACGTGTTCCGCTAAGTCTGCTGCTCACTCGTGGTCGGGCAAAGGCTTGCCTCAGCGCTCAGAGCCACTGCTAACGCCGTACCAGCCCGATAGCAGGGATGCCGCTGAGAGGTCTGCAAGCACCGAGCAGGACTGCTGGCACCTCTCAGTCCTCCCCTTGGGGGGACCTCTGCTCCCCCCCCGACCCCCGCATTAACCCATCTCTTGGCGGGCTGCAGGAGGGTCCCAGCAAACACCGGGCTCAGTCTCCAAAGGGACAGAGGGGACCCGGCTACAGCCCCAGGTCCTGCCTCCGCTTGCCCCAGCCCCATCCATGTGGGGATGGACCCGCGACGCAGGTGTCCAGCATTTCAAACGTCACCAAAGCCTGCACAGGAGACGCGCTCGGGGCGGTGGGGATGGTTTCTCTTGCTGGGACAGAGAAGCGCAGCACGCGCAGCCCCAGCCCGGCTCACTCGCTCCTTCGCTACGCAGGGGAAGAGACGGAGCTGCTGTTCCCAGGCATCCCCGGGGACACCTCCAAACCCACGTCAGAAGAGGAGGTCTCATCACTGCCAACTGGTGTCGAAGCTCCTGCGCTTCTGAGAAAGACGAAACACCAGCGGCAGCAACGCAGCTCTCCAGAGTCACTCGCAGAGCAGAACGGATGCCGCAAAACCCCCCGTAAGACTCAGCCAGCTCCTTCTCATTAAACGACCACCGTGAGGCTCTTCATTAAAAAACACAAACAAGAACCACACAACAACAGCACAACCCTCCCAGCCATTAACTTCTTTCATCCTTGCGTACCCGGCTATTATTTAGCACGTCAGTTTAGCTCAGCACGCCGCGCAGAGATGCACGCCTGCCTCTCTGAGAAGCTGCTGCCTTTTGCATTAGGACCAGGATTATTTTTTTAAGTTAATTAGTCGGGAGCTAATTCTGTTCATTAATTCTGAATGCCGCAGGGGCTAGGTTGCGGGTTTTTTTATTGTGTTGGGGTTTTGGGCGTTTTGTTTGTTTTTTTGATATTCCCCCCCCCCCCAGATCATTGGGTTTTTTCACTCCCATTTCAGCATGGCTCATTATGTGGCCGATGCTGATTTAGCATCGCCGAAAACCTGCCCAGTCCCCAAGGCAGCTTCAGGCTTTTCTCAATTTATAATCCTTCCTAATTTACATTTTCCCTGGCACTTGCCCTCAACGCGAAATGTCTCACAGGAGGCGAGGAAACCTTGCGAGGTTACAGGAGGCAGCAGCGTCAGCCTGGTAATAACAGAACTGCATCAGCAGAGTGGAACGCGGCACATGGTTATCTTCTCCCTCTTACTTTTTCCATCTAATATTGGTCCCTCTTGGGGACAGGGTGCTGTCTAGAGACACTTGTAGGGTGGCATAGCTGCACACTCTCACCCGGCGTCGCCCCATACCCCATGGCAGAAGACGCCCATCCCTCTGTGGGAAGTGCCCCAGCAGCAGCAAATTCCCCCCGCAGGTCTCGAAGCCACCACCAGCACCTCCTGAGGAGGGACTCCTCGGCAGCTGCCACCCCCCCTGCAAGGGATGCAGGTTATTTTTGGCAGCCGCCCCAGCTGCCTGCCTCGAGACAGAGCAGGAAGGGAGGGAGGGAAGGAAGGAAGGAAGGGAGCACAGTCACTGCTCAAACAACGCCGGCGAAGCCACTGGGGTTGAGCACAGCCGTGCACGGTGGGGAGAGCCAGCGACCTGCAGGACACCTGCATCCTGCAGTCACACGGCCACCAGCCCCACTGAGAGCATCCCTGGGGAATGGGGGGGGTAGAAGGGAGCCCTTCCCATACCCTGCCCTAGGCAGGCATCAGGGGACAAGGGTGATGCTGCGTGCTGAGAGCAAGGGATTAATGCTGCTCAGATCCAGCGCCGGGACCACAGGGCAGAGCCCTGCCCCAGACATCTTCACATCAGCCCCATGCAAAGCCCTGCTGCAAAGCTTGAGTTTGCACCAGTCCTCCTCACTTTCCTGGGATGCAGAAGGGATGGGATCGATCCCAGCCATGACGCTGGTGGTCTGCACCCA
Organism: Phalacrocorax carbo; assembly: GCF_963921805.1. Taxonomy (NCBI): domain Eukaryota; kingdom Metazoa; phylum Chordata; class Aves; order Suliformes; family Phalacrocoracidae; genus Phalacrocorax; species Phalacrocorax carbo. The sequence goes on from NC_087528.1 coordinate 744,582, forward strand.
CCCAACACTTGCACAGCACAGCACCAGCACTCCCTGAGATGCAGGAGAGGAAAAGCCACCCCTGAGCCTTTGCAGACCTCATGCTTTCATGCAAACCTTGATGCCACCCACACACACGCGGGGCAGACTCTCTCGGGGCGGGGGACCGCGCACCCACAGCACCCACCTCTGCAGCTCCTTCAGGGAGACTGTGACCCTCAGGCTGTGTCCCAGGAGGAAGAGGGCAGCCAGGATGTCAGCCCACTGCACCATCTCACCCAGCGGGCCCCCCTTCAGCACCCGCGGACTGAAAACATCCCCCGACTCCTCCGTCAGGAAGCCGATATGGATCAAGATCTGGAGAGACAAGGAGAGGGCTCAGTGCTGGGGGGAAAGGGACAAGTTGAGTTCTCCAGCCCAAAATTACTTGCAGTCCCTGAGTCCCTCCAGCTCCTTTGGCAGGCTGTAATTACTCAGGGAAATCATTCGGCTGTAAAGACAAGTGATCTATGTCCAATTAGCAAAGACCCAATAGTCAGAGACTACCAGCTCCCATCAACTGGTGCTCTTGGGACCAGGCCCGTGTTCCTGATGTACATCACATCCGTCCCGCAGAGCGGAGCCAGATCTCCCAGCACGCAGGGACCGAGGGGCAGGGCACCACAAAAACACGACCGGGAGGGCCGGCAACCTCGGCTCCTCTGCAGAGGAGATGTGCCAACCTCCCTGCCCACAGCCGACAGCAGTCTGCTGGCTGAACATCATCTCCCACCCACCAGGTCTGAAATTCACCCCACCGTTCAGCAACGCCAGTCCTGCGATGGCCTGAACGCAGAGTCGCACCCACGGACCCAACCCTGCACACCCACGTGCTTCCATAAATGAACCTTCCTCCCAGCCCGCTCGCGTCCGCTGCCCACGTCCCCAAGGGCTCAGCTTTTCCATCCACCCCATGCAATTTGCTCATACGTATTTCTGGTCCCTTTGCTGGCCCTTCAGCTTCTGCTTGAGGCGCCGAGCCGCCCGCAGCCACTGCTGGGCCAGGTGCCGGATCCTCTTCTTCATGAAGCTGAGGGACTCCTTGCCCGTGCCGATCAGCTCCAGCAGGTGAGCCAGGTCGCTCTGGAAAGCTGCCTAGGAAAGGAGCACGCTCTGCGTTTTGAGCGTAGGGAAAGCAGCCGCCACGGGGGCTGGCGGAGGTGCCGTGGGTCCTTCCTGGAGGGACAGCTTCCCCTGGTGCCACCAGACCTGAGAGCGGAGCTCCTCCATGTATGCACCAAATCCCAGGGGCCCCGCTGCACCCAGAGCATCCCCTGACATCCCAGGTTTCTCAGCACAGGAAAGGCATGGACCTCCCGGAGCGGGTCCAGAGAAGGCCACAGAAATGCTCCGAGGGATCGAACACCTCTCCTACGAGGCCAGGCTGGGAGAGTTGGGGTTGCTCAGCCTGGAGAAGGGTTGGCTGCGGGGAGACCTTATTGTGGCCTTCCAGCACTTAAAGGAGGCTGATAAGAAAGATGGGGACAGACTTTTTAGTAGGGCCTGTTGCGATAGGACAAGGGGTGATGGTTTTATACTAAAAGAGGGGAGATTCAGACTGGATATAAGGAAGAAATTTTTACTCTGAGAGTGGTGAAACCCTGGCCCGGGTTGCCCAGCGAGGTGGGAGATGCCCCGTCCCATGAGACATGCAAGGTCAGGTTGGACGGGGCTCTGAGTGACCTGGTCGAGTTGGGGATGTCCCTGCTCGCTGCAGGGGGTTGGGCTGGACTCGATGGCCTCTAAAGGTCCCTCCCGACCCAAACCATTCTGTGATTCTATAAAAGCCCACGCACGGCATCGTGGCGCTGCTGACGCCACTGGCTCTAGGAATATTTATTTCCAGCAGCCTTGAAGCCATCACCTCCCCTAAGCCCCCCGGGAACGGCCGGGCACGGGCTGTCCCCACCTTACCTGCACCCGGGGCAGCGGCGGGGGGGAAGGCAAAGCTGCCGTCCGGTTTCGCCACGGCAGGGGAGGGCAGAACCACTCGACTTCGCTGAGGTAGATGAGGAATGAGCACTCGGTGCCGTCCACACCAAAAAACGCATAGCAGGGGTCGGAGGTCCACCTGGCCCTCATCCACTGCAAGGGGGCAAAGAAACATGTGGGGCTCGTCCTCCAGCCAGGAGGGGACGTGGCGGCCCTGTGAGCTGCCCCTGATACGGGCAGCCTCTATTCTCCATCACCTTTCTCTAGCTGGGAGCTAGAGATGAAGGGCAGAAGGTGGATAAAGGGCTGCAAACCAGTGCGCACCCAGCACCAGTGCCGGGGTTTGCCTGCCCAGTGCCTCCAGGGCACACGGGGCAGAGGAAGAGCCAGGAGGGTTTGCTAGGGGCTCCACGGGTTTCTAGCACTGGCTCCAGCACCAGCACGTGCCTTCCCCAGGGGCACAGCCATTAATCCCTAGGAAATGATACACCACAGGGTTTTCTTCTCGTTAGCCTTGCTGCGGAGCAAGCCGAGCCGCTGATCTCATCGCCCCAGGTGCAGCGGGGCAAGGAGACAGACCTACCGGTGGTCCCCGGGGATGATTTCACAGGAAGGAGAACAACCAGCAACTGGAGCAGCGATTTATCATCCCCTGCAATGGCTGTTGCCAGCCTCTTCCTAATTCAACTACAAAAACGAATCTACTCGGGAGACAGGTCGCCGTGCCCAATATGTAACACGCAGCAATCGCCCAGACAGGAGATCAAATTATGACCTTCCACAATTAAATTACACTCTGAATTTATTCAAATGGTGGAAGGAAAGGATGCCTAGCACGAGGGGAAGAGGAAAACACAACGACCAGTATCATTTTAATATATCCTTCGACATCTTTCCAGGGAGACTCGGCCCTGCAGAAGCCTGAGCTTGAAGCAGAAGGCTGGGAAGGGGAGGGAAGAGGGAGGTGCTTTTAATTAGTTGATGTAAATACGCTCTCTGATGAAGCAATCATGCTCTGGGCCACATGCCAGGCTGCATTCAGGTGTAAAGAGCAGGGTGGGTCAGGCAGGACATCCTATTTGAGATGGAGGTCCTGGCCACCTATATGAGATGCTCTTCTGTGCCATGCTGAGATGATTCCCCAGACACTGGCCAACGCTCTACTGCTGCCTGCACACCTCTGGGTGACATGGCTTCAGTACTTCGCATGACTAAAACTGAAGGCCTGTGCCTCATTATTGGGGGAAAACAGTTACATTAGTATAGGAAAGGCTCCCAGAGGAGGTTGGACACCTCCCGTTTTCTCCTCACAGCACAGCCAGGCTGTGCTTTCCACGTCTTTGGCTCTGCTCCTTCTTCTGCACCGTTCCCATTTTAAAGCAAACAGTTTTACTCTGGGCAGCATCCCCCTCCCAGTTTAACCCCCAGGGCCATTGCTTTGTGCCCTTCCCAGCAGCTTCCACCCCAGGTCAAGATCCCCTCCCAGACAGGGAACCCCAACTCACCTCCACTTTCCCAGCACAGTCAGGGTACCTGGGGTCCCGGGGCACCTCGCACTGGTCCCTCCTGCCTTCCACCACTGCAGAAAGACAATTTGGGCACGGGGAGAGTTGGGACGTGCTGGTGGAGCAGCTGCAAATGCTGGGATGGGACGGGACTGCCAGCCCCCGAGCACGTTCATCGGCACCGCAGCTGGGCCGGCAGACAGCCCCATCCCACTTGATGGAGCAGGACACCAAGATGTGAAGCATCTTCCCCGAGGGCAGGGAGGAAACAGAGGAAACACCCCAGCCTTGCTTCAACACTGAGAGTGCATTCCCCCTTCCTAGATCTCACCAGGAGTCTTTATAGCACCTCCCTGCTGCTCTCAGCCTGGTCCAGACCCCGGGTCCCACCTATCCACGCTCCCGTTAATCATCCATAAGCAGGCTGCAGTATCTAAGGAAGCACTTGACAGCCTTTACACCATAAACTTGCAATAAAAATTGTCCTGCTGAGCTGTCAAGAGAAGACTCAGCCCCACCCCCCCCCGGACCAGCTCCAGAATAAGGCACAAAAGTTGCTAAAAATGGTAACAGGATTTTTTCTCTTCTGTGGTTGGATTAATAAAAGACAACGCCCCTCCCATAAACCCTCCTGTGCCTGTAACTGAAAAAGCACGAGGTGGAAGAGGCATCGGAAGCACCTTCTACCTGATGATGCCAGCCCAGACCTCGGGAAACACTCAGCCATGTGGAGAAACATCTGGAGAGCCCAGCTGTCCTCACAGCACTGCCAGGGCGGGACGGGAACGTCTCTCCTGGCGCTGGACGCCAGCCCCTGGGCTTTGGATCCAAACCACCATGGTTTGTTGTCCAGGTGCTTGTGCTGGCTCTGCTCCTCATCCTTAATTTTGCATTTAATTCTGTGGCATTTATTTCTGACAACAATTCCGACCTGCCACCCTTCCTCCCCCTTGCAGGCGTGGGTTTCCCAGGTCTCGCTCCTCTGCAGATTGATCTCCCCCGCTCTCGAGTCCTCCCGGGCCAAGTGAGGCAACGCTGCTAGGAGCAGATTATCGCTGTCAGAGGCCATGGAGGGTGGCTCCCTATGCAGCCTCCTTTTCCTGGCTGTAACAGCAAGGTGAGAGCCCTGGAAACAGCTCAAAGGGCTGAGGCCACACTCAGGACCTCGTCTCCCTCGAAGAGATGGTCCGACCACGTACTGCAGCCGCACAGAGCTGGACACAAACAGCCCTAGGTCTGCCGAAGAGCTTCAGGTGCCCTCCGTAGCCCTGCAGACCGGGGTGAGTTGGGTAACCTCAGGTCAGCACCCATTCCCCTGCATTTTTACCACACTTTTCGTGCTAGGCTTGGCTGGGTCTCCCTACTGCAACTGCATAACCCGAAGGAGGTTTGGAGCACGGGGACCTCTCGGGACACTCACCTTTCCCGTTCAGGAGGCTGTTCCGGAGAATCTGATCTACTTTTATTGCGATGTCTGAGACGTTTTGAGCTATAGCTTGGATCCTCTCCATCAGCCCGGCTGCTGGCTGGAACCTGGGGAAAAAACCAAGACAACCTTGAAAACTTGATATCTCCCAGTGGTGGTACCCAGGGGTGCTCATAGCAAACTTGCCAGCTTGAACTTAGCTCCAGGACACAACACGGGGATGCCTGGTCCAGCACGTACCAGGCAAAGAGCTCCTCGCCTTCCAAGAGGTTTGATGAAAAACCTACATAAATCAGTATTCTGCCATTTTTTCCAGAGTGCTGATAAACACGGATACATCTGTGCATTTTACATGGGGAAATCTTAAATAGGCTGCAAAAAAATGGCTTTTCTTATTTCAGATGTGCTATATTTGAAAATCCTCTGCTGTGATTATTGGCCGTGCATGTAGGAAGCCGTGCTGGGGAAAACAGAGAGAAAAAAACCAAAAATACGGAGGAAGGAAGACAAAACCAGAGGCGGCCTGAGGAAGCCTGTGGGCCTGGGGCAGGCTGCAGACAGACACAAGACATGCAGGACACGTGGACGGCCTGAGCCAGCCCACCCACCGAAGCTTCAGGCGAGCGGATTTCCAGGTGCCCCAGCGAGGAGCAGCGGCGAGGGCTGTGCAGGGCCAGGGCCAGCACCGGCAGCACGGCAGGGGCCAGGGTTGAGCTGGGCGTCGCAGCCCCAGCAAAGCCCGCAGGCACCTTCCCACCAAGGCCTGAAATCAGATTCCACCGGTTTGAATAGCTGCGTATGCCGTCCAGCAAATTAAACCTCGAAATCAATACCGTCCTGGGTAAACAGCACCATTAAACTCATCTACATAACGCATTGTGTAGACAGAGTGACAGAGCACTGTAAAGAGGCCGGGTGTCAATTAAAACCTGATGTAATATATAAAAGGGCAAGTGAACTCAATCCGTCAGCAGCGGTGCCCTGCCACGCTTGACAAGGAGGGCTCTCCACCTCCGATGCCTCGCCTGCCATTCCCACCGCAAACAGCAGCCACGTCTCCACGAGCGCGGTATCGCAGTAAATAATTTCCCCTTCTGCAGCATCTGGGTCATAAGTTTTTCCTCCTGCTGCCACCGAGATCATTATAATACAAGGAAATGCCATAAGCAATGAGCAAAACCAAAAGGGCTACCTTGAATACTCTTGGCACAAAAAATATGTGCTGATGTCGGGCCCTTCTTGGTGAAGTTTTATGTTTGTTCTTCAGCAGATCAGTGAACCCGACGGCTGGGATTTAAAATACCTCTATCCTCAAGGCTAAAAAAATCCTGGTTTTATGAACCAATACTGCTTCGGTTGCTGATTTAAAGTCCATTCGCTAGCAGTGAGCAGCCCACATTTTTCCTCCTGGCATGGTTTATGACCGTCAATACTCAACCTGCATACCTCCACAGGGAGCCACATATCTTAGGCTTTTAAGAAATAATAATTAAACACAGAGGACACCGTCGCCCACAAGTAACTTTCAACCTTCTGCAAAGAATAAACCCCACGTCTCCTGCCAGCTATCGTAACCGCTGCAACAGGGAGGCTGCTCGTGAGACACTGGTAAAATACAGGCACAAAAATGACCTGTGATGAGCTCTGCTTGTGAGGGTGGCTCCAAGGAGATAACATACTCATGGTCTGAGGGCTGCACAGCTCAGCCAGCCCTGAAAGCCCTCAACGCCCCTGTTTCTGCAACTCTTTTTCCACCAGCAAGCAGACATCAAACCATGCAGGTGATGCACACACGCTCAGTAAACTGCAAAAAGCTGGGGTGGGCAGTTTAGGAGCAAACGTCCCAAGGATGCAGTGAGTCTAGAGCCAGCGAGCCCAATGTCCTGCTCCACAACAGGAGAGGGATGTCAGCTTGGTGGACATGCCCCACATGTTTCTCCACCACTCATGGAAAGGAGAAAGGATGAGCACAGCCATGGCAGCCCTGCTCCTGTGCTTCAGAGCACCAAATGAGCCCACGATCCAACTTCTAGCTCCGCAAGGAAGCTATCCCAATTCCCACTTGGGTTCAAACCAGCTCCCAAACACCCAAGTAATTAGGTGAAACCCAAAAGCCAACAGCAACCTCAGTCCCCATCTCCTCTCCAGTGACCTCCAGACCATGGCTCAGCCAGGGCCGAGCACTGGGCACCCACAAACGTGTTCAAAGATCAGGATCGTTATCCTAAAGCTTTCCTCCAGGCTCAGCCTCACAGGCTGCCTAAGCCCTGCCTGAGCTCCGGCCCCGATGGCGGTTTCCACCGGGCGATGGATCTGGCCCAGCATCTAATGCCAGCTTGCCCAGCTCCTGTAAGCTGCAGCTGCTCCCCAAACACAAAGATTTTGGCTCAGAGCCCTTTGATGTAAAACGTGCGTTTGATCGTCACACCGAGCCAGCGCTTCCAGTTCTCGCAGACAAGACAGCCACGTCGGGTGGGCTCTGTGAGGCTTCCCCCGAAACGCAGGGGGTTACCGAAAAGCGGCACGTGATTCAGTGTCCACCGTGGCTCTTGGCATATATTAAGAAGATGGAAAAACTGCAGCAAACATCCCTCCAAAACAAGCAGCCAGGCTCAAATCTCCCACCACTTGCACGCTCATCACCTTTACTTGTCCAGCCAGTTTCCTCCAAATGCCCATGACTTTGAATGAGGGGTTTCATGCTTGGGTGAGGGGCCACGCACCACATCGGCAGCGCTGACGAGCCCTGGTGCTAGCACTAACACAAGCAGCACCGAGCCAGCCACTTCAGTGTGTTTATCTTTTACCTGCTGGACAACAAGGCTATCGCTTGAGCAGCAAGTTTCATTTAACGTATTAAAGAGATGCCAAGAAGGTTACGCGTAAGTTGCGTCACCTATCATTACAGGGATTTGTCACCTGGGCAGAGGACAAGAAAATAAGATATTTAAAGCGAAACCTTAAATGCAAAAAGGTTTTCTGTAGCTTGTCAGAATTTGATGCCTTGCTCTTAGTAACTGGAGACACGGGGAAGGACAAGGTAAGTGGCTTATTGTGCTCAGTGACAGCTACGCAGAGGGGCATATCCCACCGCGTGTCTCCGTCCGAGCTGGGATGCCAGCACGGCCTCCGCCAGCCCAGTGGAAATAAAACTCACCCCAGTGCTACCACTGCACAGGGAGCAGCGACGGGCTTTTTTTCCTTCCTCCTTGTTGCTTTTTAAATTTTTCTATAGCGACAATATAAATGCCACCAAAACGCGCTGGGGCTGTGCCAGCTATTGAAACTATAGTAAATTACTGTGGGTTTTCTAGCACAAATTTTTCCCTGGGACCTTAAAACCGTTTACTACAGCAAATACAGTACTTTTACTTCTAACCATCAATATTGATTTCATCTTTATTAGTTTCAGATTTATATTTCCCCATGTTGATTAAGATTCAGATCACACTATGCCTTATAATACACTGTATACAGTATTCGTCTCGTTTCAAAAACTGCTATTAAGATGTATCTTTCCCTACTGGCAGATCATTTGCCATATAATATAGCCAGAGGTTGAGTTCTCCTTTACTTTTTCATGCATTAATTTGGTTCCCTTCACATTGTCTCTTGTCCCCAACCCTGCAGCAGCGGCTCAGATTCAGCCTGTTTATCCCTTTACAAGGCACTGTATTTTTATTGCCTTTTATAAAAGTGGCATTATGAAAAGATGAATCTCTTTCTATTTGTGTGTTGTCTTCATAATACAAGCCCTAAACATATTTGCTTGCTCATCCGATATTTCTTGCTATTAACTGGTGAAAGCAGTGACTTTGGGAAGACCGATACAGATGGAGAAAAGCAGATGTTTTGAAGATAATACATCAACAAACGCAACATTTGCACAGAGCAGTTTACCAAAGGATTTCAACTTGCTCATTACAATGTCTGCGCTGCCATTTGCCTCTTTAAGGATATTTTTTTTTTTTTGCCTAAAGACCCAAAGCGGAGCAGAAAGCAGCTGGGAAGGGTGCCCGGGCTGGTGCTGCGCTCCCACTGCTTCCCTGCTCCGGGGACAAAAGTCACCCCGCGACATCCAGCCCCACGACAGCCTCGCTCACCAGGACGGGGAGCCGAACCCCCAGAGGCAGCTCTGGTGGGTAACCCTTCCCAGCACGGGGGAAAGGCCTTCCCGTCCTCCTGGCTCCTGCTGCAGCACTCAGGGTGCTGCCCGTTAAAACAGCTGGGGTAGCTCCTGGAGAAATGAACCCCTGGGGCACCTCCAGCAGGTCACGCCATGGGCTCAGGCTCCTCTCCCCATCCACCCACCCCGGTGGGGCGAGCTCAGGGTTGCCCCACAGGTGGTGGGCGACAAGCCAAGGAAAGCCAAGGCGTCCCCAGGGACGTGGGAAAAAGCCCTCACCCAAGTGCTGGGTGACTAAAAAAAGCTATTTAAATCTCTAAGATGGAGCAATTACAAGCTTTGCTCCTCCGGCATAAGAGGATCCAAGTAAACCTCCCTGACGCTGGAGGCAGAACTTTTTCAGCGATCACTTCCCCCGTGCGCATCTCTGCATCCCCTCGAGGGGGCTTGCACCCGAAGGGCCGGGAGCCAGGCTGCCCACGGGGAGGGAGCCAGGACAGGAACACGGGCACGAGGGGGTTATACCGGGCAGCTGATGCGCTCCCTAAATTTTGGGTCACGGTCCCCCAGCACCGACGCTGCCAACGGGGGGTGGAGCGGGAGGCACAGCGGCGGCCGCGAGGGTGCCCCGCTCGCCAGGCTCAGCCGCGCGCTTTGTGCTTACTTGGCACGTAATCCTGGTTTTAATCCCCGTAACTCCAGCGCTGGGGCTGTTACCCTGGGCCTGGATAAACAACCTTGGCTCGGTTTGAGCTCGTGTTCCGCGCAGAACGGCCGAGCCCCCCGGGTGCCGTGACGGGGAGCGCGGGGAGGGTACCATGCCCTGCTCCGCTTGGGGAAGGCTCAGACCCCCAGGGAGCAGAGCAAAGGCCCAAAGCCCTGGATGCTATCAGCTTGGCAGGAATTTATAGCAACATTGGGCGGGAGGGAAATGCTGGGGCCGAGGCACGGGGCTCGCTGCTTCGCTAGCCCCAGCGCGGGCTCTGCCAGGTTGTTCTGCTCCTCAGTGCCCTTCCCGGTGTCGGGTGAGGGTGGGGATGCTACACCCAGCTTTGCAGCCTCCCCGAGAGCCACGTATGAGAAGGCCCACACTACTGAGAAGCGGGTTTATGCTTTACTGGCAGCCCCAGCCAGTCAACCGGCTAAAAATTTAAAAATAAATAAAAATACTTTAAAAAATCCCACACCAGCATATGCTTCCAACGCAAGTTCTGGTACCTCTGTATATTGCAATCTTTCCCATTACATCTCAGGGCTGAAACAAACAGCTCGGCCTCCCCTCCATGAACACCTGAACAGAGACCTGAGCTCGCTCTGGCTGTGTTTGCACTCTCTGGGAATTCACCCCGGGCAAATAGGCCAGAGAATATTTCAGGGCAGGAACGTTCCTGGGAAACTCGTCTGAAGCAAATATCGGATGGTGCATGGGCCGAGCCCTGCCTGAACTCCTCCAACTCCAGCTTGCGTAATAAATCGCATGATAAACACCAGAGCATTTGACTCACTGAAGTACTTCCATCTATTTTCATTTCAGTTTACTGTGGGTGACATTTCTCACACAAATGCGTTCAGAGGACCAGACCCCGCACTAACCCAAACCCCATGGCTGCACACCCCAGGGGAGGCCGCGGCCGTTTTAGGGAGCTGGCAACAAATTTCATGGAAAAAAAATTATGAAAGCCAACTTTCCAATCAAAGAAAATATCTCGCCAACGTAGGGACAACTTGCCAGCAAAGTATAACCGAGATCATTCATTAAAATATTTTATGAATGCTACGAAGCGCTCCGAGACCCTTCCCAAGCAGAACACGAAGCCAAAGCGACAAGCCCAAACCCTCGCTTTCCTCCTTACCCCCAGAGCAGCGCCGAGCCGAGCCACGTGCCGGGGCAGCAGCAGGTTTTATTTATGTGAACACAAAGGGTCACGGACAGAAGGGTTACGGGATCGTCACTTGGATGTACGTTAATCTTCACTTGATTGAAGCAAATAGATCTGATTTATCCCCACGTGCTTGAGCAGCCCGATGCAGGCTGCGAGAAAGTGCCTTTGGTGAGCCGTGAAGACGTTGCCAGCCTTGGCAGCCTCGACTAAGAGGGACCTGCCAAAAGATTAGGCTAGAAACACCCAGTTTTGACCACGATCCACAGGGCAGGGGATCCCCTGGACGAGACGCTCTCCCGAGCCCATGCTTTTCTACAGCCCTCAGCCTCACGTTTCCTTTGCCAGCTGGGTATTTCATGGGCACGCTCTGTTTCATTTTGGAAGGGTTATTCTGGCAGCTTGCATTTCCACCATCAGCAGTACAGCCTCCCCAGACACCCCCCTCCATGGCACCCGTGCCCCCCCAGGTGGGAAGCCCCCAAGCCCGACCCTCCGCAGGGGGCTGCTTGCTCCCAGCTGCTCCCAAATCAGGGACATCTGATGGAGGGCTAATGGGACCTGATTTTCCTTGTAGGGTAAATCAGACACAGCCTGGGCAAAGGCACCCTGGTGCCACGCTCCTGCCCACCCCACAGCAGCATCACCAGCCCCGCAAAGCCCAGGGCTCTGCCCATCCTGGGGCACCAGGTGCCGAGGGCTTTCCCTCTACAAGCCGCCCGAGACAACGCAAACAACCACGGCACAAAAACGCCAGCGACAGCACTTTGCCTCCACGTGTTAATGCATCAAGAAGCCTCATTTGCAAAGCCCTGCGATAAAGCAGCCTCCAGCATATCAATATTTCAGGACGGAAAGGCACAAAACAAACAGAAAGCAAAGTCTACCGCAGAATTAGGTTCAAACTGAGCCGGAGGTGATGGGGGAGGTACAAGCCTGGGAGCAGGAGGGGAGGGTGTGAGTGACCTGGGCACACATGGACACCTATACCCCTGCCGCGCTGGCGCTGCCCATCATCCTGCAGCTGCAGGTTTCTCCCAGTGAGCCCAGAGCCCCCAGGCAAGGTGGGGGCACATGGATGGATCCTGTTTCCCTGGCTGCCCTGCTAATGGTACACAGCCACCTCCCCGCTCTGCCTTCGAGGCAAAAGCCATTTATCTCAGCTGCCAGGCATCAATTTCCCCATGCTCCTCCTCCCCTGACCCCGATGGGGACACCAGAAGTGAGGGGTCCTTGTGATCCCCTGCGCTGTGCCCATCCCCTCTAAGCTAACACTGAAAGCCTCCGGGACTGGGCTGCAGACGTCCTCAGGAGCTGGCAAGAAACAACTCGCTGCCTCTGCCAGGATGAAACAGGTTGCAGGACCTGTGAGGAAGGAGAGCACCAGGGAGGAAGGCTCCTCCAGCGCTGGCTGCCTGTGGCAGCATCAAAGAGAAGATGCTGCTCCCGCAGCCAAGCTCTGCTCAGCAAAGCTACAACCCAGCAAAGCTGGGCTGGATTGCGGGACAGGTCTCGCCTTCTCTGCGGGCTGCTTTGGGGCTCTGCCCGCTCCGGACAGCCTTCCCACCACGCAGCACCAGCCTCACCTTGCAGATGCCCTCGCCGAGCCCCGCAGCGCGCTGAGGGGACGGGGAGACGATGGGCGGAGGGGTCAAAGACCGCTCTAGGCTCACTCGGACAGCAGGGGACCGTGGCATCTGGCAGCAATTTCTCCCAAGCCAGCTTATCAACAGTGACAATTCAGGAATTAATAGAGCCAGGCTGGCAGGATGCAGGAACATCACCCATTTAGTGTCATATTGTGAGACTTTTAATTACTGGGGGAATATGGAGTCATGTAATCATTACAAGAACAAATACTTAAAGTGTGTGGAAATTAACTGAGCTTTGGCAGTAATTAAGCTTGAAGATGAATCAGTTGTTAGCAAATAACACCCTTTGCAGGCTAACCGCTATGTGGGGAAGAAGGACAACCGGGGATGCCAGCACTGCAGACTCCGGTCTTGCCTGCCACCGCCTCCCCGGGCACGGGGCAGGTCAGGGACAGCCTGGCCCCAGAGAAGGGCTGCTCCGAGCCCCAGCACCGCTGGGTCGCGGTGCTGGCGTGGGTCAGCCACTTCAGACCCCCTCCCTCCCTCCCAGGCGCTTTCCAGTGGGGGACCAACGCTTCCACTGCAAACTAATATTTCCCTTGCCCAGTACACAGCTCTCCAGGAGGCTCCGTAAGTACTTCTCATTTCCTTCCCCTCTGATGATTTACGAGGGTTGCTTTCAATTAACAGCAGTATTGATTTTCCTGCAGCTGAGTGGCAGGCTGCTCGCCCTCGTTAGGGAACCCATCCCTCACCTTCCCAACACGGGCAGGGTGCGGGCAGAGGGGATCCAGCAATGCTCGGGGGGGCACAGCAGGCCGGTGTTGGGGTGCAGCCTGTGCCCCCTTACCCCAGCGTGACATCCCACAGAGCCCCTGGGCAGCTCTTCTAGGGAGGGTGTTGGACATTTACCTTTTCCAACAGTTTTATCCAAAGCATTGCAGGAGGCTGGCGGGCTACATGCAGAGGCGCCTCCGGAGTATTCAGTCAGACAGCACTATGGAGCCAGAAAGATCTCGGGGTAATTTTCAGCCACATAAAGCTGCCTGCCCCGGCAGCCCAGCAGCTTCCCAAGGCAGGTCATTAATTACAGCCTGTATATTTAAATTCCTCCTTGTATTTTCCAAGTGGGGAAGCCACCCCTGCCCTCCGCCAGAGCGGCACTGGCAGGGGACAGCACTCGCGGGGGCTGCGAGTGATTAATTATGGGGCTATGCCATAAAGCCCACTGCACCCTTCACCTCTTCGTTTGGGCTTGGCAAACCCAAGCCCTCCTGATCTCATTGGAGATCCAACATTAAGCAGGAGAGCGCTTTGTAAAAACAAGAATTAACCGGCTTTTGCACAGGTGGAAATGCAAAGCCCGTGCTCATGGCTTTGCTGAGCAGGGAAGGAGACAAAGGCGGCCACTGCGTTAACCAGAGACGATTTAAAGAATAAAATCCCTTTGAAATTAGCACCCTTTAATTGTATCATCTTTTGCTGACGGCTTTGAGTCAGTCACTGGTGATCAAAGAGACAGAGACAGGGAGGGAAGGTGGAAACAAGCCCTCGGTGGAATCCGAGGCCCCTAATAACGAACAGCACCAGGGCGTCTCCGCGGCCCCGGGGCTGATCCGGGTTCAGGACACACCGCTGGGTCCTGGTGCGGCTGGTGGTTCCTGCTCCCCCTCGGCACAGGGAGTCCCCGCGGGCTGCAGCCACTTGCCCCCCAAGAAGCCTCCGCAGGCGTCTCCCCAGCTCCGCGGGGTCCCAGCTCAGGTTTTGCACCGGCTGCTCTTTGCCTCCCCCCCGGGATGCTCCACGCGGCTCTGAGGAGCATCCACCAGCACGGGGGGTCGGCCCAGAGCCGGGCTCTCGCGGGAGAAGGGAGGCAGACGGGGTGCCGTGGCTCTGCACCCTTCCAGCTGCCTCGTGCACCCCGCAAAGGAGGGCAGGGAGCGGCACAAGGTCGCTATGGGCGAGGGAGCGCCCGGCAGCAGAGGCAGAGCCGCTCAGACCCAGCACGGCTGTAGCGCTCCCAACACGTCTCCTCTGACCACAGACCTCAGCCAAACCCGGGGGGCTGCAGGGCAGGAGGGGAGCACTCGGGAAACGCTTCACAAGTGTCAGCAAATGCTGCCGGTGCTTCGTTAGAGATCATCACAGCAAAAACCCACCCACAAGAAACCCCTCCACGGTGGTTGCTTCACCTGGAGATGCTCTGCCCCGTGACCAAAACCTGATCTTCAGAGGCTAGGTGAGAACAAGATGACAGATTTTGACACAGGATCAGGTGAAGGGACTTGAATGCACTTAAGGGGTCATTTATAAGGAGCAAAATGTGATAAACTAGTTGTCCCTAATTTTCTGTTTGTGAAAAATAAGACATCTGTAATCTCAACACATACACAAACCCAAGGCTGTTTTAACGTGCTGAGTCCATAAGCTCCCATCCTCTCTGGTCTCTCCAAGCGATGGCCCCAGGGTCACGGCAGATCTGAAACGCGAGATCCCCATCTGTAGCAACTGCTGCCAGTTCATATTAAATGCTTTTAAGTTTCTCTCTTGGCTGCTGGCGTACAGAAGGTACCATCACCTGAAATTAATGGTCCTTTTAACATGAGATTGGCCAAGAAAATCATCAAATGTGAGCGAGTACCCTCCAGCCCCTGCCTGTTATAGTCCTGTCCATTCCTCTCCAGGATTACCGCTGTTCTCCTTGTACACTTGGGTACCAGCCAGCCTCGCAACAACAAAATCCCCAGCACCTGTCATTACCATTATATTTTGCAGTGGTTGAAATAATGCTACTTAAAAGGCAGGACCATGCACTCCAAGACTGCCGGTGCAGCTGTAATTCATGTGTGCGCGCAGTACGACACGGCACAGCCTTTAATTACAGGCTCACTTACTTTATTTTCCATTATAGGTGCAAAAGAGACTTGTAAGAGAAGCGATGGAAAAGACGACAGAAACAGGGAGGCAGAGGAATCCCTGCTGGCTGTCGAGCAGGGCCACGGCGGGAGGCAGAGGTGGGAATGCCGGGCAGGAGCTGCAGTGCATCCTGACGGCTCCCGCGCCGGCGGCACAGCACGGGGCAGAGGAGCCCTTTGCACGTCACGTCCCCGCCACCCACGGCTCACGTGTCCCCTGTGACTCCACCTCAGCAAAAACTATGCTGGCTGGTTTTTTTTTTTGCATTGCAAAGTTTTTCCCAAGCGCTGCTCCTCGGTTTTTTTCATCTCTGCCCCTCCACATTCAAGTCGCTTTAGTTACCATTTTTGCAGGCCTTGGCGTGAGAGCCAAATTAGTGTTAATAAATGTTTAAAGGCTCTCAAAGCAAAGGGGAATGTCTCTTTAGCAAACTGGCATGTCACGACGGGAAGGCCTGATGGCGTCTCTCAAGCTGGTGGCCGGGACGATGCGGTGCTCGCATCCCGGCGAGCCAGGGCGCCGAGCTCTGCGCCACGAGCCTTTGGGGCCTGACAGTTTCCTCCTCTTTCGTTTTAAGCCTTGCTCAACTCCGAGGCTGAACGCATCAGCCCTGGATTTCAAACAACAATCACTTCCACAGCTACCCGAGGAATATGGGCACGAAGAAACCGGCCGGAGTTTGCTCCGGGATTTAATGGCAGAAGGAGCACAGCCCACGGACCAGGGACTGCTCCAGCCATCGGCGAGTCCCACCTCCAGCTCCCCCACAGCACAGCGGTGGAGAGACACCCTCCCACACTGCAACACTAGCAGCTGGGACGGGTGCTACAGGTAACCCCAAAATTCACAGTAATTTCAGAAATCCCAGGTGAAAAGGTTTCCAGAAATGGCAAACAATAAGACTGCAAAAGATCTGCCCCAGCCCCGTGCCCTGCTGGGCTCCGCCATCCCCACGCAGCAGCTCAGCCCGACCCCACGCAGCACATCGGGGTTTTTTGCTCCTGCAAAGCCCCTGAGCCCAGCGCCGCTCCTCGGGGTCTGCACGGGGCATCGGTGCGGCCGACTGACCTGTCCAGAGGGAATCGCGCTTCATCCCCTTTGTGGAAGTCAGTGCTATTCTCCAGCCTGGCCAGGATGTCCATCCTCTTCATCAGCATCTCCAGCATGTCGCTCATTCGCCGCAGCACCCCTCGGGACTCCAGCGCGCCCATCACTGCAGGCACACAAAGAGCAAGCGAGACACGGTCACAGGCTGGGCACTGCCGTGTCAGGCCGAGGAAATCCCCCTCCCCACAGCTTCAGCCCCAGAGCTGCCCGCAGCCCTGCGCTCCCCAGCCCCGCTGAAGGGCTCGGTGGTGTATAGACCATCTCGGAGCCCTGCTGTC
This sequence comes from Phalacrocorax carbo, assembly GCF_963921805.1. NCBI lineage: Eukaryota > Metazoa > Chordata > Aves > Suliformes > Phalacrocoracidae > Phalacrocorax > Phalacrocorax carbo. Next base: position 761,362 of record NC_087528.1, read on the forward strand.
CCTGGATATCCCCTCCCCGGCTTTGCCAACAGACCTGCAGCCCCCCCCCATCACCCTGCCTGTGCCCAAATCCAGCTGGGCTGCCGCAGCTCCTGATAGCCAGCGGTTACAGCAGCCCCGCATCCAGCCTCCTCGCCTCCCTCTCCAGGCATAAACTCCTGACTCGCCCACCCGATCCAGCCTGTCCCGAGGGCTTACAGGAAACCAACTTTATTCTCAAGCACCAACCATCAGCCTTTCATTTTGCACTTCTATTTTTCACTCTCCAGGACCCACCTAGCCCAGCATCCTGCCTTTGACAGCAGCCTACAGGGGATGCTTAAGGAAAAGCATGGGAAACAGAGCAAATAGGTAGTCCTCCGCCAGCATATCCTCCCAGCAGCACCAGATTTTCCTGTTGCAAAGAATAATTTCTTCTCTACCCAAATCTGCTAAAGGGTGGGTGCCCCAGCACTGGAAATAGCTCTGTCTCAAGTGCTGCATCTCAGCAACTGCCCCCCGCAAGCAGGGAAGGCCCCCAATTCCCAGCCCCCTTTAACACTCTGCTTCCTAAGGGCTTGCACAGCACCGACCCGCTGCTGTGTTGAAAGTGCCGGGGGATACACGAGCTCCTGGCTCCCAGTTTGATCTGCTGTCTAGTGACAGGCAGCCCCGAGCCCAAAGCCAGGCAACAGAAAATAAAGCTCCTGTTTCATCTCAGCGCAGCTCATTTCACGTTAGTAATAACTTAATCAGTGCATAATCCCCTGAACTTCTCCCGTTTAGCTTATCTCCGCTGTTCCACTCACATGTGCTTTTCAAGAGGCGGCACATATTTAATCTGGGAGCAGCAGGAGCCAGGCGGGTGGTGCTGGGAAGACGCGCGGCTGCCGGACACCCCGGGTGGCTACTGGGACTTACAGACATCTCGTGCATCTCCAAACGGATGCAAAATTGGGTCTTGCAAAGGCAGAGGGTGGCTGTGCTGATGCACCCCCTGGGTCCCCGACCTGGCCCCCTGCGCCCAGCTCAGCCCGGTGGTGGGATGGAGTGGGGCATCCCACCGGCATCGCGTGCCGGGGACAGCCCCAACACAGCCTTCTCCTCGCCGCAGGAGCTGCCTCAAGCCACACAGAGAGCAGAGGCCGGCCTGAATGCAGGTCTGGGTGGTTTCGGTGTTCAGATGAGAGCGGTGCACATGGCCGTGGTGGGAACCGTCTCACCGCGACAGCTCCCAGGGCCGCAGAGGGGCAGCCCCACCTCCCTCCCCACTCCCCCAGTACATCACCCGCTAACTCCAGCCCCAGATGCTGCAGCGCTGGAGCCGCAGCTGCTGGGGGTCAGTTCTCCAGCTCTGGTGGGGGAGGGCTGCACCGGCGCCGCGGCACTCGCACGCCCCCCGCCAGGCTCTCGCCCCAGCGAGCACTGCGAAAGCATCGCGTCGCCGCGGCTGCCCGGCACGTGAACTCGGGGTTACAAGCCAACCCTCAACCCCGCCGAGAGGCTGACACTGGGACAGCCAGACCTCACCAAAGGCTGTATTCCATGCTTGGCTGAGATTATTAGCAACACATTATTTTTCCTGACGCTATCTAACAAAATGGAAGAAAAATTGAGAGCAAAAGCAATTCCTCAAAAATACCCAGGACATCACCATCAAAAAACCCACCAAAAAAAACCCACCAAACAAAACAAAACACAACTAACCACCACCAAACCCCAAGAAAACCCATTCATGGAGGCTGAAACTGGGCCCTTCCCCAAATGCTCCCTGCACTCTCATGGCAAGGAGGCAGTGACTTCTGCTTGAACCAGTGGGTGCCTGAGGTCCTGCGCAGCCCCAGACCTCCCTGGATGAGTCTGGGAACGCAGGAGCCACCATTGCCTGTCCCACCAGGGAGGTCTCCCAGTCCCCTGGGTGGGACACAAGTCACAGCCTGTCCCACTAAAGGGCAGAAGTGCTGACAAACTCACAATTAAAAGATGCTATGGAGTCAAAAAAGTGTGAACTTGGACCCTGGAGCTCAGTTTGTACAGGGGCCTCCCCAGACACAGCTGAGCAAACTGGGCAAAGGCACAGCCAAGAGAAACAGAAAAGCTCTGAGATGGGCTTAAGTCAGAAAACCCACATTAGTTATTTTCCCACGGGACTGAGCCCACTCCGGTGACATCCCTGCCACGGCCGTGTTCGTGGCTCGCAGCCCCTGGCACCTTCACCTGCCCGCCCCAGGAGGCTTCCAGGACTGACCGCCCCCAACGCGGGGATTTCTGCTCAGGATTTGCTCCTGCTCCAACATCCCAGCACTGCCAGCGGGTCAGAGCTTGGGCCTCGAACCCAGATTTTGAGCGAGAGGGAGACCGCGCACCCTTCTCGCGTGCTCCTGCGCTGGCGGGTTAGTCTGGAGGTCAGGGAGAGGACTCGACACGACCCCCTCAGCTGGCCAGGAGGGCTTAAACCACAACCACCATGTTTTCACAGGCAGCCTCATGGCCCGAGGATTTGGATCCCAGCTTGTTTTGGGGAGTCAGGTCACGCTGGTTTGCCAGGAAGGTGCAAAGATCATGTCTGGGAAGGCGCTAGGGGTGACCGAGAGCTATTGCTGCCTTTGCCTCTCGGGGCTGGGCTGTCGCCCCAGTTTGTAGCCAGGTTGCATTTGTTTAATTACGAAGGCCTGTTTAGTGGTGCAGTTCATTTGAAATTTAAATGGCTGCTCGCAAAGCCCGGGCAGAGAAACGGCTCTGGCCCCTGATTAAAACCCAGACACACGTACAGAGCTCATCCCTGCACAAGAGGCCTGGGAAAAGCCCTTTGCTGAGGGCTTTGGGATGGGTCCTGGGAGCCTTTCCAGCCCTGCTAAGGGAGCCTAATCCTGCCCTGGCCTCGGGGACGAGGGAAACTGAGGCACGGAGCTACACAGGGCTCACGTTTCCGCAGGCAGCAGTGAGCTGACGCCCTTGCTGGGCACCCAGGGGTGCTGAGCGTCGCGTCCCCACCGCCCAGGCGAAGCTCCCCAGGGATCACCCCGTGCTGGAGCAGGAGCAGGGGATGGATGTTTCCTGCCGCTCAGGCTACACCCACATCCCAGGCAACCCGGCCGAGGATGCCTGCTCCGAGCCCTCACTGCAGAGAAACCGCCAACAAGACAGCTCCGCTCCCACATCGCTGAGGTGGGACGAGGATGTTCCCACTGGGGAACGAAACCGTTTCCCCCCGGATCCCCGGGGAGCTGGCAGTGAGCGGAGGCACAAGCCCCGGCCCCAGAGCCGAGCCCCGAGCACCAGCCCGGCCCCCTGGCTCTCCTGCTGGCTTCGCCGAGATCTCCCCTCCCATTTACCAGCTGGTTTCAAGTGATTCCAGGATGCTTTTCAACAGCAAAGCTCTGAGTTTTGCTGTCAACAGTGACCAGAGATATTCCTTCTCTAAAAAGATATAAAACAACACAAATCCTAAGTAAAAATAGGAATAAAAAAAATAAATCTCAGCCTTCACTGGGTTATCTTTTCAGGCACCCCGCCAGAAAGCAGAACCGTCGCAGGGCACATCTCCCCCCAGCCCTCCCCTGGCTCCTGGAGATGAAGTCAAAGCCCTTCCTCATCAACACCCCTCTTTTTCTGTCCTTGGCCTTTGTTGTTGTTGTTGTTGTTCCAGAAGCTTAAGGAGGATAACAAGAACGATTTGACATTTTTGGCAATGATTATTACATCTCTTGCAAAGTGTGTCTCATTAAAACCAAAAGAAAGGGGGAAAAGTGCTGAAGCGGCTCTTTTAAAAATGCAGGAGCCAGGATTAATTTGTTAACCTGAAGCGCAGACCCGGACACCTGCCGAACGGCTGCTCGGCTGCCTGGCAGCGCGTGCCGGCGACGGGGGCAAGCCCGGCCGGGACCTCCAGCTTCTCCCCTTAAGCCAGGGATGAAGATCCCCACAAGACTTGCACGCAGCACTGCAGGCAGACAGGATAAACCGAAACCCAACTCGATAGCATGAAAACCCAGTAAAACAGTCCTGCAAGACACTTTTTTTTTAAAAAGCAAGCAAGCTGCTAATTATGAAGTAGAAATATTCTAATTACCCTTGATAATCAGCGATGATGGGAAAGAAAACACAAGTAAAACTGCTCAACAGATTAATTGGAGTTTGCTAAAGTATGACAGGTTTTTGACAGTTTCCCTGAGTGGCAGCTACTCTTTAAAGGCAATCACTGAACCTGACAGAGGTTTTCATAGCAGCACTAGGAAATAATGATTGCAATCAATCATATCTTACTGGATTTCATGAGACATGCTGGTAAACACAGCAGAGGGAGGAGAATTATTTATGGTGCTTCAGAAGAGCATACAGCCAAGTAATTGGATGAAATCAGGGAAAAAAAACACGAAAGCATCCCCTAAGGGTGATGCCTAGTGAAAAACCGAAATAGTTTCTCTGTGAAACCGGTGGAAGAGCCAACAGCCAATATGCTCAAATTTGGATGGGCCGAAACCCTGGGGAATTCGCTAATGATACACTTGTCCTTACAATACCTTCTTGGAGTGAATACATCCCTGGGCAGGCGTCCCACCCCGTGCCATTACCTGCCACCGAAACCTCCAGGAACGGGAGCCGGGACGGGCGTGCGGGTGAGCTTTGCTGCGTGTGCAGACTGCTCTGGATGGGAGGGTGAAGGTCAGTGCCACCTTCGGGGCCGCCGCGCTGGAATGGAGCGCGGCGCTCCCAGCACTGCCACGTCACCAGGGAGCCGCTGCCGGGCCGCCCGGTGAGGGGCTGGGACCGGCGGAGGTGATGTGGAGCGGCACTGGCGAAGCCCAGGTTGTGCCACGGGGGGAAGGAGCAGATGGGAAGGAGCTGCCTTGCTCGCGCATCATGTTTCGGGATCCTGAGCATCCTCCCCATGCCGCCGCATGACTGCTCACGCTGGGAGCCATCTCCACGCAGCACTCCACAAGCGCAGCGGGAACGTGTGGGACGTCACCCCATCACACAGGTTTGCGCGTGGTTCTGGGACGCTTGGGCTGAGGTTTTCAAAAGGAGTCAAAATCCTTTGGGAGAAAAAAAAAATTTGCAATCTGGGGGCACGTTCCCTTCAGCCACTTGGGCTGATTCAAACCTCCTTGTTCTGCGCAGCGGCTGGGCCCGGGTGACAGCTCCCCGTTCCCGGGTCACTCGGCCCCATCCTGCTCAGGGGTCTGATGCTGCTCAATGTCAGCTTCATACCAAGAAGCTGGGGAAAGAAAACCATGTAGGGGAAATGGTGTTTGAGCTGCACACTGGTGCCCCGTCCAACGCATCCCTTGTGTTTTCCTCCCAGCGGCTGCAGGACCCTGGTACCACCCCACAGGTGCAGAGGCAGCACCCACCTTCGTCACTTACAGGGAGCTTTTCCACCCAAAACCCAGTCCAGTTTCAAGGGCGGCAAAATCCTCCCTCACCCAGCGGCCACAAGAGCCCAGCCCTGATCGTGCCAGGGGGACACCAGGGCACAGCCTCGACCCCCATCTCCACAGACCAGGGCGAACAGCACCAAAACATCCCAGTGACATTTAAAATGCAATTCCACAATGTATCGCCACTGTTCGTAACTTGGCTGATTTGTTGTTGATTTCCACACACACCCTCCCTCCCCAGACATAAGTCACATCCCTGCCTGGCTGTCTCGCAACAGCTGAAAGCTCCAGTACAAGAAGGGAATTTGCTCAGAGATGGTAAGATATTACTTACGTCCACTGAAAATACCAGCTGAATTAATTTCAATCTAAAGCATCGTTTGCTTTGCTTTGTTTTTCTTCTGTAAAGGACAACTCCAGGCTACTTAAACCCCTCAAAAGGACAACGTACTCTTGAAGGATTTCTCAGAGAAGGGGCCAGAGGATCCCCACCACCACGCAGCTGGACACAGACCTCACCAGCCCGCTCTCTGGGTGGCTGGTCCCCTGGGGACCCCATCCTCCCGGACGGCACCCACCCCAGCACCCCCTGGGAACCAGGGAGCAAAGCACCAACCCTTCACTTCTCTCCTCCTCCCATGCTCCTCTATTTACTTTCACTGTTGATTTAGATTCAAGCAGACTAAAAGACCAAAGAGGCAACTAGCCAAGGGCTCCGGCTAACCCCGACACACAATCCCTTGCAGTCACAGCCCAGAGACCCAGCACTAAACGGCGACAAGAAAGGCCAAGGCCAGGCCGGCAGCGATGGCCACCCCCTGCCTCCATCCCTTTGGCACCCACCCTGAGGGGAGCTGCTCCAGGGACGGACGAGGTCCTGCCGGGTGCCTCACCAGCCAGCTGTTGCTTCCACGCTCACCCACATTTGCCATTAAACTGCTACAGATTTATTATTTTAAGTCATACAGAGGAAAACGTGGATCATCTGAGCCAGTGCCTCAACACCAAAAGCACAAGGAGCCGCACGGGGAGCTCCGCACCAGCAGCGACCATTTGCACCTGGAGGTGCCCACGGAGCAGCCTGGGGGCTGCCAGTGAAGCAGACGCTTCGGTGCGGCTCCAGCTGCACTATCGAGCCGCTGGGAACCGCCGGCAGCGAAGCGGTTCCCTGGTCACCAGCCAAATTAAGCAGCCTTAAGTCAGCGCCTGGTAAAGTAGATTATGTCCTGCCTGCCTGCTGTCATCCACCCCCCGGATTTATCCATCTCCTCGGCCACTGTTGTGCAACCAGCAGCAACGGGCAGCCTCAGGGATGTTTTTGCTCCCTCTCACCACCTTCGCAGAGCCCATCAGGCCCCGCTGCGCCCTGCTCTGCGGGGCTGGCGGCGACGTGCCGCGACCGAGCGGGGCAGGAGCTGCCCCAGGGCTCCGCTAATGTCACCGTGCGATAGCAGCGACCGCAACCCTGCCGCGGGCTCGAGAGACCCCCCAAGCTTTTCCACAGCCCCCGCACGCCAGCGGTGCCTGGGGGAGAGACACCGCAGCGGGGGCACCGACGCGCTGCAGAAGCTCCCCCGCTGAAAGCGAGAGCGGGCTCTGCCGCGGCACGCACGCTGCCCGAAACAGCGCCCGACGACACGAAGCAACCCCGTTTGGCCCCACAAGTCGCTCCCGCAAGCGCCGCTCTGCCCGCCCTGCGCCCGCGGAGCCGCGGCAAAGCCGCCTCCCTGGGCTCCGCTTCCCGAGCCGTGAGCCGTGCCCTCCGCCTGCACCCCGCGCCCCAGCACGCCGCAGGGCACCCCCGGCAGGGCGATGCCGCTCTAGGCGCCACGGAGGAGGTTGGTTAGAGAGGCCACAGAGATCCGGAGCAAGCCTCAGCCTCCACCCAAGGTCCCACCCGCCCTCCTCCAGCCTGCTGCTGCACGGAGCATGGAGCAGAGGTTGCCAGCCCAGCGTCCCCGTACCAACCCCACCGGGCCTGGGGTCTCGTTCCCTCCCTCAGGGCAGCCCTTCGGTTGCAGGACCCCAAGCAGAGCCTGCAGAAGGGGCTCCTGCTGCTTCTCCACCCCAACCAGCTCCCCCTGCCCCTCCACCAGAAAGGAATGGCCTCTAAGGGCAGTCTGCAGCTCTGTCTCCACCCCAACACATGCTCGCTCCCTATTTCCATATAAATAAGAAAAGGCAGGAAGCTGAGCAATACAAACAGACACTTGCACCCACAGACAGGAGCATTTCATTTCTGCAAGGGAGAGCGGCAGGGCTGATCCCCCCGACTTTTCTTACTCCTTACCCCCAGACACACACCAGAGACCTGATGTTCCCTGTGGGACGCAGGGACGGTGCCACAAGCCATCACCAGCAGGCAAAATGAGCTCCGTTCTCTCCTCCTCTCCCCAGCAGTCCCAGGAGACGGGCTGGGGAAGGCAGGGAGCCGGGGAAGAGGAGACTAATATGCACAACCCCAGCACAAGCTGCAGTCCAGCTTTTGCATATTTTATTTTTTTAACCCCATCTTTTTCCCCCTTTCACTTTTTTTTTAAAAAGTGCCAGCAGGGTATTTTTAGTTGCTCCTCTATTTCCAGCCAGCACTATTTTAAATTGCTTTTTAAGCTGTTCTGCAGTGCTCCAAACACCTCACGCTGCAGGCAAGGCTTTCAAACTACAAGATTAACATCGATTTTAAATGCTTCCTAAAACACAAGGGCTCCAGCACAGGTCTCGCTCAAGGGCAGTTGCTGGTAGCAAAGCCCGGAGGACGCCAGGGCTCCCAGGGCACGGCTGCACCCCGTGCCAGGCTGGATGCTGTTGGGGGCAAAGCCAGAGCCCGGTTCTGCAGCCGGGACCCCCAGCTCCAGGCGCTGAGCGGCACGTACTGGTCCCAGAGCGGCTGCACAGACCCACCCCTCCACCACCACCCCCCGTTCTGGTTCTTGGTCTTTACAAGAGGCATCTCTCCAAGGGCATCAGCATTTAACTCAACTAGTTGTTCTCCTCACGGCCCCTGTTGCTGACCTGGGGAAACCTGTGTGACCAGGAGCCAATGCCCCAAGGATTGCAGGAAGCCAGCCCAAACCGCCCAGGCCGAGGAAGGATTCGACCTGGCATTTGCACACCCCAAGACCAGCCGGAGGAAGGCTTTGGGAGACTTGGCACCACCATCCCTCCTCTGGCGCTGCACATCCAGCACTCAAGCCTGCAGCCTTATTTACAGCTGCCCCAAAACATTATGTTTCAGAAACAGCAGAACTCACTAATTTAACATTTCCAAAATGATTACCATTTTTCCTTCAGCCAAAAATATTGGCCAAACAGTGCTGGGCATCCTGCCACTCTGTTTCCAGGGGTGAAAAAAATCATCCCCTTCCTCCAAACCCATCAGCCTCCGCCAAGCCTGGCAGCCAGATCCTTCCAGCAGCAGCGGAGCTGAGCCCGTGGGAGCTGGGGGCATTGGCAGAGCCACGGGACAAGCCTCAGCTAATCTCTGCCCAAGCTGAACTGTGCCCTGGTCTCTCGTTTAGGCCATAGAAACAAATAAATCAGTGGGAAAACGCAGCTTTTACAGAGGCTGCTATGGTTCCCACTATGCTACTTTTATTTTCCGAAGTACCTGCTGCCTCCCGGGCTCAGGATGAATTTTGATTTAGGAGTGAAACGGGGTAATAAAAGCATAAAGAGCCATTAACATTCCTCCTGGCTGTGGTGGGGTATTTGCTCACCACAGGTTGGTGGAAATACCATTTGACTTCCTTATGAGCTATAGAAAATCAATTAATTGATTTAATCATTCCCTGGGAGCTGCTGCTTATGGAGATAACAGTACCAGGGCCAGCAGGATGCTGCTCCTCCCTCCTCCGACACGGCAGCGGCAGGGAAGGGGCCAGCACACATCACTTCACCGAGATCTTCATCTCTGCTCCACCGCACTCGTGAACTCACATTTCCATCTTTCAGTAAGTTTGGTGGCTTTTTTTTTTTTCCCTTTTTAAGCCTGCAGGCATCCAATTCTGAGTGGCGATTGTATCAAGCAGGCACTTCTTTAGTAAGAGACGTGTTCCCAGGGTGGATTAAGCCTTAACCACTACTACAGCAGCCCTTACACTTCTTGCCCCCATGTGCCCTGCAAAGCACCAGTCTACATTTCACTCCCCCAGCAGATCCCCGCAGAAGAGGTCAGTATCTCCTGGTGTCACACGGAGCCCCCACGGACACCTTCATTTTCCTTATTTTAACAGCATTCATTTCTCTGCCTGCAATAGCAGCCTAACGGGAGCAGTAAAATCCAATGCTTCCACTTCAAACTCCTTTCCCAAGCGTGGGTTGGAGATGGGAACACGGTGCACGTTCACCAACCCGACGGGGGACGCAGCGCTCTGGGACCGACTAGGGACAGCCCTCGGCACACCAGCAGATGGACACGTGCTTTTTATCAACCCCCACTTTCCCCACCCAAGCAAAGCCCTGGTCTGCTCCAGAAAAAGAAATGTAGATTAAAGACACCCCCAGGGGCAACATGGTGCAACCCTGGCACCAGCAGCAGCCCCTCGCCACGGCTAGGCCGAGCCAGCAGCGCTTGCACCCCGGGGTGCAGAGGGGCTCCCAGGGGACGGAGCAGCTGACACCCACAGTCGCTCCCAGCAGCACCCAGCACCATCGCCAACAGCCATTCCTCAGCGCAGGGCTCCACTTTAACCCGCAGTTAAAGAAGCCTCCCCACACTCAGCAGGAAGAGCAGAATAAGTCGTTACTGCTGCGTGCGCAGCATCAGGCACTTCAGAGAGCTGCTGGAGCAACCCAGCAGCCGGCAGGAGCCGCAGGGAGCGGCGCCGGGGCGAGGAGGTCCTTGGGGCAGAAAGCCCTCACCCTGCAGCTGGGCTCTGCCTGGCTTTGGCATCTCCGTTAACACCCTTCTGCCCACGGATGCTTGGGCAACGAGGAGGAGAATGGTCCCGAGCTGCGGGGGCTGCCAGAGCACAGCACCTCTGGGCAAGCTGGAGACCTGGCCCCACCACCCCGGCATTATTCTGGGGGAGGAAAAAGGAAAAGTCCATCTTCCCCAGCACAGCCCCTTGCCAGGGAGGTGCTCCAATACTGGCCAGCTTGGCTTGGCACCCACCAGGCAGCTTCTCACAGCATCAGCCGCTCCAAGCAGCCTCAGGGGCCGAAGTATCCAGCATCGGATGGGATGGATGCCGCGAGGCTGGAAAGGAGCCCCAGGCACTGGAGAGCTGCACAGCACGCCCTCTCCAAAGCTCTCCCCTGGCTGGCACCCCTCCAGCGGCCCACAGGCTCCAGGAGACTCAAACCCAGCTCTGGATGCAGCAGCAGAGAAATTAAGCACTGGGGACATGCAGGACCCGCACGTCCCGGCAGGTGCCAGGGAGGTGACACGCACCCACGCACCCCCACCTTCTCCACAGGGACCACGGGAAACACCCCAGCTAACGGCCCCACGGCGCTGCGGGAAGGGGGGGATGAGGAAGGAACACTCCCGCTGCCTTTCGAGGGGGCTTTGCATGAGCAAATTCCGCGTTCAGGTCGTGAGAACAGCCTTTTCCATCTGCCCGGACGAGCATCCCGGCTGCTGAGACACGCTCAAGCAGCGGATCCTGACAAGCTGCTTACAAGCTGCTGCACAGAGTTACCCGGAGCTGCTCAGCAGACAATATCAAAACATAACCACAAGCAGCCTGGGAGAGGGTTATAACTCACTCAGGAAGAAATAGGGAGTAATTAGTGCTGAGCTGGCACAGCAGAGCCTGCCCAGCTCCCTCCCTCGCGCTGCCCATGCCCTCCCCATCGCCGTCACTTGGCTACACGAGACACTGCGACTGGTTCTCCTGTCGCCTTCACCGTGCGCTGAAGGCGACAAGATAAGTTTATAACTGGCATGACTGTTTGCAAGCAAAGGAAACACGAGCATCCCTGGAACCGCACGTCTGTGCGTCACGTCTCAAGGAGGCAGCAGCCCAAGCTCTGGCTCCCAACTGCTCTCTCCAGCAAAGTCAGGTAAGAAAAGGGGCTGTCAAAGCCATAAAGCAACTTCTGGGTATTTTGCCCAACTCGAGCTCCTGTCAGAAGAGCTGTGTGCTCTGCTGAGGAGAAATAACTGAAGAGCAGATTGGGATCTGTTGCAAGTGGCAGCAACCCAAGTTTGTAAATGGGTCCAGAAATTACCTTTCCCAAGGGAGAGGGAGCTGGGATGGGAGGAGGAACACACCTGTGTTTTGCTTTAAAGCTGCTCTGGGCTGAGCAGCATCTCGCTGCAGCCAGGACCTCGCAGGCAGAGCCCCACCATCCCCTCCTCTGCCATCCTCCCTCGCGATCAGCTGTACACCGGGGGTACACGGCGGGTCAGATCACGCACACAGACCACCTCCTCCTCCTCCTCCCCTCCCAGCACGGCCAACTGCGAGGGAGAACGACAGAGTTACTCAAGCTCACTCTGATCAGCAGCAAATCTGAGCCTGACCTTTCTGCATCCTCCGTGAGAACGAAGGGTGATGGTACCCGGCCACGCTAACCCAGCTGGGATGCTGCCGGAGCACAAGGAAACCCGGAGAGACAGGAGCGGGAGCAAAGGACCTCTCCAAGGAGATCATGAAGGTTCTCACATTTCTATTTGGCCTCTTTGTGCTGCTCCTTGGGGAGCCATTCAAAGGATTGAACTAACATGAGATCCTATCGCTTCACGGTACCGACTCTGGAGCAGCGAAGATGCCCTACAAAACCCCAAGCAACCTTCAACATTGCCTCTCGCAGCACAATTCCTGCTCCTGCACCCCCATCATCCCTGCTCTGCACAGGAACAGAAGCCACAAATGCCAAAGTATTCAGCTGTGCTGTGCAGCCTGAAACGATCTCCCTCTCCCTCCTCTTCTGTCTCTGTTGATGGAAGAAATTGCTTTAAGCAGGTGACACTCCAGGAACCAGAGGACTCCAGTAGCGGGAGCACAGGAGGGGCGCTGGGTTTGGGGAAGGCTGGGCACGATTCCTACCAGGTTCCAGTTCAGCGTGCCTTGGCCGTTGTCTGCTGGACCTCTGAGAGTCCCATACCCCAATGCAGCGAGCCAGAGCCACTCTGACACCCCAAGACAGCTCAGCTTCACCCACAGGCTGCATCCCGGACAGGCTGCCCAACCCAGCAAGGCGGGCTTCCCAGCAGGCTTTCTCCGTAACTCTTCTGCATTTATTTTTCTTTCTCTGCAAAACGGAAGCGAAGGACAAGATCTCAGAGGCTTTTGCAGCACAAGCTCTCCTCTGGCCACCTGCACTTCTGCCATGCCCCAGAGCAGGGAAAGTCCCCGCAGGCGCGGGTGCACTGCCCACCTCCAGACTCGCAGGGCAAGCCAGTTACCGTCGCCCAGCTGCAGAAAGTCCCTGTGGTCTTGGGCAGCTTCATCTGCACATCAGGCTCACTGGGAAACCCCCTGCCCCAGTCCACAAGCTGCCTAATATCCCAGCAGGATCCATACCCTGCAGCCCTGAGGAGTTCAGAACCCAAAACACATCTCAGCAACCCAGGACAAGGTGCAACAGCCTTGCAGAGGGTGTCCTTCACCCCTGCCCGCTTGCATTTTCCAGCTTGTGCTCTAAAATCAGCTCTCCCCCACCGCTGTCCTCCTTTCATCCCCTGTCCCCACTGATCCTGTTCCCAGGGCAGTTGAGGAAACACAGCAGGAGCCCGACTGCGGTCGCCAACAGGAAACCAGCTGGGGATGCTGCTGGGAGCTCGTTTCGGGGTGGAGAAAGGCAGGTGCTGAGCTCTCAGGCTGAGCACCAACCCTGGCAGGAAACACTTGAAAACGGGTTGAAAAGCCAGTTATGGGCACAGCAAACACACAACTGGCACTCAGCAAACCACCGCTTCCCAGAGGCATCGAGATTCAAGGACCGCAGTCAGCATGAGAACTGCTGTTGCAGCACACGGGCTCCAAGCACCGAGATGGAGACCTACATCCGTATGAACCGCTCAAAGCACTGGTTTCAAAGTGCCACCAAGGTCAGCTGAAATTAAATCAGTGCCCTCCTGCAGGAATCAGCGGCCCACAGGGAGGGCAGAGCTCAGCTCCGGCCATTTGGGACATCAGGACCTGTCCTGCACATCCCCGGGCCTGCAGCAAATTCCTCCAGCACCTCGTACCTACCATGCAGGAATCAACAGCAGGAGAAATCAGAAGTCTTTCCATTTTTTAAACTAGCTGCAGCAGTTGCAGGCAATATTCCAGCCACATCAAATCACTTTTTAACACTTAATAACCTATTTTCCTCCGCTAATCCCCTGCAGCAGCAAGCGCCACCAGAGGATGTACATCGCCACCAGAACCAGAGCGGGGCACGGCCGCGGGCAGAGGCCGCTGCCAAATCCCTCGCCGGCCGCACCGCGAGCACAAAAATTACAGATTTTGGTGCATTTTCAGGATCAGCCCCCTGCCCCAAGGCAGCTCGGAAGAAAGATGCTTGGGGGAAAAAAACCCCACGTGAACATTTTAAATTCTAAAGAGAAGGAGCGAAGAGGGTACAGAAAACTCAATTCCTTGAGTATAGAGTGGTTCCCAAAGCATCTCCCACATTCAAAATTTATAGACTTGTCTGTTTTCTTTTTTATCTAGATCTTTGTTTGTAGAACAAATTCTCTCAGTGGCCATTTCAAAACAAAGGAACTTTTGTCTGTGTTTACTTGACAGCAGCGGATTAGGATAAAATAACTTATTTCAGAAGGGTTTTTTTTTATTTATTATTAAGATGCAAAGCCTCTGCTTCATTGAATCACCAAGCAGAGAATCCATCTGAGGAATCATTTCTGGCACACACCGAGAAACTTGGCTTTTGGAGAGAGCCTCCGAGAAGGGGATTCACATGGAAAAATAAAATTAAAAATGAGATTAACTTTTGGGCTGTGCCATTATCCATTTCTCATTTTCACGGTCCTGCCTCACATCCATCTTCATTTTGGTTGTGACCGGCTGCTCGCACGGTTCAGAAGCCGAGAAAGCTCTGGGCAAACCGGGGGCATTTCCATAAGCTTCCCTCGGACCGCGGCAGCCGAGGTTCAGCGCCGGGCTGGTCAGGACACTCAGGGGGAAACGGGAACAGCCCCAGCCTGGCGTGGGCGATGATCCATGGGTTTTACCACTCATCCACATCCCAACGGGATTTCTCTGATGCAAATGATTTTTAAGTGCTGGGGTGCTGGCCTTGACCCCCCAGCTCTCTGCAGCCAACCCAACCCTGCAGGCATCGAAGCGCACGGGCAGCTGCCCTTGCGGAGCATCGCTGCTGAGCCTGGCTGGGCACGTGGAAACAAGGACCGGAGCAAACACCCGCAAAAGCCAGGGTCACCCCGGGACGGACCTCGGGAGTGGACACTCATTAGCCACAAACATACCCGACTAAATACACCGGCTATGCTGTAAAGCCGTCCCCGCCCAGAGCGTATGGGGAGAGGATGCTGCCAGCTTGCAACACAAAAATCAATTAATTAACGAATAACGCTCAAAAGGGCCCACTAAACCCAACGCTTCAATGAGTCCATGCGGAGAGGAGGGCAGCGGCAGGGGCCGGGCTCCTTCCCCGGGCAGGACCACCACTGCACTCAGGAGGGTTTCACACCAGGAGCCCGGTCACAGCAGATATTCAAGCCCAGGCTCTGACACATGGCAGACTGTGGCCACGCACCCAATAACTCCTCCAAAGCCAACAGCCCTGAACCTGCCCAGGTTTGTGCAAATACTGGCCCGATCCCCGCCATCACGCCCATCAAGAGCTAATCAGCCCAGCAAAATTAACGTGCTCCTTTGAGCTCATCTTCAGACCAGCATTGCGCGCTTAAAAGCGACGACAACCACCAGCAATACTTCTTGGGTTTCCCTGGGATCCATAACGCACGTTAATTAAACGCCAGTTTGTTTTCAGACCGACCTATCAAGACTTCACAGCACTAATAAGACCATATCCATTTCTGTTCCCACCAACCCGCACCGACTTCAGCATGCATTCAGCGCTCCTCCACGCGAGCTGGGCATCACCCCAGCCGGGAGGGACCTCCGAGTCCCTTCCCCGACCTCCTGCTCCATGCAGAGCAGACCTGGGGGCCAGACCGAGCCGCCCACGGCCTCACGCCAGCCAGGTGTGTTCTGAAAGTCTCCAAGGATGGAGCTTCCCCACCTCGCCAGCTTCCCAGAGGCTTTAACTCCCCATTTCCCAGTGGCACTGGTGAGGCTACCCAGTGTGCATCGTCCCTCCTGCCTTCTTCCATGGGTGCAATAGCTGGGTTTTCCAGCCACCAGAGCCTCCCCCAACAGCCACAACCTTTCGAAGGTGGCAGAGAGGGGTCTGCAGCGATGTTGGCTGGCGCCTGTCCTGCTAATGCCCTGGGGTCTTGGCCCTGCTCTGTGCGTGCAGGGAGCCCCCCTGAGAACAGCCGCCTCGCCGGGTGCGACTGCCAGTGCCTACGTACCAGTATCACAGGAAAGGCTGAACACCAACAGCCCGAACCTGGCGTTAAAGGGCCAGAAAAATCCTCTCAGGTTGTGCCTGCAAAGTCCTGGGGACAAAAAATATAACCTTCCTCCGGAGACAGGATGCTTTGTGTTTCAGAGCAGTGCGCAAGACCATGAACAAACCAAATCTTCCCCAAAAAGAAGCACAGCAACAGCCAAGTTTGCAGCAATTCATCTGGAAGCAATACCTTGCTTAGCAAATCCATTCAATAAGGGGGGGGGGGAAGTGGTTTTACATTAAATTTCTGAGCTTCCTAACAAAGCAGGACTTGCCTTAGCCAGTTACAGGCCTAAGAGACCAAAGGCTTGAAAAATTAGAGGACCTAGGTCATAATTTTTCATTTTTTCTCTTCTTTAAGTGAGACCAACCAGCCATTAACAGAAGCGACATCCAGACCCGCACAGCCCGGAGCAAAGCAGCGGGCATCCCTCCTGGCCGGCAAGGCAGGCGCTCGCAGCACCCCCCTTCGCAGAGCCACTGGGAGCTCAGATGCAAGAAGGTGAACCCCTTTACACACCTTGATTTAATCACCTAAAGCAGTAAGTGTGGAGGATTCAGGTGTGAGAGCCCGAAAAAGGCTGTTTCTTTTGATCCAGCTCCAGGACTGTGCCCAGTAAACAAGAGACACACAAAGATGGGAATCAGGGGGCTCAAAGATCTGGGTTAAATTGATAACAAGAATAAGGATGGGAAAAGCTATTCCACTCCAAGGCACCCAGAAAGGGGGTAAAGCAGCTGAATAATTGTCTTTTTGCCATCATTTCACCACAACCTTAGAGTCCTCTGGGGTGGGACCAGGGGCTTCTGCAGGGTTCTGGAAACGTTTGCTGCTATTTGCGGCACGGTCTGTGCCAGCTCGCAGCTCGGGCTGGCCCCACAGCTCATCAGCCCCTCCTTGCCTCTTCCCTAGTTCTCTGCACACTCCCCGGGGACGCCGGGGCTCTGCTGGGACAGAGGGCAGCTGTAACCTCTGACACCTCTTATTCCAAACTCCGGAATCTTTTCAGGACGCATCTCCTCAAAAGCTGTGTTCAGAGAAGGCAGCGGTCCGGGGGCTTCTGCCCACCCTCCTCACGTGCCGCTTCTCATCCCGAGAAGGATGAAAGTCCCCTGTAACCAGGCTTCGCTCACCAGCCGTGCTGGGAGCTGTGCGTGGCGCGGGGGCGGTAACACAGCACCCACCCTCCTCGCAGGGACAGGCACCCTGACCATGGTAAAGCGTGCAGAAAATACTGGAAGGCACCGATCCTGCAGCCCGGCCGGCTGAGGCTGAGGCCAGCCAGGCAAACCAGCCCCTTGGAGAGGGGGCTTAATGGAGCTGGGGATGGGAACAACCAGGGGAGCACAGCGGGGGAACGCCAGCCACCGCGTGCTCCATCCACGGGGAGAAAGCAAAGCCAGCTGATGCAGGCTGCACATTAATCTCTCTGAAAGTCAACTAAGCAGTTTACAAGCACCATCCGACTTCTGGAAACAGAATCACAGGTTGGAAGGGACCTCAGGGATCATCTAGTCCCACCGCTTTAGTCCTCTCCTGTAAAAAAGCAACCAGTATATTTTCCAGCACCCCAAGGAAAGGATTTAGTACCCAAAAAAACCAAAATCACATTCCAGGTGAGGCCTTTGGTACGCAGGAGTGGTGGCCTGACCAAGCCTATCGCACCCTCCTCACCAGAGCTCAAGCTGGGCATTTCCCTCTGTGCAATTCAGTTGTGTTGTCCCAGGCTGGGACCGCAGAGGGAAAGTCAGGGCAAAGCTCAGTTCAGTGCAGTAGCATCCTCCCGGAGCAAGGGCAGGACACAACCCTCCCACCATGAAAGCTGTCTCCTAGGCTGACTGCACATCTCGCCAAAAGAGGTGCTTTAAGAAAACGTAACAGAAAGCACCCTTGCCAAAAATCAGAATATTTCTCTCCTACATTTCAGTACCTCCACGAAACCACAAAGGCCTGTTATTTTCCCATCCCTAAGAAAGAAATTTTCACTCCCTGCAGACCAAAACTGCCCAAAACCACTGAGCCCTGCAAGCACCTGAGCCAAAACCTCAGCACGTCAGACCGTGCAATCCACGCCACCGCCAGCAGCTGAAGGTCTAACCCTGTCAGCCCCAGTCACTGGTGTTTTCCCATACCTCTGCTGCGAGCCAGGGTCGGCGCCCACACTCGCTTCCCCACCGTGCCTGTACACCTCTGGGAGCAAACGCAGCCGGGCTTCAGCCACGCGGCTGCAAAGCGCCCCGTGCCATGGCGAGAAGGGCCAACAGGACCCTGAGCTGTCCTGACATCCCCGGAACGTGTCAGGCGGGAGCGCTGGGAACGGAGGTGTCCAAGCACTGTCCCTCCCTGCATCCCTGCTGCTCGTCAGCTCGCTGGACCATGCACGTGGGGGACACGGCGCATCACATGGGACAGGACGGGCACAGAGCTGCGCTTACCTTCGGTCCGGATGGTGAAGGGTGAGTCCCCCAGGCGCTTGGCTGAGAACTGCCCTCCCAGCGACGTCATCAGGAAGCACAGGGTGAAAAATCCAATGCCCAGCACAAATATCCTGCGGGAGGGAACAGAGAGCTGTAGCGAGGTTTGACGAGGAACCGGCTCGCTGCTGGGACAGCCCCACCTCCCTGCACCCGCTGGGTAAGCCCTCTGCACAGCAGCGGGAGCCACTTTGCTTTGGGATGTCTGGAGGAAGCAGCCAGGACAATCCCTGCCTCCTGCCCGACTGCTCCATCCCCACGGCTTACCCCATCCAGCCTGGGCAAGGAGCATCTCTGCAGCACCAGCCCCGCGAGAGCACATCAATACCTCACCCCAACCACAGCCAGACCAACATGTGCTTCACGAAGAGCCCCTGAGACGCTTCTGCCCAAACCCTGGCACTGAGCAGGCGGGTTTTGCCTGAGAACACCCTCCGAAATCCCTGCAGCCTGCTCCAATGCTCAGTCCTCGAGAGGGAGCAAAGGACTTGTGCCTTAGGTGGGAAAGCTGAGCCAGACCACGACCGCCCTTACAATGCTCCACTAGATCCAGCCCAATAGCCCAGACCACAGGAACCACTACAATGAACAATGCCCATTTTCCTCCTGGGAGAGTCCAGAGAAAAGAGAGCCCTTGTACCTTCCCTTCCTCCCAAAGGGTCTAAAAAAAAAAAAAAAATGTAATTTTTTTTTTTTCAAACAGGTCGTTTGTTCCCCCTGTAACTAGGCCACCGGTGTTTGCCATTGTGTCTGGCATCGCCTGCACGGCGCAGGCAGCCCCGTGCTCAGCAGGGCAAGCAGGGACCTGCGCTGGCAGCACACGCGGGAGCCTGGGACCATCCCGTCACTGCTTTGTTCGGCCAGGCTGGCAGGAAAGCGGCTCCCACGGGGACGCTCCAGGCAGGATGCCGACCTGCACGTCGCTCCCAGCCAAGCTCGTGGTCACCTCCAGCTGCGAGAGAGGCAGGAGCTCTCAGCGCTGCTCCTATTCAGTCCAAATTCAGGCCAGTAACTTTTTTTGTGGGTTGAAAAGGCTGGAGGCAGGAGCTCTGTGCGAGCAGGAGGGTTATCGTGCACCAGGGAGCATAAAGGCAAGCCTTCCCATCTCCCTGGTGCGTAAGAGCACGCTGCGCTGAGGGACAGACACCCGGCCTCTGCGCCGCTCAGAGGTGATGCCGCCGAGTCTCCACGGAGGTGCAGCATCCTCCACAGGCACATGGGCAAAGCCCCGGCAGAGATGCTGCCAGGTGCCGCGTACAACAGCTCCCAGAGCCGTGGCTGCACCAGGGATCTCATCCAACCAAACCCAAGGAAAATTTCAAGGAAAAGAAGAAAAGGCAACTGCAAGCCCACCCTGTGAAACCACAGTTTGTCTTCAAATTGATAAATCTTAGGCAGGGCAGAGAGCTGAGCAAGCCCTTAGGGGTGCCCGCTGGCATTTCTGCCTCTCAGCATCCCTGAGCTGGAGGGAAGCAAACCACCAAGGACAGGAACCAGTAACTCTCCTTTACAAGTTCACAGCACTATCCGCAGGGCTCAGGAGCCACGTGGAGAAACACAGCACAGCTGCCCAACACCGAAACCAGGCTTTTCCAGAGAAAGGCTTGCAAAGGAACACCACAGCCCTCCATCTAATCATTACTGTATAGTTAAAAGGCAGAGGATTAGGAGCCAGCCATTAAGTCTGGGCTACAACACACCAGCGGTTGCAATTATCTGTTGCTGGAAAGGGCTGGCAAATAAAGTAACTTGCTTCAAAGCACTTGTTAGCTACAGGAGATGTTGTGGAGAGCTGAAGTACAGTGTCAAGCAGCTCAAGGACTGGGCTGCCCCATGGAGATCTGCTGAAAGAGCTCCAAGAGCAGGTCCCTACGGCCCCGGCACAGCACAGCCAGGCTTCCCTTGCCTGGACAAGACACAGGGCCTTTACAGGACCCCAGGGGCTCCTTACCTCCATCCCACCAGCTCCGATGATGCTCTCACACAGCCAACACACACCTAAGCCCCAGACCCAGGGCAGCTTTGCTCTTGGCTGAGGCAGAGAGGTTTCCTCTGCCTGCTCCGAGGAGGACCAGCCCTGCCCACTGCAGGCAGGCATCTAACCCCTGTCCGTCCCCCGCTCCCCTGGGTCAGCCCGGCCCCATCCCCAGCAGATGCAGATCACCTGGCCCCAGGCTCTGAACAAGCAGCACCGTGCAACTCCTGACCCCCGCCTTAGCTCCCTCCTAATCAAGAGAAAAAGCAACACCCTGGGCTCATTAGCATTAGTGAGCTCTGCGAGCAGCACCCTCGCCCAACGCAAACACCCGCTCACCCGTTTGGAGAGGCGCAGCCAGGCACCGGGACAGCTGACCCACCGAGGGGAGGGGACAGCTGACCCACCGAGGGGAAGGGACACTCAAGGGCATCGGTAAAACTGCCTGGCATCCCTGTGCAGGCACTCCAGGAGCGAAGCAGCTCAAGCCCCTTTTATTTCCAAGGGACGTGCCCTGGGGGTGTGGGAAGCAGTTTAAACAAGCTACAAGAAGTATTGTGCACACAACTAATCCAGGCTCCTGCCCCCAAAGGCCTGTCTGTAGGCATAGCTGGCATGCCCTACAAGTCAGGGGAGCGCAGCCATCCCCTCCCAGGCAGATGCTGTGGCATTTGCATGTGAAGATGACTATCGACCTCAGCCCCTCTCCCAAGGGAGACCTTGGAGAACAGCTTCCAGAGAGCTGTGGTCCAGCTCTGGCGGGGAGGTTACCACGGAGGCGGCAGAGCATCCCTGGTGCTGCAAAGCAACATGGTGTCCCATAAATTGCTCGGGGAAGGGGTGATTTGGGGACATTAGTCTGTTCCCATTATCACACCCCGTGCCCAGCGATGCAGCACAGTGCTGGGTCTGGCAGAGGCTCTCGGGAACACTGAGGGGGGATTGCAGCACCCATCTCAGCCCTGGAGGGATGAATTTGTCCTTAGAGCAGGAGAGAGGGAAAGCTGTCTGCCGTGGCACCTCCCTGGCAGGAGGGGACAACAGCACTGTAGAGAAGGCACAAGCCGGAGGAGGAGGAGGAGGAAGTCAAAGCCCAGCCGTGCCCCACGACTGAGGGTCCTCCCTGGGAGCACGTCACGGTACAAAACCCAGCCAAAGGCCCCATCCTGCTGCCAGCTGCCTCCTCCCCCAAGGGGCATTTTAACAAAGCATCACCTGATTAAATAATCAGAGGTGATGCTGCTCCTCGCTCTCACCCCTCCTACTGAACAATATCTTCATCATTATGCAAGATCTTGTTTATGCATTTTAATCTTCATAATTATACTCTGGCAAGGAGAGAAACACTGAGAAGACAGAAAAAGAGGAAGGAAAGAAAAAGATTCAAAGGTGATCTGTGCCGTAGCATCTCATTAGCAGACAATCTTTTTGATTCTGACTGGATTACAGAGAGAGTGGGGGAGATGCAGGATGCTTTTTTCCTAAGAAAAGAAGGACCAGAGCCTAACCAGGATTAACGTGCCTAGGAGAAAAGCAGATCCAGCCCAGCAGCAGTGCTCCAGGGAGCAGGGATGGGCACTCAGCCTGAGGACGCAGTCTCTTTTACTTTATGCTGATCTTATCCAGGTGAATAAAAACACTTGGCCCAGCCTTACCTACATGGAAACTCCTTGTGCAGAAAACACTCTGAGGTAGGTAAAACACACCGGAGCCCGAATCTTCCAAACTGCCCATCACATGCTCTGGGCTCTCTGCCCCCAAAATTAAGTCTCACTCACTGAAGACCATGGAGCTCCAATGACCAAGTAGCATCTACTCTGCACGCTGGCTTTGCCTGTCATCACACGTCACGTTTAATTCATCACCTGGGCATGGTTCTGGTGCCAAGTCCCTCTCCACATCCTCCCCAAACTGAAATGTTCACGATGCTGGGTTCTGGCCTGGTGAGAGAAGGAAGCCAAATTCCCCGAGTCTTCAGTGCAAATTGGAAGTGATGCCCCAGTCATTGCAGACTTTGGCCCATGGAACTGAAAGCTGGATGTGGCCAGCAGGGTCTGAGCAATGAGCTGGCAGGCGATGGGGGGAGGAAGGCCAGCAGCACCCAGCGGGAGGGGGCTGTAACGCTGGGACTGTCTGTCTACGGTACTGCAGGCGGGACCTATGGGGAGAGCGATTACGCAGGTGTACGGGGAACCCAAGGCCTACAGGGAAAGGTAATATCTTTTATTAGACAAGTTTTCAACACTCAGGTCTCTTGAACGCAAAAGCTGAGGCACAATTTCTAGCACCAGCAGCCAGGCTAATAAAAGACACGTCCTCGCTTTGCTCAGAGCCCAGCGCTGTTGCAGCGCTGTCGAAATGATGCTCAGCCACGAGAATCTTCTTCCACAGAGGGGACCATAGCTAATTCTTTTACTGGCCAGTGTTGTAGACACATGAGAAGCCTGGCTTTGGTTTCCAGCTGACAAATTTGCCTGAACTCCCCACGTTCTGCAAAACCGAGAGCTGGGTGAGCTGGACCAGGGCTCTCCCAGCCCCACAGTGAATTCTTGCCCGAGTCCAGCACTGGCACAAATGAAACGCCTTTTGGTGCTGAGAGGAAGTCAGAGCCATCCTTGGACATTTCTACAACCAGTTTCCGCACTAATTTGCTCGCTCTCCCCTTGCCGTTTGCTGCAGGCGATTTCACAGCTCAGGGCTGTGCATTGCTTTGCTAAGGATGTCTGGAGCATGATTAATGAAATGTTTTGGTGCAAAGGGTCAGGTTTCCCGTTCGCTGTTTGCCGATGGCACCGCCGCCAGGAGTGTACACCAGGCAGAGGATCGAAGCATGGGCTTCCGCAGAGCAGCGAGGCTTTGCCCAGCCAGCAACAAGCACCCGATTTACAGGACCCATCCTGATTGTCGGTATCTGCTACTGCTCCTGCAAGTCGTCCCTGATTCACACCAGCCGAGAATGTGGGGTGCTGATTTTAGGGGAGCAGCGCTGATTTGCACCGGGTTACAGCTGAAGTGGGGTAGTGCCAACGCTAGCCCATGCTGGACTGGGAGTAAGGAGACACAGGACTGCGACATGGAGAGGCCAGGCTCAGCAAGACGCCAACACGGAGGAGGTGCAGCGCTGGACACTGTGGGACAGCTAGGAGAGGGTCTTGGGAATGTCTCCTCTTACACAGGGAGAGGCTGACTGGTTAACGACAGGGTAACCCCGCTGGCTCCAGTGGCACCTGTACTCGTGTGCACTGGTTTGAGAGCAGAAGTCAGCCCAGGGCACGCAGAGAGGACTGTGCAGGTGCTCTGCTCTGGGCACCAGGGACCCTCCAGCCTGGTGCTCTCCTACCATCACAAACCCCTCGTCCACATACATCTTCGTCTCCAGCGGGACTTTGTGACCACGCTGCAACTCACCCCCTGCGCTCCCCCAGCCTGACCCCAGCTCACTGCTGAAGATGGGCTTCCCCTGCCCCAGGAGCGATGCTCAGGGCACAGGCGGAGAGCGATGCTCAGGGCAGTCATTTCCTCACTACGGACTTCAAACCTACTTAAGAAAGCAAATAGCCAAGCAAAGAGCATACGCCTGGGGTGCGTGTGTCCTTCCCACCTCTCTCACAGTTACTCCCCACTCCATGCTCAGAGCAAGCCCGAGCCGTGGAGACCCCTTGTGCCCCCGCTCTGCCACCGCTTTCCAACACCACCTTGGCCAAGTCCCCCAGCCCCAGGGCACTGCTGTGGGATCCAGCCGCAGGAATCCCTCCAGGCAAGCGGTGCAGAGCCAGGCAACTCCAGGGGAAAGGCAGGCAACATCTCCAAACCTGAGCACAAGCAAGCAGCGCAAACACAGCCCCATCCTCCTTCCCGGCTCCAGGCAGTGGCCTGGGCTAAGCAAAAAGGCAGCAAGCAGATCCCTCCGGTGATGCCGGGTGATCCCTGGCCCCCAAACACAGTGGGGAATGCTGGCAGCTGCCAGGCTGGGCTCACCCCTCCCTGTTCTTCACCCCCTGGCACCTTCCCCTTCTGTGGGCTTTTGGTCCCTCTCCCCATAACAAAAACAAGCAAGTACCAGCGTCTCCCATGTGTCTCGAGCCTGGGAGCAACCAAAGCGCATCTCCGGTGAAATAAGGAAGCGAGAAAGGGGGAGCAAATGCGTGGAGGGGAAAATGGGGAAGAGTTACACCAAGCGGAAAAAAGCAATAGGTGGGCACAGGCATGCTGAGCCAGAGGGTTTCAGGCTTGGATACCAAGCCCAGCCTCGCTGCTAGTGCAGGGTGGGTTTCAAAATCCCCATCAGCACCAGCGGATTTAAACCAGAGGAACGGCTTCCCCCCCGAGTGCCAACATCTCCGAGAAAGCTATTTAACAAGACAGCGGCGAACAGCCCTATAAGTAACCCCGGAAAGAGACCGGCGCGACGGGCGCATCGGGGCCGCCAGGCAGCGAGCGCGGCAGGACCAGCAGGCTGACCTGCGGGCAAACCCGCCTGGACCCCCGACATCCTAAGCTGGGCTCAGTCCCCCGCCCGCGGCGAGCCCCAGCCCCCCACGCGAAATGTGTTCCGACGCCCCCTCCCCACCCCGCCGGGCCGACGGAGGCGGGGGAGAGCCGGGGGCAGGGACAAGCCAACAGCAACTTTACCTAAAGGGTCTCAAGGTGACGAGGCATCTTCTGACCATTATCTTCCCATCCGCGTTGACTGTGATCATCGTTCAAAGTTGCGGAGGGAGCGGGGAGGGGGCGGCCCCCGCACCCCCCCCGCACCGAGGCAGCGAGCGGGGCTCAGCGGGGGCGCATGGCGGGGCGCGGAGGGGGCGCGGAGCACCTCCCGCCCTACCCCTACCCCTCACCCTCACCCCTACCCGCTGCCGGCCGAGCCCATCGCCGGGCCGCTCCGCTCCGCGCAGCCCCTGCGGGGCGCCGCGCCCCGCACCGCCCCGCACGGCTCCGCACCGCCCCGCACGGCTCCGCGGCGGCAGCTCCGCCCCGCACCGCCCCGCACCGCCCCGCACCGCCCCGCACGGCGCGCCGTGCCATCTAGCGGCCGCCGGGCTCCGCAGCGGGGGTACCCCGGGGGCGGGGGGGGTACCCCGGGGGCGGGGGGTGCCGTGCAGAGGGGGAGGCGGCGGTGGAGGCGTTCTGGGGGGAGGGCGGCCGCAGCCCCGGGCAGGTGACAGCCCCGTGCGGTGACTTCGGGAGCCGGGGATGGCCCTTAAGGGGGGGAACGGGGAGGGGGGGTGTCAAGCCAGAGACGCCACCGTGCAGCCCCCGCGGGTGCCGTTTGCTCTGGGGGGCTGCGAGGAGCAGGGCAAGCCCCGCTTCTGCGGGAAAAACGGGGGTCTGGAGTCAGGCTCTGACCGCACCAGCCTTCGGCTTTGCTCCCCCATCACCCCGTTTTCTTTCTGGGGGTGGGTCATAGGCACGGCCCACGACGTGGCTCCCAGTGTCCCCGGGCACCCCTGGGTGCTGCCAGAAGGGCCCGGGTGGCGTGGAGGGGCCAGGGTGGCAGGGAAGCTTTCTTGGGAAGACAAAGAAGGGGCCATGAGAGCCGAGGCAGGAGAAGCAGCTGCTGAGCTCAGCAGAGGTGTTCCAAGCTCACGTGTGAAAGGTGACAGGCACAAAAAGCCTCCCAAAGCTTGGGACTTCAAGGAGCCGAATGTGCACAGAGCCCAGAGGCACCCCGTTTCCAGCCCCCAACTCGAGGACGCCCAGCTGGCATGGGGACACCCCGCCAGTGGGGAGGGAGGGGAGGCATCGCCCCGCGTTGTCCTTGGCGCGCACGTTTGGCCAGGCTCTGGGACAGGACCAGGCTCTTGTCTGGGGTGGCCGTGGTACAAACAGGGCCCCCCCGTGCCACGCTGGCCCCATGGCTGGCCGTCCCTCTCGGCACTCGATACCCCCATGGGCACCATAAAGCATAGGGTGACGGTGGGGTGACGGTCTTCCCCAGCCCCTCTCCATCCTGCTTACTTCCCGAGCAAGAAACGTTCCTCCAACCCCAGCAACCTGGCACGGCTCAACCGGCTGCTCTGCGAGCGCTGGGCAATTGCCGTGCCCTCGCAGCGTGAAGCAGCCAACACCCCCTCCTATAAACTAACTGGGGGCTCCTTTGGCTGGGCAGAATCCTGTTGTTTTCCCGTGAGGCTGACAAAAAGGAAATGCCATATTATGACCGTTGTGATGCTGTGACTCCAATTTCCATAGCGGTCCCAGGCACTCATTCTGCTTCCTTCCCCCTGATGTAAACTGGGGTGGCCTCGGTCAGCAGAGCTCCGGGTAGCATATGCTGCAGCAGCAACAGCCACAGGTGAGCTCACAGATAAAAGACAGCTGGAAATTTTCCACGAAAAGCACTTTCTTCCCATGAAACAGCACTATTTGCCAGGCAGAAGTGAGAAGGAAAACCATATCCTTTAGGGTGTCATAAATACAAAACGATTTTTGTGTTCCTCCACAATTTTCATGGGCAGGGGACAGGGAAAGAGTCATTGCCACAGGGGGTCTGAGCAGGATAATACTGGGCTGAGGCAGATGGACACACAGACACACCGAGGATTTGCAGAAAGGGTGGCTCAGAAGCAGCAGTCAGCGCTGTCAAGCCAAACACGAACCCTTAGGTCAGCTCCCCTGGTCTTCAATACAGGCAGCCCAACATCTCGGCAAGGACATCCCACCCCAAAGCCCATCCTGTGGGGACCTTACGGGCATGCCCATGCGACCCGCTGGGCCGGACAGACACCTAACTCCTGCTGGGGTGCCTCAGGGCTTGCTGTTTTGGGTGCAGTTGGGAATCTTCTGGTGCATCTGGACTTCTCTGGAAAAAATACATCTGGTTTTCCTAACCTGGCCCCTGGGAAAGGAGGGAAGGAGCAGACGAATGAAGGTGCTGTGGGCATCCCACTAGCCTGGATCTTGCTCCTGCCTGCGCCCTCCATTCCCAGCTCCTGCTCCTCTGACAGGAGACCCTCCATCCCCATCTGGGCTGTAAAACCACCATAAAACCTGGCATTCCCCCATTTGCTCGTCTGGGGAGCACCACTCCAGCAGCGGAAGGCAGAGCCTTTCTCTGAGCCCAGCTCAGCACAACGGGCTGGAAACCTTCCTAACGCACGGACACACTCTACATGAGGTGGTCAGCGGAGCAGCCAAACTGCTGCCTCCCCTTGCCAGGAGCCGGCCGTGCCTCCCCGAGAGGCTGGGAGAAAAACCTGCCCTGGGGATGCAGAGCAGGGGGCTACGAGAGCTCCAGCGTGGGGTGAATTTGGCTGTGGGACAGGACCCCCCCCTCACCTCTGCAAGGCTGGTGCCGAGGCCCCTCTGCACACCCCACAAGCTCTGGGTCGTGCCAAGCAGCAGCTCTTCCCCGAGGCCGATGGCAGCAGCGTCCCAGCAGGGAAAGGCTGGGAAGCGCAGCAAGGCATGACACATTCATTTTGTAAGGCTTAGGGGTTCGGGAGGTCGGGGGGCAGAAGGGGCTGGGGAGGAGATGGTGCCCCCCTATGCCTCACTCCAGGGCTCACCCCAGGCTGGGTCAGGGCCCCAGCAGCCCCCCAAGGGCCTGGCTGTTTCTCGGGCAGGCAGAAGGCAGCTCAGCCACCTTGGCTTCCTCCAGGCGCCTGCTGCAGCGCCAGCCAGCAGAAAATACGAAATAAAGTGCAGAAATCTGCTCTTGGCAATCCCCATTCAACAAGCTTTACTTTTGCCAATAGGCGCAACCGTCCATTACCCCGCGCGGCAGCACACGGGTGTAGCGAGGGCGTAACAGCCCTGTTAGCAATGTGCAAAACCCCATAAACCTGGTGATTACCAGGGGAACACCAACGGGCAGGGACACGTCCGTGGCCAGGCGAGGGAGGGAGGGAGGGCACCAGAGCCCGCTGCTCTCACAGAGTCACAGAATGGTTGGCAGGGACCCCTGGAGCTCACCCCGTCCCACCCCTGCTGGAGCAGGCACCCCCAGAGCAGGGGCACAGGGCCGCGTCCAGGCGGGGGGTGAATGTCTCCAGGGAAGGGACCCCACAGCCTCTCTGGGCAGCCTGTGCCCCTGCTCTGGCACCCGCACAGGGAAGGGGTTTGTCCTCATGTTCAGGGGGAACTTCCCGTGTTCCAGCTTGTGCCCGTGGCCCCTTGGCCTGGCGTTGGGCACCACTGGAAAGAGCCCGGCCCCATCCCCCTGACACCCGCCCTGCAGATATTTATAGGCATTGATGAGATCCCCCTCAGCCTTCTCCTCTCCAGGCTGAACAGACCCAGGTCTCTCAGCCTTTCCTCCCAAGGGAGATGCTCCAGCCCCTGATCCCCTTGGCAGCTCTGCGCTGGCCTCTCTCCAGCAGCTCCCTCTCCTTCTTGAACTGGGGGGCCCAGAACTGGACGCAGCCCCCCAGATGTGGCCTCAGTGGGGCAGAGCAGAGGGGGAGGAGAACCTCCCTCGCCCTGCTGCCCACACTCCTTTCCATGCACCCCAGGGCACCGCTGGCCCCCTTGGCCCCAAGGGCCCGGTGCTGGCTCAGGGTCACCTCGCTGCCCCCCAGCACCCCCAGGTCTCTCAGCAGAGCCGCTCTCCAGCAGGTCCCCCCCAGCCTGTGCTGGTGTGGGGGGTTGTTCCTCCCCAGGGGCAGGACCTGGCACTGGCTCTGGGTGAATTCCCGGAGGCTCCCCCGGGCCCAGCTCTCCAGCCTGTCCAGCCCTCGCTGGGTGCCAGCACAGCCTCTGGTGCATCAGCCGCTCCTCCCAGCTCGGTACCGTCAGCGAACTCGCTGAGGGGACGCTCGGTCCCTTCGCCCAGGGCATCGATGAATACGTTGAACAGGACTGGACTCCTTGTTGTAGGTCTCCTGCCTCTCACTGCAGAACATCCAGCCCCATCCCACGTCCATGAGGCCACGTGGGAGAGGGATTGCCCGGAGACGGGGAGAGGCACATCCCGTACGCGCAGCCCGGGAGGGGGCTGGCGTTGGCAGGGAGCCGCAGTTGCACTCGCAGTGCTGGCCAGGGAGCCGGGCATTGCCTCTGCTGCTCTCAACTCCTGCCAGCGCCGCCACGTGAAGGATTTGTCACCCCATGGATAGAAACGTGGTGCTCGCTGGCCCCGCAGGGCCCTCGTCCCCGAGGGGAAGCGCTGCAGCAGATGGTCCCGTCCCTGCGCTGCTGCTTGAACCAAAAGCTTAATTACCTACCAGTTTGCTGTCTGTTTAGAGGGATAAATCTAAAATCCAAGGATGGTAATAAAGCGGTGAATTATCTTCTTCGTCAGCTGAGAAGCAACGGCCCCAAAAATCAATATGCTGAAGTTATACGTACACACACACACACACGTATGTTTGTTGTTATTACAAATCAGGCAGCAGCACAGAATGGAGAGAACCACCTCAGCAGCCAGCTGGTACAAAAGAAACCAGTTTTCCACCGTTTAGAGCCCCTGCCCAGCCAGAGGTAGACATGGAGCGTCTCCGGTACAGGCTCCAGACAGCCACGTCGGCAGTCCTGCCGGTTAGCCAGGGCAGCGCTGCGGTTCCAGCTCCGACACTGGAGCATCCTCCAGCAGCCAGGACTCACCCTGTGCCACCAGCCCAGCAAAAGACCTCGGGAATTTTCAACTGATCTTGAGTAACCACATCACCGTGAGTCCCAGAGCTCCCTAACCCAACTGGTGCTGGGCAGAACACGTCGTTTAGACCACCACAGCTGGAGAAGAGGGGTTATCAATGCAAGGTGGGCTGTGAGCCACCGTAGACAGTTTAAAATATCACATCCCTGTAAAGGGCACAGACTGACGGAGCTGCTCAGCTGCGGGCAGCACACCCGGACACAGCTCCAGACAGGTCACAGTGACAGCATTTATGTTGGCTTTTGGGAGCAATGCCTGAGTGCTGCTGGGTCTCCAAAGGCACCCCAGGACCCTCCAGACAGTCCCCGCTCCAGCCCAGGACCCTTCAATGCTTTCCAAAGCCTGGGGCTCAGACTCTGCCCATGTTTCTTCTTGGAGCCTCCTCTCGAGTGTCAGGCTACTGGGTCTTCATGGATAAATAATGATCACAGAGGAGGAGAATCACAGCAAACCACCGAGCTGTGATGTGCTACGACAAGGTACTTTCTCAAGTTCTCCCTGCACACTGTTTTGCCCTTGAGATAAGAAATATAATTTGATTGCAGGAGCTGCAATGCTCAAATGCTTTGGGCCTAAGATCACTTAGTCACATAACTTCTCCGGCCCCCTCAAGCGACATTGCTGGGTACAAGGCGCTCTTTATTGATATAAAACAACTTAGCTCCACCACTGGCT
The DNA here is from genome assembly GCF_963921805.1 of Phalacrocorax carbo. Classification (NCBI taxonomy): domain Eukaryota; kingdom Metazoa; phylum Chordata; class Aves; order Suliformes; family Phalacrocoracidae; genus Phalacrocorax; species Phalacrocorax carbo. The sequence continues at coordinate 791,945 of NC_087528.1, forward strand.
CAGCCTCAATTACTGCATTCACGCCTCTGTCCATCTCTGTAGCAACAAGGCGGAAAGGCTTCGAGCCTGGTACCGCTCTCCTGCGCCGGCAAGCATCACCAGCCGCCCCGCCGGCGCCGCAACGTGCTCTCGCTGTGCCGGGGGCTCCCGCAGGCACCGTCGGGCCGCGGTGCCCGTGCAGGCGGCCCCGCTCCACCCCTGCAGTGCATCGAGGCTTTCTGCCTGTTCCCCCTAAATTTGCTCGTATGTCAGTGTTTGGAGCGGGCACCGGGCAAAGAGGAGGGAGGGGATGGCACTGTCCGAAAGCCACCTTTGCATCCCCACGCGCAGGATGCTCAGGAGCCAGAGGGGTTCCCAAAACTGCTGAAAGGAGCCAAGAGAAACCCAAGAGGGACCGTGGCTCGTGGGACATCTCCAGCAGCAAGCAGCATGGATGGCCTCGCTGCTGCCACAGCACTGAGGCGGCGGGTGTTGAAGGCTCATCTACTGGTTGGAGTCCCTGTGATTGCAGCCTCCAGAAGATGCAACGTTTCCCGTCAGAGCTTGAAAACCAGCAGCGCTGCTCAGCTGAAAGGCGGCTGCGAGGGGGCACCTGACACCACCCCGGGGGGTGTTTTACCCACCACAAGGGTCCCTGGGGCTGTTCTTCAGTCCTTGGGGCTGTCTGCATGGCTGAGGTCTCAGTGGGGTGCAAAGTAACCCGGGACAGACGCTGTTCCCTGGGCCAGCAGCTGGGAGCCCAGCAGCGAGGTGCAGCACTTGTGCGCTGCTTAAAGGTCAGAGCCAGCAGCATCCCCCGGGCACGGATCGGGCTGGGTTAGAGGCTGGATGCAGCCCTCAGGCCAGGCTCTCCCAGCTCTCCGGACTGCTTTGTGCCGCTTGGGGAGCAGGAGGAGCACTGCAACCCCCGCCAGGCTGCGGCCGCAGTCGCCGCAGTGCTGCAGCCCACGGTGCTGGTAGCTCAGCCCAGGACATACTGCTCGGGAGGTGCACAGCCAGGTCAGGGGTAAAACATGGGACCCTACAGGTCCCATCATCACAGGGCAGTGTCAGCACAGCCTTGCGTGGGGAATTTGGGAAGCTCCTGCCCTTACAAGCCTGTCAGCCCTGTGAATCCTTCACTTCCAGTAGCTGCTAATTCATTTACAGCCAAGGAAAACAATACAGGTGAGAATCACTCCTCAGCTCCCAGTAGGATTATGAGAGCAGAAGGGAAGCTGGATTTCCCTTTCTTTTCTTGGAGAAAGAAATTAGTGCATTTCTCTTACATTGTTAATTAAAACCAGCTTCACCAAGAAGAAGATGCAAAAGGTGGAAGGAAAGCTTGAACAAGCTTTGTCGGTCAGAAAGGCTCCCTTCCCTGCTGCAAGGGGAGATGCCCAGAGGAAACAAGAGCAGCAATTAAAAATTAAAGAGAAAGGGAGAGCTGTACAGCAGATTACTGAGATATATTTGTATCTCTGCAGTGCGTTAATAGGGCTGCGATTCCCCTTGGGGAGCTCCTGACACCCGCGGGCACCAGAGGCACCTGCGGTCGCGACGGCAGTGGGCAGCTCTGCCCACGTCAAGCCCCGGCAGGGAAGGGGAAACAAAGAAGGGACCAAGCCTGGGGTAAATGAGAGCAGCAGGGGAGAATGGGTGGGAGATGCTGAACCACAGGTCCCAAGGGGAAGAGAGCATCCTCCCTTTGGGTGAGGCTATTTGAGGTTAAACCCCCACACACACACAGAGCCCCCTCCAGGAAGGGGACAAGGCAGCATGTTCTGGGTTGGATCCGGACACCTCCAAAAAAACCCTCAGACCCGAGGGCTGGATCTGTCCCTTTGCCGCGCAGACTTCTCAGAGCTGCCAGTTCGGCTTTGCTTCCTCCTCTGCCTTGCCGTCACACTCAGCTGAGCAGCGTTTTCCAGCCCAGTGCGGTCCCGGGAGGACACTCCATTGCTCAGCCATTGAATTAGCATCGAAAGGACATCGCACAGGGGAGACCACAAGAAAAATAGGATGGAAGAGTCTTCCAGGCTCGTTAGCACATTGCACTGAGCCCCAGCCACAAGTGCTGCCTCCCCAGGTAGGGCACGCCCTGTCACCCCACTGAGGATTTTATATCCCCATGGCTCAGCCGAATGAGCTCGCTGACCCGGGGGCATCAACACACAACTTGGAGGAGCTTTTGAGGTCAAGAAAGGAGGATGCAAAGTGGTGCACCGCAGGGCTGGGAAGAAGGGAGAGCTTATAACCCCCCACGAAAGCCTCCCACATGTACATGGACTTACACAGGGCACGGAGAGCCTGAAGTGAGCCCCAGGAGCCTGGGCAGGACACTCACACCCCCTGCAACGCCTCTGGGGGGTGCCCGAGCCAGGAGTCACAGCGGTTGGCAGCGGGCTGCTGGAAGGCTTGCACCAGTGTTAGCCAAATTAAGAGGGACAAGGCATGTCGAGCTTCAGCTGTCACTAAAGAAAATAAAGTTGGGGGTTAGGAGGGCAAGAACTCTCCACCCTTTTAATTACTGCAGGAGAGTCGCTGAACAGTGCCCACAGCCCTGCCTGCTGGGGTTTGTAAGGTTTTTGCTGCCTCTGCCCTGCATGCACGGTGCCCCCAGGCCCGGCAGCCACAGTCCAAGCACTCAGAGGGGAGCTGCAGGCACGCGTCCCAGCACCCCATCCCTTGCATCCCATCAGAGGTGAGAGAAACGTCATTGCCTCAGCCAAGGCAGCCCCCAAAGCTCCCCCAGACATTGCTGTACCCCAGGTAAAACGCTTCTGTCAACATGCAAGCGCAGCTCTGCAGCCAGGCAGCAAGTGCATCCCTCTGCAACGGGAGCTGTACGTCTTCATTTCACATCTCATAAACCCGTGCTGCTCCCTTGCTTATCCCTTGGCTAACGAAGTCCTGGCTCTCCGCTGGTGCTGCCTCGGCTGCCGCATCCTGGGCAGATGCACTGCTGGGATCCCCCACGCCGGCTCCCCTTCCTCTCACCCCAGCTGTCCCCGGGGAGGGAGCCCAGGAGGGTACAGAGCCCATGCCATTACATCCAGGGAGGTGATACAGCCCCACCAGCAGCCGGGGTCGCCACAGGCCCCTGCGTTGCTTATTAGCGTGCATCCGTTATCCACGAACCAAGCGTTCATGCATGACATCTCCACAACACCGACCCCAGCATCTCGCGTTTCTCACTGATAATGGGGAAAAGGACCTCACCAAGCACAGCAGCCCAGCTCTGATGGAGGCAGGTACAGGCACTTTTGTTATCAAGCCTCTCTCTTAACACAAAGCACCTGGTAGATGCTGGGAGCCACCAGCGCCTTCCTCACCCTCTGAGCCCCATCCAGAAAGCGAGGCCAGGTCCGGGCACAGCCCCAGGAGCCGGAGGTGCTGGGGACTGTCTGAGCACAGAGCAGCTGCGGGCTGAGGAGGAGGCGTCAACCACGGACCTCTCCAGCCGGCCGGGGCGGGAGGCTCAAGGCGATTTCTCTGGGTGCCCCCCAGCCCTAGCTATGCTGAAGGCTGCTACGTCGGGAGGCATCCTACTGCCTCACTGCTCAGACAGACTGGGAGAAGTCTCATTTTGCAGCCCCATCTCTGCCAAAAGACTTTAAAAAATCACTCAGGAAATCATATATTGTCCTTGCTTTTCAAATTCATAGAGGAACAATTGGAAAGCCCCCAGCTATGGGCTGAGATCATGCAATTAGACCATTAAAATATAAACCTCTGAAACCCTCAGACATTTAAACCTGATAGGCCATACGAAGAAAAATGTTCACTTTTCGTATACAATGAGTGGAAATCATTTTAGATTTTTATTATTATTATTTTAGAAGGGAAATAAGCATATTTCAATCCAGTCAAGAGTGAAATTGAGTTTAACAACAAAGCAATTTCTATTAGTGGAGACCCAGCAAAAAAAAAAATACAGATGAATAGAAAACTCACAGAGAAATGTGTCAGACAATGGTAGAATTAGGAATTAAAAGCGACTTTGCTTTACTGCTGATAATATAAGCACATAATGATGTACCTCACCACTAATGTGCTCCCTGCACATATAAACACTGTAAAATCACAACAGCAGAAAAGATTGGGATATAATTCTGCCCCCTCCCAGCAGGGAAGGGAAAGGGGTGCTGTGCTTTGCCAGCCCCCACCAGGGCTGCTCCACCTTCTCCTAGAGAGCACCCGGAGCAAGATCCAGGCCTTGGCATCCGCAGCAAGAGCGTGCCTGCCTTGGTCTGGGCTGGAAATGGGGTGGCTTTCAGTCCCACTGAGCATCTGGGGGTGGCCCCCCCCAAGCAACCTCATGGGCATAACCAGGGAGGCAGGGGGTGCCCTCCATGCCGGGCTGCTCCTGCCTGTCCTCCGGGCAGCATCACGGGCAGCAACCTGGCAGGGCTCTGTTCCCAGGAGGCAACTGCTGTTGGGAAAGGATCTCTCATCCCCTGGGACGCTTCCCGGGGTGCCTCTCGTCCTGCCCCTGCCACCCGAGGGCACCAGTCCTTGCAACTGTCCAGGAGCTCGGGCTGAGCCCCCCACAAGGGATGTGGAGCGGTTGCAGCCCTCTCCCCCAGCTCCCAGCCCCAGTAATCTCCTTGGTGAATAATAACCTGTAATTAGCTGCTTTGTTTGCTTTGCTTCAGTGTGCGGCTTGCTTTCAGGACGGCCTCCTGCCCCGCCGTCCCGGCAGGGGCAACGGAGAAGAGAGAAGGGTGTTTCTGCCTCCTCCAGCCTCGATGCCCCGGATGGAGGCTGCGAGAGGGGGGGACCCCCCGCACTCCCACCACCCGCAATTGTGGGGTCTGAAGCAGGGGGTGCTCAGCAGGGGCAGATACACGGGGCAACGAATGGGCAGCATCCCTGCTCAGGAGACAGGCAAAAGGGAGGTCCCAAAGCTGGGCACGCCTGCCTCACAGCCGCAGCCTGGACCTGCTGAAAACCACCCTCACGAACACCAACTCCTGGCCAAATCCTGTCCTGCCACGCCAGTTGTGCATTTTCCTTCATCTCCCCACCTATCCTTTCCCACCCTACTCTTCTTCACCTTCTCCATTCACTGCTCTCACTTTTGGGGACAGGCAGCATCCAGCTCTCGCACATCCCCCGTGTCCCCTGCCACCACCGAGCCACGAGTGACCCCGAGGGCCCACGTCCCTGGGCTCAGAGCATCGCCACGGGTTCTCTCCAGGACGTGGGCAGACACCAAGGCGTCATTGCTCCTCATCTTCAATCATCTCCATTGCCAAGGATCTGGGTCGTTGGCTTAAAAATTGAAAGTTTGAATAGTCTAAAGTATCAAATCTTAAAGCAATTCCACTGTCCTAAATCTTTATTTGCTTTCAGGATTAACTTCTCATCTCCAACATGGCAGCTCCACTTGTTTCTCCTCAGCAGGATTCACAGTTTGAATATGGAGACGCAGGAATATTGATCGCAAGATGCATTACCAGACGGAATTTTTTGCACGTTTTTCTTTCATTTTTCTTTCTTTCTTTCTATCATTCTTCTCCTATAGATGAACCAGTGAAGGTGAACTGCTGCAGGAGCTGGAGACGGGGTCGCCAGGCACTCCGTCACGGAGGCTGAGGGGAATGCAAAACTCAATTTCAAGCAAGTCCTGCTCCCTCTGAAGTCAGTTAGGCGACTTCCAAGGACCTCGGTTGAGAGGAGACGGATGGAGGCAATCAGGGCGAGAAGCAGTTGAGTAAAAAAGCAATAGAAACACGGAACAATTCCCTAAAATATTGCTGATCCATCAGCTAAGAGAGTCTGCGAAGGAAGAAGGCTCTCGACACCTGATTTTGTACCAGCCCTCCATCCCCACCCTGGCAGAGCCGGGCCGGGCGCGCTGCCGAAGCCACCCCGGCCGCAGGGTCCCGATGCGGTGGGTGGCTCGGACACGGCACACGGGGGCTTTTCCCCGGGGCCGGATCCAGCCATGGGTCAGAGACCCAGACATGCCTGTTAGGGATAAGCCCTCAGCCAGCCCCAGAGGGGACTCGTCCCTGTCTGGGGGGATTCCCCTTGCTTCAGGCTCAGGATCCCTCTGGCACAACGTGGGTCCAGAAAGGGACACCACGAGGAGAGCACAGTGGCATCCATGTGAGCCAGCGGGGCCCTGGCGGGGATGGAGAGCCGACCAAGGACAGGCACCTCCTCAGGGTAGGATGGTTTGGGTTTTTTCCCTTACATTTACTTACGCAGGAGGGAAGAGCGCGGTGCTGGCAGAGCATGTGTTCCCACATTTACCCACGTCAAAGCTGTCTCGGAGCCTGACTCTTCTGAATTTCCAAAACCAAGAGAAGAAAATCAGAATCAGCAAATTGAGGAGCAATTGGAGCTGCGCTTGGCATTCGTAAGGATTGATAAATCTCCTCCAACACCAGTAAATAACCAGACTTGGCTCCTCGCTCAGTGGAGGGAGCATCCCCCCTCCAAACACCGGCAATAAGACACTTGCAATTACTGCTTTGTCTCCTGGAAACTAGTAAATAATTCAAACTCACTCCTTTTTTTACTTTTGTTTTTCATTTTAATTAATCCACATAGAATTTTGTCCTCCAAACACAATCACAGCAGCACAGGAGCAGCAGGTAGAGAATCTCATTACCCAGCTTACCAGCCAGATCCTAGAGCCATTATTAACGGAGACTTCACCGCATGAGGAATTAATAAAACCCGACAGCAAGGGGGGAGGGAAACGCTCTTTCGGGAGCGCATCGCCCGCCCCGGCTTGCCCCGGGATGTGCGATGGTTAGAGATGCCGAGGGGCTGCCGCGCTTTAGGGACAGCCAGCATCCTGCCTCCTGCAGCACCCCGTCGCTCGGCCCTGCAGCCACGTGCCACCTCCCGCGCACACGCTCCAGGAGGAGCGGCCAGGTTCAAAGCAAGGAGGGGATCAGCAAAGCTGCCCCAGCACATGCAGGCCATCGCACAGACTCTTGCCCAGCCGCTGGCGGGAGGCAGAGTCCAAACGGCACGTTCTCCCGGGGCTACGTCAATCCTTCCTTTCCCTCTCGCTGCAGCCGTTACACCGGTAGCAGCCGCATCCTCGAGCGCTGCCTCAGCAACAGCAGCTGCTCTGGCCTGGGGGTGGCATACGGAGAGGCAAACACGCAGGCGCTCCCAGGTACCCGCACTGGGAGGAGAGAGCCGGACCGTGTCCCCCAGCACCCCAGCTGTGGGGGGAGACCCCCATGCCCAGATGCTCCCGGGGGTTTGGATCCTGCCCCCACGCTCACACCGCGAGCCCCCTGTGCTCATGGCTCTCCCGTAGCGCCCGCCCACCCGTCCCTAGGCACTGGGTCCGCTTTCTGGGTGACCCCCCGGGGAGGGTGTTTCTGTAAGCGCCCAGAAGAAAACACCTCCTCCTTGGAGCACCCACTGTACCAGCGGGCTTTCTCCCGACACGAGGCAGCCCCGCTGGGGCAGCGCTGAACACAGGCACGCACACGAGGGACACCCTTCTCCCGAGGGACACTGCACGCACGGCGCGCTCGCGAAATGACTGCCAGAGGGGAAAATGCCGCGATTACCTGGGTCTGCCTGCACAGAGACAGGGCACGGCCGTGGCCGGCTGCCAGCACGTGCTGGCTTGGCTCTGTCTTTCTTATCTGGTTTTTCCTCCTCGTTCCGCCAGACCTGGGGCTGAGAAGCGCCGTGTCGGGCGTGCAGGCTGCTGCGCTGCGAGGCGGGGAGGTGCGATTCACTTAGGCTCGATGGTTTCCCTGCCTTGATCAGCTGCATTTAGACAAACAGCAGTACATCAATAAGCAACTCTAATTAGAGGTGTTAATAGCACTGGGAGCTGGGGGAAAGCACATCGAGGCAGGAGGGAGAACCTAAGGAGAAGGATGGGAGGAGCTGGGAGACCTGGGATGCCCAGAACCTTCCCTTTCTGCTGCACGCCCAGCGGGTGGGACAATCAAGCTCCAGGAGCCCACGTAAAATTGCCAGGGAAATATCCCCGTGCTGATTATCTTGAATAATTTATGCAGATGTTATCATACATTTATATTTTATGGACGCCTTGCAAAGCTATGATCATGATTATTCACAACCATTTGCTCCCTTCCAGAAATCTCCATCAGTGGTAGGTGCAGGGCCGAAGCTGGCGCGCGAGTTATATCTCGGGGGCCTCGGCTCCCCATGGCACCGGGGCAGCCGCCTTCCTGCGGCACTGGGCAGGTTTTGCCCCTCCATCCCAGCATCCACCCCCCCAGTACCTCAAGGGGACGGGCAGCCCGGGGCAGAGCGGACAGGAGACACCGAGAGGCACGGGCACAGCACGGCAGCACCGCTCCCACCACGCCCCCGCTCCTGCACCCACCTCCTCGCAGCCCTCCAGCCCTGATGCTGCCAAGCAAAGAGGCTCGATGGCCCTGAGGAGGGAGCCAGGAAAGCGGCAGCTCCCGCGGCACCATCCCCTCTGCCCAGGAAGGCGTCCCACAGCGACGCCGAGCAGGACAAGCGGACAGGAGCTGCTCCCGGGGGAGTGGGTCCCTCAGTCCCGAGAGGGGTACGGCTGGGGTGGAGGGGACCCCGGGGCACCCAATACCTGACACATCAGCTGCGCAATCCTGCCAGCTCCAGCGCTCCCACTGCTCTCCCAGTGGCTGTCTCCCTGGAAACTGGAGCTGGTGCCGAGGCGGGAGGCAGGAAGGGGCATTGCTTCCCTTTAGGAAAGGTGGGCGGCCGCGCTGTGCAGCAATTCCTTCCAGCGCGGGGGACGGATGAAAGGCCGCGGCTCCTCCACTGCCGGATTCGAGGTGTGCAGGTGGGACCCTTCCTGCCCGGGGCTCCCCGCGGCCGCCAAAGGGCACGAGCCGTGCCCCCATCTCCCCGTTGCTCCACATCTCCATCTGCTTTGGGGTCGGGGATACTCAGCACCTTGACTCAAGGCCACATGGGGCAGTGACGGTTGCTGCAGGAGAAGCCCAGGACTCTGTGAGGAGCCGAGAGAGAGGAGGAGGAGGAAGGGGCAGGTAGTGGATGGGGTGGAGGAGAAAAGACAGGAGTAAGAGGAAATTCTGAGGAACATAAGAGGAGGTGCTCAGACCATGCTGGAGGAGGACGTGGCTGCAGGGAAGCCTGCCAGCACCCAGCAGAGCAGAAAGTCAACGATACTAAAGCAAAGACATTGGATATTTTAATTCTGTGCAGCTCCTGTTCCTCAGAGGACAGCAACGACGACAAAAGGCAAGCAGAAATTAAACAAGAGGCATCTTGGTCGGGTTGTTCAGCCTGTGAAAGGCACAAGGAGCAGAGCAGACACAGCTCAGAGGCAGGCAGAAAGGACCGGCCCCTGTCCCCAGCCAGTCCCAGTGCCACCCCCGTGTCACACACCCCTGCGGGGCGCGGCGGGCACTGCCTCCCTGCCGCCTTGCTCTGGTTCCTGCTGTTATTCCTCTCCCTTCGGGGGCACCCCAGCAAGCCTTGGCTCAAGCCAGGCTGCCTCCGCCTGCAGCAACTTCCATCTATTTCAATTAGAGAGCCTTCCCCGAAACGGGGCCAGAAACCTCAGCTCCTGCGAGGCAGAGCAGGGGGAGGCAGACAAACGGCCTCTGCCGTGCTTGAATCCACTGCTTAGAGCCTCATTTATCATGTACCAACAACGCGGGCGCGCCCAGCCTCCCCCGCACCGGCCAGGGTTAATCAGGTTTGGCCCCTGCCAACAACATCTTGCGGCCGGGGAAGGAGCGCGCTGCATCTCCAAAGGCAAGCAGGAGCCTGGGGACTCACCCAGAGCTGAATTTCCTCCGTGAGCTCGCATCAAGCCCAGAGCACTAGCGATTTATTAGGAGAGCTGCCCCTTGGAGCAGCCGCAAGGCGATAGTACAGGCACCTGCTTCAGCAGGGAGGGGTCGTGAACATCATGGGTGATTTATGGAGCAAAGGCTCTGCTTTAGCACAGGGCGTACAGCATGGGGTGACCCTCGGGGCTGGCTGGGGCAGGAGAGGCTCCCCCGAGCCCGACGGGTCCCTGGGTGATGAGCCGTGGGTGGCAGCGCTTAGGGACAGGGACGACCCCACCTCCCCGCAGCCCAGCCAGCAGCCCGATGCCAAGCAGGCTACGAGCCCCGCTGCCCACAAGCTGAGAAACAGGAGGCAGGGAGACCACAGCTCAGCTCTGAGCCTACAAACAAGGCTTTTGGGGTTTTTTTAAATGTTTTTTTTAGGGAAGTGGCTTCTCCAGTTTGTGTCTGGAGCAGCCAATCAAACCCAAAGAGTTGCATCCGACTGCAAGGGGAAAAAAAAATCCAGGTCTATTAAAAATTATGAAAGACACCTTGACAGTGTCCTTTTTATGTAATTAAAAACCTATTTAAAGGTATGCCAAATGTTTATTAATTAAATGATCGCTTCATTCTGTAGCCATAATGAAAAAAGTAATTGTGATACTTTTAGTAAATCCCAGGTTTTTAAAGAAATAATTACTTTATAGAAAATCAGTAACTAAATTAAACCATTCTTCACCCGCTGTTAGTTTTGCTCTTTTGCTCATCTTGTGCAGCAAGCTGAATCCTGAAACTACCTGGGACAGATTTTTATTCTGAATAATGAATATTTCAAAGGAAATAGGAATAGAGGAAGAAGAGAAGTAAGAACCATTAGTGGGTCCCCAAACCTTAATACGTGCCTGGTCGGAAAAGCGTGGCGTGGTTGGAACAGTCCGGAACGTGCCCGCGTGGCTGTACACCTGGTGCACTGATGACAGGTCTCCATCACTACTGCCGAGAGAAGTGAGGACCAGAGGCAAAGGCTCCCCAGCTCGGGCACAAAGCGGGGTCAGCCCTCCGAGCAAGATTGCCATGGTGTTCGTGGAGTCAGCCGTGGACTAGGCTGATCACCGAGGATGAGAGCTGGTGGAGACTCCATCCTTGGAGATACCCAAAAGCCAACTGGACACAGTCCCGGGCAACCTGCTGTGGGTGGCTCTGCTTGGGCAGGGGGTTGGACCAGACGACCTACAGAGGTCCCTCCTAACCTCAGGCAGTCTGGGATTCTGTGATGACCAACCCGAAGAGCAGGAGAGCAGGAAAGATGGTCTTGTAGGAAAGGCGATGCTGCACACCACAGCCCTGCCTGCAAATCTCAGCTCCACGCTCAGATGCCGCCGAGAAGCATGTAAGATCTTTGTGCCCTGTTTGCAAAACAGGGTCCTCAGCTCATAACACGAATTCCTCCAAGGCAGGCCTGTGCCCTTGGTGAGCATCTACAGAGACTGACGTGCTGCAGCCGCACACCCCACGGCTGCCCAGACACTGCCAGGCTGCCGATGCTCCCCCCTGAACAGGTCTGAGCTCAAACACGGAGGGGGCAAGGAAACCTAGCGCTCCCACCCATGTCATTAATAAATACCCATCACAAGAGTTTCTATGTGCCTCCTCCTTCCACAGACACTCTCAAAAGCAATCCTGGCCAAGAGAGGGCTCTTATTTCTGTACCGGGGCACACACCACTAAATTGAACATGGCTCCATAAGCCACCCAGCGCTTGTTTTTCAGCCAAGGTGTGTGCGTGTGCTTCAGCTCATCAGCTCTACCTGGCTCCTTCTGAGAGGAGGCACAGACTTTGAACACAAGCCCGCACATCTAGGCTGACACTAGGTGAATATAGAGGCAGGCGACAGCGCAGCGGTGACCAAGCATCTGTGCAGGCAGGCAGCGGATGGCTGGCTCCCAGTTGTCGGGTTGCGGGGGCCTTTGATAGCAGATGGAGAGTCTGATTGCATTTGCTGATAATGGATTAGTAGGCTTATCTTTGATCTCGACTTTCTCCTGGTTAGCTGATTTCTTGAGGGGCTCTGCGGGGAGGTGTTACAAGAGATTTATTAACAAGATGAACTGCAATGCCAGGAAGAGCTACTTCTGCAAAATGCACTTTCCCTCTCACTCTCTCATGCATGCACAGGCTTACACCCGCACCCTGTTTGAATGCACTCAGCATTTTTCCTCCTCGGGGGACTCGAGCAGATCTGCTCCTTCCCTCGCGGTGGGCTGGCAGAGGTTCATCATTGCGAGGGGAAGCTGCTCTGTCCTTGCCCAGCCACCCAACAGCCTCCAAAATGCTCCTATTTGCCAACAGCAAATGAAAGCACCTTAAAATTTAGGCACCCAGGGCAGAAGAAACAGTAGGTAGGCGCAGCTGTGTCCCGGTGTCCCCGTGTCCCCAGCACCACCACAGCCTTTCCCCAGGGCCAAACTCCTCCCAGCTGCTATTGCAAGGGGATGTGGGAGCCAGCCCTTCCCAGGGCCAGGGAAACAGGCAGCACCTCCAAAGATGTCCCGGTAAAGGGAAGGAGTGGTTTTAATGCCCATGGGTTTTTGGGAGCTGGGTCAAACTGGCAGGCCAGCCTCTCAGCTCAGCTTCTACAGAGAAGACAGATGCTCCCCACTTACCTTACACAGCTCCAAACATAACCGAGCCCTTCCAGCAGCACAGCCTGCTCCCGGCTGCTGGGAAGCAGCAGACACCCAGTCCCCTCCTGGGTGCAGGGTGGCTTATCTGGGCTGCCTGAAGGCAGGCATCACACCTGGAAGCTCTGCCTGCCGCGGTGTGTTCGATCGCAGCCCTGAAGCAGGGCTGTTCCTGCAGGGATTGCTCCCAGCCCTGGGAAGAGCTAGCTACTGGAGCTGCATGTTGCTGGCCAGCAAGTCTGAATAATTCATTTTCAAGCGATTTTACTCGAACATGATCCACCAAGCGCACCTCATGCTGCCCCAGAAGTGGGTTATTTTAGCAACGGCCCCATCCTGCAGGTGAGGAAGCCAAGACCTGCTCCAAGGCACCTGTCTAACACCAGCAAAGGAGCCAGGATTAGAAATTCAGAGCTCAAAGCTCGGCTCACTAGACTGCCTCATCTCTGACACACATGGACATGGCACGAGGTGACACTGCTGAACTTTTGAGATAGCTGTGAGACAGCTACCTACCAACCAGTAGCTACAGGGGAAGGAAGGAGCAAGGGGGCGGGGGGGGAAGAGAGAGTGATAAAGCGATAGGGGATGCAGACAAGAAGCAGTGAAAGTAAAGGAGAGAGAGGAAAGCAGCAAGGTAACCCACACATGCATCACCCCAAGTCCACCATGAGAGTTTTTGCTTGCTTTCTCTACAGGCACGAGCCTTTGCAGCTGCTAGGGAACGGGGTTGCCCAGTCCGTACTGGTGTTGCACGCAGGCAGAGCGGTGCAGCCACGCACGACCTGTGCTGCCAGCCAGACTAGAGTCTGGCCTCAGGCTAGACTGTGCATGGCCTTCTGGAGAGTGCTTGGCTTTAGGGAGAAAAGAGCAGGCCAAAACCAGCCCACTCCCACCCCCAGCCTCAGGATCTCCCAGAGCACATCCCGGAGCAGCGGCAGGAAGGGGAAGGTACCGCTGGCCATGCATCTGCTCTGCCTACGAGCCGTGTCCTGAGCTGCCAGCTGCTAGCTGGCATGTCCTGTGCTGGCCAGCACGGTTTACACCTACTCCCTTCCAAAGCAAACACATCAGGTGACAATAAAGCAGACAACCCACCTGGGTGGATTCTGAATTTTCTTTGCCAGAAATTCTCATCAGCTGCAATGTCTCTGTGCTTTTGGACCTTGCTGCTGATCTACAAACCCTTGGCTAGCGAGAGCGTGGAGCTCCCCCTTCCACTAAAGTGCACATTCATTTTCCCCAACAAAACCACCCACTGATCCACAGCACAGCTCTGCACAACAGGACATGCCATTCCACATTAGCATAATTATTTGTATTGCAACAGCATTCGGAAAGCCTAGGCCCAGGTTGTGCAGACACCGCGCCGAAGAATTGGCAATTCAACTCAACAGCCGTTCATTCGTCTCTCTCTGGTGCTCGCGCGAGACATCAGCGCTGCACAGCGGCGGCCAGCCCAAGAGAAGGGTTTCACGTTTGACCCCAGCGGCAGTGGTGAGGATTCAGCCAGAACCCAGATTCATACAAAAGGATGCAATAAATGAGCACGGGGCTGCAGGAACAGGAATTGTCCTTAAACAATAAGCAGGCTGCTGCATGTTTAATCTTGTTTCACTACAAGCTAAATAAATTGGCTTTTTCTGAAACAGCAGCCACGGTGCACACCACCACTGTGCCTGGGAGCCTGACAGCATCTCAGAAGCTATGCCTGGGGTGAGCTGTTTCCATTAACCAAACCCCAGGTCAGATCAGAGTAATCGTGCTGCCTTTTAGCAGCCCACTTGCTCTCTGAGAATTAACCCTTTACCTTGTAACCTTATCTCCCTGAGGAGTGGTGTTGGACTGTCCAGTCCCCAAATGCCACTGCAAAACCAAAGCATGGGTAACCCCCATGGACACAGACCAACAAGCCTTATTCCTTCTTTTCTTATCCATGTTGCACGTGGCATATTTGCAACAGATGAGGCCCCAGGCAGAGGAGGAGTGTGGTAAATGTGCAGCTCAGATTGCACAGGAGCTGTTCCCGTGTCTGCCTTCAGGCCCAAGGATGAAAAATGAATTCAGCAACCAAGCCACAATTCATCTCAGCTGGCTAAGGCCTGCCTTTACGGCCGGGATCCAAGCACAGACACCACTTAGCCTGGCCAATTTCCTGTGTTGATGCTTCACCCTAGACCCTGGCGGGAGAGACTCATTAATTACGGAGGCTGGAATTGTCTCTCTGCTACATAAGGGGGAAGCCAAATGCAGGTCAGCAGCTCCGTGTGCCCAACAGAGCGATAAACTCTGCTAGCTAGTGCTGCTACAAACCAGCCCTGGCAGGGGATGACACGAGTGCTGCGTGCTCAGCTAACCCCGGCCGCGGGCTGCCCCAGCTACAGGTCCAGCTTGGTGGGTGGAATACTGATGCCTTGGGGGAGGAGAGATGCTGCCATGTTCAGAACTTTATTGCCAGCTGTAGCCAGCTAGAAAAGGCTTCCTACGCTCCCCTCGGGCTCTTTGCACCTGCTTATTTTCACCCACACATCTGCAGGTGCTTTGCAAAGGAGGTCAGGAGCTTTGCGGAGACACCGTGCCCCACGGTCAGCCAGCAGCCGCAGGGACAGGACCCGTCCCCACTGCCTAGTTGTGGCGCATCCCCACCCCAAAGAGGGCCTGTGCGGCCACACTGAGAGGGTGAAGGTGCCATCAAGGTTATGCACGAACCCTCTACCCCAGCCAGGCTTCTGACGCATCATGTTCAATGCAAAAATACGATAAAGTGCCTTCCACACAATATTCTCAGAGGATACTCTTAATCGCGTTCCTGAACCAACAGGATGAAGCTGCCAACCCTGAAAGAGCAGGGTAAGTTTCCAGGATAAACCTCATCCTCAGATGCACATCCAGACCAGCATCCTGCCCACCAGTCCCTTACCGGCTGGCCATGAACTTCCCCGCAATACCCCATCTCCCTAGCCCTTCCTGCGTCCCTCTTGCCCTCCCATCTCTCCAAACCTCTCTCCTCCACAGCCAGGAGGGTTTGCTCCAAAATCCAGTCCTTCCCAGCAGAGGCCAGCCCCACACCTCTCCCAGTTCCTCCTTTGGTTTCCCACCTGAGCAGACCCCAAACACAGGACCTGCAGCCTCCACAGCCATTCAAGCAGGGACAGCAGCTCCTGCTGGCTCTTACCTGGAACAAGGAGGTACCTTTACACCAGGGTCCTGATGCAACTAAAATTGCCAGTTTGCCCATCAAAGGGGGCCCAGCTCCTCTCCCATCCCCATAGCGATTCCTGGTTTATGCCCTGTGACAGAACAGGGCTGCTCACACTTAGTGCCTCAAAGCAAACATCGCTTCATTCCTTTCCTTTCGCTCTGCACAAAATATGCTAGAGAGGCCTCAATTATAAAATAAACACACACATCTTCCATCTGCTGCATAGCTCTGAGCACTTTCTTATTAACAGAGGGCAATTATAATCATTGACACAGAGGTGAATGCAGAAACACCATCAGAAGAGCTCATATTTGAGAGCAGCTGTATCCCACATCCTGAGCCACAGAGCATCACGTCCCAGCTGCCTCAGGAGGATGCAAGGAACCCTTTACAAACACACAGGACAACCTGCTCTCACTCAATCCTGTTCCTGGTTTCTAGTACTTAGAAATCAGCTTAAATCCCCCAGCACAAGGTCTAAGAGCTCTTCCGCTATTTCTGTGGACATTAATTATGACAACTGGGTCTGTCAGGGTTTTACATACTGAGGAGCTGCAGGTACAACAGCTAATTAGCATTACGCACACCCTATCACCTCTCAGTGCCCACAACCTGCCAGCTGAGCCACAGCTCTGCAGAAGAAGTTGCTACAGAGAAGGAAGGAGAAAGGAAAAAAAAAATTTATCTTGGCTGCCAGCCCAAGCCCTTCTCTTTTTAAGATGCATTTCAAGAATCAGCTGGCTGGTAACCTCCTCGAGTTACAAGGGAGGCTGCTTGTCAGGAGCTGACCTGAGGTGGATTTAATTGGGAGCCATGGGTGGGAGCGAGCGATCCGAAGGGCACCTTGGGGAGGCTGCGCAGGGAGCGGCCAGGAGGGCAGGAGGTGTGCGAGCAGAGCGCACCCTCTGCTGCTGTGCCAAGGGCAGCCAGACCCTGGGTTTGGAGGGCCTGGGTTGGAGAGCCCTGGGCCGCTTCCCTCAGCTCCTGCCTGTTCAGCCAGATCCAGCCCGTTCACTTCGCCCTCGGCATGCACCCAGAGGGCGATGCACCGCTCCCGCACGGAGCCGTGCCAGGGCAGCAAGACCCAAAGGTCTGCCTCACAGCACCTGGACACAGAAGCCCATTTCAAGGTGTTTCTCCACAAAGTCTTCCCACAGCACTGCCGAACTCGGAGCAGATGCAGTGCATTTCTCTCTGCTCCCCCAAACCGCACAGCTTCCTCCGCTCAGGCCAAATGCCCACCCGTTTCGTCAGCAGTCAGGCCAGCAAAACTGGGATGAGAGCCGGGGGGGACGAGCCAGGGCCTCCCCCAGGCTCTGCTGCTGCAGGTCCTCCAACAGCTCCACAAACCAGCGAGTCCCCCAAGCACTCACAACCTGCCTCCGCTTACCATCCCATAGAGGCGTAACTCTTCCCACGTCCCAGCCCTCAGACAAGAAGGCTTGTGTTAAGTTTTTGGACAGTATTTTACATCCTGGGGTGGGGGGGAAGAGCTGTGCACAGCTACAAGCAGCTCCCAGGACAGCAGCTCTGTCTGGGGATTTGCAAACTGGATTAGCTGGGGGCAACCAACAGCTAATCCCAGCTCCGCCGCTGAGGATGCGTGTTGCCTTGGGCATGCCGCTTCACTTTCTGTTTCAAAATTCTCCTGTTTTGCAATATTTATCTCCTACACGAAGTTTTCTGGGGGAGGAATTTATTAGCAGAGGAAAAACAAATCATGTATTTCAGAGCAGTACTTTGCAGTAGAAAATACTGAGCAGTCTCCTCATCTAAGTATTATCAATACCCTAAGCCTTTAATTCCATGAGAGACAAAACAAGATCATCTGAGAGTTTCAGTCAGTGACCCAGGACTACTATAATTCTCGCTAAATATCGCCTGTCATGAAAACATCGACCATCAAACTGCGCTTTCAGCTGCTTAGTACTTCCCAGGGTATTCCCACTCCCTTTCTCTGCAGCCTAAGCCCCCACCACCTTCATCACCATCTGAAAAGTTCAATTTTTAACGGTGCAACATGACCCTTCATTCCTGTCAAAATAAAGTGAACGATCAGAACCTGAGCTTTGCTGATCCCTCATTATCGCTATTTATCAACGTGTCGTCACGACCAGTTACCTAAACATGAAAAATAAGCCCTTTGTTTTCCTTCTACATATTTAAGCACTCACCTCTGCGTCTCACCTGGCTTGTTACCAACCTCGCCTGGCCACGGGTAGCTACAACCCTTGGCTCCCTCCCAGACCAAAGTCTTTTGCTTTGATCCTGCAGTGTATCCAGACCCACGGTGGGGCTGAGCTGGTGTTGGAAAGCAGAATGAGACCCTTCCCCCACCCCAATTTTGGTCTGGGGTGTGTAAAACTGCCTAAGCAGAACCAGCTTACGCCCTGGCAACCCTTTCCCCGGCCCAGTCACAAATGCCAAGCGATACTTCACTTGCCTGGTGAAAAAAACATGCACACGGTGGATAAAAAAACAAGGTCTGATTGTCCATGGTCTTGTGACAGCCCCAGGCATGCATCCATCAGCCCCGAGCTCCACCCACAGCAGACCCTCCGGGTTCCCCAAGCACACATGGTTATTAGGGCAGGTTGTGCTGCTCAACACCCAGGAGCAGCAGAAGTGACAGCTCTGCAAGGCGAGCCGAGAGGGTGCCATCACCAGCAAGGGCGCAGGCCCACAGTACCTGAACTGGATCCAGCAATGGTAGCCACAGCCAGCGATCGCTAGGCAAGGCAGGGCCGAGGCTAAGCCAGCCACATCAGTAGGACCCGGTGAGGATCAGCACAGCGAGAGGCCAGGCATGGACATGCACCCACTTTGTAGCTTCAGCAAGGACCAACGGCAAGGAATGAGCTCAAACACGGCTCCAGAGGGGGGCGGGGGTTGGAGCAAGGTGGGCACCAGGCTGCGGAGCTCGGGAAATGGCCATGCGCAAATGTCCCGTCGCTAGCCCGCAGGGGCAGAGTCCCTGTGAGCATCTCAGGGCTACCTGCCGTCACCGGCCCTCCCCCACCGCAGTCTGACAGGCACTTCCCTTAATTAATAGCATTACACGACATGCCTGGACCTCCCTCAGTGCGAAGGGGTCTTATCCAGGAAGCACGTCCTGAATACAAAGCTTCCAGTGTTGCAGCATTTCAAGTCACCCCCCCTCCCCATCCCTGGGACTGGTAGTTTATTTGTTTGCTACAGAACATTGTAAATATTTTTACCAGCTAGCAAACTTTCAAATCCAATTGCTTTCTGCATGAAGTGAAAGCCAGTGTGCGTAATGCCCTTTCCTTCCCCTACAGTCATTTTTTATGCGTCTATCAAATCACGGCAACACTAGCGTGAAAGCACGAAGCGTAGGCAAGCGCCGTGAACACCCGCAGGGGCACCGAGTGCTGTCCTCTGCCGCTGACTGCGAAAGGGCAGCACTTCGTGCCTTACCAACACGTCTGAGAATTTGCAGAATTAAGCTCTTCTGAAGTATAATTATAATAATTATTCATAAACATCATTGAGATCTACCTGTGATTGCTGCTCTATTTCACTCTGCAATGAGGTAAGGGTGGCATATGAATGCGAACACTGGAACACTCATTTTTCAGACTCTCTCAATGTTGTATTTTCTCCAAAAGTTCCAATTACAGCCCGGGTGCTCGTTGCACTGGTGAGTTTAGCGCTGCCCAGTGTCTGCCTGCTGCATGCCCTAACGCGCCAACAGAGAGCACCAGCCC
Source organism: Phalacrocorax carbo (assembly GCF_963921805.1). Classification (NCBI taxonomy): domain Eukaryota; kingdom Metazoa; phylum Chordata; class Aves; order Suliformes; family Phalacrocoracidae; genus Phalacrocorax; species Phalacrocorax carbo. The sequence goes on from NC_087528.1 coordinate 811,288, forward strand.
CGCGCCATCAGCCTGCTGCCTCGGAGGGCAGAGGAGGAATCCCAGCCCTGCGGGGAGGAAGAGCAGCTACTTCGTCACGCCGCAAGGCTGGGTCACCTACACACAGAGATAACACCTGAATGGAAGCGCCAGCTGATGAACATGCTGGTTTTACCCTGTTTCAAGCTGAGCATAGGAATACATGACAGTGGCCATTTATCCCCTGTACAGGTATTATGTAGGAATATGTAGGATGGGAAGAAAGGTGGTTTAGAAATTTAGTCTGCAAATTTTAGGTGAGCGTTTGGAGAAATTTCAGCAAGGGAAAAGGCTGAGCACTCCCTGCTCTCCTTGCCAATCATGCTGCTTGGACAGGACGGGGGCACTCTGGCAAGCTTGCGACTCTTTCCAGTGCCCCCTGCTTTCATGGCTAAACACTCAGTCCCGTGGGCAAAGGAGCCCGGCGCACCCTCCACTGTTTTATTGCTACAGAGGAAATAACTCTTCTTCCTTAGCACAGTCATTCAGCACTGGAGCTGTTAAACAAATGCTCTGTACCACAGTTATACTTTTGCGAGCATGAAACAAAATGATGCATGGTGAGGCTCTTTTAAACAGGTTATTATCTGTGTAATTGTTTTTTTACAAAGATTAATAATCAAATTCTGCAGGTCAGGTATTACCACAAGATGAGTGGCTCTGACAATAAGCAGGCACCACTGCATTTAGTAAGGATGCTAATTGAAGCTAATTTCACTAAGTGACCTTAACAAATTGTAATTTTCCTTTAATATGACAGAATGAATTATTTTTTTTCCTTAAGGCACAAACCCTCTTTCCCCCCCCTTCATCATCTAACTTTGAAGCACAAACTCCTAAACATCCTTTTATCCAGAGTTTCAAAGGGCTGTACACAGCAAAAGCTAACCTGCGAGGTTCTTTTCTATTTGTTCACATAAAGGATTTTGCAGACAGCTATTGAATACAGGTTCTCTCAGAAATCACAATACCAAGGCCATCCAAGGATCACACTAGTGGAACCTCAGTGGATTTTAATGGATCTGCAAATTACTGAATCTTGAGGGAAAACACGCAGCAGGTACAATGTCTGTACTGGCCTCCTTGCATGAGGCCCTTGTCACCTTCCCATGGCATCTTAATCTCTGCAATCATGTTCCTTCACACACAATCCAGGCAAATGACAGCCAGCAAAGCTGTTCCCTGCTGCTCCCTCCATGCCCTTTCATCGCAGCATGAAGCCAGGACTCAATCATGCCTTTCAGCCATGTAGTTTCTAACTGGACAAGAGCCCTCCACATCTATGTTTAATTTGACGTAAACAGGATCCAAACACTCCACAATTCTGATGGATTTTGAGGAGTCTTTCAGACACAATACTTGAGTGAGGAGAAAAATATCCAAAGTTATGGGGAAGGATACTGGAAGAACCCACAAAACCAAACAACCCCACCCCTCCCCAGGACACTTTCTCCTCTCAACACCAGGTCAGTTTTCTTAAGACAGGCTCTCAAACAGGAGAGGGAAGGACGACAGGCTAGATCTGCGGCAGCTGCCCTGGTTTCCCCAAGACATTTCACTAGCCCACCCTGTGACTACAGTCAAGTGGTTCAAAAGGGCTACTCGGCACCAAACAAAACATTTTCATTTTCTGAAGCAGGCCCGTACAGGTGGCACAAAGCCCTTCCCAGACCCATCACTGAAGACTGTCTCCCTTTTAAACAGTCCTGCCAGGGGCTTTGGAAAGCAGGACATGAGCGATTCTGAGAGCTTAACAAAAACATGGTCTGTGATTCACTTTTATTTGAATGGCTGTGACCATGAAAAGAAATATAGTAGAGAGTCAGGTACACCCACCTGAAATCAGCATTTTCATTAGGATAACTATTAAGTCAGCCTCTTCTCAATTCTCACCAATTCCAACCCAAAGACACCTTTTATTAAAGTTTAAAAACGTTTCACTTAAACAAGACTTCTGCAGAGTCAAAATGTAAACAAAAGAAATGATAGTGTGAAGGAGGACATGTCAACAGCTGAAATAACTAAAATAGCAGAGAAAGTATGAAACAAATAGGAATTGAGTCACTGCCAGCAGCAGCAGCTAAATGCCCAAACCAAGCTGAGCACAACACCCCTCCTCACGCCCGCTGAGAATTGTTCTCAGCTCCAGATTTGCTCTATTGCACTTCAAGGATTTTTTTTCCTACTCTCTCGTTAGCGCTTCTCTGTGGTACTAGCACCATCTCTGAAGTTAAACTTAGCAAAGCATCATTCTGAATTTATCTATGAAAACTACAACAGAGTCTACCTTGTTTCTGAACCAGCGTGGTCATATCAGAACGGCACGTATCTGGTTAAGCAGCTAACTTCTCAACTTCATCTTTAAATTCTCCAATTTTTAATATTTCTGCCAGGATGTTAGAAGACCTACCAGGGAACAGAAAACATGGTATTAACTACTGCTTCCATTCAATTTGCAGAAGTGGGGCTACAAGACTTCCAAGGAAAAGTGTGATGTAGATAAGTCTTTGAAAAGGAAGTCCAAAGGAGTTCAAAGGAAGTCAAATGGAGCTTTCCCAGCCTGTTAACTGACACACCGTCCTGAATTTATGGTTTTCTACACTTATTTTTCCATAAAGTTATACTAGCAGGCTCCACCAGGAAGTCCTCTTTCCAGTTAGTTTTAAATGGTCACAAAAATTCAAAGAATTATACCAGACAACTTCTTGTTTTTAATAACCCTACCACAGGAGGGTTTCTGCTAAGATATGGACCTCGGTAAAGGTTATGGGTTTCGTCAGGGGGTTGTGTGGTTTGGTGGTTTTTGTTGTTTGGGTTTTTTTTTCCACTTTAATACCCTGTGTGAGTTTAGCTTTATCTGCAGAAATTTGTAGATTATAATTATTTATAAAGAACATTTTATAGATTATTCTCTTATCTCAACTTGCTAACATAGATTGTACCTAATGGAACTAACACAACAAAAGCAAAAGCATATCACTTAATTATGGACAAGGTCTACAGCTGTAGAAGTTCTCTTTCCATACTTTCATATCTCAAAATGAAAACTAACTGGCAAGACAAAAATATAGATATGCTTATATGATATGCATTAAAGACTAATTTGTAGCAGCTTCTTTGGCACTCACATGTCAAGAGTATCAGTTTTCATTTCCGCTTTAGCTTTGTTTGAGAAACTTGAGGACGTGATATGTCAAGATATTACACCTTAGTAACAACCTAAAAGGATAAGAGGGGAAAAAAGCCCCAAACAAATGAAAGACGACTTTTCAATAAGCCCAAGCAACTTAATGTGTGATTTCACTTAAGATGAAATCCCTAATATAAAACAAACCCACAATACCACAGATACAGCAAAAGTCTTTTTTTCAAATCCCACTTAATTTAACATTACGCCCCTGATTCAGATTAACATGAAATTGTTCAAAGGCCAAGGAGGTGAAATGAACAGGGTGCAGTCTGAAGGCTGGTAAATCCTGATAAAAAGATTAGGAGATGGGAACATACACGGATGTCAGCATTACTATTCTTCATACTACTGTACCAAAAATTTTGACCGAACCAACTATTGTGTATAGCTGGGTGGATTTTTCGCCTCCTGACAAATCAGAGAGATTGGAATAAGTGAAAAGCAATCATGTGTTATCATCAGCTTGAATAACTGAGAACTGCCTCTTCAGATAAAATGTCAAAAATGATACTTACATAGTTAATAATAAAAAAAATTGGCTAACCTTGATGCAGTTTTGAGAATTTCATGATTTCTTGTAAAACTTGTCACAGAGCAATAATACTTCACTTTTATGACCCAATAAATAGTTCTGAACAGCCTTCCAACATTATCTGAGATGGAGTCAGACCAAATAGAACAGAGAAAAAAGAGTAAAGCATCAGAGGTGCTGAAAATCCACAAGTCCTAGGTCATTAATATCCCTGAAATGCTTCAAAATGCTTTTTGAAACTACATAAACTTAGCATTTTTAATTTCTAATAAAATAGTTTATATAATTCTTACATGGCAGATGAACACCACAGTTCATTAAAAGGAATCAATTTTAAAAGCAACCTCAAGAGAGCCATAACCTAGCTACAATTAAATGGCATTGTTTTAAAAGCATTTATAAGTTAGTCATCACTACAAGGCCCAAGAACCATTTTTACCCCCATGTACTGTAAGACAAAATTGTTGCTTGTGAACTTCCAAGTCTCTCTTCTCTGTTGATACACAGGAGGGAAAAGGTCCCAGGAAGAGCTCAAGACAAAAGTCAGCAACTCCTTATCTTAAAAGCAGCTCTTTATCCTTTTGGGTACTTGGGAGAAAACACAAATGTGTAGCAACAGAATTCTAATCACTGGCAGCATCCTATCATCTCTACCTTTCACAGTGCTCAGTATATAAAAACAGTATGCTTCAAATTACTGGATAATGGGAATGGATAGGAGAGAGGCATTAGAGTGTTGCTGGCCACACTAATCATATATATTGATTGAATACTGAATGCTTCTTCAGTTTGTCTGACAGATTGGACTGGCTTTGGCAGCCCCTCGCTCAAATGTGTGTTCTGTCTCATTTTCTTTCACATCATTCATTAAATCCCCTGGGAACACACAAGGCTTTCTTTCCTGGCTGTCCTCACAGACTTCTTTGCTTGCCAAGTGTTCAGGTGCCCTCTCATCCTCCCATTAACACCTACTGATCTCACAGCAAAAACCTGCAGTGAATTTAAAAATCCTTTTCTACATGCCTGTAAAATAACCCCCTCTGCTGTTTCACTGTGCATGAAGAGCGCTGTGCTCCATGGGAGTGGTGTTACGTGCCCTGTGAGTGACAGCAAATGTCACGGCCAATACCACACTCCCTCACCGAGTTTAACCTTGGTACACCTACATAGTTACGACATGCAGGATCTACTGACACACACCGAGTCGACTTTTTTTAACTTGCCTTTAAAGAGAAGACATTAACATTCTGACTGTGCATAAAAAAAGGTTGACAAATGGTACTTTTCTCGAAATAGCTACATGGAGTGTCTAAAAACACCGTCTCAGTGTTCCATACCTGCTCTCAGTTGCATCTTGCTTGCCTGCTAGACAGAAACATAACTGCAAGTGCTGCAGCGTCACGTAGACGGATAAAAGTCCAGGTGAGTTGCATGCACTGCCTGTATTATATCACCTGTAACAGTTTTGGATTAAAACTCAGTTACTATGCTAGTACCCTTGGTTTTGCATTTGGCAGAATAGGATTACAGTAGTCTTCCCAAAATACACTGAATGAAATAGCTTACGCTAAGCATTTCAGGTATTTTTAGAGTATGCAGTAGAATAAACACTGCAAGATTGTTCTTACAGTTCACATTCTGAGTCTATTTGTACTTTAGAAATGTGATTCTTAAGACAACGCTCCCATCACAGATTATGACGAAAATGTAATTGAACTCAAGAGAGTATTGGGGAATCTGGGAAGGAAGCCGTGTCTCGTGGTCCTTCATACAGCATTACCCTGAGAAAGTTTCAGCAGTTATGCCAACACAGTTCAATTTTGAGATGCTGAACCAAGAGACTGTTTTCAATTATCAATATTTCACAGATCTTGGGATCACATCCTTAAGATGGCTAAGGGCAGCTTCTTCATATTCTTGTAAAATCTTTTGTGTCCCAACACAACCTGATCTGCTTTCTTAAACAAAAAAAAACCCCAAAACTAAAAAATCCCCCTGCATCTGCTAAAATTTAAGCACATGAAATATGTTAACAAACAGTTGGGAAACAAGGAACTGGGTGATACAGAACAAGAAGCAATATTTCCCACAGAAATACTTTTACATACCTAATTCTTGAAAAAGTCAATGACAAATTGATTTCTCAGTTGTGCAGACACACTCCGTGATATAATGTACCTTATAAAAATATCGTTCATTCACTACAAGAATTCAAGTGTCTGCAGAACTAGAATATAGGAAAAATAATTACGGGGAAAACATGAAACTAATTCCATAGTGCATGGCGGAGTGAAGGCAGGCAATTACATTCTGAAACGTACGTCTCAGAACAGAATTGTTCAATACATAGATCTCTACATTTCCTTCCATTTCTAATACCGGATTTTTAAGAACATGCATACCATGCTCAGCTGATTAAAGCAAGAAAAAAGCCTTTCATATTTGGCACTTTAGTCCTCCCATGTTTCACGTTCAGTCAGACTGATGGTGACTTAGTATAGCTTCCTCCATCTTAACCTCTGCAGCAACTTGATCTTTTCACCTTCTTGCATCACTTCACAACCAACGTGCTTTTCCTTACGTTGGGCTAGGCACGGTATCTACATCAAATGCTGCTGTAGTCCGAGCCACGGGCAACAAGAGCCGCTGCTGCTTCCCATTCCACTGTGAAGAAGGTAATTGTTCCAAAGAAGCCCACAACCACCATGATCAGGAGTTGCCACTGCAGGAGGAGGTAGTTGCTGTAGAAGTATGCAACTGCAGCACAGATGGACTGAGAGAAAACCACAAGGTATAAAGATTATCAGTGGAGATATCCAGGCTATTATTACTATACAAGGATTATCAAACTGACATACACACAGTTTAATACACAACTGTCAGTAATATGCTTCTGTAGAAGATATATGATCTGAAAGCTTCATTATACCTCAACATATGTCTTAATACGGAACACAACAGATGTAATTTTTGCTTGTATTTCAAATAGTGCTCACTGCAGAAAGTGAACACAACACTCCAAAGTGTTTGTAGCACCACAAGTGCAGTTCTCTGGTATTTGAAAACAGTTTGTCTAGAATTTACAAACATGTCAAACTATTTCCAGTTTTACAGCATCACAAACTCTTCTACATGAAAATAGCTAGAGGCTTTGACAAGCAGTGTTGCTTACTTGCAATCTATCCATTTTAAAGGTAAAATTTTCATTAGAGCTCGTGTAAAGAATCTTTATAGTCCATGTCTATCTGATTCTTACATATCACTGAGAATTACATAAAAATGGAGCAGTGCACAAATATAAAAGTCTTTTAAAGCAAGACCCTTGCCATCAGTTAAACCAGACACACCCTGACCTCCACCCCCAGCACTGGCTTGCTATTGGTGGGACCATGCAGTTTCAATACTCTGTGCCACTGTTTTTCTACCCAGACCACTGATCAACACAGATCTTGACCTGGGACATTCAGTACCAAACAAAATTAATGCCTGTGAGTGACATGGTCTATCCAAAATACAGCAGTTGTATTTTTATTGTCTGAAGATTTTTCATCGAGTCTCCACCTGGCGTAGATTAATTTATCTTGGCATTCTGACAACGTAAGGACAGACAAGCATTACTTAACTCTTTGTCTGCATACCTACCTGGTAACTTCCAGTGATATGGTACAACATCCACAAACTCTTCAACTATTACACAACTTGTTTCCTTTTAACTCACACCCTGCTAAGACTTTGAGTAAATTCAGTAAACGATTATTTAATTAAAATCCAAGTCTGGTTAACTGTACTAGTCTTTTGTCTTTAAACTACAATTCCCAACACTTCTAACTTCCCTCAAAACTTGGAAGTAATAGCGTTCAAGGACAATCAAGCTACCCCTACGTAAAAAGTTTTTTTTCTCCTGTGAAATAAAAAAACAGGCCGAAATCCTTTGCAGAAACACAGTAATTTTTCTCAGCTCTTTAAAAAACCCCAGCCCAGTATTTCAGTAGCATTCCAACAGTCATACTTGCAAAAGTCTGTGCCACATTAATACCTGAACAAACTTAAAGATGGCAAAGGCAGGAGCACTGTCTTCTGAATAGAGGAATCCCAAAATACTGAGGAGCTGGGTGTTGAAGCAGCTGTCCCCCAGGCCCAACAGAAAGCTGCAGAATATGGCCACCTCTTTGCTGAAGGAGAAAGTGAATCAAATTTTAAAACCCTTCGTTCCAACAGCGTATACATCTATAAACTATTTTTGACAGACTTATGTGGAAAGTGAGAATGGAAGAAAGTTATCAAACTTTAAATTTCACTGGAAAAGAACTGGCAATGCTTGGCTCGGCAAAAAGAATAGTTTAACTGCGTTTCAATTTCTTGACTGCTAAGACTTCTGTTACTGTTACCTGCAGCCAATTCTGCACTGCCTTAGAACTGCCAGAACAGCTCATTTTGGTGCTTGGAGCCACAACACCCACAAGGCGGTGATTAAAAGCTCAGACACACATGGTGAGTTTATAAAAACTGCTGAGTATTAGAGAAATACCAATTCATTTTGCAAAAAATACTCCAGTTAAAGAATAGTCACCAGCACAGGCACAAATGCTTGTAATTGCAAGTTATGAGCTATGTCTGCACAAACTGACAACGCTGTATTTTCACACAAATTGGCAAAAATACACCCCGAAAGAAAGTTGCAATGTCGAGATAAGAAAGCTCCCTATATTGTTCCCCTACCACTGAGCGGTACGAGAGCCAGGCATACCATGGCTGCAGTTAGATCAAGCGGACTTCGACAATGACGATTCAAAGGCTTTGGAAACCAGCGCAGCAGTGCAAGGCTGGTGCTCCCTGCTGGAGCTGAACTGAGCCCAACATGGTTTCAAAATAAACTCCATTCCTGACTCCTAGTACAATAGTTGCTGGTCTCACTATCGTATCAGTTGTCAGGAATGTGACCTCTCACGTGACAGAATTGCTACCAAACACCCTCGTGCTTTTTATTCTTACACCATTTAAATTCCCAAACCAGGCGCACACTGGTAGAATATCTACTTTTAGTAAAAACAGAATTCCTGAAAGCCTTTTCTATAGAGTTAGTCACTACACAGAGAAACAGCTTCAAGGAGTTTTCTGTTAGAGGAACAAGCTGTTCCTATACATCTGGGGTTATACCAAAGTAAAAAGTTTACGTACCTTGGAATCATATAAGCAACATCATCTGTTCCTTCCATAGGAGCAATAGGGGCATCATTTGGCATGTTGAAAAAAATTAAATAAAAGGCTATGAAATGAATAACGATGCCTAGCATCACAATGGGGTTCCTGCCAAAGCGATTATTCTTGCTCAGTAAACCGAAGATTCCTCCACCTGTATGAGTCAAAAAGATTGGATAATTAAATGAAAACTGAAGATGTAAAGAACAGAACCAAACTTAAAATACAGAAATAAAAAAAGCTGAAAACTTAATTATGATTTTCCCTGAATCGGGTAGCTGAAAGACTGACAGACATGAAACCAGTCCCAGGGAGTTTGCCCAATCTGCCAGCCCCGTTTGCTAGGCGACATAAGCTTTGGGTCGCCAGAGGTATCTGGGAAATGCGGGCAGGTTTACCAGATGGCTGCCGATGAAGACACTCAACCTGTTTGCAAGTATTTTCCCAGCAGCCACTGTTTCCTCCAGTACTGCAAGAGTACTAAGTGAAACTGGATGGCCTTGTGCTCAGCTCTTCTAATTGCAAAAACGTGCATCTCTATGGATCCAAGTTGCTAGTGAACAAAGCGTGGGGCTTTTTCAGTTTGGGTTATTTGTTGGGGTTTGTTTGTTTGTTTAAAAACACTGCAGTACTCACGTTTAAGCAAACAAAATTTACTTGATGAACTTCACCTGTATTCAATTTTATTCAACTATCAGTCCTCATTTAACACAAACTAGGTTTTTTTAAGAAATCTTTAGTGCAAAACGTTTTCAATAAATCTTAGTTACAACATCACTTAAGAAATAATAAAAATGTAAACAGAATACTATTTAAAAACAGAATATCAAAATGTTGAAAATTCCCTAATAACATTGTAGCCTAGTGTTTCTCTCATTCTAAGTCGTATGTATTTCTTTGCACTTACGCAAAAAGAACACAAAATTTTAGGCTTCATAGTCAGTGTTTCACACCCTAGTCCGTATTCACTTTACATGGTACAATGTATAATTCACAGTGCAGTAAGGAACCACACTGAACTTGATTTCTAATATTTCATTTTTGTTTATATAATCATTGCTGGAAGCTAAAAGACACTATTCAGTTAAATACAAAAAACCACATTTTAAGTAACTACATCTTAATCCTTTTTTGTCAGTAAGGTCATAAATTTACTCACCCAGAATTTCTCCAACACCAATAAAAATACCAGAGAGACCAATAAGGCTTTTCTCTTCACTGCCAAACCTATTCACAGCACCAATACATGTTCCGTATACTCCAGAAAAGAATGTTAATTCCAAACCTTTGAAGGAAACCAAACAAAACTGATAGATGAACTGTTACAAAAGTTATGAAAAAATTCTTTATGTCTAAAAGCTGTTTCTCCTGAAGTATCTCACATACATTTAAATGAGGTACGCATAACAGAAGCATACAGGGAATTTTAAACTATGTAATTACGATATTCTCCTACACCAGTTTACAAAAACTATATTAGAAAAAAGCACCACTAATTAGTGTTACGTGCACTTAGGTTCAGTTCTGCTTCTGCTGACACAACCCCTATATATGGTTTATACTTCTACTTTTCAAGAACTTTGTGACTTTACCCAAATGAAAAGTGCCCTGTGAAATAACACGTAATGTAACTAAAGAAATAAAGCACAATTTCAGTGTAAGATTGCCGCCCCTGAGTTGCGGCATTCCTGAGAAAGTCCCTGCATCCCCAGCCACCAAAAAGGAGCCGAGATCACTAAAATGGACTGCTACTTTTCTAGACTCACATCATGAACTAAAGCTGAGAAAGAACAAGTGCTATTTGTTTAAAATGCTTCTTCCTTTCTATTGCCAGTACTGCGAGGAAAGGTAACATAGCTGAGTCCATCTACCATGACTATAAGCAACCAGTGTAAGAATATAAGTTTCTTAATAAAAAGTATATCTAAACCAATGCAAAGTGTTATGCTTAAAGAAAAACGGTTCAAAACCAAAACTTTAATTCACCTCCTTTGTCTTTTGCCTTTGCAAAAATATCGTACGCCATATCCTGGTCTACCAGTAGCAGGCTACCTCATGTGGCACATGAGCTGCACATACCCCTCAGAAAGGGATGAGCTTTGAGGAGCCTTAACAATCCGACCGTTAGTTTCGCCAATAAACGCTTTTGTTGGCCTCAGGATTTTGTATTTTCCCACATAAAGTGGCAATATTGGCCAAGAGCCACCAGATGGCAGCAGCTGTTTTTTCCAAACTGGACTGATTTTTTTTCCTGTGCCACCTTTAAGACCGAATTGCAGATCGACCAGGCAAAACCTGACTGACTCCCTTCTGTTATCTTGCTTCACATTCCCATTGCACTAAGCATCTAAGAGGAATTCAAGTGAGTTAATTTGGGTTAACACAACACTGGAGATGCTGTGAAGTAACCCGTAACTCAGGTTAGCGGCTGGTGCAAGCTGACTTCATAGCTACTGCTGCTGTTTCTCCCCCAGAAGCTGACTGAAACCTGCAGATGTTACGGCACCGCTTACCGCTTGTTCACATCTACGTCTGTCTTTGCACCTACAAGAGCTAACAACAATTCGTCATTATGGCGACTCAGAGCCGAGGTTCTGAAAATTCATCTATTCTTAAAACTTAATCTGATCATCAACAGAACTACATCTGAAGGCAAATAAGGAGGAAGAAACCCCCCAAAAATGTGTTAAAGGATCCCAGGAACATTTTGAACATTTTATATTATTTTTGTGGAAGAATCACTTTAGTACGTGGCAGAAATAAATGTATTTGTATTTTACAGCTCATACTTTGGTCTAACAATGGCAGACCAGGTTTAACTGAAGTTGCTAAAAAGTAGCCACAGCAAATACTAGTGACAAAAGTAACTGGAAGTGGCAGGACTTTTTCCCAACAGAACCAAGCCTAAAACAAAGACTGTTAGCAATCTCGCACGCCTCAATGGAGGGGACACTGAAGGTGTATTCTACAAAAATAATTTTAATTCAAATGTAATGCAATTGCATTAAACAATCTACAACCTACTGATAGCGCAATGCCAAGTGACAAAACCAGCTCTGTAAATTTTGCCTAAACCTCAGTTTGGGTGACCCAGAACTCTACAAAACCCAGCACTGCTACATCTCTCAGTATTTGCAGATTTAGGCACACCCCTCCTCCTGTACAGAAACACTTTCCAGAACACAGAAACGTTGTGAGTTACTCGTTCAAAGCTAATTGAAATATTCAAGTAATGTTTGTGGAGATAGGGAATTGTAGTCCTGCTCTGGGATTAAAATTCCAAACAATGCCCCGACACTGCTACAGGATTATACACTCTGCTTGCTTCATACCTGTGTAGGCTGTTGTAACACTTAGAAGTAGAATCTCTTTGGTGAAGCTCAGCTTTATAGATTTCTCTGTAAAGACATAATAATGGAAATTAATATAACTGATAATACTATTAAGACAATCTACACTTTCTTTTGCTTTTCGCAAAAAGAGGTTAAAATTACGAAAACTGTGATTTTATTACTGTAAACAGAGTGCTAACCAAACCAACCCTGACGTGCCCTTTGCAAGAAATGCCGTTATCTGAAATCCTTTTGTGTAAGAAATGCAAGGGGGGAAATATTAAAGACAGGTTCAGAGTTTTCAACTAGCAGACAATTTCCTGCTCATTGGATTTTTGTGCTCTCAGTTCATGGCGATTGTCTCCTAAAAGGAGAATTAAATTCTCACTGAAGATCCCCATGTTCTCAAAACAAACCCAACAGTCACAGGCAGACCACATCACGGTCCAATGGAAACTGCAGATGTCACTTGGTGACAAAATAAAACCACATGTACTACACCTCTTTACCTTGTTATGCTGGTGATTATTTTTTTTTTGCACTTCCATGCACTAGCTTTCCCAAGTGATGATCTGTTCTTTTTGAGCTCATCTACTTCAGGAAGCTGTTGTAGAGCAGCTTGGATCTGAAAACTGCATCAAGGAAGTACCCCTCCAAATTTCTCCTGGACTACACCAGTATGTAGCTGAAGTGAAGTCTGCTTTGCTTGCAGTCAAGCTTTATTTGTATGGTATGGTCACCGGAAAGAAGCACTTCTGCAGTGCAGACAGCCAGCTCACACCAATCACACATCAGCAGTAATTTGCCCACACATTAGTTCAGTGCTTCCCAAGCCTTTCCAGCTGCAAGCCCCATTTTGGCTAGGCTCAAAATCCCAAGCGCTTACACAGACAGCTGAATTCCTCTCAGGCTCAAACCTCATCAGCCCTGTCCTGTCCCCCTGTGTGAACTGTCATCTCTGGTTTGATCACCCTTGCCATCTGGCAGACATTTTTCTAAGCAGGCCATCCTTAAAGGTCTATATTTGAAGTGGAATAACTAAAATGCATTCTTAAAACCTTATTTGTTCACAAATTTTTGGTCTAAGTGATTTGTACACAATCACGTTATCAGCAGAATCATAGAAGGCTGAAACGATACGGCAGTGTTTTCTGAAGCAGCTCTTAGGTGAAACAGTACTTACTGAAGGCAGCCACTGCTCTCATCATTTTGTTTTGTGCAGACCTGGGTAAATAAATGACTTAGTCAAAATGGAAAAAGAATAACCACACTGTATTGCTATGCTGGGAGGCAGCTTAATTTTTTCAAATTTTCTGTACATTTTCTAGCCCAGCACCATGTACTAGAATATGTTAATATGTTATTAAAAGTTGCTGAGAATCTGAACTACTAACCACAAAATTTGTTTTCTGCGCTGGTGAAATTAACTTGCTGAAAAGAATCTTTTTTCTGAGCATTTTTAGCTTTGAACATTTTTTCACTGGCATACTTACTGATGGTTTTCTAACATTTTCATTGTTCTTTATTTAAAGCAAAATATTTAAACCGATGCCTCAGGCGAAACTGTCCTGAATCCATCTATCTGCGTACCTATGCATTTCTAATGTATTTATCAGGGTGGCCTATATATAATTTAGAGAAGATATGAAAAACATGTTCCAGTATGTAAAAGATAGCCTATAAAAAGGGAGTAATTTCTGGTTATTCCAGCCTTTCAACAGGGCTGATGAGGGCAAGACGGACTATGAAAGTAGATATGTGTTTAGTAACAATCAGTTGAGAAAAGAGGTAAAAGGTATCTTTCCAAAGGCACTTACTTATTAATAGAAAAACTTTATGTGCAGTACTGCACTCCACCCTTGAAAATATGTCCTATAAAGGACATTAATTCCCACTTGTTAAAGAACAGTCACTTTTCTATTAAAACTGTAAATTCCAGAGGTTGTTCGTAACATTCACATTTCCAGGGCAGAGGGGGAAGCAAATACTGAGGAGGGGCACAAATGCGTGTATGTGACAAGACGTTACTGCCATAAGTACTTACGAGCTGTCCGCCAGGATTTCATTAGCAGAATCTTCCTCCCCTGGAGCTTTTGTGTCCTCTTGTTTCCTAATCAGAAAGAACAGAACTGTGCCCACAAGACTGATAACAGTCAGAGCAATGAAGACAGTTCTGCGATCGCTCTCTGTGGAAAAACAAAGAAAAGTCGTAACTAGATGTGCAAAAGCATTTCAAACTAATTCAACTACCTTCAGAGAACTAATACAGACATACTACGTAACAGTGTTTAAAATGCATACTAATTTTCTAACTTACCTGCCGCATGGAGCAAAAGGTACCCAGCTGCTGGCAAATTCCTGTTTTATGATGCTAATCAAATACCAGCATATTAAAGAGTGTCACTCATTTTCTGCCATGCAAAGGCTATGACCAAGGAGAAGCCAATTAACAAACGAAGTGCATAAGTTATTAGCAGAAGAAAATACATCTTTCAAGACTTATATAATTCTGAGTGGACACAGCAAAATACCCCAAACCCTTCAGATTTCTAAAAAAGAAACCTCTTTTCCAGCATCAGAAATATTAGCATGGTAATATCATAAACTAGGCTCACGAACTAACAAGGCCTTAAGAGCCAAACCCAGCACAGTGTACAGCTGGAGGAAGGTGATTGCTGCCCTATGCACAAGCTCTGCTGCACTAATCAATTTGTTTGGCACAGGAAAGTCTCTAATACAGAAGTCATTCCCATTTACAAATATTAAGGAGAAAAGCCAAGAATCAGCTAATAGTTGTGACAGAACTAGTGTATGATTCTGAAGGTCTTACCTACGCATGTATTTACTTCCCCTTTAGCTTAAAGGTAAACATAAAATTTTCTACATTGACTAAAAATAACACGTATGATTGCAGATCAAAAAGAGAATACGTAATTCACCTTGAAATGCCTGTAACATTTTCATTTAGGTAGTAAAAGGAAGGAGGAATTAATTTTCAACACTGTCACATCTTCTGATACCAATATTTTTAAGAGGGGTCTCAAGGCATTTAAAGACAGGGTGAAATGTAACAGCAGAACTCCCTCCTAGTTAATTGCTCTTTCTAACCAGAGAATCGAGCAACAAAATTTAGGATGCACAGAATTTCAGGCCCACCAGATCCAAAGTGTCTCCAATACTTTCAATATCTAAGCCCTTGTGTTAAAGATGAGGGAATGTGGGGGCTGACCTTTAAAAATTAACCTGGGCTGCGCTACCAAGCCCACGCCTGTGGGGAACCTGAGAAGGCAGATCTAACAGACACAAAGTGGACTATTCAGGGCAGTATTTCTGAAACCTGATAATTATAATTTAAAACCACCATCTTATTCCTGATTGTCTATGGCAGAAATATCCTCATCTTTTACATTTTAGAAGAATTGACCATTCTAGTAGATATTTAACACTACAGTAAAAAAACCTCTCACAGTCATTATAGAACAGGACAATCAACCCTATTTATTTACAAAATGTTGTTTTTCCAGCAATACTCAGGTTTTATAATCTTTATAATAGAGCAAAATCTTACATTTTGCTCTATTTTCAACACTGCTGTTTCCTTAGCTGATAACCATCTTCCCTCACGTAAGTAGAAATCTCTGCTTTAAAACCAATGAGTCTCAGCCACTATCCAGCTTCTTAAGAATATTAAGTTTACTGTTGTCTCTCCTGTTCTTTATCAGTCTAGCACGATGTCAGATGGAAAAAACCTACAGCATTAATTACAATTCCATTAAGAAGTTAGTCTTTATAAACTACACAAAGAAAGGAAGACCGAGTCCTTTTACACGCACTTCCAGCAACGCTGCCAGTTGAAGCAGCCGCAGCTGCCACCCGCTCTCAGTCCAGCTGCACATCTCAGCCTCTGTCTTGCACAATGATTAGTGCAGCCACGAAGAGAGCTGGGATGGTTTTCTGTTAATTCATAGGTTAATCAATCTGATTTAGAAGGCTGGTCAACACCAGGAACTTACTTTGGAACAGGACAGCGCGAATACTAAACATATAGCCATTCCAGAATATCTTTCCCCCAAAATACATGTATTTTGGCATAAGTGTGTCTGCACAGGGAAAAATCCCAGAGTAGTTATTGGGGAAAACCTTATTCTAAACTAGCATTCTGAAGAATTTCATAGACAATATCCTAAAAGAAGGTACTCAAAGTGCACTGCATGCAGGAAAACAGCATATATAATAAAGGGCTGTCAGTACCATGGAACACCGTATCAAAAACATACTCCAAAAATAGCGTCTATCTAACAATAAATTGGAAAAGAAAAATCTGCTATTGTATAAGTTTCTTGCCACTTTCCAGTTCATTAATTCATCTGTTTATCCATGCCACCATATTTTAAAGGATGGCCTCCCATATAAAAAAGCAATACCCACCTGATATGCGAGTTTTTCCTTGCCAAGCAAAATATATATAGAGGTTTCCAAAAAACAAGCTGCGAACAAAAAGGACAAAGGTGAACAGCACTTTCTGGGGTAAGATTAAGGTTGTGGCATCATGGTAATACTATTCTATGCAAAAAACAGTACTGTGCAATTGTGAAAGAAATAAAGACACTAGCCACTCTCCACACAAACTGCTTACTCTCTACAAAACTTCAGACACAGCAGAGGGTTCTTCCCCATAATGCTGGCTGTTCATTTTCAGCAATCAAGACACAAGGTGATAGCAAAGATGATGAAACCTTCATCTAAGTTGCCTCTCTCTGTAATTCTGGAAGGGTACAGGTTAGAAAGCTGACATATTTATGGAGGTTATTTTGTAATGCTTCCTTAGAACAGTCACTTGTTTTGTCTCAAGTATTGCCCCAGGAATGCTAATCAGTTGCTAACAGCTCAAGGGAAATGGTGTGTTTCAGTTTCCTGAAATATAGCAATCCTGAATGAACAGTGATTCAAAACAGCCTTAGAGTCACATTTCCTCACATAAAGTCGTGCATTTTACTCACTGTAAAAACACACAATTAGTTGAGTTTGTGGAAATTGCTACTTTGATAACATATTGATACGTTAATTCTGGTACCTGAAACTTAAGGAACACAAGTATGCCACTGGTTCAGCCTGATGCTCTACTAACCCGGTATTCCGTCCCCACAACAGCACTGGCAATGCCACCTAGTGCAGGCTCGCCAGCCTCAGCACCTTCTGCGATTCACTCCCCTCCTCATCTCCCAGTATCCAGAATTGCTGTATTAGGGGTGGTGAAAGGTTACCTCTCTTCAGGAACCATGTGCAGACCTGTTGCCAATTAATTTGTTTGATCCCTTTTTGATCTTTCTGACACCATCCAACCCCACACCTCCCTGTGGCAGCAAGCTCCAGAAGTTTAATCACCCATTACGTAAAAAAGCACTTTATCTGTTTCAGACCAATTCTTGTCTAGCTTCACCAAGTAACCTGAGTCCTAGCACAGCAGCATTTGGTGAGCAACAGTTCTGCATTCAGCTCCCCCGGTGCCTTTGCGTTTTAGTAACCCACCAGCATAACCCTCCTCAGACACTTTTTCCTCCAAAGGAGAGTTCCAGCTTTTAGGCTCCCTTCGAGGCAGCAGCTCTACCTTCTTGCGCATTTTTGTTACTTTTCCCTAATACCCTAATTACATTACACTCTCCTGAGAGGCATAAACCACATCTGCACAAAATACTCAACGGCAGCAGCACAGCTTCCACTACCTTGTTCTCACTACCTTTCTTGATGCCGAGCCTTTAGTTGATTTTTTTGGTTAATGCAGCACTCCAACCTTAATATCAGAGAACTATATGACACAAGATCTCTTTTCTGACTTCTGACTGCCAGGTCTAACTTTAGTATCTTCACTTCAACTTCCCAGTGAGCAGCAAGGTCCAGCTGCTCCCTCAGGGAAGTAGGGATAATGCATCCAGCGGAGAAGCTGCCTCGTCAGCCAGATCCCAGCCCCGCAGTACTCAAACAGGGCATGCAGGGCAGACCCAAAGGGCGTCAGCAGGGTTAACCAGGAGTCATACAAGTTTGTGTGGATGAGGCAGGTCTGAGATCAAGCCAAGAAGTCAGCCCACAGGCCAAAGTCAGGTCTGGCGATTGCCACACAGTTCTGCAGTGGCAAGACAGAACATGGCCAAGATGGAAAGTCAGCCTGCAGACTGGGGTCTAGTCTGCCAGGATCCACAGCCAGGTACTGGCATAGCCATGGCTAAGCTGGAGACCAGTACTCCTCCTAAGCAGCTCCAGAAGAACCAAAGCCCCAGGGCTGAGCTTAAATGGGGCTCCTGGGCCCATGGGCAGATGGGAAGGGTGTGGTGGAGGTCCCAGGTGAGGTTGTTCAGGTCCATTAGGGCTCATTAGTGCACCCAGGATCCTGACACAAATTATCACAGCCCTCCACAATCAAGAAGATTTCTGTTACATATGTCAAATACTCCCCTAGCAGAAATGGATCTTTTTAGCATGTCAAGAGCAGAGGCTTGCAGTATGTAACTTTCCTTCGTTGTTCTATAATGCCCAATAGCAACAGAAATGTTGCTTCCAGCCTTCCCTCCTACTTCACTGACTGCAAGGTACCAGTGGAGTGTTTTTAGATGCAGTCTCCCACTCATCAAAAAGTGTACAAAGTAGAATGTATAGACAACCAAAAAAAGAGTAACAAATAAAGCTTACCTGGACTGTAAGAGTGCCCAAAATACTCCACTGTTCCTTCCAATGGTGTTTTCATCAGAATTTACGGTCAAGCAATTTCCCTGTGCTGTCCAGAGTACTAAAATATACAGAATATATTGCTCAGGAAATAAAAATATTTTAGAGGTATATTCAAATGTGGTAAAGAATAGTAAGCAGGGTAAGAACAATGCTTACCAGCAGCTGCAATGCCAATAAAAACGGAAGCAGTGTAGAAAGCCCATGTAGCGGGTTGTATAAAAACTGCAATGTATAGGCTAGAACAGAACAGATCAGTTTATTGAACATAGACTTAAAGCGGCCGATGCTCTTTAACAATCAGA
Source organism: Phalacrocorax carbo (assembly GCF_963921805.1). Classification (NCBI taxonomy): domain Eukaryota; kingdom Metazoa; phylum Chordata; class Aves; order Suliformes; family Phalacrocoracidae; genus Phalacrocorax; species Phalacrocorax carbo. The sequence goes on from NC_087528.1 coordinate 830,584, forward strand.
TATCTCAGCTTCTTCTGAATCAGCTACTCTCTCTTAAGTGACACTGGAAAATAGTTCGGGTCATATGCAAAAAAAGGTAGTCATTAATCTGAGACCACAACCTGAACTCCACAGTCAGCAAAGTCTGGAAGTGCTGTGGAAAAAATACGCTCTGTTTCCAGTAGGCTAAATTACTCTGCAGTTACACATCTACTGATACAGCCAGTCATGGGCCTCAGCCAGTGCAATTACATGTACAGTATGGTAGCCTTAAGGGTGGAAAAATTAAAGGAGGACTTCAAAGGAAGCAGACAAAAATTCAAAATTAATACTTACCTATAAAATATGCCACTAACAACCATGGAGAGCTGAGGTCCTACTACTGCAACCACTGAAGGCGATATAAGATTTGATGCAGAGAATACTCCATAAATAATGGACATGCTACATAAATAAACACCAAAGATGATTAAACACTTAAACTACAGGGTATAAGTACAACTGATTCAAGAATGTTCAGTTGATTCCAAAGTATCAAGTTAAGTCCATACATAAGTAACTGCATAACTCATGGTCAAACATTTCCTTCCTTTTTCCTGTTACCTTCACCCCCTGCACTCTGCATGGGGATACAGGAGCGAGCAGTGTTTCTTGGGCTGCTGAATGGAGTCCCACACTGCTGCAGGCAAGCACATCTGGTAACTTATGACACACGTTTGTCAAACTGTGCCTTAACAATCGTTATTGTATTTTCTGCCCAGTACTTCTAGAGGAGAACATTCCAGCTCCTCATTCGTCTATCAGTGAGGTGTTTGTTTTCTGCCAAATCCACCACTGAAATTTTATAGATATATTTTGTGCCAGTTGTATTTTTAATTTAAACTAAGACAGTAAACCCTTCAAAGCGGCAACCAGGTTTTCCTATATGACAGCTTAATTTGGTGTACAAAAGGTCCCCGATCGTGCTTGGCTAGTTTGGCTATGCCAGTGCAATAAGCAAACAGAACAGCTTTTCGTGGCTTTGCTTCTCGTCTTTCTGACTGCTCCTTTCACATTTATGTTGTGGTGTTTCCTGGAAGTTGACCCACACCACCTATCCTATACAAACAGACAGAGGCGTACAAGGGCAAACCACCAAGGCCTTAGTTAGCAGTTTTATTTCTTAAGAATTCCACATTCTTCATCTCCTAAGATAAAATGCTGAGAATGTGACGACCGTATGGTGTTTTTCCTCCCTACAAAGAAAACATGCAAAACAGGTATGTAGTTCAACTAGAAATAATTCAGAGCAGAAGGAGAGTGAATGTGAGAAGCCTATGCTTTAAACTGCTTTAAGTATGTGACTAAATTGTGAAGTCAGCAGAAGACTACGATCTCTTGAAGGTACATCTCTACCAGATGGATTTATACTAGCTTAACCCTGCAAGGAACAAAGTAATAAGATCTGTGTAAATTACCTTGTGTAGCCACTGCCGTGAAAATCAGTGTTGTTTAAATTTGTGATAACAGTTTGCTGTCAGGAGAAAATCATATGTTGTAATATGTTAGAACATATCTTGTAGTTTGAGAACACTTACATCATTTTGAAGTCAGTATTAAACCATAGAATTAATCATTATTAGACCATACAAAGTACTTGAAGAAATTTGAAGTGTTCATTACAAGTCACAACACCTCCACAGTGAAGGTGAAGGAGGTATTTGGCAGGAGAACATCTATGTTTAAAGCAGTAATTAGTACTTTAGGATTATATCATTATTTCATCAGAGACCTTAAGATAGTTCACAAAACTTTTGTTTCACAAAACACCTCTCTTAGGCAGATATGCATGACCATCTTAATCTAAAAAGTGGGGAAAAAAGTACATGCTTCAACATACTCCTACTTTGACCTAACTATGAGCTTCTGGTAAGAGTTTCCGTTCTTTTCCGTTTCCCGTTATTTCCCTGTTCCTTTTTTTTTTTTATAAGCTTGAATCAGCTTTAGTGATCATGAGACCATGTAATTAGTAGGATTGGCAGGCAGATGTGCTTGAAAGTCACTTGTAATGACTTTAATGACAATAAACTACATGACTGCATGATCACTACGTCCAGCTCAGTGAGGTGCTGTGAATTCATTACAGAACTTCTAAGACCACTGAGCTGTACTGACATACTCATGTACAGCATCAAGCTGCAGTCAGACTTCTACAACTATCCTAAGTAGTTATTTCTATAACACAGTGAAGGACATTTATATGTCTGAACCCAGAAAGGATTCCTCTTGCATCCAAGGAAAGAGAAGCTCTAAAATCTGTAGGCTCATGAGGTATGTTGAAATCCAACTGACTTTCAGGCATGTAACCAATATCGAAAGCAATGCCAACAACTTGGTAAGTTAGAGAATCTGGGCTAAGTGTGCCAGTAGCAGGATTCTAAAAATTTTAGTAAGAGTACAATCTGCTTTTAATAGTAAATTTGGATTATGTTGTGCCCAATTTTGCTGCAGCACTCAGATACACAATACTAAAGCAGTAAATTACTTATTCAGATGGAAGGTGACTTGGCAGTTGTAGCAATTGTGGAAGTCTGACTACTTGTCAGATGTTATCCTCATCCTCCCCCTCAATGTCTGGTTTGTTAGAACAGAAAAATATGTTAGATTAAGAAAAACACTCTAGGTAAAACTAGGGGCATGGTTAATAATAACAACTTAGGCAAATATTTTGAAAGGGACTATAAAGAATAATGGAAATATGGAAGGTCCGATGAAATTCAGTTGTTACATATTGCAATTGTCCAAACAGACACTATTTTAAAGTTCAAACATCTGATAGGATTCGTTAATATTTTACTTTCTAAGCCATCAGGCACATTTACATATGTAGCTATGCTATCTTAAAGAAATAAACTGCTGAATTATCCAGTTAACCAACTTGATCTAGTCAACACTAAAGAAAGGAGACAAAATGTCAGGGTGTCTTGCACATTAAAAAATCCCAAGTCAAGCAATGCTTACATTAGAGTACAAGAAAGACAAGAAAGGATGAATAACTGTGATAGAAACGTGGCATGTTTTGAAATTCACACCTACCGCAATATTTCCACATGTTTGGAAAGCAGTGAATATAAACATAAACGAGACTCCCAAAATAATTATGTTGAAAAGTTTTTTTGATTCAGGAGACATTTCGTGTTTTCTCGCCAAGTCCTCAGCTTCAGTCAGGAAAAACTCTATTTTCTTTTAAAAGTTCCCTTTTAACCTCTGTTAAAAACAAACAAGCAAAAAGAATAAAACAAAACCCAAAAAAAGCTTCAGAAATTATGATTACTGAGAGCTACTTATTAGCTGCTAGGACGTAGCCATTAACTAATCAAGAAATCTGGTGACTCTCTTAAATAATGTACAGCCAAATCAGTAGCTCAAAAAACTCAAAGATAAAGGTCTAGTACAAAAAGTAAAAATCAAGATTCTCTGTACCTTTTCCCATGAAGTTAACAGAGCAGTCTGCAGCATGTTACTTCTTCATGACATCTCGTTCCCCCAAACAAGGTAGTTTTCCAGATACGGAGCTAATTTATCAGCTCAGTTTCTTGCCATTGTTCTAAATCAGGATTCTGGTCCAAAGCCTTTAAATCACCTGACGAAGGAAAGATGAGGCGTTCGTACACACAAGTCATATCCATGCATGCTGGACAGGAAATAAGGCACATTTCACAATCTAGATCAGCTGACCCAGCCTAGAAAGCCCTTGTGCACTATGGGAAATGCAGTTTTATGAAAGTACACGGTTTCTACTGGAAAGGGTGGAAATCTCCTAATCCTTAAAGTAAAAAGATTTGGAGTAGTTTTAAGGATTATAATCTCTGTCCACTAAATAATACCCAACAAGATAAAATAAACAAATCTTAGAAAGCTGTCTGAGAAAACTAATTGGCTGAATTCAAACACGCACAAAGTCATTCCAAAGGGAAAATGATCCGTACCTGGGAGAAACTGTATTGGTGCCACCAACACATGCTCTGCACCATGTGCCAGCCCTTCGTGGTCTCAGTGACTCAGGAAAGTCATCTTAATCTTTCACTGCTTTGTCTCAAGGAACAAATACATACCCTTAATATTTTACTTCAAAGTATTTCTAAACAATAAACTTAAATCGATCAATCTTTTAAAGTTTTTAAGATCTCTGTTCAAATGTCAGCAAAACTGAAAGAGGATCGCACATCTTGTATTGCCTGAACAGCTGCTTTTCTCTGCTACAATCCTGTGTCGAACCTCCAAGTCAGGACTGGAGCATTCAGCTAAATCAGCTCCACTTAACTGATGGAAAAGAGGAAGGGAAGGAAATACAGAGCTGATGGAAGTAAATAATCAAATTTTACCTCTGGTATCTACAGTAAAGGACTTAAATTAAATCCATATCCCAGTTATTGTTACATGTTTAACATTTTATTTTTAAACTCCTGAGCTGTATTTTCTAAAATTGTAGATTGATTATTTCTTTTTTACTCATGGAAGAAATCGGTATGATTATTCAGAGGCTGCTTTACAATGAACCAGTTAGAATATCATGGTGGGATTTTTATTTTTTTTTTTAAACACAAGCAAAGTTGTCTTCCTTTTCTATATTATGAATTTATAGTAACAGATTTTTAAGATCCTCTAGGTACTGTGTCCCACTCACACCTTCTTCATCCAGCTGCACAGCAAACCAGGCCGGCGTGCCACACCAGTTCTGGCAGCGGCGTGCATTGACTTGAAGTGACTGACCACAGAGCTCGTGAAAAAGGGGCACAGGAAACTCCGTCATTTTAGGGAAATCATTGTAAAGAGAAACGACACATTTCTCCTTAGAGAAAAGGTTTCAGCAGACGAATCGGAAAAGTTTTAATCAAAATCCTCCTGGAAAAAAATAATGAACAATACAGCATGAAGCAATACCAAATGTGCAGTACTAGTTTGACTTCTTAAGACTTTTGTAGCAGGAAACAAACTGTTGCTTCTAGGTTTGTATTGATGTCAGTGCTTATTTTTACATTTCTTCAGTGCAAAAACTATGAAATACAATTATAGTAAGGATTTAAAGGCTGAGTTTGCTTTCTCATATCAAAACTATAATTGCATGGAAGAAATCAGCAGAAAACCCTGTTTCTATTTTTTTTTAACACAGTATTACAAAACAAATGGGCAGAAACATTTATCGTTGTTGTAAAACGAGAACTAGGTATTATAGGTCATACCGGGAGTTTGGGCATTTTAGTCAGTGCCTGAAACAGCACAGGAGCAACTTTTGGGATGGGGGAGCCGCGGAATTCGCTAGACAAAGCTCGGGGAACCTGCTCGTCACGCTTACACAAGGGCTGTGCTGATCCTCACCCTTGGCCCCATTTCACCGCGCACGCCGCCGCAGCCCGAGCTCGCAGAGCACGCGGTGTGGGGGGGAGGGTTTCCAGCCCTCCACAGCTCGGCCCGCGGTTCTCCCCGGCTGCCCCCGAAGCACCTGCCTGCTCGGCCATCGCACCGCGCCGCCCCCGGCGGGAAGCGAAGGAGCCCGCGGAGCGCCCGCCTGCCGCCAGCCCCACGGCACATGGCGGCGGCCACCACGGCGCAGCACCGGCTGCAGGGGGGGGCACCCACCGCGCCTACCCCGGGTGAGGAGCCCTGGTGCGCGGCCACCACCGGGAACCCTCACGTGCCTCCCCTCACACCTCCCTCCCCTTCGCGGCCGCCATTTTAAACCGCCACCCCCACCCGCACGAGCTGCACTCCCCTTCATTAACGCCTTTTTTTTTTCCGCGCGGCGGGGACTTGCAACCCCTCCTCCCCTCAGCAAAGCCACGCCTCGCCTTATTTCCGTTTTTTTACTGTTTTCGGCACACATTGTTCAAAATTTCCCCGCCTCCGCCGAGTCCTTCCGGGTCACGGCGGAGCCGCCGTAACGGTCACTTTCAGTGGCAGGCAAGATATTAATTGAGAGGGCGATTTTCCCCGCGCGCGCCAAGGCCGGCTCCGGGATCCGCAGCCGGTAAGGGAAAAAAACCCGAAAGGCACGGCCGGGATCGGGGCGGTGGCAGCCGGGCAGGGGACGGGCGGGGCAGCGCGGGGCGGGCGACGCTTTCCCTTCCGGGTCGCCGTCGGCCATTTTGTGGCGTTAAGTAGGCGCGCGCGGGCGGCGCCCCGCTCATTTCCTGGCGGTGGCGGCGGGCGCTTCTGGCGCTGCGGCCCCGCTCCGGCCCCGGGCCGCCTCCCCCGGACCTCGGAGGTGGGTGCCCGCCCTTCTCGCGGCGCTCCCCTATGCCCTATAGCCCCTCTCCTTTCTGGACTTGACTGGGCCGCCACCCCGGCGCTGCCCCTCCGGCGTGAGGCGCTCCCCCTCCGGGCCGCGCCGCCTCCTGACTCGTTCCCCGTCCTCCGGGTTTCTTCTCCTCAGCCACCGCTGCCCCTCGGGGGCCGTTGCCCGCCATGAGCTACGGGCGCCCTCCGCCGGACGTGGAGGGCATGACGTCCCTCAAGGTGGATAACCTGACCTACCGGACGTCCCCGGACACGCTCCGGAGGGTCTTCGAGAAGTACGGCCGGGTGGGCGATGTCTACATCCCTCGGGACCGCTACACCAAGGAGAGCCGCGGCTTCGCCTTCGTCCGCTTCCACGACAAGCGCGACGCCGAGGACGCGATGGACGCCATGGACGGGGCGGTTCTGGACGGCCGCGAGCTTCGCGTCCAGATGGCCCGTTACGGCCGCCCCCCCGACTCGCACCACAGCCGGCGTGGCCCGCCGCCCCGCCGCTACGGGAGCAGCGGCTACGGCCGCCGGAGCCGCAGGTGAGCGCCCGCCGGGTTCCCGTGACGGGGGGGCGGATTTAGGGAGGACTTAAGCACGGTTTAGGCGTCCGCCGCTGCAGCGGGGGCCGCTCCGTTTTGAGTTCCCTTCCCGAGGGAGTTTCGCGGCGCGGTTGGGAAGTAGGGGTTTAGTGGCGAGGCGTGCGGAGTTGCCTCGGAGCGGAAGGGTTTCGCCCTGCAGTAGTTTTAGCCCCCGGCCAGTCGCTCCGAACAATGGCGCCCTCTTCACGCTCGTTTTCCTGCCCACGTGGGTCCCGTCCGCCTCCCTGTCCCGGAGCAGTCGCCGACGTCTGTTGCGCCGCCCGCGTTCAGCTTCTAACGCTTTTCTTTCTTTCCTCCTGGTATGTTTTAGCCCTAGAAGACGCCGTCGCAGCCGATCTAGGAGCAGGAGCCGCTCTAGATCCCGCAGTCGGTCTCGCTACAGTCGATCCAAATCCCGGTCTCGCACACGCTCTCGGTCTCGCTCCACCTCAAAGTCCAGGTCTGCCAGGAGATCCAAGTCAAAGTCCTCATCTGTCTCCAGATCCCGGTCCAGGTCAAGATCCCGGTCCCGATCTAGAAGCCCTCCCCCTGCCTCAAAGAGGGAATCCAACTCTAGATCCAGGTCTAAGAGCCCTCCTAAGTCTCCGGAAGAAGAAGGAGCTGTATCCTCCTAGAAACATGGTAATGTACCTCGGGATCAGCACATGTTGCATGTTACTCTGTCGTAGCACTTAAGTGGGGTGTTGGGTAGTTTTTAGAATATTAATAGCCTGAACCAAGTGAATCCTAATGGGGCACATTAATAGCTTTTTTTTTCTTGAGCAGTGCTTTTTGGTTATTGGTTTAGGGAAATTAATACCGAAGGGCTTTCTACGGAGAAATTTTTTTTACAGAGACAATGTTTTATTGAGAGATTAATGGCTTGGTTTATTAAATTATTGTATGAGACGCAACCTATGATGAAAATGACTATTTCTTACTGTATTTATCCAACATCTGCATTTTCCCCTTTAAAGCTGCGGTCTCCTGTTTGCTAAAAGAATATTGGCCAGTATTGCAGATTTTAACTGATTTGGCTGATCCTCCAGGGACCAGTTTCTGTGGGCGTGTGTTGGAGCAGGTTTGTCTTTAAATGTTAAAGATACACTATCCTTTTATAACGGAAGATCGGTTCAGTGGCCATTGTACTGACTGGAGGTAATAACTGTTCTAGAAAAGTGGCAAATTCCTTGCAACGAGAAAACCATGGAAACTAGTTTTTCCTCACTTCGACATCTTGAAGAGGCATCTAAGGATACACCGGGTGGGGAAAGGATAGTGTGTCTTTAACCCTTCGAACTGTTTGGTCCTGTTTTTAAAAGGAAAGGGCCTGAGCTAGCGCTGAAGTTAGATACTTGTAGCAAAATTAGTCACACTTTGTTTTGAATGCTAATTAGAGTTTAGTTAAGTCTTTATGAAGAAGTACTAGTTTTATAACTTTTATATAACTTCTAAGAACTTACTGTTGAGCAGGCTGAATTGAAGTTAATGGTGACTTGATCCACAGCCTGATGCTTATTCTTCCTTGTAACTAAGTACTATGACAGAACCTTACATTTGGCCTCTGAAGTAGAGCAACACACGGGGGGAGGTGGAACACTGTGGACATTCCTAAAACTTAATTAACTTAAATTAGGCAAAGCCAGTTGAAACACAACTAGAAGTATACCTGAAGTCATCCACACAACCGGAGGAAACAAGGTAGAAACCTGGCTGAACTTTTCTTTCTTCACACCTAGATGCATCAGATAAATGAGAATCTCCATAAAGGACGCCTTTGGGGGGAAAAGATCGCTTGAGTCTTCAGTCCCTTGGAGAGACCCCTGGCACGAGCAACCAGCTGTTGAAAAGGTTATTTTGTAACATTTTGTCTAACTTTTTACTTGTTTAAGTTGCGCCTCAAGTGGCAGATTTTACATTTTATGTGCCATTTTGTTGCTGTTATTCAAATTTCTTGTAATTTAGTGAAGTGAACGACTACCGATTTCATTATTGGCTTGGATATTTGAGGTAAAACTTCATTTTTGTTTATATAGTGCTGACTCTTATTTGAAATTAAACTGATGGTAACTTGCTGCCTCCAGTTTCATACTGAGGAGACGTGCAGCTATTATATGCCGAGTAGTTAACTGTCAAAAAGTATTCTCAATTTTGTCTTCGTTCCTTAAATAAAATTCTGCAAAACTTCAATTTGAAACTTACTGTAAATGCTTTTTTTTTAATTTTGAATTCAAATAGTATCTTCAAATTCAAATTGGTAGAAATCTTTTCAGGTGACAGTTGATATTTGAAAGGATTGTTTTATCAGACTCAATTCTAATCTCTTCTCTTATGTATTTTTGTGCACTAGGCGCAGTTGTGTAGCAGTTGAGTAATGCTGGTTAGCTGTTAAGGTGGCGTGTTGCAGTGCAGAGTGCTTGGCTGTTTCCTGTTTTCTCCTGATTGCTCCTGTGTAACGATGCCTTGTCGTGCAGAAACAAATGGCTGTCCAGTTAATTAAAATGCCTGACAACTGCACTTCCAGTCACCCGGGCCTTGCGTAAAAATAATGGAGCATACAGTGAGCACATCTAGCTGATGATATACACACCTTATTTTTTCCAGAATGGTAAAACTTACCAACCTACATATATGAACTTACATATGAGAAATGTAATGTTAAGACAAGAAATGGTTCATTCCTTTGTAAGTACTGATTGGTGTATCTTTTGCTTAAGACATTCTGTACTATACCCACTGTCTCTGTAGTTAATATTAAACATTTTTCTGTGTTAACTTTTCTCAACTTAATGTCTGAGTCAGCTTATTTTTGGCTTGAAAAGATTTCTGCAATTATACTGTCAATGTTTAACTTCTATAGAGTAACTGAATGCCTTCTACTGCTTACAAATTTTATCCACTGGGGTCGCTTCTAAATTACTGCGGGGAAACTTAACTCGTATTGTGACTAACCCAAATGTCGTGTGGCAAGCGTTGTGCACCAGACTAGAGCCACAGAATCAGAGAGGTCCGTTGGTCCGTTCCGGGAGGCCCGCACTGAGCAGTACTAATTGCATTTGCTGTGTGCTTGCCCTGACTCAACAGGCTGCTGCTTGATGGTAGCTGATCTTACAGGGGTGACATTTTTTTTTTTGATTTGGATACCGACTGAATTGTAACCTCAACCATCACGTGTCAAGGGTTATTGTAATGCCTTGTTAACTTTATGCATGTATGTTAAACAGGAATGGAAACATCTGAATACTTGCAATCTGGCTTGATTGAGGATTAAAAGTACTTTTCTATAAACCTGAGGAGTCTGTATGTTCCAGGACTGCAGGTCTAGTGGCAGTCTGCACAGATGGATTTAAAAACAGAGGGGGCTGGCTTTTGTGTTTGAACCTTTGGGAAAGAGCGTCAGTCCTGGGAAACAGATATGTTTTTTTTTTTTTTATCTTGAAAGAGCGCAGTTCACTTGTTCTTCGTAGCCAAAGTTTGGAATTTAAGTTGGACCTTGTGGGTTGGATTGTGGGGCTGTGTTGTGTAGCGGCTTACAAAACAGAATGGAGCCTCTGAACTATTTGATGGTCTTTGGGGAGGCGCACAAATTTCTCAAAAGCCATAGCTAAACAACTGAACAACTTTATTTTTACAGTGCATGTTTTAAGAGTCAGTTCAGGGGATCTACTTCCCAAAAACTAGGCCTGAGGTTTGCTGTAAGCAGGGCTGTTTCCTGCAGGTCCATGCTACAGTGAACAACTAAGTACCATCTTGTATCGGAGCCAACAAGTGGAATAAACTTAAGTACCATCCGACCGTGCTAGTGAGATGATCATCATTTCAATTGTGTGCCTTCCCGGCAGAGAGGAGCTGGCCAGGTGCTCTTTGTCTGCTCCGAAGGAGTGTAAGGGGATGCGGATGCTCTTCAGTTTCCACTTGCAGAGCAGGGCTTCGATCGACCAGTCAGCACTGAGGGGAGGAAACACCAGTGTGAGAGTGTGTAATCCCAGTTTATAACTTGTGCAGCAATTACAGGAGACTGTCACCAGGCTTAACCGCAATGGTTCATGAAACTGAGCTTGTAACAGTTTTCCAGTCAACAGTAGATTTGCGGTTCTTGGATTATTTTCTGGTTTGGCTGCTTTTGTCTGATGCCCCTAGGATTTAATAAGAGCTGAGACAAGAATTAAGATTTGACTCTTTTAAGTATGCAAAAGTTTACCTTCGGACTTGATAAGTCGTCCAGAACTGAGCGAGTGGATTCTTTTCCAGCAAGAAGTAAACTGTAGTTAAAATATCTTCAAAGTCTAGTTTGGGGAGAGCAAGCAGTCTTGGTTACATGACATGGTAATTAAGAGTCAATACAAGACCAACTGCACCTCTACGAGCACAGCCTTATGCAGTTAATTACTGCATTTTCTGTTGGCCCACCCTCCCGTGGTGTTCGGTTACCCGCGGGGTGACGAGTCCCGCTCAGGGTCACCTCAAGGCTCTCGCCTCATCTCTTGACAGCATCCCCGGTGCTACTCGGCCACTGCCTCCTTGCAGTTTGTCCCAAACCAGAGAAACCCGGAAGTACCGACATACCTTTTGGGTCAAAAAAGACATCCGATCCCAGGATGATGTCTACCGGGGGCAGCGAGAGCAGCTGCGGGGCTGCCCGCCCCCAGGTGAGGCCCAGGACCGGTAGGTGGGGCAGGCCGTTCAGCTGGCAGCTCCGCCGGCAGTTCCACAGGCACCGGGGCCGCTCCTCGCTGTCAGACAGGGTCACCGCCGCCCCGCACTTGGCGGCCACCAGGCCGGGGAGGCCGGTGCCCGCGCCCACCTGGAAAGGCAGGGTACCATGGAGCGGGGCTGGGGGCACCGGGGGGCCCCGGGGGCGCGGGGCGGAGCCCGCCGTACCTCCAGCACTCGCTTCCCGGGCAGGTTCCGCCGGTGGGCCCAGAGGTACTGGGCCAGCACCACGGCGCAGGGCCACACGTGCGTGCCGTACTGCGAGTCCAGCACCTGAAACGCACCGGGCGCGGCGCTGGGACGGCGGACGGCGGGCCCCGAGCCCCGCTTCTACCCCCGCCCCACCCTGCCCCGGGGAGGCACCTCGGGGACGCGCAGCGCCAGCGCCGCCGGCCCCTCGGCGAAGCGGTACCGCCGCAGGCCGCCCCGCCGCCGCTCGCCCTCGGCCCCGCCGCCCCGCCGTTCGCCCATCGCCGCCCAATGGCGGGCCGCCACGTGTAGCACCGCGCCGCGCGGGCCAATCGGCGCCTTCTCTAGCGGTGGCGTCACGCGGAGCGCCGTCGCGGGCGCGCGGCACCCCCACCCTTCTCCCCCGGTGCCACCGTTAAGGTGGGCCGCTGCCGCTCGCGCCGCTGCCCCCGGTGGGGCGGTGCTGTGAGGGGCACCGCGCAGTCCCGCAGGAATAGCGTGACACGCGGCCGGTTCGCCGCTACCAAGGGAGCGGCGGGGACAGAGCGCGTGCCTGCCCGGGGAAGGGAAGAGGGAGAGGAGGAGGCGGCGGAGGCGAGGGAGCTCCCGATGTGGCCGAGCGGGCACGGGGTAGCGCGGCCAAGGACGACCGGCGACCGCGCGCTCCTCCCTGCCGCACGCAACACCCGCCTTCCCAACATGGCGGCCCGGCTGCGCCGCTTCCCCTCCGCGGCCAATCAGCGCCGGAGGGCGGGCGAGGCGTGGCGGAAGACGGCCGTGCAGCGAGCCAATGGGAGGACGGCGGGGGCGGGGCCGCGGCGACAGCGGCGGCAAGGGGGGTGAAATTTCTGGAAGGTGCGGCGGCCGGAGCGGGACGGGACGGGGCGGCGCGCGGGGACGGGCCCCGCAGCCCCTGGCGCTGCCGCTCGCACCGCCGCCATGAATCACAAGAGTAAGAAGCGGATCCGTGAGGCGAAACGCAGCGCCCGGCCCGAGCTGAAGGACTCGCTGGACTGGACCCGCCACAACTACTGCGAGACCTTCCCCCTCAGCCCCGCCGCCTGCAAGGTGCGCCCGGCCGCGCCCCCCGCGGGGACCGGGCTGCTGAGGGAGGCGGGTCGGGGCGGCTGAGGGGAGCCTGAGGAGACTGGGGAGGTCTGAGGGGAGTGGGGGGAAGTGGGAGTTTGAGGGGGGCGGGAGCAGGGGGGGCCCGGGGGGATTGGGGAGGGCCCATGGGGAGCGGACACTGAGGGGATAGGGATAGGGGTGGGGGTCTGGAGGGGAGCGGGGGGCTGGGGCAGCCTGACGGGAGTCGGGAAAGGCTCCTTTACTGAGGGCGGGGCCGCCTCGGGGCTGGCGGGGACCCTGGGTGGGGGGCGCTGGGATGGGGAGGTCGAGCAGCCCCCGCGGATTTCCCTCCACCCTCCCCTTCACGTGGTGAGGGGTGCGGGGGGTCCGGGCCCCGCCGGGGTGGGCACCCGGGGTGCCCGACCGCCCACGCAGTTCCCGGGGGGGGGAGGGGGAGGCGCAGCGGGTGGGGTCGGGGTGGGCTCTCCCCTGGGGAGTCCCCCCGGCGTGGGGGAGCGCCGAACGCCTCCGGCCTGCTGGTGGTACTGGGGGTGCAAGGAGCAGGGCGTGGGAAACAGGGCTGCAGCCTCGGGGAGCTTAAAATAACACGTCGGCTGCTCGACACCCTCGTGGTGCGTGGAGCAAAGTCTGCGCGTGAAGCTCCTCCGCGCCGACTTAGTGAGCGCGGTTCTAGGACATCGGTCTGTCCTAACATCTGCTCTGTACTCCTCTCCTGGCTCCACAGGATAACGTGGAGAGGGCAGATGCACTCCAGTTAACAGTGGAGGAATTTGTCGAGCGTTATGAAAAACCTTACAAGCCCGTAGTCTTGCTGAATGCTCAGGTGGGCTGGTCTGCCCAAGAGAAGTGGACTCTGGAACGACTGAAACGCAAGTATAGGAACCAGAAGTTCAAATGCGGGGAGGACAATGACGGTTATTCTGTGAAGATGAAGATGAAATACTACATAGAGTATATGGAAACCACGCGTGATGACAGCCCGCTCTACATCTTTGACAGCAGTTACGGAGAGCATCCCAAGCGCAGGAAACTTCTGGAGGACTACAAAGTACCCAAATTCTTCACCGATGATCTCTTTCAGTATGCAGGGGAGAAGCGAAGGCCGCCTTACAGGTATGGTACTGTGACAGCAAGATAAAGTAGGTATTTTCCATCTCATAAGTTATTCCTAAATAAGTACGGTGTCTTGCATAAAACAAAGTGAGAGCTTTACATCTGCTGTTTTGAAATGACCCATAACCCAGAGGGAGGGAAGGGCAGATCTGTGTATCACAATTTCTGGTCCTGCTACCAGAGTTGCTTCTGCCTGCAGCATTGCAACTTGTGAAGTTTTTTCTCCTGTTTTTTGTAAGTCAGTTTACCTCACTACTCAGATTTTTTAAAAATTACGTAGCTACTGAAAGTTATGAAGACTAATTTCTTGCTGCTTGTGCCTTCTGGCTTTCAAATGTTAAGTACCTCAGGACTAGCTCCTGGGTTTTGCACCAGTGGCTTATGTACATAGTGGGATTTTGTTTAATTATGAGTCAGTCCTTTGAAGGTAAAGATCTTAAGCTAGGTTAGTATGAAGTGTGGAGACTAGTTCTTAGCTCCCCTTTAGATGATTTTGAGAGAGCAACATTTCACATCTATGTAGTCTCTTCCACTCTTTTTTTTTTTTGCATCTGATTTAAAAAGGATTGAAATGACACTTCCTTCCTGAAATCAAATGCAACAACCTTGTATTTGCACTGTTAGACACAAAAGGGTTTTCTATCTGTGTTAATATAATGCTTCATAGTGGTATGAGCATAAGCTGAATGTCTCCGAGTAATTAAAGTCTTTAGGGCGGTGTTATAATTGTTATAGAGTGCCTTGCCCTTTGAGTGACATGAGACTGTGATGTGGGTTTTTTTTAATGAAGTAGAACAAGGGATGAATAATAGTACTCTTCTCTGCAGTCTTCCACGTGTCTGTAGTCCAACTGTGCTTTTGCAGGAGTGAAGCATGAAACTAATTCTCTTTGAGATCACCAGAGTAGGTGTTTTAACAGTGTTGTAACGGAACCTTGTTATAACTTGCTTCTAAGAACATACAGTGCTGTGGTAACCAAATGCAAAAGCGTAATGCAAAATGCAAAAGGTGTAGGCTCTAGTAGAATCTGAATACACTTACAAAACTGGGAATCATTTATCCAAGTTATAGGTAAACTAGATAATCTGCTTGTGACTCACTTCTATTGATATCTCTTTCTCCCACACCCTCCCCACCTACAGGCACATGCTGAGCTCCTTGCTTGTGATCTTGGTATTTGCAATTCTTGTACTTTGTTCTGGAAAATGTGGGTTTATTTGAGGCTTTTACTTTTTGAGAGATGTGTGGTGCAAGAGAGCATGCTGCTGCCTCCTGGAGCTGGGGGCTTCATCTAGGTACAGAAACGGATGAAGACTATCCAGTAGTTTAAGAGCATCATTGAAAATCCACCAGGAAATGATGCTTTCTGATCATGTGATCAGGACTGCACTGTACAGATTGACCTCTGCAGTGAGAAGTGTGTGATAGCGTATAGATCTTAACCTAAGAACTCGTGCTGTTTAGAGCATCTCTATTGGAGTTGTTCCCTGCTAAAATAAAGGCAGTCGTTTTTGGAAGCTGTTTACCAAAGCAGCTATTTTAGTTTGTGAGACGGTTGGGCTTTTTGCTTTTAAATTGAAGTTAGAGGTTGTGAAGTTTTTAATGGTAAATTTGATGTCTTGTGGCAAACTGGGTTATGTTCACTGTAAATTAAATGTCGTCTGGAAGAAGATGCTGGTAATGATAGTGCTGCTAAATAAGGATTTTTAAATCTTCTCTGTGTGTAGATTCAGGTTATAGTCAGAAAAATGGTATCGAACAGTCCGTCTGTCTGTGTACCAGATAGATCTTTGTGTTTAATGTCTTCTGGCTGCTTAGTAATAGCTTTGACTCTTCTGCTTGTGGCTTAATTAGCTTTCCGAGGCTAATATGAATCTGTAGAGGGAATTGACAATAGGAGTGACAAACATCTGCCTATTTACATTTTTATGGCTCCTTTGTGAAGTAGGAAGAGCGTAGCTTGAAAACCAAACTTACAGTCCTACAACTGGCGCTAGCAAGCGATACTTGAGAGCAGCTTAATTTACACCCACACTGGAAAGTGGGGATGGAGGGTGTGCTGCCTTCCCATATTCTCTGAACCTTTGAACTGCTCTCGCTGGGTATTGCCTGCCTGTCAGCCACGCGATGGAGGGGTCTTGTTGGTGCTTTGGTTTCTGCCCTCCTCGCTGCCCAGTAAACAGTTATCGCTATTTTTTCCCCTCCTGATGCCCATTAAGGCACCTCCCTTACACTGCTTTACCTGGTATGGTAGATCCTACTGTTCTGTCACAGGGGAAATGAGCAACTGAAGGTGCTGATACTGTTAAACGTGTAGCAGATGAAGTTCTCCACAGGCAGAAATGAACCTTGCAAATAGGGAATGAGAACATACACGCCAAACCCTGACTCCTCACTGGAGAGTAAGCTCCAACTAGTTAAATGTTAGAATGAAAAGCCTGTTATAAATGAATAGAAGGCATTGAGGGAGGCCAGGGTTGCGTAACTTTTCTCCCTTATGTTGCCTTTTGTTTGTTCCTCATTGTTCTGTGGTTCTGGATCCATTTGAGTAGCAAATTTTAGAAAAACATAGGATTAGGAGAATCCCCTGCATAGTAAGAATCCTAATGCAGGCTGTTACGACTTAATCACGCTCATAAACTTGAAAAAAGTATATATTTAACCCAAGAACTGTTTATATTCCATAGCTGTGTTTTGTTTTAAAAAAGCTATCTTTGCGGTCTTGTCCTGGAGTGATGCCTGTCCCAATTCATGCCGGTTTTAGATTAAATCCACGCCATATCTCTTGCTGTAGTGCAAGCCTAACAGTTGCAAGAAGACAAATTGAGGAACTGTAACTACCTTGATTTCTAACTGTATGTGAAATAAACAGCTGTAATTGTCTAATTGGAAGAAAAGAGAAGGGAGCTAGTTGCTTGCTCTGTGACTAATGGATTTTTTCCCTCCCATGCAGATGGTTTGTGATGGGCCCACCTCGTTCTGGAACAGGAATTCACATCGATCCCTTGGGAACTAGTGCATGGAATGCCTTAGTCCAGGGACATAAGCGTTGGTGCCTGTTCCCCACCAGCACTCCCAGAGAGCTGATCAAAGTGACACGAGAAGAGGGGGGGAACCAGCAGGATGAGGCTATCACTTGGTTCAATGTCATCTATCCCAGGACGCAGCTCCCCACCTGGCCCGCTGAATTCAAACCCCTGGAAATCTTACAGAAATCAGGCGAGACAGTCTTTGTGCCAGGTACGTACAAATCTCTCCAGTAAGGAATTCCAGGAGAGAAACACGTATTTTTAATGTTTGTGTGTAGCAGGGAATATTTCAGCTTTCTTTTATGGGCCATCTCTTACAAAAGAAACTTTCCGAGCTATTTCAAAAGGGGTGTACATTGCAAGGTGCTCTTTGAGACTATTCAGATATTTTCTGAATGTCCTGGAACCTATATGGCCTGGAGCATTGGATTGCTTGTGGTACAGATGACAAAACAAATGGGACCTCAGATGCAGCATTGTAGGAATGTGATCCCAAACTAAACTGCAGTAACAGGAAACATTAAGGCATACAACAATAGAGGTGTTTTGAGTACTACTAACTTCTGAGACAAAAAGAGTTTGAGTTTATATACACTGTGGCAAACTCATGGCTGAATTTTGCAGCCTGGGCAGTCCGACTGCATATGAATTTTTCTTAGCTGTGGGAAAAGAACTACTTAAAGGCATTGACACTTTCTACCCACCTCGCTGTGGTTTTGCTTTGTCTTCCATTTGAAATCAAGAGCTAAAGAAAGATCCGATAAGGATGCCATTCTCTTTGAGTGGCTGCACATTGTGTGCCCGTTACAGCTGGGAGGTGAGGTGGCTAGTGGATAAAGCGGGTGAGTTCAGTGGCAAATTCTAACCTTTACATCTTGCGCCATTTTTGTGCAGCATGGCCTGTAGCTTCTATCCACATTGCTTGTCTCTAACATACAGCTGACTTCATGTTTGAAGAGGGCCTTGTGATTGTCTTGGCACTTATTAGTGACTCCTTAGCGTACCTTCTGTTAAGGTTTCGTAGCTGTTGGGTTCCATTAAACTGTTCCCTTAGTCTTTTTATGAGGTTATAAGTGGGTTGTAAGAATACTGCCGTCTATTTTTATCCTGTGTGGGGAAACAATTTTGCATCTATTTTTAAGTGAAAGGTTGGTCTGTAGTCATAAGAACCTTACTAAATCAGTATGGAGAGCGCTCTCCAGCTTAACAGAGAGGGTCTCTGTGTGGTCTGAGTTACAATGGCTCTTGCTATTAAATGGGCAATCAGTAGCCAGTGTGGTGCTGTCAAGTCAGAACTGCAGCACTGGAGAACTTGGTCAGAGCGTTGAGCAGCCTTCTGTAGCATCAGAGCGAATGCTGAAGTAAGGCTGAGGAAAGATGATGCTGTGGCACACTCGCTTGGGTTTAGGAGGTAAGGTCCAATTTCTGCCTGTGCTGTGGGAAAAGTGTCTACGGCTCCTCTTGAACTTGCTTCCTGTTACGTAGCTAGAAACGGCCATTGGTGTTGTGTTTATAGGTGGCTGGTGGCACGTAGTTCTCAACCTTGACACAACTATTGCCATCACACAAAACTTTGCCAGCTGTACCAACTTCCCTGTCGTGTGGCACAAGACAGTAAGAGGGAGACCCAAATTGTCACGGAAATGGTACAGGTAAGAGATTTAGTAGCTTGCTTCTCATATTTGCTATTTAAAACAAAAATACCCTATCTGTTTACATGCAGTGTTGCTGTTCAAAGGCTAACCCTGAAATTTCAACTGTGCTTAGGATCCTAAAGCAGGAACATCCTGACTTGGCAGCCTTAGCTGATTCAGTTGACCTGCAGGAATCTACTGGTATTGCTTCCGATAGCTCTAGCGATTCTTCCAGTTCCTCAAGCTCCAGCTCCTCAGACTCTGATTCAGAGGTAATGCTTTTTACTACAGTAGGCGATCCATGTCCTGCAATTACATTGGTTTATTCCATACCCAATCATGTGTCATCCTAATATCCATGTCTTACGGAAGAAATTAATAGAAAGCAACTAAACAAATCTACATGCCTGTAGTCTTAGCAGCTTCTGTTTGCTGAGGCCTCTCTTTGTATTGCCAAATGAAGTTGGTTTGTTTGATCTGGGGTTAGATTATATATAAATCAGTCACTCCTTCAGCTAAGCCATGCTTGTGTAAAATGGCTGCAAAATGAATGTTTTAAAAATGGGGAGGGGGAGCAAGCTCCAAAAGCGAGACTGTCTGTTATGCCAGGGGGCTTTTCTAGGCACCTAAGTGCTTCAGAAGGCACCGAGTCTGCTCTCGGAAAACTAGGTCCTCCTAGGAACCACAAGGAAGGCATCAATTATCTCGCCCTGAGCCACCTTAGTCAGTGATGAAATCTAGGAACATACCTGCTCCTATTTTTTAAAGACTTAATTTAAAATTTATTTGATGTGTCTAATCTAAAATAGCACATTCTTTGAATATTTGATGATTCAGGGTTGCTGAGGCAGCACTTATGGCAAATTCTGCAGCACAAAGAGTTTAGTGGGTTTGTCTGAATTCTGCTTTTGTCTCTTCACATTCAGTGTGACTCTGGCTCTGAGACGGAGGGGATGATGCACCGGAGGAAAAAAAGGAGAACGTGCAGCATGATGGGTAACGGCGATACAACTTCCCAGGACGACTGTGTGAGCAAAGAGCGCAGCTCCTCCAGGTGACCCAATGGCAACTGTTGTTTTTAAACAAGCAAAAGACAATAGAGGGCAGAGCTGGCAGAGTTAAGACAGGGTGATTCATCAGGACAGAGGGATGGAGAGCAGGGGGTCCCTTTCAGAATGTAAAGCAGTTGGCCAGTGGTGGTATCTTCCCTCCATGAATTATTTTAATGGCTCCAAACTGAAAACTAAGATTCTTGGTATTTTTTAAAAAATTAGGGTTTTTTTACTTTATTTAATAAACAGTGTTATCACTTTTCCTAGTTGTCTCTTTTAGTAGATAAAGTTTTGGATTTTTTTTTTTTAATGGGAGAGGTGGGATATTTTAGCTGTGTTCTTCAGAGAGCACAAGTGAATAGTGAACAGTAAAAGGTGAGGAATGATCAGGCAGGGCTCAGGTTTCAGTGCCTTGTTGTCCAAATGGAAAACCTTCAAGCAGTGGTACAGTTTCTCTTATTGTTGCCTGGATTACTTCAGTTTGGCCCACTGTTTTATCTGGTAAAGGCAAAATTAGCTGAAATGTCTGTTTACCTATTTAAAAAAGAGCAGGTTTCTAGTCAGTCTGAAGGGAGGGAACATTAATATTGCAGAACCACAAATAGATGTTGCTGAGGGTAGAGTTGCTGAGGAAGGAAGTCTCTGGACTTGCCAGGTTAAAAACAGTGAAACACTGGCAATCGGGGAGTGTGCTGGAGGGAGGAACTTAGAAATTCTTTGCAAAATGAAGCATTTTTCTCATAGCAGAGGCCCGCCAAAATTCTAGCAGACTCCTGGCGGTTTGTATAACTGATGCTGCTGCATGAGCTGCCTGCCTGCGTTAGGGTGCTGGCTAGTTACTGAGCTGGCAGGTGCTCCAGGTTTGGCATGGGTGCAAGTGCTGCAGTGACTTGCCGTGTGGCCTGCTACAGGAGGAGTGCAAAACTACCTGAGGAAGTCCAGGTTCCCAGTCTATGCCTGACTTCCCGGTGCAGGGAACTGCCTAAAGACCTGTTTGCTCCTGACCGTGTTGCCGTTCATCCTGCAGCGACCCATTGCTCTTGTGTTTTCAGGAGTTGCTCATAACTGAATGCAATTGAATTACAAGTACGGAGCATCATTAAACAGTTGGGAGAGAACTGTACTGACTGCTTATTTTGCCCTGGAAGCTTTAACAATTTGTTTGCTATGACATTGTCAAATCCCATTTCCGCAGCCAGTGTGACTTCAGGCAGGGAATGAGCAGCAGGAGGTAACAAACCTGAGTGCAGACCCTGTTTTTAAAAAAAAAAAAAAGCTGTAAAAATGCAGAGCACACGTGCAGGTCTGTTCTTCTGAAAACCCCGTGCATTTTTAAGTTGTTTGCACTTCAAATTTTGAAATGAATACCTTAGATATTAAAAGTTAGCACATGGCCTAGAAGTCCCGCTTTCCAGGTATCACTGTTCTTCCTCCTGCATGCTGACTGTTTCACTCTGTGAGGATGGGTGGGCTTTGTGCTCCAGTTCCATGATGGATCAGTTGATAGAAACAGTTCTAAACATAAAACCTTACCTAGCTTGTACAAGTCTGTGGGAAGAATAAGCACACGATTAACCTGCATGCCGCAATCTTTTGTCCTGATACGAGAGGAAATGCTGTAGTTGCTGACAGGCAGTTGTACTTCTTTTGACAGGATTAGGGAATCTTGTGGAGGCCGCAGCTACCCCTGAGAGGCAACAACGCCCACCTAGAGGCAGCTGCCAGTCGAAGCTCCGTTAGCAGCCAGCCAGCTCTGTTCTACCCCCTTCCGCTTCTATTTCTCACAGTCCTTAAGTTTTTGTCACTCTTCCTTGATCCAGACGTCCGTCTTCATTATGTGCTGTTGAAGGTTGGCTCCTTAATAACTCCTAGGGGGTTGCCCCGACTCTACATTATTGTGCAATGCTTTGTCCCCTCTGCGCCCCAAGTGAGTGCACTAATAACCCAGCTTTGGGTAAGGACATGCCAAGTATTTAATGGTTCACGTAACTGGCAAGGAAGATGACGGTCAGTTTTTAAAGAACTCTTTTTAAAACCAGCAGGTAAATATAAAAACCTGCCTTGCTTTGACACTGTCATATGTTTACATGTTGTCCTGTACACTTGAGGAAAGGAACACCAGCCCTTTTGGCCTATCTGAACGTCCGGCGGATCTCGCACCAGAATTTCAGGAGGGGGAGGTGGTATGAATGCTCCAAACACTGAAGCAACTTCAGCGGAGGCGACCACCAACCTGAAGCATCTTTTGTGGTCTTAATCGACATGTGTACATCTAAGGTGCAGCACCTTAACCAGCAGCAGTCCATTTACTTCTGCTCTGTGTCTGTTATGATGACTGGTGACAAAGATGCACTAGCACCTTGCAATAGGAAGTTCAATGGAGCAGGAGAATCCTGGAGTTTATTGCACAGCAAAAACCGTTGGGGGTGGGGGGAAAGTCAGCCTTTGCCAGTAATTGCAGTCCTTTAGGTGCAGGTCTGATGTTTAGCACTGGGCAACAACTGGCAAAGTCTGGCTCTTACAACAACAGTTGCTGGGCTCTAAATACCAAGCAGTGGTAGGGCCGGGGGCTTGGTCAGGCCAGTGCAGTTCGCATACCTCAGTGGCTTTCCCTTGAGGTTGTGGGTTCAGACGGTTCCAGAACTTGCAGTGCCAATTTTAAAGGACTGAGAGGGGGACACGTTTTATGCTTTTAAAAAATGCGGTGTGTTGCTTAAGTCTGTGTAGATGCGTTTGTATTATGCCAGGTGAAGCTCTCGTCCCCAAAGGATCTGTTGGAGCTTCTGTTTTGTTTTAGCAGGGGCTTGTGTTGGTAGTGTCAGCAAAGAGGTCTGTCTGGCTGAAGGTGCGCTGAAAGGAAATCATCCTCCTTCTCTATCTGAACAGCACATCCAGAAGGTGGCTGGGTTGAGGAGCTTCCCTGGGTGCTCTCCTGAGACCTAGGAGGTGGGTATTAGATCTCACTTCAGCCATTCTTCTTTGAGAGCGGAAACTTGAAAGCAGAAGTGGTGTGTGTGTAGTAAAAATGGAATAATGCCCAGGCACTGTTAGCAGAATTAAACAGATTGGCAGCCTTAACTGTGACTTTCTTGTACATGTTGGGTTTGATGGAACCAGAACATTGCTTGTCTGGGTTTTCTGATCTCTTTTTAGCCTTGTCTCTTTCTATTTGAACACTCTCTCTTTCTTGGAGACTGGGCAATACCCTGTTGTACAAGGGAATCTTAAGCATGCTTGTCAGGATCCCCGTTTCCGAATCTTCTGTGCCAGTCACTGTAGGAGCAGCGTGGTGGTGGAAAATGGAGTGAAGGGTTTTTAGTACATTCTTCAGCTGTCCAGACTCCTGAATTTCCTGTGATAGCCAGGCATAAGTGAGCACGCTTGCTCTGTAGACTGCTGCAGATTCTTCCACAACATTACTTCATTCTAAGAAAAACTTCTCAAACTCCTGGCTTTTCTCGCAAAGGTTGCCTTTTCATTGCCTGGTTGAGCAGCCTGGGAGCCTGCACAAGCTGTGTGTCCTCTCAGACAGAGCAAGCTGCAGCTGCTGCCTTTTGGAAGAGTGGGGGGGCCAGGAGAGGAGAGTGCTCAGAAGCCTCAGCTCTGTGGCTGTGAGAGAACTGTCCACTGCCCCCTTTGGTGGCTTGACAGTTAGTATGTCACTAAGATGGCTTATGCTGTAGCGTGCAGTTGCATTTGGCACACACAATTCAGTCTTGCAGTCTTAAAACCTTCCATGTGTGTGAAAACCTGATCGCTGTGCCGGGAAAGCCACACTTGTACCAGTCAGAAGCACAGTGGGAAGATACGGAGTGCAGAGTATTCTTCCATGCCTGTGAACTCTTCCATGATGCAAAATAAAACAATTTTGGATTGAAGCCTGTGTGCAGTTGACATCCCTCACAGGAAAGCAGTGTGCTTGAAATGGACTGGAGGCGTCGTGGTGCCAGCGATGCAAAATGGACTTCTCTACAAGGCACTTTCATATAGGAAACAAAGGTGTATCTGTTTAGGCTGCCTGGGAATCGGGACTCCTGGGATCTCTGGTTCTTCCGCTTACATTCTCTTGCCTCAGCCGAATTGGTGAGCTTCTGTCTCTGTTTCAGTAAATGAGGAAAATACCTACCTCACAGGGGTGTTGTGAGGCTGAAATGTAATTACTGTGTAAGATGCTTTGAAGTCGTCCTCCCACAAGAAGTTTTCCAGACATCCTAAGCACCCTGAGACTTCCTAACCAGGTGTTAGCTTTTTGTAGCAGAGAACACTGGGGATGTTGTTCAGCTCCCTTGGCCCTGCAGTGTTCCGTGGTGGCCCTTCCAGAATTGCTGTGTGGTACATAAATTGTAGCAGAACAAGGCTTTTTGTTTTCACCAGAGTTTAACTGTTGGTATTTCATGGCCTGCTCTAAACAGGAGGTCCTGCTAGTTTGGGGATTTTTATCAAATAGGACTAGACTAAATTATCTCTCACCAGGGAGTCTGCTTCACTGGCCTTGTAGGAACAAGGAGCCAGTGCTTCCCAGGCCCTTGCCAGGCTGGATGAATGAAGAATTAAGTTAAAAACTGTGCTCCCCTTGTGCCTAGCTCTGTGCTTGTGGGAGGCTGACTAGGGAGAGCGGGTTTTGTGCTCTCGCTTTTCCAGGCTTGTGCTTTTTGGGGCATCCATGTCTCCTGTTCCAGCCACACTGCTTTTGTGTACGGCAAGCCCCTGGATGTAGCAGGCTGATGTGGTCCAGCGCCCAGACCCGGTGGGCCCCTTGTTTCCTTGAGCCCCACAGCAGCAGACTGCTCTGCCCCAGTCCCCACCGGCACTTTGTCAGCCTGGCAGTGCCTTGTGGGCTGCCTTGTTCCCCAGGAACAGGCTTAGAGAGCCACGTGCCGGGTTTGGACTGGGCCTCCCGACTACTGTGCGTATGGGCGTCCTTGTCCTGCCCGCTCTGGCAGAAGGTAAAGGTGTTTGTAAGCTCCGGCTGTGCTTTTGAGTCTGGTGACCAATACAGGCTCGTCTGCTGTGACAGTTGGAGTAAATGAATAAATACCCCATCAGAACTGTAGATGTGGACAACAGGCCCGCCGACCTCAGCAGCTGCTCCCAGCACAAGTGCTGTGTGAGCAGGTGCTGCCGAGGAGGCGCTGGCATACCTTCCTCCCCTTTCCAGCTCGGGAGTGCTGGCTCCAGTTTGT
Source organism: Phalacrocorax carbo (assembly GCF_963921805.1). Taxonomy (NCBI): domain Eukaryota; kingdom Metazoa; phylum Chordata; class Aves; order Suliformes; family Phalacrocoracidae; genus Phalacrocorax; species Phalacrocorax carbo. The sequence goes on from NC_087528.1 coordinate 855,410, forward strand.
CTTCTCAGTTACATTAAACCTCTCTGAATACTTAGAAGAAAGACAGCAACCTCTTTCATAATTAACCTAGACCCTTTTCCTCCCCGAATCCCCAGCCGTCGTGGGGCAGGAAGCCAGACCGTTGACTGCATCAAATCTGAAATGCCTGTGTGGGCTAATTGTGTAATGGGAGGTTTTTGGCATCCCCCTCGCAAAGGGGGGAAGGAAAGAGCGTACTGATTCGTGTGACAGTCACACTGTCAGCTCCAAGCCCTGCCGCTGCCGTTAGCTGCTTTTATCACCCCATCCAGCAGAGCTGGGATACTCTTAATTGTCTTGTTTGGATGATTGTGGTTTTTGCTTTTTATTTTAAATAAAATCAATTATTTTGCATTATCTTGTTGGCGGGTCACTTTGTTTCATATCGTGGTCTGAAAAAAGCTACCTGTGTACACCTCTGTTCCCAAAGTACTGCAGCGCGCGAAATGGTGCTCAGGTGACAGCTGTGGGGGTGCTCTGGGACTTTCTCTAGCCCTTTCTCGTGTGTGATTAGTACGTCCGCGTGGTGGGGGCTGTTGTGGATGCTGCTGGGGCTGCGGTGGCTTTGGGGGGTTGTGTCAGTAGCTTCGTTACCAGACTGCAGCGCGTGCTTTCTGCCCCTTCCCTGTCCTCCCCAGGCTGTGCTACAAGAAGCCTCGTGTCACCACTTCATACAGGCGAGAGGGGTTTCACCTCCCCGGTGTCATGCGCTGCTTTTGGCTTAGCTTCCAGGCAGGGTGCTCGGTGCAGAGCTGCTGTGGCAGGGCTGAGTGACCTTCCCCGCCGTCCCTGAGCATCAGGGAGAGGAGCTGCCTCCGAGGGCGCTCCTGGGTGTCTGAAGCTGCCTCAGGAGCTCAGCTGTGCGGTGGGACAAGGATTGGGGAAGGGAAAAAAACGTGTGTTTTGTTAGTGAGTTTTGTTGGAACCAGTAAGCGTAGGGAAATAAGCTGAAGCAGAGTGTGGGACAGCAGCCTGGAGGCTTTGGAAATGTTTCCATGACTATTGTAGGATGAAACACCGTGCAGCGTAAATGGTTTTGTGGAGACGGTGAGTTTGCAGATTTCTGCACAAACCCGTGTCCTCCTTTTCCCAAACACTGATTTAAACACTGTTCCTGATTACTGTCACCTATAAAACCTATTTTTTTTTTCTCCTTTCCAATTGCTCTTCAGCAGATCGCTCCCCGTGCCCTGCTTGCACACCCTGCTAGATGCTGCCTAGCCCGATGCAGCCAGGCCATCGGCAAACGAGCCCCCGCTCTCCGTGTGGGCGCTCGGGCCACATCCGCGCTTGGCATTTAACGAGACCCAATTCTGGAAAATGGTGTGAATTGTGGTGGCTGAAAGCAACGTAGAGCCATCATAGAAATGCTTTTACAACATGTCTCCTGGTGGTCGTTCCCAAGCGAGGCGATCATGCGTGCTCCCAGCTTTACGGTGATCCCATTGCTCTTCCTGACTTGTGGGTACTGCTGGTACCTCCTTCAGAGCCTCTGCGGCCCTGCAATCTGGACTTGATTTAGTTTTATTCCTCCGATTTATCTCCCCGTCTTCCTTTTTGTGACAATTGCAACCTGATACCTTGTTTCGACAAGGAGGATGGCATACTCATTTTTTAAATTGCCACCAGGGACCAACAGGACAGGGTTACCCAAGCGGGAATGCGGAGGCTGGATTGTCTGCGCTGTACCTGCGCTGACGTTCTTGCTCCTTTCCTCCAGTTTGATGTAAAAGCAAATAACTACTGTTATTTCTTCTGTGGCACTTAGAGAGCAAGTCGCAAGGAGAACGGGGCTGCGTTCCTACGTGAGTGCTAGCCGCGGCGCTAAGTAGCTATGTGTTTTAAGACTGGTTTGGGATTAAACTGGTATGCTTGCAGAATCTCACCCTTTTTTCAAGGCATGTAAAGACCCCTCTGTGGGACTGCATCTCCTCTTTCTGGAGAAGTGTAAACTGAGGCAGGTAGAAGTGATTGGAAATGTGTTCAAAAGGAAATAATCACTCCATGTCCCTTCTGGTTTGGGAGCTAGCGGCTCCCACTTCTGTGTGGTGTGTGTAACAGCTGTGTGTCCTCCTTCCAGAGAAGGACCTGAAACTGGGGGGCTGCCACCGCAGCGAGCGCCCGTGCAGCCTGCCGGGAGGAGCAGCCGCTGCTCCAGCCGTGCCCCGGCCCTGCGTGCAGGGAAGGCGGGCCAGGGCTGGAGGAGATGCTGCTCTGATGCAGCGCTGCCTTGTTTAGGCCCACGGCTGCACCTTGTCCCAGCTGTTCTGCTGCAGCCGGGACCGGGCTGGCTGCCAGTGCCCACGAGCTTTTGGTTCACCTTTAGGGCTTTGAGCTTCTATCAGCTTGCCTTCAAGGGCAAGGCCGATTGTACAGCTGGTTCAAAACTTTGAAGACCATCAGCAAGACCTCGGAGCCTGCCCTAGCTCAGGGATTAGACTGGAAAATTGGTTTTAATGTGATGGAAGAAGAGCTGTACTGGGTGAGGCCAGAGGCCTAGCTAGGAGAGGGGTTAGTAACGGGAGCTTAGGGAGAAGGTAGAGAAACAAGTGCCAGCAAGAGAGCTCTTTGGTAGGATCATCCCTTTTGGTGGGAGCAAGGCACGGCCATCCCCACCATGTGCTGGCTCCGACCTCTTGGTGAGCCGAACTCTTCCTGTGGCATTCAGCCTTCTGCCACTCGTGAATCGAACCAGCTCTCTGAGCATCGCTGCAGCATCGGGGCTGAGAAAGCCAAGAGCCAGCCAGCCAGGTCGGTGACCTCCAAGCCTGTGTCAGCTGAAGGACAGGGCAGGTACAGTGACATTTCTTAGGTTAGCTTCTAATTTCTAGCATCAAGGCAGAGAGGATGTTGCTGTTCCTGGCAAGGAAAACATGGTAACGGTGACTGGGAGCGTGACCAGGGCTTAGAGAAATGGCCTGAGTTTGGACCAGTTTTAAGACCAGTCTGTGCTCAAGCTTTGGGTGGGGGGGGGAATGGGTTCTCGGAGGACCTGGGAACACAGGATCACCTGGAACAGGCGCTGCCTGAAGTCGCTAAGGCCTGTGCAAGCCAGCAGCCGCTGCTCTCCCCGCTAGCAACCAGCGGGTATGTGCTCACCTCGCTTCACAGGGTCTGCTAGGCCCGTGCTTGGCGTGGGGAGCGGGGCGTTGAAACTCGGCTTGCTTCAGGCGACTTTCTTGCTTTGGGTGCGAGGGACGCGTCTCTGTAGGCGGAGGACCTTGGAACAGCTACTCCCTGCACGGTCCACACGCTGTGGGAGAGAGTGAGAACGTGCAACGTGGTAAATCGGGTCTTTTTTGTGCCTGCGGGAAGCTGTCGCGGCTGTTCAGCACGTTACGGCCGGGTGACGGCCGGGTGACGGGGAGCAGCGCCAGCCGCAGTGCCCGGGCTGCGGGGAGCCGGCCCAGCTACATCCCCCTTGCAGCGCAGCGTTCTCCGTGCGGGAGGACGCTCCCGGGAGCGGCTGTCGGCGCACCTCGCCTGGATCCCGCGCCGTTGGTAAAGCCCTTCAGCTGTCACCCAGCCCTTTGCTCCCCCCCGCCGCGGCCTGGAGCCGACGGCCCTGGAAAAGCAGCTTTTGTGCGCGGCGGGGGCTCCGCAGCCGGTGCAGGGCTGGTCCCTCCCGGGAGAGGGCAGCGTGCTGATGCGGCTTCCCCGCCCTGGCACCCCCGGCCTTCGGGACGGGGACGCGGGGCCGCCGCGCCCGAGGATGCGCGGCTCCCCCCGGGCCGGGGCTGCCGCAGCCCCGCCGCTGCCCGCCCCTCCCAGGGCTGAGAGGCAGGAGCAGGGCAGAGCCGGGAGCCTCACCCGGCCTGTGAATCCGTCCCTTCTCTTTAGTTTTGGAGAGACTCGGGGACAGCCATCCTGTGGGAGCCCAGCCCAGCTCCAGGGAAGCACGGGAGAGTTACCACCAGCTTCCCCGGGGCGCCTGCTGTGCTGGACGTCAGGGTTTCCCACCTACCTTGGCAGTTCAGAGAGACAGCAGCGGATTTTCATGAGTGAGTTGATGGGAGAACCGTGCAGATACCCTCCGTCCCTCCCAGTGGGAGCCTTGCTGTGTCAGGGCAAGTTTACTCTGCCCAGTCACCTCTGGAGAGCCACGGAGAGGACGAGAGGGTGTCAGGCGGGACCTGCTGGGCCTGGTTTCTGCTCGGGGGAGCACCCCCGTCAGATTGGATCACGTTCTGCAGGGGAGTCCAGCCCTGTTGCTGATTCTGCCACCTTGTTTCTGTACGAAGGGAGCCGGGTTGGAGCAGCTCTCCTTGCAGATGTGTCCTTGATGCTCCCACTGCTGCTCTCAAGACTGGGAGTGTTGTTTTTCAGAGGCCTCCGAGCCCCGCAGTTCTCACAACTCCCACGCATGCGGCAGGTTCCAGCACCGTGATGGCGAATCGCTGCGGGTCCAAAGGCAGAGGCCGCTAACGGTCGTAGCTCCTGTTTGGTTCCCCATCAGTGATGCCAATTGTGGAAGAAGCTGTGAGGGCCAGCGCCTCTTATTTTAAGGCAACGATAGACCCTGCTCGGGAGGGTACCTGCTGAAGTGCTCCCTCTCTGCACTGGTTAATGCATGTCATATGCCGCTGCACTCCCACACGGGCAAACACCCTCTAACGGCCCTCCAGCCGAGCGCCACGGAAAATGTACTGTGCCAGGGAAAAAGAGCAGGAGAGATCCTGGATGTGGGCAGTAATCGAGGGCCCTGCGGCAGCTGCAAACCTGTGCATCGGGATGTAAGGCCAGAAGGCCCCACGTCGCCCTACTAGCAGGCCACAGTGGCCGGTTTCTGGCAGTCTCGCCCAAAATTCCTCTTTGTCCCCAAAGCTGACAGTCCGTGTGAGCGCAGGAGCAAAGACCCAGTCCCCTGAGCTTCCCCACCCTGGTCCTGCCTCCAGCTGCGAGCTATTTCCATGGCGCAGGGGAAGTCTCCGAAAGCTAGTGATGCGTTGGATTTGGGAGGATGCCTTCATGGCTACTGCTGGTGCTCAGCTCACCTCCAGGGTTACTTAAAAACCAGAAGAAATACAAACAAACCTGATTAACTGCTGGTTCCCAAACCGCCTCTCCAAACAAACACCCAGCGCTGTCCCATGCACCCGAGGCAGTGCCAGGCTCTCGTCACCGATCACCCTGTCCTTTCGGGCAGGCTCTGCCGTAAACCCTTCGGCTGAGGCTCTTTGCTCCTTCTGCCCCTGGAAGGGTCTTCCAGAAGCTCCTCGAGAGGGAATTTCAGTCTCACTCTGCGCTGGACCTATTTACACCCTGTCACACTGACCTGCCGGAGGAGTCGTGGCTGTCACATCCCTCATGCTTTTCCACTTCCATCTAGGAGTGAAACTTCTGGAAGCTGGTAGCTTCATCAAGCTACAGAGTGGATTTGGATGGGAAGGGAGGAGAAGGGACCAAACATACATCAGAAAAGATGTTGAAGCAGACAGGTGCTGCCAATCTCTGGGTGTTCTGGGGGCCCAGGAAGTGCAAAGGTATGCAGGAGAGGGGCAGGTCGGTGCCATGGTTGGTTGTTACTAAGAATACAGTTGCCCCCACGCTAGTGCCTGCCTGCCTGATAGGATTACCAATAGAGGCAAATGGCAGCAAGGATCGTGGCTTCACTTCCTTCCTCCCACCCCGGGGATTTAATCCCATCTTTGCTCATGTTTTGTTTTTAGCCAGTCAATAAAAATCTCTGCTTCCGCAGATATCTCCCAAAGCCTTTTCCCTGGAGGAGGCTTTGGGGGCAGGTTCCCATGTCTGCTCCCCATACACAGGGCTGGGAGAAAGCTCTGTGCTGGTTTTACCCTGGCAGGAATAGCTTAGGCCTTCTAATTTCAGCCTGCTTTGTAAAAGGTTGGCTAATCCTCCCAGCAGTCTCAAGAGGCAGGAAATCCTTGGTGGCAGAGGTTGGAAGGAGCTGACAACCCCGTGGCCGGTCTCCTTGTGTGCTTGTGATGGCTTTAGGGCACATCCTGGTTTTTGAGCCTCCTGTTTTTCAGGTGCCCCAGTAGCAAGGTGCTCAGGGGGAGGCTCTCACAGCCCAGCTACTCTTGGCACCCACTTACCCAGCGGGTGCGACAGCAGCTTACGGCACAAACGTGCCACCGATATCGCCCGCAGCTCCTGGGGAAGGTGCAGCGACGCGCCGAGGCGCGGTGTAGGTGCGCTGCGAGATGCTCCTCGCGGGGGGAGCCAGGACGGCCGCCCCTTGCCCTGCCAGCTCCTCCGCTCCCCAGGCAGGGCCTAACAAGGTGCAAACGCTCATTAAGCACGACCCGGGGGGCAGCTGATGCTGATGCAGCTGATGCACAGAGCTCCCCGAGCTGCGGGGGCCCGTCTGCCCCCAGCGAGCACCCCAGGAGACAGGGCAGAGGGGACGGAGACCCTCACTTGGAGACAAGTCAAACAGCTAGGAGCGGTGCGAGTGTGTGCGCAGAACGGTTTGGGAACCGCTTTTTGGGAATAGGGCCGTGTCTACGGGAGGAGGGAGGCCGTCCGGAGCCGGACACCCGCACCGGGCAGAGGCGGGCCGCGCCCAAAGCCCCCCCTAGGGCTGTCAGCGGGGCCGGGGGCGGCCGGCGGCTCCGTGCGGGGGTGGGGGCCGGGCGGTGGGCAGGGCCCGGGCAGATGACGCCGGGTGAAGCCGGCCCAGCCCCGCCGCAGCCCGAGCGGGCTGGCCCCGCACCCCCGCCCCGCCCCGCTCCCCCCGCGCAGCCCGGGCGGGTCGGACCGGGCGGGCTCCGGCAGCAGCGCACGATGGACGTGGCCGTGGACTCGTACCTGGCCGTCTCGCTGCTCTTCACCGTCCTGGCCCTCGTCCTCGCCTCCGTCTTCGTGAGGCTGCGGGGAGGCGCGGGGCAGCAGCCCCGGGAGGCGGCGGAGCCGGCCCGGGAGGGCGGCCCCGGGCCCCGAGCGGCGGCGGAGGGAGCGGGGCCGGGAGCGGGGCCGGAGGGCGAGGCGGGCCGGGTGCCGGTGGAGGAGGTCGGGGCGGGCGAGGAGGGGAAGGAGGCGGCCGGCGAGCCCCGGGAGGCGGCGGCGGAGCCGGAGCCGGAGCCGGGCCCCGCGGCCGAGCCCAGCCCCGCGGCGGCCGAGAGCATCCCCCGGCAGGCGCCCGCCGAGCGCCGGCAGCCCGGGCACCGGGAGGATGCGGAGAGCAAGGTAAGGCCGGCTCCCTGCGGAGCCTCGCCGCGTGTCGTGTGTCCCCGCCGCGCTGGCCCCGTCCCGCGGGCGGGAGCGCGCCCCGGGCTCGCGTCTGGAGCAAGGGGGGTCCCTGCGAAGGCCGGCTTTGCCCTCGGCCGGGGACGAGCCCGTTGCCCCCGAGGGCGGCGGCGGTGGGGGGCGTCCCGGGCTCCTCTGCGCCGCCGCCCCCCGAGGCGTGCTTTTAAAGACAATCAAGGTGTTGAAGGTTTAAGGGAAAAGACGGGTTTGTGTGCGTGAGCCTCTCCTGTCTGCACATCCAGCCCTGGGAGCCTTTTCCCTCTCCCAAGAGTTAATCCAGGTGCTGGGGGGGTGGGGGGTTACTCCTGCTGCCTGCATCCTCTTTCTGCAGCTGCAGCAAACTGTCCCCTTGGCAGCACAGGGCTCCCTTTCGTTGTCCCCGCGGCTGTCCTTGCCCACCCCAGGGAAGGGGACTGGCTTCCCCCTCCCTCCCAACCCAGCAGGACGCTGGCCCCAAGGTCTGACCCCTGGCTGAACTGGGGGGGCTGGAGGGGGGCAGCGATGCCTATAAACACCCGGTAAATCCTCCTTCAGCACCGGATCTTGTTTAAAAATAAAAGGGTGAGCCAGTATCTGTGGAAGGAGCTCGCTTTGCTCTTGCCCGGTGCAGGTGGGACTCGGTGACAACCCAAGGTGCCCAAACTGGCGGTGTTGGTGACCTCCTCCCGGGGCGGCCCCTTGCCCCAGTGGGGTCGGGAGTGATGGGGTGGCTCAGGAATCCAGGAGTGATGCATCGTCTGTGTGCGGGCAGTGTGTTTCAGCTGGGGAGCGCCGGCCTGGGGCCCAGGCGCCTGCTGACTATTATTAGCTGCATTTGTAATCCTCAGCGGCTGTATCCAGGCTGCCGGGCAGTGCGCAGGCAGCCCTCGCCTTGGCAAGCATCGCCACTGACTCACTGGCCGGCCTTGGGCAAGTCCCAGGGGGCTGCGCACCCCCCTCCCTACCGTGATGCTCTGCAACGCCCTGGGGTGAGCCCTGACCTGCTCTCAGGGCTGGGAGGTGTGTCTGCCTCCCTGTGCTCCTCCTCACCCCCCCTTGGCGTTTCTGAGCCTCCGAGCTCGCTCTCTCCCCTTCCCGGCACCCCTTGGCCATGGGTACGGCTCTCGAGCAGCCCCCTCCATCATCCCAGCATCCTGGAAGCCACATCTGTCCCTCTGCGCGTGATTTATTGGTGCTTTTGAGTACGAGGATCTCTGTCAAGCTGGAGAGCCCCCGGGCTGCCGTTGGCTGGCTGGGCCCGGGCTAGCCTAGCTCGGCAGCAAAGCTGGCCGCCCGGCTGGAGCTGCTGCGGGCCCGGGTCACACCCAGCACTATCTGATGAAGTGCAGCACCCTGTCGGGACAGACAGCTGTACCCAGTGCTGCCAGAGCTCACGGGTTCTTCTGCTGTCTCGCTAGCCTGAGCCTTCTCAGGAATGTTTTCCCTCCCTTCTGGCGGCTCTTCAGTCCTGATTTCTTTGAACAGGCACTGCCGCAACGCTTACTGCCTTCAGAGATGGGCACAGTGCGGTAACAGGGTTTTGTGTGCCTGGAGGTGAGCCCTTGCTCGAGGAACAGCGGGTCTTGTGTCCTCCAGAAACCTGGCTGTGCCCCATGAGAAGAGTCCTGGCCAGTTTTTGCTCCTGGGAATGGTCACCTTGCTGTAGGGGCAGGGCAGGGCAGGTTGCCCTGGACCTGAGCAGCATCTCCTTGGGAAGGCCAGGGACCAGGTGGTGGCTGCGATCTGGGTGGTGGTGGAGAGCAGCAAGAAGGGGGAGGGATGCTTCTCACTGCTGCGTTAGTGTTTGTGAGCGCTGGCCCGCACGTGATCTTGCGGCTGCCAGGACCGCTCGGTGCAGGCTGCCTGGCCAGGGCTGGGGGTCCCATGGTGCTGGGCGGCACGGCGGAGGGAGTATGTGCGTCTCCAGCAGGCACCGCACACGTGTGAGAGGGGAGCAGTGCCTGGGCTGCTGACCTGGGGGCTGATCCTGCGGGCAGAGTGGGGGAGACTGTTCACAACTCTGCAGAGTCTCCCCTGGGTTCCCTGGTTTTGCTCCCTGCAAATATCCTCAAAGTTGCTTCCTCCTCCTCCTCCTCCAGCACTGCTTAGGCCAAAGCCCAGCAGATGTTACAGGCACGGATGGGACTGGCCTTGGGCAGAGCAGCGAGTGCTTTGCAGGCGGCTGCTGGTGGGAATGCGCCCTATCGAACCCGTCTTGGCTCAGCTGAGAGCTGCGGTCCCTTGATGTGACTCAGCAGACGCGGCTCCCAGACACCGTCCGCTCTGCTGCGGGCTCACGGCAGCGTCGGGGCTGCTGCAGGCTCAGGGCTTTTTGGTCGAGTTGGTACATCAGGAAGCGGAGGGCTGTGTTTGGCACTTGGAGAGCTTGTTTCCCTTTTTTTTTTTTCTTTCTCCCCCCCCCCCCATTTGCTCAGCACGTACTGCGCCAGGCTGGTTCAGATTCACTGCAGCCATTAACCACTCGACCAAAATGCTCATGGATGAACCCACTCAGGGAGAGCAGCCTCGGCGTGTTTAACGGCTGGCTGGAGCTGTGCACCCTGCTGCCTCCTGCCTTCCCTTCTCCCTGCCTGTGCCCCTGAGCTGGGGCAGCCGTGGGGCGCAGCCTACCTCCTGCCAGGGCAGCCTGTGATGTGCAGCGTGGGTCGAGGCTTCCCTGCCCTCTCGGGCAGGAACGGACCTTTGCAGCATCGTGCCCGTGGCCGTAAAATGAAGCCGTGGCAGAGCAGGGAAAGGAGCCCAGGAGTCCTTGTTTCCATTAACTGCTGGTAGTGCTTCCCCTTGTCTCTGCTTGCTCCCATCACTGAAAAAAAGTTAATTAGTGTGTCGCTGTCTGTTCCCATCCCCATCCCCTGCTTGTTAATGGATGTGGCAGCGCTGTCAAAGCGATCCCCTAATGAAAAGCTGTTGGGTGGGAACTGCAGCATTGCTGGGGCTGCCAAGTCTTGTTCCTGCAAGAAACAGTCAGAAAACTTCAATTCTCTCATGAGTGTGTCTGTCATGGAAATGGCAGGTGGCAGGGACAGGGCAGGGTTTTCAGTGACGGTCCAGAGCCACAGCTGGGATGCCGTCGTGGCCAGGATGCTCTGGAGATGGGGAGGGCGAGCGGGCAGGGCCAGGCTCTTTGCCAGGCAGCCTGGCTGGTTTGCCAAGGGTTAACTGCAGCTGGTGGCTTCAAACGGAGCAGGGTCAAGTGGGTGACAGTGGGGAGAGTGGGTACAGCTGTGGGGGTGATCAGGCAAGGGGGGGCCTTGTACCCAGAGGCGTCCAGCTCATCCTGGCCAGGGAAAGTCACGCAAACGCCGCCTGTTCAGGACAGTGTGCCGTGCTGTCACCCCGACCGCAAAGGCACGAAGGGGATGTCACCTGCCCCTTCTGCAGAGCTCCCGGCACCTTTCCCCTGTGCGTCCCACCCCCATCTGGGGCTCACTGGGGCTCCCAGTGCTCCTGGACACACCAGGCAGCAGAAGCACAAACCACCCAGCTCCCAGCAGGGACTCTAAATTTAAGAAATCAGCATCTCCCTCTCTAACACCGCCTGCCTGCCTTCCCAGTGCCGGAGGGGAGAGGGTGTCTAATTAGTCTGGCTTTAATTGGCGGCTGTGCAGGCTGTCTCCATGCTGCTGCAGGGCAGGAGCTCTGCCGTCCCGCAGCGCGGAGGGGAGGGATGCGGTGATATGCTGCCCCTCGTCGCAGTCTCAGCAGCAGCGCGGGCCCCTGCCAGCGGGATGCGGGGCTCTCCCGCTGGACCCGTGACTGCTCGGACGTGCCCTGGCTCCCACCCGGTGCAGTCGGTGCCAATGCATCATCTCTTGCAGCGTCTGCAAATTGGGAAGCGAGGCAGGACGTGTGTCACCCCCCCGCGGAGCCTGTGCGCATCGTGCCCTCCCCTCCGTCCCGGTCATGGGGTTGGAGCTCAGGGCTGGTGCTGGGATGCGGTGTGGGGCACGGCTGCGTTGAGCTTTACGTTGTGTCCTCTACAGTGGGGTGGGGAGGTCAGGCTGCTGCCCAGTCCCTTCTGGGCTGGGTACGGAGAGCCTTCAGAGCCTGGGCACTGCTGCAGCAGAGGCCACAAGGACTCTTTGCCTTCTGAAGTGCCCACCCACATGAACAGCTGCTGGGTAAGGCTTCGAGGCAACGGCAGGCTTTGCCTGCCCCTCCTCCCTGCCCAAGGATGCTCTCTGGCCCATTGTGGTAGCGAGATGTCCCAGCATCAGTGCCTGCGGCATTTGCTTGCCAGAGGGACGAGCTCCCGACAAGCCGGAGGGGTGGGCTGCTGGGGGTGCCGCACTGTAGCGTGGCACTGCCTGTGGGGATGGGTGTGCTGAGCTGGGACTCCTCACCCTGCCGTGGGACACGCTGGCGTTTTCCTAATCGGACCTGGTGCTGCCTGAGCCCTCGCTGGGGGCTGCGTGGACGCGGAGCTTCAGCAGAGCTCTGGCCACTCCGTGGCTCATCCTTGCCCGCAGCAGGGATGGGGGGGCTGGTGGGAGCAGGTGCTCCCTGTGCTCTGGGGGCTCAGACCTGCAAAGCGCTGCCTCTGCACGAGGCACATCCCCGCCAGGCACCCCGGGGCTGGCAGGAGCATCGCCCGGGGCAGGAAAACTGCTCTTGTTCTGTAGCAGCTGCTTCTCTGACTGGTGGGAGGATGGAGAGCCCTGGCAGTGGGGTAAAAGGGAGCTGCTGACATAGCAGCTGCTTTGCTTTGCTAAACTCTGCCCAACATTATTATTTATTCTTTTTTTTTAAAGGCTTCTTCCTTCCCCTTTTCCTCCTGGCTTTTCTCTTGCTGGCTGGCTGTCTCCTGTCTGCTTTCTTTCCCTCTTGCAATGTCTTGCATCAGGCTTGGAGCAGAAAGTGCAGCCATAAATGGCAACATGCAGGACCCAGGAGTTTAATCCAAGATAACTTTCTCCCCGTGGTTTGCAGCCTGGGATCTTCCCTTTTCCCAGAGCTGGAGTGGGGCGCTCATTTGTCCCCCTCCTGCCCATGGATGCCGGGGCTGTCCCTACAACTGAGGAGAGGGAGAGGAACACACCACCCCCATGGGCTCCTCCTGTCCCTTCTGCAAAGGGAAACCCATTGCTCAGAGGGGTTCGTGCTGGGAATGGAGGAAACGGGGAAGGAAATGGCCAGAAATGAGCTGAAAACCAGATGATGCTGCGATGGGGAGCCCGACCTCCATCTCCCGTAGGGCTGGGAGAGGGCTCATGCGGCGGCAGAGCCGCAAGCGAGGATTCTGGGGGGACAACACCAAGCTCCTGTGTCTGAGCTGTCATCCACTGGGTAACCTGGGCCGTCTGTGGTTGGTGCTGCCCGTGCCCAAAATGCCCCTGGGGGTCTTGTCCCTGCTCCTGCGTCAGCTTCACACGCAGGTGTCTCGCTTATTGGCTGTGGAAGCTAAAGGGCAAAAACGTGTTTCTGATGATCCAGCAAGTGCTTCAGCTCTAAAGCCAAGAGCTGCCAAAGCCAGGACAGATGTATTGCTGCACTGGTATTTAAGGTAAATGACTAGTCGGGTTTGTAACCCTGCGGTGGCGGGTGCTGGGCTTTCCAGAGCCCCTGGCGAGCTGTGCAGAGGTATGATTCAGATGCGAGCAGGCACGGAATGTGCTGTGGAGTGGGCTGGGTCCACCCTGCCCGCAGGGAGTGCAGGGCGCGTTCCCTGCCCCGCGTGGCCTCGGCGCCAGGCAGCTGCCGCTGAACGTGTCCCCTTGCCGATGCCGGTGGCAATGCGATCTTTGTTTGCTGCAGCAGCTGGCCTGGGTGGCCCATGTCAAGCCTCCTCCAGATGCTCCTGGAGGATGATGTGCACAGTCTCCCTGCAGCGCTTCTTGTCACCCTTGTTTTTCTGCAGGGAAGCTTTCTTGTTTGGCATGCAACCTTGGAGAGATGCTAGCTTGAGGCTGGAGCACTCGGTCCCTGTTTTTCCAGCAGATTCTGCTGCTGCCTGGCCCCAGTCTGTTCTTCCCTCTCTCCCCACTGCTCAAAACTGCCTCCCGGCATTGCCCCTGGGCTGTGTTTCATACAGGAGAGCAGTGCCTGGGGTGCCATAGTGTCCTCTTTGTTGTCAAGCCTCCCAGCATTGCCCCAACGTGTTGCCCCTCCGTTTTTCGGCTGCAGGGCAGTACCCTGCTCTTGCACGGCCTCCAGCTCAGCTGCTCTTACCCCACGGCTGTAAGGGGAACCGGCGCAGCAGCACCCACCGGCCACAGCAGGTCTGAGGAGCCCCAAAATTTGGGGCAGGCTTCTTGGGGCTGTCAGGATGCTCCAGGCAGGGAGGGCTCTCCCCTCCGCCCTGGCTGGCAGGGGCTGCGGCACAGGCAGGCTCGGGGTGGGGGTTTTGTCCCTGCTGACCGTTTTTCAAGCAGCCCAAAGGCTGCTCCCAGCCCGGCACTGGTATTTTCGCTGCAAGGCCGAGGCATGCGATGTCCCCGCTCCCTGCCCACGCGTATCCTCCTCCGCGGCCGCTCTCCTGGCGCAGCGGGGAAAGGTTCAGCTGGGAAGCGGTTGTGCTGGGAGAGGGCAGGGGAAGGAAAGCTTTGCATGGGGGTCGAGGCCGTTCCGCGTTCAGAATTGTTGTGGGGCTGAGAGGGCAGGGAAGCCCCGGCTCCAGGATCGCGGTGTGGGGACGGGAGGGTTTCGAGGGGGTATTACCCTGCGATGGAGGCAGCTGGCAGAGCAGGCCCTGCGAGCGCTAATGAACTGAGCACACTGTGCTGTTCCTCTCCTCTCCCCTCCTGCTAGCCCTGATCTGCTGCGTCAGCATCCCGGGCAGCTGCCTCCAGCCCTGCCAGGGCGGCCGAGCCCCGTGGTGGCTGAGCCGCTCCCCCTCACCGAAGGCTCCTTGCAAGGGTCCTGGTCCCGTGGGCTGGGGCTGCCATAGAGGGCAGCTCATGAGCTCCAAACCAGGCTCAAGGCCTGGGCATTGAAGGTCTCTGGCGTTCCTCGCTCCAGCAGCCGTGCCATGGCTTGGCACGCAGCTCGGAGGCAGCGTGGGCTCGGGCCCCGCGGCAAGGCGGGCTGCCGGCCACATCCGCAGGTTTGTCCGTGTGTGCTGATGCTGCCAGGGCTGGTTGGTTGAGCAGAGAGAGGGCTCAGCGGTGTTTGTGCTCAAAGCTTTTGCCTCTTTCCAGATACCACCTTTGGGTGCCTCACCTGGGTCCAGCCTCGGGCACACGGAACAAGCAGAGGATGGATGCGGCCACGCGGCGCTCGCCAGCAAGGCAGAGGTGCGTGGGACGGAGGGCTGGCCTGGGGAGGGTGGCTTTTAATGGCTTGGTCCATTTGAAGCAGAGGGAAACAGTGCTCCAGGTGCAAATGTGCTGCTAGGATGTGCGGGGAGCGACGCCTGGCTCCCGTGGCGGGTCAGCAAGCGGGGTCCTGCTGCGGCAGCCCGGGGGGCTCCATTGGTGGGGCAGTGATGGGGGCGAGCGGCCCTGGCGAGGCAGGGGCTGCAGCACGGCGGGAAGGGAGGTGCTGGTATCTGCCTCTAAGCCATCCAAGCAGAGAAACGTTGTGCTGCAGCAAGCTACCAGCTCCCACGAGTGGGGGGTTCCCAGCCACAGCCGTGGCACGTAGTTGTTGCCTGCCAGCCTGGCATCCCCGGCTGCTCCCTCTCTGCTCCCATCAAATGTTTCTTCCTCTGGGTTGGAGCAGAGATATTTTCCTTTCTTGGAGGTTTGGCACACGAATTTCCTACTTGCTCCCACTTAAATGCTCAGAAACACCCAGTTCCAAATGCCTGGGCAGGGAACAGGCTAAAATAGCCCTTCTTGTGCCGGCTCCTGGGGGGCCGGGTCTCCCTCCTCTCTCACAGGGGGAGAGGGATGTGATGGGGAACCACTGCCCTGGGCTTGTGGCCGGTCCCCGGGCCAGGGCTGAGCATCCCCTCCCCGCACCCTCCGTGACGCCTCTCCTTCGGGTGCTGCCCTGCTCCCAGCCATCCCTGGGGGAAGCCCGGGTGTCCGGTGGGAAGTGCCCATGTTTGGAAGCATGGCCCAAAATAGCGGTGGCTGCAGGGGTCTCGGCAGCGTGTCCTTCTGAGGAGCCCGAGAGCCGGGTGGCAAGAAGAAGCCAAATGGCTGTGAATAATGCGCATTCCTCACCGATGACAAACGAGCCTAGTTCTGGGTCGGGGCCGCATACCGCGCTCCAGCAGTTTATCTAAAGCCGTGCACTGCAAAGCCAGCGCTCGGCTCTGCGCACCGTCCTTCTCAGACCATTTTCGTTTCCCTTAGGTCTCCTTCACCCCGGCTTTTCCTTTGTCCCCGGCAGTGTGGTGGCTTGCCAGGCTGCCTCCACGCCCCTTCCCCTCTCTCCCGTGTGCTTTGCCCTTTGCACACCAGCCCCATCACTTTGAATCGAGTGCGTGGGGCTGGGGAGGATGGGGGAGGACACGTGCTCTGGGGCGCTGCCCATCTCCCCGCTCGGCTCGTGGGGGTTTGCAGCCGGGGTGCTGTGCTTTGCGGGAGGAAGGCACGTATGTGGGGGCATTGCCACGTGTCCCTGTCTCACCTCCAGAGCTGAAGCGGTGCTCTCCCTCCCGCTTTGCCGTTTGCATGACACTGCTGTGTGTACCACAAGCGGAAGGAATCTGTGCTTGATAAAGCTTGTTGTAGCTGTTAGGAGGCAACCCCCAAAACTCCCAAAATTGCTTTGCATTTTTTAAAAATAACGTGCTGTTGCTGCTGCTGTCTGTGCTCCAGAGATCAGCTGCGCCGCCGCCGTGTGTGGGGCAGCAGCCAGCGGTGCCTCGGGGGGTCGCTGCCAGGCAAGGCTGGGAGGGCTCCTGGCGGGGTCCCAGCACGAGCTCCCCCAGTGCTGCCTTTGGCCACCGGTCCTGACTGGCAAGTGCTCCTGCGCTTCGGAGCAGCCGCTCGGCCCGTGGCTGCAAGGTGGCTTTTCCTGGGGACCTGCCTTTTCCTGGCGCTGGGCTGGTCCATCCCAGCCTGGCCTGGGGCACACACAAGTCCCCGCGGCTTGTGGCTCGGTCCCCTGCACGTCCCTGGGCAGGGTGGGGGACACAGGGGGTGCTGGCGAGGGTGCCAGCCCAGGAGGATGCTCGGGCATGAGGCTGTGCCTGGGGACACCGGGATAGCAGGTTCTTCTTAAAAACCTTAATATCCCCTTGATTATGGGGAGGCACTTGCATTTTGCAGCCTTTGGGCAGGAGTGCACTAAGCAAGACCAAATCCCCCCCACTGACGAGGGAGGACAAAGCAGACTAACACACCTCGCTTGTTAATGAGCATCATTTTGGCCTATTCCACGAAGGAGGCAGGGAAGGGGTACCCAGCCCTCGCCTCGGGAGCTCCGGCGTCTGCCTCCCTGCGCTTGGCTCTGATGCCCTGGCCAAGCACAGCGCCTTCTCACGGCTGCTCTGGTTTTAACTCCTTTAGGAGGAAGATCCGGACTCAGAAAACGAGAAGCTGGTGGTGAAAGAGCCAGGGGATGAGGATGGTGAGTGCCGAGCAAGCCAGCACCCTGTGGGGAGGGTGCGGACGGGTCTGAGGGGCTGCAGCCCTGGGTGCTTGGGGAGGGTCTCCTTCCTTCAGGAAATGCAGAGGAAATTCCTGCCCCGGCAGCAGCCCCTGTTTGCTTCCCCAGATGCCCTTGGGCTGTTTGCCATGGGGTAGCTCTGTGATGAAGCTGCCCCGAAAGCTCCTTGCTCACATCCAGGACAATCTCCAGGGGCTTTAGTCAGAGCCGTGTTTAACTGATTAGCCAATTAGTTGATTGGAAAATGATTAATTGACTAATTGGGGTGACAACTGCTGCACTCATAACAAAATGAAACAGATGGTGCCAAGAAAGAGTGTGTGTCTGAAGGGGACTCTGCTCCCCTGAGCATGCCCGGGGATGCTGGGACGTCCCCAGGAGCCCCTGCCCAGGGTGGCCGTGGGCAGCAGGAGAGCTTGGGGCATTCCCGCTTCCCTGCCCCGCTTTGCGTTTGCCCTTTTTAAGGCGCGGTGTGGCAAACCCCTGGCTCGGGAGGATTATGTCAAAGGCCACAGAGAATCAAAGTTTAATCGTGGTGCCATGCCCACAAGGTGGGTGCCTTTGGAGACAGAGTTCCCAAAAGATGCTTATTCCACCCTTTTAGGCTTCCTCACAGCACTGGTGATTGGGGATGTTACTGTGTGGGACTGTGGGAGACCTGGTTTGAGGAAGGATGGATGTATCCTGCCAAATGGATGCTCAGTAACGCTGCTCTGCCAGGGTCTGCCTCCTTCGGTTCAGCCCTGTTCCAGGGCTGCTCCAGCTCTGCTGTGCATCACCCCGAAGGGGCTGCGGCTCGGGAGCAGGCAGAGACGACAGCCCAGGCCATGGGTCATGACTACCCCAGCATCCTCCCTAAGTGTCTCCTGCAGACACCCACCGACTCCTCTCCTGAAATATTTACCCCATTTCTGAGGTGTTTTAATTGGACCGGGTGAAGCGATGGCTCAGCTTGATGACAAGGAGGCAAGCGGTGTGAGCTGGGAATAATGGCGCTGCCCTGGCTTTGCTGGGGAGAAACCTCGCTCCTTCCTTCACCGTTTCTCCTGTGTCCCCCTTGGTCCTGGCCCAACTCGAGCCACCGAGCTGCTGCCCACGAGCAGATTCCCCTCGGGCACGTGGGGACGGCACGGGCCGTCTGTCGCCAGCCCGCGGTGCTGCTGTGGTGGCCAAAACCACCAGCGCAGCCTCCCCCCGCTCCGGGAGCTGCCGGGGAGGGGGCAGCTTCTTGCTGCACGCGCGGGGCGTGCTGGAGCGAGCGTCTTTGGGGCAGAGGTGCACTTGAAGGGCTGCTTTCATCCTGCAAACCCAGGGTCGTAGCGCTGGTAAAGCAAGGGCGGAGAGGTGAAAGACAAATGTTGTCTTTAATATGAACTCACGGAAGCTCTGAGTAAGTAGGTCACCTCATACTTCTGTAGTGTTGTTGCTGCCCACGTGAAAACCCGGCCTCCCCTTTTCCGTGTGTTTCCTGAAGTTTGTTTTCCCTCTGCAAAGAAAGTTCCTGAGCTCAGAAAACATCCAGTGGTTTCCAAAGCCACATGCTGGCTCCTTTTTAACCACAACATGTGGGAAGGGAGATGGGTAGCCTCCTCGCCTCCCTCTTTCCTGACTTTTTTTCTGGCGGGGTGGGAATTAAATTGCCCTTTTTGGGACAGGCAAAATCCCAAATCTCAATTTACTTGGGCAGAAAACCACATGAGGGAAATGATCCCAATTGTCCTTGAAATCAGGCGAGCTATACAAAGGTAATGAATCGGCTCCTGCTCTGCATCGGGATAAGAAACAGGATGTTACACCCTCTTTTTTTTTTTTTTTTTTTTTTCTTTCTCTTAATATCTCCCAAAGCAGCAGCCAGCTGAATTTTCTTTCTGTGCACTTTTACAGCCACCCGAAGGACTGATAAGCCGCAGCATTACGGCTTGTTTCCAGCTGGCCAGACTTGTTTGGCTGCTGGTTCGGAGGGTTCTCCCACTGGTGGAAGTGGGATATGGCCAAGCTGAATGTTTGGGGCTGCAGGGTCGGAGCACCGGGGTGCTTGTGTTGGGACACTTGTGAAGACGCGAGGGAAGGGGTTTGCCTTGTTCCCCCAGGAGCCTCAGCGGTGTTTTGGGATTAGAGGATCAGTAACTGGGCAGTAATCCACCAGACCTTCCTAGGGAAGCTCCCCGAGATCAGGGACACGGAGATGTAGACAAGAAGGGAGGAAATGTGGACACCTGCAGGGGGGAGGTTTCTGTTCAATCCCCAGCCCGCTAGCACCACTCCAGACATGCCAGCGGCGGTGACCTTGCAGCAGCCGGCACGCTGGGTCCCGTACAGCCTTGCACAGCTTGGTTTTGAGATTTCCAGTTTTCCCACCTACAAAATAAGGCTCTGACTCGCCTTTTGCGTGGGGGTCCCCAAGGTCTGTGAGAGCTCTGGCAGCAGCTGAGTGCGCACGTGAGCTTGGGGTTGGAGAAATCGCTAAATCAAGCGGTTGACCCTGGACAGGAGTAGAAAATCCATAAGGGGAGTATTGACTGGAAAATAAAGGGAAGCTGCTGATGCTGAATCCTTCTGGGTGGGAGGGAGGGAGGAGAGGGGCTGCGGGGTGTTTTTGCTTTGGGTAGGTGGGGGAGGAGAGACTGTCATGAATGTGGAAGGGGCTTCCTAGGTGTCTGGGGACAGGGAATAGGTCATGTGCAAGTTGGGGCTTTCTCTCCTGCCACAGAAGACAGAGGAGTTTCACCACCCTGGGGTCTTGCTGGTGCCGGGAGGTATCGTGCTGGTTATTTGGTTTGTGGATAACCTGCAATTTTATGGAGCCATACAGATCATACAGTAACATCATCTTTTTGTGGACCCTTAGAGGTATCCCCAGGGCTCCGAGGGCTGCTGGAAACAGCAGATGTTTCTGGGTGGATGTGGAAACAGCAATGCTAGATGGCTCGACGTGAGGCAGCCGAGGCCTGCAGCCCTTCGGAGATGAAGGCTCACAGATAAACAGCGCACCGATAACCAGGAAAGGCAACTACCCGAAGAGCTGCTCTTCCTGGGCTGCGCTTTGGGTTGAGCTCCACTCCTGCTGTTTTCTCCTGTCTGTAGGAAGATAAAGCAGGGGAGAGGTTTTTAAAAGCAAATAGTGCTTGAACAAAATCCGATTGGAAAGGGATCGGCTTTGGCTCAGAGTCTGTGAGCGTCGGTGCTCTAATTAGCACAGGGCTGAGGCTGGCGAGCCGGGTGGGAGACCTCAGCTTCCTCTTCAGGTCTTCAGCTGGTGACAGAGGGACTTGGACCCAGCTGTGTTGGTGCTGGCTTGGCTCAGCTCTCTTTGCAGCCCCGGAATTTGCAGTGAGGCACTTCTCTTTTTTTTTTCCACAAGCTTTGTCAAGGGCTGCAGGAGAGCTGCTGGGCTGCGTGGCCTGGGACAGCTCTGCTTGTGGCATCATCCACGAGCCCCAAGCATGGGAAAGGGCCCCTGGACAGGGAGAGGGAGAGAGAAGGAATGCAAGTCTGGAGAGGAGAAGCGGAAAATGCTGTGAGCTAATCAGGGCAGGATTAGCATGTCTTGATAAGCCAAGATGGGCCTGCAAGGCTTTGAATCCAAAGAGAGCAATAGCATATGGTTCCTGTGCTTGTAGGATTTACTTGTATCTGCTTCCAAGCAGGGCTGCTCGCTTGCAGCAGCCCTCGCTGTTTCCAGTGCTAGCTGCAGCTGGGACTCCTGCTGTCCTCTGGCCAGCAACACCTTGGCTCTCTACGGCAACCCCCACAGCTTCCCTGACACTGCCCAGGCGTTCTGGAGACTGGAGCTGACTGTGGAGGCTTCGTTTGGGGGTGGCCGTAGCATTTAGGGTCCGTGCGTGGGAGCAGGGGTCAGCGAGCAGCTCAAGGGAACAAGCCCGCTGCCGTTGATCGTTGCTCTCGGGAGGTCTCTGGCTCACACAGTCTCTTGCTCTTTGTCTCTCCCTCTCCCACTCTCCAGCTGCAGATGAGACATTCTCTTTTAAATACAGCCCTGGAAAGCTGAGGGGAAACCAGTACAAGTCAATGATGACCAAAGAAGAACTCGAGGAAGAACAAAGGTAAGCTGTGTTTCCTTTTCCTTCTTGCCCAAGGCCATCTGGTTTGCACCTTGAAGCAAGCGGGCTGTGTTCAGACCTCTCTCTCCCCAGACGACATTGGTAGCCTTGGGCTCAACATCTCATTGCGCCATGGTCCAGACCTCTCCCACCCAGGAAGACATGAGAACAAATAAAGTCACAGTGATTTAGGAGATGAAGACACTGTGCCTCTATGTACCCTTGGAGCTGTTTGAGCTCCTTCTCTGGATGCTTAGACCAAATTTCCCACCTGATGCAAGCTGGTGTAGTTCCCCTGACCCCATTAGTACCATGTTGATTTACATCTGCTCAGGACCTGATCTCTAGCCACTTCCCCTTCCCTTTACCCTGTGGATGGCCTCCAAACTGAGGACATGGACATAGCTCAGAAATACTGGAGCAAAGTGAAAGAGTGTGGAGCTTTGGAGTTCTCTGTGATGGGACTGAGACTGGGAAGGTCCATACCTAGGCCTGGCTCCTCAGCTGTCAGTGATGGTGGGGATTTGCCATCTTGGCCCTGGTAGAGAAGGAGAATTGTCCATCTCACACTTGTTTTGCTAAAGTTTCCTCCTGAGTTTGAGCCCTGCCTGAAGAACGGAAGAGCCTGTCCTGTTAGTGAAAACAAGCTTTCTAGCTAAAGATTTCCCAGGCTATACAAGGGAAATCCCAACCTTGCACCGCGAGCTGCAAAGCCCAATCCAAAGCCAGTCTGTGCTGTCAGTGAAGTCCCTGCCCATGTGGCTGCTGCCCAGCAGACATGTGCAGCATATATCCCTTCCCTCTTGGGTGAGCTGCAAGGAACTGATTTCCCAGTGGTGGTTCAAGGCGAGCCTGGGAGATGATGATCTCTGCTGCTGTCCCGAGGGCTGTAGGACTCGATTCTCCTCCCAGTGGTGTGTGGGGGAGTTTGTCACCCCTTGCCTGCGATGCGTGGTTTGGGTACCACCGCAACTGGCATGGTATAAAGGCCTGACATGGACTAAGTGGAAACAGGAGCGCAGCAGGAAAGGCAAGGATGGAGGGATCGCACCTTGCCCCTGGGTCAGGCATGATCCTGCTGGCAAGCCTGCCCTCGAACCCTCTGGGCAGCACCTCCACATCGCTGGCGGCCGGGCTGGCCGGGCTTTCCCTCTGTGGCACGAGCAGGGCACCATGGTATGCAGCGTAAATCCAGAGACCTGCCCGAGGGCTGGCGCTGACATGTCCTCACTCTGGTCCTGGGGGAGAGGCGGGTGGTGCCCAGGGCTCTGTGCAGGCTGCCTTCGCTAGCCAAGCCTGCAGCCCACAGCCGTTCTGTCCATGGCAAACCCGACTTTCCCATCAAGAGATGTCTTCCCTTTCTCCCGTGACTTCTGGACTCCCAGTTGTCCTCAGTGTCCCAGTTCAGCTGCCTTCTAGCACTGTCGGGAGCAAAGAACTGTGAGGGCTGTATGCTCTGGGGTCAGCAACAGAAATGAGCTCTGGTTTCCTCTGCAATGGGTTGATTCTGCATTGGTGGCATCAGGAAAAATGTTTGCTTTCTTCTTTTTATTATATCTTTATCATGCCTGGAGCCCCCAGCCTGTAAAATGCTAAGCAGGTCTGTTAGTGTCATTGTCTTTGTCACTTGGGGAGGGGGCTGGTGGAGTGAACTGGGTGAACATGAGTGAAACCCGTGGGGCTCAATGGCAATTGTTCTTCAAGATCCTGCTAAACACCTATTAAAAAATAACAACAACAAAAAAATCTACCTCCAGCAGGTAAATTCAAACCCTTTGCACCAGCAGCTCCAGCCAAACCAGCTGAACCTGTAGGGCCTTCGGCTGGTTCCTCTGTGGCAACAAATACTCCTGCCATGACCTGGGGGTCTGGGGATGCTGAGGGGACGCTGCCTACGGACAGCAGTGGGATGGGTTTTGTACTGGGGACTGTAGAACCAGCTCCGGGGGCTGGTGGACCTTTCCTGAGCGTGTGGGACCTCCCAGGCATCGTTGATCATGTCCGTCTGGAGCAGTCCCAGGCAGGACAGTGCACCTAGGACTGATGGACAGTGCCTGGACATTGGGGTCCTCTGGGGGCTCTTGGCAGCCTTCTACTCTGAGGGCCATTGGCAGACGTGTTTTTCCTACTGCTGCTTTATTTCCTTCTCTTCCATATTTGTGTTGTCCATTTCTTTAAGGCAACTTTGTGGTTTTTTTGTTTGTTTGTTTGTCTTGCTTTGCTGCTGGCTTACTTCCCCCCCCGCCCAAATCTTCACTGCGGCACTAGCAGCTTTTCCTTTCAGGCCCTGCAGGTGCTGTAAGCGGGCAGGGCTGCTGCCAGGTAAGCTCCCGAGCGAGCTGAGCGCAGCGGCTCAGCCCAGTCCCGCATCCCTCTGCCTCGGCAGTTCCATCCCTCTCCCCGACGCCACGCACCCTGACCGTGCTGCTGATCTGCTGTGACCCGGGTTTGCCACCTTTATGTTGCAGGATTGAGCTGACCTCTGATCTCACATCTCTGTAGCAAATACCTTAGGTCCTCGGCTGCAAACATTCTTGCAAATCTTTTTGGTAAGGACACGCTGTTTCTTAGAAGTAGTGGTACCACTGATAACATCTGCTAACGTGTTTTTGTGTTTTGGCTTTTTTGTTTGTTTGTTTTTTTGCTTTTGGGTCTCATTTTCTGGGGGAGGGCTTGTTTCCGAGCTGCAGTTGCCTGCCTGTCCCACCTCCCTCCCCGCCTCCCTCCCCCTTCCCTCCTCATAACAGATTGAGTTCACTCCCCTCTGCCTCCGTCTCGCTTTCCGTGAGTGCTCCAGGGGGAATGGGAGCTCTTGCGTTCGGATGCTCACCTCTCCCATCTTGGATGCCTGAAGTTGGACATCCCGCCACCACTTCTGTTTCCTGATTTGGAAAATTAGGGCTGCTGAGTGAGCAGGTAGTTAGTCCTAAGGTGTGTTGCCAAAGCTGAGACAGGCTTAGTCTTTGCTTTTAGCCCTGCCAGCCCTCCAGTTTTTCTGTATGAAGCAACCTATAAGCAATGTCCCCAAAAATGTGAGTCCCCCAGGCCCCCTTGAGGCTACTTGTTGCGGTGATTAGTAGTCCACAAGTCCCAAATTAATTTGGGAACTCCTGATTTTGGAGGTGCCGTTGAAAGAATTACTTCTCTTTTCCAGGCAGAGCTACAGGACTTCAGACAGGACAGGACAGGCATGCAGTAGATTGGGTTATTTAACCAAAAACCCACTTCTGCTCTAACCTGCATCACTCCAGAAGCTGTGGTTGTCTTGCCTAGTATTCACTTGTGTCTTGTGGCTTCAAACTGGTGCTAAATCTGGACTAAAAGGGGAAGGAATGTGACCTTTACCGAGTGATGCAACATCCTGCTTCTGGTTACTTTAGTCTTAAAAAATAGAGGGATTTCTCGGTGAGGGAGGAAGACAGTAAATCTAGTTGGGAAATACATCTGCTTGGGTGATGCTGTGCTTGAAAACACCTGCTGGGTCACCAGTACTTCTAGAACCAAAGCATGTAGTGTTTGCTCCCCTGGGGGAGCAAAATAGTCTGGGCAGGAAGGGGAAGAGTGCAGGGGAAGGATGCAGCCCTCAGTCAAGCCAGCACAGTGTATTTCCCAAATCTTTCTCTTCTGCACCTGAGGCTTTTGGCCATCTGTTGCCAACTGTAGCTGCCATGGTGCAAAGCACTAGTTCAGGTTGAGAAATGTGACTCGTAGCAGTGCAGCCTGTCCCCGTTCAGCCAGGGCTGAGTTGTGTAGGCATAAGAGACAGCCCACTAGGGCTGACTGTTAGGTGTTGCTGTCCTGGCAGATGAGGGAGGAGGAGGAAGCGCTCCCCTGTGTGGCTTCTCCTGCTTCCCAATCCTTTCCTCTCATCTCCTGGCCAGCCATGGGTGGGTTGAGGAGACACTACTTGAATCCAGGCTAGACTTAACCCCAGGGCTCAACTGCAAGCTGGAATTCGTGCAAGGGGAATTGGATGGCTGTAAGTTTCACACAGTCCTTTTTTTTGGTGGTAATTTAGCAACTGAAACCTGTCTCCGCCCCAGCTGGGTTCAGAGCACCTCTTGGTTATGAGGCACTGAAGAAAACTGGGCAGGGTCCCTGGAGTGTCAGCATGGCAGGGTGCCCCAGACAGAGCCTGGCTCTAGGGAATGACAGAAAGGAGAGACCTTTCCCTGCTCTGCCAGACATCCCAGATCAAAGCGGGGATGCAGCTGTGGCTTGAGGGAGAGCCGTGCTGAAGTTCGGTTTTGAATGAGATAATGCTCATGATGACAACTCTGGAGCACACAAGAGCAGGAAACAGCTGCAGGGATTTAATGACCATGCTGACAGAACTTGACCTATTTTGAGCACCTCTACTGGCCCTCCAAAAATAAGTGGGTGGACTGGGCTGGGGGAGATTGCATGTCGGGAGAGCTCTCCATCGGCATCTGTCCTGTCCACCCCCTGCATTGCCATCACATAGCCCTGGCTCGCTTGCTTGCTCCCCCTCTGTATAGCATAGGATGTGGGCCTCTTCCTCCTCCCTTCTCTTCTGCTAACCTTCACCCCCAACCCAGTGCCTCTGCTGTCCTGTCCTGTCCAGCATGGTGCTTCTTTTGGATGGGGGAAGCTGGTAAGTTTGGGCTTTCTTTGGGTTTTTATTGTTTGCTTTTCATCTTCTGCAGCAGGATAGTCATCCTGGGCTGCGGGAGGAGGAGTAGCAGCAAGGGACCGCAAAGCCTAGGGCCATGGGACTCTTCAGGCTGGCCACTGCTTCACTGCGGCCACCAGCCACGGGGATGGCACCAACCATGGGCAAGGCTGCTTTCAGCTGCAAAACATCCAGCACACGAGGCAGACTTCATCCCCACCTGCCTCTTGTAGGAAAGGGGCACTGCTGAGCTCCCCCTGCTCTGATGCTCCTTCCGTAGGTGCCAGACTCCACTTGTATGAGGAGGGAGTCTCCTGGGGGCCCGGTGCCACTCCCTGCCTCCACCATACCCCAGGGAAAATGTCCTCTGACCTACGAGATGTCAGAGGAGTTGAGCTCTGGCCCTATTTATAGAGCATCTGATTGAGTCATGAGTCCCCAGCAGCTTTAAAAACTGAGCTACTCAGGATGCCTCCCTCAGAAACCCTGGGGAAGAGGAGGCCAGGAAGCCCCCTCCCTGTCTCCTCCTCTTCTGCCCCAGAGAGGAAACTTTTGCAAGCTCCTCCGTAGCCTTTGCAGCGTGTGAATCTCTGACCCTGACCTGGGACGAGATTTCAGCCCCAACAGCGACTCTGCTTTGAGCTCCCGGGTTTTTTCTTTTGGCTCAGGTCCTGAATTGTCCCAGCTTGTAGCTGCTTCTCCATGTCTCCCTCACCCAGTACTCACAACTTGTCTTCATCTGCTTCGCTTAATCCTGTGCGGCATGGGCAGCTTGCCGTTCTCTCTCTGCTACCTCTCTGGGAGCCTGGCTCTGCCTCTCCTGCGGCTCCCCTGTGGCTGGGGGAGAGCGAGGTCTGTGGGGAATGGGGGCATCACACCAGGCTGGCCACAAACTGGTAGACAGCGAGCTGGAGCACAAACACTGAGCTGTGGAAGAAAGTGCAGGCTGGCCCATCCATGGCTTTCCCCACTGCTGCAGTGTTGGCAGGGGGGGGTCAGGAGTGTTGCAAGGGGATGGACACACAACTGAAGGAGGTGATCCTGGCCTCTCGGCTGAGCTGGCCAGGAGCTTAAGCCACCTTCCTGGCTGTGCTCTGGCCTTTTCGGCTGTTGCTGCTGTGGCTGGGAAACGTGGGAAGCCTCTGTCTTGAAACAGCAGTGGGCAAGGTCTGCTCGGGGGTGATGCAGTCCCCGAACCCACGGACTCCTCGCTGGCCCCTATCCTAAAGGTGATGGGACTTGTGCTCCCCAGCCACGTGGGCTCTGGCAGCCTCGACTGCTTTTCTGGTGTTTCTGAGGAGCAGTAGGTTTTTCCTGAGGTCGTGTGCACCTTTTGACTTTTCTGTCCAACTGGAGGGATTTTGGGTGTGTTTTGATAGAAGCTTCCTTTGGTACCTCTCACTGTCCCGCTCTTTTTTCTAAGCACTGACTGTCTCCATGTTCTGCATTTAAGTCCTCTCTCTCCGTGTTTTACCTGTTGGCTGAAGGAACTGGCCCACGCTTTGGGGACTACCAGGAAAGCTTAGATTTAGCTTGTCATTCTTCCTGCAGAATGCTGACAAGACTGGGTTACGGCCACTACCAGAAATGACATGGTGGCTGCCCATCTCATAGAAATGGTAGAGAAATGGGAAGCAGTGGTGATGGGACCATCCCCAGCAGTGAGATGGGAGGGAACTGCCTGGGGAGAGCTTCATCACCCATTGCCAGGTCTGCCCAGCACCCAGGGTCTTTCTTCGCTGCTCTTGATCCTCAAGGGTCGGCTAGCCTGTCTGGATTGAAGAGAGTCTGGAGCCAGATTGCTATCTGCCCTCTTTGCCAGGATTGCAGACCAGAGGACTGATGTTCCCAAGAAGCCAAACTGCTCCCTCTGCCAGGAGGAGGAGCTGGGAATGGTCCATACTTCAGAAAATCAGCTTTCTGAGTGAAACTACTGCTGGAAAGGGCACAAGGGATTGCCAGAGGTGGTTACAGCAAGATACTTTGGGACCTCCTTGGCGTGGGTCAGGACTCCTCTGGAAAGCTATAGTCTGTGGATGGGCTACAGGATTTCCTGACCTCCTGCTGCCAGTTTTGCACACATAAAGGATAAACACACATGGGAATGCCACCAGCCCACTGGGTTTATCAGTGCTGGGATGCTGTCTGCTCTCGAAGGCAAGAAGCCCACGCCCTTGTGCTGATGCCACGGCTGAGCTGGAGTGCAGGGAATGCTTCCGAGGCCACCAGAGGGACATGCAGTTGCCATGCTTCAGGAGATGCGCAGTCTTTTGAGAACTTCAGTACCTGAGCCTCCCTCATAAGCCAGGACCTGCCCTTGTCTGAGCTCCTTGTTTTCCAGTTGTTCCTTGCACAGAACCATGTCCAGCTGGCAAATCGTACGACTTACTGACTTGGCCTTCAGCTAGGGCCAGAGCAGAGATATTTGGATAATTTTTATCTGAAGAGAGGATACAGGCTTCCAGCAAACGAAGACTCTAAGTTGGTTTGATTGATACGCTGCTAGGGGAAAGCATGCTAACCAGGTTGATCGTATTGTCCAAAGCAAATGGAAAGGAGGGGAGAGCCAAGGATAAACAGTGGCTCAAAGCTCTCGGCCTCCAGCCCAAGCTAATTAAGCCTCTCAGGCTCCATGGCAGCAATGTCAGAGCTTCTCAGCCTAGGGGGGCTATATGGCCCTGATCTCCCCGGTGACGGGCTGTCTCAGGCTCTTTAATCTAATCCCCCCCACAGCTTGCTCCAAGAGCAGTAAGGAGTACCCCTGTTGTGTAGATGGGGAATTTATGGCTCTGACAGACATCCTCCATTAAGTTTATGCTTGGTTTAAAATCATTTCACCCCAGCTGTCAGCCTGGCCCTGTCCTGGAGGTGAGTATCCCTGTGAGGGGCTGCAACTGAGCCCCATCCGCTCTCCCAGACATCCTCCATCCCTCACCACTCCAACTGTGGCACGCTGGAGGGGACCTCTCCTCTGGGCCCCCGTGGCAACGAGCTTATGCCCTCGCACGTGAAATCTGATTACGCTTGCGTGACTTGAGCGGGATGATCTGATCCTCAGCACTGCAAATCTTGCAGAGAGATTATCCACTCCAGAGAATTTCCTTTCTTTGTCCTAATGGGCCGGCCACTGAGCCTCCGCAGCGTTGCTTGAGTAACGCCGGTCCGATGTGATGCTTCAGCCTGTATCTCCCATCCGGGATCCGGGTCGCCAGCTGCACTCGTGAGGCTGCTGGAGAAAGAAACCTTTTGCAGGGGATTGAAGAAGAGATGAGGCTGCAATTTGCTTTCATGCTGTGGTGGTTGGGAGCAGGGGAGTTTCAAATAGGGCTCAGGTGTTATGGGCAGTGAACCCTATTGAATTCAGGAGGAATTAGGCTGGGGTGCATCTGCATGTCTCTGTATGTTCCCAGGTACTGTGTGTTGTAGCTTCCCTCTGCCTTAGCGCAGGTGTCTGTCCGTGGGCAGCTGCCCAGCCTACTGTCAGGTGTTTCCCATTGTGGACAGTGGGCCACGAGAGATGCTGGGGCAGCAAGGGCAGAGTGTCTGAAAGGTTCAGGCTGAGAACAAGGGACCATGTTTTTTAGTCCTGGCTCTGCTAACAACATACTGCAAGTCCTCAGGGAGTGCCTGGATGTCCCCACCCATAAAACACATCTAATTATCTCACCTTCCTTCCCTGGGACATTGGGAGACCTTCCCATCAAAAGGAAGCCCCATGACCTGCAGAAAGCCTGGGGTTTTTTGCCTTCTTCCCTTGAACAGACGCACCTGTAGGAAGATTGAGAAAGGTTGACCTGATCAGGCACGCTGCCCTGTGAAACCAGTACTTGATCCTGGCTCATCTGGCTGCAGGTGAGAGGAGGAATCTGGGCTGGACAAGGGTGCCAGCAGCCTGGGGAGGCTCTGCACAAGACAGTGAGGCAGTAACCCCTGGAGCTAATGAAGGCTTCCAATTAATTGGGCTTCTGCAGTTCTCATAGGTAGGTCAGAAGGGCTTAGTCTTGGTACCAGACGAGAAGATTTACACCCCTGATTGAGTTTTGACTATCCTGCTGCAGTTGATGAAGCAAAGTGCCTCCTCTTCAGAGGCATGAGGTTTGCAAACAGCAGCTTGTTCTGCCCCGAGGTGGGAAGTTGCCTTGCCTTTCCTGCCTCCACACACACCGAGTTTTCCCCCTGCTCATTTATGTGAATAATGATGAACCAACCTGGGGGGTGAAATGACTGAAATGATTTCTCTTCTCTCCCTGTTTCTCTTTGCAGAACTGAAGACTATATGAAGTTGTCCCTAGCCTCCTCCTAAAGGCATCCCTTGGCATCTTTAAAGGCTTGAGAGAAATACCAAAACCAACCAAACACACCCATAAGAGAAATCCATAAACCCTCAAAACTTGGGATCCCCTCTTGGTCTGAAGTTGAGTTCTTCAAAAACTCCTGTGGTGTCAAGTTTGAGGAGATCCTGTTGTGTGGCTCCATGGATTGGGGCTGGGCCCAAGCAGTGACTGGAGTTGTGTTTGGGGGACTGGGACGTCCTAGGATATGAACCTTCTTCCCCCTCCCCCAAACAGAACCCAGATTGGATATGAAATATGCAGCGAGTCTATTAGTTGTGTTCATTACCATGTATTAGGCCTGCCATGAAATCCGTGTTGTTCCTTTATTGGGGTGGGTGAGCCATAGCTCTTCTCCCAGACCAGCCTGGACCTTATACCAGACTATGAAGTTGTTTCTTCCTGGGGCCAAACTTGTCTTTATTGCTGAGGATGGGAACTGCCCATGATTTCAAATGTTGTACAACGCTGCTTTATTCTGAGGAGTGGAGGGACAAAGTGGCGTCCCAGTGAGAGATGGCAGATGGTAGCTGGATTGACTCAAATCTTGCTTCTGTAGTTACTTTAGCAGAGAGCT
Source organism: Phalacrocorax carbo (assembly GCF_963921805.1). NCBI lineage: Eukaryota > Metazoa > Chordata > Aves > Suliformes > Phalacrocoracidae > Phalacrocorax > Phalacrocorax carbo. The sequence continues at coordinate 885,743 of NC_087528.1, forward strand.
GATTTCTGTAGGTAGACAGAATGACTTGAGAAGTGATGAAGATTGATAGTTTAGCTGTTCTGCTTGTGGTGGAGGTTTAGGAGACCACACTTTGGCTGCTGTTAATATCTGGATTCTCACTTTTCCCTACTCCGGTTCCCAAGAGGAGAGACCCAAGGAGGTAGCTATGGGGTGAGGGGTTCCGTCTGGCTCAGGATGAGATTGTGGGGGTCCTGGAACAGACACCCTCCCCATTCCTCTGCCTGCTTGCTGTTCCAGTGCCCCTTCTCTTGCTAGCCCTGTGGCTTGCCCACTGGAGCCAGAGCTCCGCATCGCCCCTCAGCTCTGTCACTTAGAGAAGATGAATTCGGCTGGGCGTGTGTACCTGCTTCAGACATAGCAGGTTTCAAATCAACCGCAGCTGGTTTGTAAGAGAAGAGGGCCTATGTCCTCTAACGACGTTGTAGGAACACCAGGCTGGGTGGGAATGTGTCCTTCAAAGTTGCTCTCTCACTGCAGGACAACTGCCTCCTGGCTGACGCTGCAAACATATCAGAAACCCAACAGGCTGCTTTTTGTTTTTTCTTTTCTCCTTTTTAATTCCTATGCAGACAATACTTGAAACCTTGTACACAGTTGTCCTTTCCAGCGCCTAGGGGTGGCAAACTCTTCATAAAAGGGCTTATTTAAAGAACAGCAGGAGGCTTCAGCTTTAGAAGAGGCTGGGCTGCCCCTTCCCAGCCGACAACTGCAAGCGTGTTCAGTGGTTTGCATATGAATTTAGGCACATCTGGACCCTCTGCTTCAACATCCCACCGGTATAGCCGCTGTCTCCCCTCGGTGCTGGCTAGCTGACTGTGTCCCGAGCACCCAACTATGCAAAGAATGCCTTATATACATTGTGTTTAAGTAACATGGCAATATGTACATCGAGCAAAGTCTATAGTTGAGTCCAGATTTTTGCTAGTGGCAGTGAGTCAAACTATTTCTTCAACTCAAATGGCTGTCTGGGTATTTTTTACTTTCGTTTGTTTTGTTTGTTTTGTATCTGATGGTGGCTCTTATACAAAGGACTGTAATTCTAGTGGCTTGAATCTGTAAAAATTGCCTTTGTTTGGTCCAATAAACCTTTGAATAGTTTATTTGGTTTGTGCTTGTTCTCCCTGCCTCCAGCAGCTTGCAACTTCTTCCTCAAGAGATTTGTGTTGAAAATCTGCATTTTAGGTTAGAGGTACTTTCTGCTCTCCTACGCCTTTTACCCCATAAACAATTCCACTGGCTTCCTTAACAATAGAGTCAGACCAGTGGCAAAAGTCAGGGATCTTCCCTTATTTCTGCTGGAGTAACGCAGTGTTGAGCAGGATCCCGGTCTTGTTTGGCTGCGGAGCAATTGGCAGCGTTCCCAAATGCAGAGCTCTGCCCGGGAGTTCAGCTGCTGTGAACACGGATGCCCAGTTCCTGAGACGCACATCTCCTCTAACATACCTACGGCTCACTGCCCCAAACCTCCAGCTAATCGTAAAATTCTTGGACTGAAGTGTCTGAAAAAAGCCTACAGGGGTTAAATATGCGAATTCAATTGCCTATCAAGAAGAATTAGGCTGCTTTGAAAATCCTTAATTAATCTGTTTTGTCAGCAATAAGTAAAATTCTGTTGACCTCCTGAATCCAAGTAGTTTTGAGGACAGCACTTGTGGGAAGGGAGAATGATTTTACTTGTGAATGGGGTAGCTTTGATCTGAAATCATTAAAAAAAAAAATACAATCTGGAGCAGTACCGAGTTGTTTTACAAGGTCGCCTTTGATAGGAGAAGCTCCTTTCTAAAATCAGTTTAATCTTTTTGATGCCTTACTCTTCCTTCCCAGGCTCTTTTCTCCCTTTATCTTTGTTTTGCTCTCTCTTTGGTGTAGATTAGGTAGCACAGAGAAGTCACAGCGGTAACAGCTCTTTTTTATTTCTGTTTTTCAAATGCACAGTCCTGATACTCAATGTTGAGGGGAAAGCGAAAACGCATTGATGTTGCACTTAAAAAAATAGAGTGAATATTGTCTGTGATCTTGATTTTGGAGGTTTGGAGACAAGGAAAGGGGCCTTTGGGGACCTTTCAGCAGTGTTAATGTCTGAAATAACGAGCAAGGGATGCAGACCTGTGTGGAGCGCTCCCAGCTGGCATGCATTTCAGACACATGAGGCAGAGCTGTGTATTGAATTTCTCCCCAGCAGACTGGAAATGTGCCCTCTGGTGCCCAGCAGTGATCTAAAATAAAATATTGATCACTAACGACTGTGCTTCCCTTCCTTTCGTCTGGAAAGGGCGGTTGGATGCTATTAATGGGAGCATAAAAAAATTACAGAAGAGACAGACAAACGCGGGCGCTTGACAGCCTGTGGCCAGAGCTTTCCTAACCAAAAGATCCCACATCATTATCAGGGTATGTTTGGCCTTAGGACAATTGCATTTTAATTGCAATAGAAAAGAACTGGCAAATGAGCTTTCTTTTGCCAGGATCCGCCTTCTTCCCGCCCTGCCTGCTGCAATGGTGCCGGGAGGACAGCCTGCTGTTCCTGCTTCTGCTGGGGCTTAGCCCAGGAGAGGGGAAAATGCAGAGCGCCTCTTCCCAGGAGCTCAGCACACAAAGGCTCCTCTGCCTGTTCCTGTCTCCTTCCATTGATCTCGTTCGTGGTGCGGTTGCTCCTGACGTGTTGACGCTGCCCTCTCTTCTTTCGGGCAAAGATTGTGTCCTGGTTTTGCCTGTCAATAGGTATTTCTACCCCTCTGGTTACTGCAACAGCTAATAGTTTGTCCGCACAGGACTTGCAGGAAGACCACCCCAGGTTAACTAATGGCGTGCATTTAAATGGATTAATTACAGTGTATTAAAGTCCTATGCAAAAAGCTGGCTGTGACGGGGACAAAGGACTCCTACCAGGGTGACCATGTGGAAGTCAGAGCCAGAGTCTGCCTTTCTAGCCCAGGGGAGGTCTAAAATGCTAAACAAGCAGGAGGAGCTGGGATTGTACAGATCTGTGCTCTGAGCTGCTGGGCTGTCGCTGAATTCTGGCCCCACAGTTACGCAGGGGCAAAATGAGCCTTGAAGTAATAGAAACTGCTTCTCCCTTGTTACAGCCGTAAAACACCACCACCTCATTAGTTCTTCTAATCTCACAGAGTGTCAGGTATGAGGAGTGCTAGGCAATGCGGCAATCGGATCCCACTCAGGTAGGAGTCCGGCAGTGAGAATACACCAGCCCACAGCCAGCCCTCACTGAGGCCAACGTGCACATTCATTTTGCCCTAAAAGAGGATTTTGTGGACATCAAAAGCAGTTTAATCAGTTTGTGAGCTACTTGCGAACAAATGACCCTCCTGTGCTGTCCACCCTTCTGTATCCCTGAGTGATGATCAGTAGATGTGTCACCAGTGTAAGCCCTCCTATAAAGCTTCCTCAGATAAAGCCCTGTGACAGACACCAATCTTTGTGCTGCGGGACACGCAACAATGGTTAACTGCTTCGGGTTAGGGAAAAGCAGGATATCATCTGTTACCAGGGAAGGGAGTTAATCATCTACTGCGGGACTTTCTAGGGATGGAGATCTGAGCTAGATGGCCCTCTGGCCAGCCCCTGCCCACCCAGGGATCACCTCGTTGCTGGACTGGCTGCATGAGTCCATCTCACCATTTGACATTGGCGGATGAACTCTGGATCAAAGATTTCTATCTGTGATCTTATCTTCCAGTGGCTGATTAAAGTCATGTCCACACTGAAAGTAGTCTAGTCTCTAGTTCTAAGGCAAGGTATGCATTTAAAATTTAATAGCTATTCCTGAATTACTCTGTATCTTCATGCTGTCATTGCAGAATGAAAGGACACTGCTGATGAAGCTTAATCCCATTTCATTATGGAGTCTGCTAAATTGGGACATGTTGGTTTTATGAAATTCCGCATGTCCAGTTACCCTGAAACTTTGAGCACAGATAAGCCCTGAGAAACTCCAAAGCTGGTGTTAAAGCAGTCTGGTTTATCTCCATATTTAAGGAACTGCAGAGACATGCAGGATGATTGGATAGCTGGGAAGGTGGATGAAGGAGAACCGGAGGCTCTCTCTTTCTCATCTCACATGGGCAGATTTTCTGCAGTCAGCAGAGCTTGTAAAATGACCTCTGTTTGACTTTGTATTTCATTTGACCATGGGGTTCTTGCTCAAAGTGCTTTCTGGGGACTGGCTATTCCTACTTCTCCTTTTCTTCTTGACAGGGTTCAGAGAGAGCAGCTGGCTGCCATCTTCAGGCTCATGAAGGAAAAAAGTGACACATTTGGAGAGATGTCTGAAGGAGACATGAAGGAGCAGCTTAGACTGTATGATATATAACCTCACAGCCAGTGGAGACTATGCCCAGAAGTCATCTTGGCCCTTATTATGCAGCACACTGGAGACTGTAGTGCTACAGCCATGTTTTGGTAGTTATTTTGCAGTTCCAGTTTGTTTTACAAACACATATAGGCCTGGGATATATATATTTCAGAAGATTTGTAATTTCTCACCCTTTGTATCATTTCTCCTTGAAGAGTTATCATGATATTTTCATCTCATGCAGAGGTTTTTACCTCTTTCTGGCTGGGCCATATGTCTCAGTCACACAAAATAGTTAAAAGTTGCAACTTTTTTTCTGGCCACGCTTTCTCAAAATGCATTTTCAAACCTAGTCTTTATCAGTTTGACATCTGAAGAAAGCCAAAGATGATAGATGTAAAATGGATGAAAATAATATAATCATAGAATAACTTGGGTTGGAAGGGACCTGGGAGGTCTGTAGTCCACCCTCCTGCTCAAAGCCGCATCAGCTATGAGATCAAGCCAGGTTACCCAGAGCTTTATCCTGTCAGGTCTTTAAAACCTCCAAGGGTAGAGACTGCATACCACCTCTTGGCAGAGAGGCTTCCAGTCCTACAGCTAGAAAACTAATAGCCAAAGCCAAGGCATTAGTGCGGCGATTAGAGGTGAGTTGCCATTCTCATCTCCTTGGAAGGAACGCTTCATCCTTCATGCTGGCTTTCTGAAACACATCCAAGTCGGTGCTGCTGACCCCGCTGAGCTCATCTTCTCGCCTGAGAAAACAGCAGCTAACTTCAGCCTGGAAACACAAACATCTCTTCGCCTCTTGACGCTGGTAAAACAGTGCAGAAAGGTGGCTGGCATTTTTACAAGGATGGTTGTGTGCAATTCAGATCCTGTTCTCCTAAAATAAAAAATTATGCGGGGAAAATGACTTTACTTCGGAAAGCTCTGTGAATTTGTCAGGTATTTTGCACAGTTTTGACCGGCCATGGTGGTTTGGATCGAGTAAATAGCATTCTTAATTTTAACTGAATGTCTTCTGGTGTACTGTTCTCGCCAATGAAATCTTGTTAAATACTTTATTATCAGGAAGGATTTTCTCAGTTTTAATAACTGCCGACAAAAAGGAGGCAACATTTTCTGACCCAGCTTTAGGGAATGATCTCTTAAAAGATAAGGTTTGCTTTATTTTGTGTAACCCTTTTGAGTCTGGGAAACCACATATCCCATTATCTGGTCACTGTTTCCCACTACAGTATGTTCTATAACACTGACTTTTAAGCAAAATTTTATATTCTAGTTGTTTTCACTTAGGTGAATGCATATTTATTAGAAAATAAGCTGGTTTTACTACCAAGTCATGACTTAATCTAAATTTAATGTCTGAAAATTTCCTCTTCTTATTCGACGTGAGGAAATTAAGTGGGAAAAGGAGTCTCATGATGTGAAACATCATCTAGCTTGCTGTGTCCCATGGCCACCATTTCCTTTGTCAAGCTGTGCAAAGGGAGGAATGTAGACAATTTTCTTCCCAGTTCAAAACTGAAAGCAGGATCTTTTCCAAAGCTCTTTTGAAAGCAAGCAAAGGAGAGTTAAGTTTAGTTGAGTTTTAGTCTTTGTCTTGTAGACTTTACAGTTTATTTCCAGAGTGTTTTTATATTTCCTCTTTCACACGTGGGCAGAGAAGAACAGGAACATTTCTGAAAAAAAAAAATTCCTCAAACTCTTCAGCTTCACATTATGCTGGCAATGAATATGGAAGAGCAGCTGGCATTACACCTGTCCCGCCCATACCAATGCCGAGCAGTGTCACCAAAATGTTAAGACGCTGTTGATGACAGGATGGTGGTAAAAGACCTGTCAGTTACTAGGCCGAACTTTAAGGAAGAAATTAAGCTAAATAAAGAGGCCTGTGCCCAAGACATGCTACAAAGGGATGTGTACATGTAAAACTCAAGGATTTTAAAAGGACGTCTCCTCTGCGTGCGGCGCAAGGCTGCAGTGACGAGGAGCCCACTGGACACGTCTGCAAGTCCTCCGTGGACGCAGCGGGCAGGTGCCGTTCGGAGGCTGCTGGGACCCGCAGCCATGGCGTACGTCCCAACTTGGCCAGCTTCTCATCACCTTCTCCCTCTGGGCTCGTCAAAAGTTACACAGGGAGCCTCGGCATCTGCTACAGCAGGATCTCCCCTCCTGGGTCCTGTCCTCTGAGTAACACCGGCCGCTTTTCCTCGGCCCTACGCAAGGCTGGCGGGTACAAATGTGGTCGCGGCGCGGGGGAACGCCGTGAGGGCCATCGGGGAGCCCTGCTCCCCCTGGGCATGCTCTGGGGCTGCAGTCATGGCCGGGAGGGCCCGCATCAGCCCCCGAAAGTGGGCAAAACGCCAGACTCTGCACAGAGCAGAGTATTTTATTCAGTTCATTTTTGTGCAAAGATGGGTGCTGGGTGGTAACCCACAAAGCTAGCACCCCACACCGAGAAACTACAAGGTATTTACACATTCAATGTGTCGGTCACAGCTAATATTCGCACCCCTCAGCTAATAATTTCTTAGTTTCTTTCTCGTTTCACCCTAAAGGTTCAGCTCCATCTTAATTTACCACACATGCTCAGAGAGCGAGGGGCTTATTTCAGGGGGAATTCTGGCCTATGGGCGTGATTTTGGTATTATGAGGATAGTTCACCTAAAGGGCACTTTGTTTTAGTTCTTATCAACATCCCAATTAGTTGTTCTTGATTATACACTTTATCACCCCATTCTCAGCGTCTTCTGAGGCGGGATGTTCCCTTCTGAGTCTCTCAGTTCTACTCAAGGATATACTCGTACAACAGATGTTTCCCCCTCTCTCAGCTCCCTTCTCTGGCCGCCACATTCTGTTTTGCCGGGCTCACAGGGGTCACTGCTATTGCTGAGAGGAAAATTCTATCTTCCTCGGGGTATCACCCGCGCTGGGGCCCCTCACGGCGTCTCCTGCGAGCCCGGCCTCGGCGGGCCAGGCCCGCACCCGGCAGCAGCTCCTGCCCAGGCTGTGGCGGACGCTTCGGGACGGCGTCGTGGGACGAGGAGAGGGCGGCCCGGCCCGGGAAGGGGCCCGCTGCTGCGGCGACCGGCCCCGCGCCGCCCTCGGCCGCTCCCCCTTGGACAGGCGTGTCCTCGCCGGGCACCCGTAGGGCGACGCGAAACAGCGCCGGCTTGTCCCCGCGCGGCCCCCGTCAGCCGCCGCGGCGGGGCAGAGCGGGGAGGCGCGCTAAGATGGCGGCGGCGGGAGGGTGATCCCGGCCCCGGCCCCGGCCCCGGCGGCGGGAGGGCGGCTCTGGAGGCGGCCCTCGGGGCGGCCTTCTGTGAGTGCCTGGCCGAGGCCGCTCGGAGGGGGTTGCCGCGCCGGGGAGGCAGCGGGGACAGGCCGCCCCCGCCCCGCCGGGCTCCCGGTCTGTGAGGCGTCCGGCTGGCCCGCCTGTGCGCCGACACCGCCACCGGGCGTCCGGCCTCACCCAAGGCCCGCTGAAGTCGGCAGGACGCTGGTTCCCGTGGGCTGGGAGCGGGAGCGCAGTGAGATGAGCCGAGGTGACCGGTTTAAGCTGTTATTCAGTAAATCCACGCTCGGTGACGGGCGTCGGGTCCGTCGGCGCTGGCACCTCGGGAGATGAACCCTCTGTCCGTCTGAAAGCTCCCAGAGCTCTGTGGAGTGTGTGTTTGGCAAGGACGGTTCATCCTAGGGCTTTGCCAAGATGTTTTGCAGCCCCATTTTTTCTGATGTGTGTTCCTGACAGCCTGCCAAGCATGCTTTAATGTAATCATAGAATCGTTTAGGTTGGAAAAGGTCTTTAAGATCGTGTCCAACCACTAACCTAACACTTCCAAGTCCACCACTAAGCCATGTCCCTAAGTGCCACATCTACACGTCCTTTAAACACCCCCAGGGATAGTGACTCCACCACCTGTCTGGGCAGCCTGTGCCAGTGCTTGATAACCCTTTCAGTGAAGAAATTTTTCCTAATATCCAACCTTGACCTCCCCTGGCACAACTTGAGGCCATTTCCTATCGTTTGTTACCTGGGAGAAGAGACCAACCCCCACCTCGCTACAACCTCCTTTCAGGTAGCTGCAGAGAGCAAGAAGGTCTGCCCACAGCCTCCTAATCTAGTCATGTGGCTCTTGGTCCTGCAGGTAAGGAATAGGGTGTGTTGATCTAATCTTGGGTAGATCAGAGAGTGTTTTCTTCCACATCCTTAGTGTTCTTGGACATGTTTCATTTCTCATTCAAGCTCAGGCAGTCTTTGAGTGCCAGAGAGAGAGCCAGGTTTAAAAGAAGTCTGGAATGATTTAGTTCAGGAGCTTTAGTAGGTGGCAGGGGTGAAGGCAGGGGAAAAAGAGAGCAGAATTCTGCTCGTCTGGCTCTGTGGGTAGCTTTGATAAGGATTTCAGGTTTGGAGACTTTCTCTACAGATCTTTTAAATGAGCTTTTTTGCACAGGTTGCCTCTGGCATTGATAAACCTTATGCTCTGTGATGTGATAGCATCTGCTTTGCACTCTAGAGCTGGTGTAGGTTACGTAAATTGGGCTTGGCCCCCTGCGTTAGCGCTGTAGGCGAAGCGGGTGGCTGTGCCAACAGTACGAGGAATTGTGCCAGTGAACTTGTCGAGTGTGTCTGGTAAGGGAAGAGGTGGGTTTCCACTGTCCTTTCCTTTGAAGGAAATGGGAATAGTTATAGATGAGGAAAGAGTGTGGCCCCATACCCACCACAAACCCTCTGCTCTCTGCACCTATGAGGTTATTTTCTGTCTTCTGCGCTCTTAAGAGGAGGTATGGGATTTTTGCAAACCATGTCAAATATTTTGAATAAATTCCTGTGGGGCATTTCTCTGAATCAGAGGCAAAAGCCCTCAGCAATATCTACCAGAGGAGAACAAGTAGGAGTTTCCAGACCTGCTTTGGAGTTATGGTAGTGCTAAAAAAAACCCAACCCGGCTCCTGTTCTTTTTTTTTGTTTTGGTTTGTTTTCATTCCCACCCCCCAGTCCCTCCTGTCTCTCAATTACTGTATCCAGGCTACATACATTTAACAGGGAATTAAATCCACAGTGTCTGAATTTATAATAGGCTGGGTTTATTCCCATGGCAGTGGTGGGAACAAAGCTCAAAAATTATGTTGTAGATAATGATCCATTTTAGAAAATATCATTTCCTCTGACGAGTGAAATAACCAGTTCTGAAATTTGCAGTAACTGTCGACTCTAAGGAATTTTTGTAGTAATCAAGCAGTGAATGTGTAGCATAAGCATCTCCTGTTTTAAGAAGGCAGCTTCGCCTTTATAACCACCCACACTTTTGTTGGTGAATCACATTTTGATATAATGACTATATAAAAAGGGGCCAAAGAGTCAAATCACTATAAAACCCTTGGTATTTTAGCCTTTCCCACCTGCATTCCTCTGGAAGCTGCCTGACCAACATAGCCTCAGAGGTGGTGGAAAACGTACAGCGGTGCCTGCTACCTTCTCTTTGTGGCAAGTGAGCCATATTTTGGTTTATTCTCCTTTCTCCATAATATGACTAAAACTTTCTCACAAAGGTGAGTTTTTATAGGACTTTTGGCATGTTCCAGGAATGTGATCTCTCTTGTGAGTCCTCTCTAAATGTCAGAAGCAGCAAAGATTCTGGTCTATGACTGCCTGTTGAGGGCGTTAGGGAAGCAGCACCGAGTGGTACAGTTCCTAAAGATGAGCTCAGGAGATGGGGAGGGAGTGCTAGTACCATGGATTTAAATACGGCTTTTTGCTACAACAGGAACAGTGCAAAGCATGGAAGTCCTTCTGATTTTATTTTAAACTTTGAATATATTTATTGCACGTCAAAAACATCCGATCTCTGGGTCCCAGCCAACACCTCTGGAATAGCTGTGGGACGCTCCTTTTTCTAAAGGAGAAAATCTCTTGTCTGCAATGCTCTCCTGATTCCCAGGGTAGGTCAGGAATGCAGTCATCAAGATACATGTGTAGTGAGTGAGTCATGGCGTGATCAGCTGGTGGGAATGCTCTGTACTGCTCGAATTCCTTAGCCAATTTGTATCAGGAGCAATAAACGAACAAAGAGGAGGTGCTACATAGCTTGTTTCATCTTTGTTTGTCTCAGAGGAAGAGGGTAACTGATTTTGTTTTCCCCGAGAGGGTAGTGTCAAACCTACTGTGGGGAATGTGACTGTTTCCACACATTAAGCCAAATTGTTAGGGATGCTGCTGTAGAAAGAGATGAAACAGGCAACCGACATAGTGCTGGGGAATCCTAAGCAGTTTCATCACATCTCCAAAATCAGCAGTGCGAACTGGGCCAAACGAGGCAGGGGAGGTTGCGTGCCTTCTCCACGTGGCCCCATGTGGGTTGTTTCCAGTGGGAGAACCCAAGGGTGTGGGGTGATGAATACTTGCACCCGTTGGGTTCAGTTTTCCCGCCCCTACAGTGGTTAGGAGATTGCAGTCTTGGTGCAAGGAAAGGCAATGCTTAGAGAGCGATAGTGCTGCTGCCAGAGCTGCCTGGCAGAAAGTATGATCCTTTTTGGAGCTTTTTTTTACCACGCTCCTGAAATGTCTCACCTTTTCTAGGCCAAGGCTAAGGTAAATGAAACCCTGAAGTGCTCAGAACTAGAAGAAAGTTTATATGCTGCACTTTCTGTAGATAAATGTAGGTAAATGTGAGATGGTGGGGGAGGAGAAGCGAGTACTGTTTATCCACTGGATGGTGCTGTTGTTTTATGCAAACAGCAGACGGATCCTGCATAGCTCTGCCTGAAGACTTCAAGTACTGTTTTGCTTCAGAAAGAATGAAGAAGGGTATGCACGGTCCTTTTCTCATTAGCAAATATCTCCCAAATCCTGTATGTTGTGATCCACCTGTTGTCCAGCATTCCTGAGACTGGCTATACTTAGCTAATGACTGCAGATGGGAAGGCTCGTATTTTCTGGGCAATTCTTCCTGAACAGGACCAGAATTTTTCTAAAAAAAAATCTCATTTAAAGCTTCCCTCAGTCCCCCATCCCTCAAAAGTTAAGCTTTGTTTCACCTGCAGGATGAGTATTTGTTGCCTTGGTCAAGGGCAGTAAGCTAGCTAGGAGTTGCTGGGGGAAAACTTGTTTTCAGAGTCTGTGGTTATACTTCGTTGTGGGGGAAGAGAAGCCACATTCCTCTGATGAAGCCACCTTTGCAGAGGCCAAGACTCGAGTTTGAATTCTGTTTGCCTGCCATAGCATCAGCTAGCATAGCATCAGATAAGATCTGAAATAGGTATTTGCGACTTCTGTGACATTATTCTAACATCCTTGTAACTTTTTATTGTATTGTTTTACAACTCTCTCTTAAAGATATAACTGCAATCCTTATGTAGGAGAGGACTTTGCAGATCACTGCCTCTGTAGTTGGTTTTCCTTGTCAACACTGGTACAGACTTTTATTGGAAAGGAAATAAAGAATAGTAGCCTGTGTGGTATGACAAATTGTTTTGCAAGCTCTGCCTGTGACTCAGCTGTTGGAGTTCAGCTACTGATAATTGATTGAAGCAGAAGGTAACTCAAGGTACTCGTTTAAGGAAATGGGAGGGTAGGAGAGGAAGTGGTGAAAGTATTTAGTTTGTAGTAAGTGAAGATGGCTGCATCAGTTCAGTAGCTGTTCTGAAAGGTGATATTTTGAATTTTTAGGGCCTTCCAGCATCATAGGACTGGTTATCAGCTTCCTTCAGTTTCCAGATACCCCGAGTTCTGGTAGCAGAGGGAAACTTTGCAGAGAAAACTGCTGTCTGCTGGCAGCAGATGTTTCTGATGACCATGGCTAGTCTGTGGAGTACAGGTAGGAAACCCCTGTGTGATGGCACTGGTTCAGCACAGAGCCTTATATTCTGTGTCACTGGCAAGGCTTTCGTCAGTGCCCGTGTTCCTGCAGCAGCCACATCTGAGCTCATGCAGAGCTGATCTGGCAGGAGGCAGGCGTGGGTGCAACTAGCCAGGGGCTGGAGACTGGCTGCTGCAAACGGAGGGGGGAAAGCAGAGGTCAGAAGAGATAGTATCTTACTTTGAGGAGGCCAGTGGGTTATACGTAGGGCAAGTCCTGACTTCAGATGAATAACAGCATCAGATTAATGCCTTAATTTCTCATCTTACTGTTTGGACTCAGGGTAGTGGTCCCCCATTGAAGCACAGGATCTTTTTAATCCCTGCTGTTGCCCTGAATTCCCTTTAGCTGCCCCTCCATTTGCATGGAGTGTGTCCATCTGTATCAGCAAGGGCCATTTAAAAATCCAGCTGTTTCCTTTTGGAGGAGAAACATTACAGCCCAGTCCCTAATGGAGGTCCATGACCTTTTGAGGGAAGAGGGCTTACTGAAAATGTGACTGGACAGATAAACCGGGACTGCCTGAGGAAGCAGGTTTGAGGGAGGTGGAATGACTGGCTGCCTGGGCTTGTCCCAGTGTCTGATATTTGTCCTAAAAGAGCTACATCTTTTGCAAAATGGAGCAGTTATGGTTTCTGGATACTTCTAAGATGTGGCCTGGGTGGCTGGGAGAGGGACTCACACCTGTTGGTCTCTGAACTTTCTGTTTGTTTTCCTTTTTTGTTAAAAGATTTCTGTGTGCGTTTACACACTTCAGTTCTGATCGCCTGGGTAGATGTTGTCTGTTCCTCTTCCATGGTCTTTGTTTTGTTTGTTTTTCCACTGTGATGCGAAGCTATTGGATGAATTACACAGGGTGTTACCTGTGTATTAGCAATAGACCAGTGGAAACCGGATGGAGAAAATACAAACCCCAGCTTTTCTCTATACAGACTATGCTGAAATTTGCACACCCACACACTTAAATCAACTTTGTAGTGGTGAAGTTTGGCTTTTGGCATGAGCAAGATGACTTTATTTCAGGCAGTGCTGCATGAAAATTGTAGGTTGGGTGTTGCCGATTCCTTCTCCTGTACGGGCTGTGTTTCTTTGTCCTGCAGTCAGTAAAGGATTTCTGTGTCTCATCTGCTGCCTCTGTGGCAGGATGGAGCCGTGTGATGTTAGTGATGAATCAGAGTATCACCATGTGTGAACTCAGAGACCTTGAGAAAGGAGCAGAGGCATTCTGAAAACTTGTTTTTAGGGGGAATTTTATCTTTCAGCTGTTTTCAAGCTGCCCATGAACACCCAAAAGCGTTGGGCCTCAGTCCTTGCTCTCATTTTATGCATACACCATGACAGTTTCAATAACACTATAATTGCACTCTTAAATTGGCAGAGCTGCGTGTGGGTTGATGAGATGGTTCCCTAAAATGTCCCGAGGAAATTGCCCATTGTCTTACATATCTCTTGTGCTTTGTTTTGTTTTTTTAATTCCTGTCAGCACCCTTGAGGTGGGAAATTTTCTGTTTGGCTGTTTTATTTAACACACCATTCAGGCAACTGGGAGATCCAGCAGTCCTTTGTGCTGCCCCGGAGATCTGCGAGGGACTCTGGTCCCAAGCTTTCCCTTCTCCCCTATATCTCTTATCACAGATAAACATCCACATCAGAGAGCAAACCTAGGGGAGAAAATCTGATATTAATGTAACTGAGAATGTAACTTATTGCAGCGGGGAGGAATTACTGTGTGATACAAAATCATTAAAAGAAAACCTTGCACCAGTGGCTCTTGGACTTGTGTGTTGACCTTGAGGAGATGCCTCCTGGGAACTGAAATGTTCTGCTTGGGGCACAGTGCAGTCACAGCTGTGAAGATCCTGCAAACAGTGGTGTTAGCAAGTGGTTTCCTGTTCTGAGGGCTGAGAACTTGTGCAGACAAAATTTGAGATGTCTTTTTCCTCTTGCATTTCACTATTTCACCTGCAGCTCAGCAGTCATCTCGGCAGAGGTGCTGCAGGTTTACGAGAAGCCCCTTTATCCGTGCTAGGCTGCTAGTGGAGCTGCTCACTGCTGGTACTGGTGGGGAGCGGCATCTTTATCACTGCAAAACTTTGGGTGCACAGGCAGGGAAGACGATGGATCTGCATCCAGTACCTTTATACAGGTTTCCAGCAGAAGTGCTGTCTTCGGAGGCCTGGCCGTTTTCAGGCTCCTTCATGTCAAAGGTCTGTCTTTGCAGCCAAGCGATGCTGCCTGTCTGGGTGGGATCCCACAGAGCTGCAGGAGCATCGCCTGCTCCCTCTGGCTCCCACCATCCTTTTTGCCAGCTCCTCCTGTAGCCTTTTGTGGCAAAGGGTTTCTTGGTAAAGGCTGGGTTATCCTTGTTTGTACGTGGATATTCTGTACCCGTGAATGATCTGCATTGCGTGTGACAGCTTGGTAATATTTATACTGACAAGCCGGTGACGATGGTGTTGATGTCCCTGCTTGCTTCCTGCAACAAGAAGTGAGGCAGCCACCCTCTTGCTAGTTGTACCAAAACGTGGTGGTTTCTGTCCTGCCCTCCGTGGTCACAGTGACTGACTGAGCTGAGAAAAAGTGACTGTTTCGATGCCTGTGGGGGCACACACATGTGGATGCTTAGGCTTAGGATCTGGGAGCCCAGGTCTGATCCACCACATTGTCCTGAGGTGGGAGAGCATGTGATGATGGTAATGGCAGGGTCCTGCCCTCTCAACCTAGGGGCTCATCGGCACATGGTGGGGTAGCAGAGCTGTGATCTGAGACCCCCTCCAACAAATACGCTTTCTCTCTCTAAACAAATCTACCAGAGGACAGCATTATCTGCCTGTCTCAATTCTTTTCCCTTCTTTGTGAGCACAAAATATCGCAGAATAGCCTTGTGTACAGCTAGTTTTGGAGAAAGAGGTGGCTGGGGGTACTGAGAGCATGCTCCTCGGGTCACGTAGCTGAGGGTATCGATGGGTATGCTAAAGCTGTGTTCCGGTGCATGTAGGAAGGGATGGTGCAAGGATGGTCTGTTGTCTGCCAGTTCTGCTCATCTCTTTTCTGTGCATCAACTCCACTTGCCAATTGCAGTGTTGAAACAAAATTTGATCACCTGGACTCTGCTCTGGGTCAAACCAGGTTAATAAAACTGGTGGCCAAGGGTTTGCAGGCATGAGTGTGACTTGATTTGGCCTGCAGGAGAACCCTGGTAGTGTTGGTGACCACCAAGATGTCTTGATTTTGGTGTTTCGGGTGCAGTTGGCAGAGCAGGCAGGTAGAACAGGTGTCTGTGGCTGAGCATATCAGCCAGGGTCTCCGGCACAAGATCGGGCAGCCTTAAGATACATTTTTGTTGACTTTGCCGACTGGTGGTGCACTTCAAGGTTAGCAGCAGATAAACTTGTGCCCAGGGTAGGTAGAGTGAATGCCCTTTTTAGTGAAGCATGCTCTGTTTATTTATGCATAAATGGAACTGCAGTCTTCTGATTTACTTGAAGTTGTAAGGCCAGACCTCGTCAAATGCTGATATTAAGAGGCTGGCTGAGTACCGTGCTCTACAGGGAACAGTAACCAACTGAAGGGACCAGCTTTCTAGCAAAACTGTCTTGCAATTCAGCTGCAATCCTTAGGTGGGCAATAAATTGTTTTGCAGGAAACCAGAGAACCCAAAGACTAACTACATGACAGGACGGGCAATTTTTTTTCCTGGATAGATTAAATAGCAAACCACGTGAAATTCCACAAGTAAAATGCCACCTATTTATCTTGAAAGGCACAATGTCCCTTTTGTAGATGTGAGTTACAAGTAAGATAAAGCTAATTCTGAAATCAAATTGTGTTTTAGGGAGGACCTGAGCTTCCATCCGTGAAACAGGGTAGTTATTTTAATGCATTTGTGGAGCACTTGACGTATCCAAATGTTTTTAATAGATTGGCCTCCTGAACAACAGTGAAACACTTCAGCAGTGCAAAACAAATAACCCAGCTTAGACTTGTGAGCTGCCGGAGCCTTGTGGCACCAGCCATCAGGGTTCTGAGGTCCTTGTGGTGCAGCCACCGGTGCCTAGGTGAAGCTGAAAACAAAAAGATATCCATGTAGCTCTGGGCAAAAGCAGGACTGCTGGCACCATCCTGGTTAAATTCTCGTGTGATTAACTGCCTTTTACAGCGCTGTCTCCTTTCTGTTTATTTCAGAGACCTGTCTGGAGAAGCGTGCGGTGCTGTAGCATGGCTCGTCATGTTCCTTTCAGCAGTGACTGCTTTTCAGCATCAACTGAAGGAAAAACAGTAAGGTAACATGCAAGTGATTTTGGGTAAATTACATTAAGTTTATAAACCCAAGGGCTTGTTCTTTGCTCTTGGATTCTCAGAGCACTTTACCGCATGGTTTCACAGAATAGCACTCGTAGTTAAACAACCAGAAGAGTAATTTTCCACAGTCCTTATTTTTCTGCAGAGCTCTGTGTCCTCTTGCTCTTGGTTGTTTTGTGCATTTACTCTTAAGATATTAGCTATTTTAGTTAACTGGGCTCATGTTTACTTACGGTTACAATATCAAGGGGTAAATATGAACGCAAACATTGACCAAGCTGGAAGGTGGGGTGGAGCAAAGGTGGTGCCCTAGGTGACAGTCAGTGGAGTATCATGCAGTGTAGATTGCTTAGGGAGAGGGAGGGAAACTGCAGGTGCTGAAAGGTGTACGAGCCCCACCCGACATCTGTATAAAGTCATAATGAATGTATGTTCATAATAAACTCATATACTCATAAAATTCAAAAGGAAAATATGAACAATAAAAACATAAACTCAACCCTCAGTCACAGGGTCAGTTTAGATATCACTGAAGCTTGGAGCTGCATGAGACGACCTTTCAGGATGTCTCCTCCAGCCTTTGTTGCTGTGGCTCTGCAGCGTAACCCATTCTAGATGAATGGGTAGTGTCTCAGTGAGTGCAAAATGCCTGCTACAGAGGAGAGAGCTGTGAGGGCAGGCTAGCGGAGATTAGCACGAGGGCTGAACACCGCCTGAATTTGATATCATCCTGTTAACAACACAGCTTGGACTGTTCCTGTTGTAGGCCTGATCATTCTTATTTGATAACTAAAAATGAGGACGCAAGGCTTGAGATGCAAGCTGCAGAGCTGGGAACACACGCACTTAGCATATGTTCTGCCTGACTTCTCTGGGCCGTGCTTTTCACTAGAGTGACACCTGTCTTTAGGAAGTGCAGCTCAGGGGAGGAGATGAATCGTGTCATTGTGCAGCATTATTAGAAACAGACTGGCTGATCCTCTTGGCCTCAGCTGAGACTGTGCAACAGGAATGTCCTTCTTGGAGATGTAAGGCCTGTGAGACAAACCCCAATTGAGTAGGTGGGAAGCAGCTCCCAGGGAACCAGGAGAGAATGACATGCCTTTGCTGAGCACAAGGATCTCTTATTTCCACTACAATAACATGGTGTGCCACTTTCCTGCCCAGCAATTACTTTGCCTGGGGTTTTCCCAGTATGAGGTTGATAAGTGTTGTGCAACTGGGGTGGCAAAAAATTACCTTCTCTCCATGGCTGGGCAAAACCCTCTGTCAAGTTCATAGGAGGAGGATGGAGGTAAGTAGCACAGGACCCTCTAGGTTTCTAAATAAAGCAGGGCCGCTCTTAAATAGAAAACAATAGGCAGAGAAGAGAGAAGGGAAGAAAAGCATGTGATTTCCAGCAGTGAGTCCATCTTGCTTCTCACAGGACCTGTGGCTGTGCTACTCTTGCAGCTGAGAATGTGACTGCACTTCTCGGATGCATCTGTCAGGCAGGAGCAGAGAGGAAGGCACTGTGAGGCCACATTTTTGCAAGTGCCAGTCAGGGGCATGATTTATACCACTGAAGAAACAGGCTTACATCTTGCATTCCTGTAGCACTTTTCACCCCAAAGGATGCCAAATGGCACATTTGTCCTGCCAGATGTCAAGAGGGGTGGTTTCTGATGTTAAGTCAGTGTGAAGAGTATGGGAAAGACATTTAGCAAGAAATATTTCACTTCTGGCTCTAAAATTAGTAGGCTCCCACACCGATGTGATTCTGTAATTCATATTGGTGCAGGGCCTGATTTTTTGCAGCCAGACGTGAAGTGCTGTGATAATACACTTGTGTTTTTTGCCAGGGGTATGGAGAGGAACTTGGGATTTGTGATTCTTGTGTTTGGTTCTCTGGAACAGTGGAGAGTCCTGGAACACTCCTACTCCTGGCAGCTGTCAGGGACAGGAGCTGGAGAGGCTGCTGTTCTGATGGGAGGCCAGCCAGCATTGAGTTTAATAAATTGCCTCCTCACCTGCCTGCAGTACTGCCCTGCTCCTTGGGGGAACAGCTCTCTGAGAGTTTCCTAGTCAAGGAACAGAATATTTTTTTTCCTTTCCATCAAATAGATTTTAAAGGGATAAAAAACCCACAACCCCTATCAGCCCTGAAGTGGTGTCAGTTTTCTGTCTGTCAGTTCTTGGGCGATACGTGAGGCTTCCTACTGGGATGGCACAGACAAAATGCTGTTGAGGGAGGCATTTGGATGAAAGAGCCCTGGTTCTTTCCAGCCAATGTAACTCCAGCTGATGTTTCCAGCCATTGCTGCTGGGAGTGTATTTTTCTGGTTTTGGGGTTTTTTTGGTTCATTTAATTTTTAATTCTCTCGAAGTTACTGATTTTGAATTAAGAGAAGGCTCGTCAGTCTTCACAGCTTTGCGTATCTGAGAAGGGAACGCCAAGACCAGAGCCATTGCAGTGTTGCAGCTTAAGCGCGATGGGGTGTGTGGTGAAGAGCTCAAGAAGCAGAACAACAGTGTGATGGAAGACTTGGTCTGCTTCGCTCAATACCGAGAGGTTAACGCCTATAGCTGTGGCCAGAGGCAACATTCTTAATAGCTAAGTAGTCATCATGCTTGCAGAAAGAACTAAAGCTCCGGTGACCGAGGCTGTAATACGGCCAAATTCAGAGCATTTATACCCCATCTCCCAGTGATTGCTCCAGGCAAGGGCTTTCCCTGGTGCATGGGAGTTGGCTGGAGGAGCCTGCCTATGTTCCCATTGCCAGTGGAACACGGGGAAATAGTCCAGCTTGAGCCCATATCATCCTCTGTTACAATATAGATTCAAGGCAGTCTCTTTACTGGGGCATTAGCTGGGTGGGGTTGGATACCAAGCAGGCAAAACAGCACTAATAAAAACCAACAAGTTTTCCATTCTCTGCCACTCTGCTGTGTGGATGCTGAGGTGCCACTTGCTAGCACTCCACCATGAAAGCCACTGTCTGTTTCTCTCCCAGGGTGTTTCAGTCCATGGAGAGCACAGGCCAGCTGGCTCGCTAAGCTGTTCCCCACCTCCTGGTGCAGTTCTCTGAGGCTTTGCTCTGTGACAAAACTATGAGTATTCTTGCAAGTGCAGCAGTAGAAGAGGTAGGGCCTTTGCACCAATAAATGCTGTTGTCTCTGGGTGTTTGTTCAGTTTTTGAGAGAAGGTTTGGCCCAGAAGAGAAGGAACTTGCTGGAAAATGGCCAGCGAGTGTGGAATTAAGGCAAGCTTGGGAGCTGCTGGGCTGTCAGTTTTGTTTGGTGAAAGCAAGACAAATAGCTGTGCAGAGTTTGCTCTTGTAATTCCTTCCCTCCCAACCCCCGGATTCCCAGCCTGAAAACCATGTGCTTCTGGAGATGACTACTGACCTGGGAGGGGAAACAAGAACCTCGCGTTTCCAAGCCTTTGCTAGCTTAGCCTTTGCTAACCCACAGGCATGACCACTGAGCAGTTGCATGCTGCATGCAATGTCATTCTTTTTCTCTCCAAGTTATAACACTCAGTTCATATCAAGTAATACTGTGAACAGGGCTCTAACATCCCCAGCTTCATGAGCAGGTCCTTATTCCGTGGGCTTCCAGTCGAGTACTGGTTTTGGTATGTTGTGGACATCACCGAATGACAAGTTTGTCCTAGAGTGAAGCTTGATCAATTCGTAGAACAGCTCTGCCCTTAAAGCACATCTTGTGGTGCCCTGTTCCCTAGCCCAGAGCCATGGGAGAGTGGAAAGCACGCAGGGCATAGGCAAGTAAGCAAGATTGGATGCACAGCCCTCTGGAGAACGTGCGTGCAGATAAGTTGTGGCATAGTTCAGACTCTAGCTGACCCCACAACAGGCACAGCTTAAGATCTAATAGAGCTAAAGTTTGTTTATGAAAAAAAAATCCAGAAGGGCAAATCTGCCTTTTTATCTGTCCAGGATGTAAGTAAGGATGTAGTTAAGTGGATGTAGAATTAAATGGACTGTTAGATGGTCCCGGGTGGGGTTTGCTTAAAAAAAAAAAAAGTCATCTTGTTTTCACAGCACTAAAGAATAGAAGAAATTCTGGTTTGGGCATTGATGTTGGTAGCTGGACAGACTGAACATGGAGCAGCAGGTCTGGGCTCGGAGGCTCTGCACCGTGAGAGAAGCGGCATCTCCTGGGATTGCCAGTAGGACTGCCAGAGAAACATGCAAACCCTCTCCTTTGGAAAGGGAGGCTGGTGTCTGGCCTGTGGCCCCTGGGAGAGTGCCAACCCCTGTGTTAGGTGCAGTCTTCTCTTATTATCTCCCCGCCTGTGGGCTGGGAGCCCTGTGTGTCCTGGGAATCATATTCTTAGAGAGCTTTGCAAGGGAGCAGCCCTGCTCTTCGCCTCAGTTTTTACCCGGCCATCCCTGAGGAGTTACAATACATTCCTGTTTCCCAAGCTGACCTCGTGTTTGAGCTCACCAGCCTGGTTACCTGAGCTCTGGCAGGCTGATTTCAGCAGTAGGGGTGGAGGATGATGAAATAATACTCCAAGGAAGTGAAAGGCAGTGATCTGATAGGGTTGTGGTTTTTTTTTCTTTTAGGTTTTCTTTTCTTACACCAAAAAGGTGAAAAGCTGTGTGTTTTGCATAGCAAGTCTGCTTTTGACTAATATGTTTGCCAGAGATTTGGATATTCCCCCAAGCACAGTCTTTCCTGAACATAAAGTACTACAGATATGTTCTCCACAATTGCCAGCACAGTTCCTTAAAAGCAAAGAAAGCTGTCTTTTTCTGGTTGTAGGCATCTTGCTATCCCTTGTGGCTCTTGGTTTTGCAGTAATGTTACATGATGAGGCTGAAGGAAAATGTTTGCTGCCTCCAGAATTTCCCTTTGGGACCCCGTTAACAAAAAAAGCCTTGTAGTCACACACAAGCAGCTTCTTCCAAGCAGTATGCCTGAAGGTGCATAGAGCTTGAAAGAGGAAGGCTAAAATGAAGCTGTTGCTGTGTATGCTGCATATCGGTGCTTCAGGATGGACACTTGTTCCTGTAAGAATGTCTCGTTGGAGATCTTGTGGGCACAGAGTTGCTACTTGCCTGCTGCACACCCAGACCTGGAGCCTACCTCTCTAGAATTGGCTGGAGCTAATGAGGGCTGCCCAGGAACGTGGCAATACCTTGGCTGATCCCTTTCTCAGTGCCTGTAATTGCTCAACAGATCTCCTTTGATCCTAGGCTCAGTTTGAGCAATAGTGAAATGTTTTGCTGTAGATGGAGGCAGAGTTGTACCCTGGACTAACAACCTCCCTCGTGTTTCTTCAAGGGCTTTTCAAACCTGTGTGTTGTTATTTCATTTTTCTCTCCTAGGTCCTCTGATAACTGATGTCTTGCACTTAAATCCAGAGAGAGTAACTTGCTGGGAAGTACGGACAATAAAGAAATGCAGCTGCTGCTGGGCCTTGTACAGGGATTCCTTGCAGCTTTTTGCTGTGACGCGTGGAGGGAAACGAGGTAGGTGTGAAACCTGTTAACTGGCTTTCCTGTAACTTAAAGCAAACATCTTCAGTTCTCTGTGTATTCAGTAACAGTGTGAGTACTAGCTTCTGAGATTTGTGATATTGTCAACAAAAGCTTTTCTATATCTGAGCTTGATTTTTGATAAGAGCTGTGTAAAAGCAGTCTATGTCGTAAAAAGCAATATGGCCATTTCTTGAATTGCCAGGGCTAATATTTAACAGCTTCCAATGAGTTAAAATAGCCCTTTGCTGTAGCATGTAAAATTGCACCTCTGGTATGGGTAAGTGTTTCTCTGACTGTGGTGTTCACCTCTGCTGGCGGGGAGATGTATTCCGGACTGCCCAAGATCAACCTCCAGGCAGACTGCTGATTTTCATGGAGAGGAGAGGACGAGATAGGTATTGTGGAACTTGGGATGGGGAGAGGGATTGTCAGGTGCTACCTATCAATGAGAAGCAACATTTCCCAGGTCTGAATATGCTCATGGTTCAAATCAAGCATAGCGCAGACCCCGAGGGTTGCAGCAGGGATTCATTACCCTTGGAGCATTTTGTGTGCACGTGGCATTAGTGAAGTTTTGTTTTAACTGACGCTGTTGATGAAGAAAGCCTGGTTATACCGTCCAAAACCCAAATGACCAGGGTCCCAGTAAGGGCAGTAGTGTAGAAGGCAGTTGTCTGTCTGTGCATGATGGCATGATTCACAGATAGAAGAAACTTGAAATACATTTTGGTGCTATGTGGAATGAAAATTCAGATATATTAGATGCTCCCTGAAACAAAAGGAATTTCAAGGTGCTGTACTGTGGGGACCACCAGGGTGATCTAGTTCTTTTCAGTCTGTGGCTAGTTGTAGAATTTAAATCCATCCATGTCCCGTTTTAGAGGCGAACTGACATAGCTGTCATTTCCTGCCTGCTCAGTGATCCCTGTGAAGGGATGAGGCAAGAGTTCAAAAGCCAGAAGTAAAAGACTAGTCCTAGAGCTGTTGCTGGAGGAAGCTGGACTGAGAGCTCACAAAGAGCAGCTGCTGAAGAGCGCGTGTTGCTGCTATCTGTACAAGCAGCTCAGAGCTGAAGTGGCACGCTCTTGAGCCAGCTTGGGAACCCGAGCTGCAGGCAGGCCTGTGTAGCAAGTTTGTCAGCTACAGCAGGATTAGATTGTGATGGCGTTGGCACCTTTCAGACAAGTGAAATGCTGGATGAAGTTTTTCCAGTTGCCCTAAAGGCAGGTCAGCTTAATCAGAGAGCGAGGGGACTGTCTGCCTCTAAGCTCTGTCCTCTAAGGCTTTAACCAAAGGACTGGGAAGCTGCCATATGAGGATAGGCTGGGAGAGCTGGGTTTGTTCAGCCTTGAGAGAAGGAGGCTCAGAGGGGATCTCATCACCACGTACCAGTACTTAAGGGGCAGCTACAAAGGAGATGGAGACTCCCTTTTTACACGGAGTCCCATGGAGAGGACAAGGGGAATGGACACAAGCTGCTGTTGGGGAGATTCCGGTTGGACACGAGAGGGAAATTTTTCACAGTGAGGACAGTCACCGTTGGAATAATCTCCCCAGGGAAGGGGTTGGCTCGGCCTCGTTGGACACCTTTAAGAGTCGTTTGGACAGGGTGCTGGGCCATCTTGTCTAGGCTGTCCTAGACAAGGTTGGTCATCCTAGAAAAGTTGGACTAGATGATCCCTAAGGTCCCTTCCAGCCTGGGATTCTGGGATTCTGTGAACCAAGCACTAATCTGCCTTTAAACACAAGCTCCCCTGTTCTATGGTGGATTTGCAAGGACTCTTACTTTGACTTGTTTCAAAGCAATCACAAGGTAAAATGGATACGTATCTAGCCATCAGCTTTTGGGGGCAGGGATTGCTTCTGGATTGCAGCTACAAGCAAGTACTGCGTGAAGAAGAAAATAAAGATCTGTTTATGGTTATGCCTAGAATCTTGCCTGAGCCCTGGGCAGGTGGTGGTTTGAAAGCTAATTATTTTGCCTGTAACTATGGCTACTTCATAACTCACACAAATGTTCCCCGTGATGCTTCCACCAGATTAGAGATAAAGGATTTCCTTCTTACACCAGACTAACCTCATTAAGGAAAATATAGGAAACTTCCATTGTTTGAAGTAAAAGGTGTTTCTTTCCCTACTCTGTGTTGGGTGATAAGCTTAGGGTGATAGATGGGAACAGTGCAAAGCTGCTGTCTTGTCTGAGAAACTGGATCCATGTATGGAATGTCTGGGAATGTTGGGAGAGAGGGTGTGCACACTCTTCTAGGGAAATCCAGAGAGAAGACCAGCCCACTCATTCAACACTCCTTTGGAAAGCACTGCCTAGTGAGCACCTCTGGGCAGCAGCAAAGCCTGTGTCGCTCTCGGGCATCTCACCATGCGGTTTTTCAGGAGAAGGCTCCCTAAAATTCCCAGAGCCCTCATTTGGCTCTTTGTTTTAACACACTTTTGCATCTTCATTGCTAATTTCAGCTCCTTCTTTGGCTTGTCGAAGACAAGGATTTTCAGGTAAGAGACCTACTTCCGTGTGATATGTGCTGTCTGGATAGAGTGCTCGTTGTCCCTGTGTCTTTTTACCCTGAATCTTGCACTTCTGATCTGCGTTAGATGACCACTTTGCTTTAGCAGACCATGTTGTGTACAGTCAGAGCACGGTGTTGGAAGATCAACAGTCAAAAACTTTTTTCTGCTGGATCTCTACTTTCCAGTGTCTCCTTGTGTGGCTGATTCAGAAAGCAGCTTGCTTTACTAATGCTACCTGTTCTCGTACTTTGGCACTACACAGTATTTGGTTTTCCCGGTGGCTTCCAGAGGACCTCATTCTGCCTGAGTCCAGATTGCCTTGCTGGGCATTGAATTTGGAGGGATACCTTCAAATTTATAGTGAGTTTAACATCTGATTCCTAATACAAATATGTTGCATACTGGGAGACCAATGTCATGCAGACATCATCAATATATATATATATTAATTTTTATGTAGATGGTCAAGTAAACCCCAGAAGAATGGGTGTAGAGGCAATTCCAGTGTAGACTGCAGTAAAATGTCTCCAGAATGGTTGGCAAGAAGCACGGTTCCTTGCCTGAGCACAGCAGCTATCTGAGCCTTTCCTCCTACAAGCGTGGCTCACTTACGTGTTGGTGCCCTGTGCGGTGCGTAGGAAGCACTGCGCCCCAGCCTCCCCACCAGCCCTCGTGTGGTCCCAGCTCTCCCGATGAGCTCTTCTGGCTTGTCTTGGTGGGGTTAGTTTTCAGCTGGAGCGCACAGGGCTGCTGCTGTGGGGGCAGGCAGGAGGGGTGAAGCTGGGAACACCTGCCTCTCTTCTGGAGGTGGGGTGAGTTTAGCTCAGCTCCGGTGATTTGAGACCACACCTTGTGGACAGCTGACAATTTGGAGAGGTCAGAATCTGCACAAGGGAAGTGGGGAGAAGGAAAAGGTGTAGAGAAGTGGGTTGTTCTTGATCACAGAGCCTGCCAGTGGCAGAGCTGGGACAACAACTGGCTCTCCATGCCCACCTGCTTGAAGCCATTTCATTCTGCCGTAGTTTCAGCTAATGGAAATGTCCATGTTTTTGCAACTTAAGTAAAACACAGCTAGGCATGAGCAGTATGTGGTTATCTGTGTGTCAGTTCTATTTCCGTACCTTTATATGCAACAGGAAATACACAAAGCGGCATTTTCATGGCTTTATCCTCTATTTGTCCTAGGGCTTTGTAAATGGAGAGGAAAATGACAGTAAATATCATTGAGCTTCTGCAGTTTTTGCCAGCTGGACTCTAGAGCCTGAAATTTGATGAGCTGCTTTGATCCGTTGTCTGGATTTAAAATGCTAGTCAGGAGAGCTGGGTCTTGTGTCGGGTCTGACTGCAGGGAGCAAGGGTTTGGATGTGAAGGGCCCTCGGTTTTACATTTTGGTTTCCATATGTTTGGCACAGTATTGGAAATTAAAGTGTAATAGGGCTGGGGTGGAATCTGTGCCCTGCGAGACAGCAAGTATGGGAGGTCTGGGTTGGGGGGTGGTTTGTCACACTGCCCTGTTTCATTTGTTCTCTGCCTTTTGATTTCAAAATTGTGAACATCATCTTAAAAATACAACAGAAAATCATACAGGGATTTAAGATGTGCCTGAGCTACCTTATCAAATCCCTCTTTACTTAGAGTGTATATATAAAATCTTCCCTCTTATTAGGCAGTAAATGGTAACACAAGTTTATAAGTGAAGCACTGTGATAGGAAGCAACTGCTGCATACTTGGTTGAACCTGGCAAGTGTTTATGAGGGAGGTAGGGGAAGAGCAGACAGGCCATTTACCACAACGTCTTTTTCTCACAAGTAGCATTGGAAAGGTTCAAGTATTATGATTCTATGATTTCTCTGATACAAAATTATTTTTAAAAGCCTCCTTAGCTGATAATTTCATAATCACTTTAATGAATGCCACAGCACTCTGAAGCTTCAGCAGCAGTTGAACCGTTATCTACAGCCTGCTATCTGCAGAGGTGCTTTTTCTCCCATTTATCACCTTGGAAGCAATCCGCAGCTCTCCAAAACAAACGCATTATGCAAAGGGTGAATGAACGTGAGTGGGAAATCAGACTGCCACAACTACGCTGATTTATCCTGAAAAGCTTTGCTGTACATAAAAGCTCAGCTGCAGAAATTTTTCACCTTCCTTTTTCCTGTTCCACCCTCCAGCCATGTGCAGATAAGAATGAACATTTGGGATAAAACCCCACCACTTCTGCCTTGTTTTTTTTGCTGGGTTTCAGCCCAGTCTTGTTGCAGGTGGCTCTTCCGCTGCTGGCAGCTGTATCCTCCTATGATATCCTTGTACCTGCCTGTGCCTCTGAATGGGGCAACGAGGCAGCTGCAACATTAGAGGCGATTGCTGAAAATGCAGAGATTTTAGTTTTACGCTTTCGAGTGTATTTTAATGGCTTCAGAGTGCCTGTCTTAAGAGGCGTACCTGGCGAGTGCTGTGTGATGACATTGCATTAGCTGGCTGAGGTGGAGGAGGAGGGGAAAAATGCCTGTGGCCCCAAATTCTCAAGAAGTGAAGTATGGTAAAGGAGTAAGTTTCACTTCTCATTAGACTTCCCTTACTGAATTCTGGAAGATCTTCGTGCTCTGTCACTGAAGCACTTGGCTCTGCTGGCAAAGAAGAGAGCCAGATGGCTGCCTTCGTGGTGTGTGCTGTGTCCTGAACTCAGGGTCTCCAAAACAGTCCTGCAGTGCTCTGGGGACGGTGCCAGGGGTCCTGCCCAGTGCAGGGCAAAGCTGTTCTGTGCTGGTTTGCAGTTACTGCCAGTGTGGATGTTTCATGAGCCAAGTGCTGAGGAGGAGCGTGTAGTCTCTGGGATTTGCTTAGTGGGAAGATAAGTCATATTCAGGCCAGAATGGTGTGGGAAGTTGAATAACACTCTGGTGGCAGAGTTGAAAATGGAATTGAATTCATAGAGCGTCCAGCAGAAATGCAGTGGCTGTTGCTGAGGCAAGTCCTCTGAGCATGGTGGTCATATGCAGTGGTTGCTCTGAAGCACAGAGAGGCATCCAGAGACAAGAGCGCGAAATGAGCTGGAAGGTGTTCAGTGGAAAGTGTGTGTGCAATGTGTCTGCTTTTCCTTTGATTGCATTGAGGCAATTGAGCCCAATGTGGCCCAGATATGCTACAAGTGGACGCCCAAGAGCAACAGGGCTGAAACTATTCTGATAATGGGAACTCAAGATGCTTTTTAAAGGTGACTGTGGGGAGAGACATCACAAGGCTTGAATAAGATATGGTTGAGAGGACACCGAGATGGGAAGGAAAGGAGGGCCAGAAGAAAATGATGAAACCAGTTGCCAGGGTGGAGGAAGCCAAGGAGAATGTGACTGTGAAACCACGCCCCAGGTTGGAGGGAATCAAGAAGCTGACAGTGATAACAGCCCCTAAGGTGCAGGGAAACAAGGAGAAAGCAACAGTGAGACCAGTCCCAGGGGTGGAGGAAGCCAAGGAAAAGACAAATGTGAAACCACTTCCCAGGGTGGAAGGAGCCAAGGAGAAGGCAACAGTGAAACCATCCTCTGGGGTGAAGTGAGCTCATGAAAACAACATATCCAAAGACCAAACAAAGCCAAAAGAGTCTCCTGCATCAGTGAAAGCTGTAAGACCTGTTCCTTAGGCTGCTGCAGTGACAGAGATGAGAGCTGCTGACTTCAAGTCTGAGCCACAGTGGGATTTTGAGGACAAGTACCTGCTGGACAACATATTTCCACCATCAGTAGGTGTGATGGCCGTGTGTGTTCACCAGGAATGATGCCTCCCTGTTGACTTCCTTGTTGGCTGTCACCTGGACATGTGTGCCCTTGGCAGTCGAGGGTGATCTCCAAGCTGGTAGTCAGCTCTCTGGTATATGCAGATGCTGATGGGACCCAGACAGGGTGAACTGTATGTATGACTCAGCCTGGCCAGTCCTCCACCATGCACCGGTATGGGAACTTATTGCAATTGCATGCATTTCCATGGGTTCCTTTGAAAGTAAGGCCAAGCAGCCCTTTCTGGAGCTCAGGTGCATCAGAAGCTGGGGAAAATTTTTCCTTCTAGATGTGCTACAAGGTGGTCCCACTCTTAGGTGCCCTGATATATTGCATAGGGGACTTAGGGGCACAGTGCAGCCTACGTGTTCCCTGTGAGCTGGCACCCTAAGGTAAGTTGAGTCACGCCTAGTCTTGTGATGCCTACAGGCAGGCATTAGGTGTTGGGCACTAAATGGCAGTCTTCATACAGGCGTCCCATTTCCCACCCGCTCTCTCGGGAAACTGCACATCGGAATTCCTGTGAAGACTCAGGTTTACAAGCCCAAGACTTGCCTTGATCTTTGTTTTATGCTGCCCAGTTAAAGCAAACAAGCAGGGTCATGGTGAGGGAACAGGAACGCCTCCGTGTGCCTGTTCACCCAAGCATCTACATACCAGAGCAAGTCAGAAGCTTGTGCTGTGCTAGGCTGTGAAGAGTGATGCTGGCAGTGATGATGATGAGGGTCTCTGCACAGGAACTGATACTGGCATGGGTTGGTTCTCTGGTTCAGCTGCAGCGCCTGTCACGGGGGTAGGTCTCTGAATGGTGTTCTGAAGTAGTTGTTTAACCCTAAGCAAGATGACATGCATTCAGGAGATATAAGACCTGACACACATTCAGGAGACGTGGCAATAGGACCGTGCTAGTTTCAGCGTCCCAAGGATATTCAAAATTCTCAAGAGCTGTTATAACTAGCCTGAAGGAGAAAGGGGAAGTGGAGTGGGGGAAAGCGTTGCCCCCCCCTTGAGGAGAAAAGGTAAAGAGTGTAATTATTAATAGTTTCCAAGAGGTGGCTCCCAAGGCACAGAGGTGACAGCAATGCTGAGTACAAATACCAGATTAGTCTCACGACCAGTAATTTTATCATATCATAAACGAGTGTCACACAGTGTAGCAAAACGATAACCTTGACCCAGCTCACAGTGGTGATAAAGAGCACAACAGGGAACACACGTTGCATCATCACAGCAGAGCAAATAATTCATAGCAGGTCTGGCATTCAAGTCTTGCTTTGTTCCTCTCTGCTAGACAGGAACAACTGTAGGCCTGGTCAGCACAGGTGAGGTATTTTGGTAGAGGTGAGGATGAGAATCTCAAATGATACAGTTGTACCTGTCAAAGCAGTACCACTTCCACAGCTACAGCTTCAAAGTTTTCTTACAGATCCTGTTTGTTGAGAGTGTTGTTCTGTAGGTTAGTTCTCGTGATCACCTGCACCTGTGTAGGTCGTATTGCTGATGTGATCTTCCAAAATGGTAAGATGGTAACAATGATGGTGAGAGCATCAGGTTGTCTTAACAGCCATGGAACTGAAAGCATGTTTTGCACTGTTGTTCTGACCATATTTTTGACCTTTCCTTTGTAGCTATGAGGGTTTGGAATTAATTTGAAATGAAATTTGAGCATGTCGTAATTACTCACGTCCAGGAACAGGGCCTCTAGGAAAGTCATA
Organism: Phalacrocorax carbo; assembly: GCF_963921805.1. Classification (NCBI taxonomy): domain Eukaryota; kingdom Metazoa; phylum Chordata; class Aves; order Suliformes; family Phalacrocoracidae; genus Phalacrocorax; species Phalacrocorax carbo. The sequence continues at coordinate 915,742 of NC_087528.1, forward strand.
AACTATAGCAAAGTTGTCAGGAAGCAGATGGGGCAGGTTGTGGTGCACAATACTGCTCTGTCCCCCATCTTATGCTGGTAGCTCTTGGTAAAGCTTACCAAGAGGCGTTTTCCCTGGCACCCCTGCTGCTGGAAGGCTTGGACAGGTGGGTAACCCTCTCTAGAGTGAGAAGGGTCTTTATACATGGGTGTAAGTGGCCTTTACACACTGCTCATGTGCTCAGGGAGGAGGGACACTGTAGGCACATGAGCAGGGGACAGGAGCTCCTGTTCTAGCTCGGGGGTCTTAGATGAGCCATTTGCCTATTTCATGTCTCAGTGCCGCAGTCTTCCACCATTGCCACGTGTCGTTTTGCTGGCATTAGGGGGGATGTAGATGTTGCTCCAGGGGACTGTCAGGGCTGCAGGCACCATGTCATTCTGCTCAGAGCTCTCCCGGTGGCGCAGGGGCTGCTCTTGAAAAATTTAATCCCATTCCCCAACCCCAGGATGCCCTGGGAATCATGCAGAGAGCAGAGGTAGATGAACTGGGCTAATAAAAAAATCCTAGGATGAGTTTTATTGCTTTGGTGTTTTATTTTTGAGTTCTCTCTCCCTTGTGGTTTTTTGATGTTGTTCCCCATTGCCCCTTTTGACAGTGTGAGCCATTCTTTTCCTGACAGGATGTGCTCTTCAGTGTGGCACTGAACTGCTTGAGAGAGGCAGCTGGCCCCAAAGATACCTCTGTTATCCAAAGATCTGTGACTATTAAATGCAGAACTTGGCTGTTAAACGCTTGAGCTCATGCACTGGCCTAGCCTTACTGAGTCACAGCAGAAGAGCCTGGCAGATGATCCAGTCTGTGGCGCAGGATGTGCATCCTTCTTCCTGGGCTCCCCGCAGTCTCGAGGCAACCAGAATGCAAATTGGAATGGGCAAATTGCATGGCTAAGAGTGCGTGTGCCACATGAGACAGTACCTCACCCCTCCTGCCCAGTGTTACTGCCTGTATGGGGTTAGTTCACCAGGATCCTGCTTGTCGACTGCCAGATGCTCTCATCTTCTCATCCAATGAGCTGCAGAGCATGTGCAGCCATCTCAGAAGTGCAGAGTAGGAGCTGGCAGAGAAATGTGAGACAACAGTTCACAGCAGGAAGCTGAGAACATCCTCCACTGTAACCAAGGCTGCAGAGCATCTGGGTGTGCAGAACAGCTGAGACAGTGGGGAAAACCCTTCCTCAGCAGGGGAAAGAGAAGAAAATACATGCAGAAGGGTCTTTAGTGAAGGTGAAGATGTGGATCCAGACGTCACATGTTGGGTCTCGCTTCCAAACCTGATCTCTAATTCTGCAGAGAGGAGTGACTAGAAGCACTCCCACCTCCCTCATTTCCTACGTGACCAGACTTTTCCCTAGTGCCTCTGGTATTGATCCAGTCCAGCTGTGGAGGCGCAAGAAGTACCAAGCCTTGGACAGTACAAAGTGCAGCTTGAGCAGGAAGGGAATGTCCCTGTCTTTGGACATGAAATGTGCTGCAAGCAAGATGATGCTGACATGAAACCCTCCACAATGTTGTTGTTGTTGCACTCCTGTTGTGACAGGCAGAACGAGGGCTGTCTCCTCAGGCTGTGACCGGATTGTCATCCTCAGCCGTAGCAGAGAGCCCAGCTCAGTTGTGGAGCACACACAGAGCGAGGCTTTGGCAAAGCGGTCTGGTCTTTGGGGATTTGAGCTGGGCACGGGGGTCCGCTTGGTCTGCTGTTTGTCTTTCAGTAGGATTTGCAGTAGGTATTTGGAAAAGGTGTCTAAGAAAGTAGGGCCCAAAATGACTCAGTGGAAAATGCAACGCAGTAGAGTTTGCTCTCCATCTGCACACACACCCTAGCTCTTGCCAGCTGCCATGAGACCCTTCTCTTACTAGACAGGATAAGCTGGCTTGGATTCTCTTCTCAGTGACATGCTTCTCTGTGATTCATTTATGACATTGAACAAGTTGTTTGCAGGCTTTTTCTCATCTTTAAAAGGAGTGATAATGGTGATCTCACGTGTTCCTCAGTGTGTTTGCTCATGTGCACTCTGAGGCCAGGACCCTGTGAGGTGCATTGCCAACAGGGACTGCCAGCCTTACTTGGTATGTGTCGGTTAGACCTAATACAGATACTAGTTTGCATCAGTCAATGAGGCCCAAAGCCAGTAAAGCATATGAGGATCACAGGCCTGTTGTTCCAAAGAGGAAAGTCTCAGAGGCCTGGAGTCACTCTGGCTTCCTTGTAGGTCACTTTCCACCAGCTAGTTATTGGTGTAGTGTAGAAATTGTGCCTCACGTTCATGGTGATGGAGACACTGGGGGGAATGGATGATGTGCTCCTGGAGTTTCTGTCCTTTCTTCCAATACTCTCACATACAAGCACACAAGCACTGGCACTCAGTCAGGTTTATCAGCTCTCTGCTAATCAGTCCTTATTATTTCCGTTTTGTTTTTCAAGACCTGCTCTGCATCAGTGAAGGCCAAAGCTGCCAAGTCTGACTGGCTGTGAGATCTCCTGCCCAACGTCACGCTCTTCACAGACAAGAGGTACTTCAGTGACACTGAGTGGGGCCTCCTGGAGCATTTTGCGTGCCTGTATGGCTTCCTGGAGCTGAATTATTCACGTGAGTCCCTCAGGGCATGTCAGGATGGTACCATCGAACTCCTGACAGGAACCTTACACCAAGTAGCTGGAGGTCTGCAGCATCTCCCTGTCAAAGGCATCAGGCTAGGTGGATCTCATGGTGGAAACTGGTGGTTTCACTGTGTCCATCCCAAAGGCTCTTGATGCTAACTCTCCACCATGTTTGCTTCACAGTGGTGGAGGAGGTCATGTCCCTGCAGCCCCCAAATCCCCACCAGCAGCTCCTCCTGGCCACCAGCCACAGCAGCATGCCAATATGCATCAGCTGTGCTGTCGTGGGGAACGGGGGAATATCAAATAACTCTGGGATAGGCCAGGAGACTGACTCCCATGACTATGTCTTACGGTAGGGCAGGCTTCCTTCTTAGAAGATACACAGCTAGCTTATTCCATCTAGCAGGTAACTATCGCTGAATAACTTCACCTCAAGTATTGCACTGACTCCCAAGTGCTAAAATGACTGATGGCAGGAGATGGTGAAAAACCAGAGGGAATTAGAAGGTTCCTAAACACACAGGGAGAGTCTGGGCTCACAGATGAGCCATAAAGAGCCATCTCCAAAGCAGGGGGCTCTCCTGCAGATCAAAAGATGTAGCTCAAAATGGGCGTAATCCTCCTTTGCTCCAGACTGACACTGTCTTTTCCCGTTACAAACATGAATGCGAAGGTTTTCAGTGGTCACCTGCTAACTCTGCTCCTCTGTTTGATTTCCTTGGCCAGGGTGAGGAGGGCTGTAATCATAGGTTGTGAAAAAAGATGTGGGAAAAACCTCCTTTTACGGATTCACAGCCTACTGCCTGGTGTCCTTTCTCTAGATCTCGGGACACAGAGGGTTCAGCAACATCCCGCAGAGAAAAGAAAGTCAGGCCCGTGCTGTATGCATGTAGAGCTTTGACAGAATGCTGTTAGTCTGGGGCCTTCAGTTCTGATCTTGCCATGCCTGAGGAGCAAAGGGGCTGAGCTCACCCTTCAGCGTTACCCTTAGTGAGGGGACCTGCACTGGCTTGGCTCGGAGTATTTGCCGTGGCAAGCTGCGTCAGTCCTACCCCAGCCTCTTGGCACGTAGAAGTAGCTGCACATCAGATGTTATCTCCATTCTGCTTCTGTGGGATAGTTAAAACCTGCAGACCAAAGATGTGTGTCTGAGAAACTTGGTGAGCCTAGATGCCTGCTTGCTTTTTGTTTTTAAATGATGTGTATTGATGCTTACTTGTTTCCTTAGCATGTCAGATACATTCACTTCCCGACGGGAGCTAGAGACTGAGTGGCTGAAGGCTCTTGTGCTCAACAGGAACATCAGGAAAGGATTCTTGAATCACTACAGGTAAAACAAACCGGCCCCATCTCTACATCTTTCAGTGTGGAGCTCTCTGTTGTGCCCGTTTCCTTTCCACAGTGCTCAGCCCTGCTGAGATGCAGGCCAGGGTACAGCCTCCCTCCTGTCATGCGCTGTTCCCGGACTGTTATCTGCAGCAAGACAGATTTTGTCTGTTAACGTGCTTCGCTGGCAAGACACCAGGGAGCTAACATATTCTGCAATTTTATTGTATTTTCCACTCTCATTAAGCAAATTATCTTAACCTATGTAGAAAGCCCAGTACATAATAAGACAGAAATTGGTAGAGCAAGATATATGAAACGGCAGGGAGGGGAATACGACCTGCTTGGTGTTCCAGAGTCCGCAGCAAGGTCAAAGGTGGTGGGGGTCTCAGACCAGCTGAGGGGGACCTCTACCGAGTTTTTCCCATGCTCCAATTTTATAGCTGGAGTGAAGCCCCCAGTCCCCACATATCTTTGCACCCAGAGCCTTAATTGCCGCAGCACACCCTGCTACAACTCTTGGAGGTGAACAGGGTCTGTTTGGGTGGATAAATGAGGGGTGAGGAGGGAGGAAGGCTTCATGGGTCAGCAAAAATGTTCACTTTTCTGTAATTTAAAGGAGCCACACAACTAAACCCTCAACCACGAGTTGTGCTTACGATTGCTGTTTAGTTGCGAGTGGGTGACAGCTTCTTGACTTGATTTAAATACTTCCCCCAGGGTGTGTTCTGTTAGAAACTGTCCAGGCTCTTGACATAAGTTTAGGCCTAATTTTTTGGCAGCTGATAAGCAGTGTAGGCCGTGGCAGAGGCACTTTACCACAGTCTGCACGGCTGGGGCTGGGTGTAAGCAAGGGGCAACCACCAAGTCTTCACCTAGTTCCACCCCTCACCTCGCCCTCATCGTGGCATTCCCTGCTTCAGCAGACCCCCGACATCAGTCCGGTCCCAGGGTTGGGACCCCACACCTCCCCTGGCAGATTTGTCTGGAGAAATATCTTATTTCCTTCACAGCTCTGAACACTGCTGTAACCAATACACCTCCTTCCCAGAAGTGGCCGATTTCAGTGGTGTGTGCCCAGAGTTTGGAGGAAGCTTTGTGGTCCTCTGGGTCGAACACATACTGTTGTCTGGTCTGGTGTCTGTACATGGTGGCCTACGCGTGGAGGAAGGCCTGCTTTCACCAATTCTTGTCTATACACAGGCATGCTTTTGATATTCCTGTCTCCTGTTGTTGCCTCTCCTCCCTGATCTCTTCCTCTGCAATACACACAGGTTAGGGAGATTTTGTCATAACCTGGGAAATGTTGCAGAATAACTTAAGTGTTTGTGGTTCTTCTCTTATCACCCAGTGCATCAGGGCTGATGCTTTTTAGCTGTGATGAAATGCAGGAGCTTGTCCTGAGTCTCCCCATTCCTGTCCTTAGGCAGAGGCCTCGGGAGAGATTTGATGAAGATTTTACAATGGACAAATACCTGGTGGTTCACCCTGATTTCCTCAGATAAATGAGAAATAAGTGAGCTGGGGGTTTTGTGCTCTAACATGTTTATTTTATTCTGGCCAGCACCATCCCTCTGTCTCTGGGACCTCTCCTCCCAGCTCACTCCCTTGTAACTGCAGTTTAGCCACACCACCAGGTCAGGGGTGAGCTTCGTCAGTGTGCGGTCAGCTAAAATTCTCTGTGGTGCTGCAGGGGGATGTTAGTGGTGGGTAGATGTCCAGCATCTGAGCTGGAGAAGTGACAGCCGTCAGACAGTTAGGGTTTCTGCATCCAAAAGAAGTCCTGGGCAAATAGCAACTTTAGGTGTGAGTGTTGCTGAAGTGCCAGAATGGTTGATCTAGTTCAGGACCAACCTTTCATGTTCCCCATTGCTTTGCACCTTGGGGGAAGGCTCTGTAACAGCCCTCCTCTCCTCTGATCCCTTCTTGACTCGGAGGTTGTTTGTGCCCTCAAATAATAGGCACTCTTCAGTATCCCGTTTGCCTGGCCCGGCTGCTCTTTTTGCCTCTCTAATCCTTTTCACAAGCCTGCTGGACACTGTCACTGTAAGATCTGCCAATCGTGGGCTACACGTGACCAAGAGATGTAGGAAGAAGAGCTCCTGTTGTGCTGTGCTTTGGCTACGTTTACCCTTCGGTCTCCTTGAGAGCTGAGTTGTGCCTTCTCTGAGAGACGGCAAATGCAGTGCCAGATGGCTTGCACCTCCCTGCTCGTTCTGCCATTTCCCCTCCGACTTGGGTCCTTTCCAAGGCCAAGAGGGCTTGAATGCTATTTTTTCCTGGTGTGGACTCCTACCATCTTAACAACTGCTGGCACAAAATGCTGCAGCTCCTAGTGGGTTTTGTGACCCTCCTCTGCACCTTTCCTATGTCTCGTTTCACTCCTAAATGTGGCTGGGGAGCAGGATATACTAGGGAGCTTCAAAGCACTTCTGCACTGCAAGGCACAGGACAGATTTAAGAGTGGCCTTTAACGTACTAGATCCTTTAATCCAGCCCCTCTTTATCCCCACTGTTTCAAGACATACCGCTTCCATAAAGCTGGGACAGAGCTGGGCTTAGGTTGCACTGCAGGTGATAGAACATTCTGGGCTGGCCTTGTGCTTTGCTGAGGACAGAGCAGTACCCACACGTGTGGGCGTACTCGTGGCTTGTCTGAAATGCCTCATATGGCCACAAACCGCTGCAAGGAGGAAGATGCCACAGAGGCCCCAGGGGGACAAAGTGTGAACAGCTTGAGCCACCTCACACAGCAACTGCTCTGTGCTTTCTTCTCCCCTGCTGCAGGTTTTTAAAATCTGAAAGTCTGGAAAAGCCCTACTGTTGGCTGTACAGACCCACAATGCTGACTGCCCTCCACCTCTGTGACTGGGTAAGAGCACGATGATTCTTGCACACAGCGCTGTCTGGAAGGGGAGGTAGGATAACAGGGCAGAGCAGGGAGGCTCCAGCCCTGCCTACCATCAGCCTTGAGGGTATAAGGGGTCTCGTCAGCTGTGGAGGAGCAGATTGAAGACAAGAGAAACAGCCCTAAAATAGTTCACATAGAGGTTGTGAAGCCTGCTGTGGCCCGAGAGCCATCCTGCCTCCCAGGGAAGCAGTGAGAGAGAGGACAGCAGGCTCTCTGGAGCCAGCGTTCATAGTCTGGTCCTTCTGGACCCCCATGCAGGGTCACGCGGAGGAGCCCTGACTGGTATCCCTGTCCTGTGCTCTGTTTGGGAACTGTGTCCTGCATTTCACTTAGCTCCCTCCATCCGTGGGACCTCTCCCCAGTGAGCCCTCTGTCTTTCCCACGTGAGTGCCTGTGGCTACATCACAGAGGGAAGCGAGAAGTACTCAGATGGCTACTATGACAAGGACTGGGAACATCTGATTTTCTATGCTAACGACAACTTCCACCTGGAGATGCAGGTGTGGAAAAATCTTCATGATGAGAATACCATGGAGCTTTACCAGGGATCCTGATTGAGTGGCAAGGGCCATTGCCTGGGAGATCTCAACAACACCTCCCTGGGAACAGAAGAGGACCACCAGAGCCAAGGTTAGCTCTGGACTTCCCAGCACACTTCATCCCCACAAAGATATTTCCGTCTTTCAGGACCTCTGTTCTCTCACAATGTTTCTACAAACGTGCAAATGCTACAGACCAGGAGAAGAACAGCAAGAAAATGCAGCGCGCCAACAAAGAAGTCCCATCTGGCTATGCTGCACAGCTTTTGCTGATGGTTGCAGGCACTGATATTGGGAGAGGAGAATCCAGGATGGATCTGGGTAGCATATGGTCCAGTGTCCTGCATCTTCATCCAGGTTTTCTCTCTTTGCAAGAAGATGCTCCTCAGGCTGGGGCTGCTTCTCTTCTGGGTGGATCCTCTCCGTTCGTGGTGCCTCTCTTGGAGCTGGGGCTGTTGGCGAGGCAGGCTCCCTTGGCAGCCAGCGGATGGAAGTGGATGCACAGATCCTGTCTCAGGTTGATGTAATTCCTGGAGGTGCTGCTCTCACTGTGCTCCCTGCAGATAAAAAGGATGGACTGAACACTTCCAGGTGACTAATTTGAGAGAAGATGAGTCTCACTTCTGCTTCCCAGTGTGACCTTGTCATGAGACCTCCGAAGGAGCACGGCCGTCAGCTCAAGGACAGGTTAATGCTCTCCGTGGTGCAGCAGGCATGCTGGACTTGGTGCCCCTTGCTCTGGGGCTCCCCTGGCTGCAGGACACGTCAACGTGTTGTGGTCCTGGTGTGCAGAGTCCTTGCTTAGCTGGGCTTCGGTGCGCTTGGCTCCCAGCTGTTCCAGGAGCACTGTTTGCCCTCTTGCCAGGGGAGGTAGGAGCTCTGCAAGTCCAGGAGTGGATGTTCTCCGTCCTTGCTGCTGGTTGGAGTGTCCCCCATTGCCTGCAGCGTACTGGCCTTCTGAAAGGGGTTTTGTAGCAAAATAAATGGCACTACTTTGGCCAAGCTGATTTTTCACCACAGCCCTCTGGCTGCTGGTTATTTAGCGTGCGTCCCAAGCAGTTGCTTAAAGGCTGAGATAGCGGACGACAAAGCCGGGAAAGGGCAGGACTGAGTGTTAATGAGTATACCTCCATCTGCAGGTGCTCTGCAGCTGGTGTGGACATACCTGAGCATCCCTGACTTACTCACCTTGCTATTGCAGGATGGGGATCAGAGCTGGCCAAACACCTCCCTGAGGAGGTGGGTGAGCACCTGGCGAGTTTGTCCGTGTCCCAGCAACTGGTCTCAAAGTATATCAGATACTGGAGACAAATGTGTGAAGGGCTGAGTGCTTCCCCCATGACACCTTGCAGGCGAAAAGCCTCTTCCAGTGTCCTGGCAGGTCTGGTGCATCTCCCCAGGCTCGTCAGGCTCTGGATTGGGGCCTGGCTGCACACTGACTGTCCCAGCAGACCTGCTCTGGCTGTGGGCAGTTTTCCTTCTGTGCAGCGTTTCTCTTGGGGCAGCAGCGTCTCCAGGGACCCCCCGGGCTCCAGGGGAGGCATTTCAGCATGGATTGGCAGCAGGGTTTGTCAGGCCTGATTTCCTTTGTCCCTTTTTCCCTTGTACTGAGACTCATGTCTCAGTAAGCCTGTTTGCAAAGGACAACTCCCCAGAGGTTATCTGGGGCAGGGTGTAGCCTGCGTTGGCTGCTCTGCCCATACAAGCCCCACAGTGTCTGTGGGAGCAGGATGTTATCCAAAATGCGCTGTGCCTCTGTTGGGAATGATGTATGTAGCCCCACGTGAGCACCAGACCCATGGGGAGCCACAGGTGTTGGAGCAGACCAGAAATCCTTCCTGAGCAGCAAACAGCCTCCCAGTGAAGAGGGAGACCAGTGGTGGCTAGTCACCCTCCAGAGCCAAGCGAGGACAAACTCCGGCAGCACCCAGGAGCTCTGGACCCCACTGGGTGTCCCAGCCCCTCATGGTGGCTGTGCACGGCTGGTGTCCCCTGGCCCCAGGTCCTGCAGGCTCTCCCTGCCTGGCAGTCGCCTGGCTGGGCTCTCGGTGGGCAGCGAGGCAGCTTTGTTCCTTGCCCGTGCATCGGGCCATGCCGAATTGATGTGTGTTGCTTAGTGACCAGCTCCACACGGGTATTCTTCCTGCCTGAATAGGCCTTTTCTCTTCCCAAGAAGTTGGGAGAAGTTTCTCTTAGACCCTTTCCCTTCCCCCTCCTCCTCCTCTTTTGTTTCCCTCTGCTCTGGAAAGCAGAACGGGGCTGAGTCCCGCCGAGTGAGGGGACCACGGTGGTTGAGGAGGCTTTGGGGGTGGGCTGGTGGCCCCCAGCCGTGCTTTCCCCTGGTACCCAGCTCCTCTTTGCGGTTGAGGCTTCCCAGAGTCAAGGGAAGGAAACCTCCTGGCAGGCTTTCTCCACCAGCAGAGCCTGTTCTGTCCAGGCTCTCCTCTCAGCACAGTTTGTAACAGATGTAAACACCATAGTTTGGTGTTGTTAGGGATAATCTTGGCTGGAGAAGACCCTTTGCTGTGGCCTGGAGATTCCCAGCAAGCTCTAAACTGCATCCTCTGTGGCCGCAGAAAAGCAGCTCTGCTCTGACGGTCCCCTGTGCCTCCTCGCTTTGCTTCTGACCCTCCTGCACCAAGGTGTCCCATCCCACCGTGGGCTGGCCGAGGTGCGGCGCACGAGGGGACACGTTGCGTGGAGCACAGGTCCGGCTGTGTCTCACCAGAGCCACCTGACCGGCGACATCAGGAGCGGCCACGGGAAGTCGAGGGGGTTTGGAGGTGGCGTTTGCCAGCCAACTTCTGGCCTGGCACAAACGGATGTAGCGAAACCTGTCGAGGGTGGCTAGAGCCGGATCGCCCTCGGCAAGAGCCAGGATTCAGGGCTTGGGTGAATTCCCCACCTGCGTGTGTGTCCCAGGGCGAAACCAGCAATGCTGGGCTGTGCCAGAGCAGCCCCGGCCTCCCCAGCGTAGCTGAACAGTCGGTGCCGTGGTGCAGGGCCTTCCCAGGTGTGCCCATCCAGGTCCTCGCAGCTGGCAGGCCAGCAGGTTTGTCCCAGTGCCAGCAGGTGGCAGCTCTTCTTCAGGGACCTGTCCGCATCGTGCCGTGCCTGGCACATCCAGGTTTGGCACAGGCTGTGTCAGAGGGCCGGGCACAGCCCTGCAGCTGCCCACACCGCATCGGACTATCGTCTCCCAGTGTCCTTTGCCTGCCCATAGGGAGCTCCTTGAGGTATGCAGGGACATGCACAGAAGAGGTTTGGTACCTGTGAGTGCCACTCTTGCAGCTGCACGGTGTGTGCAAAGGTGCGGCCTTGGCTTGTGCAACATGACATGGCGCTGAAGGCAGCACAAGCAGAGGGACCGAGGGCAGGATTGGGTCTCGCATCCTGAGAGGTGCCTCAGACACAGCGATTCCTCCTCGTGCACGGACGCGGCACCCAGTGCCAGCAACCTTTCCCCGCTGCCAGCCAGGAGCTCCCAGGTCTGCCGCCCTTAAACAGAGGTGACTGATTTGGGGAAGAAATACACAACTGTGCTTTAGCGTGTCCAGAAGCTGCTGTAGCGTCAGCCCTGCTTTTTTGTGAAGCTGTCAGTGCAAACCGTCAGCTGTTAGTGCAGCTGTGCCCAGCTCCTCCCTGCATCCCCCAGAAGTTAACAGCCCTAGATATTCCCTGCCAGGCTGCGAGAGACAAATCCACTTGTCACCCAGGAGCTCTCACAGTGCCACCTTCCTGGCAGGGCTTCAGAACTTTTGTCTGGTTTCCATCTCTTGCCTTTTTGTGGTGTGACTGCTCACCTGTTTAGCAGAAGCAGGGACTGTGTCCTGCTGGGTGTTCGCAGGCATGAGCTGCTCGGCTGGGGCTGGGGCCGAAGCAGGAGGCGGCAGAGAGGGACTTGCTGGGCTGGGGAATGGGGATACATCTCGGGGACGAGCAGGTGGTGCAGAGCCCGGCTTGTCCCTGCTCCTGGCCAGCCCAACCCTGCCTTTTGGGCTCCAGAGCACCATGTCCTGGGGCTTGGGGTGCCTGCTAGTGCTGGCAACCAAGACCAAACCCAGCCAGGTGCCGGAGGGAGCCACTGCGTGTGCCACGCACGGCGCCAAGGCAGCCTTGTGCCAATAGTGGCACATGCACATTGACACTCCTGTCTCCCTTCTTCCCAGGCAAGGAACCGATGCATGGAGCAGCCAGAGCTGGACACCAGTGCCTGGCTTCCCAGCATGGAGCATGTTCTCCTCCGATGCGTTGCTCTCGAGCAGCCGTGGCTGACTGAGTGCTGTGGGAGTGTAGCAGAGGCATATGCCAGCTCCAGGTCGGCACAGAAATCCCAGTGCTGGTGACTTACCAGCTGATATTTATGTCCCCCCATTGCAGAGGGATTTGGGACTGGCCGTCGGGCACAGGGGTAGGGGTTTTGGCCTCCTCACCTCCACTTTCTCCCTTTGTTGGGGATGTGGCAGCACAGAAATCCAGTCGGACCAGAAAAACTATTGGTAATAGGAGAGGGAGAACAAGATAAAGGAACAGCCCTTGGCTTTGTTGTGTAAAAAGCAGCTGATGACCTCTGAGCACCTCTCCTGCAGTGAACCCTCAACGTCCAGGTGCTGGGGCACGGCCCTCAGGCAAACAGCTCCTGGGGCTGCAGCAGCCCCTGCTTCCCACCCCATGGGGCTCTGGTGGTCCGGGCTCCTCTGCCAGGATGAGCAGCAGGACCCTGGGTGCTGCGAGGCTTTCCCAGCTTGGCCTGACCCAGCCCTTGGGGTGGTAAATCCTGCAAATACACTTGCTGAGTCCTGAGGACGTCCCAGGGCTCCCTCCATCCCTCCCACGGCAGCCATGCAGCGTCAGGTGGGACCGCACAGACAGACAGGGCGACGCTGAGCGCCCACGCTCGGAGACGTCCCCTCCCCAGCTGTGTTCTTCAGGGACAGAGCCTGGCCTGACCCCTGGGCCGTGTGGCTCTGAGGCTCCCGGGTGTCAGCAGACCTCAGGGACTGCTCATGCTGGTCCACATCTGCTCTGCCTGGTCTGGAGCCAGCCAGAAAGGGGAAGGCAGCAGTTTGTGTTGTCACCCTAATTTCTCAAAGGTGTTTCCCAACTCTACACCCCTCCAGGGCATAGTCCAGAGCCTCACAGGTTGCCTCATGCCCGGCGGAGAAGGGACGGCCTTTGGACTCTGTGTTTGGCTTATCTTGGCCCCAGTCGGTGGTTCAGGGCCAACCAGCAGCTCTGCCGTGCACAGGCATCTCTGTGCAATAAAAGCCGGGCTGGGCCCCAGCCACGCTGAGGGGAGTGAGCCAGCGTAAGCCCTGCCACCGCACACGAGGCCCTGACCTGCCGCCCCAGCCCGCGGCTCGTCCCTGCAACCTTCCTGCCTTTGCGAGGAGCAGACGGGACTGAGGGCTGCGCTCGCGCCGTGGGCTGCATCTGGCCACGTTTGCCGCAAAGATGGGGCCCGTCAGCTCGGTTTCGCTGCACAGCTGCGCTGCCGAGCCCCTTTCCCCACCCGCGGCGCGGGACCGCGCGCAAGGTGGAAGGGCAGAGCCCATGCTCGGTGCTGCAGTTGCCGTGGGGTGACGCTGAGCACAGCCCTGAGCACCTCCGGTCCCGCAGCCGAGTGCTGCCACCGCGCTGCCCTCACATGGGTGCCGGGGTCCCCACGTCCAGGCGTCCTCCGTGGGGGCGCTTCCCCGCTCGCCTCCTGACTTTGGTTGGGGTAACACCTGAAAGTCGGAGCAAAGACCATCAGGGAGCACCCACAGCAGCGCCCCGGCGGCGTCAGTGCGGGCGGGCGCTTTGCCCGACCCCGTTTCTGCGGGGTCCTGGCGAGAGGAGGTTTGGCCGAGGCGCCTCTCGCTGCTCCCCTCGCCCCGTCGGGAGGGGGCTGCGCGTCGGCCTCCCGAGACATCTGCTGATGACTTCTGCGTTGTGCGACGGCCTTGCCTCCGCAGGCAGCCATATGGCCCCGCGCTCCCTGGCGGCGCTGACACAGCAACACGTTCCTGGGTCCAGACGTTGAATTTCGGGGACATTTTCTATGAGCAGATTTTTGGCACTTTCTTAAATGCACCTCTGACCTGTGCTGAATAAATCGGGATGTATAAATCCTCCAGGAGGTTTTTGGAGATCTCCTTCTCCCAGCTGGACTGTTGATCGTGGCAAAGGCCGCAAGCCTTTCCTCCACCATCCCGTGGCCGACAGCCAGCTGGTGCAAAATGGGCTTATTTCCCTCTCGCGCACTCTGGCCGTGTGGATGGCTTGGGTTTTGTTTCCAAGATGTAATCACTGGAATAAAAAGCCCAGGCTAAAAATGATACTTGCTGGTTTTCACTGTAATTTCTTTTGTGTCCTTTTCCTAATCTTTATTTGGCAACCATCATCCTAAAAGGTTTTCACACTTATTTAACTTCTAAATTAAGCACCACTTAATTTTGGGGCAAGGGCCAAAATGTATTGTAGCACAAAACAAGTAGAGCAGATGAAGAGCTGTGCATCTCATTTTCACCCTTTTGAAAAAAACCCAACAATAGAAAACCATATATCATGGAAACAGAGAGATGAGAGGGATGTGAAGGAACTAGCTCCTCCGTCCCTCTGGGCAAATGCACAGAAGCCAAGCTGCCACTCCACCAGCCTTTGCATAATTGGGCCGTAAATGTCTCCGAGTGGCAAATTCCCGACTTTCCCAATCCCGTGGTAGGTCTTCCACCTCCAGGGTCAAGCCTCGCTGTGTCTCTTGTGACTTACTAGAACAGTTGGTAATAATTATCCATGGTTAACGAAAGGCCTGAGTCAAGAGCACGTGAGCCCTGGCGCTGGGTCGCAGGGAGCGAATCCGTCGGGTCAGAGCAAACAAGGGCAGTCCCCGAGTCACGCCAGGTGGGGACAGGCTCCAGGCTGGGGCACCGTCGACAGGACCCCAGACTCTTGTCCCCCCTCTGCTGGCCCTGAGTCCTCTAGATGCTGCTGGAACCCTGGGGCCGGGAGCAGGCTTTACCGAGAGAGGCAAAAAGCATCGAGTCTTCCATCGGTGCACCCGCATCTCCCTGAGCTGCCCTTTGCTACTTGGGGTACTTACTAACTCCCTGTTCCTGCCCTTCCTTCTGTGGCTTTAGCTCCAGCCGAGCTTTAGATCTGATCTCACCCCTGCGTGTGCAAGTGGCGATGGGCTGTCCTGTCCTTCCTGCATCTTGCCTGCTCTCTCCTTCCCCGGGACGCCCCGTGCCCAGCCAAGGCGGCCTGCCGCAGCTCCCCAGCCCCTGCGCAACCGCAGGGCTTGTTCCTTCTACGTTTGCTTGAAAATCAGCCCGGCCACCATCCCCTCGTGGTGACCCAGCTCCAACGTCCCCCTCTCCCCGTGGGACGAGGCCAGCGCTGCCGCCACCGCCAGCCTTGGGTCGCAGACCTGCTCCCGTGTTCGCACCGGGACATCGCCACCGATGCAGCCCGGGCACTTCCTGGGTGCCGGCGCGGCGCCATCCCCGCCCGGCCAAAATTCCCAGCGGACCAGGGCGGCAGCGGGGGGACTTGCAGTGGTGCAAGCACACGGAGACCAAAGCAAACTCGTACAAAATTGTTTTCTGCATTTATCTTCCTTTGAACGAGCGGCATCATTGGAAACGCGCCTGGGCAGGCAGGGATGGGAGCGGGGGGCGGTTGGATCGGGGGGATGTGAAGTGTTGGGGAAAAGGCAGCTGTGAACACGCCAGCCTGGGGGTGCGCGGGTGGGCTGCGGGAGCAGGGGTGGGGTTCGACCCCTGGTTACTGGGTCTGAATAATGACAGTGGGTATTTGGGGAGGGGCTGGAGGTGGGTGACACCCTGGGGTGACGTAGGTGCTCGGCGCGGTGCGGGCGCAGGGCTGAGGGTTTGGATGGAGCAGGGCTCACCATGCTGCCGCCCCCTGAGTCTGGTGGCTTCCTAAAAATAACACACCCACCCCCCTGAAATCACTGCAGAATAGCTGAAAACACTTGTTTTCCTTGCTGCAACCCTTCCTGTGCTGGTACAAACATTTTGGTATGCGAGTCCTTCAGTTCACAGTGCTGTTTTCATTGTTTAGGTGAGTTTAACTGATGTCAAAATATTCTTTCAAAAACCAATTCCCTTGCAAAAATGACAAAATGCTTTATTCGGATTTCCCCAACCCCCCTGCCCCCAAACCCGTTTTTCCTTCCCCTCAGCCCAAACTATCTGTCGAACTCGGTACAAAGCCCTGAACAACTTTCTTTGGTGCAAAACCCCGTTGTGGAGGAGCGATCTGTTCAGCCAGAAAGCGGCCGGGGACCCGGAGGCAGCACCCCGCCAGCATCTTCCCCTCTCCCCTTTCGCACCGGCTTTTCTCCCGCGGCGGCGGGGTCGCCTGCGAGCGGCTCGGTGCGGTGTGTGCCGGGGGCCGCCGCCGGGCGCCCCAGGGCCGGAGCCCGGAGTTTCTGATAAACTTATCATAAACAGCAGATGCCTCTGGCCACGCTCGGCGGTGGCTGCATCGCGGGCTTGGTGGGTGTTGGCGGGTGTTGGCGTGGGCTGTGCGCGCCATCAATTCTGAAGCATCCGGTGGTGAAACATGTGTTTTAGGCAAACAAGAAAGTTACTGAAAAGGGGGATATCCGTGCTTTGTGAGCTGTAGGTGGGTGGCACGAAAAAGAGGAAAGGAAAAAAAAAGCGCCTTTCCCTGCCGGTCTGAGTAAATGTTTAATCCCCAGCTCGGAGAAAAAGAGCAGCTCAAAAGTGCTTTTTTTCTCAGCAAGTCTGAACCAGTCAGCCCGGTGCCTCCTCCCTCCGGCTCACACCCTCCCTCCCACCGCTCCGGAGGAATATCCCAGCCTGCTCCAAGGTGCACCCGGGACAGGACGGGCCGAGCGGGGAGGCGGCGGGGCCCCGCACGGGCGGCGGGACGCGGGCGGCCGGGCCGGGATCCCACCCGCCCGCGCGGCGCCCGCCATGGGGTCCCCGCACTGGAAGCGGCTCTGCCTCCTGCTCCTGGCGGGTTTAACCTCCTCCCTGCTCCTCTACGCTCACTACTACGCTACGGTGGAGTCGCCCACCAGCCAGAGGATCCTGGCCAGGTAAGGGCGGGCGGGGGCAGGGATGTGCTAATCCAGCGCTGGGATGGGGAGGGGGAGCTGGGGTGCCGGCGTGGGCCCCGTCCTGCAGGTTATCCCGGCTGTGCCCCCCGTTGCTGGCTGCTTTGAGAGGGCTGCTTGCAGCAGTCGCTGTGCCCCCCACCCCACCCCGTGCCCCGGGCACCAGGGCCCGCCCGCGGCTGCCAGCCCAGCCCGGGGGTGCCCAGAGGGGGGCCGCGGGGGTCCCCGCGTGGGCTCAGCCCATCACAGCGCAAAGAAGCCCTCGCTGGGTCCAGGGGCGGCTGAGGGCGCTCAGCCCGCGGCAGGATCAGACCCTTCCGCAGCCGGGCAGCCCCTCGCTGGGCTCACTCGGGATCGGAGCCGGCCGGTTGCCCGGGGAGGGGTTTGCCCCCCTGGAGGGGTTTGGCCCCCACGGAGCTGCACTGACCCCCCGCACTGCAGGGCCAGGGCACGGCTGGGACCCCCGGGGGTGCCCCCCCGCCGCTTGCAAACTCCCAGGGGCTGCAGCCTTTCCCAAACTCCCGCAATTTGCTTCTCCCCCTTTGCGGTCGCGTCTGCCTTCCCTGCGTCCTCCAACCTCCCCAGGCCCCTTCCCGAGCCTCCCCGGAGCCAGGCTGGTGAGGCGCTCCGGGGGACCCCGGCTGAGCGGGCAGGGGGTGAGGGAGCCTGCAGGACCTGCCACCCTCCTGTCCTCCGAGCATCAGGTAACGTGCCACGGGCGTCCCTCGCCTCGGCGCTGGGTGCTCTCGCGTGCCATTGATGCGACAGAGCCCAACTGCCTGGGAATGGAGGATGCTGCGGGGGCTGGTCCTGCACGGGGTGAGCTGGGCGCAGCCAGATTTGCACTGGGAGCTGCTGGGGATGCAGCTGGCTGGGCTGCCCCGGGGTCCAGACACTCCCTCTTCCCCAGCTGGGAGCTGGAGGCCCTCCTTGTCCCACCCTGTCCTGCCCAGGGCAGAGATCCCCCCTCCCGCTGGGCTTGCGGAGCACAAGTATTGCCAGGAGCCTGGGCAGAGGTTGGCTGTTTCCAGGCTCGGCCGTGCTGGGTGAGCCGCGGTGCCGGCGGCAGCAGCGTTGGGCCGTACCGCGCAGCGCCCAGGGCAGGTCACGGCTGGGATGCGGAGCAGCTCCCTGCAAAGAGCTTCATGTCCGTGAGAGGGGAAACTGAGGCCCACAAGGGCAGCAGGATGTGCCCAAGGACCACGCTGGAGCTGGGAAGAGAAACCAGCCGTGCCCTGGCGCAGGGTCTGTGGCTGGTCCTGGGAGCAGGGTGCGGAGGAGACCCGTGGGGTGGGAGCCACACGGCAGGCTGCAAGTAACTCAGCTGCTGCCAAGCCCTGCCAGGACCTGCCCCAGCCCCTGCAGTGTGGGGTCCCCCTGCTGTGAGCCAGCCCAGGCCCCTGCCCCGTGACCGACGGGACCGAGGTTCAGCTCATCCAGCCCCACGGAGGAGCCCAGGGCGAGGTAACGGGGAGCTGAGCTGCACTCCAAAGCTCTCCTGGACTTTTCCTCTTGGCTTTAATCCAACTGCTAAAGGTAGACCCAAACCAGAGCAAGTCCTCTTTGCTCCGATTCCCTCTGTTTATAAACACGCCGCCCCATGAGGGATGCTTGTCCAGTCCGAACCGTGCACCCGGAGGAAGCGGTGCTGCCCCGCCGATGGATGCGGGGTTGAGTCTGAAGGTGAAACTGGGACAGCCGGTGTTTCACGGGGCTGACACGCCATTGCGGAGCACATGCTCACCACCCTGCCTGCCATCGGGGCAGAAAGCGGGGGTCGAGGGTGCTCAGGCATCAGTGCAGGTGGCCATGTCTTGGCAGGAAGGTGAGCAGTGTCTCCATGCAGAGCTGGGGGGACAAAGGGGGTCAGGAGGAAGCTGATGCCCCAATTGATGCTGGCTGCTGCCAGCACCAAATCACCCAAAGGCCAGATCCCCTCAGCAATTCCGAGTCCTCCTTCAGTTCAGTACGAAGCAGGTGGCAGCGGTGAGGCCCCTGCAGAGATGGGCAAAATACCCCTGTCCCCACAAAGCCAGCCCCTCTGTGGTCAGCGGGAGCCCTCGGGGTTCGGCTGGGCACAGCCCCCTTCCACTCCCTGCCCAGCCACCCCTGAAACCCCACTGGCGGGCTGCTGGCACCACTAGTGGCTTTATTATCAGGGCAGACAGGATGAGTGTGGAGCTCAGCCCAGCCTCGGCACGCCTCTCTGGCTCTGCGCCGGGGGAAGATGCTTTCTGGAGCTCGGCCCTTCGCAGTGAGATGGAGCAAACACCTCTGAGAATGTGTTTGCGTTGCTGCTTTGGCTCCGTCAAATGGCTCTGCGGGGCCATGGGAGTGTTCGCTGAAGATAAGGTTGGAGTGTGTGTTCACAACTCGCACACACAGCGTTATCTTCTGGCAAGGGGGGGGTAGCCGCAGACCAGAAATGTCATATTTGTGAATGCCATGGTGGTGAGAGGCTTGGCTGGCTCCGCTGCCGCAGCTGGTGCCTGGGCAGCCACGGGCCACTCCTTCTCCGGAGCCCCATTGTGCATTGGCCAGTCCCAGGGAGGGTTGTCATCTTCTGAGTCAACCAAGCATCACGAGATGCTTCACCACATCCTGGCAGGTGACGTCAAAGCATTTGGCTCCTGATGTGCTGCTGAGCTACCATCTGGCAGGGGGGCCTGGCCGCCCGACGCCGTCCCAGGCAGGGTTTGGGCAGTGGTCACAGCCGGGACAGCTGCCACGATGCTGGGGAGATGGCTCCAGCACCCACAGCTGGGATGGGAGTGCAGGGAGGAGCTATCACAGGGGTTGCATTTATCAGGTCAGCACAAAGCCTGGAAGAAGCAATAAGCAGGTGCCACGCACTGTGTCTGGCCATGGGTGGAGGTGGGCGCCCACTTCCCTCCAGCCAGCCCGAGCCTCCCGCGCCGCCCTGGCTGCTCCCGCAGCATCCCTGGCAGTTCATAAAGTATCACAGCACCCTCCCAGTGCCTGGGCCTTCGCCTTGTCCTGCAGGCACTGGGATGAGCCAGGGAAAGGGAAGGGAAGGGTCTGCACCAAGAAACAAGCCTGGAGAGCTTGGAGGGCTGGGGAGGGGCTGGGTGGACAGAGATGTGCAGGTGGGGCTCGTGAGCCTGATGGGGAACTGCTGGGGAGGCAGCAGGGCCAGGAGAGGCTGCGTGTGGCTCCTGGGGAAGCATGAGCCTGGGTATGGTGTGTGAGGGTAACGGCTTTCGGGGTGGGCTGTGCCTCTGCAGCTGGAAAAAGGGTGGGTGGCCAGCCTGGGGACTTTGGGTGCAGGGGGTGTGCTGCTCCAGGGAGCTCTGTGCTTTGCAGGAACTGGTTCTGGCTCTGGGTTTGGAGCAGGGAGCTTTCTTCAGTCCCTGGTCCATCATTCGGGTGCTGGTAACATTGATGAGCTCCTGCTTGCAAGGCATGTGGGCTGGGGATTTCCTGGGTCGTGAGATGGAGGGAGCAAGCAGGGCTGGGGCAGCTCGCTGGGGCTGAGCTCCACGGGGATCCCATGGCAGTTGGTTGCAGCCAAGCTGACTCTGCAGAGCTCTCATAGCTGCTGTGAGACTCTTGCCTGGGCGAGCTCTGCCCTGACCAGCTTGTGCTGCCTGTACCGGGCAGAGGTGGGCTGAAAGAGCAGCCTCCAGCGTAACCACAAGGCGTAACCATAGCCTTCGGATGGCCTTTCCCAGCCGGTGCCTCGCTGTGCACTGACCCTGCCAGGGCAGCTCCGCTCCCGTCCACAAGCCGAGGGAACCGGCAAGTTTGGTCAGGCTGGGTTTATTTAGATGCTCACAGTGACAACACCAGGAAGGCCCTGCAGAAAGCTGCAGCTCCGGCATCTGCCTGGGACGGCTCAGTCCCACCTTGGCGGACCCTCCCGGGGGTTTGCCCTCCCTCCTCCTCACTGGCCCGGGTACTCCAGGGATGAGCCTCAGGGATGAGCTGGTGGCTGGAGGGGGAGGGATGTGCCCTCCCAGCCCCGGGGCCAGCACTCCTGTACCCTACGCAGCGGGACGGCTCTTTGCACTGTTTGGAGGGCAGGATGTGGCCATGGGACAAGGCTGAGCTGGGGACCTTGTCCTCGGCTGGAGTGTTTGTGTTTTGAACGGCGGGGGCTCTGCAGGGCAGCAGCTCTTGCTGGGGAGCTGCCTTTTTATGGGATGTCAAGGCAAGACGTGCTGGCTTTATTTAAAAAGCTGCCCTGCTCTGCTGGCGGTGCTCAGCCCCCCACGCCAGGGGGACGCCTTTGCCCTCAGCATTCCCTGCCCAGAGCTGGCAGTGCTGGGACAGAGCAAGGAGGGAGCTGGGACTAAATCCTGCGTGGCCCTGACTCCCCATCCATGCCTGGGGAGATGCTCCAGCCCCGGTGCCAGCACCCAGGCAAGGCGCTGGGCCGTCCCCCTGTGTCATGCCATACCCTCGAGGCAGCACGGAGTGGGGTTTGGGAGACAAACGGGTCTGGATCTGCTCCCAGGCAGGGCGGCTGGTGCTGCTGGTGTTGACAGGGGCCGTGGCGGGGACGGAAACCCAATGCCTGCCGCGCCGGGCAGCGTCGCGCCGGGGGGGAGGCAGAGCTCTGCTTCCCACCTGCCTCTACCTGTCCCCAGGCTCCCAAGCAGAGATCCCATAACAAGGGGGCCCTTGTCTCCTCCACAATACCCCCCTTCTGGCCTGAGCACCTGCCGGCTGGGCTGGAGGCGGCGCCGGGGGGCTCTGAAGGGCCCTTCTGTGCAGGGATGAATGGGAGCCTGTTCCCCTCCGGTGGGCTTCCACCTCCTGCTCGCCAGGCTGCGACCCTGCCTGCCCCCAGCCCCACAACCCCCCGGGCGGCTGGGTCTGCTCTGCCTGGCCCCGTGGGGCTCAGGGCACCCCGCGATGCTCAGGGTGGGAAGCCCTCTAACTCTGCCCCCCAGTGCTAAATGAAGGATTGGGGTATGCTCTAGCTGGCCGTGGGGCGGAGGGGGGTCCCGTACACCCCAAGAGCCTCCAGATCCCAGTTGCTGATCACTTCTCTGGTGTAGCAACTATATGTGTCCTGCTGGCCTGCCCAGCTTGTCCCAGCCCTGTGTCCCTCGGGCTCAGGAAGGGTGGGATGGTGGGAAGAGCCAGGGGTGTCTTGGCAGGGTCGCCCAAGGCTGCAGGCTGGGCTGGGTGCAGTTTTTGGTGGCCTGGAGGTGGGACCCACCAGGAGACAGCGGCTGCTTTCTGCATAAACTCAGTATTTTGCGAATCCGTGGTTCTCCACTTGCAGAAACCTGCGCAGGCAGGGAGTGGGTGGTGCAGGCAGCCGTGGAGGGGAGCTGCTGGAGCTGATGTGGTCCTGCCCCGTGGCTCTCGCGGGTTGGGGGGTGTCGGGGTGCGGCAGCTCAGTGTCGCCTCCCCGGCTGAGCCCCTACCGGCTTCTTCTCCCAGCCTGCTGCAGCTGGAGCCGCAGGTCCTGGCTCCTTCGGGGCCATCCCGCCAAGCCAGCAGCCGCAGATGGGCCCTCGGAGGCGGCTTGGAGAGGTAAGGAGGGAAGGGGCGCACAGCGGTCCTGGCATGAGCTAGGAGCCCCCTGTCCACCGAGGGGTTCCCCAGTGCCCATGTGATGGCTTTTTAACTCCACTATATGGTTCCCCCTTTCCAGTGGGAAGTCCTTCAAGCCTTCTGCCAAGCTGGAGGAGCCCAAGCCCAGCAGAAAGCAGGTAATCATTAGCACAGTACGGTTAGCATTCTCTGCTGCGGTTGCAGCACCTCCCCAAGCAGTTCACCCATGTGGAGGTTGGAGCTAGCATCATCCACTCCTTCCAACCCCGTGATGGCTGGGTCACCAGGCTGGGCTGGAGACTCGTGAGGACAGACCCAGGCTCTGTGAGGGACTGGTCCTGGGCACTGGGAATGTTCTCATACAGCAAAGGCCTTTAGCAGGGTGCCCACACTAGAAGGTGCTGAATCTTTCATGATGCTCGTGCTCTCAGGTGACTCTGTAAGCCCTGGTCCTCCCAGCCCCAGTTTCCTGGGTACCAAAGGGTGTTTTGCATCAGGAAACTGAGGCACGAGGCAGTTCCCTGCCTGGGTAACCCAGCAGAACGTGTGATGGGCAAGGAGTCTGTCCTCTCCTCGGTGCCTGCTGAGGGGTGGAGGTGTCGGAGGGAAGGTCGACCCAGGCTGGAGACTGAACCAAGGTCCTCCTCCCTCCCAGCTGAGCACGTGCCTCCACTCGGTGATGGCCAGAGCAAAGGCAGATCCCAAGTTTGGGGAGATCTTCCGCTTCGACACCCCTGTGCTGATGTGGGACCAGCACTTCACCCCGGAGACCTGGGACAGGCTAAAGACACGACACGTCCCCTACGGCTGGCAAGGCTTGTCCCATGCAGGTGCAGACGCAGCCGAGATGGGGGTGGCAGCAGATGGGGCAAGGGGGGGGTGGCAGGGTGTGGGGCAGCTCGAGTGGCCTGGGGAGCCCAGCAGAAGGGACTGAAGACATGGGGCAGGCAGAGAAGCCCTGCAGAGAAGCCAGGGTCCTTGATCTCTTCCCTCTCCACCTCCCAGGGTGCAGGGCGGTGGGGACGGCTTTGCAAATGCCACTTGCTGCGCCTTGTGACATTTTCCCCGAATAAAAGCTCCAGTGTGTCCGTGATTATTAACTGGCGCCGGAGGAGCTCAGACAACCCGCTCCATTGTTGTGGATGGAGATTGTTTCCCTTCCTACCCAAAACCCACTCTCTGCTCTCCCTGACAGCCACCGGCTTCAATCCCTGGGCTGGGAAGTGCTGGGGACGGCGGGGCGGAGTGAACCGGTGGCAGTTGCAAGGACACATTGTCAGGAGGGGACTTGGCCAGTGCGGGCAGCAGCATCCGCAGGGCTGGGGCTGGAGGTGTCCGGATACGTCCCCGTGCCTTGCACAGCCTCAGGCGGCTGCTGTTTGGACCAGGCTTAAGTACGTGGGGGGCTGTGAGGGGGCCAGTGCTGAACCTGGAAGAGGAGGGTCTGGCTGGTGTCCCCCCACCCCACTTGTAGACCCCTCTCCTGCACGAGGACGGCACGAGCTTTCTTGTGTGCTGCTCCTGGATGTGATCTTGCACAAACTTGTCTGTGCATGCTGTTGCACGCTGAAGTGCTCGTGCAGGCTGACACACACCTTTTCCCCACTGACTGGCCGCATCCTGCTCCGTTCCAGTGGTGGGCAGCACCCTCCGGCTCCTCAACGTCTCTGCCAACAGGCAGCTCTTCGACAGGGACGCCTTCCCCAGGGGCTGCGTCCGCTGCGCCGTGGTGGGCAACGGCGGCATCCTCAACGGCTCGCGGCAGGGCAAGGCGATCGATGCTCATGACCTGGTATTCAGGTGGGGACGGGTCCCAGGCGGGGCCATGGGTGCGGGGGAGTGGCTGGCTCTGGACACGTCTCCTGCCCTTCTCCTGCAGGATCAACGGTGCCGTGATCAAAGGTTTTGAGAAGGACGTCGGGACTAAGGTCTCCTTCTACGGCTTCACAGTGAACACCATGAAGAACTCCCTCATTGCCTACAAGGAGTACGGCTTCACCCAGATACCCCAGGCCAAGGTGAGAACCCGAGGGCTGGTTGGGGTGGTGACCTCAAATTTGCCCCTGAGGCTGGGCTTGCCCCGCCAAAACCTTGTCTCTGCCCCAGAAGCCCTCAGCCCTCGCCCCGCCGGTGTGGGCAGTGCCCCAACACCTCCCCAAGCACCACATCTGTGTCCCTGCTGCAGGACCTGCGGTACATCTTCATCCCCTCAGATATCCGTGACTACGTGATGCTGAAGTCGGCCATCCAGGGCAGCCCGGTCCCGGAGGGCTCAGACAAGGGGGACAAGTGAGTAGCCCCCCAAGATCCCTCCGGCACCTTTGGTGATGCATCAGAGGGAACATGACTTGCCTGCCCTCACCCCACATCTGTCCCTGTTGGGGTAAACCTCAAGTAGCCCCAAGACTCCCGTGACGCGAATTCTGCCCTTCTCCTCGCCCCGCTGCAGGCCACAGAAGTATTTTGGACCCGAGGCATCTGCAGAGAAGTTCAAGCTGCTGCATCCTGATTTCTTGCAGTACCTGACAGAGAGGTGAGGATGATGAGGACCACAGCTGCTGCCTGGCTCTGCTCCGGGCTGGGCTTAGACCGCCTGACTCCCACCGCTGCTCTTTCCAGTTCAGACTGGTGGCTGCCCAGCAGCAAAGCACAGTCCCAGTCCTCCCCAGGCACTGGAACCACCTCTGTCCTGCTCTCTGCAGATAAAGAAGAGATATTTGTCCCCCGCCATTTCCATTTGCTGCAGCAGAGCTCACATCCCCCCCGGCAGGGAGACTCCCGCAGCCTCACCACCCTCGCCTCACCTCCCATTTCCCAAAGTAAATTCTTGGCCTGGTCTAAGAGGAGCAGAGGTAGAGCCCAAAGGGGTTGTCTTTTCCTACCTCTCATGAAAGAAGGCACTTGGACTGGGGTCATTTCAAACAGCAGAGGGGTGCCTTGTAGCAACCTGCAGTGAATGAGCTTAACCTTAGTAGCAGCCATCAGAGAATCCACACAAACACTGGATTTTACTCTGTGCTTCTGCCTCACTGAGCACCGGCACCACCGAGCACGTGGTGGGGGCTGTGGAGGCACTGGGTGCCGCTGGGTCGGGCTGGGGGCCGCCGTGCCGGCAGGGAGCCCCCCCCGACCTGCCGTGTCCGCCGGCAGGTTCCTGCGGTCGGAGCTCCTGAACTCGCAGTACCGCTCGCTCTACATGCCCAGCACCGGCGCCCTCATGCTCCTCACCGCGCTCCACACCTGCAACCAGGTAAGAGGCCACCGGGCCACCTTCCCCGTGAGGACCAGGGCCCCCCCTTTGGCTGCTGGGGGCCTGTGACCGGCTGCGCTAAGGCTCCCGGTGGGGACCAGCGTGTCCCGGTGGCTGTCCTACGTGTGCCCTGGCCCCGGAGCGGGGGTGGCGGTGCATGGAGCACCTTAGGCTGAGCCCTAACCCCATCCTTTGTCCATCCGCCCCACCTTCCTTCCCACAGGTCAGTGCCTACGGGTTCATCACCTCCAACTACGAGCAGTTCTCGGACCACTACTACGAGCTGGAGAAGAAACCGCTGGTGTTTTATGCCAACCATGACATGATGCTGGAGGCGATGCTGTGGAGGAGCCTGCACCGAGCAGGGATCATGACCCTCTACCAGCGGTGAGGCCAGGTGGTGGCCCGTGGGGGCAAGGCCAAGGACTCCTGTGGCTCTCCTCCTCTTTCTCACAGACCACCTTCATCCTCCCGAGGGCTCTCCCCAGCCGGCCCAGCCCAAGGAGCAGACCCTCCGCCCCGCAGCCGGTGGTGGCGGAAAGGGGCAAGCTGAAGCTGGTGTAGGGAAATGCTGCGTTTCCTTGGGGATCTCTAGCAACTTGTTTCATGGTTCAACATGATTGAATGTGGCCTTTGGGGCACCAAGAATCACCACCGCAGGTGGCCGCAGCCTCCCAGCCCCACGGACATGGCCGGGAAGCACTGGAGGGGCAGGGTAATGCTGGAAGAGGATGCTGGAGACGTGTACGTGGGGCAGCCCCTGGCTGGAAGCCGCCCTTCGCCTTGCCATTGCACCCCAGCTCAAATGCTTGTCACCGTGGTGGGACCACAACAGGAACGATGGAGCCTTGGACTGGAGGGACAGGCGATCTAGTGATCGTCCGGCTTACAGGAAGGTGGTGTGTTTGGAGAACACCTCCCTCCCGGACTGCAGAAAGCCCGAACGCCAGCCAGCTCTGGGTTGATGTGTGCTGCTTTCCAGAAGGATCTGTTTGCCTCCATGATCAGCAGGAAAGCCAGGGGCCTGGCTGCCCTCTCCTGTGACAGACGCACAGCGGGCCCTGCCACTTCCCCCTTCTCTAGGTCACGCTGCTGTCAAACAAGGAAGGGTCTTAAAAGCCATCAGCTAAGAGTTACTGCAGCTCAGCTGGGACATGCGAAACGTGGCTGGCCTTGGAGCATCCTGGCGCTGAGAGCTGCCCTACAGCCCACACGCGTGGGGTAGTGGGTTTGTTGGGTTTTTCCCCTTTGTTTTTCCCCTTGCATGGGGAGCAGGTGGTGCCCCCTGAGTGCTTTGAGAAGGCAGCCCCGTGCCGGGGGGGTTAGGGACCCTGCTAGCTCGTTGGGTGAGGCTAAGTGGTTGTTACTCTTGGTTTTTGTCTTTGTTGTGGTTCAGCCCCGGCCAGTAACCCAGCCCCACGCAGCCGCGGGCTCACCCCCCCTGGTGGGACGGGGAGAGACTCCGAAGAGTAAAAGTGAGGAAACTCGTGGGGTGAGATAAAAACAGCTTAACAGGTAAAGCACACGCCGCGCATGGAAGCAAAGCAAACCAAGGCACTCATGCACCCCTTCCCACGGGCAGGCAGGCGTCCAGCCCTCTCCAGGAAAGCAGGGCTCCAGCACGTCTAACGGTGACCTGGGAAGGCAAACGCCATCACCCCGAACGTGCCCCCCTTCCTCCTCCTTCCCCCAGCTTCATACGCTGGGCGTGACCCCGTATGGTCTGGAATGTCCCTTTGGCCAGTTGGGGTCAGCTGTCCTGGCTGTGCCCCCTCCCCTCCCGGCCTCTTGTGCCCCTGGCAGAGCCTGGGGAGCCGAAACAGTCCTTGACTAGTGTAAGCCCTGCTCAGCAACAGCTAAAAGATCTCTGCGTTATCAACACTGTTTTCAGCACAAATCCAAAACACAGCCCCGTATGAGCTACTGTGAAGAAAGTTAACTCTGTCCCAGCTGAAACCAGGACAGGCTGGAACCCTTGGGCCTTCCCGCGTAAGCCAGAGGGGCTAAGGAAGACCTGCCGGGGAGGCCGGCGGTGCCTGGTACGGCACAGCAGGGGAGCCGTGCGAACCAAGACTCTCCCACTTTGTGCAATTACATAAATGTTGAATGATTGTTTGCTTTTATGCCTGTTCCTGTTGTTTTGGTGAATGGGGTGGGGGTGAGACCCCCCCCACCTCCCACAGCAGAGCCGTAGCATGTAGTAGAGCGAGCCTTCGACTGGGGAACGGCCCGAGGCCAGGATGGGAGCGGGGTTAAACCGCGGAGCCCTGGGCTGGCGGGGAGGCCCGGTGCCTGGCGCTGTGCCGGACCCCTGGGAGCAGCTCTGAGCGCAGCCTTTTTCCACTTGGGATGCTATTTGCTGTATGTCAGCTGGGGAGGAACGATTTACTGCAGAGATGGGAAGAGATCTCCTGTGAGCCAGGGAACCTCGAAACCCCCTCAAGCTCTCGGCAGGCTGCTTCCAGCCAGCTCAAATGAGCATTACAAAGGTTAGGCTATAAGCCTGTTTCAGATGTAATCTCTAGGCTGGAGCCCATCTTGTGTTCCCAGGGCTCAAATTAGCCTTTGTTCGCGCCAGAGCCACCTTACAATGGTACCAAGGCAGCATGTGCAGTCTGGGTTTTTTTTTTTTTAATTCACAAGCACTCAGCAAACTGCTTTCATGACAAGAACCCAAACCTCCTCAAACGAGCTCTGGCCAAGCCCCAGCGCAGCCCGCGCAGGTGACTGAACACGGCTCTCCGCAGCATCTCGACGCGCAGGGCAGAAAGCACAGGTTTTCTAGCCGTGTGCTGTCAGAGCGCAGCCTCCTGCCAGGACCCCCGTCCAGCTCGCGGGCAGAGCCGTTTGCGCACATCAGCGCTACGACAAACCCCGTCCTTTCCCATTTCAAAAAGCGAGGTTTTCGAGCCAAGGGTGTAGCCCAGCCCTGGAGTTAAGCACGCTCCATTTTAAGGGCTCTCCAGACAAGGAACCTGATGGCAGCACTACTGCCTCTCGCTTCTGCCTTATCTTCAATCTTCCAAACAGACCACAAGAACCATTTCTGCCTCCAGTCCCGGCTTAGCCCTTAGCAGTTTTGTCACATGAATTGCTTTTCTTCAACGTTCAGCATCTGCAGGCACTGAAGCCTTTAGGTATCAGGGAGGAGCAGGCTTTGCTATGAAGGGTAAGCTCACACCTGCTTGAATCTCAGAAAGTGTTTTAACCCAAAATTCTTTCTACCTGATCAAAACCATTTCTGTTCAAGCAGATAACCTTTTAAAAAAAACCAACTCAAATAACCAACTTCAATTGCCATGATTTTCCATAACTTATTTTATTCTGGAACAGAAATCAGCAGGGAACCACTTTTTCCTCCAGCCAGCTGTAGATCAGGTCCTAGTGGAGAAGAGACAGTGTCAGAGCAAAGTACCCGTCAGCTGCAACGTTCCTGATTTGCACCGTTTAACCGAGAGTACGGGTCTCAGGAGACAACAACTTGCTCCCCGCCCAGCCAACGGCACCAGTACCCAAATCCTCTTTGGCTTTAGTGGGAACTTACCCACGATGCGGTTGCAGCAGCCACTGCGCAGCGAGGGGGAGCCTGGTTACGCGCAGGTGGCCATCTTACACTGTTTCAAATCACGTATCAGTGGCTGTTTGCAAGACCCACTCCAGGACAGCCTTCTGTCGCTTCTAGAGCGGGGAGACACCACAGAGCAATGCTGTAACCGCTTTCCTAAAAAGGTTTGTTCGGAAACAATTCCGGCCCCTCTCTATTCTCACAGCGTTGAGCAGCTTTTGCTTTTCCCGTTTATCACCAGGCTGCCTCTTCACTTTTCCCCCCCTTACTCCCTGAAAGCCAAAAGCCCCACGTGCTCTTCCCAGAGACAGGCCTTGGAACACAGTTTTATTGTCAGAGCAACCATTCCGGCTGCTGGTCCGCAGTAGCATTCCCTCCCCTTCTGCATACCAACCTTGATTTCTTCAGGAAGTCCACTGTCATCAAGGCTGCCGGTTCAGCCTGTCAGTAAACGTTATTGATCTTCTGCAAACAAATAAAAATTCTGTTAAATAAAGCGTGAAATTATTCAGCACAATGCAGCTGTCATCTACCTGGAGAAAAAGTGCTGTTAGATCGTGTGTATTCAGCGACTGTACGTCACATGAGATAGAAACGCGTTTCTTATCTGCCCTTCAGCCTGCTGTCGCGCCTCGCTGGAGAAGCAACTTAAAAGCTCTTCGCAGAACTAAACTGTGCTACGACAGCAGCAGCAGGCAGCGCTTGCGTCCCTGGCCGTACCTGGGCCCCGGAGAGCTGCCTGCTGAAGAGCCCGGGCGTACAGCACCGTGCTCGTGCTGCAGTCGCACACCGCAAGGGCGGGAGGAAAGGGGACAGACGCTGCTTTTGCCTTACTGGTGCCACTCGTGTCATCTGAGCCTCTGCAAGGGGCAGGAGACCCGCTAAGGGGAAAAACATAAGCCTCAGTGGACAGTTGTTTCTCCCTCACAGCTGAGTTGTCAGACAGGGATAACAGCACATCACAGGCTCTGCCTCCCTCCTGCCCTTGGCTATAGGAACTCCTCAAGTGCTACAGAATTACACAGAGCAACACCACCCAGATGCTGACCTGCCAATGACCAAGGTTCTTCCTGACCACTAGTACTGTTCCTGGTAAGCGTTCAATGACTAGGTATTCTGCTCAGCAGATGAGTCACGCTGCCTACAGATCTGACATATAATTAATAACTTGAAAACAAGCAGCATGCAATACTAAAGCATTCTCTTACCAGCCCGAAGCCCAGCTTAGCAGCTACCCTCTTGCCAAAGCTGACTTTGGGAGGCGGAACAACCCCAGGATTCTGCAGGATGGCTTCCTCCTAAATACAAATTGCATTGAACACCGTTAGCAAACATACTTCAAATAGATTGTCCGCTCGTTTCTTCTGCACCCCTTCTGACAAAAACCACCACTGGGTCACAGAGCAAGAATCAGAAGAGGTTCTCCATTCAGAGAGGAGCAATTTTTGTCTCACAAACTTAGCACAGAAGAGACAAAGGACCATGTTTGCCAGTCAGCCATCTCACTCAGAGACAAGAAACTTGGGGAGGGGGATGCTATTTAAATCCCTCCTTAGAAAAAAACCAAAAACCACCAGCTCTGAGACGTTGGTGGTTTACACCCTCTGTAGCTGTTTCAAACAGGCATCCTCCTCAGCAGCACACAGAAACATCTTAATGCAACTCCCTCCTTCCACACAAGAATAATCCACTCATCTGGGATGTAAATTGTCTACAGATTTATCTTGAGAAATCCATTTAAGCAGCCATAAGACAGACATGTCCCTTCCAGGGAAGGATTCTTCAGGATGTGTCCTTTCTAGGATGACCCTTTGGTGTACGGCTACTGCACCTCCCCACGCCCAGCAACCCGATCCAAGTCTGAAACTGTCCCAGCGCACCTCAGGCAGGCACACAGACCAATTATTCTTTCACTAGGTTTATTTCTGTGATGACCAGGACAGTTATGAGATGAGCTGTGTCAAGTGTCTCTGTAATGGGCTGTCATCCAATCCCTCCTACTTCTAACCCCTTCTACTCTTGCTCATCTCTGACTACGCTGACAAGCAGCTGCTCTACCGGGCACCAACAGTAAAATTCCCATTCATTCTGCGCTGCCTTTCAGCTCATGCTCCATGGCAGCAAAGGGCTGCACACTCCGGTGGCAGCTGCAACAAAGCTACGCCTTGATTAGCTTAATTATATTAATGAAGCCACAGGGCTTTTCTATCTCCCCCCCAGGAGCCCCAGGGACAGAGGAGGATATCATCTGACACAGCAGAACGAATCTTGCTTCCACAGCCCGGCAACAGGAGAAAACTAGACTACGACAAGAGAGATGCCCATGTTTCTCACCGTCGTGCAGCTGGTGCGGGTTTAAAGTCAGCCCGGCGACGGAGGCAGCTTCCCCGGCAGGTGAGTGCTTCTGCCCCTGCTCGATGCCATGCCGCCGTCTGAAACAAGGGGGACGGGGAGTTAGTTCGTGTAACAGACCGTTTCGTTACCTTTTCGTCTTTAACGCTGAGCCTCAGCGTCATGCGTCCACAGAGGAAAGATTAATTTCAGACAGGGATAACTTTATCATCACCAGCTCAGCTTCCAGAGCAGCCAGCCCTGGTCCACGCGGGGCCGTCCCAAAAACTCGAGGCCGTTCTTGCCCCCGTGGTTCCTCGGCCGGGTGCGACTCGTCCGGCTGACCCCCCCCCCCCCGCCCGCTCGGGTACCCGGCGCGGTGCGGTGGGCAGTGCTGGGCTCAGCCCGCCAAGCCCCGCTGCCTGCGGGGAGCTCCGCCGAGCCCCGGTGCCGCGCTGGCGGCAGCGCTCAGGCTGGGCCGCACCGCCATGGCGGCGGCGGGGGGGGGGGGGGGGGCACGGTTACATCCCCACAGGCAGACATCGAGGCTTCGCCGCACCCCTACGGACAGCCGCGGCAGGCGCCCAAGAGCGCCCCGCTCCCCCTCCCGCCATCCCCGCGCCCCCGGGGGCCGCCGTGCCGGCGGATGGCTGGCGATGACGGCGCACCTCACTCACCGCCCGCGGCCCGGCCGCCATGTCGCTCCGCGGCGCCCGCGCTGAGGGCCGCGGGCGGGCGGGGCGGGCGCCGAGCCTCGCCGGGGGCGCGGGGGCCGACGGGAGCTGTAGTCCCGTCCCTCCGCGGCCTGCGGGGCCCGGGCTGGGCCCGTGGGTGCCCGGCGCTCCCCTGACAGGAGCTGCGAGCTGGGCCGTCTCCTTCGCTCCGTCCCGTGTTTGCGGGGCGCAGATGCCAACCGAGAGAAAGGCCAAGAAATAAGCGGGTGTCGTGTAGCGCCAGGGCCGGCCTCGGCTCTTGCAGGGGCCGCCGCCCCGCGGGGGGCTCAGCAGCCCGCCAGGGATGCCGTGGTGGCGGCGGCCTCCGCCACAGGGGCCCTGGGCCCGGGCGCCGTCATGCCGCTCGCTCATTGCGTTTATTCATTCTTCACGTGCCCCGTTTGCTGGGGAGACACGCGTGGCCGTACTTAGCACGCTAAGTGCTTCAAACAGCTGAACACGCGTTAGCTCATGTAAGAAGGGGCACGCTTCAAAAAGACTAATTAGTTGGAGATCGGGGATTAGTCAGAGATTAGTTAGTAAATATATGTGCCGTGCTTTGAATATGTGATGCTTCCAGTATGTACCATGATGGTCCTTCACTGTTAGAAACTGCCATGAGCTCTATAGGTTCCTGTTTAGCTTATCAACAATAACAAAGTGTAAACAGAGCTGGGGGATGAAAAACAAGAACAGCTAATATCTACTTTCTTGCCCCAAAGCCTTATCCATCCTTGTGGTGAAAAGCTGTAGTGACTGGAAACGGAAAGCAGACAAACCCAAGTCTGAAAGCGGAGAAGCCAGAGTACAGATAAAAGCCCTGTATCAAACCAGGGTCACCCCTGAAATGTCTGAGAGCTGGGGGATTCACAGTCCCTTGGGGCGTTTGAATCGAAGATGTGCCCGTGGGAAGTTGCCCGGTTCCCCACAGCGACAGCAGGAGCAAGCGTCCGACGCTGGTGTCCTGCGGCGTGGCCAGCTCGTCCGATGTCTGACCTGGGCTGCCGAGTCTGCGAAAACGGCACCTCGTGTTCTCCTAGGGAGAAGAGTCCCACGAGCTGGAGGGAAGCGCTGCCGAGGAGCTCCTTGTCTCTCCGCTCCTGGATTCCCTCTGATGGCTCCGAGCAGCTGCCGGCACCGGCCGGCCCTGTGCTCCGGGAGGCCCCTCTCCAGGCAAGGCAGTCAAGTTCCCAGGGAAAGGCAGCGTGACTTCATGTTTATTTTTAATTCCTGGATCTTCCTGGCCTTGTTCCTATTTTAGAACCTGATAGTTTGGGGTGTTTTTTCCAGAGCATAGATTTAACCCAACTCCTGAGTCCTTTGCTGTCCAGAATGGCTCATGTTGTTTCTTAAGCCTCTGTTAAATTAAAAGTCAACAGACTGCAAGATACACTTTTTTTTTTAAGTGGTGCAAAAGGGCTGTAAAGAGATACCAATATGCTGATAAAAATAAGCCGCGTCCAACGTAAGTGGCTGACTATAAGGTCTTCCCCAGCCCTCTGTGCCCTGCGCTAGCTGCAGAAAGCCTAGCAGGCTGCCCTGGCAGGTTGGGCAGGAGCCTGCAGCGAGTCCCGTGCTCTGGTACGAGGACATGAGAGCTTCAGCGCCTGCCTTCCTTGCAGGAGCCTGTGGCACGGGGGTTTGGCCTGGTGGGAAGGAGGACGATGGTACAGAAGGGCAGTAATTAACACAGCCTTCATTGCAGTGGCCTTTGCTCTGTGAAGATGTGGCTGGCAACCTGCCTGACTGCTTTTAGCTTTCCAAATAAGCAAATACATAAAGGGCTAATTCTAGTTGCGGAGTTTTAAGTTCCCAAGGGACATAAGGTTTTTAAAATAAAACAACTAAAATCCCCCTCCCTTGTGCAGAGTTCAGATCCTGGAAGGAGAGAAGATGTAGGCTCAGATGTGCCAAGGGCTTTGCCACCATCTTGATTTTTTGGTTGGAAGCTGTTCAGACCATAGAGTAACTGTCTACTTGTGCCTATGAACGCTGAGCTCTGCAAGGTATCAAGTAATGAACTGACTCAACAATTAAAGCTCGGGAGAATAGCATGAGCTCGGTGTGCAGTAGATTGGCTGTAATTATTCATGGTTGGAGTCCAAAGATAATGTTTCCAAGCGTATTTTAGAGCCAGAACAAAGACTCCGGATGAAGAGAGGTGGTCGTCGCCTCATCCATGCCCACAGTCTCTTCGAAATCTCTGCAACTTCCAATCAAGTTTTCTCAGCTCTTCCCTTTAGAGGGCGTCCATGTCACACACATCTTCGACGTGCAAACTTCGCCCGGGAGCTGCAGTACAAGGCACAGCCTCCCAGAGGTCAGCAGAACATGGGGGCTCCTCCAACGAGTCTGTGAACCTTCCTAGGGATGCAAGGGAGTTACCGTCTGGTTTGAGCAGTTCTGGTTGAACACATTCTCCTTCCTCAGGCAGTTGCAATGCTGCTCCCAAAGGCAATTTGGACATAATTTTGATAGATTTCCTGTGGCCAATCTCCATCAGTTACGGTATTTTCTTGCTCCAGTCTTTGAAAGGACTCCTCTTCTGTTGAGCAAGTAAGGAAAGCTATCAAAAGGGTATGGAGGACTACATGTGGACGTTCTGGGGCTGCTCCCCACTTCCTAACAGGGGATTACTTCCTCCAGCAAATCATAGGCTGCATTAAGCCCCTCTATTTCCACTTTCTCAAAGCACTTCAGCATCTGTCCTGTGAAGGCACAGCATTACCCTCTGCAAAGAAGTCTGAGCTCGGCTGTAGGGTGTTTGGTTATCCCTAGAGCAGGTAGCAGGAGAACAGGCAGAATATGTGACAGAGAAGGGAAAGGTGGAAAGGCAAACAGAAATCAATGACAGAACGTCTCTAACTTTGGCTGGACTTTGATCCCACGCTTGAATTGAATGACAAGGTCTCCTCCCAGTTTCCCACCCGTTTCCCCTCTTGGCTGCCTGTAAGGGCCTCCATGGAGAAACTCTCCATGCTTACTGATAGCAATTTGATTTCCTCTTGATTTTCCCTCTCTGCCTGTCCCAGTCCCACCCCACAGACAGGGTTCCACAAAGCCTGGAGACACAAAGCATCCGTTCGTTCAGAGACGCCCCGCTGTGGTTATCGTCTTCAACATATGGCTGGGGGGAGCAACCAGGGTATCTGAACACATTAAAAAGCGAGTCCCCCGTTGCTCACCGTGTCTGGCAGCCACCAGCCCCCTGCATGGCTGGAGCGTACGAAGCACGAGGAGAAGCCGAGGTGCAGGGGGTAGCGGGATTGATGCTCATCTCTGTTACATATGCTGTGTGAACAGCAGTGCACAAAGAACAGTCTCCTGGGGTACGGCTGGAGATCGTTTGCTGATATTTCAGGTGCCAGACTTCTGAGAGAAAAGATCTGTAGTGTTAAAAAAAGCCTGCCACGAGGTCCCAAATCTGGGTGTCTGCTGCTTCAAGCCAGCCCCGAGAAATGCCCGGCAGGCTCTTTGGAGTTCAGTGGCAGACAAACAACATCTTCCCACACAGGACAAGGCACACAGCAAACAAAATGTCCTTCCCTTCTCCCAGCAGCAAAGCTCTTAAGCCTCCATTTGAAGTTAAATACATGCTTAAACCCATTCCTCCTCAGCATGTCCTGTGTGCTTATGTAGAATTTTAGCAGGCTCAGAAATGCTCTGCTGTAACTGGGGCCTGTCTAAAGGCCAAACTTTGTACACTGAATAACAAGACCTTTATCTTTACAGAGTATCTGTACAAAAAAGGGGCGGCTTTCCTAGGAGCATGGTGGTATCTGGAGGCAGGGCTATGGTATGGATTCCTGCAGGTGAAGAGCAGAGAAGGTCCTGATGGTGCCGAACAGCAGAAGAAATGGTGTCAGCCACTGACTCGATTGCTTCAGGTCTGATGTCCCAGCTAGGCAAAGTGACCATCTTGTCAAAGCTAGCCAGATTGCATTCACAGCTTCGTTCCTTGGAGGAGCTGATCAGAACAGAGAGCACACAACAAACTGTTCCGATTGCAGCGTGTGCATGGATAAATCCTGGGGCCAGACATCTGCACTTGTTGAACAATAGCAGTAGGAATCCAGCTTCTTCACGGATGAATATATTTAATTAAAATATATATCCTCGGAGCATACCCAGAGCTGGAAGATGTGTACAGCTACACAAATGCACTCAAAGATGGTAGGAGAAACTTAACTCTGTAAGGCTAGTGAAACCAGAGGTAAGGTTTCCATCATGGAAGATCCTGAAGGCCAAGCTAGGTAAAAAGCTACTGGAAATGGAGAGTTGACCTTGCTTTAGGCAAAGAGATAGATCCTCTCTGTTTTCTATGTCAGCCTGAGAGATGAAAGGCATGGTAAGCAGAAAGGGAGTGAGTTGGTATAAAAATAGCTAGGCAATATTAATGAGGAATTTCTCAGGTCTTTTATCAAAAGCAGTATTTCTGTTTGCCTGGGTTAGTTGGCCAACCAGCCATTGATTGAGTCAACCCAATCTGCACTGTCATATAAGCAACATTTCATCTATTTAGATAAAAAAAAAAATATGCTAGGCACGCGCGGAGCAAACAAGGATGTTCTTGCAAGTAATGAGCATAAGCTGCACAGAGGTCAAGTGGTTGTGTCAGAGTTGTGTTCATTTCTTCCTGCTGAAGACTGAGTGGAGAATTGCAAATGCCATATCTCTGGCTCACCTCTAGCTTCCCGTTGTTTATACCAGAGGAAGGAGATAATTGTTTTGAGATACTTTTACTAATAGCGTCTCTGCTACTTTCATTGCTTACTGGGAAAGAGCATGTTTAAATGATGAAAGGTCACATTATTTCAGGTCCTGTTAGGTCATTTTTCTTGCCCTCATGCAGGGGGAGCAGGCCGAATGCTTCATTTGACCAAGTTCAAAGTGGTGAACTGAGGTCTCACTAGATTACAGAGGGCAGTCGATAAAAGCCTGCAGTGGTAAGAAGGTCTATTGAGGGCAGCCTCCTGGTCACATCTCCTTGAGGGAGCCCTGCGGCAGGGCATCAGACCAGGGGCCGTCCAGGCTCATGTTGTTTTTACAAGAGATGCCCAAAATGGATGCCTAGGAAACTACAAAAGCAGGGTGATTACATATGGTGCATCTCCTAGTACCCTACCAGCCATTTGAGGGTTGTGAACTTTGGGAGCCAGATGTCAGTTCAATGCCTCCACTAACGGGTTTTCTCTGGAATAGGTATTTTGGTCACTTTCTCTTCCATGAGCTCGCCCAGTCCCCCTGTGAACCTGTAACAGCCGCTCCCTCCGGTGGGGAGGACTTGCCCGGGTCAGCCTTCCTTTTGTTTGTTCTGTGTCTGGCTCCTGTTAATTTTGTTTGATGGCCCCAAGTTCTTGTACAAGAAGAACTAATGAATGGTCCTTCCCACCCAGCCTGCCTGTGTGGGCAGAACTTATGGATCTACTTATCTTTCCTTCTCTTCAGGCTCCCAAGTCTGATCTCTTCAGAATAGATCAAAGAGTGAGGGTAGCATTGTTTTAAACCACTAGTTTCCTATAGAATGCGATCTATCCACTTGCAGATGGCTTTCATGGTGTCTAAAGTGTCCCATGGATCAGCCCACGGTTGGCTGTATAAACATTTTCTCTACCCCACATCCTGCTTCCACAGCATGTCTCGTACTCACTTCTCTGTCCTTTTGCTCAGTCCAAACATCCTGCAAAAAGCCTCCAGCTCTCCTCGACAGCCTTCCTCACTCTTCCCCTCCGCCCCCCGCAACCTCCTCACCCTCTGCCAGGCTGTAAATAAAACTCAGTGAGCCCAATGCAACCCCCAAATTCTTGCAGACCTGCTCACGAGGGAGAGACTCATGTGCCTCTCTGATTTAACCACCAGCACGTGTACTGCTGCTTTGCTGTTGACCTAATGCTTCTGCTGTTGCATAAAGGTCGGTCTGTCTTCAGCCATCTCTCCCCCTGCACGTTTCAGGCGCTCTCCTTTCTCCTTTCAGCTGTCATCTCGAGCAGCCTTGCTGCTGAAGGAGGTGGGCGGGAGAACACGCACCACGGGAGATGGCTGATCTTCCATAGCACTTGTGCTCGGGGATGGGAGAACTCTGCCGCGGCAGCATCCTCCTCCACCTCTCCTTGCCACATCACGGGGAGAAAGCTCTACCACGGCTGCCCGGCACGTACGTGTGCACCAGCACCGGTGTGCGAGCTCTGTGGCTTGGGGGGTGCTGCTGGGGGGCTGGAGGGGGGGCTGTGTGGTGGGAGCTGGACATACACCCCTCTATCTAGCAAACGAGGGGCTGCGCTTGCTGGCACTCCTCCCCCACAGACACACAGCAGAGCCTGCAGAGAGGGAGCTGCTGCAGCTCGCTGGTCTCTGGGTAACCCCCTTCCCTGGCGGCTGCTGGGGCATGACTGAGGCTTAGGGCGGGTTGTGGGGGTTCCTTCTACCAGGCCAGCTGTGGGGCAGGCAAACTAAGGCAGGGGTAACCAGGACAGCGTGGGTGGTAATGTCTCAAACCACAGCACCTGATCTAGCAGAACTTGTGTGCGAAGGGCTGCTGACTTGGAGCAGCTGGCAAAAAAGTAAAAACAATCCCCCCCCGCCCCAATAATTATTTAAACATTGTAAAGCTCTCTGTAAATGTTTAAAACAACAACATAGTTGGGAGGGGAAGGAGGAAAGACAAACAAGTTTGCTGTTTCAGCTTTGCAGAAACAGATCTTAAGTTTTGGCAGGGTTTTATTCATCCAGAGGATCCAGCTGCCAACGTACTTTGGGAGGCTCCAAATTCATAATTGCTTCCCTAACATCTTCCTCCAAGAGCTGCAGCTTGGCACAGGCGCCACCTTTGATGTCTGCGTTTGGCCAGCACCTCATGCCGTAGGATCCCAGTTCATGGCCAGGGCATCTACACTGGGAGTCAGTGGCTGTGAGCGCTCCTGATGATGTGTTTCTCTCCCAGACCTAAGGTTCACAGTGGTCAAAGCTCAGCAGGAGCCAGGGAGCTCAAAGGAGCAAGGTGCTGCGGGCAGGCTGACTGTTGGGGAGCCCTGCCTGCACGTGAGCAGGGCAGGGATCGGGAGCCTCTCTTTCCTCTGAGCACCTCTCAGGAGATGGGGGCTCCCAGTTGCCAGCCCCCCACCCCTCTTTTCTCATCTGCACCTGGTGCATTACTGCAGCAGAAACCCTATGTA
Organism: Phalacrocorax carbo; assembly: GCF_963921805.1. NCBI lineage: Eukaryota > Metazoa > Chordata > Aves > Suliformes > Phalacrocoracidae > Phalacrocorax > Phalacrocorax carbo. The sequence continues at coordinate 954,812 of NC_087528.1, forward strand.
ATTCCTGTTTAAATACACAGCTGGCAACACGACTTCTACTAATTCAGCTTTTTACTGTTGAAAAGCCGGAGCTGTATCCTGGTTTGGCTGCCGGCTGAGAAGGACTTGGTCTGAAGCCCTGGGTATTGCAGGCTGCTGGAGATCAGTGGCTGCTCTCCAGCCTCCATGCAGATCTGACACGCTGCGTCCCAGATGCCAAACCCTGGAGCATCTGCCCTGGAGCGGGACAATCGCCTGTGTGTGATCTCAGGGGAAGGGGGCATCCTTCTTAGCTTGGGGGAGACTTTGGGCTGGGAAAATGAGGGTGTATATGTGAGGAGGATATATAGGAACAAGGTCTCTGGGGAGCAGAGTAGGTCCTGAGGTCTCAGCTGGTCACCAGCCCCCAGCCAGGACTCATTTCAGCCCAGTCTCACCTGCTCTGCTCCTGCCCAGTCTTGTGTTTGCCCCGGTCTCCCTCCGGCCCAATCCTGCTCAGCCCCATGCCCAGCCGTGGGGTATATATCACTTCAGCACCCATAGCTGGGTAGCTGCTCTCTGCTGTTAGTTGCTTTGGCTGGTGTGCGCAACCTGTATTGCTGTAGAGATGTGCTCTGATCTGCTGTATTTGCTCTACAGTCTCTAGAATTAAGTTCCTGCTTCAGCTGCTCAGTCTGGCAGTAGTGCTGAGCTGTCTCCTGAAGATGCTGTTTCCAGAGCAGCCTGGGTACCTGTTGGGTGGTTTAAGAAGCTGACCTTGCCGCTGCTGGCTTGTGTGTGGCCGTACCTCTGTGCAGATACAGGAGGGAAGAGGTATGCAGTGGTTCCTCATGCAGCCAGTCCCAGCCTGGCTGTTGCTGCTTCTGTTGCTGGAGTGACCTGATCCAAATCAGAAAGACTGAGCTCAGCTGGGCTGGCTTAGCTCTTGAGCAGGGCTCCTTCTGTTGCCTGGGGCTTCGTGCGGTTTGGTGGGAGAAAACCCTGGTACTACTTTCAACCAAAGCCTGAAGAGTGATGTGAGGGATGGGCCTGCTTACCTGCTGTGCTGCCTTCTCTGGTTAAATCGGTAACTGCCCACGGACAGCACCTGGGAAGGCTCTTCCTGGGGTCTCCTTTGCTTTCCCAACTTCAGCCAGCTCCTGTGCAGAACCTACACTGAGATAAAAGAGACCGACACAGTGTGAAACCTTCCTCCGCTTCAGCAGATGGTGTTTGTGACAGTGGACTTTGCCTGTGTTGTTATAACAGCAAGGCCTGGTCTAGCCAAGGAACGGAAGGATAAGCTGCGGTCTAGTCTCGCTGAGACTGGCTTGCTATGTAAACCTGGCCTGAAAGCCTGGATCACAAATAAACTCTTGGTTTTTCAAGGATCAGACTTTTCTGCCAGCTTCAACTTAGAAGATAAAGTGCTGTCATGACTTGCCTGCAGTCAGTAGCTCTATTCACTCTGCAGCATTCACGGCAATCTCCTGGGACTCCCAGTGACTGAGGATGTGATGTGTGTTGCAATGTGACCTTCGTGTTACCTTCACATAAAACCTAAATGCATCTTAACTGGGGTTAACCTGGTGTCGCTGCCCGAGGCTTTAGCAGATCAGTGCTACATCTGTCCTAGCTGTGAACTCTAAATGTTTCATGCCTAAAAATTTTAATGGTTGCAAAAACAGTGCCCCTACTTGAGCGAACTGCTGAGATGGTGGGAGTTATTGGCTGGTACTGCTACTGACTGAGCCTGTTCCAGCATGTCCTGCTAAAATGATGCACTGAGAAGGTATAGCTGAACCTCCATCAGGCCCATCGCTGCCAGGCTGAGACTGCCAAGCACTAACTGCAATGGGTGCTTTTAAAATAAACCACAGAAAATCAGTCAGGGTGAACAAGAAAAAAGCATATTTCCTTGGTATTGTCTGAAGGCTGCCTTCTGCATCATGACTAAGGGTGCATTCTAGTTACCAGCAAAAACCAGGTGTTAGCTAGTATAAGCCTTCCAAGAAACTGGGTTACCAGTATTCCTGACCACATTCTATCTGTCACGTTCAAGATTCGAGCAAACACACAGCAAGTGTTGCTCCTTCAGCTGGAAGGACCAAGAAACTGTGTGCCCTGAGGCTGCTTGTGTGTCTCAGCTGCTCGCAGGCCTCCAGAAAGCCTTTCCTCGTTCCCTTCTGGCTATCTTTGACCACCTCTGGGTTCCCGAGTAATGCTGCTGCTCCCGAAGCACTGCTGTAGCTCTGCCTGACTGCATCAGCTACCTGAGCTGCTCTGCTTACTCCTCCCAATAACCAGAGACTCTGTACATCAGTCTTTAGCCTCCTTCGGAGAACCTGCTGAGCCACAGCAATCCAAGAAGAATCCCATGGGCATGGCAGAGACAGTTGCAGGCTTGTCTGGTGTTTGGTTAATACCTAGGAGAGATGTTAACCTTCATGGGGAGGGTTATGTACCTCTGTCAGCTCTGCTGTTCAAGCATGCAGTGGTCCTGTGAATGCAGGCACCCCCACCTGCAAGTCTGAGACCCAGCTCAGCTCACGCAACCCCTGTGTGCGTCGTTCCTTGCTCCTCTTGCTCTGATAGCACCAGGATTTCTCACAGCTCCGGGGGACAAACCTCACTTAGCCCTGACAAGCCTCAAAAGCTCTTTCACAGCAAGCCATGTGTGAACTCAGCGTGTCCTGTATCGGCACCATCCACCTGCTTCCATCCTGCCTGGGCACAACAGGCCTGGACAAGCAGAAGAACACTGGGCATGGTTGGACGTGGATGCCGGGGCTGGGGGGGTTCAGCCAGAGTGCACTCTATCCACAGCACTCTACCCTCAGCTAAAGAGATCTCTCTTTAGCTCCTTGTTAACTTAAAGCTTTCAGAGCGGTACCGTATGGATGCTCTCATCATGTTCATTAGTCTCTGTCTGAGCCCCCTCGCACTGCAAAAATCCCTGGAGGGGCCGGGCTGGAGTGGGATGGATTTTGCTGCAGCTGAGCTCTGGTAGTTTTCCCCCTGGGGTTTCAAGAAGTTTCATTCCACCCATGAGAAGTGCCAGGCATCAGGGGAAGATTTGTTTCTTGGCAGCTGTTCCCGTTTTGCTCTAGAAAACAGATGCTGTGCTAGGAATGCACCGTGACTAAAATTCCTCTGGGCTGCTCAGGTCAAATAGCAAATAGCAGCAACAGGGGAAACGGGGGGCAGGAGAGCAGCGCTGCTCAGCAGAGAGAAACAGGAGGGCAGAGCCCTTTCCTTTCCCTTTCATCCTCCGCCGAGGCCAAGAAGCAGGAGCTGAGCAGTTTGAGGGAGAGGAGGAAGCTGGGGGTTAGCAGGCTGCCTGCCTCCCCCCTCTGGCAGCCATACAGCACAGGCATGCACGCTTGGCTCTGCCTGTACCTGCTCTGAGGAGCTCTGGCATTGTCAGCCTCGTTGCTTTTGTGGTGGTGTCCAATCTCCTTGGAGAACAGACCACGCTCTCTCCATTTGTTTTGCAGAGGGCTCAGGGAAGCTTTCAGGATCAGAGGTTTAAAGAAAGGGGTGTGATAAGCGGTGACAGTTTGGGAAAAACACAGGCAGCAAAAGGTCTTGATACTGTCAGAGAACATGACAGGCAAGTTCACAGCCCCTGCAGGCCTTTGGCTTCTTGTTTTCTTTTGCCAAACAGGGAGAGCGGTGCTGTGTGGTACAGAGCTGCAGGCGGTGACCCTGTGGCAGGCGGGGCAGCGCTAGAGATGCCGAGAGCAAAGCAGAAAGCCTAGGCAGGGCCTGGGATGGGTGGGGGGGTGGCCTGCAGGGGCTAGGGAAGCTGGGCGCCTCTTTTCTGGGGAGGATGCCGTGAGGCATGTGGAAACTCAACTTCTCCAGTGTGCTCAGCTCTGTCTACTGCACCCTGCATGCTAAAGTTGCTCTCAGGGCATCTGCTCCTGCTGCCCAGGGGCTGCCAGGGCTGCCAGAACCTCTGAGGCTGGAGAGCGGAGGGGAGAGGTGCCGGCAGCCCAAAGCCTGCTTCCCTGCCCTTCACAGCTGAAGGTGCCGGGACTGAGGGTCGGGCCATGCCTGCCCAGCGAGCCCCGGGTGGGTGGTGAGCGCAGCCTGGACACAGCCCTAATGCTCCAGCCCCTCGACGCCACTACAAAGTGGGTCGCCCCATCAGAACAGTCCTTGCCTTGTTCCCAGACTAAAAGAAGGGGTTGTGTGATAAAAAACTGCAGCTGGTCTCTCTAATCTCCCACCGGTGTCTGCATTAACTGTCAAGACAGTGACTGCCTTGATGCTGGGCAATTTTTTTCTGTGCACGCAGCTAGCTAATCAATTAAGTTTCTCAGCAGCTTCCTCCAGCATTCAAGCGTGGAGGGTGGAAGGAATTTGTTATTCTAGGCACTGTTGGAAAGGCATGAACTGTACTAAAAGCAAATTGGTTGCGCTTTCCAAGCGCTGACACTCTTCACTCACAGCTTGGCTTTCTGGTCCCCCCTCCCCGCTCTCCTGAGCACCTCTGGGTGCAGCCCTGGTCCAACCAGCTCAGACAGAGCTGGGGCCTGAGGCACATCTGCTCAGCACTACGCTGCACCCTGCTGTGGTGGGGCTGGGCGTTCGGGGTGCTCCGTGTCCCAGGCAGAGGCATGGACGTTTGCCTTGGGGTAGAGTCTTTCCACAGCAGATCGGTTTGACTGTAGAGGGATTAATGCGGCCAGGCTGCCTCTCACCTGCTTTCCCAGCTGTAGCTGGTACAAGCTAGCGGGGCTGAGTACCACGCTGCAGTTGTGCAGACATGCCGGGGCAGGTTGGTTCGTCCCTTAGCTTAGCCCTCTGCTAAATAAATATTCTCCCTTGATGCTTTTTTCCAGGCACTTGCTTTTTTTTTTTTTCTCTTTTCCCATCTTGTTTTCCTCCTCTTCTGCTGCTCTTCCTTGCCCTGCCCAGGCGTGGTCCCCTGCGTATGGGAGGGAGATGCTATGCGATGTATTCACATCCGTCCCAGTAACCTCGGGCTTTGTGGAGCTGGGCACTGGGCTGAGAAACAGAAGTGGAAGGATCTTGCAGGGCGGGCGGAGGCACCAAGAAATATGGAGTATTTGGGGTGATCTTGGGAAGATTTATGGATGACTGAGAGGAACTGCATCTCCTGCCAGTTCAGCTACACTCTGGCTCTCTGCTAGTGGGAGCGGGGATGTTTATGTGTGTTTAGCAGTGCAATGTCTTAAGCATGAGAGCAGCAGGATTGCCGGAGTCAAGAGGGCCGCAGAGGTTTGCTAGGAGCTCAGCCAGTTGTGTAAAACTCCTTACTCCCCACACTTCAGCCTGTCAGGATACACACACGCGTCCTCCCAGGCCAAGGAAAACTTGGCCCAAAGTGGAGCTGCTGTTGTGCTGTTGGCTGGGCAGCTGGTGGGTAAGGATGGGCACAGCTTGAATCCAGCCTGGCCTGGAGGTGGACAAGGTCTTTTCCACTAGGTGCTGCCTGGCAGCCTGGGTGATGCCTGCTTAAAGGCTTCCCTGCGGGCTCGTTGCCCCAACGTGTCATCCTGCTTAGAAATCTCAGCTGGGACGATAAGGAGGAACTGGGTGGAGGAAATGACCCCTGCTTTCAGAGGGTTATCGTTATGAGCGAGAGGACTTCAGCCACCTCTGGTCCTGTTCTCTATGGCAAGATAGCCTGGTGCTAAATGGCATTGCTTCTGTAGGGTAAATCCCATAGATGTTCTGCTCAGGAAGTAATTTGGTGAACCAGGAAAGAGAACCCAGGACGCCTGCTACCAGTCGTCTTTCCAAGCCGTTACACAATACTACTCTGGGGTTAACAAACTAAAAACATCTGGGAATAATCAAAGCTATTTATGCTCTGGGAAAGCATGGCTGGAGAGAGTTTGAAGGAAGCAACTTGAAAGCTCAGCATTGTTAAAAACAGTCTGGAAGGCCTGGAAATTAAAACTAGGGTAACATCTACAAAGAGCGAGGAAGTATCAAGAGAAGGATCTAATATCCTCTGAGGAACAGAGAGGAGGCAGAATGAATTGTAATGCTCGAGCCTCCACTAAGCTACAGGGCATTAAAAATTGCTTTGGAACAAACAGACCTGCCTTTCCTGTGGTTTCCACTGGCAGGGGAGCAGAGGGAAAGACCAGGGGTCTGTTTTGAAAACAGCCTAGGGAGTGGAAGTATGATTCAATGACAGATAGTGGCAGTCCTCCCAAAGCCCGGTTACGCCGATGCAGAGCCCGCAGTGAGCGGTAGCTGCCGGGGCTGGCTCTGGGAGGACGTGGGGCACACGGCGGAGGTTCGGGGCCAAACTGCACCCCTGGCAGGGTGCCACCAGCCAGGGCACAGCTGCGGCAGGGAGGAACGTACCTTGCAGGCTTTGCTTTCCAAGCGTCGGGCTGCGTGCTTGGGCTGGCCGATGGCATCCGGAAGGGAATGGGGTGGTTTGTGGCTCCCAAGATGTGTTCCCCACGGAGGGTGACGGTGCCTTGCTGCCTCCCGCCGCGGGGAGCGTGCTCGGGCCTCCTCCCAAATGACCGCGGGACCATCCTCTGAGCCTGGTGGATAATCCAGGGCCGGCAGCTGGCAACACTGGCCGTAGGGGTGTGCAGCTGGCAGCGGGGACCGTGGTGCTCCACGTGCTGGCTGAGCTACCTGCAGCACTGACGCCGCTCCTTTTGCAGGAGCCTGGGGAGCTGCTTCCCCAGAGTGACTCAGAGAAAAGCCAGGGAACCAGCTCTCATCAATGGAAATCCCCTCTTTTAGCATCACTGGGGAGGCAAGTCTATTGCTGCGAAATCTCACTCCTGCTGATTTATGGAAGCTTTAATCCTGAAGAGCCTCTCTCAGTGCTTTCCATTCCCTCTTCTGCTCCTTTACATCTCCTCCTGCTCCTGCCCGTGGCTGGGGATGTGGTGCAAGCCCCCAGCATCTCCAAGAGATGGAAAAGCAGCCTGGGAATGAGGAGGGTGGGCACACTGGAGGAAGGTCAATGGGAAAACCAACCACCGCAGAAGCCATGGAAATGGTTAAAGATTTGGGGAGTCCAGATCTGCTGCATCTTCTGTGACAATCTGGCCTCCCCAGCATCCTCGTAAATGAGCAACTGCATAAGCCTCACACTCTATTATTGCTACGGAGCATTAGAGTCTCTCATTTAGGATAAACATTCTCATCTCCAGCAGAGCATGAATAACATTAAATGAGATAGTTAAAATGTTTCAGGCCAATTATAGCCCTGGTGTAACTTCGGCAGAGTTACACCAGGGATTAATTTGATCCGGAGAGTTCTGCCTCCTGTTCTGAACTGGGATTCCAGAGCGGGTAATTACATCCTGCCTCTCTGCACTTCCTCTGGAGTTTTAATTGGGTTGAATGGACCAAATCCGCAGCAAGTGTAAATCAATGTAATTGAGCTCTCTCTGGAGAGGAATCCTGCTGATTTATACCCTCAAATCTGGGCCAGCCTTCTCCCTTTCCTCTCTCTGCCCGGCTCCAGGTGCCTGGGGGCTGGAGGCTGCCCAGCAAAGGGCAGCATGGGCTGAGGTTGGTGCAAGGAAACCGCCCCGACCCAGCACCGGCCTCCCTGCAAAGGACTCATCTTCTGCTCTTTTCTTCAGAAAGTCACGATATTCCCACGGCGAAGGCCGAGAAGGCTCTGCCCTGCCTCTCTGCTGCGTTAGCGCAGGCCGGGTCTGCTCTGGGGTGCAGGCAGCCCAGCGTGGGTGCACAGCCGCCTGCACCCTGCCGTACCTTCTGCTGGGAAACCCGCCCCCCCGATCGCATGCCGGGGGGAGCTGCCCTCACCTCCCGGCCTGGACCCCAGGCCGGGCTCCTTGCGCGCTGAGACAGGCAGCTGGACTGTCTCCCTCTTCCACTTCCCAGCCCTCTCAGTAAATCAGCATTAATGAGGGACATTTGACCCTCTCTTTCCCTGAACAGCCTTAAGAGGCATTTTTGTTCCATGAGATAGTAAAGCAAGTTGAGGCAATTTCCTCCCCTGCTTCTACTGTAGTTTTTTGTGCGTGGTTTTTTTTTTTTTTTTGAGAAAAGGCAAAGTTGCAGGGCACAAGCAGCGTTTAGGATGCCTCAGAAGCAGGAGCAGAGGAGAGACAGCAGTGTCTGATATGGAGGGGATGGAACAGACAGGCCAGTCGAGATGGGGTGACCCCAGTCCTGGCCCACTTGGTCCGTCAGAGCGACCATGTGTGCAACCGAGACAGGCGGGTCAGAGCTGGGAAAGTACACTCGCTGGCTGTAATTAGGAGTTTAATTGCGAGGTGTTATCTCACCAAGTTGGAGCCTATACAGAGCCATATGTCCTCCATAGCCAACTCTATACAGGGGCGTCAGCAGAGAGAAGAGTGCTGGGAACGGCCTCTCTCACAGATTTCCAGGACTTTCTGCTGCTGTGTGGTCCCTTTCCCTTCTCACAGAGCAATGATGAAAACAGTCAGATAAACCCCAAAGAGCTGGGCCCAGCAAGGCTTTGCACCTTCCTTGGGCTGCGTGGGACTGCTGGTCCCACGGCACCTCCACCGCTCGCCGTTTCATTTCTCTTTTGATTTTTCCCCATGTGTATTTTAATGGGAACAGAGATGGAAAGAAGAAGGACAGAGATGTCACAATCCTTCCTTCCTCCTCAAACAAACGGCGTCTCCTCAGCGGGATCGTGACAGCAGGACCGTGATGGCGGGACCATGTCCTTCAGCCTCCTAGCCCTGCGCATCCCCTGCCTCCGAGAACCACCAGCGACACCGCGCCCGGCCTGGGAGGCCTGTCACTACCGATTCCGTGTTTCTCATAAAGCGGAGGGTGGTTTTGGCCGGCAGAGAGGACGCAGTTAACGAGGGTGAGTTCCCACTCCCACCCACCAAGGGCCTTCCGGGACCATCGCAAATCTCAGCGCAGACAGCAAACACCTCATTGCGGCCAGCAACCCTCACGCAGCCGCTCGCTACAGGCAGACTCCCCTGCTCTTAGCTCAGCTGCTGGCTGCGGCTGATTGAGTAAATAAAGAACATTTCTCACGAAATCCACCCTCTCAGAAGTCCCCAGGCAGACAGTTGGCCTTTCCGTGGCTCAGGAAACCTTTATCCCCCAAATCTACAACACCCCCGTGCAGTCGATTTAGCAAGCGATGTTTGCACACCCAGGTTTGCAGTGCCATCACCCTCTTCCCAGCAGCACTGTGGCATTTGCAGGCACCGTTTCCAGCTGGTCCCACTTTGTTCTTTCTGGGATTTTTTTTTGTGCTAGTACAGATGGGGAGAAAAGTCAGAGCTGCTGATGGTAAGGTCCAGACTGAAATCTGGATTTTCCCTAAAGCCCAGGATGACTGTGCCTGGGCTAACCCTGCAAACTGGGGGTCCAGTCGGCTACCCTCGGCGGGTTACACCGGGCTCTGCTCCTAGACTTCGAGGCTATCATAGCTCCAGCATATGCACATCTTTTTGGGGTCCTCTCCAACCTGTTCTGACCTTGCCTGAATGCGGATCCTCCTCATTGCCCATCACCACCCACCCAGAGCTGAACAGCCTCAGCCCTGATGCCTCCTCTGCAGCTAAGCCCCTGACCTTTATTCTCCCTTAAATCAATACATAAAAGCCATGCTACAGCAATAGCAGCATGTCAGGGGAGTCCAGGTGATTTATATCATCCGAGGAGCTGATTCTGCTTTTGAAGCTTCAATCCGGATAAGCTTTTGTCTTTCCAGCTCCCAATCTCTCTGTGCTGCCTTCAGCGCATGTACATTGTATTCATCCCCTGACCCCCCCTTCCCAGCATTATTGACTCTCCATCTTGCTTTTGATATGCTATAAAATGAAGGCAGATCCAGGTAAAACAGCAGTTTTATTCCCCCTGATCATAATATTTCCTTTACGAAAAAGAAGAAACAAAATTGTTTAAAGTGAGTTGAGGTTGTAAAGGCTTAATTAAAAAGCTTCAGGGGAAAAAAAATCTATTAGGAAGACTCTGTAGGCATTTGTGATAGTCTCACTGAGGAGAACAGTGCTGCTGGGAGCTCTTGTCTGTGTGTCTGGCCTTACCTCGGCGGTGGGAAGACCACCCTGCAGCCCCGGGATGGGGAGAAGGTGCTGCCGTCAGCCGGGAGCATCCTGGGCAGGAGCCACATCCCGGGCTTCCCCACGTCACTGATCGGCCGCTCTCCTTGCCCCATCGCCGTGGCCTCCCGCGGTGGTCGGCTCTCAGAAAGGAGCAAACAGCCTGGTCGGGGTGCAAAGGCGTGTATTTGGCACTGAAAATTCATGCCTGCCGTGACGAGGCCGGCGCAGCTGCGCCTGCAGAAAGGATTTTACTCTGCAACTACTTCACCAAAAAATCAAAGACCTATCTCCTTCTGCCTTGTATGTATTGGCAAAAGCTTTGGGAACTGCTTTTTCAGGTAGGTTGAAGCTGATGTTTGCAGGTCGCTTCCAATAACTGGTCAATACACGCTGATAGCTTTTCCCATCAGAACATTTATTTTTCCAACAGGACACCGAGTTCTCAAACAAATGAGGGCTTGCACAAGAAATCGTCTGCCTCAGTTTGGCAGCAAACAGAAAACAGGGATATTTTTCTTTATTCTAAAACAAAATTTTTGTGGCTAAATAGAGCCAAAAATATATCTCCCCCCCACTCCTCCCAGACACGAGACATCTCCGAATGCCGAAAGCAACTCTTCCCCTCTGCAAATGGACCAAATAAACCCAGCACGAAACTGGTGCTTAGTAGAAACAGATGCGCCTCTAATGCTGTCATCTACAGCAAGCTGCGTCTGCAAACCGATCTTTTATTAACATATTTGTAGAGATGGGGAAGCTGCAGAGGGTGTGCGGACCCCACCGCCGGGAGCAGGAGGCCTGAGCGCCCCGTGCCCGCTATGGCTTGCAGAGGGCATCGCCGTGGGGCTGCCAGCCACTCCCCAGGGCTCAGCCTTAAAGGCAGGCAAATTTCTATTCTGCACCAGCATTTAGCCCGGTGCCTGGTCCCCGCTGAGCTGCGAGAGGGGAGCCGGCGCGATGTGGGTTTGTCGGCGTGCAGGTCTGTGTCGGGTTGTTTTGCTGGGGCTTTGGCTGTGTGCCGAGGCTGGGATGTGCTGGGTGCCAGGTGCGGGGCACAGGGGAGCTGCAGGAGGAGGAGAAATCACGGTTAATTGCTTCCTGAGAGCTGGGAGAGGTGAAGTTATGAGCCTTGGGGGATCTGCCTAAGGGAAGGCAGGGCAGGGTGAGTCCCTGAGCTGCCTGTGAGCATTCAGCAGTGCCTCGTATGCTGGGGGGGATTAGGAAATACAGCCCTGGCTTCCATTCCCCCCCGAAACCCATGCACGTGCCTCAGCCCAGGCCAGTGTCCCCTTACCCTCGACACCAAAGGCTTCCTCCTGGGGCCAAGACAGCGGCGTGGGTTGCCCTACCTTTGCTGGGAGCCGCAGATGGACAGCCTGGAGCCGGGCCTCACTCCCCAAGGTCACTGTGCAGGACACAAAGCCACATCAGTCCCAAACCCCCACGCCACATGCACCCCGTCCCCACCCCAGCTGCACCAGCACCGGCTCTGCTGCCTTTTCTGTCCCTACGAGATGCTCCTGGCATCCAGGCAGCAGGTGGGAGGCCGCAGAGGAAGGGCTGGATGTGCCCTCACATGGGAACGGGGCTGTTATTGAAAATGCTGGAAAAATGGGCTTTTCCCTTCCAATCAGGCCATTTCAGGCTCTAATTTCCTTCCCCCAGAGCGAGCCACTTTTCTACAGCCTTCACAGCCTCATCAGTAGACAGAGACCTATAAATCCTGGGTGAAACATGAAGAAACCATCATTAAAATGCTCACGGGGTCTGTGAGCAGGGCAGAAAGGTAAAGACCAAGCTTTTTACCCCAAGCTAGTATTTTCTTTCCATAATTCCCCCAAAGCTGCATCTCTCCTAGATAACCGCAGCACCCCACCTGGCTTTTACTCCGAAGCGGTGTCATGTGGCGCGAGGGTCAGAGCCAGCCTCTCTCCTGGTCTCGTCCTCTCCCTCGGGGTGCCTGAGGACAGAGGAGAAGGGGTGACCTGTGGGCAGCCCCCAGGCAGCCTGCAGGCAAATTGCTCTGAAACCTTGCCCTCAGTAGGAGCAGAGCCTCTGGACTAATTGGGGAGTTTAAATGAAAAGCATTAACTTGCTGCAAGGAAGGACGGCTTTGCGTGAAGGAGCTGAGCCCTCGGTAACAACAAAAACCTCCTTTCCCCGTGTGCCCCGGCTCTGCCAGGCAGCGTGCAGAGGGCAGGCGTGAATGTCCCTTGCCAGGGGACCAAGCACCTCAGCTCAAGTCCCACAAGGCATTGCTGCGGCACAGTTTAGCCTGGAATATGCTGATTTTAGCCAACAATTCTCTTTCTCCTTTCTGTCAGAAAATAAATAAATGCATCAGGCAAGCCCGCCATCACGCACTCTCTCCAAGCAGCTGTCCCTTTATCATGGCCCAGCCTTCCCCTGGGCTTTGGAACTGGGTCAGTGAGCGATATCCAGCAGCGGCTGTTTCCCCCTGAAATCCATAGAAAGCAGATGTGACCCCTGGGTGCTTCTGAGTGGCCCAGCTTTGCCTTTCCCATCTCAGCCAGCCCGGAGCGGGGTGGCCGGAGGAGCCGGTGATGCCCAAGCACAGCCCTCAAAGGGACCCGGGGCTCTGCCAGCAACGCTTCCCTCCATCCCTCTGCCACGCCAGTGCTCATGGCTTTGCATCTTGGCTACCTGGTAGGGACTGGATGTCTTTGAACCTTGATTCCCTGCCAAACTTGGCTGAAAAAACCAGCAGGCTCGAAAGCTATGTGGGGGAGCAGCCACACGCGTGTGTGCGTGTCCACACACAGAGAGAGCGTGATTGCACGGGGCTTATTGCCTCTGTGAACCAGGCAAAAGAGGGAGCAGCTTCATCCTGTGATTCTCACCCTTGCTCTGCTTTCAGTATTATTCTCTGCCTGGTTACACCTGATGGTAAAGGGGAATTTGTGCTCGATGGGTTGGGCACCAGGTCTTGGGACAGAGCTCGTCTCATCCTCGGGAATGTGGCTGAAGCGAGTCCAGGAACCTCCTTAAGCTGCCAAGGGAGCCCTGCAGAGATCAGAGAGGTGGGTAAAACCCACCCCCACCTCCAGATACCCAGCTGGCTTTTCCACATCTGAAGCACAGCTCCTCTTCAGTGCTAGAATTTGGGGTCACTTTCAATAACTCGCTCAAAAATCAGAAGAAAAAGCCGGAGACGCTCTCTGAGTCACTGGCATGTTGTTACCAAGGACACTAAGGTTCCTGATTTTGAAGAAGAGATTAATTACATTCTACAAATAGACATTTTATCTGCATTGAAGAGCAGCAAGAGCTAGTTCTTTTAGCGTAGCTCATTATGTATCAGCAGGTAGTATTGTGACAGATGTAGGAATCCAGTCATATTGTCACTCGGGTTTAATCATCAGAGAGCTGTCTTCCCCGGGTCATCTTCTAGTGAGGATTTGTAATATTTACATAGCACTTGGGGCTGGCTCCTTTATTGCCGGAGTCTGTATTCGCTCGTCAGTCTCTCATTATGCATGTGCCAGTATTAATTGCATTTAGAAATGAGATTCTAAAGGAGAAGTGAGAGCTATTTAGACCTCCATTCAGCTTGAAAGACAGCAGCCTTCTGTGTGACAGCTCTCGAGATGTTCTTGTGCTCGGCTTTCTCTCCAGCTGAAAAGCAGGTGTTGGAGAGAGTTGGTGTCGGAGCCTCTCTATCAGCACTGCCTTTTGTGCATGCCCAGACATTTATATAACTGACAGTATAATGACTCCGCAGAAGTGGCACAAAATTGACCCTTCTGGTACTGGATTCAAGCAGAGCGAGTCAGAGAGTGGATCTGCTCAGCTGCTCTACAGATATAAGGGGGAAAGTGATGCTAAACCTTGTCTCCCATGGAAAGAGGGGGGTTATTTTCTTGCTGGTGGGTTTGGGGGTTATTTATGGGCTCGGCTGTGCCTGCCACTTTGAAGCTGTGTTTGTGGCCTTGCTAATGTATTTAAAGTCGTACAGAAATTCAGCTGACACTTGTCTGTGCATGCCTGCTGTGCGCTGATTGCTCCAGCCCGGAGATGCAGAGCCGTGTGCCGCCGCTGCCGGCTGCCAGCCGTGCCTGGGCGGTGGAGATGAGGAGGTCACGTCCTGCTTTCCAGAGGGGACTAAGCTGGAAGGTTAAATCCTTCCAAGGATTACAAGCTCCCAGTTCTGTTTTCTCCAGCCTGAGGTGCAGAGGGTCTGTTCTCACCCTGCAGCACGGTGTGTGGGGTGTGACGAGGGTGTCCTCGTGGGGGGAGAGCTTGGCACAGGCATCAAGTGCTTCCTCTCTCCATGGCCCTGGCTCCCAGTCCTAGGAAAATAACCACTCTGGTGCCAGGGGGATTTGTGTCCAGCATGTTGCGAGGGGGCTGAGAAAGCAGTAGTAAAGGCAAATCCACATTTCCCTTCCCCAAAGCACCTCCTTTGCTTCGCCTTAGCCCAGCCGTGCCCCACCAAACCCCTGACCTGATCCCTCTCCAAGAGCTCTCCATGGAGGACGTCTCCCCTCACAGACCTGTCTCTTCCTAGCAGGCTCCCTTGGGTGCTCCTGTGCTCCCTTGGGTGCTCGCTGCCCGGCATCTCCCTGTGCTGGACTGGCACCGAGACCAAGCCCCGGGCTCTGGGCCAGCGGCACCTCTACCCCCCCAAACCCACAGGAGCAGGCAGCGAGCAGCTCCTGCCAGGGAGGGACCGGTGGGGAAGAACATGAGAAAGGCAAACAGAGCAGGCATCCGCAATCAGCCCTGGCCCCCTGCCAGGATCTTCTCGTTAAATATTGCATAAAACAGAGAATAAATCACTGTTTGTTGAGGAAAACCGAGCTCTGAAGCCCAAGAAGTCCCCCTTGACCTTCCTGTCCCTCAGCAGGGAGGTTAGTCCAGGATAGTGTTTCAGTTTGCTTTTCACCTCCAGCGACGGGGGGGATAGCAGACCCCACAGACGGGCTCTTAGGAGGAGAACCTTCAAACCTCTCTTCCTGAGATGGTGGCAGCCAGCACCAGGGGCCAACCCTAACCCCCCACCCACCGTTGAGCCCCCAGCCCTGTGAGTGTGAGCCAAGGACAACCAGCGGTGTCCCTGGCAGCCCCAAGGCATATAAATAGAAGGTGGGACGTGAAGGAGGTCAAGTGGGCAGGGGATTTCACATAATCTGATCTTGCCTGTGATGTTCATTTGTGTCCTTTGCCCAGGATGTACACTCTGCTTCGTACACGGGGGCATCAGAGACAGAGGGACATTCCTGTGCTGGGGCAGCTTTATTCCATGGAATATGTGGGCTCCTGTCTTTTGCTTCACTGCGTGCTGGTTTTCAGGGATGTCTTTAATCCAGGGGTCATCCTGCCTAGGGCACATATGGAAATCCTGGTCTTTGTTGCTGTATGGGGTCCTGGTGTCCGCCCAGCCTGAGCCTGGTCCTCCAACTCACCAAAATCCAGTTGGATCAAAACTGGATTGGGGCTCTAGTGCCTCGGGTCCGTTTGTGGTCTGGAGGATGCCGCCTGCCCTCCACCGGGCCTGTCTGAAGCCTCAGTCCTTCTGCCCTTGTCACCTGCACCAGTTCTCTCCAGTCCCTGGCTGGTAGCACTTCTTTCTCTTGCTTCTGCTACTTCTCTTTTCCAAAATATGAAAGGCTGGAGTCAAATTCTGTCCTGGTATGTCAGTGGAACCGCCCTGATTTATGCCAGCGCAGGGCAGGGTGGGTAGATGGGAGTCCAAAATAGAGCAAGTAGAAAACCTCTTAACAGCCACTGGTCTTTAATGGTGAGTGCAATTAATCAGCAAAAGAACTAATCTAGCAGCGTCGGCTTCTCTATCAGTTGGTGTCTTTGCATCCAGACCAGGGTCTTGGCTGAGAGCTGCGGCGGGGCTTGGAGGCAGCTTCTCCTGTCCATCCAGGTGTGAGTCTCCCTCGTGCTCCCCGGGAGCCCTCGAGCCGAGTCCAGCCTCGAGCTGCTGCTGCTGGCGCCAGGCACGCTCCTAACCCACGCGGCGTTCTGTCTCGCCGGCCACACATTGATGATGATGATGGTGATGATGGCAGTCAGGTGCGAGGCCTGACCAGGCTGCAGGGCCCTGGTTTAGATGCAGTAGAAGTGGTTCTGACCCTGCCATGAGTAGAAATAGCCAGGGCAGCCCCAGTGTCCCTCCTAACCCCATTTTTTTTGGCTCCATGCTCCGTCCTACCCTCTCCTGCAAGGTTTTGTGCTTTCCCACTGCTTGCTCCTAACAGCAAGGACACAGTGGCTGAGCCACAAACCAGTCCTGCAGCCCTGACACCTTCTCCCACACCTGCACGCTTTGCTTGCTCTTAAGAGGTGCAGAGCCGCCCCCGCACCCCCGCCGCGGCCGCCCTGAAGCAGCTCACGCCTGCACCCGCCGGCAGGGCTTGTGCCGCGGCTGGAGCTCCCTCGCCGGGGCCGGGGCCCTGGGCTGCCCGCACGCTGCCAGCACCCGTGCCATTGCTGCGGGTGGCCTGTCCCCCCGCCACGCACCTGCCCTGTGTGCGCGGGCAGCGCTGCCTGCTCGTCCTGCAGCTTCCGCGAGGGACCTGCAGCCTCGCCAGCCACCCCTGTACCCCCTGCTCAGAGACAGCCCCCACCTCTGCAGCGAGCACGTGTTTGCTCAGGCACTCAACGAGACCTTAATTCAGCCAGAGCTGCAGGTAGCACGGGGAGGGCCAGGGGCACGCAGGCCACGAGATGCCGTCCCTGCTTCCAGTCTTGTTTCTCCCTCCCCTGACTTAATTGGCTCATTAAGTGCCACTTTGACCTCCCCACTTTCAGACGTCTCCAGTCTCCACTGATAAATAGATTTGCGCGTCTCCAGTGGAAACCTCCTTGAGCTGAGCCTGGCGCTGGAGCGGGCGGCTGCGCAGCCGGCGAGGGCGATGCTCGGCCCTGCCACGATTGTGGCCCCGCTGCCGCCGAGCTGAAGCCAAGCGAGTGCTGAACAGGAACAAAACTCCCTCCCGAAAGACACGGGGAGCTGCAGGTAGTGGAAGCCGCAGCTGCCGGCACCGTGCCCGTGGCGCAGCGGGGATGCACCGAAGGGGAGCTGACCCTGCGCTCCAGTCACAGCTTTGTCATTGCCTCGCTGCGGGACTGCAGCACGTCCCTTCCCATCTGCTCCCTGCTGTCACCTCGGAGCCAGGACGCGTGTGAGCGTGTGCGAGCGTGTGCGAGCGTGTGCGAGCGTGTGCGTGGGCACAGAGCGCAGCGCAGCAGAGCCACGGCTGTGGGCTGGTGGCTGCTGGCTCTTGGGAGAGCCGATGCTCTCTGTACCCAGACCCTCACCCAAGCTCCCAGCACCCCAGGGAGGGAGCGGGACATCCCCAGGACTATTTTACACCAAGTGAAGCTTTGCCAGCCGGGCACTGCTGGGGTGTCATTAGCAGCTTGGGGATGCCCCCACGGCCGAGAACACTGCTCAGTCTCCTCCCCAGCCAAAGCATGAAGACAAACAGGCAGCCAGGCTGCTTGCCTGGATGGATAGCAGGGTGCTGGACTGCTCCCTTTGGGAAACACTTTGATTGGTACATGTAAAAGCATCCCAAGAGTTCAGCCCTGTCCCTTTGCACCAGAAAGACAGGGGACCAATCCTGCCTTTCCTCCTTGCTCGCACTGGTGCAACAGGGAGGAGGTGACAGCACATCACAGACGGCTCCCCTCGGCCCAGCACAAGGGAATGTCTCCTGGTGTCACCCAGACGACTGAAACTAGAAGGAAACCAAGTACCTCCAAGGACATGTCTTAGGCTGAGTAGTGAGATCGTCCACCCCAGGGCCACCCTTCACCCTCCCATCCCAGCCCCGGCGCCCCGAGGGGATGGGAGGGGGACGGGGGAGGACATACGGTTCGACTTTGTTGAAGAAGCGGCGCCGCAGCATCACGACCAGCGTGCCGAGGAGCAGGAGGGTGGTGCACATGGCGCTTCCTCCATCACCACGCAGCGCCGCTGGCCCCTCGCGTCCCTCCCGGTGGCACCGCTTGGCCCAGGGCTGTCACCCGTGCCTGCCTCGCCCGTCACCCCAGCTGGCGGGCACCTCTCCCCAGCAGCCACCTGAAGGCTCTCAGGGCGGTTTTAGGGGGAATTAGGGCAAGATCAGATGTAATTAAGGCGCAACAAATGAGGACGGTCTCCTCTGACCTTGGATGGGAGGGAGCTGGGCGGCTGGTCCGTGAGCCCTTGAGCGCTTAATTGGCTTTGGTGCGCAGTGCTCCTGCCCTGGCTGGCCCCCAGCCCCACACCTCGGCCAGGCGGGCGCTGGGGGTGACGTGGGACGGACCAAGCCCGTTCCCACCCTGCCCACCCCCTGGCCCCCAGCCCACCGTCCTGCCCTACCAGCCCCATCACCACCAGCGCTGGGTGCTCCCCTCTGCTCTCCCTTTTCCTGTGTGCCTCCCCCACCCCCATTTTGCCCACCTTCCCCCTGCTCCTCCCTTTCTCTCCGGCTCCTATTTCACTCCTGCTGCCAGACCTGCCTCCACCCGCTCCCCCCTTCCCGGCTCCGGTAATCTGACAGGCTCAGACCTGCCTGTAATTCCCCATGGACACATCTCAGCCAGCTGATCCTGAGACCTTGTCTGCATCCTCCGCTCGCCTGGGCTGGGTTTGCCTCCTCCCCGCTCTCATTGCTCAGCAGCATGCACACCTCTCCCCATGGCATGGCTCTGGCCCCACGGGCTCCCCCCAGACCCCTGTGTCCGTTCCCAGTGTCCCACCAGGGAAGCCTTCCCCTCCCCTATAAGTTCCTTAGATGTGTCCATCCACGGGCAGCCAAGTGCCTTCACAAACCTTGTCCCAGCTCAACCCTTTGCATTGCAAAACACAGCTTCTGGAGTCTAGTGACTTTGTGGGTTTAGGTTGAAGAGAACCAACGGGAAATAAACCTCTGTAAGAGAGAGGGCGAGGGGAGGACAGCCGTGTGTGTGCACATGCGTGCCCGTGAACGCACACGTGTAGGGTTTAAGGGTGCGTGAAGGTCTTGACCCGGGGAAGAGCCCTGGCGCAGGCCGGGAGCAGCAGGCACAGGGTTCCCGGGCAGCCATGGGTTCGTGCCCCTGCGGGTTTTTGTCCCCACGTGGTTTTTTTGTCCCCACACGGAGTTTTGCCATGAGGGGCCTCGGGTGAATGCTCTCTGCTGCCCACACCGCCAGTGCTGCCTGCCCTACACCGCCACCACCACAGTGGGCTCCGCGCCTCGGAGACCCTTGGGGTGTGTAACGCTGGTGCTCACCAGAGCCGGGACGGGTCTCTCTCTGGGGCCGTGCCCGGGGGCTGCACGCAGCCCCACGGGTTCTCTCCCTTACACCAGCTCCAGTTTGGCCCTAGGGAGCAAGGGGGGGGTTGACATGGGACGGATGCTGCGGCAGGACAGCCAAGAAAAGCCCCAAACTGGGCATTCCTGTAACTGAGCTGGAAAACAGCTTCCCCCTACAAAAGGATTTTGAAACCAGAACCGAGTCCAAGCAACCTAGCTTGGTCCAGGTTCAGTGACTGGGTCTGAAAGACAAAGCAAAGCTGAGCTTCCGGGAAGCCCGGCTTTCCATCCCTGGTCATCTGGGGTCAGAGATGCCCCCCCAAGTCCGGCCATGGCCGGGGCCTGGGACAGCTGTGGTTAGACTCTGTAGACAAATCCTCTCAAAGTGCTCCAAACTCTAAAAACAACAGTCACAAGCAGTACTTGAAATGTCAGTAAAACCAAAACCGTTTAAGCCTCTCGAGTAAACAGTCCCCAACCCCGAACCTGGGGGTCAGCCAGGGGCAGAGGGGACGGGTCCGGCCTTGCTGCTGGCACCGGCGGGATGGGGAGCCTCAGGAGGGTGGTGGGGGAAACATCCCGAGCATCTCCTGCAGCCAGATGGAAACAAGAGCGAATAATTCCTTCCCGCGTGGCAGCCAGGCCGGAGGGTGCGGAGCTGCCTTACGCAAGGAGCGTGTGGGGCGGCCGAGCCCGCCGTCCCGGCCAGCGGCGCTGGAGCACGCTGGGCCCCCAGGAGCACATGTCGGTATGCTGTCATTGAAGCCAAATAAACAGCGGCTGCTGGCTGAGCTGGAGCCCAAGAGCCTGGAAGGGCCTTCTTTTCCCTGGCAGCAGGCAGCATGGCTTTTGTAACCCCTGGGAGGGCATCGCTGCTTGCAAACCCTTCTCCCCTCGCCGAGACCCCGCCGGGGTCCCCGCTGGGAGGTCCCCGCTCTCGCACCCCAGACGCTGTCTGAGGCCCAGGAAGGAGCAGCCGCAGGAGCTCGCTCCTTCATGGGCTTCTTCATAACCGTACGGCCCCCCATAACCAAACGGAGGACCATAACTCGGGCTGCTCCACTGCACCTCCGGGGGCACGAGCCCTGGGTGCTCCCGTGGTCCCAGAGGGAGCCCGGTGCAGGGGGCAACGCCTAAGTGCTGGTGCCTCCACTCGCTTGACATCGGGTGACCTCAGTGGCCGGAACTGCCCCGAGCAGGAGGGTATCACTTCCAAACACTCTTGACTGACACCAAGAGATGCTCGGTTCAAAGGCAAAGTAATGTGAGCAGATTAGTTAATGCTTCTTGCCCTAGCCCTTGAGAGCAGGGCTGGAACAGCAAGGCAGACTTAATGGGTTTTGAAGGCTTTTCTTTTTAAGATATGAATCAATGAAGCTGTATGGGGAGCATGGATAATGTGATCGGAATAAAAAACAGGGCTTGTCTTTGAACCGGAGCGAGGTCCCTGACGGTGTTTACTTCATGTCCTGGCACCAAATGCAAGATGACACGAATATATTAGCTTTCTGGCTTTCCTGAGCAACCCCTGCCACGCTCACCGAGCTTCAGGAAGGAAAAGAGCAGCAAAGAGAATCTGTTTGGAAGTGTCGACTTGTTTCCCAATAACCCTGTCATCCTCGCTTACCGCTGAAGGGTCCAGCGGTGACAGGGGCTGCGCTCCCGGGGGGTGCGGACGGTTCTGCTGGTGGGAAAGCTCCGCACGGGGGGTGAAGGGAAAGTTGGAGGCACGGGAGGCTGCTCAGGGTCTGAGGAAGTTTAGCAACCGGCTGATGCCTTGCCCGTGCAGCCCCATGGGGCTGGATCTGTCACCTGCTTCCTGAGTGAGCACCTCTTGCTTCATCCCTCCCGGTTGCACCACAAGGTTTCAAGTTTCCTCAAATCCCAGGGTGGGACTCGGGATTTTTGCAACAGGTCTGAAGCCGGGACCAGGTTGTTCTGGGTGGGAAGTGCTCTCCAGGGCTGCCTCAGCAGCTTCTCTGCCCTGCCCTGCCCGGCCAAGCCCTGCCTGCAGGCACCAGACAGCGCACAGCCTGGCTCCCAGGGCCCCTCTCTGCTTCCTTTTGTTCCCCCGGATTTCCTAATACTTGGGTTTTTTCAGATTGTGTGGGCTGGTCAGTGGAAAGCTGACACAAGGTTTGAGAAGGTCACGGGGAGGCTGCGCTGTCCCCGTCTCACCCTCCCGCTTCCCCTCTGCCTGCTGCTGCCGGCCCTCCTGCCTGGGTGTCTTCAGGGTGTCTTCATCGCGTGCTCCCTCGCCGGGCACCACCCCGGCACCGCTGCCGTGCCGGTGCCCGAGCCAGCGTCCCCAGCATCCCACACCACCCGCTCCCACACGCAGGGGTGGTGGGCTGGAGGTCGGGGTGGCCCCAGGGGTTGGGGTCCCCTCTGGGAGTTGGGGGCTCGGGGCAGGGTCCCACTGAGGGGTTTGCTTTGGGGGCACCGCAGACCTCAGTCTCTGCACGAAGCTGCATCTGTTGGACTTCACCCCCAGAGCGGACGGACCCTGTTTCCACATAAGAAGGAAAGTCTGGGCTGGTTTGGTTTAAATGCATTCCCCACCAGCTCCGGCAGCACAGGCTGAGGTCTGGTTTCAGTCAGAGGAGGAATGTCTGCCCCGGCTTTCCGCTGCACGAACAGCCTGGGTTTCACTTCCCCAGGGCTGCCCAGGGCCGGGGCCGGGGGGGGAACCGCAGCTCCCTGCGCTGTCACCTCCCTCACCCAGCAATTCCCAGCCATGCTGAGGACATGGAGCTGGGGAAATCCCAGTCTTTCAATACTACTGCTCTTTATGAGTAAATCGGTGATGGAGAGTGCCAGCGACATGGACCATGGTGGTCCGATTACACCCGGATCCCACAGCATCCTGCGTAGGCTGTGGGAGATGCATAGCTGCCTGGAGATGCAGGCAGTGGCACAACCCCAGCTGGACCCGGGGGGTCCTGATGGCTGTGGCCCCTTTTAACCCCCTGGCATGTTGTCTTCCACCCTGTTCCTGCAGTGACAGCTCGGGGGCCGCAGGCACTGCTGGCACAGAGCTGGAGCATCAGGATTGCACATGGGATCAGAGAAGCTGGGGGAAGGAAACCTGCAATAAGTACAGAGCATTTATACAGGCTTTAGGCTAAATCCTTCCCTCCCGGGGTGGCTGGCTGGAGCAGGCACTGCAAAGCCGTTTCCTAAAGTTTGTTATTCCTTTTCAGGCCAGGACTTTGCACTTGGCAGCAGGGCTGGATTAGGAAGGGGAGAGGGAGAGGCATTGCACGCTGCGGGCAATGCTGGGTGAGCCGGGCCGGCAACCCGGGGCTTCATTTCAGCAGTGTTCAGGGTGACAAGTCCCACATCTCTGAGTGAGATAGCGCGGCAGCCCAGAGCGGCTCCAGGAGGAGGGTGAAGCAGGAACACCCAACCGGGCGTGCACGTGTGTCCTGCAATAGCTCTCAGCCAGCTCGGTGAGAGCAAAAATGACAACGAGCCCGATTAGCATCTTCCACCTCCCACCCTGTCCAGCTCAGAGGGAGAAGGGGAAGAGCGAGGGCTGCCCTTCTGGATGCCTTGGGCTTTACCACACTGAAGCCTTCAGCCTTATTTCACTTAAAAACCCAGGACTGCTCCTGTTCTGGCCGGGTTGGTGTCTCAAGGGTCTGAGGAGCGGTCCTCGCTGGCGTCCCAGCATCACGCCAGCGCGGAGGGCTTGGGGCAGCTCCTGCAGCTCCCTCTCAAAGCACTCCTGAGGTTGCTCGCGGCGTCTCTTCCCAGGACCACCCCAACTAATAGTGTTTGCCAGAAGGTCCCAGGGAGCTGGCTTTGCAGGGGACGCAAGAAGTCACCGGCTCTTCTCCAGGAACCAAATAACTAGGCTGTCCCCTCACATGAGGGAAGGTGGGGTCAGCCCCAAGGGTCTGAATTTGGGGTTTCCGCCTTCGCCCCAGAGACGGTGGAGAGGAGTCAAGGGTGGGGATGTGCCATCATCCACATCCCACGCGCCGAGGAGCTGAAGTATCGGGTTTTTTTGCCTTCACCTCCCACTCGAGGATTGGGAGCCAAGTACATTTCTCATTGCACCCAGCGCGCGGGGAGCAGGAGAGGCAATGTGGGAGGGCACGGGGGGAGCGGGAGAAGCGTCGGCAGGTGGGTGCAGACCCCACAGGAGCACGGCACGCCGCAAGCAGAGGCTTGGAGGGCCTGGAAACCCACCCTCGCTCCCTGCGGCTGTGCAAATGGAGGGCGGCTCGAACAGGCACTTGGTCTCTCCCTGTGGTGCAGAAGCTGCAGGAGGAGCAGGCTGGGGCTCGGCAGGGATGGGGCCCCGCTGGCAGGGCTGGCACCACGGTGCCACCTCGTCACGGGGACGAGTCCGTGGGAGGGAGGTGGAAAGCAGGAGAGCCACGATGCTCAGCTGGAGAGGGGAGAGGGATCAGGGCGTTGAAATGAATTGGGAGCTGAGGGAGACGGAGTGATTTCTTCCCTATGGATTACCCAGGTTGATCCCATCTCAGTCTCCCCGCCGGCCATGGGAACCAAGTCCTCTGTCCCCATCCCTGAACACCATGGCCCTGGGCCACCCTGCCGTGGCCGCGGGCACTGTGCTGAGCTCCTCTCTGGGACAGAAGGCAGCGACCACAGGCAGCTTGGGCTGGGCGGTGTGAGCAAACGCCATCCCGGCCCTCAGGGCTGCCGCCTCCCTCCGCACAGCGCCGTGCACCAAAGGGACCAGGGGGCACCTGAGTCACTGTGGGGCTGAACAGGCTGGCAGGGCGTCGCAGGGCGATGCTGCCTGCGTGCCAGCGCAGTCCCCAGCCGGGATTTTGCAGCAATGGTGTCAACGCAGCATCTTTCTCCTTCTGGAACAAGTCGCCTCCTAACCCCAAGCCCTCGAGAGCAATAGTCGCAGGAAACCATGGAAACGGGCGGCTGGCGCGTGACAGCGTGTGCCTGCGCTCCTGCCCCTGATTTATGTCTCACGTCTGGGACAAGACGCAGAAGTTCAGGACCGTTGGGTTTCATTTGGGATTTGGAGGCAGCGGAGCATCACCGCCGCTTGGCTCGCCGTCTCCTGTTTGCAGAGCAGGATGGCATGTGGGAGCAGGGCTGGGCTCCTGCCAGGGCCAGATGTGACATCCCCAAAGACGGGGGCAGAAACCTGGAAAAGGCCGGGGGAGTTCTCACTCACTTTTCTGATGTTTTCTAATATTCTAGTATTTCTAAACGGAGACTCTTGAGCCAAGATCCGTCGGCTCCCAGTGCCGGGGAGCGAGGCAAAGCGCCCGCTGCAGCCGGGCTCCCCATGTAGCCGGTACCCGGCTGTGAGCCCAGCATCAACTAAAGCACAAGGTATGAAAGCTTTGAAGAGCCCTTTTTTTTAAACACACAGCAAGTAATAACTTAACCAACGCTCCACCTAGATTATCACCCCAGTGTTCATATTTGTCAGAATTTGAGGTTTTTTTCTCTTTTTGAAAGCACTAGCGCTGCACTGCAGGTTTTCTCTGGTCTTAAGCTGGGTCTAAGCACAGCACCTCTTCCCCTGCCTAATTAAGGGAGGGCGATAAGCTTGGCCATTCCATCCTGGGTCCAGAGGGGTTTCTCTGCTGTGTGCTGGCCACCTGGGGACGTCGTAGTTAATATTTGAGCTTGGGCTCATGGGTGCTAATCCCAGTGGCTAATGGACAGGAGGCAAATCCAAACTTTAAGCTGTCTGATGAAAATCTGATGATTTGGAAGCCAGTGGTGCTGTGACTGGGGACCTGAATGATGCCCGACCTCCAGCTGAGTAGGGTTGGCCGCGCTGCTGTGTTTGCGTGCTGGTGGGTTCGGCAGCTCCAGGCTGAGCTGAGCTTTGTGTCCCCCAGCCAAGGGTTCACGGGCGCGTGGGGCTCCCACGCTGTCCCACCGCAAAGTCGATGGGGGACCCGTGGGCAGCATCTTCTCTGCCAGCTCTCGTTAGATCTGCAAGAGTGAATTTGCTGACACCGCTGCTCTGGCTTCACCAAGGCTGGTTTTGAGGAAAAATAACAGCTTTTTGCTTTGACAGATCTGCAATAACAAAGCTCCAGCCCCCAAAGGGGCTCGGCCACCCCCCAGCCCCTGCCTGCCCAGGTGTCAGGGCTGCACCCTCAGCCTGTCTGTCCGTCTGTCTGTCTGCCCTGCGAGGGTGCGCAGCGGGTGCAGGAGGCGGCTGTGTGCACCAGGCTGCTTCTCTTGTCTCCGATCCCCCTCTGGGGGATTGTCGGTTATTACAAGTCTCTGTAGTATTTTCCTCCTCTCTGTGCAGATGGACTGTGCTGCGGGTTTAATATGCCGGATTGTCAGGGAGCTGGAAATGGCATTTGGGTAAAAACCAGCCCAAAAGCACACACACGAAGGCAGCGGGAAGCCTGGCGTGGAGGTGTTCCCGTGCTCCTCGTCCCTGCCAAGGTGCCACCAGGAGTGATGCAATCGCAGAACAGTAATAATATATGTATTTCAGGAGTGCCTTAACTCTGGATGCCTTTACAATTGGGTCCTGCCACGAGAAGGGAGAGCAAATTCTTGTCATTAAAAAAGTCCCCGTGGGACAGACCATGACCTCCTCTGGGTGGCAGAGAGACGCCCGCGGGTGGGGGTACCTCGCGCTCCCCTCTCGCCCCGGCTCTGCCTGCAGCCCAGGCATCAGAGGCGGGCGAGGGTCCCTCCTTCAAAACACCACCGCCCGCAAACCAGGGAGCGCAAGGGGGAGAGCCGAGGCAGGGCTCAGCGCAGCCAGCGGTTGGGATAACTTTAACTCGGCACTTTGGATTCTGAATTTCCTCTGAGTTGTTTACAAGGGCTGAAAAAAACTTCCAGCCCTAACCCGCCCCCCCCCCCAGCACCGTCCTGATGTTGCCCAGAACATCTCCCTCATCCCTCCCTTGCGCGGAGAAAAAAAAAGGGAAGGAGGGAGGAGTGGGAGAGAGGAGGAGAGAGGGAGAAAGTGAGCTCACGTTCACACATTGGTAAAGAGGCTGGTCTTGCAATGCCTTTGAATATTTTACTTTTAGGCAGTTCCCCATCAGTCAGCCGCACACATCCGAGCTGAGCTGAAGCTAACTACAGCCATGGA
Source organism: Phalacrocorax carbo (assembly GCF_963921805.1). Taxonomy (NCBI): domain Eukaryota; kingdom Metazoa; phylum Chordata; class Aves; order Suliformes; family Phalacrocoracidae; genus Phalacrocorax; species Phalacrocorax carbo. Next base: position 981,160 of record NC_087528.1, read on the forward strand.
CAGCACTAGGAGATCTGAAATCTAATCGCATGCATCATACCTCCAGGATATTTTTTTAAATTACATATATAAACACGCCGACAGGCAGCCGCGCTCGCACACACACATATACATCCACACGTCGGCAGAGCCGCCAGCACCCGCACGGCCGCTGAGCAAACACCTTGTCTCTTCTTGCAGGATATACCCGCTCACACACATCTCTCTTTATCTCCTCCTGGCTTCCCGGAGGATCGTGCCGGCTGTTTTTCATGGAGAAAGTCCAGGGAGAAATGGAGATTGAGAGATGGGAAAGAAGTGAAGAGATTTCAGACGCAGAAAAAAAGATTATTCAAGAGACATGGAGCAGAGTATATGCAAACTGCGAGGACATCGGGGTCTCCATACTCATCAGGTATTTAAAAAAACAAACAAACAAAAAAAAAAAAAAAAAAGGAAGCAGCAAATCCAACTAAATCTCTTTATAGCTGAGAAAGAGGCAGAACAATATATATAACTGAACTGAAATGAATGACAGCGAGTGGGGAGCTGGCTGGGTGTATTCGCTGGTGGGGAGCAGGCAGGGTTTCACAGCACTCCTCTGATTTCCACACCTTTGAGCCGGGCGGCGGCGGCGGCGGGGGGAGCCTTGCCGGGGACTTTGGGGGAAGCTGCTTCTCTCGCAAAGGTCACCTTAGCCCGCGGATGGAGCTGGGGGGGGCTGGCAGGCGGGGGGAGAGCAGTGCCGGGCTCCGCTCCCCGGGCTGGGGTGGGCTGGGGATATATTTTTTTTTACCCCCTCCCCACCCAGTGAGCTGCGTGCGATGGCATCGGTGCGTAGCAGGCTGGCGGGTGAAATAATGCAAGTTGGGAGCCAAGATAAAACCCAAGCAGGTGTGTCTCCGAGGGCACCATCTGTCCCTCCGGTGGCAGCGTCGGCGGGAAGGAGAGCGCTGAAGTTGGCGGCAGAAGGGGGGTGTGGGGGGCACAGGCAGGAGCGGGGGGCAGCGGGGGGGCAGGGACCCAGCCGCCCCGGGAGCGGGGTGCGGAGCATAGCCCGACGGCGTGGGGCTGTGCGGCACAGGCGGGCAGCTCACGAGCCCCGTGTCTGCGCCTGGAACCGAAACGGGGGAGATGCTCTTGGGGTGGGGAACAGGCAGGTGGGGTTTCTTGCATTACCTGGGCGTGCGGCCCTTGTCCGGCTCGCCCAGGAAAGCGCCGAGCCGGAAGCCCACGGGGTCCCGTGAACACCGGGAGTTTGGGGTATCAGTGGGGTGCGGCACCAGCTGTTGGCAAACAGCAAAGATGCTCTCCAGAGAGAAAGGCTCCCACCACCCATCCCGGGGACCAGCAACGCAGGGCCCCCCTGGTCAGGCTCCCGCCTTGGACCCAGCCCCAGGTGCCACAGGTGGGAGTCAGGAGGCTGGGTTGTGTCCTTCCCGTTTTGCTCCTGCAGCAGGGGACTGGGGGTGCCCGGAGAACCCCTTGGGTGGACACGCTGTTTATTAATAACCATCCAAAAGTTTTCCAAGAGGCTGAGAGCTAATGCCCTGAGCCCACGGGATGTGCAGAGAGCCGAGGCTCCCCAATGTGCCAGTGAGCAGAGCCCGTTCCCCTCCAGGCTTGCTGCACTGCAACAGGATTTTCCTAGCTAGACCCCTCCGCGTGAATTCAAAATGACATTTCAGCCCCTTCTCTGCCTCATTCTCAAACACTTCCTTCTCTCAGAGCCAGCTGACGGCTGAGCCCATTCCCCCACGGTCCCCCGCTCCGTGGAGCCGACCAGGGCAGTCTGGAGGTGCGACAGCCCCATAGCTGGGGACACCAAACCCGCCTGGGTTTGGATTTGAAGCCCACACATGGCAGAGGTCTGGGGCGGGTGCCAATTTCCCCTTTTCCCCATCCCGTGAGCATTGGCACGGGGCTTTGCCAGCAGCCGTGCGCGGCCAGCTCCTTGCCTGGCACACGGGTCACGCCACGGCCCCGTCTGCAAGCGCAGCCAGGTGCCCCCCTGCCCGCGAGCACAGGGAGGGTGGCTGGGTGCCCGTGGCTGGCGCCGAGGGACTCGTGGCAGGGCCATGGGGGATTCACCCAGGGCAGCTCATTGCTTTGGTGTCCCTGTGTGCAGCCGTGGGGCTCGGAGCAGGGCTGGGGACAAGGGGCAGTTAGATGCGGCAGCGGGGACCACGTGGCCGAGCTCTGGTCCCGACTCAAACTTTCCCAGTAGAAGTTTCTGGTCCTGTTTTCCTTTTTTACAGGGTGAGTTGTGGCACCCTGGTGAGGGGTTTCCCTCTGCTGTGCCAACAGGGCAGGACTCAGCAGGCTCCTAGGGTGAACCCCGGCTCCTTGGGAGCCTGTACGTGCTTGGCCATGGCACGTGTCCTGGCACATCCCAGCTAAACCCACCACCCGCTCCCTCGGCTAGAGCTTCCCTGGGATGCTTAGAGTGAGGTCTGGACTTTCGGTGCACGTCCCCAGGGCTGGCAGTGTGATTTGGGAGAGCTGCTGTCCCCTCCAGCAGCACCGGTTGGAGCAGCGCACCTGCCTGCATCCCCGCGCCACGGCTCCGGTGGCAGAGCTGTCCCCTGGGCAGCAAACCCCATCCCTCAGGAGGGCTTTGTGCTGCCGCCCCGAGCCCCACTCTGCCCGCGAGCTCCCATGAGCTGGAGCTGAGCTCCCCGGGGAACCGCGCGCCGGGCGAAAGCAGGGCAGCCCTGGCCGGGGCTGGGAGCACCGGCGGCCGCTGCTCGGCCCGGCTGCGTTTCCCAGCTGGCATCAGCTGCCGGGAGAAGTGGGTCATGCGTGGAGGCCGCCGGGAGCCCGGGTGGCGCGGGCAGGCGGCAGCCGCTTTCCAAGACATGATTCAGCAGCTCCAGAGGTCGGGGCTGGCGAGGAGGCGGCGGGCGGCCGCCGGTGTGGTGCGAGCTGACCTGCCCGGCACGCTTTTGGGTGCACACATATGCGATGTGTTGGGGACTGAGAGCTGCCCCAGCCAGCCTCCACGCTTTACTGGTCCAGGGCCGGTGGTGCTCATCGCCGTGCTAGGGAAACTGAGGCAGAAAGTGGTGCGCACAAGGGTGGCCGGGGAGAGGGAAGGGGGATGCACAGCTGTGGGCCCCCTTTGGTGCAGCCTGCGGTGCAGACCAGAAAAAACAGGCAAATCTGTCAGCAGCCACAGTTCTGTTGTTGGGGTTGCGACCGGGGAGTTGCCTATGGCTGGTGGCAGAGGGTCTCTCCATGCTTTCCTGTTCTGTCCCCCTTCCACCCCTTTGGAGATGCTGAGGGAAGGGGATGACTTCTTCTCGTGTGGGAAGGGCTGGGGGTTTGCAGCACCTCTGGACATAAAGGGTCAAAATTAATCTGGAGCCTGATTCTGTCCCCCAAGGGCAGAGGCAGGGGGACAGCGGTGCCCACCCAAAAGGTAGCGTCGGGGAGGGCTGCAGTGCCGGTGTCCCACAGGAACCCAGCCCGGCTCCCTCTCCCCCTCCTTCAGCCCCTGCCCAGCAACCTCCTCCTCCGCCCCCAGCCTTTCTGTGCTTTGCAGGTGGGGAAATTGAGGCACAGAGCTGGGCACCAGGTTCCCAGCCCTTGTGGCTGCTGCTAGTGCTTGAAGCCACAGTGAACCCCCACAGCCCTGCCAGCAGCGTGGTGGGGTCCTGATCTCGCAGGGCTCCTGGGGGCCCAGGGGACATAAACACAAATAATGGGGACTTCTGGCTGAGCAGCCACCGGATCATGGGAATCTGTGCTGTGTGGTTAAAATTATGTCACTAATGGACAACTTCCTCGGTGGGGGAGCCTCCCGCCGGAGGAAGCACAGTCTCTTCGCCATGCTCATCTTCCTCCTCTGGAGCTCAGGGGCCTCTGCAGGCTCCATCTCGCAGCCGCTGTCTTAACCCTTGCTGGAGCCGGAGCCGGAGCTGGAGCCTCAGCCGTGCCTGTCGGCTGGGTCGCTCCCAAGCGGGCGCGCTGGCGAGCACAGCTGGGAGCCCTGGGCTGCAGCTCACCTGCAGCCTCCCCATGTGTCAGGCTCGTTGCTGTGCCTCAGTTTCCCCATCTGTAACTTAGGAATCAGCCCTTGTTGAAAAGCAGCCCTCACTAAAGAGCTCGCAGCAGAGGAGCCCAGGCGTGTGAGAGGAGCAGGGCATCCTCCAGCAGCTCTGGCACCTGCATCAGCCCTCGCTGTGCAGGGCAGCCTGTTGAGCACGTGGCCGTCGCTCCCCAAGCATCCCCCTTTCGCTGACACCCTCGCAATGGGTTATTGCCAATACCCCACGCTCCCAGACCGTGCTGGGGGACGCAAGCTCCCGGGTGGCTCAGCCCTCCCACTGCCCACCCTCCGCGCAGGCAGGGGCCGAGAGCACCCGGGCGAGCAGGGGTGGCATCAGCGGGGGCTCGGGACCCTTGCTCCTTTGCAGACCCCCACTAAGCCTGGGATGCCAGGGCTAGAGCTGCAGCCTGTCCTGACCGTCACAGGCGTTCGCTCCCACACCCACACACACGTACCGTGGTCACAGATGTGGGACCACATCTGTCCCACAGAATGGGATTACGGATCCCAACAGGGGACGAAACCCAGGGATAGTTTCTATTAGCTTCCAGGCAAATCTGCACCAAACGTTAGTGCCGTGCCAAGCACAGGCAACGAAACCTGCCACGGCCACGGCAGGCTGTGCCACGTCCACGGGGTTTCGCCATCACTGTTCCCTCCATCCCTGCGCCAGACCCATCAGCTTTCCAAATTTCCAAAACTGCCGCCTTCCCCATCGCTCCTGATGTGCTCTGTCCCTCTCAGGAGGTGTAGGAGGGGAAGCGAAAGGATTGCCAGTGCAGAATCAGGCCCTTGGATTTCAACAGCTGCTTAGTCGGAGCTAACACACCTGGACTCAGACAGTCTGCAAAGAGCTTTGAAATATAAAAGCACTCCTTGGATGCCAGCCGTTATTGTAAGTTTTAGGTTAAAATAGCAAAAAGCCTGAGTAATGGGTCTGCCAATGCAGAAGACCCTTTTTTATTTTCAGCTGGATCTAAAAAAAAATGGGTTGAATCCACCCAAAAGTGACATTTCAAGGAATGATTTTGCAGCTAACCCCAAAGCCACCATGTGTTTTGTGGAGGTGTCCATAGGGAAGCAGTCGGTTCCTGGCTGCTGATGGGTAGGTCTCAGGGAAGAGCAGCTCAGAGAGATCCCCCTGCTGCAATATCTCGTTTTCAAAAGGGCCCAATGAAAAGCCCGGCTCTGCGGTGCTGTCCCCGTCCCACGGCTCGTCACACGCTCGCAAATCATTGTGGTCAAGTTGGAGAGATGTTTTTCTGGAGACAAGGAAAGCCCGAGAGCAGCAGGACTCTGCTGACGAGGACACGCACGAGGAACGTTTTCCAAAACAACAGCCCCCTCCACGGGCGGTGAAGGGGGCGAGTGTGGGTTTAATAAGCTCTGTCTAGAAACAGCCCCTCTTTGTACGGCTACGTTTTCTCTCTGGTCGCAGCACCTGGAACCAGCCTTTTCGGCTGCTTCACGGCCAAGGCAGCTGCGTGGGGATCCCTGCGGCACATCCCGCACCAGCCGCGGCCTCGGGGCTCTTGGCAGCTCTCGGGGTGACCCCAAAGAGCCTTTCCCACGTCGCCTGCCCCAGGGCTGCCTTTGCATCGCTTGTGAGCTGTGCGGGACTAGAAAGGTCCCACTCAACACCCCAAGAGCTGCAAGGACATCCCTGACCGAGGGAAGAAAAGGCACAGGGGGGTCAAAGAGTGTCCCCAGATGGTTCCCCTGGCTATGGCTGAGGACAGGCTGGATGTGTTGGTACGTGCCCTGAAAAATCCCTCCCCCGGGGCAGGAGGTGAGGGCCAACTCTCCGCTCCGCTAACCGGCTCGGTTAATGCGGCTGCTGCCGTGGAGCGGGGCTGTACCTCCGAACGCAGCTCAGCAAGCGCCCGTCTGCAGAGTTTCAGGACTCATTAAAGGCAGGGAAATGTCAGGACAGCCCTTGCTGGGCTGGCAGGCGCTGAGCACGGCCAGGGAACGGGGAGTGCTGGCTGGCTGGCAATCCTGCTGGAGCACGGCGCCGGGGGCGAGCGGCCAGCAGAGACGCTGGTAGCGCTGAGCCGGGACTGCTGGAAATTGGCGCGGGAGCGCTGGGGAGGAGAGGCGGTGGCGGACGCCAGCAAAAATCGGGTTCCCACTTTTGCTGGGCGGGTGGTGGGTCGCGGTGCAGGGACCGTGTCCTTGTGCGTCTGGGTTACCGCTTCTCCACCTGGCCAGGGGATGCCTTCCACTCCCGGGTTTGGGGGTGTCTGCTGTCCCTGGGGATCAGGGACACGCAGCTGGGCTCCAGCAAGCTCCATCCTCACCATGTGCCTGCCCTGGGGGCAAGAGTCATGTTTTAGCGTTGTTTCCTAATACCCATGGACCCAGCTGGGCCACGCTGGCCCGGCGCGGCAGAGCTGTAGGAAGGGTCCCCGCCGCGGGGGAGGATGCTGGTGGCGGGGTGGAGGGGGCCGACACGGCCGTCCCTGTGTGATCCTCGTGCCCAGCGGGCCGGGACGCAGGCAGGGACAGTGGTTTGGCAGCAGAGAGGGGCAGGGACGTGTGTGGAGGATGAGGATGATGCTGTGGATGAAGACACTGTGCGAAGGGAATTGCAAGGGCTGTAAGAAACCAGAGGCGCGTGGGAAAGCTGCTTTGGCGCCGTTAATTCATTTATCTGATGAAAGCTGTCCTTACACCTAGCCTAAAGGTTCATCTACATGGCCAAGAGGCTTTGGGCTGAATCCACATACATGGTAGCAGGAGACAACAGCAATGAGGGCTTGGAGGCACGAGTTGTGCACACACAAGCGAGCAGGACGTGCCCTCAGAGAGCTGCTAGCTCATGCCTAGGTACATCTGGCTGCACCTTTGCTGCTGGGTCCTCTCCCAGCTGCACTGGGCTGTCCTGGTCCCTCTGCCCTGGGGGTCTGCAGCGCCTGGGGTGTTACGGCCTCTGAGCGCAGCCCAGCGTTGTGCCGGAGCCTGCTCCTGAGGCTTTGCAGCGGGATGTGGGCTTCACCCGGAGGAAGGCCAGTTCCACCTCTTCTCCCTCAGCTGTAGAAGTTGAGTTTAGCATCAGTGTGTGGACCGGGGGTTGGCCCTTTTCCCTCCCGCACCAGAGCTGGGGATGCTGCCCACCACCATCTCCACCGGTCCGTGAGCCCCCAGATTGAGGACACGGGCAGAGCTGTGCCGCGGGGGCAAACAGGCACCATCCTCTTCTGACTCCAATTAGTTTTGCCTTTTTCTGTCTTGCTGGGTGGTGGCACTGACGTGGCCGAGACCTCCCTCTCCTTGGGCTGGGAGCTGTAAACACAGGCAGCACCCAGCACCTCTGCCCCAGCCTGAAAATAGGATGATAGACTACAGGTGGCTGGGAGGAGCAGGGGGAACGTGCAGGCGAAGCGGTGAGACAGCCCTCAGCATAATAAATAGCAGCACCACACACCACCTGCCTACCCATTATCAGCTGCTTTGCAGGCACCCAAGCAGAAAGGATTTGGAAGGAGAGGTTTGAAAAGGGACGTGGAGAGACTCCAGGCTGCGTTAGAGAGAGTTTCTCCCACGTAGAGGGATGAGGTGAGAGAAAACATGAAAGGTAGGAAAATTGAGCAAAGAAAAAAGTCTCCAAGTGCTGGCTGGGGGTTCAGCTGAAGCCTCCCAGCAACTTTGAGGGCTCGCTAGCATTTTTTTTCCCTATAGTATGCAAACAGGGTAAGCGAAGCATCAAGGGTGTTTAGGTGCTCAGGGGACCGAGTGAGCAGCTTCCTTCCCCTTCCCATCTGGGAAGGAAAAGGGATGGCTGGACTTGAAGATTTCCTCCACGTGGGGTTTGCTCTGCAGGGTCTGGGGAGAGGAAGGGAGATGGCAGGAGAAGTGGCATCTCTTGTCCTGAACAGAAAACAGGTTCCCAGTGACTGCAGTGGTTTTGCACCTTAATTATTTCCTTTGGCTCCGCTACTGGGAACTGTTGAGTCCTTAAAGTTGTTAAAAGGGCAAAAGAGAGAGGAAAAGCAATCCTGACATCCTGTCCGTTGGGTCCAGATGTAGCTCACAGAGTACAAATTAGCGGGTGCAGAATGGAATTGCTTAAAAAGAAATTTAATGAGATCGGTATGCAGGCATCTGGTTTCTATCAATCATCATTTTGTGTGATATGCAATGGTAAATATCATCTTTTCAATGACTCTGATGAAGAAAAAGAGCCCCAAACACACACGCATGCACAATAAGCCAACAAAATTCCAGAGCCTGAGATGTTTGAACTCTTGAAAAATGTTCTGTAGATGGAAAAACCCCAACTGACACCTCTTCTAATTCGCTATTGTTTGCGTTATTTTATTTCTTCCTCTTCCCCCCCCACCCCCCGCCCCTCCTCTGGTTATATTTAACCTTTGTGTTAAATTAATCTTCTCTGTTTATTAACAGCTACCACTGAGCGAGCCTCCTTCCCTCTTTTTCTTGGTTTGCAAACTCAAACATTTGCTCCAGGCCAGAAGTTCTTGCCGCAGGCGCTGCCTTCCTCCAGCTCTGCAGAGGCGCTGGCCAAGCAGCGACGGCTGCAGGTCTCTGGCCGGCCGCGGATTTGCTTTTCAACTCGAAGCAACGATGGTTTGGGCTCCCCTGTTTCAGTTCTCCCTCGATGAAAGCGAGCAGCCAGCACACAGGGTTGGGCACGTGAGCCAGGCGTTTGCTGGTTCTGCATCCCTGCAGCACCACCGGCCCTCTTGCAGGGCCCTGGGGAAAGCTGCCGGGCTCAGCCCCCACGGGGGCATCACCTCGAGGGTCTGTGAGGTGCGGGAAGGTTGGAAACCCGATGTTTGGATCCTTCATTGGCCTGGTCTCACGCAGGTTGGGGACTCTTAGGGGTTTAATCAAGCTTTGCTCCTGGCATAACCAGCTGAAAGCAGCAGAGGGGCGGAGGGGACGCCACGGAGGGGCGCGAAGCCTCTGCTCCTGAAGGGCATCGGCCCCGGTGGGCCCTTCCCTTGGTGGGAGGTTGCTGCAATTCCCGGCGCTGCAGGGGTCGGCTTTTCTGCTGAAAGAGCCGGGCTCAGACCAGGGGGTTTTTATCAGCTCATTCCTTCGGTCTTCACATCATCACGCCCTTGAGCTGAGATCAAATAGGGCTTTTCAGGGAAATTCCAGAGGTTTGGGATTCAGAGGCTTAGGCGTGCATTTTCGGGCTGGCAGCCCGTCCCCTGCGCCGGGGCAGTCTGCGGGCAGCAGGTCCCCCCTCCGGCAGCACTCCCTGCTCCCGGGGGGTGCCCGACAGAGCCGGAGGCTGAGCGGGAAAAGATCCGCTAGCAGGGATGGCAGAACCCTTAGCTCTGGCTTTGGCGGGGTTTTGGCTGTCGATAGCTGGAGGGCGTCGATCTCAACGGCCGCTGGAGCTGCAGGCTCAGAGGCGGCGAGGGATGGGATGGGGAGAGAAGGATGCTGGGGCCAGAGCGAAAAAATGGTCCCATTAGAACAGAGAGGAACGTTTGTCCTTCTGCTGGGAAATGCTTGGGGCAGAAGTCTTGAATCCCGGTATTGGCGCTCTCTGTGTGGCCCCAGCCAGGGGACCCGTGTCCATCCCCGACCACCCCTTGGGCAGCTCTGAGCTGAAGGGAACGGCCTGAGCATCTCTGTGGTGATGGGAGCTGGAGGCAGCAGGGCCTGGAAGTGATTTCTCCTGACAGGGACCAGATGTGCCAGGAGGAGCTTTGCCTGGGGCGGGGGGGAGGCTGCACAGTAACAAGAGGAGTTTTGTCACGAGTCCCCTCCAGCTTTTAAAAGCAACACCTTATCTCCCCCTTTCCACCTTCCTTCCTCCCCCACCCTTTCCGTGCACAATCTTCACACCTCCAAAACCTATTTTGGGCCGTTTGATGAATCCCAGACACTTCAGGGAAGCAACAGAAGCGGCGGTGCGCTCCCGGCGCTGCTGCACGCCGCTTCCTTGGCAATGCCCCCGAGCTCGTGCAAGCCAACGGAGCGGGGGAAGGAAGGGAGGGAGGGGGGAAAAGGAGGATAATGAAGTGGTAAAAGAGCCTGGTCCTCAATATTGAGATTATTCATGGAGTGGTGAGTGGGGCAGAGGATCCCACCTGGTCCTGGAGGGAGATAGGGATGGCTGGGAAATGGGGTGGGATAGGTTCACGTGGTTTGGGATGGTGCTTGGGGAGGGGGTTACGGCAGCCTGGGAGAGAGGAGGAGGCAGCTGGGCATCTGCCGGGAGCCAGGGACAAAGGGGCAATGGGGGACAGCCTTGGGAGCCACCTGCCACCTCCTGCACATCCTTTGCTGGCTCCTGCCTGGGCGAAGGGGGGCCCAGGAGGAGGCACGGTGAGCCCCGTCGGAGGGAGGGAGCTGAGTGAAGGTGGGGAGCAAAAGCTGTTTCTCCTGTATAAATTGGGTGGAAGGGGGCGGTTAATGTGACTGAGTGTCAGCTCTGGTGCTGGCATCGATGGTGTTGGTGGCCCCAGACCCGCACCTCAACACCTTGTGCCCTTCAAGCCCCTCCAAGCCCTCCAATTCCTGAGGGAGCTCAGCATGTCAGCTTCAGCTGCAGCTTAATTTGCTTCAGCTGCATTTCATTGGGGTTGATTTAATCCCACAGAAAAGATCCTCAGCCTCTCAGCGGGGCAGGCTGGGTGTTTGGGACACCCTCGTGCTGGGGGAATGGCTGCTGGCATAGCTGAGCAGTGACATGAGCTCAGGGCTGAGATCTTGCTGGAGATGCTGGTGGGGCTCATCTGTGAAAGTCAGGGGCATCCTGGGCAGGGGAGGCTGTTTTGGGTGGCAATGCAGGAATAAAGCCTACGGGGCCAGGAAGCTGCTGTGGGACTGAGGAAGAGGGGCAGGGAAAGGCTGGCTGGGATAAAGAGAGGTTTTCATGCTCATCTCCACCTCTCTGAGACAGGACATGATGTTTTGATGTATGTAGACATGTATAGAGCATCTGGTCTGCCTGGGTGGAGTCTCTGGGTATCAAGAACTCTGTCTTGCTTCTGCTCTGTAGATGAGTATCCAGCTGCAATGCCCTTGCAGCAGATAGGAAAGGCTGGGGAGAAAGGCATTGCCCTGCTAATTTTTAGGCAGCTGAATGCCACGGCTCCCAGGGAATTCAATGAGGAAGAGCAGCCCTGGCTGTGTTAGATGCAAGGGCTGGGTTCCAGCACCTCCACCGCTCCATGCTTTGCTTTAACCTCTCAGCCTGCTCTCACCCTCCTGATGGGATTTCGTGTCTTCTTTCTGGAAGGTTTTTTGTCAACTTCCCCTCAGCCAAGCAGTACTTCAGCCAGTTCAAGCACATGGAGGACCCGCTGGAGATGGAGAGGAGCTTGCAGCTGCGTAAGCATGCTCGGCGGGTCATGGGTGCCATTAACACTGTGGTGGAGAACCTCAATGACTCCGAAAAGGTCTCCTCTGTTCTGGCCCTGGTGGGCAAGGCCCATGCCCTCAAGCACAAAGTGGAGCCTGTCTACTTTAAGGTAAAGGATGGGAGGGAAAAAAAGGATGGGAGCTTTAGAAATTAGGAAGAGGGGAGGAGAGAGGGAGCTGTGGTGAGCTGGTGCTGCCTGTTCTCACCCGGAGGAGGTTGGCGGTTCGTGGGGTTCCTCCGTGGTGCTGTCCTGTGCAGACCATCCTTCCCAAGTGCAGCCAGCGCTGGAGCATCAAGTACCTTGCCCTGCCCAGGGACCCTGCCAGCCTGTGCCCTGCCTGCAGCCCCTCTGGCGTGGCTGGGGCCGTATGTCCCTTCTTTTAGACATCAAGCATGATAGAAGGGACTAAATAATTTGAGGTGCCCAAATTAGGGAGATGCTTGGACCTGTAAGCAGCACCCCATCGCACCTGGGTCTCGCCTCCCCCCTGCCCGGGCACGCTGGTTACCTGCCCTGTCTGTTCCCTGGGGTGTCAACAGACCTCCCAAAAGTCTGTCTGTCCCGCAGAGGGTTGTCATTACCAGAACTCAGCTGCAGGATTAAACTATTTTTTAAGGAAAAAGCTAAATTTGCTGTTAGCAGCTTCCTGGTGAGTTACTAACCCCTCACTGTCCGCCTCCCTCCAGAAACTCACTGGTGTCATGCTGGAGGTCATTGCTGAAGAATACCCCAATGACTTCACCCCGGAGGTGCACGGTGCCTGGACCAAGATGAAGACCCTCATCTGCACCCACGTGACAGCGGCGTACAAGGAGGTGGGCTGGGCGCAGTACCCCACCGCCACCCTGTGAGCGGCCAGCGGGGCCGGGTGAGGGGCAGGGAGGGCTTCGCTCACCCCAGGACTTCACTCTGGTCTCTTCTCAAGATCTTCGCTCAGTCTGGGGAGCCCGGTAGGGCCAGCTCTGTTAGCTGCCAAGTCACAATTTGATCTCAATGGGGTTTAAAAACAAAGTAAATAAGCAAAAAAAAAAAATAGAACCACGACGGGTGTGGGTGGGTCGGGGTGAAGCAGTTGCAGGGGATGCTGGAAGGGGATGCAGAGCGCGAGGGGAGAGCGTTGGTTGTTGGCTCCATCTTCCTGTCCTGGCCTGTCCATCGTCGCCTCCCAAACCCTGCACCTCGCTTGCGCCCTCTCAGAGTCCCTTGCACAAGCCCTGCTGTGGGGCAGTGAGATGCAGCCCCGTTTGCTGACAGATGACATGACCCTTGTTTTCCATGCAAAGCCCCCAGGTAAACCCGGCTCCTTGCTTTTGCACAATGCTTATGGGGACCCAAACCCACTTTGCTTTGCACTTTCTCTACTCACCTGGCAGGGCTGATGGCTGCGGCAGAGCCGCCCTCGGCTGTCCATCGCCCTGCGCCGTGGGCCGGCAGCAGCCCTCACTGCTCCCATCACCACAGTCCCTCTCCCTGGCTGGCTGTTGCAAACCCTCCGGGGGCTGGAGGGAGCGAGGGGGTGGGAGAGATGCTCTCCCAGCATGAGAGAGTGGGGGAGGAGGGGGATGCCTTCGCGCTGCCTCCCCTCTTGGCTGGGAGTGTGGCATGTAGGTGGGATCCCTGTGCCAGATGCAGGGAGATGGTGAGCCCACCCGCCTGCCTTCAGCTCCCACGGGCAGCAGAGAGGTGCGCGACGAGGGGCTTGGGTGGCACACATCGTGCCATTGCCCTGGGGGCCGGTGTGCCTAGGTCTGTCTGTCCGGCAGCCAGCAGCAGGGCGGTGCAGGGATGTAGGGCCAGGGCGGCTCTGCCCCGCGCAGTGAGAAGTGGGGTTCAGGCTGTGATCAGGAGGGAGAAAGATGAAGTGGGCACAGCAGAAGGGATTCCTGGGTGTGAAGAAAGGCCCCTGCTCTGTTAAAATTAATAACTTAGAGCCTATTTCTGCCCTCTTGGTGAAACTGGGTTCCTTCAAATAAAGTGCCTGGTAGAAATCAACCCCTGCAGGGGCTGCGTCCCTCCTCGGGGGCTGGCAGTGCTCGTGCCTGTGCCTGGCAAAGGGCTCTGCCCCCCGAAACGAGATGTGGCTGCAGGGCTCCCAGCACCAACACCGACTCCCCCTGAAGCTGTGGGTGAGTCTGGTGGGTTTCTGCCTCAGTTTCCCCTTTGGTTACAAAAAAGGGAGGAGGAGCCTCCTGCACATGTGCGCTCTGCTTGACAGGATGCTCTGGGGGCTGATGGGTGGAAGGCTGGGGATGAAGCATCAGATGTGCTAGGAAGCTTTGGCATCCTTGTCACCCAGTGCTTCCCACAACGTCTCTGTTGTTTTTAAAGCTCTAAATGTTAAAGGCAATATTACCTTTTGCAGTGGTGGGGGGGAGGGTGTTCCCTTCTGAGATTTCCCTGGCCTCACTCCACTACTGCCCTGGAGAGCTTTCAGCTTTCCGGGAGAGACCAGCCTCTCTCCTGGATGTCGGCTTGATGGGCAGTGAGCCCACGGTCCCCGGCGGAGATCCCTGCGGCCGCCATGGGGACATCCCCCCCTTCCCAGGGACGCTGCTGGAGGGGGCAGCAGTAACTCTCCCCTCTCCCTGGGACTGACCTCCCTCACCCAGAGCAGCCAGCCAGAAACTCCCGCTCTGCTTACCCGCAGCCAGTTCATCTGTGCTTTTAATCATCCCCAGGGAATAGGGTTTTTTTCCTGTTTCTGGTGTTTTGCTCCCATGCCAGGGGGCAGCTCTGCCCCCCAGCCCTGGCACCACCAGTGGGGTGGGCCAGCACCGGGTGCCTGTGCCCAGAAAAATCTCTGTGGGGTTTTCCTCTTTCCTCGGCTGACTGTAACAGCAGGTTTCTGCTCAGGACCTGTGGGAGCCTGTGTGGAGGGGCAAACCCCGGCCCCCAGCCCTGCTCCTTCCGTCGCTCGTGCCAAGATGCTGGCACAGCCCGCGCCTGGGCAGCGACCCTGGGGGATGGCGGCTCCTCCGCGCTCGGTTAGATGCAGCCTGGTGCCCTGGCTCTGGGCAAAGGGGGATCTGGGGAGGGCTCTAAATGTCTTGGCTGTGTTCCCCAGCGCTCCTTTACCTTCCTGCAGAGCCCTGGGACCAGGCTGGTCCCAAAATATCCCCAGGACTCCACTAATGCCACTACAGCCAGGCGCTCTGGACTTGCAGTTCTTCCCTCCCCATGTCCCGCAGTAAAACAGGTGGAGAGGAGGGATGGAGCCAGGAGCACGTCCTGGGTGTGTGCAGGGGGCTGGGTGGGAATGACTGCTCAGGGCACAGCTGTCCTGGGCGTGGCAGGGTGCAGGGTCAAGGTCAAAAGGAAGGGACGGGCATGGGGTGACAAGTGATGCCGCTTCACTGACGGGTGGGCTGGCATTTAGGGTCAGCAACCTGAAATTCAGTCCGCCAGCCTGCACCCGTGGAGGTGCCAGCAGCTGGTGCCTCCGGCTCACATCTGAATGCTAAAGCAGCTGCTCGTCTCCTGCACAGTTGGTGGAGGCGTCTTTCAAACATCAGCTGCTGGCTGGTGTCGGGATTAGGCCCGTGCAGATGGGAAAAGACCTGCTCAGTCATTGATTTTGCTCCAGTGTGAGACTGGAGAGCTATTGCTTGGAGCAAGACTCTTAGATTTTTTATTACTTTTTTTTTTGGTGCATCACGGGACTCGCAAGCACAGCTCCACCAATTTCTGCCAAACCTCGGGGCCAGCAGCACATATTTTTGATGAGTTCATGTACTCCCTATGCTCAGCTGATGCTGGGCCAGGGATGTTTCATCTTTAGTCAAAGTTCACACATTAACCTTTGAGGTTAATATTCTCCAAGTGGGAATTTTATTTTTCAGTGCAAACCCTTCCTCTCCTTTCCCACAATCAAAATTGGGCTTGGTCACAGTCAGCAGGGAAGTGATTTTTGGGGTGGCTGGAAAGTCCCCATGTTCATGCCTGACTCACACGAATATCTTGGCTTTGGGAGAGAAGCAGTGAGGCCCCCCCCCACCTCACCTTTGAATGGGGCTCGATTTCTCTTTTTGTGTGGGTTTTTTTTGTGTGTGTGTGTGTTTTTTCTTTTTGCATCCCTAGAAAAAACTGACCCATGACCAGATGTGCCCACGCATGTGTGTGCTGGGCTTAGGTTTTTTTCCAGGCACATTTTAGTAAAGCAAATCCAGATGTGTGCAGCTGCTGTCCCTCAAGGAGACACACACCCCCCACCCCCCGATCAGCCAAATTGCAGGCCAGTTGAATATATGCAAACAAAAACATGTTTATTTTTACCAGATCTGTAGGAAGTAAAATGAAGCGGGGAAGGCAGCCGGGGCAGAGCTTGTGAAGGGAAGAGACAGAGATGAAGTGAACGCCCCCTCTTTGCCGCCCGCAGCAGAGCAGGCATTGCTTAAATCAGGGAAAATTCTCATCTGGGGAGAGGTAAAAATGAACAGAAGAAGGAAAAAATACCATTCCAGAGTGACAGGGCTGATAAATGCTGTGTGGGAGACCAGAAAGGGAGGCCAGGTCTTGGCTCTGAGCGTGGCTCTCCAGTGCGTACACGTGCACACGCCTGCACAGCTGCCCCCTGTTACTGCCAGCCCCGTGGCTCCCCCCGAACCCACCGCAGGGGCTGGGGACCCCTTATCCCCCCTTCCCTTCAGCCCCCGCTCGCCGGGGCACGGCATTTCACCTCCCGGCGCGCTTGGCTGAGGTAAGGGCGCTGCCCGCGCGCGCTTTGGGCTCAGCTTTGCTCTCCTTGGTCGTGGCAGGTGGGGACCAAGTTTTTCCCCCCAAAATTCACAGGCAAGAAGCTGGGGACTCGGGGCATGGCGCCAACATGTGCTGGGGACCGGCTGGTCCCTCTCCTCCTCTTGGGGGGACACACACGGGTGTCCCCTCACCCCACTCGCCTTCCCCAGGGATGCTGCCGGACTGCTCCCGCTCGCTCCGCTCCGCCCCGATGCCGGTGCCGTTGCGGTTGTGCCGTTGCGGTTGTCCCCGTGAAAGCCAGCCAAACTCAGCTCAGAGCTGCTGCCCCCGTAACCAGGGCAGGATCCGGCCCCTGGCTCAGCCAGCGCCTCTGCACTAACACCAGGGCTGGGCTTGGAGCCACGGCCCGGGTAGGAATGTGTCTGTGCCCCCTGCCAGCAGCAGATCAATGCCGAGTGAGGGGGACTTGGTGTCCCCAGGGTAGGATTCGCCCCCACAAGCAACCTGTCTTCGCTCCGCTTTGGGGCACCCACTCGTATCAAGCAGCCTGTGTTCCCCCACCCCAAGTTCGATGCTGTGTTTGGTCAGAGGGAGCTCAGTGCTTGGGGAGAAGGAGGCGTTGGGGATGGGATGGGACAGAAATCCTGTCCCCCTGTCCCCCCTCCCCATGGCCAACGCTCACGGCAGGTATCGCTCCAGATACGCCCAGCCAGCTAGAGAGACACCCCAAGGCCACCGGAGCCGTTCAGACAAGGAACCCTTAAGGACCTTGTGCCACCACCCTTGTCTTCTCTTACGGTGAGACAAACCCCTGAGGCAGCCGAGCCGCAGGCTCTCCTGGGGGGGCTCCTCTTGCGCCTCTGCCAGTGTGCTCCGGTTTGTCCCAGCAAAGGGGATCCCCGCGTCTCTCCGCTCTCTGGGGAGGTGCCCAGCAACTTCAGTGGGGACCAGACTTCGGCTGGCCTCGGGCGCCAGAGCTCAGCCTTCCCTGCCCCTTGCCGTGGGGAAGCCGCCCTGGTGCACTGGTGTCGGCGCGAGGGCTGCTCGGGGCCGGCACCGGCGATGCCAGGCAGAGGGGCGGAAGGGAAACCCAGGAGCTAACCTTGGGCCAACTTGTCCGAAAGGGAGGGATAGAACTACCCGCCTGGGTCTGACCTATTTAACAGACTGCGACGCTAATTATTTTCCATAGCTGAAGTTGTCTCTAATTGTTAGTATGTCCTAACCAGTCCCACCGCGACCCACAGACGTGAGCCGGCGTGGTCTGATGTAACTCCGTGTCTCTCCTGTTACTGCTGCGGATACCGTCCATGTACGTGTTTCTCGGCGCTTCTGTGCTGGTTTTATACATGCCGTTTTGTGTAAGATGGGTGTAACTTGTTTTTCTTTTTGTAGGTTTTTAGTATGTTTGTAACGGGACAGATTGGTGTTATTAAACCGAAACTTGTATCTTCAGTGGATAAATCAATCAAACCCCTCCAGCTCTTCTTGGTTTCTTTCCGGCAGGGTGGCTGCGAGGCTGGGGGGATGCAGGGGGCTGCCCCATGGCCAGGCACGTCTGTGGGTGCCTGCTCGCTCCGGGGCACCGGCGAGGAAGCTTTGCAGCTGGGAAGCAGCAGCAAAGGGAGGAGATGTGCTCTTCGCTGCCCTTCTGTGCCAAGGGGGTAGGGGCGTTTTACTGACGGGCTCAGGTGAGAAGGGGAAGGTCTGCTCCTCCTCGGGACTCTTTGCTTGGCTTCCAGGTACGTTGTGCAAACCTCCGGGGGCTCTCCCTGAATCAGGAGCTGTTCCCGTGCCTTCGCCAGCCCAAAATGCATGCAGGGAGGATGAGCTGCATGGGACCGGCCCAGGACTTCCCCTAACAGGCATCCTAAGGCTGATACGCAGCCTCCGTGGCACGTGAATCCGGGCAGGCACTGAGACGAAGGCTCCTCTCCACTGCGGGAGGCAGCAAGGCACAGCTGGACACGAAACCTGTGGTGATGATGGCCACAAGATGCAGCAACCACGACCTCCAAGGACTGTGAGATAGTTCCTAGCCTATAAAAATAACAAACGGCTCCCTGAGCAGCAGACGCCAAGTTTTCCATGGCTCTGTCCCACACGGCTCTTGCTGTGGCTAAATCACGTGGCAGTGGGATGGGTCCTAGCACAGTTGGGTCACATTGTGGTTTCCCTCCGTGGGTCTTTCCAGCTCCTTCTTTTACAAAACAGGCCCATGACGTGTTTGAGACCTCTGTCAAATTTGGTAGACGCTGGCCAACCTTTCCAAAGTTGTTGGCAGAGGATAGACAGGCAGTGTTATGGTCCCGTAAGCCCAGTTTCCTTGGGATGCAAGGCTTGGAAAAGAAATCCAAGCAATCTTTTTTCTTGCGCTCCTTTGCTGATGCCGAGCACACCAGCACAGGTCAGAACGGACTTTCAGGGAAGGGGAAGCTCATCCCGTCAGGGTGGTAGAAACTACCAGCGCCCGGCCAAGAGCAATTTCAAGGGGAGCAATCCCAGCTTAGGACCCCAGACTGAGGCCAGGGGGCCTCAGTGGGGTCTGAGAGGGAGGAGGGAAGAAATTGGTGCCTTGGAGGCTGCCCAGGGTCTCAGGGAGCCTGATGCTGCCTTGTCTCCTGTTGGGCTGAGGGCAATGTTGATGTTCTCCTGCCCTGCACGTGGTGCAGTAGCTCTTGTGTGGACAGGCATTTGAACTAGTCTGGGGTCCCCAAGCTGCAAGGGCTGGGCTGGCCATGCAAGGGGACCCCTATTTCTTCCCCTGTAGCTTAGCCAGACCAAGCTTAGCTGGCCATGGCCATGGAGAAGACAGCGAAAGGCCAACCCGTGTGGGGCAGGGAATAACTGCCTGGTTCAATCTGTCTTCTGCCACTGCATCTTTTTTTTAGGGGGGGAATCGTTTGGTGCTGCTAATGCAATTAATAAGCTGTCCTCGGAGTCTCCACCACATCCTGTATACGCTTCCAGGCAGAAGCGGTCAGCAAAGCCCACACGCTGCTACGCTCCAGATGGGAAACATTGGCTTGGAAACCACAAGCAAAAGGACTGGGTGGCTCAGGAATCAGGAGGTTGCGGTGGGGATGTGAAGCTTCTAGACCTTTGCACTCTGGGCTGAGACAAGCCAGAAGCAGTGGTGGCCGGAGGGCACTGATACGGAGCTGGTTTTTCCAACGGCTTGTTGAAAAGGAGCTGGGAATTCCAGCATTACTTTGCAGGGAGAAAATATGTATGCAGCCCTTCACTCCGTACTAATATTTAGCCCCAGATCCCATCAGTCTGGGGGTGTTGTGATGATCATGTCATGACCCAGACCCCGCAGCCACGCCAGTGCTCTGCAAACGTTGGTGGAAAAGGAGACAGGGTAGGAGGCTGAGGCTTATGGTGCACTGGAAAATTGGTCCAGGCACCAGGGTGATGGGCTCACACCCTCCTGCCGCCCTGTGCCTGGGGTGGGGGCTAAACCCACCTTGTTTCCAAGTGTCGCAGCCTGGGGATGCTGCTTTCTGGGAGGCAACCCTCGCCACATGGAGCTGGAGGAGATCCAGCTCTTAACCAGGGCCACCGAGGTGGTGTCTGTGTTTTATGGACTGGGGAGCGGAGGGAGAGGGGAATTTTATAGCTGAGGCACGGCATGGGGTGCGCTCCCAGCCCATCTCCTGTGCTCCAGCTGCAGGAAAGCCTCTCTGCCCACGCCGCTGGCCACGGGGTCCGGCGCTCCCTGCCCGGTGCCTGCCACGTGCTGGGGGAATTGCGGCTTCACAAACCCGATGCGGATTTGGCTCGGAGGTGGCACATCACCGTGTCCACATCCTGCTGGCACCCGGTGACAGCCAAGGGGAGAGCCGGGAGTTTACTGTGAGGGGGAGATTGAAAAAGAGAATATGCAATAACTGCGCTGCACAAGTAGCTGTTAGAGCCCAGCCTGCGGGAACTGGTGGCGAGGAGAAGTCCTCCCTTGAGCGCTGGGTGGCACAGGGTGAGAAACCTCGGGAGATCAAGCCCACAGGCTCCCACTGGCTTGAAGGACACATCCTTTCTCCATTGTCTGCATCAGGATAACAGCCGGGAGCTCCAGGCTTTGCTGTACCAACCACCCTATGGCCACCCTCACCAGTGTGGGGTTTCTGGTGGCTCCTTCCTCAAGCAAAGCCCCCGGGTGGAAAAAAAAGGGCAGGAAAACAATCATCCCACCCTGGTGGGGCTGACACTGAGCAGGAGCTGGCTCTTCCTTCCGCAGCCGGCTCCTCTTCAGCTGCGCCGGCTGATATGGTTTATCTGAGCAGTGCCGAATGTAAACGCTGTCAGTGCTGGCCGGGATTAATTCCTGGGAGTTTGGCAGCCGAGAGATGAAATAACAGCGCTGGGGTGGGGGGAAGTGCACATCTCAGACTGAAAAATCCTCCCGGCTAATTTACAGCCAGGTTTCTCTTCTCCCAGGCACTCTTGAGAGAGCAAAGCCGAGGGCAGAGGGAGGATGGGGGAGAGGACCAGGAGGAGGAGGAGGAGGAGGATGGCTCCCAGGGTGAGGGGCCAGGCTGCCTCATCCTTCTCTTCCTCCCCTCTGGGACCTGAGGGAGTGGGGATGATTGGGAAACCACGCTTGGCCCATGCGCAGAAGCTGGCCCCACGGTGCCCAGCAGCGCTTGGCCCCACTGCCAGGGACCCAGGGGTGGTGGGGGACACGAGCCGCAGCCCCCAGCCCAGCCAAATCGCCCTCTGGTTTTGCAGGACCTCCCGGGTGCCAGCGGAGGAAGCAGCACCGAAGGCACCGAGGTGCTCCTGGACTCCTGAACCCGACCGCCAGCACCATGCCCGAGAGAGGAGCCTCCCCCTGCTTTCTGCTCGCTGTGGGTGGATGCGCGTTAGCCTGGGGGGCCACCGCCATCCCCACGCTAGCGAGCATCGCTCCCCTCCCTTTGGGAGCAAACCAGCAAAAAGCACATTCCTGTTGCTCAGCGCATTAAACACCGCGAGATCACCTGAACCAAACAGCTTTGCTGGTGGGAGGATTCCCGTCCCCAGGCAGATGGGGCATCTATTGCTGTTTATTACAAACCCTTTTTATTAATTGACAAGTATATTTGCTTTAGGGGAGAGCTTTAGAAATCCGACAGTTGTTTGTACAACTGATACCTCCTGAAATAAAATAATCATCGGGCTCTGCTGCTTTGTTGTAGTTTTATATTTATATAGCAGAGGGATTTGGTTTGGGGATACTTTTCTAAGCGATAGTGTTTCTCATTTACTTTCTTTAGATAATTCACTAAATAACTACAAATACTTTCATTTATTTTTACCGTTTTCTTGGTAGAGGAAAAAATTGGCTGGACAAAAAGCCAGCAGCGCATGGGGAGGTAAATCGGTTTATTTTAAACCTCAGAAAGCCCATGTCTCCTCTGTCTGCTCACTCGGGGCTCTGCTACCAGCAAATTATGGTTATGCTTAGGATTTAACAATATATTTTATATCTACCTACATATAACATAGTCCTATAGATATATTTTGAGGTCTCGGTGCTGCTTGGGAGGCACGTGGCTTTGTGTGCCCCGTGGTGCTGCTGCTTTTGCCCACGGCCGGGTGCCTTGCCGCTCGCTGCCCTGCCTGCGCCCTGCCTGCGCCCTGCCTGCTGCCAGGATGCGGCCGGGCGCTTTCTGCTGAGCTGCTTTCTGTCCCTTGAGTCAGGGCATCCCTGGCCACCTCTGCTGGGGCGCCCGGTGACACCTGCCCTGGCTCTGTGGGTGACAAAGGGGTGCAAAAGGCAGGGAGCAGGTCCTGGAAATCGTGCCGTCAGCTTTGGGAACCTGATTTTAAAAAATAATCCTAGTGATGAATGGCTGGGCAGGGGGGTCAGTGAGACAGCAGCCACCCCACCCCCCCCGAAAACCCACCTGTGCCATGGTCCACTTGGGGACCAGAGGCTGGTGACAATAGAGAAGGGTGCCTGGGTAGATGTTGTGCCTACAGCTACTGGGGTGCCTACGGAGAGACAGGCTGCCAGCAGAGATGCAGGTGCTGACAAGGATGCGCCAGGAAAGCAGCTGTTTTGGCAGTCCAGCCTTGCTCGCTGCCAAGCACCCATCTCCCCTGGGGTCCTGCGTCGAGGGATGCTGAACCTCGCCGGCCCCAGCCCCTCCCCGGCTAAGAGGGGCCGAGGCTGATGGAGGGCTGTGGTGCGCGGTCCGTCAGAGCTCTGCTCCCCGCACCATCCTGGCCGCTGGGCGCAGCTTGGCTCGGCGCCGGCGGCAGGCAGGTAACCTCTCCAAAGGTGAATGCAGACGGCTGTGCAGGGACACACGGCGCTGCAGCCTCTGCTCAGCCGGGCAGGGACCCGCTGAGCCCGGGCACAGCTCATCCTGCAGCCCGAGCAGCGGCAGGGGGAGGTAGGCAAGGCCACGGGGATGCTCGGGAGCAAACGATGGCTTCTCCTCCCAGCTCGCCTGCCCAAGGACACCCAGCAGGCAGGAAGGTTCAGCCTCTTGCAGAGCTGCTGTTCCAGCAGTAAACATTGCATTCAGCTCCTCAAACCAGAACCGCCCCTGGGCAGGAGGCAGCCGCGGCTCAGCATCAGGGCAGCCCAGCATCCCCCAGCGTGGCCCGTGCGTACAGGGCCGGGCTCGGCAGACGGAGCCGCTGGGAAGGCTTGGATAAATAGCAGCGGGCGAGGAAGATTGCTTCTCAAAGGTCACTGCTTCCTCCGCACTGCTGTGAATTCGCTTGCTTCAATCCTGCCTCCTCCCCCCCAGCCCCTGTCCCAGCAGCTCCCGCTGACCCCAGCCCCAGTGCTGGGGGGTGAAACAGCCGCCCCATCCAGCCAGGCTATTTCCAGCCTTATCCTCTGGCTGTCCAGCCTTTTCTACTGAAAGGAAAATTCCCAAAGCCAGACCATCGTCCTGCGAGATTTGCCGAAGGGAGCAGGCGGCTCCCGGCCTCCTGCCCTACTAAATCACCCCAGAGCCCTCCCAAATGTTTATTCTTTGGAAAAGCAATAAAAAAGAAGGAAACCCCAAAAGACAAACTCCCACCAGCCTGCCTTTGATCGCATTTGATATTGTTTTATTTCTTAATTCTTTCCCACCGCAGGCTGGCTGAGGAGGGAGGGTGGGAGAGAGGGAGGGAGGGAAGGAAGGTGGGAGGAAACAGCGCCTGAAGGGGGTAAAAATACACATTTCCCACTAATATCTGTGTCTGGAGGGGTCCGTGTGCTGCTAGGATGGCTTGGTCAGGATCTGGGGGTGAGTGCCTCTGAGGACGGGAGCTGGGGTCCCCAGGTCCCCGGGCTGTGGACTTGGAGGTGAGCGGGAGCATCCCTGTGTTTGCAAAGGTGACCGAGCACAGGGCAGCCGCAGAGCACGTCACGGGTGGGCGATGGGCGCTGCTCCCCATCTCCCAGCCCCTCGATGGCTGGGGCGGGGGAGCAGCGGAGGCAGGCGGGTGAGGACGCCGTGACAAGCTCCGTCTGCCGCAGGGCCGGGTGCTCCGCTGCCAGCAGCACTTGATGGTGGGAAAGTTTTGGCTGGGGCTTTTCCATCCGCTCCTCCCTCACAGAACCAGACACGGGTTCCCAGTTTGCCTGATAGGAAAAAAACTTCCCCCGTCTTCATGTGAAGCATCAAGAGCCAGGAGGTCCCCAGGTGCCCCTCAGGGGCTGGGTGCAGGTGACAGCCGTGACACCCGGTGTGGCACCAGTGGGGATGGGGAGTGGGGCAGCAGATGCTGGTGAGATGGAGGTGAGAGCTGAGCGACGGCAGAGGCTGAGCATCCTCTGCCGCTGCGGGGAACAGCTTCCACCCTGCTCCCAGCGGCGCCGAGCGCGGCCGCGGCCTGGCCTCTGCCGTTCGCACCGGGAACGGCAGCGCTGCAGGCAGCCAGCCCCGGCACCGGGCGGCTCCTGCGCCGGCACAGCTGGCACCTGCCCGCCAAGGGGCCGTGCTGGCGCGCAGCGGGCGAGGTGACGGTGGCAGCGGGAACAGGCCTATTTTAACCCTGAGTGAGATGAGACGGAGCGAGGATGGGACACGGAGGGGGTCAAACCGGTGGTGAGGGCTGGGGCAAGACGTGAGGGGCTTTTCCCCCAGGTTGTGTCCCAAGAGGCTGGGGGACAAGGGGGTTTGGGGGGACACAAACCCATCTGCCTGCATGTGGGAGCAACTCAAGACAGCCCAGGGGATCTCACACCCAGATCGGGGGACCTCATGAAAAGCCAACAAGGGGGAAAAAAAACCTCCTGAAGAACCTGGACTGAGATGCTTTAGGAAGCAGCTGATGTGTTGGAAAGATAAGGAAACCTTGGACTGCAGCCCCAGGATGGGAGCATGGGGGGTTTTACAGCACAAAAACTACAAGGTTGCGAAAACCAGGATCTTTCACCCGGAGCATCCTTGTGTTGCCACCTCTGAAAAGTCACTGGGGCTGGTGCCAGGCTCCCGGCACCCCTCCGCAGGCAGGGGCCCACCCGAAAGGCTGCTCCCCAGCGCCATCAGGCCCAGCACATCTCATAAGGCTGACTCTGTCCACCTGTGCGTCCCAGCCAGGGGCAGAGGGAGCCTGGCGAGCAGGGACGGCCAAACCCCACAGGAGGCAGGGCTCCCTCTCCCTGGGGAGCAGGCAGCCTCCCGGCTCTGTCAGCTCTCCTGCAGCGGGACGGCTGGGCTCGTGCCACATGTCACAGCCCTGCCAGCAGCCAGGTCATACTTGGGAGGGAAAACCGCAGCTGCCCTGAAAGAAAATGCCCTCTTCCAAACATTCTTGAATTATCTGACGTGAAGTCCGGCTACGGGGATACCAAGGCCAAGGGAAGCGGATCTGAGCTTGTCCCTGAAAATCCTCTTTAAAATGGCCTGAAACCTTGACTTTGGTTTCCAGTGAAGCCCGATGCTGCTCAGATCTCCCCCCTGCCAGGCACTGCAATGAGTCTCCCCGTCCAGGGGCTGGATGTGCCCCTGGCAGCAGCCACCTCCCAGCCCTCGGTGGGCAGCGAGCAGCAGGAGCTTGCCTGGCCCCAAGCTGCTGGGGACGGATCCCACCCGGGAGGATTCAACAGCGTGACAGGATGGGATGGCGCCTGCCAAGATGTCCCAGCCCTGGGCCTGGCACATCGCACCAGGGTCTCCCAGCAAGTCACCCAGCGGCACCGCTGCAGGGTGCACCCCGCGCAGGACGGGTCTCCCAATGCTGAGGTGTGCAGCGCTGCGCCCCCCTCCTGCTCTCCTCTGGGGACATTTCGGGCCGGCCCAGGCCGTGGAGTGGTTTGCACTGCAGAGGGAAGTGCTCTGCAGAGCATCTCCCTGGTTCACTGATGCAATGTCCTGACGTTGCTGCCTTCGGGGTTTTTCGGTCATTTCTTTCACTTCCTTATTGCCCAACGCTCTGCAGGGTTTGCAGTCACTGCCCTTTCTTTCCCTCCGTGGGCCTCGCCGGCCCACGCGGGGCTCTGCCCGGCTCTGCCACGGAGAACGCCTCCTGCGGGGTCCAAGCCTTGGAGCGGGATGCAGGCAGAGCCACGGGAGCAATGCTTTTTGTCGGCCGTTGTCTGGCCCAGGCAAAGACAGGCTGATCTGTCCCTTCCCAGGCGCAGGGAGAGGTTGTTGCCTGGCATCTCAGCACAGGTCCCTCCCTGCCGCCTGCCCATGCTTGCAGCTGGGGACACCCCCACCTCACCCCTGAGTCACAGGCAGGGAGCATCCACCCGCCCCACGGCACAGCCTGCCCCGGGCGCCTGTGCCCAGCCACCCACCCTGGCACCTACCGGGCTCTCCCCTTCTCCACCCGCTTCCAAACAAAACTTCAAAGGAGCTGAGGGAAACCGAAAGCTTTTTCCACCCTTTTTTCTATCAGGAACCGGGAGCAGATTTGTTGAGCAAGAACCTGTGGAAGTGGAAGGAGGAGGGCCACCATGAGCATGAGCTCAACACCCTACTAGACATCAGTGAATCCAAGCTGGACCTGAGCTGTGGCACCCAGGAACAGTTTTAGCACAGCAGGCTTGCCTGAAGATACCTGTGCGGGTAAGATAAATATAAAGGAAAAACTCAGTTTTGAACAGCAAGACAACGTGGATTCCTGGCCCTGGCTGCAAATTCGGCCCGCGCTCGCCTGAGCCCTGCAGCCAGTCGCGAATCCCGAAGGATTTTGTAGCAAAACCCGGGCGTATTTTCCCATACCAATGCCCCAGCGACTCAGCCACGCCGAACCGATCTACGAGGGGCTCTCCCCAGCCCCAGATCTCCTCGCTAGGGGTGGGAAGAAGCTGCCGGGAGGCTGCTGGGGATGCAGAGCGGCGGGTGCCGGGGCGGCGGGAGCAGGGGCAGCCCCCCAGGGCGCAGCTCTGCCGGCCCCGGGCGAGTCTCTGCTGCGACAGCCAACGCCACCGGCTCTGCGGCCGCCGGCCCCGCCAGGCCTCCCCCGCACCCACCGCGCCCCCGGGCTGTGCCAGCCGCCGCCCCGCCCGCCGCCCTGCCCGCACACCGGGGGGCTGCTGCGCGGAGGGGCTGGGGGGCCACGTCCTGGCAATCTCATAGCGACCGCTCCTAACAGAGCCTGGCCCTAGGAGTGACCAGTCCGGATAGTGACCAGTCCTAACAAAGCCCAGCCCTAGGAGTGACTGGTCCTGATAGCGACTGCTCCTAACAGAGCCTGGTCCTAGTAGCGACCGATCCTAGTAGTGCCTGGTCCTGACAGAGCCTGGTCCTAGAATAGTGCCCTGTCCTAGCAGAGCCCGGCCCTAGCAGTCCCCTGGGCCCCGGGGCAGGCAGCCGAGACAAGCCGCAGCGGCTCAGCCCCGCCGCGGGGCGCGGGGCGGGGCGCGGGGCGGGGCGTGGGGAGGGGCGCGGGGCGGGGCGCGGGGCGGGGCGCGGACTCGCGGGAGCACCCACGCGTGACGCCATGGGCGGGCACTCTGCGGGGCGGAACCCCGGCAGGAGGCCCCGCCCCCAGGAAGCCACGCCCCCAGGCCCCGCCCGGCCCAGGTGGAGGCGGCGGCGGCGGCGGCGGCGGCGCGGACGGTGCCGGCGGGACCGGGGCCGGGAGCGGAACCTGGACCGCGCCGAGGTGAGCGGGGCCAGGACCGGGACCAGGGGCGGGAGCGGGACCGGGGGTGGGGGCGGGAGCGGGGCGAGGGGTCCCGGTGCCTCCGCGCCGCTTCGTGACCGCCCGGTTTGTTGCTGCTTTGTGCCCGGCCGCGTCCCGCCAGCTTCCTCCTCCGCCCCGCGCCGCCCGCCCGCCCCGAGCACCGGGCACCGGGCACCGGCCCCGCCGGGGGGCCGCCTGCTCCTGCCCCCGGGGGGCCCTCGCCGGTGGGGGGTGGGGGGGACGCGGGTCCCCCTGCCCGGCCGTGCCCCGGCGCCCCCCGGGGCGGGCAGCCCGGACGGCGGGGACCCTCCTCTTCCTCCTCCTCCTCCTCTTCCTCCCGGGGGGTGAGCCGGCCGTGGAAGGGGAAGCGGGGGGCCCTGCCCTGCCCTGCTCTGCTCGCTCCCCGGCCCAGGCCCGGGAGGAAAGCCCTAACCTACTTTCTGGAGCCGATGGCCCGATAAACAAGCGGGCGGTTGGTTTTGTTTTTGTTTTGTGGGTTTTCCCCTTCCCAGGCGAGCGAGGCTGGCAGCCCCCGTCGGAAGCGGCAGCGGCCTCGAAGCCGGGTGCGAGGGCAGGTGAGGGTGCCCGCGTCCCAGCCCGCTGCCGCTCTGCGCTGCCCGCCTGCCTGAGCCGGGCTTTGTTGTCCTCGCTGGGTTGAGGTTTGGTGTAAAGGCTCTGGCACGCTCACACGTGCTGCCCGAAGCGGTGAGTGTGGCCACCAGCCCTTTGCAAACAAACCAAACCCTTCGAGATCGGGAGGGCCCGGTTATCCATAGTCCGTGCGTCTGCAGGGAGCAGAGGGATGCCGGCTCTGCGTGGTTTAGCTGGTTGGTTTTTTGCTGTTGGCCCCCGGTGGTTTTGGGACAGAGGGATGAGGCTGGGCTTTACTCTGGTCCTGCCCTGCTGCCAGGACAGCAGGACCAGGCAGAAGCCATCCCTCCAGGCTTGCCCGCAGCCAGACTGCCGTGCCCGCAGCGGGTCAAGGGCTCTGCATCCGCCCACCGAGACCCCGCAGCTCTCGCTCGGCTCCCCACGCCCGCACTCTGCAGGGGGAAGGGGACCCGAGAGGCCGCATGGTTGACGCCGGGTCCCTGCAGGAGAGGAAGTGCCTGCCCTCTTCCCCAGCGCGGCGTCACCCTTCCCGCCGCGGGGAGTCGGCGTGTTCGCCTCCCCGCACGTGCCCTGGTCATGGATGGTCACTCTCGGGGACTTCCAGGGTGAGCTCTTCCTACTGCCGCTGCCCCGGGGTTGCAGCGCATCGGCCCAGCTGGAGGGTTTGGGAGCACCCACCACCACCATCCCATGGCTGTCCTGGGCAGGGAAGCGCTGCCCGGCTCGGCTCGCTCCACCGTGCCCTCCAAACAGGCATCCTTTGGCTCCTGCCTGTTTTCCAAGTGGAAAACTTCACATAGCTTGAAAACATCCCACCTCTGAAACGAGCTGGTGGGTTCAACTGCAGCTGTGCCCTGGAGAAAGCAGGGCTGCTCTGCCGGCTCCAGCCCAGCTGCCCTGGGCTCCGCACTGCGGCTGGCTTCGCGAGTGCCTTCTCGGGCTGCCCAGCTGCTCTCCCTGGGCTCTGCCTCCTGAGCTCCTTTGCAGTTAACGGGGTGATCGACACCTATTGCTGCTCACTCCTCTGGACGGCGGCTTCTGCCTCTAGCTCCTGTTTGCTGGTGACCAAAGCAAGCCTCGGTCTCTTTCCCCACTTCCCCTGGTCAGGGGTTTCTTTGGCGCCGTTGCAGCTGCATTGGAAACTGCACCTGGAGGTGCTGCGAGCCCCAGGGTGAGAAAGGGTAAACCACAGCGGGGGCAGCGGGGTTTGACGCCCAAGCAGCTGCCCCGGCACAAATTCTGGAGGACGGGGCCGGGCCTGAGGTTGCTCTTGCATGCACATGCAAGCACTCGATGCGTTTTGTGCATGCTGGATGCTGGCGGGAGGAACAATAGATGCTGGTGGGCACTGGGAGAGCAGCTCAGAGGCTGGGGATGTGGAGCGCGGGGGGGTGAATCGGGGCGGGGAAGGGGGCTGGCTGGGTCGTCTCTGCTCTGGGGAGCTATATTCCTTGGGATGCGCTGGGGGGTTCAGGCGGTGTCCGTGTTGTTTGGCTGCACTGGGCTGAAAGGTGAGCACGTGGCTCTTCTAGTTACAGATCTTTTTGCCATTAATACAGCTCTGGTTTAACTCTTACAGTGAACCTGCGGGAACCCCCAAATAAATCCTTATTCCTTCCCTTGGGTTTTTGGTCTCAATCCAAAAACAGCCCTTGGGATGAGCTTGGATCGAAACAGTGTTTGTCGTCAAAGAAAGCGGGGACAGGCAGTAGAGAACCGGCCGGTGGGGGGGGTTGCAAGGGGGGGTGGCGGTGGGAGCCCTGGTCCCACGTCCTAAAGCATCCACGGCATCGTGCCACGCTCTGCAAGGTGGGGGCTTGTCCTGCTGTCGCTCGTCTCCCTGTGTCTGTCTCTTGCCCGCTGTGTGGGAGCTGCCTAGGCCAGCATGGGGCTCCCGAGATGTTTCCACATTTCCCGTGGGCGCTGGGAGCCCTGCGGGGAGCTGAGCCTGGAGGAGCAAGCGTGGGCTCGGCACTGGCGGGGACTCTGCGCCAAAGGGGTCAGTTAGTGCAGGCTGAAAACTAGTTACTTAAATCTATATGAGCCTACAGGTGGTGGGGTCATAAACTCTTACCTAATGACCACTGGTCCCCCTGTCCTGCAGGGCCGGGGGATGCCTGGTAACGTGGCGAGCCCCTGGCGGGGATGGGCACGGTCCCGTTTCATAATGAAGATCCAGGAGTCGTGGTCGATTGGGAGTGTGTGGTGCTCTGAGTTAGGTCAGTTCCCAACCTCAGAGTGAGCGCTGACAGCTGCGCGTCTGCTTGCGAGCATGGAAGGAACCCTTGGTGCTGGTACGCTTTTTCCTCACTTAATCCCCATTTCTTAAAAAAAAAAACAAAAACCAAAAAAAACCCCCCAAACCAAAAAGCAGTTGGTTGGTGGTTTTTCTCTTAATGAGACATTTGGGGTGGGGACTGGACCCAGGGAGGGTGCCCTGGGGAAGGTCCATGTGTGGCCCCCGTGCTGGACCCCTGTGTCCCCCTCGTCCTTGTGGACCTGCGCCCTGAGGGCTGGCATCGTGAGGTGCAGGTCGCGTGGGCTCAGTGCAGGGGCAGCCCCTGGGTAACTGTCTTGGGAGGGCAGGCGAGCAGCCTGCACCCCTTGTGGAAATCAGGCACATGTGAGGGCTTCCCCTTCCTCCTTTGTCCTCCAGTAACTTACATCTGGGGGAATTGTAAGGATTTTATTGAATTCCTTACAAGCTGCCTGGGGACGGGACCGGGTCCCTGCCTGCCGGGGCCGCGGCGGGGTGGGAAGGCAGGGAGTCTTATTCTACTGTAGTTCTTCAATTTCCCCACCTGTGAAATGGCACAAATGAGTCAGAAGCGTGAAGGTCTCCTGTGAAACCCACTGCTTATCGCCTCGAGGGGAGCTCGAGCAGCCGCTGGTGCAGGACTCGCTGCTGCAGCCGTACCCTGAGGCGGGGGGGCGTGGGTGCAAACCGGCTCGCTCGACACCCCTGGTGCAGGGGGCTGCGGTAGGGCATGGGGCACCCTGGGGCTCTGCTGCCCCTTGGAAGTCACCGGTGCCTGCAAGGGGAGGGAGCAGGGCAGCGCCCAGGGATGCTCCTCGGCCTTTTCCCAGGCTGCTAGGATGGGGTCGGAGGGAGAAACTGGCTGGTGCAGGAGGGATGTGGTCTCTGCCCGGGATGTCCAGCCCTGCGGTGACCTGTGCGGCCGGTGACTCCTCAGCGGGATGCTCCTGCTCTCAGCTCCCATCCTGGGGCTGCCGCTTGCCTGGTCATCCCGCAGGGCCATCCCTCCCATCCGTAGGCACCTTTTTGGGATGCTGCAGCTCCCAGGGCGATGGTCCCTTTCTTCCAGCAGTCTGTGGTTTTGGTTTGTTTTCAATTGGCCTTTTATTTAAAAATAATAATTCCTGATGCATTTGTCTGGTCTGACAGACCCGCTCAGAGCAGGGCAGGTGTGGCTGGTGCCCCCCAAGTTCCCCAGTGTGCTGGTGCCCCCCTCCCGTGCCATGGGGTCACCAGCAGCCTCGAGGGGCTGCCTTCGCTCCCTGTGCATCATGCGGCAGCTTGTGCTGGGGATTTGACGTGGTTATCCCTGTAATTCACCGGCCTGCAGGAATGCTGGGGCAGGGCTGGGAGCGTGTAAGCCCGAAGGCTCTATGCCATGCTTATGGGCAGCCAGGGCAAACCCCTGATGGTCGGTGTTGGCGTGTCCTGCCCTTTCCCATGGCTCCTCAGCAGTGCGAGAGCCTCGCTGGGACCGGCACCGCGCTGTCGCACAGGGCTTTTCCGCGGGTGATGCCGTAACCGGGGCTGAGTTGGCTCATTCACATGGTGGCTTAACCCAGGCTGAGCGCTCCTGGGGAAGGCAGAGGTGGGTCCTTAAAAACCAGCATCTCCAGCCCCTGCAGTGAGCTGCGCAGCATCCCTGGGGTGGGATGGCAGGCAGGAGGAGGATGAGGATGATGGGGGAGACCCCACCACCAGCTCTTGACAGCCAAGAGGCTGCAAAGTGCATTGCTGGCACAGATCCATGGGGATGCTGCGGCGGGGGGAGAGCATCACACTGTTTCCGTCGGCACTGCTGAGTGTAGGATCCCCCGTGCCGGGCTCGTGCCGTGCTGGGTGGGGTTGCAGTTGTTCCCAGTCGGGCTTTTCTCTGCAGGGTGCGGACCTGGGTGCTTCTGGCCTCATGGCAACAGGAGCGAAGAAAACAAGACCAAGGAGTGGCCCATGTTCGGCTGCTGGTGCTTGGGAGGAGGGAGGGGTGGGCAGGGAGCAGCCTCGTCGCACCGAGGCTTTTGGGAGGATTAGCCTCTGCTTTTGCTGCTCCCTGGGGTCGTGGCCCCTTTGCAGGGGTGGCTGGAGAGCAGTGAAGTGGGGTGTCCAAGGGGCAGCCCCCAGCCATCTGCCAGCGGAGATGTCGCCTTCATCCGCAGCACAAAGGGATGCCCCCAGGGCCGGGTCTTTGAGGTCCTTGTCCCCCCCCTCGGGGAGCTGCTGTCCCCGGGGGGGGATCAAGCGAGGCTGCTGGCGTCCACCCGGGCCTCTCCCTTTGCACGGGGGGCTGGCGGGGCGAGCAGCCACGTTGTACCAGCCTTGAAATGGCTGTGCTAAGGAGCCTGTTCCCAGAGATGGGAGGCTTTAGCCAAGGGGGTTTGTCCTGCCGCCAGCCCAGGGCTCATCTCGAGGCTGGGATGAGATGAATCTGTGCATGGGGCTTTGAGGCGCCTCCGCTGCCTCCCGCTGCTGCATCCCACATGGCGTGGCGATGTTCAGAGCTCGCGGCGAGGGGGCCCTCTGCAAATATGGGGCGCTTCTCCCAGCCTGGTACCTCGGTGCAGAGGACTGAGGAAGTCCGCACGCCCGACCTGAGCCCTCGCGCCAAGCTGCTGTCAAAATGAGTGTTTTATGGAAGAAACGTGTCCCGTTGCCCCATCCCCACCGTCTTCTCGCACCAAGAATTTTCTTTCCAAGAGGGAAGCGAGAATGAATTCAGTAACGACCTGTGACGTGGGGATTGAGGGCGGACAGCCTGCAGGCAGGCTGCCCACCCCTTGCCTCGGGGGAATAACGACCTGGGACCCCTCAGCCCCTTCCAGAAGGTGCGGCCAGGGCAGGAGCACTTGCACCACCATGCCCGTGGATCCTGTGTTTAAGCCAAGCTAATGAGGAGTTGGAGTGGCTCTGAGCAATTACGGAGCTCTTAGATAAAACCAAGTTACATCAATCCTGATAGCCCGGGAAGTCTGTGCGGTGCCTGGGAAAGAGCTTCCCTTGGGTCTGGAGGTGCTGTAACCCTGCCCGCAGCGCTGCCAGGGGGCAGCCGACCCCTCCGTGCCTTCACCGGTGGAGCCGCCCTTGCTTCCCTGGCTGCCAGGGGAGACTCTTGCCCTTTGCTCTCTCCAAAGCCGTTGGGGTGACTCAAAGCCTCCACGTGCGCATCCCCCGCTCAGCTTGGGCTCCGCATGGGGAAAGGGCCGGCAGCTCCCGCCGCCCCGGCTGGTGTCTTCACCGTGAGAAGCAGGGTGGGTTTGCGCGGTGCTGTCTGTGTGGGGTTGTTTTGCTGTGAGGGTGCGTGGATACCCTGGAACCCCCCAGGAAGGGGGAGCAGGGAGGTGTGGGGTGCATGGGAAGTGGCACAGAGGGACCCCGGCTCCCCAGGGCTCACCGCCTACCCCAGCAGGTTGGGAAGCCATCGGGTGCCGGTGCTCGCTCTCCCAGGACCGGGGGGTGGTTGTGCTGGTAAAAATTAACGAGGGTGGGCAACAGGCCGTGCCTGGGATGCGGGAAATCCTCCATGTGGCTTTTTTCCATCCGCTCCCAGATCCCGCAGGTAAATCCTTCCCTTTCTGTGCCAATACCGGCGGCGTCACCCAGGACTGCCGGAGGCGCGGGGGCCACGCACGCTCCCGGCGATCAAGCCCTTGCAGCAGGGAAGCCCAGCACATGCCTTGTGCAGCCATGCGAGCAGCCGCGCACCCTCCCCAGCCCCCGCTTCCTTTCCCGCAGGCAGGCCGGGCTCTGCCCGCTGCGCCTTTATCAGCAGCATCCAGCGCGGCCCCCCCGGCCGGCCGCGCTCTATCTCCCCTGGTAGTTTTGCTTCCTTCCAGGGCGTGCCGGGCGCTCCAAGCTCACCCAGGCTGAACAAACACGCTGCGGTTGCCCAACGTCCTGCCCGACGCAGAAAATGGGAGAGGATTTCCTAATGGCAACGCGGGCGAGGTGCGTGTCGGCCGCCTGCGCGCCCCGGGGAGCGGCTGGGCTCTCGGCGTCCGCACCCCGCCTTGCTACCCCGGCAGCCACGCTGGAGACGGGGGTTCAAGCTCCTGCGGGTGTCGGTGCCGACTGCGTAGCTCAGCGATGCAGGGGAGGGAGGGGGGCAGCTTAAAATACCCCCTGAAGCCCAGCGATCCTCTCTCCAGACTCAGAGCGAAACCTCGCACCTTGCGGGTTTGCCGACCAGTGCCGCTGCGGTGGGGCTGGCACACCTGGGGGAAAGATGGAGCTGCTTTCGTTGGGGCGGGGAGGAAAAAAAAATCATCCCAGTGGCGTGGTGCTGGGGTGTGAAATGGCCGTGCTGGGCTGGGGGGTCCTGTGCCCTGGGCGCGGGGCCACACACAGGGACACAAAGTCCCTTAGGGACAGGAGGGTTCCTGCAACGATGCCATAAAGTGTATTTTGTCCTTTTTAAAAAAAAGCCTAAACGCTCAAAGCTCAAAAAATAAGCGGAGGTCGAGAGGAGGGAGGCAGCAGATGGAGCCTGGCTGCTCCTAGGCTTGCAGGGTTGGTGCTCTCCAGGTCTCCCCGTTTGAGTGGGTCCGCAAGGGACTGGGGCATCCGCAGGGTCTGGGCTTTCCCAGAAGAAAAATATTAAGATATTTAGTTCCCTGCCCAAGAAATTTTTTTTTTTTTTAAATAATACCTTTTCACTTCAAGAGCTGTTTGTCTTGGGCTGCTTCTCTCAGACCTGAAATTTGAGACTGGGAAATAGTAGAAAGCTTTTAGAAAGGGAGCAGAAGGGAGGGGAAGGTGCTGGGCGGCTGCTCGGGGTCCTCTGCTCAGGTGCGAGTCCACGGGGGCTCGATGCTCGGAGCGATTGGACCGATCGACTTTCCTATCCTGGGCTCTTAATAACCGGGAGCACCTTTTAACAAGGCTCCAGCCTTGAGAGAGGTCT
Organism: Phalacrocorax carbo; assembly: GCF_963921805.1. Classification (NCBI taxonomy): domain Eukaryota; kingdom Metazoa; phylum Chordata; class Aves; order Suliformes; family Phalacrocoracidae; genus Phalacrocorax; species Phalacrocorax carbo. Next base: position 1,016,067 of record NC_087528.1, read on the forward strand.
TTCACGCGCTTGTGAATCATTCATGGGCAGCCGCTGGCGCGCGGCCCCGGCACCCTCTGCCTAATGGACTCTTGGGCGCGAGCGTCGGTGACGGCTGCGGGGGCTGGGGGCTCCGCAGCATCGCTGGCCCCTTTCTCGCTCCCCTGTGGAGGCGGAGAGGGGAGGGGAAGGGCTCGTCGTGCTCGGGGTGGTGGGTGCTCGCGGGGGGCCCGTTCCCGGCCCCGCACCCTCGCGTGGCTCAGAGCTGCGTTCTCCTCCCGGCTTAATTCCAGCCTGATGCACTTTGATTCCAGCACTGGTAATGCTGCCTCCCCCCAGGCCAGCAAGCTCAGGAGAGCGATCCCGATCCTTCTTGGAGCCTCTCTGCACCCGCTGTGTGCTGCGTACATCCCCCTCCGACCAGGGCTGCTCTGCAGGGTTGTCTCTGGTGTCTCGTATGATGGTTGTGCTTGGTTGTCCCCAGCTGCGCTCTGCAGGTTGCCGCTTGGCCTTGCTGACTGTCCCTCTGCATTGCTTGGAGCACCTCGGTGTGTCCCATGGTGACGCCTTGTATGAGCCACATCACTTTTTCCATCGCTTTCTTCCTTGGGTGTGATGCCTTGGGTCAGCATCTGTCATGATTCACCCTGGGGCTGGGAGACAGCCCTGGTCACCCTCCCTGTGCCTGTTAAAGACTAAAACCTCATCCCAGTTGCTCACCAGTGCCGCGCCCACACCTGCCCTCTTAGATGGGGATGGGGGCTTCACCCGCTTGCTGCTGGGGCGAGGGCAGTGTCCATCGCTGCTGGGCGTCAGGCTTTGGTGAACAGCTTTGGGAGGGAAGATAGTGATGGTGGGGGATCTCCTCTTCTTATTGACCAGACCAGGTTACCCCCCTCCACCCCCTGCCCGTTTATCGCTCACCCGTGGGTGATGGCAACATCCCCAGCGCATTTCTCTCTCTCTCTCTCTCTCTGGAGATCTTTTCCAGCCCAAGTGACACTGCTGTCCTGGGACCCCTATTCCGGCTGGAAGCACAGCTCCAACAAGCTTGGGACGTGCTCATGGGTGCCAAGTCCCATGTCCATCACTCTGCTGTCACCACTTTGTCCCCACGGCAGGGCGTTCACGCAGCTCTCCCCCGCACCAGCTCAGCATGTCGCCTCTCACTTCCCTTTGTCCCCAGGGCAGAGCCGCCGTGTCGGCCGCGAGCGCCTGGGGACCCGCAGCTGCCAGCGCCGGGGGGTGGCTGTGCCCTGCGGGTGGGGGTGCCGGTGCCGCTGGGCGGAGCACGACGCTCCCGGAGGCGTAGCCCTCCGTCCCACGGCTGGAAGGGCGAAGGGGACGCGGAGGGCTGAGCTCGTCATGGCTTGCTCTGGACGGAGGCGCCAGCCTGCCTGTTCTCACGCCGAGCGCGCTGGGCGAGAGCGGTGCCAGAGCGGTTGGGTGCCAGCGCCAAATGCCTTCCCAGCGCCGTCCCTGGGGGGTTTTCCAGCTGGTGCAGGGTAGAACTTCTTGCGGGTCAGGATCCACGCTTGGGGGGTGGCCGCTGCCTCCAGCCCGCATGGCCCAGGGGCCTTCAGCACTCGGGGGCTGCTCCCCTCCTCCCCGCGCTCTCAGCGCCAAATATTGCGTTACTGCAGAGCCGCGAAAACCGCTCCAGCCGCGCGGCGTGACCGGGACAGCAGGTGCCTGCCGGACCGTGCCAGCTCCCCCGGGAGCCTCGAGTGTGCCTCGGGGGAGGCCGGGTCCATCCTTCTGCCCGCACTGCCTGGGGAGCGGGACCCGGCTCCTAAACATGCTGCAGACCTGCTTCGCCCAGGAAGCACGAGGCCCTGCTAAGGGCTGCCGGGGGTGTGATGGGAGCAACTGGGGATGGGATTTTGGGACAGGGGTGTAAGAGTGTGGCCGTGCAAGAGCACCGTGTCCTCTTGCATCTCTAAACGACACAGTTTGGCTCCAATTTCTGCGGTCCTGGCTGCGCAGCTCCCACCACTGAGCGCCGTTCCCCTGAGCTGGAGGAGGGTGAGGGTGTCCCAGGGCTCGCTCTGACCCCAGCGTGTTCCCATCCCTGGCTCTCCGGAGCAGCTGGCATCTCAAGTTCATTGCTGGCTGCCCTGGGAGGAAAACAAACAGCGTCTCCAGCTCACCAGTGGCATGGAAAGTTTTGCTTGCTGGGGCCGGGCCGCCTGGCTGGCATTCTCCCAGCTTAGCAGCTATTAAATACCTCGGCAAGGCACTCGTGTTCCGTGCCCGCTCTTGGCGGGTGTCTCGCTTCCCAAGAGCTTTGCCCGGCAGCAGCGAGCGAAAGCCCCCTCCCGCCCCACGCAGTTGCCCTGCTGTGGAGCGAGGCGCGTGGCCGCAAATGGCAGCTTCTCCTCCTCCTGCCGCCCTGTGCCAGCGGCTGCTCCGCGTCCCCGCAGTCCAGCCGCCAGCAGCCCCGTCCCCAGGCCCGGGGAGCTGTTGAGCTCAGCTCTCCCTCCTCCTGGGATGCTCCTGCAGCCCCAGCCTGCTTTCCCTTCGTGGCCTTTCATTGCTGCCTCTCTCCCCACCAGGCGAGGCAGGAGGAGTTTGGCCGTGCCCTGGGGCTCCCGTGCATGAAGGACAGAGGAGGAAGAGGAAGGCTGCCCCGGGTGTTTGCCATCGAGACGCGCTGCGTGGGATCCCCGCCACTCTTATGAGGTAGGGAAACCCTGGTGGGGACTGGTGCTGGCTGACCCCCCAGGAGAAATTTGGGGGCTGTTTGCTTCCAGCTTTGGCACTTAACAGCAGCAAGGGGTGAGGCAGCAGCTGAGCTGCCAGCAGCACCCAAGGGTGCTGCTTCAGTGCCTCTGGGGAGGAGGGGAGGCAGGCAACATGCTGGGATGCTGCCTGCAATCGCAGGCACTGCCTCCAGCAACATCTCACCTGGTCCTAGTCGTGTCTGTGTGACCGCTTCCTCGCACCTTCCTGTCTGGATCCCCACCACGGACAGATTTATTGCCAAGACTGGAGAGGAGGAGGGTTATTTTGGGAATGGGGACCCTTCCCTGCCACCAGCTGAGGCTGCTGGTGCCCCTCCGTTGAGGGATCTTAGTGAAGCCGCCGCTCAGGTTGCACCTGCCACGCTCCCTGCCACACGCGTGTCCCAGCCTCTCGCCCCGCGGTACCCCAGCCAGCCCAGCACCCACTTTAAGCCGTGCAGGGGGAGGCTGTCACCTGGCCCAGGAGCTGGCGGAGGGCTCCCGCGTCCCCGGGGAGCTGGTCCCATGGGGACACCATGCTGCTAAAGCCAGGCTTTGCTTGTGGGGGGGTCTGAGGTCGTGCTCGGGGCTCAGAGCGCTGGGCGAGCTACGGAAGTGCCCCTGTGCCTGCTTGCTGCTTGGGCACGTGCTCCCAAGGGGGGACCCTGTTGCAGAGGGGGCCGGCGGGGATCTCGATCGCCCAGCTGACCGCTTGAGCACCCTCCCCTGGCGAGAGCAGAGCAGGGTACAAGGCCACATGGCCGCACTGGTTACTGGGGTCCTGTGCAGAGAGAGGGGCCAGGCCCGTGGGTCAAGCTGGAGTTTTGCAGCCAGTGGCACTGTTGGAGCTCCAACTTGGTGGTGGTGGGTGGCAGCAGAGGAGCCCCAGCGGGACGACTGGTCCCCTCAGGGGTCTCAGCTCCCCCCTGGGAGCAGATCCCATGGGGATGCTGGTCCTCGTGGCCGGCCCACGGCAGGTCTCAGGGCACGCCGCACGGGGCGAGCGCGGCACGCGGCGCCGTCCCCGTGGCCGTGATTGTGCTGGGGAGGCAAGGGGTGTTCCCAAGACCTCTGCAAGTCCCCTGTGTGCTGGCATGTCGTCGGCGGGGATGGGAAGAGGCCAGAGGGGGCCGTGCCTCACTTTGAGAGCCCCCATAGCTCCTGTGTGGGACTCGCTCCCCTGCGCTAGGATGGAATTACCTTTCCTGCGAGGTCCTGCCCAGTAGAGTGAGGCTGCAAGGACCTTCAGGAGGGAATTGCTCGAGGAATTAACCACCTCTTGGCCATTGAACTTCCCCCTTCTTTCATGGGGTGCTGGAGAGGGTTCGATCTCCCAACCTGGGGTGTGTGTGCATGTACCAGGGGAGAATGTCCAGTGTCTTCCCTCCCACGGAGCACCCTGCCACATGGAGGGTCCCGGCTCCGTGGCTGGAGGTGCTGGAGGTGGCATGGGCTGCCCCCTCACTGCAGCAGGAGCCACCCCCCACCTGGGGGCCGTGGTGCCAGTGGGGATGGGAATTGGGTATTTTCAGGCTTTGCATGTCTCCTGCCTGGCTGCATCCCCTCCCTTCCCACCCTGCTTATCACTCCTGCCATCCCTCACTCTGCTCCTGGCAGGTGGAAGGGTGGTGCGGGTGGTCCTGGGGGACTGGGAGCGAGTGGGTGATGGAAGTCCTCCTGTCCACCCAAACCCGGGGAGGGGTGCGGGTTTTGGGGACACGGCAGCTGGGCTGATGCTGGTGAGGTCTCAGCAGCACAGCCAGTGGCACAGGGGGCTGAGGCTGGTGAGATCCCACTGGTGAGGCCCCATCTCCCACTGGGATCCAGCCTCTCCCCATGCTGGGGAGAATATTTCTCCCCCTTTTGATGACTCCTTGCACCCTCCCAGCCTGCCGACCGCCGCCGGCCCGAGATGTCAGCCGGTGACAAGAATGGGGGCAGCTGCTCCAGCAGCAGCCGCCTGCAGAGCAAGAAACCCCCCAACCTCTCCATCATCATCCCCCCCCGGGAGGCGGAGGAGGATGGCACCCGCAAGGAGGTGAGCGATGGGGGGCTGGACTCGGGGGGCTGTCATCCCCAGGGGACCCCTCCATGCCGTCCCACCCCTAACACCCTGCTCTGCCTTCCAGCCCTCCAAGGCACCCATCTACCGAAAGAGCAAGAGCCTGCAGGAGCCCCGCACGAAGGGATCCGATGGCTTGGAGCGCCGGCCTGCCTTCCGCCGGCAGACCTCCCTGTCCCAGAGCATCCGCAAGTGAGGGCCGGGGAGCGGCGGCGTGAGGGCAGGGTGGGTCCGGCAGCAGGAGCTGGGTCACCGAAGGGGTCCCTTGGTCCCCATCGGGGTGTTGTGGCTGTGGGTACTGGCAGAGGACTTGGGATGGGCATGGAGAGTTGGGGCTTGGAAGGGAACGCCTTGGAGGGTTTCATGGACCTCTGCTTTGACTCGCTGGTGTCTGCCTGGGGAAAATCCCGCAGCAGGATTACTTAGTATTAGTTCAAACCATTGTTTTTGCACCGTGGGGAAACTTCTGTGCCCGTTTATGTAGGACCTTCAAAAGCACCTTGAGCTGGACATCTGCTGCAGCACAGAGCTGATGCACTGTCCCGTGTGAGGTGCAAGTCTTGATGGGGTTAACCTCTCCAGAGAGACCCAGAGGCCAGCCACCCCTCCGCAGCGTCCCTTCCCCGACCCATAGCCAGGTCAAAACTTGCCCTGCTGCGGGCTGAACTGAGCCACCCCAACCCAAACCACCTGCCGGAGGGGATGCCTGGGTGGGATGGTGGTACCTGGGCCGGGGGGGCCAGCTGGGTGACGAGCGCGCCCATCGTGTGTCCAGGGGCACGGCGCAATGGTTTGGCGTCAGCAGCGACTGGGAGGGGAAGCGGCAGCAGTGGCAACGCAAGAGCTTGCAGCACTGCAGCATGAGATACGGCAAGCTGAAGCCTGCCTACCGCGACATGGAGCTGCCCAGCCAGGAGGTGCCCTCCTTCCAAGGCACCGAGTCGCCCAAGCCTGCCAAGATGCCTAAGGTAGAGCTCAGGGCACGGGGTCTGGCTCCCAGCCTTGCTCTCCCAGCACCGACACCTCTTCCGTCCTCCAGATCGTGGACCCGCTGGCCAGGGGCCGTCCCTTCCGCCATCCTGATGAGACCGACCGTCCCCACACGCCCCACCACGTCCTGCCCCCGCTCACCCCCGGCGTTGTCTCCTTGGCCTCCTTCAACAGCATCCGCTCCGGCTACGGCCGCCTGCCGCGCAGGAAGAGGGAGTCCGTCGCCCACATGAGCTTCAAGGCAGCCGCGGCCCTTCTCCGCGTGAGTTTTGGGGAGCTGAGGGATGTCGTCGTCTTCCTGACCCGGGTTTCAGCTCTGTCCCTCACCCATCATCTTTGCTTCTTGGCTTTTTGCTTCGCACAGAGATTGCTCTCTCTCCAGGGTGGGTTTGAGGGGGGACGTGTGGTGGTTTTTAACCTGAGTTCTGCTTAAAAAGAGAAGTTTTGGTGAAAACTGGATGTCCTTAGGAAAAGGCAGCTTCTGGGTTTCACTGCTGAGGAGCCAGGAAGCTTCTCTGGGAGCTTTCTAGCTGCTGGGGAGCCCTGGGCAAGCCTTGGGGACAGGTTGGTGGGACTGAGACCAAACGGGATTCAGAGTTCACTTGCCATGCTGACTAACGTGGTCATGGTCCAGCGCTGGCTCTGAGGAGCTGAAGGCAGCATCTGCTGCCAGCTCCTGCTGCCTGTGCTCTCCACGTGGAGGGATATGGTGGCTGGCTGGGATTTCATCCTTGCCACTCAGCCTTGGGGAGGGAAGCTATGAGAAACCCTCAGTGCTGCAAAAAAACCTGGTGGGCTTCTGGTCGCTTACCCTCATTTGCTTCCCCTGCCAAAGGGACGCTCTGTCCTGGAGCCGCTGGCTCCCAAGCAGATGAGCAACAAGAGGAGCTTCATGTACCCCAGCTTCATGGACGAGGACGTGGTGGATGCTGCCGATACCCTGGACTCATCCTTCTTCAGTAAGGCAAGCGCCGTTCCACGCCAGCCGCCGGAGCGGGGAGGGGTCCTGGTGCCCTGCACGGGGGCTGGACGTGGCGCGGGGCTCTGACGGGGACCCCCTGGCAGCCGGGGCATCGGTGGCCGCTGTGCCTGGTGCTGCAGAGCGCTGGTCTCGGTGATGCTCCTTGGGGGTGGCAGGGAGCGGTGCCGCCATCGCGGGCACGTTTCACACCCCGTGACGTGCGGCTGGTGGGATGTCGATGGGGACCACCTCCTTCCCAGGCTGCGGGGCCAGCTGGAGCCAGGCTGGCCCTGTGACGGGCATGCTCGGTCAGGGGGGGTTTCTCACCCATTGCACACATCCAAGAACGCGTCTCCGTCCCCCTTCCAGATGGACATGCACGATGAGATGTACTCCATGCCTGACGATGTCTTTGAGTCGCCACCTCTCTCGGCCACGTATTTACGCATGCACCCGGTGGGGGAGGATGCAACGGCATCCCCTGAGGCAGAGCAGCCCACCCCGTGAGTACCAGCTCTCCGTGGGTGCTGCCCCTGAGGCTGCCCACATCCCCTGCTGCAGTCAGGACGGTGTCCCCAGCCGTCCCTGCCGTGGGGCACTGGGCATTTTTGGCATGCTGGTAGGAGGAGGAAGCCAAGAGGTGCCCCTAGCCCTCATCCCAGGCATCCTCTGGCCTTCCCCACCTCTGGGCTGTGGCTGTGGGTTGCACTTAGGGGATTTCTCAGCTGGCCCCTTTTGTGATGAGTTTCTCCTCTCCCTGCAGGCGGGAGGGTGTCCAGCTCACTTCAGCCTCCGCTGGTGCCGGCCCAGCTCCCCGGCGAGGCAGGCGCATCGCTTCCAAAGTGAAGCACTTCGCCTTCGACCGCAAGAAACGCTACTACGGGCTGGGGGTGGTGGGGAAGTGGCTGAACAGGACGTACCGCCGCAGCCTGAGCAGCATCGTGCAGTCGCAGCTGGAGATCACCGACAGCCACCGGTGAGGGGGGCCTGATGGGACGGGGATGGGCACGCGGCTCCTCAGGGCTCCCCCGCTGTAAGGCAGATGTGTCCCCTGTCCGATGCTTGGGGGATGCAGTGTCCCTTTGCACAGCCATCCTTGAGCTGCTTAAATTTTGGGTCCTTTCCTCCACAGGCCGTATTTCACATACTGGATCACCTTTGTCCACATCCTCATCACCTTGCTGGTCATCGGCACCTACGGCATCGCCCCCATCGGCTTCACCCAGCACGTGACGACAGAGTTAGTAAGTTTAAGAGCTACCGGCTGGGGCCATCCCCTCCCAGCTCTCCAGTGACACGCCTGGCTCTGAAATGGCAATGAGCTAGCTGCTGAGAAAAGCAAGGCTGGGTCCGGAGGGTGCCTTCAACCCCTCGGAGGGGTTGATCCTCCCTCTGGGGCGGTTGTGGTTTAACCCCAGCTGTCAGCTCATCCCCGCGCAGCCGCGCGCTCGCTCCCTGCCGGTGGGATTGGGAGGGAATGAGGAGGGCAAAAGTGAGGAAACTCATGGGTTGAGGTAAAGACAGTTTAACAGATGAAGCAAAAGCCGTGCGTGCAAGAAAAAAAACAAAGAATTCATTCGCTGCTTCCCACGGGCAGGCGGGTGTTCGGCCATCCCCGGGACAGCAGGGCTCCATGTTGCCTAACAGTGATTTGGGAAGACACACTCCCCCCGCTTCCTCCTCCTTCCCCCAGTTAATATACTGGGCATGACCCCATACGGTCTGGAATGTCCCTTTGGCCAGTTGGGGTCAGCTGTCCTGGCTGTGCCCCCTCCCCTCCCGGCCTCTTGTGCCCCTGGCAGAGCCTGGGAGGCTGGAAAAGTCCTTGACTAGTGTAAGCCCTGCTCAGCAACAGCTAAAACATCTCTGCATTATCAACACCGTGTTCAGCTCAAATCCGAAACACAGCCCCGTGTGAGCTACTGTGAAGAAAGTTAACTCTCTCACAGCCAAAACCAGCAGAGCAGTTAATCCGGGGCACCTGCGGCTGGCTGCGTTGCTCCCTCAGCACCCAGGCTGGAGAGAAGAGCAGGCATCCGTCTTCCTGGGGGGACCACGACCGTCAGTGTCCCGTCGTGCTCCCTGCTAGGGCTGGGAGCATCTTGGGGTGCTGCTGGCTCCTGCTGTTTGAGAGGCTCCATTAAATAGCCGGGGCAGGGGGCCACATGTGCTGGACAAGCAGCGGTGTGTTGCCGCTGAGCTGTTCTCCCCCTCCCAAGTTGCTGGTGGGGCCCAGCAGCCCTTACCCTCAGATGAAGGGGGCTGCTCAGCCCCCCACAAGCGGAGGGAGAGGGGGCTGCACCCCCACACCGCTGGCCCCCTCGTCGGGAGCTGACCCTGGCCTGGCTCTGCAGGTGCTGAGGAACAAGGGCGTCTACGAGAGCGTCAAGTACATCCAGCAGGAAAACTTCTGGATCGGGCCCAGCTCGGTAAGGGCTCTGCCGGCCCACCGCCCCTCGCCCCCCCCCAGCCCGAGGCTCTGCCCTCTGCCAGCCTCTGCTCCCCCTGCCCTGAGCTGAGGTGGGGGCCCCTGGGGTGCTCCTGTCACTGCGGGGAGAGCTCAACCCCTCGTCCTAGCCCGCTGCCCTGGGCCCTCGGTGCCGCCATCCCTCTGGGACCGGCTGGGGGCTCAGCAGCACTTTCCAGAGCCGTGGCATCACTGTGGGATGGTCAGAAGAGACCCCATCCCCTTCCCCCCCACCTTCCCCCCACCAGGGTAATGGAGGCTCAGGGCTATCACTGCTGGGGACCCTCTGCCCCTTCTGAGCCCTCCCCAGGGGCAGCTGGAGGGAGGGGAGTTACGGGGGGAGCTGCAGAGCATCCCCTGGACTGGTGTCTCCCTCCCAGATCGACCTGATCCACCTGGGGGCCAAGTTCTCCCCCTGCATCCGGAAGGATCAGCAGGTGGAGCGGCTCATCCAGCGCGAGCGGGACCGGGAGCGCGGCTCCGGCTGCTGCGTCCAGAATGACAACTCGGGCTGCATCCAGACCCTGCCGCAGGACTGTTCGGTGCGTGCCGCCACGGGCACCGGGAGGCGCTGGGGGTCCCTGGGGAAGAGGGGGAGACCATCTCCACCCCACACGGCGCAAGGGTGGGGTGTGTGTGGGGTCAGAGCGGTGCCTTCGCTGCCACGTCCTCAATCTCCTCCTCCTCCCCAGGAGACACTGGCGACCTTCATCAAGTGGCCGGGCAGCAACGCACCAGCCCTAGCCTCGGGCAAGAAGAGGACGTCGGGGGCCGTGTGTCATCAGGACCCCAGGTAGGAGTGACAGCTGGGCAGAGGTGCCGCGGTCACCCGGCTGTACGCGGGGCACGGCGGAGGTGCTGCGTGGGGTGTGTTCCCAGCTTGGATGCCTTGAATCCTCTTGCCCAAAGGGTTGGGGGGCTCTAACACACCATAGGAGAGCGATAGGGAAGAGGGAATCAGTGGGGAAACTGAGATGGGGTCTGTCCTAAACATAGGCAGCAACAGGTGACACCGTTGTCTTGCGCTGGCCCCTGCCTGCCCTGCTCCGCTGGGATGGGTGGTGTTGCAAGGGGGCATCGATGGGGTTGTCCGACAGATGGGAGTGCCATGGGGTTCACCTGCAGAAGGTGCTGCTGTGGGGTGTTGTAGGACACCCACGTGCAGGATCCCTCCCTAAGCCAGGGGAGGGGGCAGGTCCCAGGGCTGCCTGTGCCCAAGGAGGGGCACTAGTCTGCAGGGAGGGCTGTGCTGGGCGGGACCCGTCCTGGCCCTTCACCCACCTTGTCCTGCCAGGACGTGCGAGGAGCCGGCATCCAACCCGCCCCACGTGTGGCCGGACGACATCACCAAGTGGCCGGTAAGAGCCCGGTGCCGCTGCGAGCCGCGTGGCACCGTGCTGGCAGCCTCCGTGGGAGACGCAGCGGGCGACGAGCCAGGCTCGGGGGCTGCGGGGGGAGCCTGGGGCCAGCCCCTGACCTTGGCTCTTCTCCCTCCTGCTCGTAGATCTGCACCTACGAGACCAAAACCAACCACACGGGCTTCGCCCACATGGACTGCCAGATCAAGGGCAGGCCCTGCTGCATCGGCACCAAGGGCAGGTGGGTCACAGCGATGGGGGTACCCGGCCCAGGCTTGGCTCCCCTCTCTGCCCCACTGCCCGTTGTTGCCCTCAATGTCCAGAGCTGTGCTGGGGGAGAGGGCAGTTACGGAGCCTCGGGGGGTGGGATGCATGGTGGCGGCAGGGCCGGAGAGGGATGCTCGGGGGAATGGGGAGTGAGCCCTGCCCCGAGCGAGCCCGCTGCCTGTCCTCTGCCCAGCTGCGAGATCACGACGCGGGAGTACTGCGAGTTCATGCACGGCTACTTCCACGAGGAGGCAACGCTCTGCTCGCAGGTGAGCGGGGCCGGGGACGCGATGCTAGCAGCCGGGTCACGCGTTGCCACGCTGATCCCAAAGGGTTTTATAGTGTTCTGGGACATGGTTGGGATGGGTGTGAGCAAGGGGAATACAAAGTGCGGGGGCTTGCCCAGCTCTATCGGCAGCGCTCGTGCTGGTCCTGCACGCCCATCTTGCTGGTGTGGGGCAGGAGGGAACGTAGGACTTGAGCCAGCCTCGCCCAGGCAGCACCGGTGTCCTTGGGAAAGGCACATCCCGGGCAGGAAAACGACCTTTCAGCATCTCCTGGGGCACTGGGGATGCTCAGTTGCTCCCTCCCCAGCACCTGAGCTGTGCAAGTGCCCCACGCCACCCAGGGTCCCCCCCACAGCTGAAACGTGGCATCGTCAGCCGTGCATCCCTGTGACCCATCCATTGCTCCCTGCGGCCCCCCATCACCCCCAACCCCGCTTGCCTTTGCAGGTGCACTGCCTGGACGAGGTCTGCGGCCTCCTGCCCTTCCTCAACCCAGAGGTCCCCGACCAGTTCTACCGCCTGTGGCTGTCCCTGTTCCTGCACGCTGGGTGAGCCGCAGCCCCCAGGGGTTGGCGGGGTGACTCTGGGACTGGGGTATCCATTGGGGTGGTCCGTGATCCCCAACGGGCTGGGAGGGAAGAGGAGACCCCCCCCAGACTACAGCGGCAGGTGCTGTCGTGGAGGGTGTTTTGTAAGATGTCTCATGCCCCAGGCGGCGGGTGGGAGGGCTGGGCAGGGGCTCTGGCAGGGCAGGGGGCTCTAACGCAGGGTCTCTTCCCCACAGCATCATCCACTGCCTGGTGTCGGTGACTTTCCAGATGACGGTGCTGAGGGACCTGGAGAAGCTGGCGGGCTGGCATCGCATCTCCATCATTTTTATCCTCAGCGGCATCACGGGCAATCTGGCCAGTGCCATCTTCCTGCCGTACAGGGCGGAGGTGAGGGCGGGGGGGCTCTGCCCACATCACCCCGAGCCCAGCCCAGGGACCAAAGGACACCCCTCCCGCCCCTGCCGCAGCAGAGGTTTGGGGAGGGGGCTGCAGCCGTCGGCACAGAGCTCAGCCCTCGGCAGGTTTTGCTGCAGGGATGGGAGGCTGGTGCCTCTGTGGTGGTGGAGTGGGGTGCGGGGTGTGTTGGGGCGGGGGGGTGTCTCTGCCCCACGTGTGGGGTTCGCACATGCCATGTAGGTCACGTGTCGCCACGTCTTGGTGTGCGTGCAGGGTCCCCGGGCGGGCAGATGGCTAATCTGCTGGCAGTGAAACCCTGCCAGGCTTTAAATGAGATCACGCCGAGTGCCCTAATCCCCCCCGGGGGTGTGTTGGGATGGGGACTGGGGGGGGGGCTGTGGCCTGGGAGGGGGTGATGAGTCACCAAAAGCACTGGCTCAGCCAAAACAGTGCCAGCATGCTCCCCTCCTCTTCCTCCCGGGCCAGGGCTCCCACCCCTGAGCCCTGCACTGATGGAGCGCGGCTCTTGGTGGGTTGCAGGAGCCAAATGCATTTGCAAGGGGAGGATACAGTCCATGGGGGCGTGGGGCCGTGTCTGGGGTGACGTACGCAGGGTCTGGCACTGACCTCCCCCATCCCCACAGGTGGGCCCCGCCGGGTCCCAGTTTGGCTTGCTGGCCTGCCTCTTCGTGGAGCTCTTCCAGAGCTGGCAAGTGCTGGAGAAACCCTGGAAAGCTTTCCTCAACCTCTTCGGCATTGTGCTCTTCCTCTTCATCTGCGGCCTCTTGCCATGGATCGATAACATCGCTCACCTTTTCGGCTTCCTCAGCGGCCTCCTCCTCTCCTTCGCCTTCCTGCCCTACATCACCTTTGGCACAGTGGACAAGTACCGCAAGCGAGCCATGATCATCGTCTCCTTGCTGGTCTTCGTGGGGCTCTTCGCCGCGCTGGTGGTCTGGCTCTACGTCTACCCCGTGAACTGGCGCTGGGTGGAGTATCTCACCTGCCTGCCCTTCACCAGCAAGTTCTGTGAGAAGTATGAGCTGGAGCAGGTCCTGCACTGACCCCAGCGGTGGGACGGGGCTGGGAGAGGCTCCGGCGGTGATGTTCTCCATGGGGTGGGTGTTCACCAGCCTGCGGGAGACGGTGGCTGCCCCAGGATGGGGCAGATCCCAGGCACGGCTTCATCCTCAGGGCTGGTGGGTTTGGGCTCACCCCTGTTGAATGTTGGGGATGCAGTGGGGAGTGGGACTGGAGCCGACCCTGCCTTGCACCCCTTTGGGGCTGCCTCTTTGTGCTGAAAAGCCATAAGTGATTTGGGGACCAACCCTAACTGCTGCCTGCGTGGGGAAAGGGCCGAGGGAAGCGGGATTTCGGTGCATGCATGGCCAGGCTGGGTCCCCGGCCCAGGGCTGAAGCTGCTGAGGTCTCCTGGCTGTGCCCCTGCCTGCCCAGGGCCCTGTCCCACCTCGGTGCCCCAGCTCATACTGTGAATACATCCCCCTTCTTTTGCAGGGGCACTCTTTTTTTTATCCACAGCTCTTTAGGCAGAGAGTTTCCCCTGCTTTGGACACCCCAGAGCCTCTGCCGCAGCTGTGAGGTGTTCAGAGCTGAGCTTCAATGGTATTTTCTAGTCCTGCTGTCGCATCTGATGCTCCCCTGAGGCCACGGAAGGAGGCTTGTGCTTCTCCACATGGGCTACTCGCTGGTTGGCGAGGCAAGGCTCAGCATGGTGGGGCTTCTTTTCCCCTTACTTCAGTGAAGTTCCCTTTTTGGAGGCAGAGAAGCAGCACGTGCTGTCTTTGTGGTGCCGTGCTGGGAGGCAGGCATAGAGAAAACACCCTGGGGGGCTTGTGTGGCTGCTTCTGCAGCCCACAGGCCCTTTGGGAAGCCATCGGTGCCCCCACTTCTCACTTCTGCCTCGCGTCCCTGCCGTTACCCCATTCCCTCTTTCAAAGCGTAGAGACGCAGGTAGCCTCTCCGTGGCCTCAAACGGTGCTGGACAGACAGAGGCACGCAGGATGGGGCAGTCGCCTTCCCCCTTCCCTGCCCAAGGCTGCACGCCCCTGCCTGCCCCCAGCCATGGGCTGCAGCTCCCCACCATCTCCTCCTCCCTCCCACCGCCCTCAGCACGAAGGCAGGACCTTCCTGGGGGCTGGGTGACTCCGCCGGGCTGGTGCTGGGCTGTGTCTCCCCTGGTGTGTGTTCCTTTGGTACTGGTGGGTCTCGGTGCTGTTGAATGGGGGAGGGTGTGAATCCCCCAGCCGGGATGTCCTGGGATGAGTACTCAAGGGCTGGGAGCGCGGCTCCCTCTTTCACAACCACTCTCCAGGTGACTGCAGGAGCTCCATGGCACCTGCCCCCCTCCCCGCATCCCTCCCTCCACCATGGGCCAGTTTTCAGCCCCGCTCTGTCCCTCTGGTGCTGCTCCCACCAAAGGCAGGCACTTCACCTAATTTGTCTCTTTTTGATACTTTTTTAAAAGCTGTGGGTTCCCCCCCCCAATAAATTTCTACCTGTATTTAAAGAGCTGTACAAGTTCTCTTCTCCCTTCTTTGGTGCGGGGATGTGGCACTTTTAGGGGCTTCTGGGTGTTTTGGTGACGGCATGGCAGAGATGGGGGTGCCTGGGGCCAGGGCCCTGGTGTTCGGGGCTGCGTGACCCCCGGTACCTCTGCCCCCCTCCCAGGGAGGGGTTTGAGGGTTTCGAGGGTCTCAAGCAGAAGGGGAAGGCAAACGCCTGGAGCAAAAAGACCCACGGAGCCTCCTGCCCCTGCCCCAGGGCTGAGCCATCCCTGCCTGTATCCCACCTTTCATCGGATGACCCCGGGCTGGATTTGCCTCATCTCCCCCAAGGCCGAGCTGCCCCAAGGGGTGTTGGGTGGCTCCGGTCGTGGGGCTGGTGCCCTGCCTCTGGCTGGCACAGCGAGGTGATGGTTGGAGCGGGGCAGGAACACGCACAGGCTGGGTAGAAAACCACTGCCACATCTTTATTTGCTGCTTCACAACAGACCGAGGCGCTTGCAGAAGGCTTGTCCTGGGCCAGCTGTGGGTCTCTGAGGTGGGGACACAGGTTTGGACTCACCCCCCCCCCAGGCAGGTTCTGCAATGTGTGGCTTGGGGTGGCTGTGGGTGTGCTCCAAGGGGTCTGGGAGGGGTCTGCAGGCAGGGGGTCAGCTGCCGGGACCCCTGCGTGGTCTCGGGGCTGCTCAGTGAGGGCTTGGCTGTGGTGGGCTTCACTCGTGGTGCTGGTGGTGGGAGGGGGCACGGGGCTGGGGGCACGTGTATGCACGGGCTCTGCTGGGTGTCTCAGCAAAACGTCGTTGTGGGTGCCCTTAGGTCAGCGGAGCCCCCCGCGCTGCTCCTAGGGCAGTGCTTTTCCATCCCCTCGGGGCACGCGGCCCTGCAGCCCACCCAGGCTTGCCAGCACAGCCCCGGCTGAGGCAGAGACCGGGGGGTCGGTGCGTCCAGCGGGGCCGGGCGGGAGGTTTCTGTCCCCAGCCCTGCCGGGGCCGGGATGGGACCAGGCTGGTCTCCTGGCTGGAAGGCAGATGTGGCAGAGGGAGCAGCTGTAGCCAGGGCCAGCCGGGGAAGATGTGTAGCTGCGGCAGGGACGGAGAGGGGTCGCAGCCTCTTGTCCTCCCCCCGCAGCCTCTCTCCAGCCTCCCTGGCAGGGCTGGGCCGGAGGGGGCTCAGCAGCCGCTGTTCCTGCGCATGAAGGCGTGACCCCGCACGGGATGCTGCATCTCGATGAAGGCCAGCTCCCCCACCGTCACCTCGCAGGGCCCCAGCGCCTCGAAACCACACTTCTGGTAGAAGGGGACGAGGAAATCCTCGCACATGAGCAGGGCGCGCCGGGCGAAGGGCAGGCACCGAAGGTACTGCAGGTACCGCCACATGAGGATGGAGCCCTTGCCCTGCTGCCGGAAGGTGCGGTGCACGGCCAGCACGTGGATGTGCACGGCCGTGCCCTGCGGCTTGTGCAGGGTCAGCGCCGCCTGCCGAGGGGGGAGCGGGGTTAGTGTGACCGGGGGTCCCAGCCTGCACGTGCCTCGGCTCCCCGCCCCAATGGACTGGGGTCCACGTCCTCCCCCAAAGGGAGAAGGGTCCCGCTGCCATCCCCCCTTCACCTCCCCCCATCATCCCTGCAGGCTTTTTAATCTTAAAATGAATGTTGTGGGGAATTACCGAGCATGGGTTTTTTACAGCATCAGTAAAATTAATTAATGAGAAAGTTCATTTCCACCAGAGCAGCCCTGTAGCAATTAGTCTTGGGAGAAGATTAGTGAGTAACCTGAGGGCCCTAGGGAGCTTCTCCTCATCCCCAGGCTCTGGCAGAGCCTCTCCCAGCACGTGAGCCAGAAGAACAGGGTCCGGCTCTTACCTGGCTGAGCCTGTCCTGGTCCCAGAGGGAGCCGATGATGAACGCCACGAGCCGCCCTTCCTCAAACCAGCCGAGGGAGAGCTCTGGGCACAGGTTCAGAAAGTGGCGGATCTCATCCAGGTGGAGGGGACAGTCCCCGGAGACGGATATGAAGGCTGGAGGGGGACGGCAGTGAGCATAGCAAGGGGGACCCAGGCAACCCCCCAGCACTGATGGGGCAGGGGGAGCAGGACGTGATGGGGAGAGATGGCATGTGTCCTGCTGCCTACTTGGCCCAGAGGAGCCCTAAGGGACGGGATGGCTCCAGGGAGCAGCTCTGCTCCTCCAGAGGCAGCCCCCCCACGGCCCAGGGACTGGGTCCCCGCTCTCGTTGCTGATTCCAGAGCTACAGCAGCGGGTGCTGAGATGAACCCTCCCTCCTGGCATCTCCCCGATCCCCTTGCCCTTTGGAGAGGAGGGAGAAATGGGCCGGGTGAGTCTGAGTGAGCGAAGCTGGGGGTGCCTGAGCTGGAAGGGCAGGGGGAGGGTGCTGGGGGTACATCTCAAAGTGCCTCTGTGCAATAGGAGGCTGAGCATGATGTCCTTCCTCCCACCTTCCCCCTCTCCTGTCTGCTTGCCTCTGGCAGGGCTGTTTTGGGAGAGATGCTCCCCACTTGCCTGGTCCTGCTCCGGAATCGCCTCCCACCATCCTCACTCCAGGCAGCTGGGTGAGTTGGGGGCTGTGGTTCTCCACCTCCTTAATCACAGCCTTCCCCACCTCGTTAGGGGGCCCATGGTGGCCTGGCCGCAAGTCATGGCCGCTGGCTCCCTCCCTCATCACCCACGGGGGGATGCACGGGGGTTTTCCCACAACAGTGTGACTCTGGGGAGCACGAGGGACCGGTGGAGATAAGGGACGGGGCATTTCCAGGTGATGCCACCGCGCAAGACCTCCCGGGGGCAGCCCCTTACCTTCCCTCTCGATCTCGAACACGCTGACGGCGTCCTCGGGGCTGAGGCAGCGAAACTCGCTGGCGGGCAGCGTGTGGCGGCGCTGACCCCCTGGCGAGCTTCGGGGGGACCTCAAATGAATGGGCTTCAGGAAAGGCAACGTACTGAGCGCCGACATCCTCCTCCTCCTGCCCTGCTTCCCAGCTCTCTCTCTGATCGGGGCAGCCTCTGCCAGCTCCTCACCCCCACGGCGCCACAGCACCCTTTATTTCAGCCGATCTCCTCCAGCGCTCTCAGCTGCCAAAAATACCTGTTGATCATGCATGGGATTAGGCTGCTTGCCACCCTTTCCCTATATGTGTCTGTGTGTATATATAGCAAATACCCGTCCACAGTGACCCCATTGCCAGTCTGCCATCACTGTGAGCAGGGGTCGGCGCTTGGGGAGCCACAGCCTGGCACCAGCCGTGGGCTGCAGCAAACCCACGGCCCCAGGGACCAGGGAGGGGACAAAAGCCTGGTGACCAACTGGGATGGCCGGGTGGTGGGACAGAGCAGGGACAGGGGCTGCTAGAGCTGGAGCAGGGGGAGCAGGCGTGGGGCTGAGCATCCTGCCCAGCATCTCCCAACCCATGGCAAAGCCAGGCAGTGGGATGGCAGGAGAGCCCTGGGGGGCAGGCAGGGTGGGATGTGGCTGCGGGAAGCCAAGAGGCTGCAAAATAAGCCTCTCTGGGCAAATACTGCCTGCAGCCCTGTCGCCTTGGTGGTGCTGTATGGGTGTATGCGAGCAAGAGGTCAGGGCCAGGCCACCATGTGCGCACCGCGGTGCCCGGCACGGACACGTCAGGCAGCCAAAGCTGCCTCCCACAGGCAGCCGGAGCTGCTTGGGATTTACTCCCTTTTCCGGCTCGTTCAGCTGGTAAGTGACACGGCTTAGCCCCTGTTGGGCTCCTAGGTCGCATCCACGCTCGCGGACAGAGCTGAGGTGGCTCTGTGGCAGGGCGAGTGGGTGCCTGTGGCCGCAAGCCTTGGGTGAGGTGCCCCCAGGCGTCGCCCCCTGCCCCGGGAGCCCCAGGCAGCATGGTCCCAGCAGGAACAGCCCGCCCTGGGACGCGCCACCGGTGACGTGGGACCCCAGACCCCGCAGTTGCCCTGGGAGGGTCTTTGGCCCCTGACCTCACCCGGCAGAGCCCAGCCAAATCCCTCAACCTGGATGAGGGCCTGTGGCTTCAGTCTGCCTCTGGTTTCATGTGTGAGCAAACCAAGTCAATAAATAAACCCAGAGAGAGCCACAAACTGAGCGAATAACTGAGGGAACTGAGAACTAAGAGCAATAACTGAGCGAGATAAGCACAGGCAGACTACAGGCAGAAATAGTGGGAATTGCTCCCAGAGCCATCCATCCATCTGTCCCTGCTCAGACAATATTCAGGCAATTTGCAGTGAAGCCAGGTCATTTTTGATTATTGTTCAAGAGGTGCTGGCTTTCCCCGCTAATTATAGGCTTGCCTCCAGCTAATAGGATTTATAGAAACAAAAGCATTACCAACACAAACATTGCACAGGGCAGAACCGGCACAAGCTGGGAATTTTCCATCCTGAAATGCCCAGGGCCGGGTACCTGAAACGCCTGCTTTATCCAGCCTGAGGCGAGCTGGGGTGTCGTAGTTTATTTTCAGTGAATTGCCGGTCTGGTACTGGACATGTAGCTAAGGGACTGGGTCCATCACGGAGAGGGGGTTTCTTTGGCAGGGGAGTTATTTAGCATCCCCAGTGTTGGTTCCGGTCACCAAGGACTAACTGAAATGGTGCTGGGAATGGGTGGTTCATGCTCCCGGGGACAATGTATGAGGGGAGTAAAGAGGTGGCCGAGCTGGAGAGGAGAGTGGGGTACTGGGGGGGTGGTGGCATATTTGTAGAGCTTATTATCAAATTTTCTGGAACTCCTCATCCTGATAATTGGATTAGGGGCTCATCCACCTGGGTAAATCCCAGAGAGGGCAAGAGGGTAGGCTCTGGGCATGTAGAAAATGCCGCGGGGGTTTGATCCTGGGCGGTGCGGAGTGCCCGGGGCAGGTTGCGGGGCTGTGGCTGGCTCGGGTGAGGGGCGGCTGTGTGGGGTGCCGGGGCAGAGCGGCCAGCCGAGCGCAGCCCTGGGCCCTGCATGGCCATGGGGGTACCAGCAGCACCATTACGCCTGGGAAGCATCCGACCTGCAGAGGCGAAGGAAACTCACACCAGGTCAGAGTAAGTGAGAACCAGAGTGAGGAGGAAAAGCCTCTCTCCCTGGCTCAAGACATCTCCCTTCCATGCTCCCACACAGCCTCCTGTATATTGTTCAAGTCACAGCCCAGGATAAATTTTGTGCTGTAGCTCCTTACCAGCCCTGACTGAGACAAGCCCGATATGTCTGTGTGTACATAGCAGTGTACCAAAAGCTCGCTCTGTAAATTCCGCCCCCCCCCGCTTGCATTTGTGCAGTAGAGATCAAAGCATCCACATGGTCCGTAGAGATGCTCACATGTAAATCATCAGGCAAGTCCGCAGTAACCCACTAACAACACCTTTTTATTACGTTGTGAATGTCTGCCTGGATTTGGAGCTTGAATTTTTAAACGAGCTGGTAGTAGGGAGTTATTGACCCAGTTTGGAAGACAAATATTCTTTGCAAAAGAGCTCGAGTTCTTCCCACACCACAAACACGGGGGGTTTCGATGAGAAGAGTCCCTACTACAGCAGGTTTTGGTTGGCTGTGTTTGAAGGATAGGGGTGAGAGTCACGCTCTTACTTCCACCACGGGGATTTTTCAGGCAAGCGAAGCTCCATGCACCAACCTCCCCCCCCTCGGGGGCAATCCCCCGCATCCTGGGGTACTGGGGCCGGTAAGTCGCAGTGGGCTCGGGACCACTAGCTGTCCCCAAGGCTCTTAGTGCCACGGGGATGCAAGGGAAACGTGGGTGCTTACCGGACGGGGACCCCACGCCGCTCCGCTGCCCGGCTGGCTCCGGTGGTGCTGCCTCGCAGCTGGCAGGAGAGGAGGACACGGGGTTTTGCCTCTCCTCTTTGCCTGCCGCACCCTCCGCGGCCCTTGCTTATATATTTGTTATTTATGGAGCACGTGATGGCATCCTAAGGAGTTTATAACCCCGATGATAGACAGGGAGAGGTGAGAGGCTTTAAGGTGACAGGCCAGCAAAAGGATCCCATCAGGCTTTTATTTTTTTTCCCCTGGCGTGACTGCCCGCAGAGGGATAAAGCATTTAGCTGATTGCTCTGCGCTGAGTCCCCGCTGCGGGCCGGGCAGAGGACTTAGCTAGGAAAGGGGAGCAATGCCCTGTGC
Organism: Phalacrocorax carbo; assembly: GCF_963921805.1. NCBI lineage: Eukaryota > Metazoa > Chordata > Aves > Suliformes > Phalacrocoracidae > Phalacrocorax > Phalacrocorax carbo. The sequence continues at coordinate 1,036,761 of NC_087528.1, forward strand.
CTGAGCCAGGCCTCTCTGGCGGCATCGGGAGCCCGTAGGAAGCTGAAGGCAGCCCTGCTGAGCGTGGATGAGCTTTCCTGGTGCCGAGGATGGGGAGGCTGCTGGCTGTGCCAGGCGTGATCATCCCTTGGGCTTGAGCGGTGGGGACTTTCGCAGGGGAACCAGCTGGCTTCTTGTAGGATGGGGGGGGGGCAGACCTAAGGTTTCTGCCCCAAGGGTCTTACTCCAGAGATCAAGCATCTCTCCCCTGCGGTGCCCACGGTCCCTGGGAGCTGTGACATAAGAAACTGGATAGGCGAAGCCAGCACTATTTGTCCCATCAGGATATGTGTAATAAAAGGGGGATTATGCCAGGCATGAGCTCCTGGAAAGGAATTGACTGGGAAGGTCAGCAAAAATAATAATTTTTAAATGTTGGCATCATCATTATCATCATGAACCAGCTGCATCCCTGAAAGAAGCCCAGAGCAGGAGGCAGAGCTGGCTTTGCTCCACTGGGGACTTTTCCAGGGGAGCTCAGGACCTGCTTCAGTTTCCTGCCATGGGCAAAGTGACCTAGGGCTACACCCTTATCTCCCTCTTTTAAATTTTTTTCATGAAATCAAAACAGAAATACTACCCAGCAGGTTCCTGCCCTTCAGAAATGGCATTTCAGAGCAACTCACAGCTGTTAAAGCTGAGCCCAGCAGAGCAGAGGCTGGCCCGTGGCTGGAATAGTCAAGCAGGGATGCTGCAATCGGTGGCTTTAGCTGGGTCTGTCTCTCCCTGCTCCTGCACAGTTACAGAGAGTCAAAAACTCCATTAAGTGAGAGCCACAGCAGTGTGCTGAGATTTACATATTTAGCAGCCCTCTCCACATCTTCAAAGAGCCCTGAGCTGTCACTCCGGCCCCGCAGCTGGGCTGGTCTCTCCGTTGGGGTGCCCGCTCAGGAAGACGGCAATTATCTCTGGGTAGGCTTTGCAGCGAGGGATGGCCTGCAGGAGGCAGCTGGATCGCGACTCGTGTTCCCCCCGCCACGACTCGGGAATGATGCGACACGCAGCCCAGGGGCTCCTCAGCTGTGCCACGCTCTGCCTCCAGCCCCGCTGCGGTGCCCGGTTATCCCAAGGGCTCGCAGTCCCTTGGCTTCAAGGGGCAGGGTCTGCCATCACAGGGGCCGCACGTGGCACCAGGGTCCTCCCCCGTGTGGCGCCATCGGCGAGGTTCTCCCCCAAACTCACATAATCTCGGAGCTGCATGCTCCGCTTACATCCCTGTTTTACACCTTCCGCTGGCTCAGCCGTGGGGACCCACGTACCCAAGAAGGTGACGCTTTTCTCCTGGCAGTAGCATACCAGGGGTGGCAGCAGGGCTCTGAAGTTTGGCATCGCTGCAAGGTCAGCCACAGGCTCTGATTTAATTCTCTCCTGCCTTTTCATCAGCTGCCACGGACTGGCAGCGTGCGAGCGCTCACCATTGCTGTAACTTTACAGAAGGATGGGGTTCTTTGGACGTACTCAGTATCCTCAGCACTTGCCAGGCTGGCTGCCTGCTGCTTTTATCCCCCAGTGCGCCTCTCTCATGTCACCAAGAGCCGTTCAAAATCGCCAGCAGGTCCTGTGAAGCCAGCGTGCCTCCAGCCTCCCCGCTGGAGGAGGGCGTTCAGCGCGGTTTAGGAGCCTTCGAGCTGATACACTTTTGAAATAGCATTATCAGGCTCCAGGGACAGTGGCCAGACCCCAGCCCCAGGCTCTAAATAGGCCCTAGGGGGCTGGTTCTGCTCTGTGCTCTGAAACGCGAATATAGATATATAATATATAAAATATGCAAATATACACATATGTGGGTTTCCTCTGGCATATTCCTTTTGGCCCGTCAGTGCAGTTGATGCCCCTCCTGCGAGGGCGAAGGGCTGAGTCCCTCGCAGAGAGGCACGGGGAGCTGGGGAAGGGATGAGGGGATGCTACTGCACAGCTTATTTGGGATCCCAGCGATGGTCAGAGGAAACAGGCTTTGAACTGCGCTAGATCAACACATGCCTTTGCAGGGCTGGCGTATCTTGTTACTCCCCTACATGGGCCTTTGAGGGAAGAGTACAAACAGTTCAGCGCACAGTTTCACCCATGTCTGCTTGGCCGTGGCAGCCCCAGCCAAAAGCAGGAGGCAGGGGACCTGGACCGGCGGGGACCTCGTTTATCCCCTCCCTCGAACACAAGCTCTGGGGGTGATTAGCCTCCTTTCCTCCTCTCTGCTGGGGGTGGTAGTTTGTAACTAGGTCACGGCCACTCACGACAATCCCTGGGAGGAAGGAGGATGGGGTTCAGCAGGGCTGCAGGGGCTCCCTCTGGGAAGGGAGGGCTGGGCAGGTGGGAAGGGGTCTGGCAGAGGCAGCCCCCACCCCCCGGTCCCAGACCTCCAGGCAGTTTAGATCCAGCTCTGACTTGAGGACGTGGCAGTTGGGTGAGGTGTCGCTGGGGCATCCTGCTCCTTACAGCTCTGCAGGAGCTCTGCCGCCTGCGGTCCAGCCCCGGCAGCCCGGGGGGACAGCTGGGGACCAGATGCCACCCATGGGAAAGGCAAATCCTGGTTCCAGAGGAACGCTGGGCCTGGACCAGCCTCATCAGGGGATTTGTAAGGTCTTGGTCTCAGCAAAGAGGATGAGAGGAGGGAGCGGTGGAGGGCTGTGCTTGCTTGAAGTTGTACAGGTACAAGGTGACACCGTTTGTGGGGAGGGCTGGAGGTGGCTGATCAGGGCAGCACAAGCAGGGAGGGAAGGGCCGGGTAACCCTGAGCGGGACAGGGGCGCCGGGCACTGCTGGGGTTCCCTCTCACAGGGGAGAGGCTTCCCCCTTCCTGCCCAGCCGCGGGAGGTGTGCTGGGCTCACCAAGGCAGGATGAATGAACACCGTGTGCTGTGTCACTTGCTAGTATTTCTGTTCCCTGGTGCCACGGTTCTTGCTAAGCTGTTTTCCTGCATGATGATAAACTCCCAGCCTGTCCCTGCAGGAGGGTCTGGAGACCTTCCCCGGGATTGGAGCGGCAACTTCTGCTCCACACTACTTCTTCTGAAGGCACCAGCCCTGGTAGGGGTGGTGCAGGAACACGCGTGCCTCTGGGGAGCAGCAAAAGGTCCTGCACCTGGGAAAACATAATTCGGGAGTGCAGCACAGACTGGGATCCACCTGGCTGGGGAGCAGCTCTGTGGAAAGGGCCCTGGGGGTCCTGGTGGGGGAAAGCTCAACATGAGCAAACAGTGGCTGCTGCAGCCAAGAAGGCCAACAGGCTGCTGGGTTGCACCAAAAAGGGCATCACCAGCAGAGAGAAAGAAGTCATCATCCCGCTCTGCTCAGCGCTGGTCAGGCCACACCTGGAGTCCTGTGTGCAGGTCTGGTCCCCGCTGTACAAAAAGGATGTGGCCAGGCTGGAAGGGGCCCAGAGAGGGGCCACCAGGATGATCCAAGGACTGGGAAGCTGCCATACGAGGATGGGCTGGGAGAGCTGGGTTTGTTCAGCCTTGAGAGAAGGAGGCTCAGAGGGGATCTCATCACCACGTACCAGTACTTAAGGGGCAGCTACAAAGGAGATGGAGACTCCCTTTTTACACGGAGTCCCATGGAGAGGACAAGGGGGGATGGACACAAGCTGCTGTTGGGGAGATTCCGGTTGGACACAAGAGGGAAATTTTTCACAGTGAGGACAGTCACCACTGGAATAATCTCCCCAGGGAAGGGGTTGGCTCGGCCACGTTGGACACCGTCAAGAGTCGTCTGGGCAGGGCGCTGGGCCATCTTGTCTAGGCTGGGCTCGTCCTAGAAAGGTTGGACTAGATGATCCCGAGGTCCCTCCCAGCCTGGCGTTCTGGGGAAAGAGGAAAGTATTGGGCGGCCTGGCGCGGAGGGGCCGCCCGGCAGAGCGGGGGGTGCTGAGCGCTCTCCCGCCGCCGCAGGCGCGCCCCCGGGGCGGCAAACGGGAGGCGGCCCCTGCCCGGGCCGGACCTGGCGGCGGCGGGAGGCGGCGCCCACGAGGGGGCACCAGAGGCCCGCCGCAGCCCGGGCACCGAGCGCCGGGCACCGGGTACCGGGCACTGGGTACCGGGTACCGGGCACTGGGCACCGGGCACAGGGCACCGGGCACCGGGCACTGGGTACCGGGTACTGGGCACCGGGCACAGGGCACCGGGCACCGGGCACTGGGTACCGGGTACCGGGCACTGGGCACCGGGCACAGGGCACCGAGCACCGGGTACCGGGTACCGGGCACTGGGTACCGGGCACAGGGCACCGGGCACCGAGCACCGGGTACCGAGCCCCGGGTACCGGGCACAGGGCACCGGGCACAGGGCACCGAGCACCGGGTACCGGGTACCGGGCACTGGGCACCGGGCACAGGGCACCGAGCACCGGGTACCGGGTACCGGGCACTGGGCACCGGGCACAGGGCACCGAGCACCGAGCACCGGGCACCGAGCCCCGGGTACCGGGCACAGGGCACCGGGCACAGGGCACCGAGCACCGGGTACCGGGTACCGGGCACTGGGCACCGGGCACAGGGCACCGAGCACCGAGCACCGGGTACCGAGCCCCGGGTACCGGGCACAGGGCACCGGGCACAGGGCACCGAGCACCGGGTACCGAGCCCCGGGTACCGGGCACAGGGCACCGGGCACAGGGCACCGAGCACCGGGTACCGAGCCCCGGGTACCGGGCACAGGGCACCGGGCACTGGGTACCTGGTACAAGGCCCCAGGTACCGAGCACAGAGCACTGAGCACAGAGCACCGGGCACCGGGCACTGGGTACCAAGCACCGGGAACAGGCACTGGCCACAGAGCACAGGGCACCGGGACTGGGCACCAGGCACTGGATACTGAGCACCAGGCACCAGCACCAAGCACAGAGCGTAGGTCATAGGGCACCGGGCACCCTCTGGGCATCCCCAGCACCCTCCAGGCACCCAGTAGCCTGCAGGCACCTGGCGCCCTGGGGCACCACAGCACTCTGTGGGCACCTGGCACCCTGCAGGCAATCAGCACCCTCTAGGCATCCCCAGCAACCTGCAGGCACCCAGCACCCTGCAGTCATCTGGTATCCTGTGGACAGCCTAGCATCCCCGGCACCCTGTAGGCACCCTGTGGGTATCTCCAGGACCTGGCAGGCATCCCAGTACCCGGTGGGCATCCTGGCACCCTGCAAGCATCCCAGCACCCTGTGAGCATCCCCAGCACCCTGTGAGTATCTCCAGTACCTGGCAGGCATCCCAGTACCCAGTGGGCATCCTGGCACCCTGCAAGCATCCTAGCACCCTGTGGGCATCCCCAGCACCCTGCGAGTATCCCCAGTACCCAGCAGGCATCCCAGTACCCAGTGGGCATCCTGGCACCCTGCAAGCATCCCAGCACCCTGCGAGTATCCCCAGCACCCTGCGAGTATCCCCAGTACCTGGCAGGCATCCCAGTACCCGGTGGGCATCGTGGCACCCTGCAAGCATCCCAGCACCTTGTGGGCACCGCAGCACCCAGTGGGTCTGGGCATCCCGACACCTGCCCTTTAACCTCCACAAGGCCCATGCAAAGATGCCCCACGAGAGGTGCACCCCACACCAGCTGGGTCCCAGGGAGGAAGGACGGGTCTTGCTTTTCACCAGTATCTTGGCTCAGAGGCAGGTGAAGCGGTTAGATCATGTGAGCAGGATGCAAGGATGCAAAGGCCAATGCTTCCTGAAATAGCCTAACACCAGGAATTGTCCCTGAACAGGGGAGGGAGCTGCTTGATGTGTGTCACTTTGCAGAAGTCCTCCTCGTTCAAGACCTCCTGCTGAATTGGTCTCATTTAAAAAAAGAAAAAAAATCACACATGCAAAATGCTTCTGGGGTTTGCCTTAGTGTTTTGCAGGGTGGTCTGACTCGCTGAGGTCCCTCGCTGGAGACCCAAACAGCCAGCCTTGTTGAATGAGAGATGCTCCTGTCAACACCCAGGGCCCGTAACGTGCCCGAAGCACGGCAGTGCTGCGGCAGGCCAGGCCCCGGGGTGTTGTGTCCTGGAAAAGCGATGAGTTCTCCTTCAGTGCCACTTCTCGATGGAAGCACGTCAGAGCCCCAGCTGGGATCACAGTGCAAAAACACACCCGGCTCTCCTCCTGCTAACGAGCAAACAGCCCTGACTCGTCCCCATTAAAATCCCCCTGCCGTGAGCCTGGCCAGTTGTATAATGTGATTGTTTGCACGGCTATTTGTGGCTACCTGAAACCCCACTGCTGCCCTTCAGCATGTAATCGCTCTGAAGAGGGACGGTTTCCATCTACGCATGCGATTACGCCCATTTCGTGTATCCGTATTTTATCCGCAGCTTTTAGGATGTACAGGAAGACGATGAGAAGCATCACCACGCTGGATAAATCTGCGCATCAAAACCTTGAGAAGCACATGCCGCCAATTCCAACAGAGCCTCTCCCCATCCCAACGCCCCATCCTGCTCCCACAAGGGCACCGTTCTCCCTGGCTTCGGAGGGAGGCAGGCCGGCACCTCGCCCCGGTTGGAGGTGGGCTGGCTGCAGGCTTTGGGGAGATGTGCCGCTCTCCCCACGCCGACGCGGCGATGGGCGGGGGGTGAAATCCTCGTGCTGGAGGCACCTATGTGCTCAGCAAGTGCTGAGCGCTGCCTTTCTGCTCTCCACCTCCTCCACTTTACAGAGGTCATGGCTTGCGGGCAGAGCTCCGCACAGCCCCGTAAACAGCTGTGTAACATGTGGCACCAAATGGGTATTTCAGCTGCCTTTCCCCAAGTGTATGCTGCTATTTTTGCACCCAATGGCCCCTTTTAGCTCTATTCTGTTCCTTATCCCTGGGGTTGATGCTGAGAAATGCTCCAGCAGGGAACCACATCAACACGATATCCCTTTCATTATAACTGATGCCGCAGCAAGTGGTCAAATGCCGGTTGGAAAACCCCAGCCGGCCTGAGGAGAGGGTCCCTGCTCCCTCGCGGGGTGGCAAATCCCAGAGGTGAGCATGGGCTGGCCTTCACCCCCATTGCTTTTCCCGAAAGGAGCACCCCTGGAAGGAGCAATGATGGCCGGCTGGTTGATGCGGCCGCAGCAGGGCAGCCCTGCGCTGGTGGGAGGGGGAGGGGACGGGGGGAAGCGCTGCTCGGTGGGCTCCTGCACCAAAACAAGTCAGGCTGAGGATCTGGGGCGTTTTCCTGGTATTTCTGCATGGGTGGGGAGATCCAGGGAACAAAAAGCCAGGATAACTTTGGGTAAAGGACAGGCAGCGAAGGCGGGTTTGGGTTCCTTTAGCCCTTCGCCTTCCAGAGGCGCAGGACCCAGTCAAGGAACCATTTTATTTCAAAAATCCCTATAGAGGAAGGGAGAAATACCAACATTAGAGTCACTGAAGCCAAATATTCGGCTCATCTGCACACCCTGACGAGGGCTTCCAGCAGCCCTGATGGGGCTCTGCTGTTGGCTGGAGAGCACCTACAGCGAAGGGCAGCGTGGGGTGCCCGGCGGGACCCCCACCCCATGCCCAGGCAGCCGTCCCGGCAGGGCAGGGAGGGCCTGGGGGCAGTAAGGGGCGGTGGGTGGGCATTGCAGCCCCTCCTCGCGCGGGTACCCGCACCTGGGCTGCAACGGCGAGGGATTTTATCACAGAGGCGCGAAAGCTTCTGGGGCGAGACCCATCGGCCACAGCGGCTGAGCGCCAGGGCTGGGGACACCTCTGCACCCCCCGTGGTGGAGGGGACCCCTGGGAATGACGCAGTGCACCCCCCATGACCGAGGGGTCCCAGGGTGACGCAGTGCAGCCCCCCACGAGAGAGCGTCAGGCCCATCCCCGTCACCCCCCGCCCCTCCCGCGCGGTGGGCGTGGCGCGGCGGAGCGGTGGGCGTGTCCCCGCCGAGCCCCGCCCCCGGGCCGTTACTTGCGCGCGGCCCGCGCCGCCCCTCCCCTCCCCCTCCTGCGCCGGCGGCCGCGCGCTCTCCCGCTCAGCCCGGCGCCATGGCGGACCTGCCCGCTGAGGCGGACCCGGCCCCCGCCGCCCCGGCCCCCGCCGCCCCGGCCCTGCCCGCCCCGCCGGGCGGCTCGCAGCGCCTCCTCTTCTCCCACGACCTGGTGTCGGGCCGCTACCGCGGCTCGGTGCGGTTCGGCCTGGTGCGCCTCATCCACGGCGAGGACTCGGACTCGGAGGAGGAGGAGGGCGGCCGCGGCACCGGCGGCGGCGGCGCCGCCAGCTCGGGAGGCTCCGAGTCGGGCGGCCCCGGGGCCGGCGGCGCGGAGGAGGGCCGTGCCAGCCCGCTGCGGCGGGGCTACGTGCGGGTGCAGTGGTACCCGGAGGGCATCAAGCAGCACGTCAAGGAGACCAAGGTAACGGGGGCGGCGGGGGGGGGGGGGGCTGCCCGCCTCGGCCCTCCGTGTGCGTGTGTGTCCCGCACCGGGGCCTGGCTGCGGCCGCAGAGCCGGGGCGGCGCCGTGGAGGCCTCCCGGGGCAGGGCCCTGCGCGGCCGGCCGGTGTGCGGGGCTGCCGGCTCGGCTCCCCGCGCTGGGCCGCGGCGCGGGGCTGCCCCGGAGGGCCCCTCGGGGGGCTCCGGGCGCGGGGAAGGCGGCCGGGGCCCTCCGCAGGCTGACACCCCTTTCCCTGCCTTCCTGGCGCTCCTTCTGGACGCCCGGCGCGGATGTCGCCGGTGGCAAAGGAGGGCTGGGAGCGAATGGCGTGAGGAGAGGCCTGCCCGTGAAGGGGCTCCGAGCGAGCCCCCAGACCCCGCTCGCTCCCCGCGGACGTGGGGCCCGTGTCGCCATCGCCTGTTTTAGGGGGGTCAGCGGCCGAGTAGGGAAACCTCGACCACCGAAAAGATTCCAGCGGCGCGTAACCGTGGTTTGGGTCTGCCCCTGTTTACCTGAGCGTTCCCCCCCCGCCCATGAGGCACACGTAAATCTGTGACCTCGTAATTATATCCCAAGAGCCACAAGGCGCGGGTCCGCGTCAAGAACATTCCCACTTCCCAAAGTTCGCCTTGGCGTGGGGTCTCGCGCAGACCGACTGACAGCACGGAGACAAAAGCGAGCGAGGGGGCACTGTAATATAGCACAAAGGGGCCTGCGAGGAATGGGCGTTGCGCGGAACAAAACGGGCGGCCTGCGATGTCCTTGCAGCGGAGCGGGCGCTCCTCTGGGGCGGCGGGCGAAAGCGGGGCCTGCTGGTGTGCCGTCAGCTTTGCTGGTTCAGAAATGGCCCCGTCTGCGCGCCAGAGGAGAGCGGGGAGGCCGAGAGGAAGAAAGGTGTGTTGCAGTCCTACAGGCATCGGCAGGATTGCGAGTGCTAACAGAATGAGCTAAATTTAGGTGGTCGTGTCATTAGGCACGTGACCGGTTGGAGATCGGAAAGTGAAAACAGGTATTCAGAAAAGGTATTGCCGCTTGATGTATTTCTACTATAAAAAAAAAAAGGGGGACCTTCTTCCGCTAGAGAACCACAATTCAATCACCGCAGCCTTCCAATAAAACCTTCGTGTGCTGTTGCAGCAAAAATTTGTCCCAAGCTGAGTGTGGTTTTCGGCATCTAAACAAAGCTGTCTCAATTTGGGTGAATAAACACAGACTTGGGAGTTGTTATTGGGCTCCCAAGTCCAGGAGTGTTGGCTCTCGCTTCAGTCGCTGGTTAACTGTACCCTTTGCAACATTAGGAAGAGCTGGACTGGGGAGGATCAGAAGTCAGAGGCAGTTATGTAAATAAATGGTCTGTCTGTCTTTCCTTTTCATGGTCCTTCTCTCGTGTAGGCATCTTTACTGCTCAGATAGCAGACCCTGGGGAAAAGTCTCCTAAGTGCTTGAGGAATTTAGGTGTACTTATCATATTGATTTTTCCATTCAAAAAGCTGCCCACTTACAAAACTGAGAGGCATTGTGTACAATCTGCGCTGCAGCTCGGCCTTGCTAAAACCAAATCTGATGCCACTGGAAACATGTTGCAGGACTTACCATTTCCTGGTTATAATCGGGTTTTTAGCTGTCTGCTGACCCAGCCCTTTTTGCATCACACCGATGTGTGAGAACCAGCCAGGTAAGCCTGACGTGCTTGTAGTCTGCGCTGGGATGGGTGCAAACCGTCGGCGCCACGTCGTGGGCCTGGGCCTAAAGTTTGTGGGCTTTTGGGTGCTGTTGCCTGCTGTTATCTGCAGATGCTTCTCTTGGCCATGACTCTCACTCTGTAGTATCTTTGGCTGTGAGATTCTTGTTTGACATCCTTAAAAACGTTAACCTGTCCTGGTCGCAGCCAAACCACAGATTGGAGAGGGAGCTTGTTGCACCCTTTTATTACCTTTTATTTCCCTGAGCTTTTAATTCTGCAATGGGCCCCAGGTGCTCCTGGGGCCAGAGCTGTCCATAGCCCCATTGTGTGCCTGTTCTGTGTTAGATCCTGCTTTCATGTAGAAGGCTGGTGCCTGTCTGTCTCCTGTTTGTCAGGCACTTTAAGGTCTATGAACCCTGGCGTGTGTATTGGACAGAGCGAGTGTTACAACTGAGGAAGAAATAAAAATTTGCAACAACTTTGAGGTTAGTGAAACAGCACCTTGGGCTCCCAGTGCAAAGGTCAAAAGCAGCTTTCTGTACCCAACTGTAATCCTAGAGCTTTCCTGTCTTTTCTGTAAACTGTGGGCAGTTAGACATTTTTTGAGCTAGGGAACAGGTAGGCTAATCACTTTTACCGTTGATTCTAGAAGTTCAATGCTTGCTGTTACTCTTTCCAGTTGGAAATGGTAGGCAGCCTGCCACTTAAACCCAAGCACATGATTACTGAGGCTACTAAGTAATAGGCATTTTCTCTTGAAATCGAGCTAGCATTTGGTACAAAGCTCCACTAGCTCCTCCAACCAGTAAGTGGTTTATCTGAGTGCATTCCTGCCTTTGATTCCTGTGTTGATAGTCATTAGCAGTATCATGACAATGATGGGAATAAAAGAAGAGCCGGGATTTCGTACCCGCTGGCTCAGTGTCCTCCTTTCTTGCCTTCCACGACCACTTTTCCCATTCAAAACACTGGGAAATCATTGCTGCTGAATGTTGTAAAGCCCAAGCAGTCCTGGGAGCAGAAAGCTTTCCCTTCCAAACCCATTTACCGTCCATGTCTTGCCTGACCCAACAAACCTGAAGAGCTGTTCCTCTTCTATGTCTAAAGCCATCTCTGGTCTTTGTGGTACTGCTTGATTGTTAGATTTAACTTGCAACTCACCTTGTGAAATTGGTGCAAATGCGTGTGAGCACTTGATGCTTTTTCTAACAAATTAGCAGCAGTACTTGAGACCCAGCTGAACTTTAATTTCAGGATTTGTCAGCTGTAGGTTAGCATTTCTGCTGCATGCTTGAGCTGCCTTTGGGAACTTTACGAAAATGCTCAAACCTATTAGATATTAGGTCGATTGGGTGCTTTAAATGCTGCTACCCTTCCTTCTCCTGCCTCTCACCTGAAAGCCTCAGAGCTCTCTGCCACCTTTAATTTTCACAAAGCCTGTGGGAGGCTGATATGCCTCTTCTGCAGCAGGGGAGATGGGAAGTGCAGGTGTTGTGTTTCAGCGCCTTATCTGAAGGCCTTCAGCCAGCCAGGCTGCTGTCTTCCCTGCCATCTCTGCCTCGGGCAGTGAATGCTTGTGCTCATGTCTTGGTGCGATGCCGTGGTGTGCACACGCGGTGCTGATTGATTTATGTGTAGGGGACCCTATAGGGCCCCAGGATTGCCATAAGAGTCAAGATGCAGGTTTTTTTGAAGTTTTTAGCAGCCTTTTTTTGTCAGGTCCAGAATACAACTTGGTTTGGGTGGCTCTCACTGCATTCAGCTTTGCTTTGAAATGGATTCAAACTCTCAGGGCTCCTCAGACATAATCCAGTGGCTGATCAGCTTGTCACCTGGAAATTATCTGATGTTATCTCCACAAGTCTCTCCATGAATTCAACTCTGCTTCATCCCACACAGCCCTTCTGTTCCTTCCCACCCTTCACTGCTATAATTTCTTGACCTCAGATATTGAGTCAGGAATATTCTGAATTCTGAAGACGTTATACTCACATCATTTCAAGATTTTAATGAATATTTTGTTTCTTGTCTGAATTCTGCCACATAGTTACTGCTATGACCTAAACTTTTAAGTTGCAATCTTTCTGTGCTTATACCATAGGAAAAGGAAATGTTTCCTTTCACTGAAGTCCCTTTGCAGCCACTCTCAGCTCTCACTACGGGGACCCCAGCCCACCAGCTTCTGCTCTTCAGGTGCTAATCCTAGCTAGTGACTCCCTGGAACCTATTTGCGATTGAGGGATGAAAGCAGAGGGTCTTAAAAATCTTCCATCTTCAAATGGCAAGACGTCGCCATCTGGAAGCGCGGCGATGCAGCGTAGGTGCGTTGCAGCAGGTGGAGAGGGTAGCTCTGCCTTGCACGGGCAGGGTCCTTTGCAGGAGCTGTGAGGAAATGCTGGTCACAGTGCAGAACTCTAGTTTTGTTGGAGTGCACAAATTCAATGCCCGTAAACTATTAATACTGGGTTTTATTGTGTGAGGAAGCTGTATCTAACCCTCTTCTTGCATCTGACATTTCAGTTAGTCTCCCAGGGGGGTTCTTTGAAACCACCTGATGTTTATAGCTGTTAAGAGACAGAAGAGAAAAGGCTTACTGGAATTTTTGCAGTTCTGTGTAAAAATAGAACCACTGTAATGGGTGACCTTTCCATCCTGTGAGTATCCACTGCAAGGTTATATACCCTTGAGTCGATTCCCTAGTTTACTTCGATTTGTTTGGCTCTTACAATATAGACTTGGGGATCATCATCAATATTTTACTGCAAAAGTGGAATCCGGCACAACTCGAGGTATGGAAATCTCAGGAGTACTAAATAGTGCCCGCTTTTACTGTGCGGAGGATTGCTGTGTGTGCAGCGTGCAGAGCGAATTGGCAGTTCAGGAGTCGCAAGTGGCCACCTGGGCGAAGCAGTTAATTGTAACTATTCCAAATGTAGACAGGAGTGTTATTTTTAAAATGGACGAAACCTCTCCCCGAGCAAGCGGTTTTTGATGCGCGCTCGTCCAAGGTGCGCTTGCTTTCAGTGTGCTCATATAGCTTAAAAAAAGAAAAGCTAAATTAGTAATGCTCTTAGGACTAGTAAACAAGCTAATGTGCACTAAAAGCTTTAGAAGGAATCAATCAAAGCCTGTGACAGGCTTTGTAATACCTGTGTGAGTGAGGTATTTTGCTGCTACTTCCTCATACAAGTTTTTCCTTTGCTGATGTTGAGGCAGCTCCGATACAGGCTCCTGCAGAGAAGCAGCTTTAAGCAATTTTATAAAGTTACTTTTTTGGCAGAAGATTCTTTACTGAAGTTACACTGCAGAAGCTTTGACAGATGCTTTTTGGGGCAATGTCTTGCTTGCTTATGGCAGCTGTCCTCACCTCTGCTCCTCTCTTCAGAGGAAAGACCCTTTTTAATGTTCAGCATCTGTGTTGTTGCTGGGGAATAATTGGTGTTTGTGAAGCTAAAAGCCTCCTCTTGTTTGACTGTTTAATTACTTGGGGGATTTCAAAGGCTCAGAAGGTGATGACACCTTCCTAAATGCTACTTAGGAAAAACCTGCCTCATTGTTTCCACTCTACTGTTACCTCCCACCATGTGCTGGGTTTTCGTCCAAATGGGTCATTGTAAGCACTGGAGCTCATATATTCATCCAAAATCTTTGCGCTTACTTTTGAGACTGTCAGTCCCGAGTTTCCTGGAACTGAGATATGTGAGGTGATGGCTTGGGTGGTTTGTTTTTTTGTGCACTGGAGTGCTTAACCTGTGACTCGGTTCAGGCTCTAGCTTGCATAGGTTGTGTCTCCCACTCCTGAGACCTTCAGACCTGTGACAAGTTAGGAGAATGCAAACTCCGTCTTCTGGAACAAAAAAAGCCAACCTAAACCCACAGGGTAAATTGCCCATCCATAGTAATGCTTGGATTTTCTTCTGTTGGCTGTTAGGCTGCTAAATAGATTGTGCATGTTTGTGGCTGAAACCAAAACATTCTGCAAACTTGAATTTGCAAAGTTAAACTCAGCAAAAGTCAGTTCCTGTTACTGGCAGGGTTCTGGGGCTGGGTGGGGGGACTTGCCTTTGGCAGCTATTGATATGGGCTTTTTCTTTCTGAATGTGAAGTGTTTCTGTGATGGGAGCAGGAGGCTATGTGGGGGCAGAGCCGTAATGATTGTAAGGGGTGATTAGAAACATCAAATACTATGAAAAACGTGGCCGTAGAGGTGGTGGGGTTACTGGTAACTGTAATAGCTGCAGCGCTTTCAGATGTGCCCGAGTTCCAAGTTGACAGGTGTCCTTTTAGTTTTATTGCTCTTTTTGGTCTGTGCCGAATGAGTTGCACGGAGGATCCTACGCTGGAGTGGGAAGCCAGAGCGCTCGTGGCCCGGTTGGTACGTGCAGGTACGTGCGGTGCGGGCTCGGCTGTGTCTCTTGATAGAAAGTGTCTCTCACTGTGCATGTCAGGATTGTTCTTGCCGACCACGTGCATTTGTGCTTATGGAGTGGTGTCTGCTGCGCTCTCTGCGCTCTCTGCCCCAGCCTTTGGAGTGCTTGGACCAGGTGATGGAAGTGGCCCAAGTGGAGACTGTGAATGTTTGCTGGGCTGAAGTATTCGGGCATGGTGTAGATGGAAACAAACGTGTGGATGGTGAATGTGCGCTTGATAACTCTGTGTTGGTTATGTGCTTGTGAGAGAGAGGTGGGGGAAGTACAGGTGATGTTACGTTTGTCTTCCGCCCTTAGTTGTGTATGGTTTAAAGCAACTTAATAGAGAGATCTAATAAGCACCTGCAGCTGGAATTCCTCCCCATACAGAGTATGACATGTGGGTTAAGGCCAAAAACATGGGTTGAGAGTGGTTAGATTTTAAGACTAAGAAATCTGTACTTCTGTGTGCTAGACTGTGCTTGTTGGGTTGTGTTTTAAAGAAATGACATCACCTTTATCGTTCATCTGTCTGCATTGGCCAGGGCACGTTGCACCAGAGCAGCTCTGTGACTCTGGACGGGGTTGCAGTGTAGTTCAGGCTATGGGGAAGACTTAAGCTAAGTAGTATTGATGCCTGTATGCTGCGAGCTTAGAGCATGCACCAGGGATCTGCTAACCTGCTGGTCTAAACTTTAATGAGTGAATAGTTAGAGATGTGTGGAAGTGGTATCCAGAGCAGTATCCTGATGAAACTCTAGTTTTGGGGGTCTTTTTTGGGCTTGCTTGCTCTGTTAGCTTCTGGCATGGGGTAGAAGGTTGCTTGGGTATATAAGGGGAGCTGGTGGAAGCCAGGAGACGAAATGGTTTTTGTGCATATACGTTGACATCTTGAAAGTGGGACACATCAAACCACATGTTAAATAATTTGCCCAGTTTTTCAAGGGGTAGCTCCCTGCTACAGAGATACATTGGATGCTCTAGGTAGGCAGGCAGGCTTCTTTGTGATTGCAAAGCTGCGTTTGTTCCCTGCTTTTGCCATCATCTTTAAGATCACGACCTGTTTCTTTCCTCAACAGCTGGTGCTGTAACTCTTTGTGAAACGAATGGGCAATGTGAAGGCTCTTGGTAGGAGGTGGGAGCAAGGAGTAGCAGGGCAGCAGGCTGGCAGAGGATAGGAGCACTCAGTATATTACTGTAGCTTCCAGGCCAGGAAAAAAATGTAATTCACGGAGGTAAATTTGAAAGAAGGAAACCCTGCGCAGCTTGCTTTTGCAGTGGTATCACTTCACAGCCTCTGGTTACAGTCTCTCGACTTGAAGAGAAACTAGGTAGCTATGCCCGTGGTCCATTAAGCAGCATTCATTTTGTACCATAAAATCGCAACGGTGGTACCATGTGGTTCTGTATTCAGCACACATCAAACGCAGCCTCCGTGGTTTGTTCTTACCGCTGCCTGTAAAGCTATTAGCTTTCCTGCTTGTGAGGGAGGGGTCTGGAGACTGCCAAGTGAAGAGGGCTATTTAATCCCCAGCTGAAAAGATGAGGAGCTTAAGGCTTTTAACCGTGTTTCTTAGCCCAAAGCTGAGAGTTCCTGGTGCATCGTTCCTGTTGAAGTGAGTGGGTGCAGTTTTCATTCGTCAGTGGACGATGAACCTTCTGCTTAGTGAAATACACTAATACTGGGAGAGCTGGGATTAGTTCCGTCGTGACTGATTTATTTTTTTACCTACTTCTGAAAGGATATAACTGCTTTGAGAATAAAATAATTTTGCGTGTGAATCATTTTGGTTGTAAGAAACGATGCTGCTTCTCTGCTGATAAGAATACTTAGCAAGTAAGCAGCACTTTTCATCTTCAAAGCGTTTTCCGGGCTCTGACGTGGCAGTGCCTCTCTGGCTGTGTGTGTTGGAAAGGTGACAAAAACTGTCCCCCTCAGGTGGCTCTGGGCAAGCCAGCCTGCGTCAGTGCTGCCAGGCCCCGGTGGTGTGTTCTGGTGTGTGCTCAGTGCCTCCCCTGTTTGACCCTTTCTGGTCAGGGCTGGAAGGCATGAGCTGTCTGGATGGTGGAAAAACTTTGGATGTTCCTCAGTGTGGCTGTAGCTGGAGACAAATTATTCTCGCCCCAAGCCATAGTACATTGGTTATGCAGCATATCTGTAAAATGGGATGCTTGGAAACTGGATGGCTGTATCTCTTGCTGTTGAGGAACTCAGTTTGATTTGACTTTACTTTTGTGAGTAGCGAAGCTGCGTAACCTAGCATTTTGGTAAAGTTACTTCAGATATAAATCTAGTGAGCTGTGAGTTTTGCAGGGCTGAGTTAGAAAGAAACATAGTGAAGGGCAGCCTAGATGTAGGCTGTTAACTTAGAGGTGTTCTAGAATGAAGTGGGTGTTTCAGGCCTCTTGGCTCAAGATATGTTGTTAAATAACAGGTCCTAGATCTCAGTCCTTGGTGAAATTGTTGGCAGCAGCTACGCTGAAACACAGCTGGAGCTTGAGTAGCACTTCGATCACCAGGGAGCCCTTGTGTTTTCCTTCATCTGCTTTACTCCACGTGGCAATAAAACGGCCACTTCTGCCTTCCCTGCTGCTGGAGAGGGGTCGGAGGGCTCAGCCCCTGCTGCGCAGGGCTCTGCTGCCCATCTCAAGCGGCCAGTGCCACTGCCAGCCCCTGCCCTCACACCTTCGCTTTGCAGTGTTTGAGGTGAGTGTGCATGGAGTATTTTTGCATTAGTGTTTTTGTTCAGAGTGGCTCAGAGTTTCAGCGAGGCCCTATTTGTCCTCTGGCTTTGCCCTTCTGTCTGCTTTTGAAGATGCAAGTTGTTTTTTTTTCCCTTGGAAGGTGGGCTACATGTCTAATCCAAGTCAATAATTCTCATGACTGTTGCAAGAAATATTCATGCTTCTGTTCGGCATCTGAGTCCAAGTTCCTTGAAACAGCATTAGTGTTGAGACAAAATAGCAACATCTTCTAAATTTAGAGTTACTATGCAGTTGTGTAACTGGCTGGAAATGGTACTTAATGAACTGCCTCTTCGTGTTTGTTTTGTCCTTAACACATGCCACTTCTGTCAGAAGCCTTTCGTCTACCCTTGTGCTGCAGGTTGTAAAAGTTGCTCTGGTTTCCCATGCTGAAGTACAATCTTGTCCTGGTGAAATGTATGTGGGCTCCAGTTTAAAGCAGAAAACGGGAGCTGGGGAGAGGGAGGAATCTCCGTCCTTCCTGGAAAACTTCTGGTTTTGTGTGGTTTTCTTTAAAGTCTGCAGATGTGGATGATTCACTTGCTTCCTGTAAGAGGTGGGCTGGCCAGCATTTCGGGTATATTCCAAAGAGCCTTGGAAGCTCTTCCTAAGGAGGTGTAGTAGTGTGTAATGTTTCCTCCTTGGGGTTTATTTAATGTAGCTTGTGATTGATGAACATAGACCTGAATTATCCTGACCATGGAAGCTTTCTGAACTGGAGAAAACTTCACAAGATGAAGCAAGCTGCATCCTGGATGAAGCCGGTTGCTTCCTAGACTGTACCTCTGTGTGTTGCTGAAATATAAGAAAGAAAAGAGCACCTCGCAGAATTACACAGCAGGGGAGGTGACGTTGCACAGGAAATACCAGAATTCCTGGCTGCTTAGATTAGGAAGAAACATCAAGATTTTTTTAATATATTAACTGATATCTTTATCATCCTAGTGTGCCAGCTGTCAATGTTTTGAGATCTTGCTTTACGTGTAAAAATTAGACAATCAGAATCAGAGTGCATTATTGGCTCAGTAACTACCTTTTCACCCAGAACATCTGACCTGTGCAGCTGAATTGGCTCATTTGCCCTTTTGACTCCGGGGCTAGAAGCTTCCGCTGGTTCTGTGTGGTGTTGGGGATTGTGCTGGTACATGACCGAAATGTCTCATTTGGTTCACAAACGAAATCTGCCCTGTAATGATAAAGCGAAGTGCGAAGTACAGGGTGACTTCAGTGAAATGTGTGCGGGGCAGGCACTCCCTGTGATTACTCATGGGCACTCCAGGCCAGTGCTGGTGAGGGCATCCTGAGCCAGTCCCTGCTGTCACTACAGCAGCAGCCTGCTCGTGGATCCGTCAGGGAAGGTCTGTCATAAAAGTTAACTGTTTGCTTTGATTTCTTCAGCTAGGAAGGTGTCCCAGTCTTGATGAGAAAACTTGTAATTTCTCGTGAAAGCGTGCAAGCAGTTTACAGCCATCTCTTCTGTGAAAAGCAAACCTTGCTCCTAAATAGCTTCTTGTCTTTAAAAACGTTGCTATTATGCGGTGAAGCACAATTGTGTCCCTTTTCACCCTCCGACTGTACATCACTAACTTCCTTCGAGTCTCATCGGCTCTCTCCCTGCTCATCTGGTCCGCACCTACTGCAGCTCGCACTGTGCTTTTGCGATCAGAGTTGGCTCTGGCTGCCTGATCGGTACCTGTTGAATGGTATTAATGTTTCCTTCCTGAGGCTGCTTTTGTCTGAGCCCAAGTATTAGATGAAAACTTAACGCTTCCCATATCAAGCTCTTGTATTTCACAGGAGCGTTAGGTGATCAGCTCTCATGTTTCTTGTTTTGTTGGGGATCTTGGAGAAAGATAATTATAGGAAATAAGTATTACAAATATGATAACAGATGTGGTCACTGTAATGCATGTGTAAAATCTTTAATTGAAGGAGTCTTTCTGTTTTCCGGTGTTGACACTTTGAACTTTGGAAGAAATCCAGTCTAAGTTTCTGGCTTCCTCTTAATCATGCTGTCTGTATTTTTTGTCTATTATCAGTAACATAATTTAGTACCAGATTGCCATCCATAGATACGGGTTACTATTTGGAATCTATCTGCTCTTGCACAATGGTTAAAATAACTGTGAGTTGAATTATGCCTTATGTTAGCGTAGTGGATGTGGCCTGAATGTGTGGTGCACTAATTCTGTGCATCCTACTGTTTAATTGGCATTCAGGTGCAGGCACACAATGTGTACTCATACCTAGGGTTTTCTCTCTCCAGTGATGCTTTGGCTTCTTTTGTTTCTGCCCCACTCAGAGCAGTTGCTTTCCGTTGAGATTACAGCAGTCTTTCTGATTAGCATATGTACAACCATGCAAGCAGGCAGTTTTGTAGAGAAAATACTCTTATCTGAAACCCGCATAGCTGGCATACTTGCTGTAAAGCAAGCGCTCACTGCAAAAGCTATTTTTTTTTCCTTTTGTGGTTGTGGAGATGGTCGGAAGCTGATGGTGAGCCCCACATGTTGGGTTTGTGGTGTGGTTTAGCCCCAGTCAGCACCTAAGCCCCACGCAGCCGCTCGCTCGCTGCCCCCACCCCAGAGGGATGGGAGAGAATCGGAAGAACAAAGTAAGAAAACTTGTGGGTTGAGATAAGAACAGTTTAATAATTAAAATAGTAATAGTAGTAATGGTAATGATTATAATAATGATTATTATAATAATATAATGAAAAGGAAAATAACATGAGAGAGGAAGAAATTAAACTGGGGCGGGGGGGGGGAGTGCGCCAAGTGATGCAACTGCTCATCACCTGCCAACCCATGCTGCTAGACCCCGAGCTGTGATTGTTGCTTCCCCCAGTTAATATACTGGGCATGACCCTGTATGGTCTGGAATGTCCCTTTGGCCAGTTGGGGTCAGCTGTCCTGGCTGTGCCCCCTCCCCTCCCGGCTTCTTGTGCCCCTGGCAGAGCCTGGGAGGCTGGAAAAGTCCTTGACTAGTGTAAGCACTGCTTGGCAACAAACAACCAAAACATCTCCACGTTACCAACACTGTTTTCAGCACAAATCCGAAACACAGCCCCATATGAGCTACTGTGAAGAAAACTGACTCTGTCCCAGCCAAAACCACGGGAGCAGGACAGTTTGACAAACAGCATTGACCCTCTTGGCCATAGTCAGTTGGGTGGGCCGGTCTCATCACCCACCCCACCTCTGATGGTTACTGTTGAGTGTACTTCACTGCCCGTGGTGACTGACATGAACCTTAACTTTCTCTTGTGATAATCTCTTCTAATCCAGCGTTGGCAAGTGCTGTCAGAGCTGTGATGAGAAATGAAGGGACTAAAAAGATCAGCTTTAAAGGTGGTGTTTGTGGGGCAGGTTCCAGTCTCTGCACTCCCGTACCTGCTTCTCTAAATGTCTGTCGTGCACTTATGCTGCTAAGGGTGAGTGTGTGGAGGGGGCAACAAACTCGGGGTAGAAAGCTCTTGCTTTCCAGAACTTGGGTCTTTACGACTGCGTAGTACCATTTGGGCTAGCAAGGCATTTTGTAGAAGCATTTATGAGCATTCTTAGAAGTCTGCTGTGAGGCTCCTATCTGCGTGTCCTTGGTGCTGGGAGAATCGTGTTGATGTGATGATGGCAGTGAACTGAACACCCCAGGAGCTGGAGAGTCTGTGATAGTTGTTCTGGAAAGCAGCTGAAGAAATCTTTATGAAATGCTATTTGTTCTCGTCAGTGCTGCTAACTTAGCTCGTCTACAGCTCAGTTCAGAGTGCCCACCTCTGCTCTACAGTGCTAGAAATGCTCGAATGAAGGCTTAAAACAAAAGATCAAGGATTAGACACAGAATGACATTCGTAGCGTCATTGTCCAACCTGTATATGCTACTGAGCATGGTAGAAAAGACACCAAATTGCAGTTCTTAAGAGCCAAGCTAGCAAATGCTTAGCTCAGCTGGTTCCTGCTGTGCTCTGAGAGGATCAGGTGTGTTACTGCTGCTGTAGACAAGTTTGTTGTGGTAGCAAGTCTTTTTTTCATAGCTCTTTCATTTTTATAGCGTTTTGCTGCTTCAGAGGCCCTGAAGTGTTGATACCCTTAGATTAGGTATTGTTTTCTCCCCACCCCAGATCTCTGGTGCCTCAAACACCCTTTCTCCCCACCCATTTATCCTCACATCCCTTATCTTTGCTATTTTCATTTTCCTCTGGGAGTTAAATTATGCAGGGCAATAGCAAGTTCATTGCTCATGAGAGCGGTCCCTGCCCTGCTCGGGACGGTGGCAGACCTCTCCAATGCTTTGCCTCCCCGGCTGGCAGGGCATCCATTTGCCCTCTTGTTTTTCCACTTATATCAAAGATCCTTGGGTATTCTCAAAATGCTTAATTGGTTAGGTATGACCTTCTAGTCTGGGAGTGTTGCATCTGAACTGGGTTTTTAGGTTTTCTTGCCAATAAACAATGCTGGTATGTGAGCTAAAACAGCATTTTTTTCCACCGCAGTGTTTTAGAATATTTGAAATAGAGCAGGGTAAAACAAAGGATGTTTATTATGTTCCCACACGGAGTTGATGCTCTGGCAGGAACATTGCAAGGTTAGCACGTGCTATGTGCACAGCTAGTACTGCTCCCTCCAGCCTAGCCCTGTCCAAACATTGCCTTTGAGTTTATCTTGTGCTTTCAGGAGAAGGCGGCACTTGTCATATTCAGCTATGCTGTGATTTAGCAAAGTGGCAAATCTCCATTAGAGCCCAGGAAGAGGAAGAGCTTTTAATCATAAGTGACAATGTGTGGTCTGTGATTTGCACCCAGGCCTCAAGTGATGGGTGAAATTACCCTTCCTGACACCCACCTTGCTGTAAATAGCTATTTTAACTGGGGACAGGTGCTACCGAAGAGTCACTTGGGTGAAATCTGCATGATGGGTTGAATGTGTGTCTCTGAGCAGAGAGGGGCATTGTCTTGATGTATTGAAAGCTGCGCGGCTCTGCCAGGGGATGTTGTGATGGTGAGATAGCTGTTTATCAGAGCTTCTGTTTGAAGTGTTTTAAAACTAGTATTTTCTTGAATCATCTCAGTGCTTCATTCAGAAAAGCTGCTGCTGCTGTTAAAATGTACACTAATAGATATGTTTTGTTTTTATCCCACCCGCTCCCCCAGCATGAGTGATTTTGGGGGTTTTTTAGGAAGCTCTACACTTTTTCAGCTCCTTACTTTTGTGCATATCACATGGGGCTTTTTTCCATTATTATGAAAAGAAGCGTTGTTTGAGTGCCCAGACTGTTGGTAACATCTAGCAATATGCTTTTTGATGCAGTGTTCAAGTATCTTCACAATTCTTTTTATAATTGTCCTCTGAAAGAGTAAGCTATGGTGACTTCCCCATTGAAATACACATCTGTCACATGCTGTGATGTTATTGTCATTATTATATATACACAGATAGATATCTAATATATATTGTTGTTGTCAGGCATTACTGTCTCTGCAGTGTTGCTGTGGGACTAGGCTTCCGATGCTGAGGTTTTTTGCAAGAGGAAAACTGCAGTTTGCCTTGATCCATTCAACCCTGAAGTGCTACTTGAACTTTGTGGAGTGGTCTGTGATTGGTGCATGTGGTAGAAGAAACGTAGGATTCAGTTGCAAATTCTGCTTGCCTGTGTCGCGATCGCTTTCTGAGATGAACTCCACCAATGATTGCACACTCTTGAGATGGGAGCAGCAGCTTCTTTTTAAACTTCATTGGTATCTTTTTTTAAGCCACTGTATCAAAAGTGTCTTTGCTAGATGAAATAGATCTGGGACTTCTGAATTATAGGCTTTGACTTTTAAGCCAACTTATGATCTTTGGGCTGTTGAGGTTCAAAAGGTGTGTGACACTTAAATGCTTTAACACTGAGGTACTTAGAGGCTTCAGGTGGCTGGATGGAGAACTTGACTGGAGAGTACCTTTTTTGCAGTTACCTTTATTGCTTTAAGTGAGCTAGTACGGTATCGGTAAACATCTCTAACACCCAAAGCTTGTGGAAGTCATCTCTGCATTGCCCTGCTTGTGACTCTGAGGGAGGCTTAGTGGTGATGCCTGCGGGTGACACAATTGTGACAATATAAAAAAGGTTCTGGAACGTGGCTGTAGCAGGAGACTCAAGCGCTGATGGACAAGCATGTACCACACCGCCGTATAGATGATATTTAGTAATTCCCATTTTTGTGTACCAACTCGGCCTAGGTTGCTGACCAGGCTGAAAGCTAGGAAGAACTGAGTTTGGGGCTGAAACAACATGTACGCTTTGTTTGTGGAAGACACAAGTATGGTAAGGATATAAGTGGAGGCAGCATCCTGAGGGGTGCAGAAATCAGGGTGGTAAGAGCTGCAGTTTCTTTAAAATTGTTTCACCCAGAAAAGTGGCGTTTGCCTCTTCTCCTGGGTTGAAGAACGCAGATTTCTGATAGAACTGTATGGTTGTCTGCTATTCAATTAATAATTTACGAATTATTGCAGTACTTCAATACAAACCATCCGCGAGTGCAACCCTTGCAGGCAGGGCATGGTTTCAGAGGTGACTTGTATTTCTGCCGGACCCTGCCACAAACAGTTTGTGTTACTGCTCATCAGGTGCTCCGAAAGGGAGATCCTTCTTGTCATGTTTCAGCTTGAATATAAATGTTGGCTTACATTTGCCTAAAAGTCTGGGGTTAAATTTAGCTTCTAAAACAGGTAAGTGTTGCAGTGTGGGCTCTTCGTGTTTTTTGGCAGTTGGGAAAAGTAACCGTATCTTGTTTTAAGGTCTGAACATTGACAAAAGTAAAGAGATCAGTTTACAGTGTGCTTAAGTTCATTAATTAAGCTATTCAGTGGCCCTTGAGGATGTCGTACAACAGGCTCCATAAACCCTTCTGTGTGGATTTTCAGTGGGGTTGGTTATTTCTTGTTGGTAGAGAATAGTAGCTCTGTGGGCAGGCAGCCCCTCAGGGGTTGAAGCCTTTGGAAAACTGCTTGTCCCACCTCCTCCAGTTGCTTGGACTCTGGGCCAGAAGCAGTTAGTTAATGGCTTTGTACTCCCAGGTTATGCTTCTCTGGCTGAGATTTGAAAAAAAAAAACCACTTAAATATGGCAGGGAAAATGAAAGTTCCAGAAAGGGCTGTGCAAGGAGAGGGAGGAAGACAAGCAGACTTCTCTTCATCCCTTGCTGCTTTGCTGAGACCGTCATGCTCTGGTAGAGCACAGCGTGACAGTGGGAGCTTGCAGATGGCTGAGTTTGGGATCTTTGTTTCATCTCCCCAAGTCTGGCACCCAGGATGGAAAAGTTGGAGAGAAGATGCAACGCTGAATGGCACCAGGAACCTGGGAGGTGCCGGTGCTGCAGCGAAGAGGTAGGATGTGGTAGGAACGGTGCCCGTGGTGCGGGGGGTCCTGCGCAGTGCGAGGCGAGGCTCTGCCGTGTGGTAGGTGGCCTGGACTGGGATGGCGTCTGGCTGCCAGACCTGCCCTGACCGCTGGCTTGGCGCAGGCACGGCCCTCTTCGCTAACACCCACCAGCCTGTGTCTCAGTGGAGCTGTGTTTATGAAGAAAAGTTTACACCAGAACAAAGGAGAGGGCGTGCTTGTTTTCTTCCAGTTGGAGGGAACTTTAAGCCTGATCTCTCCTTAGTTTGTTCTGTCTGGGAAGATGTGAACAAAAGGGAAAATCGTGGGATTTTTTTCATCTGTGGCTTTCTTACCACACCCCTGGTGATCTTATATCTGTTTAAATCTCAGATGTATCTCTGTGCAACATAATCCACGTCGTTTTGCGACAGCTTATTGTATGCACATTCCCTATGCACCTCCTGATCTTAACTGCTTAGTATAATAGAGCAGGAGTTATTTTTACTGCTGTCAGTATTGTTGAGCTTCGCAGCGTTGGGTGTATCCTGTTCTGCATCATGCATCAACAAAGCTAACAACCTTCGGAGGTATCACGGATCTTTATTGCTGATGGAGAGGGCAGAAATATGCTGTGGTTTAGCTTCTGAACACTGATAATTTTTTTTAAATATCTGAAATTGATACAGGATTGAAACAGTGTCAGTCTGAAACACGTCCTGATGGGGAGAGCACATTGATCAAATCAGTGTTTTCCAAAGGCTATGGCAGTGGGCTGTGTTATTCTGTCACTGCCTTTTCTAGCCCTTCTCAGTTCCAGGGCTTGGTTGCGGCCCTGATGCCCTCGGAGTGGGCTGTTGTCCCTGTAGCCTGATGCCCTGCAGACAGGCTGTGTCTGTGTGTCCATGCCGTGCCTGCCAGGACCACAGAGCAGCCCAGGCTGGAGCTGTGAGGGATGGGCCGGGCTCCCTGGACACCCTGCCCCACAGCAGGTTTGCACAGATTTATTCTCTTTTGAGCCTTCTGTGGTTCCTTTGTGGCTTTTGGGGGTTTTCTTAGAGTGGGGCTGGGGCAGGGGGGTGTTGTTTTGCTGCCTCTGCATTAGTAGAGAGGGGAGGCTTATCTTGGCAGCAGTTTGAATTTCCCACAACTTTTGGGAAAAAAGGGTAAGGTATAATCCTTACATTTGAGTTGCTGCTCCCTTTTTTTGTATTTTAATGCAGCTGGTGAGTCTGCTTCTCTAGATGTTTTCTTTACTAATGGCACTGAGGCTCCTTTCTTGTGGAGACAACAGTTAATGTTGCTGACTGCCCCAAAGACTTCTCCTGATTTTTGTCTTCTTCCTTAAACCTGACTTTGACAGCAGTTTCACCAGGAGACAACGGCTTGCACAACAAGGTAAAGCTGGCCAGGCTTGATGGGGGAATGTGGAGGCTTTGTGCTCCTCAATCCCAGCAGTCTCTGGAGCGGAGGGTGCTGCTCAGGTCAGGCTGCAGATACTGCTTGCCCTTACTTGAACTTGATGGCTTTTTTACCACTCTCTTGTGGAGCTTCTGTAATCGGTGTGTTATGTGAAGAGACATGAGGCTGCTCCATCCATCCCCGCTCAACCCTGAAAAAATGCTGGAGCTGATTAAAGAGGCACATTCCCTCTGGAGATGGGCCTCCTTCGAGCAAAGGAATGTAGGTCATGGTTAAGTATATAAAATGAAAAAAGACTCCATTGTAATTGGCAGCATTTCACCTAGATAATCCAGTGAGGTCCTCGCACTAATAGAAAACCTGTTCTTACATATACGCTGTTTAATATGACTCATTAAGCAAACCTAATTAAGTAGCAGCTTTGGCCCTACTAAATGCCACAGCACATGTGATCCTTAAGGCTTTAGGGCTGGCATCCTGACTGGTGCATCCTCCTGTGCTGTTTTCTATGTCCAAGTCGGTATTCTCAGCCTTCGGTCCCCAAGGCACGCCAAGGGAGGAGAGCAGCAAGGTGTGAGGCACCGTTAAGTACCTGATAGGATAAAGGTAATGCTGCATACATGGCTGTCTGAGCCAGGCACGTAGCTCCGGGGTAATGAGAAATGAATCTGGACAGATGAACTCAGTGGGATGGAAGCTGGCTCTGTGCGGGCAAGGGGGTGCTCTGTGTTCACAGCGTGAATCTGTGCAAAGGCGCGTGCCGTAACATGCAGGAGATCTCCGAGCACACACCTGATAAGGGGTGTAGCCAAAAAAAATTCTGGCAGAAAGACAAGAAGCACTTGTGGGCTGCGAGTCTGAGGCTGGCCATTGTGTTATGCAGACGGTCATGGTTGAGGACCTTGCGCTACAGGGTTCTGCCGCATCAGGTGCTTTCTGGATTTTTTTAGTTTGTGGTAAGAACGCAGCATGTCACTTCATATTCATAGCAAAAGTACGCCTTTTGCTACTTTTTCTGTATGCTCAACATACTTTCTTAATCTTGACAGTATCTTGAGTATAAGAGTATATACTTGACTACATGCAGAGCGCACGCCTTCAAATGAAGTGCCGTGTTCTTGGCTTATTCTTGTCCACTCTTCAATGGTGCACCTGATTTTTTCATAGCTACCATGTTCAGCCCCAGCGCTAGCTGCATTTCAGTTGGCTGATGACACAGTACCTTTGGATGTGCATAGTCTGTGAAGCTGGGGAATCTTTTTCAACTAAAAATCACTGTTGTAAGCGTAGGAGTGTCCTGGTAGTGGCTGGTCTGACTGGTTTGAGTTGCTGCTGGAGGTTATGCATCCTATTCAGGAGCCTGCCAAATCTGAGGAGTATACAGCGGCAATTAATGAGTAGGGGCAGTTTTAAGGAAGAGCCTAGTTTTTATGTTTCATTAGGAACGACAGGCCATATAATGCAGCCTAAGGCTTATCAACCCACGGACCTTTCCGAGAACACGGCTGGGGCTCAGCACCTTGGAGCAGTTCTGCTTACGGCCCTGCTAAAGCTGTTCAGTTCATGCCGCGTGGCTTTTCAGTGACTCTGAAATCTGCTGTCCAGTCACCACAGGCCTGCAGTTTTGTCCTCCTTTCAAGGGTTTGCAGGACAGTCCTCACCATGGCATTTTGGCAGTGCTTGTTAGAGGCAGAGTTCAGTTAACCTCCATTTCGCTGGAAGCAGGGAGGAGGAGGCAGAGCACTGCTCCGGCTGTCAGGGGAGCAGAGCTCTCTAAATCATCTTGCGAGGCTATTTTTATAGTGTTTGCAAACCTACTCTGTGTTTATGGCTCAGTGTTTCACTGGGGTTATGATGGGCTGAAATCCCTCTATTATAACAGAAGTCATTAAAGCAAAGAACATATTATGTATATGGCACATAACGGAGCCTGGCATTAAAGCAAAATACACACTTTCATGCTGTATGTGTGCATAGCAATATATCCTAAAAAAAAAAGTTGTTTTAGGAAGTAGGCATCAAGTGAATTACAGCTCCAGGAAATATGGTCCCCCTGTCAAGGATAACTGACTTGGTTTAAGAAGGTAAGATGTGTTTTGCAGACAGGCTATTGATTAGTTGTTCATCAGACTGTTTTTATTCTTTGGTGTGTAGATGCGAAGGCATCCAGATGTACAAAGCATACACTTGGAGTCATGCCACTGTAGGGACAGGGATCGGTGGCTTGTAATTGATGAGCTGCATCATTTGTCGCTAGTATTTTTTTCTTCTTGGTTAAGATATTCCTAAGAGGCTGTTAGCACAGGTACAATGCAAGACTTGGTATTGCATCTGCGCTAGGAATCGAGTACCTTTCTGCTCTGAAAGGCAAATGCTTTTTTAAAGGGGGGGGGGAAGAAAAAAACTTCTCACTGACTGGCTGTGTGTCTGGTTGGAGGCACAACTGCTGACTTCAGGCTATCAGGCTTTTACTGCTTTTGCTCATGCTGTCTGGAGTGAGCACTTATTCCTCTAAGGGCATCCTCAGCAGAGCTACTTATATCCAGCCAGGTTACACCTGAGAGAGTCCATGGAGGCAGTGAAGATGCTTAGGATGAAAGACCTCAGCTCATCTCAGACCTGAGGCTGAGCAGGTGTCATGGTTTAGCCCCAGTCAGCAACCAAGCCCTGTGCAGCTGCTTGCTCACTCCCTGGCCCTGGTGGGATGTGGGAGAGAATTGGGAGGGTAAAAGTGAGGAAACTCACGGGTTGAGGTAAAGACAGTTTAACAGGTAAAGCAAAAGCCTTGCTTTGCTTCTGTGCGCAGCAAGGAATTTGTTCACCCCTTCTCACGGGGAGGCAGGTGTTCAGCCATCTCCAGGAAAGGAGGGCTTCGTCATGCCTAAGAGTTACTTGGGTGACATAAATCTGAACTTCCCCCCCTTCCTCCTTCCCCCAGCTTCATATACTGGGCATGACCCCATACGGTCTGGAATGTCCCTTTGGCCAGTTGGGGTCAGCTGTCCTGGCTGTGCCCCCTCCCCTCCCGGCTTCTTGTGTCCTTGGCAGAGCCTGGGAGGCTGGAAAAGTCCTTGACTAGTGTAAGCACTGCTTGGCAAAAACTAAAACATCAGTGTGTTATCAACATTGTTTTCAGTACTAAGTCCAAAACACAGCACTGGACCAGCTACAGTGAAGAAAAAATAACTGTTCCAGCCAAAACCATGAGAGCAGGTCTGAAGGAGGGGTGGGAAGGAGTGGAACAAATGCACTCTGTAAGGGTGCAATATTTGACAGAGCTGCCGAGTCAAACGCAACATCCCCCGATGCCATTTTAGCAACTTTTCTAACCAGATCTGCACTGAGATCTTACAGGTGATGTTACTGTCTGATGTTTGTCATATCAGGCCAGGAAGATAATAGAGGCCTGTTCTGTGTCCCTGCTGAAGGCGTACAAATTCAGAGAAGGCTTTTTAAAAACCCTGCTGGGAGCAGCCTGCTGATCTGTATGCAGAGGTGAGGGAGGCAGCAAAGCCTCCCTTAAAACAGTTTTACACCTCAGTTAGGAAAAGCCTGAGCCTTTAGTCTTTGACATTTATGGGAAGATAGTCAGCTCCGAGGTGAGTTCTGTTAACAGTCAATCTCCCCTGGCTTGCCTGTAAGAGGTGACCTTTTAGAACTGTTTTTGTCGAAGGGGCAGTTCCAGGTTTCTCTGAGACACTCCTCTCGTTAAAAATGGAATGTTTCACGGTTTCCTGGTTGGCCTAGAAGTGTGTTAGTCCCCTGGGGACTCTTCTGATGCTGGGTCTCCTAAATGCCTAAGCCATTCTTGAAAACCGGATTTGAGCGTCTTGGGGAAATATCTCTTCCCAGAAATCTGAGATTGCTCTACAGCTGTTGGGCTGTAGAGTGTGAGCAGAGTGGGGAGTGTAAAATGTACTCCTGCAAGGAGTTTACTGTTATCTGTATGCTATGTCCAGAGGAGAACCACGCTGGCAAGGATTAATGCAGGTGTAAAGGATTTTGCCCTTAAAACCTGTATAAAGGGAGGTACTTAAAAATCTAACTTCAGCAGGTTTTAGCATGGGAGCTCTGTGTACTTCATACAAAACAAGGGAACATCTGGCTTTATTGCTCCTCTGGTTTCTATGCTGTTGCTGTGTTTACTTATACCCGTGGCACAGTGACTTCTCTGAGCCATCTATATATGTGCTTTTTGGCTGCTCAGCTGCCAGGGAAGGGGAAGGGGGAGAAGAGAAGATTCCCTGAGTTATAATCTTGAATTATTGTCACGTCAAATGTGCTGCTGAATAACTGAATGGATTCCTGTGGAGTAATGTGGAGAGGAGAGCGGTGTTTCCATGCAGATGTTGGATATTCTCTGGGTAAACGCCGTGTTGTCTTAGATTGCTGGCACAAATCTGGAGAGCTGCTTATAAAAGGTTTAGAAGTCAGCCTGGAAAACACCCGAAGGCAAAATGACATAATGGTATTATATGATCGCACTGATGGGTTTTAAATATGATGTTGAAAGCTTTGTGCTCTGGCTGAGATGGCAAGGAAGAAAAAAGTCAGTCCACTGGACTTACCTGTGCAAGGGGGGGGTGAAACGATGCTTTGCTCCAGGAGTATTAAGTCAGACTCTGAAGGGCTTTTACACTTCTGTCCCTACTGCATCATTGCTGTCACCAGTCCTGGTGAGATTTTCTCAGAGTTATTGAAGGGAACTGAAGGTTGGTTGCTTTTGTGTGATAGGATGCACAAACAGGAGGCAATGAATTAAACCTGCTCTGGCTGGGAGATATTTTAGACTTCCCTCAGCCATTCTGCAAGTGGTGAATCCACCCCTTGAATAAAAAGGCATGTAACAGTGCAGGGCTTGCAGAAATTCAGTGGTTAAATAACCGGGCTTCGGTAGCCCGGCGTATGGATTCGGTAGGGGCTGTTCCTTCTTTTTGTAATGGCCAATACAGCATTTATGTATGGGGGGATAATTTAAGCTCTTTGAGTGAATAGAAAATGCAGCTGAGGTTTTTTGGGCAATGATGCAATTGTGCTGCATTGTCCCAGTAGCATTCACACACTCTTCTGCAGTGTGAGCTGGGGGAGTGGCTTTGCTGTTCATCAGAAATAAATGCATGCACGGGGTACCCACACTGCCACTGAATTTCGGGTGAGTTCTCTGTAGCATTCCAGAGGTTGCTTGAACTGGTCATAAAGGCTTTGATTTTGTTTTTTAAACCAATATCTGACTTAACCGTGGATACAGCTGGTTCAGAAGGCATGTTACTTAATAGAAAGCCTTAGCTGCAAGACACAGCAAATGTTCTGCAAGTGTTAGCTGTTGTACCTCTTAAAACAGCACTTGCCTTCACCCTGTGGGTGGAGGGACCGGAGAGGTGACCCTAGACCTCTGTCCTGGCTGTGTCCTGACGAGAAGGCAGTGATACTGGTTTCCTTGTGAGCTAAATTTCAGAGTTTCCCCTGAGCACTCTTAATCACTAGCTGTGGAAACCGCCCCCATCTCCAGCCTAGGCATCCTGTATTTCCCAGCTAAGCTAGCAAATATACCCAGGTCCTGATCCGCTTCGTTGAATTCACTGCTCTGCCTCTTCTCCTTGGGCTTCAGACAGCCCGTCTGTCCGTGCAGCCGTCCTCACGTGTAGCAGAGCAGTGAGGTGCTGCAGTGCGTTCGGTGAGTGTGTTCTTGGTTGATCTCACACATAGAATATTTCTCCGGGGAGATGCTCTCATTTCAGAGCAGGCACGAAACTCAGAAGCTGCACGAGAGACCGGTCAGCTCCATGCACTCGCTGCCCAGGGCTGACTCGGGAGCGTAGCATGACGCAGCACTTGCTGTGCTTTCAGCTACAGCAATTTGTACATGGCTTTTCAGTGCTGGTTTGTCTCCTCTAGGAGATTCTGTACTTGATAAAACAATCCTGCTTAAGTTTATTAAATTTGCTGCAGTTCCTAGACCTAGCTGAGTATTTTGACTCTGTGGCAGTGCTGTACCTCTGGCTCCAAACATGGCCGAATGTGAGGGAATTTCATCCTTCAGGTATGGTATGTTTGGATTCAGTCCCCTAAAGCGATTTGGCCTGCAGACTGGACTTGCGTTGGGTCTTATGCGTGAACCAAAACTAGCATGCTAGGGATTTACTGATAATAGGCTAATATCTTCCCTCTCTCCTTGGAGAGAATATTGCAGCAGTTGTGAAACATTACTGTCTGTGTCTGGGGGAGGGGACTCCTGTGAGGGTGGTAGTGGGGGCTCTGGGTGAAGGAAAGGGAAAGAAGAGTGGGCTGTATTACAGTAACCATCCTGTGTCAACCTCCTACGTTCGGGTGTCGCATGGCTGACATCCTATCAAAGAGCTCCGGCTGTGTCCAGAATTTTAAGCAGCTTTATAAATAGTGTTGCTTAAACTGCCTGTGTGTGCAGAGACTGTGAACGACTGGGGTAGACCAAAATATTATTGGTTTAATTTTGAACCAGTCCAAAAACTGGAGCAACAAAGAGTAGAAACCTGAAGAGTAGAAGCCCCCATGGGCTATCTTCCTCCGATGCATGCAAAGCACACATCTTGGGGGGGGGAAGTCTGTTAGAGGCAGCGTTGCTGGAGATTGCGGGCTGGGAGATTTGCAAAGCATGAATCTATGAATCTTGTTAAGGCATTTGAAACCATTCTTTTTCTCCTACTTGCCTGTTGTCTTAAAGCTGCTTGCAGGTTATGCTGTCTCTGTATAATTGTGAACAATTAGAAGCTAATTTAAATGGCTGGTTTGTATTCACAGCAGCAGCATATGAGCTAACCAGCTGGAAAGCAGACATGGTGATTTTCTGTTGATATGTCTCCCTCTTGTCGTTCTGTGGCAGTTTTTGCAAGGTGGATTTTTGCTGCGGGCTAATGAGGAGTTCCTCTTGCACGCTGCTGACCTGATTGCAGGGGGAAGGGGAATGCTTGGTTCCCCAGCACCGTTACCACCAACCCAGCAGAGTCCTGTTTTCGGTCAGCGGAAGAGCCTGGTTTACTCCAGGAACGGAGCAGAGGACTATTTCTCTCTCTATTCCTGCTTCCAGAGATGTAGAAAGGGGCAGTGCACATATTGTGCCTCAGGAGTGAACTGGTCAGCAACAGTCACACGGGTTTCCTCACAGCATCCTTTTTATCCTCTGGCAGGGCAGATGGCGGTTTGAGCAGCCCCACTCTTTCCACCAGGCCTGGCAGCGTGCCCCAAGTGCTGCCCAGGGTGGTGAGTGACTAATTTCTACAGTGGTGATGCTGTCCAGATGGCAGCCCCAGCGCGGTCCAGCAAAAAGGTGGAAAACCTGTTGTGTAACAACTGCTGTTTTCCTCCCAAGGCAGCAATTTGAGGAATCCTTTTGCTTCAGGTAAACGAAAGAGCTACTGGACAGACTCTTAGCGCACAAGGAGGACCACAGCTTAGTTGGCAATTTAAAACAGTGGGCTGTTGGAAATCCCAGGAATCTAGACTGGTGGCTAAAATGGGCTTCTACCCTCTCCCTGTCACGCCGGTTGGTGTTAGCATCCAGGTGAGCTTCCCCTTAGGAGGTCTCTTCTAGCAGTCAAATGCATCTTGCTTAGACCTTGTTAGATACTGCCCAAAAGATGAGCACAGCGATTGCTTTCACCCTGGGTGGTCAGGTATTCACCACAGTGTCTGCAGCCATCCCTTTAGGTCCGGTTTGAACTGGGCATCTCTCGACAAGCTGGGCTTGGGTGTCTGTAGAGGTGCTGTGCTGCTCACGCTGTTTCCTTCTTGGGGGGCATTGCTGGCTCTGACCTGCGCCTTCAGATGAGGCTTTACCAAGGGAGTGTTAAGACAGCCTGTCTGCGAGAAGTGTTGGCTGATGTATAGGCAAAACGCTGCCTATTTCTCTGCTTACTGCTTCCAACCAGCTTCTCCTGTGTCTTTAACTGCGGTCTCGAGGGGTTTTTTTCAGGTAACAGTGCCATCTGGTGCTAGAGCACTGCTCTTGATCAAGCTTTTCTCAAGTTCTTAGGCAGAGGTAGTAGGACAGTATTGCTTTTAATCGGCCATCTTAATATAAGAAAATGGGAGGAGGGGTGTCCTGTAACAATGTGTGCTGTTGTGACATTGCACCTGGAGGAGATCCTCCTGTAGGCGTTTCTATTAAGAAACTGATTTTCCCAGTACTGCTATACCCAGAAGGCTGGGGACGTGCAGCAAGAAGTATAGACACTGAGAAGGGGGATCATACCTTTTACTATGAACTGCTGCTGAGAAGAAAAATTCTATGGTTAGATTAAATCCTTTAACTGGAGGCATCTTTGTAAGATTCCCCGTAGGGCTCTAAGTGGCTTGCTGCTAGACTTGCTAGTCAGGAAATCCCCTGTTACTAGATCTTTCCATATTTTGTTAGTCATAGCCATGTATTTCTAAACTTTGGCCTTCCATATAATGTTCATTCTTTCTGAATTATTTTTCAGGTCTCCTCTAAGGTTTTTTAAACCTTTTTGCACACACAGGGTCATGGGTTGATGTGAGTATATGGGATGTAAGCCTGTCTGAACAAATAATTCAGCAGTACTTGATGACAAGGTTGGACAAATTCAAACTTTTCTGTAACTCTTTCCCCAGTGGCACTGAAGGTCATTCTTGCCTGTTGAGTCTAGAAGGCTCAGTAGGCGGCTGAGCTCCTCTTCCCTCAAGCCAGAGCTGGCACTTCAGGTACCAGCTTGTCTTCGCTGCTTCAGCCCTTCTTCAGGCATCTAACCCAGGCTCACGTGCGACTGGATGTTGCCGCATCGCTTTTCTGATGAGCGATGGTGCTCAGCTTTTACACACATGAGGTGGACATGTGAGACTAAGGATGCTGAAAAGCTGAGAGTTGCTGTTGCTGGTTATAGGTGGGATTCATCTTCCAAGCAAAGAGCAGGGTGGATTTGTGCAGCTCTCCTTGTTCTACTTCCAGGATCATCCTCTCTCCCAGCTGTGTTGCTGCCCCTGCTTGGAAATGCTGCCAAACCTACTTCTTTTAAATAATAACCCAGTAACCTTCCTGTTGTCATGTCTTCCTTCCTTTGAATTACTGCCTTGTTCATTGTCTTTGTTTTTAGATTGGTGCGTTCACCAGGCCAGGGAATCTGTCTTGCAGTGTTTTCCAAAATGTCATGTAAATTTGCAGAGCTACAGAAGTGATTTGTTGCTAGTATAATAAATAATGCTGACAGTCTTGGACAAGGGAAATCCAAGTAAAAGATTTACTTTCACTATGCAAGAGATTTATGTTAAAGCTAGATTCCTCTGCTCCAAAGCGCAGCATTTACCCACATTATAATTAAACTGAACCTTTGTTGCATCCAATGATTTGTTCAGACTTTTTAGCCAAATTCCACTTCGTGGAAAAGGAAAGTAGAGCCTTTCAGTGCCTTTCTGCTAGGAGGCTCAAAGGTGGTATTTGTTGGAAGCAGGGAAGATGCTGCAGCATATGGCTGAGAGTGAAAGGCCAGAACTGTGATGTGGAAGGAGTTTTGCGCTTACAGAGGATGGAAAGATACTCTGCCACCAAAGAACTTCACCCAGAAATAATGGGGAGGGTAAGAAAAACAAACCCAACAGGTAGGGTGATCGGAAAGGTAGACAGGGACAAAAATAGCTACAAGTCCGCTGCAGATAAATGTGTAGAGGGGGAGGCTCGGGAAGCTTCAGCCTGAACTTGGAAGGAACTGAGTGGTGCAACTTCAGGTTTCTCTGTCTCCATAATATATCATAAAGACAAATTAAAGAGCTGTCAGCTTGTCTTGTGAGAGCTGCAGGTCCCCAGGGAGGCTCGCAGTGTTGAGAGGCTCTAAGAACTAACGACACAGCTGGATTTTGAAGCTGCCTTTGTAGCGAGCCTTCCCGCACCACTAGCAGTGTTGAAAGGGGACAGTGATGCGGAGCCAGTGATTCGATTCTCATTTTTCAGGTTGCCTGATGTCCTGTGGGTGTTGCAAAAGCTTTCCTCCTCTGCTGCCTTCCATGCAGTCTCCTGCCAGGTGTTTCCTAAATGACTCTTTAGAAGATTGTGGGTGTGTCATTTGATAACAATTGATGTCCCCTTGGTACAGGGGCTTTAAAACTGTTGTAGACATTCAGCTGGTGACAGGCAAGTTTGAGCCGTGTGTGGTGGCCTGGGGCTGGAAGCTGCTGTGTTCACCCCTACCAGCAATGGGATCTTCATGCCTTTGCCTTGTTTTCAGAAAAAGCATTACGTCCACACTGCTTGCTTAAATCCACAATAGTTTGCTGGTAACAGGCTCAACTTGGGGTAGGCTTAGTGGTGAATCTTAGCTAGTGCTGCTAGTTGCCAATGTGCTGAGTGTCAGATGGGATGATTGGCAGATTCAGATCTGCTAGTTGCATGAACAGAAGAATTGTAATGTGTTACCAGTTGACTGCCTGCAGGTAGAGCTGAACGCCATGCAAAGTGGTCTTGGTTTCATCTTGGCTTCTGTGAAGTCCTTTACAGCTTTTATTTCAGTTTTGGGGAGCATTTTAGCACCTCCCTGCCTACCCCTGTTCTACTCTTCCTGCAGCTGAAGTTAATTGTCAGCCTGACCTTTTGCAGAGTGGTGTTTTGCACTGCCCAGAACAAGCTTTTGGACTCTTGTGCTGAATGTAGGAAACAAAGATCCTGCTCACTGGCCTTCCCCCTCTTTGACCAATCCAAATGGGGAGCTGCGTGTCCTGGGGAGCTGCGTGTCCCGGGAATCACTCGAGGTTTTTGAGTTCGTTTAACACAGGCCACGTTGAACAATTCTTTTAATCTCCTGGTGCAATTCTGAAGTACCTCTAAATATTTTCTCCATTTGTAATCCTGAGTGCTTTGAGATGCCAAGTGATATCATGATGATATGAAAATGCAGAATGATATTAAAAAGCAAAATGGCTAAACACCTAATGCACCTAAAGGCATTAGTTATGTGGCAGAGCGGTGACTGTTCTGTGGTAGGGTGTTGGGAGCCACGTCCCGCTCCGACGTCTGCTTGATCAGGCAGAAGCCTGCACTTTGTCCCAGAAGGGCATAGTTCTCAGTATTGCAGGAGTCTCCACAACCTCCTGTCCCATACCGATTGACCTTTTTGTCTGGAAGAGCCACGGACTTTGTGTTTGCCATGTAGGAGTGGTCAGGAGCTGCCGCGGGCAGAACTGCTCTGCCAATCACTGCAGAAGATTTATTCTCACAGTTTTGCAGCTGCATCCCTCAAGGGCTGTTTTTAAAACCCTCTGTATTGTCTAGCTCTCACTGTTAAGCTCTTCTGGGTAGTAGAATTTGGTTCTCGGGAGTCTGAAGTTTCCAGTAGTCTCTCTTCTGCCCCATTCTCCCATCTTCCTTCCCCATAAAACCCAGTGTGGTTGGAAACCTCTGGTTGTTACAAGTGAAGCAACGTGTGCCACTTCCAGTGTCGCAGCGTGAACCAAATCTGAGCTTCCAAGGGATTCCCTGCTCCTGCTGCTTTGTCCTCTCTCCTGCTTTTTAGACGGCTCACGTGCAATGCAATATGATCAATGTAACAGAAGTCTTTCAAGGGAAGTGAACTTCGTATGTAGAACATATTTTCCCAAGAGTAGTATGCGATGCCACTGGTAATGTGTTGTTACTGAAATTATATTAAAAAAATATCTTGGCTTCAGATCTTCTGGGTCTTTGAATTTCTGAACTTTTGTCATCTAACTCTGTGTATCCATGCTATATTTGGACAGCTGACTTGCTATTTTAGACACCTCATTTGGATTTAAATTAAAACAGCTTGCATTAAGATGATTGCTACACTACTGGTTTAGCTGCAGTGAATTTAGGGGTGTAATCACACCTTACAGTTAAAAAAAAAAAAGAAAAATTGGGGTTGCTGGCTTGGGCTGGCCCCTGCCAAGCCTGCTGCAGGCTGTGCTCCCTCCTGTCCCACCTCCCCGTGCCGAGGCTGCTGTGAGCTGCTCCAGGTCCCAGCCGGCCATAGCGCTGGTTGGCACCGTTTTGTTTTCTCTTAGTGCTCAGGACTAGAGCGGGCGATGTACCAAGAGCTGCTTCATGTGGTAAGGAAGTTTCCCCATAACCTCCGGTCAGAGCCCTGCAGTGGTCCCTGTCACGAACCAGTGCTATCTGGTGTAGGTTTCTGAACCACAGCTTCAGCTTTGCAGAAAAGGACCCGGTAGCTTTCAGGTTCAGAAACCAGGCATGGAAATACAGTGTGCCATGTCCTGCTTCACGTGGACTTGAGGTGCTGGGAGGCCACGTCATTGGAAAGACCTATGAGGAGCCTGCCAGCTGAATGAGGCAAGATTATATCTTTTCACAGCATTGGGCACTTCAATTTAGCTTTCACTGGTTATGGAGCATCCTCTAAGCGTGTTCCAGGGTTTGGAGAGCTCTGCAGTGCCCTACCTGTTGCTGCAGTAGGCTGCGTTCCCTATGGTTTGCTCTTAACCTGTGGTGGTTCTTTTTCCTCTGAGCATTGATGCTGCAAGTTTCCGTGACGACTTCCAAGCTAACATGTAGGTGCTGTCCCTTCAAAACAAAAACACGGATGTGGGGACTGCAGGACACTGGCAGTTGGAGCTGGTGACCTGGAGGGGTGTCCCAGGGAGGGATTATTTTTTTAACTCCAGAACAGATCCAGCCAGTTGCCTCACCAGGAGCACTCTCCAGTGCTGTTTAAAAGGAAAAAAAAAGAAAAACACTTGATCCATGTGAGACTAAAATCCTAACTGTTAAACTTGGACAGAAATCAGATAGCTAGTTCATCTCTGCTTCGTCATGACATTTGTCCATTGGCATAGAAAAGACAAGTGTGACATGTTGTCCGTGTATAATACCTTGGCTTGACTAAAAAGGAGACCACAGAATGCTAATAGGTCCAAAAGGCATTATTTATTTATTTTTCCCCTCACGCTTTCTCAGTCCCACTGAGAGAACTCACTTTCCCCATTACAAGACAGGCTTTATAAAACTGCAAGTAATTTTTTCTTTTTTACTTTATTGTTTGCAAATGTAGGAAAGCCTGGGAGCAGTGGTTTAAATGAGATCAGTTTTGCACAGGTTGTATAAGGAAAGCGCTAGGACGCGTAGGGATGGAGAACTAGCCCGGAATGAATAGTGGCGGCAGGTCTGTGCAGGCAAAGCCTGGCCCTGCCCTCCTGGTGGTGACCGCTGCTAGCCAAGTCCTTGCTTAATGGCAGAAGTAACTTCCATAATATAGGTAGTTCCCTTCCGACTCCTAGCTGGATGAACATCTCAGCTGTCATACAGCAATTCAGGCAGGCGTATAGAGTTTTGTCTCCAGCATTGTGCTTTCCTCCATTTCTTTTTTTTTGCAGTGCCTTCTATTCCCATTTTTATAACCAGCTACCAAGGGAAAGGTGGGTGTGTGCTGCCTCTTCTCCATCCTTATGTGCTTGTTCCCAGGGCTCTTGTTTTGGAGGATAAAAACTGGATGGCATCTGGAATAGAAACTGATGTTCTCACCACAGTGATTGCGTTGGAGGTAGAGGCTGTGGGGGTCACACTAGCACCCTCGAGCAAATTTTATTCTTCATTGGCCAGACATTGCAGTTATGAGACAGCACTGGCTGGGCGTGAACTTTAGCAGTTTAAGGTGGTATTGGCAGGCTTTACACCGGCTTGGGTGTCATCTTCCATAGCCAGGGCGAACTCTGTATCGCTGGGTCGCTGAGCATTAATGCAGTCATAAAGCCACGGCTGGTCCAGGTGCTGAAGGTTGAGGACCTGTGATCTGAAGTTCAGCCTTGGGCAGCGATGAGTCACAGTGACGAGGTCTCCTGTTCCTTCCTGGTGACCAAGCGTGGGTTGAACCTGCAAGGTCTGCCGAGTAGTCAGCCCCTCTGAACGCTGGTGAAGGAGCCCGCCCAGGAGGGCTGTGCTGGCGTATGTGGGACTGAGCAGCCCATGACTGCACGTAGACGCATTCGGCCTTTAAAACTGTGGTTCCCTTCTGTGTTTAAGCTTGTCCCCAGCTTCTGTTCTTGGGTTGTTCGGAGCAGGGGACAGTTTGTCATAATCACCTCCTGTGCCGGCATTGCCCACGTGGAGCGTGGCAGTAGCAGAACAAAATGCTGCTGTTTGCAGGCAGAATTACCTCCTTTTATTTCTCCTAAAATAAAATATCAAGAATCCTGCCCCATGCAGAAAAGAGACTGTATGGGAATAGGAAAGGAAGAGATGTGCTGCCAGTCAGCAGGAATGTGGTGTCTTTTCCCCTTTCTTGGATAAAACATTGCAAGGGGACACAACATTGGTAGCCGGAGCCTGTGTAGAGGTGTTCTTGTCTGCTCTTGAGTACCAGTAATGATACAAGCAAACCTAGATGGCTTATTACTGAATTTAAGCTCTGCTTTTAAATATGCAGATAGTGACCAGGGCTTTATGCCGCTACCGAGTGCTTCCAGTGCTGGCTTTGTTTGGACACACACCAGCCAGAGGTGGTTGTCCCTATAGCACTCAGCAACTCCTCTATTTGTCACTAAACTTCAGAAGCGATTGGTACTTATTTACCTGCTGCAATACTTGGCACTGGTGGCTAGTCTAAGTCGTCAAAATAAATCACTCTGCTTTTGATCTCTTGTCAGAAGGTGGCTGTCGGAGAGGAAACTCGGCCCTGTGTCTTCCATGTGCTTTATGGAGTTGAGGGGTTAAACCCAGAGAGTTACAGGGTGAGTTTAAGCCGGCCCTGCCCAAGGGTGCCTACACCTAGATGCTGAACTGTTTGCTAAAGCGAGGATCCAGTTTGCTGCCACATGTGTTATTTCCCAATCTCTGCAGTTAATTTAAAAGAGAAAAAAAACACAAAGATTTTTGCTTCAGCTGATGAAGTTTGTGATAAACTAATGGTTTGAAGCAATAAGCTACCAGGGCTTAATGAGCTAATGCTCAGTGGCTAGGCAGAAATGTTTGTCCTTCTCTCCTAGTCTACCCAGTTTCAGGTGAGAGCTGTGATGGCAACCTTACTTCATCTGAGGCGAGGTGACTCAGCTGAGGAGGGGAGCATGTTCCTGTTGGTGCTTGTTCTCTGTGCAAAAATCAAAACTTCTGTACCCTTCCTGCTGCATTGGTATGAGCATCACCAGGCCTGGGGAAGTGTCAGATGTTCTCTGAGCTGCAGCTGGTGCCTTTTGACCGCTAGATCTGCTGTGGAGCTCAGGCGTTGATTCAGTGCTGAGCACCCAGAGAGCATCTGAATGGCGGAGGAAATAAATGGGTGCCGGAGCTGTTCTGCCTCTTCGCAGTCAGTGCCCTAACCAGCATAACTGTCTCCTGGGTGCGCGTTGGTCGTCCCTTTTTGCCTGGGTTAAATGTGGGTGCGGTGATGAGTGCCTTTGGTTTGCCCTATTTAATGTACATAATGTGAATTTATTTTTTAAAAAGGCAACACAAAACGTGCCTTGCCTTTGAGGTGTTTGGAGGGTGTTGAGGCCAGCTTGGTGCGCAGGACTAGCTGAGGGCATCTCTGGGGAAACTGATATTTCTCATTCTAGGGGCTATTATCAAGGCGTGTGGCTAGAACGTAAAAGTACTCATGTTAATACCGACTTTTATGGAGGTAAATGTAGCAACTGAGCTGTAAGTACCTATTTTAAAAGTGCTTCTCCAATATTGAGTTCCCTTGCTGCTGATTGAGGGGGCTAACCTTCGGCTGATGATCACATCACTCTGGGTATAACAGGCAGGAGGAGGAATGACAATGTGTTCAGCAGCAGCCATTCTGACTTCCTCTGGTCGGGTGTCTTCTGGGTTTTGATACTCTTTTGTGTGATGACAGACCTGCTAAGTATTTAATGTTGATGCTGGCGTTCTGCCTACTACTTGGCTTGCTTGTCCTAGCAACTGAGGCAGGTGGGTCTGGCACATGAAGCTGAAAATAGTTGTGCTGCCGTTAAAAATCAAGAGATCTGAAAACAGGTTAAATGTAGTACCCCTGCAGAGGAAGTTTTATGCCCTGCTTTGGGAAGAATTTGTGTGATTATTTGGGAAGGATCACAAAATGGGAAAACTACTCATTTTCAACTTTTGTGATTTACCAGAGTTGACTAACACACAAATATCGCTGCTGCCGGGTAGCATCAGATCATCTTGTCAGTCTGGGTTCTTCAGATACTGTTTAATACAGAACAGAGAGGTATGGCTCAGTGATATGTTGAAACATAATGCATCAATTTAAACACCACGCGTCAGAGATTAAATTGCCCTAATGCATGTTGAAATGAAAGTATCATTATACACTTGGAGCTCTGCAGCAAGAGAAC
The DNA here is from genome assembly GCF_963921805.1 of Phalacrocorax carbo. NCBI lineage: Eukaryota > Metazoa > Chordata > Aves > Suliformes > Phalacrocoracidae > Phalacrocorax > Phalacrocorax carbo. The sequence continues at coordinate 1,079,000 of NC_087528.1, forward strand.
TCCAGTTAAAATACCCAAACTGCTGCTGCTCACGCGTGAGTACTTACTGGAATGTGAATGTTGCTGCCTGCTTCTGGATGTTAAGAGGCTATCTACACAGTACTTATTTTCACAAATAATTTTAGAAAGATGTATAAAAATTTATGTCTATCTTTATACCCTGGTGGGCTGTGGGAGGTGATAAAAACCCTTCCACAATCTGGAAATGGGCTGTGGGAGGCTTCAGGTTTCCCACTCCAGTGGAGTTCAGACTCTAGGAGTTGGGCCTAAAAGCCTAGCTGGCTGGCTCTCTTCCTCTCTTACTGAAACACACAATCAAGAAGGCAATAAATACTCAGGTGCTTTGGTTTGATTCCAGATCCTGTCCTTGGATTATAGATTTATGTCTAATTTAGCAAAGCAGGCTGTAAGCCAGGGTGTGAGTTAGGGTGAAATGCTGACAAAGCACAGTGGATTTTGGGCTGGGGATCAACAAGGAAAAGCAACGAATGCAGCAGTAGCGGAGAGAGATTCTGAAAGCGAGATGTGAAAGAGGCTCTGTCCCTGATGTTGTGTTCGCACGGTGCTTCCCAAAACGCACGGTGTGTAATTGGTGTATTCGCAGGGCTCAAAGATGTACCGATGCAAGTATGTTCTTGACCACTGAAATGCGGGTGAGACCTCTCCCTGTTCAGCAGAATGAAATTATAACTGAGTTACTGTGAGGCGGAGCAAGCCTGAAATTGGAGTTCAGGCTTGTGGCCTCCCTGTTAGTAGGCTTAGGACGTTATCCCTCGTGTAGCATTGTTGTCTTGGCGTATTCGATGGCAGCTGCGTTTTGTGGCTTTGAGCTTGCTGATAATGCTTCATGAAGTAGCCTGGAAGTAGCCTTCAGATCTCAGAACCAGGCTGATGAAGGGCCACTTTGGAAGGACGTGGCCTTGGTTAGCAGGCCAGTAGTCACCGGAGATCTATCAAGTGATACCTCCTCTTACCACTAACAACTCCTGGTGCCCACAGCTCTGCGTGGACTGATGTAGAATACGTAATGATGGTCCAGCCACATCTTTTGTTGCCAGCAGTAGCCCTTGGCCAGCAAGTGCTTTAGCAGGAGCTGGAGTATGAGCAGTGATTTGACTTCATCTGTGCTCTTATTGATATTTTGTGTTACCTGCGTGGACCTGGGTGCAGCAACAGACATTTGTTTTCCTTTTTATTCCAAGGCAAAGTTCCCCTGCCAGCTAAGACTTCTCACTATACAGAACCTTGCTTAAAATGTTCCAGGCCAAACAGGATTTTCAGATATCTGGGGGTGTCTTGGGTGAAAAGGGTGCAGGACGACACAGAACTGTGGTGCGATGCGCTGCTTCCTGCGTCTCCTGTCTTTTCCAGTACCTAGACTGGATGTGGGTAGGAAGTGATGCATGATGCAGATGGAGGAAGGGGAGAGTTGAGACTTGAAGTGATGAACAAGTCAGAATGTCTGCACCCTTTTTGGTGTGTCTGTGGACATAGAGCACAGTTGTGCACAGGTCACCTGGATGCTGTGTTTCGGATCTGTCAGCTGGATTTTGCAGTTTTGCCAAGGGGTTAACTGGGTATGGAAGTACCATGCTCTGAAAACCTCTTCAGTCCAGAGGAACAGGATATTGGGCGTCCGTATTTATGTTGTTTCTGACCAAGTATCACGTGGGGTCACTAAATCCAGTGTCTCTCTCTTCCCTTAGCTGAAGCTTGAAGATCGCTCGGTGGTCCCTCGAGATGTGGTCAGACATATGAGCTCCAGCGTAAGTGCTTTTTTTCCTTTGTCCCTTTTTGATCATGATACTGCTGCATGGATTTCTAAGACTTGCCAAATTGCCTGAATGGAATTGAACAGTAATGCTTTGAGCATGTTCTATTTTTAGTGTGTTTGATAGACCTAGCTGTATCCTTTGAAAATTAAATGCTGATAAGGCTGCCTCTCTACTGTTGCATATCTGCAAAGGTCTCCTGAGCAAGTAAGCCTGACAGTGTTGGGTAATGAGACAAGAAGCCTGACTGTCCTGTCATCCTTAAGTTTTAAATCAATCCATTCTGAGATGCAGAGAGTGTGGGACCTGCTCTCCCGTACCTAACAGGGAGGCTGGAGGGGAGGTAGATCGCATTGCTGCTGTGTGCCTTTTGTGTGCGGTGGCAGAGGATTTGCAGGAAATGTTTTCAGGGAGACCTCTCAATCTACAGCGAGCACTGTCTTGTCCAGTTTCTCCCAGAAATACAGCAAATCCCAACACTACTGAAGCAAGGCATACGTTGAAGCATCTGACACAGCTAGGTCAGCAGAAGGCAAGCTGGTTCTTGATCAGCAGCCTATAATCATTACCTTTACTCTTCCTGGATACTATTTTAAGTCCTAGTCATTCTGTTCTAATTGTACAGCATTTATGCTTGTCAGAGATGAGTGGATTTGGTTTTTGTTTAGGGAATACTGGGAGCGTTGTTCAGATCGATTATCAGATGAGATGTGGTCTGTTTAGGAGCTTAGCTAGATTGGCAATTTTTTGCTGTTGGCGCACACCTAACCTCTAACCCCGAGCCATATGGCCTGCCATGTGCACGCCTGGATCTTCCCTTGACTTGATTCCAGCAATGTGGCTACCAAGGTTGTGATGAAGCGGGCAGCTGGCCGCTAACTGCTGCAGTTGCCCACATGGTGTGCAGCCTGGTGCAGGGATGGGAAAGGCCATTCTCTGACCTGGGTGTTCGGATTTTTTAAATAAATCCTTTTTGTCCATTAAAAAGTAAACCCACCCCTTATTCATAGAATCTTCCAAAGAGAAGAAAAACGGGAAAAAAACCTTGAATGGTAATTTGAAAAATGTTGAAGCAAAATATTTCCTTAAGAAATGTAGTTGTTTGAAATGGAAATTTGGAGTCAATGTATCTTACTAAAACTGCAGCTTTATGAAAGTATTTAAGTCCAAAAAAAAAAAAGGACCGTGAGCAAATTGAAATATCAGCTGTTCACGCCCATTGTACCTGGCATAGCTGGACTCTGTAGTATATCCTTGCTCAGAGGGATTCTCTGAGTCCTGCCTCTCAACTGGTTGTTCTCCAGTGCTGCTTAAAGTCATTTCAAGCTTTCAGGACAGCAAGTTCTTCTGCTCTTAGCAAACATGGATGTGCTGCTTTTGCTTGCAGTTTCCATATGCCTCTGAGCAGAAATTGGCTCCTCTGGCTTGCTGCACATGTAGCAGTAGATACATTGCCCAGCGGTTGTTTTGCATGCTCCTTTATTGTCTGTTTGCATGTTTAAACACTGGCTTTTGCTTGACCATTTGTACCAGTGGTTGATAACTTCATTTTTTTTTAATTGATGGAACGGTGAGGGTATAACTCAATTTCTCTCCACTCTAGTCAAAAGCATAGCAAATCTGAACATGACTTACACTTCACCTTGCCCTCAAATATGTTCTAAATGTCAGTGGTAAATGAAACAAACCCCTTCTATCCCGAAGAAAACCTTCACTTGTTAATCAGATGTATTCCAAAAATCAGAAGAGCATTTAAAACAAAATCTGCAAGTGTCAGCCTGCCAAATTCAGGATGTGGGATGGTTGCCCTGCACCAGTTGGCCTGGCAAATGCACAATGTGAAACTTATTCTGTATTCACCACACTCTCTTAGAGCTTGTTTTTAACCTTGAGCGGGAAGGACTCGAAATCCTCTGTTCCTCAAGGGAAGAGAGCTGAGTCAAATTCATGTGCTTCTCATCGAGCACTGAATGTGGGGAAAGACTGCTTCAGGGGGTAATGCATAGAATGAGATCACTTTCTCTGAATGCAGCTGGGGCTGTAAATCTAATCCAGCTGGATGAGAACTGGTGAAAGTGGTGGTGTTCGTTTTTCCAGGTGATATGCTAATTTGGGTGAAGGATTAGAATTAGGTCTGCAATCTGCCAGGCACCTGGATTTTGTTGCTTCAAAGGGTGCTGGGCTATCCTGTCCCTTTTAAATAAAGGAATAAGAAGGTGGTGTAAAGATCCCTTTATCAGAAAAGAGCGTTGAGGGAAAGAGAAGGATGGGGGAGGCAGAAGGTGTGGGACTGCAGCCTTTGCCTGCTGGACTGCTTTTATCTCAGATGGCAGTTTGCTAGTCTGCCCTAAAGCCTTGTCTCTGATGGGGAAGGAAAAGAGTCACTTCTCTGTCCCTTCACTGCTTAAATACTCAGTATCTCCAGCGTGAGGCATGCTGTCAGGGTACCAGAAGCAGCAGGAAGAAAGTTGAGGAGTGCCCTTAGTTCTGGTGTGAGTGGGGCTTGAAGCCACCAACGCTTGTAAGGAAGATCAGTCGCCTCCCTCTTCCAGTTCTGCTGTTGGAGTTGATAGAAATTGATTTTTGTAATAGAACTGTGAAATGCTAGCTCATCTCACGTGCTCCCTCCTTTAATGGGAGCGTCTGATGAGCGGGCTGGGACGGTTGTGTTTGAGCAGGCTGGTGGGGAGCTGTGCTCTGGCTCTAGACCTGCCCTGGAGGACAAGAGACAAGTTGGCGACTTCTCTCTCCGGGCCTGCATTACTGAGTGCTGCTGTCATCTCAGAGTGATTCAGCAGAACCCCTCAGTCCGCAGATCTGCCTCCCCTGTCGCAGGCTAATGTTTCATGTGACACTGAAATAAACTCATAACAAACAAAGGTTCGGTGGCAGGTGAGGGAGGAGAGCTGTGAACCAACAGTGCTGTAGCTTCGGGGGCTGCTCACAACATTGACCTCTGCTTTCTTAATCACAGACAGTGCTCTGTGCTTGCTCAAGCGTTTTGCAACTGGAGGGAGAAGCAAGCTGAGCTAAACCCGGTGCTCTTGCCGTGACTAGGTGGCACCCGACTGTGTTAGGTGGGAGGCAGGCTCGTACGGTGGTGCAGGCACCTTCTCCATGGGGAAACTGTCGCTTAGAGAATGGGCAGAGGGTATTGGTATGTGTCAGTTGCCCCAGTCCTGGTTTTATTACTTGTTATTCTTTCACCATCAATAAAAGAGGGTGTTTAGGCCCAGATAAGATGATCCACAGGAACTGCAGGCGCTCAGTTGTATCACGCCTCAGAGCTGCTGTCGCGTTGGCTGCTGACAGAGGAAAAATTAATTCCGAAATGCTCAGTGTAGGGCAAGGGATTTGTTTCTTGAGGTTTTTTTGGTTCTGACTACTAAGACATCCAAAACACAGGGCTGAACTGCAAAGCACAGGCAGAGGGTGGACTGGGCATACTTAGTTTAGCTTAATCTGGAGGAAAAGTGGCGTAGGTGGCTGTGCTCTGGCCTTCAGAAGCTGTGGGTTTGGGTTGAGCAGGTGCCACTTCTGAGCAGGCCTTGCTCACCATGCTCCAATCATGCTGGCAGCAGCTTTTGCGAGTCCGGCATAGTTCTGGCAAATCCTGTTCAGGTGAGAGTTATGGTGCAGCTCTGCCGAGCTCCTTCCGGGCAGCCTGTGCAGGTTACAAGCTACGTTAGGCTTAGCTGCTGTCTGTCTTGATGGAGCTATAGCTGGGAAAGGCTTCCTTTGCCTTCCCAGAAAGAAATAGGAGTGGTATGTGGAGCCGCTGAAGGGAACAAGCCCCTTCTGCTTTGGGCGCAGCCTGCAAGGCTCTCCCAGCCCTCCCGGCTGTGCTGGCACAGGCGATGTTTGGGTCAGGACCCCCTCTCCTCATCGCCGCCTCCTCGGGAGCCGCAGGGCTGCGGAGCACAGAGTTGGTGTGATGTGAGGAACAGGGCTTGCAGCAGGCAGGTGGAAAACAAGCCAGCCAAATGGGCTGAGCAGTCTGTCTAGGAATTATCCCGGACTGCGGGTGTCTGCGGGGTGTCTTTTGCTCTAACTACCAGTCCCCAAGATAAGACTGGAGGAGTTGAGCACCAGCAAACTCCTGAACTCCCAAAAGGGCTGCCCAGGCCTCTGAGTGAAAGCCCTGAATAAATATTTAATGTGTTTGAAAGAACAGCATGTTTATAGGTGGACTGAGCAAACAAATCCATTTCTCACAGGGTATAAGCCCTTCGAGTGTTATGCTCAAGTCCTGCTGGAGCAGAGACCTTGATGCTTGAGATAAGGACAGCTCCAGAAGTTGCTGATACCAGGGCATTTGTCGTGCTGGCCCTCAGTCAGCTTTTATAATGGACTTGTGGTCTTTAATAAATAAGAGTATCGATTGTCCCAGCTGTCAGGAGGCCAGGGCAGCTGCCGCATTTGACAGTGTTTGGGTTAGCAGCCCTTCCTTGCAGGCCTCCACCATATGTGTAAGCAACATGCATATTGTGTTCTCCCTGCCAAACTATCCCCAGAAGGCTCTTGACAGCATGCATTATTTTCTTGGGGACAGAAAAGATTGAAACTTTGCTAAAAAGTGAGGGAGATAATGACAACCACCTCGTAATTGGACCAACTGTAAATTATCTGGCTTGAAACCTTGAAATCTGATGAAAGGTGCCAGATTTTTTTTTTCAGTAGGGCAGTAACTGAAGACTATTTATATTGTCCTGCAAAATCAAGATTTACATGAGAAGTCACAGATAGCTTTAAAGGTTTTCCCTTGGGTGCTGGGTGGATGGATGATCTACCCCTGCCTTTGCTGGCTCGGGGCAGTTCCTGCAGGGCGGTCCCATGCACTTGCAGAGATCTGCTCAGCTGGATAGACCAAGGAGCCAGGCAGATTAAAGCAAGTAAATGCTAATCACCTGACATAGTGTGGTCGCATTTGAGCGGAGGCAGCAGTCTCTGGGCTGCTGCATTAGCAGCCATTGCAATTTTTAACTGGGAAGAGAACACTGCAAGTCTTTAGTGATCTCACCTTCTGAGTTGTCTCAGGGTCATGAGAAATGCCCCTTCAGAACAAGGGCCTGAAGGGTATGAGGCAGGTTTGCTCTCGAGACTTGTCTCTGCGCTTCCCATCTGTACACAGAGCATGTATGTGTGTATGTAGGACCTTCCCTTGGCGATAAACCGTTTTTCCTCTTTTGTGCTTTCAGGACAGCCAGTGTGGGACAGTAATTGATGTAAACATAGAGTGTGCTGTGAAGCTGGTAGGAACGAACTGCATCCTCTACCCTGTCAACAGCAAGGACCTGCAACATATCTGGGTGAGAACATAGCCAAAATACATGTGGGAGCCAGGGCCTGGTGGTTTGGAGGGGTGCTGCTGTATTCCAAGTAACACATGCAAGGGAGGCATCCATATTGTGCAAGATGCATCTGTGGTTTGGTTTTATTTTAAACTAACTGAAAGTATCCTCCCTAGAAGAAGATGATGCAGCATCACCTCATCTCCCCATCTGTTCTGTGTTTCTGATCACATCGCTGAGACCAAATTGACTTGGAGGGCTAGGTTGACATTAAATGGTGTGAGAAGTTCACTGAGATGCGCTGGTGTGATGACCTGATTGGGACAGCCCCGTGGCGGTGGCATCGAGCTTCTGAGCTGCAGTATTGTTATTGTTTAAACAGGCTATAAAAATGCTGGGAGGAGTTGAGTATTCTGTTGAGCTGGAAGAGTCTGAAATGTACCTGGTTCCTCCCTCCTGGGTGGGTGGTTTCCAGAGACCAGGTGGCATAGGATTTCATCATTCTTTTTCCTTTGAGAAAAAGATAATTTGGGAGTGAAGAGCAGGAGCGTCACAACCCTTCTCAAGAAACAGCTTGTGGAAAGGCAGTGGGATACAGGCTTTTCTGCTCAGGATGGAATATTAAGCTCGGAAATAAAAATTAACTGTTAATATTGGCTGAAGGCAAGTGTGACTTAGCAGGTTTGAGATCTAAGGAAAAAATCTGAGGAAGCCTGAGCTGTTTAAATGGAGAATCCAGGCTGTAGGCCGACTGTCACACTCTTCAATGTACACTTATTCCGGTGTATAGTGAGAGCTGCGGTTGCTGTCATAAAGCCCTTTGAGATTGCGATCTAGTTTGCATTGTCTGAGGACTGACTTGATGGCTCAAAGTACAAGGGTTGATGTTTGTAAGTCTTGTTTTCTGTTTTGTTCATAGCCTTTCATGTACGGTGACTACATAGCCTATGACTGCTGGCTGGGCAAGGTCTATGACTTGAAGAACCAAGTCATCCTCAAGCTTTCCAATGGAGCCAGGTAATTCTTCCTGTTGAAGACTTGTCCCCCTTAGATCAGGATTGTGAAACCATTTTGGGAAAACTAAAAACAGGCTGGGCTTCTCATTTGCATACTGATAAATTATCTGCTTGAATTATCTTCAGATGTAGAGTAAGAGTATATCTTTTGCTGGAAACATCGAGATTCATTGGTCACCCTGTGGAAAAGCTGTTGTCCGAAAGGTGGCAGGTTTTTTTCAATCCCAGCAGATCAGTCCTCCAGAACTGAAGTATGTTGGTTTTTAGGCTGCGCTTCTGTCCTGGAAAAGTGGCTGTTTAAGATGGATTGCATATGCCAGACTCTCTCAGTAGGAGTGCATACCTTCACTGAGATGCAGGGAGGGAGGATTCTTACCTTAAACAAACAAAAAAAAAAATCTGTGAAAGCGTAGAAACTACCAGGCGAGTGGTTTTTATCAAAGACAAACAAGCAGCCCAAGACTGAACAGCACTGCTTTATTTTCACTGTGATTTGCAACAGTGTTAGGAATTTTCTTTCAATGAAGACATAATCCAAAGCTGTATCTCTGATGAGCTTTAACTAGAGGTATTGAAAGAAATATCTATTTAACTTATTTTGTAGTTCTGCAAAGCCAGCGGAAGGATCTGAATTCTATTCCTTGTGCGTGTTGGACAGTTACTTGAGAACTAAAACCATCTGAACTCACTACATTTGCTCTGTTACTGAGTCCTGTCTTGTCCGACAAACTTTTTTATTGAGAAAGAAGGAAGGGACCGGTGGAGGGCAAGAGGCTGATGGGCCTGGTAGCTGGGGGATAACCCATCTGTCTTGGAAACAGAGTGCTGACACTGATTTTTTTTTTTTTTTAAATCCACCCACAACCCTGCAGCCAGCTCCGAGTCTTTCTAAGAGAAGCGAGCAATGCAAGAGCTATGACAGATGATTGGTGGATGCGCCTGTGATTTTGATTGTTTTAGCTTTTGATTAACCCAGACTGAAAGGCTCTTACGCATATGTTAAACTGGGAGTGAAAAATAGCTACGCTTCTCTATCTGTATTGCCTGTAGTTACTGGTGCAATTTAAAACCTTGCTTAGTTTCTGTTACCAGCTCATGCATAGCTATGCAAAATGAGGTAACTGTTTTCAAAATCTCTTCCTAATGAATCATTCGAAATCTTTACCCAAAGTCACTCTGGAAATGAAGCTATTACTGAAGCAAGTATATCCAAATTGCCTTCAGGTTCCAGTGTTGCTGTGAATAATAAATGGGACTTTTTAGCAGGTAAATCTTATCCAGCACCCTGCATATTACTTACTTCTTTACATCCTGAAGGGAACCTTTAAATACCAGGCAGTTCTTCTATAGCTTGTCCACAACCAGTTTTGCTGTGGACCATAAAGGCTCAGCGATATACTGCCGGGCATGTGGACAGACCTGCTCAGGCAGTGGCCGTTAATTTGGTGCTGTTTGCTTGTGAGATGGATAGCTCTGGAAGTGCCACCGTGTCTCTTGTCTGTTTTCCAGGTGTTCTATGAGCACAGAAGATGGAGCCAAGCTGTACGATGTTTGTCCTCACGTCAGTGACTCGGTGAGCTTCTGGTTCTCCCGAGAGTCTTTTTGATCAACTTCATCTCGTAAGCTTTCTGTGCAGGAGGGAGGGGGAAGGCAAAACCATAGGCGCTTGTTAATACTAAAAATTAAACGATGCATCACAGCTGAAAAACACTTCTAGATCTTCACTTGAAGTAAGTGTAACAGGATGTAGCTTAAAGGTAATGTTAGTAATGAGCAGGTTTTGAGGAGGTATTACAATTAGTGTATCCAACTGCCTTCTTTGCAAACAACTTGCATAACATCCAGTCAGATGGCTGATGTCAAGGAAGTTCACTCTCTGCTCATTATATCTGTACGTGTTTGAAAAGGCTCTTACTCCATTTAATGCTTTCAAAATAGTTCCCCTTCTGGAAAAGGGCATATTGTTTAAAAGGTGTTCTGCTAGAAGCACGTTTCCAGATCACGTAAAATACTGTCTCTCTTGCTATTGTAATCCCTCGTGTTCTCTGAATGGAGACCTGCCACCATCCTGGCATTTTCCAGATCACATGGCAGGGAAGGATTGCTAGCTTTTGGCTAAAACATAGTTCCCTGTGTGATGACGGGATCTAACCTCTCACCTTTAAAGGCTGATGGCAGCTTGCTTGTTTATCCAAACAGCATTAGCAGGGCCCTGCTGCACTCCGGCAGCGGTATTGGGAGCTGGCTGAGAACTGCGTGTAATTCCTAGGAACTAGCAATGCAGTCAGCGCTTATCCCTCCCAGCCTTCAAAGCAAAGGTCCCTTTGATCTAAAGCTGCACTTCTGTTAAAATTTAATGCCTGTTTCTTGAAGAGTAAATGGAGTATCGGTTTAATAGGATGTGCTGCTGTGGCTTCCTTATTCTTAATAGAAAAGGTGAGGTCTGTTGCTTGATATTCTCCAGTATCTTACCTCTTCTACTTTGGGTTGTGCAGTATGTCTTCCACTTGCTAAATGGATGCTGTAGCAGCATCCAGTTTCTGGGTACCCAATTTTGAGATAGCTTGTTTTGAGTCAGGCTGCCTTTAAAGAGTACATAGTCCTCTGCAGACTTGTGGTTTGGTCTGAAACATGAGTTGTCTCCAGTGTTACTCTTGATCCTGTACTCAGAACTGCTGTGTGTTAGATACTTACCTGACTTAGCTCTTGTCACACTGCTCTCATCCTTTCTGACACATGACTCGATATAGTTTTGTACTCAGTATTTTATCTACCCTAAACTGCTCTGTCCGCCCCCACGTCCCGAATCTTCTGCTCATCAAGTCACTCTAAATAGCAGCGGGAAGGAGCTCTAGGACAGCGACTGCTTACCGTCCTGTTTTGTTTACAAAGAACTGTCATATTAACTAATCCACTGCAGACAGTAGTAATACGTACAAACTTAATTTGACAAGCAGAGGAGTGAAGGCAGGCATCCTCTGGCTCTGAAAGCTGTAGATGCTTGAATTAGAGCATGGAAAAAAGATGGGTGTCCTTGCCCAGGACTCAGCCCACCTTGGCTACCTTGTTATTGAGAACATTTGTGTGGAAATCCACATCTTTTGTTTCCTCCAAGTACCTTACTTCTCCCCCACTGAGTCATAGTCCCCTACGGATGTGTGACAGAGCAGGTTGCTATAGGAACTGCTGGGCTGACTTCAGGAGAGGAATGAGCTTTAAGAGATGGGCAACTTGCAGACTTTTCCTATACGGTTAATTTTACTGAACATGAATGACAGAAGAGAAATGCTAGAATCTTAAATCTCTAAGAACAGGAGTCCTTCATGCTGGTTTTTTTTCCCTTCTCTTTCCCACACAGGGTCTCTTCTTTGATGATTCATATGGCTTTTATCCTGGGCAAGTCCTCATCGGGCCTTCTAAAGTCTTCTCCAGTGTGCAGTGGCTCTCAGGTGTGAAGCCTGTTCTGAGCACAAAGAGCAAGTTCAGAGTGGTGGTGGAAGAGGTAAGGACTGACAAGCTGACACACGGCCACCTTCTGCACAGAACAGTCGCTGGCTGGCATTTTGGAGCAGAGTCAGCTTTCCATGGTAACCTTCCAAGAACAAATGTTGTTCTGAGGTGACGAATTCCTCATTGTGGATGGACAGGACTTCGGAGTGTGGCTTGGCTTTTACTCCCAAGGGTCCCTGCCAGCACCCTGTAAGGTGATCGCGTGCCAATACACTTAGAGGCTGATCATTAGGGTAGTAGAAGCACCTCTTCTATTGAAACTTAATGTTGCATGCTATCCAAAAAGGGAGAAACGTTGCTGACTCATTGCTGAAAGAGGGAGCAGCTCCGAGTCCCTTAGCATGTCTTTGTGACATTGCACCTCTGACTTGTATGTACTTTAGCTTCCTTCCCAAGGTAGATGTCATCTATCTTGAAGTTAAACTTGTAGCAGCTCTCGATGTTGCTAAGAGCTGTGCTGTGGGAGCACTGTAGCGGTCTTGGATGTGGTGAAACTGCACTTGGCCATCTTAAATGATAAAAGCAGGTTTGCTGCTTTCCTGTGCATTCAGTTCCTAGACACTGGTCTAGGAAAGCTTCTGAAAAATTAAATTGCTTTCTCTCTCTTTATACTGTAGGTACAGGTAGTAGAACTAAAGGTTACTTGGATCACTAAAAGCTTCTGTCCTGGAGGTACAGACAGTGTGAGCCCTCCTCCCTCCATAATCAGCCAGGAGAAACTGTCCAGGTGAGATCGGCTGAAAACCCCTCTTCACTCCCAGCACCCAGGGCCTGCACAGACTGTGGGTAACACGCCTGCCTACCAACTGATTAGACACAATGCTGCTGTTTCCAGTGGGTTTTTCTCCTTGTTGTATGCCTGTGTATTCCAGAGCTTTGAATATGTGAGAATAGCTTCCAAATTAGTTTAGCAGGCACTGGAGTTACCAACACCGGGGCTAGCGTCCCACCAATCCTCTCCAAGTACTCTCCAGCTGACAAGTGCATAGAGGAAAGTGGCGTCTGGCAACAGCTCGCTTCTTCCCTGGTCCTTCCACTTGTGCCTGGAGCAGGTTGCAGCTTTTAACTGTGTGGCTGCACTAGCTCAGGACAGCTAAGGTGTCCTGCTCTGGACCCAGGCTGGTGCTGAGGGAGCATCTGGTGCCCTCTGCAGGCTACAGCTTCAAAAATGGGCTGGAGAAAATTCAGAAGTCAGATGAGTAATAGCACAATGCAGTGTAGCTCCTGCCGGGAGCTCATAAGGAAGCTGGAGGAGAGGAGCTCTGGGATGACTGCGAAAAAAAAAACAATGCCAACTTCAAATGCCTCTTGGCAGCTGTCTCTGGGAGGGGGAGCTGGAGGGAGAGGAGTGACTGAGGCCCTACCCAAACCCCTTGTATCCCACCCAGTCCCTGGTGAGATTTTCCACTCCTCCTTTAGAATTGTGTGCCTGGAAAAGATTTGGTGTGGTGTTGGCTTCTAACACCCCAGAAGCGCTGTTGGCCTGAGGTCGTGCCAGTTGCGTGGAGGCCCTGGTCGCTACTAGGTTCTGTTACTGCTGTTGCACTTTGCTCATGGCTGTCCTCCCATTCTACCAGGGTAAAGCGTCTAGGGTGCTTTGACCATGCCCAAAGGCAGCTTGGGGAGAGGTGCCTCTATGTGTTCCCGGACAAAGTAGAACCTGCAAAAATCACCTGTGAATGCCCTGAGAGGAACTGTGTCCTGGGTGAAGGATCAGTTGCCAAAAAGGTGAGCTGAGGGGTCGAGGGAGGCATTGATTTCTCTAAGCATTTCTGGTCGTTGTGGCTTTTAAAGCAGAAATCTTCCAGGTAGTCATGTGGTCTGAAATGTGACTCCCGAAGTGGTGGTTGTAAAGAGTAATGGCTTGTTGTTGCCAGCAGCGAAGTCACCTTGTAGAGCAGTCTGACGGTGCTGGGTGAGGCATGCAGCTAATGCCATGAGAGAGCATGAACAGGACCTTGAACGTAGAGGTGTCACCTTGCAGGGGTCAAGCCGTGTCGGAGCTGGTGTGCTCTGACAGCCAGGACTGTTAGACGCATGTCGTTTTCATTAGCATGACCTCAGGTTTCTCATGGAGCTGAACTGTTCAGTTAAATCCTTGCTACAGCGAGACAAGAAAGAAATCTTTGCTTCCTAGGCCAAATGACTCATGCTATGGTTTCTACATGCTGGCTGTAGAGCAGCGGTGTTCCTAGAATAACAGGATATCATCAGTGTTGGATGGTGACCTCCTTGCATAGCTGTGTCTGTTATGTAGATTAACTTGCGCAGCCTGTGACCTTCTGTAACAAAAAGTTCAGAGCGTGCTTAAAATAGCCTTAAGGAGCAAAGCTCACTTTCCTTGGACTAGTCCAGTGCTGCTCCTGAGTAGAGCAATGGAGAGATGCCGGTTTGCCGAATACTCTGGTGCAGGTAAAATGTGCAGAAGCCCGTGGGGTGCTGTTTTCCTCTGTGTGTAAAGCTAACAGTTCCCCAGGTTGGCTGGCAACTTGCTGAGTGTGCAGGCACGTTGTCTGACCCAGGTCTGCTTTCTCTAGGTGAGGCGGCTGCTGAAGAAGCAGATAGTGAAGATCATGTCATGCTCCCCGGAGTCTCAGGGTACCAGTGAAGCCCCTGACAAAGAGTCTGCTGCAGCTGCTGACCAAAAATCAGAAGAGCTAAAGCCTGGGTCAAAGTGTGAGCTGGATGACTCTTCCAACAGTGCACCGAGTCCTGGCGAGAGAAAGGAGGAGCAGCCTGAAGAAACTGGGAAGGAGAAGGGGGCAGCAGTAGTGCGACAGCAGCAGCCTCCCTTTCTGCTGAAAGACGAAGGGTCAAGCGACTACCGGCTTCAGTCCATGGAGCAAGATGCTGATGATGAGGCAGCCGATGACACTGATGACACTAGCTCTGTCACCTCTTCTGCTAGCTCCACCGCTTCCTCCCAGAGTGGCAGCGGCACTGGCCGCAAGAAGAGTATCCCTCTTTCCATCAAAAACTTGAAGCGGAAGCACAAGAAGAAGAAGACAAAGATTTCAAGAGAATTTAAGCCAGGAGACAGGTGAGTTGGATTTCCAAACCCAGGTACGCTTGCCAAATATCCCTTATCAAAGCTCTCAGATGTAAACCATCTCTTCCGCTTGGTTGGAGGTGTGATGGTGTGCGTCACGTTAAAACACCCCTTGGTAGTAACCAGCAGTGATTATCTTGTGATGACCAGCAGTGGCCTGGTTGAAATCAGCTTGGTCTCAGTCCAGCTTCTGATGAAAGTGGGGCCATGTGATGTGGCACTGATGCTATTCTATCTCAGCTGTGCCTCGGGGCATTGACTGTGCTGGGCTCTGTACGCAGAGGAAGAGACAGGTGAATGAAGATCATACAGCTTAAACATGACACTAATTGGTTACATCATTGGCAGCTTCTGCAGAGAGGCTGAGGATAGGCCGTGCTGGTGGGAAAGGATGGCTTACCCTCAGAGAGCTGTCTCCAGATCAGCACGGAGGTCTGTGCTGGCAGGGGTCCCTACTGCAGTGGGCTCTGTATCCTCATTCTGCTCTGGAGAGAGGTCTGCAACTTTGGCCAGCAGTATACCACTTATTGGGTTTTTAATGAACAAAATGCACTCCCTGAGAGCCTTGGAGGGTTTTATTTCAGTAGCCTGGGGAGGTAGCGTTGCATCTATCTGTCCATTTCTAGATAAAACTGGATCTCGGCAGCTTTTACCGAACTTGAGAATGTTTAAGCTGTTCTCAGGGGATGCAAAAACATCTGATAGCTGGCGAGCCTCTCTTGCTGGCTTCCCTGGGCTCCTAGTTGTGTACGGATCCCGCATCAGAAGCGAACTAGTACAGATAATGTAAGAATCCTCCCAGAATAGTGACATTATCAGGATTCAGGAGATCCAGTGGTTCGAGAATGCCGTGAACTTTGTTCACATTTTGTTTGGGTATTTTAGCTTTGACTGTGTGCAAGGACAGTTGTTCCTTTAGTCCTTGTGTGTTTTGGAGATACTGGATTTGAAGGACAAAAACATGAGCAGAGCAATATTCGAGGGAAAGAAACAAAAACAGGAGAGCATGATAGTGTGCCTGGGAACGATTCGCAGTTCACTGGTCACTTCTTACCCCTCTGCTGAGTGCCTCTGCTTCATTAAAGGCTTTGCTGAGGAGTGCTTGGCTAGTAAACCTGGTAGCTTTCTGCACCGTACAGGCAGTGGGGAGAAATCCCTGTGACAACAGTGAGAGATTCCTGTGCTGGATCTGGGCAGCTCTGTACAAGGAATGCAGAGATCAGATGTTGGAACACTTTGCAGAGATGACCCTGCTGCAGAGAATAAGAAATACAGGTTTTTAAGCACAGAATGTGAAACCCCAGCTGATACTTCAAAGGGCGTGTGTGGCAGCTGGTCACGGCTCAGTACGAGGGGTCTTCGCTGTTTGACTATTCAGATGAAGCCGGTGAGACCATCAGTAGGTGTGCTGCCAAACGCTGCTGAGAAATGCAAAGCGATGGGCTTGCTGCAGTTAGTCACCAGATCTGATGTGTCAGCTCATGGGCATCTCTGACTGCAGGGGGCCAGCTCAGCCTGTGGCTTTACCATCATTTCGCGACTTGCTGCAGCTCTACAGGCAGCACAGAGACATCTGGTTATTTTTTTAGTGAGGATATACAGGGATTTTTGCTAATGCCAAGTTGTGATTTTTGTTTGAGAAGCAGCGTAAACTGTGTTGCAGACGGGACCGTACCGTTTCCTTGGGTGGCCTGCCTTTCTACTCTCCCACCCTCAGCTGCACATGCCCCCACTTCTCCCAGGGAACCGTCTGTTGGCATGTCACCCACCACACTTGACCTGTTACGCTTTTCCTTCTCTGATAATTTCTGCTGTTGAGTGCTGGCCCTACCAGAAACTTCATTTTATTTCTACTTAAATATTTCTCTGACATTCATAAAAACAGCACTGGAGGAAAACAGTTGTATTTGCCTATTGTATTTTCTTTATGGTTTGACTTGAAACCAACATAAATACAGCACTTGTGTTACGCCTGGAAGGCCTGGCCGGCAAAATAAAGACAAAACTTAAAATCAGCATGGGATTCAATTTGTTCTGTGCTGTAGGTGGCATGAAAATTGTTGAGGCCTCATTAGAAGAGCCCGTCCAGCTAGACTGCAGCGCTGTTCCTCCTGCCCCCCAGCAACTTGTCTTTCCAAGCAACTCTGTCAAGCTCCACAGCAGAGTACCAGCATGTGGTCCATTGTTGCGTGTTTGGGTTTCATTTCTGAGCTGCAGAGACACACATGTATGTGTTTGAACAGCTGGGAAGGAGACTTGTCTCTTAAACAACATCCTTTTGCTTTACCCACATACAATGTGTTGCCTTTTTTTTCCTTCTTCCTGGAAGGGCTGAGATGGATGCTGCTTGATCTTTCCGTCCCAGTCCCATGCTCCTAGCTTCAAAGACTCCTCAGAGCTGCCAGGCTAGAAGGTGCTTAAGTGGAGAAGATCTTAAGGTCCAAAGTATTTGAAGCTCCTGTTGTGCCTCTGCCAGGGGTAAAAGTGGGTGCTAGTAGATACTAATTTGCTCCACTAGGAATAGAAGTGAGCTCAGCATCCAGCTCCCTGGAACGTAAGTCCTCCTGCAATATAGACTTGCAGCAACGTTACATCTGCAGAGATTGAGAACCCGTCAAAACAAAGCCTGCTGTGTAGCTGCTTCCACTGGGACTAGATGGTGTTTCCCAGCTTGCTTCCCAGCCTGCTGCTATGTGTACCCTTGCGCTGCTGAGACCCATCTTGATTCCTTACACTGGCAGCATCGCGTTCCAGCTGTGCTCCTGCATGTTCCCTCTGGTGACTCGTTGCCTTTCTGTGTTCCCAGAGTTGCTGTAGAAGTGGTGACCACGATGACTTCAGCTGATGTGATGTGGCAGGATGGCACCGTGGAGACAAACATTCGCTCCAATGAGCTGATTCCAGTCCACCATCTGGACAACAACGAGTTCTGCCCTGGGGATTTTGTGGTGGACAAAAGAGGTATTGGGTGTCAAAAGAATGTTCTCCTCAGGGAACAAACATGGTCTTAATCGTGAAGTATTCTTCGATCTGGATCTCCTAATGTACACTGTAGCCCTTTCTACAGTAGCTGTTGTAATGCTCGCTTGAGGTAGGCACAGGGGCCTAACAAGGGACAGGCAGTGATTCAGGCGGCCTAACATGAATGCCAGCAGGGAACCGTTATTTAAATACCAAGGTTGAACTATGACAGCAGGCAGGATGTGAAAGGAGTAAATGCCAAGGATTCTCAGCATTTCTGTAGACTAGAGGTGGCCCACCTTCTCCTTGAAAGTGCAAACTGCTTTGAGCTCTCTTGCAGAATAAGGGGAGAAATTAACAACTCACACTGCTTTCTCTGTGTGGCTTACCTATCGTGACTCTCCATTTTTCTCTTGGAGGGTTTTGGGATCCAGAGGCGGCATCTTGCATCCCTTTTCTTCGCCAAACTAACTGGTGACACTAGTGAGGGTCACAGCACAAGTTCAAGGAGACTTACAGCTTTTGGGCATGAAATATTGATGGCACACCGTCTGGCTCTCAGTTCCTCCTCTGTCCTAGCAGGGATAGACCCTCAACAGTGGGGAGCACAAGATACTGTCAGACTGGGAAGAGAGAAAGCTGGCTTAGCAAAAAAGATGATACTGTTTTGTGTAGCCATTTTTGACTAATAGTCTGACGGGTCTTGTGGGTTAGGTATGGTTTGTGGAAAGTGAAGTTATCCATCAGCTCTAGCTCTACTGTTCTAGTTTCACCTCTGGGAATCTGTGTTCCTCTGTGTTGGTCAAACAACACTTTCCAAGCACTCTGGGATGCCCACAGTTCCTTGTATCCCACTGCTAAGGATGCTGGAAGGTGGATCTTGTCAGCCAGATAAATCTGAAAGGTATCTGGACACCAGCGTGCTGCGTATCAGCCCAGGCCTAGGGAGGTGGTCCAGGCCCAGCTTTGGTGCTGTTGGATCCCCGATGTGTGTGTACACACGCATATGCCTGCCTGCATCCTGCCTGCCTTCCACCTTTGCTGCCCTGTCTGTTCTTCCAGAGAGGCAAAACTGTTGTGGGTGGCACATCTAGAGAAAGAGCTTGGCAGCCAGGGCTGCTCTCAGGGAGCTCTTGGCCAGCCTGTGCAGAGACTCGGACAGTCTTGGTGCGGAGCTAATTCAGAGGGCAGACCACTAAGGTGCCGGTGTGTTTTCTCTTGGCAATAGAGCTCAAAAGTGGTCCCAAAGTGAATGTGTTCACCCAGTCCAATGCAACATAATCTAACTTGATCGTCGTTCCGTGCCCATTAAAATGCAACTCGTTAGCTGAGTACATTTTTGACTGTGTAGGAAGAACTGTTTTTTCCTCATGCCATTCACAAATGGAAGGTTGCAGCTGGGAGAGCTCAGGAGCTGACAGCCTCAGTTGCTCTGCAAAGTCTGTGCTCCTCCACTTAACTCGCCTGTTTTCTTCCCTGCCTTTGCGACCAAAAGCTCAGAGCTCCCAGGACCCCGGGTTATATGGAGTGGTGCAGTCTGGTGACCATGTTGGCCGTACCTGCGTGGTGAAGTGGTTCAAGTTGAAATCCAGCGGAGATGATGTGGAGGTGAGTGCAGGAACCAGCTAAGAGAAAGCAGCCACAAAACTGCGCAGGCCTCGCAGATAAGCACAGATAAGCCCTGGGAGGCAGCGCTGCAGTGGAGCTTGTCCTTGAGGGAGGGAACAGCAATGTGCTTTTGGGCCTGGGAGGCTTCGTTAGCGGTGGTGTCGCTTCATATCTGTAGATGCCTGCAAGGCAGCGCAGACCAGGCGAGGGTTTACATCCCATAGTCAACATCAGGCTCTGGCATGGGTGAAGGCTTTTGCTGATGTTGTCAGACAGTTGATTTCTTGAGTTCACTACAAGAATTTTTCCTTCCCATGTTTTTGCTAGTTCATGGAAAGATAGTCTATTGCGCGTTGTCCTGCTTGCCCCTGCCAGGCACTGTTGCCTATAGTCGGCCTAATACCGTTTTCTCTCGGGGCTTGTAGGACCACTGTACTTCGCAGGGTCTGGTAGGCTGCAGTCTAGATTGAGAGGAAAGGGGGGCTCGAACCACGCAGATCCAGTGCGCTGCTGTCTGCCTTAGAGACCCCGTTGCGGTAACTGAGCAAGGCCCTTTACAACCCGAAGCAGAACATCAGTCTGGCCTGGGGTTGTGCTCCACTTCACCCCTTTCTCTTTATTTGTGGGCTCCTAGCTCTGTTCCTCCAGGAGAAATCAAAGGAAAGATGTTTCCTATTAATTGACAAGGTTTTTGTCAGATACTTCCCTGTTGCCTTGGATCGTTTCAGAAGCAAACCATAACGCTTTGGGCCCCAACGAACCGCTTTGAGAAATGCGGGTGTTCAGAAGGGAATAAAACGTTGTTCTTGCACGTCTTGTGATCGTAGTGACATGGAACCTGAAGTAAAGGCGAGGGTGAGCAGATGAGATGGAATATCTGCTTCCTTTCTTTGTTGCGCCTTGATTGATGTGCTGCAGGATGAGTTGACAGGAAGGGACATTAGCAGCTCCTTGCAGGCTGTTGGAGCAACTGAAAATTGACAAAATACAACACAAAGTACTGAGAATTGACAAAATTAAAAGCCAAAGTATTTTCAAGCGTTGCAGGCCGGCTCTGAAGGTAAGTGCAGCATCCTGGGGCTGACGTGTTTGCGTTCTCTCTGATGCAGCTGATCGGAGAGGAGGAGGATGTGAGTGTGTATGATATTGCTGATCATCCAGATTTCCGCTTCCGCACTACTGACATTGTGATTCGTATCGGCAACTCGGACGGAGCCACAGCTAACGAAAACGAGGTGGGTTCTGGGCGCAGTTATGTGACTGCGTTGTCACCAGTGTTAGTGGAAGCACTTGAAAGAGTCAGTAGGAGGGCCTTGGGCCCCGCGGGGACATCCTGAACTCCCTGGCTTGCTGGTTTTGTATCGGTGTCTGCTGCTGCCATGAGTAACATCAAATCTCTAAGTCTGGTGGAGATGTAACCTTGAAAGCCTTTGACCTCGGTGACAATCTATAGCAGAGCAAGAACAAAGTCGAGACAGGAATCAAATGCATGCCTGAGGGTTTTTAATAAAACTCTTCCTTAGGATTTCAGAGCAACTTCTAATATGAGGATATTCCGTGAGCTCTTGAGCAAGAGTGAAGGTGGATTTGTCACAAAACTGGTTTCATTTGGCAACAGAACCCGGGGTTCTGGTTTTCATCTGAGTTGTTATGTACATGTTAATTTGGTTGAGCTCATTGATCTCCTGGGGAGGAAGAGGGAACAATTTATGTTGTAGAGGATATGCTCTTTGCTAGGAAAGAGGCTTCCTTACTGTGCAGGGAAGACCTCCAGCTTTTGAGACTGCTGCCCTAAAAAAAGGTTAAAAGGTAGTGCGGCTCTTGTTGCAGTTCTAGTTTCAGCAGCATGAAACACATCCGAGCTTGCTCAGCTGACCTAATTAACCTTCTCCCAGTGCAAGATGCTACAGGACATGCACACCCTGTGCCAGCCGTGACTTGTCTGTTCAGGCCCGCGCTCTCCCTGCTGGGAGAAGCTGCTGGGAGCCCGCGACGCTGGGTGTCGGGGCGCGGGGCCGGCATCTGGCACCCCACTAGAGGGCAGCCCGATTCAGGGGAAGGTCCTGTCCCCTCGCCGGCACAACCCCGGCGGTGCTGCCTGCAGAAAGGCCGCAGCCCTGCGATGGCCCTGGGCCTGATCAGCAGCCAGGTCCTGCTGCCAGACTAGCCCTCCTGATCCCCTCCTCCTTGGGGGAGGGAATTTCCCCCATCTCCATGGCACTGTTGTGGGGTTTCTCACGGAAACCCCATCTGGAGGATTCTTCTCCCCCCTTGGCACGGGACCGCCGGACTGCCACCGCTTCTGCAGCAGGCTGCAATCGTGGCTTTAGGTGGGTTTTCCAGCCTGGGGAATACTTGTTTCTCAAAAGCCTTCCTGGCTCGGTGCTGAAATGCCTGGGAAAGAAGAGGGACTGACAAACTGCTCTTGTTTCCACAGCCTTCGGTCGGGCAGGTGGCTCGTGTCGATGTCAGCAGTAAAGTGGAGGTGGTGTGGGCTGATAACTCCAAGACTATCATTCTGCCTCAGGTGAGGTCCTGTTCCAGCTCGCGATATCCCTGTAATTCTTGGCTGAGTGACAAACCTTGGTTTTAAATCCCATGCAGAGGTATGCACTGGGTACGGGAATCTTGCTGTATTTATTGCTGCCTTCCCATATGCTAGGGTGGCTCCCCAATTCTGTTAGCACAAGGAGATACTTCTTTTGTCAGAAGGACTGGGCAGCTAACTGGTCATCCTGCTCTTGAATATAGAGACTGGGAAAGCACGGGCAGACTGCGGCTCCCTTCACGTGCTGCACTGCGTGGTTCACAGCTTTGACCACAGCCCTGCTCCTGGCCTCCAGTGCCTGCTGCTTTGCAGAGGGGGTTGCAGAGCTCTGGGATCATCAGCTCTGACTTGAGCACAGGTTCACTGCGTTGCCCAACTAAGGCAGTGCTGGAACAGCACCCAGGTGTTTTCTTTGCCTAAAGCAGCTCCTCTAGGAGCTGGGCTGGAGCCATAGCTAACCTAGGGATGAGACCCAAATCCCTTCCCGGGGTGGGGAGGGAAAGGATTTGAGTGCAAACGTAAAAATATAGATATAGCCACACTCAATGCACTTAACCCTGTTGATTTGTCTTCTACATTGTTCTAAGATATTTGTTACACTGTCTTGTAGTCTTATTTACTACTCCACGTACAGTTTCATCCCATGACTCCTCTTCTTGCCTCAAACTCAGGCAGACAGCCTAAAGATAAGAGAAGACCTTCTGTAGGGTCCCATCTCCATCACTGTGGCAGAGGACACCACTGCCTCTGCTGTAGAGACGCGTTTGCAAGTAGAAAGCACTCGATCAAGATTTCTTTTTAAACCAAGCAGCTCTGCATTAATTACAGTAGAATAGTCAATGCCTGCACTATGGCAGAGGACTAGAGCATTACAAAGCAGGCTGCTGTCTCCCTTCCCCCTGTTGTCACATGTGCTTGGATCACAGGCACAATCGGAGGTCTGATGTGTGCTCCACAAAGGGCCGTTCTCACACTGCGGTGCTGGGGCTCTGCAGCAGCTCCTGCTGTGTCACACCAGTCCCTTCGATTCTGCTCGTCTGCGTAATTATGGGAGTTGGGGAAATGTCAGGAGCGTGAATTATCAGTTGGTAAAACTGTGATTTATCAATGCCTGTCCATGTGCCCAGAGACGAGCTGTCTGGGTGCTTTTTCTCAGCTCTAAAAATAAAGATGGCATAACTGGCTAATTAACTTTCTGACTCAGATTCGGATTAGCTTTGAGGGCAGTGAGATTTGATGGCTTTTCCTGCCTGCAGTCACTTGTGTTGAACCCAACTAACCCCTGCTGGCTGCCTGTCTCTGGGTGGCACAGGACTAGCTGAACAGTGCTGGTTCAGTTCAAGGCTTTGACAAGACGACTGTCTGTCCATGGACTTTAGCCTCTGGGGTCATATCTTGCGAGATAAGAGGATTCTTGGGCTGTCATTCAAGTGTCAGAAACCTATGGATAAAATGCCCCATCTTGAAACTCTTAACACAGCCATACAAAGTCGTCCTGCTCCCCTGCTTCTGTGTTGGAGCTCGTAGCTGGATTATGCCCGTAAGCCTCTGCAGGGAAACCTCGTGAGAGATGTAGCATGTGCAAAGCATGATTATAACAGGTGAGGCTAGGTGGAGTGTGGATGGATTCAACTTCCAGTAGTGAAGGGGAGGAGAACATTTTATGTAAGAGCCTATTCAGCAAATTGGGTTAGGCTTCATTGTCCCAGCTGAATTTTAAGCAGTAGTGACATACAACAGCTAAAGCGGCGTTGTGTGCCACAGAAGGGGAAAGCTGGTGTGGGAATGTTTTCCTGGTTCCAGCATTGTCTCTGTGGAAGTCATAAAGTGTCGAGGCAGCCAAGCTAGGGCTCTGTGCCAACACGGTCGCTGGTGCAGAAGCAGAACCAGGAATACTAACGTAGCACACGATACCTGATACCTCCTGAGCTAGCCCTGCGTTCAGAAACCCCGGGGCATCCAGGTAGCTGTTTGGTGCCCGGGTTCTCTCCTTGGCTGGATCCCAGCCACTGGGATGGCTGCAGCCCACCTAGAACTTCCCCTAGTTTTCCCCTATTGCCCTACTTTGAAAGGTGGAGGATGGGGCTATGCTGATTCATAATCTGTGCTGGTCACTGATGAGCACATTTGGATCAAACACAGTCCACCCTGTATAGATGAAAAGGGGTTGAAAGAGCTCGACCAATCCTAGGTGGAAGCTCCCTTTCCATGGGGAGAACTGACTTGCATTCAAAAACAACTAAAACTCTTTTTCAGCCTAAGTTTCTTGTAACTCTGCTCCCCTTTAGCACTTATACAATATTGAATCAGAAATTGAGGAGTCGGACTACGATTCTGTTGACGGCAGCACCAGCGGGGCATCCTCTGAGTGGGAGGATGAAAGCGACAGCTGGGAGACAGACAATGGCCTCATGGAAGACGACCACCCAAAAATTGAGGACTTTGAGCCTGAGGAGCCGGCAGCAGAGGAGGTGAAAAAAGCAGAGGAACAAGTCCAGGGTGCTGTGGCTATGGCAGTTGCAGATCTTGCTGCAGAGAAAGCTGGCAAGGACGGAGCCCCAAAGAGCTTCCGGGAGCTAAAGGAAGCCATCAAGATCTTGGAAAGCCTAAAAAATATGACTGTGGAGCAGCTGCTGACTGGCTCTCCTACCTCCCCAACTGTGGAGCTGGAAAAACCCACTCGGGAGAAGAAGTTCTTGGACGATATTAAAAAGCTACAGGAAAATCTAAAGAAGACCTTGGATAATGTGGCTATTGCAGAGGAGGAAAAGATGGAAGCCATGGTGGAGACGGAGAAGAAAGAAGAAAAAGCAGAGGCACAAACACCAGTGAGGTCGGAGTGGCCCAGTGAGACGCCAGTGCTCTGCCAGCAGAGTGGAGGCAAGCCCGGAGTCACCTTCACCAGTGCCAAGGGAGAAGTCTTCTCCGTGCTGGAGTACGCTCCGGGTGAGTGTGTCAGGTCAGGCCAGTGCAGGATCCTCTGTCCTTCATTGCTGTCCTGCAGTGTTTCTTTCTCCAAAACCTCTGCCTGTAGGCTTTTTAGATTGGGTATCCTCTCTTCCCAGTCCTTTTCACAGCTCATTAGCTGGGGAGGAGAAATTAAGACAACTTCTGTAGCACAATCTGTTCCAGAACTTAAGCCTGGCTTTTAGATGGCATCTCTAGGCACTGCTGTAACTTCTCAAGCCGCAGAAGGGGCTTCCCCTTTGTCCACACTGGTAACTATGGAGGGCTGTGGAGGTCAGTCACTTTCCATTGCAGATACTTCCTTGAAAGCTACAGGGTTTGTTCAGGCTTTTTTGCAGGTATGGATTGGTTGAGAAGCAGAGCAGGAACAGCTGGTGTTCCTGTGTTGTGTGTCCTTGGTGGGTGAGTGTCCTTGTTCGTTTGCGCCAATGTTAATCAGCCAAAAATAAAAAAGAGCATCTGTTTGTGTGAACACTGGTGGCAGCAGAGCCCAGGGTGCTCGGCCAGCCGGGCCAGGCGTGAGAAGGAAAGGTGGCCAAACTGTCCTGAACCTGCAGGTGTGTATAAGTAAAGATGGGGAGCTGTGCGTAGGTTTTGCAGAGAAAAGGTCATCACTTTGCGTGGTGCATCATTGTCCCAGCTGTGGGACCAGGCTCCTTGTGGGGCACAGGGACAATATGTGGGACCGTGAGAACAGGAGATGCAGGCTGTGGCTGCTGGTACAGTGTGAGAAAAATCGAATAATCCCTAGGCTGCCTCCCGCTCAGCCCCAAAGCAGGTCAGCTGTTCTCTTCCAAATTCTAGGTTTAACACAGAATCACAGAATGGATAGATTTGCTGTCACAAGGGCCCTGCGGCAGTTTCCAAAGGCAGGGTTTAATCCCATTCTCCTCCTTCCCCACAGATACCCATGCCTTCAAGAAAATGGAGTTCCAGCCCCCAGAAGCAAAGAAGTTCTTTAGCACCGTGCGGAAAGAGATGGCTCTTCTGGCCACCTCCCTGCCTGATGGCATCATGGTTAAAACCTTCGAGGATCGAATGGCAAGTGTCTGCTCTCAAACGCCTGTGTGTTAGTGCTGGGCTCAGCATCCGGATTGCTTTCTCTGGAATTCCCTGCTTAGCCTTAATCCTTTGCATTAGAGCTGCAGGAATGTGTGCAGCATGTGAAATATGGCTGTAATTACCGTAAACGGCTGCTTTCACGTCCCCCGAGTCAGGGTGACAAACAACGGAGTTCCTCGTTGCAGGAAGCCTGTTGTGGGTGCTTTGCCCGCTGAGCCTGTCCCAGCGAGCAGGAAAGGCGGGCAGGCAGCAAGGGGCTGACGTAACCAGTGAGCAGCCTGGGGGCTGCCGGCCACCCTCGGAAGCCCCGCTCTGCTGTCAGGCCATGGAAGTGCAGCTTCTAGAAGGAAGGTGCCCTGAGATGCGTTGCTTGAGCTGACTCTTGCAAGGGCTCAGTTAATCACATCCCCTCTCTCCCTCTACGTAAACACAACCCTGCCAAGGTAAGATGTTTCGCAGTGCCGGGCTTATACTGCCTCTCTCCACAGGATCTTTTCTCAGCACTTATAAAAGGGCCCACACGCACGCCCTATGAAGATGGCCTCTTTCTCTTCGATATCCAGCTCCCCAACATCTACCCTGCTGTCCCGCCTCTCTTCCGCTACCTCTCCCAGTGCAGCGGGAGACTGAATCCCAACCTGTACGACAATGGCAAAGTGTGTGTCAGCCTCCTGGGGACGTGGATAGGCAAGGTAATGCTTCCATCTGCCTGCCTGTGGGGAGCAGTGGTTGTGCCAGGCTGCTTTGGCCTGGTATGAAGTGGCTTGTTCCAAAGAGTCCCTGGCGGCTTCTGGTCTCAGCTTGAGCTGGGGACAGCTCTGGTTTTTGGGCTCCATTTTAGATGTCTGGAGCAGGTAACTGGTGTGGTTTGGCTGCTTATGGGACTGTATTTGGCTCTTGTTTGTCCTTCCTGAGAAGCCTGTGGTCAGACCAGCTGGGCTGTGTCATGGGTGGACAGAGCAGAGGTGCCAACACCAGCATGAGGTGTTCTCCTGTGGTCTGGGTCCCTGTCTCCCACACTGCAGACAAATCGTGATGTGTGGCACAAAGTCCAGCTGGAGACTTGGAAGAAAGCGTGCCAGGGAAACGCTGTACTTTGGGCAGGTAGATCGACAGGGCGGCTGGGGAGGGGCTGGAACTCGTGTCTGTTGTGCAGGGTTACAGAGTTCCAGGCAGAACTGGCCTGATGGGGTGCGGTGCTGGCAAAAAGTAACAGAGATGGGCTGGTACAGTAGGACATTAGCACATCACGTGCTTGTTGAGTCAGTCCCTTGTTCCTGCTGGGAGCCACAGGACCTTAGTGATGGGGATGCAGAGAAACCAGGGCCTTGCTTCATTCATCACGGAGCAAACTGATGGTGCTTCAGCTCTTTAACACATTTGTATGTGCATTTCAGGGGACAGAAAGGTGGACCAGTAAATCCAGTCTCCTTCAAGTACTCATCTCCATCCAAGGTAAATGCGTCTGCAGAGCCTGCGGGATGGGAAGAGGCGGAGGGAGGGAGGGGATGCAGGCTTGTGGGGGGCACACAATTGGGATCTCCCACCCCAGTTGGGTTAGTGCTGCCTTCTGCTCTCACCTTGCTGGACAAAGCAGTGTCCTTATCTCTCCAGTTCAGCAGCCAAAGCAGGTGCAAGGTTTTTTCATCCTTGATTTTTGGCTGCATCCCAGGTCTCTGACACAACGCTTTCCCTTCTCACTGTGGCAGCTAAGCACAGAGCTGGTTCTTGTTATTCTGAGCATAAAGGTGAACCGCTGTTTCCTCAGCCAGTTACCACAGTTAGTTGAAATTGCTAAACTGGGCTTCATTTTCAGGACTTTTTTTTATCCCTACTGAGTCACCCACCCATCCTACACTGGGCATGTTTTTGCACATGATGATGGCGTTTATGCTCCTTCCAAAGCTGAGAATAATCAAGGGTGTGTCTAGGCCAGCCCCGGGGCTTCCTGCAATAGGGCTTTGCCCTGCCATATCTAGCTTGAGAGCAGACAGACTAAATCAAATCTCTTCCTCAAGGCCAACTTTCTGTGCAGGGAGCCCAGGCATGTGACTTGAGAAACCTTTGACACAGAGCAAGGGCTCCTGCCTTGAGTCAGCAGGGGACTCCTGCTCCTCTGAAGTCTCACAGTCCACCTCTGTCCTGTGGGGGAACACCACCATGAGAAAAGCCTTTTCTTTTCTACAAAGCTGAGGATCCAAATTGAGAAATTGAAATACTAAATGTTTTACTGGAGCAACTTGGTTCTAGTGAAAACCCTCCTCTTCCCCTCCTGCTACCTTGAGCTTTGAGAGACTCATGATCTTGCCTCCCCCAGCTCTAATGCAGTTTGTGGCGGGCTGCCAGCAGCCTGGCAGTGGTGGTGCCATTGCTACGTACGTGTAATTGCATTAGACCAGAAGCAAGCAGGAGAAAGCTTGGTATGGGTGACTTGTCAGTGTTCACTGTCTCAGAACTGCTTTGTCGGATGGGACTGTGCTGGGTAGGGTAGGACGTGGCCAGCTCAAAGTCTGTTACTGAAGATTGGCCTTTGTTCTGATTAAGAGGAGGAAGGGGAAGAAATATTTAAGAAAGCAAGCTTTGGGTGTGCTTGTGGTGTTTTTACTAGGAGAGAAGGGAAAGGAGCTGTGAAACCTTCCCCCTTCTGCCCTTTTGACCTTCTCTGTTGTTGTGTGCCTTCTGCATCGCACTGGTGGAGGACTGTTCTTGCCAGTGGAGGGTCTCGAATGCCACTCTCGGTAGCGTCCAAGATCCCCGCTGCCCTGGCAGAGGCCGCAGACCCATTCACACGAGTGCTCCCCTCGCACGATGCATTGGACTGGTATGGCAGGTTCCTTGTTCTCCCACCTGGCCTCTGCTACCAGCTTCCCTGCAACGCGTCCTGCTGCAGTCCCTTCCCTGCGCTGCCTGCTGCGGGTGAAGCTGGAGTGATGCCTCAGCGAGGCGGTGCTGCGACCCTCGAACCTCAACCACCTTGGCAGGAATCGGGGCCCAGCAGTCTCAGCCTCGGGAGGCGATACACAGTGAAGTTCCTCCCTAACCCAGGGTCTCACCGTTCTCTTGGCAGGTCTCATCCTAGTGAACGAGCCCTACTACAACGAGGCAGGCTTTGACAGTGACCGGGGCCTCCAGGAGGGCTACGAGAACAGTCGCTGCTACAATGAGATGACGCTGATCCGGGTGGTGCAGTCCATGATGCAGCTGCTACGCAGGCCGGTGGAAGTCTTTGAGCATGAAATCCGTGAGCATTTTCGCTGCAACGGCTGGCGCCTGGTGTCCCGCATCGAGTCCTGGCTGGAGACGAACGAGCTGGTGGAGCGGAGCCACGAACAGGCCAACGGGGCGGATTCTGCTTCCCTCCTCTCTGCCTGCGGCACCCTGGCCGAAAGCCCAGGAGACAATGCGGGGTCGCTGGGGGAGTACGGCAGCAGCTCGGAGCAGGGGGCGGCCGCCGAACTTTCCGACTCGGCACTTGATGGAAAGGAGGAGCTGGACGAGTCAGAGTTCACAGCCTTGGTGCCCAGCGCTGGTGATCTCCCACAGTATTCAGACTCGGAGAGCACAGGCCAAGCCAGGGAGGCGGACCTGGCCAGAGACCGAACGGACGAGGGGAAGGCTGCCCAGGACTCTGCCTTGCAGCCTAGTGTGAAGCCAAAGAAAAGGAGAAAGAGCTACAGGAGTTTTCTTCCGGAGAAGAGCGGTTACCCTGATATTGGGTTCCCCCTCTTCCCGTTGTCCAAGGGGTTCATTAAAAGCATCCGCGGTGTCTTGCAGCAGTACCGGGCTGCCTTAGCAGGGGCCAATATCCCAGAGTGGACAGAAGACAAATAAACCGTCAGGTTAGGGACAGGCAGGTGCAGGGGAGAAGGGAAAGCAGCAGAAAGGAAATTGGCAGACGCTGTTACCAGTAAACTGGCTTCTCCTTCCAGCTTTTCTTCCTCAGCTTGGTTTGTTCCAAAGAAGGTGGTAGGCCTGATTGCTCCTCCGAGGAAAGGTTGTCTAAGCATGAATAACTCTTTGTCCCCAGCCCTTCTTCCTTCCCCCTGTCCCGTGTACGTGCTCCTCTTGCGAGTTTGACCCTGCAATGGTAAGATTTGAGACCTGCACAGAAGCAGTCTTGCAGCCACGTTCCCTCTGCACTTTCATCTTGGGGCACCTTTCCACACAAGGACTCTTCCCACCCAGCGCTACACCCAGCAGTTTGTTCTGGTGGGGTTCCAGCCAGGAGAAGTGATTGCTGTAGTCTCTGGAAGTGAAGGGCAATGCCCTCCCAGTCTTTCGTTTTTCTGTGTTACCATGGGTTTTACAAAGTCTGCCCCAGCTTATATGTACTTAGACATTCGATTGTGTTTGCATTGAAGTTGTCTACACCGTACGGAGTTGCTCTAGTCTTAGTTGTTCACCGATAGCTACACGGTTCTTCCAATTAGGACTTGACAGGCGGGACCAGAGCTCTGCGCCAGCGCTGGTGCTGCCCTGGTAGTGCTGCAGGGTTTCTGCACGCTGCTCCGCAACTTCTAGGCGGTTTTCTGGAAGCAATTCTAGCCATCCGACTTCTTTTTCTCCCGAGTAAGGCAAACTTCCCTTTCCCCACCATGCATGCCTGTCTTCTAGAAATACATGGATTCAAGGTTCTGCCCTTGCTACTCGCTTAGGTATCCGTGTCTTTCGTTCCCAGACATCCTGGCTGTCACACAGCACTACATCTACCCTCGGATCTCAGCCTCACCCGGGCAGGCGGCAGCGAGTGATCTTGGGGCGTATTGTAGATCTAGCAGCTAGTCTGGATAAACCTGGCACGGCGGCTGCTTCTCCATCGTTCGGCTGTAGATGGGTATTTTGGAGCTGTTTGAGCCAGGGTCACCCAAGGGAAGGGAGCTGTCGTGTCATGATGAGCTCCTGTTGTGGCAGCAGCAGTTTGCGACCGTCCCCGTGCTGTTACGCGGACAGCAGCTGGAGCGCATCAGCCACCGGTGCAGACTGTTATCAATTCCTTCCCTCGCCAGCCGTTTCCCGTGGTGGCCTGGGTCCGCTGCGGCCGGCAGCGTTGTGGGTACAGCACATACCATCCCTAATCTCAACCGCAGCGCTGCCGCGCCGCTCTGGGAAACGGCTGGCGAGATCAGCCCATGCTTCAGCAGCAGAGCGCTGTCTGAGCTGGTGACCGTGAGCACTTTGAAGCAGTGTTGCCTGGTTGAGACACCTTCCTGAAGCCTCTTTTTCTGTGTGCACGCACTTACTTCCCCCTGGAGCTGAGAGATCGCATTACTGCATTTGCCCACTGTTTAGGCATTGGAGAAGCGCCCACTTAGCATCCGTGTGGAGCACAGTCTGTCAGGGAGAGTCCGTCGGTCCTTCCAGCTGGCACAGGGAGCCAGTGGTGCCAGGCTTCCCGGGGAGGAGTCGGGCTGAGCAGATGGCTCTACCAGAAGTAAGGATGGAGCCAAAACTTTCCTTTGCTCTTGCTCAATATGGCTGTGTTCCCTCCCCCACCACCCGGGCCAGGATCTGGCCTCTCATTTGGAAACAGAGAACAGCCAGGCGCATCTCGGCACGGTTGCGCAGTGCTTTCTGCTCCTTGAAACACCAGGATCTGCACCCGTGGGCCCAAATCCGCCCCCCAGCCGCCCCTGTGATGCTCTGGAGCCGGGGTGGGCTGGCTGTTCAAAGTCACCGCTCGCTGCCGGGATTTCGGAGGGCATGTCCTGCTCCTGGCGCTCTGGAAGAAGCGGAGCTTAGCTGTGAGCAATGCCCTGGGCCCGCAGAGCGCTCTGAGCACCGGACTGCAGGCACGTTACCTGCACAGCAGCTCTGCCCTTGCTCCGGCACCTGGCAGGCAGCAGGTCCGGCATCGCGGCAGCCCCCCATCGGGGGCACAGGGCGGTGCTTTGAGCCCCAGGCAGGGCGGTGGGAACCGCACGTGGAACCCACGGCCGCTTTCTGCCTGTGGCTGGTGCTAAATGAATGAATCCCGTTGAGCGAGGAGCAGGGGCGTCTCCAAAATCTGAAGGGCCGACTGGGGCAGAGGGGTGAGGCTGCTGCTTCAGGGCAGGGGAAAGGCAGGCAGGGAGGCTTGTTCCATAAATTATTAAACCTCTTACTCACCAGGCAGAACTGCAGTTGGCGATGTACAGATGCCATCTTTCTCTGTTCCTCTGTCCTTAGCCCCGCCGGCCAGGGAGGGAGGGAGAAAACCCTTCAGGGCTGAGCTGCGGCTGGGGACGGAGGAGCTCCAGGGTTCCCTGCTTTGCCGACCTGCCCGGGGAGGAGGGCAGGCTGCCGGTGTGAGCTGCTCAGACCGGCCGGCGCGTCCTCCCTTTTGCCCAAGAAATCTCTGTTTCCTCTGATCGAGAGCTTTTGCGCAGGTTCCTGGGGCTTCCTGCTGAGAAGGTGTGTATTGGCCTTTGGGAAGGGGACGCTGCTCCCCGGCTGCAGCTACCCCCGGCATCGCTTGTGCTCCGGAGCTGGCTGTCCCAGACAGAAGTGTGCACAGAGGTTTACAGATTTTTCTAAAGCTTTCGATAATGTGAAGCTCCTGGGTGACGAGGTTGGTGGTGAGCACACTGCAGCTATGTAATTTTTTGTGTATGTATGTAATATTTAAGGGTAACAAAATCTAAAAGGCTAAAACCTTAAAAAAAAAAATAATAGAAAAACACCAAAAAAAGCCAAAGCATGATGCATATTGTTAGCCTTAAAACTGGCTACACGACTGTGTGATGTACAAATGAGAGCAGCCTGTAACTGTTTTAAGTGCTGGGGTTGGGGAAGAAGCATTATAAAATCAGTTTGTAGCCTTGATTCTGTACAGTATTTAATGAAAAAAAAAAAAAAAGACCTGACTATTGAGGCCATGCTTAGAGGTGTGTCGTTCACGTGCAGATGTGGATGCTTGGTTGCTTACGATATATGTATAAAGTGCTGTGTGACCATTAAAACTTTTTTTACCTGCAGAATTTTTTTTTGTTTGGCTAACCAAGGTGTAATAAAGGAGGGAAGATGACTTGCCATTAAATTTTGCCTCTGTGAGTAGTTCTGACTGTTGTCTCTTTCTTCCCCCCCCTCCCGGCGCGCACCCCTGCGCCAGGCTCCGCGCTGGACGGGGTCCCACTGGCTGAAGCCGGCGGTGCCGCGAGGGCAGCGAGTCCGGAGGGAGCCGGGCGGATCTGGCAGCGAGGGGCTGCCCCCCGCGGCTCCGTAGCTCCCCGAAACCCCGATTCGCAGGACGTCCGTCAGGCTGCACTTTACTTTCCGTGCTCCCCGCTGGCGCGGGCTGCCCCACAGCCCCACGTGTGCCGCGGCTGGCGGCCGTGCCCCGGCGACGGGGCCGGACCCTCTGCGGATCCCCCAGCCTGGGCGCGGGATGGCTCTGCCCCGGTGCTGCCGTGCCAGCCCCTCGCCTCAGCGCACAGGTAAGCGTGCGGTGAGATGCGAAGGCGGCCGCGGCGGGGCCGCTGGGGCCACGGGCTGATGTTTGCCCCTGTGGCTGCTCTCCCGGCCCTGCAAGAAGGGGCTCGGAGGGGGCCGGTGCAGGCGGAGGAGAGGGCAGAGACGGTAGTGGCTTGAGACTTGTGGCTTTGCTGGAGTTGTTCAAAACCAGGGAGCATCTGCCCCTTTTGAGGGGGTGCGTGGTAACTGCCGCTCGGGTGTCAGGAGCGAGGGGCTGCAGGGGAGGAGCCGGGGGGCTCCCCTGGAAGAGCCGCTGGCTGACGGGTTGTGGAAGCAGTTGGGGTCAAGGAGGAGGTTTGTGCAGCAGAACCTGGCAAAGGGAGGAGGTGGGAGATCCCAACCAACCTGCTGCCGTGAGCAATGCGGGTCCCCAGGAGAGGCCTGGAGGAGACCCCAGGGGAGCCTTTTGGGTCCCACAAACCCCATCGGCTCGGCTCCCGTGACCCGCCTCGCTTGGCGGAGGCAGCCAAGAGCCGTGAGCGCGTCCCCGGCCCTGGGCTCTCCCCGCAGCCTCCGCCGGCAGCAGAGGCTGTTCAACGCAGAGTTCAGCGAAGCATCGCTGAGCCTGTTTTCACACCTGGCCCGATGCCACGGGGGAAATTAACTTTATTTTGGGAGGTGGTTCCCAGCTGCTCCTGCCTTGCTGGCCCGGGAACATGAGCTCAGCTTCCCGTGAGCGACTGGGGCTGTTGGGGAGGAACAATTGTGCTCTTCGTTCCTGGCTCTGCAATCCTAATTACATAG
The DNA here is from genome assembly GCF_963921805.1 of Phalacrocorax carbo. Taxonomy (NCBI): domain Eukaryota; kingdom Metazoa; phylum Chordata; class Aves; order Suliformes; family Phalacrocoracidae; genus Phalacrocorax; species Phalacrocorax carbo. The sequence continues at coordinate 1,112,977 of NC_087528.1, forward strand.
TTTGCAGATTAATAAATGCAAACAGCCACCATTGTTTACTCTTCTACTTTGTACTTGAACACTGTAAATGAGGTTTAATTACTGCAATTTTATACCAAACAGGCACAGTAATCACCCCCCAGGCAAGCCCCCGGCGAGGGACCTGTTGCAGGGCTCCAGCTGGCCCTGGGCTGCCTGGGAAAGGGGACACGTGAGCTCCCCGTACGGCCCCTGCTCCCTGTGGAAAGCCAAACCCTTCGCCTCCGACAACCCTCTCCTTGAATGTTTTCCAGGACCCCTTCCCTGCCCTCGCTCGCAGGCACTGAACCTTCCCCAGGACGTCCCAAACCATCGCTGCGGGGCTGAGCGCTCTGGACCCAACCAGCCCCGGCGCGGCGCTGGGCAAGGAGCTACCAGAGTCGGGTTGGCGGCGGCGCTGCCCCACGTCCTGCCTCCGAAGCACCTCCTGGGGCCGTCGCCCCGCGCCGGTCCCGGCCCCGAGGTGACGGTGGCCTGGCAGCGCAGGCAGGACGCTGGGGAGCGAAGGGCCGCGGTGCTGAGCTAAACCTGCCCTGGCGGCGCCTGGCGGGGCTGCGTGAGCCCAGCCCGGGGTGACGGCACCGCAGCCCTGCCCAGCCGGCAGCCGAGAGCTCCGATTTAAAACCCAGGGGATGTTTTTTTGCAAACGCTAGATATTTATTGCATTTCTCACAAGAATAAACTCTGCTTCTACAGGAAGCTTTGGGTAGAAACATCCTTAAAAAAGTTGATTTCTTCTGTTCGATATATTGGTCCTGACCATCCCTGGGGGTGGGCACTGGCTCCGCGGTGGGGGCGCGAGCAGTGCCACCGTGTGCGTCTGAGCCGGGGAGGGGACGGGGCTGTGCCGGCGCAGCCGCCCGGGGCCAGGACCTCGTACCAGGATAAAACATGCTGGCGTCTCACCGGCACAGAGTACCTGATGGGGCTCGTGGCTCATTTTTGGGACAGTGCTGGTGGCTGTCCCAAGGGGGTAAAGCTAGGCGTGGGGGCAAGGGAGGGGACGAGTGCCCGCAGCCCCCAAGAGCTATTGCTATGGGAGGAGGAGGAGGTTCCTGAGTGGGAGGAAGACGCTGCCACCCTCGTGCTGGACCGTGCCGGCGGCTCAGCACTGCGGGGGGCTGAGCCCAGCTGCTCAGGAGCCGCTGAGGACGCGGCAGAGGCGGCTGTGGATCTGGCCCTGCACGGGCTCGCAGGCCAGCGCCTCGCCGTCCACTGTCATGATGCCCGCGGCCGCCCGCGGCTCCAGGCGGAAAGCCCGGACGGGGACATAGTGCAGGTGGGGACAGTTCAAGTCCAGGTGGGTCCCCCTGGCCATGGCCAGGAACAGCTTCAGCAGCGCCACGCGGCTGATGCCGGCCTTCAGGTAGAAGAGATGGATGCAGCCGTCGTGCAGCCGGGCTGCCGGTGCCATCAGCAGGTTGGTGCCCAGGTGGGACTGGTAGATGGCGTAGACGGAGACGAACTCCTCCTCGGGGACCACCGTCCAGTGCGCCGGCACCGGCTGGCACAGCGGCGCCAGCAGCGCGTCAGCGGGCAGAGCCCCGGCCGCCTCCGTCCCCGCCGGCGGCAGGATGTGGCCGGCCTGGCCGTTGGTGACGGGTGTCCGGGGGTCTCTGGGCGCAGGGGGGGTGCCCTGCTCGGGGACAGCGGGCAGGTAGGAGAGGCGGCCCTGGTACACCCGCAGCTTGGCCAGGCACTGGAGGGTGCCCAGCGTGAAGCGGGCGTTGCCCAGCCGGCGGTACTTCTCGCTGTCGATGTCCACGTCCGAGATGAAGCCCCAGCCGAAGCCAAGGAAGGAGAAGAAGCGTTTGCCCGAGGCCGTGCTCAGCGAGACCAGGTCCATCTGCGTGTGCAGCCCCTTGCACAGGATGAAGGTGCAGTTCGTCAGTAGCTTCTTCTTGGCCACGTGATCGTTGCTGTGAGGGATGGAGAGGGTGAGTTTGGACTGGGCCCAGCGCGGGGCCTCTCCTGCTGTCCCAGCATCCACGTGCAACCCTCGCCCCTGTGTCGTGGCTGGGATATATCCCAGCTGGGTGACAGTGTCCCTCAGGGACAGCCGCTGGGGGAGGTTTTGCTGGGGGTGGGAAGGATAAACCAGCTCCCAAAAGGGGAACTGAGCTGGGGCTGCCAGGCCAGAGCAGTCCCCGTCCTGCTGCTGTGCAGAGGGATCAGCGGTGCCCCAGCATGCTTCCTGTGGGGTAAAGCCTTGCCAGACTCAGAGCCTGGGGAGGAGACAGGGTGTGGGGGGGAGCTGGGGACGCTGGGGTGCTCGCAGGGACTGGCTGGGGCTGGGCACCATCAGCCTGTGGGGAGGTGGGGACCCAGGCGGCCACCCCGTGTTGGGCATCCCAGCACCCTTCCCCAGGGCTGGAGCCACGCGCAGCCTTTCGCTTCCCTCATCCCCCCGCCTCGGTGCCAGCGTGTGCGGGCCGGTGCGGTGCCGACAGCGGGTGCCCCCGCGGGGCCCGGACTCACCCCGCGTAGTGGTTGATGGAGGCAGCCAGGGCGTTCCCAGAGCCCCCCGGCAGGATGCACAGCGGCTTCTTCATGGTGTCCTCCCAGTCCGGCCGCTCCATGAGCCCGTTCACCACCTGCAGGGATGGAGGGAGCTTGTGGCACCCAGCGGCGCCTGCCCAGCCTGGGGGGAGCAGAGCCCACGGTGCCCCCAGCCAGGCAGGACCAAGGCCATGGCTCCCCTGCTTGGCTCCAAGCTAGATGCCAGCTCTCCTTTGCCATTCCCTGCCTGCCTTCGTGTCTCAAAGCCTGGCTCCTGCCCCAGGCACCCCTCTTCTCCCGGCGCTCTGCCCACCCTGGCCAGGGCGATGCCCCGCGGTGCCCCTCACCTCGAACAGCAGCCCGTCCCCGGCCATGACCACCAGCGTGTCCCACTGCGACAGGTCTTCATCCCGCACCTTCTCATGCGCGTGGTGGGGTCTCTCTGCAGGGGAAAGTGCAGAGAGTCAAGCGTTGTCCTCCACCCCTCTGCCCTGCCTGCTGCCACCCCGAGATGGTGACTCCAGCCCCGCTGTCCCCATGGGCCTCCCAGCGGGGGCGCAGGAGGTGAGGCGGTCACCCGTATTGAGCGCAACCGTGTCCCCTTGTGCCTTTTGCCACCACAGCCTGTGAGAGCCCACCCGTCGTGTTGGCCAAAGCAGCCCCGCGGGAGCCAGAGCCGCAGCGATGCGGGGGTACGAGGCCCCCGGAGGAGCCTGTCCCGGGGGGGCAGCACCCGGGTAGGATCCTGGGCAGGGAGGAGGAGGAGGGGGTGAGGGAGCCACCCGCCTACTCACCGGTGACGAAGACAGTGGTGGCGATCTCGGCCTCGGCCAGCATGGGCTGCACCACCGCCTGGAAGTCCTCGAGCGCGCGGCCGGCGCCGCTCTGCGGGTTCAGCAGCACCAGCGCGCGGCAGGGCCGCGGCAGCACCCCGTAGCTGTCACCTGGGCGGGGGGAGAGGGGGCTCAGGGTGGTGGGGCAACGACACTGCCCAGGAAGGGGAGCTTCCCCGGATCCCCAGGGCGCATCCCTACCCACAGGCAACGGGAAGGGAGCAGGGATGGAGGGACCCTGCTGGGAAAGCAGGGGAGGTGGCACAGACAGGGACACGGCGCCCTGTAAGGACTCATTTCAGCTCTCCTGCCACCAGCAGAGATGTTTTATGCCCAGGCCGGAGCCCCGCAGCAACCCAGCGATGTCGCAGTGGAGCCCGGGCTCTGCAGCACCGAGCGTCCATCCCAGGGCCGCGGGGTGCTCCGGCTGCGCTTTCGGGCACGCCGAGGAAAGGTAGGTGGAAGCAAAGGGGAGGTTTGAAACCCAACCTCCCCAGGGGCACCCAGCCCTAAGCACCCTCGGCTGTGAGTTTCCCCTGAACCCCACAGTTCAGACCCCCAGTGCACAGGGAGCCAAGGAGGGTGGGCGAGGGCCGGGGGGACTCGGGGTCCCAATTCCCCACATCCATCCCAGATGGAGCTGGGCCAGTTCAGACACCTGCGCCGGCAGATGGACGCTGCTGCGTCTCCTGCTCCCCGAGGGGCTCAGGTTTTGTTGGCGAGGGCCCTGGCTGGGCTGTAATTCCAAGCCTGGCAGGGACCCACATCCCTCAGCCCCCCCCCAATCCCAGTGGTCCCAATGAGGGGAGACGGGGTGAGCCCAGGCTGCAGCTGCCATGCGAGGGAGGTGCAGGGAGGAGGAGTGATGCGATGGCACCCGGGCGAGCTAGCGGCAGCGTGCTCAAGGGCAGGGCCCTGGGTGCTGCTCAGGCGCCCCAAACCCTAAAACGAGCAGGGTGGTGCGCCTTGAGCTCCCGCAGCGCCTCTGGAAAGCCCCAGCCCTGCAGGGTGAAGCCAGTTTTGGGGGTTGTGGGAGGTGTCCCCACCAGCTCTGGGCCCCCTAAGGCATGACCTGCCCCCAAGGCAGGTGGTGGGTGCCAGCCTGGGTCCAGGGGCTCTGTGGGACAGCACAGGGGCTGCACCTGCTGACTCAGCAGAAAGAGCTGCTCCGTCAGGAGCTGAGTCAGCAAGGCAGACGGCGATTCCGGCACTACCCCGGGCTGGGAACCCCCCTCTCACCCAGGGTGGGGGGTTGGGGCCGGCTGCCTGCCCCTGCCCCATCTGCACACTTTGATTTGAGCTGTTTGAACACAGCAGCAGCTTTTCACAGCTAAAGCCCCTCCTGACGCCCACACCTGGGATGGAGGTGAGGAGAGGGGAGCCTGGGGTGATGGAGGTTCCCACAGGTGCCACCTCCCCAGGGTGACACCCAGCATCACACCAGTCACAGCCACGCTGGGGCTTCCCCACCAGTTGGCAGAGCTCCACGAGCTGCCCCGCAGGGAGACGTGCCTGGAGCATCCCATCTCCGTGCCCATCCCAGCCCTGGGGAACACACAGAGCTCCGCTGATTTTGGCACCTTCAGGTTGGTTTTCTGCCCCTGGGACTGACCCGGTGAGGCTGTCACCCTCCGGGCCCACCTCCTTGTCCCCACTCACGCCGGCTGCTTGGGACCTGCCACTGAGTCCACAGCAAAGGCCCACCCATGACAGCCCCGACAGCCAGGGCTGAGCCCGGGGCCGGGGGAAGCTGCAGGCTGCCCCCCACTCTCCCCGGCCCCTTATCAGTGGGTACCAGACACGAGGGGACCAGCTGCCCTCAGGGGTGGTGGCGAAGCACCACAAGCAGAGGCCGCCCCAGCTCGGGCCAGGGATAAGGGGCAGCAACCCCAGGGCTGGGCTGGCGCGGCTCCCGCTGCTCCGGAGCCTTCCCCGGTCACTACCGGCACTAAAATCCTCTATTGACAACCACAGCCGAGCCCCCAGGACCGGGGGCTTGTGCTCAAGCCCCAGCTGTCAGAGGCAGATAACAGGGGGGGCTTTTCTCTGTTTTTCTCTCCCCCACCGTGGAGGATGCAGAGCGAGAGCACAAGGCACTTAAAAAAGCCTAAATGTGGTTTTTAAACTCACAATGTTTCCAATCAGCCGCACCGTTCCTGACACACACAGGGCTGCAGCTGGGTCTTGCCTGAAACTCCTGCCTGTCCCCGCGCTGCTGCCCCGGCCTCCGCTGGGCAGCGGGGTCCGGCCGGGACCCCCGGGACCCGCTCCTTGGTGGCGGGGGGGGAAAGGTGAGCCCTGCTCAGGTCACAGAGGGCTGCTGCAGCTCCGTCACCAGGGACAGACTGCTGGGACCAGGGTGTGAACAGGGATGGGGACGTGATCCCAGAGCAGGACCAGTGCCACCAGCAGCACCGGGCTCGGCCCAGGCTCCCATGGCAGGAGCGGAGGGTGCTGGTTCAGAGCCGGAGCCCAGCAGCGGCGATGGCAGGCTGGGGTGGGGGACGTGTTTTAGCCGCAGCTCTTTCCCTTGCGCAAGGCTGGACGGCCCCTGGCATCTCGGCAAGGCTCAACCACTTCCCGGCACGGCGCGGTTACTTGCAACCTCAAACGCCAAGCAGAGCAGACACTGAGTCAGCAGGAGGAAGGGGCTCCAGCTGCTGCCAGTGCACAAACTCTGCTCTGCCCCCTCCACCCACGCTCCCCCACGGGACACGCGGCTCCCCCGCCAGCAGCCCCAACTGCTCCGTTGTGTCCCCCATCCCTGAGGAACCTCTCTGGGCACAGGGAAGGAGTGTGCCAGGCTGGCGGGGGACAGGGCTGGTCCGGTTGCCCAGCTGGCATGAGGCTGGGAGGGACTGGGCCGTGCCTGCTGCATCCCCTCTCCGCAGCATCACCTCCGCATGGCGAGGGGATGAGCATGGCGAGGGGGTCCCCCAAAACGGGGGCTCGCAGCAGGGCCAGGGCCTGCTCGCTGCTGGCACGCCGCGACGCCGTGGCCGTTGCCGGCAGGCCGGGGGCTGGAGTTCCCCCCCAGGACACGAGCCCGGGGGCGGTTTGCTCCCTCCCGGCCAGCTGCAGGGTCAGACACTCCCCCGCACGCCGCGGACAGCCCCAGCTCTGTGGTTATTAATTGCTGAGGGACTTCTTTTCCCCCCTTGGGGTGAAATAGGGAGGGGGGAGCTTCACCCCCCGCTGCAGCTCTCCGCAGGGCTTATCCCAGAGGATGCTGGAGCTGAGACGACACCGGGATGGGGTCCCTTCCCCGCGGGGACAGGGGGGCAGGATTGCTCAGCACGGGCTCACCCGCAGCTTCCCAGCACGGCCTTATCTGTCCCACACACGCCGCGACGCTGGCACGTGAGGGTGCGTGCGAGCGCAGGGTGTGGCGAGAGGCATTTTTAGCTCTGTCCCAAACTGGGGGAGGAGGTTTGCAAATCCTGCTGGCCCTCAGCTTGAAAAATAACTGCAAAATCCCGCACCGCCTTCTCCCGTCCTCCTTCCTCCGGCTCCCCCGAGGCCCGTGCTGTGCGACGAGCTGCTCCTGCCCCGGCACCCTCGCGCTGCCTGCTAAAAGGGCAAGGGTTTTAAAATGCTTGGAGACTTATAGCTCCAGAGTTCAGGCTGGAAATAGAGCCAGGGAGCTGGTTTCACCCTCACCCCTTTCCACTGGATTTTTTATTTATTTTTCTGTTATTCTTTAGGAAGAGCAGCAGAAAGTTGTTTTGTAGCTGCAGGTCATGTAAAAAAGCTGCATTTTTAAAATCCAAGCAGGGAAGAGCTGGGCTAAATGTGATTTGACAGGATCCCTCTAACCGCATGCCTCTTAATTTCCAAGTCTGATCAGCGCGACTGGACAGCTAAATAAATGAAGTCGTGCATATAATTGAATCTCTGCTCAGATGTTCAACCGGACGGACGCCCGCCTGCCCTGCCCTGCCGCCAGGAGCCGGGGACCCCGGCCCCCGAGCTCCCCTTCGCGCCGGCAGCAGCTCCCGGGGGGAGAGGGGACCATGCCGGCCCTGGGACCCGGCTGGGTGCCGGGGGGGTCTCGGGGGGACCTGCCGGGGCCCGGCTCCCTCCTCCCGCGCTGCCACCCCCGACTCTTTTTTTCCCTTGGTTAACGCTGCCCTTCGGAGCGTTGCTAGTTATGGGAGCGAAGCGACTCGGGGGGGTGGGGGGGGGGGGGCGGGAGATGCGTGGAAAGGGCCCCCGTGGTGCGGCCACGTCCCTGCTGCCCCTTCGGTCTGAGAGAGGAAAGGGGAGGAGGGAGAGAAGCCGCCCACGGGTGTCCCCGTCCCCGCCAGGCTCGGGGCGGGGGGTCCAAGGGGACCCCGCAGGGTCCCGCACAGCGCTCCCGCCGCCGGCCGCGTCCCCACGGCGCCTCTCGGGGACAGCGGTCCCGCGTGGGGCCGGGCAGCGGAGAGCTGGGGGGGGGCTCCGCGTCCCACACCCCACGCCCTCGGGTGGCTCCCGGTCCCGGGGCTCGCTCCGCCGGGCCCCGCAGCGGAGCGGGGCCGGGCGTCCCGTGCGTGTGCCCCCCCCCACCCCGGGGGAGCGTGGGGCGGCGGCGGGTGGGTACTGACCGTCCTGCGTGGGCACGGCGGGCACGGAGAGCTCCCGGATGGCGCGGCTCCACGCCTGGGCGATGCGCAGGTTGCCCTCGGCGTCGGGTCCCCCGCAGACGCGGAAGGTCCGCTCCAGGCGCTGGCGGGCGGGGGGGCCCCAGCGCGGCCCCCGCCGTGGGTAGCACACGAGGGAGAAGCAGGCGGCGGCGGCGGCGGCGGGGAAGGCGGCGGAGCCCACGCAGTCGGCCAGGCGGAGCGCGGCGTCGGCACCGGCCGAGCCCCCGGGGGAGCCGCCGGGACGCCGCACCTGCAGCTCCCGGGCCGTCAGGGCCAGCGAGCAGGCGGCACCGCCCGGGCTCGGTCCCGCACCGAAGATGCCTTGAAGTAATACCGGACCCCCGCCGGGCTCCGGGGGAGCGCGGCGACCGGCGGCCATCGGCGGCGGAGCGGGGCGGGAGCGGAGCGGGGCGCACCGGGGAGCGCCGCCCGCCGCTGCTCGCTGCTGACACCCGCCGCGCCGCCCGGCAATGGCAGCCGGGGCGGCCCCATTCATAAAAAATTTAACCCACCCACCCCCCACACCCCAGCCCCCTCCGCCGCCCCGTCCCGGGGCTGCCCCGAGCCCCCCGCCCCGCCCCGGCCTCAGTTTCCCCCAGCGCCGCCCGGTGCTGCGGCGGAGGGGGCTCCGCAGACACGCGAGGGCAAAGCCGCGCCGTGGGTAACTCTGCCTTGCCGGGGTGGGTGTCAGGCGTGGGTGCTCCCACGGCGCGGGGCTGGCACGGCACCCACCCGTGCTCACGCCGGGAGGGCAGCGGCGAAGCACCGGGCGGCCGCGCCAGCATCGCGTCCAGCGGCGCGCAGATCCGCGCTGGCACGGGGACCGCGAGGGCCTCGAGGCCCACGCTGGGCTGAACGGCACTGACCGCCATTTCTGCACCTCTCCAGACAGGTCAGGGCGAGAGGAGCGGAGCGGGCGCCTGGAGGAACCAAGGCACGCCGAGGGCCGAGGAGGACAGCGGGCAGCCGGCGGGGGACACCCCCAGGAGGGAGGACGGAGGGTGACGGTGTCCTGCCCATCACTGGTGGGTCACCAGCAGGTATCTGTGAGGGTTGGAGGGTGCCAGGGGCGCGGAGCCCCGCGGAGGGAGGTGGGCTGTGCTGTGAACCCCACCTCCGGGCACACAGCGCTGGGGACGGCGCTCAGGGCACCTGCCTGCAGGGCGCCAGCGTGGCTGGGAGCCGCCCCGTGCCCGCAGCGGCTGGCAAAAATCATTGACGACGGCAGCTTTTGATGGCGGCAGGACTGACCTTATCCTCCCCGGGGCTGCTGGGCTCCAGGGGGTCTGGCCCAGCGCAACAAGGGGGTTCTTCTGCCAACAAATTCCCCATGGGTGTTGCTCTGCTCCACGCGCTCCAGCTGGCCCTTTGCTCTCCTGAGGCTCCCACCAAAGCAGAGCTGAGCAGCTGCACGGGGAAGCGGGTGATAAACACTCGGGCAAGTGCCATGTGGGAATGGTGAGGCAGGTGGAGAGGTGCCCCAGTCCTTCCCTCTGCCTCCCCTGGGCCTTCCTCACCCCTTCCTCATCACTCAGACCACCCTTGGTGGCAATGCTCATGTGGGTTTTGTGTGCTGCTGGGCTGGCAGCAGCCTGAGAGCCCGTAACCTTGAGCGCACACCTCAGGGAAGCATCACTCTTCACACTTAGAGCAGTTTAATTAGCGGTGAGCCCTCCGCCCTCTGTCCCCGCTTAAACCCGCTGGAACTGGCCAAAAATTGCAGGGAGGGCACAGACCGACCAGCTCGGCAGATAAAGCGGTTAAGTCTTGCTTTCCTGGAGTGACCTAAACCAAGAGTGGAGGAGCTGTGATCTGGAGCATTGAGCTTCCCAAAAAGATGTCCCTGGGCACTACAGGTTCAAAGAGACACTTAAGAGGGGGAGGTGGGACAAAACCCACTCCCAGCCACTTGCTGGCTGATGCTTCTGGATGGGAAACCACAGCACTCACAGCTCATTCTGGGTGAGACTGGGGCACAGCCGCTTCCCCAGCCACTGCCATGCCACGGTCCAGCGTTTGTAAACAGCCCCGACGTCCCTCGGCAAGGTGTCATGGGAGGAAATAGCTGGATGCTGGGGAGTGCAGCGTCCTGACCTGCTCCTCACCCTTCTCGGTGACTAATCCGCTCCCAGTTTCCGCTCAGGAAGCCACAAGACATGGCAGAGGATGTGAGAGCATCTGTCACGCTGCTCCTGGCAGGTGCCACGTCGTGACGGGGCTGCTCTGGGCTCTGTCCTCACCATGCTACATCCGTCGGTGGCTCTGTGCCGCAGAGATCCCCCTCACCCTGCCTGTGCTTTAGATTGGAGTCGAATGCCTGGCTGGGCTCCACAGCCACGGCCGTGCTGCGGGCTGGGGAAAGGGGCTGAGAGCGGCTTCATCGCGAGCTGTCGAAGCCGGCAATGCCGCAGCACTTGGGCACGGGAAGGGTTAGCGCAGGGATGCCCGTGGGGGGATGCCCGGGGCACGGAGGGGGCTGCAGCCAGGTTATCCCTGGATGGGGAATGGGACCGGCACACTCTCAGCCTCCGTGACAGCACATCACACCCAGGCAGAGCTTTCCCGTGTCGGTGCTGGTCTATGGGGACTTCACGTGAGCCCGTCCCAATGCCGTGCCACCCTTGGCAGATGCCCGCTCTGTGCCGCGGCCAGCCCACTGCCCACCACCAGCCCCACACGGGTCCCTTTGCCCTCTGCAGCCGTGGGCTGTTTCCACCCGGTCCCGCGCAGATGTCACTTGTTTGCCTCCAGATGCGATATCTAATGCGGAAGTGGGATCACTTCATCACCGCTCTGTGCTGATAAACAATTGTTTGGGGCTATCTTAATTGTAAGAGCCTTAATGAGCTCCCTTGACCCGACTGGCAGCCTGAAGGGTGCTCAGCAGCCAGGGCTCCCGCACCGTGGGCAGGCATCTGCCCGTCGGGTTTGTCCTGATCGGCTCCATTCCCGCCCGCCCAGCACCGCGGAGGCCACACGTGCGGGAGGGCGGCACGGGGACGTGGCGTGGGGACGCGGCATGGAGCCGGCGTGCCGGTGGGGACAGCCAGTGGTGAATCCCCCTACCTCCTTTCTCCTTGCAAAAGGGGGCTCACCCGGGGCACAGGGTGTCTGGTCCAGCTGTGACCACGGAGGCCACCAGGCTCCCTTCAGGAGCAAACACTCCTCAAGCCCCTTCCTGGGAGCACTTGCGGGGTACCCCAGGCCTGAGAGACATCATCTGGGGGAGGAGGCTTCCACATCCAGAGCGCCCTGCCCCGGCCTTTCTGGAGAAGGTGATGGATGCTCTGTGTTTGGGGAAACCGAGGCAGAAGCAGCAGACAAGGTTTGCCCTGAGTTGTGCAAGAAGCCAAAGGTTAAATATGGCAACTAAGCACTCCCTCAGCTCCCTCCTGCCCCCAGGCCCTTCCTGCTCCTGCCCCAGCTGCTAGAGGAGCTGGTCCCCCCAAGGAACATGTCCTGGGGGAAGAAAGCAGAGAGGCTGGGGGCTTCCCAGCCCTGCCATAAATAACCCTTTGCCACCCCTGGCTGATGCTTCCCAGCTGCAACACAGAGCCACGGCTCTCTGTGCCAGGGCAGGCCCGGATTTCAGGCTCCTGCTGCCTACACACAGCGACAGGCAGCCCCGGAGGAGGCGTGCAGAGGACACGGCTCTGCTGCAGGATGAACTGCAGCGTTTTGCTTCGAGGCACGCGGCTCCTCCAGATCCCTGCCCGTCCGTTGGTCCGCCGGCAGCCACCTGGGGACGGGAAGGGGATGCACTCATCCCAGATCCATCGCTTTTAGCATCGTTCCCACTGCTGAAGGTACATGTCTCAAGGTGGAGCCAGAAATAGCGCGGCTCTGCGCTGCATCGGGGCTGGCAGGGCTGCAGGGTTTGGCAGGGGGACAGGCACCGACTGCAGCAGTGGGAACTTTCCAGCCAGCGCCTGCGGGAGCGGCCGGTGCGGAGACGGAACCGTTTCGGGGCAGACCCAGCCCCGGGACTGCGGCTCGGCCCCTCAGCCCCCAGCCGCGGGGGCTCGCAGGCAGCGGTCACCTTGCAGCTCCCCGGGGAGATGCTGGTGCCGACGCAGGGGACCAGCACTGAGCAGGAGGGGACAGAAATAACAGAAGGTATCTCCTGCAGGAGAGCGACTGGGATCGTGAGGCGCATGAGCGGGACAGAGGTTTTGGTTCTGCTACCAATTTGCTGCAGGACTCTGGCGAGTGGTTGCACCGCGGTCTCTGCCTCCGTGTCACCCGGGCAGCAGGGATCACCCACAATCCTGGCTTCACATCGGGCCCAGGGCTTGACCCAGGAGGTTTCTCAGCCTCTGAGGAGCTGGGGGTTACGGCAGCTCTTAAATCACAGCCAGGCTCTGCAACCCACCGTGGGCTGGGCTGCTACCCAGCCCTGACCCTCGGCTGAGCCCTCAGTGGTCACTGGAACAGTCCAGCACCACGGGGCTTTACGGGAAGCCCTGCACAGCACTGGGAAGCTGGGATCATTCCTCCCAGCTCATGATTTACTCAAGAATATTTCTGAGGTCAGTCGTCCTCAGGGGAGACACTCCCGAACGCCCCGCGAGAAGCTGCTGAGTCTGGAGTAACCGCATGCACCGCTCGCTCAGCCAAAAAGTCACTCCAGTGACTAGCCCTGGCGTCAGAGGGATTGAGGATGAAGTGCTGCCGTTTGATCTCCCCCTTTGCTGGGAGAAGCCAGATTTCAGGACATTGCAGGGTTTTCACCACTTCCCAGTAGCGGTTTCCTGCCATGATGTGAGCGCAGGCATTTTTGGGAGGTGAGTCAGAGGCTGCAATGAGAACCACCTGGCTGGGCTGGGAGGCTTGATCCCGATCCCAGGGCTGAGCGGGATCCCCGCTGCGATGCTCAGCATGTGCGGGCAGCATCCCCGGGACAGAATTACTTAGGGGGGACACAGCGTCCCACCACAGCCCGCCATTCCTGGCCTGGGTAAGAAGAAGGATTTGCTGCTGCAGTTCCCGCAGCTCCTCTTCCCTTGCTGGGCTGGGATCAGTGTGCTCCGGCCACCCCACCCGGGCTCCAGGGAGGAGCTTGGTGAAGGAGAAAGGGCAGAACTTCACCCAGCTCTGCAGGAAGCTGCCTGCAATGGCTGTCCTGCCCCGACACCATGTCGGCCCCGTGCGAGAAACCACCCCAAAGCCCCCTGACGTGCACGGGGCAGCACCGAGCCTCTGGTTTTCTCCAGGGTGAGGCGTAGGTCTTGGCAGCGCTGAGAAACTGCCCTCCTTGGTCACTGAAATTCAACAAATAAAGCCAGATCCTGGTAAAGGAACCTGCCAGGTTTTCCCTGCTGGACTTCACCAGTTTCTTCTATTAAAAATGCACGACCCCCTGCTCACCCACCCCCCCAACATTACTCAAACTCCTCTGCTCAGCAAATAACTGCATCACAGCCAGAGAGTGAGACTGAGCCTGGATAAGCCTTTTCAAAGGAGCTAAACCTGCTTAAAGCCGGCACTGTTCCCTGACCCACCCTCCTAATCCTGCCAGGCTGATAATGAAATAATAAAGGGCTGCAAAGCCTTGCTCTCCGTGCACTGTGGGGGAGGTTTCTGCTGCCTCTGTACATGCCAGGAGCTGGGATATTAATTACCCCCCTAAGTAAACAGAATTGCTTCTTTCTTCTCCTTTGCCTGGCTGTAAAACCAGGTGTGACCATCAGCCTGCAGAGCAGCAAAACCAGAGTCGCTCCCTTTTCCAGGAGAAAGGTTGGTTGTTGCCCTGCCTGGGCTCCTCGGGGACTGATCCCAACCCCACAGCTCCACCAGCCACCCTGGTGGGACCCACAGGGCGGCCCCCGCGAGGCTGCTGGGCCTCTCCCCGCAGGGATGAAGCTGAGGACACCAGGGGGGAACCTCAGGAGCACGAGAGTGGGGTGGGTTTGGGGCAGACATGTTGTCAAGCCCCTCCGAGGCGACTGTGCGCAGAGATGCCACCCAGGGACTGCTGTGCCGGTGACCGCCCAGCAGCAGAACGCACAAACTCGTTGCATCTCAGCCCCAGCAGCTGGGAAAGCTTGGGGAGGTGACAGCACGGGCAGGATCTGTCCCCTGTGGGCGGGACGGCTCTGAGCACCCCGCGGGGCAGCAGGAATGAGGACCAGAAGATGGTGCCAGGGTTCGGAGAGGGCAAAGCGGAGGCTGAGGGCTCTCAAAGAGGCCACGGCATCAGCCCCAGGCTGGTGTGCCAAGGCTGCCAGGTGGGAAGGGGTTAAACAGCCCTGTCTTCTCAGCACACCTGAATTGCAGGCCAAGCCAGGAGGGGAGGGCTTTAAAAGAGGAGGACAGCAGTAAGGCCCTTCCCTAGGGGCTTGGGAGGGAGCTGGTGGGAGGCTGAGCACACTGCAGAGGTGCTGTGCCACGGCCCCCACAACGCTGCGTCCCCCCCTTGCTCTCCCCTTCCTGGGTGCAGCTCTGGGGTTTGTTCCCTGCTGCTGCCTTTCCTAGGGTGTCCCTGCAGGAGCCTGTCCCTGCTGTCCCCATCCCTTGGGGTGTCCCTGCTCCCCTGGGAGCTGCCATTCCTCTGGCGGGTGCAGGAGGAACCTCAGGAAGCAGCCAACTTCCTACATCCCAAAAATAGTCTGCCCCCCCCCCAGTTTTTTCCCCAGCTTCTTCCTTTTGAAGGGCAAAGCCAGCAACTTGTGACAAGTGAACGGCTGCAGCGTGGATGCCATGATCGCTGTCATATGATTATGCCTTGCAGGGCAGCAGTGGCTGTCACTAAACACACACGGCGTGTGTGGCCGAGGGAGAGCCCGGCCCAGGCTTGGGGGTGCCTGTGAGGGGGTATCAGGGGTGCCTGTTGAACAGATGCTGCTGGTTCATCCCAAGCTGCAGGGTTATCGCCAGCCTGAAGGCTGGATTAGCATCACCTGCCCACTGCGCTGCCTTCTCAGAGTGAATCCAGGCAGCTGGCACTGTTGTACACCAGGTAAATAACTGCGGGGCTGGTCCTGAGCGATCGTGGAAGGAGATGCGGGACGGAAGCACACCGCAGGGCCAAACACACGCCATCAGGCACGGTGAAGGGAGACAAAACTTTTTGTCCTGGTGCTCGGGCAGTGCAGCAGTGCCGTACAGAGGGGACACTTGTACTGTGCACTGAGGATGCTGCATTTTAACAAATGCTGGAGAGACACAATCTTTAATGAAGTGTTCAGCAGAAAGGGACTGACGGCGGCACTGCAGCGCCCAGCTAAACATGAAATGTTTCTGACAGGAGCCATCACCGGAGCTCCCACCGCTGTCACGTACCCAACCCTGAGCAGCTGGCACACACCAGAGCAGCCCGGCAGCGGAGAGAGATGCTATGGAGTAACGGAGGCATGTGTACATCCTGCATCCTCCGTGTCCTGAACGAAGTCCGCTGCGACCTCCCTGCTCTTCACCGGGAGGAAAAAGGCCAAGGGACGAGGACCTGACACAGCGGCTCGGAAAGCTGCCGGGAAAAACCTCTCCCTCCAGGGCAAACAAAGCGACGCGGGGTGATCCTGGTGATGAAATCAATGCTGTTCACACTTCCTGCGACATGAAGTGTGTTCTCTGGGCTTGGAAGGGTCAGCACAGAGCTCTGCCAGGCCGCCTGGAGCAGAAGTTTTCTGCTTAGATAAGTCATTTAGTGCCTGCACCCAAGAGGGACTTTGTCCTCGCATCCAAGGAGCCCGGAGGACCTTGGCGAGCCCAGGAGCGAGCGTTCCCTTGGGAAATGGTGCCAGGCTTAGCTCCAGCAGCACCTCCTGAGGGCCGCCATCCCACCACCACCATGGCACTGGGGTGCTGAGAGGAGCACCCAGGCTCAGCGTGCGGCCCGGCAGAACCCCTCCCGAACACCGTGGGGCCCCGGGGGGGCTCAGGCTTAGGCCCTATGGGGCGGGAGGCCTCGGGCCTGGAGCCGGTGGGGCAGGCCGACCCCACAGCCGGCCCCACAGCGCTCCCACCCGCCTGCCATAGAGTAAGACCAGAGCGCCGCCGCACAGCTTCCGTCGGGCCGCGGAGCGGACGCCATCTTAGGCGCGGGCAGTGAAGCCGCCGCACTGAAGCCGTGCCTCGCACGGCCGGGTAGAAGCGGGAGGCGGCCGCGCTGCCAGCCGCGCTCGGGAAGCGCGCGGTGCCGCCCGACGAGGAGGGAGAGTTTTCGCCGTTCTCACGCCTCCTCCTCAGGTACCGGCGCTGTTCGGGCAGTGGCTGATGCCCCTCTCCCGCTGAGGGGAGAGCGCGGCCGCCGTGCCCTCACCTAAGATGGCAGCGGGGGCGGTCTCCGCCCGCGGAGAAGATGGCGGCCGAGGGGAGCGGCGCTCTAGCCGGGTGGCGGAACTCTCTTGGCTGGGCGAGGAGCGCGGGAGGGGAGCGGGAGGAGACCCTCCTGGCCCCGGAGGGACCCCCGCCACGGGGACCCCCCCCTACAGCCTTTCTACCTCACAGGGGAACCCCCCCAGACCCCCCCAACCTTCCCGTGCCCCCCTCAGGTCACCCCCACCTTCCCCAGCCAAGGGAACCCCTCTCTGCCGTGCTGCCCCCGCCCCATTTTGGGGGTCTGCCTCCCCCCCTCCGGTGCAGGAGGTGCCTCTGGGTGAGCCTGGGGCGGGTGGGGGTCGGGGTGACCCGGGGCTCCTGGGGGCCGCTCTGCAGGCAGTGTGCTGCCCCCCCCCTCCCCCCCCCCCGGCTGCTCCATTTTATTTTAATAGTCGTATTTCCCACCCCACATTTTATACTTTGCCACAGGAGAGGACCAGGAAGACCGTAGGTAGCGGAAGGGTTCCCCTCCTCCTCCTCCCCCTCCCCACCCCTTAAGGGGCGGCGATCGTGGCGGAGAGGAAGAAAAGGATGCCACGGAAGCTGTTGTTGCCTTATAAATCTGTTTTTTCTCACTTTCGAGCTCCACGGGGGTCGCATGACTCTTTGGCGATGAACGCAGCCAGAAGTGGCTACCGGGTCTTCTCGGCCAACTCCACGGCAGCCTGCACCGAGCTGGCGAAGAGGATCACGGAGTAAGTTCCCTCTCTTTCGAGTTGCCTTCCCCCCCCGAGCTCCTCCGAGCAGGCAGGCTATCTTCCAAGCGGCTGGGGAGGCTTTTGGCGTCCTCCCGCCTTCCCAAGCCAACGCTGTTTGCTGCGAACACCTTTGCTGCAGAGGGTTTGCGCTGGGAGCCTTCAGCAGCTCTGTCCTCCTCCTCCTCGGCGCTGGCTCATCCCTCCCGACGACTCGGTTTGCCCCAGCGACGAATATGGACCGGCTGCTTTCTGCCTCTTGCATCTCTGACATCCGTTTCCATGCTGGAAAGGCTGGGTTGCAGCAAAGGCTGTTACTTTTGGGGAGGGAGAAGGTGAAACTGGGCTGAACGAACCTCGGAAAGCGTTTTCGCTGTTTTGGGAGATGCTCAAAACTTTCTCCGCTGTTTTTGATGGGAATGGGCTGGTGAGCTGGTGCGCCCAACAGCTTCGCTGCCTGGGGCGCGGGGAGCGTCGCCTGTGCGGACCTCGGTGCAACGCCGGCAGTTGCACGGACCAAAGCGGGCTGGTGAATCCGCGCTTTTGTGGGGTGGGAGAGGTGGGCAGCACGGGCTGACAGAAGAGAGTTTAGTTTGGGGATAGAAGTGTGCCCATTTTGGGCTTTTTTTCCAGCCCATCGATTTGGGCAGAGTTTGACCTTGGCTTGGCAGGGATGGATGCGCTGCGTTCTGCTGAAGGAGGTGTGTAATAGCTGGCTCCAAAACGGGGCTCTTGCTGTGCGGAGGGGCACCGAGCTTACCCCACGCTTGATCTTTTGTTTTGAATTAGTTTGGTTCAAATCAGGGCGCTCCCAGCCGAAGGGGCTTTTCTGAGACGGGCATCTGTGTATTGGGGAGCTGTCATCCTAAAGCAGGGTTTGGTTGGCCTTTCTGCTGCTTCTCAGCTACAGCTCATAGGAAGCTGCTCCCAAAGTCGAGGGGGCTCAGTGCTTGTTTGCGTGCTGCAGCAGATAGTACCCTTGCTACGCATTCAGCTTGTTCCTGCCTCCAAGGGCATGCTTAAATTGGAAATATTACTAAATACAGGTGTGCTGCCACCTTAAACCGGAAGAATATTTTGCTATTTGTCCAGCTAGCGCAATAAACGGTGTGTTCAATCCTTAGCACAGATTGTCTCCATGAAGCTGACTTGGCTGTTTGGCTGGGATTTCTGGTGCTGATGCGATGACTGTTGGGTAATAGTGATGGACTTCTCTGGGTGCGAGGCAAAGAGGGAAATCCTTGTGTTTGGGAGTGGAAAGCTTTTTTTTGGTTCGTGTGTTTTTGCTCTCATTTGGTCAGTTCCCTATCACTTTCTGTTCACTGATACAGCTCTGAAAATAGGCTCTCTCTATAAAAAAGTAAGCTTTGCTGCAACAGATGGGACATGGTTTTACAAGGCCTGTCCTGTTGCGTCAATGCAGAACGTAACAGAAGTCCCCCAGGGACGAGCTCCAAGTTCTCAGGACTGAAAGAGCAAATGGGCAATCTTTATTCTCTGCTCTTTGTCTTAAAAATAACTCACTTTTTTTTTTTAAGATGTAACGAGCAGAGACATGGAGCAGGCTTCCCCGGGCTGCGGCGCACACAGCTGGCTGTGTGATGTGCTGCTGTAACCCTCTGCAGGGTTCCCAGGTTCCTCAAGGGTGAACGACAGTGGGATCACCCTGAAGGTTCCTCTGAGGGTGAACCGCAGCAGGATCCAGAGAGCGACCTCCCAGCTGTCCTTCACAAAGTAAACTTTTAACAGAGGCGATGTGGGCTTTTTGCCTTAGCTCTAATGTCCGCGAGGAAGTTGGATGCTCTGGTGGTGGTATGAGCACAACGGTAGGAGACACGGCTACAGCTTAAGCTGAGACTTAAGGACATGTAGCTTTACTGTCTGTAAAATGGGCATAGTTGCCACTCTGAGATGGCAAGATGTGAAGCATTACACGCGGGTGAGGTTTTGTTGGAGGGGTGCAAAATCTGGAACCATCAATAGTATGGATTTTCCCCCAGTAAAAAGTCTCCCAAACCCGAAGGTGTTTTCAGCATCTTGCGTGGTGGTGTTGCGCTGACCCCTTCGGAGCTCAGGGGCTGCTTCAACACGTTTGTAATACATCTGTGTTTTTCCAGGTCGCAAAAGATGCGTGACTGCTGGCTTTCCCCGTGTCGCATCCCAGCCTTACCTTGCTGGGGAGGTCAGTTGCGCCTTTTATTAGAGTTGGAGCAGCCTTACGAGGGTGAGTCTGTCCTCTAATATTGTGCGTTCTTTTTAAAGTTTTTTTATGACCTTTAGTATAAGTAGTAAAAGAACTTTAAAACAACACGCAATATTAGGAGTAGGGCCCCTTGAGACACTCGTCCATCTAGGCTGTGTCGCTCTTTGCCTGTAGGTATGATGTTAAAACGGACACTTGCAGAGTCCTGGCTTATCCTTTTTTAAAACCTCAAGCCTGGGGGGGGAGCAGTGTGACATAAGCTAGACATCTGAAAGCTGTTCAATCTCCTCGCTTCATTTCACGCAAAACTTCCAGAGTTGCTTTCAATTCAGGCTCTGAGCGTGGCGTTGTGGCACGCTTCCAGTCTTCACAATTTCCCATTACGCCTTCTGGGCTGGTTGGGGGCCCCCCGCAGCCAAAGGGTTGGGGGCCCAACTTCCACTTTGCATTTTCAGAGCTTTTGCTTATGTTAGCGTCTGTCAGGGAGAGGAGATTGTGCTGGTTTATAAGAACCAAATACCTTGTGAAACTTTAAACAGTAAAGATGCTCCTTAGATTCAGGAGCCCTAAAATATAAAAAACCTCATACTTTTACTTGTATCTTATAAATTGAGGGATGCTTTGGTTTTTTAATTGTTTCCCAGATGGAAAGACAACTCCTGTAATTAGGCCACTTGGCACCTGATTACAAGCTGCATTTGTAGGTGAGAAAGGTAATTTCTGTGACCAGTGCTGATCCCTAACGGGCCTTCTGTGCTGCTGGGGAGAGGGAGGACTAGCAAGCCTTTTTAGTCTCAGGAGTCCAATAGATGCATTTAGATCTCCCTCTGCCTGCAGTGTTTGGCACACAGGGGTATAAATATTAACGTTTTACTCCCTGCTTGTGTGCTTGGGTTGGAGGGTATTGCTGATTGAAGCTTGCTGGTGCCTCCCCAGCGTCCCGCAGGTCTGCGTTATGTGGGATGTGATACTATCGTGAACCCTTGGCAGACTGGATGAGGGTATTCTAGGTGTTCGTTTGGCTCGCAGCACGGAAAATGCTGGTGATCTCACGATAAAAGCAATGCCGTGAGCCTAAACAACGTGAGTAATGAGGGGAAGATGGAGACCTGTGTTCTGACCTCTTGTCCTCGGGGGCTGGGTACAGAGCACTAAAAGCAGGGTGGTGTTCTCTGTCAAGGAGCGGGAGGCAAGCCCTGCTTTCCGAAGAGTCTGTATGTTAGGAGGGCTTGCGGCAGCCTCCCTCAGCTGAAGGAGAATTTCTCATGGGATGGAAGAAGAGTAATGTCTTTAGGTCATCTTGCCAGCATGTGAGAGGATGGCACAGAGGAGTCAGATCACAGCAACCTGGCGATGTTGCTCTCCCCCATCTCCAATCCTTGTTCTTGCCTTCTGGAAAGAGCTCTTGAGTGATGCTACAGGAGGAGAGGAGGTGACGCCAACCTTTTTCCGTCTCAGAAGATGCAGCACTGTGGCAGGAGGCTAACATATGATGGAGTGAAACTGCATCAAAGGCTTTTAGAAAGGAAAAAGAATAACCAGCTAACAAGTGCTGTAGCTGGAGAGGGTTACAGACGGCGGATGGCGCTGGAGTAGGGTGAGTGTGGAGCAGTTGGCCTTTGAGGTTTTCTGTGCAGCTTACATGGAGCGAGCACTGTGGCTGAGCAGATTGGCTTCGCGTGGTAGCTGGCTGTGCTGGCCCGTGCCAGGTTTAGGGGAAGTTCCTTCACAAGGAGCAGACTGGTAGGACTAGAGGAAAATCTGCGTGGTGTTTGCTGGCAATTCAGCTGCATGGCTTTGGCGTGGCTGGAACAAATGATGCAAGTGCTGGATGGCTCTGGGTCCAAGGGGCAGATGAGCAGCTGGGACTGTTCTTCGAGTATCCAGTCGTGCTGGGTGAAGGAGGAGAGCTAAAGGAGAGCTCAGTTATAAGGATATTTGAACAAGGATATTGCCTTGTGTCCAGGAAGCTGCTGTTCCCTTTCGCTTTCCTGGCTTGTTCCTGAAGCAGGAGATTAGGAAATACACCGTAGAGCTGCCGCTGTGCTGGCTGGGCCAGCTGACTGACCTTTATTTGAAGATTTGCTCAAGTTTGGAAAGCAATTCAAAGCCAGGCTGTGGCTTGCTTTGGCCACAGTCAAGCACGGAGCAGATCCTCTGCTGTCGGCTGCAGCTCCTTCTGGAGTCTGCAGCGGTTCGTGGAGTCTGCAGGTATGGGGAGAGTCGGGTATTTGCAGAGCTGAGACCAGTGAAAGTGTAATGAAGAGGATATTGCCAAAATAAAATCATATCACGGTCAAGGGCTTTGTCTGTATGCAGATTTCTGTTCAAATTGAACGTTTGCACTGCGAGCTGGCTGGAAGCTTCCTTTCGGGGGTAACTTTACAAATGTCTTTTAGGTGCTTGTCACAGAGTGGGAGAAGGAAACACAGCCCGGGCTGAGAGCCCTTCCCAGCGGTACCGAAACGTGCTTTGATGGCATGAAATACTGCAAGCGCACTTGCCTCTTGAATTCTGATTCAGCTAAATGTCAAGTCTCTTTTAACTGACTGTTCTTTTTCTGGAGAGCCTGGTACAGTGGTTTTTGACAGTCTTCGGAGGAGCGTTTTGAAGTACAGTTTAATACAACCTTATAGTGTTTCCTAAAATACTGCAGTGTGTCGCTTCCTTGTTTAAACTATAGGTGATTTCTGAGCTGTTCACGTTTAGGCAGTGAATTTGAGGCAGATTTTATAAACGCTTTTGTATCCACATCTTAATATCCTCTTGGCATGTGTTGAGACTGCAGAAGGTTAGATCATCTTTCCTGGACAATGTTTACAGAGAGAGGTATTCCAGATCAATATAAATTTTTACTGGCCAGTTGCTCTGAGTAGGATTTTTAAAGCTATAATGAGAATTTTTCTCTTAGATGCTATCAAGTCCTAGAGGAGTCGGTTTAGTGATGGAGCTGGTGCGAGGACGGCCAAGCAGAGCAAGGAGCAGCGCGTGGTCACACAGGGAGAGCTTACGCTGAGGTGGCATTAAAAACTTTAAAAGCTGGGAGCAGCCTGGAGTAGTAATCGTGACCCGGCTGTGCCCAGCCCTCTGCGCTGAGCTTGGCAGGGCTGCATGTGCAGAGCTGTTTTAACAGATCCCAGTTCCGAAGACTACTGCTTTTAAAAACAAAAACAATGCCAAACTGAGTTTCTGTCTCTCTTGGATGGAGAAGAGAGCTTCCAGAAGTGAACAACTCCCCTGATGTCTGCTTGGCGCTGGTTAACAAGTGAGATTTCTGCAAATACTGTAAAATCAGCCTGAAGGTTCTCCAGTCTTAAGTGCTTCGGTATCGGCAAAAGCCCCCGCCTCCCTGTAGCCAAATACCACATCGCACCGCAGGGATTTTGTCGATGGAGCTTGTTTTGCTTGGAGAAGTGACTTGTCTAGAGGACCTAAAGTATTACTTTTGCCAGAAGAAGCTGTTCCTGTCTGTGGGGCTGTGTGCTCTGGGTCAGCCTTTTCTTTCCTAGTGTAGATCTCGTGTCTGCAGACAAGTCATCCGGTAATTGTGATACCCCCCGTTCAGGACTAACAGCATGACTGTATGAAGCAGAGTTCTTGCTGTCAGTTTAGTTCCTCTATTGCCTAAAGCAGCGAGCAATTGTGAGCTTCTGCATGGAGAGGATTTAGAGAGAGAGGAGCTGGGGACGGAGGGGAAAAAGGGAGAGGTGACAGGAAGGCGGGATTTATCTTTGAACGCTGTGGTTGCGCTCAGGCTGCGTAGTGGCTAAGGGTGTGCTCTGCCCTTGACTTCTGTGGAAATCTCCCTTTTGACCCAAGTCCTGTGGAATTCAGTGTTTTACAACAGGAGAAGCACAAATAGTCCCTTCTTTAACAGCCTTGGCCAAACCAAGGTTTTATCAGACTCCTGCACTGGCTGAAGTCTCTGCTTACGCAAAGCCTTCAGAAATGGATTTAGTGGAAGGTGTGCCCCTTGGGTAAACATACCTCAACTGCTTTGGTGGAGCTGCCTGGTGGTCCATCGGCCGTGCCCGCAGCTTGCGGGGCTGCAGAGCGCTGCGGGTGGGGTGATGTGTCACTTTTGGGGGCAGCTTTATCTCATATCCTTCCCATGGCCGCCCCTCTTGTTTACTTGCAGTCAACAGTTGGAGCAGAGGTGGGATTTATTGGCTGACCAGAGCAACCTGCTACCGTTCATGCCTTTAAGTTGGCAGCTGCTTGCTGTCTCTTCTGCTGCTATCTGCACCCAGGTTTGACAAGCTGAGCTGTTTAGTGTCCCTCTTTCTGTCAGGGAGCAAACTTGCCTTTCCGATTGCTTGTTTCGGCAGCACAGACACGGCATTGCTGCTGTACGACCTGAACTGGGGACTGCTGGGCTCTGGTTTCTTCTTGCCAGCTACTTCCTCGCAGAGCATCACAAACCTCTGCTGTGTTTGTTCGCCACCTCTTAGCATTGGAAGTGCCACCCTCCAAGGGGCGTTTGGCTGAGATGTGTCCAGCTGGATTGTTTTTGAAGCTTTCTTTCTTTCCATGAGATGCAGGATTGACAAAGGGCACTTGCACGGTCTCGTTAATGGAGTTTTTTTTTCCAGTGACGAGGTAGGAACGTGCTGTCTGCTGTGAAGTCAGGGCGCACGTGCCTCCAAAGGGAGCTTGCAAGACTTGCCGTGCAGTTGTGGAGGAACAAGTGTGAGTCATTAAACATTTCCCCACACACACTGGTTTGTTTTGTGTGCGTGTGATTCTTGAGCTTGTTTAGACTTGGATGCCTTGGCAGCGATTAGGACGAAGCTTAGTGGTTGCAAATCCCTGACTGTCATTGGAAAGGCAGCGGGATCCCAAAGGGTGGCAGTAAGTGCTCGATGGATCCCATCTGCAAAACTCACCTTTACTGTGCATCTGTCCCCAGGCTTGCCGTCGCTTGACCAGCTGCCAAGGTCTTTTTTGAAGATCTGAAGGTACTGAGGATGCCTTTGTATTGCAGCAGCAAGTTTTAACCCAGCGGGGCTGGTGAGAGAAGCCAAATTAGAGGTTTGGGTGGCTTGCCTGCTCTGGGCGATGCTCCAGTCGGTGCCCGAGCTGGGCTGGTTACAATCTCGCACGTACGGTTCTCGATGCAGGAGTTTACTCACCGGTCCCAGCCGTGGCATAATGTGCTGCCAGACACACAATCGGGAATGTCTGTGTGCCAAATACGTGCTTTGTAGCCAGATAAGCAAATATATCACGTTACATTCGAGTATCTGTTATCGCAGCTGTCCCGGGCACGTTTTCCAGGCCAGCTTCTAGCTGAGACCTCCAGCTTACGGGCTCATATCTGAGCCCAGCAGTTGCTGGTGGGCCAGCAGCACGCCAGCGTCAGGCTGTCTTGCTCATTGACTCCTGAAAAAAACATATCTTTGTGACAATGTCAGTACGAGGCTGAGTCTGTGGCTAAGGAGATCGAGAGAGACTGACTGCTGGAGGCAGTAGACCCGGGGAGAGCCGGCGGCAGATGTGGGCTCTTTAGTTAGGATTCGTCCTGATTCACAAAATTTTTGGCATGTGTCCCGGTAAATACAGTATATGTGCGGGCAGGAAACTACTGCCGTAATCCGCATGTTGAGCAAAGGTATTTTGCAGGCATAAACTGTTTCCTAATCCAGCGTGTGGGCATGGCCACCGAGCAGACCCTAGAAGAGAGGAGGGTCTTGCCCTGTGCTCCAGCCAGCGGAGTGGCAGCATCACACCTATCCCAAGCGTCTCGCCGCTGCGGGGTCTCTCAGCTGAGGCTCACACTTAAGGCACACATGCCTCTAAATACTTACTAATGGATTTCTTGTCAGTACAGTTAAATACAGAAGTGTCACCCGAGGGAATAGTCTGCCTTTAGGAGCCTTTGAAAATGCTCTTCAAAATTAATTTCTTACGTAAGAAAGAAATTAAAAAAAAAAAAAGGGGGGGAGTGACTGTAACCTTTGTTGTGATGAATGTTGTAGGTTTGACATTTTGAGAAGGAGTAATTTGAAAAAATCATAATTTTTTTTTTTAAGTTAAAATCTCAACCAGCTGAGTTATTTGGGGGGCAGGGGAGAAAAAGATGTGGGAGTCAGCAAAAGTGACTCGGTTGCCATTAATGAAGCCTTGAGTAAATCATTAATGTTTAGTTCCACAGCAGATCCCCCTAAGGTGGCGGTGCATAGGCTAGCAAGATGTCCTCTGCCATCAGGAGGCCCAGCCTCTGCTCAGACGTGCAAGGACAGGCTCTTTGAGTACGGTGTGGACCTGCCGCAGAGCAGCTTGCCCCAGGGTCCGTCGGAGGGAAGGAGACCCCCGGGGAAGGGGAGGACGCGTAGTTCCGCAGCCTGGCTGGCGCGCTCGGCTCCCTGTTAGGCAGTGCTGCGCTTTGTTGGTGTGTGATGGCTGGTCCAGTCTCTCCCTTGGATCCCTAACTGCTGGGTTCCTCCATTTTTTCCTTTTTTTCCTCTCTAGGCGTCTTGGTGCTGAGCTGGGGAAATCCGTGGTGTACCAGGAAACCAATGGAGGTAAGAGAAATCTTTATTTGCAACTGTTTTGAGGTAATATTAGAAATGCTGGGTAACTCCATTCATTGGCCAAACCTGAGTAACAAGTGCAGTGATTGAGCTGTGATGTTGCTGCTGCTCCTGGCAGAGCTAAACCTCTGTGGCCGACCTTTGACAAAGCGATTAAATGCGTTCCTCCTTTCCCCCTGTTATCTCGTTTGTCTGCCATTAGCTAACTGCCGGCTAAAGGAGAGTCCTACTTCGGGTGTTAGCTGCTGCAAAGTCTTATACGCTCTTGTGCTTAGCAAAACATCGCCCAGGTTTAAAAGTAATGGCCTGCTTTCTAGGTGTCTGCCTTGCAAACTTTTAGATTATCCCTCCTCCCAGCCCTCCCCCGCCACAGGCAGTTTGCAGCTGCCCTAGCAAGGACCTGTCCCCTTGCTTTAAAGAATGCAAATGCAGGGCTCTGCTGGGGAGCTGCCTCTCGGAGCCTGCTTTTGTCTCTTTAAATGTAGCAAGTGTTTTCAGATGCTGGGCTAAAACACAAGGATATTGGCTAACAGAGGTCAGTGGCTAAGAGTCATTTACTGTTTCAAAGCCTCGGCTACCATATTTGCAAGAGGGACTAGAACCAGAGAGCTGATAGAGGCGAGAGGAAGGGATGGAGATGGTGCTGGCTCGGCGTGAGGATTTATGATAGTGCTGCTGCCCTTGCAGCCAGAACGGGCCGTGCGGTGTGTAAGCTGCCGTGGTTATGGTTGGGTTGGCTGTTGTGCTCGCACTAGTGAGAGCTCGCTGCCCGTCAGGGTTAGTTTTAAATCAGGTCGCTTGCTCCAAGGTCTGGAGTTGTTCCTCATCACTGCACAGCAAACGAGTCTGCTTTCGGCAGAGTCCCTTAAGGTTAGACTTTGAATTTGGTAGCTGGGTAGGTATTTCTCTCCTTTCGCTTATCCCTGCCCTTTAGTCCACGGCTGTGTAGGAGATGAGTGGCTAAGGCACCTCGGGAAACCTGGCGTCATTGCTTTGGCTTTGCAGAGCTGCTTTGCGGCTTGGCTTTTGCATTTTAGTCTGGGACTGTAGGAATTGTGTTCAGCACAGACCCGGGTTTCCAGCTGGTGTTGAAATGTCTTGACCTTGGTGGGGAAGTTGGGGAGTTCTCCTGAACTCTGTGCTGCTGGTGTTGCCTTGGGCTGTCCAGCCTGTACGGAGCTGTCGGGGCCATCGAGTCCTAGAGGTTGTTCTGCTTTTGGGTGGCTCATTGTTCACCGATGAATGTGGTATTGACAGCTTTGGGCACGGAGGAGTGAAAAGGATCTCTCATTGAGAGTTAGGTAATTGTCTTCTATGTGTAAAAGAACCGCTACTCAGCCTGGCTTTGCGTTGTGAATGCACTAACTCACTGGTGCGTCACGCGAGCTCTTTACTTCTCAGGAGCAGCCCTTGGCAAACCCGCCTGGCTTCTCTGTGTGTGCGTAGCGGTGTATGCGCACAAGGGGCGAAGGGGCAAGTCCTCTCCTGCCCCGGCCGGTGGGCAGAGTTGCTGCTGAAGCATGGCGTGTTACCGCTGTAAATCTGATGTTTGGAAACAAAACTGACTGTGTTTTCAATCCTCTCCAGAAACAAGAGTTGAGATAAAAGAGTCCGTCCGGGGACAGGATATCTTCATCATACAGACAATCCCCAGGTAAGGGACTTGTGGCTCCGTTTTACAGCTGTGATACGCTTTGAATCTCCGGTTCGGCAGTGTTCGGTAGGTTTGCTCGCCGTTATCCAGCACGATAACTGCTCTGTTTCCAGTGTTGTCACTGCTTTGCCTTACATTTAAGACACCACATAGCGTTAAGCTGTTAAAATTCCCAGAGGATCGCTTGTGCCACAGCGAACTGAGAAGCTTCCCATCAAATAGCTTAAGTGTGTCACTTGAGGCAAGAACAAGTATGACTGATGGCTTCAAGTGAAACATCCCTGGTCTGTGTGTTGGTGTCCTTGCAGGCTCAGTTGCTTGGTGATTTCTGACTGGCATTTCTATTTCAGGATGTGTAATTTCCTCTGCCTTCCAATTACCAAGCAGCAGAGCCAGAAACAAACAGCAGCTATTGTTTCCGTTACCGGCTGGATTACTCTTCACCTTTCAGTGTAGTGATGCGAAACTGAACTCAGGTGGAAGCCTGAGGATTCCCTCCTGTGTTCTAGAGTTCTTAATGGTGTTGGGTCTCTTAAGCGAGCCTGTTTTCGTTTTTATTTTGGGCTGTTCTAGCCTTCGAGTAAGAGGAAAAAGAAGTGCTGTGAGTAACCAGGGGCCTAGACTAGAAAACCAGCTGCTAACCCCAGGAACCTTGCTGCTCGCTGGCTGAGGAAGGGTGTCGCGAGATCGCACTGGGGTGGTGGGAAGGAAGCCTACATACGAATGGTAACTGCAAAATGACAACCTATGAGCAGGGGAGGTGCTGTTTTCAGAGATGAGGTATGGATAGGATGCCTTTGCGTAATTAGCAAAACAAGGCTATTCCTGCTCTGATAACTTGGAAAAAAGCTACCAAATTCTGCTCAAATTTTGGAGATCACAAGAACTACTAAGCATCAGAGCTCAAGCAGGTAGCAGAATACCCTTCAAACAGAATTTTTCCTTGCTTGCCAAAAAAATAGAGCCCAGTTAGATTTCAAGTTCATTTCTCTTTGTAATGCTTGGCCTGTTGTTACAGAAATCAGTAGGAGTACAAGATCAGCTTGCTTACTTCTGGAGTTCCTCTTCCAGGCTGAGACATTTTCCTAGAGCTCATCTCTCTGCAGAGAGATGCTCCAAGTGTTTCCTCCCTCAGGGAGCAACTAAATCTTTGCAAGATGAAATTCCACTGGTGCAGGGTTATGTTTTGGGTGAATAGTGCCATTGTTGTCCCTCGCGAGAGAGTTCTCTGAAATAACTTGTAACCCAGAGCTCTGTAAACATAAAACAAACTGATAAGGTGTTCAGAGAGAGACAGCTCAAAGCATTAGGGACAGCAATAGTTTTGGGATGGAAGAACCTCCCCTGCTTTTAACTTGTTGATCCCCTTGTTTTTCCATAAACTGAATTCAATGTTGTGAGCCAAGAAATGCATCCTTTTTAGCCAGAATGTTCAAGGCCCTCCAGGTGAGGGGCCACCATTGTGCAGCCAAGTCATCTTTTATTTTAAGCTGCAGCTGTGCCTTGCTGCATTGCTTGAGAGGACAGGTTCAAGGGCATCTCACTTTTGCAGCAGGTTTCAGGGAGCTTTTCAGGAGTAAAAACAGCATCTCTGTTGAATAATCTGAGAGTAGGACTTCTGCACTCAATAGCAGTTTGAAAAACAAATAAAATACTAGGACTTAGTAGGAAAGGTAGGGAGGGAAACTACTTTGTTATGCTGCAGTGTGAATTCACAGTCTGCATCTTAAGTGCACAGAGAAAGACTGGCAAGACCTGAATATTTGATACAAGCTCCCTGTCCAAAAAGCATATAGCAGAACTAAAAACATTACAAAGACAGGTATCGTCCAGGACTGTTGGTGTGTGGGCTAGCATTTGTATGAGGGAAGCCAAATAGCTCATGTTTAGACTGTAGAAAATGAAGGACGTGGTGATTTAGTGATACACTAAAAGCAAAAGGAGTCTTCTAGTGCTGAGAGTTGGTGCTGGTCGTTGCAAAGTCGACTGGCAGCTTCACGTGCGCCATTTGCTCAGCCCCGAGAACAGGGGTGGCTCAGGCAGGGACGGGGAGCAGCGAGGGAGGCTCCAGGCTGCTGGAGAGGGGTGGTAAGTAGGGTGTGGGGGAGAGCTGAGCTGGCTCTAAATGTCCTGGTAATGAGCTGACGGTCCCTGTGTGCGGCCTTGGCTCGGGCTTTCCAGCAGTAACTGTGAACACGGCGTCAAGGCAGGCGGTGGGGAGGGCAGCAGGGAGACTGGGATGCTCTCCTGGGCAACTGTTTCGGAGATGCTGTGGTGGGGGTTCCAGTGCAGATGTTATTCCCCCCAGTTGATCCCCACCCCGAGCCGGGCCCTTGGTTCATGTCGGTGCCCCTTCTGGAGGAGTGGATCGGTGTGACGGCTGGCTCAGCGCGAAGCATCCAGGAGGGTGCTCCTTGCCTCGGTGAGCCCCCAGCCCACCCACCTGGGCCCTCCTGGAGGGACAGATGCTTCCACCTCTGCCTAATGCCTGTGCTGGCTGGTCTGCTGGAGCTTCCCAGAGCCCGGAATGGGGTCCTGCTGGAATACTGAGAGGTGCTCCTCCTCCAGTAATGTCTCCATCGATATGGCTACCCATGTCCCACAGCAGCACCAGGACCGCTGGCACCTTCTGAAATCAGTGGTAACCCCTTCTCCCAGGAGCAGTCTTGTTCTCTGTTTGTTTTCCATGGGAAGATATATATTTTTTTTAAAAAAGTAATTTGAAAAATAATGAGGGAATATATTGAATTTCTGGGATGAACCTTAAATAGGCTTAAACTTGGCCACTTCCCTTTATACAACACTGATAGTAGCATCTTTTTCTCCTCTCGCGACCCCACTGGCACAGCTAAAACACCAAAGGGAAGAAACAGTTCTTTGTTTGCTTGTTGCCCTACGTGGCAGGGGGCTATGTTTTATGTAATTCTTGGCTGGGTGCTTCAGAGCTGACAAAGCTTTCTTGTGTGTAAACGCATTGTGCGCGAGGGCTGGCGGGGCCAGCGGGAGAACAGAGACCCAGAGCGCTCGCAAATGGAGAGGCACGAACGGAGGTTAATTTCCAAAGGAAGGGGGAGAGATGGAGAAATGGAAATGGTTAGAGGTTTGTCACGGGTCACACGGACGGGGGGTCGGAACACGGTATCTCCGAGCTCTTGTGGAAGCCGTCGCCGGTGGTCAGGAGGCAAACGGGTCCTCGAGCAGTGCCTCGGTGATGCGCAAAAAAGCTCTGCGGAGCTTTAAGCTGCTCTGTGCTGTTTATTCCTCTGCTGCTGTGTGGAAAGATGGCTCTGTCAGCCCCTGCTCTGTCACCATGGGCTCCACGGCTGAGCTACCGCCAGCGCTGCCCTCCTGGGGACCGGTCTGGGGATGTGGTGTGTCACTTGAGGCTGTCCATGCTGAAAACCCCCAAGCAAAGGTGTCTGCATTGTAGGAGGATCGCCTGTCCCTCTGTCTTCTCTGAAGCGCATGTTCTTCAGTTCCCAGGTGGTCTCGAGTCAGTTTGTGACGATGCAGACAGTGTCTCTTGGTGTTGGTTTTATGGAACTAAAGGGCCTTGGGTTTTTTTCCCCTTCCCCAAATGAATGAAAATGCAGATCAACGCACTCCTGCTGGGCCACACCAGTCATCATGGAGAAACTAACTGAAAATGAGGTTTATGTGTATTCCTTGCTGTGGTCTACAGATAATGTTCTGCCTCGGTTGGTTTTTGTGGTTTTTTTTCTTTCAAGCAACAGTCATTTAGCATTTACTGTGCTGCTGTTCCTTCCATCTCTAGATAAGCTAGATACCGTGGAGATGCTGACCTCCACCAAAGTGATGCTCTGGACTTTGTACTGCTCCAAAACGCAGTATTTCTTAAGGCAGGAAAAATAACCTGCCTTACATTGTTAAAAATAAAAATACCCTAATAAATCTAGTGTGGATGAAGTTGTGTTGGCTGCGTGTGTGCTGCTGCTTTAAAAGACTATTTTATTTCAAAATACACTCTAAGAAGTGACATTTGTTCCAACATAAGTGAAAAAAGGCCTTTTTTTCTGTTGTGATGATGGAGGGAAATCGTCATACGCCTCATGTTAGAAGAAAAAAAATCAAATTCTAGTCCACAGCTCTTGAGTACTTGAGCCACGTCCTGCGCATATAAGAGTTGATCGTCATGTGCTGTGGCATGATGGAAGGAGCTCTGCAATTACAGTCTGGGTCCCGCATCCATTAGCGTAAGATGTACCACTATTTGCTTGAAAGTCTGGTGAGGAGAGGTATGGGTATAAAAGGAAAAGGAGTTACACTGGGAAAACACCTACTAATACTTGGACTGGTTTTCAAATCTAGAGATGTGAATACCGCTGTGATGGAGCTGCTGATAATGGCGTATGCACTGAAGACTTCCTGTGCCAGGAACATCATTGGGGTCATCCCTTACTTCCCCTACAGCAAACAGAGCAAAATGAGGAAGAGGGGCTCTATAGTCTGCAAGCTGCTGGCCTCGATGCTCGCCAAGGCAGGTGAGTGTCACAGGGAGCAGCAGCATGGCAGGCTTGGACGCTGCAGTGCATCTGTCTGTCCTTCCGTTCTTCTCCCGTTCGATGTGGGGACGTGCTGCCGAGCCCTTGAGCCACCTTGCGGGTATTCATTTTCTTCATCTAGATTTTATCTCTTTGTAACTTGCACTTGGGAAGTGGCCTGGAAGTGTCGTACCGAAATACAGCGTCAGCCTAGTGCTGTGGCTTATCGCATGCCTGTTTCTCACTCTTTTACATTAACCTGTTTATGTTTATTTTATCACATGGCATAATAGTCTGAGTAACAGCTAAGACAGTCTGGAAAATGGAGATATTCAAGGATCTCCAGCCATATGGGAGGTCGTCCCAATGAATTGTTTTGGTTTTTTTTCCTTAGGTTTAACACACATTATCACTATGGACCTTCATCAAAAGGAAATTCAAGGCTTCTTCAGCTTCCCAGTAGACAACCTGAGAGCATCCCCTTTCTTGCTTCAGTATATACAGGAAGAAGTGAGGTTACTCTAGTTCTATATATATCAACTTGTCTTAACTTGTCTTAATGTGATAGCAGCACTGGGCCTCCGCCTGTGCAGAGGTTGTGTTGTCAGGCTAGCTCAGTCTTCTCTTAATGAAATCTCTAGGGGGGTACCTATAGCATGTTTATTAGGAAAGTGGGAAATGTTATATTTTATGATTGTACCTGGATAGAAATTGAACTCTTGACCATAAGCAGAAGATGAGTTTGCTCTCTGTAGAGTCAGTGCCATTTGAGAGATGCTATTTATGCTCCTGCCTCTAATCACCTTTTAAATCCCGTTAAACTGTCTCCCTTCGCCCTTTGTTCTCTGGTGGATGTCTGACTGCTCTGAATTATTGATAGACTTTGTCTTGGGCTGAGTGTAGGAATGCTGAGCGCAGCGGGACTGGGAGCAGGGCACGGAGGTTTTATTTTCCATGTGCAGAAGATGATGATTTATGCCCATCCGGTGAGAGCAGGGCTTCCCCATACGGGGAGAGCGGGCCCTGGGTTCAGACCTTCCCCTGCGGACAGAATTAGCCGCAGCCGGCCCACGTAGGGTAGGTTAAGCACGGTGACCGTGCTGGTGGGAGCTGGGGTTTGATACCTCTGGCCCCCAGGGCCCATCACCGCACCTTCCCCTTCCTCCCCACGCTGCATGTGGTGCCCTGTGGCTTGGCCGGCTGTGCTCAGCGCTGCAGAGTAGGACCTGCAGCATCGCCTGTACTAAATGTATTTGTGTTGCATTTGGGGCAGAATACACAAATACTGCTGTTGAAAACGAGTGTGATTGCCTCTAGTTTCTTGCCACAGAATGAAGATCTGGGTCTGGGGGGGGAGTGGACACGGTTATTCAGCCACGTATCAAATGAGTTACTCGCTAGCAAGAAAGTCTTTACTTAAATAACTTTTTATCACATCCAGATTCCGGATTACAGAAATGCAGTTATTGTAGCCAAATCTCCTGATGCAGCTAAAAGGTAAATGGATGCTTTGCTAGCTGGCTAGAAATAACTTGGAAAAGATGTGGGCTAATGGGAAATACACAAGGAAAAAATATGGGAAATATACTGGGACAAATATGGGAGAGTCACAAATGGATCAGCGGTCTGGTCCTGAAGTCCTTTGTGGCTGGAAACAGACGCCTGCCATGGTGTGGATAGGCAGCTGAATTCTGCAGTCCCAACCCTGTTGGGATAAACTCTGGAGATCTCTGCTGCTGCAGAGCTGGGTGGTTCCCCTGGGCCAGGATCAGACCTGCTGCATGAGTTTCAGCAGTGCCTGACCGTCTCAGAAAGCATTTAGCATATGGAGGAGCGCGAGGAGACCCCTGTGGTGGAGCCAAGGGGTAGAGTGGGCTGTGGGATATTAAGGAAGAATGAAAAGTCACTTCCAGTGAAGCTTCTTGCTGGGGAACAGCCACAGAGGGTGCAGCCTTTGCCTGCCGTGTTGGGTCTGGGAGGGCCCTGCTGCACTGGGCTGCGAAGCTGCATCAGGCCAACATCTTCCTGACATGCTGTGGTTGTCCTGCAGGGCTCAGTCTTACGCTGAGAGACTACGGCTGGGACTGGCAGTGATCCATGGAGAGGCTCAGTGTACAGAGCAGGACATGGATGATGGACGTCACTCCCCTCCCATGGTCAAAAATGCAACTGTGCATCCTGGTCTGGAGCTGCCGTGTAAGATTAAGCTTCTCTGCTTACCTTTGGGCAAAAAAGAGAAAAGTTTGGTGGGAAGTGGCTGTTGGTTTAGCTGTGTAGGTATAACCAGCCTAATGGCAGTTGGACCAGTGGGATTTTTCTCATGGAAAGGTTGGTATCAGTGAGTTGTAAGAGAAGGTACAGGGAAAGGTTTTTATTTGGCTCTTTCTGGCTGTGCAGAGCATCAGTATTGTTCTCCTTGGCTGTGCCCACTCAACAGTGTCAGACTGACAAACCCCTGTTAAAGGTGGGGCTTTTACGGCGCTCAGCAACAGAACTCATTGAGCTGATGAAACAGAAGAGAAATGCAAAAGTGTAACTGACAGGGGAACAGCCCCTGGGACAGGCTGCTGTCCCCAGCGCGGGGGGGAGGGCTGGCCTTCGGCTTCCCCTCCTGCTGCAGCCATTGTTACTGCTGGAAGTTTTCTTCATCTTGGCAGCCAGGTGATCGTGTTCCAGTGTCTGTTTTGACAAGGTTCTGAGGTTTGTGGGGCTAGGGTGAGTAGGTTCTCCGGGAGAATTGCTGAGCCGCTTCCTGTGCTCTTGCCATCGATCGATAAGATGCTGATTTGGGCGCACAGAGCAAAGGAAAAAGGAGGAAACCTGTGTTCTAGGAAATGCCATCCTCTTAAGATTGCTTGTATTCCTGCAACAGCAGCAGTCAAGTAACAACAGTACAATCAAAGCCCAGCTCCCTCCTGGGAGGATTTTAGCTTTCTAGGTAGATGGTAGGTGGTAGGACAGAAATGGAGTGCAGTGAATGTGGCTGAGAAGCGCCCGTGGGAAAGGATGCGTGCTGCTGTGTGTGGTGAGGAGCTATCTATCCATCATGCAGCCAAACTTAATTATACCAGCAGTGGCTAGAGCTACTGATAAGCGTCTCCTCTCTTCTTTTGAAGTTTAGGGAGAACACCCAACCAGTTTGTGGGCAGGTCGTGAAGGGGAGGCAAGTAGGACTTCAGGCATTTTCCATTACCCCAGTCGTTGCTCACTGTAACACAATCAGTCAAACAATGCTTATGTTGCTGGTGAAACTCCTCTTGGGCCTTGGGGGACAGGTGGGGTTTGGCAGTGAAGTTTGGGACCTCATCTTGATCATCCCCCTTCTGACAAGGGGTTTTTTTTTTTCATGCCCTTGCAACAAAACAGGAATTTGTGTGGTTACTCTTAGCCTTTTCCTTCCCCTCCTACTCTGAAGAGGATGCTGTCCTCCTAAATATCACTAGCTGTCATTTGTCTGCTGCTGGGGCATTGATGTGACTGTATTTTTATTTCCAACCACGTAGCTTTAAGGAAGCTCAACTGTGGGAGCTTGTGCTGCTGGAGAGACCTGGAAATGGTGGCTCATAGAGAAATGTGCCTTTGTCCAGTTCAGTTATGATTCCAGTGGAAAATTGCTTTCACTCCTCAGCTATCCAAACACAAACTATTTTGCTGTACGTGTCACCACTTCCTTGTTTTATCTCCTGCAGAAACTGAGCTCTTGACTAATGTCGCTACATTCCTGCATATGCCTAAGGCACAAATGTAAAACAGACGAGCTGTGGCTTGGTAGCTGTCTGCCGGCAAGATGTGGTGTGGATTATGGGGCAACCTTGTCCAAAACGCTCAGTAGGAAGTTGTTTTTCTCTAAGGTTTTCTAATCTGATAGATACCTGGTTTTGAGCGAGCTGGGCTCCGTTACTGGAGGTGCAGAATACTGAGGTAATACCTGTCTAGAACAGTCTCTAAGCTTCTAGTGCGTCCTGCTTGTGTCGCGGCCTCGGCCAAGGAACCGCGCTCTGCCAGACAGGGGTGAAAATGCAGCTATGGTTAGGGTGGCAATGCTGTGAGTGTCTGTACTTGCCCTCTCTGCTACACCTCCTTTCTTGTCCGATTCAGTCATTTGAAAAGCATCTTCCCACCTCAAGTGGCACGTCAAACAACCCTTGATCAGCCCTTCCTGCCGTGGGCACCGTCACCAGCAATGCCGGTGGTATAAGGTCTGATGGCAGAGGGAAGCAGGGTTCAGCTATGTCCCTGTGTTGTTTGTGAAAGGCAGGACACGTGCTACTCGCCCAGAGCCGTCGAGGCTTCCTTACACCAAAGCTGGCCAGAAAAACCTCTGGTTGTCAGAACAGAACCAGTCCCCTGGGTCTGGGCAGTTGGCGGGCGGGCGTACCCCTGGAGGGTGGCTCAGCGTAACCGTGGAGCGTCCTGCTCTGGGCTGCAGCCGGATCAGTGGGGAGCATCCTATCCTCCCTCTCTAGACTCTGCAGTTCAGGCTCCCCAGCAGTCGTGTTACAGCCAGAAGAGAGGCGAAACCCGTGTCTGGGAGCAGCCCTGGAGCCCTGCAGCGATGGCTTATGCTTTATGCCATTCTTTATGGGCTTCCTAGTGAATTGGCTGGGCTCCTGTGCCCTGGCACGTACCTTTTCTCCCTATTCTAGCGGAGATCGTGTGCCTTTAATTACTAAGTGTTATGCAGTGTAATAGCTTATTTATTGTCCTGAGAGTGTAGCCTGATGCCGTGCTCTGATTTGGTGTCGTACGGAGCCGTAACACAAAAATGCCAAAGGTGCTTCCAGTTGCACTTCTTAAAGCGCTGTGCTGAAGCGGCAGCAACAGCTCCCGTCACTCAGAACCCAGAAATCGGAGCCTCTGAGACAGGATGTCACTCCGAGGTTATTCTCTTTGATTGTGTGCTCTTTGTGTCTCAAAGCTTGCAGCTGGCTTGGGGCTGTGCTTTAACAAACGCATGCGGACTCTTTGCGTGTTTCCTCGTCCTTGGGAAAAGGAGTGGAGCACCATCTGTTAAATCATTTCAGTGGCTTTGAAATTCAGTACTTTATACAAATAGCTAATGGCCTGCTTCAAACCCAGAGCCCAGCACACTGCCGTGAAGGAAGAAAATTTGGGTGGAAAGCTGGACTGACTGTAGGTCTGTTCCTACTTCCCTACCCCCATCTCTCTCCTGTGTTTAGGCTGGGCACGGGGCTGTTATCTGTCCTTGCAGGTCGGTCTCTTCACAAAACAGTTTGTTCTTGAGCAGCCTTTTGCTCACAGACTCTGTTGTAAATGCAGCGTTATATTTCTTGGTGATTAGCACTTTAATGCATGCTGTCAGCTCCAAACAGAATTTGTTTAGCGTTTCTTAGCCCATTTTTGACCGCTTAATTAAAGCAACAGGTTTATGCACCTGGGAATGCTGTTGGTTCGGGCCAGTGATAATCTTGCCTTTAACGCGTGGGACTTTGGCATGTATTACTCCCATCAGCATGGGAGCACAGGGTAGAGCATTGGGCTAATGAACTTATTTCCCCACCACCCCTCAGTGTTCTTTTATATTCTTGTTTTGTAAAAATGGTGGTTGGTTTGGGTTTTTTTCCCCTCTTTTCTTTATACTTCCCCCCCACCCCAGAAGCTACAGGTACCGCAAACATCTTTTCTGACTCCCCAGAAAGAAAAACAGCAACTCTTTTAACCTGAACTCATGCATAACCCAAGGGGTTTCACCACGCAGAACTACAGCTGTGGCTTACTTCTGTTGCCCTCTTTTGTCTACGTACAAATAGAGGTTTTGTCTGGGAGGAAAATGTTCTTTTTTTATTGGAACCATTTTTCGAGCCACCTTCTCGTAGCAATTTTGACTCGCACATCTTGATGTGTCCAAAGATTTTGAAGAAAAAGAAACTGGCCGCAGTAACCCTTGCGTAAGCGCTCATCGCATTGGAGCAGTTCTCTTGAGATTTGACATGGTTGTGGGCAGATCTTTGGCTTGCAATTTTTTTTCTTTTCTTTGCAGAGAAAATTGAACAAGAAAAAGGGAGAGCATCTCTTTAGGATCCGGGTAGGTCGACATGTTGCCTACCATATTTTAAAAATAGAGCAAAATTGAAATATAGCATTTAAAAACAGAGAGATGTGAAGCACTGCTAATGCTGCTAGCTGTGTGTTAGCCTTTAAGCATAGCAAGGAATGTGTCTGCTTCCTTTATGGAATAGGAGGATACTGATTTGCTAAAACTTCATGCGTTTGTGAGTAAAATAGTGCTGAATTTCAGCTTCCTGGGCCTGTTCGCCATTTGCTCAGGGAAGAGTTTGCCCTAGCCTGGCTGTGGTAAACAGCAATGGTACTCACCTGAGAATGCACACCAAGGACGGGATGGCAGCCAGGTGCAATCCTTCTGGTATTCCACAGCTCCCACCAGAAGTTCTGTTACTGTCCAAACGAGATAATAAGCTAATAACTAAGCAGATAGGTAGGGCCTGTAATTGAAATTTATGGTCTGCTTATCTCTTGTGACGCTTAATCCTAGTTCATTACAAGTACACTTCCTTCTCGTAAGAGTATTTTCCCTTTAGGATTTAGACGTGACTTTACATTTGATAGGAGACTCAGAAACAACAGTGCAAGGGAGGCTGGGGAATCTGGGCTCCAAAGAGCAATTAACTCTGAAGCCCGAGGTAGCTGTGACTTTAACTG
This sequence comes from Phalacrocorax carbo, assembly GCF_963921805.1. Classification (NCBI taxonomy): domain Eukaryota; kingdom Metazoa; phylum Chordata; class Aves; order Suliformes; family Phalacrocoracidae; genus Phalacrocorax; species Phalacrocorax carbo. The sequence continues at coordinate 1,151,539 of NC_087528.1, forward strand.
CCAAACCTAGCAACAAGTAATGTAACTTTGGTCAAAACAGAACTATCGGACACCTTTCATACCCTTTTGGTAGGCTTACGGAAAACCAGTCCGTGGAGTGGGTCGTGTGTATGAAGAGCAGCTCTTTGCACGAATCTTTGGAGCTGTGGTCCCTATAATTGCTTTCATCACATCCCTCAGTCTGACTCACTCACCCGGCTGTGCTTGCACTCTAAGCATTCCCAGGCACTGATGAGTTGTGGGAATAGCACTGGATCAGCCTGCTGTGCAGGACGGGGAGTTTCGTGTAGGACTTTTTTGACCCAGGAGGGAAGAAATCAATATTCATACATGCTTTCTGATGGGCGATGACTTGTGTTCTCATGCTGCTCGAGTGTTTTATTGAAGTAGGTTATCTTAAAGGAGAAAAAATCTTGCTATCTAGGGTGTCCGAAATGCCTCGGCACTTGACAAGCCTCCGTGGCCAGAATCCTGGCAAGACCTGAGCTTCTGAAGAGGAGGGGTACGAAGTGCCTCACTAGGACACTTTGCTGCACTCCCCATAGCATAAAATCGGGGCGGGGGGTGTGCGGGTGGGCCAGGTAGGTGTTACAAGATGCCGGACGTTCCTCTTTGCTTCAGTGGTTAGGTCAGCCCAGATTATCCCCTAATGACACGTGCGTGCCCACCACCGCTCCGCTCCGTGCTGGGAGCTTTTGTACTGCATTCACTGTATAATCCGGCACCCTCGGGCAAGTGAGAGGCTTGGCTTGGGGACAGCAGGTGCCTGGCCAGTTTCAGAGGCTGACTGCTGTTTGGTGCAAGTCTGAAGACTGTGTTACATCTGGGCACTCTCAGTGCATCCTAGTTCGTCTCTGTTTTCTATACTGCTGCTGGAAGCTTGTCAGGATAAAGGATAAAGCCCATTACATGTATAGTTTTTGCATGAACCGTGTCGGTGCCAGAGTAGAGTCAGGAGCGAGTGGAACCGTATTTCCCGGTATGTCTCTTCACCGTGTGTCAGGTAGCACAGACCACCAATGTATCCTTTTGCTTCTGATTGTCCTGAGGTTGTAGAACTGAGTTTGAACTGGATTTCGTCCTGCTCTTTCCATTAATCCACTTAACAACAAAAGAAAACCCGGCAAGTCTGCTTCTGCAAACTTCCTTAAGCTTTCTTTGCCTGAGCAGGTATTATTAAGGTCCTTACGTCCTCTGAAAGAACCTTGTGTTTGGTGATTTGAGAGGAAGCAAGCAAGCTGCAGTGCGAGTCTCAAATCCCTCAGATGAATTAGTGAGTCCAGCAGGTGAAAAATTGCACCTTGTAAAGCGTATGCCCTTCGAGAGGTGTTGCTTGGAGAAGCCCATGTCTTGTTCCCCATCATGAGGTACCCCTTTGTTCAAGTCCTGTTCTGGAGCACAAAGGAAGTCACTAACATCTCCCGAGAACAGGTGCTGCTTTGTTGCTCTCCTTGCACAGGGGTCTCTTAGATATTTGGATTTGGTTGCTGTCTCCGAGGTCAATACGAGGTCCCCACAGAAACTGAGAGTTTAATCTTTATGCAGCAGTGCTATTCATCTAAGGAGGAAAATCATGGTTAAATGAGTGGTTACCCACTGAGGTGGGTGTCTGGATAATGCAAAGCACATGTTTGTGTCTGTGCACCAGTATAAGGCGTAGTTAGGGGCTGGGCCTCTTGTGTGGTGGAGCTGTTGTGGTTTGACTCAAGGCTAACTGACCTGGGCTTTTTTTTTTTATTGCTTCTTTAGTGATGATGGCCAAGGAGAAACCGCCAATAACTGTGGTTGGAGATGTTGGAGGAAGAATTGCCATCATTGTGGTATGAGTGTGATGGAGAGGCGGGGCGGGGGGTGGCTTTCTCCCAGCATCTTTTCTTGAGCTGCTTAATCCCAGAGGGCAGGAGGGACTGCTGGTGTAGGGGTGGGAACGTGAGCGGTTCCACTGTTCTCTGCAGTTTTGCTGGTGGCTTTGGTGATTTCAGCTTTCTGTTGAAAACCTTGCACTTGGAGCTCTGAAATCTCCTTGCTCCCTTGAATGTCTGCAAATGTCAGATGTCTACGAATACTCTATAAATATAGGACATGCAGAGAGATCTCCTGAAGCGTTTAAAAGCACCCCAAACAAACAAACAAATCTTGCTGAGCTTCTCGTGCTTGCTGTGCCACGCTGCAGTGTAAGTCATCAGCATGCAGCTACTATCACCATGGGAAAAAAAAACCTTGCTGAAGATAAGCTCGGTTTGTGTCTGTGCACGTGCAGGGACTGATTTGTTTCCAAGACACAATATTTGTTCTGCGTGCTAGCAAAAGGGTCGGTGAATTAGGGAAATGGCATTCACAGGTGTACGTCGTGCACGTGGCTGTCCTTTGCATCTCGACAGCAGCTGAAGTAGCCAGGGATTATTTTTTTTGGCTGTGTGCATGGCCAAAGCTGCAGTACCTTGCAGATCCAATCCTGCCCTATAGACGTGGTAAACTTCTGGTTTTTATGTTATTTCTGTTTCTTCTCAGGACGACATCATCGATGATGTGGAAAGCTTTGTAGCTGCTGCAGAGATCCTGAAGGAGCGGGGAGCCTACAAGATTTTTGTGATGGCTACTCATGGGCTCCTGTCAGCAGATGCCCCCCGTCTCATAGAGGAATCCTCCATCGATGAGGTGCGTCCGCTTCCTGGACTGCGGAGGAAGGGCTGGCTCTGGTGGCTGGGTTGACCTAAGGCATGAAAACCCACAAACTGATGTTCTTCCCCTGCCACATAGCTCATCTCTGAAATGAGTGGTTTCATCAGGTGCTTTCAGTTAGCTGGTTCTTCACTGCAGGAAAAAAAAAAAAAAGCATGTGATTAATACTTGTTCAGCTCAGTTCTGCTTCTCTGTGTATGTTTTCCCCCAGTGCATAGATATTAGTCATCTGTGCCCGGTCACTTCCCTTACCACAGCTGGGTGCTTGTGACTGCTTTCTCACTGTACAGACCTACCTGTCCCTCTCCCCCAGCTGATGATGGGCTGTTGGGTACATGAAGAGGATAAGATTTCAAACCTCACCCTTAGTAACAAACTTGTCAGACCCTGTGATCTAAATGGACCCGTCAGCCTGTGTGGAGGTGGCTGTTGTAGGGGGCTGGTCACGCCAGTCCCCTCAACAGATTGACTGGCACCTAGGGGAGACCATTTATTTGAATCTTTTTTTTCTTTTTTCTAACATAGAAGGATTTCTCCCCCTGAACCGTGAAACAGCAGGCACGTGCCACTCGTGGAGTTAATCGAGGGCAGCTGTTGAGGGGAGTGAGCCTATCAGCAGCACGGCTAATGGTCTTTTCTTTCTGGCACTCCGTAGGTGGTGGTAACCAACACAGTTCCTCACGAGGTACAGAAGCTGCAGTGCCCCAAGATAAAGACTGTGGATATCAGTTTGATTCTCTCTGAAGCCATCCGACGAATCCACAACGGCGAGTCCATGGCCTATCTCTTTCGCAACATCACTGTCGATGACTAGACCTGGCGCTGCCCCTGTCCTGGCTTCCACAAGAGAAGGAAATATGCATGAAAAGGCAATACCATAACTTATAGGCATAACACAACTGTTTATTCTTGTAGGAGCATGAAGGTTTTCAGGGTCTTGAGCCATGAGATCTAATAGACAAAAATCAACCTGACCAGCACTTTACAGGTGACTAGAAGAGGCCACTGGCAATGGGGAGGACTACATCTTAATTAAGAGAGATGGAGAAATGAGGTGATGTTGAATTTTTAAGTTCCTTTAATTTTTTTTTTTTAGTGTGTTATCTCTTGCCCTGTAGGGAGGGAAAGAAAAGCAAAAAAAGTAGCAGCTGTCAGCTTATGAGAAGGGAATAGAGACTGCTCTTTGCTGCGTGTGGGCAGCGCGAGGAGACAGCCTCTGGGTTTCTGTTTCTGACCGTGACTCGCAGAAGGGAGTGTTTCACTCAGGCAGCTGCGCAGGACTGCGTGCCGCTGGCAGGACCGATCGGCAGAGCAGCTCCTCGCCAGCTGAGTGGCCTCTCATCTCTTGCACACCACAGCCAGGACTTTCATCAAAACTAAGTCAGCGGGACATCCAGAAAGGGCAGCTTAGGGCAGCCCATTCGCGGGGCTGCTTGCATCCTTGTGTGGGGGCTCTGGGAACAGGCTCCCCTGTGCCTCCCAGCAGGGCAAGGGGTGCTAGTTAACGTGCTGGCCTTTTCATTTTGCAAGCCTTGGATCATTATTGTTCTTCGGTGGCAAGTCACGTGAGGGCCTAGGTCCTCACTTGACCCCTTGTCTGCACTGCAAAACCAGGCGCGGTGTCTGGAGTTGCCGGGGGCTGGTGAGTTGCGGCAGCCTTGTGGGGAAGGGGAGTGGAACAAGATCTGCCTCTAATGCAGCTGTGCTCTCCAAAACACTAACACTTGAACCTGCAATAAAAAGCATAGGATTTTTCATTTTTGGTGCTTCCTGTGAGCCCTGTACCCCCTGAGGAGCTGCGCGGTCTGTACCATGGGGCTGTTGCTGTAAACGGGCTCACTTGGCAGCCTGTGGCCTCCTTCCACGGGGAAGCAGGGCTCGCTGCTTGCTTCTTTCTTGAGTGACACTAATCCTTGGCTGGAGGGGACACTTGAGAAAGCCACACAAGGGGCTTGTGAAGGGCTTTGTCTCCAAGATGATATAAGAATAGATCCCCAAGCGGTGACCTTCCCCCTTGCTGAGGCAAACAACCACGCTCCAGTAAAACCTATAGCACTTTCTAGCCTGGTGATGTGAGGAACAAATCCTGCTTGGAGGCAGTTGCTTCAAAAGAGCACTGCTGCTGACGGGCTGTCTCAGGCAGGCAGTTGTTCTGTTTTGCTTATCCTTCTCTTCCGTTCCAGTATCTAAAATGTGCACAGTGCCAAGGGGCAGGCAGTGGCTCTGTGAGCAGGAGAAGCCTTGAACAGCAGGCAAACGCGCGTGCCTCAGCCCTGTAGCTGGTGAGGGTACACAAAAGCCCAGAGCCGTGGGCTCATCTCCCCTATTGGGCACAGATTAAACCTCCAAGCCACGTCCCATCAGGGCTGGGTGAGGGCTTAAGGCTGTTGCTGGTTTTTCCTGCATTTTCAAAGTACTACAAACAAATCACAGCCGTACTCTGTGACCACCGCGTGGCTCCTTGGCCTGGTGGGGTAACAGTACTGTGCTGTACCCATTATTGAACGGATCAACTGAAGCGTGTGCAGTCCTCGTAGATGTCTGCGTGCTCCCTCGCTCTGAGCCAGTACTGGCCCATGCTCTTCATACTGGAAACCAGTGTTAAAAATGTGAGGTGTATTGCTCTCCTCTCCCCTTCAAACTGCTTGTCAGACCTGCCAGAAGCAAGGTCAGGGTTGGTGGAGTGCTGTTGCCCCGTTCAGCCTTGCTTTTATGGGGCTGTATTTGGGTGGAAGCTGTGGAACCACAGCACCGGTGAGCCGTGGGTTGTGCTGGTGTCCCCCGGGTCGCGCTCAGGACAGCAACCCAAGTTACCCACAGGCTTCACTTCAAACCTTACCCTGGCTAGAGGCCAAAATCAGTTGGCTAAAGTGAAGCCAGGGGACATTCACACCTCAGGGTCCCTAACTGCTTTAGGAAAACTGGTGTCCTGTATTTGCTAGGCCCACAAGGTCAGGGGGCGACGGTGGGTTGGGGCCAGTGTGTGCTAGGGTGCAGCATCTCCCTGCCCTGAGCCAGCCTGGACCTCGGTTGCCATCCCATCAGCATCAAACCTCAGCATCTTCCCTTCTGCTACACCATCCCCCCTCCGTGTGCTGCTGTGGCCCACTGCTGTTTTAGGGGTCTTACAGCTTTTCCTGCCACTCCTGAGCCCGGCCTAGAGAGCTCGACCAGTCCCTGGGTGTAGCTGTAGAGCTCCTGAGCCCACAGCTCTGCTGCTTCCTGGGCTTAAGGCTTAGGATCCTGCCTAAGAGGGTCAGCTTCTTGCCTCAGTGCATCTTGTTCCCACCTCTAAATCTCTCTACTCCCTCCCTGAATGCAGTCCTCCCAGCTTGGAAGAGAAAAATACACGTGCAGAGCAGATCTCTGTGTTTTAATGCCCCAAAGCAGATACCTCCTACAAGCGAGGCGCAGGCTCTGTTCCCTGCTTGCCCATCCTCATCCTTGCTTGGAGCTCATTGTCAGTGCTCTGGGGGTGTCCTGGGCCGGCCTGGGGGCTTGTGAGGGAAGAGATGGTGTCATTGATTATTTTTTAAGTGCTTGTCTGACAGATCGCTGGCGTTCAAAGATTTTCCCCAACATTTGAACACTTCCTCGGGCTGCCTGGATGTGTCGATCTGCGTTTCTTGTTCCCTGCTGTGGGGCGAGATGCTAGAAATCCGTGTGGTGCTGCTGCCAGCAGCAGCCTTCCGCCATTCCCACGCCTGGGGGAGAGGGTAAAGCCTGTCATGCGTGTGATGCCTAAAAATACACAAATAAATTGAGGTGCTCCTGCACCAGGACCCCTCGGCTGCTGGGCGGCTTCGGGCCGGGCGGTGGGTCCCTCTGCCGGGACAGCTCACCCTGCGGGGGAGCCGCGTCACCCCGGGCGCGGGCTGCGTGACGCTACTTCGAAATATTAGACGTCACCGGTGGCGTTTTAGGGCTGGAAGTGGGAAAGGCGGGGGTGGGGGGGGGGGCGCGGCGGCCGCCGGGGGCGGGGCGTCGCATGGCAACGGCGGACGCTACCCGCCCCGCCGCGACACGGGCAGCCGGCTCGGCCAATGGGCGGCGAGGAGGGGCGGGTGGTGGCCAATGAGGAAAGAGAAGGGGCGGGGCGGAGCGCGGGCGGGGACCGCTGGCCGCGGGTGCGGGGCGGGAGGTGCGGGGTCGGGGGGCTCGGGGTGTGGGGGGGCCGGGGGGCTTGGGCCGGGGATGGGAGGGGTCCGGGGGGGGCAGGGCTGGAGACTCGCGGGGGAGCGGGGTGGGGGGAGGCCGGGGACGGGGCCGGGGGCGGCGGGGAAGGGGACATATCCCCCCGGAGAAAGCCCTGCCGCCGGGGTGCGCCCCGCCGGTTTGATCGCTTTCTGCGGCGGGGAGGAGGAGGAGGAGGAGGAGGAAGGCTGCTGGCTGCCCACCCCCTCCGCCCCCCAGGGTCCCTCCAGGCAGCAAAGCTCCTGTCGTCGTGTGTCCCCCCCCCCCCCAGGTCGGGCTCGGTGGTCCCGGGCCGGGCAGCCGCGATGGCCGCGCTCAGCCTGTCCCAGCTGCTGGACGTCGCCATCGGGACGCCCGAGGTCGGGGCCGTCAACTTCACGGCGCTGCACAGCCTGTTGCAGGCCGTGCTGGGGCACCTGGGCCTGCAGGACCGGCCGGCCCGGCAGCGGGGGCACAGCCCCAGCCCCCTCCCGCGGGGGGACCCGCCTGCCGAGGCTCACCCCGGCCGGGAGGAGGAGGGGGACCGGGACCGGGGCGCGGGGCAGCACCCCTGGGAGCCGGGGGAGCGGCTGCCCGGGAAGGACCCGCTGCAGGGGACCCCCCCGGTCGCCTCCGTGGCCCCCGACCTGGGTCAGATGAAGGAGAAGATCGAAGCGAACGAGAGCAGCATCTCCAAGGTAGAGGCTCTTGCCGGTCCCCTGGGTGCTCCCCCGCGAGGCACCCTCTCCGCCGGGGTCTGCGCCACCGTCGCGCTGCCCTTAGACCAAGGTCTGGTTTAAGCCCGAGCTCATGGTGGCACGTGGGGCTCCGCTGCAGGAAAGGGATGGAGTTTTGGGGAGGAAGAGCTGGGTCTGAAACGCTGCTCCGGTTGCTCTGGGTCTTCCCCACATTGCCACCAGCAAGTCGTAGTGGGTCCAACATAGCAGCTGGTGCCCTCGGCTCCGCCGGCTGTGGGCTCAGCATCGCTGCAGGTCCAGCCCCACTGCCCGCTCCATCCCTCCCTTCCCTGCTCCTGACCTACGGCCGGGTACCGCGGCTGCTCCTCAGGCAGCTGAGAGGCTCCACCAGCACCTCACGGGTCTCATCTCCCACTGCAAATCCCCTTGGCTCACCCAAGGGCTAAACCCAGCACTGGTGGGACCGGAGACGGGCCTCATCCTGCACGGCGCCGAGCCGTTCATGGCTGCGCTTCGCCTGAGCATCCCCAGTGGGAAGAAATAAGCTCAGGTTCAAGGAAACAGCCACCTTCAGCGCTGCAGGGCCGGATCCTGCCGGGGCTGGGACACTTACAGAGAAGGCAGCAGGGGGGGAGGGATTCCCCGGCAGGTCCCCAACCGATCGCTCCTCGCTTTGTTAGCAGCGGTTGCCGCTGCCCTCCCAGGCCAGGCTGTGCTTGAGGGGATGGCAGCGGCTCTTGGCCCTTCGGATGGGCTTCATTAGTCTTGCACAGAGCCTGACACGGGCAGGCAGGGCTGGATGCATCCCTGCTGGCTCGGGTTGCGCAGTGGGGGGTCTCTGGGGCAGAACTGGGGTTCTCTGGGGAGCTGCTGCTCCTTGGCTGTTGAAGATGTGATGAATAGTAAGTGCTGCCCACAGTGCCCTGTGCAGGTCACAGCAGGGTAAAGGTCCCAGTCCCTGGGGACCCTCCCCTGAGGCTTACCCCCACCAACCCCTCTCCCAGGCCATGGCTCTCTCCCAGGATCTCCTCGAGGAGATTGGCGGGATGAAGGCGGCGCAGTCCCGCATGGGAGAGGACATCCGGACGATCCAGGAGGTGCTTGGCTTGGTGAGCTGCTGCCGGTGCCCCCCGGGAGGGAGCTGAGCCCTCACCCCTCACCCTGCCCCTCTCACATCGTCCTGCTGCCCCTGCCCTGCAGCCCCGGGTGTCGCCCGGCGTGAAGGGCACCGGGGGGAAGAGTGGGAAGCGTCTCCCAAGGCGGGGAGCGGGGGAGCTCAGTCCAGCCCACCTGGAGCCCCCCACTCTGCCTACCAGCACTGCCTGGGGAGGGTGGAAAGAGGCACTGCTGCCCGCAGTCAGGCTGGTGCTAACGAGGTACCTGCGTGCATCAACCAAAGTGATGCTAAGGCAGTTCTTAACTAAACAGCCATAAAAAAAGAAACGTGGGTGCTGGGAAGGAGGTGGGACAAAGACCTACCTGTGCAATACAGCCAGAGCCCCCAGGCACAGCCCTGCCCAGCATCCCTCTGTCTTGTGCCCAAGTTAATCTGCAGATGCTACTTTTAAATCCCACTGTCACGTCCGGACTGCTGTCCCTCTCCTCCCTCTGCTCCAGGGGAACCTCCAGGACGCCGCTGGCCGACTGCCAGGCCTCCGCGACCAGACAGCGTTGGACAGTGATGTGGTATGGCCGCACGCACGCCCGGCTCACGCCCGGGCACAGGAGGCAGCCGCGTCTCTGGCTCCCCTGGGGGGTCCAGTGCGCCCGGTCCCTCCGCATCAGGGCATGGTCCCAGCAGCACTGGGCAGCCACGCTGGGAGGTCAGCGCTCCTGTGGGTCCCATCGCCAGGCTATGTGTCCCGGGCTGACCCCTTGATCCCTTCCTTCCCCAGAAAAAGCTGAAGGAAAGGCTGAGCCTCTACCCGGCCCCGGAGGAGGTGAGCAACATGGTGCGCTGGGAGGTGCTGGAGGATTGTCTGGTGGGCAGCAAAGCAGGAGGAGGAGGAGGAGGAGGAGGAGGAGGAGGAGGAGGAGCAGGAGGAGGCCGAGGTCGAGGTCTGTTGGTGGTGAGTGCTGGGGGATCCTGGCTGCGGGAGCAGGACCCAGTGGGACCACAGCCCCCAGCGCCTCCAGCCGCTGCACGCCCTGGGCCCTTTGCAGAGGATTGCTCAGCGCTTCTCTTCCCTGCACATCCTGCTGGGAGGCAGGACCTGGCACAGGCAGAGCCAGGGCATCTCCTCAGCTGGCCCAACAGACAGACCTCCATCACCAGTGCCATTGACATCCCATAACAGCTCCTCCATGGGGCAAGCGAGCACCCAAAGCCCTCGGGGTGACCGCACGGCCCCGTGTCCTTGCTTGACTTTGGGCAGGACCACAGCTCCCTGCCCTCCCGGTCTCTGGGGCTGGTGGGTTGGTGCAGGGGACAGCAGAGGGATGTTTTGGGGCAAACCCCAGCATTTTGCACCATGAGTTGGTTTCCAAATCCCGCCTGGGGCTGCTGCTCCTGAAACGCAGGCACAGCCCATTGGGCTGGGAAGTGGGTCTGGTCCGGTACTGAATCCCACTGCTAGAGGAAAAAATGCCTTGCTGTTGTATCAGGTGGCATCAGTGGGGTGTTTGCTGGTCCCCTGGATCAGCTGCTAAAACCACTGTGCAGGCACGGAGATAACCAAAGCACTAAGGGAGCTGGGGAGGGATGGGGCAGATGTGGCCACAGGAGCTCAGGGGTCTCCGTAGAGTGGGTAGTTCTTCACCTTTGGGCTCTCGTGAGGTTCTTAGGTTTGGCTTCATGAGTTGGGGGGGTTTGGAACAGGGTGGGGGGCCCTGGGTCTCCCCTTTCTGCTGCCCTTCTGCCCATAAACCTGCTCCCCTTTGCCTCCTCTTCTCAGGAGGGCAGTGGGGGCCAGTCTGCCCCCGCCAAGACCCCTACTTCAGATGTGGACACCCCATGTGGGGCAAGCTCAGCACTGGGGCTGAAAGGACCAGGGACACAGCCTGCACCCAGGACCAGCAAAGGGATCAGCGAGGGGACTCCAGGAATACAGCCTGGCTCCCTGGGGATGCAAGCAGGGATGCAGAGAATACCAGAAACCCCTGAGAAGTGGGCAGGCACACCCTCAGATCGGACGGGGACTTCTGATGCCAGCACCACCACCCCAGGGATGCAGCCAGGATCCCCCGGCACCCAGACCACCACCCCAGGGATGCAGCCAGGATCCCCCGGCACCCAGACCACCACCCCGGGGATGCAGCCAGGATCCCCCGGCACCCAGACCACCACCCCGGGGATGCAGCCAGGATCCCCCGGCACCCAGACCACCACCCCAGGGATGCAGCTAGGATCCCCCGGCACCCAGACCACCACCCCAGGGATGCAGCCAGGATCCCCCGGCACCCAGACCACCACCCCGGGGATGCAGCCAGGATCCCCCGGCACCCAGACCACCACCCCGGGGATGCAGCCAGGATCCCCCGGCACCCAGACCACCACCCCGGGGATGCAGCCAGGATTCCCTGGCACCCAGACCACCACCCCGGGGATGCAGCCAGGATTCCCTGGCACCCAGACCACCACCCCAGGGATGCAGCCAGCACCTCCAGGGACCCAAGGAGGGCAAGCAGGGGTTCAGCCAAGCCCTCCCTACATGGAACCCAGCATTCCTGGCACTGAGAAGGTCCCTGCTGAAGCCACGCCTGGTGCTCTGGGGACACAGAAGGATGCCACAAGCCCCAGGGAGGGAGGCAAGGCTTTTCCCAGCACAGAGCTTGCCCGGGCAGGCCAGCTGGCAGCGGGGACCCTCTCACCGACAGCCCAGGGGTTTGAGATCCCCCTTGATGCCGCTCCCAAGGCCAAGTCCCCTTCGCAAGAGCCAGAAGTGCCCTGGGGGTCCTTGGCCTCCAGCAGCGCCTCCAGCCGCTACGCAGAGACGGTGGAGGCTCTCCACCAGATCGGGCAGCTCGGCCACCTCTACGCTGCCCTGAAGGAGCAGGTGGCCCAGCTGGAAACCACCAAGTCAGACCAGGCTGAGCTTGAGAAGCTGCGCCTACTCTTCCCAGAGGCAGGTGGGAGCCCTGGGGGGGCTGGCAGGGGGCGTTTGGCACCTGGAGCCTGGCCCTGAGGGCGAGACTCCCTCACCGACAGCATGTCCCCTTGGACCATGTCCCTCTAGACCAGGAGAACAGTACCAGCATCCTGGCCGACCTCCGGGGCCAGGTATCATCCCTGCAGGGCCTGGCCAGTGACCTGCAGGGCGAGAAGGAGAAGGTGAGCCAGCAGCAGTCCCCGAGGGGGCTGCGGTGATGCCAGGGGTTTGGGGGGGTGTGTGGCCGAAGGGTCCCTGTGCTGGGACGGTGCAGGGGGCCATGCCCTGACTCTGCTGCCACCACTGTCCCCAGATCAGGCAGCTGGAGGATGCCCTTGGTAAGCTGGGGGTGGCCGGAGCCGACTGGAAAGCAGAAGGCAGTGACCAGATCACCCTGCAACTGGGGTAAAAAGATGGGAGAGGGTTTCCTACCCTGCAGGGATACAAGGGAGCAGGGGTCTGGGAGCATCCCAGTTTGGGGGCAAGGCACATCCCCCGAGCAGACCCACAGGGGCTAAGCCTGCCCTTGCCCCCCTCTTGCTGACCAGGTCCACGCTGCAGGAGATAAAGCGGGAGCTGAAGGAGCTGGGAGAGCAGCAGGAGATGACCAAGGCCATGCTGGAGCAGTTGGTGACCAACACGGCTGACCAGCTGCAGGAGCAGGTGAGGTCTGGGGGGGTAGAAGTGCTCCCACCGCCCGCCAGCTTGGGGGTCCTAGCGGGGGGCCCAGCCACGTCCCCTGGCTGGATGGGCCCATCGAGCCTCCACGGCACCCGGGCTTGTTGGCCGCATCCATCCCATCTCGGAGCCGATTCCTTCTTCCCGTCCTGCAGCTGGACGAGCTGAGGGCGACGGTGGAGGGCGCGGGGCAGGAGCCGGCAGAGGCGCGGGCCGAGTGCCCCGTCTGCAGCACGGACATCAGCGTGCAGGTGGGGCAGCTCCTCCAGCGCTACGAGAAGCTCCAGGAGCTGGTGGACTCTCTCATGTCACGGCAGGCGGTGGGCAAGGGGGTGAGGCAGCTGCCGAGGAGGAGCCAGGTAGGGAGATGCCGGCATGGGGGGCTTGGGAGGGGGGTTGCCTGGATGCCCCCCAGCTGTTTGTCCTTCGCTGTAACATGGGGGAACCCTTCGCTGCTCCCAAATTGGCCTGTACAAATCAGCAGCATGGAAGGAAATCAAAGCCTGATGCACATGTCCTGCTGGCACCGACAGCCCACGGCCGCCAGCCGAGAAACCCGGGTCTGTCTCCCTGGGGCAGCCACCCCACCCTTGCATGGCATTGCCTTGTCGTCTTCCTCCCTGAAGCAGGATGAGGAGCTGCTGAGGCGCATCCAGGCCACCATCGTGCAGGTGCAAGGGGACTACGAGAAGCTCAGCTCCGTCACTGGGAACCTCCTGGATGACCGTCAGCAGAAGCAGAAAGATATCGAGGCAGGTGGCTGAAACCCCCGCGGGGTCAGAGCCTCCTCCGGCAGACCCCAGGCTGGGGACCACAAGGGATTTGTCCCCCTGCCCAACTTGCCTGCAGCCGCCCGCAGCCCTGCAGAGGTTCAACGTACCTTTCCTGGAGGGTTTTATTTTTGGGGGGGGGGGACAGTGTGGGGTGCTGGGCTGGCCAGGAGGCAGCTCCGACCCTGCCACTGTGTCATGGGATGCTTTCTGTGTTGGAAGGCTCTGTTCCAATCCCTGGAGAGGCTGGAGAAGGAGAAAGCAGACAAGGAGGAGCTGGTGCTGGGAATCGATGTGGTACGGCCTCGAGGGGCCCTGGTGGCAGCGAAGGGGGTCTCGGGCAGGGTGACAAATGCCCCTTGTCCCCTGGGGGCTTGGTGGCAGAACTGGCCTGGGGGAGGGAGGGTTTCCAGACCAGCTGTGGGTCCCTCTGTCTCCCCCCCCGAGTCCCTTTGGCTGGTGGGACCAACCCCACAGGGGTGATGGGGTGAGCGGGATCACGTAGCCGCTTCCTCTCGTCCTGACACGAGCTGGCCCTGCCCATCGCACCTCCATCCCTTCCCCACCGCTCTCCTGCCTTTCCCCGTTGCCAGAAAGCAGACAAAGCCGCCCTGGCCAGCAAAGTCAGTCGTGCCCAGTTTGACGCAAGCATGGAGCGGCTGAATGAGGTGGTCCAGGAGATGCTGAGCCGGGTGACGGGCCAGGAGGAGGGCTGGCACCGGGTCCAGCGACAGCTCAGTGAAGAGATGGGCTCCAAGGTGAGGGGTGGCTCATCCCCACCGCACAAAACAGGCACCTTTGGGGCTTGGCAGCCTAAGGCAGCATCCCTCCGAGGGTCCCCCCGTCGGGCTTTTCCCCGGGACCGCGGTGGCCCATCCCGGGGCGGCTGGCTGAGGGTGTGTGTCCGTCTGCAGCTGGACCGCCTGGAGCTGGGGCCTTTCCGGCAGCAGCTGGAGGAGCACTGGAAGAGCATCCTGGAGCAGCTCAAGGAGAAGGTGCCGCAGACAGAGGCTGACGATGCGGCTGGGATTAAGAAGTGAGTGTGACCGGGATGGTGATGGCTTCGGGGACAGCACTCGCCCCGCTCCCTCCCGCTATCCCGGCCGGTGCCTGCGTGGTACGCTGGCATGGGACCAGTTTAGCCAGCGGACTGTGGGGATGCTAACGAAGTAGCTGTGCCTTCTCCTCCCACCAGCAGCCACCGCCAGCAGCAGGTCCCTGGCATTAGAGGGGGCACTGAGGAAGGGGCACGTGCAGGATGGAGCCCTCCCGAACCAAAACCGGGGTGTGGGTGCAAAGGCCTTCTGGGGCGAGAGTGGGGGATGGCGGCTCGTCCCCCCGGGCAGGGGCATGACACGTGGCACCGCGGAGCTGGGTTGTGACCTGCCCTCCTGGCAAGGTGCAGGGGGGTTAATTAGCGCTGACAAAGCAATGAAATCGGTGCGAGGGCTGGTTCGGATGGCAGGCGTGGGCGCCTGTGCCCTTCCCCTCGCATCCCTGCCTGCCCCAGGGAGGCCACGGGCAGCTGCTGGGTTCTGGGGGTGCCGTTGGGGCCAAGGCGAGCGTGTCCTGGTCCTCAGGGCCAGTTTTGAGTGACAAAACTCATCCTAAAACCTGTGGGAATCCTGCATCCCTCAGGCCCAGCTTTTGCTCCCAGGCTGGGAGCGTTCCACCCCAGCAAGAGATACAGGAAACCCCCTGGTTTAACCCTGACAGCCCCAGCACCCCTAGTTCCTAAAGGACTGGGGTGCTGTGGGAACCCACGGAGCAGTTCCCACGGTGATGGTGGGTTTTGGGCACTTGCTTCTGTGGCTTTCGGGTTACCCAGGTGGGAGCCCACAAACAACCCTCTCCCCCATCGTACCCCCTTTATTTTGTAACCATCCATCGGCCTGGGACCTTGCTGGGGTGGTGGGGCATAAACCAGGCTCAAAAACGCACGCTTCCCCCTGCAAACACTCTAAGTGCCCAGCACCTTGCTGCTGCCTGCGAGCTGCCTGCCTGCACGCAGGCAGGGCTGTGTGTCCCCCCCAGGAGCCCACCCAGCCCTTTTCTCCCCGCTCCCCAGGCAGCTGCTGGCTCATTTCCACTGCATGTCCTGCGACCGCCCCCTCAGCATGCTGGTGCCCGGCCCGTGAGTAGCACCCAGCACCGGTGCATTGGCGGGGGGCTGCGTGGGTGGGGTGGGGGGAGATGGGTGCTGGCGGTGCCCTGTTGTGCCAGGCGCAGGGGTTTGGGTGTCTGCCCAGGGGGTCCAGACCTGCCGAGCCCCCTCTGCAGCCCTGCCTGGCAGCTGGGGGACGGGGACCCGTCCCCGGGTGCATCGGGCAGGGGGATGCTGTGGGGTGCAAGCCTGTGGGTTTTGGGGTGCTGCCCTGAGCCAGGGTGGGTCGTTTGTCCCCTGTCACCTACGCGCGGCTCCTGCCCTCCCCAGGCACATCGTGGCCATCCCATCCATGCCGCCGCTGCCCCCCCACCTCGCCGGGCGCCCCCATACCATCCTCGAGCTGGAGCAAACGCAGCAGCACGGCCTCAGGTAGGGGACACAGGGAACCATCCCTGGCCCCTGGGGTGCAGGGTGGCCCTGCTCTGGCAAGGGGGAGCTCTTCCTGGGTGGTGGAGGGGTCTGGGGGGACAGAGGGGTCTGGGGGGGCCTGGGCAGGGCAGGGGCGCAGAGGCGTGTCATGGACAGCCAGCTGCGCTTGCCTCAGCTCTGTGGGGTTTTACAGCTCCCCCGCACTGCCCTGTCTAGCCCAGGACTCTGTCTCAATGGTGTAAAGCCACATGTGACGAGTTGTGTCCAGTCTCAGCCTGACCTCAGGCTTGGTGGGCAGTCGGGCAGCCCAGCCCCTGCCTCCTGGTGTCCCTTGCGTAGGCTGCAGGGACCTGCCCTGGCCATGACCAGCTCACTGGGGCCGTGGGGAAAGCAGATCCAGCATGGTTGGATGGGCGTGGGGTCTCCTGCAGCAGTCGCAGGGGGGCAAGGAGGGGACACACCCCACCGGGAAGCACCCCCTGTCCCCCCTCGCTGGCGCAGTAGGTTGAAGCACAGGGTGCCACTGTGCCAGGTGCTGAGCATCCCCGTGCCCCATCCCACAGGGAGCGGGCAGCCGAGTGCGGGTACCCCAGCGTGCCGCGGCACTGCGGGGGCCGGCACACCCTCACCCACCCGCTGCAGCGCTGCCCGCGCCTCCAGCCCCTCCCGCCCGGCGCCCCACGGCCGCTCCAGCCCCCCATCCTGCTCCCCTTCAAGGTAGGGATGACGATGGTGGGAATGCGGTGGGGGAGGCTGAGGCTGGGAGAGTGATGCTGAGCATCCCGGGGCGATCTGTGCCTCAGTTTCCCCAGGGAGAGCTGGGTGTGGGAGGGTTGCCTGGGGATGCTGACTTCGGCCCCGCGTTTCAGCCAGCCTGCTCTCTCCTTCCCAGCATGACGAGATGGAGCTGTTGGGCCAGGACGGCCACATCTACAGGGGCCGGCGGGACGGGCAGCTGCCGGTGCCCGTGGGCAAGGAGGGTACGGCCGGGGCAGGTTTGGAGGGGGGATCCGGCGGGTGTGAAGGGGACAGCGAGGGTGGGCAGGGTGTCTGTGGGGTGCCAGGTTTTCCCCCACCCGTGTCCCCCCCACCCCAGCTCCCTCTGGTCTCTCCTGCCAGGCTTCCCAAGGGACAAGCCCACGCTGTCCCCAAGGCGGTGGGACGCCCGCGACACCGGCCGCCTGCTCTTGCGGCCCCAGAGCGCCGGGTCCTCGCTCAGCCAGCCGGGTACGGCCCCATCAGGGCACCGGGCGGGGGGGAGGGCACCCTGCTGTCTCCCGGTGGGTGGGGGCGAGAGGGGGGTCTGTGCCCACAGCCGGGCAGGGCAGGATGGGGTCTGGGGTTGGGGGTGGGATGGGGAGGGGAGGAAGCAGGATGGAGGGGGAGGACTGGCAGATGGGACAACTGCTGGAGCGAGGTGGGGGGATGTGGGGTGGGGTCGTTCTGGCCAGTGTGGGACAACAGCCTGTCTGCTTCAGGGTGGGGGCCAGGACCCCATTTCTGGGTAGCCGCTGCTGGGCAGGTGCCCCTGCTGCCTGCCCCGTGCTGGGCTGGCAGAGCTGCCCCATGGGCTGCCGGGGGGCTGACCCCTGCCCCTCGCTCCCAGGCACCGCCGCCTCGCTGGAGCACAGGCCCGCTTCGTCCCACGGCCACCCCTTCCAGGCACCGGGGCCCCTCCCGCCCCTCCAGTCCCCGCGGGACGGATCCAGCACCCCGTCAGCCGTGCGGGACTGGGGGTCCCCGGCCGAGCCCCCACCACGCCAGCCGTCGAGCAGGCGAGCGAGCGTCTCCAGCCAGCAGCAATAAAGGCGACGAGCAGCCAAGCGCCTGCGTGGCCTCCGTGGGGTGGCCCTGGGTCGGGATTTTTCCATCGTGCAAAAGGCGGGATCGGCAGCATCCCTCGTCCCACGGCCACACATCTCCGGAGGAGCTGAAAACAGCCCTGGTCCAACCCCCTGCTGGGGTCTGTGTTGGCCCCCCCCACTCCCCCTGACACCCCCCAGCCTCCATGAGCCCCAGTGGCCTCTGCCAGGGGAGCCCCAAAGGGGTCTGGGGGAACCCGGTGGTGCAGCAGGAGGAGGATGATGCTCGGTTGCTGCCGAAGGTGATGGGAAACGGGGATCCCAGCAGGAAGAGCAGCAGCAGGACACGGCTTAATGCTAAAAGCAAATCCCACCCCAAGCCCGCTGTTTTGCTGTCGCTTATCCCGAGGGATGAGCACCACCAAGCTGGTTTCCTTATCTCCTAGTGGAGAAACCCCCCTCTTTGGCACCCCCTGCCCCCTTCCAACTCTGCCGTCAATGGAAAGAGGAAGGCACTAACCTGGCTGCTGCCTGGCTTGGGGCAACTGATGCTTCGCACCTCCAGAACAAAGCACTAGAACCCCTTCTTTTCCCCCAATGCTGGGGGGGGACATGTGCCCCCCACCTTTCCCTTATGCCTCCATGGCTTGGGGCTGCTTTTCCCCACCCCCCCTTTCTGCCACCCATCCTCTTGCTGTCGGGTGGGAAAAGCCCCACTCTGCGCTGAGATCTAGCACAAGTTGTGTCACAAGTGGTCAGGTACCGGGCAGGGAAACCACAGTCCCTGGAAGCAGCATGGGGGGGACCTGGGGGGGGGTGTCACAGCTGGGGGCAGATGGCTGTGTGCGTGGGGGAACAGCAAAGCGCTGGGGACAGCCCCGGCTCCCCCACGCACACATTGGGGGGGACGGACGGACACACAAAGCCGCTGGCACCTCTTGGGTGAGTGGGAGGGTGAGAAACCCCGAGGGGGAGCCCAGGGACGGCCAGGAGTGACCCAGGCATCCGGGGAAGCACCCCCTCACCCCCCTGTGGTGTGTCCCAGGGGGCTGCCCTGTGGAAATGCTGCTCTCCCGGTGGATGCTCTCCCCAGGTTGGGGAGGGGGTGGGGACCCCCCAAACCAACCCCCCCCCCACAGCAGCAGGCCCCATCCCTGCCCACCCCACTGTGGTCCCCACACACCAGGGAACTACCCCCAGGGATGCTTTCCCTGGTGAGTTTGGTTTTTTCAGGTGAAAAATGGGTGGTAAAAACACACTTTGGGGGTGCTCAGGTGTATCCAGCGGGATGTGGGGTCCCCCCAGTGCCACCTCCAGTGGGATAACTGGGAACTCAGCAAACCAGTGGGCACCAGGGTAGAGCTGGGCCATCCTGCACCCCATGGGTGGGGTACAGTGGTGATGGGCTAAAAACCACCCCCTGGGACTAATTGCATTTGCAGGATACGGCCCAGCTGGGGCTGATCCCCCTTGGTGCTCATCCCCGCCCCCCCCAGCCCCGTCTGCTGCCCCTGGGACCCAGCTGTGCCCTATAAACACCCCCTCCCACCTCCATAAACATGAGCACCCAGCCTCACTTCCCTCCTTGGGTGCTGCCTGTGATGCCGGAGTGGGTGAGTAGCCCCAGCCAGGGGCTTTATTTTTTCCTGGGGGCTGGGCTGGGGGGGTCTCCCCATCCCCTGGGGGATGCTTTGCTGCTGTGCCTTGAGCCCCCTGGTCCTTGCTGGCATCTCCAGAGCTGCTGCATTCCTGTTTTGGGGGGCAGGTTACCCCAGTTTCTTGTTGTATGAGCTGTGTGATGATGTAGGCTGTGGTTTTATTCAATTTTGGCTTAATTTGGAGGTTTAAGCACTAAACCAGGAGCAGCATGGGAGTGGCTGGGGAGGTCAGGGACCCTCCCCGTGTCCTTGAGCTGGTGCCCTGTCTGTGGTGGGGGACGCTCAGGAGGCATCACCCCCAGCACAGGGTTTGCCTAAAAACCCAGCAGCCCTCGAGTATCACAGGTGGGACTGGGTGTCCCTGTGGTGCTGAGGCCTGGGGGCTCATCACACAGGTGGGTGATGGGGCTGGTGGGGGACAGGCTGCTGGAGGGGGGCGCAAGCCACGGTATTTTGCGAGGGTGCAGGATGGGCTTTTGACCGCACCCCCACAGCTCCGGCACCTCCCCTTCCCTCTGCCCCCCGCTTTGGGGGGCACAGCCGTGGCCTCTGCAGGCAGTGCATGGGGGGCACCCATCCCCACTGGTGATGCTGTGGGGGGGCGGGGGGGGGGCTCCTCACCCCCATCTCGGTGCCCTGCCAGGGACGTTCTCCCAGCAAAGAGAAAAGGCAGGGACAGCTGGTGTTAAAAAAGTGATTTTTTTTTTTATTATTTTTAAATTAATAAAAAACCTTCAACCTGTTTTTTCTTTTTTTTTTTCTTTTTGGTTTTTTGTTTGTTTGTTTTTTAAGCAAGATTGATTTGAAAACTAAAAAAAAACCCCAGCTCCCCCCTGCCCTCCCCAGGGAAGGGCTGTGAACGGTGACCACAGGGACACGGGGGCATCGCCTTGATAAATCACAGCCCCCCATTCCACTTCCCCTGGCCCCAGAGGGGTGCTGAGGGAAAGAGGCTGGGGTGAAAGGGGGGCCTGGGGGGGGGTCTGTGCAAGAAGCTGGGCTGAATTTTGGAAGCCAGAGGAGAGGCGTGCTTTGCTCTGGGCGCTGCCATGTCATAGAAAGCCAGAGCCTGTGGGAGGTGGCCCAGCGGCTCTGTGCCCCCGTGGCCGTGGCCTGGGGTGCCGGCAGCTGCCTCCATGCTTCTAATTTTTGTTATTCCCCCCCCCCCTCCACTTCCCTCTCCTGTGATGTGGGGGGGAAGGGGGATTGTAGGGACCCCACACACACACCTGGCTGCCTCCTCCATGTTGCTGCTCCTTCTCTCTGGATTTATATACATTAGATATATTTATATATTATAGTTATATATTAAAAAAAAAATGGGGGGAGAAAAGACCAGCTAGCAACTCTTGTGGGCTGGTGCCCTCCCCGGCAGCATGTTCACACCCCCCCAGAAAAATAATAATAAAGCCTAGAAAATGATCCCAGTGCGTTTCTCAGGGAGCCCCCGCTCCCAACGCCCTGGCCCAGACCCCCCCCCAATTCCCCCTCTTCCACCAACCCAGTCTTATCTCTGGCCGTCCATGGTGGCCACGGCTTTCTGTGGGGGGGCGGCGGGCGGTGGGGCGGGGGGCCAGGTGGGCTGCGGGTGGTGCAGGTGGTGGTGGAGGCCGTGGGCGGTGGGCGAGGAGGGCGGCAGCCAGGCGGGCTGGTGGCTGGGGGGCGAGGAGGCCCAGAAGGGGCTGAAGCTCCCCGGGGGGGAGCAGGCCATGGAGGTGATGGGGCTGTTGCTGCTCTGCAGGCTCTCGGAGGTCCGCAGCTTGGAGAACATGGCCAGAGCGTCCGGGAAGTTGGGTGGCGTGGCCGGCGTGTTGCTGGGGGTGCACATCTGTGGGGGAGAGGAGAGGGTGGGAATCAGCTTGGTCATGGATGTTTTTGGGGTCCCAACCCGCCTGCAGAAGCTGGACCCATCACCAGGGACCCCCAGCCCCAGGGGATGTCTGGAGTCCAGGTCTGGCTGACATTGGGGTCCCCAGCACTGCCCAAGGGTCTGGGTGGCTCCCCCACAGGTGCAGGGGCTGCATGGGGAGGGTCTCAGGGCCAGCCTGGGCTGGGAGGGACATTTTGAACCATCCAGGGTGCTCAAAGTGCTGGGAGGCAGCAGATTTGGGGAGGGGGATGCTGCTCTGACGCCAGCTGCTCTGTGGGAGGGGGCTGCTGCCACAGGGTCTGGTGTGATGGGTGGGGAGGGTGTTGGGGACCCAGCTCCCCAACCCCCCCACCTCCCCTTTGCACCCTGTTAGGGCACAGGGAGTGAACGGCAGGCAGGGCCCCCCCCGGGACACGTGGTGGCAGCCAAGCCCTGCCGTGGTTCCTGGTACGGCCCTTCTGTGTACCCGGCTAAATATAGCACCCCCTGCCCCCCGCCCCCCCAAGCCGGAGACAGATCCGGCCCTTTTCACAGCCAGTCTCACCAGCAGAGGAAAATCTGCTGGGGGGGGACCCCGTACAGGGTCTGCAGGGGCTAGCAGTGCCCAGGGCCCCGATTCAGCAAAGCACTTGCTACGCTGAGTAGGTGGGGGGGGGCTAAAGCCCCCCCAAAGGGGCTGTGCAGGGGGGCTTCACCCCAGCAGTACAAAATAGGGTGGGCACCTGCCCTAATGCCCCTACCCCCTTCTTTTTTATCTCCAGAGGGGGGTGGCTGTCAGGGAGCAGGGTTCTGCCACAGGCTGCTCTGAACATACGCTAATAGCTATTTTTATATATATATATATTAAAGCTAGTGTATGTATGTAACTATATACTAGCTATATATATTATTTATATATATAAACTAGCATATTGTATATATAAAACCATATAGCCAGAAATAGCAGCACTTTGCCCAGCCCAGTCCCTGGAGAGGGAATAGTCTTGGGGGCTGTTTTCCCCCTGCCCCGCTGGACCTGTTGAGCAAAACTCGGCGAGGGCATGTGGGGTGCTCGCAGGGGGAAGGGGTACGTGTATGGGGCGCGCGTGCAGGCGGGGGGAGCTCTGGGAGGGGATGCATGGACATGGAGGCGGTGCGTGCATGGGGGGCTTCACCCCTCTGGGTTAAATCTACCCCAAACCCCTGCTGTCCTCGTGGAGCCACGGCTCCTGTGGGAGCCCGAGGCACAGCCGAGCTGCTCGTGGGAATGTTGAGTGGTGCCACGGGGCTGGGGCAGCGCCTGCTGCCTCCAGCTTTTCCTGCCTTTTGCAATGGGGGATCAGGGAGATGCTTCTGATGGGGCATAGCTGCTGCATCTTCCCCTTCCCGGGGCTTATCCCAGGGTTTGCCCCTGGCTGGTGCTCAGCAGCCACAGCGGTTCCCCCAGCACAGGCAAACCCCCAGATTCCCCCTCCCTGGTGATCACTGGGATCAGAGGAGCAGCCGGGCATGCTGCAGGTGCTCCCCGCTCCCCCCGCTGCAGCCAAACCCTGGCCGGGGGGTCCCAGCTGGACCCGTTCGAAGATGGGGCGTTCCCCCAGCCTGGGGGAAGCAGCACCCGGCGGGCCCGTATCGGCAGCGGGACGGGCAAGGTCCCGCTGGTGTGCAGGGCCAGGGCACCCCAAAAACGTGATTACAGCCAGGCTAGCACTGAAGAGGTTTGTGGCGAGCCAGGGGTGTTCTTCCCTTGCTGCACAGACTCCGGGAGAACTCATTTCAGAGCTGACCTCAAAGCAGTGGTAAGCCAGCTTGCCTTTTTTTTTTTTTTTTAAATAGCCTACAAATTTGGCAGTATCTTAAGAGATACTTGTTGCAGAGAAAAAAAACCCACCAAAAAACCCCAACAAAAACTTCAAGTGACCGTGTTTTGAAAAATTAAAAAAAAAAACAAACCCCAAACAAACCAACAACACACACCCACACCCACCCCCCAACCCCAGCCCTGGACTGAGGTCGGACGTGATGCTGGAGGGGGGGACACAGCTTCTGGGGTGGTGTTTGCCGGAGTAATTTAAAAACATTAATTTAAAAAAAAAAATTGCCATGTAATGACTGCCTTCCTCCTCCCACACGTTCTGTTAAGGAGCCGCTCGGCTGTCAGAGGGTCCCACCGTGAGCTGCCGCACCGACACCGAACGGCTCCGGCGCGTCCCCCTCCCCGCAGCCCGGACCCGCGGGGGCTCTGCCGGGTGCGGGGTGCCTCCCCTGCGCGGGGGCGAAGGCGACGTGCCGCCCCGCGCCGTAGCACCGCTGCGCTCGTGGCTTTGTTCTCTGCCCCTTGAAAAAGAAATAGAAACCGCGAGGGTAAAGCCCCTCGTCTCGCCCCCTGCCCTGAGCCGTGCGGGGCACTTTAAGCTGCAGAAATCAGGATGCTGGGGGGGTGGGGGGGGCAGCAAAAAAAAATGCCCAAAATGTGAGGTGGGAGTATGTGGGGAGAGGGGGGAAACGGTATTTTGTCACCACGTGGAGCGCCGGGTGTCAGGGAAACATCGCGGGGAGGGGGAGAGCCACCCCGCTCTGTGCCGGGCTGGGGGGGGGCAGTGGGGCTCTGTGCCGGGCTGGGGGGGCAGTGGGGCACCCCTCGGGCCGGGGCTGGGTCCCGCTCGCCCCGCGGGGCGCAGGGGTGGGTTCTTCGGAGCCGGGTCGCGTCCGGCAGCCGCCCGACGGGCACTGCCCCGGCGAGGCCCGGACCGGGGCGGCAGCTCCCGTCCCCAAGGCCCCCGGGGAGGGGGGGCTGCCCGCGAGGTGGCCCTTCGCCAGCCCCCCCCGCGGCGGCGAGGAAAGGCCCAGGGGAGGGGGAATTCAAATAAAAGGGGTCCAAGTGGGAGCCGGCCGGCAAAATGACTTCCTCGGAGAGGGCGAGCGCGCGATGCCGGGCCAGCCGGTGACATCCTGACAGCATGAGAAAAGGGGGGGAAAAATAGGCTTAGCCCAGACCTGCTCCTGCCCCCGCGTGCGGCACCATTTAGTTCCCTCAACAGGAAAGAGATTAAAAAAAAAAAACAACACACACAACACCCAAAACACAACAAAAACCAGCCGGAGGGGAACAACTTCCTCCCCCGGGCCGAGGGGGCCGTGCCCTCGGCCAAGGTCAAGCGGTGTTTGGGGAAGGGGCGGGGGGCACCAGTGCCCCCCCCGGCCCGGGCAGCCCAACTTCCAGCGCGATGCTCGCGGAGACAAACTATTTCCTGGCAGACATTTTAGCTCGTGTTTACATTCGCCGGCTGCGCGTTCCTCCGGGCGCCCGGCAACATGGCTGGCCGGGGGGCTGCCCGCTCCGCCGCCCGGGGGGCTGCGGACCCCCGGGGGGCCAGGGGGCGGTTTGCAGCCGGTGGGGTGGGTTTAAGGGTGGGGTGGGGGGTGGGGGGTGGGGTGCGGGTCCCACTTACCATCTGGGGGGGGTGGTGGCTGCTGGGAATGTTGGTCTCCTGGAAGAAGGCGCTCAGGGCCGTCTGTGGGGACAAGCGTCAGCCCCGACCCACCCGAGACAAAGGCGGAAGGAAAACACGCACACCATCACCACCCCCCCCCCCTTACCCGCCCCGCAGCCCCCCGCTCGCCCCCACCCCCGTGGGACCGCCTGAGGGGCACCCATGGGTGCTCCCCCACCACCAGGCCTAAGCAGGGGGAGCCTGGTGCTGCCCTTCACCCGACCCACTCGGGATCGTGTGTGTGCCCCCGCTCCACGCAGGGGCTCCCCACGCGGGGGGGGCCACCCACCCCCCCTTGTTTACACCCACCCACGGGCCCCAGGGTGAGGGGGGGGCGCCCCGCGGGGGCGGGCGCTGGGCCGCAGCTCGGGTTACGGCCCGGTATAAATAGACCGGGGGGAACTCGGAGCCGGTGTGTCCGTCCCCGTCCGTCCGTCCTTCCCCTCCCCCCGCGGCGTGGGTGCTGGGGGGGGGGGGCCCAGAGGCCCGGCCACGCGTGTCGGTGGGCCGCGGCTGGGCCGGCCTCCCCACTCCGCTCCCGCCCCCCCCCCCCCCCCCCGGCTCTACGGGCAGGGGCTGGCGGGGGATCCCGGTTTGGGGGGATCTCGAGGGGGGGTGTCCCGGTTTTGGGGTTGGGGGGGGACACGACACGGGGACCGGCCCGTACCTCGAACTGCCAGTGGGCCGCCTGCAGCAGCTGCTTGGCCTGGTCGGCGGCGCAACCGGCCGCCAGCACGAACTGGTTGATCATCACCTGGTGCCGCAGCTCCTCCATGTTGACCGACATGGCGGGGGCGCCCCGCCAGCGCCGCCCTGGCTGCCCGCAGCGCGCCCGCCGCACCGGGGGGCGGCCGACGGGGAGGGCGGGGCCGCGCACGGCGGGAGCCCGCCCCCGCGCCCCGATTGGCCGCCGCCGCGCCGCCCGCCCCGACGGGCCTTCGGTTCGAATCTTCCAGCTGCCCCAGCGCCGCGCCCCGCCCCGCCGCCCTCCCATTGGCCGGCGCTTGTGTTTTGGCTGCAGACGGCGTTCTGATTGGTCGGCGGACCCCGGGGAGGGCGGGACGGGCGGAGGAAGGAGCGGCCCGCCCGCTGATTGGGTGCGTTGCGAGGGTTTTTTCGGAAGGCGTTGGTGACGTCAGGTTCATTGAGGAGGTTCATTGAGAGGCGCGGCGGGGGGGGGGCCGCTCCCGCGGGGTCCCCCCTTAACCGCCCCAGCCGGGCCCTCCCCGCCCCCCCGCGCAGGGACCCCAGCCCCAGGAGGGGCCGAGGGGCTGGCAGGGCGCCCGGGGCTGGCCTTTTGGGGTGATTTAATTTTTTCCTAATATAAATATATATATATTTAAATATAAATATATTTTAAATACTGGTGACTCTGAAGTGCAGCCGCAGCCTGCAAGGGTGAGCGCCCCCCCCCCGGGCCTGGGGACCAACAGGGCTGGTGCGATGCACGCCTGGAAGCGTTTAATTAAAAAAGGAAAAGCAGCATTTTTATTTGTTTTCGGATTTTTAAATCCAAACAAATAAACCGGGAACTTCGCAACCGGGTGGCGTGAAAATAGGCTGAGCTGAAAAGAAGTGTTGGAGGTTTGGGTGTGGCGGCAGTGACAGGCCGGCCGCGGGAAGGGGCAGAGGGATGGAGACCTCAGAAGCGGCCCCTGCAGCCGCTCGGCCCCCGCAGCCGGGTGCGGGGCTTGTGCCCAGGCCCGGTGGTTCAGGGAGCGGGGTCCAGCAGGCAGCAGCCCACGTTGCTCCCCCAGCCCCCCCGGCTCAGCCGCCCCGTGCAACGGAGAAGCGCTGCTGGTGCATGGTGTCCCTGGGCTGGGTGTCACCCTGGGGCGTGCCGGCGGGGGGGATCCCACTCACCGGGACGCAGCAGTGGGTACGGGACGTCCCGCTTGAGCAGCTGAGGTTGTGGCAGCTTCATCCTCCAGGGGCAAAACCAGCCCGAAGGTGGGTGGAGGTGCCAGAAGAACAATTCCAGGAGACGCCGGCATCCCGAACCCACCTGCCTCCTTTACACCGAGCCCCGAGAGCGCTCGGGACCTCCCGCTTGCCAGAAACACCCGCCTGCGTGCACGGCGCGGCTCCTAGCTGAGTGAGCAAAGCTGCGAGCAGCCGGCCTCGCGTGGTGCCTGCCTGCAAAGCCCACGGAAACGCTGCCTACGAGCCCTCGCTCGCAACCCCAGCGGGGCTCACGCCGGCAACAGGCCCGCCAGGCCGTGGTGAACCACAGCATTTGTGACGTTTGGAAGAGCAGGCAGGACCGTCAGTCCTTCCAAACACAACTCTGTGCCTGGCCTGGCTGCGGAGCCACAGGACTCTTGCAAACACCTCTGCTTTTCCCACTGCAGCGACCGGCTGGTGGAAAAGCCCCTTTTGGGGGCAGGATTTGCGGCAAGGGCAGGATTTGATGTTGATCCTCCCTGGCCTGATCCTGCCTGAGATGCTCTTCCACCCTCCCCGGCAGCCACACTGCCCTGCCACCCCCCTGGGAGGGGTGGGGTGTGGGGTCACCCCTCCGCACAGGGTGTGGGCTCCCAGACCCCGCTCCACCTTCCCAGCCGGGACAGCTCCGGGAACCAGCCTGGGGGGATGATGATGGGGCAGCCCTTGTTGGGGCTCAGCCCCAGCTAAGGAAGGGCCCGTCCCCTCCCCAGCCGGTGCCACCCCGTGGGGCCGAGGCAGCCCCTCCGCCAGGCTGGGTGGCAGGCACTGGGGCACCTTCTGGGGAAGGGGAAGGGAAAATGGACAAGGGAGGGCAAGGGCCAGCCCGGGGGTGGGCTGTTGGCCCTGCAGCATGTGCCGGTGGCTGATGGAGGAACTGGGAGCGGACAGGGAATACTAGGTATATGGACAAATGTTTTCTGCCATGGGAGAGCTGCTCGCTCTCCTGTTACCTCCAAGCAAACCGCTGCGGCCTCTGTGCCTCATTTTCCCTCTCAGCACGGGGAGGCAGGAGCAGGGTCCCCTGTCCCTGCCAAACGCATGCACCAAATCCCATGGCCGGGCAGCACGAGCGCTTCAGACTTGCATCTTGCCCAGCAGCAGGTGCATTTTGGTGTTAAACGTTGCTTTTTCTCTGTGCATTGGATTCCCCCTCCTTGCAGCCCTGCCAGGTCAGCCCTGCTGGGGTTTGTTCTGGCTTTACATGTTCCGGGGTCTGGCGCGGATACGGCCGGCCAGGCTTGGGAGGGAAGCTGCCCTCGAAGCCGTATTGTCACCCAGCTCCTGCCTGCGCTCCCGCGCTCCACTGCGGCACTGTCCTACAAAATCCGCTGCTGCAGTAGTCGCTGAACCCCCCCCCCAAGCCGTGCATGCATGCAGCAGCTCTGCGTGTAATGACTGCTGGGTTATGGATCTGCACGGGGATAACTTTGAATTATTATCCGCACTAAAACCCTGCAGTCTGTTGTGTGCTGGTAATGAAATGTGCTGGCTCCCTCTCCCAGGCTCGCGTTCCTCGCTGCCGTCGCTGGCTGGAGCGAGGCAGGGGAGCGGGGCCGCGCCGGCAGCTCAGCGATGCTGGGCTGCGCTAGATTTTTAAATGATCCAGAGGCAGAACAGGCTCCCCAAAAGGTGTATTGGGGTGAGCAGGGATCAGCCCCTGGGGTCTCGGGGCTCCCAGCTAGGCTCCAGCTCCGAGAGCCAGAGCTCCCAGTGTTGATGTCGCCCTCGGCTCCTCTCCGGCCAGCGCTCCCGTTGGCACCCAGCCCGGGCGTGACATCCAGTGGTGCGGACACGGTGTCACTGCCGGGGCCACGGCAGGCTGACAAACGGGGTACAGATCTGCCCCCGGGCTTGCCGTGGCAGTGGCTGCCCTTTGGTTTGGCTTTTTTCAGCTGCCCTTGGGGCTGTGCTGATAGAAAGCAAAGAGGAAGGGAGATGCGTGGGTCCCTCTGCGGGGAGGGCACGATGTCGGCAGCCCCGGGGACGGCCTTTGCTCATCACCGCTGAGTAGCTGAGGACATCGGGGCAGCCGATCACCGCTCTGCACATCTCCCGTTTGATATTTATAGCACTCGTGTTATCAACTCAAATCAAAATCATGTGATGCTCCACTAACTTGCACTGCAGGACTAATTCATCACCAGGGATTTTAAGCAAGCGGTTGAAGGGTCCATCCTTCACCTTCATCCCCCAGGGGGAAATGCAAAGGTGTCCAGTGCTTCCCAGTAGCTTAATGCTGGGGAAGTGGGGGAACCCGGGGGTGCGTTGGGGTGCACTGGAGCGGACAGCCAGCTCCCCGCCTCCAGAGGCTGTGCCCGGCAAACGCAGCTGCTCGTGGTGCGGAGCAGAGCTGGGAAGGCAGGATGGAGATGGGGGTGCGCACCGGGGGGGTTCAACGTGAGCAGCGCCGCGCGGCTCCCTCTCCTTCCCCCTGCCCCAGGTGACCTGCTGGGAGAAGCGGGGGCTTGGTCTTCTCCCAGGGGACACCCCAGTGGCTGGGGGGTATGGGGACAGAGGGGCCATGCTCTGAGCCAGCCTTGGGGGCCCCAAGCTGCCCCTGGGCCAGGGGTCCGTGGGGGGGGGTGTTGCTGCTCACTGTCACCTAGCTGGTGGGACTGGGGGCAAGGGTGGGAGATGGGTGATGCAAGTGGGGGCAGTAGGGTGGGCAGTGGTCACTGGGGTGTGTGACCGTGGGGGGGCCCTAGATCAATGGTGTGGGGGCAGGTGATGGCAAGGGGGACCAGTGGGAGGTACTGGAGGCAACTGGGTGACACTGGGGGTGGCAACTGCGTGGCACTGGGAGGACCATGTGCCACGGGGTGGGCAGGTAAGCGGCCCTTGGGGGGGGCCCTGCTGTGCGGCTGGGGGACGCCGGGGCAGGGTGGTCCCGGGGGCAGGGGCAGCCCCTTGGCCCCCGGCATCCCGGGGCGTGGCGGGGCGTGGCGGGGCGTGGCAGCCCCGGCCCCGCCCCGCATTGGCGCAGCCCCGCCGCTAGCGCGGAGGCGGTGCCGGGCGCGGCGCAGAGCGGAGGATGCTGCGGGCGGGGGCTGCCGCCGCCAGCCCCGGTGCCGGTCCCGGGCCGGAGGGCCCCCCGCCGCATCCCGCCCGCTGAGCCCGGCTCGGCCATGGGGGCTCTGACCAGCCGGCAAAACGCAGGGGTGGAGGAAGTGGATATCCCCGCTAATTCCGTCTACAGATACCCCCCGAAATCCGGTGAGCCCCCCGGGGGGGGTCCCACGTCCCGGTGTCCCGCTGGGCGGGGGGCGGGGGGGAGCGAGCGGGGGGGGGACCGGGCACGACCTTGCTGCGGTTGGGGTTAACTCCTGCGCACCCCAAAGCAAGCCCTGACTTTGCGCAGCTTGGGGGGGGGACACCCTAAAAAACATAGGCCTGGTGCTGGGCACCCTGGCTCCGTGAGGTGCGGCAGGGATGGGGTCACCCCCGGGTCCCCCCGCGGGGTGCCCCCTCTGCGGGTGCCCCTTTGCCAGCCAAACCCAGATCCCAAACTTGGCCGAGTTGACGCGACTTTAATGATATTATCGTTATTTGTGCCTGCAGTCTGCGGCACTGGGCTGGGAAGGCTGGAGCTCTTTATAGCTGGTGGTTCCAGTGCTGGCTGCTCGGGAAAAGCCTGGGTTTAAATTCCCGGGAGGCTGAGGGAGGCTAGGGTGGGAGGGATTGGAGGGGATCCCTCCTTCCCAGGGCCCTGCCCCATAGCAGCACCCCAGGTTCTGCCATGGGGGGACTTCGCCTCCCCCACCTCCTCGCCCTGCCTCCAGGCTCGGCGGCGATGCCTCTCCCGCTCCCGAAGCTGGCCCTGTCTCAAACCTTGTGCGTGACCTTGGAAAATCCGTCCCTCCCCTCTGTGCCTCGGATTTCCCTGCAAAGGGCCGGGCTGAGCGGGTGTCGGGGGGGCCATGCGGGGGTCGTGGTGGGGAGAGGTGATGGGGTCCGGCCCTCGGGTGCGCAGTGCTTCAGAGCTGCAGAAATACTGATATTGGCGGATGATGCCCGGGAGCACCGTGCGTGTGCGCAGGGATTGCCACAGCATCCTTGCGGCAATGAATATTATTAATAGGTAACTATTTTGGTAGTTAATAGGATAAGGTAAACACTTGGATCATTAGCACTGTGACAAATTACTTGCTAATTACAAATAAAGACCTCCTTAGGAAGAACCTGGAGCCAACACAAGCCCCACTGTTGTCCTGAAAAGCTGTGCTTGGATTTTTTTTTTTTAATTTTAATCTAAAATTGGTTGCACAGGTGGCTGGCACATCTGCGGGGGGGTGGGTTAACTGGGGCGCTGCGGGCTGGAGACGGCCAGTCCTTGGCAGCCCGTCCTCCTGCGGGGCTCCCCGGCTCCCCCTTTTACCCGGTTTCAAGGCCCTCGTCACCTTGATGCCAGCCGAAGCGGGACCACCCCGGCGTGGGTTTGCTCTCTGCAGGGGCGTGGCTCTGTGCGTTAAGGGTTTTTCTTGGGTCTGCTTCTCTTTTAGGGGCTCTTGAAATATCTGGGCACGGAGGGGTGGAGGGTGCCAGCCCTGTGCCCTGCTCTGGGGGAGTAAGTGCACCCAGCTGAGCACTTCCAAACTCATCTCAGCTGGCAGAGGACACCAGGCTGATGCTTAACTCTGGCTTTCAGGGAGAAACTGGGGCTTTCAGGTGTGCTCTGCTGGTCTGGTCCCACCGACGGGGCCTGGGCAGAGCTGGGGGGACGTCTGGGTGCTGCCCGGGGCCCTCGGGGAGAGGGGCAGGAGGTGCCCAGGTGACAGGGCCATCTGCGCTGGGACGATGGCAGGCTGGTGACTGTGGGAGATTATGGCTGGTTTGCTTTTAATCCGAGAGGGGATTTGCCTTCAGCACTGCTGGCAGCCAGGAGGGAGGCAGGGGAGGACGTGGTGGGCAGCAGAGCCGATTCCTCCGCGGCGGCAGCGCGCTTTTCACCTCAAATGCTGCCTGGAAGCAGCCGCTGGCTTTGGAAATGTGGCCTTGGGGGGGGTCTCACGGGACCCTGGGGCATTTCCCTGTCCCTGCGGACGTGGCTTTGGCTGTTCAGCTGCAGGCTCGCTCGGGGTGGCCAGTGCAGCCTGTGGGAACAGGGCAGCTGTGCCTTGTCCCAGTCAAGCATCTCCCCTTCCCATCCGGGGGGTTCTGTCCCCTCCAGGAGGGGTGCAAATGGGATTAGTTAAGCCAATATTTTGAAGCAAAGGCTGGGATTTACTTCAGTGGCTCTAATCTCATGCTGGCAAAGGTGATGGGAGGGTGGCTGTTTTGTGGAGCCTGCAGGGTGGCTGCTGGGGCAAGTCTCTGGGTTTTAGCCCCTCTCCCTGGCTGAGGCGGGCACCCAGCTCCCCTCCAGGCACTCGGGAAGGGGCACAGGGAGCAGGGCCCTGGCTGGGAACAGGCATGAAGGGCTTAACCAGCCAGCGACACCCCAGTCCTGGGGAGCACAACCCCACGGTGGTGGCAGTGCCACGGCACAGGGAGTAGCACCGTGCCTGGGGTTTGGGCTTCACCTCCAGCCACCGCCAGCTCCGGCTGCCTGCTTCAGAGCGCTGAATTAAATAAGCCGCAGCGTGCCGGCTCGCTGGGCAGCGATGGGGTCGCCCCGGGGCAGAAGCACCCAGCGCCTTTTAATGGGCCCAGGCGGTGCCGTGCCCATCGCGGCACCCCATGCTGGCACCCGCTGCTGCGGGGTGTCCCTGTGCCGGCACCGTGCCCCGGCCACGCCGCCGGGACGACTGCGGGCTGAGTGAAACCTGGCGCTTCCCTCGCCGGGAGCGTGCGGATGGCCTGAGAACGAGCTTTCCTACTTTAGCCGCTTTGGAGAGCCGGGCTGTGACCCTGCCGAAACACCTGGGCCCTGGCGCGCGAGAGCCCGGGGCTGCGTTACCGGCGCCGAGCTGGACGCCAGCAGGGCAGCAATGGCTCCGGGGGCAACGCGTGCCGGAGCCACGGGCACGGCCACAGCACGCAGCGGGGTCTGCGCCCGCAGGGTCCTCGCCGGTCCCTGGGCATCCCACCGCCCCAAGCAAGGTGGCGTCTGTGGTGCTGATGGAGAAAAGGGGTCGATGACGACACTGGGCTGGTGCCGGGTATGTCCTGCGTGACGGTGCCCACGGGCACGCAGGACACGCTTTGTTTGCCAGGAACACCAGGCAATTTCGGTTTATTCCTCCTTTCCAGCAGCCGCTCGGTCCAGCCCTTGCTGCACACTCACCCGGCCTCCGAAGTTTAAGATCTCATTAAAGCCTGGCTTTCCCTCGGCGACGTGACTGTCCTTGATGGGCTTTCCTTCCCCGGGGACAGGCGTTGGTTAAGGATTTATAATTAGCCGATAATAAGGAGGCTGTGGCTGGAAAGGTGCTTCCTTCCTCTGCCACAGAGCTGTGCCCACAGGGTCACTGGCACCCGGCGGGGCTCCTGCCGATGCCGCGGGCTCTCCCGTGCCGGTGCTTCCCTGGCAGAGCCCAGCATGGCTCGATGCTCTTGTTTAACGGCTAAGTTTTTGGAGGACCCTCCCTGGGAGGGAGCGCGGGGCCGGTGCTATCTGCTGCAGAAGGGGAGCTGAGGCCCCTGGGCCATGCATGGGGTGTGCTGGGAGCCTGCAGCACCCAAGGGTGCTCCCAGCCCCCAGCAGGGAGACTGGGTGACAGCAGTGTGGTCCTACCCATCCCATGGGAGCCCCCAGCGCCCACCAAACCAAAGCTGGAGCTATTGCAGAGAGCCTGCGCTCCATCCTCCAGCTTTCCCCCAGTGCTGGGCAAGTTTTTCTGCAGGTTTAAATATAATTTTTTTTTCCCATCTCCAAGTCAGTGCCAGGAAAAGCTCTGGGCGGCCCTGTCCCCCCCAGCCGTGCTGCTGCAGGTAGCTCCGAGGCACTTTGGTCTTGGTTTTTTTTCCGTTTTTCATGTGGCTGCATCCTTCTCCGGGGAGCTGCCTATAAATTATGTACATGGAAAATGGGACCAGAAAGCAGCAGGCATCAATAATTGATAGTTGACGTTTCCTAACGGGCGTGCTGCATCCGGGCACCCCTGTGCCACGGGGCCTTCGGGTGAAGCTGTGCGTTCCTGCTCGTCCCTCCTGCCCTGGCATTAGATCCCCTCTCCTCCTCCCTTTGGGCTTTGGGCTCGGTTTTGGTTTTTAAGTGCAGTATTAAGGCCTGATCCAGGCCTGGGCAGTCGCTGCATCTGCTGGAAGCCAACTGCAACCTCTGACTTGAGTCCCCACAAGCAGAGCTGCAGCTCAGGCTTGAGCTCCTTTGATCCGCAGACCCCAAAGGTTAGACCCCGGCGGATCTGTGCGCGGCTCTGTGCTGCTGGGTTTGGGGCTTTTACAAGCCGGACCCCGTCCCCGTGGCAGGTGGGACACAGGACTCACTGTCTGTCCTCCTTCTGTTGCTTCTCCTGACTCCCAGTGCTTCTGCTCGCCCCTCACCATCCCTGTTCGACTCCCTCTTTCCCTTCCTTTTCGTACCCCTAAGAAGTCCCGACCCCGCTGCCCCGGCTGGGTGCTGTGCCGCAGTGTGCTTTCCCGCCAGGCTGGGAGGAAAATCTCTCTTCTGGTTCGAAGTGCCTGACCTGGGAGCTGCTCCCAGCTCAGGGGATGGGACACGCTGGTGTTTTGGCTCCGTGCTTTACCCTGCAAGGGAAGAAGGGACACCGGTCACTGCCTGGTATTCATTAGGGCGATGTGGAGCACTTTGCAGGGGGTTGCTGACCTCCTGGAGGGTCTACAGCCTCCCCCCAAAATCCTCCCTCCTGCAAGCAAGCTCTTCCTAGGGAAGGCTGCAGGCTGAGAACTGACAGAACTCAGTTCAGCTGTGCTTTGCCCACCTTCCCAGCAGCAGCAAACCCAAGCAGGTACCTGGCTACGGACACGCAGCCTCGGACGGCACCCGAGGTCTGCGACGCCAGGCTTTGGGCAGGAGGAACCCAGCCCGCTCCGAGGGCTGCGTGCCTGCCCCTTCGCGGCAGCATCCGCGGGGGTGCGGGAGCCAGCCCGGCTCCCCCAGCGCTCCCAGGCTTTGGAAGACGTGGTGCCCTGGCAGGACGGGCTGCGGTCGTGCCCCTCGGGAAATTAGCTGGTGTTTACACAAGGGATTAGTGCAGCTTTCCTGCTCGGCCGCCCCAGGAGCCGTCTCCCCTTCCCGCTCGCAGGCCAGGATTCGGCTGCCCCTGCCAACGTGGGGGTGGTTGAAGGTTGGGGTGACCTTGGGCGGCTTAGGCCGGGCTGGGGCTCACGGGGATCTCCTGGGGAGGGAAAGGGGAGTGGGCACCGCGCTCAGGGGAGGGCTGCAGCCAAAGCCCCAGGATGGGAATCTGTTCCCGTTAAGTCCCACTGGACGGAGCAGCCCCTGAGCTGGGGGGGCTGGACCCCGGCACCAGGCTCTCGCCATCCCAGCTCTGCCCAGGCTTTGGCCATTGCGGCAGCCGGCCGGGACGGGCTCGCTGCCAGCCGGGGGATGCGGGCAGGGAGAGGGGAGGGCGAGACAGGCAGGCAGAGGGCAGCCAGGAAGGGTCGCTTTTGGCCAGCTCCCCCTTTGCCTCCGCCTGCTCGGAGGCTGGCGGCACCTGAGCTCAACCCAAAAGGCTCCCAACAAGGTGACCTTGGGGACGAAGCCACCTCTGAGCCGTCGATCCGGTGGCTTCGTGCTGCTCCGTCGCCCGGTTGGAGCCCCGTCCCCCTCCTCCGCTCAGGCGCTCTCTGTGCTTTCCTTGCAGGGAGCTACTTTGCCAACCACTTCATCATGGGCGGCGAGAAGTTCGACTCCACGCACCCCGAGGGTTACCTTTTCGGCGAGAACAGCGACCTCAACTTCCTGGGGAACCGGCCCGTGGTGGTGGGTGCCGGGGGGTGCGGGGCCGGGGCGGGCGCGGGGCCCGGGTGTGCCCCTTCCCAGAATGGTGGTGACGGTGTGTGTCATGGGGGTGCATGGTATAAGGCTGCCGGCTGTCACCCCTCCAAGGGCAGAGCCGCCCAAGCATACCTGGGGCGGCCCGGGTGTATTCTCTGATGTCTAATATGAGGATTGGCTACTTGCTCCAGCCTGTCCTCCACTGGGGACTAACATGGGTCTCCTCTCAGCCTGTCTGCCCACATCCATGTGCTCCACAGCAACACGATGTTATTGCTGTATCTCTCACCTCGCTGCCAAACTTGAGTTGCAATGGGTGAATAGGTTTGCAAGTGGTTGGGAGCGGGCTGGGCGATTGTGTGATATCTGCCTTTGGGCGCCTCTGTGCCGCACCCGTGCTGCGGGTCATCGCACCGGCATGTATTTTCCGACCCACAAGGGCTGCTTGCATGCACAAACCCACCGGCTTCAAAACATCAGCTGGTGAAGAAGATGGTGAGGGGTGATGGGCTGATTTAGAAGAGCTCCTTTCTCGCTCCCTCTCCAAGAGATGCTTTTCCTCTTGCCTTTCCCAGCCAGCAGCCATCTCCCAGCCTAGATGGCACGGGCTGGGGGATACGCTGGGAACGGTGCTGGTGTGGTATGGAGTAGAGTAGCCTGGACAGGAGCAGGTGAAGGTATTCCCCAGGCTCTAGCACAAAAAAGGGGGGGGAAATAAGGGGGTTGGTGGGGGCTGTGGGCAGCCTGATGGGTTTCTTGGTGCTGGGTGCTGCTGGCTCCATCTGGTCCCAGGGCGCAGGGAAACCCAGCTGCAGGGGAGGTCCCTGGACCCCACAGTCCTGGAGATGTTTTTCTGCTCGCTGCCTTTGGGAAGGAAGGCGATGAGAGTGGGGCCGTCCCCACGGAGGGTTTCAGCTGCGGGGGTAACAGCCCCCAGTCCTCCGGGTGCACCTCAGCAGGGTGGCTCGCCAGCATCGGCTGGAGCGGTGACGGGGCCAAGTGTCAAAAAACCCTCTAAGGTGAGGAATTAAAAGGCACCAAAGCTTTTCTATTGAGTGGAGATAAGCTTGCCTGGTGCCGCCGGCCCTGCTCTCAAACGCTGCCTGCTCTGTGCTGGGGCTGGCGAGGCTGCTGCCATCCCAGTTTGCGTTTCCTCCCTGAAATTGGCTTCGGCAGCGTTTTGGCAGCATCGTACGGTCCTTCAGCAGGGAAGAGCCCGGCCCCGGGCTGTGCCAGAGCAGGGATTGTGGCAGAGCCGAGAGCAGGAGCGCCCCTCAAAACCCATGAGCGCTGGATGGGGAAAGGCAGCGCCTTTCTCTCCATCCTCTGCGCTTCCCCAGAAAATGCAAAGTCAGTATTCGGGTGCTCTCTCCAGCAGTGAGCTCTGAGAAATCCTCCTGACTACAGTAAAAGCCTCTAAACTGCCCAGCAAGAAGTTCCTGAGTCAGACACCCCGACTGCAGAAGCAGTGGGGAAGGTAAAGGAACAGCTTGGAAACAGCAGAAAGAATTAATATAGCGTTGCAAACTAAATTGCATTGCTCCGGCTTAATTACCGACAGCCCTGGGCTGCAGAGCTGTGACCGCGCCTCATCTCCCCGGGGAGCGGCGG
This sequence comes from Phalacrocorax carbo, assembly GCF_963921805.1. Taxonomy (NCBI): domain Eukaryota; kingdom Metazoa; phylum Chordata; class Aves; order Suliformes; family Phalacrocoracidae; genus Phalacrocorax; species Phalacrocorax carbo. Next base: position 1,188,388 of record NC_087528.1, read on the forward strand.
GTATTTTGGGGCCGGGCATTTGGGTCGGGCCAGTCTGGGGGCTCCGGGAGGGGTCCGGGAGGACCTGTGTTGTTCCTGGCCCAAGCCTGTGTCCAGGTATCATTTGGGTATCTCTGATGCCGCCTCCGAGACCTGTCCTGATGCTTCTTGGCTCCGACGCGTTTGCGTTCCGGCCAGCTGTCGGAGCCCTGGCTGGGCTGGGAGTGTCGGACATGGCCAGCGCTTTTTGGTGGGGGATTTATTTTGGGTTCCTTGGCTGTTGAGGGCCAGGAGGTCTTGGGAAAAAAATTGTGTCCCAAGACCCCTCCGAGCCGAGCGCCTTGGCTGAGCTATAACAGCGCTGCTGCCGCGGGGATGTGCAGAGCACCCAGCGGCTGCGCAGACTCTCCCCTCCACAGATACGGGATAATCTGGATTTTCCAGCTTGGGACTGGTTCCCAAGGGGCTGGGAAGGGCGTTGCAGGTTTAAGTAGATGCCACCATGCTGGGGACACCTCTGCAGGGGCTGAGGAGCAGAGAAGCTGCTTGCAGCACCCAGAGAACACGGGGCGTTCTGGGGAAGCCGACGACTGTTGAAATGTGCCACCAGGTTTCCCTGCCCACGCAAACCAGCCCGGGTCTGCCTGTAGAAAAACCCCAAGAAAGATTTTTGAGGTTTTGGGTTTCTTTTTTTTTTTTACTCTAACAGAAGCCAGCCTGGACCAAATGTCCCTATAGATGCATGGACGGTGTTTTTTAATGCGTAACGGTTGCAGTGAGGTTTTTTTTCTGTTCTTTTTCAGCTTGATTTAAATTGAGGAGATGCAAAAAAAAAAAAAAAAGTCCTTTAAACAGCCCCTTTCTGATGTGCAAATCTGGCTTGCAAAATTTCATTCAGAAAGAACACCAACCCCCCCACCCCCCTTCAAAAAAGGGCCCACACGTGGGTGTGAAAGAGCCCAACGGCGACGGCAAAGCGGTTTCTGCAGCAAGAAATTTGCCTGCGGCGCTTCCCCATCCTTCCCAGCCCAACGGCCCCCGCGGGGCTGCGTCCGGGGCACCCGGCTGCCCGCTTCCTCCTCCATCGCCCACCCCTGGGTGCGGCGGCGGGCGGGGGCTTGCACCCGTGGGTGAACTCTGCTTCTTACCGCGGGCTGGCGTGGGTACGGCTCGGCTGGGCAAGGTGCAAATGAGCAAGATTGGATTGCTTCATTAATTTGAATAGCAGAGGATGTATCGAGGCATGGCACGGCATGTCGCGACACGGCTGCGCTCCAGCTCGGAGGCCTTTTCTCACTTGCTCCCTTCCAGCTGCAACGGACGGTTCTGCAGGTGCCCGTTTAGTGCTCGTGACTCATTAAAAAGCTCATTAATACCAGATTAATGACTCAGCTGCCCTTTTCCCCCCCCCGGAGGGGAGGGAGAAGGTGGCAATTCCAAGGTGCCACAGGTTCACCTTCAAAGCGCCCTGTGCCATCTGCGCTGCCTCCAGCCCAGGCTCTGACGTGCCTTTTGATGCCACCCGTGGGGCTGGAGCTGGGGGGTGGTGGGATGTGCTGGGCGGTGTCCGGCTGGTGGAGGAGGGGTGGGGCAGGCCCTCGCTTGCCCGTCCTGTCCCGCCGAGCCCTGCGCAGGTCCCCCCGGGGCGGTTGTGCGGCCGCAGCTGTCCCGCTCCGCGGGGCTTTGGGGACAGGGAAGGTGACGGTGGCTTTCCCACGCGAGGGCGCCAGGGACATGGGAAACGGGCTCTCAGCGGGGCATCCCCGAGTGCCATCTGCAATCCGGCCTGTCCCCTTGGAGCCTCGCTGTCCCCGAGCCCCTGCTCCAGGCCGGGGGGACGAAGGGACCCAGGCAGCCTGGCTCGGTGGTTGTTCCCTCTCCCAGGGCAGCAGTTGAGCCCTTTGGCTCTTGTGAGCGTCTGCCATCCACGTCGGCACCTGATGCCCTCCTGGCCCTGGCTGTCCCCTGGCATGCGGTGACAGCTCGCCAACGAGCTGGGTGTTAATCCTGGTGTAAGCCTCTGTCCCTCCAACATGTGGTTGCGTTGTCCCCCCGGGGAGGCTGATCCCTTCCTGGGGAGGGGGGAGGTGGGTCCTGCATCCCTCCCCCAGTGCCCTCGGTCTCCCTTGGGTGGCTGTAGTGCCAAGGAGAGGGAGTCCCCTGGCTGCCACCGCGTCCCCTCTCCCCAGCAAGCCCTGCAGCCCCTGTGCAGGTGGACAGGAAGGACCAGGAAGGGCAAGGTCACCTTGGAGGGTGGCATGACACCTCTCCCTGGTAGTGCTGCTGCCTGCCTGCTCCTGCCTAGCCGCCCGGTGGGCTCCCTGCTCTGGGCACGGGGCTGGCAGAGACCCCACTGCCCAAATCCCATCCATCCTCAGGAGAAAATGGGGACACTTGTGTCTGTGCTCTGGCTGATGGGTGGGGAGGGAGCTTCAGCCTCCCTCTGCCCAGCCTCATCCAGCAGCATAAAAGTACATCAGCAGCCGCCTGCCTGCCCTGTGTCCCCCCACCCTCCAGCCAAAGGGACGAGGAACAGCCCCTCTCTGCGTGCCCCTCCCCGCAGTGAAACTGTCCCCTGCAAGGAGTTTTGGGCTTGCTCTTTGCAGGGGGGATGTCCCTCTAGTCACGCTGCCTGGCACCCAAGTGCCAGTGGGAGCTGCAGGTGCTCAGCACCCATCAGGCTGTGCAGCCCACCCTGGGCATGCAGGATGTCGGGTTGGGGCTGGGTCACTGGGGGTCCGGGGACAAGGTCTGTGGCTGCTGTAACGCCCCCAGCGTGCATCTGTCCTCACCGGTGTCTCTCTCGTCCTAGTTCCCTTATGCTGCTCCACCTCCTCAGGAACCCGTGAAGACCCTCAGGAGCTTAATCAACATCCGCAAGGATACCCTGCGCCTTGTCAAGTGAGTCCTGTTGGGGGAAGGCAGGGCCAGGCACCCCGTGGCCACGAGGCACAGGGAGGGAAGGGTCCACTGGATGCTCCCATGGGATGCTGAGCGCGGGGATGCTCTCATCTCAGCACAGGGAGACAGAGGGGATGAGCCATTGCTGTCTAAATGTGCCCCTTCCCTTCCTGGCAGGGGTGAGCATGCTGCGCTGGCTCCGTCACGGGATTAGAGGAGCTTAGTGCTGCCTTTGAAGTGCTTTGCTTTTTCTTCCTCCCCCACCTCCCAAAAGCTTTGTTGGAGGGAGGCTGGGGATTGCAGACAGGCCGGGAGATTCAGGATTACGGCTGAAATCTGCCTGCGGCGCTTCCCAGTCTGCTGGTTTGACCTTGGCCACGCTGGGCCCTCCTGGCGTGCCTCAGTTTCCCCTGATGGAGGGGGCAGCCCTCTTTGGGGCCATCGGTGCCAAGGGGAACCTCACACTGGGGGAACTGCCTCTGCCAGTGGGACAGTCCTGGGGCACCCCGAGCCCTCCCCGAGGGGTGCCCATCTCCCGGACCCTCTGTGCTCGCCAGGTGCTCGGAAGAGGTGAAGACCCTGGGGGAAGAAGTCAGCAAAGCCAAGGTGCACTACAACGTGGAGTTCACCTTCGACACAGACGCCCGCGTGGCCATAACCATCTACTACCAGGCGAGCGAGGAGTTTCACAACGGGGTGGCGAGGTGAGGAGCCCCAGACTGGTGTGTCTCCCCCCCCCCCAGCCTGGCCTGTGTCCCCCCGAGCCCGGTGTGGGGCTCTGCCGATGGAGATGAAGCCTCTCATCCCTGGAGCATCTCCCCTCCTCAGGGCAGGAGGCAGCTGCTGGGGGTGCTGAGGCTGGAAGGGGGGTCCTGGCCTCCCCCAGGTGCCACCCCAAGGTCCCTGCCAGCCCCCACCTTCTCCTTCCCCATCCCATCCTGCTCTTCCTTGCTACCTTCAGGTCAGAGCTGAGACCAGGAGAAATCATTGCCCCTCCTGCCCCCTGTTGGCTGCCCTGGGGTTGTTTTAGCCCCAGGATTATTTTAGTTCTTCTTAAGACTTCCTGACTCAGCCCCAAGAGGGGTGGGGAGGAGTGACCCCCCTCTCTCCCATCTTCCCAGCATCCTTGTGAGCTGGGGGCCTGGGAGGAGCGCGGGGACGCCCGCCGTGCCCCTGACTCTGTCCTCTCTCCATGGGACAGCTACATCCCCAGGGACAACAGCCTGCAGTCGGAGACGGTGCACTACAAGCGGGGGGTGTGCCAGCAGTTCTGCGTGCCCTCCCACACCGTCGACCCCTCCGAGTGGAGCGAGGAGGAGGTGGGTCCCACTGGACCACGGCATCGTACGGTTACCGACGCGGGATGAAGCCTCCGTCGCTGCTCCATCTCACCAAGCCTCTCCTCCTGTCTCTCTCCAGCTGGGCTTCGACCTGGACCGGGAGGTGTACCCCATGGTGGTGCACGCGGTGGTCGATGAAGGAGAGGGTGAGGAGGGTGTTCCTTGCTGGGCTGGGCTTAGCCCTGCTGCTGGCACCACGGTGCCGGCCCGTGCGCCAGCCGGGCAGAGCCTCCTGCTTCTTGCTGCCACCGTGGCCCTGCCCTGAGCCCTGCCTGTCCCTTTGTGTCTTGCAGAGCACGCTGGGCACTGCCACGTGCTGCTGGCCACCTTTGAGAAGGTAAGGGCCGAGCTGGGGCTGTCCTCCCCCCTCCCACCCCTTCACCCACTGGGTGCGAGAGCCTGGAGAAACCCCGCGGGGCTCGGGATGGTGCTGCTGGGCTGGGGCTGTTTTGGAGCTGCTCCTGAAATTCTGCGAATATCCCCCAAATCCTTGATTTTTGAGGTATTTGGTCTCAACTCCATCTTCCTCGCTCCAACAAGTCTCCAGCCTTGCAATGTGTGTGACATCCCACACCTGCCTGGTACCGGGGTGTCGGGGGAAAACCAGAATTGCTGCAAAACGGGCTGGTTGGGAGCGAGGTGGGAGCAGCGACAGCTACGGGGTGGGGGGGCGATGGAGCAGAGCAGTCCCTGGGGTGCTCAGCCCCGGTGCCCACCCATGTGCTCTCCTCCCTCCAGCACAGCGATGGCACCTTCTGCGTGAAGCCCCTCAAGCAGAAGCAAGTGGTGAGTGTCCGGGTGCCCCCATGGGTGGTGGCAGCTATCCACCGCCCTGCGTGCCCCGGGGGGGAGGCAGCAAGGGGCTTTTGGGGAGCAGCCTGTCCCTGCCCTGCTCCTGCCTCCCAGAGGGCCTGGGGGGGCACCGGCAATTCAAAATGCATCGATGCAAAGAGAAACCACGGATGTTGGGGTGAGGAGGGCTGGCCCGAGGAGGGGGCCGGGAGCCGTGGTGGCTGGGGGGCTGTGTCTCTGTTCCTCACCCCTTCCCCACGGGGTTGCAGGTGGATGGTGTGAGCTACCTCCTGCAGGAGATCTACGGCATCGAGAACAAGTACAACACGCAGGACTCCAAGGTACGCGCCTGCATCCCGCAGCCTCCATCCCGCGGGTCCTCCCTTTCCCCTAGCACAGGTCCAGCAGCTAAAACACGTGCGGCAAGAGTTTGCAGCACAACATGGAACTGCCCGGGGTGGTACAGGTGTCTTGTTTTGACATCGAAGCTGCTGGAGGCAGAAAGCTGAAGGATTGAGCCTTTTTCTGTTATCCTTTGTGGTCCTTTGGGAACGTGCTGGCTGGGTCTTGCTGGCTTAGGAGGGCACCGTGGGGCTTGAAGAGTGGGACGTGCCTCCCACTCAACAAATGTATATATATACACACACACATATACATATACACACACACACGTATATGTGGGTGTATATATATATATGTAGAAGTTGGGGTGAAGGATGCATCCCTCTGTAGGGTGGCTGATGGCTCCATCCCCATCTCTGAGCCTCTAGGAGGGGAGGGATAAGGTCCCGGAGCTGTATTTCAAGAGCAGGCAGCCCAGGTACAGAGGCAGGACCCCGCAGCAAGCTCTTGGGGCACGCAGATGGTATTTTAGGGCACCCACCCTGTGGTGTGTGGGCTGGGGACCCCGAGCAGCTCCCGTCTCTCCTGTGGGGCAGGTGGCCGAGGACGAGGTGAGTGATAACAGCGCCGAGTGCGTCGTCTGCCTCTCGGACGTCCGCGACACCCTCATCCTGCCCTGCCGCCACCTCTGCCTGTGCAACACCTGCGCCGACACCCTGCGCTACCAGGCCAACAACTGCCCCATCTGCAGGCTGCGTAAGGGCCGGGGGGGCTGGCGTCTCCGGGGGGGTGCTTGGCATCTCCAGAGGGGGCTGGCGTCCTCGGGAGGCGACTGGCATCTCCCATCCTTGGGTTTTGGTGTCCCTCCAGCCCCATATGCAGTGATGCCATGTGGGGAAGCCCCTCCTGGGAAATGAGGGGGCATTCTGGGGAGCGGGGGGGGAGTGTCTCCTTTCAGCACCTGGTTTTCACCCCACCCTTCGTCCTCGTTGCTGCAGCTTTCCGAGCCTTGCTTCAAATCCGAGCCATGAGGAAAAAGCTGGGTCCCCTCTCGCCCACCAGCTTCAACCCCATCATCGCCTCGCAGACCTCCGACTCCGAGGAGCACTCGGTCAGTGCCTGGCCAAGCCCGGTGCTGGAGCCAGGGAGGCCTGGGGATCCATGTGCTTCCCAGGGCCAGGGTTTGTTTATTTAATGCGAACGGGTCTTGCAAAAAAATGCAAGGTTGATACTGCAAAAAGAGGGTTTTTGTTTGGGTAGAAAGACCATGGATTTGGGGCTTTAACTTGTGCAGGGGGTTCATCTGTTCTCTGGGTTTTGGCTTCTCCCTGGGGCATCTCGATCCTGCTGGGAGCAGGGGTGGGGGGGCAGCAAAATGGCCCGGGGGGGGACCTTCACCCCGTCTCCCCTCTCTCTCCAGTCCTCAGAGAACATCCCCCCAGGCTACGAGGTGGTGTCGCTGCTGGAGGCCCTCAACGGGCCGCTGACGCCCTCGCCGGCCGCCCTGCCGCTGCGCGCACTGGGGGACCCCCCGGGCGCGGGGACCCTGCCCTCCTACGGCAGCGACGGCCCCCTGCCCCCCCTGCGGGCCCTCTCGCCCCTCGAGCGCCTCCCCGACTGCGGCCCCGCGGGGCTCAAGCTGAAGAAGAGCATCTCCAAGTGAGTACTGGGGTGGGCACGGGGGTCCAGGGTGGGACTGGGGGCTGCAGATGGGGATGAAGCCCTCTGCTTTGCCCCCCACCCCCCCGCGCAGGTCCGCCTCGCAGAACTCCTCCATCCTGCCCGAAGAGGAGGACGAGAAGTCGTGCACCGAGTCGGAGCTGAGGATCTCCAGGAGGAGATCCCCTGCCCGGCGTGAGGAGGTGAGCACCCTCCGAAATGTGCTGGTGACCAGCTGAGGCACTGGGGGCGCAGAAGGTTTGGGGGTGGTTTGGGACCAGAGGGTCTGGCTGGGGTTTGCCCCTCCTGGCTTTGCCTCCATCCGTAAGGATGCCCAGGGGAGACGGATCCATCCCTGCCGAATACCCCCATCCTGTCCTTCCTATGTGCTCTTCTTCCAGGAATGTGGCGCGACGCCAGAGAGTGAAAACCTCACCCTGTCATCGTCAGGAGCCATCGACCAGTCCTCGTGCACCGGGACCCCCCTCTCCTCCACCATCTCGTCCCCAGAAGGTACGGCACGGCGGGGCTCGTGGCTGTTGGCAAGGCAGGAGAAGTGGGATCGCAAGTCTTGGGTCCGTGCCGCTGCGGGGGGATGCGGAGGGGGTTTGCGTGGCCCCTTCCTACTCTGCCATGGACATTGCACGAAGCCCTGGGGTGTCACCTCTGCTTCATCACCCATAGACCTGAAGAGGGTGGGCATGGGGACCCTTGTCTTCCCTGCTTCATCACCCCATAGACCTGGAGACGGGGGGCTGCAAGCCCCGGGGACCCGCTCCTGGCAGCTTTCCACCCATCGCACCTCTGCGGCATGCAGCGGGTTCCTGCTCCACGCCCCGCTTCTCCTCGTTAGCCCCATTTTTAATTAGCCAGTGCTGTGCTGTGACTCACGCCGGTGCGCTGGGGGGGCCCAGCAGCCCCGCTCAGCCCCCGCTCTCCCCCAGAGCCCGTCAGCAGCAGCCTGGCCCAGTCCGTCATGTCCATGGCCTCCTCCCAGAGCCAGCACTCCCAGCTCAGCACCGACACCGTGTCCTCCATGTCTGGCTCCTACATTGCTCCTGGCACGGAGGAGGAGGAAGAGGAGGGGGACATGCTCCCCTCGCCTGCGGCTGCCAGCGCCACAGCCTCTGACGAAGAGGTAGGCTCTGGGGGGGGCTTTGGTGATGGCACCCATCACCCCCAGGTTCAAGAGCTTCCTCATGGGATGTAACTTCTCCTCCCAACCCACCCGCACCAGACTCTCCGGGCTTTTTTTTTCCCTTCCATCTTTTCTACCTTCTTCCCGCAGTCAACACCTGTGGAGTCCCCGGATATAAACTTCGTCAGCGTGTCGGCCGAGGAGCGCGATGCCGAGGTAAGCGTAACCACCCGGCGCGGGGCCGGGAGCCGCGGTGCCACCCGGCACGGCACGGGAACCTCGGCTGTGCCGGCTCTGGGAGCCTGCGGAGGGGGAAGCCGGGCGGCGCCGGGCGGCCGGCCCCACGTCCCCCCGGGGCTGGGACGGGGAAGGGGGTGCCCTGGGGGGCGGATGGGCTGGCGGGGCTGTCCCCCACTCAGGCTCATCTTCCTGGTCCACGGGTGAGGGATGTTCCCCCCAAAGGGACCCAGGGACGGCCCCGGCACGGTGCCGGGACACCGCAGGGCTGCTAACGCTCGCTGCCTCTCGCCTGTGCCACAGGGCAACGATGTGCTGGAGGACGAGGACGCCTCTCCCACGCAGGAAGACGGTAAAAGGCCCCGGGTTGTTGTTGTCCCCCTGTTTTCGGTTTGGTGTCACCGGTGGGCAGCCGAGCGAGTGACAGGCGCTGAGCCGTCTCCAGCTCCCCTGCCTGCTGGCTGCCATCAGGGAGAGCCCTGGCTGCCTCCGTGTGCACCGGGGCTGGGAAAGCATCCGCCGCAGTGGGGCCACCCGCGGGTGGATTGAACACCAGTGGGTCAGGGGAAGCTATGGGGACCCCGGCGAGCGCGGTGCGGGGCACAGAGCAGGCGACGGCTGGTGCGCGGGATCCAACAGCGTTTCCAACAGGCCAAGTGGGAAAGAGGCTTCTCCGTGTTTTTCCCCTCACCAAGGTCTTTCCTCGCATCTCTGAAAGCCTGACCCTTAGGGCCGCTGTCTGGGCTGGTTCCTGTCCGAGGGGGCTGCAAAACTGTTCCCTTTGGGATGCTTTCCTAATTTTTTTTGGCCCTCAACATGCTTTCTCAAGCCAACACACGTGCATTGAGGGCTCTTCTCGCCTCCTCCCATGCACTCAAATAGTCAAGGAAAGACATGATCACCCCTGTCCCATCGGCCACCAGCTGCCTTGGATTTCTTTGGGTGATCGGGAGTGCCCCCTCCCATGTTTGCAACTCTCTGGTTAGCAAAAATATAAAAAATATACCAAAACTGTTCCCCCATCCGACCTGGACACTCAGCCAAGCTGGAAAGCAGGAACACCCATCCCTAAAACATGACCTCTGCCCTGTGGGGAGGCTCTTGCTGATGGGGACACTCAGATATGACAACTGGGGAGCAAATGGTGGTGGCTGTGGTGGACATCCACAGGCATCCCAACAACTCCGGGAGCACGACAGCCTTTCTCCGTAGGACACGGTCCTGCAGCCGTTCTCAGCGGGGCTACTGACTTACTTGGGAACATCCCTCCTGAGGTTTAGTGGTCTGCATCTGATGGATGCAGGTAACAGCCTGGGGGCTGATCTCCGGTACAGGTGATGCTAAGAAGCAGAGTTACTTCCCTCAGCCCCAAAAGCCTCCATCCCCCCTGCAAAGCTTGGCTACGGCTTCTTTTGCCCCACGCATCCAGTTGCTGCCTCCAACCAGCATCCCCGCGGCTCTCGTGCACGCGCTGATGGTGCCAGAGAGGCTCTGGCCGGAGGTGACGGGTGCCGCCGCGGCCCGGCTCTGCCGGCCGGGGTAGAAGCCCGGGCAGGCGGTGGGGGGGCAGGTTCACGCGTGCCAGTGCCCATCGCCGCATCGTTGCTGTTTCGCTGCCCTCCGATGCGGCCGGTGCAAGGAAAGGAGCAGCTCGGACCGTGCCCACGTGCGTTATTGTCCGCTCTTCACCCATTCCCATCTAGATGCATCATTTTTTTATATTTTTTGGGTTTTTTTTCTTTGAAAGAGGGCGGGGAGGGGAGAGGAAACAGACCCAGAAATCCCCCACCCCACCACTAAAAAGGCAATGGCAAGCCCCAGCGCCGAGCCGCGGCGTTAACTGCCTTAACTCCCTTCCAGGCCCGAGGACAGGCGCTTTCCTCGGTCTGAGGTGTGACAATAACAATGACTTGGGCATCGCACACGTGAAAGCGCTGGACAATAAACTGTGCTCTGAGGCCTGCTTACCTGGTGAGTGGCCACCTGCTGAACATGAACTTGGGGTGGGGGGACAGTTCCACTCTTCCCTGCATCACCCCCGCCCTTTGCATCCATCCTGCCTCTCCCACTGCCATCACCATCATTCCACCCCCCACCCCAACACCGTCCCCACCGTCCCCATCCCTACCAGGTTGTCCTCACGGCACCCCACCTCCCGTCCCGCCACGGGGCGGAGCGCCAGGCACGTCCCCACTGGGATGTCCCCGGGGGGGTGGGGGTCACAGACTTGCTTTGCTGGGAGGTTTTGCCCCTTGGTCTGGGGGCTGTTGGCACCCTAGGGGGGCACCAGCCCTCCCCGTGAAGGGGGTTTGTGGCACGATGGTAGCCTGGTCTGGACTCGTGGTGGGTGCAGCAGTATTTTGGGTTGGGACACGAGGCACGGCAACTCCAGCCTTGCTGCAGGGGCTGCCTGCCTGCCTCCCGCTCCTCTTCCTCCAGGGCTGGGGAGATGGGGCATGTCAGGTCTAGCTCTCCTTCTGCAGAGCGCCAGAGTTCATCCCTCTTTCCCATTTCTTCACGCTTTCTCTCCCATCCTCCTTCCACCTGTTTCCTCTCACCCTCTCTCCATCCCTTTTTTCTCTCCTTCCTCCCTCCCAGGCTCTGCCGTCCGTGTGAAAGTTCATGTTCGCTCTGTGCCAACACGGTTTTCTCAACCTACGCTTGTGTCCCCTCCCTGCCCAGAGTTGCCCAAAGGTGACAAATGTATTGGTGACCCCCGGTCCCTGCGTGGGCCAAGGGGGCAGCGGGCTGGGGACCCTGCCCAGCACCACAGGCTCCTCTCCATCAGCCGGAGGGTGGGAAAACAGGAGGGGAGAAAGCCAAGGTGAAGCCCTGGGAGGGTCCACGTCTGCGTCAATACATTTGTGGACAAGCTAAAAGCAACTCTGCCCCTGCCTTGCCCCTTCGGCTCAATTTGTGGCAGGTCCCAGACCCGCAGCGGGTGCTGGAGGGCTGAGAGGGTGGGTAAAACCAGCCCAGCCCCCCCCCCCCCCCCAGGAGGGGAAAGCTATTTCCCTCCCCACTTCTCCTCCAGGAAAGCTTCCTTTCCCACTGCCTTGCCTGATCTTGGCCGTTTGTGCACAGGAGAAACTCAGCTGAGGCTCCTGGGGAGAAACAGGCGCCTGCCACAAATGCCCCGTGTCCCCTTCATCACCCTCCGGCAGCAGCTGGCTGAGCCCGGCCAGCCCAGGGGGCTGGGGGTGTCCCAGCAGCCCCCCTGCCTTTGCTGGGGGTCCTGGCAAAGCATCCCCCATCTGTGGCACCAGCCAAAGCCATCCCTGGCTGTGTTCCCCTTGGTTGTGCCGGGGGAGGATGAGGAAGGGCGGGGGGGAGCCTTTGCAGCCCAAATGGCTCGGAGCCAAATTCTTGCTCTGCTCCAAGGCCTGTGATGGCTTCATCGCCCTCCTGGGCTGGGGTGCAGAATCTGGGCCGAGCCCAGCCGAGGACAGGCTCTCCACCCTTTGGCCACCACGTGCGTCCGGCGGCTGTGCTGCTTGGAGCCCTGGGCAGGGAGCCGCGCTGCCGCCGCATGATGGGGCGCTCCGGCCTCGGCATCTGCTGGGAAAAGCGGGGGGCTGCTGCTCGCGCCGGGGCCGGGGGCAGGGGAGGTGCAGAGCGAGGGCTTCGGGGCTGCCCGTGGTCCCCTGGGGATGGCGGAGGGGCTGGAGGGAATAACTCCGGGGATGCAGAGTTCTGCCTTAAAGGGGTTGCCGTGGGGTGCTGGGAAGAGCTGGGGAGCCGGGGTGGTGACGGGGAGCTGCCGCCCGCGGGGCTGCAACAGCCGGTCGATCGTTTCCTGGCTGCAATCGGTGTTTTGCAATGTCGGTTTTGTTCGTTAGAGTCAGGGCAGCTCCTTCCTTCCCCCGTCTGCTCCCGGTCAGCAGCCCCCCCCGTGAGGACTCGGCCGCTTTGCGACGGAGATGATCTGAGGCACGCTTTAATTCTGGTGGTGCTGGATTGCAATGGCAGGGCTGGTTTCATGCACTGGAAAAGCCCTTTTTGGCAGAGGTTTCTTGCAGGTTTGGATGTAATCGTGTCCACAGGGGCAGCAAGAACAGGGTGGACTTTTCGTTTGGGGCCAGGTGCTGTTTTCTTGAAAGCTTTTTTTAAGCAAATCACTTTAACCGGTGATGATGCTGATGATATTATATGTTATTCCTCCCCAAATTTCTCTTGTGGGAAGATTTTGCTGTGACCAGACCTGTGGGTTGGTTTTTGCCCTCTCTGTAATGGATGAAGGTGCGGGCTGTTGTTCCTCAAAGTGGAAAGGTTTGCTCATCCCCAGCGCTGCTGTGAAATCTCTGCAGATTTCAGTCTGGTGGGAAAAGGCTTTGGGAGGAGTCGAAAGGCCCCATCCCAGGGATTTCTGGACATGAGGTCTAAATAATCCCCACAGCCTCAAGTAGCTCCTGCAGAGCCCCGGGGCGTGCAGCAGGTTGCAGGGGCTGTCCCCGGGGCTCAGCATCCTTGGCCACGGCCACAGCCTCTGCCAGGGATGGGGCGGCAGAAGCAGCGTTGGAAGGAGGAACGGGGGGAAGGCGCCCGCTGGAAAGGCTGGCGGCGAGGTGGGGAGCGTTGGGGAGCTGCTGCGTCGGAGGTGGCAGAAGGCCTGAAAATCCCCTGAGGGCTTTTGCCGGTTTAAACCCGCGGACGATCTGAGCTGTAAGCGATATCGCAGCGGGCCGGCCGAGGCGGTTGGGTTTCGCCGCGATGCTCTTTGGGAGCTGGTCTGCGCAGGGCAGGTCTGACGGCTGCTAATGGCGGGGGGGAGCCCCCTCCTGCAGCCCGAGGGCAGGAGAGGCGGGTGGGCGCGGGGCCAGGTCCCTGCGGCGGGGCCGGACTGTGTCCTGCTGCCCCCAGCCCGGCTCCTCGGCAGCCTCCCAAGGGTGCGCTGAGCTGAGCTGGGTCTCTGCACCGGCGCGCTGCGGTGACTTATGCAATATCAGGCTCTTAATGGGATTTCGGTGTGCGTGTGTATAGGGGTGTGTGTATGTGTGGTCCTGTTTAATTCTCCGTTCCCTCCGGGATCCGCAGACTTAACGTGCCTTGCTCTCCAGCCTGAGCTTGCCATGAAAAGCCAGTTGAAACAGCAGCTGTCACCTCCCATAAATCAGCAGGCAGTGGGTTTTATTGCTCCCTCTCTGGGAAAGCCTCAGCGCTTGCTCTTGGCCTTGGGGTGCCCTCACACAGCCCCCACCACCCTCGAGCTGCCACCCCCCCCCTTGGGCACAGGGCTTAACTTTGCTGGTGGGAGCGGCCGCCCCGCTTTAGAGGTGCACCCCCTTCCTAAGGGCACCACGTAGCCTCTGATCCTTTGGGTGGTGGGATGCAAGCCACGGGCAGGCAGGTCCCAAGCTCTGCCCATCGCCCTGGAGGGTGCTGCCTGAACTGGGAGCCTGCAGCCAGAGGAGGGGTGTACGGGGACATGGCTCCCCCGTGCCGCAAGCATGCCCGCCCCTCGGTCCCCCTTGGCACAAAACCCCGGGGGGGCTCCACGCATGACAGCCCCCTCGCACCGTGCCCGGCGGTGTCTCCCTGTCCTCGTCCCAGACCCGTTCGCAGGTGGCGAGCCCCCCGCCGGCCCCCCGCGGTCGCCCCGTTTACTCGCTCGCGTGCATGTCCCCGCGCCGCCTCCGCTCCCGCCTTCACCATGTGCCTTCTGGTCTCTCCTGCCACGCAGCTGCCGTGCCGGACTCCTGCCCCATTAACATTGAGGAATAGGTATGAGACCCCAGAGCCTGCGCCCGCCTCGTGCTCTGCCTCCCGGGGGGTTGGCACCCCTCGCCCCGGCATTGCTGGCCTGGCCAGGGTGACGTCCCTTAGTGCCGAACCTGCAGCCCCCGCAGGGCATCCGCATGTGCCCTCTCCCCGGGCTCGGGGGGGGGCAGAGGCAGCCCATCTCCATTTGGGTTATTAAAACCCAGCCACAGTGCATGATGCTTCCTGTTTGCCCCTCGGCATTCCCCAAAAATGGGGGGTCTAAGGGGCTCTCTGGCCCAGAAAGGTAAGTGGAGGCACTTGCCAGCCCTTGCTGCAGCCAAAACCCAAAGGGGGGCTGGGGAGGTGGGTGTTATTCGGGGAGACTACATTGCATGCCCCATGGAAAGATGAGTGGAGCGCACCGGTGGGCTTTGGGGGTCCCTAACCCCCCGTTTTCTCCCCCCCAGGCTCAGAGGCAGCCAACAACAACGTGCGGCTGCAGCAGGCGCCCTGGCCCCGCAGCCCCCCCGGCACCTGAGACCTGGAGCAGGCAGCGGCTGCCCATCCCACGTGAGGGCTCAGCCTCGGCGGGGGCACACAGCCCCCCGCCCACCCAGAGGGACCCTGGTGTCCGGGCACCATGGGCATCGCCACCTCTACCCCTCAGCTGTAGCAGGACTGATTTTTGAAAGAAAAGACGGTAACCTTGAATTTTCCTCCCCGGCCCCCCTGTGCAGAGGGGGGCCGAGAGCCATGTCACTTTGGAGCCCCCCCATCAGCACCTTCTCATCCTCCAGCCCCGATGGGGGCAGGCTGGGGTCCCTTCCTGCCCCCGGCCATCTCACACCCCTGGGCTCCTCTCCTCCAGAATGTGGAGCAGATGGGACGGGCTCACCCCACGAAGGGGGTCCGGGGACACGGATGGAGGGGGATGATGGGAGGAGGATGCCCAGGGGTGCGGGTTAAGGACAAGTGTTGACATTAGCATCTGCAGTGCATGAGCCGGTGACCTTCGTGGGGGGGCCGGCCCCTCCCAGGTTTGCTGATCTGTGCCCCATACCATGCCATGGGATGTCTCTGTGCCATGCCGTGGGACGTCCCCACGTCTGCGGTGGCGGTGATGGTGCCCTCCTAGGTCCCCTCCCTCCACTCTCCTCCTGGACAGCATGTGGGCTCTTGAGCCGGGCCCTCGAGGTTGCTTTTCCCCAGGGGATGGAGCAGGGTGGGCAGGGGACCTAATATGCCCCCCTCCCCAGGTCACCAGCCCCTGGGGCATCCCTAATTTAACTTCCCTGTCTTCCGCCCCGCTGTGAGCTCGGGGCTCGGGGCTGTGCCCTCTCTCTGGAACAAGTGCCAAAAGTGTCACCCCCCCGTCCCACCTGTCCTGCCCTCTCCATTGCGCTTTGTAGCAGGGGGTGAATGAGGGGGTGGGAGCTGCCCCCCACCCCTCCACCCCCACCCCTCCATCCCCACTCCTCCATCCCCACCCCTCCATCCCCACCCCTCTGGCCAGCACTGGGCTGACAGTGTAACCGGGTTTTGCTCCAGGGGACAGACACACCAGTGGGGTAGGGAGGCAGCCACAGACCTCGGGGACGTGATGGGGCCATCCAGAGGCTGGGCTCCACACGGAGACCATCAGGGACAGTCAGAAGCTACTTTGCGGAGCATCAGACCCAACATCCCAATCTAGTGAGCTCTGGAGCTGTTCGGGCCAGCCCAGGGCAGGAGGCTGAGCCCCCCTTCTCCCCACTGGGTTTTGTCAGGCAGATGTGATAGCAAAGGCCACCTCCTCGTTGCAGGAGGAAACTCCGTTTCAGAGCTACCTTAGGATGGAGACGTTCAGACCATGAAAGCAACAGCCCACAGCGGCTGCACAGTGTGTGCGGGGAGCAGGTCCCCACTGCCCGTCCCCACGGTGGAGCATGGGCTGTGCTGATGGCCGTGGCTCCTAAAGCGGGGTAAAAGCCCTTTTTGAGGCTGGGGGTGTGTGTGTGTGTTTTCTCTGCCTGGCTCATAGCTGGGGCCGCAGTAGCTGCTCACTCCGTGGCCCTGGTGTGGGTCCTGCCAGAGGTGGGGTCAGCGTCAGCCACGCTGCTGCTCCCTCCTCCGGGCTGGCACCCCGCCGTGTCTCCTGTAAGCTCAACAGCTCCCACATTCCTCCCTGAGAACCCAGGGCTGGGTGCTTGAAGGGAGATGGCATCTCCAAACCACTGTCCCATGGGGTGGGAGCTGTGAACAGCAGGGAGGGCTAAAGCAGCGGGGACGAGCCTTGCACCCTATCTGGGGACATGCTGCGTCCCCCTGTGGGGCAGCCCGTGGGTTTGGGTGTCCCACCCCCGAGGAGTCAGCAGCACCGTGCTGGGCACAGGCAGAGCTTTGGGGGTTCACCGTCACACTGAGCTGAGAAAACCAGGGGGGCTGTGGGAAGCCGGCTGTCCCCTGACCCTCCGGCACGGGCAGGGATGGGAAAAAATCAGTCTGATGCTCCAGGGGTGGCTTGTCTACCAAAGCCCAGCCTTCCTCGTGGCTTCAAGGGGACAACGAGAGCTCGCCTGGCCTGGCCAGGCACCGCAGCGTAGGGCTGCAGCAGTGCTTGTGGCTGCTGGCAGGACAGGCAGGTGCTGGGAGGCGACCAGGAGGGTTTTCTGGCTGCTCCGGGCTGTGTGTCCCCAAGGCATCTCACGGGGTGGCTGCAGAGCGGGGTGGCTGCGTGCGGGCACCTGACGCTCGCTTGGAGGGACCTTGGCTGCCGGCGAGCGCACGGCGATGGAGAGGAGCCGGGAGGAGGCTGTGCCCATGCAGCGTGCTCTCAAGCAAAGCCACGAGCATCCTCCGCCGTGGCACAGGAGAGACAGGGTTTTGGTGCAGGTGACACCAGCGCCGTCCTCGGCCACCCAGCAGGGACGAGGGGTGGGCAGGAGCTGCCAGTGCCGGCAGCATGGCGTGAAAAGCAACGGCCCCTTGCCTCGCAGGGCAGCCCCTTGTTCCAGGGATCCACCCGCCAGGGATTTAAGGAAGGAAACCAGATTGCTGCTTACGGCTTTGCTTTGAGCATGTTTTGGATTTTAAGAGTATGTTTAATAAAGGGTATCTTATGTCAACGAAGTGTCCGGAGTCATTCTGTGGTTACAAGGCGAGAGCAGTCGGGGTCCTGGGGGTCGGTGGGTGGAAACCCTTTTTGGCTGGGAGCATCCACCCACCCGTCCCCCTGCACCTCCCCAAAACCAGCCCAGCTGCTTCAGGTCTCCTAAAACACTTCCCAATGTGCCTTTCAGCCTGCATTACTGACCCATCCTAAATCCTGCCTCCTCCGAGCCCTGCCAGGATGGAGAAGGTGCAAATGCAAACGAAACCTCTGCCGGGAGAGCCTGGCCGGGGGTAGCGGCAGCTTCCTGGCGTGGGGTGCGGGTGGCCGGGCAGTGGGCACAGGCGCCGGGGCCCCGGCACTGCGGGGACGGATGAGGACACCCAGAGGGGACCTTTCCTGGAGGGGAAGGGGAGAAGAGGAGCGCTGAAGCGAAATCCCTCCAATGCCAGGGAAGAAAACTCGTGCTGGGAGCTGATGCCTTGAAGGTGAGGAGGGCTGTAAGGGGGGGGGTTATAATTCGGTTTTAATGGAGGGGCTGTTGCGTGGTGGGGGGAAGCACCTTGCGGCAAGTGGGGCGCTCGCAGACAGCCCCACCCTGCGCAGGGGGAGGGTGGGGATGGGAACGCTGAGCCCTGAAGTGCTTTGCTGCAGGCTGCTCAGGAAAGCCCTCGAGCTCTTGCTGCCTTCAGGTGTGTTTTTACAGGGGCAGGCCCTGCTCCCGAGGGAGGCGACTTGTTAGAAGGGCAGCAAACTGAGGGTTGGGGTTAGTTTCTGGCTGTCGGTCTGCTGAAAAGGGAGACAGAGATTCCTGCTCCCCTGGGAGTCGCCTCCTCCCTCCTCCACGGCTGGTCCCAGCACCCGCCAGCTCCCAGCCTGCGGCCGCTGGGGAAGGGCACGAGCAGAGGGGACTCTGCCCCTGTGCTGGGGAGAGGGTTTGACCCTCCCAGGTCGTCTGGCCCAAACCCCCGGGGGTCCTGGCAGGAAAAGCCCTTGTTGTCCGCACCACTGGCGGCAGCAGCAGCCCCCGAGAGCGGGTCTGGCCGCCCCCCTGCCCCTTGCTCTCGGGGGTCCTTCCCCCGTGGGGCAGTGGGCAGGAGGAGTGCCTGGTGGTTAAACCTTCCCGGAGACACCCCGAAGCCCCCCACCCCACAAAGGGCAGGCCTTACAGTGTAAGGGGAAAGGAAACGGCTTCCCTTGGGTTTCATGGCTGCTCTTGGCCCCCTCGGTTGGGGTGCTGGGTGTCCCTCCCTGGTCTCTGTTAAAGCCCTTGGGCTGGCGGAGGGGAGTGTCGGGGAGTTCTTTTAACTAAATAAGGCAGGCCCCATCCTTGAATGTGGGGGTCTGCCAGCCCCCCCTGCCCCCTTCAGCTTTGCCCTGGTCGCCGTGGGCTCCTCAGGGGTCACAGTCTGGGGCGGGGGGGGGCAGGCAGGAGGGAAGGGCTGGGGTTGCCCCTGCGCCAGCCCCACGGGGTGGGGGGGGGTGGTGCCGGGACGTGGGGTTCGGTGTTGCTGGGGCTGAATTTGGGCCCGGGTGCGGGGCTCGGTGGGATCCCGCATCCTCCCCGCCGCATCGCCGCGTACCCCGACCCTGCCCATCCCCACCGCGGGGCTCCGGCCCCCAAACACCCCGAGTCTCAGCCCGAACCGGCTTGTTCCCCCCATCCCTCCCCTCCGCCTCCCCATGGCAACGCGCGGACCAATGGCAGGGCCGGAAGCTGTTTACGGGGCGGAGCGTTGCCACGGCAACGCGTGAAGCCTTTCGGAGCAGCTACTTAATGGCAGCCCCGGGGCGGCGGCAAATCACGGCGGGCCGGGCCGGGGCGGCGGCAGGAGCGGCGGGCAGCGCCCCCGCACCCCGCACCCCGCGCCGCGCCCACCGCCGCCGCAGCGGGGGTTTGACACCCCCCCCCCTCCTTTTTTTCCTTCTTTTTTTTTTTTTTTTTTTTTCCCCCCTCTCCTGTTTTTCCAGAAGCTTCTTGCTCTCTCGTGAACTTTGGAAGTTGGGGGTTCGTCGGCGGGACGGGGTACGGCACGGCGGCGGTGGGCAAAGCGGGGAGCGGTGGGCTAGCTGGGGAGGGCGGTGGGCTAGCTGGGGAGGGCGGTGGGATGGGCCGGCGGGATAGCACCGCCGACAGCTCGACTCAGCTGCTGGGGCGAAGCAGGCCGTCATGGGGCCGTAGGGTTGCACAGTGGGATGTTTATTCATATTTTTCTTATTATTTTTATTTTTTAATGTTTGTTTTTAATTGTTATTTTTACTCCCCTCGTCACTCCCCCGACCGCTGCAGCAAGCGTTTCTGGGATCCCCCTTACTGGGGGCACAGGAATTTGCCCCCAGTGCAAATTTGCACCCATTTGCACCCAATTGCTGGGTGGTGACGCTGGGGATCAGGCATCCGAACGAGCCGTCGCTGCGCTGAACCTTATTTTGGGGGGGAAAAGCCTGTTTTGTGGGAGCAGGGCAGGTGGTTCCGCTCCCCCCACACCCCCCGACTGTTGATCGCAGCATCGTTAAAACTGCGGCACCCTCGGCCCCAGCTGCCCCAGTGCAGCCGGTGCTGGGCTCCTCGGCCTCGGGGAGCTCTCCTTGCCCAAAGGCACGGGATTTGGGGCTCACAGCCCGGCAGCGAAGCCAGACACCACATCCCGAGCCCGGGAATAACGGATGCCGGGATCCACCGGCTTGCCCTGAGCGAGGGTGTGCTTGGGCTGGGCCTGTGCCCCCTCCCCGGGGTTGTTTTAGGGGTGCTACGTGAAAGGAGAAGCAGAAATAGCATGAAACGGAGGGAAGCTGGTAGCAGGAGGGGAACTTCAAGGTATTTTGTCGAGGTGTTGGATCCTGAGATTTTGTCCTGCTAGCAGCAGGTGAGAGAAACATCCTTGCTTTGCGGGATGGCAGGGCTGGATTTTGGCTGTTTGAGGAGGGTTTTGTTGGGTTTCTTTTTTATTTCTTTCTTTGGCTGAAGGCTTGCTGGGCAGCACCAGCCCTCCGGGGTTGGGGTGACACCGTGGCACAGAGGTTTGAGGGAATTTCCCTGAGTTTGGGGCTGCTCAAGCACCCCGGGGGAGGCGTTGCGGCTCCGGTGCGCAGCACCCTGGGGATGGGTCTCGCCCAGCGGCACCCGGAGCACCCAGGGCCAGCCCTGCCCGGGTGCCGGAGAGCAGCTGCACTTCAGGGAGCCTCAACCCTCTCCCTGTTGCTGTTGCAGGATCTGCCCCATCCCCTCCCTTCCCTTCACGTGCACCCCGTGAATGCAGGAGCTGCCGAAGCGCCGAGGCATGGCTGAGGGGTGGCTGCGCTGCCTGCAGGCAGGAACGGACGGAGGGCCGGAGGGCAGCGTGGGGGACTCGGACGACCTGGACGACAGCCTGACCAGCCTCATGTGGCTGCAGGACTTCTCGATCATCAACGCCAGCATGGGCAAGTCCTCCTGCTGCCCCAGTGACCCGGACCCCCATGACTGTCACAGGATCCCCAGTTTTGCCGCGCCGTGCTCGCCCCTGGCCGCCGACCCGGCATGCATGGGCATGCCCCACACTCCCTGCAAGCCCATCTCCTCCTCCACCTTGAGGACGGCACACCACCCCATGGCCGCGCACCCTCAGCTCGTGGATGACATCGACTACAAGACCAACCCACGCATCAAGCCGCCCTACTCCTACGCCACCCTCATCTGCATGGCGATGGAAGCCAGCAAGAAGCCCAAAATCACCCTCTCCGCCATCTACAAGTGGATTACTGATAACTTCTGCTACTTCCAACACGCCGATCCCACCTGGCAGGTAGGAGACTTGGAGACTTCTTGCCTTCTCCCCTCTCCCCGCAGGGCTGGGGAGGGCTTTTCGCAGCCCCCACGGTGCAAGGCAAGGTCCTGCGGGGACGCTGGATCCCGCTGGCAGGAGAGCGGTGCCGGCAGCTGGTGAGAAAAGGCTGTAACGGGAAAGAGCTTGGGTGTGCAGAAATGCCACGGCCACGAGGGCGGCAGAGGGAAGGAGCCATTCTAGGGGAGAGCCCGGGGCCGTGTTGGGAGCAGGGAGGTACCCCCTGGCCTGCTGGTCCCTCCGGCTCCTCTTGGCGCTGGGGCGAAGGTGCCTCTGTGCCCAGCTCCACCTTCCTGGCGCTCTCGTGGGGTCCCCAGTCCCTCGGGGCTGAGCACGCATGAAATCGCTAGGCCGAGTGCCTCTGGGGGCTGAGGAGCAGGTGCAGGAGAGGGACGGAGCCGACCCCCAGGCAGGTTGTTGCGCGAATCCCTCGCTGGGGAGGTCCAGAGCAGAAATGCTGCTGCTTTCCAAGCAGGGCAGAGGGCAGGTCTCCTGACCCCTGGGACAGGCAAAGGAGGCTCCATCACTGTGACGAGCCGGTGAGGCCTCAGAGGGAAACCCAAGAGAGGTCAAATAGGGCCGCTGTCCCCAGGCAGCACACGCGTGCCCTCGGGGGGCAGGGGCCAGCCCCCACGCTCGCCAGCCCTGGGGCCAGCCTGAAGCACAGGGGCTTTTCCCAGCCACCTTGGCTCGCTGCCCTCCTCCGGCCCACGACGGGACCTCCGGCACGGGGGGCTTTCTGGGCTGTGGCAGGGCAGGCGGGACCCGGGAGGCTCGTCCCGCTGCCGGCCCGCGCCCGCCGCCCGCCCGCGATCCCGGCAGCGGCGCTCGCCCGGGCAGGGCAGGCCGACGGCGCCGCAACCCCCGCCCGGCCGCTGCCCACCTCCTCCCTGCGCAGGGGGGTCGCCTCTGGCAGCCCAGCGCAGGCAGGGGAAGCCCCCGCACCCTCCCCAGGGCCCCCGGGTCCTCCAGCCCCCGCTGCGCTGGGGGGACCTGCGGGAGCGAAGCCGGGGGAGGGGCTGTGTGCCAGCGCGCTGGCTTCCCCCTGCAACCTCACGGCTGGAAAATCGCCACGTTTTTAATTAAATGTGTTTATTAAAAAAAAAAAAAAAAAAAAGAAGAAGGTTTTCAATCCCTCTCTGCGGAGATGCAGGGGGTTCACGGGGTTGTTGCAGGCAGGAATGATAAATATGTTAACCGGCCGGGTAGTAAGGGAGGGCAGCCCAGGCTGAAGGAAGTTCGGGTGGGGAGGGGAGATGGGGGGCAGAGAATCCAGCTTGCGAGTCTCTGACCCTTGTAAAATTTCGTTAAACTGTAAATTTGGAGTTACGACAGCCCGGATTGTTTGCAAGGATATCCCTGTTCCTACTGCTTTTTTCTTTCTCTTTTTTTGCCTTTTTTCTTTCTTCTTTCTTTTTTTCTTTTTTCTTTCTCTTATTTCTTTTTCTTTTTTCTTTCTTTTTTTGCCTTTTTCTTTCTCTTTTTTGCCTCTTTTCTTTTTTCTTTCTACTTTCTCTTTCTCTTTTTTCTTTTTTCTTTCTCTTTTTTCTTTTTTTCTTTCTCTTTTTTCTTTTTTCTTTCTCTTTTTTCTTTTTTTTCTTTCTCTTTTTTCTTTTTTTCTTTCTCTTTTTTCTTTTTTTCTTTCTCTTTTTTCTTTTTTTTCTTTCTCTTTTTTCTTTTTTTTCTTTCTCTTTTTCTGCCTTTTCTCTTTCTCTTTTTTTTATCTCTCTTTCTTTTCAAGCTGTGTTCTCATCCCCTATCCCAATTCCCGTACATGAAGACAGCCTGGAAAGGTCATGCCACCCATACTCCGGGGGGAGATGGATATATTCCTGTGGGAGCTGAGTGCTTTGGAGAGGAGCCAACACACCCAAGGAGCTTCAGCCCAGAGGAGGGTTTTGTTGTGTGTGTGTGTGTGCGTGTGCGTGTTTTTCAACAGCTCTAAGCATTCAAGCCTTGTTTTTCCTATTCGGCACTACGGATTATGGATGAATAAGCATAAAGATATCCAGGCAACATTAAAAAAAAAACCCCTCTACCATATCCAATCTTTTAATACAGTCTTGGCTTTGTGGAGTCTAACGCTGGGTTATTTACCCAATAACTGAGTTTCCTTTCTGATTATTCACATCACTCCAGGCACATTCAGGGTTTCAGAACAGCTCGACAGGAGCAGAAACTCCTCTTTTTTTTTTTTTTTTAGCCTCCTCCCCCCCAGGCTCATTCGAGCGGTGGCTGATGAAGATGCAGTGATTTCACACCGAGCTCCCCCCGGCCAGGGGGCACCTCTGAGGACACACAGGGCCCAGTTCTGCCCGCCTGGTTTGTGTCAGCCTGGCCGTGGGGAGGCATGGTGCCTATTTTTTGGCCAGATATTTTTCCCCTCAACATAAGTAACAGGTGCCGATGAACTGGGGGATGCAAGGAGGGCCCTGATGATGCCGTCCCCCACGTGGCTGCCAGGTGTTGCCACTTCTAATGGGGCTGTGGCCACAATGGTGTAAAGACCCTCCTCTTTCTTCCTCCTCAGCCATGAAGGAGGACCTGACCTCCTCCAGCTTAGCTCCATGCCTAGAGCAAGTCTGGCCGCTTTCTCCCAGTGCTTTACATGATCGAAGGCCCCATGGCCCCAATTTACCGCCAAGGAGAGTTGCCCAAGAGCTTCCCGTTGGTTGGCGAGTCCTAGCTTGAACCCCTTGGCTCCTGCCACCTCTGGCTGGATTAGACAGGAGGCAAGAAAACTCTGCTGGTGACTCGGGGCAGGGGAGTTTCTGCTGGACTCATAGCCCAGGATGTCTTGACGTTGCCATTTCTGCTTTCTTTTTCCAAAAGGTCCTTGCTAAGAATGTGTTTTTCCACCAGCCTCCCCATGCAGGTAGGTGCCGTGGCAGCAGACGAGCATTCAGCCTTGGTTTTTTTTTCTCTTTTGGGTCTAGAACTCCATCCGACACAACCTCTCCTTGAACAAGTGCTTCATCAAGGTGCCCCGGGAGAAGGGTGAGCCAGGGAAAGGCGGGTTTTGGAAGCTTGACCCCCAATATGCCGACCGACTCAAGAACGGTGCCTTCAAAAAGCGGAGGATGCCCCCGGTGCAGATCCACCCGGCCTTTACCAAAAGAGCCCAGCAAGAAGCACGGTGCGTCGCCAGCCCGGCCACTTTGGCTTGTACCTCCAATAACATCCTCAACATCAATGTGGAGTCACAGCAGCTGCTGAAGGAGTTTGAAGAAGTCACCGGTGACCAGAACTGGAACCCAGCGGATGGCAAAGCAGGGCACAAGCGCAAGCAGCCCTTGCCCAAGAGAACGGCCAAGGCGCCTCGGCTTTCCAACCCTGCCTTGCTGACCCAGGAAGAGCAGACTGAGCTGGGATCACTGAAAGGCAACTTTGACTGGGAAGCCATCTTCAACACCAACCTGAATGGAGACTTCTCCACTTTTGGGGACCTGGAGCTCACGCCTCCCATCAGCCCCATAACGCGCGACCTGGACTTGACGGTACACGGGCACCACATCGACTGTCCCCAGGGGCAGGAGCAGGTCCTCACCGAATCCAACCAAAACAACCTGGACTTTGATGAAACCTTCATGGCCACGTCCTTCCTGCAGCACCCCTGGGACGAAGGGACAAACGATTACCTCTCCAACTCTGTCAACGTGGAGAAGTTGTTTGAACTCAGCGACGGCTCTTTGCCAGCAGATGTGAGCGACTGGAGCAGTCTGGCGTCCCTCTTGTAAGAGGCCAGTCAATATTCAAAGCCCGCGCAGGCTTTAGTAGGATGCTCCCCCAGAGCTGCTGGGACTTACAAGGGACAAGATTTTCTAGAGACAGAGACATTCACAGGGACTTTTACCAGCTTCACTGTAAGATTATTCACAGAAACACCACAGGGAGAGAAAACCAACACCACAGGAACTGCTTGATATATCTTTAAAGGACACATCAGAAGTCTCTAGTCCATGAGTTTCCTCAAGAGAAGAAATATAACACTACTTATTTTTTTACTTTTAAAGGAAGAAATGTGAATTATCATATTTTTTTTTCTGTGGAAATGGACACGGCATATGTTCCTTCAGGGCTAAAGGAGAGCACCTGCTAAATCCCATCCAAGACATGAGATTCCTGGTGGCTTAAGACTCGATAGACTAAGTGCAATTTCCTCACCACTTCGTGTCTCTGTTTTTCTCTCTTTCTCTCTCTTTCCTTTTTCTGTCTAGGGTAGTTGGTAGGTATAGTGTGATAATTAGCTAGCAAGCAAATAGAGGTCCCTTCTGGATTCTCTGAGTTCAGCCTCCCTCCTGACTTGTGCCTAGGGAAGAAGAAAAGGTTTATAAATTCAGCAAGTCTGCCTCTTTAGATGTTTTTATATAATCTATTATATATTATATATTCAAAGAAACCTATATTTTTAGCACTAGAATTTCTTAATAGTGGGGGACAGGGGAAATACAAAACAACTTCCAAACTGCATTTTCACTGTTTAAAGGCTTGTGTTCGTTGTTCTGTAAACCAAGGCCACGCGAGGGAGGATTCCTGCAGCAGCAGCAACAGGTTTCATCAAGGATCCAGGAACTGGCGCCGGCAGGAGAGGAGCAGCAGGGACGGGGTCGCTCCCAGAACTGGCTTTGGTATTTTTTGTACCCAAAACCCTCACTGCGGTTGCCGAAGGGTCTAGACCACCATAAACCCTCTCTGTCTTTCACCAGCTGACATAGGCCCTCTCTGATTTTTTTGGTCCAAGACTGTTGTTCCCCACTTCTTTTGCTCCTCCGTCAGGCTCCGAGCGGCTTCCAGGGCACTGCAGAACCCCAGTGAAGGGCGTGCTTTTGGGGGGCTGTAAGGAAGACACCGTGGCATGGCCATCAGCTGGTGGTGATGGGGTTGCTCCACATCGAATGCTCCCAGGTGGGACTGGGGAGGAAAGACATCCACATTCAGGCTCCATCCAGGAGCTCAGGCCAAAGACTGCGTGCGATGGGCTCTGGGGACGGCAGCAGAGACGAGTCCCATCCGGGCGGGAGCAGCTCGTCAGCCGGGACATCCGCCGGGATTGACGCTAACCGAAGCTTTGGCCCGTCGGCTCGCTGTGCAGCGAGAGCGTGGCAGGGTCTCTGCGAAGCAGCTCGGAAACAGTTGGGTGGAGCCAAACTCTGCTAAAACTTGACTTGAAGCTCTCAAGAACTGGATTCTTCGCCTCTCCTTCGCTGTAAGTTATTAGAGGTAGAGTGGCCGTTAGGTAGGAGTAAGTAGAAGCTGTAATTTCAGTGGTGTGCCTTAGACTTGCTGAAAAATGAGAGATTGTAAAGAGTTTCTTTTTTGGTTACCAGAGCACTTAGGACCTTTAATGTGAGCAATATAATTTAGTGAGAGTATATTTGTAGTGTAAGAATCAATAAACAAGCCTTAAAAAATACAAATTACCCTTGGAGTAATTAGCACCCAAATGTGGGGAGAGGGTTGGAGCTGTGGAGGTGGGAGCGCAAGTCCCTCGTCCCCCCGGTAAAGCGTGGGGCAGGCTGAGAACCAACACCTTCAGCTCATGCCAGCAGCAGAGCTGGGGCTGGGGCCGCCACTTTGCCCGGGTGCCAGCATCCAAAACCCCCTGGGACGGCACCGCACGGCTGGGGATGGTGTCCCGCGGCCGGGGAGCGAGGGCCATGTCTCTTGCAGGCTTTGGGGGTCAGCGTAGGTGTTTTTATCTGTATTGCTGATGCTTCTTTTTATTTGTTGGGTTTTTTGGTTATATTTTCCTGTTTTGGGGCCTCTATACTGATGCTGAAGAACTGCAGAGATATGTGTGCAATTTAACGTTTTTCATGGAAAGTTATTTACAAATTAAAAAAAAAAATTGAGAAAAAACCCCTTCTGCCTCCTTGCTTCCCTCCAGCGCCACCGGGCTCTGTCTGACCCTCTCTCCTGTGGGCAGGGGGCACCTCAGCAGCCCAGCCCTGGCTGTACACCCAGCCCCGGTACGGGGGTGCCATCACCCCCCTCTGCAGCGGCACAGCAATTCTCCACGGGGGAACCGAGGCACGAACCCCCACCGGCGCGGCAACGCTTACACACCGCCCGTGTGGCACCAGGGTGGCCGTGCCTGGTGCCCGAAGTCCTGGGAGCTGCTCCCACCCCCCGGAGCATCCTTCCCTGCCCCTGTGGGGAGCTCCTGGGGGTGACGTGATGGGAGCGCGTGGGACTGTCCCTCTGCTTGTGCCAGGGCCGGACCCGGCACCGCAGCTGCCCTGAGAAACACAAGTGGCTTCGGAGCCCTCCTGGGTACAGGGTGGAGAGAGGAGCTGCACAGAAGCCGCAGGAATAGCTGAGCCCTCGCGAGGCCAATTATGTCGAGGAGCAGTTGGGCTCTGCCAAGGCAGGGAAGAAAAGCAGCGTACGCTCAGCTGCCAGCCCAGGCAGGGCGGGGGCGGCGGGGCTGGGGGCAGCAGCCCGGGGGAGCCCCTCGGGGAGGGCAGGTTGCCTCAGGGATGCAGGGCTGGGCGTGAGGCTGGCGGGGCCAGGCTGGGGTACCTCTCTGTGCCCACAGCTGCGGGGCAGGGCTGCCACTGGGGATGGGGGAGAAGGGGGCTGCAAGGGGACGTTGGAAAAGGGTGGTCTGGCCCCCCGTCACATCTGAGCAACTCCAGGGACAGAGATCCCCCTCCAGACCCTCCCTGGGGCTTGTCCAGCTTGGTGCTTCGGTTGGACCCACTCCAGGATGTCCCGTCCCTCTTGCACCGGGGACGCAGCCCTTCCCGTCTCCCCCGCACATGAAGAGCACCCTACCACCTCCCCAGTGATCTACTGGATCCCATCAGCACCAGGCACCGCAGCTGTCAGCCCCAGGGCTGCCCGTTTGCTCTGCAGCGGTCACAGCTGCACCCAATCCGGCCAATCTAACCCAAAATAAGGGCTGGGCTCACTGCAGGGGCTGGCCTTGGCTTGTGTGTGCTGGGAGGGCAGGATGCGGCCCTTGGGATGAGGTAGGGTTATCCCTGTGCGGACAGCTTTGATGTGTTGGGGGGGCAGGGAATTTTGGAGGCAGGTCTGTGCCCTCCTTTCAGCTTGGGGATCATGAAAGGCAACAAGGAATTCCCTGTCCTGGCTTCTCCCCTCTCAGCTCCTCGCTGGCAGCACTGGGGAGCTGCTCTCCGCTCCCCCCCGGCAGCCGCGGTGCTGGCAGGGCTGCCAAAAGCTGGCAGCCCCCTTGTCCCTCCGTCCACTTACTTATTTTGTTTTGCCAGGCACAACCACATAGTTTCTGTTTTTAAACCCCCTGGAAAAAGAGGAGTGCCCAGCACCCCCACCCTGCCAGGGGACTGAAATACCAACCTTGCCAGGAAAAAGTATTCCAGCCTGCCGGAGCCAGTCGAGGGTTTTAAAGTGAGAAAGGGTGAATATAAAGGAGGCACCAGGCAAGGCCTGAAACAACCTTGTTTTGTTCAGCTTCTGAAAGCAACAAAACCGACTTGGATGTCAATTTTTCTTTCAATGAGATGGTTTGCTGGGGGGCGGGGGTATTTTTTTAAGCAGCAGCCAGAAGGTGCACAAGTGGGGGTGCTACGGGGTGGGAGCATCGCTTCCCGCGGGCGCGGAGGCAGGCAGGACACCGCGCTGCTGCGCGCACAAAGCCCCTGTGTGCTCGGGGCGAAGGCCGGTGCCAGGAGGGAGGTCGGGACCTGGCAGTGCCCGGCCTGCCCGGGCTTGCCGGTGGCAGCGGGCTCGCAGCCTGCGGTTGGGGCTGGTCCAGCCCTGCGGGCTGCCCCGGCTCGCCCAGCGCAAGGGTGCTGATGGGTGATGGGATGGGGACCCTGGGGCTGGCGGTGTCTCCCCTGCTCTACGCCTGGGCGAAGCGTGGTGCAATGAAAACCCAGACTGCCGCAGCCCAGAGCTGGCTGTGTTCTGGGGCGTCCCACCGCTGGCACCCACCAAAGCGGGGCTGCAAAGCACCCAGCTCCAAAAACTCCCCGCAAACTCAGCCCTTGCGGCCCCAGCCAGGTCCTTCCCCAGCCGGTTATTAAGCTCATGGCAATTATTCCTTTATTATTTATTTTTGCTATTCCCCCAGCCATCCCCTCATCCATCATCCCTCCCTGATAGGCAAACATTGACACCTCAAACCAATCTCCCCTTCACAGAGGGGGGAAAAAATATACACATAAGCCCTTCTTTTCTCTGCTTTTCTTGCCGTCTCTTTCTTCCCCTCCATTGAGTGCGGGGCTGGCACGGAGCCATTCTGGCAACAGCCGGCTTTCACTTGCTAATCATCCTAAATATTGAAAATCAACGCCTACAATAAACAGCTCAAAGATTGGGGCCATCTCTGCTCTGTTTGGAAATGCTAATCTCGCTGCCTTTTGTTTTCCTTGTGTGGATTTGGTGCTGTGGGTTTGGAGGAGGTCACAGCTCACGGGTTCTCCCTCCACACTCAGATTTATTTATTTTTTTTTAATTATTCCCCATATCGTGGAAAATTCAGTCCATTTTACCATCCCGGGCTGGGATGGCCAGAGAGGTGGGGGGGGAGAAGGGGGAGACAGGATGGAGGAGGGTAGGGAATGCACTCGCCTTGCATAGCAATGAACGAACCTCCAAAGTTCGGGAAAACACAGGTTCCCAAACATGTATCCCGGAGTTCACGTGGGTGAGAAATCTCACGGGAACCGCAGCCAGGCAGGGAGCTCTGGTCCCAGGTACAGCAGGTCCCCGGTGGGGATGGGATGGGGGTGGTGCCGGGGAAGCCTGGCCCCCTGCCCTGCGATGAGGGGCAGAGCCTGAGGATGGCTCAGCGCCTCCCAACCCCTGCGATGCTGATTTTTGGAGGATTCCATACCCAAGGGGACGGAGGTGCCTTAGCAAACCCTAGAGAGGCTGGCGTGGTCCCCAGGGCTGGACCGTGATGTCTTTGCTGGGAGGAATCGGGCTGGGTGCCTGATCCTTTTGCCTTTCTGCAGGGTTGCAGGGGTTCTGGGGAAGGTGGCCCTGAAAACAGGGAGGGGGCAAAGCCCCTGTACTGCTTTTCCAGCGCCAACCTTGTGCTGCTAGCAGAGCCCGGAGGGACCTGTGGCGTTCACATAGCATCCTGATGGGGAAACTGAGGCAGGGCAAGGCGCTGGTCTGATGTGGACCAGAACCTGATTGTCTGGGCAGCACTTTCAGAGCGTGCCTGCACCCTCGTGTTTTCGGCTGTGGTTTTTTGCCGTGCACGGGGGGGTGCACCCTCTGGCACGGGAGGGCCCCACCAGCAAAGCTCCCTGCCTCCCTCCGCGCCCCGGGACGGGTCAGTGGGCCGTTGCCAGCGGCCGTTCCCAGCGGCGTGGCCAGCACAATGCGCCGGCAGGCCGGGGCTTGCCCTGCGGCGGGGGGAACGCCGGCGGCCGCTCGCCCGAGCCACAATGCAACGGCCCCTGCGTAAATGCCATCACGAGGAGACGCTCGGCATGCTGCCCTTTCCTCCTCCTCCTCCCCCCCGCCGTCCCCCTGATGCGTGCCCAGGTAGGGGGCTGCAGCCCCGCGGGGCTCCTGCTCCTCCAGCCCAGCCCGTGCCATGGGAAGTGGCCCCTGTGGGCCGGGGGGCTGCATCCAGCCCCTGCCGTGGAGGGGCTGAGCCGCCGGAGCAGTGCCAACATTGCCTCCTTCTTTGGGAAACCACGTCATGCCGAGGTCGAAACTTGGCTGGTTTGCAAACAAGCACTGGGGCCATGGGGATTTCTTTACAAAGGCTGTTTTTTTTTCAGGTGATTTATTTCCAGGTTTAGAGCGTTAGGGCCATCCCACCTCCTGAGAATTTGGTTTTTTGTCACTGCCATCAGGACAGTGAGAAACTCGCTTTAGAAACCCAAAGCAAACACCCTCCTTCAGTGTCTGACTCCAGAGGATGGGCCTTAAACTCCCCAAAAAAGGGTGCAAGCAGGGGCAGGCCACGGGCTTTGCGCCCAGTAGACCCAGTTCACCCACAGGCGCTGCTGTGGGCAGAGCCGGGCAGCAAAGGCAGCACGAGGGTGAGCAGGTGCATTTGGGGAACAGCCTGGTCCTGGGCAATGTGGGCATAACAGCCGAATACCTGGGAGTTACGGATGGGGCTGGGCAGTGTGGGGACGCCGGGTGCAGATCCCCCGGGATGCTCCCATCCTGCGCGCGGGGGCTGCTGGGCTGGAGGCTGGCGCGGGTGGTGGGAGGGCTTGGGGGCATTACGAGCAGCGGGTGTCGACCTAGAAATCGCAAAGAATTTGGCCTGGCGTCGCGCTGGTGGGCGGCGTGCCAGCCTGGCAGCCAAGGGAAGTGTGCCTCTGCTCCGAAACGGCGCTCCTTTTCCCCATGCCCAGCTGGGAGAGGCGACTGCTGTCTGTCCCCGGAGCTCAGTGAGCGCTTTGGGCTCACTGGTGTCCGGGGGTGGGATGCCCATCGCTCCTAGCAGAGGTATTGCTGGCCGAGCGTGAGCCAGGGATTTGTTTTCGCTCCTCTGGGAAGCGTGTGCTCCCACCTGCCGTGGGGATGGTGCCGATTCCCAGCAGGGGAATGGGGAGAGCAGACCTGCAAGTGCTGGGGGGAGTAATGTTCCATCCCAGCATCTTTTGGTTATGAGACACATTAACAGGCAGGAATGTGCAAACATCCAAAGGTCGGAGCTGTGCGGTGGCAAGGTGGCTGTGGTGGCCCCAGTGCTGGAAGCGCAGCAGGCAAAGGCAGGACCCCCAGGCCCTGCTGTGGGCAGAGAGGGATGGCAGAGAAGGGTCCCCTCTGCATGGGGCTTGTTGGACCTGCACCCCTTGCTGGACTCTGCGGCCTCGCCACGCAGCTCCTCCCGGCCCTGGGGTCACCGAGCGCATTCCTGCCGGTGGGACGGGGCCAGCTGCAGCCCTGCACACCCTCCCCATCCCCGTCACGTGGGGGGACACGCGCCCGACACCGACCCGCATGGTAAACACCCCCCTTCCTTTCCCAGCAACGCGGTGTAGAGAGAAAAGGAGCATCGCCCCAGCCTGGCCCCCAGCTCGTGAAAGACGGTGCCCTGTAGCTCCTCCGTCCCCGGGACCAAAGCTCCCGGGGTGTGCATACACACCCCACCCCATCCCAAACCCAGCTGGGAACCTCAGATCCTCATCTGAGGTTGGGAGGAAGGGCTCGGCCATGTGCTGGGTGGCACCGTGTTGGTCCCAGTACGTGCCAGTTCCTCAGTGGTCCAAGGGGCTTGGCTGGAGGAGGGGGTCTCTGCCCTGTTCCCCCCACACTGGCAGAGCGCTAAGTAAACAGTGATGAGGGGAACCTCGTTAATCCTGGTCATTCATTTACAAAAAGCCATTTAGAGCTTGCTATGCAGGCAGTTATCAGACCACAGGGGAGGTTTTCCCAGCAGGACCTTAATTCCCTCTGCAAATAAGGCCAGAAGAAGGGAGAGCACAACTTGTGTCTGTGATAGATGGGGGCTTGGGGGCACTTTTGGGGCCAGATTTTGAGGGACTGATCCCCACGAACCCCCTTCCCGCAAGGAGCGGAGGGTCGTTGAGGGTTTCCCTGTTAGGTGATTGCTCAGGTGCTGTTTCAGTGCAATCGCTGCCATGCTGCATCCTTCCCTGGCGCAGCCCTTCTCAGTGCCGCATGGGAAGGGCTGGGGAGCTGCAGGAGCCCAAATGCCAACCTCATCCCACACGGACGTAGTTTTCCGGGAGCACTGCGCATCCCTACGGCACGTCGCGATGCTCCAGACCCCCGTCAGGATCAAAGCGAAGTTGGTGGGGCTTGGAGGCGTTACCAGGGAGGCAAAGTCCTTTGGTGGATTTGGTTCCCATTTCAGCCCTTCAAGTTCATGGGCACGGTAACAGCCAGGGCGTGCGTCTGGGTGCATCCGTGCCCTGTCCGTGTATGCTCGCTTCCTCTTTCAGGGGCTCTCCCCTTTTAACCCTACCTGGAAGGGAAAGTTGGGGACTTCTCAGCCAGCTCAGAGCTCCTGGTTTTTCTGGCTAAGATTAATCTGGCTAAGATTAATCGCCTTTTCTATCTGGCTGACCTAAGGGGAGACAGAATAGCCTGCGTCTGGGGAGGAGGCGAGGGCAGTGCCACCGGCGATGGTGTTCCCACGCGTTCTCGCAGCCCGGGGCACTGGCAGGTCACACCACGGGGCATGCGGCCTGGGACGGCCCTTCAGCTCATAATGAAAGTTTTGTAATTTTATGTTAATCCTGGCTCCTCCATACCCTGATCTCTCTCCTCTCCCACATGAAATGCAAAGCCCTTTCGGAGGCTCCTGGCTGTATTAATCTTGTTTCGCCCTCGCCGCCGCACGCTGCATGCCTCGCAGGCAGCTCCTGCGGCTCGGGGAGCGCTGCTGCCCCGTCGCGTCCCCACTGTCCCCTCTGTGCAGGAGTGGGATTAACCCCGCCAGTGGGAGGCACAGGCAGGCATAATTCATTTTTTTGCAATAAAATGATTATTTTTTTAAGCAGGAACTGTGCCTGGGGTGAGCAGTACCAAGCCACAATGCAGGGGACAGACAGTCCCCGCTTTGAGAGCTACTATTAATTGCTTTTATCCAAATCTTGTCAAGATTACACCTTTTGCGCAATGACTTTCACCACCATAAAGGCAGCCAATAGAAATGTGGATTTGGGGAATGTCTGAGTCTTTCCAGTGACTCGGAGCCAAGCCCTGAGCAGGCAAAGCAAAATCCCTCCCTGCCTCAGTTTCCCCACCTGCAAATCAGGTAGATTCTCTTTTCTGCAGTGTTTTGGGTGACCAACTCCCTGAACACCTCGTCCTCGGAGAGCAGCGACTGTCACGTCCCTGCGAGTGGGAGCCACTTCCTCATGCCTGTGGCGGTGAAAACTCCTGTTGCTGAACAATGGGGCCGTGGTGTTGTTCAAGCCCCACGGCCTCCAACAGCCCAAAGGCGTCGGGCTCCAATTTGATCCCATGTCTTGGGGTTCAGAGCACTGGATCCAGCTTTGCTTGGCAAAAGGTACAAAAGGGACCATTAGCTCTCTCTCGTTAGTGCACCGAAGCCCCAACTGACCATTGCACCGAGGATGTAATCCTTATTCAGCTGTGTTGGCTGCATTTTCCACCTTCTGTGCCCATGCCGATAGTGAGCACATCCATCTGTGTGAAAAACCCCATCTCCGGGGCAGAGAAAGGGTCTTTTTCTCCCTGTTCTGTCTCATGGAGAGGGAATCAAAGGGCGACTCAGCATTCCTCCGCGGTCACTGCTGAGTCACCACGTTTGCCTTTCATCCACCGCGGGAACTTCGGCGCGGAAAGCAATTCCTCCCCGGCCTGCGGGGACCCTGCGGCTGGCGGTCTGCAGGGCGGGAAGAGCGGCACGGCTCTGGCGGGAGGGCGGCGGGAACGGGATTGTCTTGGAGCTGCCGTTCCACCGGCTGCACCCACCGCTGGAGAAACAGCCAGCAATGAGCTGGGGGGGTATTTGCAGCCTAGAGAGACAAGGTGTGCTTTGCACCCTTTTGCACGGTATTTTAACACGCATTCAAACTGCAGCGTTTCTACCCTTTCTTTTTCATTTTACCAGAAATAACCCCTGCTGCTTTGACTCTTTGCGTTTGACCAGCAAGCCAGGTTTTTCCTGCTGCCTCCCCTTGGATGTGGCATTGCACCTCACATTTGCACAGACTCTGGCAGTTTTTACTGCCGATAAATCTATCGTCAGACTCACTTTCTGTAAATTTATTCACTCTTTACCTCCCCGCCTGGCAGCTGGGACGTGGGCTGGGTGCCTCTGTCCCAGCTCCCCCTCTTTGCTCTGAGGGCTTAGTCACCCCGTGAGAGGGTGAGGGAGCCTTTTCACTGGCTTTTCAGGAGACACACAGCACTATTCAGGGGCAAACGCACAATTGTGGGCTCAGCGAGGGGAGATTTCCTTTTGGTTCTGGCTGCCCTTTGAATGAGGGGGTGAGTGTTAGCAGCAAAAGCATGGATTGCTGTAAAAAAAGAGATGGCTCTGATGTACGGGGGAAAAAACCCTTTCCAGTCACACCAGCCCAGCAGGGAAAAGCACAAGAGGGGCTGGGCACTGACCCCTGGACAGGGCCCTTCTCTATTACACCCCTAGGACAAGATGCCCTCTAGCAGGTGTCCCCATAAAACATGGCCGGGCAATGTCCCACACAGAAAACAGAGCACCCTGGCTGCGCATTGCCCCTCGCAGGAGCCAGAGCCCGGGCACAGCTGTTTCCAGCATGATAAGGTGGGTTATGAAACGCGCTGAAGTTGTTCAACAAAAGAGGCCCCGTCGGGCTGTTTCAGCTCCTTTCCAGAGCCTGGGGAGGTTTGACAAGGGGAAGATGGATGGGAACGCGCCGGTCCCTTCGCGCGGCAGGAGCCTTGCCTCAGAGCAGCAGGAGACGGCGGGAGGCTGGGACGGTACTGATAAAACCGGCTCCCTGCTCCAGGCTGGACATGCTTTATGAGGATGCAGAGCCCTGTAAGTGCCATGGTGTGTGATAAACCCAGCCGTCCCCGCCTATGCTGCAGGAGGGAGAAGACGGCAGCTTCCCTGTGGCGGTAGCCTTTCGCTCTGGAAAATGGCTGCAGGACGGGGGGGGGGGACGGGTAGAGCAACCTGCACTCCTGCAAATGCCAACGTTTCCATAATTCATATTCAAATTTGTGCACTTTCATTCCCCTGGGCCCAAATGCCAGTAATCTTCCTCCACACCTCATTTCTCCCCCCAGGTGTGTGGCAGAGCAGGCCTGGCTGCCCCAGCATCTTGGCACAGGGGAAATTGGGTGGCTTTAGACCCCCGCTCAGGACCCCGTGTCCTGTGGGGATGTCGCTGATAGTGGGCTTCGAGGCGTTCGGCTGGGCCAGGCCTAGTGGGGATGGCGGCCTCGGGGAGCCGGGCTTGCCCTAACGGTACAGTGGACCACAACCAGACCGGCCAGGCCACTCCCAACATGGCGGCGCAGCCCGCCTGCCACCCCCAACGGGCCAGTACGGACGGCAGTACGCATGCGCCCGCTCACCTCTGGAACAGTGGCGCATGCGCCTGGCGGCTCGGGCCTTCCCGGCCCCTACTTAAGCGGAGGCCACTCTCTAGATGGTGGCCGGCGGTGCTGCGCATGCTCTGTGTGTCTTGTCGCTCCCAAGATGGCGCCGCGGCAGTGACGGGGGGGCGGAAGAGGGTGTCCGCAGCGGGACTGGGTGGCGGAGCGCGGCCCCGGCACCCCGCGGCAGGATGATCCCCACCGAGGAGGTGTCGGCCCGCAGGAGGGAGATCGAGGACAAGCTCAAGCAGGTGGGACTGGGCCAGGGACCTGCTGCGGGCCCTGCCGGGGCCTGGGCCCGGGCCCTGCCTGCGGCGCTAGTGCGTTGCCTAGGAGACGGGGCTGGGAGCTGGCCCGGAGGTCCCCGCTGGGCCCGGGAGCGTCCTGGGACCCCCGGAGGGCCTGGGCACCCCGCTCGGGGCTGGCAGCACCCCCAGGCCCACCTCAGGGCCTGGGGCTCTGGCGCTCAGGGTCAGGGGGTGTCTCTGCCCCCCTCCTAGGGCCTGGCAGCTGCTGTTGTGGGCTCTTCTTTCAGGTTTTCAGGCCCAGCCTGCATGGCCAGCCCTGGCAGGCTGCCGTTCCCCCCAGTCTCTGGGATTCGGTGGCTTGAAAACAGCCCTTGGTGGTTGCTTGCGTTGGCCACTTGAGTTCATGGCTGCGCATGGGATTTGGAGGGTGCCCGTGCAGCACCTCTGTTGTGCCGTAGCAGGGAAACGCGTGGTGTGGGTCAGTGTGCCTCTGTAGTAAAGGTGTTGGGTTTATCTTGTGCTGTGACCATAGTGTGCTAATGCTCGTGGGCTCATGGTCTTGAAGGGAAATGAGCAATCCATAAAAAACCTCACTCATTGTGTTATGTGTCTCTCACCTTGGGTCAGTTGCCCCGATTTCTGTTAAGAAGTGGCATATTAAAACGTGGCTTCAGTGTCAGACCAAACACGGTTTGCTGCAGTGTTTACCAGGACTTGTAAAAACCTGCAAGTAACGTTTAGTGACTTAAATGCTTAGTGTTCAGAACTGAAGATGAATTTTTCATCCTGCTGACAGGAAGAAGAAACTCTGTCCTTTATCAAAGAGAGCCTTGAGAAGAGTGACCAGCTTACAAAGAACATGGTAAGGTGGTCCTTGAAGTTCAGCCCTAATGCTGGTCCTGGGTTTACTTTTTCTTAGGAGAATGTTTTCAAGGCTGTCCTTGTGGCCATCTGAGGAATGCAGAGTAATGAACCACTTGCTCTGTGTGTTTTACACTTCAGTGGCTGGGCAAAGGGGAAAACTGATGAATATTTCAATCCTAAGCTTCTCTTCTGGGGAGATGAGGGCTCGAATGAGCTGTTGGCCTTGTCTCCTTACAGCCTGTCCTGTCTCTTGGGAAGAGGTATTAATAGACCCCAGACTAGTTTGTGCAACGGCATCATGTTATTGCCTCATAAAGTCAGGTCTCGTTTCGAGTTGTATTTTGGGAGCATTCTGTTTAAGAGGTAGAAAGTAATTATTGTGCTCTAATTACTCATTCTCCCTCAGCTAGTGTACTATGTCCAGTTTTGGGCTCAGTGCTTTGTGAAAGTTAAGACTTAAGACTGGCGCTGCCAGGGAAGTGTGGAAAACATAACATAGGAGTGAATCTTGAAAATAATTTTGGCCTAGAAAAGATGATATTAAGGCACCCTTTATGAGCGTACTAAGGTTTTCCACCTTTCAGAAGCAATATCACAATCCTTTTTAAAAACTGAATGTCTGTGATGGAGAAGAAGGTTCTCACTTCACTGGTCCTGTGCCTCCCTGTTGTGTATCTTATGTTTGGGTCTTGGTGGTGTGGAACAAAGTGGCTGCTGCTTCATGCTTTTGTTGCTCTTTTTACCTGGGGCACCTCCAGGCAATTCCTATGGATTTGTTTTCTGCTGTCAAATAAAATTTTGCTCCTCCTTAGTTTGGTTTTGGAGCACTATCTTCGCGCTTTGCAAACATTTAATTCAAGATTGGCTTTTCTCTGTACAGCAGGTGATCTGTTTTGTGGTTATTAATAGCAATTGGGACATAGAGGGATTAAACAGCCTGCCTAAGGAGCTGTGGCAAATTAGTAACAAAGCCCAAAAAGAGAAGCTGGGATCTGAAGGTGCCTAATTCCCCTTTTCTAACTACTACCCTGCTCTATGGATCCACATGGAAGGACGTCCTCAGCTCTCTGGTTCTCTCTTGGCTTGTAGGTTTCTATCCTCTCCTCCTTTGAAAGTCGTTTGATGAAGCTGGAGAACTCGATCATCCCTGTCCATAAACAGACAGAGAACCTGCAGCGCTTGCAGGAGAATGTGGAGAAGACCCTATCCTGCTTGGATCACGTCATCAGCTACTACCATGTGGCTAAGGACACAGAGAAGATCATAAAGGAAGGGTGAGTTGAACAGCTAGATCATGCGAGGGAGCTTAATCCTGTTGAATGTTTGGGATAGAGGTAGGGGAGCTGACTCCACACACTCATCATGTTCCCTTGCCCTTCCCACGCTCTTTTTCCCGCCATCAGTCCCCAATAAAGCTGCCTGACTTGACCTTCAGCAATCCCCAGCAGGCAAAGTCTGCTCAGTCTCTGCACTGGTGACTCTTGCCATATGAATCTCATGAGCATCAGTGGCTTCTTTTCTTTCCTCTGCCTTTTCCTAAAGGTTCTTCCTGCCCTGTTGGTGGTGTTGCTGCATCCAGCATGAATCAGAACTGTTCTGGAGCCTGCTTTCAGTCTCCAGAAGGGGGTTGTGATGGACCTTCTCTGGGGTGGGATGTGCAGCTTCCTCTACCTTCCCATCAGGGCCTGACTGGGAGAGGAAGGCGAGGCCGAGAGTCATGTGCTGCTCAATCATCAGTACTTCAGCACTTGCTGCATGGATCGGCTATTCTGCTGTGGCCTTGAGTGGAGGCAAAAGGGAATCCCATGATCTCCTCCTAGTCGGAGAAAAGGGAATTGAAATTTTCCTTGTTATTTTGATCCTGAATTTGGTCTGGTGCTTCCTTGATATCTTCTTTCTCTGCTTCTTGGGGGACTGCTTTTTAGTTTTGGTTTTATTTTCAGCCCCACTGGGAGGCTGGAGGAATACTTGAATTGCATGGACAAAATCCAGAAGGCAGTGGAATACTTCCAGGACAACAATCCGGACAGCCCGGAGCTGAATCGTGTGGTAGGTCGCGAGTCTGGAACATGGCATGGATGAGAGAGGGACAGACGTAGCCCTGCTGCTTGCCCTCTTGCTGTGAGGGGCTGGTGGGCTTGCTGCCTGGTGAAGAAGGTGTTTGGGAGCAGCTGAAGAGACAATTGTTTTGGCTTCTGTTTAAGCCTGCACTCAGCAGCATTTCTGCTCCTGGCGTTTTGCTCTCTCTGTGCATTGCGCCAGTAGGACTTCTGAAAGCATGTCTTGCACGTGTGGTGGAGCTGACTGAACCTCCTCCTGAGCAGCTCTTGTCAGTCCTTCAGCTGCTTGAGCAGAATGGGAGATCTGTTTAAATCCCGCTTGAAGACTGAGTGACTCCCAAGCATTTTTTTAGTTTAATTCGCTTTAAAAGTCTCTTGGTTACAGACGCTGTTGGAGTTTGAAGCATGTGGTACTTGATAGCAGTTAGAAATGCTGCAGGAGGTGTGTTCTTATGCAGAAATACTTTTGAGTGACTGATTACCGTGCTGATTCTGTCCTGCTGTTTTGTGCCAGAAATCCCTCTTTGAGAGGGGCAAGGAGTCCCTGGAATCGGAGTTCCGCAACTTGATGACGCGACACACCAAGCCGGTCCCACCCGTCCTCATCCTGGACCTGATCAGCGGGGACGATGAAATGGAGACGCAGGAGGAGATGTCTCTGGAGCACCTCCCGGAGAGCGTCCTGCATGACATCATCCGCATTTCTGGCTGGCTGGTGGAAAACGGCAGGAATCAAGGTTGGTAGCGCTGCGTGTTGTTCCCTTGTAGTTCTGTATCAGGTGAGCACCCTCCAGCTACTCACCGTGTGTGGCTGAGACCAAAAGTAGGTGTGGAGGGCTGTGTGTAGCACTGCACACTTGGCTGTAGGTCACACTCCTTCAGCTGCGAAGCCTCTGCGCAGGTGCTGCTGCGCTAACAAACCACGAGCCACGCACTGCTGGTCGCTAGCAGCACCAGAGAACTAGTGACTGCCTCAGAGGCACCGCTTAGGTGAGAAGTTCAGTCTCCTTTCCGTCACCTTAAGATCCTGCTTTTTTTTTTACAGTGTTTGTAGTGAGACTGAAGTGATTGTTTGTCAGTTGAACAGAACGATCTCCTGGTGGGTATGATGAGAGAAAGAGCTGTGTAAATAAAGCACAGATTACCTTAATGCATTTAATGCATAGTCTGTTCTATAACAGAAAGCCTTGTGATGGAGCTGCAACTATCTAGTGCTCAGGTATTAGAAATGCATGAGGCACGGGTCGCTTATTCCCATTTGGGAACTATTTATGAACAGAACTTCTTGTATTAAACGTGACTGAGCACAGGGGCGTGGGGGAAGCAGCACAGAAGGCTTGCTCAAGTCAGTACGTCTCTTTTTTCCTGTTCTGCCGCATCAGAACCTGCCTACAGCTTTATACTCCTTTATTAACTTTTCCTTTAGGGTGAATGACTTTGTGCACTTGTTACAGGAATCCTGTACTTTGACATACATGTAGCTACTAGAATCACCCCCCCACCTCAATGATTTATGTCTTGGTGGGGATTACTGTGCTTACCAAGTGTGACGAGCCTCTTTAAAAGCTGCTTAAGAATTTTTCAGTGATCAAAGGCGACCCAAGCATATACAGCATATTTTGTTAGTCAGTTTGTATTCTGCTTTCAAATGATGAAGACCTCATTTCGTTCCTGAGTGTCCTGAATCATGAGAAGTGCATAAAGTCTCTTGTCTAGAGACTGTCGAATTGACAATGTCTTGCACAAATGTTTCCTATCAGTTCCACAACTCTTGGTGCTCTTGGTAGTGGCACACAGAGTTAGTGTGTGCGGTGGGAGGGCTGGAATGAATACTGCAGGGGAAGGAAGAAGAAAAATAAGTAGTTTTTGAAGAAAATAGGGGAAGCTCTGGGAGGAACACTTACCCGGGGTTCTACACCAATGCTATTAAGTCCCCTTAGGGGCACAGAGAGTTTCAGGAAAGGTTTGTTTTACCATATAGTGTTCCTTGTTTGCTTATAATCTTGTTTCTACCTTGTCTCCTTAGATTTCATGACCGTTTACTTCCAAATCCGCTCTGTTCAGCTCGACCGTTCCATCAAGGGGCTGAAAGACCATTTCCGTAAGAACAGCTCCTCCACGGGGGTGCCATATTCCCCTGCCATTCAGAACAAAAGGAAGGACACCCCCACCAAAAAGCCAGTCAAGAGACCAGGTGAGTCCCTGAAGGGGGGATCACTGTCTGTGTATCTTCTTGCCTGGGTATAGAACACATATCTTCAGGCCTCTTCACTGCAGAGGTAGCCTGTGTTTAAAATATTCTTTTAGGACAGGAGCAGGGGTGAGATTTCGGAGATAAGCACCTCTTCTGCCCTGGATTCATCATTGAGATTACAGACACTTTGTGTCTCTTTTTCAAGCCATCAGGTCTGTTCTCTGGCAACATAAGGGAGGAGAGGGGCCATGTATACAGGGGGAGAAAAGGCCCTTGCCTTAACAAAGGCAGTGAGTGAAAAGAGACCTGAGCGGGCTGTAAAAGGATATGCTCTGAGAACACCTATCCTTGGCCTTGGGATATGGAATATAGGCTGTGCACCAGCAAAATAGAAAATGCAGATCTGATAAAACTCATCGCTTCAATCATTAGTTATGAATAAATTATTACTGTGCTGGGGAACCAAGCACTCGTCAGGGGTTGAGATGGGAACTAGGTAGGTGCCTGCAGAAATGAGATCCAAAGTTGTCTGAGTTGTGGAAGGGCTGTTAAAGCTTTTGCCTGGGCCTGTCTTTGGAAGAGCTGTGAATGTGGCTGGCGGGTTCTTCCGCCTCTCCTCAGAATGGAGTTTTGCTGCGTTTTCTGCAGCTGGTGAGGCCGGTCACGCTGCTGTTCCGGAGCTGGAGGTCCTGTCTCTGAAATGTGCCATCTAGTGGGAGCATGGCCAGAAGGAGGGCCAGCAAAAGCTAGCACGTACCTCCCACAGCAGCCCAGTGATGTTGTCCCTCTCTGTGTCACAGCACCCTCTTGTCTCCTCTGTAATTGTGAGGAAAGTCAGAAAAGTTGATATTTCTGTGGGTTTACCTGGCCAATACTCTCCCACCCTAATGTTTTGTTCCTGTGTTGTCCAAATACTCTTACTGGTCTCAGGAAAATAATGAGAAATGTGGGTAGGGACTGGAAGTGGATGGGATGGGGTAAAGGAGGACGGTAAATACCCATTTTAATTGTGTTGTGTTTATTTTTATAATCCTCGTGAATGCAGTCCTCATCCCAGGTAACGTGTGTCTATGTGTGCGTGTGCTGGCCCTGGTGCTCGCTCTCTTCACTTCTGTGCGTGGAGAGGCTTTGCTGGGCCTCTTTTTGCTAAAGCAGAGGGTGTGCCTGGGATATTTGGAGAGGGAGGGCTGCCTGGGGAAGGCTGTGACATCCAGAGATCACCCCTCTGGTCTTCTAAAATCAATCTGTGCCATTGCTGCTGTGCCCTGGAGCCGTTCCTGAAAGCTGCTGTGCGAGTTGCAGTTGGTGAATGTGGTCAGTCTGTGAATTTCAGTGAATTTTCCCCTGTCAGCAGAGAACC
Organism: Phalacrocorax carbo; assembly: GCF_963921805.1. NCBI lineage: Eukaryota > Metazoa > Chordata > Aves > Suliformes > Phalacrocoracidae > Phalacrocorax > Phalacrocorax carbo. The sequence goes on from NC_087528.1 coordinate 1,231,102, forward strand.
ACATGAAAAGGGGATGTCTCACCCAACACTTGGCTTTCCTCTGGGCTTTGGCAGGTAGTTATTTGTGTAAGAATTTGCCCTCGGTGTGTTGGGACACCCGTAGAGGACAATATCCTCCTGCTAAGGAGAACTAGCTGTGCTGCAGATGGCAGAAAAACAGTGTTTAAAATTGCTCCTAAGCACGATGGCAGTCATTTGTGTTCAGCTGCTGAACAGTGGCTCCTGCCCAACGGCAGGATTACAATAGGTAAAAATTATTTTTGTGTGGCTCAGTAGCTCACTACTGGGAAGATGCCAGATGGGGATCTGTAGCTGAGCCGTGGGGAACTCAGGTTGTGGATGCTTCAGATTTCATCCTCAGTTATTGCCCAATACTGAGAAGGTACCTGGGTTTTGATTGCTGTGAAGTCAGCACGGTCAGCAAGCGTTTCTGAGCAGCTTTCCAAATGGTAACGTCTCCCCTGTGCTCTAAGTAAATAGTCAGAGATGGAGGAGATTTCTTTTTCATGGGCAGATTAAAAAAATCCCAGTGATTTTTTTTTTTTTAATGCCTCAGATCTTGGATGCTCACATAGAGAGTACAGAAAGGAGCCCACGTGTTTGAGAGCACAAGCATTTGTCCCCTACAAACAAGGTTCCTCCAGAATGGATGCATTTGGGCATCTGAAATTACTTACCGTGACATCTCTCAGGTGTAGATTTACCAGGAGATTTTTAATGTCTCTTTGCCCAGTTTAATTGGAGTTTGTGAGATGGGCCAGGTAGAAGGCACAGAGCACAGTCTGAAAGCACGTACAGAGCTGACAGCGTATGAAGGAAAAAACATTTCAGATGGTCTGTTGGGGTATTGTTAATCTCAAGAAAAAAATAGTGGCTAATTTATCTCCAGTCTTCTGCGGACAAGGACAGAGAACCAGACCGTAGCTCTTGAAGGACAGGGGTGGTTAAACCTCATACACCAGCCATCTCTTATGGCTACTAAATTGTACTTAAGTGAAATTAAAAATGGAGAAGAAAATAGTCTTTGAGCAGAGATTCACTGTTTTTTCTGCAGTTCCATCAGCTTTCAAGGACAGCTCTTGAGGTGGAGGTCTTACACTGGCACAATGGCCCTCTTCATAGCAATATTCATCTGGTCGTGTTTGATTCCCCTGGTTTTAGCCTTTGTTCAGTTATGGACAAAGCAATTTTTTTCTGTGCTCTTGCTTCAGTAAGTAAAGTCAAGTTCTGCCAATTTGGGTTTCAGGCAAGAGGGTTTTCTCGCGGTTCCAACAAGTGAGTTGATCTCCTTATTCCTTGAGGAAGAATATCCCAGCGCACACCCCAATGCACACTTTAACCTGTTGCGAGGGATAAATAACAAACTAAATCTGATGTGCTATAAGTTGTTTACCCACAAAGCAAAGTGCAAGAGAGGCTATAGCTAAAGGGAAGGTGAGGTATGAGGGGCAGGATGACAAGGCAGAGACCCCCCTCTCCCCCCGCTACTCTGTTTGATTCTGGAGAACACACTCCATATCCACGTGTTCTTTCAGAGGGTCTTCATCTCTCTGTTATTGTTTTATTTGTTGGTGTACCCTGCGCTGTCTCCTGTTGTTACAGCACACAGCTGAAAATCTGGCTGCTGGAGATGCCTCTAAAGCAGAGTTGTCTCCTCTTAAATGAAACTTGCCAAGTCAAGTTGAACTGATGAAGCAATCTGTAGGTTTGGGGTTTTTTTTCCCCACTAGTTTGCTGTGTGAAATGTCAGCAGTCTGTCTCAGAGGGCAAGTGTATTCAGATTCCCAAATCGTCCTGCTGCAAATGTATGCACGTAAAATATCGCTCCTTGTGATGCCTGTAGAGCCAGTGCTCTTTTGTTGGCTGGAGAGCAGCAGGCAGCGCAGCAGCTCTGCAGTGCCAGGGAGGGATCGGGCCAGGCGGTGCTGGTAGGGGCACCCAGCCTGGCTGCCCACAGGCAAAAGCCAGAGAGCTTTAGCCAGTTTTGTAGAGATTCCTGCAGCTGGCGCTTAAGAAAAGAGGATGCGTTGCCCTTCTGTTTGGTTAGAAAACTGCCTGATGGAAGAGAGAAACAAGAGAACAATGTGCAGTTGGAAAGCTGAGCCTCATATGCGCCCAAAACCCACTTTATTTAACAATTGGGCCACAGGAGCAAAAGTTTCAGGTGGCTTTTTTTTTTTTTACTTTTGGGGGTTTTGGGGATTCTTTTCAATCTGTAGGGGAACCCTTTTCTAGTTTAGTTAATGCTCCAGTTTACCTAGCGGTGAGGTGCTACCTGAAGGCAGGCTGTGGAGTCTTTGTGTGGCAGAATAAAGAGCCTGTTCCTGCTTCCCGCTTCCCATATTGATCACTGCCTAGCTTGAATGTGATGTTTTCATTAGCAGCTGAAACACAGTCCCATTTGGTTTGCGAGCTGCCTAATAAGGGAAAACAATCATGGAACAAAAGCATTTGGCTTCCACTAGAATCCATTAAAGCCTAATTACATTGCTAAGTAAGAGGGACACAGCAGCACTGAAGCGGTGCCCGTGAACACGGAACACTTGTGTGTGTCGGCACAAACACAGGTAATGGTGCTTATGCAAATACAACGCAGCAGAGGTGTTCCAGCTCTCATCTGAGAAGAAACTGTCAGGGGTGGGCTGTGGAGATGTGCACGGCATACCTGTGAAGTGAGATCCTGTTGACAGCAGCAGCAGTCGTACTGTCTGCTTGGTTTTCACACCAATTTACCCTCTTTATTCTTTTTTTTTTTTTTTTTTTTCCCCTCTCTCCCCCTTAATGCTTGGAAGTGGGAGGGATGAAAGAACTGGTAGAACAGTACCCTGGATTGAGCTGCTTGGCATCAGCTGGGCCGTGGTAACAGCAGTAAGAAGGAGCTTAGTGCATTTCTCCAGAGCTTGCTACAGCTCTGCTTGTTCAGAGGAACTTGCTGTTGTGCCCAAGCTCTTTATTTGTCTGAAAGTAGCTAAGAATAAAGTGGAAGCGTTGGGTGTGAAGAGCATTGGGAAGCTTGGAAGAAGAGGCGTAGCCCTCTCGTTGGATCATAGGGCAGAAGCTGGGAGCAAATGCATCAGCACAGCAAGGGTGTAAGTCTTCCCACCTCCCTCGTGTGGGTCTAGAGGGGAGACGTTTCCTGCTAAAAGAACGTCTTTTATGGATATGATATTTTTTTCTTTACTAAGTGGTTGAGAACACTCTGAACTGGTAGAAGAAAAATGTTGCCAGTGAAACAATATGCTTTAGGAATCGTGTTCTGTTATTTTGTAAGTGCACCACGTTAAGGCTGCTCGGTAATTCAGTGGTAACCCCTCTCCTGTTCTCCCCTGTTAGAGACGCACTGTCTGGGGGACCTGAGCTTCCCTTCCTCCTGCTGTGTATCCCTTTATGGGATGAAGCTGTCCTGCACCCCAGGATGCTGTTCTGCAGCAGTGTGGGCTTGGGCTTCCCCTCAGGATAGTGGTCCTCAGCATTTAGGCAGCCAGCGCTCGTTTCCAGGCTGCACTGTGGCTTACGCTTACTGGTGGAAGTAGGGATTTTCTCCATGTTTGAAGTATTTATTACTTTAAAGCGGAAGAACAATTCTTAATTTTGGCAGCAGAATTTTTATTTCTTGGATCCTTTTTCATTTACTCAGCCCAGTTCCGTTTCATCTGGGTCTCCTATAGAAACTCCTTCTACCTTCCCAAAACTTTCTGCTCCCTGTTGTGCAGGCAACAGCAAAGCTCTGCTGTGAGAGGGTGTCCATGTGCTTGTGATAATTGTAGCTTGTTGCATGACGACTAACCTTTTAATGTGGAAACAGTGCTCAGTCTTCAGTTGTCACATTAATGCTTTGTTTTGTGCTTTCTAGCCGTATATCCAGCACTGGCTTTTGTTCAGTTCTGTCTGTTTTTTGTGTGTGTTAAGTATAAATCTTTTAACCCAGTGTTATTTTTTTTTTCCATGGTTTTAATTGATTTGCAGTTCCTTAGAAGAGAATTGTCTTGGGGATTAGGGTGACTTAATGCGAGTTAGACATGGGTGGGCAGCATCCATTATTCTGTGATTCCTATGATGGGAATCGCTGCTGCAATTGCTCTCTTGAGCCTAGAGGTTGTCACCCTTTTATCGCTTCCTGTAACACCAGAGATCACTCCTTGTCTTGGCTGTGGGGCTCCTGATGGGTCTATATTGAACATGCTCAGAAAATGCCCCTCGGACAGGCTCCTCTTTCGGCAGCTCTACCCAAGTGGCTGCGACTGTGGCTCTAGGAGCAGGCAACGTGTTGCCCGACAGGAATTGCCCGTACTGCACAACCCTGCTTCCACAGCTGAGGAAAAGCAACAAACCTTGTATGCTTGAATGCCGAGTACCGGCTTAAATAAACCCTTAAAATTACAGGGAAGGATGCTTCATTGCTTCCCTTCTCTGATCATGTTTTCTCACCCAGCCACACCACCTCACCAAACTGATCTGAGCACTCCCTGAATCTGTAACCCTGGCTGGAATTCATGCCCCACCCTCAAAGCAGGGAAACAGTCTGGAAATGCCATTGTATCTGCACACTTGGCCATGAATTTGGGGTTCAGGTTCCTGTACTGAGCATGCTCATTGGTGCCCAGCACCCTCTCGCTGGGCCCAGGTGACTTGCTGGTGGAGGGCTGGTGTTCTGGGTTTGTTTTCTTTCACTCATTTTCTAGGTCTTCTTGTCTCTTCTCTCTGGCTCTGGTGACAGGCACGATCCGTAAGGCTCAGAACCTTCTGAAACAGTACTCTCAGCATGGTCTAGATGGGAAAAAGGGGGCCTCTAACCTCATTCCTATGGAAGGTAATCACAGCTCTAGCTACTTCACCCTTGACTTTCTCTGTGTATCAGCCTTGCTTTTCCAGGTGGGACTTCCATTAGCCTAGTGCTTGGTGGAGAGCATTGGATGGGTACAGCCATCCTTGGGGAACCAAGGAGATGCAGGAGGGCCAAATTAGTTTTCTGAATTTAGTGTCTGAATTTCAAAGTCTCTGTAAACATGAGCACAGGTGGAGAGGGATGTTACCTTAAAGCAGTTGACCCACCATAGCCACCTGGCTAATGGAAGCTCTGCTCTGATGACATCTGCTTGTGGTGTTTCTGTTCTCTTCCTTTTTGCCTGGATTTTGAGACATTCTGTTTCCTAGTGACCTTTCCAAACCTGATGCTGAAGTGTCAGACCACAGCTAGCTCGGTGCATCATGCCTGTACATCATCTCTGGGGAGACCTACCTAAATGGTGGTCGTCTTTATTCCAATCTCCTCTGCTCCAAGAGGTTGTACCAGATAAGGCAGAAGAGGTCACTTGCTTCAAAGCATCTGTAAGATCTACCACTGTGTATGTAGATCTCTTCAGCACCTACATTGTAGTATACTGAATCCCAGATGGCAACTAACATCACTCATTTGGGGGGAAAAAAATACTCGTGCTGAGCAGGAGATGGACTTTTTGTTTGGATTTGTAATGGTTGCGGGTACAGATTGGGCTTCTGGTGCCTGCTACCCCTTCAGAACATACGGCAGGAGGTTCAAGGGACTCCTGTGGCCCAACAAATTACCTCACACTTCTCATCAGGTTTCAAAGGGTTGCTACTGCTACATAGCCCGACAAAGGGATTTGGTCAGGTAGCGTTCCTGGGACTGTGTAGGGAAAAGTGTCCATCAGGTGAAATAAGCCAAGCCTGGAGCGGCTTCCAGCCAGTGTGAGCATCCATGCTGTAACCACCCTGGATAAATTGCGCCTTCTGTTTGTGCCGGCTGACATCTCACTAGGTCATGAGCATGATTTACGAGTTAAACACCTTTCCGATACCCTGAGCGACAAGCATGGGCCGGCTGCTGGTAAGTACCATGTTGTCACTTCATAACAAGCTGGCTAACATCCCTTCTTTTCAGCATGTTTCACAGTAGTTTTGTAGCCAGTGGCTGTTCATCTACATGGGCAGTCCTGGAGCATGGGCCTTCTCTGGCTAAGAAGCTCTGGCTCTTCTCAGTAGAATTCACTCCTACTAATAAAGCACACCCCGAGCCCTCAAACAGGGAACCCCAACTTTGTCCAACCAAAGACTGGTGGCCACCATGCTGAGGGGCACTTTCCTATAGGTAGCTACTGGCTTGTTTGGTGCTGAAGTGAAGCAAGCAGGAAGGGGATCACACGTGGTGTGCAATACAGTGGGCCGCTCTCCTCCGTAGGCACTTTGTAAAACCACATCACATTTGTGTGTCCCCTGCTGACCATGACTTTCTAAAAGATTAACCTGAGGGGCCTGTCAGTGTAGGGAAGAACTAGTTCTTTCTCCATGAAAAATTGCAGATGTTGCTGGGAGGAGAGCAGCAGCAGCCACCCGCAGCTGAGGGGAGGCCTCTCTGTAATCTTACTGTCTTGTAGTGGTTACTACGAGGGTCTGAGTAATGCAGGATGGTGTCAGTCCATTTGTGTCTGTCCTGCTGACACATCCAGCTGGTGGTTGGCATGAGTTGGTGCAGCCCCTTGTATTGTACCAGCACTTCTTGTGCCTACCACGGAGGTTCTCTGATGGATCTTTGTCTGAGACGTTCGTATGCTAGGACTCAAATATTTGCATTTGTGTGCAGCGCTGTGTGGCGGATAGCTCACCTAGCTGTGCTGATATTCCTGCTTCATAGGATTTAAATGTTCATCTGCCTGTTTTTATCTTCTGTTTCTGCCTGTGGGAAGAGGCTGCCTTCTAGGACAGCCTCGATTTCCCAGAAATGTTGATGCAGAATGGCAGTTCTTCATCTGCATGACGGATGGAGATAAGGAATTCTAAAAATACAAGCAGAGATGTTGAATAATTCACCTCAGACCTTCCTGAGTTTAGTACTCTGTGTTCAAGCCCTTGATTAAATTTAGTCTGTATCCTAGAAGAGCTCCAAACTTGCCTTCTCTTATGGGGCTGGAAAGAGCTGGTGTCCTGATGTACCTGTTTCCTGAACTGCAGATGACGTTGCATGCCTCCTGCAGGGTATGCGTAGCTTCCCATGCACAAACCCAGGGGGCAGGTTTGGTGAGAAGATGACTCTTGTTCTCACACAAGTAGGGGTGCAAAGCCAGAGCTGCCTTTTCCAGGAGAACCTTGTGCTCCTTGTGTAAACCAAGGCTTGGAGTGAGCAGAGCTGCTGGAAGCTCGGTGCAAATTTCATTCTCTCTCAAAGCCATCTTGCCCTTACAGGGAGGGATGACGTCTTCGACATCGAGATTGATGCGTACATTCATTGCGTTAGTGCCTTTGTCAAACTGGCCCAAAGCGAATACCAGCTCCTGACAGAAATCGTCCCGGAGCACCACCAGAAGAAGACCTTTGATTCTCTCATCCAGGTCAGTTGAGCCTCTCTGCTTGGCTTCTCTTGTAAAGGATACACACAAAGTCTTTTTTCCCCGTCCTCTTCATCGTGGGGCTGTGGATTCCACCAACTGCTGTGGGTGGCTAAGAGCACCACCGCTGCTGGGCTTGTCCTCCAGGACCTGTTTAGGGATCGGGGGCCTGCACAGACCCTGGAGAACACGTGCCCAGAGTCGCTCACCGGGTACTGCAAATGACCCAGTTTAGCACCAGCTAAATTGGCAACGTGAACTGGTGTCCTGCATTGAGCCCCTTCTGCTGCCTGGGCAAAAGTCATGCTGCTTCCTTCTGACTCTCTGGCTTTGTTGCAGGAGTCATTAGACAACTTGATCATGGAGGGGGATAACATTGTCTCAGCTGCCCGGAAAGCCATTATCCGACACGACTATTCGGCTGTGCTCACAATCTTTCCCATCCTTAAGCATCTTAAGCAGATGAAGCCAGAATTTGACCAGGTCTTGCAGGTAAGCATGATGGAATTGGAGAGGGTCCTGTGGCTTGAGTTGTCTGGAGAACTTCTTGAAAGGGGTTATCACAGTGGCTTTGAATAAAGCCTTGCTGCTTCTGTCCTCCAGCATGGACTGGAGGTTCACCGTCCTTTCTGTGATGGTGAACCAGCAACTCGGCATCTCTCAGCAGCAGTTCTTTTCAGTTCAAGTCATGACCCAGTGATGGGCCGCCTGCATTATTCTGCTGTATACATGGCCTCTGAGGCGTTTCATCTCTGATACTGTTGAGCTTAGTTTAGCCTGTGCTCACTGACCTCTGGGAGGTGGGCTGCTCTGAGGAGAGCCTGCTTGGACCGTGTCACAGGGTTCTCCAGGTATCAAATATGGCATCCAGGTTTAGCAAGGCTCCTTTCCATCTGCTTCCAGCTGGTGACTGATGCACCAGCCTCCTGTATCAGGTACTGCGTAAGAGGAAACACAAGAGGTAGCAGGTCCCAGTCATCGTTAGGGTCACAACATCTTCCCGTTCTGGCTGGCAGAAGAATTCAGGATTTCACATGTTGTTTATCGTGCTGTAGGTATTCTTCTGGCACATGGAGTGTTGAGAATGAGGTGCTGGGGTGGGGGATTGGGGATGGCAGGTGCTGGATGAAAGTTAGATACTGTTTGTTTTCCTTTTCTGATGTGTTGTTGAACTGCTCCAGGGAACTGCAGCAGGCACTAAGAACAAGCTGCCAGGGCTCATCACTTCCATGGAGACCACTGGTGCGAAGGCACTGGAAGAGTTTGCAGACAACATTAAGGTAGGATTCTCCTCAATGTTCTCTCTGGCAAGACCAGCAGGCTTGGAAGAAGGGTTTTCTGAGCAGAACCCCTAGTTTAGCTTTCAGCTTTCCATGAGACCACGTAGCTTCTGACTTTGAAGCAGGAGCTTGCTGGATCGTTTTGGATGGTCAGCTGCAAATACCAAATGCTTGGTGCTGATTTCAAATACAGAAAGCCTCTGCCTAAGACTGTTAACATGCATGCTACAGATAATTTGACATGAACTTCCAGACCTCTGCAGATATCAAGTCAACCTCAGAATTCAATCCTATTTAAAAAGAAAGGAAAATTGCTGACTTGAAAAGTTTTGGAGGACTCATGTCAAACTGTCCGTGTAAGATGGACTTGGTGAATGCACCGCCTGGTAGGCGAGCTGAACATTTGATGGTCACATGCTGAACAAAACCCTGTGGTTCTGAGCTGCCAGTGCGTGGGAGTTGTGGTTTCTGAGCACCAGGAGATGGCACTGCAAGAGCCAGGTCTGAGGATGTTGAGAGAGGCTGGATAAACAAGCCTACAGCTTGCTTGCAGCAGCGGTTGTGTTGTAGATGCCTTCAATTTCCTTACATGCTTACCTTACGTCTCTCTTTTCCCTTCTTAGAATGACCCGGACAAGGAATACAACATGCCAAAAGATGGGACAGTTCATGAACTCACCAGCAACGTATGTGATGATGATTTGAACCGTTCTTTGTTAAAAACAGGCTCTGAAGAGGTTTTAAAAAGACCAGTAGGGAAATTTCTTCAGTTAAGCTGTCTTGGTATTGGAAGGGCAATTAACTGGCTTCTACAGGTTGGTTAGCTAGTTACCCTTGCTAAGCCATGATGTGACTGTGTGGGTAAAACCCAGCAACTCAGAGTGTAGTGGTTTGTTTCTTGAAGGATTTGAAGTGTGGGGGGACGAGTGGTCCTTCGTGATCCTTAATAGCAGAGCACAGGAGACCCAATGTCAGTTGCTCATAACTTCCCTCCCTTCCTTCCAGGCCATCCTTTTCCTACAGCAATTGTTGGATTTCCAGGAGACGGCGGGTGCCATGCTGGCATCGCAAGGTACATACATGCATGGGGCTTGTTTGGGCATGCAGTTCCTTCCCCAGATTGTCTGGACACCTTCCCTAAAAAGATCAAACCTTAGCATGCACTGTGAGCTTGTTCTCCTCCTGTCCTTCACCCTGTGGTTTGTCTTGTCCTCCAATGTGCCATGACCACATAGTTGGTTGGAGTAGAGCAGGCTGAGAGGTGGAGAACTGGAGATGCAGGGGGTGCAGGGAGCTGAGGAGGCACAGGCCACTAGCAGGTGTTTGGAGAGGGTTAGGGGAGCCCATTAGGAAAGCAGGGGAAGGGGGAAGTTCACAGCTGCCTCCAGACTTTCAGCTGCAATTCCTGCTTGGAAAATTCTGCCAGTTCTAAATTAACTCAGGCAAGGATATGTCTGCTTCTTGCCACCTCTCCTCTAGTCACTGCCTTGTGCCCTTGCCACTTGCAGGCTCAGAGTGTGCTCAGAGCTTCGCAGGCCTTGACTCTCTCCTTGGCCAAAGAGGTGGTCTGAGTTTTGTCTTGGAGAAACCAACTGTTTCCCGTGTCCTTCACTGAATGGTGATGTCAACACTGTTGTTTCAAAGTCTTGACTGTTGTCGTGCTATAGACATCTGCCATAGGAGCTGATTCAAAAGGTAGCATAGGCTTTCTTATATTGGTCACATAACAAAATGTGACCATACCCATGACACACAAGCCGTTTCCATTTTAATTGTGGCTGGTCGTCCCGTCAGGTATAGAGGGATCCTGCTGTGTAAAGACAGCTTGAGAAAAATGCCTCTTTGCAGTCTGTTCAATTATTAAAGCTTGAAGTCAGCGTGACTGTAACAGATCTGGTAACTTAGGCTGACGTGTAGTACCTCAGAGCCATGAGACGACCCACAATCCAAGTACTGTGAGTTGTATTCTCTCCATCTGCAGTCAGGCCTTAGGGAGCATCTGCTGGTGTCATTCTCATGCAGAAACAGCTCTGTCGCTTGCTCCAAAAGCTAGGCCTGGCCCAACATGGGGCACCCACGCAGGGCAGAGCTGCTCTCATTTTGAGTGACGCTGTTTGCTGAATGTTGGTGAAGTTGTGGTCCCTGTCCAGCTGTGGACCTGGCGTCACCCTGGGCCAAGCATCGTCAGATCAGAGGTGATTCTGTCAGTGGAGATTAAGGGGGGGATGGTGACCTGCCCCAGGGGTGCCTCTGTAATGACAGCCTCCAGTTGCTGGCTCCAGTGTGGGTGTCTGGGGTTGGGTGAGAGAACTCCCCCCATGATCCCGAGTGGTAGGAAATAAATGCAGTGTTTTCTGCAATGTTTTCCTCAAGTGGCAGCAAAAGCAAAGTTGATCAGTCAATGCAGTGCTGCCGGTTTCTTGCTCTTGCCCACTGAACGGCTCTAGGGCCCTGTGTAGCCATGCAGGGATGCTAAAGTGTGGAGTGAGGGTGGGATGGCTTTGCTCGGGTTCTTGGGAAGGTTATGTGGGCTCTGCAGTTCATTTCAAGGACCAGTAAACTGCTGCTGGCATGAGGGGAAGCTTTCCTTTGCCTTGAAAGTGGGTTTGAACTGATTTTGAATATGAAGCGTCTTGCTAAATAGGAACAGTGTCTCTAGCAGGGGAAGGAGGTTAGACTCTGCCTTTCCTCTGTGGTCTCCACTCCATTTGTGGCCTTGGAGGGACTCCTGCCTGCTCTCCTGTGTAGCTGTCTGGCTGCTCTGTGTTAATATCTGCTTTGTTCTCAAAGGGATGGTGGTCTCTAACCTGTCTTTTTGCACTTTGCGTTTCTTTTTCTCTCTCCTCCCTCCCCTTTTCTCTCTGCTCTGCCTAATCTTTGTAGTTCTTGGGGACACATACAATATTCCTTTAGATCCCAGAGGTAAGCAGACTTACCCACACGTACCTGTTCATATTGCCTTGGACTCTGGTGATGTATGTTAATTCTTTATCCCCCAGGAGTGGTAAATAAATTAACACATAATTGAAAAGAGAAAAAAGGGAGGGTAACTAACTCTTGCCAGGGGGCTGGAGAGAATAGGGAGGGCTTGTCACCAGCAGACAATGAGGGATGCCACATGAGCTGAAACAGGCTAAAGACACTTTCATGGCACTGAATTTCTCTGGCACGGGTAGCAAATTGGCCCAGCTGGTATCATGCTTTATCCCATGTGTGCTCGGCTCCTCATTGTCCAACTCCCGGCAACAGGAGCCTCGAGGCCTTTCCCATGGGGTGCTTATGAACTCGGACCACCCGAACTAGGCCTGGCTGCCAAGCTTTGTGGTGGGGGGAGGAGATAGCTACCCCACGTGTCCTGTGGGACCCAAGCCCACAGGCCCTTGAGGGCAGAAAGCTATTGCTTATGCATAGGCAGAGGAACATGTGCCAGCCCAGAGACGTTGCTTGTAAGGGCAGGCTCTCATGCTGGCGCGGTCCCTCGTACGGAGCCAAGCAGGGCCCTATCAGCAACCATGGGGATGGCTAAAACTTTCCAGAGCCCTTCTGCTTGTTTCAATTACTGTTGTGTGCCTGCTGTTAACAGCTCCAGCTCGTTTGTTCTCTGATAGCAAATTTCTAGTGCATACAAACCCTTTTCAGGTGGTGGTGGAAGGAGGGGGAGGATGTATTTAATGACTCAATTTCTGAACAAGAGGATGTCCTCTGAGCACTAGGAAGGAGAGATTTCTGCTGGGGTGCTCAGCACTCGATGCAGTTACAAGGATTGCGGGGTGCAGAGCTCTTCCACCCTCACCCTGGAGAAGCCGCAGACAGTCAGCACTGAAGCAGGGAGCTAATTTCACTGTCGACAGGAGCTCTGCACTAATTCCATAGCAACAGGGACAAGGCTTGTTTGAATAGAGGCAGGCTGACCACACATATCCCGCTTCCCCATGGCATGTTAACTGGCCTAAGATTCTTTTCTTTTCAGAGACCAGCTCTTCAGCCAGTAGTTACAGTTCAGAGTTCAGCAGGCGGCTGCTGAGCACCTACATCTGTGAGTACTCTGCACACCTTCCCATTTCTGCCCCGTTGGCTGTCCTTCCCCTAGCTCGTTCTTGGGTGAAGAGTGCAGGCCGTGTCTCTTACTCCGCGTGATCTTTCCATGTTTGAGCTGGAGTCTGATGGGAGGGATGGAAAAAAGGGTCAAACTGGGAGTTTGACTGTTAGAGTTAGATGGGACAAAGCACAGTGCAGCAGCTCACCTCAAACGGTTCTCACCCAGAGCTTTGCACCTTCAACCTTACACAGGCTCCCGGCTCTGTAGAATCTTGATCCTGCATTTAACAGTAAGATGGTGAGTTCACAGTACTCCTTTGCGATGATCTCTTACAATGGGGATCAGGTCCTTTGGCCTCTTTGAGATCCGAGCCTGTGTTGTGGTCAGGCCGTGTCTCATCGCCCATGCTGGTCCTGGGGCTTATTCTGAACTCAGAACACAGCTGTTTTGCCAGTTGCACCAAAGACACTAGTTCGCAGAGAGGTTATGGTGACTTGCTGGGGAAAGACTTTCATAAGGCTTGTAGGATTGTTAAGTACAAGTGATTGTACCCTTGTCTGCGCACGCAGCTGGGGCTGTGCTCTTCGCTTCGCTGTGGGCCCACAGCGACGGTACAGAGCGCTCGGTTGGCATTGTCGGGAACGAGAAACTTCAGTACAAAACTTCTTGTTCTCTGCTTTTCCCTCTTTAAGGTAAAGTGCTGGGCAACTTGCAGCTTAACCTTCTTAGTAAATCCAAAGTTTATGAAGACCCAGCTTTGAGTGCCATTTTTCTGCACAACAACTACAACTACATTCTGAAATCTCTGGAAAAGTAAGTGTGTACCTGGGTAAATCCCCCTGAAGTCCAGGCTGGTTCTAAGCATGGTTTTGGTGCAGAGATCTGCACCGAGTGCATTTACTTGCTGGCCTGTCTAATCTCTGCTCTTTCTTCCATTCTTGAAACTGCCCTTTTGAAAGCTTTGCACTATTATAAACATCGCATTACACGAGCGTGGAACATAAAAGCATCAGAGATGCCTTAGGTTGTAGAGGATCCTTTGATCTTAGGAGGACTGAGGACATGGCTTTGGAAAGTAACTTGGAGTAGCTTCTGTCTCCCAGTCTGTGTGTTTCAAGATCTCTTTTATCATAAAGGGCAGAAAGGAACTTGTTGACAGGGGCCTGAAATGTTGCTATCCTGTGAGCAGCCCTGAGAGCAGCCGGCTCGCATATTTCCTCAGGTTTTCTGTTCTTTCAGGTCTGAGCTGATGCCGCTGGTAGCTGTGACACAGAAGACAGCTGAGAGGTCCTACCGGGAGCTCATTGAACAGCAGATCCAGACCTACCAGCGCAGGTCAGGCGACAGCCCTCTTCCCTTGGTTTTGTCGGTTTGAGAGCTCCCTGGGAGCCAGTGCTGCTGGAGCGGTGGGAGAGGTTAGCCTAAACCAGAAACTTGTCTAAAACCAAAGCCAAGTATTTTGGTTTCCAAGCAGTTAATCTAACTTGGGAAGGGTCACCGTGGAAAGTTTTGGGCTGTGTATTGCCTGGGGTGGCCTTTGGGTCAAGGGTGAAGACGTGGGTGTTCTGGTGAGGTGTGACTCCTCTCTGCCTCTTTGCTATCTCATTTCACATGCAGCTGGTTGAAGGTGACAGATTACATCTTGGAGAGAAACCTGCCTGTCTTTCAACCAGGAGTGAAGGTGAGAGGATGGGCAAGGATGGTTTTGAGATTATATAAATTGCTGGAAACATCTTCTCCTTTGTCATATTAAAAAAAATTCCCAGAAACCTTCTTTTTATCTCACGCCAGTATTGCTCTGCAGAGTGAATACTGCGGCTGGGACAAGGCAGGGAGCAGCACTGCCTTCTGATCTCCCCTGCCCCAGATCCATACAAGTCTTCTAACCTCTGCCTCCGTTCTTAGATTCTCACCTCAGCCAGATACTTCTATTTTGGATTTGCAAAACCCTGAGACCTTCCCTTAGAAAGGGCTGGAAGCATCAAGTAGTCTATTTTTATGTCTGTCCTGGCTGAAAATTACCCTTGTTAAACCTACTTCAGGTGAAAGCCAATTGCTGAACGTAGGGTGTGCTGCTCACTGCAGCTTTCTCCCCTCCCTGCTTTAGGGGAGGGAATTCAAGCCAAGTAGGTAGGCTATTACTAGGGTTGGATGGGGAGTTGTTGGCAAACACTGGTGTTGGGAATTTATTTCTGGAGATGAAATAAAATCCTTTCCCTCCTTGTTGCAGCTCAAGGATAAGGAGAGGCAGATGATAAAGGAGCGCTTTAAGGTAAGGAAGTATTAGACAGCATAAGAACATCCCCTAGTTGATTGGGACAGACAGTCAGACCAAAGATCTGCCTAAGGAGGAGACCTGTCTGTTGGTGATCAGCAGTGGAGGGGAAGAACATCAGACACAGTACAGACACGTGACTGCAGACAGGACACTCACTGAGCTTTACTTTGGACAGGGTTTTAATGACGGGCTGGAAGAGCTGTGCAAGATCCAGAAGGCCTGGGCAATCCCAGACGTGGAGCAACGGGACAAAATCCGCCGGGCACAGAAAACCATCGTGAAAGAGACCTATGGTGCCTTCTTGAACAGGTGATGACCTCTTGCAACATTATCCTCTCTTTGGATTTACTGAGGTCTTTGGGGCCTACAGCAGCCTGAGCCGAGGCACTTTCCTGCTGTCCTGTCTTAGCTTCTCTACCTTGCGCACTAAAACATCCCCAAGCCGAGCTCTGCTAGTTGCGAACATCTGCCGTCACCCTGATTCCTTGATCAGGGTGAGTGCGGGTGTTCTGGCTAGCACAGAGCTCTGAGCCACCCTGGGCTAGTCATGTAAAACTCAGGGGACCAGCTGTAACCCGGTCACTCGCTCCCTACAAGATGCCCTGTCAGACTGCAGTGCGGTGCGCTGGGGTGGGTGATTTGTGACAGAGGAGGGGCCTGTGGGGGTCTCTGCTGGGTTTGTCACATGGGTTTGTCTTCCTTTGCAGATATGGCAATGTGCCCTTTACCAAGAACCCTGAGAAGTACATCAAATACAAGGTCGACCAGGTGGGGGAGATGATTGAGAAGCTGTTTGACACATCGGCATAAATCTCCAGCAGTCGTGGACTCTCCAGCTGCCACGTACAAGTCGGCACTCTCTCAGCAACGGGGCACCCTTCCCTTCTCCCCTGCCCCATTGTGGTGGGCAGGGTGTTATACTTGTATTTATCAGGTTTATAAACCTGTGGAAACACTACCTGCAGGCTGTCCTTGCCTCCTTCTGTGGATCTGGAGCAAAGGCTGCTGCGTGGCCTCTTAACGTTTGTGCATCTTGAGGCCTGGGTATCAATGTTAATGCTTTGATATGCAGCAGCCACGGTGAGTGTGTTTAAAAAAAACAAAACCAAATCACCAGAACAAAAAAAAAAACCCCACCAACCCCCCCCCCCCCGAAAAATCCCCAACCAAACAAAAACCGAAACAACCCACCACCCTACGGGTACAGCCCTTCTGCAAAGGGCGGGAGGCCGTAAGCTCCAAATGGTGCTGCCCCACTTCCCTGACGGGTTTTGGGGACCTCGGTTCTGTAGGATCCCAAAGGATGTTCACGTTGTTACTCTGAACTGTGATTTAGCTCGGCGGTGGGGCGAGGTGCGCGTTGGGTGGCGTGGTGGCGCCTGGCAGGCCTGCGGTCCAGCCGCGTGCGGGGGGCGGCTTCCCCCAGGCACCGTGAGCCGCCCCAGGAGCGGCGCTGTCCCGCGGGAGGCGGCGGTGGGCAGGGTGGTGACGGGCTGGAGCCGGGACAGAGCAGTGAGAACCTGAGGGAGCTCCGTGGCACCTGGCTGCTTGCTGCTCCTCGCTGACCTGAGGCAGAGCACCTTCTTCCCATCCCTGTTTTTCTTTGCCTCCTGTCTCGTTAAAGCTGATGCATCTCTTTCCTGCAAGCAGCCAAGTCCGTTCCCTTCATTTAACCCACGGGCATCCCATGAGAAGCAAGTGCTGCTCTTCCACGCGCCTTGGAGTGATGCTGGCAGGGTTTGATATGGGAGCTGTGCTCTGCCACCTTCGCACCAAGGCCTTCCAGGGCTTCGGAGCACGTATGTGGTTTCTGTGGTCTCTGGCCAGGCACCTCCTGTTCCCACCTCACCCGCTCCCGCTGCTCGCTCTATTGTGGGATCTTCTCCATCATTTGCCCGTGGTAACACTTGAAATAGGGGTTTCCATAGACCTCGGAGCGCTCACAATAGCTGCTACTTTGCAATTTGGAGCAAATCCATTGTTCACCTGAGCCCGTGCCCGCAGGGGTGAGCGTGTGCTCGTGTCCAATTAGCCCAGCCGCGGCAGAGCCTGTCCCGGGCACCGCAAGCAGCGCGGGGCGGTGGAGAGGGCAAGGCAGACCTCGGAAGGGCGGAGAGCTGCGTTTTAACCCTTCTGCTGTGCATCCACCGACCTGCCTTTTCCTAGCCCGAGGCTGCTCTGCGCGGGGTGTCGCAGCTACGCGGTGGCTGTTTCCCTGGGGCAGGCAGGGTTGTGCATCCTGGGAAGGGTCGGCCCCGGGCAGTTACGGTGCCGGTGGATAAGGGGGGCCAAGTGGCAAAGGGCAGAGAGGTGACGACCCATCTCGCCCAGTGTCCCACGGGAGTTGGGTGTCAGAGCCTGGATGAGATCGCAGGTCCTGCTGTGGCAGACCCAGCGCTCGCCTGGGCTGCTGCCTCCACAGACGGCTGTTTTTCAGGTAGCTCCTGGCCTTTCTGAACCCCTGACCTCCTCTTCCTCCTCAGCCTGGACCTGAGCATGGTCTGAAATGCTACTACCTGCTCTCAGAGGTGTAGCAAATGCCTGAAAAACAGCAGATTTGACAGGCTCGACCAGCCCAGAGCTGGAGCGCTGCGTGGGTTCAAATCTCGATCGCACGTGCCTGGCGCTTTTCATGTGTCTGGCCACGTGGGCTCACAGTACTGACCCAAGGCAGGGACCTTCCCTCCTGCTCTCAGGTCTCAAATGCTTGAGGAAACCTGAGACTTAAATGCTAGCTGTTTTTCCCTCTGCCAGCTCCAAGAGCCTCTGAAGGCTGGCAGGCGCCGGACAGTGTTTTTAAGCATAAGCAAAGCGCTGCTGGCTCGCATTATACGTGGCGTCGAGCCTGCTGGATACGCGCGCTGACGTTCACCAGAAGGAGCTGGATTCCATCTTTCTGGATCTGTTTCTGCCACAGCAGCGGTCTGATCTGAATTTCTTTCTCCAGGAGAGTGTGGAATTCATTGTGCTAAGGCTGAAGCTGTAAAATGTTTTATGGCAGCCGACCCCAGGGTGAGGAGACTCACCTGGAACGGCTGCGGGCAGAGCTGGGGAAGGACGGGGGGAGCTTTGTCTGCAGCCTTTCTGGAGCATCTGAGCTGTAGTGTGGGGGCTGGTATCGTCCCTGTGCTGACATATGAGACCCCTTAAGGTCTGGGATGGGACCACATCACGTTCTCTGGAGAGTTTGGGAGCGGTTCTGCATGGCCTACACTGGAAGAGGCATTTCTGGGCTTTGCTGCCAGCCTGTTCCCCAAGGAGACCTGTAGCAGTCTGGGGCCGGCGAGGAGCTGGTCCAGCTCGGCTCAGAGGGGGGGGGGATGCAGGCAGAGACTGGGATGCAAAATGTCTCACTCTCTCCTGGTCTCTCCATGACTAGCAACAGAAGCTGGCTGGGTTGTTTTCTACCCTGAGGCTCCCCTGACCACATCTGGAGGAAGAAAGAGGGCTGAGAGGCTGCTGGGGGCTGAGGACCCAGCTCAGCTCAGGGAAGAGGTGGCTTCTGCTGCTCCCGGCTGTGTGGCTCTTACGTGGGAGTCCAAGACCCACATTTTCCCTGACCTAAAGGGAAAGCGGAGCCACCCAGTCCCTGTTTCCTAAATCCAGCCTCCTGTTTGCCCTGGTTGTAACCCTTCCCGCACCGCCTGCCTCTGCCCTGCACCGGGAATGAGGTGGATGGGCTCCCGGCCCTGGGGAGCAGCTGCTGCGGCAGCCGGCCCTGCTTTGGGGGCAGGGGCACGCTTCGGCCAGAGCCACCCCTTCCTTGGGGCGGGAGCGGGGGGAACCGCTCGCCCCCTCGGGCCGACCTCAAGCGTCCGAGTCGCGTCTGATGCTGCGCAGCGCTGGGGAACAGCTCCAGCTCCGCGTGCTCCTTGGCTTTTTATGGTAAGGAATGTCTTTGCGATGTGTTAATTAAGCGCGATCATGGCAGCCAGCACCTTCCTGACACTCTCACAGTCGAGCACTTCGCAGCCCCCGCTAAGAGCTGAGCGTTGAGCATCGCTCATGGCTCAGACTGCGGGAAGGGGCTGAGCCCCCTCTCCCTCCCTCTTTGCTTCCTCCAAGGCTCCGGGGGCGTTCAACGCCCTCCCCTCGCCTCCCGTTCTGCCCTGGCTGCCGGTGAATCCCCTGACACAGACAGGGCCAGGCTGGGGGACGGGTCTCCGATTCCCTGGGTTTTGGGGCTGGAGCCCCATTTCTCTGGGTTTTTTTTTTTCCTTGCTGCAGTGGGCCAGGCTGGGGGGACGTGCCAGGGTCTGGGCGTGCTACCTGCTCTCGTGGCTTCCTTGGCACCGACCATTATTTTGGGGCAGGAAAAGGGGCTTGTCAAACCCCCCTGGGACAGGCTCTGGGGTCCCTGCAGCCACCCAGGGCTGCTACTGGTGTGGTTTGCAGCTGGGAGCTGTGCACAGCGGAGACGAGGGTGGGAGGCTCAGAAGCCTCAGCCCCCACCTCCCTTGGCTGCCTCCTCACACTGGGGAGCAAATTTGTCAGAGTAAGTGTTTGAAAACAAACCCACAAACCAAAGCAACTTCTTCAACCCTGGTGATAAATCCACATACTGGGAGGTTCGCGCTAACCTGAAGTTTCAGCGAAGTGCCCTTCGTGTCCCTGCCCACCGTTGGACTTGGTGGGCGCTGAGTTTGGCCTATTTATTTTCTGCTGCCTGTTGAATCTGCTTTTTTAAATTTTAACTGGAACACGGGGACTTGATTTAAGAGAGAACGCCCCAAGGGGACAGCCTGGGAGCCTGTCCCCACTCAGCCGGGAGCGCTGCGCAGTGCCTGGTCACGATGCTCTTGTCTCTTCCAGCTGGGCCTGATACACTCCCTTGTTTGGGGGACAGTCGCTTCCCACCGTGGTTTTGTGGTGGCAGCAAAACCTCGTGCTTGCCCTTGAAGGGCTCGTCAGGGCATGGGCTGGGCAGGAGAGTGATGGCCTCATCCTCAGACGGGCAAGGGCAGCTGCACCTGAGGGGTGTTTTTAACTTCTCTCTGTTTCTGTAGCATCTTGTAAATGGTGCAATGATCCGGCCGCTGTCACCGGCTCCGCTCTTGCTGCCTGCAAACAAGCAGATGTCCATCGATGGGCGAGGAGGGCAGCTTGGATGTGCTGCGCCAGAGGCCCGCGGGAGCCTGGACCTGCTGCCCAACATCAGCAGAGCCTCGCTGCTCCTGCGTGAGGGTGAGAGCGGCCGCGGCGTGTGACGGAGGGGGTGCGGGGGTGCTGGAGGCAGGGGTGTGCAGAGCCCGCCTCCAGCCCGCCGCCACCCTCTGGGGTCCTGCTGCTCAACAGTGACCGTGCCCACGGCCCGGGGGGAGGCGACGCAGCGATGCTTTGGGCTGGGAGCTGACTTTGGGGTGTCCTGGGCTGTACCTTCGAAGCAGCCGCAGGGGCGGTTGGGCAGCTCCAGAGCAGTTACACGGCAAAGCGGGGCTCAACCGCGGGCTTGGGAGGCTGTTGGAAAGGCTGGGGGCAGCCGTGCGCAGACCAGAGCTGCGCGTCCAAACCCCTTCCTCTGCGCATCGGTTTTCTGCTGTCCCCTTGAGCCGTCCCCGATCGGTGCCCGGACCCTGCTGAGCCCCGGCACGACCTCGGTCCCCAGGGACGTGCTGAGCGTCTCCAGGGCAGAGCTCCCCCTCGTGAGGTTCGTGCCCGCCTGGCCCTCGCCAGCTCAGGGCAGCAACGAGTCGCTGAAGCTGACTTTTTTTTGAGGGGGTCGGCGGGGAAAGGGGGTGGTGGTGTTAAATGCAAGTAGCGGATGTGCAGGAATTCTCTGCACAACGACTATTCCTGTGATGCTTAAAAAATATTGCTGGTCATTTGCTGGGCTGTTTTGCGCGTCCACACATGTGTGCACATGCACTTGCGCTGATTCTGTGTGTTTGGCTGCGGTATCGGGGTGCTGCTTTCACATCTCTCCAGCTGAGGACAGTTCCCAAGTCTCTCCTTTGGGGAACCAGCTCTGCCAAGCTTTGGCAAAGGCTTTACTTCGTTATTGCTTTGCTTCCCTCTCATTTTGCCCTCTCACCTTTCCCTTGCTGGGGAAGATACCGGCAGATCGTGGGGTCCAGCGGGAGACAGGCAGCCGGCGTGCTTGGGAGGATGCCCAGGGCTGGGTGTCCCCTGGGGTGGTGCGGGAGGCGGCTCCTGTGTAATTTAGGGCAGGCTGCTGCATAGGGTTAGTTTGTTCTTGCACAGCTATCTGTCCTTTGCACCTTCTTCCAGCGCCCAGGCTGCTGGCGGATGCGGGTGACAGGCCATGGGATGCTCCATCTCGTACCTGCAGCAGTTGGCAGCTTGTTTGCAAAACCCATCCCTTTTCCCATCGATTTTCTTACACTAAAATTATTATTTATTCCTAATCCCATTTCTGTCGGGGCTGGCCGTGAGCCTTGCAGTGGGGTGAGAGCACCTGCATACCAGGGCTCTGCTTACAGCGCCGGTGCAATGGAAATGTTGGGGCTCCTCAACAAGCCCCAAAGCTGCAAACTGAGCAGCCGCCTGCGGCAAAGCCGAGCGAGGCAGAGCAGCGAGCGGCCGTGTTGTTGCAACGCGTGTGGTTTTGATGAGCTGTTTTGAAGAGGTGACCCCATCCCCTTTCCTTCTCTGGCTGGTAGTCATGGTTCCAAGCTGCTAATGCTCTTTTGAGCCCCCTTTCCCTTGCCACACCAAACTATCCAGGAAACAAACTGAGTTTACAAAATCCACGGTAATTTTTCCCTTTTCTCCTGCTGGATGTCGCGAGCCTGCTTTTGCCAGGGTGGGACGCCGGGATTCAACGCCTGCGGAGCCCGAGTGCTGTCACTGGGGTCAGAGCCACCCATCAGAGTGGCCCCCAGCTTTTCCCGTGGCCGGCTCAGGGGCGGCACCTGGAACCTCTCTGGGGCTGGGTGAGGAGTTTGGGGCACAGCCTGCCCCCCTCTGCCTGGCCCTGCTCCCTGCGGATCCCCCGGGGCCAGGCGCTGTGGGCTGGGTCACACTGAGCATCAGGAGCAGCAGCAGCCCCGGTACATCCCTCGGGGGCTGCTCCTCCTCTCGGGTCGTTCCCCCCGACACCCCAGCTCTCACCCCACGGGGAGACACGATACCTGGGTACCCGCCCGGTTCCTTCCCCCCTGCAGGGCTCAGTGCAAAGGCTCGCTCTGTCTGGGTGGGCTTCGAGCCCCTCGTGGGGGCACGGTGCATGGGCTGAGGTTTGCTGGCTGGCTGGTACATCTGTCAGCGGTCATTTTTATTTTCTTGTGAACGCTGTAAAAAGATGAACTCAGGAGTAACTCCTGTCCTTTCTAGGAACAGAAGGGGATGGGCTGGGGGGGCGGGTCTCGATTCCCAGGGTTTTGGGGCTGGGTTTTGTTCCCCTTCACACACTCCCGTGTGAAGGGGACCATCCTGGGCTTGAGCGGGCACTGACTCCGTGGGGTTCCTGTGGTGCAGCCCCAGCACTGGCACCGAGATGCCCTGCGGCGCCTCACGTTGGGATATGTGGGTGCAGCTGGGTGTGATGGGAAAAAGGGGTCTGGGGGGGTGGGAAGGCGTGGAGCGGGGACGGTGCCTCCTCTGTGATGGCACGAAGGGGCAGGGGACATTGCGCCCCCAGCCGTGCCAGCACAGGGAGCCCTGGCCTTGGGCAGTGCGGGGGTGGTCGGTAACACCTCCATCCCCAGGACTAGGTGATAACTGTCCAGGAGAGGGGGCTGAGGCCCTCGGTGTGGGGGGGAACAGCCATCGGAACCAGACCCCGTGGTTCTCCGAGCAGAGGTGGATGAGGGCAGGAGGAAGATAAGGCTTTTAGCCATGTTTCTGTGGCTGATTCACTCTTTTCCCTGGCTGGGAAGGGTTGAGCAGGGGAGATAAATGCAGATGTAAGGAATGGAGCTGTTTATACGCTTGTTCTCTGTGACTTATGCCGTGAGCAGGCCTAGTCTAAATATAATGGTTATTGATATGAGGCAGAGGCTGATTTACGGCCCTCTGCATGGGGACAGGAAGATCTCGTTATAATAACACTCAGCAGGGGAAAACAAACGTTAGACAGCCAAAAGCTCCCCAGGAAGAAAGGCCAAGCGCTGGGGATGGGTGGAGAACGATGTGGCACAGAGGAGGGCTGCGTTGGGACCCGGATCCCAGAGCAGACCCCCGGGGAGAACGCGGCGGGTCCCGGAGTGAAATAGCCTCCTGCATCACACCCCCATCCTGCCATGGGGATGTCACAAGGAGGGGAATCTGTGCAGACAGATTTACACCCTCCATAATGGCAATTTATAGATACGTGATCTTCATGGGTGCCTGGTGCCATCGGGGCACAGCCCTGGGCATCACAGGGATGCTCGGCACAGCCCATCCCAGGTCCCATGTGCTTTCACCACCTCCTCCAGCTGCGCTCTGCCACCGGGATTTCAAAAGAGTTAACTGATCCTATTCCAGCGACGCTCTTCTGGTAAGAAAATGATGGGTCTCCAGATAAAGCCCTCGGCTGCTGGGGGTCGCAGGGCTCAGCTGCTCGGGGAGCCTTGGCAGTGGTAAGAGTGGGGGGCGCGTGAGTCACGTCAGCCTCCGTGCGGGCGCGTTCAGGGGAGCGCAGGGCTGTTCCTGGTGCTCCCCTGGCCCACCTCGATGGATGTGCTCCGGAATAACCCACATCCTCCACCCCCGCACCGCCCAAGGCTTCCCCCAGGCCAGCGGGTCCCACCACGCTCCAGCACCTGCCTCTCGTCTGCTGTGGACCGTGGGGTGTCTCAAGGGAGCAGGACGCAGGGTGCAGGATGGAGGGCTTTATTGTGGCTTCCCCAGCTGGCTGCGGTCCCCCAGCCCTCGCACAGCCCCAGCTGTCCAGCCCCACGCCATGGCTGCAGCAAAGCAGTGCCAGAGCTCTGCCTTGCTCTTCTCCGCAAGCACCGTGCCCGGGCTGAGATGCCGAGCCATGCCCAAGCTGTCTGAAAGCATTAAGATCCTCCCCCAGCCCTGACCCACAGCATAACCTGTCCCACGGGGCCATGGCTGTGCTCCCCCGGCAAACAGCCCCCCTCCCCGCCGGTCCTTGGTGACCTCCGGGTGCTCTGCAGAGCCTCGCACGTACCGAAACGGCAGGGGAGAGCCACGGTCGGCAGCGCGGGGCAGTGCCCTGCGCCCTCGACAGTCCCATACTCGGGCTACGGTGCTCGTCTCAGCTTCCAGCCGAGCTCCATCTCGGGGATCCTTCCCCTGAGCCACAAGCCCCAGGGAGATGTTAAAGCCCAGCCAGCACCGGCTGTGCCAGGAAGGTTTGTCTCTTGATTTCTATGCTTCTCTCCTGGATTTTCCTACCTGAGCCAGGTTTGTGCCCCGATAACCGCGGCCAGCACTGCCCTGGACACAGCTCCCGAAGTGGGACACAAGCAAACCAAGACTTCCCAGATGTCCCTAAAAGGTCACCCCGCTAGCTCCAGGCAGACACCGTGTTGGTTGGAGGGACCAGAGCTTTCAGCGGGCTCCAGGCGTGGATGCAGCAGGGTAAAAGTCCCTCCGTGACGGAGGAGCAGCTACTTCCACGTGGGAGTTGATCTGGGGGTTTGATCTCTCTGCTCTCAGCAAGTGCTTGGTGGAAGCAAATCCTGCCCTAGGATCCTCGGTTGTCCCTTGGCTGAGTCCATAGCCAGCAGCAGTGCTTTAACAGTTTGGATATCTGGGTATATTTGAATGAAAAAGGGCATGTTTTGGTGCATTTTAACCCAAAATGTAGCCCATCCCCAGGCCTGCGATGCTGTGGGGGACCGCAAAGCCGTGGCGTGGGAAGGAGCTCTGCTAGGTGACGCTGAAGGTGGCGGAGCCATCCGCTTTCTGCTGCTGCCCCAGCGGCTCTGCCTCCCCCCAGGGCTGGGCTGGGGCCTTGCAGCGCAGCGAGGAGCGGCCGGGCAGGGCTTTGCTGATGTGGGTCACCTCGCTGAGCTCTGCCTCCAGCATGCTGACGGTGTTCGTCACCTGGGCCACGTGCACCTTGTTGGCTGCCTTCTTGTGCAAGAGGCAGATGAAGGTTTTCTTGAAGCCCTTGCGGAAGTGTTTGGAGACCAGGGCGTAGACGATGGGGTTCACGCAGGAGTTGGCGTAGGAGATGAGATGCGAGAGGATGCGGAGCACGTACGTGGCGTGATTGAGGGGGAAGTACCCGAACCAGACGCAGAGGATGAGGAGGTGATGGGGCAGCCAACAGAGACAAAACAAGACGCCTACGATGATGATCATCCTGGTGACCTTCCGCTTGGCCTTCTTGGCCTCCGACATGTCTTGGAGAGGGTCCACAGACCTCCACAGGTAGCGAACAGTCTGCACGTAAGTGAGGCTCAGGATCAGCACTGGGATGATGTAGCTGAAGATGAAGGTGCAGATGTCCATGACCTTGCGCTGGGACATCTCCCAGATGGGGTGGCAGACGGTCAGGTTGGCCAACTGGAACTCCTGGTAGTAGCTAAGGTAAGGGCCCGAGAAGATGAAGGAAAGCCCCCAGATGAGGCAGATGGCTGTGAGGGCGTTCCTGGGTGTCCTCAGCTCCCTCGAGTGCAGGGGGTATCGTATGGCCAAGTACCTGCACGGGAAAGGGAGAGGGACATGACTGCAGCCCTGGGGAGGGCACGGAGAGCCGCTCCAGGAGCAGATTGGAGAAGGGGTGAAAGTGGTGATGGATTTGAGCTTTCTGTGGCAGTTAGTCCCACAGCTGATCCCCTGGCACTTCTAAGAGTCCCAGTGGGGTGAAGGAGGATCCTCTGCCCTGGCACTGTCCCGTCACCCTCTCTGTTCCCAGCAGGGCTTGTGGGGAAGACGGGGTTGGTCCCCTTCTGTCCCTCTCCCTAATCCAGCAGCTCCTCAATTGATGATCAGTCTGTGTCCGGCACAAGCAACAGCAGCACTGAGGATACAAAGGCAGGAGCAAGTCCCCAGGATCCCCAGACACTGTGTTCCTCACGCTGGCACACGTGAAAGCTCGTCACCCATTTTCAGTTCTGCAGTTAGCTGGTTCCTTAATTACGCCCAGACCTAGGGGCTCATGCAAGCCCCCGCTTGCTCAACAGCCCCCTTCCTCCCAGCCCTGTGGGATGCAGGACGAGAGGCAGACCCTGGGTCTGGTTTAGCTCCCGGGGGGTTGTGGGGGGGGGCTGTCCCGGCAGCAGCACGGTGCCATGCCGGGACGGCAGGAGGCATCCAGCCCTGCTTTGGGGCTGCTGCAGCTCTTCCCAGGGGACTTGCCACATCCCACCATCTCATGGGTTTTGAGCACCGAGCACAGGAGCACTGGGAGCTCCCTGCCTCTTGCTTGCTGGGGGTTAGTACCTCACCAGCCCTTGCAGAGGCAGGGGCTGAGCTAGCACCGGGTAAAGCACAGGCAGGAGCAACAGGCTGCCTTTTGCAGAGCTTCCTGGCTAAAACTCATCCTGGACCAGGCTGGGACAGTCACTGGGACAAGGGGCATCACTGGGACAGAAATGGGCTTTTTGTTAATGAAAGGGGAGGGTGGGAAAAGCAGCGTTCCAGCTCAACCATCCTGTATTGCCTTCTCGAGAGTTGCCTGCTTTGCCGTGGGCTGTTGCGAGAGCCGGGGCGCTCTCCCCACGTCCTGGGAAGAGCCGGGGCTGCACAGGGACTAAGCTTTGTTTCCCTCTGGTTTTTCTATCCCGTCTTCAGCTGCCAGAGCCTGTGGAAAAACCCTAATTCTATAGCTTTGGGCTCTGAAAGCCTCCTCCAGTTGGGCACTGGGGGCAGGGGTCCCAAACCAACCCTCTCTGCTGGACCCCATCCTTGGTGCTCTCGTTTCCTTGCACACAGAAACTGGGAAATGCTCCTGGGAGCCCCGGGAGGTCGCAGCAATCGGGGCTTGGCTCTGGGGGCCTCTGTACCCTCTCCTGCCTGGGGGGCATCCAGCAAAGGGGGGGATCTAGAGAAGGGGGAGCCTCAGGGTACAGGGAATCACCCCCCACCCATCCCTTTTCTTACCTGTCGAGGGAGACGGTGGCCAGGGTGAAGCTGCTGGCGTACATGGTGAGGTAGATGAAGAAGTGGACAGCCCTGCACATGAAGGGCCCGAACACCCAGCCCTCCAGGGTGTAGATGGTGGCTTGGAAGGGGACGCAGAAGAGGATGAAGCAGAGGTCGGCCACCCCCAGGTTGAGGATGAAGAGGTTGGTGGTGTTCTTCACCTGCCTGTTGCGCAGCAGCACGGCCAGGACCAGGCAGTTGCCCACCGTGCCCACGAGGAAGATGGCGAGGTACACCAGCGGGATGATCACCAGCTCGGGCTGCCAGCCCGCCTCGGAGCCCGCTGCCGAGCCGTTCATGGCCGGGAGCGCACGGCTGTGCCCGGAGCGCGCAGCGGGGATGGACGACGGGCGAGCGTGCATGGAGAATGCGCTGGGGAGGCGCGCGGAGGGGGCTTGGGGAGCGCGGCGCGGGGTACACCAGGGCTTGCACGGGAAAAGGGGTGCACGGAGAGGTCGGCAGGGAGCGTACCAGGCATGCACGGGACAGGGGGTGCACTGAGAGCACACTGGGGGTGCTCAGAGAGCATACCAGGGAGTGCAGCAGGGATGCAAAGGAAAAGGGGGTGCATGGAGAGTGCAGGGGGAGCGTACTGGGGATGCACGGGGACTACGTGGGAGATACACGGGAAAGGGGGTGCACGGAGAGGGTGCAGGGGGACCCGCGGGGAGCCGGCCAGGGTTACGGGGAATGTGTGTGAGTGTGGATGCGCGGGGAGCCCCGGGGGGTGCAGGGAGGGGATGCGCGGGGAGCCCCGGGGGGTGCAGGGAGGGGATGCGCGGGGAGCCCCGGGGGGTGCAGGGAGAGGATGCGCGGGGAGCCCCGGGGGGTGCAGGGAGGGGATGCACGGGAGCCCCGGCGTGCGGAGGGGGATGCGGAGGGGAGCCCCGGGTGTGCGGGGGGGGATAAGCGGGGGGGTGTCCCGGGGGTGCCGGGGAGCCGGGCGCCCCTCACCTCCTCCGGGTCGGCCGGCTGCCCGCGGCTCGGCGCTCTCCCTCCCGCCGGCGGAGCGGGGGGGTGCGTGTCTCCGGGGCGGCGGCTCCCGACCGAGCCCGCTCCGCCGCGGCCCCGGGGAGGGGGGCCCGGCTCGCCCCCGCTTCCCGCCGGGGTGAGCACTGGCCCTCCGAGGACCCCCCCCCCCGCGGCGGGGGTGGGCGGAGGGGCTCGGGCCGGTGGGGGTGGGGGGGAATAAATCCGGTGGGGTAAAATGTCCTTCGGTGCCGCCCCGAAGGGGCTGGTAGCCGGGCTGGGCACCCCGAAGGGAGCTGGGCACCCCGAAGAGAGCTGCACAGCCAAACTGGGGTGTCCGGGGGGGGTTTCCTTATTCCTCGCCCCTGCAGGGGTCACTGGGAGGGGGCTTGTCTCACCCTAGGGGCTGCGGGGTTGGTTTTTTAGGAATCAGGTCCTCTCGGACTGTGAAAGTGTCCAAATTGTCCAGCACACGGCTAAACCCTTGCGCCAGAACACCCCAGAGGTGAGCTCAGGTTTGCAGAGAATCGGTGTTTTTCCCCGGGGTGAGGGATCAGGGTAATGATTCACTGCAGCAAGAACAAATCTTTTGCTCGTCTGTTTTCTTTTTCTTCCTGCAAAATTGCCTGATTTGTTCCTTCAGAGCCTTCACAGATGGGAGTCTCAGGACAGGTGGGTGCAATCAGCTCTCTGAGGATGATGCTTCTGGCCCCCAGGCTGCCTCGCTTTGTTCCCATGGAGAGATAAATATTTAATATACCAATTACTTCCATAACTAACTCATTCCGCAGCTTCTCAGTTGTCTTAGTGGACGTTCAGATCTAGCCTGCTAGCTGCGCTGGGAGGTCGGGGGACAGTCACAGCCCTGTGACATTGCTGCCACGCCATAGGGAGCCCTTTTCACCCTTGGCAGCCCACGAGCAGCCCCACCAAACCTGCTCCTGTTCGGCTATGTAGATGAGGCTCGTGGGGAAGCAAATACACCACTTTGGTGTGGGGATGCTCTGCTCCTGATGTTACCTTGCAGGGGAAAGCCAGCCATCCGGCAGGGCACAAGTTGGTGCTGAGACACAGCAGCGTGGCTCTGCCTTCCTCTCCTGACCCCAGGCTGGCCACACGCCCTCGGGGAGCCGCTTCTGCCCCCGGCAAGGGCTGCGCCGCATCCTCAGCCGCTGCCGTGGAGGTTGCAAGGCTCCTGGGGAAAGCCCATCCCCAGGGAGGTCTCACCCTTCAGCAGCTGCCTCAGCTCCCTGTGCCCTCAAACACCCACAGCAGGGCACTGGCATTTGGGTTTATTGACACTGGTGGCGTCTTTGAGCTCCCTTGAGCTGTGGTCAGCTCGCAGAGAGGCCAGGTCTACCTTCACACTGCATCGTGACACTATTAAAAAAGATGAGGGAAAACACCCAGTTTCTTCCCAAACGGCAACGCGACTCATAACCTGTAGCCTGTACGCAAAGATCAGTAGCAGTATCTCCCATCCAGAAACCGCAAAACAAATTCCTGGCCTGAGACGTAGGTGGGTTATTTGGGTAGGGGTGCGGCAGGCTGGGGATCTGGCCTCCAAGGGTGGCTGAAAGGAAAAGGTGCCATGTAAAGCTACCAACCCTCCCAGGATGCAGGGGCTGGTGGCGCAGGGGGGGGTCTGTGCATGGCATGAGTCTCTGGAGCCGATAACCCTCAGTGGATGTATTCTCTGCAGCTCTCCCCGCGATGCCAAAGGCAGCTCAGACCCACTGCCTCGCTGCAAGGCTCTCAACCAAGGCTCTGGTTGGTGCTGTGCCACAGCTTTGTGTTGTCCTCCTCTCCCTCTGCCCTGGGGCAAGAGCAGAGCCAGCTCTGCCACAGCAATCCACTCACCGAGCCTTTTAACCTCCCACCTCCAGACTCCAAAGGAGCAGCAAAGCTTTGTGCCACCATATGAGGAAGAACCTAATGCAGGTCAGTCTGAACCGCCACGGCCGTGAGAGAGGAGCTGTTGTTTGTAAAAGAGGCTTCAGCTGACATGTCTCTGCCTGGTTCAAGCATCATCCTGATACACAGTTTTGTTTAGATAGGGAATGGATCCCTGGGAAATGCGGTGGAAACCCAGAGCAGACAGAAACGGCTTAAAAGGTTTGCAGTGGAAAGCTGCAGCTTGAGGACTTGGGTTTTCTTTTTCCCCTTTGAGCTTTCACGTCCACAAAAGGAAAGGAGAGCTTTGAGATCAGAAATAAGAGGTCATACCTGAGCCCTCTGAAGGGGAGAGGAGCAGAGAGTGCTGCTTGCTGTAGCACGGCAGCAGCAAACTGCAGCCAGCCTCGCTGGCCCCAAGGGCAGGCAGAGCCCCAGGCGGGCACAGGCACGCCTTGGGGGGTGAACCCAGTGGGAACAGCTATCGGAGCAGCTAGTAATGCTCAGTGTTATAATGGCTATGTTTGCATAAGTATTTAGGACAGTAAGTATTCAGAAAACAGCTTGCTGTTTGTCCCTAAGTGGAATCTCTAAGCTTGGTTCAGATACTTAAACCTCTTGTGCAAGAGGACCAGGTCTTAACTGCTTCCCTTGGGTTTATAGCTTTAAATAGCTGCAGGGAAGGGCTCCTGGGTTTGGGCCTTGTTCGGGGCTTTTAAATAACAGCAAAGAGTCTCCTCCTTTACCAGGTGCACAGTCAGATGGGGTAAAGGCGTTCCCTGCCACCACAGAAGTGCTGTGGCCGGAGGGGGGACATTTTGCCTAGTGCTTGGCCTGGGGGAGTTTAAACCCACCCTTCTCAAGGGCTGCCCAGACCAGCACAGCCCCAAGGTCTCCTGGGGGGGAGAGGCTCCCCTGGGACTGCCGCAGCGGCACCGGCGGCCCTGCACCGGCCAGGCACAGCATCGCCCCGCGGGGGCTGGTCCCGCAGCGCTCGTGTGTCCCAGCTCCCAGAAACAGGCCCCCGGGGGGGAGCGTGAGGACCCTCCCCAGCCCTGTCCTGGGATGCTCTGGTTGATGAAGGTGCTGCCATTTGCTCGCATCAGCCAGCTCACGGAGGTGAAAACCTCAGCGCCAGCCCTGCGGAGCAGCTTTTCATTAGGGTCTCCAAACCTACACCCCAAAATCACACGTGCTTTATTAGGAGAAACACAGTTTCATGGATTTCAGCTGCCTGACTGGTGCTGAGCAGGGCCGAGCCAGCCCTTTAGCCAGGCATTGAGCAGGGACTGGGGGAGGCCTGGGGTGTGTGTGTCAGCCCTGGGTGGGTGAGGGGGATGGGGCTGGCCCTGGGGCTGGGGGTGACCCTGGGGGATCAGTGCTGGGGGACCGACTCTGGGGGCTGATTTGGGGGTTGGGGGATCATGCCTGGGGTAGGTGAGGGGTGCAGGGCCTGGGGGGGGGCTGGTCCTGGAGTTGACCCTGGGGTAGAGGAGGGGGTCAGGGCTGGAGGCCCGATCCTGGGGGCTGGATCCTGGGGGCTGATTTGGAGTCTAGGTGGGATCAGCCCTGGGGTAGGTGAGGGGGACAGGTCTGGGGGGTGACCCTGAGGCGGGGGCTGGGAGGGGTATCGGTCCCGGGGTGGGTGAGGAGGGCAAGGAGGGCCCGATCCAGCCTGGGGTGGGAGGCATCCTACCCCTCCACGAGCGCGCCCGGACCCCGCTCCCCCCGCCCCGTTCCGGGTCCTCCCCTCTCCCGTCTGCCCCCGCGGCGGCCATGATGCAACGCGGTGGCGGCGGCGGCGGCCCGGGCACAAGATGGCGGCGGAGCGGCAGGGAGGCGGCGGCGGCGGCCGCGGCGGGGCGGGAGGCGGCGGCGCGGAGGACAACAAGGAGAACGAGAGGCCGGCCGGGCCGCAGGCCGGCAGCCTCGGCGACAGCCTGGGCCTGGAGAGCATCCTGCGCCGCGGAGGTGGCGGGGGGACGTGGCAGGCCCGGCCCCGTGGGCGGCGGGGGGACGTGGCGGCCTGTGGGGAGCGCGGGAGAGGCCGGGCGGGCGGCGGGAGCCCCTGCCCGGTGCGGAGGCGCTGCGGGCCGCCCCGAGCCGTGCCTCAGGCGGGAGCCGGCCGCGGGGCCCCGGAGGGGCCGGGCCATGCTGGCCTGGGCGCCTCGGGGCGGCGGCCTGGGCTGGGCGCCCTCCCTGGCGGTGAGGGGGGGATTTGGGTTGGATTCGGGTGAAATCGGGGAGTCAGCTTTGCACCTCTGAAACGTGGATTTATTCTTTGCAGCTTCTCCTTCCGAACCGCGTGACAGCTGTCGTCAGCCTTCAGAGCAGGACTCTGCGCTAGGCTGCGTGCTGCAGATAAGAGCAGGCTGTCAGTAATCTTATGCTGGTAATATGAATGCTTGAAGTGGGCTATAGTGATAAAATAAATCTTAATCGGTATGCTGAGATGGCAGACTGGCTCCTCTAGATTCAGCGCTTCCAAAATCTGATGTGGCCTTTTTGTATGCGAAACTTTCATGTGAAACTAGTCCAGCTGCGCAGCTGTGATAGAGCTGAGTTTTATCTTCTAGCTGAGAGGAAAACTTAAGTGAAACGGGATCAGAGGAAATGATCTTAAGCTGCGTCAGGGGAGGTTTAGGTTGGAGATGAGGGAAAATGTCTTCACCACAAGAGCAGTCAGGCCCTGGCACAGGCTGCCCAGAGAGGTGGGGGAGTCACCGTCCCTGGGGGGTTCAAAAACACGCAGACGTGGCACTTGGGGACGTGGTTTAGGAGGCCGGGGGGCGTTGGGCTGGTCGGACTTGGTGATCATAGAGGTCTTTTCCAACCTTAATGATTCTGTGATTCTGTAAGGCTGCAGTTTTCTGTTTAGCACGTGGCAGGTGTGGTAAAGTCAGTAACTGTGGAGTACGATGGAGAAGTAGTAATTGCCCTGGTGATGTTAGGAGTACCTGAGCCAGTGAAAAAGTAAATAAAATAAGGGGTATGAATTCAGTGAGTAACGGCACTAAACACTGAAGGACAGTCTGAAAAAAATCGTAGGTAGACAGCGAGGACAAGGAGGGCTATGTGAGGCGTTGCAGTTTGACTTGTTTGTTCCACAAATGCAGACTAATTCAGTGTAATAACTATTGATGTAGGTTTTTAATACTTGAAACTAAAGAGACTTTCTTTTAGGCGTAATTCCAAGGAAACGCTTAGAGGTCTGCTATTTTGAACTTGAAAAGTCTGATGGTTTCTTTAACTATAGTAATAGTATTTCTTTTGATGTCATCATTGTATAGTCTAGTTTTGGTTTTGAGGGCTTTTTTTAAAGCCTCCTTGGTGAAGCCTAAAAGGGAAATTTTGGGATATGCATACGTACACACAGAGATTTCTTGTTTATTATAGAAACTTTCTTTTGCAAAATAAAAATTGCCTTGTAAATGGAATTTCATCAGTAAATTTACTAGAATACAGCATGGTTTTGTTTGGTAGCATAATTAAGTGAGTAAAGTAAATACAAGATGCACAGAAATCAGCAAGTACACTGAAGAATGCATAGACTGGGTGGAAATTGTGACTTGCGATAGCATCACTCCCCAGGCTGGCGCGTTCTGTCATGGAGTGCTTGTTACAGTTATATGCAGTAAAACTAGAAATGTGTTGAAAAATTGAGTAGAAAATAAGCACCTTGAATATTTCCCAAAAGCTCTTTTTATGAGGTTCTCAGTATCCAGAAAGCAGTTTGTTTGTGGAGGCTGTGTCAGAAGGGCAGCAGTGATTCTGCTCGGTGTACTTCTCTCTTTCCTGAGACATGGGACACTTTAGGGTAGGAAGGCTTCTCTCTATTTCAGTTTTGCCAGCAAAACTGTGTCACAAGTGTGATTGGTGGGGCGGCACAGCGTAGCTAGGGCAGTCAGTTGTATTAGCCTAGATGCGTCTGTTGGTGTTGCTTGTTATCCTGGAACGAGCTCTAGTAACAGCAGCAGTGATTGTCTTGCCAAGGTGATTGTGGTACGCCTTAGTCCTGGCCTTGATGACAGTCAAAGCTCTGAAGGAAGCACTGGAGCCATGAGGTCTTCCAGGCCTGTCAGTTCTCTCATCTGTGCATTTGTGGGAGGTTTTTGGGTGTCCCTCTGTCCAAAGTGCGTTTGCTTAATGGAGCCTATGGAGTTCCCATCCATTATTCTGGGGTAGAACAAAGAACTGGTAACAGACTGTGCTGTCGATCTGCCTTAACACAAATCACAGTCCTTCAGATTGTGAAGGAGTCTCAGCAGCAGCATGGTTTACGACATGGAGACTTCCAGAGGTACAGGTGAGTAAACAGTGTGGATGTCTTGGAGTTAACAGCCTGACTTGCCTTACTTTATTTAAAATGTAAACCCACTGTAGCAGGCAACAAAAATGATCTGCCAAGTAAATACCGCTTGAGAAGTTGCTTCATGTAAAGCAATGTACACTTTTTTTCATTAGACATAATGTGCTGTGACTGTTCCATTTAGGAGGATACAGGCTGGCTGTTGTTTCTCTGTTGCCCTTTGAGAGTTTGCTTGTTAACACCTCGCTGATAATCACTATACTCTTCCAGAACTGAGTTTCTATAAATGTACATAGAGCAGTTAGACATCAAAGAGAACATTGTTCTGATTTTTCAAGATCAGGAATTATGATGTGTCTTCTTGCCTTTCTTGTATTCGATTAATCACTGGTTTCCAGGTAGTTTCTGAGCTACCTCTTACCATATGTTGTATATGGAGTTCTTAGTTGTTAAAACATTGCCTGTCACAGCCTTTAGTCCTTTTTTTTCTGGTTGGAGGGAGCAGTAAGCAGAAACAAAGTTGGGTTTTGGCCAAACTGACTGTGGTCGTCTTTTCTTTAGGGGTTACTGCTCCCGAAGGCTAAGGCGGCTCCGAAAAACTCTCAACTTCAAGATGGGAAACAGGCACAAGTTCACTGGGAAGAAGGTGACTGAAGAGATTCTCTCAGACAACAGGTACAGTCACTGGTTTCTTTCGAGTGATCTGTTTTCATGTGGGTGCAGTGGAAAACTTCTGTACAACATACTTGAAAGTACTTCTTTTCAGAGATGTGTGCTGTTGATGTTAATAAAAGATGAAAGTTGGGGCTGCAGTGAGGGGGAAGAGGCACTGTTCACATCCTGCTTCGTCATGAGAACAAGTGGAAGAGGGAGCAACAACAGCCAGTTCCTTCTCTTCCCTCAGTTGTTAAAATGGGCTCTTTTCAGAAGCAGTAAATTACTTTGATATTAAAGAGGAAATGCTTATTCAGGTCTGTTGCAAGGTAGCCATATGAATGCTCATAACGTAAATGGTGATAACATAAATGGTATAGCCAGCAAGGCTGTGGCTGGAGACATAATTCCTTCCTGTTGAACAGAAATATTGCATTGCAAGTTTTAATTAGATTTTATAAATTTGGCAGAATGCTTGTCTGATAAATCCGTAGAGAATAGCCAGGATCTTGGACTCATTTCTCAGCTGTTGACACAGTTGAAGTGTCTGCTGTCTTGTCTTCTCTTGTGGGGAAAAGAAAACATGATGCTGTCTTCACCTGTATGGTTAAGGAGCCAGATGCATTATAGCATTAGCTGGCGGGAAAACAGACATGTTTACCCCTATTCAACCAGTTTGAAGAGCAACCTAAAATAATAAATCCCATTGTCTTCACGATGTCTGTGGTGCTACAGAGTGGTACCAAACTGTCTTCCTCAGTTGGGTGATGATGCTTCTGTAGTGGGAAATACAGTAGAAAACGGGTAATACGACTTTGCATGCTTAGAATGTTAAGAAGTAGGAGCATCTACCTCTTATTAACCAAGCTGAACCTTTGCTACCAAACTGCACATCACACGGCAAAGAGCTAGGGGTGATGTGGTAATGCTTGTTTGAATGTCATCATTTTTTTTGTTAATCTTCGCCTGCCCCACAGGTATTTGCTATTGATTCTGATGGATGCAGAGAGAGCCTGGAGTTATGCCATGCAGCTGAAACAGGAAGCAAACACAGAGCCTCGCAAACGCTTTCACTTGCTCTCTCGTCTGCGCAAAGCTGTGAAGCACGCTGAGGAGCTGGAGCGACTGTGTGAAAGTAACAGAGTGGATGCCAAAACAAAGCTGGAAGCTCAGGTAACCGCTAATACTTTGATCTTATTTTACATCAAAAGCCAAACAAGAAACCTTTTGATTTTGGGTGAAGAGATTATTCTCATCTAGCCGTAGATAACCCAAATTGACTGATTCTCAACCTGGATAGTGTCTCCCTTTGAACAGATTGGACTTTCTGTAATGCTGCTGCTGGAATTGCACAAAAACCAGTGGCACCAGCCAAGATGAGGACCTGGTGTTTAGAAGTTGAATAAGTGTATCAAATGATTGTCCTCGCTTTGAAGAACAGTACGTTTAATAAAAGTAAAAAGAATAGAGAGACACTGAGATGGTGCAGTACAGCCTAAGAAGCTGTGCTTACCTGCTGAGTATTTGTTAAATGCCCTAAAGTAGCCACCTAGAACACAAGGCTTGAGGCTGCAGTTCCTGGAACACAGAAAGCAACTGTGTTGTGACACCAGCCTCCCTGAACAAGGGGCTGCAGTGGTGCTCAGTTCATTAAAACTGCCATTTTGTAGCTTATTGCTGGGGGAGAAAAAAGTTATGTGACATCAGTGGGCCATGCTGATTGTGTAACAAGCAAGAAACATCTTTGCTTTCATCTCCTTAGAAATGTAGCGGTGTCAGTTAAAAGGAAAAAAGGTAGGTGGCTAGTATCCGTGATCCAAATCAGTTGCCTTCTGTGGGAAGACCAAATGAAAAGGGCAAGGCTTAATCACTTACTGTAGGCGTCGCAGCAGCCTTCCTACTGAAGGTTGTACAAACTGGGCTGTCGGTCTTGGGGAAATTAACTCGCCCTTGCGCTGTCTGCAGGCATACACGGCTTACCTCACAGGAATGCTCCGCTTTGAACACCAGGAGTGGAAGGCAGCAATGGAGGCTTTCAACAAATGCAAGTGAGTTCCCCCACTTCACCAACTTCATTTAGTAAATGGTATTGGATCAGTCTGATAACTTTATATACTGTAAGTACAGCCACCGTATGAGTTGTTTAGTTAATTGTGGGCTTCACTGGGAGGTGCTACGGCGGAAATAGCATCCTCCATAGTAGAGGCAGAAACTCGTCCCTTAAGATAGTATCTTACAGAATGACACATACTGCAGAGTTAATATTTATTCTTTGCTATAGGACCATATACGAAAAACTGGCCAACGCTTTCACAGAAGAGCAAGCTGTACTGTATAACCAGCGTGTGGAAGAGATCTCGCCCAACATTCGCTACTGTGCCTATAATATTGGTAAGGAAAGGGGGGTACCTAATCTCCAACAAAGAGCAAGGCTTGTTCGTGAGAAAGGAATATTGACTTGATAGTTAAATACTGGCCTAAGTGACATTGTATATTGTAGGCAAATTCTGCACACATTCTGGGGCAGTTTAGCAGTGGAGAAATATACTCATTTTGCAACAGTGCATGAGGTATTGTGTAAAAAGACAAAATACCCGTTTGCAGTAGTTTGCTTATGAAGTCAGAATGAAATTGCAAATATCTGCCCTTTGTCCCCAAATTACTAGTATAAAATCTATTGATTAGCTTTTCTGTATTAAAATAATTTGTGAACTCAGCTGGAAATGTGATCTTGCGTTGTTAATTCTCTCAGGTGACCAATCTGCTATGAATGAGTTGATGCAGATGAGATTGAGGTCTGGTGGCACTGAAGGCCTTCTTGCAGAAAAGCTGGAGGTAACTTATTTGCATGCTTCAAGTTGAAACATTCATTATCACTCTGTTGAGCATAAATGTTGCTGCAGCACAGCCAAAACTTACCAGAAGAGAGCAAGCAAGCCTGGGCTCTATGGGAAACTACGCTTTCCTAAAAAGCCCTTTGATTTCAAAATAATCAAGTTTAATGTGGATTTGAAAGACTCGGTTTTGGATACCTTAAAGTTCAAGCTCATAAGTTCAGACCATTCTCTCCAGGCGCTGATTACCCAAACTCGAGCAAAGCAGGCAGCCACAATGAGCGAGGTGGAGTGGAGAGGAAGAACTGTTCCAGTGAAGATAGACAAAGTGAGGATCTTCTTGCTGGGGCTGGCCGACAACGAAGCAGCGATTGTTCAGGTAACCCAGAGGCCACCTCCAGTGCCAGTGTTCTAACTGTCCTCTTTCCTTCAGCGTGCAAGATAATACGTGAATAAAAACTTGAATAATCTTTTTCTCAAACTTGGGGTTGGAAGGCTAAAAGTGAGAATATTGACTGTAACCCAAAGCTGAAGTGTCAGTGGGGCGTAGCTCCCACAGCCTACTGAGCGGTGGTCTGGGAGATCCGCTCTGAGTATTACTGCTCTTTTGAATGCTGCGCTGCACAGAAGCACTGCCTTCCAGTAGCAGGGTGATAACCATTATTATTTGTAAGTCACTTGGAAGTGAAGGTTATAGTTTTAAGAGTAACTGGTTTTGAATTACTCCTCTCATTTCTTTAAGTATCTTGCTCAAACGCTCACAACTTCAGAGCAACCAAAAGAAAAAGATACGTATTGATCACCCTTTTTCAGCAACAAAAAGCAATTTGCCAGGTGAAGCGGGTGCTATGAGGTTTATAGCATTCTCTTCTTGGTTTATGCAAATCCTCAAAAGCAGGAAGAGGATTACTAAATGTCAGGACGTAGAAATGCAACAGTTCTGAAACACTTCCAGTGGCTCACACTATGCATGTCTTTAGTATTGCAGCCAAGTTTTCCACATGGAGCTTTTTCCTTGGAAATGGTGCCCGGGTGGTGTATCCTGCTTCCCAGTGGCCGCATACAACACACTTGCTGTTTGAGAAGGCGGTGAAAGGATCTTTAGGAACAACTGTTGCCACTAAAGATGGGCTTTTTTTGGCATCAGAAAACATCACCAGGAGAATAATGATGATAAATAGAAATGATAAAATGAAAACCCTACAAAGGTATAAGGCAAGTGGGCAAGAGCAGGAGATCGTGCTAAGAAGATAGTGTGAGTAGGATAAATGGGATATAGCTGGGTAGGAAACATTAGTGTTAACCAGTCTTGTCATAATGTCATGAACTGTATGTTGCTGAATGAATTTTGTTGTAGGTAGTACGTTAGTACGGCCAGCAGGTGGAAGTGCAGCTCGGAGTTCAATGGTCCCTCGTTTAACTTCGGTCCTGCCAGGCTAGCAGCTGGACCTTTTCAGTTCAGTTGCCCTCTTTGTTCCACAAAGCCGTGGCAGAGCAGCGATCTGAATTTTTCACCCTGCTTTGTGTTCCTTGGAAGCTCTCACTAAACAGAGGAGTTTCGTGGTACTGGATCATGACTAGTAGTGGCAAGAGCTGAACGTGCAGCAGCAGCATTTACATTCCCAGAGGGCTAAAACTTGGCTTTCTGAAAGCAGTTCTGCAGTTGCTGTGTCAGCTGCGATGGGCAGTCCAGCTTCAGCTAAACGTATTGTGGGGGTTCCTGGGATCTTCGGCACCTTTCTTCTCGTCTTCGCTAAGTTGAAACCTAACGTAACAGCAGTGCTCCTCAGGGTTTGGTTAGAAACAAACACAAGTGTGTGTTTTCTGTAAAAATTGAGATTCTCAGCACAATCATATCGTTGCCTTCAGTGTCCTGTTGGTAGTGAGGGAAACAGAGCAAATAGGCCGAACTGAAATACGAATCCAAGTTTAAAATTACTTGGGTCAGCCCTTTTGTAGACTTGAAAGCATGACTTCAAGGGCCCATTGACTCCAAGCAGGTAG
Source organism: Phalacrocorax carbo (assembly GCF_963921805.1). NCBI lineage: Eukaryota > Metazoa > Chordata > Aves > Suliformes > Phalacrocoracidae > Phalacrocorax > Phalacrocorax carbo. The sequence goes on from NC_087528.1 coordinate 1,270,711, forward strand.
AAGCAAGAGGGCTGAAGGGCAGAGCGATGGAAGTGTGCTCCTATCTGGTATTGCCTCAGGGATTCTGTGGTTGTCTCTGGTAGCTAGAACTGTAGCAAAAATGGGTGGTAATAACTTTCGGAGATGATACACAATGTTTTAGGACAAATCCAAAATTAGAAATGAGCACTTCTAGACTTTCAGACTTGGTTTCACTGGGGTCAGTTCCTTGGACCCCTTTAAGACTGAACCTGTGCTGTTCCAGCAGGGCCTTTGGATCAGCAGTCGCAGCACTTGTATCTCGGTTTTATGATCTGATATCTTCTGAACCAGGACATATGTGTATTTGTATATAGAATTAATTTAACCTTAGGAGTTTTTGCGTAGAAATGAAAGCCTTTGTTTCATTGCACAGCCCAGCCCTTTCTCTGTTTGTGTTTGACTGATGATTTAGTTATGTCTGTTTTCATTTTTGTGCATACAGTGAAATTGCTGTGCTGCCCTGGGTGAGGTTGAGAATGCTGTCAGACTTGTCTCTGGTTATTCTGAGAAGTTAGTCCCACCTTAAAAATTATTGCAGCAAATCTGAGGGAAAAAAAAACCCAAACCCCAAACTCCCCAAACCACCTTTGTTTCAGGTCAAGATACCTGAGGTTTTGTGAGGGAGTAAAAATAACATTTCTTAATGGTTTTGCAAACCTGAAAAGAGGAGAGGCAGAGACTGTAGAGCTCTACTGAAAATAAACAACCGAGCGTGCTTTTAGACAGTGTTTTATTCACCTGGGCAATTGCAAATCTGTGGCAGCAGCGTTCATCTGCTTTGGCATGACATGGAAGTGGTGTAACGCAGTGCTGATACGCTTCAACCCCTCCTTTGATTACTAAGGTTGAGGTTTGTTTCTGTGCAGTTTTCTCCTACTGAATCAGTAAGCGTCCTGCGATCCCCATCCGGTTACGTTCTCGGTCACCTGAATGGAAGCTGAGTTTGGGTTTGGGTGCATTGTTTAATTGGGTACAGGATATGCCAGTCCATTAGGCAGAGATGGGGCTTCAACTTGTTTTTCAAAAGTTGTTTTCAAATTTTGGTTTTGGGGCAGAAGGCCAAAGTTGCTTCATGTTTTTAACAAAACTTGTGGTGACAACAGAAAAGCACTCAGTCGCTCCTGCTACTAAAATTCAGGGTTACTTTAAAAAAGTGCTTCAAACAAGCCAATTATCGCCACTGTGAGCATTACTAGAGAGGGAGTGTAAAAATGATAATCATCTACATGTTCTTACCTGTTGTGGTTTAGCCCCAGTCAGCACCTAAGCCCCACGCGGCCACTCGCTCACTGCCCCCACCCCAGTGGGATGGGAGAGAATCAGAAGAGCAAAAATAAGAAAACTTGTGGGTTGAGATAAGAACAGTTTAATAATTAAAATGAATAGTAATAATAATGTAATAAAAAGGGAAACGATATGAGACAGGTGAAACCTGGGGCGGGGTGGAAGTGATGCAACTGCTCACCACGTGCCGACCGACGCTGCCAGTCCCCAAGCCGCTATTGCTGCTTCTCCCCAGCCAACTCCCCCACTTAATAAACTGGGCATGACCCCATATGGTCTGGAATGTCCCTTTGGCCAGTCTGGATCAGCTGTCCTGGCTGTGCCCCCTCCCCTCCGGGCCTCTTGTGCCCCTGGCAGAGCCTGGGGAGCTGAAACAGTCCTTGACTAGTGTAAGCCCTGCTCAGCAACAACTAAAACATCAGTGTGTTACCGACATTGTTCTCATACTAAGTCCAAAGCACAGCACTGTACCAGCTACAGTGAAGAAAATTAACTCTATCCCAGCCAAAACCGGGACTTTACCACATCAGAAAATTTAAATCACCATGACAAGAGCCATCTACATTGGTTCGTTTCAGTTCAGTTATGCTCAGCTCTTCTGTTGCTGGGCCTTCCTCACAGTGCAGTCCAACCTTTGCTGCTCCTGGAGCAATGTGGGTGCCATCCTGGGAGGGAGTGGCTGGGAAGGTAGCTGTTGCAGGGATAAAGCAATCATAGCTGTGTGTGCTAGGCCTTCAGTGCTGCTGAACTCTCAGCACTGACCACATTCTCGCCCAGTTTCTGTCAGTTTGCACCCTAGAGCGTGTTGTGGACAGGTACGGATTGGAGTTCTAGCTACCCATGGATCTTAAAGCCACAATTCAGGAGAAACTTTGTTCAATCTCCTCAGATAATTCTTGCATTGTGGGATGCAAAATACAAAAATTTCTAATAGATATCTATCTTAACTTTCCTTTGCTCTTAGGCAGAAAATGAGGAGACAAAGGAACGTTTGTTTGAATCTTTACTCAGTGAGTGTAGAGATGCCATTCAGGCTGTTCGGGAAGATTTGAAACCGGACCAGGTAAGGAGCAAACATCAATGTTTCTGCTTTCGACGACATAGTGTTTCTTTGGGACTGATTTGTTACCCTTAAACTTGGTTAACAGTAAAAGTGGCTGGGATTTTATTCTCATCAGAACTGGAGAGGGTGAATAGCAATGTAGAAGCCCTCGTTCTTTTGCCAGGAGCCTGATATAACTTCCCTGATTTACGGAGACCTTGAGTTGTTTCTGATGTTTTCTTCCCTCAGCTGCCAGTTTTAAGTAAATGATGCAATGTTTTGTCCCTGATTTCTGCAGAAGCAGCGGGAACACACTCTGGAAAATGATTCTGGGAAGGTGTCCAACATCCAGTACTTACACAGGTAATGGGCAAACACTGCTGCCTGTACTAGCGTGAAGAAGTCGTGCTCTTGTGTCAAGATTTTATTTTTGTTTGGTTTTGGTTTATGGGGTTTTTGTTCTGGGCCTCTCAGATCTGAAAGGATGACTGTACGGATAAGGATCTGATTCGTGCAGCTTTGAAAACATTTTGCTGAAGACTCTCATGTTGACCTTTCAGGTGTTTTTTTTTCCCCTTCTAGTATCAGCTTAGACTGGGGAGAGGAGTTCTCTTCAGAACAAAGATTTATGTGTGAGTAGTTCTGACAGTCTGCTAATGATATTTTCTCTTTTATCTTTTTAGTTATTTGACTTACATCAAGCTGTCAACAGCCATCAAGCGCAACGAAAGCATGGCAAAGTCTCTGCAGAAGGCACTGCTGCAGCAGCAGCGATCAGAAGAGGATGGCAAGCGCACACCACGGCCTCAGGACCTAATCCGTCTTTACGATATCATTTTGCAGGTAATGCTAGGAAAACAAATCCAATTCTTCATACTAACTGGAGAACTTTGGTACAAAAAGCTGTTGTAGAAAATAGAGCAGAGCAAGTGAACTGTCTGTGAAGTCTGAAGAGCAGCTCAGTACCTACAGTGACCTTGTTGAAGACGTCCTTCGTCTACATGACGCACAAATAAATAAACAGAAAACGCTGCTAGAATGGATGCCCTTGGTTTTACACCCTAATGCAGTTTTTAAATAGTTTTTCTGACTATTTTGTGCAGCACCCTGATGGCTGCCGTAGTGCCTGCTGGCCAGAAAAAGTAGGAGCTGAAAATACTTATAATGTCCGTCGTCTTCATAAGCAGTTTCTCAGTTTCTCACATAAATTTTCAATTAACTGTGGGAGCCTGTGGCTGAAGCAGTTGTGAATGGGAAAGGGAAATGCCTTATGAAAGAATTGCTTCATGTGAAGTCTGAGGAGTCTTTGTCCTCATTCCTGTTTGTATCAGGAAATCTGTCCTGAGGGCAAGCTTGCACAAGTTTCAGTGAGTGTCCTGCACAAGGTTAGCATGCTGATAATTAGAAAAACTGGAAACTATTTCCATGGGAGTGTACTGTTGACTTGTTAAAAGGGGCAGCTTTCTCTTACTCCAGCAGATTCCAGAGGAAAACAACGCCTGCATTTGTTCCTCTGACTCTCTTTTGCACAGAACCTCGTGGAACTGACACAGCTTCCTGGCCTAGAAGAGGACAAGAACTTCCAAAAAGAGATTGGATTGAAGACGCTTGTGTACAAAGCTTACAGGTGACTGAGAAGCAGCCAGGTTTTCTTTAGCAGGGATTACATCTTCAAAGGTTATTATTCCAAAGCCCTGTGTGCTGTACAGGGCTTTGATGCAGTTTCCCCTTCCCTTCTGTGAAATGAAGGCTGGATGCTAAGAGAAGCTGGCCAGTGCCTCTTAATAATATCTTATTAGTCATTGGAGTTGGCAAAAGGTACGGATGACAAACATGTCAGTGAGCCCCTCTTTACTCTTGCAGGTGTTTCTTCATTGCACAGTCCTACGTCCTGGTAAAAAAATGGAGTGAAGCTCTTGTTTTGTATGAGAGAGTGCTGAAATATGCCCGCGAAGTTCAGTCAGGAGCTGGAGCTTATAAGAACAGCTTGAAGGTAGGAGCCTGTGTGTAGAAGGGAGCTGAAATTTATGAAGAAGCTCTGCCCCAGCATTTGTTGTCAACTAGGTGCCCGACCATTACAATTCAAGACTGATGTTTAAGAAGGGAGAAGAGTAATACAAGTGTGACTGTTTGACACACTATAGTAGAGAGGTTCTAATGATGTGAAAATGGTTCAGTGGCCACTTGCTTGGCAGTTGTAACTTGCTGTAACAACCCCATAACAATTTACCACGCTTTCGCACATTGTCATGCTACTTGTGTAATGCCTGAAGGGCTGCACTGTAGCTTTTCCTCTTCTGGGAAGGCTTACCAGCACTGGGACTTAGTTTCTTACTTCTTACTTTGTCAGGTTTTATGTTTGCCTTAACTCTTAAACTCTGGCACATTTCAAGGTCTCAGATAATTTTCTTTAACGACCTAGGAGCTGCCTGATGTTCAGGACCTGATCACTCAAGTCAATGCAGAGAAATACTCCTTGCAAGCGGCAGCTATATTAGGTGAGTTGCGCGATTATACTAGAGTCTAATGACTCTTCAGTAACGCCCCTGCAGCTATTTTATTAGTTTTTCGGGCGTTCCAAATGTTTTTCCACTTCACTCTGATCTATGTAGGCTCTGGAAAACATTTCCCCCCCACCTGGTTCTAGCTTTTTCTAGCTGTGTGTAGCGCAGATAGGCAACCACTGACTAGATGTCTGGCATCTTGCTACCCGCCCAGAGATGCGAAAACGCTTTGTGAGGATGGGCACCTCTTGTGGTAACCTGCACAGAACATTCTGTTTAGTGATTCTGGGGTTTTTTTGCTGCAAACAAGTTGGCCTTACTCATCCCGGTTTTGCTAGCTGAGAGAACTACTGAGGAAGGGGGGAGCAGTGATGTTCTGCTCCTTGTCAGTGTTGACCAGGCATGAGGAACTTTGGGGGTGAACTTTGTAATGTCTCGGATGGCTGTTTTTGCTGTGCCTGTTGCTGGAAACCCAAGACAAGTAACAGATTGCCTTGTCTTTTATTGCCTTACTGTCTGTCGTGGTTCAGTCCCTGTCGGCAACTAAACACCCCGCAGCCGCTCGCTCACTGCCCCCACTCCTGCGGGATGGGAAGAGAATCGGAAGAGCAAAAGCACAAAAAAGTACTTGTGGGTTGAGATAAGAACAGTTTAATAATTAAAATAAAATAATAATAATGATTATGATAATAACAATAATGGTAATATAATAAAAAGGAAAAGGGAAAAAGGAAAAAAACCCAAAACCACAAGCGATACAACCGATCACCACCTGCCGACCGACACTGCCCGTCCCCGAGCCGCGATCGCTGCCTCCCTGCCCCGGCCAGCTCCTCCCAGTTAACATACTGGGCATGACGTTACATGATATGGAATATCCCCTTGGCCAGTTTGAATCCGCTCTCTCATCTGTGCCCCCTCCCCTCCAGGCTCCTTGTGCCCCCGGCAGAGTGTGGGAAGCTGGAAAAGTCCTTGGCTAGTACAAGCACTGCCCAGCAACAACCAAAACATCGGTGTGTTATCTCAACGTTGTTTTCATACTAAGTCCAAAGCACAGCGCTGCGCCAGCTGCAGGGAAGAAAATGAATCTATCCCAGCTAAAACCATGACACTGTCACTTTAACAGACCCCACTGGGGTCTTCTCATCTGCTGCTTTGTGCTGAACTCAAACTAGGTGCTGCTTTCAGGAGCCTCTCACGACAAGGCAAAGGAGCAGCTCTCCATCACTGGAGAGCCGTGTTGGCTGTAGATGAGGGTGTGTGATCCTCGTAGTCTAGAAAGCAAGTTGATTCTACTGAAAATATTGTCTTCCGTATCCCAGGAAGCAAGGCTCATAGCTAAGCTTAGAGGACAGCTGACTCCTGAGATAGTCTTAATTTATGCCAAGATCTAGCCTGTTATTCTTACCTCTCTTTCTTCAATTTTGCAGATGCAAATGATACTCATGAGACTGAGTCTCCATCTCAGGTCAAGGATGGCAAGGTAAGAGCTGAGAGCTCGGGCAAATTCCCGTAGTGTTCTTAATGAGTATTACTTTTAACCAGTTAGTGAGTGTCTCTTACAACTCAAGAAATGTCATGCCAATTGGAGTTTGGTCCCCCAGCATAAGAAGGACATGGACCTGTTGGAGCGAGTCCAGAGGAGGGCCGCCAAGATGATCCGAGGGCTGGAGCCCCTCTCCTGTGAGGCCAGGCTGAGAGAGCTGGGGTTGTTCAGCCTGGAGAAGAGAAGGCTGCGGGGAGACATTACAGCAGCCTTCCAGGACCTGAAGGGAGCCTGCAAGAAAGCTGGAGAGGGACTCTTTACAAGGGCATGGAGTGATAGGACAAGGGGTGATGACTTTAAACTGAAAGGGGGCAGATTTAGACTAGATATAAGGAAGAAATTCTTCACTATGAGCTTCATGAAGCACTGGCACAGGTTGCCTAGAGCAGCTGTGGATGCCCCATCCCTGGCAGCGTCCATGGCCAGGTTGGACGGCGCTTTGAGCACCTGGTCTAGTGCAAGGTCTCCCTGCCCATGGCCGGGGGTTGGAACTAGATGATCTTTAAGGTCCTACCCAACCCAAACCGTTTGGTGATTCTATGACTAATGTCTTTAAGAGATTTTATTAGGCTTGTTTTCTTTCTGCAAGTTGTAAAGGTGGCTGACAGGGTGGGGTTGCTTGGGCTGCTGCTTGCAGCTTCTGGTGTGGCATCTGTTTTTTTTAAACTTAGCACATGGGAAGCTTTTCCAGAGACCGTGCAGCAATGCTCTGACGGGTTCAAATCATTTTCAAGGGCCCAAGATGTCACACAAGGGAACTTCAGCTTCTCTTGTCTCAGTTGCTGCTTAATCCTCTTGGTTTGTTTGACCCTTGTCATCTTTGATTTGACGTGTGTTCAATTTGTGTTTCTGCGTTGGTCTCTTTCAGCCACTCTCGGAACGGTTTGAGACTTTCTGTCTGGATCCTTCTCTTGTCAGCAAGCAAGTCAGCCTCGTGCACTTCCCGCCGGGCTTCCAGCCCATTCCGTGCAAACCCTTGTTCTTTGACCTGGCCCTTAATCATGTTGCTTTCCCACCTCTGGAGGACAAGGTGGAGCAGAAGGCCAAGAGTGGCCTTACAGGATATATAAAGGGCATCTTTGGATTCAAAAGTTAACCGGGACCCCCTGAGGAACAGCGGTTTTATTCTGTATTGAAGGAGAAGCTCCGAGAGGTTCTAGGACACGAATATCTGCACCTGAAACCGACAGAGGGAGGTTTTACCATCTTCTTCCCTGTGTTCTGTGTATATGTCTGTGCACTTACGTTCTCTCCCAGTGTATTAAAGACAAACAATCTATTCAGAAACATACGTATGCTATAAATAGCTGAAAATAATTTGGAGCACAGAGAAATTCCATTCTGCTTGGAGAAGTTGGAGCTCACGTTGTGACCAGCGGCCTGTTCGGGGCTGGTACATGTCTCCTTACCATGGACCGGGGCAAAAAGGCATAACTTGATTCCTCCCCCCACCCCTCACCCCCATTATTTGACACTATAATTTGGTATTTTGGTCTAGAAATCTGGGTGTGATGGGGAAACAGGCAAAAGTTAGATGCAGAACTAAACCAGCAAGGTGAGGCTGGCTACACAAAGGCTATGAAACAGTAGCCAAGGGGGCTAACTTCCCTTCCCTTTTGACTCCCAGTCCTCGCTGGGAAGCATATGTAGTTATGCAAAGAGAAGCCTCTGTGTTTTTTAAAAATGTAACATTCAGAAATGACAAAATAGAGCCTCCTGTCAATAAGGATGGCAAATACGTTACCGAATGTTAATGGCTGCCCCAGTTGTGGTGGAGCATAACCTCAATTTGTACTCCGGGCCGATAGGATCCTTCTTTATTGATACACGTTCTGTTACACGCGTAAATGCAGCGTAGAACCTATTCCTACAAGGCTTTTCCTGGGAAACTAGCTTCATGGGAGGCTTTAGAACTAGCTACTTGCTCCTCACGGGAAGTTGGGTCTCTGGGTGTTCCTTCCGTCTCTGATCTAAACCTTGCCTGAAACAAGATGGTCTTTTTCTGGAGCTCATCTGTTGCTTTTTTCCTCATCATCACTCAGTAGATACGCCTGAAATGAGGAATAAACAACAGGAGACCAGCAGGTTCTGGAGTGACAGGTCTTCTCTGCCGTGCCAGACAGCTTTTGTTGTTTGTTTAGGGTTTTTTTTTGTTCTTTAATAAAGCACCCAGGTGCTGTGGTGGTAGGCACATTCCAAATGTGGGTAATTTCGTCATTTTGATCACATAAACAGGAAGAAAACCCCGCAGCACATGGGCAGAACTGTTCCTCAGTGAAGCCGTGGGAAGTTTCCACCAGCAGTGTCTGGGTTTTCTCTCGGTCTGTAGCCGGAAGCTGAAAGAGCGGTTTGTTTGAGCTGCCCTAACTCTGCTGCACCGGGTGTCTTCACTTTGCGTTGCTTCGCCATTTTTAGGCATCGGAGTTAATAGGGCTGGAAAGAGAATTGTTTAAAATGGTTGGATTGTTGTGGGAATTTTCCGCGCAAGGTGCGTGTCAGGTGGGTGGGGGGAATTACCGATTCCCATTACATGAATATGGCTGTTTGCTGCTTTGTTCCCAGTTGATCTGACTTGTGAGTTCTCAAAGTACAAAGCAGCTTTCGAGAGTTCTCTGCGCTCAGAAAGAGGGAGGAGGAGGAGGAACTTGTTTGTGTTTCATTTTTGCAACAGGGAGGTGAAATGGGAATTTCTGGTATTCCGGCCAGTTCCACTTGCCTCTGGATGCCAGGGGGGATTTTATAAGAGAAAGGGGAGTGTAGAGCTGAAAGAAACGTGGAAGACTTTATTCATCAGATGACAAGTTCTTGGTCTCTTCCCCACAAAGCCTGTTCCCTTACGGACAAGGCAAGGTCACGCAGTGGCCGGCGCAGGCATCAGCTGGTTGATCTGCTTCGTGGTACCTCCTGTGTGCGTTTATCTGAGCTTCTCTCCCCTTTTCAGCTTTTATATCAAATCACTTTGAGAACTGTTCTGTTTGGTTTGCAAACCAAACTCCTTTCAGCTTTCCCTCCCAGCAGTCTACGTGGTGCCTGGATTGATTCCAGTGAAACTTGTACCGTGGCCACTTTCTAATTGGTTACTGTGACAAAAAGCTAAGAGCAGTTGGCCTCTTTGTCAAACATCTCTTGACAGATAACTAATTATTTGAATGCAGATAAGAAATCTGAAAACAATAAAGTTTTATTCCTGACCTCTGAGGCGTGGAATTTTATGTTGAGCGCTGAGAACACCGAGCACTCTTTGCCTCCGAAGCATTCAGAGGGTCAAGGTCACGCCATCACCTGGGGCTCCTTAACCCCTGGAGAGCGGCCGCTTCCTCGGAGGAGGATCTGCCTGAAGGCCCAGATAACGACACGCACCACTCGGAGGTAACTCGGCCTATTTGTTTTGAGGTATTGTTCATGGAGAGTGAGCGGAGTGGGGTTTGTAAGCAGTGCTGCGACTCGATGTGGAAGGCACTAAGAAAAAAATGTAAAAAAAGGCGGGAGGAAGTAGTTATTCGAGTGACCTGTGTGCTGAAGGCCAGGCTCACCAGGTTTACTGAGGCTTTTACCCTGCAGTGGAGCCTGGAGCGGCGAAGGCGAGGCTTGGGCAGCCGCGCAGGCGGGTGGAGCGCCTGGTCCGCCTGCAGAGCAAACCGATTCCCCTGGGAGGGCAGGTGCGGGCCGTGCCCCGGCGGCCGGAGCAGGGCGCAGAGCGCTGCCTCGCCGTGCTTGGAGACCCGCTTCCGTACGGCCCCGTTCTTTCACTGGGCTGCGGCCTTCGCTTTAGTGTGTTTGCTCTCTTTCCGTGAATTAATTGGCAAGTAGGCCACGTGACTGCCCTCAGCCAGGAAGCTCCAGCAGACTGGTCAAGATTATTGCTTTCAATCAACTTTTCCTGTGGAGCATCTTTGGGCTGAGCGCTGGGCTTTTAATTACAGGCCGAGCTGGCCGTGCCTGGTACCACTGCGTCAATTCAATCAGGAATGAGAGCGACATCGCGGCCCTCGGCCCCGCCGTCAGCGATGCGCCGGCGTCGGGCGACGTGCGCCTTCGGTCGTGCGCTCCGAGGGGTCTGGTGGCAGCGGGTAGGTCTTGAGGGGCTCACGGGACGCACGAGGACGATCGGGGTGAGACAAGTGGGCAGCTTAAAGAGAAGTGAGGGGTGACACGTGGGATGGTAATAGGCCGGCTGGGAGCGCTTGAGTGAGCCTCTGCCTCCTTTGAAACAAGGAATTGGGGGTATTTTAAATTGAAGGTGTTGTGTTACTAGAGAAGATCGCTGCGCTCTCATCCGAGCTGCTTTGGGTAGACGGCATCCCGCGGAGCGCTGCCGGCGAGATCTGGTGGCTGCGTCGCCTCGGCGAGCTGGTGGCAGGTCAGCTGGCAGCCCGTACCGCGCGCTCCTGGCAGCGAAGGGCTGCAGCCCCTGGGATTTAGGTGTGGGGAGTCCTTGTCCGACCACGGCGGCAGCGAGTAGAACTAGTTCCTGGGAGAAGGTGCATCTGCTGAGAGATGTCTCTTGTCAGCTGCCCCGTTAAGAGCTACAAGCGTAATTACCCCGTGCTTTTCAGCTCGGGATGTAGCGCTCGCTTAAAGGAGTGATTTGATGTGATCTTGGTTGCATATGGCTGCTCTTCTTTTTCCTCAGGACGGGATTGCTGCTGTCAAGCACAAGAACAGCTGGAGGTAGGTCTGGCTGCTGAAGGCGAGCCCCTCCTGATCCGGGTGGGAGGAATGCGTGGTGGGTGCCCCCAGTGCGTCCCAGGAAGCTCCAAGAGGAAGGATAGAACAGAACAGAAAGCAGACAACAGTCCTGAGCTGCTCGGCAGGGGTGGGCTGGCAGCAGCCTGCGTGCTCTGAGCTTTCCTGGGGCTCGGGCAGGAGCAGCGGCGCTCGGCTTTGCCTTCTCCTCCCTCCCCTGCTCTGAAGCGAGGAAGCGCCGGGCAGCGCTGCGGGCTGCAGCTCCCAGCCCAGCCCAGAAAGCGGGTCGCTGCTCGAGCCCCGCGTTGTCCCGGGACCTGCCGTGGCACTCGGAGGGTTTGGCGTGGAGCGACTGTGCTCCGGGAGCTGACGGCGCGGCGGTTCGGAGGGACACACCCGCAGCAAAGGTGCGTGCTGGGCTGCTGCTTGTCAGGCTCACCCAAACCGCGCCGAGGGCGAGGAGGTTTGTGAAAGGCCGCCGCTCCCTGACCCTCTCCCTTTGGGTGAGGTCCCACGGCCCGAGTGTGCTGCTTTGTGTCTGAGGAGGAGAGGCTCGGCCCTTTCCTATCCTGCTGCGAAGTCGCCTGAACTGCCGGTCGGGTAACTGCTGCTGTTGCTGCAAAAATCCCACCTCTGTGGAAGTGGATCACGGTGGGATTCGGATGGGGACAGAGCCGGGGGTTCCTTGCTCCGGAGCCTCCAGCCCAAATACCTGGCGTATCCTCGCTCTTTGTTTTTGTTTGCATTGGGGATTTGCTTTTTGCACCAGGGAGCGAAAGATTAGCGCCCTGCTCTGCGCTGAGCTCCAGATTACAGTGTTTGGGCTAGAGCTAAGCCCAAGTGCAAGTGCCCGTGTGCGAAGGTTGGCATGGGAGGGAGGCGGCGGTGTCCCTCCCCCCACCCGTGTCCCCAGCCCTTCTCTGGGCTGCTGCGAGTAACCTGGGGGGAAAACCTTCCCACCTCTGCCCTAAAAGCAGTAATGTCTCAGAGGGGGAGGCTTAAAACCACGTTCAAAGGGTGTAGTTTGCGTTTCTGTTGTGTGCACGTGGCCTTGGGTGCAGCTTTCATGTGCTGCAGTGCCACTGAAATAAAATTTGGGCCCAGGTATCGGTGTGTTCTTGGCATTTCGAGGCGCTGCCGTATTACGATCTTTGGCAAACTCCTCTCCTGCTGGGCACCCGCGGTGCTGGGGTTATTAAAGTTAAAATTCTCGCTCTGGAAGTAGTCTTGCCCTTCCCCTGGTGAGCCGAGGGGGTGGTGTCCGCGCACAGACACGGCAGTTTGCCCAAGGCTCACATGCTGTGCATGAGGATTAGTGACTCCCGTCCCAGCCCGTGGTCAGTCCGGGGAGCGATGCTGCGGCTGTGGTGCCCGAATGGCTGAAGAGCAGCATCAAAGCCTCTGAATTACCCTCAGTGCTTCCACAGAAGTGGGAGAACATCTAATTTTCTCAGAGCATCAAATTAAGTTGCAGAAGGCGAAGTCTGGCCGTGCAGAATTAGTTGTGACACACAGGTCCGTCCCACCCTGGTCCCTGCCTGGGACGCAGAAGCGCTCGCCACTGAATCAGGCGAAAGCAGCTCAAAAGCGGAGCGTTGCAGGAGAGTCACATCCGACGTGAAAAGCACTCGGGGCTTCTGAGCTGCCAGGCTCGGGCTGGGGGGTGTGAGCCACCCCGGCTCGGTGGTGCTCCGGGGTGCTGCACCCTCTGCCCCCGAAGATGGGGTGGGCTCCAGCGCTGCCCCCCCCCAGCCTGGGAGGTGGTTTGCAGGGGGTGTCACCGCTCCGCTCCCTGCATTGGTTGCCCGGGGGGGATTTACCTCCTCTCCCCGCTAGCCCTGTGCTGCAGGCAGAGCGCTCCGATGGGCTTGCTTTGGTTCGGGGGGAGTCTGGAAGCACGACCCTCCCTAGCTGGTGTGTGCCCTTCGGGCCTTGCCAAGCGGGGTGCCCCAGCCTGGAGCCCTCTCTTTGGAACACCGTCTCCTTCAGTCCGCTCTTTGTGTCGGGGCCAGCACTTTTCCTCCCAGGCAGGTACGCCTTAGAGCTCTTCCAGGTACACGTGTTTCACCTGGCCACCAACACGACACCCTGCAGGTACTTTTGCACGTTCCAGGGCCCTTGCGTTGCCCCCAAGCGTGGGGGCGCAGAGGTGGGCAAGCCTGGCCTCGCATCCCGCTTTCCATCAGCCCGACACGGGCCGATTGCCTTGTGCTTCAGCCCAGCGTTTGTAGGGGACTGTCCCTTCTCCAGGGCGCTGCTGTTTGAGCAAAGCAGCTTTTTGGGAGACACGAAAGACACCTGCCCCCCCCAAGCTCTGATCTCGCACCCTGACTGCATGGGGTGCTTCTCCAGCTGTGCTCTGTGTCTGGGGCTTGCCTTGCCAGGCAGGTGTTTAATTACCTCTCGTGGCCTGGCTAATGATCTGGGACACCTCGTGTTCGGGTCCAGTCACGGTGTGGGGGAGCAGCTCCCTTCAGCAGCGTCACTGGATAATAAAGCCAAATTTGCAGGCTGCATCCGGTAAGCTATAAACAAGTTTTCCAGACAAAGTGTCTTGAGAATCTGCCATTAGTGAATTTATTTAGTGCTATTGCAGCCTTGCTAATCCTCTGGGGAGAGGAAAATGAGGGTAAGGCATTGGCTGCTGTAGGGAATCGCCATGATGTCCTGCTCATTAGCTCCAGGGCTTAAACTCGGACGCAGCTGCGGGATGCTGTAATGAGCATGGAGAGGCAATGGGGTGGGAAGCGGGCAGGTCCTTTTGATGTCTGAAGGGTCTAGGGATGAGTAGTCCATAAAAGCCTTGGGACTGAGCTGTTAATGAGTTGGCACGATGCAAGTGTCCTCTGTATTTAGAGAGATACAGAGGAGCAGGACCGGGACTCCCCATCTGTGCCGGGGGGGCCGCGCTGGATTCGGCCTCCTCGGGTCGTCTGGGGAAAGGCTCTGGCAGGGTGCTGAGCCCAGCCCAGTCCCGAGAGCTTTTTAGTGGGTCTTAATCAGACCTGCAGGGAGAAGTGCAGGGCCTTTGCACTTCCCTTCCGCTTATCAATTGGTCAAGATGAACCAAAGCAAAACGAGGTTTGAGAACTGAGTGATTTTAGACGTAGAGAAAACCAGGTGTCCTATTTTCCCAGTGGGGCAGCAATTTTTTAAAATAGGCAATTCTGGCTCTGAAGTTTCACTTTGGCTTGTGTGAAAGCGGCTCCACAAAGAGGAAAAAGGGCTGGGGAAAAAAATTGTATAACAAGGTGCTGTCCTTGGCGTCTGCATGGGAAAAGGAGGCTGACCTGTGCACAGCGGGAAGGGGTCCAACGCCTCCCAGCGTGGTGAGCACCAGGGGCCTGGGGCTCCTGACTGCCATGGCTGCTCTTCATGCTCTGATGTTCTCCATGGCTTTGGAGACTCTCGGGAGGGTTTTCTGCTCGCGGAGAACAGCCCAAGTCTTGCAGCCTCCGTCTCCAGCTGCACAGACCGCGCGTCCTTTGCAACAAGCCGTGGGCTGCGCTGGCTGTAGCGGCTGGACCCGTTGCCAAACAAGCAGCGTCTCCGCGTAGCAAAGTGTCTGTCGCTGATACAGAGGGCTCCGGCCTCCTCGTGCACCTCCCCAGCTGTTAGAAATAAAAATTGGGCGCGGGAGCGGCTGTGACTTACCTCTGCTTTTTCATGGGAGCGAAGGTGCGAGGTGAGAGCAGGGAGCCTTTCTCCAGGCGCCGGGTGCTGCCGGTCCGACCGCGCGGCCGTGAAACTCTCCCTACCTTCGTCCTTGGGGACGTGGTGGTGAGTGCTGCTGGACAGGGCGGTGGACGAGATGGGCCCTTGGTTTTACTTGGTGGAAAGAGGGGTGATCATTAGCGGGTGCTTTGCAGGGGTGAGGAGACGCTTTTCCATAGGTGGTGGTTTATGAACGAATTAAGGCTGTTTCCAGGTACACTGAAGACTAAACCCCCACCACGCTCCTGCATCTGTGCTCACTGATGGGTCCTGCTTTCCTCCTCCCACCTCCCAGCTGTAGGGTTTGTTGTAAAGGTCCTTTCGCTGCTCCCCTGTAGGCACCCGCCGCTTCTCGAGGGCCATTTACCTCCTTAACAGTGGAGTTATCCCCCGGTGCTTGGCCAGGAGCAGCTCCTGGTGGTGTGTCATGGGGGGGGGCTTGTGCAGTGTGAGGGCTCCGCTCATCGCTTTGATTTCAGCACATCGCTTCCCAGGAGGATGATTCCAAGAATGAAGAAGTTCAAAAGCAAGGAGGCGAAGAGGGAAGAAAACTCACCCGGAGGACTGGTGTGCAGAGGGTGGTGAGCAGCGGTGCAGAGCAGAGGCAAGCGTGTTGTCATCTAGAAGGGCAAATAGTCTTAACAGGTAGTAGTAAATAATTTATGGGTCACATAAAGCCATCATCTCCTCTGTAAAAACTTAATAGAGAGGTTTGTCTGATAACAAAGGAACGCCATCCTCTAAATGCCTCCTCTGCCAATTTCTTGTGAAAGATTAGTCCAGGATTGTTCCTGAAATCTTCCTTCCCTGAAATGTTACCTGCTCGCTGAGGTCCTCTATGCAGCTGTACCTGCTATCTGTCCCTGCAGGCGACCTACTCATCTGTGCGAGCAGCAAGAAGCACCTGGTGATGTGACTGCTCTGCAAAACCAGGTATCCGCATCCTGGCACAGCTCCAGGCTACTGGCGTGAAGCCCCAGATCCTGTTCTGGGAAGCAAATGAAATGATTACGATGTGACTTCCCATGCCATCTCCCGCTGTGCCTGGAGCTCTGCCGGAGCAGCCAGCCCCAGGTCTGTACCCCTGGGAGATACCTCTGGGCCCCCAACGTGAGCTGTAGCCCAGCTGGGGACCTGCCTGGGCAAGACACAACCTCCTCCCGGCGCTGCCTGTAGATCAGCGTTTCAAGGCTGGCTCACCGGGAATGAGAGGAAGCCTGCCCACCCCCGACCCGCCTCCCTGCGGGCGCTCACCTGGGCAAGGCAGCTCTTGCAGTGCAGAGCGAGCCCGGTGGGGTGGGGGGGCTCCTTCCTGGGATGGGGGGGTGGCCGGGAGGCCCTTGGTAATGCTGTTTTGGACGGTGGTCTTGGAGACCTGTGCTTAGGCTTCCAGCTGCAGAGGAGCAAGGACGCCGTGGGGCAGTCCTGCCCAGCATTTTGGGCTCAGGTCCAAATGCCAGGCACAGCTGTGTGGGTGGCTGTGGCGGCGAACGGGTTGAGCTGGTCCTCTTGCCTGTTGCTTCTTGCAGGGCTTGAGTTAACCACCACACTCTGCCCTGGCACAGCTGGGGCTGGTCTGAACAAGACCCGCTGCGGATCTGGAAGTGAACTGGGCTGAAGCAAGCGGTGCCTGTCGCAAGTGTTCCCCCGAGGATCCTGGCAGCGACGTCCCCTTCACCTGCGCAGGTCGCGGGGGTCATTGCAGCGTGGGGGAGTCCAGGGCAGGCAGAGCATCCCTCCCCTCGCAGCAGGCGCTGGGCTGCGTCGGGAGCTTGTTCTGGGCTGGATGTGGTGGCAGGGGCACTGGGCTGGCGGGACCCGTCACCTGGAGCCGTCCCTGGTGCCACTCTTGTTTCCTGAGCCTGGGATGGAGACAAGCCCCTTGCAGCTCGCCTGAGGGCTGGGCGAGCCCCGCTCCCCTCGCAAGGGAGCGGGCAGCAAAGAGCTCCCCCTCCCATGGGCTCTCTGCAGGACGAGCTTTGCCTCTTCTCCTCCCACCACATCTGCCTGAGCGAGGAAGAGGCAGGTTCCCTCGCCGTGGTGAGACAGGCTGGATGCTCGGCATCGCTTCTGCACCAGGGCTCAAAACCAGGCAGGATCTGGCCCGGCTCTCTAGCTTGTGTCTCTCCCTGCGAGCAGAGAGCAGCTCCTCTGCCAAGCACGCTGCTGCTTCTCACATCAGCCCCGAGATTAGCCCTGTGTTTATCTGTCCCGCCTGCATATGGCACGGAGGTTGCCGCTGGCTGCCAGAGCGTGTGTCTGTGTGTGCACAGGGGTGAGATCAAAGAGTATTAGCTTTTAAAATGCTCCGTCTTTCCAAGGGATCCTTGCCAGGTGGGGACTTGGCTGGGGGAAGGATCACACCTTGTCTCGTTAAACAGGAGAGGAAGGTGCTGGTTTAAAGCTTTGCAGGTGAGGAGCTCCAGCCCTGAGCTCCAGGCTGGGGGTGATGGATGCCTCGGGAAGCAGGTTGTCCGGGCGTTTGTGTGTTGGTACGTGCCTGGTTTGCTTTTTGTGTTAATTCTCAGAACTTCCTCCGCGCGCAGGCACGCTGTCTTCCAGGGGATTGCAGGCAGTCCATCTTGTTCAATTTAGTTTCCTTTGAATTCACAGGGGGTTGTTCCCCCCGGCTTCTGCAAACAGCCCTGCAGAGAAGGGGCTGTCCCGTGCAGCCACGACCCCCTGCGCGCTCCTGTTTCGCGTGGGAACAAACTGAGGTCTACGTGGCCTTAAGTGCTCTCAGCTCTTGTCCCTGGCAAGGCTTCAGCTTGCTTTAGCCTTTGAATGCAAAGGCAGCAGGGTCTGGTCCTGTGGGCTGCAGGTGATGTGCTGCGCTGGTTCCTCCTCCCTGGGGCCCTCCAGCAGCTCCAGTCAAAGAGCATCGTTGCTGTTATTGGCCAACTGGGCGTTAATGGCAAAGGAGTGATCTCTCGGCAGCTGCTTTCCATCCTGTCTGTAGATTTCTGCACAGCAAAGACAGGCCCTGAAGCAGGTCTCTGTTAACTCCAGCTGCCTTGGAAGGGGAGAGGTCACCCCCCTCCTACGGTCCACACCAGCTGCCTCCCAGTGCTTTGAGCTGGGGCAACCTCCTGTCTTTATGCTTCTAAGATCCTGGTGTGAGGAGCAGGGCCCAAGCTATAATCTCACCAGGAAAAGGTAGGGCTTTGCAGCTTGTAAAAGTGCAAAACCATAGCAGAAAGCAAGTCCCTTGCAAAGGACCCTTGTCCCACGCGTGCCTTTCCCTCTCTGCTGAGACAAGTATGATTTGTTTTGTGCCAATTTAAGGAGGACAAAGAAGCCACCCAGGAAATGGCGACGGACCCCAGGCCTTTGCCTCTGGCCCTGGGTTGGCCCTGGGCCACAAGAAATGGGGAAGAACAGCCACAAACCTATGTCAGCATCAAGGGTGGCTGCTGCTTACATGGGGGCTGTGGTCCTCATCCGCTCCTGTCCCCTTCCTCCTCCATCTCTGCCCTCCCCACCCCGGTCTCCTGCACTGGATAAGGGCCCCATGTCGCTAGGGGATCTGTGCCAGACCAGCCTGAAACACAGGGGTCCTGGGGAGCTTTGGACTTTGCTTTGTCTGAAACCAACAGGGTGTAGACAGCAGCCAGCCCTTGCTGTGGCTTAGGAGAGCTGTGGGACCGGGCAGCCCCACTGGGCAGCACAGCCTGGACAAGCGTCCCCAGGAGCCACGGAGATGCCAGGGTGTCGTTGGGCCATACTGGGAACCAGTTGGGACTCTGAACCTTTGCTCCACAGGGGAAAGAGCTGCCCAGGGGCAAAGCCTGCTCTAAGGTGGTGTATAGACTGGGGTCTAGGCAGAGCCTCAAACCCAGGTCGCTGGGGCTTTGGTACCCGAGTTTGTCCCAGAGCCACTGCCTGAGGCTCCTGTGATGCTGCGCTGGAGCTGTTGACCTTCGTTCTGCCACGAGCCCTCAGTGTTTTGCTGGGAGCCGGGGCCACTTTGTGCTGAGCCTGGGCCAAAAATTTACTGAACTGCAAAATAACATCATGTTCTGTGAATTGGTGGGTCTTAAACTGCTGCTGCCGCCCTGCAAAACCTTTGGTTGGCTTCGTCAGTAGAGCTTCTGCTACTTCTCTAGCATTTAAAATGGCTAATGCAAGAAGATGCTTTAAAATTTGTTTCAGTAGTCACAGTGCACTCCCTCGAAGTCACGGTTTCAGACTTTTCCTCCCTGCAAAGGCCGTGCTCTCTGCCCCTCTGCCGGGAATCTGCTGCACAGCTGTGGCTGTGTGTGCCAAAACGCCCTCCAAGCCAGGGCGAGGTCTCCCGTTCTCCCTCTGGGGCTCAGCTCTTTCCACCCCAAACTGGTTTTTCGAGTAATTTTTTCATATGTGCCTCCATCTCTGCTGCTGCTCACCTGCGTTTGGGGAGGAGCCTCCCAGAAACTGCTCTTTAGTGCGCCGCCGACTTTCCCCCGCTGAGTCTTGTCGTTCCATCCTGACAGACCAGAGCGGAGAGCCGGCGCCCACGACGACTCTTCAGACTCCAGGAGACCAGCTGGGACCTCACCAACATGTTCAAGGGGGTGGGCAAAGGCTCCCCGAGCAGAAGTTCTCCTGTCAAGCCTAGCAAGTAAGTGCAACTCCTCTCTCTCTAAGCTGTCCTGTGGACCCTGGGGGAAGATGAGGGAAGAGCTCTCGGTGTCACCCTAAGGACCATCCCTCTTTCTGGAGCAGAGAGAAAGCTGGGGCTCGCTGGGAGCTGATGCCAAAACGTGCTGCCCCAGCTGTTGTCCTTGTCTTTGGTGGGCTTTGCGCTCCAGCCCAGACGTATCTGTGCAGCCCCCGGGACGTGCAGTGCCTGAAGATGTACTGAGAGCTGGGTACACTGAGCAGGGAGGTGCAAAGCCCCTTTTGGGCAGGTGGGAGGAGGGATAATGAACGCGGCCTCTTTGCTCGGGTGGAGCAAGATCTGCTTGATGGTGATGCAGATACCAGCCGGGGTCTGAGATCCCCAGACTCGCTGGCTGCGTGAGGTTGGTGTGATGCTACCCTGGGACCTGGCGTTCCCGGAGAGGGATGCTCAGTTTGGTGCTGCTCAGGTGGTGACGGTGGGCGACTAGTGGGTTTGCTGGTGACTGCTCTAATCCATCCTGGTGACAGGCTGGGTGTCTGCGGGTCAAACAACTGAGCTTGCCTCTTTTGGGCCTGTCTGAGGCAGCACCAAAAGGATCTAATAGCCATGTCCTCCTCTGAAGAGATTCCCTAGGCTGTGGGGAGCAAGATGTGTGATGGGATCAGGATGCTTCTCTGGGAGGGGGTGCTCCTGCAGAGAGCGCGCTCGTCCCTCCCTTCAGCTGCAGTTGCCAACGCAGCGTTATTTTCCACCTTCCCTCAGCGATTTTGCGTTTTGCAGTGTTTAGTCGGCTGATTCTGCGGGAATCCCTGTCCCCAGCCAGGGTTAGAGGCTGAGGGAATTGCAAAGGGGTTTGGTTTGAAAGGGAAGGGACCTGCAGGGAGAAGGGGGAGCTGGCCCCACCACTGGCGGCCACCACCAGCAGCAGCCTGGGACGGCATGTGTGCAGGCGTCTGGGTGGGCACACACGGTGCTGGCACCCAGCTGCGCCGTTTATGGGGGCCAAACCCCATGATAGCAAACGGCTGCTGAGGAGGGTGGTGGCCCGGTGCTGCTGGGCAGGGCAGTGGGACCTGGGGAGAAGGGGGCTCCCACAGAGGCTGAGGCTTCCCCGCGTGGATGTCGGGAGCTGGCCCCCTGCCCTGCTGCAGGAAGCTTCTGCCACAGTGGAGCTGAGCACTCACAAACTCATCATGAAGACAGATTTGGGGCTTCTCTGACCACCAGGCCTTTGTTGGGGCCTGACTGCAGCGAGACACCTCCCCTGAAGCCCCAGAGCTGTGTCAGCCTCCGTTCCTAGTCTTGCTAATGCAATCTATCCACCTCCCCAGCTGGCTTCCGACCCTGGGCTTTTCTCACGAGGCTTCCTGGGACAGCTCGCTGCAGCCCCCGTGCCGCTGCAGGAGGGTTTGGGCCAGGTTCTCCCCCCGCGTGAGCCTCTCGGGATAACCGGAGCCGCATCCCGGCGAGACCTCACACCTCTTCCTTGTGCAGGATGGAGGCTGGAGCCAGGAGCGCAGCAATTAACGAGCTAGTTGTGCTTGTTCTAGGAGGCACCAATCATCAGACAAAGGCTAATTCACTCGGCCGTGACCCGGGGCTTGGTCAGCGCCTATATTAGCTGAGAAAATGAAGGCGAATGAGTTGTCTCAGGATTGGCCGCCAACACACACTCTGCAGATGGCCCCAAGAAAATGCTGGTGACCCGCAGCTGCTCTTGGTGGCCCCAAGGCCAGAACCTCGGCAGCAGTTGAGGTTTTGTGCCTCCGGGGGTTCACGATTAGTGGGTGCCGCTGCTGGCACGGACCCCTAGAGGTACCTCATCTTGGTCCTTGGGACCATGGGGTTGAGCATCCCGGCTCGCAGGGCCCTTTGCTGTCTCCACTTGGTGGATGCATCCCAGGGAGGCAGTAGCAAGCACAGGTTTGTCCCCAAGGAGCATCCCCGCTGTGCCCTGATCCAGGAAGAGGCACACCGTGGGGCTGAAAGCGGAGACTCCCGAGAAGGTGAAATGGCATCAGATCTGGCTGGACTGGGTGCGATCTTAACAAAGGCAGTGGGTGGTTTTGGAGGTGGATGGCAAGTCATCTCCTGGTTTAATCCTGGGATCGCTGCTTCTGCCACCGCCTCCCTCGGCTTCTCCCCGATCAGTCTAGAGCAGGGTGGTCCCTGG
The DNA here is from genome assembly GCF_963921805.1 of Phalacrocorax carbo. NCBI lineage: Eukaryota > Metazoa > Chordata > Aves > Suliformes > Phalacrocoracidae > Phalacrocorax > Phalacrocorax carbo. The sequence continues at coordinate 1,292,284 of NC_087528.1, forward strand.
GGGGACAGGCGCGGGCTCAGGGGACTAACGCAGTGCTGGTGGGCGACTGTTGGTGGTCTGCTGTGAGCAGCTCGGGCTGGCACATCAGGGCGTGTGAGGGCTGCTGCGTGTCGGCAGGGACAGACCCAGCTCTGGGGTCGGTCTTGCGGCCATAAAGCAAAATCCCCTGGAAGGGAGGGGTGGAGGGAATCAGGGACTGAAGTGGGTGGCTGCTCTGGTCCTGCCCAAACTGCTCTGGCAGGAGTGACCAGGAGTGGGGGACAGTCCTGCCCCTGCGAACAGACGCTGTCCCTTGCGTGCAGTTGGACTGTCTAGGAGGCAGAAAGTAGGATGAGAAATGAACCAATTAATAATGATAATAATAGTACTCTGCCTCTTCCAGGCATGAGATAGCCCTAGGGAGGAGGCCTGCCCTGGCTCTTGAGGAGGAGGAGCAGGAGAAGCCCTGCCGAGCCTTGCCCCCAGCCATCTCGGCTGGACCGGGGCTGCGGAGTTGGACCCGAGCCCTGGGATGCTGAGGGATGCCCCGCGTGAGCACCGGCGGGCTCACGGCTCCTCATATCCCACCCAACGCCAGGCTGCCTCTCTGCAGCCCACGTGTCAGCGTGTTTACCCGGAAAAGTGAGGTCCAGCTGTGGCCAGCTCTCGTTGAGTGAGGGCTTCTGCCCAGGGGCAGGAGGGACGGCCCCGAGGAAGGATGGTGATGCATCCGTGCCGCTGCGGGCTGTGTGGATGGCTGTTGGCACGGACAGGAGAAGCTCACGCTCCTCTCGGCACGGTCTGTGGTTGGGATAGGAAGGTCTGTGGTGGTTTGGGTGCTTCTCTAAGCATGATGGACCGTGCAGGTTCCTCAGCATCACTCCCACCTTGATCAAGGAGCATGGTGAGTGTGGGAGGCTCAGCTGAGGAGAGATGGCTTCTCTGCTCGTACATCAGGCCTTACTCTGCTCCCCTCTCCTACCAGGACTTTCCCTACCTGGCTTCAGTGCTCCTCAAGCATCCAGACTAATCTTTAGCAGAGTCTGAAGTGGCTCGACCGTTTGCAGGGCTGGAGAGCCGCGTCCAGCCTGGCTGCTGGCTACAGGGTCTCAGCCTCCCCCTCTGCCAGGCTTCCTCCCTTGGCCGACATGGAGACCTCCTTGCTCCCCACTCCAGCACACGTAGGGGACACCTCCCCTGCTCCTGAGATGATGTTGTCCAGGAAGCATCGCTTCTTCCCTGCAGATCAGCTTGTTTGCCACAGCACCCTCATTTCTAACCTCAGGCGCCCGGCGCAGTGCAAAGGCAGTGCGGGCTGGGCTGGGCAAGGCTGGGTCCCCGTGACCAGGAGGTTCCTGAGGCCTTTTCAGTCCATCATTTGTTGTGGCTTGGCCTAAAAAAAAGCTGATTTGTGTGTAGCCTTGTGAGATGGGGTGTCCCAGTGCTTCCTTCAGCCAGAAAGGGGGTGCCACCCTGAATAAGCAGGGTTTTACTGGGGATCTACCCTCACTGGGAAGGACGGATCCTCACTTCTCCCCTCTCGGAGAGGCCCAGAGGTATCTAATCACATCACAACAGGGCTCAAACCGGACACCCCGTTCAGGCTCTTCCCAGGCAGGGGCTGAATTCAGCCAGACCTCTCGGGGCGGACGGGGAGAGGCGTCCATCCCCTGGGACGGCGGCCAGCCCGTGACTCACTCTCTCCTCCCTGCGCAGAGAGCCTGGGCAGGAAATTTGGGTGGTGCTCAAGTATTTGCTCATGGGACACCACCTCATTCCAGGCGTGTCGGGGATGAGTGGGAGATTGTGTAACCTCCTGGGGAGGGGGGACCTCCTAGAGCTTCCAGCCTGCTGCAGGCTCAGGCTCAGGGGGGCCGAGTCCCGGCTCTGCGTTGCTCCCGTCCATCCTGTTGTGCTGGGACTTGGGACCACCCTTCGTCGCCCTGAGCGCTGCAGTTTACCCCAGGAAAGGCATCCCTGGGGCACAGATGGGGTAGGAGGGATTTTTAATGGGATATAAAAGGCAGGTTGTAGCAGACAGTGATGCTTTGATGATGATGGTGAATGCCCTGCTTGGGCTCTTTGCCTCTGTGATCCCTGGAATGAGACCCTGTAGGAGCGGGCGCTGCCAGAGCACAGCAGTCCCCCGTTTACTTTGCTGCCATGCATTTTGCAGGCAGGGAAGCTGAGGCATGCCCAGGAGACGCTGCCAACCCAGAGCTCCCGAGGGAGGTGGTGGCTGCCGTGTCGCGTCCCGCGCCGCCCTCTTGGGAAATCAAAACCGAGGGAGGAGTCAGAGAAAGGGGACAGGAGGATGCTGTGAGCAGGAGCGCTGGGGCTGCGCTTCCTCCAGAGTTGCCTGAGCTTGGCCGCGGTCAGCGTGGGCTGAGCTGACTTAAAATACGAGCTCTGTCTGTGGCATCTGAGTGCTTGGCTTGGGGTGACTGTAACACTGGCACTTCACAGTCACTTGGGGCTGTAATAAATGAACATCCCAGCATTCGCTCTAGCCTTTGGTATGAACTGTGCAATAGCTGGAGCCATGACGAGGAGCCAGAGCAATGACAGAGCCACTAAGGGAACCGCTTCCCAGGCTCCTTTGCTGGATTCAGGGGCTAGGAAGGAAACCACGTGGCTGGAGGGCAGATGTGGGTGGCTCTGCTGCAGGACATCGCCTCTCTCCTACCTCCTTCTTCCACCAAAGGCACAGGGCGGGTTGTAGCAACCAGCCCTGAAGCCGTGTTCCCCCTTCAGCTGACCCCCATGCAATGTCCCGTTGTCGCTGCTCAAACCCTTCCCTTCTGGTCTCAGACCCCAGGGTCGGCACGGAACCGAGCTGAGCCTCTGCTGAGCTTTGTCCCGTCGGCAGTCATCCGAGGGCTCGAGTCCCTGCATGATGCTATCGGTTCACACCCTCCTGCTTCTGCTCGCCCGCATCCTGGCAGTGCTGCACCCTCCCTGCCTGGAGGGGAGGGCCGGCACCGTCCCCAGGGGCAGATGCTATTAGAAGCCACAGGACATGAAGACAAAGGTGGCACCAAGGCTTGTGCTTCCTTGTCCACGGGGAGCTTTGGGGCTGCAGCTGCAGGAACCACCCCGTGCCTTGCTGCGGGCTCTGGATCCAGCTGTTTTGGCAGGGCTCTGGGCGCTCATGCACAATAGTGGTGATGGAATAAGGGCCACGATGATACCCATCGGTCGTGCGATGGCACCAAGGTGAGACATGATAGGGAATGGTCCGATGGGGACCTCCAGTGAATCGTCACTGGGGTGAGGAGGGCCGTAGCTGTGCTATGGCCTTGGGAAATTTGTCCCCAAGCCTGGAAAGCAGCACAACTGCAACAGCCCCCACAGTGCCCAGAGGGGCTTCCAGTCTTCGTAGCAAGGCCGTGCCCACTGCAGGCCACTCCTGGGGTGGCTCTGGGCAATTCAGCATCTCAGTGGGCTGAACTGCAGAGCACTTTGCATGAAACGAGGCCGTGGGATGGCAACGCTGGGTCCGGCCGAAGGGCCGTCTCACCCACCTCTACCACCAGGGAGGCCCCTCCAAACTGGGCAAGCACGTTGTGCTGCCTCTGCAGGGTGCTCTCCTGGCCTCCAGCCATCTGTGGCTTCAGGTCTTCCCAACCCAAATGTGATGATGTCAGTGCATTTGGGAGCCCTACAGGGATTTCTTTTTTCTTTTCCTTCCTTTTTTTCTCCACTGCTTTTTGAACCCACATGAGCTTTTGAGCATCTGCAGTGTCCTGTGGCAGGGAGTTGTGCAGGGGATCTGTGTGCTGTGCAAAAAGCCTCTGTCCGCTCGCTCTGAACACACCACCTCTTACCTCATTTGGCTGAAGGCAGCAAAGGAGGCATTGACCTTTGCATGTATTCAAGCCACAGCTTGAATGTATTGCATGTATTCTAAGCCACAGCTTAGAACCTTTCCTTAGAGACCCGGAGGACGTGGGGGCAAGGCCTGAAGAACCACGCCTGTGTCAGCTCCGGGGCAGTGATGAAGAGGGGGAGAATTGCTTTCACCCACTCCTCTGCTTTGCTCTCAGGTCCTCAACAAATGAGCTGGCTGTTCTCATCTCCCGCATGCAGACAAATGCCGACCAGGTGGAGAAGGACATCCTGGAGACACAGTCCAGACTCAAGCAGGTGAGTTGTGGCAGAGGGTGGCGGGAAGGTGGAAGGCTTTGCCTGGAAATGCAGTGTCTGGGATAACATGTCAGGTGTCTGCTCTGTGCATCAGCTTGCTGGTGCAAGTCTGGGGGCTGGCTCGAGGCTGGGGAGGAACAGAGCACCCCGCAGATCCTCCCAGCCCCTGGGGCTGCATACCAGGGCTTCCCAAATTCTGCCCTTGGTGCTTTCTGCTCAGTGCCTCGTGCTTCCCACAGCCAAGGCTGTCTCACCTACGGCAGCACAGCCCTGGGCCTCCCAGCAGCCCCAGAGGCAGGCAGGCAGCCAGCCTGACCCACACTGGTCCCCTGGGTGGGAGAGGTGCTGAAGCAGGGAGTTTGGCTGGGCGTAGGCTCCCCAGCTGCACCCTTGCACACCAGGGTTCCTCGGTGGTCAGTGTGTTGAGCACCCAGGCCTTCTGCGTCGGCCAAGAAGAATGTTGTGAGGTCTGTGTGGTCCAACCAAGCTTTTTTCCTTTGTCTTGCCTGGTCTCCAGGATGCCAGCAATCACCAGAAGAACAAGGCTTTTGAGTTCCAGCAAGAGAACGCCAGGAATCTAAAGGAAGCAGAGACCCTGCTGAAGGATCTCTTTCTGGACGTGGACCGTGCCAAGCGGCTGAAACACCCTCAGGCTACTGAGATAGAGAAAGAGTGAGTACAGAGGGGGACACTGATGTGACGGAGGCACTGAGCAATTGGGAACCCTCCTGGGATCTAGGCTGAGCTCCAGTCGTTGCTGTGGGAGGTGGAGTTTCACCCTTCTTCCCATAGACTTTAGCCTTAAAATCAGGGCTTCTGCCCTGATTGTAAAGACAGTGGTGTGCAGGGTGGCTGCCAGAGTGGTCACCCAAGAGTCCCCAGTCTTACCTGGGAGCTCTTGTAACAAGTATCAGAAAAATGCAGAGCTAAACATTGGCCCTACTCCCAGGAAAATCCCCTTTTCCTCTGCCTTACCTAAAACGGATGCCTTTCGTTCAGGCAAGCACAGTCTGAGGTGGGTATTCGAATGGGAGGACAGCTTCGGTTGGCCTCTGGGGCTTTGCTCCCCTTCACTCTCCAGCCCTTCTCGGTGGAAATCAGGAGGGAAGAGTCGTTTCCTAGCTGGGAAGGGACAGTCCTGATATCCCTGCAGCTGCCTCTTGGGTTGTGATTCCCGAGACGTCCCTGGTGATGGAGAGCGCCAGGACAAGTGCCTCCGCTGCCGGAGGGGGCCAGTGTCACAAAGCCTTATGAGTGGAATCTGGGCTCTGCAGAGCCCACCTTGGTTCTCCCCCTTCCAAACTGACAGAGGGACATGTGCCTTTTCTCCTTGGCAGCATCCAGCAGCTCCACGACCGCGTGACGCAGCTGTGTGCAGAGTACCGGGCCCTCTACGAACAGCTGAACATCCCTGAGGTGGTGCCCAGGGTAGACTGGGCCAGGATCCTGGACCAAAAGATGGTAACAGCAGCTGGTTTTAGATGTATCTCTCAACTCCTGCGAGGCCAGATAGTGCCCGCTATTGTCTGTAGGGCTCTGCCAGCCATCGTGTGCTCAGCATCGTGCAGGGGTGTTGGGGGTGGTGGAAGTAACCCTGGGTGGGAGAAGGACCCTCCTCCCGCCTCTCAAAACCCTCCGGAAGACCCTCTTAAATGACCCCTTCAGATTAAGAGCTACTAGAGGGGGATCAGGTAGAGATGCCCTGCTGTGGGATGACAGGATGGAGAAGGTGATGTCTTCAAGGACCTTACAGCCCTACATCCTAGGGTCTCACACTGCAAGGTCTTGGGTATGTGGAGTGCCCAGGTTGGAGTCAGTTTGGATTCCCTTGAAAGCTGGGCGGTACCTGTGTGCATTCAGTGCCTGTCACCACGGGAAGGGTGGCTGGTTCAGCTCAGGTTTGCGCAGCAGGGTTATACGGCCTGGTTACCTTTGCCCCTCTGTATGGCTGGGGAAATGGCAACCAACAGCAGTCATGGTAGACAGGAAGATCCCTTCTCTTCCTCCACGACTGGTATCAGATACCAGAGCTTTTAACACCCTGCCAGCACTCGCCGGGGTTTCTCCCTGAACTAAATTCTCTTGCTTTAGTCTCTGCCTAACTCCTTTTGCACAGAAACAAGTCAACGCAGGACAGTACGGCCCCGGCATGTCAGAGCTGGAAAAGCAAATAGCTGAGCACAACATCCTCCAGAAGGAGATTGAAGCTTACGGTCTCCAGATCAAGAACCTCTGCTCCGGGGTAAGGCACCCTCCATCCCCTCCTTGTTGCTGTTGGCTTTGCTCGGGACCCTGCGGGCTCTGCTCGCTCTCCAGCTGCGTGTCCCATCTGCTGCTCCTCACGGTGAATATCCACCCTTGTTCTGCACAGGGGAGACCTGGGCTCGGACAGATCAAGCCATGTAGGGGCCAGGGAGGTGGTTTCTGAATGGTTTCTAAAGCATCTTCCATAAATCAGCTCATCACCATCTACCACTGGTGATGTTTTGGTAACAGCTTTTTTCTCTCTCTCTTTTTTTTTTCCTTCCCCCCTTGGTCTTGGCCGTGTTGTAACCCAGGATGTGGCAGATTTAAAGAGCCAGTACAAGGACTTGCTGGTAAGCTTCTCAGTGGTTTTCTGGACAGAAAACACCTGTCCAGAGTAACACCTTCCCCAATGGACAGGGAATGCCCAGCTCAGGGCGGGAGCTACCTCTGGTCTTGCGCAGTGAAGTTGCGTCCCTCCTTTTCTTTCACCATTTCCTCCCCACCTTGGAATGGGTGTAAATTGAGACCATGCTTCCTACCCTCAGGGGAATGCTGCGGGTGAGATCTGTGTCTCTCCTCTTCATGAATCACTGATCTGGCGGTGCATATGTGTCCGTGAGCGCAGAGTTACGGATGTGGCGGCAGGAAACCCTGTCCCAGCCCACGGGCCGTTCCAAATCAAGATTGCAAAAGTTGAGGCTTGCACTGATCCCGAACAAGGGCTCCAGAGGGGAAATGAGCAGCTGGAGCAAAGGAGGTGGCCAGGAAGAAGATTCTGGCTTTAGCCAGCTGGGGCCATAAGGGTTATGCTGAAGAATGGCATTTGTGAGAAATATAGCAGAGCTGGGCCAGCTCTCAGACTGCCCGAGGCACCAGACCACACCTGAGATTCTGGTTAGACAAACATATCCTGTCTGTGAAGGAGGGAAAGGGAACGGCAGCCCCATCAGATAAGAGCAAGCCGTGGCAGATGTCTCACCAAGGTCTCTGGGAATCTCCTGGTGGATGTGCAATGCAAGCGGGGTCTTGGGAAGGAGGAGGGGAAAGGGGCTCCTCAGCCTGAGCACCAACGCTGTCTCTCTCCTTGTGCGTGGGCAGAAAGCCTCCATCTGGCGAGGGCAGAGCCTGGGCAGCCTGTACCACCACCTCCAGGACTGCACCAAGGAGCTGGGCTACCTGACGGACCAGCAGACCAAGATCCTGAAGCAGGACTGGAGTGACCAAATGATGGATGTCCAAAGCGTGCATCGGGAGTACGAGGTGAGCTCTTGCGGGTGGTAGCTTGTCCTGCCGTTGCGGCGGGAGATTTGCAGGGTGGATTCCAGCCTCCCAGACATCCACCGCCAGCCCGGAGCCTGGTGCTCTCCCAGGGCAGCCCAATAGCACTGAGCACAGAAACAGAGGTGGAAGATACGCTCTGGGGTCCACACGGGAGTTAAGGATGAGCCTCTGTGTATGTCCCCTGAGCTGGCATGTGGGGTCACGCGTTACAGAGCTGTTGGCGAGGCTCAGTGGTCAGAGGGGAGGGAAGGGTCAGCGTCATGTCAGCTTCAACAGCCGAAGTACAACGCCCAATGACTGCTATGTGCTAGGACCAGGAAGAGGAGAAGGATAATTGCTTAGGAAAATGCTCTTTGAGTGAAGGCCCTGATGCTTTCTGAGGCCCAAGCACATCTAATTTGTTTTAGCTTTGCCTAGCCCCTTCTTTTTAAAAAAAAAAAACAAAAAACCAAACAAGGATGTCTGTGCTTTGGGAGCCTTTTCTCTGCTACATGGGGTCTGGTGCCCCGGGAGGCCGCTCTGTGCTCCCTGCGTGCTCCCCCTCTCATGAAGTTTCTCTTCCCCTTCAGTACTTCAAGTCCAATGAGCTGCTCAACCAGGAGGAGATTGTGAACCATCTTCAGGACGATGGGGATAGGATGATTGAGCTAAAGCACCCAGCTGTCAAGCCTATCCAGGTAGGGAAAAGGGGTTTCCTTCCAAAGCCTATAAGAGAATGAGAATGCTTTCCATAATTTGTGGATCAAGAGCCAGGAGACAGGTTGGAAGAGGCCTCTTCACCTCTTCTGCAGAGCTGCTGCGTTACTCTTTCCTCCCACACTGCACCAACTGTACTGCAGCATGTTTCTGCCTGCTCCAGCCCTATGGGGAGGATGGGGGCAGTGCAGGGTCTTCACCCCGTCTGACATCTCCAGGAGATAGTGGTTAACGTCTGTGTGCTGGGACCAGCTCCTGGTCTGGTGCTCAGACGTGTGGTCAATGTGGCCGCGTTCATGCTGCTGTGAAACTCCAGCTATGCCCCAGCACGACCTCTCCCAGGTGAAACCAGCTCCCAGCCTCCAAGGTTGTATTTCCAAGCGTGCAGATGCAGTGGCAAGGTGAGACGGGCTCACAGCCATCCACACCACTGGAGCTGAGACCCCTTGAGAAATGGGGGCTGCTCTGTAGGAGCTAGGTGCTTGCAGAGCAGTATGCTTGCTCGGGCTCAGCGCCAGGCAATGCCTAGGCCTAGCTTTGCCTCCGCTCAACAGCGGTCTGTACCCTTCCTGTGATCTCTGGGACTTCTGGAGAAAGGAGACCACTGGTGGGGGAGGTAGGACTCGCTGGAGCCCGCTGAGTCCTGCTCTGTCGCACCACAGGCTCACCAGGAAGCCTTGAAGAATGAGTGGCAGAATTTCCTGAATCTCTGCATTTGCCAGGAGAGTCAACTGAAAAGCGTGGAGAAGTATAAGAAGGTGAACAGCAGTGGGCAGAGCACGGGCCATGGGGCTGCAGGGTCAGGCTGGAGTGGGCAGGCTGGGAAGAGAGACAGCAAAAGGATGAGGATGGGAGATCCTTTGCTTGCACCTGGTCGGGGTATTTTGGGGAAACACCCCTCAAAACAGCCCTTCAGCACTGCAGTGAAGGGCTGGCTCCCAGCTCACCAGCCCTGTTGTGTTAGTGGGTCGGCTTGGGGAAGAGGGGCAGGGGAGGGGTTGCTCGCTGTCGTTAGCTGGGACTTGTCTGTTGATTGCGATTATTAGCCTGTGGCTCAGGCGATGGAGAGTCCCTGTCCAAGCACGCGCTCTGAGGGTGGTCTTGGAGGGTCTTGTGAGCCCCAGACAGGGTGTGGGAGAGATCCTGGGAATTGAGAGACCCCACTGGACTTGGAGATAGCAATGTCCTCCCATCCCTGGCTGTTTTCCTACCCATGCCTCCAGTTCCAGGATGATGCTGAGGCTGTGAGCTGCTCCCTGAAGAAGATGAGCTCTGACCTGGACACTAAATACAGCAAGTTCAACAAAGACAGCTCTGGGGTGGTGTCAGATCTTCTGCTTCAGCTGGAGGTGAGGTCTTCAGGGCTGGTGGTACTGGCCAGACGTAACGGGCAGACTGAACGTTACAACCTCCCCAGTAAATAAGTGGGGAAGGGGAAGAGGTGGGCAAATAACCCTACCAGGACAGCTCTTCCCAGCTCTGGGATAGGGAGGGGGAAGCCCGTGGCAATACTGTGCTCTGGATGCTGAGTCCTTGTAGCCCCAGAAGGTCCATGGTGCTCATGCTGTGGGGCAATGACCCCTGGGAAGGCACTTGTCCCCATCAGTGACACACAGCCAGGCCTCAGGTCACCATCAGAGTAAAGGAGGAGCGCAGGGAGGAGCTGTGCATTGTCCTAAACACGAGACACTTGGACTAGAGGGTCTGTGGAGAGCGTGAGCTGCTGGCATCCAAGCAGCAGCGAAAGGTCCTCCCATCTCCTCAGCACTCTCGTGAGCCAAGGGCGAGGGAGGGAATAAAGAAATCTGACCTCAGGGGTAAGATGCAGATAGGAAGGGAACATTTGCCCGGGAGAGAGGGAGGGGACACGTTCAACGTGGTATCTTCCCATGCGTGCAACACGTTTCGCTCCCAGGAAGTGCCAGGATCTTGGTACCTTCTGACATTGGAATGTGGCCACCTCTTGGCAGGTCTCTGATCCGTTTCTGACAAGAAAAACTACTCCAGGGGATTTAATATGACAGTGTGGGATCACCTAAGGTTAACTCAGGCTGTGCCTTCAAGGGCAGATCTGCTGTGAGCGAAGGAAACAGCGGAGGGTGTTGATAATGAAAAGGGGAAGAAGGGATGTGGAGGGGTCAAGCGTGGAGGCACTTCTGACTCTATCCCAGCAGTGACCAGACAAGGATGGACAACTGGCCCCAGCGTTCCCACTGTAGTGTGACCCCCCCACTTCCTTCTCATCCAAGCCTGGTCACAACCACTGTCTCCCCTGTTCTGTCTAGAATGAGGAGAAGGCGGTGAAGCAGGCAGAGAGGAGCATCGCTGACCTGAAGAGAAGGAGCAAAGAGATCAGCCCACTGAAGCTGCGCAGGACGCGTCCCTCCCAGCCCCTCACCTTGGACACCCTCTGTGACTGGGATGCTGGGGAGGTGAGGGCTTGACTAGCAGCACCCTCAGAAGAGGCAGGCAACTGGATTCTTCGCTGGTTGCTCCAGACCTTGGCTCCCTGGTGTCAGGACTGGCCTAGTGCTGGAAAGCCAAGCCTTTCACTGGATTTTGTGTCTTTGTCCTAGGTGCAGCTGACAAGAGGTGACAAGTACATTCTGAAGGACAACAGCAACCCAGAGATGTGGGTGGTGCAGAGCAGCACTGGTGTGGTCCAGGAGGCACCTTCTGCTTGCTTCTCCATCCCTCCACCAGACCCTGAGTCCATAGACAAGGTCAATAGGTAAGTCTGCAGTGGAGAGCTTGACCCAGAGAGGTGTTCAGACTTGCTCTTAGGTCACAGCCAGCATGACTGCCTCAACTGCAGAGAAACAGCAGCTGGGAACAGACCTCTTGACTGTGTAGTACGAAATCCCTCCTGGAGAGGGATTGTTCCCTGCACCCAAGTACCTCGTCCAGGTTCCTGCCGTTCCTCAACAGCTCTGTGCGCTGCACAGACCTTGCTGTCAAAGAGTTTTCTGGCAGCCTGGCTTGATTTCTTCACCCAAACATGTGACTCGCATAGGTTTAACTAAATTCATTGCAGAATCAGTCTGGAGCTTGGGACTTGCCAAACGGGACAGAGTTATCTGTGGTATCTCCTCTCAGCCAGCCCCAGCTGGAGACTGGGAAATGTTCCTTGAACTACCCTGTAGTCTACTGCTGTTTGCTCAGCCAGCTTCTGTGGTTCCCACAGGGATGGGGCGGAGGCGCAGGGAGCTTTGGCATTACCTTTTTAATCATGTTCCCGGGTACTTGGATAAACCAGTGCCGCTCCAGTGCGGTGGAAAGGCTCACAGCCCGGACTCAGAGTTACCCGGGCGGGTCTGTGATGGGAGCCCCAGGCACGCGGGTGGGATTGCTTCGCTGTGCTGCTCTTTCTGAGTGCATACCCCTCTTCGCACGACCCGCATTACCGAATCCTTTGGATTTATGGGTTTCACATGTGTTTTAAAACAGAAAAGAAAAAGTTTGCAACATCCTCCTGGTTAACAGCTCTGCAGGTGTTGCCTGGAAAACTCCTCCCCTTCTCAGGCCACGTCTGGCAGCTTGTTTCATCTCCCAGTGTTTTCTTCCCTTCCTACATGCAAAAGATTTGTCCTTGTTTTATTTCCCAGCCCGTTCCACACGGAGCTATGTCCTGGCCCTGCAGAGGGACAGCCCTTGTCTGACAACAGCCAGGCAAGCTGGGACTTGCTGGTTTTAGAGCACAGTGTTTAGCTGGAGCAGCCCATAGCAGGGATGCGAACTAGCCTCGTCCTTCAAAGGCTCCTCCTCCTGGCCCCATCAGTCTTCTCCCACCCAGAGATATTTTTTTTTTCGGTCCTTCCAGCTCTGCTGATCCCAGCTCTAGTTTCATTAGAAGGGAACCATCCGTACAAATGCGAGTTGGCGTTTCCAGGGCTGCAGCCACAGAAGCAGCTACTTGTACTTGCTTCCTGTGAAGTGCTGCAGTGATATGAAATAAATTTCCAGCTTTGTTAGCATCAGGCGAGAGTTGGGAAACACCGGCTCCCTTGGGAGAAACCAGCTGCTCGAACCAACTGGCTGCTTTTGCGGCTGTCCCCTTTCCTAAGGGACATCTCTGAGTTACAACAGGCTGCAGGCTCCCAGCCTGCCCCTGCCTCTGGGACCGCCTGCCCTGGCAGAGGCACGAAGCTGCTCCCGGGCCGGGCTCTGTCGAGGCTTGCTCCGCACAGCAGTTTCTGGACCTGCTGGCTGATGCTGCTGCTCTCTGCTCGCAGGCTGGAAGGGGAACTGAACGTGGTGAAGCAGAAGCGAGCGGCGGTTCAGAGCAACCTGCGACGCAGCCACAAGGAGCAGGTCCAACCCAGCCAGCAGGGTACGTCGGCTGGTTAGTCAAGCCCTCTCCAAAGCAAGCGCAGGCACCTCCCTCGCAGGGCTCCCAGACCTGCCTGGAAGCAGAGCATCCACGCGGGCAGGCAGCGGTACCTGCGGGTGGGCGTGAGGATGCCTTCTGCTCTATGGAAAAGGGCAGCCGATGGGATAACCTGGCTCCTGGTGCTGCCAAGGGCTCACCATGTGATCTCAGGCAATTCGCTTAAACTCTCTGCTTTTCTTAAACCGCTGAGCTTGACCTGCAGCTCCATCAACAGTTGCAGGGCATTTAGGGTTGCAGGGGGATGTGCTTATCCAGAAGCCTTAAATAAACCTTCTTTAGGACCTGAGTTCCTTGCAGTTCTCTTCCCTAGCTGGGGACTGTGGAACAAGCAGGCAGCCATGGCTAAATCCTGACCCCTGGCTAGCTGTGTTACTCCCACAGCTGTAGTTCAAAAAGCTCCCAGTGGAGCGGAGCAGGGCTGTGTCTGCATGGCAGCACATGGCTGGCTCTGTCCCTCCTTTGGACTTGAGCTCTGGCTAGCCAGGACAGAGCTAAAACCATTTTCCTAAGCCTTTGCCATGAGCAGGCACACGCACATGCATGATGCTCTGCGGATTAGAAATGTTAACTGAATTGTTTACGGTTGCATCAAACCCCCGCGCTAGGAGAAGCCTGTGTGCTTCAGAGCTGGCCAAACACAAAGGGCAGAGCTTTGCAGCAGGGCTGGCGTGAGCGGGAGCTGGAGCTTTAGGGAACACATATGGGAGAGCTCGGGGAAAGGGCTGCGCACCAAGACTGGGATGGCAGATGAGAAAAGGGGCTTAACCTAAGCTGTGTCCCACTGCAGCTCTGACCAGGAGCCCCCCTGTAGTCCAGGATGATCCCCAAGCTGACCAGCTTCTCGGTAGCCTGGATTGTGTTGGCAAGGACCTGGTCCAGGTAGAGAAGGAGGTCTTGAACCGAGTGAGGTCTCCAGTGAACTGCAGTGACCCCACAGACGACCTTGCCAGGAGGATCAAACACCAGCAGGTGGGTGCTGCAGCAGGCAGGTCGGAGCAGGATGAATTGGTAGCGCTGCATCCTTGGCCCAAACCCAGACTGACCCAGGAAGATTGGCCCAAACAGAACTGACATAGGAGATGACAGCCAGTGCTTCAAAGCAGAAACTCGTGCCGCAGTTTTGAGGGTTTCAGGCTGGCTTTGCCCTCAAAATGGGACTGGTTAAGCCAAACCTTAGAGAAATGCAGGCTCTTCCCTTGGCTCAGCTCTGTAGCGAGATGGTCTGTTCATTTCAGAGCTGTGGACCAGGTGCCAGGCTTGGGGAGTCCTCAGCCTTGTCGTGGGGACGCTGTCACCCTTCGCTCTCAAGTCCGTAGCATAAAAGATAACAGGATAGAGGGAATTAATCCAAGGACCAGCTTTGGCTCACCTGACGGGGAGTACAGACTGGTAGATGTGAGTGGGACAGGAAAAGGGGCAGTGCCCGGGAGCCCCCCTCCTTTCTTCTGGGATAAGGTCTGGGTCTGTAGTAGTTCAGCTTGTTACATCTTCATCTGTGGGTATTCATCTGGCCCCAGCAGAAGGATGGACTTGGAAGAAGCTTACCTGTCTATTTTCATCTCTCCGTTTTCCTCCGTTTTCCTCCGTTTTCCTCCGTGTTTCCCACACCCTGTCTTTGCCAGACAGCTGCAGCCTGGATGGGGCTGTCCCCCAAGGGCCAACACCTTATGAGAGGGCTACCGCACCCTTAGCCCCACAGCAAAGGCCGCCCCTGAGGGAGGCACGTTGTTGCAACAGCACTGTTATGACTGTCTTGGGTGATTCTGCTCCCATCTGCTGTGCCAGGAAACAACAAAGAAACTTGAGAACCTGGGGGCAGCAAAGGATGCCTTGCAGAAGGAGTGCGAGACCTACCTTTCCAAGAAACCCACCAGCACCTCGGCTTCCCAGCTCCCTGTCACGCTGAATGCCCTCAGGAGCAAATACAATGATGTCAATATGCTCTCCAGCCTGTACAACGAGAAGTGAGTGACGATGGCGAGGCCCGGTGGGGATGAGGGAAGGAAGTCCTTGCACAGAGGTGTCAACATAAAAGCGTGAGAGAAAATGTGTTTGGTCTATGGGGGCATTGGTTGAGGTCCGTCTAGCCCAGGGCAGGTTGGAAGCCTTCCATCCACCATCAAAGGCACCTCTGAGGGAGTTCTTGTGTATAATCTGTGGTCGGGTCCCCCCCGCTGTGGAAAGTCCACGGCAGTGGGTGTGTGTCCCAGCCGTGCTGTGTGCAGTGGAATGCAACACCTCTGACTTCTGGGCAGCATGACGGGGTTGTCAGCACATGTTTGTTCTCTGCCATGCTGTAGAAGCTCTGATGTTAAATAACCGTAGACATGCAAAATCAGAGAGAAAAGGAAAACAATGGGGTCTTCTGTAGCTCACCTTGTCCTGTCATTTTTCCCTTCCCCAGGGCTAAGGCTGCCCTAAACCTGGAGACTCAGATTGAGAACACGGACAAGATCGTCAGCATGTTTGAAGCCAAGCTGGCTCAGGATAGCATCATCCCTGCGTCCCCCAATGCCCTGCAGGATCGGGCCAATGATCTGCAGGTAGGAGAGCATCAGGCTGTTTGTTAGGGAAGGGAGATCTCCGAGCTCAGGTGGCAATGGCGGGGAGAGCTGGACTTTGCTTATCTGAGCACTCTAAGGCACCAGTGGTGAAGCCTTTCTAAGGACTTGTTTCTTGAAGGCTTTATGTTGGTGCATCGACTGATGCAAACCTGGAGGTGTCCTTTTTACCCCTGCAGAAGATGAAGCGTGACCTGGTGGCCCAAGAGGACTGTGTGCTGAAGCTGAACCGGGGGCTCAAGGATGCTGAGCACAGCTGCAGCGCTGTGCAGAACAACTTCCAGGAGTACTGCCCTGACCTGCCCCGGCAGAAGCGGGAGGTGCAGCTCCTCAACGATCGCTACCACGCCGTTGCGGACCAGCTGGATCACCGGTGAGGAACTATGGCATCATCTCTGCTCCTCTTAGCTAACACGGACCAGTGTCAGTCAGAGTCCCAAGAGTATGTTCTTCACTGCAGGACCCTGATCCTGACCACTGTTCTGTGATACTGAGGACCGGGTCTGTCCTGCTGTGTAGTTGCCACCTTCCCATGCACAGCACAGGCTTCTTGCTTCCAGAAAGCCACGAGAAGGCAGTCTTAAGACACTGACTGCTGGCTTCTGCCTCACCCAGTGACCCTACCCAGAGAGACCCTGCTGCTTAGCACTTCTCGCAGGCATTGCTGCTGGTTGCATGCCTTTTTCATCTCCCAAGTCCTGTTCGTGCTGCGGTAGCAAACCTGATGTGCACAGAGTTTTCTCCCCACTCGGGGACCGGTTGTCACCCCCTTGTTTTTGTTATCTTGGTGTTTGTTGTGGTGACATTCTCACCACAGTGTCTTTTTAGGAACCCGCATGTGAATCTTTGCCCTTCCCCTTAACGTTCCTGTTCACCTTTGTGTTGCGCAGAGAGAAGACCCTCAGAAATATCAGCCTCACCTACCAGCAGTTCCAAAACTCCAATGAGAACCTGATGTTCTGGATGAACAACCTCCCCAGGCACCAAGTGAAGACCACTGATGGGCCAAGCCAGATCAATTACAAGCTGCAGGCACAGAAGGTGCGTCCTGGGGCAAGCATCTTATCCCGTAACGTTACAGGGAGGGGGGAATTTGCTTGTGAACAGTATGCAAAATAGTGCCAGCCAGCTCCTAGCTGTGTGCCCCACCCGTCACAGTGCATGAACTAGAACCAGGAGACAATGGGCTGCAGCCCACGGATCTTGCCCCACTGCATTGACCTACAGTGCTGGTGTCCTCCTCTGTGCTAGTCACACCCAGGTCCTGAAAGACTGCACCTTGGGCTGAGGTATTGCGTTTGGGTCCTCCATCTTTCTCTCCTTGAGCAGATCCTAAGCTGACTAGCTCAGATGATGAGATGTAGAGGTCTCTGCGTTGGCTGGTATTTATCTCATAGATGATAAACCATTGTGGCAGGCCCTGGGCAAGTGAGAGCGCTGCCGAGATCCTCTACAGCCCTGAGACTCTTCCTAAACCCTTCCCGTTCACACCATTCCCTCCAGTGCTAGGCTGAGCTACTGCTTTTGGCTGCACAAGTATTACTGGGTTCCTGTGTTTAAACCTGTCCTTAACATCATGTGTGTCTCCTGCAGAGGCTGGTGGAGGAGATCGAAAGCAAGGAGCCTGAGAAGAATGCAGTGGTCAGACTATCCCGGAATGTGCAGTCCACGCTCAATGTAGGGTTGGTTTTGCCATGTAGCACTCCCGTAGCGTCTCACCCGAGACATCCCAACTGATTCCTCTGTTTCTGCTCTGAACAGGACTATGAACTCCAAGCAGGCAAATACAGCTCTTCTCTGGACCCTACCCTGACCGACTTTGCTGCAAAGAGGCTGCGTGTGACCCCCCTACAAGAAAGCATCCAGGCCCAGGTAAAATGTTAAGATGAAGGCATGGGAACTGTTGTCTAGCTCCTTACCCAGGCCCCATGTCCTTAACCCACTCTTAGAGCCACAGCTGATCATGGTCCTAATCCCAGGGACAAACGTCATCAGAGATCTCGTTGTCTATGGGGCAAAGCAGCATGTGAGATCCAGAATTAGGGGTGTGTCTGGTACCTTTGGCTGAGATTGCCGATGATGCCTCCTTACCATATTGTCTGTGAAGATAAAACTTGCAGGGTAGGTGTGTGGGGACAGGACTGAGCCAGAACTCCTGCGTGCTCTTCCCACTAACACCCCAGTTCTCCTGCATCACCTTGGGCTGTTTGCCAGCTGCCATCCCTGCGCGGCCCAAGGTGAATTTGGAAGTCTGGCCCCTGTGTAGGCTGGCAGGCATCTAACAGGCATTCACATAAAGGGGATGGGATCTCCTACGTGAGTCCTTAGACTCTGTATCTCTTAGGAAGTCAGACGTGAGGGCATTAATCCCTGGAATAGTGCAGTACACAAAGTGCATCCAGGTGAAAGGAGCAGTGGGAGGCCGTGCCGTCCCACGGAGCTGCGTCAGCGTGAGGGGAACAGGGCTCTCACCGCTGTTTGTTTTTCAGGAAAATGATGTAACCAAGCTCTACATGGAGTTGGCAGCAGAAAATAAACAGCAGCTCAGCCGGCTGGAGTTTGCCAAGAAGATTATTGAGAAGGTACCAGCTAACAGCTCATGGCAAGATTGGGGTACTCTAGACCGGGGTTTGAGATGATCTTTCCAAAGCTGTCAGCAATCTGCTAAGCCTGGGATCCCCCCGGCCTCCCCGGATCTCCACATCCAGGTGTGAGGAAGGACAGGAATAGAAACCCCTGTGAGAAAAAGACCACGAGTAACCACAGATTCACTGACACTGATCTTACGTTGTGACTTTCACCACCTCTGTGGGCCCTCAACTGTTTACCGAAGCTGTAGTTTATGCTAGGAAAACAGATCTGAATTAGGTCTCTTAAGTCCTGGTCTCAGCTATAGCTAATCAGTGTTCACAGACTGAGGGCTCTAGATTTGTCTGTGGATGTGGCTGGAATTTAGTGCTCACAGCCTTCTGGAAACTCTTCAAAGCAATAGGACTTTAATGCCTCCCTGGGGCTCGATTCACCCTTCATTCAGTGTGCTCAGCAAGGGGTTAAGCTGGAAAGCTCTATGATGCTACTATGGGCCGTCTGTGCAGCAGGGACCGGCCATGTTACCCTCCCTCAGCTACAGCTGCAGCCAGGCAGCACAAAGCACCTTTGTGAGCTGCTGCAGCACCTCCCTGACAAGGGGAATTCACACCCGGTCAGTTGCTTGAGATGGTGGGAATGTGTCCTCATTCACCAGTTACAAGCAGCCTTATTTGGAGGCTCCCTGGGGTTTCCGTACCAGTCCTGTCTCCTACCGTGCCTTGTCATGGAAAAGGCGTCTGCGCCAGATTCAGAGTGACTCAGTTTCCCTGCCTTTTTAAAATTATTATTCTTTTTTTTGTTGTTGTTGTTTTTTTCCCTTGCAGAAGGAAGTGCATGAGGACATTGAAGCTGTCCATGAGCAAACCCAGCAATCTGAAAACAAAGCCACAACAAGCAGGGAATCTGAGGGGCTGAAATCACAGCTGGAGGAGGAAAGGAGGAAAGTGGCCAAGATTGAAGAGGAACTGGAGGAACACAGAAACAAGCTGCTGATGTTGAAGACTCAGAAGCCCATTGAAAGAGTGGAAGAAAAAGAGGTGATAGAATATTACAGAGACCCACAGGTGGAAAGCAACCTGTCTAAGATGGCACAGCAGATTGAAGAGGAAGGCAAAAAGAGGCAGAGCCTGCAAGAAGACATTGAAGTGATGAGCCAGAAGCTTGCCCAGATGGAGAGTGAGAAGAAGGTCGTTCCTGCCCAACTCCTCACCAAAGAGATCACAAAAATTGAGAAAGATCCAAGCCTGGATAGCCAAGCAGCCAGTCTTCGGCAGGAGATCAAACGTCTCCAGGAGGAAAGCTTGGCTGCTGCTTCTGAACTTGAGCAGCGAAGGAGAGAGCTGCACGTGCTGGAGCGAAAGCAGCCCAATATCCGAGAGAAAGTGGTGGTGAAGGAGCTCATCAAACTGGAGAAAAACCCAGAAATGCTGAAGTCCGTTAGGACCCTGCAGCTACAAATTGATGAGGAATCCTTCAAGAGGAAGTCTGCAGAAGAAGCAATAGTGAAGGTGAAGAACAAGATTGAGGAGGTGGAAAGACTAATTGAAACAGTGGAACCCAAAATTATTGTTAAAGAGGTGAAGCAGGTGGAGCAGGACCCAGAGTTATTGAGAGAGTCTTCCAAGCTTAAAACTCTGATTGAAGAAGAGAGGAGCAAGAACTTGATACTTACAGGTGAGCTGGGAGAGCTGCAGAGCCAGTACAGTGTTGCGCAGAAGCAAAAACCAAGGATAGAGGTTAAAGAGAGGGTCAATGAGATTTTCCTGGTGGATCCTGAAACGGAGCGGCAAATTGCACAACTGAAAAGGGAGCTGCAGGAAGTTACTCTGAAAAGGACAAAGATCGACAGTGAAGTGGAAGAGGCCTTAGCAGAGCTCAGTGTCCTCAGGTCACAGAAGCCAGTGGTGGAGCTTAAGGAGGTTATAGAGGAGGTGGTAAAACATGAGAAGAGTCCAGAGATTCTTAGAGAAATTGACAGGCTGAAACAACAGCTCAATGAACTGGTGAACACCAATGGCAGGACCCAAGAGCAGCTCATTAGGCTTCAGGGTGAAAGGGATGAATGGAAGAGGGAGAGATCCAAGGTGGAAACCAAGCTGGTCAACAAGGAAGTCATCCGATATGAGAACGATCCGCTCTTGGAAAAAGAAGCTGATCGCCTCCGTCAAGAGGTGCGTAACATGTCTCAAAAGAGGAGAGCTGCGGAGGATGCAATCTATGACTTGCAGAATAAATACATGCTACTGGAGAGGCGAAAGCCAGAGGAAAAGGTAGTTGTCCAAGAGGTGATACTGACTCAAAAGGACCCAAAGCTCCGAGATGAGCACAACAGGCTGAGCCGGAGTCTGGATGAGGAGGTGAGCAACAGGCGTCGTCTGGAACGTGATGTGCAACAGGTTCGTGCACTGGTGGAAGAGCAAGAGAAGTTGCTCAACTTTCAGGAGGATCGAAGCAAGAGGCTTGCACTGGAGAAGGAAATAAGACAAACTACGTTGAGAATAAAGGAGCTGGAGGAGAGCCCAGCCCCCGTGCAAGAAAAGATCATTATGGAAGAAGTGGTCAAGCTGGAGAAGGATCCAGTCCTTGAACAGTCTGCCAGCAACCTGCGCTTGGAGCTGGACCGTGAGAAGATGGAGGTGCTGAACTTGCAGAGAGAATGCAAGAACCTGCAGATGCAAATTGATGTCCTGCAGAAAACAAAATCCCAGGAGAAGACCATCTACAAGGAGGTGATTCGAGTAGAAAAGGACAGAGCGCTGGAGAGTGAACGTGCACGCATCTGGGAGCTGCTGAACAGGGAGAGAGGGGCCAAGCAAAAGGCAGAAGATGAGGTACGGCGGCTCAGGGAGAAGATCGAGAGAGCTGAAGGCATGAAGAGGACGTGGGCTCGCGAAGAGACGGAGCTGCAGAAGGCCAGGAACCTGGCCATCCAGGAGAGAGCCAACTTGGAGAGTGAACTGCGGGAGCTGGAGAGGCAAAAGCAGCAGAAAGTCCTCTTCCTTCGTGAGGAGTCCAAACTGCTCAACCAACGGACTGAGAACGACAGGCAGAAGAAGAAGCAGCTGGAACATGAGTTTTCCCTGCTAGAGGCAGACATCCTTAGGGAGAAGGACCAAATCTACAACAAGGAGAGGGTCATTAGAGATCTCCAGTCAAGAGTCAACCGGGAGGAAATCAGTCATGAGACCCAGATGAGAGAGACGAACCTCTCCACCAAGATCTCTATATTGGACCCTGAGACAGGGAAGGATATGTCCCCTTATGAGGCCTATAAGAGAGGTATCATAGACCGAGGCCAGTACATCCAGCTTCAAGAGCTGGAGTGTGACTGGGAGGAAGTCACCACCCTGGGTCCAAACGGGGAAGTCTCAGTTCTCCTTGACAAGAAAAGTGGGAAGCAGTACTCCATCGATGATGCACTAAGGCTGAGGAGGATCACAAAGGAGGAGTACCAGCTGTATCGGGATGGCAAGATTCCCATCTCTGAGTTTGCCTTGCTGGTGGCTGGGGAATCCAAGCCTCCCCTGTCCCTCTCTATTGGCTCCATCATCTCTAAATCCCCAGTCTCATCACCCACCACCCACCAAACCCAAAGCTTCTTCCCCCCAGCCTCGCAGAAGGGCTTCTGTGATGACACATCCCCCATCGCTGGGGTGTACGACACCACCACTGACACCAAGTACAACATCAAGACTGCTGTTGCAAAGAAGCTGCTTGATGCCATGACGGCTCAGAAGCTCCTGGAAGCCCAGGCTGCTACAGGGGGCATCATAGACCTCATTTCTCGGGACCGTTTCTCAGTCCACAAGGCGATCGAGAGGGGGCTGATTGACAGGACCTACATGCAGAGACTGCTCAATGCCCAGAAAGCCTTCACAGGGATTGAGGACCCGGTGACCAAGCGAAGGCTGTCTGTGGGGGAGGCAGTTCAGAAGGGATGGATTACCAAGGACAGCGCTTTCCCCTATCTGGAGGTCCAGCATCTAACTGGAGGGCTCATCGATCCCAAGAAAACTGGTCGCATCCCCGTGCTGGAAGCTGCCCAGACAGGGATGATAACAGGCGACCTGGCCAACAGACTCCAGGATGAGTCCAACTATGAAAAAGATCTCATTGACCCTGTCACTAAAGAGAAGATAAATTACAAGGAGGCCATGGCTCTCTGCCAGAAGGATTCGCTGAGCAGCCTCCTGCTGCTCCCAGCCGCGTCCGAGGGGTATCAGCGGTACCACCAGGCGAGCCGGTCCCCCAAGCTCTCCCGGTTCAGGCATTGAACGGGTCCAGGCAAGTACTGGATCTGGTTCCTTCAGGAGTTCATCCCTTTGCTTCTCCCCACGGAGGCAGCAGCGATCACAGGAACAGAGCATCTAGAATTTAGGGCTGCATACTCTTCTATCTTAGCTATCTCTGCTTCCCAGCGCAGCTTGGTCATGCGAGAAAGAAAGTGTGATCGTGAGCGTGTAAGGGCCTGACACGAGGGTCCCCATAGTCCCCCGGGTGCTGCTGTGACAGCAAAGGGGTTTGATTGCAAGAACTCCACTGGCAGTAGGTAAAAGGCGGTTATGCCCAGATGGGGGGAGAGCCAGAGTGTTTTCTGGTTGGGTCATTCTTCTGCATGCAATAAACATAGAAAGTGCATCTCTGTGGCTGTGTTGTCTCTGTAGGCTGAGGCTGCAAAGTGGCTGAGGGCATGGCTAGTCCTCCCATGCAATCCTGTGCCCTGCAGCCCATTCTCCAAAGGGTCTGCAGACCTCTGCTCCCCCTGAACAGCACTGAACCCCCTGAATTTCTTTCTGCACATGAGTCCAAATTTTTAAAGACTTTGTTATATTTTTCTTTAAAACTGAAAACCAATGTGACTTTGCTCCCTAGTCATTTGGACACCTCTGAAAGAGGGACTTAGTCACCAAAGGGTGCAGTTCCATCTTATGTTTGATCCAATGCAAGTGCAGGCAGCTACCAAATGGAGCAGCCCCCTGCCCCCTCCAGCTGCCCGCCCCCGGTGCCTCTCTGGCTGTAGTGATGGTGTTGGCCATACAATCACTCGAGTCGCTTCACTGAGCAGCTGGCAGAGGAAGCCAAACCCCAAGCACAATCAAGCCAAACCCTGTTAAGTAGATGATTCTGGGGGCTTGTCCTGTACCCGTACACAGGCAGATGTGTTGCAAGGGAAGGGATGACCTTCAGTAGCAGGTTGATGATGCTTGCAGTCAACGGTGATGTGAAACTGCTTTCTACAGCCCTTGGCCTTGGCTGCAGAATCCACCCAGCAGTACATGAAATTCTGCACTTGCTATTTCTTTAGGCAAGCTTTCACTGCTCAGTGTCACTTCCAGTGCTCAGCCCTTGCTGAAATGAGCAAGTCCTAACTCCCACGTGTTCCTGTTGAGATGCGAGATGAAATATTCTTCCCTAGTTTCTACCCTATTCTGGAGAGTCCCCTGGCTTTGTGGGGTGAGAAAAATGCCCTTCTATTGACAGGAGCTGCTCTTCCCCCTCTCTCAAGGGCTCTTTTAGCTGCCACTGCTTGGGAAATTCAACACCCCCAAAATAATCCATAAGGGTAGGGGTTTTCTCCCCCTCTCCCCCACCAGAGCAGCAGTGGCATAGCCTCTGTTTCCATACAGCCCAGCTGACATTTGAAGTCTGGCCTCCAAGAAGAAATTCTTCCATTGGTGGGAAGCTCAGCACAATCACAGGTCCCATCACCTCCCTGCTGGTAGGTAGTGCTTAGCATTAGCCATCTGAGTCCAGCTATGGAACACCAAGTTTAAGTCCAAGATCTGCCCGGGCTCTGCAGCATCTGTGTTTATTGTCAGGCCTGTGGTTGGTGTCTGTGTCCATCTCAGCTGCTGTGATCAATACCAGGCAATTTGTTGGTTTACGATGGGGAAAACTGTTCCGCACACCCTAGAGCGTCCGTTCCCAGCCTGTTTCCTCTTGGTAGAGCGCGGCTGGCGTGAGGGGCACGGTGCCTCTCCCTCCCCTGCTCTGGACCAGCAGTAGGGGCTGGAGCTGGGCTGCGAGGGACCAGGGGACGCAGCAGGAGAAGAACCCTGGCCTGGCCTCCTGCCAGGGCAAGCCCAACAGCCTGGGGAGCACAGGGGCACAGCCAGGTGAGGATCACATCCCAGTACAGCCAAGGAGCCCTGGAGGACCGGTGTGGTTCCCAGCAGTCCTTGGGCCCCAGCTCTTCAAAGCTGCTGGGAGCAGCCTTGCTGTGCTTTGGCTTTGCTCCCCTCAGCTGGCTGAAAGCAGGGAGGGTCCATCAGCAACGGGGCTGCTGCCTTTTCTGCAGCTCGGCTCTGCCTGGCAGGTGAGTGTGCTGTGAGCCTTCCCCTCGCCCGGCGCAGGGTGCTGGGCTGTAGGGCTGCCTCCGACAAGGCTGCTCCCCTTGCAAATGAGATCAAACCGTGCATGTTTTTAAAGCAGTGTGATGCTTGCGGGGTAACTCTTTCCTGAAGTGCTGATTAAATAGTTTGGGGGATGCTCTGTAACTAAGGATCTTGGAGTTCTGGTAATTAGGCAGTCAGTTAATCAATTTGGATTAAGTGCTCCCTACCTGCGTGGTGGGAGGTGTTTACCCAGGGCTGGGTGAAGGCGTTAAGAGCCGATGAGGTGACTGAGCAGTCTCCCTTGAAGCCTGGTCTGCATTTTGTTTCTAAAGAAAACCCACTAAAAAAAAAAAATCCTGTTCTTTGCTATCAGGTTGTCCTCATCTGCAGAAAGCAGCTCACACAATGGCCTCTTGATGTGTCCGTAGGAAGCACCGGGCAGCCATGGGGCTTCCCCAGAGCCCAGCTCTCTGGCAGGGTGTGAGTGGCTCTGGAGGAGTCAGGCAGTGCTTTTCCTCCCCTCTCGGGTCAAGGATGCTGCTGCTGCAGCGTGGCTTTCCCAGAGTGGTTGTTGTGACACAGGTGTTGGTGGTTCCCTTTGCTGGGATGAGGTTGGGTCATAAATGTTTGAAATTTTGCTTGTTGCTGCATTTTGGTGGGCTAGATGAGATGCAGGGTTTTTATGTATGTTTCTGGACTGGGTGAATGTCCTTGATATTTATTTCTTAATGCAGGCTTTTTTGAAAAGAAAACAACTTGTTCCGCAAGCAGTTTGCCTGGTACAACCCGAGCGGTTGTTTGCAGAGAGCAAACAACAGAGTATTGCCTGTACAAAATGAACTGACTTTAAAACATGTATGCAAAGGTAGGGAAAAGATTCCCATAGCAGAATTCATCCATGCCTCAGAAACATGCCCCTGCGAGCTGGGTGGTATCAGCCAGAGGCCATGAGATGCTGCAGGAGCACAGCAGGGCTTCAGTTTTCCTGCCACACGGCTCTCGAGGCTGCTGGGTGAGCCCAGCCGCCTGCTCTCCCCTGCTCAGTCAGAAACCAGCCCTCCCAAACACGAGCAGGTCAGCTTTTTCCAGGCAGCCACTCCAGCATGGCTCCTAACAAGAGCTTCAAAAGCAAAGCAGCCCCCACCCGTCCCCAAAAAAACACCCTTAATTTGTGCAAATTGCAGAGGCGAGCGAGCTGCCCATGTCCTGGTGGCTTCTAAACCTGCAGGGGAAGCGCAGCCCGGCGGCGTGGCAGGGCCCGGAGGGAGGTGAGCAACAGGTCCCAGGGTTTCACTGTCAGGGATCTGTCAGGAGGTGCGGCTGCTACAGTAGGGATGACAAAGGGCTTTTTGATGTCAGGAATTAAGCAGAGCCACCCACTGCCTTTGGTTGGGTGGGGAGAAGGAAAGAATGATGGAGGAAGCCGGAGGACAGCACAGCTTGGCTTTAGACAGGCAGGTTTTGGGCTGAAAGGGGCTTTTTCAGGAGGGACTCTGAAGCTTTCCCTCCCCTGTGCAAATTCTCCGGCATCTAGGAGGTGTGGAGGGAGGTTTGTGCTACAGCTGTGCGTGCAGCCCCCTCGCCCCTTAACTGCGTTGTCTCTCACGCGCCTCTAGGAATGTGACAGCTTTGGAGAGCTGTCAGGTTGTGCTGAGATCAGTCCTTAGGCTCAGTTATTAGGAGGGCACACGTGTGCATAAGAAACAGGAGTGCAGAAGTTTGGCTTCCCCAAGTTAAAAAAATCTTTTCAGTATTTAAGTAGAATATAACTCTGAACTGTTCGTGGCAACCTCTGATGGGAAGCGAGCCCACCTTACCATACCGAGACAGCACAGCGCTGCGGAACTATCAGCCCCTCGTTCCACGACCGAACCGAGACCACATCGCTGCCCCTGCCGAGGATTTGGGCTGGAAAGGATAAAAAAAAAAGAGTGCAGGAGACGATGAAGGAAGAAGAGCTGTGTGGAGAAAAGGACCAGCTAGACTGTCCTGCACCACCAGCCCGATGGGCCACACCAAACAATAAACACCGAGGCTTCTGAACAAATAACAAGCCTTTATTTTTTTCTGTGCTGAAAGAAAAAAAAAAAAAGATGTCAAAACCATACCAAAAGTTAGTGACAATTCTCTGAACATTTGAACAGTAAAAACATTCCCAGGACAATAAGGCGAAGGAAACGGCATTACATCTGAGGATGGAAAGCCGGAGTTCTAGATGTTACTGTTTCCAGCCACAAAGCGGAGCTCCAGCACGCCCCGGTGCCAGCAACTGCCCCCGCCGCACCTGGGGGTGCTCCCGGGCTGGAGGGACGGGAACCACTGCGCGTCGCCTGAGCTCGCTGACTAATGCAAGCACAGACCTCTGAAAGGCGCTCTTTCACCGACATTTCAGTGCTTTATGTTGATAAATACCTCCCACCCTTTTGCACATGACCTCTTCAAAACAGCTCTACTGGCTGTAACCTAGCCAAACTTTGCCCCAGCAACAGGCTGAGAGTCTCTAAATGCAAGAATGTCCCCTGCCAGGCTCCTCAGGAGGAGTGAGACCCTGGGTCCCAGCCAGCCCCCTGCTAAGTGCCCAAAAGCAGATCTGCACGGCTACCAGGAGGTGCCAGCGCATGGGGAGAGCTGTGCCTTCTCATCTGCAGTGTCTCTGCAGCACACGTCGCTCTTCAGGGCTCTGAGGGCTTCTCCAGAAGAAGTACTGGTGATTGAGGGCCGCCTTGGCTGAAATGCGCCTGCTGGGATCGTACAGGAGCAATTGCTGCCAAGAGAAGAACCCAGCAGATTTAGACTTTTAAAAAACATGCAGCTGGGCCCAGGTGCAGAGGCTGGTCCTGCCTTTTCCCCTCTCGGAGCTGCAGGAGTAGCCCACAGCTGAAATTACCACAGGGATTACACTCAAGGGGTTTCTTGACCCTTGCTACAGTGGTTTCCTAGAGGAGCCTGCGCTGACAGCCCCACTTCAGAGCCAGGACTGAGCCCTATTCAATGATTTGGTGTTTCTGCAATGGCAGAGATGAGCATCAGAGCCGGCTGATGCACTTCTGGGTAGCTCAGACCCAGATATCCTGATTCTTTGCCCAGTTTGAAAAGGTCCTGCCTGTCCCCGGGTCTTGTCCTGAGCCCTCACTCACCACCAGTAAGTCTCTACCATCTCGATCTAAGTTGGGAACAATTTCCTTCATCTCCTTCCTGGCCCACCGGGGAAAGTCCCCCTTGTAGTCAGGCAGCTGGGTCACCCCAGGCCAGGTCGCCTCGGTGGGAGTGCCCAGGGTGCGAAAGATCCGGAAGAGCTGGTCGATCTCGGAGTCCCCTGGAAACAAGGCCTTCCTGGTCACCTGAGGGGAAAGAACAAAAAGCCACTTCCCACCTTGCCATCAGCTCTGTGCCCTATTTCCCGCTGCAAGCAAGCCTTTGTCCCAGCAGATGCGAACAACTGCACAGGGCAGGTACAATGCAGCAGTTCTGCCAGGCAGTGGCTGGGAAAGTCACAGGTGTCTGCTTGTCTCCAGCTCCTCCCCACGCATCTGTGTTCCCCTGAGGCTGCCCTCTTTCAGCCAGCCCCTTATTCTTCTTCGTCTCTGGTTTCCCAACACCCACTCTTGCAGGCTAGCTCCCTCACTGCCTACTTGCCCAGGTTCTGCTGATCTGCAGCTCCGGGGCTTTGGGAGCCAGGGATAGTGCTGTCACACTGCAGGGATAACAAGAGCTCTTCAAAGTGGAGTATGGACCCCTACGAGCTCCGCTCTGCCATGCTATGAAGTGCTAGTTCTCTGCAGCCCACTGCAGGGACATCTGCAAGAGAGTCATCTCCCAGGATCAAAATGCTGCAGCGACAAGGCTGAAGTTACCTCTTCTGTAAGGACAGGCATCACTTTCCCATATGCCTGGAACTGCAGCTGGACTACAGAGGCTTCTTCGCCTTCTGCCAGGCCCCTGAGGGTGGCAGATTTCCTTCTGAGCCCACAGCTAAGGATCAGCTAACCCTCAGGGTGGACTGTCCATAATACACACCCCAGCACAGGGTGGGACTACAGTATCACAGATGTTCTGCACCCTGTCCCTCCTTCCCCACTTCCCATTGCAGCTGCATTCTCCCTGCTCATTAAAGAGACTATTTGAACCCATTTTACCATTTCTGCAAAGATGCAGCCGATGCTCCAGATGTCCACAGCGGTCGAGTAGTATTTGCACCCCAGCAGTATTTCAGGGGCTCTGTACCACAGAGTCACCACCTGGTAAGGAACCAACAAACAAGCTTTGTCTCGTTTCCCTGGGTGAAACCAGAGGCATGGATCCTCTCTTCTCAGCTGTACTGCAGCGACTGGACTAATCAGAGTGTGCCAAGGCCATGCTGAATGAAGAGACACCTTAGTGACAGCAAGATTGGGATTAACAGGTCATTCTTCAATAGGACACTCTGGAACAAATAAATATACCCAAGCAGAGACGGTGGGAACGCAGCTTGCAGGCAGGCTGGGGTAGAAGCAGTCAGCACACTTTGTGGGGACATGAGGTAACCCTGTAGCTGTGGGTTAGGTTAAGAGCACGTGCCTCGGCCCAGCTGCGCCTCGGCTATGGATGACTAACTCGTGATGCTGCTGTTATTCACCCACTATGGATTGTGCACACCAGTCTCAGGTGGCAGGGAGTCTCAGCAATACCTCATGAGTGTATGTGCGCAGCGGGACTCCAAAAGCTCTTGCCAGTCCAAAATCAGCCAGCTTGATTGCTCCTGCTTCGTTAATAAGCAAGTTCTGCGGCTTCAAGTCCCTGTGGATGACTCTGTGCGAGTGGCAGAAGCTCACACCCTGCAGCAGCTGGAAAAGGTAGTTCTAAGGAGAGATTTCAGACAAGGCCACGATGAAACTGCTTTGAAGGTTGGATCATGTGAACCAACCCACTTTGGATCATTTACAGACCTGAATGGGAAAAAAGACCTTGCTATTAGGCAACACCAGGCTTGTGGGCCACTACTCAGAGATGCACACAAACTGCTCCCACCCTACATGGGGACAGAGAGACTTCAATCCAAGCAGTGGCAGTCCCCTCCACCCATCCATTACCCTGTGCAAAGGCAATTAGCAATAGATCCCTCAGTTGTCCTCTTAACAGCAGTTTGTTCTGCAGCAAGTCAGGCTTAAGAGCCTGGAAACAGCTGGGAAACAAATGTGTTTAGCAATAGTGCCAGGAGGTTTTCCCAGCTGAAATCTTTGAGATCTGAGAGGTTGAATGCCTCCAGCCAAGGGTGAATCTCTCCCAGATGCAGACTAGGTAAGAGCAGCTCAGTGCCATCTCTGCCCAGCAGAAGGCAGCAAGGACACATTCTCTCTGCCCTGCCTGTTAGTGCTCCTTCCCACTATACCTTGACCAAGCTTAAAGGAAACTCTCCAGTTCGGGATGAGTCCATGTATTTCTTCAGGTCCTGATTCAGATACTCAAACACCAGATAGAGCTTCTTCTGACTGTGTATGACATCCAGGAGCCTGCAAAAGAAGTGCAAGCTCTCCCTTCTGTACCTTTGTGTGGGAATCCACGCTATGCAGGAGTGTTGGTCTGTTACAGAGTGTGTAGGAAGACCTTCTCCAGACCTTTGCCCAAACATACCCAAACATCCCTCCTCCCAGAGATGTCTCTGCTCTGTGAGTCCTTTGGAGCAGAGAGAGGTAGATATAAAAGCAGCATTACTATGGGGCAGCAGCAGCCTGGACCAGCCTGTGCTGCTGGAGTAAAGTGGCAGTGCCATGGGCTATTGCTGCAAACCAGGGAAGTGCAATTCCTGCATTTTTGGGTTTATTTTGCTCCTTTCCATGCAGTCAGGGAAGGACTGGAAGGCTGTCCTTGCTGCCTGTACCCAGAGCTCCCCAAGGGGATGAGCAGGGACTAATGAATATGCTGGTGGGGAGGGGTCATCCAGGTCTTACCTGACAATGTTGGGGTGCTTCAGCTCCTTCAGCAGTGAGATTTCTCGGATCGCGGTGCTGGGGACGCCCTCTGTCTCCCTGCAGCAGAGAGGGGCTGTACAGCACCCCATCACCCAGTGGGATCCCCCAGCCCTTCGGGGTCCCGCATCCCTTCTCCACTCCATTGTACCTCATCGCCTGCCCAGGGGAGGGTCTCTTACACCAGGTGCCCTGGGTTTGGGATGGGGCTGTGTGTGGGGCGGGCTGGGGCGAGGCAGGGAGAAATGGAGATGTGGGGAAGGAGGACAGGGTGACCTAGACAGTGCAAGCTGTGGGGTAGAGCCTGTTTGGGAGCTCTTGGGGGCATATTTGGATAAGCAATGGTTTAAATGCCCAAGACTTGCTTTTCAGATGTGGGGGAGATGAAAGCTCTTTGCCCCTCAGGCAGCCACCTCCACCGTCCTGAGGGGCTGCCATGGGGTGCAGTCCCACCACCGTGGCCCCTGGCACACGCTGGCACTCCTCATTGCAGAGACAGCCCAGGGCCAACCCAGGGGAACATTAATAAGCTTTTATCTGCTTGATCCCCACCATGGAGGGGTTGGAGCCGGCCCTGCCGGGAGGTTGAGCCTCAACAGGCCCTGGCACCGCACCCCTGAGGGAAAGGCCACCTCCCAAAATGGTGGCTACTTCCCCCTGCCCAGGGCCACAGTGCCAGGGCCAGGCAGCGCCAGGTCAGGCCCTAGCTGCTTGCATGGGCTGATAGAAACATTTTTTCCCCTCATGTCATGCTTTTTTGAGCTTCTCGCACCATTTTGGATGCTGGGCTGGGCTTAGGGGGCCCCCTGCTCACTCCCATGGTGGGGCCGGGGCACTGCTGGGCTCAGCTGGCGGCCATGTACCCGCAGATGGCACCGCCAGCTCCAGCGGAGCCATTCACCTTCCTTGCCCGCCCTTTTGCCTCGGCACCCTACTGCCGCTGCGCTGAGGAGGCAGGCGGCCCGGCACCATGGCAGGCCAGGTGGGCGCTGGGCCAGGCCATGGCGGCCCCAGGGCCAGGGCTTTGCCCCACTCACGAGTCCAAGCGGATCTTCTTGAGGGCCACCAGCTGCCCCGTGCGCTTGTTGCGAGCCTTGTACACCACGCCATAGGTGCCCTCCCCGATCTTCTCCACCTTCTGAAACACCTCCTGGAAGGTGTCCATGGCACTGCCTCAGCCTTGTGATGGCAGTGGGGGTGGCTGGCGCTGCGTTCTGAGGTAAAAAAAAAGAAGGGGTAGGGAAAAAAACCAAAATGCCAACTGTGCAGAAGGTGTTTGCTCTCCCTGTGTGTCCCTGAGCTGCTTTTGGGCTCTGGGACCCCCTTACTGCTCCCCCAGCACAGGGACCTGCCTTGAACTGGGGCAGCTGCGGGCAGGCAGGGGTGCCTGGGCATGCAGGGTGTCGTCTTCAGGCAGACCTGAAGACCCAAACACACCATGCACCGACCGCCCAGGACCGGTTGGTTGTGATGAAGGTAGTGGAGTGTGTTGGCTAAAGCAAAAATTGAGCAAAATGGATGTAAAGTGATGCTTTGGGCCTGTGGGAAAGGCAGGACGGACTGCACAAGGCCGAGGGAAGCGCTGCAGCTCTGTTTGTACAGCACCTGGTGCCAAGGGGATGCGGTGTGTAATTAGGGTTCCTTGGGACATGCTCAGGTCAAACACATGGCAGAAATGTCTTTT
This sequence comes from Phalacrocorax carbo, assembly GCF_963921805.1. Classification (NCBI taxonomy): domain Eukaryota; kingdom Metazoa; phylum Chordata; class Aves; order Suliformes; family Phalacrocoracidae; genus Phalacrocorax; species Phalacrocorax carbo. The sequence continues at coordinate 1,324,137 of NC_087528.1, forward strand.
TCGTTTTGTTTTGTTTTGTTTTGTCTTGTGTAATTGTCCCTTGAACCTCCCCACCATGGGCTGCACCACTTGGTCAGCCTTTTGGAAAACGTCCTTGGCTGGGGATTAATCACTGACTTGAGAGCTGAGAGAAGACAAGATTAAAAATATATGCATCGTGGCACCAGGAAAGGCAGAGCCACAGGGACCAGCTTCTGGAGGGCTTGTGGGCTCTGTGTCTCTGGGTGGGCACAGCAGGACATGGCAGTCCACTGGCTGTGTGAGCCCACAGGGCAGACCCCAACTTTTAGGTCACCTAAAAAGTGCTGCTTTAGCTCATTGCTGAGCCACCAGCTCAAAAATCTCTTTTAAATTGATCCTGATTTTGCAGCTTTGAAAGAACCAAAGCATGGTTGCTGTGTGGCTGAAGGGGGATCCACACAGCCACAGCAAACTCCTGCGTGGGTTCTCCAGTGGCTTGTGAAGGTTGAGTTTGCACTCATGTCTCCATCCAGAGCCATTGCCAAATTTGCTTTCCTCTTTCTGGCTGAGTCGATTTGTGGGCTTTTTTTTATAACACTTGTAGGAACCTGGTATTTTGGATGTTCCCAGTCCTGATATCTTGGATATTCCCAGCTTGCTGCCAAACCTGGCCATTTGGATAAAATTTAAGCATGGGGAGGAAGGTAGGAGAACAGATGGGAAATGAGGCGTAAACATAAACACATCCTGACAGCCTCATCGTTGTCTCTCACAAAAACCAGGTTGAAATCTTGCCTCTTGAGGTCATGTTTTTAGACTTGGGCTGAACAGAGAGTGCACTGAGACAGGGATTTTGCATCTCTGTGTGAAGAAAACCATAAGGCTAAACTATGATTAAAGATTGTAGCAAGCACTGTAATTACTAGTCATCTCAGGCCCTTGAATCAAGCCTGCTGGTAGCAGGGATTTCACCAGTACATGTGGCATTTTGATCTGCTGCTGTGCATTGTACGGCTTCAGTCCTTAATTTCCGAACATTTCACCGGAGAAGTTGAGCAAAAAGCAGACAAGGCTGCAGGTGGCTAAATTCCCCTGCAAACCACAGTCCCAGCTCATGCCATGTCTAGGGATTTCTACAGCACAGGAGAGTCTTCTCTCTCTTGCACTAACATTTTATCCTCATCTCACGCTAGTGATTTTCTGTCTTTTTCTTGATGGTTTAATTCTGCTAGGTGGGCCTGGCACCAAGTTCTTAAACCAGGGTGGCTCTGATGTAACTTCATCTCCTCTTCTTGCAACTTTTTCAAAGCCAAGCACTTCCTTACACACCCAGTACTTAGGAGAAGGACAACTGCATATTACATCATCCGGGGGTTTCTGCAGGGCCTAGTGCATTTGCCTTAGCAAGAAAGAGGTTTTTAATCAATAAAAGACAGGCTGCCTTTTCATCTTTATTCAGGAAAATATCAGTGAAAACATTTCGATGCTTCAAGAAAATAGTGACTTAAGGTCTCCTAAACTTAGTTGTGTCAAGGAAGAAAGTCAAGTGGTGGTTCTCAGGGCACTGCAAGTATTTATTTTAGAGCTAAAGTCAATCCCCCCTCCTTGGACACCAGGTCCTGAAAACCCAGAGGCAGATGCTCCTGGAAATAGTGACTCTTTGTTCTTCTTGCTTCTTTGTCGGTCAGTGAGTGTTTTGCCAGGAACGCTCCTCTGCGGCAGCCGAGTCACAGTAACGAAACACACGCACTCATGGACCCGCAGCCACACAGGGCTAACGACCTTTGTGCTAATGCCCGTTACGTCCGATGTGCCAGCAGCCTGGTAATCCGCTGCGCTTTGGCAGTGCGTGCGGGTGTGAGCTGTTTAGCTCGACATTTGGAGACTTCTCCTTTTTCTGACGTCTCCAAGCCTTGCAGTACAAAAGGACCAGTATAACTCAAGCGTTCCCTTTCCTCAACCACCCTTTTAAAAAAGCAACCTGCTTCCCAGAGCTATTTTCAATGATGACACCTGGCATGAATGGACAACCCACAGTCACATACTGACTCACAGTCTTCAAGTGTTTCCCTGCTTACTGACTTGACTTTGCTATTTGCCACGGCAAAAAGCAGTATGTTGCAAACCCACCTTCTAAATTTACTTTTAACATATTTGTTGCAAACGGCAGTGCAAGGACCAGAGTATGGCTGGTCTCTCAGAGCTGCTGTCAGGACGTGCTGTTTCCCATCCGCTCCTGCCTCTCATTGAAGTATTTCCTCTGCTCCTGTATGGCTTGTTCCAGCAAGGGCACATTCATCCCTTCCACGCAGGTCAATATTCGCGCCTTTACCACAGGACCCTCACCTGGGAATAAAAACAGGAAGTTTCTGTAGAAAGAAAAACAGACGGAGCAGCTCAGAGGCAAATAGAGAAGTTCCCTCAGGCAGCATTTGGCTCCTACTGGCCAAATAACCACAGCCTGAGAGCGTGCAGGAGACTGGACCGGCTGCATGCCTCCACTGGTGCAAGCAGCAGGCCCGGGAGCAGGTTAATTCAGTGACGTGCCTTCCCTCTGCCCTGTTGGCTACAAAATGCTGGTGATTGACACTACGTTCTCGTTGCACCAGGGAACGCTGAGCCCAGGACATGTTGGTGCCGGTGCCTGCCACACAGCATCTGTCTTCTTCGTGGCTGGATGAAGTCTGGTGTTCCCTGTCTAAAAAGCATCGGGAATGGGTCTAAGCTCATTCCTGAATGCCTCTGTGCAGACAAGAAAAGGACAGAACAAAGCTGGGCTTAGAAGCAGCTCAATGCTGACTCTAACCAACAAGTCATCTGTGGCATTCAAATGGTAACGCAGAGCTGCACAAAAGGGGCCAAACCTTGGTGACACAGCCACCATCTCAGCCTGCTCCCCTTCCACACCCTGCAAAACAGGGCCACCTCACTCCTAAGCAATGACGACCAAAATAACATGTCTTTCTAAAGGAATTTTGCAGCAGTGACTAAGCAGATCACTCACTAGATGCCACGTGCAGTGTGGCTTTCCATATGCCACCAAGGATTTCAATGGCATGAACACGAATGCTTGTTAGCAGGTGTGGCTGAGCCAAAACTTGGGATTTGCTTCACAAGCCCACAGCCCAGCCCAGATCAACTCCCCACACAAGGCACTTTGCAGCTGGAGTAATGCTCAGGGCACCCCAGGAAAGGACAACAGGGTGCCCTGCATGACAGAGCCTGCCTGCATTCCTCATGCCCCGTGTCTGAGGGCAGGGATATAATTAGAGCCTTTCAAGGATGGCAAAGACCAACCCAGCCAGCTCACAATGAGGTACTGATGCAATCAGTCACAATTGGAGCAAAGACGATGCGGTGGCTGGCAACGATGCTGGGTTTTAGCACATGGTGCTGAGGCGCTTCTTGTTTCTAACAAAATCTGTGCCAGAGCACCACGACTTTCACCAGGATAAGGGTGGCTCTTTTCATGGTCACTGGGGAGACAGAGGCTGCTCCTGCCCTGAATCACACGCTCGTGTGACCGGGGGCAGCCGCACGAGATGAGCTTGCCTTGGCCAACGGTAACCTCAGTGTCGGTGTGTCTCTCTGTGCACCCAAGGTGCCACGAAGGAGCTGATGAACCGTGAACAGCAGCAAAGGGCACTGGTTCCTGAAGCATTTACCTTCCCTGTGTTCAGCCTCTCCCAGGACCAGGTAGCGAGATCCCAGCTGGGCTTGGAATGGCTCCACAAACGTGGTGTCGACACAGACCTGGTACTGAGCTGAGCTGTGCTGAGCAGTGAGAACAGCTTTGGACCGGGCCAGGTCGTAACAGCATAACCTGGGAACGATCGATTTGGGAAGCTCAGCAGTGCAGAGACACAACAATTACAAAGGGAGGGGGTTCAGCCAGTGAAGGAAAGGCCTGGCCTGCAGGAGACCGGGGTACCCTTCTTACCTGCCAAATGTCCTCAGCGCCTCCCCCTCTGGCACCGAGCTGTTGATCTCCCATGGGAAGTAATAGACACCAGCACTTGGCAGCATCTCTCACAGCGCCGTTGGGCCCTGCAGTTAAAGCAAAAGATCTGAGTTCATGCCACCACAGTACCTGATCCAGGTACTAGGTGATGCTGCCCCAAAACTCCTTCCTTGCCCAGGGCCCCCATCCAGGGGGCTTGCCAGAGCTTCATAGCTTCCCTGATGCATCCTGTTTGCAGCTCGGCGCGTGTGCCAAGCCCCGGGCATCCTGGCATAGAGAGGGGCTGCCTTCCCGCACCGCAATCCAGCGTGAACAGCCACAGGCAGCCCACCAGACCCTCCAGGCCTCCCCCAGACTATGGATGTGTTGAGAAAGGTTAAGGAAGTGGGAAAAATGGTGACTGAGAAGTTCAGAGAGTGTGAGGGACTGAGACGGAGGAATAGACCCAGCTGCTGGGGTGATGGGGTACCATGCAGCAAGACTTCTGGTATGATCACAAGTCTGTTCTCACGCTGCAAGAAGCTCAGGCAGTGTCTGGTCCTGCAGCTGGAGAACAATGGCTTGGATACGAGTCAGCCGGGATTCATCAGCAGTCTATGAGGGTTTAGAAGACTGCGATGCGTGAGAATGGTTCACCCCAAGACAAGACTTGGGTGGGAGCTCCCGGGAGCTCCAGCGGTGAAGCAGGGCCGGCACGGGCAGGCCAGCCACAGCGCAAAGCACACAGGACAGCAGGAACGCAGGGCGGCTTCAGCAAGGTTTTCATTCCGCCCAGCCAGTGCTGTAGCCAGGCTGTTGGCTGTGCCCACAGGGCTTGCTTTCGGCATCATTTTCCCTCCAATCTCCCTTGCGGGGTGCCTGTGCTCGGCACGTTCCACACTCCATTTACTGCTTTTCTTTCTGGTTTCTTGCCCCTCTGGGGGGACCCCAAGATGGCCCAGGCAGACTCCTGCAGTTCAGACAAGTGGGGCCACCCCAACTTGGGGTTCAAGGACACCCAACACCGATTATACAGCAGTGGGGACACGCTGAGCTGCAACCCTGTGGCTTTAATGCTCAGTGCCCCTTGCCCACCCCACGCATTGCTCAGGAGGTTGCAACCTTGCAAAAACACCCCACCGCCATCCCACGGAGGACTGTCCTGGGAGGGCACAGAAACCGGGGCGATCCTGGCTCGCCCCTTCTCTGCCCGTGCCTGAACTCTGTGCCTTGCTGCCCCGTGGCCCCGTGCGAGGCCACACACACCCACAGCGGGGCCGTGAAACCCCTCTGGCAGCGTGCCAGCCAGCAGCGCCGCTTCCGCAGCTCTGCAGCTCCCTGAATCGCTGCCTCGCCAAGCAGGTTCAATTCTGCACCTCCAAAGTAGGGCAAAGGCCGCCCTGCATTGCTCAAGCTTCACTCCTGTGCAGCAGGACGGGATCAGCCAGGCAAGCACGATGTTAAATGCATATTTAATGCACTTCTTAATGCATGCTCAACCCCAACCGCAGCAGGCTACATGCCCGTTTAATGCACTACTTAATGCATGTGGAGCCTCACCCGCAGCACGTTTCGTGCACAGTTAATGCCCCCAGTGCAGCACGTTACATGCAGATATAGCGCGCTCTCCGGTGCAGTACTTAACGCATGACCAAACACAGCGTGCTGCACGGGCGTTTAGTGAACTATTTATTTAATTAACTATTAAAACCCTGCCTGCAGATGCAGCACTTTGTCTGCACTCTCAACGCGCTCTGTAACGCACACCTAGCCCCGGCTGCAGGCCGTTACCTGCGCGCTCGGCGCTACCTCACGCGTGCCCAGCCCCAACGCGTTACGCGTGTTTAGCGCACCGTTTCGCGCACGATTTAACGCACGCCCAGCCTCAACTGCAAAAGGCTGTTTGCACACCTGGGCCCCCCTCTCTCCCCCCCCCCCCCCCCCCGGCGCTCCCGGCTCCCCCGTGCAGCACGATGGATGCTTTGGGTGCCCGATTCAAGGCACGCGCAGCCAAAGGTGCAGGCGCGGCTTAACAAGGCACGACGTCACGCACGCCCTCCCGGCCGCAGCAGCTCGCATGTATGGTTAAAGCACGACTAAAGCCCGGCCTAAGCCAGGCCTAAACGCCGCTCACCGCTCCGACGCCGCCTCCCCCCCGCCCCGCGCGGGAAGCGGCGGTCACGTGGCCGGGCGCGGAGGGGTGGTGTCACGCGGGGGGGCGGCGTGACGTCAGGCGGCCGGCCGAGCGGGGGCCGGCGCGGGCGGGGGCGGTGACCGTGACCCAGCGGAGCCGCCGCCGCCGCCTCCGCGATGCTGATGGTGATGGTGAACGCGGACCTGCGGCGGGAGCGCGCCGCCGCCACCTTCCAGCCCGAGCTCCTCACCCACATCCTGGATGGCGGCGCCGATCGCACCCGCCGCCGCAAGGAGATCGGTGAGGGCGGGCCCGGGCGGGCGGCGACCCCCGCCGCTGCCCCCCGCCGCCCCTGCGAGGGGGCTGGCAGCCCGGGGGGGCTGGGGGCGGCTGTACAGGAGGATGAGGAGGGTTTAGGAGAGGGAAAGGGGTGTGTGGGGAGGGGAGAGGCTGCGGGGGGAACTCACGAGGAGGGCTGTGGGGACGGGGGGTGTGGGGGGCGTTGAGGGCGGGAAGCCCCGGGGAGGTTGGGGGGGAGGAGGTCGTGGGGAGGGGGCTGTGGAGGGAGGAGGAGGCAGGCTGGGGGCGGGCATGGAGAGGAGATTTTGGGGAGGGGGTGACCCTGGGGAGAGGGGAAAGCTGTGAGGAGGGGGCTGCCTGAAGGGAGGGACTATAGCTGATGGGCTCTGGGGGAGCAGGAGCAGCGTTACGGCCCTGACCCCCCTCCTCTCCCCTTTCCAGGAAGGATTTGGCGTGGGCCCGATAGAGCAATATCCTTCCACCTCTCCCTTCCCCTCCCTCCGAGGCTGAGGCAGCCTCCCGTGGGCCTTTCTCTCGGGCCCTCTCCCCTCCTTTTCCCTTCCAGTACGCTCTTGCCCAACAGTACAAATATGACCAGCTTATCTCCCCCTGCCACCGTGATACATGATGTTAACGAAATACCTCCATCCTCTTTCTTCTCCCAGCCTGAGCCCGGGTGGGACTGTCAGAGGCTGGTGGTCTGAAACTGGTGTGCCAGAGGGGACACAGAAAGCCAGTGGCCTGTGGATACCTTGATTTCCAGTTGGCTTAGTGGGAATAATAGCTGTGCCCTTCTGCAAGGAGTTGTATGGGGACCAAAGTTCATGGGTCAGCTTGATCCGGCAGTAACGATGGCTGCTTGGGGAGCTGAGAATCAGTGAATTAACCTCCTGCCAAGTCTGGAGCGCTCCTAACTTAAAATGTGGCTTATGTGTGGAATGGGAGAGTGCCCTGCTGCTGGAGTCCCTTACTCCAAGAGCCTTGACTTCTTTCTGATTTCATTAACTTTCAATTTTATTTTTAATTTTCCAATATCTGTACCTTGTGGTTTGTGGAAACTGAGTTTGTTTTCCCCTTCTATTCTGTCCCCAGAGGCCTTAGTTATGAATGACCCTGACTTCCAGCATGAGGATTTGAACTTCCTGTCCCGTAGCCAGCGCTATGAGCAAGCCATCAGGAAGAGCTCTCTGATGGTGAAGAAATTAAGAGAATATGGAATTGCAAATCCGGAGGAGATCTACTGGTTTAAAAGGTACCTGGCTGTAGAGTTTGCTTCTTGTATGTACTTTGGTCGTCACCAAGGACGTTAGAGTTGTGCTTTTTTTCTATGTTTGCTGCCCAAAGGAAGCTAAAGACCTGTATGAAAGCCCACTCGAGTCTTGGCTTCAGTGAATTTCAGGTGAAACCCTGATTTCCTGAATGTTGTGTTTTCTTAGGTTGTTGACTAGAAATGCACCGTTATTAATCACATCCTTTTCTTATATATGGCGCAGAAAGTAAAAAATGGGACTCGAAGTCTGATTCCTCCCCTCCCAAAGGAATAAAAAGTCTACTGAAATGTGTTGAATCTGAATAGATCTGATGAGGTGGTAGCTTCTAATGAAACCTCTTAAACCTGATTACTTCACTCTGCACTTAGACCTAATAAAGTTGCATTACAGACATACTTGAAAATGTTCCAAGATAGTTTATAAGTTCTTGTTTACAACTCTCTCTCCTGTCTCCCTCCTCCAAGCCCCCGGTGCTATAGTGGCTCCCTTTGATCTGGAGGCTTCTTGTTGTGTCTGACCTTTTGTTTATCTGATAGTATCACCCTTGGATTACGTTAATAAAAATAAAACTCCTTACATCTGAGTTTCATTCCTTCCAGTTTGCAGGGGACGTAGTTCCTGACTTTGACACATTTCTGCCCTTAGTTCTATTAAACTCAACCTGATATAATCAAACAAACTGCTTAACAGAGATTTCACAGCTTCAGAAATCTGGATGTAATACCATGAATAAATCCTCTGGCACATTAAACGGACATTGCACGTTAAATAATGCACTGTTAGAATCACAAGCCCCTCTGGCTGGATTTGTAGAAAAGCTATCATTGGCCTCAGGGCGTGAATACTGGGACTAGTTAGCTGAAATCCTCTCCTCTGCTGTAGTATTAATTTCACAGAAATTGGTCTACACTGACCTGAGTCGTGAAAGTTCTTGTGGAAGTGATGTGAATGTTCTGTTGAAAACTTGGCGCCGGTGGACAGCGGTAACAGGAAAAGTTCAGTGACTGTAGTGGATTACTCAGGTACTGCATGGCAAAAGTTAATCATTAATTTCTGCTACACAGGGTTATGGAGGTGATAGGAAAGTTTCTTCAATTATTTTTATGGAGAAATTCAGCGAAGTCTATCCAGTACACCAGCTGGCAAATGTCAATGTAGTTTGCAGTGTAAATGTTGTGTTTTGGTAGCATTACTGACAATATTTTATGAAAATAGGACTTTTCTGAAGTAGTCAAATGATAGATTCTACTTTTCTTATTCCATAAACTTACTTGGGAGTCAGCAATTCTTAATTTCAAATGGATGAAAGCGTAGTATTTCACAGAGGTACCAAAAATGCATCCATATATTATGTGATATGAATAGTCTGGTGTGAGTAGTCAGAATTCATGATCCAAAATCAAGTGAAACAATGAGGAAGCCTTACTTTTTCTCAGAGTCAATTCTTATTGCAGACATTCAGGATTTCAAAAGATGATTGCAATTACTGTAGAATGACTATTTTCCAGTGTCTTCGGTAATCACATGTAGAAGAATGAAGAGCAGGACATACACTTGTTACCTACAAATGAAGTTTGCTCTAAGAGCTGTTAATATTCTTGGTTTGAATTCTTCACTATAATGTCTGGTGTTTGCAAGGGAGGATATTGGCTTACTGCTTCTTAATAAATGGAAGAAATGAAAGGATTTTTTTTTTCATCCTTTGATTTCATTTGCACTTTAACATCTGTCCCCACTTTCTCACCTGCTGAGTGTCAAACATTTTTTTAAACTTGGTGAACTCCACCCAACTTGCGAAATTAAGTTTATTTCTATCACATTTCCAAATGTGCTGATTGGTGTTAACTGGAAGGGACTTCATTTGTGTCAAAGCTGACCTGGAGAAGCTGTGTTTGGGTGTACTCGTTTTTCCAAACTGGAAAATTGAATGGATATGGTGTTGTGACATGCCTTGAATGAAGTTTATGAAATAGATTGAAGTCCTTGATTCAGATGTTGAGTTGTATTTATTGCAATTGACCATCAGATTTTTACATACAGAAGCTTAAGATATTTTGCCAATAATCCCTCACGCCTTGTGATTATCCCCAAACAGCAGGGACAGATTTCTTTACATACACAATTTTTGAGAATTTTGAGCTGGTTGTTTTCCTGTAGCTTTTGCATACTACCACAACTTCTCTAGGTAGCTTTGTTTATCTTGCCTGACCAACTTCATAGCTTGATTTATGACTAGGCGAGGAAAAACGTTTCTTCCTTCAGCTGCCTTGGAGATAGGCTTCGACAGTTGCTGCTGCTGCAAGATGTTGAACTGAATGCTCCTCCTCCCTGTTTCCACAAGGACTTTGGACTCCAAAACATGAGAGGATCTGTTAAATATATTTAGAAGCCATTTTAATTGCTTCTCATCTAGTCAATTCTTCTAGTGTCTTAACATGTGTCGGCACTGTAGTTGTTGCTGCGACTACAGCTCAGGAAGGCCAGCAGCCTTAAAGTGCCAATATTTACAATTTCTTTTACAGTCTAACTGCAGCAAAATATAAGTCAGCATGAAAAATGGGAAACTGTCCTGATGTGTCATGGTACACAGCTCTTTGAAGAGAGCAATCTGGTCTGTTTTAATTCACCTTCAAATTTAAATAAGCTTCATCGAGGAAAATAGGATTAGATGAAGAAGTGAAAAACAGTTGGGAGAAACTGGGGATTGGGAGAAACTGGGGCTCAGAAGAAGAGAAGATCCGAGAGCTGCAAGTCAACATATGATTCCTGCGTTCATGAGCTTTGCATGAACACGCGCTTTCCCTGTGAGAATTTGGCCCTACTTCTCTAAAGTTAGGACCTGGAGTAGCTTTTAGCAAATCAAACCAGAAAAACTGTAGTAGGAACCCTACTAGCCACTGCTAAATTAATTTGGAGTGGGTGAGTCTGACGTGTGTTTTTTCATACAGCTAGAAAAGGAGTTTATTGCCATAGCGTTTGTTAACTCTGAAGCCCAGTAAGTGCAGTTCAGACATACCCCTGGCTCCTTCTCCAGTGGGGTGATCCTTCATGCTCTTCTTTGGGAGAGTTACCTCGAGAACCGCAAAAAGCTAGAAAAGTTTGCGTGTGGATTTTGCTGTAAAGTAAATGACCCCATTCTGTGACCCCGTTCTGCAGCCTGAGGATGTCTTTGCAATTGTTCATTTAGCTCTAGAGTCTCTGAAAACATAGACTTTGCTTCTTTTGTACTCTGTTCGCTGATAGGCGTGCTATCACGCTCATCTGTCAGATACAAGCGCCTTTTTCTATGTGGGTGGCATTGACTGCAGTGAAATCTGGGAAGATCTGTACTGCCGAAGTAGCGTATTACTACACATCCTTCTTCCAGAAGTGGATTTGGAACTGCAGCCCTCCTCTTGTCTCCCTGATTGTCATAGCAAATCTGACTTCCAGCCGGCGAGGTGATCTTTGGTCATTGATCACATTGCTAGCGCTAGGTGCAGCCAGCCACATTCAGTCCTGACGTAGCAAAGTACTCGACAGTTACACAACGCAGCCTTGGGAGAGCAAGCTGTGTAGGTAGTGGGTATGTAGAAATTGCGCGAGGGAGGAGTAAGAGTTTGGCGAAAGAAAAAAGAAAACCTGCTCTTCCTCCCTTCACAGCTAGTACCGCTTCTGTTTGCCCTGTGTCATGAGGAAAATCGGATTCTCTCCTTGTTGTTCAAGCTGTTAAAAGGCATGTTAAATCCCTGATCACTCAGTGTGGAGTACGCAGAGATGAAAAGTTTCTGCTGTAAATTAGCTAGCTTTCAGCTCTGCTTTTGGCTTGTTAATGCAAGAAGCTGTTAAAATGCTGCAAGTTTAGTTAGTGAAACAGTTTGACCTTCTGACACAGGGATGTTATAAAGTATTTGTTTGCAAAATGTCATTCTTACTCCTGTCAGAGAAGGTGCTAGTTAAGCATGAAATATCTGGCACTTGCAGTTAAACTTACTGATAGGCAGTGAAAGTTTTGTTGGTGTGACCTTTAAGATGAATTTTTTTCCTTCAGAGCAGCAGTGCCTGACCTGATTTTTCTGATAGCAAAGCATGTGCTGCACCTTATTCACAAGTTCTTTCAATGGCTCCTGAAAATATGCAAAGAACTGTTCAGTCTCTTCCCAAGTTGCCCCAAAACAGTGTATTTCAAAGTCAGAACTCATTTTCTCCCTGTAGGGGTGTCGTTTTGGGGCCAAGGAACAGATGCACAGTAATTGTGTTGGAGGCACTGAGGAAGTAAAGGGTGCTGCTATTGTTATATGGGTCCTGGAGTAAAAGAAGAACCCATGTAGGAAACTACAAGAATGCTGAAAAAAATATTCTGTCTCCCTGTCCGTGTAGCATTTTTAAGCCCTTGGTCACGCTGGTAACTTCTGCTTTGTAAATATGTGCTGCCGTGGGCAATAGAATGTTTTCTGGTAAGAGAACTGGCTGCCTTGAACCCAAGAACTCTAGAAACTACCTGCACTCACACCAGCTTAAAGTTAATTTAATCACCAGTATTAGATTACTTGATGAGAATAGTTTTGCTTCTGGAAGAATCCATGGCTCATTCAGTCTTGATAATTTAAAAACTGTTCAATTTAAAATAAGCGCCTTCACCATGCAGTTCAGTGGTGCTGGAGAAGCTTTGTCCTCCTTTCTCTCACCCTGAGGCTGATTTTCACCGTTTGCCTAGGGATCTGGTTTTGAGTTACCAATTATTTACTCTCTGCTCCCAGGCACTCATTTCAGGCATGGTATAAAATGCCAGTCAGAAATGCTGCCGTAATTTGAAAACCTATATGCATAGCATCCGCTATGGAGTGCGGCTCTGTGTTGGCAGCAAACTTAAATGTGCTCCCTGGGCAGGCATTAGTACCTCGAGAGGGAAGGATATATTTTCCTTGTAGGTATCCTGGGCGGGTGGGAGAGATCTTGGGTGTAGGTATTCATGCAGAGCGCTCGTTTGTTCCTCCATCTTTGAATTTCGATGGAATAAGCATTTGTGTACAGTGGATGGAAGATGAAAAAAGTGTTCAGGCTGCAGAATGCTGAAGGGAAGATGTTGTCATTTACTGCGCAGCTTTTACACAGTGAAACTTTCTAGCACATTTGTGTTATGGGGTTTATTTTAATTGGGAGTGTACTCTGCCTGCCATCGTGGCTACTAAACGAACAGAGCTTTCTCTCGTGAAATACCTTCAGTTTTGATGAAGCACACGTAAAATGTCTGATTTTCCTTCCATTCCTTCCAGCACTAGCCAGTGACAGTAATTTTAATTGAAGGTGAGTTCCTGATCTCACAGCTGATAGAAGCAGCTACAGGTAATACAGAGCTCTTCTGAAAAGCACTTGGTCACCTAAGGAGCCTTCTCCTTTTCAATACATAGTGATTCTAACTAATGCTTCCTAGTTCTAGGGAGTAGAGAGATGGGGGAGAAAATAATTTGATTTTCTTGTCCTCAGTTTTAAGTTACCCATGAATCTTTGTAGAATAGTACTTTTTCCAGTCACATAGCAACAGCAGGCTTCATAGGGTGAATGAAATGCCTGAAAGAAACATTTATTTTCCCATTAGCATTGCCTCTGATGCCTCCATATTTGGAGGTTGCTTGTGGGATTAAAAAAAAGATTGAAATAGGCAAAGAGATTATTTATTTTATGCTACAGTTGGAGAAAAGCCTTTCAGTATCACAGTAACTGTAAGACTGAGATCCAGATCCCTCTATTTCTCTCCTGTAGAACATGCTTGGGCAGTTTTCGTGAACCTTTCGGTCTCCACTTCAGCATGTTTCAAAAAACCTTAGAGACCCAAACGACTGATGCTCAGAAGGAGAAATGGCTGCCTCTGGTTCATGGAGTCGAGATAATTGGCACCTACGCCCAAACCGAAATGGGACATGGTTAGTTCCCTTCAGGGATCAACGGGTAACCTCTTTTTTGTAACTCCGGTTTATAAATTGATGATGCTCCCTAGGTAAATCTACAAGGGGAAAGGTAAAATAGTTTGGTTAACTGTAGATGTTTCCTGCCCTGTAGCCGGACAGCCGCTTCGTTTCACATCCTGACAGTCATAGGGTTAGGCTTGGTCTATTCCAGAATGCACCTCTTAGCTGATCACTGACTTCGTAGTTGTTTACCTTTGTTTTAAGATGAGGAGGTTGTTCCAAGCCCTGGGAGTCTGAATTTCACTTGAACTGGTTGGAGCGTGTCTGTCAACAGAACTGTGGTTTTTATTTTTGTTTGAATTTGGGGTATGTGTGTCTCGGTTCTTAGTTCGTAATCAGCATGTGTGGACAGGTCAGAGATGCAGCGTAGCAGGGTGAGGTGGCCCAGGTTTGGTTCTGAAAGTAAGGTATGCGTTGCCCCAAGTGCTTTTCTTCCAGATGCTACTCCACTGCAGCTGTACAACAAAGCAGGAAAGATCTTGCTTTCCGAGAAGAAGAACATCTTATTCCTACTATTGTTGAAAACAACTTTTGCTTCTTCAAATGCAAGGATGTTTAATGGATCAGAAAACAGTCTTTTTAGCCCAGAACCTGGAATTAACAGCTGTTAAATACCAGCAAGAATAGTTTAACAAACTAAAGACTCCAGTGCTTGTGCTGGCATCTACACTTGGAAAGCGTGATACGTACAAGTCTGGACAATTGCAGAAGTTAGCTGGGAATGCCGGTTGCCTGCCTCTTCAGCACAGCTACCCGTGGTAGCTGAAACGTTTGTAGAAGACGCAGCGGAGAAAATCCTGTTGTCTGTTCTGCTTGGGAGAGATGGAGCGAGCAAAACCTAGCTCAACACCAGAAGCTGAGAGACAACCAGATGGCAACAACGAATGCCTGCTGACCTTGTTTCCTTTTTCACACCAACTTCTTTAAATCAGACACACATCCACACCGAAGTGATTTGTTTTCCTTGCTATTTCACATTAGATCGTTGCACAGTTCTCGTGTGATTTGATGGTATAATTGGTATTTTGACACTTAATAGAACTAATATGGTGATAGTATGATAAATATAATTTCCACGCTGAATAATTAAAATGCAACCATTTGGCATTCCTGCTATGAATGTTGAGTATCTTAACTGCTTCATCAGTAAAGCTTCTGAAGTAATTGTCACTGAGCTCTGCTTAATTTAATCCAGATGTTTAGAAACTAGTGGTGGGGAAACAGACCTCTGGATTATCTAATTGAATCCTAGCCTGGGTGGGTAGTTACTCAGTTTTATCTTAGTGAGTACCTACTTGATAGCCTGTGTTGATTTTAACCTATTCCATAGCGAATAAGTCTCTTGAAAAAATAAAAGACAGAAAAAGCACAAATAGCACAGGGCTGAAAAGGAAAGAAAAAGGAGTGATGACAATACTGTACTGTTTCTACCTGTTTTATAGCTATTGCTGGTAAATAAGGGTTTTCTTTCAATCTTTGGCTGTCAGCTGTGTAGTTCTTACCAGTGCTGAAAACTCACTTAAAATCTGGTATTCCTGATAACCCATTAGCCCCCGTTGAGCTTGGTCACTGTTCGGTCAGAAAGTGTAGAAAACATTGCTAATGGGTTTATTAGATGGTTGGATTTATTTGTAGGTGCCTGAGAATATCAAAGACAAGAACTGAGGTTCTTAGGAAGCTCTAGGGATAGAGCTAGTTCATATTAATGTGTGCTCGGAGGTGACACAAGAATGCATTCCTCCCGCTTTGATAAGAATGCCAGGTGAGTTTGAACTAAGCTCAGATCAGTACTCTTTCCGTAATGCATATCTCATTTAAACACATATATATTCCGGTTAAAGACCAATTAGATTATTTCATACATAAATGTGCCAGATGGACAACCTCTGTACAGAAGGTACTGATCCTCAAACTATATTCCCACTATTTTAATGCTCAAAGCTATCAATATTTAAAGATTTAGTGAGCATTTAATTCTTTATATCAAAAAACTTAATACAACACTTAACTACCTAACAGTGGTGTCTGACAGAACTTGGAGGAAGAGTAGCTCTAATGAAACATGCTTAATTGGAGAGGCTTTGTGCTGGTGATTTACAGGTTGAAAAATGTTGGCTTTCCTGCCAAGTTGTTTACGTTCACAACTTTGACTTACACATGCAGAGCACTGTCCTTTTAAGAGAACTTTAAAAAAATAGCAAAAGTTGAAGGGAGTTGAGTTGGAATGTAATATGCGCTAGTTGTGTTTGATCTTTAATTAAAAAAAGTGAAGTAGACAGTACAGACAGGACTTTTTAAAAATTCTTAATTCTTTAAAGACCATTTTTTTAAAAAAAAAAAAAAAAGTTCATTGAAAAACTAGCTTATTCACCCAGATAAACTGGGACTTCTAGCAGGTTCTACCTCAAACCATGAAAAAAAAAAAAAAGAGTGGACTTCATATCTTTGGGCGAAGGCTCGCTTCATCTGGCGAGATCACGTCTTCAACAAACTGACATTCTGACTCAGCCCCTTTAAGTTAGGGATGCTCTGGCTTCCAAACCATAGTGAAGGTCTGTCCTGGTCTGTCTTTTGGTTTGGATGAATCGTTTTTTTTATCAATCATGGTGCATCAAAAGACACGGGAATGTTGCAAATGCATTTTATGTATGATTAGAAAGAAATGCGTTGCATATTTATTTCAGAGTAAGTGTAATTTCTTATTATTCAGGCCTGAGAAAAGGACAGTGCTCTGGCTTTCTAAAATACACTTGCTGAATTCTGATTTACACATGAATCATTTTTTTTTTCTTTTTGTCTCTTCCTGAATCTCCACCATGAATCCTCATGCTTGCTTCCCTCCTGTAACACTCCCTTCACACTCCTATTCCATGACACTTCTTCACAGCTTTGTTCATCATGGACGACCTGAGCCTCTGGACCTTCATCTGGGCATGTTCCTCCCCACCCTTCTCACCCAGGCAACCCCAGAGCAGCAGGATCGCTTCTTCATGCCTGCCTGGAACCTGGAGATCATTGGCACTTACGCCCAGACTGAAATGGGCCATGGTACAGTACATTCACTAAATGCTATTTCCGAGAATGGCTTTGTGTACAAAAGATCCCTCAGCCTGGGAAAAATGGTCTGTGTTTACCCCGCGGTCCTTACGCGGGCAGTTGTGGCTATAGGGGAAAGCGGACTGCCTCTGAAATTTTTAATAGATGATTATACCAAACGCTGCTTGTCCTTTTTTCTTCTCCTGTGGGAGAGCGTGATGTCTGTAGTTCTATACGTGAGCATGCCGAGTGCTCCTCTTGTACTGTTCACACCAGTATAGACCATTGCATATGACTGTGGGGATGTCAGTTTGATGACATCTGTCCATTCCTACACTTGACATTCTTTTCAGTGTTGTTTCTGCATTGCTCCATTTAACGTTCAGTGTGAAGGCAAAAGGACAGAGCTTTAAGGTACTGAAGGAGGTGCCAAAAAAGAGTTGCTTCTCACCTTGGGACTGATCTTGGATCAGAGAACACGTGGGTGACTTGGTTCCAATGCTCGTGTTTTGTGGGGAGCTTTATTCCCCTGGTTCTTCACTTCACTCCCATGTGTTCTTTTCCATTGGACTATGAAGCGTTTTGGTTTTTGATTCTCTGGCTCAAGTAGACTTTGTTCTTTGTTGCTATTCATTTGCTTTCAAGCTTTGGAATGTATTTTGATAACTCCAGCAGTACTGTGATTGCGACACTTAATCCACGTTTCCAAGGGAGGATATTATCCCTTGGGAAACTTTAATTTTGAAATCTGAGAGTTGCAGTTGAGAATTATTTTCAAAGAATGAGCAGGATTCACCTTTGTGCTGAAGTGAAATGTAGAGACTGTATGAAGCATAAAGTAACTGCAAGCCTGTGGAGAATCTCTTGCAACTAGTGAGGTTTGAAGATGCTTTACCAGCAAAGTAAGTCTGTGTTAAGCTGCTTGTGGAAGTCTGCTGTGAACTCCATGCTTCTGAGACATGGTTGTATCAGGGTGATATCATTTTTCATGTTGAAGCTCTTGTGTGGAGTCACTGGCTCTGTCTTGCTCTGTCAGTCTAGACTATCAGAAGTGTTCACAGCTTGTCTAGTTTAAGCAAGTAGGCCTGGTATGTTTTTGGTTGGGTTTGTTTGTGTTTTATGCACACAGGGACAATGCCACTGCCGAGACAGGTGTGTGTGAGGTAAAGGGTTGGAGGCAGAAGACAAAGACTGTTCCTGGAATTGTTACCTTCATCTTTTTGCAGTCTCTTCATCTGCCTGCATCAGTACGCTGGTGCATGCGTGCCTTTACTTGCTGTCTTGGAGCTACGGATGATCTCGATTGGGAGAAACTGCTCCATCATGTGAGGAGAGTGTAGGCCTCATGAGGGAATGAAGAAATGATGGGCACTACTTGTTTCATCTTGTGGCTGAAAAGTATATGATTTTTATTTTGCAATTTAATCAGATTGCAATTTTAGTGAAATCCAGGTGAGTGTGTTTTTGTGGACCTTTTTAGCTGAGAAAGGGCTTCTGGTGTGTAATAGCAAAAAGGTGTCAGATTGGAGGTGCTTGGAAACTAGTCTTAGACCACTGGGGAAAAAAACCCATCGAGTTTTCTGAGAATTGGCTTCAGGCCCCAGAACAGAGTCTGACTCATTTGTTCTTCCTTAATTGGTTGATAGTTAGTCCTCTATATAGCCTAAACTCAAAGTTAAAACTTGTACATTACTACTGGAGTTTAACTTTCCATTGTCCAGTTCCGCCCTTGTCTCTGTTTTGTGACTTTCTGCCAAAACAATGTTCGCTTATTTTCAGGAACTCATCTCCGGGGTCTAGAAACTACAGCTACTTACGACCCTGCTACCCAGGAGTTCATCCTCAACAGCCCCACTGTGACCTCCATTAAGTGGTGGCCAGGTGGACGTAAGTACATCACTGCGTGTCTAAACCTGGAAGATGCACAGAAACACTTCGGGATGCCATGTGTATTATATCTACAGAATGATGACTGAAAGTTGATCCAAAGAGTTGGCCAAAAGGCAGTTACTCTTGCACAAGTCACAGACTTACCAGAGCCTATGAAAACTTTGGGTTATCTGTCTGCTCGGGATTGTTTCTCAGAATCATTCACACCGTATGGATTTGGTGTAATTTTTGATTGGTTGTATCAACATCTTTATACTTCCTTCAGCTCCCCTGGCAGGTTTGCCAAGGACTTTGTATTGCATGGTCAAGAGAATCGGCTTGTGCAGCTTTCATTGACTTGAGCAACATTGTCTAGTTGTAGAATGTGGGTGATAACCAGTCTCATAAATCTGTTTTTTTAACACATGATGTGGTTAAGGTAATCTCAGATCCTGCTTTAAGAAAAGAGACTCTGTGTATATAAGTATGCTGACTGTTGGTTTTCCTTCTGACTCCCGCTCCTTTTGCAGTTGGAAAGACGTCGAACCATGCCATCGTTCTGGCTCAGCTCTACACTCAGGGCCAGTGCAAAGGGCTGCATGCCTTTATTGTTCCCATACGGCAGCTGGGCACCCACGAGCCTTTGCCAGGTAAAAATTCATGTTAAGGGCTTGCTTAGCACACATGGAATCATTAGACCTGTTTCTCTCCAGCTATACGCAGCTGCGTGTGTCTTGTTAAAATGTACATGGCTTATTTCACTAGCTGATTTCAGTGAGTAGGTGGTAGGTCACAGGGCTTAAAGGAGTCTTTCATACAACTGAACTACCACTAAATCATCTTTTGTGTCACACTTTCAATGTGAAGGTTAGTTTGGGATTTGATTCTGTCCTGGTGTTTCCCAGCTATGCATTCTGTTCTGCTGTCTGAAAGGAAAGAATACCTTTCACCATTCTCTAGCTAGAGGAGAGCTGGACGATCTTTAGAGACAGCTCCCCCAGTGACTGGGTAGTAGGACTTCATGTAAATTATTAAGATCCCCATGTTTTGATGTCCACTTTTGCATCAAAAAGATTAAGGTTCTCGTTAGCTGTTACTCCTAATAGTGCCAGGACTTGATAGAAAAGTAAGCAGACCTTTTATTGGAGAAGGCTTGAACCTCTCATGTGGTGTTTAGTTCCTGTTTCTTAATGCAAGGAGCTTTGTCTGTGGCAGGTATTACGGTGGGTGACATTGGGCCGAAATTTGGTTATGATGAAATGGATAATGGCTACCTGAAAATGGACAACTTCAGAATTCCTCGGGAAAACATGCTGATGAAATACGCCCAGGTAAGGCAGTGAATTTCAGCGTATGCTGTTAGAAATGGACAATTCAAATGCTCTTGTGTGGTTGAACAGTGTACCCACAAGATTGTAGGCTGCTTGTAAGTGCTACTTGGTGAGTTTAGAGCTTGAGATGTGAACAAACATGTAAAAGGGAGGAAACTAAAAATCAACAGGCTCTCTTTTTTTGTAGGTTGAACCAGATGGCACCTACGTGAAACCGCTTAGTGACAAGCTAACCTACGGGACCATGGTGTTCATCCGCTCTCTCATTGTAGGCGATGCAGCTCGCTCCCTGTCCCAGGCTTGTACCATTGCCATCCGCTATAGTGCAGTGAGACACCAGTCTGAGCTAAAGCCAGGGTAAGTGCAGTGAAATGAAAGAGCGGCCTGAGTGCTGAGGGAAAATTCCCAAATACTGGAGGGAAGAGGGGCTGTGGTTGATGTCGTTTGCTTTGGCAGTTGAGAGTTTCAAAGCACTGTTTAAGCCTGGGAAGTGAGTAATCTTTCATTCCTGACTACCAAAATGCCTTCCCCCTGCCAGAGGCTTTTGCTGTATGATTTTAGGCTGGCTTGATAGGGATGCAGCTTGTGCTATCCGAGTGGAGAAGCTACTTAGAGTTGAATGGGACTTCATGGCAGTTTGCTAGCCACTGGCATACTGACTCATCTGTATCCTGCTCTAGGGAACCAGAACCCCAGATCTTGGATTATCAGACCCAACAATACAAACTCTTTCCTCTCCTGGCAACGGCATATGCCTTTCACTTTGTGGGAGCCTACATGAAAGACACCTATCGGCGTATTAGTGGAGACATCAATGAAGGGGACCTGAGTGGGCTGCCAGAGGTAGTGTGTCCTCTCTTGATGTTATGTAAGGTTTCTTCACAGCATGGGAGAAAAGGCATCCAGCCTTTTTGGCTCATGAGACATCTTGTAATTCTTTAGATTCAGTGATCCCAGGCCCAGTATGTGCTGGTGACTTTTATTTCTTCATCTGCACTATTCATTTAGCAGCCCTTTAAAAAAAACTAGGGAGTAATGCACTGTGAGAAAGTTACTGTGAATATTTTTTAAAATGGTGACTTTTGAGGAACGATGGCATATCGCTTGGGACTGGAGTTAAGGCTGGTCTTATGCTTGTGCTGTAGCTTCTTGATTGTTCTTCCAAGACACTAGGGTAGAACTGGTGAGTTAATCAAAGGTATCGGTACTGTACTGAGGGGTTAGGGTTGTAAAATGTCAGTTTCAGTTATGGATTCTATCTGAGGATCTAATGTGACGATAGGCAATTGAAAACAGTCTTGGACATAATGCGTAGAGGCAGAAAGGATGGGGTACTCAAAAGAAATCTTTACAGGTGTAGAGGCTTTCATGTAAATAGTTTGGCTCAGAAAAGAGTTCTTACAAGAAAAACAAGACCCTGTGGGGCACTGGAAGGATGGTGTTGACTCTACTTTTTTCCTGGGAGCTGCAGTACTTAGCATGTATGTGTGCAAGCTAAGAATGGAAAATAAAAACATCTAAACTGGCTTTGCTTTTGTCCACCAGCTCCATGCACTGACAGCAGGGCTGAAGGCGTTCACTTCCTGGACTGCCAGTGCTGGTATTGAGGAATGTCGGATGGCGTGTGGTGGGCATGGCTACTCCCGCTGCAGTGGCATTCCTGACATCTACGTCACATTCACCCCATCCTGCACCTATGAGGGCGAAAACACGGTCATGATGCTGCAGACAGCTAGGTATGGTAGCTTCTGTCCAGAGACATTCTTGCCTTGGCATTATGGTCTTTGTAGCTGAAGTGATGAGCAGAAGAGTATCCCGTATTACTGTGAAACTGGTGTCTCATGTTTCTGTCCTTCGCCCTATTTTGAAAAATACATGCCTACAACTGTTCTTTGCAAGTCCGACCCTAGGTGAGATGACTTCTCCCCATTCAAACAACTCGGGAGTAAGAGTTGCTGTTTGGTGTCTCTGTTTTCAGGTTTCTTGTCAAAAGCTACAACCAAGTTAGTTCTGGGCAGCGGGTTACTGGCATGGTGTCCTACCTTAACGATCTCTCCAGGCAACGCATTCAGCCACAGCAAGTGGCTGCTAGGACTGTGACTGTGCGGATCAACGATCCACAGAGCTTGGTAGAGGCCTACAAAGCACGTGCTGCCTGGTGAGTTCACACTTATTAGACTGCGCCAAGCACCAATAAAATTGTGCGTCTTGGGAGATGGTAGTGATGTGCTGCCGTTGATGTTAGATTGTCAAGATGTGGTTTGCAAAGCTTTGCTGTGGTTGTTGCTTTCAAGAAGTGACACGCTTTACTAGGTTGGGTCAGTGTTAAGTGCTTTGAGGTTACAAGAGGCTATGTACAGCCTGCGCATAGCCTCGTTACTCTGCTCTGTTCCATTTTGAAGTATCTTTTTCTTATTTAAATGTAAAGTATATTGGAGCATACAAACACCAACCTTGTTCAAACTGCTCAGAGATCTACCTGGAGAGAGACAATCCTGACATTAAAGCCTATTGTGAAGGAAGTGTGAGGGTAGAACAGATACTTACGTGTACGTGTTCAAGCACCGCGTATGTGCCATCAAATGCTGACTTACCCCTCTGTAGCTGTGCTCTAGCTGCAGCAGTGATGGTTTTAGAGCCACAGCTGCTCGCTCCAGGCAACTTATTCAGTCGTGGGACATGACCTCTGAGTTCTTCTGATGTGTTAAACTGAAATTCTAATTAATTCAGTGTACATAATCCTGTTAATGCGGTGTTATTGCATAACCTGTTTTTCTTCCTTTTATGAAATAGGTTTGTAGAAGCTGCAGCAAAGAATTTGCAAGCTGAACTGAACCACAGAAAGAGCAAGGAGGATGCCTGGAACAGAACTTCTGTTGATCTTGTGCGAGCATCTGAGGTCAGTGATGTGCCTGATAAAGAAATATATGCTATAAGAGCTTCTCATCTCTTCATGACCCTGATTCACCTTCCTTTCATTTCTTGCAGGCACACTGTCACTATGTGATAGTGAAGCTTTTCACAGCGAAGCTGCCCGAGATCAGTAATGCAGCTGTCCGTGCTGTCATGACGGAGCTGTGTCTCCTGTATGCACTGTATGGGATCAGTAAGAACACAGGGGATTTCTTGCAGGTTGGTGTCTGTCTTCAACATTTTAAATTTTTAGAGGCAGAGTCATTGTTTGCAAAGCTGTTTTAAATGCAAAGTTGCACGAATGCTTAGCGTGAGGTCTTGACTGTTGACTTCCAGAAGGCCGTTAGTGGTGCAGGTCTGATGAAAGGCTCTTGTCAAGTTTCCCTTATGATCTGCCAGAAGCAGAGTTGGATGATAAATGGTGACATGGCATCTGTATAGGTTAGCTTAAATGTTTTCCAGCTGGTGACCCGGTGTTGTGTGTTAAAAAACAAGGAGTTAATACAGGAGGTGTGAGTTAGACGTGCTCTGAGAGCTGTGTGCATTTGTAAATCAGTGCACAAAAGGGGGATATTGTACTCCACATCTTAACTCATCCTTCAGTGAAAGGGTTTAAATTGTCGGGCATTACTTTCGTTCTCTTCGTTCTTTCAGTTCGAGAATGCATTTGTGCATCAGTGTTTTATTTTGTCTTCAGGCACGTGTGGTATGTTTTGTCTTCCATTTTCCTCTTTATTGCTTACCTAAAAGTTCCCTGAAACCAGGAATAATTTAATATACACATGTGCATTCTGCAGGAGAACTTGCTACTGGAGTTGACATACAGGCACTCTAAAGAATGAGTCTCCTGTCAAAGATTAAATAGCGAGGCAGTATGGTAGGCATCTCCTTTGCTTGTACACTACGGCAAATTGCCAGTTTGATTACTTAGCTCTTAGGAAGAAACAAAACCAAAAACAACTAGTGTTTTATGAACTGCTGCATTTTTGTGTGGGGAAGGCTGCCCTGTGTTAGACCATAGAGGAAGGGAAGGAAAGGAAAGGTTCTTGTGACTTGCATACTCTTCTGATAACCTCTTTTGTTCGTCTGTTTTTGTTTTTCCTCCAAGGCGGGCATTCTGACCAATGCCCAAATTACTCAAGTGAACCAGCGTGTGAAAGAGCTCTTAGCCATAATTCGTCCCAACGCAGTAGCGCTGGTAGACTCCTTTGACTTCCATGACGTTCATCTTGGATCTGTGCTTGGCCGGTATGATGGCAATGTCTACGAGAACATGTTTGAGTGGGCAAAAAAATCCCCACTGAACAATACGGAGGTAAAGAAACTTTATTTCTTCATCTTTAGGTCACTTGTGTCCAGAGAAATAACCCAGTTTAGGTTTTTTTTTAAATTTTGATCCAGTGATCTCAGCACGTGATTGATGAATTGGGGAGAAAAGTCACTAGTGGTAGTGGACCAGAACTAGCAACCTACCTCTGCTCCTCTGCTTTCAGCATCCCTTCTTCAGTTCCTCTCCCGTGTGTACCTCACATGCATCCCTGTCGGATACTTCTGAGTTTCTCAGTTGAGAGAGGAAATCGTACTCTCCCTAGAGAAACGATTGAATAATCTCACTGAATTTTAAAGAAATTATCACTTGCTGTTAATTTTGCTTAGTGACAGTAGCTGTGAAAGCTTTACCTGTTTTCTGGCAAGTCTTTCAGCGCCTTCAGGCAGCAGTAGTGACTGGAGAAGAAAATAAATTGCTCTCGTGTAGTACTTAAGTGTCAGGTGTTGCATATCTGCCCATAGGCTGTAGCTGCGCTAATAAAAGAAACTGAGCTGAGAAGAGTCAGTGTCCCTCTTCCATCAGCCAAAACAGAACTCTAAATCCTGTCTGGTAGCCTTTACTACCTTTACTTGATTTGGACGGACTATCTCCTACGGGGGGCTGCCAGAGACTGTGATTGTAGCTGCAGTCCTGGCTCAACTTTTTGTGCTTCTGAGGTCGGTGGGGGGCTTAGGAGCTTCATTACAGTCCCCTTAGGAGACCTCTAACAGTTTTCTTTGGATTAAAATGCCAAAAAATTGTCTGCATGGATATAGACGTCTTGCATTCTTTTTTCGTACAAGACAGGTAGTGGGGAAGCTATTTGTTTTGGCTTATATTCTCATCCTTTGTGTCATACAGACACTCAAATACAGGACTTCGCTGGCTGTTTTTAAATTCCCGAAGTGCCCCTGATTCAAACTTCCCTAGTATAAAAACACACTGCAAGATGTAAAGAGCTAAAACTGTTTTAAAGCTCAGGCCTGCCTTGTTGTAACCACTGTCTTGTCCTCTTACAGGTTCATGAGTCTTTCCACAAACACCTGAAGCCGATGCAAGCCAAGCTGTGACACCTGCTGGTTTTTTAAAATGCACACTTTTCCTGCCCTGAGAACGGGGTGTTTGCATCCTTTCTTCAGGCACCTAAATCAAACCTTTCAAATCCTGGTAGCTGTAGGACAGTGAATAATTGTAGCTTTTCTTTCCACTTTTATAAATCAAGGAGGTGTCTGGGGAGAGTGCGTAGGGATTGAAGCCTGTTTTTAAAGTGCAATTATAATGGTAAAATTAACCTTTTAAAAATCTGGGAAAGCTTTATGGATTCATACAAGGATTGCTTTTGTGAAGCTGCTAACTAGAGAGAAGTTACTGTCAACAGGAAAGGTAGCAGGATTTTACTACTAAGTAGTTAACAGCCCTCAGGCAATAGCTTCTAACGAGCAGTTATGTCCTTCTCCCAAAAAAGCATCAATGTCCTGACTTTTTTTTTTTTTTAAAGATTAGCACCACCTCTCTCCTTGTTTGGCAGATATTTGTGCTGTCTGCACCCTCCTGCATAGTTTTGTGCAGATGAATCTGCCTGTGGCACTGCTTTCCTGATGTAGCTGGGAAGTAAATACCCATCGATCTCTGGAGCTCTGCTTCATTCGTCTTTCCAGAAGTCATCTTCATGTGTTCCCGATACATCCCTCTTCCACTGCCCTGCAGCGTCTCCTCTGCCGTCTCCAGCACTGGCACCGTAACCCTTTGTTGATAGGAAGTCAAAGCAGAACATAGCGATGCTGCTCTGAGGAAAAAA
Source organism: Phalacrocorax carbo (assembly GCF_963921805.1). Classification (NCBI taxonomy): domain Eukaryota; kingdom Metazoa; phylum Chordata; class Aves; order Suliformes; family Phalacrocoracidae; genus Phalacrocorax; species Phalacrocorax carbo. The sequence goes on from NC_087528.1 coordinate 1,349,947, forward strand.
ACAAGTAGTAAGGATCAGCTAGGAGCTGGTGATCGATGTTCTGCCTTTCTTTTAACTGTTGGTGCTTTTGTAGCACTATCTTAAAGCACTTTACAAATGTTAATTATGGTGGTTTGATGTGAAGAACTGCACGTAGTGGTAGAAACTGCAAATTTGACCTGGAATGGTGAAGCCAGTATTTGAGGGCAGAAATCAGTTGATCCAAGGTCCTTGAGTCTTCAGATTGTTCTGGGATGTTCTTCTGGTTTTAAAGGCATTCTTCAAGAAAATGACAATCCCAAGTGAAGTGTCCAGATTTTTTTCCCTACTCATGCATTTCCAAGGAGCTTTCTCTGATTTGCTTCCTTTTGTTTTTATTTTGATGTGGGACTTGCACAGTACTGTCTGCATTAACAGGTGAAAGATTTAGCTTTTAACAGAACCTCCCGATGCTCAGTGAAATCAGTGCAACTGCAACTAAGCAAAATCATTGCTGTTTTACAACACAGATAACTGTCCAGTAACAATAAAACCTCTCTCCATAACAGATAAGAGCAACTTTCAGCTTAAAATACTAAAAAGCTTCAGCATAAACCTGAATCCTGCAGTTCTGAGGTGACACCTGAGAAGCTCTTTCTCTGACAGCTTTGGTGTGAGACTAATTTTGGATCAGTTTTGGAGTTTTCATGGAGGAGTTTTTCCCGGCACTAACAATGACCAGACGCAATGTTTGGCTCCACACGCAGTAGCTGAACAGAAAGAAATGATTAATTTTAAATAAAATAATCAAACTTGCCTTTTGGCTGCTGGGTCTTTCAGGTCGAAATGGAACCGCTGCTGTTCAGGCTACCAAAGGAGGCGAAGGGCTTTGCCTTCCCTTTATTCAGTCGAGCAGACTGCTGACCTGGGCAGGGATGATGGAGGAGCAGGTTACAAATGTGTTAATGAGAGCAGTACTAGCTAACTGTGTACAGATTTAATAAATTACAAAAATGTGTTTTCTGACAAAATGTCTTTCTTTCATGCATTGCCTTCGGTGGATCTCATTTAAAGTAACGGGTGAAGTAGACTGGAATATTCAAAAGACCTTAAATTAGTTGGATTTTATTTCTCGTCTTTCTCGTCTGAGCTGTGGCTTTGCTCTGCAGCGCTCCAGGGCAGCCGGCCCAGGCCAGCGGCTGTCCTCGCCTCCGCTGTTCTTCACAGCCACGGGGAAGATAAAACCGGCAGAGAGCAAAGCTGTCTGCGGCACGTCGCTCGGTACCGCTGTGGCACACAGGCTGGCAGCAGCTGATCGCTGCCAACAGCGAAGATTTAACAGTGGTGGTCGGCACAGAAGCTTTAATTCATAAGAAGCTCTTTCTTTAAAATTGTTTCCCTGTTTTTTTGGTGTAGAGAGTGACGTAAGGGCAGACGCTGCACTTCCTTGCATGCTTTTTTTCATCTTGCTGCTGTTAGTGGTAGTACCTGAATGCCGCAGCCTGGCGTGACCTGCTGCGGCTCAGGGTCAGCGAACAGCGTTCAAACTCTGTCAGATGGCCCTGCATCCTCGTTAGGGCTCGTCCATCCTTTGGCAAAACGTGGTGGTACCATTTCCCCAAGCGTTGAGCCTCTTCGCTTGAGGATAAGCGACTTCAGTGTCAAGTAATACTGCTTGTAAGCTACACCCCTCTCCTTGAAGAGCACTGAAACAAGCCCTCTGTGACCATGGTTTCCAGTCTGATTTGAACGATGGACTCTCAGAAGTGAAGACGTCAGGAGCAGGCTGTGTTCCCAGACGGACCGGCGCCACGCATGGTGAAAGCCGCTGGTAGATGGGCCCGCAGGTTATAAAATGCCAAAGGCAGCCCTGTCCCCGGGGGTTTGCTGGAAGGAACAACTCTGGTACAAGCAAACAAGGCAGAAGCAGGGCTGACTTGGTCCCGTACCTGGCGTTAGTAGGTGCAGTGAGTACCTGAACTTCTAACATTTCTAATTAGCAGTTTCCAGCGGTGCCAGTGCACCTTGCCGCAGAGGCTGCTGCGCTTTGGTTTGCTAAATCGCCCCTTTAGAGCGATGGTCACTAGTTCTAGTTCATCTACTAAACTGCCCCAGGTGGGCTGCAGTGAACAGGCATTGCTGGGTGGGCTATTCATGGCTTCTCCTGGGGGGTTCCCAGGCCCAGCCTGTGTTTCCTCCTGCTTAAGCTGGGGCGGCGGCTGCCGCGCTTACCCGGCGCAAGGGCTGTGCCCGTGGGAGCTGACACCCCGCAGTGCCTGGCCTCTGCCTGGCACCTTGTCGGGTCTCGAAAGGAGGGCTGCGATTATCAATTAAACACCAAGACAGGGCTTTAAAGCCCCGCGGGGCTGATTATCTGTGCCAAAGCCAGCCTGCTGGCTCCGAAGGTATGTCGTGGGGGTAGCAAAATCCCTGTCCCCGGGGTGTCCCCGGGCACCCGGAGGCCCCGTGGGGAAACGGGACGGTCCTGCTGCTGCTCGAGGACGTGGGGAGGGGGATGCGGGGTGCCGGGGGGTGCCGCAGCCCTCGGCCCCCCGCCCGGGGCCCTCCTGCAAGCTCCGGGGAGAGCCGGGCCCGGCTGCGGGCGGCTGCCGGCGGCTGAAGTTCCCGGCCCGCCCCCGAGCCCGCGGGACTACATTTCCCATCGCCCCCGAGGGGAACGGAAGGGAACGGCAAGAAGGGCCGGGCCTTGCCGGGCGGCGGGGACGGGGCTGCCGCTTCCCCGGGCTGGGGGCGGCGGTGGGTCCCGGGAGCGGGCTGCTGCGGGCAGGGGCTGGGGGCTGCGGGGGGCTGGGGTCCAGGGCAGCGCCGGCGCTGGCCAGGGATGCTGTGGGTCAGGAGGGCAGCGGTGCCATGGCAACGGGATGCAGGGAGGTGGGGTGTGGGGGAGGTCTGGCTGGTCGGAAACCTGGGGGGGGCTCCTTTCATCCTGCTCAGACCCCGAGAGGTGCCGCTTTGTTTCCTGCGTGGGCCCCTGTTGGAGATCCCCTGGGCGCGCCGGACCCAAAGGGATGAGGTTTCCTTCCCTCCTTCCCCTCTTCCTGCCCCAGCTCCCTGGGGTGTTTCGCTGGCTTTGGGCTGAGCAGGAGCCACCCTGGGGGTGTCAGCACCCTGGGGGTGTCAGCACGCGTGGGGCAGGGCGGGTGGTGTTTGCTCCCTCTGACCCACGCGCCTTGGTGTCGGTGTGATGTTCTCCATAGAAGCTGCTGCAGAAACTCGAGGCTGTTTCGGGGAATAGGAGATTGTTTTTAAGACTCGGACTAAGCCTTGTTTAGAGTGGCTTGGAGAGGCCCGAGCAGCTCAGAGCCAGCCTGGCGCGCTGCAGAGGGGCCCCCGGCAGGAGAGGGGAGCTGGTTTAACAGCAAATTGGGAAATCCTCCTCTCCCCGCAGGCAGGAGGTTGGTGTGGATGTGATCGACAGCGTTAGATCCCCCGCAACGTGGAGGTGGAGATCAGATGCATCTGTAAACGGACTTGCTAGAGCAGGGGAAGGCTGGGATCCTGCGATGGTGAGTGTGATAGGGTATGAAGGCAGGCCTGGGAACACGCACCCTGTGTTTCACGTGCCATTTCCCAAACAGCGTGGGTGGGAGGAACGCTTCACTGTTGTTTGTGGGATTCTCTGGAGAAACTGTCCTCTGGCTTTAGTGTTTTGAGAAAGTCCACGTCAGACTTGCTTTGTTTTCTAACGAGGGAATTTGTCTTTCTCCACAGGCTACAAAACCCAAGAAAAGTTTAAGAGGTACGTACACTCGGGTGCTTTCCTTTCGCTGTCCATAGGAGCTTTGATCTGCTGGGAACACGTGAGACTGAGGAGGGGGAACTCTGGGATCAGGTGGCAGCCCTGGCCCCTGAGGTGTTTCACGGTCCTTGTCTGAAAGATGCAGTTGAGTGCATTGTGTCGTTCCTGAACGAGAGATACTCACCTGCCTCTCACATCAAGTGGATTTGCTTATTGGGGTCCTTTATTCCTTTTCTTGTGGCCTTTCCCAAGTACAGGGGGAACATATGCATCTATTTCCATTCTTCCCCTCACCTAATCCCTAACTGCTTGTTTAGGGGCCTCCTGCAGCCCCTGATACTGAAGCAGTGCTTTTGGGGTTGCCCATGGGCTGTGAGCTACTGCGGGGTGAGAGCTCTCAGAATAAGTGCTGCTTGTGGCCAGTGACTAACTGAGCAGCTGGCTCCCTTGATAAAGAAATCACCTTTCTGGCTGAGTGAAGCCAAATCTTTTATCCACAAAATACTGGATCAAGTCCTGGCAGTTCTCTCTAGACCAGCCTTGTGCTGGCCTTATGCTCGTGATGCTTGAGACCAAACCTTTATTCCTGGGGGATTTCAAAAAAGCAAGCCGTATTGAAACTGGGAGCTTTTCTACTCCTGCTTGATGAGCTCACCTACCTCAACACCTTTAATTTGTCTCCTTTCAGGCTCTATTGATGATGTGCTTGGTGACCTCCTGGGATATGATGGTAAAATGAACCTTCTTTGCATCTGAAAGGGCAGCATCCTTGTGCTCTTACGCCCCTCCCTGGGAGCAGGAGGTGCTGGTGCAACAGCCATTGGTCTCCAAGGGGCTCCCGTTGGGAGGGGGATAGGAGGCAGGTTGCTGAGTGGGGATCAGGGTTTCCCGGAGTCGGAGGCCATTGAATAGGTTGGATGTCAGCTTGGGGAAGCGAAGTGAAGTTCATCTCTGATTAAAAGCCTCTGCAGCTCATGGGGAGACAGCAAATCCCCCTGTGGGGTGCCTAGGCCAGGCTTATGCCCATGTGCATCATCCTAATCTCTCCCTATCTTGTTTCCAGATGAAACCCCTGTTAAATCTGCCAGAGCTTCCCAGCTGGCGGGGGGCAGCAGCAGGAGAGCCCGGGGCACCAGCTCGCAGGCCAGCAAGAAGTGAGTGCCTTTCAGACACAGCCTCTCCCACTTGAAGATCCCTCTGTGCTCCCCGGTCCTTCTGACCTGCCCCGTCCTTGGCTTCCCCACCTTGCTCCCTGCCTGATAGCAATTGCCTGGGAAGGCGCGTTACCTGCAGTGCCTTTGGGAACGGGCAGCCCAGAGCCTGGAGCTTTCCAGCAAGAGTCGGGTGCTCCCGGCCCTGTACAGCTTCTGTAAATCTCCCTTATAACAGTTGCTTGCTTAACTATAGCAGTCCCAGCCCTACTAGCTTTTATCCCAGTGCTATTTTAGCCTCATTTTCTGTTGTATGATGTGGCTGCCACGGTGTGCCCATGTGGTCCCCTCCACCTCCCACCACCTGGCCTGGCTGTCCCCAGGGCACCCTTGCCAAGCCCATGTGTGGTGCTGCTAACCCCCAGGCTTGTGTCACAGGTCCTTTCTAGAGGATGATTTCTTCACAAAACTCCCTGCAGAGGACATTGAAGCTGCAGAGGTGAGCGCAAATTTCAGGAGAGAGTGTGGGTGTCCTGAGGGCTGGGACTGAGCCAGCCCAGGCTTGCCCCTGTTGTCACCCCATCCAAGTCAGCAGTGGGATATCGGCGATGAACCATGAAGCATGGCTGCAGAGGTAACCCCTCTCCGGCATCGCTGTGGGGTGGGGAAGATGGGATGGAGGAGTGAGCGGATGGTGGGAGAAGGGCTTCCAGGAGCCCGGGATGACATGGAGCAAAGTCAGGGGGCCACGTTGTGCCGCAGCCCAGCCTTCCTGGGTGCGCTTCACATAAAGTGTCATAGGAAGGACCCTTACCCAAAGCGATGGCCTGGGTGTTCCTGGCGCTCCTCCCAGAGGCAGCAGGATCTCAGCAAAGGAATCAAGGCATGGGGTTTCCAGTGAGGGGGACACTAGGAGGAGTTGGGCGTGTATTCTTCCTTTCCATAAAATGAGGAAAACCAGGAGCCAGGGCGTGGAAGCAAGGGGTGAGGAGTTTCCGAAGTCTGCTTGTCTCTGATCTCTGCCCCCCTTGGCATGCAGGGATCCAGTGCCTCTGATGCAGACCCGCAAGCTCTGCTGCAGACCCTGAAGGTAAGAGCATAAATATCCTTCATCTCAGCCCCACATGCGCTGCAGCCATGGCCTCCAGCAGCAGCCTCCGAAGGGAGAAGCAGCGGTGAGGCGTTAGCAGTGCTCACCCTGCTCCCATCCTTGTCCTTTTGCTTTCCAGGACATGGACGACATGGAAGCTGATCTCCTGGGAATATCGAAACCCAGTTCTGGTCCAGGGAAGACAACTGTGAAAGGTCCTGGGAAATGTGACTCCTCAGGAGGAGCAGTAAAAACCGCAGGGAAGCTGCTAGCTCCTGAGAAGGGTAAAAATGAGATCCTGCTCTTCCTTTTATAGTCTGTTCCCAAATGAGCAGGAAGTATTTTCTTCCAGGATAAGGAACAAAAAGTGGATTTGTTCTTCAAATCCTTTTCTTAGTCCTTTTTGGGTTTCCAGTGGGGGGACACCAGGAGGAGTTGGGTGTGTATTCTTCCATTCCATAAAATGAATGTCTGAATGTCGCAGACACAGAGTGTTATTCTGGCCATGTGTTCTCCTTCGGACATCCCTGGCCCGGCCTCTTGTCGTGATGTGATAACATCACTAACAGCAGCAGCAGCAACAGCCACGCTGCCGCCTCCCACCAAACACCATTTGGCCATTCCCTGGTACAGGTCAAAGACCAGGGATCCGCCTGATCTGCGCGGAAGGAGAGCCGGAGGGGTCCCATTTAAGACATGCCAGTCCCTGAACTGCCCTGAACTTCCCCGGGCCCTTTTCTCCTTCTCTGCTTGCAAGGAGAGCCCTCCAGAGAGATCCCCACCCCGTATGCCTGTGGGGGGACTGTATGTCGCAATATGTGCTTTTAAGGGGTTGCTGCTAGAAGAGTGACCTCAGCCAGGGTGGGCGAGGGGCATCTCTGCAGCACCTTGCCTCTGAGAGCTGTGGCCTCTCTTTCTAGGAGAGTCTGCGCCTGTAATGGAGAAGAAGCCACTCTCATCCCCCCCTGCTTCCCGACAGTACAAGAAATTTAACTTTGGAGGTAGGATGACACTTTGCTTCAGCACAGAGATGCATGGGGGCAGCTGAGGACTCTGCCCTTGCTCTTTGCCCATGGCTTGCCTTTCTGTTAACCAAAGGCTTGGCTGGTTAATGAGATACAGAGTCCTTCACCCCTACGATGCTGGTGCAAACCTAATCCTTCAGAGGTGACCAAAGGAAAACGTATTACAGCTCTGCATTTGAGGCCCTCCCCAGGACAGGGCTGGGAGACAATTCCTGGGGGCATTTGCATTTTCACATGTGCTTTGGTTTTTAATGACTGTCTGTAACACTCGGGAGCCCTTGTGTCAGGCGGTATTCTGTCCAGCTTCCAAACAGGGGCAGTTTCCTGGCACTGCTGGGATCTCGTTGTTAAAGCTTGTGCTTCAACCAAGATCAGCATCTGTTAAAATCACTAATGGGCTTTAGGTGATTTAGGTGGGCTTTCTCCTCCCCTTTTTCTTTGCCTAAACAGTGTTCAAACATTAAAGCACCCAAGTTTTGAGTTATTTTATCCTAAGAGAAAGAAAATGTGGAAAAACTGAACAGAAACGTAACTCCTGAGTGTTTGAAGTTCAGGGAGACTCAAGGGTATCCCAGGTCCCTGCAGAACCTGCATTCATGGCTTTGGGCGGCCCCGTCTCCTGTCCCCACGTGCACATGGCGGGGGATAGTGCTTGGCTTAGTGCAGAACTGTTCTAAATAACCTTGGTTTTGTTTGTTCTTATTATTATTCTCTTTTATGATTCCCAGATTTAGATGATCCTTTGGCAGGGCTTTTATCTGATGAGGAGCAGGGTGCTCCCAAGAAGCCAGCTCCAACAGGCACTAAAAGCAGTTCTGAGAGAAAACCAGAACAGAGCAAAGAGAAGGGTAAGCAGTGTTGCTCGATGCGTCGTCTTTGTGTTGAAAGAATCAGCAGCCTGGTTTAGTTTGTGCGAGGTCCTAACTGATTAAATCAAAAGCCACCTAGTCCCATCTCTTATTTACCAGTATGGTCATTTACAGAGCAACTTGGTAACGGGGTTAATTGTGACACAGCTCACCGAGTGCTTGGTATTTCCAGTGTGCCACAGGTTACAGAACTGACCTTTCTTTTCTGGGAGTGGAGGCTCAGATCTTACCTTTGACCTCATCTAGCCTGTTCTGCAGGTGGCCAAGCGAGAACAAGTTTTCTGGGTCAGGGTCTGGTGGCTGAGAGCATCACTGGTCTGTACCAAACCACAGCTGGGGCACCGCTGGGTGGGATCCAGCAGCACTGTGGCTGTGTTACAGGCACTCATCCCTCTTGTTCCCACAGCAGGGACACTGATGGGTCTGATAGTCCCCTAAAATCGCCTTTCGCCTCCATAAATCCGCTCTGGACACCAGTAGCAGCTGGTGGGTTGGGGCACAGACTAAGGTGCATTCATGGAGCAGGGACTTTGGGTGAAGCAGGGCAGGAATTTTCTGATTGGAATCTTGCTCAGCTAAAAAAGCCTCTGGTGTTAGGCAGAGCTGGAAACCCCAGCGTTAGTGACACCCAGCAATGACCCATCAGTGGATGCACGGCCACAGACCAGGCAGCAGAGCGTTGCCACTTTGTCACGTGCTTGGAGATTTGGTCACTGACAAGAGTTATTTAAAAATTACTTTGTAGGTGGTCCTGAGAGATAAGAGCAGGCAGGGCTGCTTTGATCTCTTATTAAAAAACCGAAACAAACCCTCTGATCACACACCCTGTGTGATCCCATCCACAGAGCCGCCCCCACCCCAGACGCCCCAGCACACCGTGGCCCCAGTCTGGAGGAGGGAGGAGCTCATGTTTGAAGATGATGGTGACGACCTGATGGATGCACTGGGATTTGGCAATGGCCCAAAAGGAGATGAGAAGCAGGGAAAGAAGGCGGAGGAGTAAGGACAATGAAGAGGCAGTGGGAGGAAAGCTGGGGGTGGCTTGTGCATTGAGATGGTGCCAGCATGCTGGGTGGGGGGTGCTGGAGCCTCTGCCTGCATGTCCCAGAAAGGGGCAAGAGCAGCCTTGTTCCACAGAGAAGAGCCAGAGCGCCCTGGCCAGGCTGTGTGATGAGAAACAGCCCTGCCTGTTGGAGAAACCCATCTGCCGCTCTGTCCCCAACAGAGAGGAGCTCCGTCCAGCTCGCTCCAAGCTGGACGAGTTGCTGGGACGAGGCTCCGTGGCCAAAATCCTCGAACAGCCAGGCACGGGAGAGCGCAGGGAGTTTAAACTGGATAAGAAGTACCAAAAGCAGACAGGTGAGCACAACCAGGGGCTCTGGGAAGGTCTGCAGAGGTGACTGCATTGGCTTGGGAGAACAAGAATGATTTCTAATGCCCTTGCAGGGGAAATGTGGTGAGCAGGGTTGCTGACAGGCTGTCAGTCCGCGTGGGGAGGGGGGAAGGTGCCTAATGCAAAGGTGTTGTACTCTGCCCTTGAGGCAGCCTGGGAGCATTTCCACTGTACCCATAACTCGGTTGCTTTCGTACGTGGTCTGATTCCCAACAAAGATGCTTTTCCCAGCCACGTTGGGGAGGCACGTGGAGCCACACTGGGAGCCACATTGCTCATGGGCTTCCAGGGAACATGTTTTCTAGTAGTGTTTTCCAGATTCCAGTGGGAATTGCAGGGAAGGAAGAGGGGGGCTGCTGTCTTTGCAGCTGGCTGCTCCTCTGGGTGCTGACTTAAGCTCGTCTGAACAGAGAAGGAAGAGGTTCGGGACGAGGAGGATTTTGTCTTTGGAGCGTACCAGCCCACGGTGGCCTCCACGCCCGAGGGCCGGCCGTCGAGAAGGCAGTCAGTGAGGTATGGTGCTCTGTGTGTGTCTGTCGCTGCAGCCACCAGCCACGCTGTCCCTGTGGCAGAGCAGGCAGGGTCCCCTCACAGGCAGGTATGTGACTGCTTCTCCTTGCAGCAGATTTTCAGCTGAGGACAGCAGCGAACCAAAACCAGAGCCCCGCTCTAAACCTCCTCCTCCAGCCAGCCGGAGCCCTGTGCGGGGCAGCAGGGCTGGAGGCGACTGGCTGGGTTTGAAAGATGAGGATTTTATGGATTCGGAGCCGCCGTCTCCAGCGAAGGCCAGTCCTGCGGTCAGCTACCCCAGCCCTGCCGCAGCTGGGCAGCCCGACCCCACCAGCCAGCTCCCGGCTGCGGAGGAGGCAGTAGCCAAACCTGAGCCCCTGGAGAACTGGCTGAGTGCTGCCTTGTCTCGCAAGAAAGCCCAAGAACAGGCGAAGGCCCAGGAGAGAAGTGCCAAGCCCTCGGAGGCCGCAGGCGAAGGGCTGGATCCCTGCTCTCCTGTCAGGTAAAGGCACGATGGATGGCCGCAGTGCTCCTGTCTGTTCCTAGCTGCTCCAGCAGGACAGCTCAGAAACCCTCAGCTCAGATTTAAGAAATTAATTTTAAGCACTATCTTGTCTCAGGTTTGGGTAATAACGTGGGGTCTTTCTCCCACTGATCCAGCCCACAGTCCCATTACACCTCTGGGCTCTCCTTCCAGTTGTGGCCAAGGTTGCACACACTGCCTCGCGTCCCGCGGAGCTGTCCTGGATCAGCACAGTCCCAAGGCTCCCCCCATGCTCCTCGTTCCTGCCTTCGTTCCCCTTTACTCCTCTTAGTTCCAGGCAAACCACCTCTTTCAGTTTGGGTTTACACAAGTTCAGACTTCTGCCATTCAAATGGGACTGGGAAGTGCGTTGCAGACAGCTGTTTATGGTGGGCAGGGCTGCGTTAGCTGGGGCTGCGGCTGCCCAGGGGACGGGGGTGGATGCAGCAAGGAGGAACACCGGTGATGGAGGTTTTGGGGTGTCTTTGCTCCCTCTGCAGCCAGAAGGCTGAATCCTGCCACAGCGGAGTGGGACAGATGCTTTCACCTGCAAGGCAGGGACAGATGTTGGGGGAAAGGGTCTTGTCTTTCATCACCTCCTGGGCTCTCCCTCATAGGATGGTTTTTGCTTGCAGCCAGGCAGACACCTCCACAGGAGCACCGCAGCAGGCAGCTGCCCTGTCGGACAAGGCAGCGAGCGCAGATGGCTCTGGGTAAGGCCTCCTTCACATTTCAGGCGTCCTCTGTGGGTGAGATTTCCTGCAGAAAGCAGCTGCGTGGGTGAGATGGGGGAATGGGGATTGCTGGCAGCTAGCAGGGATCACTTTGGTCTGGGACTCTGTCACTGGGAGGGAAGGCAGCTCTGAAGGATCGTCAGACTTTTGCCTGTTTGATCAGAGTGGAAAAAGCCAAGCTTTAAACTTAAAGAAATGCCAAGCGGGATAACGCCTGTGTGCCTCTCCCTGAGCTGTGACGCCGCTGCACATCACTCGTGTGTCTGTGCCCACGCAGGCAGCTGGTCCCCCGGCTCAGCACCGCGAAGCGAGCCACAGCTCACCCTTCGGAGGCGGCGAAGGGGGATCCCTCCAGAGGCGCCAGCAGCCTGGGTACGTTTCGTGTGGCTGGGTGGTTTGGGCAGCAGTATGCAGAGAGGGTTCCCCTGCCCTGCAGGAAAAAAAAAGGCAGGAGCCGCAGCATTGCCCTTGGCCATGTGAAGGCTGCCCAGGCCTTGACCAGCTGTTGTCAGAGCGGGCTGCTGAGCTGCAGGATCCCACCGTCCCCATTTCGTGCCGTGGTGGGGACATCGTGCTGGGGCACGCTGAGCTCCGCAGCGCTGCCTTTGGGGTATCGGAGGGCTGCAAGGGACTTGCTCTCTCTGGTGTGGGCATAAGTTCTTGCTGTCCTTGTTCTCTCCCCCTTCCCTCCTGCTGCCCCCATGCTTGTCCTACTAGTGCTGTGTGCTAGAAGACCCCCTCCTGCCCTGGGCTGAGGCTGTGCATCAGCTCAGAAGCCACTGAAAGAACCTTAGGGGACCCAGCTGCCTCCTTAGGTGATGGGGATGGAGGAGGAGCTGTGCTTTGCCCCTAGGCTTACTCTGTGGATCAGAGTCCCACCATCGTGGGTGGGGTGGGGTAGGGGTGCGGGTATGGGCAAGCATGTCTGACCCTCTGTCCCCATCGCCAGCCGCTGGAGCGGAGCAGGACCCAGGCCTACATCCTTCTGGGAGGGGGTGGTTCCATTGCCATGTCTGAATCATGGACTTGTTCAATTTTCAGTCCCCACGGCCTTGTTCCCAGGAGAGCAGGAGATGCAGGGCCCTGCCCCGCTCGCTCAGGTAGGTCTGCTGGTCCCACACCCCCAGGAGATGCGGGGCTGGGGTGGCGATCGCGAGCCCTCCCCTGCCGACTTGCTGGCATCCAACTCTGTCGCGCTGCCTTGGCAGGAGGAGGGGTGTGCCCTGCTTTGCATCTCTGGGAGCCTGCGTTCATGGAGGCAGTTTGTTTGGAGAGCCCTGAAATGCCACAGTCTGTATTTGTCAGGCCAAAGCACGTGTATTGTGGATGCTTTGTAAATCATGTGCGTTTACAACCCTGCATTGCCTGAGCTGTATTTGCATAGTTCTCCGGGCATCTATATATTATATTAATTAGGCAACAGAGGCTCCAGTTGATAAAGGACTTTTTCTTCAGCTGTTTTTCCCCAGTGTGGTGGTGAAGGTGCTCTGAGATTGTTTCTAGACAACTGAGGGGGAATTAGAGCCTTTGACAGAGAGGGAAGCTCTTGCTTGGTCTTTGAAGCCTCCATTTCTCATCTAGCTGGGCCTCCTTGCCCTGCCCTGGTGGCAGGACACACGCTCCCTCCCAGAGGACTCCTGGTCTTATCCTTGAGCCTGTCCCCAGAGAAGGAGGAGCTTGTGTCTGGGGTGGGGGCTGCTGAGTGTCACCTGGGGAGAAGGGACCCAGGCCGGCAATGGGGTTGGGCTGGAGAAGGGTAGAGGAGGGACTGCAGTGGGCTGGGGACAGATCGCCATTCCCAGCCTAGGGGGAGATGTTCTCCCCAGGGCTTTACCTCCCTGAGATCATCCCTGTGCCTCCGCAGGTTACCGCACCCAGAGCACATCTCCAGGCTGCCCCGCAGCTGCAGGTGAGGCATGTGCCTTCGATGGGGGCTGATGGCCACACCACAAAGCCACTGATCCTGAAGGGCCTCAATTTTCTCTCTCCATCCCTGTAGGCAGAGTCGCCAGCCCTGGGCTTGCTGCACGAGAAGAGGCTGGGGGCTCCCATGGGCCAGGTCTATGAGGATGCATCAGGCTATCAGGCAGTGCTGCTCAGCGCCCAGGCCCGTGTGGCAGAGCTGGAGAGCCGGGTGAGCCCCACCGCCTGCTGGATGGGAGACCATGGGTGACCCAGGGGGAGGAGAAGGGGCCAAGTCTGCTCCAAATAGCATCAGGGGGACAGGGGAAAGAGGAGAAACCTCCCTATCCAGAGATGCCTGCGGCCACCAAGTGCTGCAGGGGGAGTTCTGTCCCTGGGGCAGCACAAGGACCGTCCTTCTCCCTGGGTGCCCGGCAGGTCCGGACACTGGAGCTGGAGCGGACACAGCACAAGCTGTTGCTAGAGAGTCTCCAGCAGCGGCACCAAGAGGACCTGGATCTCCTTGAGAGCGCCCACAGGTACCAGGCTCTTGCCTGTGTTCCCCTCCTCTGCCAGGTCCTTGCCTACAGCCCTGTCCATCTCCCCTGGGGTGGGAGTGCTGGTCGCTTCCCAGATCCATCCCTGGGGTGGGCAGGCACAGAGCCATGTCGATGTGGACGTGGTGGGGGCAGAGAGCAGCTCCCAGGTGAGCCAAAGTGGGGGTCCACTTGCACCAGCACTGCCCCATGGGTGACAAGAAGGAGGGGCCAGTGCCATTGCCAGCACGTCCCCAACCAGGGCACCAGCAGCAGGGTTCAGGGCTCAGGCTGCGGAGAGTCTGTATGTGTCCCCATGCAGACAGCGACACCGACCTGTGCACTGCGGGTGGAGAGTGCCGGGTATTGCCATGAAAGCAACGCTTCTTCCTTGCTGTGACCTCTCCGGGCAGGAGCCGGGTGAAGGTGGTGGAGGAGACCTACGGGCAGCGGGAGGAGAGGCTGCGGCGGGAGAAGGAGCAGCTGGCAGCTCAGCTGCTGTCGCAGAGCCAGGATGCGGAGCAGGCACGGGCGGAGCTGGTGGCACAACACCAGCAGCGCCTGGCCGTGCTGGAGCAGCGGAGCACGCTGGAGCTGGAGCGGCTGCAGGAGCTGCAGAGGTGAGAGCGGCACGCACGTGGGGCTAGTTCCCCTTTTTTGGCAATGGAACCAGGGCACGGGGACACGGTGAAAGGAGAAATCAGGCTCCAGAAGCACTGGGTTGTGGGCAGGTCAGTGGCTTTTGGAGTGGGGATTTGGTTCATAGGTGGGCACAGGACTGAGACATCATTTCAAAGTGAATGCACTGTGTTTTGAAAGATGCTGAACCCAGTGTTCTGTCTCCCCAAAATCCCTTTTATTCAGATCACTGATGTCCACTCATTTGGGTCAATGAGAAATCAGTGTTTGGTAGGGAAGGTCGTAACCCCTAAATGTGGTCGATCCCAAGTGTCAGTGGGATACCCCGTGACAGACCACCATGCCAGCTTGGTTCCTGGGGCCTGGTTCTCAGCCCCACGACCAAGCCTCTTCCCTGGTGCCCGTCACGGGGAGCTCTGGTTTGTAACAGCTCGGGGCGGGCTCCTTCCCCGTGTCCCGCAGGGCGTCTGTCCAGGAGATGCGCAAAGACCACGAAGAGCAGCTCCAGCGGCTGAAGCGGCTGAAAGACCAGGAGATCGATGCGCTGACCAGCGCCACTTCGCACACCAGGTACCGATGGCCGGCGTCGTGTCCCCACATTGGTCCCTGGCCGTGGTCCCTGTCCTGCGGGGAACCAGCCTCGGACCGTGGCAACAGGGGCCATCCCCTCTCCCACCCACTGCCTGCAGGGTTGCTAAGCTCTTTAATATATGTAGTACTCCCCTAAGCAGCAGCTACATCTTCCTAGTGCTCTGCTATGACCCAGAGAGGTTCAGGGCAGGGCTGCCCAGCCTTTGGCCCACCACACATCCCCCTCTCCATCATGGTGAGGTGAAGTGATTGCACGGGGGTGACCCTCTCCCCTCGCTCCTCCCTGCAGGTCTCTGAATGGTGTCATTGAGCAGATGGAGAAGTTCTCCAGCGACCTGCACGACCTCTCGCACAAGGTGGAGGCCACGCACCACACCACCTCCCAGGAGCTGGCCATGGGGGCACGGCAGCGCGACAGGCAGCTCAAGGGTACGTCTGCCATTCCTCTGTGCCGAAACGGCTGCGGGGTCCCTGCTGGGGCTGAGGACACCTGGGAAACAGGGAGAAGTTGCTCCGAGTCAGCCAGAGGCTGGGAGCTGTGGCTGGCCAAAGCCTTGCCTCCTTTGG
This sequence comes from Phalacrocorax carbo, assembly GCF_963921805.1. Lineage (NCBI taxonomy): Eukaryota > Metazoa > Chordata > Aves > Suliformes > Phalacrocoracidae > Phalacrocorax > Phalacrocorax carbo. The sequence goes on from NC_087528.1 coordinate 1,365,195, forward strand.
TCACTGGGCATCTCAGGGTCTCCCCTTTACAAAACGGCACCCTGGGGATGTGCAGAAGGTGATGAGCACAAATGCGTGCAGTTCTTCTGTGAATATGGGGTGGACAGAGTGGGGTTTCCCACCTCACGCTGCTCATGGCCCTGCTGCTGCCTCTCCCCAGTGCTCCAGGACAGGCTGTCGCAGCAGCAGAGGGACATGGAGGAGGAGCGGAGCCGACTCCAGGAGGTCATCGCTAAAATGGAGGCCCGACTGGGCGAGCAGACTCGGCTGCTGGAGCAGGTGAGCCCGCGCTGTGTCCTCTGCTTGGGTCAGCCCCCCTCTCTGGGTATGGGGCGTACGTCTTTCCACTGGAGGTCCCTGACCTGGCATCTGTCTCTCCTCTGTGTCTGAACCCAGGAGCGATGGAGGGCGACGGCGGAGCAATCCAAAGTGGAGTCACTGCAGCACTCGCTGGAGGAGCAGCGGCGAGTCATGACCCAGCAGCTCTCCATGGAGCGAGCAGAGCTGGAGAGGGCGAAGGTGAGGTGGGGCGGACATCTCCAGGTGCTTTTCACATGTCCCGTGAGTCTGAGCGGGGTTGCACTGGTCTGTGGTGGAGGAACGAGCTGGGTGCTGGGCCGCAGCATCCTTCCTCTGCCCTCTGCCTCCTCAGTCCCAGGCCTGGTCGCACGGCGAGTCGCAATCAGACCAACGCTCTGGCACATGGATGCTGTGTGCGTGCGTGATGCGTGCTGGTTCTCGAGGGGCGCGGGGCCAGAGCTCTCCGTGCAGGGTTCCCGCCAGGCGCCTTGAGCTCGAACCAACCTCTGGATGTTACATGCGGTTTAGTGGCAGAGATGGGTTAAAGGAGAAGAATCCTACGGTGAACAGGACTTAGTGCTTTCTCTCTCCCTCTCTTGCAATGCTCTCCAGAGCGCTTTGCTGGAGGAGCAGAAGTCGGTGATGCAGAAGTGCTCGGAGGAGCGACGGAAGCTGGCGGCCGAGTGGGCTGAATTTCACACTCGGCAGCAGCTGAGCAAGGAGCGGATGGAGCGTGACATGGACCGAGCCCTGCAGATGGACTCCCAGAGGGAGGGCACCATCATGAGCCTGGCCAAGGTACTGCAGCAGAGCCCCTTCCCGTGGCGTCCAGCACGGCTTGGCGGGCTCATGGATGGGTCCTGCCCACAGGGCAGATGTTCAGTGCTGCCTTCAGGTCTTAAGACAGAGGTGTCACTCCGGGTGGTGAGAATCAGGCTCTTCCAGGAGCAGCCTCCACCAGCCTGATTTAGGTATTAACTGGAGCATCAGTCACCTCTGCCTCTCCCCTTTACCTTGAGGAGTTTGGGCAGCCAGATCAGGCACAGCCGCCTCCGTTTTAAGTCTGGTGAGAGGAAGCTCCCGTGGTGGGTTAAGCAAAACCTCCCCGTGCCGTGGGGATGTGTCCAGAGCCAGTTCTGCTCCCCTCGGGGGCTGCCCAGAGGGGATGTGTGGCACAGACAGTGCAGCAGAGCTGTGCTTTTAAGGACTACCAGGGTGGAAAATAACCATTCCGGCTGGATATTTCTGCTGGTGACAAACTGCCGTGCCTTGAGCATGTTTTAGGGTGTGCAACGTGGTGAGGGGCTCCGTCCTTTCTGGGGAGGGAGTGTGTGTGTATGTGCGTGCGTCTGTACAATCCCAGCTCTGCCAGCCCCGGACCCCAAGGGTGGGTGGATGAAGGCACTGCTTGGGCGCCTGGTATTGTTGCTCTGCACCCAAACTGGTGCACACAAGGAGCTCAGCAGGGGCAGATCTCTCCCGTCACTTGGGAAGACATGAGGTAGTGTCCAGGACAGGGCAGATAATGCCTCAGTTTCCTCCGTGCCCATCCTAGGAGCAGGCAGAGCTGAAGATCCGGGGCCGTGAGCTGAAAGCCAAGGAGGAGCAGCTGGCGAGGGACAGGGAGCTGCTGGATGAGGCCTGGCAGGAGCTGAGGCTGGAGAAGGAGAAGGTGAACGGGGCTGCACTGCGCATCCGGCAGCGGGAGGAGGAGATTAAAAGCATGACCAAGGTAAGTGGAGCAGCTGCGCTGAGGTTCACAGCTGTACAGGGGCTGGCAGCAAAGCCGGGGCTTCACACCTCTCCTGAAGTCAGGAATCCTAATCCTGTCCTGGGAGGGGAATAAGGGGATGCACAAAGGAGCCCTGCCTTGGGGCCGCGAGGGTCCCTGTCCCCAGCCTCCCCAGCCACTCTGCATTGCAGCTCTCATCCCAAAAGTACGAGGAAGGGGAGCGAGCCCTGAAGGAGGCATGCAGGATGGAGTCTGAGCACGAGACCAAGTTGCAGGTCATGCAGCAGCACCTGGAGCAGCTGAAGCAGCAGGAACAGCGTCTGCACCAGGTAAATACCCCCTCGCCTTCCCTTCTCGGCCTGAGGCTGCCGTGCCAAGGACCTGAACCTTTGCCAACAGCTTCTCTCTCTTTCTCTGGGGACGGGGCAGGAGCGGCTGAGCATGGCTCACCAGAGGAGACAGCTCGAACAGCTACGTGAGGAGCTGCCCAACAAACCTGTGATGCTGCTGACCGCAGACCAGGACCTCGGTGCCCCTACGAACGGCCTCTCCAGCACGCTGTGTAAGGCTTCCTGCATGCTGCTAATGGGAAGGGACGTGCTGGGGGGCAGCTGCACTTGTATTCCACTTCTCAGGAGGCTTGGGATGTTCCAGGGGGCTGGTTTAGTTCCCCTGTGTATAAACCTTAGATGTGAGTTGGTGTTGGCCTTCTCGTCCTCCGAAGGAGCTCAGTGCAGCTCTCTGAGCCAGGAGGAGGGGTAGAGGGGGCAGGAAGGGACAGGTACCTGGGTTAAAGCCTGTTTGCACTGGGAGGCTGGGGAGGACCCTGCTGCAGGGACATACAGGCAGCAAAAAAAGGAATGCCCTGTTGTCTCTGTCTGCAGTTCCTCTGACAGTGGCGGCACCATATGCTCGGGCTCTCGTTCCAGGCTTTTTGCCTCCCGTCAGGGTGCTCCCTCGGCACAGCCCGGGGGGTAGCAGGGAAAGCCTGGCCATGGCCGGCCCCACCGAGCTCTACGCCAAGCTGCTGCTGCTGAAACACAGGGCCCAGCAGGTGAGGCGGTGGGGAGAGCGGGGCTGGAGGGGCTTCAGATGAGCTGGGTGGGAGCAGGGCTGGGTGAAGCCTGATTCGGGCCTGATGGCCACAAGGTGGGGATTCTCTTTAAGGCTTCTTCTGTGGGTCTTGCTCAGAGTGTGAGGCTGTGGGCTCTGGGGGGGAGCCTGTACACCCCAGGGGGTACCACAAATGGGAACCTGCTCATGGCATGAAGGAGGGTTTGGGATACTTCCCTCACTCACGAGGGACACCCCAGGCTGTGACCCCGTTTCTGTGGCACTCTGATATCCATCCCATCCATCCCTCTCTTCTCAGGACCGTGATTTCTTAGAGGATGAGCAGTTCTTCCTGGAGACTTTGAAGAAAGCGTCCTACAACACTTCATCTCTGTCAGACTGAGGATGCAGTGCGTGCATCCCCATGCACTACCCAAGGGACGGTTGTGTCTGTCCTCGCAGGAGGCTGCTGTGCCCTCCCCCTGTGGGAGGAAAACAATAAATAATCCCAGTTCTCAGCTGAGCATCAGTCCTTCTCTTTAAAAACAGTCTTAGAGTGTTCAGAGTGTAAAATCCATCCCTATGGGCTGTGAAGCCACAGGTTGTCTGGCGTCCATCCCTCGGGCTGAGGGCCACTGGCCAGCCGGTGGGTCTTGGGCAGGCAGCTGCCCGCCACTGGGCTCCGGCAACCAAAGCACTGGGGGCGATGGCGGAGGTTTGGCTGAGCTGCAAGGCTGAGCAAGGCAGAGCTGTTACCGTTCTGCCTTGGGGCTGTGCTGAGGTTCACCAGCATGCCAAGGATGGTCCACAGCCCACAGGCCACTCCAGCTTTTCCTTTTTGGGCTATTTTCTGAAGAAACCTGGCTTTTGTGCTGGGTTTCACCTTAGCTCCCTGCCGCCCCGGGTGCCAGCAGGGCCACTCTCGGCTCCCTTCAGCAGGATCTGTCCTGGGGACAGAGGAGCCGGGGCAGGAATCACAGGAGCACAGAATAGAGGGGGTTGGAAGGGCCCTCTGGAGCTCACCCCGTCCCACCGCTGCTTGAGCAGGCACCCCCAGAGCAGGGGCACAGGGCCACGTCCAGGCGGGGGGTGAATGTCCCCAGGGAAGGGACCCCACAGCCTCTCTGGGCAGCCTGTGCCCCTGCTCTGGCACCCGCACAGGGAAGGGGTTTGTCCTCATGTTCAGGGGGAGCTTCCCGTGTTCCAGCTTGTGCCCGTGGCCCCTTGGCCTGGCGTTGGGCACCACTGGAAAGAGTCTGGTACCATCCTCCTGACACCCACCCTTCAGATGGTTATAAGCATTGATGAGATCCCCCTCAGCCTTCTCTTCTCCAGGCTGAACAATGCCAGGTCTCTCAGCCTTTCCTCAGAAGGGAGATGCTCCGGTCCCCTGATCATCTCTGTAGCTCTCCATTGGACTTGCTCCAGCAGTTCCCATGCCTCCTTGAACTGGGGAGGTGGCTCAGGGTCACCTCGCTGCCCCCCAGCACCCCCAGGGCCAGCTCAGCAGAGCCGCTGGCCAGCAGGTCACCCCCAGCCTGTGCTGGTGCGGGGGGTGGTTCCTCCCCAGGGGCAGGACCCCACACTCGCTGCTGTTGGATCTCCCCGGGCCCTGCTCCCCCGCCCGGGTCTCGCTGAAGGCAGCGCAGCCTTCTGGTGTACGGAGATGGACGGGGAGGGGTAGCCCGGGGCGTGAGGACGTTTCTAATCAGGCTCCGCGCCGGACAGCCCCGTTGCTATGGCATCGGGGGCCTTCTATGCCTGGCCCTGCGCGGCGCAGCCCCTGTCGCTATGGTAACGGGGGCCTTCCGCGGAGGGCGGCGCGCAGCATGGCGGCGCCCTTGCTGAGAGCGGCGCTGTGCGGCGCCCGGGGCGGGCGGGCGTTCGGCACGGCCGGTGAGCCACGGCTCGGGGGGAGCCGGTTTCCCCGCGGGTGGGCGGCGGGAGGCGTGTGGGGCTGGTGGGGGGAGCTCCCGGGCGCCTGGGTTCGCCAAGCGTGCCTGGCGGGGGCGGCTCCGGGCCGGGTCCGCGCTCCCCCTCTGCCCGGGCTCCCGCGTCCTCGTTTCGTGCTCTGTCTGTAAAAGGCAATCTCTCTCCGCTTCCAGCCGTGCTCTGCAAGCGGGCGGCCCCGCTGGGGCCGATGCCCAACGAGGATATTGACGTCAGCAAGTTGGAAGTGCTGGAAAAATACCGCAATTTCTCTCGTTACTTCAAACTGGCGGAGAAGGAGAGCAGGAAGCCGCGCTGGTGGAGGACGTACCGGCAGTACACCAGCCCTCCACCAGGTACGTGCGGAAGGAGCTGCGCCGTGCCGGGTTTTGCTGCTGAAGGTCAAGGAAGCTGTGTTGGGGCCACAGGTTTGCCCCCAAACCCGCCCTCTAAAGAGCCAACGAGGTGCTTTGGCATGAGGTTGGCCCTTCTCTACTGTAGAAGTTTGCAGAGCGCAGATGTCTTCAGGGGAAGCAGATGGCAGCTTTCTGGAAGGAGGGAGGCTGGCCACGACCTGCCAAAAGATGTCCAGCAGCATAAAGAAGCAATTCCCTGGATCCTCAGCAGCATCAGAGAAAGCAGACCAGGAACCAGAGCTTTAGACTTGCAGCAAATAATGCCCTTTGTCTGCAGACCAGCCACAGAGAGCAGACCTGCTCGCTGGCTGGCAAACCTCTGGGTCTGGGGGTGCGATGAGTTGGTGGGGAGGAGGGATTAGAAGCAGGGAGGTGCAGAGGGAAGGCAGAGGTGGTAGAGTCGAGTCTCTGACATCTTGAACACCCTGGAGGTGTCCAAAAACCGTGCGGATGTGGCACATTCAGGGCATGGTTTAGGAAGCCCAATGGTGTTGGGTTAACGGTTGGACTTGATGATCCTAGAGGTCTTTTCCAACCTTAATGGTTCTGTGATTCTATGAAGTTTGTGTCTTTCACACTCTAACATTTTGCAGGGGTTTTGTGTTTGAGTATTTCAGTATTCAGTTTTTTTTCATGTACCTGATTTTTTCACCCTTCTCTGAAGAACCAAAGACTGACATCAGCCTACCGCGTGTTAAGCTGTCGCGGGCAAAGGAAATCAAGGAAAAAAAAAAGATCCTGAGGGAGAACCGCCAGAATGCCGAGATGGAAAGAGCAGCACGGCTCCGGACTGGTGTGTGCCCTGCCACCTCCCTCCCTGCCCTGGCCGCTGGCGTCCCCCAGCTCCCCCGGCAGCGTTTCTCTCTCCTTGCAGTGCTGATCCCCCTGGACGAAGTCAGAGCTGAGTGGGAGAAGACCAGTGGCCCGTTCCACAAGCAGCGTGTGGCAGAGCACTGCGGGATATTTCGTGACTTGTTCAAGGGGGCCACATTCACCCCCTGGGTTACCTTGAGGGTGGAGTACAGCCAGGAAGACGAGCACCTCGTGCCGGTCTACTATGGGAACATAGTGACTCCGTCAGAGGTATGTGAGGGGAGCTGGGAACAACCTCGACCCTGTGGGAAGCCTCTGTGGTTTTGTCAGGTGCTTCTAGCCCTGTTCTTCCACTGTTTGTTCTGGGGGATTTCTTTTACAAGGGTATTCCCTCTGTGATGAAGGAAACGTGTTTCTTGGATGTGGTAAGGGCAGAGCTTTGCAACAGGGTGCTTGTCCGTCGGCAGGCTGATGTTTATTAGCGCTCATGGGGGGTTCTCCAGGTGGAGCTGGATTACCTGGTGGCATGGCTCTGCCCGTGACAAGTTCATATTCTTTGCCATGGAAATCATGACCTGGTCATAATGGAACCTGTTGTTTGAGTGATTTACATTCTCTTTATGTTCCTCATTTAGGCTTCCAGTCCCCCTGCAGTGTCATATGAGGCAGATAAAGGCTCCCTCTGGACTTTGTTGCTCACAAATCCAGGTGAGTAGCAGGTTCTTTTAAAAAAACTAATTTAAATGGGGTTGTTTCACTTCACTTTCGGTTAGCTCCTGTTTCTTTTGGCTGCACAGTATCTTCTGAGTAGGGATGCATTACATGTGCAGGAAAGATTGTGGCCTCCCCAAATCTCTAGCAGTTGAGAGATGGGACAGTGAGGCAACAGGACCTGTGTCACAGTGTGGTGGAAGCTGTTCCCTGACTCCCACCTTTTGTTTAGCCCCAAACTCTCCTCTCCCTCGGCAGTCTGCCTGGGAGGTAGGTTAGCTGACGCTGTTCACCCTGAGAAACAAAGGCACGGTGAAGTGAAGCAGCTGACAAATAAGTCCTTTTAATCTCAGAATTACATCTGTGGAGTCCTTTGCTCCTCATTTTAAGCTCAATCCTATAAGAACGAGTTACTTTTCTGCTAGGAAAGGAATGCTGGGAGGTCTCGAGCTGGAGGGGGTCTGGGCGGTCTCACTTTGGGGTTGATGCATACACCAGGTTGTCACCAAGTCGCCTTCCTCTGTTTGCATTTGCAGACGGACATTTAAGAGACACGGACTCGGAGTACCTCCACTGGCTGGTGTGAGTACTGCGCATCAGAGCTGCGCACTGCTTGCCTCAGGGAAAGCCCAGGCGGAGAGGGCAGAAGCTCCTCCGACAGCGCTTGGGAATAAGTATTTGCTAAGACAGTTCTGTGGCTTTCTCTGGTGCTCCTGCCATTAGCTTCTTTACCCGTGTTCTGGGACCTGCTAAAGATGCAGTAGTTCCAGGTGCTGCTGCTATTTGACATTCAAAACACTGGGTGTGATTTTTCTTCCAGTGAAAGCAGCCACTAGTATCTGTTCACTTGTCAAACGGGCATGAGTCGTGTCAAAATACAGCACAGGGTGACTTGCAATCCTGGGTGAATCTGCTGGTCCTAATGGAGGGAAATGGATGGATATATAGTGAAGTAAACTTCTTTGTGTTCAGGACAAACATCCCAGGCAACGACATCAAGTCGGGTAAGGAGATCTGTCATTACTTGCCCCCCTTCCCTGCCATGGGCACTGGCTACCATCGCTTCGTCTTCCTCCTCTTCAAGCAAGACTGCCCCATAGATTTCAGTGAGGACGTCCGGCCGATGCCATGGTAATTCGGGCTTTCACGGGGCATTCGCACTTGCTTGGCTACGCCGTTGTTGCTTATTACGATGACATGTTTGCTACTGCTGTAGGAGAGCAGTTCCTTTTAATCTGCAGGGTTGTTCAGGGCTGCTTTGAGTTTGTGTGTCACCTGAAGCTACCATCGCAGCGCTGCAGGAGCTGCAGAGTCAGTTGCTTTAAATCGGGTTGTTAAGAAAGTGTTTTTTCCTGCCTGGGGCAGCAACATGCACGGAGCTGGAGAAGCTGGGAGAATTTTTTTAGTGAATTCCTTTTCCACCTCTGTTTTGTAGACCCTGTGGTGATGTGAGGAAGTGGTTGCTTACCAGAGTGACGCAGGAAAAGAGGTTCACCTCAGCTCTTGCGCTTGTGTCTTGTTTCCAGCCACAGCCTCAAGATGCGAACCTTTAGCACGTTCGACTTCTACAGAAAGCATGAGGACGCAATGACCCCGGCAGGGCTGGCGTTTTTCCAGTGCCAGTGGGACAGCTCCGTTACTTGGGTCTTCCATCAGCTTCTCAGTAAGAAACGCAGCGCACAGGGGTGCGGGAGGGGGCCCCTGTGCGGGCTGGGACGTGGCCCGGTGGGTAACGCGCAGGGTCGGCGAAGCGAGCTGTGGCTGTAGGCTCTCGCTTGGTCCTGGCACTCCTCTTGGACCTGTTACAGCACAGATCGAGCCGTCCTCCCCCCAGACTGACAGCAGTCTGAGGAAACAACCTCTAAAAGGCCACTTTGAATGAACGTTTTAAAATATCACCAAGAGAGCCTTCACTAGGGGCCCTTGCTGGCAAAGGAGAGGGCCTGAACCATCTTGCTAACGCTCCGCGTCACTCCTTTACAGATATGAGAGAGCCTGTGTTTGAATTCGTGCGGCCACCCGTTTACCATCCTCCACAGTTGAAGTTCCCGCGCCACCAGCCTCTGAGGTACCTGGACAGATACCGAGACTCCAAAGAGCCCACCTACGGCATTTACTAGGGGCCCGGCCTCCTCTCGAGGCGCTCTGGTGTACACTGGGCTGCCGGCTTCCCTGTATTCACCCAGCTGGGAGCTGCCTGTGTCTCTGGGGGGAACCGACAAAGTCCCAGCCCCATGGCTCCCAGTTCCCCTCCGCTGGCAGCGCTGGGAAGCGTGCAGCTTGGGGCAAGAGGCGTTCACAGTGCTGGCAGCTGCGTGGTCAAAAGGCTACTTAAAGAGGATGTTCACAGATGAAAGCAAATCCGTGGCCAGGCTGAAATCTTGCTGCTGGGTCTGTAGCAGAGCTGATCAGTGAGGGTGGCAGGGCAGAGCCCCCCCGAGATGCCCTGCCTTGCTTCTCCGCAAGGGTCACAGTTCTCCTTTTGCCTGTTCATGGAACATACAGAGCCAGGCCAGCCTGGATTTCCTCCCCTTACAGCGCTGTGATTCAGGTCTCTGTCGGCTTTCATTTGTGCAGTCCTCTTAAAGAGGTGACTCTGATTAAACACACTCTGAATGATGCTGGAAGAGCTGTCTTTATTGGGAAGAGCTCAGTGTCCCGGCCAGCTGGCGCAGAGCTGGGGAGCTCAGCAGGCTGCAGGGGAGAAGGGCAGCCCTTCCCCTGGCCGGGGTCACTTTCCCCTCTTGGATGTTGTAGGGCAGGAAGAGTGTGGCTACGCAGGTGGTAAACCTGGACAATGCTGTTGTAGCTGCATGTTCCCAGCAGCTTTATCTGAGGATCTTCCCTTCCTCAGGAAATAAGAGCCTCTAAGAAGCAGCGGGGATCGTGCTGGCGTGCCTCCCTGCTGCCGTTGCTCAGGGCCGTTACCAGCTACGCCTGAACTCGCCTCCCTCCCCGAAGGGTTCTGGGGTCTGCTTTAAGCCGGGGTGAATTAGCCGGTGGGGTGACCACGGCGCAGGTGTCCTGCGGGTCCAGGCAGACACACGGGTTGTGTTAACGCCCCTCTCTGAGCTTTGCATACTTGGTCAGAATTTGCAGATTCAGCCTAAAGAAATGTTGCGGGGCTGAAGCTCTGCTGGGACGTGCAGGGAGTTGTGACAGATCCCCAGTCGCCTCTGAAGTCCAGGGGCAGTCCGGGGGGTGGCTCCGAGCCTGGCTGTGATGCAGAAGCTGCTCTGGCCCCCCAGCAGCCCGCGGGTGAGTGCCCGGCTGCAGCGCAGGCCCCCTCCCCACTCCCCCTCACCTGCGTGGGTGAAAGCAAAGCCGCCTGCGTGGGGAGGCCACAGAGCCGTTGCAAACCGAGGCCGTCCCGCCAGCGTTCAGCTGCCTGGGAGCGTGCGCGTGTCTGATGGCACCCCTGTGCGGGTGAGGAGATAAGGTTTGGGCTCAAAGCCTGGGAGCTGTTTCTTCTGAAACTGAACTGTGTGAAGACGAGGTGAAGGTAGGCGGTGCACGGGCACCGCAATCTCCTCTGGGCAGGAGGCTCCACCTGAGCTGGGACTGATCGCGTTGGAGCACTGGTGTGCACGGGTGTTGCAAGGAACTTAGTAGGAAAAGGAGTGGTGGGTGCGCACGGGGGCCGGTGCAAACAGCAGGAACTGTAGTTTAAAATGGAAAGATGTGAGGGCGGGTTGTGGCCCTCGCTGGCTGCTGGCATGTGGGGTTGTGGCCCTCGCTGGCTGCTGGCATGTGGGGTTGTGGCCCTCGCTGGCTGCTGGCATGTGTCACAGCCCTTGTCGCTGCAGAGGGAGGTGACGTGAGGCTGCAGCAGCGATGGGTGTCCCTCTCTGCTGGTTCCCAGGCTGGCAGATGCCAGGAGCGCTGTACTGAGGTCTCCCTGCCAGGGAGGACTTGCCATGCTGTGCTCGGGGATGCAGCCCTGGCGGAGTTGAGGGTGCAGGGAAGTTCCCTCCAAGGGCAAAAAAGGAGTGAAATCAAATTGTGCATCGTACGCATACCCGTGCAAACGCAGTCACGGAAACACAGGTTGCTCTGAGCCTTGTCAGCCTCTTGCACGTGTCCCCCTGTCTCGGCAGCGTTTCGTCCTCTCCGGGGCCTCCCGCTGTGCTTCGCGGCTCTCCCTGTCCCTGGCGGGAGCAGCTCTGACCATCGTCTCCCCGGTGTGTGGCAGAGCTGGGGGGGGCCAAGGGGGCACCCACTGGGTGTCTCTTTAAGAGCACGGCTGGCTCGGAGCCCTGACCCGCCTCTGGGCTCGGCGTCACCATCTCTTCCTTCTCTGCACAGCTGAGTTTCTGTTTCCCCGGCTTCCCTCCCCGGGTTCTCTCCCCCATCGCCATGATCCCCGGCGCAGGCAGGATGGCATCGCCCGCCTCGCAGAAGCTGGAGGAGAAGCTCGTGTGCTCCATCTGCCTGGAGCTGTTCAGGGTGCCCGTGACCTTGCCCTGCGGGCACAACTTCTGCAAGCACTGCATCAGCAACTACTGGCACAAGCAAGAGCAGGTGCCCGCCGGGGCCAAGAAGGGCTACACGTGCCCCGTGTGCTGCAGGGTCTTCGAGCAGCAGCCGGAGCTGAAGAAGAACGTCAACCTGTGCAGCGTGGTGGAGCTGGCGCGGGACGGCGAGGCGCGAGTCTCGGCCGCGGAGAGGTGCGAGGCGGCCCATGGCGAGCTGTGCCCGCAGCACGGGCGCCCGCTGGAGCTGTACTGCGAGGACGAGCGGCAGTGCATCTGCTGCATCTGCACCGTCCGGCAGTGCCAGCAGCACCGGCGGGTGCTCTTGGAGGAGGAACGCTCTAAAAAGGAGGTGGGGGCAATGGGTGGCAGGACCGGGGTGGCGGCGGGGGGGATCGAGGGGAGCCGCAGCAGCTTGGGCACGGCACGGGATCCACCTCCGCTGTCCCCTGCCCTGCTGGGGGATGTGATGTCTCTCTGTGTGCTGAGCTGTGCCCAGCCTCAGCTGAAGAGGCGGCTTGCATGAGTCCTGGCCAGGGGGATGCCACCAGCACCTGTCTGCTCCCCAAGAAACTGGGGCCTGCCAGGAGCAGCAGAAGGCTGGGTAAATCCAGTGGCAGGAGACAGACAATGCCATGCGTGTTTGTGACCCCCTAATCTAGAGGAAACAGCTAAAAATGGGTGAAAGAGAGCACAGGGTTTCACTGGGGTTGAGTGAGATGATCCAACCCCTACCATTCTGTGATTCTCAGTGACCCTGGTTGCAGCCTCTCCCCTTCCCAAGCCTTCTCCTTCCCTGCCAGCCTTGCCCTGCAGCCCTGAGAGGGCTCCCGGGGGCCGGGTGGGCAGCAGCATGCTGCACCGCAGAGCCTTGGCGCCTCTCGTCACAGGCCCTTTTGAAGGAGTCCCTGGAAAAAGCCCAGGAGGAGTCGGAGAGGATCGAGCGGGCGATGCAGGAGCTGGAGGACCAAATGAACAGCATCAAGGTAGCACCGTGGCCACCCCCGTGCCAGGCGTTTGGGAGGGAGCGTGCTGGCTCTCATGATTCTTCCCTGCTCAGGACTCCTCCGAGGGGCTCAAATCAGTGATTCAGAGCAAATTCACCCTCCTGAGCAAAGCCCTGGAGGACTGCCAGTGGCAGGCAGTGGCCAGGATCGAGCAAGAGCAGGCGGCGGCACTGGGGCACGTGGAAGAGGACTGGAATCTCCTGAAGGACCGCCTGGACGTCCTCGGCCAGCACATCAAGAGGGCTCAGCACCTGCTGGCCTGCCCCGACCACAGGACCTTCCTCCAGGTACCGTCCCAGTGCCGCGTCCCTCCCCGCGCCTGGGCGCTGCCGGCCCCGTGCCCTTTTGGTGAGGGGATGTGGCTGACCCCTTCCCCACAGGGGACGCATCCTCAGCCTGGCTCAGGGGAGCAATGGGGCTGTGGGGAAGAGCTGCTTTTTGGGGAGGGGGTCCCTGAAAAGTTGGGGGGGGGGGCGATGCTGGATCGGAGCGGATGGTGCTGCTGGCAGGGCTGTGGGCAGCATCTCCCACCCCCAAACCAGGGTTCTCCCACCCCGGCAAGGCTGCTCCACCACCAGCAGAACTGAAAGTCCTGTGCTGCACCCCCCCGCTCCCCGCAGCCTCACGCCCCCCTGACCCTGCGCGCCAGCCGCAGCTATCGGCAGACGTTTTGGGGTTGCCCCCATCACCCACTGGGGAGACGCAGCGTGTGCAGACGGGATTCGGAGCCGCCGGTCCTCCCCAGGCTGGTGCATGGGTGTCTGTGCTTGTGTCCGCAGGACTTCCCCCTCCTCCCGTCTCCGGAGAGCCCAGAAGTGCTGCCCCACATGGAGTTTGACATGGCCAGTGTGGTTAAGCCCATCACTGAGATCCTCACCAATATCTCCAGGCTCCTGCTGGGGGACCTGCCCGACTCTGTGGCCCCCAAAGCCCCCAGCCCCATTGGCCAAGGTAACCGTCCCGTTCACAGAGCCACCCCGAAGGGCTCCAAGTCATCCTGAACCACAGCCTGGCCCGTGTCACCCTGCTGGGGACACGGCTGCTGGGGACACGGCTGCCGGGCACAGGGGGTTCGGATGGGGAGGCACATCTGCTGCTCAGCAGATGGGCATCAGCGGGGTGGGATGAGCTGGGTGCCTTCCCTGTGGCCCCTCCTTGCTGGCAATGCCAAGCCGCAGGTGGCATGTGCTTGCTCCCAGCCTTGGATACGATGGGCTTCCTCCTCCTCCTCCTCCTCCTCCTCCTCCATCAAAGCCAGGAAGGAACAAGTTTTTGGGTCGCATCACTCAAAGTGCCTGTCTCCATCCTCCACAGGCCCGGTGCATCCCCAGAGGCCAGGAGCGAGGGTGGCGGCCCCTCTCCCCGAGTGCCAGCTCCGAGCTGAGCTTCTGAAGGGTGAGGAGCATGTGGGGGTCTGGAGGGATGGCACCCCGCTGGGGTCCCCAGCAGGCCGAGCTCTTCCCTGGGAGGAGGGTGGCACGGCTGTGGTGATGGGGGCTCCTTCCCTGGCTCTCCCAATGCAGAGAAAGGGTGTTGTAGGACTCGGGGACACTGGGTGGCCGGGAAAGGGCTCGTTGGGGGGATTTGCGGCACCAGGGAACGCTGTCCCATGGAACTGGGGCTGCCAGTGCCCGGCATTGGGTCGGTTGCAGCTCCAGATCTTGCCCTATCTCCATCCTCTCCTTTTCACCGGCCTCGGGCATCTCGCCCGGGCAGGAGCGACGTGCCTGTTCCCGACGACCCATATTTAGACACGGCGCTTTCCCACAGGCAGGCTGGAACGCGAGCACCCGCAGGGACGTGCCGTGGGCTGCCCCAGCTGCACAGCACCAGTCCAGAGCCCGGCCTGCAGCCGTTGCTCTCTATGCAGGGGTATGGCCCCAGCACTCCCAGCCACAGTCCTTCGTGTCCCCTTCCCTCCCTGGGCCCATCCCGCACCAAGTCCGTAGGGGTTTTCTCAACGCTCTTTTTTCCATCTCCTCCCTGTTGGGAAAAGGGCTGGGTAATGTTTAGGGCACGTTGGTCATGTCATTCTTGCCGGGGAGGCAATTGATGACGATGGGACTGATAAGGATTCCTTCCATCAGGCCCCACAAAATGTTCTCAGGGTTATTAAAAGGAAAAAAAAAAAAAGTTATTTATGGGCAGCAGGCATGAGCCCAGCGTAGCTGGCCGGGCCGGGTTGTTGCAGGAGAAAGGTGAGGTGCTGGAGGCCAGTGAGTGCCCACGGCAGGAGGAGTTATCGCAGCCCATGTGGAGGAGAGTAACTCCCCCCAGTACCATGCTTGGTTTTCTCCCCCTCTCCCCACCCATGCACTTATTTTTTGCTCTTAAAACCAAGCACATCTCTTCCAAAATGACCACAAAGCCACCGCTGCTGGCTGGCTGTGAGCTGGGCTGTGCAAGGACTGCGTGAAGCATCCCGCCTCCATGCCTCGCCAGCTATTTCTGGGCTGTTTCCATTCTAGCAGGCAGGCGGGCAGGTATCGGCATCTCACCCCAACCCTCTTCCCCTGCAAACACGCTACAACTTGTTCCCTTCTATTTTGGGAGCCAACCCTACGCAGTTTAAACTGCATCACCGCTGGGGGGGCTCACACCGAGGGTATAAAAGTCTGATGAAGCATTTCAGCCCCATCCATGCTGTTGCTCTTCCCAGACCACCGCAACCTGACCTTTGATCCCGAGACGGCCAACAAGTACCTGGAGCTGTCAAACAGTAACCAGAAAGCCAAGCACGGCCCCAGAGCCCTCTGCGGGCGGCAGGAGCAAGGGCCACGCTTCGAGCTCTGGCAGGTGCTGTGCACGCAGGGCTACGACCACGGCCACCACTACTGGGAGGTGAAGATCTCCAGCCACTCCATCATCCTGGGTGTGACCTACCGCGGCCTCCCCCGGCAGCGGCAGCAGGGCCACAAGTTCAACATCGGGCTGGACGGGGGCTCGTGGGGGCTGCAGGTGCGGGAGGACTGTTACCTGGCCTGGCACAAGGGCCAGGCAGATAAAATCCAGGAGCAGCTCTATAAAAACCTGGGGGTCAGCCTGGATTATGGCAAGGGGGTCCTCTCCTTCTACGGCCTCGGGGAGCGGGTGCAGCTCATCCACTCCTTCCACAATGTCTTCACCGAGCCCCTCTACCCCGTCTTTTGGCTGTGCGAGGGGCGAGCAGTGACGCTGTGCCAGAGGGACTGAGCCGGAGCTGCCGCGCTGCTCCGTTAGCTGGGCTGTCGGGGTGCAAGTGGGACCCCGGAGCGGAGGCAGGAGTGGGGTGCCCTGTTTTGACAAGAGCCGATGAAGACAGACTTGCAAATTAACCCATCTGATGCGTATGCGAATATCACACTGGCGACACAAGGTGGGGCAGGGGAAAGGGTGCAGGGCCAGGGGCCGTGGGAGTGAAGCTCCCCGTCGCGGTGTGAGGGGGTACGTGCAGGTGCCTGTCCCTGCAGATGGGGCGAGGGATGGGGATAGGGAGGGTTAAAAAATTAGGTTTTTCCTCTTTCTCCTCTCTGTGCTAAAATCTCCCAAGCCTGGAGAAGATTTGGGGTGGGGGGGGACCCTGGAGGGGGGTGCTGCAGCCATGGGGTGCTGTGGAGCAATGTGGAGGGAGCCCTGTGCTCCCCCAGCCCCACATGCAGGCAGGTCCTGCTCCCCCAGCCCCTGCGAGTCGCCTCTTGCCACCCTCGGAGACGGCAGAGCAGCTTTTTCGGGTGCCACACTGCAGCTGCTCTTTCTACATAGCTGCTTTCCCCAATAAAGCTCTGTTTTCCTACTGGTTTGACCTCGGTGCTGCTGGGAGCCGCGGGACCAAGCGATGCTGGGAGAGGTGAGGATCCATCCCTGCAGGGCCCCATCCTGCCCCTCCGCGTCCGCGCAGGGCCAGCAGCGGGGACCAGCCCCTCGCAGTGCGGCTGACGGCAGAAATGGAAGGTCTTTTATTTACAGTAGCGCTGCGATAAGGAAACTTGGTTTCCTTGGGCTCTGCCCCAAGGCTGATCTGGCACAGAAGAAAACCCGATGCTTTGATTGAAGCTTTTCCAAGGGCGAGGCGGCAGGTCCAGCAACGCCTGCCTCCCCTGCGAGGGTGCGGGTGAGGGCTAACGGGACAAAACCGGGCAGCGGGTTCAGAGGCGCTGGGGACATGCAGGTGAACGCGTAGGGAATGAATCACATCGGCTTGTTTGCTTTGGGGAAAAATGGCTTAAAAGCATCAACCCCCTTCTTCAAGGACAGATGCAATTTTTCTTGCTGTGCTTCCTCCTTCACTCTGCACCCCCCCACTCCTTCCAGGCCTGTCCTCGGGTTGGGTCTTGGGACAGTGTGGACCTGGGAACTTCGATCTAAGTGGAAAAAATTCTCTGTGTACCCTCCATAGGAGGTATCCAGAGATCCCACACGTTTACCAGGCAGATCCCTAGACCAAAAGCACTTTGGTGTCTTCCCAGGCCCATCCCTGCCTGGTGCCCACCAGCTCCGGCCAGGCCCCGGAGGAAGAGGGGATGGGGATTGAGCCAGGACCTGGGCACGGTGTCCCTTTTTGGCTACAGAAATGGCTGATTTGGGGCCGGGAGCAGGAAAGCACCTGCACTGGAGTGCTGGGATTGCTCAGGACCCTCTACGCGGCCCCAGAGTGGGGAGCAGCTCCTGGGGGCCATGGGGTGGCAATGGTTCCTGGGGCAGCAGATCGTGGGGGCAGGGGGTGGGCGCGGGGGGCAGCAGATCGTGGGGGCGGGCGTGGGCGCGGGGGGCAGCAGATCGTGGGGGCGGGGGGTGGGCGCGGGGGGCAGCAGATCGTGGGGGCGGGGGTGGGCGCGGGGGGCAGCAGATCGTGGGGGCAGGGGGTGGGCGTGGGGGGCAGCAGATCGTGGGGGCAGGGGGTGGGCGCGGGGGGCAGCAGGCCCTGGGGAGGAGGTGGGACTGGGCTGGCAGCAGTTTTCCTGGGCAGAGGCAGATTCGGGGCTGTGCAGCAGCTACCCCTGCGGGCAGCAGAGCCGGGGAGGGGCTGGATCCCGGCGGGGCTGATCCTTTAGAGGTAGCAGACCCTGGTGGGAGGGAGTGATTGTGAAAGAACCTCCCCCTTGGAAAGAAGGGGTGGTGTATATGTTTAGCTATCGTGAACCTAGATCCCGTTCTTTTTGATCCAGCGCTGTTTCATGTTTTAATGTCTAACCTAGGCTTAGGGACGGGGTGTTTTGGCCATCAGCTCACCCTTGTGTAAGTGTAAGGAGGTAGCCAGCTTCGGTGTGCCTGGTTTCTGGAAAACCACCGAGCACCCAGGCTTGCGAAAGCCTGCAAAAAATTACCGGTGTCTCTCCCGAGCGTGTGATTTTTAACTCGTTGGGCGGCGGTTCGGACCGCGGCGGTGCGTCCCCAGCGGGGTGCCGCGCCCGGGGGGGGCCGCTCTCCCAGGGCCCGGGGAGAGGGACCAGACGCCGGGAGGGGGGGGGCGGGCGACTGGGGAGCGGGCCCCGGGGGTGCGTGGGGGGGCCAGGCCCCCCGGGGGGCAGCAGCTCCCCCCCGCCCCGCCGGGGGAGCGGAGCCCCGGGGCGCAGCCGCCCCGCTCCGGGCACGGGGGGGGGCGGAGCGGGCGGGCGGGGCGCGGCGGCCGCCCGCCCCCCGCCGGGGCCGGGTCTGGGGCCGGGTCGGGCCGGGCCGCGCCGCTCGGGGCGCTGAGGGATGGAGGCCGCGCTCGGGAGCCCCCCGCCGCCCTCCATCGAGGCGTTGCGGCGGGCGCTGGCGGCCCCGGGGCTGCCCGACGGTCCCTTCGGCTGCCCGATCTGCCTCGACCTCCTGAAGGACCCGGTGACGGTGCCGTGCGGGCACAACTTCTGCCAGGGCTGCCTGGGGGCGCTCCGCCAGCGGCCGGGCCCCCCCGAGGGCAGCGGCGGGGCGGGCGGGGCCGTCCGCTGCCCGCTCTGCCAGGAGCCCGTCCCCGCAGCCTTGCGGCTCCGCAAGAACCGCGCCCTCTGCGAGGTGCTGCCGCTGCTGGCGGCCGCCGCCGCCGCGTCCCCGCCGTCCCCCGCCTCCCCCCCGTCCGCAGCCGCCGGGTCCCCCATGGCGCCGGGAGCCACCGAGGAGGAGGAGGCGGCGGGGGAGGAAGGAGCGGCGGTGCTGTGCGACGTGTGCCCGGCGGGGTCGCGGGTGGCGGCGGCGCGGTCGTGCCTGGTTTGCCTGGCTTCCTTCTGCGGAGCCCACCTGGAGCCGCACCGCCGCGCCCCCGCCTTCCGCGCCCACCGCCTGGTGGCCCCGCTGCGGCGGCTGGAGGAGGGGCTCTGCCCCCGCCACCTCCAGCCCCTCGACGGCTTCTGCCGCGCCGAGCAAACCTGCGTCTGCTCCCGCTGCTGCGCCCACGAGCATCGCGGCCACGACGTGGTGTCCCTCGAGCGGGAGCGGGAGCACAAGGAGGTGCGTGGGGTAGGGGGGTGGGGGGGCCCCGCGCGGGGGTTGTCCCGGTGGGACCCTGGTAGGGGGGCGTCCGTACGGGGTGCGGTGCTGGTGGGGCACCCCGGGTGGCGAGGGATGGGGCTGGGTGGGTGGGTGGGGGGGAGCGGTACCCATATCCCCACGCGGGACCTAGCCCCGGCATGGGGGCGTCTGTACGGGGTGCAGTGCAGGTGGGGTACCCTGGGTGGGCTGAGGTGCACCACCTGTATCCCCGCGCGGGCCCTAACCCTAGTGGGGGGGCAGCGCTGTGGGGCACCCCGGGTGGGGAGGGATGAGGCAGGCTGGGTGGGGAGGGAGGGTGCTGCACCCATATCCCTGCGCGGGATCTAACCTTGGCATGCGGGCGTCGGTATGGGGTGCGGTGCTGGTGGACCACCCTGTGCGGGGTGAGGTGCAGCACCCATATCCCCACGCGGGCTCTAACCCTGGGAGGGGGGTGTCCATACGGAGTGCAGTGCTGGTGGGGCACCCTGGGTGGGGTGAGGTGCAGCACCCCTGGAAGGGGTTCACGTGGCGCCCACATCCCCACAGGGGACCTAATCCCTGTGGGGGTGGTGCAGGTGAGGCACCCCGTGCAGGGTGGGTGCTGCAGCCCTGTGCCCATGGGGAACCCCACCCCAGCGTGGGGGGTGTATGGACAGGGTGCTGTGCCATGGGGTCACCCTGTGGGGTGGGGGAATGACAGGCAGCCCCAGGACCCGCTGCCAGCCAGCCCGTGGGGTTTGGTCCCACTGTGGAGCCCAACTCGCAGTCCCCGTGGGTGGAGGGCTGGGGGCGAGGGTGCCTGGGACGCCCCGGGGTGGCCGCCCCCGCCGTCACGGGGCACCCATCCTCTCCATCTCGTTCCCACAGCTTTGTCGAGGCGGTTTTTCTCAGCCGCTGGCAGCCTGCCCGGCCGCCGCTCCCGCTCCACCAGCCCTTTGTGTCCTGGCTTTTTGGCAGCGGGGTTTTTTTCCGTCACTCCCATTCCCAGATGTGGCTGAGTCACATCCCAGATTCGCACCCACGAGCCTCCCGGGGAGCCGGGGCTCCAAGCCCAGCACCGTGCTGCCCTCCTGGGCACTGCTGCCTCGAGTGCGTGGGGCCTCTGCGGGGCTGCAGGCAGATGGGAGCCTGCGAGGCTTGCGGCGCGGTGGCATCTCCATATGGGGCATTTGGGGACCTTGCGGGCGGGGGTTTGCTTTTTCCGGGAGAGAGCCCAGGGGCTGCAGAAGCACTGGCGGGGAGCACAGAGGCAGCCCTGAGCCAGCTCCCGCTCCCTCGCAGGCTCTTGGGGCTGCAGGAAAACCCTTTCACCAGCGTCATTAGTCATCAAGTGCCTTAAAATAGAAAGCGTGTGTGATCCCAGCCCTGAGGAGCTCTGGAGCCACAGCGGGCGCTGCTTAACGTCACCCGCACGGCCTCTGTGGCCGCTGTCTGCCACCAGCCTCACGCTGCGGGGTGGGAAGGATGGATGGGGAAAGCGCCTGTTGCCCCTTGCCGGACACGAGCGCCGCAGGGGGCTGAGCATCGGCGGGGGGAGCTGCCCCAGTCGGGGAGTGCAATGTCCTCCTGGCTCCCGAGGGACCCGGCCTCGTGATGGGTGATGGCTGGCGTGTCACGAAGGGCTGCGTTTGGACGATGCTGCCTCTGCAGCCGCGCAGTGCCCCGTGCTCCTGAGCTGGTTTGCTCTGCTCCTAACGAGAAATGCCCAGGGGACAGCGCTGCGCTTCCGAGTGCTCCAGGTCTGCCTTTTGGTTCCTACACCCATCCCAAGCAGATTTTTCTGAGCCTTGGGATCCACACTAAGAGCACACGGCTTAGCTGCACTTCCTGCAGTCGCTGCCCTGTGGTTTTGCTTTCAGTTTCCTATTTTGTTTGGTTTCCGCTGGGACCAGGGTGGGGAGCATAGAGCTGCGCGTGACCCTTTGCAGCCTGGCTGCTCCTTTCGTTTCCCAGCTGAGTGAGAAGGGATGTTCGCAGGTTGGGTGTTTGCAGGGGAGCAAAACAACTCGCGATTCCCCTTGACCCTTCACCCGACACCTGATAGCAAGGTCACAGTCAGAGAGGGGGCTGCGGGTTGAACTTTAGGGAGAGGCTGAGTCCCCCACACCTCCCTTCCGCCGGGATCGGGGGGCAGAGCTCAGTGTTTGTCCTCTGTGTCCGCAGGCCCAACAAGCCAAATTCCTCAGCGATGTGGAGAACGAGCTGGAGGAGCTGGCAGTCACCATCGCGCAGGCCAAGAAGATGGTGGCGCTCATTAAGGTGACTGCGATGGCTTCGCTCCGTTAGCGCAGCTCTGCTGGGCCGGGGAGCGGAGGCGAAGGGGCCGTCAGCTTTTGGGGGGTGTGCAGGGTGTAGAGGTGGTGCTTGCAGGGGAGCAAGCGCTCTCTAAAACAACGCGACCCTGGCAAGGGTCCCCGAGGATTCTTGCTTCTCATCTCTGCTAACCCTCGTGGCATCTCTGGTTGCTTTCGTTTGCAACCTGGAAGGAGGAACGGGGCAAGGACTGTGCCAGGGCATCCTCTGGCTCTTGCACCTCCTCCCCGAGGCTCACGGGGGGTCTGGTCCCCGTCAGCCCTTGTGCAAAGGCGTCGCTTCGCCACCTGGGGACACGAGACACGGTGGAGCAGTGAGCGGCCGTGCCCGGCCAGGTCCCTTGACACCTGGGTTGTAAAGTGCTCTGAGCTCCTGGGTGAAGGGGGTTACGGGGTGTCAGGTGGACCCCACAGAGCTGAGAACTGGGTGCTGGGCAGGGGACAGGGGTGCTTTCCCACACCCTCGCCTGCAGGAGGTGACCCCGACCCCTCTCTCCCTGCGCTCAGGGTGCCGCCTCGAAGGAGAGGGAGAGAGTCGAGAAGCTCTTTGCAGAAGCCTCTGAGGTCCTGGCGACCTTCCGGAAGGAGGTGGCCGGTTTCATCGAGGACGGGGAGCGCTCCAAGCTGGGGGAGGCCGAGGCCGATCTCCGCTGGAAGGAGGGGAGGCGAGCCAAGCTGGCCCAGTGCAAGCAAAACCTGGAGAACGTCCCCAGCACCGACACCATCTACTTCCTCCAGGTGCTTGGGTGGGATGGGGCGAGGAGAAGGAGCTGATAACGTTGGCTGTTGGGGTTTTGTCCCATTTCACGTGGAGGTGGGTGCCAGCGTTATCCCGAAAAGCGGCTTTGTTCGCCCGCCGTGCAAAACACCAAACTCCCCCCAGAGCGGGGGTATTTTATTGAATTCATTTTTGCGCAGAGATGGGTGCTGGGTGGTAACTGCGCAAAGCTGCACCCCGCACCGAGAAACTACAAGGCATTTATACAGTTAAATGTGTCGGTCACAGCTAATATTTGCGCCCCTCAGCTAATAATTGGGTAGTTTCTTTCTCGTTTCAACTTAAAGGTACAGCTCACTTTTAATTTACCACACACGCTCAGAGAGTGAGGGGCTTATTTGAGGGGGGATTCTGGCCTATCGGCGTGATTTTTGGTATTATAATGAGGATAGTTCACCTAAAGGGCACTTTGTTTTAGTTCTTATCAACATCCCAATTAGTCGTTCTCCTTGACTATACACTTTATCACCCCATTCTCAGCGTTTTCTGAGGCGGGATGTTTGCTTTGATCAGTTTCTCAGCTCTCCTCAAGGATATAGTCATAAAACAAACACCTCCCTCTCTCTCAGCTCTCTTCTCTGGCTGCCAAATTCTGTTTTGCCGGGCTCACGTGGTTCATTGTTATGGCTTCGTGGAAAATTCCAAAAATTCTATTTTCTTCGGGATATCACCAGGAGCCCTGGGACGTGAGGGCTGCAGAGTCCCACTCCCGTCGGGACAGTCCTCTCCCCTCGCTGCTCCCGGGGGGACCAGGCGGCCGAGACTTTCTCCTCTGTCACCCCCACCTGCATCCTGGCCGTGGCTCAGCGGAAGCTGATGTGCTGCCCGGGCTGGGTACCTACGGGTGGGGGGCAGAGAGCGAGAGGTTGGGGTGCCCCACTGCCCCCGTCCAGCATCCCCCCTTCCCCGGCAGCCCAGCAGGAGCAGAGCTTTTTGGGAGGAGATGCTGCTCCTTGCAAGGCGGGCATGGTCTGGGTCCAGGTCTGACAGGGAGCGAAGAGAAGGTGCCAGGAACGCGTGGCCGGGAAAGCGCCCTCCTCCCTTATGCAAAGCTGTCCTCGGGCCAAGTCCTGTGAGCTGCCAGCTCCCAAATCCGCCGGGGTAGGGTGGGGTTGTGGAACAAGAGACAACTTCGGCTTGTTTGAAACCTCCTGGAACTCTGTCTTTTTGGCTCAGGAATTTCAGGCCTTAAAAGTAGCCATGGAAGAAAACCTCTCCCCGGCTCCGAGCTTCCAGAACGAGCTGAACTTCACCAAATGCACCCAAGCCGTGGGCGCCGTGAAGGATGTGCTGTCTGCTGCATGCAAAAGCCAGTGGGACCATTTGCAGGGGAAAGAAATCGATGGGCTGAGTTACCAGGAGATGGACAAAGGTCTGTGTTCACCCAGCCCCTCTGCCCAGAGGTCACCCCGTCTCCCTCCATCCTCCCCGCGTAGGTGGGAGATGCCTGCGGGCTCCATGGCTCCTGCGAGCACTGGCCCCTTTCCCACCAGCCCTGGAAGCTACCCGGCACGGTTGTGCTGCACGTTGCACAATCCCTGTCTGGGCTTACGCCTCGTCCTTGAGGCTTTATGAATTTTTCCACGGAGACCGGAGACTGGAGAGGCAACAAACAGCCTGGGAGTTAGGCAGGGCCCTGTGGGAGGGGGCAAGCGGCCAAGGTGGCCTCCCATCAAAGGGGACTTTTTCTTCCCAGGATAGATGATCCTCTTCACGGGGCAGGCTGTGGTCTCCCAAACCTGCCAGGGCTAGGAAGCCACCGCGGCAGCTTTCTCCCGTGCTCTCTTGTTTAGCCTGAGCTCTCTCCCCTCTCATTTTCTTGGATGCCTGTGGGAATTGCAGCCAGTTCTTCCCCCCCACACCCACCCATCTCCCTGGGGTGGCAAAGGTGGCATCTGTCCTTCCCCATGTCTGAGGGATGTGCAGGAGGAGCAGGGGATGCCGGCTGGGGCTCGGGGGCCGCAGCAGCTGGGTACCACCAGGGTGTCGGGCAGGGGGGCGATGCTCCAGTAACGCCCTCGTTCGTGACATCGGTTTCTTTGCTGATGGCAAACCCTTCTGTCCCTGTCTCTGCAGCGTTGGCCAAGTCCCAGCTTCCAGACAAGTCAAACAATCCTGCCTGCCTGGAGAGCCGTGATTACTTCCTGAAATGTAAGCGAGGGACTTTTGCTTTGACAGTTGTTGCTAAGGTCCATCTTCCCTTTCCTCTCTCGTGGCCGGCCGGCTCCTTGCCGCATGCCCGGCCAGCGCAGGTTCCGAGCCGGCGGCTGGCGGGAGCGCTGCCGCCACCGGAGGAAATATTGCTCAGCGAACACGAAGCCTCCTTGTGTTCCTGGCAACAATCATAATCTGTTTAGGTGATATTTTTTTTCCCTTGTCTGTGGTTCTGCTGGACCAGCTGCCGGAGGGGGGCTGCAGGTGTACTGTGTAATTTCTGCTGCCTTCCAGCCCTTGACGAATTGGATCCTCCGGTAAATTAGATCAGAGTTTGTGCATCTGCCTTGTTTGCTGCCGAGCAGCGGTCTGAGGAGGGTCAGCTTCAGCGGCAGCAAACGGAGGGATGATTCAGAGGCTGAACAGAGGCGGCTGAGGCTGGAGGGTGCAGGGCTGGGCTTAGGCTTCAACACCCCGCGCATCCCCCCACAGCCGTACAGGGGATGTGGGGTCACCTACTGAGACGTCCGTAGAGGACAAGATCTGCCTCGGCGGCTCCGGTGCGCCCCACTGGGAGCCGGGCAGCAAAGCCTGGGCTCAGGTGGGGCGTGCTGAGCCGCCGCTATAGGGGTTGGACACACCACGGGCTCAGACCCGCAATGCCGTCGGCAGCGACACACGTCTAGGGCTGTTCCTGCCGGACATCCCCCCCGTTTGGGATGCAGCAGCGGTTCTCGCACGGCTCTGCACGCTGCGGGAGCCGCAGGGCAGTGGGAGCCGGCCGCAAGGAGCAGTTGGTTGTAGCTGTGATGTGCCTGACTGTTCTCCTGTCGTCTTGGGGTCCCTCCCTGCTGTGTTTGGCTGTGGCTGCCTGAAACCCGCTTTTATAGCGGATGTTTCTACTACCACTCTACCTACATTCTCCAATGTCTGATAACATGGTTGAGCTCATCAAGCAGCCCTTCTGCTCTCTCCTCTGCCTGGTTACCTGTATTCATCCTGCTTACAGGAGTATCAACTCTTTCAGCCTCTTACCCTCATCGGCTGAATTTGGCCGTGGGATTTAAAAGCAAGGGGACAGAGTGACAGTGGAAGCCAGAAAGGATCACGCTAATCGCCGAAGGCTCTGATCCCCTGATCAGAGTGGGGAGGGCTGGGGGGATTTCCTCCTGTTTCCCTCCTCGTCCTCATGTCTCCTCCTTGCCCCACACAGTTGCTTTCATCATTGACCTGGACAGTGACACGGCCGACAAGTTCATCCACCTATTTGGCACCAAAGGGGCCAAGCGGGTGCTGTGCCCCATCCCCTACCCGGAGAGCCCGACCCGGTTCATCAACTGTGAGCAGGTGCTGGGTGTGAACCTCATGAACCGGGGCAACTACTACTGGGAGGTGGAGCTCATCGACGGCTGGGTCAGCATCGGCATCATCGCCGAGGACTTCGACCCCCGCGAGGCCTACAACCGCGGCCGCCTGGGGCGGAACGACAAGTCCTGCTGCCTGCAGTGGAACGGGGAGAACTACGTGGCCTGGTTTGGTGGCTTTGAGTCCGTCATCCAGCAGCCGTTTTTCCACACAATTGGGGTCTTCCTGGAGTATTCGGAGAAGGCCCTGACCTTCTATGGAGTCAAGGACTCCAAGATGACCTGCCTGCAGCAGCTCAAGGCCTCCCATTTTACCAAGGGTCAGTTTGACCCCTTCCAGAACAAGATCAACCACCAATTCCCTTCTCTTTTCTCGTTCAAGCTGAAACCAGCCTTCTTCCTAGAGAGCGTCGATGCCCACCTGCAGATCGGGCCACTGAAGAAAGATTGCGTTTCGGTGCTAAAGCGTAGGTAACTGCCCAGAGAGCGGGAGCGCAGGAAGACCCAGAAAAGTCTCTCCTGCGCTGTATTGCCGCCATCACGGCTTCTCTTCGGTAGCGTTGCATTTCTCTGTGGCAGTCCTCCCTCCTCGCCCTGTTCTGTTTGTGACCCGGGGTGGATGAAGCCGTCTGGCGGGCAGAGCCACGGGCTGGGAGCCAGCAGGGAGCTGGATCCAAGCGCCGGCTCTGCCGCTGGGCTGCTGAGCGAGCTTGGGTGAGTCTCTGTGCTGCTCCCTGCCCCACAGTTTCCCTTTCTGGACATCAGGGACCATGATACAGCCTTTCTTGGTAAAGCACGTTGCCCAGGAGAAGTGCCCTGTAGATCCGAATCTGTGTCTTGGCCAGCTGCCGGGCTGCCCGGTCCCTCTCCTTAATATCTGCTCACACTGCCCCAGTGACTTGCATAGATGTTCTGCTTCGTGCCTTATCTCGGTCTCTGTGTCGCTGCTGCTGCTTCTTTTTTAAGCGCTGGCTCGTCGACACCTTCCACATACTCCTTATGAAGTGCCTTTGAAGTAGCAGGGCCAGCATGGACCGGGCGTACCCCCAAAGCAGATGCGGTCGCTTCCCCGGTGCCCGCATCGCCGCCGTGCCTTGGGGTGGGTGAGCAGGGTGCTCCGGGTGGGTGGGACGCAGAGGAGCCCGGCTGGGTGCAGAGGCGATGCCGCGGTGAGCTCTCCCTGCAGGGCTGATCGCCCGTTAGCGCTGCAAATGTGAAACGAGGACCTTTGCCCTCCCTCGCGCTGCAGCCAGCGGGTGTTTTGAACACTGGTCTGGGGCCAGGCTCGTTTGGGAAAAGCCGTGGTCCCACGTGTGTTGGAGCCCCGTGGCTGTGGGGCTGTTCCCCACCACAGCCAAAAATCCCAGCTGGGCAAGGGGAGAAACCTCCTGTCGAGGAGCAGCAGCACAGGCTGAGAGACAAAAATGCCAGTTCACGTGTCCTAAGGGAGCTTTTCCAGAAGGAAAATACAGACATACCGCCTGTAAGGGCAACACAGGGCAGCCTTGTCTCAGCACAGTGTGCCTTTCCACGAGTTTATTTTTTCTGGGATTAGTTTGCTACCTACCTCCTGAAGCTTGCTTTACAGAATCATAATGCTGTGTAATATATACCTAGAGAGAAAATATACTGGGTCAGGTTCTTCACTGGTGTGAGTGAATTGGTGGTGACGCATCAACAGGGATGGAAAATGGCCCATTTACCTAAATATATGAAATATATATTCCCCAAAAGGTAAGGTGGAGATCATAGTGGTATATTCAAGGGGAACCAAGGGAAAAAAGTGAACGTGAATAAAAAGGGCTGCCACAAAGCCGGGACGTTTACAGTTAAAGCCACATTTAAATAAACACTCGGGCTTAAAGAGCTCCTCTACTGTAACTCGTTTGCCAGCGCTGCCAATTCCTGCTGGTGCCCGAAGAGGGGCTGGTCCCCAGCAAACAGCCGCCGCTTCGGGCTCTTGTTGGAGGGGCTGAAGGGTCTGAATGCAGCCGCCCCCTCCCCAGGGCAGGGCAGGTGAGTGGGTTTGGGGCGAGGGACGGCTGGGATGTGTCTGCAAATCCCTCCTGTTCCTCCTCCACATGCGGTGACTCCTAAAATGCTGCAGGCGGTGGTAAAAAGGGATGTAGGGCTTCCAGAGTGAAATCTTCAGATGAAGACTTGGCCATTTCTGCCCAGTGGGAGTGCTGCCCGGACTTCTGTCCAGATGGGAATTCGCTCCCCATGCCCTGAGCTCCTACCTCAAACCCGCTTTGTTTGGCTCACACCAGTCGCTCTCCTGCAAAACTCAGCCTTTGCACGAGATGTCAGCGGTGACATAGCGCAGGCACCGCTGCTGTTTTGCTAACACGGGAGAGGAGTCGGTACCAGAAATGCCTTACCAGATAAGAAAGGTAGAGATGTGCAACAGCCCATGCGTGGTCACGTCCCGAGAGGAGGAGGAAGGTAACCTTGATCTCAGCTGCGTGCCTGCAGGAAGAGATCTCGCATGTGGGCTCCCGTCTCGGCTCTGGCTGGGCCCTAAATCTCATGTATTCAGGCAAAACTCCCAACGTTCGCAGCGAGGAGTTTTGCCAGAGTAAATAGAGCAGATCTGGGCCTTTGCCCCATCTCGTTTTGCCGTAGGCGGAGTGATTGCTCCATGGGGAAATCCGTGCTCGAGCCACGCACCCCTCCCTTCTCCGCCCAACGCACACACGCAAGTGTCTGAACTCCAGGGTTTGGGGTGGTTTGGCGGGATCCTACATCTTTCCCTCTCCATCCTGTAACCACATGGGAGCAGCTCAGGAGGACGCGTCTGGTGTTGGGGCTTTGCTTCTGGTTGTGCCGCTGCTTTTGCTTAATTCACCTCTGCCCCAAGAGCTGGGATGCTGATAGGCAGCTGTACGGAGGGTTTTGAGGGATGCGATGCAGTTGGGAAGTGCTACCCAACCCTCTCCTTCCTGCTGCTGGCTTCTATCCTGGCTGGAAGCTCTAGAAATCCTCATGGTTTAGGGCATAAAGCACATTCTGACCCATTTAAGACGGGAGGAATCCCCCCAGGGTGCTCTGCGTTGCCAATAATTTGGTGTGTAAACTGGAATGATTAGGAAATGTGCACTCTGCCAGCTCTGGATCGCTGATTTTTTTTTTTGCTGCAAAAGAGCTAAATACAGCATGTGGTGAGTTTAGATGGATAGATAGCACTAGGCAATTTAAACAGCCTTTTTGTGTTCCCTTATTTCTACTGTCACAGAGTGTTCCTTTTTCTAATTAGGATTTTTAAAATATAGTTACTGTAGAGTATTTTACAGTGTGTGAAAAAGCTGTAACAGAATAATATAATGATGTTAGAGACTATGATTTGTGATTAAATATTATACAGACATTGCTCTGGGTTGTCTTTCCTTTAAATTCCAAAATGCTATAGTCCTATTATCTCGCGTTTATTTTTCTGTGTCCTGTACATCTGGTGTAAAATAACACAGATTTTATTTTCCAAGTGTGTCCCAGGGCATTGTGCCAAATACACATTTTTATTGCTCAACCGCAAAAGGAGCGGAAGAATCTTAAAATCCAGTAACAATATTGTCAGTCCTGGGCAACTCGAAACAATGAATTGTCTCAGTTCTCTCTCTGCCTCGGTCCTTGTCTTAGAATTAACAAAGATGAACAGATTAGGCACTTTTTCCTTAGTGTTTTTGGCTTTTAGAACGTAAATTTCCAAGGTTTTTTATGTGACGGGGAGGTCTAGAGCTTCCCACACATGCTGGCGCTCACTTTGGTACTTTTTTGAAATGAAGGTTGAGTTTCTTGATACCAAGTAATGGCTGGAGTTAGGAGGAAAACCTTATTGGGTGAGTCTCAGTTCCTGCGAGGTGGCAATGCTTCAGCTGGGCGCTTCGGTGGAACCCGAGTGGACGTCTGCTACTGACTTTAATAGGAGAGGAATTAGGACTGCTTGTTATAACCATTTCTTAAAAGGGAAACTTACAGCTTATTGAAAAAGCGGATATGAAAAGCACAAACTTGCTCTTTTCTTGCCAAGAACCATACAGATTATGTCACTGCGTTTATTTAAATCTGGTTTCCATTATGTAGTTTTTCTGCTTTTCCCTCCCGTCCCGATCTGGTTCTCAGACAGGGCTGGGCTGCAAACCCTGCAGGACAAGCTCAAAGCCATCTAAAAAGATATAATTTAGGTTAATACATGCTCCTAATATATAGTTGTATGTTATTGATATACAGTTACCAGTTATTGATAGAAGCAGCCCTTCAAAACTTCTAGTTTTGCAGGGCTTCTATTTTTAATGAAATTATGCAATCATTGATTTTTTTTAAGAGTTCCTCCTGCTTGTGCACCTGGAGGAGGCTACTCCTATGGTAGCTCTGCAGGTATTTTCCTATTCCCAGATTCCCTCCCGACAGACAGACAGACAGGGTCCTGGCTTGTTTATAGGCTGACTGGTTAGTCCTTCCAGTTTAACATGCTCCAATCTAAAGGGGTAAGTTTAGGATGTGATTGGTTCTAGCACGGAGAGCAGCCAATATTGGGCTCAAAAATCCATTTGCAAGCATGTGAAACATGAAATGCGCACCAAATGTGAAATAAAAATTTGTTGGAAATGGAGCAAGCATCTTGGCTGTTTAAGGGGTTAAGCCTCATTTTATGTGCGGCACCAGCTCATATGTGCAATGATTTTTATTCTGCTCTAACAAACACCTGAATTCTGCTCATACCACCTGCTGAGAGTCCAATTTTGTCTCCACTTAATTCTGGGCTTTTCCCTGGGAGATCCTGCCAAACAGCTTTGAAAACCTCTTGTGGTTGCATGGACTGTGCAAACAGCCCCTTTTTGTATGCAAAACTGGACAGCCTCCTAGGGAAAATGTTTTATCCGCTAGTGAGCCGGCCAAGAAATGTCTTCGGGGTAAAAAATGAGGTGCAAACCGCAGCAAAACATAGCATTTTAAAACAAAACATCGATGTGGATGCCGCTGGGGTGCTCTGCGAACTCCCGCCAAGCGCCGCTATGCGGAGTGCCCTCGTGAGCAGCCAGAAACACCAGAAAAAAGCCAGAAAAACTGCTGCCAAGTTCAGGCGGGCTCTAAATAACCAAAATAATTTTATTAGAGATGGTCAACATAATGGGATGATTAATGGGTTTATAAACATGTTTGAGAGCTCTCAGGAAAAGGAGTCTGGCTATTTGGATTACTCTATTCTTGTATATTAGAAAACTGAGGAAACTTAATAAAACCTAAGCTGGCTTGAGCTCAGTAAATCGCTAATAATTAAAAATGGGGGCGGGAGGCTGTAGGGGGTGTCATGGCGGCCGGCGCGGGACTACAAGTCCCAGCGTGCCCCGCGCGGCCCGCCCCGCCCGCCGCGGCCCGCCCCGCGCCTCCGTGCCGCGCAGGCGCAGAGCGGGGGCCGTGAGGCGGCGGCGGCGGCCATGGCGCTCAACAGGAACCACTCGGAGGGTGGCGGCGTCATCGTGAACAACAGCGAGAGGTGAGGTGCCGCCGTCCCCCCTCCCCTCCTCCGGCCGCGGCCGCCGCGTCCCGCCTGTCCCGCCTCGGGGGGAGGCTGTGTGGGGAGGGGGAGGGGTGCCGCGGGGCCTGGGGGGGCGGTGGTTTAACCCTCTTGGTTGTGCTCGGCCTCCCCTCTACGGGCGTAGGGGCTGTACGTACCCCCATGGGCCTCCCCGCCCCGCTCCCTCTGCGGCCTGCCCGCCCCGCCGCTGGCTGTCGCTGCTGTCCCCAGCCTCTCCCCCGAGGGCCCGGTGCGCAGAGCTCAGCCCAGCCGGGTGGTTCCGGCCTGGGCTCAACTGTCAGCCTCCTATCGCCACCCGGCGCTGGGGGCGGGCTGGGGCCGCTGCTGGGGGCGCTGGGGGCGGTCTGGGGGGGCTGCTGGGGGCGGTCTGGGGGGGCTGCTGGGGGCGGGCTGGGGGGGCTGCTGGGGCCGCTGCTGGAGGGCTGGGGCCGCTGCTGGGGGCGGGCTGGGGGTGGGCTGGGGCCGCTGCTGGGGGCGGGCTGGGGCCGCTGCTGGGGGCGGGCTGGGGCCGCTGCTGGGGGCGGGCTGGGGGGGCTGCTGGGGGTGGGCTGGGGCCGCTGCTGCGGCCGCTGCTGGGGGTGGGCTGGGGCCGCTGCTGGGGGTGCTGCTGGAGGGCTGGGGGCGGGCTGGGGGCGCTGCTGGGGCCGCTGCTGGAGGGCTGGGGCCGCTGCTGGGGGTGCTGCTGGAGGGCTGGGGCCGCTGCTGGGGGTGCTGCTGGAGGGCTGGGGCCGCTGCTGGGGGTGCTGCTGGAGGGCTGGGGGTGCTGCTGGAGGGCTGGGGGTGCTGCTGGAGGGCTGGGGCCGCTGCTGGGGGTGCTGCTGGAGGGCTGGGGGTGCTGCTGGAGGGCTGGGGGTGCTGCTGGAGGGCTGGGGCCGCTGCTGGGGGTGCTGCTGGAGGGCTGGGGGTGGTGCTGGAGGGCTGGGGCCGCTGCTGGGGGTGGTGCTGGAGGGCTGGGGCCGCTGCTGGGGGTGGTGCTGGAGGGCTGGGGCCGCTGCTGGGGGTGGTGCTGGAGGGCTGGGGGTGCTGCTGGGGGTGGTGCTGGAGGGCTGGGGCCGCTGCTGGGGGTGGTGCTGGAGGGCTGGGGCCGCTGCTGGGGGTGGTGCTGGAGGGCTGGGGCCGCTGCTGGGGGTGCTGCTGGAGGGCTGGGGGTGCTGCTGGGGGTGGTGCTGGAGGGCTGGGGGCGCTGCTGAAGAGCTGGGACGCTGCTGAAGAGCTGCTGGGGCACTGCGGTGCTGCACCTGCAGCCTGCCTCGGTTCGGGAGCCGCCCACTTGGGAAGCGCTAGGCCAGCTGCCCGGTTTGGTTTGCTGGGTTCCCTGTGCTCACACCCCCTCCGTGTGTTCGGGAAGCAGCAACAGTGTTGGAGAAAGGTGCTGGGATATAACCATGGAAACAGGAAGCCTCCACAGAGCTGCTTCTGTCTGCATGGCAGTGGGCTGTCCTTGCCCGCTGTGTCTGCCAGCGTGCTTTGGTTCTGACGTGGCAGTCACCTGCTTCGGGGACAAAGGGGTAGTTCATTTTTCAGGGCTTCTTTCCATGAGGCTGGTTAAACAGAGGTGTAGGAATTCTGCGCCTGACTTCCGTTTGGGATGTGGCCCTTCTTAGAAGAACTTAGTAAGATCAGCTCTGGGGCTTAAATTTGCATTCACGGAAACAAACAGCTGCAGCAGCCGGATGTGTTACCGTTGTTCCCAGTTATCAGCCTGCCTTGGGTCAGGGGTTGCCTCTCACGCTGCAGCCTGGGCTGCCTGTGGCGGCTGATTCAGCCAATACGCCGTAGCCTGGACAGAGCTGCTGGCCCTTGTGCCCTTCTGGAGCTTTTGCTGGAGGGACAGCCGCTTGCTGGCGAATGGCTGGAGATGGTGACATACGTGTAAGCTGCCAAAGCTAAAGGTGGTGGAGGTTTCTCCAGCTTTAGGGATTAGAGTCCCTCATATGGAAGCTGTTATGTTAATACCGGTTACCCGCTGCATCCGCGCAAGGGTGTTGCACTGGTTTTAATCAGGTCAGTTTCTAATTGAGAATTAAGGACTCGCTGCAGATGACACGGGTTAATGAAGTCTGGTGGCAAGAAAGGGGTGTTCCTCATGTCACATTTCTGTGATAGAGATGCTTAAGCTGCAGTTAGGCCTTCAACAGCCGTGTTGCATAAGCCAGCCTGAGCAGTTCCTGCTTCAGCAGTCCTTCCTCTGTTGTGTTACTTGTGGTGAACCAAATTAGGCAACCGATCCAGCGGAAATGCAACACAACTTAAAAAAATAAAAAAACCCAAACACACACCAACATAGATACCTCTCTGTCTCGAGATCTTGATCAGTTCAACTGACTAGAAGCACTGCCTGGCTCTGCAGAGAGCAGTAGCTGTGCCAGCACACCGAGGAGGGAACACAAGGCTGAGAACAAGCAGCCAGTACTGCTTAAGTTGCTACTGCCAACGAAAAAAATAAAACGCAAGCTGGGCTGATTTTTGTCTGCCGAGCACTGGCCTGAGATTAAAGGCAGTTGTGGTAGGTCAGTAAACTTACATGCATATTGCACTTCTGCCTAGAGCTGTGACACTGTAACAGCATGTCTCTAATCTTGTTTGCAGCGTTTTGATGACCTATGATCACATAGAAATTACCTTCAGTGATATCGAACCGATGCCGGATGCCTTCAAAGGGACCAAGAAGGGGAGTGTTTTCTTGACTCCCTACCGAGTGAGTAGTAAAAGGCTTTATCTTGGGTAAGGAGATAAGGGCTCTTTGTGATTCTGTATTTAAATGTCCTCAGTGCATGAAAGTCAGGATAATCTACTACTCCTTGAAGTATGGCTCATCCTCTCCCTTTGGGAAGCATTAGGAATTCATCGCATAGCCTGTCTATTTGTCAAAAGATAATAAATGTGATTAGGTCCGATACAGGCAGCTGTTTAGTCCATCAGGTGTCGTCAGGACTGGAAATCAGCAATGGTCTGGAAATGTTGAATACAACAGCACAGCTACGAAATCAAAGCTGTGTGGAGCTGCAAGTTCTCTGGAAGCTGGGAGGAGTATTACCTGAGCAAGGGTGCTCTTCGTGGGAGTCTCTATTATCTTGAGGCTTCAGTTTACCCCTGTGGCTGTGGTGTGTAGCTCACAGAACTGACGAGGAGCTTCACATGTGGGAGGGAGTTTTGGTCCGTCCAAGAGTCTCTTCAGATAATAAACTAGGGCATCGGGGCTGTGTTTCCTGTTTGTTTTAAATACCCTTTGTAACGTTATTTTCTTTTCAGGTTATCTTTGTATCGAAGGGAAAGGATGCTATGCAGTCTTTCATGATGCCCTTCTATTTGTTGAAAGATTGCGAGATTAAGCAGCCTGTCTTTGGAGCAAATTATATCAAGGGCACAGTGAAAGCCGAGGCAGGAGGTATGTATAGTACAGGTGTGTGCTCTGTATCTGCGTTCAGCTACACAATTCATAGCAAAGTAAGTATCCAGTGTAACCGAAACAGGATACTGACCAAATGGTACAGTACTGCTAAAATGTGCTTCTTTCTTTGAAAGTAGCAGCTAAACATATTCCGCTTATCTGCTCCCTGCACAGTTACAATGAACAGATCTGTTCTGCAACCGATCTCGTTCCTGCGCTCTGTGCACAACACTAAGTTCACTCGGCCAAGTGACCTCGCTGAGTAAACATCAGAGCAGAGCCAGCAAGGGCGGGGATGTCATTTTGCTGTGTGTGGTCAGTTGGGGTTACCTGTTCGCCTGCATCCCGGTGGCCCTGTGCCAAAGAATCCTCATCCTTTCGGGATCTGTTAGGGTTTTCAGGTGCAGATCTCCAGAGTGCTGTTCTCCACCATCAGTTTCTTGTGCAGCTCAGGGAGAGGCATGCTATTGCGCTCATGTGTCTTAGCAGTAAAAATGACACTTGGAAGAGAATGGACTGTCTTGAAATCAGGGAACTTTCAAGGGGTGTTTTCATAGTATGATCAGTCAGAAGGTTGTGGTAGACATTTTCAAGGAGAATTTTTTTAATCGCTGTTTTATGCTTCCCCTTGTTACCAGAGGCACATAGTTCAGTAAACTCTTTCAGCCCCAGTTTGGTCTAGTCTATTAGTTGTGGCACTGAAATCACAGTGTGGTGCTGAGCGGGCTTCGGCCTATAATCCTGAAGTTAGCGTCGTAGCTTCTGGATAGCAGCGCAGTGGGACCACCCAGTGGGGGAGGAAGCTCGAGCAGTAACGGCAAACTCTGTAAACTGTGTGAAAGGGGAACGGCTTTAGCTAAATCTTTGTGAGTTTCCCCCAGAGGGTGTCTCCTTTAAAGAGGATGTTGCTTTAACAGCCGTGAGAGTCTGGTTTAGCTCAAAATGCTCTTTAATCTACATGTCCCTGTTTCAGCACTGACACAGCTTCTGCTTTGATGCGTTGTTGGGACTCTGGGCTGTGCATGTTTTTCTTTTTTAGTCTGCAATATGAGATGTCGCTATTTTTTTTATTATTATTATTATTATTATCCAGACTTGAAATATCTTCCATGGACTGTAATGGATTTAGGAGGACCATGTTTTTCATTAAGCTCTTTGCTTCACTGGGCACTCAAACTCCCAAACTAATTTATAGCTGACAGTTAGGTGTAGTTGCAAAGGCTTTTTAGCAGACAGGATTAAGCAAATCCCCGTCTTCTGCACTAATCTTGTACAAAGCTAGAGCAAATCCAGCACTTCTGATAGCTTAGTCTGTTGGCAGCTGGTGTGGTAACAGGCACAGCTTTAGTAAGCTTTTGGAGGTCTCCCTCATTGATGTTTCTTCTTCAGGTGTTTCTTGACCTGAAAATACCACAGTGTAAATTTTTCTGATAATAGGGTAATTCTGCTGCTTTATCTGCATTTTTTTTCTTGGATTTTTGGGATATAAGCTCTTTAAAGAACTATGTACAGGGCATCTGTAGATAAAGCATGGAAGCCAAATAGCATTGAAACGGCTTCTCCTTGCTTCTGAATCCTGTCTCTCCTCTCTGCAGGTGGCTGGGAAGGATCTGCCACGTTCAAGATGACCTTTTCAGCTGGGGGTGCTATCGAGTTCGGGCAGCGCATGCTGCAGGTGGCATCGCAAGGTACGGGAGCCTGGCAGTGTCGGCCAGACAGTTCCGTGGTTTCAGGAGGCCTCGCCTTCGTCACCCAGCGAGGGCAGTTCTAGCTTACAACAGGCTGGATTCAAATCCATGCAAGTTTCAGGCTGTATTTGGAACTTGCTTGCTTTAAAAAATACCTTTTTTCACATCCAGTGAGCAGCAGAATTATTGGGATGGAGCTTGTTTGTTTTTCAGATAATGATTCTTTAAGTTTGGAGGTTTTCGCCTGCAAGGCTTGATGTTTTGATGAGGTCAGCTTTATCTTTACTTTTCCAGTCTCCAGAGGTGAAATACCCAATGGAGCTTACGGCTACTCCTACATGCCAAATGGATCCTATGCTTTCGCACCAGCTGCAGCTAACGGGGGCTATCCGTACGCACCACCGCCTCCCGGTAAGTCTGGGATTAGAGGATGGGGATTATTCTAGTTAGCAAGAGTAAAAATGGGTAAAAAGGGGAAGAAGCACAAATTTGATGTAGTCTTTTGAATTGGATCTGATGCCTTGTGTAGCTTTTGTTTCTGAGCTTAATTGTGTTTGCCTTTGGCTCGTTTTGGCTGCATGCTGTGACCCACCCAAAGGAGTTTTAAGTCTTTTGCTGTGCTGTTCCCTTTCCTGGCAGAGTTTTATCCTGGCCCCCCCGTGGTGGATGGAGACATGGGTTACATGCAGCTCCCGCCCCCGCCGTACCCGGGGCCCATGGAGCCCCCCGTCAGCGCGCCAGACCTGCCCGCCACTCCCGCAGGTAAGAAGCCTGTTCAGGTGAATTAGCTCGCAACGGTTTTGTTACCCATGAAACAGACATTGTGGCTGGTCTGTTACCTCTTGGGGACCTTGGAGTCAGCTTAGAAGCTCCACTTAGAAGTTAAAATTGTTTAGGATGTTAGGGAGCTCCCCTGATCTCCAGCCTTGTGCATCCATCTCAGTCTGGAGGCCAGCCTGCTTCTCTCCAGGCTGGATGCCATTAGCGGGTGTTTGGCAGCTGGATTTATTCTTCTTGTGGCAGAAAAAATACGGTTTGTTGTTCTCCTGTTGTGGTAATCTTGCTCTGTTAGATGAATAAAATTAAATTGATGGTGAAACATGTTTCCAGTCCACTTTAGTTAGCAAATGTGGCTTTGCTGATACTTGCTCCCCTTCCCCCATTTCGCTGTAATCTGGTTCCTTTTGCTTCAATGCTGTGGAACAGAGGAGGAGGTAATGGGGAGGAGCTGGGGAAAAGTCAGGCTCGGTTTCACTCATTTGGGATTTACCAAAATTATTTTAAACATGGTCTTAAAAGGTCTGCGTGGGCGGGGCAGAATCCAAGGAACAACAATCAAAACCAGCCCAACCAAACAATTAGGTTTTGTGGCTGGACACAACCATAGATCTCACAGATAAATTCTTATCCAGACAAATATCCTTAACTTCTTTTTTTTTTTTTTTTGAATAAACAAGTGTCTTTGAACTATTATTTGGAAAGTGGCACTGATCCAGGTGGTTGTACAAGAGTGTTGGATTCTGCAGAAATAGAGGATCTGGATTATCTTAATAAATTACCGTCTTTAAACTATGAATCCCCTGAGCTGCTTTAAACTTGTGCTGATTTTTTTGTCTTGTGTTTTCACTCCCAAGAAGGCTGGTTTCTTGACTGCCTTTTTTAAGGGGTATTGTCTGGATTTAGGCAAAAGAGCTGTTAGCATTTAGGTGTTGACTAACAGGCAAGTCCCAGGTGACGTTTCCAAACTAAGTCTTGGGGCTGTTTCACTTCTGGCTTGACAGTCCTGTGGCAACTGAATTTTTAGTGCTTGGAAGTGAGAACACTCAGTTGTGTTTGTTGTAGCTATTTTGCAACTCAAGTGTTGGTCAAACAGCGCTCTGTTAGTAACACGTGATGGCCAAGAATATGTGGAGGTTTTGTTTGACTGCAAAAGTTCTCTGTGCGTCACCAAATCTGTAACTTCTCTTGTGACAGCTGAAGCGAAGGCTGCCGAAGCCGCTGCCAGTGCTTACTACAGCCCAGGCAACCCACATAACGTCTATATGCCCACGGTAAGTTCTGGTATCGCAGCGTGAGCCCAAGTGTGCATTTAGCAGTTCTTTTTTTCAATGACGCAGCCAAGTGTGTCTGAATCGATCTTGGCATTTTGTTGCTGTGGGGTTGTTTTTCCTTAGCTGTGAATTGATATTCCTGTATTGCCTTTATTTCAGGACCAGCCACCCCCTCCTCCGTACTTCCCGCCAGAAGACAAGAAAAACCAATAAGCTAACAGAGAACTTCTCCACAACTCATTGCTTTCTTACTTCCCATTTTGGCAGAATCGCGGGGCATGGTCCATAGCACTGAGGAGTCGAGCCTTCCCCCGAGGCACGTAGCTTTCATGGACTCTAGTGGTAGATACGTGCAGAGCAAGGGGAGGGATTCCAGCAGCCCGGGTTACCTTGTAGAGCTCGGGGGGGTTTGCTGCCCTACCGCAGTGTTCCCTTCTCCCCGCGCGTGGCGTGGCTAGAACCGGAGGTTCACTTCATCTGTGATCGTTCCCCTTATGTCTATTTCTTTTGATACTTAAATTATACCTCTTTAGAGTAAGGAGCTGCTCCAAATGGATAATTAACATACTCATAACATGGATGCGAGACGCTTGGGAGGGTCTCGAATTTACCCTGGTGTGCAGCCCAGAGCACCTCTGGACACAGGGCGCTCTCTGGGTATTCCTCTCAACCCAGCGTATCCCATCCAGCCTTTCCCTCTGCGACCAAGAAAGGGCTTCAAAGGGAACCTTTGGGATCTCGGAGGAAATGGATCTCTCTTACCTTTTTCAGATATCTATTCAACTTTCTTGGTTTTTTTTCAGTTAAGTCATTCCTGACAGTCGTAGCACATAATGTGGTAGCCCTCCAAATTGCCCTGCTGCGCGCAGCGTGTGGTGATGCTGACGAGCCCCCTTTCTTAGGAGGACGTCCTGCCCTGCGCAGGGTCGATCAGCAGCATGTAACTAGCTCCAGATCATATGGGAACACTTAACTTGGTGTTGTCTCCTTTTTCCAGTTAGAGATGTGGGCTCGAGACCCCCGAGTCCTCCATGCTCTCTAGTCTGTAATGCACTTGTTTTTTTCCTCTGCTGTAACACAAGTTACACTTTTTGGCCAGTGAAGCATCTTACTGCGGCGATTTCACACGTGAATTAATAGCTAATGGGAGAAAATAGTTGCTTTACTTTTGCCCTGGAAGCACTTGAGGATACGCAGAACATCGGAGTAAGCTGCTAGGTGTGACCGAGCTGCTCATTTGAGTGTGGTTTAGTGCCGTTAGAGCTCCTGCATCAGCTGGGAATCCACTTCCCAGTAACGCGGGCTCCTTGGAGTGAGGGTTCAAGCGTTTTCCTTCCATAGCACCGATTCGCTGATCCCATTAGCAGCGACTCTAACACGCAGAACCTCTGCAGGACTGGTCGGTAACCCGGCGGTAAAAGTCCACGTTGTACAAAGCTTTGCACAAGTCGGAGTCTGCTGACCTCTGACAGCGTCGGTGAGAGCGCGAGCCCTTCCCAGGCAGCGTGCTGCCGGAGGATGGCGTGCCAGGGAGCTGCTGAGACGTGCTGCATGCAGCCTGCTTGGAGAGAGAAAAGGTCCACCTCTTGTTTTCTTTTTGTTTGAGTCTAGCTGATTAATCAAATCGCTACTGTCTGTGCACTGACTTTTTTAGAATTGCTACTGCAGTGATGTAAAGAAATGGTTATTTAAAAAAAAATATTTATTTTGAAAATGTTTGATTAATATTAATGTGAAATGACTTTTGAATGCAGATTTGTTTTGCAAAGACTGTGAAGTAAAGAGAAATCGGCTCAAAACTTACGGCGTTTGTGCATTTGTGTGTGAGGGGGCAAAGGGGATGGTGACGTAGTGGCTTTGGCTGGGGAGAGGGAGAATTAAACAACAGCAAAATCACCTGGATTTTGTTCTTGGCTCTTCACTGGTGCCACTAGTCGCTTGATTTCTCTTGGCTGACTTTGTGAAAGGAAAGATGTTAAAATCTTTCTAACAAATGCCCATTTTGCAATTCCTGTTGTTAAACCGGTGGGGCGGCCGCTTAACGCTTCACCCAGATGCGTCACCCAGATGGTTTTTCCAGAGCAGTTGCCCCTGTAAAAGTTGTAACCTATTGCTAGAGGAAGTAGTTGAGGGATGCAGCATAGTTTTGCCTCTAAAATCTGTCTCTAATTAGAAGTAAACCATAATTTTATGCCTATTTTTTTTTTTCTGAAACAAACCCCCTCAGCGTGCCGAGGGGCCCGGGTAGCTCTGCCCAGTCAGGTCTGAGCTCCCGGCGGGGGCTGGGCCGTTGTTACTCCGGCAGCCGGGAGAGCGTGTGCGGGAGCTGCTCCTCCTCACGCGGGAGCAGAACTCGGCAGGGCGGGAGTGGAGGCGCTCCGCGCGGGATCCGGCCCCGTCCTTACTGAGATGGGGCGAGTTGCTCCGCTTTGCGCCGACGTGTCCTGCAGAAGCTGCTCTGCAGGTAACATCCAAACCTCGCTTGGCTTCGTTCCTCTCCCAGCTGCCACTAACCACCTTCGTTCTCTTGAACTTGATCAACTGGGGTGGACATCGGCCAGGTTCTGCTCTCCTACAGCGCTTCTGGCTCGCGTGTCCTCCCACGCGGCTGTTTTACCGCGTTTTTAACGCTGGCTGAGGCTCTTGGGTTTGTTTTCTGTAGCAAGAGGTGGGCGGAGAAGGAAAGCATTAAAAGAGAAAGTGTTACAGCCCAGTAAGAACCTAATAAATCCTGTTTTGTGAATTAAGTTACTTCAAATGGTCACATCAGTCCAACTGTGAGATGCTGCAGAAACTGCTCTGTGCTCTGTTCTGAAATTGCTCCCTCCCAGTTACCCTCCCGGACAGATCATCGATGTTTTTCTACAATCTTCCACTGGATTTTCTACAATCCTAGAAATCACAGACTGCATGAAGTTCCCAGGCCTCTTGCCCGGCACAGCTCGCTCTGCAGCTCTCGCGCTGACAATCAGCACAAACCCATGTGAGGGGTTTTTTTTAAATCTTTCTGCAACCGAGTGTGCTTGAGAGAAGAAACATTAGGTATCTGCTCTGACGAGAACTTGTCTCCGTGGTTCAAGCTGAGCGTCTTCCACTAGTGCGGACAAGGGGTGAGATCCGCAGGGAGACCTGAGGTTTGCTGCCTGGAAAAAGGAAAATATGTTGTGAGGATGAGTCAGGCTGGAATAAATGAAATATTCCTCTCCTCAACGTGGGTATTAGTGAGCTAAACTGGTGGCTTTTTTGCTGTGAGCTTTTTACAGTGGTTTGTTGGTGAGTGTCCGCGTTCCTCCATGGCATGGTCTGGTGGTGGTGGTGGTGGTGGGAAGGAGATCGTGGTCGTCTCGGTGCGCTTGGAGCACGCGGATGAGAAGTGAAGCACCTTTTGGGAACGCTGAAACTGTGGGGCCGAAAGGCTGGGCGAGTCACGCAGTCAGCAAGGCTCGTGCAGGTATTGGGTCGAGTGGAGCAGCGCGATTCAGGAGGGCGCGGATTTTGGCCAGATAAATGCCAGTGACGATCCTGCCTCGCCTCGTTAAAGCCTGAAAACCCAGACTTGGCTTAAGGTAGCGCTCGCTGCCGTCTCCCTGATGGGCGCCGGGAGCTGTGCTCTGCTTTGGAAAGGGCTTCGAGAGGGTGCAAGGGTCAGCTGCTCTGGCTGCCCACCTACAAGGTTTTAAATATTAAAGCATGGAAGTGCAATTGAAAGTCTGCTTCTGCTCTGGAAGGGGGGGCGGAGTAGGGCAGGAGGAAATGTTATGCATTAATACGCCTCCAGTTCTGGTCCCTGCTTGAATGATTAATCAGCTGCGCAGCAGGAAGGCTGTCATGTGAAAGCTGGGCCGGTACCATTAAATTCCAATATTTGGAAGGTATTATACTGAAGAAAAAGAGGGGGAGCACAGGGAACAGTTAATGTTGGATCCACTTAATCTTTTGGCATAGGCGGGTTTTCTGCCACCGTGTTCGGTTCTGCCTCCTTGGTGCGACGGAGGCTCTTCATTTGAGCAGGCGCTCGCTGCACCTTGCGCCTGCTTCCCCGCTCTGAATCGCGGCTGTTGCCCGCCCTCGCGGGGCTGTGGCGTAACGGGGTATTTCTAAAGGGCTCCGAGGTCTTATGCAAAAACCTGTTACTGCAGGAACTGCAGGTACCACTTACAGCTTCCCTACTCTCGGCCCTGACGTCTTGCTGATATCCCTGGGGGCTGGGGAAGGTCCGTACCCTGGCAGGACGGGGCCTGTGCGTGCTTGCCCGGGATTGCCTCTAGCCGAAGGAAGCGACCAAGCCCTCCTCCTCCTCCTCACCATTCTGCCCAGATTTTACCTTGAGCGCTCACGCTTCTTGTGACCTCTTACCAAAAAAAAAAATTAAATAAGTTTTTTGCATTAATTCCTTTATAGCTGGGGGGATGGGCTGATTTGCTATGCCGTGTGTATGTGTGTCTGTCTGTCCTCCTCTGGGGGCTGCAAGGAGTCCCCACCACCCTCCAAGCAGTAGATGGTCAGATTATGTCTCTGCTGCGTGACGGACATGTGGTTCATGAGCGACGGCTCGCAGTGCCAGCTCCCTGCGTGAGCCCCGCTGGAGGTGCCAGGAGCCGTGGGGCGAAGTTTGGACGCAGCTGGTCCCGGAGCAGCCGGGAGGGGGCCAGCCCTTGCTGGGAGGGGGCCAGCCCTTGCCGGTGAGCGGCTCGCGTTGGCTGATGCGGTGGCATCGCAGGCACCCCCAGCAGTAAACAGTTGTTTACCAGGTTGGTATTAGAAGATGGGTTTTGCTAAGACAGGCTGTGATCAAGAGGGGGTTTTGGGTTTAAAGCTGTACAAGTGAGCCCAAGTGACAAATGGGGGTTTTTCTGTGGGTTGGTGTGAAATGCCAGGACGAGCAGAGCGGAGACCTTCATTTTAGACGGGTTTTCTTTGCAGCCGTACCAGGTATTACTCACCCGTCCGCTCTCCTACATGAGTCAGCTCAAAGAGTTGCCATCATGAGACTGAACTGGAAACTGGTATTTCAGCACCGTCCTTGCTCAAGGGCTGTCACTGTGCTGCTGAGAGAGGCCGCAACGGGATGTGATGAGACCCACGTATTGGCGAGCAGGAGTGGGGACTCGTACCCACCGGCGGGGGCTGCTGCATCTCGCGCCTCAGGGTGCAAACAGAGTGGGAGCCACCTCTGCCGCGTCCTCCCCGCCGCCCGCCTGCCGTTTCCTACAGCCTCTGGATACCGGAGCAAAAGGTATCAGCTTGGCCTCCATTTGTGAGCTCGGTTTAGCAAATCCCATCTTTCTAAACCTTTCCTTTCCCTTGCTCACGTTCAGCCTCTCCTCCTCCTCCACGTGCTTTGCTCTGTAAGGGCTGGGCCCTGGCTGGGGCGTGGCCGCTCTCCCCGCAGCGTGGATCGGCTGCAGTAATACTCCGTGTTTTGGGGTGTCTGTCTGGGATCCAGGGGCGGGGGGGGAGGTTCAGCCCTGCAGCCTCCTCCCATCGTCCAAGCGTGCGGCTCCGTGGGGCTTGGTGGGCTCCTCAGGGGGCTTTGACACGTGTAGGGAGAGGTGGGGGTGGAAGAGCCAGGGAGGGACTGTTCTGGTGCTGAAGCTGATCAATAATTTGGTGTGTGCTCCA
Organism: Phalacrocorax carbo; assembly: GCF_963921805.1. Lineage (NCBI taxonomy): Eukaryota > Metazoa > Chordata > Aves > Suliformes > Phalacrocoracidae > Phalacrocorax > Phalacrocorax carbo. The sequence goes on from NC_087528.1 coordinate 1,408,953, forward strand.
GGGTAGGCACGAAGATGCTTAATATGCACCGTGGGGCACGCCTGGTACCCGGGTGTCTGCCCTGAGCTCTTCCACCTTCACAGGCATCCACCCTGGTCCCTCGCCGGCTCACGCGCGTCCTGTAGGTCCTGCTGCTCTGAACTCAGTGCCCCGAACTAGCAGATGAAATTACCCTGATGTTTGTGTCCCCCTCTCCTGTCCCTGCAGTTAGAGCCACTGCTGCCCCGGCCCCGCAGTGAGGCGATGATAAATCCAGGGGCTGACACTGAATTCATCTCTCCAGGAGAGGGAGGTAGATGAAGTATTTGCTGCACGCACGTAGCACATGGCAGCGGTGGAGAAAACAATTTAAAGCAGTCGCGGGGCGCCCCAAGCCGAGCAAACGGCACCAGGTCAATACATGAAGTCTGTGACCTCCTGAAGGACAAGGCAGGCTGCTCCCCGGGGGCTGTGCGGGGAGCCAGCCGCAGCGACTGAGCCGCGCCACGGTCCGGGCAGGCCACCCCCGTGCTCTGGGTCCCAGGGGGGCGGCAGGGAAGCGGGGTCAGGGTGGGCAGGACACGTCGTGCTGTCCCCCTCTGGGTCCCAGCCAGCTCCCTGGGAGCCGGAGCAGCTCCGAGCAGAGCCTGGCATCGCAGCGGTGTTTTCTCCAGAGGGGCTGGGTCTGGCCGGTGAAGCCCCCCTGGAGAGCCTGGTGCTGACTGCCTCGCAGGCAGCACGGCCGGAGTCATCCTCGCACGTCCCCGCTCCGGAGCCGGTGGTCTCATGCCAAACCCACGCCCCTGCCGGGGGAAACGCGGCTTTCACAAGCGCCCTGCCCCGCGTGGGGGGCTGGAGGTCCCCTTTGCTCTTCCCAGGAGGACGCGGTTTGCCTTGACATCCTTCTAAGATGGGGGCTGCTGTGTGTCCCCCACCCCTCCGAGGCACCACTGCTTTTTGCTAGGTGTGCTCAAAGCCCTTGGGAGAGCCTGTGGAAGAAAAGATGTAGGGTTAGGGCAGAAAGGACTGGAAGGCCCTGTAGTAGACAAGGAGGGGAAACGACTGACACCCTTCCCGGGTACGAAATCGCTGGTCCCGGAGCACAGAGCACCTGCAGGTCCCCGGGGGGACGCCCCGGCCCGGCAGCCCTGCGGCGAGGGAGCAGGACTGTCCCTGATTGCATTTTGAAACCGCCTTCCTCTCCTCCGCGCCGGGCTTTCACGGTACGCCTTGCCAAACTCCAGCAGGCACAGCCTGGTTTTGCAGAGTCATTGGACCCCGTGTTTAAAAGGAGAAGTGAGGGAGGGACATGTTGAAATCAATTTTTTGACTATTTGCCCATTCCCAGCCGAGAGATTGAAGCAAGGGTGAGGGCAGGCTGCCGCTCCAGGATTGTCAGCCCGGAGGTAGGGAGATAAACTTCTGTTCATGCTCGCGGAGGGTCCTCTCGTACCAGGTTTTCCTTTAAGATAACCTTTAAAGAGGGGGGTAATGCTCGTTCCTTGGAGATCTGTCCTCTCAGCAGCACCTATAACCCTGTGCCCGAGTGAACTGTGGACTTTGTTTCTACCAGGGGGAGGCTGTTACCCCACAGGGCGATAGCCCTAGAGCCCGTAAGGAAAAGGGTTTTCCTTTCGGATGTTCTTAAAAGGAATGGAGGGGTTCACTCTATATTGTGCTCGTTCTGTATTATGCCTGGGTACTTATTCTGGAGGGCAGAGTGATGTTGCGGGGAAGGGGGTGTCTGTTTTGGGGAATGCCGACCCGCTCCCTTTGGGAAACAAAGTCCTTTTGCAGCCCTCCTGACCTGGGATGTTTTGCGAGGTCCTGGCTAGTTCTCCTGCGGGTTTGGGGCTCGGAGTTTATTGGGATTGTGCCTACTAACCAGAAATCTGTGCTACTTCTGGAGCTGCCTTTATAAGGCTTTTCTTATTGTTTCCTGGGCGAGGAGTAATTCAAGGCGCAAATAGAATTAGAAATGCGAGCTCAGTGATTTTTGTCACTGGTATTTGGTGGAGCAGGTGGCTGCTGGTAAAACCCAGGGGGGAAGAAAGGGTATTTGCTGCTATTGAAACAGGATCACCAAACAATTCTCCCTTTGCACACAAGGAAGCTCAAAACCGTGCGAGCCCTGCGCAGCCCTTCCGTAAGGGCCACGCTGGCCTCTGAAGGGGGACGCCTGCTGCCCACCCTGCCGGGCTCTGCCTGAGGGTTTCCAGCCAGCGTTGCAAACCAGCCCCGAGCAACACAGTGACCAGCTGGGGGACTTTCAGGGAAAGTCCTTTTTAACAGACGCTTCCACACCGAAGCTGAAGTTTTCCTCTCTAAAACCTGCAAAACCCCGGCACAGCCACCGGCTCCTGGCTGGAGAGTGATGGCTTGATGCTTAGCAATATTTATGAGTGTAGTGGATTTTATTTCTTCAGTGTTATGAGGAGAAGGGAGGTGGATTTGAGGGTTAACTAAACTCTTACCGGTTGTTTTCTCTGTGCTGGTTGAGGTAAGAGACGTTTCTTTCACCCTGTTATTTTTTGCTGGGAAGAAGCAGCAAAAGGTGTGAGCAGCTTGGGGATGCTCGCTCTGCCTCCTGCCCTTATCTCTGCGGTTGCTCTTTGCTTGGACAGATTTTTTTCTTTTGCAATCAAAGCTAAAAGCAAAGATGACAGCAATTATTTTCAAATGCAATCATGCACTCTGCAGCGCTACTTCCCACTGACAACGTTTTGCAGTGGAGCACGGCGCTGATGTCCCAGATCAATAAATAGCATTTGTGTGTGTGTGTCAAGGGAGAGGGATGCAGAATAGCAATCGGCTCCTCTGCCGTGTCCCCCTCCATCGGCAAGGGAGGAGATGCTTTTAAACTGCCTGCCCAAGGCGAAGCAAATGCTAGGCTGGTTAAAGTCGAGGCTGGCAGGGCTGGGCAAGCGCCTCCGAGCATCTCTGCCAGCGAAGGGCACCCTCACCGGGCACGCGAGGAGGCGGCTCCACCGCCAGACTGGGGAGCGCAGAGGAAGTGATGCTGAAGCCCAGTTCCTCGGGGCTGGTTCCGGGGGGCAGTTACAAAAGAGCCCTCCCGGCACAGGAGAGGCGTAACGAGCAGCTTTTTTCAGACCTCGGGGGATGAGGTTCAACGATCACTGTGAGAGCAGGGATGGATTTCAGCTTTTTGGTGTCTCACTGGATCTCAGGATTTTTTTTCTGTAGATTACCTTGGCATCCCCCTGCCTCTGGCTGCACATGTGCTGTGCACCCTCACAGCCCTGGTCCCATGCTGGCTGCCTTGGATAAGGAAAACCTGACCCCCACACCAACCCACTGCTGCTGCCGGCAGCCCTTTTTCCATCTCCTGGTCTCCCAGCTTCAGGGAACCCCTTTTGCCAATATAACGTGCTCCGACAGGGTTTCAGGGCAAAGGGAAGCCGTATCTCCTAGAGCAGCTAAAACAGTGCAACCTGCCTTCATTAAAGGATTAGATGATTGCAAGGATGGAAGGGACTGGCTGCCGGCCTCCCCCTCCCCGGTCCTCTCACAGGGATGCTGCTGCCAGCATCCTCCTGCAGCCCTGGCTCGATCGCGCGTGCTGCAGGGTGCCCCCACGCAGGTACCGCCGTGCTGCTGGAGGCAGCGCTTCCCAGTGCCTCGTACGGTAGTTAGGAGGACAAACTTTCCAGTGCAGTTTCCACCTTTGTGGTTGTGGTTTCCTGTCTGGATTAAGCAGAAATCCGTAACAGGCTACAAAGCACCACTGAACCCGACGTGGAGCCTCTGACCTCCACGCTGCAGCTGAAGCCGCTTGCGTACGGCTTCCAGGAGTGTCTGGGGCCAGAAATAGGAAGGCTGGAAAGACAAAAGCTCTCCTGAGCGTAGCGTCAGCCATGGTCACGGCCCTGCTTTGCAGAGCCCGTGGGGGCTCAGCAGTCGCAGCACCGACTCGCAAGCCCGGAGCGCAGGCTGATGTCCTTCCCCGGGCTGTGGGTCCATCCGCTGGGCAGCAAATGCTTGCGCAGCTCAGCAGCCCCTCCGAGCCCGAGCCTGCTCTTAGCTCTGTGTGTAATGTAAGTACATTGAACATCCAGGAGCAAACCAGCTCTTCCCTTGGTCATCTCCTGGGCTGCAGCTCCCCCCGTTTGCCATCAGCGCAGGCGTTTCGATAGGGATCTTCGGGGAGCTGGCGCCGCTGCCGCGCTGCGATAGGCAACGGCCTTGTGAGTTGCAATCAGATAGAGTGTTTACAAGATTGGAAGCTGGCAGTAAAGCACAAGTTTTTAACTCAATTTCCTGCTGCTTCTTTTCCTCAGTAACCAGCTCTTCCTGGACAGTCCATTCAGGAACAAGGCTGCGCGGCCTTTCCCGGGGCCGTCCCCAGCATGTGCACTAACCGCGTCTGTTCTCAGCCCAGCCTGGTTCAACACGCCCGGGTGCCTCAGGGATTCCCGCCCCTGCAGCTTTTGCACCGGGTTTCAAATCCCCTCCATCCGCAGGGCTGAAGATGGCTTCTGCTTTCGCTGGGGCCCTCGTCTGTGCTCGTGGATGGAGCCCAAATACACAAGCTGGCGCCCAGATCCTCCCCATCGCCCCCTTTCTCTGCTGGGCTTTGCCTTCTCAGGGATTGTTTCTGTCCGCTTATTCCAAATTCCTTGCTCATCAATAACAGCAGGGCCTGGATGTGACACCGTTCTTTTGCTCCCACCCCGTCTGTGCCATGAGACCCCCGTCGCCGAGGGGCTGCCTCTGTGGGACGGGGCAGCGGGAAGGGGGCTGGGGCGCCTGCGTCCCTGTGCTGCTCTCGAAGGAGGCCTGTGCACGTTTCCGTTTGTTAAAATGGCTGTGTTGAGATAAGGTCTGTGGTTTCCTCTGAGCATGCGAGCGAGGGGGAGAGGCGGCAGCGCCAGGCAGAGCTGCAGCCGCTCCCCTGCCCCACGCTGAGCCTCCCCCCGAGATGGACACTGCTGGCGAGACCCCCGCGGGGACCTTCCCCGGGGATGAGACCCCTGAGGTGGGTGGCTGTGACGCCCGCAGGCTGGGGAGAGGGTTTGGGGCTGGGGAGTGTGTTTGGGCTGTGATGGCCCCACGGAGGGGGTCGGGGCAGCTGTGCCCAGGGGACCCCAGGTTGCAGAGCTGGGTGCTGAGGCTGTAAAAGGGGAATGAGAGAAAATGGACCGAGTCCATGTCCTGGCCGGGATGCTTCGCAAGGGCGAGCAAGGAGCAGGGGTGGGGGTCTGGGGGTACCCTACCCGTGCAAACGTGCGCCCAAGGGCTGTGTATGGGATCGGCTGCAGCTCTGTGCTGGCACTGAGGGTCCCCTCAGCTCAGCTACAGCTTCCCAGAGTCCCCCAGCCCCTCTGGGCTCCCTGCTGCCAGGAGATCCTCCAAAGCCCTGCTCTTGGCTGACCCAACCCAACCGACTTCCTCTGCAGTGGCCGGACAGACGGCATCCCTGCAGCCACCCCCGTGGAGATGGGACCTGCAGCTCTGTCTGGCACTGCTGGGAGCGTGCGGGCATGATCTTGCATGTTGGACCCTGGGATGATGTGTCTTGCTGCCTTTCCCCACCCCGCCAAGGGACTTGTCCTCCCTCCTAAGCGTCACCATCTCGGCAGCCAAGCTGGCCTCCTGCACCCGTGACGCTGCCGCCGCTCACGTGGTGGTGGGGGATGCTGGTGGCAGTAGCCGGACCTGGATTTAAGCACCGCTTCTGGATTTGAGCTGGGGTCTTGGCGTGGGGATTAGCAGCAGTAAACACATCCTGGTGGCTCAGCTCAGCTTTAGCTTAACCAGTCCTGTGTGCATACGGGCTCGCACAAAGCAGACCCTGCGGCAGCCGTCCCTGATGGCAGAAGGGAGCAAGAGGGAGCTGCCCCCTGCAAATCACAGCGATTCCTCCCCCTGCCCGCTTGTGCTGCTCCACTGCTGGGCCAGGAGCAGATGCTCGTGCCTTGCTGATAAGTGATGGCAGCAGAGGAATAAGGTCCTTTTTCTCTCCCCTCTGCACTTGCAACCCTGCTATGGGGCAGCGCCGCCCACGGGGGTGCCGAGGGATTTGGGACGGGGCCCTGGTGCAGGCAGGATGGTGCCAGGAGCAGCAGAAGGTGGCCGGGCCGCTGGGCAGGGGCAGGCAGGAGCAGGCAGGGGCCCTCCTGGCTGCACAGGTCCCCCTTTCACAGGGGCTGCTGAGCCACGGCAGCCCCTGGCCCCGACCAGCGGTTAAAAGAAGGGATGTGGAGGCAGCTGGGAGAGAAACAGCTCGAGGGTTAAACTCGCCAGGGGTGGAAGAGTTGAATTTAGTCCAGATGGCTGGGGGATTATGCCAGCCCTAGATTTGCCATAAGCAAATACTAGTGGTCTAGCTTGGGGTGGTTGTTGTTTTTTTTTCTGTTAAGGGGATCCTAAGGTCATTCCAGGGCCAGGGCTGACCCACAAGTAGGGCTCGTCCGTCCATCTGTCCCTGCCAGCCCTGGCTGAGTGGGATGCTGGGACTGTGCTCGGCGTACGCCCCTCAGCACAGAAAGGGCCAAACTCGTTTCAAAAATTTCCAATGTATTTTTTGGCGCCGCCCCCTTGCTCCAGCACCGGGGCCGTGGCGGATGGCACGGGGGCACCGGTCCCCCTCCCTCTGGCTGTGTCACCCAGCCCTTGGCGGTGGCAAAGTCACCGTCACCCGGCCAGGCTCTGCGGCAGGGACGAGTTGCTCAGCCATGGTGGCGGCCGAATCCAGACCACGGTTAGAGGAAGAGATGCAGGATGGGCTCAGCCTCAGCGTCGGGGAGGGAACAAAGGGTGAGGAGAGGCTGAGAGCTGGGGTTTGCCAGGGAAAAACGGTATTTTTGGCAGAGGCGGTTTTATCTCTGGGATGGACCCATGTGGCGCTGGGATGAGTGGGAGGTGACATTTGCAGTGGGGGATGACGGGGGCTGTGCAGGCAGCAGGACCCCCCCCAGCAAACCCCAGGGCTCAGTGCCGCTAGAGCAGGGCTGTGCCTCATCGCATGGCACCGGTTTAATTTGCCTTTTGGGAAGTAAATGCTACTGCTGGTCATCCTTCAGGTGGGGAATGGGCTTTCAACTCAACAACGAGCGATGCACCATTGCAGCAGCGCTCATTTTTCTTTCTGGCAAGGGAACTCGAGTCACAGATCCCGATGGTTTTTTGGCGGCTCCTTGCCCATAGCTGCCTTGCCCAGCCTGCAGCTCCTCGCTGCGCTTTGGCCCCCTGCCCTCTCCCTTGGCTGGTTTCCTCTCCAGCCTGGTCCTGCTGGGCTTGACCAGGTCAGTGAGCAGCTCTGTGGGGCGAGAGGTGGGTGGCTGGCTTTTAAAGCCTTCTGTGGGTCACCCCAGATTGCTGTTGCCATCCTTACTGCCCCCTCCTCAGTTAATAGGTCTTGGGGGTGAAGCCCCCATGCCACCCCACCAGTGGGTGATGGAGGAAGAGGTCCCTCGGCCACAGGGTGTCATGGCATCCTTTGGGGCATCACATCTCGATGGGCTGTGGGTGATGCCGCCCTGTCCCAGCTGCCCTGCCCTGCTGTGGTTTCCTCCTAAACCCACTCTCTACCACGAGACCTGACGGGAAACCTCTCTCTGCTTCTCTTCTTTCTCTAGATGGATCTGTCCCATCGGTTCTCCAAGAGAGAGGTACGAGCGTGGCCCTGCCACGGTCTCCCTTGGTGGCACTGGAGGGGGGTGGCGGCTCTGCTGGGGCTTGGGGACACGGCTCAGCTCGGGAAGATGCTCCCAGGGACAGTCAGCGGCGGTCGGGCAGGGCTGGATGCCTGGAGGGGGGCAGCAGGGGCCGGCGGGGAGCCTGGGGAGGGAACCCGCTGCTAATCCTGGGCGATGCACGGAGCAAGTCCCTGCTGGCCTGGCCCTGCACGAGGTGTCGGTGTCCCCCCCACAGCTGGCCCTGCTCTACGAGGAGGTCCTCTACACCATCTGGCACCGCCTGGGCAAGCCTGAGGACCACCACATTGCAGACACCCAAGAGCTCTATGCCTACGTGCAAAAGGTGGGTCCCCCACCTCCCCAAGAGGATCCCGAAAACCTGTCCCTCGACACATCCACCTTCCCGCCTAAAGGAGATGGGGGACACACGTGCTTGGAGGGCGCTTTTAACAGGCACCTTAAGAGACATAGCAGTAGTGTCCAGCTGGAGGGCTGGGACAGCTTGCAGCTGGGAAGTATTAGCCTTAGGGAGAAATATTTATCTTAGGCTCGGGGTGATGGGAAGAAGGCTCTCCCTCAAGAGCTTTCAGCTGGTCCCCAGCCCTTCTGCTGCGCCCTTTGCTCCTCTCCTGTCCCCTTGAGCTGCAGCTGGCTCTGGGGGAGCGGAGGGAAGCCCCTGGCTGCCCTCCAGCCACCGTTAACAGCGCAGCATCTGTTACCGGCCCTAATATCTACAACAGGCTTTCGGCATGGATGTGGAGGAGCACAGAGTCATCATGCAGCAAGTCATGGGATTGGAGGTACGCAGCGAGACGGTGTCTCCCCGCTATGCTGCAGTCAAGGGGGTCCCTGCATTGGGGTGGTGCGGGGGGGGGCCGTGGTACCTTTCCAGCCCATGTGTTTGGCTTTGGGGTATGGGGTCCCCCGGGCAGTGCTGGGGGAGTCGCTCATGGGCTGTTTGCTGGCATGAGCAGCAGCCAACGATGCAATCCTTCTCGTGCCCCACCCTTCCTCATGGCCTCTGCGACCCCCACATTAAGCACTTTTCTTTTTCCTTTCTTCCAGAGCCCAATTTTTTGCCTGAAAGCAACCGTGAAGGAAGCCAAGGGGATTTTGGGGAAAGACGTCAGCGGTAAGTGGAGTTGCATGGGTGTTCCATCGGAAAAGGGCAGCTGCAGCTCCCGACGGGGACTTGCACGCCTCCGCCCTCGCAGGGTTCAGCGACCCGTATTGCCTGCTGGGCATCGAGGCCAAGAGCCAGGAACCGGCCCACTCTGACCACAAGAAGCGGATGAAGGCTGTGGTCAAAGACCTCATCCCCGAAGACCAGATCCATCGCACACAAGTCATAAGCCAGACCCTCAGCCCAGTGTGGGACGAGACATTTATCCTGTAATTTGCCACCCCTCGGCTTTGCTCATTGAGGGGATGGAGGGTGTGCCCAAGGCTCTTGGGGGTGGATGTGGGGGGTTCACCACTCGTCCCAACCAGGAGCTGGGGCTCTGCCAGGGCGATGCCCACTGGGGCTTGCCAGGCTTCTGGACTGACCCATGGAGCGGGTCAGGGGAGGTGAAAAACAAAAGCGTGGCAAAAATCCCTCCCTCAGAGCTCTCCCACCACTTCCCCGGGCTGCCGGGGGTGGTTTGGGGTCTCCCCCAGGGAGGAGCCTCCTGCCTCTAATCCCCAGCTGTCCTGCCTGCTTGTGCCGGTCCCTCGGATGCTGCTTGAGTAACGGCATCCTGCTGGTGTCTTGCAGGGAGTTTGAAGACATGGAGACGGCCAGCTTCCACCTGGACATGTGGTGAGCAGCAGCACCCCCCAGCCAGCGACCCCGGCCCTGGGTGGGGTCCGGCCTCCCGGGAGGGTCACTGGGGTGGCCCTTCCACCTGCACCCTTTAAAAGCCCCAGAAATCAGCTGCGGACCCCTTTCTCCATCGCTTTCTGCTGGAGCAATGCACAGTGCTGGATGTGACCAGTGTGAGCAGAGAGAGCCCAAGCTGGTTTTGCCCAGGCAGGGCTAATCCTGAGCCCTGATTATATTCAGGGCCTTATATTCAAGCCCTGTGCTTGCAGAGTTTGGCTGGACATCCAGTTTTGGGGGTGGTCTCAGTCAGTCCTGACACCCCCAGCACTTTCGCTCTTTGCTGTCACTGTGGCTCCCTGAACTGTTTTGCAATCACCTGAATTTCCTCCTTTCCCCCCACGGTGGGTTTTGCTGCCCACCCTCGCAGGGACTCGGACACGGTGGAGTCGGTGCGGCACAAGCTGGGCGAGCTGACGGACCTCCACGGCCTCAAACGGTTGGTGCTGGTATGGCCCTAACGGCTGCTGAGGAAAGAGGGTTTAGAAATGCTTATTTGCCTGCTGGACTTTAAAAATTGCCTTTAGAAGGAGGGAGGGAGGGTGGCAGGTCTGCGTCACCCTTCTTTGCCCTGACCGCAGCTGGGTCATGGCTGCAGGAAGCCTTTTCACCCCCTCCTTCGTTTATGCCTTTCAGGATCTTTAAAGATGCTCGCAAAGACAAAGGGCAGGACGATTTCCTGGGGAACGTGGTCCTTCGCCTGAAGGTGAGTGCCGTGGTGCATCCTCTCTTCCAAGTGACTCTCCAGGTGCTGGTTAAATCTCACAGGGTCCGGGCAAGACCCCAGCCCTGTGGCAGCACCGAGCTCACCCAGGATCCCGGCTCAGAGCCACAAACTGATGCCAGGTCCTTCAGTTCAGAGGCAGGTGCCCCAGCCACCCCAACACACGCGCTCAGTGATTATACATCTTTTATTTTTAAGCCAATACTAGAGTTATCCAATACAGTATCTTCCTGCCCCACTAACAGTGGGACCTGGTCCCTGAGTGGGATCCTTCCCCTGGGAAGGCTGCCCGGGGCTTCACCCCTGTCTCTCTGCGTGCAGGACCTGCACTGCTGGAACGACCAGTGGTACCAGCTGGAGCCACGGACGGAGACGTACCCCAACCGGGGACAGTGTCACCTGCAGTTCCTGCTGACTCACAAGAAGGTAGGAGGGGATGGGGAAGGGGGTCCCTTTCCATTGCCTTGGAGGACGAGGCAGCTGCTTGTCCCGTGGGGCCCATCTTGGCAGCACAGATCCGTGCCCCAGGACAAGAGGTGCCAGCACCAGGGTTTGCACGTGCTGGAAACCATCTCGAGCCTCCCCTGAGGTCCATGCCAACATGGGGGCCTTGCTCCTGGTGTATGTGCACCCCTTGGCTCAGCTTCAAACGGGGCTCTCTGGCCTCATGCTTTTTGGGTTCCTGCGTCCCCACGCTCTGACCATGTCCTCCGTGTTCAAGCAAGTTATGTTTATTGCTGGTCTCTTTCCAGAGAGCCACCACGTGCAGCAGGACACAGCCGAGCTACACTGTGCATCGCCACCTCCTGCAGCAGCTGGTGTCCTATGAGATCCTTCAGCACCAGGTACCGAGGGGGAGAAGCAGCCCTGCAGCAGCCGGGCTGGGGTGAGGGCTTCCTTTGGAGCCCAGCTGCCTGACACACTGCTGCAGTGTGATGGGGAGGAGGGTCGTGATGATGCCTGCCCATGCCTGGCATCCTTACGGGGCACTCATTCCTCCTGTGGTCCTGCAAACACAGCCCAGCCGGTGCCTGTCCCCCTCCTCGCTCAGCCCAGCTTGCGCTGGGACACGTCACCCTCCCTTTGCATCCTCGCAGGCCGGCAGCATCGCCTGGGACGGGGAGCTGAGCAGGCACGCCAGCACCGTGCTGTACCTGCACGCCACGCAGAAGGATCTCTCCGACTTCCACCAGGTCATGGCGTGAGTACCCCATGCCTGGGGAGCCACGATGCAGCATCGGGCGGGGGTCGAGGGCCCCGACTCATTCCCTGGGACCGTCTGACCGCAGCCAGTCTCTCCCAAGAGCTCAGCGTGGCTGGTGTTGGCCCTGCACTGAGCAGCGCCAGGAGACCTGGGTCCTGCCCCTGCAATCCCAGCAACAACCGTGGGTGGGGGAGCCCCACGCTGGCCCCTGGGAGCCCCCCAGCCCCAGGAGCTCAGCCCAGCCTCTCCCTCCTCCCCAGGCAGTGGCTGGCGTACAGCAAGCTCTACCAGAGCCTCGAGTTCAACAGCAACTGCCTGCTCCACCAGATCACCAGCATCGAGTACCAGTGGCTGCAGGAGCGCCTGAGGCCAGAGCAGGTGAGGGGGTTCCAGCACCGCTTGGGGGGGCAGAGATCAGGGAAACCTGCCCCTTGCACCCAACCCCGAGCCTCTCCTCCAGCTCCCAGGGCCATTTCCCTCCCTCTGTGCCAGGGAGGGCAGGAGCTTGTGGAGTACAGGGGTGCTGGGGTGACTGGAAGGCATTTCTGGGGAGAACCAGCCATGGGGACCAGGACAACCCGTGGGTCAGGGAGCCCCTTTGCCTCGGGGGCTTGTTCCCCCTCTCCAGGGAGAAGCCCTTGTACCAACATCACCCTCCTCCATCGCTGCCATCCAGTCAGTCACACCCTCTGCAAAACTTAAATGTGACCCAATTCCTACTTTTCCCCACCTGTTTTCCCAGGGCATCCCAGCACCCTACTGAGACTCCGCACTTTTCATGCATGGCAATGAGGTTTAAGCGCAAAGCTCAGTTCAGCCCCTCCAGGGAGAAGTTACCTGAGGCATCAGGGGGTTTCCCATGCCTGGAGCAGGCTAGAAAGGAGCGGGAGACACCAGCTCCCTCCGCCACGGTGTCGTGGTCCTGCCGGCATCGCTGTCTGCTGCTGAGGAGGACAGCGCATGTTTCCTTCCTTTCCCCCAGAAAGCAGAGCTGGCCGAGTCCTTCCAGTCCTTGCTGACTTACGGGATCTCCCTCATCCGGAGGTACCGCATCATTTTCCCCCTCTCTGTCCCGAGGTCCAAGGAGAGGCTCCAGTCCCTGCTCCGGTGAGTCGAGCACCGCTGCTGGCTGTGCACGGGGTCCTGTGGGTTGGCCACCATGCAAAAACCCGCACGAAGCACTTTCTGCCCCCTTCTAGGCTGCTGTGACACTTGTCCCTCGTCCTGGGCTCCCTGTGGGGGATGTTGTTGGGAGGGGAAGGTCTGTTTGGGTAGGGTCTCTGTGGGGGGAGGTGGTTGTTCCTGACAGGATGGTGCTGGGTTCTCACTTTGCAGGGTCCTGGTCCAGATGTGCAAAATGAAAGCTTTCCACGAGCTGTGCACGCTCAGCCCCAACCTCCCCAAGAAGGTCTCCTCAGCCCTGAAGGTAGTGGGACCAAGGCTCTCACCCCCACCAGCCCTGGGGAGGTGGCCCCCTGCGGCTCTCCCTTCCCATCCATGCCCTGCCCAATGCCCACACCTCAGCAAAGCCATGCGGACCACCATGGGGGCGGAAAATACCTGCTCCTCTTCAACCTGGTGGTCCCAGCCTGTGGTTCCCACCCCTTGGAGCTGGGTCCTGACCACACCCAGGGGACAGGGAGCGTGAGGGGGGTGACAGAGCTGGCTTTGCCCCCCCTGCTTCCCTGCCACCACACCAGGACTCCTCTCTTGCAGTCAGGCACGACGGAGTGGTTTCACATGAAGAAGCAGCACCTCAAGCCCATGGTGAAGGTCAGCTCCTATCTCTGCCTCTCTGACATTATAAGAGGCAACTTGCTGGGCTTGGGGTGGGAGGCCCGAGGGGGTGGGAAGACAGGTCTGAGGCGAGGCTTCTCCAATTTTCTGATACTGTCAAGGGTTCCCAGTTTAAAAATACCATGAGCCATGTTACCTGCAGCCGCCGAGGTGCATTGAAGCTTAAGGCCTTGGTGCAATGCTCAGGAGAGCAGGAGGTGGTCCCCAACCCAGCCACGCAAGCACAGGGCGACAGCAGATGTTACCGACAATGTGGATCTAATGATAGGTTGCTACCCCAGGAGAACAAATCATAGAAACACATCAGATGAGAATGGAGCCCAGCTCATCTCAAAATCACTGAGCATCCAAAACAAGCTTTTCCTTCCTTTGCAGAGCATGGAGGAGAATGGCAAAGCCTTGTCCAGACTCCTCCTGGAGGTGATAGGGGATCTCCAGCAGTGCCAGAAAATCTGGAATAAATTCTTCATCAAGTAGGTTTCAGAGCTTGATTCCTCCCTTGTCTACCTTCCCTGGGGTCAAGAGCAACAGGGCACTTTGATGCCTCATTCCTTGGCTCTTGGGGTGCACAGAGAGCATCCGTGGTCCCATCTCTGCCTCTTAGGGCTGTATGTCCTCACCCTCACGGCAAGGGCATGGCCTGGGAGGGTTTGCTGGGCTGGGGCTGGCAGGCTCCTGACTCCCCCTTTCTCTCTTGCAGCACCTTGAAGTTGAATCTCTTCTCCATTGCCTACCTGGAGCTGGAGCACCTGGTGAGCAAGCCTGGGCTGCTCTGCACTCCTGGGACTAAGGTCTAAAGCCAGGCTGAATTTTTTGGCCACCCTTTGTGTGGCAACCGGTTCCTGCAAGCCTGGAAAGGGAGCAAGACAGGGAAAGTCCCCGTCTTTCCTGTAAAGCGACTATCATCCGCTTACTTAACCCAAGGAATCTCCTGAAATGCCACCCAAAAGGAAGAGGCGTCCCCTGAGCTGACCCTCACGCCATGGCTCCAGCAATCCCCTAGCAGACCAAGCCCTCCTGGCCGGACCCTCACTAACAGCTGTCCCCCCTCCCTTGTCGCTGCCAGGTCGCGGAGCACGTCCAGGAGCAGCTGCACGAGGTCGACAGCAGCATGTCCAAGCCCACGGCCGAGAGCCTTTTCCAGCTCTACCTGAACCTGCAGGAGCTCTATCACATGAAGGACTTCCTCCCAAAGAGGTATCCATCCCAGAGAGAGGGGAGTTGCCGCAGCGAGGGAAGGAGCAGTTAATTGGGAAGAACGCCGAATCCTTCCCATTCACCTACCTCACGAATTACACACAAGGCAGACCAGGCTGTTGGAGTCTGGTGTCGGTGTAAGCATCACCAGAAGGGTTTCAGGCTTGTCTCTGAGTGGGGTTGATGGAGACCTCAACTTCCAGACAAGGGGAGGTTTCTCCTTAGCACGGTGCTACGTGCTGCCTCCACCTCGGGGCCGTTTCTTGTATGTGAGGGCAGGGAGGGGTGTTGGCCCCATGCCGTTGCTGTGCGGTTGGAGAAGCTGGTGCCTTCGCCCACAGGGATGGACCTCTGGCTCTGAGCAGTTTCCACCAGTGGTTCAAGGAAGCTGTGCCCCAGTGGCTGCAGAAGGCCTACACCATCGCGCTGGAGAGGGCGCAGAGAGCCGTCCAGATGGACCAGGTAACCCGGGGAGGAGACCGTCTCCCTCTGTCCTTTGGGGGTGCTCCAGCCTCCTCCACGCCTTGCCGCTGCGCCTGGCTCACAGTGTTGAGACCACCACGTAGGTGCCTCTTGCAGCCCGGGAGTGGGCTGGTTCCTCTCCCAAAAGCATAACAAAGGACGTGGTCTCCTGGAGCAGCTGATCCCACCCTGGCCCCAAACCACATCCCCGTGCCCCTTCCCCCTCTGCCCTCTGGCAGCCCGAGTGAGCTGATGAGCCTGCGTTTGGGCCATGCCCTGGCCATCCCCTTCGCTTCTGACCTTTAGGAAGCTGGAGGGAAGACAGCCGTGGGGCCGTGGGCTCCTCGCCCCACTCTTCAGTGGGGTCCAGCAACACCGGGTTAGAGTGTGACGGGGCACAGCCTGATGCGGGGAGCTGGGGGTGCTCCATCCATCCTCATCTCTTCCACTCTGCAAAGCGACTGGGTGATGGCATTGGGATATACGGAGCTGATGATGGGCCAGAGAGCCCCGAAGAAAAGGAGCAGCTCTCCTGTCTGGGATGGCTCCTTTCTGTACAAGCTAAGTTGCGTTTGTTTTCTCTGCCCTCCCAGCTAACGCCCTTCGGGGAGCACAACAAGCACAGCACGTCCACTGTCGACCTGTCCACTTGCTACGCCCAGATTGTGAAGACCTGGCAGCAGCTCAACTGGCCGGACCCCGAGGAAGCCTTCATGATCATGGTGAAGCTCGTGGAGGTTTGTATACCAGCCCTGCTCATTGGCATCAGCAGCCGGCGTTTCCTCTCCTGCTCTTGGAGACATGTCTCCATGAACGGGGCCAGTGTCCTGTGTCGATGTGGTGGGGTCCCCCGGCCCCACGGTGGTCCCTGTGCTGCCCAGCTCAGCCCCCTTGGCTTCTTCTCTGTCCTGCAGGACATGTGCAAAATTGCTCTGATGTACTGCCGGCTCATCAAGGAGAGGGCTGAGGCTCTGTCGCTGAACGAGCAGAACGAGGGCGAAGCGGCCAACAGGGTGGGTATCAGGGCAGGGTCCGCTGCTTGGGAGGAGGCAGCATTGGGCCATGGTTTCTGGGCAGGGGGACATGAGCTGCTGAGCACCCAGGCGCCATCCCAGGTCTGGCCTTCATGGGGACCAGCTGACCCCCTGGAAGCCATAATCCTGGAAAATCGGGGGGGAATGGTGTGAGCAGGGGAAGCAGGGTAGGGATGAGAATGGGGGTGAAGATGGGGATACTGATGGGGATGGGACTGGGGATGGGGATGGAGCTGGCAGGGGATGGACTGGGGGCTGTGGGACACCCTGAAGCAGACCCACCTCCCCCAGCTCTGCATCGTGGTGAACAACATCAAGCAGCTGCGGCTGTTGATCCGAAAGCTGCCATCGCAGCTGGACTGGGCCCAGCTGGAGCAGCGCACGGAGGCCATCATCGACCAGCAGCAGATCCAGCACACGCTGCACAACCAGCTTGACAGCACCGTCTCCTGCCTGGACCACGAGGTCCAGGTCGTGGTGCAAGCCTTGGCCACCAAGGTGAGGCCCTGCCACTGACCCCCCCTTGGCCCTTTCCTGGCCCAAAGCCGGGAGGTTCACCCAAGGGGTCCTGGAGCCCACAGTGCTCCTGGGATGGAGACAAGATGGGCCCGGGCATGGGCTGGTGCAGAGGGCAAAGCCCAAGTGCCTCTGTGCGTTTCTTCCCGGCAGCTGGAAAAGGGCATCGCCAGGCACATCCAGGAGCTCTCGTCTTCCAATGATACCCGGGAGCCTGAGGATGTAAGTACCTGCCCTGGCCCCTCCTGGTAACCCTTGCTGGAGGCCCCCATCACCCTTCCCCACCTCTCCCTGCCCCACACCTGGGGCACAGGACACACCATCAATGGGGCCCAGACCTCCATATGCTTCATTTGATGCCCATGTCAGCAGCAGGACCAGAGCAGGCACAGCCTGCCCATGTCCTCACTGTGGGAAGGAGCCCCTCTGGAGACCCCTGCTCTGCTGGTTCCAGCCAGTAGTGCTCTGCCCCTCTCCCTGCTGTGCCCTGCTGGATATGGCCCCCCCCATGCTCTCCCCAATGCCTCTCTCCTCTCACTGCAGTCTATCATCCCGCTCATGAAGTTCCTGGAGTCGGAGCTGCAGTATCTCAATGAGCATCTGGTCCAGGAGAACTTCAAAAGGTGACCAGGGCACTGGGGATGCACCACGGCAGCGGCCAGCAGCATCGCCGGCCCTCGGCAGGAGTGTCCCCCCAGCCCCATGGGGCGTGGGGACATCCCGCTTTGGGGCTGCCTGCTCAGCCTAGCCAGATGAGCCAGTTCCCTCTGGGGCTTTGCAAAGCCCCTTGGCTGAGGACCAACCCCCCCAACCCAACCCAGCCCCCGGACCCCTGCTCACAGCCTTCCTCCCTTGCCCCTGCAGCCTCCTCACTCTCCTCTGGCATCACACCTTGGCCGTGCTGTCGGCAGCCACGGGGCAGCAGGTCCCCTCGGCCCAGTGCTACAAGAAGCTGCACTGTGCCCTGAAGGTACCAAGGGGGGAACCAGGGGGTCCCTGGCAGGGGTGGGTGTTTGGTTGCCGGCGCTAACAGCATCCTTCTCTCCAGAGCCTGGAGCTGTGCTTCCATGCCGAGGGCTGCGGGCTGCCGCTGGAGACCCTCCACACTGCAACCTTCCTGGTACGGGGTGCTGGGGATGTGGGGGTCCCCAGGGCTTCCTTTGGGTGCTCTCCAGGGAGGGTGTCCCCCAGGCTGCAGACCCATCCATGTGCTCGACCATCACCTCTCGTCCTCCCTGCAGTCGCTGGAGACCCACCTGGCCCTTTGCTCTGCCACCAGCCGCAAACTCATCCAGAAATACTTCAGCAACAGGATCCAGCAGCAGGTGGGAGTCAGGATGGTGCCCCCAGCCCCTTCCCACAACCCACCCTTGCACACGCGAGGCTGCCTGGCACAGCCTGCCTGTGGAAATGTGGGATTCCCCCACCACCCTCCCAGTCCTGGGGCTGTTGGGGCTGGTTTTGCCCCAAGGGTGGGCAGGAGGGCTTTCAATTGCATCCCAGAGGATGCCCATCACCTGGAAGTACCCCGAAGTGCCTGCTCAGCCGCCACCAGAGCCCGGCACCCCCTCCACGAGCGTACCCAAAGGCAGCACCCTTTTCTTGTACTCCACCGCTCAGCTGGACACCAGCTCAGAGAAGTACGGGGCGGTGACCATCAAAGCGCTGTACCTCCCTTCGGAGCAGAAACTCCGCGTGGAAGTGCTCAACGCCGTCAACCTCATCCCGCTGGACTCCAATGGTGGGTGCGGGTGGGCTGGGGAGCCCCACCGCCCCCGGCCCCCTCGGTCCCCGATACACCCTTGGGTGGGAGAGATGCTGGCAGTGCTTGGCGTAATGGGTCTTGATTTGCGTTTGCTTCCAAGGAGGTGGATTTGGGGAAGATTTGGGGTTATTGCACCGGTCCGGGGTGGTTCAGTGGGGTGCGGCAGGCAGGAGACTGTGCCCCCGTCCCGCTGCCTTCCCTTTGCAGCACAAGCCAGCAGCCAGGGCAAATCACATCTCAGACAGAAAAACGTGGCAAGGGACAGTGTCTCGGGTTGGCTGTCATTTGGGGAGGTCTCCAGGAGAGGTCACTCCTATTGCAGCCACCCGTGGCAGATCCACATGTGGGCTGGGTTGGGGGTGTTCCCGCACCCTCCCACGAGCGTGGTCTGGGCTGCGGGGTGGCTGTGAGGGTGCCCTGACACCCCCAGTCACCCCAGTGTGTCCAGCCACCGCGGCTGGGCTGGGCCGGCCGTGCCGGAGGGGCGGCCGGAGGGGGCTGATGCCTGCACCCCACCAGGCTCCAGCGACCCCTTCGTCCAGCTCACCCTGGAGCCCCGGCATGAGTTCCCCGAGGTGGTGGCCCGGACCACCCAGTGCAAGAGGAACGAGCTGCACCCCCTCTTTGACGAAGCCTTCGACTTGTACGTAGGGGCTGGCACCCACTGGGGCCCCCGCCACGTCCCGCAGCCCCCTGTGCTCCAGCTGAGCCCCTGCTATGGGGCTGCTGCCCTGGGAACTGGGTCCTGCCCTGGGGTTTCACCCCCTGCTCCCCAGTGGGGGCTCAGCCATGGGGTGCCACGGGGGAGATTTGGGGGGAACCCCAAACACCTGGGTCCCGCAGGCTAGTGTGGGTCTGTGCCAGGGCCCTGTGCTTTGAAGGGGTTGGGGTCAGTGTGGTGCGGGGGCTTCCCATGGAGTATCACCCTGTTTGGTGCCTGGAGGGAAGGTTGAATTTCGGGACGGAGGGGATGGGATGTGCTGGTTTCTCCCTGCAGCTTGATCCCCCCCGAGAAGTGCCGGCAGGAGGGGGCCTGCCTGCTGCTGACCGTGTTTGACTACGACACGCTGGGGGCCAACGACCTGGAGGGAGAAGCCTTCTTCCCCCTACGCCACCTGCCCGGCCTCGACACCGATGAGGACCAGGCTGACACCGGACGAGTGCCCCAGACCCGCCTCCCCCTCACCCACCCCAAACCCACCGGTACGTGAGCCCCACCAAACCCCGCGGCAGCAGGAGGGGGCTGCAGCGAGCGTCTCCCACCATCCCTCCCCTCCTCTCTGGCAGGAGACGAGATCCTCCAGCTGCTGGAGTCCAGGAAGGGGGACAAAGAGGCTCAGGCCTTCGTTAAGCTCCGCAAGCAACGAGCCAAGCAGTCCAAGGAGATGGAGTGAGGGAGGCGGAGGGAGAGGGTCCCGAAATGAGGGCGGTCTGGACAGTGGGACCCCAGGAGTGGCTCTGCAGCCATCCACAGGGACTGGGGGGGGACAGAGGGGGGTCCCTGTGCTCCCCACCACCTCCCAGCACCCCCTCACCCCCACCTTCAGGTAGCAACGCTCCCGTAAGGCCGGGGAGGGTGGGCACGCGGTATTTCAGGAGCTGTCTTTGCCTGTCTGGCCTCGCAACACTACACGGGGGATGTGAATGTGTGTGGCTGTCCCTGCCCGTCCCCCTGAGCTTGTCACGGCTGGTGCTGCAGCGCCGGGCTGCGTCCCCAGCCCTCCTGCCTGCAACACCGCGCCAGGGCAATGCAGATGCGCTGTCATTTATTCAGGGTGGGGACAACTCGTGGCCAAACCTGCCTTTCTTTTTTTTTTTTTTTTTTTTTAAATGGATAAGTCTCTTATTTTAAATTAAAAGCCACAAAGCTGCTGATGTGTGGGCTGAGTCTGTGCAGGGGGTGCTTTGGGGTGACGTGCGAGGTTTTGGAGAGGGCTTGGCTGTGCTGAACCGGCCGGGCTGTTTCCCTCCGCAGGGAATCAGGTAGCGTTGTTCTGAATTCTGGGCCATTGCGAAATATTAGGTATACCAAGGTATAAACCAAAGGGCTGGGAAAGCTGCCACCACCCAGCAGCGCCCGAGGCAGGAGGGGCTGAGCACGCAGCACGGCCAGTGCCCGTCGAGCCGCTGGCGGAGCCGGGGTTTGGCCTGCGAAAGAGCCCGATGAGCTGCACATCAAGCCGAGATCTGGCTCAGGCACGGCAAAAGGCTTTTAGGGTGGGTGATGCCTGGTGGTTTGGTGATGAAGAAAGGGGCCCAGGCAGAGATGTGTGTCCTCGGGGCTGCTCGGTGCTGGGCAAGAGGGGTGGGAGCAGGAGCCAGCCCTGCCCAGCGTGGCACTGCCGGCCCCAGGCCTGGCACCCCCCTGTGCAGCCGGTCCGGCTCTGTGCTTTGGGGGATGGTTTGTGCTTCTTTGGTTTGGTTTGTTTTTTTTTTTAAATGCACATAGCTCTCATGTGTGTATTTATTGTATTTCACCACCAATCATGCCAGCCTGGGGGTGCTTGCTGGAGCGGAGAGCCCAGGAGCTTGGGCAGCAATGAAGAGCATCATCAGCCAAACCAGGCGGCGACTGGGGCTGCGGAGAGCCCAGAGGCGGCGGGCAGGGCGCCGGCATTGCCCGCAGCCCGGGCCGGGCACCGGCGTCCCTCTGCCGCAGCACGCAGGGGACGGCGGTGGGCAGCGGCGCCGCAGGGTGCGTCGCCCGTGGGGCGGCCCAGCAAACGTGCCCGGCGGGGCGGGCGATTGCTGAGTAGTTCGGGGCTTGTTTTAGCTGCAATTAGTAGTAGTTATAAATCTGGAGCTGCCTCTGCCCCCACCCTGCCAAGGGGGTGGCTGTGCTTGAGCTGCAGTGGGTCCCTGGGACCTGCTGCGTCCCGGGGAATTAAAAGCATCGCCCTCCTGGTTGCCGGAGCACCAGCTGCTTTCTCGGTGGGCTGAGCAATCGCTGGGTCAATTCAGGTCAAGCCCTCGATGTGGGGATGGGGCGGGGCGGGTGGGGAGGAAAATGCTCCTTTGCTCTCTATGTGACACGGCCTGGCTCATCCAAACCCACAGCAGGAGGGATTAAGGAGCTGATTGCTCACAAGGAAGCCATTTGCTGGCTTAAATAGCTCGTTTCAGTGCCCCCTTTTAGCTCTGCAGAGAAATAGGCTTTGGGGGTGGTGGTGTCTGTGCTTGCAGAGAAGCTGCGGGCCCAGGGCATCATTCCTGCCGGGCTGCTGCCGCTGCCCCCGGAGAGAGGAAACCCCACGCCTGCACGCTGCAGCTAATGCGGTGCTGGCACCTGCGAGCCACCGGCCCCACGCGCTGTTGCAAGGCTTAGCTCAGGGGGCTGCAGGTCTGAGCGTGGTTTAGCTTATTTTTAGCTGTACAGTTAGAAACCGGTGTCTTCTAACGTGCTCTGGGCTGACCGTGGCCCAGGCTGTCCGCGCCGCAGCCGACGGCGTGTCCCAGCAAGCAGGTGGCACAGGCTAACCTCTGGTTTGAGGTGGTTTGCTCTCTATTAGCCAAGGTGGTTTAGCTCGATTTTTGCTCAGCACCAGGCAGCTGTGTGGCTCTTTTCCCACACCCACCCCCCCAAAAGAAATCACGCCCTTTGCAGAGAAAGCCTAACTAAAACATAAATGATCAGAGCGTAACTAACCCCATGGGCCAGAAGGAGAATAGCCTAAGGATTTTTTAAAAAAATATACATTGAAGCACACAAAACCAGCTCCTGGCAAATGCAAGACTGAGGAGGAAGGCACCCCCACCATCATCCTGGTGGTGGAGAACCCCCGCCCAGGCAGGGTGCTGCCGGGCGCGCGGCGGGGCAGGCACGTCGCTGTGTTGCGTTACTAATAACCTAAGTCGGGTGATTGGGGTTATTGCTGTGGTTGGCCTAAAGGCAAGTGGTTGATGCACCTTCGAAGCATTAATTAGACCAAAACTCCAAGGTGATTCCTGGATCCGTACGTAACGCACGTCCTTGCGGGTGCCCACGCGCGACCCTACGCGTGTATCCCCCCGCAGCTACGCGGGCGCCGGCCGCCCGGCTCTGTGGGAGATGCTTAGCGATCCCTTCTTGCCCAGACCAAGACCCTGGGTGATAAAACATGCTTTGCTCTGTGGTGTTACCCTTTCCAAAGGAGTCTCAGCCCCCCGCCCCCCACCTAACCACACTGCATCGGCTCTCCCCCCTTCCCCTGCACCTCGATCATAAAGGTGAAGGGCAACGCCCCCCCCCTCCCCCGAAAAGGGGGCTCGAGCCAGAAGGGAGCGCAGGAAGGAATTATTGGTCGTGAGAAAGGGAGAAGGCAAAACTTGCCATGGAGATGTATTTGATCTGGTTTGGGGTTTTTTTTTTTGGAGAGCTTCACTTTTACTCTGCCCCAGTGAGGGCACATCTGGGGGGCTGCGGCCAGTTCTGGGCCCCCCAGGTCAAGAAGGGCAGGGAGCTGCTGGAGCAAGGCCAGCGCAGAGCTGCCAAGGGGATCAGGGGCTGGAGCATCTCCCTGGTGAGGAAAGGCTGAGAGACCTGGGTCTGTTCAGCCTGGAGAAGAGAAGGCTGAGGGGGGTCTCATCAATGCCTATAAATATCTGAAGGGTGGGTGTCAGGGGGATGGGGCTGGGCTCTTTTCAGCGGTGCCCAACGCCAGGCCAAGGGGCCACGGGCACAAGCTGGAACACGGGAAGTTCCCCCTGAACATGAGGACAAACCCCTTCCCTGTGCGGGTGCCAGAGCAGGGGCACAGGCTGCCCAGAGAGGCTGTGGGGTCCCTTCCCTGGAGACATTCACCCCCCGCCTGGACGCGGCCCTGTGCCCCTGCTCTGGGGGTGCCTGCTCAAGCAGCGGTGGGACGGGGTGAGCCCCAGGGGTCCCTGCCAACCCCCTCCGTTCTGTGATTCTGTGACTTCTCCACACCTCCCCAAGCCCCAGAGCAGGGCGCAGGGCTGCACATACACCCCGGGCACGCATGCGCGCACACACACGCACACACTGCTTTATTATATATATTTTTTTTCTTAGCAAAAAAATAAAAATTTATTGTCCTCTAAAAAAAAAAATCCATCCTGCCCTTGGAAACTGTGACACAGATTGAGTTCTTTCCAGCCCCACATGCAAATTCACTCTGCCAAGAAAAGAGTCTAAACCAGGTTTCCGACAGCCAAAACACATATTTACAGAGTACGAGAGAACGACAGCTGAAATCACAGTTCTATACATGGAATCAACAACACGTTTTACGCACCACCGATCACCATTCTGCCAACTTCTACACGGACTGGGGCGCTTCTGCCCAGTGCCCTTCCTCCCGGGGAAAGCGGGGAAGAGACTGGTCAAGAATTGCCACCAGAAATACTGCAGTGTGTATTATTATTATTATTTTTTAAAACATATACTGTATTTATTTCATTTTAACATTGGAAGCTACGGAGTGGGGAAGCCCCAGAAATCTCTCCGATGCAGTCACTACTTTGCAGGAATACTTCACCTTTAAAATACTAGGTTTTACATCAGTAACACATATTTTGCTGTTGGCCATCACTCTCAGGATTATTATAATTCTGGAGGAAAACACTGGTAATATCCTTCCTTCTCAGATGGGGGGAAAAGGAGAAAGAGAGGACGTTCAGCGGCTGGTGGAACAGCAATGAGTTACTGAGTCCGTTCAGCATTACGGGCTTCCTCCCAGCGTAAGGACTTCTCTCCACGGTCTCAGCTGCACAAGCCTTGCCAGCGGCTCAGGTTCAGCTTCAGAGATGTACAGAGCGTATAAAACCCTTCGGCAGGGGAGCGGCCGCAGCGACTCCCCTTCGGGGGAAGGTCTGCTTAAGGAAAATGTTGTGCTCCAGCTGAGCGCTTCCCCCGTCCCTCCCGCGCCACAGCTGGCACGCCGCTCCCGTATCTACGGCCGGAGATGATCTAAAAGTGGTCCTGTTAGCCCAAAGCGATGCCAAAATTCTTCAGCTCCTGGCTATTGTCTACAGCTCTAGCCTTGCTTTCCGATATCTATCTACCCAGGACAGTGTTGTCTTAAGCCATCTGCTTCTACATTGTTTTTCCATAATAATGTAAAAGTTTATTGACCTTCGAGATACTGTGGTTTCACAACACAGCTGAGACTCCCCTTCCCCCAGCTCTTAGCTCGGAAGCGTCCGACCTGCACCATTAGTCACCAAGGTCAACACTTCCTAAGCTCCCAGAGATTTGGGGAGGAAAAAGTCATTATCCAATAAGGAGTCTGTGCGAAGAGGCAGGGCCCGGGCGCGTTCCCGGCTGTTCCCCAACAGCCGGCCGGGCTGCTCACCCAGAAGCCTTGCGGACCAAAAACTTCGTTTTGAAGCACAACTCGGCCAAAAAAAGCCCCCAAAACCTGACGTGTTACTGCGCGTCCTGTAAAAGGGAGCTCCTGCTTCAGAAGGAAGCGTGACAGTACATCACAGGGGCTGTACATCTTAGCACCGGGTTTATTTCAGCAAGACTCTTTTTTACACCACGCAGAAGCCGACCATAGGCTCTCGAGCAGCGCTGCGATTACGGCTTGTCCGTCCTTCCTGCCTGGGGCGGGTCAGAAACGCCCCCCTTCGCCCCTGCTCTCCCCTCACTCCGTTATGCGACAATTTCATAAGTGGCCCCCCAAAATATTCACAAAATTCGCAAAGATGAAGTTCTCTCTTCCATCTGATGCTTAAGAACGTAATTCACATTTCAGATATTTTTTTTTTTCCTAAAGCAGCAAACAAATTAATAGAAACCTAAATTTAGGAAGTGTTTCTTGAAGAACCAGAGGAAAGCGAGAAACAGCCTATGTGCTTGTGCAAAGAGAGTGCTGAGATACGCTGGGGTGGGGGCGCGGGAAGGGGCTAGTGCTGATCCCTTCGGGCCATTCCGCCACGAGTGCAGTGTGGCAACGGAAAGTTAGAATTTAAGGGCCACAAAGGGATGAAGTTTTGAATTCTTTGGTCCTTCGGTATAAGTTTTAAAACAGAGAAACTGTTTTACTCAAAAGGGAAAAAAAAAAAACGTTTTCTCTGGCCTGGAATTTTCAATTTTCCTTGTACCCCCCTGCCTAAACCACGTGCCCCCAGGGAAACGCCCTAGAGCCCAGAGCCCCGCGCGTGGCCGCGACCGCACGGGCGCGGGGCAGCCGGAGCTGCCGCCGGCGGGCAGGTTTTGGCGGAAGAGAAGGGACAGAGGGAAGCGCGCCCGAGGGCATCAGATGCAGTCACGGAGCCGGCGCCGGGCAGCGCTGAGGCAGGAGGGAGAGCCCACAAACCACCACGCTAATCCACGGTAACTTACAAACCAGTCGCCAAAAGCGGCTGATCAGCTCTGGTTCTTATAAATATTGAAGACCTGATTCAAGAGTTTATTTCCTATGATTTAAGTTAGTTACAAAAACTTTTTAGTAGATTTTTATCTTAGTTGGGCTTTTTACCTTTTTCCCCTGCTTTTTTTGTTTATTTTATTATTTTTTTTTAAAAAAAGAAATGTTCATGTATTTTAATAAAAGGTCTTCCCTTAAGAACAGACCAAGGCAGATGTGCTGCCCCATGGCACAGACATTCAAAGGCTATAACCAAACAACATAGCCACAATAGTCACTCAACAGTGTCTCTCCATAAAAAAAACAAATTTAAAAAACTGATGCTAGTTACAATAAAATACACATGGAAAAAAAAAAAAGCATTTTTACCAAAAAACCCCAAAACAAGTTAATGGGAAAAACATAAAAAAAGAACTACACAGAGCTGCACTTACGAGATCATCTGGGAATGCATATTAACCCCTTCCATGTAAAGGAAAGGTGGAATTATGGAAGCAAACCTAATTATGCCTTTGCATTAAATATGAAGCTTTCTGAGAGGCTCCGGTAAAAACTCGGTTTTCCTACAACAGTGGGCTGCCAGAGGTTCCAGTGCTTTTCCAGGTCAGGGAGGGGTAGCACAGGCAGCCTCCCCGTGCAAAATAAAAAGGTTTAGTCAACCGAGTGGCCTTTTGGTTGAGATCCCAGCAGGTTACTGCAATCCACCTGATGTAAAAATCCAATGGACACACCGGTAAGGAAAGTCACAGGAAAGCTCAGCTACCGGGCAGGTCTAAGCTGGCGTCTCTTTCTCACGCTGGACTTTCCCTGTCACCACGGGCACACACGATCTCTAGCGTGGGGGCTGCTGGACCCAGCAGCCCACAGACCATCCTTGAGGTGCTGACACAGACGACGGCGACTGTGCAACACAAGTGTCCTCAGACTACCTGGAATTGCTTCACGCGTTCCAGCGGTGACTGCGAATCAGGTCCCTGTGGCTAAAACAGAATTAATCTGGCCTGACACAGTGAAAAGCCTCTAGACAGCCACCAAAGGAGTGCCTGGAGAGAACTAACCTCTGCATCCGTATTTCTTTCATAAAGGGCTTTAGCTGACACGAGGGCAATACTCTAAGGCTGCTCAGGCCTGGAACACGTTAGCTGTACCAGCAATGAACACTAGTCACTGAATTTTGGGGCTCGGCTTGCTCTAGGTCCAATACTTTTTCTTTTTTTTTTTTTCTCTCTTTTCTTCTTTTCATACAAATATACAAAGAGTGTAAAAAAAATTTAAAAAGCGAACTTTGCTGATTAAATGACAGACAAAGTTCCTGCACATTCAGAGATCGGCAACGTGAGGCCCACCAGGCAGGCACCCAGCGGAGCTTCCATCAGGGAGGACGGCTTTAACCAAGCTGGGTCAGCGAAAGAGCAGGGAGACCGAAGACATGAACAAGTCATTTCAATCCACCTCGATCCTCCCCGTGATCTCAACTCTTCCTCTGGAAAGCACGTGGAAGCCCCTCTTGCCCACTCTAAATCCTTCTGGAAATAGTCAAAAATTTGTTATCACCTAAATAGAAAAGAGGAGAAACACAGACTCTTTGCAAATGGCCCTTTGATCTGTATTAAAACAGCTCTCAAAGTTCCTCAAGAGTTAGAATTAGTGGGGCACGGGTGAGGGGCAGTTTAGATACGGGATGTAAAATATTAAAAAGTGCTCTGCAACTAATTTTTGTTTTATGTGTGTATGTGTGTGCGTGTGCATATATATATACATACACAGACATGCACATACACACACATATATACATATATATATATACACATACATATATATATGTACACATACATATATATGTACGTATGTATAAAGTTAAAAAGTTCTATACGATATGATCGGAACAAGCGTCCTTGGAAGGTCACGACTGGAGAGAGTGGGGCCTGTTGGGATGGCAGATGGGGCACTCGCCCTCCTCGGCGCACGTTTCACACAGCACTGCGTGTTGGCACGGTAACACCACCCGGTTCTCCTCCTGACACTTAAGGCATTTCACTGACTGCATCTGAAATACCGCCTGCAAGAGAGGGGGACAGGGCAGAACGTAAGTATCGAAGCCACAAAGCAAAGGGGCTCCCGTCCTGTGCTCGGCAGTTTGGGGAACAGCAAGGAGGCAGCAGGGGAAGGGCGTGCGGCTGTCCGCCCGTTCGTCCTCTGAAGCAAAAGCAAAGCAGCACAGCATGATGTCTTTTAGGACCTTTAGGATCAACAGAGCAGCTTTGGTTGACTTGAACTCTGTACTTTAGGCACAAAAAAGAGGTATTTTCCTGTAAGCTGGCTAAAACTCACTTTGGCTACATCCACACGGAACTGCTTTGATAGGCTGCTGATTTCTGGCTGTATTAAAGAAAAGGGAAAAAAGCTGCGATCCGTAGGAGCAGAGAGCAAGGCCCTGCCCGGCAAATCCCTGGCACTCACCTTATCGACTTTCTCCAGGTTTGCCCGCAGCTGTTTCTGAAGGGTGTAAAGCGAAGAGAGTGAGAGCGTTTCCAGGTCGGAGAAGGAGCGCAGAAACTGAGGGTCCTGGCCTGTGTGGATCCTTTCCAGCTCCTCCTGCAGTTTCTTCACTTGCAGCTCCAAGGCTTCCCTCTGCTCCCGGGCCAGTTCACATTCCATGTTAGCTGTGTTGGCGCGATCATTTGCTTCCTCTGCCTCCTTTTTCCAAGCATCACAAGCCTACGGGTTCCGACAAAGAGGGTAAAAGAAGCAGTCTGAAAACTTGGTCAGCCTCCGAGAGAGGCAAAAATACCCATTTCCATACGCTCCTCGCCAGGAAAGTGTCCTGTCCAATCTGCCCCGTTCCCAAGGTCTGAAACTCCCATGGAGCTTTGCTCACTCCAGATACCCGATCTGGTTGGGCTGTGGTTCTTATTTGGCTCACGCCGTTAAGGGGACGAACTTTGCGTACCAGCAAATTGTCATGGATCTGAGGCCACTGGCACGTCTAATAGACTGTCCAGCACTTCGGTGCCTCTGTTATGGCACCTGGCCTTGCACTCCCAGCATCTGAACACATCAGGCACAGTGATTCAGTCCCTCCTTCCACGGGAGAAGAAAGAATAGGAATGCTTGAGAGAACCTGTTTGTAAAACCTACAGCTCTTCCCATCACCTCAATATCTGGAAAGCTCCTGTTGAAAGGCTGACACCCTCCTACTCCTTTACGCTGCCTAATCCCTCTTCCCAGGAGTTGCCCACGTACCTGTTTGGCTTGTTTCCAAGACTCTTCCCACTGCTTTATTGTGCCGTTGGCTTCATCCAGTTCTTGCCGTAGCCGTGCCAGCTCCGCAGCACCTGGACCTGACAGAAATGCAGGTGAGGTACTGGGCGAAAAACTCCCCGAAGCAAAGTGTTCCCATATGCTGCTGTTCATCCCATTTAAACCTGTTTCACAGGGAAATAGAGAGGGTTACGTCACAGGTGCTGGCAACTTCCCCATTTCCTCCCTACCCCTGTGAAATCCAGGATTCAAAAAAGTGTACACAGGAAAGAGGAGATCACCTTAAGGATTACTTTCAGTCCCAGGACCCAGGAGTCCGTCACAGAGTGACTTTATATGGGAAGTTTTACACCATTAGGCCTCATCTTTAATGACATAGGGAGGACCCAGGAAACTGAGTGGAGGCAACTTTTAAACCAGGCTGTTTTTAGAAGCATCTGTTTTACAGCAGAGCTGCCTACCAGCTTGCACCCCCCTTCTCACATGAGAGCCTCCTAACTGCTTCCTACCTTCCCACTTTGCTGTGCAGCACAGCCACCAGCGCTGGTGAACAGGCCGGTTCCCACAGCCGACCCAGGCCGTGCTTCCCCTCACGTTATACCCCTGGAAAACTTCTGGTTTTGCCTCCTCAGCTTGGTGCTTAGAAAAGGAGTCACTTCCCAAACTGTGAGACTAAAATGGGCCAATGTCACTGCTGTTTGCATATGTAAGGAACAGCACTAACTGGAAAACCCTGTTTATTAACAAGTGGAGGCGATAGGATATACATCAGCTTCATCCCCTTCCGAGTTCTAGTTTAAAGCTAGCCACTGCCACCAGAGGAGACTAACCAACCAACCCTTCCCTATTTTAGCTTGTTCAAACAATTTCTCTTTTCAGGAAGAAATTCAAGGCTTAGGAGACAAAGGAGTAGAAAACCAGTTGTAAACAAAACTGGCTATTCTTCTCAAATTCCAAGGTCTGTACTCTTTTAATAACAAAAGTAGTTTTACTTCAAACAAGCACCCACACTTTGCACTCAGGGGAGAACTAGTAGGAAAAGCTCACATCGAGACAGAGCTCCTGAGCGATGTGGACTCGTACGCGCACGGCCACGCACCGGTTTGGTTTCAGAGTCATTTTCAGTCCCCTGGGTGGGGACATTCCTAAATCCGGCTGCGTTTGATAATTCTGATCTTAGAGCAGCCGAACTGACTGTGTCTGCAAGCAAGCCCCGGAGCAAATGCCCTGAGGGCCAACCCAGCACCACTTACGTCCCATTTAGTACCAGCCAACACACGCAGTTACAAAAAATACAGCTGAAAAAAATCGTAACTTGTCTTCACCTGAGGCTTAGGTGCATTAACAAGTCATCGAGGTGAGCAACAAGGGCTCAAGCCACTTACCATCGATCTTTCTCAGCTGCTCTGAAGCATGCTCTGTTGAGGGCAGGAAGTTTTAATGGAACCTCAACTCCCATTTTGTTTTTAAAGCTCCAGTTTTCTTGAAAGGGAATCTAGCAGCAAGCAGGATGCTGGCAAGCCACAAATTCTGCCATAATGCTGACCAAGCTTATCCTGTTGTTTCTTTTTACTCTCTCCACCTGCTGTTCTCATTTCACATCTGAAGTAGCAAGCCCCTTTGGTCAGGAACGCCTTCTCCACACGTTTTGCATCTAGCACAGTGGGAACCAGCCCAGGACTAGGTATTTTTAACTCAGATGCAATACAAATAATAGCTACGCACACTACACACTACCTTATGTGCATTCAGCGAGTCACGTGCAATAGCTAGAGTCCAGATTCCCAACTGCTAGGTTACTATTTAAATATCCTATCAAAACCTCAGCAAAAATGGTTTTGTTGTATTCCAGAAAAATAACTCTTTTTCTTAAAAATCAAGTAGTTAAATGCATTTGTGAATTTCCTGCATTTCTTTGGGGTTTTTTATTTGTATAATTACATAGTTAATACAAATGTGACTGCTTAACTTGTTTCTTCTGAAATTAAAAGCAGGCCTTAACAGGAGGTTTTCCTTTTCTTACTGAAATGGGGACGAAAAGCCAGCCTCAACACTAATTAATAGCAGAGGTACCCTCTGATGTCTCTTTTCTTATTACAGTAATCGTAAAAGCTCTGAAAGCCAAACAAATAGCAATCACAAGGCATGGAAGCATGGTTTCGGCCTATGCAAACAAGAGATGCAGTTACACAGATAAGTGCATGCACAGATAGATTACAAAAGCACGTAATCATTTCATTAAGCTGAATATTAAAGTGTATCTCGAATTTGAAGAAGCATGTATGTCTAGTATCAAGAGAGAGAACTATTATTTACTAACAGAAATCAGCAGAGCTCGTGTCACTGCAGCCTTTCAAACAGCTTTATTTCTCAAGGCAACCCTGCATCTTGATGATAAAATAGATTTGGCCCCTCAGTTCCCAGTCCTGCCTGGTACAGCTGAAGCTCCAAAGCAGTTTCTCATCCCTTCAGAGTCCCTCCTACAGGAAACAGATCCTCAGGGCAGCAGGGGGGGAAGGGAGCAAAGAGGACAAAGCTGGAACACTAACTTTTTGCGAAGTCCACACTGCAAAACTGCGTGCAGAGTGGCGCACAGGAGGAAAAAAGTACAATGACCCGAGTCTGCTCTGGAGCTCCCAGAAGGCAATCTGGCCTACAAGCAGTCCCAAGGGCAAACTGCAGCCCCCACCCTAGCTAAGCAAAGCTGAGGACCCAACTCGGAGCTTCGAGTGAAGTGACGTCTCGGCACAGCACTGCTGGCAGGAAAAGGCACAGCTCTGTCCCCTGAAAGGCATCATCAGAGCAAGTCACTTAACCTGTCTCTTTCGCAGCCCAGAAACATAGGAAGTAGAGGGAATTGCTCCCTTGTTGACAAGGTATTGGCTGATTTCTGGTAAAGCAGCTTCTAGAACTGTTGCTGTTCTCATGGGAAGAAGAGATATAAATGGCAGCAGTGAAATAATACATTAAAATTAAAGCTAACTTAAAAGAAAATACTTACATGGCACAGAGAGGCATGTACATGGGACACACACACTGTGCATTTACCTAATGATCCATGAGAAGCTGATGTCCCCAGGAACGTGCTTTCTGATTGGCTTAAGTGTCCCTGGGGCTGATGGAGGAAATGCGATGAGAGGCTGACCGGTGGAGAAGGAGAGGCAGAGTGAAAAGAGGCAGAGCTTCCAAGGGACCCGGGGATATTTACAGGAGCAGAACTTTGCAGCAAACTCCCACCTGGACAAAGAACACACAGAGAGGATGGCTATGTATGACCATGAAGTATGGGCCAGAGCACAGTGCAGGAGTTCAGAGCAGAAGGCGTTAGCTTCCCTCTCTCCTTCCTAAGCCCCTCGGGATTCCCTCCGCTTCTCATCAGTTTCATTCCCCTCTTAGCCTTTAAGAAGAGCACTGAAGCTGCTGTCCCGTCAACCACGTAGGTTAAGACCCTCAGTTCAGCAGGCTACTCTTTCATCGGCCAAAGCAACAAAAGGTTTTCTGAGCAGAGTTCAATCCCTATCAGTCCAGAGAAGATGAATTTGGTATCTGGTGAAATACTTTGTAATGAAAAATTCACCTCTAAAACATGTGCCTCTTCCTTTAATACTTCCAAACAACCCGGAGTGAAAAGATTATCAAGCTGGGTCAGGTCACGATCTTACCCGCTAAAAATCAGTGACTAGCTTTAGTCACTTTAGACATACTTGAGTGCCTGGATCTATCAGTAATTTAAAAAAAAAAAACAACAAAATAAACAAAGCCCAGCCTCCAAAGACATCACACTTCCCTTCCACAAGAAGTCATTCTGTCGGCCACACACAGACTGAGGGAGATCTCAGCCCTGCTCCCCACTCTCTCCTCATCTCCCTTCTTACATCACCAGGTAACACCGAGACCTGACGTGAACGGAGGGGAAAGTAGTGTGGAGGATCTCTAAGCCACTGCAGAAGGGTAGTGGCAGAAGCAGGTCTGTCAGCAGGCACGCACAGTAAACTCCCTGACCAGGCTCTTATCTTTGGCAGGGAAGTGGAAGCGATGCTCTTTAGGGTTTCTCCCACAGGCCCCTTCCCACCTCAGCACAGCTCCAGGCAGCGTAGTTCCCTTGGAAACCTTCAGACCACCAAAGTTTGCTCTCATTCGAAACCTGTCTTACACAGCAAGGGTAGCCAGAAACTACAACCACTTCCAAAAAGCTATGAGACGTTTGGTTTTTCCCTGGACGCTCATTAGAGACAGGTAGAAGCGGCCTTAGCCCACCGCCACGTATTAAAATGAGACAGACACTACAGGAATCAAATCCGCAGATCATGATGACACTCTGTGACAGACAGACAGCATTACCAGGTCAGTAAGTTTCCTGTTACTGCTCGGGAGAGGTTTCTGCTTAAGATGCAAATAGTTATACTTTGGCCTGTTTTTAAAGGTATCAGATGGCTTCTAGAGTCTACTTACACACTAAGGAAGAAAAAAAAAAAAAACAAAAGAGAGAAAGAAAAATAATCAAGCAAGTCCCATTCAGTCTCAAGAAACATCCCAAAGACACCTGGGCCCAATGGCAAGAACTCAGCTCTGCTAGTCAATGAGGGCAAGCTTTGACTTCAAAGGTGCTCAGCGGTTGCCAGAGTTTGTTATAATTGCTGTTTTAACCAATGGTATTTTGGGACTGGTTTTAGAGCTTTGTTGGGCTGGCTCCACTGAGGTGACTGGGCAACACTGCTTGGCAGAAGATAAAGAAAGCTCTGTTGCTTTCATGTACCTATCATGATGCCACTCGTGTGGGGCACTGTGCTGCTGTCAAATGTCTTCTCCAGGGCAGCCACTCCGAATTCATTCAGGTCCAGGTCATCCAAGGCAGACTCTGCCAG
Source organism: Phalacrocorax carbo (assembly GCF_963921805.1). Classification (NCBI taxonomy): domain Eukaryota; kingdom Metazoa; phylum Chordata; class Aves; order Suliformes; family Phalacrocoracidae; genus Phalacrocorax; species Phalacrocorax carbo. The sequence goes on from NC_087528.1 coordinate 1,442,589, forward strand.
ACACAGAGGTACCAATTATGTTATAAAGGACCAACAACTTCAAGAGATAGGATGGCCCAAAGAGCCTACATGCAGAGGAGCCTTCGCTCTCTATTTGTCAGCCTGCACAGCCCTACTCTCCGCCCTGTGCAACGCTGCTCTTAACTGGTTTGGCAGAGTGTCATGGGCAGCTTTTCAGTTCCGGTTCTTTTGACTGATCTGATTTCTCTTTGTCTCAAAGCATTCCCAAACTCTATACGAAAACAAAAACTGTGATGAAATAACAGCAGTTCCCATAAGTCTTCCCCAAACTGCTCTTTCAAGTCTGTCCCTAATATGCAATAACACTGGCTTAGGACATGTCTGGGTCTGGCTTGTGCTTCGTCCCTACTTTGCTGAAGAGCCACTCAGAAAAGAAATACCAGTAGAAGGGAACACTTGAAAATCATCTCTGAGGTTCAAAGATGAGGTAAAATAAAGAAAGCTTATGAATGCCTGCAAATCTTGTATCTCTTTAAACGTGCCTCATCACTAATCATGATCAATATAATTCCATCCCACACATACCCACTCATTTCTATTATTAACAAATTAGTGAGATCACCTCAGAAACGTTAGATTAAAAAAAAAAACTAAAAAACCAAAAACCACCACAACCAGGTGACCAGAAAACCTGTACCTGTCTAGAAGGAGTGGTTCCACTCTCTGGACTCTCCTGTTCTCCTTTTTCTTACAGCCTCCGTCCCACACTCTATGAAGGGCAAGTCCTTGCAACCTACCTGGTGGTAGGCCTTGCTATAAAATTGCCATTTAGAATGTAAGGGGTTGTAGCTGTGGAAAATGCCCCCCTGATTTCCTGCCTACTGCAAGACCTCCTGATCATTTGACAAACCTAAAACTAAGGCCCTTTACACCATCTGACATTCTGAATAAGTGGCTCAGAGGCCTTCTGTTGGTCCCATGGGTGAATTTCATCTGTAATGACCTGCAGAAAACATCAGATGTGTCACAGTCACAGAAAAAGCTTACAGCCTCAGGAATCTGCCAGCACTGACAGATGAAAAACGAGTTCACTGGAACACCCGTGGCTACTCCAAGTCTCATACCTGGTGATCCACGTCTGAGGAAGCCCTATTAGCCTAAGTAAAAAAGGCAGAGTTACCTATGACAGACTCAACGGTGTCACTGGTTGGGTAGAAAGGAAGGGCATTGGCATTCATGCCCGGTATGCTGCTGGTGCCGGCAGGGCTTGGTGGCGTTGCAGCCAGGCTGGAGGTGATACTAGAGGAGATGCTGGATGTCAGTGGGCTCCCCACTGGGAGAATACCCAGTATGTCCTGAAACAAGAATTTTAAAAGGGAGAGAAGGAGGAAATAAAACATCTTTATAGAAGCATCCTTTCAGAAACATGCAGGAATGAGCCAAAGATCAGCAGCAAACCTGTTCTTGCCTGCTTCCAACCTGACAGATGGCTGGTGCTACTGCTGGACTGGGGGTGGGGGAAGAGATTAACAGCTTCTCTTTAATTTCTGCCGACTGTTCTCCATTTCCCCGCCCTCCCCCCAGCATTACAAATATCCTTCAGGCTGCCCCAGAATTAACTCCTGTGACCCACAGGTTGCATGCAATCATAGGGATGGGTCACACAATCACTCACACAGACTTAGCTCAGCACACGACTTAGAACTTGATATTAAATTCTCTTCGCCAAATCCTTGAACTTAGATGACTCCAGAGATCCATTCCAGCTCAATTTTCTGTAATTTGGAGACTCACTCCAGCACGGTCCAGGCCTACGTATCTATCCTGAATTCACACAGGTCTAGCCACGCACAGATAACCCCTCCAGCAAATCATCCCATCTTCATGAAGTAATCCCTCAAGCTGAGCACCCCTAATGGTGTCTGGGCTCTCATTTACTCCCTGCAGAGTTGTCTGGATCCAGAGATTTCCTTGTCTGCGGTAGCGCGAGCCCTGAGCTAGCTTCAGAGCCCTGCTAGCCGTACCGTACCTGTTTGGGCTGTAACAAAGGTTGCTCCTGGCTCCTGTGTTCCAGTGAGTGGGACTTCATTTTCGCTTGCTGCAGTAAAGAAACAGAACAAAAGATAAGCAGAGGGATCAGCAGCAAAATTAAAAATGGCTGACTGCTGGCTTTGGAGAGGCCATGGGAAACTGTCACCTCCTCTCTTACAGCCTGCTCTGGGCACTAGAGAATTCAGAGGGCGGGAGAGCATAGCAAACTGAAAACACTCCAAGTAATTTGCTTTCTTTACAGCAAGACATCACACCTTAGAGTTATGCTAAGACTTGCCACGATTACTTTTGCCTTCAATGCTGCTATAAGTCCTCTGCTAGCACAAAGGACATATTAAGAACCAAGACCAAGAATGAATTATTTTGCCCTATAAATAACCCATCAGCCCTACTAGTATCTAAAAAAAGGGCCAGAAATGGCGGGAGGCACGCTATATTTTTAGATTATGTAAACATTTTTCAGCTTTGGGAAAATAAAGTATGTAGATTATGTCTTCCCTCAAACTTTTGCAGCTCCCAGCTAGGATTGCAAAGTGAAATAAAGTGGTAACTAACCCATTTTAAAAGCAGCAGCATCAAAACTGATTTAAAAAAACCTCAAATTCGTCCCCCATCTATTAACACAGAGAGCTCAAAGCTATTAAAACGTAAGTGAGGTCGAGGCTGTCTGGAACTGCAAAACTGCATGAATGCCAACCTATATTTAGAATTCCACTATCCAGCCTAAAAATTCAGCTTAAGGACCTTCCAGTACTATATCCTTAACGGATATCAACCCTCTTGCCTCCCAGCATCAGTCAGTTCTGAGCTACAGCAACCAGAGCTGGGAAGGAAGCCGCCTCTCGAGCCTGTTGGCGCGGAACGGTCTGTTCTGCAGGCCTTGCTCTGCTCCTCCGGTGCCGCTACACGCGCGAGGCACGGGGACATCAATCACAGCCTCCGGGCACAGAGAGGGAGCACAGAAGTGCTGAGCCAGGGCTACTCCTTTACTCGCTCTCCAACCCCTCCAGTCTGAATCAGAGACATATTCCAGTCACAAAGTCCGCTCGATCATTTTTATCGCAAGTGCAGGCAGCCACCATCTCCGCAGGGGAGGTTCAGGCGTGATGTACCGCAGCAGCGCACGAGACGCCGCGCTGACCTGAGTGATACGCCTCGACTTCCTGGCTTAAACAGTCTTATGAAAAAGATCGACGATTGCTGGAGAGGCATGACATAACCAGACAGGCGAAAGAGCAGCGGAAGAATTCATCTGTTCGTTTTACTTAATTAAATCATTTTCTCTGCTCAACTGTATGCCTGTGGGCAGATGGGGAGGTCAAAGCCTGGCAAACAGGCAGTTGAGATACAGATGCAAAGATCCTTCTGCGGTAGGTGCCATCCTCTCACGCTTCCCTGAACAACATACAGTGCGTTTACATCCAGCAAAACTGCCGCTGAACCGATCACAGGCTTGTTTTCCCTCGTGTGCAATGGACGCGTTACGTTAGCGCATCTGTGTGTGTCTGATAACACGCCTGCTAGATTATCCAACACATCCCTACCCTGCTTGACACTCATCTGAACACAAGATGTGCTACGAACAGACATCAGAAGCTGGAGTGAAGGCACATACACAGCCGTACCCCCCCACCGAGAGGCTTCCTGCCAGCGTAGCTAGCTGGCTCTGGTGCAGTTCGGTCTTACTGGAAGGTTTTTTTTCTTTGAGGAGGATAAAAATTGAACTCATTTCTACGCTAGCCTCAATTTCCACTGCCTTGAATTCACATAACACTGGTAAAAAACAGAGCAAACCAATTGCCACCACTAAGCCAGTCTCCTTTAGCTCTGAATAACATTAGAAAGGGTACACATCAAGAAAGAAATTCAAAGGGCAAGCTGAAATTCTCCAGCTCACTCTGTTGCTGTCAGGAAAGAAAACAGGGGACATAAACTACGAGTGAAAGTGCATGTTTTCTGACCAGCATGGAACAAACCTACTGCACTGTGTGTCAGGACTTAGGAACACCTCCTGCTTGTGGCACTCGAGTCCTTCCAGTGCAGCCAGCATTTTCCCAGCTTGCTAAATCTTTCGGGACTCAGGAAAAGTATTTTTAGCTTTAACTGCTGGCTCAGCCTTACCACAAACTATGTGGGACCTATTAACACAGAAGGTGCATTTTTCATTCTAATAAGATAGAAAATATCTGTACTAATTCTACAGAGGGAAAATGACAAACCTATTGCAGAGCTGAGGCAGAGTGTCTCTTAAGTTTTCAAATATGAGTGAACAAAGTTAAATGCCTAATTATTCGTCTAATTTACAGGGTATATGAGAGTCTCTGGTGCCCACTGCAGCCAAAGGGAATTACAGAGGATTTAAAAAAGTAAGTAATTATAGATTAAAAGAAAATTAAATCAGGACACTTATGAGACACCTAATTTTGTCTGTAGAAGCCTAGCGTATGACAACTGTGATTACTTCCATCTATATCTTAATAGCTATTTATTCCAGTCATTTAATACAGGTTTTTGCTTAATTAAAGCCACATAAGTAAGAAGCTACCTGAATACAGTATCTTTGTAGCACAACCTGGACTTCAGACATAATGCTCATCATCTGGCCCTCATTTTAAAAGTCCTGTTCATGCTCCATCCCCTTTCTCCTTGGCTTAGGCTTGCTGCTCATTTTCTCCAAAGCAGGGCCTCCCTGGCACCCTGCCTCTGCTGGCAGGAAACAGGGGTTCTCTCAGTCCTTCGGCTCTGGGTTCACCCCTCCTTTGCAGCAGAGGCAATAGAGAACGAGCACATGTTTTTTCTTTTGTTTCTAAACAACTGCTACAAGCTGCTGTGCCCGCGAGAAGTGCCAGGATCACAGCACGGTCTGCTCTTTACCCCCAAAGACGCGTTGCATCAATCTGAAATTTCCTAAGCCACATCCACGTTAAGCAAGACAATGAAAGCATTTATAAGAAAGCGTACATGCATATAGCTTCATCTGTATTTGTCACTAAATCATTTTAATTAGGCTAAAGAGTGTTCAAGACTGGTCCTTCTGCAGCGTTCGGTCATATTTTCCCAAAGTTGTAAAAATAAATAAAACAAACCCCACAGAGCCTGCTTCTAAATCCAACTACTTATGCAAGATCTCGTCTGGACGGGATATTTCCACTGTTTTCTCACAGCAGTGCAACGCTAACACAGCAGTGTAAGCACAAAAGGCTAGCTTCTTTAATATTACAGACAAGAGTTTAAATGTAGCCAGGCTGAAAGCAGCATTTCTTGTCATCTCTTTTTCAAGCAACACAGACCAGGTATTTTTATTCCTTTTTATATTTTTTTTATAACAAAGAACTTGTAGGAAATATTTTTGCAAGCACCTCTTCATAAAAGTAGCCAGTCCTTCCCCTAAATCAAGATGTTGTTCTACTACACTTAGAAACTCAGCGAGGAATAAGAACTGAGACCCAAGTTGGACTCGGCTGACTTGGAGGGGACGGTGCAGAGAAACTATTAATTGTAACGTCAAGAAAGGAAATTCACAATAAGAAGTTGACTGTGGAAAAGCTCATGTGTGGCAGAACAGATGGGAGAGACTGTTGTAGGCTTAGGGAGCAGTCTGACGCTGACACCAAGACGGAGAAGACCGAGGAAGCAGCAAGACAAGACTGGGATATTCAAAAGGGATATGAGGGAACATCATTAGAGATGTGGGTTGGGTAAGATTGCAGAGGGTTCTTCAAATGAGAATGAGGAATTCAAATTTAATGCAGAAGCCACAGGAGAGAGTCAAGGGTCAGAATAGCGCAGCCAGAGAAGCAAGAGACAACTAACATGACATTTTTAATACACCAGAGAAATGGATGGTGAAAACAGAAGACAAACCAAGTCACGGAGATCAGGGTAAGAGTTCGGAGTGAGAACAGAGAAGGAGGGATGAGTTTCCGTGAGACAATACAGCAAAAGAAACAGCAGCTCTTGGCAAGGACCTAAACAGGGAAAAAGAAAGAGCAAGAAGTGATATCTGGGAAGCTACCCAGGGTCAACACAGGACAGAAGTTGTGAGGGATTAGGAGAAGTAGCAGCTTGACTTCTACAAATTGAGTGTGCGATGGCAGCTACGCAGACAAGAACAGATGAAGGATGGAAGAGACTGGAAGGGAGGCTGAAAGCTACAGCAGGGATCTGAGAACTGCTAATGAGAATAGCGCTTTCTCATTTTTGTTCCTTGAAAAAATAAAAATACATTCAAGCTAGACTGGGCAATTTCTCATTCCTCCTCATCCCCCCCAACTCCTCCAGCCAATACTCCCGACTAACCTGGCATTTGAAACTCTTCAAATACTCGGCCCCCACCTGATCTTCTCGCTCAAACCCCGGTGCTTTCTTGTAGCTGCCGGCTGCTGTTACAGAGTCTGGAGGAAAACCAATGGTCTCCAAGCTGTGTGGCTTTCCAATGGCGCCAGGAGGAGACCCACATATATTAGATGGGCTTCCGAGACTGCTGTTCCTACAAAGAATCTAATAGAAGGAACAAGTGTCAGGAAAGTATAGCCAGCCAGTAGCGACAACTCGAAGAGGAGAGGCACCCCGCAGAAGAGCTCATTCACTTCACTGTGCATTGATTATACTGACAGTCAACACAAGCATACAGGCTTCCAGTAAAGAGTAATTAAAAACCAGGACAGAGCTCCAGTAGATACTGGATTTATACAGTCCCACAATTACGGTTTTACTGCCATTACTTTGTACTGGAGTGCAGTCTTATAAAACCCAACCTACAGCTCTAGTGACATTTATTGTTTTTGAGGCCTCGGATGTGACCGATCAAGTTTCCAAACCTGACCAAAACTCCCTCTGCTCTCCTTCGGCTACGGTGGATCCTGTCTGCACTCTGAGTAGTAGAGTGAAACCTGGAAAGGTGCTATGGCAGTCAGAACAACCAAGCGTATCTGAGCTACGTGTAACACCGTGCCTTTTGCTTTCCAGTTGGAAATCTGAAAGTTTTAATGCAGGCACAAGGCAAGTATCAACAGCTGCATTAAAACACCCAAGGATTTCCAACAGCTCCATTCTTCAGACTAATAGCAGGGATCACAACCACATGCAACAAGGCTAGTTTTGCACTGTAGATGAAGCCACAGACAGCAGCAAAGGAGATTAAGATGAGTTTTTGAGAAAGCGCCTACCTGGATCAATGCAGATATCCCATTTCTCTGGGACAAGAAATGATTTGCCTGCACTGGCAAGCATGACTCTGCTTCAGACAACATTTCGACAGCTACTGCTATCACAGATTCAAATGTGGCACAATCTGGGCTAGCATTAGAAAGAAGGAGCATCCTACAGTGTTTTGATTTTATTTTTATACAGACATTCTGCTGTCCATGCTTCCCTACAGTCGCAAAGATACTACTCACTGTGGTGGAGGTGGGGCTAGTTGGCAGAGTTCCTGATTTATTCCACACCTACAGTACAAATACAAAACAGAACAGGCCATGTGAGGCTGGCTGCTAAGAGGGACCTTTTTTGCCGATTAATTCATCGTGTAAAGTGATCACCAGCAAAGCCATATTTGTTTGCAAGCTACATACAGATGCCCTGTGGAGTGATGAAGTCACAGAAAGACATGTGTTGCCGTTTGGCATATATCCAAGGATTAGGAAGACTGTTTAAAAGACTAAGAGTCTGAGATAAAAAAAGACCTAAACAGTCTATTAAGTGGAAGGTATTTTCAATTTTGCTGCAGTTTTCAGAGAATTTAGATGACACATTCACAGGGTGAAGGGATGAAGGGGCTTTGGTTTTTGCTGCTTTCCACAGTGCTATTTAGTGAGAGAAAGTATTATGTCCCGGCTTTTGAAGATCTGTTTGGAATTCTAGCTGCAATCGAATTCAGGAGAACTATGAACTGTTAGGTTGGCTTTGGCACTAATAAAATTAAACTATCAGCTTCTCTTTTTCAAAGAGGGGGATAAGATAGAACAGAGGTCCTAAATGAGTTCACCCCATTCTGGCCAGTTTCAAATGAGTTTAAACTCATGTCATTTTACCTTCTCAAAACCTCGACCAATCATTTGAAAAGGTTACACACCTTATCAAGAGCAGTGCAAACAGGAAAGACTTCACAAACTAAAAAAAAGAAACCCAGCAAAAATGAAGTGGTCTGGCATTCCATGGGCTTCTTATCGGTCTGTGTTTATCTGTCCAGCATTTAAAGATCTTCCTTCTTGTAAGTGCAACTAAAATAAAGTACTACCAACGATCTGGGGCATTACTTAAACACATTCCAGAGTTTAGCTATCTCCAGAAGTAGGAGAGGGAGGGCATCAAGGATATCCTCTAATGCAACACACAATATGCACAGGCTAAACCTCTGAGATTACATATGTAAACAAACTCAATTGTAGTTATGTACTTTAGACATTGTTGGCTCACAGCCTTTAATTAGAGTACTTGGAAACTAAGCCCAATATGTACCTCCAGACAGGAAGGAGTTGGACTTCATGTGCGGATGTATTCCACTTTCCTGAAAGTACATCCACAAACTTCCCACATAAAAGAAGGCTTCGAAATTTTATAGGTGAGGGGACAACACTAAAGCCACTGAATTGTATGTTCAAAACAAATAGATCCCTTTAAAGAGTGTGGAGCTGAAATCGAAAAGAAAAATGCTGTATCTTTTGGGCTTTCGGATACTTAAGATTTCTTTTCTTGGGAAAAAGAAGTACTCGGAGAAACCCAGATTTATGAAGTACGGACAAGGCTTCCCCACAGAGCTACATACGTTGCTAAGGTCTGGGGCATGTGGGCTGGAAGGGCTGACCGGAACAGAATCGCCAGCTGCTGACGGCATATACATCACAGGGCCTGTCTGTGTCGGGCTAGACACAGCCGAGGACTGCTGTAAATCTTCACTGAGCGCAGGCTCTGGAAGAAATAAACACACATGGAATGTTACTCAAAGCTGTACAATCGCAATGGAGCACAAGACACTTAGGAACAAGAATATTTAAGATATTCTTGAGAGAAGAAATATTCCACAAGTACCTACTTATAAGTATAGAAGCAAGGAGAAACCTTATCTGGCAAATGGCTACTACTTATCTAATATTCCTTGCAGTATTCCTGCCACCACTCGTACACTATGCTGCCCTTTAGTCCATTAACGCTGCTCCAAAGTTATCTCCCCTGTGTGAGTTGTGTTTTATTCGCTCAGCTGTCTTGAACTGAGCAGAGCTTCCTTCATTGCTAGGCACAAAGTTGATGGGTCCATTATAATTAGCTGAGGGAGATAAGATCCCATCTGTGCTCAGTACACACCACTACCAAAAAAAAGGGAGTGTTACATAAAAAGGCACAGACAAAAAGGAATTGTCATTGGATTGGAAGGTAAAGCAGAGATGCTGCAGACTTGTAGTATTTACATCTAGCACAACTCAGCATCTTTACAAAAACTACAGAACAGACACTAAGCCTGTATCACAATACCTTTAAAGTACTGCTTTCAACACATTTCTTGCTAACAATCAGCAAAGCTCGTGCTAAGAGCAGATATAACATATAGGCTCCTGTTATTTTAATTGAATTAGGCCCTCAGTGTTCACCTTGCTCAGAAAGGACTAGAAGATACAATTCCGTAAGACAGCACAAAAAATAACCAGGTTGGAATGACCCAAGTGCCACAGAATGTTACTCTGGCTTTGAAGTAGTAAAGTATCAAGTGCAGTAATCTTGTTAGGAATACGCATCTCCTGACCAAAATACTGTTATGCACTAGGGAGTTGGCTAAACTCTGTTTCTTTAGCAAGACTCCATTCTCCCTTAAGCTGGATCATACTGTGTAGTTGCGCTACTGTGTTTCGGGGCATCATAGCCCACAGCTCCAGCTATAATTACTGCTTGTCCACAAGTCTTCCTATACAAGGAACTGCATAACCTGTAGGGAATTTACTCTCACCATCCCCTGACAAAGCCAGCAATTACTAATTCCACCGTTTACAAAGGATAATCAAATACAAAGAGGTTTGCTCAAGGCCATGTATTGAGTCAGTATCAGAGCCCATCTACTGACTTCTGAGTAACCTGCTCTAATTGCTGCAACTTCAACGGTGAGACTGGAGTGCAGAAACTGAGTAGGAGCCCTAGGACCAGGAGCTAACCATTTATCTATAAATATTACTACCCACCTGAATCTAGAGCCCCCACAACCGAAACAGCATCACTAGTTCACAGATGATGGAAGTGAGGACTGAAATAATGCCATATAAATCAGGGAGCTAGCGGGAAAAGAGGATTTGAGGAAAAGCAGACAAAAAGCTGCACGTTTTTCTCCTCCAACCTGACTGAAACCTAATTTACACCTGATTTAAACTCTAAGCAAAACTTTGTAAATAGTAAAATAGCATTTAATTTTTAAAACAGATCAATACATTCTCTATAATCAGCAATTTTATCCTCAGCTTTTTAAAATACACTTTGCAACTTTGCTAGGTACAGTTCATCCATGTACAGAAGAGAAGCAGCTCCCCCTGTTCCAGTCCTCCTAAACTGACATACAGAGAACTGAGCAAGCGAGAGGGAACAGAGGGAGGGATTTCAAGAGACAGCGCAGAGCGTGCTACAGGCTAAGTCCTTACAGACCCCCTACTGCCTTCAGCTCTGCCAACACCTCCCACACTAGCACAGTTTTATAGGAATTATCAAAGTTAATACTTTGCTTTTGAAAATCATTCACAGAAGCTCTAGCTTAGTGGCCCTATATTTTAAACTATCTCTTTTGGCCAGAAGCTCTCCATAGCTCAGATATCCATGAAAGACGAGAGAAGCAGCCCACGTACGTTCTACATGTGCAAAGGCACAGAAGGGTCCTCGGGGACAGCTGCCAGACTGCTGCATATCATTGCATTTGGTGGATTTGTAGATCTAAGGATGGGAAAAAAAAACAAAAAAAAACAAACCAGACATGAACAGGAAAAAAAACAGTGACCGGCAGCCCAGGTACAAAAGTACTATGAAGAGACTCGACAGCAAGGTAGGAACACAGATAAAAGGCACAAAGGCCAGCAGAGTTCAGGGTGACCATTTCAGCGCTTTACTTCAAAGAAAGGAAAACCCACTGTAGTTACAGAAACACCAAAATAGGCCCATCACAGCTCAGCTCACCCAAAGCTTAACCCATCACGCATCAGCTCACCCAAAGGCCACCATTTACCATAAGGTCCCTCAGTCTCACTGGAAGCTCCATTGATATTGCAAATGGTAAAAAGTAGGAAACAGCTGACAGATGACAGCACAGGAAGGTACGGCCACACGTTTGCAAGGAAAATAACAAACCATTGACAATGACTGTAGGAAATGGATTATTCCCTTTCCCCCCAGTTTGACAGGCGGTGACAATGGTTACTTTGCCGATACAGGCCCAACAAAGCTTTTCAACACTGTAACATGAAGCAGACTAGGACAGGGTCTTAATTACACTTTCTGCAGGGATACTGGAATGCTCTGGGCATGCTCACAACTAAGAGTTTAGTGGGTTTTAGCACCAGTTTGTGGGTATCTATGGTTTGGTGCGATCATCGCCAACCAAGAATTTTTCTCAGGGGAAACAGATGCTGTATGCTCACCTGCAAACCCACATCATGCTTTCGAAAGGACCCCCATACATGGGACTGCTCTTACACTTGAGTTCTCCCTACTTTTCTTACCTCCTCCCATATGGTCTACCTAATGCAAAGGCACCCCCTGCCAAGCAGCTGGATTTCAGCTTACTTCCAACAGGCAGTTTCTCCGTATCCCAGGACCACATGCAAGCAGCCCACGTACTCTCCCAGCTGGCACGCTAATTTACTTCATAAGCCTGGAATGCTTTTGCTTTTCTGGTCAGCTACCAAACGGAGCGAGCAGGTTACCGTACCTCTGGATGGAACTGCTGTTCTGTGCGAGTGTGGCAGTATTGGCATGAGTCCCCATTTTCACACTTACTGGGATCTCCCCACTCGTCTCCATGTTTCACACTGGGACATGGCGAAGATCTGTGTAAATAAGGTCGCAGGAGAATGCATCAGACCCACAAATGCTTTGAGCTTTGCTTCCTCAGCCGGGAGGCAGGTTCAGCTGCTCTATCTGTTTGGCTGGCCGCTGCCTCCCCAGCCCCCACCTTGCTGCTACCGCATCTTCTTCCCCCTCTTCCCATTTCCCGGTGAAAGAAACATGGCTTAGCTCTCCATCTGAAACCGAATACAACCCGAACCAACATAACTTAACAATATTAGCAGCTGATGTGATTAGTGTCAGAGATGCTGGGTCTGGTTTCTGTTTTGGAACTGTACGTTCATAGAAAGCTAATAAGTTAATTGGCTAATCCTAAAACACATAATACCCTTACAGTGGTACGTTTCCAGGGTTTTAGTATGGCCATGTGGAAAAGGGGCTGAGTCAGGTCACTGGGGAAAAGGCAAGTCCATTTTCTCCCTCCCAGCCAGGAACAGTTCTTTTTCCCAGTTCTGAATTTTTGCCGTGACCTACTTCCCCCACTCTTTACGCTCTTAACCATACCCTCGAAAAACAGCAGAGGGAAGCAGATATCAGCAGCGGATGCCTGCAGGAAAGAGGCAGCCACATCAGCTGGGGGTGGGTAAAGCAACACAGAAGTGAGCGGAGAACGGGAGGGAAGAAGCTTTCACCTCTTCCCTTCCCAACACACCCAGGCAGGGGCAGAAAACGCATCGCTGCTGCCTGAAGACTGGCTTGGTGTTTCTCTTTCTCCTGAAGGTGTTGGGATTAAATAAATAAAAATCAAAGGAACGTTAGTTTTTTAAATATGGGCTTTCAGTGCTGATTCAAAAATTTCTGTGAATGCTGGGGGTGGGGAAGGGAAGTGAGAACATCCATGGCATTTTCTCTCCCCGCTTTCTGGTCTGCTCTTATGTCTTTCAAAAAGGAACTAAGGAAAAGCCCCACTGAGACCACAACAAAAGCTCTGTTGTGTCGGAGGAAATGAGGGCCTATAAATTGGATGAAACGCGTTCAGGGAGACATGGCATGCTGAAAATCCAGCGACAGCTGAGTGACGAGAACACCCTGGTGCCTCAAAAGCACGCTCTGTGGCAGTCGGTTAGGAATGCATGTCCAGCTACAGTACTGGCCACGCCATGCCTCGCGATCCCCATCACCAGGCACCCACAACCAGCAGCTTCATGATCCTGAATCCTTTACCATGAAAACACAGCTGTGTGAGTTTGTTTCTAGATGGGGGTTAAACCTTTCTTTTGTTTCCTTTTTCCTGCACTGCTTTCTAAAGCAGGAGTTTGTACGGTAAGGGAAGGCCAGACACAGGTTCTATTTGCCTTACAGCCAGGGCTGTAACATGATTTAGCAACAGTCATTTATTAGAGACACTGGTTCCTATATACAACAAAACTCCTTGTTTAACTTGTTATCCTCTTTCCTAGGCAGAAATAACAGTCCATCACATTTGCCACTACAGGCCTTGGAGACACACTAAAAAAACTCATCTAGTGGACAAAGTCCTAGATCCTTCATTACAGATTTCATAGAATTATAGAATCATTAAGGTTGGAAAAGACCTCTAGGATCATCAAGTCCAACCATCAACCCAACAATAGCATGTCTCCTAAATCACAGAATGTCCAGGACCATGTTACCTGTATTTGTGTTTTCTCGGGCTTCTTCTTCTGTCTTTGCTATTGTGGTAGTAGGGACAGGCATAACCCTGGCGACAGAGACGGGGAGGTTTCTTACATTGCTCTGTCTTGTAATTTCCCAACACGTACGTTGTATCTGCAAAAGAAGGAACCAGTTAGCGGGAGATGACCGTGATCTGTATTTACTATACAAAAGTTTTCGAGGGGAGCAGGCACTCCACAAACACCAGACTTTCCCAGCGCCACAGACCCTAAGTGACACTCACCTTGCCACCTTGGCTCCTCACTCAGTATTTTCTCTATCATAGCATGGCTAGCAGCGACTGCAGACTGACCCTCTATGCCACCTTCTGATGTAGTCTGACCATTCTGCAAAGCCTCCATCGCCTGAAGCTCCCTTCGTGGACAGAGTTAAATGAATATACAGACTGAGCAGGTGAAGAGACAGGTGAAGGTGTATAAACACTGACATACTGGAGCACAGTAACAATTCCTAAGCAGGTGCATTTCATTCATGCATTTTTTTGTCAGCAAATCTCTAGTCAAACAGCAACTGCAATTCATGTTCTTCATTCCCTGGGAATTCCAGACGCATTATTTTGACCCCCCAGACTCCAAACCACGGCACAACTAGTTTGAAGTGTGCTCCCTTTCCCCATTTTGAGTATCCTCCCTGGAGATTTTGTAGATTTGCCTTATTAGGAAGGGATATATCATCATCGCTCCAGCACTAAGCTTTTCACGCTGAAGTAGTCCTGTCCTTCAACCGTCTAGCTTTTCATTTGGGTACAGAAATTACCCTTTCCATAAAGAGCCCCAGCCTCTACTAACCTGATGTCATACACCGGAGAGCGTAGGTCATGGGGCCCATGAGCGAATGCGCAGTGGACTCCGTTCTTTGTGCAGTTTCCCTTGGAGTCTGTCTCATGAATGCAGATTCCAGTTTTGTAGTAGCGCAAGTGATACCTCCTCTCTGTGTCTCCAGTAGTTCTATGCAAGAAGGGGCACCTGAGGTACAGGAGGAGGGCAAGAACAGCCTGAGTTTGGTCACGCAGGTGATGGACTCCACACTAACAGAGGACATATTGCCGATACAGGATGCTGTAGTTGACACCACCTTTGCTAACTCTGCCTCTTCTCCTGTGCTGTGCCTTCCAAAGCTACACAGAACCCCTAAACCTGTCACCACACAGTATAATAGCTTCCCTCCCCAAAAGACAACTGGATTACTAAGCCAGCAGCAGCTTATTGTTCTAGCCTAGTGACTGCCACAGATCTGGAAACGATCAAGAACACTGTGAAGGCGTTCCGATATACTAGCCATGACTGAAGGGACATCACATGGCACACACCATTTCCTCAGCAGCCCCTCTAGACTTCGTGCTGTTACTGTTTCCTGCTGATGTACTCCTAGAGGGCTGCAACAGTCTATAGCGAGATGCATCCTTTATGCAGCGCACAGGACAAGACACGAGAATTACAATACTACCATTTTAACTGGCGTTTTATTTCCCCCCTTGAGCAGAAAAGAACAATCTACACTGAGTAGTAATAAAAAACAAGAGCAAGATGGAATAGATGAAGTTTAGATATTGCAGCATCAAGCTAAAAAATACAAATCAGCAAAGAGTTCTGAGATGGCAACAGTTTTCATTTACTGAGTTTGAGCCAGACATGAACAAGTGATCTAGAAGCCAAAGCCCCCCAATATCCTATTTCCAGTCCCTTCTAGTTCTCTTCTAACGATGAAGAAAGTACTGAAACCGAGGCCTCAGGCTGGGGGATCATTCCATTCTGCTGTAGTCACAAGATCTTTACTTAATCAGGTAAAAAAAAAAATTGTTTTCCCGATAAATAGCATTTTTCTGTGTGTTTATACTGGCACCATGAAAGGGAACTGGAATTCCATCTTTCTATAGCATCTCTATATAAAACACTCCCTATACTTGACCACAGTTTGGCTACACTATTTATTCTTCCAGATCTGTCATGTGGCTAAAGTTATATTACTGGGTTAACCCTTTCATTGCTGGAGTCTGCCACATATGCAGTAGAAACACTTGCACTTCTGCTCCAGTTAAACTTACCGCAGTCACAGGGAGAGAAGCCCCAACAAAACAGACTCTTCCTCATGTTGCCTTATTCTGGGCACCTGCCATTTCCCTGATGGCTTCTTAAAAGTTCAGGAAGTCAAAATAAACTGGCAAGTAACCAATGTGATTTAAAAAGCTGGGGATAGTTAATTAGGGGGCAGACTAGAGGACAAAGCTCCTCCTCTTTCAGCAAGCTGTTAAAAACTAAGCTACCCTGCTAGTGAGCAAGAGCTATTATTTGACAGACAGGGACTTAGGGGAACAGAGTCCTTCTCAGTCCATTCACCAGCAAGCTGTTTTTCACACCTTGACTTTGCCAAAGATTCCCAGGCCCGTGAGGACACCGAACGATGCAAGAGCTGAATTCCCATCTAAGTGACCCGTAGGATCATCTCTGCAGCAGGCCGGGAGCACACGGGTTGGTGTGACAGTTTTTACATCTGTTCTCATGTTACGCATGTTACAAAGCTGCTTTACTGCTGACTTGCCTCATCTCTACGAGAACTGGCTGGAATCATCACCTGGCCTGATCCCAAAAGCCTAATGCCTGAAAAGCAGGGTGCAGTCTTTACTTACTCATCCCCTTCTGGGCAGATGCCTGTGGTCTCATCATACTTGGTACAGTAAATGTCAGGGCTGTAGTTAAATGTACCATCCCGGCGGCGGATAGATCTGCGACGACGCTGGTTGACAAAGTGCCAGTGGAAACAAGTGTAGGGCCGGTGCTGGGTGCACTTGTGCTGCACGAAGAGAGGGCACTGCTCCGTGCGGAACTCCTTCAGGTAACTGCAGGCAGAAATCCAACAGCAGGAGGTCAGGACCAGGATGCTGGCCAGAGGCAATACCCACCCGCCCCGCAGAGTCCAGGCCAAACCCAGCCTGCGTCCGTCACGGAGACCTGATGTCCTTCCCACACCCTCCCCGGCTCTCCCTCTCACTAACGGAGGCTGCCGCGTGTCTGGAACGGGAAGATATCAGTTACCAGGGCAGTGAACACAAACACGAATGCTAACGATAGCAGAGGTTTGGTGTCGTTGTAAAGAGGCTTTCATGAGCTTAGAAAATAGTTTGTGAGAAAACCAGAACTCTTAAGTACCTTTCTATCCATTTCTATCTCTAACTCTGAGACCTATCTGGGCAAAAAGGGGTTTCCTTCCCTAAAGATATATGTTCAGTTTAAAAAACAAAACAAAACAAAACCCCAAATAAAATACACTTCCTTGTAGCCATGTTTAAAGCTTCAAGTTACTAAGAAAGACTTTTAGAAGACTCTCCTCCGGGTTTAACTCTGCTTCTTCTTCAGCACGTGGTTGACTATGAAATTAAAATTAATTAATTTCTCTCTTGCAATCTCGTGAATTCAGGACTCAATCTTGGAAAGTGGGATAACTATCCTCAAACTCCTGCATGTTTCTGTGCTTTATTTTTAATATGTAATTCTCTGAAAGTACGTGCCTTTTATCCCGAGAACTACAGAAGTCACAAGCTTTTATTTGTGACACTAATAACAGCCTCTAAACCCAGATTGTAGAGGATTACAAAATGCTTTAGATCAACATAATGATCTGCCTGCGATCTGTGTGTAGGTGCTTACAAAATCCACGCTGCCTGAACCCCACCAGCTGCCCTGCATTTATTGGGAACGTACGAACAGCTCAGGTAGCTCAGACCCGAACCCGTCCCGTTTGGGTCTCAGGGTCACCTGCAGGAGCAACACAGAAGGCCCAGAGCAAGCAGGCGCGGGGTAACTGCATCCCACAACAAATCACATTCCGGTCTCTTACTTTTAAAGGTCAGTTTAAGCAGCGAGCAGCGAAATTTGTCGGTCAAAATAGAAGTGCTGGTAATCTGTTGGAAGCAACAGGATGATATAACAGCAAATGTGGGCTCATTTTAAACTGCTTATGTACTCCCAGGCAACAAAGCGGAGTACAGGAATTTGTCAAGCGTTCATTCCCATAGCAGACATCTTTCTAACGTGTTTCTAAATAAATGGAAAGCTGTCTGATACCCAGAGATGTATCTACAGATAATGCCATCATGCCAGATTCATTCTGAAAGCAACATCTGTAAATAAAGCTTCCTTTCCTCTTTACCCCTGGCTGAAGAGAAAGCCTCGGGAAAACGCACAAATTCAAGTTGTTTTGTTTACTACGAAGAGAGAACACCGCTGGCTTCCCTACATTAGATTTTGCAAGCATGAAAGGATAAAAGCTCTCCCTCCTCTTCATCCTCCACAACTTGCAAGATCCACCGCTTCGGACCTGCGAACGCTCGGGGCTGGAGAGCCTCGCAGCCGGCTGTAAGCCCTTGTCAACCCAAACCCATCTGTCCTCCACAGTCCAGCCTGGCTGGAACAGTATCTACATCGGGGGCCCAAGGCTTAACATCAGAAGAACCAGAGCCGGCGTGCAGAAGCAGGTCTGTTTGGAGGAGCTGAGGGCTAACAACATCACTTTGTTCCTGTTCGCTTTTAAAAAGCCAGCTCCATTCAAGTGGAGATCCCTACTCCAACCGCAGCAGCAATTCATCTGAAAACTGAATGCCGCAGTAAAATTAATCCATTCTTGAAAAGTTTTCCAAGCTGTCAGACCAAGTAGAGTTGTAAAAGGCAAAATTCCACAGATTATTTTATCTGTCGGCGCGCTAGTAAGACTTTGAACAAAGGCAACTATAACAACATTTAGGTTAGAAAGTGAATTAAGTAAACTTGAGCAGCACGTCACTTAGGCTGCCGTCCAGAGACCCTACACAGTCACCCGCCAGTCCCTTCCACCTCTGCGTCCCCACCCACACGTCAGAGACACGAGGTTCAGGTTACTCCCATTTTACATACGGGGAAACCGTAAAACAGCTGGCTATGTGCCCTGGCCAGTATCACACAGCGATCGGAGTTGACAGCAGAAACCAAGGGCATTTAAACTCCTCCATCTTCAGTGGAGTGAGTCCTGGGCTTAATGTGAAGAACAGCATCCTGAACCTCTTCGATGCTCTGGAAGCTAAGGGGAGATATCAGGCCTAAACAAACGGGGTATCGAGCCCAGCAGCACTCCAGACTTCTAGTGATAGGCGCGTATGAAACACTTAAAAAAACCTAAAATATAACAACTGCAAGATCAACCAAGCTGAAAGAGCTTCCCTTTAGCAGGAGAGTTTAAAAACGTACTCACTGACTAGGGAGTTCAGTCTCTGGAGTGTCAATCGCTGCTGAAGAGCATTTGAAAATTAATTGCATTTCATGATTGGCTAAACTCCCTGGAGAAACATTTATTATAATGTAAATGAAAGATAATTACATAAGTAAATGGTTCACCTGAAAAGTGTTTAACACCTAACTTGCTTCATCAGAAAATCATTCTTTAATGCTGTCTATTAAATAAATGATCTCTCACTCTTAATTTCAAAGCAAGTCCTGCAAACAGGTACCACTGAGCTCTGCAGGACACATTAACTGTGCGTGATCACCTCTGCAACAGACCCAGCAGAGGAAAAGGAGTTGTCACATTAACTCAGTTGTTTCAAGCCTTTCAATCACGGCTTTGGGTTTGTCTTTTTTTCAAGCTACTACAACGTTTTAAATCACCCTCCTCCACAATAGCCTGAATGGTAAATTGCCTTATACCCCTTTATTTTCCTGAAGTGAGTTTTGGCTCCTCTGGGAGAACACGGACCACTCAACCAGCCACTTTTATTAAAATATATGAAAAGGCATCTAAACCACATGTGTTTTGGGAGCGTAGAAAGGATACGCAGACGGCACTACCGCAATGTGATGGCTCACAAAGCGGAGAGCTATTAATATTTCAGTAGCCTCTTTGCAGAGGCTCTAAACAGAAACGCAGCAAACACTGTCACGACAGATTCTTCTGGTGTCAATGGTCCCCGTAATTTTTTTTCCCAGAACAGCTGAGAAAAAGGAATTTCTGAATGACTCTCGGAACGGAAAACATGTTGAGAGCTGGTACGCATTTCACGCCGCGTCAGCCAAACGCTGTGCCTGTACAGGAAGAGGAAATCCAGCAACGATAACTTGCATTTCTCAACTCCTCTCTAAAGATTTCAGGAAACTCTACAGCCCCCACATGAGGGACAGAATTATTACCTGTATTTTATACACGGGTTACTTCTATGTTTATTTAAAAAAACAAAACTGTAAAACTAATCAGCTCGGTGTTGGTCTACTTGACTCACTTCCTTTTGTATACACGTATATCTCATATTTTCAAACCCACACAACTTTTTAAAAAGTGGAAAGCACATAGCACAGTGGTCTTTTGATACTACATTAACATCAACAGCAACACCCGTGTTCCTGGAGGAAATGTTATCATTTATGAGTCCTACTGAACAAAGACAACTGCAATTCTAAACAAATAGGACAAGACCAGTGAGAACAATGCAGATCAAAGTCCCCAGGCTGAATTGACCTTGCTGCCGAACAGGATGGATGCTACTGGAAATGAAAGCTTATTTCGCTAGGAAGACAACAGGAGAGGTTCTTAGACTAGCTTTGGGAACACCCAGAGTCTGGCAGGAGCTGCAAAGTACTAGAAAAAACCCTCCAATGCTACTTCGCTGAAATTTCACCTCCTCTGGGGCGGGATGTGGGAAGGGGCAGTAATTACCCTCCGCAAGACTGTACACTAGAGGGGGAACTGCTAACTGTCTTTAATTGCTCGTAGCAGCTGGACTCTCCAGGGCAGGGTAGCAAGTGCTTACATCTGCAGCCAGTAACTGCAGCCAGTTCCTGCTCTGCCCTGGAGGAGCTGAATCATAGAATGGTTTGGGGTGGAAGGAACCTTTAGAGTTCATCTAGTCCAACCACCCTGCAGCCCAAACACCCTTCAACCAGATCAGGTTGCTCAGAGCCCCGTCCAACCTGACCTGGAATGTTTCCAGGGATGGGGCATCGACCACCTCTCTGGGCAACCCATTCCAGGGTTTCACCACTCTCATAGTAATAAGTTTTTTCCTTATATCCAGCTTAAATCTCCCCTCCTTTAGTTTAAAACCATCACCCCTTGTCCTGTCACAACAGGCCTTGCTAAACAGGTCGTCCCCATCCTTCCTATGGTCCCCCTTTAAGCACTGGAAGGCCACAATAAGGTCTCCCCACAGCCTCCTCTTCTCCAGGCTGAACAACCCCAACTCTTTCAGCCTGCCTTCATAGGAGCCGCAGCCTGCTTTGGGAGCTGCAGGAAAAAAGATGAGCGGGGTGGGGGAAAAAGAAAAAATTGTGTTTCCAAACACCACCACCAAAAAAAAAAAAAAATCAAACCTAGAAAGGAGGGCTGGGGGAAGAAACCAAGAAGAAACTCTAACCTAGAAGCTTCGTTTTTAAACTCAACGTTGCAGTCCTGTCCTGGTCACGTTCGCTGCCTGCTGCTGTTGCAGAGATGTCTTCCTTTGCTGCAGCTTTACCGGTTTGGCTCCGTTCACACCCGGTGCGCTCAGGCGGCTCAGTACGGGAGGATACCTGCATCCATGCCGCATTCCAGGGCTGGAAACTTTCTGCCAAACAGTCACGCCTGCGGTGGCGTGAGCTCAACTCAGGAAAATGTGCTGGTAATGCATGAAGACAGCTGAGCTCTAAATTCCTTGTTAAAAGCCTTACCCAAAGCTCCCTGAAATCACTGGAAGACGCATGCTGATGCCAAGAGAGAAGTGTCTGCTTTGTAACGGAGGGATCAGGAAGACTGGGGAGAGAAACAATACTGAGGAGCTTGGAAACAAAAGGATTAAAACCAACTCTTCCAAACTCTCGTGGCTCCTGTAACGCAAAGCCGCGCCCTCCTTTGCTTCCAACACCCCCCTGCACTATTTGAAATCTTTACGTAGGCCCCAAGACGAGCTCCTCTCCTTTGCAGCCCTCCTCGCTCCTCCCAGTCAATCCCCTTTCTGCCAAAATTCCTTTTGGGCCCAAAGAGGGCGCGGAGGCTCATAAACAGGATCTGAATCTTGTGCTGCACTATGAGACACCAGAGAGAAAACCATTAGATAACTGTGGCTAATCCAGACTAAGGCACTATCTGTGAATGTGGGGCAATAGTGAGATCTAACTCCACTGTCATCTAGATTTCGCGCACATGTGGGCATGTTTACACCCATGAAACTACACTACAGCACCCTTAGTAGAGGCCCACGTTAAGTGACTGGCCAGCGCTGTTTATCTGGTGTTAGACCAGTGTAAACTACAGACATCTTTTGCGCTATCGGGCAGGTCCGTGCTCAAAGCACTGGCCGCTGTTGGAGGGGCTCCATCCCTGCGGCCACTCTTTGATCACAAGAGACTAACCCAGAGAAGGTAGTCCAGGCCATGTTCAGGCAGCACAGGCTCTGCTTGTTCCTGTAAAGTTCAGCCCAGGGCAGTCACTTCACTTTATTATTAGCACTAATATTAGGAATTACTAGTTTAGGGCTATATAAAGATTCTTAGTACTAGCCACTGTCCAAAAGAGCCTACAGAGGCAAATCTAACCAAGAAATCTGCAAATAAAGTGTTCATGTTGTTTTTTTTAAAGGTTGTGTGTTTGGTTTTTAAACCAAGGCTTCAGTTCCTGATAAGATTTCAGATATCAGGAAGAAAATGCTCTTCTGCCATTACCATTTATTTTAGTCCCATCTGCCTTCTCTCAGCAGAGGATCACGCTGGCAATGATATAATTTAACCGGCACAAAAGTACGTGGGAATGCTGGGGACTTTCGCCGGCACTTTTATACCAGTCACATCCTGCTTTTTTAGACAGGACTGCGCGAGGCCACAGACCTCGTCGTGAAGTTTCAGGTGGTCCCAGTTCCCCTCACTTGTAGACAGACATCCTGAATATTGCAGTCTGAATGAGAGAGGTCATTGCTCTCGGCCGCTCATCAGCTTTCCTTTGCTGGAAGCTCCTGTTGGCACTGATCTGTCCAGACAGCAGGCTGGGGAAAGTTTTCCTAATCCAGTTTAGTCCAAAAAAAAAAAAAAGGAATAAATTTTTAAAAATCACCAGCTTAACTTTAAATTTCAAATTAGCGGTTTGAGCTAATAACGGATAAAATTATGTGAAGTAAACCAGGGTGTGCTTACCAAACAGATACCAAACAGACTGCCTGCAAAGCAGGCAGCATTGCAAAACCCAGGGGAAAATATTTAACCATAGATATAGATGTTTCTAATTCATTAATGCTTATCTATGGAAAATATTTTCAAAACTGCTACTTTCTGCTTATGCTCAAAGAGCCACCCAAATGCAAGAGGAAGAGAGCTGTCCATATTTAATCAGCGCTCTAAATTCATTTCACCCTCATAAAATTTTATTGCAAAAGATGATATCTGACACACTTTAAGTAAGAAACCCATGACTCAATTATTTTCTTTTACTGAACTGTGGTATTCCAATTGAAATGAGTCAGTGGTGCATGACAGAATCTACTTATTCCAACAGGATACTCAATAAACATCCTACTAATGCACCTTTTGTTTAACATATCATTACGGATAGAGAAAGCCCATGATACGCAGCTCTGACATTGCTCAGGAATTTTTGCTCATAGGGCAAAGAAGATATTCCAGAGTAAGAGGAGAAAAAAAAAATGTGGATGTAAAGAATAGTGTCGTTCCAAAACAATTAGTTCAGAATGGATATTCTGGAACTCGATGTCTCTGCATCGGCAGCTCCCTGTAACACCCTTACCCATCTCTTGGCAAACAACAGGGCTACTAGAAGGGTTGGCTTTTTAAGGAACCCCTCAGTGCAGCGAGGAGCTCGGCAGGTCGCCTACCTTGGGGCTTTTCTTGCTTCCAGTCACCACGGACTCCGAACCCGTTCAGAGAAAGGGTTTGATAGCAGCATTCCCACAGCACCTTACAAAATGCTGGCATTTCAATGCAAAGCAAGCTTCCTGCCAGGGGACAGAGCCTTCGACTCCCAGGTTTTCTTGGGATTTGGGAGAGAAAAAAGTTAAACAATCCAACTTCAGAGGAGTTGTAGTTCCTTGTTCCCAGGGTGGGCACAAGGCAACCAAGCCCCTCAGCCGACAGCTGCAGCCCGGTTTATAGCCCACCTAAACCTCTGCAAGGAAATGCTCAGCATCCTTCTAATAAGAGCCATAGTTAAGACAAGTCTGTTTCAATAAACAGTGTTTTTTACTTACTGGCAGATGTAATATAATATTGAAATAGAGCCTCACAGGAATCACTGCTGAATATCAAACAATAACGAACCTTTTTAGGAGCAATCTTGAAGGTTTTAATCACGATTTCAGGAAAAGTTCTGACTGGGTTTTACCAGTCATCTCTATCAGTTACTGTGGCTCACCACAATTGGCTATTTCCCCATTTTCCATATTTAATGGTATTTTTCTAAATAATCTCAAAGACCCGACCGAATCCTCAAGCTTCATATCAAGAAGAGCTCTTGCACACGCCATGCATCACTTGACACAAAATGCAAACGTCTCTCTTTCAGTACATCCCAACAACTATTGCTCTATTTGCCTTTCCAAACCCTCAACAGCCAGGTGCGGTTTTGTAAACCTTGAAAAGACTAGAAAGCATTTAAACCTCAAAGAGAAATATATGGATCACATTACAAAAACAAAAGGCTGACTGTGAATGTGGGGAAGGAGAAAAGGATGAGGAAAAAGTTTCAGTAAGCTCACATCTGTCAAGAAGATAAACTTCACATGCCTCAGTGTTTTCTTTATCACCTAAATAAATTGAACCATCAACTGGAAAAAGGTCACACAGCAGACAGCACTGTGTGATTTTAAAGCTGTTAGATTTCCCCTTCTCCATTAGAGCTTGACAATAATGTCAGTCTAAGGGCAAATAAAGAAAGCGAGAGTTGGAGAGACTTATTACAGATGCATGGAGTTGGGCTTGTTTGGTCATGGAGGTTTTTTTGTTTTAGGAGTTCATATAACTCATTGTGTACCTCAGTGGTCAGAAAGACAACTGCTCACACCCATAGCCCAGGGCTCCCTCGCTTTTCGCTGCAGAAACAGGTAGGCAGCACTCACAAGCTTTCCTTTTTCTAGGCATCTGATTGATTTAGCAAGTAAAGTTGAGCTGGACCCTTCTAAATAAATGCTGAAGGATAGAGCCTACTGCAGAAGCTGAAACACAAACCACTAGGTCACGGAAAACTGGTAACACACCAGCAAGTACAATAGTCATATTCAACAGTAACCTGATTGCTACTGTAACTCTATTTTTGGATTTCAACGCAGATCATGGGGTGGACAAAAATGCAAGTTATTCAGTTCAACCACAAGGAGAGAACTATCTACTACCCATACTTCAGAGATAAGGACTTTGACTGACTGACTGCAAAAGTCCATGCTAAAAATAAACACGTGTTGGCAACTATCAGAAATGATCAAGACATTTTTCAGTGAAAACGTCAGACACAAACAGTTGTGTCTTGTCTACACTGAAAAACTAAGGAAAACCAAAGAGAGCCACTACAGCGCGGTGCCAGCCCACCACGAAGTCAGCCTTGCACCAGCTTCAGGCAAAGCATCGGTTGGTTTCCACAGTCATAGCAAAAATGGCTTTGCTTTGAGAGAAATACCATGTTGTAGCTAAGGAGCTCACCAATGATCTGTCTTGATGAGGAAAGAAAATCAAGGATTTCAACTCAATAAAATGAACATTTGTCACCTTTGTGAACAGCCAAGACACAAGCTCTGCTGACTCACACTCGCGTTACGGTCTGCAGGTGTCAGGGGAAAGAGGTGCTCGTTCAGACTTCCCTCGAGCCGTGCATCCCGTAGGCTTGGCATACATCGAGTTGTGTCGTTCAAACCCGACGATGAAAACAATCTGAGCTATTATTTTGGCAATGTGCTCTCTTTAAAAAGCATAAACTCATTGCGTCAGTGGACCGTGAAATGTATATGACCAAGCCATACCAGTAAGATCCATTTTAAACACAAGTGTTTGTTTACACAGAGCTTTCACCTTTTTAATTAAAACAAGCCAAGCACGGGCATATGCAAACATTTAACTGCACTACATTTTGGAGGGAGTTGTTTCCTTAAAAGCCATTCAGCAAGATCCAGAACCCCGTATAAAGCCTTGAGCTTACATTTACATTTCCTTGAGTTTGGCCTCTTTTCTCCCAAATTAGTTGGCCATGAATATGTATTACTTGACATGACCTCAAAATTAGCTAAGCATTTAGACAGTTCATGCAATGTTTTAAAAACACAGCCCATTTTTTCCAAGTTTAAGTGACATATTCTCAATTTGACACTGCTAGTTTACATAAACAACACAGCTGCGCCTCAAGTACACCTCCCTGCTTTCAAGCACGAATCACCCCCAACCGAGCCAACCCTCATCTCTCGCTGGGTTGGTTTCTGCTCTACAAACCATTCAGCTGCCATCAATCCTTCCCTACAGCACCTGTGTAAGTGCCGAGACTATGAAAACAGGATCATACTGAAATAATTATTTTTCAGTAACGTGTGGGTTGAGCCTAACTGTTTCAGTGAAAATCCTGGAGCTTACAGCATCCAGACAGCTGCACACCGCCGAAGCTTTATACCTGGTTGAATTATCAGCACAACATATCAACACATGCTTAAATACAAGCAGTTAAATATTTTACTACTAATTACTTCGCAAAAACATCCATCCACAGACTTGTCTATTATGGTCATTTATTCAGCCTATATCCAGATGAATTTTCTATCTTATATTAACTGGATCAGATAGAGGATGCTTCTTCATCCCAGCGTTAGCATTTGTAGCCTCGGACACGTGAAGCATGTCTGCACAGCGGCAGAGTTCAGATGGAGTTTACACACATCAGGTTTGCTGCACTAGACTACAATAAATTAAGGTCTGAATGACACACCAATGCCCTGCACTATAAAAATTAAAGTCCCAACTTCCCGTCAAGTTTTTCCACACTGTACTTCTCTCACCATCGGTTCAATCACTAAGCCAACTGTAGAAGCACTAGCGACGGCTGGGAACAGGGCTGGGCTGTTTTAAAACTTGTGTTACTCACTCTGCTAGTTCCCTACAACAAAACATCCCACATGCAAGAAACTGTAAAGGCTAATTCAGAAAAATATTTATTTCCATACCAGCCATAACATAGCTCAGGGTTTCAGTTACAGATTTTAATGGGCATTTTTAAGCAGCTAACCTTCACCAACTTGTCTCACAAGAGGTGCTTCGGAACTAGAGCACAGTAGCCTTCCTTCTCCTGGCCACGCCAAGAAGCCCCATGATTTAACAAACAGCTCGTAGATCAATTGCAGCCCCGTACTCACAACAGTTTTAAGACCGTACGTGAACTGTTTGAAGGTCTAATACTTACACTGGGCCAAACCCAGAAAACCAAAACTCCACGAGCAATGATGGATCTCTAGTGCTCTCATCCAGGCACATCAACGTTTGAAAAATGAAACGGCATCTGCTTCTTCTCAGGTTAAATGCCAACCAGATTCGCAGCAGCCTCTTTGGAAAGGCTTACATTTGTGAACTGGCATTTTCTCTTGTGAGTTTCAAACCAAACACGGTGATTACCCAACAAGCATGAACCTGCATCCCGTAACACATGTGCCAGCACAAAGATAAAAGCCAACTCTTACGGGTTGATTTTGAAGAATCGATGTTGGCCATTCAATCAATTTTCTTTTCCATTCAGCACTCAGATCAGACTTCACCCGTGCCTGCAACAGCCCAGCGGACTCTTCCGACACTCCATAGGGCAGGTACACCTCAGAATCAGAGCCCTACACACACCGACAGACGGATCCAAAGCAGCACCACTACGTGACCCCACACCAGACTGCGCTTCGAGCGGGCACGCCGACATCGAGATGCGTACCGGCTCTCCACCAAGGGGAAAGCCGTCAAATCCCAGCCTGTACCACAGCTTCTCACGTTCCATTCCGACTAATCAACGCACAAACAAATCTGGCGGCGCTCTCAAGATACTCGAAATGTGCAAACGACATTTTTTGGTTGTTGCTGTAAAGCTGCACAACTGCCCTGAGGCACCTGCTGGCTTTATTTCTGCTATGATGGGAATATTCTAGTGCTATTAATAAAGCTTGCAGTCTATTGAAAATTAGAGGAGAGAAATCACCCCTGAGTACACTGGGTGCAAACTGACAGCTTGTTTTTGAGCTGTGGTGACATGCTGAGGGTGAAGGCTAACAGGTAAAACAATACTGACTTTAATTCAGATTTTTGCAGATATTTATCAGGTGTAGCTTCAAGAAACTACTTCCCTTTCCATATCACAGAATCACAGAATCCCAGACTGGAAGGGACCTCAGGGATCATCTAGTCCAACCTTTCTAGGACGAGCCCAGTCTAGACAAGATGGCCCAGCTCCCTGTCCAGCCAACTCTTGAACATGTCCAACACGGCCGAGTCAACCCCTTCCCTGGGGAGATTATTCCAATGGTGACTGTCCTCACTGTGAAAAATTTCCCTCTCGTGTGCATGACTGCTTATTGATTTAAGGAAATTCTAGGCATACAATGATAAAAAGCAATCCACCCTTAATTTCTTAAGTGTAACTACCAGTGCCATCATTCTTAAGAAGCCAGTGTGTTCTACTGAAAAGTATTCCCAACGTTTGACCAGCAGAGAGCTGGGGATGGCCTACGATTTTTCTTGTCTGACCTCAAACTTGGTACAAGTTTCCCTTCTGCCAGTGTTCTGACAACTACATTCAAATAAACATCTCTGACTTTTAATAAGAGATAAGAATCGGGCCAGGATCAAGCATTTCAGTGAGCTAGCACTTTCATGGCCATCGTTGCACTTCAGCACTTAAAATTGAAATATTTCTTTCAAAGAAAACCTAGAGCTGTTCTTGTTGTAACAGTGACCTCCTAAAGCCGAACGAGCGCGACGGCCCAGCGAGGGCATACGAGCCAGAAGACGGCCTACGACAAAGCTACGCAGAGAAGAAACTGTTGGTATTCGTTTTAAGGGAACATTCATTCCAAGTGATATTTCAAATGTCAAACTGGTATTAACTGCATCAAGCACTGATCGAAATACACAAGACAGAGATTGCTGAGGAAATGATCGCAAGCATCTAAATTGGCTGTCATCACGAGGTGGAGCTCGAGAAAGTACAAGCCTTCAGCATCTCCCGATGTACCCTTCTGGCAAGGCTTTGGAGTTTTGATTGCCTGACACAAAAGACAAACTATCTCTCAATAAAGTAGAGGAAAAAAGGTAGCTAAGAAATTGCTCTGGCTCTACAGCCTGCTGGCACGCGACCGTTCATTAACCTGGGACACCGGGGGAATTGCTCTGTGCACGCGCGGGGCGTAGCCTTCAGTACGGCTTTGCACCCGATCTGCAAGTGATGGGCTGAACATTACAGAGAGTTTATAGAGTATATGAAGTCTTTGTAAGATAGAAACCTCTGGGATCGTCTCCCTCCTGCAGTCCATGATTTCACCAAAATCTAGTTTGAGGGGTTTTTAAGGAAGACACCAACTGACACGATATTCAAAACCCAAAGACAATTAGACAAAAAAAAATTCTTAGGAACAGTTTAGATGTAGGCGATTCCGTGAGGCAAAGGGATGGACCAGGTAACGTCTCACCAGCTTTTTCAGGCCTGCCTCTTGTGCTTTCAGAAAGATTTATGAAGTTTTTAAAAAGCAAAAAGTTAACGGAAGGAACAAAACACCACCTCGGCATCCTTTGCAAACGAACATAGCTCTTTGGGTCCTGACAAGCAGGTCCTCGTGAGCCGCGACGCAGCGATTTAAGCCATTATTGCTCCGGCTCTTTATTCCGCTCCTCTCTCAGGAATTGCAGCTCCTTCTAACAGGGCTAACAGGCAGGAACGCGTGCCCGCTCTGCGGCTGCCCCAGCGACAGCCTGCTGTACGAATACAGTCTAGCAGCGACAGCCAGCTCCTGCTAACATGCCACACAATAAGCGTGATTAACTGATGCCCTGACACATCCCCTCCTGCCCCGCTGGTGCAGGGGCTGCGGCGTCCAGCAAACAGCCAGGCAGCAACGCTGTACCGCGCTGCGGGAGGAGCTTCCAGAGGACATCGGTCAGACCCTTTGTAACAAGGAGGCGGCACATGTCAGCTGCTCACAGAAGTTAGAAACACCTTATTCTGGTGGGAAGGACAGATCTGAAGGAAATAAAAGATCGAATTCCAACAGAACTTTCCTTAAAAGAAAAGTCACACAATATAAAAAATATTAGACGATACATAAACCTACAAAATGAGAAAAATCTAAGTAGTGGGAAACTCTAAGCACTGAGGTTTTCTAAAAGAATTATTTTTTTTGTCTCCCATACCACAGAAATTTATCCCATATGCTAATATAAGCAATGTATAAGCATTAACATAATACTCTTTTTTTTTAAAAAATCAAAAATTTGAAAGAACCCTTTATCCAACTTGGAACAATTCTGCATGACTGAATCCCTCTCCTCTTTCAGAGAGCCTCGGACTTTAGAAATACCAAGCCTAGTCAGACCAAAACTGATTCTGAAAATGTCACAGCAGTACGTGAAGCTTTTCACTCTGCAAAATATTTATATGCCACCTATACAGCAGTTACCCGCATGTGAATTCCCTGGCACTTCTGGTATCCAAAAACACTCACTTACGAAGTGTAAAGACAGGAAGCAAACCCGAGCCCCAGTCCCGCACGGCCTCGGCACGTGCGTCGACTGGCAGCCCCGCGCGGAGCCCGCGCTACCGGTGGGGCCACGCGACCGCCGCCGCCCGCCCGCCCCGCTCCCAAGCTGCGGGCTTCCACCTCTCATCCTTTGAGGAGCCGTAAAGCCCAGGGCGTTAGTTTTCAGCGCGTGCAGTCGGTGGCGCGCACATACCGCGAAGGCAGCCCTTCCTGTTCACGCTCCAGGACTTTATATTTCCAACTTCCTGTAACTATTCACACAGTTTGTGGTGGACTTGTATTCTGTGACGTTCACACAGGCTGCAAAAACAGCAATAGTAACCAGCTTATACTCGCCTGATAAGCTGACAGTTAGACGTAACGATGTAATAGTCTGCTACCAAGTCCCTGGTTCAGAAGCGCTGACTTATTCTGTGCCTTCCTAACTGTCTCCAATGTTATTACCAAACCTGAAACCTAGAAGCGCATGGGCTTTGCTGTTGTTGTGTTTGTTTTCTGGCTTGTTTGTGGGGGTTTTTGTTTGTTTTGGTTTTTTGTTTACTTTGGTTTTTTGTTCAAATGACAGGGCTAGTTTCTATTTTTGTATAGGTCCATACCAGCTTATTGATCTAAGGGCCGTCACCAGTAAAACCAAAGCAGAATTAGGGCAACAGTCTGTTATTTTAAGAGTTCTGATGGTTTAAAAAGAACACAAAAGGTTTCTAAAAACAATTTCAAAAGCCTAAACGTATTTGCTGGGTTGTGAAGACCACCCAATTCAAGCACATCAAAAGTATAATCTAACAGACTATGCAGACAGATGCGAGGGGTCCCAGAAGAGCAAGCCACTTGCAACAACAACAAAAAAAAAAAGCAACAACTCTAGAAACGCGTTAGCGACGCATCTGGGTTTTGGGTTTTTTTTCCACAGACAGTCAGTCTGCACATCTGAGATCAGACAAGCTGTGTTCGCCCTGCCAGTGATAAGACACTCTCCACCGATAAGAAGATAAGGATTACTCTCTGCTACTAGAAATGCTTTGAGGTGCGTTTTTGCATGCCATTACTTTTGAGTAAGAATTTAAACATAAAATTTTGAGATGAATAAGACTGCGCGTGCAAGCTTTCCATTGAAATCCAAGCCCACCTATGATCTTGCTATTTTTGTTTCTTCTTCACCCATATTTCCATCACTATCCTAATCAGAGTTCCTACTCAAGGCCGAGAAACCACCAGATATGGCACCACTCAGAAACATGCAAATACAGAAACATCTTCGAGCTACACCTACAGCATTGCACCAACCTGATTTTCACCCCGGCTTAAAACGCCCTTCGCTCAGGCGTGCTAGTCCTTCTGCCTCTAAATGGCTGGCACCGAAACGGTTGCAAGATAAAGCCTGGGTGAGCGCAAGCGGCGGTGGCTAACGCGACAGCCCGACCCAGCGCGTGGACGCGGTTCTAGCACTGCTTACAGGGTACCCATCCGTCAGGAATTTCCCACAATTCCTCCCCTCGTGCAAAAGGAAAGGCAAGTTTTTCTGTCTTTTACGTGGCAAAGGCATAACCGCGCAGCTTGTCTTGCTGGAGTACAACTCCCAGGCATCTCAGTCTAGAACTCGAGTGAGGGGGCAGCCTGCGGGCACACGGAAACCCAAAGGTTATTTACAGGATGGCTGCTCGTGTTTAAGACGGGCACACTCAAAAGAATTACCTTGAGTAGTGATGATCTGGGTTACGCCCAACAAATCTGTGTCCCAAAGAGTCTATCACCTAAATCAGAGTATTTCCAACGCTGCTTCTGAGCGTGTGTATTTTGAATAGACTAGAATGATGGCATCCTTTGGTTTTTTCCATTAAATGGGTTAATTTATCTTCACCCAAACGTTTGCTTTCCTGCAGAGTTATTAAACTGCCTTTCAGGTGAATGCACAGTGAACAAAGGACTGCTCCACTTTCACCTATCTGAATTCTGCCAGATCAATAAACACCCAAGCCGTGGATCCAGCCTTTACAATTCACAGTCAAAGAGTCTGAGCTGACTGAAAACCAACGAAGACGGCAACAGCCGAAAGGATAGATGGTAGCAAAACAAAACGACACCAGAGCACTCGGTATCTGCAACTCCAAGCGACTGATCTCTTGCTTTCAGTTTCTTTGAACTCAGCCCCTCTACATTTGTAGATAACACATTAAAGACAGAGATAGATACACACAAAATAACCATGCCAGCTCGAGCCACGAAACGGTGCGAAGTCAATACCTTGTTGAGGTTTGACGGAGCGTACCCAAACCAAATCTACTTCCCGCTGCGAGCGATCAGCTAACCCCTGCACGGCGCGGCGCCCGAACCAGATCAAAGCCATGCCAGCCCGCAGGGAGCCCAGAATCGAGCCCACCTTGCCCGTTCCAAGGGATACACGGCCCTCGTCCCCCGCGGGAGCTGCGGGATCGCCCAGCACAGCCACACGCAGGGATCTCTCACGCAGCAACCCAGAGGGAGCGCTAACAGCAGCGGTTGAGTATTTCATTACTCGCTTGAATTCTACAAACCGAATACCAGATCCCCAGATGGGAAACACGCCATTCATAATTAAATAGTAAAGTCTAGCGAACACCAGAACAACTTAGTCTCCACGAGCATCCAGCTGCACGCTACAACTGCGACCAAGGACACGCTCAGAGGGGTTTTTGAGGCTCTCCTTCCGCCAGCAAACAGCGCCAAAAGCATGAAATAGTGTCAATAATTCTGGGGTTTTCAAGATTTTATTTTGCTGTACATCTAGAACTAATACAAAAGCTTCCTGACGGGATCTAGATCTGCAGTTCAAAGTACCTAAAAATCTCAGGCAAATAATTCCAAGAGTTTAGAAATCGACACTGATACAGAAATTGGAACATTTCCTAACAAACACAACCAAAACTTTCCAAGACAGAGATCCCCGGCACCAGATTGCCTGTCCCCAGGGAACAGCAAAGTATGCAGATAATTAAGCTTACTTGAGTTTACAACTTGTAACCTTTGTGTCATTTTATGGAAACAAACTATATTTAAGGGAAAAAAAAAGAAGAAAATATTTACATTTTGACAACATACAACTTGTTCACATGGACGACCACCAAGTAAGTTCCCATATGTTATCAGAAGGAGGTTTACAGTCTGATGTGACCTCGTGTTCTAATCCGAGACGTTCAAAGTATGGCTCACATCCCGCCGCCAGCACTCCGCAGCCCCCAAACCCATCCTTTGCTTATAGTTGGTTATTCAGCTTCTCTGCAACGGTTTTCACCGAAGTATTTTTAGCATCCATCTGAAAATACACACTTTGCCCCCTGGAAAGAGGCAAACTGCACCATCACCTCTGTTCCACACTGTCCCATTTCCTCCTCTGTCCTTATCTTCCTCCTTTTCCTCCCATTTCTTGAATTCTTTCTTCACTGTTTCTTTACTAATCCTCAATATCCTTCTTTCCATGGACATGCTTCACTGTGTTATCGCCTTCCTCTACCTAGCGCACTTACAAGCCCTCTACCTCACCTCCTCGTCACCTGGGTTTTTCCCCCTCTCACTTTTGACCGATTGCTTCTGTCATCGGTGTCACTCCACCTCTACCGGCAGGTCCCGCACCCCCCACCAGTACAGCAACAGCCCTAGCAGACCCCTTCATTCCAGCTGCTCCTACGGGGCGGTCAGACTTCAGCTGCAGACACCACCAGAAATGAAGTAACCTACGAGGCTGCGCCTCGCCAGCTCCCTGAGGATCACAGCAGGGTCTCCACGATGGACTTAAAACCCAGGAGCCCTCGTTCTGCCACAGACTCGGTTATTCCGAACGGCCTGAAGGAGGAGGACATCAAAGAGGCTGTGACGCCTGCGGCGGGCACAGGGGCTGTACGGATCCACGCCTCGGCATTTCTGGCAGCTCTTCTTATCCCGTGTGTCACAGCGCGGAAGAAGTCCCTCACCAACTTTGTGAGAACGCAAACTAAAGGAACACAGACCACACTCTGAACCTGCCCTTCTCACTCTGGGTGGGGGCATCGACACGAGTGAGAGATACGGGTCATTTGTATGACTATTTTCTGTATGCGGACAACACCCTAAAATGATAAGGGTAGACAGTTAGGCACACGTATTTTGTGCACAAGGAACCGTCTTAAAACTTTTTTCTTTTAAGGAGAACAGGGAACACCTGACCTACTCCGATCCATCGCACGCCCGTCGCTAGCCCACCCTCACAAAGACAACGCTCGCTCTCAATCCACCCCGTTATCCCGATCGCCGGAGGAGAACCAAAGAGCATCGCCACAACTCCCAACCCAAACACCTTATCGCAGGCCAACTCCGCACAGCACAAGCTCCAGGAGAGCGAATATCCTCGGGACGATGCCGTCAAACGGTATTTTTTTTGCTTAGGGAAGACACGTTCCAGCAGCCGGCCCGCCCCGAGGCGCCGTCTGCAGCGGCGGAGGCGAGGCGCCACGTGCCCACCGCGTTTCCTTCGGCGGGAT
This sequence comes from Phalacrocorax carbo, assembly GCF_963921805.1. Classification (NCBI taxonomy): domain Eukaryota; kingdom Metazoa; phylum Chordata; class Aves; order Suliformes; family Phalacrocoracidae; genus Phalacrocorax; species Phalacrocorax carbo. Next base: position 1,477,473 of record NC_087528.1, read on the forward strand.
CGCGCCCGAGCGGCGCGAGAAAAGGCGGGAACAGGGCGAGCGCGTCTCGCGGGCTTCGCGCGCCGCCTCCCGCGGGGACGCTCCTCACACGCGCCTGTAAAAGGCTCCCTCGGGCCACCTCGCGGAGACGCTGCCCTGAGGAGGGACCCTCGTGGACTGGCGTCTCCTCACGACGCCTCCCTCCGCGGGGGCCCGCGGAGCCCCTCGGCAGGCGGGGGCCCGGGGTGACGGGGACCCCAGCGCCCCAAAGCCCCGCCGCCGTCACCGCCACGCGTGCCACCTCCGCGCCTGAGGTGACACGGGCGCGGGGCCGGGGGCAAAGGCATCGCCGCCAAAGCGCGAGGGCGCGGAAGGGGGACCCCGGCCCCGGGAGACGGGGCAGGTGGGCGCAGCGGCAGCGATGGCGGCCGGGACCCCTCCTCACACACACACCCCCACCCCCGGGAGGGGGGGGGGGGGGGGGGGGCCGCGGCCGCCCCGGTGCGTCACGGGCGGCGGGGGGAGGGGGAGCCGCGCCCCCGCCCCGCCCCGCCCCCCCCGCGGGCGGGACCCGCCGGTCGGGGCCGGTCGGGGCCGGTTGGCGCCGGTGCCGCGCGGGCGGGCGGGCGGGCGGCGGGGTCTCCGTGCGCGCGTGCCGCACGCTGCCCGCTGACGTCAGGCGCGTGTTGGCGCGCGGGCGGGCGGCGGAGAAGCTCTCGCTACGTACGTGTAGTGCTGCGGCTTCTCGGGCTGCGCCTGCAGCGCGCTGGCGGCGCTCGCCGGCCCGGCCGCGGCGGGGCCGCCGGCCACCGGGCCCTTGGACATGCCTCCTGCCTTCCGCTCCCGCCGCCGCCGCCGCCGCCGAGGAGACCTTTATTATTCACTCTGCGCGGTCCGCACGGAGGGCGCCGCGCGCAGGCGCCGCCGCCGCCATTGCCGCCCCGGTGCGCGGGGCGGGGTGGGACTTGTAGTCCCGCCGCTCTCCCGCCCTCCGCCAACCCGGGAGGCGGCGGGGCGGCGGCTTCCGGTCGGCGGGACTACAACTCCCAGAGGCGCCCCGCGGCGGCGCGGCGCGCACTTCCTGCCGCGCGGGGGCGGGGGGGGCGACGGGACTTGTAGTGCCGGGGGAAAGGCGCGTCAGGGCGCCCCCTGGCGGCGGGGCGGGATCGCGCCCGCTGTGCGAGCCCCGGGGAGGGCCCCGAGCCCCGGGGAGGGCCTGGCGCCATTCATCCCAGCCCCCCCAGTACGATGGGGAAGGGCGCGGGGGAGGCTGGGGCAGGTGGCCTGTGAGAGGATGAGGAGTTATTTGTGGCAGGCGGCCTCACTTCCTTCCTCCCCCTCTTCCCTCCGCCTCAGGGACCGACGCGGGAGCACAGCGTTCCGGCCAAAGGGTTATTTTAGTGTTGGCATCTCTCATCGCTCCATAGCCTTCCCCACCCACGGGGTAACGCCGTCCAGGAAGTGCTCGGGAATAGCACTGTGGTCCTGAGGAGGAGGAGGAGGAGGAAGAAGGCCCAGCAAGCCACATGGAGAACCTACCTCGGAGCGGGTGATGCCAAAGGCCCCGGGACGCTGCGTCCTCAGAAGATCGCATGGGCTCCCCGTCCTCCACCCTGAGGAGAAAATCCCCCCCCCTCAAAAGGAGCCGTGTCCAAGGAAGTGGCTGAACAGCCATGCAAGAGCTTCCTCCGTAAATTAACCTCCCTCCCGGGGGAGGAAATTATACGAGCTTCTTTTAATAGGACTTTGATCTCTTGGGCTCCGCACAGAACCGCTTCCCTCGCCAGGCTCCTCCAGCCGTGTGGTAAAGGGCAGCATGGATTTATAAGGCAAACACCTTTTTTTAACTCTGCCAGCACGTGCGGGGTGAACAACGTTAATGATAAACTTCGGGGCCTGGTCTGTGTGCTGCCTCCCCTTTGGGGAGGGAAATAACTTTTTAAATTCTCATTTACACCAATTCAGCAGCTATGACTGGGGTCATTTAATAGCTTATTCCCCCGCGTTTGGAGGAATAAGTCACCGGGTATCAGTACCTCCTCATTCACCAAACCACCCTCCGCGGGAGGCTGGAGAACCATAATTACGCAGCTCTTGGTCAAGTAGGGCAACTTTGCATAAGTCAGTGCACGTGGAGGTATTTAATATCTATGGATGCGCACCCATACACCCGACGTAAAATCACTGTCACCAGTGAACCCGCAGGAAAAAAACCTTCAACTGTTGACAAATCGCACCAAAAACACCATTGACGTGCACGGGGCTTCGGAAACCACGGGCTCGAATCCTCGTTCGCTGATGTTTAGTTGACAATCTGGTACCAACACCGTTTCATCTTCCAGTTCTCTTGTGTTTCACGGTCGGGACAACTCACCGCGCTCCGCCAAGAGAGGAACGCTTAGTCGGCCCCCCCAGCTACGCGTGCCCGGGGCGCATTTAGTTTCGTCCTTGCGCCGGTCCTCGTTAACGCGTGCTCGCCTGCTCTCTCCAGCCTTGGCGTGCGCGCCTTCCCCTCGGCCCGGTTCGTCCCAGAGGACGCACTGCCTTTCTCCGGTCTCAACGAGAACCAAAAAATCACAAGTAGCTCTAAAGCGAGAAGCATAAGCAGCCCCCGCTACAAAACCAGGGCAGAGGAAATACCCAAGGAGCCCCAACTCCCGGTAACCAACGCTAAGCGCTGGTCTCTTGGCTTTAGTGATAGCGGGGTACGGTCTTAAAAATAACCAGATTTTTAGTATATGCTGATAGCACCAGAGCAGGGTTCTCCATTTCTTCTTCCTAAGCATGAACAACTCAGATGAAAGGGGAATTCTTTACTTCGGAATTGCCAGAACACGTATGACGCAAATCATCGCTTACCTGCACCTCCCAAGTCGCTCTATTGACAGGCAGCTTTTTCTCTCTGGTAAATAATTAACATTTTCCTTTACAAGCAAGAAAAATCAACCTGAAAACGAGGGCCAGAGGCAGAGGAGATGCGCAGGAGACGCCGTCCCGCCGGCAGCCCCGGCCTGGGCGCACGTGACGGTCCTGTCGCACCATATTGGCACGCGTTTGCTTGACTTACCCGAGCAGGCGGCGAAGCGAGAGGCACGCTCCCTACGTGCCGAGCTCCGGCGATCCTCACTCTGCCCGCCGCGCCGGGCGTTGGCCCGAGAGGCTTACGCATTCGGCGAGGATGCAAAAACCTCAAGCAAAGTGTGCGTGATTACAGCTGCGCTCCGGTTTGCGGAGCTGACGGGTACCTTTAGGAGCCGGCGGTTAAGCAGGCGCCTGGTTGCATTCGCTATATGATCTGTGGGGCGTTTGGGACCTGTTCTTCCCGATGGAGGTACCCTCCCCATGGGGGCAGGAGCTGCCCTCGCTCACAGCGGTCGCTACCAATGCGATGAAATAGTAATATAGAGTGAGGCAGCAACTTCCCCAGAAAGATGAGTCTTTTTATGTAATTGCTATTTATCCTCCTAGATGCTGCCAACAGGGAACATGGATTACGGCTTTCGACTCACAACAAAACTTTGCGATTCGCTTTGGCGTCGAAGGCGACCCACCAAGCTGGCGGGGTTTGGGGGGATGGGGGCGCAGGGGGGCACAGCCTCGACCCCTGTGCGCTCCCGCCTCCCCAGGGCCGGGGGTCAGACCCTTCACCACTTTTGTTGGGGGGTGTCACGGCCCAGGAGGGCTGCCCGCTCCGAAACCAAGCCCCCTCACCCGCCCTCCCGGGCTGCTGCGGCGATAAAACCCGGGTAGAGCAACCGCGGGCGGCGCTGCCGGAGCCCCTTCCCCTGCGGGGGGCTTCGCTCATCCCCCGGCGCGGGGGGGCACACGGACACACACACGGCACACACGGGGGACGCGAGCCCCGGGCGACCCACCGCCACCCCGGAGGCTCCGGCGCCCGGCCCGGGGGTCGCCGCCCCCCCGCGGCTGCCGGAGGAGGCAGAATGGGGGGGGGGGGGGGGGGTGTCGCCGCCGCGCCCCCAGTCCCTCAACCTCCCGGGCGGCCCCGTGGCCCGGCCCTTCGCCGCTCGCAGCCCCCCGCCAGCCGCCTCCGCGCCACGGGCCGGGGAAGGGGCGTCCCGCCGGGGGCCGGCCCGGGGGAGCCGGCCGAGGGGAACCCGCCGCCCCGCCGCGCCCCGCAGCCGCTCGCCCCGCTCCTATTGACTTCCCATTGTGGAGCTTTGCAACAAAGGGTAGGATCCAAACCCTGCCCCGTTTCGTCCAATCAGCGCGCAGAGCGCCCGCCCTTCGTCCATTGGCCCCTTCTCGCCTCGGAGTACCCAATCGGGCGCCTACTTTAACAACCAATCAGCGCCCGGGCGCACGCCCAATCAGCGCCGAGGAACCGGAGCACGGCCTTTGTGTGTCGTGACGCCACGGCGCCGGCGGAGGTCCCGTCCAATAGTGCGGCGCGCTGCTTCCAGGCATTGTGAGGTCACCGCGCCGTGTGCCGCCCCCGCTATAAAACGCGGGTCCCCGCGGCGGGGCGGGCGCAGTGAGGGGGAGGTCGGCTGCCGAGCGGCTGCGGGCAGGAGCGGCGCAGGCTTCGGGGCGCGGCGCTACCGGTCACCGGTGCTTCCTTCTTCTCCCAGCGGTGAGTGGCGGGCGGTGGGTGCGTCCCGCGGCGGGTGGCGGTGCTGCGGGGCCGCCGTTGGGCCTCGGCGCCGCCCGGAGCCTGCCGGGGTAGGCCGGGCCTTGCCTACGTGCCCCGAGTCACGGATGCTTCCCATCCCCCCCCTGCCCTGGGGCGGCCCCGGGAGGAAGGAGGAGGAGGCGGCGGCGGCGGCAGCGTGACTCAGGCGGCTTCCCCCGGGGAGGGGAGCGGGAGCGGCCGGGCCGCGGCGGGGGTGGAGGGGGGGAACGGTGACTCCTCCTCCTCCCGGGGGAGGCCGCTGGCCGCCCGCCCGCCGCGGGGGAGGGGGGGTGGCTTGCCGGCATCTGCTGCTTCTGGAGCTTAGGGGAGTTGGATGTTCCGGGTTGGGGGCGGGGGTGGGGGCGGCGGCGGACAGACAGACAGACAGACGAACACCCCTTTGACAGGGAGGCCGGGCGCTGCGTCGCCGGGCCTGGCGGGGACGGGGAGAGCTGGGCCCCCGTGTCATGCCCGCCTGTCCCCGTAGGTAAGTGAAGAAAAATGGCCCGTACAAAGCAGACCGCCCGCAAGTCCACCGGGGGGAAGGCCCCCCGCAAGCAGCTGGCCACCAAGGCGGCCCGGAAAAGCGCTCCCTCTACCGGCGGCGTCAAGAAGCCCCACCGCTACAGGTAAGGCCCCGGGCCCGGCCCCCCGCCCCGGCCCGCTGCACCCGGCCCCGCCTCACCCGCTGCCCCCTTCCCCTTCCACCCAGGCCGGGCACCGTCGCCCTCCGTGAGATCCGTCGTTACCAAAAATCGACGGAGCTGCTGATCCGCAAGCTGCCCTTCCAGCGGCTGGTCAGAGAAATCGCCCAAGACTTCAAAACAGACTTGAGGTTCCAGAGCGCGGCCATCGGTGCGCTGCAGGTACTGGCGGCGGCCTGCTGGGCCTGGGCGCTGGGCGGTGCGCTGCGTCCTTCGCCGGCGGGTTCTAACGGCGTTTCTTCTTGTGCTCTTGAAACAGGAGGCCAGCGAAGCGTATCTGGTGGGTCTGTTCGAGGATACAAACCTGTGCGCCATCCATGCCAAGAGAGTCACCATCATGCCCAAAGACATCCAGTTGGCTCGCAGGATACGGGGGGAGAGGGCTTAAGTGAAGGCTGTTTTTATGGTGTTTTGTAGTAAATTCTGTAAAATACTTTGGTTTTAATTTGTGACTTTTTTGTAAGAAATTGTTTATAATATGTTGCATTTGTACTTAAGTCATTCCATCTTTCACTCAGGATGAATGCTAAAAGTGACTGTTCACATAAACCTCAGTGATGTGAGCCTTGTTGCTCAGGAGTGACAAGTTGCTAATATGCAGAAGGGATGGGTGATCTTTCTTGCTTCTCATGCATGTTTCTGTATGTTAATGACTTGTTGGGTAGCTAAACTTGTAAGGTACTAGAATTGATATAAATGTGTACAGGGTCCTTTTGCAATAAAACTGGTTATGACTTGATCCAAGTGTTTAACAATTGGGGCTGTTAGTCTGACCATACATCACTGTGACCAAATGTGGACTTTTTCAGAGGGTGAAACTACAAGTCTTAACCACAGTGTAACTTACAGTTTCCTAAAAAAAAAAAAGTAAACCTGGCAGCTATAGAATACACTATGTGCATTTATAATAGCTATTTTATATATTGTAGTGTCAACATTTTTAAATTAAATGTTTTACATTCACATGCGAGGAGTCTTTGTCATTTGGTGTGTACGGGCTTGAGGGCGCTTCCTCCTCCTGGCTCTGGCAGGTCAGTGGTAGGTGCCCACGAGCCGGGGCTGCTGCTCTGGTGCAGGCCACGGCCACCCCGGTAGGCGGCTGGAGCTTGAGTCACCGCTCCTGACTGGTGAGAGCAGTGCTGAGCCCTGCAGCTGTGGGGCAGAGGAGGAACAGCCGGATGGGCAGGCCTAGGCAGACTTTGGGGCTTTTCATAAAGCTGGACTGCTTACCCAGGTCAGCTGTTAGATCCAGCTCAAGAAGGAAGTGGTGTTTTTTTCCCCCCTCTCCTTTCCAGCAGAGTCAGGGAAGTTTGTTTTGAAGTGGTGTGACTGGTCCAGCTTGTCCTTGAGCTGCGTCTGGCTGTGGCCTGTGGGAGCTGCCTCAGGCCGGGCTGAGGATGGCAGCCTGCGCCTGGAGGGCTGCTGGGTGCTCAGGAGGGTTCTCAGCTCCCCCCTCAGCTTTTCTGATGAAACGGGATTATACTCAAACCTGCGTTTAGGAATACCTCTCTCTGTCTCTGCTAAGCCAGGTCTGGCTTTGCCGGCACTTCCTTAGGACAAGGCAGAGGGAAGCTGCTCGGGCTCCATCCGAAAGGCAGGTAATTAACATGTGAATGGCAGGGCCGGGCGGCTCTCCCCACTCCTCCAGAACCGGCTGCGCCAGTAAGGCTGGGGTTGGCACGGAAGAGTCGCGCAGGGAAGTGGTTGAGCGAGCTCGTCTTGATTTATTTCAGTTCAACCACGAGCGCCATGGCGCTTGAGGAGGGAGGACAGCACCGCTCCCACCAGAGAGCAGGCGCTGGGGCGATGCTGGCCCTTGGCACGCTCGCTGGGAGGCCGTCGGCGTTCCCGGCGCTCCCCTCCACGAGGCCAGCCGGGGTGTGGTGTGGGGCCTGTCCCGTCGGGGTGCCGCCGTGGCGCCGCCTGGGCTCTCCCGTATCAGACGAACCACTCCGTGCGCTCAAACCCTAGAGCTGGAGGAACAGGCACTACTTACCCGCCGCGCTCACGCCCCTGTGCCCGCGCTGCTCCAGGCGCACTCGGCGCTAACGCAGCCCCCGGTCAACGCGTTAGCGTCGCTGCCCCGGGGCTGCTAGGAACATGTTCTAAAATAGTCCAAGATGAGGGTTTACACGAGTATTTTCCTCACTGCTAAACCTGTAGGGAAAGAGATTTCCTTGCCTCCACGTTGTGAATTTAATTGCTTTAAAGGCCTGGATCAAAGTTAAGCAGCACCTGGGCACCTCAGTGAGCTCAGGCAGCTTCAGGGGGTGGCTCTGTCCTAGGGCATGGCTGCGACGTCCCCACAGGAAACCCGGGGTCCTCGGCGGCCCAGGGGCCGAGTGCCGGGGGAGCACCGCGCAGCTTGCATTTAGGCAGGTTAAAAAAAAAAAAGAATTCCAAGTGATCGGCTTTATGGATGTTTGATTTGGTGCTAAACCGCAGTAGCGGGCCGGGTTCCTGCAGGAAAAGTGTGTTTTAAAATAACATCCCTCGAAAACAATGTTTCCTCCAAGTTCTTAGTAGAAACAATGAACCATCTGGGTATGCCCAGAAGCTGTTTCTTAAAATAAAATCATTGTCTAGCAGTTCTTAAAAAAATAAAAAAGAAACAATGACCCAAAACAAACAAGCCCGACACACAACAGAACGTAAACCCCAAACCCACCAGAAAAACCGTATCAACGCATCCCTTCATCTTAGTAACCTCAACAAAAAAGAAATTAAGTTAGCGCTTGCGTGTCATGGGCCAGAATAGCGATTCTTGGCATTCCGCGATCTCGCTGTGATGAGATCGACAGCCGTAACCCGGTCCCTTACCCATTCTCCTGACGATTTCCTCGCATTCTTGCTCAGAACCCGATGCAAACACCAGGCAGTCGAACGTGCTCCTGTCAGGGCTCTCCGGGGAAGTGCTAAAAATGGAAACACGTCCATTAGCCAGCAGAGAGCGCGGCTCCGAAAGCCCAGCCCCGGCTTGTGGCCATACCAGAGACCCCCGCGGCGGGTCCGCATGGTGCTCCGTTATCTTCCAAGCCCTGCATCCCTCTGCATCCCCCCATCCAGGCCCCACGGGCAGCACTTACGCCACGCAGAAGGCGAATAAACTGCGGCTGTCCCTGCAGCGTCCCACGCAGGAGATGGTGGGGTAGGGGTGGCGGCACAGGAGCTGCGCGGGGGCCGGGGGAGGCGGCGTTGAGGGGCTGCAGGTGGTCCCTGCCCTCCCCGCTCCCGACCAGCTCTGTGACCCCCCCCAGGCAGACACCGCGACATCGGCAGCCTCGGCAGGCACCAGTTTTTCCTGTAACCGCTCTCACCCGGGCCTTGGCCGTCACTTGCTCACCTTGGAAGACACCTTGTCCTGCACGAGGACTTCTGCTTCCCTCACATCAAACAGCACCTCCTGCACGGGGGGTGGAGGGGGAAGAAGCCCCGATCACCACAGCGCCCGCGCTCTTGTTTTAATAAGACGCTTACAGGAGAGCGAGTATTCAAAAGGCTGAGGTGACCACATGCAGTCACACACAGCTTTTTCAAGGCGAGACCATCGCGCTGCCCTTCTCGTCACCCCCACCCAGTGCTCTCGCACTGGAATCTGTTCACAAACAACCCCCAAAGGCTCAAGCAGCAGCACCCTGAGCCCTGAAGCACCCCTGGAACCAGGCTCAGCCTCCCCACAGTTTCCCATGTGCTTTGTATTATTGTCCCTTAATGCACTTCTCTATCCTGGCTGCAGAGATCCTTCTAACCAGAAAAACAACCCTGCAGGGGTGGGGGCTGTCAAACACTCAGCCAGGCCAAGCGACCCTGGAGCCGGCAGGAACGAATATCCGTGGGCAGGGACCGCATTTCCCTGCGGTTTTCTCACCGTCCCCCCCGGGATGCCCTCGGCCCCGCCGCTCACCTGCGCTGCCAAGCGCCTCTCCAGCACAGCGGGGATGGCCCAGTCCAGCACCTCTTTGCCACCATTCTGAAACGGAACAGGAAGGAGGGGATGAACCACAGGCACTTGAAAAGAAGCCCAGAAGAGACAATTTGTCTCTAGGCACGTCTCTGCCCCAGCGCCTCACCTTCCCAACGCCGATCCGGCCCAGGTACCGCAGTGTGTAGAGCAGCCTGGGGAGAAAAGGGCTCGGGGGCATCAGAGCGAGGACCCCACGCACCCTCCTGCTTCTCTATGCAAAGTGGAAGCTGCTCACAGCCCCCCACCGCCCCCCAGGCCACGGGAATAGCTTTGGCCCCACAGCCCCAAAGGGAGACCAGGGATAGCGTGGGCAGGGGCCTGCCCTGACACCAGGACCCCCAGCCCATCCTGGGGGCTCCCTGTGGTGCTGGACCTACCTGCCCCCCTGCAGCCTCTGCAGGTCCCCCTCGCCCCTGCGCCGGGGGCCATGCTGGAGCTGGAAGCGGGGCTCCTTCTCCTTCAGGACCTTCAGGTAGGGCAGGAGCGGCTCGTAGACCCCCCCGTCATGCCACCGCCACCGCAGCAGGCGAAAGCTGAGTGGTTGTCCCTTCAGCTTCTGCAGCACGGCCCCGGCCTGGAGGGAAGGTGAGGGGAGCACGGGGAGGATGGGGGGCAGGCGGGGGGAGATAGGCGACCCCTCCCTGCCCACCCACCTGCCCGCTGTAGGCGTTTCTTAGTGAGCAGCCGTTGATCTCATCGAGGACATCGCCGGCCAGCACCACCTCGTCCACCTCCGCCTGGCTCTCGGGGAGCACCTCGGTGACAAAGACTCGGCCGTCCACATACCTGGGGGTGCAGCCGAGCCCCGGGCTCAGCGCCGGGGACCCAGCCCGGCTCCCCCAGCTCTTCCGTACCATCAGCGATGTTTCCCCAATGCCCGGAGACAGGGAAAAGCCACCCCAGGGACAGCAGATACTGGCGAGGCTGAGCCGATGAGGAGAAAAGCACCCAAGACAGCCGCGATGCTCACAGCAGGGAGCTTATCTCCCCTTTTTGGGGGGCTTTGAGTGCTGTGGTGTCCAGATCCCACTGGAGAGCAGAGAGGAGGATCAAGGGCTCCTACCTGAGCACCAACCCCAGCGCACGGCACGGGACCGTCTCGTAAGTGATGCAGACCTGGAAGAGAGTGGCCGGTGACAGCGGCCCTGCAATGGCCACAGGACCCCCAAGAAGCGTGACCAGGAGGAGGACGGGGACCCCTTGCCCTGGCTCAGTTCTGGCACGGATGCCAAACCAGGGCTTCGGGAGCCCAGGGAGGGGCCGGTCCGCAACACCCCCGGCTGGGCTGGGCCTAGTGGTGGCTGCTTGTCCCTGCCCTCTCCTGGGGTTCGGCTCTGCCCGGACCCTGGAGGGACAAACCCGCCTGATGGATGGGATGGAAGCAGCAGGTGAAGCCTTAACTCAGCGATGAGCCCTGCTCCTTCAGCCCATGCACCCCCACGCGGCGGGGAAGCGCTGCCACCCCTCCCCAAAGGCGCTGCCGTTTGCAGCGGCACTTACTGTCACATCGCATTACCCAGGGACCCCGAAACACGGCCAGTTCGGCCAGGAGCACTTGCTGTTAGAAATGCCCAGAATCCAGCGGGATCCCAGCCTCCGCAGCAGCGCCGCGGCTCGCTGCGCACCGTAACCAGCCCCAAAGCCACCTTGAGCTTTTTGGGGGATTCTTTTGGGTGAAAAAGGCAGTGGAGAGATGCTTTTCATTTTTAAAAGGCATGAAGGCAGCCCCACTGTTCTCAGTAAATGCACTGATATTTCACTGAGCAAAACCAAGAGCGAAACCAACTGATGCATTATCTGTGTCAGCCCAGGGAAACGGGGAATATTTTTGGCAATAAATCAGGGAAGGGAGCATGGGAAAACTTCATTTGTGTCAGCAATTTAGGCCCGGGTACCACTCTTGCTTGGTTTTACTCCCAGGAATGCTGGGGTCTGCTCCTGGTGGCAGCGCAGGCCCCCGGCAGGAGCCGGCATCGGTGGCAGAGGCGGTTCTGCTTGTGCTGGTGAACCTGAGCCAATTCACGCCCGGCTGTGGCCTGGCGGAGAGCTGCGTGGCAATCTCTCCCCACCAGATCACTCCTTATCTTCCTCATTTGACTTTTCAGCGAGGGCTGGGCGGCGGAAGGACGGCTTCAGGAAGAGACGAGCTCTTACCGGCAGCAGCCAGCTTTCGTCCAAGAAGCTGCAATTCTATGAACAAAGGATCATCAGCGCCATCGGGCCCGGCGAGGAAGGGGCCGGGGCCCCACGCCAGCAGCCGTGCGCCGGCCACCACCCCGCCGATTTGTCTCCCTACCTGCAGGTCCAGGGAGAAATCCATCTCTGTCAGCACCAGCAGCAGCGAGAGGAAAGGCTCTGCAGGGGGACGGGGACGGAGAGGCAGCATCACCGCCGGGTTCCCGGCAGCCACCGCCTCGCAGGGACATAGCAGAGGTCCGAATAAAGCCATTTTTGGCATAACTAATGAGCCCTGGGGAGCAAGGCCCTGAGAGCATCGCAGCACCGCGACACCCAGGCTGCCGCTGGAGGCACGGGGAGGGAAGCGCTGCGGCGCGATACCTGCTTTCCCCAAATTCAGACCAAGGCTCGCAGCAAATGCTGCTGAGGAGCAACTTTCTCTCCATTTCTCCCCCTAAATGCAAAGCGAAGCCGCCCGGGCTCTCGTGCGTGAGCCTCGTAGTTACACTGACAGAGATCTGCAATCTGCTCATGCACCAGCAGCGCGAGTGATTTATAAGCCATCTAGGGACAGATTTAACGCGGGGTTATTAATCATAATCAAAAGATTAAAGGCTTTCACCCTTGCCTGCCCCCCCCGCAGGAGCGCGGCTGCGACGGGGTGGTGCAGCTTGTCAAGGCAACGCAGCCATTTACCGCACCAAACCCCTCGCGCGGCACCGCAGCCTGGGCCCAGCTGCCACAGGCTCCCCTCAAAGCTGGGCTGCTGGGTCCGCTTAAACCAGCGCCCTTGGTACAAAGAAATAACACAGAAGACACTTCAGAAGCGATTTTCCTATCCCATGACGCTAAAGCCAACCTTGGATGGATTCAAATCCTTTTTAAATAGTCACACCTTTTCCATCCCTGCAGCAGCATATTTTGATTTTACTGCTAAGTTTGGCTTAGAAAAATCACAGCAGACTGTTTTCCTGCCCCCCCCCCCAGCAGTGCGGTGCCGTAACACCCGTGACGGCCGCCCTGGGGTGGGTTACATCCCGCCTCGGGGGAGCCGCCGTCTTACCCCGGAGGTCTTCGTTGCCGAGGATGGAGCTCGACGGATCATAAAACTGAAACAGAGAAAACGCCGCTGTTTCCCCACCGCTCGCTTCGCTGCCTGCACCCACGGATGGCGGCTCCCCGCCGTGTGCCGCACCTCCGGGAGCCGGGGGGTCCGCGCCAGCTGCCGCACGGCCGCCGCCAGCACCTTCCCCTGCAGGGCCAAGCGCAGAAAGTACCGCCCGCGGCCCTGGGCCGTCCGTGCCTTCTCACAGCTGCCCGCTCTCTGGATGCTGATGGAGAGGGGGGTCGGCCTGTTTGGGGAGAGGGGAAGCGGCTCGGGGCCCAAACTCCGGTGGTGCGTGGGAACACCCTCCCCACACCGGGGGGGCTTTGGGACGAGCACATCATGGCGGACACTTCCACGGCTCTGATTTTCATCCCCAGCCTGGCTCGGGGTTGCTCACCCGCCACCGTCCCCCGTGGGCAGCTGCTCCAGCCAGTGCCAGTAATCCCGTCTCCTGAAGCCCCAGGCTGGCTCTGCGGGAGAGAGGGAGCGCGAGGGGCCTCGCCGCGGGCACCGGCACGCTGCCGCCCGCCGCCCGGGCGCGAAGGACCACTCACGTCGGAGCCCCTTGCGCAGGATGCTCTCCAGCAGCCGGCACAGGGAGGCGAGGTGCGGCGAGGCGTCCGTGCAGGGCCCCCCGCCCTCCCGCAGCCGCAGCACCCCGCCTGCGGCACGGGGAGCATCAGCACCCATGGGTGACCCAGTTTGGCGGGGGGTGTGGGGGGGCACCCATGGGAACAGCTCTCTGCCCAGCCCCGGGAGGGGGTCGCTGGTGCTGCGGGAGGTGCCCGACACCCCGGCAGGATGCGACCCGTCGCACCGGGCAGAAATTCAGGTAAACGTCCTCAAAGCCGAAGGCGGGTGCAAAGCCCGGGTCAGGCAGCGGCGCTGCCCGCCCCCCCACGGCAGCCCCCGGCCCGGGCAGCGCCCGCCCAACCGGGGCGGGTGCGGGGGACCGGGCTCCGGGGCGAGGGCTACCGGAGGAGGAGGGGACCGGCCCGGGGGGGGGGGGGGGGGGGGGGCCACGCTCACCTTTCAGGGCGCTCAGCAGCGGCTCCTTCCCGGCCATGGGCTCGGACCCCCCCCCCGGGACCCGGACGGTCCCGCGGCGGCGGGCGGGGAGGCGGGAACCGGGAAGGGGCGGGGCCCCGCCCCGCGCGGGGGAGGAACCCCCCGGCCCGCCCGGCCTCGCTCTATGGGCACGGGGGGGGGGGGGGGGTATATATACACCTCCACGCACGGGCGCGGTTACGGCGTGAGTTCACGTACGTGTGTCTAAAAAGCACAGGCGGGCAGCGGCACGTATGTACCTGCCTACCTCTATGGGTGTATAAAATCCATGCGTTGGCATATGTATTGGCATAAAACGCATACATAACAGAGGCACTGGTGCATATACATCACAGAATCATTAAGGTTGGAAAAGACCTCCAGGATCATCAAGCCCAGCCATCACCCCAACACCCCCCCGGCCTCCTAAACCATGTCCCCAAGTGCCACGTCTGCGTGTTTTTGAACCCCCCAGGGACGGTGACTCCCCCACCTCTCTGGGCAGCCTGTGCCAGGGCCTGACCGCTCTTGTGGGGAAGGCGTTTTCCCTCATCTCCAACCTAAACCTCCCCTGACACAGCCTGAGGCCGTTCCCTCTCGTCCTGTCACTGGTGACTTGGGAGCAGAGACCAACCCCCCCCTCACTCCAGCCCCTCTCAGGGGGCTGCAGAGAGCGAGAAGGGCTCCCCTCAGCCCCCCCTTCTCCAGGCTAAACCCCCCCAGCCCCCTCAGCCGCCCCCCAGCACACTTGTGCCCCAGCCCCTGCCCCAGCCCCGCTGCCCACACACCGGTATCTGTCCGAGCACTGGGACAACGTCGGCACCGGGGACCGGCCGCGGGAGCGCGGAGGGACCCCCGCATCCCACCCCACCCCCCCCGCCCCAGCCCCGCCGCGGCCCCGCAGCGCCCCGAGTTCGAGCCCGGCGCCGGCGGTGCGGGAAGTGACTGAGGCGGGGCGGGGGCCGGGGCGGTGCGGGAAGTGCCCGGGGGCGGTGCGGTGCTGGGGGCGGTGCGGCGCGGCCATGGCGGAGGTGGCGGCGGGGCCCGGGTCTGCCCCGCTGCTGGCGGCCGCCCTCCGGGCGCACGGAGCGGCTTTCGGGGGGCCGGCGGCGCTGGCGGCGTGGGCCCCCGGCCGGGTCAACCTCATCGGCGAGCACACCGACTACAACGGCGGCTTCGTGCTGCCCATGGTAAGGGCCGCGCTGCCTCCGGGTCCCCCTGCCGGGTCCTCCCTCCGGGGGTCCGCGGCCACCGGCCCCCCCCCCCCCGCCTGCCCTGGGATAGCCCTCCCCGGGATCCCTCCCCCCGCCCAGGACCGTGCGGGATCTCCCGGGATCCCCCCCCCCCACCGCGCCAGGGAGCACCGGAGCTCGGAGCAGGACCCGGAGCATCGGAGGCAGCACCCCCAGACCGGCTGCGGGGGGACGCGATTCCCCCTCCCCGACCACCGCTTGGAGGGGCTGAAGCCTCTTCTCTGTGACCCCGTTAAACAATTTGCCGCTCCCGGAGAGCGATGTTCTGGTGGCAGAGGTGGTTGGAACCAGCTGGGGCTTCCTGACCTCCTTCGGCTGGGCGGGGGAGCCCCCACTCAGCGTAAATCAAACCTACAGCTAATTATTGTGAGGCCAAGGAGCGTGGGAGCGGGTCAGCTGAATTCCCCTTGCAGGCGAGAAAACTTCCCGAAACCCCTCACGGCCTCGTCATGGGTTTCCGCTCCCCTGGAGCCCAGCAGCCAGCGCCCCGGCGCTGAGCTGGGGAGGTCGGTCACAGCATTTCGGTGCTGTGAAATGCCCGCTGACCCCATGTGGCATTAAATAGCCAGGACGTTTAATGCTGCGACGAGCCGGAGCTTGCGGTGGGGGCTGGCGGCTCCGCATGGGCAGAGTTAAGGGTTAACACGTGTTGGGTGCTGCCGGCTGTGGGTTGAAGCAGCCACGCTTGTCCCCTGCCGCCGGTGGGGATGCTCCAAGGGGTGCCGCGGGGTCTCAGCCCACCTTCCCCCCCTGCCCCAGGCCCTGCAGCTGGGGACGGTGCTGGTGGGATCCCCCACGCAGGACGGGACCATCTCCATCCTCACCACCTCGGCAGAGGCGGACGAGCCCCGCAGGGTGCAGTTCCCGGCTCCCCGCCAAGGCAGCCCCCTGAGGCCGGGGCAGCCTCACTGGGCCAACTACGTCAAGGGCGTCATCCAGCACTACCGGGGTAAGGCCCAGGCTGCCGGGTGGGTTAGAGCCGCCCTCGTGCGGGGCCGGTGCTCAGCGCCCAGCTTTTGGTGTCCTCTGAGGGCTCTTCCAGTGCCGATGCGATCCTGCAGCAGCTGCTGGGGCCAGGCTCCAGCAGAGATGCTTTCAGCTCCAAAGACCCCTAGTTTGGGGAGAGGGGAATACCCAGGTCATGCTCTGCCATAGGTCACCCTGCGTTTTAAAATGGGGTATCGGACAGGGGCTGCTGTCTGCCAGTTCCCCGCGAGCTGTGGGGCAGCCCCAGCCCTGCAGGGCCTCACAGCTCCTCCCGTCTGCTCCCGCAGGTGGTCCCGTGCCAGGCTTCAGCGCCGTGATAGCCAGTGACATCCCCCTGGGTGGGGGCCTCTCCAGCTCGGCCGCTCTGGAGGTGGCTACTTACACCTTCCTCCAGCAGCTCTGCCCTGGTAAGGCAGCGTCTGGTCCTGGCCCCTGGCGCCTCCGTTCCCGGTGGGAGCGGGATGAGGGGGGTGCCCTTATCAGATCCTGCAGCCCTTGGGGAAAGGCCGCTGTGGGGTGGGCCACAACGCCTGGCCGCAGCCGGAGCTGGCACCGCCGTGGCTGCGGGGCCCCTCTGGCTCACCATGCCTGACCTGCCCATGCCTCTAAAGCCCACGGACCACCCTGAGGCTGGCCAGAGGGATGAGAAGATATTCCCGTGGGGGTCATCTTCTCCCCACCCTCATGTCCCCAGAAATGGAGAGATCTGAGACACCAGTGTCAAGTTACTGCCTCCAGCTGTACCTGGGGACCCACGCTGGCACAGATGACGTGCCATGGTGCAGGAGCAAGCACCTGCCGCTGATGCTGTATAAAAAAAGCATTCCATGGGAAAGCAACCCTTTACCTTCGTGTTTGTTCCCCCTGCTCCAGGGCAAGGGGCAAAGGGCCCAGGGCTGCTAACCTGCTCCCCTCTGCTCTGGCACAGATGACGGTGATTTGGTAGCCAAGGCGCTGGCGTGCCAGAAAGCAGAGCACACGTTTGCCGGCATGCCCTGCGGGATCATGGACCAGTTCATATCCGTGTTGGGCAAGGAAGGCCACGCGCTTCTCATCGACTGCAGGTCAGGGCCGAGCGCCGGGCTCGCTGCGCAGTGCCCACCTCCTCGGGCAGCTGGGGACGAGCTGGTCCCATGGCCATGCAATAAATGCAGGAGTGAAGGGAGGGGTTAACCCCTGAACGCAGCCAAAAATCTCATCGTGGGGCTGGGGCGCCCTGCATTTTAACTCCTGTGTCTTGATTCCTCGTCCCGCATCCTTTCTCCTGCTTGTCTGGGCTGTCTTTCCCACAAAGTTGTTAGGGTCTATTATGGGACTAATAATTGGGAGGGAGTGAAATGCTCCAGTGAAATCTTAAACCACATGGACTTTGCCTCTGCGGAGGCAGGAGCCGCCTGCTGCGTGGCCTCCCCTGGGTGGCTGAGGGCTGGAGCAGGCTGCGGGGTGGGCACATGGCCCGTGCTGAGCTCTCGCTGCAGGTCCCTGGAGACTGTCCTCGTCCCGCTGACCGATGACAGCCTGGCCGTCCTCATCACCAACTCCAACGTGCGGCACACGCTGACGGGCAGCGAATACCCCACGCGCCGGCGGCAGTGCGAGGAGGCGGCAGCGGCGCTCGGCAAGGCCAGCCTGCGAGATGCCACCATGGCCGAGCTGGAAGGTGGGGACGGTCCCGCCCTTGGCTCCAGCCTCTCCTCGGGGCAGCGGGAGCTCGGTGCCCCATGGCGCGGGCTGACTCTGTGGGGCAGCACCTGGGATGGGTGGATGGGTGCGCACGCCGGGATGGGAGTGTGCCGCAAGTAGCGAAGCTCTGGCACAGGATGGTTGCAGGACGTGGCCGTGCTCGCCCCCAGCAGCATCCCGCAGACCCGAGCAGATTTGCTGCAGGGGCATGCATGTCTCCGCAGCGGCCAGGAGCCGGCTGGGCGAGGAGGTGTACCGGCGGGCCAGGCATGTCATCGGTGAGATAGCACGGACGGCCCAGGCAGCGCAAGCGCTGCGGGACAGGGACTACGAGACATTTGGGAGGCTGATGGTGGAGAGTCACAACTCCCTCAGGTGAGGATGTACCAACCGCGGGGCAGGGCAGGCTGTGTTGGGTCCTCGCGGGGTTCCCTTGCCCATGGGTGCAGCCTGGGGGCAGCCGGAGCCGTGTCCTGCCCCATGTCTCTCACGGCTCAGCCTGCTGGGGAGTTTTAGGACAAGCCCCACTTGTGTGCCGGGGTGCTGTGACGAGGCAGCGGATCACGCACCTACAGACGTGTGCTGCTTACAGCAGCGCCCGGCGGGTCCCCAGCGCCGCAGCCTCGCTCATGTATACATCCCTTAAGGCAGCATGCTGGCTTTGGCCGGGGTAGAGTTAATTTTCTTCACAGTAGCCAGTATGGGGCTGCGTTTTGGATTTGTGCTGGAAACAGTGTTGATAGTACAGGGATGTTTTACTTCCTGCTGAGCAGGGCTTGCACAGGGCCAAGGCCTTTCCTGCTCCTCAGCCCACCCCAGCAGCGAGGGGCTGGGGGGCACAAGGGGTTGGGAGGGGACATGGCCGGGACAGTGACCCCAACTGACCCCAGGGCTGTCCCACACCGCACGGCGCCATGCTCAGCACATGGAGCTGGGGGAAGAAGAAGGAGGGGAGGAGGGGACGACATTGGGAGTGATGGCGTTTGCCTTCCCAAGTCATGGTTACACGTGATGGAGCCCTGCTGTCCGGGGGATGGCTGAGCACCCGCCTGCCCGTGGGAAGGAGGGAATGAATTCCTCATTTTGCTTTGCTTGTGTGCGCGGCTTTACCTGTTAAACTGCCTTTATCTCAACCCACGAGTTTTCTCACTTTTACCCTTCCGATTCTCTCCCCGTCCCACCAGAGGGGAGCGAGTGATTGAGCGGCTGTGCCGTGCTTAGTTGCTGGCTGGCATCAAACCACGACAGGCAGGGCTCTGGGCCGGGATCTGCGGCACCCTGCATTGCATCCATTGCCGTAGCAAACTGCAGCACCAAGACACACATTTCAGCTGTTCATGGTGCAGGACAAGGCTGACCACGGGTCTCCTCTCTCCAGGGATGACTACGAAGTGAGCTGCCCAGAGCTGGATGAGCTGGTAGCGGCAGCCCTGGAGGTCGATGGGGTTTATGGCAGCAGGATGACCGGGGGAGGCTTTGGAGGCTGCACAGTGACGCTGCTGGAGGCTGGGGCTGCAGAGAGAGCCCAGCACCACATCCAGGTACGTGCCAGGAGATTGGCTTAAAGATCCCAAGGAAACACTCAGGGCCACGCTCCTGTGGCCCTTGGGGGTTGCTGTGGCTCAGCCGGTGCCATACAGGGATAGCCCCAAGTCTGTTGAGGTTACTAAGGTCTTGCAGGCAGTTCAGCACCGCGCTGGTCACAGAGCACTGCCCAAGGACCTTACTGCATTGAGAAAGTGAGCAAAAAGGTGCTGGGCGAGCTTCAGGAAGGCTAAATCTGTCTGGGGAAAAGTAATCCAAGCTGAACTTAAGCTCAGCATTGCCTAATGCCGGCAGCTGCAGCCCAGGAAAGATCTCAGTGTTGTCATCCATGTCCTCTAACTCGGCAGCTCAGCGTGCGCTGGTAGCTCAAAACGCCAGCAAAGTGGGGGGTGTCAGGAAACGGGGGCTGTGAATGAGGCAGAGCCTCGGTTTGCTGCTATATGAGATCATGGTGTGCCCTCTAAATCGTGGGGGGTGGTAAAGAAGGGGCAGAGGGAGGTGTCTGAAAGGAGGAGAGACCAAAAGGGCAGTTCCTTTGCCATCTGATGAGAAGCTGGGGGACAGGCACCACGGTCAGGAGTTATGAAACGATGAGGGGGGTAGGTAGCGGTGAGTGTGGCACTGACCCTCACATCCTCCAAAATAAGGTGACTTAGAAGAAAAACAGAGCTGAGGAAGCACCGCGCCGAGCTGCTGGTGAGCTTCCTGCTGTTGCCAGAGGCCGCGGAGGTCAGCAGCATCAGCAGGGTCAAAAAGGGTTGGAAAAAGTCGCAGAGAACAGTCTGTAAGGGGCTGCTGAAGAGTCAGCTTGGGGCTGCATTGATAGCCTCCCTGCCCCCTGTGGTGGACGGACCAGGGGACCCCAGGCAGGGGCCAGGACAGCATATTGTTCCCAAAAAGCATCTCATGTGGCCACCTTTGGAGCAGTGGCTGGGCCAGCCGCAGGGCTGGGCCGTTCTCCCCCTGGCTCCAGCATCCCCCAGCCCAGGCGCTTGCTGCAGCGTGGTGCAGCCCCAGAGCACCAGCACTTACTGCTCCTCTTGCCTCCTAGGAGAAATACAGCGGCACAGCCACCTTCTACCTCACCAAACCCTCCGGCGGGGCAAAGGGGCTGCCCCTGTAGGAGCGACCACCGCGCCTGGGATCGCCTCCCGCCGAGGCAGCTGCTTTCCTCGCGTCACAAGGGACTCAGTTTGGCTGCAGCAGCTGTGTAATAAATGCAAACCACTTGCACACGCGTTCTGCGCCCACCTGAGCCAAGCTCTGATGCCAAAGTCACTGAGGAGCTTTCCTCAGAGGAGCCGGGTTTAATTCCAGTTCGTGCTGGTGTAACAAGCCCTTACTGGGACGTGTGGTCCAGTAGTGCCTCTGGAGCTGCAGTCACAGGAGGGGAGGGGGGTGGGGGAGCAGCAGGTGCTGACGCATGGGAGAAGCCCCTGCCTGGGTTTCTGCTTCTGCCACATCCCTCACCTGCTGCTGCAGCTGGAGAGCACGGGGGGATTTTTTTTTTTTCTTTTTAAATAAAAGCTAAAGGCAGCCTGTAGAGAAAACATTTATTGAGTGCAATAGGAAGCCATCTGATCAAAGACCCGCTGTCAGAGCAGGCTGTGGCTCTGCCTTGGAAAGGCTGAAACAGCACCAGCCCGATGAAAATTAGAAAGTGATGCTGCTCTTGTGTGAGGCATGGGCTAGGGGCACGGCCACCTTGCGCCTGGGGATGGTGTCAGGGCCTAGAGAGCAGCAGCTCAGAGGCTGTGCTCGTCTCTTGGGTAACAGGATAGTCTTTGGTTAAGATGCTTGGACCCTTTTTAGGCAGTTTTCAGCATTTTACCCTGGACCACAAAGCACAGGGAAAGGGTCACAGCGTCCTTGTGCAGGAGGAGACACATCAGCTGGAGAGGAAATCCCAACCACAGAGGTGAGCGGCAGGCAGGCTAACGCCACGGGTACTTGCTCAGGAAAAACAAGTGCTTCTTGAAGGCATAGTAAAACCACAGGGTTGATGAAGTAGCTCTTGACCCAAGTTCAAAACTGACCTAGATCCAGCTGCAGTCCTGGAGACGCCTGTGGCCTTCACTCACCCATGTGCATCTTTGGCTCGAACACGTACCACCCATCCGCTCAAATGAACAGCCCAGAGAGGAGAGGGAGCTCCGTGGTGTCAGCGCTGGGAAGTCTTCTGAGTCCAAAGGGAAAAAAACACCCAAAACCAAAATCACCAAACAAAAAGGCCAAGGTCCAGTGTCAGATCAAATCAGGCGGGCGATGCTGCCAGGGAGACCAGGCAGCTGCTGCTTCGGCTGGAAGCTCTAATCCAGACCGGCGGCAGCTGCCGCTTCGGGCAGGATCCTTGCTTTTGGCAGGCTCCTCGCCTGCTCCCGTGCAGCTGAAGCACGCCGGGGAAACGCGGGGCTCAGCAAGGCATGGAGCCCAATTGTTCTCGTTGGCAGCGGGATGCCAGGCACCATGCCCAGAGCCAGGAAAACGAGTCCCAGCAAGGTCTCAGCCCTGCACCCAGCACCGTGGGAGGACAGCTAAAGCCGAGGGCTGAAGGAGGCCCAGAGCCTCGCTCAGGATGATGAGATGCCTCAGGATGATGATGAAAGCGCCTGCTGTTCCCAGCCTTGCTCTTCCTTGGGTTTACTGAGGGATCATGGGTCCCTTTATGGATATTTTTGGGCAAAAGGGCTTTTAAAAGACACCCAACATATTCCGCCCCCCAAACCTCACGCTGTCCCCATCAGCCAGGTAGGAAACCCCAGGCGCCGTTCCCGTCTCCAGGCACCACTGCCCGGGCCACCCCCATCCCTCGCCTCCAGGCAGCCCGACGCCCTTCCGCAGGTGCCGTGCCGCGAGCGGGTCTGGCCGCTTGCAGCCTTGTGCCGGAGGATGTAAGGCCCAAGGCAGAGCCCACTAGCTAATCGACAGGCTTTCCACGGGGTTTAGTGGCCTTTGGATCAAGCCCTTAACTAATTCTTCCACTTACTCACATTTCTGAGCAGCTACAGCCCAAGTGTAGCCTCCACATTCAGCAGAGGTCTCATCCATCTCCACTTTTTTATAAAATAATAAAATACATTTATATATATATACTACGAAAACTGTACAATATGGTATGCAAAAAAAAAAATGCAGAGGCCATCATGAGTGATGCTATACAAATGAAAGGCTAGACTTAGCTATCGTGGTACCAAACTGTTAGCAGCAAAGGACAGACGCAAATAAGTGCGGTAAGAAAGCATAGGTTACCCCAAACGCCTACCTTGCAGCTCCTCATATAAAAGAAAAAACCCCACACAGAACAAAATAACCATCTCCAGTGGGCAGGCAAGTTGCCAGGGAACCTGGAGCAAAGGTGGAAACGGTGACCCTCTATAAATCAGGATGTTGCCAGCTGGGATCCTCTCAAAACTGAGGACCTGAGAATAAATCTTTCTGTTCCATTTATCTGGGGAGGCTGGAGCCACCGAGACACCCGAATTTCGGCAGGTGTATCTGGATGGATGGGCACTGAAGAAGGGTACTGGAGTAAGCGGTGATTGTTCATGGAAGGCATCCCTGTGGAGTCTGCAGAACTGAGCCTCTGCAGGGCAGGACAGGGTGAACAAGCCCTGAAGGGTGAGCACACACCTGATGACCCAACCGTGCCAGGGCTTTGAGCGCGCGGGGCTTCGAAGGAGAGGCCCAGAGCTTGAAGTGCCTCTGCCCGCAGGAGGAGCTGCCCAGGCACCGCGGCAGTGTCTGGATGAAGCACCCTTGGGTCGTTCCACAACGTCCTGCCATCTGAACGCAAATATCCCGCTGGTGGGCAGCCTGCCCTGGCTCAGGCCTCGTAGAACTGCCTCTCCATCTGTTTGGTGAGGGTCCCACTGGACATCACGGTCCGGCTCACAAACTCCTTCGTGACCTGCTTGGTGAGGGCGCTGCTGGTGCTCTCCACTCGCTGGGTCGTCATGAGCACGCCATCTGCAACGAGAAGCTCAGTGGTCAGGACACCACACGCTAAGTATGGGGTCACAGGGAATGGGATCTGCTCCACCTGATAATTCCTGGCAGAGTTTCTCCTTAAAAACCACTTTCACTGATTGAAAACCTCTCCAGATCAAGTGATTCAGTACTTTGCTACGTCAGTCAATGAGATGGATCTCCTAACAGCTCCCAGACTCTCTGTGTTGCAGCATGAAACCGTGAGTTCATTAACTCAAGTGGGACAACTACACTGATGTAAATTAAGATGGTCGTCATGATTCTCTGGGGTTTTTTCTGCTCTGAAGAGGTCTAACCTTGCAGGAAGAGCTACGATTTGGTTCCTAGTGATAGTCCTGGGGGACTTTGAAAGCTCAGCGTTCCCTCTGTGTCTGAGCAGCACGCAGGGAAGCAACTGCATCTGCCTCTGGGGCGGAGCAGGGACACGGTGCAGGAAAGGTCTGCTCCTCTTCATCAGTCCCACCTGATGGACCCTCCCTCCCTGCTCTTCACACTTGCGGTAAAAGCACCCTCAGACCTTTGGACAAGCAAAGTTATCCTTTGCTTTCTGAGGGTTTCAAAGCAGACAGCGAGCCCCTACCTGTGAAGTGGGGATCCAGAGAGGAATGGCTGATGCTGGTTTTGGTGGTGTATTCGGTGGGGAAGTTGTACACTTCTTCTCTCATGTACTGCTGTCCCCCAAACTGGGAGAAAGTGCCTGGGAGAAGGAAAAGGGATGAGTCAGCCAGGAAACAACGAGGAGCTTCCAACCCCTCAACCAGGAGTAAAGCACCAACAGCCAGCTCAGGAGGTCTCTCTTGCTGACATCAGAGCCAGGTTTAGAAGGAACTGGGAGGACTGGGAAGGTCTTACACCTGTGCAGTGTAAGACGCTGCAACCAGGGATGTGTACAGCCAGGCATAAGACAGTAGTTTCATACAAAATTAAGCACTGGCAGGTTCTCACGATCGTCCCTCATTCGGTGCATCAGGATTCGGGCAGTGCTCGCAAGGCACAGTGTTGTTGTCATGGAAGACAACGTCACCGTGTCTTTCATGGAAAATGGAGTCACCACCAGGTGAAAGGGACTCCAGGAGTTTTGTTCCCTGCTCCGAGAGGTTTCGTATCTTTGCACCTCCCCAAAGACACGGTACTGTACCTCCATCCTGAGATTCGATGGTGATGATGCCTTCTCTCTCTGGCCCAAAGCCTTGGGTGGTCTTGGCTTGCACTTTGAACTTGTACGGGACTTTTTCACTCAGGTGAGGCACAGTCAGGGTAGTTTCTGGCTTGTCTCCTTCGACATAGATATTCCTGGGCTCCCCTAATCCACACAAACAAACTAGCGGTGAAGGCAGACAGGAGTGACAGTCCCCCCGACTCTGGCTGCTGTCCTGGCTTTCCCTAAGTTTTATGCCACCCACAAACTGTATGATCCCACCCAGTTCTACTAAGGGTTAAGACAACCCTATTTTAGAACATTTGTGATCCTCAACAACCGACCTCTTCTGGGTTTGGGCTGTAATAAGCTACAGGTCCTTCCTCTTCCTACCCCATTTGTTACACCAGACCATGCAATGAGAAAAAGCGTGAGGGTCCAGCAGCTCCCAGGCCTGGAATCAGCCGCATGCCCCCACTTTGCCTGCACCGATGTAAGCAGGCAACTTTATTGCCGGTCCCAACAAAAATGCAGCAAGCTGCTGCCTTTGCTGAAGGTATCTTGTGCTCTACACAGGGAACTGGGCTTCCACAGCCTGATACCATACCTCCTCCATGCAGCATCTCACAGGTGATCATGTAGCCCAAGATGGACCCGTTGGGCTTGCGGGGTCTCTCCCAGCTGAGCTGCAGGGAGTCAGGGCTGAGGGCAGTGAAAACCAGTGGTCCAGGAGCACTGGGTGTGCTCAGCGTGAAGGGTGAACCTGCAGGGCAGAGTGAGAGGTCAGTATCACAGAAGGTGGCGAGGAGGAGCCTGGGTCTGCACACAGCATTTGTGAAATGAGCTAGAAGGTCTCAGCTGTCTAGACCGCTAGTGGAAGGTGAGTACATGGGGAAGGAGGTCCTATTTCCAAATGAAAGGAAGGAAAGGAGAGCTCAGGTGTGGTAAGGGGAGAGAAAACAGCAAGGCCAGCACTGTAGACAGCAGCAGAGATGTCAGTGCAACCCTTCTCCTGTCCCCTATCCACCTCACCTGGTACAGGGCTGAGCGGGCTCTGCGGGTCCACCTGGGACTCTATGGTGATGACTCCTTCCCTCTCGGGGCCCCAGCCTTCCTCACTCTGCGCCTTCACCTTGAAGATGTAGGAGTGGTTGGGCAGCAGGTCCTCTACCACCACTGAGTTCTGGCTGGGGTTGGGGATGGTAAGTCGGTGCACCTCTCCTGGGACACATAAGAAAGGGGGATGTCAGCACCATAGAATCATAGAATGGTTTGGGCTGGAAGGGACCTTTAGAGGCCATCCAGTCCAACCCCCACCGCAGTGAGCAGGGACATCTTCAACCAGATCATGTTGCTCAGAGCCCTGTCCAACCTGGCCTTGAGTGTTCCCAGGGATGGAGCATTGACCACCTCTCTGGGCAACCTGGGCCAGGGTTTCACCACTCTCAGAGTAAAAAATGCTTTCCTTATATCCAGCTTAAATCTCCCCTCCTTTAATTTAAAACCATCACCCCTTGTCCTGTCACAACAGGCCTTGCTGAAGAGGTTGCCCCCATCCTTCCTATGGTCCCCCTTTAAGTACTGGAAGGCCGCAATAAGGTCTCCCTGCAGCCTCCTAGGAGAGGTGCTCCAGCCCTCGGAGCATTTTTGTGGCCATGGCTTTCACTTAAACTCTCTCTCAAATGAACTGCCTGGAAAAGTCATCTACCTGGCCACCTCCATCACACCTTGCCACCAAACACTGCTAGGGCAGGATGAGTTGTTGTTCTACAAAAGGCTTGGGACAAAAAACAGCTTCTTGAAAACTCAAGGATTTTCAGCCAAAGAGAATTACATTTTCACTGACACTGCCCCAAGTTTCATGTAAAAATAAGAGATTTTCATTGCACTTCTTCCTCCAAGTCCAACGTGATGAAAAAACCTTCAACTAAAATGTTGGGGCTGTTGGAGAATGAGTCCAAGGTTTTTTGGAGGAGAGGTGACTCCACAAGCAACCCCAGGAATTGCACCCCCAGCAGAAATGGGGAACAAGAGCTGTGGGGTAGCTGAGACATTTCCTCAAGGCTACGTGAAGAGCAGAGGTGGGACCAGACCCTGAATCACAGAATGGTTGAGGTTGGAAGGTACCTCTGGAGGTCACCTGGTCCAACCCCCGCCCAGTCAGGCTGGTCATCCAGAGTCAGTTGCCCAGAAGACCCAGACCAGACTCTCCACCACCAGAAACTCCCACCACCAGCTGCCTGGTGGGCACTGGCCGCCTGTTCACTGACCTCCGTTGAGGAGCTGGTACTGCACGCTGTAGCCCTGCACCTCCTTCTCGCAGTGCGGCTCCTGCCAGCTCACCTTCAGGGAGGTGGGTCCCAGGGCAGAGAACACCAGGCGTGTGGGGGTGTCGGGGATGCCCAGCGGCAGCCTAGAGTCTGGGGCAAAAAAAAAAATGTCAGTGTGGAGAACTGGGGGCTAAAGGGGCTGGGGGAGAGGCGGGACTGGCACGTGCAACTGTGGGATGGTCCTGATGGTCCAGGGAGAACGTGGCAAGATGTCACCTCTGCAAGCTGGCCCATCACAAGGGGGCACTGGCTGGCTCTGCACACCTACAGTGATGTCCCATGGCCTTGGAGTGCCAACCCTCGGTGGGACAAGGCCAGGTAAGCTTCAGGCCCCTGCAGTAGAGAGACCAGAGCAGGGGCCCAGGTGCTGTGTGTGTCCCATCTCACTCACCCCAAAGCACCCTGTCCAGTCTGCCAAACACTTTGTGGACATCTTCCAGTGAAGCTCTAAGACTATCCCTAGTCTACAGCTAAGGCAAGCCCAACACCTCCAGGAACTGTTCAACTGGATGGAGGCAGATGGGACCGGCTGCTCCTGGCTCCCCACCAGCTCAGCCCACCGGGACACAGGCTCATGGCGAGCGCAGCAGCCTCCCAGGCAGGCGACACGCAGGGAGTGAAGCCCCTCTTTGACATAAGCTTTGGCCGAGGCGCTTGCAGAGGGACACCTCTATGGAGCACACGTTCTCCCCAAGAGTTCTCCAAAGGCCTGTGGGGTAAGACTGGAACAACAAGCTTGTTAGGAATGAAGAGGACGAGGACAATGAGCTGATCAGCTCGTTAGAGCATGGTGGCAGTGGTGGGATTAATCAGCCCAGGTGGGTTGAAACACAGCTGAAGTCACCTGCAAATGGAAAGGTGGTGTGATGGAGGCACAGGCCAGGTCAGGAGGAAGATCAGTGCAGCACACAGCAAGCCATGGAGAGAGGGTTTGGGGCAAGCAGTGGATGGCAACACTCATGGATGGCCAGTGGCTTGGCTATTATGGGATGCATGGCGGGGAAGACACACTGGAGACAGCTGTACCTATGTACTTGCAAATCCCCGCAGACCCATCAGTCATGATTATAGAGTCCCGAAAGCCAGTGCTGGGGTAGTAACCCTTCACCTTTGCCCTGCTCCTGACACCCACATCCCGGGGCCGTGGGATTGTCCTCCCAGCATCTTCACGGATGGGAGGGAGGAGTGTCCCCGGGTAATCTACAGAAGCAGTGCAAGAGAAAGAGAAAAACACCATTGCAGACTTCAGAGGGGGTCCAGCCCAGGTGCTGGCTCCTGCAGAGAGACTTTTTAAGGCTCAGATTTGAAGAACCTTTTAACAACCTTCTGTCAGTGCCAGCTGACGTACACGTGTAGAGCTGAAAGGCAACCATGCTGCTAGTGAAGTAAGAAGAGACACATGCTCTTCCCGGGGTGCTTTGCAGTGTGGGGATAAGGATATAGCTCCCTTTCCTGAGCACTCTGCACATGAGCGATGGGAACCCTTTCCAAACTGGTCTGAGAGCAGGGTGGCCTTAGCAAAGCACCCACACAGCAGTGTTGAGGACGTGGCCTTCCAGATCTCTGGTTCATATGCCCCCTTAGCTGTGAACACAGTCCTCACCCCAACAGGACTTGCAGGGCATGGGTCTGAAGACAGTCATGGGGGTGGAAGGAAAGGACAGGTCCCATCACCGCAGCACTCACCGTGCCCCGTCAACATCGTGGAGTAGTCTCTTGTCAGCGAGGAGCTCCCCATCACCCTGTACTCCTGCTGCACGTGCGAGCTCAGCTGCTGGTAGCTGGTGTTCGTTGTCCTTGTCAGCGTGCCACTGGCACTGCCGGGGTAGGAGAAGTCCATCCGGCCATTCAGTAAGTGCTCTGTGAAAGAGGGCACACCGTGAGGAACATGGCTGTGGACAGGGCTGCTCCAGTTTCCATGGGGAGGAAGCAGGAGGCATCATGGTGTGCCCTGCCTTGGCTGCATCCCAGCTTCAGCCACTCTGGAAGGTCATTCTGGAGCTCTACATCTAGAACAAGCCACAGCCACCCAGCACGATGATGGGGAAACAAACAGGTAAATGGAGACTTTGCTCTACATCCTACATCCAGCACCAGAGACACCCATGGTGCCCAAGGTAACTCCAGACCTCGGCCTCACTGGGGCACTGCCTTGAGTCTTACATCTCTCCTTTGACGCAAGCACAGGTTTATAATTTCAGATTAAAAAAAAAAAAAGGTGGAAGAAAAACAGCCCTTTATGGAGGCAGTTTCTCCGTATCTCTGGATCCCATCTCAGCTGGATCTGAAAAGCAATCTCTGCTCCAGTGTTCTGGTCCTTTGCAAACCCCCATCCCTTCCCAGCAGGCCAGGAGAGATCAGCTACTCATGACAGAGTGATTTCTGTTTATCAGTCCAGCAGATCTGCCCAGAAGCTCAGGGCACTTAGTTAAGGTGAGGAGCTGTCCTTGGAGGTGGCACTTAGGTATCATCTGAGTTTGCTCCTGCCTTGAAGGTCCAGCCTTTTGTAGAAGAAACTTGCTAGCAGGCTCCCAAGTCCATGCCGAGATGGGGGTTACCTTGACACTCTTGTGAGCAGACACACCAGGACAAGGCTTTGAAGCAGGCTACAGCACGTGAACAGTGCGTCATGCCAACACGAGGATGGGCACACGAGGGGAGGAAGGGGACACGTACTGGGACAGAGCCCAGCTGCTGGCCCCTTGGCTCAGAGCAGGACGAGACAGGACACTCAGTGCCGTAATGAAGCCATCCTTCACCTGCTTGGGGCCGGGGGGTCCCGCTCCTCGTCAGGCTGCCAGTAGCCACGTCACTGTCCTCCTCATGGAGGAGACCCTCGGTGTCTGAGGAGAGGCGGCTGCTGCCAGAGAGGCGGGGAATGGTTTCAGGTGGGAGCCTCCAGGTGATGCGGCGAAGATCCAAGTCTTCTCCCAGCAACTGCACATATTTCCACCTGGAGCCTTTTGGGACAACGCAAGCACTGGTGTTGGCATGATCTGCAGGGGACAGAGTGGGCTACCCACCACTTTGTGCTGCTTGCTGGGGAGAGGAGGGGGCAGGCGCCAGTGGGAACAACACCCCTTCACAGCCCGTCTCGCCAAGTGTTGGCTGCTGAGTTCAGGCGGTGCAACCATCGTGTGACTGGTAGATGGAGGGACCGTGACGTGCATGGGGTTTGTCAACTCCAGGGCTGGTTTCCAGCCCTGTGTCCGTCACAACAAAAGGCAAGAGTCAAAGTTCCACCACATGCCTGTCCCTGTCATGAAAGGTCTGCAACAATTGTCCTTGGCTCAGGAGGGGTTTCCTCACTCTCTGATGTGCACATGGGATGGTAGAACTCTTGGCGTTCCCATTACTGCTGCTCCCTGCAAGGACCAGGGGCTTGCTCCTGCATCCCAGGCCCTGGAGAACTCTCCCAAGGAAGACCCTCCAGATCCTACTGACAAGCCTCATCGTTTCACTTATGGCCCATCTTCCCCTCATTGTCCCAGGACAAGGCAAGGGAGCCGGCCTCATTCAGCGAGTGAGGTGATGGAGGAAGAGAGGCCAGTGCCTCCCCAGCACTTGGTGAGTTCCCTCCTGTTGGCTTGGCCAAGACCCTGAGCATTCAAGGGACTCAGAAGTCTGTGCCTTGGCGGTGCCTGTTTGCTGACAGTAACTCTCGTGGTCCAGCCAAATAGCAACAGGAAGGGAAGATGAGCAGGGAGGACCATGAAAAGCTCCCCTCTCACCCCACGCTGAGATCACTTTTTGCCTCATGGATAACAAGGAGGCACTGCTCTCCTTATTTACACTAGAACTAGTCGAGTGTTCTCATAGATACAGCTACTGTGCTCTGGAAAGGCTGATCTCCACCATCTCCATGACTTGGATCTCCCCATCTCCATGAGGAGGAAGATAGCAGTGAAGTTCATTGGTGAAAGCTGTTGTCAAGGAAAATTAATGTTAAAAATGACCTTTGCAAAACTCCAAGCAACATACCCGAATCATCGGAGACACTGGGATGCTTGCTGCCAACTGGAGAGCGAAGCACATCTGTGCTGTACATCAGGTAGCTGTCATAGTCCTCACCTCCCTCAGCATCAATGATGGGGACGTCAGGGATGATGGGTACTGGAGGAGAGGTGGAAAGTACTATTAGACAAGCAGTTCAAAACCACACAGGGCTCCCACGCTCAGGCTGGCCTTCAGCATTCAGCAGGGTGGCTGGTGCAGCGGAGCAGGCAGGGTGCGGTGAAGCAGCTGGGGTGACGGGGAGCACTCCTCAGCACTGCTCACGCTTCCTCTGCTCCCCACCCAGGCAGGGCAGAAACTCACTGGACATCGGGCGCTTGGGCTGTGTGGCAAGGTTGATGGTGGCTTCTCTGTCAGGTCCCCAGCCAGCACCATTTCTGGCCTTTACCAGGTAGCGATAGGGCTGGGACTCCCGCAGGTTTTCTATCAGCACCATGCGCTTCTTCGGGTCTTCAACCAGCACCTTCTTCATTGGGCCAATGGGTACTGCAGATATGGGTACACACATCACCCATGACGTCATGAGATAGAGGACCCCACAACACCCCACCCTTGACCAACGGGCTTGCTGAGGTTGGATATCAGGACAGAGCCTGGCTCTGGGACAAGGTGCAGAAGCTATTTGGGCTGCTCGTGACAGGCCTGACATCATCTCAGGGAAATTCCCAAACTGAGCACTGAAGTCAACCTACAGCAGAGGTCTCCTCTTACTGGTGTGTCACCCAGTAGCATCCCCCGGCACCCTAGCCCTAGGGCTAGGCCTATGAACTAAGTTTTTAAGATGAAAGCCAACTAGGGAAGTGAATAGGAACTGAGAGAGCTCCGGGCTTTGCAGGACTAAGTTCTGGGTGGTGAATTCTCTACTCCTTCCATCAAGAAGTGACCCCTCCAGATCCCAGTTTTCACAAGAAATATGCTTGGAGCCATTCTGGCTCTGCTGCTGTTTGGGGCCAGCCCAACCCGTAGAAAGCGTACTGTAGCCCCTCAGCCTGGCTGAACTGCCACAACTGCCCCGGTCAGAAAATGGGCTCTTACCGTTGTCCTCATTAACGAGCCCATAACTGACTTCGTAAGCCGTGATCTCCCCGTTGGTTTCTGCAGGCTCAGCCCAGCTCAGCTGTGTCACGGTGGAAGACACAACGTTGAAAGCCAAGCGGCCAGGCTCGCTGGGGACTGGAAAGGCAAGAGCGAAGGGTCCAGGTTACCACAAGTCAGAAGCCAGAGCGTGCAAATGCCCAGCGCTCCCTGCATCGCAGCTGAGGCGCACTGGGAGCTGCTCAGTGCTCGTCCCCAAGACCATCAGAGCTCAGGGCTGGAGCCCTGACCCCGTGCCAGATGCACGGGCACCAGCTTGTTCCCACACAGTGGGAAGCAAAGCGCAGAGTCGCTCACCGTCCTCAAGTGTGCGGCAGTGGATGGTGTCAGAATAAGCCCCTTCCCCCATGGCGTTGTAGGCGCAGACTTGCATCTCGTAGTCACAGAAGGGGTAGAGGTTACTCAGCTCTGCCGATGGCGCTTTGACATCGATGAGATGGGCTTCTGACTCAGGGTCCCCTTGGATCCAGTATTTCACCTGGCAAAGCAAGAACAAGCCATGATTCCTTCAGATCCTCACCCCATCTCTTACTAGATGTGCTCTGGGAAAGACAGGGTGTTGTGCCATTCCTCTGAAATGGAAGGCCAGGACAGTCTGGACGTTTCGTGGTAAGTGATGGAAAGGAGACGAACCCACCAGGAATCTTTCCTGCAAAGCCCATATCCACCCAGCAACGGTCCCTCAAGGACGGAGGGGGCCAGAGAGGCTGAGCTTGCTCCCGTCCTTTGGGCTGCTTCTCACCATCTCTTTGGCACAAAGGACTGTGTGTGTCAGAGACCTGCAGGATGGGACCCACACCCTCCCCTGGGATCCCCTCACGCCTTACCTTGTATCCCAGAGGTTTTCCCGGTGGAGGAAACCAGCTGAAGCGGATTTCCCTGGAGCTGAGAGCATGGGCACTGGGATTAAGCGGTGCGCTCAGGCGGCCTTTGGGGGACTGGGAGACCTGGCTCAGGCCAGTCATCGAGGGGACACCATCCACCACCTCTGCAGACACAAGAAAGAAAGGGCACATCAGTGCTAGCTCCCCTCAGAGAAGGAAAAGAAGGAAGCATGCCTCCCTCCAGCAGTGCCCGGCCATCCCAAGTGAGCCTCTCAAAGCATTTCTGAGGGGTAGATCCCCATGGCAGGGAAGGGAAGCTGAGGCACTTGGTGGTGACATCCCCCAAAGCCACACAGCAAGCTGGCACGAGAGCCAGGCTCAGACCCGCCAAGTCTGGCACCTCCTGCTGCTTCTCACAGGCTGCCCAGGTAGGAAGAAATGAAGAGATCACCTTCTTGCCTCTGAAAATCTTTAGCTCTATGAATGTATTTAATAATGCTTCAACATGCCACAAGTGAAAACAGAGATGGGCAGAACCTTCTCGAGTCGCCCAGTTGCTTCTCCTGGAAACCCAGCAAGTCCAGCTGAGAGCTCTCTGGAGCCTCTCCAGCCCCAGTGCCTGTCCCTGAAATGGTTCTGGTTGGTCCAGTAACAAGGGACTTTCTTGTACCCCCAGTATTTGTGACCCATACTGTGATAAATACCTTTATGTTATCGACCCACTTGATGACAACCCTTATAGCTCTGCTTGTCCAGCCACAGGAACCACCGAGAATAGCTCATGGCAAGTCCTGTTATAGCTCTCTCCTATTTGTATAGCTTTTTATTCAAATCCCCAAGGAAAAGGAACAAAGAATGCTCTCTATTTCCTTGTGAGGCACTGATTATCCCCCTCCTCCCCACCCACTGTCTATACCCACTGACGCCTCTAGAGGGAGGCCCAAATCTACCAGTCGGGGCTGGAGGAACCTCCTCGTTGCTGCTTTTTGGGTGAGGAGCAGGGCCGGAGCTCTGCACACCACCTCGGGGTGGGCTGGTCCGGTGGGGGGGTCCCGCACCCGCTGCTGCCCTTCCCCATCCCTGGCTGCCAGCCCCTACCTGGGTCGGCGATGGTCACCACGGTCTGGGGGTATCGGCCGATCTTGGCGCCGTACTTGGGATGGAGGAGGTCGATGGCGAACTGCTTGAGCTGGCAGTTGTGTAGGAGGGTATCTATTTCCGTCAGCTCCAGCAAGGGGACCTGCACCTCCTTTCGGGTCTCCCCGGGCTGGAAGACCAGGTCGCCCTCTGTGAAGACGTAGTCCTGGTGGAGAAGAGGTATGTGATTATAGCCCATGAGAAGGCCCCCAGAGAGCTTCCCCTTATTTCCCAGTGAACCCCCCACTTGCCTCCCAGTGCCCGCAGCTCAGGGGGCAGCCAGTACCTTCTGCCTCAGGAACAAGCAGCCTCTCAGGTCCCCGAGGCACAGGGGGCAAGGGATGGAGGGGAAAGTGTCCCCTGGTGCTGACCTCAGGCCTTGGATCTCCCCTCTCCCAGCCACATCCTCTTTGAGCCCGATCAGCTGCTATTCCGCAGCCCCGGGGTCGGATCCTGCCCAGCCCTCTGTGCCCACTCGTTCCTGCCCGCCAAGGCCAGAAGCATCATCCTTACCCTGCCATTCTTTGCAGTGAGATCTCGTGTCCTGTACGTGACTTGGGATTTCCCGTTGTCTATGATCTCCCGGAGAACAGAGATCTTGGCCAGCTTATCAAAGCGGCTGTGGGAATAGGCTGGCTGCAAGAAGGTGATGAGGCTGCTGGCTGGAAGGGGCAGGAGAGAAGGAATGTACAGAGCAAATATGTGAAGAATCACATTACAAACATGAAGGTGTCCTCCCTGAACAGAGTTCCTATCGCCCACGGGCGTGAACTGTGGATGAAATACTACTGCATGGGCTGGGGATTTAACCACTCCTGGCTCTTGCTCCCTGCTCAAAACAACGGGATGGGAAGCAAAGGCAAACCGCTGGGGACATTCACCTGCCCCAAGCACAGCGCACCAGCAAAGAGGGTTTACTTTACTCCAGCAACCTATGAACTGGAGCAGCAGAGGCGTATGGTCAACCTTGGATCTGCCACAGAATTGGTAGTATCTAAACCTGTGGTGGTCAAGTGTTTGGGTCTCTGTCACCAGGGATGGCAACCCTCCCTCGGATGCTTTAAGACACTCTAGTTTAGACGCAGATGACTTAAGAGTCACCAAGCAAGTCTCTGGCCTGTGATCTGGGGGAGCTCAGATAGGCAGGCTGCACCCTCCTTAGAAACCACATGAGACCATCTGGACATGGGGCACACAAACACCCTCAGTCCTGTGCCACAGCTGCAGCCCTTCACCTTGTTCTTTGATGATGGTGATGTTGACAAGCTTGCGTCCAATCTCTGCAATGCCGGTGGGGACATCAATGGCCTCCACCTGCAGCTGCTTCTCATCATCATCATCCTCCCTGATGAAAAGTGGGACACGGACATCAACCAGCTCCACGGCCTCTTGGAACTCCACCATCCCGTGAGCATCTAGGGGAAGGAGCAATGGCGAGAGGTGGGAAACGTCCCCCCTGCCCAGCCTGGAGACAACGCTAGGCTCTGCTCCCTACCTTGGTCTGAGGTCACAGTGTAATAACCCGGCGAAACCTTCAGGTCATTGAAAGCCTCGTGGGAGACGTGCTTTTCCATTACTTTGATGATCTCTGGCTTGGCTGAGCGAGGGGCGGTGAGCACTGTGTCCACAATGGTGTGGTCCTGCCTGCAACCGGTGGGAAGAGAAAGCCAGGTAAGAGCTGAGGCCAGGGTAGCTCATCTCACGTGGGAGCTGCGGCGGGTAGTGAGTGCATGGGGCATTCAGTCACCCCACACGGGTGTACAAAGGGAGAAACGGCACAAGAGATACCTGCAAGTTCTTCTTACCTTTTCCCAGAATTGGGCTGTAACCTGGCAAAAAAAAAAATGAAAAAAAGAAAGAACAAAAAAAACAAACCACAAATCAGAGTGACTAATGCATATGGGGAGACAAAGTTCTGTGTGAATCACAGCCCCGTGCAGGTCTGAGCTGTGGCGGCTGCCCTGTGGGTGCCAACCCATCCTGCAGAGCCTGTGGCCCCATTGCATGTTCCCTCCTGCCTGGCTGCTCCCTCCAGCCCTGGGTTTCCCAATGCAATGAGGAACATG
This sequence comes from Phalacrocorax carbo, assembly GCF_963921805.1. Taxonomy (NCBI): domain Eukaryota; kingdom Metazoa; phylum Chordata; class Aves; order Suliformes; family Phalacrocoracidae; genus Phalacrocorax; species Phalacrocorax carbo. Next base: position 1,513,145 of record NC_087528.1, read on the forward strand.
CCTACGGGGGAGATCACGTCTGTTCAGAGCCCCAGGAAGGGGATAACACGACCTGCTCAGCGCTGGCATCCCCGGACTCCTCCGTCCTGCACCAGGCACTTGTGACTTTGCACAGGGCTGAAACTTTTTAAGTCAGCAGGAATTTTCCCATTGAGCACCATGTGAGTGGGATTTGTCCCTGTTTGTGGGAATCTCAGTCCAAGGCCAGATGCAGCTGAGGTCACCTGCACAGCTGGGTGGGCTCTGCAGCCCCCGCTGGGTGACGCACGGCCCCGGGCTTGTGCTGGGGATGTCTCACAGACCACGCTCCCTCCTGGCATCCCAGATTTCACACCCCAGCCCTCCGGACCACTCCCTCATCAGCAGGGCCCTGGGGAACCTGGGGGAACCCTGCCCCGCTCCCTTCGTGACTAACCTGAACTTGGTCTGCTGGAGCTTGTGGCAGCCGGGGATGTGCTTGAAAATGTCATTCAGCTGGAAGGAGCAAGAGGGACTCTCACAACACATCCTTGCCGAACAGGAACGTGTGCAGCAAGCAGACACGGCTGCCAGCAAACACGAGATCCCTCTGGCCACCCCCAGGTCCTCCCTCCTCGCCCTGCCACACCAGAGACCACAACATGGCTCATCCCAGGACGTGGCAAGGGGCTGCGAACTGAAGCCAAACAGCAGCTTCAGACCATGTGCCCTGAAGCAAACCTCAAACATCATCAACAGGATGCTTTGATAATTCTCACAATCAAGATCTTAAAACCTATGCTTTCGGAAAGAGGAAAAATTTCTTTTTCCTTTCAAGAGGTGTCTGGGTTCACAGGGAAGGGGCACACCCCCCCCCCCCAGCATCGCAGACACCCCGTCAGTGTGGCTGTCCCCCAGTCCCACCCCAAGCCCCCCTCATGCCCAGGCTCTTACGTTCTCCTCCACTTCCTTGCGTAGCTGCTCGCACTCCCGGGAGTCTGGCTTCACCAGGTTTTGTGTGAAAAGCCGGGTCAGCCTCAGAGACAGCCCATAGGGAACTGAAAAGAGAAATTTCCAAGTCAAACTCCGTCCTTCTTGGGCAGAGAAATGACCCAGCCAACAGCTGGAAGCATGGGGACATGCGTGACGCTCGGTGTCCAGATCCTGTATCGCTAGCACCCAAACCCCACAGCACCAGCAGAGAAAACCCTCCGAGAGCTGGGAGGCTAACTGGGAAGCGCTCTGCCAGATCCAGCAAAGGAAACAGTGTCCAGTGGTGGCTCTGGGCTGATGAGGTGGTGGCATCAAGGCTAGGTCCCTGAGCTAACGAGACTGACACATGCAGGGTACATCCACCATGAGGCTGTCAGGTGGTCTCCAAGGCTGCCAGCTGTCCTGCTACAGGCCTGGGCACAGGAACGTGCTGCTCAGCTTCCTCCAGGATAGAAGTAGATAAAAGAACAACCCCCCTTGCGATGGAGCTTGGAGGTAACAGCACGGCTGCTGGAGCGAGCGGCCACCACCAAGGGTCCGTGTCCCTTACGGCACCCGCCGCACCTCCTCTGCGCCCTGTTCCCCAGGTGTGGCACTCACTGAGGTCTTTGGGGTTGGCGGCAGCGAGGGAGGTGAAGCCCTGCTTGTGAACGTTGTTGTTGATCTTCCAGCGGACTGTGTCCCGACCCTTGAGGGACCCGCTGCGGACCATGGGGGTGTCCAGGTGGTCGGAGGACATGAGGCTGTGGCGAAGCATGTAGTGGTCCTCCTTGAAGCCAACGGTGCGACCTGCAGAGCCAGGGGCAGGGTCAGAGTCTGGGCAGACTGGGACAATGCCAGCCATCAACTTCCCAACACTGGAGACTTTGTTCTGGGGAATCTTTGGGGCTTTCACCACACTAAGGGTGTTGGGATGTCAGGAGAGGAATGGGGTGGAAAGGGTCAGGAGTTACCATGAATGGGGAGAGCACATCACACCAGCTAGGTGTTACAAGGGCCACTGGTCAGGGAAGAGCCAGCAGTAGGATTCCCATCGGGACACATCAGGGTGTGGGGCAGGGAGGGAGGAGCAGTGGAGCTGCAGCTCAAGGGCTCCTTGGCTCAGGCTCTCTGCTAGGAGCTTTTTCCCCGCTCCACCTCTCCAGCCCAGAGAGGAGGAGGAGGGACGCTTATCCCAGCACGATCCCCCCAACCCAGGAAGGCAGTGAACCCCACAGATCCCTCTCGCCCTCAGTTCAAGGGGCTGGTACCTCGTGCGCAGCAGGGAAGCAGAGCCAGGCAAGCCTAGAAAACAAATGGCCAAAGACACAATCACTTTGAGGCCAAGGGCAAAATAACCCCCACGTCTCCAGCTGGGAGGATTCACATCAGCGGGGGCGGGTGGGCGGTGGATGCGTGGGGCTGTGGAAGCTGATTTTAGCCAGGCATTCCTTCAGTGGGGGAAATCCCACAGCAACTCATGCCGGCAGCAGCAGAGGTGCCATATACAACTGGGACCCAGCCCCTGCCAATCTGGCCGTACTGGAGGCTGGGTGGATTCTGGAAGTTTGCAATGATTTTGGCCTTTACCTGATCCTCTCCCCAGCCTGGGACAGCTGGCTGAGACGCTCACCTTGCAGCAGGTGCAGAACTTCCAGCAGAGCAGCAGCAGCAGCCCCAGGAGCAGGATGAGGAAGATGAGCAGCGGGATGAGCCAGAGGAAGCTCCCCGGTGGGCACTCTGCAAGCGACAGCAACGTCACTGCCAGGCATCAGCCCCGTGTGGGGTGTGCAGGGGGGGAGCGGGGAGGCAGAGACAGAGGGGAAAGGCTGGGCCACAGCTCTTTGTGAGGGATGGAGCAGCCCAGTTAAGCCTGAGAACTTCTCTCTTGGTGCTCACAACAAAAGTGCCGTTCAGGGAGAACTACTGCACCTCTCTGCTCCCAGCCATCCATCCCAAGGGGCTATTCAGCACCTCGCATCAATCCCTGCCCAAGCCGCAGTGAAAAAGCACTGATCTCTAAAGGCACTGGTCTCTGAGGATGCTACACTCCACTCCTTGCAGTTCATGTGACAGCCAACGTCACCAACCCCATCACACATGAAGGTGGGCAGGAAGGTACTTCTGCCCCTGGTCCTGCCCATGGGCACAGCAAAGGGACAAAGCGGGGATCGGAGGTGTTGTGGAGCAGGTCGCTGCTGACCCAGACCCCAGGCTGGACATCCCCTCCTGCCAGGTCCCTGCTCACCTTTTTTCTTCTGCACGTGGACAGTGGTGTTGGGGAGGACGGTGGGGTCTCCCTCCAGGGTGTAGTGGTACGTGCAGTCGTCCTCCTCGTCCTGGAATGAGCAATACTCGCTGGCCTCCTCTGCAGAGAGGGGGGACATGGTTGCAAAGTCATCAGGACCAGAAAAGGCTTGGGGAGCAGCCCCACATGCATACACACATGGGGCAGGGCCCACAGGAGACATGCCACATGCGTCTGCACCCAGCTCCACTTCTCCTGGTACCTTTCTTCAGCTCTTCCACCATCTGGATCTGGAGGTGGCACGTGCTGCAGTTCCCTTTCATGTTGCCTGTTCCCCAGGCCTGGCAGCGAACACAGTCCCGGATGCTCTCGCACACAGCCTGGAAGCCCTGGGCAGAAAGGTGAGGTGGGATGGTCAGGAGACAGCCCACGGGGAATGAGGGAGGACATCGCCTCTGAAAGGCAGAGCTGCAGAGGCAACGCGGTGTCCTCAGCCCAGCGCCGGGGCAAGGTCAAAGAGAGGAATAACAGAGGGCACGCAGCTAACGAAGCCAGCTCCAAAAATCTCTTATACCAACAGCCTGCATTTAGGTAGCGATTTAGTCTCCAAGGCTTTTAGGTGGCCTTCCCAAAATACGCCCAAGCCAGCTTTCTCCACTCCCGCTGCGGGATTAGCCCACATTTGTCAGTGGGGAAACAGGCATGAGAACATGAAATATTTTTTTCCCAGTCTCGAGACAAATCAGAACAAGCCAGGAGCCAAGCCTCTAATCAATGCCCTTCACCGGTGTGCGGATAAACACAGACGGATATTCTACAGTTGCTGCTGGTGAACTGGAGGGCAAAGAAAGCCTGCGGCTGCAAAGCAGCTCCTGTACTAGACCCTTCCTGGCCGCCGAAGGCAAGACTGACCCCTGATCAGGATTTTGCTCCTGACCAAGATGAGTCTTCATCTCTGCTTCGCTTTCTTTCCCCAGAGGCTCTACAAGGGAAGGAGAAGTGATAAACGCAGAGGAGCCCAGGCTGAGGCTTACCAGGGAGTAGCTGATTTCACAGGTGGAGCTGGTGTACAGCGAAGACTTGTCACAGATGCATCTGCCACATTCGCACCTCCCATGGTTATTGCAAATGCCCTGGGAGGAAAGAGGTGAGAGTTGGTGTCCAAGGGCAATCTTAGACATGCAGCAGCACCAGGAGTCAGCAAGGTGCCAGCTCCCAGCGGCCCTGAGCCTCGAGCATCAGGGCAATTTGCTACAGCCCTGCTTGGTCCAGTCGTCCCTCACTCAGGCGGGGCAGGACCTACCCCTCGGCTGTCGATGCAGGTGTCGTTGCTGGTGGGACATTCGCAGCCTGGGCCCTCCCAGCCGCTCTCGCACACGCACGAACCGCTGGAGCAGCGACCGCGATCTGTGACGCAAGAGGAGGCATTACCCAGGGAGCGGTGTTGCACTGCTCCCTTCGCCCTGCTCACGGGCTGCCCCAGCTCTCCTGCTTTCCTTGGGGTGCAAAGGGGCTGCAAACAGACTCCACGGCATCCTCCCCACACATTTGCAAGCGCAGAGTCCCTGCAGCCCATCACCGGTCACTCAACCCCCCCATGCCAGTGCCACCAGCCCAGGGACACCCTGCCTATCCCACCGGCATGGAGCAGGGCACAGCGCACCCCGCAACTGGGGGATGCTGGGGGTGGCAGGGCTGCTCTCACCGTTGCAGAGGAAGCCGGAGGTGCGCGGGCACTGCAGGACGTCGTACTGGCAGAACATCCCGTCGAAGCGCGGCGTCAGGTCCTCGGAGTAGCACTGGCACTTCCCACACAGGCACTCGCCCCGGCCCGAGCACGGCTCTGCATCCCCATCGCGGATGCAGGCTTCATTGTTGGGGGACGATGCCGGGGAGCAGTCGCACTTGTCCCCTCGCCTGGTGGGGAGGAAATGGTGCTGAGAGAGGTGGGAACAGAATGCACGTGGGCGAGATGCCCAGGGCACGAGTGTGTGCCACTGTGGGTCCCCAGCCCCAGCAGGAACCCTGGGAGTGGTATGGAGCTGAACAAAGTCCTTACCAGCCCGGGTGGCAGATACACTGTCCGCACACAAAGTCCCCATGGAAGCTGCAGCTGGGCGAGCTGAACTCTTGTTGCTGTAAGAGAAGGGAAAAAAGATGTTGCCACGTGGGCTTAGCAGCCCCCAGGACCATTGCAGGAATCAGAAAGGCAGATCTAGGGGCAAAGTTCTGCCCACAAGACTGAGCTCTGCCATAGCACAACATGCCCAGCTCGGTACAGACAGTGGTGAAGATGTCCTTGGCCAAGCTGAGCAACGGTGAGGGGTCGAGCAGGACCCACATGCACCAGCCAACGCGCTCCCACCCCGGGCTGGCCAGGAGGAGGTCATCCCTCTGCCACACGCACCCCCACGTACTTGTTCACAGAGGCACACATCACAGACGATAGAGGCTGTGATGTTGAGGCTGTCGCTCAGGGATGTGGGTTTCACACGGATAACTCCCTGCCGGTCTTTCTCAGGGAGGCTGCAGACGTGCTGCCCGCCAACGTACTCGAGGGCCTTCACACGCACATTGAACTTGCCCTGGAAGGAAGGGACACGCCGCAGGAGTGAGCCAGCTCTGCCGGACCACGGCTCGGCAGGACCCCCCTCGGGTGAAGGAGGAAGGAGGGACGCAGCAGAGGGCTCAGCCCCTTGCACGTGCCTCCCCTCCGGCACCATCCAGGGACTCACCACTTCCCCACGGGTGATGTGGAAGGAGCCAGATTCTGTCTTTTCATACTCTGAGGAGGTGAACTCTATCTTCATGGCTTTGGGGACAAAATCAGCCCGGATGTCCATCTTGGAGCGGATGCGCTGGGTGGCAGAAGACGACCACAGCATTGATTGTCAGCAGTACCCCTGTGACCACCCCACAGCCTGCTCCAGTGAGGCTGCATCCTGCCTCCTCTCCTGGGCAGGAGATGCCCACCCTCTGCCTCCCCTGGGAGCAAGAGCGAAGCCCCAGAGAGCACCGTTACCTCAAAGGCTGTGCGGAGCAGCTCCACGATGTTGGAAGAATCCTCCTGGAGCACCCCGATCTCAGAGATGGGGAAATACTTGTGCAGTTTCTGCAGAGAGACAGGAGCACCCTGAGCCAAGACCTTGAGAAAACCCCTCTGCACCCACTAGAGTGGGCTCTGCTTTGAGCAGAGACCTCCAAAGGTCCCTTCCAACCTAAAAACCTCCAGCTCTGTGTCCCCGCTGCTTTACAAGAAACAGATGTCAACACGGGGAGACCTCTAGGAGCTGCTCCCAATAACAGACCCTGAGACCTCCCATGAGCCAGAGCAACCCAACACCCTGTGTCACCCTCCCAAAGTATCAAGGTGTTGTTTTAGCACTTGGGAACAAGAGGTAGGAGAACACTTCCTCCTCACAGCTGCGCTGCAGGCAGAGAAGCAACAGTCCTGGAGGAAAATAAGCCCACGTGGCACCACCGCCATGGTCTCCTCACCTCATAGTAGCTGTAGGAGTGGTTGGTGACAGCAAAGATGGGGATGATGTTGTGTTGGCCCAACAGGCGCACCAGGGTGGGCACCGACGGATAGTCCTGCTTGGTGTCATACACGTAGGTGCCACTGGTGTCTAGGTGACACTTCTCATCATTTTTCCTCAGGATCCCTGCCAGGATGTTGGTACCATCAGCTTCATAGTGAAAGGCAGATTCAGTGGAGAACACGAGCAGGTGAGTGCTGTCTTTCCTCCAGCCGATCTTATCCTACGGCCACAGAGGGGGAGAAGGAACCTTTATCTCTGTGCCCCGCAAACCACTGGACAGCACTTGCAGCTGCTGGCAGGCCAGCGTTGGCAGGAGCTGGAAATCCTGAGGGCCAAGGCACCACCTCCACTTGGCAGCAAACGCAACCAGCTACACAGCCCTGGGAACCCAAACCAGCAGGTCTCCGCTTCCCCCCTCTGCACCCCCAATGCATAGCAGGTCTCCCAGCGGCTCGGTGCCAGGCACATATATGTACAGGGGGCAAGCCCACGCTTTTTGGGGTGTATTTGGAGCTGTGCTCATCCCTCAACCAAACGGCCAAGCCCAAGCAGGCTGTTTTTCAGGGAGCAGAGTTTCACCACCACGGGCACGAAGCGGGACAGAGCAAAAAGCACACTCAGGCCGCCCAGCAGGCAGCTCCTGTGCTGGGGATCGAACGCCAGAGGTGCGCGCACAGGAGGTCTCAGACCTCAGAAAAACTGGGGATGCAAAACAACTCGGCACTGGGAGCATGTGGCTGGGAGGGCAAGAACCAATTGTAGCTGAACGTATAGCCTGGCCTCCCTGGCTGCCTCATCTGCTGCCCAGCCTGCTGCTCTTTTGCTCATCACCCGATATCAAGACAACCCGCTCATGAAAAGCGGAGCCCTGCCCACACAGATCCTGCATCCCCGGCCACCATCACCTTGCAAACAGCTGTCTGCAGGATGGCATCAAAGCCGCCCTCGGGGGCATCCAGGTTGCCGGAGATGCGCTCTTTCCTGAGCTCCTCGCTGAAGTGGTTGACGTTGCTGGTCAGGCGGATGACGTTCTTGAAGGAGAAGGGGGGGTCGGCGTTGTTCCAGGGCTCGCGCAGCCTAGGAGAGAAAGGGAGAGCAGGGTTTCTGTGGGGGGCAGGAGCAAAGGGATGCCTGGGTGCAAGGAGAGGAAGCGGGGAGAGAGCCCCCAGGGTCTGGGAGCCCCTTAAGGAAAGACATGAAGTTGAGTTGGCAATCGGCACTGAGAGGTAGAAGGGATGAGGGCAGAAATGGAGGAGAAGGCAAGACATGCGATCTGTTGTGGTAGAGCGGGGAAGGTCTGAAATCAGAGGAGGACACTGCTGGCACTGGCATAGTCCTGCAGAAGCCCTGAGCACAGGGTGGGGGAGGCCAGGGGAGACAATCACAATGAAGGGAGAGAAATGGATGGAGACTGTCACACCACAGAAAGCGAAGATCAGGAAAGCCATGCGGAAACAGAAGGCACCTGCCCTCCCCTCTCTGCTCCCATCCCAGGGACCCATCGGCCTCACTCACTTCTCAGGTCTCATGTCTGTCTGAGGGGATGAGACTTTGTCCACAAACTTGCCAAATCCAATGGTGTAATTGGAGGTCAGTTCTTGCAGGAACTCCGCTGGGAGGAGAGGAAGGGAGGGAGAAGATGTGAATAAAGATATTTCCCTGGAGCCACAAGCTCACAGGCATAAGTCCTTTCCTGGGCATCTTCTCTGCTGGTCAGGTCTTAGATAAGACTCCCAAACTATCAGCTTTTAAGCTCTTTGGGCTTGGGGCTTGTCTTTTTTGGGACAGAAACCTATACCACCTTTGGTAACCCCTTTCCAAGACTGGAGCTTCTGCAATAGCACACACTGTACCGATAGGGTCAAGATGCCAAAGCCACTGCACAGATCAGCTCTGCAGGGCACCAGCCCCTACGCTGGGCTGAAAGAAGAGAGCCCACATGGTGGTCCCTGCAGGCCCAGGAGAGACATCACTCCCAGAAAGCTGCACAAAGCAGCGATAATACAAAACTAATTAAAACCGACACCTCTCAGCCCTTTACCAGTTGCATCCCTTTCTCTGGTGCTGGCAGAGAACTCGCAGCTGCGGGCAGGAGTGAGCTGAGCTGCCTGCCTTCATCAGCACAAGACCTGGCTCCCCTCTTCTCCCAGCTCTGGTCTCACCTATGTTTTGGCCCATGCTTTTGAGGTTGTCCAGATCATCAGACATAGAGTAGGAGAAGTCCATGAGAATGTAGAGATCCACAGGGCTCTCCAAGGGCTGGAAGACGTCCATGTTGAAGCTCATCTCCTCACCAGCTCGCAGCCGCATGAACATATGCTGGGGGGACACCTGGGTCCTCTGCAGCTTCGTGTCGATACGGACATACTGTGAAGAAAGAGCGACATGAAGAGGATGGACTCCGTCTCCTGCAGAGATGGAATGAGGAGGATGCAAGGAGCAAGCTGATACTTGGGAAGGCAGGGATGATCACGCTCCCTCCACTCCTGCACAGCCAGGGACCGAGGCAGCCTCCCCTGTGTCCACGCACACCCAGCTGGGCGCCTCCTCCAGACCATTTCCCTTACATCTCTTTTGCCTCAAAAGCCACCCCAGCCCTGAGCGATCAGGGCTGGTTGCCAACAGGTTCATCAGCTAACGAAGGCAGAGCATTGTTTTTAAGTAGACCCTACACGGACAGAGGTCTGGACTTCATATTTTTCCTGCTGAAGGCTCTAGAAGAGGATGAAGGACGTGAAGGACACTGGGAAGGGTGGGACCCCTCAGGAGAAGCTGAGCAAGGGCTGCCTCCCCAGCACCCACCTGCTGGGTCTTTATCTCGCCCTTGTTGTACACGATGCTGGCCTCCCTGCAGCCGTACCGCAGCAAGTTCTCCCGCAAGTCGCACCGAGGCTCCTCAAAGCTCTGCCAAGGGGGCAAGAACAACGTTACAACCACAGAAGGCAACAAGTCCTGGACGCAGAGGGAAAAGGCTCTCGTCAGGGTCCTCTGCTGAGACCATTAGCGAGCCTTTGGGAGCAGGAGAGGGTCAGAGAGATGGGGACAAGTCTCACACAGAGATCCAGCGTCCCCCAGCACCAGGGCAATGTGACCGCCAGTGAGTTACTGGGTTGTCTGAGATAAGACGCTCCCTCCAACCCTTGCACACACTGCTCCAGATCTGGCACACTGACATTTTCTGATGCACTCCTGTATTCAGGAGTTTGCCCCAGCCACCGCTTCCTCCGCGTTTGCCCGCACCAAAGGAAACCCACGTTTCAGCGCTTCCCGTCCAGACCAGCTCTTTGCAGAGGGAAACCGGAGCCAGAAGCCGACCCTGCTCTCAGGTCCCTCTCCTGGTTTTCACCAAGGAGGGCGGGATCCCTCCGTCTGCAGGGCGGGAAGCGGAGCCCTGAGCTGCCCTGCAAGCTCTTACCTCATCGGTGCAGAAGGCGCAGTCCTTCTCCACTCGGACGCACTCGGTGCAGCTCTTTGCCCGGGACAGCACGCAGCGGTTGTCTACGGGGAAAGATCAGGCCATAAGGAATGGACAAAACAGGGCAAGGCACGGGAAATGCTGATCCCGTTTCCCACTTGAGCCAGTAGAGGTTTTGCCTGGGTGGTGAGTAGACACTGGCTACAAAACAGCAGCGGGGTAGCAAGAGAGGGGCCCCAGCTGGTGGGGAGATAGAAAATAGGAGGAAAGGCACAGGGCAGATCTCCCAGGGACTTATCCACGTGAGGATCAAGGTTTCCAAAGCCCAGGAGGGGTGTGCGCAGTCCCTGCGGGGCAGCGCCAAGCAGAGACCGCAGACAGACACGAGAGCCGCACTCACTTTGGCAGAGGCCGGTGGCACAGAGCAGGGACAGGAGGAGCAGCCCCACACACGCCCGTGGCAGCACATCCATCCTCTTCCTCCTGAAACACATGGATCGCTACGTCACGGAGAGCCGAGAGGTGGAAGCGGTCCCGCAGAGCCCCTGCCCAGCCCCACCGGGGTGGGATGGCCCTGCCAGCCCCGGGGAGGCTGATGCAGACGCAGTCTCTGATCCCAGCACGCAATGATCAGTAGCAATCTCCGACCTCGGCAGGGCAGGGCACAAAAGCAAAACCAAGAGTGGCTCGTCCTCTGCTCAGGCACGTGCGAAAGGCTCAAAGTCCCCGGCACCGCCAGGGCAGAGCGGCTGCCACGCCGCAGCGCCCCTGCGCCCTGGAGTCGGGGTGCCCAGCCTGGTGGGTCCCCAGGGGCGGCGGGGTCTGTGCAGGCAGCTGGAGTCCCGGCCACAGCCCAGCGCCGCCCGCACGTGTGAGCACTGACCAGGTCAAGACCTCACTTTTCCTGGTGGGCTAAGGAAAAAAAGAGAGGGGGGAAAACAAAGCAACTGTCTACATCTCTTCCCAAAAGCAAAACGGACCCCTCCCATTAGCTATTTCCTATCACACTAAAAGTTTCCAGGATGGTCGAACCAGCAATAAATAGAGGGTGAGGCCTTGGGAAATGCCAAACTCGGAGCTTTGGAGCTGTTGAATGAACCCGTCTTGAGAGCCAGCAACTCCTCTCTGTCCTGTCCAGGGCAGCAGGACCGCTTGTGTGGATCCAGAAGCCAAATCCTAAACAGAATGAACCATTCTCCCTGCACCCACACGTGACTGAGAAAACTCAGTGCCATCCAGAAGTCAGCATTTGGACATGGTAAACAAGAGACCAAGCTGGAACTCGAGCTCTGGGGCTGCTGTGCTGGGGGGCGGCTCTGACTCCAGCACCCCAGCGGGGCAAGTGAGAGCAGTCGAGGCAAAAAATCTAGTGTAAAGACATCTTTAAAGCATCTCCTTTCTGGAAGATGCAAGTGTGAAATATAAGATGCAAATGAATAGCCTTCTAGCCTCTTGCTGTGTAAGCCCTGACTCTAAAACAAATGAAGAGAATGTGAAAACCACTTGAAACAGGGAAGGAAAATGGTAATAGTTGTTGTGTGCAGCGAGGATGTCCGAGTTCCCAGGGGACATCCAGCACACAGACCAGTCATTTGGTGACTTAGCTACTAACAGCCTGACTTGGGGCCCAGGGGAACCCCTGGAAAGACCCTCTCTAGTCTCAATTGTTGGATCACCCTGGATCCTGCATCAGCCTCTGACACCAATGGAAATATATTGAACGCATGAAGCTGAGCACTTGCAGGAATCCTTGCAGCATTCCTGCTGCATCAGCCCCAGGAGACATCTCCCTTGCTCTCCATGGTGGTCACTGGATATACAGGTAACACATGACAAGACATTGGTATCTCATTTGTCTTGTTGGTTGTGCTCAGAGGGATTTATCACACGGTAATTAATCCCCCATAGCTGAAACATGAGAAATACGGAAACCCCAGGGCAGCATCTCTGCTGGGGACACTCAGGGAAGCTTTGCTGTTTATCAGGACCTGGCAGCCAATATGCTGTCTTGCGTACAGGTAAAAGGTACCACTTGGCCAAGGAAATCTCTGTATTTTCCTCCCTGCAACATTGACCATCGCCAGCTTGGGCTCTGCACAGGTTTGGTTTGGGGGGTCCCCCTGGCCAAGCCCCCGCACTGGCTCTGAGGCCAGCAGTTATCCTCATCCCCGGACATGTCTGTGACCTCCTTCAGTGAAAGTCCCCACGCCACCACTCGCTGACAAACACCACGTCCCTCACCACCGAGGCAGGCGGGTTTTGAAGCCAGGAGAATCCCTTTTTCCCTTGCGCCGCCCCAGCAAGTCGTGCCAGCCGCAGCGACCAGCGCTACGAAGACGTGGGGAGACGCCAATTGGAAGCAAAATGAAAGGGTAGGGAAGTCCTTTAAGCCCATCAAGGGAAAACACAGCAAAAACATCCCCCAAGCACTTGGCAGATCCCATCTCCCATCACGGCAAAGGCCACGAGGAAAGGATTGAGTACGGGGACTGGATTGCTCAGCTCACACACCCGTCTTCCAAGGTAGCCTCAAAGCACATACCTAATTCATCCTCCTTTAATCACAAGTAAGGGAAGAGTCACCAAGGGATGAACGGACACGCAAACCACTATCATATCTCTTCAAGTGCTGAGACAGAAGACCATAAAAACCAGCTCAATATTAGCATCCTGTTGCCTGTGAACCACCAGCCTCCAAGGGTTTATCTGGCCGGTTGCCAGCGCGCAGGGCGTTGGTGGTACAGAGCATTGCTGCTGCCGGCCGCAGGAATGCAGCCCGTAATATTGGTGCAAAATATGCAAGTGGCCATCCCGTGATGTCAAAAGTGTCCTCTGGAAGGGAAAGCTGCGGGGTTTGGTTGGATTTTCATGGTGATGACAACAACAACAACGACAGAAGCTGTTCAGTTGTGCAAAACAAGGGAACAAAGCTGAGCAGCTCCCTGCTGCACACATCCTACCCCGTCCCAGACCGCAGCTCTGGCCTTTCCTCCTGGTCTCCCGCTCCTCCAGCCTTTACCTGCGCCTCAGTACAGCCAAGACCCTGGCAACCCCAGAGCCTGGAGAAGCCCAGGGTGGGTAGTTCATCCCCAAAACAAGGGGATGCTCCAAAGAACCCACTGGAGCAATGAGCCGGTGACACAGTTGGAGCAGCAGAGCTTCATCACCCTGCCCGCTCCCCACCCCGTTCCCAGCCCAGCAGCTCTGTGCTGGGAGGGGAAAGGTTGAAGCCAGGCATTATCCCAGGGTGGATGGAGGAGAGGGACCAAGGAGCAGGTTATGATGAGCCACAAGCCCATGGTGGGAGCCTGGTCCCAGGTGCCACATGGGGGACAGGGGGGTGGGAAATCAAGGGAGATGCTCGAGCTCCCCAGTGCAGCCCTTCCTCCCTCTGTGGTGGGCATCGCAAGTTTTGGTGGCTGCAGACACCCCCATCCTGCCAAGGGGCGCACTGGGGCCTTGTAGGGGACTGACACCCTGGTAGGTGGGAGGCATCTGGAGGAGCATCTGCTTGCCGATATGTGCTGGGGACCACGGTGCTTGCAGCGTGCTGGGGTAGGCAGGTGGTGCTGGGCACCGTGACCAGCATCAGCCCAGGGCTGGTGGTCCCGAGGGAGAGCTAACAGCAATAGATGCAAAGCAGAAAGGCAGCCAGGTGCCTTCCCCAGGGACCCCAGACCCGCTCCCCCCCGGGCAGTGCAGTGACAGCTTGCACAGGCTCGGTTCCCCCAGGGCAGGGCTGTGGGTGCATGGATCGGGGCCGCAACTCACACTCTCTCCCTTCCCGGCACAGGCAGCAGCACAGAGCTCCCAGGGGCCGTGCTCAGAAACATAGAAACTATCAAAAGCCACCTCCAGAAAACTACCAAAAGCTTGACCTGCAAATCAAAGCATCGCTCAAACACAAAATCACGTTCATCTTTGAGTTTGTCTTCCCTGTCCATTTCCCCTCTTTCCCCAAGTATGCCTCTGCAGCTGGGAGGCTCCATGAGAGTCACCATTTGTTTACAGCGAGGAGGGGGATCCCTGCTCCCAGGTCGAGCTCCAGACCCCAGACACAGCCCCCAGCATCCTCCACCGAAGGTCAAAATAAGCGGGACCCAGCTCAGGGACCCGTGTGGAGCTGCCGGCATCAGGGAGTGGCCGACACCACCCTGTGCCTGCAAAGGGCCGGGAGCTCTGGTACCTCCTCCCTCTGCCCCCCCAGGCTCGGGCAGGGGGGAACCCCAAGGGGCAGAACCAGCGGGAAGGTCAGGACCCTGCCTGTGGGGCTGCCTGAACGCCGGCACAGCCCCAGACCTTCCTGCATCCCCCGTGCTGCTCCCAGCACATTCTCTGCTCCTTTGGCCCCACAAGACACTTTCCCTCCACTCCGTGGGCGCTCCTCATCCTCTGTTTCCCTGACCTAACCCGTGCCTGTCAGCTCCCTTGCACCAATCCCTCCGTCCACCTATTTCCCATGTATTTCAGGTCTGCCAACTCACAAATACCCCAACATCTGCAGCTCAGCAAAGGCCACCCCGAGCCCCCACAGCCTTTTCCTCCCGGGACGCCCCTCCCCTCGCTCCCCCTCGCAGGGGGTTTCCATGCAGTCACCCATTCTGCAAAACAACCGCCGTGGGTTCGGCGAGTGGGAGCCACCCGCAGCCCAGCGAGCCGCCAGCGCTTTCACCCGTAAGAGCTTTCCCTGGGTGCCAGCTCCAGGGCATGATCGCCTTTTCCCCTGGAAGTGGGGCTCATGGAGAGAGCAGCCTTCGAAACCTGCAACAAATGGTCCCCGAAGGGCTCTGCTCTGCCTTGGCGCACGGCGGTACCCCCACCTCCCCCCCACCCAAACACCTTTGGAGGCAAAAACCTCCCCAACACAGTGCTGCAAAGCCTCGCTCAGTCACGAGCGCTGCCTTTCCCAGCTGGCTGAGAGGCGCGAGACGGCGTCCGACACCCAAAAGCAGAGCAAAAAGTGGGGATGAGCGGGCAGGGAGCTGAGCCCCCTCGCTCTGTGCCCTGCCTACCCGCTCACGCAAGGAGCCCCACACTTTATTTCACCCCCCGGTTAATCAACACAGTGAAATTAAAGCAAGCTGGATGTTAAAGAGCACAGATGAATTAATTCCACAAACCTCATTAGCGCTGGGTCTGACTCAGTGTCCAAATCCTCTGCTGCAGCCCGAATAACAGGCACCCACACACCAAGCCAAGAAATTCTTCCGAAGGCAGCGAGGGAACACGCTGCTTTGCTGCTGTGACTCGGTTTCCAGCCTTGGACTTTTCTTTTTTTTCTTCCTCCCTCCTCTCTATTTTTCTGCCCCTTCTCTCTTTCCGGTTAAACGTCAACTTCCAGTCCAGCGGGGAGGGCAGGCAGCCCGCGATCCCGCATACCTCCCCGCTGACTTCTGTACCCTCCGCTCAAATACCGACTTCGTTCTCACTCCCCTCGCCGTCGCAGAGCTGCCGCCTCTGCCTCCCGGGGGGCTGGCGGGGACCAAAGGCGGGAGCCACAATAAATGAGGTCGGATCCCAGGTGAGGACGAGCTTTATCCCAGCTGGGGAGGGAGGAGGAGGGGGTGCCCGTGACTCAGGGGTTGGCATTCCTCCCTCGCACACCTGGACGGGCAGGCACAGCCCGCGCAGCCGCCCCGGACCCTCCCTGTGCACAAGCACCGTCCCACGGAAGGGCTGAGCGGGTGGTGGGGCTGTGCCCGCCCTGTGGTGGGTGCATGGAGGGGGCTGCGGGTGATGGGCAGCATCTGCTGCTCCACTTCGCCAGCCTGCTCGGGGCAGAGCCGAGGGTGCTCCCTGGCCCCCCTCGCTGGGGGTTTCTCCTCCAAATTTCCCACTGGCAGGAGTGGGAGGTGTCACCCCTAGCACCCAGGTAGCTCCTAGCTGAAATATCAGGTAAGTTCCTGCCATGACAACCACCACCCGGCTGCCGAGCCCAGCCTCGGTACCTGGCTCACAAAGAGGACGGATCCACATCCCGCTTTATCCAGGGCATGAGCACAACAGCCCACTCCTCATCCGCACCCACTCCTCATCCGCACCCACTCCTCATCCGCACCCACTCCAGCTCGTGGGGCAGTGGAGCCCCTCGTAGCACCAGAACTGAGCCCCATCCACACCTGCTCCTAACGCATCCTGCACAGTCCAAGGGCACAAGGAGCAGCAATCCCACCGCTGCACCCAGCCCTTCTGCCGGGCGGGATCCAAACCCCCTTCCCCAGTCAGAGCAACAGCAGCGAAGGGTTTGGGGTTCAGGTGAGGTTATTTTTTTTTTTTTGCCCCATGGCACCTTTACTTTAGGGTCTGGGGTTTGTCAGGGCTCAGACCCAGCTGCACCTCCCACGGTGCGGAGCGGACACGGACCGGCGCAGACGGGATCGCAGAGGCTGCGTTTTACCTCCCTGGTAAACCCTCACAAGGGAAGCTGCATCCCCTGGCTTCAACACAGACAGCAACAGCCGGATGAAAAGGTCACCTAGTTCCTGCCTTTCCTGGCAAGTGAAAATACAAGCAGGGCAATTTTGGCCTCTTCATTATTGCATTATGGTGGCCGCTGATTGACTCCCTAATGATGGTGACCAAGCATTGATTCAAATGAAAGCAAGGGGCAGGATTCCTTTCACTACAAGAAATAGGAAGCTTGAGTAAATACATGTAAACAGATTAAGCCCCAGGAAAAAGGAGGGTGTGCTCATGCCTTTAAAAACAGCAGCAAACGGGAAACAGGCAGGGGCGCAGCTGAAGATGGCCCAGGCAGTTGAAGTCTGGTATTTCCTAGTCTCTGAACACTTGACTTGGCAATCAAAACATTACCCTGGCCCTTTGGGAGATGCCATTTCCTATATTTCAAGAAGAATTCTGAAAATTAAGGTGCTTTTTTGTCTGGGATTTTTTAACCACAACATACGTTTACTGCAATGTGAGAGCTGGGACGTGAGGCTCTGATGCTCGAGCTACGGCAGCGGCTGCTGGCGAAGAGCAGGTCGTTACCATTGAGGGGCTGAAGGCAGAGGCTCCCGCTCTGCCTCCGGGAGCCACAGAGGCAGCAGACGGCGGAAAGCTGGGCTTCAGCTCCCGAGGCCGGAGGGGAGCGTGTGCTGGTGCTCGCAGACACGTCTGCTCACCTCCCCGGTCTTCCCTCCGGTCCTGCCTGCCAGCGGCGCCCCAGCCTACCTCCCGCCTCCGCATTCTCCCTTGGCAGCGGGGTAAGCAATGCTGCCAGGCGCTGGAGTTAAAAAAGGCAATGTGAGCTGCAAGCAAGAAATATACTGCTTAAAAAAAAAAAAAGTATTTTAGTGATGGTTTCCCAACAGGAGCCCTGGAGCCAACCAGAAAAGCTTGGGAGCAGCTGGCTTCCACCCCTCCACCACGGTCTTTGGTGTCCTGGGTTTCTGGATGATCTCCTGTCTCCACCTGAGATGGAGGATGCTCATATGTTGCCTCCTGTCAAGTGTTTGGTCTCACCTACAAACACTCTGACAGCCCCGGGGCTGCCTGACACCGTCTCTCACCTCCGTCCCAGCAGCCTGGAGGGGCAAGGACGAGGACGGGCTCCGCTCAGCACCTCCAGCCACGAGGAGCCCTTTACTCACCACGGGTGCTGCCAGAAGAGCCCGGGCTGCTCATTTTCCGCCTTTCTTGGGAAAGCGTCCCCCTCAGTCTCCAACAGTCCCCAGCAAACGGAGCCTGAATTTTCATGGAGGTTTAACTCGGCTGCATTTAAGGAGACATTTGCAGGGCTGATAAAAGGCACTTTTCTGATACCAAGACAATTCGACCACCAAACTTTGAGATGCCAAAGCAGAGGGGAATTATAAATTCTCATTAAACAGTCATAAGAATTTATCAGGTTTTCACTTCATCTTGTCTTTTAAAAAAACCTATTGGTTTTTATGGGTTGCTTTTCAGGCAACTTCTCCGAAATACTTCCACCAGAGAAGAATACCTGGTGAGCTCCAGCCTTTGCCACTGATCGATACCTCACACTCCCTGCCTGCTGGATCAGGCTTTTGCTGCACAAATCTGCTGTTTTAAATACCTGAGAAGTGGGACTTTGGAGAGGAAGGATCAGCAGATTTGGCTGCAGGTGCCTCCACCAAAGCTCACAACCCCACACATGCTACAAATGCGATTTATAAATCAGTGATTTTCTGCTGTGGCAGTGTGGCCTGAAAATTTTTGCCCTAGATGTAAAACCAAGTCATTTTTATAGCTCATGCTAAATTACCGCTCTCTGCTGAGGCTACCAGTCCGAGTGCCAATTACTGATAATTACAAGTGGTTTAGGGATAATTTTGTTGTTCCCTTTTAATGCCATGCCAGCTTGTACAGAACCTTTCTTCTTTCTGTCCTGCCACCGCAGCGTCCCTGGAGACGGCTCTGGGGCTTTTTCTAGGTCTCTCTTGAGCGGTTACAGCCGAGGTCCTGCCGCTGGAGCACGTTCATTCCCTTTCTGAGCTCTGTACCAACACCCACCGCACTGCACACGGCATTAGCAACATCCTGCTATCCGGCATAAATTTGAGGAAAGCTTATAATATATTGTCAATGTACCTTAATGTACACATAATTTATTGCACTAAATTGTGCTTAATATGATTACCCAAGTAATTAAAAGTGCAGGATGATCCTCCCATGTTCACAGAATGCCAGGCTGGAAGGGACCTCAGGGATCATCTAGTCCAACCTTTCTAGGACGAGCCCAGCCTAGACAAGATGGCCCACCTGCCTGTCCAGCCGACTCTTGAACATGTCCAATGGGGCCGAGTCAACCCCTTCCCTGGGGAGATTATTCCAGTGGTGACTGTCCTCACTGTGAAAAATTCCCCTCTCGTGTCCAACCGGAATCTCCCCAAGAGCAACTTGTGTCCATCGCCCTTGTCCTCTCCATGGGACTCCGTGTAAAAAGGGAGTCTCCATCTCCTTTGTAGCTGCCCCTTAAGTACTGGTACATGGGGATGAGATCCCCTCTGAGCCTCCTTTTCTCCAGGCTGGACAAACCCAGCTCTCCCAGCCCATCCTTGTATGTTGTCTTCCTCAGCCTTTCCCCTAAGACAGCATTAACTACACGGGTCGTCTGTTGTTCCATGTCAAACACATACCTAAAAAAATAATCTTGTTGAACATCACTGATGCCCACTTGCCCCGGGATGGACCAGCAGCAAGAGGTAAGCGGGCCAAAGCTACACAAGAGGAAAACGTTAATAAAGGATCCAGGATCAAACTTCAGCCCACCGCAATCCTATCGTCCATCCAGGGTTACATCGGCATCTTACCCAGCTGCCAAAGGGCTGAAAACGCACCCTCCCCCCGACGTTGTTTGAGAGATGTAGCGAGGCAGCCCCCCTTTCCGCCCGGTTTGTGTTGGGTGGCCCCACGCAAGGCATTCAATGGTGTGGGCGAGTCTCGTGAGGAGCCAACCAGCACAAGCTGGGAGAGAAGGTGGACTGTCACCTTTTGCCATGATCTCCAGCACCACAAGAGGCTACACAAAGAGGAGAGAGGTTAGAGGTACCAGCAGCTTCACCTCTTATTGCTGCACCAAAGGGCAGGCTTGTTTCCTTCCTAATGCTGGGTCATACAAACATGGTAGGGGACAGACAGACAGACGCCTTCTACGTGAAAAGGCAAAACCTTTTCTTGTGAAATCCTGGTGCTTTGCTGTTTATTGGCAACCGAAAGCACGAGCCCAGCCCCAGCCAAAGACAAGTTTCAAATAAACAAAGACTAAATATTGGAAGTCATTGGTGCCCATGGTTCTCGCTTAGAACAAAGGGAAGGAAGTTGAATATAAACCGTCAGAGGAAGAGCAGCGCACAGCAAGGCTCGGGGCTGGAAAACTGCTCTGTAATGGTGAAGCACGAATACGCTGGGGTAAGCGCTCCTGAAAGGAAGATGAGGCCTTGGCGGAACCCCACAGCCCCCTCATGGGTCTTGCACCTCAACAGCTATTTATTTTAGTGTTTGACAGTCTTACAGCCCTGCTGAAAAGCACCTCCTTCTCTGGAGGCAACAACTCTGGCCTTTCCTGGGTTCACACACCTAACAAGCAGCCCACGCCCTTCGGTAACTTTCTGGACACATTGCAAAGACCATCTGTTTGAGGGCCTTTGCAGAAAGTTACGGCCTCTTTGCCCCTGTGATGAAGAGCAGCTGGAAAGGAGCTCAGGCAGGTGTCTGCTGGCCGGGCGCCGGCTGAAGCGATCGCCTCCATGCTGCTAGAGCTGGCCGTGTCAACGGCAAAGCCTCGCCATGGCCCAAAGCCTTGGCAAGGAAGACTTTTTTTAAAGTCTTGGTAAATAACTCTTATAAGGCAGGCAGTGCCGCAGCGATCCAACTAAAACATAGCTTCAGGTGCTCACATTTTACAGTTTGAGGTGGGGCTGGCAAGGGTTGCCCCTCCCCACCTGCTCTTTTGGTTAGGCAGCACCCAGAGAGGCATAAAATACAAAGCAAATCCTGAACACACAAAAATCGCTTCCCACAACAGCATCAAAGGAGGACAGGTCTCTAAATCACAACAAGCAAATAGGAAAGAAAATCAACACCTCAGGGCACGGAGGTGGGAGAAGAGACTTCAGAAGGGAGGGCGGGAGCAGAACCAAATCTGCCAAGGATGACCTCACCACGGCAGCTCTCCTCCCTCCGCTGCGCAGCCCAGCACAGTAGACACACACTTGGACGGGGAGTTTCAGCTGAGACAAACCTGCTCGAGCTCAGAGACACCCATGCTTAAAAAGGCGGTAAGCAGAGAGAAGCCGGAGCATGAGCCTGTAATTCTCAGACTAATGAATAATGAAAACAGGACTGGTTTTACTCTCCTGGGTACAGTTAGTCTCCCCTTGGGAGGCAAGGTAAGCGTGAATATCTACAGCTTTTAGGAGTCAGAAGTGCAGCCTGAGCAAACACTCTTGCAGCAGCATAAAGAACATTTAGCCGTGCAAGCCGTGAGTTTGCATTAGTGCAGCCCGGACGCGGCTTGCCGTTCATAGGGGCTACTGAAAACACAGGCATTTAAAAGACTCAGCGGGTCCCTCCTGTGCTCGGCAGCCATCCTGCAGCCCTGGTACCATCACGGCCATATAGATTTTCAACAAGCAAACTAGTCAAACCTCTCATTTGAGGGCTTCAGGCCACGGCTTCGTGGGCCAGGAAAGGATCCTTTCCCTCGGGACGCTGTTCTCGCACGCCTGCAGCTCCCCCGCCATCCCCTGGCGCGCTGGCTGGCCACAGCCAAGTGCAAGCCACCAGCCTGCGGGATCACGTTCGCAGGGGTAGGGAAGAGGTTTTCTCCTAGCACTGTAGTTTCCAACCTGCGTATCCCTCTCTTCTGACGGCAACACGCACGACGAGCGGCGAGCTGTTGCACTGGCTGCGAGCGCGTCACGCAACGGTTGGCATCTCCGCTTCAGCTTTTTGGAGAGAGGACAATTAAAAAAAATCCCCAAACCAAATTACGCGTGTTTCAAGTTGCTTTCCCCACTGCGGACAGCAAACACGTGGTTGTGAGAGCTCAGGAGGCAGCTGCCGGAGCGCAGCCCAGCTCAGCCGGGTCTCTTGCAGGAGCCTGTTACCGCAGGAGCGTGGGAGCTGCTGCTCCAGGCGCCCCACGGCCACCTCCGCTCAGCGCGCCTCAGCAGCGCCGTGGCAGGACGCTTTCTCCTAACCCCAATACGAAGCACCATCAAGCCCTGCTGAGGAGCATTTTCCTGTTGCTCCAGAGTTGCTGGACATCGCCGCTCCCTGCCCGCCACGGCAAGGCAGGAGCCAAACGAGCAGCGTTTCTTAGCGCTGGTCATAAAGTGGCGTGACCGTGGACGCTGCAGAGCAAGAACTGGGCACGTGGAAGAGGAAGGGGTGGGATGCCAGGATGGGCGATATGAACAAGATACTTGTTCAGATTCACAGCTGCCAATGGCACTTTCTGGTTTTATTTATTTTTTAATCAAGTCCTTTTTCTCTTCCTGCAGAACTACTCCTCTGGTTCGTGTTGAGCTGCAATCTGGTACCAGCTTTTAAAAAGAAAAAAAATATTCACACCTCCACCCCCACCCTCCTTTGCCCCCTGATATGGTAGGGCATAAGAAAAAACAAGTGCTCACATGTTTAACTAGGTGTATAAGTAATATTTCCTTGTAATCAAGCTGATTAATCTCGCACAGTTGCTGCTGGTTAGGATCAAGAATCACTTTTACTGCGTTAGTCAGACGCAGTTACTCACTTCCATGGAAGACAGCCTTTCCAAGCTACTAGAGAAAGGGAGAAGCTGAGCAGAAGCAAGAGTCGGGAGGGAGTTTCACACCATGGGAGCACGGTCTGAAGCCCTCCATCTGCCAGGGGGGTTCGTCTGTCAGGCGTCAGTGACCACCTCTGATCCAGCTTCACGAGGACCCACAAGCCATTAGGTAAAGGGCAGTCAATTCTTCCAGGAAGCACAAAATCTTCTGCATTGCAATTTACTTAATCTATAAATTTGGTTAACTTTGCAGCCTCAGACCCTCCCACTTTGCGTTCGCCACCCGTTACAGACGGGGCAAAGGGGATGCACCGACTGGCTGGTGCCGCGGGCGCTGGGCTGCGTTGCCGCGTACTGGCACGCGTCCCACAGGCAGGTAATCCCACTCGGCTTCAGACTTGCTCCCAGCACAAAGGCTACTCGTTAGAGGACCGTTGGTTGTTGCAGAAGCCCAGACACACCTCCCGCCCCTGCTCACGGGGGTGGGCAATTGCGGCGATCGCTCCGGTGCCCAAAGCTTGTCATTAATCTACAGCCTGAGAGACATCGCGGCACCTGGTGCTCGCTTTGCTGTAGTTCTACTGTCGGACCTTCATCCACTCACTGTTCAGCAGGATGTTAACACAGATATTTATACCATGCAAGTTTTAAGCAGGCTGGAACGGTACAAGATGCTCTAGACAGGAGAGTCGCCTTACGGAGCTGCAAAGCTACTGAACAGCCTCGATTTCCCGCCTCAAGCACATCCTTGGCCTTTAAAGGAAACGCGTGTAAACTCTGTTCCTCAAGGCAAGGAAATAAACGCCTTGAATAACTGAGGTGGACCGTGCAGTCCTGAAACAGAGGATACCCCTCACCTCAGCCAAGGGAGCTGCTACCATCTTCCACAGGATGAGGATGGGGTTAAGGCTCGCAAGGATCAAGTCAGAAGCCCAGTGCAGAGAAATGTAACAGAAGAGATGTTTCCATCTTGCTGTTTTCATACCTTTCAATATTTCATTGTTTTTTTTAAAAAAAAGAGCAATTCCACCATCTCCCCAACTTCCCACATTACAGTCTCATCAGTCCCGTCTTCTCCCCCATGAGCATTCCTGGATAAGCAGATGATTTTTTTAAAGCTAAATCAACTGCCAAAAAGTGTTTAGCACATTCTAAAATTATTTTAAAGCAGGAAACCGACCTCTTTATCTTCCTTAGGTCTCCATAAATGCAAAGCCTGGGTCAGGAGTGAGATAAGGTACATAAAAATCTGAAAAAGCAACACTAAGCCGTTTACACTCGTGTTGATCTGGCAACCTTCTCTCCTATTGCTGCTTATGTGCTAGAAAAAACAGGCTCTGGGTAGAAATTTAACTTAGAACAATGGGAAACAGGAAAACTACTGAATCTGAAAAATCATCATCTAAGAATTAAAGACTATTTAAATAACCTGGAGTGACCACTGCAAAGAAGAAAAAAGTCTGGGTCAGCAGCTGCTTCTCCACACGAATGGAACCATTCGAATTATTTGTCCCACCGACCTCAGAACAGGGACACACCACTTCACTCGCTGTCGAGCTCCTTTTCAGGGGACCGGCCTTTCTACATGAAGTTTTTATGAAGGACCCAGGTGCTCGTCCTAGAAAGTAACTTTTGAAGTTTAAGATGCAGGAACAGGTTTGAGAAAACTAGCACGAAGATCAGCTGAATTAGCTACTATTTCAGAACACGCTCTCCAACAAAAGCATCTCCAATCAAAAACCAGTTTAATGCCTCAGTTTATGCCCCCCTCCCTGACAAGTTTAAAAAAAAATCCATAACATAAAAAAAACCTTCACACCTGCGCAGCCCTCACGGAATTATCGCATGCTCACCTAACGGTGTCTGCAACCCAAAGCACAGCACGCGGGCACCGATTCTCCCTCGCCAAGATGAGAAATGCAGACACATGAATTACACCAGGGTTTTTCGTTTCTTTTTTAAAAGACTTTTCCATTTTTATAATAATTTTTTGCTACACAGGTAAGAAGATTTGTAAAATAAAATTATCAACCGAAAATACTTTTCCACAACAGCGGAGCGAGCAGTAACTGCCATGTGTGCGTATCACAGTACGTCACTATCTAGTACGAAGATGGACAATATCACAATCAAGATCAGATCCTCTCCTCTGCTTATCTGCTGGCCAACCTCATTCCACAGCAATGGAAGAGTTACCTTTGCAAACAAGTTGATAAATCAAACCTCTACAGCTTCTGAGGTCTGCATAGAAATCTCCATCCCTGCAAGACGGTAACAAGACTACTTCAGCACAGTTTCCTCAGTTGTTCAACTATTTAACACGTGGTCGCTACGATCGACACGGATTTGCACACAGGTACAGATGTCAGCACTGCAGCAGAGGGTCTACATTCGCAGGTGTCGGTCGCTTCAAGTCTCTGCTACACATGAGAAGATGGACACTGACCGATCGTCTCTGCTCTAGTTCCCTTGGAACTGAGTTAGCGCGCGGGCGGCAGGTGCGGATCACAAGCTGCTAGCAGCCTTTGAGCGTGGCGTGGAGCACACAAGGGTAATACCGATATTCCTTCACTACCTGCCTTTCCGCCCCCCACCCCAAACCAGACTTGCAAGTAGGAAAGAAGTACCTAACGCAGTAATTTAGTAAGCTAACTTTTCCAAGCCGACTCCAGACACCACCCTCCTCCAGCACAACGCACGCAGACTGGTTCTTCCCACAGCAAGACAAGACAGAGGCGTTTTCGGCAGAGGTCCATTCCTGTGGGCGCACAGCTGGCGTGCCTGCTCCTGCCCCCGTTCTTTCAAAAGGGAACTGTGGTCTGGTTCAAAGAATCTTGTCATCTTTTACCAAAGGCGAAAGCTACCCCTCCCGTCTGAGAACAATGGCTTCAATGACAGTTAAGTCCCGAAATCCAGCACGCCGGTCACTGCTTTGCCTTTTTCACAATGGTGCCGACAGCCGATATGACTGTAGTTTTGGATCCACTTGCGCTGGTTGTCACTGTGACGACACCTGGCAGCGTTGCGGTAGTGGTGAGGATGGTGGGCTGAGCTATCGTCGTTACAGGGATGGCCGAGTCCCACTTGCTCTTCCTCTTCTGGGCATCTATGAATTTGATGAGATCCAGCAAACGAGGATTAGCATTACGTTAAAGGTCATTAATCCCTTTGTAACACCCTGTCCTATCAACGGTTAATATATTACTGCTTAACTAGACAACTTTCCCTCACATTAATTTCAGAATACACTGGCAGTAAATGTTGAAGAAAAACAACTTGATAGCTCAAGAGTCAAATCCTACACCTGAACTCGAGCCAGATGGGAGGCAGGTTCGATCCGTGCCCCAAATCATGTTTAATTTTGACAGAGCACAGGGATGTCCGTTGCTCAGATACAGTCACAGGACACGCTCATCAGCCTCCAGTGCTTTTTCTCCCTTCCTCCCAGTTCAAAAGGCAGGCTGTAGGAAGGAGAACTATTTTTCAGTCTTTGCATATCTCTTGACACACATCAGCCCCAAGAACACTCTACAACCACAGGCATCAGCAGGTTTCATGACCCACTAATACATCTCTTCACTATCCTACTTGTCCTTAGCCTTTCATCCAGAAGGACAGCCAGGGGATATAAGGACTAGGGAAAAGCTAGTCTGTCAAGTCGTACTAGAAGGAACACTTTCTTGCATTCTATACACAATCACTAAGGAGCCTTCAGGGTTTCCAGGAAGCACTAATCCCAGCATTACTGCAGCTTAATAGGTGCAGTCACAACTGTTCTTTACCTCCCACAGTGGTACTGGCTGTTGTGGTCGTCGTAGAGGCGGCGCTTGTTGTCGTACCCTTCTTAGTGCCAGTCACAAATTCAATCTGGGAAGAGACAGACACACAGAAGAAAGGGGAGAAGATAAAAATGAAGCGCTAATAGACACAGTCTTTTTTTTAATCCACATCACCTCTCTATGTTTGTAAAGAGCAGCTTTAGTGTCATGTAAGAGATTGGTCTCCAAGCTGACTGTTATGCAGGAAGAAGGATGTAGACCTCAGGCCAAACCATACTGGAGTCACGATCATTAAGGATTCCTGCGACCCAGCTCCTAAGTCACATACGAAAATTGTGTTTGTTCACTGGTATAAGCATAGGAATTTTATATAGCTCGGAAAGGACAGATCCTGGTCATTAAAGATTGTATTTATACAGTTGGAAGTTCTTGTTGCTCTTCCTTTAAGAAACATGCAAGACAAGTCCCTACCTGCACAATTTACTGCGACTGCATCACAGCAGGAACCTGGCAACAAGAGCTACAACAGCACGCAGCCTCTTATTTTCAAAACTGCAGATATGGGCAAGGACGTAATCAGATACCTGGGTTATTGTGCAAAAACCAAAACAGGTAGCAAGACACAGCATGCACTACAAGAAAAAGATACCTCTATGCACTGAATATGGAAGGAGCCTTCTGCAAGGTTAGATGGCAATCTCTAACATTACACAGTTTTCTAATGCCAGCCACTGAAGGAGTGGAATAGAGACTTCCAAAGCCTGCTTGTGTTCTTTTTTGGGGGTACATAAGCTCAGTTAAAGCTACAATAGGCCCAGTGCTTCTGGAAATTAGATGCAAGAAGGCAATGTCAAGGAGAACAGAAAGCAGGTATCTCACAATGAGGTAAGGTGAGGCAATTAAGCTATAACTAGGCTATGCCACCAGGCAGAGTGTCATAGATTAAGAAGAAAAACATCTGTTCTTTATGCATTACCTCGCCCATATCTGGCTTACTGAATATCCTTTTAAGAGCTCTGTTTTAAAAACACTGACAAAATAGAAGGAAATTCAGTTGAATAAACAGCCTAGAGAAATAGACCTGTAAGGAAGGGCAAACAACTCTGTCTGTGCAGCTTGGAAAAAGCCAAGCAAGAAAAAAGGACAGAACCAGGGAAAAACCAAACAGTATCAGCACAGAGCAGTTCCTAAGAAACAGCAAAGAAACAAAATGAAATTCAGCAGGGAAGGAAACAAAAGCCCTGCATCTCAGTCTCTTCTGGTTTGGAATAGCTACCTTTGTGCGTTCCTTCTTGGCCTTCTCCAGTTTGTCCATTTCAATCTTCTGGGCTTTAGCTGAGAAAGATCAGAAGTTACAAGAAGCACTAGGAGCAGTGAAAATCCATAGTTCTCTCTCACACGCTTCCCATCACAAGCAGTCAAAAACATCAAATTGTGTACAGAAAATTGAACTGCCATGAAACTAACTACTGCTTTTTAATCAAAGCATCACTGCACTAAATTAATGATTTAAGAGATGAAAACATTGAAGAACCAGTTTAAATGAAAAGGCTTTCCACACTGATGAAGCATCAGGAACATTCAGGCACATCCAACCAGAATGAAGTCGTTAAAGAGCAGCATGGAATGACTTCTCGCTTATAAAGGAAGCGAAGACTCTAGTGCAGTTAATTAACTACAAAACACAAAGAGCTAAGTTAGGACAAAAAAAGGTTTCCTGGAATTACCTAGTGCCTCATAGTACGAATCCTCTGACCAGCCGTGAGGATCAAACATATCCTAAAGAAGCAAAAAAATGAGCCAGATTAGGACTATTTCCACATATATGTAAAACCCAGTTCAAAAATATTGTATGTGTTTCTCTTCACTGATGATATTCATTACGGATCTCTTTTTGTACCCCAGTGACACAAAGGTCACTTCAGGCCTTTTATAGGATCGTGTTCTGTTGTGAATGGAGAAACAGCTCTGAAGCCAGAAGGGTGCTGGGATAAGACATGCATTCTTCTACTGCTCAGCTTCTACCCCTCCAGGAGCTTCATGTATATCTACACACTCCAGCAGTTTTTGTTCAGCAAAGTTAGAGGCACCGGGGCTCATCACCACGTAAAACTGTTCACTTACACCCCCCTATATTCGCTTTTACCCACTCCCTTGCCAGTCAGAAGTATTGCACCTCACCTTTGGATAATTTGTACCAAGCTCATCAATTGAGCAAAACTGGATCAGCTTTTCATAGATGCTGCAAAGGAAAGACAAGAGTTCAGAACAGAGCCAGTGAGCTAGAAGTAAACGGAGCATTTCAGGTTTGTTAGCACCAAGAGGTTGTCACACCTCTTCATGCTGCAAGAGTAAAATCAGAACCTGGGAAGCTACGCTTGGTATGATGGGTGTGGCGCGCCATTAACCACATTATTTCCCACTTCCCCCAAATTAATCTCCTGGCTCCCAGAACAGACACATCATCCACAACCCAAAGCCCGTACATTTAAAATTTAACCAACACACCAACTCTAGTTGTTGCCTCACAGAACACAGGGAAGAGTTTTCCTGTTTCAGTTACAACCAAATTACGTGTTTCTCGTTTCTGTAAGCAGTAGTACTTCTTGCTCAGTATCCTGTTTCTGCTAAACTCCAACAAAGAAGAAAATTCTTGGAATTTGCTCTGTGGTGCTTTGGTCACACAGGAAAAGACGGTGGCTCACCTGGGATTGCGGAACTCCTTTTTTCTCTGAATAATATAGTTCATATCCATGCCCTCTTTTATCTTCCTCTCATATAGTTTTTGAATTTTATCCTAAGGGAGAAAGATTATGGGGTGAGTCAATATGAAAAGGAGGAACACACCAGCTGACTATCAAGCATACATGTGGAAACAAGCCAACTGAACCAGTGACTTCCTTGCAAGGATTCTGCCCCTCCCCTAAGGCCAGGCAGGCTGATTAGTACAGACAATCCCTCCTTTAAGGTCTGAAAGTATCTTCATGAACTGTCTGGATGGGTAAGGGAACTGATCTTTGTGCTTTCTGAAGGCTTCAGTAATAAGATTTGCATTTGAGGCAGCAGGGCACACTCCTCCTCCCCACTCTGTTGTTTCCCGTTACAGCTATGGCTGTAGAGAAGTAGGAGCCAGCTCTGAGAGGGACAGGAGAACCCACAGAGGTTGTCCCACAACTCACAGTGACCATCGCACCCACCTTCAGACTCAGGTGTGCACCTGAACAACAGCTGCTGGGCTACAGCGCACAGAAGTCAAGGCTGATGGCTATGCCTGGGTACCATGAGCAGAGCCAAGCTCTGCTGGAGAACTAAACCCAACGTGATCGCCAGGTATTGCTGGTGGTGTCTACTGGGAGCCAAACGCTCTGAGGAACAACGCGCTTGTGAACCCCTGCTTGGGCACAAGTGGCCAGTTCGATGCAATCAGCTTCTCTTTGCAGATCATACACAGTTATGAAGTCTACAGGTACCTTACTGAAGTCACGAGCCCCTGCAGAAGGCAACTTAACTGGCTCAGGTTGGAAACGTCAAGCAGTCTACGCTTGAAAAAGACTGAAAGATTTAAAAATAAACATGGTTTTTCTTCCTTAGCAAGGTAGCGGAAGACCTCAGGTGTATTTCTACCCTGGTGACACTGAAGGGATAGCAAAAGCGGAAACTTTCAGATGGAACATAAACTTCAGTGGTACTTTAGGAGAACAGCCTCAGTAATTCCCTCCATCTTTTCTTTTTGACACAAATTTCTCACATACAAGAGGCATACAAAGTAAGACCAGAGGCTAGGCTTTCAGGATGGGAGAGTTGAGTCAATTTTCCTTTGTTGCTTCTGGATAAGTCACTTCATGTCTCCCTCTGTACGGACAGTCAACTCAAACAGAACTGGCTATTGTCTAAGGGTTTGCTGATGTCTGAATAAGAGAGGACTGTTAAGAGCTGATACGCAACTTCTATTTCATCAACCTTAAAAAAAAAAAGGCTTCCAAGATAAATTTTCATCAGGTCCTCACAAAATTAGCAAGAAGAAATGCCACAATCTCCACATCCAGCACAGACATTGTGAGGTTTGAAGGAACAACTGCAAAAAGGTGAATTTGAGGAGTAGAAATGATTGAATAGGTGTTCCCTTTTGTCCCCTCCCCGTGGAGGTAGCAACATGGGTCACAAAATCCACAGATTTGGAACTATTCAGTTAACTTTATAATATGAAATACTCCCTTGGGCAGAATTCGAGATACAGTTTATTAGAGGAAGAATCTGACAAAAGGAAAGAGCAAATCAGCAGCAAAAAGCCTAGAACATTTTGCATCTCTAAAGAACAATCTCATCTCCTTGCTCAAAGTGCTCTAAGATGTGGTTTGACCTGCCAACAGAGGACAAGCTCTCCTTTGATTTAACATAGTAAACTGCTGTCAAAGGGGAAGAAAATCTGCTTTATTCTGTCTACTCTCTCAAGCTCTGTGCATTCCTCAGACCTAACGCACTCTAATTCATTGGTGTCAGAACAGTCAAATCCTCCTACAGCGCAAGAGGAGGAATAGGTGTGCCCAGGTACACTGTGCAGAGAAGAAAGCATGATCCGGATAGTGAGTCATTCTGAATCACCGTTGCACATTAAGAGCTTACTTTATAGAGCATCCCAGAGTGATTCTTGTTTTCCTACTTGTTTTCTGTGAGTTTTAACTGCAGTTCACAGGTTGGAAGGGACCTCAGGGATCATCTAGTCCAACCTTTCTAGGAAGAACCCAGTCTAGACAAGATGGCCCAGCACCCTGTCCAGACGACTCTTGAACGTGTCTGACGTGGCTGAGCCAACCCCTTCCTTGGGGAGATTATTCCAACGGTGACTGGCCTCAGTGTGAAAAATTCCCCTCTTGTGTCCAACCGGAATCTCCCCAACAGCAGCTTGTGTCCATCCCCCTTGTCCTCTCCATGGGACTCCGTGTAAAAAGGGAGTCTCCATCTTCTTTGTAGCTGCCCCTTAAGTACTGGTATGTGGGGATGAGATCCCCTCTGAGCCTCCTTTTCTCAAGGCTGAACAAACTCAGCTCTCCCAGCCTATCCTCGTACGGCAGCTTCCCAGTCCTCTGATCATCCTGGTGGCCCTTCTCTGGACCCCTTCCAGCCTGTCCACTCAAATGGGTGCTAGGGAAGAGCAGCCCCTGCTCTTTCATTTGCCCTCCATCAGGAGGAGGAAAACAGAGCAGAAGATTATTGCAAAGGTGGTTACTGCAATTATTTGGGCGTGCACCAGAGAAAACATGCATTTGTTTTCTTTTGCTCCCTCCAAGTTACTAGCCTCCCTCTAAATGTTTGTCATCTAGTGATATGTAGGTGGAAAAGGAATCCAGTCAATGCTGCCTCAACCATTCCAGTTAGGGGATTCTCAGGCCTAGATAGAAAAACAATGATTTGTTCTTTCCTACGGAGCTGAATTTGCTGAGGTAAGAGGATAACAGCCTTCACAGTAAACATTGCTTCTGTGTCACTGGCAGGATCGAGGGCCATTTGAAAACCTAAGTGACCCACAGAGACTGGAAAACAGCTTTAAGCTACTTTGAGATTCCTAAGCTAGAATCACTGTAAAGTCTAAAGCATTAACACTGTGCATTCATAAACTCAGTGTGGTAAAAAACCAGCTTTAATGCTGGGTTTCTGACATGTGCAAAACACCGAGCTGAGTTCCCAAATACATCCCCTTCCTACTGAATTGCAAGCCTTAAAAAAAAGGTGGACTGATACCAACCTGCAAGTGGTTAGAACATCTGCCAGGAGGCTCAGGAGGGATTTTGATCTCATCTGGAGACATGTTCCGCACTCTCTCTGAAAAAGAAGCTGTAAAGAGCAAACGGGGCATGAGTTCTTGCAATACTGAAGAGAATTTAAGCCATGCAAGTCATTAAACTTGTTTTATTTCCTTGCTAGTGCTACACTATCCTTGAGAACCGATGGGTAAAGGTAAGAGGGAACGCTGCCAGCTGGTACCTGTGGTGTTTCCAAAGTGCTGAGCATGAAGCAACTAACCTAAAGGTTAGATCCCTAGAAGAAGGATGTGATGCTTGCTTTACTGATATCTACTTTATACTGTGGCTCTGTCATATCCATGCTTAAAGCTTTATTTTCACTGCAGAATGGAAATGTGGAAAGCTAAGCTACTTCCCCCTCAGCTGCAATTGTTGTCTTAACAACATCCTCAAAGGCAAAGGATCTTCAGAGGAACAAAGGCTGGCTTGAGGAATGTATCTCTAAACACCTGCACTGCACACCACATACCAAGCCCGCCACTACTCCAGGTCTTCCATATGCACTTTAAAGCCCTGCTCTGAACAGCTCGGATAATCTGACAAAACTTCTGCCAGAATACTCTCAGAGAGAGCTGGACCGTGCACGTGGAGGATCATGGGATCAGTCTAAAGCGGCCTGGCTCATTGCCATTTTCAGGGAGGTAATCACTTTGGGTCCTATTTATTTCAAGACCTACCTACACGAACCCACATGGTTCAGGACAGGAACAACCCTCCCCAAGGCTGTCAGGAGTTAACCACAAGAAATTACATTTCATCCTTAAGTTAAGGTTTCCTTAACAGGCACTTTGATCTTTGCTTACAGAGTCAGACTCTTGCTAGAAAGAACAGCTTGTCCTGCAGGACTGAGAACAGACCAGTACAGTGCGCCAGATTTCTATAGCTGTTTGTGTTGGGATATACTGTTAGAGTACCTGATGGCCCTGTAAAGATTAGCTCGTAGAGTTATCAGCAAATGAAACTGTCGTGTTTCCCTCTATTGCTTGCTACTTTCCCACTATTATGGGAACCCCAGGCAGTTTTCTAGCCAAGTCTCGGAGCACAGATTTGTGCCACATCTAAACAGCTGGGATTCTTTTCAGCCCTAATTTGTAGAGGGAACACATCCCAGCGTTGGAGTCTGTAATGGATAAAAGAGACCTGACACCAGCACAGAAGTCGCATCAACCAGGCCATTCACGTTTGCAGCTCCTCAATTATACATTCCTCAGTAAAAGCTGCCTGAACCGCAGCTCCCGCACGCTCCAGTTCAGCTCCTTTGACTAAAGCCCAAAAAGGCCCAAAGGACAGACACCGGCATGTGAACGCAGTGTGCTCTCCTGCCTTCCAGCACAGAGCATCGGATAGCTGGGGTTACAAATAACCAACACTACCCATGTTCAGCACTACTACAGTTGCCATTTCCTTTGTAAAAATGTAAAGCGCTAAGGGCAATATCCTTTGTCCCTGCAAAGCCAGCAGGCGACCACTCGTTCTATTTGATCAAGATGTTGCTGAGGGTTAAATTCTTCGGTAGTTGCTAGTAATGAACAAAAAGTGTCCTTTGGCATTTAGTAAGAGGGTGCCTCTATGGAGGAAGGAAAGCTTGCCAGAGCCCCTACAGAAAGGCAGGCAAACTGGAGCTCCCTGACAACAAGGCAGACATTTGTTATAGGTTACAGCTGCTGGTGGGATGGGGAAACCTCTAGTTTAATTAGAGTTTCAGGAACCCAGAGAGACAGTAGCAAATAGACAGAAGTGCGCACAATAGACTGCGCACTAGGCTTTCTGGGAAAGGTGAAAGCTGATTAACGGCTTAAAAGATTCACAGCATCAGCAGAAACACTAAAAAGGAAAAAAGGCCGCCAAATCCAGACCTCGTAAGGCAAAGAAAGGACCTAAAAAAATCAAGCCTAGCTCCAGACTAGACATCCCATAGGCTCCTCAACTTCGCAGATGGCGAGATGAGCCACAGAGAAGCACCACATTTATGGGAAGGAGAAGCCTGTGCTTACATAAACTCAGGAGCTCTGGGCAAGAACTCTGGCCAGTCAGCAAGGAAGTCAAGGTCATAAGAGTATGTTCAGCAACCAATTCAAAGCTCCCTTGAAACAGAAACAACATTGGAGGCAAAACAAGACCTCCCAATGAAGCGATATATTTTGATGCATGACTTTTCAGGTTTTGGTGCTCATTTCTCTTTTGTCAAAGCCATGTGGAAACAATCGTTTATCAACAACGTACTGATGGGGGGAGGCATCTCTTAATGCCTTACAAGGAACCGGAACAAAGACCCCGTTGTCTACCGCAATCCCACCACAGCTGTACGCAGCCGAAGGCTGAGTCAGCAGCGAGGCTACGTGCACCTCGCAACCTGAGCGTAAATATTCATCATCAGTTATTTCATCATGTTGCAGCCAGACTGGGGTGCCGCGTCATTAGGAAGAAAAGGATGAGTTTAACCCCTTCAGGCTTATTTACAGTAAGGAAGCGCAAATTAGCCATGCCCTCGAGCAGTCCTCAAACTTCCTGCCCAGAGAACAGAATGGCTGATTCCACGGCCTCTTCCCACCAGCTCTTTCCCTAGAGGAAGGGGCAGCTGGGATTATCTTTCAGAATAAACCTGGAACTTGCACATATGGCCACTGGGTCCTGTAGAGAAGTTTTTGTTTTCAGAGTCCCAAGCACAGCTTTCCGCTGTCGATGCAGCGCTGAATGCAGATGGACAGCTAACAACAAGGTGTGTCCTCACAGGATACATCCAACTGCTTTGTGCATCCTGTTATTTCTGCCAAGATCAAAGTTTTACTTTTACATGAGTCATAGGTAGTGACACTGGCTGCAGTCTCTAATTGGGTCTGTGATATGCTGGCTCACAGCCTAGAGGATCTCCATGTGGGGATCTCAGGAAACTGGCTGTTGGCACAATTAATCACTATGGGCACACCCAGATTCTGGCTCACGATACAGTAAGTAAATATCTTCCCCATATCAGATATAACTAAGGCCATAAAGCAGATCCCGTGACTCAGATGGGGGTTCGGGAAAGCAGGATCCAATGCACTGCCAGGTCTGCAGCTGAGGCATCCTGCTGCTGAAGGACACCGCCACCGGCGCTTAGTCCGTGCGTTCTCCTGCCGCAAGCTGACCTAGAAGTTACCAATGTCATCAGCACAAGCAATAGGTGCTCGTAGCTTTTTGTGCAGTCAGTGCTCGCACTATGGCAAGGCAGATGTTCAGCTGCTCCCAGGCTCTCCGTAGCAGGCCAAAGCACAGCCAGCCATCAGGGTGTACCTAGCGAAGATTCACTATCTCAGTAGTCTATGGAGGATATTTGCTTGCCGGATCTTGGTGAGGCAGACAGTTAAGTGGAAGGGCTACATTTAATCTGCTTCAGTTTGAGATAGATGGGTTATCTGAGCAGTATATCCACTGGTACAAAGACACACTGCATAGCAGGAGAGAAAGTATCCCAGCGCAAACTGTGCGCTCAGTTCCTTCCAGAAGGAAACAACTGCTCACAGTCCAAAGGCTATGCTGGAGACATGGATGGGGGCACACAGGAGCTTTGTTTCCTACAGGTGGGTCAGCATTTTTTCCCAAGGCAGAGAAAACCAAAGGAATAGAGAGCTGGCGGTACCTGGACAGATTGGGGTGCGGATCACCTGAAGCCCGGTAAAGCATCCTGCCTCAGCACTCTCAGTGAATAACACTGCTCTCCAGGTAGGATTACAAACTCCTGTCCCTTTCAAGGTTCGCTTGTACGCTGTGTCTTAAGCAGCCACAAGGGATTAGCGGCAACATCAGGTGCCAGTTTGTCTATAAAGGTCACACTGTGCAAAAAACACACACAAAAACCTGGAAAGGGTAATCGGAGGGGCATGGCTCTCCGCCGGACACACGAAAACCAGCGGTGCCTGGTCTCTAAAACTACGTTCTTTGGCACTCTTATCAAGTCCCCTTGGCATAAACCAGGGTGTGTGGGTTTCTGATTTCCTGGCACTGGAACAGCCAAATCAGAGGGAAGAACTGGAGGCAACAACATGCCAGTGAGTCACCCATCCATGGAAGGACACTAGTTCCCTTTCTATTCTGTGGGCTGAGAAATGCAGAAAGAGACCTGCAACTCAGCCATATTTTCTGCTCTTATGAACACTGACTTTGTGCTTAGATATCATAAGGGCTGGGGATAACATTTCTTACAGTCCAAAAGGTAAACAACCATGCTACAAAGAACTCCAGGGCAAAAAAAATGCATCCTAAAAGCATTATTTTGCAAGGCCACATGAAACAGCAAATGCGATGCCTTGCAGCACCATGTACTCTTCAGAGTGGTACAAAAAAAACCCAAAAGGACAACTCTGATGCAGACATCTATCAAAATAAGTGTCACACATAACCTCCTCAACCACAGGGCAGTTACTGCTGAAACCTCCCTTCCCATTCTTTCAGGCTTTGATTATGCAATCACTACTTCAGCATCAGTCAGGACATCCGTGCCCGTCCCAGCTGCTCATCCCTACTCTTTCTTTGTGCCAGCTCTAGTGCTCACCTAGCATTCACTACGCAGACCAGGAATGGATCTAGCTGGAGCCCCACAGGACAGGGCGGGAAGAGCAGTGAAGGTGGATCTCAGCTGGCTCCAGCTCCCAGGCCAGCTCGAGGCACACAATGTGAGCGTGCGTCCGGGGGAGGTAAAACAAAAACGTGATTTTTGGCAGAAGCCTATATTTGTGCTGTACTTAAGCGACTGCATAACCACAGACTTTAATAAAGGTGATGCTGAACTACATAAGGTTATCTTCTGAGAAGGGCAGGCCCACAAACTTTTAATGCAAAAAGCAGTTGTGGAAAACTGCCTAAGGAAGACTTTGACTTCCACATACTGATATTAGACACAACTTTAGGTGTCCAGATTGGAGAAGTTACTTGCTTTGTCTCAGAAAATCCCACACCTTCTTCTATTCAAGAATTCCAACTCTAACCGTCCAATTTTCCAGGACGGGAGTGGTTCTCATGTTACAACAACTATAGGGCTCTTGCAGCAGTTGCTTTTCAACTAGATAAGATATGGTCTAATGCAAAAGACCTACAAAATCCAGCACGGCAGGTATTCTGACCTCTAATAATCTGGTTCTGCACAAAACTAGCCTACACGCTGCTCTGTATGTACTACTATTGGGAAAGGACATTAAAGATATATTGCAAACCTTAATCCAGGTCTTGGACTCACCAAAACTGTCCACTCACGAGTGTGCGACACTGTAGTAAGCACCCTCTGTGCAGCTTTTAAGCCTGCATTCAAGTCTGGGCTATCGTGAGCCAAGTGGGATTCAATCTTCTAATCTCCTGCGGATGGGGCAGTCCCTGGGGGAAGTGGAGACTAACAAAATTGAAACCTGAGCCTTACACCTGAACTAAGGAAGGGCTTCCCACTTTGTCACTTTACAAGGGTAGAGCTCCATCCATACGTAAAGTAGAGGGTATGAGGGCAGTTGGCTTTCAGATGTTGTTCTTTACTTTTTACCCTAAATGCTGTTGTCTCGTCTGTGTTTCTAGTGTGCATTCTTGGGGCAGATCAGTAGTTTGGAGAAAGATCTCTGCTGCATTCAGTGATGGGACTAGTTAAAGCAGTTTTGCCCTCTAAAGGCTGAAAATTCCATATAACAGTTGGGTTGGTGCAAAGCCTGGGCAGGCTGACTGAATAGGACTTAAGCCCAAAACTTCAGCGTGATGGCTGCTGTAGGAGTCAGCTCAGCATCCCAGTCTTCACTCTCTTATTTTACATTTATCACACTCCATGGCTGAAATATCATGCTTGAGCCTTGACATGCTGACTTGACAGATAACGAAGCAACTTCTAAGCTCTTTTTTTTTTTTTATGGTATCATTACATGCTACCACACAACTGTACTAGTAACCTCAGGAACAAAGGGTTAGTTCAAGACAGCCAGAGCTTCAACATAAAACACACTTTCTGTCGAGCTCCACAGAGACCACGCAGAGGACACTTTGAGCTGATGAACCTGGACTTTCCAAGCATTTTTTCCAAATCTAATAACGATGCAATGACGAAGTGAGATGTCACAAAAATCAAGTAAGTTTCAATAACCGTTAGAAAACATATGGTATGTTATGTCAACACAGCAGCTCTAAGTCACTAGAGGGTCACGTTTAAGTGGGGATATTTTAGGTATGTTTTTGAAGCCACAGAACAAAGTATCCATTATCATTCCTGGTTATAATGGCTCTCTCAGAGGTGCCTGGACAAAGCTACTGCTTTATTGTTTTTAAGCTCATCTAGAAAAACATCAACGCAGCCCTTTAGATACATCATATATTAAAAACTAGAAGGTCTAGTTTGAAAAATTATGTGACTAAATACTTCTGAGTGAACTTACCAACTAGCTCCTGAGGATCTCTCTTCTCCAGCTCTGAGAATTCCTGGGAGGAAGGGGGAAGAAACAGATTTTAGTCAAGGTATGCTTCCAATCTAAACAGCTATACTGTCTACTTGTTAGAAATTTACACATTACTTCTGAGACAAAAGGATAAAAATTAAAGAATAAAAGCAAGTAATTAGATAACAGGGCAACGTTTGTACCATGGAAAGTCCAAGCCTAACAGGATGCTCTGTTTCCTTTCAAAGCTAAATTTAATCAAAGAATTCAGGCTTTGCCTCTATGAGTCCTGGATGCTCAGCTGCTTTTGAATTCCACAAAAAAAAACTTTGGTACTTGAAGCCTTTCCTCAAAACAGATCAAACCATAGATTCTTCATTTTTGGTGACTGGACCTTGGCACCAGCCAAGAGTCAATGTTTCAGAGCACAGCTCGCTAAGTACAAGCTGGATCCAGCCCACAGAAAACTACTTAAGCCCTGGGAATGCCTACCACAGACCCGTGCAACCTGCAGTCTCTACACAGGGCCAGCAGGATGCATTCCCAGAGCAACACAAAAGCAGCTGAAACGCTCCCAGGGCCAGCGGCAGAGCAGCCCCTGATGGGCCTCTCTGTAGACACCCAGGGCTCCGCAGGGTCCCGGGCTGCAGAGGTTTGCTGTGGTGCCAGAATTCACTTCTGTAGTTGTGCCATTCAGGGCTTCAGCTGATGATCCTGCTACCAACCAAAACCAGGCAGCATGGCGGCGATGCAGACCCTGTGCTCCCATTTTGGAAGAACGCTGCCACTGTCAATTCTCTCTTGGCCGCTACTTTCCAAGAGCAACGTAGCCAATCTGCTCTACCAGAAACTCAAGGGCAACCTCGCTGCCATGCAGTGCACTGTTTGGAGATCTTTTCAATGCACCTAATCCCTCCTTAGCTATAAAAACTAAGGCCGCTTCAGTTGTGGGAGCACAGCAGATGTTTGCACCAGAGCCTGCCGAGCAGGGATGTCGGGTAGGATGAGACACGCTTCAATGCGCTTTCACCGTATTGAGACCAATGTTCAAATATTTTGGTGCTTCTGAGAGACCCCAGGAGAGTCACAAGTGATATCAAGTTCAGCACAAATAGTTTCTGAAACAGTATCAGCTGTATCCCGACATTGCCCTCTC
The DNA here is from genome assembly GCF_963921805.1 of Phalacrocorax carbo. Lineage (NCBI taxonomy): Eukaryota > Metazoa > Chordata > Aves > Suliformes > Phalacrocoracidae > Phalacrocorax > Phalacrocorax carbo. The sequence goes on from NC_087528.1 coordinate 1,552,631, forward strand.
CCCCCGCCCGCCTCCCAAAGGCCTTTTGTGACTCACTGGACTGTGCGTCCGAAATTCCTCAGTGCCTCCGAACACTGAAGCTATTCATTCAACCTGACACAGACATAATGCTGCCTCCTCGCTGCTTAGTAACCACTCTCTAAACCCCCTCCTTTACTCTGTTCCCAATCAGGTGAGAGATGCGTAAGTTGAGGAGAAATCAGCAAGGTCGCCGAGCCAGACCTGGGAACAGGCTGTGCCAAATTCACTGTGAAAACCCACCAATTTCCAGAGAAGCCAAAGACCTCTGGAAGGAGAAAAACAAATTCTTTGTGTGGCACTAACTGCTACAGGGCACTTTTTATAGCCATGCATAAAAGAAAAAAAAAAAACACCCCACTGTTTCTCCGTAAGTACACTCAGACCATAAAAAGACAAGGCTAAAGCTATTTTCAAAAAAAAAATAGAAGTACACAAAGGAGCACACATCTACGCATCTTCTTGCTGGCCAGCTGGCGAGGCCCCAGGCCCCTTTGTGAGATGAGCTGTGTGTAACAGCTCCAACCCCTCTACATTGATGCATTAATGCCTCTTCTCCCAGGGTCTTCAGAAAGAACAGCACAAGCAGAAAAAAATTAACACAGAAGCATGACATTTCAAAGCAGAAAACTTATGCCAAGAGAAAGAGCCCTCTTTGGCGAGAGCACTGGACAGGAATCCGGGGAATCTAGGCTGTTCTCCACAAACGTACACGGACACGGCATTAATGTGGTGAGCCTCAACCGCACCGACACGGCACGAAGATGGCGAGCATCGGTTTGCCACCAGGGAGGTGGGGGCAATTCTGCGGTAACAAATTGTGAGGACAAATTCATGTCAGCATGCTAACACTGCACGCGGGCTGGAGAAGCTACAGATACAAGGGAAACCTATGTCCAGGCAGCATACAGTGACTCATTAGGCAGTAAACCATGCGGTCAGAAGGCTGCTTTATTCCCTTTAGGGGGAGAACTTGCTAGATATGTAATTAAAAGTATTTCTCGCCTTGGTTTGAGACAACAAGCAAATGTTCGCTGAGGTGAAAGGAGGGTACTGCTTTTTTTCCGCCCTTGCCTGAATTACATCCTGCACTCTTACCTTTTGAAAGTTTTAAGTTGATTGAGAGGGAAGAGGAAGAGATGAGCTACGTCCCTGAGCACTTATTGATCCTTCCTCTTACCCAACACTGTATTTATTATTCCATTATCCTTCCCATCTTCTGCCCTCTTGTCCTCTCACCATCCAAGAACACAAAGGCAAGAGAAAAAAGTTCCCCCAAATGACCAATACTGCAAGCAGGCACTTAATCAACCCAGTGGCACAGTCAAATTCAGGTGCTTTAGACACACACTGTATGCCCTCAAGTAGGCTGCCCTCTTCTTTGGCCAGTTAACAGGGTTGCAAGGTTATTTGCTGTATTTCTGCAGTTTTCAGGAGCCCGTTTCCAAGTTTCCTGTAGCTGTTTGGAGCCAGCTCCAAGCGTAAGCACACAATTCCCAGGAAACAGAAACCGATATTCTGAGAGATAATTTGATAGCTGAAACCTCTCCTGTTATGTACTAGTATCATCAGTAAGTTTGCTTACCAGAAGTAAGTTTGTTCTTTAATTTGTATCCTTTGGCCCTAGAGGTAAAGCACAAGTCTGCTCTGTTTGTAACAGGCTCAATAAAGCCAGTCCTATCCATCCGCCACTGTGTATTTACCTGGCCTGATCACCCACACCCGTTTCACCACAGCCGCTCCAGCAAGTCTGGTCTCCACATCCTCAGGCCGTAGCCAAGATATCAGAAACCCTAGAGCTACACCAAGCAAAAGAAAACAAGCTCACTAACATATTATAGGCACACCTCACTGCCCAGAGGATATAGATTTTGCTTACTGATGAATTACTGCGTACCTACACCCACCGCTCTGTCATTAACAAGCTGAAGACATCAACACAGCTTTTCATTAAGCCAGGCTACTTTCAAGCCTCTTAAATGCCTTCAGAAAACAAAGGGATGACCGACTCCTCCTACAGTGCTTGTTCATATTGGCTCAGTTTACTAACACCATGGCGAGGCAAGCAGCAACAACTTGACTGAAGACATACAGTTTGGCAGATGCAAGATTTAGGAATCTCGTTCAAACCTCAGTAGATACTCAGAAGATCCAGGGACAGTCTAAAAGACCTTCAGTGCAATAATCACCCAACAAGAACTGTCCTACGCTCTCTTAAGGTAGTTTAAGTCTGGGACACATGCTGAATGCAATGAACTGATTAGAAAAGACAGCATTAAAAAAGAAAAAACAACCACCAAACAAAAAAACCCCAAACCCAGAGACCAAAACCCCACCATATTTTTTGCAGATCTAATCCAATATAACGTTGAATGAGGCAGAGAATCTCTAAGTACCGAGGTACAACAAATACTACATGGTTGCTATCTTTTCATTGTGAAATGGAAGAAATATTTACACACGGACAAGAGATCTCTACAGGAATTCAAACACATTTAATCAATGGAAAATTTGCAAGACAACTGAATTTTAAGTCGAGAATTTTCTGAAATCCATTCAGGGCAAGGTGATCCTTTTGTAGATTACAACATCATCAATACCCCCCATGCTATGTATCAGTATTTCACACAAACAGCACAAAATAAGCAGGTGAGCAGTTCCAAGCAGAGGGGATTTTGTGTCAAATCTGTTTATCTATGAAAGCTATTAGAGCCTCCAAGTATCCCAGAGCTACAGGCATCGTTTGTTGGGATCATTTCCATTCGGACCCTGATCACTGGAAAATAACCACATCAAGACTTCACTAGCTGCACCTTCCAGAACTGCCCAGGTTTCACAAGCCCGACCTCTGAAAGGCTCTACGGGAGCACCTCTGGGTTTACTTTTGCAGCCAGTCTCTCGCTACTTGCACGGTCAGCCTGGACACATCAGTTATGCTGAAAATTCTCTCTACCATCATGGAAATGCAAAACTCGGGCAGAAAAAGTGTCCTGTATTAATTCATTTTCTCCAGCCATTAAATCCCATCTAGTATTACATGATGGCCTCTAAGAGTGGTTAGACTGAGTTAAAAAAAAAAAAAGCAGTACTGTACTCTATTCCTCTCATGCACTTGGCAAGTTGACTTTCTGGCTGCTATCTGCTTTGCAGCCTAGATCTCACAAGATCAACTGTTTAAGAGCCTAAAGCCAGACGGCCTTGCTCCAACAGACCCACTGAAAGGAGTCAAGGGATGCCGTGGTGGTTCATAGCCAAGTTGGAAGAGGACTGAAAGACAGCAAGACAAGCAGGAGGCAGACTCCTTTCCCCTGATCCAGACACTAACAAAGAGCAGCCTCTGAAAAGCACAAACTGCTACAGGCAAACACAAAGTCTTAAAAAGCAACAAGGAAGAAAAAAACCAAGCTTTTGAACATCTGACTGGACACTAACATAAGTCACAATTTCTGTGCCTCTAAGAGCACAGCTCACCGATAGCAGAACACTTATTCTATCACTATTCCCGTGTGCATTCAGGAAAATTATTTCCATTTTTTCTACCTCCTTCAAGCCCTGGGCAAGACAACGCTTGATAGTTCAGTTTTCATGTACCATAATCAGTTAAAGAAGAGCAAGCCGAAGGGGGTGCGTGTGTGTGTTTGCGTACAGGCATAAGGAACGCACTGCATTTTGGCTTAAGATTTCACCTTGCTGGGATGAAATATAGACCATCTTTTCAGTCGTAGAGTGTTTCCATTCAGTTACATAAAACACAGTCTCTGCTCAGGTTCCATGGAAAATAAAAACAACCAAACACAATTCTTGGTGTGGAACAGAGATTAAAGGAAGGAAGCAAAAACAATATGAATCCGAGACTGATGAATTCAAGTTTGGAAAGGCTTGCCCAGAACAGCTTTATTTAATGGAAAGAATGGACTGACTTACAATAATGCTCGCTAAATCCTTCCTGAAACAAGATCTATAAATCCACTACAAAGCCCACATCGAACATAACTGTTGGCTTTAACTGTTGCCAAAAGGTATAATAAATTCAACCATCAATTTCTTGCAGAATGGCTGCACGGGTTAGCGCAGGTGTACTTCAACCTACACGAAGGAACGGTAGAACAGGGAGGCAGAAGAGATACAAAACCAGAAACTGATTGCTTTAAATAAGATGCAGGTTGTTGGAAGCAGAGGTTGATGCCAGATTTGTCGCCACTCAACTGTGTTCCCAGACTCGCAGCCAATTTAGCCCTACAGCTTCATTTTTCCACTGACCTCCAGTTAGTATTAAAAAAAAAAAAGTGGCTAGGAAGCTTCCACAGCACCCCTCGACAACACTTGCTTTTTTTTTTTCCTCAGAGAACACTCCTGCATTGCAGAATTTCTTCTCTTCCCCCAACTACTTCACCTGATTGCTTGCACATCAGGAAATTTAACACCGATTTAAACTGACAGCCACAAAACATGTAGGCGAGTCACATTGTTGTCATGCTAGAGGATTAGTTGGAAGATATTAATGCAGAGAATTTTTCCATGCAGCCCTTCCACTAGTAGCCAGCAGACCTGCTGCTGCAATAGTTGTTACAGTGGATTTCCCTCATCCGAGCAAGTGCCAGCAACAAGTTTTTGTAATTTCTCCTCCTCTCTACAATTCAGACTATCACCCACACTCCTAACAGACCAACAGCCTCATCTGGCTGAGCACGACGGAAAGAAATTCTATAACTTAGCATAGTCAGAAGAGTTATCTAGGCTGACAGCGATGATGGCCTCGCCCGAGCAAGCGGGTGAAAAGTTTATTCTCCAAAGACCTCTCCAAACCCTGGCTCATCTGCCTTTTTTATTTGGGGGGCCTTTTTTTTCTTTCTTTTTTCAGGAAAATGCTAGCAATTATGTTCTTGCTTTTCTACAAACATCAGAAGCGCTTATGGGAAGAGAACACCAGAAACTTCTCATTTAATACTGAAAGTGCCCAACAAGAACTATTTCATTTCTTGCTCACCAGATCTGCCTGCCGTTGGTGTGCCGCCGGGCTGAGGGCAGCAAACAGAGTGCGTGTCAAGGGTATTCAGAGTCTGAGGAACAGAAATACAGTGCTTTTATTCCTCCTTCCCCACCTTTTTTTTTTTTCTTGTGTTGTGAGAGAGGAGAATCCCAAGAGAAAGCTTGAAACAAGCCCATTTCCTACAGCCACATCCTGTTTGCCAGCTCCGATACATAACGCCAGGCAAAGTGCCCAGTACAGGATAAGAAATTTAACCAAGAAAAAAACATAGGGACCATGATCTAGATACTAAGAGAAGCACAGCAGCTCAGAAATAAGCCACCTATAGGAAAAAACTGATCCAGCCAACCTTCAGTGACCCTTATGTACAGTCTGTACAAGCCTACCTATTTTGAGATGCTATTGTCACAGAGGGAAGGAAGAAAAGTCAGGAAAGAGTCAACTCCCGAGACATTCCTGGAGCATCTTATCAAAACAAAGAATGTGTATAGCTGACACAGCCTTTTCATTTTTGAAGCTAAATTAAGTCTAAAAATCCATCTTCATTTTAATTTAATTAAAAAAACCACTGAAAAATCCCAACCAAAATCTGGCAAAACATTTCTGTGAGAAAATGCTCTAGAAGGAAAGCATTCATAGCATAAAAGCCCTTAAAAAGCTTCTCTGAAACTTGATTCCGTTCACCTGACATATGCTATCTCAATATTTGACAAAGATTATTTGTTAGAGGTAGTTTCCAGTCAAGGAACTGTGTGCCAGGACTCTCGCTTTCCAAGTGAAGGCACAGTTAATAACATCTGCCTCACGACAGCACCCTGCTCCCAAAGCTACCTGCTTCCGCTGGCTGCCTCCTCTCCCCCCGGGCTGCTAGGGGCCCCCCAAGCTTCGCATTTACAGATCACCCCGGGCACGTGCTTCACAAGACCACAGAGTACAGCCTCTCCACAGCACAGATGCCAACCAGGGCGCAGTGGTGTAAGCGCGAAACAGGCTGCACGGAGGACTGCCCAGCCGCGGGAGCACACCAGCGGCTAACGGCCGCCGCGCTCCGAGGGCGGCCAGCGGCTCAGCTCCCAGCAGTCGTCGCCCCCCGAAGCCACCACGGTCTGCAGAGACATGCCTTGCTCTGCAGAGCCCATAAATTCCGCTCTCAAGTCACTTTTGCGGCCTACAGTGAAGCAGGAATTAAGAGGTGAAATATCAGCACCACATGACAGAGCTTGAGGTGTCAAGCTGCTTTGATGACTTTTTTTTACAGACTGTTGCAGTTCAGAATCAAGTAGAAGGCAAAGCTGGGCTGTGAGAAATCCTAAGCCTCACAGCAGCAAAGGAAAGGCTCAGGAGAGCTGACAAAATTAACTTCTTGCACAAGCTTTCTTCCCCGGTATATAGTGCTAGAAATTCCCCTTCATGGTTTGGAGTAGAGGCAAAGTGTAAAAGTGAGTATTCTCACTGGGATATTGCTCCTCCATGAATGGATCCCACGGGGTTTTTGGTCCTTCTGTACCCAGAACGGGGAAGCTGGAAGAATCTATTTTCAGCTATTTGTTAGTATTTGAGGCAATCCTCCATCTGTGCTGACTGTTCAGACTCTCACTCTGACACGCACCAACATGCAAATTCATAACCGCCTATTTCAGCACAGCAGACAGAAATAATTGCAACAACAGAACTGGACTTGAAGAGCTTAGACCTTTATCAGGTGAAATATGCAAGGGGAAGCAGCTCCAGAAAGGACTTTTCTTCAAGTTTAAAACAAATAGAAAAAGCTTGGCTCCCCCTTTGGAGAAAGGCAAGCCACACCTGTGTCAATAATCTGTGGTATTTAGTACTGCAGGGAGCGAAGAGTCTGCCGCAGCATGTATGCCTGGCGGGGAGGAAGGAACAAGCATGTCCGTGGACATGCCTCATCTTCCAAACAGCTCAAGAGCTGGACTGAAGCCAGCAGCTCTGAAGCAGGTAAGCCAGTTTCAGAGACCAACAACGCTGCGATCCATCTCCCTTGCAGGCAGCCAGGGCTGGAGACACAGGAGTACACGGGGCAAGGGGCAACGTAATCAAAGATGCCCAATGCTATTTTGTTTCTTGTATGCAAAACTGTTTAACCACTGCTGATACGCTCTGGCAATAACTAAGGTCAACAACCCTGTTTCACAACAGGAAACAGATAACAGCTCTTCCAGCGTTTGAGCACTGACTGTGATAGTGCAGAGAACAGCATTAGAAGCTGAGCTAACTCTGCTGCCCCTAAAGGCTTTCTGCATGTAATGCTGACTGCTAAACTGCCAAACTCTCAGGTTCCCTCGACAGAGCGCTGGAAAACAGCATGCCAAACCTAAAACGAGGGAAAAATATGTAGAGTTGGACACACAGACACTATTTTACACGATCATATTAACAGGAAGCTGGAACACAGAAAAAGATTCATCTGAGACTGCAAGTGCTTATCACTGGCACCTTCGGGCTGTGCTCACAGGCAAAGGAATGAGTGGGAAACAAACCACTGGAGATCTAACCTTAACCCTGGAAACGCTTTGGAAGTGTTTACAGAGAGGTACAGAGCACAGCCATGCGTAGCCATTTTTAAATACAGCTGCTCTTTTGCCAGTTCTGCCCATCGGAGGCCAGTACTTGCTCAGAGAGCATCAAAAAGCCAAGGGGGGGCCAGAAAAAAAACATAATGAATTTTTTTTTTATTTCTGATGAGACATTGGGAGTGCTTTTCTGCAACACACTTACAAACCAGTTATATCCTACCAGATCCAGCCACTGCAAGGAGACTAATACACAGCCACTTCAGCCGTCGCTGTGTGCACTGGTTTTGGGTGGAACAGCAGCTTTAGTGTGTGTCCCTCAGTTCTATGACCTTTAACATTTTAAGTAGAATTTTTAAGGCTACCTCGCAACAACCAAAAGCATCAAGGGCTGGTATTTCCCAAGCAACCTTCATAATTTGCCACCGCCAAAGTAAAAGATTCAAATTGTTTTCTAAAGCTTACCAATACCAGCTTTGTACAGCTTGCTGGGTAATACCCAAACAGAGCACAGTGCTTTAATGATACAGCTTTTCCCAAACACTCTTCTTCCCCTTCTTCAGAGCAACACAGTTATACTTGAGGTGAGAGTTACTGAGCAGGTTCAGGCATCTTTTGAGAATCTGGCTTCATGAATGTATCTCAAATTTAGAAAAATTCATACACCTTATCAAAATAAGAGTTAATTACAGGGATTACATTACTTGACACACCTATTTACTGGTTCTTTGCTTTTACTTTAAATCAAGAGAAGTTTGGTGTTTAAACAAACATATTAACAGGCAGGCAAGATAAAAACCCATTGCAATCAAAAGCCTTTACCTAAGTATTAGTACACACCTACGGGTCATAACAAAATTACAGGTATGCTGGACCAATAAAAGCTAAACATAATAAAGCGTTGATGATTATCAAGAGGCAGTACTTGGACACGCTTAGAAAGAGAGTGTTCCCCTGAAAATCTGACAGCCTTCTGCTGGGTCCCGGTTTGGCTGCCCCTCCATACAATGCCACAAGGATGCAGAGGGGACCCTTAAAGCAAAACCAGAAAAGGAAAACATCAAAGTAGCCACCTGCTTTGAAAAACTGTTACCCTGTTTCAGGCATTCACTGGCCGAGGGAGCGGCAATATTTATCAGCTTTCCTGCACCAGCTAGTCCTGATACCACAATCAAGGCTCAGCAGTTAATGATTTCCCGCTGTGAAAACTCCAGTGAGCCAAACTGCAGGGCTGGGCTCTGTCCTTGATCAAGGCTTGCAACCGGTTATTCATCCAGCCCTGCAATATGAAGTACAGAACCTCTCAGGTGAGACTTGGAGTACAAGGTCAATATTTTCATTTAAGGTTCATTTTCCTTCTTCCTGCAAGGCTGGCCCATTTACTGAGCTCTGACGGCTTGTATCTCGTTACTGCATCAAGGCTGTAACCTTAGCCAGCTGCTGGCAAGAGCCCAAGCAACCTGCATTCACTGCACAGCCTGTTAACCCTCATCATTCCAAACCAACACCAGCAAAACACCAAATTTCACACCCATTTCCATGACGTCCTTTGTTTTGTACCCACAGCTCTATTTCCATTATCAGAGGAAAAAGACATAAAGAACCTGCCCAGGCTGTGGGATTCCATCTTTAACGCCACGCCTCTGCCAACAGCTTCTGTTGACCATTTCTTTTCCCTCCTAAGCAGAAGGCTTTGTTTCTGAAGTGCTTTTAAGACAGTTGCTCGTTTACAATCGGTGACTGTTCACTTAAAACCAGGGACCCCTGAAGTGGTTTTGGTCACTAACAAATACGTCCTGCTCCAGAGCCTGAGCACATCCCCCCAGAGCGAGATTTGGAAGAGCTATTAGCTTTACCTAGATTTGAATCTCCCATTTCCCATGAGTCCCTGATGCACTTCAAAATGCAGTTACAGGATGCAAGGTGTGTCACTATGCTAAAGATGAGAATCCTGCTTTCTGCTGCAAGCACACAGTGCTTGGGCCTGGTCACGGGTGCTCAGTAACAGAGGGAATCCTATGGGCCAGAAGCCTGCTCTGGAAGAACGCTTTCAGGTGATTGATCAACCAGGGCATACTCCCTGGAATCAAGACAAAATCCTGAGATAAATATAAACACCAAAGGGTGGGGGGAAAAACCATCTCCCCTTTGGGGCTATTTGAGGCACGCTCCAAATTCCACTCTCCCCACCAGTTTACCAGATGGTTTTTACATCATTCCCCACTTTCAGTCTCCTCAGTCTATACCCACAACTGACACTGACTGAGCCTTCTGGAGGTTTTGTGCCTGGTGCTACCCAAGCACAGAACAAGGCCAAATCACAGAACACACCAGCAGCAAGGGAACTCCTTCTCCACACAACCTGGCTCAGGTGTCCTGGCCAATTATTTAAGACATAATTCAAAGCAGATCGTTCACCATATGTACAAAGAGGCAAACACTTAAATGCTGAATGTATGCTCAGGGCTTGAAAAGACTATGGTTAACTGATGAATTGCAATGGTTTTACATCATTCGTGTGTTCTAAAGGATTTACCTTCTGTGTACAGTCAGTTTCAGACCCTTGAAAAGCTCCAGCCATATATAAAGAGCCCGTGATGTCTATTTAAACATGTTTCCAGGTCTGTAATATCTTACAATGAAACTGATAGAGCAAGAACAGCTACAGCACTCAGCTGGGACAAAACAAAATGAAAGTTATCCAAAAGCGTCAGCAAGTTATGATCAAGTGCCTCGATTTTTGCCACACCTTGGATTTACAGTAACTACAGCTCTTACTCACTAGTTGTCACAGATATTGCGAGCTCAAAGCAATGAGGGAGAATGAGGAGAACACTGCCACTCGGTGGAAGAGAGGGATAGGAAACATTTGCAACTGCTCCAAGTAAAACTACTTTTACAATGATGTTCCATCTCCCCCCAGTCCCGAGTGAATTTCTTAACAGCATGGCTAGTGCAGCTCCGCCAGAGCCCCAGAGAACGCCGTACGGCGGCGTGCCTGCTCTCTTACCAGCACAGCACTGGGCGGCCTTGAAGTCTGCTGTGTAGCAAAGGAGTGCTTCTACCCCTCCCCTGAGCGCCAGCTGGCCATTTAGCTAGAATTCCAAAAAACCCTAAAAGCCAGAGGAGGCTATTCCCTTCTTCACTTTTGGATGAAGATATCTAGTAAGGATGACATGGAAGTCTGAAACTGCTGACGTTCAGATTTGCCTCCCTGCTATTCTTCTCCTTGCCTTTCATGCCACGCTAGGATAGCAGGAATTATATTTTACTTTTTTTTTTTAAAGTTTCATTTACATTTTCAGTTCTTGCAGAATTCCTACTGCAGAGTGTCCCCAAAATACCAAACGAAGCCAACACTGCTCCATGGCCACGTGTAGCTCTTCAGAAGGGCAAAATGCCCCGGGCAGTAGCACATAGAACTCACTGAAGTCAAGAGGTTTTTTCAACAAGCCAACGTGAAACATCAGCAACACATTAAAGCAGCAGCCACACAATTCAGTGGTAAGATTTCTGTGAAGTGTCATTACTCAGACAAGAGCTAGCACAGCCTGATTTTGTTCCTTGTCTCTTTGCGAGTTCTTTTCTCCATCACCCTGAAGTCCTGGAGCCCCTTCAGAGGAGACAGGAGTGCATACAATAGCAACAGGGCCCTACTACAGAGGCTGTGGTGACGTACACCAAACTTCTCTTTTAAGGAAAACCCACCTATTCTTCCTTCACAGTACACATCTTGCTGGCATGCTCACCAGCCACAATGGCAAAAATTTGGAAGTAGAAAAAGAATAAAAGTAAGAGATTACCTTTTCCTCTCTTCCAAAAAAAAAAAAGGAAGAGCTTTTTTTATTTTTCTTGCAACAAGGAAAAGTGAGAATACATTCCATTTCCAAGTGCATCCTACCTGTATGCCAAAGGCATCAATGATATTTCACACACCGATGCAAGGGACTTTACTAGCTGCAGTCCAGCTGCCAAGCTTTTCAACTGTGTATCACTATAAACCCATAAAGAAGATGCTGCTATAAAACTAATTTAAGCAGAATAGGTGAACACATTCATTTGCCTTCATCTTGTCCTGTCAAAGCCCTATGCTAATTCAAATGCTCTGCAGAATTTCAGTTTGCAGCACAGTCCTCTGGTTTCCTTAGCAGAGCCTAGAGGCTGCCTGCATCCTTGGTGGAGCTACTGGATAGAACAGAGGCCCTAGCAATTGTTGTTTGCTCTGTACCCCACAAAATTGCTCATATTGCATGGGCGACTAAACTAGCATGAAAATTTTAGCACAGTTCTCTAAAATTTCAAATAGATTTGGTCTTCTGTCTGCCTCCCAGCTTTTAGCATGATGTATGTTCCTACGTGCTGTTTAAACACCTGTTTTTCAGCAGAAACAAGGTACAATCCCAATATGAAGACAACTTCAACTATTTATGAGAGTTGATCTACCTGTCGTCTGGGGATCTTTAATTTTCAATACGCCCTTTACAAAACTGCTTCATTCAGGACAGAAAGGGCTGGAGATAATCAATTCTGACACATTCCATGAACTCTAGGAGCATAAGATCATTGATTCATTAAGTTGTTCTAAATGAAGAAAGTATTCCAACTAACACCGGTCATAAGAGAATTCTATACTGAATACTGCATCTCCCAGAGCCCTGCAAAATAAGTGAGATGCTGTCAGAAAACCTACCTCAGATCTAATGCACAAGATGACCAAGTCCACAAATGCAGGTCTGGATCGTGACTCAGCCCAGAGCCTAACTGGTTAGCCACCTTTGGCAGAAGCCAGAACTGAAGTCAAAAAACCACGTTACAGCTACAAAAAGTACGAAACTAGCTACAGAAGATCACAAACGAACACCAAGCCATGCTGTTAAGACTTATTCCTCTTGTACTGAGCTTCCCCCCCCACCACCATACCACACTTCCAAATACCTTTAGGTCACCAGCCTCAGGTTTTTCAGTCTCTGAATCGTCATCTTCCTACAAGACAAGAATTTACAGGATTAAGCTTAAAGAGCAGGCTTGGCAAGTAACGGCACTTACAGCAAAGGGCTTGCATTCAGCAGCCCAGCAGTAGTCCAAGACCCTTTCCACAGAAGGTAGTTTTGCCCCACCCACTCATGACCAGTAAACAAGCCCTACAGTCAGGGAAAGAAGTGGTTGTTTGGGTTTTGGGGTACTTTTTAGGCAAAAGCATCACTTAGTAGCAGATGTTCCCCGCAAAACTCATGCAGCTCCTGAATGCTCAGAACTAGACAAAAGAAGCAACAGAACTGGGGGGGAAAAAGCATTTGTCATTTGGTAATTCTGCCTCTTCCAGTTGGCAGGGGAGCTTTTGCACTCACCCCTGTTCGGCAGCGCTCACAGAAAAAGCAGCATTTGCAAGCCCTGTTATACTCCCCAGCATACATCAGCCCCACACAGAGCACACACAGCTGGCCTGCCACCCAACCAACATGCAGGCGTGGTGAGGGTCTGCCCTAGCACCAAGCTCCAAAGATCCAGCGATGCCAGCTGACACCGCATCTTTCTCATTTGGGTAGGGCTCTCGTAGCCTCGTTTGCAGATGACGTGAGCTGGCGCAGAAGGGAACGACTGACAAATTTCACTGTTTTAAGTAACAGACTCCATTCAATTTTTATTTCTACCCAGAAATAAACTAAAGAACTGGGCAGATTTCTGCCCTGTGAGAGCTTAAAATACTGAACTCCGCCTCGTGTGAAATTCTACACTGCGCGAGAAGCAAGGTCCAGCTTTGGGCCCAACTGGTAGGGAAGCCTACTCTTCCACTACCCTGCAAGCTACTTCACTGGGGATCCTAGAGTTATCTATGTTTCTAGACTTAAATACATACTCTGGGTTCAAAACAAGGCTAAGGAGCAGAAAATATTTTTCAAGCTCATACAACTCATCAAAATGGTTTTTCTTCCAAACTTCACCACAAATTTCAACTTTGGGGGCAAAACAAGACCTCGGTGTTTTAGCTTCAAAAAAGAAAACAAAAAAAAAAGCAAGGTGATTAAATGCAGCTGAAAGGAGGAGTTTGCAACAAAACACCCACCTCAGAGTATTAGCACATGAGCAAGTTCTGACAAGGCAAGCTAGAGAATAACCACACAACAATGTCAGTATGTTTTAATTGCCTGAGCTAACATACATATCCAACAGAAGTGAGACATCAAACTCCTTCACTTCAGCTACTCTTCAGCTCACCTTTCTGAAACATGCACATATGCCAATAATTCAGTCTTAACTGTCAAAGTTTAATAACAGTAAGTTTGTAATTAGAAAAGAACCATAGTATCAAGTAACTTGGTGTTTATCACAAATGAGATTCCTCTCCCCTGCACAGTCCCACCTATATTATAAAAATAAAAGTCAGTTTCAACAAAGCAATGATGGGTTCGGTCATTCATGTCACCATTTCTGCCTTTGAAAAAATGGAGTCTGTTCAGTTAAGGTAGAAAAGCACAGAGGTGTTTAGATAAAAGCCCAGGACAACCTGAGCCCAGCTCACACTGCTCTCTAAAAACAACTTGTAACCAACAGAAGCTACTAGCACAAGCAATATCAAGGAGGCTCTGGATTCTGGTCAAAGAATACTTATTGCAAAAAACCAAGCACTGTTCTCCAGCAATAAGCCTGGAGAGAAGGCACTCTGCATAACCTGCACACATCTGTACAGTAACCGCAGGCACATGAGAGACCTACGGGCCAACACCAGAGCGATTCGCCCAACTGCCATTACTTGGACAGCAGCTTGTCCCTCCAGGTGACGGACAGCTGCAACCTGCACTGAAATAAAGTGTGTGCAATAAAGGCTACTCCATTGACCTGCCCGTTGTTGAGGCTAACTAAACACAGCTGATCTTGACACACACCTGATCTAGATCACACCTACACCTTTCTTTAAACTAAAGGGATATCATTAAAGAGGGATCTAGAAGTTTTGGATCTCAAAGGAAGAATTACTAAAGCTGTAAAAAAGCTTCAGTACTTTAGTAAAACTTTAGTTTACACTTAGTACTTTAGCCAGACGCCAGGAGCAAGTCCCAAATGCTACTGCTTGCACCTTCCCAGTTAGCAAAAGAACAAAACCAAAAGGAAGAACTAGACAAATTTCTTGTCTGCGACTTGGGAAAACAGATGGCAGAAGGAGTGTCTCAAAATAGACTGAACTAATGCACACAGAGTAGATTTCAATGAGGAAAAGTTATAGTAACATAACACTATTTCTTTCCTCTACCGTGTAGCCAAAAAACCCAAACGGGGACAAGATAACGAAAGCAAAATGTTGATGAGAAAGACAGGAGACAAGAACCTCCCTCCCCACTCCCCAAAACTTACTGGTTTGCTCTTGCAGACACAGGACAGAACTATATATCCTTTTGTGTACTACAGCCGCACTCGTGGGCAGTGAGCTACACGCCCTGCCTCATAACGTACCAATTACCTCAATATTTAGATGATATTATACACGTGCCATGCGCCTATGACAAACAATAGCCACTCACTTTGAGACAGGACACTATTACATCAAGATAACTTGATGCAGTGAGTGGGTTTAGTTACACACAAAAGAATAATTCAAGACATCACAGAACTTTATTCTTTTTCATCCTCCAGCCAACCATGCAACAGTGTGTTCGTTTTACAAGGCTCTCAGGCATGTCGACTATGCTTACAGAATAATTTTCATTTAGTGTGGCTGCTGACTCGTACCAGCCTTTTCCCATTAAAAAATTCAAGGAGCATCAACATGGTTAGTAACAAGCAACACAAGCTGCGCCAAGCCACTGAGAGGTTTCAAAGCAAATGCTTTCTACTTTAAAATGAAGCAAACAGAAGTACTTGGATAGTGCTAAAACCCACACCAGGAGTCAGATATTCCGAGTTCCAGCTTGGGCTGCCAGTCAGGGGCTTTCCTTAGAGGAAGAAAAGCCTCTGCGAGCATGGAAGGGAGTAGGGCAAGCCCTGGGAGCAGAGAAATACTTACTGACTGCCTGCTGTTCTCATCATCCTCCTCTTCATACCCGTCCTCATCCCCGTCCAGGCGGGTGAAGTCGTCGTCTCCGTACCCAACCGAGACCAGGCCTCCTTTCTCTCCTAAAGAGAAAGGGAAAGAAAACCGTGAGGCAGGAGGCGGCGGCAACGAGCGGGGCCTCCCCGCCGTGAGGGGACGGCGACCCGGCCCGGCCCGGCCCGGCGCCCTCAGGCCTCACCCGCCGCCGCTCCCCCGTCGCTCCCTGCCGCCCCGGCCTCGCTGTCCGACTCCGGGTCCGAATCCTCGGCATAAACCGCCAACGACGAGAGGACGCTACGCTTCGCGGCCGCCATCTTCCGCCTCCGCCACGGCGGGCTTCCGGCGCGCGGCGATGACGCGCGCAGCGCAGTCGCCATAGCAACGCCTCCCTTCTTCCGCCTCAAGCGGGCTCACGTTAAACCGGGAGAGGCCCGGCGAAAGGAGGGAAGCCCGCGGCAAGGCGGAGCAGGGTTCCTATGGTGGAGGAAGAGGAGGCATAAAAAGTGCGGGGCCTGCTTATAGCGGGGGTGGCTGGCCCTTTAAGAGGTGTTTCTGACGTCATCTCGCGGCGCCGCGGCAGCACCTGCCGGACCCTGACCAAGTGCGAGAGGGCGGGGGTCGGGCCGAGGAGGGGTGTGGCGGGCGGGGTGAGAAGGACCCCATCCCCCCCACCACTGTGTCGGGTCTGGGGGCAGCCAGGTCCCCTCAGCCCCACGGGGAGGCCTCAGCGGGGTCCGGCCCAGAATAGCCGATATCGGGGTCCCGTCCAGTGAGGGGCCCTGGAGAGCATCCCTTGGGGGGGGGCTAAAAAAGGGGGTGCCCCGGCAGGGCAGCCGTGGGGCAGCGGGGCGGGCGGCGGCGCCGGGGTTCAGCCTGGGCTCTGTCACTGTTCGCAGCTTCTCCAGGATGAGCGGCGAGGCTCCCCCGGGCCTGGAGGGCAGGGTCCGGACAGCGCTGCGGAAGGTCTTCGGCTTCGACTCCTTCAAGACTTCCCTGCAGGAAAGCGCGACCATGACGGTGGCAAGAGGTGAGGCTCGGCGTCGCAAGGAAGCAAACAAGCGCGTCTGGTTTTCCACCCTCCTGTGAGGGCGGTACTGCAGGAGCTGGTACCGCGCCTGCCGTGAGGAGACGCATCGCCTGGACCAGGCAGGACCACCTGGCCCTCCGAGCCCTCCTCGGTCGCTTCAGCGGTGTAGGAGCAGGAGCACGCGCTGCACGCAAGCTCTGAGCACGGCTTTGCCCTGCCTGTTCTCCTTTGCGCTTGTTTTGTAACTCCACTATTGCATCAAGCAGAAAATAGGAAACCTTGAAGTACGCTCTTGTTGGTATCTCCCCTGGAGGCATCTGCCAGCATGTTTATGGTCAGATGAGGTCAAAACTGTTCACATTTATACATTTTCAGAGCAAACCTGTCCTAGCTGTAGGTGGTGTTAGACTGAGATGATACTACTAGAAGACTTGGTTTCCTGGCAGTTTATATCTGTTCTCTGAATCACGTGGCCATTATCAGAAACATGACTTTGGGGGTATTGACGTATCCACTAACATATCGCTGTTGGTTGGACAGGCAGCTCACACATCCAGGCTGCCAACCGCCAGCTCCCCTGGCAGGTCTCACAGTGCGAATCAGAACGGTGTCAAACTCGGCCCTTGGGCTGTAGTTACAGTTTCCTGCTGCCGCCAGGAGCTGTGCAGACGTGCTGTTGACAACAGACCGGCCAAAAGCCTTGTTCGGTCAGCAGGGGGTCTCTGTTAACATCGCATGCGCTGGCATCTCCCTGACTTGAAGTGGATGCTGCTTAACGCAGCGACAGTCACTAACCGCGTGATATTATCTTTCTGGTTGAGATTTCCAACCCTTATTTCTGGATACCTTTCTGAGATAAGCTTTAAGAGGATGTGGTAAATACCTGTCATGGGGCTGGTAATTTGGTAACTGGATATCTGTAAGATGAGTGAAAGCAGCTCGTCTAGAAGAGGATTAGCGTGAACAACTTGTTTGACTTCTCTTTATCTTGGTTTCTGTGTATCTTCTCGTACTTTGGTAAGGCTGTTTCTAAATGCTTACAAAGCAATGGGAAATTCTTTGAAGGAAACCGTTGCAGGCGTGCAAAGTATTGCTACACTTTTAGAACCTAAAATGAAGTGTCTTTTTGTTGATATGCCACATGGTACACACACACGTATGCTGTTTCTCACAGATTACAAGCCTTTCAGCCCACCCCTCCAGTCAGAGCCCTGGGAACATGCCACCACTCAGTAGCCTTGAGCTTTCTTCTGTTGTCTTTGCAGGCAAGAAGGATGTCTTTGTATGCATGCCCACAGGGGCAGGGAAATCCTTGTGCTACCAGCTTCCTGCAGTTCTGTCAGTGGGCATCACCATTGTCATTTCACCTCTGATTGCACTGATTCAGGTAACTGTCTCCTGTTAGCTGTGGAAAAGCAGGCAGTGAAGGGGGTCGGGAGACTCTGGAGGCACAGCTGCGCCTTGTCTTTCTGTCCACGAGTCTCTGCCATCGGCCTGCCTCTAGTTTCTCATCCTGATGTCTCAGTGTGTTTTGCTTACCCTGGTGATAGGTGAAGAGACTGCAACTTAGCTGCAGAGCAGAGTAACTCTGGTATGATACCATGCAGTTCTCTAAAAGGAGGTGGTTCTTCTTTAAGAATAACCTGGTGGTTTTTATAACTGAGCCTTTGTCCATTTTCTCCAGTTGTCTTTTACCTCCTGTGTGCTGTACAGAAGCAGCAAAGTAGACAACCTCAAACGGACCAAACTGGATCCTTGCCCAGAAGAAAACTGCCATTTTACCCATAAAGTAATAACTCAGGGACTGATGAAGTTGCCTTTGAAGGCGCAATTTGTTCTGCACCAAAATGTGTTTTTGTTGCGGACAGCCTTTCTGTCGTGGGAAGAAGCTGGCTTAGCAGAGCTGCTCCTTGAGCGCTTTCATCTGTGAGACTTCCCCCCGCCCCCCATATTTTGCCTTTTCTACTGTTTCATCACCTGTCGGGAGAAACACCTCCTTGTAAGAGCAGCTGCAGCATTGCTTAGACTTGTGTAAAGCATCTGATTAACATTGCACGATATCTGGTGTTGTAGGCCACTGTTTTGGTTTTTGTGGTGTGTTGTTTTTTCCTATTTTACAGTCTTAATGTAATATATTTTAAGGATGAAGAGCAGGCTTGGTGATAGAAAGCTGTTACAAATAGCGAATTTGTTCCAAGGGAGAGGATTTCTAATTAAGCTCCAGCGCAGGCAGTATTTTATCAGTGAAATGGAGGTTAAGGAAGTTACCACTGTACAATTTGCAGGTGAAGCAGAATGTGTCAGAGTGACAAATAGGTTGAGATGGGCTCAGCGAGTCTCAGGGAAGAGAGCTGGAGTGAACCTGAGGCCTCTCATCAAGCCCGGGGGTGGGGTGGCTACGCCTCAAATGATCGTGATGTATTTCAGTGTAGCCAAGCTTCGAGAGCTTAGTCTGTAGTTTACCTTTGGGAAGGCTGAGTGCTGGCTTTGTGAACAGAAGAAGGTGGATATTAAATCAGTCACTGAAACCAGTTATTGAGTGAAACATTGAGATATACGTTTTTCAGGACTGTTCATATCTTCTGAAATGTTATGTGCTAGGCACGTGCAAGCGAACAGCTCAGTGTAGGGACAGGGAGGTGAATTTGTATGCCCAGGGTCCCTCTGGATGTGTCTGGACATGATGCCATGTTTTCCTCTCAGTTTTCATGGCACGATTCTCATCCAGACTTGGTTCTGCCGCAGTGGTGATTTGCCCGATTCTTGTACTTCGTCCTATCCCGGCTGTGTTTGTAACATCATGTAGCGATTTTGGAGTGAAATGCACTCTGTTGTTGTAGGGTGGTGCTATTCATTTTCCATCTGTCACAACCTGATTGTGTAAATCCTGAGACACGTTGGTGGCTTGTTTCAGCTCGCTGTGACCGTGATGAGTTATTCTGCACGGACCCCTGCTGGTGTTCCCTAGCAGCAGAAAGAATGTGAATGGACGCACGAAAATGCAGTTGGATGTTAGGGCTGGACAGATATGACAAAGGCATCTAGAGTTGAAGTTCTAAGTACCCTGACTGTAGGTGTATGTTGTCCTGAGTCTTGATCCTGGAGGTGGAAGCTGGGGCCTCACCTGGATCTCCCTATTAGTCTTTCTTGGTGATGGTGACTTTTTTATATCCATTTGCTTTTCATTTAATTTTAATATTGTACTTACTCTAGGATCAAGTGGATCACTTGCTGGCTCTGAAGATCAAAGCCTGCACTCTGAACTCCAAGCTTTCTGCCCAGGAAAAGAAGACCATCCTGGCTGACTTAGCGAGTGAGAAGCCCCAAGTGAAGCTCCTGTACATCACCCCAGAGATGGCGGCTGCTTCGTCCTTCCAACCGACGCTGAACTCTCTGGTGTCCCGAAACCTCTTGTCCTACCTGATAATTGATGAAGCGCACTGTGTCTCCCAGTGGGGACACGACTTCCGACCTGACTACCTACGGCTGGGCACCTTGCGCGCTCGCATACCCAATACACCCTGTGTTGCCTTGACTGCCACTGCCACCAAGCAGGTCCAGGAGGACATTGTGGCAGCGCTTAAGCTAAAGCAGCCGCTGTCCACGTTTAAGACTCCTTGCTTCAGGTCTAACTTGTTCTATGATGTGCAGTTCAAAGAGCTCTTGACTGATCCATACACCAACTTGAAGGATTTCTGTCTAAAGGCGCTTGAAGTGAAGAACACCACTGGGGTAGGTGTTACAGTTGGGGAAGAAAGCTAAACCGAACAAAATCTACCTTAATGGTCACTGACCTTCCAGTGGTTGGTCTGTGGCAGGGAAGGAGGAGGTCCCTGGAAAGAAAGTACTCACGTATATTCTTTTGCTCCTCTGAGAGTGCTCACATACGCTTTTTAGTTCCTCAAAAATAGGTAGAATGTGAAGGCCGTGTCCCTTTCAGAGGTGTCCTCAGAAAGGGGTTGGTCTAAAAGAAAATGGGTTAGGAATATGTGTCTAGCATTTCTGTCTTGGTTTGTCATGTCCCAGGTGCTCACTGTACGTTTGATTGCGTTCCACTCTTCTAGCGTGGCGAGGGTGAACAGAAGCGTTTGGAGTGTTGTATTGGATTTCCTGCTCTAACACTGATCCCCAAAATAACTCTCAGCAGCTCAGTTATGGCCTCTGCACCTGAGTGTATCTGTAGGGCGGAGGGAGACTGCGTCTTGCCTTGTGCCCACTGGGAGAGGATTGGGGGACTGTGTTTGGTTGATGTTAGGCCTTGTAGGACCCGTAAAGGAAGTCTTTTTGGGTCTGATATTTTTTCTGCAACAGTGTCTTTCAGTTGCTGGGGAATCAGCTTGGAGAAGAGATGAGCTTTAGGCATCCCTCTGCTCTCGCCATGCTGATGGTTGCTGCTTTGTTGATTGGCTTCAGGCAGTGTCACGGACTCTCTCTCCTGTCACCCAGGTGTACTCCGGCTGTGGCATCGTGTACTGCAGGATGAGGGATGTGTGTGACCAGCTGGCTATTGAACTGAGCTACCGAGGAGTGAAAGCCAAGGCCTATCACGCAGGTACTGGAAGCTGCATCTGC
Source organism: Phalacrocorax carbo (assembly GCF_963921805.1). Taxonomy (NCBI): domain Eukaryota; kingdom Metazoa; phylum Chordata; class Aves; order Suliformes; family Phalacrocoracidae; genus Phalacrocorax; species Phalacrocorax carbo. Next base: position 1,573,798 of record NC_087528.1, read on the forward strand.
ATCTCTCGGCAGCTGGTAGAGCTGAACTTTAGCACCTCTAAGGCCTGGGTTGGGGCTACCTAGAAAACAGCTTTCTAGGCATGGCCTGCAATGTGTGGGATGCTCACGCATCAGATATGTGAGGTCAGTGCAGGGCCTTCAACAGAATGGCATTCCCTTCACTCCAGAACTGTTGGTTTTGTTGGATCTTCCATGGCCTAAATATAGCAACTGCTTTTATCTCAGGAGGGATCTGAATTTTTCTCTTTGGAATAGGAACAGCTGCTGCTGACCTCTTGATCGCAGGCCAGAGAGGAGTGTGGACATCAGTCAGTTTTAGTGAGGGGGTAGACTCGCAATGGGGGAATGGAGGAGGAAGAAAATGCTCTTGTTTCTTTTCCTTTATTCTTGTTGTTGTTTCTTTCCCTCTTTTTCCCTTTCCAGGACTCAAGGCAGCGGACAGGACTTCCATCCAGAACGAATGGATGGAGGAGAAGATCCCTGTGATTGTTGCAACCATCAGTTTTGGAATGGGAGTAGACAAAGCAAACGTGAGGTGTGTGAGGCTGAGCATTGTGTGCACCAGGGCCTGAAACCTGAGCAGTGGGAAGGGAAAGCCTCAGTCTCTCTGTTACCTGATACACCTGACTCAAATGCCTCGTGAACACTTGCTAAAACCCACAAAAACAGAGCTGGAGGTTTTTTTATCTTAGAAGCAGCAACAACAAACCTGAAAGGGTTTTGTAAAGAAATTAAAAACAAGGCACCAGAGCTCCCCTTTGCCAGTCACCTTCAAAACCAAGAAAATTGGAGGAATGTTTGTTTTTTGCCACACCCTCCAGGGTTTCAAGAAGATCCATCTCAGAGCAATCACAGCTGTCCCTTTCACTTCTCTTAGTGCAAGAGTTGCTGTTAAAAAGCAGAGGGAAGAAAATCTGCACCTAAAATAATTCATACACCCTCTACTAAAATAGACAGAGCCAGATTTTTTTAGAGATCTCCTTTTGCAATGCAATGGGGAAAATAAATAGCAGTTCACAAATGGCAGTAACTATAAAAAAATACAGCTGTAGTCCAAGGACAGAAACTTTGCACGTGTTTTCAATTGCTGTTCCTCTGGGACTTTTGTCACCATAATCGCTCTGTGCTGTTAGAATCCCCGCACTGCGATATAGCTGTGCTGAGTTAGTGCTGTGAGCTGTGATCACTTCAGAGGGGGATAACTCAGGTGCAGCTCGCTCAATGCTCCACACAGACCTGATCTTTAAAATCCACATAAAGCAATTGCTCTGAACACTGGGAGAGGGGCAGGACGTCACCGAGACAATCGCATGGGTTCACAGCTGTGCCACCCTTCTGTCTGTGTCACTATGCTGACAGATAACAGGCTATTTTCCTGCTTGATGCATGTTATCCAACAGAGAAATGAGGGGTTTCCTAGGACAGCAGCAAGAATTAATGACCCGCTGAAACCGCTCTGCCCTGTTCAGGTCATTAAAAAAGGCAAAGAGTAACTGAAATGCACAGGGCTGATTGAAAGAGAAAGGTAGCTGAAACGTGCTTGTCATCTGGTTAGTTTCCAAGAGTGGAGTTAAAATGACTCTTTACAGGATGTTGTTTAGCAGTTTAAGGGACATTGACCCGAGCTCAGGCAACAAGGTGCTGCTGCTTAGCCTTCGCTCTGTGTTGGCAGAGTTCTGAGTATTCCTGCATATGTTACCGAGTAGGTAACCACAAGTTCTGGAGGTGATTCTTCTGGACAAAAGAGAAACCAGAGGCATTGTCTTTCCTTCTGATGGAATCTGCTCTTCTCTCTTCACTGCTAATTCAGTTTTGCTTGAGATTATTTACCAGTTCCTTCAGTAAACTTCCTGATGGCGAATAAATGTGTTAGGGCCCTGATGCTTCCTGCCTGGCCTGCTCCTGGAGTGTTTCTGTTTGAAGAAACATGTTTGCTTGCCTTTGTCATTTAATCTTTTGCCACACCCATATGCATCCTACCCGCCTCTGGGACACGCTGGTTTTGAGGCAGGCTGGTATTTGAAACGTTGGCACTGTTACTGTACTGTAAAATCTCAATGCAGGTGAATTGCTGAATATTCAGGTCCAAGGAGGTTTAAAGCAGCCATGCAGTGATGTGTTGAAAACCTTCCTTCAGAGATTACAGTTTAGTAATGATTCATAGTCACAGCTGCTGGCTGGGAGGGATGCCCTCATCTACAAGTGAGCTTGGTGAGACAGAATTTCCCGTGCAGACTTTGTTGGCAAAGAAGCGTCTTTTTCAAATCGAGTATTTAAAATTGTGTTCTGTAGCATTCAAATTGTGTTCCTCAAACCAAATAGGACTTTTTAATTAATACTCTATTTTACCGTAAAATCTTCCAAAATCCTTAAATCAATGTCCCTATTCCCACTCTTCACAGCTGTGCAGTTGCGTGCACGGTTGGGATACTCATGTGCCCATTTGTTTCCATCCGTGGGGTGACATCCTGCTCACGTGATGTTCAGAACATGAAAGCCATAAGAAAACAAAAAAATACATTTGTTTTCTTAGAGCTCGGCTGCTGTCCTTGTGTTTCGTGTCTTAAGAGAGCTTAAATTTCTGTGTGCAAAACCCCTTGCTCTGCTAAGCCCTCTATCTTTTATGCTTTTGTTGCCCTGTTTTTTTACTGTTGTTGATGTCCACCAACAACACAACCATGCATGTGGTGATCCGGAAACAGGCAGCCTTATGTTTCCTGTTGTCTTATCACATGCAGATTTGTTGCCCATTGGAATATTGCTAAGTCAATGGCTGGGTATTACCAAGAGTCTGGCAGAGCTGGGAGAGATGGGAAGCCATCCTGCTGCCGCCTCTATTACTCAAGGAATGACCGGGATCAAGTCAGCTTCCTGATTAAGAAGGAGCTCTCTAACATCCAGGTAAGATCTGCGGAATCGTATCCGCCTGCTTAGATAGGCTGCCTCTGCTCTGATCTGTTTGCCTCTTGCCTGCAGTGACCTCTGAATACGCAAAGGTGAAAGGAGCTTTTCTGGGTGTAGAGCTGTCTGTAGCCCTGCTTCAAGGGAGTGAAGCAGGAAGGGGAAGGGCTGCCAGACCCAGCTGCAGCTCTGTTAGAGAGGCATGGGTGAGCAGAAGCGTGGAGCAGAGACAGGGTCGTGTCTGTACCTGTCTGCTGTATTGAGCAGAAGGGTTGGATTCGGTCATCACTAGAGTTACTTTATCTGTTTATGTTTAAGCTGAAGACGACAGTTATTGTCCCCATCTACTTTCAGGAAAAAAAAGGCACCTTAAGAGAATCCGACAAAGCTGCAATGACAGCTTTTGATGCCATTGTCAACTTCTGCGAGGAGCTGGGGTGAGTGCACTTCTCTCAAACACTGGTTAATGTTGAGGAGAGCATGCCCTAACCCTTCCGAGGCACTGCTAAGATCTTGCATGTCCAGGAAAAAGAAAATACTGAATGAATCGTCTGACATTTTGCAGTCTGCACTGAGGAAGGTGTCCCTGAGACACCTCTCGCTCACTCCCACCTCTGAGTTAACTGAGATGTTGGTCTTGGAGCCTGACCAAGTGACACGGTGATGTTAAACTAACTCCTCTGGCTATGAATTTTACTATGTTCTATCTAGATGGTGGGTTAATTTAGTTGCATTGTATTTTTGTTTTGACTCTTTCCTCCTTCACTATGTCACCTCTCTTCTAAGGAGACAAAGAGACAGCCTGACCAGCATGGGCTGGAAGCATTTAGATGTAATGTTTCTCTAAATTTCAGAGGCTCCACTCTGCAAAGTACTAGGTATCCATGATTCTGATTGACCTTAGAAGGAGCTGATGGTGCTTAGAATGTTTCAGAAACGGGCACAAATGATGCTCGTGCCCACTCTAAATGCAGACTAGCAACCACAACGAACATTGTTCAGGTTTAGTTCATGACTTGTAAGCTGTAATTGTACTAATTGCTGTTCTGTGCTGGATAAGACATCAAAGCTATAATTTTGCCAGTAAGAGAGCAGTGGGTGTTCACTAAGTGCAAACGGTCAGCGTGTCTTGCTTTCAAGTCTGTGTTTTGTTCAGTTTTCACACCTGTGTCTAGGGCAACTTTTTGAGTGTGAATGTAACGTGCTTCTTTTCTGATGCCTTGGTGAGTGTGTTCCTTCCTTGTGGGCACTTCTGGTAAACAAATCCTGTTTTTACGGGGTTGCTTGGAGAAAGCCTTGCTTGTACTGAAGTATAGCACCACGCTGAGTCCTGGGGCACCTGAAGGAGCACTTCTTTGCCCAAAGCCAAGGTGATTCTAGGAAGTAGGTACTAGGAGGCTTCTTGCTATAAGAGTTATCCACTTACTTGGCTAAGCAGCTCTGCTCTTTCTGATGTGTGGTACCAGCTCACAGCAAGAGTGGCCAGATGGCTGTTGGTGTCTGGGTTTTGTATCATCAGAGAGGCAGCTGTATCTACCTCAGGAAACCTTGTCTCAGTATGAATGTCTCGGTTCCTAAGCTGGTTATCAGTAGAGTTAATTGTGACAATCATTTCTTGGAATGCACACTAGTGCCGTAAGAACTGGACTGGGATCCCTGAACTGATTTTACACAAGCCAGAAGCAGCCCCAGGATGTTCCAGGGTGGCGGCCCAGGGAGGGCATGGGTTAGGCTCCACATAACCACCCTACAGCATCTCCTCCTTCATGCGTGCTGTAGGGAGCCTGACTGCTGTCTGAAGTGAGGGCCTTCTCTAGAGCTGCACTGCAGCAGTGAGGCAGGAACTGAGCAAGGACAGAGAGAAAACACTCTCTCTTTTGCTCAGATGAATAGTAATGGAAATAGGATTTCACTGGGCACATAAAAGAGGTATTTCTGTAAGGGAATATCACTGACCTAATTAGAAATCACGTCTCCCATACTTTTTCTTCCCTCCCCCAGCTTGGTACATTCTTCTTACTGTATGTCATATGCATCCCAGAGCCACATATTGCGGCACTATTGACTGGCTTCCCTACTCCTAACTGTACAGAGACTAAGACACTATGTAAAGGAACACCCATGTTGCATTTATTTTTTACATTTTGAATTAATACAGTTCTATTCACTATCCAAACAGTGAAAGCAAACCTGAAACTCTGACCTTGCAAGGTTCTAAATAAGAACAAATAAAGACAGACTTGTACACTGGCAAGCAAGTTTTTGTACAGTATATTTAGGCTATTGTCCGAGTATGACAGGAGAGCAATGGTATAAGCTGCTTTTAGGGAATGCGTTTAGACAAAGCTTTTGCTGGTCAGAGTTTCCTGTCGCCCTTTTGCAAGATGGAGAAAGCTCCATGTAACTGCAGCAGCAGAAGACACCTTTATACGTGTTAGGTGGTGGCTTGCCACCTCTAACCAGTGGTTTTGCTTGAAAGACGAAAATCAGGTAGAGGTGAGTTGACTTTGGTATTTGGGTAGCTGTGCAGTTCCTGAATACAGATAGCCTTACATATTGAGCTTGCTGTGGACTTGCAGAACAACGTGCTGGCATTGGTGCATTGCTTGAGGCAGGAAAGTTGCATGGGGGGAAGGAGCCATCTGGGGAGAGGAGAGGAGAAAGCTTCCTGTGAGCAACACAATCAGGTTGTAGCTGGGCCGATTCTCACATAGCTGCAGGGCTCCAAGTACTGCATCTCAGCTTCGCTGTTTAGGCACCGCTCTGTTTGTGCCGTGGAGATGAGCAGCACCCGTAGATGGCAGCAAATAAGAGGAAAGCAACAAAAACAAGACAGAAGGTGCCAATCACCGCTAGCCCTCCAAGAGCCCAGTCACTTGTTACAGTCAGCCTCTTTAGGTCTTCCAGAACCGAGGATGCCTCTTGGGCTGATGACATGCTGGCTTCCACCCTGCTGGAAGTAGACAAGAACAGTATCAGGTGTTGGTGTATCCTCTCTATGCTCTGAGCCACAGTCCCACAACCAGTATAGGCATGTGCGCTCCCTGTGCCTGCAGGCATCCAAAAGGGAGAGTCACCCTGCACAGAGATGGGAGCGTAAACCAGAAGAAAGATAGCTGAGGCCAGTTTCACAATCAGATCTAGAGATGCAGAGGAAAGCTTCTGGCTTTACAAGATTTTTGGCAGTTGAGATTTATTTTGATCACAGTTTATCAATATTATTAATAATATCATATAGCGTCTCTCCCAGCATGTTCAGTATGAACGCTTCATCTCTGTCAGCCGTACAGCCTATGCATGAAAGACAAGTATTCAGTGAGAGAACTTCCTTGATACCGTTGGAAAGATCTCTGAAAAGGAGTTGGGCACTTAAACTCTGAGAACACACTGGAGACTAAATGGACGCTTATTTAAAAACAAACAACCAACTCACCAGCCCACCAACAATAAGCAAAGATCTTCATGTCTAGAATAGTCTAGTTATGTTAAAAAAGTCTCCTGTTAACAGAGTTTGCTTTAGTAGCGCTTTCTGCTACTCTGCAATGGAAGCATAAGTTTTCCTCCCGTGAAGTACTTGGTCCAGCAATAATTTAAACTGGGATCTCAGTGGGTTCTACGCGCTTGCTCTTTCACTGATACTTTGCATAATGACTTAGCAATCAGCTTTCTAAAGAATATCCAGCATCTCTTTGTGAGCATCTTGTGGTTTTACTAAAGCTTCCTTGCTCCTCAAGGGAAAGGATGGATTATATATCACACTTTCTCTCAAATATGACTGTGCAGCCATAATGCAGGAAGAGGTCTTCATTATTTTTGAAGATCTGTTTGACTTGCTGCTCCTTATGTCTGTACCCTTAACGTTGTAAGGAACAGGATTCGATGTAAAGCATGTTTCATCCCCAGCAAGTCACATTTGACTAGGAGCACAACCTCCCACTTCAGCTTGCTGAAGTTTTTGTTTCTTTCTCAGCAGCCAAATATATTCAGTTTGTGCTTTGTTTTCGGGAATGACGGCAGATCACTGTGCCCAGTCTCTATCCAGCAGGCATACAGGACATGCAAGCCTTTCTGGATAGCTTCCTTTGCCCTTAGAAAGGAGGCAGCCTACGTACTAGTTCTGTAGACCCCAAGGCAGAAACCCGGTGTGACTGTACACCCTAGAAAGTTCCCGTCTCTTTTGCTAACTGCAATTAATCTCCTGAAACAGGAGAGCTGTGTGTGATTTCATAAATACCTGAAGCTGTTGTGTTTGTAGTAGTCGCTTCTTCTGGTGCTTCCTCTGCACCCCCTCCAAGAGATCTTAGCCTGTGGTGAGGGACCCCCTTACTGTACCTGGAGACTTGCAGAGCTAGTATGGAAGTTGCCTGTTTGTACTGCAGTAAATTATTAACAGCTGACTTTCCTGCAAAGGTGTGGCTAATCTAATCAAGGGCCTTGAGCCTAGTTAGAAAGGCCTAGTTCAGCTGTCACTCAGACACTTCTTCCCCTCCATGGTTTCATCCACCTGTTCCAGCGCTTGTAAAGGCCCACTATGTTCTCTGACCGGGGAAGGCTGCGGGTTGCGGTGGAGAGAAGAGGGCTTTGTTTCCTGGATCTGCATTCTGAGCTCCTTTAGGGGACTGCAATGTCTAAAATGAGCCAGTGAACACGACTGCCCGCCAGTCCAAACTTTGTGGTGACAGTTTAGGTGGATGAACTCAATACAGAGCCTTGTACTGCTGTTAGTCACAATAAAACTGACTCCCCGTTGCCTTCCTAACTGAAGATGACCAGAGGGATGGTGCTGGAGAGAGGTGGGAGGGGAGAAGGAGGAGAGCGTGGTGTGTGAGACTGCGTGTGTGTAAAGGAAACTTGTTTTTCACAAGCCAAGCAAATCACTTTGAAACCAGAGGGTTGATGTTACAGAACAGAAGTGGTTCCATTAAGTCATCAGCAGAACTTCAACAGCTTCTGCTGGAGAGGGCGGCCTCACTGTCTCTTCTAGGTTCCTCAGGGAAATAAACTATTTCAATGCTTGTATCATCAGGACTGAAGTAACTATTCCCTTGCAGTTCCTTCTAGGCTCACTCAGGCTTTCACAACATGGACAGAAGTTGCTGTGTCTGAAGCAGCCTTGCTTTAGTCTGCGCTCTTCTGAATCTCCCTCTGCTTTTTGAAACAGAGAGGATCCATCCTCATTAGTGCTCAGGGTGTTCCAGGTCCCTTTATGTGGGTAATGATTGAAGCCAAAACCACAAAAGCTTGTGTGAGTGGTGAGCAGGGACCCAGCAGCTGGCGTGCTTCTAGTTAACGGAAACTGAAGAGCTGCAGTAAGCTGGGCGTTTGCTGGGCATCCTTCAGGCCAACCTGATCTGCTGCACGCAAGAAGGCAGCAGGCCCCACCCAGCCCGGGCAAGCGACTGGCAGATCTGAACACCGAGTATAGGAATAGTCCAGCTGAGTACAATGGTACAACATGGTACAAAGCAGAACATTAGGCCAGTGAGGTCCAGGCAAGCATGTAGAAATCAGTCCAGGGACCCTTCCTCTACATGGCAGCTGCTCCTCTGCTCCAGAAAGCCACCTGAATTCTTTAGACAATTGCTTAATTTTTCTCTCCTCTCTTATTTTAACAGTGCTGTGTTTACTCTCTGCTTCTAATTCTGGAACTTACAGTGGCAGAGATAAGACAGGAGCCATTTCTCTTGTCCCCCTGCCTGGTATCTGTCAGTGGTTTAACTTGTAACACCACTGGGAAACACATATTTGCAGCTTTTCCTGTTGAGATAAGGCCTGGCAGCTTGATCCTAGTGACAGCAACCTGTCAGTCATTGGTCTGTTTCCAGCCCGCTGAGCTTCCTCCTGAGCATTACCACAGGCTGGTTCCATGCTGCTGAAACATTTCTCAATGGGATTCTGTTCATTCCTGTAGCTGGCACTGTCTAGCGCGAGCTAGGAAAGAAAGTAAGCTCTGTTCTTTCACAGGTCTCGTGGCTTAATTTAGATACAAAAACATCTGTTGAGTCTGTCCCCTGCAAAAGCGGTTCTGAGACTTCCTATGTCACCTTGATTGTCATGTGTAAGTGGAACAAGCAAACGTGTATCTGCCAGAGAGGTTAGTGTGATGCATCTCGGGATGTTGATTAAGGTAAATTGATGCCACACTTGAGCTTAACCTACCCCAACATACTGGTTGCGAGTGAAAGCTTTGGGAGAGCAGAATGAAGGCCAGCGCTTTGTTAAGTCTTAGTGTAACTGTGCATGCAGTAGCTCATACTAGTGCAGCCTTCTGTTGGCACTTGTCAGGCTGGGGCTCAAATATTTACTCTCTAAGGCACATCCTCATCTTCTGCTAGAAAGTTTTTATTAATTTAAAAGTAACATTGGTAGTTTGAGGTTTTATTTTTCCTTCATTTTTAGACTATTCTCTGTGTTGTTGGCTGCAGATATAGTCTAATGTGCAGCAGTACAAAAATGCAAATTACCTAAATCTAGTTTCTTTGCAAAAATTAAAGCACATTAAATAAACGAGGAGCTACTGAATGTAATGTGCTTTTCGCTAATGTGGATGCAGGCATCAGAGAAAAGAGTTTTCTTTACAAAGTTTTCATATTTTTGTCCTTTCTGAAATGTGAAGAATATTTTAAAGCCCACTGTTATAAACTTGATAATTCTTTTCTCTCTGGCTAGATGTTGGCTCTGGTGTATGCCTCTGTAATCCCTTTGGCTCCTCTACGCTTAGCAGTGGAGTACAGGGGTAGAAGATGACTTACCTACACGCATGTAACTTTTTATACCTTCTCATAAAGGTGGCTGGTTTCACATCTGGGGCTGAAAGACCGACCAGTGGCTTACAGTGTTAGGTTCAGTCTGATGGTCCCCCTTTTGGCTGGCCGAGTTAGGAAAGTCATGGCCTGCACCATAGCCTTGTACTTACAAAGATTTCTGAAGTTCACCGAAGTGTAAACCAAACGTACGCAGCGGCTGCAGCATGGAAAAGGGATTTATTTGCACTTGTTAACTTCAGCCGTACAGCCCGTACTTGGCTCGGCTTTGTCACAATGCCCACCGTCAGCTGCTGCATGTACACCCCGAAGTGACGGTTGCCACGCTCTATGTCAGTCCTCTGAAATGCCTTTGTGCATGCTAATAATCATACCTCAGGCGTAACATCCACTAAAATAAACCGCACACAGTGCAGGGAGTCAGGCACGCAGGTCCCTCGAGCAAGGACAGGGATTTGTTCATCTGCCCTAACTCCTGTGCTCTGTAAGGACCGTTCACCTGCAGTAAGGAGAAAAGCACAACCACACAGCGGGTGGGGAGGGAGCACGTTTAGCAGCAGAATGATCAAATCGAGCTGTAGCATGCCTGGATCAGAAGATCCACCATTTGTTTTCAGGAGACATCTCAGCTACACGTGTCTGATGCAGGTGGCTTTTAAGAGAGCAGGTTTGGGCTTCATTCAAGATATACTGGGCACGTGGACCTCCCAGTGATGTCAGTGGGTTTTGCTAGCACCCAGCATCATCCTTCTGGATTAACCGCTTGTGAAGAGAGTGGGTGCTGCCTGGCATGTATGCGTTCTCCACTTTGGTCTGCAGCTCCGTGCTCTCAGAGGGAGTCCTTGGCTGGTTCAGCTGCAGGGCTGCCACTGGCAAAGTGGGCCTGTTTTCTCAGCAGCATGTGTCCATGCACCCCCATCCCGCCCCACCCCACCCCAGAAGAGGGAGGCAGTGATGGTAAAGTAGCGTTACCTTTCTGATCACGCCACGGAGCCCAGCAGTGGCTGTCACAGAAAGAAGGAATTGCGTGCTGTGGCTTCTGGTCCACTGAGTCATATTAATTAATATTGTTATTGCCATTTTCAGCAAGCTAGTGTTGAAAGTCATTCCCATGGGTCTGAATCATGGTGTCCATGCATGTCCCCGAGAGTAAGTTGTGTCACCTTTTGTTGCACTTCATGAATGGGCAATTGGGCGGACTTGGATCTTCCTACGTCTATGGTCAGGACGTCCGTCGCAGCTACAGCAGCTGTAGCAGCAGCAACTGCAGGCAATGATCATGAGCAGCAGAACAGTAACTGGAAAGAGAAGCAAAGGATATTGCTTTGTGATGCAGGAGCAATCCCTGGAGAGTAACCCTACATCTCCTCCAAGTTATTGGGTGAGCAGCAGAATGAACAAAGCCTGCTTTCCTCCAGATTGTTTTTATCCCTGCATCCCCACCTCCCTCCCCCTAAATTCCTGCTCCCTGGTATTAGTTGTCCATGTAATCTGGACAGTCGTTATCGGATATTTAATGATCTTAAGAGCTATGTACCAAACCAAATGAGGGCATATCTTTACCTGTCTAATGGGCTACTGCTTTGGAGACGACATACAGCCACTAAGTAGAGCTGCATGCCTGGAAGGGATGGAGACCCCACTCTCCCCACAGTTGTGTTGGAACAGCTCGAGAGAACTTGGTTAGTCAAACCAGCAGTTGCATTGCTGAAGAGTGTGTGCAGTGAACCCTTCAACGAGGACAGGTATTCATGACTGGGTTGGCTTTATTCTTTAGCTTGAGAAAATACATACTTCAAGCACAGGGTTTTGTTTCACAAAGCCGTAGGCTAACGTACTGTTCTTCTACACTAGACATAATGGTTGGTGCTGGGAAGGATATGTTAGTTTATCCAGAACAGAAAAGGATGACGCGTTTAATCCTGCAAACACATAAGAGTGCGTGAACATGCACGTGTGTTTGCATGTGTTCCTTGTAACCCTGGAGTTGGGCCGCCACGTTACCGGACCTGTGGGGAACCAGCTGTAGGTATGAAAAAAATAAAGCACCAGGTGCGTCTTTCTGAATTCCAGCCCAGGGAGGAGTGTCCAGGCTGGATACACACCCTTCCTTTTGGCCGGGAGCAGAGTGTACCTCATTGAGGGGGAGGGCCTGCCTTCCTTCCAGCTTGTTTTCCTATTGTCTAAACAAACTTCATCCCCCTTGATCAAGCAGCTCTTTGTTATTCCTTCCATGCCATCCCTACACAGAGCAGCAGGAGGCATCTTGCCATTACCAGAGGAGGACAAATAGGCTCATCTGAAGCATACTGGCTTCCACTGGACTAAGCACAGCAGTGACACTCAGAGTCTTGGACTTTAAGTATCTTCTGCGGCAGTGAGATGCCCTAACACCATTTGTCAGAAACTATCTCTGATGTATCAAAACATTGCAGCAGCTCAGGAACGCTCAAAATACTGTTGTTTAAACTAATGCTTAAATATGAGAGCTTTGGGGAAAGCTATACTGTTGCCTGGCGTGCTCTGCATGCATGTAGAGATACACACTGGGTATTAAAAAATCATCTAGAAATTAAACTGGAAAAGAACTGCCAACACCACCAACCCACCCAGAGAGACACCGGAGCAAGGTGCCCCCGGAGAAGAGACATTCTGATACCCCTTTGCCTCCAGCGAAAAACTCACCGATAAACAGAAGAACCACACAAAAGGACACAATCTCCACCGGGTCAGCCTTGGGCAGTCTCTGCAGCTTAAGGAGAAACTTCTCACCAATGGTTTGCATTTCCTTCAGAAAGCCTTCGGAAGACATTCCGGCTCAAGCTCTCCAGGCTTTATGCTGTAGAAGAACCAAACAGAGAGTAAACCTTTTCACTGACTAATGCTAAGAAGCTGCCAGCCTTCTTATAGAGCTGGTGATCACAAGCAAAACAAGTTTATCTGGTCTCAGTCCTTGTTCCCAGTAGCTAAGGTGGAGGACTATTAATTGTCTACATGTTCTGGCACTGGTTTAGTTTCTGGTTTTGAGGGTGCTTTTGTCAGCTGCACTGTTGAGCAAAGGTGAAACGGTGTTCTAAAAGGACACTTATTTCAGCAGGCATAGAGTTAGAGCTGGACAGTGTCTGCCTTTGCCTTTCACCCGATGAAAGGAATATTTTTCTTCCAGTTGTGCTAACTTGTCCTTCCAGAAAGAAATGCAGTTCTAACTCAACCTGAATTCCAAATGCTGAAGCCCAGTGGAATATAGTTTTCAGTTGTTTTACAGAGTAACACAAAGTAGACCCCTTTGAAGACTTCCTGCATTTTCAGCTACAGAAAGCCCCTTCAAAAACTAAGGCGCTTACTTCAACACCTCACTACAATACCATTAATAATGTTTTATCAACCAGTTTTACTGAAGAGCCAATGTCTGTGTTCACTAGCAACAGCTGGATACTTTTCAAGTTCTCACAGATGTCAGCAAGTTTTTATACGGTAAGCTAAATGTAGCTTTTTTTCTTCTAAGCCAGAGTCTGTTCTGATGGAGCAGTGTGTGACTTGAACAGTGGCTGCCCACCCATCCCTGCTGGTGGTAGGCAAAGCAAAAGCCTCTGGATCTCTCGGGCAGATACCTCCCTTGTGGAGCTTAATCCCTCCTGCCCTGCCCAGTAATCTTACGCTGTCTTTATTCTCAGAAAGAATGATCACCAGGAACTATTGTTACTGAGAATATTACTAGTCTACTCAGAGGCCTCAGTTTTGCCACCAATATTTGCTGTTCTTTTGCCCCGTGAGCAAAATATTGGAAGGCATTGCAACAAACAAGCTTGCGTGAGAGCTATGGAAGTTCAAATTTTGTTTCAGTCAGTAAGTGGAATAGGATGTTGTTGAGAAATATCCATAGTTTCCCCTAAAACAAGTGTTTGGACAAGTCAACACTTGGACTATAACTGTCATGTCATTATGTCAGAACGTCCTAGCTTATGTGCGTTGTAATGGTCAGCCCTGGTTTATGGGACTGGAACATTGCGATTTAATATCCTGGTCTTGGTGATACCAGAAAGCCAAGTGACCAAGGCAGTACTTCCAGAATGAGCCAGCCAGTTCATCAGTGCACATCTGGTTTGGTTACTCAAACAAATGGATGCTTGGAGTTCAGTTTTTCTAAACACACTGAGGACAGAGAGACCTTGGCTGTTTCTTTGCATGCTGCGCTTAAATACTACGGTGCCAAGTTAAATTACATTTTGTATGTTTATGCAATTCAAAAAGGGTTTTCTTTGTTCTTTTAAATCCAAGCTAAGGAATAGAAATCGGAACCAGCTGGTTTCCTAGGGATGGGGGTGGATGGAAAAATCTACATCTACAGAAAAATCTCTGTGCAACTTAGCAGGGAGGCATAGCTGTGGCCTTTTGACCTGAAAAGGTCACTTTTGAGACTAGGGTTAAATAGTTCTTTCCAGATGATTGTGTACCCCAAGCGAGCTGCTCCAGAAACGGCTGCTTTATCCTTTGCACAGTGCTGCGGGATTCTGCGTCAGCAGGTTTCCAGTTTTGTTTCCATTCCAAGGGGTGGCAGCGCAGGCAGAGGTGAAGTGATTTGTGTTTTCTGCTATTGGCTCTAGAAGAAAAACTTTTTCTAAAAAAAAAAAAAAAAAAAAGTATTTCTGGCTCTAACGTTCTGAAAATGTTTGTTCCCTTTGCATTCCCTTTGGGGGTGTTTCTGCCTGCCCAGAATCTCTCCTACTAAGGAATCTGCTGTAACCTTTCGTACCATGCTTTGGGCTGCACCAGCAGCAGGCAGTGTAAGAGCCAGGCTTCTGAAGTTTGGGTATATGGTGTAAAATTACCAATTAAGATTGTGGAACTCCACGTGGATTAGCAAAGTGCCTAGCCTAAAACGATAAGAGCTTGTGTCTCAGTAATGGACATTCCTCTGCCCCATTGGTACCTGAACCCGAGCTAGGTGAAGGAGCTTTTATTCTAAAACTTGCGAGGAATGTTGCTGGTTTACCTTGGTTTGAACTTCTTCAGGGACAAGGTTTGATGTTGGTGTTGCAGTCTCCAGCCTACCTATGAGGAAACAAATGTTTTTCCGCTCAACTGCATTTCTGACTGCAGGGCTCTCACTGCTTTGGGATTTCTGTTTGTGGAGTGTAGCAAAGGGTGAAAAACAGATCATTTCTTAAGGAAAAAAAAAAAAAAGAAGTAAAAGAAAAACTCCCCCCCAAAAGCTAGTTGTATTCGTGGACTTTTATATCTTCCGTTCAACTTGTGATGTAAAGTCCTTGGTTAGGACTAGTTCAGACTGTGATCTCTTTCCAGCTGATTCCAGCAAAACCCAGATCTTGCCCTAGAGATTAGCATAAGGGTAAGGCTAGTGCTGTGTGACTTAAGTTGTCTTATGCATCTGGCTCATCTGCCTCATGTACAACACAATGATGACATTCCTTACGAATTTCAGAGTGGAGCTGTAACAATTAATTCCTTTTTTTACTATTAGTATACTGTGTTCAAGTAAGCTCCCAGTCACCAACAGGCCAAGTGCTGCAGGATATTTGGTTGAAGCAGTGACTGTAATGATTATTATTAAAATGGGCAAGTCTTGAGAGATTTGAAACTTAAGGTTGTAGGTCTTAACTGACAGTTTACTTCCCAAGACTGGAGTGCTGTCCTAGAGCCTAGAACAGCCACCCAAGTTGGTACCTCATGGATTCTGTGGGGTTTAGGGCACAAATAATTGTTTTTCTCAGTTGGGAATTTCTCCTTGCTCATTGTCCTTCCTCAAAACCACATCCACTGAGGATGGGAACCCTCCAGAGCAGCAGAGACATGGCTGTTAGGGCAGCAAAGCTGGTGGAACACATTACAGAAGAATTGCTGAAAGACCACAGTGCAATGTAGTCGTCATAACTCATTGTCCTGACTCATGTCGTGAACTTTTGCTCCACAGCTGTAGCTAGAGGTCATATGAAGTGAAGATAGGGTGAAGAGTGGCAAGAAGAGGAGCTTGCATATAAAAAAGGTGAACACAATGCTGACATCTTGTGACAGGCAGTCTTGGAGGTTCCTCTGGGGTGAGGTGGCAGCCTGGAAGTCGTGGTTTCTGCTGTTTGCTCTTCTGGCTGTTCTTCAAAAAATAACTCATCTACCCAGTGCTGCCAGTGGGACTAGGTCATTGAATCTTTCTGCCCTCCTCTATGTTACAAGGCCTGGCAGGGGAGGGAATAAAACAAATCTTTTAATTTGGGCTTATTTGTTTTTGAGAAAAAAGAGGCCAAATCTGCCACATGCCCTGAGTTGTTAGCCTTGGATGAAAGGAGAAAGCACAGTCATAATACGGGGGGCTAACATCTGCAGGTGTGCTGCTTGGCTGCGAGGGTTAGATGGTCCTTTAAAACCAAAGAAGCATGACCTGCGTTTAGGGCTTCTGTAGATTTAGATTCCCAGAAAGCACTAATACTTTTTTAATGCAGATTCATCTTGCTGTACCCACTGAATAAAGCTGTGAAAATTGCCATAATAGCACTGAAATTATCTTTCTGAACTGTTTTAATGGACTTATGCCGTACTGGAGCACTCAGAAGCTGGCTGCTCAGCCCTTTTGAGAATAAAGCTATTAAAAGGCCTCAATCTAGACATTCAAGAGAAGAGCCTTGGTCACGGTTTCTTTGTACTGTGAACTGGCTATGTGTGGTAGCTTCCAGGCTTCAAGCAAGAAAAAGAGCTTTGGGATGACCATGTAAGGTGGGGTCCCACATCCCTCTGCCTGCCTTCAGCTAGTCAGGTTGCTATAAGTACTTTGGAAATGATGTAAATTGATTTGGGATTTTTGGTCGGTCTTTGGTTTGGAAAGCTGTATCCTATCTGTGTGTCCACACAGGTGTATCAAAAGTTGAACTGTAGGGAGTGGGTGAGCTTAAATTTGCTGCTGAGGAATGAGACACGTGTTTAGTCATAACCCTGGTGGCATTTGAGCATTCTGTTTCAGCGCAAAGAACATTAATTTGAGTTTGTGGTTTAGCCCCAGGACTGGAAGTTAGTAAAGGCGGGCAGCCTTCCTGGCCTGCCAGTGATGCTTACTGGTTGTGTGACTCGGTTAAGTCATCCCATCCCTCTGTTGGGTGACTTCATCGCTGCGAAGCAGCACAACATGTAACCACCACCAGAGGTTTGTTTGCTAATTGTTGTGTGTCCAAGTCTCTGACACGCTCTGAAGCCTTTACATAGACAGCAAGTCCCTGGGTTTTTTGCAGTTACAAAATGTAGTGGCCTTTGCTTGCTAACTGCTTGTTGCACTGCAGGCACTGAGCCTGTTTAGGATGAAAGTAGCTGAAAGCATGGCTTCTGCTCCCAGTTGCTCCTTGCCCAGTCATGCCCCACAGGGTTTATTTCTCTTGACATGCTCCCGATCCACTGGTTTTACCGTGCTCCCTCTGAGAATCTTTGCTTGTGTGGGTTTGTTGCTATCTTTTGGTGGTGCCCTGAAGCTGCCAACGCCTCTAGTCCTAACGCAGCCCGTCCCAGCAAAGGTGAGTTCCGTGTCCTCTGCTGTGCCCGCTGCCCGTAGCAGCAGTGCTCCAGAGGCCTCGCAGAGTCAGACCTGCCCGATGCGTGCGAGCAAGCAGAATGCCAGGGCACCATTCTCACTGCAACGTTGTCTTTTTCCCAAGACTGTGGCTGTGGAGAAGCAAATACTTTGTGTTCTTTCTCAGACAAGTCAAATAAGTTGGTTGAAACTGGACCAATACAGGGGTGGGAAGCCTGTATGGATTGTGGTAGCTTATTTGGCGGGAAATCTTAGGAGGCAGTCCCAGCCTCGTGGGAGGAGAGTGCTGAGCAGCTGAATGGGAGGGGTTGCTTTTTATTCTCGTCTAAAACTTCAAAATCAACTCTGACTATATTTGGCCACTTTCTTAGGAACCTGGTGGCTTGGCCGGTTTCTAAGTCTACCAGCTTTGTTCTTGGTCCCTGAAATGTGCTTCTGATTTTGTATGGGTAAGGTCTGCAGTGCTTCCTGTCCCCAAACGGTGCCGGGCCGCGAGGTGTTGTTACAGTTCAGATGCATTTTGGCAGAACATGTAATAATTCCTGTACGATTGTTTATTGTTCTAAGTTTGTAATATACTTCTGAGACGAAAAGGGCTATAGAAATGTAGTCGTATTATCAGTGCATGGTTTTCCCTCATCATTGTTAATGCAACGTTTGCTGCCATGACTGTAGTTAACCAGCCATGTGAATGTTATCTATAGTCCACAGACAAACCCTTTTTTGCTAAAACAGGAGTAAATGGAGCCAGACAGACCTATAATTTATTCCCAAGCAGATGAAAATAGTTTCCAGTATCAAGAGAGTTCAGCTTTTTAACAGCACACACCCAAACTGGTAAATTGCAGCTCAATGTCATGGAAGAAAAGCTCTGACTTTGTCAGCTGGTCGGGGAAAGAAGGCCACACATTCTTTCGTATTATAAAGCTGCCCTGACTGGGTAGCCATTTGGCTGGAATACCCTGTCATCTCCACCACCACTATTTGGAGATTGGTTTTGAGGCAGCACCATAAATGTTCCTTTCCTCCCCTACAACCTAATATTAGATTAATATAAAAAGGCACTGAATTCCCTGCTATAGCAGCCTGAGAAGCTGAGGCAGCCACTGGGGCACTGAGCTGAGCGTCTCTCCGCCTCTACAGAACGTGCTGGTTTTCTCCAGTCCGTCCCACAAACAAGTCCACAAACCCCCATGAGCTAATTCCTCACTACTAGTCCCATTTTTAAGAAGGGGGCGAACCAAAGCACAGAGCCATCCAGTGAAAGGAAAAGGTCAATTTTAAAAATAAACCTGTAGCTCTTCTACAAGAGAACTTTTTTTAGGGTTGCTGATGCTTGAATCTAGCCTGAAAGTCTATTCTAATATTAGCAAAATAACCGTTTCTCAGGAAGCTGACAGCGAGGTAGCTGTGTGCCTGTGAAAGCCATCTAAATAGTTACTGCACAAACATCCCGGGATCTCTCAGTAGTTCGGTGATCAAGGTGAAGCAGCTGGAGCCCCCTGAGAGTGCTGGAAACACCTTCTCCACCTTCCTTCAGCCACCTCTGTGTCCTGTCCTTGACTGGTCTCAGACATACAGGTCTCAGAAATGACATGCATTTTTGAGTTTTTCTGAAGTATGCTGGTCTAACCCTAGTAAAGATGGCTGTAGGAACTCAAAACTGAAGGCTACAGCAGCTGCTTCCAAGGAAGCTGTTTTGAACTTTATCAGCTGTGGTTGCGCCGGGTAGTGGTGAGAACCTGCACGGAGGCGAGGGGTGGGTGCTGCTCTCCTCACCCAGCTCTCTCACAGCCTCCTGCAGGCCCTGCCGCCCAGCGTGCAGCTCTGCTCGCCGGCCCCTGTGTGGGCCAGGGGTTTGCGTTACAGAAAGGACCTGCTCTGTCAAACTCGGTTTATTTTGCGCCTCCGCTCCCATAACCGCTTCGGCATTGCAGTCAGGCTAAGAGGCCCGTGCGCTATGACAGCTGTAACACAAGCCATGTGCTGCTTCTTTCATCCTGACATGTGTTTTGTATTGCTTCTTCCCCCCCCACCCCAACACCCCCCCCCCTGCATGTACAACACGGCTGCAGCTGGACAAGCCCCCAGCCAAACCCGTTAAGATTTTCTTTTGGCGAGGAAAACTTGGCGTGTTTTCCTACCTCCCTCACTCTCTCCCTTGCCCTCCTCCCCTCGCTCCTCCCTTCTTTTTTTTTTTTTCTTCTAAACTTTGTTTTTCCCGTACTTTATTTGACAAACCATCTTAACTGCAACAAACAACCTACAGAGACCGTTCATTAGCAGGGTGGAAACTTCCCTCCATCCCCTTTGAACCTAGGGCTAGACTGGAGGCGTGTGGCTCGTAACTGCGGCATCTTCTCACAGAGGCACTTCCAACTCCGTGTTTGTACAACACAGAAAGACCTGCCCTCCCTTCCACCTTAATGGGAATGGAGGGAAGTGGAAATACCTGATCCTTAACATTCCTCCCTACAAGCATGTGTAGGATGGGGAAGACATCTTCCTGTGACAGTTGCCTTTCTGCCTCACCCCGTACCCGTCCGTGAACATCTGACTGCCCAGGGGTCCCCGCTCAGCGCTAGGCGCTGCGAGAGCTTCCCAGCGCAGCAATCGGATGTTTGTCATGATGTTTATACGGTCGGTCTCCTTGCCAGCCCCCTCCCCACACCCAGCAGCAACCGGAGATGGGAGCACAGGTTGTGGGACACCTCTCGGTACAAAATCAAGGCTCAGTGGGTAATCTCATGTATTTGGGGAATCCTTTTCCTTCCCTTCTCGCTGCATTCAGATCTGACAGTCTTGTTACTGTAAACCACAGACCATGTATGTGTACCATGTATGTTCTCCCAGAGCAGTGGTTTCTCATGCTATTTTGAGCAGTAAACCAGCATCTGTGCCCGATACATGAGCTGATGTTTTTTTAAATGCTCTCGTTAGAAGCTGTGTAAAATCTTTCCATTTGTTTCTATTGGACACAGATGCTTAACTTGCACAGTATGCTAGTTTCCCGACCAGGGTTTGTTTTCAAGCTCTGTTTGCTTCAGGATTTGGGGGATAAAACTTAGCTCCAGCTGGGAGGAGCTCTGGAGAAACGCTGTGGCTGGTACCCACTCGGTTTCACATGTGCTCGCCTGTGCTGGCAGCTACTCGCTGATGGCACACACGCCTCTCGTACAGAGGAGCAGAGCAGCTCTTTTGTGTACGCTATATCTTAAAATACCAAGTTATCACTGTGGAGAATGCCCTGTGCTGGACCTGTTTATTACCTAAGGTCACATTCCATAACAGCAACAGCAAAATGAGCAGACAGCCTTTCTAATCAGGGAAGAAGCCACTTCCTCCTGCTCTGCTTGGCGAAGCAATGCAAGGCTGCAGGCTGGATCCTTTAGCGGTACGGCTGCAGCCCAGCCTTCTGCACTCTTACTAAAAGCTTCTTCTCTCACCACCTTTGCTCCTGAGTGCCCCTTGCAAACAAATTCCGGCTAGCAAGCTCTGCTCCGCGGCCGATTCTGCAGCTCACCGTGCAGAGCGCGACACCAGCTCCAGCTCCTCGCCAACGAGCCCGGGGTTGAGGTGCTACGCTCGACCCGCCAGCAGCAACAGCTCAGCCTTACCCCAGCCGCGCCGCAAACTCCGCTCCTCTTGGGTTTCCTTTCTGTCTTCTTAAACTTTCACGTCATCTCTCCCCTCACCCTGGCTCGCCTCTCCCTCGCTCCTCTCGGCTCCTCTCGGCTCCGCGGCTGACAGCCAGCTGGTGTCTCGGCCTTTTTTTGTTACTGGTTGTCCCGGCGATGGGGAGTTTCGTGTTACGCGGGTGCGGGGGGGGGCGGCTGGAGCCGCAGAGCCAGCGCCGGCACTTGTTGCTCGCTTCCTCTCTGCATCTCCTCCTAGAAAGGTCTTTTATCTTTTTCCCTGTAATTACAGCTTTTTCTGGAGCGGGACCCGAACCGATGCGCTCCTTGCGATAGCTCGGGTGTGCGTTAAAGCAATTAACTTGCCTTTACGCTGCCCAGTTTCCTTCCGACTCCCGGGAAAGGAGCTTTTCTCGTGGGTGCTCTCAAGAGGCAGAACCTGCCTCGGGCCGGGGCACAGGCACGGTGCCGAGGTGGGGAGTTTGCTGCCTGCCCTTGGCCAACTCATTTACTCTC
This sequence comes from Phalacrocorax carbo, assembly GCF_963921805.1. NCBI lineage: Eukaryota > Metazoa > Chordata > Aves > Suliformes > Phalacrocoracidae > Phalacrocorax > Phalacrocorax carbo. The sequence continues at coordinate 1,595,142 of NC_087528.1, forward strand.
CCGACAGCGTGGGGTTTGCTGCTTGTGTTGTCGGACAGCTGACACCCGCTGCCTTGTCTCAGAGGGTTGTTGAAGTTCGGCTGGTAGTACAAAGGGTCCGGCCCTTCAGATGGGCGCAAAACTGTAATTCCTCATCAACCAACAAGGAGTTTGTTCTTCTATTTCATCTTTTATTCTGATTTGCTCTTCTATTTGATAAAGCTTGTTAAATGGCCTTTGTCCAGCAACTGGCATACGCATAAATGATTTGTCCTCATATGATTTTTGTCCTTTTAATGCTTTCATTTCTTGGCTTCATTCCAAGCCTTGCTGGGTTTATTTTGGGGGGGAGCCCCCCGATGAGGCTCCGTACCCTTCTTTGGCTCATGTGAGGGAATGCTTTTTTCTGGTATGTTTTGGGAGCGGCAGAGCTTCCTGTACGATATGTGACTGTCCTTGTTCTCCGACAGTCCCATCTGTTTCTCTCAGTTGCCACCACAGGGCTCCTGTTTTACCTGGGGTACAAAAGCGAGGGGTACCAGAAGGAGGCACGGTGCGGGCAGCCGTGTGGTCAGTTTAGCACTTTCCTGAAATGTATTGCCACAGACAAAAACATGTTAATAAACCTGACTGTTATTTGCTCTTCATCCTATCCCAGGATGTAAAACCAGGGTGGGATGTCTCAAATTAAATAATTATTTTGTTTAGACGTTTTGAAAACCAGTGGTCAGCTCATACATACTCCTGCTGAAGGGTGGGGGAGGCAAATAATGCAGTTGCATATTTAAAAGATGAAAAAGTTTTAGGACATGTATAATAATACATACTACCATTAATTTATGTAAATTGGCTCTGCATCTCGCAGGCATAGGTCATGTGGCTCGGGAAGTTTTCCCACCACCTTTAATGCCTAATGAACTATGGCTCAGGACCTCTTGCTTTCAGTTAAGCATTAATCCAGTGGTTCCCCCCAGCATCCCTATTGGTACCTCTGGTTTTGGCCTTTTGACTCTAATTATAGGACTGCAATCTTAGTTCTGCAACTGAATTTCCGTTATGACCCAACTCATGAGCACCACTGGCTAAAGTGGGGCTGTGGCCCTGATTTGCGTAATTCTGCAGGAAGGTACAGGCGGTTACAGGAGGCTGGACAGAAAGGGCTTGACTTTACGAGCCTGGTGGGTTTGAAACTAGAACCGCTCTGAATTGCAGTGGCTTCAGAGCTGATCTCTGCCTCGGCAAAGCCCTCCCTTGGGGCATCTTTCCCATTTGCGTTAAGGGACAGAGGTGAGTGTGGATGTCCCCCCCCAGCATAAGCCTGTGAGTAGGCAGTGGAAGTGAGGAGAGGGCTTGACCATTACTGCATGCCTCGGTTAACTCTAATACAGATCAGTGGGTGTGAGAGAAAGAGACATGGACTAATGAGAATGCCTGCCTGTTTTCTTTTGGGGAAACAAAAAGCTGACTTGCAGCTCGCTGACATTTCTATAGTCACGTTGCATTGGCAGGACAGGCAGCACCAGTAGTTCTTTTGGAAAGGCATGACAAGGGGATCAAATGTGTTGTCCCCATCCCGGTCCCCCCACCCTTCCCCACCATGTGAAAGGAGCTCTTTGAGTGCAAGGCGAGAGTGCGTCAGTGCGGCTCTGCAGGGGGATATAAAGCCAGCTTTGTAGCAGCCCTCTCTGGGCTTTCAGTGCCCTGGACCGTGCAGCACAACCTCACCCTGTTGCAGCCCTCTTTACCTGAGCAGCCCCAGGTCCTTTGCGCTTCAGCGCACACGTTTCATTGCTCTGGCGACAGTAGTCTGGAACCTGCTGCTTTGCTGCTTCGCTCACTCTTTTGCAGGGTAAATTAACCTCCCAGGCCATGGGAATGAGTGAGCCAGCAGCTGCTGGAGACCCTTGCAGCGTCTGTTTGCGATACTTCGGTAGACATGCAGTTGTCTTTCCCCCCAGACACACGCACGCACACAAGTGAAGAGGCAAACTGCATTTGTTAGATCTCTGGCAAGTTCAGACATGCCTTAAAGGGTTTATAACGAGAATAAATGAAGTGCTCGCTCTCTTACTTTTCCCCTCTGTGACCCACTTTTCACAGATGAAGTTGGTCAGCCAACTAGGGCACTCCTTGGCAGAGAAGAAAAATCTCCACTTTGTTCTTCCTTGCAGTAAAATAATTCTCTTCTAAAATAACTCCTGTTGCTGCAGGATTTGATCTCTAAATGCCTGATGAAGTAGGTGTTTCTGTGTAGCTGGTATCAGCATTGTGATTAAGAGACAGCTGGCCACCTCTGCTGGGAAACCCAAGTTTTAAAAAGCTCCTCTAAATTCTGACCATTTTCTTAAAAAAAGATGAAGAAAAAAGTAACCGCCTGGTTATTCTTTCTAGCAAAACCCGTGTCTTCACTGTTTCAAGTTAGGGAGTGTTCTAGAAGAGAAATTACTTCCTAACGAGCCTGTCTCTGTCACCAAAAATTAGTTTACATGTCCAAAAGCATTCATGTCTGCCAGAAATCTTTGGAAGATTCCTGGAAGAAGCTAATCATCTTCACGTGGCTAGTTTGCTAAGGCTGGTAGAACTGGTTGTGCAATACTGTGTGAGCAAATGGACTGGTTTTCATGGACTCTACCCGAACTTTGGCTGCGCGCGTTAGCGGATCGAGACCCAGGCTGTATGATCTGACTAGAGCTCCCTCGTGACCTCAGTCCAGGCTGTTTCTGTGACTTAATTTACATTCCTGTTTCTTCAAATGTAGATTTGTTCACCTTCAAACTACAAACAATAAAATCCGAAGCTCTCCAATGTGAAATATGCAGAACTACTCTGAACCCTGAGGCGCAGGGATCAACAGGACCGCTCTACATATTTATCCAAGAGACATTCTGACTGGACATGGAATATATTTGGCCAGCTGCGCAGAATTCATAACTGCATATTTCATCCACGTGCCTTTTGCAGATCTCAAAGATCTGAAGGCATTTAGCGGAAGAGATTGACACCACTGTTTGTTTTACAGGTGGGGAAACGGAGGCAGAGAGACCTTAAGCAGGGTGCCAGGAACAGAACCCCAGTCCAGCTCCAGGGCTCAGCCCCTGGGATTCCTGCTGGAGTAGGCTTTCTCTGCCAAAAAAGGCTCAAGTCCTTATCAAGACACCTTGCATTTGGAGCATGAAGTTCTGGTCAATAAAAATAATTACCAGGTCATTTTCCCGTTTGTTTCCCAGATGTCGCCATGCTGCCATAGCCAAGTACTTTGGGGACGTCACCCCACCCTGTAACAAGTGCTGTGATTACTGCAAGAACCCCGGGGCAGTGAAGAGACAACTGGAGTCACTGGAGCGCTGCAGCAACACCTGGAGCAAAACCTGCATCGGGCCCACAGGTTCCTCCTGGGATAGCTATGACCCCGAGCTGTACGAAGGCGGGAGGAGAGGCTGCAGAGGTTTTAGCAGGTCTGTACTTGGTAGCTTGAACTCAGCTCATCAAAGCTCTCAGAGAGAAGAGAGCATCTCCCAGCTGCAGGCCCAGCCACTCCTATTTTCAGCACATGCTTCTGTGGGGTGGTATTTTCCTGTTAACTTCCTGGCAGCAGGAGCTGGAATTTCATTTTCCACACACTTTGGCAGCCTTGATCACATTCGTGTCCCAGAGAGCCAAAAGCTGGTTTGACTGACCTAAGAACTGCCCTGCAGAATGTAATTGGTTCAAGAAACTGGCTTGAAAGTTTTTGAAAGCGGTGAGTGAGCTTGGCCCGTTCACAGTCACAAGGATCAAAAATGTTTAAATTGAGACCAACGTGACAGCAAAGCATGACACGATCCAGAGTTCATTCCTGACTTTGCATGGCTGTCTGTGGGCCAACGGGCAGGGGGGCCACTGACAGGTCTTAGTCATCACAGGGAATGTAGTGGAGTGCCAGCGCCAGCTGCTTCGGCAGACTGCTAAACTTTAGTGTTTCCCTATCAGGCTGACAGCAAAAGGAAGATGTGCGATGGGAGACATAAATAATTCTGTAAAATGCTTGGTAGTGTGGAGATGACGACTTCTCCTCCTTGTTCTCTGGCTGAGTTGCAGCGATCGCACAGCTCTGCCAGGATGCATGTTTTGCTGCCGGTGCTGCCCGCAGAGCGCCGGCAGGATGCACGGCGCTGTCGGCTGGCCTAGCTCTCTGCCTTATCTTAAACAGCTTGAGACTGGTAGCTTTGTTCTTCAGGCAAGTCCGGCTGAGTGGGAGGAAACTGGTGTACTTGTGCCCTAAGCCTGTGTTTCGTCTCAGGGCCTGAGAGGACGCAACCGATGCTGTTGTACAACACACTGTTTGCCACTTGATTTCCTGAGCCTCTCCAAGGCTTGGTTGTAGCTTTGGCTTGGAGGTTGTAATGGTCAACAGCCTTAAAGCTCTGATTTGTGATACCTGTAAGTTTGGGCTGTGACAGCTGTGGAAGGCAGTAGACTTGGGCTACAGCTGGCGAGAATCAGCTGCTGCGTCTCAGTGTATTAGTGATGGGGATTTAATTTGATACAACAGCCTGTGCACAACTGAGCCTGAGGAATGGCTGCTTTGCCCTTTCTGCCGTCTGCTCCGAGGGCAGTAATGACTGACGGGTGGGGTACGAGACACGAGGCTCCATGGGAGGGGCTGGCAGAGCTTCTGAAATGGAGCCCTCCATTTTCAGAGCACTAGTTACGTGCTACTAGTTTGTGCTACTGCTTACAAGTTCAGGGGGTTGACAGATCCCATGAATTTTTGGAGGACGGTCGCTGCTGTCCAGGTTGAGGGATGGTAGTGAAACTAAAAGCTAGGGCTTGTTCAGAAAGGATGTGAAATACATCATCTTTTATAAATACTGGGATGGCCGAGGCTTTCCAAAGCCTGTCGCCAGGTAGTGCTGCAGCTACAGAAATGTTTGTTCCTCTTGTTTTCCTGCCCTGTCCAGGTATGATGAAGAAAGCAGTGGGAACTGGGATGAAGCCAATGAAGAGAGTCGGAAACGGGAGTGGAACAACTTCTACAAAAAGCAGATGAGCCTGCGCAAAGTGAGTTGGTGTCCCTTTGTAAGAGTCACAGGCTGTTTGCTGTGAGAGCTTGTCTTACAAACATAAAGGCTTCCTGGCACTAATGAAAGGAAATTATTGCATCTTGCTGTTGCTTGTTGTGATTTTTACTTTTGTGCCTCTGCTTTGCTGTGTTCTCCACATCTCTGGGTCAGCCCCATCATACGAAGGAACGCAGCTTATTCATGTACTAATTTCTCTGTGGTGCTAATCAAGATGATCCTGTTGTCTTTAACACTTCTGATCTTAGTCAAAACAGATTTTCCCGGTCAAACTCTTGCATATTCCTATAGCAAAGGTGAACTTTCAGCTTTGATTCTCATCCTTTGCCTCCTTTCCCCCATTTTGGTGCCTTTGCAGTACCTTTGTAACTTCAGCATTAATTTTCCCTGGAGCAGGGGTATCAGATGTGTCTTTTGTGCTTCTGGACGCAGTAATGGGTGTTGCAGGAATGGAAATGTTTGATCTTTTTTTTCTTCCAGGGCAAAGAACCAGAAAAGGAAGATTTTGTTCCTCCAAGTAAGTATCTTCTTTGGTTTATAGTGGGATTTCTTTGGGAGAAGGAATTCTTGTATTTTGCAGCTGTGTGTAATTTCTATAGCATCACCACTGGAGGTATCAATCCCTAGGCACAGAGGTTTTGGCTGTGAAAGCTTGGCTGGAGGAGGTGGATCAGACCTTAGCTTTGGTTGGGAAAAGGGTTGCATGTCTTAAGACCTGGGATTCCTTGAAAAAGGATTTCCTGAGGTGGGGAGGTTTTGGAAAGCTGTTGGTCATAAACTAGCAAAGTAGATGTTCTCATCCAGAGAGAAAAATCTCACTTCTGCTTCTGCCTACTCTTTTAGAGATTGTAGTTCCTCCAGGTAGGAAGGGTGACTGTGGTGGTCCTTGGGGCGGCTCTCTGGGGAGGAGCATGCCAAGCAGTGCTGGGCTGGCGCCCTCCCAGTGCCAGCTGAGGTGTTCTCCATCAGCCCCAGCTCTGCCATGATGCCCTTCCCCAATGTCTCTTCTGTGGTAGGTGTGGACTGCCCCTTGAAGGACGCCAGCAGCAGGAGAATCTCTAAGCTCACAGTAAAGGTAAGGAGGGCTGGTTAATGCGCAGCCTTGTTGACTTGCAAAGAACAACAAAGGTTCTGCCCGCCTTGTTCTTGCTCCTTCAGGGATGGAAGTCCGAGGGGCACTGTGACTTCTGTAGAGCATGTCTGAGTATCCCATGTTTCCTAGGGACGGGAACACTGCTTGAAGATGCTGGAAGAAGCTTTGAGCACCAATCAAAGGGTTCCAGCAGCAGGAGGAAAAGGGTATGAGATGAGGGAAAAGGGGTAGCGTATTGAGTCCCTTACCACAGGGCCTGCGCCTCCCTGAGCAACATTACCTCTCTCAGGGAATACCTTTCTAAGTTTTTTGGTCCAAGGATGTAGTTGCACCAAACAGCATCCCTCTTGTAGTGATGTTCGGGATCAGATATGAAGATTTCTGTGTCCGATTCTGCTAAATCACCTTGATTCAGCAATTCTTCCCTGTCCCACAAGATGGAGATAGTGTACTTCTCAAACTGAGCAACTGAGGACTTTGATTTAAAACTGTTTTCACCACCCTTTCTGTTCTCCAGCAATTCACCCACTGCATCCCTTAGGACTTAATTGGAAGTTATCACTTATTCTTGCACTGGAGGGAGTGAATCATGTATTTTCTTGGGAGATGCTTAAGCATTAGTGTTCCCTTTGCAGATATAGAAGTGTGTCTTGCAAGAAATCAGCCCAGCCTGTGTTACAGGTCAGACCCTGGTGCCTGTGCTGTGGAGCTGGAGTACGAAGCTTTCCGAACCAGTAAAATGGCTAACTCATACAAGGCAACTGTGCTAAAGAAGGTATGTCTGCTGTTGTTCCCTTGAATGTGCTGTGGCCTCAGCTCAAGGGGAAACAGGGTAGAGTTTGTGTGGGAAGGATGACGGAGAAGCTCTGCTTTGCCTTGGATAACTTCCAAATCTTTCTGCTTGGTTTTGTTTGCAGGAGGGCCCAGAATCATGCTGGTTTCACATCTTTGTTGGCTTTACAGGCTTTGGAAACCTACACACCAGTGCAAGCTCATCCAAATATCCTCTAGGTCTAGCAGTAAAGGGAATGGGGAGCTCCTCAGACTGTCGCTGACAATAGAGGAGCCTTGGTTTAGGTTAGCTGGTTGCACTAACTCTCTTTGAAGATGTTTCTGTTCTTGAGATATGTGTCTCCAGGGGAGATGTGTTTTGCCACTGTGGCTTTTACTGTCTATAGAGACAGGAATGCATAAAGATTTCTGGTCATTACAGCATGTTTCTATTCTCTTCAGGTAGCAGAAATCAACAAAGCCTCAAAACAAGGAGAGCTGTTCTCAGTCTTTGGGTCCAGAACTGGTGGCAGCAGCTGCTTAGAAACAAAACCTCCAGCAGAAGAGGACTTCCTCCCTGCATCCCAGGTTTACTCGGTGAGCGAGTACAGGTCGGATGAGCAAGGAGGGAATGGTGTGGTTTGTCTATCTGCTTTTTCACAGTTTTATTTTAGGTCCTTTGTGTGGCTGTAGCTGTTTATCTCTATTGGAATTGCCTTCCCTGTCTGTCCTTGGGTTTTGGAGTGAGATCAACAAGTCATGCTGGCTCCTATTAGTGAATATAATCTATGTGCAGGCCATTGTCAGAGAAGTTTTTCTCATCTTGCTCTAACCAAGCGTGCTGTCTGTTTCTTTACTGCGAGCCTGTGACTTTAACCTAATCCATTTCCCTGATGTCTCAGTTGATAGTTATGATGATGAGTCAGTTTTAGAGCCTTCCCCAGCTCACAGCTGTACACACTGGTCTATTGTATACAGAAACTTCGCTCCTTTCAGGCTTCTGCACACAGGGCTTCCTTAATGCTCTCATATCCAAAACGACTTCTTCCTTTCTCCCTAGTTCAAACCCAAGCGTGTGGGAGCAGGATTTCCAAAGAAATCCAGCTTGTTCCAGACAGCTTCAGAACTGCTGAGGATCCAGGAGAGTGATGCAAAGCCTGTCAAAAAAGTAGATTGTCCAAATGGGCAAGACAGCAGCGACTGCAGTGTGGAACTGGACACCAGAAATGCTGCTCTCCAGAAGAAAGAAATAGCAACCAAAGCAATGTGTGGGAGTGCTGGGGTGGAAGTGCTCCTTCCTGAAAAGAAGGGACAGCAACCCAGTCCAGACAAAAAGGCTGCCCTTTCAGATAGCCCTACTAAGAAGTCCAAACGTAGCAAGAAGCAGCAAAGGCTCGCAGAAGCAGCCAAAAAAGAATCACAGGATATTTCCAAATTCTTCTCCCTCCCCAAAGGTGGGTCTAAAGCCAAAAGTTGCAGCTCAGCAAAGGAAGATGGCTGTTCTGCAAGCACGCTACCTCAGGTTTCTTCTCAAAACATGTGTCGAGAGAAATCAATACCTCAGGAAAACAAAGATGTCTCTGGAGAAGATGTGTCTGGACAGTCCCAGGCAGAGAATGAAGAGCTGGGAGAGACAGAAGTAACACTGACTGAGAGGGAGGAGGATTTTAAGACCCAGCAGGCTGCTGAGTCTGAACTCTTTCAGGAAGAAATTGATGTAAAATCCAGGTAAAATCTCTACCTCTCTGCTCCCTGTGTTGCCCTGTTAATGAGCTGCAGAGCCCCACCAGCCTTGTCCTGGAAAGTGGGAATCTGTGTTAAACCTCTAGGCTGGTGAGGGAGACTCTTGCTTTACCATGGGAGAGTCTTGTGGCCACTGACAGTGAATGCAGTAATATCTTCACTGTGGAATGATTAAAATTGGCCTTCTCTCCACTCTTCCCACTAGTGTTGCTAAAAATGTCGCAGACACTGAGCTAACTCTTGTTGGGGAAGGTGAGTGTGGGAAGAGACCAGGATCAGATGAGGTAAGACTTTAATGGATGCTAATTTCCTCTTTTTCTTCTGCTCATCTTGTGCCAAGTCTCCCTCTGGGAGCGATGCTCCTGATCTGAACTTCACCTGATAGCGTTACTTGTCTGGGGAGGGCCCAGCCGCAGTTGCAGCAGCAAGAACTGTAGTTGCGTTGCACTCCTGCTGTCTCCCGGCCCGCCCTCTGGGCCAGTGCCAGCAACTCAGCCTGCAGTGGAAAGCTTCCCCTCCACTCGGCTTTGTCTCCTCTTCTCTACAACACATGTCACTGTCCCCTTGCTGCTGGCGTGCAGTGAGTCTCTCCACCCCCTCTGGGTCTGTAACTAACTATAATTAGCAAGCTGCTTTCTCGAGTCAGGGGAACAACCACAGGCCAGTGACATGCAGGACCACTGAGAAGCGAACCACGCTCACAGCCTTCCTTGCCGTTCAGTCTCTGGTTCTGCATTTGGCAGCTGAGACTGCCTGGTAGTGCAAATTTTCTCCGTGCTCTTTCAAATGGAGCCAGGAGCGTGGCACTCCTGAAGTGGTCGGTTCTCCCCGAGGGGTGTGTTCTCAGCAGACATCCTGGACATCTTTTCCTGTCAGTCTTTCCTGTATAGGATGGGGTCTAGCAAATAGCCACCCTAATAAAAGTATAGGGTAGTTCTAAATGTGGTAGTCTTGAAGGGTTTTTCTTAAAACTCCTTTGTGTGGGGAACAGTGTATTGTGTCTGCACAGCAGAATGGGTTACATAGATTCTTGCATGGTGTTTGCTGTAGCCTATAGGGTGCTGCAAAGGTTCTTGTTCTCAGAAGGTACTGGTTGATTGGAACTGTAATGCTGCTACAGGAATCGGTGGGTTTGGTTTTCTTCTGTCCCATCTCCAGGATATGGGAAGTCCTGCAACAAAGCGGCCTCGGACAGCAGCAAAATCTTCTATTCTGTCCCAGCCAGAAAGCAAAAGTGTTGGTCCAACAAAGAAGAAGGTGACTTTTGATCCAAACTTATCGCAGTTCGATGAAGGAACCAGCAAGACTGTACAGCCGGTGACCAAAGGCATGTCCCTCAAGGAAACAGCAGACATCGTCGTCAAATATTTGACCCCATTCTACAAGGGTGGCAAATTTGCTTCCAAGGTAGGGCACAGCTCAAGACCCTCTCTAGCAGAAGGAGCCTGCACCTTCCTAGTGATGTGGGGCTCTAAGAGGGGGAAGGTGATGTGGATACCGCATTTCATTTCCAAGTCACATCGTGGTATAGTGCTGTTGTAGTGGCTCTACGTGCAGCAATTCACCTCTCCCAAGAAAGGGTTTGTGTGTGATTTAGAGTGGTGTCATGTTGGTTCCACACTTGTCTGTGATTGTTCATGTTTTCACACTAAACTCTGGTGAGTTTTTACAAACTCCCACCTGTGGAACGGCAGCAGATCAGGGTCAATACTGGTGCAGTTTACTTGATGTGTTCTGCAGGGCAGCATGCGTGCGCGTGTGCTTCGCCGGCACTGCAGGGCCAGGTGTGTTTGCAGCACTCCTGAGGTCTAAATCTGTGAATGGTTTGTGCTAGAGCCAGCCTGTGCGAAGGGCCTGACAACTTGTGGAGGCAGCCTGGTGAGGTAAACCAATGTCTGCTTTCAGCTCTTTATTTCCCCCAATTCTGCAGGATCTGTTCAAGGGCTTTGCTCGGCACCTGTCTCACTTACTGACTGAGGAGCAGAACCCTGCCCGCAAGACCGGTGAGTTGGCAGCTGGGGAGAGCACTAAGAATCCTGGGTTCTTTTGATGCTAACGTCTTTAGAAGGGGCAGATGTCTTCAGTTTCGTCTCAAAGGTGGTGCCTCCTCTCTTGCAGTGAAAGAGGAAGCACAGAGACTCATCAAGGAGTTTTTCAAAACAAGGGTCAGGTGTGAGAGTGAGACAGACTGGCAGGAGCTGCAGAGCATAGAGAGCTGATCCTTGCACCGGGCTGGCTGTCTTCCTTCCTCCAGCAGTGGGACCAGGGGACCTGAAGAATTCAGCCATGGAGGGTTTCATGAAACAGCAGAAGTGGGCTTTCTTTTCCCATTGCATCTTTGCTCACTTCTGTCCTTAGCAACATGCACTTCCAGGAAACCATTTCTGTGAACTTTTGGAGGGTTACTCCAATAGCTGAGGCACGGAGGCCCTCTAGTACCTCTGGCCAAGAGGTGTAAGTGTGCAGCTGCTGTGTAGGTTAGGGGCTGCCGCCCCAGGCGTTCTGCAGTGTCTCCAACCTCTGCTCCTTGCAGCAGCCTGGGAAGGGCTCAGACTTTCCCATTGTGACTCTGCTTTGGGATGGCATCTTGCTTCCCAGATGGCTCCTTCCCTCACTCCCCCATCTCTTAGTTCTTACTTCGGTGTTACCAATAGAAGCCTTACGCTACACGTTTCCACGCTTTGCTCAGGGCTGCCAACGACCAACTTGGTGGTTGAGTTCCTGGATGGAATGTTTTCCCTTGAAGGGCAGGAGGGGAGTGTTTTGTTTTTACCACGCAGACAATGCCTACTTTCTGAAGGTGGAAGGACTTGGATTCTTTTTCTTTTAATCCAGATTTTCTTTTAACTTTCTGTAGTTCTGCCTCCCCTTTAACTTAAGCGGTGACACTCTGTCAGTATTAACTCTAGTGGTGGCACCAAGGTTGCCAACACTTTTCCAGCATTTGCTTGTAACCCCTAAAGCCATATTTGCTCCCTGTGCCTCACCCACAGTCTGCAATGCAGAGGGCGATGCTGCTGTGACAGCTAGTTAAGGTACTGCTGTGGCCCTCAGATTGACGCTGTGGTGCCTCTGCTGCTATATTTATATAAGGACCTGAACCTTAGGGTGTCAGTGGGCTTGAAATAACCTCATTCCTTGGCACAAGTCCTTTCTGTTGGGTTTTTGTTGGTGTTTGCCTTTGTTCCATGCTTATAGAGGCTGGTGGCCTCAGGGACTAGGGCTGCTAGAGGAATCTGCAGCCTCAGAGGCCATCAAACGGGCTTTTGTATCGCTGTACTCAATGGATGATTTTTTTAAAAATGTACTGAAGGGTACGTGCGGAACTGACAATAAAACTGTTACAGCTGCTGTGGACTCTTCCTGAAAGCTTTTTCTTACCCATTAATCATACAGACTGGTCTAAAATACATTAAGATGCCATCACTGAACATAGACATGCAAGCTCATTTCTTATCTGAACAGAAGGCTAATCAATGCAAGCCTGGGATGGGATGGATGGGGAAGCATGTGCCAGCAGACACCCCAGCCCCGTGTAGCTGCAGGACTGCTGCAGCTAGAACCAGAAGGAGAACCTGGAAATGTTTAACTCAAAAGTCACTTCCATCTTCAGCTTGTTCTGCTCACCAGAGGACAAAGGCCTTCTCAAAGAGCCTTTTACACAATAGAAGTATTTTTTCAGCTGTTGCCTGCTGGCTTCTATTTTACCTTCCCATTAAAAATCCTGTTTCATCAGCCACTTAAGTGGGGTTACTGTCTCTCTGCAGTCCAGTGCTTATAGAGTTCAGCTGCTGCCTGGGCAAACTGCTCAGAAATGCTTTGTCTGCTAAATCAGGGGCTTTGGGAAGGATTGGTTAAGGCATGGGGGTGTGTGACAAAGTCCTTTATCACAACACAGGGCGTGTCTAACCAGATGAGTTGTGCTTCTATGTAAGGCAGCAAAAGCTCAGAAAAAGAGAAGGGGAATAAGGGGAAGTTAGTCTTCGGAGATCTTCTCTAGTCCTTTCTTTCATGTCGCTGTGCTGCTTTACCTAGCCTTGCAGGAGCGCTGCTGGAGGAGGAGCGGGGAACACACTTCAGCTCAGACCTCACCAGCCCCAGCCTGTGGGGAAGTGCCGGACAGGGAAGATGCTGTAGCTACTGCTGGCATCAGCTCGCCCGCAAGAAGCTAGCTGTGCATCATGGCTTGCCTTGAGCACCCTCAGATCTAGCCCTTCCCCAGCCAACGGTGAAACCTTTTCCTCAAGTTTTGCCATTTACCTCCCGTGTTAGATGTAAACCGGTATCTGTCACGTCACAGCTTCAGACCAGCTCTATGTGATTATTTTATTGCAGTCTCCTAAAGTGCAGATACTTTTCAGTTCAGCAGGATAGCTGTAGCAATAAAAATAAATTAAGCATTTTTGTATAACCCAGGACACTCTCCTCTCCTCTAATACAAGTTCCCTTTGAATACGCTTTCTCCATGGGCACAAAGCCATCATTTGACAGCTGCATGGACATGACTGACTTCTTTATAGTAGAGGGAAACATATGCATGTGATTATGTCAGTAAAAAATTAATTAACACTAAACTTTCTTACCATTGCAGCTCAGCCTGTGCCCCAGCATATGTGTTAATTGTATATTAACACTGCTCTGCTTTGCAGTTAAGAGCCTTTCTGCAAGCTCCAGCTTCACAAATCCTGCTACAGGGCCCCTTGTGTATCAGTACAGAGAAGAAGCTGGCCTATGGGAACCGCCAGCAGCCAGTGCAGTCATTTCATAGCCTCAGCTTTGTGTTGTGATACACAGATCTCCAGCAAGCATCAGTCTTTGCTCATGTTAATTAATTCAGAAAAGAGAAGACCAGTCCAACACCGCATAGCTTAAAGGCAATTGCGTGCATCTGTTCGGCTGCTCTGTGCTGGACCAGGCTATGAAAAAGCAATGGTGTGGAAAGGGTGTCTGGTGCTTTGTTTAGCCAGTGCATGCATCATGTCAAGGAAGAGTACTTGGGGACTGAATGGCGGGGTCACAAGGGGTGATATTATGGCCCAGTCCATCAACAAACACTGTAGTGGCAGTCTTAGGAAGCAGCTGTCGGAGGTGTGGCTGGCCTTTGGACGAGTCCTCTCCAGGGGTCGGGGCAGGGAGCGCTGAACAAGCTCAAAGAAAGGAAAGCAGTGCTGTTTCGCTTGGTCACTCCCCTCCTCTTAGGCTTTAGTGGTGTGAGTCTGTTTTATCCAGAATGACAACAATCGTGTGATACATTTCTTTAGCCTGTCAAAACACAAATCGATATCAGTCATTCTCTGCCCCAGAAATGGCTGCTTTTCATGATTGAGTAGTCCCATAAATCACTTTCCATAATTAAATATGAGGTAGGTGCTGGGACAAAGCTGTGCTTTGGGGCCTGGGCAATGCAGTGCCCCCATCCACCTCTGGGACAGAAGAGAGCAGTCGTACTATTGCCAAGCAGAGGCTCAGCTGTGGAGGGCAGTGTCTGAATTGCCGGGAGGAAGCTGTAGGTCCAGGCTGAGCTCACCTGTGACAGTTCAAGCCACATAGTCTTGGGGCTGGCAGCTGAGCCATAGTTCAGTTCTATGCCAGGAAGCCCACCATCAGAGACAGGCTGCAGGGTTCGCATCTTCTGCAGCTCTTTCAACGGAATGATGTGGGACACCACCTGCGTAAGGAGAAAAGCCACAAAACTGTGTCCAGAGGAGGGCCACGGAGTCAGTGAGGGGTTTAGAGGAGAAACTATATGAGGAGTGGCTGAGATCACTTGTTTTGTTCAGCCTGGAGAAGATGAGGCTGAGGGCAGCCCTCATTGCGCTCTGCAGCTTCCTCCCAAGGGGAGGAGGAGCAGCAGGTGCTGATCTCTTCTCTCTGGTGACCAACACCAGGAACCGAGGGAATGGCAGGGAGATGTTCCCGGGGAGGGTTAGGCTGGGTATCAGGAAAAGGTTCTTCCCCTGGAGGGTGGTGGAGCCCTGGAACAGGCTCCCCAGGGAGGCATCACGGCACCAAGCCTGGCAATCTTGATGCACTTGGACAAGGCCCTCAGAGACAGTGTGAATTTGAGGTGTCCTGTGCAGGGACGGGAGTTGGACTCGATGGTCCTTGGGGGTCCCTTCCAAATCAGGACATTCTATGATTCTAGGGATGCTCTCTGGTGCAGTCCTTACAAATAAAACCATCTGATTCTCACCAAGGAGACTTCACCTCAAGAGCCTATTGAAAGCTGAGACAAGGACTGGCGTGCAGTGTGTACAGAATACAGGGTAAGGTCCTGCTCCCAGCATGTCCCTGGAACTTCTGCAAGATTGGGACAAACAGGAATGTGACTGACACCTAGTTTTACTGTGGTAAAACATAGTTTTACCATGATTGTTAGCATGACCACTGGACTTCGAAAAGCGCACATGGCAGTACTAACTGTCCTACCACTCTTGTCACGTGCTTTGGGCCAGGACTGCTGTTAGAGTGGCTGGGATGCAGGTAAATATAGTCGCTTCCTGCACAAGTTCTTTTAAAAGAAGCCATCAAAGTTAACATCTGATAGACTCAGGGCTCTGGCCTCTAGGGAAGAGTTGTCTAGCATACCTGGTTAATGCTATCCACCACAATGATCTTTTCTTTATTCACACCAAAGAAACAGGGCACAGGGATTGTGTCATCGCTGACTCTCTCGACAAAGTAGGTGTTGTAGCCAAAGAAAGGCAATTTCATCACATGCTCTGTAAGAAAGTAAAAGGCGGCTTTCAGGCAGCAGCTTCCAGCCAGCAATCTACTGCACCAGCCTAAGGTGGTCAAAAGCTGCAGGTGTTCCCAAGCTTTTCTACATTAAAAAGTAAGATTGACGACAACTCCCTCCCTCCCAGGCTACTGATACTCGATTCTCAGCAACCTGAATAGATGTCCCATCCTCTTCCGACCAGAAAACAGACGTGCAGCCAGAATATCAATTAAAACACAACTTGTACAGAGCTCTCAAAATCTACTGCAGACTTCTGCAAAAGAAGCGGGACTTCTGCCATCATCACCGTGTTTGAGAACAGGTGCCAGTCTGCGGGGGGAGGCTGTCAGGCATATGTCATGGCCCATTCCAGGCTCCGAGGATCCTCACCAACCTCATAAACTGTCCCAAAAGCACATTCAGAGCAGCTTCCATCATGCTTGGGATAGACAAGTCAAGCAGATCTGGCTGTCTCCTCACCTATGAGCTGGATTTTTGCATCCAGTGGCTGGAGGGGCTGCTTAGTTCTCATCAGTATGCCAACACGGTCCTGCAGAGCCTGGGGACTGATGGAGGACTGCAGGGTCTTGGGCGTGTACTCCTTCAGCTCTTCCCTGTGCCAACAAGCAGACAGTAATTCACTCCCTGCCCAACTGAAATCGAAAGGTCAGCCAGGGGGATTAAGGAGGCGATCTGGCAACAATTTTCCATTGCATGGCTGGGGGCAGGGGTGGAGGGAGAGGGGAAAAGCACAACAGGCTGTATCTGAATTGGGTGGTGTGGAAGGAAACATCAGAGACAGTGGGACCACCATTTTCCACACAGAAGGCGGCTGTGCACCACTGACTAGTGCACTGAGAGACATCCCTCCTCCTCTCTGGACACAACAGGAGCTCTGCAAGCAAGGACTGTAGCATGAAAGTAGAGCCATGAGGTGTTTCTTTCACAGGCAGTCCAGCTGAAAAACACCTTGCTCTAACTCTGTCTTGCTCCTGGGCCTCCAAAGCACTACACAGAGCAGAGTTCCCTATGCCCAGCAGGGTTATGCCATCACCCACTGCCGCTGTGAGGCGATCTGATGGAGCCATTTCATCCACTCTAAGTGCATAAGGATATGGGGAGGCAGGGGTGTGAAAATACAGCTCAGGACTGCAGGATGGAAGCTTTCTAATACCCAGGGACTTTCATTCCCATTAGGCACCTCACTACAGATTTCAAGTGCCCAAGGCTGAAAACTCTGGCACTTATGAGAAAGAATAAAGGCGCATTCATCCCAACGATAAGCTCATGCGCTTCCTTCTTGGTATTACAAACATGGCAGTCAGAAGAAACGTCCATGGCACCGTCGTGACCCTGAGCTCCGGAGGAGTCACAAAAGGAGATGTGGATCAGAGACAGTCAGCATTATGAGTGTGAACAGGCGGTAAAGTTTCTTGATCACAGGCAGGAGTCAGTCACTAAGAAGCGACATTAATTAGTAGCTTACATTCTCCAGAATTGTCCATTCCGTAATTATCCAGAGAGTACTTTCAGGCACCTACTCCCAAACCCCTGTGGTGCCAACAGCCATTAGAGACAGAGACCCACCCTGAGACAAATGTACCTGGAGGGAGCAGAGTTCTGCTGCTTTGTTTTAGCCCAGTGCTGGAGCGTTGCCAAAACTCCCACCTCCATCTCCATTTCTTTACTACGGCTCAGCAGTATCCTCCCATTCAGGTAATCCCACAGCACCTGAGAGACAGCACAGCAAAGAGCCTTTTGTTAAACCTTCCAGAAGGTACAGGCAGGTCTGGGCAGCACCAGGTTGCAGAGACCCACATCCTGCCTTGCTGGTAACATGCCCAGATCAGGCTGATAACAAGAAAGCAAAGGCTTTCTGGGCTCAGAACCGCACAAACTGCATGCAGAACTGCACAAACCATGTCTGGATCAATACAGCACCTAGGCTAGGGATACAGGCACACTGCCTTCCTTGCACCCATAGCTCCAGCTATTAGTCTTTCCCACAAACAGCATAAAAAGCCAAAGCCCTCCCGGTTCTTTTGCTCCGTGGGTCATTCCCATCGGCCTGCACACTAACCCTGCCCCTGCTAGGGAGGTTCCTGGTGTGCACTGCCTTCATTGCTTACCTGTCCATAATGAAAGTCAGTATAAATTTTGTTCTCGAAGTGCAGAGGTGTCATCCAGGTGAGCCTGCGTAAAGTCACAGTGACCAGCTTGTCCTCCAGCAGGTAATCGTGAATATACTCCTCTGATCTTATCGGCCTCACCGTATTATCTACATGTTTATGCAGAGAGAGGGTCATCACTCTTTGTGCTGAGACAGTCAGCTGAGCATCACGACCTGGGACAGGAGCCTTCCTGCACCTCTGTTCCACCCCGCCCTTATGACACCCAGCATCAGCCATTCCAGAGGGACACAGTCCCACACAGACAATCACACACCTCTTTCAGGAACAAGCAACGCAGCCCCTGAGACTGGGGGAGGTTGGGGGAGAACAAGACCCCCTGAGATGTGCCCTGGGTTAAGGCACAAGCCTTAACTCTAACACAGAGGGAAACTGCTGAAGGTGAACCTCCCCAGAGCCAGCAAGGGTGGGGGAACTATTCGAAGCAGTAGCCATGGTACTCCCAGTTGGAGAAACTGCTTTGAAGAAGAACCTAGATGCTAGTCTCTACTTGCCAAGTTTATTGCTCTCACTCCTGATGGCAAAAAAAACAAATTCCTGTGTCTCTTCCTGATCGCCTACCCCCATCTGCTCACAGATCTCCTGCAAGAGCTCCTTGGCCACCTGAATTGAGGAAAGAAGCAAATAAGTACCATGGCCAGCCGAGCCCAAACCAGCCCCAGAGCAGTTAGACACACTGGGCTTTTTAGAGGGCAGCAACATGGCTCTGGCCATTGCGCGAGGAAGCAAGCTGGGTGAGGCATCCCAGCGTTGTGCAGGCCCTGCAGAGATAGGCTGCTGTGGGGATTCCGAGGAAGCGAGTGGGAAACTGTCACAGCACTGTGGGAAGCACAGGCCAAGCCCAATGTTTTGACAGGTAAGGGAGTTCCCTGGTGTGCCTCAGAGTCCAGATCAACGAAGAAATTCAAAGCAGAAGACTCACAGTGAATGTCTTGACTCTGGTGATGTATTCTATGCCTCCAGGCATCAGTATTGCTAGCCGGCGGGCACTGCGCCCCTTCTGCAAAGGACAGTCTTAAGGCAGCAAGACATGCAGGATCCCATCAATCCCACAGTTGTTCCCTCCTCTTCCTTCCTCCTCGTCTCTGCATTCCACTACTTGCCCATAGTACCTGCCCCTTCCCTGCCCATATATCTGCGCTTCCCAGTCCCCTCACTTCCTCTCTTGGAACACTAACCGCCCCTGCAACACTGCACATGGCACCTCCTGGCAAGCCTCTGCCCTCCCTCTATTCCCAGCATCCCCAATTCTCTGCCCCTCAATACCAGCAATGCCTCTGTCTCCACAGGGGAAGGAAGGTGGCGACGACCCCCATACAAGAAATTTTTCCGCATGTTGCTCTGACAATTCTTGGCTATATCTGCAGGAAAAGGAACAAGCTTCATGTGCTGAGCCAAAGGGAGGACTCAGCATTGTCTCCTGTGGTGTTGGGACATCCTGGCTGTGTTGAATCTAACCCAAGGCTGCTGCTAGGAGAGGAAAGAGACCTGACTTTATCTCCCACTCTGCCAGGACACATCCAAATCATGAGGCTCCAGCCCCAGACAGTGTCCAGGGCAGTAGGACCACACAGGAATGACAGGATGGGAGAACTAGAACCCACTTCTCTGGGAGGATTCCAGCCCAAATACCTCACAGCTGACGACTCTGGAACACCACAGCCTGCCTTTCCCCCAGGGTCTAGCTGTCACACTGGGCCTAAGCCACAGAGCTAAGCTAACTCTCAGAGATACAATTCCACCTTGCCTGGGTGAAGATGTAACAGGAAATGACCTCTGCGAACAGGAAGACTAGCGATACAAAGCAGACTCTTGCCTGCAGGCTCAGGTCCCTCAGTACCCTGCTCATTTCTCTTGCCTAACAGGAGAAGGGAGTTTTTCTTGTTGGACCATGTACCCACCCAGATCCTGTCGTCTTTCCTTGTCCGCTGGGCCTTAGTAAAAAGGGGGCAGCTGTTTATTTTACAGGAGACAGAAACAGTCATACCATGGTGGGTGCTGGATGGATCACTGCTGGCTAGCTGCAGGAACTTGGTGGCATAGGGCATCAGAATGTTAGAAGGGAGGAAGTACCCAGTTAGCAGGCTTAGGAGCAACCAGCCACGGAGCACGCTTTCCCTGCAGGACAGAAAAAACTGTGGGCACCTTGGAACAAGATAATTCCTGCTCCAAGCAGCTCAAAGTGAGCCTCTGCCCCTCTGAACACCTATGGCAGGTGGCAGAAAATGAGGTGGCAGCCCTTGGTCAGAGGTTTCTTATGCTGAGGAAGGGATTGATTCAGTTATTCAAACAGCAGACAAAGAATGGGAACGGTTGAGGCATTCTGATGGCACTGCTGCCATATTGCAGGACAGCGTGGGGTCAAGCCAGTCCTAACTGTTGTGCCAATTCCCCAGGGCTGTGAAGAGGAAATCGAGGCTCTGAGCAGCACCGCTACTGGGAGCTTTCAGGAATGTTTACCAGTGCCCAGATATATCAGCAGCCAGAGAGACAAGGACAAACATCCATTGAAGTGAAAAAGCCAAATCCAATGACTGGCTAAGTTTCCCCAGTGCTCAGCAAAAGCCCCAGCAACTGAGCAGCTGGGGACAGTACATCACTGGGGGCAGCCTCTCCCCTGGCCCTGCTGTCTATGCAGCAAGGCAGATGGTCCCCCTCCACCTGTGCACACACAGGAGCTGACGGTGCTGGTACTCACTGATTAGGGTTCCGGGTGACCTGTTTGATGACCTGGCAGTAGACCTCATCATGCAAACTCTCCTTCTCCTTGCACAGCTGCATTCAGAGAGGAGAAGACAATGTCAGAGAGGGGATAAGAGCATCAGAGAGGCCCCAGGTCAACTATGTGCCCTTCCTCTCCCAGCTCCAGAGCTCTGCCAATGTGGCTTAAAGCTTGGGCTTTGCAGAGTCTGGTGTCTAGTGCTAGCTAGGCCCAAAGGAGAGGCAGGTTGTGCTCCCGTACAGACAGTGATGTCCAGGGAAACCATTTACATGCAACTCCTCCCCATTATGTTTTCTAATCAGCCTCTATGTTTCAGCTACTTTTCTTATACAGGAGGTTGGATTACAGCTCTCCCTGCTCTCTCCTTTCCCAGCAAGGTCTTGGGCCTACATTTCCATTGATGCTTCAGCAGCTTGCCCAGGAGAGGGTCACAAACCTGCAGGATTTCATAGATGCATTCAACCTCATTCTGGTTCTTGAGTTTTGATTGATCTCCCATTAATCGCATCAGAGCTGCAAAGCAAAGGCTAGCATTTAGGTCTAAGCAGAGGTGATCCTGCCATGGGACAGGCAGTAGACTAGAAAATGTCCTGAAAGCTTTTCTGCTCCACAGACTATTACTAGGCTTGCATTGGATGTGTGTATTGGTTGAGGTATCAGCCCAGGCAGTGTGTATTCTTGGATACTTTGCACTTGAGGCAAAATGCATTTTGCTGGACACTTTGAGCAAGGACACAGTCGGTTATTAACTGCAGAAGTGCCTCAGGAGAGGCCTTCCCCTCAGAGTTTTCACTCCTCACTCTGGGCCCTGTGATGCCCATGTATGACCACCAAAGGTATCCCACTCACCCTGCCCCAGCCTCTGCAGCGTTGTGTCCTAGGGAGGTACTTACTCTTGAAGTTCTTTGTAGCAAGCTCATTCAGCTCACCGTCAGAGTACCGGAGCAAAGACTCCTGGATTGGGACCTGCAGGGCAAGAATACAAGGGTAAGCTGGGGAAGCAGGTCACACAGAGCTGCACTGCAGGCTTCACAAAAGACAGAAGCTCCCAGTATCTTGCAGGCAGCACTGAATAACAGAGGGCACCTACTCTTCTCCAGAGACTACAGCCAAGGATCTGCCCTCTGCCCTTTTGCCACATGGGGACAAAGCTAGAGGCAATGCTGGAGCTGGGATTCTGGCTGTAGCTGTGAGGACAGACTGGGCTCACCTTGGTGTGCTGGACCAGGTCAGCTACACTCTTCTTTTCAGCAGACACCCCTTTCAGTCTCTGCCTAGAGAGAGAAAGAACACGCGATCTAAAAAATCCCCAGAAATGGCTTGGTACGGGTCAGGCTACACAGATCCTGTGTATGCCTTTTCAGGAAGGACCACAGCCTACTCACGTGGACTGAGCCTCTCGGAAGTAGGCTGTGGCGAAGTCCATCATGGTATAATGATCGCCAGCAGGGACTAACATGTTGCTGTTGGGTTCTGATGTCAGGCTGGGGACAGAACTCTGCAGGGACAAGCACCAAACCCACCCTGAAAAGTCAGCTGCGGAACTGCAGTGTGTTTTTCCCTCACCTGCCAGACCTGGGAAGGCCTCATCTGTGCTTGCCCCCCCCCACCCCAATAGTGTTTGAGTATCTCCATCTGTAAGGATTAAGCAGTCATCTTCTTCCCTCTAGCCTTGGAGGTCAGACACTAGCAGGGCCATGGACCCACCCTGGCAGCTGCCACAGAACCTGGCCATGTTCCCTAGCATTTCCTAAGAACAACTCACCTCCCTGACGGTGTTCCTGCTCTCCAGGGAACCTTTCATGCTCTTCCGTAGACCTTCACATCTGTCCATGCTGGTGCTGAGGTAATCAGGGGCTGCAGCCAATTGCACCAGGCTGGTGGGGAAAATACCAGAGCGGCCACCAGTGGAGCCAAACTGCCAGCCTGCAGAAACCGGGGAGAAAGAGTCAGGAGTCATGGCAGCTACCAAGGGAAACGAGCAGTGAGGCCATCCTACTGGCAAAGGAGAGCACCAGACCAACCAGCCTTCCCTGCATCCTAAGATAACATCCCTGTAACTATGGCACCTGGAACAGGTTCAGGCTGCAGTCAGAGAATGGCAGAGCTGAAGGCTGACTATGCTAGCCCTTAACAATCTGCTTTCCTCTGGCTTACTCAAGAGCAGCATGTAGAGCTTCTGGGCATCGTGGGTCCAGCAGGCCCTTGAACCCAGGCCCCACCTTTCCTGCCAACCTCGACAAACTCCCTTACCTGGCTCCACGCCTTGCATGGGCAGTAACTTGATGAGGTCACCCTTCTTGAAGCTAAGAAGGCTCTTGTCATCCGTGATGTAGCTGCGCAGAGCAACAACATAGTTGGTATCCTGGGGAAAAAGCGATGGGGAAGTTAAATTTCGTCCCCAGGATGTGAGGGACTTGGACCATGTCATCCCATGGACCCTCTCAGGTGCATGTGGGAAACCACCTTCACTCCCTACTACACTGCAGCTACTCCCTCACCTGCCTCAGCTCCTGGATGAAGAGTTCCACCATGGCCTTGATGCACGGAGCTTTTGGAGAGCACAGGAAAAGCTGTTCTGTCTTCAAAGAGAACTCCAGGGCATTGCTGCCCTTCAGTTCCACTGACAGCACATCTGCAAAGCTGAGAACACAGCAGCATGCTCAGGCTCCCTCTGCCAGACCTAGGGATGCAGATCGTGGGGATGGGAGCTCATTCCAAGGACTGAGAATGGAGACAGGCCTCAGCACACTCCAGAGGGCAGCCTTTCACCAGCGCTGCGTTACAACAGTAATAGCACCATAGGCTGCGCATGGCTTTCACCGTACCACTCTGAGGACCTCCCTTCTGATGACACGCATGGAGCTGACTTGTACCTAGCACTCACTTACTGTGAGCAAAGCACAAGGCAGGAAGGAAAGGGAAAGGCCAGACTCATTAGAAGGAGGGTCAGTGAGCCACAACTGGCCTAGGACAATCCTAAAGAGTACAGCACAACCGGACAGTTTTCAGCTCACCTGTTCAATCTGCCTCCTACACACTGAAAGCATCCTGCAAGTGACAAGTTACCATCCTGCAGCAACCAGTGCCCTCTTGCTCACCTGTAGCTGTGAAGAATCTTCAGGTGCTCAGGATTGTAGCCAGATGCTTTCACCACCTTCAGCAGCCGCATGCCCCGGTGAGAAACACCCAGGATCTGCACATCACTTCCATTTTCGCCCTGTAAGGGAAGCGCAGCAGAGCGCATCAAAGGCTCCATCCCACCCGGGCAGGATGCAGCAGGGGAAGAAGGTGCTACCATATGTACCATGAAGGAGGCCCTGGGCTGACAGAGGTGTCAAACCCAGCAAGGTACAGAAGGCGCAGGACGATGAATGATGTGTGACCAGGCAGGGATACAGAAAGAGATCCCAGGTGAACTACAGCCACACAGCTAAAGCAAGCCCAGGGTCTGGTGAGAAGATTAAGACTCACATGAACTGGGAAAAGGCGGGAGAAATAGTTAGCCCAGTTATCCCGAGCAGCCAGTACAATCCTCTTCTTTATCCCATCCTCCTGAATGGACTGGACGTCGTTGCCAACCCGGAACTCCACTAGGAGGGATACAAAGCAGATACTTTCTCAGTAAAACAAAGACAGCCAAGTCTTCGGCTCCCCAGGGACTCATTCCCACCAGTCCTCCTCAGTGATTACAGTGCAGCAAATGCCATGCAGAGGGCAGAGGTGAAAGGATACCATGTTACTTGCACACACCCATCTACTACTAGTTTCTCTCCCTCTCTCCATGAAGCTCCTATCAAAGGAGGCAATTGGTTTTTGAGACAAGTCAAAATCCCATCCTTGGGCTTCAGTTTCCTCTCCCCACAATAAACATATCAGAACTAAGTTTTTCTGGCTCAAAGACATTTCAGGGCGATTTTCTGGCCATTTGGAACAAACAAACATTCCCACACTGCACTACACAGCACACACAAATGTGCTTTCTTGATGCAGTGACAAACATTTCTCCTCTGTCCTAAGTCCTGCCTGAAAGGGCTTGGAGGCTGGTTTTTTGTTTCAAGCCAAAAGCTGGGATGGGCACAGGGAGGAAGGGATTGATGGGGCTGTTAATTACTTAGCAGGTCTTTCATCTTGCGCTTCTCCTCCCTGGAGATCCGAAGGCAGGAATCAGAGAAGGTGTCACGCAAGATCTGCAGAGGAAGGAAACAGAGAGGCTTCCACTGAAAAGCCACATCTGAGTGTGTTAAACAGACTGAGTTTCAGAGAGGAGTGAGCAAGGGGCTTGACTGGATGAACCTGGAGAAGAGACTAACACTGCTAGGGATGCAGAAGTGAAGGCAACTTGTGCAATGTAATTATGGAGTGTTTTTCCCCAAACAAGAGAGACAACAGGCCTTGAGTCATTCATCAGTACATACCTGTTCACACAGCAAGTTCAGATAATAAGGGTGACTGAAATTTTCTTTGGGGTAAAATACCTGCAAGGGGAGGACAAAAACAATAGTAGCGTTACAGATGTTTACAGGTATTGAAGAAGTAGCTCCCGAGGGATGTTTTGTAATCCATATGCCCTACTGCCAGAGAGGAGCGAGTCCATCTCCAAGAACGGGCAGGAAAGGGACACTGGTGAGACCATGGGACGAACCCTGGTCAGTTCAGTGCGCTCTCCAATACTTGATTTTAAACATATTTGTATATTTTAACAGGAAAGCACAAGGTAACAACAAATGCACTTTATTTGTAGATTTCTCAGTGCTTTGCAGAGGAAGGAAAGGACAGGTGGGGAAGGTGAAACACCAGAGTCAGTAAGTCAGAGTAGCACCCAGATCCCCTGCCTCCGACTCCTGTGTCAGGCAACTTCCTCCCACAACTGTCCTTGTGCTCTCATATCACACTGGGTGCCTATGACAAAAAATTATTTTCACAAAATGTGGGACCCGTTCCCTTCCCCCATAGCCAGCCCTCAGCTAACAAAGAGCTGTACCTCTTTGCGCAGAAAGATTTTCCAGGGAGGATTAACATAGGAGAAGCTGACACTGGCAGTGAGCTTGTACAGCTGGGTCTTGATACCATCATCATCTGCTATCGTTACAGTAGAGTCTGTGGGAGCAGAAAGAGCAGTGAAGAAGGGCTTTGCGGACTACAGGGTCACCTTCCCACTTGCCAAAGACCTACCAAGAGAAAGGTGAGAGTGGCCTCTGCCTGACTGAAGATTGCTGTCAAGAACCCTCTTGAAGGTCAGCAACCAACTAATATGAATGCATGCACAAAG
The DNA here is from genome assembly GCF_963921805.1 of Phalacrocorax carbo. Taxonomy (NCBI): domain Eukaryota; kingdom Metazoa; phylum Chordata; class Aves; order Suliformes; family Phalacrocoracidae; genus Phalacrocorax; species Phalacrocorax carbo. The sequence continues at coordinate 1,620,692 of NC_087528.1, forward strand.
CAGTCATCATGTGAGCACCACCATTTCTGACAGCATTTGTACTTGCTGTATTAGCCACATCAGTGCTCATAACAGAAACTCTCCAGAAACAGGGACCACACAGTGTCCCAGGCAAAATACTACCCCTGTGCTTAAGCTTGAAGACACAGTTTCAATTTATGTCATTATGAAAAGGCTGCAAAAGATTTCAAAGGGACATAAAAGTTCTCCCGAGACTACAAGGCTCTGGTAAAGGCACCTGGTGCTTGCACTGGATTTTCTCTCTGCAGGAGATCTATTAAAGACAGGCTCACACTGAAGACAACCTGGGGTAGGTTGTCTTCAAACAATTCTAAGGCATTGCTTTGCAAGGTAGGAATATCCTCATTTAAGCGCTCCCAACTTTCAAAACTTCAGAGCTCATAGACAAGAAATGTAGTAGATCCCACAGTTCAGCTGTTTCCATATTCCTATTCAAAAGCATGTAGGGACTTTTCAGGCTAATCCAGTTCCTTCAATTTTCTTTCATACAACTTCCCTAAAGATCCATTTTTTAAGAGAAAGGGAGTGAAACTGACATTCTTTTATACCAGAGAAGCTGATGCAAGTTGGAGTCCTACAGTAATGTGCTTGACTAACTGTTCCTTGCATGTTATAAAATGTGATGCTGATGAGAGTTTTAAACAGCTTGAAATACATTGATAGATGTATCCAAAATAGCAGCAAAGTATAAAATGAATTATGGCTCCAGTCCCCCACTGCAGTTCAGAGGCAAAACGTAGGACTGAATAACACTTCCGAACTCCTGCTGAGAAGCATTAGCTATGCCATTTTTCAGGTGGGCAGCATCCTAACATTCCTTATGTGGTCAGTGCCCAAGATCTCCCAGGCTCTCATTCTCTCTCTGAGAAACATTCCCTCATTCCTCAGCCTGTCTCTAACCTCCCAGAGGCTCTAGAAGGTAAAACATCTGGGTTTCCATTCCTCCCTGGTCTGAAGTCCATCTGTTGAATTGCAGCTTTGATAAAGTAATTATGCTTCAGGTAGGTAATAAAATGTATTGTGGACTGGGCCTTGATAAAGCTGTAGCCCAAAGGTCCTTCCTGGTTTTAGCTCCATTTTTCAGAGAAACCCAGCCCCTTCTTCATCATTTGTGCCTGACAACCTACGCTGTGCTGGGAAGAATGGGAAGAGTTAGAGCTGGGAAGTGTCACACTGAGTGCTGGGCCAGACTGGAACTATGGTGACAGTCCCTGATTTCACTCAGCCCACTCAGTCTTTGGCCAGCTGGCCGATGGCAGAACATGTGCTGTGACTCTCCCGGGCCACTGGGCTGATTCCGACCCCATCCCTTCCACCCCAGCCCCGCTACCAAATCCTGCTTGGGTTAAATCAATACTCACCCTTCCCTGTGGATTCCTGCCAGCCTTGGTTCCCAGGCAGGAGAGGTGAAGGCAATGGTGGGGGAAGAGGGGGAGCAGGAGGGGTCTGGGAACCTGGTGGGGTACTCTCCTGGCTGAAGGTAGACAGGAGAGGCAATTGCTCCTCTTTGATAGAGTTGGAAGCTGAGCCTGGCTTGGGCTTGAGAGGTGGAGGTGTTTTCTTCTCTTGCGGCAGGGGGGTTGGCTGCAAGACAGCAAAACCATTTGACCCAGTCACGCTCTGCATTACTGTGCTCTGTCCTGACACTCCTGTTATAAATCATCCCTAGGGCAGCAGTCCGACCCTAGAAACAAGATCTGTGTGAACAGAGGTACCAGGATTTTTAAATCAGTACATGATCTACAAACAGATGGAGACCAAGTAAACCCAGGTACAGAGAACCAAGTATCTGAGACTGAAGCCTCCAGTTGGGAAGAGATAAAAAGAGCCAAGACTTTGGTGCCAAATGTGAGGAACATGAGTTGCTTGCTTCCAGATCAGCCTTAAACATACCACAGTAGGCCTTGCTGCTCCAGAGCCTCTTCTCCAGGACCTCAAGTGACTTTACAGATGGGAACCCAGTCTAGGATGGGCAGCACCATGGTATGAGCTCACAGCTATCTAGTAACCCAACAAGAAATCATCTGGCTGCTATGGCACTACCAAATATCTCCCAACCTGTTGGAGACTGGGTATATAGGCCCTCTCTGGTGAGTTCTTTGGTGACCGGAGAGCAAAGAACTCACTGATTTGGGAGATGGGAGGTTCATCATTCCCAGCTTAGCCAGAGCCTCATTTTTGGGGTCATTCTTCTTCATAAATGGCTTGGGCACTCTCCTGCAAGAGAATGGGGAACACAGTTACAGGGGCTGCAGAGGGGTTGTGGCCACAGTGGAGCCATGTGGCAGTGCTGGGATACGGTTCCACTCATCTTCCTGCCCACTCTCTCACCTGGTAGGTTCGATAGGCTGGGGCTCGGGGGCTGGCCTGCTCTGGTACATTTTGATGATGTTGCGGATCTCCCGGCTGGGTTCAGGCCGCGACTCAGGGCCTGAAGGCTTCACTACAGGTGGCTCCTTTGCTTTTTTTGTCTGCTTTCTTGGCTTCAGCTCAGGAGGTGGCGAAGGGGAAGCAGGAGCTATTGGGGATGACAGCTTTAACCAACAGACCAGCAAAACACAGGAGAAAACCCTTTATCTCATTTGAAGCCCCCTCTCTTTCACCCCTAGGCTGACTGGCCATGGCCTTTCACTGCCTTGCTTTGGAATCACGCTTCTCAAAGCTCAGGCCTTTCTCTCTCTCTCACATCTCTTGTCAAGGTGCAGACTCCCAGAAGAGCCAGATCCTTTCCTCCTCTGGCCTGATACTCCTGGAAAGCTCCTGCTTGTCAGCCTGCCTGGGTCTCCACTGCACAGCATCTTACCTGCCTCTGTTTTAGGGCTGGGCTTCTCTTCTTTCTTCTTCTCCTCCTCCTCTTCCTTCTCCTCCTCCTGCTTTGGCTGAGGATTTGCTGGAGGGGTACAGGTTTTGGAAGGAGGCCTGACTTTCTTCACTCGGATCTGTTGCTCTCCTGCGTAGAAAGGGGAACCTGAGCTCATTAAACCCACAGCCAGAGCCTAGCACTAATGGTGTAGTTCCCACCCTTGCATCAGTCAGCAGAAGACTATGCTGTCTGGAGGCAAAGGAAGGTGTGGCAGACACAAGCCCAAAGATCTCTAGAAAACTGGCAACACAACCCCTCACAATCCAAATTGCAGTCAGCTAGGCAGACACCCAAAACTCCTGCTGCACAGAGCACCAGCAGCTCCTGCAGGGATTAGCTGGGTTCCAGACAGGTAGTCAAGAACACCTTGTTATGCGAGGGGGCTGCAGAACAAGGTGTTAGGATGAGTGAAATCCCCAAAGTGACAGATGCTCACCCATCTTCTGAAAATATTCTCTCTTCTGCTGGAAAGTTTCCCGAGGATAGTCATCATCTTCACTGCTGGAAAACTGGTCTTCTGTATAGTCATAAACCTGCAAGCAGTTCACAACATGGCTAGTTAGCACTAGCCAGTAGATTCCTCCACAATGCCCTTAAGTTCAGAGGTGATCTTCCCTCGCCAAGTCTGATCTAGAATTTCTCCCCATCTGGGATTATACCAGGAGATCTGTGTCTGACCCAAGGAATCATCAACCAAGTCCAGAGGAGGAGTATGTTAGAGGTCCAAGACAGCTTGCTGGAAGATAAAGAACTCAAAGCGATAAGTTTTCCTCTGGAAAAAAATCAGATCAGCTGGGATTTAATTGGTAACACTGCAGCCAAACCTCCACAGAGCTAATGCCACCAAGGTTTGCTCCTGTGTCTTAAAGACTCGGCAAGCAAATTTTGAAAGGCCTCAGTATCATAGGTAAGCATAGCTTTCAGCTCTCCTCTCTGCCAAACCACTGCCACACTGGAAGGGAAACAGAGCAAACACAAATCATTAAACTCAAGCCAAATTCACCACCACTGCTTGTTTCTCATACCGGTTCTTCTGCCTTAGCTGGCGGTTCTGGAGCTTTTGGTGGTGGTGCAGCATTCTGGCTGCTGTCAGGCTTCTTGGGTTTTGGGGAAGTGGCTGGGACTGGGGCTGGAGCCGAGGCTCGGTCTTGTGGTGGACTTGAGACTCTTGGCCTTGAGTTCTCAAGAGACTGTTGCCACCGCTGCTGCTGCTGCTGCTGCTGCTGCTGGGAAATGCTAATGGCTTGAAGGGTCACCTGCTGGGCCTGGAGGAAGGAATTGCAATGTCTGTGAGCTCTAGGCTACACAAAACCATCAGCGATCAGCCAGGCTGTCCAATTCTTTCACTGGTAATCACAGAGCATCTACATAGTCCACTGCAAATTTCCCAGCATTATGGACAAGGCATGCCCAGGGAGCCTGCTCCCACCAGGGCAAGTATGCAGAGCTCCTAACAACACCCTTAAGACTCACCTACCAGTGAGACAGCCTCCACGCCCTCACAAAGCTTTGTACAGAAAGCAGAATACTGCAGATCTGCATCTGTACCAAATTTCAGGTTAAAACCACATGGGAATTACAGATGAGGCTGCTTCTTGTCCCTGCTACTCACCCACCCATGGTGCCTCAGTGTCCTCATGTACACAAAGCAGCAAAAAGGGGGTTCCCAGTTTTGCAGTCTTAAATAACCCCAACCTAACCCCCAGCACATAATCACAGAGTGCTAAAGAGCAGGCCTAATGCAGGAGGGGAGCATGGCTAACCTCTTCACAGACATACACCAGTGCGTTTTTCTTCCCCAGTTCCTGAGCCCCTCCCAGCCAGTCCCTTCCACTCACCATGAGCATGGCTTGCTGGTTGATAAAGGTTTGCTGTTGTGCTGCTAACTGATTGGGATCTATAGCTGGAACCACAGGCTGGGGCATAACCATGGCTGTGGAAGACACACATGTCTGCGCACACCCACAGGCAACCATTCCCCACAGTGCCTGAGCATCAGCCCAGAGCTGAGTGTTCACTCTGCGCTCCACCTGACATTCAGATGCACAGGCTCTGTTACAACACCCACCCTTCCACCCTTTTCCCCGTATAGTTACTGAAACACTGTGTTATTACCTGGCATAGGTGCCATCCCCCCAGCCACTGGCATCATAGGCGTGGCTGCTGGCATCCCCATCATCGAAGGCATGGGCTGGTAAACTGGTGCTTGAGTCATTCCAGAGAAGCCTGGAGGCAAAAGGCCACACAAACAGTGCTTTTGGTGAATCCCAGAACAGGAAGCCCAGATCAATCCCCACAGAATGCATCACACACACTGGGTACCTCTGATTCTCTCCACATGTACCAACCACAGGGACATGTGGATGTTTTATCTCTTCACATACAGCAGGACACAGCAAAACTCAGGTGGAAAAAGGAAACCTAAGAGAAATGTGTGGCCTGCCAGACCTTACAATAGCAGGATCCAGACCCTGCTTCTGCAGTGTAGCTTAGGACACCACCATCCTTCATGGCTAAGCATATAAATAGCTCCTGCCTATGTATCATTAGAGAGGAGGGTTTCTCCTGAGGGTTGGGCAAAGATCTCTGGGATTTCTAGATCCATATTTGCAGCAGGTAGCAAGGGTGAGTGAACAACGAGCCCTGGCCTGCGTGTCTTTGTGTATCATGTGAAGGGACTGTGGGGAGAAAGGAGTTCCTCTGCTCCCAGCAGTCAAGTCCCACATGAGGCCACAAAGCAAATCCCACTGAGGGCAAAGAGCGCAGAGCAAGGGGCATGGAGTCAGTCTCAGCTAGGAGTGAGTCAGCACACAGCATAGGTCTACTGAATCATGATGTCCTCGCCAGGGAGAATGGTCCATGGGGAGATCTTCACATCCCTCACTGATGTAAGTAGCCACATGAGTAACAAACTGGCCTCAAGCCAGTGATCTGTAATAAGGGTTGTCATACCCCAGAGCCTCTACAATAGCCAAAAATAGTCCCAGTCTCGGTAATGATCTGAACAGGACATTTCCTACTTTTCTGAAACAGCCTGGGTGTGTTCCTACACATGCAGACTTCTCAGTGCCATTATATATTGGTGTTTGACTCCACCCTGCTGAAAATACCCGAGTCTTAGCTCCACAGAAATGCAGAAAAGTAAAGAATCCAAACACACAAAACAGAACCTCTACAGGGTTCAGACTTACTAACCCAAGGCATAGCTAGAGATGATGGAAAAGTCTGTAAGGAAGCAAAAAGAAAGATTAAAACCCTCCCCTAGAAAGGCAGCAACTATTTTGTGAAAGAGCAAGGTGAATAGAAGGTGAATACAGGACTTATGAGTATTGGCCTAGGGAGGAGGTGGCCCGGGTCAGAAGCAAGGTACCTGTTGCCTTGACCCCGAGACCAATGCAAGAGAGAAATTAAAAGCTGAACAAAGGTGGTACCCTTACGTAGCACCTTCCCCAAATCATCTGTCTCCCAGCACCTGGGAGTGAGGAGTGCAACTTCTAATGACCTACACTAAAGACCAATTCTCTTCATTAATCAGTTGAACCCATGCAATAATTAGCGTTTAAGGGACTCCCTGACTTGTGCTCACTGAAGCTTTTGTAGCCCCACAGGTGTTCCCAGCTGTCCCCATCTACAGACCTGTAGAAGGAAAGATTCCTCTCTGTGTGGGTCCAATCTTCCCACCCCCTTTCATGCGTCCAGTCAGACTCTCCCTGTTCTCCATATCCTGCATCAAGAAAAAACAGGGTTACCTGAGCCCAGAGAGATAGACTTCACAGAGGGCGAGCCATCCAAAGGCATATCTGAGCTGAGCAGAGGCAGAGTGAATAGGCAGCAGCATGCATGAGGGAGTCACAGGGACAGGAGAGCTGCAGAAGGAAAGTAAGAGGGAACATCAAGACACTTACTGGTACTCTGGAGCCTTGATGCAGCACAGTGCTGAAGAGATCATCCACATAGTGATCCAAGCCTACAGGGGTCCTCAGGTCACCTCTGAATCTTGAATCTAAGAGCAGAGAGAAGTCTGGTGACAAGGCAGGTAAGGAATATTGCTTCATCTCCAGTCCCTGTTGGACAGTCATGTTTTGGAGTAGGGCCCTTCCTTGCCCTACATACAGAATCACCTGCCTCCCACTCTGCTCTGATTCCCTGGCTGGGGCCCATCCGGCCCTTCCCAGTGCCATCCACAGTCCTGGGCAAGAGCTTACCTGGATGGACATTGCTGAATTCTGGAGGCATGCTAGGTGGTGGGAAGGTAGGGGCTTGGATTCCTGGAGCAGGAGGGATCCTGTAGGAGGAAAATGAGATGAGGAGAGAGAAAGATGAGCCACAGGGTGACAAGGCCACAAGTGGTGGGGCAGGAGGACTAGGTGACTTACAAATCCAGGTCAGAGTTCCGGAGGAAGCTCCTCTCCCTTTCAGAAGTGATGGGGTACTCAGCTGAGGACTGAGGGGTGTTGCTGAGGTTGCTGGTCTCCTCCATCTCTCCGATGAGGTCCAGCACGAAGTCACAGCCCAGCAGGTCCTGCCATGTGTTGCCAGTAAACATGGAGAGAGACCACCCTCGAGACTTCTTATCACAGCCCCTGGTAACAGGGAAAGAAAGGAGAGAAGAGGTATCCAGGTAGGCAGCGGAAAGAAAGGAAAACATTGCATTCAGTTTCATCTTGCCTTGTCTATCCTGGCTTAAGTTCTTAAGATTTAGGGTGTGAATCAACTATTAAGTGCCCAGGGTCAGGAAAAAATTAGAATCACTCAAGATTTGACCATTTTTTTCCCCATCTTTTCTCTGAAGCTGCTCTGACAGATCATGCCAGTGATTCCTCTGTTCCTAAAGAGGTCCACAGTTTATACACCCAGATGGAAGGGTAAAGGAGATAGCACAAGCCAGAGTGGGTAAGGAGTGGCTATTCCACATCTGACCATATAAATTCCAGACTGCAGCCTCAGCCAGTCTGAACCTTAGAACTAGTCACACCCCTAGACTTCTCCCATCCTCTGGCAGTACCTTGCATTCAGGAGCCAGCCTGCATACTGCTCCCCAGTCATCCAGGACTCCACCTCAGCTGAGAACTTCTCCTCTAGCACAGAAAAGAAAGTCATTACACACAGCCTCCCTTACAGGACCCAAAGCAACACGTAAGCTCTGCAGGGCACAGGCAAAGCCCAGCTGGAAAGGCTTAAACACTCCTGAGGGGGAGCCACAGGTGGACTGACAGCACATGGAGGGCTCACATGAGCACATTCACATCTGAAATAACTGATGGCATAAGTTGGCATTTCAAAGCTGACAGCTGAAAACCCTCACAGTGTCCTGGTTCGCTTGGACCACAACTCCACTCACCAAGGAGCCAGGGCAGGGATGTTTTGCATTCAATTCACAGAGCTTCTGAGCGATCAAGAGGCACCATAAGCCAATATTTGAGAAGGGAGGAAGGCAGAAAGTCCCTGTAACAAAGGCAGCAGTGGCTGCTGCCTGGGCTATTCAATAATGGATAATAGAAAACCAGACCCATACAGATGCACAACTAGACGGCCCTCTGTTGAGATGGGCCCAAACTCAGAAAAATCTCATCCCTCAGGCTGTGTAGCAGGTCTGAGATCATCAGGCTCAGACTTTGGGAGTCTTAAGTCTAGATTCATAAGCTTGCATCCCCCATGGTTGTACCAGCCAGAAGGAATCAGTACCCTGATCCCTCTTTACTAAGCTGAGGGAAGCATTTTCTGAATGTTGATTTCTGCGCTGGAAAAGTCCTTAGGGACTAGAAGATAGCAGAGGGGCAGAAGCACGAGTTACCGTTAAAGGTATGAACATCCAGAACCATCTTCCCTCTCCTCTGGTTTGCAGTCCACTCCAGCTGAGTGGGAGGGTAGGCCCGGGCGAATGTAGCGTCTATCTCCGTGTGCTGTGCCGCTGTCAAGATCTTGCGCTGGCAAACAGCGTTGTAGCCCTCCATGCCATGATCTGACACAAATCTAGGAAAAGATTGCCTTCACACACTGCTCATCTCTCTTAACCTTAATGAAAGTGTAGCTGGCTCTTTTCTCTTCCTTACTTCAGCAACGGTTTCTCCAGTGCTGGTGAAGGGGCAAAGCAGCTCAGCAAAGTCGCCATCAGGACCCAAGCTCGCTGGCTGTGCTCTGTGTCTGGGTTCTTCCATGTCTGGGCAACTACCTGACTGAAGATTTCATTGCGCAGAGCCACATTATTCAAACCTCTCCCAGCAATGTAGTTGCCCAGAAGCACCTCCTGCCAGCCATGGAGACTCTTATCACCAATGAACCGCAAAATCTAGAAGCATCCAGGGGGGGAAAAAAGAGAGAGCTCTAGCTGTAACCCTCTGTCCCAAACTGTGTTGTGAGGTGACAACCTGGGTTGTAGACACCAGGGTGTTTGTGAGCCTAAGGGTAGCCAACACCGGGATCAGGATTTGTTCTCAGTTTTTGTGCACGACCTGAGTCCTGGGGAATTTGGGAGGCAGTGCTCTTAGATATGGGACCCTGACTGAAAATCAGGACGACTTCAGACTCCTCTTAGTTATGCCTCTGACTCAGAATTTGTTCTTGGGCAAAATACTTCCCCTTCCATGGGCAGAGCTCAGGTACACAAGCAAGTTACCATAGGCTATTTGTTACTGTGTCTGAGCTCACAGGCTGCCTAGCTGTAAAAATACGTAAAACAAACTGATTCCTAACTCATCTTTGTGAAAAGCTCAGAAAGCCAGACATGAGAAAACACTAACAACTGAATGTTGAAAAGGCTTTGGTATAGTTAGTATTATACCAAGTAGTATGAGATGTGGTATCTCAACCAACTCACTTGAGCAATGATTCAGCTTCTTGGCTATGCATATCAATACCTTAGATGCTTTTGTAATTTGTATTCCTCACCCTTAGGTATAGAATAATTTCTTTCAGCCTCTACACTTCAATATATCATTAGATTAAATTTTTTTCTAAACTCTGCCATGGACAGCTTTGGAAAGAACATTTATGAGTGACAGCCTATGTTTTTCCACAGAGAACAACACCACTTAAAATGGTTAATGGTAGTAAATGTGTCAGAGATTCACTGAGGAAAACAGGAGATGGCAGTTGTTTAGTTCTCATGGAAATCTTTGCAGTAAAATCCCTTTGTATTACAGCCTTTGCCAAAGAAATAGCCATTTTTTAATTAGCATTATTTGATTAGCATAATTATCTTTGACCTTCATTAAAATAATAGTAGTCAGCTTAAACACAATCTTATTCACAAGATTCTGTTGAAGCTTATGCTCTTCTATAATTGGGATCATTAGGACAAACAAGAGACTGGGTTTAGCTACTACCTTTCCTAACGGGCTTATTTTAATTACCTGTAATTCTCAAAAGGATTACCAGATTTACCTAGAAATAATCTGAAGTTTCATTCTATTTTCAGAGAGTCAATATCACCATTTTTAAGAAGAAATGTATGCATCACATCCACAGAGATGAAATAACACCATCCCCCTCCCGCAAACACTAAAGAATCAGGGTGTGGTTCCAGGTGTAGCTTTCTTGATGACAAAGTCCCTGCCTTTTCCCAGCCTTTGTACAACAGTTCACTGTCCCCTGTTGTGTACTGATGCAACTGTATGCCTGAGATACAACCAAGATATTTACTATAAACCATACCATGGAAAAGATCTGGGCTAAATTAAACTTTTTTATGACTGACAGATAAGAATAAGTGCTTGGGCAGACAGAGCTCCCTTATACTATCATTGCTACTGAATCTGGAATATTGGGACACTAAGGCTTAGCGGCCTAATTCCTATATGTCCTGCCAAATACCAGGCAATTCACTTTGATCCCGTGGGTCTATGGCTGGTCTATGCCTCAGCAAGCACACAGGAACCCTAAGGGGCTGCAGGTGATCTCTGCCATCCATCATCTACATCCTGGATGACTGCCATCTGCTCCCCTACACACCATGTATTGTAAGAACAGTAGGAATCACCAGCATCTTGTTGCACAAAGGCATCAAAACATTGTCTTATGCTCACCTGTCCTTCAACAAGGACCTGGTCAAGAAAGATGTCTCTTACCAGCTTGTTGATCTCAAGCGCGCTCTCATGGTGTTCAGCATCCAGATGGGTTAAGGGGTGCTGCAGAGGCTGACCAGGGACGGGGAAATATGTATTCTACAAAGAAACAAAACGACAGAAACGTAGAGTTTGTTCCTGGTGTTACTAGAACTAGTGTGTCTCCCCAGTGGAGAAGCAATGAAGAGATATAAAATGAGTTCCCACCTCGAAGTGTGACTTAATGAAAGAGGAGAAAGGATAGCTGTTGATGGTGGGTGGGAGGGAAAGGTCATCTTTGACCTTGACTTCTGGAGGCAATCCCTCAGTTATCTGTTTGGCCTGTGCTTGGTACTGACCTGCAAGAGAAAGAGGTCTGTGTGTTGTAGCTGTTGGAAAGGCAGCTGGGACATGTCCAACTCACAGTGCAGCACGTGGCTAACATGCATCTAATCTTGCCTGAGCACCCGTACCAACCCCTTGGCTCCAGGGACACCCAGTCCACCCCTGCTGCCCTAAACCCCCAGGCAGGGACATCCTCACTTCCTTGAGACCACAAGGCCTAACTTCACGAGCGAGCTTTTACAGCTCTGATCTCTCAGACTCTTATCACCAGGTAACACCCAGAGGGCAGTCAGCACCTGGAGTTTCAGTTCTGTTAGGCAGAGTTTACAAGGCAGAAAACCTTGTAGAGCCTATGCAGAGATAGTGCTGACAGCTGCTCAGTCAAAAAGTAGATGAGAGGTCTTCATGATGAGGCACCGTATGAGGGATTTATCACAGATAATAGAGGAGCAAACATCTTCCTAAATGAAGAGATTTCTCAATGCAGCACAGATTCTGTGCGTTCTCCAAACCAGCGTGTCCCCTGATACTCTCCTCCTCCTTCCAGTTCACATCCCATCGGTTTTCATTTTCCGCAGTTTCAGTGCGGTTTGTCCCCTGAGCTCCTCTGGGTAACACTGCTCACTAGACCAGCTGATAGTCCCTAGAGGGGTATGCCATGAAGTGTGAGGTGTTTGGGAATCCAGCACAGTCTGCTCCAGTTCACAAGACTCTTCTGCCTGATTATATCTTTCACTGTATTCTCCAGAAGGCTAAAGATACAGCTGTCATTCTGTTAGCTGCTATACCAACATAAAGAGGCAAATCCTGCCTCAACCTATTTCAACGTAAATATATATTTTGTACAAAGTTACAGAGGGAGCAAAACTGCAAATAACTTAATGCTCAAGATCAGATCAACAGCTTGGGAAATTATTTAGTTAGTGGTATTTTGGTGATTTGAAAACAAAACAGAACAAAAAGCTTCCCACGCCAAGCAAAACTTTTCCCTTAATTGTTATGTTGTTACGTCGTTTCTACTTCTATTTTAAAAGAAGTTTGAACAAGTTATTTTTAATGAAAACCCAAAAACATTTCTTTGAAAGTGCCAAAATTGTAGTTTTGACTTTTTCACCTTTAATTTCCCTAAAGGTTTTTGAGTAGAAAAAACAGGTGGTTTTAAGTTCTCACACCCCAGATACCCAGCTCTGCAAGAGACCGGAGTTCATTAAAGAGTTTGCTGTCACATAGCTTTGAGCAAAAGGTTTTGCACCATCACTGTCGTCAGCTCTCTCAGCAGAGTTCAAAAGCAGAGCTGCAAAGGTAACAAAGATACTGAATTTTAATCTGGTGTTCTGCCCACTGGCCCAAATCACTTTTCCGCCCTGTCATGCTGGGAAACCATATACATGTCACCATTTGCTGTTATTATATTTACACTGCAATGATAATAAATCAAATACCAGGTGACAGAAAACAGATAGAACAAGCACATACTTAAACTGCTAGAAAATGAGGAAATAAACAGTAAAGTAAGACAGCGCAGGAGAGGAAGGGAAGGAGGGAGGATGTCTCACCTTCAGCCAACTGCAGGAGCACAGCAAGCTCTGCAGGGATCTCCAGCAGTCCCACGTCCTGTGGGGAGAGGGAACAAGTCAGTCACTGGGGTACCGGAAGTGAAACAACAAAACCCCTGAGCTGTTCTGTGGAGACTGGGTAAAGCTGCCTTTGAAAAGCTGGCCGGAACAAGGATTGAGCATCTGAGCAAAGCCCAGCAAAGCCCGTAGCTTCCCCCCACGCAACATTCGCAAACATTACAAATAGGGAAATGGCATATTAACACGGTGTATGACATGGGCCAGCAAATGAGGGAAAGGTGAGTAACTCCTAAAATATCAACTGGCACAGCAGGAAGTGACAGGAAAGTCGACTTTCTTTGACTCATCTCTCATTACTAACACGTTCGGCATATTGAGCGGAAGAGATTGCAGCTCAAGTGTAAGGGCCGTTTCCTACTATGCCTTTTTCTGCCATTTTTATTTTCCAGTATCCAAGAGTGCTACAGCATAAATAGAGACCTGATTCTGATCTTTGATGCACACCACTATTTTGGAGGTTCCTAAGGAAGCTCAGATCTGCACCTGGGTAATTCAGATGAGAATCTGGCCAGTGAGCCTTGATTTTTCACTGGTTTGTACCTTGCATTACACATGCATTTGTGCAAGGTAGGAAATAAATGAGCCGATGCAACACAGGGTGTCAGCATCAACATCTGCATATAAGGTCAGCTCAGGGCATTTCAGACAGGACTACCCAGATTAAGACTTTTGGCTCTTAACCATTAAACCCTTAGCTTTTGGGTTTTGGGGTTTTTTTAAGTTCTGCATAGTAAAGCCTCTACTCACCAGCATACTATTCTGACACCTCGCTCCACATAAACCGCTCAGCAATGCTTAAAGACAGATTCACAGCTTTTTTTGATCAGTTTGATTTTGCTCATGAGAAGATACTTTAAGTCTAGCTTTTCAATGGCATAATCAGGAAGTAGACTGCAAAATGCCACAGTCCTGGATCCACACCTGAGGAAGCAGGTGATATTGCAAGAGCATCCAGTGCTAAATATTCTTGTTTTTATTACTGAGAAATCTGCACAAAATTGTGGATTATGTCAATTCAGATTTCCTTGCTACACACATCATGGCAAATGTGAGGCTGGTCTAGACATACAAATAATAACATTACTTCACGGTGTGACATACAGTAGTTGATACATATTAAACTTGTTATGAAGCCTTTAAATACCTCCCTTCCTCTACAACATCTTCCATAACTATATTTGTGCACAACTGCCTCATTCCCACCTCTCTTGACAGAACATGATTGTCAAAAATAGTCTTCCTCCCAGCTCCAAAGAACAGGTCCAGTGCTGTGAACAAGTACGGTACTTTATGATGCCTGACTATGCCCAGAGATCGGGAAACACTGAACTAATGAAAGAGTTTGTATTAGAAGGCTCTTTATACCAGGCTAAACTGCATTCTTGCTAATAGGTTTCCAGTACACATGTGGGCTCTGTACACTCTGCAGACGTTTTGCTATTCCCCAGCCAACCTGGGCTGAGGAGGCATAAGGGAGGGAGAACAAGAAACCCTTGTTTTATCTCAAACTCTCCCAGACTGTTTGACAACTCACCATTCCTTGGCTGGGACTGTTCTCTGTGTCACCACTGGCCAGGGACCTCCTTCTTCGTTTCTTTTCCTCTAACTGCTGCTGTGAGGAGATCAAAGGGGGATGGGGAGGTGGGAAAAGATGTATATGAGGTCACTTCCAGCTACTTCTAAGGGCAGACTCCACAGATGGGCAGGAGCTGGGATCCTGCTCCAGCAGACAAAATGAGAGAACAGCTGCAGACCCTTCCTGGGACTCAATGCTGCATTGAGAAGGGGGTGCTCAAGCAAAGCCCTTAGCTTTGCTGAAACGCCACCTTCCCGGAACAACACAATTCAACACAGAGAGCCTCCACCACCTGCCCAGCATCCCTGCCACACCTTTCCTCCCTTACCTGGCATTTGATGTGCCCCAGGACAAAAGCACACAGAGGCTGTCAGAAATATTCGCCTGCCTCTTCCAGCATCAAAGAATAGGGTAACACAGCCTGAACATAGATGACAAACTTGTCCATGGAGAGTGACCCCTTTAGAGGGGATGGCAGGGACACCAAAAGCCAAACGCCCTTGCAGCTCTGCCCTTTCCCATCCATTCTATTGTTCCCCAGCCTCACCACTCACCTGACTCCTACTCCGAGATGGAAAAGGAGGGTCTGTGTCTCTCCTCCTCTCTCTCCTGTTTGTCTATGTTTCAGAACCGAGTGACTAGATGGGAGGTTATGAGGGCTGGGCTGAGAAAGACAGTAGGCATATGAAAGTCCAAAGGGCAGGGCTGTAGGGTGGGAGGAAAGGAGGAACTTTGCAGCAGGTGAACTTTGAGACCTTTATTGTTGCTACTGCTTATACAGAAACGTCAGCAAGCAAACACTGGAGGAACAGAAACAGATTCAAAAGAGCTGTGCTGTTGTGGCTACCTGGAAGAAAGAAAAGCTAGATTCTGTCCAAGTAAGAAGGGGCAGAAAAAGAAACAGAAACACACACTGCTCTGGGCATGGCATGGCAGAAGGAACCTCTGCAGTCTTCCAGCAACAACACTGACCTTAACCCTCTGCTCCATCCTTTGCTAGTCATGCCAGCAGCTGTACTGGGTCCCTCCCTCCCTCACGGTGCTGACACCTATAGGGATGTTAGCTGCACCCTAAGGAGAAATGGTCTGATCTCCTGTTTTCAATTTTCTTTTTAATAGCTTGTGCAAAATGCATTCAACCTATTTGACAGAACCATAACTCTCTCCTGCATACGATTTTCCATTTTCTCAAACCATTGCCATCCTGTTCTCACCCCAGCTATGGGCCCAGCTGAGGGCCCATAGCTGAAGGTTGAGGACTTTCGCAGCCAGAGGTAGCTGTAATGGGTCATGGAAGGATCTCTGTGGACTGAAAAAATCTTGCATTTCAGTCACCATCTGGGAAAACATTAGAAATTGAACTGGACAACTAAAAGAGCAAGATGAAAGACTCCTTAATAGCTTGAGCAGAGCAGCAGCTCTGGAGGCCACAAACGGCATAAGCTCATGTCTTGTGTGGCACAACCCAGAGAAGCTCACATACACAGACATGCAAACCACCTGCATTTGTACTACCTTTGCCAATTCTGAAATCTGTCTACAGAAAGAAGGCTCCAGTCTCTGTATTTCCTTCTTTTGACTACATTTATGTCAGCCAGAGAGCGAAGGACACCTCATTGGATTATTTCCAAGAAACTTGCTGAAGCCATCCCTGCCCTGGCCTCACCCCATCACCAGCTCTCTCTACCTGGGGCAGAAATAGCTCCTGCAGTACACCTGGTCCTGACAAGAGTGTTACCTGGCAGTGCTTTCTCCTTTGAATCAAAGATCTGGAGATTAAAATCATGGTATTAAATTGCACCAAAGTTTTCTTCAGCCTCCTGTAACGCTTCCTGGAGAGATGTGAAAAGAGAAGAATAGCTAATGAGGGAAACATCAACAAAATTTAGGCAGACAGTGGACTCATTTCAAGGGTATGGGCCAAACAGAACATTTATACAATCAGCCAGTCTGGATTTGGGCATACTGTGTTAAGCCTGGTCCTCTCTTTGATGTTTTCCCTACATCCTTTACTCTGGCTCTCACAATATCAGCCTTAGCACAGGCTAATTACAATAACAGTTTTAACAGCAGCTGTATTTCCCCTGGAACCTCTGCTCAGTGTCGGGAACTGGGCTGGGAAGTCCCTCCTCCACCATTCCAGTGACAGGACACCCCCCTGCAGAGCAGGCCAGCATGAGGAGGGGCCTGGTCAGGCACATCCCCACCTTGCTGTCCTAGGCAAGGACGAAGGGCTGTACCTTGCCTGGCCTTTGGCTCCTGACCTTGCCTGGTAACCTCGAAAGTGAGCCTGAATGATTGTGACTTTCTCCTGGAGGACACGGAGGCGTCTGCGGTGAAGGAGGCATCGGAACTTCCTTTGCAGAGTAACAATGGCCCAACTCTGCCTCTGCTTCCATCGTCTCTCCAGAAGCTGCCTGGCCTTCTCCTTCAGAAAGACCTGGGCAAAGATCAATAATAAAAGCTGCTGGGTTACCTCTTTGTAGTCTTTAAGGCTCCCTGCTAAGGATACTGCACTCCCTTAATTGGGGAGGGTGGGAGGCACAGGTACAGGTAACAGAAATAGGTGTATTTGTGGAGGACAGGGAATCAGGGAGTGATAGAGATTAGTAGGCAGGAAAGGCAGAAGCCCAGGTCTCCATCAAGGAATGCTGGGTAGACAAAGGAGTTGGCCGTGCTACTACGACAATCTGGAGCCAGAGTCTCCTGTTTCTTTATCTGAAATGCTAAAACTTCCTCCTTCATACCTGAGACAAGAATCAAAGCAAAGGGGAGGTGAAGACATGGAATGTTCTCCCCCTCCCTCCCTCTTCACTGACAGCCAGTGAATGGATGGCTGGTCCTGTGCGACTTAGACGGGATTCTCTATAGACATCACCTTTGTTAAACCAATCTGATAGAGATCTGAGGGGTTCCCCACCACATGAGACAGCACTGCCGCACAGCCTTCTCTCTCCTCCAAGCAGCTGTGCCCTTGCCCAGCCAGGAGGCCATACCTGGAAGATGACAGAAGCCACGGCTGTAACTGGAGTTCTCAGAGGAGAACAAATCACAGTGTGCTGAGAAGTTCATCCTGGCTTTGAGTGGCTGGGGAATCCCAAGCTCGTACACTACTGTACCTGGCTAGGAAGTTCTGGAATGGAAGACGGATTGGATATCCCTCCTTTCTAATGTGGATGGCCTCCAGTATCCCAGAATGCCGCAGTTGACAAGTGACATATTCCACATCAAATATATTTGACAGCTGTGAATATAAAGCAGGAGAAAAAATGTAAAACAAGAAATAAAGAAAGAATAAAGGAAACAAAGGGCAGAGAGTTTAGAAAGGGCCTCCCATTGGCCTGTCCTTGGGTTAGATCTTGCCATGATCTATGGGCGATGGGACACAAAACCCAACACATCCTTTGCCGTTCAGCTGACACTGGCTTCTTATTCTCCAGCATGTGGTCGGCTCACATGGCCACAGGGAAGGGTGAGAGACAAAGAAAGGGGAAGAAAAGTTTCAAGCTATCAAATGAAGCAAAGTCATCCATACCCCAGCTGCGAAAGGAGGGCTGCTGGAGAGGACTAGACTTCAAGGAACAGAAGGACTCCATAAGGAGCTCAGGGTGCTGCCCTACCTTTTTGGGATTAGGGGTGATGCACCGAATGAAGAAGGCATGGCTCCTGCAAAGCAGAAGGAAGAATCTTTGATCATCCTCCTCTCTGTGCTGACCTGGGAGGACTTCACACACTTCTGGGTGCAGCAATCAGCCCAGTGCAGGGATGGCACCATAACAGCATCTCTCACCTTCTCAGCTTGGCTGTGAGGTCCTGCAAAGACTGCTGGAATTTGGACACCAGTGTGGAGGCCTGAGGCTTGGGCCCTTTCCCTCTGGTGCCCAGCTCCTTTTGCTGACTATAGGCAGCTTTAGCCTTCTGGAAAATGTGAGACACCACCTGCAAAAAGAAAGAAATGACCAAAGCTCCCTCAACTACATGGAAAGAACAATCTCTTCTATGTGAAACCAGGGGCCCTGTCTCCCTTGCCCCTAGCAGTGCCAGGAACCCAGCTGCATCCTCAGACAGTCTATGAGTTTTATAAATAAAATGCATCAATTGCAGGCAAAGACAACTTGCTCAATTCCCAAATGTCCTTCAGTAGAACAAAACTCCTCATGGCTCCTCCAGGTTCTCCTGACATGAGGTTCTGCTTCTCACATGAAAGCAATGCGTGGCTCATTAGGTGTCTGCAATAGAGATCTTCATCTTGAACCACTACAGTACCTTGAGGTGACTCTGAGAAAAGATATCCAGCACCTCTGGACGCAGCTGGTCACGGTTTTTATTAACAAACTTGTGGACCTGCAGAAGCAAAGTCTGATTTAATGTGCTGTTCAGACCACCAACCAGACAGGTAAACACCCCTCTTACACACACCTTGACTTGGGGCAGACAGCTGGAGAGGTAGAACAAGGGGAAAGCCCTAGAGAGTGACGCCTGCTCTTCCTGCTGCCACCAAGAATGGAGGGGACAATGACTTCTGCATTTAGGAGGGGTTGCTCCGTTTCCCCTTCATATTGCCCAGCAGGCTTTCACCCCTCACTTTCAGCCGCAAGAGCTTTCCTGGATTTCCAGGGCTCTGAGACAAGGAATGTAGGCTGCTGTGGAGCTGAGGCCATCACCTGTTTTGCTTCTGCCCAGAGGCAGCTTAGTTGCCTCTCCTAACAAGAATCTCCTCATTTCTGATAAACAGATGCTCTAGAGGGATGTGCAGTTACAAAGAGGAGGCTCTGTTCACAGCACTCGGAGCTGGTCCATCAGGACATCCACAGCATGCTTCCAAGCTGGTCTGTTGCTCCAACTGCTCAGAGTGCCCTGCCAGCTCACCTGATAGGTGACAGGGCCTGCATAGTGCTTCACAGTGAAGACTGGCAAAGGAAGCTTGGGCTTGGCATACCAAGGGCTGTTTCCATGATGGTAATGACATTTCTGGAGGAAAGTGTGGTCAGTGGCCTGTTAAGGAGATGACAAACATGTTTCCTGCTGCTGCAACATATTCAGTAGGCTGAAAAGCCACTGTTAAACCAAAGGTAAAACATCTAATGCTTGTGCAAACAGTCCTTGTTCAATCTGTATAACTGCCTCACCATAACCATCCTGTGAAAGGGTTCCTATAAGACAATAAGAACTTCTCACCTGAGTCAGCGAAGTCTGGTCATCCAGGATACAAAAGATGCCATGGGGTTTTGCAGCAATGAAATCTAGGCATGACTCACTGTACGTCTTGGAAATAGGAATCCAAGCTAACTGCTCTTGGCTATATTCTTCCTGCATGTTAAAGACCAGCCAGTCAAATCCAGCCATGCAAACAAGAACAAATGGAGGGAGTTAACAGAGGGATTTGATTTATTAATCAGGAAGGTAATGTTTCGCTGCTGTTAGATACTTGCCTAGAATTATCTAGTTTTGCATTCTGAAACTTCTTCTAAAGCCACTAATGACTTTCCTAATTTAAGAGAGGAAGGCAGAGTGATGAAGTGAACTGTAGAAGGCAACTAGTCTCATAAATACACTTTCATCTCCAGGTGGATGAGTGGTACATAAAATGCTACAATGAAACAGGCTTTAAGAATACCAGCTGAGGTCTGGGGTCCTTGATCCTGACCAACTCACTTACAAAATCTGTAAAAGGGAGCAAGGCACTAACAAACTCCCCTTCCCTTAATTTACTATAGAATTAGTAAAAGATCTTTGGACTAGGATTCCACAGGTACTGCTTAAAAGGGCGAAGTCTATTCAGCCTCCTGCTCCCCCACTAAAGGATACTCCCCAGCTGAGGCTGCCTCAGCTCCTTCACATGTCCTGCCTTTCACCTGCTGGCATGAGTTCCATTTACCTCTTCCTGGGCGATGACAGTCTGGCTGAAAAAACTCTGGAGATGCTCATTGGCAAAGTTGATGCAGAGTTGCTCTAAGCTGTTCACACCTAGATCCTGCAAAGACAAAAAGGCATCATCACTTCCAACCCACAGCCCTCCCAGGAGGCTGTGTCTTCTTGTGAATAATGCACAGCACCAGATGGTGTGCTGATCTAAGCTGCTGGTTCAGGCAGCTTGTTCTGATCAGTGTGAATGAACCTGAGAAATTCAAATCATCTTACATCTCGTTTGCAAGCTCTCAGCCTCGTTTATTGACTAGGCAGAACAGCAAGAGACAAGACAAGCTGTGAAGAGTACAAAGAAGAGGAGACCTACTCTTGGATTCACACCCCACCCTGTATATGCTCCATTGTTTGCAGCAATCATCAGAACACACAGATTTTAACAGGAATCCTAAGCATAAAACTCACAGGCCTTGATGAGCACGTATCACTCTGAGCTCCTGCTCTGCCTGTTATTTACTTACCACAAGCCTGGAAAGCCCCCAGGAGCCCACTGGGGCAGAGATGTGGGTGTATACCTGCCACAAGGGTAACAATGCCTGACCCAGAACCCTAGATGCTACCTTAACCTCAATTTCAAAAAGCAACACCTTGCACAGCCTTCGCTTATAAATTATCTGCACTCCTATCCCTGGCCTGATCCAAAGCCTAGCGGATCAGGGAGAATCTCTTCGGAAACTTCAGCAAATTCTGGACTTGTCCCTACTCAGGCTGGGAATAACAGAAAAGTAGGATATGCTGAAGCACATGAAAAGAAATAAGTTGTAAAAGATGGTGTTAATATATTTTCAGCTTTACCAAAATCTTCAGGAACAAATGGGAACAGTTGGATTAAAAGAACATTAAAAATGTTTTTCTTACTTATGTTAGTAATAGCACCAGGAATAATTAGAATGTGATTCATTTAGAGTTAGCTTATTCAGCTAACCTCATCAGTACAGCAAATTTATACTAGGTGGGTTTTGGTCCATCAAAACAGGATGATGAGTGATGTGGCTCCCCAGGCCACTGCTGAGCAGCAAAACAGAGGCTGCAGGGAAAGGACTGTGAGCTGTTTTTCACAGAAATTTGTGTGTAAGTGAACATTCTAACAAACTTCTGGAGGTTTTGTCAAACCTTTAGGTGAGAATTGAACCATGGAGTTAAAATCCATGTGTCCTTTCAACACCACACATAACCTGGTTTGTAAACTCCAGTGCACTTGCTGAAAAGACAATTTTGATCTGTATTTAATGCAGCATATGAGCTAATTCAATGGGCCAAGGTGGCTGAAAGTGGTGGTTTTGCTCTGATTTAAAACCAAATCAGTTTACTCTTCCTTAGAATGACAGAACCAAAGCTAGTCGTGTGCACTGTCTGTGCAGCATCATACTGGTCAATTCATGCAAAGGTATCAAACATGCAAAGCTGACATGGCAGGAGCACCAGAAACTACTCTGAGACTAGGCTGTTAACTGCCTATGATTGTTAGGACTCTGCTCACACTCCGATACTATTTACAATCCACCAGTCCTATGTACCTTAGGAGTCTACCTATGCCACACAGCCACGGAAGGCTATGGGCTCCTCCAGAGAGCAATTCATAATAGGAGTCTACAGTAAAGGTGTTAAATCTCACCCTGAGCAAGCACTTCTCTACTGCCTCTGAAAAAAAGAAGTACCTCTCTGAACACAGACATCTACATTACATGGTACAATTACTGTCTCCTTTCTGAGGAAAAAACAAAACTGAAACAAACAAAAAGGAACCAAAATGACCCATCAGATATGCTTCCATTTCTGACAGTGACTGAGGAGAACCAGCACATGCACTTGCAGGCCAGAAAATATCAAAAAATATAGGAAAAGCAACCTCAAAACCATGTATGTCCACGATGCCCACGGCACAGTCCGATTCCCAGGGAGCCAACCACTCATTAATTCTCAGCAGCAGCCACTCAAAAAGCAGGTAATACAGAGTCTTGGCAATGGAGTCCCTGAGTAGGAGAGGGGGGTAAAACCAGTTACAGCAAAGACAGAACCCTTGGGTGCAACTCAGACAACAACAGAAGTCGTCACCTGGCATCGATGGCTCCTTCTACAGACAGAGGGGTGAAGATCCGATCATAAGAGGTCACCTGGATATATAAAGATTTGGAATTTACTGTTATGATCTCACAAATTCACTTTTTTTTTTATTTATCCACAAGGAAGTCAGCCTGGTTAATAAATGGAATTTTTTTTTCTATTTGGCATGAGAAGTTACCTAAGTCTCAAAGGGAAAAATTAAAAACAGAATTTTGCTGCCACATTTCAGGATGGGAGTCAGCTGGCCAAAGTGTTCAGCTTGAAGCCACCTCATGTCAGGAAAAAGCACTCCTGGACATGAGTTATTCCATCTTTACAGAGCTGCCTTGAGGTGTTCAGCTCATCCCCATTACTGATCCAGCACAGCAACCATTTTACTCCTACTGTTACCTCCCAGATTTTGGACCTTCTGAAGTGGTGGCCCTTCTGCTGACAGAGCACTGGGCTAGGGTATTCCATGCCTCAGGAGGAATGAGAAATTGCCAAAAAGGTACTCACAGTGACACGGTGAGTGACAGCACTTTGCAGGAAATCTGCTGAGACTCGTAACAAATTGGCCACAATCTGAATCTCAGTGCTGCTGGCAATGGCTGCGTGTTCATAGGATTCTTTCTAAATAATGGAGAAGAACAACAGACTCAGCTGCACACTCCACTAGTATTAATGTTCTCAACAGCACCTCAGCTGCACAGAGCTGGTCACAGCCTGGGCAAAGTGCCAGCATCCAGGTTTATTTTGGCTCCTCAAAGAGCCACCCAAGCTCTAATGACCTTTGGTTGCCTCCCAACTTCTGTCCTTGCCTAGACCAGTCTAAAGCCTAACGTCAGAAGAACAGAATAGTCTTCAAAAGATATAATCTTCAGTCAAGTATAATGTCCCCAGTCCCATCACATGGGATCACAGCAATGTTCAGCACGAATAGCCCGTTCCCAGGCCACCAAGGATTAGTGTACCTCGTAGGAGGTAAAGCAGATATTCCCCAGTTGCAGAATGGCGGCCAGGACAGCCCAGGTGGAGGTCAGCTGATCATCCGAGAGGCTGATTCCCTCCAGAGCTTGCACCAAGACTAGAAAGTCCTGACCGTCCTCCTTCCCCAGGATGTCACAGGCTCTGCCCTGAGAGAATAGGGACAGATAATGTGGTCAGCCCCTTCTTGCCCCAGCCTGGAGCTGAGCTACCAGCAGCAATCTCAGAGAAGTAGTTCAATGTTTTAAGGACTGGAGGAATCTGAAATAAAAAGACCAAAGACGCCACTAGTGGGAGCTCAGCATTCAAGACAGACCAGTCTTTTCTCTCTGGAGTTTTTGTCAGTAAGATCTCTCTTGCTCACACATGCTAAGTTTTTATTATGGTTCCCGTATAGGCACCCCAGCTACCCCTTGCTCACTACTGAAGTGCAGCTTGAGAGAAGAACAGATGCCAGAATCTACTCCCAGGTAAGTCATGTCAGAGTTGCTACCCCAAATGGTACCAGAACCTAATGTACCAAAGCAAATGGGTTTCTGTGCACCTAGAGAGCCATCCTGGTGTATAGTCTCACTCACCTCTACCACAGAGCTTCACTACAACATGGGCATATTATTCTTACTCTTGTGGTTTTCTCTACAAGAGGACACTCCTAACAACTGCCTGTGACCCTAAAGTTCAAGAAAAATCAAGTCAAGGGGATCTGTAGAACCTGTTTGTGCACTCTTTGACAAACGTTTACAGCTGATCGCCAGATTCAGATGAGGACAAGAATGAGGTCCAAGGCAGCTCTTGGGTGGCTTCTTGCCAAGACCAAGAGCCAAGAGAGATTTTAGTCAGTCTCTACTAACTTCTCTATGCATGATCTGATCTTTTTCCCTTTCTTCTCTGCAGCAAGCTGAGACACTCCTGTTAGCTACCACCCTGAGTTTAGTTTACAATACAGATCCTTTCCCAACTAGGAACATCACCCCATTAAGGGATGGGCCCTTAACTGACCCTCCATCCTTGAGTCGTTAATGATACTTGTCCATTCCTTGCCTGAAGGGAAGGTGATAACAATCATTCGTCAAGGATTCCTCACACGACCACAGCTGCTGTAAAGAGTTTGCCCGCCTGGCAAAGCTGACCCACACAGCTGAAATGGGACAGATATCGTGTTATTGCTGTGAACTCTTGTGTATGGAAAACATTCTTAAACAAAGGAAACCATGCTCCAAGATGATGGCTTGCCCTAAGTCTGGCAAACAATTTTCTAATTTAAATAGGTTGTAATCAGCAGTACATTTCAGTGGCTTAAAACTTCCACCTGTTGACTCAGTCAATGAAGCAAGTATTTTGCCGACGGTAGAAAGAAATACCCCGGGCTTTTTTTCAGTGCCACAATATATTCAAACGCAAGGAAAGACGAGGAAAGGATTTCTTCACCACAAGGTGGAGCCATGGGCCTACACGACAATTCCTTTTAAAAAAGGCTTTCTTTGGGAGCTGAAGGGGCCTGAAAGGTGAGAAAAAGATCACGTAACAGTGAAAGGTAGTCCTTCTTAGGTCAGGTATGAGAAGGAGCAGAGCAGACTTTAGCATAGTCCTGAGAGGGACACATCAGGAAGGAAGCAAAGTTATCAGGTGCCTCACTAACCAAACAGAAGTGATGTCTCAGCCATTTCACACTATCAGCTGCTGCAGAGCATCCTCGCCTCACTCACCTGATTCAGGTAATAGTAAGACTCTGCCTCTTGCAAGTATAACTCCTCTTTCTGCTCCACAGGCAGCCCAGCCAGTAGCTCATAAAACACATGGTAGTTCCTCTCACCACGGGCCTGACAGGGAACAGAGTTCATAGAGTTGACTCATATCCAGTTCCAAAATCCTACAGAATACATGCTGCCAGGAACCAAACACTCAAAGAGCAGGCCACTGAGACTCTGAGGTCAGGAAGATGAGGCCAGAAGCCACCCAAGAAGTATTTAATTTAAAAGTTTTCAGGGTTTCTCACTGACACCTTAAGAGCATTCTTTTTGAGGGCAGTCCCTTTCACATGGCTCCAGTATCTGACCTTTTCCACACTGCAGACATTAAGAAAAATTAGTTGAGGAAAGATTTAACTTCCAGTAATCCCTAATAAGTGGCTTCATTCAGACTGTTTGAGACAGAGAGACCTCCTATTTCATTCAAATAAAATAAGCAATCACCTTGTGCTATACAGAGGGGACATATTTCTTGCTAACAGAAGAAATGGGAAGCAATTCTCATACTTATTCCAATCTCTGTTATTTAATGGTAAATTTAAGATTAAATATGAATAAAGGAGAGAGGGACCCCTCTGGGAGGGAGGGGCTCATTGGTCCTCACCTGAAATACCACACGAGACTTCTCCAGCAGGTACTGGGAGATGGATGTTCCCACCACGACGCCACTAAGTGTAAGACAACAACAGATCCTGTCAGAAGGTAGTGACAGATTTTCTGTAGACCCATTTCTCTGAGGATTTAGCAGAGGGAGTTGTTGCTGAGAAACAAGGGCATGACCTGACCAACTTGCTCTGAATTTTGAAGCTTTCCAGCATTGGTGTTTTGTATCAGACAATTACAGGGAAAGCAGCTATGAAACGTACAGATTCAAGTCTCTGGGTTCTGAACAGCCTCCGGAGTACAAAGGAGCTTAGACTTGAATGATCCTCACAGAATACGTCCTGAAAATAGTCCAGGGAACATGCCACAACCCTTCCCTTCAGCCATATCTGATTGCTGTTGCATTACCACTCCCCCATCTGACCTTACCCACCCATTTCATCTGTCAGGCTGATAGCCTGTGGGGACAGGACCCACCTTTGTGTTTTGTAATTTAATTGCATCTTGCACAAAGTCATCCTGGACCAGAAGCAGAATGTCCAAGTACTACAGCAATAGTGGGCCATGCAGCCAGCAGCCTGGAGTTAAGCTACATGCAAAGACCTATAGGCCTTTAAGCCTGTCATGTGTCCCATGCAGATTAGGCAGACGTGTAATGAAGCACTGAATTAGTGGACACCTGAATATATACAGTTCATTTGAAAAGAGTCAATATGGCTTCTGTAAAAGGAGATCCTGCCTCACAAACCTCCTGGAGTCGTTTGAAGGGGATGACAAGTTTACAGGCAAGAATGATCTAAAGGATATAGCCTACATGAATATCCAAAAGGTTTTGACAAGTTGTGCAACTTTCAGGGAAACCAAGTAACCATGGCGTAAGAGGGAAAGTCCTGATGCGGGTAGGAGTAAATGGCTACTCCTCTTAACAGTGGGAGGCGATGACTGGAGTTCCACAAAGTGTCTGTGCTCTGACCTGTGAGTGTAACTCAAGGTTTAGTGAGTGACCTAAAAGAGGAGCTGCACAGCAATGTCACAAAGCTTCCTGACTGTATGCAATTATTAAAGGCAGTAAGGATGAAGGTGAACTGTGAACAAATGCAGACAGACCTTACACTGCTGAGTGAGTGAGCAAGAAAATGGCACATGAAATTCAATGTAGATAAATGCAAAGTGATGCATAAAGGCCAAAGTAATGCCAGCTTCACATAGAAACTGACAGGCTCCAAGTTAACCAATGCTGCTTAGGACTGAGACCATGGGGTTGTGATAGACAGTTCCATGAAACTATCAGCTCAGTGCTTGGCAACAGTCAAAAAAAAAAAAAAAAAAAAAAAAAAGAAACAAAACGAAACCAGAAGTTAGAAAAGAGGCAGGTTCAAAACAAAAAAGGTGTTTTTCATGGAACTGGTTAGACCTGTCAAACAGTTGCCAAAGGCTGTTGCAGAGGCATGAAGTTTATATGACTCCAAGAGGAAACTGGAAAACCACAAGAGTCTCAGAAAAACTCCTGAACTGCTGGAAACAGTTAAAAGCTAACAGAGTGTTAGAGAAAAGCATTATATGTATTTGGCCTGTTCTTACTGTTGCTCAGTGAATGCTTGTGGCCAGCATTGGAGACACAACATTGAATTAGATGGCTTCTTGGTATAAACCAGTTCAGCCATTCCTTCATTCTTAATTTATCACCCATCTTGAGAGGTGAAGCTCTATTCCTTTGTGGAGGAAACCTAAAAGCAAATAGGGTTGTAAATTCACCCTCTTCCTATCCTGATGATAACAAGAGTGTAAGGGAGGGAGGGCTATTGCATGAGCTCTAAGCACTGCTAGATATTTTGTCACCCAAGCACCCCTTGACACCTGGGAAGGACAGCATCCCAAGATGTTTCTTTAACTCACTGTTGCAGGTGGACATTCAGAAGCTTTCCAAAACGGCTTGAGTTGTCATTGAGAATGGTTCTGGCATTCCCAAAACTCTCCAGGATGGGTAGGACACTGCAGGGCTTGAAGAAAAGAGGAAGAGAACATTTCAGCAGCAGTCATGGGTTTTTAAACCCAAAAGGTTTAAAAGATTAAGTAGCTGCTAGTTTGAAAATCCCAGATAAACAGGACTTCACTGAAATAATTCCTGCCTGGGTAAAGAGTCTCTTTTTAAATTTGTCTTGGTGTCATTACGTCAAGCCATTGGTGAGTTGTTCTATGAGCTCTTTACTTTCACTGATATGACCTTTCACTTTAATTCTGCTTTGTGTTTGTTCAGATTGACCTCCCAGACACTGCTATAAGGTCTCTGAGGCAGGTGTCATTTCTCTGTTTAAACAGATACAGTGCTTTATACAGTATCAGGGCTCCCAGATACTAAAATACAGAACAACAAATACACCAGCTGTCCTCGTGTCTTTATGGGACCTTCAGCTTGAACCACAAGTCATCCAAAGTCCAGCTCAGTTAAACAGGAACAAAGAAATAACATAAACAGTATGGCCTCTTTACCCTGTCTTTGGCTTCTACTCCTTGCACAACCATCACAGCATAAAGCCAATCTCAGTTGCCTCTTACCTGTCTGATCCTGTGGCTGTCTGATCTCTGGTACAGCATGGTCAGGTACTGCACAATTGCTTTGGCAGCTTCTGTTTTACCTGATCCACTGTGTCCACTGGAGGAACAAGAAGTAAGGAAGCTGGCATGAAAGCAGAATTACTTAATTTAGATGTATCAGAGGACCCATTACAGTAAATCGGTGGAGTTGTACTGATTTACAGCAAATGAAGATCTATCACATATTGTTTGAAACACTGAGACAACTTGACAAAACAGGGCCAAATAAAACCCCACTGTGGAATGCCAAACGCCTCCTCTTCCACTCCTCCAAACTGATGCGAAGCTAAATTCAAACCATATTTGCAGAGTGAAATAAAAATCCATCTTATTCATGTTCTCTACTGACAGCCTTCATACAGGAGCCGGAAAGATAAACTTATAGACAGTGAAATATAAAGATGAAAGTCTTACATAAAGAAATTAACAAGCCTTCGGAAAAGTCCCCTTATTTCCCACCTGATGACGACACACTGCTCTTGCTCTGACGACTGCGATAGCGTGTAGGCCATTTCTGCTATGGCAAAGATGTGTCTAGATGTACAGAAAGAAAACCCCGGTTAACCGACCTCACATTTCTACCTCACAAATAGAGCACCAAAAGGTTACTTGTCAGCAATCTACATTAGAGATGGGCCAGTATCTTGGTCTGAGAAATGTCAGGAACCAGGGAAATCAGAGCTTTGTTCTTTGGTGACGTCAGGATAATACCACTGTTACAAGTTATTGAAAAGTTCTGGTTCCTCCAGGACCTTTTCAGCCTAACCTAAGTAATGCTCCATGCCAGGGTGCTTCATATAAGGGACACCAGCAGTATTATCTGCACTAGAGGAACCTGCCTACGCTTCTAGCTCTGGTAGGGCTGTGCCCATGTTAGCAGTGGGGAGCACATACTGCCAGAAGTCCTCAGTACAGTCCCAGCAGGCACTGAATTCAGGACCTTCGAGCAATACTGAAGAAACTTAACCTAAAAAGTTTAGCATTTAGCATTACAGGTCCGAGCAACCACAACTTTGCCAAATAGATTGTTCACTTCCAGTGATGCTCATCCTGCTTTATCAGACAACTGGAGGAAAATAAAATACTTTCTAGAGCACAAACTGAACAGAGTTAGGGGGTTATTTGAGAAAGAGAAACATACGGGGCATTTTTTGAGAGAGTCCCTCGGTGGTACTGGGTAGCCACATCTTCAGAGTAGATCCTGAGGTCTTTGAAAGGATTCACAGAAACCAAGATTTGCCCAATGTAGGTCTAGGACAAAAATAAGAAAGGGGGGAAAAAATCTGGTGGCTTCTTCAAATTTTCTGAATGAGGAGTGCAACTGAACACATATATTAATACAAAGATTAAAATGAACTTTAAAGGAATACTGTCTATTCTGACTATACTGGCACCTTATTCAGGGCATGGCACAATTTTTCAGTGGTCATTTTCAAAACTGTGTCATTAATATTTTGGGATAAGTGAGCACTCACTGGTCTGTGGTCATCTTCACTGGTCACTGTCTATTCCCCAAGCTTCACATGAAATTACAGGCACAGGTTTGAACACCTGAGCCAGTAAATGAAAGAGAAAACAATTACCCATCCAGAACTAGCTCTGGAACACAACACTAAAATGTTTGCAGAAACTCTGAAATTTCTTCCCAAGATCCACAATTTTAACTCAGAACTGCTTTGCTAAGACAGGAGAGTTCCACTAAGAGCAGCTGAGGCTAAAACTGAACCCAGGTATATTCATGGGTTGGCAACAATACCAAAATTAAAGTGAAATTCTGAGACTTTCAGATTTTACCACAAACATTTCATGCTACCCATTGTCTGAGCAAAAGCAGTGTGAGTATCCTTTTTATCAGTGTTCCCAGTAATGAGTGAGCTCTTGAGCTACCTGGTACATTACTAAAGCTTGATGGAATGATAGAAATTGTTTTCTCTTAAAACTCATTGTTCAGAATGAATAAGCACTGGAGAAAACAAAACAAAACAGAACACCACTACCCATACATAAATAAGATTGCGATGGAACCTCTTCTTCAGACACAGCAGAACTGAGCTCTCACAGACTTCCCTGCAAACAGAGGAAAGGACTTGTCAGCCATAAGCTTCATTCACATGTGTTAATATTAACCTTCCTGCCCTCCGAAGGATTTTGTAGGAGGCTGGGATCTGAAACTATTTACTGCCTCCATGTGGTTCCAACATGTCCAGGATTAAACACATCAGAGAATAGAGCAGCCAAAGCTGAGAATATCCAGCCTGTCCATCCCCGTGTGATCACACCTCCTTGCTCACAGCCTTTACAGCTGTTTATATCAACAGGATGGCAAGGGTAGGGGGTGCAGGACGCATGAGAAGCAGTGTTAGGTGCTTCTTTTTTGACAACAGCAGTGACCCCATGATTTAAAAGCTGTTAAAGCTGTAGGGCCCGAGTTTGCCATAGCTGAAGGCAACGGGAGTTGCTAAAGCCACAGATGCTAGTGGCAGTAGGCAACCAACACAGAAATGCGCCTTTCATCCTTCAAGTCTTCCTGACTTACCACACACTTCATGCAACAAGAATGGTATGTCGAATTCCCAGTTCTGCACCTCTGCAACACCACAGGAGTCACATCAGCCTATAAGCCTCGTTACCCCTACCCATAAAGTATATTTGGATTTTTTAGAACCCATTTCAGGACTGGGAACCATTTAACAGGAGAGTTAGAGTTCCCTGGATGCATCTGTAAGAAAGTCTGCTAACTAGGATGAGCTGCTCTCTCTGGTGTGTGACTGCAGAGATTCGGCATGTACTTCCCTGTGCAGCAGAGCCTGGGCACACACCACACACAACAGGCAGGAGTTCCCTCTGCAGCTGTGCTCCTCCCCACATGATTCAGTGTAGGTCCATAACTTAAACAGTGCAATTCAGTTACTCGGCTATGATATGCATCAAATTAATTCTATTTTCTCACATGGTAGCCAAGGATCTATAGTGTGCTTTCTGTTGTTGAGCCAACAGGAGCTTTGAAGGACAACAAGCAAGCCCCTGTGACCTTGAATTAGCTGCAGAATACCACTGAGGACACATACTCCAGTCTGGTTAGATCTTCTGTCTCCTCAATTCCTACACAGTGGTCTTCACACATGTACACCTGAAATGCATAGATATATTAGTGAAAATCAGGAGATGTTCAGCTTCATTCCAATACTGGAGACAACACTTGTACCTGTTTCTGCATGAATTCCATCTCTAGCATGTTGTCAGTGATGTCTTCTGCCTCCCACGGCTCCTTGCAGACCTTCATCACATGGCTGTTGGCCAGGTGTGGGTCCTTGTAGACGGCCCATTTGCTTAGGTTCTCAACGGTTGGTTGTGGCAGCAGCAGTTCAGAATTCAGCCACGCTGCAGGATCGCATCCCTGAGCTTGCTGCTGAGACCAGTGAACACAAGGTGTGACCATGGACCCTGCAGTCTGGAGAACACTTGAACCCTCTTTGACATCTACATCACTGGAATAATCTGATGCATGTATTGGATCCTCTTCTCGATGTGGAAGGAAGCCCTTTTCACTGTTTCTCTGAGGGCTTTGGTCCAAAGATCTGGGAAGGTCACATTTGAATCTGCAGCCCTGTTGCACAGGCATAACAGATTTTCTGGCTGATAGAAATCTCACTTCCTCTGGGAAAAAATCATTCCCAGAGCCCCTGGATAAGGAGGTTTTTGTCTTAACCATGCTGTGGACTCTGGGGAATACTACAGCAAACTTGGCATCAGCAGCATTGTTCTCATCCAAGCTAAGTAAGTACGGAAGGGAACTGGTTCCATGAAGAGGGGAATCACCAGAAGAAAAATCAATGTGTCCCACTTCCTCTGCCATTTTAGAACCATCTTTCCCCTCCACTAATGGGGGAGAAGATTCTTTGTCACTCAGCTCAGCCCTCGACAGCTGTCCAGTGGCACCAGGGAAGGTTTTGCCAGACCAACCAACCCACCCAGCAGCGCTTACAACCTGAATTGCCACTCTACTTCTGAATCCAAAAGGTTTGCTGCTCCTCTTTCTCTGCCCAAATTTCTTCAAGAGCCATCTTGAAATACCAATTGCACGTGCCACGCTCAGAAGACGAGCTTTCAGGCTTGCTTTCTTGGCAGGTTTTTGACCAAGCCAGCTGGTGACTTTTCTAAAAGCAGAATGGGTGTGCAAATACTTGGATCCTTTCCCATCATGCATATTTTCTTTTTTAGAAGGTGCCTCTGCAACTACTTCTTCTGCTTTCTCTTTTTTTGCCTCTAAAGTCTGGCTTGAGCTCAGTTTAACTTTTCCAACAACTTTTCCAACTTTCTTCTTCTTGCCAAGGAGCTGCTTATCAGATGATTTTTTTGTAATAGTGGAGCAGCTTGAAATATGTGAAAGATTCAATCTTTTCTCTCCAAAACTCTGAGTTATGTTGGATTCTTTCTGTGTACTGAGGGTTTCTAGAGTCGTGGCTTTTGAACAGATGCTTTCAACATTTTTCAGGTCAGAGTTGGTTTCCAAAGCCATCTGGACAGGATTTGTTTTACAGCTTGTTAATAGTTTGGTCTCAGCAGTTTTATGTTTCTTTTTCAGATTCAGAAGGATTTGGGATTGAGAAGAGCATTTCTTTGTAAGTATCGTCGTCATTAACTCCTGCTTGCTGCAGTCTGATGAACTGTCCCTCTGGATATGTCCTACCACTTTACTTTGTTCTGCAATCTCACACCTCCCAGATTTCTCTTTCAGTATCATCGGCTGCGTGGAGAGCAAAGGGCTATCTTCCAGCGCGCTGCCTTCATCATTCACCTTCTCTTCCTGTTCAGTTCCTTGAAGCACTTTGCTAAGGCAAATGTGGAGGTTTGCCTTCACAGCACTAGGCAGTGGCTGTTTTGTTGCATTTTCTTTTCCTTTGTCAATGCTCTCTTCAGCGCTGTTCTCCCCATTGCTGTCAGAATTATCCTGTGCCTCTTTTGATGTATCTTGAACTTTGCCATTTTCTGATATATTTTCTTTGCCTACTTCATTATTGTAATTTTCTCCATTCTTAAGGCTTTTAAGTTGGAATCCTGAGATGCTTACATCATCGTCTTCCTCACTGCTCTCAGCTAGAATAGATTTTGGTTTTCTTGCCATGTCATCTTGCTTCTTCATTTTCTCCTCTGCCTCCAACCCTGCAGAGTCAGTGCCTTCATCCTCAGATTCATTCCCTCCATCTGTGGTCACCTGCTCCCTTTGAGTTTTATTAGATGCTTCATTACCTTCATCAAGCAGTTCCTTGTAGCCTTTTTTGTCAGCCACAGGAGGATCTTCGGGCATGGCTTCCTTCTCACTGATCCCATCTTCCTCTGAAGAACTACTCGTCTCTCCACTGCTTGCAGTGCTGTACACTACAGCCTCTTTTGTACCTTTTTTATGGGTCCAATGGCCTTCACTGCTGGAGTCAGAGCAGGAGTTATCTGAGGTTTCCAGGATATTTTCTTCTGCACTTTCAGTGACAATAATCCTGGTATGTTTTCCAACTGGCTTTTTCCCAGTTCTCTCACCTTTTCCCTGTGCCATACTGCCTTGGGATTGAGAACCTGACTTCTGCTCAGAGCCTTCCTTAAAGCCATGATTCTCATTGTGCTTTTCCCTGTGCCCGGCATTGTGTGCCTTCTGCAGTGAGCCATGTTTCTGAGAGCCTTCAACACTCTGCACTGCAATTGGCTTTACAGACTCTG
This sequence comes from Phalacrocorax carbo, assembly GCF_963921805.1. Lineage (NCBI taxonomy): Eukaryota > Metazoa > Chordata > Aves > Suliformes > Phalacrocoracidae > Phalacrocorax > Phalacrocorax carbo. Next base: position 1,654,789 of record NC_087528.1, read on the forward strand.
ACTCAGTGACTTCTTCACTAACAGCAGGGTGCTTTCCACACTTCTTTTTAAAACTGTGTTTCTTGCTGTCTGTGGTGGCCTTTTCCTCCTTATCACTACTGTCCTCGCTTTCTCGTCCTGATGTCGTTCCCTGTTGCTTGCAGGCCTTTCCTTTTTTCCCCTCCAACCTGGACACTAATTGTTCTCCATATTTTCTCCCCAAACCAGATTCTCTTTTATCATTTCTCTTGTAGGGTCTTTTACCCTGGAATAACTTCTGTCCATTTTCTTTGCTTCTCTGAAACCTCTGGCTTTTTAAGGGGTCCTTTTCAAGGGTGTCGACTTGTTCAGGCAATGACCCTTTGTCCCTCAGCTGGCTTTTACTCTTATCTTCCCACCGTCTCCCACAGTGGATCTTTGAACCTCCTGGGGAGCTTGCCTTTTTGTCACAATTCAACTCTTTCTCTTTTCCAAACTTTTTGTGCCAAGTCTTGGATTGGGAAGGAGGCATTTCTCCAGCGTTCAGGAGTATGTGACGGCTTATCTCAATTCACCTCTGAAAGGAAACATTGTGCATTTTGCTGTGAAATAAGCTACAAAGAAAAGTCAGATCCTCCTAAGTGGTAATTTACCTCATTTCTATAGAACTGAACAAACGTTTGCAGAACCATACCTGTGCAGCTGAGGAGTGCCAAACTGACTGTCCTGTTCCACATTAATCTCTGGTTTATTTTGTCATGAATCATCCTAATTTTCTTTTTTTATTAGGACTCTGGTGAAAGGCCAGTCATATACAGGCAACTGAACAAAATCTGTGATTTTCTGCAGTTGACAAAGGTTTGGCCACACTGTAGTTTAAGAAAGAACAATTATTTTATTTCTGGTTTTGCTTCTCCAGTAACCTTCTTTGTGCTGAAGAAGAGAGGAACACATCTAACAATCTGCAGCAAATGAATGAACAGCAAAGAGTTAACTCAGTTTCCTAGGTATCCAGAACCACAGTTAGATCTATATGAACAACACTGGCTTGCACATTGAAAATACACAATACTGAGTAGATGCTGTATTGCTGAGTAGAACTGAAAAGACCATGACTGTACAAGCTGTACTGCAGTACTAGAATCTGTACAAGATGAACTGATATGTAGTTAGTAGAAAAGATGCAAAAATATAAACCTCACTTTTGTGTTTATTATTCTTCCCCCTTTTATTTGAGCACTTGTCTCTTAACAGGAAAATAAGTACTTGGTAAATTTAAATATACATTGTAATTACAGTTAAATAGTACCTAATTTTCCAGGGGATAACCTTTTACATTTTCTGCAGTGCAAGAGAAGGACATTCATGAACAGATCATACTCAAGATTTGACCTTTCATGAAAACAGTTTAGTCAAAATAGGAAAATATATGAGGAAAGCATCTCTCATAGCAAATCATGTCTGTCCCCAAACAGCTCTCTTGAAATCTTACTGGAGAGAAAGCTAAATAAATAAAGGAATTAATGAGGAATGGGAAAAAGAGAAAAGAAATAAAACGGTAGAAAAAGAGATATAATAGAGTGGACAAAACCAATAACAACCCAATCATGTAAATTGGTAATCTCTGCAGGAAAAGACAGCTGAAACTCGGTTAACTTTGTAGCATAAGTTTACATTTCAGAATCGCTTCTGAAGACTTAGAAAGAAAGAAAAAAACCCAGTAATCTTCTGTCAGTATTCTTTTTTTAGGATAGCTTATGTTAGTTGCCCACAGCAAAAGGATTTTAAAATTATTATAACTGATTCTACATCAGGATTTTTGTTGATACATTAACTACTTCCAAAAACACAGTGCATAAATCCTGGCGAGCATTTGTATGCCAAAGAAAACCCCTAATACAGACCTAGTGCATGTCTGTGGAATTGCCTGTGTCCGTCTTTTCTTTTAGCATGAAGGGGCTGTTTTTGAATGGTGTGTTCTGTGAACAAATGTTCGATGCGTCCCAGGATCTGGCTAAACCGAGCAAGAAGTCAGAAGCAAATACTACTCCACTCTGTAACAGCATCTCCACACAACTCCTCCTGAGTGCGCTGTTATTAGCTGACAGTCTAGGAAATGTTCGGTATTTCAAGTGTAAATTAGCATTTCTTATCTCTTTATCTTTCCTTTAATCGGAGGCAGGAAATAAAGGATGTAAAAGTACCCAAAGGAGTAGTCCTGACCTTTCAGCCTGTTGGAAAATAGCACTTCTATCCTTTCCAGGTATAAAGGTACTTTATTTTATGAGTCAACCTTTTGCTGCTTCAGACAGACCAAAATACCACTTGGGCTCCAGACTCCACTTCTACCCATTTGTCTGAATGAAGTGCTAATGGCAGGGTCTGGTTTTGATTCCCCAGACACTAAACACTTCAGGGCAAAGGTCCAAACCAGAACACAGTAAGGGCAAAACTGAAAGGAAATGATGGACCAGTGAAAGGAAAACTTGGAGGTGAAGAGAGGAGAAGAATGGGACTAAGAAAAAAAAAATTATAGCAAGAAGCCCAACAGTTGGCAACAACTTTCCAAAGAGAAAAGGTTAAAAGCCTGCTGTTAGGGCCATTTGTAGCTACCTTAGAGATTACATTAGCCAGTGATGGGTGAGGAACAAACCAGCACACAGGGCACAGGGAAATTCCATTATATATTTTGTCCTCTCACCTCTTTTTCTCTTAAACTCTTCTCTCTCTTTGCTCCTTCTTTCTCTTTCTCTGTATTTTTCAGCCAGCTCCATAGATTCTCTACAGGCAGAAGGGAAACTTCCACCCATCAGAGCCTTACAATTCCTCTCAATAGGTAACAGAAGACCTAGCAGTCAAGATCTTGTTACTAATTCCTGCTGTCATCATGACTCCACAAAGCGTTAACTTATTTATTTAAAGGCTGAAATACAGCATCTGGAAGCCTTCAGTCAGATCCTGGACTATTATGGGTTGCTGGCAACATACTCACCTGCCACACAGCTCTGAACCCTGCATCTCAGTGATCATGGTTGCAGCGTACACACTCTGACATCCATACCCAGCAGTAATTGGGACTGCAAAGACACACGAGGGCCAGCAGGGAATTCTTGAGAGATGGAATTGAGCTGGAGGATTAGCTATACTGTATGGTACAAATGTTTTCTTTCCTGTAATGAAAAGTAAACCCTTGCTGGTTATTGTGCATGCGCTACAAGCCTAGAAGAGTTCTGGCCAGGTTTGTTGAAACTTGCTTCCATCCACAGGCTTCTCCTAGCCCTAGGGTAGGGGGATGGGGGAAGAGTACACAGTGATGATTGCAATTCAGCATAAAGATTTAAATCTTTGCAGCTACTATAAAGTCTGACAAGGAATGAGAATTTTTAACATTTAATACCTCAAGAAGGCAGCCTACTCTGCTGGATGGAAATCCAACCGCTCTCCAGAATACCTTATGACTTGCTTGCAGACTAAAACTTGTCTAAGCATCCTTATAAGTTATTTAAAACAAAACAAATTAGAAAATACATTCCAGTGCTCTGGGAACAAACTGGTAAGGGACAACTCAGCGAATCAAAGTTTGCCTCACCTCAGTCACCCCAAGGAGGGCAGCAAAACCACATTTGAGATTTACACAGTCCAGGAAGGCTTGAAGCTCTACAAAAGCAGCACCCTAGGCATGTGTCAAGCACATGGGTTTATTGCAAATGTTTTTTATGCGCACTACCCATTTTGTACTCTTTTGCATGACAGAACAATCTCCCACAACTGGAAAAAACAGTATCTCCCTTTTCCCCTGTTGCAACTCTGACACTGAGCAAAAAGCTGCTGCCCTGAAAGTGCTGTTATGTACAGTTAAGGGTGCTTCAACAGTGTCTTTAGTGTTCCCTCTAAACTTGCTTTTTAACTCTGGTCTAGAGTTGACACTATCCAAAACACCTTGCACAGGTATGTTGCATAGGACAGAGCTCATCTCTTAACATCAAATCCTCTTTTTTTATCCCTTTCGCTATAATAACAGTACTCGCTCGCTATAATACGTAGGTGTCTGGTCACCTTATTTCAGCCCGCCCCCCCCCCCCCTTAATATACCAATACGAGTGGCCTAGATCTCTAAATCCTGCAACAAGAGTTTTGTTACTGAGATTAATGGCAGCTGAATTAGACCCTAAATCCTCAGTTCAGAATAGTTGTTAATATTCTGTTCTCCTGGGGGCTTAAAGTTGATGCAGCTTCTCTACAATACCAAAAGCAGTAGAAAAAAATATAAATTTAAAAGTCTGCTTTTATGTGCTACTGCTGGATAGTCATATGTTGGGAAAGCTAAAGCCTTCTGCGAAACAAAAATGCTGCAATACTTGGATGATGAGGAAAATCAGGAATATCACCCAAATTTGTAGAGAGCTTAGACACAAGACTTTGGGTTGGGTCACTGTAAAAATAGGACCCTAGTCTCTGAATCTGGGTTAGAATGTGAAAACCTAGAGTTCACAATTCTTCTGAGGCAGGGTTTTAGAGCAGATGGTTTTGTAACACCACTGTTATTACTGGGAATGGTAAGATGAATCACTGCTTATATAAACAATTCCTTTGACATCAGACCTGCTTAGATTAACTGCCCTGGACCATCTGCCTCGTGGACATGCTGCAGCAGGTGAAAGATTCACATCAGTTTTCCAACTCCCCTCGCTATACCAACTTCATCTAAACCAATACAGGAAAAAGAAAAATTCATTTTTGTTCTTCCTTTTTAGAAGAAATAAGATGACTTTACATCAGAGAAAGGAGAACCTCAGTGCTATTAAGAAACACAACATGAACCTACAGACAAAAAGAAGAGCAGATAACTCATGCTTTTAAGACCAGCAGAGAAGTGAATCTCATCTTCCCTAAACACAGTAGTTTCTCCCAGCTGATACAGAGGAAAAAGTACAATCATTAATCTTAAAGTGAAATGCTTATAACTTAATTCTTAACAGATTCTGTTTTCATTCACCCATACAAATTGCACAAGCCTCTTCTTTATCACTCTGCACAGTAACTTTTTCAACGTACCTACGCCATCCGTCCTGATTCCAGCAAGCTTCTCAATACTGCATGTCACAGGTCATATTCACATATACAGTAACACTCACACTCCTGTACCTTCTTCCCATGCAGCCTAGAGCCTGTTCCAGCATCCTCGCAAACCCGCCCAGCAGTGGAGTCTAACATCAGTTCTGGCTGGGTTGTGCTCAAACAGCAGATGATTACAGGCATAGGGAAGGAAAGCGGCATCAATAATTCAAGCTTTCTCATGGCACCTTTGAACTCTTCAATCAGCAATATCACCAGCTGGTTGGCAGAGTTTTGGATAAGAGAACAGGTGGGATTTCACCTAGGCAAGAGCTAGGCTCAGACATGGTATGTCTGGGTGCACCTCCAAAGAAAGACTGGAAAGGAGAGGTCAATTCCATTACCAAAACATGTCTGCTATAATCCAAGAGGCTACCAGACAAGGAACAGTGAATACTATCTAAATAAGAGTGAAAAGGATTAAATCATAAGCCTCTCTCTTCTGCACCCCCGGAGCCTTATTGCAGGGAGCCAAGCATGGATAGCTCAGCCTCTGCCCTCTTCTCCTTGCCAATACCAAGCCCTCTGCTGAAAACAGGAAAGCAGTTTCCAGCTCAGCACTGAAAAGACAGCAAAACTGGCACCACTTTTGTCCTCATTATGCCTAAATCTGAGTCCAAATCAGGCAGAATGACTAACTCTTCTTTCAGCTTGAATTTCCAAATAAAGCCATGCTTCCCTTTAAAGAAAGCTTTTGCAGCCAGGTCAGGGTTACTCGCAGCAGGTGATTGTGTCCATGCAACGTTGCTGTCTCACTCAGTGATGGCTTTGTCCTTCCTAGGTTTTTCTCAGGAAATCAGGTAACAGAGCAAGCACAAACGCACACTGTCTAGTCTGTTCATGCAGTCCCCCTCTGCATTTACCAGCTGTGAGGTGACAGCGTCCTTAGTGCAGGATTTAACTACTCTGAGGATGACCCTGGATCTTTAAAGCAAAGTCCCCTTCTACCCCCTGCCCCCTCCCAAAAAGGCTTTCCAGAGGAGTTGGAGAATAAACAAGGTAGACTCAGGTGTGGCCAGCAACCAGAGCAACTGACCCTAACATAAAATGTGATGAGTGCTGTTAAGATAAGATATTAGATGCTTAGCAGCATTAGTCTGGGTGGGACCTGTTCTCCTATCTCCTTCCAAGAAGCCTCGGGCTGTTATGTACTGTACCTCAAGGGCTCCTCCACTAAGAAGCAAAGATAAAAACTGGGCACTGAGCTGGGGAACTTAAGAAACATGCTTTACCTAAGCTTTCTGTCACTGGATGGTCCTCTTCTCTTAGCTTATAAGAATGAGCTGTAGAGCAACAGGTTAGTTAACTATTTCATCACATTATTTTATTCATTATTTATAAATTTATTTATAATTTATAATAATAAATTATTTACAAATAACTCTCTATCCCTCTCTGCAGAGAAGAGAGATCATTTTTGTGAAGCCCAGAATGACTGATGTCATCTGGATCATGAATTCCTTATCCAATCTTGAAAAAAAAAAAAAAGCCCTGGGGCTCTTAGCTTTAAACTGATGTGTACATGGCAGGGAGGAGAAACTTATCTGAAAACTCCAGTTTTTCACAGTTCCTGCAGAGGAAGCGGCTCTAAATGTCGCTATCAGCTGGAGCCTCTTCAAGGCTCTGTACACCCAAGGCAGAACCGGAGCCCTCCGTTTCTTTGATTTGTGAGAAGTCTCAGATGGTATGACTGGGTTTGCCTGAGGAGGATGGCCAAGATGAAGGTACTGATCATGTTCACTTTCTTATCAGACTACTGTCTGCTTTGAGCTACACTGAGATGAGAGGCTAAATTGAGTCAGTGTAAATAGTCCCTCTCCACCTTTGCTCAGTCTCAAGCCTGCTGCCTCAGCACCTCTAACCTGAATTCTCTGCACAGACTAAACATTGCATTTGTTTGCCCTTTAAAGCGCTCCTAGGAAGATGCTGGCTGTTTGTTCACATCTTTTTAGGGGAGGGGGAGATAAGCAACAAGAAAGAGGAAACATTTCCAGATTTCTGCTCCCATTCCCTGAGCAGACTGGACAGCAGAGTTTGTGGCTCAAGACTCGGGTTTAAAACCCACCTCAGCCACTGATTTACCATGTAGTTTTGCCCAAGTCATTGCTTCAGTAACAAGACAGATTCACTTCAGATAAGAGTATTAATACTGACACAGCTTGCCCTCGTGCACAGCACCCTCAGCACTGGGTACATGCAAGGACAATTAAGTCATCTTTTGAACTAAAGTCTTGTTTGCACCTTCCCGGTTTCACGGCCCTTCTCACCTCTGCTCATTTCAGCACACGGGGTTGAGGAGGCAGTGCGGGGCGGGATAGGGAGCTGGGGAGCACGCTGTCTTTGCCAGGTATGCGCTCCCCAGGGATACCAGTTCCAGTACCAAGAGCTGGCCGGCTCCTCTGACTTAAAAGCCCTTTTACCTTGGAAAGACAGCTCTGACTGGGGAATCCAGCAGCAGATGGAAGGAACAGAAGGCTTTAAAAAAGAGGCTATATTCCTTGAGGATATATTCCTTAAAAAAGAGGCTATATACAAGGCTCCCCAGTTTCCTAAAGATTCCTTAATTTATACAAAATATCAGGTCTTTTCAGCTAGCATTCAGCCATGATGATTTTAAAATGTTATTAGAGAGTGATAACACATCAGACCCACCTTCCCTCTGCAAATTCTTCTCAAGACGTCTACATAAAATGAAAACATTGATGCCATTGCAGAAAAGAGAGCTAAGGAGGTAACTCAATTAAAAAAAAATAGCTAAATCACATGAATAAAGGAGTGGAAACTGGTCATGATTGATTAGAGATATGGCACTTTGCATAAATTCATTACAGCCTTGTTTTTTTGTTGGTAGTTGGGGTATGGGGTTGGTCAATGCTGTTCCTAATTGTTTTTAAGATGAACCTTCATAAATGTATGAATAGGGTCTCCTCTTGGTTTCATTCTATAGTAAGCAGAATTGACAATCCAGTCAGGACCCTGCAGCCTATAAGGCCGGTTTAAAAATATCTTCCTCTTTTTTGTGGTTGTTTTTTTGGCTTCAGTTGCCCCCCCTCCACCCCCCCTCCTCACTATATTAATATAAAATATTTACTCTGTTCCTTCCTTATCACATGCTGCCGGATATTGGCAGAAAACATTCTCCCTTCAGCATGTAGCCCAGGCTACTGAGAGAGAACTCCTGGCCTCTCTCTGCCTCAAACCAGTAAGGCCTCTGCTTCCTTCTTCCAGCTATTTTAAGATGAACTAGAAGGTCTCCAAGGTCTTATTCCCCAGCAATAACCCGAGGAAGCCAAATAAAGTATTCATGACTGCAAGAAGAAACCAAAACAATTAAGTTACATACGTTTTAAAACAGCCTCCTTGAATATTTCAGGAGCACTTTGTTGCCCAATTGTCTGCCATTCAATGAGGCTGGATGATCCTGTTACACTGGAAGGCAGAGTCCCATGGCCTCTACCCAGAGGTCAGCCAAAACGACAGATGGACACACTCTACAGATAGCATTACACCCTACTAGAGGGGTGGACTTCATCTGGGTCTGAGCTGAAAGACTGCTCTATGCTAAGAGGCAGCCTAGGCTTCCTCCTTTTAATCCCCTGACCTACCTCTGTGGTTGGTGTCTAAAGAGAGCAAATTGAAGATGCAAGGCCAGGCAAGCCTCGACTAACTTTAATCTTTAAGATTAAAGATTTAAGAACAGGTAACAACAGTGAACAGAATAATGACAACAGCAGGAACTCTGGCATGATCAGAACTCAGCAGGCCCAAGTGACATTCTACTGCATCTTCACTGCTCTTGCCCTATGCTAGCTGGAGTATAAATAAAGAGGATGTGATCTTTGTGCTTCCATCATACTTTCTTTTTACTGGGCACACTGAGGTGCCTGGGTGGCCTCAAATAAGGAGCAGTCATTGCTCCCCTTCTCCTTTTCTGCATAGCTTGGAACTGTGGGTTTGATACAGAACTCATTTGAGTTGGTAAAATCCCCTGGATTTGGTTTTCAAACCAATTATACGTGAACTCAAGAGACTTTCCAATTGTGTGGGCTACAGCCCTGGCGTGTGGCTGCCCACAGGGACTGTTCTCCCATGAGAAAGGACTTCTCTGCAGAAAGCATCATAGCCCCTGAAGTATAAATCAAAGGATCAAAGTAAAAAGTTAGATTGTCCAGACTGAAACGATTACATGCAGGTATCTGAAAATCCCCAGCAGATGCTAAATAAGCTTGCAGAGATAAAGGTAGAAGGAATCATGCAGCTAGGGGTGAGGTTTCATATTACAGCTAAACTGACTTTATGACTCTCATCTGAAAGGGGCCACTCCTTCCTTCCAGTATCTTCTGTATTCCGCAGTTGTTTCCTTTGCACCAGTTCTGGTGGTCACCTCAGTGCAATTTGACCTTACAGGTAAGCTGATCTAATGGTGAGCTTCCCCGCAAATAAGTGGGCCTCCTTGCCTGCAATTGCTCTTGCTGGTTATTCCCTCACTCCAGATCATAAGGCGTTGGTTCAGTTGACTGATTTGGCAAAATTTTAACATAGTTAAAAATAAAATTGAAAGCAAAAATAGGTACTAGGAGAAGAAAGGGAGGAAACAAGTGACACAGGAGGGCAGAACAGCTCTTAGCAGCGGCACCACAGTTGTGAAACTCTCTTCATAGAATCACAGAATGCCCTGAGCTGGAAGGGACCCCCAAGGACCATCGAGTCCAACTCCTGTCCCTGCACAGGACAACCCCAAATTCACACCGTGTCTCTGAGGGCCTTGTCCAAGTGCTTCTTGGACATCGCCAGGCTGGTTCCATGATGCCTCCCTGGGGAGCCTGTTCCAGGGCTCCACCACCCTCTGGGGGAAGAACCTTTTCCTGATACCCAGCCTAACCCTCCCCTGGCACATCTCCCTGCCATTCCCTCGGTTCCGGGTGTTGGTCACCAGAGAGAAGAGATCAGCACCTGCTGCTCCTCCTCCCCTTGGGAGGAAGCTGCAAACCGTGATTAGGGCTCCTAAGCTCTGGGAGGGAATGAGGAAGAAGAGTATAGGGAGATTAGAGTACGTAGAGAAAGATTTGAGTTTGAAACTTTGACAGATGCTCTGTCAAAATCAGATTATCCTATAGTGGAACAACAGGAACTTAGGTGTGATACTGGGCCACTCATGCCTTTTGTGCCATTATATTTTATTTACAGTTTTGCAAGCACAGGAACTCTGATTATGCTTTGCCTCCAAAGATCTGGGACAAACTGGGAGCAGTTTGCCTAACCAGGCATTAGAAGACACACTCGAAGACTCCTCTCAAGGGGATTGCCTCCAAAACTTGTCACTTATTTTATAGGACGATGAACATTTTCTCCCATTTAATATTAACAAGCCTGTCAGTATCTCGTGCTCTATTCCACTGCAGATATTTAATTTCCTTAATCTTCTGTAGATAGATCCCTATTCATTTTATGAGAGGTCTCATGTCTCCCTAGGCACAGGAGATATCCTTATAAGTAATAAATACCTCTCAACAGATATCACTTTAACATGGAAATGGTTTACAGAATTTGAGTCACTTCCATGCAGCATACATTCTAATGGAAAGTTCCCCTTCTGTGTATAAGCAGTCCTAAAAAAAGCCCATCAGTGAGCAAGTTAACCCACTGAACCAAGTCTGTTTAGACTTATGAAAATAGATCACAGGTACTATCTGCTGCTTCTTTTCACAGAAAATCTACCAGAGTTAATGGTACCTACCTCCCATGTTGTTAACTAATGAAGCACATGGAGCTCCGATACGGATACATTCATTCACGGCTGTGATGTCAGCTACTGAGAAATTAGCATTTTTCTTGTGCCCTAAATAATTGCTAGATGAAGATCTCACTCTCAAGCTGGGTTTTCTAATGGTTTAACAAACAAACCCCTAAGTAACAGTAGAATGAACACAGAACAGTAGGGAGGAATCTGCCTATGAACATCATTAAACTGAGCTAGTAGGAGCAGTTTCCATCCAACCCAAGATTAGTCTTTGCAAACACCACGTGCTTCAGAAAGACAATATGATATTATTTCACTTTGAAATTCTTATGTCCCACTTACTGTAGTCAAAATAAACCTTTTTAAGGATGGTCCCTGAATGTTGCACAACAGAAGTCATAGGGCCTGGACTCTCAGATTCCTTTTAGTAAAGGCTTCTTTCTGTGCTTCCTGAGCCTTTAGAACTGAGGCATTGCCAACTCTGAATGTCTGTGTGGAGTCTCCAGCAAGTCAGCTAAGTATAAAATTAAACCAGTCTTTTTTAAAGGTTAATTCCATACGACATGACTATCACTTAGTGCTTAAGTTTCATTGTTTCCAGAACCTTTGCCTCATGGGCCTAACTTGACAGAATTGAATTTCCTTGAGATGGATTTTTTTTAAGTCCTCATTGCTGTTCATTGGCATTCAAAATGTCTTCCTATAATGAAAGTACAGGCAAATACATCAGGTCTGAACTGTGAGCAAACTGTCACAGCAGTGACAGCATCACAGGCTATCAAACCAATTAAGGGCTAGCATACCTCTTTTGGACACAAGCCTGCATTTTATCTGCTCTCATCTGTGTCAGAATAAAGACAAGAGGAGGTACTTGCCTGTAGAACAATACACCCTTTAAGAATACCTCCTCCAAATTCAAGTGTGGCTAACAGAACAGACACTCTTCTAAATCCAATAATCTTCAGACTTTGCAGTTTGGAATAAAGGTCCCTCAGCAACAGTTTAAACTGCTTTCAACTCAATATACCGCCTAAGCTAGCAGGTTCTCCTAAAATAATACTAAGCCTTTACTCAAACCTGCATATTCTCTGCTTCCTTGGACTCTTACTTCCATCAGGACTTGAGCTGTAACATCTGACTTCGGGGTGGCACTGAGTAGCTCAGAGGTGTCTTTGTGTAGCAGATTTGGTTTTTAAGAGCTCAGCCTGTTTGTCAAGGGCTCAGGCACAGCAATCTGGTATAGCTAAGTTCCCTTTAAAGAAGGAGAGTGTGAGCAGAATCTAAGCTTCATTTTTTCATGTCCTGCCCTAAGCATAAGCAGGGAACAAAAGATTGACTTTAAAGAAATTTAAACATTCAGAGTCTCATTAGGAATAAACATGTAACATACATTTGCCACAGGAGCACACAGGAAGAAGAGTTCCATATCTTCTGAAGGGGAAGAGTCAGTGACAGGCTGGGCTCTGCCCTTGGAGATACAGATCTTTCCTACCTAGGGTGACTCTCCCTGACTGCTGTCAGAATGTGTTCAGGACCATCCATCCTAAAGAGAGCCCCCTCACCAAACAGCCATTTTAAAATAGAACTTAGCTCTGGACACAAAAGCTATGCCTCAAAGAGCTGGAGAGCAGCAGCCTCTACACATTTAACTAAGGAAGAGTTGTACGGTGGTAACAACCACACATCAAAGTACCTTTTTAGCTACTTTCCTCTCCACTGAAACAGGCCACAAGCACAAGGAGCATTTTAGCAATCCCATCCTTGTTGTGCTCCCAGCAACCCTCCTTCTGCTATCCCCATGGTTCAGTCAACATTCAGGAAAAGCACATCTTCATGAGATGCAAGAGGAAAATTAGAAGCTTGTTTACACAACAGTTGCATTACATGAAAATCAGTCCCTCTGAAGTCACTGGCAGAATTGACTGACCTTTCAGGGGATGGCTTCCCCCAGCACCAGGGCAGTCACCTCTGCTCAGAGCTGGTGGTGGAAAAGACTGCTCGCTTGCATTTCCCATCTCCCACCTTTGCTGCTTTGTAGCATTCACAGTCCTATTTTAGGCCGCAAAGGCAGATGCTGTTGCAAAGGCAGTGTAAGAAACAGCATTGCTGACCCTCTACTGAGCAGGTGATGGACACTGGGGCCCAGCTTGAGGGTGAAGGATCAGGAAGGTGAGGCATTTTATGCATTTACACCATGCTCAAAAGGCATTCAATGGTGGCAGTCATAAACAGCATCTGGACCTCACCCAGGACACTTCAGCATGTTTCTAGGGAACAAAGCTGCTTCCTGAGACTGCCCTGGACTCCTATAGCCCTCACTCCACCATATCACAAAAGAGAAACTTTTTAGTAGCATACCTCTAGAGAGATGGCTGTGCCAGGGCCTGCATGCACAGGGAGGCTGTCCTGAGGGCAGGCCCACAGCCTTTGGCTGAGCCACCTGATGAGCAGCCATGGCGGGCAGCACCCTTGGCCACCTCCTCAGAGGGACAAAAGGGCAGGAGAAGGCGCCATAGCCCCGCTCTGAGGCAAGGGGCGAAAGGGCGGGAAAAGGCGCCATAGCCCCGCTCTGAGGCAAGGGGCGAAAGGGCGGGAAAAAGTGCTGCAGCCCCACTCTGAGGTGAGGGGTGAAAGGCCGGGAAAAGGCGCCATAGCCCTGCTCTGAGGCGAGGGGTGAAAGGCTGGGAAAAAGCGCCATAGCCCCGCTCTGAGGCGAGGGGTGAAAGGCTGGGAAAAAGCACCATAGCCCCACTCTGAGGCGAGGGGTGAAAGGCCGGGAAAAGGCGCCATAGCCCCGCTCTGAGGCGAGGGGTGAAAGGCCGGGAAAAAGTGTTGCAGCCCCGCTCTGAGGCGGGGGGTGAAAGGCTGGGAAAAAGCGCCATAGCCCCGCTCTGAGGCGAGGGGTGAAAGGGCGGGAAAAAGTGCTGCAGCCCCGCTCTGAGGCGAGGGGTGAAAGGGCGGGAAAAAGCGCCATAGCCCCGCTCTGAGGCAAGGGGTGAAAGGGCGGGAAAAGGCACCATGGCCCTGCTCCAAGGGAAGGGAGGGCAGCAGGGAGGGCGGCACCTGGGGCAAAGCATTCTCCCTAAGCACCCCCAGACCCTCTACCTCATGGCTGCCATGGCTCAGAGGCAAAGCAGCAGGAGAGGGCTGAGACCCTGCAACAGCTGTGGGAGGACAGGTTCAGCCCTCCCACTCTGGAAATGTGTCTCTGAACAGAGGTTGTAGTGACAGGAATCATAATGAGTTAAGGAATATTCACATCTCAGAAGCTGTGGAACACCCAGCCAAGAAGGGAAGAAACTCACCCCCAGCCATGGCCTCAGCCCTCTTCCCTGACATGTAAGCCCATGCAGCCCTGCAGCTACACCCAGCCAGCCAGTGGAAGATGACCACTCGCACTTACTTCAGCTGTTTACTTCCCATGCCACGGGGAAGACAAACTAAAGGATAAGCTAGTTAAGTGGAGAAAACAATCCCCTTTCCCTGCTATTATCATTGCGGAGCTTGCAACTGCCACCAGAGAAAGCCAGGCCACCTCAGTCTACCCATCTCCACAGGCTCAGCATGAAAAAAAGGCCCTTCCTCGACCAGAAACCACCACCCAGACACACTTGGCTCTGCTTGAGAGGGACCATTTCTACCCAAGCATGAGTTGGAACAAATTAATCAACAGCAGGATGATCTCAAGGGCCACCCTACTGCTACAGCCGCCTTTTCACATACATTTTTGCTGACCCTCTGCTAAGTTGCACCCAATCTGGAAAGCTTGTCAAACTCCTCATTATCACCATGTCAGAGGAAAAGGTTGATGCGCTGCATGGAAATAATCCAAGTACTTGGGGCTTGTGGCTGTTAGCAAAGGCATCAAGTTTTCTGCGCCATGGGCTTGTGGCAGCTATTGAAGGAATCTGTCTTCACCTGGCTTACCTCAGGGAATCAGCTACAGCTGCAACACCCCAGCCTTTGCTTGAGAGATCACTAAGTCAATGTGGCTTAGCAAGGACTGTCGAGCTTTAGAAAACTTCCACTGAAGTCTGTCATTCTTTAGCCATGCCAATTCGCCACCAGATCTCAGCCCTGCTCTTACTAAAGACATCCCAATTCATGAGGCCACAAAGGCAGCAACGTGCTTTGCAGGCTGAACTTAGGACTACAGTCCAGGCATGCATTTATTCTAGCTGCAATAGATACAAACCATATTCTAAGAAACAGACCAATTAAGCTGTAAAAGCTTTCATTCTCTCGCTAACCAGACATGCCTCAGGCCTTATAACTAAGATGAAAAGTACTTTTCCTTCCAACATTATGTTCTCCTAATAGAATTGTTAGACAAATTCAGCAAATATTCAGTTGCTAAACATCTGAGGAAAGCTTGCATTACTATTGAAAAAACTAAGAAGAGCCCTAGGCCAAGCTTTTCTAGAACTAGGGAATTTTGGCACCAAATACACAACCCTATAAAAGAGCTCAGGTTACAAGAAAGCATTTGACCTAAAACTCAGGCCACTATAAAACAGCATCCCATATTGGATGCCTAATATATGTATTCAGATGTGGAAAATTTGGGCTGTTTTTTAGTTGTGATCCAAGACTTTCCCCTCTGCAGAGAAACAGGTCCGCAAGGGTTAGGGAACATGCTGCCAGCATAGCTATAAGAAAGGACTTTTTTCAAGCACTGGCAGCCAGTGTTAACAGCAGCTCAGCTCCTGCGGCAAAGGGGCACTTTATGGTGCCAGACCCCAATGAAACTGCATAAAGCAGAAGGGGAGAGCACTGCCAAAGCCTGACTGGCAATAACATTAATAAGGGCCAATGAGCCCTCAGAGTGCTTCCAAGCATTAAGCGTTAGCTCTTGGAGACAGCAAGCTTCTATCAGATCCCAGACAAGCAGAGTTCAAGTGAAAAGTAGAGGTAGGCACAAAACTCAAGGAGTTTGGCAGCAGCTGAATTCTCTGATCAGAAACAGGCTATTATTGTTACTATCAGCTGATGGGCAGACTAGGTGTAACAGCGAGGCTCAGAAGGCAATTCCCGAAAGGGAGTGATGCAGAGGGATTTTTTCCCATTACATTCAAAAGCTGCTTACAGACATTCATTGAAGACTCCATCCTTCAAGAACACCTCATCCCATCACTGATTTTACTTGCCAGTGGTTTTCTGACATCCCTGAAAATTCACCCTAGCTCTGAATACTGTGAGCCTTTCCATCCTCTCCTGCTCAGCTCAGAATATAATTGAAAGCACAACACAAGTTCCACTCTTCCCCTGCTTTGCCCCTTTGCTGTTTCTCCTGCATTTTAGGCATGGCAGCTCTAAAAGGATTCTTAATGCCTTTGCTTACAACAATAAGCCAAGCAGCTTACTCCAGTGAGTCCTTCAGCTGTAGGTTTCAAGTAAGCATTGCTAGGAAAAAATCTGCCATTTATTAGCACACATCCTAAACTACTCAGCCCCATTGACAGTCTGGCATGTGCTTTCAGGAAAATAACAAGAAGCCTGGATAAAGTTCCTTTTGTTTTTAAACCTAAATTCACTTTAAGGTGCACAAATTATTAAAGCATTTTTTGTGATTTGTCTAACTCTTTCAGTGGACCTATTGGATTTTTCAAGTTATGTGGGTGAAAAATGGGGAGAAGTTATAAACTGCTTTTGCCCTTTCTGAGGAGGTCTGCCATGCCACTTACCCCAAGGCTGCCAGAAAATGCAATACTCAGAAAAGGCATTAGAATCAGCTCATCTACGAGGAGCAGAAAGAAGCAGCTGGGTGCACCAGGATGATGCACGTGCACAGGATCAGACCAGCTCAGAAGCCGCTGATTAAACCGTAACTTCCTGCAGATTTGCAGCATCAGTGCCTGGCACAAGAGGTGGAAAACAGCAGGCCACCCTTCTGCTAGCGTCAATCCTGCAGCAATGGAAAAAAGGAAATAATGAAGCTAGCAGAAACAAGAAAATGGAAACTAGTTTGTCAGACCACACTGAGTAGGAGAGAAGGCTCTCTAAACCTCATTAGTAATAAATTAGGTCTCAAAGGAGATACTAATTCTTCTAGAAGGAAAGCTGCCTGAAACATCACCTGAGCAACAGCAACTCTGCAACCATGTTCTCCTGCTGAATAGAAAGTGCCACCCTAGTGCTCTAGGAAATAAAGGATCCCTCAGCCTTGCTCAGGAAGGTAAAG
Organism: Phalacrocorax carbo; assembly: GCF_963921805.1. Classification (NCBI taxonomy): domain Eukaryota; kingdom Metazoa; phylum Chordata; class Aves; order Suliformes; family Phalacrocoracidae; genus Phalacrocorax; species Phalacrocorax carbo. The sequence continues at coordinate 1,671,783 of NC_087528.1, forward strand.
ACAGAGCCCAAAACAAGAGAGCTTCCAAGGAGAGGTTTCCAAAGCATGCCAAGGATGACAGCTCAGCACTAGCCTGGGAGGGTTTAGTTCTTTCTCACTGACTCACACCGTGCCACAGGCAAGTTACAGGAGAGAACTAGGAGAATACTCTTTTCTTAGCTGGAAAAGACGAAAGTAGCATTATGTCAGGGACAAAGGAACCAAAAAGTTTAAAGAGTAACAGAGTGCTCTCCACAGAGTTTCACCAGTTCCAATTCAAAACCCATTGGCTGACGAGTACAGCAGCATTGCCACAACCGCTTCTCCCTCCCGTGTATTATCACCCAAATTATCTCAGGACAAGCTAGCAGACGACCTTCCGGGGACTATAATCTGAACCAGTGCCCTTTTCTGGCCACATGATGTATGAATAGCAGGACAGTAACACAATCAACTTGCTTGCTACCTGCACCTTCTCCAAATCACCACCTTGCTTAACAAGGCCACTTAATCTCCAGGCATGCTCTTTGCCTCTACAGCTCAGAGGGGGACAGCTCTGCCTTCTTCAAGGGGTAAGTGGGCACGAGTCTGTGCCAGTGTGAAAGCTGCTGCTGCTGCTGCTGGTGGGAAGAATAGATATGAGAGCAGACAAGGATCACAAAAGGGAATTCAGAGTTTTATTTCCAAAAAAGAGCAATGTAGTGTTGAAACAAAAATCAAGTTCAATTAGTTTTCCTCTGATTTGAATGGCTACAAAAATAGATTCTACCCAAATCCGTAAAGCCAGTTAACAGTACCATAACAAACAAAACCCAAAATTACTCATTCAGATACCACATACAGCAGTCACAGGAATCTAGCATATATTATTTAACTTTTTTTTGAAAAGTAAATTTCTAAAATGCTTCTGTTAAAACTGAAATACCCATACGATTTAAAAAAATTGTACAAAAAATAATTTTAAACCAGTTGGAGGTAACAATGTGCGTTTATTAAAATCCTGCACCAAGGCAGTAACATTTATAATTTAAAACCCAGCCCAGTAGAAAAGGGAAATGTGCAAACATTTAAAAGTTAAGATGTACTCAGAGGCTTGTGGTGCATCAGACCTGGCGATCCACTTCTGTCCTAATGCAAGGCGGGCTCCAAGAGGAGATGTCTCTAGTGAGGCACTAAAAGGGGAGGCAGAGGCAGGCACGCATATGCATGCGGGCTGCAGCTCACTAGCCTGCGCTGCAGGGAGCAGTGGTGCCCTCTCCCCGGGGACGGTTTGCCCAATCAGTAGTGTTATGGCACTCAATCCGATGCCAGAAAGTCCTTGATGAATTCTGGTCAATCTGCTTTGGGATAAAAGTATGCAAAAGCCATTTTAGAAAACAGAAGTTGGAAGCTAACGAGAGCTAATGAGTTGATATAATGCTATGTGAAATGCATATCATTGCATCAGCTACAAGAATTTACACAGGACCCAAAGCTCTAGCAAGGCACATCTCCCCACACATACACTAGATACGAGCGTATTTTGATAGACAATGTATAAAACTATAAAAATACAGTAACCTCCCTCCCCCTGTTTTCTGCCCAAGGGTTTTCAGAGTTAATGCAGACTTGCATGTTGCTGTGGTCACTACTCAAACCCTTCAAGCACAGAGGAAGGGAAGAGGGCAAAGAGGGATTCCATGCATCATGTTAATGCTCGGTAAAGGCACCCATTTATTTGGGAGTCCTTAGTAAGTCTTGTCAGAGTATTGCTGTGAGCTCTGGCTACCTCTCCAGTTTGCTTTACAGTAAAGTTGAGTGTCAGGCAGGAGCCTTTAAAGCATTTTTATCTCCTCCTCTAACGCTGATGCAGCATATTTACTCATGTGGCACACAAGGTGCTGAACAGTGCTAGCACCTCACACAGTCAGCAGATTCCCATCCTGAAAATTCAGGCCAGAGTTCTGCACTATCACAAACCATTTATAAAAGCTAAATTTCATCAAACTTCATTCTACTTCCTGCTTCCTTTGGCTACTTCACCAGGCCTGAAATATCCTTAGCCTCACCTACCTCCTCCATTACTTAGTCCATGTCCTAATGGACTTCTTGCCAAATTTCTTTCTGCATAGCTCCTGCAATGACACAAGGAAAGGTTCATTATTGCAATGCAGTATCATCCCATCCACTCCCAGCTGCTGACAGAAGACCAGGATTAGGTAGTGTCCAGAGGCAGTGCGCAGAGCAGAGCGTGTCAGGCAGTCACTTATCCTTACACACCAGCAGTTACCAATCCCACCAAGCCTCCTGCATCCGTTGCAAACAGTATTCCTTTGTCTACACTTCCGTAGCCCCTGTCACCTGAACATCAGTATTCTAGGGAGACAAGATAAAGCCCCGCACCCATGGTGGTAGCTTAGCTTTATTGTATAGACAGAATGGGAGCAGAGATACTGAACATGTCCAAGTGACAGTGACAAGCCAGGATTAAAACTCCAGAGTCCCATCCTCGACCGACTAAGCCCATGTGGCCTGCCCTTAGATCAGTATGGGTTGACACGAATAGAAACCTGTATGCGAATACTCAGAGTCCTGTTCCTTTGGGATGTGGGAATGTGATCTCTCCTGCTTTTCGGAGAGAAAGAGACAAAGCATTATTCATTAAAAACGTCAAGGGACAACATGTGAAAGAGAACCTGCCTCTCTCTTACTCCTTCCCTTTGGTAGTTTGTAGAACATGTACATGACCAGATTCCAGCACAAGGATCCCTGCCATCAGGTTGGGCATTCCCCTGCTTCCAACTAGAAATGCCCTCCCTCACCAGCCCCACCCACTAGGAACAGAAGTTGGTTGATACTCACCCTCTGCCCCCCTCCAGAGTACTCTGGATCTCCTTCAGGACTTCTGGAAAGCAGAGGGTTAAAGCAGTGAGCCAAACCAGTGGAGATCTGCTTTCAGGCAGCAGCCTAGCCACATTCCACACCCCTGCTGAACAGCCTTTAAAACCTGCCTCCCTCAACACAGAGGTCAGACCTTGTAACAACATTGCCCCTTCAACAGTACCAGGTTTCTACTGAACAGGCTGGCATAAAGGACTGAAGCAGCCATTTGCCAGAGGAAACGCTGCCAGTCCCAGTGTACCGGAGTCCCAAAGGAACAGCCTGTTCCAGTTGTCATTTTACAAAAGTCCTATTGGAAAGTAAAGATCCTTCTCTTATCACAGCAGTGAATGCAGCTATGAGGAGCAACCCCTGCCTGAGGGCATGACTACCTGTCCGACCCCTCACTTCTACCAGTTCATGAAAATCCAGTATTTCTGCCAGTCCTGTGTAACTGCAGATCCCTTGGAACTGAGTACTGGAACCCACAAAATTCCCAGCAGCTTTCTTCTTTCCCACCCAGAAAGGCACCTGCCCCGTCAGTAGCAAGACTTCATCTCACTCACTTTCGTCATTGAGCAAGGCATGTTCCATCAGCCTCCCAGACTTCCTTTCTACAAAAAAGAGTAGGAAAAGTGCTTTTACCTCACAATATTTTTCCCTTTTCATGAAATATGTGACATTGGAAACCTACAATAGAACTGGATTTTTTTCCCCATGTTAAGTACCTTTTGACTTTACTGGATGCTTTGCAACTAATCCTTAAAGCCTCTCACATGCTGAGCTGTATTTTCCAGCAATACTAGTTTGGCTAATAGAAGATCTCATCTGCCATTTCAGACCTTATCTTTCCACAGCCTCTTCCTCCCAACAGAAACTACGTTGTACCCTCTTCAAGGCAATCTTGCCACATGCAACTTACTTCAGAGCTAGCAACTACTGTCCAGGCAAGTCAGTGTTTCCCTCATGTCCCTCCTTACTTTTCCCTTTCTTAGGTAGAAAATATCAACTGTAGCAATAGGAAAGATGGTTCAGGTTTACACCTCACCATGCTACATTTAGTACAACTATTTTTTGCTTACCATCTTCTCCGCAGTCACCCGAACTTCTTCCTGATCCCCTAGAAGAGGGGGCAGAAAACAATCACTGACTCTGAGGCATAGGGGGGACAGAGAATTCACATATACTCCTGGCAGCTACAAGAAGCTCCCTCCCGCACATGCTAACTAAATGGTTTGTTCAGCAAGAATATAGGAAGGGCTTCATCACATGCTGGTGATGCAGAAGTCTGCAGGCACCAGAGCGCATTTCTAAACTTTTGGAATAAAATCCCTATAGGATGTCCACGAGTGTCAGATCTATGACTATTTGCTGATGTTCCAAGAAGAGAGGAGGAACATGGGATTTCCCTTCACACAGCAACAGTTCAGCCTCATCAGTAACACACAGCTCCCAAAGTGTGCCAGAGTAAGGTGTCTGTCAGACACATCATGAGGGAACAAGTAAAGCGAGCCAGAGCTTATAATTTATTACTATCTTAGGGATACCAATTCCGATGCTTCACTATGTCCCACCAGCTGTTCTGCAAGTTGGAGAACCATCAGGGAGAAGGTTACATTCCCTCATGCCCATCATCAAGGAATGTTGTTAACAAAGACCTCAAAGTCTTTTTTTTTTTTTTCCCTAAGATGACATTCTCTATGAAACACAAAACTTTGTTGGAAACAGTCGAGTAGATCTCACTACTCAGACACGGTCAGCGTGCAGGAGTTTTACAGCTTTTACCTAGATTTTCTTGCAGCATTCTCCATGCCAGGCTTGCTGTGCACGTGATTGTTGCTTGTGACTTCTGGCATGTCCACAATGCACCGGGGCCCCACTAACCATTTGGTAGAAAGGGAAAACCTCTCAAACTCCGACGGTGAGATCAGATAGAAACCTACAGATGATTGGGAGTTTATAAGCAATTCTCAAGTCCAAGAATACAGTTCCAGAACTAGAGATGATCCAAAATAGAACGACTCTAAGCACCCTCTATGTTTGGCAGAAAGGGCTTGCATTTCCTCCTACGTAAACTAGGAAGAATCACTGAGTAAGATATTACCCCAATTTCCCAAGGATTGCTTAGCCTAGAGACTGGGCAATTTAAGGTTATCCTGACAGGTAATTGTATTGTCCTGTGCTAACACTTATGAAAAGCAGCATTTAAAGATGTAAAAACTGAACTGCAAAGCAGCTATCTGCCTTCAGCAGCCATACGATGCTGGATCCTGGTTTTGCAATTTGAGTGTTGACCCACAGGCATGTATAGGAGGCACAATGCAGCCACTTCCCCAGTGCCTGCTGCTTAGAGAGCCATTCTCTTGACTCCAGACAAGAGGAGCATGGCCAGATGGCACATCCAACCTGTTAGCTGAAAACCACTGTATTCATTAACAATACTGGAATAAACTCACGTCTGCTAATTCACATGTCAGTACCTGTTGGCAACTGCTTCTGGCCAGAAACATGTAAAGGACATATTTATGTAATACTCACATGTATACACAGCCGGCTCTAAACACTAAGCCCTAAAATCCCTCCCTCTTCCTTCGTCTCAAACACACAACAGAGGTAGGTGCCTCGGGAGAAGCACACCTTACCTTGGCCATATTTGGTGAAGACACAGGATGCAATGCCACTCACATCCTCTTTGCGAATACAGGGGTAGCGGATCTGTAACTTGAGGAAGGGCAGTGAAATTATCTGAATGTCTCCCAGGTTAGTCAGGACAGCCAGGTCATTTTCACTGTAATCGTCAGTCTTGCAGCTGCCAAAGTTCGCAACCGTCACCTTTCGTACCCTACAGCCTTCCATGGCCGTCAGCTTGAGCTTCAGTTTGGAGCTAACCTTGGGTAACGTGAATACCTGTCAATAGAAACAAGACACTGACATCTCTTTCCTGCACAAGGGCAGCAGCCGCGCCCCAGGACACCTGCTGCTCCCTCCTTTAACAGTGTTTTCATTCACAGTGAATGCACACAGGTGTAATCTGAGTCAGCCTTGCCCCTGCTCATGGGACAAGGCGGCATCGGCCACAGTCAGCATCAGAATCTGGTTCTGTTCTGACACCAAGCAATTTTACCCTTCAGACTGCAAGCTGCATTTCTTCCCTAGTTCTTTCAAACCCCTTCCATATTTGGCTATAAATTATCACAGAAAGAGAACAGGGTTTACACTAACTGTGTCCTCTTCACATTAAAAAGCCCAGGCCAGCCTAGAGCAAGCTACTTCATCTTCTCTTCTACGCTGTCTAGTTAGTGTGCAAAACAAGAAGCTTTTTAGTTGCTTCATAGAAATGCCTACCAATTCCAGCTTCTGTACTAACCACAGCAAAAGCTCTTTCTCAAAATCAGAAGCAGCCTTGTCCAAAGAGTATAATGTAATATACAAACAAAATTTCGACATTCAGCATGTGCATCACAATGCTGAACACCCAATTTGTCAGCACACACCTGATTTATGGGCTGCATCAAACAGAAATGCTGTCCCAGGGATGCTATTTGTGTACAGAAGAATAAGCACTCCCAAGAGTGGTCTTTCCACCAAGTACTGCTCAGCGCTTTAGCAGATTTTACGTACAGTCCATATGCACCTCCTGGGTGAGGCTTACCTTAAGTTGCTCTTCAGACACCACCAACAGCTGATGGCTGCCTTGCATATCAGGACTCTTCGAAAGGTCATGCGCTACTTCTAGAGGTTCTGGGAGGGGAGTGCTGCGTCCATCCAAGACAAGTATGCCCACAACAGGAGCCCTGTGCATCAGCTGAATCTCTTTGGCTAGACAAGCAAGATAAGGAGGAAAATCAACAAACAAAAACCAAACAGGAGTCTAGTCAGAGACACTGTGTTACAACCCACTCATGTCCTCTCAGAGCTGGAGACCTACACGGTGTGGCTATAGAAACCCTGCCTAAAAAGATTTAGTAGTTAAAGGGCATTTGCACTGAACTGGGTCTTGTTAAAGAGGAACTACTGTTACATAAAGATAGCAGGTCCAGCTGTCAGAATAAGGTACATATGCACTGAAGCTTGATGGTAAACTTCAGTGACAGCTGATGCAAATTCACATCTCTGAACTCAGCAGGAAATGAGGCTAAGGCACATAAGGCAGTGCTGGAGCTCACTTACTCTTCAGCTCAGTCGCTGCAGTCGGCATTGCTTAGTTCAGACGCTGCTACGTTTAGCTCCACTCTCAATTAGTGCTGTTTATCAGTGAGCTACCTTGCTTTTCTGCATCTAACTCTTGGTTCTATGAGTAATAGCTCAGGTCCATTAGGACCTTGCTTTCACAAGGCGTACTTACCCTGCTCTGCCCTGACAGGCTCATCCATCCTCCTCTCTGCTGGAGGAACACGTAAACAGAAGGCGTAGACTGTACCTCCATTGGTGCCTGCCCACAAGGATGGGCAGTGACGAGAGCCTGGAGCAACAAGAAGGCTCATGAGCAGGGCACCATCTGTGACATCCTTGGATAACTGCTTTCCACTAGCTATACACATCCTCCCTCTGTTTACATCCTAAATATCTTTATATTAGGGCAGAATGGCCAGGGAAACAACAGGCGCTTAGCACTTCTTTTCCCAGTACGTATCCATCAGCAACCCTGATGAAGGATGTGGCACACGAGTAAAAAGAGAGTGCTGTTTTCATGAGACACCACAACTGCTGCTTCCAGTTGTCACATATTTATATTACATATGAGCAGAGTAAACTTGTGTGTGATATCAGCTGGGGCTCTGATGCACAACCAGCCACCACCCTCACCAAAATTATAAAGCTCTGCTGGGGCAGGGGTGAACTTTAGAGTAATAAGACAAGGAAAAGCTTATACTAAGAAGTCAGAAATCATTCCAGCACATTTGAAAAGCACACATAAAGGCTGCATCCAAAGATGAACTACTGCTTGCCTTGGATTAGCCAGCAGCCAGAATGGCTAAATAACAATTCTGCATGACAACATATGCTCTTGTTCTATATTAGTTTTTCAGCACAGCACAAAGTAGGACACAGGAGGTGCCAAATTTTCCTGGCAGTAAATCCTAATACATTCTTTGGCAGAAGGAGGAAAAACCCGTTTGGAAGAAAGGAGAGATGCTTTTTCTACTCACTGTCTCTCAAGAAGGTATCAGCAAAATACAAGGTGCGCACAAAGCCAGTGAAAGAATCTTCTGCAGACCGGGCTTCAATCTTCCGCTGGACTGGCGCCAGTTCCATTTCCTGCAATGTGTCTTGGTCAAATTTGGCATTTGCTTCTTGCACCTTCAAAGATGAGGAGACATTTTGTCAGTCAGGCAAAGACATGGCGGGGGGGGAGGGGGAGAGAGATAGCAAGAGTGGCAGCAACAGAAAGGGAAAGCACCCTCATACCAGGGAACAGGCATATTCTGCATCACACGTTCAACTACAGACAGTATGTTTTCTCTAGAAATGTGACTATTTTATCTAACAGATAGCAGCAACAGAAGTTGCCATTTTTGCCCTTCTACTGGTAGCTACTGATACCACAGAGGACTCCAGACTGCCTCCTGCTCTACGCAGTCTAATCAGAACTCTGGTGCTCCAAGCTGTAAATAGACAGGACCCTAAGAAGGGTGAACCCCTCACCTCTGAGGCATTTCCACTACCTCCTCGTCGCTTCCTACTGGACACCCGGCTTCTTCTGATCCGCCTGAACGATTGACGGAGGGACTTCTTCAAGGATTTCACCCGAGACAGTGGGCCTTCTAAGGCCAACTGGTCACTGGGATGCAGCGTACACCTGAAAGAGACAGACAGTAGGCATGTGGTCACTGGGAGGCAATCACTCCCAAGAGTCCAACAGGACACACACAAATGTCAGAACATGCTTATATACTCTTGAAGATCTTCAAGGACAGAGTCCATTGAGGCAGGGCTTCTTGCTACATTGACTGCTCTTGAGAAATTGCTTATCACGACTTGCTTTGTTGGCAATTCCAGGCCACCTTTGACAGGGGATTATCACAGACCTCCTAGAAAGACGACACTTACTTGACAAAGACCAGTCGTTTCTGCTGGTGGTCAAAAAGCCCAAAACCATGACTGGTACCAAAAGCCACAAGCTTCCATTCAGAGTGAAGGGCCAATGAGGTGACCACAGCTGGTGGCTGACACTGGACAAGGACAAACGGCTGGAAACCAGCTTCAAATCGAACAGGTCCATCTCGAGTCTTTAGTTTCTCATGACCTTTCCATCGATAGCCCTCTTGGTCCTGCAGGAGATCTGCTTCAGCATGGTCCACAACATGTTCTGCATCTTCGTCATTCAATTCCATCACCAGTACCTGAAAGGGAGAGGACAAACTTTGCTACAGCTCTTACAATTCAAGCAGTCCTCCAAGCTGCAGGCCTTCCCAGCAGCTCCAAAACTACAACATCTCTCAGGGCATTAGATAAAGTCTAAAATACAGATTAGGAAAAGCAAAGAAATATGAAGCAACATTTCCAGCAACTGGATCAATTCACCACTACAGAAATGAGTATTTACAATTTTAACACATCTCCATGTTGCGCTGCGGCAACCTGCACTAAAAGCAAGGTTTACAATGACTGTTTAGATTTCAGTACCTGCCCTGCTGTACCAGCTACAGCCAAGTACCCGCTGTATTTACACAGGTAGATCTTCTGGATCCCAAGTCTAGGATCATCACTATAAGGGTCGAAGGTACCAACCTAGGCGAGAAAATACACAGTGGCTGATCTTTGCATGAGCATTAACTAGGACAAGAACCAAAACTCCTCAGGTTGCAGAAAGCTTCTCCAAGCAATAGCTATCTCACCTTGCGAAGTGGAGGCCATTCGTCCTCACCCAGGGTGTTCATATTGTCATTGGGATCAGCATCTGTGAGAAATACTCTCACTGTGCTTAGCTTATAGAGGAGATGTAAGCAGACACCAGACGCATCCCAAAACCGCACAGTGCCATCTTCATGCCTGTGTGGGGGAGGGTTACAGAAACACACATCGTACAGGGGAACAGCAAGTCACCCAGATGAGGATGATAAAACACAGAGGGGAAAAAACAGAACCAACGATTAAACCACACTGTTTATAAAGCCCTGAGCTGTGGCAATGCAGAGCTTAAAGAGAAATATTTTCAGGGTTTTTTTAGTTAGTTTTTTTCCGCGTTTTGTTTTCGGTTTGGTTTAGGTTGGTTTTTTTTAAATCGAGTTTGTTCTTGATTATCTGACACCAATGTACAATCTAAGATTACTCCAAAAAGCACTGGAAAGGACAAAAGCTTACCATATAGAAGGAACAACTCATCCTGACAAAAATACTAATACTGGGTGGGAGGGAAAGAACTCAAGCTTTAATCTTAGTTCTCCAGGTTAAAATTAGCCACATTCTTCCAACGTAAGGGGGTAAGGACCTCTAACAACATGCTGCATCAAGAATGAAGTCTGAAGAACGGCCCACTGAAAGTCTTAAAAGTGCTTTGAAATGAAAATGATACATTTTTATGTGATGAGACAATATCTTGCTAGCTACTTCCACCGCTTAGCTAGATCTGTTCATGCTTATCAGATAGGAGGCCAAGCTAACCTCTTTTTTGAGATTCAGAACATTGTAAGTGAGGGGGGGGAATGCTTCAAAACCTGCAAGATTAAGCTCCACTTTTACACTGCTCCCTTTGAACCAGCCTGGATTACGGCCAGCACTTCTACACTGATGTTTGTGGGGGAACGGATAACAAGTCAGAAATAATAATACAAGTAAGCCAGCTTTATAGGTTATCTGTGGACATCACAACCTGTTTGCTCAGAAGTAGCATAATCAGGTAGCTTTACAAAGCCCAGCTTTGAGAAGTTGTACTGTAAAGTTGCAGCTTTCTCCCTACAAGACGAGCACACTCTTATCTCTCGGGAAAGCCTCAGTTAGTTCAAAAGGAAGAACAGAAACTGGAAAGGGCTCCTTGGTTGTTACCAGTTAAGTACATACCCTGTTAGAAGCAAGTCCCTCTGCGGAGGATCTGGAGCTATGTTGGTGCCACCATCAATCGGCCACGGCTACAAATACATTAAGGGAAGACTGTGACTTCCTAGGCAGTGACAGTGTGAAGAGAATATGCAGTCAGCAGGAGAGCATGAACTTCAGTGCAAGTGGCAGTGAAACAGTCCATGCTGTTAGCTTTTGTTTGGATTAGATGTTCCTGTTCTGACACCAGCTGTGCTTTTTAGACGATATTCTACACACTTCCTCAAGAAGCTGGGCCGAAAGCTTCACGCTTCTAAACAAGTTTGTTACCACTGACAGCTGGGAACACTCAGACTTTCCTTCTAGCTTGTCAAAGCCTGAAAAAAATATCACATTTTAATCCCCCAGTGTGAGTAACTGTAGTTGTGGTGCTCTGGGAAAAAGCCTTTCTCGACCCTATGAAGAGGCAGGACGACGTCTGTTGGGACTCATCCCTCCACACGCAGTCAGCAGTACAGACCACCCACACTCTGAGCAGTCACGCTGCTCTTAAACGCATGGGAACGTGTGTACATTTAAAGCTGCCATACCATATTCGAGTAGTGAATGTTCTGCTTGCTCCCAGCACTGATAATCCTCTCCCACAGTTTCAGTGGGATGTTGGAGACATGGTGTGAGCAGGTGATGGCTGAGCAATGGAGAGAAGCCAGGTATGGAGGATGGACTGCCGGCCAGCCTGCAGTTTTCAAGTCTATAACTACCAGCTCTTCTTCTGCCAGCACCACCATAGCAGAAGGGTCATCAAACTCTGCAGAAACAAGATTCATTGAGGCTGACAAAAACGACCATCCAAGGTTAACAGAAACAAGCTTCCTTCCTGGAAGGCTTATTTGAAAACTCTTATCACAGAGCTCTACACAAATATTTTTGCTGGCAAAAGCTCTAAATGCTTCTGTGTTAACTGGGCCTACTGAGGCGCTAATATTAATAGATTTCAAGATGCTAACAGATCTACTGCAAGTTCATGCTTCTTTATACCACTCCTGGAACTGTCACAGAGTGACTTTTTATATATTCCACTGCAGAATAAAAAAATTTGTTAACAACATACTTGGCTAAATAACACAAGTTCATATTCACCACTGTACAGCCAGAACTCAAAGGACTTTACCTACAGCTAATTAGCAGCATGGGGTGGGCAGACACGCGTACAGCCCAGCAGTGACCCGTTTAGTACTGTGTTAGGACCACAGTCCATCTAGGCTAAGCTGCTTAAAAACAGTAATGCCTTGGGTTCTGCAGCATGCTTCTCTGCTTGAACTGACAAGTAGTTACAATTCAGCTCTCTTACTTTTCATTTTCCCCACTTCTCACAGGTTGTGATACATCCTCTGGACTTTCTTTTTTAAGGAGAGTGTACATCATCTAATATATACTCATATGTATATTAGACAAGATTACAAACACAGGAAATCTGTTAATGTAACTTTACTGATGACACCCGACACAATCAAGAACTTAAGATTTTTATATTGTAACTATAATTAAAGTGAAAAAGGTTTAGTCCACAAGGACATTACTGCAGTAACGTTTGCGAGACAGCCACAATAGCATCTGGTGGGGAAACCCAAAACCACAAATCAGTTCACACCAACAACGATTAGCACAGCTACAGAAACTGAAGTGACTGCATAGCTGTAACGTGTCACACTGCAGGGGGTTGTGATAAACTGTGGGCCACAAGCAAACTAGCAGCTTTTCACTGACCTTCCCTGCTAACCTGTGCTTTTACTTCCCTGCTTTAGTCCTTTGATTACCTGGAATATACTTGCAAGAAGGCACGTCTATAAGCAAGCACATACCAACGCTGTTCACTCAGCAAAATTAACTTTGAGTAACTAATACCTGGCACCACCCTAGTTAGACACCCCAAGTTTCACTTCTGACTAGCCAGAGCCATAACACACAACTAATCACTTCAGCTTCTTCATGAAAAAACGTTTTACATTCAGTTTTACTTTGCTTTCTTACGTGCCATCATTTGCAGTTACCCACAGGACTCTGAATAGAACAAATATCATCATACCCATACTACATTGCGCATGGTCAGCCCTGCACTCTGCCAACATTAACGAAATACACTCTTTTAACAATAATCTTTTCCCTGCAAAGGCACACATCTGAGCTCATTGCTTATGGCAAGAATCTATTTTAAGTTGCTGAAGTAGCAAGCATACTAGAATTTGTCATGGCTGCCATACACTCATCCACCTGCTAATTTAAAAAAAGAAAAAAAAACACCAAACCAACCCAGCCAGGAAGGGCTAGCCTTTTGAAAATTGTTTCCACAGCATATTCAGGATAGTGGAAAGTCAACAGCTACCACCATGCCGCGATGCATAAGCTTTGTGCTTATTAAATTAAGTGCCTTTGGTATACAATTAATACCTTCGTATTGCCATTACAGGGAAGACTGCTTAAGGGCAAACAAGGCAAGCTACGTAGATCCACTAAGCTTAGGCAATCAGCCACAAGGAAGCTTGTCAACCGCAGAAACCTCATTTTATTGTAAAAAAAACTTCCTCATCTAAGTGCAACAGCTTCAGCTTCCTGAAGCAGCTCCTGTCTGTACCCACTAGAAGTCACGTTAACTAGATAATTCACTCCTTGGGAAGTATAAATATAAAGCCTGATAAATTCAGTTACTTCATCCTAAAGGACTTCTAATCATATCCAGGAATTTAACTTTAGTCAATCTCTTACATAAAAACCCTCAGATTTCTTTCATCTTTAAGACTTTTTTTTGTTCCATCATCTAGAATCTCAGCTCTGATAAATGCATAGGAAGTAAAAGGGTCCAGTTTCTTTAATGATAGAAGCTAAACAGTATGCCAAGTTTAATGGCATTGTTAAGCTTGAAGGTTTAGTCCTATAGGTTCTGCACATTTGGAGGATGCTTATAAAAGGCAGTGTTGTGTTGGCAAAAATCAAAACCAAACATATACAGGCACTTCATCTCAGTTACATTCTGCCTATTTCTAGTACTGGGTTTTCAGTGACTTGAGAGGGTCTTGAAGGTCTGGGGAGAATCCAAAAGCTGTTTCTTTACGCCTGCTTTCCCAAGACACTCCTCCCCTGGATCTGTGGCCTGCTTTGTACAATAGGCCAACCTGCATCTACATATTTGAATGCCCATACCTGCACAGCGTAGCTGGGAGCTGTCACCACCACCAGCAGTACACAAGACAAATAGGTTTGGAAACTAGCCCACTAGGCAAACCAGAAATTAGAAAGCCTGAGAAGATTCAGCAACAGAAGATTTGCCTACAAACTCCTGAAAAGCATCTAGGCTTCTGCGATTTGGTCTGACCCAACTTCCCGTACTGCACATTTGCGGAGTCTGAAATAGCATTTTATACTCAGTTACTTCAAGTTAACCAGAAGCATTAGACAAAGAGTTCCTGGAGAAAATCCCTTACAATTCCATGAAAAGAAAGAATATGATGGCTACTGTGGAACTAAGGGCAAAGCAGCTCTTCAACAGAAGCAAGAATCCGACAGGCTCTGCGCAAGCCGTGGAATGAGTGGTATTCAGTTTTAGAACTGTTTACACTCATGTTCACCAGCAGTAAGTAAATGAAGTTCTCCATATACTGACCCTTGGTTTATGCACCCTTTGCTGATTTATTACCCAGAGTCCTATTCATTAATCCAGGTAGTAATTAAAAGAAACAGTGTCTCAGTGGGAGTAAATTCTGGTTTTAATTATTGCCTCCTTTGAAGTGCTATTTCCAAACAACAATATTCAGATCCTCATTTCACGACCTGGTTGTGTCCAGTGTCCAGCTTACACAGACACGAGCCTAAGAGATCTTTTCTCATTAATGGAGTGGTTAATTTTTTGAGGAATGTATGGAATTTATAACCAGCCCATTCTTTATACCAGTATTTTACACTTCACTTTTAAATGGCAAATCTCTTTTATGGTTGGACTCAATCTTAAGGGTCTTTTCCAACCTAAATGATTCTATGATTCTCTGTTAATGTCTCAGAAAACCTCCAAACAACTGATCTCCTTATCACATTTCATATGTTCGTTACACCGGGCAGATTTCCACATGTGACACAGCTATTCTAACTCCTCAGTAATGCCCTTTCATCACATACCTGCAGTAGGCTCTGAGCTGAAGATTATAAAGAAGTCTATCACCCGTGATGTGAAGTCAAAGGCTGTTTGCTGACTGCCATGGACAACAGAGATACTGTGTCGGTCACCATAGCTAGCCCGGGGCATCCCTCCTTGGAATATAATGTAAGGAACCCTTAAGAGAAAGGCATGGTTAGAGTGGTGTATACTGAAGTGAGGAATAAGCAAAATTTCAAAGACATGAGGCAAGTCAAACTTTGATAAAAAAAAAACAACTTATAACTTATAACATTACTCTAGAGGGCCTTTATGGTATCATGAACTGCACCCTTTATAACGCCTTTAAACAGGTGAGAGTGAAGGAATACACCATGAACTTACCCATTTTTTGTTGTCTGCCAGTAGATCTTGGAGATGGCCTTGCAAGGAAAAGGACCTAAGAAAACAGAATTATTTGCTATAGCTCGAGAAGAGCATCTTTATGTTAAGAAGTTCCTTATTCTGTTTCACCTAGGTCACCTTGGCCTCCAACTCAAGGGAGCCACTTGAATTAGTAGGCACAGCCACCACCTCCCCAGACCAAGCCACATCAGACAAGTCTTCTGGGGCACACTGACCACAGCACTCCTCAGCAAAACAAGGCTTAGACTTACGGGAAGTTCTGAACCATGATGCCGATGGCTAACAGGGAGTGGAAGTGCTGTTGTAGGAGCTGATTAACTAGAAAGGGTTGTTAAAGACATAGACATTCCTGAAACTAATGTAGAGGTGATAGAGCTTTAGAAGCTTCTATAGGCTTGAAAGATGAGGTCATCCCCATTTGATGGGTTTCAGCAAATCAGAGGCATCATTTCATCACTGCTCAGGTCAACAAAAAGTACTCTTAGCTCACTATTAATTACAGAAGATCCAAGCAACTCCTGCTGAACAGGACACGAACTAAAACAAAGAGCTGAATCACCAACACCCTTCTGAAAAAAGGGACACTAATTTCTTCAACACATTTGCTCTCCGTGTTTAGGACAGACCTCAACATTGTAAAGGAGTATAAAATCCAAGAAAAAAAGCTGGACTGAAATCCCTTAGTGGAGGCTCACAACCCATTCAAAAGGCAGCTCTGCATTTTGCCATTAGGATTAAACACTGGGGAGAACACGACTTAAATATCCCACACAAGCTCAGAATGAGTTTGCGTTTAGATGAATATGCAACAATTAAACCTCACTTACTGACCATAAGGCACAAGGGTTTCCAGAGGCTCGGGCTGCCTGTTGTCACTGGATACTGGCCACTGGGTGTAACTTCCATCATAGTGACAACTAATGAATTTACTGCCGTCCCTCTGCCAGTAGAGGTTCTCCAGTTGCTGAAGAGGAAGACACACAATGACTGCTCTCCAGAGAGCTGTCACCCCTCCAAAAGCAATGCATTCATACTAAAAAAGGAAGTTTTGCCAGGCTCTCCCTTCACCTACTTGTCTTCAGAGTGGCCTGAGAGGAGAGAGCCCTTCCTCCCCTGCTGAACTGATTTTGGATTGAATTAATACCTGGCTTCCCAGGAAATGGTGTGTCGCTTTGTTATTCTGCAGGTCCCAGAGGACAATCAAGCCCCTGCTGTACCCAATCAGGATCTGGTCAGGGTTCTTAGGATGCTCCCGAAGGGCTTCCACCAATTCACATGATCGCCTGTTACTGTACTCTTCTGGTACCCTACAGAGGCAGAAGGAAAAAACCAAGAAAAGTTTATTCCAGGTACAACCCACTATGACTGTAATAACGGTTAAGGTGTAAGAATGAGAAATGAAGCAACAAAAAGTTCAAACAGATGAGAAAAAATACGATATTTTCACAAATCCTTCAAGCAGCAGCAAAGTCTTACGTAAGACATCGCACCAGGCCTGCCACATTTTCTTCAGGGAAAACCCAAGGTTTACAATGAATTCCAGGCCTGGATCCCAGGGTGTAAAGACAGTCTGAATCACCCACCCTATTCTCTTGTGACCCTTACACAATAAACGTGACATGGAAACGTCAGTAGGAAGCAACAACGACATGAAGCAGGACAGTTTTCAGCAGCACTTGAGTCTCCAGATTGACAAAACCCTCAGTAGGACAAAGCAGTGGCAGAAGTTCTGCCAATGGTCAAAAAACATAAATGGGCAATTACAGCTAAGCGCAACGCTTTCTGCAAAAGCAAACGCAAGGGACAGGAAGCAAGGTTTGCAGATTTACTCCCAAGCGCCTCCCGTACAGCTCTGCCTGCATGCTACACCGCCACAGCGACTGCACTGGGTTGACCAGGACAGAAACCGTTACTTAGCACCTACCAGGACCAAAAGCTACTTTCACAGGAGTCATGCAGATTTGGACAATGCTTAACACAACAGTGAGGCCCCGATACATAATCCAGGGTGGTATTTTAACAAAGGATATGTCTGCTAATGGGATTCCACCTCTACACAGCAGTGCCTGTTCGCTCACTCACCGCTGCAGCACAGCCTCAGAGGTTATGGTCCTGTCCTCTAGCACTCTGAATGATGGAAGCTCCACTACAAAGATGTTGCCGCTCTCTGTGCCAAGATACAGGACTTCCCGTGAAGAGTGGGGAAGGACAGCTGTTATCTGCGTGGCGCTCGGCGGAGACCTGGGGATGCAAAGAGGCTCTCATCAACTGCGTGCAAGACAGCTATCACTGCTGAACTTGAGAGAAGCAACAACTCCACAGGGATATTTACAAGTGTCATTTGCTTTATAGCCAGAGATTTTGAGCCAGGCATTATTCTTCTGAAGGAGGAAAACACTAGCTTTAAGATAAACTATGGCAAAAGACTTTGGACAAGCGTGTGGACAAAGACCCAGATGCCTTTTTACAGAAGCCTCTCTTATTAAGTGTCCCCAAAGGAGCTAAAAATAGCTCACCCAAAACGAGCAAGATCAAGTGAAACTAAAACCATAGCAGTATTTTAAACTGTGACTTAAGGAATGCTTAGATTTACTTAACCTTAAGATTTACAGCTCCTGTACACACAGAAGCAGATGCACAATATTAAAAAAAGATGTCACGCTTTACATTGGTACAGCAGTTTTAAAAGGTGGTCTCCTGGGCCCTTGCCAACTCCTGTTTGGCTTCCATGGACGCCCCTCTAATGGGCTCACGGGAGTGTATGTAAGAACAGGACAAGCTCTCACTAGAACAATAGCAGAATTTTCTTACTTGCTGATCCCCAAACTAGCTCAAAAACCCTCTTGTGGATTACCCAGGTGGCCCTTTCAATGTGAAGCGGTGCTCCTCCTGCAGCTCAGATGCTCCACTGTGCTGCTTCAGGCTCCAGAGGTGTAAGCTGTTATCATCTAGCAATGTCACCAGCTGGCACTACAAAACCACACAATATGCCTTTTTCAGAATCACAATATTAAACGTAACACAGTAAATCTAGCAATAAAGTTGCTGCTGCTCATAATTCTCTGCTAAAACAGGAAGGAGCAGCCAGCCACAGTTCTTTATAGTGGCAGGTACATACGGCACCACGCTGTTAGCTAACAGCAAGGTATTTGGGGGTTAGGGAGAGCCAAGAAGTAGCCTGAAGGCTGAAAACCCTATTATATAGGACAAAGGCACAGGTTATCACTGAGGAGGATGACAAGAATTTAGGCCCTTAAAAAAGATCACCCTCTGCTGTAAAGTTCAGCCAGGCAGCTGCAGGCTGTTAGCTCACCCCCTTCTTGCTCGGCATGGTTTGCTGCAACACACCCCAGCTTTGGGTGGGGCTGATACAGTTTACTACACCACACTCCTTGCATTCTTCGTGTCCAACCTCATTCTGGAGGGTTGTGTCAGAGTCCTTTTATGAGCCCAGCCCTGCTGGCTGTATGTTCAAATTGAAGCATTTTACCTGTGAAGCCACACCTGGTGCAACACTCCCCACGGGAGTTTCAGCTTATACCATTAGTTAAGCAAACAGACACCCAAAACCACCTCAAGAATTAAGTCCCTCTCATAAAGAGGCCACTCGTGCTATACTGAGGGCATCAGACAAAGTATGTGGCCAAGACACCAGTCTGGCAGTCAAGGGAAGGGGAAGCCGTCAGGCAGCCACCAGGTATTTGGAAAATTCTGCCTTCCTATTCTTAGTTTGTGGCAATAACTGTTCAGCAATCCCCAGGAGCAAGATTCAATACCCCAAAACACAAAGGCAACAAGCTTAACAGCCAGCAAGGTTGGCAGTACTGTTTTGAACTCCTAAAAATCATTAAATCAGCTCAGCAGCAGCTACTGTTCTATCTGTTCTGCAGAAGAAAGACCACCCAGTCTACAGAAAGAACAGGGGATGCAAAAGGAAAAGGAAGTTCTCACTCTGCAGCAGATTCCCTGAACTACTCTGGCCTTATTACCATGCCCAATATGTTGCTGAGACAAATGACTAACAGTTACAAACAATAAAGCAACTCAAGTCTTATTGAGCATCTCCACAGCAACAAGTGCTGCTGGGAGCACAAAATACACCGGGATAAGCATTCCTTACGAAGCAGTGTTTGAATATACTTGGTAATAGGAGTGCAGTTGCCTGGACCAAACTGAACACCTGTTTAAGAGAGGTCTACGTAAGTCTCAGAGGTACTGAAGATACACTTACCTGATCAGGTATAAAGTGAATCTGCATTACAGTATTGTTTTCTTCATGCAAGCCCACGAACTCCACCCCAGGAGCACCATATCTGAAGAGTTTGTTGAGGATCTACAGTATTTAAGACGACCCACAGCTACAATTAATTGATAAGAAGCTTGCTAACAAGCAAGATGAAAAGAGTTTAGTTTGAAACCATGTTTTACCACTAGTGATTGGGCCTGAAATGAACCAATAAAAACCTACTGATTTGATATGCTTGCGGCAGGTTACACACACTACAGGAGAACATGGAAGTTTAGTTCATCCTTTGAGAGTATGCAGAAGAGGTGCCTGGACCCTGTTATTTTCTCAGAGATGTTTAGTGGTTTCCCAGACACTACAATCCTGCTTAACTAATTTGTAACCAAGAGACAGATGGCTACCGCCCACATGTGGAGTTCAGCCTCCAAACACAAACAGCACCGGGAATGAATGATTAAGCAGGCAGAGAACGCACCAACTTTTCCTTTCTGGGCTGAGTGATATGCCTGTTTTACAGCTTGTCTAGCTGGTACTGTGCCATGGGAATCACCTCAGTGCCTCGCGTATACACAAAAATCGGATCGAACATCACTAGCTAAAAAAAAAGTCACCATCTTCAATGTTTAGGTCTTCAATGCCTGGATGGTCAAAAAATCAGGAAGCTGAAAGCATTTCTGACTTCAGTTTTAAGCTTTGAAATAGAATTGCTTAAAAAAACCAAAACATCCTGCCCCAAATATTTAAACAACCCTGGAATTCACAACATGGATTGCTAAACTTAGGCCAGATCTAGTCTGACCTTCTGCATAGCAAAAGCAAAGAGACTCGTCTAATATCTGCATCAGCTCAGCTTCTGTTTGAGCTACAGTTCAGCTCCTGGCAAGATAATCCCATTCTGATCAGACCCGAATCACTTCAAACCTAGGCAAACTGTTCCAATGTTCCAGTAACCCCTGCTTGCAAGTTTATACTTAGTCTAACTTTTTATAGCATCTTCAAAGTTGTGCATTCTGATGCAGTCAGAGAAATCTAGCCAAAGTTATTCAAAAGAATACAGCTTGATGGCTCCTGATCGCATTCCAATGGCCATAAGGCGGAGGAATGGGCTATAGCCCAGTGCACTGGGTTGATGGGGAAATCCATGTTCCACAGTCTGGTAGAAAGAAAACAAAATCACAAAATCACAATCAATTGCATGTTTCATGGGCATTGTTGTATACAGATAAAAACCACAAGTTAAATACGGCACGGCAGTCTGAAACACAGCTTAATGGCAGCTTTTTCTGTTGAAAAGTGTTTAAACACAGGTTAGATTTGCTGAACAGCCTACAGATGATGCGTTCCAAGAACCCCTGGCTCCGCAACAAGGATATGCAGAAGTGTAACAGAAATGGAAGAGAAATATTCTGAAAACAGTAACCCAAATCAGCTCTTTATTTAAGATTATGAATAACTCTGCACAAGCACAGCTTACTCAGTCACCACAACACACCCCATCACTCCACATCAACTCTACTTCTGTAAACCAGCTGCTCAGCACAATTTCAGAGTCCAACAGAAATACTGCATGTTGTAAGGTCAGCTTTATCTGCCAAATTCCACACAGGTCAGCCGTTGTGACCTCCTCTTGTTGATTGACGTCAAGAAACAGTGCAAAGCTATGAAGAACTATTGAGTGAGCATCAGTGCCCACCAAGAAAACTAAACAGATTTCCTATGGGGCAGTCAGGAAAACTAATGTAACTGATATCCATCTTCCAGAGGTAGAAGAAGGAACGCTGCAATTTGCTGACAGCAGGAGCTTGCTAGGCCACCTCAGACTAATTCAAAGCCATTTGGTAATAAAAAGATGCCAGTCACGCTCATGGGGAGCGCTACGTTGCTTGGCCTTAGTGGCTTCCCTAAAGCACAGCTTATACTGCACCAAAAGGAAGATTTGGAGTGTGTTGTAAACACTGCACTTCACATGGCCAGTGCATTTACACACTGTGGAACAATATTCTGCCACACTTAAAGGATGCAACCAGGCTGCTTGTAAAATAGCTCAGATGAGTTTTCAGAAGTGCTAATGTACAGCTATTATCATTGTTGAGACAAAACAAGTATGCATGAGTGTTCAACAACATACAGCCATGTAAGGAGAGAGTTGTGTGCCCAAAGGTTAATGGGGCTACTTCCTGGAAAACATCATTATCCTTACAGCCCCAGCTTCTGGAAAATATGTTCTTCTAAGGCAAGCTGCTCAGCTGCAGAATAGAAATTTGTTACAGAACAGTCTGAGGACCACTCATGCAAAAAAAAAAAAACCAAAAAACTAAGCAGAGAGCCCTCCATCTACACAAATAACCACTTGCACCTCTCTCCCATCCTCATTTCCATCATGTCTTTGGCTTTATGGTTTATTCAACCTAAAAGTAACACCTGGACTTTATTTCCTGCACAGTGATTTCCCAACTTAATCCCTTGCAGGAGAATCAAATAAAGCCAGTTTCATTTCTGTGGTCATGCCATTAGCCTGATGTGCTCACAGCTGCTACAAAGCAGTTTAATGCCCTTTTACTGTCCCTGATCAAAAGACACAGACATAGGAGGATATGGCTGACTCCATAGTCGGCCACATTGCTTCAGTTTTAGCCATTTGACCACCATTCATAAACTGTAAAAATAGATCTCCTTCCTCTAACTCATCAGTTGCTCCAGTCTGAGGTCCGATAGGGGAATATGGGACCTTTTAGCAGATATAAAATTGGAAATACTGGAGCATTTCCCAAATTTCTGCTTGCCAACTCATAAGACTGGGCAAAGGAATAGTAACTAATTTTGACCTTTTATATGTAGTAAATTAAGATTAGTACCACTGGCTCCAAGACCCTTTATGATAACTTAATCTCTAGCCATACTTATTTATATTCTAAGAAGGCAGTTTAAGTTTGTATCATTAAAAAACAAATTTTGAGACATCAACCTTTTTAATGTCACCCTGGAAGTTGTTGCTAGCCAACCTTCTCTTAGCTACACATATAAAACTACCTAGAGGAGACTGTATGAAATTAGGAACTTATCTATGGGCTCAGAATTAAAACAGGGCAGTTTCCTAACCCAGCACAAGCAGAGAGGCATTTCTCTGTACCACGACAGCTACTGAGACAACGCAGAAAACATTCCCAGTTGTCAAAGTTGTGGGAGTATGAAGCTATGGTGTGCAATTCTGGGAAGAAGATCCAAGGTAACATGCTATCTTAACCAATCAGGCATTTCATTGAATCACGTGTACCATGGGCAACAGACACCATCCCCCTCTCCCCCAAAACAGAGAGAACTTGTTAGGGAGACACCAGTGTAATTCCACTGTGAGTTTTAGCTTCAACTTGTTCACAGTCACTGCACTGTCATGTCATCGGCACAACTAGGTGCCATTTTCAGTGAAACACCAATTAGAAACTGTGTTTATTCCGAGATTTCTTCCAGCCTAGAAGATAAGGCTTTAGCCGTAATTCTCATAATACAAAACCATGAGTCATACAATACTGTAGTGCCTGTTAGGAAGCTGTCAATACTAGCCTTAACATTGGCTAATTATATCTTGGCTTTGATGTGTTAATTTGCAAACACATTAGACAAGTCAATAAAAGCTTTAATTTTCAAGTATGACACCTAGGGACTGCATAACCCAGTGTGTAACAATACACACACTTGGTTACACATTCAATAACAGTAACAGGAGGGTAATTTTTCTCCAGGTTTTCCTTCAATAGAAAATTTTAAGTACCGCCCATCCCATTGACAAATTTGCAAAAGCTATAGTAACTATTACACCCAGGAGTAAACTGCAGAAAACAGTATCACCTGCAGAAGCACGAGAGCAGAGTATCAGTAACAACCACAGTGTGTAACACAACTGCTTATGCAGCGAAGTAAATGTACTAATGGTTTCTGATAGCTCTGAACCTTCAGCCAAGATGCCCAGCAGATGGACCGAAGATAACTCCCTATGTTGCTCCTTTGTTTCCCCAGCCAGCCTGTTCCACATCGGGGGGCTGTTTGGCTGTATTTGACACCACCAGGGCCAGGCGTTCACATTCACTGTACTGATTACCCACATCTTTTTCTTGCACTTATTTACACCCAGTTGCTATATCACATCAAGTCAGCTTTTCGGCTGGCCTTTCCTCCCCTCCGCAGGGCAGCTTTCATCAGCCCATCTTTTCACCTGCTCAGCAGGTAAACCCAGCAAGGGGGAGCGAGGGGGGCAGAAGGCAGGAGAGGTTACAATGGAGCCTTTCAGCTGAGCTGAAATAAGAAACCAGAGTGCCCACAATGTGCCCTCCTTCTCAAAAGGGCCTTTGTTTCTTTGAGGAAAGGTAGGAGCTTTCGTTTTCATTTTCCTCAGACCACAGATTTGTCAGACTCAGTAAAAGTAACCCTGATGTCAACAGCATTAACTAACAGAAATGCTTCATGTCAGTCATTTACTGCAGGAAAAATGCAGCCGAAGTAACAGTTGTTCCCAGCCCACACTAAAGCTGTGCAGATGAAATTCAGTGCTGTCTTCCTTCTTTCACTTCTCTCCGCTTCTCCTCTCAGAATATTTTATGACAAAGCAGAGACAAACCCAACCACAGGTAATACAAACCCCGTATCTTTTTTAATATGTCTTTTGAAGAAACAATGAAGCCTGTACGTGTTAAATCGACTTTGCGTAGACACTAATTCAGCTTTAAGGTGAGCTATCCATCACACCCCTTAGCAAAGGGTTAGGAAGACTGAAAAGAGAGGGGAAAAAAAACGCAAAGCCATAAATTAAATGCAATGTTCCGAGTTTGGTAACATTCAGCTGTAAGACAGGCTGGTTCACCTGTGTGTTGCCCATCATCTAGTCTGACATTGCCAGCCTGAACATGTTTGTTCTGCAGGGCTTGGACTGAGCCAAAGGCATCTAAATACTACTTCCAAAAGCAGGATAAACTTAAAGAAGTAGACTGCCAAGTCCACATACCTTATCCTTCATTCTATCCGCGGAGCTAAAAACAGATTCTTGCAACAGGTACACACAAGCATGGGAAGTTCTTACTCACACAGAGAAACAGATATGCAAAGCTAAGTGACTAGCCAGATTTAGGAAGGGTTTTTTTGAAACAAACACAAGTTTGAGGACAGTTTGGAGAGGCCGATCAGTCCTCGAAAACCATCTGGACCACTTCTTATCCAGAACAGAAACGCAAGAGGGAAAGAGTAAAAAGATCGCAACCTATTTATTCTTGAGGGAGTAAACAAACACACAGAGCCCACCACCACCAATTAAAAAGACTTTTTTAACTGAAATCCATTACTAGGTCAGCGTGGCCAAATACATTCCACTGTAGTAACACTAACCTTGTGTGGCATCACACATTCATATTCAACTTCAGTGTAAACAATAAAACGAAGGCAGGAATCCCCAGCACTTTTAAGGCACAGACCTTCCATTTAGTCACTACCAGCATCACACACCGAAGAAGTGCAAATACACCACGCAATTTCTCTGATCAGCAGCTTTATAGTCCCACAAAATATTTCCCAAAGCAGGTTCTTAACCAGAAGGGTTTCAAAGACCTCAAATAACAAGTGTTTAAAAACTTGCTTGCCAGCACCAACGTGCTTGCTGTACTAGCACGTTAGACAAGGAGAGTCTCAGCACAGAAAGCACTGTTTCCTGGCTCCTTGAAGCCACAACCTTCAACAGGTCAGCATTAAGGTCTGACTTTCCCAGACCTTCTCAGTCTACCTGGCTGTGAGAAGATGTTTATTGTATCAAAGGCTTTCAAATGATCCATAATCTCTGGAAATACTGGAATGGGACACACAAAACAAACAGAAATTAAAAAACCCCACCCCAAACTTTATGCAAGAAAAAAGCGTAGCGTTAAAGATTCTCGTATAAGGTAATGGTTTAATGTTCATTCTCTTTCCGATTCCTGTTAGAAAAGAACAAGTTACTGTAGCTTAAAAGTGCAAATACATGTTGCGAGCCCTTTAATACCAACTTGTTAATGAGAGTAAACCATTAGGAAGTGTCCAAAGTAGTCGCCTCCCTAGAAACAAGATGCAATATTTACCTTCAGGACTGAATCAAATGGAATCCCAAATCCTGATGCCAACTTCTAATACATTTGGAAGTTTCCCTCTGCTGCAAAAGCTAGTTCTTTCAGCCCTGTTTTGCATCATCCAAATTAGTCTGTCTCTGGCAGGTAGAGTTTAGCCAAACATTCTCATAAGAGAAAGGCATATTCATGGACGAGACATCCCTGAAATGGCAAAGGTTTTTCCAAGGTATACACAACTTTATACGCTTAAAAACAATTCTGACCCATCCCTGGGATGTCGTTTCTGGAGCTGACCTTGCATTCAGCTAAATGTAAGCAATTCGATCCTGGTCTTCGTTTACTGAAATTTTTACTGCATCTGCACTAGCATTTCCTCATGGTAACAAGGAGAAGAGAGGCCTGAAGCACTCGAGTTCCTTTTGTCTCCCCAACGGGAGAGACATATGCATGGAAATGGTGTGGTTTAGTACCAAATTACATCAAATGATTCATCTCAGATATCCGAAGTTCCACATTTAAGTACATATCCACACTAGAATTTTAATGAACCGAGGAGACTATTTCCTAGGCTGACTTCATTTATCCCTTATACTTTTCAGCCAAATTCCATTTAAACCTTGGAAATACAAAACCTACAAATATATTTCTGATACCCAGTGAAGGCGTAAGTAGCCATTAGCCTAGCAATGAATTAATACTAGGCATTTACAAAGATGAAAGCACTGTGTTCCAGGCCAGGGCTCAAAAGAAAAATGCCCAGAGTGTCAGATGGATAGCACAGCCATTGCCATTTCCTCATCACAGAGGGAAGCAAAAAACCTCAATACAGAGTCAAACTAAGATAACAGCAAATTCATTAGTAGTGGCCGTTGTGCTGCCTAGGTGCTACCACATTTCTACCACAGACTTAAAAACAGAGCAAGTGTGAACTTAAATTCACACTTTAAAACAGAGAAATACTTATAAAGCCAAATTATAATCATGGACAAAGAACTCCGGCGTCAGCTGCATGGCAAGCTGTGGCTTATACATATCTTTAGAAAAACGTTTACTTTCATAGCGTTGCTGCAAAGACTACACAGCAGGCCAAACTACAGACCACCAAGAGCATGTAAGAGCTGCTGCGAAGATGATCTCCTTCGGCAAGTGCCACTCAACAACGTGACAATAGCCTTTTTCCTAAAAACTAAAACCAGAATTGAGAACATGCTCACAAGCTTAAAGAAAACTAGTCAGGCACATTGGGGAAAAAAGGACAGAACTGAAAACGAGAACAAACCACCTCTCCGAAATTTAACTTTCCCACCCACACTCGAGTAGTTTTCCCTTCCCTTCACGCTGCGCGGTGGCTCGGGATAGGTTTGCCTCGCACAAGTATGCCTTGAAGTTTGAGGAAAGCACTGTACCTTGTTAAACTGGAAAAGGTCGCGTTTAAGCCTCTCTCTCACTGGATCATGTCCGGGTCTTAAGAACCTTCTCATTTTCCTCGCTGTAGTATCTTGGCACCAAAAATCCTAACAAAAAAAACAACACAGAAAACAAAGCCATATAAACAAAAGCAGCCTGAGAAGAGAAGCAAGGAGAATTAGGTTATTTATTTTGGTTTAGCCAGTAACACAAACCAGCCAGAGCAGAGTGAGACATCGCTATCAAGTAACTAAAACCCGATACCACCACAGAGGGGCAGCTCAGGTGCAGGACTTACACAGTACCATTTCACATTGCTAGAGCAAACCAGTACAGTCAAGCCAAGAGAATTCCAGAGAAGTTTCTATGCTTGGCCATTTTGCGATCACTTCAGTTGACCTTATCCAAAGAGGCGAGCAAAACTGCAGCGTTTGCATAAACGTCTAGACAAACCCAATATAAAGGCTAACTCCCAGGCTCACAGGCATTATTGACTAGTATCGGTTTTCACCCCAGGTAACCCTCCAGCTATTGAGCTAAAATGAGAAAGAATCGCATTTTCAGCTTGCTCCATGGGTACGGCAGAAAGGGCGCTGTGCTGCCTGCAGGGTAGCTGCGTTAATTATTAACTTGCTTTTGTAAAACATCAAGCCTAACTCCCTGCTCCAGGTGGGGGTAGGGGAAGGAAATCTTGCACCTGCAGTTCAACATGCAGCTAGAAGCACAAGCCTTTCCATATACCTCGCTGCCTTGTCTCTCTCACTACCAGGAGGATCCAAACAGGACAAATTAGATCCAACTTGCAACCCAGCAATCACACTGGGGATACCAGGCTACAGCCTCATATTCTGTACAGCTCAAGAGATTCTTTGTCACACATTCCCTCTGCAGAGGTGCTGAACAGTAAGTAGAACTCTGCCAACGCAAGAGCAAAGGTTTGAATCGCATTCTGACAACTTACCTTGGAATAAGTGCTCCTTCCTGCCCTGACCATCTCTCACAAGCTCCAGTGTCCAGTGTACAGACAGCTCAGCTGTTCATGAAGCAGCTACTGTACTCTCCAGTCAGTATTTCCATTTGTTGGACAGGAAATTATAGCAATTTGCCAGCTACTCTGTGCATAACACACATGCACAGCGGGGGCCAGAAATTCTGAGGTGCAATGAAGAATCAGCATAGATATTCCACAGTAGCCCATCATCAGAAGAGGTACACCCACACGTGCAGCAAGGGGGGCAAGGCTCATGTCGCAAGGGGAAGAGAGGGACCAGGAGCACCAAAGGGACTGTCAAGCTAGCACAGGGCCTTGGGGCCTTGCTCAAACTGTGGGGCTGGGTGGTGACTGAGGGAAGAGAGCTTTCATAGTCCGTCTGTACAGATGGGAGGAGCAGAGCCGGCAAACAAGTGGCTATCTGCATGCTCCTGCCAATAACGATGGTCTTTGGTTAATTACTTGAATCAGACAGCCATTCCTGAGGAGCTCAAATCCTTTTTCAAATTGTTTCTAGCAAGGTCTTACCAGCTGCGAAGGACCAAAAAAAGGGAATGGTATTACAAACAGGATGCTCCACAGCCATATTTTGACAAGTCCCTTCAGAAACTGCCTGAGCTAGAACTTGCACCCCTTCGTTGCATTACTCCCCTTTACCTTTCCTGCTCACACTCCAAATCTCCAGCCACCTACACAGTACTTGTCCAGAGCTCACAAAAAGTACTGCAATGCAGTCCTGGTTCAGAGGACCAGAAGATTACATCAGCACCCAAGCACCTGAGTCACTTAGTCCCCACCTAGAATCACTAGCATCTCCACTCGCCATGGAGAAAAGTGGCTCCAAGCAGGCAGCCACAGGCATCTGCACTCGAGAACCATGCCATCAGCACGTGCAGGGGTGAAGAATACGCACGGAAACATATAGCAGGGGACCCCAAAAAGGAGAGGAATAATAAAAGTGTAGTCTACTTGGAAAGTATATCCTTCTACAATGATTTAGGTACCTCAAGTGAAAGTTCAAAAATTGTATCAGATCATAAGTCTTCTTTCACCAGACATTCCCGAGAGGAAGAGGGACATATTTACACAAGGCTATATTTACTCTAAGTTAGCAAAAGCTACAGAGCAGTGAGAAGCTGCTGTGCTATGCGAGAAGAGCGTATCACACCCATGTATAACACACAGTTTGCCCTCAGCCAGACAAGGAAAGGAAAGTGCCAAAGAGACGCACCCTTTCCCACTGTCAATCAATATCCTGGACCTGTTAAACTAGGCAAACCCACAGAGAAACTCAACTGATCATCCTCCCCACTTTAGAAGAGACCTCCTCAGCTGTGACAGCACAGACAAACTCACTGTTATGAGCAAAGTAAGGAGAAGAAAGAGCTTGATTTGAGAGAGACACAACTTTATTCTTAACGCCCTGCTAGGATGTTTTATCCTGAAATATTAACTGCATCCAGAAGCATGCTGTTTTAACCTGCTTATGCAAGAGATCTAGCATTCACACTCCAGCCCACAACAACTTGCTCAACTGGCTAAGGAGCATAGTAGTTCCGAATCAAGCAGTAACTCACTTGATGAAATGTCATCCTGGCAAGCTGATGTGTCCTTTACGATCAGAGAAGGCACACCACAGAATTCATCTCTCCTTGCCTTGTATTAGGGATTCATGCCTGGCCGAAGAATTCCCGAGTGCCACAGTACGGGAGGACACGAGAGGAAAAGCAGTTCTGAGCAAAGGCAAAGCAGGAACAGCGAAGAGAATGGCATCCACTGTAGCACCGGTTGCCAAAGTAGAATTACTATTACAAGTTTACAAGGCTCTTGTCAAGGAGAATAATTTTCTTTTTAGTACAATAAGCAAGTGCCTTTTCCTATTCTAGAAAAACAGAAAGATTCCACAATCTGTATAATCTTATCTTCCAGATGCACATTTACATATTAGCAGACCAGTTTCTCTCCCACACACCTTCGGTGTCTTACATAGAACTCCGATCCCATGTGCTCTGCAGTTATCTGCCAGTCAGCATTTACACCCATATGGTAACAGTTGTGGCTACCAGTAGCCAGAGAGGAATTCTCCAGTAGCCTCTGAAGCCGTGCCAGGTCTGCATGTATCTAATGTTCTTAGTTTCCAGAATACAATACAATACACAAACAATTCTTTAGGCTTTTAAAGATGAGCCTTTTACCAGAAATTATGTGCAACATTCTCTTCTTCTAAGATGCACCGAGGTCGGCCGTTTATACGCAACATAGCCCCAGGCTGAGTCAGTCCCAATTTTGCTCATATTCAGTGCAGGGACGCCTGACAGCAAAGCTCAGAGTGCCCTGTACATTGAGCTCCTGCCGCTCTGGTAGCTGAATGCTTAGCTAAATATGATGAGGTACCCTTTTTCACCTCATTTGATTAGATCCAGCCACAAAACAAAAGCTCTTCACTATTCATATAGAAAGGCAATGAAAGCATGAGTTGCAATAGGATCCTGTTTCCAATCACAGACTAAGCAGCAGTTAACATCGAAACCAGATTTCATTCTGGCTTCCTCACTTAGCCCTGTTCATTTCAGATGTTGAGATTCATGGCAAGTACACATGCCACATCGCACGACAGACCCATATTCAATAGAAGGCCAAATGCTTCTTCTTAGAAGAAGCATTAGTTGTTCCTCACTGCTGTGTGTTCGCAACCCCATTTTGCTTTGCCTTCGTTGCTTCTGCACGCAGCAGTGTGTCTTGATGCCCAGGCACAGCTTGCCAAGGTGCTCTAGATTTTCTCTATCAACTAGGCATGGGCTGGGGGCGGGGGGGGATTACCCATTGTAGAAATTTGTTCCAATTTTTGCCTATGTCCTCCCACAATAGTGGAATTTCCAGCCAAAAGTATATGAGAACCAATGTTGTAAATCCCAATCACACAAATTAATCCAGTCTTAGAAGATGTGGAAGCCCAGGTCAGAAGTCCTTACTACATAGACAGTATTAGGTGTGGACACAGTCCCAAGTTAACCCCACAACAAAACCATACCCATAAGGAGTTTATTTTGCTCATGCAGGGGAGTTGCGAGGTACCATCTGTGTGCTTCCCAGGCAGCCTTTACTCAACTTGAAGAGGTTTTCAATGGGGTAAGGTCCAACAGATTTCTTTTGAAAATTATATCAAGTATCTCAAGAACTCCTAAATCTTAGAATCACAGAATGCCCTGAGCTGGAAGGGACCCCCAAGGATCATCAAGTCCAGCTCCTGTCCCTGCACAGGACAACCCCAAATTCACACCATGCCCCTGCGGGCCTTGTCCAAGTGCTTCCTGAATATCACCAGGCTGGTGCCGTGATGCCTCCCTGGGGAGCCTGTTCCAGGGCTCCACCACCCTCTGGGGGAAGAACCTTTTCCTAATACCCAACCTAAACCCCGCCCTTGACACATCCTCCTGCTACTCCCTCGGTTCCTGGCATTGGTCACCAGAGAGAAGAGATCAGCACCTGCCCCTCCTCCCCTCGTGAGGAAGCTGCAGAGTACCATGAGGGCTGCCCTCGGCCTCCTCTGCTCCAGGCTGAACAAACCAAGGGACTTCAGCCACTCCTCACATAGTTTCTCCTCTAAACTCTTCACCAAATTCATGGCCCTCTGGAAGGCGGGCCTTGCTTTCGGTCTCCTTTACATTCCTTCCTCATCGCTCCTTCCTGCTTACAGGTCCTTAGAGGGAGAACTTCCACCTATGCATCTGATAATTCTTTATCAACCCTGCTAAAATAAAAGAGGCCTTATCAACAGGCTTTGTTTGAACTACAGGCAGTTAGTGCTCCTATAACAAACAGTCACCACCATGGCCTTGTCTGCACTAGGTTTCGTCCCGCACCCAGAAGTTTGCCTTGTTCCTGTCCCCAACACAGTCAGCAGCAACAGAACAGAGGCCAGATCAAACACCTGGGAAAAAGCTATGCCCTAGCACCAATGACCTCCCAGCAACAAAAATGATCAAAGCACCACTTAAATATTAGCCTTATCAAGTCTATTGATTACAGGAGCCATCACACGTGACCCACTGTGAAATTTCAAGTTTAAGAATGCTTGTAGCTTGAGATCAATGAAACAACCCCTAGCTAGTCTTTAACCAGGCTGTCACTGTAAGGGTCATCTCTACAATCACGCTCGGCCGTAACACGCTCTCAAGACAGGCACTCAAGAAGAAAGCACAAGCCAAGCAGAACAGCTAGAGCAGGGGAAGGAACGGTTGCAGTACATGGAAAGCTTGGAAGCGTAAAATGCCACCCCCTTTCCCTGGGATAAGGCTTCACCGGGAAGATGTTCTAACAACATTAATCTCATTGTTTAATGAGACAGTGCAGAGATCTCCCTTACACAACACAACGGCCGATCAACCGCCAGACCCCCAGCACTTGCAGTTGTACAAACAGGAGAGCGTTCAGGCGCACCTTGCGGGCAGTAGTCAGGCACCAACAGAGAGGTAAACCAAACGATCCTCCTGTAAAAAGGTTTTATTTTTGTGAACCTGGAGAGATGGACAGTTAAATGAGCAACGGAACAGACTGTGTCAGCACTGTGTGCAGGCAGCCGCCCTCTCACAGCACAGAAAGTATTAAATAAAAGACCCAAGAGATATTCCCCAAGAACTCTTGGAAAATAATTGAGAACCAAGCACACAGATCAGGTAAGTTCGTGTGCTCTCACAGCTCTGTGCTTGGAGTTACCAGGGACCGCCCATTTGCAATGAATTTACTAATTGTGCAAATCTTGTGTGTCATTATGACTCCTCTTGTGCTCTCCCTGTCATGGGACCATGACAACACCAAGTTTCAAAACGCTACAGCGGAACAAAATCTTTGCGCTGAACAACATTATTCCACATGATGCAAAACTCTGTACGCCCCTCCTGAGGCGCGAGTCAGATGGAAGGGTGGCTGCTAACGTCGGAACAGCATTTTGCACCAAACATAGCGGGTCAAACAGAGAAAACCACCAAAGCATTTGCTGCTTAGAGCAACACAGAGAGCTCCAGCTAGAAGAAACTTTGAGGAGAATTAGAGTTTCCATAGAATTTCTGCACAGAAATCAAACTTTTCACTATGAGGAGTCCCTCCTTTGACAGACTACTGTAAAGAAAGATCAGGCGATTAGCAGCATCGCACACTTCTATTGCCATGTACTAACCGCATTACGTTACATTATATATGTTTAAAACATCTTTCTCTTCGACATCTCTTGAGCCTCTATGCCAGCCAAGAAAAAACCACACCTCTTCCATCAGCAATTGCCAATAATAATCACATTACTGCACCAAAAAGCCACTAGGAGATACAGGACTCCCAACCGGTTTAACTCCTCCGATAGTTTTCTTCAGTCAGGAGTTGCAGCAGATGCAATTTGTTCAAAACCAAATAAAAGACGTTCCTCAGCACCAGCCTATGAAGACGTTTGAGAACTCTTCTCCCTTCTAATACCATAAGCTAAGCAGAGCCCTCAGGTGCCTAGAAGCAGCACTGAGCAGGATTAGGGACTGCCACTGCTCACAGGGATCATCCCTGTCCCCTCCGTGGGCCAGGCTGTCTTCACAAGGAACGTGCCAGGATGCACGACGGAGCCCTGGGACGTACCACCACCGCTTTGCATTCCGCTTGCCAGAAGCGCCAGCTTCCCGAATCAAAGCTAAAATCACCAGGCGGCTGCTCTGGGCACACAGCTTCACCCAGGACTCGGTAAAGCAAGATATTCCAGTTGACTGAAGCACTCTCAGATGACTACAAAGAGCAGCGTTCCCCATCGAGCAGCACATCACAACGGACAACCCTGGTCATCTCAGGAGCTGCCCTATCTTGTCACTATCCTCACGCGGGTGTAAAGCTTTGTGCCACCTCACCACAAACGCGGACCCAGGAGTGTTCTCCAACTGCTCCGCACCATTAACAACGGTGAATATGAATGTGCAGAACTTTCTCCAAAGCCAAGCCTCACCTCCCGGAGAGGAGAGAGGTCAGTAAGCGGCTCGTTCCCACGCCACCACTGCCGGGCAACCTGAGACAAAGGCTACACAACTCGTTTCACCTTCTCGTTCCACCTGCTCGGTGTCTGTTAGGGGTAACGCACTCCCTCGCCCATCAGGCTCTCACAACTTTGGGGAAGAAAGAAAAAAAACAAACAGTAACATGATATATTTAGTTCGGGCAGGGATTTGAAGCTGGGGGCCGGGGGGGCGGAAAGACGCTAAGAGAGCGCCCGGAGGCGAGGCTGCGATGGTCGCCAACCGCGCCTCCCGGAGCCCGCCGGCGCAGCTGGGGCGCCGGGCCCGGCTCCCGCGGCGGGAGCGGGGCGAGTGGCCCCCCGGGACGGACCGGGGCAGCGGCGCCCCCCCGCCCGGCCCCGCCGGCGGCCAGGGTTAAACCAGGAAGTTATGGAGCGACCGGCCACCGCCGCGACCTCCGGGAGAAAATCCCAGGATGCACGGCTCCCGGGGGAGCCGCTCCGGCCGCCGCCCGCGCAGCGCCTCGGCTCGGGCAGCAAAACAAACCGCAGAAAACCGAACAACCCCCCCCCAACCCCGACCCCGCAACGGCAGCGCTTGAAGTTTCACGGGCGAGCCGAGACCGGTGACCCGGGGGGGGGGGCGGGGGCCGGTGTGGGCAGCCCCAGCGCCTCCGGAGCGGGGCAGCGCGAAATCCCGGGCACCCGGCGAAGGGGACCCCACCAGGCCCCGGGGGCGTGGGGGGGACACGGGTGAGCACCTGCCGGCCCCGCCGGAGGGGTCCCGGGGAGGGCGGGCAGGGCTGACCCCCCCCTCCCCGGGACCCCGCAGCCTGTGCTGCCAAGCACCCCCCCCGCCGCGGAGCCCCAGCGAGCCGCGCTCACCTGCGGGGCCTGGAGCCGGGCCGCCCCGGCCTCGCTCCGCGCCGCTCCCCGCCCGCTGCCCCTTCGCCTGCGCGGCGGCGGCCTCACTCCCTCCCCGGGCACCTCCGGGAGGGGTGCGGCGGGGCGGGGCCTCGCCTGCAAACCGCACCCATGGGGCGGGGCCTAGAGCGCGAACCGCCCGGCGGGGGCGTGACACCACATCTATAAATCCCCCGGGGCGGGGCCTCGCATGCAAATTAAGCCGAGCCGCCGTCTCTCCCCCCCTTTCCTCCGGCTGGGTCATGAATAATTTAGCACCCCGCTCGCTCGCAGCCAATCAGAAAGCTGAGACTGGCCTACGGGCGGCCGCGCTGCCTGGCGCGGGCAGAGCGCGCCGCGGCTCCGGGGAGCCGGGCACCGAGCACCGGCCATCGAGCACCGGGCCCGGGCCCCGCCAGGACCCCTCCTCCCGGCTCTGCTCGTCTGCTGGACCTGCGAGGCACTGGGACTGAGCGCGGAGCCGAGGGAAGGCACCAACCTGCCATCGGTTGCCAAAAAGGAGAGACGGAAAGGGCTAACAGTGAAGCTTCAGTCAGAGAAAGCCATGCAACTGCTGCTGTCTCGCCCCACGGCTCGGCCACAGGCAGCCATGGTCCTGCTGCAGGGAACAACGGCTGGGCAAGGAATCAGCAGTTTCGGGGAGCGCAACGGCAGTCCAAAGTCTGCCAACCTCTCTGCATCCATGCAAAAGCCTGAAATTACCTCTGACGAGGGGCCAGTAACAGTCAACCTCTCAGCCAAGCTTCCAAACATCGCATTTTTCAAATAAAATACTTGTTTCTGTCATCTTCTTGCAACATCCAGCCAATCCAAAACGAAGCAGTGGTATCAGTCTGCATCACAACCCCATCCTGGTGAAGGCACCGCCAGACGTTGTGGTGCTGAGCAAGGCAGCCACAGTTTCTCAATCCTCCCTGCAGTGGTTATTAAATTGTAATTATTTTGTGCTGAATCAGGGAGTCTCTGCCCCAGCGAAACTCACTGGGTGGCTCTTGTAGAGTTCATCGATACGATTCCACCTTGGCATAAGCAGATGAGACTGATTGAAATCAAGACCAGTGAGTCTGACCTAATTCCAGGACAAACATGAGCCCTGTGGGTCAGACGGGAGCTCTTCTGGCTGCGCCTGTTCTTAGAAACCCTCTTCCCACTGCCTTTAATCTACAGAACAGTCTGGGAGAATGCTGAGGGCACAGACCGGAGCTGCCAACAACCCCAGCGTCTGAAGAGGACTATTAGAGCAAAAGCACTGCTTGAAGGAGGAAGAGGAAGGGGAGGAGCTGCAAGACCCTCACCGCAGCAGAGCCCTCCTGACTTCCAGCATCTGATAACAGGAGTGTGTGCATGGAAGAGGGCCAGGCACAGTGCTCGCAGCAGTCCCCCACCACCCTGGGCGGCGATAGCTCTGACCAGGCGAGAGGAAGGCGGCAAGGCCACCTGTTGTGCGGCAACAGAAACGGCATGCGGAGGCAGGGCTCTGAGTTGTGCTGCCCTCCCAGGAAGCCGGTGTAGGAGCGGGGTGGCACTCACCAGCGGGGGCTCCCAGGGTCCCAGAACACCTCCCTCAGCATAACTTACGAGCATTTTCTGTAGGAATTAAAGAACCACGCTGAGGAGCTCGCACTGTTGGAAAAGGCTTTATTGCTTAGCCTTCTCCCCACCTCCAAAAGGAACTCAAAGAATTATCAAATAAAATGCATCTAAACCAGCTGATATTACAGTTCTGAAGAACCTCGGTACCGAACGCAGCCACACTCAGCACGCTTCCATCCACTAAGCAGACTTTCTGGCCCCTGGCACTGTTGCATAGAGGCTAAAGCAAACCTGGTACCTGGATATCCTGGTGAAAGCTCCCACAGCAAGGGCCTGGAAGGCAACAATGTCCTCAGTTTGGAGCACAACAGCCACAGGACTGGAAGGCTGAGGAATCTGTAGCTTCTTTTTTTACTCAGGGATCTCTCACTTGCAAAAGAAAAGACAAGGATCCACAGCCAAGAAAAATGATCCCAGGCTGAAACAGAGGGGGCTGCAGTACAGCCCCGGTGAGACCATCGGGTGCAGCGTGCTGATATCTGTGGCCAGACTTTCATGGGCCATAATGCTGCGCGGCCAAAACACACCTCAGCGCAGCCCCTATGGCGTGAGACTGGGGCGCCACCTGCAACGCACAGCGGCTTTCCGTGACCACCTGCTGATGAAATAGCGTTCAAGGCACAGTTTCCTGCTCTCAAGTGCCTGGAAACTTTACCCCGGGTGGGCGAGTTTTATGACTGTGCCTTTTTATGGCTGCACCTTTTTGAGATCACAATCTGACCTGACGGTTGTTGCCGTGGCTGGAGGACAGAGGATCAGGACACCACCACTGATCTGATCAGCTTATTCCATCCCTGACGACCTCAAGGACTCTCCAACCATTTGCCTGGTACAGCACACTGCTTCTTAATGTGTGACAAAAGAATCACCAAAGTGTTTTCTAATGGTCCATGGGTCAGCCAAAGATGGCACGGAAAAGGCAGACTAGTGGTCCACGAGATGAGAAAGCTGGAGAACCAGCGGCTTCAAGGGCAAAGCAGTGCGTGTTCCAGTCCGGAGTCACCTGGCTAAGCCATACACATTTGTTTGCTGTAAATTTTACTATTAGACCTGAGCCATCTGGTTGGGTGAAGTCTGTAACACCAAATAAAGCGGTCAACTACCCAAGGTTCCAGTTATCACAGGCTCTATTTTCTGTAATATTTCATTAGTCAAGAAAACAAAGCCAGAGTAAAGCTCTTCCCTTCGTCCCACACCATTTCCACAAGTGACAGCAACCTCAGTGATTAACATCAACCGGCAGCTTGAATTCCTTTAGCGAATAAAAAGCAATTTCTCCGTGATCCACCAGCGCAAAGACCACTGGGACATCCCCACTCTGATACGTAACCTGCTTCAGAGCCCGAAGGGATGGAATGTGCTCATCAAAGCTGCAGAGAGAAAAATATCCCGTTGTTCTCAAAGCAAGAAGAATAGAGACAAAGCTGTCCTGGCCAACAGTCGCAACAGCTCGCTTTGGTCTCAGGACCCTCCCCTCCCCTTTCAGTCGAAGCAGGAGGCTGAGGGAGTACCCTGCACGCCGTGAGCTGGGAGCTGTTACATCCTCTGCCAAAAGCAAGGGAAACTGCACTCTGCTCCGCGCTGTGCCTGTTAGATGCGCCTCACAGGGCTAGTGGCAAATTGCCAATCCAGTGCAATCTTAATACCTTTGTGCTAGGAAGATCTCTAGGTTGCTGGGATCAACACCTGACCTGCTTTTCCCTCCTTTTAATTCTGCAGAGTCTCTTTGCTCATAAATGAAAATAGTTATAAAGCAAGGATCGTCCTAATTGCTCACAACAGACCTTTGTAAAACTGCATTACCTCCTTCCTTGCTCTGGCTACTACAGCTGCAGAGTGGAGGAGGGACAGTTTTAGCATATATCAACATTAGAAAAGGCAGAGACTGAACTTTGCACCTGCCTAAGTACCAGCTTAAGTATCAGATTCAGGATCCAGCAAGAAAGGAGACACCTATCCTCTGTTTGTATTGATCTTAGAGTCGCCTTTGACAAAGACCGAAACACTAAACCCATGGCCCTGGGCCTGCAGCAAGCTCTGGGACATACACCTCTGCTGAAATCCATAGGGTCTGCACTGGCTGAGGATTCAGGTACCATATGGCTCCCTGCAAAACTGAGCTCTACATCAGCTTCACAAGCATTGCATAAATACAGCCACGGCTTCTTACTCCTGACTCCAGTAACACTCAGACATGAGCAGCAAGCAGATGACCAAATAGTGTGGGCTGCGTGCATAGGCTGGGGTAATTGTCAGCCACAGCCTCCAAAGGAGGAACTGAAAGAAATTTTAAAAAAAGTATCTGGGCAGGACCACCCTCGAGGGAGGCACTCTGATGATCTGTAAAGCTCACAAGACCCTGGGTCATTTACAGATCATTAGGACTTCATTTCTGCAACAGCAACTGCTGTGTTCCAGAAAACAGCATAAAACCCTTGGATACCTCCGAACACACATCCTGACAAACGGCTTCCCAGGGTTTGTCTTCTTGAACTTGGCCACAGCATCTGCTTGATACACATCGAAGTCTATCTTCATGCTCTCTGGGTCCTCCTGCAGCCTACAGAAGGGAGAACACATCCACATTGGTACGGGAATGAAACTTTGTAGGGTGTAGATAGGAAAGAGGAAAGAGGGAGCAAAGCTCTCGAAGCCTGGCTAGCCTGAGCCGTTTGTAAGGCTTCACACTCCTCAAACGACTGACCCTGCAACAGTTCCAATTACTTTCCAGATCTTTCCTGCTGTCAGACCAGAGCAAGCTCCTGCCACACTCCCTTCTCCGCAGGCCCCTTTGCAAGGAGCACCACGAACAGGTACAAAAGCAAAGCCCTGCTCTGCCCCGCAGGGACTGCACACAACTACCACACAGACTCTTTGAGGCAGGAGCAGAACCAAAAGTCCCAAAGCCAAGGTTTTACAGTCACTGCAGCAGGAATGGCAGCATGTTCCAGGGACAAGGCACAGGTGAAACCCAACCAAACCTCTGGGGCAAATTACATGGCTGGGTGCAGAGGGAATGGCAGGAAAAGAGAGCAACGCCTATGTTTCAACTGGCCTGGAATGCCCTAGCTCTGTTGCTGCCGGACCTGGTACTTCACAGAAACGTCAGCCCCTTGCTACAAATGCAACAGGGTCATGGAACAGAGTGCTGGATTCTCTAGGCGTCCTGGATGCCAGGCAGCTCCCAGGCTGCTGCTGTGAGCATCTCTCAGACCTCACAAGCAGGGACAGTCACAAGACACCCCCATGCCCTAACAGCTACGAGCTGGCTGGCTGGATACTCACCGGGCGGCTCCATCCAGGATGTGGGAGGGCTGCAGCACGCTGATCTGCTGGAGGAGCGCAGCTGGAGGGAGAAGGAATAGGAAAGGATCAGACCAGCTATTTCCCTCCCAAGGCACTCCAAGCACTCCACCGCCACCCACGAGCCTTCCTCCTCCGACAATGGCTGGCAGCACCACAGTCACCACTGGCTACTTCAAAGACCTCAACTTCCTCATCTCCTCCCAGCGCACAGCCCAGAACACCCGGCAACTGCTTCGCATCTTGCTGGCCCTGATTTCACATGCCTGAAGCCTAGCAGGAAGGACTGCAATACAGCAGGACATGGGGAACGGATTAGAAGACCTCCCAAGGCCCTGTTTATCCTGGCACTTGAGTGGGCTATAGAAAGAGATGGAAAGGCAGAGGACAAGCTTTCTTCTCTCTCCCCATGTCCATGGCTGGGCTCCTCCGTGCCTGCTTTGCCCAGGCCTTCTAACAAGACTCCCCCTCTCAAGGCACTGTCCCCTAAACTGATGTTCAGCTTCTCCATGTCACCCCTTTTGCTGTTGCGTCCCAGGCAACGCTTCAGAGATGAAGGGGAGAGGCGGGTCCTTGTCAAGTTCCCAGAGGTACCTGACGAGGTAGCTTCCTCTGGCCGCAAAAGCGGTGTGACAGCTTGGTCCCAGAGATGCGGCGGTCGTCTCCAAACCCTCTGCCGGCTCCTCTGCTCCAAAAGGGCTTTGTACTCCTGCCAGTTGGAGCAGCGCCTCACCTCCCGGTCAGCATTGACACTGCTCTTGTACCTGCTCTCCCTCTCTCGCTGCTCCCTTTCCTTCCGTGACAGCTTCTCCTGTTTCTGATTGATGCGTGCGCACCAGCAGGCTGCATCAACCTCCCTCCCCGGCACGTTCTCCGGCAGGAGCCTGTTGTCAGGTGAGGGCAGATGTGTGCATGGCTGGTCTGGGGCCATGTTTGGCAAGACAATGGTGGTAAAATCCCAGCGGGGTGCACGGGTGCCAGTGCTGCTCTCCTTGTGGTCTCCAGCCCAGCTCCTGGACGGGCTCAGGGAGTCCTTTTGTCCTGTATCAAGAGGAACTGGGTTTGACTCCCCTTCTCCACTGCCAGGATCCAATTCCTTTGGCTG
This sequence comes from Phalacrocorax carbo, assembly GCF_963921805.1. Classification (NCBI taxonomy): domain Eukaryota; kingdom Metazoa; phylum Chordata; class Aves; order Suliformes; family Phalacrocoracidae; genus Phalacrocorax; species Phalacrocorax carbo. Next base: position 1,712,782 of record NC_087528.1, read on the forward strand.
CTCTGACAAGGGTTTTTCATCCATGGGAAGGCAGCCAGAGTCTCCACGGTCATCTCCAGCTTTTTCAGAGGTCCCTTCAGTCTCTGGAAGGTCCTCGGATACCTTATGTTTCTTCTCATGTGACCTAAAGACACAAGCAGCAGCTTAAAAGACAGGGAGAGTGTGTGGTGGAACCTTATTTCCTTTTGAATCCTCCCTCCACCCTGCTAACAGGAAGAACGCGGTCTACCAAGCCTGAAGGAAGGATGGCAAAGGTGGCAGAAACCCCCAGACAGGTCTGCAAACCCTTGACAACAACCTCCTGCCTGGAAGGAGGGCATTTGCTTGCGTGACAAAATGAGAAGGGGAAAAAGCAGGCCAAAAATAAGCAGTGAATGCCAAGGGCAGAATAAACTTCTCGGCAGTCCTGCATGAGGTTTGAGTTCAACGCTCGGGAGAATCCCAGCCTTGATTTGTATAGACACGCGTTCCCAACCTGCCATGCAGCCTCTGCACACCCCACACATATACCAACCCAAACACCTCCACACAAACACGATGGACTTCAGCCAAACCAGCACAGGCCAGGCAGAAATCTCCCCACCAGCACCGCTTACTGGTATGAGGTTCAGTCCCTGGCTCCCAGAGAGATGGGGCAGTTTTTAAACCAGCAGTCTTATCTCCCAATTCCTAAAATTTTGTAACTCCTCAGGCACTGAATTACTTGTTAACAGGAGAGGACTTGCAGACCAGTCTTGTCCTCCTGTTTCTTAAAGGATGATGCCACCTGCTGGAAGCTGTCATAATTATTAGCAAAACTAGTAACTGTCAGCTTCTGTTTGCATTTTGGCAACTTCCAGAGGCCACATGCAAGGACCAGGACCCAACTATGCTCTCTGCCATACAGTCCTAGCATGTAAGCTGCATCGAGGGGGTGGACAAGTGCAAGGTGGGCAGGGTGGCGTCTGCAATCGCTCTAAGAAAGAGCAAGAGGAGACATCTGCCATGTGTTTCTGCTGCACTGACCTCTTTACCCTGTTTTGGCATCTCACCACTGCAGTTGGGAAGCGGGCACTCTGCCCCTATTAGCCATGCATGAAGTACAGATGTGACAAAAGGGCAGCTGCAAAGAGTTCAGGAAAAACACCGCACTGCTTGGGGACAGCCAAGAGCAGCTTGGCTCTCCTCCCAGTCAGTCACCCACAGCACAAAGGGCTGAGGATGCTGTTCCCAAGCCGCAGAGCCTGGGAGGAGATGGAAGGTGGCTTTGGGCCACATCCTTACCGGGGGCTGGAACTCCTCCTCCTTTTGCGATGCTGTTTCCCAGAGCTCTTGCAGTGACTTTGCAGGTTCAGTTGCCTCTCGTAGGGAGACAGGACAGTGCTGCAAGGAGACACCAACACAGAGGCTGAGAGCAGGGTGGGGCAGGGAAACTGCTCAGCCCCCAGAATACAGCCACAAAAAACTTTTCTTCCAGGCACAGAAAATCCACCAGCAGGACCAGGATGGTCCTCAGTTCATGCCCCATTTCGTGTTCCCAATCACCTCCTCAAGAGGGAGGAGCAAGGAAGGGTAGAGTGTCACTTTTAGCCTTTAATCCTCCCAAGAGATGGAACGCAGGGTCAAAGTCGTCTTCTCTGCCGTTCCACTGGGGCCAAACAGTGGGCACAGAGCTGTTCACAGTGTTCAGAAAGGAGAAAGCAGCGTGGAAAGGAAAAGCTGGTTACCTGGGGTCGAATCTCAGTACAACATAACCCAGTTGCTTCAAGTGGCTGAACACCTTAGAGCAAAGGAAAGCAAGAGGGTTAAATGGCTACGCTAAAACCAACCAATTCACTTCCACTATAACTGAGTGAACACAGGGTGGCACTGGGGGAGGAGAAAATGCCAGGGTTAGGACCCGAAGCAAAGGTGGGGAAACAGGAACTGATCATATGGAAGGAGGGGAATGGGAAAAACTGAGAATGACTCCCCTTCCCTCCCTAAGCATCCTAGTCTGCCCTCAGCCACTGGAAGAGGTCATGTGGCACAGGCTGGGCGCTCTGCCTTCATCCTCCCTGCAATAGCTGGAGGTCCCAACACACCTGGTAATGTGGTAGGCTCATTGCCTCCTGGGACAGCAGGATCTCGTAGGCTTCCTGGATTGACAAGGGCAAATCCCTGTAAAAGAGCTGAACAGAGCCCTGCAGGGCAAAAGCTTGCTGTTGAGAGAATCACAGGGAACGAATCTACGCAAGCTCACACCAGTCTCTTCCCACTGGTCTCAGCACCCTTCTTCACATGATATCCATGTCCCCCATGTGCCACCTGGAGTGCTTACAGTCCCTCTCCCATGCCCAGTTGCCCCATGCCCTGCTTTTAGCAGCCAGGTGAGAAGGTCCCACCCACAGCTGACAGCTCCTGCTCCAGCGCCGCGTCTCTTTGGAAGATGCGGCTGGGAGCACAACGCTCAACTGTTACAATAATCATTGCTCTGGGAGATAATTTTCTTTTAACCTGGATGATCTCAGTGATTCAGGACACAGCACAACTACAAAAACATTTCGGAGCAGCACAGCTGAGAGAGCTGAGCAGAGGAATCGGTGGCATCTGAGGATGCCATCAGTCGGTGGCTCCTCAGAAGCATTTACTGCAGTCCCCACGCTCCCACGGGTAGACTCCCCAGTGACTAACATCCAGGAGGCAGCTTAGGCTACGCCTCTTTTTCCCTTTTTTTTTTTTTTAAATGTGTTTACTCATAAACAAAGAAAACAAACCACTAGGAACCACACCTCTCCCATGGGATGGGCTGAAGGGATCTAACAGGACTTTTCTGCTTCTGAGGAGAGATTCTGTACTCAGCAACTGACTAAACAATGTTATTCTCATCAACTTCTTTACAAACTATTGTTTGTCAAATTGCCAGAGGTAAAAACGCCCTACCTTTGCAGTTAGGATTTAAAGGATGGCATCAGATGCCTACAATCTAAGATTTGCTAAGGGAGAAAAGCTCCCCTTCAGATCAGTGCACCTAGTCTTCTGATAACAGGCTTCGGTGGAGAGACAAAAAAACCCCTCTCTACAGCAAAGAAATCCAGCTGAGCCCTAACCAGCACTTCTGCAAGCAGAGGAGCTCTGAAAGCAACCTGGTCTCACTCCCGTCTGCCACATTTGAATTCCTTTCTGCCATACGTACTGGGAAGAGATGCCAAGTAGCAACTCCAAAGATCTCTGCTTAAGTGTAAAGCATCTACAACGCTGGCCCCTAACGCGGCCCTACCAAGCCAGGCAGAGTTTCACTAATTCCCATCAGCTTCTTAGGGAAGCACAGAAAAACTGTGCTAATGACCGTGCGAACCCTGTCACTGCAAAATATGTAAGGTACGCTGGATAAAGGAGGATGTCAACTTATGACAGAAAAGGCACCGACCAGTCTCAGATATCATTAACTGCACAGCAATTCTGAGGAAAAGGATTTCTCAAACCTTTTACTCCAATTAACCCCTGCAAAGAACAGAAAATAATGGTTTGATCTCATTTCCAGAAATTCCTAGAACTGAGAGTTTTCCTGGCCTGTGGAAGCACAAGGCCCCACACACAGATTTCAGTAAAGTATTAACTGATATATAAATGTGTGCTTCATTGCCCTCAGAGCACAGAAACAGAGATCTCCGTAAAAAACTTTGTAACATGCTCCTCTCACGCTTCTCTCACTCTGGGAAGAGACCTGACTTATTACTGCTGTACTAACAGAAATTCAATCAGCTAAAACTCTCCTAGTCTCTATTGTCATATTTGACGTAGGAGTGGGTTAAACACGATAGCAGCTGAATAAACTGGCCACCGATCCAACTAACACGCGCTGTCAGTGACACAGAGGCTGCTTTAGAGTAAAACATATGAACCCACAGCCTGAAGACAAATGGCTCCATCAGCAACGGGCTAAAAGAAACACTTCCTCGAGAACCAGGCATTTGTGAGCTGCTCAAACTGCAGCAGTGACCAACACAAGTCAAAAGAAGCTGCTACGGCTCTTCCAATCATTCGGGAAGGCCCCAAGGCCCCCATCCACGCGCAGGTACCCTACTTACACACTCCAGCAGGTACAGAGCTTCCTCAGGCAGCAGGCACTGTTTGCCACGCTGTGTGAACCCCATGGTGTGCCAGAACTTCCCCTGGAACAGAAGCACAAATCCGCGATGGGCTCTGGCTGTTCCCTGCTGACAGCCAGGCTCTCTCCCATTCCAAGCAGCAAATTAAGGAATCTGCGATGGCAGCAGGAGATGATGGCACCGAGCACGCTCTGCAGCAGACTCACCGCAGGGGACTGCAGCTCTACGATGCTCTGTCCTGGCTTCCACTCAGCTTTCACCAGATTCCCCCTGAGAAGGTTAAAGATTAGTTTGTTATTACTAGCATGTCCAACAATTAACTTCTACTGTAGCAACACAACAAGCTCAGGAAGCAAACTTCCAGGTGGCATTTTTGCAGGGGAAGGCCTTAGAAAGACCTCGTCCTCTGGGTCTAGCAGTACCAGCTGGAGACTTTATCACCACCAACTAGTTAAGAGCGTCTTCAGCCAGCACCGCAAACATCTGTCCATGGGCTGCGTCACCTGCTAGAGATGCACGGCCACGGTATATCACACGATTGTTCGGGTGCTGCCAAGACTCTCAAATCGCTGTCTCACAGGAAAAAAAGAATAGCTGAGAAAAGCGGAGGGTGACTCTGTGAGAATGCATGCATGCATTTTTAGCAGCTGGCTCAAAGAAATGAAAGGTAACACCTGTAGTGTCCCCCATGGCCATGGCCTTCCTCTGCACCTTTCGTCAGTATGGCAATTTCCCCATCTGAAAGGAAACCTAAACCTACCCCACCGCCCTCTCATCCTGAGAGCCTCCACTGTTGCCCCAGACGTGCATTTATGGATGTACTTGGACAAACCCAACTGTGACAAGAGTGGAAGACAAGGGTCCGCCCTGCCTGACCTGCCTCTCTGCTGGAGGTCACCACTCTCTGAAGTCCACAGTGGTGTGATTTTATGTGAACAGTTTCTGCTGCTCCTGATCAGTGCAAAGAAGCTGTTACCAGCAAACAACAGGCCGAACAGGGGAAGTGTGCGCTGAGGCGTAGTGTGTGAACATCTCCCACAGAAATTATAAGCCTCAGAGACCGGCAGCGCTGCTCAAACCACTAAAACTGACAAACCAGGGACGCCAAGCGTCGGCCGCATCCGCACAAGGCCACACGCGAGCGTCAGCGAGGGGCTGCGTAACTCAGACCATGCCCAGGAAGACAGCGGCTGCTCTTTGCAAAGGCTACAGGATAACGCACACACCTGAGAAAACCAAGGGCCCTTCGAGGGACTTTCTGAACGCCCCACCTTGTGCCCCCGAGGGAAGAGCCCTGCTGTGGCAGGGATGAGCTGCCCCGCTGTTGCTCCCGCCGGGAGCTGCGGGGGCGGGCAGGGGGACGTACTGCGCTAACATCTACCTGCTGGAACAGCTCGACCCCACTCGCGACGACCCCCGCGCGGGCAGCGGCTGTGCTGCGAGCCCTCCCAGGGGACGTGGGAGCTTAGGACCCCGCGCTCGGTGGTTAGCGGCCCTGCGACCCCCGCCCGCCCCCGCCCCGCGGACTCACAGCCGCTCCACCCGCTCCTCGGAGAGCAGCTGCCACTGCTCCTCCCGGCACAGCCGCAGCTTCTCCGCCTGCTCGGCCGAGCCGTCGGGGATGAAGTCCTTCTGCCCGCGGGGACGCTGAGGGGCTTTGCGGCCGCGGGCCGCCAGCAGCTCCGCCGCGCTGCGGGGGGACAAGAGGGGAGGCGCGGTGAGGGAAGCGCGCCCGGGAGCGCACCCCGCCGCCGCCGCCCGGCCCGAGGCCCCCGAAAGCCCCCCCTAAGCCCCCCTGGGACCCCCCGGGGCCGAGGCCTCCCCGCCGGGCGAGCGCTACCTCAGGCGGCCCGAGCCGCCGGCCTCCATGGGCGTGTGGCGGAAAGCCCCTTCCTTCCGCCGCCGGGCCCTAGAGCGCCCCCTGGAGGCTCGGCGGGCTGCTGCGGGGCGGGCTGCTGCGGGGCGGGCGGGGGCAGCCCCGCGGGGGCGGCGGGCCGGGCACCGAGCTCGGCGCTGAACTGCGCACCGGGGTGCTGCTGCACCGTGCGTGGGGGCTGGGTGCTGCTGCCGTGCGTGGAGCCATGCACCAGGGTCTTGCACCGCAGCCGTGCGCCATCGCCGTGCACCAGGGCCTTGCACCGCAGCTGTGCACCATTGCCATGCGCCAGGGTCTTGCACCGGGGCCGTGCATCAGGGCTTGCACCGCAGTCGTGCACTGGGACCGTGCACCATGGCCCTGCACCGCAGCCGTGCGCCATCGCCGTGCACCAGGGTCTTGCACCGGGGCCGTGCATCAGGGCTTGCACCGCAGTCGTGCACTGGGACCGTGCACCATGGCCCTGCACCGCAGCCGTGCGCCATCGCCGTGCACCAGGGTCTTGCACCGCAGCCGTGCACTGCAACCATGTACCAGGGCTGTGCACTGGGGCCGTGCACTGGAGAAAGTGCCAGGGCTGGGCACTGAGCTTTGCCCCAGGGCCCTCAGGGTGAGCTGACCTTGGCTACTGCCAGCAGCCCACCCAGCTGCTCTCACTGCCCCTCCTCAACAGGACTGGGGAGGAAGTAAGGTGAAACATCTGGTGGATTGAGATAAAGGCAGGGAGATCCCTCACCAGTTACCATTGGGTAAAACAGACCCAACTTGGGGAAAATCAATTTATTGCCAACTAATATGAGTCCCAGGCATGGATATCTGCTCCAGCAGGGACTCCTCTGGGGGCTTCCAGGAAACGCCTGCTCTAGCACCTGGACCACCTCCCCTTCCTCCTTCCTCCCTGACCTTCCTGCTGCTCGCAGCACCATTTCTCACACTTCTCCCCCACTGCCACACAGCGTTTTGTCCCTTCTTAAATACATTTCCCCAAAGGCACCACCAGCAGCACCGACAAGCTCAGCCGCGCCCTGCGCTGGGGCTGCTGGAGCCATCTGGAACCAGCCAGAAGCACCTGGAAGTGGCCGCGCCTGGCACAGGGCAGCCCCACCCTCTCCCCACAGAGCCCCCCGCAGCCCCCACGGCTGGTGCTGTGCACGCTCAGGCGGGGGCCGCAGCCCCCGGAGCAGAAGCAGCCCGGGAAGGAGGTTTCTCCCTTCGGGAGGTGTTACTATGTCTGCTGGCTCAGGCTCCCGCAGCAGCCGGCGCGGTGCTGGTGCCACCGGGCTGTGCAGAGCGTTGCAGTGGCGCGGCTGGGCTGGTAACGAGAGAAACCTCCCTGCACCGAGGCCTCGCATCTCTGCTGACGCGGCTGGATTTGCTGCCTGGGGAGGCGTGAACGGACCTGATGGGGAAACGCACTAGAAGTTCAAGTTTCACCTCAAGCCCGGCTCCTGTTGCTGTGGGACAGCTCGCAGCAGTCACTGAGCCTCAAGGAGCCAAAACACAGCTTTCCCCCCAGCGGAGTCCCTGGTTCCTGCCGCGGTTTCCCAACCCAACAACACTCCCTTGACAAGATGCCAGCGTAGGCAGATGAATGCAAAAACCATTCCCCTCCATTTTCCACTGAATGGTTTAATTTTCACTTCCTGCCTGATTATTTCCTCCTTCTGAATTGAGCCTTCATCCTGCAACGGGGTCAAGCAATTTTGGTCAGCGGTGCCTCTCCACAGCACGTGGGGGGACGAGGACTCGCAGGCGGCACGAGGAGCAGCAGGCTGTGCGGTGGCAGCACGTTTTCTCCCTGATTTCCAAAAAAATATGTATTTTGGAGACTACTCGGACAGCCTGATTTTAACACAATTCCAGGATGCCACATCCTGCAGCTTTCAACTTACAACCTGTCACCCCCTTGTTTAACTCAGTCTCTCCTTAAAATTGATGAGTTTAAATTGCTCCGGGAAAGGCTCTGATCCAGAATTTGCTTTTGTCACCCACTGTGATTACAAGACCCAGAAATGTCAAGACTAATCTCAGTTCACGTTTCTTTTCAATACTGGGATTTTAGCTGTCACGGGGCAGGGAGGCGGGTCCTGTTCCTCACAGGGGCACCAGCAGAGCCTTGTCCCTGGTGGGACTCGCAGTTCTCCCCAGCTGAAGCCTCTTAATCAGCTCTAATGGCCTGAGTCTCATCAGCTGGGGTGGGTGGTCCTGGGGGCTGTCCTTTCTTTTCCCCACTTACAAATGGAGGGTGAGGTGGGCTTGTTTTTTCTTTTCAGTTACTTTTCTGGGTTTAGATTAGGGTTTTTAACATTAAATTTCTGCATAGCTGCCTTGAAACTGTGACTGTTAGTGCTCATGGTGGGTTTGTTTGTTTTTTTTTTCTTAAGTTTGGGGTCTTTTTTGCTTTGGGTGGGACCCTGGTGCATCTCCAGTGGAGCAGCTGTGTGTGGCAGGAAACCTAAAAAGCAGCCAATGGGGACTATCCTGGGCTTTCTGCAGTGGGTCTTTGTGGTAGGGTTGTGAGAAGGTGGACAGCTGCAAGATGTTCCTCTTGGAGCTAAAATAAGGTTGCTGACCAGTGACAAAACTTAAGTTTTGTGAGTGAACGGTCTGCTCAGGGGTCCTGTGAGCTGGAATAAGGGCGGGTGTGGGACTGTGAGCCCGCAGGTTGCCAGGGAGGAAGGGCTCAGGTGTGTGACCCCCGGCAGCAGAGCAGGATCCAGCCCTCTTCGTCTGGGTGGCACGTGCAGCTGCTGAGCAGCTATGGAGGAAGCTGATGGTGGAGGCCAAGGCTGCTGCTCGCTCCCCTGTGGGACGCTGCCCTCGTCCAAAGGGGAAACGGACTTGATTTGACTGGAGAGACACCGCACTGAATGCCCCAGCGCTGTGCACCGGGACCGTGGGCTCTCGGAGCAGGTAAGTGTGGTGGGTTTGCTTGCTTCTCTTTCTTGGGGATGGAAAAAATGTTGATGAAGTGTAAAAAGATTCTCAGGATTGCAAATGTGGGCTGGCTGCCCCTTCCGAACAGGGCAGCCTGCTCGTGTCTCTCCCCTCTGCTGCTGCTCCCGGCACTCCAGGAGGGAGCAGAGCTGCGGTGTGAGGGGATGGGTTTGAGCCCTTTCAGTCTTTGTGTCTAAGTCGTGTTTGTGCAGCCCCTGTAATCACAAGCTCCTTGTGGTTAACTCCTGGATGAACTTGGTGTAAATAAACTCATAGTGGTTTTTGAGAAAATGGGGAAAGCATGGTCTTGTTTTTTAGTTTCGTGTAGTGTGCAAGGCACAGCCAGGGGGAATTGCGTGCTCTGCGCTTGAGCTGAGCGGCTCTGCCAGGTACAGCTACCTGCTTCAATCCTTGTGTTAGCAACTCCTGCAGTTCCTGGCATTGCATTTGGAAATATTTTAGTAACTCTGCAGAAACCAGCTGTGCCTCAGCTGCTTGTGGCTCAGGCTTTACCTATTTGCCAACAAATGGTAACACCTGGAGAACAGTGTCTGAGATGGGTAATGCAGCCCACCCGCTGTCGCAACCCGTGGAGTATGTCCTGCTACCAGGAGGTTTTAGGGTGTAGATGCTGTATGTGGTCTGGGGCAGGAAAGGATGTTACAAACTCCTTAAAACTGGCAAGTGCTTCAATTCTTGTGTGTGTTGCAATATGTGCGGTGTTATCACAATTGTGTAGCTCTGAGCTATGCTCATATCACTGCTCAGCAAGCCTGTTATCGCAGGTTAGCTGTAGGTCAGCATACAATTGTCTAATTACTGTTATTATACTTAATTATACTCTAGTGGAAAATATCTCAACTCCAAGCTTCTAGAGCGTCACACAGACAACTTCAGCTTCTTACAGTAGAACATACGAAGGCAGGGTTTGGCAATCGATTTCAACAGGATTTGGCAGACCTTAAATATACACTAAAGTGCTTGGGTTTGGATGAAAAGCAGATAGCGGTGTCAGGTGTTACAGCTTGTCTGGAAGGTGTGGGATCAGTCTGGTTTCTAGCCTCACCTAGGAGTTTTTGGCAAATTCCTTGCTGCTTTGGGATGCCTGGGATGCCTGCGATCGTCCCTGCAGCGTGTTACAGCTGGGAGTTTGGGCAGGGGAATGGAAACAGACTTTTGCCCAAAAAGGAGATTACTGAGGAAGGTTTCTGGGCCAAACCTCTGCTGTCACCTCTCAGGGCTGGGCTTGGGAGGTGTAAGGAGGCTTGTTTTCAGGAAAAAAAAAAAGGTGTTTGAGCTACAGGACCTTAGGGATTAAGTGATTAATTGTTCTACGTAACCAGAGTGTGGCATCTACCACTGCCTTCTGATGGCTGAGAAATGGAGGAGCTTAAATTTCGCCTTCTCTCTTCTCGTAAGCTTGTTGTAGGAATCGCCTTTGTGTGACCGCCCGTAGCGTACAGCGCGATTCTTGGGGCTCCGCTCTGCGGCAGGAAAACCGATCGGGTATCATTATGCGGGCTTGTGGTATGCAATGAGCTAGCTAAGGGCCAGCATAATGATCTGAATCTAGGCTTTCAAACACCACTATTTGAATTTCTAGAGCTGCTGCCTGTTAGCCATCTAAGGTTTTATTTGAAATCATTTACTGGAACCTGCACATTGTTAATTACATGTGAAAAGCCAAGGAACCAAGGACCAAATCCAGCAAGACTGATTAAGAGAGTCAGGAGTCTTTCTTACATCAGCGATGCACTGCACTGTGCTGGGAGACATGCTGAATTATTTCCTTCTGGAAAGAAGGACTCGCGCTTTTCTCATTTTCCCAATTTGCCTTGGCATCCTGCTCGCCATTCACTGGCACAGATTGAAGACTTGCACTGGGATGCCTGCCTCGGAGCAAAGGAGGCTATAGATCATGTTCCTTGCTCAAGTTTCATAACTTCTCCCACAGTGTGTTTGCACTCACCAGGTACTTTGAAAATGTCTTCCCTGGGCTTTGGTCTGGAGAAGCACTCAAAAGCCTGCTGCTTGTTGCTGGGCCTTCCATGAAAGGAGATGCCTGGTAGGGACATGCACTTGGGTCGGAGAGAAGTAACTGAGTCAGGCCTCCCAGGGTGTCTTTGGCTTGTGCTGGGGACTGAGAAGGAGGAAATATTGTTTAAGGCAAGGAACTGGGAGGTCAAGGATCTGCTCTGCAGTATCTCATTAGCTTGCGAAGCTCCAGGCTGTTCTGGGCATCCCAGGCTTTAAACCAAATGGGATGAACAATTGATTCTGCACTGCTTGTAAGGCTGGGTCAACAACCATGATGAGTCTGGGAGCAGTGGGCGATTAAGGTGCTCAGGAAGGGTGAAGAGGTGCTCGGTGTCTGTAACGGCAGCCACCCAGACCACTAAACTTTCTTCTGTGTCACTGCCTGAGTTTTGAAGGTCTTTGCATTGATTTGTTGGAGCACTGATATGTTGCTCCTCTGGGCTCTTCAGTTTACCTTGAGTGTTACAGCAAGAGGTTAGAATAATGAAGGTATTTTAACAGCTCCAACAAACAAATCAGCCTTGTGAACACTAAGTCCCATCTACAGCACTGTGGTGGCGACAGGTTGAGACAACTTCAATTACAGCGCTACAGTATGTTGATTTGTTCTCTGTGTGCAAGGCCAAAAAGCGTGTTGCTTGCTTTCCTCTTTGCTTGTGGGAAGCAAGTTGCCGACGTGGTTACCGGATGGGGTGGGAAGGGATGAGTGTCCAGCCAGCAGCTGGCACAAAGCAGGCACTGAGGAGAGGACTGGGAAGTAGTTGGTTGTGACTGTGCTTTGGGCTATTTGAAAACTATTGGGCTATTTGGGCTGCTGCTTGAAAGCTGGCCCTTGGCAGCTGGCAAGGCGCTTGTGGGGTGGGTTGAAGAGGCCGGCATGCTTTGCTCTGAGGAGGAAGGAGCTAGGAGGCTTCACAACCTTATCTTCAAAGGAATAGCACCCCCTTTGCATCATTGACTACTTTGTCTGATGCTTCTCTTCTTGCCAGCACCCATGTTTCTGCACTGCTGCCGGGTACCCAGCTCTTGCTCCTGAGCATCTCTTTAATGCTGGGAGGAAGTTTGAAACAATATGACACTTAAAACCCCCCTTAATATCCCCTTTGGGCACTCTCCCTCCTGGATGTGCGACTTCAGGAGTGAAGCTGGGAGTCTGGTGGGATTGATGGGATGCCCAGAGGGTTTTGATCCCAAATGTCCCACTACTCACGGGATCCTGCAGGGTGAGCCCTGTCCCTTGGGGACCCTGAATAGATGTTAAAGACTCTGGCTCAATTCTTGCCACCCTTGCGCAGGCCTGACCTTGACTTAAGGCCATTTCCCAACTGAGTGGTGGTTCTTGCATTCAATGTTGTACACAACTTTCAGAGCCTACCTCGAGGCAGTTTTGTGACTGTAACTCCCTTTTGTTTCATATTTATAACCTAAGAGCTTTCTCTCGGATGTGTACGTGGAATTTTGTGATTGATTCCATTTAGACTGAAAAGGCAGGTTTGTAGAAGTGGTACATTTCAGCGCTGAAAGGGCTGTGTAAGTAGAAAAACACTCAATGTTGAAGCGCTGTTATCTTTCTGCCAGTCACATATGGCTCTGGGTCCAGCATGTAAACCCAGTTACCTCCTTTTTACTCTTCAACAAGGCTTTATGCTGAAGGATAGAGTAATTTTCACCTCACCCAGCAAAGTGTTTTCTTAGTCACCTAAAAACACGTTGGCAGCAGACGTGTTGCATGGAGTCCACCTACGTGTGTGCGGTAGCCCTGGGGCATCCAGAGGAACACAGCATGCAGCAGCTCCTGCCCCATGTCCAGGGATTGTCCCGTAAATCTTTTCCAAATAACCAAGCTGCTTCTCCCTCCCCCCTGCCCCAAAGTTGTTGCTAAAAATTGAAATAAATGGATAGCCTGCTCCCACGCTGGCCCTGCTGGCTGTGCTTGCCTGGGAGCAGGGGGCAGCTGGGGGAGTAGTTTATGTCCTGACAGCGGCTGCTGTTGGTCATTCTGGGGGCACTGAGCTTCACAATAGCAGTTGGCAGGTGCCTGTGATTCAGAGCTACCAGAGCAGTGCTTGCTCCCCAGTGGTTATTGCAGCCCACCAAACCTCTTGTAAGAGGTGCTTCGGCTTCCCTCAAACGCCAGAGCTGAGACTTCAGCCTGAAGAGTGTAGCTGTAAAGCTGTCTTACGGGAGGAAAAGGTACATATGTGTTTGTCTTTAATCGGAGTGAAGAGTTCAGTGTGTATCCACAATGGGGAACAGAGGACATGATGGAAACGGGCCCTCTGCAGCATTGTTTGGTCCTGGAGTGGCTGCTTGGCTCCTAGGGCAGCTGCTCCCCTGCCCGTGGGCTGCTGAGCATCAGGAAGCGCAAGCTGGTGCAAGTGCGGTGCCCCTCGGTGTGAACCTCCGGGCATCTGGGCTGTGCTCTGCCTCAGGTGCGCTTGAGTAGGTCCCATTAGTGTGCAGCTAAATCAACAGCTTTTATTTAATTTATTTCAGCCTGAGGACTGGCATTATGAATCTTTCCCTAGCCACCTATGGAGCTTTAAAAGCTAAAAGGTGTGCTTAGGCTGGACTTAGGGGACAGGCTGGGATGTAATCTTTCTGCACAGTGCTCTGAACAAGGCACTTGGAAAAGTGAGGTTGGTGCCCCTGAAGTGAACAGAAATGTTTGTTTCTCCTGAAAGCCTCATTTTCCTTCTTTCAGGAGCTCTAGCTGTTGCTGAGAGCTGTCAGTAGCTGTAGGATTGGTAGATTTAAGCAAGAAGCTGTTCCAGGGGAAATGGCTGTGCAGTGTCAACTTGAGCCAGGTGTAACTTTGTCCTAATGCGTCTAGAGACGCTACTTTTTTTCCTTGGTGCACTCCTAAAATGAGATTGAATTTATGCTTCTTCCTGAGCTGAGTCTGAAATACCTGCTAGCAAGCTGCCCTGCATACAGGGGACAACATTAGGAGGGAATGAGGTTTTCTTGGAAACAATCTGCAATGTGGGTTTAGCAATAATCCTGCCAGCCTAGCGGGATCTGGGGTGGGAACAGGCAAGGTTAAGCCCTTCGATTATACCTACACATCCAAAGGTAACCCTGGATACAGAATCCCTTCTGTTATACGTTACAGCGTGCGGTGCTGTAACAGGATGCCTGCAGCAGGCTGGTATTACCAGTGTGCAGTGTTGCTATCACATGAGTGAAATATAGGAGTCTGCAAGGGGGTGGAGGATGGGGAAGGTTGTCTCCCTGCCTCTTGCTGCTGGGTGGGAAGGAGGAATGGTTACAGGGTGTGGATAAGAGCAGGGAGGTGATCTCTTCCCCCTCTGGGCAGTGGCAAGGCCGGAGATGCTAAAGTCACCGGTACAGCTTTGGTATCGGTTTTTAAAAGGATATTGAAAGCTTGGAAGGCATGTAGAAGGAAATACCTTGAGGGGAGGGAATGTGAGAACTCAATCTGCTTAGTCCTTATCAAACGAAGGACTGGGTGACTTAATTACACTCTAAGTACTTTCCCAGATGGCAAAGAGCACTTTAATCTTGGAAAAAAAAAAAAGGCACAATGAGAGCCTATGTCTGAAGGATAAAATCAGACCAATTGAAGCTAGAAATACTGTGCAATCTGCTAATGATTTCCACCCCAAGGGGGAAATTCTGTTTCTTGATATGCTGGCAGGAATTGGCCTGACTTTTCTTGCATCTTGATTAAACGAAGTGCCTTGGTTGGCTGACGAGGTAATAGTCATTAGAGTTGTCAGATGGGAAGAGGAGAGGTGTTTCCCACCCTGGGATGTGGGGAATGGGCTCCCTTCTCAGTACCATGAGGCTCCAGGGTCCAAGTTCTGGTGCTCCCAGTCACCCGTGAACATCTGACCAACCTCTTCACACTGGCCATGCCAAGCTAGCTGTGTGGTTGCCTGGGTTGGTGGTCCTGCCTTGGCCTCAGCCTCCACAAACTCTGGTTCCAGAGCGTGTTTGATGAACCAGCGGCAGGCATGGTCTTCCCTGGTGCCGAACTTGCTGGAGGAGAGCAGGCTGTGCTCATACGTGAGCAGAAAAATTACTTCTGCTGGCTCTGTTCTTGCACTTTTATCACGGCTGTTGGCATTAAAAGGGCATTGTATCCGGATTATTCATGCACTGCTAATAACTACGGAGTGCTGTATGCTAGATCCGGCTTTCAGCTGCACCCAGCACTTCAGTTGCGCTGAAGCCAAGGGAGCTGTACTGACAGATCTGAGGAAAGTCAGAATTTCATATTAAATAAGTTTGCATCCATTTCCAAAGCATGGCTACAGAACAGGAACAGCATGATCCCTGCTACTGGCATAATTCCATTTAAATGACATATCTGCAGATGGAAAAGCTGCCAGTGGGTCTGTCTGGTGTAGAGAGAAATGGAGCAGCGGGCTTAGAACACCTGATAAAATAAGGGGGGTTTTGTCTTCTCTTTTATGAACTGGAGATGAAAAGTGTGTGGGTCGAACAGATCTCCTGTTGCAAGCTGCAAGGAGTCAATGGGTCTCCAAGGGAGGGTACAGGGAGCGCGGTGATTAATACCCACCTAAACTGCTGCTCTCTCTGTACTTACCCAATGTTGGAGGGAGTCCAGGCCTGAGCCCTGTGTGCAGGGGTGCGAACAGGATGATGCAGCATTGGGCTCTGGCCCCGCTCAGGGATGGGAAGCCTTCAGGGAAGCGTTGCTCTTGATGAGCTCTGTTTGCAAGAAAATGGAGTGTCTTTCTCTGGCATTGGGAATGTGACCTGCCAACACAGCCCCGGTGGGCTGCGGGCAGCGCAGTTCTTCTCTCAGCTCTCCCATGGCTCCAGAAATCTGATGGTGCCTTTGAGGAAGAATCCTTGTTTAATTAAGTTGTATGTGTTGGGAGGTGACTTTGAGTGATTTCCTTTGTTAGCTGCTCTCTTGCTTGGGGAATGGTTTGCCTTGTTCTTAATGAAACCTCTCCCTTCTGCTGTGGATGGAAAACTAGAGACAAAAGACCAGACCTTCCAGATATGCCCTTGCTTCTTAGGGACACCAAAGAAGCAGAAGCGGTTGGCTTTTGTGGGGAACTAGCTATCCAGCAGCAAGATAACCAGCTCCCAGGCAAGCAAGTAAATTGTATGTGTCAGCCCAAAGGGTAAATACCTCTTAGAGCAAATGGAGACAGCTCCAGGGAGGTGTTGGGGGCCCAGGGGCAGGGCTGGAGGACAGGGACCTCATCATGGGTTCAGCGTTGGATGTTGCTGGGCGCTAGTGTAGCAGAGCTGCACCTTTGCCATCGCATGGGATAAGACGTGTGACCGATTGTCTCAATCCTATACGTCAAAACTTGCGTACAACTGAAATCGAAAACATACTTATCCACTGCATGTAGTGTCAAAGGACATGGGGGCTTGGACAGTCACGGGTGGAAGAGACAAAGGCTTCACTGTTGCAAGATGAGACTGAAACTGCCCGCAGCAGAAGGCCCAGGGCTCACCCCCAGCTCTCCAGTGACTGCCATCCCCAGGGTGAAGGGCCTGTAGCTCTAGCTGTGCAACCAGATGTTGATAAGAACTAAGTGCTACAGACATGGGCATTGAATTTGGGTGTAGAGCATGGAAAGCTCCTCTCTTGGTTCGCTAATAATTCTCCAACCTAATTTCTCTTTCTCCATTCAAATCAACATGTTTCCCAGCAGCTGTCTGCTAAATCCCAGGCAGGTTTTGTAATTGGCCTCGTTTCCCTGCGAGCTCTGCAACAGCAAAGCAGCTTTGGTCATCTCTTCATTCCTCGTGAAACTTTTCTTTCCTGGTGAAGAATGAATTTTTTCTCCTGCTGCCTTCGGTCCTTCCAGGTATAGCTTGTGGGGCTCTCCAGGGGCAGGAGGAATAGTTTATCTCAGCTCCCCCTGAGAGCATTGAGAATTTCCTGGTAATGCAGATTACCAGGAGTCATAAATATTAACTTGGCCTTTCTATATTTCCTTTTTGTGTGTGGTTTTTTTTTTTGCGTTGGGAAGTAGGTAGGGGCTGCAGCTGGGGCTGCAGCTGGTTTACTGGGCAAGGGCCCTTTGGGTTAAGGAGAAGTCAAGATCTCTGGATGCCATGAGGCACTGCCATGGGGCTTTGCACAAGCACTGATCCTCCAGTGGAGGGGCCACGTACGCAGCAAACCCTGTTCCAGGAGCATCATGTGTGTCAGGGAGTCTGTTGCTGCCAGAAAGCTGCCTTTGGGAGCTAAAGGGAAGAAACACGAGGGAAATCCTGCAGCTGTGGGGTGCAGTGGTTGCAGGACTTCAGTGGTGACCTGTTTTCATCCTGGAGAAGGATCCTGCTGGCAGAGACAGTTCCAGGTCTGTGCTTGCTCTGCTTGCCTGCAAGGTCTGCCTCATGTCAGGAGCATACCAGGGAAATGCTGGAGCATCAACATCAGGTGGATCTAACCCCATTCAATGTTCAGTTTGGACAACAGGAGCTGGTGCCAGGATCCAGTTTGCTGCCATGGTGTGTGTTAATGGGTGTGGGCAGCTGTGCCATGCAAATGTGCTGCTTTTTGCTCCGTGCATCCAGCGCAGGCAGGGTCACAGCCCTGTGAGCAATAGGGGTGCTGGGGGCTCCTGGTTTTTCCTGGCAGCTCACCATGCTGAGTGCAAATGCAGCTTGCACAGTGTCAAGCAAGACCATCTTCTCTTGGGAGCCTGAGGGCTTGCTCCAGACAAATTGGCAGTACCAGCCCTTGTGTCACTGAACAACCCCATGGGGCAGCCTGTGGTGAAGGAGGCAGCTATGAATTAGAGAAGGATCCCCATCTCCTGCTGACTCTAATCAAGGTCCTGGTCCTGGATGCAGATTGCAGCCTGCTTTGGCTGCTTCTCTTAACCTAAGTCCTGGATGAGTGTTTGTAATCCCGTAGTGATCACAGCTTCCATCCCACAGTGTTTGCATTTGTTCCTATTGCTTGGATTGTGGTAATAAATCCCAGCTCCCCTGGCAAATTCAATCTCACCTAGGAAGCTACAAGTGTTAGCATTGATGGACTGAGGTGCTCTACTCTCTCCCAGCTTTGTCCAGGGAGGTGAGGGCTTTTTCTTCTGCCTCTTGGACTACCTGACCCAGCAGTGCTGGTGCTGTGCTGGCAGTGAGTGCTTGGGCTGCCAAGGCAGCAGGTTGTGGGGTCAAAATGCTGGTGCTGTGGAGGCGGAGAGGTCACCTGGACACTCCACAGTGGTCCTGAGGGTGACAAACTGCTCTCTGAGACTTGAGCCCTGCTATGGTGAAAAATGACTTCCAAACTTGCCTTGTTTCCAGTTCATCCTGGTTTAGCAGGCTCAAGTGTGTTATTCTCTGTTCTAAAGCTGTTTCTAGTTCTGGGTGCCACATGGCCCTGGGCTGAGCCTCTTTCAAAATGAAGCTGAAAAACTGGTTCCTTGAAAACAGTCCCAAACGGAACCAGGGCCGGCACCTGGCACCCCCAAGCAGTGGGGCTGCAGCCCGCCAAAAACGGGCAAGGAAAAGTTTCTGCGTGGGCTGTGTGTGACACCGAGGACAGACACTTGCCTGTCACTGCTCTGGCTCTGCTATCAGAAGGGTGCTGCCTGGGGCAGCCACTGTGGTGGCAACAGGCTGGTTCAGACCATCCCTGGTGAGGGCGAGAGGCACTTTGGGTGTTACCTTTCGTAAGAAAACCCAGCTGTCCCCTGGCCAGGGTGGGAGTTGGCTGGGGAGTCTCTTGCTTGTGTGCTCCAAAGTGCCAGGGGTGTGTATTCTGTCCCAGGCCCAGGATCAGTGGCTCAGTGGGATCTGCTACATCCAAAGGATGCTGTAAGGATGCTTTGGAGGGCTGGGCTTGATCATGGTGAAATCTGATGCTCCTGAAATCCAGGCTTGTGGCACCCAAAAGCAGTTATCTGCTGCAGCTTTGCTGTCAGGTGAAGGTTAATCCCCTTGAGATCTGTTCGTGTTGCTTCTCCCTAAGCTAGTGAGGCTGGGGCTGTCCTGACCAGTGGCTCATCTCCCAGATCTGCTGTCCCAACACTGCCTGGAAGGGATCCCAGCAGCTTCCATCATAATTTGCAGGTCTCTGAAAATCCTGCATTGATTTTTTCAAGTTGCTCCTGAAGACGGGTTTGAATGGTGCTGAACATCTTGATCTGTGTTCTTGGTTGCCACCTCCTCCCCTGACCTGCTTTGCACTGTGACTTTCTTCTGCGGGCTGAGTGCCTGCACTTCCCCAGCATCAGTCTCCATTAGGTGACACCTCTTTACCAGCATTTACATGCTCAGTGTACAATCAGGTAATTGCTGTGCAATTTCACACCCAGGTGATTTATTGCAAGCTCATCCAGTCGGAGACTATAATAATTAATCTGCAAATTAAATTTGCTTTTAAATTAACCCCGCTTTTAAATTAAGCCATGTATTATAGCAGCATGATGGGTAACTGCTAACTCTTCAGAGTTAGAGGGTGGTGTTACTTCTGCTACCCAAACGAGCCGTGATGGCTTCAGTGTGACTTTCATGTGTCCCATCATTCCCAAGCACTTGGGGGGCCAAAAGGAAGGCTGATCCTGGGGCATTGAGAGCAGAGGGCGCAGCGATCCAGTGTATCAGAAGCCGTCAGCAGCAGGAACCAACTGCTGCGTGAATCAGACCGGCTCACTGACCAGGATGAACACTAATCCTAATCCCAAACTTTGCCTCTAATCCCCTGATGTTGGACTTGACTGAAAATATCTTGAGAATAAGGGGAAAAAGAAGATTTAATTTTGCTTGTTTTGCAGCTTCCACAGGGCTACAGCTCCCTGATCCGGCCAGGAGAGTCAATAGGTCTTAAATGAGAAATGTTTGGTATAAATACCTCGGTAGATACCAAATGCCTTTGGTTTTCTGCAGCTTTTAAGACTTTAGGAGGACTCTAGCATCATGTGGGTCCATCTCTCAAGGAGGACAAAAGCTGCTGGGAACGGAGTGGTGTCAGCAGTCAGATGATCAGCGTTTCTGCAAAACCAGCCCTTTCTATGCAATATGTGGTTGGTCTACGCTTTAAACCCTTCCTACCTTTCTCTTTGTTTGATTTCCCCTTAAGTGAATCCTTTCAGAGATGCTTGTTAATTCATTTCCATTTGAACAGGGGTCCTCGGGAGCCCTCGGTGTCTGTAATGCTAAACACCAGCCATACAGGTTATCTCGCTCTGCCAGTCCCTGGCATTGTGGCCGGCTTCCCCCCTTCCTCCTGCAGCTGGGAGCCCGGGTCCCACTCATTCATTCATTAATCCCTTTCATTCCTTGCTCGTTTGTTCGTATCCTCTGCAGCATGGGGAGAAAATTGCAATCCTGAGAACAAATAGAAGTTCTTCGCCTCTTTGCAAATAAAAGCTGGTCCATTAAGTCGTTTGTTCTCTTTGAGGTTTGCCTGTGTGCAGATGAGAAGGAGGTCTCCCGTAATGGAGTTGAAGCCTTGGTGCTGAGCAGGGACAATAGGAGGGAACCCATCCCTCTTCCTTTTGTGTTACACCCTCTCCCTCTGCCTCCCCCCCCAAAGGGGATCAGATGAATTTTCCAGGTCAGATGGATCAGTTTTAATGCTGTACCTCCGTGCTACTCTGGCCTCCAGTAAACATGATTAAAGCAAAGAGATTTGCTGATTTTTTATTTTTTTTTTAAAGACTGCAAAGCTCCCGTGTGGCTCCCGTGGAGCAGCATGGCCACTGCTGCTGTGTTTTTCAGCCTGGGCTCTGGGTCTGTGCGGCTGCAAACCCGCCTGCCAGGTCGTTGACCCTTTCCCTGGCTGTGTGTGCACAGAGAGCCCTGCCAGCTCTGGCAGGGACAGGGTCCAAACCCAGGAGCCAGCTCCCTTCCCGTGGGTGCAGGAAAGCAGGGGACCCTTGGCCTCTTGGACCTTTGGGAGGAGAAGACGGCGGTGGCATCTCTCCCAGTCTCCTGCCTCATTCCAGCTGATCCCTTCTCTTAAGCTTGTCTTAGGCTGGGAAATTGTAAGCTCTGCCAGTAACTTTGCTGGATCAGCAGTTTTAATTCCAGACAGAAAAAAGCTGGACAGGGTAAGTCCCAGCATCCCCCCATAGCTGGGCTGGGCAGAGCATGTGTCTGTGGGGAGCGGGGCCGCCCCGAGCTGGGCAAGCTGCAGTGAGCTGGTGCAGGGTGAGCGTGAGCCCAGGCTCCTGCTCCGTGGTGGGGACAAGGCTCCCGCAGAGCCTGAGCCAGGCTGCTGGCGTGGGTGGTGGAAGGTTTGGGGAACTCACTGCTTTGTCTGTGGGTGAGTGGGGCTCATCTTTTTTCCCCCCAAAAACCAGAATGGAGTAAGTCCTCCCAGAATGGGTATGGAAAGCTATTTAGCTACTGCAGCCTATTAAGTAATCCTTAAAATGTAAGCTTCCCAATGTGCAGAGATGTTGAGCTGCTGAAGTGTTTGAGGTGTTCTGGAAGTGGTTGCTGCCTTCTGAAGTGTCTCTGTTTAAAGCTGAGCAGATCTTGTCCCTGTCTCATACAAGGGACTTCTTTTCCAGCTTGAACAGTCATCAGCTACATTTACTGACAGAAAAGCTTGTGAGAGCAGTGAACTCTGGAAACTGCTTATCTGTCTTTTGAAATAATGTTTTTGTCTTGGAAACCAAATGATATCTTGCATTTAGCAAAAAGAAGTAAAACATACTGAATTTCAAATGTTTTCTGCTCACAGAACTGCTCTTGAACAACCTACAAAGCAGAAATTGTTTAAAGTGTGACTAACAAGGTTTAGTTAGTATCGCTTGCTGGAGGGCAATATAGTGAATTAATTCTTGCAAAGTGAGCTCAGGAGTCTTTGCTTCGGTTTTGCTTTGGATGAGCCCTTTCACTCCCATCTGAGTGAAGCAGCACTGTTATTTCTCCTGTAGGATGTAGCTTACCTCACCGGACAAAGGAGACTTACCCAGTGCTGGCAGTCCTTCACTGCCTCTCTGCCATTGCCTTCATCCCCCAGTGTGCTTGGAAAACTGGAGAATTTTGCCTACCTGCTTGGGAAAAAGATGTCTACCCCAGCGCTGGAGAGCAAAGACCTCCAGAAGCCTGCCCTGCGTCGCTGCCCGATGGCGTGCTCATGCTGGAGACTCACCACCCTGCAGAGACGGAGCTGTCATCCGCCCAAAGGGGAGTCTGCAGTGGGGTGAGCCGCTGTCTGCTGCGCAGCTGTTGGGAAAAACGCTGCTGACTACTTTTTTTTGTGCCCGAAACCTCTCAGTTCTGCTCTTTGCCACTTTAATTCTCCATAGGCAAAAGCATGAGTCTCCATGAGCCGAATGAGTAAACTGAGCCATTGTGAGCAGCTGTTGCCCAGCTCGCAGCTGGGAGTGGGGTCCTTTCTGGAGGATGCAGCACACAGACCTGGGCTGACCTCGGCTGCAAAGGGCACCTCTGAAGTTGTGCATCTCTCTGACAACTCGGAGGCTGAAAGTCCCCCAAGCCCCGCTGCTCTGTGTGATTCATCCATTCGGGCTTGGCGTCTCGGCGCTCCTGCTCCTCGCCTCTGGTTCGAGGCGGCATGGCAACCGCGCAGCCCCGCGCTCTGCAGCCACCGCCAGTAAATCACCCAGAGAAGCGCCATTTCCATTTCTTGTTTAAAATCACTAGCAGCACTAAAAATACCTCTGCCCCTGCAACCCAGACGGTGAATGGAGGAGTTGTCCGGGGCTGCAGGGGCCCAGCAGGCTGCTTAGCATGACAATAGATCTCTCTAATTGTTCATACGCGATGTTTGGTGCGGGGTGTGTGCGATGAAGAGGCTGGTTGGTGATTCATAGCTGAGTCATGGGTCCTTTGGCTGGAGGAAAGTGTTGCCCCCCCAGTTGGAGCAAGGGGAGAGGACTGAACAGAGCTCTAAACTTAAAACCACGTGAGGTCAAGGGTGTCCTTCCACAAAGGTCTCTGCAGGTACTTGCTGCTGAAGATGTCCAACTTCCTTCTTGTGGGGCTGCTCAGCAAACCAGGCGCTGGGCTGGGCTGGGTTCAGCCTGTGCTCATTAGTCCTGAGCTGTTAACCACTGCACAAATGCAGCTCTCTTGCCCCATCTTTCATGTAGGATGACCTGGTGCTGCTCAGATGTGAAGGATTTTCTGGTTTTGCTGCTCTTTAAGAATAAAGAACATGAAAGGTTGAACCTTAATTGTGGCTTTAAATTAATTTAAATCTCTTGAAAAAGCTGCAGGTAGAAGTACAGATTTGGAAGGATAAAGTGCTGTGCTGCAGGGGCAGCTGGTTTGGCAGGCTGGAGTCCAGGGTTTGGGGTGTCTGTGGAGAGGCCAGAGCTTGGCTGCCTTCTTGCAGGGTTAAAATTGAGTGAGGAGCTGCAGCTGTTGCTGGGCAGGGTCTTATTTCAGCTGGAAGACTGAAATGGCTGCCGAGGCCATTTTCCTCCTCCGTTGGTCTGCAACAGTGCTGCCTGGTTGCTTCTCCTCCACCACTTTAACTCATAAGAGAAATGAGTTTCTGGAGCTGTTGCTTAGTGTTTCTTTTGAGGGGAAGTGGGGGAAATGCTAATGGAAAAATGTGACACTCTTCCCATCACCACTTGTCTTAGGTTTGAGTTCAAATGCAGTCAGGCTCCTGGGAGGAAGAGGAGTGCCTCCAAAGTGGTAGTCTCAGTCTTGGCGTTCCATTCAACTTATCATAATTTCATGGCCTGTCTCAAAAGGCCTTATCAACAAGGCAGGGTGTGAATTCAGCGTGAAGGCACTAGGAGCAGCACTGCCCACAGCAGCAACATGGGTGCTGATGTGGTTTGTAGTCCCGGTCTAGCTGTCTGGTTTGATTTTTTTGACTGCTGATGCCCTTTCCTTCAGAGGCAGCTTCCCTCAAGGTGGACGAAGTGATATGTGATCCTGGGGAGAGATCAGTCACACCTAGCAGGTACCCCACTCATGCTAACCCTGTTATGGCAGAGTTGAAATGCGGAGGGTCGTGCCAGGCACCATTAGTTAAATATAAGAACACAAAATGATGTGGTTATAGGGTGGCAAGTGGGTGGGAGAGACCTCACAAGCACATCTCAAAGGCACCCTCCAGGTATTGGGGGAGCTGAGAACTTGCTGCCATCTGTCCTTGTAGCTCCTGAAGGGCTGATTTCCTGTGCTGTGGAAAAGTAGCCTGGGGAGAGCTTTGGAGGGAGAAAGATGCTCCCCTGTGTTATTGGGCTATAGGTGGTATCAGGCCTGATGTTTCTGAATTCTTGGGGGCTGCAGCACTGCAGGCATTAACTGGGGTGGTAACAAGTCACAGAATGCCAGGCTGGGAGGGACCTCAGGGATCATCTAGTCCAACCTTTCTAGGACGAGCACAGTCTAGACAAGATGGCCCAGCGCCCTGTCCAGCCAACTCTTGAACATGTCCAACATGGCCGAGTCAACCCCTTCCCTGGGGAGATTATTCCAATGGTGACTGTCCTCACTGTGAAAAATTTCCCTCTCGTGTCCAACCGGAATCTCCCCAACAGCAGCTTGTGTCCATCCCCCTTGTCCTCTCCATGGGACTCTGTGTAAAAAGGGAGTCTCCATCTCCTTTGTAGCTGCCCCTTAAGTACTGGTACATGGGGATGAGATCCCCTCTGAGCCTCCTTTTCTCAAGGCTGAACAAACCCAGCTCTCCCAGCCTATCCTCGTACGGCAGCTTCCCAGTCCACTGATCATCCTGGTGGCCCTTCTGTGGACAGGCTGGAAGGGGTCCAGATCCTTTTTGTACAGCGGGGACCAGAACTGCACACAGTGCTCCAGGTGTGGCCTGACAAGTGCTGAGTAGAGCGGGATGATGACTTCTTTATCTCTGCTGGTGATGCCCTTTTTGGTGCATCCTATTGGCCTTCATAGTCAGGTATTTATATTGTCATTATGCCCAAAAGGCCAAAACTGGAGATCCAGGATGGGAGTTGCTGTGTCACACACACAATAAGACACAATGATGATCTGGGCTTCCAGCCTTTGCTGCTTGGGGAAGAAAAAACTAACAGATATGTGGAGGCTGCTGCATGCTGATGGGCAGGGCAGGAGGTGCTCGGTGCTGTGAGATGAGCTTACACTGCCGAGCCCTGTCGACACAGCCCTTGGTGAGCTGCCTCCCAGCGTCGGTGAAGACAAGGCCTTGCTTGCTGCATGGATACATGCAAGTCATCACTGGCAGGGGGTGCAGAGCTAGACTGGGGAGCACCTCTAGCTGCAGGCTGGAGTCTCTGTGCAAGCAGTGTGGCCAAACCTCAGCATCTCGCAGCTGTACTTGTTAAACCTGATGGAAATGGCCTTTTCTGCCCTGCCTTTGTGCGAAGCCCTCGCTTCTGGGGAGAGCTAAAACTTGGTAACAGCACCCAACTGGAGCTCTAGCCTCTCATCTAATGACTCACTGATACGGCTATCAGCTCATTACTGTGCGCTGCTCGGCCTAAATGGACAGTTAATTTGCTTGCAGCAGGCGCTACTAGTTTGCATCCCTTATCTGCTTTGTTATTGATGTAACTGCACCCAGCCACAAATTAATTGGCTACTGCTTCTTTGGCCCAGAGCAAATTGCTTGCAGATGTATCATAAATTCATAGATGGTAGACTAGATTGGCGGGGCGCTGGGTATCCTCTACACCCCTCTGGATCAAACTCTCCAATTAACAACTTGTGGCCCTCGGAGGGAGGGAGGTGTGATCCAGAGCAAAGTCATCGCGCGCCCTGGGTGCCTACAGCCTTGGTCAGGGAGCTTGAGAGGAGGTGAAAGTAGGAAGAGGATGGTGCTGGGCGACCTCTGAAGTTAATGGCTCTCTGTGGAAGTAGCTTAGCGTTGCCGTCTCTTCCCCTTGCATGCAGTTGGGGTCTGTGGTGCAGAGAGATGCTGTGGGTTGGGGTGAGCCCTGCAGGCAGGGCAGAGCTGGGATCGGGCCCTGGTCTATCCGCTGTTGGAGTGAGGGTCTTGGTGTGGGTGAGCTTGAAGAGCTTTAGCCTGCACATGCAGGCTGGTTCTTTAGCTGGTTTATCTTCACCCAACACAAGCACAGCCTCAGTGAAGTATTCTCTCTCTTCACGACATTGACGAAAGTCTAACATCAACGATCTTAAATTAATGATATGTTGAAAGCTTAAGGCTAAGGGAGCAGGAATTAATATCCTTGAGACCTGTCTAGTTCTGCCTCTTCTGACACCTCCTAATTTTCCATGTAAATTGGCTTATGGATCTTTGGCTCAAAGGCTGTGTTGTGTGCTGGGGGGGTCTGGCATGTCTGCTAGGAAATTACCCAGCATAATGGCAGGGTTATAATTGTGCTGTAGCTATTCAGATCTGCCTCCCCGTGTGGACGCCCTATCTGTGACTATCTGAATAATCACTGCATTTACAGCAGTTTAGCGTGCTTTTCTGGTTTGTTAAATACTGTACGCCAGTATGCACCAGGCCCGTGTTGTGCTCATAATAAAACATGATATTTAATCCTTCTGTTATATTGACTCAACCGTGCATGAACAGCAGGGATAGTTCTTATGCACACACCTAGAAGAATAAGCTCGGGCTTTGGCTTATCCAAGTGAAGTAAATTCACCCAGAATTTTGCAGGAAGTAAATAAAGGCGTGAGCACAGCTGCAGGGAAATCCATTCAAAAAGTATTGATTCGCTCAATTCTGGATCTGTTACTGTACAACAGTACAGACTGGAGTCTGTTTCTGACTTCACAGAAAATCAAATGTGGGGGTTGAGTTCTAGAACTAATTGTACAATGGGGGAAAAAAGCTGTGCAAGTCATTCAATCAGCTGAAATTCATTCAGCTTTTAAATTAAACAAGGTCTATTGACGGGCTGTGCTTTGCTGCTGATTTGAGGGCTGTGTAGCACAGATGAGAACTTGTCCCTCCACACAAATGGAATAAATAAAAACAAGGTACGAAAAGAGCCAGTGTCCCTTTGCGGTATGAGTTTGCGATTGGAAAATTCCCTTAATTTGCACACAGCGATGCTCCTTACTTTTAAGGCCCAAGCTTAGGATGGGAACCATAGTAACATCAATAATAAATCCCCAGAAGAAAGGAAAGTTTTGCTGAAAAAGTGTCCCTGTTTGACCCTGGAAGATGGTTATGGAAACAAAACCTGTGCCTGTGCCGGAGGCTCAGGGGGTGATGCTGCCCAGTTTGCAGACGCAGATCTGCTCAGCAGGCTGCTGCGATGGGCTCAGGCTCAGCCCAACAAAGCCTGACAGTTGCTTTCAGGTAGATGCGTATGAGGGCAGGGACCTTTCCTAAGTGCAGGATTGAAAATGAAGTCTTTGCTCAGTTCAGTGACCCAACTTCTGGAAAAATCTCAGCAGAGATGCTCTGAGCACCAGGTTAAATGAGTTAAAACTAGTTATAATATTTTCTATCAGAGAGGAAATTAAGGTGGAAATGTGCAGACCAGAAGCTCTCACAGGCTCAGGAAGGCCCTTTCCTTGTAGGCTGAGAGCCGGTGATGTTGCCAACGTCCCCTTGCTGACGCTGATGCCGCTTTGTGCTATGGAGGGTTTATTTGGTTTGCTCTATGGGGTGTTTCACCAACAACGTGGCCGGGTTGTGCCCAGGGAGGGGAGCCTGAACAGGCAGTGGATGGAGATGTTGCAACCCCTATGCCAGCTAAAAAGCAGTGTTATAAGCAGCAGATTTATAAACAGCCAATATCAACTATCTTGACAAGGCAAATGAGACTGCAATCGATGTTGGTAAACCTCACCTCTGGTTTTAATTAGCTTGATTCCATTTTCAGAGTCTGCTTGAAAGACTCAGAATTTACTTTGATAATTTTTTTTCTTTATTTTCCTCCCTAGGAGAAAATAGCAGGAACTAACTTCTGGAGGCGGTCTAGTTAAAAATAACCAAACCCACGAATTCTTTCTTTCACAAAAGATTTTTTCCCTTTGGCTACTCTTCCCTTAGTGCAAAAATTATCTGGTTCACTGAGTCTCCAGTGTCCATTGCTCCTTCTGAAGCTTAGAACAAGCCCCTCAGAGGTGCTCCTGGTTTCTCTTGACTATTTCCTCTCCCAGAATGACACAAATGGTGTTGACTGGTCTTTTTGCCAAGTCCTTAGAGCTTCCTTGCTTCTCTGTCCCTTCCCAGCACCTGTATCATCAACCTTGGTTGTGGATGTTTTTGAGGATGTCCCGCTTCTAGCTATATGATGAAAACTGGCCAACATAGTCCAGTTGACACGCTTGTCATTGTGGTGTCCTGACCTTGGAGGCTGGTGAAAACCTTTCCTGGGAAGGAAACCTCGAAGTAGAAGCCCAAGGGGGAAAAGTCAGGTCAGGAGTTAAAAGGAGGAAAGAAATGTATGCCAAACTGCTGAGATGTCTTTACCTTGTGTCATTATCTAGGGCAAAGCCTCCAAAGTGCCATCAGCTCATCTCGTTTTAAGCCAGAGTGTGTGCGCATCTGTGGTTTTCCTGTGTGGACAAACACTGCTAGACAGACTGCTGGAGGTGGCTGCTTCATCTCACAGTCTGTGCAAAGACATAAATACCCCAGGGTGAGCAAATCACAGGGAAAGGGTCAGGATCTGCAGTGTCTTACTGGAATATATCACCACCAGCAGGAGCACCAGTTTTTGTAACTGTAGAAATGGGGATGAGTTCATTTCTAACCCCTCTGAAAGTTATGGGTATGGAGTTAAATGCTCCTAACATGGGCCAGAGGGTGTTGCAGAAGTGCCACCTAAGACAATTTTCAAGCTTCAAAAGTAGTATAGCATCTGCTGATCAATACTCATTCCCACTCCCTCTTCTCCCAGCCAGCTACAGCTTGAGTAAGGCTAATTTTTTTTCCCCCTCAAGGTGTTTGCTGTTCACACTAATGCGTCCTGAAATACAGCCATTGGCACAGAAATGTCAGATGTGATGTGAAGCAGCAGGATGGAGTAATATAAGCCACTTGCAGAGCCACTGCTGCCAGCTGTGTCCTTGTTAGGTGTGACACTGTCCAAGTGCAGGCAGACGTCTCGCAGGTCACTGGGCGGCTCCCACTCCCAGATAGATTTTTTTTTTTTTTTCTTCTTTTGGGGGAGTTGTTCAAAGCATCAAGTCACAAAAGTCCCTGTTTGAATTTTTCAAGGATGAAACCTGTTTTGGCCTTTTCCCCTTTTTTCTGTTGCTGCATCCTTTCATTTGGCTAAAAGGAATATTTATTCAGAAATGTCTGTAGTCTTCCTCTTGGCCTTCACACTCCATATTTCTCAAAGCTTCCTTTACCCTGGGATGTACCAGGTTTGCCCTTTCAGGAGTCAGGCTTGTTCGATTGAAAGAGTAACGTTAAGCTGAGTTTTGTTTCCTGGTGCCCTGTCGTGCAGGAGCCAGCTCTGGTCCCCTCACCGCCACCAGCGCCATCCCCAGATTCCTCCCTTTTTACAAGTCAAACCCAGTTTGGATAGCAATGCCCTTTTCTAGCTCGTTGTCAAGGTGAGGAAGGAGCAGAGTAAAGGAACCGGGGAATCTGCTTAGAGCTTGACTGATATCCTCGGGAGTTATCCCATTCTGGTTGATGGGAGGGTGATCTGGGCTCATTGCTGCTTCCACAATGAGACACCTCTTCAAAGCTTCCTTTGCAAATGAGTTGATGGATGTCCCCCAACACCTGCCTGCGAGGGGAGAAACGTGATGTGCATTTTCTGCTTGTGACTCTGAACGTTGGTGAGGTATCCTGATAGGACCGAACCCATAGCTCTTCCCACAGGAGCTGCAGGGAAGAGTTTCTATTGACAAATCCCATCTCTCCAGAGCTTGCAGCAGCTGGACTCTGCCCTGCTGCTTTCTGTCCTGAGATGGCTGCATTCTGGGGAATGTGATAAATGCAGATAAATCAGTTCCTGCAAGGTTTTTATAGGAAATATGTTCCTAAACAGGAACTACTGCTTAGACAGCAACTTTGTGAACTGCCTGTGGTGCCTTTGAGGCCTTCCATCACACTTGTAATACCTAATGCAGTAGTAAAAGGGCCAAAGAATTCCTACAAAGGCCTTGATGCTCCTGCAGCGTTGAGTCAGTGTACCTCGTGAACCGTCAGATACGGAATTTAAAATTTGGGCTTCTGCACTGAGCTGTCACAATTGCAGTTCATTAGTATTGATGGTTCCTCTTTAAAGAAGAGATTAAACACTCCTGAAAAACAGTCATGACAGATTTCATGTATCACAGCCTTGTTACTGATTACAGAAGCTTGTTTTCTGCTAGGAATTCTGTAAGTCAGCTGTGTGTCACTCAGCTAATCTCATACATGCCTGAAGTGATACTCTCACTGCTGGGTCATCTCTCCCAGCCCACAGGTTGTACCTGATATCTTTGCAGCTATTGGAATAAGCACATTTTAAAGAATTAGGACAATTAAGTGATTTGGGGAGATTAAAGAAATGGAAGATATGTCCTGTCTCTAATCCATCAAGGCTCGGCTGACCTGCCCGATCCCTGATGCTTGCAGGCTCGTCAGTGCTGCCGCTTTTATCTGTCACTGGTAACGCCGCAGACTCAGGTGTTTCTGGTAACTTTGTCTTTTCTTGAATCATCCACTATTCTCTCTGGGTTTTCTTTCCTGAACTGAAGGACAGAGTCAAGATAAGCAGCTGCTTTTCTCAGCAGTGCTGTAGATTTTATCTGAGATGACAGCTTACACTTTCCAAGGATAAAATGGTCGTCATTATTCTCCTGTCTCCAGCCATCATCTGAGGTTTGGGCCATTGATACTTGTAAAGCATTTGAGATTATTAGACTCAAGGAACTAGAGGATAGCAACATGCCAGCTTTCCTTCTTGGCAGCTCGTTTTGGTGGTGAAATCAGAGCCTTGAGATGTCAAGCTCCCCTCTTGGGCAGACGCAGAAGAAGCTTCTGGCATGACTCAGACCTTGTTTTGCTTGGCTTTCTCTAATCCCATGTCATTAACTTCAGCAGAGGCAGTGGAGTGAGAGCAGACTGGGTAGAGTAAAGGAGGTCTGAGGCTGCCTGTGCCACTGGCCCATTTCCTTGTGTGATCGTGGACCATTCAATTGCCCGATGAGCACTAACCTCTTGGATGCGTGTGTGCAATGGGTAGGGTGCTGTCCCATTTTGGAAAGGATTAAATACCTGTCTGAACATGGGTGCTGGGGGTCAGGGAGAGCAGTGAGGCTGGGTGGCACTCGCACCCCTTTAGGGTGTCAGTTCACGGGACATGTTTGGCTGTTCAAGGCAGGTTCCTGAGTTAACTCTTGTTCTAGGGGTGAGTTAGACCGTGTGTGCAGAAGGGAGCTGTGATATGGAACACAGCAGAGCACGTGGAGTCTGGTCCACAGCTGCCCCGTGTCTGCCCCCAGCGGACTCTCAGCAGCGTCCATCACAGCTTCCCTGTTTCTGGCTTGGTTTATAATCACCTCTTGTTCAGTCTTTCAAGTCTTTCCTCTCCAGCACAGATGGTAATTCATGAAGTTTCATGAACATGTGAGGTGGGAATTATTGCTGCTAAAGAATCTTCTCTAGGCTTGAGGAAGCTAAGGCAGCAAGAAGGGAAAAGGCAGACAGCCACAAAACAAGAGACACAGTCTACCTGCCAGGCCTGTCTGGAAATGGTTGTAAAGAAGCAGATACTGATGTAAACTGGGCCAAGTCTCAGTGTACAGTTATGTGGCCAGCTCAGTGCAGCCTTGATCAAGACCATGGTGGTGTCCTCCCTCATCACACATCTGCACACCAACACTTCAGCTTTAGCCAAATCTGGACATGATTAAATAGCAGGATATCAAGAGCAGAGCTCTAATCCATTCCTAGCAAGCCTGAGCTTGGACATGATGCCATGTGGACAGGGAAGATGATAAACCAGGCTGCTGCTGATGTGGGCTGTGAGTGGCTCATGTGTTAGCCAGTGCCTGGGAGCTGGGCTACAGGTGCTCCCAGAGCACCTCTCTGGGCGATGGGAGCCCCACTGGTGCCCCATAACCTGAAAATAGAGGGGATCTATAGGGTCTGCCAGCCTGAATGCGGTTGCACACCTGGGGGATCGTAGCTGCACTGTGGAATCTAGTGTAGAAAGACAAGGGAGATGGAGGAGTGCCCATCCAGCTTCCAGCAGCCTTGGGGAAGGCTCTCATTTATGTGCCATGGCAGTGTGTGATGCTCTCCTGCCCTGAAGGGTTGCCCCAGTGTCTGTGCTGGGGGGGTTTCTCAGTTTTCTGCATGTTTCTTTGCTCTCACATTGGGGCTGGAGCTGCAGGGAAGATGCCTGGCTTCCCTTCTGCTCTAAAGGAGTTTGAAGATAAATAAAGAAGTCTCTGGGGCACATAGGTCCTTATGCTGGTTCTTTTGAGAGCTAACCAGCCTCTTCCAGCCTGTAGCCTTCAGTGTACCAGGAGATCCTCCAGTAAGACCAGAGGTAAAGCCAAAAGCTGACTGTACTCAGCGTAGCCCTTTTCCCAAGTGTATACAAAGCTGGTCTGTTCCCCTTCCCTCTAAAACCAGGAGTAATTAGCTATGCTGTGGCAGTATAATGAACAGCAGGCTGGATTTGCTTGGTAAAGCCTCCCAGAGCACACAGGAGACATCCTAATTACCCTGATTGGGCCATTATGATGCAAGGTTGATGGAGAGATGCTGGAATGTTGTTTTGCTTTTTTTCCTTTTACCCTGAGTCTAAGAGTGCCAGGAAAAGAGGGGGGAGGTCTCATTAAAATCCCCCAAGAAAGACACATAATTTATTTCACACGGAACAATTGATGTTTCCCATGCTGCAGAAAGACTGAATATTAATTCCACCAAATGGGTCCCTTCTCATTGAGCTGCCAGTGTTTGTGTTCTTAAACCTAGAGATTGTGTCAGTACTGGTTGGGGGCCGCAGCTTAGCACAACTGCATCTCAGCCCGGGAGCAAACGTGTATGTGTTTTCTTCAGTGGTGATGGTTGGCTGGGGGAAAGTATCTGGACTTGAATAAAAGCAAAGGACAGGCAACTTGTTCTCACTCTGAGAGGTGACGTTTTACTTTTTTTTGTCCCCCTTCTGAAGTGGTTTCCCTTTTGATAACACAACAAACTTACGTTGCCAGAGCACTTGGAGGTCTAAGGTGGGGATTATGGTCTAGGAGGTTATAATGACTTGACCTTTTTAAAAAAATAATGAGGGGGAGGGGGGAAATTAAATCCCTAAAACGCTTTGTGCAAGTTGAAAGCCAAAGTCTTCATTTATGAGCAGGCAGGAAGGAGGACAGGGAGCCCTGATGTGAACAGTCTGTTCCTTTCAAAACTTGTTTCCATTTCTTGGTCAGAGGGACCTGGCTGCTGGAGAAGGTGCACCTCCAAGGACCAACCCCCTAATGGCGTAAGTCAATAAGGGCTTTAGGAAACTCTGACCAGTGTAACTTTACCCACCATTTCCACCACCATATTTATCCCTACTGAGTGCTCCATGCCAAAATGTTAGTGTTTGGCTTTCTGTGGTCAAGCCCCATGGGAGAAAGGGTACCTGACTGCATCCCTGAGCCTGCAGTGGGCTGTGGGAGCGAGAAGCAGCACCGCTCCCCGATGAAGCAGGAGTCTTCTCCTTGCTGCGGCTGCCTGAATTCCTGTGGCTGCTCTGCCTTCTCCTCGCAAGTGTCTGGTGGGGCAGGGCATGGCAGCCCGGTGTCACCGAGCTGCTGTTCTTCCAGCAGCATGTGTAGGAAGATAATAGAGCTCCTTCAGACTTAGCAAAGGCAATTTAGTAATAACCAAACACTGTAGTAATTAAAATGATGTCACTGACTCTCAGCCTGCCCACCCTGCAAGTGGAAACCTGCAGGGGACAGAAGAGCACAGGCTGGAGGGAAGGGCTGACTCATTTGTTAACGTAGTTTTAAGTGGAAGAAATAAGGTTTAAGGCCTAAACCAAAACCTGCGTGTGTCACAGTTTAACTGGAGCTTGGAGAAGTCACTGCCCCAGGGGTGTTTCTGTGGAGCCAGACCCTGCAGGTCTCCTTTTCTCATGCAGTGCCGGCTGATGATGCACTCAGAACCTGGGGTAGAGCCTGCTCCCTGTTGTGCTGAGAACCCACTGACTGCTGTGGTGCAAACTCGGGCTCACCCTGGTGTGATGGGCAGCAGAACTTGGCTCTCGTTTCCAGGGGTCTAACCCTGCATGACCCTGCAAGACTGGGCCTTGAGCCTGCAGTGGTGCTGGTGGTGTTCAGCTGCTGTGCTTGAGGGCGGCGATGCCAGTGTAGACTCCCTTTGCTTTGGAGAAGGAATCTTTCATACAAAGGCTTGACCCCAGGGAGCATTGACGTTACCCCAGCAGCAGGTTGCAGCGTTTAAAGACAGCAAAAGGTACCGAGCTGACAACCCTGGAGGCTTTTCTAATGTGCTTGTCCTCAGCATGTCCAGAAGTGCTTATGAAAGCACCACTGTTCACCATCGCATCTCGTACTGAAGGAAGCCAATTCTCAAGTGTAACTTTGCAGTTGTTGAAGCCCAGCAATACCCTTCAGGACAAGCCAGTGCCGCTGCTCCCCGTGAGCCAGACCGGGAGATCAGGGGTGACAGTTTCCGTAGCCAACACAACTGTACTGGAAGAAAGATGCTGTGAGAGGAACAACTGTTGGCTCCTGTATGGTCGTAGGAGCTGTTTCCCAAATGGGATATGGGTAGGGCACAAAGGCTGTAAGAGCAGGTCCCATGTAGACCCTGATGGCAGGAGGGCACAAGACATCTCTTACCCAAGTTTTTCCCTCCAGTGGTGCAGCAAGTTCCCTGCTCAAATGCTGCTCTGTAAATACAGCTGCAAAACACATCTTCTATTGCCTGGAGGCACCAGAGGGTTCCTGTGTGATGGAGGAGCCCTCAAGTGGGAGATCCAGGCTCTAGGTGTGACACCTCCCACCCCCAACTTTTACTTCTCTACTAGTTGGTGACACTTTCCTGCGTGGTGCCCCCTCCCCAGCCCTGCAGCAGGGATGGAGCAAGTGGAAAGGCTGCAGGGGCGTGTGAGGGTTTAGCTGTGTTGCTTTGCTAACGGGAGGTGAGCGAGAAAAGGCATTGCTGTGTGGTCCCCGCTTCTGGCAGGAGGACTAATACGAAGTGAGTGGGCTGGGAACGTATCTGTACCTGCCGCGTGGCTCCTCTCCCACCGGTGAGTCTGCTGAATGAAATGTGTCCAATTAGCAGCCCGGGAGGATTGATGAAACATGATTAGTCAGGTTCTGGCTGTGTCCCAGGGGCCAGTGAGTCACCCCACCGTTCCCTCCTCCCGTTGTGCTTGCTCTCCATCATGGCTGCAGTTTGCTCCTGGGCAGGTTTAGCTGCACAGAGACTTCAGGTGAAGGAGAAGGGTGTCCGGGGAAGGATGTCACCAGCCCGCTGCCTAGCAGGGCTTTGGGGACCTCAGCTCCAACTTGTCCTTAGGGCTGGCTTGGCAGGGCTGTGGCTGGGGCAAAGGCAGGAGTATATTTTACTGCCTGGTGTAGGCACAGGGATGTGGATAGTAAGAAGAGGTAACTGAGAAGGGTGAGCTGGGGACTGACTCCTGCAGCGGCCAACCAAGGAGGGCTCTGTCGCTAGCTGGGAAAGTAGGAGTAAAAGTAACTGGACCATCTGCCCCTCGTGGGAGTTTGTCAAGAGCAGAGCTGTGACATGCGGCTTCAGTCACACCTCTAAGGACAAGGAGGGGAAGAGGGAGGGGGTAGAGAGTGAACCCATCTGTCTTCCTGCTGTCTGACGAGGCAGCTCGTGAACACACAGGAAAAGTGCTGGCAAAAAGAGCCAAGGAAATTTGTCTCATCCAGCATAGCAGGCTGTTGATCCGAACAACTAGATTGAATAGTTTTTCTATCACCCTTGGGGTTTGGGGGTGTTTCCGCCCCCTTGGTTATTTAGCTGGGTTTCGCTTAGTTTCTCTCAAGAGAGACAACAGGTTGCGTATGGGAGGCAGGACTGCAGGGAAACGCACTGCGTTATCTCTGTGCCCTTCTCACCGCGCCTTTCAGACAGACCTCGCAGCACTTCAGCTGCAGATCTCTGCACGAGTAGCCATCTCCTTTTCTATTTAGTGATGCCTTTCATCCAGGCTCTGCAGTCAGTAACCAAGGCACTGAGATGGGGGCATCACATTATAAATACAAAGAGCGGAACAGACAGGTAAAGCTGAACACAAACCAAAGTGTCAACAGACTCTCCAACTTAACAAAACTGGCTCTGAAAAATAGGCAGAAGGGGTAGGATGTTTGGAATAGGTCACACCAAGGTGCACAGAGACTGTATAGTTACTGGAAGTCCTTACCTTACCCCCTGGGTAGGGGGACACCTCTGAAGGCCTTTGGTCAAAAGGTTTGTGTTCA
The DNA here is from genome assembly GCF_963921805.1 of Phalacrocorax carbo. Taxonomy (NCBI): domain Eukaryota; kingdom Metazoa; phylum Chordata; class Aves; order Suliformes; family Phalacrocoracidae; genus Phalacrocorax; species Phalacrocorax carbo. The sequence goes on from NC_087528.1 coordinate 1,748,971, forward strand.
AAGGAGATGCTTTTGTTCATGTTGCCGTGTGCTTTGGGGTGATTTAGGGAAGATGGTAAAAAGCTGTCTGTGTTCTTTGCTAGCTTCCTTTGTCTGTACCTCTCTTCCCAACCTCCCAGCACATCCATAGGTATCCACATCTTTGTCACCCCAAGGTGCATTTGCCGCAGCTTTGATGGGTATATATGGAAAGGGAGGGGACCGCAGAGCCAGCATTTGGACATCTGGACTAGGAGACCCCTTGGGGACAGGCAGGAGGAACATGAGGGAATAGAAACCATGAGCCTTTGCAGGGTGGTGGGAAGGGGCCGGTGCCTCTGCTGGGACACCACCTAAATGGGGAAGCCTTAGCCCCGGTGTTGGGATCAGGTCCCTCTAGCGTGGCTTTCCCCTTATGTAAATGAGACCTGAAAGAACTTCAACCTGGGAAGATGTCTGTGTGCTGCGCCTTGACTTCAGTGTGATGAGATCTGGAAGAGGTCTACCCCACAAAGACCCTTGCCAGTGTCACACTAGCTGGTGCTGACCGCCCTTCTTGGTTAGCCCACGGTGACCCCATGCTTTTTAGCACATGGCTTGGCCGCACTGGGTCAGGCTGACTCACTTCAGGCAGGAGTAGACTTGTTCAACTAAACACCTTTACTGTAAGGAAGATAATATCTTCAACGTGCTGCTCTCCGAGAGCCCTGACAATCCAGTCTGTTTTCACTTCCCTCATACTTTCCTCATTGCTGGTATTAAAGGAGGAAAACAACCCACCCAACCGTTACCACCTCATTTCAGAGAAGTGTGCCAGTCCTCCCCTTAGCTTCCTTATGGGAGAAAGGTAACACAATAGTTCCCCTTGTCCTGAGAGCAAGTCTGGCCTGGCACAGCACACGTCTTCCTCGACCTTTGCTCCCGAGCCCTTCGGGGAGAGCGCTGACCAAAGAGCAAAGCAGCTCCATGAGCACTAGCACAGGTGAAAATTCCTGGCAGTTAAAATGGGGCAAAGATTTCAAAGTCATAAAGCTTGAAAGCTCTGTGTGTGTCTGGCTGGCTTTATTGCCCAGGGAAACGGGGGTGAAAAACTGACAAGATAGGGTACAGTCGCGGTGTGGATGTGCTGCTGCGGTGGGTGCGGGTTGACAGAGCCTGGAATAAAAATGCAGAGAGACCCTGCCACGAGGCTTGTTCAGTGACTCAAAGAGCAACACGCCGTCTCTGATGTCGAAAGCGCTGGTGTTGCGCGCCGGCCTGCTTTGATCGCCAGAGGTGAGTGAATGGCTGTGTATCTCTACAGGGTGTAGGCTGAAGTACTGGCTGTACTTAAAAACACCAGCGAGCGTGGGGGGCGTGCGCTGGGCACCCGTCAGCGTGCGTGTGGCTTGGGAAGTCCTGTGCAGGTGACACAGCTTTGCGGCGTAGCTGTGTACGGGTGAATTTCTGTGCTGGGGGTGTTGTGGTGGCTGGCGGCAGGAAACCATAAGTGTGGTAACAAATTCTTTTGTGCTGTTTGATGGTTTTAATTCTTTTTTTTTTTTATGTTAAGTTAATCTACAGTAAGCAGTTCCTCCATGTTTCACAAAGTGTTTAACAATGCCCGCACGGCTCCCTGGGAGCCCTGCGCAGGCTGTCGGTGTAATCCCCCGCGTTTAGCTGGTCTGTGCTGTCTTTTATCTGTTCCTTGTAATGAGCAAAAGTATTTCCTAATCTCTGGCTGTTAAAGCTGCGTACACAAAACAGACATTAATTTTACCTTCTTTTAACTTTGTAAAGCATTTGTCATTTTGAGGAAGCTGCATAAGTAACTCTGCTTCCTCTGAGCTGCCTTTTCATATTTCTCACTCCATAGATTGCTGCACATTGTGTTTGTAGTCATGTTTAAAACCCTGTTCCTGGGGTTCCCCAACGGCCATGCAGACTGCGAGGCACAAGAGCAGCATGAAGAACTAGCAGTGTGAAAATAGGCTCGTTGGCATGAAAAGACACAAATCTGGTGTTAGCAGCAGTAGTTTTAAGAATTGTTTGCAGTCCCTTGAAGCAGTGCAATTGTTATTTGCCTGATTTTGCTTGAAATATTCAGGATGAGCATAAAAATCAGTCAGTTCTCGAAAACGTCTTGGTGGCCAAACAGTACAGCCCACTGGAGGCAGACGGGGGCTGGACCAAAAGGCCAAGAGGCAGACCTAGGTGGGACTTCTGGCCCCGAGATCTGTCTCTGCTGTTTGCTTCTAGGACATAAGCACCACCATCAACATTTGCAGGTCATATTTCTTACCAAAAATAAATATATGAAATGGTGTTTTAAAGGCTCAAGTTTTGCATGAAGAAGCTGTACATTGGCATGCTGCCAATCCAGGTCAGGCCAAGAGGCGGGGAATCACTGGGCAGGATTTGTTGATAAAGGTTTTACTCTTCCAGGGTGAACGTTCCCCCTTGAAATCCTCTTTCTGTCCTTTCTCTCTTTTCCATCCATCCGTTCTGGGTGCCCAGTTTCTTGTGTCGCAGAACCCTCCCGTGCAGGAGTGGAACGAAGCAGCAGTATGCAGCATCTCATAGGCCAAGGGCAGTGGAGGAACAGAGCCCTGCAATGAAAAAGGGAGGCACCTGAACTCTTGGAGGTGGAAGCTTGTTGTTCATACACTTCACCAAGAACTGCCTGAAACTTCTGCTTCTCCATTGACTCATAGATCTGAAGGCTTTTTGCTGCAGTTGCTTCAGAGTGCCCTAGTGAACAGCCACAGTCACAGGCAGTGAACGTGGGGAAAAGTCCTCCAGAAACTGAGTCTGCTGAGTGGATTCTGGTGCCAGTTTTAGACAAACACTGGCCTCTGTCATGCTGTTGTTGTTGACAGAGCTGCTGTTGCGACATGGCTCTTTTGCAGGGCGGATGGCCACTAAGAACTGGTGCTTGAAGGTCTCGCTGAGGGCAATGTAGAGGAAGGGGTTGAGGCAGCTGTTGGCATAGCCCAAGCTAATGGCAAAGTTGTAAGCATAGAAGAAGGCCATGGATGGTGTGTCGATGCCGAGGTGAACCAGCTGGAGGATGTAGAAGGGAGCCCAACAAATAAAAAAGGCAGAGCAGATGGCAACTGCCATGCGGGTGACTTTCTTGGTACGCAGCTGGAGGCTTCTTTGGGGCAATGGGACCACAGTGGTGGCCATGTGCTGGAGGATCTTAAAGTAGACCACACAGATCACAATCAATGGCACAGCAAATGCCAGCATGAACTGGTAGAGGGTGAACCAGTAGATATCAGTCTCTGGGTTGGGAAGCAAGAGAGCACAGCGGACAGTCCCATCCTCCAGAGGCATAAGACCTGCATACATCCACACAGGAATGATGGTCAGGAAGGAAAGGAGCCACACCAAGCAGATAACTAGAGCTGCAACACACGGGGTCCGGACATAGGTAGATTTTAGAGGGTAGACAGTCGCCAGGTAACGGTCCAGTGTCATCACTGTAAGGATGTTGGTGCTGGTGATCTGACTGTTGGTGTCCAGGGCAGTGATGATGGTGCATAGGGGAGCTCCAAAGTACCATGAGCCATTGCCTAGGAGCTGGTGGATGAGGAAAGGCATGCCCAAGAGAAAGAGGAGGTCCACAATGGAGAGGTTGAAGATGAAAATGTCAGGCACAGTCTGTTTGCATCTCAGCTTCTTCTTCTTGACAATAGTGTAGATGACAATGAGGTTCCCCACAATGCCCAGGAAACAGATGATGCTGAAGAGGCTGGGCATGATCACATTGGTGTACGGTGCTGGTTTCTCTGCTGCTGCCAAAGCAAACCAAAGCCATGAGTGCAACCCAGAGACAACCTCTTTACATCTCTGTGTGCTTGCCCTCTCCTGCAGCTGGATCCCCCTCAAAGTCATAGCTTGGAACAATGTTTAAGACCCTTTGCTGTGCATGGAGAGGCTTAGCTGGGGATTTGACACTTCCTCCTCTGCCACCCAATGGAGGCAGCACACCACCCGAGTCTGGCCGTATGCAGACATCTGTTCTCAGCTCTCCTAATGTACTTCTGTCCTGACCAGAACCTCCCCAGCTCTGTTGGGGGGACTAACGTCAGGCTGGTGTGCCTCTGCACTTGCCAGTGTCTGACGGAGTGGATAGCAGCTTTTCTTCCAGGGAGTGCTGGGTGTCCAGCCATTTTGAGGGGAGTGGGTGAGGCGTTGGTGCTTTCCATGTCAGAGAAGTAAACCTCTATGTGAGTGCTAAAATTTGGATATAGTCAGTGCTCAAGCTGTCAGAAAGCTTCAGCTCATCTGTTGGGTGGTTTGTCTATTGTGCAGTATGAGACACAGTTCACTGACTATGCAGGCAGACAGCTAATGCTTATCTCTATTGTGAGATCTGGGACTGTACCCTGGCTGTGTCCCACCTCTGTTGGTGGGCTGAGACCAGAGCATGGGCTCCTTTCCATCTTCCTTCCCTGACAGTCTCCTTTCTCTTTAGTTTCTTTTCTAGAAAGAAATCCAGGTGTGTGGCCAGACAGGGTTTTGGGAGTATATGTCAGAGTGGCCGTTCAACAGGGAATGCCCTAGTTGTACATGGAGGAAAACATGGCTTAAATCTGCCATCTCTGGGTTCTGGATATAGGTGGATTTCCAAGGCAAAATTCTTGCCTGATAACACTTAGCTTATTAGCACTGGTGCTTGACTGTTGCTGTTTGGGTTGGGAGGCTCAAACAATCAAATTCACATTTGCCTTGTCCTCAGCCTGGGTTTAAAATCACATTTTGAAGCCACAAGACCTCAGTGCCAACCAACAGGGATTTCTGCTCTTGGGCACAGAAGGTGGTGTCTAAGGCACAGGCTGTGGTACGCTCTGTTCTGCAAGGCACTTGTGCACTGTGTGATGGAGTCTTAAATCACCTCCTCAGATGAGGTAAATCTCATTTCATCTCATTACTCCTCTCCTATAGGACCTGGTTTTTTTTCTAGGGGGAGGCTTTGTGTGAGTTGTTTGTGTGGCTAAAGACATGCATGACAGCCCCTAAGCCTAACTGCATGTGTCTGTCACTGAATTGCAGATGATTCAATATGGTGTTAATTGGCAACGCTTTCAGTCACTGCACCGTTCTGTGTCCTTAGCAGCCTGCACCTGTAGAAGAGGGGAAGTCTCCTCCAACAGAACCTCAGGAAATCTTAAAAATGAGATTAAGTGAAATAACAGATACTCATAAGGTGCTGTCTCTGCCACAGCAGTATCTGCTTGCTGAGGTGGTATTTGCTGACTTTGACCTCTAGAAGTCTTGGGCACAAACTTCTGTCACACCAAAGTAAATCTGGAGAAGCTTGTCTGGATTGGCAAGATATAACTGGGGCTACATCGCTGGCCTGGTCCATGGCTGGAGAAGTGTGTGCCATATCAACTGTGTGTAATATTTCAGTGCTCCTAGAAGTGGGATGTGATAAGTTGCCACTGCCTCAGTCCTTCTGGCACTAGGAAGTGGCCAACTTAAGCATAAGCAAGGCCAAGGTCAGAATCCAGTAGAGCTGTTGCTGCACCATTTTACTGAAGAGCATCTATGCAGGTGTCAGAAAGCAGCCAATGAGGCAGGGGCCTGAAGGTGAAAGCCAGGCTTGGCTGACTGGACACAAAAGCCTAGTCCAGGCCATTCATGAGGGCTTAAATGGCCCCTGTTCCTCCTGGCTGCCCATTAATGCAAGGAAATACCCCATGGTTCATGGCTTTTGGTAGATAACATACTGTCATCAGCACCCGTTGAGACAGCACCCAGCCTGTACATCTCCTGAACATCCAAACAGAGCTCGTGCCTCCTTAACCCTTGAAGGTGGCAGACTAGAAATTGGAAGGCAACAACTGTGGTCCTGCTGTTCTGCACGTAGCTATTATGAGTTCTGCTCTTCTCTCTTTTAGCCCCAAACTTTATGAATGTGATTGTATGAGTACATGTCCATATGATTGTATGAGTGAACCATAAAGGCCACTCACTTGGTTAGCTGGAGGTTGGGACAAAATGTCCTTTTCCTGCAGTATAATCACTGGAGTGCTCGTGGTGACCCTGTAACATTTGGAATGAGCTCAGCTGGCCTTAGAGCAGAACGCATGCAAGCCCAAAGGCTTCTTGTGAAGCTGTATAGTGCTGTAGTATCTTTCCTGCTGTTGGTATTTGTACAAGCGGGACTCTTTAACTGTTACCAGCTGGAAGCTAGCGTGAAGCTGTGTATTATGGGCTGGAGTCAGAAGTGCATGACCACTAAATCCTCAAAAGTTATCTCTTTTCTAAAGCCCCTTTCATCTTGAGATATGGCAGAATCTGAATTTTCAGTGCTGCTTCTGTGCACATCCAAGTGGCTGTACTCTGTTTACTGATACAGGCACTTCAGGCATTGATTTGCACTCGCTTGTAGATCCGTGGCTGCCCTGTTACTCTTTTTAAAAGTCCCAAAGGGGACTGCCCTGTGTGAACTGAATGAGGACTGGCCTACTTCCTTTTTTCTCCAAGGTGATTATTGTCCTCAGCCACACCCAGGTACACAGAAAACTACGTCTTTACTGCATTTCAGGAGGAAGCACCTAAGGCACACTTTCAGTTTATGAAGAACGTACTGGTGGAGAGGGTGTCAAAAGACCTCATACAAAGCACCTTCTCTTGAAAAGTTTAATCAGCTTGCACCACTGACAACTGCTCTGCCTGACCCCAGACCATTAATCTGGGAACAGTGGTAGCATGGAGAAAACAGGAGACTTGTGGGGATCTCTGCTTCCCTCTCCAGCGATGTCCCATGTTCTCTGCCTTGGTCCCCTCCCTGTCTAGCTGGGCTGGCTCATCTCTGCAGCTAAGACCAACGGGCTGCTGGAGTTAGTACTGCCTCACAGCCAAAAGGCAGAGCGAATCGCTTCAAGGCGGTGGGGCCAGCGGCGGCGGTCGGGCTCTGGTGCGGGGCGGGGGGGCGGCCGGGCCCCCGCAGCCCCCGGGCGGGCTCAGCCCCGGCCCGCCCGCCGTGCGCCGCCCGGCTCGGGGCGCGGAGCTGTCCGCCCCCGGGTGCTGAAGGCGGCTCGCCCTGGCGGCACCCCGGGGCGGGGGGCTGGGAGAGGGGGGCTGTACCCCTGTGCTCAGCCTCTCCCACCTCACGGGGTACCGGCCGGCCCCGCAGCCCCGCTGGGCACCGGCAGCGCCGGGCTCAGCGCCGCAGAGCAGCGCAAGAGGCGTGTGCGGCAGGACTTTCCCCCGCAAAGCTCTCCGCGCCCCCGCCCCGGCCCCAGCGCGGGCGCCCCGCCGGGGAGGTGCGCCTCTGCCCCGCGCAGCCCCTGCTCACCTGAGCCGTTCCGAGCCTCCGGCGCGGAGAAGTTGCGGGAGGAGTTGGCGGGGGCCATGGCAGTGAGTGCTGGTGCCAGGGATGGAGAAACTTGGACAAGTTTCCTCGATGGATCCGTGGCGGCGTTGGGGTGCGCCCCCCCGCCTTTCCCCGCCGGGGCCGGGCAGAGTGCGGGAGGCAGGAGCCCTCCCGCAGCCGGCGAGAGGCTGCGGCTCGGCTACACTGCGCTCCGCTCGCCCACTCCCGCCCCGCCGAGCTCGGAGCAGGTACTGACATCAAAGAGCAGCTGACTCTGCCAGTCGCGTCGTCTGAGAGCATCCCTCCACCGCTGTCGGGTGGGAGGGGATGCCGGTGCCGAGTGGGGCCGGGGGGAGCTGCCCTCCTCGGGTGGGAGGCGGCCACCTCCCGGCCGGGGGCTGGGCAGTGCCCCTTCACATCACTCACCTGAGCCGCCCCCGAAGGGATGGCTGGGATCCGTGCCCCCCCAGTTACAGCCAGCCTGCTCTTGCTGTCCTCAGGGGGAGAGGAATAGCAAATTTTGTGTTTTAAGTAGCTCTGATCTGCTGCCTTCAGTGTGTATCTTTCTCGTGCGGAGACACATGCAGTTTTCATCCCTGAGTCACAGGCATACTGCCACTAGTGGGGTTGGGGGGTGTCAAGGCACCAAATTACCCACTGAAAACTGTGTTGCTTTGACCCTCTGACCCCTCTAATTCCAACCTGTGACGCTTCACTTGTAATTAATTCTCTGCTGTTTTCTGCTTTTCTATGTCTTGCCACAGTTCACTTGCTTCTTAGCTCTAGAAATTAGTATTATTGCTAGCTCAGATTTTATTTACATTCTATTTTTTTGACTTTAAAATATTAGGCAAGAACCCCCTTGGGTTGTGAGAAACTGCTTTGCTCTTTTTCTATGCCTTGCCAGAGCAGTAGCCTGCTCTTTTCTGCAGCTTTGAGCCCATGACTTTGTTGTGCTTCCTGCCCATTGTTTATACCTGGGTTGGGTTCCTCCATGATGGTTTGATAAATAACATGTTTCCAGGGCAAAAAGGATGATTCTTTACCTCTGAGCATTTCCTGCACTGAAAAAAGCTTGGTCTCATGTCAAAAGTCCGCAAGACAACCAGCAGCAAGAGGCAGCTCTTTTGTCTGGGGTAGAGTGCAGTGTAGGGGATTGGGTTTGCTTTGTAAAAACTACATCTGTCTGTCTGGAAATCTCCCTTGCTTCTGTCTCTTTCTTTGTAGTTGTAAGAGCTGGCATCATCTGTAGGGGACTTTTTTTTTTTTGAGCTTCATAAGGCTGTATCAGTCAGGACTAGAAGTAATCTATACCATTAAAAATGGGGCCCAGTAACAATCCCAGTACGGGCTGTAAGCCAGATTTGGCAACAGCATTTTCAGTATGGGCCTCTTACTATGTAAGCCAAACGAGTCTGTCATTATTAGGTTGTCCTCTAGTGGACCAGCGGCAGACAGAAATCTGGAGCATGCTTCACCCAGGCATCGTAGCTCTTAGGAGCTGGAGACAGGCTGGGGCCAATTTGTCTGCTATGCTGTGAGGTTTTTGCTGAGTCTGTGGAGTTGCTTCAGTGATTTGCCCAAGAGGTTTTTCCCTGGCAGGTATCTATGGTATATATGACAGTTTTGAGCCTGCATAGCTGGTGAAAAAAAAGTGGTGTTTCTCAGTCCCTTAATATTTTCTTAAAAGACCCTTTTTTCTCTTGGGCAAATCTCGGTGTTCATCCATATGGGGTTACTACTGCAAAGCAAGCTGTGGTTTGTGTACTGGGATAATGGAGCTAAGGTGGGACAGCTACTGCGAACAGGGTGCTGTCCTCTGCAGTGAGCGCCTTCGTGTAATTTTGCTTAATCCAGTCTTGAAGTACAAAGTATGAGTGTTTGCATGGGAAACTGGTGGGCAGTTGCTATTCCAAACATTTTCCCTGCATTGACAAGCTCCTACTCACTCTCCCTGGAGAGGAACTAGCTATTTTATAGCTTTAAAAGAAAGAACCTGACATTTAAATTTAGCAGTTTCCAAGGCACAGCATTATCTTTAATCTGAGATCTCAGACATTACTATTCACTTAAAAACTGTCTTGCATTTGAGGGAGCTGTAATTCCTCCTTCTTAGCTGTAGGGGCGTGATAAACCACAGCTGCTCCATCCCTGATGCACACATCATAGCTGCAACGACAAAGCCGTGCTCAGCACTTGAGATTCACTTCGCAGCATGGCTGTGCGACTGTTTTATTGTTGGGTTTTTACATAAAGACTTTGACAGGGTTTGGTTCTCCTTTTTTCCTATAACAATAATCTATGGAGGCTCTTGCCCCAAAGAGGGGCTGATCTCTGTAAAACCAGCCCCACCAAGTAGAAGGGATAGGGAGAAGGAGAAGAATATTAACCACAGCAACTGGTGATGCACAGCCTGGCTGTGTGTAGAGCTCACTGTCACCAGGAGCAGGCACAGTAATCGGCTCATTATGGGGCTGAACACTTGAAGATAGCATCTGTCTGAAGGACTAGTTCTGTGAGTGCTCATCTACTGGAAACTGCAGCAGGGATGAGCTCTCAAGGGACTTTGAGATATAGCAGAGGAGTTGTACTAACCACTCCATGTAATTACAAGGAAGATTGAGGCACTAACCCCTTGAAAACACATCTTAGAGAGAGATAGTAATTAACATTTAAGCAAGGAACTGCCATCTCGACAGCCTAATGATGTAGATAAAGGTGTGGAAATGGAGCTCAGCCCTTAAACATAAAAGAAAAAATTTACTTCTTCCTACAAACTTGGCATCACCACTACCCTTCGACCATCCTGTCTGCAACATTGCTGTTATGAAGAAAGATAGTAATCTTCCGAAGCTGCTGCTAGGCAAATTCTGAGACTAGGGAATGAATCTGGCTGGTCTAACAGTGGTTTAACCCTGAAAGGCTCTTGCATTTCAGTAATGAGTTATATTTCCTGCGTCTGTCCCAGCTGGAGATCCTGTCTTACGCAACACGAGTAGAACCACAGCATCCCGTGGGGCAGAACGCAGCGCCGGCTTCTGTTACCACGCTACTGAAACCATTTCCCCAGCTCGTTTCGCCAAATAATTTCTCATTAAATGGAGACTTTTTCATCCGCTAAATATTTATTTAGCGCCTAGCTACTACTCTGATTTGCACTCTAGAGAGAGGAGCCTTCACTAGAAGCCAAGTTGCAAATCCTCCCCTCTAACTCACTGGGCTCCTTACAACTCTAGACTTACAGAACAGGCCTCTGCATTTTTATTGCTTAGCTCTTTGTCTTTGTTTTATATTGATTGTAGCCTAATGGGTGAAGTTTCGCCCTTGTAGCAGCCTTAGGGGTAGGGAGGATTTCATTCAGGATGCATTAGATGTAGTGCATCAGCCCTCCATACCAGCCTAGTACTTGAATATTGTTGTCTCTGTGCGATAGCTGTGCATCAGTCTCACCCCTTTTCAGGCAGGATTGGTAAAGTAGTTTCCAACTACTGATCCTTTTTCCCCTCGTTCGATCCTGGAAAGTGAGTCTTTGCTATCATTTCTCACCTACAGAGGGGGAAAATGTCATGTGGCAAAGTTAAATAATTTCCCTAAAGCCACATGCTGAGCTTGAGGTCAGAAATTGACAGTAATTCTCTCTACAACAGCGCTGGCTTAGGCAGCATCTTATCCATCTTCCTGCAATGATTATCCCAGCACAACTGTTTGTATCCCCACAAAGGTACGTGTGCTGAATATAATTATTTGATTTAAAAAAAAAAAGCAAACCCAAACCACAGAAATCCCAAAGGCCTGAAGGAGTAGCTTTGTGAAGGCAACTTGGTGGTGACTCAGGGGTTGCTGTCATCGGTCTAGATGTGCGCCGCATACGTGGTCTGGCTGGTTGGAAAGAAGTCGCTATCATGTCTTGGTGCCTGGCTCGATTCAGACCAGTGTGACTGTGTGATCCAGAAGTGCCCTGAGCTGGTATTAACGAAAATGGAGCCATGGCCTGAGACTAAGCTATGAGCAAAGCCCTGATTTCTCCCCTCCCAAACTCTGCTTTCTCTTACATGTGTGCATCTCTAATGAACACAGCAGGGTGAGTTCCCTTTCTCAGCTGCTCGATAGTCATGCATGGCTTTACAGGAGTACTTAGCCAAACAACGATCTAAACCCTTTTGTTATCCACAACTGGATTTCTAATTAATTAGCACAAAGTTGGCATTTATCTGAAACCAGATGACCACCGCCTCTCTCCCCGCAGGCTTCCTGCCCTTGAAATGACAGGTCTGAGCTGCCTGGTCAGTCCTGGCTCATTCCAGTCCCACACCGCTAATTTGAGGTTTTAGCCTTCAGCCGCTGCCCATGCTGGCTGCTCGCAGAAGCCAAAGGCCGGGGCAGGAGCCTTATGTGGTTTTGTTTTCATTGCTAAAGGTTAGAGGATCCCAGAGACAAAAGCACAGCCAAAAATAACAAGAAGGGGCCAAGCAGGGCTTGCCCTGTGACGGGGAAGCCGGGAGGCTGGCAGGCTCCGTGGCCGTCTGTGGCCGATGTGCCGAGGTCAGGGATGCGGATGTGTGCTCCGTGAAACGGGCAGATCCCATTGTCAGGCTTCAGGAGCTGCCGGCAGCTCTCGGCATCTGACAGAAACAGCCCTCAGGGAGGCAAATCCTGCCGCAGGGTACGGTGTTAGTCACTCCGCTTCCCTTTTACAAGAACAGGCATTAGCACAAGGAGGAGGTAGCTGTAACCTCAATTCCTTCCGAGTCTGAACAGGGGAAGAAGTTTTGGCTTATATCTGTAGCTTGCAGATACCTGTGCATGGGGCTCAAGAGGAGGCAGAGCAGGCGGGTTGACGCAGGGGGGTTGATGACCAAGAATAGATGCCTGCCCAACCCAAAACAAGCACTCTGCCACCCTTTTCAATGAGAATGATGTTGAACTTGGAAATGGAAATTACAGCTCTGAGATGAAGCAAAACTAAAAATCCTGAGAGGTTCAAGTCAAGGAGATGAGAAAAACTCCAGTCAGTGCCTGGAAAGAGCTGTCACATGAAATTGCAAATCCAAGCGCAAGGATTTATGACAGAGCTATCAAAAAAAAAAAAAAAAAAAAAAAGGTGGTGTTTTATAACCAGAGACTGCAATCCTGCTGCCTGATTCAGAGCAGGGGCAGGAGGGAGGAAAGCAGTAATAGCTGATTTTGGAGCTGTGGTACATTGTATCTATATGAAGTCCAGCAAAGCATTTAATACAGCATCTCCCAGAAAATTCTGAGGTTGGAGAAGCGCAAAACCTGTAAAATGAATAAGGAATAAATCACAAGTGAGACCGAAGTCTTGTGTTGAGAAGGGGGGCCTGTCAGCAGTGGTAGCATGGGATGGGAAACCCTCCTGACATGGATCTGCAGGCCCCAGGAAAAGCTCTGCTCGCTTTGGCAATCGGGTCACTGGAGCAGCCAGATGTTTCTTTCCTCTCTGCTTCCCCCCTGGCAAATCAGCCATACGTGCCCTGCGCCGCTGCTGGGAGCGGAGACGGCTGCCAGGGTTGGAGGCAGTGGCTGAGGGCGCTGGAAGAGGTGGGAACCTTTTAAAATGATAATGCAAAAGTAAAATGATGCTCACTTATGAAAACAATAATCGGTAAACCACTTAGCCCCTTGGGCTGTTAAATGCTAAGAGGAGAGACAGACTGTTCTTTCAGCAGCAGCAATCGGCGTTTGCTATCAGCTGGGAGTTCATTAGTTGGAAAGACGGAGAGGAGCAAGACATGGATTTGGTGTGAGCTCCCTGTTTAACACGGCTCAGAAAACGGCAAATGTGATTCTCGGAGGGACGGGGTGCGATGTTTCCCTGGCAGGAGTTACTGTTGTTGGGGAATATGGGGATGAGGCTCACTCTGCAAACCTGTGTGGATTTTTGGTCTTTTGCATCCAGTTCTCTGTAGAAAGTCGAGCTGCAGAAAGACCAAGCAGGTCAGGGCAGAGTCGGGGTGTGAGGAGGTGACTGGGGTGGTGCTGGGGACGGGCAGACCCAGTACCACGTCCCGTTTTGCAGGTCAAGCTCACAGAGCAAGATGTTTTCTGAGATGGTGCTTGCTTTCAGACTCGATGCAGGTTTCAGGAGCAGGGTTAAACCAGCCAGACATTGGCCATTTTGCTGGTTGCCTTAAAATATTTGGAGAGAGCTCATCTGGATCAAAATCAGCCCCAAATGTTATTTTTGATTGACTGGGTTTCTGGAGGGTTTTGCAGCAGCAGAGGATGCAGATACATCAGCGTGATACTTTCTAAATGTCCCGGTTTGCCACCAGGCCTCTTTCTCTCCTCTCCCTGATGTTTTTCCTGCTGTCTGAGAAGGGCTGTTGGTCTAGAAGGCAACGGAGATATTTCTATTGCCTCCTGCCCCGAGGTATTGCTCTATGCAAAGGTCCCTCCCCACGTTTTGAGCCACTGTAGCCCTGTGGTTCAGTGCACTCGGATCCTATTTGCGCCGGCGCCATGCACGGTAGCCTTGCTCATGCCTGTTTTTTTTTTCCTCTATGCCTTATTTTCCAGACTTGGTGACAGTCAGTGCCTTTGTAAAGCAAACTGAAAAGTACTGTGCTAAGTTTTGTATAGCAGTGTGTGTGTATGAATCTGGGCTGCTGAGGTTGCAGCCGGGGCTGTCAGCAGACCCAAGAAACCAGTCCTATCTCCAGGTCCAGGTTTCTTTCCTGTCAGAAAAACATAGTTAATTAAAGCCTTCTCCTGAAAGGAATTTCTTAGCCACATTAGAGGGATAACAAAGAGAAAGCCATGTCCTTAATCCTGCCCTTTCATCTCCTAGAAATTCCTTCCTCTCCTGTCTCTTTCTCCGTGTCCTGATTGTTAAAAGAAATGAGAAATAATTTCCACTTGGAAAAAACCCAAGACAACAAAACTCCAGCCCAGCTGATCGTGGCAGAAGCCAAGGAGACGGGAACTGAAAGGAGGGAGCTGTTAATGAAGCATCAGCAGCAAGCCAGGGGCAGGAGCTGGAGCCTGTCCAGATGGCACCGCTCATCTGCCGCATCCACTTGACACGTGAGTCCTCTCGGGGAAGAGCCCGGCCAAGCGGCTGCCCTCCGCAGCACTGATCAGCTGCAGCCTTGCCCACGGCCTCAAGAAGGGGGATTTGCCTGGGTTACTCCAGGCCTCCAACAGAATTCCCTCCATGGATGGGGAGTGACATCTTCCCTGCTGACCATCGAGGGGAAATGGAGCCCCAGACTTTGTATTTTGGCATTGCATTCCTGCAGGGATGCACCAGTGCTCCGGTTGCAGCTCTCCCTCTGGCCATCCCTGCCATGGTGGCAGGGAAGGGCTGGGAAGAAGGAGCGGAGGGTGTAGAGAGGCAGGGAGCAACGGGAATGGGGAGCAGGGCTGGCAGAGTGGGGAGCAGGGGTGCACCGGCACGGCCCTGATGGCAGAGCCTGCTGTGGCTGGGCAGGCAGCGCCCCGTCTGCAGCCCCAGCGCCCGCAGCTTCCCTTCATCTCCAGTCAACCCGGATACTCGTGTTTCCTGGCCTGACAGATAAGGCGGCCTCGCCATTAATCAGGAGGCCTGGAGAATGGGATCAACGCGAGGCAGGCGTGCTGCGGAGTTAATCTCCTTTACTCCCCAATGACGGATGGAGCTCATTGCAGGCATTTATCAAGTCTGCCTGCGTGCACTGGGCAAAATGGATTCGACACTGTGCTGTTGGCAGAGGTGCTCCCCCCCGTCCCTGGGCAATCCTGGAGGATGCCCGCTGCCGTGGCGGTGCCAGCTGGGGCTGCAGCGCAGTGGTGTGGCGCAGGTGACAGTGGGATTATGCTGCCAGATCCTGGGGAGAGCTTAGGTGTGCCCCCACTTCTGTTCTGTAGGCGCTGGCTGTGCCTCTCTCTGGGGCCAGGGCTGGGAGGTGGGTCCTGTCTGTGGCTGGACTGTGCTCCTCTGTGGAACTACTTTCCCCAATAACTTGCAGAAGCTGCTGGGATAGTTCCAGCTGCAACCAAACATCTCCGGTTCTGCAGCCCCTAGAGCTGCCTCGTACCCAGAGGAGACCCACCTGCCTGGGTGGTGAAGCTCAGATGCGAACAGAGCCAGAGCATCAGGCAGCAGGAGCCACCCGCAAGCCCCTGGAGGCTCTGGGAAAGGGCCGTACGGGATGAGCAGGAATAGGACCCACTCTCAGATCCCAGCCCTGGTCGTAGCCCTGCAGAATCCCATATTTTATGGCTCTTTTCTTCTGGTGTGAGGTCAGTGCAGGGCAGAGATGAGGGGGATCACGCCCCAGCCCTCGACTGTGCTGTAGGCTGGTTTGAACACTGTGGTCTCGAGGAGCCGTGTCTCTGAGGCAAAGCAAGGCTGTTGCAGACAGCATGAGAAAAATGCTGTTTGCGTGCTTCGGATCGGTGTTGGAGGTAGCGGCCAGTGACAATAAACCCAAGTCTTTGTCCTCTGGAGGGAAAAGCTCGGGCCCGAGGAAGAAGAGGGAAATGCCTGATTCACGGACTGTGCTGTAGCACGAGTGTCACACCACAGGGAGCAGGGTACGGATTTCCAGCTCGGCCACCCCACAGCACCTGCTACCCCAAGCCCCTCATTTCTAAGGGAGAATTCCTGGTGGAGACCCCTGAGCCCTGATCTCTATTGAAGCGATGCTGGTGGCCCGCATGGTCCCTGCTGTGCGGCAGCTGGAGGTTGCAGTATTCACTGACAGCCAACGAGTTGTGGTTTTCGGATGATTAATGACACCTCCCTCCTGACGGGAGCCATTCAGCCCCCACGGTGCTGGATGATAATGGAGTCAGGGTGGAAACTGGGCATTTCCAGAGAATAACGTCTAGTGCAGGGACCGTGGTGCTGGGGTTGTGAGCCAGCCTATTCCCCCCGGGTTGATCCTGGAAGGGGACCCAGTTTCTGCAGGTAAATGTCCCTCACCTTCATTTCCAGGATAGGTGCAAGTGGATGGGCAGAGTCCAAGGTGTTTGTTAACAGACATTTTCTTTTTCACCACTCTGCCTTAAGTGCAAAGCCCAACTGACATCAAAGCAACAGAAAGTCTAATCCCATTTTGAATCAGTGCAAGCACACGCAGCGAATGTTAAGCAGGGAATCCAGCAGCAAAAAAAGGGAGGATTATCTTTAATTTCCTGAGAGAAGGACAGAGCAAGGGAGACAGAGAGAAAAGGCAGGCACAGGACCAGAAAGAAGTGGCTGTCAGCACAGGGAGGCTTGTGGAGGAGGAGGAAAGCAGACGGATGGGGTGGATAGTGCGAGCAGCAGCGCACGTGTGTCGGGGAGAGGTGAGTCTGACGGGAGCCAAGCATTGGCACGTGGGAAGGCTGCTCCTGCTGGAGCCCCACACTGGTGCCTGCCCAATTTCCCACGCAGATGCAGGGAAAGGGAGCGTGCGTAGGGTTTGCCGTGCCAGGGCAGAACCTGGTGTGGGCTGTAACTCCCAGCTCACACGTGTTCGAGCTGAAGCTGTGGAGTTGTTTTTTGAGGGAGCTTGGAGCTGGACTCCCAGATTGATGTAACCGAGGGCTGGTTATCTGAGGTTGCACGTGGGGGGGGGATTTCTTTGCTGTAAAAGATTGTAGCTGAGCAGAGCTCGCTAAATCACCTCCAAAACCCTGTTACCTGCTGGAGAGCCGACTCTCGGTAGGGTTTATGTTGCTGTCTGCCACCAGCAGGTACCACCAGCCCTGTAAAGGGCAGTTACTGCTGCTCTTCACACTGTGGCTGATGTTCAGCTTCATGGGGCACATGTTGCTGTGTCCAGGTTCTGGCTTGGGGCTGGGATGTGTCCTGGCAGTGAAGCCCCGCTGGCGACGATGGCTGGCCAGAGGCTGCAGGCAGCAGCTCTGCTGCATGTGGTGCGGGGGCAGGAGGTGTCTGAGGCCAAACTGGCCCAAACACTCCTCTGTCAGAGTCTGCTCCCTGGGAGCGCAGCACCCTCCTCCTCCTCGTGGGCAGTGCATCTCCCTCTTGATCAACCCCCCTAATTCTTCTCTTTGGCTTCTTCCAGTAGCAATTATTGCTGGGTGGGTTTATGACAGGCGATGGAGTATATTCATACCTAAGTACCTGTGTGTCCGGATCCCCCGTCCTTCTCTAGCTTTGCCCTTGACACTGCGGCCAGCGAGGTGGAGTGCTGAGCCAGGTGGAAAAGCCTGTCCTGGACGTAACGTGGGAGAGGCCGGATGCTTGCGCAGGAAAGGGTCCCCAGGGATGGGATGTGGCTGCTGAGCACCAGGAATGAGGCTGAGGCTCGCTGGGCTGCTTACGGACAGGACCAAAGGCCTGCAGTGGGGCACCCGTCGCCCTTTGGTGCTCAGTGAGCCAGGTGCTGCGGGAATGAATGTCAGGAGCTGTAGGAAGGGGCTCCTGGGAGTGGCTCTAGATCTGGGCAATAACCTGCTTTCTTCTGTGACCTGATTCAGCGCAGGAGAGGCTCATCCTCAGCCTGCACCTTCCTCCCTGCAGGACAGATACTGCGGTGCCAATGTGGGGTGCCGCAGCCTCCGCCGCAGTGGTGTTACCCTCGTGGGTGTGCAAGTACCGACCTCCAGCCCCGCTCTGACCCTGAACTAGAAGCGTCTGGGCAGCAGTGGCTGCACACCCGCCCAGGGAAAGCAACCCTGCCTGCCTATGGGAACCCTCTGCCTGCACGGCTACCTGCGTTCCCATGTCAGTCTGGGCCTGCCTGGGGGCGAGAGGCAGCCTTGGGGGTTGCAGCAGCAAGTGTTCGGGTCGAGCTGGGCACGTTCCCTGAGGTTTTAAACAGCAGCGAAGGAGGAGCCTGAGCCACAGCTGAGACAGGAGAAGCATATCTCCATCCAGCTGGTTCATAACATACTTAAAATATTTTGGACATCTGGTATGGGCCCTTGCAGACCTCCTACCCGCTCAGTGGGGATGAGATGGCCGTGACTTTCCAAGGTTGGCTTTTGTGGGTGAGGCTTGGGAGCGGGTGTCTTGCACTCTCAGATCTGGGAGCCATGCCTGCTCTCACCTGGAGCCAGCACTGGCAGCAGAGCTGCCATGGACACTGCTTAGTGCATCGCTCCTGCCCACAGGGGTGCTCCCCTCCCTGGCAGCAAAGACAGCCCTTTGAGTTTCTTACTGCACCCTCAAAATAATCTCAGAATAGAGAGGAGGGCTTTGCACAGCTGCCTGGGCTGTGAGGTGAGCCGGGATGAGCTGCAGCCATCCAAGGCATGGGCTGGGGAGAGCTGGCAAAGTGTTGTGCAGTGATGTTTTGAGTCAAAACCACATCACCTGTAGGAGCACCTAATCTGCTCCTCCCCCTCAGCCCCTAACCAAAACTGCTGCTTCAAAATGTTGCACTAGATCAAAAAAAGCCGCCTTCCCAATACTTTGCAAGGAGAGGATTGGTGTAGCAGGGGCCTCTAGATGGCAACATCGACCTGAAGAGCTGCAAGCAGGAGCAGGGGCCCCGCCAGATGGAGCAGCCTGGCCTGGGTGGGAGCCCCCAGGCCCAGCACCCAAAGTGGGGAACACGAATCGGTGCTGCCTTGGGCATCTTTCAGCAGGGGCTGAGGACAGGGCCGGCTGCCCAAGGGTGCCTGCGGCCCGAAACTGCAAACATCTGGTCCCGGTGCAGAGAGGTAGCAAAATGTTAAAGGGGTTTCTCTGCAGTGGAAATTCAGTTGATGCTCTTGGTACCTGCTCTGTGGACGCAGGGGAATAAACGTCACGGTGGGTCTGTCGGCTCTGCAGGGTGGACGTGGCTGGAGTGCTGGGATCACCCCCCAGCTGTCCAACCTCCGAGAGTCGATGGAGAGCTGAGGGATATGCGATAGGAAATGGGGCTGCTGCCTGCCTCCACCCGCTCTGCTGCCTGTCTGCAGGCAGGGCCGTAAAGCGGAGGTGCTCGGCTTCGGAGCAGTCAGGAATGCCGATACGTGGTTTAATGTTCAAAGGCTGCACTAGAAATTGTGGGTTTCGGCTATATTGGGGTAATACCTCCAGTGGCACCCTCCATTCAGAAGGCTTGTGTGACACTAGAATTCAAAGCTTCAGTTACCCGGCTTTAAGCACAGGAGTGTAACTGAAGCAGCATAACCTTTGGGTGGGTCTAGTGGGGAGGCACGCCCTTACTGCCCTGTAATGGTGTGCTGCTGGAGGTCGCTGGGGTGGAAAAGCCCTACCCCTGCCTGAAGCATGATGCACACTTGGTACAAAGCAAGGCCTGGGTGCCTCTTCTGCAAAGTGGGTTCAGTCTGTGCTCAGGGAGCTGCAAAGCTTAATTAAGATCCTTAAAAGGATAAAAGGTGCTACATAAATTCAGGAGATTATTATAAATGTCACTGCACTTTACAAGCTCTGGCAAAACTCACAGGAGGAATAACAAGACCTTTCACTTCACAGCCCTTCCTAGCAGGCTCCTTACAGCTTTACGCTTCAATATAGCAGCCGTAAGATGTTGACATTTATAATTAGATGTGCATAATAATCTCTTTATTCCTGAACTGAAAAGAAAGGGTGTGTCTTGAAACGTCAGTTCCTCCTCCTTGCTGAGGATCCCCCTTATTGGGATCGCTCACGAAACCATCCTTTGGTGAAATGTCCCGGAGCCTGGTTCAAAGAGGTACCGGATCTTTGCAACTCCCCCAGGGAGCTGTGGGATGGGCACTTAGTGAATAAAATCAAAGCCTCCGTGTGTTTTTAATCTGATTAGTTGATGGTAATCCAGTGGTATCATGCAGCAAAAGCTGTCCAGCTTTATTAGGCAATCTCTTGTTTTAAGAGAACTGTGCTCAGGGGAGCACTCAGCTCTGGTGTTTCAGTTAAGAACTGGCAGAAATGGGTGATTTTTGGTGGTTTTAGTGCTTTGTGGGAGTTAGGATTAATTTCGTGCTTGGGGCAGCTGGGGATCGGTGGATTTTGGTCCCGTGGGTGCCAGCAGCAGCTTTGTGCAGCCCCTCTGCCAGGGTGCTGGAGGGGGCAAAGGGCTGATGGGGTCGGACTGGGGCTGAAGGTGGGGGATCACCCCCCGGGGCCGGTCCTGGAGCACCGGATCGAGGATGGGCACTCGCTCCCCGGAGCGAGTCCCGGAGCACTGGGTCGGTCCTGGGTTGAGGATGGGGGCTCGCCCCCCCCCCCCCCCCCCCCCGGGGCTGGTCCGGGTCGAGGATGGGAGCTCAACCCTGGGGCCGGTCCTGGAGCACCGGCTCGGTCCCGGGTCGAGGATGGGGGCTCGTCCCCCGGAGCACCGGCTCGGTCCCGCCCTCCGGAGCCGGTCCCGGCCCGCGGGGGCTCTCCGGCCCGGGTCCCGTTCAAAGGGAGCCGCTTGGCCGGGAGCCCCAGGGGCATCCCCGGGGCGGGCGGGAGCGGGGCCGGTGCGGCGGGCTGCCGCGGCCCGGCCCCTGCCCAAATCTGCCGGCGCATCACGGTGAGTGACAGCAGCCCCGGCCCTGCCCAGCCCGCACAACCCGCCGGGCTTTTCCAATCAGGCCGGGCCGGGGAGGGATTTCCTGCCGGGACGGGGCCAGCCCGAGCGGGACTTTACCGAGCGCCGCGCCGCCCTGCGAGCCGGGCAGCCGGGACCGCGCCGCCCGCTCCCCCCGCCCCGCCCCGGCCCCGGCCCCGGCCCCGGCCCCGCTCCGCGCGGCTCGGCGAGCTGCGGCTCGGCTCGGCTCTGTACTTCTCGGTGCGGCGCGGTGCGGTGCGGTGCGGAGCGGCTCGGTTCGCCCCGGTGCGGGGCGGCTGGGCGGGCTGGGAGCGCTGCCAGGTGAGTGGGGCCGCCGGCTGCGGAGCCCGCCCGGCTCGGGCCCTGGCAGGGGCGGCGGAGAGACTCGTCTTGGTAGGGGACAAAAAAAAAAACCTTTCCCCCCACGCCCCCAGCCCACCCTGAAGGAGGGAGCGGCCCAGCCCCCGTCCCGGGGGGGGGTCTCGGGGCGGTGGAAGTCGGAGACGGGAGCGGTGCCCCCGGGGCTGCCCGGGCAGGCGGGCCCCGCGGCGGGCAGCGCGGGGCTGCCGCCGGCCTCCCGGGGGAGCCGAGCTTCTCCCGCCCGCCGCTCCGGGACCCACTCTCGGTGCCTGCTGCTCTTTCGCATCTTCCCTTCTCCACTTACGTAATTGGTTTGGGTTTGTTTGGGGTTTGTTGTTGGTTTGTTGTTTTGGTTTTTTTTTTTTCCCTCCCCCTTCTCTCCCTCCTTTTTCCCGGCGCTGCCGTTGGCTGCGGGAATGTTTGGGATACTTTAGTTCTCCAGGTGGATTCCTGGGCTGGAGGCTCAGCTCTGCTCGGGTGGGAGGGAGGGATGTTCGCTGTTGCTTTTCCAGCTTTGTGCATTTCTTGAATTTTACCTTCGCTGCTGTTCCTCTCTCTCAGAGGTGGAGGTCGGTATTCAGAGCTCTCCATACCCCTGAACTACTCGGAGCTCCGTGTGCTCCGGGAGAGGTAGGCAGCAGCACTGTTCTCTAAGTGAGGCCACGCAGACTTTTTAAATAAGTGAGTAAATAGTCTCAGTACCCTCGCTTTTTGTGAGCACTTTTGAAGAGTAGCACAAAGTTGGATGCAGATGCGGCACACAGGGTTAAATGAAATAGTTTTAAAGAACGTAGGAGGTTTCGGAAGGAGATTTGTTTGCGGCAGGAGGTTAGTCTGAGTCAAGTGGCTGAAACTTTGTTGTAATGTAGATAAGCTGGTGCAGGTGCCCCAGGACACGCTGACCTCGACGGGTACCAAACCCCCAAGTAGCCCTGTGCCGAGGGGCTCCTCAGCTGAATGAACTGTGGGCTTCAGGAGCGACGATGGGGGGGAGAACCCCCAGCCTGGTGTGGGAATCTCAGCATCCCCTTGTCCTAGCACCTAAACTACCACTGCAGCATTGCTGCTCCGGCTGCCCTGAATACTGCTGCACCCTGGGGAGGGCTGGAGCCCGGGGACCCCACGGGGGGTCTGTGCTTGTGGGCAGCTGCAGCTTCCAGCTTTACAGTGGGTGGGCTGAGCGATGCTGTGCTGTGGAATGCCCCGTCTGGTTTTGCCCCCCAACCCAGGCAGGATCTCTTTTCCTGCTGTTGCCTTCCCTTCCCTGTGGTTTCTATCTTCAAAACAGTGACCTCAATTGCTCAGAGGAAGCGACACCCGCTATTATATAAACGGCTGAGGGCAAGCGCTCTAGGAAGGGAGATGGTATGTCAGAGCCATGACTGGAGGAACTAGAGCTGGTTCTGACCCAGCCTGGCTCAGCACAAGGGGGAGTTACAGACTGATCTGGCGATGGCCTTGCAGCTGGCACGGCGCGTGCTCCCTGCCCTCCTGCGTGTGTACTTCTCCTCGGGAGTCAGAGCAGCCTGCCAGATGCATGGCCCTGAACCAGGAGGGATTTTCTTGCCGCCCAGTTTGGGCAGCCCAGGCACAGCAGGAGAGCATGGGCTGGGAGGTGTGAACCGCTGCCCCGGGCCCTCTCTGGGGTACCCTAGCTGGGCAGGATGTGGGCTTGATCCTGTTCTCCTGAGTGTGGTTGTGCTGCTGAATTATACCCAGCTCCTCCCTTGGGCCAGAGAGAGCTTGTGTACTGGTTAAAGGGTGTCTCGGGTCCTGGGGCACTGAGCTCCATGGGTCACGTTTGGCCTCAATTCAGAGGATGAGGGTTTACCCCTGCGTGGGAGGGGAAGGGTGCTGGGCAGGCTGACCCACTCCCACAGTTGCAGAGGATTTTGGTTAAACCTCCCCAGCTCCATCCCTTGGGTGCTGCCTCTAGGAAAGGAGAGGGGGAGATGCCATGGTGCCCCAAGCCCTACGTGTAGCCTTTAGGGAGGGGACAGCATGTGCAGCCCTGGGGGGACAGGGAAGGAGCTGTGCCCCTGCCCCCCTCCTTGGCCATCCCACAACAGCACCCTCAGGAGGTTTCCTCCACAGGTTCTTCCCTCTCCGTTTAACATGAGGATGAGCCAAGTTCCGCCAGGACTAAATATAGTCAAAGTATTTGTTCTTCGGCGTGGATAAGAAAGCTGTCGCGACGGAGCCGGGAGGTAAATGGCCTTTGAGGGCTGACTGTGCTCTTCCCCTCCGCAGGTCCTGGGCTGCTGCGCCGGGGCTCCCCAGCGTGGCTGCAGCACTGTCGCCAAGAGGAATGCCGAAACGAAGGGGCTAACGAGCACCAGAGAGGGAGGATCTATAACTTCCAGATGGCGACAAGCCCATAATCCCTTTGGGAAAAATTAGGGACTCATCAGCGCAGCGGAGCCTGGCAAGGGGAGCAAAGTACGACACCTCCAGCTCCGGGAGTGCTGCAAGAGGCCAAGAGCATCCCGATGCCGACTGCACGGGCTGCCCTGCCCCAAGCTGCCTGGCTTTGTCTTACGGAGCCCTGGTGCTGCCAGGAGCCCGTCCCTGAGCACTGAACTATTTCTTGTTTTAATTGATTGCATGTTCTCCAACCAAACCTCATCCGGGTCCTGCTCCTTCCAACGCAGAAAGGGACTTCTGCCCTTAACAGAAAGTCTTTTTTCTTCTGGTTTTTATGTCCCATGGGATTGTAAAGTATCTTTCTTGGTGGATTTAATCTCCTATAGAAGTGTGTTTGAGGAATTACGGGCTTATTCTTATGGCTTTATAAACCACTGGGATCTGAGGGTCTCTGCCTTCCGCGCTGCCGCCACTCCCACCTGTCTGCGATGGGGCGAGAGCAGGAGCTGATCCAGGCCGTGAAGAACGGGGACGTACCCGGCGTGCAGAAACTGGTGGCGAAGATCAAGGCGTCCAAGAGCAGTGAGTATCGGGGCGCAGAGCTGCGGGCTCCCTCTCCCCAGCCAGGTGCCGCTGCCTGTCCTGGGGGGTGGGTCCCGGCAGCGCGCTCGGTGCCATCCAAGCTGGGGTGCGAGTGCTGGCTCTGAACCCCGGCGCACAAGTTACGCTGTGGCCGGAGGCGGGAGCGCAAGCGCAGACCGTGCGGATGAACGGCTGGGCTGTAAGCGATCCTCCTGGCGCGGCTGGGGTTCCCCTCGGGCTCGGGGCCAGAGACCCTGGGCTGCTCGGCGGGGACGGGCAAAGGGGAACGGCAGCAGTGGGGGGAAGCAAAGCCGCTTGGGGGGGATGCCACTACAGAGGGTCTTTAGCGGTTGCCGCTCGCTCCCGGACGTATTTATCTTGTGAAAAATTATCATCCCGGCCAGTTGACTGGAACCAATCGTCAAGCCTTGAATTTCAGTCTGGTAATGTTTAACCCTTCAGCAGGGCTGTTTTTTTGCACATGCTCTCGGGAAGGTCAGTGGCAAGCATGTC
This sequence comes from Phalacrocorax carbo, assembly GCF_963921805.1. Lineage (NCBI taxonomy): Eukaryota > Metazoa > Chordata > Aves > Suliformes > Phalacrocoracidae > Phalacrocorax > Phalacrocorax carbo. The sequence goes on from NC_087528.1 coordinate 1,773,505, forward strand.
TCAGAGCGAACGTTGGTCTCGCACAGGGTCCCCCAAGGGCACCAGGGTCCTGCAGGCCCTGCACAGTGTCTGGAAGAGATGGGGAGGGTGGAAAGGTGGAGGAGCAGATCATGGCCAGTGCCACGGTGCCCTCGTACGGAACTGAGCTCCTGGTCACTTGTGACCTACCAAGAGAAGGAAAGAGGGAAAAGTCAGTAAAAGGGCTCTCAGTGGGGTGTGTAGTCAGGGGAAGGTGCATGGCGCCTGCCCAGGCTGCTCGTTCAGGGGGGTCTTGTGGGTGTGTGCAAGAAAACTGGAGAGGAAAAACTGTCCTGGGGAGGGAGAGGGGAAACTCGGGCAGGAGCAGAAGCTTTCAGGCTTCTTAGGAGCAGCTTAGGGTAGAGAGGCTGGTGCTGAGAAGAGTTAGGCTGAGGATTATAAATGTGAGAAGGGGATCAGCTCCCTTGGGCCAGCTACTGGAAAGCTTTGACTGGGGCCAAAACTTTGCCCATCCCGACTGCCAGGCCTGCTGGGGGCCAGCTTCTCCCCAGAACAAGGGGTGCCTGGGCCCCCTCTCTGGGTGAAGGGACTGGGTGCCGTCACCTCCGCTTGCGGCTCAGGGACTGCGCCCATACAGGGTCCCTGAGACGGAGCAAGAGAGATTTGCCTGCGCAGGCGGGTTGAAGGACACCCCCAAGGCCGGCTGACGCAGCCCTGTTCCCCCGAGTGGGTGTCCCGTGGCCGGGTGGTGTGGGCAAGCTGGGGTGCCTGTGGCTCTCCTCCTGCACACCCCGGGGGATGAAGTTACACTTGTTTTCCCTGGTCCCCGCCAGTAGCTCTCTGTCAGTTAAACCCCATCTGCATTTTCTCTCTGGCATCTTCCCCTCCCTCCAGCCGTGGGGCACCCGTGTGAACATGTGTGTTTAACTCCCCTGCTTCAGCGGCGTCAGCAGCTCCCTCTGCTTATTTTTATTTTATTCCTTCATGGAGGGGGGGAGCCAAAAGCCCAGATCACTGAAAGGCCACTGCTGGAAGCCCTCAGTGGGGTTTCTGTGCTGGACCCACCGTGGGGGCTTGCCTGGTCACAGGAGCTTGTCCCCCACATGGAGGACATCGTTGCTCCCCATCCCTTACTGTTCCCTCTCCCTCCTCTCACCGACGCCATGTGAGCTGAGCATTTGCTGCATTTGCCGCTCATTAAAGCGCCTTTCCCATATGACAGGCTGAGATGCTGATTATTATTATTATTTTTTTAAATCCCTGTAAGAGTCCTTCTGCTGTCTCGGTGGATTGGGAGCTCGGTTGCTGTGATCAGCCCTCTGGGGCTCCCTGTGCCTAAAAAAGTCACCTCACATAAGCAAAAATCAAGCGCCAGTCCCAGCAGCGGGAACTTCAGGGACACATTTAATATTCACTGTGCACAGCCCTCCTCCCCGCGCAAGCGCCGCCGTACAAGTGGGTCACAGTACCTATTATTATAAGGCGGTGGGGCAGGCAGGGAGAAAGTTTTGGGGGCAGGAGCAGGAGGCGAAGGGCAGGCGAAGGTAGGCGTCCCGCCTGCGGGAAGGGGACGATGGGACGGTGCCGTGGTCACTGCTGCAGCTGGAGAGAGGGGTTCCCCGCCCCGGGAGAGCCAGGCTGCTCCTGCTGAGCCGGCCGCGCTTTGCTGAGGTTCCCCAGTGCAGCAATAGAAACGTCCCGCTTTTTAATTTCCTTCTCTCTCTCCCACTCTCCTCCCCTCCCCTCCCCGTTGGAGCGCTGCAGAGTTTAATTGAAATTGTTAAACGACCCGTCACGGCTTTGGCCTTTCTCCCCGGCGATCAATCACGTCCCCGGGCTGGCCGCGCTCGCCAACAATGAGCCAGTTGGCCGGGCCGGGGCGGCTGCTGCGGCACCGAGGGGCTGGGGCTCCCGGGGGAGGCAGGAGGCAGAGCTCCCCTGGCTGGGGCTCCCGTCCCTGGGAAGGGGCGATGGCTTCTGGAGCCGGACGGTGCCCAGCAAGGTTCGGGTGTCCCCATCCCTGGATGTGCAGGGCTAAGGGGCAGCGGATGGTTGATGCCGGGGGGTTGGGTGCGATGCCCCCACGATAGCCAGGGGCTGGAGGAGCTGTGGAAGCCAACAGGAGCCGGACTCACTGTTTGCCTTCCTTGAGGGAGTGGTCAAGGTTTTTGTTTAAACGTGGGCGAAGTGCAAAGAAAGGGCGGCAGCTGAGCAAACTGGTGTTAAACTCTCAAGGACGGGGAGCGAAGCCCCTGCCGGGGTTCAGCTGCTGCCTCGGGGAGGTCCAGCCAGCTTCGGCCAGCTGCTTGACCCATTTCACCCATGACTTACCCTGTTTCACTAACTACGATGGGACTTTCCGGACCTTGGATATATCAAGGACAGGGGTGCGTGCCTGGGACTGGGCAGGGTCTGGGCTGTGACCTAGCAAGTTGTTAAATGCCAGTGAAGCTTGCAGGGAGTCTTGGCTTCATTGCTGTGCCTGGATTGGTGCCCCTCATTGCTGCGTCCCAGCAGCACAAAGCACAGCAGGGTTTTCCCAAGAGCAGTGTTGGCCCTCGGATGCTGCTGTCACTGGTCTGGCTGGGTAGGAGAGGGATAATGCTGCTCTGCGTGCTCCGAGACCGTGGCAGGCAGATGTGGGATAACTCCCTCCCTCCCTTCCCCTTAAATTTCCTCCTAATTGCAAGTAGCTATATCAGTTTAAGCCCCAAAGCATGAGGTTTAATATCTCTCCTGTGATTTGTCAGTCTCTGCCACTGGCACTCTGTGTCCCCATCCTCTGCAGAAATACCTGTCCTCCCCTCGTGTCCTGCTGGGCTTTTTCCTTCTCTCAGTGGCAGCGGGTGCATAGTTGTTTGGGGAAGAAGTTGCTCCCTTTTGCAGTTTGGGGGTCATTTTATGATGGTGTTGGATGCGTCTTTGTGCTGGCCAGCAAGCCCAGCACGCCATCCCCCCTCACCTGGAAGGACTGTCCTCCTCTTTGCTGCTGCACCCAAGACAGGTTTGTCCAAAGCCCTGGGTGCTTTACGTGGTCAGGCTGTGGGGAAGAGCCAGGACCGGCCTCAGGCAGGATCCTTATCGTTTCAGGCTCTGTTACACCTGGTGGCTTTCCCTGCTGGCGGTGGTGCAGGGATGTCTGGGCACCCTGCCTGCCCCGGTCCTGCCCCAGGCAGCGCAGTCGGCTGGACCCGGCTCTGCCGCCAACCCTAGTGTGGCCCTGGCCACATCCCTTGAAGCCCGAGTTTCGAGGACAAGTTCCCAGCGTCCTCGGCCGTGTCCTCCCCTCCTCTCCCTGCGTGCTGTAGGTCTGACGGGCTGGACCGGCTCCGCAGCCGCACGCCAGCTTGGAAAGGCCGTGGGCACGCCTGCGGAGAGACGCCGAGAAACTCTGCCGAAACGGGCAAAACTCCCTCTTCCGCTGAGACCGAGCCAGGAGCGGGGCGAGGCGCGGTGCCCAGGGGAGCCCGGCTGGCGGCCGCCCCGTGCCGGGGACCCCGCTGCCCTGCAGCCTGCCGAAATCTGCTTTTGAACCAGCCCACGGTGGGTGGGTGGAGGAGGAAAGAGGCTTCAAAGGCTCCGGCAAGCACGGCAGCCGTGGGGATGGATGGCGGCAGGGCCGCAGCTGTGCGCCACAGGGGGGTCTATCCTTCCCTCCTCCTCCTCTCGTGGCTCCCGGCCTCCCTGGGATGGGGGTCTCTGGCAGCCTGGCATTCGCTTGGTGGGTTTTCCCACCCATGTCCTGGCTGCCCCCGCTCGTGGGGGAGGTTTAGCCCCTTTTTTCCACCTCTCTCCCTGGGAAGGAAGAGCCCCACATGGGCAGCGGCGGTGAAAGGAGTGAATGGGCAACGGCTTTTCAAAGCCAGCCTCTAACGGGTGTTGTGTTTGGAAAGGGGCCTGGCTGCCGCAGGTGCACCTGGAGCCGGGGAAAGCGTCACCACCGCGCTGAGCGTGGGAGATAAGGCACGAGCAAACAGCGTGGCACAGGGTGATGGAGGAGGCCATGCTGGGCATCACCCGGCCCAGCGGGCATGGCCTTGGGGAGCCCAGCCCCGTGTACTCTGTGCCCCATCTCCCCGTGTTCACCGGTCCACATCTCCCCCTGTCCCAGGTCTGTATTTCTGTCCCCAGCCTTTGAAAACCCGCTGGCAGGGCAGCCTGTGGCTCCTTGATGTCAGCCTGGGCCACCTGCAGCTGCCTCTCCTCTGCCTGGGTAAAAGAGCTGGGGGGGAAAGGGCTAATTCTGGGGAAGGGGGTGAGCGTGGGGTCAGTCGGGGCTATGCTGCCTTCCCTTGGGAATGGCCAGGGGGGGTATCCCAGGGACTTGCTGGTCTCCCAGGGGGATGGGAAGGTCCCTTAGGGTTGTGGATGGAGCCAAGCTGGCAGCCATCCCCAGTGTCACAGGAGGGAGACTGAGGTTTGGTATAGGAAGGGAATTTTCCATCCTTTGGGTGCTTCCCAGTGACTCAGCGCAGAGCAGGGGGCTCAGCTCCCCCTTTCTGAGGGCTGTGGGGGCCGTTGAGGTTGTCTGACCCAGAAACACAGGACGATTCGGATGACGACAGCTCGAAGGCAGACAGGGAGGGCAGCCCCGAGCCGTGGGACAGCATGTGCCAGGCTGCTGCTGGCACACGGGCACCGTAACGGGGACGGGGCTCCCCAGGGCTGTGCCCAGGCAGGGGAGGACGGGATGCGGCAAGGACACCGCCAGCGTGGGTGTCCTGTCCTCCAGCTGGGGCCAGGGACGAGCTGGGGGCACAGGGCTGGTTGCAGGCAGGAGGAAGCTGATGGATAAAGACTTTCCATGTGCCAGCGACCCGTACAAAAAGGCAGTCAGCCCCACAGGTTTGGGGATGCTGCGTGCGGACCACTGGCACTCCTTGGCTTTCTACTATGCAGGAGAGGAGCTGCTTTTAGGTGAAAAGATCCATCGTGCTCTTCCTCCTCCTCGTTCCCTCATAGGGCTGCTGGGTCCGAAGATTTTGGCTGTGACCTAGAAAGGGGTTGCAGCATTGTCCCTGTTTAGGACAGGTGGGTCCCTGTGGACCACAACGGCATCACCAGCATCACTCCTGCCACCTCTCCGTCAAGATCCTGGTGCTGCAAGAGGTTTCCCTGAGAAGGGGGGAAGTGAATTATTGGATCCTGGTGGCAACCGACAGCATCCCCCGTGGAAGATGGTTTCCAGCCAGCCGGGAGCGTGCAGCAGCGCGCTCCCGGCTGGCTGGAAACCATCTTCCATGCAATATTGCTCCAGCAAGAGTTAAAAGAGGGGCTGGATGCCGTGTGTGTGTGTGTGTGTGTGTGCATGCACGCGCCCTGCTTTGTTTTTAAAAGCGCCTCGGCTGGCCTGGCCCCCCGCCAGACCCGGGGCCCGCCGCTGGCAAAAACTCCAGCAAAGGAGTATGAAAGGGGCAGAAACTAAATAACAATAAACCACCTTTTTCTGGCTGCTCTAGTAAGTGAGGGGGTGGGGGAGCACTCTGGCTCCCCGAAATCCTACCCTGACTTCCCCAAAAAATTGTGCCTGGGATGGAGAGGGAGGGACCTGCTTGAACCTTGGGGCTGCAACATTGCCCAGGCCTTGCCGAGGTGTCCCGGTGAGTCACAGACCTGTCTGGAGATGCCCAAACTGCTTGGAAATGGCTCTGCTGGGATGATCTTTACGCTCCCGGGGAAGGGCTGGACACCCTTGCCCATCCCTTGCTCCTGGGGGATGCCTGGGGCTGCAGCAGCCTGTGCCTGGGGTAGGTGCTCAGGCACACCAAGCTGTTTGCAACCCCCAGGGAAAAAAGGCCAGAGCTGCAACCGAGCACAGCTTCGATGGCGAGATAAGGGAGCAGGGAGAACCTGCGCGCGCAGCAGGTATGCGGCTCCTGCAGCATCCCAGGCCTGGCGCAACACGTCCGGCTGCGCTTCCGCCAAGCCCTGCCAGCGCCGGCACCGCTCCCCCGCTGGCCCCCGGCCAAGGCTGCGCAGGGAGCGCGCGGCTCCCGGTACTGCCGCCGTGCCCCGGACCCCAGCCCCGGCCTCCCCTGGGTGCCATCCCGGGAGCTGGAGCCTGTATCGGCCCACCCCGGTGGGTGGCTGTGCTGTGAGGGGTGAAAACTGCCGGGGTTTTGTAACACCGCCCTTGGCCGTGGGCATGGCCGGTTGTGTAAGGCGCCCTGTCTGCTCGCGAAGGGAGTCGGTGAGCACGGTGTGGTCGTTGGGTACCCGGCACGGAGGCGTCCCCGGCGGTGGGGCTGGCTCAGGCTCTCCCACCTGCTTTGCAGGTGCTTCTTGCCCCCTTGGAGCGTCGGTCCCAGGGTCTGGCTGGCTCTTGGCCCTTGCTCCCCCGCCCTCGAACAGTCCATCCTGGGGCATTGTCTTGTCTCTTTGCCAGGATGGGCATGGATAAGCCTGAAGGGGGTTCCCAGCTGGAGGCAAATTGGGTGTAAACAGCAACAGGGAGACCATGGACTGGGAGCTCGTGGACCTTCCACTCCCACGGAGGTTCCCTCTCCCTGTGCAGGGCACCCAGCTCACACCCTGCGTGGCCCCTCGGGGACCTCCCTGGATGTGTCCCGGCCACGTGAGCACCACTTGCCTCGGCAGTCTCCAAAAGGGGCCAGAGTCCTCCCTGGCAGCTAATCATTGCTGATGCGGGTGCATGGCGAGCCCAGCTGGCAGCGTGGGGGCCGGTGCAGCCGTAGCAGTGGGGATTGCTCTAGGCTGCTGCCTGAGCTGCTCTGGTTGGCCTGAAGCACCTTAGGTTTGGTTTCGTTGGGCTGATGTGGGTGGGAAGGGCTGCATGAGCCCTCCTGGTTTCCCTGAACCAGCACCCACTAATCCTGCTAGGTTAAAAAGAAGGGAAATGCTCCTCCTTGCAGGGGAAGAGGCTCCTGCACAGACAGAGGAGCTGCCTCTGACCTTGCTCTGTGTCTCCAAACCCCGAGGGCTGCTCAAGCCTTGGGGGAACCCTCAGCTTCCTCCTCAGTAGTGCTGGGGCACAGGCAGCTCGGAGCATCTGTCCCACTGGTTATATTTAGGAGCACGTGCTGGGCTGCACATGGACATCCTGGAGCTGCTTCTCCATTCCCTCCACCCCAAACCTTGTGTGGACATGGAGGGGTCCAACTCTGAGCCCCCAAAGTCATGGCTCTGCTCTGTCCTGCTGCAGCCTGCTCCGAACACCTGCAGCTTCACGGGGCTGAATTCATGCCAGGTGTCAGCATCACCCAGGAGCCTTGTCCTGGATAAACATCATCTCCCAGGAGCAGTGCAGGTGGGTGCCTCTGCTCAGCACCACCTGGGGACAACCCTGGCACTGGGACAGGGACCAGCATGTGGCCATTAGCCCCCTCAGCCCCCACACGTGGCTGGCCACGTGCTTGCAAAGCCGGTGCCTCGTCAGCCTGGAAGGGACGTGCAGCTTCCAGGACTGGTTCGCTTTCCCAGCAGGGTTGGCACGGCTCGGGAAGCCGTTTGCTGGCAGGGCCTGGGGATGAGGCAACCTGCTGTGATTCCCTGGCTGGGGTGAGGGGCACGGGGTGCCGCAGGAGGGGTGGCATGGTGCAAGAAGGGATGCCTTTTCTGACGAAAAGGAGCCGAGGAAGGTGGGGAGACCCTTTTTCCTCCTGTGCACCACCCTCTTTCTCCTGCCACCCCCCGGGATGCTGCGAGGCGGCAGGCGGGGGTTTCTGCGCTCAGCTCCCACGTCCTGCCTCTGCCGCCAACTCGGGCTTGCCGGGGCCATTCCCAACACGCACCCGCCGTGCTGGAAAGGCGTAAACAGATCGGGTTGCCGGCAGGGGTCCAGGGAGCGGGCAGGCCTTGGCTTGCATCCCACCACCGCTCCGTCAGGCTGGGGTGTGGGCAGCGCCGAGGCAGGGGGACGGGATGGAGGGGGCCGGCCTGGCGGCGGGGTCCCCACAGGCAGCAGGCTCCCTGCGGGAAGCCGGGCACAACCTCGGTTTGATGAGGTGCTGGGGATGCTGCCCCTGCCTCAGTTTACCTCTGGTGGCTAAGGGCTAAGGCTAAGGTGGGCCTGCTCTTTAGGGGTTTGGAGGTGTTGACGTGCTGCCCCCAACCCCCTTTCCCATCCCCACATGGGAAGCTGCCAACCTGAGCTTAGCCCATAGACTGGGGGTCCTTAAATCCAACCCCCCCTTATCCATTGCAGTTGTATTCCAATGGCTTTGACCTTGCTGTAAGTCAGCCCCTGTCCCTCCGTGTTGTCCCTGTCCCCACCTGGTCCCTGGAGCAGCTGCCGGTCAGCTCCGGCGCCCAGGCTGGGCGATGGGAGGAACCTGCTGCCCTCCCTGCTGGCCCCGGAGCAGCTGGGACAAGGGGAGGGGGAGAGGAACGTAGTGCCTGGAATAACTCGGCAGCCTCCGAGGCCCCCACAGGGATGGCGAGACAGGCACGGGGTCCTGGTGTAGGTTCTTGCTTCCACCATGGGATGGGGAGATGCCTCTCCTGGGACACACTGTGTCACCGGCTGCTAAATGCATTTATCTGTGATTGCTTCTTCCACCTGGGGACACACAGGGTGGTGCAGGGCATGCGGTGGTATGGGTGTCACACCCCTCTCCTGTCCCCTGCAGACGGGGTCCCACCGCAGACTGGGGTCCCAGGGGAATCCTTCGCTGCCACAGCTGGGTGAAAACATCCTGCTCCAGCCAAGGCACAGGAAAAGCGCCGCCAGCCAGATGCTCGGCAGGGTTTTGGCGGTGGCTTCTCCCGCTTTGTGGCGTTGCCTGGCCAGTCAGAAACCCGGGCGGGCAGCTGGAGCGTCTGACCTGGCTGGCAAAGAGCCCTCGCACTGGGCCCAGTCAAAGCCGCGCTGCCCTCCGTGGCCTTGGCAGGGAAAGGAGAGAGCAGCGGCAGGTTCGTCGCTCTGGGGCTGCTTGTCCCAGGCTGGAAGGAACGTGGCCTGTGCCCGCTGGGGACGGACCTGTCCCTCTCCCCTTCTCACTGGCGGCAGCGTGGAGTGGCTGGGCAGTTCCGCTTGCTTTGGTAGGCGACCTTGCGCAGGGGATGGGAGGAGCAAGGAGAGACGGGTGCCCTCTGCACCCTTGCCGTCACCGGAGAGGGATCCCTCCCATCCCTCGTGGCTTCGGAGCACCGAGCAGCTGCTGCTGGGTGAGACGCTCTTGCTCTTTCCCAGTGCAGCCGCCATGAATGGCTGCAGCACCACGGCATCTGTGGGAGCAGTCACCCATCCAGCATCCCTTGGGACCACCAGAAGCCAGAGGCCACGTCTTGCCTCTGTCCAGGAGGGAAGGAAACGGTTTGCTCAAGCTATTCAGATCTGGGCTTCAATTCAGACGGAGCTGGATAGCCTGTGCATCGTTTGCTGTGCATCATTTGCTGGAAGGCGGCTGTAGGAAGCAGAGAGTCTCTTGTTTCAGTTTGGCACTAGAGGGTAGAGGCAGTAGCCCCCCAGGAGTGAAAATCCTAGGTCCAGAGGGAGGAAAACCCAAACCCCAGCAGCGTCTGCCCCGTCCCTGCGCAGGCTGGGCTGTGTGTGTCTGAGGAACCCCACCAGCACGTCCCTGAGCTCGCGGGGTCAGGGTTGAGGAAAGGCATCCGCGAGGTATTTTTAACCCCGTCCGTGCAGCCGCCAGCAGCAGTCTGAGGTTAGCCCTCCGCTGCCGAGGGTTGATTCCCCACGGGCTGATGGTGGGGGGGGGCTTTGGAGAAAATTCGGTTCCTGGTCACTGGGGCCTCGGGAAGGAGTGATGGCACTTGAACCATTGACCTTCTGGGTGACTTTGAGCAAACAGCTTCACCTCCCGGTGCCTCCCCTCCCATCCTGTGTGTGCCTTGACTAGATTAGAGTATCCAGGGTGGAGACAGCCGCTCCGTCCGCCCCGGCAGCGCCTGCTCCGGGCACACGGCAGCTTCCCCAGGCCAAAGGGGGAGGATGTCGCAGGATTTCCAGCCGCCACATCACTGTGTGCTTTGAGTACTGGCTCCACCGGCCGGAGCGGCTCCCAGGTGCCAGCTGCCACATGCGGGTACCGGGCTGGCAGTGATGGGGACAGTGCCGGAGGGCCATGGCAGCCCCGTCCCCCAGCCTCGGCCTTGACCCACTGCCCCCAGGAGCTGCATGATTTCCTGCAGCCATCCAATCTACAGCAGAGGGCTGGATCCTCATTTCATTCCCTTGAGCGTGCGTGGTTTTGCTGGCTGCTCTAATTTTTATCTGGGGCTCATTGTTAGAGCCATAAAATAAATAGCTACGTGCCCCACTCGAGCGTCAAAACCCTCCAGGTGTAGGTGGGTAGCTGTGTCCCTGCCCACCCTCCCTAATTAAGTGTTGCTCAGCAAATCCAGACTCACTGACCTGCCCTAGTCTTCCCGTGCAAGGCAAGCCCTTTGGCTACTGGCTCCTGCCGCTTGCCTCTCAAGTCCCCCTGAGCCTCTCATGTCCCCTGTGAGCCCGTATCGTGTTCGCAGCCCTGAGCGTGCCATGGAATGTGGTACCCCGGGAAGCGGCTTCCCCCTGCACAGGGCTGCTGAGATTGTTTTCCTCACTGGTGGCTCCCTCCGTGCCTGCACTCAGCTGCTCTTGCCGTCCCCCCGCATCCTGCTTCCCCTCTTTCTTCCTCCCATTGATGGTCTGCCGGTCGGATTATTTTTCCCAGATGCTGCAGTCTGCAATTTTCCCAGGTTGAATCCGCCTGGGTTTGTTCTCCTGATCTCTCTAAATCCCTTTTGTGTTATTTCTGCCCTTGCTGATCTGTTGAGCATCCTCCACAGATTATATTAATGTGCCATTTGCTTGGTATCGTGTTAATGAGAGCGCTAAGGGTGTCTGTGGGTGCAGCCCCTTCACCTGGGTACCCAGGGAGCACCAGAGCTCCATGGCCCCTTCCCCAGCTCCCAGGAGAACCAGTTGGAAGCAGCTGAGCAGGAGCCAAGGTGCATTGTTAATGCTGGACCAGATGCTCTGCTGGTCCCCGTGTCCCGCAGCCAGCGGGTGGCGGGCCCGGCGATGCACCGCAGGCGCAGGCGGGAGCGCGCGCTTGGCCGCCGGCCCCTGCCGCTATCGCCCCATCTCTTCCCGCTCGGGAGGCGTCCTGTCCTTTCGGAAGGATGGGGGAAATGGAAAAGGCTCCACCTCTTCCCTGGGCAAATACAGCTCCTCTGAGTTCATATCCTGGAGAGCGGAATAGCCAGGTCCCAGCAGGGATGGTGACTTCACCTCCCGGTAACGCGTTTCCCCGGCCAGCTGGGAAAGGAACCCTTGTATCTCTGAAGGAGCCGCCCGGCTTCCCCCACCCGAAGCCTTTCCCAACTGTTTCCATCCTGGCTGGGGCTGGGGGATGCGATTTCAGCTCTGTGGGAAGGGGCATCACTGCTCCTGCTTGCTGGGGGACCCGGGCTGGGGCGCATCACTTTGGGGTAGGCAGCTGGTGTGAACCCCCAAATCATGGCGGGGAAGGGGAGTGAGCCCTGTTCATCCCAGCACACAGCTGAGATCCTTCTGGGGGCCTGAAACTCCAAGCAGGAGCATGTGTTTGGCTTTTGCAGGGGTTGAATCCAGCCCCAAAGGACTCCTGTGGTGCTGTTTGCCCCCTTCCGTCCCTGCTGTGGCTGTCAAACCTCGGGGCCAGAGGCAAGAGCTGTACCTTCTTCCCAGCTGCGGGGATGGGGATAGGGTTTCCGACTCTGCTTTTCCTTTCATTGTTCTGGGAGTCTTCGCGTTGAACAAGCTGCCTGTTTTTTCCTGCTTTGCTTGGTGGGGGAAGCGGTGGGGGGAAATTGGGGGTCTGGCCTGGGGGTCCAGGGGCGGCTGGGCTAGGGGTGAGCGATCGATGTCTGTGCTGTGCAGGGATGCTGCCCCTGCTCCCTCCTGCTGCCAATCTCTTAAAAAAATTTAATTGTTGGATTTTCCCTGGGAAAAAGGCTCCCAGTTGACTCCATGGTCCTGTTGCCGTGTCCCCAAACCCTCCGCTTTGCCTGTTGTGGGTACCCAGCCCAGCCCAGGGAGAAAGGCAGATGCCTTGGACCTCTCAAAGTCCTCTGCCTCTGCCATTGCCTGCCTTCACCATCATGCGCCATCATATCTGAACACATTGCAGGACAGGAGAGCTTAGAAAAGGAGAAAGCATGGATGAGGAGGGAGGCAGAGCTGCCAGAGGAGACTCAGACATGCCATCGGCAGAGACAACAGCGTGGCAGGGACAGCCTGGGCTCTGCGTGGCTGTAAGCCCTGAGGTTTAGGGCTCAAGCCAGGGGTAAATGGTGGAGGCTGTCGAGGTTAGAGACGAGCAGTCTGTGTTTTGGCATAGGCTGCTCACAGCGCACGGATGCTGTGTCCAGCCCTCGGGATGCTGTGAGGAGCCACTGGGAGTTCAGCCCCGGCAGGTTGCTGCACTTGCTGGGGTTTTATTCCAGCTGGATCCAGGCTTCCGAAACCAGGAGCGGGGCTTGGGTGTGACAGCTGTCGAAGCAGGGCCCTGGCCAAGGCCAGTGTGTCTCACACCCAGTTTTGGTAGGTTTTTCAAGGGATGAAGGCACCAATTATTCTCAAGGAGTTGCCAGATGCCAGTGTAGGGAAAGATAAAGGGCTCCCTGCTTGTCGCGCTCTCCCGTCGCTGCGTTTGCTCTCTGTTGATGGGAATCTGCCTCTCTGATTGCCGCCTCCCCATCCCTGCCAGCTAACCCCATGGCTTTGCCCCAGTCAGACCCAGCCCGCAGCAGCTGGTTTGGCGGAGGACCTGCTTGTCGGCGTTGGTGGGGAGCCCAGTTGCGGGGGTGCTGCGAAGCCTCCAACCCCAGCACAGGCCGTTTGCAGACAGGAGAGCACCCGTGGCACTCGGACACCCTGGCATTTGGACACCCGTGGCATTTCGATGCGGGGATGGGTGCTCTGCCCTGTATCTCAGGCGGAAGCACCCTCCCAGCCAAATTCACCCACCATAACCTTGGGGGAAGCAGGGGGGGGCCCTGCCTGCCTGGGGAGCTGGGCACAGCGCTGGGCTCGGCGTTTGGGGTGCGGGCTGGTGGCTACAGCAGGTAGCCGGGGTCAGGAGCCCTTGGCTCTCGCCCAGCCTCCAGCCCAAGCTTGCTGGGCAACTTTGGTTGAGTTTCTTAACATCTCTGTGGCTGAGCTCCTTCCCTATCGAAGTGGGCGAATCCCTTCTGAACCTATTGGGAAACTGCACCTGAAGCAGCCAGTTTGCCGGGAGGCTGCGCCGGGAGGAGCCGGGTGTGGGTGGCCGCAGCGGACGTGCCTGTGGACGAAGGGGCGACAGGGAAGGGTGATTCCTACAGAAGAGAGATGGATGTCACCTTCTGGGTCTCAATTTTGGGTGAGGCATCAAGTCTCTGCTGAGTCCCAGCATGAACCCACCGTATGCGGAGGCAGGGCCACCCCAGGGTATTGAGGCAGGTCGAGGCCAGGCAGGGCAGGTCAGGTAAAGCTGCCACCTCTTGCCATCTCCGCCTCCAGCCCCAGGAGGCTGCCGCCACCATCAGAGACGGCTGGTGCTCTGTGGGATCGCAGCTGATTAGCTCCTCCAGCTGGTTTATTGGCTTAGTGGTGACAGTCCCCAGGTGGATTTTATTTTCCCAAGAGGTTATGTGCGTATTTGGCATGTCCAGAGCACGCGGTCCTTCTCTCACTGCCCGGGGCAGCAGGTGTTCCTGCCATGCCCAGACAGGGCAGGGTACTCATGGCCGGTAGTGCCGGGATGCTAATGGTGCAGGGATGCTCAGGGTGGATGTTGAGGGGTGCTTGTGGCTGGCAGTACAGGGGTGCTCATGGTACAGGGGTGCTCAGACCTGCAGTGCGGGGAGGCTCGTGGCACGGCGACACGTGCAGCCAGTGGTGTGGGAATGTGATTTCCCAGCGCCGGGGAAGGGATGAGGGTCTGCAACACAGCAACAGCAGAAAGGTGTATTTTTTCAAGGTGTCTCTGGTAAGGAGGCGAGTCTCCAGTTATAGATCTGTCTGTCCCGCACAGGGGCAAAGGCTTGCAGTGGAGGAGCTCTGCTGTGGCCGCACTGGGTGGACAAAATTGGGGGATTACAGCAAAAGCACTGCTTTCCGGAGCCTGACTCTCCATGTGTGAGCCAGGGCAGGAGCCTCCAAGGGGTGCTTTGCAGAGGACACGGGATATTTGGGTGTTTCCTTCCCCAGCCAAACCCACGCGAGCTTGTATCACTCCTTCCCAGTGAGCGGTTCAGCGCTTCAGGGGGATCGTGTCTGTCTCAGACCTCGGGGTGAAGCCCAAGGATGTCCCCGCGGGGACGAGGTCTCTGGTGAAGGGCACAGGGTGACACAGGGTGCCCGGCGTGCTGGTGCAGGGGGTGCCGGCCGGGCTGGGCGAGGGCACGCCTGGCTCCACGCAGCCGGCACAGCCGGCGCCGGGCGAGTGCCCTGCGGGGGTAAATACGGGTTAGCGCCGGGCCGGCTGCCAGCGGCGTGGGTGAGGTGCCCGCCCTGGCCGGCTGCTCCCCGGGAGCCCCCCTGCACCCCAGCCCCACGGGGAAACTGAGGCACGGGGCGCAGCGCAACCGAGGAGGCCACTCGGCCAGGGGAGCCGGTTGGGAACATGCTGTGCAGGGCTGCACCACCTTAGGACCCCCCACAGCGAGGATTCGAAAGGCTGAGGGCTGGCACTTGCCCCCCGGCTGGGGCCGGAGCTGGAGCCAGAGCGTGGCATGGGCGCGTGGGCGGCTGCGCTGCCTTTGCCGCGGCCGGCGGAGCACGCGGGCCCTACATTTGTAAGCAATTTGCCGGAGCGATCCGGAGGTGCTTCCCGCCTGCTGCTTGGCAGCCAGACGCCGCACAGAAGCTTGCTGGCTCCCTCGAGGCCTCGCTCAGCCCCGAGCCGGCGCTGCCGAGCCTCATCCTGCCTGGGCAGGTGCCGGCGAATGCTCTGGGGAGGGCAGAGCGGGGCGGGGGGCCGGCGGGACCCCTTGGAGGGGTCGCACTGGGGAGCAAGGCCGAGCAGGGGGAACCCACAACCAAAGTTAACCCTTGGGGTGCACCAAGCCGGGTTTTCCCCTGGAAATATCCCCTTCAGGGCTTTTTGCATTTTGGTGCTGGGTCCAAAACCCACGTTTTTCTGGGTTCATCTTCCCGGGATGTGAATGTGCTCCTGGCAGGGAGCAGGGGGCTGCGGATCAGGCCCACGGGTGCTCCCACACCGGAGCAAACCCAAAGGAGGTGATGATGTGGCTGGGAAGGGACAGGCCACCCCATCCCAGTGCCATGGCTGTGTCAGCCCCGACCCTGCAGCCCTTTCCCAGTCCAGCTTTGCGGTCTCCCGCTCAGAGCCGTGCCTCTGAACCAGCTGGTCTGGGAGGGCTGTGGGATTGGGAATGGCTTGGCCCAGCCCCTGCTGAGCCCCAAAAGGTCCGGGTGGGAGAGGCCAGGGAGCCTGGAGCTGCCAGGGCACTGACAGGGAGAGAAGGGGTGGAAGAAATGGGGAGAAAACCAGGGGAATCGGTCAGAAGGAGCACATGGATGGAACGAAGAGGAGGGATGCAGGGAAGCGTCCCATCACCTGCCTTCCCATCACCACATCCCAGGAGCATGACAGGGGCTCATGGCACCCCCCGTCAGCCCTCGTGCTGTCCCGCTGCTTCACCCCGTCCTGGCACTGGCTCCCCGCTGAGGCAGGGCAGCCGTTGGGGTTGCTCTGCTGGCCTCGCCTGCCGCAGGCGTGGAGGTGTGCAGGGCACTGGCGAAGGCTGCCTGGCTCTGCTCTGTTTTCCCCTCCATCCCTCCACTCTTCTTCTCTTTGCTCATGCCTGCGGTGCCGGCGTGCCCGGCCCCTCTCCTGCCTGCGCTTTGCCTTCCAGCCTGGCTGCAAACCCTCCAGCTCTCTAAGCAGTGATCTACTTAGCTACAAAATAGGGATGGACTCTTTCCCTTCCTTACCTGAGGTGGATACGAGCGTCATTGCATTCATATTTGGGAAGAGCCCCAAAGGGGATGCTGCTCCTGACTCCGTGTTTTGGGACCTGCTGCTCTCCCAGCCACCCACGCCACGTCTGCGTGGTCCTGCCCCGTGTCCTGACCTTGCTGGGCTGCTGGAGCAGGGAACTAATTTGAGGAATGTTGCTCAGGAGAGAAGCAAAGACACAGGCATTTTGCCATGTAGATGCTGACAGCTGCCTCCTGGGGCCAGGGAGCAGGCAGGGACCCCCACCACGTCCTGGGACACCCACCGCTTCCCAGCCCTGCTTACTGGGCCCCACCGGCCAGCCCGGTCCCCTGGTAGGAGGGGACCAGGGATGGAACTTTGGGGTGAGCTCTCCCCCTTCAAATAGTGGGCATTGCTCAACTCCAGGACCAGCCCCCGGGGACCGTGGGATGTTTCTGCCTCTTTCAGATGTGCTTGTGCTCAGTGGGCATCTCCATCCAGCCCTTCGCTTCCCAGCATCGCCTGCCCGGCTCTGCTCTGCTGCTGGGCTCATGTGGTTCCAGCTCTGCCCCTCATGCTGTGGGTGAGGATCCCTCCTCCTCCTCTTCCTCCTCCCCACCCTTTCTCAACAGCAAAACCCCGTGGCAGTTTTCAGCTGCAGCTGACAGGAGCAAACCCACATTGGCCTTCAGTTCCCACCACACAGAGCACCCTTTAAAAATACTTATTTATAAACCCCGATTAAACAGGGGAGGGGCTGGGGGATGGCTCGGGGAGCAGGAGGTGATGGCTTCACGGGCATTGCCTGCGGCTTAGTGGAACCCTTTGTTTATTTTTAATTTTATCTCAATTGTGTCCTTTGGAAATCCCCCAGCAGCAAATGCTTCCCAGCCCTTCCTGCTCCCAGGATCCATCCCGAGACTTTTGGAAGGGCAGGATGAGGCCTTTGCCCACCGCGGCTAACCCCGTTCCTGGCCCTGCTGCGCACCCCAAGTACGATCCTGGCTCTGTGAAAGAGGCACCCGGGGCTCGGTGGTTATGGTCGCTCTGTGACTCGGGTCAGAAGTGGCCAGTTCACAAGTGAAATGTGATTTTTCTCCTGGCTGGCGGAGCCAAGGGAGGCAGTTTGTCCTTGGTGGAAACCCCAGCTCCTGGGCTCTCGGGCGATATGGGGCTGGGAGGGAAAAGCAGGGGCTCCGCTGAGCGATGCCTTTGGGAGCTGGTTCCTTCGGGAAGGGCTTTCAGGGTGACGGAGCTGCTTGCTGCCCCTCTGAAGATGAACAACCCCTGGAAGAGGTAATTAGGGTGATCCCATCGTGATCCCCTCAGCTGTGGGGAGTCACGAGTCCTTCACCAGCAGCCACTCCAAGCCTATTTTGTGTTAATTAGGCTGTTTACAAAACACTGTAAATTGCAGTAACGAACACACTGTTCCTTGGTTTCCTTTAATTATCCATGTGCATGATGAATGAGCCAGCCCCCTCTTCAGCTCTCCTTTCCAGCGGAGGGGCCACGCAGCAGAGCGTGGCTTTGTGTGGGTCTGCCGAGCGAGGTGGGCAGAGACCTTGGGAGAGGGGGAAAGGAGTGGGGGAGAGAGCTCCAGCCCCAGAGATCGGCCTGGCTGCGAGGGAGGGGGCTCCTTTCCCAGGACCCCGCCATGTTTCAGTGGGGTTTGAGCAGCTGTTTCACCCCGGGCTCGGAGCCCGGCTCTTAGACTTCGATTTTCCATAGGAAAATCACAGAAACCTTTCAGAGCATTTAATCCTCCCTGGCTCGGCGATGGGGCTGCCTGGAAAGGCAGAGGAGGAGCGGCGGCGTTTCTTGCCCCCTGCATACCTTCCCCTTTCTTTCCCTTTTGACTTGGCGGATGAATTCCAGAGATGTTAATCCGCTCTCAACCCCTTGGTGAAGAATAAAACGTCCTCTCTGTGTGGGAGGAAGGAATTCATTCGAATTAATTGCGGGAAGGAGTGGGGAGCTGGGGGTGCGTGTGAGGCTGTGCCGAGGGTGGGGTGAGCATCCTCCACCGCTCAGTGGTCCCCGAAGGGGAGGGAGGGACAGGGCGGGAGGGACGGGATATCCGAGGAGGTGGCACAATCCTCGCATTCACGGCCGGAGGCTTCAGCCTCTGCCTCAGCCGTAAAAATGCCAACCATGTGGTCTGTGGGCCAGGCCTCAGTGGCAGCGGCGGGCACGGGGAGCGAGTAGGGGGAAAAATGGCCCCGCTCAGCAGTTTTGGGGTGTTGCTGCCTATAAAGGGGAGGGAAGCGCCGTCCCACCGAGCCAGGGTGATGGGAGCTGCGGGGTCCGACCCGTCCCGGGGGCGTGCAGAGATGGGGCAGGAGGGACGGAGGGAGGAAAGGGTCTGAGCTCGAGCTGGATCAGCCTGTTGAGGGTTCGTGGAGGTGAACGTGGAGTGAGAGGAGAGGAGAGGAGAGGCCGCCGGGATGGGCCAGGCGCTGTTCTGCGCGCTGGGAGGTCGGTGTGGCTGCGGGACGGGGTTCCTGCAGGGTCCCGGGGGCCGTGTGGGGTGGCGTGGGCTCTGCCTCCTGGCCTCATCTTTGCCTCTTCTCTCTGCAGAGCTCCTGGGGTCTGCCAAGCGCCTGAACGTGAACTACCAGGATGCGGACGGGTGAGTGCTCCCGGGCAGGGTGCTGGGTGCTGCTGCATGGGTGGGCTTGCTCTACCCAATATCCAGTCGGTTCTGCAGCTCCGGGTGTCATAAAACTTTGGAGGGCAGCTGCTGAGCCCTGGAGGACACAACAGCATCCCGAAGCCAGGGCCAGCCCTGCAGAGGCAGACCCAACGCCTGCCTGGATCTGAGCTGAGGGCTGTGCTCGATCCACCCTGCAAAATCCTTCGTAAAGCTCTTCTGCATCCCCCTCCGTAGGGCTGGGGATGAAAAGGGATCGTAGCATGTCCAGCCGGTGCCCCGTGTCCCGGCTGCTGGTTGAAGCACAGAGGAGCACCCGGCCGGCCCCAGCGCCTGCACGTGCTTCTGCCGGTGCTTAATATCCCAAGAGCAAAATCCTTTCGTTTGGGAGGGGGCTTAAAGAGAGAAAAGATGAGGTTGCCAAGTGACCACAGCATATTTGTGTAGCTCATCATTTCCAAAATCCAAGTACTTACTAAGCTGAGTACTGAGAGTTAAAGAAACCACAAAGGCCCATAAAATAAATAAGCATGTTATTCTTATTGAATTAACTCTGACCCATGAGTTATTAGCATTGTTTTATGTACTGTTGTTGTACCTAATTTCTACATGTTTTGTTTTTGAGGACTCTGTAGGAGGAGGTGTCCATGATGAGTCCTAACAGGCCAGCGGGGGGTTGAAAATGTGCAGGATGGCTCTGTCTTAAAATAATACTGTGCAGATGGAGCTTAATAGAAAAAAATGTAATAATAGAAGCAATGATCTGGTTCTGATAAGGCACAGGGCTTGTGCTCGGGCAGCTCCAGGTGCTGGTGGGAACACGAGTAAAGGGTCCATTCCTCATCAGAGGATCACGTGCGGGGTATTAACAACGCGAGCGGCACATCGGGTTTGCTGGGGCGCAGGAAGGGGATGGTGGGGAGGTGAGACCCGTGCACGGGGACGGCAGCGTGCACCCTTCTGCCGCCATGCCGCTGGTGGTGTCCTCGGCGTCGCCTTGCTTGCAGCTTGGAGATGGTGGGGTGGGCAAGGGTGGGTTTGTGCAGCCACCTCCAGGGCAGAGGTGGCCCCAAAGGGATCTCCGCAGGGTTGGCCTGGGAGGATTTTGTACGCCTGCATTCTCACTTTGAGGCAGAGGTTTTCACGTGGGCTCAGGGACATGGTGGCTGTGCTGAAGGAAGGAGCAGCGTCCCTCCTGCAATGCCTAGAGACCCTGTGCAGGGATTTGGGGGTGCCCTGGGACCACGGGTCCGGATGGCAGCTGTGCTGGCTGGGCTGCATCCCCAGCGTGGGGCTGCGACGCTGCTGAGCCCATCGGAGCCCCAGGCTGGCGCCGTCTGGAGCTCCCCACGGCCCTGGGAGCGGTACACGGGCTAATCCCCGGCAGCGTGGGGACCCTTCACTCGGCCGTGGCCCTTCACGTGACAGCACGGGGGGATCGCCAGGCAGACAGGCCCCTTTCACAGACCTGAGACACAGGGCTCTTTCATAACCAGCAACCTCCCACACTGTGCCGTGGACTCCCGGCATCCCTGCTGGCACGGGGAGGGGGTGGCTGGCGGAGAGGCCAGGAGTAGCCACGGGGCTGGTGTGTTTGCCAGATGCTGTGAGCACTGTGGCGTCGGGCTGCCTGGCTGCACCACGAGAGGGGAGGTACACCTCTCTCCACCCCACCCGCTGCCCCTCGCACAGGGCAGGGGGGTGAGGGACCCTTCTTGCTGGGGTCTTGGGGTGCACAGGGTCCCTGCATCCCTCACTGAGCCCTGGGGCACAGACAGCATGGAGGGATTTCTCTCTGCTTTGCTATGGGGAAACTGAGGCACTGGGAGAGAGGAGTCAGGAGGGACGTAGCCATGAACAGCTGGTGACCGTCCTGGCCTTTGGCCCGTGTCCCCGTGCAGGCGGGGGCGATAGGGACGGCACGGCGGGGACCGGGGCTGGGCTGAGCCCTGCCTTGTGTTGCAGGTTCTCGGCACTGCACCACGCGGCTCTGGGCGGCAGCCTGGACCTCATCTTGCTGCTGCTGGAGGCACAGGCCACTGTCGACATCAAGGACAGCAATGGTAAGGGGTGTCTGCCAGCACGGCCCCGCGCTCAGCCCTCCGAGTGAGGCCGGGGGCCGCTTCCAGCCCTGCTGAGCCCCGTTTCCCTGCAGGGATGCGCCCCCTGCACTACGCGGCCTGGCAGGGGCGCGTGGAGCCAGTGCGGGTGCTGCTGCGTGCCTCTGCCTCCGTCAACATGGCCTCGCTGGATGGGCAGATCCCGCTGCACCTCTCCGCACAGTACGGCCACTACGAGGTGGTAAGTGAGAGCCCAGCACCACCCGTGCACCCACCCTGGGTCTCTCTGGGGGTGCACGGGTAGGGGATGAACCCCGTCGTGTTGGGTGGGAGGGAGGCAGGGGTGCCGGATGATGCTGAGCCCCTGTACCACGGTGCTGCCCCACAGTCGGAGATGCTGCTCCAGCACCAGTCCAACCCCTGCCTCATCAACAAGGCGAAGAAAACCCCCCTGGACCTGGCCTGCGAGTTCGGGCGGCTGAAGGTGAGTGTTGCGGGGCTCTGCCCCGCGCCAGGCACTTCCCCGGGGCAGCTCTGGGGCTGGCTGGCCCCTCTGGGAGCAAAGCACAGGGTCTGGCCATGACCGTTCTGCCTCCACCACAAGCGTCGGAGCCCGACTGGCAGCACCCACCTCCTCCTGGGGCTGGGCAAGGCCGGATCCTGAACCTGGAAGCTGCAGGTTTTGCTCCTGACCTCTCAGCAGGGCAGCATCAGGCTGGGAGAGAAGCCAGGAGTCCTTGCTCCCGGTTCCCTGCAGCCTCCCCCCGCCCACCCCAGCTTTGCTCCTGTTTAAGCACAGATAGGCTGAGCTGGCTAATCCCCGCAAGCCCGGAGCACCTGGTCCCGCTCGGCTGCTCGAGCTTCCCGGCACGGCTCGTGGGGACGGAGCTGCCCCGTGCTCTGGGAGACCCTGGCCGAGCCAGCACCGCACTGCCAGGCTGGGCTGGAGCATGGCCAGCCAGACCGTCCCGTGCCCCACCAGGGAGTGGACCTGGGGGATATTTCCATTTTTGGAGTATCTATAATGTCTGCAGCTATAAACAGGGCAGTAAAAATAACTCCTCTGTGCCTCTGGGCTGCCCTGAGATGCTGAGAGTTGCTCTGGGCTTGGAGAGACTGGAGCTTTTTAGGGCTTGGTCTGAAAAGCCCGATTATGGGAAGGCTATTTCTGGCTGTTGTGACCTTTTACGGCCCTTTGCGACGGCGTGGCCATGCCAAGAACCAGCCGGCTCCGGCCAAGCCCTGGGGCTGCAGATGAAGAAGAGTGGCGGGATGGGGAGCAGAGGGCTGGTCCCAGGGGTGAGCCCTTTGCTGGGAGGGTGCAGGTGGGGGTACCTACACCCCATTGCTCACCCCTGTGCCCTGGGCAGGTGGCTCAGCTGCTGCTCAACAGCCACCTGTGCGTTGCCCTGCTGGAGGGACAGTCCAAGGATGCCACCGACCCCAACTACACCACCCCGCTGCACCTGGCAGCCAAGAATGGGCACAAGGAGATCATCAGGTAACCCCCACCAGCCCAGGGTACTGCCCTATCCCAAAAAAACCATCATGGCTTCGGTCCCGCTTCCTCCCAAACCCACCTCCCTGCTGCAGGCTTCAGTCCCTCATCCCCAAAGCCTCAGCGGTGTGAGGGGTCGTCCCCTTCCCATCACAAAGCAGCCAATTGCCTGGCCCTGATGCCTGTGTCCTCCCGTTCATGCCTCTCCCTCCGACCCGCCAGGCAGCTGCTGAAGGCGGGGATCGAGATCAACAAGCAGACGAAGACGGGCACGGCCCTGCACGAGGCTGCGCTCTACGGCAAAACAGAGGTGGTGCGGTTGCTGCTGGAGGTGAGCGCGACAGGGACGGGCTGCACTGGGGGGACAAGCCCCTGGGGCTCAGCCACTACCCCTTCCCCTCCGTCCGTCCATCCCCCGTGGGTCCGGCAGCAGCTCTGGGGTCTGTCCCTGACTGTGTCCCCTCCTGGGCAGGGCGGCGTTGACGTGAACATCAGGAACACCTACAACCAGACGGCACTGGATATCGTGAACCAGTTCACCACCTCGCACGCCAGCAAGGACATCAAGCAGCTGCTGAGAGGTGAGGTGGGGCCGGCGTGAGGCCGGGCACTGCCTGGCACTACGAGGGGCTTCTTCCCCACCGGGGCCTGCCTGGGGCTCCCAACGCTCCCCCTCAACAGCCTAAACTAGCCTGGCTGTGAACATTAGCACCCCGGTCCCATCAGGCGTGCCCCCATCCTCTGTGTGGGCGGCATCCAGGGATCTAGTCCTTCCTGCAGTATTAATGTTCTCTTCTCCCCTCTTCTCGCTTGTTTTCTCCCTCCATCTTCCCCAAACTGCTCTTTCCCCCTGCACTCTGGCACCTTCTTCCTTCCCTCCATCCGTTGTCTTCAGAGGCATCAGGAATCCTGAAGGTCCGAGCTCTGAAGGATTTTTGGAACCTCCATGACCCGACTGCTCTCAATGTCCGGGCAGGAGACGTCATCACGGTGAGGCTGCTCCCCGCTGCCCGTCCCCCTGCCCGCCACAGCCCCGGGTACCAACCCCGTCCCTCTCGTCCCCACGGCAGGTCCTGGAGCAGCACCCGGATGGGCGATGGAAGGGGCACATCCACGACGCTCAGAAAGGCACCGATCGGGTCGGGTACTTCCCCCCCTCCATCGCTGAAGTCATCAGTAAACGAACAGGTCAGTGGCTGTCCTGGGCATGCTGGAGACAGCCCCCTGTGAGAAACCATCGCAGCCTTCCCGGCACCTCCTGTAGGACAGGTCCCTGCAGCCCTGGCTAGCTAAGGGGGGGGGAAGAGAAGGACTTGGGTGGGCACAGGGGTTTGTACCATCAGTGGAGTAGCTATTTGGGGGTTGAGGCTCAGCTATCCGCCCCCACCCTGCCTCCTGCATGAGCTCTGACCACGCGTGTTTTGTCTTTGAATGCAGGCATGGTTGTCCCCCGCATGATGCCCACGCACCAGCGCCAGGGTTCCCCCGGGGCCCTCCTGGTCCCCCCCGGTGGGCCGCAGCACCTCCCTGACGAGTGTCCTCACCAGGCAGCCCCGAGCGTCCCAGCGGCCTATGGCCACCTCACCCTCACCCGGTCGGCCCCGGGCCCTGACAGCTCAGGTCAGGGGCGCAGCTGGGGAGGGAGAGGGGCTGGGGACCTTCCCCTGTCCCCAGCCTGCCTGCGCGGGGGGACACAGGGAGACTCTCCTTCCACCTCCTGGAGGGGAAACAGCCAGACAAGAGGGAGCAGGCGCAGGGAAAGGGAGTTTTGGGGAGCCTGTAGAGCAGCCCCTTCCCTCCCTGTGTCCTCGGCCAGGCTGCATCCCTACGCATCCCCTTTGTGCATCCCTTGCCAGCCCAGGTCACCCTGTCTGTGCCGTGACTGACGGGAGGCGGGAGGGACCGATGCGTCGTCTGTGGCCGGAGGGATCTCGTGGGAGGCTGGTTTTTACTGGCGTCGCTGTGTTGGCGCGTGGGTCCCTGCCGGGGACCTCCGTGCCCTGTGTCAGCCCTGATCCCGGGGCGCTGCTGACGGCCTCCCCGCCTGTCCCGAGCAGCAGGAGACAGGAACAGCGTGGGCAGCGAGGGCAGCATCGGCAGCATCCGCAGCGCCGGCAGCGGCCAGAGCACCGAGGGCACCAACGGGCAGAGCACCAGCATCCTCATCGAGAATGCCAGGGTAGGCGCCAGTCCCTGCTCCCCCCTGTGCTGCTCCCCCAGCCCTGCCCTGGGCCGGCTCAGCCTGGGGATGGACCCCCTGCACCTTCCCTGTTGCCCCCTGCACCTCCTAGCGAAGGAGGGGCTGCAGGAGCTGAACATCCTCCACCAAACACATATTCACGGCTGGGACTCAGTGGGGAGATGTTCCTGGGGGTCCCCGGTTGCCCCCACAGCACAGCTGGCCCTTCCGAGTGGGGCTGGAGGCTGTGGTTGGTACCTCACAGCATCTCCACTGTGTCCAGTGTTACTTGAGAGTATAAAAAGGGTCCTGGGCCAAATCCTGCCCAGATCCCTTGTGAGGGGCTGGCCCTTCTCTGGGTGAAGCTGTGCCCAGCAGCCCGGTGTGGGGACCTCCGTCCCACTCCCGGAGATGCGAGGCAGACCCTGGGACCCACCTGGGGGGACAGGGAGGGAGGTCCCTGCCCCGCTCACTCCTCTCTCACAGCCGCTGCCCTCCACCGGCGACGACCTCCAGCAGCACCTTTCGGGATCGGAGCCGCACAACGGGCAGCTGACCTCCGCGCCAGGTGAGGGATGTCCTAACACCATGGGGCCTCGGGGACAGCTCTCCCCCCACCCCTGAGGGCTGCTCGCTGCCCAAGTGCCCCCGCGACTCTTCTCCTTTCTCCTCTCTGCCAGGGCCACAGGGCCACCAGACCCCGGGCAGCTGCCCACCTGGAGACAGGGTCTTCTCCCACCAGTTCTTGCGGCCGGAGCAGCTCCTCGAGGGGAAGGTAACTGGGCCAACTGGGGACCTGGTGTGCCGGGTGGGTGGGCCACATCTGGGGCTCTCAGCCCAGCTCTTGCTGCACTGGGGACACGGGACTGGGCCTTGGGGATTGCGGGGGCAGGTGGGTCTTGCCCAAGGAGGTCCTGTTGTCTTACCTGGAGCAGCCAGGTCATTCCAGCCCCTGCAGCCACCGTCACAGGCTGCTCTTTGCCCCATCCTCTCCCCAGGACGCAGAAGCCATTTACAACTGGCTGAGCGAGTTCCAGCTGGAGTCATACACCGCCAACTTCCTCAATGCCGGCTACGATGTCCCCACCATCAGCCGCATGACCCCAGAGGTAAGGCAGGTCCTTCTCCCCTTGGGCAGCATCCCCAGAGCTGCCAGCAGCGGGTGCCCACTGCCCCGTGCTCCCCATGCCGCTGCTAACCGCAGCCCCGCTCTGCTTGCGTTAGGATCTGACGGCCATTGGTGTGACCAAACCAGGCCACAGGAAGAAAATCTCCACCGAGATCGGGCAGCTCAGCATCGCCGAGTGGCTGCCCAACTACGTCCCGGTGAGTCCTCGGCTTCGGTCCGGCACCCTCTTTTACCCAAGTCTTTTCTCAGAGCCGTCTTCCCCCAGGACAGGACTGGATAGGATGGGGGTCTCTAACTAAATGCATGCTGCAATGGCCTGCATTAATGCAGCCAGAGAGACCCCAAAGCCCCAGGCTCCTGGCCAGGGGCAGGGAGGGGACGGATGAAGGGGCTGCCCATCCCTTGATGCTCATGGCAGTGTCTCTGTGCTCTGTGCAGGCTGACCTGATGGACTGGCTCAGTGCCATCGGGTTGCCCCAGTACCACAAAAAGCTGGTGAACAACGGCTACGACTCCATCACCATTGTGACGGACCTGACGTGGGAAGATCTGCAAGAGATCGGCATAAACAAGCTGGGTGAGGCATTGCCACTGTTCTGGGGTGGCCCAGGGCAGCCAAGTTTCCCACCCAGGTCCCACACTCCGTTATCCCTCGGGCTGGCAGGCACAGGCACGTCCTGCGCTCTCGGAAAGGGCAGGTCATGGCTGTCCCTAAGGACTCCGCTTGGCAGGCTGGAGCCGGGCCGAACCAGGTGGACAACAGCCATAGTTTGTCTCCTCCCATAGGCAGGGTTTGAATAACCTGGAGGCCTTTGCCCTGGTCAGTGACATGACCACGGCTCCTCTTGGCCAGGAAACAAAGGCCTTGGGAGGCAGAGCCGACCTAACGCCCCTTTCCTGTTGCAACCTTCCTGCAGGTCACCAGAAGAAGATCATGCTGGCTGTTAAGAAGCTCAGAGACCTCCGCAAAAGCCTCAACCAAGCAGAATCAACTCTGGCAAGACGCAAAGTCCCCGGTGCCCTGGACATCGTCACCATCGAGTCGCTGGAGAACGGAGAGTGCCAGTCCCCGCACACCCCCAAAATGATGACCTTCCAGGACAGTGAGCTCAGCTACGAGCTCCAGACGGCCATGTCCAACAGCTGCCACGAGACGCTCGGCATCAAGAGCAGCCAGGGGATGTCACGGAGCCAGGAGAGCATCGGGGTGCGGTCCCGGGGCTCGGGGCACTCGCAGGACAACGTGCTGTCCCGGCACCTCTCCAGCCCCTCGCAGGAGAGCCTGGGCAGCGGGGAGAGCAGCAGCAGCAGCGGGCAGTCCTGCGCGCCACCCCGCAGCAAGGAGAGCCCGGCCAGCCTGCCAGGACGGCCCAGTCCCGAGCCCTATGGGAAGCTCGTCTCCCCCGAGGGGCTGATCAGCTATGCCAATGGTGGCGGGGGCAGCCCTCTCAAGGAGAGGAACCTGCCCGAAGGCACGGATCAGTACGCCCGGCCGGTGGCTCAGAAAGGCGCTGGGACACCGGCGGTCACCCCCTGTACCCCTCCCCAGACCCCCAGCAAGGCAACGGCCCCGTATGTCTTCATGTACCCGCATGTCTCCTTGAAATCCCCGACGGCCCCTTCTCTCCTGGGAGCAGAGCAGCCCAAGGCCCTGGCGCACCCGTACCCCTCCATCTCCTCCGGACAGAAGAGCAGCCTGCAGACGTCAGCCCAAAAAGCCTTCTCCTACCTGCACAGCCAGTGCGGCCCCACGGAGCCGCCCGCCATGGCGCCCACGGCTGGGGGGGCTCCAGGCGCCTGGCAGGCCGGCGAGCAGCACAACGGGGGCGAAGGCTTCAAGTACAAGAAGCGTTCGCACAGCCTGAACCGCTACGCGCTGTCGGACGGGGAGCACGAGGAGGAGGAGGGGGCACCCACCAGCACCCTGGGCTCCTACGCCACCCTGACGCGGCGGCCGGGCCGCAGCCAGATGCCGCGGGCCTGCCTGCAGACGGATGCCAAGGTGACCCGCAGCCAGTCCTTCGCCATCCGGGCCAAGCGCAAGGGTCCTCCGCCGCCGCCTCCCAAGCGCCTCAGCTCCGTCTCCAGCGCCCTCGCTGCCGAGGCAGATGGCGAGCAGCCCCCCGGCCCCGAGCGACAGCCCGCAGCCCCCCAGGACGAGGCCGACGCAGGTGCCAGCCCCGGTGACGCCAGCCGCGGCAGGACAGTGAAGAGCCTGGCAGCTGCGCTGGAGGGGACGCCGGGGGCAAGTCCGCCCAAGCCCCTCCTGGCCCCGAAACCGCTGCACGTGGCTCAGGACGGTCTCCCCGGGGCAGGTCTGGACAGCGAGTCCTACAATGGTGGTGACACCAGCAGTGCCACGCTTTCTGACGCTGGCAGCAAGCCACGGAGACGGACATTCAGCGAGCCCTGCGCTCCCATGACGGAGGTGGCGGCACAGGGTGGGCGGGAGGATGCCTGCTCGGACACAGAGGAGGAGGCCAAGCCGGGGGTCTCCTCCTCATCCTCCCAGAACAGCTCCAGCGAGTGCATCCCCTTTGCAGAAGAAGGCAACTTAACCATTAAACAGCGGCCAAAGCCCACGGGGCACCCCAAGGCTGACATGGCCGTGCTGGACGCAGAGCCCAGTTCCCAGCCAGCAGAGCCCCCCTGCTCCGATGGGAAGGAGCCGGTGGCGCCTGCTCCCACCAAGGAGCCACCCGTGCTGGAGTTCAACCTCACCGAGTCGGACACGGTGAAGCGCCGGCCCCGCTTCAGGGAGCGGGAGCCGCTGCAGGCGGTGCTGAAGGCGTTCAGCATGGCGGGGCAGGCGGAGGCAGGGGCCAGCCCTGCGCCCCAGTATGCCCAGGCCCAAGCGGTGAGCATCGCGGGCCCCGCCGTGTCGGCACCGGCGCCGCGGGCCGGGCTGGCTGGGGATGCCTTTGATGACGACAGTGTGGAGTTCAGGATTGCCGAGATAGAGAAAAGCATCTTGTCGCTGGAGAAGGGGATGAAAAAGGCACCGAGCCCCACCACAGCCCCCAGCCCCACAGAGCTGCTCGGCACCACCGTGGTGAGGACGCCCGCTCCAGGTACGTGGGCTTGCGGGGGTGTCTCCGAGGTTGTGGGGGGACCTGAAGCTCCCTCCTGAGCCGGTATGGGAGGCAAGGAGGACGTGTGCCACCACATGCCACGAGTCTCCTTGCTTTGCAGACGTCCCCGCCAAGCACACCTCCGTGGCATCCACCAAGCTAGTCTTCTCCGGGCCCAAGACCATCTACCAGCAGGTCCTGCAGCCCTCCCGCCACACCGTCGCTCCCTGGGCGGCTGCCGAGACGGTGCCAGATGTGATCGGGTCCCTGGCCGGCCCCAGCTCGCTGACGCTGGAGGCGGGCAGCAAGGTGTCATCCAAGCCTTCGGCAGCTGCCCCGGGGGCCGCCCTGGCCCAGCAGCGGCTGGAACAGACCAACTCCACTCTGGCCGCCGCGCTGCAGGCAGCCGAGAAGAAGATCACGGCGGAGGAGGCGGAGAGGTGAGGCAGCGCTGGGCGTGAGGGAGACGCTGGGGTTGGGCCCCTCGAAGTGGAGTTGGGATGCCCCCAGCGAGGGCAGGCGAAGGGCTGTGCATGGGCATGTGCCTCCGCCACACCAGCCCACGTGTGCGCCAGCGCGGCGGCGCGCCGAGCTCCGGCTGCCACCGGGAGGGTCCGGTCCGGCCTGGCCAGCCCTATCCCATCAGCACGTGCAGCCTTTGGGCGGTGTTTTGACTCTCATTTTCCTCCCCAGCCACCCCGGGGCCGTGCACTCGGCCAAGAACATCCTGGAAGACATCAGCAACATGTTTGACGACCTGGCCGACCAGCTGGATGCGATGCTGGACTGAGGCTTGCTCCCTCCTTCCCCTCCCCGCCTCTGGCTGCTCCACCAGTGCCCCTCATGACTGGGGGAGAGTGGATCCGGCACCGAGCAGTGCCTCCAGGTCTCTCCAGCCGCCTCCCTCCCCGCACTTTGCACTGTGGCTGGGAACGCAGCCGTCCCTCCTTGCTCGCCCCTGGCTCCGTATCACACGCGCCAGTGCGGCCGCGGGCTGGTTTCCGAGGGGGTCAGCCGTTTCCCACCAGACTGGCGGCAGGAGGAGAGCCCAGAGGGGCTGCACGTGCGGTCCTGGAGGCCACGGAGAAGCCCTTGCTCCCTTGCACAGAGCCGAGGAGCCTCCACAAGGGACCTTTCTCTTTCCCCACTGCATTGCTGAGTCCTGCCTCTTATTATTTATCCCCTGCCAACAATGTGTCAAAGGAGAGACCTCCCTGGGCAGCCGCCACCGAGCTGGCTATTTACTGAGCAGATCCCAGCCCCGGCAAGGCCTGACAGCAGCTAAAAGAAGACAGGGCTTGTCGTAATTTGGCAGCTTGCAGAGCGAGAAGGAACCTTTCTGCTTTATTTGTTGCTTTTCCAAACGCGTCTGTGTCAGGCAGCGTGTAATCCAAGTGGATCGAAATCCCTCCGGTGGGACCCACAAACCGCTCGAGACGGGGCTGGCACAGCCCGCGAGGCAGCGGATGCTCCGCCGTGGCCCTGCTGGACGTGGAGGTCTACCTGCCCCTTCCCCAGAGCGATGAGGATGGTGACGGCAGCGCTGAAGGCCTGTGCGTTTGTGCCAGTCCGGATGGATCGCGCTGCTAATGCCCTCTGCCGACACCGTGCCTACGGAAACCGCCACCCCGGTGCTTCCAGGGTGAAGCAGCAGCATCGTTAGTGCTGCTTTTTCTTTTTTTTACCTCCCACACTCCTTTTTTTGGGGGGAGAAAACGGTCCCTCTTCCCAGTCCCCCTCCCCGCGGGGAGCTGCTGGCACAAACTCCGCCGTGAGCGTTGTTAAACAGTAGCAGCGTTTGGGACTCCGCGCGATGCTTCCCTGCAGCACGGAAACCCAGCGGGGGAGGCGACCCCGCGTGCACTGGGTGAATTCAGCTCGGCAACAGCTACTGCGCGTTCAGGCTGGATGCGGTCGCAGCCCCGTGGCTGCAGCAGGGCAACGGCAGCGATAGCTCATTGCATCCAAGCAGTAGGAACGGCTGCGTAGCTTGAAGACAGCTTTCTCTAGCAGGATCTGTTTAGTAGTGCATGTCTAAATATGTCCAAGAGCCCCGAACTTGGCTTGCGCTTGGCATGCCAAGCAAGTGAAAGCATGAGAGCACCAGAAGGGAGCCGAAGAGTGTACTGAAGTTGCCGTTTGCTACAAAAATTCCAAACAAAGGGGGGAAAAAAAAGAAGTCCCTTCTTTTTTAAAAAAAATCACCAACACAAAAACCAAACCGGAAAGGGGGAAGGTGGCTGGAGAGGCAGTTGCTTCCCAGTCCTTTTAGGCGTTCGCGACTCTCTCGGCCTGTCTGCGGCCCCTGGTCCCCTCGCAGGGAAAGGGCCGCAGCCCCCGCAGCAGAGCCCGCCTGGACGCTCCCGAGCGTCTCCGCTCCCGAGCAGCGGCTGTGCCACGGGCCGGGCGGGCAGGAGGTGCCTGCCTGGCTTCTAGGCTGAAAAGCAAAGACAAAAAATAGCCCTGAGAGGGGAAAAAATATATATATTTATATTGTTGGCTGGGGCTTGAGGTCAGTTTGAGGCAGTCGAGACAGCTTCTCTCCTGGCTAGTTGGTGGCTCTGATTTATCCATCACACTGAGTGTACTTACGTGACCGTGTCTGACAGGCAAGTGCTACGTCATGGACCCGACTGTTTTTAAATAGCTACAACCAGTGGCACTTTATCAAAAGGTTTGCAGAAACCTTTTAAAAACTTATTTTTTTTTACTCTCACGAGTCAACCTGGGACAAGCCCAGTTATTTTTTTTCCCAATGTTGATAAACTGTAAATGTTTTGGGGTTTGTTTGTTTTTTTTAAAGGCCAATGTATATATTTTAAATGTGATTTATTATCTATATATTTACTAACCAGATCTGCAAGTCTTGTACTCTAGGGTCAGGGATGAGAGGACGCTGGGGTGGAGCTGTCGCTGTCTGAGCCACCTGAGGGCAGCACCACGCTGCTCTCGTTGTCAATAAGGGAACTAAACATTTGATTTTGCAGAAGAATGCCTATTTTTTAAGCTCTGGATCTCTATTTTGAAGCTACTGTATGGTGTGTAAGTTATGTACACTGCAACTGGGACTAACTGACCCCGGCTGCACCTGCTCCGTGCAGCAAGACAGAGGGGAAAAAATAGCCCGTGTAATCACCAGACTGACAACAGATTTTAAACCATCTGCTCTGTTTGTGTTAATCATGTGTTTTGTTTTCAACTAATATCCATTAAGACTAAATTCTATTAAACAGTGGGGCATATTTTACCCTTTTGATAGTTTTGCCTAGTTGTCTCCTTCGTGTCAAATCGCACAAGCTTGTCTCCAGCTCTGTTTGAAGTTCATCGAGGATCAGCTTTATCCTGCCCCTGGAGTGCTTAAGATCTGGGTTTCCTCAGATAATCTCCCCTGGCAAGAGTCCCGCTGTCACCCTCAGCGAGGTTAGTGCTCAGTTTGAGTCTCACCACCATGGCAGCAGCATGTGGTGAGGGCGCTGGGGACCAACACTGCCTTCCAGCGCCCCACTGCCCAGCTCTGGGCACGTCTGACGGCCACGGCTGCCCCTGCCTGCCAGGCTACACGCTCCTCCAGCCTCCTTGGTCATCGGAGGGTGGCCACAGTGACACCAGGTCCTGCTTTGCTCAGAACAAGAAGCCCAGGCCTCCTCCTCGCTCCACGCTGCTTTTCTCCAGCGCTTGCAGTGCCTGTTCCAGCTCGCCCCTGACCTTTCATCCAGAGGGCTTCAAACCACGCCGCCAGCCACGACCAGAGCGGTGCCTGGGATCCACGAGACCGTGAGGTAATCGGAGTGTTCTGCTGTAGGAAGAGGTGTGCACAACGGGACAGATTTGCCCAAAGCTGAGCAGAAAGTGGGGGGGGAAAGTGCCAGGATCGGGTCCCAGAAGCATCAACCTCCCGGGCTGTGCCGCTACAACAGGTGAGCCAGGTAACGCGGACCCTGCGAGCCGAGCAGCCGTACACGTTTTTATCTCCTCACTTTGCTGGGTGCAAACTCCCTCCCACTGTGTGTGTTATCCAAGACAATCGTTTATTGCCGTTCATACACTGGATGCGTGTGGGTCTGGGTTTGTTTCTTTTTTTTATACAATTTACAAGTTTTAATACAAATCAAATATTTTTACATACAACCCGAAAAATTTAATATAAAATATAGCCCATTTAAAAACATCTTGATGTAGGAAACATCTTACTGAAGCCGTGCACTCCTGACCCTCGGATACCTCAACGGCCGAGGGAAGGGTGACATTGGCGAGACCATCCGAAAGGCTCCATTCATACGCCTCGGCTCCCTCCAATTCTAGCAGGGGAAGGAGGGTGCAGGAAAATAAACATTTGTGATCGTCACCCAGAGGTGCCTCCTCTAGAGGAAGGTGTGGCCAGCAGGAAGCCCCCGGTACCTGCTGCCTTTTATCACCTGCAACAGTTCGTGGCACAGGGCAAGAGCTAAGGTCTGGGGGCACAAGGTTGCCCTGCAGGAACAGCAGTGAGCAGCCTGGTGCCGCCTCTGACTCCAGCTCAGCTGCAGAGGAGGCCGTATGCCGCCTGCCAGTTGACCCTGGCATCAGAAAGAAAAGCTGCTTTCTCAGGTGCCAGGGCTAACACAGCTGGAGCTGGCATTTAGTGAATTAAGATTGAGAAAGATGCAGCTTGTTCTCCCTGAGCCAGGCAGCTCTGCAGGCCCGAGAGGAGTGAAGGCAGAGTTCAGCCTAGCTGGCAAAGGTGAGCAGACCCACTCTGCAACCAGGAGTGGCCCGGTACTGCTGTGTTGCAGGAGAGCAGCCCTGCCTTTCCCCAGTGAGATGGCGCCTCGCTATTCCATGCGACCCTGCCAGCAGCATGGAATCTAAACATCCACTCTCCAGCTGTAGGAACAGGGCCCCAGGCCTCTGAACACCCCCGGCTGCTCCCCTCCAGCATCCTCCATCTGTCCCCAGAGCTCAGAGGCTGGCTGTAACCCCGCTTTGGTACCGACCAGACCCACAGCAGGGAGAAGGGTATTGCTTAGAGATGTGCAGTAGTGTGCACGCTCTCTGGTTATGCTGAAATGTAAGGAAGACAAGGTGGAGCAGCAGGGCAGAGCTCGGGGGTTCCCAGCCAGCTCCCTGCCTGCCAGGGCAGGACCGGCAGCCAGTTGTTGGTCTTGGGTACCAAAGGGGAATTAACAGCCGTATATTGTAGTGTTAATATTGGGAGCAAAAACAGTGCCAGGCTTTATAAGCTTTAACCAGTTTTTAGAACTAGGAAGGGAGCGAACATCTCCATGAGCTGCAAATGTTCTGGTAGCCAAGCCTGTGGGCTCGTGTGACCCTCAACTCTCAGCCCGCAACAGCACCAGTCTTCCCACTATAGCTGGGGTCTCTTCAGAGCTCAAGAGCATGTGTGCCACACTGGGGCAAGTCATGGTTTGCAGCAGCCCTTGGGGAAGGTTTTCCCCAGTCAAATGACGAAGAGGTCTCCAGAAAAACAGGGAACAGGTATGAGGGCAGCAGCATGGAAGGGGAGATAATTCCATACACTATCACAGAAAGACGTGATGAGGGGGTTTCCCTGTGCCTTGGAGAGCAAGTACCAGATGCAGCACACTCCCAGGACTGGGAAAGGAGCCGTCCACTAGCTCTGTTAGCCACAACTGCAAGATGCAGATATCCTGGCTGGAAAGATGTCCCCCTCCCTCCATGGCAGGATAGGCAGGTCTCAGGTTTTATCTCTAGCTATGGCCCTCTCAAGCAGGCATTTTACTGAAGCAGAACAGCAGTCTGAATCAAAAAATGAGGACAGTTATAAACCTCTCTGGGGGTTGTTAAAGCAGATAAGAGCTGGTTCAACAGGGCTGGAGGAAGCTGAGCCATGCTGACTCCCTGCAGGCAGGCTGAGCTGCCCTCCTAACATCCTCTGCACCAGATCACTAGGGTCAAATGCAGACAGCTTTTCCGACAGCCCTGTCTCACCACTCTTCTCTTGAAGCACTCAACAGCCAGGATATGGCTACAGCAACAACGCTAGAGGGCAGGCCTGGCACAGCCTGGCCGTCGCAGGGGCTTTCCCAGCACCCTGCCAGAGACCCTTCCCAGTATCCCCTTGGGAATGTGAGCTGCAGTCCTCACCTGGCACCCAGCACTCCTGGAGCTGCAAGAGTGGTGGCTCCTTTGCCCCAGGACACAGGGGCAGGGAGGTGGGTGAGAGCATGCACAGGCATGCACACACACATCATCCGGGAGAGCACGCAGAGATGGAAAACCAAAATGGGTTTCAATACAGATCTCTTGCTTCAGCAGCCCTATGTCTCCCTGACTGGCCCCAGATTCTCCTGCCAGGTCCAGGAAACCCATCTGCTCACACAGAAAGGAGGAGTCACTTCATTTCAGCATCACCATGATACTAACAAAAACCTCTAGTAATAAATAAATAAAGGAAGAGCAGCCCGAACAGCCACCAGAGCTTGCAGGCTCCCTTGAGAGTACCCTGGCAGGCTGGGGAGGGGCTGCATACCTGCTGGGGGATCCTGATAGCAGTGCCCTGCCCTGGGGCCCCCTGGAAGGTGCTGATGTAGTTCTGCAGGGAGGCTGTCTGGTTTGCATGTATGAGGGAAAACTCCCTGAGCCTTTGGTGCAGCCACTCTCCCAGTGCAGGATGCAGCTGCGTGGCCCTGGCTCCAGGGAACTCGAGCTGGGAGCGTTTAAAATGGCGAATTCATCCCCAGCTTTGTTTCAAACTGCAACTTCTGCCTCTTTTGGTAACGGACTCGGACCCTGGAGAAGGCAGAAGAAAGAAGAGAGTCAGCATGTGGAGGGGTGAAAACAAGGCTGCCCCGCTGCGATTCCTAAGCGGCACAGCCCCAAGAATCAGAGAAGCCCCCAGCCTGGGCCCTGCGATACCCTGTGAGGGGAATGAAATGCAGAAGGTAACTCATGGTCTCAGTCCTACCCCATCCAGCCAAGTCCCACCTCCAGGGCCGCCAGACACAGCAGAGGAAGGTCCAGAAATCCTTTGCAGGAACAGAGGCAGTGGCTTTGTCCCCATTAGGGTTCCCTGCAATCCCCACTGCTTTTCCTCACCAACCCATTTCCTGAATCAATGCTCATTAGTGTTAACTCCCAGCTCCAGCTGCTCCCTGTGCTAGGAAGAACAGCCAGTCACTTTGCCTGCTACTAATTCTTGGCTTCAGCCACTTCCCGTGAAAATGAGTCCCACAGTCCAGGCACTGTGTAAAGACGTATTTCCTCTGCTGTGATTCAATGCCTCTCTGTCCTCATGGGACGAGATGGAGAGAACAGCCCTCTCCAATTCCATACTGGTATTTCATAGACCTTGGTTGTCTCCCTCTCATTGGTTTGAGATAAGGAAATTTTGGTCTCCCTTCCTGCTCCCAATCACTGCCACTGCCCTTCCCTGACCCTCCTTCCTCCCCTGTGCTTCCTCTCTGAGAGGTGGAACATGAGCTTGCACACAACAGCCAGGTGATTTACACAATGCAATCATCTTTTCCTTTTTATTCCCCACCCTGTTCCCTCTGCAGCTCAAGGCCAGGCTGGAGTGAGGCTCCAGCCCCTTCTCCCCATCTTCCTTGCTACCCCCATACCTGATTTCATGCAGCTTGACAATCTCATTGATGATAACCACAAGGACCAAGGAAAGAAAGCCCAGGAGCCATGAGACCGGGGAGATGGAAACGTGGTTAAATGTCAATGAAGAATTGAGGTTTTCCCAGAGCTTCAGGTCCAGCACCGTCTGTGCCACTTGCCCCAGCAATCTAAGATCATAAACAGACACAGCAAATCTCAGCAGAGCTAACAAGCTTCCCAGGATCTGCGGATCAGGGTTCAGGCCCAGAGGTAACACTCCTGAGTTCACAACAGAGACCCTTCACCAATTCAGTAGAGAAGAACAATTGCCATGTACTGTCATTTTCCTCAGCACCAGCAAAAGGCCCTCCTTCCTCCCGCAGTCTGAACCGCCTCACCGGGGCCTGGGGATACTCACACAACAGCCACAGTGAGCGTCCACCACCGGTTGGAAAGGGGGCTCTTCTTCCACAGCGGCTTGGTGCGATGGACGTGGGTGATGGATATGAACACTACGGGGACAGACGGAAGAGGGGGTTATTTAGCATCACACACACACACCCCCCTCTTTACAATATTCACTAGCAGCTATTACTCCAAAGGGATATGGGATTTATGTCCCTGAAACCAACTTTTCATTCAAGGTCCTCTCAGAGCAGGCTCCCCATGGCAACTCCAAGTCCCCACGTGGGCAGGGCCGGGGGAGCGCAGCAGTAGTACTGCCCAGGACTGCTCGCTGTGGGGGTGCCAAGGTCGGTTCACAGCCTGCCACGCTAAAGCAGATCAGGCAAAGGACCAGAATGAGGGAGCGGGGGGTGGGGTGCCCTTGTCTCCGGGTCACCAGAGGCCTGCACCAGTGGAAAGCTCCAGCCCAGAGAAACATATTTAGCCAGAGACCCAGAGCTGTCTGCACAGGACAGAGCATTTGCTCAGCTTTCACTTGGGCTCTTCAAAACAGCATTTCCCACCTGCGAGGCAGAGCATCCCTGCCCAGTCTGAGTGATCTGAAGGACATAAAACAGTAATAGACCTCTCTCCAACATGGGGCTACCTCTCAAATCAGGAAGCATTTCTGTTGCCCTGTGCACCCTGCATGTCTCAACATGGAACTCCCTACCTGGCACTAAGGCACAGCACCACATGACACAGTGGAAAGGGAGTAGAGACCCTTTAAGGTAATCAGAGAGCAGCTGGACCTACTCTGCCAGGCAATCGTGTGCAGGTGATGAGGGTCAGCCAGGGGCTAGCTCCCCCACCCCTCCAGAGGGTTTAAAAAGGCTTCCAGCTCCAAAGCAGGCATAATTGCACCAGTGCTGTTTGCGGGAAGGAAATGGGGTGCTTCACAAAATGGTAGCAGGGATATAAAAACTTCTGGGGCAGGGAATATATTTGAAGAGCTGTGGTGTGCTGCTAGCTGACTTACAAGAAGGCAAAGAGGGAAGCTGCTCTTCTGGTGAGACTGGAAAGGAATCAGCGCTTCACTGGGCTAGTAGGAGGCAGCATCAGCTCTGAAGGTACTGTCTTTAACTTGTTAGGGGAATGTTTAGTAAAAGAAGGGGCTTT
This sequence comes from Phalacrocorax carbo, assembly GCF_963921805.1. Taxonomy (NCBI): domain Eukaryota; kingdom Metazoa; phylum Chordata; class Aves; order Suliformes; family Phalacrocoracidae; genus Phalacrocorax; species Phalacrocorax carbo. Next base: position 1,811,072 of record NC_087528.1, read on the forward strand.
ATGACTGCGCTGAAAGACCACTACAGTGCCTGCTTCTACCAGGGAGTTTGTACTCTGGTGTAGGGGGCAAAGGATGTAAAGTTTCCCCCAGAGTGGGGAAGGGGGGGGTGTCTGGGAATAGGGACTTACCTGTGTGCAAAACAATCAGGCCGGCTGTGAGCTTCTGGGCTACAAGAAGAGCATTGGAAAATGTCCCAAACCAGTCAGGAGCACGATCAGCATTGCTAGTAAATGAGAGGACACAGGAAAGAAGTCACCGGGGGGACTTTCTGTCTGACCTGCTCCCACCAGGGCCATGTCCTCCTGTGAGAGAACTAAGTGTGAGCTTGGAGTCAGGCTTTCCTAGTACCAGGAAGCACCAGTAAGCAAGTGCCCCAAAGAGGCAATTGTCAAGGCTATAGGGAGAGCACACAGTGCTCTGTATAGCTGTTACAGCTGGATCATGCAAGAGTCTGAAGCTTGTTAGAGAGGAATTTGTCCTACCTGGGAAGGGCAAGAGCAACAGGCCCTGTGGGGTGAGGTGGGTGTGGGCCAGGCTCAGTTCCTCACCTGTGCAGCATGATGGAGGAGCAGGCTGTGAGATTGAGGCTGGCGGTGTCCACCTCTTTGCAGGACTTATGCAGTGTGAACCCAAAGCAGATGAGGCAGGAGCAGATGGTCAGGCTGAACTTCAGCAGGAAGCAGAACAGGAAGTAATGCTGAGTCTGTGAATAAGGGAGAGGCAGGAGGATGACATGGGCATGAACCATCAGGGAATCAGTGGCTGCAAAAGACAAGCTGTAGTGCAGATGAGATGCTGCACTGTGGATCTGCCCTGTGGGCATGCTGGCACTAAAGGATTCCCCTCCTGTCCATGCCAGGCTTTTGGATACCATGGCTCATGCCATGGATCAATTTACCAAGGGAGCTGGGAAGGCACAGGGCCTTAGCTATGCCTCAACGCTGGGACAAAGTATAAGAGAAATATGCGTAAATAATTTTAATCTGATGGGCCACCTACCTTCTTAGGAATGGAAGTCAAGTTTTTTCCTGTTGCCATGGTCATGATGGAGCTATGGGGAGGCTTGCCCAGGAGTGAGACGCTGGAGAAAGGTAAGTTAGTCTATCATTAACAAGTTCAGGCATCAGAACTACTGCTTTTTGTCTGTGTCTAATATTTGAACGCAAATAACCTCCTCAGACTGCTTGGAGCATTGGGACTTATCTAGCTGCTGCCTTAAGCATATGCTGTAAAAGATACTATTCATGGCAGGTGCAGACAGGGAGAGAGGTGACCCCCAACTGTGTGATGCAGAAAACACCACCCACGGTACCCTGGCCTCTGCCTGACACCCTAGGCTCTCCATCACACTCCAGCCAGGGCAACAGTATCAGGATTAGAAGATGATTTTCAGCTGGAGTTTCAAGCCACAAGATAATAGCCCTCAGACATCAGGCAGGGGCTACCAGAGCAGTACACAAATGCTCCTATCTGTTTCCAAGCACTTTGTCAAAGCAGGTACTTGGAATAATCCTTGCAGGCTTCTTAGTGTGCTGCAGGTGATGTCCATGTTAAAAGAAAGCTGACATAGTGAGGGTGGGGGACTGGTCTGTGCGTCCTGTGGGTGGGAGACAGGAGATTCCACCCTGTCTGAGAGACTCACCTGAGCAGTGGGTAGCAGAAACAGGAGAGCCACACGATGTCTGTGGTACTGAGGATGGGGGGCAGCTGCACCAGGCAGGAGAGGAACTGGACAGGAACAATCCAGAGCAAAGAGTGTGAGCAGTGCCAGGACAGTATTGTTAACCAAGATGCCACTGTGCTCCCCCAAAACACTGGGTTGAGCTGGTAGCTAGGCTGCCACTGCACAGCCTCTCCATGTATTCCAGGTTGCTGGGACAGGTGCTGCAGGGGATGCTTTTCTCCAGAGGAAAAGGGGGTTAGAAAGAAACCTCTGTAGGAGGGTCGGGGAGAAGGGGCAAGGGAGCCTGAGTTAACACAGTCTCTGTAACTTCCCCAACTGTGCTGTGTAGACCCCTCTTGCAAGTCTGCCCCACTAGGGCCACCCATATCCATGCTAGCACTCCTGTCCCCTGAGCCAAATGCTGTCCCCAGCCAGGCCAGGACTCACCTGAATGACAACCAAGGTCAGCTGGCACTGCAGCAGGAAGAGGAAACACTTGCGGATCCCATACGTTGCATGCCTGGCCTGGAAGGAAGCACAAGCCCTCAGAGCCCTCGCTGTGATGGGAGCAGTTATCAGCCAAGAGCAGTTATTGGCAGGCAGGGGCTTAACATGTGGCCTGGAGGGGAAGTGGGAGGGGAGAGGATCTGGACACCCTGTAAGCAAAGGGGGAAGGTCTCCTGCCTAGATGTAGAGGTTGTGAAGGAAAGGCAGAATTTAGCCAAGGGGTAAGTTTGTCTAAACCTCCTGGCTTCTCTGGGGTAACGCTTCTCACAAGCACTGCATTGCTGTCTGGCTAGGGATCTCTGCAAGCTTATACTTTATCGAGCTGAACAATATTTGTTTTCTGTTGCCACGAGACACCATTCCCAAACCATCCCCTACACCTTGGACCAGCAAGGTCAGGCAGGAAGAGTATCTCTGTGCTTCCTGAACAAAGGATGGGAGGCACGAGCAAAGCTAATTTTGGCAGCTTACTGTGCGCAACTCAACAAGAACACTCACATCAGCTCCTGGCTTTGCTCTTTGGGCTGCAGGCAGAGGGATTAGTACTAGAGAGGGGACATGCCTGGCTTACCTGCTCTATAAGCCTGATGATGCTGGTACTCTCTTCTTGGCGGAAGGACATAGAGCAAGGCAGGCTGTTGAGTTGCCCTGAGAGCTGCAGTGGGGTGAGCTCATCAGAGATGTGAGTCATGGTCGTGCTGGTGGCATAGCCAAAAGTCTCCCAGGAGCAGCGAGATGGGTAGAGAGGGTCCAGTGCTATGCTGCAAGTACAACACAGGAGCATTAGCGACAGTCCTCATCCCAGAGGAGAAACTATATTTCACTGCAGTCCAGCTTGTAAAGTCATGCTGTGCCACCCCTCTCATACCTTGCTGGTAGAGAAGTCCTGAGCTGTGACATGAATTTAGCATCAATCTCCCTAGGCTTTGAGTTACTCCCAGAGAAATAATAAACATATTTGGGTTTGTGGCTCAAGGTCAACAAATTGGTTGATCCAGAGGGGCATTTTCACTCTTTCACCCGACGAGAAGCAATTGTAATGCCAATTGGTGCATGATAGCTCAGCTTGCAAGAGTAACAGCTTCCTTTCAAAGATGGAAATATCTCTGTGTTAAGGGATCTAGCTAATCATCCCACCCAATACCACCCAAATCTCTCTTATGGAGACAAATGCAGCTAATAATGGACAGAGCACTCATGACCATCACCCAGCACAAGCCACAGGTCTGGCATGACCCATGGCTGGGTGCTCGCTAAGCACAAGGCAAAGGCAGCTGGAGGAGTCTGGATCCCGCCCCACCTGATATCGCTCTGCAGGAAGAGGCAGCTGTTCCGCAGGTTGGCGGAGCTTCCCAGACAGCAAGTCACCTCCCCGTACTCCTGCATGATCTTGATCATCTCGCACATGGCTGCAAAGGGACACAAGGAGAAACACGGTGTGTTATTGCATTATGCACACAAAGATGCGGTGTTTCACACACCCCTTCCAGTCTGGATAAGAAGCAGTCAGACCTTTTAAAATTACCCCAGCCAATATTCATCAGCCATGTGTAATAGTGAGATCCAAAGTCAAAGTACACAATTAGATAGCTAATAAGTTGCAGTCCGAGTGCCCTGTATACCTGCCTCCTGCAGGAACTGAGCTGTGATTCACAGAACTGTGACCAGGACATCTGCATCTCTAGCACATCTCTTTCAGACCAGAGCTGTAGGTATAGTCTGGGTATATAATACAGGTGGCTTCAGCATCAAATGCTCTCATTAGAAAACAGCAGAAATTAAATAAACCTAAATAATTCAAACGTAAAATAAATACACAATTTTAAATTCTGCTCAGCAGCACGTCATTACTGTTTGAAGTCTAAAGGAACAGAGGGAATATAAAAGAACCACTCCAAAAGCAGTGCTGCACTTAGCCGTACTCAGAGCCAGCCCCTGTTCCTGTACTCCCACCACTACCTCTAGCCTTCATCAGTCGTCTTATCAACATCCTCCTGGGGCCTCTAAATCAAACCTGGTGTTTGATCCGATTTTCCTCTGTGGCTCTGTGCACAGTGCTCTGCCGGTATATGAATTTTCTAGAATCTCCAGGCCAAAAACAACCCCCACCAAACCCACCCTCTGCAGATTCCTGTGCAAACAACTTATCTAAATGGCTGGCACACCCAGATCTGCAGTATAGCAAGGGGTTAGATGAGGTGGGGAACTGCCACTTCTGTCAAAAAGAGGGAGGAAATCTACTGGGTACTGAATGCCTAGGCAGACTGGGCTGTAACTGGTTCTCACTGGCGCTGTAAACTGTGCCCAGAGGTACCTAAAATGCCAAATTATAATGATGCTTAGCACTTTTACTGTAGACTGGACAGGTATTAGCTGCTGAGCACCCAGCCCCTTTCTTAGATAAAATAGTATCTCTCAGAGAGCGAAAGAAGTGTTGTCCTTTCTGGTGTCTGCAATCAAAACCTCTGCAAAGCAGCAGAAGGTGTTAACAGCAACTGCCAGAGGAAAACACTTCTGGGAAGTGCTTTCCAAATTATATAAGGCAGTGAGGGTTGCAGGGTTTCGAGCAGAGATCAAAGTCCCCTTGCACACTGATAATGCTTATTTAATTAAAAAAAGGTTGTAGCATTTTGGATATTTGCTTTTGTGTCTCTTACAGATGCAAATTGAAGGGAGTGGTTCCTAGCCCAATTCTGTAGCTAAGGAACAGCTGCATTAAAACAAAGGTTAACAGTTGGCTTCCCACAGCTAGCAATAGAGAGTCATTAGTATAAAAATGCCCTTCTAGATTTCCAGACTGTATTCCCTTCCCCCAGCCAGATGAGCAAGAGCAATTGGATGGGGAAGGTGCTCATGGGCAGTAGGAGGACAGACCCAGGCTCGGTGCCACTTACTCTCCGGGGTGCAGTCTGTGAAGAGGGGCACTAGCAAAGGCACATTGTCTATGTTCTGCAGGTGAGGTCTCACCTGGTGGATCCCTCGTGGGAGTTTGGCCTGAAAAAGAGAAAGAAGAGACTAAGCAGGGGAGCGTTTGTGTGAGGGAGAGGCATTTCAGAGAAATGAGAATTATGATTCCCAGAATTACGCAACTTCAAGATCAGATACAAACTGACGTCCCTGCAGACAGAAGCTGGCTTTCCCAAGCCACTGTAAAAAGTCTTCTGCTGAAGGTCTACACCAACACAACAATCTGTCTGTGCTTGCCTTCACAGTTTGTAAGATCAGCATGATAAACCTCTGCTCAAGGATTTCTAAGGACTTTTTACCTGTGTGCAGAATCCAGTCAGAGACTATGTGCTGTCTTCCAGCAACTAGATCTACTTCAATTGCAGCCACATCAATGCACTGCAAGGGAAGGTTCTTGCTTTCTAAAACCAAGCCTAATAGATTCTTTTTTTTTTTTTTTTTAAATGTGCATCTCTCTGATATTCCTGTCACCTCTGCTGAGCCCATCTGAGTTCTTTATGAGGCAGGAGGAGCTTGTCCCGCACTCTGACTACTGGGCAGCACCAGCCATGGCTCACAGCTGGAGGAAAGACAAAGTTTCTTCTGTCTGCGTGGAGAGTGGGGACATTCTCACTCCCTGCCCAGCATGTGGGAAGGGGACCCAGACAGAGTGAGATGTGGCTCTCAAGACTACCCTGGGTGTTGTCACCTCCATTCCTAAACTCCAAAGAAAAGACCTGTTCAGCAAAAGTGATTAACTGAAAGAATCCCAAACTTCCCAGGCTCTAGATACCAAGCTGGGGGAAATCAGGAGTCCCAACACAAATCAGTCAATCAATCTGCTTCAGAGAGGAATTCCCGCTGGGAGTAATGAGGGGATACAGCTGACCAGGACAACGGCACAGGGTGTGTACGGCAAGGGGGCCTCACCCTGTTACAGTCCTCCAGGAAGCTGGGGATATCGCTGTCGGTTGGTTGAAAGCTGATGAGGTCCGAGTGACCTTCCTCTTCCATCAGCAGAAGCCCCTCCACATCATCTCGAGAAACTAGAGCAGAGAAAAGCAGCCTGAACAATAAGCACAAACCTGCCTCTGCCACCCACATTGTATATTCACGTGGCACTGCAGAAGCCAGGAAACGTGAGGCCTGATTTTCTAGGTTAGCAACACTTAGATCCCACTCAGTCATCTAAAATGCAGCACTTTCAGATGACTAATCTGCTCAGAGGTAGATATGTGAGCCTAGTCTCTGCTCTTTTGAGACATGATAGTTTGTCTGTTCAGCGCTCTTCCTTCTTCTAGGGAAGAAGAGAATAAAGAAATCCCACCTGAAGTAAGAAAAAAGAATAATGCACAGGCAGGAGACTCTCAGTGGCTTGACCAGGGCCCCAGCAAGAACCAAAAGCACTAGTGAGCAATTCTAAAATCATGGCAGCTGGTGCGCAGAAGGACATTTGTTTCCAACAACTGTGGTACCGACTGGGTAGGAAGGCTATAAATGTAAGGCACTTTCGCTCACACGCACACACACACCTCAGGCCCATCCAGTTTTGGGCTCAAAGCTCTGAAGCATCAGGTATCTGGTGAGGTCACAGGAACCTGTGAATGGGTTTAAAAGAACCATCCAGGAAACATGTGGCATTCAAAGTGGCTTAGGCGTAGTTCTCTCACCCTGATGTAGGTCATCGTGCAGAGAGCCAGCGTGGCTGGGGCTAGAGGGAGGGATCTCTGAGCCAGGCACATCACCATTAGGCGTTAAAGATATATGGCAATTCCAGCCAGTCTCAAGACCCATCTTCTCAGCAAACACCTGCAGATGAGCAGACAAAAGGTTTTAGTGCAGCTGTCTGGGCCAGAGCATTACAGACCAATGCCATATTGGAGTGTGGCTACCTTCTGGACCCATTAGCTAGCCGAATCAGATTAACCTTAGATTGCACTGGAGCTAAACTGTCCAGTCAGACAACCAGGGGACATGCAAGTTCAGGGGGTTCAGCAAAGACTGCTTACCTTGCTTTTGAGCTCATCTTCCAGAGAGAAGTAGACAAAGCGAATGCAGGCATTGACCAATCCATCAATGAGGCGGACAATGTCAAGACGGGCCTGATACTGAGATGAGACCATTCCCATGAAGATCTGTCCACTCAGAGCCTGGATACAGTCTTCCTTCTCCATCACTTCCCCAATCCCTTCTTCAGGCATGCAAACAACACGCAATCACATTGAGACACAAGGGGCCACGTGTGCACCAGACAATAGCACACATGCGAGAGAGGCCACCAACACCCAAGGACACAGCAGGCAGATACACAGAAACAGGCAGGTATATACGCACACAGGAGGAAGGATGAAGAGACATCCATTTGTCCCAGCATACCCAATCACAGAAGCGGTTTCAGGACATCCCCACATACGAGACCAAGAATGCAAGCGTGAAACAGCGAGCGTGGAAAGGAAAAAGACAAAACAGAAGACAGGGATCAGTCACGAGGATCTGGGGCAGAAAGGTAAAGGATGTTTGCTGCATAATGTTCACATGTGCATTTTAAACACATCATACTGTGCTTAAACAACATGGTGAGTCTGGCTGAGGCAGAGTGGCATCAGAGTATGAGGGGCTGACGCAAAGGAACCGGATCACGTTCCCTCCAGTGACATTGCAGACACTCCCAAAGAGCCTGCAAAGGCTCTTTGACAGGGTTCCTTCACCATCGCCAGATCAGCCTCTGGTGGATGGGAGCTCAGCAGCATGAGGAGCAAAATAATAAAATACTTCACACAAAGGTTGCCACAGGTAGGATTGGAAAGTGATTTGAAAACACTCAGTCACAACTGCCTCCCAGCTGTTGGAAACCCTATTATTTGCATTTTACAGAATGGGAGACCAAGGCAGAGATTAAGGCTGGTGTTCTAAAAGAGCCTCCTGGAGGCTACGTAATGGTATGTGCTTATTTCTCAGCTTCCGTTGCTGTTCTGGAGGAGATGTACAATTCACCTAGTGGGAATCGGGTCCTTCAGCACAGCAACAAAATCCATCAAGGGAGAATAGTTGCATACCGCCACCCATTTAATTCCTTTGAAAAACCCAACATATGTGATTTCCATAAAATCAGACAAATAGCAAACCAAGTATTGAAATACCCAGAAGTCTTGACTCTCAGCTGCCTGCTTTAAGAAACAGACTTCCCACAAGGAGAAGAATTTCTCCGCAAGCTTCAATAACTTAACTAGAAACATACCTACCAGCTGCTACATCATTACTTCCTCTGGAAATGCATCTACTTCAGACACGCTTAGTTCTCAATTTCCATCTGCTCCTCTGAATAACAATGTTCTTACAGCTCTAGACTGATCAAGAAAAAAAGCACCTGGCCCAGCAGCAGACCCTGTTATAGCCAGCACAGACGATACATACCATCTGAGCTCCAGCTATTCCTCCGACTGCTCTGTTTGATGGGGGTCGTCCCTGGGAGGTCACAGCACGTGAAGATAGCACTCTGCCCAGGGACCTGCACCAGTTCTATGCACTTGCCATTGAGCTGGGAGGACAAGGCACAATGCATTGGCTTGTAGGCAAAGGCAGAACAGTATCCTGAGAGGCAGGCTCGCTGGTAGAAGTCTAAGACCTTCTTCCTGTGTGGAAGAGACCAAAACCAGATGAAGTTAGCAGGAACGCACTGCATTTCTGACAACGTACACTGTAGTTCAATGCAGAAATCACCAGCTGGGTATTTGAAAAAAATGTATTCCATGAGGAGTGGTCAGAGACTCTGAAAAAGCTTCTCCTTACTGTTTCTGCATTCTCTGAGCTGCAGGCACTACAGGGCAACAAACCCCACGTATTCCAACAGGGGCAGTGGTAAATGTTTCGTTTGCTCATCAGGCAGATCAATAAGTATGAGCACAGTACTCTCTGAATACACTTATTAAAATAATATGCTCTGTATGGCTGCCAGATGACTCCACGGAAGTTCGCTGCATGACAGAAGCTTAATTCATCAGAGAGAATTTATCTGTAGGGAGATTAACACCAAGGAAGGAACTGACAGCTCTGACAACAGTATCTACAGCAGAGACAGTTACAGTAACAGACTTTTCTCCTACCCCCTTTCAGAGTTTGGGTCCCAGGAGCTGTATGGCAAGTCTCTGTTTAGTCAATATGCAGTCACTGCAATAGCATGAAGTTCCTTCTCTGTGTTGAACTCACAAAGGTGACAAATAAGACTATACATGGGATTTTTCATTGGCTTATAAGATGATAAATATTCCAAAAAGGACCAGTGGGAGTTTTCTTACACCTGAGGATAAGCAGACTTAGATGAACAGTGTGCTGCTATTCAGTGAAACTAAAAGTTACTGGTCTGCTCTGCTAGCAGGAACAGAAATTTAGCCTCTAGATGAAAATGCAACGGACTGTCAGATATTGCAGCAGGACTCAAAGGGTGTGATGCATTGTGGTGGACTGGTTTGAAGCTGAAGCAGGTAGAATTGATCACTTCGCATTTCATGTAAGATAAGGGATTTGTCTTGAACAACAAAAAAAATTCTCTGCCACCAGCATATGACCCAATTTTAATTCATGGTCCTACTACATAGTACAGAGTCTGCTTATAAGAGGTTCATATATTAACAGACACAGTAAGAAGTGGCTTAGTCTTACAGTCCAACATATTGCTCGTTGCTATCCAATCTCTTATACTGCCATAATTACAATTAATTATAAGCACAGAGGGCTCATGTTCCTAACCTTCTTTAAACTTCTATTAAATAGCTTAACAAGCATCAGTAAAGGGAATTTTAACAAAGAATGACCAGGTTCCCCCTGCAATTTATCTGCAGCTCCTGAGTGCATCAAATGACAAAGCTGCCCACCTGTCAGAGCCAGAGAGGGGGTAGATATCGGTACCGTCCCAGAAGTCTGTGCAGGCCTCGAGGATGATGTCAGCTGTCCCATGAGAAAACATCTGCTCAGTGCCTGAAGTGTAGGAGAACAATGAGTCAGCACCACGCATACAGGCTCCCAGGAAAGGGCTCTCGTACCAGCTACTCCCTTATTTGTTAAAAGAGTGTGTTCCTGCAAACTGCCTTGATGCACTCCAGATATCCCCTTTCCTCTGTTGAAAGTATTCAGTCGCCATCGGGAAATTATTCAGGACTGGATGATATGTATTCAGCTGCCATTTGCCTAACATATCCTTCTAAGGAGTTCAAACAAGGCTGTGATAAAATGTGAGCCACGTAGTCAGTTCCTATTCTCCCCTTACGCTGTGTAACAATCCAGCTCCTACAGAAGGTGGCATAATATCTTGCTCCTGTATCCAACAGAGCAGAAGAAAAGATATTCCTGTCTGCCTCTTCTGATGAGAATACAAGCGCCAGTGATGAGCCTACGGGGATCAAAGCCTGCCTGCATTGGAAAATGCGTTCAATTTCAAGCCGGGAGTGGATCTAAAGGGTAAGAGCTATTCTTGAATACCTTCCATTCAAGTAGCAGAAGGTAATTTAACAGTGTGACCCATTAGACAGCAGCCTGTTTCACAAAGGGTCCTGAAAACGTGTTAAATCAGGATGGGTCAAAAGTTCAACGTAACAGACTCTAAAAAAGTAACTCATGTTGTGATCAGGGAAGGACTGAAAATCAGTGGATGCCACAGCTTGTCCTGTCCCCCCACCCACCCACTACTTTACTCTTTAATACAGACTTAAAATCTTTTTTCCCCTCTGGTACACAGGGGTGTTAAAAAGCGTTTCCCAAAGGTGTGTGATGTCACTTGTCTGATGCAGGTCCCAGGCACAGGACACAAGTGAAAGGACGCGGGGCTGCCTCCCCCTCCGCACTTCCTGCTCCCTTTCATTTGCACGGATTCATTAACATTGCACGCACGTAGACTTCACTGTCTAGGTTCCCTCCTCCAGCTGCTCTGTGACTTTGCCCCCAACAGCTTCAAAGCTGATCTAATGAAAAAAACATCACTGCCAAGAAAAATGAGCCCAAAGGCTTCTTACAGGCATTGTTGCTGACTGCAAATGCTCGCGCTAGCTGGTGAAATCAAGAGCCAAGAATATCCACTTGTACAAACCAGGCAGGGACCTTCAGGAACACCGGAGGATTTTCCAAAACATAGCAGCTCTCTGCTTTCTGCTATAAATAGTCATCACATGCCAAATTTATCAGCATAACAAACCTCCAAGACGAATGGGAGCTGTGTGTGAAAGAAGGAGCTTGTTTCAGGGACACAAAGGAGTACTTGTGCAGAGCTCTGGTTAATTTTATTGTATAAACACCTAATCCTTCCCACCTTGCTCCTACGGTCAGATAGTCCTTGCTGGGAAAGAGGGAACAAGATATGTTTATTGATTCATGCAAAACCTATGCCCTGGACACAGAGCAAGAGCTTGAGCTTGCAGATGACCATAGGCACACACATACCTATGCTCATGCCTGACAGCAGCTGCAATCCATTTCCTATTCAGTACCATCAGCATCCCACATGACAACCCTTCTAAGGGGTAAATGACAGTGACAGCACACGCTATAAACTGGAAGGAGTTCATTCAGCTGTCACTACCAGTACAGTGAGCTCGGCCTCTTCCCTTCCTATATCACGAACTTGAAGGCCAGGATTTCTCTGGCACAAGGGAGAAAACTAATGAACAGGCCAGGGGATATGACTAGCCATTCATGACTGCTGGGACTCATTAGGCAGACCCACACTGCTAGAGCTGAGCAGTGAGACAGAGCAAAAGGAATCAAAGAGTGCAGCTACAGCAAGGGAAAACAGAGGTGGTATCAAGCCATTTTACTCCTCTGAAGATGCCAGTGAGCCCCTCGTTTCCATGTGGTTACTACGGATTTGGGATGAACACTGCCAGATGGCAAGACACGTATTTCAGTGGCCTAGCAAGGGAACCTGCAGATAAGCTGCCTCCTACTTCTGCCACAGCTGTAGAATTTCTTATGTGCCTCCCTTTGACTTCAGCACATCACGGGAGTGGGTGCATTCAAAGATTCATTCACAACTAATGTATCACGAGAGGTTAGTTATCATCATCTGGTCTGACTCTTCTGCATAAACAGAGCCATTTGATTTCACCCAGAACTATCTGCATAATCCATTATTTCTGGTTGGGCACATTTTAGACAGTTTCAAGGGACAAGACTATCACGTAAGAGGTGTGCCAATGGTTAACTAACCCCGCTGGCAAAAATTCCTCTTAGAATTTACTCTAGACAGCATAATCCAGATCACACACTTATTTGTCTGAGCTCCAGCCTCTAAACTAAACCGTTTAAAAATGAGGATAAGGAGTTGAAATGAGGCAACACTGAAGGTTTTTCCCTACACTAAGAATCTCAGCATCAGAAACATTCTTGCACACAAAAGCAAGATAGCAGCAATCAGGGCAAATGGAAAAGCTCCTCGCCATATTAAGATACAAATTTAAGAATTGGGCAAGAGAAGACAGTTTACCTGGTAAATCTCTGGGCAGCATAATAATCATATTTCAGATTCAATACTGAACATATGTCAGCTCCAGAGAGCCAAGTTCAGTCAGTTTAAAGTATTAGGAAGAGACTAACAGCTCTGGCAGGCAAGCTGTTAAATCTTGCCGAGGTTCTTTAAGACCTCACGGTGCCCAGCTGCACATCCCTTCCATCCTAGCCCATTCCTATTAGAATAGGAAAGAGTAGGAGTGGAGAAGTCAGCATGGCTTCAGGTGAGGTCTTCACGGTCACCATGAGTTTGCGTGGGATTTCCGTGATTTCTTATTAGTATGCAACACAGAAATAGAGTATGCATTATAATATACTAGACAAATCGCTCAGATAATGATGTATAATTTGGGTTATCAGAAGGATGAGCATCACTAGCTAAAACCCTGAGTAATATTTAACCCTGTGCAGTATCAATTTCATTACCATAATGAAGCCTATTCAAAGCCCAATAAAACCTCTACCTTGCTCTGCACTGCTATTTGGTCCCAGAAATCAGGTTGTGCTATCTAAGATAATTTTTAAAAATTATTTATGACGCTGGAGTGAGCCAGAGCTGGGAAGAATTCCCCGCCTCAGTATGCCATAGCACTGATCACTAAGCTTTGCTGAGCGTATCTGTACTGGCCGTAGGCAGAGCAAGGCTGTCACCCACGGGGACTCCAGACTATTCCAGTCTGACAATGTTCTAGGCTCTCTGTGGAAAAGATCCTCCGGTATCAAGTGGATGCCCAGAGAAAGGGGGAGCCTTACTGGTGGTGGTGTCCTTCACGAACAGGTTAATCATGTGGCTCAGGGGTGGTCGTCTCTTGGTGATGGATGACAGCTTCCCCAGGATTGTTTCCTTAACCATCTCATCACTTGGCAAGCGGTACAAGGCCAAATAGTTCTCCTGCTTGAAAAGATCTTTAGCACCTGGTGTGAAACCTGAAATATGAACATAAGGAGAAAAATTAGGCTCTATTCAAAGGAAAAGGTCCTCTCTCCTGCTTTGTGCCACCCACTTTGCCTGCGCTCATTCTGACATCTCCTCAGCAATAGGTCGGTGAGCCGTGCTCACTGTGCATCTACACCAAGATGGCTCAAGATCTATGATGAAAAACATTCAGAAGGACTAGATGTTATCAGTAATTACAGCTTTCATGCTTCTGGTTCATTGAAGAGAGGAACTGTGACACTGAAGGACAGGCACAGAAATTAGTTCAAGAGCTTCCAGATTGTAATCCTAGTGTTGCCTCTAACCTCTTACCTCCCCTATGCCTCTGTTTTCCCATCTATAAAACATGCTGAGGTACCTCAGTCATTTATCCCCAAACTCCTGATAAAGCATTGCTGTTCAGACGGGGCAGCTATCTGTCCATTAGCAGCTATTCTTTGTCTCCTGATGAGATTGGCAGACTTGAGGCAGAAGAATACTAAGCCTAGCCAGGGCTGGCTGGAAATATCCTTGATGACATTTGCTCCTTCGATAGTGTCTACACTGTCAGAACTTGCCAAAAGCAACCTCTTTAATAGACTATTTTGGCAACCGAACAACAACAGTCAGCTCTGTAATTCCACCTTCTCAGCAACCAGGATGGGGGAAGTATCTTGATTGTGCTCTCTAAGGACTAAGTGTCTATTGGCAGCTCTCTGTGTCCGCTCATCCGATTTCTCCTTACCTATTAGCCTGGCGAGCTCGCAGAGGCCCCAGGGCACATGGACAGGCAGCACGGCATTGTGAGTTTCCTGGAGGGCAATGTTGCAGAGGTGGTCAGAGAAGCGGCACAGACGCTCTGTCACGCTGGCATTGCAGAGATTGAGCAGCACATTCAGGCCCAGAGGCTTGAGGGAATTCAAGTGCATCTGCCAGTTGGAGTCATCAAACTGGATGCAGGAGGGGTTCTGCTGGTCTTGGGACAGACTAAGCATCTCAAGGTGGTAATCACACACAAAGTCTTCAGCCTCACAAGCCAACACCTCACTGTCACCAACAACCTGGTCCAACAGACAGGAAAATTCTGATTTGTTACAATGAATAAAGCTTGCCTAGGATCCCACAGGGAATTTCTAATTAAATTACCAAAAGGGAAGATGCTATGCGTTTAAGTCTGTCTTATAGCCCCTTCAGTATGTCTTACCTGAGTATGCTCCTCCTCTCCACCCTCTGTGTCCTTGCTAAAACTCACATTGGACCCAGAGGGATGCTTGCTTCTGCTGTTTGGCTTTCGGTGGGCATGGGCATCGGGAGCCTTCGGAGGATCACTAGACCAGTTGTTCCTCTCTTGCTCATTGGTCATGTGGACTGTGTCTGCCAGGGGGGCAGAGAGCAAAGCATCCCTTTCATGGGGCTGCAAGAGACAAAAAAAATGAACAGTGGTGATTCAGTGGTTGAACATGAGCCACTACTGATTCACATGCTGCTTTAGGACTCCTGTAGAAGACGATCTCATCCTCACTGCCTCTTTATTTTTTAAGCAAAGAATTATGGCAGAGGCAGGAGCCCTCAAGCACAGCAAGGGGCCCCCTCTATAATACTACATTGTGGGCACCAGTCAAACTATGGTTAGAGCCAACATACTACATTACGGATTACATATCCCTCACCTCTTCTTCCATCTCAGGATGGCAGAAGGACCGAGTCGAGAGCTCATCAGTCAGATCTTCATGGCTATCGTGAGGAGGTTCCACCTTCCCACTGAAGAACAGAACAGTCTCTGGGCTGGGGTTTGGCCAGGAAAGAATCCCCTGCTTGTCTACACAGCAGAGCACCTAGAACATCCCACAACACCCCCAAGAAAGCAAAGTCTTAGTGAAAACATGTCTCAGTGTTCAGGCATAGTTGTAAATATCGCGAGTTTAATAAACACATCGGAGGATAGACAAGTCTCTCCTTTGCCAACCTTCTGTCCTGAGAAACTGCACCTAATAACCTTCCAAGAAATCCGAGAATTCCTTGCTCTAGCAGGATTGATGGGTTGTTTGCCACCAATTTTCTCTCAGGATATTGCAAAACTAGGCATGAAGACCATGGGAAGGAAGCAACCACTGAACCTTATCATGGCCCGAACCAGCTGGTTCTTGAGCAGGAGTCAAGAGGGTTATGGGACCAGAAGCAGAGCTGGAAAATGCAGACACCCTATTAGGGGCCACAGAGTACTTCCAACCACTGTTTTAGCCTGTAAATGTGCTGCTTGGACAAGACAAGACAGTTATAAACTCTTCTACAAAGACAGGTGCCTGAAGGGTTTCTAATTCCAGCACAGTGAACTGATTGCTAACAGTCTATGCTGAGGGAAGGACGACATGAACGATGCAAATGAAGCATCCACGTATGGCTCCCTCATTCTGACAATCCAGCAATACTCACAGTGACAGATCCCAGACTATGCAGCAAGCTGGAAGTGAAGCTCAGAGTTGGGGATTTGCCTTTTAAAACACAGAGGAAGTGGCTCCATATACAGCGTATCATTTCCTGCCAAGGGAAGCAGAGGACATCGACTGATTAAAGACTCATTCAGTGAAGGATGAGGGGAGAGAAGGAAGAAAGAGAGTACGACGTTACCTGCTTTCAGGTTCAACACAGTGATACACTGTAAGATAAACATTGGTCTCCGTGGGAACCTGTTAACTGATACGGTGTTGATGTTCTCAAGGGAAAGGCATTTCTTCCCCCTTCCAGAGGATGCTAACAGACAGCCTGATTGTTGAATTCAGAATTCACTAAAATTACCTTTGTCTATCCAAAAACACAGGAAGGAATTCTGAAGTGATTTCATTTGGGGTGAATCAGTTGTTACCTCTTAGTATTTCTTCCTAAAGTAACTCTCACCCCCTTGGATTACAGAGTTTGAGGCCTTAAGCTTACGATCACCATGCTGCAAATTGGGTAAATGGAATCACTGTGGTGAGGTGACTTGCCCACGGTCACTTACTGAGGCAGTAACAATGCTGGAAATAAAGCCAAAGTGCCCTGACTCCTCCATCATTACAAATGAATTGCAATCAACAGGGTAATAAACTGAAAGAAGGGGATATTTCGCAGAATTAAAATGTCAAGTTGGCACCCTCCATCTTCCACGCAAAAACGTTTCAGGGGGAGTCTGGGCGGCAGCAATCAATTTAGGCACCAGAGCTGCGTGTTTTTCTCTGTGCGCTCCTAAAGGCAGCAAAACCAGGTTTGCATTACAGTGTTATTTTACTGCTTTCTAGCTGTTGTTCTGGAATGCTGTCACTGCAGAGCACTTCCCCCAGAGCTCCTCGGATCAAGTTCCTTAGGTACTAAGGGTTAGTACAGCTCAAATGCAGAACAATCATGAGCCATCACCAGGAAGAAGAAAAAGCTCTTATTTAAACCAGTTTCTCACAAGCAAAAATGTTACATAGGTACAAAAGGAAAGGAGCAGATCTCTTCAACGAGGAAGGTCAGCTCAAATCGCTCCCATTTAACACCTGAAAAACATCTCAGCTAAATGATGAACTGGCATAGGAAGAGGACAAAATAGCCAGCAAAGGAAGCCTGTGTTTGTGTGTGTGCACACACATGCGCATCCACGTGCACTCCTCTGCGTGGCTGGGAGCAAGGAGATATGAACTGATTCTTAAAATATCTTGGGATTTTTAATCATTCCTGGAGTCCATCTGCCTCCTTATAGGAAGGGGAATCTTAATGCCAGATTAGACAGAAAAGTGTCCTTCCCACCTGTTTAATCTGGATGATGCAATTTATAGAGCGGCCAGATGCAGCTCCTCCCCCAGAAAAAGGTCTTCTGAATGTTTATTTGGCCCAGCTTTGGAAGCACTAGTAATGTGCTTAAGCTTGTTAAGGAGACTATGAAAGAGGATCAGACTTTTAGCCTGAACACCCCACGCTCCCCTCTTCACATTTGGTCTTGGTGCCGACTGCCATCCCCTCTGCTCTTTAGTTTTGGCTTGAAGAAGGAGGTTTTTCTGGTGCAAGCAAAATACGTCCCTTTTTTCTGACACACACCATAAAAGGTTATTTCACTCCTGGAACAGGGGGACTTGAAAGAGGTATTTTCTTCAGGACAGGAAAAGTTGATTTCAAACCATTTGCAATATTCAGAAAAGCACAACTGGACTCAGTATTAAAGTCACCTCAATCTCTGGTCAGCGGAGCAGCGTTTACATGGGAAGGTGTAGGGGAAAGACATGCAACCTGCATGCACAGCAAATTAAAGCAGCAAACGAGTGGCAATGGACAGCTGACACAAGTAAAAAGGGTCTAGGAACAAGCAGGAGATCAGAGAGGAAGGGAAAGGATATCATGAAGTTCTGCAGTGAGGAGGGAAGAAAACAATTTATAATAATAGTACCTGAGAAGATACCATCTCTGTGTAGCTGCTGAGAGTGTCCTCTGAAAACTTAGCAAGCTGCAGCAAGAGAAGAGACCAGTTACTATAATTGTGCTCAGAAATGTGTCATGAGGAACATCCGTCCCTAAATACAGTGTCTTCAGAGAGAAAAAAGCAGGAGTCCTGCTCTGTGGAATCGCTCTTCCAAGGTAGACCAATAATTCATCACAGCAATTAAGTCTTTAATGGACTATGTCTTTATCTACTTGTGAAGCACAAAGTGCTCGGTGCTGTACGTCACAGAAGAACACACGGTCGTTACCTAAATGTCTACAGAGGAAATAACAGCAATTAGACCCAGAGGAGGCTCTTTCTGGATGGTTATTTTTAGAGAGAACGAGCCAGAAGTGACAGATCTGTTTTTAAGTTACATGGGTCAGTTAAAAGAAGGGAGCTAGGAGCGTGGTGCCTGGAAGCAGGTGCCTGGAATGCAATGGGCGCAGAGGAATGAGGTGCCAGGAATGGGCCGTGGATAGGAAACGAAAAGAAGTTATAGCAGGGCGCTGCCATGGGGCTCTGGGAATTACGGCGAGAAATCTACCAACTCAAAATTTGTGTCTCCAGCACAAAGGAATTCCGCAGTACATATAAATTTGAAAAACAGTTTAAAATTAAGTATATTGATAAGTGAATATGGCAAATACATCTGTATGTAAATAAATGACACCCCAAATAATAATGCCCGTACCTGGCCCTTTAAAAAGGATCCCTTTAACAAAGCTGAAAAATGCCAAGACAAATTTGTCAGAACTAATTTAAACTGTGAACTATGAAGGATAATTAGGAACTGTTTAACAATATTTTCTTAATATTTTAAAAAGCAACAATCCCATAGTAAAAATAAAAAAGTAGAGTTCGGGGTGGAAGTGAAAATAGATGTGAAAATGAACATGAAAATAAGAAAAAGCATACTGGAGGTAATTAAAGCCAGTCCACTGCTTGTTGAAGACAGTGAAATTGCAAACGATATTGCAGGCAAGGCAGACGTGTTAAATAAATATTGCTATTCCTTATTCAGTGATATAATCATTCCATATGATAACTATGAAATATTTTCCATTCTACCACCAGCTACTGAAAGTAAATATGTTTAAATTAGCAGGTCTGGACAACTTTCTGACTGTTACTGCTGATTTTGCACAAGGCTTGAAGCATGGATTAAGTCCCGGTGCAATGGAAGAAAGCTAACGTGGTGCCAATGCCTAAAAAGGGTAAGGAGAACAAACCAAGTTACCACAGGACCCCAGACAGACTTTGATTTCAGACAGAATAACAGAGCAGCTAATATGAGACTCAATTAAAAGAGAAGTGGAATAATACAACCAGCGCCAAACACCACAAGTATATGAGTAATAAATCTCACCAAACTATTGTGATATCTTTTTTGACAAAATTACAAATTTGACTGATAAAAGTAACGCTTTTGATGTAGACCACTGGTACTTTGGCTTGATACAAAATGCTTTACTGGTTTTCTAACAGAAACTAGAGTAATACCGGAGAAGTAGGGCCCACATTAAATATATTAGAAATAGACTCTCTCCAAATGGAACAGAAACTGAGGAATTCCTTGCAATAGGATGTGTTACTAGTTCAAGCAGGGACAAATTCTGGGTATTTTGTTAATAGCCTGAAAGAAAACAAAAAAAACCACACGTAACTGATAGGGTCTGTAAACTGTTCAACGCTTGGGGCAGGGTGCAGTAATAAAGAGAACAGACCACTGTTACAGAGCAGTAAGGGCTGCTTGGTAAATAAGCAAAACCATGCATACCAACAGGCACAAAAGTCAGGCTGCAATCCTAGGAACAAAACTGAAGGCTGGACCTACAGGATGAGGACTCTGTGTCTTAGAGAGCAGTAACTGTAGATTACCAGTTGAACAAAGCCTGGCCGTTTAAAGCAGTGGCTAAAAGATCTAATGTGACCCTTTCTTGCACTAACAAGGGAACATAGAGTAGAAAGTCCCAATTTTTCTGAAATTTAGCACAAGCACAACTGTTACTGGAATATTCTGTGGCGTTTGGAGATTCATAATTCTACAGTGATCCTGAAGCACAGGAGAAGGCTAAGAGGAAAGCCAAGAGGAAGATTAGAGGGTGGGAAAATATGCTTATAGTGACTCAAGGTGCTTAAACTGTTTACTTAACAAAAGAGACGGTAAAAGGGAACATGAGTAGCTACAACAGACCCGAAATTTGATTGACGTGCTCTTAAATCTAGGAGACAAAAGGTGTAAATGTTCCAAGGGCTGGAAATCAGATACTACAAAAATTCCCACCAATATAGACTGCCCATTTTTAGCAGTGAAGGTAAATAATTACTGAAACAACCTATCAAAGGCAGTACAAATATTTTCAAACCAACATCATATTTCTTTATAAAAGGAATGCTGCTGTAGTCCAACTGTAGTAATGCAACTTGAGGCAGGGGCTTGTTTCGGGGGGCACTGGTTTATGTCCTCCAGGATGTCTGACTAACCAGACCCAAGGGTCACCTATGGCCTCGAAAAACTGGGAATCAAACAGCTTGAACACAGTGGGAGGGAGCGGAAGGTGGAGAAGAGCGTCACATGGGCCAGGTGAGGGAGAGGAAGAGGGTCTTGCCTACTACCTTTTGAACAGAGTAGAGAGAAGGAAGGAGTGAAAGAGAGAGGCCAAGAGAATACTGCCCTAGTCAAGGGGGAGAGTGACCAATGCACATCACAACAGTTGTTCTGCAGCAGCAAGGATGGAGGATCTTGTCTGAGATGTCACAGAAAGAGCTGGCTGGACAGAGTGAGTTGCCTGGACAAGAAAAAGGAGAAAACAGGAAAGAACACAAGGAAGGTGCAAGTATGAGTGACAGGACAAATGGATACCTCGAGAATAATGAAGCAGGGAAGCTAAGGAGTTCCGGCTTTTCCCAGCCAAACAGCAAGGTGTGGAGGGAAGGAGGAAGGTTCCAAAAACAGAAACTAAGTGATGCTGAGAATGGGTGGGAAAGGCAAAGTGGAGAAAACACCGAAAAGAGATGGTAAAGGTGCAAACACCACTGAGGGAGGTAACACGTGTCCTCCCTCCTGGGACGCAGACAGCTCTGTCAGGTATAACCTACAGGGAAAAGAATAGAGAAAACAGACCCAGAGCCACAGAGGCCAAGGAAGGACAAGGAGGAGGGAGAAACTCTGTCCAAGTACAGGCATAACAGAAGCCAGCACAGAAGACAAACATAGCACAGTGCATCTCTCCAACACTGCCACCAGGAGAGAACAAGAGACGCCCATCAACGCATCCAGTTCAGGATCACACACCTGTCAGACTACCAAGCTCCACTCCCCAAACCAGCACAACCACCAGAAACTCCTCTTACTCCCTGATTCACTGCAAAGGCCATGCCTGCAAGCGAAGCCCCAGAGCCTCAGAAAAGGGCTGTTCAGCCCACCCAGGGGATTGCAGAGCACCTCATGTATCCCGTTCCTTCTCAGTGGCTGAACGTTCCCTAGTCATAGCCACCGCAGGGCATTTACCTGCCTGTTAAACCCTCTGACAGATTATATTTAGCTGATAGAAAGCACATGCCGTGAAGAGATTTATGGAATCACTGAAGCTTCCTAAAATCTTGGATATCTGTAGACAGGTTGAAAAAAATTAAAACGCCTGTTCAAGAAGAAGTCACACTGTGCTCCAGGGAGAGGGCATAGCTGGGACAACCAAAGACTCAACAAGCTTTCACAATGACGTGGACACATCCGCTGCATTCACTGTGCTCACTTCACAGAGCCCTTCTCATCTCCTGCCCTTCTCTCTGCAATGGTTTGATGTGGAGAGGTACCTACCAGTGAGGTGGATGAGGCCTTGCTCATCTGGGCCAAGACTCTGGCTTCTCCAAAGGCTGTAGCAAGAATCCACAGGACAGGAAAGAGCAGCGGAAGGATGGGTAGGACACCATTCACCTGAAAACAAAACTGTAATCATCAGCAAGCACAGAGACAACAAGAAGTCAGACCTCTCACATGACATCTTTTCCACCACAGTGAGAGGATGGGTAAAAAGCAATGGCAGGAAGGAAGGAGACTGCGTATGCACTGGAAGCACTGCAACACTGGGAGAAGCACAGGAGGGGACACACATGCCCCTAGGGGTGTGTAATGTGTAAATCACACCAACTTGCAGCTGGTTTTCCTGCTGGATTTGGCATAAACTCTTACAAGTTTAAAGGCAAAGGATACCATATATATACACACACACACACATATACGCATTCATGGCAAGTGAGAGAGAGCAAACAGCTCTCCTAGAGGGCAGTCTAGGAGGAATGGCCAGGGTAGAGCTGATGTCCTGCTCCACTAAGAGCTCCTGGATCCAGCATGCACAAGGGCGTGCACAGGATGCTGTCACAGGATGACGCAAGTTGCTGAGGGAGGGAACCAGTCTCAGGGGTGCTCTGGGGAGGAGCTCTAGTGGAGCTCAAAGCTCTCCTTTACCTGTAGCTGAAGAAGAGTGTACTGCCAAGAAGCAATTCCAGGAGCTTTGAAAATGAAGCGCACAGCATTGGTGATCAGGAAGCCAGCCTGCAGTTCAAACAGAGATGACACTGTGAGCTAACTACTAGGACTTGTAGGGAAGTTCTCACTGCCTTGTAACATTCTCAGCCCTGGGAAAGTCCAGAAGATATACTTGGTCTGCTGCTGCAGTTCCTCCCTCCACTCTCACTGCTAGATGGCTCAGCACCTTTGCTTCTCTCAGCTACCCAAAGTACACACAGAGACCGCTGCATGAGTTAGGGACTGGCCACAATTTCCTGTTGATGGCTGTGAATTCTTCACTTTTATTGACAAAACATGGTTATATTCAACAACAAAGGCTTGAAATGAGACCTACCAGTACAATAGGGACAGCATATTTCAGCATCACTGACTGTACAGTGAATCTCTCATTATCCAGGGCTGTCACAGGACGTGACAAAGCCATTTCCAGGCACCACCTAGAAAATGGAAAAGAGTTTGAGATTCAGCAACCGAGACCCTCACCCTGCACTTTCCTCAGATATAAACCTCCTAGCAGACCCGATCAGAACACCGCATTCACCCTATGCTATGAGGGATGACCTTCAAAAGAGATAAGTTCTACAATAACAGCATTGCACTTGCCATGGTGAATTTGCAGCGCTGTTGAGCAAACTCCCCAGGCCTCCTCACCCGCTTAACAGGAAGGCTCCATCGCCCCAATGTGTACTGAAACTCCAACAGGGCATTCAGATATCCGTACCTCCAGTTGACCAAAGGGTGTTGTATTGCTGGTTACATCAGATGCATGAAATCTGTGACCTCCCTGCAGCCTTCAAATTTAGTTGGAAAATAATGAGCTGAACCGTAATACTTAGCATATATGTGGTTTTATGTATTAGCCTAACCTACCAGTTAAGGAGGACACCTGAAGACAGGCAGTAAGAGACACATAGCTCTTACATAGAGCTATATATAACTATCTCTCTATCTCTCTTTCTAGCAGCTGCATTCCCAGGTAATGGAGAAGATACAGCACAGCATATTTGAAAATTCCTGTCCTGGACTGGTAAGTCTCATTCTTTGCCAACACAAGGCAGCAACAAGGACACAGACAAGCTGTGCAGGCATTGTGCACTATATTTAACCCACCTGACATTATCAATTATTGGGGTCTTCAAGACACGGAAGAGACGATACAGCTGAGGGTTCTGAGGTCCCTTCTTCACCTCTCCCCTTGGGGAGGGTGGAGGTGAGAAAGGTGGAAACAAATCTCCTGGCTCCAGAACTATGTGCTCATCATCCTAGAAAAAAAGTCAGAAAGCCCAAAGGCTGCACAGTCGGGGCCTCGGTGGAATCCTGCCACAAGGGACTGGAGGTTTAGTCCAGCAGGATCCCTCCCACTGCGAGTGACACAATAAGTGTTTGTCACAGTTCCCTCTCTCAGCTCTCAAAAATTCATTACCTAAAGTAGCTAAAATGAAATGCTTATGTTCAAGCACGTCTGGTTATTTAATGAAAATTGGTATTTGGAGTGAAAGTTACGATAAAACCCAACAAAGGTAAATTTCAAGCTTTAAACTTCTCCAATCTTCTTCAAGCAGCAAAATCTTTGCATAGATCTTGTAATTGATTTGTTAATTTACTTCTACCCCAGGTATTTTATATTATCTTCTTTTATATTAAATCAGTAGTAAGGATAAGGTCATAGCAGACAAAATTAATTTCCTCACATAAAAACCAGGATAAAGTAGGGGGTTTGTATGTCATATCATCCTGCCAGACAGATTCACTCCACTTATATTTAGCAGCACATTACAATTCCCCCTTGACCTGGAAGAGATGGAAATATGGTGCTTTGGTATCCCATTAGTGTTTCCTGTCCACTGGGTTTGGGAGTTCATAGAGAAGAAGCAGTCTGCCTAATGAAGCACCGTCCTTGACTGAACTGGAATTGCAAACTATTTTCAAGGTCAGAAGAGATCAAACACTCCAATAATCTGTACACTAGGAATTAGAGTATTATCAGGATAACCCTGGGAAATATACTGCTACAGGCCTTGGAAATAAGACAGGCAAGTTACCTTAATCCCTCTCAGAGAAGCAAATGACTCCTGGCCTGGCCTCAGAGCAATGACATCTCCTTCCACTAACAGGCTCACGGGCAGGTTGACCAGATGACCATCCCTGTAGGCCCAATGAAGGGACCAGGATGGGGCATAAGGCATGTGAAGGTCAGGGTACATGGAGTCTGGCCATTTCACCTCTTTGCCAAGTGTATCTGAAAGCACAAAGTGTGAAAGAATTAAGTGATAACAATTCTGGAGGGGCCAATCATACATTGATTTACATCCTGTAGTGGCTGTCGGACTCCCAGTGCCAAGCTCAGTCCATTCCCATATCTTTTATCATCTCTCTCTTTCTCCTTGATGGCTTTTCCCCTCTCTTTCCACCCACTATTAACAACTAAACATAGTCATTTTATAACCTTAAATACATACTTGTACAATGGGAAAGCTAAAGGCTCTCCTTAAAACTGCCGCACTGAAATGAACTGCCTCCTCAGGTTCAAAAGCCCCCGTTGAGACGATGCTCACGCACAGCAATTTATTTCCTTCTGTTCTATGTTGTGGTACAACCCCACGTATTCTTCTCCCATCATCTGCTGCAAGGCAGATATTTTTGTAAGATACTGAGGATTCTAATTACTCCAAAGCACAGACATAACAGACGCCTACCTGATAACACACAGATTGGAAGCACGTGGCCACATGACAGCTCAAAATAACCATTCTACAGGACAGGCATGGGTAGGACACAATTCTCACAGCCTGTTTCTGTGTCCCACAGGGGAAGGCTAGCAAGCTCAATCAGTAATGGATGTGATCAGGTTTGGAGAAAAATCCAACGGGAGGAAAACACAAATGCAAATGAGAGACAAATGAGACCTCACCATTTATCTTATCAACGATTGTCTGAAGTCTCCTCTCCACCTCTCTGCACTTCAGCCTCTCTTGACGCCCAATCATGAAGAGATCCAAGAGGAGAAGGAGGAAGAGTGCCAGTGCGTTAACTATCTCAGCACCTTGGCTTTGCACAGAAAAACAGAAGAAAGCAGAAAACAGATGAGGTTTGAGTAAATGAGCAGAATACACTGCCAGCCTCCACCTGCTCAGTTTAGTCCTACATCCCACGGACTTATGGCTAAAAAAGAAAAGCAGGGGAGCTATGATCACACTTCTTCTTTAGAATAATGCCAGCACAGAAGTCTGAAAGGACCAGTCTCAATTAAAAAATACCGTTACAAATATGGCCAAGGCATGCTATGGGGCATGTGACAGCACAGGAACTTCTCCTACGAGCCACTAACTTCTCCAGTTTCAAAATCCTTCTTAACTGGGATAATGCCTTAGGATTTTTCCAAGATCTAGGAATGCTGTAGAAAAAAAAAATCTCAATCTCTCTGTAGGACACTCTATGAGTCTATTAAAAGCAGACTTAGTTGGCTGAAGTCTTGCAAAAGGGACATAATTACCAGTATGAGTATGTTAACGTCTAGATGCCTAGACAGAACGGAGAACACCACTGTTATATCAGCTACACACAGCGTCGAGACGATATAGAACTACCACCTTGCTTCAGTTAACCAGCATAGGATGTTTTGCTTACCTCCCCTGTGGCTGGCTCCCATAGCAGCACAGCAGCAACAGCACTGCCAGAAGCATCAGAGATGCACCAGGCCAGTGGAAACAGGAGCAACGGTTACCATGGTACAGAAAACTGCTCCTCCACACCTCCTACAAAAGGAGAGCAGCAGACAGCATTCATGAAATACAGAGCCAGGTGTTTGAAAAAAGCAGAGTGAGAAAGGATGAAGACAGCAGTTGACACTCCAGGGTGAACACAGCTTTGTAAAATCCCTGAAAATGATACCTAGCATCCCAGATCAGTTATGCGAATGCTACAGCACTACTGGCTGCTCAGCGGGTGAGTCTGGGTGAACACTCTCTCCTTTAATCTTGCTTGGAAGAATGAAAAGGCTTCTGTGCCAGGCTGCCCCATTGTCACTAACCAAGCGAGAAACACTTTCTAACATTTAAGTACTGTGCATAAACACTAGCACTTTGTATTCAACACGCACGGCAGACAAACATGGTAGACAAGGGGAGACTGTTGAGCTCCACAGCTCTTTCCCTCCACCTGATATGGACCCCTAGGCACACTGCCGTTAGTGGCTCTTGAAGCCCTCAGATCCTTCACAGGTGAAGCTAACCTCCCGTAGAGCTCCAGCAGCCAGGAGAGAAGTGCTGAGGGAAACATACCCTTAGGTGATTCCTTGCTTTGGTCCCAAGGACTTCAGCAGTTCTGCACCCAGACACTGCAGCAGCAGTCTGGGAGGCAAAGCGGCCAATTTTTGTTTAATCTTCAGCTTTACTTTGAGAAAGGGAGACTGAGTATCCAACCTTGTGCTGTTTGGTGCCTCACCTTCCATGAAGTCACTTTTTTCCGTTCCTTCTGATGCCCCTCCAGCAGTGCTGACAACTGGTCTCTCAGGATCGTGAGGGCTTTCTTTGTGGTAAGGCCCAGACTTGAGGTCATCTCATCCTGAGGTGCCAGAAAAAACAAACTGTTTATTGCTTTCCTATTTTCTTTTTTCTTTTTTTTTTTTTTCCCTGTTCCTTTCTATTTCCTTTTCATATTTTCTTATAGGCTTTTTCCTGGTGGCTGACTGAGCACCCTACCATGAATGCCCTGGTCTGATTCTCTGCCTTCCTGAAATCATCTTCCCTCCTGTGAACTTGAGACTGTTGGCTGGAATTAGAGCACCTAGATAATATCAGGTAAACAAACCGGTCCTGACTGTGCCGGATAAACACTTTATCAAAACACAATACCAAGTCATTTCTGCGAAAAGCGATTCTAATCAGCAGAGGCTGGGGACAATACAAAGGGAGGCTGCTCCGGCTGAGGTTACACAGGCTTGAACTGGTATCAGCTTGTAGAGACAAAAGACACAGTTATAGCAGAATTTTAATGATACAGGATGGGTTTTTCTAACAGTAGTAACACCTAAGTAGTAGAATTTCTGCAATTCTAATAATATCTAGTATCTGCTCGTTACAAATTTTTGGTTACGAATCCTGCCTCTGTGGCTGCTTCGACACAGAAACCCCCAGATTTAAGTGCTAAGTGAGGCACCAGTTCAGGCGGGATCACGACCCCAGCATCAACTCCTCCTTTTACAAAAGAAAGCACTGGAGATTTAAGCGCTGAATTGTGCAAACACACAGGGCTATGGAAGCACACAGAGCCCAGACCACTGCTCCCTCACCCTTCAGCAAAGAGGCAGCAGCCTGAAAGGAGGCAAACCGAGAGCGTGCCATCTGATGCTGGTAACGAGGACGTGGGGTAAACGCTTGCATTTCTGGGGCAAGGACACAAGCACTTACCTTCCCTTCGAATCACAGAGACTGCTGCGAGGTACTGTGGGTACCAGATCACTGAAGGTGAATCAGTGAGGGAAAGCAGGCAGGTGGCCATGAGAGGGCTACAGCACGTATCATGGTACTGGTCAACAAGAGTTCTCATTTGCATTTCATGTTTTAACACAAACACCCTGGGGGTGTGCAGCCCATAGGATATCCTGCACATTAGAAATGCTCAGGTGTATCTTACTGTTTACAAAGTACAGAACTACTGAACACAAAGCAGGCAGGAAGCTTCCCCCTCCGGTCCCCAGCAGTGTGACACACAGCCCAGCACTACAGCTCAGGCAGGAGCTGCAGCTCTTCCTGCTATTGCAGTCACAAGCTCGTCCCAGCCCTGCCAAATCCACCATGGTCGCGAACTGCAGCAGCTCTGCTCTTTGGGAGCTGCGCGCACGCACCCGGCTCTGCAAACGCAGCTCAGTTATGATCTGCACTTTTCTTCCTGTTCCTTAACTGAGTGGTTTTGTGATGAATATTTACTGGAAACTAACCTCGGACTTCAGACTCACTTGCACTGATGGTCCAATCCAAATCTGTAACGTAAGCATCAGGGAACAGCCGATAGATGCTCTTTAAACTACCATCTACCACACACACACACACACCTATCAGGGACAATTGGAAACAGCAAATTCTGGCCAGGCAGAGCCTAGCAATGCTGCTTAACTGCACTTTTACAGAACTAAAAATAATCCTGCTGTAGTTTTCATTCTGTGTCAGTTTTAGGAATAGAGGAAGCAGTTCTGTGTTGTTCTTGGAAGCAGCCCAGGTAACATCAGCACAGGACTAAACATAGGAGTCTCTCAAAGACTCCCAGAGGAGAAGATGGCAGGCAGTGTGGCTGGCAACAGACATGCTCCTGCACCACAAGCGTGCTGCAAACAGGAGTGCCTGCGAGCAACACGGAGCAAGTGACACAGTAAGCTTTCTCTCTTTGCTGAGCGCTGGCTGCTCGGGGCGTAGCAAAGCACCCACAAAAACCCTCTCCAGGACGGGGAATGCAGACAGATAAATAAAAGACACAAAATGAAAGGCAGCAATAATAAGAGAGACTTTGAAAAGCAAAGTCTGCTTAGGCACTGACCTGGTTCCAATGGATACATCAAGACCTACAGGAGATACGAGAGAAAAGCTGCACTTAATGCCAACATCTGCCAACACACACTGCCTGGAAAGAGAGAAGTGCCACATCACAGCAGGCAGCGAGCAGAAAAAGGCAGCAAAGCCAGAGGTAATCAAAAAGGTTCCTGAAATACTTGCACACCTGCTCCAGTCTTTACCCAGGAGTTACTGTTTTGCCATAGTATCGGTCAAGGTAAGGGCAGCCACAAAGGAAGGTGGCTTCAGCAGGTGAGAAAGAACAAGTGCAGAGTGCGGCAGGGCTGGGGAGGAAGAACAGCAGGAAGGGCAGGCGTTGTTAAACGCTCATCCTGACACGTAAAATGTGGAGTATTCAGCAAAGCAGGCAGAGCCAGCCTGGTAAACAAAACTGCAATAATGTGAGTGAAAGGCTGTCCGCAGAGCCTGAGATAACCTACTGCCAGTGAGCATCAAGGGAAAGCGCTCGGAACCAAGGAATGAAAGGGACAGACGAGAAGAGCCACCCTCGGCTCCTGGCAAGGGGCAGCTGTAGGTTTTCGCAACAAGAGCTGCCCTGCTAAGTCATCAATTGCTAATGAGGCATTTTTCAAATGCCCTAAAGTAAACCTTTCTATATGGCAAACCTAGGTGCTCTTAAGCTGTCCCAGAGGGATCCTTCCAGCCTTTCATCAGCTGCAAGTGCTCTTCCTGCCACAAAACAGGAGGTGAGCACCCCAGGGTGAAGAAGGCATTCACCAGCGGTGTCAGTTCATTAATAACAACCTCAACATTCACATCTTTGCTTTGGAAAGTTGCATTCAAAGAGTAATCTGCTAATTTTCAGGTCAAAACAAAAACAGCACGACACCTTCCCACACAGCTGCCTTAGCGTAGGGCTTCCTCTGAAGAACAAAAAGGAAACAGACAGTAAATTCCAGGTTACAGCAAAAGCAAACCCCTGATGGGTATCAGGAGACATTTTAAAAGGTTATCTTTCCTTTTGCCCATGCCTAAAGGGAAAATGTCCCGAGGAGAAAATGAGCAGTTGCTTCCTCCTTTGCCCCGAGAGGCTGGAGAGCACACGAGCCTCTAAGTGCACTTACGGCTCCTCTGGAGCTGACCCCTGCCCCGGCTATCACAGCCTCAGTCCGAGAGGCGTGACTGAAGCCAGGTAAACACAGGATGATTGCAACCTTCTGCCTTGCGGATGATAATGCATCTCTCTCAGGGTTGTAATCTGCAGGATGGCTGTTAAGGAAAAAGCACACAGTGCAGGAGATCTTTTTTTTTGTACATGTGATTTCATTTTCTAGTGGAATGAACGCACTGAGGTGTGGCCTGGCCAGGAAGGTGAAAAGGTGTGTGAACAGGCTCCTCTTTTCTCCACTTTCAATAAAAATCCTAAATGTTAAATTACTGCTTAGCTGGCCTGCAAATGGCAGGGAAAGGGAACTTGCGCTAGATCTAGCAAGTGCCCCGGTGTAGGAGCTGGTTTGGCTCTTCAGGAAGGAGACACAAAGCAGCTCAGAGCTAAGAGCTGGCGAGCCACGGAATCAGTAGAGTTTTCTTTGCCTTTCTGGCTCACAGAAAAAAGGTTGCCTTTACCTTCCTCATGGGCTGCAGTAGCATTTTCAGGTTGACAGGTAGGAAAAGAGTGGTTATCGTCTCGTTTTCCCTCCCACAATGAGAAGCTGCTCCTGAGCATCAGTACCTAGTCATGTCTGCTTCCCGCAGCACACCTTCATCCTTACACAAAGCCAGCACTGGTTCTTGTTCTGTCCTCCTAAAGTTCACATCCTGTTCTTTAACACATAGAATGTAGTCTTACAATATCTTAATCCAGAATATCTTAAAAGTTTATCAGCTATTCTCACACTCTCTGCTATCCGATGAAAGATAGGGTACTTGCGCCTTCCTCCACGAGGAACAAATAAGCACAGCTCAGGATGTATACATGTAAGAAACAGACACAAAATATCAGTATAGTCAAGTCCTGGTATATTTTCATACAGCCATTACACATCCACAGTAGCTTATTTATTTATTGTACCAGTATATGTTGATATAATAAGTGGTGTTGTATCACATGTGCCAAATATTTTTTTAAGTAATACTGGAGCCCAAATATAGTCTTTGTTTTACAGAATTCACCCTTCCAGCTGCTTCTGCAGACACGTAAGTTGAGTCAACCGAGCAAAGTGGGTTGAATCATCCTCCATCCTCTGTGGATTCAGTCTCTTGCAGAAAAAGGGCTTCTCACCAAGACTGCTGTACACTTGAATGTAAGTGCCTTTATAAAGATTGTATAAACAAATAAGGGAATAGAAAACAGAAGATTTGCTAGAAGCTTCAGTTTTCGTAGACTGCAGTTCCACCCCTCTGATTCAGAGTGGTATGGAAAACCCCTACCAGGCAGCTGTCAAATTGTTTCCCTCTTTCCAGGCTGCACAGGCTAGGCCCCTTTTTTGACACTTCTACTCAATTGCTTTTCAGATTTGAACAGTTGGAGGCGGGAAACTGGGCAGCAGAATGTTCTTCCTTTTTCTGAGAGCTATTTTGCATTCCTTAGCAGAAACAAGAAGGCAGTTTTTAACTTAACAATGACATTTTGCAGGCTATTAATCTACTTCAGGGATTATACCTCCTGAAATGTAAGCATTATTCACAGTTTCAGAAACACATGAGAAGGAATAACTCCACCAAATATATTTGCATTTAGTACTGTAAGTCAGATTCTTGCTTAGGCTAAGGGACAGTATGACCCATAGTGGTGTTTTTTGGGTCTCATCCGAGAGGGCGACACACATCATACACAAAACAGCATGCAGTTTCTTGGGACAACATTTCTTACAGCAGGCTGGAGCTAGAGCGGCATTCATTCTTGACTGATTCTAAAGCAAATCATACTTCAGTATGCTACAGCTCTGTCCAGCTGCAGCTGCTGAGTTAGTGCTCAGGCTGCCTGAAATGGCATACCCATGCTACAGGATGATACAGATGCAGCCAGCAAAGCCAATGTACAGGCTACTCTGGGTAAAAGTTTCCCTTTACTACCTACATCTTTGGCCCCGATTTTGCTTTTTGTCTTTCTTAGCGCTCACCTAGTTACTTTTTCAAAAGACGTCTGATCCCTGACTCCTAGCAAGAGTCCTCCTCTAGTGACTCAGGCTACACGGAGCCTCCACCCCGACACACTCCTACTCCATAGGATGATCTTTTGATTAAGACTCCAAACTAACGGTCAGGACAGCTGGATACTGTTCTTCCTTCTGCCACAGATTTTTGCATGGCAGTGTGAAAATCGGACGCTCCTCTGCGCCTTAGCTTCTCATCTCTGTAATGGGACTGCCAACTCCCTACCAGCTGTAGGCGTTGTGAAGATTATAATATTCACCAACCCACCTGAACACTACTGGAAGGTACAGAAAAAAGAAATACATGTTGATACCTCCATGATTCAGGCAGCTCCATCAAGCAGATCATGGCTCTGTGGGGAGCACTACCTTTAAAAGCGGACGTGCCGGGAAAGGTACCAGAAGGCACAAGGACACAGCTATTAAATTTGGTTTAAATGCCACCTGACATGAGCTTGGCAGCCACAGCTTAGCTGTTGGTGGTCTCAAATCAAATGAAACAAGCAAAGTCTTCAGCACAGCAGTGCCCAAATTAATGGACAGACCAATAGTCAACAACTGTCTCCTTCCTCCATCTGCAGCAACAGTATGAAAGGCAGCCCAGACCTCCCCCTGTCCCTGGACAAAAGAGCCCCCACAGTTTGGTGACTGGGTGCCTGTGGGGGCTCCAGTGTGGATGCTGGCTTTGAGGCTCCCCACAGCTCATCACTAACAGGGCCTGCAGACTTACACTGCAAAGAGACACGGCTGCAGGAACACTGATCTCTCAGAGACCAGGCCAAAGCAACGCTGATCAGCGTCTGAATCACCACTGCGTTTTGGTGCGAACACAGTCCATTTTAATCCAGACAATGACATTCACATTTTATGCTCTCCGGAAAGCACAAGAGTAAGATGCCAGCAGGCACGATCAACGTTTCCACATGGGTAATGCAAAGCCAGTGCTTTGCTTCTCCCTCAGCTAGTAGCAGCTCAACAGCAGAGAGAGGCGACTGCTCCCCAGGTAACAGCCCAGTTTTGAACTGTAAGTTCCCCGGTCTGTCGCTTCGGTCCTGTTTGCAGCAGCAAATCCCCAACCGCAGTTACCCGCCCCACCAGGCTGCTGGCAGGATGAGGCAGTGTTTATGCAGTGCTTTGAAGCTTACCTGGACTATGCAATTATCGAGCTTTAATTACTGTAATTTACTTAGTTACAGTATTCTTCCAAGTTCAGAGAGCAGTTAGGGGTCCATATTTATTCTGGCTTCAACACACAGCATACTGCTTTATGCCTATGCAGAGCTTACTCCAGGGGATTCTAATCCCCTCCCAGAGGCTGGCAATGCTCAGAAATCCACAGAACTTCAGCACATCTTTCATTTCCCCCATTAGTTTCCTTCCCATCCCCACTGCTTTAACTGAAGATTTTGGGGACTAAAACTATGATACAGCCTAGCAGGTGCACCGCAAGACATTTCAAAGGGATAAGGCGGTTCAACAGCTATAGATCAAAGCACATGGAAGAAAAAGACAAATGTAAGTCACGAGGCAGAGGGGCAGCAAAGCAGGAGTCAGTAGCTAAAATCATGTTTGGACCCTCCTGTTGGTTCTAGGGTTAAATCTGCAGTTTAAAACAGAGCTTCTTTCCCCATCACCTCCAACACCAAGCCATTCCCTAACTAAAATCATCATTCACTGCTTCAAGTCCTGCCATAACCTCTTTCCCCCAAACCTCAAAGCACCTCATGCACCATCACATCAGGCAGGATGCAGGCTGGGGAGGGAGAGAGGGAAAGCCATTTTGAATTTAAATGTTAAGGGAGAGAAACTTACTTTGCGGCATTTGCCTTGGTGGGGGATCCAGAGATCGCCCTGCTTGAAGAGCATCTGGGCTAAATTCCTATGCCACTTCCCCAGCAACTTGCACTGCTGCTGCCCTCCAAAAATGAGAGAGCAAAGAGGGAGAGAGAGCAAGACTGTGCAGAGCCCAGCGCCGCAGAGAATGAGACAGAAGCAGCAGAGTGAAGCACCAGTCTGCTGATTAATTCAGCCTGTTTCCAGTCACGCTGCAGATCCAGCAAGGAGGCGGTGGATGGGGGTGGGGGATGAGGGATAGAAAGGGGGGGGGAAAAGGCAGAGGGAGAGGAAAGTTTGCCCAGGATAGCACCAGATGTCTGTAAGAATAGTCCATTCATCAGACGGGGCCGACACAGCCAGAATCTCTGGGTTCCCTGCCTGTAGAGATGCATATGCATGCACAGTAAGGGTTGATGCTGACAGACAGGGGTCTGCGGAAAAGCAGATGGCAAATTAGACAGGACAAAGTGCTATAAAATATACTATAGGGGAAGGAACACCTGATCAGGCAAGGAAAAGACTAGATTGAGACAGAGAGACCCAGGAGTACTAACTCCCCTACATAAATCTAGGAAAGTCTTCCAGATGTCTCCACAGCTTTGGCTTCAAGCTC
This sequence comes from Phalacrocorax carbo, assembly GCF_963921805.1. Classification (NCBI taxonomy): domain Eukaryota; kingdom Metazoa; phylum Chordata; class Aves; order Suliformes; family Phalacrocoracidae; genus Phalacrocorax; species Phalacrocorax carbo. The sequence continues at coordinate 1,845,675 of NC_087528.1, forward strand.
AATTTAAAAATATAAGCATTTTCTATTTAAACAAGTTGAGATGGTTACAGGTCCAGTCTGAATTGTTCCCTCCCTCTTCTCTCGTTGATAGAGAAAGCAGCAAAAGCCCCTCTCAGCATCCAGTATTCATACATCCTGAGCCACACAATCTAAACCAAAAGGTGCACGTAAATTCTTCATAGCCATGAGCCATGCCTGGGGCTCCCCGTTACTGACACCCGGGCAGTGGCACAGAGGAGGCAAAGGTTGGGTATAGGCAGGAATGGGCTGGGTAGAACAAGGTCATGGGATAGAAAGGCCCCTGGCATCTCTCTCATTCTCATATTTTACAGGAATGCTTCCTTCTCATTGTTGGAGGGAAGCACCTTTATATGTGGGTTTTTATATAGCTCCTACTTCAGTGCTGTCCTAATTCTGTCTGGGGCTTCCCAGTTCTGCAGAGCAATCACTAAACCAATTACTTTCATTCCACATAGAAAGTGGTAAAGAACTGGCCCAGCCAAGAACCACATCAATAGCTTGCCAAGGATTACAGCCGGGATATCGAATGGAACAGACAGGCACTGGAAAGGCTTCCAGCCTCAGCATATCATGTAGCTCTGAAGACCATGTACAGGTGTCAGGCTTCACCAACCGTCCCTGGCCGAGCTCTTCACTTCCTTTCCTTCCCCGAGACCCAGATGCCTAAATAGGCACAGCCCATACTCTGTGTTTAAAGCCAGAAGTGCAGAGGTTAAGAGGTCTCTGTATTTACAGTAAACCTAATGCAGGCTAGAGCTAAGAAACTCCTGAAAGAACTAGATATCACCTCTGTGTCGGCACTGAGTTACTTATCAGTATGTAATCTCACAAAGCTCTTAAAGCCAAAGTTGAGGGGAAGCAGACACTGCATTTAATGTCACTTCAGGAGAAAGCAGGGGAGAAAGAGGCAAGACATCCTTCATCCTTCTGTAGGGCATTTTGTTACCTAGACAACAATTTTAAACCACAGAGAGGAACAAAATGTCCTAATGGCACAATTTTTCCTTCCTTCCTCTCTTCCTGCTAAGAAACTACTCACCTACTCACTTCAACGCAAAGAAAAAAGTAAGGAGAAAAAAGAAAGGATCAACAACGACAACAATATTGGCTTAGGATGGGCAAACCCTCCTCCTCCAACACACATGTATCAGCTCCTTCGTATCTCAGTGCTTGCTGAGCCATTTCCCATGGCTCTGCACCTTCGGGAGACTTGAATGAATGTGAATAAAACAGCTTGGTGATGACAGTGCAATACCAGGAATAACCCTTGTGCTGCATGCAGTTAAGAGGTCCCAACACAACTTTCTTCCAGCTTTGAAAGTCCAGCTTTGGTGGTGAACACAAATGGAAATGGATCAAATTGCCTCTTCTTGTTTACCCCACTGTTGAGAGACCTTGCTCTAGTGGTTTGTGTAGGGCAGTAATTTGTAGTATGTGGCTTCCTTCTGATATCAGCCGGTATCATAAATTGCACCTGGACATGCATTTGTGCATTAAGTAACAGAATGAAAGAGCAGAAGCTGTAAACTTGAGATCTAAAGATGAGGCTGTGGGTTGAAATAAAAGGCTGAGTACAAAGGCAGGGACTGAGACACGTACAAAAACTGCAGCATAGATGAGAGACGCCCGCGGAAAAAGGATCGGTTTGTGAAAAAGCCCTTGGAAGAACAGCTGAGGTTTTCGAGAACAGCAGGGAATAAAACCAGAGATACAGTTACTGGCAAGATGAGAAGAGGCAAAGGACTTGGGCTGCTTTTCAGTCCACAGGCAGGACTGCAGCTCTGGTTTGGCATCCTGGAGCAAGATAGCTCAGGACCAGGAGTGCGGTAGCTGGAGCAATGTGGAGTACAGCACAGGCTCCCTGAACACATTTCCAAGCCAGGAGGCACGGTGCTGTATTCAGGCTGCAGTGATTACACCAGGATAATACAGCTCAGTTGTTATTGGTAACTGTGGTATGGATGATGTCAATAATTTGAATAGATGGTGTTGCTGCAAATACAGCCTATGTCTAAAGTAACTCAGGAGTCTTAACACTGTCCTGCTGCGATCAGTGCTGCTGTCTGTGTTGGTGTGTCCTGAGTGGGTCTTGGAGCAGAGATCCTGGCACCTTTCACAGTATTAAATTCACTTCAGAAATACACAGAAAATTAAAAAGTCAGGAGAAGAGGGGAAAGAACAAGGTATCAGCACATTTAATTTAAGAAGGTTTTGGCACTGCTTCTAAAATACTCTGCCTTTCTCTGCAGTGCCTGGCTTCTGGCAAAAGCTGGAAGGCGGACTGCATTACACCTGACAAATTCTGATCCTCAGCCATTTCTGACAACGGAACTGTATTAGCTGACTGGAGCCAGCGGAGCTGAGCGACAGACGTCTGTGCTGCAGCAGTGCTCTGAGCATGTCTCCTGTTCCAGGAGTGCTAACTCTTCAACACACTTGTGTAGTACAGCAAAGAGATTGCTTTCACCTAGATTTGGGCCTGATGTTTTTGCTTGGGTTCATTTTATTTTTAGTATTTTAAAATAAACGTAGCACATCAAATTTACTACTGAGGTTACAGAGCAGGTTAATTTGTTCCCTTATCAGCATTTATCTGTCCAAGTTCTTCACTTTGCAATTCCACCTTAAAGGGGATGAAGCAAGGATCTCAGTATTGGAAAAAAAATAGAAGCAAACTCCTTAACACCAAATAATATACTGCTAACAAGAATAAAACCATGGTCTTTCCTCAGAATCTGAGCAAAGTTAGTTGTAAAATGCAGCTGTATGTATCAATGATTTTTTTAATTCCTATTGAAAAGCAGGTGATGATCTCTTGCCTTCACTTTTAATCCCCATTCAGAAACAAGGGAGGAAAAACTTCAGTAAATCAGAAGAGACTAGGACTTCAGAACATCATTATTCCCCCCATAACCTCCCTGTGCAGGACAATTCAGGAGAGCTAACTTTGGCCTCTTCAAAGACCTGACTGGAGGAATCCCACGGGCTAAGGCTCTAGAAGGCAGGGGCGTCCCAGAGAGCTGGTCAATATTCCAGTACCACTTCCTCCAAGCTCAGAATTGGTCCCTCCCTGTGAGGAAGAAGTCAAGCAAAGGAGCCAGGAGACCTGGGTGGATGAGCAAAGAGCTTCTAGAAAAACTCAAATGGAAGAAGGAGGTTCACAGTATGTGGAGAAAGAGACTGGCCACTTGGGAGGAATATAGGAACGTTGTCAGGGTATGCAGAGATGCAACGAGGAAGGCCAAGGCCCACTTGGAACTAAATCTGGCAAGGGGTGTCAAGGGTAGCAAGAAGGGCTTCTTCAGATACATCAGTAGTAAAAGACTGGGGAAACTGGGCCTGCGGCTGAACGAGGTGGGTGCCCTGGTGACGCAGGATGCAGAGAAGGCAGAGTGACTGAATGTCTTTACTAAGGCTGGCCCTCAGGCGTCCCAGCCCACCAGGTGAGAGAGAAAATCTGGAGAAGGGAAGACTTCCCCTTGCTTGAGGAGGACTGGGCTAGAGACCATTTGATACGCTCTTCCTGCATTGTACAATGAAGAATGCCACATGAGAGAGATGAACCAAAGACAGTGACCTAGAGTGAAAATGTCCCCGCTCTACTCTGCCACGGCTGCAGCAATGCCTGTGTTGGCGCTCTCAGATCCTACGCAGAACACTTCCCTGCGTCATCTCTTAAAATGATCAATACCAGATTAGCCCATGATGTCATTAACAAGAGAATAAATAGATAATTATCCTCACTGGAATGTTACTTCCATAGTAATACAGCAATTTGATATAAAACAACATAGTTCAAACACGTCCTCTGAACATACCAGCGGAGAGAGGTTCAGGCATGAGTAAACCCAGACCTGCCTGGGCTAGCACACTACAGAACAAAAAACCTAGCAAATAAGAAGTCCAGTTGGCAAGTGCAAGAGCTGATGTGAAAAACTGAGTACCTTCTAGGCCACTTACACTGCTGTAGTAATCTTTCAGAGCAGGTCTGAGCCTAGGTGATTAACGGGTACTTTGGACTAATGAACAAAACCACTTCCTGATGCTGGAAGCACTGTAAACAAAACAGCAAGAAAGGGACGCAGGCAGAACAACAGAGACAGCAAACACCATCTGGCAGACAAAGCTTACAGTGTGGCGGAGAGAGGGACACCAAAAAGCAAAGCCAAGAATGGTCTCTTACCAGAGTCAGCTGAGAACCTGGCGTGTATAATGTTCTCCACTGGTCTTAAACTACCTGTCCCATTTCTGATTGGGATCCAGAATTAGGATCGGGACACTTTTTTGAGTGAGAAGTACATTTAATAGTCAGGTATTCTTGACAACGGTACTTGTACTCTGCTGAAACATGGCTAAAACGTAAGTGACCAGCAGACTACTCACGGAAGTAAGCAAAATCATTTTACTTTTGGGAAGCAGTAACATGTGCCAAGCTTACAGCCTCCTGTCAGCCACAGCAGATATGTGTTTTTAGCTTCTATAGCAGCTATTCCCAAAGATATCTCTCTCTTCTTTTTCCTTTGAAGCTCAAAGCATGGCAAGATAGCAAGAGACAGATTGCCCCTCCATACAATATCTAGACTTATCTGGCACCTACTAAACCAGATCTAGAACTGCTATCCTGCAGCACTTCCTAGAAAGACATGCACTTGCCCACGAAATACATACACTTATAATCAGTAAAACTGGACTCAGATGATTTCATCACCTTAGTTTATTTTAAAAAATCTTCTCAGTGAATTCAGTCTCACAAATAAGACCAAGCTAAGTGTCCAGGGGGCTGAAGCCCTACCTTCAAGCTGAAGAAAGACAAAGCTTGTCTGACACTTACATTGTTCCACCATGGTGCCTCAGTCCCCGCCTACAAAGGACTTACCTACTGGTACGAGCAAGTACATCCCTAGGAATGTGAAGGTGACAGAACTCTCAACTTTGATAATAACCATGGATTATACCATCACTTAATAAGGCCAAATGGTGAGTCTTTGGAGATGCAAAATAATGAAGGGCAATTAAAAGGATTCAACATGTAAGTTGGGCATGACCCTTACCACGAAACCTACCTGACACTTCTCCTTGAGGTCCATTGCTACGCGGTTCTGTACGCATGTCCAGCAAAAGGGGATCGCTCCTCAGGGGAGAATGTCTCCTAGCTAGAGATGAGCTTGGCTACACTTATCACATCACCATCTGTGGAAACAGAAGGGGAAGCAGTCAATCTCCCCACATCACTCCCTTTAGGACAAGAAAGTGATGGAATTCACAAAATTGAAATGACAGGATCTTGAAAAGAAGAACTGGGGAGCTGAAAGTGCTTCTAATAGTACAGCAGCCCTCCCCTTACTCATAACTAATCCCATTAGCTTAAGTCCCCCCCAAAACTGGCAGCAGTAGATGAATTAAGTTCCCTGCAGCTCAGAGTAGGAGTATTATTGCATCCCTGACACACTTTTGGGCAAGCCTCCAAAAAAAGCTGACAAGGCTTTGGATTCCACCAGGTGTTGGAGCATGCTGTCACCCATGGCTATTTGTCTTGCTATTCTTATCTACCAGGAGCTTTGTCCAGCTAATCTCTAATGGAGCTTGCAGTAATGATTCTTCCATTTGCTGAACAACACATGCAATCTTTGACAAGGGCTGCGCATGTGTCTGACCACCATTAAGTAGGCCAGAAGTCATAAAAACAATTCCAGATTACCAGGGAAGTAGGTCTTGCTTTTTTTTCCCTTTTTTAGCACAACTGGGACTCTAACAGAACTAAGGTAGGAAGTAGCTCTGGAACTCATATCCTTCTTCTAGCCTGTCTCCTCCTTGATCTCCCATGGCACAAGTTTGTTCTCCTTCCACATATGCAAAATGTCTTTTCTAGACAAAACAAAGGATCTGTGTACATTGCTTCAGAGGATTCTCTTACATATAAACACAACAAGATATTATAAGATTGTGCTATGATACGTCTTGGGAAAGTCTTTTTTGCTGGTTAGTAACTCTTGGTTCTATTTTTCAATATCCCACACAAACTCAGGGCTTGGACATCTTGTAAATCCAAACAAAAAAGGAAGCAGCTGGATGTGCAAATCAATCCGGACCACCCACACATTTCCTAATTACAACAGGACTGGCTTTTGCCAGCTGGGATTTACTAAACTGGCCTATACCATACTGCCTTCTTCAGAGAAGAAGGGTTCTGGAGATCCCACCCCTGTGGCAGTCACCTACAGCACTACTCTCCACGATGCTACATCATTTCAAGAAAAACAAAAGGCATCCAAAGCTTACTAAGAAAGCCACCACACCGAAGAGTTAAGACGTCAGTATTTCTTCTCATACAAGGCAAGGCCTGCACCCGCATTCCGGGAAGCGGTGAGCGTTCAGTATTCAGCTGCTGGTTATCAAAGAACCGCTTCCAGTACAGCAACCAGCACCTGCAAGAGGCATTTCTTTGGCTGCCGGCTGGCTGGCATGAGCAGCAAGTCTGGACTCTGCCCTACTTTTCTGTTCTATGACCCTTGTCAATGTGCACACACCAAGGGAACGCAGCTATTTTCAGGCACTTTGTATTCCTGCCAGGCCAATTAGCAATTGCAAAGAGAGGATCAGACAAAGTTACTGGAGCGAAGCTGACAAAGAGGGCTGGGAGTGGGAAGGAGGAAAATGTACTTTTGTGTGCTTGCAGACAGCAGCTTAGAGCCTCGGTATCTTGCCTTTAACTTGAGAGTGACTTCAATACAAGGGAAGGCAAGAGGAGATGATTTTAAGGAGAAAATGGTCACTAACAACAAAAAGGCTAAGAAATAAATCCATTATTATTCTTTTTACTCCCCTCCGACAGAAGATTTATTGGTAAACCTACTGAAGGATTTACACACCGTGCTCTCACTCGTTCAAACAGAAGTTAAGCACCTGAATTTCTCTCTCAATCTGGACTTCAAAAGCATAATTACCCGTGACACAACTGGGTAACTGGGAAGCCGGAGTCACAAAAGCAGAACAAGGCAAAACAACCTGGACTGTTTGCGCTAATCCCATGGAGCCCGTGTGGTTAGCAGCGGTGGGTGGCTCTGGCTGGAGGGCAGGGGGCCGTGCCGGGAGGCAGCTGGGCAGGAGGCAGGATTTGCTGCACTGCCTTGTGAGTGACACGCTGTTTTCGGCAGCAAACTGAAATGTGATCCTGAAGGCAAAACACACCGTTCCTTAAAGCTCAAGGCACGTCATGCGCGTGCTTAGGAACACCACCCTGAAGTCCTTCAGAGCTAGGAAGCAGGATACCCAACGAGGGTGTTAAAAAGATGAAATATTGGTTGGAAAGAGTGAATACTCCCTATCCAGGGAAATTCAAAAGCTGTTATCATGAAGAGTATAACAAGAGCTTGCAGAAGTAATCAGTGAGACATGCAGCGCTGCTTCATCATCATACATGCTCAGGGCTTCTCCAAAATTTGAAAAACTGACCTGAAACATAGAAGCAGTTCAGTTTCTCTCACATCCCCAACTGAAGGTACCAACAATGGTCAGAGTGTAGACAGGGCACACAGAGAATGCAAGAAGCCAAGCCTTTCCCAGACAATCTGGGTATACAATACAAGCAGAATGCTTCATTTTTCAGAGTAGAACTACACTTTGAAATGGGTTTTCACTTAGAACCAAGAATTCCAAACACAGTTAATTCTAGACAGGTTGGGATATCCTAGCATTAGGGCAACTGAAGCAAAAAGCAAAGACAGGCTACCACGAGAAACTCTCTTTCCTCCATTTCTGCACCAGGATTGGCACTGGAGCCATACAAAATGCGCTTTGCATGCTTTCTTTCAAATGCATAATTTATCAAAATAAAAGGTCTGCAAAAATACTGCAAGAATTATGTCGTACCAACTAAAAACCTCATATGCATTAGAGGGGTCTTGCAAACAGTCAAAGAACAGCTTTGCACAATGAGGAGCTGAAGCAGTTCATTAATTCTGTAGGCAATGTGTGGATCTGCAGAGGTACGCATTCATCCACTCCATCCCCAACAAGGTCCATTTGTGTTCCCCTCCCAGTCTCTTCTCTTTCAGGGACTCCTGTAATTCCCACCACCGGACGTGTGTCTCTCCATCACCCCTACCCAACAGCAGGGACTCACCGCACTCTGAGCCCATCCTAGGAGTGTATTTCCTCTACATCAGAGTATCTGCCTTCGTCCATCCTCCCTGTTCTTATCTCCCTTCTGTCTGCCCGGGCAATTAGTCACTCATGCTGTCGACATGTTAAGCTCTGCCAGAGAGCAGGACAGAAATGAAGTGGGACTGCTTTGCTGGAACATGTTAGTGGGTGTCACGTATTCAGCCGCAGACGATCAGAGATGCCTGAAGCTGTGGTTGCTCTAATCAGACACCAGAGACTCCAAGCGCAGCCAGTTTCCCAGCACACTCCATCCTCCTCAGGATTCTCATGCCTAGAGCAGTCCATGAAACTTGGAAAAGGCTGGATGTGGCTTTCCAGTGTCATCATGCTGCACGCAGCCTGAGAAATACTTCCAAATCATTAGGCAGAGTGAAACCCGACACGGGCCACCAAATAACTCAATCCAATGCGCATACCACTAACAGCAAGACAACATTGTGGAAATCCTGTATGCCGAACTTGGCCAACAGTTAGCCCATAGCTAAGTGGAAAGGTCTGCAATGCACGTTAGAATGTCTTTATTTTATAAGAATGAATGAGTTCAGTGCTTAGTGTGTATCTTGGACACCCAGACCTTTTCAAATCTGAAAAACACATTCCCATCACTCCAAACTCATTTCTGTTTGGAAGTGCCCTGAGCGAAGAGTAAGTCTTGTAGCTTAATCTGAGTATCAACAAGTGTTTGAAACACCCTCCTGAGCAGCAGCAGCAGAGCTTTACAAGGATCCATTCAAACTTCTGTTTACCGAATCATCTTTCAATAACACTGTCTTACGCAGTCAGTGTGTTTATACAGGTAATGACCACTGTGTTTTCAGATCCTCCTTTGAAATCTAATGATTTCAAAGCACGCCAACTTACCAAACCTCACAGCATCAGCATGAGGTATCCGTGTTAAAATTTAATAAGAAACGCTGCAGTATGATACATTACGTACAGAACCCAGGAAACAACTCGAAAAACAGAAAGATCAGATAACCAAAGAACCTGTAGACACCTGTAAGAAAAATGTGTTTCTAAAGCTGCAAGTCTTTAGGGAGAAAAATGAATCTACCTAATGATACTGTTTTCCCTAAAGTGTTCACTCACTGATGTTTTAATGCTATTTACCAAAAATTCCCAACATAGATTACTCTATGAAAAATGATGGGCAATCTGAACATTTCTTGCTGCCAAAAGTGAATTCCTCAAGAACAGAAGCCTGATCTGACACCAAGAATAGAAACACGGGGGACAGATAATAACCAAAAAAAGCAGCTGCCTTGGAGAAAATGGTTTAGATTAGAGCTGATTGTTTTGCTATCAGCAGAACCATACGGTCTTCCTACTCACGAGCAGCTGATGCCTGCCTGATAATTTGCAACACGGGCACATTTGCTGATATATGGGCTTCCAACATTTGCTGATATATGGGCTTCCAAAGGTGCATCAAATGATAGCGTCAATTGCTTTCAGACCCATTGAGAGCACAGAATAATTACGGCAAAGAGCTGGCAGCCACGCTTCTTGGCTTCGGTGTCTGCTTGTGAAAAAACTTGTCAAAATTTGGGCCAGCTAAACAGTCTCTGTCTCAATAACCCTAGATTATAGATAGGGATATGCGTGTCTGCTTCAGGGAGAAACTGTGAAGTAGACTTATTAGTATCTGTAAAGTGAGTGAGATCTTCTGAACTAATGCAGTCTATGTGCTAAGTATTATCAACTCAGTCACGGTCAAACATCTCATCTCTGCATGGTTGTGAGGAATCAGGAGTGTTTCACACAGGCTCCGCTTCCCTTGCCAAATGACAGGAATTAGAGAAAGAGATCTATTCTACCTTGAATCAGGAACAGGATTAAACTTGAAATTAACTTAAAATTTCTCTTCCAATTGACAGGTGTGCCCTTTGGGGGTGATATTTGTTTTTTGTTTAAACCTCACTTGCTGAGAGTTTTCCAATAAAAAATACCTGACTCCTTCCTTCTTTCTTCAGCACATGACTTGCACATCAGACTTGCCTCCTTTCTTAAGGACAGCGGTGGCTTAAAACAAAAGCTGAGCAACAAGGAGGGAGAAGGGGAGTAGGAAATAGCTTTGGCACACTTGTCAGAGTCAGAACATCGGTTTACTTGCAAGATTAAGATTGGCAAAACAAGGTGCTACACAATAAAAAAAAATATATTTATTTTTGTTTTATTTTTTTTCTGGTTACTTCAGAAGTAATTGATGGACATGATCAAAAGAATGATCAAGCTAGTTTCGTCTACCTTGCTGTTTCCACAGGGGACGATACCGTTTCAAATTAAGGTATAATAAATCTGAAAGATCTTTGCTGTGCTCTTTTTTTCCTTACTTGGTTAAAAAAAAAAAAGAGTGCTTGGGAATTAAAGGATTGCTTTATCTTTTGTGCTTCAGGTACTCTAAGCCTGCCACAGAAAGACACAGCATGTATTCGGTCTGTATTAAAGTGAAAAATGCAACAAAAAGCACAGTTCTGAAAGTGGTAATGGCCCCTCCAGCTTCTGCAGAGCAATGAGACATCACCTGCTTCGTGGCACGATGCCTTGAATGACAACTAAAACATTTTACTGCAAATGTATGAAAGAATTCACTGCAGAAGTGACAGCCGTCATTCATCATCATGATATTGGTTATTATGGTAACCAGGATTGTATAACTACCTCCATTTAAAAGAAATCATCCTGGAATGCTAGAAAACCACAAAAAGGCAGCAGCCCAAAATAAAATAAAAAAGCCTGTGCTGTATTTATAGGACCTTCGGCAAATCAATTTTTGCTGACGTACACTGACTCACAGATAAAGGAGCAGCTTTTTCTCTTAATGCCAGTTTATAAATAAGGGTGTTATATGAATAGTTTATAGTAAATCTAGGCAAAAACACTCCTACACTGGTGCTTGCCATTTGAAGGTATTTAACAAATGTCAAGCTGATGGGAATGTGTTTTCTGGGAGCTCCCCAAAGCAGGCCCAGCACCTGAAGGCCATTAACAAGATCAAGGTCACACATCCAAAGCAAAGCACAGGCCTTATGTGAAAATGACACTGACCAGCTCAGTAGATCGTGTGTTCTGCTGTTCTCACAACAAGCTCCATGAGAGTTTTATGATGAACATTTGTATGATGAATTGTGTCTAGAAATAGGGCAGTGAGCTGGCTCGCTCTACTGTGAAAGGAAAACAGAGGAGCTCTCTGCAGCTCCGTAAGAACTCTTGCCACTATTCACTCAAAAGCATTCTGGACAGAGATCCAAAGTGCCCTATTTAGTGTACAGACGGTCCCATACATTATCACAGACATCAATCCAAAGCAAACCCTGCTCCATGTACCCCAGGGCACAGGACAACACTGCCCATGTCCTGCCAGGACCCTCTATTTGGCCAACCCTACAGAAGGACTTGTCTTTTGGCCAATCCCCCCCAGCCCCTGGCCCCGCTCCCAGCCAGCCCCACCCAGCCACAGGGGTATATAAACCCTCACAACCCGCCCCTCCCTCAGGGCTGTCTTTCTGACTGAAACAGCTTGGTTTCTGGAGTGCTTGCTGTGGCTTCTAGCAGCTCGTTTGGGTAGGACCCTAACAGAAATGAGAGTGGCCTCAAAGATACAGAGACTTAAGCCGTTAGAGCTGTAATATGAAGATTAGAGGAAGGAGGTTTGTTTTCTTGGTTCCACTTGCAGTTGCAATATTGATCTGTTTTGTCACCTAGGCTAAAAGTGCTAATATTTTAACCTCATCAGATAAAAAATGTTGGCAATGTGTTTATTGAAAAGGTCATAGTTAAGAAGAATATTATGTAAGCTATTTTGATGTGCCTGAGTAAAAGACAACAAAGAAATATAAAGCACTAATCTAAAGAACAAAGAGATCTTGCATAAAACCAGAATAGTGTAGCTGTTTATATACACGCCTGTATTAAGCAGGCCTCTTAGAAAGTAAATCTAGTTTGCTTCCTAGGTTATCCAAATTTTGCTATATTTGAAGAAGCCCTGTAGTTTAATGCTGTACAGCAGCTGTTAGGTAACAGTTTGTTTAGACAGAAACTTGCATTTCTAAGGAACCTGCAGCGTTCATAAGGATCATGTGCTACCATACCATTGTATGAGCTCTTTGTTCAACTAGGAACTTTATTCCACAATTGCTGAGGGAAATAACAGCATTTTAGATGAGCATGCCATAGCAGCTTCCTTCTCTCAGAAAATGTGAAAATATGTACTACTCGGTAGCTGCCCTGGGAGGATGGATGGGTGCTTATGCTCATCTGCTGCTATCTTGGTAACTTGTAAGACTGGTAAGACTAAAGAAACTCTTCTGTGGCACAAGCTATTCTGTGAAAACCCAGTGAGTCTTAAATGGGTAGCTAAAACACTATCAACTCCTGTCTGTGGGTTTTCCTTCCTTTCCTCTAGCTGTCTTTTGGGTAGGTGGTATCATCTAAGACAAACCTCTTGTCCAAGTTTTTTGCGTAATAGGATTTTTTAAACGGGGATTTTTAGCCTTATTCTTATCAATAACGGCCTGTGTTATCCTGATGGGGGGAAGCTCCAGAACAACGAACAAACAGCGGTAATGTATTGCAAGCTCCGCACGGATCATGGCTTTTGGCAATAAAACGAGCGGACGTCTGAGGCAAAACGAAGTGTGCCGTGAACTTCTGCTGATCAGGTAGGAGCAGGTGCGAAGCAAAACGAAGCGGCTGAGCCGAGGCTGCTCCCCGAGCTTGTAAGGGCTCCAGGCAAACCTGTGAAGCCGTTTTAGTCAGAACTTGGGATGGTCCCTAAAACCCGAGTTTTAGCCGAGCGCAGCACCGCAGGCTCCCGGAGCGCCCTGCCTCGCTCCGCGCCGCCGGGGGCTCGGCCGGGGCCCCCGCCCGGGGCTGAGGGAGCCCCCGGGGCCGGTGCCCGGGGCGGGGGATGCTCTGCGGCGCTGCGAGGCGGAGCCCGTCCCTCAGCCCGGGGAGAAGCCCCGCCGGGTGAGCTGGGACACTAACATGTGTCGGAGCGCCATTTTGGGTGGTTTTGGTTTTTTTTTTTTAAATTCCCTCATAAGCCGCCGGCGGGTGTCTGAGGGGAGCGGTGCTGTGCGGGAGCGCCGCCGGCTCTGCCTCGGGCCTCCCCCGCCATAGCGGCCGAGGTGGGGACCCCGCTGAGGGAGCGCGGGCCCTCCCGGCCCCCGCTCCCCGACGGGACGGAGCCCGGCCGCGCCCCGCCGCCGCTCGGCCCCTACTCACCAGCCGCGCCGGGCAATCTCGGCGGGGGAACCGCTCGCCCGCCGGGCCTCCCCCCGCGCCGCCGGGGCCGCCATCGGGGTCACTGGCAAAGCGGGGCGCCACGGCGCTGGGGACCCGCGGTGGCGCTTCGGCGCGGTCTCAAGAAGCCGGTCTCTGGTTGGTGGCATCCCGCGCGGCTAGCCGTACGCCGCGCGGTGATTGGTTTAGGCAGGGTGGCGCGCGAAGCCGAGCGTCCGCCCTGGCGGCAGGTCGAGGCTTGCCCGGGGGGGAGCGAGAGCGGGCTGAGCGCTCTGAGGCGATGAGCGGCGGCGGGAGCCCCGAGGGGGCGGCCAGCGGAGCCGTCATCCCTCCGGCCCCCAGGTTGCCGAGGTGCCATCGGAGGTGCCGAGGGTCAGCGAAGTGACTCGGGAGCGAAGGGAACGCGTGAGGGGCCGGAGAGAGCGCGAGAGCGGCCCGTGGTCTAAAGCTCCCGCCCGTCGGCAAAGGCAGGCCGTGGCGGTGCCCCAGTCAAGGGGGGGGTGAGGGAGAAGGGGTGTCCCTTTGCCAGGGCTGTGCCTCTGCAAGAGGAGGGTGACACCTGCAGATCTCCCTCTGAAAAGCCGCTTTTGCCGTAGGGTAACCCACGGAGTGGAAGTCCCAAAGGAGGCAGGAGGTGGCTGCACAGGCTGGGTGCCCGATGCACAGGAAGCCACGGTGGGAACGCGCACAGAAACGTTCCGAGCCCGTAATCTAACGAGAAATCTAAGCCACTGCAGAATCTGGAAAGGAAATGAGCAGCGTGAGGCAGAGATGGCCCATTTCTCCGCCTGTGGACGGAAGATGTCTGTAAAATCTCTGTGCAGAGATTAGGGGTTTGTCTTCTGAATTGATAGCGGACTGGCTGAATTGCAAAGATGGATGTCCCTTAGTTTTGATTTCTTTCCGGTTCCTCTAATTCATTGTAGAGCTTCTGTTATCCCAGGCTGTGATGTGACAGTTCCCACGTGAGATTTTTTTTCTTTACAAAACCGATGTTTGTTACTGTGTTAAACTACAGATGCCAAAGCCTGGTGCAGTTGTTTGCAATTTTACGGCAATAAATCGTACAAAGAACTTGAGCTCGGCACTGTTTTCCTTGCAGACGTGGTTTTGGACAAGCATGTAGTATTTTGGGAGTGTGCTCAATATTCCTTTGAGACAGTCTACTTTCACAGTGTCTGAATTCAATATACATGCAGAGTGCTGGAGTTCTACAAGTGTGATTTTTGGCTCTTTTTAAATGCAGTCTAAATTTAATGAGGAGAATGAAGGCCATGGAACTCCTGGCTTTCCTGTGCTGCTTGTTACCCAGAACAATTCCCTGGAATCAGTTAAAAAAAAAAAAAAAACAAAACCCACAACTCTAAAACACTTGAGTGACACTGTTCGTGGTTTTAGTGTCTTAGAAGGAAATAAAATGGCAGGTCTGGCAAATTTTATGGTGTAATTTAGAAATGGTACAAGGAAGGGGAAGAGGATAAATGTGTTACTGGAATTGTAATAACGTAAGATCATGAGTTGATGTTTGTGCAGCACTAAGCACTCTTTAGTTCCTCTTTAGGTTGTTCCACCCTCAATAAAATCTACTTAATTAGTAGGAGGTTTTAAATAAAAGGTCAGAGTAAAGATACATCTTGAACAGAGATCTGGAGTCTGGATTATTTTGCCTCTGACATTGAGTCCCTGTGGATCTTGAACAAGCCATTAATAAAACCTGTGTTCACTCACAAGTATGCTGTATATAGAATTTCTGTCACTGAGACATGCAGTTATAGGGGCTGATAGACTGGACCTTTAACCTCTTTGTGCCTTTAGTTCCTCCTTTGTAAGGCAGATCTAACTGTTCACCTCAGAGTGATTTTTAAGGACCTACTGCTTGTGGAGTGTGTTGAGATTATCATTAAAATGCTTTGTCACAAGAACGTTTGGAAGAGCAGGAACACCCTTGAATCGGACAATGTCGCTGTAGATTCAGAAGTAGGACAGGTATCCAGAGAGCACATTTGCCATGTATTGTATTACGGTGACAAAGGGAAAACTGAAAAGGCAAATGCTGTGAAGTACTTAAGAGGCACTACACTGGCATGATTTTTGAATCTGAGAACATGGGTGTGAAGGCCTGTCCTACAAGCAAGTGCTCTGTCTTACGTTAAGTCATCATCCTCTGATTACAGAATTGTGAATGAATGGTCTAAAGGTAAATGAGATAATGTTACTTCTGGATCTTTATAGTAATGTAATATTCTGGTATGGAAAGCTCAGGTCAGTCAGTTCTGCCTGCAAATTAAGACTGCTTCTCATACTTGCTTCAAAATTGCTATTAAAACTATTCTTTGGGTGTTTTTTTCCCCACATCCTTGTACTGCTTGGAATCGTTTCGCTGTATAAAGGCCTCCTATATAATTTTGGTAGGAAGTGAGTTTAGAGAAATGAAACAGCTACTGCAAACCTGTGTGTATGTAGTCTGAAAATGCTTCATTTCATGCTCGCCATGTCTTCAGCGCAGGAATATACTCCCTCCTCTTGGGACCACAACATATGGGCAGAGACATGGCTCGGGCTGCAGTAAGCTTCCGCCTCTGAATGGCTTGCAGCGCCTGACAGATCCAAAGGAACTATTTGACCTCCCTGTATGTGCCTTTCAGTCAGTCCTCATCAGTGTGCTGTTGCGGGTAGAGCAGACATGAGAATTTGAGTAGGACCACTTTAAAGCAGGTATTGTATGCAAAAAAAATCTTTCTTTGCCTTTTTTTCTTTTAGTTAAGCTCTGGCAAGATGTTGAAGTTGCATTTTAATCAATAATTGATGAGTAGCATTTCTGAACAGTAGTGCAAAATAATTTTAAAATGAATTAAATCAGTGAGAAAATGTTGTATTGTTTAGAAAAGGCAATTGCTGTATATCTGCTCCCCCTGCCCATTTGCACATTTCGTGACAGATGACAGGAACTGACCTTATTTCTAATATGTGTGTAGTGATAAGAGGAATAAAAAGGGGAAGACTGATACAAAAGCTGCCTGAGTCTTAAAAATTAAAAGCAGTAGTTGAGTTGACGAACACCTCTACCAAAGCTGAAGGGAAGATAGTCTTTCATTTTAGCTGAATGAGATTACTTCCCAGCTCCTGTGTATTGTTTAATAAATGAGGGTGATGCACATAATTCAATGTCTAATTATAAAAAAAAAAACAAACCAAAAGGTGAGATGATGAGCTGATATATTCCTCAAAAGGGAGAGATTCTGCCTTTTAGTAATAAATAGCATCTGCTTTGTTTTTTCTCCAAACTGAAAGGTAATTGAACTGACAATTCCAAGCTGTCCTGAAAATGACAGATGACTGAATTGGGAGTAGGAAGAAAGCAGAAGCCCTTTTGTACTAAAGAAAGGGAGATGGCACACTATAGTTGGATCTGGTTCCCTTTTACAGATTTCTTTCAGAGCTTAAGCAGCTCTGGGTGACTCCAGCCAACTCATTTTATTGTTTAATTTCTTGATGTCAGCAATGGCTATTTCAGCTCCCAGGTTGAGCAGCATTTCCTACGTAGTCATTTTTATAACAATCTTCTCCTTCTCTTTGTGACCATAGAAACACATGTGGTACGGAAGAGAATCTGCTTTTATTACGTTCTTCCTAGTTCACTCAGCTTTACTGTAAGGCTGATGGGTGGTTTTGTTTTGGACCTTTTTTCTCTGCCAGTTTTGAGGCTAAGCTAACTTTTCTTGTCTCCTGGTCTACAAAAGTCCAAACAGTCCCCGTTTGTCTCGCATGGTGATTAAGCTGCTTCACAAGTGCTCTCGAGATCTGTAGTGAGTGAAATTGTGAAGCTGTTTTGGCCGATCAGCTATTCTGTCTGGGTCGCAAGCACCAACGCTTATTTACAGTCACAGAAACACAGTTGTGAACATTTCCATACCTACATGAGCAAGCCAGAACAGAGCACTGGGAGGGTTTCTGAGCAGGGAGAGCCGTCTGATGGTTACAGCAAGACTTGGAAGTCAAGAACTATAAATTCTCTTTCTAATGCTGTTGAACACTGTGGTGTTGGTTAGTGTATGGCTTTGGGCAAGCCCTTTACGCCTCTGTTTCCCCATTTGCGGAGTGTGGATGTTGATATTGTGTATATGTGCTTACACCTGTTATATCCCTTTGATATTGTCACCTTTATCACTAACCCAAAACTGCAAACTAAAATAAGTAGTCAATATACATCAAAGCGAGTTACCCAATCCATTCACAATCCCACTCTCCAGACACACAAAATTGGACAGGGTTTTTTTCCCTATTTTTGCTGTCTGATTCTCTAATTAGCACTGTCACATGGTGTTCCAGATACAGGTGGGGGGGGGGGGGAATCCCATATCTAGTCCAGAAACCTAGATCTTGAATTAAGGTTTTAGAGAAACTCTAGTAATACCAGTTAAGTCTTGTAGACTCCATCAATGGGCCAGTTTGTTTGGTGACCATTTTAATACTTAATTATGAATGAAGGGGGTTTGTTGCCTTTTCCATCTGTAAATAGTATCTTCATGTGGCCTGACTTCAAGACTAGCACCTAGATGCTAGGTTTTCTCAAGGTATTCGGTGTCTTCCTCGAGCAGGTCATACTCATTGCTGTGTTGGTGCATCAGGCATCCTGGGTGAAGCAACTTCCGCTCCAAAACAGACTCAAACTTCTAGTAAATGGAATTGGTTTGGATTTTTTCTAACATGCCTGGTTTGATTATTACACTGGGGCCAGCATGGGTTGATGTGAGAAGAAAGAGGCAAGAAGGTGATGTTCATGCAACAAATATCAACAGCCCTGTTCCCAGCATTCCCTCCTTGCTGTGCCTACATTCCTGGCATTCCCCTATTTGCCGCACCCACTTTATTCCTCCTCATCTCAGACAGAGGTATATAGCAAGTCAGTTCCCCTACAGCTGTCAGAATAGTCTTATGGCATTAAATTTTCAGCTTGCAAGAAAATTGATCAGGGCTATCTTGAGCTCTCTACATCTATTCTACATTCCCCAGAGCAGATTGTCTGAATTGTTTTCTATGGGAGGAAGCTTCTCTCTTGGTTCATGCACCAGGCTGCTTACGTACAGCTACGGTTACACATAGAGTGTTACACTATGTGAACTGCCGCAATATAATGCAGAATCACAGTGGGACATTCTGAGCATCTTCAGATGTCTTGAGCCAGTCAGGGTTGCTTTAAAAATAAAATTGTCACTGCAATTCTTTGAAATCAGGAAATGTGTCAGAGGAAGAAAGGTGCATATTAGCAATGTATTTTATTACAATTACTGTGCCAGATGCCATTAAAAAAAAAATCATTCCAACAGACACAAAGGTCCTTAAATCAGGAATTGTGTATTGTAGTTCATGATGATCGCAGATCCTCATGTCTGAGGAGAATGGGCTTAGGAACAGATGTGGAGACTACAGAAAGGATGAAGTGAGCCGTCTTGGAGAGCTCTAGCAGGAAAGCTTCCTCTGCCTGTGGCTCAGAAGACACGGAGGCCGAAGCACGTGGAAAGTTGGGTTAACCCACATCATTGTACAGAAATTGCTTACATTTTGGAAGTTTGTCAAGCAGGTGATCTGTCTGTGAATCACCAGTGCTCATGAACAAGGATGTACCCAAGGCCAAAGGCTCCTTCTGTTAGAGCTGGGATGTGATGTCAGATTCCAGCAACCACCAAGCAGTTCCTACTTGTGCTCAAGGGAACTACACCCACCCTGTTTTATCTTTGATACTGACAGTCTCTACAGTACCCAGGTGTTAGATTTTTCCTCTTGATTGATTAGAAGCCTTAAAGAATTTGGCCTCATGCAACTTTGCATCAAGTTACCATCTACAAATTAAGGATCACTTTTGTTCCCTACTGAGGCTTGGGTTTTTCTTGTTGCAGCCTCTGCTCCACCTGAGATGTGATCGTGTTCTGGGCTCTTCTGTGTCTTGCACTATCACCAGAGAGATTCTGCTGTAGGTGAGTTTGCTCACAATGCACACAGAACATGGAGGCCAGACTGGCTCACTCTTTCATGACTGTGTCAGTTCACAAGCTTTTAACTTGTGTTTGCCAATAGAGAGAACAGATATGAATCAAAGCTAGAGCAAATATTTTCTGACTATGAACCCTCTCTAAGTTCAATAGCTCTCCCAATAGTTCCCAGTTGCTCTTTTGTTTGAGGCAGAGGCCCCTGGGCTCCAATTTAAGCTCTGACGCTTAGTTTTCAAAACCACCTTTGAAGTTGCATGTGTTGATGCTCTCAGCAAGTGGGAGTGAGAGGTCACTTCTTTATTCCTTCAAATGAAAAGAAACAGCCCAGAATATCCTCCTGGTTAGAATTTCGCTCTCGCATCAGCCCTACAAGGAAGTATGTTTACTGCAGAGAGTTGCACTAAGATGGTGACAAAAATCAGGAGCGGGTACATCGTTATCTCTCAGTGCGTGCCAGAGTTGCTCATCTGGAGAAGCTGATGTTACCACAACGTACGCTAAGGTCATGCATTTGCTGTGACAACACTAGGAAAAGTTCATCTTTAGATGACATACAGTGGGAGTTCTGAGTCCTAATAATGCAAAAGTTTCCACAATAATTAAATTCCATTGCAAGGACACAGACATTAATGGAACATAGTTTAAAGACGGCGTCAAGATAAGGCACGTATTATCACTCTGGTTTGTCCTCAGTAACATTTGCACCGACATAACTGCTGTTACTAATGTTAAACTTCGTGTCATCAGTAACTATTGTGTTTAGCCAGTAACATGGTATTAATATGAATATTCCAAGCAGCAGTTTTAACCCTTGAGTGGCTGCTTACATAAAACTAGTCTTTAACAAATATTGCTCTGATCTATTAATAAAAAACCCCATATATTTATTTCCCCAGCTTGCTTCAAGAAGTTTAAAAAGGTATCCAAAAGGAACATCAGACACCAAGATTTTCCTTACCCTTAGTACTACTTAAAACACTCAGAGCTAATCTTAGGTTGTATGACAGACGGTCATAGAAAATTCAAGCTATTCGTAGACTACAAAAAACATTTGAAATTGATCCTCTAGCAAAACACTGGCCTTTTTCACCCTCGCTTACAGCTATGCCAGGATTTCAGCTTTTGCTGTAGTGAAGCTGCGCTCTATTTGCACAGCAAGTCGTATATTTTTCTAAAGCATTAACTTGTTTGCAAGTTGGGGGAACATCCTACGTTAATTGGTTTGCAAGCAAGTATATCTCAGCAACTCCTTTATCAGGAATATCTTTCTATAACACTTTGATCTCTGCTATTTCTAAAATTTGTTGCTTGTTTGACTTTCTGGGGCTGCCCTTTTAAAGTCAGGCAGCTGCAGCCTCTTAAAGCAGCTATCATTCAACTGGCAGCTGTTAGCCATATCTGGCTTTTCAAGTCCAGCTAAAAGTAGTTGCTATAACTTTTCTGAGATCATGTTATTTAACTTATAGAAAGCTTACTAATAACTTCTAAATCCTCATTTTGAGGTCATACATGAAAGCAGAGATGCTGTAAGCCTGTTCTAGGAACAAGAATTGGGGACTCAAGGGATCTTGGAGCCTAGCTCTGATTTCAACATTTTTGTCATCCTAGATGAATCACTTCTGCATCCTCAGAAAGAACATCTGAAGCATTTGTAGCATCCTCAACTCCTACAGCCCTTTTTCTCCACCCTTTCCAATTTCTGAATGAAGTATTGGGAGAATTCACACCTTCCCCCGACACCCAAATCTGGGAATGAGTTAAAACCTCTTAAGTACAATGCTATTAGGAGGAGAAACTGATCTTGTCTAAGGGTTTAAACCACAAATTTCATCCAAAAATAACCTCTCGGAATCTTTATCAAGCTGCTTAAGCATTTAGAATGAGAATGTCAGCAGGCAATGTCTGCAGAACATGGTTTGTAAGCCAAATTGTGTGAGGCAGCGGTGTATATTCTGATGTTATTTGAATCCTGGTATGGATGAAACCATGACACCCCCTCTGCACAATACAGCTGGGGGAGATCAACCAGTGTGGGGGTTTACTTAAAAAAAGAAAGTGGGTTTAACTGGAGGCTAAAAATGTGCATCTCTCATAAAACAAAATATGTTATCTATGCCTAAATTAGATGTAGTCTTGAACCCAGACCTGGGTCCAGAATGATCCTAAATTTACATGAGCCCAGATATTAACTCTTCAGCTTATGTCTCAATACTGTGGTACAGCATCCCACTTTTGTACGTTTCAATTAGAATTTCAAATTCAACTCATTTCAATGCCCACACTGCCCATCTCAGCATCTTTTTGGGGTGAGGGAGTGGGGAGCAACCTATCAAAAAGAAAAAAAGAAAAAAGTAGCCCCTGTAGTTGGCTTATCCTCTAAGGGGAGTGGGAGTACAGTTGTAGGAAACTTCTAGTTCAGAAACTAGCTTTCCTCTCCAGAGCCAGAGGAAAGCTCTTTTATTCAGTGGCTTTATGGAGGAATTGAGCCTTGATGTTTACCTAAGCAACTGTTTTACTAGATGTTGTAATTAGTCTTTTCAAGCTAGAAGAATGTTAGGAGGGTCATGTAGTTAAACCCTGGAATTAGTCACCTGTGCAGTCTGAATTCTGCCCTCTGTGGATATTTTAATTGCAATGTGTGATCATGCTGGTTTTTTCCTACAGCATGGGTGCCTTAATCAGTGCTTGAATGGGGTGATGGTTGTCACGTAATGGCTCTACCAGGTGTATTCTTTGCTCTTGGGTCTGGTGAGCGGTTCTGCACCCCTTGGTGCCGACTCAAACGCTGTGTAGACAGGCTTGGTTTTAACATGGACATGGTTTTCCCTAGTAGTTCTGGGTAGCTTCTAAATTAATTTCTCCTTGCTAGCTCCATGATGTGGTAGACTGCCCTGTCTTACAGACAAGTGGAGACACAGAATTAGGCAAATACTCTGCACAAAGATGGAGGGGTTTCACCTCCAGAAGCCTGGGCTCATTCCCTAGAATCATTGAATCATTAAGGTTGGAAAAGACCTCTAGGATCATCAATCCAACACCCCCAGGCCTCCTAAACCACGTCCCCAAGTGCCACGTCTGCGTGTTTTTGAACCCCCCCGGGGATGGTGACTCCCCCACCTCTCTGGGCAGCCTGTGCCAGGGCCTGACTACTATCGCAGTGAAGAATTTTCCCCTCACATCCAATCTAAATCCCCCCTGACGCAGCCTGAGGCCGTTCCCTCTCGTCCTGTCACTGGTGACTTGGGAGCAGAGACCAGTCCCCCCCTCACTCCAGCCCCTCTCAGGCAGCTGCAGAGAGCGAGAAGGGCTCCCCTCAGCCCCCTCTTCTCCAGGCTAAACCCCCCCAGCCCCCTCAGCTGCCCCCCAGCACACCTGTGCTCCAGACCCTGCCCCAGCCCCGCTGCCCTTCTCTGGACACGCTCCAGCCCCTCCAGGCCCTTCTTGTCCCGAGGGGCCCAAACCTGAGCCCAGCATTCGAGGTGGGGCCTCACCAGTGCCGAGCACAGGGACCCTCCGCCCTCGGGGGATTCACGCAGCCTAACGTTGCAGGGGCCCGTAGCGTTGCGCTGCCCGGGAGGCCTCGGTACTTCGGCGGCTGCCCCTCTCCGCTCGCTTCGGGCGCATGCGCGGGGGCGCTCCCCCGGGGAAGGCGAGCGCGCAGGCGCCGTTCCCGTGGCGGGCGGGGCTGGGGCGCGATCGCGAAGGGCGGCTGACAGGGGCCGCTCTCGCGAGAGTTGCTGCGGGAACGGCGGCGGCGGCAGCGGCGGCGCGGCAGGCGGGGGGGGGCGGTGGCGGCGGGACGGGGCCGTAGCGCAGCGGCGGCGCTGGAGGGGCGGCCGGGACGGGCCGCGCGGGGCCGGGCAGGCGGCGAGGACCCTCGGGCGGGGCGGCGCCCTCCCCCAGCGCTGCGCGGTGAGTCTGTGGAGGGCGGGCGTCGGGCCGCCGAGCCCCCGCCCCGGTGCGGCGCGGTGGGGAAGGCCCTTCCCGGCGGGGCCCCGGGTCCCCCGCGGGGGCCTTACCGGGGCCGGGGGGTGGGACACCCGCTGAGCCCGGGCGGCCGGCGTCCCCTGGTGCCGTGGCCTGGGCCGCTGCGCGTCCCGCCTCTCCCAGCCGCGCTCGGCGGGAGTCGCCTCAGCGCCGTCCCGGGGCGGCGGGCCTGCAGCCCGGCGGGCCCTGCCCTTCGGCGGCGCGGGGAGGGCTCCCGGGCCGGGGGCGTTGCGCTGGGCGGGCCGCGCTGCCGGGCCGTGCCCCCCTCGCCCGCGGGGTGCGGGCTGGCCCTGGTTCTCGGGGCTCAGTCGCAACCTTCCCCGGAAGAGTTCCGTGACTCCCGGCCGCTTCCGAGGGGGTAAAGGTTGTGAATACCCCGTGGGCAGGTTACCGTCCATCCTTTTCCTTCCCCGAAGACCCTTCGGGTCACGCTTCAAACGTGAGTTTCTGTGATAAAGATGTTTTTTACCTTTCTCTCCTGAATTTCCTGCTGGAGGTTGAGCGTTGGTTTTGTGGGATAAGGTTTAACTTGCCGATAGAGTTGCAAATAATCTGTGGAAGGCGAGGATGCAGTCTTGATAACTCCCACATCATCTGACTCAGGCACCTCTTTTATAACCTAAAGAGAAATATTCTGTAGCATAGTTAATAACTGGGAGAGCAATTCATAGATAAATATAGTGTTTAGGGACGTCCGTTCCTTGTGCTAAAAATTATTAAATGCCTGTGGTCAGGGGCCAAAACTTGAAGGGTCACAAATCGTTCATCTTTTTCAAACACAGCATTGTTTCTCATTGATTTCTGTGCAAACTTTGGTTATTGAGGGTTTGTGCCAAAAAAAACCCCCTTTCGATTATTTTCATCATCTCTTATGATGATTAAGTCATACAGCATTTTAAATATTTCATAATACCAGGCAAGCTTGTAACATTTAAAGCTGCTTTATACATTTAAGGAAAAAAAAGTGCAGATAAATAAATTTTGGCAGAGATGAAGTTTTCTATTACCTGATAAAATTATTTGATCTGATAAATATGCTGTGTGCTTTATGCTGTACCTTAGCTTTGTAAGTGATGTCTTGAGTTGTCCTCTGGCAAGACATGCTTAAGGAAGTGGAAACATATTAAGCTGGTAGATCATGAG
The DNA here is from genome assembly GCF_963921805.1 of Phalacrocorax carbo. NCBI lineage: Eukaryota > Metazoa > Chordata > Aves > Suliformes > Phalacrocoracidae > Phalacrocorax > Phalacrocorax carbo. The sequence continues at coordinate 1,870,223 of NC_087528.1, forward strand.
TACCATTTATGACCCTGAATGTTCTGGGTTTTATATGTTAGTAATTTAGCTTATATTCTACCTCGATCTTTTTATTATGTTATGCTTCCTTATTTGGGTAATTTGAATTAGCGCTCTGCCCTTACGATTTTTTTCTTTCTATTCTTTTGTCTAGAGCCTGACACTTAACGTTTCTGCATGTCTTCCAGATGATGTATCCACACATTTTTTCTTTCCACCGCCCTCAGTAACGTTTTGTCCTATAACAGCTGATGCAGCTTAGGATCTGCTTCTTGGCAAAATCTTCCACTGAATGTATCTTCTTTCTTCCCTCGCTTGGGCTTTTCTAAACTGTCTGTTCCTCTGTTCCTGCCCATATCACTTTCCAGAAGAACAGTAAAACAGTGGAAAGAGAACAATGAGAAAGCTCTCGCTTGTTAGAAAAAATGCTTTGTAAGAGCAGTACAAAAAGGCTACCTTGGCCTGTGTGTTTTTTTGAAATAGCTGTTGAAAGAGCATGAGAATTGTTTCCTGTTGGCTACAGCAGGGAGATTTGTATTTATAATTACTTGTGTTCCATCCTGAACTGCAGCACTGTATTGCCAACAAGAATTTACTGTTAGCTGCATCTGCTGCCCTTTCTCCCCCCTTCCCCCCCCCCCCCCCCGATCTTTTTAAGAAAAAGAGAAGTATCTTGCCCCAAATCCCGGTAAGGCAAGAGGTGAAAAACATTGATATGCTGAGAAATCTTAGTCATTTCTCTAGTAATATCATCTGATAATTCTTGTAATGTGTATTCGTTGTATTCCTGTTCTGTTACTCATTCATGCCTATCTTATTTCATTTGAAGTGTGTGGAGCTGGGGTACGCTGTAGTACTTGCAACGTGTCCTGTTTCACTGCTTTCTGTCTAATTCAAATGCCCACAGCCATGCTCTCGGTGGGCAGAGACCTAGCCTGAGCTACTTCCCCAGTGAGCTTATTTTCCCCTTGTTGTGCAGTTGGTTTGTTTGTATTTTAGCAATTATGTGGCTGCCTCCCTATAAGAACTTGCTTAAGGAGATTAGTGAACAGCAGATGCTTTCTAAGTGACTTTAAGGGAATTGATGTCCTGAGTTTATCTTTTCTGACATTTGCTGTGTAAGCATCTTGGCTTAATATTTTCAAAGCTTTTCCCTAATTTACATGTAAGTCCTGTGCCTAAACTTTGTAGCCTAAACAGCTACACTTTTGCCTAAAGCCATGATGGTTAAAGTTTTCTTCTCGCAGCAGCTGCTGTTAGTATTGTTACCTGGAAACATTGCTCCTTTATATGCTGACAATATGTGCGGTGGTGGCAGTAATACGAATGCATGTTTAAAGAAAATTGCGTGATGAAGCTCTTTCATCTTGAATTGCGCTGGACAATTTCCCAACATTGTACTATTGCTGGGTGCAGGGAAATGCCAGTGTAGTTCTTGGAAATGCTGCAATGGTTTCTCCAAGAAAGTTGTTTATTAACTCCTTCACTTAACAAAAAAAATTCGTTGATACTAATGCAGTACTAGGTAGTGATACTTGTGTACCCCAAAGAAAGGATCATTTTCCAATTGGTGGTAATTTATTTCTGTAAATATGTCTTGAGCCTGTAATGTGTTCTTTAAGTTGTGCAACTTGCTGTTCCATTCTTAGGTTTGGAACTTAGGGTTTTCAAGCGGCATTCCTGTAGCTGATGGTGTTTACGTGCCTGTATAATGATACACGCCTTCATTGTGCTGTTTGAAACACCAGAACTTTGTTGCCTGTGGTATTTGTCCTTTAAGAAGGAACAGAAACCGATGGCATTTGCCATGAAAGGTACAGGACACGTAAGCAGTGTGCTTGAACAAATGTTTGTGTTTTCCGTCGCTTCATAGGCCATCATTCCTGTTGCTCCTTAATATTGCTATAATAGCAGAAAATTATAAATACCATCAGTTAACAACCAAAGAGGCCAGGCTGTAAAGATGAGGAGATGCCGAACTGAAGACAACAGGGGCTGCCAAGGGGAAAATGTTCCCAGCGGAGGGAAGTTCATAGAATCATAGAATCATTAAAGTTGGATGAGACCCTTAAGATCGAGTCCAACCGCTAACCTATCACTGCCAAGCCCACCACTAAACCATATCCTCAAGCACGACACCTACCCTTCTTTTAAATACCTCCAGGGATGGAGACTGAACCACCTCCCTGGGCAGCCTGTGCCAATGTTTGACAACCCTTTCGGTCAAGAAATTTTTCCTAATATCCAACGTAAACTTCCCCTGGCGCAGCTTGTGGCCGTTTCTTCTCGTCCTACAACTTGTTACTAGGTAGAAGAGACTGAACCCCCCTCGCTACAACCTCCTTTCAGGTGGTTGTAGAGAGCAAAAAGGTCTCCCCTCAGCCTCTTCTTCTCCAGGCTAAAACCCCCAACTCCCTCAGCCGCTCCTCATAAGACTTGTTCTCCAGACCCTTCACCAACGTTGTTGCCCTTCTTTGGGCACACTCCAGCACCTCGATGTCCTTCTTGTCCTGAGGGGCCCAAAACTGCACACAGAACTTGAGGTGGGGCCTCAGAAAAAAAGTTGTTGCTGTTTGTATAAATATGCTAGTACAGTGCGGAGGACTGACATCAGACAGGCGGATGCTTTTTCATCAGCATTGAGACAAAAATAAAGTATTTTGGAATCATAAAAATGTAGCTAAGATGATACACTTTCTGGTTTAATTGTGTGTGGGTCAAAGCTGGGGATTCAGCGTGTTCACTTCCAGCAGTTGCTGTAGCACAGGTGGGTTGTGCCCTTGTGATCTTCGTCAGCCTTGTCAGCCTCACTGGTTTTGGTAGTGCTGCATTGGAGTACCAAAGCCAGCCCTGAGCGCTGGCCACGTGGGGGCTTCACTAAGGTACTCTTCTTTTTGATCGAGGTAAATCCTGTAAATACCTCTTCTCATTCCACCAGTTTCCTGTGAAGAAGTCTTCCTCCGGGTGTTTGCCTTGAGCTTCGTTACTCTTCATGGGGTTGGGACTTGTGGAAGAGAAGCACGAGTTAATTGCTGAACTGCATTTATGTAAGGCAGGTTTTTCTCTGAAATGAGAAAATGCTATTGCCATCTGCTGCCTTTGCATATAGCAGGGCTCTTTCTGGGCCATAACCGCAGCGACTGAATTAGCAGGTGCGTGGGTTCGCTGGTGTTTGTCAGATCTCTTCTGCCTTGAATTGTCATTGACAAGTGCCAGCTCACTGCTGGTTCCTTGGAGGGGTTTTCGTGATGGTTTTCAAGTTATAGACTGCCCCACTTGACTTTTTTTCTGATCCCTTAGCTTGCCTGCTGTCGAGTATAGTTGGAGTTAGATTAAATCCTTCCTGTTCTAACCTGAGATCAAGATATAAGCCTTTTCAGTGGTTTCAGAGTGTCTATATATGCCTTGCCAGGTTTGATGTCATTTCTTCTCTGGGCCCATAAGAGATACTCAAACTTGCTGATTTTCATGCTGTGCTTATCAAGATGTTTTTTCAGCATGTTCTGCTGCTGAAGACGCTGGAATTTCAGGGTGGTCGCTTTTACCTTAGCATGAGCCCAAACTTTTGTGTTCCTAATGTTATTTCAGGACGCTTTTTGATAGGCGTTTCAGTTCCGAGAAAGTCCTGTTAGGGAGGACCGACAGAAGCGTTCTCCGCTAGGTCTGACTTACTGTACTTGAATCCGTGTGAGCTGTATGAATGGAAGAACCCACATTATTGCTGTAAGCTGCCTCTCCGGCCCGGTCTGTCCCGGTGCTGCGTGCGGCGGGAGAGGAGCGCATCGCCCTGCCGCAGCCGCCTCTCCCCATTCCGGGCTGGAGCTGGCGGGGTTCAGTTTTGCGCCCCGCGAGCGGGGATGACCGGAGCCCCCCGGTGCCCCCCGGTGCCCCCCGCCGGCACCGTGGGCAGGGCCGCCCGGCCGCCTCCCTCCTCCCGTTAGCTCTGGCGGGAATTAGGGGTCGCCGGGAGAGGCGGGGGGAGGCCGGGCTCTGCCCTCCCTCCCCTCCCGGGGCTGGGCAGCCTGCGCGGGGCGGCGGAGTGGCGGGCCCGGTGTGTCCCGCCCCGGGGACCAGGGCAGCTCCTCCCGGTGGTGGTCGCGAGGGCGACCGTTGGGCGCGGGACGTGGGGCCTGGGCGAGCGGCGGCGGGAGGAAGCGGCGGCCGCGCCGCGCCGGGCGGAGGGAGCGGCTCTGGGCGCGGCCCCGGCCATCGATCCCTGCCACTTCCCCTAATGGCCCGTCTCTTCCTCCTCCTCCTCCTCCCCTAGGGCGGATCGTCCCCCGGCCTCCCTGTATGTGAGAGTCGGGGCCGGCCTCTCGGACGGAGCCGGGCCGCCGCGGGAGGGCTGAGCCGGCCGCCGCGGGAGGAGCGGAGGCTTCGGGGAGCGCTTCCTGCCCACCGCCCTGCGCGGCAGCCCCAGCATGGAAGCCATCGCCAAGTACGACTTCAAAGCCACCGCGGATGACGAGCTGAGCTTCAAACGGGGCGATATCCTGAAGGTAAGCGGAGGGGAAGGGCTCGGGGGTTCCCGCTTTCGCCCTGGGCTTTTCTCCCGCCAGGCTCTCCCTGCCCCTCAGACCCCCTCTGCGCCCCCGGCGAACGCCATCTCCTTTCAACGGGGAACCTCAAGATTTCCTCAGTCGCGGCCTGAGCTCCTACGAGCAGGAGAGGCTGTTTGGTTTCTGTGTAGAGCATGCATCCCGACGTGTCTCATTTCTCTCTTCTGAGACTGGAATATTTGAAAACTTAGTCGTAAACATGGTAGCGAATAAGCAGAAGCACAAGATAATCTCTACACCGAATTCCCTCCTACGAGAGGAAACCCCTTAAAGTAATCAAGATCATTTTGGTATTCCTTGCCTTTGCCTCCTGCCAAGGATTCCGATATCAAAGACCAGTGATTAGATTATTTCTCAGCAGATAATCTTTTAGCATCAGGCTGTCAAATATTGGTGCTGAGTTTTATCTTCAGTCCTGATGAACTCGAGTGATAAGCTTGTGGCTGAATATTTAATGGATCCATGCAGATGTGTGTAAGTGGATGTTGGAGTGCATTAGAGGAATTTTGGTCTACAGTTCTTCCAATATATCAAAGGCTTTTGACACTTCCTCTTGGCTAAGTTAAAGGAATTTGAAAAATATTTGCATTTCTAAAACTTTATTTAAAAAACTGGGTGCACAGAACAAACCCAAATTATTTTTTTTTTTGGGTGGGGGGATGTGAAATATAAAAATCCGTAGTGACTTGGCCTCAGTGAAGCATAGCTTTGAGCTTGCTTCCAAGTAATAAGAGCCATATTGTGGAATATTTTAATGGAGTTTCATCCAGAGTCAGTATTTCTCCGTAAATGATAAGATGGGCTTTACCTTCCTAGCGTGATGTATTCGGTGTTAAACTATCTTAAGATACTTCTTTCTGACGTGCTTTGAGTAGAAATTGTTTTGAGGTGCCTATCCTGCAGACGTAAAGCTGTAACTTTGTGTGTGCTGACAAATCAAGTCCTGCGAACCTCAGTGGGATTACTCATCTGCTCAAAATTTTTGCCAGGGAAGGGCTTGATTTTTAACTACTATTTTAAGATAAGTTGGAAAAAACAACCTCTATCTGTAAACTTAATATGTGTCTCTCAGAGCTGATATTTTGACAGCAGGACTGTGGCTTTATTAGAAGTGCCGTACTAGTGTGTGGCCATCAACAGATAAAGGTTGCAAAAATGTCTCCTGCTTTGTGATTGATAACTTTTAAAATAATTGCATCTGCTTATATCCTATGCATCCCTGGCCCATAACTGGCCTAAAAATGCCTGTTGGACCTGTACACCTCAATTCCAGCATTCGTGTAAATTACCAGAATATTGCTTTTTCCTGGTTTTGAGCATTTGAGACTGTCAGAATTTTAGAAGTCTTCTGTGATAACCCTGCATTTAATTTTCTTAACCTGAGCTGTATTCTTCTGCTTTGGGTTACTACTAGCTACCCTTGGCTTTTATAGTGGACTTGAAGTAGACCACAGCTGAAGTCAGCTTGTAGGAAACACTGAACAGGAAGGAAAAATTAAGTATAATGAAATATAGTTTAAGTGTATTCTTAATTATTTTCAACTGCAAATGAAGGTATAGAAGGTTTTAGAAAGAACTACAGAAGTTTGCTGCAGCGTATGAAAAAAAGTCTTGTAAAATTTGCATTCATTTAAAATATTCTCTAAGAATTACAGGACTCTTGAAAGTTTAATCTATGCTAAAACTCTTACACCTGCATGCAGTGGCTGCCAGTAATGTGTTCCTGAGTCCTAGCCACTTGATGTCATCCCATAGATAGAAATTTCATCACAGTAACAGAAACGTGGTGGTATGTATGCTGTTACACGACATCAATCATTGTATTTCTCCTAGAATATAGAGAGGGGTTTTCCTACTCTACACAAAACCTGGGCTGGACACTTCCTCAAAGTGTAGCTGAACAGTTCTTCAAACTGTATTTCCTTTCAGCTCATATTCTGAAAAGGCTTACAAACTTTACGTATTTACTTCATAGATGAGTAAAATGAGTCACAGAAATGGTAAATTGCTCAAGAATATCACTAAAATTAGTGGAAACTAAGAGTTTCAGGGATCTTCCTTTAGCATATAGTTGAGTTCCGTGCAGCGTGGTAAGGTTCGATGTGTAAAGCTGGCAAGTCTCAGACAAATAAGCCAAAAGCAATTATAATTGTTACAGTTCACTTTCCTCAAACTGACAACCTTCTGTGGTGCTTTGTGATTTTGAAAGTCAGGTTCACTTCAAACGTGTTTCAGGTTTTGGCAGTTAATTTCTGTTAGATATGCCGGATCTGTTTTGTTAGTGCTCTGCTCATGACTGAGAAATCTCAGAGTATCCCATTCATGTGATAGGTCTTATTAATCAGGTTAGTCCTGCTGCACTTGAATGGATTGGGAAGAGAAATAAACTTGTAACACGTTGAGTATACCTGCACGCTTTGCTCTTTTGATGTCCCTGGCTGAGGCACACAAGTAACTTGAAGGCGTCTTTAAATCTAGCTATTAGATGCCTGTCTTGATGCACCTCCAGAAAGTCACGTTAGTTTGTTGGCATATATGATGATGGGAAGGGTTTGTTTCATAGCGAAATGTTACGCTTTGGCTACACTAAGGAAAGAACAAAATCTCTAATACTTTAATTCTTGCTCCTTGGGAGTTCATGTTTCGCTTTGTGGGGAGAGAAGGCAAAGATGCGCGCTGCCTGCCGCCCTCTGATTTCAGCAGATAGCTTGCCTATGATGTCATGGTGCCATTACTGCTGCATACCCTCATATTCGGGACTTGATTGAATAGCATTTGAGCTGTAGCCATTAAGCTGGTTGTTAGTAATCTTGTGGCTGGTTTCCAAAAGTGAGTGAAGGTAGTTGACCTTTGGCTTGCAATTGTAAAACAGCTGAGTGAAGAGGAAAAGTGCTTGGCCTTTTCTTTTGTGGGCACTGTACAGTAAAAACTGCTTCTATGATTTTTGTAACCCTGGCGGTACACTGGACCCCCCTACCCTTTTGTCTGGCAGTTCCGTAGCAGTGTGTGGTATTGCCGTTTCGGGAGGTGCAAACCGACAGCTTTCTTTAAACTTTTGAAATATGCTAAATACTGCTCACTGAGCCTTTTCCAGAGAAGGAAAAGCTTGCTGCTTCCTTCTGTGTCTTCTGATTGCAGCAGAGTGCTGCAGCTCTCGAGAGCACCGTTCTTTCCACATATTGGTGGTCACCTCACAAAAACTTGCTCATGGCTGGTGTCCTATTGGTGGTGTGAGATAGCCTGTCCTGTTACTTTTAAAAAAGTAAAAACCCACCAAACCTGAGGGATTCCTACTTGAATTTTTTATTTACTGTTTTTCACTTGGAATAGTTGATGGTTGTCATGATGCTTTTTCAGTCTTTTCCCTTTTCACTTTCTGTATTTATTGAAGTTCGGAGTAGGTGACTTCGGTCTCTGTTTGTTATTCACATCTTATGTCCCCCAAAACTATTGTATTTCTAGCAGCTTCTGGTTTTGTTGGCCTTTGTGCTAACTGGCAAGAATCCAGACCTAAAGTGTGCTAATACTTGCTGGTGGTTTGGCAGGAGCCGGGAGGGGGGGATGAGAGAAGAAACACCATCATTCTTTCTCTCATCTCATCATAATTTCTTTTTTCTGTTTTTCCTACACCTAATCTGAAGTGTACAGTTAATACCATGGTGCTCTGATAACAGTTTCTGCAGGGTTAATGCAGAAGCAGCAAACATATTAGTGAATGTTTTGAATGTTAGAATTGTGTTGGGTTTGGTTTTTTGTTGGTTTGTTGTGTTTTGTGTGTTGTTTTGTTTTTGTTTTTTTTTTTAAAAAAAGAAACAGCTGTAGGCCCACTGCTCCATTTCCTCTTTCTCCTCCTTCTGCCGTAGGGCTGGGGCATAACTGGAAAGTGATTTTCTGAAGAATTGAATAAGTTCCTGTTCCCAGTAGTTGTCAGCATAATTAATTCGGGGCACTTACAGATTGTTTTTATGAGTAAAATTATTCAGGTGGTGTTTTAAATAGAGGGCCATCTTTAATTTCAGGGTTTTCACTTGTGTGTGACGTACAAACCAGCTTCCCTATATGATAAAAGAAGGAATTCCTTGATGGGATTTTGATCACTTGACAATTCCGTTCAGCAAGGTCAAGACGTCTCTCCTGCTCTGATCACACACTCGGCAGTCACCGCAGGTGCTGTTCACGTGATTAATTGCCACCAGACTGATTTTCTTTCTGTCAGCCTTTAAGAGGATTGGGTGTTTGCAAACAGTTGATGCTGAGATGGCAATTTCAGTTCCTGTGTGAAAACCATTTTTCTGTGTCTGGATAGAGTGAAACAGTTTTGCATAGAGAGGGAAGTACGATAAACACAGGGAGCATGGCCTCCCTTCTCTTCTTCATCCCTTGTCTTTGACCTCACCTGTGTTGGCTGTTACATCGTGGTGTCTCTGCTAGAGAACAGAAATCCATGGCTTGCTGATGAGAAGTGCAAAGACTTTTCCTCTGGTTTGGGTGAAATTGTCTTCACTCTCATCCGTTCTCTCCTTCTTTACGCACCTCCTTTGTCTTTCCCCACTCTTTTTTGATGAATTCTGTGGCCTTGATTAATATGTGAGAAACAGTTTTCTGAATTAATGATTCATGCAGATTGCAAGCACTGTGTGCTTTATAGAGAAATAGGGAAAATATTAGAACAGGTTGCCCAGAGAAATTGTGGAGTACCCATCCCTGGTGATACGTGGACAATCCCCTGGGCACTCTGATCTAATGAGACTTGTTTTGAGCAGGACGGGGATTGGTTGACTTCCAGAGGCCCTTCCAACCTGCGTCATTCTGCAACTTAGCTGTGAGTGGCAACACTGTTGTATGTCATGGTTGATTTGTAAAGGTGCACTTAGGTCATATTCCTTGGCTGGCAGCCTTGAGTAAAGATGATATTAGTCATCAATATGTGATCAATATTGCTGTCTAAGAAGACAGAACTGTTAGAAAATTGGAGAGACTCATAGAGACAAGTACAGTTATCTTAAACAGAATTGATTTGGCATCCTGTGTTAAGAAGAGGCGCTGCTATAAGTGGTTGCATTCTTCTGGTCTACCTAACTATTCAATGTTTTTAGTATGCACTTCTCAAATATTGCTGCTTTTATGTATGATCTGAAGGTGGGGTGTGTTTTATTAGCCAATGTCTCTAGTCACTGGGGGGAAGGGTTGTGGGAAGGAACTACCTACCTCCACGAGGTGCCCAAAAAAGAAAACACTCATGTTTTGTGTTTGTGAAGGAGCTTGGACCTGCCTGGAGCAAGATTGCGAGGCTGAAGGTGCCTCTGTGCAGAAGATGTAAATATGGAGTATTCTAGACTGAAGGTGTAAAGCGGTCTTTGCAAGCGAAGAGTAAACACCTTCCTCCTTGAAAATGGCATCCTTGTTTCTACTTAGTAGCTATTTATGATGATTATTTAAACTTGCCACTGAAAGCGGAGAAAAACTAGCTCTAGTGAGCTGTGTGCTACCTGAAGCCTACTGGAGTTTTGAACATCAGACAAAGCAATGATAAAAGCTAGTGGTTAGCTCAGCTAATTGGCTTAACATGTATTGCATTCTGTTGTAACTAGGGGAAATGATGCTAATTTGAAGCTCCAGCTACCTTTTGCCAATTTAATGGAAGCGCTGTTGTTGAAGCTTCTCTGCAAGGTCCAGCTTTTGGTACGGCTGGTGTGATGGACTTCTGAAAAGCGTTAGCGTACACTTATCAGCAAATCACATTTTGGCTTGCTAAATTATTTATCCGCTTTGTTCAGCATGCGTGTCAAACTGCAACCAATGTGATGTGCTCTTGTGTTCATTTACTGACAACACAAAAATGTCGTCTCTCCTTTTTGGTTCCGTGACGTTTCTCTTGTGATAACTCCACATTGAGGGAATGTCTGAGAATTTCAGATCAATAAAATCTATTATTCTGAGGGACGTCCCAGGTGTTAATGGACTAACCTTGACTTAGTTTTTTGGTGGTGTTTTCATTTTTTTTTTTGTAAACGAAAATGGTAAAAGCATGATCACAGTTGGGGGAAGACTTTAGTGGCATGTATAAAAGATTGAGTGTGTCATAAATGAAGTTGTCCTGGTTTTCCAGTTTCTGTGCAGAGCCCTGCAAGTTGTGGGAGGAGGAGGGGTCTTGTTTGTAGCGAAATACAGACTTTTCTGATTTCTTGCTATAATCAATAAGGATCCAACTAAGTGAGGGGAGATAAGGAATCCCATTTGTCCGTGTACGGCTCAGCCTAACATAAGCAGTGAACTATATGACCCCTTGATAAAATCCCTTGTGCATTAGTTGGCTATGCACGTGGCTATGCACGAGAAATCAATAACAAAAGCCTAAGCCTTGGGGGAAAAAAAGCGCTGGGCAAAAACTTAATTCTGTTTCTTTGAAAATGAAAGAAAATTAAGCATTAGTCCCCTAACAACACTGGAGCCAAAAATCTTATAATCTCGCATTGAGCAAAGAGGGAATGTAATCATCAACCGTCAATTGAACATGATGACTTTTACAATATAAATCTAAACTGGAGGGAACTACTAAAGACAACATTAGGACATTTTCATGATTGCTGTGAGACTGGACTGTTGTATTAATTTAAGGCTATTATACTGATGACGCCAGATTTCCATACTTGCTGGTTACCTCTGAATTAAAACCTTTGCAAAATTGTTAATGATTTTATTTATGTAGGTATTGAAAGATTCGAAAAATCAAAGCTAGTTCTAGAACCATAATAAACAACACTAAAATATCCAATCAAGCTCCTTTACTACCCCCCGCCCCCCAAAGCGTATTTTAAGCCATTCGCATAATGGGCATCAGCAAAAGGGTTTGGCAACGTAGTCGAGATGAGTTTTGTTTGAGTTTTTCCCATGTGAACGTGTGTGTAGCTTCACATTTCTTCTGGTCTGTGGTGTTGAATTGCAGAACGCCCTTTCCAGGTTTGACAGCAGACCGTTGTTAGAGCAATAAGCAGAACGGAGGGGAGACTGTTGCACCCCTCTGCACACAGGATTACGGCTACGTCCGCAATGCCTAGTGAAGAGATGGGGCTTTATCTCTGTAGCTGTGCCCAAGCTAACTTTCAGGCAGCTGGAGTAATGATAACCACGTTATGGGATTCAGCATGATTTACAAAACTGACACGGGACTCTGGATGAATACTTGGCCTGTGCTTAGTTCTGTATTACAAGGTGCGTGATGCATTAATGTCTGAGCTGGTTATGCTGGAGGTCTTAATTAGCAGAGGTATAGCAAAGGATAAGCCTATTTCCCTTCTTCCCCCCCGCCCTCACTCCCTTCTTTCAGGGCTGGTGGGATAGGTGCTAGCCAGAGAGATGTGACTTGTGAACATAATGTTTAGGTAGAAAAGTGACCAAGGAAATGCATTTGTTCCTCCTCTGATGCCTAATTTTATGGACTTAGAAATGGAGCTTTTGTGTAATAATCCATTTCAGTGGGGCACTAGTGAGAAGAGGCACTAGGTCTCAGTGGTTTTTTATTTTTTACTTGCTTTATTTAGCATTTTGTTGGGAAGGCTGCCTTTGATCTCTATCATTTCCAGTTTTCTCTGAAAATTCTGTTAAATTCAAAATGCAAATGAGTAGGTGACTTATATGCGTTCTGCATTTCTACACAGATCAGCAAATTGATATTGCAGTAGTCTGATACGCAAGTTCTTATCTGCAGCTTTATTCCACAACAGTTCTTGCTCTTTCATTTCCTTTGCTGGCTCTGCAGTGGCAGTTAACATTATCTCCCAAGTTGGGCAAGCATCAGTGACTAGAATATATACAAGGAAATAAAAATGGGGAGTTTTGATGCTTTGGGCCTTGGGAGAGAAAATAGGATAGGACAATACTTTCCATAATTTCTGTTTATTATCTACAGCATGGGGAATGGTGTGTAAAGTTGTTCCTTTCCCTCAAATATCCATATAATTTTAGATGGAACATCAGCATCGTCAGTCTCAATCTGTCAAGCTCCAAGCTGCACTTCGTCACGTTCTAGGCTCATGCCATGTTGCTGAGTATTTAAAGCACTGCTCATGAGCGGCACATGCCTTCAACTTTGAAGTCGTCTTGCAACACCTCAGAAGAGTAGGTGTTCAAATGGAATAGAAAAACAGTTGTAAAGCAGACTGTCTGCGGCAGAGCCTGAACTTGTTCCCATGTCGTATGTGCATCACTGGTGTCACCATCTGACAGCTCAAGTGAGAGTTGGTTTAGCAAACTTAAGAATGTGGGTTTTTTTTTCATGGTGACATGTGCTAAACACATGGGTTTGTATAACTGAGCTCTAATAGAGCAAAGAGTGAACTGACAGTCTTAAAAACTGCTCATGATAATTATTTTTAGGATGTTTATTATATTTCTGAAACCCAGATGCTACTCTACAATACTTCCTGATTAGTTACTAGATGCATCTGAAATTTACATTTTAAATGGTTGTGTTTATAATTTTCCTCAGCCTGTATTTTTTCTCTCTTTACTAAAAGAATAGTGTTTTTATCTAGATACTAAATAAAAGCCCATTTTAAAAATGTCTTAAATGTCTTGAAGAGCCTAAGAGGCCTTTACTCCCCTTAAGGAATGATTGCTCACTTGAGCTTCTGTACCTGATCTTGGAGCCTTTTGTCTCCAATTGTTTGAGGTTGTGTAAACAGATAGGCAGCCCTGTTACTGGAGAGTCATCAAGTCAGTGGTTTTTTTGATCCCGTGGGGGCCAGTCAGGATGGTGACTGGAATAAGACAAAAGTTAGGACAGCTATTTTTGCCTAGGAAGTAGATTGTCAGCCTCCGTAGAGTAATTAATTTATAATTGTGATGTTCAGACATTACTGACCTTTATAAATAAAAGAGAGAAAGAGAACACTTAACAGAGTAGACTTACTCTGTTTGTACCTGCTGAATTTAGCTTCTCTGCATGCGTTCATGTCAGCATGCACACTTTGTCATGAGCTGCGTGTTGGCTCCACTGCAGCTGGACCTCATGCAGAGAGCAGAAAGCATTTTTTTTTAAGTTCAGCTGAACTGTAATTACACTGTTTGTCTCTAAAACCTCTTATTTAAATAATTTGTCTCTGGAATTCATGTTTTCTGCATTAAGCCAGCCTACTTCTTGCTCTAACTTGTACTAAAACTCTACAGGTTTGCATGTGGAGGGGAAAAAAAACAGTGCTGCTGTTATGCAAAATTGTTTCCCTTGGGAGGAAAGGGGGGAATTCTTCATGAGTTATGTATGAGCCAGCAGGTTCCACTAATCATAGCAGCTCTGCTGGTGCAGAAGACTTGTGGTCTAAGCTAGTCAGCCCTCTGGTTTGTGAGAAGTTGGCACAGAATTTTAAACCATGCAACTCTTGCTGAGCTTGAGTAGGATTTTCCATCATAAATCTTAAGTGCAGTCAAATTTTGAGTATTCTTTTGTTACCTACACTTCTTTAGCAGAAATATGAAACCGATATTTTAACCATTTGATCTGGCTTTTACTTTCTGTTGTTAACAGTAGGTTATGATCTACTTGGAAAGAGCTATCTATGCTTAGATTCCAGGTTTAAGTGGAATTATTTCAGAATACTAGGAAGGATTTTGAGCTGCAGAAGTGTGCATCTTTTGCTAGTTCCTCTGGAAAACCTGCCACTTTTACTTACAAGGTATTTCCCTGAGCTCCTGTGTAGCTGAGATCTTGTGCTCTGATCTTTATGACTACTGGGGGCATAAATAATCAGGGAAAGCCCCCAGATTCCCTTTGGGGCCAAGGGGGAAGGCAAACAAGTGCTCAAAGCGCATCCTACAGTTGCAGAGGAAGGGAAGAAACAAACGCAAGTTGGAAAATGAGGAGGAAGCGGCAGCTGTAATGGAGACAAGTACAATGAAAACATCTAAAGGTGAAATTTGGCATTTAAAATGTTTTTTTTTCCCAACCTTGCCTTCAAACAGTAGTACCTGGATTTTGGTGAGGTGAACATCAGCCTGACAAACATGCCTCGTTGAGGCAATATCAGGAAACCCTGTTGTGCATACATTCCACAGCTAAATTTTATGTTTCTTTAATGTTTTCAATGTCCTTGAAGAATACTTTGTCAAGACATATCCTTAGCCCTGGAAGTGATAAAGCAAGGCCAATTTCTGACCACCTTCACTTCTGTCCTTATTTCTTAAGATGTATTTTGTACTGTCACCTCTGCCCTACCTCTAATGAAATGATAGTTTGTCAGAAACTAATGCATGGATTGCCTGTTTTGACCATTTGTACCAGGGTGCTTAAGCTTTCTTCCAGCATCAGACTGCCTTGATACTTCATTAAGTATCACTTCCTGCTAAGGAGTTCCTCAGTTTTTTCCTGAAAATTGCCTTCTAGGTTAAGAGTGTGTGAGCTGCTCTTGGCCAGGATGGATAGATGGAGACTCTTGTGACTCTGCCTAGGAAGACCCAGATTGAAACTAACAACTCTCTTTAGAGGCTGACAGAAAATAGAGATAACCAAAGTGACTATAGCTGACCCAGCTTTCCTGGCGTCCACCCCTTCCTTTACAGCTTATGTCTGGAAGTCTTGCAAGCTGTTACCTTCACTCAGTTTATTTAGGTAATGTAGAAAGGAAGAGCATAGGTAAAAAAGAGGTTTCCGATGTTTCTATAAACTTCAGTTTTCTTTTCCTTGAAAAGCTTGTTTCATTCCACCTGTCTCTGTTTGGATTACAAACATGTGCGTGATGCTGCAGTAAGATTAGAGACACTGGTGATGCTCTTTGCATTATGAGTACTAAGTTCCTCATAAAGCTTATTTGTTGAGAAGAAAAACTTGTTTTTAACTTTCAAAAAAGTTGAAGTTATTAAACATAAGGCAATATGTTGATGAAAGAGATGCCCTACAGTCTGGTCAGCTACTGGAATCTACCCATGGGTGACTAGGGTGGATGGCTCATCAGCATTCTGTGTAAGTGGCTGAGCTACCCCACGAGTGTATAGTTCCAGACTCTTTTGGGCTCCCTAGTTTAAAGCCCCCACAAAGCAAATACAGTTAGGCCATGTTCTTGGTTTGCTTTGAATCTAACCAGATTTAGCTCTTTTTGTTCAGGATTGCAGTCCCAAAAGAAGTCTGGCTATACATAATCAAACTCTTGTAAAACCACCTATTTTCCTTCAGTCGTGGTCCCCAGAGCTCCTAATTTACTCATTGGGGGCAGAGAGGGCATCACGCAAATGAGCGGAGCTGGCTCTCGTGCCCTAATGCAGGGAACAAGTAGCGCTGCTGGGGGGCATTTGGGTTTGGCAAGGTTTTCCTGCGCTATCACAGACAGGTTGGAGATGACCTTTTGTGCAGCCCTTGTACCATGTTGCCAACTACCTGTATTAGCTTTCTCCCGCTCATTGTTCATTGCTGAAGCTAATATTAAGTTTCTAATACATTTATAACAGGTTATGCTTTTGACTCCTCCAATGGAAGTAAATTCTACCCTTCATAATGTTAAAATACTGTCCTGTATCATTCTGGAAGCAGTTCCCATCCAAAGTGAATTAGATGCAATTTTCATCATTAAAAGTAATAGAAAACTCTTTGCACATACAATGTTCCTCTATTCTTCCCTGAATATCTGTATTATTTGCCATTAGAGACTGGGCTAGATGGACTCCTTGAGTGCTGACTGCACTGGGTGAGATGTTTAACACTGGACGTCATCCTCCTTCTTGGATAAGGTCTTGGCTTCCTGTAGTCAAGCTTTAGTGACTTTCTCGGGACTATTGTGTTTTAGTAGCCACTGACGGCTGTACCTTCTGTGCATATTTCTAAACCCATTTTGAGTCCATCTGAACATTATAGCATTACGTTACCATAACGTAAACATGTACTGTGTGGAAAAAAGTTACTTCCTCTATTGGTTTGAAACTTGCTACCTGGGAATTTTATATATTTTATTTTTCCCCTCTTCTGCCCTCCTCCCCTTGCAGGAGATGGTAGGAAAACACCTCTCCCTGTACTTCTCATGGGGAGAATAGATTTGCAAATATCCTCTTGTCTTTGTTGCTTTTTTCCTGAGAAGGAAGTTGGGGGAGTCTGACCTCCTACAGTGCAAAAACCATTCCATGCTTTGATTTATCCTTGATTCTTTCTCAACTTTTTTAGTTCATTTAGTATTTTTTGAGATGGGTTGAGCGAAGGTGCTCAGAGTATTCAGGGGCTGACACAGAACAGATTTACAGTGTCAAAATATTTGTTTTTGTTCTTTCTTAACAGAACATTAAATAATGTTCCTAACTTGTTTTGAGACTACTAACCCCATGATTCCAGGATATTTGCTGAAGAGTACTATGTTTAAAACCTGTAGCTTCATATAGTTATGGTTCTTCAGGGTTTTTGGTTGTTTTCCCTCTCGCGTGTTATTTTGCATATTGTATTTAATCTGATATTTATCATCTGGTCTTTTAGTATTGAAAGTTTTAAGGTTTGAGCAGGCTTAATAACCGCCTTGGGGAACTTTGCCACTTCACCCCTCGGTCGCCTTCTCAGATGGCTGGTGCAGCTGTTGAACAGTGGAGCCCCTCCTGGGATCCCCATGGCACAGCCTCCCTCCACTGGGCATTGACCCTTCAGCATCCGTGTTAACCCTGTAGGAAACCGCGGGGGGGTTTCCTGGGTTGTTAATGAGTATGTTTGTGGAGAGGAGTAGCTGAAAATGTGAGGAGTTGTTGGGGTTTGGGTTTTGTTTGATTTTTGTTTTGTTTTGTTTTTTTTTTTAAATGAAGCAACCCACATAAAGCCTAGAAAAGCCTGAGTCTTGGTCTTGTAACTGTTCTGGGTTATCTCAGTTAGCGATTCATCTGTCTTCTATATGGAGTTACATTTTTGTTCTCTCTTGCCACTGATTAAATGGAGGTCTGAGGTGAAGACTGCTTTTTGCTTTTATAGCCTCGCCAGAAGAGCCCAGCTTCCAAACAGCTGCTTGAAAGTCAACTTAATTGGATAGCTGTATTTCCAGGGAGGTTTTATGGCTGCATACTAGCAATATTGCTGCAAACCAGCTGGGACCAACTGGCATCTGTCACAGTGCAAGATATGTATTTAATATCTTTAGATAAGGCCTGATCCTGGTTTGTGAGTACATTAGTAAGATGGCTTCCACATATTGAGGTGTTCCCAGAACTCTACTTTTGGGAAAGTGTTTTGAATGCATCCACGCTAACGCAACAGTCTGAAAATCCCATTTTGTTGTGTTGGAATGATTGACCCCTGTGCAGGGCCCTGGGGGATAGTTTTTTGTGGTCAAGGCATTGATCTCCTGACTGGACCCTCCCAATAAGGGAGAATTTTAGTGCCTTAGCTTTTACTGGGACTTACAATGGAGATATTGTGCTACTATAATGTACTTGGGAGCTTAAAATTAGTCTGTGGTCAAATAATATACCCTAGGGTGTCAGTGACCTGCATTATGATGTCCCTTCCAGGTTATTGCAATGGAGCCATAACGAGTTCTATTCTTGTTTTAATTTGTTCTTGACCTGGAACAGTTCTTCTAATTTGAGACACTAATTAGGAGATGGTTTTAGTTATCTCTGATCTTTTCCATGAAGAATTTGGTGCCTCAGCTGTCTTGACTTTAGGATTCTGGAGCAAGTTACTGCTTTGGGGATTTAGTATCTGCGTTTCTGCATTATTCATGTAAGGATACTTTTTGATTCTCTTTTTTTTTGCCTATAAGCCAAGAAAGCAGCAATAGACTTCTCTTGCAGGGATCACTGGTGTTTCTAATGGTATGTTATATTAAAAACAAAGAAAAAGATATATCAGTACTTATTTATCAGTTTTATATTTCTCTGTTCCTCTGAGATATTGTAGGTAATGCATCTTTTTAAATTAAAACATGGTTCCTGTATTAGTATACTGTTTTTCTTCCTAAACCTGAGTAACTTTGGACGAGTGTTTCTTTTCCCGATCCATATGATCGTGAGCTACGCTGACTATTGTAGGCTCAGTCTCTTAAATATACAAAGTTCTCCTACTCTCGCTTGGTGTGAGCAAATTCCATTTAAATGTTTTATTTTCCTTTTACAGAGAGAATTGGACATGAACTAATGCTATTCTATGAGCCCTGAAGTGAAAGAGGAACTTCATAACATAAGGGGAATTTTTTTAAAGCATCGCTTTGACATGCAGATGTTGCCCTTTTTTTTTAAATGGGCCTCATTTTCCACTCTCCCCTCCCCTGTAGTGAGTAATTCAGCAGATTGCTTTCAGAGAGTCCCCACAACTGTGGTTTTGGACTTTTTCTAAGGTAGAATGCAAGTTAAACTTGCTTTGGAGTTCTTGGGCCTAGCACTTTCCCAGTTTAAGTGCGAATAGGAACACTGTTTTGACCAGAAAGGAGCATACGTTACAGACAGTCGGGCAGCTCTCCGGTGTGCGTGTAGTCCTTGCTGTGTGGTGGTCATCTTGCCTCTCTCTCTTTCAAAAGAGGAGGTTATTGATATCTTTCCACTTTTTGCCTGGCCTCTGGCATTCCATATGGGGTTTCTTTTTGGGGTTAAACGTAGGCTATTTAGTTCTGATCGCTTTCCTTGTTTTAGAGGAATGATCCTTATTCTTCAAAATCTAATTCCTTGTTTATGGTTCAGACATCCTTCTCTGCAACTCCTCAGTCTATCACTAGTTAGCAAAGCGTGTTCATTTTTCAGTCTACCAAGAAGTGTGTATTTTTACAGGCTCTGGTGGAGTGCGTGTTCTTCATTTCTTTTTTGAAAGGCTAATCTTTCCTGTCTTGCAAGTAATTGTTGGGGTTTTTATGGTTAAATTGAGGCCGTTGTAATTCTGAATTTTTATGCCAACTTTGTGAGTACAGAGCTGTGGGTGTTTCGTTCTGTATCGTATTGGTTCTCCAGAAATTGAGCCACAATCTGATGATGAGTTTGGAGAAGAAAGAAAAATGGTTTAGTGTTGGAGTGAATCAACACTTCTAACTAAGGCCTGTTGTGACCCAAAACCAGGCTAAACTGAAATGTCGTTAGACCATTTCTGGGATATAATAGTTCATTATTCCATAGCAGGCTGAAAACAATCATGCATTTCTTCTTAAACTCAAAGTTATAATGAATTAAAGATCAACATGAGACATTAGTACACCAACCCTACTCTGTGTTTTTATAGAATTTGGTGCGTTTGCCCTGCTGAGGTTTCCATATGCTAAAGGCGTGAGTCGCTAGGGAAGCACTGAAGAAGCTTTGTGCAGCAAAGGCTGTCAGTTTTGGCAGTTGTGTAAAAGCTGGGGTAGATTGTTCAGTGTATTGCCCAAGTCTTCCTGATAAAATGACTGAGGATACAATGTCAACAGTATTGACATACAAGTTGTATCCCTCATGATCAAAGTGCTAAAGGAACCTGGAAGAGAAATGAAGGGCTTCAACTGAAACAAGTGTGTTTTGGTCACTTTCTAGATTTAGAAATAACTGAGCATAACCAGTGTGGTGCAGTTTGTTTTTCTTGGCTTTTAAATTTGTTAGAAACATTTCTCAAAACAACCTGTGAAGCAGAGTTGTGATTAAATATATTTTCACAAAAGTTTAGCTGCAAAATCCATTGAAATTTTTTTCCTTTTTTTTTTTTTTTTTTAAATCTAATGTCAAAAAATACCCCAGTCAACATGACAAAAAAAAAAAACCTTAATGTTTTCTTCCTGCATGCCCAGAAGTTTCAGTTTGGAGTGTACCTGATGTCTTTGGCTAACAAGGGTCTTCCAGTACCTCTGTTGTTTGAAACCTTTTTCTCTTGGCAAAACCTGACCAGGGGGAAATGACCGAAGTTGCCAAGTGAAAGCTCTGTTGTATCTCATGACAACCTCCAGTGGTGGCTTGAACAGTCTGTAAGAATGGACTGTTTGAACTGTCTTTGAACTTCAGGTTATTAGTGCAACACCAGCTTAATCCTGGTTGAGTTTTGTTTGGGTTTTTTTGGTTTGGTTTGGGGTGTTTTGGGGTGTGGTTGGGTTTTTTTTGGTGGGTTTTTTGGTTTGGTTTTGGTTTGGGTTTGTTTTTGTTTGTTAAAGTGTGGCTGATGACCTGCTGGGAGCTGTGCCTGTTTGAAACGTGGGCACAAGAGAATGGCAACATGCTGTCTCAGGCCTTTAAAAGCAAGTGCCCTAAAAATCTTTTACCATTAAAGGGCCTCTTTATTATCTTCTCTTTCTCCCTCATTCAGTGTTATGTGGGAAGGAAAATCACTGGCACTAACGTAATGTTGTCAGTAAAGCGCATCTCATTTCTTCTTTTTTGGTTCTGTTTTATGAGATAGGAGACGTTATGTGAAACGTTCTTAAGCGGGTATAAAGTTCTAGCGCCAGTTGCGCAAACTGAAGGCAGTTTGCCTGGTTTGATACGTACGTTTATGCTCTCAGAAAGGTTTGCAAGATCTCTTGGTGTGCTTTGCATTATGCAAATGTGACAGGAATGAGTCAGACAATATTCAGCGTTCTGATCAGAAACCATTTGCGAGTGTCTTCCTCTTGTGTGTGCGTGTCCCACCAGAGAGGAAGTCTGAGCAGCTTTGCAGTTACTGGAAAACAAGAAGAGTTCCCGTCTCTCTTAAATAGTCTTGCTCTGAAGATCAGCCAGACCAAGTACCTGTACATTTCCTCTGCAATTTGAGATGTTGCTAGGCATAAGTCAGTAAAAACAGATTAAATCAATTCTCTCAGTCAAAAATATGTTAGATTAAAACTGTCACTCTGCAGTTGATAAATCTCTTCTCTGATGAATATAGTTGCAGTTCCTTAGTGGCAGATTAGTACTTTAGATGCCTTGAATGGTGTTATACTGTGGAAAACCGAGCCCTTAATGTCCTGCTGAGCCAAAATGTTGTTTGTTGTGTGCTGAAATAGCCTTGATTTGTACAGGGAAAGTAAATGCATTAATTCCTCTATTTTAGTCAATGCTCATTTATAACTGAATTTATAATATAGTTATGAAGGTGTCTTGTTCTAAGCAAGGGTTTGTTTACATGCAGTTGGATTAAGATTCTGATAGCAAAAGATTATTCCTGCCAGGAGGCTGAAGTTATGCTGTTCTTGGTCTTGCTCTTCTTTTTATGTGGATGGGATTGTCTGACCAGCCCTGCAGAGCTGATGTGGCGGTGTCACCTCTTCTAGCTTTTGTCAGTGAACCATCCCAAAATGAACTGGGTTGTAAGTGGTTTTTGCAGATCTGCATGCCTTCCCCACAAAGGAGAGTTAGATGTAGCATTTTAAATGCACAGATAAGAGGTGAGGCATCAAGTTATGCATATGTACAAACAGGGTTGAGGCAATAGAAAGAGCTTAGTGTGAGTACCAACCAAATTATTAATTGTGGCTGTGTCCATATAATATGTAACAAAATTATGAGGGCTGTGAGAGTGTGAACAGGCCTTTTGTGGGCTGAATTAAGACGTGCTGTAAAATTATTGGCTAAGAGCAGATGCATGTAAACTGCTAATGTGCTCTAAGAGTTATGAGAGTAGTTAGGCTGAAGTGTCAGGTTAGCCTGCTTGGTAAGAGATTAGATCTTGTGGTGCTTTTTTTCTTCCTTTTTTTTCCTCCCCCTTTCTCAGGTCTTTGCATAACCAGCTTACTGCTAAACTTCACATCGAACCTCAAGGGTCTCATGTTGCAGGCTTTGATTTAGAGAGCCTGAGGCTTTTGCTGACCTACAAGGTAGGGCTCTTTTTCTGGAAAAAGTTAGGAGCTGTTAGCTGCTTGAAAAATAATTCTCCATTTATCTTATAGCCACCAGTCTGGTTTTAATTCCTTGGATGATTTCTTGCTTACCTCTGTTTCCCTTAACAGTATTATTTAATCTCAAGGCATCTTCCTGATCCTATTTAGTGCTAAAATATAGCAAGCTCTTTTCTTTTCTCTAAATTGCCCTATTGCTGATTCTTGGTCAGGTTCCACTGAAGTAGCTGCAAGGTGTCCACCATAATCACTCTCAGCTCTCTGGTATATCTGAGGCTATTTCATGCTTCCCCTCTCCCCCCCGCCAATATTCACATCCTGCAGAACGGAAGAGTTAAGGGGTCATTCTATGCTGCATCTCTTTAATATGCTGTCTTAAATCAAGCTTAAAACTGCCCCTTCCTGTGACTGCTTTGTGTCAAACTGGTCGCAGATGCAAATTGCTGTCTTAAGAGTGTTTATCCACCTGACAGTAAAAATCAATAAGTACTCTCTAGTCAAGTGCAGTTCTGAGATCTTTGTTTTTCAAATTGTTGACTCTTTACTCACTGTGTTTCTAATTAAAGCATCTGGGCGTGGGATTGGCTAGAGCCTCAATAAATTAGTCGTGTAGTCTTTAATATTCTGCAACATATTAAAATTACACTGGTGTATTACTTTTTCTTATTGTTTATGTAGCATGGATTTGGAGATGCCTGATTCTCCTTTCCAATATGTTGTATTACAATTGGTTAAATAGGTAAAAATCTAGCAAAATATTGACTTACAGCTATGGTGAACCTTGACAAGCCGCCTATTCTAGGAAATTGGCCTCCTGTTATCTCTGATTTCATGCTTTTTCCATCTGTCTCAAAATGAAGAGATTAGGGCTGATCCTAGCTATGTGTGTGAGGCAGATTATGGTAATCTTATTATTCTGATCTCATTACACTTAGTCTCTAGATTTGAAAATGTCCTGGTTTTAACCCTTTCTTCAACAGCTAAAAAAAAAATTAGTGAAAAGGTAGTTGAGGCATGTTTTGCAAAATTTGGATTAAAATGTTTATATCATCCTTAAATAATCAAGGTCTCAGACTTCCCTGGTTAGAGTAATACACTCAGATGATTCCCCCCCCCCCCCCCCCCCAAGCAGACTATCTAAAATGATGAGGTAAATCAACCTGTTTGAGTCATAAAGGGTGAAATTCTTCTATATATGACAACAAAAAATTAATCATTATTAAGAATTCCATTTTCAGTTTAATACTTTTTACTCTGGGGAGTCAAAGATAAGAGGACCTTCTGGAGATTCTTAGTTAATGATAGGTCAGATGTTTTTTCCTAGCTTTTCTGAGAAGATGGGATTTTCCAGAGCTTTGTCCCACCATTTTGTCACACAAAAGTATAAAACTTAACGGAGTGTCTCTCAATCTCATTACAATTACAGAGAAGTTAATTCTCCAGCATCTGAGATGCTGGAAAGTAAGTAGCCATGTATTTTAAAAGAAGGGAATGAAAGCAAAATGCCAGCTACTGGTTGTGGGAGTTAAAAACCAAATAAGATCCTCTGTCTTTAAGAGGTTTGTATTTTATTGTAACTGCTGTTCAAACAGGTTCATGGGATATTTGAGGTTTTATTGTACTACACTGAGGGACTTGTAGGTTAGATACTGCAGGGAGCTCTTTTTAAAGCATTTGGATATTTCCCTGACGTTCTACTGGTCATCTTTGAACATCGAGGATGTTGACCGTTCCCATCCTGCATTTGGAGGACAGATTGGAAAGGGAGGGGGAAAGATGTGTTAGTGCATCAAAGCAAGCTAGGATAGAAGGAAGCAACTTCCTTCTCCTTCTGTGTTTGTTCAGTCGTCTTTTTCTTTTTTGTAGGTCATCTAAATTGGGCCTTTTTGTAGAATGGTATCTATTGTCACACCTGGTTTTGCTTAGCGAGGCATGCAGTGCAGGAACACCGCTGAACCTGCTGCCCCAACTGCCTGGAGTGCACGGCGTGTGTAACTCTTAATGAGGCTTCATTGTTTTGTAGTACAGGCACCACTTGAGCTTTTCCTCTAGTTGCTAATTCCTGTGTTCTGATATCGAATTCACAGATATCAGTGAGCTCTCTTGGGACTGAGCAAGTTGGGAAAAAATGGAGCCCTTGCAAATTACGGGGTATTTTTTTTTTCTTCATCCTGTTAAGCCTTGAATAACTTCTCAAACACTTGGGCCAGCACAGGGTGAGGGTGGAGAGTGCAGAGGTGAGGACGAGTGGCTGGAGGGAAGAAGGTACCTGGAGAAGCTTAACTTAGCTCTGTCACAAACTTCACTGGAGGAATCACTGCCCTGGGACGCGTCTTTGCTTTGCAAACAGGGTGTTCCGTTTTGTGCCTCGCTCTTACTTGTGCTAGCGCAGAGTGTGTAGAGTTGGACTGTGAACAGGTCAGGGAAGAGAGCCGGTGGTGGAGAGGGGTTTATTGGGTTTTTGCGTTGGTTTTAGATTTGGGTTTTTTTGAGCTAAGGTTGTCTGTGATTTGGTGTAAAGTAGTTGTGCTGGCTGCACTGGGGAGGGACCGGCTTTGGCATGGGAGTGCGATCAGTGTCCCCTACGCTGGCATTGCTTCTGAACACTTTTGCTGCTGTCAGACTGCAGTCTTCGTTCCTGCCCTCGGGCTGTACGTTTGGCTGAGTCTCATGATGGCAGATCAGCATTCTCTTGGTGATTATAGAGCAGCCCTTTCTTCTTGTAACTTGAATTATTTTTCTTGCTGTTCTTGAGGACTCCTTAAAAATTTGCCTTACCAAAAATGCTGCTTCTATTGTGCAGTCACACTGGGTGGTGATGGTTGTTTTGCTTTGAGTGCTGAGTTGCTGGCAATGTTTTAATATATTTTTAGATAACAGTGAAGTATTTGTTTTTCAAGTGAGAGGTAGGAAATTGCAAAGAATAAAGAATTGCATGAGCTGGCTTAGTGATAGCATGCCTGTTCCATTTGGGGTAGTGGAGGAGGAAGGGGGAATGGATGGTGATGTAAGGGCTGTTGCTGTGACACTCCCCCAGTAATAACGTCTGTGAGGAGCTGTAAAGGGTTGAAGGAAAAATAAAGATGTTGAGGATTTGTTGACTTTGACGCTCAGTATAAGTCATATCTTCTCTGTTGTAAGAGGAGGATAATTCAAATGAGCACAGTGAACCCTTACTGTAGCAAAACCAAAACTTTTCTTTCCCCCCCCCCCACTTCATTCTTGAGAAAGCAGGAGTTAGACTGCAGTCAGTCTGAGTGAAGGGTTGTCTCTATAAACAAGACCCATAAGACTCCTGCATAAAATGATAGCAAACAGAGTTTTGGAAGCTCTGCACTGATGAGGCAAGTCTTTAATTTGTGATACCTGTTGGTTGTAAGGCTTACTGCATTTGCCTTAGTCTGAAAGATTCACGTAGCCTTGAGACTGGAGACTGATTTTTCATAACACAGTAGAGAAGTGGAGGGCCTTCCTGCAGTATTTCAAGTTCTATTTTCTGGCCTAATTATCACTGGTTAATCTCTTCCGCTTAATAAAGATGTGTATCTTCTGTCCAACAATCACTTATATCATTTTGTTCTCCATCAGTATGCCTGGTAAGTTTTATGGCCAAAGCCAAATTCTGCTTTCCCAAAGGTGCAGCTGCAGCAACTGTTGCCCGTCCTAACAACAGTAGGAAGTACGGCTTCTTTGCATGGACTGCAGTTGTCTGTGGAGGGATTCTCAAATCCTCTCTGGAGCACTGATGTTGCTTTGCAGTGATTGCTCATAAAAACTCTTTAAAAGTAATTTTAAAAGTAATTTTCATTTTTTCAACTCAAAATGAGATTTCAACGCCATGTACTTCACTTTTTCAGTAGGATAGGGATTGAAATGCATGGGTGGGGAGTTACAGGTGCATTTCAAAGTTGGGGAAAACACAGTTCAAATAGATGGTGATAATACTATTCTTAGATCAGGAAGGCTGTAAAACCTTTTCGGTGCTAACAGGAAATGGCAGACTCAGCTTCATTGGCCAAGGTGATCAGCCTTTGCAGCTGGGGTCTGAACTGAACGTGGTGGAACGTGGGCTTTTCCTTCTTCTGTACTTTCACATGCAAATTGCAGAGTATGCTCCAGGGACTGGCAGAAAAGTACATGCGTGTTTTGTACGTGTAAGAAATTGGTAATCATTGATCAATTGCTGAAGAAAGGATATTGCAGTTAACGCTCACTGTACATCCTATGTCTAAAAGGTTTGAGTTTTTTCATGCTGGTGTGAACACATGATTTTTAAACACCTAGTCATAAAGGCCTGCTCTTTCCCATGTGTGCAGTTTTGCAATGTGTAGTTGGAAGCGATGACTTCTGCTGTGCATGTCAGTGATGTAACCTGCCAAGAATTGAACTTGTTGGAAGGATCAACAGCTGTCATTGCTGAAAGTACAGAGCAGAAAGAAGGCTTGATCGGCCCACCAGTATTATAAGTGTCCCTGAACTTGATAGCTGTTTCATGCATAAAGTCTGTGTTTTTTCTGTCTATGCTGAAAAAAAATCTTCAGATGTCTCTTGCCAGGATCAGTGTGAGGCTTAGCTTAACCTGGCTGGCTGACCTGAAGGTAACTTTCCATCTGATACATTAAAGGTCCCAACTTAAATTTGTATACAGCTTGGGGGAAAAAAAACTTTCCTAAATTAAGCCTATCCTCAGAAGACACAAATTACCTCCGTAAGCCTCAGCTGAGTCCCTCGCTCCTGCTTCCCCATTTCCCCTCCTCCCACATGCAGTCAGTTGAGTCTGGAGTTTTGCTGCCCCTTTGCAGGACTTTCCACATGCTCCTTTAACCCGTGTCCACTTCTTGCCGTAGTCTGCTCTGTTCAACTCTGCCTAGATAAAGCTTTAAGCAAGTGGAACTATTAATTCTTGCATATGTGAGTTTTGGGGTTGGTTGTTGCAAGGATTGTAGAACAGGCCTTTTTTGTGTCTTTTGAAACTGGAACGAAGGGTATTTCCTTCACAGCAGTGCCTGCTCAAGCAGTCCTGCCCTATTCCTTTCCTTCCCATCTCCTCAGTTGCTTGCTTTGGTTCCAGAGTTGTACCCTGCACTTGCTGGTATAATTATCTTTGTAGCCAACCAGCCAACTGAGACAGGTGAAAAACATACCACCTTCCTGAACTGTTTTGCAGTCAGATCAGTTCCCCAATCTGAAGAACTACCCAAGAGCCTGTTACCGCTGCACGGAGTGGGAGGGTGCGGCCACGCGGCAGCAGCTGCATAAACCAACTCAAAGAGTGCTGCTGCCAAGCTTCTAGCCGCTACAGACTGATAGCGTGGCCTCTGAGTTTGTAGCTGGGTAGGAATTAGTGTTCAGAAGTATGAATTAACTAGTATGATTGTTAATTCTGAGGTCAAGATGTGTGTGGCATCCGTGTTAACAGTTTCTTTGCTGACTGTTTCGAGAGGTGCCTGCAGACATCCTCGTTCCTGGATGCAGGCTTTAGTTACCTGGATTTTGGCTTATAGCTCTGTGTTCAGCTGAACAAGTGTTCCACCTTTCAAGGCATAACTTAATAGCTGTGGTTTTTGAGGACCATCAATAAGACTTGAAATGTGCAAGAGTTCAGTAATATCGGAACAACTAAAGCGTTGCGTAGCTTTTCAAATATACCTGATAGGCCGTATGAAAAATATATAATTGACCTAGGGAACTTTGTTCTATTGTACAATGTTCTATAATCCATTGTCAAGTATTATTCCTGATATCTTTCTGGCAAAGAGCCAAGTATGACTGCTTCCTATTCTGTAACATTTACAATGCTATAAAATATTAAGCAATCGATATTAAATGCAAGAATCTATGCTAGTTAGAATCCTAAAGCCTTTAAATTTTAAAACCAAACGAAGCAAAGTTAAGGGTTTTATTACTCTGTTAACTTGTCCACACGGTAAAATGAATGCATAATAAATACTCTAATAAAACAGTTTAAAGAAAACTATGCATGTAAAGAAAAAAATGTGGACGATTATCTGTCTTGTAAATATATGCCAATTGCACTGAAAGCCCTTTTTCCCCCCCTGTAATGTTGCTAATAATCACCAGGAATCTGCCTCTTGTCTTGATCTTTTGAAGCACATTTCGCCTTTTGCTCGTGTGGTTGCGATAGCTTTTTCGCTGGAAAAACCAGATAGAACAACTGCAGATCAAGTTAATTTACTTCCCTTAAAAGAAAAAAATGAAAGTCTGTGTCTGAACACTTGAAATTTTTCTTGAAGGCTTTTACGGGTTATATGTTTTCTTGGTGTGCTTTAAAATGTAGCAGATAGTGTTTCTAATTGTATTTCACGCTGAAACGTAGGTGGGCTTTGCTAGAGGTTTAGGGCAACCTTTACATTTTTCCTTCTGGCTTGCTTTGTAGCCGGCAGTTGACCTTGGTCTGTCTTGCTTCTCACCAAATAGGCTGGTTGTCAGTGCAGGGCATGTGCGTTTTTTCTTTAATTCTTTCCAGGTTGTCAAAGTACATCGAGACTGCATTTTTTTCTGATGTCTTCAGACATATTGTTAGTCACTGAACTTGCCGGTGCATCCTGGGGTATGAAGCCTCGTAGTCCACTGACATTGGCAGCCTGTGTTATGAGCAACCAGGAAGACCTTGTTTAGATGAAAGCTACTTATAATAGGAGAAATCATAAAGATATCTAGAAAACCACAATCAAGCTTAGGTAGCAGTGGTTCACTGTTGCACTTGAAGGCTCTAAGTGTCTTTCCACTATGTAATCTTGGGTATGATAATACTGTGTTAATGACCTGGGTGATGAAATAGAGCGTGCGTATAATATTTGTGGTGATGACTAGTTGAGTTGGGCTTATGCGTGCTAAGGATACAATTTAAAACTATTTGGATGGTTTGAAGAAATGCATTAAAAGAACCAGGAAGATGTTCAACAAGGATTAATGTACTGTGATACACGCAGGCAGAAATAATGAACGGCACCAGTAAAGGACAAGGAATAACTAGCTAGGTGTCAGTTCCTCTGAAAACACCCCAGACATTACAGTGGAAAACTGGTTGAAATTGAGGTGGCGTCACGCTCTTAAGCAAAACTCAAAATGAGATATGTAGACAGGGCTGTAATATCTATACAATATGCAAAGAAGTTCTTCAGCTCAGTGCATGTAAGGCCTTGGCTGGGGAGCACTGTAGCTTGAAGTCCACAAGACAACTATAAAACCGCCCTCTAGTCACATACCCCAGATTTCTGATCGAAGATTGATTAAGTCCAGGCTGTTCCGCTAGCAACCCTCTTTCCTCCTGCCCCACTTTTCCAGCACAGCATTAGAGGTGCCTTACATAGTGTGGTATTTTTGCAGGAAGCCAAGTGAACCGAGTAATGTTCAGCTTCAGTGGCTGCAATCACCTTCTTTGAAGGTTCGTATTGCGCAGATGTTCATGAGCAGTTTGTCTTCCTTAACACATCCTTTTAGACTTTAGCTTGCTATTACTTATGTCCACTGTAGCAAACTTACTGTGTACAAGCGTTAGAATGGTTGTAACAGAGAGCCTCTTGCGTGGAGCAGCTGCTCAGTGTCACTCCACAAATAACTGTCCCTATCCGGTTAAAAGTGATGGGTAAATTGCTTGAGTTTGTGTGCTAGGAAAAGCAGTAACTAGGAACGGAAGTACAGGAGTAGAGCGTTGGACGGTGGTTTCTTGGGCAGCTGAGGTGTAGAAGACATAATGGCACCCATCCTCCATTTGGAATAGAAAGCATTACTGTCTTAATTTCAGCATTTCTTAGCTTTCATTCCTGATAGAGGAGTTTTGGGGATTTTATGTTTGTAGAGGTTTGGGGTGCCAAGCCTGAGATGATCGGGGGCTGGTGGTTGCTGTCGCAGTATGTTGTTCTTCAATGAAATGCAAGCCTTCCCTTGTCCTCTAGTGAATGTTTTAGGCTTGTTGACTGCTGTTGTGTGTTTAAAGGCAGCATGTGGGACAACTAGCAAGGAGTTCTGCCCTCTGCTCCTAGCCATGTTGTATAACTGCAGAGGAATTGTCCCTGGATCTGCTTCCTCAGAGTTGGTGAGAAATACATTCTCCGGCAGTGCATTTTAATAAGGGATACTAGGACAAAATAGGACACATGCAAATAGAAATAGGAACTATAGGGTATTCAAGTAAAATTATTATGCAAAGCAGATTAAGAATGGATTTGGCAAGCTATGAACCTAATCTGATTTATGGACTGTCATGCATGTGTATTTCCCCAGAGTATTTTTCACTTTTACTGTAGGTGACCAGGTTCATTTGTATTGTAAAACTCTAAAAGGGCAACCACAGCTGGAGTGACAGGCACATGTTATGATGGCTTGTTCTTCATTACCTCTTTCAGTTTTTCTGTCTGAGATACACCATCAAGTAATGGTGAACCAGAGAGCCAGCACGGTGAGAGAAGCTGTGCAAGTGAGAAATGTATGATTTTGGTCAGCTTGCAAACTGCCACAAGACCACTGCTGATATTTCTGCAATGTTTCTCTGTTAGGCTGGAAAGCAACTCTGAAAGGCTCTCATTGGAATGCTTGATAGCTTTTTTTTCTTACTATTATTTTTTGGTAGAGTGACTTCCAGCCTTCATCCCTAACAGCTTTTGCCAAGAGCTCATAGAAAAGCCTTACGATTTCATTAAAGGCCTGTAAAGTTGTAGCTGGTTGTGCTTGGATAAATAGTTGAGAGCATATGATAACAGATGGGTTTTATGCTTGGTATCCATGTTGCTAAACTTGAAGGGACAGCTGGAAGCAGCCCCTCTTTTAAGACAGCCTGGAATTTGTAGCATTTGTGTTAGCGGCAGATACAGGGACACAAACCAGGAGAGCTTACTCTGACCACTAGGTTAAAAGTAGTTCTTTCAAAAGTTTTCTTCTCAGCACTGAGGGTTTATTTAAATGCTTATGGCAATATATACTCTGTTCTTCATGTACAGGTGTGCATACATGCATTCGGGTTATTTTGGGGTGTGGTTTTGGATTTTGAACCTTTCCCAAATAGAGCAGGTTTTCACTCAGAATTTAAGGCTGTTTTCCTCGGTAAAAAAAAAAAGAGGGGAGGACGGCATAGAGCTCTCTGGGCTTCAGAGCTTGACCAGTTCTTCAGTGTGTGTGCTTCACTTCTTTTGGGACCCTGCTTAAACATAAACAGTGCTAATCTGTTCACTTTTTGACTAAAAATTCAGTGAGGAAAGAAACTCATTTGCAAGCACATGGCCATCCCCACTAGTACCTGAGCAAACTAATGCACGGTGCAGACAGAAAACTGACACAGTGCTCTTCAGTGCTTCCAAATTCGATGTGGATTCAGTTTGAGATTAAGGAAGGATGTTTTGTCTTCTGTTTCCGTGATAACATCCTGAGCACTACAGCTAGTTATAAAAGGCGGCTGGTCCTGGTCTTTAGTCACTGTAAACTAAGCCTTGGTCTGTTAGGGAAAAACAACACTCCCCTTCCTCTTTTTAAGAAACTGTTCTTGTGAATCCCATAGCATTCTGCTCTCTACGCGTGCAAGCCAGGCTGCGGAGCTTAGGCTGTGATAACGATGATCTTTTTCGCACTCCATTTCGGCCAAGCACTGAAATGGGACGGTGCATTCATTGCAACATCCAAATGTTGAACGGTCGTCCTTACATTATGAAGTTAATCAGAATTAGTGTTCGCTTAAGCACCATAAAAGCTGATGAACATAAAATGAATCTCACTTCTGAGAGTCCCTGCTATTATTGAAACACTGGCAAGTCTTTTAGATGAGGAAAGCCTAATTAGAACACTAGCTGTAGCTACTTCTACTCTGTAAAGCTATTTTTGTTTGCGTTGTAAAATCACCAATGCTGATTTTTACTGTGGGTTACCATTTTTTCTATAATAGCAACTTTGCCTCAGCCTTCTTCAAAATACGCAGTGTGTGGTACCTATAGTGTAACCTTCGTACAGCGGCAGTAGTAACTCTGTAATCGCTGAGGCTGACATCTCGCTACCCTTCACAAGCAACGTAGCTGTGCAGAGCTGGTGAATTTGTTATCTTTTTACCTCTGTATTTGTGCTAGTGGAAACTTCCTACAGAGTAGGAAACTTAATTGAAGACGAGACCTGTGGCAAGGTTCCTTGAGCTTTATTGACTCCGTCCAGGGTCTCCATTAGACACTTTGGAGGTTACTACAATATATTTTAAAATACTGGGAGTTTTCCTCCCATCTCTTTGTGCCATATAAACCAAAAAGGTGAGCCATAGGGAAAGAGAATTGTTGTCTGGATTGTTCTTTTTTTACTTCTCTCTCCCTTTCTCCTATTATCTTAAATAAATAACTCTTCATAATGGAAGGCTTTTGCCAGAGGGGAGGTAGTAGTATTACAAGACTTGCAAGGCCTGAGAGGCAAGGTAAGTTAGTCTGTGCTGAGTTCTGTACTTGTGGCTAGACTTGATTGTAGCTCAGCTAACTTCAGGTTGCCTCAAGTATTCTCATGTTACCTAAAAAAAAAAAGGTGGTTTTGAAGTGAAAGCTTGACTGCTAATTCCTTTTTACATTCCTCTCTTTGGACTTTGCTTTGTTACAGCCTGCTTTACTGTACTTGCCAGCCAGTGCTGCTATGGATTTCTTGACCACGGTATCTCTCTCTCCCTGGAGTTTTGCATGGTGAAATATTGGATGGAGCTGTAACTGCAATTTGCCTTTATCTCATGTAGTTAGAACATAGTTTCCTGTAATCTTACCCAGCTACTTCTCCCCATCAACCCTTTCTGAAGGTATGGGGAATACTGGATTTACCTATAAATGTTTGTATGGAATGAACCCCCAGTGAGATTTGTGCTATAGACTTAGAGGACAATGTTATTTGCAGTTTGGAAAGAGGAGCTTATATCTTAGCCTGGCTGTGTCCTGTGACTTTCATTGTCGGTTTCGGTTTGTTGTCTCTCAACTTTGTCTTGTATGTTACTTTGGACTAGTTTCCAGGTTCCTTCAAGGTGAAGGGAAATAAGTTAGTTCCTTTAAGAAGAAAATCTGTCTAAAGACAGTGCTATGTAACCCAGGCACTAGCCTTTTGATTTGAACGGCTTCAGAATCTGCTTTCCCTGATCCCCGCTTCCAGCGGCTTGGCCTGCTGAGGTAAATGCTGCCAATGTGAGAAGACAGTGTGCGCGCCGTGTCGAAGGAGCAGTCGTCACGTCGGATAAGGCTTCTGACGAAAGCACCGCTTGGGGCGTGGGGAAGAAGGGCCCTTGTACTTCGTATTTGTGTGGTGGGAAGGCTTCCTGAAATTATTGTCTTGGAGTTTGTGTTTTGTGTGCTTTTTGTGCCTTCAAAAAGATAGGGGTGGAAGAAGCGTTTCTGTAGGGATAATGAGAATTGGGGTGAGGGTGAGAAAGAGAACCTGTGTCCATAACACACTATGTACAATATATTACAATCTCCATATTTTAATACTTGGTAGTTGAGTGCAGTTTAAGAAGCAGTCTTTCTCTGGCTGTTTCCAGTAACGCTTCCTCACTGGTTGCTAAGCGTTTTCCCAGCTTTTTATATCTGTCTAGAGAGCAAGTGTTCACAATCTTACAGCATGTCCGAACGTGGTGCCTTAGGTTTTGATCTGAAAAATGAGGACATTTTGCATTTCCTGTGTGTGATTGTGATGAATTGAATTTAAGGAAAAGCCTAAAATATTTTGGCAGTTGGATGTTCTTGTGCTAGTCGCATTAATTGTCTAATGTACCTTTTTGCATTGAAAGCTTGCAGTTAAAATTAACTGTACTGTGTGTCATGATGAGTAAACCAAGAAAAAAAATCTGCTTGGCCTGAGTGACAAGGGCATTTTGACGTGCAGATTACCCTAGGTTTCCCTAAGATGCCATTTCCTCTGTACGGCGCCTTGTTGATGGCGTTCGGCAGCCTGAGAGGAGGATTCATTTGTTCAGGGGATTTGGTGCAACATGAGGATGAGGCAGGGAGCTGCAGGTTACCGGCCGTGTCTCGGCTTCTCTTCTGCAAAACCCTGAAGGGGTGAATTAGGATACCCTGTGGTGCCATTTGCAGTAAGTTTGTGGGGAAGAAAAATGCTATATAATGGACTGTGTCAAACTTGCTCTGTTGAATCCAGGTGCAGCTTCCCTTGAAGCAGTGCGTGCTTGCTGGCTCCGTAGCTAGTTTGTACCTCTCTTCTCAGAGCAGAAAAGGAGCCATTCTCTGAAATGAAAAGCTGTGGTAAAGCACCTCAGCGGAGGGCGAGAACTGTCCTTCCAACCACCATTCCACCCTGGGACGAGTAATTTCCAGCCTTAAAAATTCAGTTGCGGCATTACTGCTTTTGAATCATTTGTTCGCTTTTTAAATTTTAATTTCTGCCCTATTTTGAGTGTCCTGAGTGCTTGCTTTGGATTCCTGAAACTTTGGGAGTGTTTTCAACACACTGTGGTGTTTCCTTTGTGACAGTACCAGCACAACTTTCTCAGGGAGAACCACCACGTTGGCAGCTCGCAGGCTGTACTTGGATGGTTGCGTTACCTCCTGTTGCAGTTAGTGCAGCAAGAATCCCAAAACCGTATAGTTCAGGGAAAAGAGGAGGTTCAACCAAAACTGAGAGGCCTCTCTAAACAAGTTTTTTGAGTTTTGTCTCTCCCAAACCCAAGCATTCTGATGAATTTGGCTGAATTCACAAGCACATAAGTACCTTTGAGGCCTTATGTTTAGTTTCATGTTTGCATATGGGAGTCAGCTTGAGAGTTGAGACACCAGATCTGCTTGTTATGTTTCAGTTTAGTGCCTGCGTGTTCCTGAAAGTTCTTTGGTTTTGAGAGGATCAGGACTGCTGTGCAACAATTCACAAGGGTGGAAGAAGCTGTGCTTAGAAATACTTGCCGAGGTACGGGACTGAAAACGGCTGGGGATGCTTACTGTGCATGAACTGTTCTAGCCAAAATGTGGGAACTGCCTTGTTGTGGGGCTCTTCGGCAGTGCCTCCTCTCCATTTCCATGGGAACAGGCGGGCTTTTGTTGATAGGAGATCTGTTATCAAACTAGGAAACTGAGGGGCAGCAGTTGAGCCACTATTACTGTAAAACAGGGCTGACTACAGACGGAGGACATCACATGGCAGTATGTGTTCAAATGTAGTGGCTAAAAATATCCTTCCTTCTTCCTCCTCTCAGGCACAGATGCCCCAGTGTGAAAGGAAGAGTCACTCTGGATAGACTTGGTTACATCTATAGCAGACGAGGGGGTTGGCTGCAAATGAATGCTTTATGTTTTGACCCACACAAAGAGCAGCAGTTTTTAACTGTTGAGATAAATAAGCGTCCTGCCTTTTAGGGTTTTTGTAGACTCTGAAGGCTGCCTCAGTTCGGAGCAGTGAATCCTTTAAGTTTCATTTTGTTGCTTAATTTGTCTGCATTTATTTGTACTTGGGGAAATTTTCAAAGCATAATCCAGTGATACACGCGGTACTGAGACTAAGTTTTATAGCTTTCCTAAGTCTGGTAGAATCTTACCATAGTTCAGTTAAGAATGTTCGTTTTTCTTAGAGGCATAGCACTGGTTTTTAAGTATCCAGATGATAAATCTTAATTATTATCTGGAAATAACTTGGAGGCCAGTTGGAGGTATGGGATAGATGGATTTACTGGATGCTTTTCTTAAAATGTTTTGCAGCAAAACGGTTTAATTACTTAAAGTCGGTTTTTTCCTTTCCAGTGGGTTTATGATTTAAAAGGAGAGCAAGCAATGTCAGATGTAAACGCCTGAGCCATATACGCCAGTGCAGAGAGCTCTTCTGTGTGCTCCCAACTTACTTTTTCATTGTAGTTCACTAATGGATGTTAGTGGCATAAGTTGTTTTTTGAAAGCTGAAATTTTACATGACTATTCTGCTGTTGTCATAATAATAATTACGTAACTTCCTAGCAACCACCAGAATTCCAGCCTTGTGCACACGACTGCAAAGTTGTCCTGAATTTAAGGTGCTTCAACACAAGTTGCTTGACTAAGCACTGGGAGCAGCTCCAGCGGTGTCTGTTTGAGACACTATAAAA
Source organism: Phalacrocorax carbo (assembly GCF_963921805.1). Classification (NCBI taxonomy): domain Eukaryota; kingdom Metazoa; phylum Chordata; class Aves; order Suliformes; family Phalacrocoracidae; genus Phalacrocorax; species Phalacrocorax carbo. The sequence goes on from NC_087528.1 coordinate 1,906,540, forward strand.
AAAAAAAAAAAAAAAGATTTTGTAGATACCTGTGTTGTGAAATGATACATGAAGCTCTGTAAAGAAAACAGGGTGTTCTGTTGCCTCTGGAAGTGCACGCTGAAAGACCTGGAAAGGGGAAAACAGGGGTGTTTACAGGGTGACTGTGTGTATATAGGCGCTCAGGTATATAATATAGGGCTTGGATAGTTCGGCTGTCTGCCAGGGCGCGAATGGAGCTGTGACAGCTAGTTAAAATGATCCTAGAAAGGACAACCGGCTGTGAAGGTACGTCACTCTGGGTGTGCAGCAGGAAAAGGTCCTTGGAGCAAACAAAGCACTGGAGGGGGGAGCCGTGGAGGAGCCGTTGTTAGAGCAGAAGTCCCCTGAACAGGTTGTACGTGCGTATGTGTAGGCAGTTCACCTTACTATGCCTTTTATCCAGCTAGTCTTTTTTCCCCTGGTCACAAAGCTTAATGCATGCCTCAACGATGCTCCCTCGCTGTTGTTTGGCTTCAGGCCAAGCATTAATGAGTAGCCCAAGCCCTATGTGATTTGGCTCTTCCAAATCTATTAGCATATCTTCAGAGCAAGATAAAATTCATTAAAATAATTGACATTTGGGTATTAGAATTTCTGATAATTTTTTAATACCTACTGCCAAAAGCACAAATGTGCTGTAATGTCCTTCAGTCCTTCATATGAAGCTACAATTTACCCATTTTTTTTAATTATTCTTGGAGAAAGAACAGACTGCCGCGTCCCTTAACTGCTCTGTGATGGTAATGAAGTGAGTTTGTAGTACGCAATCTTATCAAAGGTTCAATCTGTGCTGTCTTTGCTAAAGGGGTGCACACCATTGCATAAGATTTGGCTTATCGGAAGTGTGTCTGTTTGTTGTTCTATTGTATTGTAAATGACTGGTGATGGCGGCCGAGGTATGTAACAGCCAAACTCTTGTGCCAAACTCTTTGCATGACCAAGTTGTAGATCTGGGCTTCAACCTGTGCCCTTTGTCTCCCTAGTCACTATGCAATTCACTTTTTTACGTTCCTGTATTTCATGTTCTGGAGTTGGATCAGTTTCTGTACAGAATGCTGTCTCGCAGTCCGTACAGTGGTTGTGAGATTTGCACCGTTTTCCTGCTTAAAGGCAATTCAGCTGACATCAGCTGATCTGCGTCAGCTCTCCATGTGCAAGCTTTTACCTCGGAGCCTGTAACAGAGCCACGCGTGGAGCTGCTCATGACCTGTGGTCAGATTATCCTTGCTGAATGACTGGACTGTATCGCATGCTAGAACAGTGCTTGTAAATAAGTAAATGGAAGCCCACAGTAGTAACTGCACAAAGGATAGCTTGAGGATTTTTATCCATACAAAAGTACTTAGGATCTTCTAAGTATTAAAGGCTCTTCAACTGAAAATATCCTGAAATGGGCCGCAAAGGCCTGCATCTCTGCTCACCTGAAGTTCTGTAGATGTGGCCCTGCGGCTGTGCTGGTTCCCCAGTGGAAGTGCTGGCACGGGGGATGTACGTCCTGCCATCCACCCGTTCGGCTGGGAGGTGAGGAACAGGCAGGTGACTATTACCCGCTGTAATTCGCTGAGGAGATTCAGATCCTGTTCTCTCTTTGCTTTACCGGATTTCATTTCAGTGGGTGCTGAGGTTTCTGTCTTCTATACGTAGCAGCCAGCAGTGAGGCAGAGCAAGGGTATTGTGTCATGGGTTTTTGAAAGGCAGCAAACATTGATCTTTAGAGTTTAATTTTCTGAAACACTTCCATCAGCTATAAAAATTTTAAGGCCTGCACTTGCAAATTCTTGTCTGATTTTCCTTTTTGTGTTTTTTTCAATTTCTTCTCATAACCCTTCCAAAGAAGAAACATAGTGAGATAGCAAAAAAAAAAAAACCAACCACAAACCATCAGAAATGGCGGTAATTGCTTATGAAGATTTTGCTTCTTTGGTGGATATCTTCACTGTAACTGCATGAGTATGTAGTGTGTGATCTCTGGATCTGTGTTCGTGTTGTCTTTCTCTTTGCGTTTTCTCATCATCCTGCATTCAGGCAATGCTAATCATGTGATACTTCTGTGACTTGAGGCTTTAAGTATAATCGATCTCTTCCCCCCCCCCCCCCCCCAACTCAGATCCACCTTTCTGTTGGTCATTTTCACAAAGCTAAAAAAGAACCTCAGAAATGTGAGAGGAAAGAAAGTGCTCAGGGAAAAGTGTTGTGGTGCTTAATTTTAAAGGGGGGCAGGTTGTGTGTGATGTTGTCTACCAACACCGGATGAAATCTTCCTGAGGAGAGGTAGTTTCAAACTATAGCATGGCTTTATTTAGAGAATATAATGCTACTTTATTCAAGAGACTGCCTTCAGTCAGCGTACCCTGCTTGCCTATTGCACTTTGCCAGTTGACAGAAATTCAATTAAAAATAAAGCACCAAAGTTTTTAGAGCAAGAATGCTTTGAAGTATCAATTTGCCCTTTTTAAAGCTACCTGTTCACGTGGCTGCTCCTTGTGACTCCCGATCTTTCATTCATTTTAGAATAAAGTTACAGTAAAAAGAGTATCCCTTTAAAAAAAAAAAGAAACTTTTTTATCTATGTTCGCTCTTTGTATGGGTTTAACTTGCTTTAACAACATCAAAAAATGCTCAACAAGCAAGTCACTCTTTCTGAATCCCATTTAACCTGGTTTTAACTTGTATTGACAAAACCAGCTGAACCTGCCGGTTGTATCTGCAGCTGGGCCCGTGCTAACGTTGTCAAGAGGGAGCTTTTTGGTAAATTTCTCTAGTATAGATGTTGCCTAGAATCTTTAACATATCCAGTGCGCAACCAGTGCAAATGCAGAAAAGCTGGATGAAATCACATTTATGCTGAAAGCGTCAGGTATTTCAGCTGAATTCAGGAAAAAAGTGATCATTAGAAGTGATAAAGAATCAGAATTTCTTGGCTTGCAGATTTTGGACAGAATTTTTTGGTGAACGACAGCCAACAATCTTTGGCGTAGGTCTCAGTCTAATTATGTTGTTAACAGTACTTGTAGACTTACAGTGACTTCTTTAGTAAATTATGGGGGTTTGACACTAAAATCCTTTGACTATTTTAAATTACTTGTCCAGCTTTTTGTTCACTGCACTTCTGAACGCTCACGAGATGCCGTGGAGCAGGATGACTAGCACCATTTTTCATAGGTTCATCTTGTAAGAGGAGTCTTTGAAACACAAACAAGAATAAGCTAGTACCTCCATCAGTTTTGCTGTATCTTGAAATGTGCTAAGCTTATTTTTTTTGTTTCCTTCAGGTTTTGAATGAAGAATGCGATCAGAATTGGTACAAGGCAGAACTCAATGGAAAAGACGGCTTCATTCCCAAGAACTACATAGAAATGAAACCACATCCGTAAGTAGAGCGTTGGTGATAGGCTCCCTGGATCTTACTTTTGCACATCCTCTCAGAGAGAAGGGAAGGGCTTTTGCTGATACTCTGCCAAGTATACCGTACCAGATCTGCCAAAGCGTGTGGGTAGGTGAAGGATGGCTGTTGAGTTGTATCTCTGGCTGTACTGTTTACTGTGACTCATCTCACAGCTGGCTGTATAGCAGGGTGGTTTTGGAAGCTTTTCTGGTGGTTGCTCTGGTGTTTTGCTGTAGGGTCAGGCAGGCTGACCTTGGGGCTAGCAGGCACAAAACAGCAGAAAACTCATTAGGAGAGAGTTGTCACCGCCACCACCCCAGGAAAGAGTGACTCTGTTCCTGTGATGATTCTCTATTTTACTTAGCCTAGCAGATAAAAGTAAAAATTGTGGCGTTCAGAGCTCACCAGAAAGATATTTAAGGATGTTGGGAGCTGTGCTTTTAGTCTGTGTCACATCCCAGGTATAGAATCGCAGAATAATTTAGGCAGGACCTCTAACATTTGTCTGGTCCAACACCTTCCTCACAGAACAGGCCAAACGCAGAGCGTGTACTGTTACACAAGTATAACTGCATTGATACGCAGCTCAAGAGAACTGTGTTTGACTACTCCAAACACTTCCTCTTAGATACAAAGAATCTGGAGTGTTTCATGACTATTTTCTTTGTGTCGGTTCGTGTATTTCTGCTGTCTTCTACTAAACCCTGGTTCTACCAACCTTTGAGTTCCTCAGCATCTAAACAAGAAGAGAGCAAGCTCCAGGTGACAGATTCAAAGGGGAGAAAAGGTTTAGGAAGCAGCAACAAAACCGGTAATCGGGGTTTTTACAAGGAACTGTTAGTAGTTCAATTGCCCACAAAAACTGATGACCTATTTGTTAATTGTTGCCTGTAATTATATCTTGAAGATACTGCAGTTAAATCCAACCAAGAATTATTTTTCTAAGGGCTCTTCTGAAATAGCAGGAGGAAGCTTTTGAAGGGACTGTGTCCCACAAAGGAGGGGAGGTATACTGCTCTAGTGCAGCCAAGTGGGAAGTGAGGCAAGGGTGCACAAGGATTCTGAAATTGTTTAAAGCCTTGTCTGCTGCGGTAACATGTCTAATTTACCCTGATCGTGCTAGGCCACCGGGGATCACAAATGTACTTCCAATTTCTCTCATTGATTTGAACCGTCATATGTCTTCTCATAACAGGCCTGTGAGTTATACTGCAGTGATGTCTCCTGTGATGATGATGATGAGTTTGTTCTGCAGTCACCCATGGTATTTTGTTTGAGAGGGATAGAACTGTCAGTTTTCCAATTTTTTATATCAAAGGGGAGTGAACAATATCTGAGCCTGCAAAGTGGGTGAATTTGGCAGTGTGCTTTAAGCACAGTTAATTTGACCTTTTCTGAAGATGTTTAAACTGCTGATGGCAGCTGGATGGAGTTAGCTCCATGTGTCAGCAATGCTGGGAGTCTTAACTAGTGCGTTAACAACCCTGGGAAATTATGCAGAAGTTTTTATAGTGTAATGTTAGCTTAGCTGTAATGCAGAGCTCTCTAAGTAGTCCAGCAGGTCGTACAAAAAGCAAATTGCAGGCAGCTAACCAGGTGTGAGAAAGGGAATGTTCCTTTTCTCAGACTAGTATCAAACCATGTTGTGGGAAGGTGGCACGAGAGCTTTTCGAGAGGATTTGGAAAGAGAACTGAAAATGGCTTTAAAATCTGTCCTAGAATGTGAGACCTAAATCCTTCAGCCCCATAGCTGGTCTTAAATGCAGTGGGGTTTTTTTGCTTGTATTTTGCAAATCTTCCAGTTTGCTTTGTAACTACTAGCAAATGAAGCGGAAAGGAAAATGTGGTGCCTCTCGGTCACCAGCTGAGTCACCTGGGTTCTGAAGGGTTAATCTGAATTGCCACATCAATTAACAAAGCAAAGATGTGGGCATGATACTCAGAGAAGAGCTGCAGGAAACCCTGGGCAGGGAGGCTTCCTGTGAAGGCACAGCAGTGCAGTTCAGTGGCAGGACTGCCTTGCTCTCTTAAGGAGGCAGGGGAAGAATTTGCTGTTTCTGGACCGGCCTGGGTCAGGCTCTCGGTGTGTGTATCTCAAGCGTTTGTGTTCGTAATCAGCTCTTCTTGCAGTTATTGTTGAAGTCTCACTTTGCAGTATTGTAACTTACGCGGAGGAAATGGGCCAAGCTAAATGGTTGTGCAAGCCAAAAGAATTGCCAAACTGCCGATGGAAATGAGCCTGAACGCGATGTGAACTCTGTGTTGTAGCAGTGAGTCCGTCTCCCTCTAGCTGTGCAGCATCAGCAGGAATGCCAGCGGTTGGTTTTGCAGTGCTGACTGGGTGAGTTTCACCTGCCTTACAGAGGTAGTCGGAGACAAGCGTTATCAGGCTTAGCCCTCCAGCAGGGGAGCTGCGGGAGTGTCGTGGCAGTTGCTTTGGCCTAATGCTCTTGGACACGCGGTGATTTTTGTGTTGATTTTTTGGTTAATTTTTTCAGTCATTCTGTCAGAAAGATTCCTACGTGCACACCACGTCTGACGCTTTACAAGTGTGTTCTTAAGTAGACGCTAGTCCTTCAAAGTAACTTTCTTAGTTTCTTTCATCCATGGTGTTTCCTTTTCATCTTTTTTATATTTAGAATTTGAGCTCCTTTTACTCTGAATGGCTGAACTGGCAGTGAAGTCATAAAACTGCAAGGGAGTTCAAGAATTGTGGAAGATTTTTAGTCTAACATAAAGTGCCTTAGAAACGGCTATCAGAAGACTTTAAGAGTTTTATATTGTTACTTTGGAAGCGTTACTTCCTTTAATTGAATTGTACATTTCTACTTTGTAGTGATTCAGTAACATTTAGGGGAAAAGCAGGGTACACGTCTGAAGCTTCAGGAGGGGTTGTAGAAGTTCTCTTGCACTCTTTCAGGGTTTCCTTCTATTTTTACAAAGGTGGGTGAGGCGTTTGGGGTTTTTTTTAAGATGAGGCTTTCATTTCTAAGTCACATGTGAGTAGCTGAGAATTATTTGAGAATGAAACAGAATTAAAACACTTTGTAAATAAGAACTATGGCAACATATCTGAAATGATAATATAAAGCTTGCTTTACATAACGTTTGGCAGAGGCAAACTTCAAGACTTCCTTATCTTTCTGGCAATTGTGCCAAAAGCCCAGGAAACAAAACACTACCTTTGAATTCTGAGAGTTTCACATAATGGTTTCTCTTGATTGATTTCTGAAGGCAGCAGAGTGCAGTGAGGCACAGGTGGAGTCTCTGCCACCACACCGGGTCCCAAGAAGAAGCACAGATGCTAAACCACTGGGAAAGTACGAAATGCCATGAAGTTCGTTGTCACTGGAAATAGGATGGTTGTGGGAGAAAGCTTTTCCTTTCAATTCCAGGGGATAAGTAGTACACAGCAAGACTTGCAAGCAAGTAAAATGTGTCTAGGTGATCGTGGAAACCGAGTTTGTAAACAAGATGTATTCTTTTCAGTGCCAAAATGCTTTTCACAATGGAGCTGCATAGCTAAATGGAGTGAACACTCCTTTTACAGGGGGATGCCCTAGAGTTGTTTCACTGACTGTGTTGCACATATCAAGGAGGATGAGTCCAGATGTATTTCTGCTGGGATACAGGGATGCAGTTTTGTGTAGCCTCCTATGGTGAGCAGATACTGAAGGCAGCCAGTGAGAGGAGCGAGGGCTGCCCAGCAGCTGGAGAGTCTGGTAATCGAGTAATTGGGTCCTCCTTCACCTCTAGAGCTAGCTGCTTCTTGGAGAGGGAGGTCTGGTGACAGTGATTTCAGGAAAGCTTCAACTTCTTTTAAGAACGACTCTGTTTCAGGGGGGTTCTGCAACTTCTGTCTTTTTGCTGCACCAAAACCTTAACTGTAGAAAGTGAACTTTGTGAGTGGAGCTCTTATTATTAAATGCTCTTGTCTAAGGTCAATCATCTGCACGGTTATAGTCTGTGGTAAGTGCTTCTATCCTGTGTGATCTGTTACTCGGAACTGAAAGCTGTACTTTTTGGTTGTGAAGCTGGTTCTGCTTTTCCCACGCCATGTGACCTACCAGTCAGGCCTTGTTTGCCTTTAATCTTGGATTAGTCTGGAAATGCAAATGTAAACGTGGGTAAGAATCCCATGACCAGGGGCTGTTGGTCAGTGCTGATGGTCTGGTTGCCTGAGGTAGGTTCACCCCTGGTGTGATGGAGGTGGTCAGCCTGTGGCTTTGGCTTCAGTGTCAAGAATTTCAGACATGACTTGATGGTGCAGCTATTTCATGGGACTGCTTATGTGAAAGCTGCTAGATTGTCCTGACTGGAGGAGAAGGCAAGAAAATGGGCTACTGAAACAAGCGTTATCAGCATTTTTCCTAGAACCAAATTGCACGCCCAGCTCAGCACTCCGCTGCAACAAAGCAGAGACACCTCGAGGGAACTTTTCTCACTTGGTCTGCATGTAACTCCACCCCTGGCACCTGCCTTCGCTTTCTGACGCGTGATGCCTGTCTTTGACCATGGTACTCTGGTAGGGGTCACGAAGATTAGACTCGAGGCTGCAGAAACAACCAGCTGCTGAATGAAGCTACTCGTTCTCTCTGCTGAAGTAGTCGTGTCTTACCACCTGAACTGAAAGAGGCTAGAAACTTGTTTTTGATACAAAATGCACTTTCCACTTGTGCAGGATGGGACAATACATAGACAAGATCATCTTTCTACAGGTGTGGTTTCTGAAGAGAAACCTGTGAGTGAACTCTCAGTGTTTGCCTTGCATTTTGCAAATACTACATGTTTTTTAAAGATTCCTACCTGCTAAAATAGCATTGTTTCTTAACATGTGCTTAATTCTTAATTACTTAAATTTTCTATATAGTTTACCCTGCAAATCATGACTGAGGCATGGGTGGCTTCTCCTTAGGAGGCGTAAGTAATAAAGGAGACCGTGTAATTACTCCCCACTGATTCTCTTTGGGTACTAATAGTGAAATAAATGCTGCTATATAACAGGGTAGTTCAGCAGTGACCAGCCACCAGTGCAGGACCTCTTTGTTGTCTCTGAACTGATGGCATCATCCACTTCGGGCAATTAAAACTTTGCATGTAGAGACATGAGACTGTTTCTTAGTGATAGAGGAAGGGACTTGAGTTTCTTGCTTAAGCTAAGTATTTAATCCATTTGACTTTAGGTTATGAGGCCTGATTACTAAGATATCAGTGCAAACTGCAGTAGACACTGAAGCTTTGTCCAAGGTTGTAGCCAGTTCCCAGGGCAGTCGTCTTAGTCTCCCAAAGCAGGGCTTTGCTGGGAAGCAGCTGCATGCATTAGGTTCTTGTGATGTTTTATATGCTAAACTACAGCTACAGTAGGGTGCAAAACAATGCGAATAATGCATTGGATTTTGAGCAGGGTTTTTTGCACCCCTGAAAAATAAATCCTGTAATTTGAGGATTTCACTCTTACTACATCTCTGCTTTGCTAAATTAGGTGAAACGGGGTTATTGCAAGCACCTGCTTATCATGGTTGCTTCATTGCCAGGATGCAACATTGTGAAAGCTGTGCAGTTCAGTAGCCTGTACTGGTGTGTCAGTGAGGTGCAGGGTATTTATTTCTGTCAGGAATCATTTCACTTCTGTGTGACTGTCTATGTCTGGCCCTTCCATGAAGGGATTAAGTTTCTTAACTTTCTCTATTTATTTTCCTCCACAGGTGGTTTTTTGGAAAGATTCCCCGAGCGAAGGCTGAAGAGATGTTAGGCAAACAGAGACACGATGGTGCCTTCCTCATCAGGGAGAGTGAGAGCGCCCCTGGGGACTTCTCCCTCTCAGTCAAGTAAGTAATGCCCAGAAGTAATCGTGGGTGGTAATCGGGCTCTGCTCACTTGGACTCGTAGGTAAAGGACAGGTGATTGCCAATGCTGAGGAGCATGAATAATCTTCCAGATGCCCTATAGCATTCCTGCTCTTCCAGTGATGCTTATTTATTCCCTCTTTAATAGAACAAATATATATACTCTGGCTTGTAACGAGCCTACAGGGCTGACCCGGTGACATGTTGCTGTCTGGCTCGTGTAGTCTCAGGCGCTGTCGGTTTGTTTGTGGATCCCATTCCTCCTCCTTACAGCCACAAAGTGTCCAGCATGTACATGTTCTCTCCCATCCTCCTTCATTCCTACTCTGCAGTACCAGTTATTACTCTCTCTTTGTGTAGCATGCTTCCAATTTTGCATGTCTGCTTAGGACATGCTTTGGGGGTATCCATGTTCTCTAACGCTGGGACACGGAGCTGTGAAAACAGAGGCCTCTTCCCTCTCTCACAACTCCATTCCACGTTGGTAGAGAACCTCAGTCTAACAGTGAAGTGAGGAGGAACAGTTCTCATCCTTGAATAACCTTACTAGAAGTACTGGCTGATAACCAGCAGGACTTTCTGCTAGTTAGCCATGGCCCTCAAATACCACGCTACCTGTCTCGCCCATCTGAAGTCACTGTAAAATAGAGGTGTTAAAAACTTGAAAGGGTATGATGTAATTTAACGTGGGCTGGGGACGAGAGGGATTCTGTCCTCAGTGGTTGATTTTTGCCTTTTTCTTTACTTTCTATAATCTTCCCCTTTCCCACTAGCAATGAACAAGGTTTTGTTTAGAATCCTAACAATAATTTTTGATTATTCATGCACGATTCCTACTTTGCTCTATTTTCTGTGGCTATCAGTGATCTGTCTTGGAAGGATTTTTTCTTTTTTTTTTCTGGTCATCTTTGGTCTGTATCCAAACTTTTGTCATCCTGTACAGCAGCACCGAGTCATGCCACAAACTGGATTAAAGCCACTGATTTAAAGAGATGTTTATATTTCTGTCTTGGATACAATCATCTGAGCTGGAATACTAGATATGAATGGAAGCTTCATTCCAGAAAGTGCATTCCTTTAAGAAACATAAAGTTACAATAGCATAGCTCTGCCTTCCTCTTGGCTTAGTGTTGCCATCTGGTGGTAATCTCTCAGTTGATTCCCCCCCCCCCCCCTCCGTTTAATTTAGAAAAGTCTTTTTCCTAAACAGTGATCTGCGGGATCTGAAATGGTGAGAAGCTCTCGGGGTGAGGAAGGGAGAGCAGAGGTAGTACACATGAGTTGCTTCACGTTAGCTTTGTAGCCAAGACAGCGTCTGCTTTTTCAGCCGATGTATAGAAGCTGTGCATGCCAAGTGGGGAACAGTTGTCTCCTGTTTTCAGAGACTGAAGGAAAAATACCGATGTGCCATTCGTCTGGAAAATCCCAGTGGACCTCTTCAGAGTTCCCCTTTATTCAGAACAAAATTGTTGGAAAAGTAGCTTCAATGGAATGCCGTCATTTGTCAGAAAGAATCGTTAACACAGAATTTAAGTTGCCCTGTTACATGTGCAGCATTACCTTTTGAGCGTTTTGGTTTTGGGGGGTTTTTTTGGTTTTGGGGGGTTTGTTGTTTCTGAGGGGTTTTTTTGGGGGTGGGGGCGTTCTTTTTTCTTTCCCTTTTTTTTTTTTAAAGGGCCAGAGAGATCCTTTTCTTTTGCAAGATGGCCTTTTGCATAAGTCCAGACTGGCTGCCAAGAGAGACAGTGCTACCCTCCCTGTGGCAGCCACTTACCTACAATGGGACTGGTGCTTGTGTATTGCAGTATCACACATGCCCAGTGGTGCTTGTGTGAGAGAGGGACTGAGATGGTGAGAAGTACGGGACCATAGCAAGAGTGGCACAGACCTAAACTGGCTCAAGTCAGTTGTGAAATTGCTGCGTGTGAAGAGCGAAACAGAAGCCTTGTACTGTTTGACTCTGAAATCTGGCATTTGGGAACGTGGAGTGGAAGGTGCTGGGGTGCAGCTGCACCTTGCAGTCGTCCTGCCAAGTCCGTGGTGTGTGTCTGAGGCATCTGTGTGCTGCCTTCAGCAGCTCGGGTGGCTGCATACACACGTCAAACAGCACGTCTGCTGGATGCCAGCTGTGTGGCAATGTTGTGTAAAATAAAAGGTTGAAATACCGCGTGTAATCCAGGAGAAAGTGTGTGGTGACGCCAGAAATCCTTGACCAAAAGACCTCAAACTTCTACAAATTCTGAGTGATTTGAAAAAGCTGGATTTAAACTGAAATCCTAATATAAGGAAAGCACATGAAGCTTGCAGGGCTTTTTTCTAAATAAATATTTGGATTCTCTTTCTCTCTCTGGTTACTGATTTCTTCAAAATACAACTAACAAGTAGTTTTCAGGCATCTTTTTTATAGCAGCCAATTGCTATCTATGTTACCGGTGTCATTTACAGTTTTCACTGTGCCCTGAAGGACCTTTTTGTTTCAAACTCTGCGCGGACAATGCCAGAAGAAGAGTATTCAGTGACTAATCATGTGCTTTTTTTGTGTTCTTCGCTTCTTCCTCCCAGGTTTGGAAATGATGTGCAGCACTTCAAGGTGCTTAGAGATGGAGCTGGCAAGTATTTCCTCTGGGTGGTGAAGTTCAATTCTTTGAACGAGCTGGTAGATTATCACAGATCCACATCTGTCTCCAGGAACCAGCAAATATTTCTCCGGGACATTGAGCAGGTGCCACAGGTAAGAGAAGTGCCCTCATAGAGTTACACTAGTTACACTGCAGCCACAGTCCGAAGTGGGATGAGTAAATGAGTTGGGAGGGAGAGAAGCCCACTGGCATTTTTCTTAAAGCATATCTTTAGATGCTGCAGCCAGAATTACTCTGGGAAATAAGCTGGATGTCTGTGCAAATCTCCCTGCTAACTCCTAGTCTCTCCTTCAGTTCTGGCAAAGTGCTGCTGTTGCTGCTTGAACACTTGGCTTGTCTTAATGCTTAGGGATACTGTTGCAGGAAGGTCATCTGATTCCTGTGATTTAAAAATGGGTTTACTCCTAGTTTAGGACATAGTAAGAAAGGATAGTCCTACTTGTGCTGTTCATAGCCAGAAGCGTACCCCTCTGTAGCCAGTGAAGCTTTGGTACTGCTCTGTCCTGAAGGGATGGTTACAGGTAGTAGCCTATGGGACAGCTCTAGCCTGCTGGTTTCGATCTAGCCAGCGTTAAAAGAAACCAAAACCTACTGCTAAGTGCCCGCAGAGCAGCTGGGAGTATATCTGGCTCTTTGTTTTGTTCCGTTTCCCGGGGCAATCAAGGTGTTGTGTTGGATGTAACTGGGTCTTTTATGAGGGTTTTTTTTTTTTTTGATAAATCATTTTGCCTCCATGTGCAGCACTCTAGTTCTAGCTTGAAGACACGGGGTGTGGAACTCGTACTGCTCTCCCGGTGCCACAGGCACCCTTTGCCACAGCGGGTCTGAACTAACCTCTGGCTCTGCACTGTCGGGTCAGTGATGAACAGAGGGTGAGAAAACAGCTGGCTGAAAGAGGCAAGCGTGAAGATACCTTCCCAGCCTCAGGATTTTAAGAATGCAAATGCATTTTAAATGAACCATTAGCTTTCCTGGAAGAATGGATGTATTTGCTGATGAGGCAAAATGCTCTGTGACAGAATTTCTTGATACTGGAGAGTTTCAAGGAAAATGTGTGAAATGCCAACATCCAGTTTTTAGGTGGAGCTTTGTGTGTCGCAGCGTTAGGTAGGTCAGTAATACTTGTGCTGTCAGTTGGCGAAAACAGGATGAATAAGCCAAAAGACCATTGTACTGCTGTAGAGTACAGATGTGCAGTAGGTCATGAAGACTGGAAAATACGAGGAAAACATGTGAGTCATCCACTATCTTTGTTTCGGCTCTTTCATAGAAACTTGACTGTTTTCCTGAAGTCTTCTATAGACTGTGCTTTCCTCTTCAAGCGTCTTGGTACAGATGTTGGAAGCTGGCTTGCAGGGAGATGAAACAGCCCCAATGTTTATCGTTAAACTCTGGTGTAAGTTAAGCTCCTGCCTGAGGGAGCAGGTGTCTCGAGTGCCGTGGATGATTCTCACTTGGCATTTCTTTTTCTTTCCCCTTTCAGCAACCAACGTACGTTCAGGCCCTGTTTGATTTTGATCCCCAGGAGGAAGGAGAGCTGGGCTTCCGCCGTGGAGACTTTATCCAAGTCCTTGACAATTCTGACCCCAACTGGTGGAAGGGAGCCTGCCACGGACAGACGGGCATGTTTCCACGCAACTATGTGACCCCAGTGAACCGGAACATCTAGAGATAAATATTAGAGATTATTTAAAGAAACCAGAGAAACAGTAAATACACATACAGAGCCTAACTGCAGCCAGTGACCTAAAATCACACGGCGATAAAACCTGAGTCACCTTTCACCGTGAGGTGATCCTCCTTCACTCAGTACGGACCTTCAGGGGTGGCGGGGGGGGAAAGAGTTCAACTTACACACCAAAACTTATCTTTAAAAAAAAAAAAAAAGAGAGAGAGAAATGAAATAACAAATTTCCTCAGCTGCTCCTGGGTTACCCCCTTTCATTCACTTTTCTTGTTTCCCCCTCCTCCTCTGTCCATCAGTGCATGAAGTTTTAATGCCATATAAAGTCCTAGCCATGCAGTTAAAGGAAAAGGGAGAAACTCTGCTGGTATTTTCTCTCTCTGCCAACGGTCTTCATTTGACATGAAGGGACGTGAGAGAAGAACCAAATCCACAGTCCTGCCTTTTTTTAAAAATAAATAAAAATCATCAGTCTCTGCTTTTGCCTTCAACATTCAGCTCTTCTTGCCTGGGAACGATGAGGTGTTGATCTAATTTTTATTGTCTCTTCTCCTTTGGCACTTTCTTCTGAAGCTCAGCAGCTTCCAAGCAGGGGAAGGGAGAAGAGTTGTGTGGCTCTTCTTGTTTTGGTTTTTTCTTTCTTTTGTGTTATTTTTTTTTTTTTCTCATGAGTCACAGAGCTGCTTTGAGAAACTCCAACGTACAAGTGAAGTCTGTTAATGCTGTGCTGACAGCTTTTTTGTTTCTTCTTAAAGGTGTACGGTTGAGCACATTCTGTAATTTTTTCTATAGTGCCTTTCCCTTCTTTTCTCTTTTTATTATTTTTTAAGTTAAAAGGACAGTCCACAGCTTTTCAGAGGGTTTTATTCTGCCTACATGTAAATACTTCTGGAGCAAGGGTGTAAAGGAGGGTGGTTTTATCAATGGACGCTTGAGAAAAACCTACAAACAGAGACGGAGCTTTAATCTTAAGATTTGTCTTACTTGTTCAACTTTCCTTATTCCAAGGAAGATAAAATCAAGGCATTCAAGTGGCAGCTTAGGCTGCTCAGAGGTGGGGAGCTGCAACCAGGAGCCTCAAAAGAAGAGAAAGGGGGAAGTTATACCCAGGGAAAATGAGGAAGAATATTTTGGGGAGGGAGGGTTAAGGGGGGAATTTGAGAAATAATAGCCCTGAGATGTCCTGTAAAATGTACATTCCTTTGACGGAAAACTTTATAACGCAGAGAACCTCAAGAAATAGTGCTTGAAAAAAAAATTATGCTATTAATGAATGTTTCTACGTGATGCATGTAATCAGCCTGTCTCTTTGGCCTGGACAGGGAATATTTGCAGTCGTGTTGCTCTCGAAAAGCGGGGTTGGCATCACTGTTCTCCAGTTTCTCCTCCCTCCTCAGGTCAGCGTTACTGTTGAAGCAGATCCCCCCGCCCCGCTCCCCATTCACAGCAGGCTGTGCGATGACCGTAATCCCCACCCCGCGCCATAGCGGCGTTTCTCGTGGCCATTTGCTCCTCCACCAGAGCAGCGTGACGTTAAATTGGACAGAAAGGAAAGCAATCAAGCCGCGCCGCGCTCTGTGCCAATCTTCAGTTGCGTTGTTTTTCCTTTCGGTGGCCGTTTGGCTGGATCCCTTCACCCCACCAACGAATCCAAAACCTGCAGCGGAGATCTCCTCCCGCCCTGCCTAAGCACGGGCAATCTTTTGTTGGAGGGTGCCTTTTTTTGTACTAAGTGTTACAGATGTTTTATTCCTGAGATGACTCTGCCTTACACTTTAATTTTCCAGCAGATGAAAGAGAGAGCTATCCTGTAGAGTATTCCTTTCTCCCCCTCTCCTTGCTAGCTGTCACTCACTTTCTTCCTTCTTTGTAAAGTGATTGGAAAAAGGAATCTATGGCATTCTACACCTGGACCATTTGATTGTTTCCTTATTTTGGAATTGGTGTATATCATGCAGCCTTGCAGGCATACGTCTTGTGTGTGTATATATATTAAAAAAAAAAAATCAGTGTTTAAATAAAAAAAGGCCTATGTACTTAATCCTTTAACTCTGCAGCAGCATTTGGTAGATAGTAATTAACTGTGAATAATAAATATACATTGAATTCTTCACTTGAGCATCTGTCTGTTATTTCAGTTAACTGTACAAAATACAACCTAATTTATAGGATATTAAATTGCTGTGGGAGGGAGAAGCTGCGAGGTGTGCTCAGGGCTCTTCAGCATCGTCTTCCAATCCCGTTACCCCTTCCAGCTAAGTCGAGGGAGAGCCTTGTCGCATGGCGCGTGTGGCGTTCTGGATAGCGAGGAGGGGGAACAGAATCATCGTGTCGCTTCCAGGATTGAACACCATTTATCTGTCAGCAGCATGGGAGGGGATGCTTTAATATTTCCCCCCCTTTTTTTTTTCCTAAGCTTTGTACCAAACTGCTCGAGCCTGTAACGTCGTACGGAGCCGGCACCAGGAGCGATACAGCCGTTACTTCTTGCTGACGGGCAGAGGGGAGGGTGGGCGTATGGCTCGTGTAAGCGCCGCGGCCCTGGCCCGGGCTGTGGCAGGAGCTTTCGCTCTGCTTGATCAGTGCCTTGCAGGTCGCTACCGTTTCTGTTGCCTGGAGAGAGGGAACTGCCCCGCTGTGCTAAGAAGGGGTGCGGGCGGCTCTGCGGGTCACGTCCCTGCTCCGCAGCTTCTCCCCGGCCTTCGCTAGTGTTCGGAAGGTGCCTGTGAGTTTTGTTGTAGGTTTTAATATATGATAGTCATATACTGACATGAGGGTGTGGTTTGTTTTTTAAAAAACGGTTGCTCTTGTAGTTAACATGCTCGGACACAGATGTAGTCGAGGAGTTTGTGGTTGCTCAGAAATGCCGGGGTGTTCCCGTGATTAGTTCATATTTTACATTTTTCCCATTAAAGCCAATACAGAAATTACTTGCAGTGTGGTTTGGAGCCCTTGGCTTTTTTTGTAATGCTGTAACAGAACACACTGCTCGAAGTTGCGCTGTTCGTATGGCCCGTACGTGCCGAAAGGGTCGGAAAATCTGCCCGCCCTTGTGCTTTATAGAGGGAAGGAAAATGCTCGTTGCTAGTGCGACTGTGTGACGGCAAGGCTAAGGCCCCGGTGGAAGAACTACTGTAAGCAAGGCCTGTCTTTACGGGTGTTTTCCTTTCCCACGTGCCAGCAAAACCGCAAAACCAGCCTAAACCCCGGTTTACTCGCCTGGGGCCCGCGGGGCGCGGTCCAGGGGCGGGGCCACGGGGCGGGGCCGAGGGGCGGGGCCACGCGGCGGGATGCGGCGGGCGGGGCCGGACTACATCTCCCGTCGCCCCCCGCGGCGCGCAGGCGCAGTGCGGCGGAGCCGGCGGCGGCGGGCGGGCGGGTGAGGCGCCCCATTGGGCCCCGCCGCAGGGAACCGGCCGTGGCCGCGCAGCGGGGCCGTGGGGCCGCGGGCAGGCACCGGCCGGCGGCCCCACCGGGGTTTGGCTCCATATCCCGCTCCCTTGCCTGCCGGTGGGGGGGGAGAGTGGTGAGGGGGGCTGTGGGACCCGTGGGGTGAGGAGGGGAGGGGAGGGGAGGGGAGGTCTAGGGGGCTGTGGGGCCCGTGGGGTGAGGAGGGGAGGGCTGTGGGGCTGTGGGGCCCGTGGGGTGAGGAGAGGGGGTTTGGGGGGCTGTGGGGCCTGTGGGGTGAGGAAGGGGTTTGGGGGGGGCTGTGGGGCCCGTGCGGGGGGAAAGGGGTTTGGGATGAGGGGCACTGTGGGGAGGAGTTGAGGGAGCTTCTTGCCTGCGGAGGGCTCACCGGGGCACCCCGTGTTCCCCTGCCCAGGCTGCGGGGACCCCAGGCAGGCATGGTCGGCTACGACCCGGAGGCCAAGTGCGTCTCCACGGCTGAAGCGGCTGCAGCAGGATCAGCGTCTGGCTTGGTCACTCGGGTCCTTGTCAGCCCCTTGGATGTCATCAAGATCCGCTTTCAGGTACCTTTCTCACGGCATGCTTGGGGACAGGGGGTGAAAGAGCCTCTTATAGAGCAGGGCTGATCTTGGCCTGGAAGAACAGGTCACTTGTGCTGCCAGAGAGCACTAAATCTGCTCATCGACCCTCACCTACATTGTATGCGGGTTATGCAAGGTAGCAGGGCTACCTTTTGTCTGCCACTTCTTGTTCGTGTAACTTAACTGGTGTGTTTGAGTGGGATCTTGTGTTTTCTGTAGTTTGTTCTCTTTCTCTGTTTCTGTGTTTCATCATCTGAATAATCTCTGCTACTTAACTAAATTTCACCATCATCCCTGCAGATTCCCTTTGCATTACACATGTTTTATTCTTTCAGAGCCCTGCATAATTAACATTGTAGTCAGTTCTAGATGTGGTTCTGTGGGAAGGCAGAATGTCATCCCTTAGCCTTGGTTGGCCGTTAGGGTTGCGGGTTCCTGAATTGGACACTTGAAACTTGTTGAAATGTGACATGGAATTGATAATATTTTCTCTGTTGTCCTCCAGCTTCAGATTGAGCAGCTCTCTGCCAGAAACCCAGGGGCTAAGTATCACGGCATCTTGCAAGCTGCACAGCGCATCTTCCGGGAAGAGGGGTTGGTCGCCTTCTGGAAGGGCCATGTTCCCGCTCAGTTCCTTTCAGTTGGCTACGGAGCTGTCCAGGTAAGGCGACCGACGTCAGCTGGGCCCCACGTACACGTGCAGGACTCTGCTTTGCCCCTCTTCAGACTGGCTGTGTGGGCAGATGCAGAAAGATCTAGGTTTAAACTCTACTGATGCAAGCCAGCTCCAGTCTCAAAGATGTGTAGTTGTATAACGCTGATGTTTAATCCCTAACTGAATATTCCTGAGCTTGCTGAATGGCCTGCCTGGCCAGCCTGGAGTACAGCTGGAGCAAACTGAGTCTGTCTGCATCTGGTGTCATAGACAAGCCCTGTTTGTTCCTGACACTTGGCTGAGCTGTTCACTTTGCAAGCCTGTGCAGTTTTTTGCTTTGGTTCACGCCATCGCCCTAACAGCTTGTTAGTAAAAAAATCAGTGAAACTGATGATGGTGTTTTACATGGTATTGTTACGCTTAGTTTGTAAATATTATGCTTAGTTTGTAAATATTACCAACGTGATTTATGAGAAGTTGTTGAAAGAATAATGGCCAGCATATCTGTGATTTAGCAAATACTCTTCAGGATACATAGGGCATTAAAATGAGTTGTTCACAATTCTAAATGCAAGATTTAGCAGGGGTGCCAGAGATCAGAACATCGCAAGCATTCCCCAGGCTCCTCAGTGATTTTTACAAGGTATTCTCTGAGCACATGCTCCAACAGGTTGCAAGCTGGGGAGGACTTTTCAAGGACAGAAAGAGAAGGTGGTTACAGGCGGTGGGTGGAGCCCTTTTGGTGAAATGAGAGAGGAGTGGGAGATCTGTGTCAGTGATAGGGATTGACTCTTTGACCTGTGTATGTTTGTTTCTGTAAGTTCATGGCGTTTGAAAGCTTGACAAAGCTGGTGCACAACGTCACCTCATACAATGCCCGCGATTCCTTTGTGCACTTCGTCTGTGGTGGACTGGCTGCTTGCACAGCCACTGTTGCAGTTCAACCTGTTGACACACTACGCACCCGCTTTGCTGCTCAGGGTGAGCCTAAGGTATGATGTTGAGGATTAATTCTTAGAATTATCATCCGTAGCAGTAGCAATATTTCATGTGTATGAATATAGGAGGTTCGAAAAGCACGTAACAGTCTGTGGGGTGGCGTAAAGGGACAGATGCTGTTATTGGGCAATGTTTGCACTGTTGCCAAGTTATCCTCTGTGCTGTTGACACAGCTTTCTTAATTATGCTTTGCTGCTCCTGATTGTGTTTGACTTCTGACAGGTGATCCGGAAAGGAGAAACTGTCCTTAACAGGATAACTGAATTTTCATTTTGGGTGTTGGCTATTTATAGAGTACGGTCCCCACTCTGTCAAACATTGCGTGTTTGAAACTTTCCGCTTGCACAGAGTCATGTTTAGATAACGATGGGGATGATACTTGAAACCAGTCACCTTTCACCTGCGTTTGACGTTCTTGTTTATGCAAGAATTGGTCTCCATGCTAATTAGGCTTGTGATACCTAGACTCATATGGGCTTGTATCAGAGCCGTTTCTGGTTTTTGGCTTAGCCTGCAGTAGAATCACAATTTATATTACATTAATTCTGTTGCAGGAGCAAGCAGAGCTGTTAATAATAATGGTATCTGTGATGCAAGTGGTCTCAGGCCACAGCACTCGGCTCTGTTGCCTCCTTTCTTCCCCTCAGAAGCACAGCTTCGATGTGGGGTACAATGTCAGCCCAGGCCTTTCAGTGCAGAGCTAACGAGCGTTCATTCAACTAGTTTCATGTGGCTCAGAGGTAGGTTGAGGTTGTCAGCATACTTAGAAGAGTCACAAGAGCTGAGCTGGGAACGCTGTGTGAAGATGTACAAAATCACTTCGCTCACTGCTTTGTGCTGAAAATCAGTCGGTTGTATTTTGGGCAGTCGGCAATTCCTGTCCTCATTACCGGGAAATAACCTGACCTTTGGCTTGCTGTTTTTAAGCCTGTCTCGCCAGAGAGTCAGCCTCTTCTTTATTGTCTAGGTCTATCACAACCTTCGCCATGCAGTGATGACCATGTACCAAACAGAAGGGCCTCGGACTTTCTATAGAGGTTTGACCCCCACAATCATTGCTATCTTTCCGTACGCTGGTTTCCAGTTCGCCTTCTACAACATCCTGCAACAGTTTTCTGAATGGGCGATTCCAGCTGAAGGGAAGAAAGGAGGTAGGCACTTGGGAGAGCGATGTCTGCGATCTGGAGAGAAAGAGAGGATGAATGCTAGTTTGGGAGACTAGTTCAGTTTTCTCTCCTATCACCCTTTTTGATGCAACATCTGAAAAGTATCTCAATTTCCCATCTCTCGTTCCTAACCCTGCACAGATACTGCGAAGGTAGAATCACCGAACGGTTTGGGTTGGGTGGGACCTTAAAAATCATCTAGTTCCAACCCCCGGCCATGGGCAGGGAGACCTTGCACTAGACCAGGTGCTCAAAGCCCTGTCCAGCATGGCCTTGGACACTGCCAGGGATGGGGCATCCATGGCTTCTCTGGGCAACCTATGCCAGTGCCTCACCACCCTCAGAGAACAATTTCTTCCTTACATCTAGTATGAATCTACCCTCTTTCAGTTTAAAGCCATCACCCCTTGTCCTATCACTTCCTGTCTTTTGCAAAAAGTCCCTCTCCAGCTTCCTTGTAGGCCCCCTTCAGGTACTGGAAGGCTGCTCTAAGGTCTCCCCACAGCCTTCTCTTCTCCAGGCTGAACAACCCTGACTCTTTCAGCCTGTCTTCATAGAAGAGGTGCTCCAGCCCTCAGATCAGCTTCATGGCCCTCCTCTAGACTTGCTCCAGCAGGTCCATGTCCTTATCCCGGGGACACCAGAACTGGACACAGCACAGCAGGTGGGGTCTCACCAGAGCAAAGTAGAGGGGCAAAATCACCTCCCCTGACCTGCTGGTCACACTGCTTTTGATGCAGCCCAGGATACGGTTGACTTTCTGGGCTGTGATCACACGTTGCCGGGTCATGTTGAGCTTCTCAGCAACCATCACCCCCAAGTCTTTCTCCTCAGGGCTTCTCTCAGTCCATTCTCCACCCAACCCATATTTGTGCTTGGGATTGCCCTGACCCACGTGCAGGACCTTGCGCTTGGCCTTGTTGAATTTTATGAGGTTGGCACAGGCCCACCTCTCCAGCCTGTCCAGGTCCCTCTGGATGGCATCTCCTCCTCCAGCGTGTCAACTGTACCACGCAGCTTGGTGTGGTTGGCAAACTTGCTGAGGGTGCGCTCACCCCCACTGTCTGTGTCACCAACACAGGTGTTAAACAGCACCAGTCCCAATAGCGACCCCTGAGGAGCACTGCTCACCACTGGTCTCCACTTGGACATTGAGCCATTGACCACAACTGTTTGAGTGCAACCATCCAGCCAATTCCTTATCCACTGAATGCTCCATCCATACCTCCAATTTAGAGACAAGGATGTTGTGCGGGACAGTGTCAAATGCTTTGCACAAATCCAGGCAGATTATGTCAAGTTGCTCTTCCGTTATCCACCAGCGCTGTAACCCCATCTTAGAGAGCCACCAAATTTGACAGGCATAATTTGCCCTTAGTGAAGCCATGTTGGCTGTCACCAATCACCTTATTTTCCATGTGCCTTAGCATAGTTTTCAGGAGGATCTGCTCCATGAGCTTGCCATGCCCAGAGGTGAGACTGACTGGCCTGTAGTTTCACAGGTCTTCTTTTTTCCCTTCTTAAAAATGGGGGTTATGTTACACAGAATCACAGAATGGTAGAGGTTGGAAGGGACCTCTAGGGTCCATTTTCCAGTCAGTGGGAACTTCACCAGACTGCCACGACTTCTGATGGATAGTGGTTTAGCAACTTCATCCACCAGGTTCCTCAGGATCCATGGGTGTGTCTCATCAGGTCCCATGGACTTGTGCACCTTCAGGGTCCTTAGATGGTCTCGAACCTGATCTCCTACATTGGGAAGTTCTTCATTCTCCCAGTCCCTGTCTTTGCCTTGGGTGGTATGGCTTGAGCACTTGCTGGTGAAGGCTGAGGCAAAAAAGTCATTGAGTACCTCAGCCTTTTCCATATTCTGGGTAACCAGGTCTCATGTTTCCCTCCAGAGAGGGCCCGCATTTTCCATAGTCTTCCTTTTATCACTGACCTACCTATAGAAGCTTTTATTGTTGCCCTTGACATCTCTGGATAGAATTAATCCTGTCAGGGCTTTGGCTTTCCTAACCTGGTCCCTGGCTGCTCAGACAATTTCTCTGTATTCCTCCCAGGCTACCTGCCCTTGTTTCCACCCTCTGTAGGCTGCCTTTTTGTGTTTGAGTTTGTCCAGGAGCTCCTTGTTCACCTCCTGGTGTTTTTGCCTGACTTCCTCTTTGTTGGGATGCATCACTCCTGAGCTTGCAGGAGGTGATCCTTGAATATTAACCAGCTTTCTTGGGCCCTTCTTCCCTCCAGAGTTTTATCCCATGTGTCATGGGTTCAGCCTTAGTCAGCAACTAAACACCACGCAGCTGCTCGCTCACTCCCTCCCCCCACCCCTGTGGGCCGGGGGAGAGAACCGGAAGAGCAAAAGCACAAAAAAAACCCCAAACTTGTGGGTAGAGATAAGAACAGTTTAATAATTACAGTAAAATAAGAATTATAATAATTATTACTATGATAATAATAACAATATAATAAAATGGAAAAGTTAAAAAGGGAAAAAACCAGAAAGACAAATGATACAACCGATCACCACCCGCTGACTGATGCTGCCCGTCCCCGAGCCGCGATCGCTGCCTCCCTGCCCCGGCCAGCTCCTCCCAGGTAACATACTGGGCATGACACGGAATATCCCTTTGGCAAGTTTGAATCCGCTCTCTCAGCTGTGCCCCCTCCCCTCCAGGCTCCTTGTGCCCCCGGCAGAGCGTGGGAAGCTGGAAAAGTCCTTGACTAGTACAAGCACTGCCCAGCAACAACCAAAACATCGGTGTGTTATCTCAACGTTGTTTTCATACTAAGTCCAAAAGCACAGCGCTGCGCCAGCTGCAGGGAAGAAAATGAATCTATCCCAGCTAAAACCATGACACCATGGTACTCTACCAAAGAGATCGCTGAAGAGGCCAAAGTCTGCTGAAGTCCCGGGTAGCGAGCTCGCTGTGTGCCCTCCTCACTGCCCTAAGGATCTTGAACTCCACCATTTTGTGGTCACTGCAGCCAAGGCTGCCTTTAAGTTTCACATTCCCCACCAGCCCCTCCTTGTTGGTGAGAAGGTCCAGCACAGCACCTCTCCTCGTTGGCTCCTCTGTCACTTGGAGAAGGAAGTTATCATCAACGCATCCCAGGAACTTCCCGGATTGCTTATGCCCCGCTGTGCTGTCCCTCCAACAGATATCAGAGTAGTTGAAGTCCCCCAGGGGCTTGTGAACATGAGGCTGCTCCTGTCTGTCTATAGAGGGTCTCACCCATTCGGTCTTCCTGGTCAGGTGGCCTGTAGCAGACCCCCACTCTAATGCCACCTGTCCCTGACCCCCCTTCAGTCCTGACCCATAAGCTCTCGGTCGGCTCCTCATCCATCCCCAGGCAGAGCTCCGTGCACTCCAGCTGGTCACTGACATAGAAGGTGACCCCCCACCATCTCCCCTGCCTGTCCTTCCCAAATAGCTCTATCCTTCCATTCCAACACTCCAGTCCAGGAGCCATCCCACCATGTCTCTGTGACGCCAATAAGAGCATAGCCCTGCAGGCAGTCGCACGTCTATAACTCCTCTTGTTTATTCCCCATGCTACCTGTGTTTGCTTAGAGGCGTTTAAGTTGGGCCCCCGATGACTTACTGGCTGGAGTGGCTGGAATGCCCTTGTGCTGCTCTTCAGGTGCTCTCCTGCCGACCTGTGATCCTTCTCCAGGCTCTGGGCATCTGTTGCTGGCACTGGCATCAATCTGGTAGGCGTGGGATGGGCTGAGGTTCCCCTCTCCCAGCAACTTCAGTTTAAAGCTCTCTTCACCAGCTTGGCAAGCCTGTGACCCAAGATGCTTTTCCTCTTCTCTGACAGATGGACCCCATCAGTGTACAGTGAAGTTTACAAACAGCCCCTGTTATTGAATAACCATGGTGGAAATGTGGGTGGATGGGAGAGAAGTGTCACAGGCCAGGGTACTCCTCCTTGAGCTGTGTCACGTTACTCATACCGAGGGAAGACAGTGCTGGCATAATCTTCCTCTGTTTCATTAGTGCAGATTCCAGCATAGCTGTTAGAGAAGAGGATTCATTTGGCCTAATTTAAAACTGCCAAGCTCCTGATTTGATATCTTTATGTTGATTTCTAGCTCTGTTATAAGAGACCCTCATCCTGATGCGACCTGTCACCTTGACAGTTCTAGATACTAGTGCCTCCCTGAGAGAGAGCGAATGCAGCATCAGCGTGGTCTTGTACCTCAGTGGAATTTCTTCAGTAGAGGAACCAGACTTTTCAAGATCACGTCTGCATGTTTCTTTTTAGATGGCAGAGGCTGATGGTGGTTTTGTGCTGGGAGCTCATATTTGTCAGGAAAAAGTCTAATATCACAAAACTCATTTCCCGTGAGCCTCTGAAATCAGCAGGCAGTGTCACCACATGACTTACTCCAGTCCAGAATAAGTCAGTGTGAGCAATCAGGAGTGCAAGATTTCTGGTGACCGGGCCTTTACTGGGGGGCACGAAAACTTTCCCGGTAGTGGCAGGTTCTCTGGTAACTGGGGATTTTTTATGCAAGGGGCACTGCGAGCCTGATGTAGAAAATACAGATCGAAGTTAACCCAAACTATGCAGGGGAGGTGATGTAACTTTAAAGGGCCTTTTTGGTTTTGCTTCTTGTGAAAATTGATTTTAGCTTACCTCTCGTGATCTTTAACCGCAACTCCCTGCTAATCCTCTTTTTTCCTCCCCCGCTGTCCTCTCCCCTTTCTGCTTCTCAGGTAACATTAAAAACCTTGTTTGCGGCAGCTGCGCCGGAATCATCAGCAAAACCCTCACTTACCCTTTTGACCTCTTCAAAAAACGACTGCAAGTGGGTGGCTTTGAGCATGCCCGGGCGGCCTTTGGGCAGGTGAGAAATGTCTGAATTTGACTGATTTTCATAAGTATGGAATTGCATTGAGATAATCCAGCGCAGTGGTGAGTCACCAGCAGGACCTGTTGTGCTCATACTCGGGTTGGGAGCTGCCAGGGAACTCCCGGGAGCTGAGCATCGGTCTCGCTTAATAATGGGAATAGCTGCGTGAATAAACTGGTTTCGGTTTATGACATTGTCCAACATAGCCGTGCTCTGCCTTCTCATCCCCCTCCATCAGGTTGGCGGTCTCAGAGCTGGGCATGAGTTAGTCAAGCAAAGGGGTTTTGATTTGCTTTACTTTTCTAGCGGCAGCTTGGTATTTGTGATTCGGGACTAGCAGAGGATGACACTAGCTTTCTGCTGGGGTTGCCTGTCTGTCAGGATCCTTTTCTGCAATTAATAGTTTGGTACAAGGAATGGGCACCGAGTGTTCAGCCTGTGTCTTACGTACAGACCATCCTGAAATTCAGAGCAAATTAAATACTCCTGCTATTCTTTAGCACCAGCCTTCCTACCTCAAAGTACACTGTAAGACAAATACAGAACTTTCAAGGAACTATCTCTTTTTTTCTCTGAAATGTGGGAATTTTCTTTTTTCCTTCCAATTCCTTGGATCTGAGAAGCAAATCAGTCTGTACCTCAAGAAACTCTGGGATAGGAGTTGGAAGTCTTAACCCATTGCACTGGATGCTTTTCCTCTTCCAGTGAGGTACAGAATTTGTCCTTGGCATTGATGCGTCACAAGACGTTAAACCTTCACGGTATGACTGGATGACGTGCAGATAGCTAATTTAGAGACTTCTAAGTCCTGTAGCTGTATTTTCTTTCTGTCAGAAACCTGAAAAGTTGTCCCTCCTTAGAGAGTGAAGGGGATGGAAAAAAGTAGCCGCACAATCTGAAATAATCACTTCACGAACATGTCCCGGAAATAATAGATGCTGTTGTAGCATGAAGATTTTAGGGCCATTCAATCTGCATAAGCCATTGCTGATGCAAAATACATGCTTTTCCTCTACCCCGATCTCTACAAACTGGCTCTTTGAAACTTTCAGTTAGTGATGATAATAGCTGGGAAGGTACCTCCAGGCTGCACGTCTGGATTGTGTTTCAGTGGTACAGTTTGGGGTGCGCTCTGCTTTTTTTTCCAGGTAAGCTGTCCTGGATTTGTCTTGGTTAACCTTCTTGCCATTTCCCTCCCAGGTACGGATATATAGGGGTCTCCTGGACTGCATGAGGCAGATCATGCAAGAGGAGGGCCCGGGTGCATTCTTTAAGGGCCTTTCACCCAGCTTGCTGAAGGCTGCTGTCTCTACTGGCCTTGTCTTCTTTTGGTATGAGCTGTTCTGCAGCCTCCTGTGTGCCCTGAAGAGCAGCGATAGCACCACGAGGAAGGAGGGCTGAAAGGGGCATGTATAAAGCTACCTGGTGTTCTCCTGGAGGAGGGGAAGCTGACGGCTTTGCTCTGTCTTGAGCATGTTGGAAATATCAGAGCTCCCAGAGCTCCACCAGCCTGTAGGAAATCACCTCCTGGGACCAAGCAGAAGGAGAAGGTGACGGCAGTTCTACTGAGGACGCTGAACTGCTTTGCTGGAAGCTGTTCAGCTGAGCACTTTTTTACTCCGTCTCCTCTAATACCAGCACACGTTTAGTGGGGGGAGAGGGGAACCGAGCGGGCAGCTACCTAGCAGAGACCGCTCTGAAAAGGCATCCTATAAAGCAGATGGATTCCTGTGCTTGTCCTGGAGCGGCAGAGAGGGATCCTGGCCTAGCTAGTGCTGCTTAACCAACGTAACACCACTTCCTATCACTGCATCTGCACAGCTTTATTTCCTTGCTTGTGGCCTGCTTGTTTGCACCATCCTCTTCTCTCAGTGTTGCTCAGGTAGCTCTGCCCTGCTGTTGTGAAGTCAGTTTAAGCCTCTCTAGTGTGCACAGACCCTCGGTTTTCCTTTTCTTTGCTGCCAGCTGCTGCTTCATGATCACCACGTGCCGGCTGCGCATCCTCAGCCACCTTAAACGGAGGATCCTCTAGGGGATCATGCTGACCCAAACTTTCTCTTTCTTCAACTCTGGTGAGCGTGATTGTATCCTGGGTGCCCATTTCTCTTCCTGCATGCCTTGCCATACATCTCTTAAGGTTTTGCATTGCCTCAGTCACGCTTTTTACAAGTCGACCTGCAGATTAAGAACCCTGCTCTAAGGGGATTCAACGCACAAGCCCAATTCTTACTTCAGGGTTCTTTGCTTCAGTGCAGTGCGTAAACAAATGCTGTATAGAGCTCTAGAAGTATTAAGTCTAAGTTGGAATAATGAAGGAAAAGCCCTGTGGAAACTAGTAAATGTCTTTTTTTTTTTTTTTAATACCACTTTTGAATGTTACTAGCAAGTATTTCTGTAGTGGCCTCAAAGCATTTCTGAACCTCAGTCCTAGAGTGGTGCTAACAAATGAAAATGTTTTGACAAGATTAGCCAAGGTGAGAGGGGACTGAGCATCCAGTCGGAATGGGCTGGCGTAGCATGGTGTTTGATGAGAAAAGGATGATTGAACTAGGGCTGGAGAAGTGGTTTTGTGGAGTTTCAAAGGTTTTGTGAATGGTTAAGAAAAAAACCCCAGACAACTCTGATTTACATAACAGGGGAAAAGAGGAAAATTACTTTCTTCCGCCTCTTTTATCCTCTGTTTTTTCAAGCTGAGCAGGGTGTGGCTGGACCAGCGCATGGAAGGCAGACATCCAAGGAAGAGCCGCTGTGATACAGGAGCACGTTAGTCATCTGGCGAGTGGTGGATAGGGCAGAGCTCTGCAGTTATTTAGGGGATGGTTTGATGGTTCTTCTCTTAACACAGAGCTTTTCGTGGCTCTTTTGCAATATTCAGGGTGTTAATCCCGAATAGCCTGGCCAAATTCCAGCATGACCAATTCCATTCTGTTGATGCAACTTCTCCTGGCGATTTTGAGCGTTGCTCACGTATCCTGAACTATTGTGAGAGGCTGTTTTTAAAGAGGAGCTGTTTCACCGGTGGCTGAGGCATCTGGAGAGGGTCCTTGCAAGCCCAGGCCAAATAACTTTGGGTTTGCTGTGGTCTGAGATCTTGGAGTGTGAAGTGGCTGTTTCACTGCGGGTGACTCCGAGAGCTACGTAAAATTAAGTTCACGGGGCAGTGTCAGTGTCAGGCAGGAGGCTTGTATACGAGCCTAGAGGAGGGAGTGTTAGCTGCACGGGCTCTAAAAATGGGCAGTTTTGCTTAAGGAGAAAACGCAAAGAATGTTGAGTCAAGTTTCTCAAAGTGCCTCAATCCTGTTGGCATTTTCCTGTGTTACTTGGGCTCTTCTGACATTCCCCCAAAATCTTCTTAATGATATTTTGCCTTTGTTTATTGTTCATCTGGTGTTCTTGGAAAGACATGATAACCAGTAATGAACTTAGCCTCATGACATCGTGCTGAGGGAGGGAAACACCTCGTTTTGAAACAGACACAAACAGGTTGGGATTGTTACTGTCTTTTGGCTGCTGGTAGAGAGGAATGCTGTCATGGCTTGCAGGGACAGCAGAACATCTTCTGTGCTGACCTAGGCTTCCATAGGAAATTGGGACTCATCTGTCCTGCCTAAACATTACAAGACTCTTGTTTTCCACTTAATGTCAAAGAGCTGCTGTTAAACTGCACAAAATAGGGGGAAACCGGTTAGGAGCTCAGCAGAGGGAATTGCAGCCTGTGGAATGGGGGGTGAGTTGCTTTGCTTGTCACAGGGGTAAAGAATAAAGAACAGAAAACTGCTCTGCTCTGATGTCCCTCGAGCGTGCTGCAGAGCTGGAGGTGATGCAGGCACGCAACTTGGCTGCTCCGCAGGGAGGGCAGCAACACAGAGTATAGGGCAGCTCTTCCTCTCTGGGGTAGTTTTTTTCTTCCACTCTGCATTAAATGAGCTTGCCTCCGGCCAACAGATGGCAAAGTCGGAGTTTTAAGTTGTTGTGCCAGGCTGGCCCAGGCTGTGGAAGAGATGCCCCCTGGTCGGAGGGCGCTGGCACACAGCCTGGCTTATAGAGACCTTTGGGCTATTAGTCATAAATGTTAGAGGCCCCTAAAGGCATCTGGTCTTCTAGTGAGTGAAGGAGAAAGAAGTGACAACCTCGACCATACGATGTTAGAAGCTGCATCTAACGGTCGCTTCACCACTCACCTCTGGTCAGCAGCATCCGGCCCTCTTAAATCTCCGACGTGCGCTTTGCTAACTGGGAGTCGCTGCTGGGGAGGGGACTGTAGCAGGAACGTTCTTGTCTCTTTGGGAATGAGGCTGGTTTAGTGCAAAGCGCTGGGAGGACAGGTCTTACTTGTGATGCTGCTCTGGCAAAACACGCGCTGTTTGATGCTAAATTTCCTAGAATTAGAGGAGCGGGCGACGGGAGAGATCTGTACGTAGTGACCTTGTTCTTGCATACGCTGGGGCAGATTTGCTGGGAAGCTGTGCGCGCCAGTTCCGTTTCAAGGGACAACGCGGTGAGTGACTCGCTGCGAGCCTGCGCCGGTGTTGGCCCGTCGGGGTGGCTGGGATTTCACTCTGATGTAATCCTATCAGCGGGGATTTGCCTTGCCTGAAATGCACCTCGCAAGCTGCTCAGCAACTGCGCTTGTTTTCTTCTAGTGCCTTTTACCATCCGAATGTCCACAAGCACTTTAGCAGGCAAGGCGGGCGGCGCGGCGCTGGTTAGGGGATCCGCCATCGCTCTCGGCTGGCCGCGGACGGGGCAGCTTTGACGCACAAGTTCTGTGGTGAGCGCGGTTCCCTGCAGCGCCAGCTGGCTCCCCGAGTTCCTAGGACGGTGCTGTTCTCGGGGTGCTCATCCAGAGCCACATAGCATCATTTTTGAAAAGAAATGAATGTTTTACAGTCAGGCATGGAATAGATTGTATTTAATTTGGGTTTAAGTTTCTCTTGGATGTAGAACTGTAATTCTCTGCGGCATTTTGCTGTGTTGCCTGGGTGGATCTTTTGCAGCTGCTGTTGTCTGAAGGCATCTGAGCACAAAGCGCACAACGCGTGCCTGCCTTTGAGAAAAGGTACATTAAATATTTTGTTATGGTCACGTCTGGCTGCAGTTTGTTTTTTCCTGTCCTCCTAGTGCCAGGCTGGACGCCACAGGGCCGCCGTGGCCCTCCTGCTGCCCAAAAGGGAGGATAATCGGAGCCCCGAGTGCAGGGTGGCAGGAGCCAGCTGGTTTTCCCTTCCCCTGGCTGGCTCCTGGGTGCTCCTCAGCAGAACCATCCCAGCCCCTCTGCGATATGGGGTGATGCTTTGGGTATCACTGTAGAGAACCACACCAAGGGGGATCGCCCAACCCAGTCCCTCTGCTGTGCCCAAGAAGGCCCGTCAGAGCCATGGCGGCCTGTCCCGAGCCACACATCTGCAGTGTGGATGAGTTCAGGCTTCATTTGCATCTCGCCAGGCCCGACAGCGCCACGGAACGTGTTCCCAAACTGCTCGTTGTGCATTTCCTAAGGCCTTTTTCTGGTTTCAGCAGCCTGGATGCTCTGCTGTCCTCTAAACGCTGCAAAGGCTTCACCCCTTTGAGGGGTCTTCCCCTGTGAAATGGTTGGGAGTTCTGAGAAAAAACGTGAGGGGTGTGTGTTAGACCTCGCTCAGCTCTTGTTGCGGTGATTTGGTTTAGCGCATCTTCCCTTTCCGAATTTTTTTTCCTATTGATTTTGGTTTTTTTCTACGCTGCTCGTCTGCAGCCTGCCCTGGACAGGAGGGCGGATTCAAGGTGGTTTTCACCTGGAGAGCAGCAGCGTGGCGCAACTCTCGCCAGGAGAGCCCAGCCAGTGCTCGGCAGGAGAGACCGAGGGGGCCTGGGGCCAGAGGGGTTAAATGCTGCAAGGGGCAGCAGGTGCCTGGGGTGCTGTTGGGCATGGCCAGGGTGCCAGTGAGGATGCCCAGGGATGCCTGGGGTGCCAGTGGGGATGCCCAGGGATGCTTGGGTGTGCCAGTGAGGATGCCTGGGGTGCCCGGGGGGTTGGGGTACTGGTGAGGTGCTGGTGGGGGTGCTCAGGATGTTAGTGAGGGTGCCCGGGGTGCTGGTGGGGGTGCCTGGGATGCTGGTGACGATGCCCGGGGTGCCTATGGGGTGCCCAGGGGCACCCGGGTGGCCGGTGGAGGTGGCCGGGGTGCCGGCTGGGATGCCTGGCGATGCCCGGGGGTGCGGTGAGGATTCCCGGGGTGCCGGTGGAGGTGCCCGGGGGGCAGCCGGCCCTGCCGGGGGTGGTGGGCGCTCCCCGGGGGAGCAGCCGGGGATCCCCGCCGTGGCCCGGCGCTCGCAGGCGGTGGCGCTGCGGCTGCCGCCGCTCGCCCGGCCCGGCCCGGCCCGTCCCTCCCCCGGCTCGGGCGAGGAAATGACCTAAGAGGAAACCTGGGCCGTGCCGGGAGGGAGCGGGGCCGGGCGGCGGGGCCCGGGGCGCTGCGGGGATGCCCCGGCGGCCAGCGGAGGCAGCGGGGGCGGCCGGCAGGTCGGTGGGCAGCGCCCGGCTCCCCCTGCCCGGCCCGGGGGCACCGAGGGCGGGGGGGGGGGGCTGGTTTCTCCGGTATCCGCCGCTGCCTCCGTCCCGGGGGCCCTTCGGCTTGTACCGCCCGCGGGGAGGGGAGGCTCCCGGGGGGGCTCCGGTGGTCCGGGCAGGAGGTGGCTCGGCTTTGGGGGTCCCACCTGCGGCTCGGCGGGGATGGGATGGGGGTCCCGGGTGGCTGGTAGCACCCCACGGGTGGATGCTGAGGGGTGGCGGAGGAGACTTGCTGCTCTTGTCCCTCTGTTTGCCATGGCCGGGGGACATCCAGCCCGTCCCACCGGGTATGACCCCTGCAGGGTAGGGCCACGGCACACTGGCCGGCTGATCCCCGGCAGATCGAGGACACTAATCCCAACCACATCAGACCTCGGCAACATCTCGACTGGTGGGGACCACTTGCAGAGGAGGAACCAGCACCCACGGGCCCGGTGTCCCCCAGTGCCGCCAGCCCTTCAGGCAAGGTGGTCCTGGCAGCAGCGTCTCTAGCGCAGGCGAGGCCTGGCCGGTTTTACGCTCACACGCTGCGGTTTGCTCTGGGCAGGGTTATTTGGCACAGCAGTTCAAAGCAGCCATGCCCGTCCCCGGGGAGCCGTGGGGACGGATGCTGGGGGAGAGGTGCTGGGTGGTGGCAGCAGAGACGCTGCCGGACGGGCTCGGGCGCTTGGGCGCTTCCTGCTTGGCTGTGCGCGGCACTGAGTTCTCGCCAGGTTCCTTCTGCGTGGCAGTGCTGCTGGTGGGACGCGGGGCTGCTGGTGAGCTGGGGCTGCCCCGCTGGCCGTGCAGCATGGCCTGAGTGCGGATACAGAGGGAGAGAGACGGTGCAGGAGGAGGAGAGGTCGATGGGAAGGCATTTGCCAACCAGACGTGGCAGAGAGGGCACCCAGCTGCTTGTGAATCCGTCTGGGAAAGAAACACCTGTGCAGGTCTCGGGGCAGGTAACCCTGCGCAGGTGAGAGCTTCGGCTGCGAGAGCGGCGTGGGCAGGTTGGCACCCCATGGGGCAAAGTCTGCCCTGGGCCTCCCGGAGAGGCAGGCGAGGAGGGCAGAGCCTCCACCTGCCAGAGAGCGGAGCTCTCTGCTCTGAGTTATTACACGTTGTGCCACGGCTTCGTGGCAAGTGCTGTGTCCGAGGGGTCGGGCTGCCTGCGATACGCGCCCCGTGCCTCTAAAGGGCGATGGGCTCTTCGCCTTTAATCCGGGCAGGGACCTGTTTGCAGAGAGGGGTGAGTAACGGCCCAGGAATTTCGATGAGCTCGCAAAACTCATTTGGCCGACTGCCTCCTCCTATTTGTGCTGTGGGTCTGGCCAGCCTGGCATTCTGCATCCAGCAGATCATCTCGTGTGCGTGTCGAAGAAAGCCTTTCCTCTCTGTGCCGCGTGTACCCGCCTGCTGTCATCGCTGTAGCACAGAGCAGAAGAAAATGAACCTAGAGGCTATTTAGGAGCACCGTTGGTACTGCAGAGAGCCCTGCTTGGCTGCAGGGGGATGAGATGGGAGCTGTTGCTGTTGGGGATTTGGCTGCAGAGCTTGCTGTGTCTTGCTGGGTGCTGAGGGAGCCTGGCTCTGGCGCAGGAGAGGGGCCCTGGCAAGCGTGTGTTGGATGCTTTGGTGCTGGCTTTGATTCTTCCCAGGCTTTTGTGTGAAACCAGCTGAATGGGTGTTTCAAAGGCACAAGGGAGCAGCAGCGTGGGGTGCTCCTGTGTGTGCTTCCCTGTGATACAGCCACAGGGAAGCCTTCTGAGGGGATATCGGTATATTTTGGGGCTGTTTTGCTGTGCTGTCTGCTTTGAACCTGCAGATCAACAGACTGAAACACATTTTTCATATCAGAAAACTGTAAAGGCTCTGAAGATTAAGTCCTATCATAGGCTGGTAGGAAGCAAGTCTTAAAAAGATGTGGGAGTGAGGCTTTGCTCAGATCTAGGGCCAGAGTTGGGTGCCCTAATAACAGATGAGTTTCCTTGGGGTGTGGGGCTGGCAGGAGAACAGCCTGTGCTCCAGCACTAGGTGGGATTTGCCAAATGACGAGGTGAAGGTGTGCCTCTGTCTAACTAAGCTCTGTGTGCTCTTTCCCCAGGCACTGGCACTAGCCCATCCGTTGTCCTCACTCTTGCCCTCGGAGGAAGCCAGTCATGGGGGAAACAGGCAAAGAAGAGTATAAAATACAGTCGTTCGACAGCGAGACTCAAAAGCTGCTAAAAACAGCCCTCAAAGGTCAGAAGGCTTTTCAGCAGCTCCTCTGCCACATGCAGCTTGGCTGGTAGATGAGGCTGGGTGCTTGGACCCCTTTAAGGAACACCAACTGCAAAGTGGAGAAAAGCTGTTTCATAAACACTGTTCATCCGTGACCAGGTGCTGTTGGTGAATCTTCTCCGGGAAGGTCTTTGCTCTCTGCCTCTTGTTCTGTCTCACTTTCTCCCTGATGTTTAATGGTGCAGTTGTTCAAACTCAGCTCCTGGTTCTCATCGTCATGGTCTTCCCTGATTTCAGGGTACCCTCCCCTCTTGCTCTAACCCAGCATCTCTGCAGATTTGGCCTCTCGCCCCGTCGTGCTCTCTGCCCCTCGCCGCTGCAGGGCCATCTCATCCTCCCGGCCCCGGAGCCTCCCGCTCACCGCCAGGTCTCTATTCAAAGCCCTGCAGCAGTTTGCACATCTGGCTCCCACTAATCCAACTTTGAAGCAGTGCTGGGATTTCAGATTCAGATGAACTTACTGCTTCCCCATATTACCTGCTTTCCTCCATTGCTTTCCCATCGTGATGGCTGTGCCTGCAGCCTGGGAGGACCGTGCACCCTTGGAGATGGTGTCTCCAAAGCAGCTGGTGTGCAAGAGGAGCTGTGACTCTTGACGTGGGAGTGAGCACGAGGTTTTGCACTATATAACATGGTTGTACCAGGCCCTGCGCCAACCTTGGTTGCTTTTTAGGTACCCCAAACAATCAGGGCATAAAGGGTGCCGGCTCCTGACTGTTTCTCCTCTTTGCAGACCCCAGCAACGTGGACCTGGAGAAAGTGGCCAATATTATAGTGGACCAGTCCCTCAAAGACTGTGTGTTCAGCAAGGAGGCAGGGCGCATCTGCTACACCATCATCCAGGTGAGAGCTCCTTGTGTCCGGACAGTGAAACACTTAAGCTGCGTGGGATGTCCCTAGGCCAGGCCATGCCAGGCTTCGCCCCAGCCCTGCGCTCTGACCCCTCAGCCAGCTTTCCTCTTCTGCCACTCGCCCCGTGCAGTGGCAGCATCCGGACAAGCAGCCGACGAGCACAGGTGGTTAGCTGCAGCTTTCCTGCCTCTCTGGGCAATCCCAGCAGGGTACCTACATGACCCTGCATCACCCAAGTAGCAGCATGCCCCTGCCTCTCTCACACCCCCATTTCGTCCCACCATCCTGCTTTTCTGGGCTCGTAGGCAGAGAGCAAACAAGTCGGCCAGAGCATCTTCCGGAGGAGCCTGCTGAACCGGCTGCAGCAGGAGTACAAGGACAGGGAGGAGCTGCGCACCCGCTCGCTCCAGGCGTGGATCTGCTACGTCACCTTCATCTGCAACATCTTCGACTACCTGAGGGTAAGGAGCTGGAGCAGGAGCACCCGGCTGCTGCTGCCTAGCGGTGCCAGAAGGGCCTGGGTGTCCAACGATGCCAGGGCAGGGGTGTTGGATGGGCGTTGTACAGAGCCCAGGGCCATGGCTCGGCGGTGGGGTCCACAGCCGGTTGTCAGCACAAGGATGCTGCTGGGGCTGGTGCTACCTATGGGCAAGCAAACAGGCTTGGAGAGGCAGAGGCACCTCTGGGAACAGTCACAAAGTCTGAGCTTCCTCATATTGTACCTGGTGTTTGAAATCCCCTGATCTGCCTGCTCCCAAATGTCCCAGACTGAACTAGTTCAGTTGCTCTGAGGTCCCAGGGTGGACCCGTGGGTGCTCACATAATTTCTAGCCCACGTACTGACAGTCTGTTTGCAAGCCTTCGCTGCGGTGTGTGTACTTGGATGCCTGTTTGGAGTAGATGTAAAAATGATGCAAGAAGAGCTGCAGGCAGGAAAAATGCTGTTGCAACAAGTGTATTTCCCATGACTACCTGCTTACATTTAAAAATAGATAGTTTTTTACATCATTTGTTCAGCTTCTCTGGCTCCTGGAGACTTGAACATCTGGTCTCCTACATAAATCCCACCAATACAGCATTTGGCAGCGCAACTAAATTCTGCTCCCTTCTCCTTTGAAGAGCAGCAAGGGAACAACTCTTTCAAACAGCTGCAGACACCTCCCTTTCTGGCCCCAAGCTGACGATGGCTCCCGCCTCCTTACAGGTGAACAACATGCCCATGATGGCTCTGGTGAACCCCGTTTACGACTGTCTGTTCCGGCTGGCACAGCCTGACAGCCTGCGGAAGGAGGAAGAGGTGAGTGCAGGGAAGAGGGCTGCTGATACGCCTGTTGTCCTGCCAAGGACCAGCAAAAAGCCAAACCCCGGGGGGATGCAGTCTCCACATCCTGGTGCAGGAGAGGGAGTGCTGCCTCCCTGGTGTGTGCTGACGGAGACCCGCGGGCGGGAGGGTTTGCAGGCCAGAAGGAAGCAGGATGCAGGTGCAGGTTGTGACTCCCCAGCCCAGGCTGCATGTCCTCCCTTGGGGCAGCTTTTCTCCCTGCTGCCCAAGTGCTGTCACTGGAGACCCGGCAGCCCGGCTGTCCCTCGAAGCAGGACCTGTCTCCAGTGTTAGGCAGGTTCACCTCCCGTCATGTGAGGAAAATGCAGACAATGACTCTCCCCCGTTTTCACAGAAACCAGCTGCTTTTCCAGCAGCCCTTGTTGCCGGACGCCTGGAAAAGCAGCTGTCACACTGACCTGCCAGAGCACCGCAGCCGTGGTTGGTGACGGCAGATAGCTGCAGCGACCGCAGGTGTGCAGAGCGGCTCTGTGTCCCCACAGGTCCCGAGACGTGTTGTGCAATGCTTTGTGTAGCTGCTGCTCACCTGGCCGGGCCTGATGCTGTGCCAGACCCCAGCGGGCTGGAGGAGGCTCTTCTGGGGCTGGAGCTTCGCACACGCCTGGGTGTGTGGCAACCTGCGTGGGGCACAGCCGGGCCGTCCCTCAGGCAAGGGGTTCCTGTAAAATGTAGGGGCCCTCGGATGGGCCCTTTGGGTTTTTTTTAATCTTAGCACAACCCTCCCGCCCCTGCAGCCCATTGACTTTCCCCTTTTCTCCAAAGACCCAGTTCGTGTCCTTCTTTCCTGCAAATCTCTGGACTTTCCAAGGGCTTTAGGACATGTTCCAACCACTTCCCTCTGTTCTTGGAGGCACCTCCTTGCTCCAGCCTCAGCTTCAGCCTTGCCATTTCCTCATGGACATCCTGCAGGATATTAACATTTTTCCACCTGGTTTTTTCACCTGTAACATTTTTCCTCTCTGGCAATTTTGTCTGAGAGAGGAGAGTTCAGGATGTGCTCTCCCAGTGCTTTTGGCAGAAGAGACATGCAGCTTCTCCTGCCTCCTGGATCGCAGCGACTTGGGGGAAGCAGAACCACCGCCTGTTGGAAATCAGAGGGATTCCCACAGAACAGAGGGAACAGGATGAGTTGGGCCATAGGTGACTGATGGGGACCTCCACAGAGCTGTGCCAAAGCTCCCTGTTCCTTTGTACTCAGCCATCTTCTTCCCTTCCTTCTGAAGGTGGACTGCTTGGTCCTACAGCTCCATCGCATCGGCGAGCAGCTGGAGAAGATGAACTCCCAGCGGATGGACGAGCTCTTCTCTCTCCTCCGAGATGGCTTCCTTCTGCAGGAGGGGCTCAGCTCCCTGTCCCAGCTCCTGCTGCTGGAGATCATCGAGTTTCGGGCTGCCGACTGGAAGATGACAGACGCTGCCCAGAAATACTATTACAGCGAAGTAATGGATTAGCCCCTCTACATCAGAGGTGGAGAGATGTCCCCAGCACTTTCACCAGCAGGCTTCATACCAAGTTTGAATTTCTTTTCACGTTAATGTTTTTCTAGCACTTCCTGTAAATAAGATTTATACTGGCTAGAGCCTCTGGGCACGTAACCGTCAGGCTGCAACTGGTGCCAGCCTGACTTTGGAGCTTTGGAGAGGTGGGAGGGGCAGGGTGCATTTAACCCAGCGAGTTCTCCCACTGATTTTGTCTAACATTGGGCTGCCTCCAGCAAAGGGCAAGGAAGGCTTCTAGCTCAAACCAGCGTTCTGTATGGGTGTTAAGGAAAGCACAGTTTAGGCTGAGCGCATTTTGGTTCCACCCGAGAGCCAGCGGAGCGGCGGGAGGCAGAAGGGAATTCTTTCACAGCTCAGGTTGTACCTGGTTCTCTGGAATGAGTCACAGAAAACGCTGTGGCCTCACAAACAGCTCAACCAAGTGCCGTTTTTCCCAGGCGCCTTCCAGCACACTGGCTGCACCCGCATGCACACAGCCTCCCCCACGGGGCATGAGCCACCGACACTGCGCCAGGGCAGCCTGCAGCAGGACAGGGCCCTGAGCACATGTAGCCAGGAACAGGTTTTATAAGTTTTATACAATAACGGTCAGGTTTTTTTCAGAGTTTAGTGAGTTTCAACTATGCTGTATCTTATAGGCATGGGAGAGGAAGAAAGGAAACAAAATAGTCTATGGAAGGATTGTTTTCTAATAAAAGTTTCCCAATAACATGTGCCCTGCTTTCCTCTAGTTGCTCCTGACTGAAGCCTTAAGGCTGCAGCACTTTTTTCTCCTCTCCAGTGCAGGGTGTCAGCGTGGCTTCACACAACCAGGGCAGCTGGAAAGAGCAGTGTGAGAGTCAAGCAACAGAGACAAAAGTTTGGAATCAAGAAACCTTCTCCATAAAACTGGTTTTATTTTTATCTGTTAACATTCCCATCAGATCCGTGCAGATAGTGCTGCTGATGACCAGAACCAAAAATCAAAAAGGGCCTTTTATTGCCTTCTGTACCGATCACGCCAAGGCTGGTTGTGGTATGGGAAAAAAATCCAGCTCTGTAGCCAAAACCATTGCTGGTTACAGGAGCAGAGAGACGTAAAAGTCCCAGGAACCGGGTAAGTGGAAGATTTTGTACAGCATTTGCTCTAAGAAAAACATCTAAGGCTTGTCTTCACAGGAAGGTGATTATGAAATAACTCGAGCATCCGTGCAGGGGTTGGTAACGCCTTGATATTCCCCTTCCCCTGTCCAAACAAGCACAAAGGAAATGAACTTTGTGGGGATCGGATGAGCTTTCCCTGGCTTAGTTCAGAAGTTCAGTCTGGAAGGGATCTTCAGAAGTTCAGTCTGGAAGGGATCTTCCACCCTTCCTTCTTCTTCCCAGCTTCTCCCAGGCGGGCGGCCCTGGGGCTCTGCTCTCCAGGCCGTGGGGGTGGCGGCACCGTGTCCCATCGCCATGGCCCTACCACCAGCGGAAGTGGGCGTAAGCACGGTTGGCCTCTGCCATCTTGTGCAGCACGTGCTTCTTCTTGATGATGGGCCCTTCATTGTTGAAGGCCTGGAGAAGCTCCTGGGAGAGCTTCTCGGGCATCAGCATCCGACGGTTCTTGTTCTCCCGGCACTCGGTGATTAACCACTTCATGGCCAGGAAGCGCTTCCGATTGTCCTTCAGAGGAACCGGGACCTGGGAAAGGTTTAAACCGTAACAGTTATCACACTGCGAGGGAGCGGTAACCTGCTGTGCTCCAGCGGTCATACAGGTACAGCTGGACACGTGCAGAGTTACACCGTGCTGCCACCCCAGTGGCAGCACGCTGCTCCCTGCAGTAAGACCAGCTCCGAAGAGCTGACCTGCGCCAATTCACCTCGCCTGTCCATAGAAACTGGCCGTTGCTACCACAGTGGAAATTCTGGTCAGCCTTGGCTACTGCCAGCAGACGCTGGCCCTTGCAAGGACTTCTGGCCTCTCTGGGAACTGGGTCCAGACTGGTTTGTGTTAGCAGCAGTGGGAGATGGTCACCGCTCCCCTGCACTGAATGAGGGAGACGTGCCTCCGCATCGCACTTCTCCATCAGGTCTCAAACCGTTGCAGAGCCCATACTCGGAGACAGGGTCTGCTCGTGTTTCAAATAGCGCACGCACTGTATCCAGTTGACTTTTCCTGCTACGCTGACCCTCCCCAGGGCTTTGGGGCCTCTACCCCAGCAACACGATGCAGCACACAGGATGGGCCTGGCAGGCCCAGGACTGCCTGTTCTTCTGCTGCCCGTCACTGATCTCTGTCTCCTTGGACAAATTTGCTGCATATTTCTTATCTAGTCAGAGAAGCAGAGATCGCTGCTGACAGGGGAATGACCATGCTCTTAGGCTGGGGGCCTGACCTTGGACAGTTTCTTAGGAGCTGTTTCAATACAGATTGCAAAGTGGCTCTCTTTCCAAGGAGAGGAAAGCTTGAGCTGAACGGGTGGAAACGAGTTCATCTGATTCTCTAGCTAATTCTCTCCCCACCAGATATGCTGCCAGGCCCCTCCCTTTCACCTGGTAGGTTTTGCCTCCTTTTGTGATGTTGCTGAGCCCAATGATAGGCTGGCAGTTTTTCAGAGCCTGGTGGAAAATGATGTAAGGGTTGCATTCAATTTTCTCCTTCTCATCTTCCGGAGCTTTGTGGTACTTCTCCAGCTGTGTCCTCTTAATGGCTTCTAGAGTCTTGGGACAAAGACAAGAACAGAGACATGCACAGCAGATGGATGATCCCACTCCATGAAGTTACATCACTATTACCAGCGCCCCATCTTTCACTTGAGCCTGCAGCTGGTTTTCTAGCCCTGTAGGCAACAGGCCAGTCAGGGATTCTCTTAAGTTTTATTTCACCCTCTTCCAGCTCTTCAGTCTCTTTATTGGACGTTACATTTGGGGCAAAGAGGCCGAGCAGCGCAGCCTCGGTCCAGAAGCCGGGGGAGGGCAGGGACACAGCGGAGACAGGAATACAGGACTGTGTGCACTAAGCATCCTGCCCTCCAAAGCCTGGGCTCAGGAGCCCAGACCCTGCCTGTTTCCTCGTCACAAGGAATCAGCAGTTACTTGGGGAACATTTGGGCAACATGTGTCCCTGTGTCAAGGACTGGAACACACCAGATGGGACCACCAGCTCATCCCAGTTACTGTACGTCAGAGCAGGACTCAAAGCTGTGTCATAGAGCTGACACATTTGTGGGACTTCGTTGGCAAGTTGTATAGAAGATAAGGTGTGAAAGAGAGCTGGGAGGAAGCTCTTCTGACAAAATTATTCTTTTAAGGGTATATTCTGCATTTATGGTTTGTGGTGCACTTGCTAGTGTCAAGGTTAACAGCTGGACTCACGGGTCTTTTCCAACCTAAATGATTCTGTGGTTCTACGTAAGGTCCAAGAGACACTGAAGAGTGGAAAGAGAACGTTCTGTATTAAACTACCACCACCCGGTCTGTGAACTGAAGGAGGCTGGGGCTTGTACAAAACGTACGTCTGATCGGGAGAATAATGGGAGGGGTATGGTGTGTGGAGAGGGAAATGTGTTAGGACCATAGAGATGACCTAAATTCTGGTAATTCCAAATTCCAGCGGGCTTGATGTCCCAGCCTTCCATTTTGTATTGTTTTAACATCATAGGGAGAAGAAATGAGTTCTCACCTGAGCCATGAGGCTTCTGGCCAGCACTTTATTTCCATCCTTCATCATCATATTGGTGAATTTACTGTAAACACAAAGCCACATACGATCTGATTTAAATTCTGATTTTGTCACCCACAGAAATAAGCCCCCCCCTTGTCTTGTTCCCATGGTGAAGTCTGGGTGCTTCTAGATCTGCTGTAATTATCTTTAATCACTGTCAGTCAACAGACTGGCTTTGTGGGAAAAGATTAACCCAGAATAAAGGGATCGTGCTGCAGCAGAAGGCAACGGGCAGCATAGCAAGGGAAGGCTGAGGAGGACAGCGCTGCGCCCAAGCGTTTTGGCTCCGTGGCACCTAGCTGTAACAGAGAAGGAGATGATGCTTTCCCTGACCTGATCATCGGGTCGCTGAACACAGAGCTAGAGACAGTGGCAGGAGCAGCTTTCACAGGTCGAACAGCCTTAAGCTCCAGCTTTTCCTTTTCCTCCTCAGACAGCTCCTCCCAAGGTTTCTCATACAATTCCTTGCTCACTTCTGGCTCTATGTAACTGGGGTTGTAGCGACTCCATCGCACCTGCGTCAGCCTGCAGAGAACAAGAGGAGAAGGAGGGCTGTAACCTGATGCACGGGACGTGTCGCGACAGGGACGCGGACAGTCGTGAGAGGCATCGCCGCCTTCCTCCCCCTCGCTGCGGCAGAGCCGGGGACACTCCTCAGCAAGGCCCGGAGTTCTGCTGCGGAACCATGGGGCTGTCGCCGAAGAGCCGGGTCCGAAGGGGAGCCCCAGGCTCCAGGCCCTGCCTGTGCCCACGCGTGCGCCTCCCCGGGCCGAAGAGCCCGCAGCCCCGGCGCCGGCAGGCCCCGGGTTCTGCGTGCCTCCAACAAACACTATTCCGCGCTCGTGGGAGCGGGGCGAGTACCTTAAACTGGGGTTTTATTCATGTTTTCGCAGCGGGAGGCGGCGTTTTGGCGTGGTTTGGTTCCCCGAGCCCCGCAGAACGCCCACGGGCGCGCGCTGCGCCGACACCCGCGCGAGACCGCGCCGGCGGCACGCGCGAGCCCGAAAGCACCAGCTAAGCCGTGTCCGGCCAGGCCCGGGGAACGCCCCCACCGCTTCTCCGTGGGTTTACGCACACCCTCCGCGCCCGCCCGCCCCGGCCCCGCTCACCGGGGCAGCCAGGCCCGCAGCCGCCAGGCCAGGCCCGCCGCGCTGGGCGCCGCCATCTTCCCTCCGCGGGGCGGGGCCCGACGAGCGGAGGAGGGGGCGGTCCTTCACATGACCACGACCCCAGCCCGGGTCTCGCGCGGGCAGGGCCCCGTGAGGCGAAGAGGGGGCGGTCCTTTGCCCGGTCACGCCTCCCCGCTCGGCTCTCGCGCGGGCGGGGCGTGGCCTCGGGGCGGGCCGGCAACATGGCGGAGGCGGAAGGGGAGAGTCTGGAGTCGTGGCTGAGTGAGTTCCCGCGGCGCCCCCCGGCCCTCAGCCCCGCTCCCCGGGGTCCCCATGGCCTTCAGCGCCGCTCCCAGCAGCCCTGCGGTCTCCGCCGAGTCCCCGCGGCATCTCAGCCCCACTCCCCGCGGCCTGGGCCCCCCTCCGGTCCCGCCAGCAGGGCCCTCCCCGTCGCCGCACGGCAGCCCCTCCGCCCGCCGCCCCCTTCGGCCGGGCGGGGACCCTCCGCTGGCCCGGGTCGCCCAGGGCGGGTGGGAGCACCCGGGGGACGGTCCCCCGGAGCAGAGACCTCCGCCTGCGCCGGGGTGCGCCCCCCGGAGCGGGGAGAATGGGCCGGGGCCGCGCTGGTGCCCGGCGGCGTCAGTGAGGGGGGGTGCGGAGCGGAGCGGCGGCTGTGGGCTCGTTAATCATCGGTCTGCTTCTTGGGGGGTGGGAGGAAGGGGCCGGGGTGGGGTCTGGGGGGTGGGAGGAAGGGGCAGGTTCGCAGCTCACCTTGCTCGGCACCTGCAAGGCTGTTGCTTTTTTTTGTGTGACTGTAAAGGCTCACGGTAGGTCTCTGGCCCTGCTGCCTCTTCTTCCCTCGCCTGGATTTTGGTTAGCGAAGTGTACAGCATTGGTGCTGTTTGCGAGGCTGAGAACTGCAGGTACTTTCCAAATAAATAGTATTTCATGTGTTACACAACCATGATTTTCAAGCAGACAAATTCTGCTTTGTGCCCAGCTGCAGTTTCAGGGTAGGAGTTATGGATGTCCGGTCTGTACAGAATGGAATATGTAAAAATCCTTTGTCAAGATAAGGTATTTAAGGTATTTTTTAATCACGGAATCTTAAATGTGAGGGATGGGGGGGACACACATGGCTTGTTCATCCACGGCCCTTGCAGGGTATCTCCTCGCTGTGTGTCTGTCCGTGCTGCCCGGGGCGCGGCTGGCTTTCGGGCTGTTGGCTGTACAGAACCCAGCGCGGCGGGATCCCAGCCCAGCGCCGGCCGATCGGGAGGCGATTCTTGACTGAATCAGTCATAGCAGTAATTGTTTTTTGTATATTCCATGCGTGGGGGCTCCTGCTACTGTCCGTGGGAGGCTATCCTGCACATCACTAGCTTGTTGCCTCAATTTTCTTTTTT
Organism: Phalacrocorax carbo; assembly: GCF_963921805.1. Lineage (NCBI taxonomy): Eukaryota > Metazoa > Chordata > Aves > Suliformes > Phalacrocoracidae > Phalacrocorax > Phalacrocorax carbo. The sequence goes on from NC_087528.1 coordinate 1,950,495, forward strand.
TAATGGTTATTTGATTACAGCAGTGAGTGAGGTTCCTCAGTAGCCGGGCACTAGGCAAGCAGCAGAAGATGGTCATTACCCTAAATACCTTCGAGTATAAAACCTGTTACCCTTCTGGAGTTATCCTTCCATAAACAAGATCAAATAATTCTTGTTCTCTCTTGGTATTTTTATATAAAATTCAAGCACATCCATGGTTTCATCATCTGTTACAGTTGTTACTGGCTAAATGATGTTTTCAGCTCTTCTCATTTTAGATCAATCCCTTCTGTCCCCTTACCATTTTTGCTCCTCCTCTGAACTCCCACAGTTTGTCAATATCTTTTATTGTAGCCAGTGAGACACATGAAGAAACACCCACATCCCTTCCTTTTAATCTTCCTCTGAGGAGAACTGACTCACCGAGTTCAGTTTGTGTGTGAAAATATCTCTAGTAGGAAAGATATTTTAGGTTGTGTAGCCTGGAAAAGCTTCCTGACTGTTTGTTTTGTGGGGTCATTTTTGTTAATTGTGGAAGTTGAGAGAAAAGCTACCTCTCCTTGACCAAGCAGTAGGCGATTCTGCACCGGAGAACGTATGCTGAAGGGTAGCGTTGCAAAGGCCTTACTCACTGTAAGAAATATTGCAGTGAGCCTGATTGCAGAGGTGTGCACATTTTTCAAGGCTTGAGTGTTGCTCTCTCATTTAAGAGGATGCATTTATGCCAGGTCACTGCTACAGTGATTTGTGCTGGTGTGATTATATCGCTCCTCCCATCGTAGCGGAGCGGGGAGCATTTAGTCTGCGTAAATTACCGGAGGAGTCGTGCAGCCCAGGAAGGCAGAGTGCAAAGGCTGGTGCATCTCAGTGCTTTCACCAGGCCTCCTGAGGGCTTTTTTTTTGTCTTGTAACCATCACAAAGCTGTGCCTGTCTGATGCAAACCTTGGGGGTGTGCACCCGCTGTGCCCTTACTAAAGGGAAGGGCTGGAACTGCTCCGCAGCACAGCCAACTTCCCAGTCATGGGAAGATGGAAAATTTCTTCTTGCCAGTGATTTTTTTTGGTACCGGTGGTAGGCAGCCTTCCACACTGCCCTGTCTCTGTCATCAGGTGGTGTCGTAGACCCATGAAGTAACATCGTCCTTGTGTCCTAATACTGCAGCAAGATCTGCACATCAGGCAGCGATGATCTAGCACCTTCATGCCTCCTGCCTCATTTCAGGCAGCTGGAATGAGAGAAGGTGATCCTTTCTGTTCTCTCCTTGCAGGCAGGCTCTTCTTCTGCACTTAGCTGAAATAGAAGAGGAGGTTAGAAAATCATGTCAGTTGTAGAAACACAGCTGGATCCTTTGACTTTAGCACTGCCTTCCCTGCTGTATCCAAAAGGAAGCTTATTGTATCACACTCGTGTCAGGCTTAGGCTATGTCCAGCTATGTAATAGATGCAGATGGATAAAATATTGTGATTGTCTTAATTTCTTTTTTCCTTGTATTGTTGTGGGTCAGCATTCTCCTCCCAGCCATACAAACAGAATCCGATGGTTAGACTCACCATGCTTGGGCTGGGGATTCCCAATTCATATGCTGAGCCTGACCTGGGGAAACCCTTTGTTGGGATGGCTTTTGTCTCATTTCAGTAGAGCAGTAAACCCAGGAAAAGATGAGCATTCCTTACCAGTCAAGTAATGGTCTGTGGTTCTCTGCGTTCCAAGTGGTTTCTTTATGGAGAAAATAAGCACCTTTGTTTCATACCTAGTGATGCATCTGAATGTTGACTCATCGGTGTTTCAGGGTCTGGCTGAGGGCTGAATGGCTCCAACGCTTGGGTTGGAAGCAACTTTTTACATCCTAAGCACAGCGGTGTCTGAAAGCTAAGGCAGAGGCGGTGGCAGGGCTGGGATGGTGCTGAGACGTGTGTTCCCACGTTGCTAATTCAGATTCACTTGGTTGCTGATGTGAAGTGGGATTTTCAGGATGGGACCTGGTGGACAAGTGTCTCTGAAAGCCAACTTTATAACCGGTACCGAATGGGCCGTTGTTGGAAGTTTCAACAGAGGAGCCAAGGATTTGGTATTCCAGAGAACCAAACTCCCCTTGCTGGAAGGAATCCATATTTATAAGGCAGTGCAGAGGAGCTCCCTCTGCACATTTTAAGTGTTCTGCATAAAATAGAGGATTTTAGGTTACACCTTCGTAGACACGGTGCAGCTTCAAGTCGGGATGTCCTGAAAAGGTTAAGCAAGGTAATTTAGCTCACCTGGGATGCTGTGCTCATGTGGCTGTACTGAGATTGGTATCCAGATCAGCTGCGCTATCCGTACGTACCAGTGTGTTCTGTCTTGCAAACACATCAATCTCCAGAGCCAGGGCAGGACTTCTGGTCGAGCTCATTAACTTTTATGAACTGGGCCTTCACGTGGAATTTTTATGAATGTTAGAAATAGGGAGTTTCTTCCTGTGGGTCATAACCTCCCTTCAGTAATCTCTTTCTCCTTCTGAGACTTTACTATCTTTATGTGAGAGCTTTTGGTGCAAAAACTTAGATGAATCGTAACCCACTCTGAGAGCGTGAAATAATCAGTGTCGTTCCAGGAAACCTTTGGAGATGTTCAGAACAGCTTTAAAATTAGCATTTGGAACATGGAAATACTGGTTACATTTTCTATTTGTACCAGATCTTTCCTAATTTCAGGATGTGCAACCAACAAAGAGTTCATTTAGTTGAGTGTCCTTACTTGTTTGTGCTCTTCCTGTATTTATTAAATGAATTCCAGTAGCTCCAGCCAAGAACCGTGTTTCTTTCATCTAGGCCTGCAGAGCAGCAGAGGTGCTTTGGAGCACCGAACCGTGCACAATACCATTTGACTTGCACAAAAAGCCTTCAGACTGTTGTAAGTCTGCGGTTTCATGATGCTTCCAGAGCGTTCAGCAGTTGTGAGTGCGGTAATAAGGTTTAAGTGCCACATATGTTTTGAACAGTTGCTTGGCTCTGCAGCAGCTGTCTTTTAAACTAAGCCTCTCTTGGATCTCTTGAGTTCAAAAAATAGCGTGGTAGCTTAGCTAGCGCAACAAGATGCCATCCTACAGTTAGCCCGCCCTGGCTGCCACCTTTTGCTTATCTAGAAGCCCGTGAATGTCAGCAGCGGACACAGAGATTGGCCTCTGCAGGCGCAATCCATGGAACAATTTACAAAATTGCTTTATAACTATACTTCTGTCAGGAGGAAAGTATGGGCGAACCTCCTCGGACCGCCACAGAAGGTGGGCTGAGGTGCGCTGTAAAGTGGGGGTTCGGAGTACATATTTGACAGCTGGTTTTATCTGCCTGTGGAAAGGTAAAAGGATATGTTTTAATGAGGGTAAAAAATGACTCTTTGTAATGTAGCACGTGTTTATTTCGTTACGCTTCCCTCTGTGATGACAGTACCGGGATGTGTGCTGGGTTTTCTCCTGTCCTCCTTTCCCTGCTCTCTACTGTCTGGCTAAGTAACATTTTCTTTTCTGTGTCTATTTCCATTGTATTAAAATTCTGAGGAATGCTTCTTAAATGCCAGCCCTTAGATATGTAACTACAGTGTGGTGTTTCTTCCCTTACAAGAAAGAAAAATCATCACGTCCAGTCATCTTGGCTGGAGAATTAGGTTGAAGCAGGAATCTTGTCTCCTGTAAGTTCAGTGCTCCGTCAGAGTTAAGTAGAATACGTGGAGAAGATGAATTCATAACAAAAAAAGATGCTGATAGCCTCGCTATTCTGCAGTCAGTACAATATACAAGGCCCTGGTACCCGAGGGAGGATCCTTCAGGAGCCTGAATTAGCCCAGCCTGTAGAGCATCGGCCTCTGTTTGAGCATACAGGATTTGAATTCCTGATCAGGTACAGGCTGTGGGGTTTATTACTTGTGAGAACACCTCGAAGTAGAATAATAAATTTCATTTCGTAATTCCCAGGAGAAATGCTAAGGCATCTAACAAATCAGCTGGCACTCTAAAAACAAGCGTTAATGCTAAATGACTTACGTTAAACATCTGACGTTCCAACTCTTACCTCCACAAAACTCCTGGCCAATACAAAAATAATTTCCTCATTGGGAAGGGTGAGGGTTTAGCTTTTAAGGAGTTTAGTGTTATAGCCAAATAGAAAGAGAGAGCATTTCAGGCAGAGGGAAACTCTGCGAGCTCAAATATTTTATCCTGTACTCTCATTTAGAGTATGGAAGTAGCGTGTTTTGAAGTACTTGAGATTTGGCACCTGATTTTTTGGAAAGCAGTGGTTCTTGCTGGATATTTGGGTGTCTCAGCTTGGACACACCCTTTTCCCCAAACAGATGTACCATGTGCAAACTTCTTTCTCCTTTTTTATAGTTGGCAATGGATGTCAAATGCTTTTTTCTAGGAAATGCATGACCTTCTGTACTGTTTCTTTTGCTTTATTGATAATATGTTCTCTTTCCCTTACCAAAGATAAAGCCACCAACCCATCTAACAGGCAAGAAGACTGGGAATACATCATCGGATTCTGTGACCAGATCAACAAAGAACTTGAAGGGTGCGTGTCCCAAACTGCTCTAGGCTTAACATTTTAAACTGTGAATGCTACTTTATTATCATTTGATCATCAGACTTCCACGTTTTCTTTTCTGTATGCTGATACTGCAAGGAAGATGTGGCTACAAAAGAAAGAAGATGCTGTGAGGTGTGGTTTCTCTTCTGTGAAAGGCAGCATGGCTTATACGCAGGCTGAGCGCTAGGAAAATGGGACTTCTGAATCCGCCTCTAATGTCAGCTTCTGCAGCTGCAGGGCTCTCAGCTAGCCGAAGTTATCCTCTTTGCCAGCCTGTAAAACGGGGTTGTAACTCTTGGTGCCTGATGGGGCTTCATATCTTTCAAATCTTCGCAAGGCTTAACGGAGGGAACCTCCTGGTCCCAGCATTCCTGTGAGCTAAGGAAGAAGTGTTTTCTTCTGGAAAAGGAGCCTAGTGCAAGAGAAATGATTTCCTGGGCTGGGAACTGCACTGGGAGTTGTTTGGCCCCTCCCAAGGAGGAATCTGGAATTGCTGGCTCAGACTACCAGCCCTCGCTTCCTTTCACGTGTGCAAACACCCAGGCTTACAAAGATGCCCTGAACGTTTCTTGTTAGCCTTTGTCCACTGGTGGAAAGATGAAAAGTACTAAATGGCATTTCCTTTTAGTTATGTGAAAGACATCTCGTTTAAAGAGCAGAATTAGTGAAAGTCTGAAAATCCTTCAGCGCGTTCGCCTGCTTTGTTTGTAACGGGGGTCTGCTTTCTTTCAGGCCACAGATAGCCGTGAGACTCCTGGCTCATAAAATCCAGTCACCACAGGAATGGGAGGCAGTCCAAGCCTTGACAGTAGGTAGTCCTTACCCCTCCTCTTAAATCCGGTTATATATCCATTTTACATCATCTGTGCAGAGTAGAAGGGGGCACGGTGTGTGTCAGGGGCGCTACTGGGGCTGAATGCCCCCATTCCCCTCTGCTGGGAGGGAGTGAGCAGCGAGAGCGAGCACGGTTGCCTCACTGAAGTGTGCAGATTGCTCATTAGCAATAGAGCACTCAGAAATAACTCTGGTTGGGCGTTAGCTGCTTTCGGCTGTTATCTTCAGGCAAGATTTGTGTTCATTGTTATGAGGCCTAACGGTGAGGTAACTGAGACCCCTATCTACATGGCTGAGTGTGGGAGGCCAGTCTGCCTCGGTGTGTCACCCCTAAAGATGGGAGATCCATGCTTGTGTCGCAGAGCGGGAGTGCGTGTCTCTGACCCACATCCTTCAGCTCCCCTATAAGCAGAACACAGCTGCGTTGTTATTTAAGGGTTTTGGTGGTCATTTCAGCCGCTGCTTTTGTTACTTGAATGCAGGTGCTGGAAGCTTGTATGAAGAATTGTGGGAGAAGATTTCATAATGAAGTAGGGAAGTTTCGCTTTTTAAACGAGTTAATAAAAGTTGTGTCTCCAAAGGTTAGTCCCTGAGCCTTTTGGCTGTATTTACTTTTTGTTTGGCCTCCGGAAGCTACAGGCAACGTCCAAAACATTTGCGGTGCTTGCTCTGTCTGGCTCCTTACGTTTATTAGCCTATATTCAAGAGCACTTGTTAGCTAAGTTATTATGGGTTTCTTTTATGCTCTGCTTACTGTTTTTGTCAGTAAGTTGTACCTGCTTACTGTCAGCGTGTAGTCTCTGTACTGTTCTAATCCTTCATGTAACTCAGGAGCTTCTAAAGCTTGGGCTATGGTGGTGGGTTTTTTTTAAACAAACAAAACTCCAGCGTCAGTGGAAGAGAGGTGTGGTGCAGCCGTTAAAACAAGAGACTTGGCAACACACCGTAGAGCTCTAGGCCTCGCTCTGCTGCTGGTTTGCTGTGTAAAAAGCGCCTGGCTAAGTCCCTCGGCGTTCACGATCAGTTTAACGTGGCAAAAAATAGACAGAGGCAGGATTGGTGCAGCAAAGTATTCCCAGATTCTTTCCCGTAAGACAGGGGAGGGGATGGTTGTCTGTATTGCTGTAATTTTTAAATAGTGAGGTCCTGAAAGCAACAGAATAGCTGGGTTTGCTTTTGCTGAAGATAATTGCAAAGCTTCTCTTCACTGTTCTTTCAAATATGTTAGAGGAGTATTTTTTCCTCTTAGTAAGATGTATCTTAGATCATTCTGGAACCTGGATTGTACACTTTTTAATGTCTGTCACCGAACTTCCAGTCTCTGGGTTTGGGCATTATTTTTAAAGAGAAATGAAGAATATGGGGAATTCACTACTTTTTGTTCTCCCCTGCTCTTAGTACCTGGGAGACCGAGTCTCGGAGAAGGTGAAGACCAAAGTCATTGAATTGCTGTACAGCTGGACAGTGGCATTGCCAGAAGAATCCAAAATCAAGGATGCCTACTACATGCTGAAGCGACAAGGTAGGAAGTCAGCTGCTCGTCCATGCGTTCTCTCTGGCCTGTGCTGTAAGCAGGAGTGTCACAAAATAGCTTCCAATTATGTGGGGTCAAGGCAAGCTCTGAGGGGAGATAGAACAAGGGAGAAGTTCCCTGAAAAGCTTTTCATTATATTTAAATGCCTTGGGCTGGGTTGGGTTGGCTTTTAAAACTAGATTAGTTAAACACCTTGCAAATATGTTTGTTTTGGTTTGCAGGGTCGTTGTTGAGGTTTTCTGGAACTGACTATTAAGTGATTTGAACAAGTCTAATTTAAAGTGAAATAAGAACCTCCATGTAGCCTTTTGTGTTCTTTTAACTAGGTCACTTTGCAATTGCACCTTTTGTGTAGCTGATACAAATTTCTTGTGTAGGCACAGTGAATAAAGCTCAGCCGAGAAGCTTGCAGCTTCAACGTAAGAAAAATTGGTTCCAGGAAAGCTCTTGAGGTAGAGCACAAATCTGGGGATTTGACAATGGAGCGACCGGGAAGCTTGGCTCTTTCTCTTCTCGTGATTAGGAGTCTGCTCATCACCCCATTTTCCATTGCTGTCTGCTTTCCTGCTCAGCTCAGTTATGCAAACAAATGTCATGCCCTTGAGCTTGCACAAAGCTGGGTTGTCTGGGACTTCGCTTAGTGGTTCAGCAGCTGAAGTGAAAGGGGAGAAGACAACAAGTGGAGCACTATTGATTATACTGAGCTATTAGGGGAGCAATATGGACATGGCAACACATTTGCTGGGGTTTTGGCCTTTATCAGAGAAAGCTTTCTTTGTTTTTCCAGCTAGCGTGCTCGGTGATTTTGATCCGATATTGTTCATGAGAACAGCGTGCTGGTATCGGTGGGCAGATGGGCTGGGTGTTGATAGCAGCCTGTGAATAACTGGGTGCGCTGCCTGGTGTGGCTGCGTCTGCAAACCCACGGGGGTTCCCTTTCTGCTTTCAGGGATCGTTATGTTTGATCCTGTGATTCCTGCAGACAGAACCCTGATTCCGTCTCCGCCGCCTCGTCCCAAAAACCCTGTGTTTGACGATGAGGAGAAATCCAAGGTACAGGGAAGACTTGTATCATAATCACTAATGCAAAGTGATTACTCAGTGCACATTTAGAATAAGGAAGTAAAGTGTACTAATTTGGCTTTTGTTTTTGGGGTGGTGCTGTGTACTTTCTCAGAACTCATCGCTTTGCCCACGTACCTAATCTGGCGTTTCACTTAAGGCCTTGTCTGTGTTATCATTATGAGGTTATTCCTGGTCAAAGAGCCATCCTGCTGTAGTACTAGAAGACAGAGAACATTTCACACCAAGGACCAAAAATGATATATGGGAGGAATAATTATCTAGTGTCAGAAGTCTGAGATTTCAGTGTATGTCCACTGTAGAAGCAAGAATGCAGCAACTCACATAAAACAATAAAAATAAATGACTCCTGCTGAGGTCACTGTAACTATGAAAGCAGTGTAAGCTTTGTGACAGGGGGCTGTATCTCTTTCCCCCTGAATCATTCACTTCAGCTCCTTTCTCTGCTTCCCTTTGCCAAAGGGTCTTTATTTGCGTCGTGAATATCCTCTTCTCGTCTTACAGCTTCTGGCCAAACTGCTGAAAAGCAAAAACCCAGATGATTTACAAGAGGCCAACAAGCTTATAAAATCCATGGTAAAAGAGGTAAGAAATTCCTGTAGGATTGGCTCCAGTCAGCAGCCTGCTTTCCAGGTTTCAGGCAATTTGACTTCAAAATGGTGGAGAGCTTTAGGATCTGAATGGCAGAACCTGGGTTTTTCAGGCTCTGGGAGCATTGTGTTAGTGCATTCCTCAGTTAAGTTGTGGGGACTGAATGAGACTGGCCATCAGCCACGTCCAGCTTATTATTATTTTTTAAAACCTCTAACAGTGCTGACTTGTGTCTAGTCCCTGTGGTTACTGGCATAAAGGGGGTGCCATCTGATGACTTTGGCCTCTGCGTGGTATGAACGTGTTGTAATTTTGACTCCAGCTCGCAAATGGGAGATGTTTATGTCACAAAAATGTCTATGGTTGGTGTCTCTGGTGGAGGACGGGGCAAGAAGGGGCAAGGACTGAATGCTCCATGTTGTAATTAACTGCGTTCTCATCCCTGGAGATGGTATTTGGCATCAGGGTTTGGTGGGAATGTCGCAGTACCACCCCAGGATACTGAGGACTGTGTCATTGCACTGGGTCTTCTCACAAGCAGGCTTCGTGGAAACACCTTTCCTGTTTGTAGAGCTGTGATGCATCCACCCATGGCAGTCATTAGAGGCTCTGGAGTCGGGAAGTGACTCACCGTGATTCCGGCAAAGAAGGAGGGTAGCTTCTAGACTGAAGGGGGCGTATAGGTGACTGCAGTGTTTCCATTCAATCTTCTCCTGTCACGAGGTTCAGAACAGACCCCTGAAATCAGGTCTTTGAGTCCTCATGAAATCGTCAGCAGACGATCCTTCAATCCTTAAGAAATCTACCCCGAGAGGCGTCCCAGCCCAGGGGGAGATACAGGGTCACCCAGCCCGCTGCGGTCCCGGAGAGCTCCAAGGGTCCCCTCTCGGATCGCTGGTTATAGGATCGAGGCGAATGGCTTTGGCCAGTATTTTACACTCTGGCCACAATTCTGGTACGCAAGTCAGGGAGCAGATAGGGCTTATCCCGAGATCTCGGGGTGGTCCTGATGTGCCATTCAGGCAGCAGCTGGCCCAGGTGTGGGCAGAGATTGCCTGCCGCCCAAGTCCTTTTGCCCAAGAAAACAGTACAATCGGTGTTATCCAGGTGGCCCTGGGTGGGGTGGGGGTGTGCTGCACCACCACAGTGACCAAACAAACCACCAACCTGAAAAAGTCAGAAAGGAACTTTTGGGAGCTCTTTTATTTTTAGTGGTATAACTATACATTAAAGTCTATTTAATGAGACTTTGGAAATACAGGATTTTCTGTCATTTCAGAATGGTGATGAAAAAATAATAAAATAAGCAAAGCTTCACATGAATGGAGACATTTTTTGTTGTTTTTTTTTTCCTAGCTTAAACTTAAATAGACATTACTTGACATGATTGACAGATAGTACCTGCTGTTGTGACACCATGGACCCGTACAGGGTAACTCACTTTTTAAGTCTGTGTTTTACACCCTGAAGGATGAGGCTCGGATTCAAAAAGTGACAAAGCGCATGCACACGCTAGAGGAAGTGAATAACAACGTGAAGCTGCTGAATGAGATGTTGGTTCATTACAGCAAGGAGGACTCGTCAGAGGCTGATCGCGAGCTCATGAAGGTGGGTCTGGGCTGCCCCTTCCTCCCAGAAATCCTTCCTTCTTACAGACTTGAGTTTTGCAGAGAATTACAAACAGTGCAGTAAAATGGAGAGCAATGGCGAGAAACAAGAGCAGTTGTTGGAAACAGCAGGAAAGAAAATAACCATGTTTTTAATGCCTTTCACCAAAGGAGTCGGTGGGTGATGGCTCAGTTTTGCACATGCTTGAAGCCAGGTACAGCTGTTCTCCAAAGATGCAGCGTGGCAGAATCAAGAAGCTGCAGTTTGTAATTCATGCTCCTATTGGGACACACTGCCTGCAGATCATAACTGTCCCTTACTGCACCGGGGATGGACAAACTAAAGGCTGGAAGGGGCAGGAAGTGTGTCCTTCCCTTCAAAGGAAGAGTTTTAGCTGGTGTTAAAAGGTCGGGAGAACATCAAGAAGGTAAAAGTCATAACAGCCACCAGGGATGGCTGGGTAGGCCCAGGGCCTCGAAGAGTTGCACCTTATCTAATTTCACAAGTTAAAACTACTCATTTTTCAGCACAAGCTCCTGAAACGATAGTAAGAAGCTTAAGAAACTGATTTGTTTCTGTGAAACATTTCCTTCTTTCTACCTTTCTTCTGTGCAGTTGCAGACGCGGGGTAGGGGTTGCAGCACAGTTGAAGCATGACTGTTGAAGCACAATTCTGCTCCTCCTCGGGCTTTTAGGGACTACTGTAATACAAGGAACAAGCGGCTCTTGGGCCAGAGCTGGCCATAAGCGCTGACGTGAGGGAGGGCTGAGAGATGTTGTGTTGAAACTGCAGGTTGTGTTCAGACTCCCAGGTTGACGTCATGCTTCGCAGCTCTGTTAATCGGGCAGGGACGGGGGATCTCGGTTGTCCGGCCACACTGGCACCTTCAGCACCGGGAGACGGGTTTCTCTATTCTGGGCTTTCCAGTGCCTGCCTGGGGAGTCATTCTGTGCTGACGGGTGCTGCTGGCAGTGGCTGATGAAACCCTTTGTCCTAATCTGTCTTCCTAGGAGCTCTATGAAAGGTGTGAAACCAAAAGACGGACATTATTCAAGCTGGCCAGTGAGACAGAGGATAACGACAGCAGCTTGGGTAAACGAAGCTACGCTTCTTTTTTTTAATTGCTTTTGTGACCTGTGACCGTGCAGGGGTTCAGCAAGGGAGCGGCCGCTGCACAGACGCCTCTTCGCTGTGAACGCGCTTTGCTTTGAGCAAGCAGATAAAAGACGAGATCCGTGCCTCTTTATGCTTATCGTTTAAATTCAGGCGAGGACTTGACAGCAGAGTTGGTGGTTAGGGAGGCCGGGCCCGATAATGGGGGGGGCAGGGGAAGGGTGTTGCTGTGGGGAGCAAAGCCTTGGACTCATTTTTTCACTGTTACTGTAACGTGCATGGACCTAGAAAGGTCAGGGTATTGCTTAGAGCGGCATGGCAAAGACAGAGTAACGGAGCTCATAGCCAAATAAGTATGTTTTTTTCTTGCTGATTATTTAGTTGATAACTGAGTACTCTCAGCATTAGTGGGAGCAGAGTTACTAAAGTCTTGGAGGTCATTTTTGTCTCTCTTACATGTAGGGGATATTCTGCAGGCCAGTGACAATTTATCCCGTGTGATAAATTCCTATAAGAAAATAATAGAGGGGCAAGTGATCAATGGTGAGGTGGATCTCCCTGTGATGTCTGGAGTGGAAGGTGAGTTCCTGGGAAGACGACTTGAATTTTGAATCCTGCAGTTGTGTGTCTTTTGGACGGGGTTTTCTATTAATTGTGGTGAAGTAGGCTATTGGTGGCTCTTGTGGCCAACAGTTTGTGAAGCACAGGGGCACAGTGCAGCTCCTCCGCAGCGGACGGACAGTTCTGGACGTGAGCAATAGTGCTGCAGCTTTGCGTTTCCATTGCTCGTCCTGTATTATTGAAACCTTCGATAACATCAGTAGCAAACCTGCATCCGAACAGTTGGTGTGGCTGGAGGTTCTCATACATTTTCCTTTCCACATTTGTCCTGTTTCTTAATGGTGACGTGTAAGAAGAGGAGGATTTTATCAGAAGGACAATAGCAGGAGAGAGGGAGCCAGGCCAGGGGTCCTGGCTTTGCCAGCAGCTCCATTTGTGAGCTTAGGCCAGTCGCCCACTTTACGCTTCAGTTTCACCACTGAAAGCTCTGGACACGTGTGTGGCAGAATTACTGCTTGGGGGTCACACACACGTCTCTGCATGGACAGCAGTAGAGGAATTGTATAATGCTGCTGACAGCATCTGACGGGACAAGGCTGTCCTAAATATGAAGGGAATTCTAGACCCAGACATTACGAATTTTCCTCAGCTCTCTAGTTCGCTGGTAACCTTTGTTAACAGCAATTCCATAGGATCTCCCAAAGCCTCATCTGAGCTCAGAAGATTTTGAAAAGACTACGAATTATCTATAAGGAGCACTGGGGAAGGAGCAGGAGTTGGAGCAGATGTTGATTTTTCAGACAGAAATTTCATCAGTATCTGTGATGATTTAAGTAGCTTGTGGACAGCAAATGGTTAGGTGGAGAGTGTGTGGGCTTCCGCCGTTATAAAGAGCCATAAGCCGTGATTAAATGAGGATCTGTGTTATCTAATCCATCTCTCTAATAATTTATTCTGTACATTGGGTTTGCACTGAGCCTTTTGCCTTCTTTCCTAGTAGTGCTCTTCTCCTGTCCGCTGCAGGGAGTAACTCCACAAATAATCTCAACACCCTCATCGACCTTGCTGGACTGGACGTCACCAGCACCCCGCCGCCTCCGCTGCCCCCCACCACGCTGGCGCCAGCCCCCGCCGCCGCCCTACCCCCAGCAGAAATCCCCATTCTCCCGCCTCCTCCCCAGACGTTCGCACAGTTGCGGAGCAGTTCCTCCAGCCACGTGGAAGCTGCACCCGCTCAGCAGAGCAGCGCGGCCAGCTCCCTCTCCTTGCTGGATGAGGAGCTTCTGTGCTTAGGTAAGACACCAAGGGGCCTAGAAAAGGGCTGCTCAATCCATGCCTAACAAAGATTGCTTCCTGCCTTCAGCGTGAGCGTGAGGGCTGGCTGCGCATGTGGCGTGTCTGAAAAGAGCACGAGGTGCCTTTGGCTTCTAGAGAAGTCTGGGGGACGCTCCCTTGCATCGCCCTGAATATGAGACCTGGTCAGTGAGTCAGTCAGTATTAAAAACTCTGATCTTCCCAGAGTAGGCTGCAAGTGAAACAAGTTGAGTGTACCTGCAGTCTGATCGCTGCAGGCTTGCAGGCTGCAGTTTGGTACGGACTTCAGCCCTGACTTTGCGGCTGTGCTAAAGGGCAAGGTTCCTTAGAGGGGCTGCCTGCCTGTGGAGCCTGGATATGAACAGCAGAAGACACTGCAGATCAGGAAGGGTTAGAAGAGCTGTGTGCAGGGGGTGACTGTCAGCTACTGGTGCTGCCAGTCTTTTCCTCATTGTAGGCTTGCAGCCAGTTTGTCTTTCATCAGGTTCTTGGGCTCTGGCAGAGCTGAATCGAGTAGTTGATGGTACTGAAACAACTGCCAGGCGATGACACCTAGCTCGTTTTCTCTTCCAGTCACCTACTTGTTATTTTCCCTTTCAGGCCTGAACGACCCAGCCCCTGCAGCAGTGAAGGAGACATCAGAAAACAACCAGTGGAGCATGTTTGAGGTACAAAGGAAGGTCTCGGGAGAAGGGGAGGGATGGGCTGTCGTTGTGAGAGGTCTCGGGATGCACTCCATCACCTTGGAGAAATGCGTGATCACGCGTATAGGCAGAGGGGCTGCTGTTCCTGAGGGGAAGCCTGGCTTAGCCCTAAGATCTGGCATAGCTGCATCTGAAGAGTAGATATCCCTGAACTTGGCTTTCTCAGTCTCCCATCTGTCCCCCATGACGTTAGCACTTCCTTTGCTTAAATTACAGATCAGATGTAGCCCTGACATAGGCCACAGGCTTTGCCGCTTGCCACCCAGCACCTGTTTTTGTGGTAAATCCATCATCTGCCCCTGCAACAGTGCCATCCCCACAGCAGGGGGGAGCAGTGAGTTAGAGCATCTACTTGTCCTCTCTTTCAGAATGACCAGTTGGACCTGGATTTCTTTAACCCGAAGATGGTGACTGTTGCTTGCAACCCTGCAGGGAACCCTCTTCTCCATCACACATCACAGACCACGTGTGGGACGTCAGTGACGCTGCCCTCTGCTTTCACAGCCTCTCAGACTGCTCCCAGCGTCCCCGCACCGAGCCCGGCGCCGTTTGTATTCTCTGCAGTACCGGCTGCCCCTGCAGGGCCTCCTAAGACTATTCCAGCTGCTCCTGGGTACTTCAGCTCATCTCTGGGGAGCAATATGTCACATAAGATGGATGCACTGGGACAGCTCCTTGAAGAAGCCAAAGGGTAACCAAAAGTCCTGGACTTTGCTTTGTCTCTGCAGTTAGAAAGCCAAGCTTGCTGCAGCGTCAGGTTCAGAGCCGGGCTTTCAACTCCCTGGTTTGGTAGAAATGTGTGATTGGGATTTTTCTTCTCAGGGGGTTTCAGTTCAGAAGCTAATGCGAGGGTCCCGCCTCCGGGAGGGAAAGGCAGGCACTACTAGGTAGAGCACAAGAGCTGTACTGTTGCCTGATACAAATGCGCGGTGTGAAGTTGAACAGGCCGCTCGGAGGCAGAGGCCTTTGCCCATCTTAGCCTTGCGCACCTTTGCCAAGGCGGGACTCTGCTTTCTTCCTGACTTAGAGGAGTGATGCCGAGCCCTCCCACCACCGCTTGCCTTGTAGCTCTCCTTCCTAGGTGAGACCACAACGGGTCACAGGCTCCAGTGTGGCTCCGGGCCACTGCTTTGTCCTCGTGCTCTGCTGTTACCTCTGGCTTTGCGGTGAAATGCCCGCTTTATTTTCAGCTCCGTTTCCCGTGTTTTTTCTGTCTCTCTTCCAGGACTGCCACCCAAGGCATGGCGACACCCTCGGTGTTCCCTGGGGTTACTTTGCCAAGCACTGTCACCTCTGCCCCGTTAATAGCACCTGCAGGGCTGCCAGCCACTGCCCCCGGAGCCCCTCCAGTTCCTTTCCCAGGCAGCTGCACTGCTGGCTCAGGAAGTCCTCTCTTCCAGCCGGCATCGTTCCAGCAGCAAGGCAGTCCCATGAAAGCACCTGAAATTTCTTTGGCCAATGTCCATGTTCCCTTGGAATCCATTAAACCCAGTAAGTATCTCACATTTTTTGCCTTTCTCCAAATGTTTTTTAAAAGCAAAGCTTCTTGACAAAGCTTACGAAGTAGAGAGAAAGGATGGGATGTCCCAGACGAGCGGTCAGATGGCCTAACACTGCTGCAGTTCGTCTTCCGCAGCACAAACCTGCGTTCCTCTCCCCTTCTCTCCCTGCGGCAGGCAGCGCCCTCCCGGTGACAGCCTACGACAAGAACGGCTTCCGGATCCTCCTGCACTTTGCCAGGGAGTGCCCGCCGGGAAGGTCGGACGTGCTCGTCGTCGTAGTCTCGATGCTGAACACGGCGCCGCTCCCCGTGAAGAACATCGTGCTGCAGGCTGCTGTGCCGAAGGTAGGGACGCGTGGCTCGCACCCCGGCGTGCCGCTGCGCACTCGGGAGGGCCTGGCTGCGAACTCGGGGGCTTGGGAGAGCCTGGTCCTACCGTTCTGTGGGCTCTGCCTGTTTCCGAAACATAAAGGTGGTTGTCAGAGGCAGAAAATACCGAGTAGGATAAGTGAAGAACTGCAGGTAGTTAGTATTCTGGCTTTCTTGCTGTCTAAGACCGGGCCGGCTGTGTCTCTTCATGCAGGTGGCTCAGCACAGCGACAGGGCTGTTACACGGATAGAGCCACCCTTGAGGCTCCACAATCAAATTCTAACAGACATCCTAAATCGGACTGTAGGTTCCATTCTAGACTTACTGTGTCTAGATAATTTCGGATGGCCAGCTTCCTGTTTTGAAAACTGGCCCAGTCTCAGCTACGATCCGCCTACCGTCGTGAAGGCGTTTGCGTTAAACCCTCCGACACAGGAGCGCTCCGATAGGAAGTGCTGCTGGTGTTGCCCTGACCAGTGCTTTCACTCCGGGCTGCCTCGTCAGTCTGCCTGTCCCTATCATGTTGCACAAGCAGAGCAGGCTCTCGTCTCCTCATCCTCACGTGTGGATTGGTTCTCCTGTGCCGTTATCTCCCCGGCCTGCGTGTGCACCTTTCGCTGTCCCCAAGGTAGGAGAGAACCCCTGAGGTTCCGTTTTCTTTTTCATTTGCAGTCCATGAAAGTGAAGTTGCAGCCGCCCTCTGGCACGGAGCTCTCTCCGTTCAGTCCCATCCAGCCGCCTGCTGCCATCACCCAAGTCATGCTTCTGGCAAATCCTGCGAAGGTGAGAGGGGCCGTGGGACTTATCCTGTCCTTGTCAGATGAATTCCGTGTAAGCTGAGCCCTGCGGGGGCGGGGTTGGGCCAAAGGTTTGAGCGCATACTGCTGTTTGCTCCAGGGGCGGTTACTGCATAACGGTGGTGGTTCAGCTCAGGGCTAGAGGGAGGCTCTTCCCCAACAGACCTTGTCGGCAAGGAGAGGTGCGAGAAGGACCTGGACGTTTCTCCCAGCAAAAGGGCAACAGGCATATAAGGCTCAGCTTTAAAGGGCAGCAGTCAGAGCTGTACCAGGAGCTCGTCTGACTCCCTCGTGCACTGGAAGTGCCTGGCTCTGGTGATGGTTAGACTGAGGTCAAATCAGCTGGTGCGGTAGAAATACTTCTGCCGTGTCGAGGCTCTGGCCTGACAGCCCTGAACCAAGGGGCAGGTGTCAGGGCTTGTCTGTTCGGTGTCCTTCGAGGACGGGCCTGCGACCGGTGAAACAACGTGGTCAGCGCTTTCTTTTCTGCTGATCGTGCTGGGAGCATCTGAGTAGCTGTTCCTCCTTGCTGTAGTTACTCAAGGAAGAGGCCTGCTCCGTAAAGCGCAAAGGCGTATGCTGAAGTAGTTTCCAATTATTTGACAAATCTAGATGTTACTACTTGAGAATTATGGCAAAAGGGTCCTTAAATTATCAGCTGAAAGCTTTGAGAGCCCAAAGGATAAATGTCAGAGGGCGTCCATGGATTATGGAGAAACTTTGTGAGGTCCGTGGAGATCCCCTCGTGGGAGGACTGGTTCCATCTCCTGCTTACTGTTTTAGTAGGAATATTTTTCAGAGCAGGAACTCTTATCTTCTACATGAGGAGGAATTGAATTCTGAAAGCGTTGAACCATCCCAGCAGCATTCCTCAGGCTCACTGGAGAGCGGCTGAGCAGTGGGTGCTGGCCATGTACGTGCAAACTGTTATCACAGGTCATTCATGCTTTTCTCCTGCTCTTCCACGTGGAGCAGTAAAGGTTTTGTAGTATAAAAACCGTAAGGTAAATAACTCAGATTCGCTAAATAGCTGAACCACTCCACGGAGTTAACCTTGGCCCTCCTCCCCCTGCTCTGTGCAGCAGACGCCTTGTGCTCTGTAGAGCTGTGACAGTGAAACGCGTTGTTCGGGGGCAACCGGGGCTGTTCTCACGTTGCTCTTGGGTTTTGTCTTTCCTGCAGGAGAAAGTGAGGCTGCGATACAGGCTGACCTTCACGCTGGGAGACCAGCCCAGCACAGAGGTTGGCGAAGTGGATCAGTTCCCCCCCGTAGAGCAGTGGGGGAATCTATGACCTCAGGCACTGCCAGAGACTGTGACAGGACCAGGGAAGGATCCCGCAGGACTGGAATGAACGTGAGGTGGGGAGGGACGCACGTGCTGTCCACTGGTGACGTTCGGCTTTGTTTACATGTCCTGACCACTCCGCTTGTAGCTTTAGTCCAGAGTGTTTTGCCCCACGTCGAAGGGGTCCTGGAACATTTCTGCCAAGCACGAACTGAGTGGCAGCCAGTAACGGGCAGCGCCAGCTGCTTTTATCTTGACCTCTGGGTGAATCTGGTCCTATCTTCCACTGTATTAAACTTGAAGTAGTTGTATTTTGAGGGGAGACCTGTCAGGAGGGGATGTAGTTGGCTTGTTCCTGCACTGCTGTCCGGAGATACCTGCAGGCTGGTGGGGTGATGATGCCACCGTGAGCTTCCTCAGTGCAGAGCCCTTTCACATGCCCGCCCTCGGACTTTTACCTCCTCAGTGCCGGACCTGCTAAGCATGATGAGCAATAATGCTGGCTCCCTGAGGGAATGCTTATTTTTTACACTGAAATGGCACTTAGCTCCCTTCCTTCCCCTCCGCTGCTTCGTTCCCAACGGCCAACGCGAGCAGACCCTCGCTCTGTGGTGTGCGACGCTGCTGTATCCTCAGTTATATTTATTTTATGCTGCTGGCTGCCTCCCTGTGGTATCCCTTTTGGGCAGCTGGGGCCGAGTTCTGTACGCAAATGGTTACACTGGTTATTTTTCTGCCTTTGTTGCATCCCATAGTGTTGGGGTAAAGAGGAGATGTGTGGTGAGGAGGTAAGCGGGGCTGGAAGGAGCGGTCAGTGTCGGTGGAGGACAGCGCCTGGAGTGCAGAAACCTCCTTGCAGTCGCTCACCAGGCGCAGTGACTGAATCGGGGATAAGGAGAGAAGCCCCTCGTGCAGGCAGTATTATTATTGTAGTCGAAGACTGTGTCTTATCGAGATGAGTACAATGAAATACACGGTGTAAATAATAGAGCTATAGGATATCGGAATAGAAACAAGCAGACAGCGAAAGGAAAGAAGGCCCCGCTGGGCTGTGACGACGCATGTGCTGGGTCTAACGCCCTGTGTTGTTTGTTCCCTGTACGAAGTGGCTAAATGCAATTGTCCCCACGGGAGGGAAAGCCGTTCTGCTGGACGCGGGTGTTCTGCGCTAGCAGGGGCCAAAGAGCTGACCCCTCTAGCTACGGTCCACCAGAAACTGGGTTTAAATCACCAAAACTGGATTCCAGCAAGTCCCTTCCTTCTCCTTCTCAATTCCCAACCTCAAGCGGTGCCTCAGCTAGCTTTGAGACAGGCTGGTTTAAATTAAACAGGGTTGTTGTTTTTTTAACATCCATTGACAAAAGCACGGGTCGGGCGGGTCTCTGGGCACGAAGCTCAGCATTTCCAGCAGCGCTGTCAAGCGACGGCTCTCACCGACCTGAGTGGGAGCAGCCAGCTCGAGTGCTGAGGGAATCGGGGGGGGGGGCCCCGCCTGTTGTAGGAAGAAAACTCCCGTGAGAAGGTGCTGCTGGAATTAACGGCGGCCGTAAAGCCCATTACTGCAAGTGCAGCTTGGAGTTATTTATAGTTGAATTTTCTTTACGGTGTTGCAAAGTAAGAATCACTAGAGGTGAAAAACTCTGCGGATTCGAAGGCCTGAGGCCCTGACGGGAGGCTTGGAGCAGCCCTGCAGGAGGAATCGAAGCTTGGCCAAGGAACTAGCGCTCAGCTCCTGGGGTGAGGGGCAGGGAGACCCGCCCGGTCAGCTCCCTGCGTGGAGGCAGGCGAGAGGGACGGGCGCGTCGTTTGGGTCCTTAGAGGAAGCGGTTCTGAACCGATGGGCGAGGCTGGGGGACAAGGAGGGGATTCTTCCTGCCCCGACACTTCAGGCACAGGGCGCGGGGGGTCCTGAGGAGGCGGGTTTCACTGCGTGAGATGCCTATGCCCGAATCTCAACGGGCCTTTGAGGAGGGCAGGGGGGCGCAAGGGCTTTCTGCAGAACGGCTTTGGCCTCGGCGCTAAGGGCAGCGCGCTGCCCGCGCTGCACAGCCACATGCACAGATGCCCTGAGCCTTGCCGCGTGGAAACGCGTTGCTAAAAGCTTTGGAAATTAAACTACGCCTGTTCCTTGTCTGTAAGGTGAGGTCCCCGCTTCGTAGCGAACAGCTGTCACTGTATATACATCTCAAATGCATTTGTTCTGCTGCATGTTAAATAAATTGTTTTCCCTACTTTGCTCTGTGGGCGGCCCTTAGTAACGGTGCTCGTGGGGTACAGGGCTAAGACTCAACCCGCCGCCTCAAGACCATCCAGACTAAGCAAAACGAGAAAAGCTGCTGTTTTCTAAAGCCCCAGTGGTTTAAAAGGTGGGATTAACTTCAGTTCTGGGCGTTACAAGGTAACGCAACCAACAAAGCCGAGGTAACGCTGCCCTCGGGCGTGAGGTTTGCTTTACCGGGGAGGGCTGCCAGACCCCGCTGGAACGAGCAACCTCAGTGTTTTAATGCGGTTCCTTCTTGAGTTACACTTACATTTTTTTCAAAGTTATGTCTATGGGAGACAAGAAATCCCCAAGCAATATGCAAAACGAGACATTTATTCTTAGAAAAGCAGTCAGGTCTATGTACAGTGAGCCACGGAGGAGGAGTGGAGTCACATATTGCTGTCTTCAGGATCCTTCCAACGTGCCTTCTTTGACGATGACTCGTGCAAGATTTCGTGCGAGCGCAAGTCTCAGAATTTCCACTTTCGTTGTCTCAACGTCGTCATCCTAAAAGCGAGCAGAGTTTGGGTTAGACTGTGACGCGCAGCAACGAGCTGGCGGTCGCTGCTTCGTCCCAACGACCTTCTGGAACGCAAGGCTGCAGATCAGGAGGAGGAGGAGTACGTGTGGCTACCTGCCATCGGGACCTCCTGAGAGGAGCAGAAGCTCCATTTCCTGCTTTCTAGCTCAACACGAGCCAGCCCTGCCGAGCCTTTGCAGTCTCCGGCAGCTGCGGAGGGCGGCACATGGAGCGAACGGCTCCGTTCTGCGCCTGGAACGCTTCGCAGCTCGAGCTGTTGGGTGGCAGCAGCTCAGCTTTTCATCGCCCAGGTAATTTGCAGTTGTCTACCTTGGAAAAGCTCCACAGCCCCATCCAAACCAGCACACCAGCGAGGAGCGGAAGCACTCCCGCACCGCTCCTGCGCCTGCTTAAATCTCTCTTGGTGCAGCCTGGAGTGGCTGGCCTTTACAAATAACACCACACACCCCCCTGCCTCGGCAACTTGGGCTCTCCCTCTGTTCTGCCCCCAGGCGGGAATGTAAATTCAGTTTGCTTTCCCCGGCCCTCCCTGCAGCCCCGCCGGTTCCTTATCCAGGCGCCTGCAAAACAGGAGCTACCTGGAATTTCTGCTTCTCCGACTTCCCTGCTGTGAGGTCTTCCAGGCATCGCATCAACTCGTACGTCTGCTCTGCTGAAAATATGACCTGGGGAAATGGAAGCGGTTACTGGAAACGATCACGTTTAAGGACGTCCCCGAAGACAACTCAGTCGAAGGGAAGAGAACGGCTTCACGCTCCCACAGCTCCATCCTGACCCGTTGAACCGCGGGGTCAGAGGATAATTCAGGCTGGAAGTGCCTTTGGGGGGTCTCCGGTGCCACCGCCTGCGCAAAGCGGGGCCAGCTCGGAGGTCAGAGCGGGTGCTCTGGGCTTTGCCCGGTCACGGGGCTGTAACTGCCAAACTGGTGGTTTCCTGATGGATCTTAGAGGAAAGCCTGGGCTTAGACTGAGGCACACTAGGAAAAAATCAAGCCCAATACCAGAAGGAACTGGATGTGTGGTGTATTTAAGTTATCAGCATACGTGTATTCCACTGCTGTTTTCTAAAAGCTGGGAAGCAAGTTAAGAGCTGATGATCCCACCCTGGGTCCTGTGTGCGCCCACTGACAGGCCGCTGGGCTCGCTCGTTCCGGCACGGCCGCCAACAGCTCTTGGGCACTGGAATGGTCTCTGGGGGCAGATGGGGGGGGTCACCAGGTCGGGGTGCCTTGTCCGGAAGAAAAGAAAGGGGGTGGGGGCTCTTTGCCTGCGTGCCCAGCCTGCTCACCTCTTTCTGCTCCAGCAGGGGCAGGGCGTCTGTCAGCAGGGTCATCCAGAAGGAGCAAGGAGCGATGTGAGCCGTCATCAGCATCAGAAGCAACTTGGCAGCTTCAGAGAACCGCTTCTCCCCGTACAGCCGGTGGAATTCCCGGTACTTCCCTACACAGGGGTGTTGGCAAAGGGTAAAAGGCATCAGTGCCAGGGTCACGGGGTGACAGGGGGTCCCTTTGCTCCCATGAAGCCTGTGGTAGAACCACCCCCCAACTGAAAGGCGTCTCCAAAGCAGCCGGGTCTGGGGGAACGGGAAGCTTGGCCATGACGAGAGGTTAAGCTGGAGCCTGGCTGAAAAGGCAGCCAAAAACCTGCCGCTGTTCTTGGTCGGGTTTAGTGTTTGACCCGGCCTGTTCGCTAAGGGATACCGGCTGGGGCCGAGCGGCTGCAGGGTGCGCGACAGCGCGTGTGGCTTAGGGAGGCTGGTGTGTCTGCAAAAACCGGGAACGGGAGGGGAGAGGCGGGGGCGAATGTGCTGCCTGGTACCGCAGAAGGTCGGGAGGTCTGCACGGCCGCCTTGGCTGCCTGATCGTTTAAGTGGAAACCGGGGTCTTTGTTAATGTGGAAAGTTCTGATTTTGTTAAGAGTTAAGAATTACTTAGATCAATACCCAGCACATGAGAACTGGCTGGGGATGAACGTGAGTTTTATCCTGCGGCTTTGTGTGTATCCGCTAAACCGTCAAAATACTGGAAGTAACGGTTCCCCATCAGGTTCACCTTTGACTAAGGCTTGAGCTCAAGCTAGAGACGTGTGAAAGTTGTCCCGTGAAAGTACACCTGATCTTTCTGAAACCTCCGAAGGAAGAACAAGCAAAATATTTTCAGGCCTTTCAGGACTTTTTATAAGCAGCAGAAAGGGAGGCAATTTCTCTATAAACACAGTTACACAATCAAACTAGAGATCTCTGGGGCTGATACAAGGGTCACTGAGTGACACCGGGCACACGGCGGTAGGAGGGAGTACTGATTTGGTATGTCACAGTTTTAGCTTCTCAGCTTAATTTAGGATAAGGTTTACATGAAGGAACTACAGTTCCAGTTTTGCAAGCTTGGACCAGATAGGAACAGCTGAAACTCAGGCGCACCCTCGCCACAGTGCTGGTGTCGGCCCAATTGCCAGCAGCTATTCCAAATTGCTATTAGATTTTGGCCCCAGTAGTTGGGCTTGCTAACTGCCACAGCTCCGGAGAAAGGCGCCTCTTAGCTCAGTTTCCTGTCTCGGGCCATCAGTCACAGGCCACGGAGCAGCTGCAGCCAGCTGGGCAGGTCACCACAGCCCGCGCTGTGCCAGCGGGGAGAAGGAAGCTGTGGTGTGTGGGGGGAAGTAGCTGGAGGCCCTCCGCCAGGATCTGGCACAGCTGCCACAGCGAACGGGCAGGAGAGATCTTCTGCTAGAGCGAGCTTGGAATTGGCCACTGAACCGGCAAAGATGTTGAGATTTTGGAAAACTTTCTGAAGTTAGTTAAACCAGTGGTTTACGCTTCTAAGGGAGCCCCCTAAGGTCTTCCAGACTCTCCTAACATTTCAGAGTCTCTACGTAGCGATATGGCCTGGAAAAAGACTATGAAAGGGGAAGCCTACAAGTGTCAGAATTCAAGACTACCCTGCTCAAAGCAGTGCAGAACAGACGCCTGCTGTGAGTGCAACTGGAAGTGCAGTCTCCTGGCCGCGAGCCCCCTGCATCCCCAGCTGCCTTCCGTCACTTGCTTTCCCCTTGTCACCAAAACAGGATGCAGCCAGAGACAAATCCAAATAATTCCGTGCAGTTAGATCTGTGTTCTAAGCAAGAGACCAGAATGAAAACTGTAGATACTTCTTACCAAGAAACGTCAGCCGGTCACTGAGCAGCATGGATGGCCCCAAATTATCGATGAGGTCCAAGTCAGAGAAGCATCCCCTTTCACAGTAGTCCTTCAGGAATCTAGGGAGACAGTAAAATGCAGTAAAAGCTTAGAGGGGAGAACAGTGTCTGCATTCATTTTGTATCTCCTAATCCCTCCCAGAGAACTTCGCTATACACCCACGTTCCATCTTAATCAACCTCCCGTGAGGGCTTCAGAAGACATCAAAGTGTTTCTGGAGAGTGGCCAAGGACCTGCAGTAACGTGCATTCCACAGACACTACTTATTCTTCCAGATTTTGTGGTAGTCGAGATCTGTTCTTTAAAAGGAATAAGTGAAGGAAGGAGTGCAGGAGGCTGAGGCTTGTGGATGCATAAATAACACTCCCAGATCGTAACAAAAGCTCAGTTTTTCTGCTGTGTAAAAAAGCTGATAAGCAGCAGGAACAAAAACAATTCTAAAAGCTTTTCATCTGTTTTGTCACAGCCTTCATTATGCTGCTTTTTTTCAGGGCTGCTTCCTGTGACGGTTTTCTTTCACCTTCTGTTGAAAGAAATATAATGATTCCCACTCCCTCAAAGAACTAATGAAAAAACCCAAACCCCAGCACCTCTTCCTACTCCCTTCTCTCACTGTTGAAGGTAGAGTATTGCCTGGCCACCTACCCCGAGTGTGTAATTTCAAAATTATACTCTAACTATGCGAAGAGGTTGGTACCTGCCTATTTCCAATTAGCAGAAAAATACACGATGCAGATTGCAAGAGGTTGAAAAGCATAAAGAAAGTTGCTCTATCTTTTGCCAAGGCCCAAGCTAAGCATTAGCATCCTCTGCAATTTTGTAACAACCTTCCCGCCCCTGCAAGGTCAGACGTTGTGAAAAGCTTATGCAAAGCCAGGGACACGATAAAACTTTACTCTGTCACATGAGTTTTAATTGTGGCTTGAGATTTTTTTTGCAGAAAGGGTGGTTTAAGTGACTCCCACTGACTCACTTGGAGACTGCAGGGTGAACTAGGCTCTTTAAAAATAATCTGCTGAATAAAGCGCAGAAGGGGATTATCCTCCTCCCAAATCAGTTCCCTGCTTCACCACAGAGTCTGTCAAACAGCCGTACTGGAGCAAGCGAAAGGGCTGTGCATAAGGTAGAGCTACTGCCAAAAGAAACGTTTAGCAAAGCAAGGCCTAAGAGGATTGGACTGTTAGATGAAGCCAATCTGTTTCGTCGCTATAGATTTCGTGAACTAAAACAGTGTAGAAAAGAACCGGCGAGGGTACTGCAGGCGCAGGTACCCAGGGCTGCCGTTTTCTAGTCCCGAAGCAGGTACTTGGTCTGAGGGAACGACAAGCCCCGTCTGCCCGCCGCAGGGCGGCTGCCTTCTCCCCAGTCCTGCCACCCCCTACAGCAGCAGCCGTCTGAGAGCCTCTGACCCGGACTCACCGATCGGATATTAGTGTAGCAAAAGCCGCGTCCTTAGCTCTGATGCTCCAGGACAGGGCAGAGCCCAAGCGATTATTCCGCAGAGCTTTCATGGCCATGATTTTACAGATGCTACGAACTTAGGAGAGAACACAGGAGAAGAGGGGAAGAATTAGTTTCAGCAGTTTCACTTGTATCACTACAGAACAATGAGGTTTAAAAATCAATCACCTTGTTCATGCATCTGTCTCTGCTCGCAGATCCTCAGCACTTTGAGGGCCTTCTGTTCTGTGTTAAGGGGGATCCGCTCGATATGGAGCTCCAGATATACCCTGCCGTATTCTGGACAGTGGTCAAAGTAATCTACTGCCAGCTGCCACAGGCTGCAGAGGAGAAAAACATCATCAAACATTCCAATCCTATAAATCTTAAAGAAGCCCAAGAATAAAGCCACAAGGAGAAGCTGACTCTGCTCTGATTAACTCAGTATGCAGGCCCAGAATGGCTCGCTCTTTCTACCAGCTGCCAATTTCACAGCTTCAGAATACCTGCCCCTCACAAGCGCGTTGGCACCAGTTGCTCTGTACCAAAAAGCCGCAGTGGCAGCAGCAATTCTGTCCTGGGCAACAGGCCTGAGGGGTTCTAACAGACAGCTTTTGTCCAGGAAAGGAAACGTGCTGGTGCTGCGTGACCCCTGGGGACGCCTTTGCTGAAATCCTAACGGTGGCTGCTGCAAGTTTTCCCTTTCTAATTCATTAACCTGTAGTTATTTGCTTTGGTTAGTGTTAGTTGCTACCTGTGATGGGAGAAGAGTCCTGAGGCGTACTCTAGCAGAAGGAATTCACGCATATTTGAACCAAAACTGGGGAGGGAAGAGAGAAAAGAAACAGGCGTTATTATTTGCACCTCATTGGAAAAATCCGTCGGTTTTATTTCACAAGTACTTTTCATTATGCAGCGTGTTTTTTCATAGGCTGTCTTAACAAGCTTCGTACCTCAGGCCTAAGCGTGCGGGTCAGCCTTCTCCTGCGGGAGACCTGCCAAATACTTACAGCACTTTGCAAATATAATGTAGAGGAAGTGCTTTAAGAAACTGAAACTTCAAGGAAATTCAGATAGCAAAATTTAATTGCTCAAACTTAGATGTATTCAAAGCATAACTTCGGAACCTCTTTTTAGATGAGTTTCTCACTATTCCCAATAATCACAAACATTTGGGCCCTTGATTGTATTTCAGATAAAACTGTATTTTGAAAAACCCCTAACGTAGTGAGGCACTGTTGAACAGCACCTCAAATTCATCAGGTCAGCAACTGCTGCTGCTTCTCAGAGAATCTGGGCTGCCTGTACCTTTAGAGGCACATGCACCACCTTTATTCTCCATTTTCTGTAAACGCCCAAAATGCTCCTTTTCAACCAAAATCCACGCGTTGATTCAGTCATCCTTGCTTCTGGGTGTCTGATAATCGCTGCAAAGAAATACTTACTAGAGGTTGTGAGATTGCAGGAGTTTACAGTGATCCAGGAGGTCAGTCAGGTGAGCCACAAACCACCAGTTGCTCAGGGCAATGCTGTATTTGAAGCAAGCAAAAGGAAAAAAACTAAGCCCACCACTGCCGAGGAACGCGTCAGGTTTTCCACTGGCACTTCTTACCAATACAGAAGCTGTATTACAGCATAACGTCTGGCTGCCGTGCCCCAGACCTAATGGAATACTTTCAGTTGCTGCCCGCTTCACGTATTTTTGCTAAATTCTTTGCATGGACGAGCAGGGGGGCTCTACCCATATCCCCCGCCCCAAATGCTACTGGAGCGAACACACACAGAGCAATGCTTTAGAACTAGAGAATCAAAAACCTTAAAACTCAACCTGCATTCCTTGATGACTTGGTGCATCTCAAATTCAAAGGCTGCCATTAAAATCGTGTCTAGAGGCTCGGGGCTGCTTTCTCCCCCCAGGAACAGGTCCATACTAGACTGTGGAATAAAATCACAAGGCATGATAAACGCAGAAGTTGCAAGATGGTAGAAGGAAGATATCTGTCTGGATGTAGCAGCCTCATTTAGGTTATTTTATGGGTAAGAGTGTGTCACAGAGACTGAACACATTAACAAGAAAAGATTTTTCCTTATTTAGCATAAGGAAACTGGGAAAACAACTTGCAGGAACAAGACCGGTAACATCAGACATCGAAGAGAGTCATCTTCAACAATTGTTTGCCCCAAGCACCGGCCTCCCAGTCCACTTACAGATTCTAGGAAACTTCTTACAGTTACGTAGCGCTTGTCAACCCTCCCGAAGTTTTTAAGTACAGTAACCCTTGTGTGTATGAAACAGTGGTGAATATAAAAATAATTCCATTTCATACCTGTGCATAAAACCGCAGTTCCATTGGCTTCACAGTTGGATGGGAATACAGGAGTCGGGTAACCAGGAAGTGGTACCAAGTAGTCATGAGTTCCTTCTTCTCCAGTATGGCATCCTCATCTCCCAGCAGGATCTAACGAGAGAAAAAGGTAGGAGTCTCTCTGCAAATTCAGCAATGTACACAGCTGCATCGCAGCCCTTCAGAGGCACTACTCCCGTTTTGCAAAGTTGAGGATTTAATCAAAACTAAATCACAAAGGACAAAGATCCTTCTCAGAGCCCAGTTTCCTAATCAGCCTCATGGCCTTGGACAGGAAAAGAAAACATCTGCCCAGGCTTGCAAGGGCTGTGGCAAAACAAAGAACGCCGTACAAAGGCTGGCCTGAAATCTCTTGATTCAATGAACAGATCACCCAGCGTATTCGAGTTACTCATGGCTGCGCAGGGCTCCTGCAGTGCACGAGGTTGGACCCAATACTTGTCCACAGTTTCCCTCCTTCCCAGCAAAAACGCACCTTGCAGATGGATTCCATGTGGGAATTGGAAGCAAAAGTTCCATCCTGTAGATACCGCTGACATTCTTCATGCCAGTGCTGCCACTTCAGCTCCATCTCGGTCAGTGTCTGGGTGTTGCCAAGCTGAAGAGAGGATTACGGTACATAAACTAAAGGAGACACCAAGTTAAATCACAGCAGGCGCTCGGGCTGAACTCACAGTCGTTCGTGGTAAAAAGCTAAACACGGGGCTGCCATCAAATTTTCCCAGTTCCTACAGTTGCATCTGAAGTGTCTTGCTTTACTCATCTAAATACGGCAAAGGAGAGCCTACGAGAGACTACTGTGCCGCAGCTGCTCCTTTTGCTCCACAAGGAGATCGCTGCAACAGAGGGAAACTCTGCTGGTAAAGTCTTCAGAGAACATTCTGTACAAGAGACTAGTTCTCAAGAGCAACTGTTTCAGACAACTGGATAATGTAAATGCCTGCAAAAATTATCTTTCTAACTTGTTTCTACCTTGTTTTTGTCTGAATGGTTGGGTCTTTTGGGCAATTCAAGAACACAAATATTATTACGGTAAAGGATTAAGACCAAGATGTTTAAATGGTGAACAAATTGTGATGTAACAGGAGCCGCAGCAGAGGCGGCTCTTCTCCCAAAGGAACTGCATGAAAAAAAATCCACTTTCTACGTACACTGGGCACAGGCATCTTCTTCATCAAGTCATCCAAGATCTTGTACATGTTCACTGACGTGGGATTGGCGCTGGCTTCCTTGGAGAGCAAGTGCCGTGCTTCATCCATTCGGCCTTGCAGCACAAAGACATCCACCTGCAAAAACCGCCTGTCTGTGAGCACCACGCTGTGCAAGGCTACCGAACACCCAAGAGTATCAGAGGGGGATTTTAACTTGTGATTTAGGCAAGTGAAGAGGAGTTGAAATGCTTAGACTGCAGGCCCTGCTAATTCAGATCGACAGTGTAAGTCTTGACCTCTATGGATTGTGCAAGTGAAAGGATCGGGATGGGAGCGAGGGGTAGGATGATCATCACAATGGCTTTATCTTAAAACTTAAGTAGGCAGGCAGCAGCAGCGTCTTGGCTGTCAGCTCCTGAGATGTAGTCTAGTGTCGAGTGGGGAGGAGGAAGGCAAAACACAGGTGTGAATTCTCACTGTTTAAGAATCTTACAGGCGACTACACTCACCACGTTCCAGAAGAGCTCGTGTTTCGATGGATTTTCACTGCTCAGAACTTCACGGACCATGTTGTCCACATCACAGACGTGAAGTCGAACCCAGTCAAGGAGGCGAAGCAGAAGGGGGCCAGCTGGATGCAGAGAAGGTTTCATGCTGTAAGTTCCCAAGCGTTTGTTCCCAAACTGCTCTTTTACATACTTCTAACCTTAATGGTTCGACAACCATTGGATGAGGTTTACCAATGGGATTTCTCTCTGCCACACTCAAATTACAGAGGAACGGAGCTCCTTAAGTAGCCGGGCTGTGGGAGCAGCAGACTGCTCCAGCGGCAAATTTCAGACAGAACAGCACCAGGGTCCAGCAGAAAACCCCAACCAGTTACTTGAAGAAACTAAAGGAGAGTGACTCAGATCATAAATCTTACAATGCCAAAAGACACGCACACGTTTCTGCTTATTTTAGCATCGATTCACTATTATTAACTGAATATGAGGAAAAAATCTGGCACTAGGTGATTAACTTTTCTTCAGATTAAGTAATCCATAATTCGTGAATCTCTCTTCTGAATTCTGGGACTGTGCAAGTAGCATATTGGTTCGCATGATCCCATTTCCTTAAAAAAAATTATTTACTACTTCAAAATGCTGGTGTAAACAAACCAACTTCAAAAATGGCATCCTGAAGTTAAAGGAGTTGCATCAGAGAATGCATAAACGTTAGCTGGCATCAACATATATGTTGCTTATAGATGTGTTTATGCTTAGAAGTCAAGTAAATTGGCAACACCTTTTGATATCCCTCTTCTTCATTATGCTTCTGTCAAAAAGACCATTTAAGTTGTAGTGTACTAAATGAGGGGAAAAAGCAGAAGGCAAATCTAATAGTGTGACATAATTCAACATGAAGAAGGCAATTTACTGAGGCAGAAGAGGTATTAAACGGCTTATTGACACCTGTCATATCTCTAAAACATATTAAAACATGACACAATGGATGCTATAAACATTTTAAACAAATAAATATGCAAAGAAAAAGCCCTTCGGGGGATCTTTTTCTCAGGATAGTTCACTGCTCACCTGCAGCTGCTTCAACAAACAGAATCTCACACAGGTTCCAGATCAGCTCCATTGCAGAGAGAATAGAAACCTGAAAGAAGCAGGGCCGTGCTTCAGATTTAGTAATTATTCCAGTTAGAGTTTTTTTTAACCAAAGGCATCTGCCATGCACAGCAAGCAGCTAAGCTCAGTTCTTACAGATAAGAGCAATGTCATATTGACGCTCCAGAGACACAAATTAAGACAGAAACAGGCCACAACTTCTCTGCACCCATTCAGCTTAGAAAATACCGAAGCGGTTTGCTTGTGGAAATGCAATGACAATCTGTCAGCAGCAGGCAACACTAAATAGTACAGAAAGTGTTATTTTCAGCCTTTTTGCACAATACGAACAGCAAAGGAAGAAAGGCCAATGAAGCAGCATCAGCACAGCTAACAGGACAAACTGCTGTGGGCAACCTGCTCTTCCCATCACACCCTTCTAGTGTCGGACAGTTCACAGTGAACAGCTAGAGCTTGTGACGAGCCTGACTGGAACTTGAGTGTTTGGGGGGGGAAGTTTCAGACAGGCGAGTACTGGCCCGCAGCTGGCTTTAAGGTGACAAGAAAACATCACATCCCTAACACTGAACATATGTTTAAGAAATGGCAGTGAATCCAGATTTAGTCCATCTTTTTATCATTTTAGAAATACAGGAGCTAACTATTTATTCGCATTTATTCCTGAATAAATGGAATTTATTGGAAACGCTTCAAATATACTAAGCCAGAGCTAAATCTAAAACGCCTTACTGCCACAGCACTGGCCTTGATGAATTTACTAGCGGGCAATTCACGATCAGTTGCGAGTACGCGACAGGACTGCAGGTTACCTGAGTGCTGTACTGGCTCTGCAGGGCAGGGTCCCGGGCAGAGACTGAAGGAAGAATAAGGAAAGTCAAAGAGCGACATATTTACCTTTCACAGCCCTTTCTGGCTCATAAATAAAGACAGCAATACCTGATCGCTCATCAAGCACAGACCTAAATACGTACACGCATGGCAATCCTAACTTTATAACAATTTTTGTAAGTCCTGTGTAAATCTGGGTACAGCTACAGGGCAAGGATGGAAGGGAAGAGTAAACTCTTCCACTTTTTGCGGGGAGCAAGCTATTAATTTGGACTCAGTGTCCCATAAAACTGTAACCTGAGATATGAAAAAGACTGTAAGCCCCCAGAAAAACCATTAAAACATGGCGGGGAATCTCTGGCCAGATTTACAAATCAACTTAGAAATCTGAGGGATGGAAATGGAGCCTTGGTGATTACTGAAACCTATGCGTGCTAGTTTACAGTAGCTGCAATAACTTACGATGAAATGCTGCTTTTATAGTCACAAATAGCATTTCCTTATATTGCAGTGAAAGAACAAACTTACCAGCCGCCTGGTGCATGTCCTCCATACATGCTCTTATCACTGACCGGTAGTTTTTACTCACTTGAACCAATCTGCCAAATGCAAAAAGGCCTCAGTTAGTCAGAGTTGCCTGAGTTTTAGTCTTGTGCCTACTGTCCACTGAAGCCTTACAAGTTTCTCTGCAGCAGCAGACGCTCCCAGTACTTGGGTGAATCTAGCAGGGATCAGTGGTGGTTGCACACACACACGCGGGCAAAGGCGCAGATCAGCGAGGTTATTGGAAGGATCGGGGCCTTGTTTTGTAAAATTACCTTAAAACTGTCATTTTTTTTGTCCGCTCTGCCGCTGATTACAGCGGCTCTAAGCAGCATGGGCTGGTCAGATCAGCGGCATTTGCCTGTGGCCCTCGGTCGCAGCATTCACTCACTGTGCCTTCCTCGACTTCCCCGCCAGCTCCTCCTCGCTCCGCTGGAGGCCGATGAAGATCCCGTGCGACTCGTTGAAGAGTTTCCGCAAGGTCTGGATGTAGATGTCCTGATCCCTGCGGACCACGAAGACGCGGGAGGAGCCGGGCCCCGCCTCCCCGGTGCCTGCAAGACACCCCGTCAGGGCCGCGGGCAGGAGCGCCCGGCCCGGCCCGGCCCGGCCCTCCCCCGCCCCGGACGGGACCCACCTCTGCGGCCGAAGAGGGTCTCGCACACCAGCACCTCCGCGGGGCCCCAGGCGAAGCACAGCTGCCGGCGGGAAGGGTCCGCGCCCGGCACCACCTGTGAGGGGACGGCGGCCCGTCAGAGCCTCCCGCGCTGCCCCGCACCGCCCCGCGCCCGCCTGCCCGGCCCTCCCCGGCCCGCACCATCAGCGCCGGCTCAGCTTCCAGCTCCTCCATGGCGGCGGCGGCGGCCGCGCTCCCCTCCCGCCTCCCGCCCGCCGCCGCGCAGGGAGGCCCCGCCGGGGCTGCCCGCCCCGCTGCCTGCGCTGCCCGCCCCGCCGCCTGCGCTGCCCGCCCCGCCGCCGAGCTCCGCCGCCGAGCTCCGGCGCCCTCCCGCGCCTCCCCGCCGCGCCGCCCGGCCGGGCCGAGACGCCGGCCGGGGGAAGGGGCCCGGCGGGGCTCCGCCGGTTCGGGGCAGGCGCCGGGGAGAGCCCCGGAAGCGCCGCCGGCCCCGAAGGCCCCGCTGAGGCGGGCCGGCCCGGGCGCAGCTCCCCGCTCCGCTCCCGCCGGCGGCTGCCCCGGGCGCTCCCCTGAGGAGGGGTGAGGGGTCGGGCCCCCGCAGCCCCGCCGGGCGGTGGCTGCCCCGGGAGCGCTGGGGCTGCCCGGGGCCTCGGAGCGCTGGTAGGGCGGCAGCAGGTGCCTCAGGCGGCCCGGCGGGGCTGGCGAGTGCCGCCCCTCCGAACCGTGTTCCCGGCCCGGACTGGGGAGGAGGGGAAGGGAAGAGGGAAGTAAAGGGAAAGGAAAAGAAAAAGGGAAGGCGGCCACCCCATCTCCATCTACCTCATTTTCTTCTCCTGGCAGCATAAGTGCTGTGCGGATGCAGCACTGGGTCTGGGCGCTGGGTCCAGGTGATTTAGTTGGCCAGTCAACATCGTCTTCACCTTCACTTCGTTGACTTGGTTGCCTTGTAATAACCTGTTTCTCTTATTCCTTTAAGCACTTCAAACACCCGTAGGCAGATGAGCCTCCAGGCTGTTGAAGGTGACGTTCTCTGAAGCAGAGCTGCTGGAGCTCTCAGGGAGCTCTGTGATAAAGCTGCCCAACGGAATTACGTGCGTTCTGCCGGAGGGGGTTGCCGCGGGTTGGAGGAGGACTGTAATGAAGCATTAGACCGATGACAGCAGGCCAGGGAGCCGTGCCGGCAGCTGGCGGGAGGAACTCTGCTGTGCACGTCTGCCTTGTTCCCCTGCTCAGGGCCATGAGCTCTTTCCCTGCCTGGCAGGGGTCGGGGTGGGCGTTAATACCCGTTAGAGACCAGGCAGAGTTTGCCTCAGAGCTGCTGGAGGCTGCCTGATCAACCTTCTGCAAACTCTGGGAGCTCACGTACCGATGGAAGTGAACTTGAGTATCCATTAGTAACTTGGTGCAATAACACTAACCACATGCTGCCCCTTTCCTTCTCCCGCTCTTCTTCCCACCTCTGCATACTCCTCACTTTCTGCCTATTCCTCTCAATAACAAACTTGTTCAGTAATACGCTTTTTCAGAAAGATATTAGCCACGCTGTCTTGATGAACTCCCAGCTGGAAGCAGCCCGTCCCTCTCAGACGTACTTTTTGGAAAAGCTCGCTAAGAATTAATTTTTCAAGATAGCTTAAATCACTCGCTGTCCTCCTATGACAAATGCTGCAACACTCCACTGCTAAATTGCCTTTTGTTACTTTATTGGCTACTGCAGCCATCATTTGCAATAAAAATAAAGCTAGCAGTTATCTTGGGTAAGAGCATGTTGTGACATGGCTCGTGCTGAGAAAATTGGCAGCTGTTCAGGTCCATCAGGAGGAAAGGCTTCTTGCAGTTCTCTTCGTATGAGAAGACCTCAAATCTTGAGAAACCTGCTTGAGAAACTAAGATTCATGAGTGTTAGGGAAGCTCATCCTTTATTGTTGTGGGTAAGAGTCGGGCATTTTGGGGGAATTTGGGGATGTGCGTGCATTCAAATCTCTGTTGTACAAAGTCAGATTCATCTACTGTCGTACAACATGGTGCTGCTCTATGCTGCAGGCTTCTGAGGATGTTAGTGCTGGTATCTGAGTCCAAAGTATCCTTCCACAAGTTCCTAAAACAGCTCTAGGCACAAATCCAAACGGGATGTCTGAAAACCCAGCGGTAAGAGGTCTGCCACTGATCTTCAGGGGTCAGGGGCTGCTTCTGCAACTGCATCCATTTCTCGTGACGAGTGAAAGGAGGCTTCTAAAAGCTTACGCTAACAGGCAGCGTGCTGAGGAAAAATACAGAGCCCGCTGCTTGTATGGGCATCGTAATTAAAAGCTATTAATGAACTAAAATGCATAATTACTACAGAGCTGGCTAACTCTCTTAATGGAAATCTGAGACTTGCCTACCACGTGAGATCCCTCTTTGAAGGGTGGGAATCACTATTTGTTTTCCATGTAGTGGGGCTAAGGAGTTCTCTCCACGTGAGCTCATCTGAGTATCAACCATGACAGCAGAACTTGCCACCCGAGGCTTTCCGAGGGACACCTGAGTGCCTGGAGCATCCCTGTGTACTTTCCCTGTGCCGCACGTGTTTCTCTTGCTTTCCTTTTATCCTTTTTGGCACGTAACGCTTGTCTCTGTGGACCACTCTAGGGAACCACAGCCCTACGCGCAGGGAGGGGCAGCCAAAAGGCGGGTGATCAGCCTTTACCAACTAGATGGCAAGGCCTGACAACCCTGGAGAGCCACCCATCGGTCTCACTGCTCCTATTTTCTCCTCATCAGCACGGCCGGGAGAAGTGTTGGTTACTGAGGTGGTGGATATAGGAGTGGGACAGTGTCCTCTTCTGCTCCAGGATCCATCCTGCGTAAAGAGACACTAAAAACTGGTCCAGGAACTCTCTGATCCTCTCCTGCCGTCTCTTGGCATGTACAGTCGGCTTTGCTCACTCCCTAAAAGTGTAAGTGGCTTTTCGTATCTGCAGCGTCTGATGATCTTGAACTGATAAGGAAGGTGGCTGGTCCCTGGGGAAGCCATCTTGGGAATGCTGAGTTTTAGTAGGAAATCTTAACGTTTCTTAGTCCTCTCTTGAACATTGTCTGGAGATCTGCACGTATCCAGAAGGGACACCTTCCTGCACGCCTTGCAAAAAGGCTTCTGTGCCTGTCTGTTCCATGTAATTAAGCAGAATTGGGAACGACCACGTCAGCGTAGAACTTCATATTGTCCAAAAGGGCTTTGGAGCAGAGGCTCTGGGTCCAGCCAGGAAGGCAAAGGCAAAGAGAAAGCGTGCTACTGTTTTCCAGTCAGGGGAAAAATGAAAGAAAAAAAAATTAGAAGGGAAAAAAATCAAGGCTTGATGGGGAGGGGAATTACTAAGTTGCAACAGAGGAGGTTTGAAAGCTCTCTCCTGACTTGGGGAACAGAGGGAACGATCATGGTCAGGGAGGACACAGAACAGGCAGTGCCCCAGGCAAAATATATTTTCTGTTCCTGGTGCTAAACTAGGATCAATGAAGAGCAAAGCCTGAATAAGCCACTCAGACCTTCGGAATCCAGGCTGAGAAGGCAGCTCCAGCCCTACTCACTTGCTTACACCTTCAAATAACTGCTTTCTATTCTTGCATTGAACTAACTGCAAAGTAACACGCAGTTTTGAAGGGGTGGAATTGCTTTTGTAGGCTTATGCTTGCTGCAGTGCAGTAGCACACACTTGTGCTACTCTGCCTGTAGCTGCCTTAATGTCTTAAAAATCTTAATGTCTTAAAATCTCAGTGTGAAAGGGAATGTATGCTGAACACCCATATTCCCTGCCCTCTTCAGAAGACGGTGGAGAATTAAGCCCAAGAGCTCTGCAGATCTAGATGTGTCACAGTTCTTCCTTATAAAACTGCTGTACAAGAATGAAACAAGGCATGGAAATATTTTAGGAAACAACATGTGGAATTTTCTTCTCAGAGGTGGAATTTCTCTGGAATTCTCACTGTGTTGCTTCCCCATTCACTGCCCCTCAACTTCGTGCATTGAAGAGGAGGGGCTGTGAGAGACACAAAGCTTTGCCTTTGCCCCCTCTGCTGCAGCCTGGACCCTGCAGGACAGGGTCCTTTGTAGTTCCCAGTGTGGCTTCTCCCCTGCCGCTCGCTCTGTGTGCTGATGTCTGGCCAGTTATCTTTGCAGCTTTTAGCACTCAGTTTATTGTTGGCTCCACTGGATCTCCTGCGTAACCTGAGTTTCCCCTGTTGGTACATTAGAAGAAAAGTCGTATAAATAAGGGGTTTGTAGAAACCTGCTCTGTCATCAGGAATCTGTGTAATTGGTGGCGAGACCAATGGTGGCGTAGCTGAAACAGTTTTCAGCTTTTTTGAGCGCACGTAACTTCCATGGTGGTGACAAAGTCCCACACGTTCTCATAAAGTCCAGGGTATTTTCATGTCTCCTTTTAAGCACATTCATTCTGTTTGCACTGCTGGCCTTAACGTATGTCTTGCATGACGCCATTCCTGCATTCAGTTCTTTCATGCCGCTCTTGGCCTTGACCAGTTTCATCCCACCTCCCAAGGAAATCTTCCTCCTGGACCTGCAGCATCTTCAAAGAAGGAGGGGGAAGAAGTGGCAAGAGCAAAATAAAACAGGACCGTCGAGCAATACCAGTCTTGTGACACCCTTCCTTACAGCAGTCGCTTCTCTGTGATGTTGCATCATTTCTAAAAATAGAACTTAAGGTCCTTTGGGAAACGGCACTTGTCTTTTGCTCTGCAAAGTACCCCATGTGTTTTGAGTCTCGCTTAAAAAAGCCGCGAAGAACAGAGCAGGGTTTAAGATGCTTTATTTCCTCATTCTCATGTATAGTTCTGCTTCTTAGTGGTGATAACGGACTTCAGAATGTCCAAGTGGCATTGAAAGTTGCTCTTCAGAGCTGAAATAAAAGGTGGAGGGAGATCATAGGAGACTGATACACTGTCAGACTGTGCGAGGGGCATTTGTACAGAAGCATGTGTTTTCTCTAGCTATGGGTGCTTCTTGCTTCCCAGTAGCTTAAATAAATAAAAAAGTAATAACATGAGTAATTAAATGCAAGGAAAACAGGCAGGATAGACTAATTGGAATAGTCTTTTGATGATAAATCAAAGAAAAGGACACAGGTAGGAGCGGAAACTACAGCTCAAAGGAGTATGCGTTTGAGTCTCAGACACAATTTGAAGCAGCATCCCAGTTGCCTTCCTGGGTCAGCTTGAGCTCTTCCAGTGCCTCTCATTTTTCTAGAACTAACTCAGAAGGACTCTTGAGGAGGAGTAAAATACTAAAACTAGAAGGTTCTGTGAAATTTTAGATGAGATTTAATCTTTCAGAGTACTGATGCAGTGGGAAAACTTTACTAATATATGGGAGCCTAGTCTACAAGGAGGTGGTAAAAGACTTCACCGCCCGTGGGTTGCAGAGGCTCAGCTGGCTGCGTGGGCCATCTTTGCTGCCTCAGGTAGGGTTGTAGCTGTGTTATTTTCTCAGCTGTGGACTCAGGTAAAGGTTCAGCTTCGGCTTCCTGTCTTCCTTTTCAATTTCCAGATAACTATAATAAAAAACTCCCCGTGAGTCTGCAGTCAGAAGGGAGGTACTGGGACGTGAGGTAATGTGACAAAAGGCAGAGGAGGAGGATCAGAATCCACAGTGAGAAGCAGCCTGCGTTTGCTCATAGGTTAAGTTTCTCTTTAGTTGATATTTCACTACTTGAGTAGTTTATTCCAGACAAATCCCGTCTTGTAACTTCTCCGAAATGGTGCAGGAGGCCTGGCTCGTGCCACGCCAGGAGCACCATATGGCCGCCTCTGCATCCTGATCCGGAGCGCATTCACCACACGGTGCGGCGCCAGCGAGGACTAATGCCCACCTGGTAAATCCGTCCCTGAAGTATTTACAAGGGTCATTTTTGTGGTGGTGCTTTTCCACCTCCGTGCTGTAGAGGAACAGCTGACAAACGGTGGTGGCAGGTGTAAAGCCGATGAGAAAAGGCTCAGAAACTGCTTTGTGGGGAACCTGTTCAGTGAAATCCCTGGAGTGACTGAGAATTTCCTCCTCCCCTCCATTGGAATGAACTTGAAGGAATTGCATCTTTAGTAGTATATTCTCTTATTTTCTATTATAATTTTTGAGATGCTGCATCATATCCTTAGCCTACTGAGGAATTTAAGTAAACCTTGACTGCAATTAATTATATTTGAGATCCACCTTTCAGATGCAGCGGGTGTCGGTTACCCCTACAGAAGCTACACATATTTCAGGGCAAACTCATGCCTCACCTTCCTCAGGGGGGAAAGGTTTTGGGAGCGCAGCGGGTGCCAGTCAAACCTCGCAGCCTCATCCGTGAAACAGCGAGGGCCACGAGCGGGGAGGGGGAAAACGTGTCAGGTTTGAGGAGGATGACACAGAGGGGTCTCATATGGAGGAACATCAGGGAAAGGTGGCAGTGGAGAGAGTGCGGGCAGGCGGCCGGGCAGCAAGGTGAGGCGCGGCTGAGCTGAGGGGGCGCCGAGGGGCCGGGGGGGGCTGAAGGCGGCCCCTTCCCGGGAGGTGAGGGGGAGCGCGGGGCGCCGCGGCCCGGCGGCCATTTTGAGGAGGACAATACCCGCCTCACGGCGGGAGCCCGCTCGGCCCGGCGGGGTGGGGCGCGCGCACGCAGCGCGGGCAGCCGCCAGGGCGCGCGCACGCTCCGCCCTCCCGCCGCCGCGTTATGTAACGGCCGGGACGCGCGCGCGCTCCCTCCGCTCTCCCCTTCTCCTCACCCCCTCCCTCCGCCCCGCCCCCCCACCCGCCGGGGTCCAATGAGCGGCGGAGCCGCGCCGGAGGGGGGACGGGGGAGAGGCGGGAGGATGGGACGGGCGCGCGCACGCAGGGGGGCAAGGCGCGGCCCCGCGGCAGTACGTGCGCGCTCCCTTCCCCCCCCCGCCTTCCCCTCTCTCTCTCCCTCCCTCTCTCGCCTCTCTCCTCCGCCGCGCTCGGTCGGTTCTTCCCCCCCTTTGTGAGGCGCTCGGAGCGGCCCGGACGTCGCTGACTCACCATGGCCGACGAGAAGCCCAAGGTGAGGCAGGCGCCCTCCCGCTTCCCCCCCCTCCCCCGCCTCCCTCTCTCCCGCCCGCCGCCTCGCTTCGCCCCTCACGGGGCACGGCGGCGGCGGCGGGAGGGGAGGGCGTGCAGGCCCCGGCCCCGGGCCCCGCCAGCCATCGGCCTGGGCTCCGCCGCGCCGGCTTTGCGCGCCATTTTCCTGCGCACCCAGGGCCGCCGCCGCCGCCTTCCCGCCCCGCCGGGGGAGGGGGGCCGGGGCCGCGGCCTCCCGGGGCGGGCGGAGGATCCCCGGGGAGGGCGGCGGGGAGAGGGCGGGGGGGGGGGCCCGAGGGGGGCGAATCCGGGCTCCCTTCCCGCCCTCCTCAGGGAGAGAGGCAGGTCCGGAGGCGGTTGCTGCCCTTGCCTTCCTCCTCCTCCTCCTCCTCCTCGCGGGAGGGATCCGGCCTCCCCTGCGCAGCCGGGGCGCAGCATCCCCGCTCCGAAGCGGCCCGTTGGCGGGAGGCGGCGGGGCCCGCCGCGGCGCTCCTGCCCCCTTTGTGCCGCCGCTCGCCCCGGCTGCCCGGGCCGGGGGGGGCCGCGTGGGGCTTCACTTCTCAGCATCAGGAATTAAAAAACAACCACAACGAAAGAAGCCACCACCCTTTTTTTTTTTTTTTCCCCCTCTTTTTTCCTCCCCCCCCGCACCTTATTTTCAAAGCGGATTCGGAGGCGGCAGAACACCTCGCGGCGCGGCGGGCCGGGTCTGTCACATGGCGGGGACGCCCCGCAGCCCGGCCGGGGCCATCCCGCACACCCGCCCCGCTCCCCGGGCCTCCGGCCGCTTCTCCTGCAGGAAACAAAGATGGAAAGGCTGCCGGGCACCTCCGGAGCGGGCGCTGCTCCCGCGGTACTCGGCAGCAGAGCTGAAAGTTGGTTCTTGGCGGTTTCTGCGTGTGGCTTCTCATGGGAGCGAGAGGATCGGGCCGCTCGCCGAGGAGGGGTTTTGCTCAAGCGTTTTCTGAAGGAGAAAGCTTGGTTCTTTTCAGATTTTGTCACCTTTTCACATATAGTCCTTTAACCTCTCGAAGTTCTCTTCAGAAGTACCTCAACCGATAGAAAAAAGTTTGAGGTGTAGTAAGAAAAAGACCTGCTGGTGATTGACATCATAGTTGTAACACAAATAACTTTATTCCTTCGATTGGGAACAGTAGTGTTGTGTGTTATTGTGCCCTTGATAGAGATTACTTTTTTTTTTTTAAAATCTGTTGTAAAACAACTGGCCTAGTAACTCTTCATTACTGCTTTGCATTTTAACCAATCTCAAGAATGGCACTTAATATCAGTAGGGTTTGGCTTTTAATTGTGTCTCTGTGTGTGACTTTTGTTTTCAAATAAAAAGTACTGACCTTTATCTCCTAATTCAAAGTTTCAAGCTGGTAAAGAGCTATAATATCTTTATTTCCTCCTTTTTAATGACCTGTTGCACTTTGGTAAAATGTTAACTCCTTGTTTCATACCTTTGAAAAAAAAATAATTTTTTTTCTTTTCTTTCCTCAACAGGAAGGAGTGAAGACTGAAAACAATGACCACATTAATCTGAAGGTGGCAGGGCAAGATGGGTCTGTGGTGCAGTTTAAGATTAAGAGGCATACACCACTTAGTAAACTAATGAAAGCCTATTGTGAACGACAGGTATGGTTCTTGTGTGATCATCAGGAGAACCGGTGTCTGGGGGAGAGGTGATCTCCATAGGGATAGATGAACACAGTAAAGTCTTAAAACTGTCTAAATATGCAAAATGATAAAGACTTAACAGAAGCAAATTGTGTTGTGGAAAGCATATTGTTCTTGGGATCTGTTTTAGGGTGGACTGGCAGGGTTGTGACAGGAAACGGGTAAAATAAAGATCTGTTGTTATCTTTGTGAAATCCGTACTCGAGGAGTAGGCGCTGTTGGGAGGCCGCTGTTACTCTGCTGCTCAAAAACACCAGTGTGGAGAGGGTGGGTTAGGAGCCCGTGGTGTGAACTCGGGGTAGGGAGGTGAGTGGTGATCAGAGTTATTTTTATAACTCTGAGTAACTTCTTGGTCTGGTCATAGACTTTTGATTTATTAGCTTATTATTATTGTATTGAGGTGAGAGAGTGTCAGTGGTATCTCAGGGTTTAAAGGTGTCTGATGTCTAGTTTGAGAAGGAGCTTGTGCATCTAGCGACGGGCTTTGTTTTGTCTCTTGTGGCTTGGTTGTCAAATTAATCCTCTGAGGGACAAAAAGAAAATAATGGATTTTGCTAGTGTAGTGGCAACTGCAGCCAGCCTACTTGTTTGCAGGCAGCTGTTGGAGGTTTTCAAAACACCTGTGTAAGAGTAGTGCTATTTAACACTCTTCTGAAGCTTTTGATGAGGAAGAATTTTGCCTCTGCTGTCCATGATTTTGTAATGACTGTCTGCCTTTAGAAAGTTTCACCTCTACAGAAGTGGTCAGAATTGGGGAAGGTTGTGGGTTTTTTTTTTCTTTTTCTTTTTATTTTTTAAATAAATTTTCAGTGATACCATTGAATACAATAAAATCAGTGTAAAATATTGAGGTAACTATTTCACCACCAAGAAAAACAAACTCAAATTCACAGAGTGGGAAAACTGCTTTGGTTTACCCTTTGTCACAATAGGATAGTGCTGCAGATAAAGACAGGGAAAATCAGCTGTTGCTGAACATGTAAATGTGTTCTTGTACAGGTGTTCTGGGAATAAGTTAAAGAATGATGGAAGCTGAGAGCTCATTTTTCATACCTCTGTCATATGAGCTCATGTTATATTATGCAAACCACTGTGTTTTGCTTTTTCCAAACATAAAGTGCAGTTTTGTCTGTCTTTTGTGGGGTTTGAGCATTGGTTAATTGTAAAGTCCTGGGAGAGGTGATTTTAGAAGTACCATTCATACTGCAGTTAGTTGGAAACAAACAGAAGTAAGATTCTAAAACATTCAGTCTAAGTTTCTACTCTGCTTTAAAAAAAACCAAAACCAGCAAAACCCCCCCAGGTGTCAATTGGAGGAAAAAAAGAGTTAAATCTTTAGAATGGGAAATGTTTTTTTCTGACTTTGGATTTAAGCTAGTAGGTATCCGAAAGGTATTTCTGTGGAGCTGGACTTGTCTTTAAATTTTATTTCTTAGATGCTTCTCAAACTTTGTTTAAAAGAGTTTGTTCTATGTGTCTCTAGAAGTTAGATTTTTGTTTGTGTTCCTAACTAGGATTCCTATCCAGTCTTAAAATCCTTACACTGTGGACTTTAGATTTAATTTTGGAGAGGTGGAAGCTGCATATAGTAGAAAATGTCGCAGCTTTAAATTATGAAAATCATGTGTTGCAGGTAGTAGAGTTAAAATGGAAGTAACTAAACCTCGAATGATACATTTAGATGATCAAGACTGTTTGCGGTAGGGAAAAAATCATCCATGGAACTTATGCATTTTTGTAGATCCTGATCTCACCAAGGTACAGTTTTTCCGTATGTTTTCAGCTAGCATTTATCCGGCTCACAAAGTTGTCAGGAACCTGCAAAGAACCAACACTTCTGAAATAGGGAATAATATTTTAAGAAACACAATGTCAAAGAAAAGCGCTCAAACCAAATGTTGCTGTGCAGAAATGTGTTGCTGCCGTGACACTTGGCCACATGGTTTTCTTAAACATGTTCTGAGTGAGCACGGCAGGATCTCAGTTGCGCTAGAGAAGGTGCTTTGCTGTGAGCTATAAAGTCTTACCAAAAAGGTCACTCATATTCCTGATTAAAATGTTTTTCCTGATGAATCAACTTCTCAAAAGTAATTACTGTGTTAGGTTTTCTTTTGGTCTGTTCCATCTGGTCTTGCCTGGCTTAAATGAAGGCTGCTTTTCTAATTCAGAGATGCTGAAGCAGCACCATGCAACACATCGGATTTACTTCAAAACCAACTAGACCTGTTGTGTTTTCAGATATTCTGTAGAGAGGGTAGAGAGAAGTGGGAAGGAAGTAGACACCAAGGTTCTTGGTTCTGGTTGTATCCTCAAACTTGATTCATCTTCCTTTGCAGAATGTGTGCTGTAGAATACCTTTGAAAGCTAACTTGTGAATTTGAAGCTTACGTTACCAGTCGAAGGGCTTTAGTTACCTTTTTGCATCTGTTGTCTCAAGCGAGAATGAGCAGTAGTTGTCTGGGGATGGAAGAGGTCAGCAAAGTGACTGTGTGTGGTAGAAATGCCGGTTGGAAATACTATTGAGTAGTTTCTGGAAGTAAAAGATGCCTTTAAAAGTTCCATTTGAACTCCTTTGGAAAGTTCCAGCTGTGCATGGAAAAACTTTGTCCCATTGATTTCTTGGTAATGGGAATTCAAGGTCAAAAAGTTACCGTTGGCTACTCTGCTGCTGTGGGCTAATAGGTGGCAGTTGCATTTCTGGACAAAATTCTTCAGAATACCTTTGCTTTTGCGGAAGATCAAAAAGAAGTATTGAGGATTACTGTGTGCCATTTGCTATCCAAAGCGTTGCATCTAATTTTTTAAGTGAATTATTATAAAAAAGCACTATCAAAATCGTGGCCTTTGGGCTGAGCCTTGTGTACTAGAAATTGCTTTATTTTAACTTAGTCAGTGGGGGCACTGTTGCTTCTCCGAGTTATTGG
Source organism: Phalacrocorax carbo (assembly GCF_963921805.1). Classification (NCBI taxonomy): domain Eukaryota; kingdom Metazoa; phylum Chordata; class Aves; order Suliformes; family Phalacrocoracidae; genus Phalacrocorax; species Phalacrocorax carbo. Next base: position 1,994,585 of record NC_087528.1, read on the forward strand.
ACACAGTGCAATTTTTAATAGAAAACAGATTGCAAGGATTTGTAGTGAAATGCCTTAAAGTAAGTGTGTGAGGGGAGTACGAAAACTATATTGTGTGTTATGAATGGTGGCTTTTAATGATCGTGCTGCAAATGCAGTGACAAGTTCAAGAGAAAACTAGCGAGTGCTTTTACACCAGACTTAACTTCCCTTTGTGTTATTTCTCTTTGTCCAGGGGTTGTCGATGAGGCAAATCAGATTCCGGTTCGACGGGCAGCCAATTAATGAAACAGACACACCTGCACAGGTAACCAGCAGAGGCAAGACAAAAGAACTGTATTTGAAATTTGCTGCAGGAGCTGATGCTTCTGTTTCTTATACAAAACTTGCGTAATTTTATGTATTAGTGATAGAACGTGATCTTTTTTTGCCATTATTTTGATATAACTGATTTAGAATTATTGGAAACTGAATCTTAAGACGCCTTTAGTGTTTTGAATAATAAGTCTGTGTTGCGGTAGTACAAAATAAGAAAACAAAATATAGTGTACAGATGGGGAGTCGTGTAAAACTGTCGCTTTATCGAGTCACGGCTCTGAGAGAAGAATCGGTAAGTTAAGAATTGAGTTTTTCCTGAAGCAATGGCTTTATTTTTTATAAAAGCTTGCCAGGATGTTATCAGAGATCCTGTTGGCAAACTTGCATTTGTAATACAAAAGTCACTTTCTGTTATTTGTAATTTTATGCTGTTTTAACAGCATAAAATTAATGAATATTGTGAAGTTTGGGTTGTCTGCTTGTAATTGGTTAAAACGAAGGCCATTCCAGGAACAGAACGGTTTGCTGTGATTCGAGTATTAGGCAGTGCTCCACGTAGCTGTGTTTAATCAGCCTTTCCAAGTGATGCAGTTTATGTGCTTTTCCGGACCACTTGTTATGAAACAAGCGGTTCTTGTTTTGAGAAGGTTTGTAGTAGATCTATCTTTTCTGAGCAGTTGCTCCAAAGAATGTGCCTCTTATGGCCACATCTGTGCAACTTTTTAACTTGGAATACTGATAATTAAGGTAACAGGGTGCTTTTCTCTCCAACCATGTTACACTGAAGCTAAGAATTGGGCTATTTATAGCTGTGGTAAATGCCGTAGACCAGTTTGATTTCCTGGAGCAGAAGCTGAGGCTGTTTAGAAATATAACTTAGGTTGGTTATAGCAACTCCTTCAGTCTCGGTACGGATTTTGTCAGTAGGTAACATGAACATCCCAGGCACATCAACTGTAAAAATTATGGTGGAAAAGAGAATTAATGAAGGATTGCTGTTCCTCACTAGTTTGTTACATCGTTTACCACGTAAAGTGGTTTTCATTTTTTTTGTTCTTGCTGATGCTTGGTTTTACTGCCGGGTTGGGCAAGGGGCTTTCATTACAGCCTGCTTGCTGTAGTGCTCTAGCTGAAGCCTTCTGCACATTTGAACAGCAGCAGCGAAGTCGAATTGTGGCAATGTTTGAGGTAAACTGAGAAAGCAAATCGGAGAAAGAAGATGCACTGGCAAAGTAGGCAACGGTATCAGAATGTTAGGAGTGCCAGTCTTTTCCATAGGAGTCATACACGCGCCCTGAAGTTACATACTAGAAATCGTTCTAGGACACCAGCTATCAACTGGTGAGATTTTCCCTTTCAATTTCTTTGCTTTTGAGTTGTGGCAAAGTAGGTTAAATGTACAAAGTGCTGGTGGTGATGGAGGGGAGCGGGGCAGGTCTGGTTAAGTTGTATAGAAAGAAACATGAAGATAGGACTGTAAGAACAACCCAGCCTGTAGTAGATATCTGAGAAGAGTTCAAAGCCTTTTTTCTCTTTTCTGCTGTAGTTGGAAATGGAGGACGAAGATACAATTGATGTGTTCCAGCAGCAAACAGGAGGAGTTTACTAAAAAAACAAAACAAAACACACACAAAAAAAAAACCAAACACACAAAAAAAGAACCTGCTACTTTCCTCTCCAGAACTGTGCTCCCACAGGTGACACATTCACAATTAGAAAAATGAGACTTGGTTCAGCCACATCCTGACTACTGCAGTATAGTTTTCTCTCTTCTCTCTCTGATTTTTTTCCTATTCCTTCTATTGTACATAAAGTAACTGGTGTATGTGCACAGACATAATGCATATTTTTTTTAACTAAATGGCCAATGGTATGTTTTGATCAACATTTAATGGAGATGGGGTGGGAAAACAAACTGGTTCTGTGAAAATGCCCCTCTCTCCGTTAGTGGCATGCTCCTTCTCCTTTTATCTTTATATTCCAGTAAGTTATTTTGCTCTCACTGTTTAAAAAACAAAAACCTTGCATACCTTGTTTGATTGGATAATTTCAATGTTTTTTCTTTTATCATTGTAAAACCAAGGACAATTTTATAACTTTTGTACGTAGCTGTTACATGTAGAGCAATCTCTGTCTAAGTAGGGGTAAATTACTCTAAAAAAAAAAAAAATGATCCTAGATAGTTTTCCCTTCAAGTAAAGTGTCTCGTTGTTTAAATAAACTTCTTGTTTAAAATAACCAGTTTTCTTTATTTTTCTGTGGAGTCATAGTACTCAGCACTTGTACAGCTTTCTCTGCGGCACTTCATGCCTCTCAATTCTCAGCTTTCTGTGTGGTAAGTAAGCACAATCCCCCTTTTACAGTCGGAAGACTCTTGGAAATGAAAGGCTTCCTTGAGACCTCTCAGTTAGTCAGGACCCAACTGGAAAGAGAAGTCAGTTTTGTCTTATTTTGATTTTATTTTGATTTTTTTGCGTGTGTATTTTCTGCTAAGCCCAAAATACTGGGCTACCTACTTATGCCTTTGGTCTTTAATAGAAACATCAATATTGTCATTACAGTAGCTTGTTAAAAACTCTGTATTTTAATGCTTTTTGGTGTAAATGTTACGTTAAAAAGAGCAAATTATTTCATTAACGATTCCGTTCTCCATGGTGTCAAATGGGAGATGCTTGGAAGCGTGTAAAGCAAAACCAAAAACCGGGAGTTGTGGTTTTAGGCGTGTGTAGCCGTGGCAGTGGAGGCTCCAAGCTCTGCTGTGCCGCTGAGGTGTTCCTGCTTGAAAGAGGAAGAGGCGTGAGGAACCGAAGGGCGCTAGCGACCCTGGTGTTTTTCATGGGTCTCTTCCACAAGGCAGCTGTGCTTGAGTTTTCTCATGCGGAATTTTGGAAGTTGTGGTGAAATCCATGGATGTCCATGAACGATTATATCCCTGTCTTCTCAGCAGCCCCAAAGCATTCCCTGATGTCCCAGGAATGTTCTAATGTTTGGTAGTGTTTGCAGCAGGTTAATGCTCTTTTAGGTATTGTTAGCGGAACTCACTTTTTGGTGGTAGTTTTTGCCTTAGTTAATTGAAGAAGTGATCATCATGTGCTAGGGCTGCGCCTGCTGGGTCCAGAAAGTCTTTAACTTTGTGGCAAAATGATGGGTCTGTGCATTTGGGCGATGATCTGTTTGACTTCTGTCGCGATTTTAACACATTTGATGTTACGTTAATTGCATCTAAAGGGAGATGTAAGAAAAATAGCATCTGTTTTTTGCAGTTGCTTGTAACTTGCGTAGCTGAAGAATGTAATCTACTCTATGCCATTGTTTTAATTCTAGGAAATTTTACTGCTAAGCAGATTATTTCTTACTCTGATATGTACCTCGTAGACTTCTGTGGGATATCGCAAGGTTGGAATTCCCTCTTGTGAAATGTTTTCATATCCAAAAATCACAAAAGCCTGGAAAAAACTTCCTTAAAAAAAAATATGGAGGTGGTGGGGAGTGTATTTCAAGGCCTTCTGTAGGTTAGACATGGAGTGTGTTGTGCTCTGGCTGTAGAATCTCTGGCTTTCCACCTGGCTGGACTGCTGATAACTGTGTATAAAATTCTGTCAACTTGATGCCATGCCAAGACTTTTCCCAGAAGGAGGCTGTCTTTATCTTGTTTGTCAAAAAAAGATGTTTGGGCTTGCTTTAGTTTCTGAAGAAAGGGTGAGGTCTCCTTAAATGCAGCTCTTTTTCAGCCCAACTTAAGGCTGCAAAGCTCAGAACTCTGTTGGATCTTGCCTACTGTTTTTTCTTTCCTGAGGCAATGTACGTCAAGTGACAGGTACTGAACAGCGTGCTTTCAAAAACAATGTCTTAATTTCCTGAATTAGTAGAGTGGCACTTCATCTGTCATGAACTTGTGTGCAGGATTCTTTAACATAACGTTCCGTTAAGTAAAACAAGACCACTTAACGTGAATTTTGATTGGATTACCAAAATTCCCCGGTACAAAAATGAAAAACACAGGCTTTTGTGCCTTTTGAATTGGAGTGACAGCTTTGGAATGATCCTTAATCAGCATAAATGGAAATTTCCTCTAGTATTTAGTAACAGGCTGTTTAAAAAAAATGGAGAGGCATTGATCACCTAAATTTCTCAATTTCTAACATCTTCCTGCTATTGAACCTGGGCTTGCTCCTTGTATTTCTCAAATATTTCCTCCTGGCAGTGCTGAATGGTGTTTATGTAAGATGGTGACTGCCATCAAAAACTGATAAAATGGTCTTTTGTGGGAGAAGTTTCCTTGATCAGCTAAAAATCAAACTCTCAAAGATCTGAAGTGACTTAGTTCCTTAAGAGCTTCAGACATCTGATCTCCGTTAGCCTAGCAAGCTGTTAAGTAGACTGGTGCATTCTGATACATATTTTTGTACGCAGCAATGCAGAAATACTAACCTGTTTTTTTAAAAACTGATATTTTGGAAGTCTCCTTGCACGGTCTTGCAAATACGCTATGACAGAACTTGTTGCTTGCCGGTACTGCTCCTCTGCTGCGCAGAGAATTGACCTGTTGATTCCTGTTTGCTGGGACCTGCGTGGTTTCGCTGTGCCTTCAGCCTCACTAAGCAAGCTGCGGCTGGGGTGACGATTCGGAAGTGGGGTGAAGTACAGGCATAGGAACAGTTTTGGTCAAACTATCCAGAGTTCGCTTCGCTGTTCGGCCTGGCTTGGTTTGTAACGGTTCTCGTTCGTGCTGGTGGCCTAACGGACTGCCAGAAGTCCACGTGTCAGAGGATAAAGGAAAACTGGGCAAAGAGGTCTTGTCCCACTGGTTGGGAGGTAAGTTTTTCATGTTTATTAAGCAGCTAAGATCTTTCAAAAGCCTGGGCGAATTGTATTATTAACCACAGTTTGCAAATAATGTATTCTGAAGTGGTCGTCGTGCAGTTCAGGTAACATTCCTCTCACGGTTTTTTAAATGAAAAAGAATGGAGTAAGTCATAATTGGATAGGATACTGCAGTGAGTTCTTGTGAGTGGTAAGACCTTGCCTGGAGTGCATGCTGGGTCTTTAGTCCCCAAACACTTCCAGTTTCACTGAGTGGTGATGGATAGCTACCAGTTACTTAAAAAGGTGTAACCAAAATTGTTTGTTTCAGGCACTGAAAGTAAGGCGTTTTTATTCAAGTCCGGGGTGCGGATAATGGCAGAACGAAAGGGCAGCTGGTTTTGGTGGGACCCTTAGTTAACACCTGAAAATCAGCGCCTTGGTTTATCTGCACAGTGGGGATGGTAACGCCTGTTTAACAGGGCTCCGGTGAGGGCCGGTATCGAGTGGCCCGAGGTGCTGGTTCAAAAGGGGTTGTGGGAGAGCGAGGCCGCTCTGAAACGGAATATGCTGAACTGCCAAGAGCGTAAGGAAATACTCCAAGTGGGAATGTGAGAGAGGTTCTTGTGCTGGCGCGTGGAGGTGTTCTCAACAAAAGAAGAATCCCTGAAGTAGTCCTAAGATAATTGCTGCTGGAGGATAACTACAATATCAAAACACAGAGCGTCTCCGCAAAGGATATGGTCAAAGCCAGGCTATTTTCTCACAAGTATATTCCCTTCTGGTACCTTCACCTCATTACTTCTGAGGCAGACAATGTAATGTAAGTGCTGCCGTTTTGCCTGTTGGATACTGGTTCTATTGTGACCGTTAGTGCAACATTAATGAAAAGGTATAATGTGACTGGCTCAAAGAAATAATACTTTCTGTGCTTTAGCCAGTTGGAAAGAATTTAATTTCTAAGGAATAGCAGTTTGCTTTCAAAGCTAAAAGTGAAAAACGAGATGCTTCCATGATCATCACCTATTAAATGGAAAGTGAACAACAAAATGGAAGGATTTTTATTAGAATTTTAGATGGTGGCCGCTTCTCAGTATGCTTGTATCAGCTGGTGTGATGGACTGTTGTGGAGTTATAAAAGACAATCTAAAGGCACTTCAGTAACTTGAATTATTAATTATGTTACCACTGTAATCTAATACGTTTCATTCTCTGGATTATTGAGGTTTGCTTGTTCTGGCTGTAAACCAGTTGCCAAACTGAATGTGTTCTGATAGTGAATAATTTAATTTATCTTGCTTTTTTGTACTTAGCGTCAGAATGAATTGGTAGTACAGCGCTTCTCCCTGGTGGTTGGGGTGTAGGTGTGTGAGGATAAATAGGAGATGGAAGGCTGGGTTTTGATTCCTGTTGGCAGTTTTTGGTTGGCCTTCAAGATGCTTCATTACAGGGGTTTTCTGGTTTCTTCACTAGTAGCGTGGGACTGATGGTCTTACTCTAAGATGGAGATGCTGGGGGGCCCTGCTGGTGTTTCTGAAGTGGTTGGAGTCCCTTTGAGAGGAAGAGTTTTCCTCTCCTCTTGAAGAACTCCATCGTGTGCGCGGGAGGGATCAAGTAGGGCTGGTGGTGCTATGGACGAAGCGGCTCGCTGTCAGCAGAGGTACCAGAAGTGGTGAGGATCCGTGGGGTGCTGTGGAAAGGGAACACAAGTGTATGAGTCGGCGAGGAGCTGCGGTGGGAATGGCAACTGTGGGAAGAGCTGTAGGTTTTGACAAGTAATTAATCCTGGAATGAGGATGACTTTGGAGCCCTGGGGAAAGGCTAAGGTTGTGGAAGCCCAAATAAGTAGTAAATAGATTGTTGCTCCTTAGGAAATGAATACTCTCCAGGGGGACATGGACGCAAAGGACACCCTTTGTGATGAATTTTGTGGTGGTTTTGGTGGCTTTGATCCTTCCCCTTTCAGCTTCTGGTCCATTGATCTCATTAAAGTACATCTCATGCCCTGCAAGGGCTCTTGGAGGATCGCTTGATTAAGAAAACTTGACAGTTTAAGCAAACTTGGACAAGGCAAAAGCAGAATGAAAGGAGCTCTGCGTTCTCTGTCAGGACACTGACTTCCCTTTCCAGCGGTGCTTGTCTTTTTTTCCACTAAGGAGCAATGATTCGGAGTACGCTGCCAGAGCTGGCAATGCTGGGTGCCCAGAGCAGAACAGCAGCATGTGTTGGCCACTCTGCTTCTTATGTTATTCAGAACTACGTCTCTGCGGCTCTGAGAGGAGTCTGGGCCCTGCGATTCGAGCCTCCTTCCCAAACTGTAACTTCCTGTTACGAACTCTACCTGAAGATGTAGAGGGGCACCAAAGCAACTCTTTGGCAGGACAAACGGTTCGATCTGTAGGATACCAGCCTTCCACTGAACTTCCACTGTGCATCGCTTCAGGTGCCAAAGTCTGACAGCTGCAAATCTAGCTGCAACAAGGGTGGTTTATTAGCTGGTGATTACTTTTTACCCTCAGCTGTGAATGAATTGAGGGAAGAAAATACAAGACTGAGTCAAAAATGTTTTTTGTACCATGTGCTTGGAATAAAGAAAGCAAGTGCTTTGTGGCTGCCATAAATAGCAGAGACTGGCATGAAGAAACAACCCTTGGTCACGGGAGGATGACCAAGCTGCGGCTTGTTCTCAAACCAATGGTATCTCTCCTTGCCTAACCCTTGCATTTCCTGGAGTCTTGTTCAGACTTCCAGATGCTTTTGGCATTCATTCCCAGCTGAATTTCAACAACAGGTGGAATTGTTTGGTGTCTGAGTTTTTCAAACAGCTGCTGAGGATAGTTCTGGTCAAATGTCATCATCCTGGGAAGGATCCCAAGCCCAGTTTCTGTAGCCACCTTCACAAATCCCTTCATCTTGTTATGGATAAATAATCAGCAAAGCAGCTTTTATTTGAAGACAGTCCTGCAGTCAGGTCTGTCTGAGATATCAGTGAGGTCCCTTGGAAATACTGGAGGTTTAGAATTTTAAAGCTGCATGTTAAAACTAGCTTTGTCAGAGGGAACGGGTTTTTCTTCATCTTGACTTTAAAAACTGGCTCTGTATGTCTCGGGGGTACAAATTTAAGAGTCAAATCCTGTGGGTTTGAATAAAAAGTGTTTAGATGACAAAATACTTTTGAAGTTCCCAAGAGAGCAGATGTTTACCTGTATGCAAGTAGGTATCATTTGACTTCTTAATGCCCAAGCCTAAGGGATAATAGAATTAAAACAACCGTGTCAAGTTATTTAAAATTTCCCTTTAATCTACCTCTAGAAAGATGTGATGTGACAGAGCATTCCCTGGGGACCTAAATAGTAGTTGGGGCTTTTTTTTTAACTATTTTTTGTAGATTCTAGATTAGAAAAAATGAAATACTGTGGCACAGTTTCAGCAGTTCAGCTCTTTCCTGAGTCGTGTTAATATTAAGGCTGGTGGTAATTCAGACACTTGACTTCATGTTGTACATGGAGTGAAGTAGCACAATCAATGCTTGCGTTTTTTCATACTAAAAAGAAATATTTTCTAGAGAAAAGTGGTATTTGGGGGTATTAAGGGCTGTTATTGCTGGGAGGGATGGAGATGGGGGTTTTCTTTCCTGCTTCTCACTCCTTTATGCAAGTACTAATTAAAACATTTGTAGTGGGAGGTCCTGATGCATTACTTTTGGAGTAAAAGCGGTGATTGAGGAAGCACCTGCGTGTCTGGAAGTTGCAGGGAGCTCAGGAAGGTCCCTGTCACCAAATCAAAGGTGGATTTGACAGATGGCTTAACTTACCAGATGCTGGCTGTTGACCAGTGTGCTGTATGAGTTTGTGCTGGCACTTTGTGGAAGAGACACACCGCAGAAGTGCAGCCATGTGCTTTTAAGACACAGGTGAGCAGTGCTGGGCTTTGTACTCCAGCTACCATAGTCGTTCTGGGACTCACCTAGGGTTAATGGAATAATCCAGTGCTCCAAAATCACCTGATGTAGCAAATTGTTATTGCACCGCGTGTTCTGTGATGATGTGACTGTTTCATGCTGTCCCTGCTGCAGCAACCCCCATGCGTCTCTGCAGGCCATCGGATGTAGAATCATTAAGGTTGGAAAAGACCTCTAGGATCATCAAGTCCAACCCCCACCCAACACCCCCAGGTCTCCTAAACCACGTCCCCAAGTGCCATGTCAGCATCTTTTTGAACCCCCCCAGGGACGGTGACTCCCCACCTCTCTGGGCAGCCTGTGCCAGGGCCGGACTGCTCTTGTGGTGAAGACATTTTTCTTCATATCCAAGCTAAACCTCCCCTGACACAGCTTGAGGCCATTTCATCTCGTCCTAAATGTTTCTCCATCCTCGTTGGAGCCGATCTCCGCAGCAGCCTTGTGCGGACACCTCCCACACCCCGTATTGTCCATCCACGTACTTTGGAGTCGCGCCATGACACACTCTGAGGTAACTTCAAGGCGGGCGCGGGCTGGGCCCACCTCCCAGCGCAGTGCTGTGAGGGAGCAGGGCCTCGCCGGGGACGGGCGGCGGGGGCCCGATGGTGCTCGGGGTGACGCACTTAGCGGCGGCTCTGGGGCGGGCGGGGCGCGAAGGGGCGCCTGTGCGGGCCGGGGCGGCGGGGCTCCCCCCGCCCGCGTTCCCCTCAACGCCGCCGCCGCCACTTTTGTCTCGCCTCATGTGCGGCTAAGCCAATCACAGCTCACCTGAGGGAAGCGACAGGCCTTCCGCCAATCACCAACAAAAGGCGCCGCCGCCCGGGTGCAGCCAATCACCGCAAAGCAGACGTATTGCTTCACCAATGAGCTTTTAAGGATGAGACAAGGCGGCTTAGAATAGAAGGTGAGGCGGGCCAAAGGGCAGAGTGGCAGGGGGCGGTCGAATAGAAGCTCGGGATTGGGTTTGAACCGTCCAATGAAAGGGCCGCTGGGGGGCGGGCTTTAAGGTGCTTATAAAAGGCTCGGCCGGTGCGGGCGGCGGCTGCAGTTGTCACCGGCAGTAGCGGGGCGAGGAAAGGAGCGGGAGCGAGATCCCTTCCCGGGACCGTCACTCCCCGCCGGCCTCTTCACGGAGCCTGTTCCCCTCCGTCCGCCGCCGCCATGACCACCACCACCACCTTTTCGGGCATGGACCCCAGCGGCAGGAACAGCTCCAGGTCCGGTTGGGGGGGGGCGGGGCTCGGGGGCCGGCGGGACCTTCAGGGCGGCGGGGCTGAGGGCCGGGGCGGCGGGGCCGTCGCTCCCCGCTCGCCTCAGGGCCCGGTGGGCCGCGGGAGGGGCTCTGCGGGGGGCGGAGGGGCCGGGAGGCGCGGTGGGGGCGGGGGGGCAGGCCGTGGCCGTGGCGCAGCCGCCCGGGGGCGGGGGTGCGTGTGCGGGAGCTGCGGGGGTGGGTGGGCGCTGCCGAGACCCCCCGGCTGTGCCCCTGCCTCACCGCCGTTCCCGAACAAAGAAGGGAGGCGACTCCCCGCCTCGCCGCGGGGCCGCGCAGCCACGCCGTGGGGGGCGGGGGGCGAGGGGGGCACCGCGCCCCCGCTCCCCTCCTCACCCTCGCTCCCCTCGTCCGCCCCCGCCTTCCCCCCGCGCTGCCCGGCGGGACCCTCCTCTGCCCGGCCGAGCGGCCCCGCGGGCGGCCGCCTTCTGGGTGGGGCCGGGCGGGCTCCATTGTCTGCTCCAGGCGGCCGGGCTCGGCCCTCGCCGCGGGTCGGGCCCCGCCGCCTCCCCGCACCCCACCCGCCCCCGGCAGGGAGTGGGCCGGGGGCGTCCCTGCCCTGCCCCGCCCCGCCCCGGCGGGGCCTCGGCCGGGCGCCGGGGGGCTGGCGAGGGCGGGGGGGGCCGCAGCCCGGCTCGAAACAAAGAAAACTTGGCAGGTGGGTCTGGGGGAGATGCACCGGCATCCACCTTTCTGCGGGAGTAACAGCCGCGGGCTCGGAGAGGGTCGCGCTTTTCGTATTTTTCCCCGCCGAGCACTCGTGGCTTTTTTCTGTCAGGTTTTGGCCTAACAAAGCACCTGCTTCCTGTCTGCTTTCAGCTTTTTGGGGTGCGTTTTAAAACAAAATAAATGAAAAAACCCCCAACCCTTTAGAAGAGTGGCTGCTGGATGGAGCCGCGGGTGGATTTTATGCATCGCTGGGTATCGGGTGCAATTTTAAAAGCCGTTCGTTGCTTGAAGTATTAAATGTAGCTTTGATGAAGCACGTTACAACATCTCGGCTGTGAGAAGCTTCTAATGACATCTGTCAACCTCTAGCTGAGCTTGGCAAGAGGGAATATTCTTCTGTAACGGTTTGAGTGATGCCGCATCTTCCTTCAGTCCCCTCGTCTGTTAATTTCATTAAGATTGTCAGTGGAAACTGCTGTGCTGGTAAGGGAGTAAAGGTTTCACTGCTCTGATAAAATAAAGGTGATCTAAGATGCGGGAACAAGCCCTCCTTTGAACAGACTGTTCTTCAAATTAGTAAGTGCAACAGATGTAACTAAGAAAATAAACCTTCTATGCCAGGACATTTTCTCTGGGGGGGGAAAAAAAAGAGATAATGGAGTGATTCAGGATCATTATACTGTATCTCTTAATTCACAAAGGAGACAAAGCAAGTCATTAAAGTGTACTTGGATTCTTAGAACATGTTGTACGATCTACCGAGATCCTCCCATTAGCAGCTGGACGTTAGTACTTAGAACTTTGGAGAAGAATTTTGTAAGGAAAAGTAGTTTGCCAGTTAAGTACTGCTAAACATCTGTGCCAAACACCTTTGCAAATCTTTCTTGCTGTTGTGTTGAGTTCCGTAGGCTGGAGAAGTGTTTCTGTGGTGCGTTTGGAACGTAATAGGCCCGAAGTGTCCAGAGAGCTGAGGGCAGTTGCCAGCGGTGATGACATGTAAAACCAGACGTGTTCTTTGTATCGCATTCCTAGGCTTGGTGCGTTAACAAGCTGCGTACCGTTTTCTGTGGCAAAGCTCTAACTTTAATTTATTAAATTAATTGAAGCAGAGACGAAGCGTGCACCTTTCCTAGCTTGTTCTGGTCTTCATCTGAGAGCCCCAGATGTCTTGAACACCCAGGTCTGTTGGTGTCCTCACACCTCTCTGGGCGTTGTGACAGTTCTCTCATGGCCTTGCACGTTTTTATTCTCCTACCTTTTGTCTGGCTTCTCCAGCTAATGCATCAGCCTTGAAAAGAGCTCATGCTTAAGAAAATAAGATCTGAAGGAATTTACATTTCAAGATTTATTTCACCGCTGTTGTTAATTTTACAAGTTGAAAAGCAGACCATAATGTCATCCATGAAATACCAGGCAGGCTTCTTTTGTGTCTGTCTAACAGAAGGTGGTTAGATTTAGGTTATATATCTGGAGCTCTGTACACGTGTTTCTCCTAATAACAGCCTAACTTAAAACTGTTTAATTGCATCTTTTAAGCCTAGCCCATTAGCATGCTGCAGCCTTGAGGGTTTTTCCGATGAAACAACTCTAGATAAAGGCTGCAGCCCCGGGTCACCAGTGATGCAGCCAGTACTGTGGCTCTCATGCCAAACTTTAGTCTTTGCTGTGCTGCCAGTTTCAAGATTAATGTCAGCCTTCACAGGGCGCTTTTAAAAAACTGGAATTTTACATGCCCACGTACCCTTTTTTGTTGTTTTTAATTGTCTTGGGGTGAAGACTAGTAGCAGCAGCTCTTATTGACACCTAATAAAGCAAGGGCACAAGGAGAGCGGAGCATTTCATTTTTGTTAGCGTCACTAAAGAGAAGAGTAGTGGAGACAGAGTGCCTGGGTTGAATGCTGGCGGGCAGCTCACCTTTATACTTCCAGTTTGCGCTGAAGCCACGACAGCCCGTGTCATTAGTTAAAAGCCAATGTGTAATAGGGTCATCTCGTGTAGTTTCTGTTTGGACAGAATTTAGCCTGGGTGACTGCCCGACGCAAGAGCCAGCAATGATCTCCTCGTTTATTAATCTGGTTTTATGTGTTGGAGTGCAGTCTTGGTGAAGGTACACGCAAGGTGGTAAAGCTGACTCTCTCTGCAGAGTGCTGCGTCCTCCGGGCGGTGGGTCCAACTTCTCCTTGGGTTTTGATGAACCAAAAGAGCAACCTGTGCGAAGGAACAAAATGGCATCCAGCATCTTTGGAACTCCTGAAGAAAACCCACCTTCCTGGGCTAAATCATCGGGTAAGAACGTAGTGCCTTGTTTCCAGATCTGATGATGTGCATTCATTCATTTTTTTGTATCAGCCTGAAGCTGCCGGTAGCTCAGTGTGGAAAACAGAATTAGCCTCCTACTTGGTAGTTGAGGTCTATAAGTGATGTCTACTGGCATGGGATTTTTCATTCCTCATTTTGAATTGCTTCCAGAGGGGGGGGGTTTAATGCAAGTCTCGGGCATAGATGTTGCAAGCAGAGAATTGTATTTTGGATGCAATTTCTCCAAGTTAATCAAGTCACAGTAAGGTCAACTGGTGTCTTAATATTTGGAATAGCACTGATTGGTCCTGATTAATCTGAGGGAGTTTAGCTTTGTGGTGTACTCGCAGCTGGGATTAAGCTTCCATTTCAGCAAAGCGCTTCCAGCACGGACAGCCTTGGGACCCTAGCTTCCATCTGTTTAAATGGCAGCCTCAGCTGCATGAGGTGCTGTTGTAAGACAGTAATTTGTCAGACAGTATCTAAAGGACCAAGACCTCTTAGAGTGATAAAGCTTTAATTTAAAAAACAACCCCCCAAAAAAACCCTGACTATTGATGATCTGCCTTCCCAGTGAGTTTGTCTTGCAACCTGATTAGAATCAATCTCTGCTTGTAGGGGCTAAGCCAGGTGAAATCAGAGAAGACACTGAATCATCTGGACCACAAAGAAGAAACTCAACTGATGCAAACTGTGGAGACATTGTAGATCCCAAGGTCAGTACATCAGCTATGAAGAGCCCGATAACGGGACAACTCGTGCTCTGTGTGTGATTGCTTTATCACCGAGGTCCACGCAGTTGGAAGCACAGTAGGATTTGAATCTGTTCTTTTCCTGAAGGTTTACTTTTCCACCCGATAGTCTTACAGTTTGTTGATGCAGGGCTGAATTTTTCTAAAAGGACCACTTTCTAGAGCTTTTAACTCTTCTTATTGATGAGACTTTAATGAAGTGGTATGAAATCTACCTTCAGCCCTGTGTGACTGTGTCTTAACAGCTCTTACAAACAATACTTACCACAACAAACGGTGTGGATCTGTTGACTGACAAAGGACTTGGTTTCACATCCCAAGTACTCGCCTCGGTGGCCTCAATGCTTGTTTTAGTTCTGTTACTGTCTTTGATAGTACCATCAGGTGTGTTGCTTTCTGTGTAAACTCTCTACTTGGTAGCAATAGAGAGCATGATTTGTAGGGTTAATGTGGGTTTTGCTTGATGTGCAATTACATTTACCGGGAAAACCAGGATGAAGAGTTAACAATTCATCTGAACTTAGAAAAACAGGAATGTAGGGTAGACTGCACTTAGGTAAACAAATTATAGAGAAAACCTTGTTCTCTAAAGCTCTCCAGCTTTAGGTCTTCTGAAAAGAACTGGGTGGGTAAATTGGTCTCAAATGTTGCGGCAGATACCTTTTGCCTCCTGGGTTATAAAGAGTAAATTTTATTGTCATAATTGACATCGATGATCACTTTAACCCATTTCTGTTATTAATAGGCGCTTTGAGCCGTGAAATTGTTCTTTGCAGAAAACGTCTTGTTCCAATTTAGCAAATAGAAGTGAGATTAGATTTATAGCGGCTACCACAGAAAACAAAAATAAACTGTTTAGTCTAATTCTATTTTCTACTTAATTGTATTAAATACTGTGGTTCTCAGCTTTGCAGACAAATTCTTAATACGTTAATTTTATGCAGTAGTTACAGCTACGAACAGCAGAAGCTGGAGCTGGTGCGCTGTAGCCCGGTCTGAGACTTAAGGCGATAGATTTGCCTGAGTTTCTGTGCATTTGCATCCTGCAACTGCAGTTTCACTATGTAATCAACGCTAAATCTGTGAAAGCTGATAAAAACCTCATGCCATTGAGGAGCCTTGGCTGCTGCTGAAAGACTTTCTGTATCTTTGTGTCAAGTTGCAGCCTGTGAACAGATTCAGTATGAAAAGAATGTTCAACTGTTTATGTCGCGATGGAAACTTTATCAGTAGAGTTGCAAAAAACTGGTCTGTGTTTCACAAATGAAGTTAAATATTCTGGATAGAACAAATGCTCTTGGCCTTGCCAGCAGATCAGTGTTGGGAGGCCGCATAGTAGAAAGGAGGGGACACTGAGCTATTGCTAACTGCCTGCAGTTTAACTTCCCTGTTACAGCGTTCTGGTTACTGTCAGTGCTCCCTTGTGAAGGATGCTGTTTATTATAAAGTGCTCCTGCCCACCCGGATCCTTCACGGTGTGGGAATAACAAGTGTGCCACGTGGTCATCAGGGTTTCTTCAGCAGTATCTGTTTAAACTTTTAAAAGGACATTAGGTAAATAAACAGCTGGTGAAATTAAATTAGTCACTGTGTAAGGATTGATGCTTACAAACCCGTGATATAAATCTGCAGAAATACGTATGCAGAACCCCCCATGCCGCTCTGATACCTGTCCTGAAGAGCCAGTGGCTGCTCTGGAGGTGCGTCACTGGGTCTGTCGCTCAGAAAGCGTTGCCTGACCACCGCGGTCATAGCGTGGAGTGTCGAGTGCCCTCTCTGTGGAGGGGGAAAATACGTTGTGAAGCAGGAGATATAATGTGTTTCTCTCTCTTCTAGGGAGGAGACGGTGGTGGTGAAATTTCTGGTGAGTAACTCCTTCGGACTCTTCTAGTAAAAGCGTTTTGGAGTCAGGCGCTTTTGAAATAGAGGATGTAGGATGTGTAAATGGGGATGCATTAGGAGAGAGACAGCTTGGGGTTGTCCCTTGAATCCATTGAACCAGTAAAGTGACCTGACCGCTTCAGCAGAAGTGTGGACACAGAACGGAGTGGCAGAGTGCCTGGTAGTCATCAGGGTAAAAACAAGAACAGTCCCGTTCACTTACTTTGCCAGCAGCAGTTGGTGTCAAGATTTGTTTAAGTACTAGAAGGCAAGGTGGATACCGTCCTGCAGAGAGTTCAGTGATTGAAAGGCTACGCTGCTCTTTATAGTAGCTTATAATTAAATAGTACAGTCAACTTTGTGGATTTTTGTTTAGCAATTTACTTCTTTCCTATTGTCTTCTCATACAGCGACCACCACCTTCACAGAAATAATCAAAACCAGCTACTGCATCTGCAAGTGTCTGCATTAACTAGCTTTTCAGTTCCTGTCGCTTTTTAAATGCTGATTTTTGCCAAGGAAGTTCATATGCATACTGCAAATCCCATGTAAACAGAGGCATTTCCCCTTCAAAACACTGAAGTGTCTTTTTTCTAGCTCTGAGGCTGGAAACCTCTCATTTGTAAGATTCACCTTAAGAATAGCTTACTTCCTGGTGAGAGGAATGTGTGTGCTGACTGGGTACTTCAAGTGCTACTTTCAACACCTAATTGTTGTGGGAGATGACTAGAACTGTTAGCAGTTCCGCGTCCTGAAAAGACTTTTGCTGCGAGGGTGAGAATTTTTCCAGAACGTTTTTAACTACCTCCTAAGTGGTGTCAGCTCCCAAAATAAGTCTGGCTGCTTCTAATCAAATGATACAGGATACAGGCTTCTTTATTTCTTTCCCATGTCTGTCTGATCTTAATTAGCACTGTAGGCATTTAGAGTTTACGCCTCGAGTAAGAGGATGTGGTTTGATAATAGAAGCAAACTGATCGAAGGGCTTTGCTGCTTCTCCTGGGGCTTGTTTGAACCAGCTCACCATGACAGAGCCTGCAAGCAGCGGTGGGGCAAGAGGAGGTGGGCTGGAGGAGGCAGAACTAGGGCTGCCCGGGTTAGCAACAGCTGACTGAAACTTTGAGTATAAAATTAT
This sequence comes from Phalacrocorax carbo, assembly GCF_963921805.1. Lineage (NCBI taxonomy): Eukaryota > Metazoa > Chordata > Aves > Suliformes > Phalacrocoracidae > Phalacrocorax > Phalacrocorax carbo. The sequence continues at coordinate 2,011,651 of NC_087528.1, forward strand.
ATTCCTGACTCTTAGAACAAGTTCCCATTTTCACAGATGTCATATTTGTCAGCTTTTGGTTTGTTTCTGGGTAGGTGACAGCGAAGGAAGTTCTTAAGTACCACGTGAGCATGTGCTGGGAGGTGGTTTAGAAAAACAAAGGCATTACTGGAAAGTAATGGAGGCTGTTTACTGTTGTGGCCACAACTAAAAGTTAAATTTTTGAAGATGGCCAAGTTGAAATAAAAATGACAGGCAAACATTTGAATGTTAAATTTCCACTGATGGTACTTAGGAAGGAGTAGGAAGTTAATGCTGCCTGGAAGTGCTGTCTGTGGCAGATCCTTGAGAAACCTGGTGGGTTGTTAGATTAATTTCTACCGTTGATAGCTTTGGGGTATGATAGCTTAATGGAGCATGGAGTCCCGTCGAGCTAGCTGTGTCACTCCACCACTTGTTATTCCTGCTGTGTGAGGTGGCAGATGTGAGCTGGTGAACATCCCACCTGTCACACAGGCGATTTTGTGCTCCGTGTTGTAGAGCTCTCTGGGGTTTGAAAGGGGCTGAATGAACACACCTCCAAGTAAAAACTCTCTGCTTACAAGATCACAGCATAATTAGGTTCTTAATAGGATCCCGTCATTAAAAGAAATGTCTGTCTGAATTTGGAAATTACTTCATGTATGTAACTGATTATAAAACTGCAAGTAGGCGTCAGGTGGGATACGCATATTTTTTAATCATGTCTGTCTAGGGGAAGAAAACGGGTTCCTTTTCAGGCAGTGTTCTTGCTTCTGTTTGGAAGCTGTAGTTCCTCTCTGTGCATCAACGTTTCCCATGGTTTGCAGTATACTCAGTAGAAAACTGTCAGAGATTATACCCTTTCTGATAAGGGAAGAACTTTGACGTTTGATCTGATCCTGTTGCGTTTACCACTTCAGTTATTCGGTTGGCAAACTTACCTGCACCTTGGTTACGTGGCAGGTACTAATGTCAGCTGGCGACATGAGCCTCTAAAGGCTATAGAGACTTCCCCGGAGTCTCCTGTGATAGCAGCTCTCGTATCTCTTGTGATTTGGTTAGCACTGCGTACTTAAGGAATGTGACTAGCTAAGGAGAGCTAGACAGCACTCGACTGACTGCGCAGGATACACAGGGAGGTGGAGTCTGGCGTTCGGTGCACAGACGATCATCGGGAGTCCTGCCCAGCCCTCGGACTGTCTGCTGAAGGCACAGGCAGCGGAGCAACGCTCAGCGCCGTAGGAACAGTGGGCATGCCGCAGTTGTTCTCGGCTTGCTGAGTAAGCAGGTGGTGGTACGTGTGAGCCACAGAAGCCTCAAGCTTAAAACTCTGTATGAACTGTTCTGTTCAGATGCCTGTGGGCTGAGGAACACGGAGTGTTTCGGATTGCACGGCGACTGACTAAGCTGCAGGAGGTCTTTGGTACAAGCATGGATTCAGGGCACTCAGTGACACAAGTGGGTTTTCAGTGTTTCTGATAAAATTCTGCATCAAAGGTTATTAAAAACAAACAGAAAACCCCAAACCTACAAAAAAAGAGTTGCCACAGGACTGGAGGAATGCTGCTCCTGTGGACAGGAAAGTAGCGAAGGAATAGGAGGCAAAGGATAGGATAGGGCTTAGCAATTGCTTTTCAGGTTGGAAAAATGAGCCATGGGAAGTGATGCTGGGACTAGTTTTATTCAGTGCCTTCATCCGTGGCCTGGAAAAGGTAATGAACAGTGACATCTCCAATTTTGTTGGTGGTATTAGCTCTTTCAAGCAGCCAAATGTGCTGATGGTGAGAAAATCTAACTGTTGGAAGGACTCAACTTAAACAAGATAGGTTAAAAGGTGGCAGAATAATCTTTATATAAATAAGTATAAAGTAATGCATCTCGGGGGGGGGGGGGGAACCCCCAACCCAACACCTAATCCACGCCAGTCCTTGTGTTCAGCTCTGCGCAGCAGTTTAGCTCTGGGGATCTGCCTTGAGTCTTATCACTGAAAGTTCTGCGAAACGTTTGGAGGTGCCAGCAAAGTGTTGCGTATCATCAGGGAGAGAATGGGAAACCAGACGTTACTTTGCCTCCGTAAACAGTGGTATGCCCGCATCTTGAATCGTGTGGGCAGTCCGTGAAACGTAAGGGCCAGAAGGTTGTAGTGGAGGTAGGCGAGGGGCAGAGGAAGGTACTGGGAAGGGTAAGGGGGTGCAGCAGCTGCCTTAGGAGGAGAGACTAAAGTGGCTGTGCCTCTTCCTTTGAAGAGGAGGCTGGGGGAGAGGGAATGCGATCGAGATTTACTAAATCCTGAAGGTGGAGGTTAAGGTGAATGTACAGCTGTTCCCTGAATCCTCCAAAGCAAGAACTAGCGATCACAGGGTAAAACTAAGTCTGTTTAGAAAAAACCAAACCAAAGTACATCTTGGCAGAGCTGGCGGTGAAGCCCCACTCCCCTCGCCCCACCAAGTACCGGGGGCTACTTGCTGCTGATTTGGGCCTTTGGCTCATAACTGATTGTGTTAGTCTATAAAAATGTGAGGAGCTCATGTACTTTCTGTGCTCATGAATTAATTGTCAGTGAAGCAGATACATCAGTTATTTCCTACAGTATCTAAAGTGCTTCCTGTGAAGGATTCCTTCTGTGTCCTGTCTTCACTTGTGGTTGTTCAGAAGTATTTAAAATAGATGAAAGTATCATGTGCTTTCCAGGGAGTGTACGAGCGGAGCCTACCCATGCATGGCCGTTCCCTAGTCTGTTCTGTGTTAAGCCTCAGAAGTGTGTGTCAGATCCTCTTCCCTCTAGTTATGAAATTGGGGATGTAGTTTGACGCTGAGCTCTTGCTTACACATACTGGTGCTTCTGTGACTTGGTTTCCAGCACCTGCTCAGACTCGAGTTACGATTGTCGTACGCTGACTAATCTGTACAGACTTCAGCTGCTTGTCATTTAAAAATGAATTGCTGAGGTCCCCTAATAGCAGCTGAGTGAATGTGGCTCTTGAATGCCTGCAACTGGACCGTAAGGCATCAGAGTTCATCTGAAAAACACTTCAGAGGGCTGAGGTCCGTCCTGCCAGCAGGTTACAGCAGCACTCTGAGTGCGTCTGTAAGCCTGGAGAAAACTTACAGGAGCTGATCTGCTGTCTAAGCCAGCGAGACATCTGGCTTCCATCGTCCACGTCAAACACTTTAAAAGCTTCTTTTCTTCTAGAAAACACTGAGGCTGATGTAGAAGCTGCCCCAGGTCAGAATGAAGAAAAATCCCTGCCTGCTGCACCTGTTCCTAGCCCAGTAGCACCAGCACCGTCCAGGAGAAATCCACCCGGTGGCAAGTCCAGCCTAGTCCTCGGTTAAGCCTTTCCCTTCCTGACTGTTTTGAACTCGTGTCTGTTTCTTCCCCCCATGCTTGTGAACTGCACAACTTGAGCCTGACTGTACATCTTGAATTTCTTTCATTAAAAAGAAGCACTTTATGTACTCCATCTTTTTTTTTTTTTAAAAATCAAGGTTTTTTTCCCCACTTCTGTCCTGTGTTTCCCCCAGATCTACTGGAAGTGACATGAGTGTTTTCTAGTGATAGACTTGAGGGAAAGCTTTATGAAGTATAGTAATGTGATTTGAAGGAGAGTAGCTTGGTTCTAAGTGTGCTTAGAGGGTTTTTGTACTGAGATTTTTTAGAACCCCTTAGCTTTACAAGGGTCTAGAATCCTGGTTAAACAGGCCAGCAAACAATCAGCAAGAGCAGTCCTTCCTTCCACATGCAGGATTTGGGGATCTAAAAGGCTTCCTTGACTGCATGTGGTAAATGCCTTGAGCCCTGCTGTGCCATATAAGTCATACAGTGGTTAGTGTACACCGTGCTGCCTTTAAAAAAAAAAAAAAAAAACCTAAAAGACCTTGATAGCGGACTACTATGAAGCAGGGTATGTGCCAAAAGAGGGGTGATGACCAGAGCCGCCTGGCCTAAGGCTAGGAGGGGGTTTATTCAGACTTTATTCAGTAAAGGTGGAGTGGATCGTATAAATAAAAATTACAGGGCATTTTTTTTTTTTACAACTGACTCAATGCTGTGCATGATCATGCTGGTGCTTGACCATGAGGTGAAAATCTCATCCTTTAAAGTGTGTGTTGTAATTTCACAAAGCTGGACCGTTGCTTAAAAGTAAATAATATAGAAATTTTGAAGCAGTGTTTCCTGTGTGGGTTTTATTTCACGGGTTTGGTTTTTGCTTTGTTCTCGGTTGTCCGTGTCTCAGCCAACCTGCCCTACCCTAACGGAGGGGGTATGAGCAGGGGAGGAGAGGTCTTGTACCTGGCTCTGCCATATGCCATCTTCCCCTGAAGAGAGGCTCTTCGGTTTTACCTTCTGAATCACAGAAGTATGGGATATGGCTTGAGATATATAATCTGTGTTATCCAAAATACTTTCTCTCGAGAAAATAGAGGAAAAGTTTGTTTTCCTCACAAAAAAAAAAAAGACCCGAAGGAGGGAAGGGGTGGAAGGGAGACCAAAGCATGGCAGTTCTCTGCTGGCCTGGAGGGGATCAGCTGCACGATGAGCCAAAGCGGGGGGTTTGGACAGAACTGGTGGGTCCGCTGGAGAGACCGTGCCTTTTCCACCCTCCTCCCAGAAGAACCAGTGCCTAAAAATACCCTGGCTTTCCAGATCGGTTTTGGAGAAGCCCTAGCTTTAGGTGCTGGTGCTTAACATATAAAACTGGATTTGCTCTAAGACGCTCCTCCTCTCCTGCACCAGGGCGGGGGGGTGGCCTTCCTTACAGCCGATATGAAATGTGGAATGGCTGCGGGGGGAGTGTAAATCACCTACCCGATTGCTGGCCTTGGAGGAGGAAAATAATCAAATTACATTTCCTTTGCAAGCCCTGCAACCAGTGGAACTTAATACTCCTGGATGGTTGCTGAGACGTTGGCCAAGCGAAGCTGCCTTTGTGCCTGCCCTGCTCTTTGCCCCGTTGGAGCGCGGCAGCCCCTTGTTGCAAACGTGCCGAGAAGCGCGAAGAGGCTCTTGTTCTTCTTTTCGCCCGTAGCCAGCGAGCCCGTTACCGGCGCAGCCCAACCGTGCTCCCACGCGGGCGTCGGGCGAGGGGATCCCCACCGAGCCGCGCCTTCCCCCGCCCATGCTTCTGCGTATTCGCGGCGGGACGGTCCGCCCCGCTCTCGCGTGCGCTGAGGCTCCCCGGGGTGCTCGCTGGGTGCAGGCAGCGGCATGGGCAGCGCGGCAGGCCCGCTGCGGGTGCTGGTGGACATGGACGGCGTCTTGGCCGACTTCGAGGGCGCGGTGCTGCGGGGCTTCAGCGCCCGCTTTCCCGGGGAGCCGCGGGTGGAGCTGGCGGCACGGAGGGGCTTCTCGGTGCGGGAGCAGTACTGCTGCCTGCGGGAGGACCTGGGGGTGAGCGCGGCGGGCAGGGGCCGGTGCCGGGGGAGGGTTCGCGGCGAGCCGAAAGCGCTGCGGCGTGGCTGGATAAATGGGGAGGTCGCGCGTGTTTGCAAAGCGTTCTCGCCTTGTGCCCTGCTGCGAGCAAAGGAAACCTCTTCCTACCCAGGGCGGGTATGCAAAGCAGAGGGGAGGGTGGGGGGGGGGTTTAAGGGGGTGCTACAAAGGGTTGTTTCATGCTGCAGGCCCTAATTTGTATAGAAATAATTAGTGACCTCTTCCAGGAGGATTGCCAGCCCTTTACAGAGGCACGTGTGCAGGAGTTGGCGATGAGTGATTCCGTCATAAAAATAACTGGGTGAAACTATTTGCTGAACCACCTTTAGCTGGTTCTTTACCTACTCATAAGCCACTCTTGCTCTGCAGCGGCGGAGATAACTCACCCGAAGCGCTCTGAGCGCTCTGCAAGTGTTAATGTAGCTCCGTAGCAGGATGAGAAATATAAATATTATACACGGGGTTTGTACAGCTAATGAAGCCCCGTATCTGTGTCATTCCCTCTGCGTGCTCTGGCAAGCAAGGTGCACGGTAGGTAAGTGCAAAAAGCTTGTGGTACACCTTACATCTGCACAAATTGTCGCTATTTTTAATATTTGCTAATGACTGAATGAATATGTGATTCTGTGACTCTGCTCTTCCTGTGTGATTGTGTGAATCTGCTCGTCCTCGAAAGGCTGGGCTAGGTTATCCCTGAGGTCCCTTCCAACCTGTGATTCTGTGAACATTGGGGGCATTTGCAAGGCAAAATTAAATTTGCTGCGAGTCCGGACTTCATGCTTCCTGCTGGGCACCGCGGGGCAGTCGGGGGGTCTGTGAGAGGACGGAACAGATGCTGGTCCAGGCTGTGCCCTACACATGCCCTGAGAAGTTCATTGCTAATGGTAAGAGCCTGTCCTGAGCCTGTAGGGTGTTTTTTTTTTTACTGCTGAGAAACAACTCGCATTCGTTTCCCTCCTGTTCCACCGCGAGGTACAGGCTCCTGCACCAGTGCGGCGGCCGGGGGCACGGGGTCCGGGCAGCGTTTCCCCAGGCTCCAAACTGACCGAGCTCTAAGCGATGACTATTGATGCTCAAAACTTCCTGGGACTAGTAACTTGTAAATACAGGCAGTAGGCATGATTTATCATCTTATATAAGCAAACCCAATTTATTGCTTTAGTGTTCCTTAAGTTAATTCCATTTAGGTATACTGGGACAAAAAATTGCAAGTAATTTAAGGGGTCATGGCTTTTTATTTGTTCTTATTTGGAGGGTCTACAATCTGATCCGTCCTGAAAGTTGCGTTCTGTTCTATTTCTGGCATTCCCACTCCCTGATTTGGTTCACGCTCCTCCTGTTCCTTCCCAGCCCTTAGGGGTGTTAATGAAATAACCGGGTAACTGGTTTGAATCCCACGCAGCTCAGCAGTGGCAGAAAGCTCTTATCTTACTCTTCGTTATTAGCCCGGCTTCCTAAGGAAATTAGGTGGTGTGTGTGTCTCCTTCAGTAACCTCTGGATCTCTGGGCTGGTTTAGGTACATTTGGCAGAACAATCAAGTTTTAAAGATTTGAAGCTCCTTTAGGTTTTATGCAAATACCGCAGCTGGTTAGAAACAGAGACCTTGTGAGTTCTGCCGCGGCGGTACGGGGCGTCTGGGATGCAGGAGGATCCCCGCAGCAGCAGGTCTCCCCTTGCCCCCGGCTGCAGGAAAAGCTTCGGCAGGACCCGGCAGCGCAGACACCCTTCGAGAGCGGCTTGTCCCTCCGTGCCAGCGGTGCCCGGGGCTCTGCAGGGCCGCTCGGAGAAACCGAGCCTGCAGCTTGTCAGCGGTTGCGAGGCGGGGGATCGGCCTGACCCAGCTCTGTGTCAGGCGTCTGCCCCGTCTGTCCGCCGACAGCCGGTGTGTTAAGATACTCTCACGACAGGGCGCGTGGGAAGTACTGGGATATGATAACGATTGACGCATCGAAGTGGTGTTTATGCTTTGTTAGTGCTGAGCAGCTGCCTCCGAACCTTGAACCTCTACTTTGTTTTTTATCTTTTGATCGTTAGCTGATCATTTCACGTGGCAAATCCATGATATCTAGAAAGTATTTTGCTCGAGACTTTCCTTACTGTACTTGCCTCTCTGGCCTCCTGCGGGTGTAGCAATTCTGTTACGGGGATTTATCTCCCAGGTGTTTAGGATGTATTACCTGGCCCCAGACAGGTTCAAAAAAGGATTCAATGTCTCCAGCAGTGGCAAGAATTTCTAGAATTAAGTATTGCAAAGGAGAAAGCTTAGGGATAGATGTAATTCCTCTAGTTTTGAATCCAAGTTGTCACCTCGCTGTTGGAAGTTAAGAGCACGCGTCAAACCTTCAGCACCGATGGGATGAGAATGAGGAAGGAAAATTTTATTACTTTCTTATTCTAGTAACTTTTTTTTTTATTTACAAATGGCTTTTGGTTCTAAGAGTCATCAGATCAAATGTCTTTTTCCAGCAAAGCCAGACTTTTTCATGACGTGGTGGAAGCTTGCCAGCGTCTGGTGTCTTGCTGAAGGATTAAAAGAGCTTTCAGGCACAAGCCCCGATTCTGTAATTCGGTCTCCTCGGGAAGAGCTCCAGGGAATTGTTGCTGGGATCAGCGAGGCTTTGCGTGGAAACGAGATCTGGGCAGATCTGATCGCCACGTCTTCACCCAGACTCCTTAACCTCTTCTGATTTGCATGTGAAATCAGGCAGCGCTTCCAAATTTCTGGCTGTTGACTTATGAGTGTTTGTAAATTACGGTAGCTGAGTGAGCACCCTGAGCTGGGAGACCTGTTCAATGCTGACTCCTCCTCACTGCTGCTTAATTGGAACGCGTTTTATTTTGGTGTTCCACTGGTGATACAGAGCCAGGAGACCATCAGCTGGACTATAAAGCAGTCTTGTACAGTTTCTAAGCCAAGGCTGCCAGCCTGCCTTTGAGGAGTATTTACCAAGAACTAAGTTTTCCAAATTGCTCGGTGGCACGGGGACGTAAGACTTTAATGCTTGTGGAAAAATGCTAGCTCGGCACCTCTGAAGTTCACTCTGTGACCCCAGGGAAGGTAAGGTTCATGTGCCTTAGGGTAGAAGGGATCTTGGAAGCTTAATCTCTCCCTCTGAGAATGAAACTTAGGCCTGGAAGTGGACTCAGCCCTGAACGCTGCAGGGACACCGCTGCTGCTGCGGGGGCTTTGTCACGATGGGTTCTGTGATAAATAGAGCTGTGACCTGCACTGAAATGCTCCCATTCAACGCAGGTCACTGAACAGTCACCGGGTAGAAATTTTTAAAATTAACTAACCAGAGTTGGATTCAAACCAGTGAACTTCCTAACAGTAAAAGGTGCGAGAATGTCTTATCAGTAAATTAAAAAAAAAAAAAGACTGGAAGGACAGTCCTACCTAGAGGCACAGAGTTGCCCTAGAAATCCTGCTTTTCCTTTTAGAGATTAAAGATGCCACTGTACTTTATAATATTAAATTCTTTTTACCTTTTTGCACCAGTTTTGGCAACTTTAGCCAGGGAAAACATTGCTCCTCTAGTAATCTTGTTTCCTTCCTACTTACACTCACTTAAAAACGATTATAACTTCAGAGAGAACCTCTTTCCCCACCTGTTTGTCATTAAGGGCGTGTCCGATTCAGGCTGCATCCCACATGCATGGACGGGCGGTGGGTTTACCCCTGAGAGCCGGGATAAAGCTGCGACCCTCTCAATGGCCCTGGCTGGGACCCACCCGCTCCACCGGCAAACGTGGCCCAGCCGGGGCTCGCGGGGCTGCACGGGTCCCTTCAGGCAGCCGGAGGTTCTCGGGGCAGCACAGGGGTCATAGGTTATGGGAGAGATCGCAGATCGTAGGATCATTCACCTCTGAATCTCCCGCTGCAGTCCCACACTCCTGCGCCGACTTTGCACCAACACGTTACCGCCGAGGAGCAGCAGTTTGTGCCGAAGTCAAGATCTGCTCCTTTAACAACAGTTCTTTTAGTGTGTGATTGAAGATCAGAGAAAGCAGCCAAGAAGCGTAGCTTTCCTAGCTCTCCTGTCTTCTTCCTTCCCACTTGCTGAGCTGTTGTGGTCTAAAAGGATAAACCCCAAATGGGTGGGTGTGCTGACCTGGCCCCTCTGCTGGGGACGGTAATTAGCACGGTCACCGCATTGCCCTTTTTGTTCTGGAGGAAAAGAGGGCTGCTAGATAACACAGGCGTCCGCCCGCTCACCCGTGGGAAGCTCCTGAGCCCTAAGCAAATTTCACTCAAACGTGACAGAGGAGCAGAAGCCTCAAACTTGTTCCGTTGATTTTCACACGAGTTGGTAGAGCGAGACCTGCTGGGAGGGGGTGAGGCGTGAGCTCTCCCTCTGTCGGACGGCAGCAGGTCCAGCCGTAGCACCCTGCTGTGGTTGTGGTGCTGCTCGTGGAGCGGCTTGTAGAGACAAAGCCAGGTGAGGATCAGCTCTGCCTCCTCGCTCCAAACAAGCCACCAGAGAGTAACTCCTCGTGCCTGTGTGCCTGAGCTGGACTTTTCCCCAAACCCAAAAGGTGAGAAATTTTATAATCCACTGGTGGTGTGAAGCATCACCTCGCTCTCTGAAGCGCTGGCCCGTGGACAGCTGTTACACACGGGGTGACTGGACAACTGCGGTGCACAGAGCTCGGGTAAAAGCACAGCGTTGCTAATTGTCCCCTGTCTCTTGCAGGCTAAGGTAGCCAGTGTCTATGAGTCCCCTGGCTTCTTCCTAGGGTTGGATCCAATTCCAGGAGCCCTTGAAGCTATGCAGGAGATGATCCGCATGCAGGAGTAAGGACACTTCGCACTCTGCAGCCCTTCTCCGTTATCTTATGCGCTTTCCCCTGACGGCTAACAAAGGCTGTTTCTTTTCAGCACCGAAGTCTTTATTTGCACAAGTCCTCTCCGGAAATACGAGCACTGCATCGTGGAAAAGGTGGGAGAGGATTTATTTTACTGGTTTTAATACTGCTTTTGCAAGGCCTTGCTATTTCATACCACCCAAGTCAGAGTTGTTCATTTATAAAGACAGTAGCTGGTGCCGGCTGCCAGCCTTCCCTGTGATCCCTCGGAGGGGCAGCTGCCCAGACCCAGTAGTGGTGTCGGACGGGGAACCTTGGAGCGCCTTGTGAGGCCAGGCTTACCGCAGGCACGTGAGCCCCATGCTCTTGGAGCCGGCGCGTGGCCGTTGGGCTCCAGCTGTGTCAGCAGGAGAGAGCAAAGCCACTGTTGCAGCATGGCCGGGCAACCTTGGCTTTCAGCACGGCCCGCGGGAATGGGATATTCCCAGGGGATTCCACGCCGGAGGCTCCTCAACCCACAGAACCTTGTTGTGCCTAAATCCTAAAGCCCGAGCTAGCCGGCTGTCCTGCGAGAGGCCAATGCTGAGTTCAGAGGAGGCTGTAGCTTTGGAATTAGCCCTGGTTGCCACTACCTTAATCGCTGGGGTGACTTAGATGGGCACAATCCACGTGCTCTGGGCAAGCGGCCAGCGCCGCTCACAGACTCGGCAACGACTGGGCACGGCAAACGCGGTGCTGGCTGAAGGCCGTTACAGGTACAGGCTATATCAGCGTCCCAGGCCGCGGCTGGTCTGTGGCGGGGATTCGCAGACACAGATGTAGGTTTACAGGGGAAAGGATTGCTGTACTAGGGCAGACCTGACCTGATCAACGTGCAAAGTACGGCAGAATTTTCTCCTATCTTATTTCTTGCCTCCGCAGTATAAGTGGGTAGAAAAACATTTGGGACCCGAGTTTGTGGACCGGATTATTCTAACCCGAGATAAGACCGTCGTATCTGCTGACTTGCTGTTCGATGACAAGGATACCATTAGAGGTTTGGAAAACATTTGCATCTCTCTGTTAGCTGGGGAGGAAACTCCCCAGCTGACTCCAGCTTTCCTGCCTTGCCCTCCTCAGGCGCGGAGCTGAACCCGAGCTGGGAGCACGTCCTGTTCACCTGCTGCCACAACAGGCACGTCCAGCTGCAGGCACCGCGCAGGCGGCTGCTCTCCTGGGCGGACGATTGGAAGGCCATCTTGGAAAGCAAGCGCAGGGAGTAACGCGACGAGGGGCCCTTCCGCTGCCGGGGCACGGACCAGCTCACCCGCTGGCAGGGAAACCCGTCCCCAGGAGGCAGCGAGCACCGTCGGCCGGGCAGGGGCACTACGGGGGGTCAGTGAGAGTAAGAAATGAGCAACAAGAATTGTTAGGCATGCCGCAGAGCTGACTCCTCTCCAGGTCTCTGCTCCTCTCCGGACTGCTCTGCATTCGGTTAATCTCTGTGGAGTTGTTTTTGCTGTTTGCTGTTGGTGAAGAGAAGCTATAAAATACAAGCAGTTTGGGTTGGTTCATTGGTTTGGTTTGCTTCCCCGCCCCCCCCCTTGTGTGCATGTGCTTTTAACCTCACTCCTGTTTGTTTTGGGCTGGCCAGGGGCAGAGGGGAGATAAAAAGAGGAAGAAGTAAAGCTCTGAAACTCGAGCAGACGCAGCATGGGTGTCTGTCAGGGAGCTCTGCGCTCAGCAGCCAAACCCTTTGAAATTTTACGTATTTAGCTACCCTGGCTTTTGGGTTGCCTTTTGCATCACTGGCCGGTAATGGAAAGAGACCAAGCTGGCTTCCATTGCTGGCCCACGTGCGCAAGCAAGAGTGGGTGAAGGCTGGGCTGCAAGTGCTGTAGAGAAATATTTATGAGCTTATTCAAGACTGTTTACACAGCATTTAAGTTAATGTTTTATTAAGAGAAGGTTTTACAAGACAGCTGTTCTCATGAGCCAGACTGCCATGAGGCCTTTCTTTTAACATTCACCTTTTTCACCAGTGGTAACAAGAGAAAAACAACTTTCCACGTCCCGATTTATCAGATAGCTACGACCTGCCCTGTGTAGCAATTTACTAGCCGGGTGCCTCTGCCACGACAACAGGATGGCGCGTTTAGTGCCAAAGGGACGCAGTAATATTGCAAACTGCCAGGGCAACACCACCTTTCCTCTGCAGGAGGAATAAAGTTTATGTGACATTGCAAAGTCATTTGAGTTGACACTGAAGAGGAGAGCTGCAGCAAATCCAGCCAGGAACTGGAGGGGATACACGCTGCCCAGTAACCCAGGCAGAAAAAACCCATATGCTGGGACAGGTTACTTGTGCAAGCTTGGTGCTGGGCTGCACTTGGCAGCCTGCTCTCCGACCGCCATGACCTGTTTTATTTTAAATATTTGCTTGCAGTTTTAGGTGCGTGCTTGACCTGACTTACATGGTAGTGTGGTACCATCCTCTTTATTCACTAAAATCCAGTGCTAACATGACCAATTTCCCTCTTTAATGTTGTTCTCGATACACTCCTGGCTCCTGCTGAGCAGAAAGCGGAGGCCTGGGAAAACAGAGTGGGATCTCCCCCTCAACAGCTCCGTGCTGCTCTGACAGCTTCAGTCTTTGGGGAGAGGAATCCCCACCGCTGTGTGTTTACTTAGATTCCTGGCCTCTTCCACTTGCAGCGGTGTGCAGTAATCCTCCAGGAAGACAGTTGCCAGATTGCTTAGCCTTCTGCTGGCCGAGAGCGAGAAGCGAAGCATGCACTCCACCACCGGCAGAGCCGTGGTCTGCTGGCACGACTGTGGTGTTGTCAGGTACATCAGTGTCGTGACTGCCGACATGACCGTCTCCTCGTTGGAGCTGGAGAGGCAGTTGATTATGGGCTCTACCCCATTTGCCTCCAAGATGTAGTCTTTGTTTGTTTTATCCAGGCACAGGTTACAAAGACCTCCTGAAACAGCAAAAGAAAATTTCCAACAGATGCAAGACAAACTCTTCTCTCTGCACCCTGATCTTTCTCATACTAAGATTCAAATTCACTGCTGATCCCTTTTTTCTAATACAGATAATAAGCATGCAGATTTTCTGAGATTTGGATGGAAAATTCTTAACAGCTTACTAGGCAATGTTTTCTTGATTCTTTCCAGAGATTTTCCACCAGAACATTCCTCCTCTTGTATGTCATTAGAGGGCACTGTACTGCTGGACATAATGTCTTTCACAGAACAATGAATTCCAGTATCATGTAACCCTAACGGAGGCTACAAGCCAGCAGTTTATTGCAGGTGTTTTAGAAAACCAGAGAACAGACATAACTGCCAGCCAAGACGCACAGAATGTTTGCACTTGAAGCTTTTAAGATGTGGCCATACCCTGCTGTAGCTCAGCCACGAACCTCAAAAATCGAATATATTTATTACCTTCTCATGGAGTCACTAACAGTTAGGTTCTGACCCCTTAGCTTATATTCAGACCATGATAAATGATTATAAGGCAGTTCCTCAGAGGACTTACTAAAAAATTTCAAGTAAGTACTCCAAAAGACTAGCTGTTGATAGCAGAATGATAACACTGAACCTGTACATTCTACAGGGCAACAATTTATGTATTAATCACTGCTTCTCTATAGGAGGGGTTTTGGGAAAGTCACTCACTTAGCGTTTACTTACAGTCTTTAAAAAAAAAGAAGTCCTTTCCAAAGAGCATCTTTTTTAAGCACAGCAGCTATATTAGGACGAAGGGGACACACCTGCCTCCTACCTCTCACCCCACTCCACTCGTCCTCCACTAAACGAAGCCCGATCAGCACAGCCTGGCTCCGTTCTTGCAGCCCAACCTACCTGCCTGTCAGGGAGGAGGTTAACCCCCAAACCGAAGCGTTGGGCCCGGCGTCCCCTGGCCCGTCACCCCCTGACGAGGGCGTTCAGGCGCAGTCCTTACCAATCGCAAACTCCACGAGGGTCTCGTCGTCTTCGGTGAGCGCATCAAGGAACAGATCCAGGACCTGAAGCTGCCGGAGGTACTCGTAGTTTTTGGGATCGTAGGCGAAGTTGGCCAGGTTCGCCAGCACCTGCTCCTTGGCCTCTGCAAGAGGGAAGCGTCAGGTGCGCGAGGAAACACGCTCAAGGCGAAGGGTGTTAGCGAGCAGCAGTGCCCGGGGGTTACCTGGGCTGTCTGTCACCTGGAACTCGGTGACGAGGGCCTGCAGGTACTCCAGCCGCCCCAGCTCCATCCCGGGCGCAGCGGCGATGCGATGCCCCAGGCTCAGCCGCTAAACGCCCGGTGCCTCTGAGAGACACCCTGCCCTCGGCTCTCCCCTTCCCCGCAACTGCCCCACGGCCGCGTCCCGCGGGCGGGAGAGGAACGGGGAGAGAAGAGGAGCCGGCGCCCTCAGGGCAGCAGCGGCGGCCCGGCGGGAGGGAAGGGGCCGGCGGCCGCCATCTTGTGGGCGTGGCGCGGCGGAGCCTTGGTCTCCTCAGGCGGGAGGTGGCGGCTCCTCCTTCTTTCTCCTTGTTTATTTCTTTCTCCTTCTTTCTTTCTCCTTTTTTCTTTCTCCTTCTTTCTCTTCTCCTCGGCCGGCGGCTCCCGGGGTCGGCCGCTGAGAGGCGATTGCCGAGTGAAAGGCGGTTCCGCGGGCGGGTGAGGGGAGGCAGGCGCCTTGCGGGCGTGTTTCCTTCCCCCTGCACCGTATAACCTGTTACCAATCACCGCAAATAAATGAGCGTGCATTGTGGTGTTCCACTCGGTATTTCGGTATCCAATATCAAGTGTTTGATATTTAAATGCTTTGCTCTGGAAAGGAGCTAGCCTTTCCTCACCCACTAGTTATTTTACTTTAAAAAGTCTCACACGTAGGTATGTTTTCCTGCTCAGTTCCAATACCGCCATCCTTCCAGGCTTTCCAGAGTTGGTTGTGGTGCTGCTCAGCGCCCACAAACCTCGGCGAAGGGATGAACCAGCTCTAGACCGAGCTGCTCGCTCCGTCCCGGCATCTCCGGCTGGCGGGTGTTCGCCGCGGTCAAACGTGGGACATGCAGGTGGTAAAGCGATGGCTGGGGCGGTAGGGAGGGCACGGGCAGGGAGAGATGCTGGAGGGGATAAAGGTTTTAATTCAGTTTTAATAGGGGATTGCAACTCATGGGCTAAAGAACGGCAACGGAAAGACGCAAAAGGATTAGGAGCTGAGGGAAAAGATAAAAAGAGGGCACAGTACATGCACGGTAAGATAAATTAACTGGGGGGAAAAAAATGAAGTGAAGCCAAGGAGTGAATTAAAACAGCAGCAGGTAAGTTGACCCTGGTTGTACAATGTCCCAGACTAAGCACAGAGCAGAGCAATTACATGATTCTGAACTAGCACAGTTCCAATGAAACCACTGCGATGGTACGCGCTGCAGGTGGATTCAGTTGTGGTTCATGTCGTGTAAACACAAGGTAAAGGTACACGAACATTATAAACTGGGGGGGGTGGACCCTGCAGGAATTTGTGTTGCTTTTATTGAAGCAGTTAAATGCATGGAGGTTCTTCCACAGATAAGGTAGGAAACAGGCGGTGAGCAAGTGTTGTCCTGTGTGTTATCTCAAATGCAGTTGATTTCCATATAAAGCAAATTGTACAAGAACTGATCCACCAAGTACGTGGCATCAGTGACAAGCATGTCGGGCTGATAATCTCTCCTACCACGCAGCTGGGTATAGTAAAATATCTGCCCATGACCACATTAAATAGAAGGATGAGCAAAGAGGCTACAGTGAATGCAATCATGCTAAATCTTTTAACGTTGCAGTGGTGGTGGAAGACAGAAAATGTGCAAGTGAAGGTATTTATTTCTACCTGGTATTAAAAGTTTAAGCCAGGCCTGTGCTAGCAACTTCAACTCCTATCATAATTATTGGCTGAAATTGGTACTTACATGTGTGTATATATATGAAAATGATCAGCAAAGGTGCTACAGACTCCTTCTGTAGTAGAATGTTTTGCTAGTGTATTAACAAATCTCTTTTAACGTATGCCTTTGTAAGTGGTAAGTGTTGACATACTTTAAAGCTCCATCTGTCATTACGCAGAAAGTGAATGACTAATGTGAGAAAGCAGGAGAAGAGAAAGCAAAGGCAGAGGAGCTAGTCAATACAGAGAGAAGTGATTAAGGATACCGGAGGGGTTAAAAACAGTATTTAGAGAAGAAAAATGCAATGACTTCTGTTTGTAAGCACCAGATCTGTGGTCAGTCAGTATAGTTTTGCATGCACAGAAGCAGTAGGAACTTTGTCCCCTGGAGTGGTTTCACAGAGAGCAGTGTCAGAAAGGGCTGGTGTCTGTGCTGGCTCAGTTTCAGGTGATGCCTCTTCAGGTCACGCTATTCAGCGCGTGGCAAGAAGTAACCAGGAGGAGAGGAACACCTGTACTTGTCTTGCTGGGATCTGCGAGCTGCGCTCCTTCTGGCCTTTGTCTTGTGTTGAGTTTAATCAAAGCTCACGTCAAAGAGATGTGAGAAATATTTTACTGTTTTGGAGCTATTAGCACATTATACACATAACAGCACAACTATTGCGGTGTTGGAGATGCTGCCTGGAGGAGAGCTTGATAACATCCCCTGGTTTTGTGGTCCTCAGGTTTTCTGCAGTTGCAGACCGTGCTCGTACTGCTTACAGGACCTGCTTTGTACCAGCTCTGTGCTTGTTGTCCTTGTGCTGACTTACTGCAGGGAGTTTGTCCTGATCATCCAGAAAGACCACTTGGCAGTAGGCAGAGCTGCCTGGGGTATGTAACGCTCTTACTCAGGCTGTTTACTCACCCAGTATTGGTTATATTGTTTAATCGTCTGGATGCGCCAAGCACTTGCTGTTTGCTGGCGTAGTTAGCACAGAACGGGCTAGTATAGCTGGGTTTTCACAGCTCCAGGGGCCTGTCGAGTGACTTTGATAGCACACCGAAGTTAGTATTCAGTGAATTTTCGTTTCTCATAGTTGTGTTTCTTTTCTTGCAGTTACTAACCAGGTCTGCAAACAGCGTGGCAAGCTCTTCATTTAAGTGATTTTTGCATTTCTGAGGTGTTTTAGAGCGTGTAAGTTTACCGTGACCTGTCTTTGGGTTTTTATTAAACTTTTCCGAGAAGGTCATTGGCAGAATATCGAAGGCTTTTAAGGATAATGATATTGCAATATTTCAGCGTGAACTTCCTGGTGAATGTTTCATTGTAGTAAGGAAAGGTGCTTGTTGCAAAAACGCTTAGCTTGCAAGGTTAATGATACTTTAAATGATAAAGGGAGCAGGAAGCGGTAAGAGAGGACCAAGCGAGTGAGGGACATTTATTTCTGGTCAACTTTTCTTGCTCTGCTCGTTCTCAAAGGTTTGTAACCTGGCAGAGGTATTAGTGTTTGTCCGTAATTAAAGCCACGGTTATTTTACTGTCTGTAGGTATTAAAAATGTTTCAGGGGGTGGTGGTAATTAAGATGTGGTTGCCTTGCATAATGGGACAACCTTAATCCTAACAAAAAGAGCTTTTATTGCTTTGTTTTTCTTCTGGGCCTCAAGATTCTTAAGGACTGAGTGTTACTGTTCCTGTAGGATAGCCCTCGGGGAATATTTATTATACTGCATCATGCTCAGTATGCACGGTTGCTTCAATTATGCTTCACAAAGCTCCTGCTCAGGGCAGCTCAGAGTTCATGTTGAAAAGAGAGGTTGGAGCACAGAGACCGGAAAGGAGAGGGGTATTTTTCCCTATTGTGGGAGCTCAGACATCTTATTTACC
Organism: Phalacrocorax carbo; assembly: GCF_963921805.1. Taxonomy (NCBI): domain Eukaryota; kingdom Metazoa; phylum Chordata; class Aves; order Suliformes; family Phalacrocoracidae; genus Phalacrocorax; species Phalacrocorax carbo. Next base: position 2,029,660 of record NC_087528.1, read on the forward strand.
TGTGGAAACGTGGCCTAAAATGTTACCTCTTCTCTCTCCAAGATTTGTTTCCAACCTGGGGGTTGTAGATTACTTCCAAAGGGTCTGTGGAAAGTAACCAGTGGAGACGACCCTGTTTTCAGGCAGCTTAAATTCTGTAAGGCTGCTAGAAAGTTTTTAGTCAACAAGTTGAGAAAAGTTAAAATAATGGATTGGTGAATTAAATGTTTTTTCTTCCCAGAAACGTCCTTCTGCCTCTGCAAAGAAATCCCAGTGACCCTGGTGTTGAGTCTGGGACTACCAAAAAGCAGTTCTATAAAGCGCTCCCCTAACTTTCCCTCCTAAATTACCTTGCACTGCTGTGCTCAGGTAGGAAATAGTCAAAACATTTCCTTGCCATGGTGTAGGAGAGGCTGATCTCCGTGTGTCAGCCTCCGTTGGTGAGCACCCTTTTTTCCTCACCCCGTGTCTTGCAATCATGCATTAGACAATACATTTTCTTGCTCGTGAGCCAGCCAGAGCTAAATTGTGGCAGATAGAGCAGTTGGCTCCACACAGGAGATGCATTCCATTGCTCCTTCAACTAATCTTTGTTTTTCTGTGATAAATTTTGATGGGTTGTAGCTTACACCACATCTTGCCTGTTTTGCTCAGGACATTTGCAGCTGTGGGAGGATTTGGGACAACATGACTCCGTATTTCTGGAAGAAAACAGAAAGGGAATGTAGAAATGTGAACAGAACTTAAAATTTAAGAATTACACACAGAAAAAAGAAATGGCAATCCATTCAGCTGCTTAGCTGTTTTATTTGCAATAGCTAGAAGAGGTTTGGGACTTTTCGTTGTTGTTTTGAGCGGGGGAAAGCCCCATCTTTTTCCTAGGAACATACAGCAGCCATTGTTTCGGTAGGCTGAGAAGCACCAGTCCTGGTTTACTTTGTGGTTATGGACCATCTAAGCATTACACAAGTTAATAAACACGTGTGATGACAGATAAGATGGCTAGTGGGAGACATACATATCTAATTTAAGTGTGTGTTTGATCAGGAAATGCAAAGCATACTGGTTCAGTAATCCTAGAGCAATGCTGAAATACAGATACCACTGAGTGGTGGGAGCAGGAACCCCTTTGAAGGCTGATCCTCCTCTTCAACCATAAAAGCCAGCTGTGAAGCCATTATCATCTCTGAAGACCTTGGAGTCAGTTTCCCGGTGGCTTCATCCAGTGTGGTTGGTTTGTTTTGTCTTACAAGAACTGGTTTTGTAGCTAGGAATTTGATAGAATGGTTCTCAAGATAAGCACCGCAGCTGAACTGAAAGCTGTTACTTCTTCCATTTCACTCCCATTTTACGCTTCCATCTTTCTGAGTGTTCTAATGTAATCATCTGCAGTGCTTTGTGAGCTATTGGCTTCTGTCAGATCAGGAACGATACAGAATATAAACAGTTTGCAGCTCAGGCTGATACTGAGGGAGGCCAGAGGCTGATGCAGCTCTCGTCTTAGTACTGCCAAGTATAACTCCCAGGGGTGCAGCAAGAAAAGCCACTTAAGTCAAGGCTGTACGGGTATGAAAGTCGGTAACACTGCCTCTTCTCAGTATACTTTTCCCCACAGATTTATTTGTAAATTATGCTTGTGCAAACTTCTCTATAATGAGAAGGCTGGTGTAATTAAGTCTGAGAGTCTAAGACTAAAGAGCTGAAGTCATTTACACAAGGGGGAGCTATGGTGGCTTTGAATTTGGCCCCATATAAGGATGCATACACTTACTCTCAGGTCTAGTAACACCTTCTGTGCTCCCCTGCCCCTCAAAGTAAGTCGCAGATAATGCTGGAAAGTGGTGTATTTACACAAGCCATGAATCCTAGTTTATGATATATCAAGAAGCACTTGTATCACTAGTTATACAAAGGAGGCACTCTAAGGTTTGGGGTTTTTTGCTTTTTGATGGTCTGGAGCTGAACCTTTGAGGCTTTGAAAATGTCCTTAGTGTGAAGAGCTCATATATATACCTCATAGGAGAAAATACTTGATCTTAGTAGAGACTTGGCCAAGTTCTACAACCCGTGCAGCAGCCTCCATATAATATTTAGCGATGTGGAAAATAATAACACACTTCCTGTGGAAAGTGTTTGTCTTGCCACCCCTGACATGGGAAGCGACCAGGAAACTTCATATAAGCCTGCACCAAAATTGCATGTTCAGACGAGGCAATAACACTTTTTTGTGAAAGAGCTTCCATTGTGCATAGCCATTAGTACGTATTGTCCAGTGCTACCAACTGAAATGTGACATTCCAGTGGCTTCGTAAAGGCACTGACTTAAACCAATTGAACTGCCCCAGCTTTTGTCTCTCAGAGCTGGTTACCATGGCTGTTACCCCGTGGTTTGCTTTAGGAGAGCGCAGTTCTCTGTCCTTCGGCTCTTTGGCTGGCGCTGGGTTTGGGGCTCAGCCTGCGGCCTGGATCGCTCACGTGGAGTCTGACACGGCCCCACAGAGCAGAAGCGCTGCGCAGAAGGATGGCGATGGTTGTGGAAAGCAGACTCTTGTTTTCCCATCTGCCGTCAGTGCTGGCCTTGTGTAGCTTTGCACAGGGCACGGAATGGTTTGTCTTCCTCTTCTTTTTTGTTTTGGTTTTTTTTCCCCCTCCTTTCCTTTCTCTTCATATGCTTGTGATGTACACAACTGCTGGAGGGGATTGACTCTCAGACCGTGTTTCCGTTGGCATTTCACTGTATTGACATCTGGAGGGACTGTCCAAAGGTACTTTTGAAGCCTCTTTCAATCGTTTCTTTTTTTCCAGAGTGCAGAAGCTGAGCCCCATAAATAATGCAGCTGATATCAGGAAGAAACTGGAGTTGTAGAAGACACAGTGGAAATCACTCGTTACGTCGACCAGGAGACCTGAAATAGAAGCCGTAGCTTAGTCAAAGAGGAGATGCATACTAAAGGCAACTGGGTGACTTTTACATAAATGTTAAACCTAAATCATTCAGCAAACTGCCATATACAAAAGATAAGCCTGCACGGATGAGTTAAGTTATCTTCTCTAGTTTCTAGGGGTTGTTTCTTCTTTTTTTTTTTTTTATCATCGCCGCTCAGGTGATGTTTCTCCTTCTGTATAAAGTATTTCTCATTACAGAGAAAAATCAGGGAAAAAAGGAAATTGCAAGTTTCCCCCAACCTGCTGATTCATTTTGTTTGCTCAGCAGAGGACCCCTGTGCCACTGTCACTCACAGGATTTTGTAATGAGTGACCCTGTTACACCCCAGGTCAGAAAACAGACCAAATAAAGAGAAAAATCTCTCAAAAATGGACATGTTAGGGTCTCTAAACTGAAAACTTGTCTCTAATAGTGCGTAATCAGGGAGAGGGAAATTCACAGTGCAGCAAGCATTATGACCAACATTAAGTGCCCTCAGTGTGTAACATTTACAAGTGTGAGATATCAAATGAGTAATTAAACGATAATGTTGGAGATGGAAAGGTGATAGTCAAGTCAAATATATGGTGCCTTCTCTATAGGCTGCTTATTTATATGGAAATACTGGAATAAGGTTTGTTTGCTTGTATTCTTCAGTAACGATTGGTGATGTTTCTTTTCACAGTGCATTTTACTTTAGCAGACTTGAGGACTACAAATAGAAATGGAGCTGCTTTTACTGCACTTTATTTTGCCCATGTGCCACTTCTATCAGCCCAAAGTCATGGAGTAAATGAACTCAATGGATGTTTTTGTGGACATCTGTGGATATTTTACAGGGGTGGTCCATAGACTAAGGGAATGATAAATGATATCTGTGTATTCTGTCAAAGGATGGGAAGGTGGGTGGTGGTTATTGATGTTGTACTGGATAGTGTGGGACCTGAGCATGATATAAATGGTATGGAATAAGGGGTGGATACTGTCCTGGTTTCAGCTGGGATAGGGTTAGTTTGCTTCGTAGTAGCTCGTGTGGGGCTGAGTTTTGGATTTGTGCTGGAAACAGTGGTGATAACATGGAGATGTTTTAGTTGTTGCTGAGCAGGGCTTACACTGCTCAAGGACTTTCCCAGCTCCCCAGGCTCTGCCAGGGGCACAAGAAGCCGGGAGGGGAGGGGGCACAGCCAGGGCAGCTGATCCCAACTGACCAAAGGGATATTCCAGACCATGTGGGGTCATGCCCAGTGTATGAAGCTGGGGGAAGGAGGAGGAAGGGGGCGGACATTCAGAGCAATGGAGCATGTCTTCTCAAGTAACTGTTAGGTGTGATGGAGCCCTGCTGTCCTGGAGACGGCTGAACACCTGCCTGCCCATGGGACGGAGGGAATGAGTTCCTTGTTTGGCTTTGGTGGCATGCGCAGCGTTTGCTTTACCTATTAAACTGTCTTTATCTCAACCCACGAGTTTCCTCACTTTTACTCTTCTGATTCTCTCCCCCATCCCACCGTGGGGGTGTGAGCGAGCAGCTGTGTGGTGCTTGGTTGCCGACTGGGGCTAAACCATGACAGATGTCCAAGAAAAGACCTTTTTTGCACTTTGACAAAAGTGACTGACACACTAATGCCAGGGAATACTATGAAATATGGTGCATGTTATCATCCCATTCTTAGAGCAGACATCATTTTCTGGCTGAATGGCACAAAATTCATTGTCTGGAGAAGAGAACTAAAGCCTGAATCAAGGATTCCTGCTCAGGTTCACATGTGTTGTTTGTTAGTCTTTTGAATTTGCTGCTGTACTGCAGGAGCAGGTGCGTCTCGGACAGGTCACTTAGCGGCGTTTGGAGTGAACTCAGAAATCTGTGAATAATTTATTGGATTGGGGCTCATAACTGGCTCCTTGTCTCCAGAGAAAAATTAATACGCTCCAGAACTCAGAAAGAAGAGCAAACAGAAGCTTTTACTATAAGGCTCTTGAATAATGTAGAACTGGTAATAATTCTGATGACAGTTAATTTGTTTAATGGGATGTTAGCAGTTCCTTGAGACTTCATAGATAAAACAATGGCGACTAGCAGTGCAGTGACATGGTTCAGAGACAGCAGGAGTAATTTTTCTCTGTGTCCTGCCTCTCACTGGAAAAAAGCTCTCCTCACTCCCCTGCCTATAAAACTGCCTGCCATGTGGGTAACTTTTCACTGTCTGCTCTTGCTGCAGCGACCCGTGGGCAGCTGCAGAAATGGCCCTCCTTCAGCCGTGAGAAGGGGCTGATCATTCCAACTCTCCCTTTTGTATTGCTCCCTTGGCATAACTCACCTGCCTGCATGGGTTTAGAAACTCCCTCGTTTCCCTTCTTTTTGCTCCCAAACACTTGTCACCAGTGTCTAAACAAGCAGTTTTTCCCCAGCCTTCTTTAATAGCTTCTCTCACCTGTGAGAGGGGGTCCGATGAGGAGCGTGATGCTCTCCAGGATGGTGAAGAGCCCTAGAGCACTCGAGAACCTTTCCATCTCCACCACATCCATCAGCACCTGGAAGGTGAGTGCCCCGATGCCGCTCATGGCTATACTGAGGATGATGCAGTAGATGATGAGCACGCTGAACTCAGCTGAAATGACGCAGATGAAATTGCTCAGCCCGCAGAGGAGCGCAGCCAGGCTGAACAGGTAGATGCGTCTCCCCGTGAAGACTCTGTGCCCTGAGAGCAGCCCTGTCAAAGGGCGTATGAAGATGTTGATGAGCCCGATAATGGAGATGAGGAGGGCTGCCCTACGTTCCTCCACCCCGTTCTGGATGGCATAAGGCACAAGGTAGACATGGGGTAACACAAACCCCATCATCATCCAGGTCACCCCAATAGTGTAAATCTGGTAGCCTTTGTTTTGACAGAAGATGTCAAAAGCCAGGTACTTCTGCAGCATCTGGAAGCATGCAGTCCTTCTGCTTTGCTGCTTGGGGTGGGGAGAAGATGCTCCATTGGACAGTTGTGCCCCTTCTGATGTTCTCCCTGGCTCTTCTGTGGGCTTGGGTGACTGTAGTGGTGACCCTGACGCAAGCTGAACTGGCCTCATGATGGCTCCACAAACACAACAGTTCAATAGTATTCCTCCAAAGATGAGGAAGGTGTTTCTCCAGCCCATCTCATCCAGCAAGTACTGAGAGAGCAACGGCCACAGCGTGAAACCGAGAGAGACGCCAGTGGATGCTATGGCATTGGCCAGCGTTCGCCACCGCACAAAGTAGTAGCCCAGCACCGTCACTCCTGCCTGGAAGCTGAAGCAAGATCCCAGACCTATCGGTAGGAATGAAAGAGAAAATGACAGTGCACGATCCCTCTGCCTTGTCTTAAAGGGTTATACGAGCCCAAATCCCGAGTGTACCTACAGGTGACTTCATCTGCCACCGAAGCACTTCCTCGCCTGCCAGGCTGCACAACCCCCAGTGATTAATACTCAGGAACCCCATGCAAGGGGTGAAGAATGATGTTGTGCATCAATTAAACTCCTTGTGTTCTTGGGTACGCTAAATATACTGATCCAAGCTGACATTTGTCTGGGGCACGCTGCCATTCCAAGAATTGTTAAGGAATTGTTCATTAAAAACTTGGTTTTTATACCACATGCAACAAGCAGTGCTGCTTTCCTGACACTTCAGCGGGGTCAGGGAGTTATTTGTTTTTCTCTCTATGCAGTGGACGCAGCTTAGCTTGCAAGATCCAACAGGATTTGTTCCAAAGTAACCTGGCTGCAGAAATTAATTTCTTTGTGTTAGAAAAAAGCCAGAGTTGAACATCAGTCACACAGGAGAAATATTTGGAAAGGAAAAGTTCCCATCTGTTACTTCTGTTCAAAACCAACAGGTTCTTTTGTTAGAAAAAAGATATCGCCAGATTCCCCCAGATTGGGAGTGGTGAAAAACAAGCCCAGGGAACTTGGAAAGGATGTTGTCCCAACACATTACCTTCCAAGACTGAAAAAACCCCTCCCTTCTTCAAAGACAAAAGACTCAGAAGCTACTAAAAAGAACAGACATCTTTGCTCTCCATTCCGCCCTCTGGAGACGTAGCTTTTTCCAGAGAGAGAAGCACTTTCCAGTGAGCTTGGCTGGATGAGGTGTGCGTTAAAGGGGTGTGAAGGGCAAGCCTAGCTTCTATACGATTCCCGCTGCGCTGTGGGGCTTTTGATTTATCCTATTTCACAGATGAATGGAAAAACGTGAGCACTTAGCGGGGAATCTCGCTATTTCCCATCCCTCAAGTCGAGCACAGCAGCTGGGTTTTCCTGCTGTTCGTCAGTACTTACCAGTGATGAAGCCAGCTGTTAAGTAAAGCTGGCTGATGGACTTGCAGAAGGAGCTGGACACCATGCCCACGCTGCTGAGCAGGCCTCCCAGCATCACCACAAACCTGCAGCCAAATCGCTTCACCAAGATGCTGCAGAGGGGCCCTGGAAGCAAAAGGGGAGCCGTTAGGGAGGAAGGAAATATTTCAGACCTTCTGGGATGCTGCAATTATCAGATTATATAGTCTAGAGACCCTGAGGATTGTCCCAGCAGCATAATGTAGTGGGGGGGCCAGAAAGACAAAATGTATTCCCTGATCTGCGCAAGGGCATGGCTGGTTTGTTAGCTGAGGGCAAAGCGCCTGTGATCTGCTTGGATTTTGGTAGGATTTCTAAGCTTCCTTGTGGTGGATTTTACTTAAAACTCTTGGAAATGGAATGGGAGAAGGACCTTCAAGTATAATTCTCTTCTCACATGATATAAATTCTGGGAAGGATTTGAAAAAGGAGAGGACTTGGATTTCTGTGCCTCTGAGTAAGAGATGCTAAGCAGGGTGATACTTCTGTTTGCATATTTCCACTCTCATTTCACCATGTTTTTCAGATATTCTGCCACAAAATCTCCTAAACTGCCCTGGTGTCCTGCTACCTAGGTGAAACTCCTTGCAAGAGAAGGCAGATTGACTCTGAGCTTGATCAAGAATGGGAGGAAAATAAACGTCATTGAGGAGGATTATTTAAAAATGGCTGGAGAGGTATATTCATGTCTGCATGGGACTCAATCTCAGCTTCAGGCAGTAGCATCCAAGCTGCAGCTTGTGGAGTCTTGCAGCTGTCCTGTAAGTCATCTTCCCCAGGAAAATAATAAGACGTTATTGTCGGCACAGCTCTTTGCACATGCCTGTCCTGGCATACCATACCTGGCAGGGGTGGGCAGCTTTACCTGTGTCCACTTCCAAGAGGACAGAAGCCTAGGAGCAGGCAGTGCACATCCCGGTTCCCGCTCCCACACCTCCAGCACAACCACCGCAGAGGCGGGAGCGAGACCCGGGTGGTTCCGATGGGCCGGAGCCCGGCTCTGCCCCGCTCGGGCAGAAACCTGTGTTTTATTGTGTACCTACGTTGCTGGCAGGCCTTCCTAGGAACGAGTTATGTTATTTCATCAGAAAAAGCAATTAACAAATAGGCACGGAGGTGTGTGTTTCAGGTCAGTTAATTCTTTAAGTTTCATAGACTTTGGGTGAATTCCATGAGATTGTGGTAAATTACCGGTTTGTTAATGTCATTTAGCATCCTTCATTTTGGGGTAGGAAAAAGATTAGTTCAGACCATCAGTGGGAAACATGCTGCTCTCTGCAGGCTTTGGCAGAAGAGGACCTGAAGGTACGCCTTTTCCTGTTCCTTTGAGGATCCTCAAGGTTTTCCAGGTTTTTGGGGTTTTTTTCCCTCTTCTGAACACTTAAGGTTATAAAAGCAAATGCAAAATGGCTGCAAGCTTCAGAATTAGGAGTCAATCAGTGTAGGGAAAGATAACCTGTGGCATATTTGTGGCCTAAATCAACATCTGGTTTGAAATAAAGTCCACATAGTTAAGTGAACAGTGGAACATTATTAAAATTAGGACTGCAGCTGTCTGTATTTTGATCTGCTTGGGAGATTTTCACCTCAGACTTCAACTGGCCTTTGGAAAAGTATTCAGCAAACTGCTGACTGGATTATTTTTCCTCCTGCTGAAGGCATTAAGGATGGTACTGCTGTTTAACCAGCCCAAGTAGCCAGAAGTCATAAATTGACCACTCCAAAATAATGAGACCAGCTCTATAAATCTTAAGGATTTTTCATTATTTGTCCCTGTTAACTTGCTTTTTAGGTTTCAGACATTATTTCTTGTTTCCCTGGGGCTTTTGTGCTTTCCTTTGTAAAAATAGTTCCAACAGAAGTGCTGCGTTTGTATGAGCGTGATGCAGAGTTACGTGTGCGTGGGTATCCGGGAGCAGGAACCTGCAAGAGCCTGAGCTCCTACATTTCCCCTTTTGGAGACGCCCATGGGATCCTGAGGTCTCTGAAATGATTCTTATAACAAAATAAAGGTTAACTACTTTTACCTAGGAACAGAGCATGGGTAGTGAGATATGTTTGGCTCACGTTATGAGCTATTGTTTGCACTGTGCCCTTCCCTGTCTCCTTGCAGAGCTCTGCTGAGCTCGGGTTAGCTCTCCTGCATGGGACCTTCTCACTGCACTGGCCTCTCTGGGGATGGGCTGCTCTGTCCATTCCCTGCCCTGTTTACCAATTTTTGAACAAATATTTCTCCCCCCCTCCCTTTAAGTGCCAAGGTCGTGGGTGTGCTGAGAACCTGCATCAGACCGAGCCTGGCCCACCGCAAGGGAGGTCGGAAGCTGCAGCAAAAGCCACACATGCTTGGCCTCAGAGGGAGTCTTAAGTGTTTTGTTGGGTTTTTTTGTCCTGGTTTGTGGTTGTGTTACTCCTGCCTTACGCAGCTGGGGGACAACAACAAGCACTCCTCTGCTGTAACAGCCTGCTATAGGAGACACAACTGGCAAGCGAAGTAATAACTCTCTTGTAATTCACTGGCTGTGCCCTGACAAACGCTGTCAGTGAATATAATTAACAAGAGGCTATTCTTTCCTTGTCTAATTTATAACTTTTGGATCTATTATTGGCTTTCTTTATGTTACCTTTTACTGTGGTTCTGGCCTCCTATGAAACAATTACTTCATTACCAGTAAAATACCAGGATAATGGGTATTTTCTGGTGGATTCTGCCAGACTTGTCCTTCCTGGGCATGTTGGGTCTGATCTGCTCCTGGGACCATTTCCCAGAGCCAGTATGTCCCACTTGGCTCCTTCCTGCTAACCACAGCAGGACCACAGGGGATGGAAGGCAGGGAATGCCCAGCAGTCTCCAAATTCAAAGCCCCAGGACACTGCGCAATTTCTGCTGACCCTTCAGTGATAATTCCTCCCATAGTTGCTTCCCCTGAGGTCTCTTTCCATCTGCACCTTGTAATTCTGGACCCATCTGCTTCTGCTAAGGTGCAAACTCTCTCTCCCATGTCAGGTGGCCGTCAGCCAAGTCCCGCGCAGGAGAGGGTGAACCTGCCACAGCCTTCACATCAGCATGACTCAGGGCTCTGCTTTTTTTTTTCTTCATACTATAGCGTCACCCTTCACCAGCCGTGGAAGGAGGCAGGTATGAACTCAGGGAGCAGCTCAGACACGTGGGCGTCACTGGGTACTTTGCTTCTTTTGCCTGGTGGGGTTTGGCTAGTCTGTTTATCAAACAAGCACGGGAGTTGCACGTGGAGGGGTCAGCAGCAACACCCATTGGGAAGTCCTTGAGCTGCTGGGGATTTGTTTTTCTCTTCTATGCAGAAATATCTGTCTGGGTGGGGGATCTGGGGACCCTGTCCTGTGCAGCTCCCACACTTTCTCTGGGAGGAAAAACAGTGATTCACCCTCCACAAAGCACAACCCTCCTTCCATCCCCCTTTACCTGGAGGGTGCTGCCTGACCCACATTCTGTGTTAATCCAGCTATGCTCACCTTCACCCTGATGCCTGCTTGGGTGTGCACTCTATGCCACCGCCCAAGGAGTTGCTTTTAACACTCTGCCTCCGCTAGCAGCCTGGAGGAGCTCGGCTTTTGGCATCTTTTCAACCATGAAGAACACAGCTGTCATGTGGCACATGGAACAAGATGTGCTCTCGCGGACAGAAGATGAATCAAGAAAGCACCCAAGCCCCAGCGCTACCTGCCAGCTTATTCAAAGAGCTGCTGCGAATTAAGTTCTCACTGGTCTGGAGAAGCTGGGCTGAGGGGGATTCACCAAGGGTCTTGGTTGTCACTTAGAGTGGCTAAAGGCAGCTGGGTTTCTGTGGACACTTAGCTTTGGACTGTGCTATCAAAGCGGCTGTGCACTGCTGGCCAGCCAGTCTGCTCGGACCTCCCAGTCCCTTCCACCATCCACCATAAAGAAATGCTAAAAGTGCCCTCGTTATGGCCCTTCATCAGCAACACAACCGCAGGAGGTGGTGGAGGGCATTCCCTGCGGCCGTTACTTACCGCCTCCGTACAGCACGGCCACCATGATGGATGGGAACCACGACGTCTCGCTATTGCTGGCCTGGAACTCATGCTGGAGGTCCATGAAGACAACACCGATGCAGGAGGGGAAGCCCAGCGTCAGCCCCTGGAGCAGCACTGCAGCGAGCAGGACCATCCACGCCCACCCCCGGTCCTGGGGCTCAGCAGCTTTGCGTGCTGCTGCTCCTCCTTGGGACATGGTGGCTTCTTCTTCCTCCTCTTAAGCTAGCCTGCTGAGGAAGGTAGTGCAGCTACCACGCAACCCTCCGTCCGGCAAACAGACCTACAGAGAAGGGCTGGCGGCATTCCCGAGGCTCAGGGGCACCAGTGCATCCCATACCTTTTGCAGCTGGCATTCTGGGCTTCTTGCTCTGCATTTCTTCTAGCACCTCCCTTCCTTCTCACTGCAGGATCCTGGCAACAGATTGCTTGAGAAACAAGCACCTTCCCTTTTTATATTTCACCAGACTGTGACCACAACCAGGTACAGAACAGGACCACACCTCCTCTGAGGTAGGAATTGGCCGTACCTAGTTCCCGCCCTTATTTTCCCTTTCACCTGCTTTCATCATGTGGAGTCCCCTTGCTGGCAATTGCTAAGGTCACTCAGTCTTCGTGCTGAGAAAAGAAGAAAAAAAACTCAGCAAATGCCAAGAAAAATAGTAATGTATAAAGCTTGCGTGCCACAGCAGAGCTCAGTAAGAAGCATTCAGGAAAAACTACACCTACCTTGAAAGTGCTAGTGGTGAAAAAACATTTTTAAAGCCGTTAATTAGGATCCGGCGATCTCAGAGAGGCTTTTGCCTTACCTCTGTTTTAGACCTAGAGCCCCTTCTGAGACATCCCAGTTTTGAGTTCTTTGAGACCAGCAACACAAAACATACAGCAATAGCATTCCCCATCCTCTCCACATGAATAAACACGCATTAAAAAAAAAAATCTTCGGCAGCTGGATGAGCTCAAAAAACGTGCCCGTAAGGTCACTGCACAGCGCAATATTTATTTAGCACTCAAATAGTGGGTTTTTTTCCCCTAAAACAATAGCTACATTTGAGTTTTGTGTGCAGCATTAAAAATGAAATATGGTTTGGTTTTGCTCATTATTTCAAACACGCCATGGTGACAGCGAGTTTCGTACCTCAGGCCGAGACCAGAGTTGGTCGAACGAAGGGTAGGAAGCGCGCGGCTGCGCGGGCGGCTCATCCCCTGTGCCGCAGCCCGGTCAGCTCATGGCCCACGGTTAGATACTTCTGCTTCAGTAGCGACTAAAAGCTTTGATGAAGTCTTTTGCAATATTAACGTAGGCATCACTTCTGTAAACAGGGCTCTTACGCCGGCTGGCTCACAGCCAAAAAAAAAAGGCCAGGAGCAGAGGGGGCCCGTGGGAAGGGGCTCTGGGATGCAAATCACGGCGGTGGTGCTCAGCACACTTTAATCCTTTGTTCACTTTAGCTGGGCGCAGATAATGCAACTAATTCAAATGCTTGTCTCTGTGGTGTGAATTAGCTGGATGACAGCCTAAAACCTCTCCCCGGCAACAGCGAACCTGCAAAAAAAGGCAGAAGCACAGCTCCTCTCTGTTCCCAGCTGCCCTGTCCAACTCTCGAGGTTCTCCATTAGATTGCTGGCTCCCCTCACGCCTCCCTGTGTGCCTGCTCTCCAGTGGGGGCTGCAGACCCCATGCTTGCGTCCACCTTCTGCCCCTGGCTGCAGGACAGCCTTTACCCGGGGCAGCCCGACCCGCACGGTCACTGCAAGGAGCCCGGAGATGTGCTGCCAAGCGCCGCATGGCCTCCTCGCTGCCTCCTGCCTGCAAAAAGGTAAAGGAACGACTTTGGACTTTGTTCCAGCGCTGGCTACACCGAACAACAGCAGCGCCGAAAACCGTGGTTTAACCCTTCCAGGGTCGCTGGGTAGGACGAGCCGTGCAAAGGCGTAGGGGTAGCGCGTGCTTGCGGGCTCCGGTGGGCTCGATGCTCCCAGGCAACCTGCTCCTGGCGCTGAGCAGGGAACGTAAAGACCGGGGACACCTGCGAGACACAGGCAGCTTTTCACGCGCACGTGATCATCTAATAATGTTGGGAATAGGATTGCAGTCCATGGCAATAGCCACACGTGGGTGCCTACCGCGAACAGCGTGTTTTTGTTGGGAGCAGATGACCCGGTGCAAAGCTGCTTCCCTCTGCCAGCCCGTGCAACGCCTGCGGACGGACGGGTGCCCGACGGGACGAGGGAGAGCGCGCCGGCGGTTTCAGACTTTGTTACAGGCCGGTCACTCTCTGCCCTCATGAACTAATTCTCTCTTGTTCAGGTCTGAATGTTGTTTCTTCTTCCAGTGACCCCCCAAGACACCAGTATTCAAACCTTCTTGGATTTCCCTGGCTGGGATGGAGCAGCCCTACTGGTTGTTAACAGCAGCAGACCAGGAGCGCTCACACGGTGATTCTCACTGCTTCTTCCGTGCCTCAGTTTCCCCATCTGTGATGGGGGACGAGCAGCTGCTGGGCCAAGAGCACCAGGCAGGGGTTGCTGGCTGCTGCCTGCGAGGTCAGGCGGCCCTTTATGCTGAGAAACACAAGGACATCTACATAGCTCACCTCCTCGGAAGAGGTTTATGTTTACCCTGCAAATGGTGATGGTGTCTCTATATTGTCCTCAGCGAGAGCTGGCGGCTGGTGGGTCCCTCCGTGGGGAGAAGAGCAGCTTGCTTGTCCCCTGCAGCCCCTCAGGAGGGAGACCCAGCAGCAGGGTCCAGCGGGGAAGTCAGGACTGGGGCTGATGGGGGAGGCAAAACCGCTGCCCCCAGCGACGGGGCTTGGTGGGGTGTTCAAAGACCGGACGATGCCTGCAGCAGGGATGGAAATGGAGGAGAAAGTTTCTTGTTCACAGTACATTAGGTCTCTGGATCCCGCTGTGTAGCTTGCAGCAGCATCCTCCTGCCGCCCCAGCTCAGCACTGGTGTGTGCTGGACGTGTAGTTTATGAATGTGTAAAATAGGCTGCGCGCACAGAGTGAGATGTTTACTGTAAACTGAGCAGGGTGGTAGACTGTTTTTTGGGGTCATTCAGTGTCTGTTGGGGGTAGGAAAGCCAAGCATTTCTCTTGGTAAATACCTTTATAAGTGACTTTTTAAGTACCTTTTCATCCTGAGATCGTGGCTTGCTTTGCCATCCTCTCCCAGGTAGGTTGTGTTATATCCCAGCTGACTTTTCCAAGGTCACCCAGTAAGCTGATAGCAGAGAATCCAGATCTGGCTCCGATTAAAGCGTTGGCCCAAGTAGTGCAGCCTGGCCCAACGCCACGACTTGTCTCTGCGGGATGTCGCTTGTCAGCAGTCACTCACAGCCCTCGAGGGACAGGCGGATGCCTGGGGCACGGTGGAGGTGGCTGCAAGCCCCCTGCTCCGTGCATGTCCTTACTGTCATGTTAGGGCTCTGTGAGCCCGTCCTGAGCTCAGCAGCGGTTTTGGGACAGACCGTGTGCCTGGAAACCAAAGTGCAAACACCTCAGAGCTTGCAAATTGTTTTTGAGAAAGACCCGTTGAGTTTGTTCCAGAGATCCAGATTAGCAAATCATCTGGCAGATTGAATCTTGCAGAGGAAGTGTGGGAGGGGTTGTTTGGTTTGGGGTTTGGTTTTTTTTGTAAGCAAGGGAGAATAAGTGACATTTCAGCTGAGGGATTGCGGAGTGGTTCAGGAGCTATTCCTGCCCCGGGTTCAGTCCCAAATTAAACTCCTGCGCTGATCCTTCCCTTGAACCCAGACAGACCCAGCAGAAACCGAGCTCTCCGAGCACTTGAAAACGGATTCCTGGCCTGAGACTGAGGCAGGATCTGAACAGCCTTGGCAAAACCACTGTGGACCAGCTCTGTTGGTGCTGAGAGAATGGGGCTGTGCCAAGGGTGGGGGTGGTTTATCATGCGTTTCCCAAGCAATTCCCCTAGCATCAGTCCCACGTCATCCCTTTGCAAAGGGCATCAGGGTCCTGCCTGTGCTAATAGGTCTTAATTAGCCTGACCAGCCTCATCTGGGGCCTCCTCTCACACCCCCTCCACCCCATTTGTTCCCCAGCTGCATTTAAGCCTGGCTCCTTGCCTAGATCAGTCTTTGATCTGTCTCACCACTGTTTTCTGCACTCCTGGGCTGACTTTGGATCTGCTTGGCTGCTTTGTGCTCTTTAATCACCAATAATGCGGGTGTAATGCCAGGTGAGAAATCCCACTCCTGGGACTAGGTTTAATGACTGTCAGCCAGTACTAGGGATAACGCTGCTCGCTGTGGGGAAGGGAAGTGGGGGTTGAGGAGGCAGCTAGCGCCACAGCATGCACTGACAGCTCTCGTGAGCTCGCAGGAATCCGGCAAGATGTGGCTTGTCCCTGCAATTTACCCTGGTGGCAAATCTTTGGCTGGTGGGTGATTGCAAATGGTTTGTGTGCAAGCTGGCCCTTGCCCTCCCGGCTGCCGCCGTGCCCCCCGCCCCGGCCGCTGCCGGCGCCTCTCCCAGAGCCTGTGCTTCGTGCAGTCCGGGGGCAGGTTGGTGCCACGGAGGGCAGCTCTCCCCAAGGCAACAGGGGTGGCTCTGGAGATGAGTCTGAGAAAGATGTGCTTAGAATCGTGGTAGATCGGTTTGGGCTGGAAGGGACCTTTAGAGGCCATCCAGTCCAACCCCCCGCAGTGAGCAGGGACATCTTCAACCAGATCAGGTTGCTCAGAGCCCCGTCCAACCTGACCTGGAATGCTTCCAGGGACGGGGCATCGACCACCTCTCTGGGCAACCTGGGCCAGGGTTTCACCACCCTCATTATAAAAAATGTTTTCTTTATATCCAGTCTAAATCTCCCCTCCTTTAGTTTAAAATCATCCCCCCTTGTCCTGTTACAACAGGCCTTGCTAAAGAGGTCGCCCCCATCCTTCCCACAGCCCCCTTTAAGCACTGGAAGGCCACGATAAGGTCTCCCTGCAGCCTTCCCTTCCCCAGGCTGCACAACCCCAGCTCTCCCAGCCCGGCCTCGCAGCAGAGGGGCTCCAGCCCCCGGAGCATTTCTGTGCCCCCTCTGGCCCCGCTCCAACAGCCCCGTGTCTGTCCCGTGCTGAGGAGCCCCGAGCTGGAGGCGGTGCTGCAGGGGGGTCTCACAGAGCGGGGCAGGGGGGCAGCACCCCCTCCCTCGCCCTGCTGCCCGCGCTGCTGGGGATGCAGCCCAGGGCATGGCTGGGGGTCGGGGCTGCGAGTGCCCATGGCCAGCTCGTGTCCAGCTTTTCACCCACCCCCCAAGTCCCTCTCCGCAGGGCTGTTCTCCATCCCCCCATCTCCCAGCCTGTGCTGATACTGGGGGGCTGCCCTGACCCAGGTGCAGGACCTTGCACTTGGCCTTGTTGAATCCCATGAGGTTCTCCCAGGCCCACCCCTCCAGCTTGTCCAGGTCTCTCTAGATGACATCCCATCCCCCTGGTGTGTCATGCCCCGCTCAGCTTGGTGGCATCCGCAAACTTGCTGAGGGCGCACTCGATCCCTCTGTCATTGATGAAGATATTAAACAGCACTGGTCCCAGTATGGAACCCTGAGGGATAGCACCTGTCACCGGTCTCTATCTGGACATTGAGCCATTGACCACGACCCTCTGGATGCCACCATCCAGCCAGTTCCTTATCCACTGAACAGTCCACCCATCACATCCGTATCTCCCCAGTAAGGTAAGTAACTTGCGTAAATCCATGCTGGAGGTGGCTTTGGGAGTGGCTCTGGCTCATGCCGTGTGACACCCTGACCTGCGGCATTGCCCTCTGATGTGGGTTGGTGCCGCCCTCAGAGCGGGGCACAGATGGGGACTGATGCTGGCACAGGGCTACCCAAATGGACAGGGGTCTCTGCTGGGAACCTGGCTGAGGTTACTGAGGATATCTGGAAGCTGCCGGTGGTTTTCTTCTATCAATTTCCTGCATCTGTGAAGGTGAGGAGGGTGGTGTGTTCCCTAAAAAGTGGGACTTCTGAATAAATGGAGTTACCTTCTCATTATCTGTACAAAAATGCTGGCCAGCAGATGAGGATGAGGCGCAGGGAGGGGGCGATGGGCTGTGATGCAGCTGTGGGTGCTGCAGCCCCTCTCTACCATGGACTGACCTCTGGGGATCCTGAGCAGTGGCAAGGGGGCTTCCCTCTAGCAGCTCTTATCTATCAAGCGCTTAATTGCCATTTTCCTTGGCTTTTATTGATGAGGAATAAGGGACTTGGCAAGGGAAGGATCAAGAGAAGTGTTTCCCTGTGGCTGGTTGCTGGATCCTTGGAGCAGGTGGAGGAGGTTGGTGGGGATTGAAGTGTGCAGCCAGAACTTGTGGAGCATGGTTTTCAGGAAGCTAGCAGGTTTTGGGGCTCCAGCTAGCCAAGAGAAGCAGCTTTGGCTGCGTTGCTCTAAGCAGATGCTCTGCCATCCCAGCCAGGTCCTGCTCAGGTCTCTTGTCCAAGGACAGTTGCTCCAAGAAAGGGGCAGGTGATGCCAAGAAGTCACAACAGGGCAGGAAAGGAGATCCAACAGCTTAGCGCTGACACCTAGGCTCTTCCTGCCCACACCCAGAGGCATCACGATGTTCAGCCTTGTGATTCCTCTGAAAGGAAAAGCAGGAGCTCATCGTCCCGCTGGGAGGTGCCTGTTGCTGTGTGTCTCAGGGCCCCGTTGTCGGGGGCGTGTGTGGAAACAGCAAAATGTGGCCTCGAGCCTTTGTTTCATGGGCAAAACCACTTCGGTTTGGCAAATACGGCCATCCCCTTCTTAGTTTTTACATGTTTCTCTGCATTCAAATTTTAGATGAAAACCCACTGAAATATGAGGATGACTGTTCATTAGGTATTTCCTAGGCCGTTAGTGACTAATCGGCCTGTTTTCTGAGGCATCTTGAACTCAGTGCCTGGGTTAAGGGCTGGGCTTTTTGCTTGGTTGCCCAAACAGTTTTCCTCATTTTTAGCCACTGTCATTTGAATTCATCAAGATCGCTGGTGCGTGTTTTCCTGGCTGTGCTGAAGGACCTGCCGCCCAGACTGCCCTGAGCTAAATCACAGGTGGAAGGTGCTCACCTTTCCCACAGATTTTCTTGAGCTGAGCTCTCAGCTCACTGCAGGTCTGTTTGACACCCATGAAACTTGACAACACCTCGCACTCCAGACTGATGATGGACTTGTATCAGACTCCTATCTGCTGAGGTCTGGGACACCCCTAGGGGGCATGGAGGCCTCTAATAGGAGATTTCCAGAAGGTCAAATATCGCTGCCTTTGCTCATCTGTTACACGACAATCTGAAGACAATTGCCGGGCGGTTGCAGCTCCTTCTTTATTGTGCTTTGGAGAAACCAATGTGTTTCTCCAGCCATGGAAGGGAGAGGGTACCTGGAGGTTATTTGCCCGTATCAAAGTTGGGTTAAACCTTCAGTGACTGCCCCACAACCAGATCTAGGTGGAAGGACGTGGTTAATGTCCTTGTTTCCCAAACAAGTTAGTAAGCTGGGTTGAAAATATCTGCAGGCTTTCTGTCTGTAAGTAGATCTGGCCTGGTTGCTTTGTTCTGGGTGAAGGTGGGTGGGTAAGCCACGAACTGACATTCATCTTTACGCATGAGCCTGAGGCAGAGCAGAAGAGTGTACGTATTGTGCAAGATGCACTTATGGCTGTGGCCAGACGCCTGCTCTGCTGGGTTTTACTCTCCCAGAGGAGTGCGGAGAGGGGAAAAGCAGCAGCAGTTTCCACTGATTTTGCTGGAGCCTCAGGCTGAGAAATCAGATGTTGATAAGCCCCTTGATGCTGCTAAAGCCCTTTCCTGTCTTTAATGTCAGTTCAGGTTTCCTCTTCATCCACAGACATGAGTGGGCAGGCCAGAAAAAACAAATGAATTGTGCTCCAGGCAAAGCTGGCAGGGGCACGCGGAGCTGCCAGCTGGGGTGACTAATGGGAGTTTTGTGGTCTTGCTGCGAGGTGAGCCCCAGCCCCAGGGAGGCGGGTGGCCCCCAGACACAGCGTGGTGGCCGGGGTGGGCTCAGCCCTGGCAGGAGCCCGAGCCTTTCCTTCCAGAGGAGGGATGTGGGATTGCTCCTTTTATGCCCTTTCCAATGCAGAAAAGGCTGATAAAGGGGTTTTAAAGTCCCTCTGCTGCAGCTCAAATGTGTGCGATGCTGACTGACTTTACTGTGTGGCTATCAGAAAATCTCGGTGATGTTTCGTTACTTGTCTCCCTCCCAAGCACCTGGCAAAGCCACCTGGGCTTATTTCTCCCAGGTGTGTCTGGGGGTTAGGAGGGACCAAATCCTGCCACAGACAGGTACAAAGTTCCTTGGGTGTTTCTGTGCTGCTGTCCACCTTGCGTTGGTGGTGGCACAGCCCCAGGGACGGAGCCTTTCCCACAGGAGCTGCTCGTCCCTGAGGAGGTGCCTCCACCGGGACCCCACAGCGCAGCGGGGTTCAGAGGCAGCCTGGGGTGCTCTGACAAACCCAGCCAAGAGCCAGGGCCTTTACCCTCTGCTGAGGCTAGTTCGGCTGCAAACCGTCCCTCTCTTTCCCTTTTCCTGCTGCAACAGATCTAGAGCAGCCTGGGTTTTGGTGGCGAGAGCTGAGCTTTGGCCTGGCCCCTGGCAACAGCAGGACCCGCTTGTTAAGAAGCGATGTATCGGGTTCATTTTTATTCTGGGTAAGATAACACACGCAGCACCGCTGCCTGCCCCGCACAACCTCTCGCTGCTTGGTAATACTGGGGCATTGCCTGTGTTTTCTGCAGCCAGAAGTAATTACTTTTAAAAGGAGTTAAGCGGGTTGCACAGCCTTGGATGGGAAAGCGAGGGATGGTACAAAGGCCCAGTGGCTCTGACTTGCAGTTTCTGCAGAAACCACTGAGGGACACGTGTGTCTTCTGCAGGGTGATGTAGAATTGTGTGAGAGGAGCTGCCTGGCAGACCCGGCGCTGGTTAAAGGTCCTGCACAAAGGCTTTTCCAGCCTTCATGGCCTTACAGGACAGTCCTAAAGTGGGAGAGCTGGGAGGTTACGGCTGCAGGCCTGAAATGCCAGCTGTAATTTCTATTTCTGCTGACAAGTCCTGCCTTGTGAACATGATCGAATACGCATGTGGCGTCAGCAGTGCCAGCCCTGCGGTTTCCGCCTCTGCCCAAGATGCTGCCAGCACCGCAGCGTGGCTTTGCGTTGGGCAAGTTCACTGGCAGTCCGGACCTGCAGTCAGGCCTGGCACGGGGACACGGGCATGGGTCAGGGAGGTTTGAAAAGTGCCGGCTTACATCAACCCGTGCCGCGCGGTGACTTGGCTCGGCCGTGGTTTCTGCGCCCTGTGGGGGGAAGAGTCTCGTCTTCTTCCACCATGTTGGTGTTAAACCCTGGTTTGGGGCTGCGCCAACCCCCTCCCTGCTCGGTTGCTTTGAGGCTCCTGTCGCGGTGGGGATGAAGCGGAGGCAGGCAGCGTGCCTGCTGGGCAGCCTTCAGAGCAGCTACAGTGGTCAGCAGGCAATTTTAGTCAAAAATAAGTCTAAATAAGCAAAGAACGGGAAAATTTGGATGATGTCTTTGCTTCTCTGCCTTTCCCCCGTGTTGGGCCTGAATTGTCAATGTTATCCAACTTCTGGCATCGCCAAAGCTTGACTACCTGGTTTGCCTCTTTGCCTCCCCGCTTCTTGTCCATCTGTTGGTACCTCTGCGTTTCAAGCATTTCCGAGTTGCAACGTAAACCGGGAGGAACCTAAATCTCAGCTAATCCACCAGCCTCGCTGAAGACACACACACAGGGAAGGCTGGCAGCTTTCGGGATGTTTTAGCTATTTAAAACGTCCTGCAGGGCTTCCAGGCTCACGCCACGTGCCCAGGGCGGTCTCGTGCCCAGCAGGCAGCTGCAGGCTCGGAACACGGGGGGAAGCACGCGTTAAGGAACTTACTTTTCTCATGTTCGTTCATTCCATTTGTCTCAGTGATGGCGAGAACCTTGCGGCTTTGGTCTTGGTAGGCCGGCGGGGAGCTGTTCGCAGGCTTCCGCAGGTGTTCCGCGCGGGAGCGGAAGGGGCAAAGCTGTCTGAAACAGATCTTTCTGCCACGTGTGCTGGCCCAGAGTCGAGTAGGCGTTTAGCAAATGAAAGCTGACAAAAAAAACCCCTTTTCCTTTCTTAGCGACTCACATTTGATGCTTGTATTAACATTCTACTGGCTTGTGGTTGTCGGCGGAAGCAGCAAAGATAAACGTAGCTTCTTTTGCATAAAAGAAAATCAGAGACGTGTTTCAGTTTGCTTTTTTCCCTGAAAGTAACCAAGAAGGACTAAAAAAATCTAATTATACTCTCCTCTTGGCAAATCATTGTTATAAATGAGCTGGAGCCAGAAGCAGCTACCCAGCGTTCGCATTTCTTGCCCCATAACGCAGTGTTTGTGGGGTAGGGTGGCAAGCGGGTGCAGAGAAAGCAGCAGGCTGCAGACCGTTTGTTCAAACGTTTCAAACCCATTTCAGAATCTTTATTGAAAAAAAAAATAAATAATCACGGCATCTCAACTGTTATTCAAACACATTTAATAAACAAAGAGAAACAGTAGCAAAGGGCACTGAGACGTGACGAACTGTACAAAACCCCGGGGTCTGCAGGCAAACGCGAGGGGAGGAGCCCGCGGCCCAGCTGCAGGACTGGGGAGCTGCTCCGTCCCATCGCCCTGCAGCGAACCATGCCCCCTTTGCCTCAGCCCACTCAGTCACCCCTGAGAAAAATCCATTTTGTTTTTTTTTTAAAAATGTGCAGAAACAAAGACACTTTAAGAAGTTATTTCCAGTCTTGCCATAATGGAACAATTTAGGCCACTGGGAAAGCTTTAAAAAAACCCAAGTGTCATACTCGCCGTTCCCGGGATTGCTTTAAAGTGAACCTTCCCAAGAGGCACAAGGACCCTTGGCTCTCCGCTGGGTCTACCCCTGCTCACCTACCCTACTCACCACAACACGCTACCTTTTTTAGAGTGAATGGGACAAAATTCATCCTAATTCAGTGCTAGTTTTGATATAGTTGTGACTGAGTGAAAGGCAATGGAAGGAAAAGCCCTGTCTTGAGCACAGAAGGGACGCAACTGGTGCATAATGCTGAGACCAGCCTTGGTCTCGGGGTAAAGGTGACCCAGCACAGTCAGGAAGGAAGAAATCCTCCACTGGGAATGTACCTGCTCTGGATGGACTGCATGCCTGGTCCTGAATACCGCCCAAGAACTCGAGTGCCCGGTACCAACGATTCGTTACCTACCCTAAACTTGTTCTGTTGAACTTAAAGACCCTGCAATCGATCCCGAAGAGTCTTCAACCCCCGGCGTGTCCTCGCTGCAGAGAGCAGCGTGGAGGGGAGAACCAAGATACTACTTCAGACTTCCTTGTGCATGTGAGCTAAACAGCTGTTCTGCTCAACCAGGAATGGTAACTTTTAGGCGCTCTGGCTCAGAGGGGAGTGATGGCATCGCTCTTCCACCAGGCAATCCTCCGGTGGGCTTCACCACGTAGAGCATGTTTGGTGACACAAAAAAAAGCAACGAGGTATCGGGTTTTTTATCTACTTGAGCTGTACTGGACGGCAAGTCTCCCCTTGCAACTAGCGTTGCTTTGAGCTCCATGGTTTGAGCAGCAAGGTGCTCAGCTGGCATCCATGTGACAAAAGCAGCTCGACCAGTTCCTGTTGCCTTTAGTTTGATATTTCTTGACCAGTTCCCAGAACCTCCCTCCTCTGAGGAAGGGAAAGATGACGGATGAGAGCGTTAAAGGGCTTTTTAGGCTGCTAACTTGCATACATGCGCTTCTTGATTTCTTAGCTGTGAGCACAGACGGACAATGACTGAGGCTACAAGATACCGACAGAGGGGAGATCTGTACACATCACAGTGTTATTTAGGCCCAGCCAAGGCGTACGGTCTAATCACACCAACACCATCTCACCACATTATAAACAGGGAAGATGGAGGGAAGAAGAGCTGGGTTCTTCAGCGGGATGGCAAGCCAGCTGCGTTTCAACAGCCTGTAACTGACACAACGTGAATTCAAAGACATTTGGCACAGCCTGTTGTTACCAGGATTAAACTAGCACAGATAATTAACCGGTCGTTCTTAATGTGGCAAAGCCTCCCCTGGAGGAGGTACGTTGGCAAAGCAGGATGGGAGAGGACAGGCAAGAGTACGTACAGAAGGGCTGCGAAGACGCAGCGAGTGCAGCGGTGCCGCTCGGTGTCTCTGCTGCGCGCCTGGTTTCCTGAACTGGTTGTTGGTGATGCTGCTGCAAGGCCCCATCAGCAACAAGTGGTAAGATGGGAAACCTGCCCAGCTCGATCTCAAAACATCAAGGAGACCGCAGGTAGCTGAAGTCCTCCAGGAAGGAGCCCAGCTCCTCAGTCCAGGTGAGGAATTTTCTGATACCTTACTGAGAAACATCTGCTCTGAGCTTGTCAATGTCTGAATTCCAGCTTTGCGTTTAATGCCAGTTTGGGACTTGACTCAGGACGACCCAAGTGCCTGGACACTTAGGCTACAAAGAACAAAGCCAGATGAAAGGGGAAAAACATGCAGCAAATGCCTAAGAAATTCCATTTACCAGAGAAGGAGGGATGTGCCCTTGGTTAGGGATGGCCCGGGAAAACAGAGGGGAACCAGTGACTGCAGTTTGGCTAAGATCAGAATTCAAGAGAGGCACAAACGAACATTTCGCACGTCCATCCAAGGCATTCCAAAAAAAAAAAAACAAAACCAAAAGAGAAAGAAAGAAAGGTCACAGAAGTCGACACATCACTTTGGACAAGAAACATTACAACAGTTTGGCAACTTTTCACTGAGACACCCCACCCCCCCACCCCCAGCTCTGCGATGCCCCTCTAATCTGAGGTGATCTCTTACGGGTGGGGACGTGAGCGGGCTGCAGATAAATCACTGCGTGTAAATAGGGGGCCTCCTCCACAAAGGATCTCGTGGGTTAAAACAAACCTACCTGCTTGCTACAGTACAAAAGAAGTTCTGCCTGAAGTCCTCCCTTGGCGAGAAGGAAGGCGAGCGAGCCCACGCTGCTGGAGACAAACAAGGCAAAGCTGAACTTGGCAGCAACAAGTCCCTAACCTTGTGACTTTGCACCAGGCTAAGATATGGCCGTGGCAGGGTACTGGGGGGAAGATGTCACCACTCTGACTCCGTAGAGAAGCGTAAAGGACAGAACTATCACTCTCGCTGTTCTGGGCGAACGCAGGTCTCTCTGTTTATGCATGCGGAGTAACGGGCGCTGGAAAACGCCAGGAGCCCGTCTGCCGTAGTGTTAACAGCGAGACCTGTGTTAGATGGACACGCGGCTCCACTCCCCTTGGTATCGAAACTCAGCTCTTAGGAATTGAACAAGGAACAAATACAAAGCAAGAATGGAAAAAGTTTGTGTGGGTTTTTTTACGAGTGGTTGTTTTGTTCCTCCTTTTAAAGCCCTGCTCCTCTGATCTGGGGGGGGCTGGCTGCTCAGGAGGGGAGCGCTGCGAGGCCCCTGCGCTCTTCTGGTGGCAGACCTGGGTGCAAGAAATGGCACAGCTCACCTACAGATCCCCCACCCACGCCAGCCTGTGGAAGGCGGGACTGATTACAAGGGCCTGTGGATCTGAGCAACCCTCGGAAAGGCTCCGACTGGGAATCCGGCCCAGCCATCATTGGAAAAATTCAATACAGCACTGGCCATGAAAATAAACTACTTGTGGAAAGGACTATCCAACTGGAAGAGTCTTTCCCTTCCTTGATTTCCAGGGTAAGAGGGAAGCCTTTGGTTATGACCAGAATTATTCGCCCTTGGCAGGACAGGCTCGGCTTTGCTTTGCATTAGCTCGGTTACTGTACAAGGGCAAGGTTGCGCTGCGGAGAGGTGCTCTGCCCAGCCAGACCGCCCTCTTGACATCTGGGAGTTTTAACGGAGTGGACACTTGAATTACATCCGGGATCCTCGCTCCTGAAGAATCTGAAAAGGAAGAGAGCGTCTATAAATACCTTGGACAAGTTTAGATGCAAAATTTACATTCAGAGTCCTGGGATTTTTTTTGCAGAGAAAGAAAAGCTGGGCCCGCAGTTTAAGAAGGATGTGGAACTGCTTGAGCAAGTCCAGCAGAGACCTACCAAGGTGATCAGGGGGCCGCAGCATCTCCCTTCTGAGGAAAGGCTGAGAGACCTGGGTTTGTTCAGCCTGGAGAAGAGAGGACTGAGGGGGGATTTCATCAATGCCTACAAGTATCTAAAGGGTGGGTGTCAGGGGGATGGGGCCGGGCTCTTTTCAGTGGTGCCCAACGCCAGGCCAAGGGGCCACGGGCACAAGCTGGAACACGGGAAGCTCCACCTGAACGTGAGGACAAACCCCTTCCCTGTGCGGGTGCCAGAGCAGGGGCACAGGCTGCCCAGGGAGGCTGTGGGGTCCCTTCCCTGGAGACATTCACCCCCCGCCTGGACGCGGCCCTGTGCCCCTGCTCTGGGGGTGCCTGCTCCAGCAGGGGTGGGACGGGGTGAGCTCCAGAGGTCCCTTCCAACCCCTGCCATGCTGTGGTTCTGCATGACTAATGTGAGAGTAGCTTGCTGGCTTTTATGCTACCATAACAAATGACAGGCTGGTTAAAGCTGACTAAGCCCTTTGCCAGAAATCCTGCTTAGCTGCCTGCCAGGAGTTAAGAATGCCGCCTTTTGTTGCCATCCCAGGGGAAAAAGGAGTGGATTGAAAGGGGTGTGTGTGGAAATCTTGTCTCTCCCTGCAATATCCTTAAACCACAAACTGTGACCAATCTCAGAGGTCCTTGCTATGCTGTCCTCCCTTTAAGTCTATCTCTTCCTCCAATTTTTTTTGTCTTAATTTGAAATGTACAAAGAGCCTTAGCTCTTGGCCTACGGTAAAACATGAAATCTCCCCGGAGGGGAGGATCACGCATACAGGAGGAAACAGGAAAGCTGGCACACAGAACTGCTATGGCAAATTACGGACCTGCTAGAGAAAGAAGGGTTTTTTCTTTGCACAGGGGAATCCACGCCAATACATCTGAGCAGACGCCTTACCTTTGCCTTCTCGCTGGGCTCCTTCACAATGCCATTGGTAGAATTGTTGAGCTCCCTGGACACAACGCAGAGGAATTCTGCCTGGTCTTCGTTTCCGTAGTTGTAGGAAGATCCAATGCTGATGAGCTGTGCAACAGGAGACAGCCGAGGTAAGAACCGATAAGCCTTGACTTCTGCTCTATTCCTACAATTGCTTTGCGAGGTACGACTGTCCAGCGAGGCCGGTCCCGGCCCTCAAGTCTCTGCCGGTAGCCTCCCGTGGGAGAGGCTCTCCTGAGAGTGCAGCAGGGACCCGGCCGAGCTCCAGAGCCCTCTAGTGGCACCTGGAGCCCCAGGAAGAAATTCCAGCCTGAAACTGTCATGTCCTGTACTGTGCTGAACACGACAGACCACTTTCCAATTACTGAGGGCAGAAAAAGGAAAAACACGTCAGATTTTGCAATATATAATATCCAGCTTCTGCAAGATATGGGGCAGGCAACGCTGACTTCCTGATCCAGGCAACACTCAGCTCTCAACTCGCCTTTTGACTTTGATGTGTAAAAACTGGAAAGGCAGCTCTTTACCACAGACAGATGTTAGATTAACTAGGGGACATGTGGCAAACTGGCACCATTCTTCACGTAGATGCTGTCAAGATGAAGTTTGATATCTGTGTAAACGGGATTATATTCTATTACTGTTGTGATGAGGGGTCTGGACTCCATCCAAGAAATCCCATCTGTCTCATTTATCATTATTACATTAAAAGGACATCCTGGAGTGCAGAGCTAATTTGTCATTTACAGCTCGGTTCTGCATTCCAGATAATAAATCTAAGTAACATGAAGAAGACAACGTGAATCTTATCAACTGTGTATATCTAGGAAACTTTAATATGCAGCGTGCACCCTAACTTCCATGTCCAAATGGATGTTAGAAGAGAGCTCCGTATTTACATATAAGACAGATACCATCAACAGCCTTCCTGGGCAGGTGACTGTCCACAGGGTTACCGTGCAGCTGCAGGAAGATCTGGGGGCTGTTGTGCTGACTGACCTCCAGTACTGTTTTAAACAGGTTTTGATGCTTGTGCTGAGGGCAACAGACAGGATAAAAAAATATATCTTTTTTTCTTTTGCTGCCCCACTCCCTATTTTGTCTGTTTAAGCTCCTGGATATTTCAATAACACACACCATTATTTACTCAACAAACATGAAGTGTCTTTTGATAAAGAGAGCAATTTTCCAGACTACTGAACTGTGGGTGGACAGGAGAATGGATTTCTGTTTAAAATAACAAATTCCTATTCCATCCTTAATTTACGCAGGACTGAATGGTACAAGGCAGAGAACCTGAAAGGCCACGTGCTCCTCTGAGAACCCAAGCCTGACAGACAATGAGGCTGCAACAGCTTTTACCACTTCTGGCTTTCCTGCAGGTTTCTGAACTGGTCTTTTTGATGATATTAAGTGACCAGACCCAAAGAGCCCGTGAAGGGAATGTCTGCTCCGTTCAACTACTGGCACCCAGGCTAAGATTTAGCAGTAGGCTCTCTCCCTGATATGCAGACCTGTTACCATCTTTCCCAACATGTCTCAGCATGCCAAGTGGTGTGATTTGGGGGGAGGGGAGAAGCAGTGCTGGGCTGCACAGCTGGGGAAAGAACTTGGCAATAGGCTGCAGCCACAATGTGCCTCCCAGCAGGGCCCGTTTCAGCATGGGCCACGTCCCGTGCTGCACCACTGCCACGCTCCTGCTCCGTGACCCCGTCTGGACCATCTCGCAGCTGGAGGGAGGCTGAACCACTGTGTGAGGTCTAGCCAAAGCATCGGATCTGTCTGCCCTGTTCAGGCTTGCTGCCCTTGGGGGTGTCTGAGCTGAATGCGAGTCCCAGGGGAGGGCAAGAACAGCTCCTGAAGGTGGGAGCGTGCTGGAGCGGGAGATGCGGGAACCTTCCTGGTGCTTGCAGCATAGAGGAAGGAGGAGGCTGGCAGGGTCGTCGGTGGTTTGTGCAAAGGTTGTGGATGGCGGAGGGAGGGGACAGGAAGGAAACACCCTAACGTTTGCCTGTAACCGATATCTTGACCCTGTCGTTACAGATTTGAAAAGCAAGACTAGGAAAGATGTAAGGGTGCAGATCCCTGCACAGGGCACTGCCTACAGCCTTTTGGTTTTGGGGGTGTTACGCGCCATGTGTGAAAGGCAACATCTGTTCAGTAAGTTTTCAGTCAGCAAAACCTGGGTGTTGGAGGACTGGGATGCCATGGAGCAGCAGTGGCTCTTGGTCACAAGATTTTGCTACCGGCTCAGAGGGGCAAGAGTTTTTGGCCACCTCTCCACTACGCAGTAGGAGTTTTCAGGCATTACAGAGCAGTTACATATATGAACAAGTGATGCAGAGGGCTGTTGCTAATGCTATGCCTCGCTTCGTGTCAGCACATTTCCCACAGCATCCACTTGTACTGAGGCTGGACTGACTGGGAAGACAGCAGAGCTGTAATCCAGAGCCTAGTCTGCAGTTTCTTAATATAGCATTAACATGCAGGCCAGCTGGTTTCCAGTTCTCCATCCTCCTAAATAAGACAACTGTATTCAATTGAAGAAACCAAATCTGGAACTAATACCCTACGCAACTTCAGTGACACCTACCCCTGCAATTGGCTGCGTTACAAAGGCATCTGCAGGAAGTATATTTCTCATGTCACTCAGCACCTCTTTAGCAAATGCAGGAGTCATGGCTTTGACCTTCCAGAAAAGTCACGCTGTGGGTTGGTTTTTTTTTTCATGCCTCAATTAATTTCCTGGATAAAACTGGTGAATGTGATGAAATGCAGGAAAAGGGAAGAATTGCTCTGGGATTTGACAAGGATACAAGAAGCCCTGACAGGAAATGGGCTCTCTCCTGGCAGTTTGAGTGAATTCTGCCTTTCCCTGTCAGTTATGCTATGTAAGTGGGCTGCTGCTCAGTTCAGACTGCTTATTTGGAAGAGAAGAGCAGCGTGAAGTGCAATTCAATAGCAAACTCTGCTTATTCCATATCCATCTTTCAAAGGGATTCTGTTGTCCTTTGGTAACGGTACCTGTTCAAATTTCCACCCGTCGGACATCGTGGACACCATCTGTGTGAGCTCCTCCTCTTGGCACTGCAGGACTCTGTACACATGCTTCACAGGTCCCTAGGCGTGGAGAATAAAAACAAGCGTGGATTTAGTAATTGTTATACTAGTATCAAGCTAGGAAATTAATAAGCCTCTCCTCTGTCATCTTGTTATTTGAGGAAGTCTGAGCCCGACAGGCTTTCCGAGGCGTTGTCCTTCCGACCATCCAACCGATTCTAGAACAGTACGTACGGTTGACACGCCTCTCTTAAAAGCCTTCTGTGTGTCTAAGGGCCAGCGAAAGCAAAACTTCCTTGCCTTTTGAAGCCATTTACTGCTCTTTGAGTGTGTTTCTCTTCTGAAATTGAATCCAGTGGGTGTGTTAGTATCAGCTGAGCCACGATGGAGAAAATTGCCACAGAGGGACAGATATAAAGGGAAGAAAATGGTTTAGAGAAGGAAGAGTTTGAACTATTCTTTACATACCAAAGCAGTACGTTTTGCTTTATAACTACCCATCTCTGCTCCTGGCCCCTCTTGTTTAACTGTTTGTTGTCTTTCCCTGCAGTGCTAACAAGACAACTCAGTGGTCTCTGCTTAGAACCGCAATGGATGCTCTTTTCTAGCTGTGCCCTGGATCCACCCAAAAGCACAGATTCCACCTCTTAAATATGACTAAACAAAAAACCTGCTACTAGAAACGTCTACAGCCACGTGTCCTCCTACTACGCTACAGAAAATGACTGACTTCATAATGCAAAAGTCGCCGTGCATTACTTGAGAGGTTCTGTTCTCGTTATCCCGTATCCGCTCCTTCACCAGCCGCACAAGAGATGCGATATTGTAAAACTCGGCTTCTTCCAGTACCCCTAAAAAAGGAACCAGAAGGAGAGAGAAATTCTGTTACTTCGTACAGAGCAATTCTGCTACAAGGACGCAACACCTGCTCCTGACTCCAAATCTAGCCCAGATGCGAGGAAATCCCCAAATGCCGAAGACTCTGCCACCGATCTCATGGTCCCAGGCTGGAAGAAAACAACCACTTTTGTGACTCAGAGGGTCTTTAAGAAAGATTATTCCCCTTTCCCTGGGATTATCAGAAATCTCGTGGTACAATCTCTATTTTGTTCACACGGCCCCATTAGGGGAAAGTCACCAAAGCTGCCTGCTTGTAGAGCTGCTGGCTGTGGAGGGAGAGGAGGTGTGCTAATGGATCTTTTGCTCCGCTAACAGAAGCCTTTGAGCTAAGCAGGACAGCGATGGGTTGTGCTCTAAGCTGCAGGCCTCCGCTTTCAAGAAGATACAGACTTTAACGATTTAATCCCTGCTAGCGAGCATCCTTCTGAGGAACTAACGGTACTAACAGCGCTACCGGGAAATGCAGCTTGCTCCCACCTTACACATCACCTCGTCACAAGCCCTGGGCACTCAGGTGAGTTTCTGATGATGGCCCTCGGACACTGCTGTCAAACAGCATTTGCAGTTCTTCCCCTGTATTCTTCTCTTCCCCTGTATTCTCCTCTTACCTTCTTCCGCAAGCTCCTTGTTTATGATGAGCTTCCCATGCCGGAGGTAGTTCAGTATTGGACCAAAATACGTGGGGTCTCTATCGATGAGATACGCCCCCGTCTCATCCTGTCAAGTACAGGAATG
Organism: Phalacrocorax carbo; assembly: GCF_963921805.1. Lineage (NCBI taxonomy): Eukaryota > Metazoa > Chordata > Aves > Suliformes > Phalacrocoracidae > Phalacrocorax > Phalacrocorax carbo. The sequence continues at coordinate 2,060,727 of NC_087528.1, forward strand.
AAGCAGGGATGGTTAAATGGTACCAGGAAAAAAATAATTTCAGTTGAAAACAATAAATTCAACAGTTTCTCTCTGAGAACCTGGATTCATTTGCCTGGGAAAGGCATACTAATAACTCCCCATTTAAACCAACATTATATTTTGTTTGTCAATACCTGAGCACAGCTCCGTAATGCTGGCAGGTGCTTCAAATGAAGCACTTCTATGAACAGAATTTATATACTTGGGGAGAAAAGCAGGGCCTAGATTTGTTTTCCAGACTAGTTCAACCATGAGACGCTGGAGGAAAACTGGATCTCTGGTTCTAGCTAACAGCATAGGAGAGCTAAAGTAGCTTATCTCCTTTATTCTTTCTGCTACTGAAAATGCACGTTGCAATGCCCCAGCCATGTCTCTTGCGTAACTACTGCCATGAAATAACCAACAATTCACAACCAGCTTTGAGGTGTTGACAAAGCCTGTGCAGGACTCTCTTGTATCACTCCCTTAAATCACTTTAAAGCAACATCTGTCTTGCCTATCGATCTGCTCTAAAACAATAAAAACTGTGTGGGGAAAAAACCACTCTGAAACATCATCTCCTCTCTTCACTGGTGCTGGTGATTGCTGCTTTGAGCACAACCAGGATTTCTCTTTTGATTAAACTCTGAAGAGAGTGGCAAGAGACCTGAATAATTCTCAGTCTGGCCTACCCACAGAATATTTATTTACAAAACCTCATGCAGTGGATCCTACAGAAAACCTGTCATTACAAGAGTAACTGCTTGCAAAATCCTTATGATAAAATCCAGCGCCTTCAAAACTATCCACCTGCGTAAGGAATGTGCAGTGTGACCTTTTATGAGAGCAAAGTGAGATATTTTAAAGAAATAATATGCATTCGGGGTGAGAAATCATTAAAAATTCCTGTTTCTCAAAGAGTTTCCTGCTAGTTCCGTCTCTGCTACAGGGAACTGCTGGGGGAAGGTGCTGGTTTGTTCCTTGAGAGGAGTCACATTGTGTTACAGGCACCAGGGCAGACCCCGAGCCCTGTTCCTGGGGCTGTGGCCGCATAACACAGCACAAGGGACAAGGAGGTGGCGTCTGTCAGAGCAATACGAGTCCCTGGGGACCATGGGAGTGGGGCTGCCGTGGAGATCAGCCCATCCATGCCATGGGGTCAGGGCTGCTGGGGCCACAGTGCAGCCTCAGGGGGTGCTGGCCCCGGGGACAGCGGCAGTGGGTGCTGTCACCCCGCCGATACATCGGGATCAGGGGTGCTGGCCCCAGGGACAGCGGCAGCGGGGGCTGCCACCCCACCGGTACAGCGGGATCAGGGGTGCTGGCCCCGGGGACAGCGGCAGCGGGGGCTGTCACCCCGCCAGTACAGCGGGATCAGGGGTGCTGGCCCCGGGGACAGCGGCAGCGGGGGCTGTCACCCCGCCAGTACAGCGGGATCAGGGGTGCTGGCCCCGGGGACAGCGGCAGCGGGGGCTGTCACCCCGCCAGTACAGCGGGATCAGGGGTGCTGGCCCCGGGGACAGCGGCAGCGGGGGCTGTCACCCCGCCAGTACAGCGGGATCAGGGGTGCTGGCCCCGGGGACAGCGGCAGCGGGGGCTGTCACCCCGCCAGTACAGCGGGATCAGGGGTGCTGGCCCCGGGGACAGCGGCAGCGGGGGCTGCCACCCCGCCGGTACAGCGGGATCAGGAGTGCTGGCCCCGGGGACACCGGCTGCCCTGGGGCTCGGGCAGCCCCGGGAGGGGCCTCGCCGTCCCGGTGCGGGGCGCGGACCGGCCCCCGCCGCGGCCTCACCTTGTCGGAGCCGAGCTCGGGCCCGTCCTGGCAGCAGAGGCGGCAGAGGAAGGACTTGGGCTCCCGGCACAGCGTCTGCCGGGTGCTCACGAAGTACGTGCCGCCCACGTTCAGGCGCACCCACTTGGAGGCGGCGGGCGAACGGGCCGCACCGGGCGGGGACAACGCCCCGCCGGAACCCGCCGCCGCTGCCGCTCCGGCCGCTCGGGGACTGGGCGGCCCCGGCGCCCCCCCGGGGCCCGGGCTGGGGGTGCGACCCCGCGGCGGTCCCTCCGCCGCCGCCGCCAGCTCGGCCATGTTGGAACCGCTCAGCGCCCCCGCGCCGCCATCGCCGCCCGCCGCTACCGCCGCCGCTTCCGCTGCGTAGAGCACTTCCGGAGCGGCGGCGGCGGGGGGGGCACCGGGTGGGAGGGGAGTGACGGTTTCCGGTGGGGCCTAGCTCTGATTGGGCGGCGGGGGCACCACTTCCGGCGCTGCTTGGCTGGGGACTTCGGCGGCGGTCGGTGAAGGTGAGAGCGGGGACGGGACGGGACAGGACGGAGGCGCTGGGGCGGTGAGCGGCCGGAGTACCGGGGATGAGGGAGGGGAGGGAGGAGGAGGAGGAGGAGGAGGGAGGGAGGGAGGGAGGGAGGGAGGGAACAGGGAACAGGCTAGGGTGGGCCTGGACTTGAGGGGGACGTGAGGCCGCGGTGAGGCTGGGCTGAGGAGGGCCCCCCCCCCCCCCGTCCCGGTAACCCCCCCCCCGTGTCCCGGTACCCCCCCCCCCCGTCCCGGTACCCCCCCCGTGTCCCGTTCCTCCCCCGTTTCCGCATCCCCCCGGTGCCCCCTCCCACCCCAGCCCGCCCGGCTGGGTGCCGCCAATCCCGGCCCAGCACCGTCCTCCCCATCCCCGCGGTTGCCAGTCCCTGCCTGCTCCCCTCCCAGCATAACCCACCTGGTGTCACCTCCCCCCAGCGCAGGCCGGGAGCATGGCGGGGCGCAGAGCTGCCATCAAGGCTATCGACTGGGCGGCCTTCGCTGAGAGGGTGCCCCCGAACCAGAGGACGATGTTCAATGCCCTGAAGACCCGCAGCGATGCGCTGTCAGCCCGGTGAGTGTCTGCCTGGCTCCCGCACAAGGGGCGCTTCAACCCCTTGGCTGAGCTGTTCGGCCTTGGTGGTACCGGCTCGAGCCGGTGGCGGTAACAGTGCCCTTGCAGAAGTGTCCTGACAGGCATTAAAACAGGCCACCCTCAGGACAGCTGGTGGCTTCTGTTTGGCAAATCGTTTTTGCTTAATTCTACCCAGAGTAAAACAATAACTGCAACTAAAAAAAGCAGTTCTGTGACTGCTGTTTGCTTTGGCGCATTCAAAACATTTTGCAAGCTTGGTTATTCTGTGAAATGCTCTTCAAATTCATGAGCCTCTCAAGTGCTTTGGCATCCGCTGCTTGATACAGATGTTGTTGGCTATTACAGTTAACTTTGCTCGTTGCCTGTAGTTCAGTATTGTGAAAACTGCCTGCTCTTTCCTTCCAGCTGCCCCCAGAGGTGCTGCAGAGCGGTTTGAAGCAGAGCAGGGCTGCAGACTGAACTGTCCTTGTCCGCAGAGCGAAGTCTGTTTCAAGGGCAGAGGGGTTTGCAGAAGGGGTTCCTCACTGTATGTTGTTGACGGAGCTGAAAATATTTAAACTAAACTTAGCAGGCCATGTTGACGCTCGGGAAAGTAACTGGGGCAGAGAGTAGACGGTGGCGCGGGGTTGCTTCCAGCGCTGGCTGTGACTGCTGTCCTCCCTCTCCTCAGGATGGCCGCTCTGCCGGAGAAGCCCCCGACCATCGACTGGGCTCACTACAAGGCAATTGTGGCCAAAGCTGGCATGGTGGATGAGTTCCAGAAGAAGGTCAGTCTCTTTGCCAGCTGGGTGTTGTTCTTTTGGGAGGTTTGAATGGGGAATGTCTTTGGTGTTGAGAGGAAAACACCCAAATTGGCAGAGGAGGTTGATTTTGGCTAGCAGGCGCCCCAGCTTTGCATCCTGCCAGCCTCGAGGAGGCCGCTTCGGTGCCATCTCTCAGGAGGAAACCTGTGGCACTGTATGGTAGAAAGTTGGTGAAAGAAAACTTGGTAAATCATTTTGGCCGCAGGGGTGAATTCTCGGGTGGTGCCTCTCCTGAAGCTCAAAGTATTTCTCTAACTCACTGAACAGAAGGTGGCGAGTGTGGCTCTGCACGCTGTGAATCGTGTAAAGCTAGCGGGTGCCTGCAGGGGTTGCTGTCCTCTTTCTAAGCACGAATTGAAAAGCACAAGTGAGGCTTTTGCTGAGGGATGTGTGGTGTTATCAGTGGCACAGTGAAAATTGGCCTCCCAAGCCTGGGAGGACCTGCTGACCTCAGGTGGATCTGGGAACTTTGTCTTGGGGGAAATAAGTCTGTGATATTGTAAGTCTTTGGTATTAGACTTGGAATCATTAAGCTTGGAAAAGACCTCTAGGATAACCAAGTCCAACCCCCACCCAACACCCCCAGGCCTCCTAAACCATGTCCCCAAGTGCCATGTCAGCATCTTTTTGAACCCCCCCAGGGACAGTGACTCCCCCACCTCTCTGGGCAGCCTGTGCCAGGGCCTGACCCCTCTGGCAGGGAAGAATTTTTTCTTCATATCCAAGCTAAACCTCCCCTGATGCAGCTTGAGGCCGTTTGCTCTCACCCCAAGTCTCATCGGCTTCCTCGCTTCCTCACTTCCTCACAGTGCTGTGCTTTGGTCTCGACGGTGCTGTGATGAATGTGTGTGCTGTTACGTGTCCTGGTAGTGGCGTGCAGTGCAGAACAGGTTGCTTTAAGCTCACACGTGAGCAGCGCTGCTTGTGACAGACACGGTCAAGCTGCAGTGATCCATTTAGGAAGCTCCGTTAACTTACGCTCCTTTGAGTATCTCCTAGGGAGAGAGGAGGGAATGCTCCCCTGCTGCTAGGGAAAATGACCCTGGTTTGAAGGATTATTTCAGTCAAACAAACTGTATAAAAATTTTCTCTTTCAATGCACAGTTCAGTGCGCTGAAGGTTCCTGAGCCGGTGGATACACAAACCGCCAAAATTGACGCCCAGGAGCGGGAAGCTGTAAGTGTTTACGCCATTCCCTAATGCCGGGGTTGTCTCTGACTTCTGTGAAGATGGGAAGGGGTGAGGGGGAAGGGGTGTCCTGTGCCTGCATCTGCGCAGGCCGGGCAGCCTGAGCTAGAGTGTGGCTCTGGTCTTCGCACATGTCTCTATCTTTTGTCTAAGCCAGAGGATCTCTACACGTGGAAGGGTTTGGCTATTTGGGATTTGACCAAGATTCTGTCCTCTTACCTAGTGTAATGAAGGTGAATTTTAATGCCAACTTAAAGCATGGGGTTGCAGGCTCACTCTAGGTCGCTGTCTTTATCGTAACCATACTCACCACGCCCTCTGCTTCCCTGCAGGCAAAGAGCACTGCTGAATACGTGCAGGCTTCCAAAGCTCGTATTGCCCAGTACGAGCAACAAGTAAGTCTGGACTTTGCTTAGTGAATATTCCCTTTAACCCAGCCTGGCACACACCTTGCTCTTACCTGTGTGTGCTTTGCTCTTTCTTGCTGACGAGTGACTTGTAACATGTTTGTTTCTGCTCCCACTTCAAGCTTCAGAAGCTCAGAAGCATGATTCCCTTTGAACAGATGACATTTGAAGACTTGCACGAAGCCTTCCCTGAAACCAGGCTGGACAAGGAGAAATACCCATACTGGCCCCACAGGCCGATTGCTGACCTGTAAACTGGTCTGGAAGCAGTTTGTCTGACGACTGTCAGACTCTGTGATCTTCTAAATAAAGCGTTTTTCCCTCCTGTTTGTGGCTTAGATCCTAGACCTGAGGTTACAGGGTTTTCAGAAACGTGGAACAATACACAAACTTGCAAATAGCCCGGTTTTCCTGGATTTTGTCTTTTCTACCCGTGAGCTTGTTTCTGTAGCAAGGACCAAGCTCCCAGCTAGACCTGCTGATAAAACTGAGTCCTGTTGCGTCTTCTATAATGCAAATAAACTGTCTGTTCGCCTCTAACCGCACGGTGCAGGGAACGTAGTAGTTCTGCCACTGCTGGCAAGTAGGCACTGGGAAGGTGAATGTGTAAAGCCTTTTGAGGTGCTGGAGCGTATTTTGTCGTGATCTGTGAGGCGACTGGAGTTAAGTCTCACAGGCAGGGGTCTAGGGCTGTGGTTTAGGTTGGTTGTGATGGTTTAGGTGCAGCCAGTTGCAGAAGGAGTTGGAGTGTAGATGGGTTGAGGTACATTTAAAAAAAAAACAAAATTTAAACTTTTCTTTTTTTAAAACATCACAAGTGTCACCCCGTTAATCCTGGTGATCCTGTTGTTCTCTCGGTCCTGCTTTCCCGAACGATGTGGATCTCACTGAAACTCATGGAAACAATAGCGCAAACGCTACAGGCTTGGATTGTTTTACTTAATTATCTGAGGTGGAATTCTTAAACACCTTTCCCCAGATGGAAATGTCTCCACAAGGGAAGGGCATTAACTCCCTTTTCTGACAGTCCTGTTTGTGGTAAGAATTACAGGCTGATGAAATGAAGGTGTTATTCCCTGATTTCACAACTGGTTTATTCAAATACCTTGTGTGCTGGTTTTGGCTGGTTTCTCAGCCAAAACCAGTGCACCTTGCTAGCCCACGGGATACTTTAAGAACATATGTAGTTCCACTGAACTAGAGTACAAAGCACTAAGTGTGCAGGTCTCGTGCCTTGTGGGTATGTGGGGTTTTTTTCCTTTTATTTAGGCAACTGAAACTACCGCAGCTCTTTGAATCAAGCAGGAAAAAAATGACAGCGGAGGGATTGGAAGAAATACAGTGGAGAAAGACTGAAGGAGCGCTGTGCAGAGCGGGTCTCTAACTGCTCCATTTTACAGAAATAATAGCAAAAAAACCCAGGAAGAGGAAGAAGTGACCACAGAGAAGCACTTTCTCCACAACCTGCAGAAATAGGCCCTGCTCCTGCGGTTGCCGGCGGGGATCTTTCCTGGCTGGCTGCCCTTTTTCCTGGGCCGTCCTGCGCAGGTTCGGCGGCCGGGCGCCCTCCTTGGCGAGGTGTTTGGTGGTCTGCGTGTCCGTGGCTCTCGGCGGCAGCTCCCTGTGCACGTCTGCAAGGAGCAAACAGCACGTGTCAATGCAGGGGGGTCGGGGGGGGGACCGACACTGGGGCGCTGGCTGCCCTGAGGCAACCCACCCTCGCTCAGAGGAGCCTGCAGCAGAATGCAGGTAACCTGACCTACTCGTTTTTAAGAGCTGTTATGGGTTGCTTTAGCTTGCTGGAAGCTTCCAAGAACCTTGCCTGAGTGTAGGGATGTGTGCTGCTGGTGCAACAGCAAGGAGGTGTCTGACACAGCCATGATCATGAGCAGGAAGGTGCCTAAGAAGAACAGCACTGCAGAACAACATGAAAACAAAGCAAGCCCTTGATGACTGTCGTCGTTTTCTTGCATCTGGAATCCCGTCCGCATTCAGTTGCCTGGTGGGGAAGAGGGGAAATTTCTGGCTCCAGCAAGGGATAAAGCCTGGCTGTTCATGACTTCAGTGTTCATGGACGTGTCCAGAAATGCCCGAAGACCTCCCTTAGAGCTGGTACCTGGGTAAAAATCAGTTCTTATTCAGTAAAGATGGGTACCTGTTACAGGTGGTTTGTTGGAGGAAGCTGGAAGGATGTTGTCGAGAGTCAGAGCTAACAAGGAGCTGCCGAGGATGGTGGCAATCTGGAAATTGATTTTCTCCTCGAGAGAGCTGGGTCTGAACGACACAGCTGGAAGGATGTTGTTGAGAATCAGGGCTAACACAGATACAGGGCGCACGTTAGGAGGATCAGGTTCAAAACATACAGAGTGGGTCGTCTCTGCACGGAAATCTGTTGAAGAAGATGGGCAAAATTGAGGTGAGCAGGAGATAACCTGCTGTGTTGGGTGAACGCTTGGTCCCTAATGTAGAAAAGTATCTTGTTTCATACTATTTTTTTTTTTTTGGTGGCAAACCAGTGCAATATGATATGACAGTACTGCCATACCACATAGGTGACCACGGAAAATTCCCCGTCATCCAGCTCTTCTATGTATTCAGTGATGCTCAGGTTGGTCCATCAGTCAGGAAGTAGCTCTGGCTGTCCTTCATCACCTCAGCTGATGTCCGTCTCGTCTTCATGACAAGGGCTGTTACTGCTTGGGCAGGAGGGAGGAGTTGCAAAATTTAGGCATTATTAGAGGTCGGTTCTTTCCTCTCCCTTTCCCTCGCAACCAAGAGTGGGTGCGGATGGGGAAAGGCAACGTTTCACGTGCTGCTGGGGTTTCTTCGCTCATCAGGGAGAAATTAAAAAGGACTCTCGTGAAGAGGCTTGGCTGGATCTCTGGGAATGCAGATCGGAGGGGGAATCTCCAGTGAATTAGGACAGTTGTCCCTTGCGGATGGGAGCTGGAGGGTTTTGCGTCACCTCTGCTTATTTTTCAACCCTTCCTGTTGGGATGAACTCGGACTGCAGTTTGGATGCCTGAAACTGTCCTTAGTTTCCTCTCATTTCCATGGCTTTCAGGTATGTTTAAAGATCAGTCCTGCATAACCATGTGTGAACGAGCAGCCTTGTTGCAAGAAGCCTGCTAGTCTCTTGGTTTGTAGAGTCCAGTCCCAGGGAGGGGGACTTGCCACAGAACATCCAGATGCTTCCAGAGATGTTGCTGGGAAACGTGTCAAAACAGAATGACAATGTTTTAGCTCATTTTCCCTGGTGTTACATGACCTCAGCCCCACTAACCAAGTGTAAGTGCGCGGTGCTGCTAAGGGAACGCCAGAGTTAGCCAGGGTCTGGCTCATCTATTCCTCCTGCAAATTTAGCCCAGCTCTGGTAAAACTCAGCTTGCCGCTGTGGCCGGGTAGAGGAATGAAGCTATGCTCAGGTTGCACGTCTGGGTGTCAAAGGGGAACTTGAGGCTCACCAAGCCGCACGATAAGGTAACCTGGAAGGGCTGGGTGGGGTTGAAGCTGCCGTTGTGCAGGACGGACACACAATCCAAGTTTGAGTTTTGCCCGTTCACTCTGGAGGAAAGAAAAGTGGCGAGGGACTGAGCTGCAAGACACTGCAATGCTCTACGGGCTCACAAAAGCCGGGCTGTAAGCATCCTTCTGGGGGGGGCTCTGCACTGTCACCCAGCCATGGGAGGCAGCAGTGAGGAGAGAAAACCTGCGGCTTGAAGAGGGGCTGGTGAGTGCCTCTGGGCTAAGGTTTGTAGTGGCTGAACTCACGTACAAGACAGCTGGTTTTCCCCCTCCGCCTCCTAGAGAAATGTCTTTCTCTCTCCCCTCTGCTTCCCACTCTCACCCGGGGCAGGGCTCGCTGCTGGCTCTGCCGTGCTGCGGAGCCGCCTCCCCTCCCTTGCCCCAGCCGAGGAGCTGGCAGCGGCGCCCGGCCCTTGGTCACACGCGCAGTGGTCTGTCCCCTACCACCAAACTGCTACGGGTCATTCCGTTCCACGACACTGCTGGTCTCCGACGCTTCCTCAGCTTCAACTACGGCCAGATTTCGGGAGATGTTACAGTATGACAGAGCCACAAAGTGCTTTGTATGAAACTGTGGTCGCCTTTAAGGTAACTTGCGAGGTTCTTGGTTACAGAGAGCTCATGGGAACAACTTTTAACAGTATGAGTTTATCCCGTTTCCTACAGTAATACCAACAGCTTGCATCCATTGCATTTCTCTTAAGCCAGTGGATAAAGATGAAAGGGGAACCTACCGCTCTAAAATGAAGATGTGGGGAGACCAATACGCACCCGTGGGCAGAACGACTTTGGAAATGTTACAGAAATCCTGCGGGTGCCAGGTTGCCAAAGTGGTTTTCCGCTCCTGGGGGAAGAAGCTGAAGGAGAGAAATGAGCACCGGGCTCGGCACCAGCTGTCGTGCTGGGCATCACAGGAGAGAGACGCTCTCGAGGGACCTACCGGGTACAACATGGAGTAAAACGTGACTGCCTGGAGCTTTTCATCCTGGAGAGACCAAAGGGAGGATATTTAGGTCATTTCCTTAGGCACATCCAATGCAGAGCCCAGAAGCTCTCCCCTGTTGTTCTTGCAGTGGACAGCACAGGTTGCAGAAATTCAGCTCAGGAAGAGAGCTCAAGTATCTTGGTCCTACAGCTGAAGAGAAGAGGGAGCATGTGATCCAGTAATTTGAAAAAAAAAAAAGATTATTGTTGTTAACATTTACCTGCCAGTGCCCTGCAACTGCATTGCTCGGACCAGGCACTCTGCGCAGCTGCTTCTAGAGCCTGGTATAAAGCTTTGTTTGGCTGTGCCTGCTTCTGGACTTCTTCCTGGAAGTGCATGGAAGAAAATAATCCAGATCTTCCAAAAATGCTTTCCGACAGCAGAAAGCTGAAGAAGGGGAAGCCAGTTCTCAGCCCCATGTCCTTGCTGGCCCAGCCCTGCCTGGCAGAAGACTCAGACCCCAGCCTAGCAATCACCCCGCTTTCTGTTATAAAGACTCGACATGGGGCTTGGGTCCTTACCACCAGCATAAAATCCATCTTCACTTCCAGAGGCTCCTTCAAGTTTGTTTTGGGCAGTACGTGTGCGTGCAGCTTGCTGTGAGAGGAACTGGTCAAGTGCTCAACAACATCGTAGCAGGGACAGACGTACCTTGGAGCAGCCCCTGCTAGGGAAAAAAATCCACTTGAATCAGGAAAGGATCAGGCAAGATCTCAACCTGAGGGAGAGAGTTGTACCAAAAGAGAAAGGGTGTGGAGCTGTGGATATGAAAAACATCACGAACACGGGCGAATCGATGCGAGAAGTGATGAGAACAGAATTCCTCCAAGCTTTTCTGTCCCTCTTGAACTTACCTGTCCCAAGCGATAAGGTGAGGATCGCTATAAAAGCTCATCATCTCCCGCTTCCAAAGGAGGATGCAAATGGTACCGTGTGTCTTATGAACAGCTCCAGGACACGTCATCTGTTATGTAGAAGTTGATTTGATATTTATTAATGAGGGTGGATATTTTGTAAACAAAATCTAGACTTTTTATGTATTTACTTGCATTTGAAGGAAGAATTTGCTAATGGTTTGATGCACTCAGCTGGCTCTTGGGAAGAGGCTTTAGTTGCGGCAAAGGAAAAGTAAGTCATTAACAAAAAAAAATTCAACAATTTGAGGGAGAGGAAAAGAAAGGGCCCATCTCCACAAATCGTGTCTCATTTACCAGGCTGCTACTCCTCTGAAATGGAAGAGGAATTAGTGCTTGTGCATCGTGAGGGGTGCCGGGGAGGCAGAGGAGAGGCCGCTCTCCTTCGAGCCTGGTCCTGTTCCCCAGCAGCCCGGGATGCGGGGTGTTAGAGCATGTCCCCATTTCTCAAAGCACTGAACCTTTCAGGCACCCACTGGTTTTCTGTTTCTACCTCCTTGCTGATCTCCCGTGCTCTCGAGGTGCTGCTCCAAGTCCTCGCGGTTAAGATGAAAGACCCAGAGGGTTTTTTTTATATCTCCATCTGTGTTTCCCTCAGCCGCCCTCTTCTCCACCACTCCCTCTTTTCTGTGATGTGATTGTAGCGATACCTTCAGGTGCTTGAAGTGACCGTTCCCTTGAGGGGAGCAGCTCCAGTTCATGTGTGCTTGGTAAGTCCCATCCCACTGGCACATCGTAGCCAGCACCTTATTACTGTGGCCTCTGGTTGTGTCTAGGTAGGAGGTGGGAAGCGTGTGGACCATAAGACAGGGTTTGCCTCAGACATAAGGGGCACGAGGAGAAGCAGAGGTGGCCGCTGTGACGGGGCTTGAGGGCTGTGTTCGTTGCAGGAGCTTACGTTGGTGGCTGACGGTGTCACTGGAAGTGGGACAACGTTGAGCCCCCAGAATGGTGCTGGAGGTGACTCGGCCTCCAGCCATCCCTTACGTCTGCCAGCAGCTGGTGGGATGCGAGCGCACATTTAGGTTGGGCATTAGGAAAAGGTTCTTCCCCCCGAGGGTGGTGGAGTCCTGGAACAGGCTCCCCAGGGAGGCATCATGGAACCAGCCTGGCGATGTCCAAGAAGCACTTGGACAAGGCCCTCAGAGACACGGTGTGAATTTGGGGTTGTCCTGTGCAGGGACGGGAGCTGGACTTGGTGATCCTTGGGGGTCTCTTCCGACTCAGGGCATTCTGTGATTCTAATGGGAGCTGCAAATCTATCCAGTTGCTCTGCAGACTTTTGGTAGCCGCAGCGCCCTGTTGCAGCGAGGTCCTCGGCTCCCCTGCACCCTGCGCAACGCCCCTCCCGCAGCAGCGCGCACAGGCGGGAGGGAAGCCGGGTCCATGCGAGGCTGGGTGAGGCGACGGGGTGACTCGGGTGCTCAGCGAATGCCCTCCCTGCGCGGCACCCCGCTTCTTCCCCTCCCCAGCGAAGCACCCAAGCCCTGGCTGCGGGACCCTCCCCCGGCTCCAGCGCAGCAATGGCAGCTCCCCTTGATTTCCCCGGGGCTGCAGCAGCGGACGGTCCGTCCCCAGCCCCCATCGCGCCCCCAGCCCCCGGGGTGCTCCGGCAGCGCACCCGGGGTGCCCCGGCGGGGCCGGGGGAGGGTGGGAGGCGCGGGGGGTTGGCAGCAGCGCCGGGGGGGGTCTGGGCTACCGGTGACCGCGTGGCCTAATGGATAAGGCGTCTGACTTCGGATCAGAAGATTGAGGGTTCGAGTCCCTTCGTGGTCGGCCCTTTTCCCCCCATTTTTAGACCCACGCCCGCTTTCCACCCTTCCCCCTTCGCGCCTCTTCCCTTTATTGGGGGGGGGGGGGGGGGCGTGGGGCGGGGGGAAAAAGCGCTCCCAGGCTTGCTCTCGGCCCGGCCCGGCCCGACTCCGCGTCCCCCCGCTGCGGGTCCCCCCGTGGGTTCCCCGCGGGACGGCGTTTGCAGCCCCGCAGCGCACGGTCCGGCGGGGCGGGCGGGGGCCGGGGCCGTTCCCACGGGCCGGGGGAGCGGCTCCGTGCAGCCCCAGTGGCCTAATGGATAAGGCACTGGCCTCCTAAGCCAGGGATTGTGGGTTCGAGTCCCATCTGGGGTGAGCACCCCCAATTTTTTGCCAGCGCCAACCCTGTTTCCGCGCTCCTTCTCCCCATTTCAGTGCCGCCAGCCCCTGCCCCGCCTCCTGCTGCTGCTGCCGCCCGTGGGTGCTGGCTTTGGCTGCCCGGTGGGAAGATGTTTCTGTTGCAGATGTCAGTTAAGGCGATTAATGCAACGGGAGAACCGAAAAGCGCAAATAAAAGCGCTGCCGAATGTGCGTATGTGGGCACAGCCGCTGGAGACGGAGCTCACCGAGGGGGAGGTTGGGGTGGGCCGTGACGGGCGCTTTGGGGCAGCTCCAGGCTCCCTCACTGTCCCAACAACGGCTGCACGCAGGCTCTACACGATGCCGTTGGGCCGATGTGGTTCTCTGCGCCCGGCCAGTGGTCCCAGTTTAGACCTCATGAAAAAAGGAAGCAACGAGGAGCGGCTACAAACTGCCCCGGGCTTCAGCGCAAAGGCGGATGCTTTATCCGTCCGGTCCCGCACGGCGAGAGCTCAAGTGAGGCTGTTACAGAGCAAGTAACAACCAGCTTTTCCTTGGGACCTGCTACTGAAAGGATGACTTTTGAAGAGGTGTTAACGAAAGGATGGTTTCTGGAGGGGAAGGCGCATCCCTCACTGGCTCCGCTCCATCCGCCCAGACCACGGGCACCTTTCGAGGTGTCCCAGAAGGTGCAAAAGCAGAGCAGTTAAAGCTGTGGGTTTTTTTAGCAGAGCTGGGTCTGTGCTGGGCCAGGGCTGAGCAGGGAATTTCAGCTGCATTTTTACCCCCTCCAGGTGCTCCCTGTGTCATCAACTCACCCCCAACAGAAAGCTGACTGATGCTGGGCGATGACTACCTTGCAGGTGCCATGCAAACCTCTTCCTGGAGCAGGATAAGCTCTAATGGGAAGGAAGCTTTGCTCCTCCACCAGAAACCACATCTCTGTGAGGGATGGGTGGCTGGGGGTCGTGCAGTTTGGCTGTGCTGCTCTGGGACCAGCGTCCTCCATGTAAATGCCTTTGGGATAATGCCCTCTCAGGCTCATTGCATTAAAAAGCTGTGTGGAGGGCCTTTTCCTGCGGAGTTAATGGATTTTGAAAGGCAGCTGCGGTCAGGGTGATATCATCCTAGTAAAACCTAAAGCAAAGTTTCTTTCGAAGTCATTTTCTCTGTTAGGTGTGGGAGGAGATGACTCTGCCTGGAAAGCGGCAAAGCTGCTGAAGCACCAGGCGCTGGACCACTGTCAGCCCCAGGCAGCTGAGCTGCAGGTCTCTGTGCCGCTCAGCAAACGCCTGCTTTGGGGGCTGGGGAAAGGGGCTAAAGGGGTGTCTCCAGGCTGGTATTACCTGGGACCAGTTGACTTCCACCTCGCTGGGTGACCAGCTTCAGGGCTGGGGCTGAAAGCACAGTGAGAGCATATTTTCTACATCCTTCCTACAAGTTGGGACAGCATCAAGTGGCTCTTGGGGGCTTGTGTTTGCTGCTGGGATGTCCTGGTGACAGCATCGCGAGGGGCCTGGGCAGCTTCGCTGCGGGGGCTGAGGGACTTCCATCAGCAGTGGCAGCACCAGGTTTTGTTCCTGCTGCTTCTCTCCTCTCCTGCCCCTGGAGCAGTAAGTCTCAGGTGGCAGAAGGCTGGACCTGTGCTGCTCCTTGTGAGTGGGTTGGTCTTGCTGGCTGGTGGGCAAGGACCAGGGTGCAGAAAGGGAAGGAAAGAGCGCCAGGGTGAAATGCTGCAGTGACATGAGGCTTCCTCAGGGCTGCGAATCCCCTGGTGCTGGGCGAGAGTGGGCAACCACTGCCAGCAACAAGGAGCCCTGCCTGCACCCTGGGGTGAGACCCCGGGTCCAAGGGACACTCGGCCACAGTGGGCTCGGACCCTTGGCCCCCGCTCTGCAGTCAAGCACTGGACCTGCTTATCCCCACCACACACCTGGCGCGGTGCTGCCCCCCCATCACACCACCCTCTCCCCCCCGGCACCGCTGGGATTTGCACCCTATGCCCCCTGGTACCCCCTACACTCTTGGGGGGGGCGGGGGTGGATGGAGCTGGGGCAGCTGCTGCCTGCTCCAGTTCATCTGCTGGCTGCTGCCGCCCACCGCGCTGGGAAGCTTTGCACACCTGCAGAGCACAGGTGCTTGTCTCGTGCAGCCCTTTCTCTCTGGCATGTGTCTGCTCAGCTTTTCTTTCACGGACACATCAGAAGACACGTTGGCTGAAGCTGAGCTGAACATACCCCAGGAACCACCATGTCCCCAAAACCTCCCATGGCTGTGGAAGAGGTTAAGAAGCCTTCCTGCCCTGCACCCAGCTTTGGGAAACTCATTTTTTAGGCTTAGATGAGAACCACAGGTTTTGGGGAGAAGCGACGCTGCGCTGGGGGTAGAACGCAGGAGGTCTTATTGATAATGAGCAGGAGTTTAACAAGGCCCGTGGTCTTTCTCGCTGTGTCACACCGTTATGCTGCAGCAGTGCCTGTCACCAGCAGCCCATTGACACTGTGACCGCCTCACCGAAGGCTCTCACTGAAAGGACGGGTTGCCTCCAGGGTCCCGGCTGTCCCGGTCCTCCTTCCTTCATGCTGGGAGTCAAACACTCCTTCCCTCCCACTTAGGGCTCATACACAGCCTCGGCTGGACGTGCCGGTCTTGGCTTTGCCTTTGCCTGGGGCCGTGGCAGGGAAGGCCTGGACTCGTGTACCCCCAGGAGCTGGAGGGGGGGTGACCCCAGCTGCTCTGTGTTGGGGGGTGGGGGTGTCTCCTGGATGGTCTTTGCCCTTTCCACTTTTGGGTTGCATTTGTGTTCTGAGTTGCTGGCACCATCGGAAGCACGGCTTGAGCAGCGGGCAGCAAAGCTGGTAGCGGGAGGGCAACATCGCTGCTCCAGCCCGCAGGTTTCCTGCGCAGCACAGTCTCCATCAGCACACAGGGGGTAAACTGAGGCTGGGGGGGCGCGGGGGTGTCTGTGGGGTCAATGATGACCTGCTGGCACTGGGGGTCCCGTGGCGGGGAGGGACCCCTCACCCACTCATCCCCATGGAACGCGTAGAGCTGGGAGGAGCAGCTGCGATCCCAAGAGGGATGGGAGAGTGGCCGATGCCCAGGGGGTGGCAGGGACCCCCCGGGACCCCCCCGGTGTGTGTGTCACTGTCCCCAAAGTAGGCTTATGGGGGACCACGTGGCCTAATGGATAAGGCGTCTGACTTCGGATCAGAAGATTGAGGGTTCGAGTCCCTTCGTGGTTGTTTTAAAGCCACGAGAGATCCTCGAGTCGTTTAATTTCTTGGGGTACCCCGTGGCGTGGGAGCATCCCCGGGGGTACCGGTGGGGTAAAACCCGAGGTAAGGCGCCCGTTCTGGGGACAGGGATCTGCTCCGCAAGTCCCCGGGGGTCGCCCCGGGGTGGGGGTGGGTGGGATTCGTGCCGGGCGGGGGCTGAGCCCCAGCTGGGGCCGGTTCCGAGGGGGAGATAAAAGGGCGGCGGCGGCCCGGGATGCGGCTTTTCACCGCTGCGGGGAGCTCCCGGTGGGCTAGGTGAGGTACCGGGGTCGGTCGGTCTTGGGGGGTGGGAGGGTTACCCACGTCGCCCTTCCCTGCTGTAAAGAACCGAGGTGGGGGGGGAAAAAAAGCCGCTCTTACCCCAGGTGGGACTCGAACCCACAGTCCCTGGCTTAGGAGGCCAGTGCCTTATCCATTAGGCCACTGGGGCCGCCCAAGAGCCGCCCCCCTGCTCTGCCCCGCGCCCGCCCGCCCCCGCCCCACAGCCGGGGTCCGGAGCGAACGGCGCCGTCCCGCGGGGGGGCGGCTTTATCGCACCGAGACCCCGCGATGGGCACCGGCCCCGGGGGAGCGGGGGGAGGCCGTGCGGGAGGAGCTGGGCCCTTCGCGGGGGGCTTCAGGTGCCCCCGCGCCATGGCTGGGCTGCGCACGGGGCTGGGGCCGCCCCGGGCGGTGGAGGGAGGAGAGCTGCCTGGTTTGGGGGTGGGGGGTGAGGCGGTGCTGCCTTGTTCCGGGGGATGGCCGGCCCGGGGGGCCCTCCATGGGCTGTGGGGGGACCCCCCTTCCTGCACACCATGGGCACGCTCCCCTCCGGCCATCAGAGAGTTAAGTTACAGCACCAAAAATACGTGTATACGCAGCCCCAGTGGCCTAATGGATAAGGCACTGGCCTCCTAAGCCAGGGATTGTGGGTTCGAGTCCCATCTGGGGTGACTCTTTTCTGCTCCGGGCATCCACGCCGGCGTGGGGGGTCCCTGCTGCCGTCAGGGGCGCGGCACCCCTTTCTGGGGCACCCCCGGGGCACCCCCCCGGCGGCCCGATGGGGGCAAGGAGGTGGTTTCTTGGAATGAAAAACTACCACTAGCGTAGAATGCGCCTTTAATCGCCTCCAACCCCCGGCGGCGTGTGCTGCCTCCGGGGCTTTGAGCAAAATTTTGCGGATATTGCTGTAAAACCTGGTGCGGGAGACGCGAGCGGCAGGCGGTGCGTGGCTGGGGGTCTCCTGGTCGCGGGGGTCTCGGCTGAGGGTGTTGCTGGCCCAGTTGACGTTGGTGTGATGACTTTCAGGGTGAGAAATAAGCCTGAAGCAGCAACACCCCCCAAGGGCCAGGGCACAGCACGGAGCCGCAGGCGCCTTGGCCTGGGAGAGGGGAGCTGGCAGCCACCCCCCTCCCACACCAAAACGCTTTAGGCAGGAGAAAAGGTTATTATCTTTGCTGCCCTTTCTGGGCAGGGCAGGTGCGGAGGTGGCCAGCCTGGGGCAGGGATTCCTGGGAGGGATGTCGGGATGCAAGGGTGTGCTCCCGCACTGCCCCAGGCAGCCTCTTTCGGGGAGGATGAGGGATGGGAGCGCTCTGCTATGTAAATGCTGGACCGTGCAAGGGCAAAGCTCAAAAGTCCCCTTCCCAAAGGGGACCATCATGCCCTGGCTGGCAAAGGTCCCATGTGCCGGCTGTAGGGGAGGTGTGGGTGTTGGGGCAGAGCCCCCTGCACCTCGCTGTGCCCCAGTTAAACTCCAGGGACCAGCCCTTTCCCCTTTTATTTGGCTTTTGCCTAAAACAGAGCCACCTCTCCCCACCCCAGGTGGGACTCGAACCCACAATCCCTGACTTAGAAGGCCAGTGCCTTATCCATTAGGCCACTGGGGCCCCAGAAAAAGGTGAAATAAAGGTAATTTCAGTATTTTTGAGACATTTCCCACTGCTGCCCCCCCACTGAAAACCAATCTGTTGGTGGTGAAATCCACATTAAACCACAGAACTTTGTTCTGTTTAAACAGGGGCCACTAATGCGGGTGTTTGAAGCCTGAAATGCTTTAGTTTGAGGGTTTTATGGTGTCTGACGTCAGGGCCAGAAGCCTCCTGTACTCACAGGGTGGTTTTTGACCAGAGAGCAACTGCCTCCTGCCAAATTCCTGCTGTGGCTTTAGGCTAATGTAACGAAATGACACGCACCTGTTTTGGTTAGGGGGAAAAAAAGATCAACTAAAATGGAAGGAAAGTGCTTGAAATGGTGACTATTCTATTTGCTAGTTAGCTAAGCGGTTAGACTGCTTTTACTCCTCCCTTTTGTTCCCCAAAAATCTACTGCTGCGTCTGTGTTCAGCAGCAGAGGGTGCTCTCATAGAGCCAAGGGCTGGATGAAGGGGGTCAAAGAATAAAAAAAAAAGTAGCTGACAAAAATCTGCATTTTCAGTTTCTCTCAACATGAACAATAAGTTTTTCTGCAAAACGATCGGCAGGCTGTCACAGTGTATCACTAGGTTCAAAAGGAGATGTTAAATACTTTTATTTACACTTTCAGACCATTTTTATTCACTATAGGTCAGGGAGTTCAGCGTCATCTACAGCTGCCAATGCCATTTCTTTAGAAAGACGGCACGCCAAGGACTCGATCTCTGCTCTTCTCAGTCGAAGTCTGCCCGCCTGCTCTGTTTTATAGCTGAGTGTATCTTCTTCTGTCGTAGTCGCTCACGGTTCATTTTTTCCACCCTAAAACAAAAAAGAAAAGATCCTTTAATGTACAAAGGAAACCTTTAATCTTTGCGCACAGTTATAATCTAGATTTGATGAGCCAATGAATGTCCACAGGCAGAAAAAGCCAGTCCCTGTTCTCGGGATGCCACCCAGGAAAGCAGTTAAGATCTACCAGACCAGGGATTTAAAAAAAAAAATAAAATATCTTAAGATGTATGAAGAAGATTGTTTAAAGAGGCTGCAAACTAACTCATGGAACATGATGGTCTGAATCCATCTCAAATAAAGGCCGCTTCCATAAAGATACCTCTCTATGAATTTCTGTGTAGTCTCCTTAGACTCCACCTCGGGCTTCTCGGTGGCCTCCGCCACCATGGTTCTGATTTTCTCTAAACAGATCGCCAGATTCCTCATCTGGTAGCGACTCTCTTCAGAGTTCACGATCAGCTCACCAGCTCGGTTTATCTTATTCCTGTGCTGAAGAGGGGAAGCCACAATGTGATCAGTGAAACCTCACTAGACTCATCATGTTCTGGCTACAAGCATTACACTCAGACCGTGGCTGGGAAGGGCAGGGTAGTTACCATCGATGCCATTTTTTGTCTCACAGCTTCTGGAATCCAGTCTGCTGACGCCAGGTGGAACCGAACTTCTGCCTTGGTATTCACTGGGAGGAAAAACAGGTGGTGGTTTTTTAAATTTTTTTCAATGTAATGGCTCGCCTTCCTAAGTTTTATGAGATGATCCAGTCTGTTCACTGCTGGCTTTGAACCCAGGATGATCCCGGTATTAACTTCCTGAAAGATCACAATTTTTTTCTTGCTATATTTTTCCGCTCTATAAGACAAACTCTAAACTTTTATTGAGACTCTGTCCTGGTTATTTCCCCTTCAGGACACTACAAGATGTATTGCTAGTGCCAGTCACTACCTTATTTTTAACGGCAAAGGCAGAAGAAGGAGGACTTCTAGTTTATTTGAATTAAGCTGAGAATTTATTGCACTGTGAAGTGTCAGAATGCAGTTGGCCTGATGTACGTTTGATTAGTGAAAACAGGCTAGACAGAAGCGGTGTTCCATGAGACACGTGTGGCAGCAACGATCCCAGGAAGAGTGTTTCTAGGAGAATCCAGTTTGGTACCACTGGTCTTCACCATTGTGAAGGCTTAAGAGGTCTGTTAAAACGTAAGGTGGTGATGATGAAAAATCAGCACCGGGCAGCGCAAAGACGCTCAATTTCAAGCTCCCAATATTTCACCACAAAGTACAAAGAAGCAATTTAAAGATTAGGACTTTTTTTCCCCCCCTTTAAAGCCTCCCCCTCACCTTTATTTACGTGCTGCCCGCCGGGGCCGCTGCTCCGGCAGTAGGACACGGTCAGGCGAGCTGGAAGAGAAGAGCAGAGCGCGCTGACCCGGAGCCACGTCCCCAGCTGGTTTTGCAGCGGGGAACGGGGACGGCCCGGGCTGCAGCACGCGGGCCTGCAGGACGCCGGTGACCCGGCGGTGCTCACGCTTTGGGCTTAGCTCTGCGCTGAGCACGGGCTCGGTAGTCCCGAGTCTAACCCACCGCCGGGCACCCGGGCCCAGGTGCGTGTCGGGGTGCTCACCCAGGGGGATGTTGAGGGTGGCCGGCTGCGTCTCCTCCTGGAAAACACGGCGGGGTGAGGGCGTTGGGGGGGGGACCCCGATCGCCCCGGGGTGACGCCCCCGGCGCGGGGCACCCGGGGCTGCCTGGCCCCACCCCTTCCGCGAAACCCCGCCCACCCGCCGTACCAACCCGCTTCTGCTAAGCCCCGCCCATTCACCACGGCACCGCCCCTTGTGAGAAACTCCGCCCACCCGCCGTACCAACCCGCTTCTGCTAAGCCCCGCCCATTCACCACGGCACCGCCCCTTGTGAGAAACTCCGCCCACCCGCCGTACCAACCCGCTTGTGCTAAGCCCCGCCCATTCGCCACGGCAACGCCCCTTGAGAGAAGCCCCGCCCACCCGCCGTACCAACCCGCTTGTGCTAAGCCCCGCCTGCTAACGGTGGCACCGCCCCCCGTGAGAAACCCCGCCCAGCCATTCCGCCACTCCGGCGCTAAGCCCCGCCCCTCTCTCGTCTTCCTCCTTCCCCTCGCCTCACACACCGGGGCGTCGGCGGCGCCGTCCTGCCGCGGCGGGTAGAGCTTGTCCAGGCTGTAGGCGCTCCGGTACTCGGTCCCGGCGGCGGCCCGCTGCGAGAACCGGGCGGCGACAAACCCAAGCGGCGGCCGGTACAGGCCCCGCAGCGTGTGCGCCGCCATCTTGGTTCCCGCGGTGCACCTCCGCTATGGCGTCCCCGCGGAAACGGCGGCCGCGCCCCGCGTTCCGGGGCGGGGCCTGTGGGGGCAGGAGGGGTTTGGACGTATGGGATAGATGGGGTGTGTGGCGTCTGTTGGGTGTGTGCGTGGGGATGCATGGGATCTATGGGGTGTGCGATGCCCGGGAGGTCTGTGGGGCACCATGGGGGTGGGGATGTGGGAGGTCTTGGGGGTGTGTGTGTGTTTATGTGGTCTGTGGGGCACCGTGGGGGTGGGGATGTGAGAGGTCTTGGGGGTGGGTGTGTGTTTATGTGGTCTGTGGGGCACCGTGGGGGGATGTGGGAGGTCTGGGGGCGGTTTATGGAGTCTGTGGGGCACCGTGGGGGGATGTGGGAGGTCTGAGGGGCTTTATGGAGTCTGTGGGGCTCTATGTGGGGGGATATGGGAGGTCTAGGGGTGGTTTATGGAGTCCGTGGGGCACCGTGGGAGGATGTGGGAGGTCTGGGGGGGTGTTTATGGGGTCTGGGGGTCACCGTGGGGGGATGTGGGAGGTCTGGGGTGGGTTATGGGGTCTGTGGGGCACTGAGGCAGGGCCTGCTGTGGCAGGTGAGGACAAGGGTGCTGGGGTGAGGTGGCCGTGGGGTGGCCTGGTGTGACCCATGGGGGGACCCGTGTGGGGCATGGGAGGCCTCGGGTGGGTACCAGGGCCTGGTTTGGGCAGCCCCTTTCCAGCTCGTCACGGCACAGGCAGCGGTGGGGGACAGCGTGCTCCCGCCTGCACCCCACGCCTTCGCGAGCTGTGCGGCTGATGGCCGGGCATAAAAGTGAAAATACACCCACCACGTTTAATTTGCTGTCTAGTTCTTGCACCTGGGATGCTTCAGCTTTCAGATTTTTATCTGCTCAAGAGTGCAAAAAAGTTTTATATATATGTGTGTGTATATATATTTTTAATGAAGGCTGGTGCCGCAGCATATGTATGTTTCCAGGTCAGTAAGAGGGATGCCGAGGTGGAAGTGGGACGCAGGGGATTGAAGAATTTGTGGAAATCCTTCAGCTCTTGCTCCTGTTGGAGCTCTCACGTTGGCTTGACAAGAAGGCTGTGCGTTTGAGAGGAGCAAGGACTGCTATTCCTGGCAGCAAGAAAATGCACAGGCAGGGCTGGGGCTGTCATTAGCTCTCAAGTTTTGACAGGAGCTGATGATCCTTTGTTTAAAACTGTGGGTGAAATCGAAATGGGTGTTTCGAAGCTGATCTAAAGACAGCATGTGTCTGGGGATCTGAGCTGGGTCCCAGCTAGATATTCTGAGCAAAATCAGGAAGCTCCGTCCTCGGGAAAGTAGCAGGTCCCAAACGCTGATGGTCGGTCTGCTCTGACTGATGCTGAGCAGCGCTCGGGCACCAAGGAGGGCTCTGCCCTTTCTTTTAATTGAATCTCTGTGTCCTGGGGTCTGCTCTGCTTCCCCTGGCCAAACTCAGCTGAAAACAGAATGCTTTAAGGCAAAAAAACCCCAGAACTGTCAGAGAAAACCATGCCATCTGGTGACCTTAATTTATGACAGGGAACAGGTAAACGTTTGTGATTTGTAGCCAGAGGGATGGGTAAAATATCCAAAGCAGGATGACTCATTTTACCAACTGTTGTCAAACATGTCGGTGTTACTGCGCTGGTGACGCACGCCAAGGACGGTGTCATTGTACGGTGCACGCAGGGGCTGGGAAAGGAGCTTGAAGGTCACGCGGATGAAGCCGGACCCATCTAAAAGGACGTTTCTCTGGTTTGCTTCATTCCCACACTGCGATGGCTGAAAAGAGATTTGGTGAAAAGCAGAATAGCCTCTGCTCGGGTGGTTGGAGACGGCGCTGCCTGGCAGGCAGGGCTTGGGGTGACAAGGTCGTACTTTGGCGTGACCCAAGAAGAGCCAAGCTTTTAACATTTCAGCTGGAGAAATGAACCGCCTCAGTGCTGACGCTGGCTTGGAAAGCAAGCCCAGCCCGTTTGTGGTGGTGGTCACCGGTGAGCAGGAGCTGTAAGGAGCCGTGCCTGAAACGTGATGCAAAAGCTGCTGTGTGCAAGGAGCCGGTCGCTCCTTGTGTGAGTGAGGGCACAAGCCATTAAGGTAGGAGCAAGTCTGGTCTTTGAGGGGCCTTCCAGAAGGTCTCAGCTCCTGAAAGAGAGGGAAGACCGCTGAATCGGGACAGCTCGCTCTTCATGAGTTCGAGCTCTGTAAAACCCTCGAATTTGTGCTTCAAGCGGTCCATCCCTATTTCTAATGAGGGGTGCTTTTCTGAAGGGTTATTCAAGCTGGTGGTAAAGTAAGAAGCCAAACTAGATCTGATAGAAACACACTTGTCTAAATATCATCTTCCAAATTCAGCATAAAACTGAATTCTTGACAAGCTGTGCCCTATTGAGCTCAATGGCGTGAGCTGAATAGGGTCACTGCTTTTGTCAAATACTGAAATTAAGAAATAATGATTAATATATCGTACTGTTTCTCATCCATTGTAATTGCGTGCAGTATTTTCCCTTCCGTCCCGAATCATGGGGGTGTGCTATTAAATAGCTGCTGCTCCCTGTTAGGCCAGTTACAGGGCACCACATAGGTTCTTGAGTCACAGCACAAAACCAACTCTCAGCCCTGAAAATATACAGGATTCGGGGGGAAAATTCGTAAATATGAAAGCCAGGTGTCGGGTGGAACCAGGCAGGGCAACACGGAGAGCTGTCGCTGCACTGCAGTGAGGTTGTTCAATACTCTCATCTTACCCTCGTAATGGAGTTGTGTAGTTGTCCGTGGTGTTCTCAAAGCAGTTCGAAAATTTAGATGGCAGGTGGGATAAAAGGCCAGAAGATGCTTATTTTTCCCTCCTTTGATCTCTGAAAGCCTCACTTAGGAAAAGAATCAAGTGACTCTGACTCACGCAGTCATCAGGACGTATATATATGGCCACTAATATTTTTGGATGCAGAAAAAATGCCCTCAGCAGTTCGCTGAACAAACTGCTGATGTATGGCAGCTGGTCCTTTGTTAAGCCAAACACTAACATTGTGCTACTCACATCAGTCATTTTTGGATGTGTGGCTTTCAAGAAAGACTAAAACAAAAATAGCATTTGAATTGCAAGCTTAGAAATTGTACGGTTTTAGAGACTTCAGAGCTGACAAAAGAAGGGTTTTTATCATGTGGCAAATGTTAGTAGTGCCAGTGCATAAAATATATGTTATATAAATAATGCAGCGGTGTAGTTCGGCGCATTCTCTCTGCTTCCTGCAAAGGAGCCTGAAGCAGTTTCTTGACCCAAATTGTACAGAAAATCAAAGAAATAACTCTTCTGCTGTTCTTAAAAGTAAAAAGAGTTGTAAAGAATGTCTCGGCTTTGCGAATACCGGTGCCGTTTTTTATTCGAGAAGCAAATAAAGCACTTAAAAATATATTTAATCTGCTGTACACTTAACTGTGATGCTGATTCACGCCAGATTACTTAAAACAGAAAGTGAAGGTGATCCTTTTCCCACACCTCAGCAGCACCAGACGACTGCGAGGGAGAGTAAATATTAGCTGACTTAAACCAACATTACTTCAGATGTCCCCTGCTACAAATGTTGAAGCAATAGGGTGGTGAATGCTCCGAGAAAAATCAACACGATGCTTTTTGTTGCTCTTGTTCATTTTTATTTGTTTTATTTTATTAGACAACTGCTTTCTGTTATAAATAAATAAGGCATGAAGGTTCTCCATACTGTTACAGAGCTGGTAGCCACAGTTGTACGTGTGGCTCCTAATGCTTCTTGAGTGTGGGGCCACAGGGCACCTGAAAATGCAGAGCATGGAAGAGCGGAGCGTTGGGTGGTGGGTGGTTTGAGGAGGAGACCCCTGGAGCGGGTACAGTTTGGGCATCACACTCCTGCTAACTTACTTCGGTGGTAGCCAGCTTAGTGAAAGAGGCTATTTTGAGGGGTATTTTTGCACTAATTCCATGGTAAGTGAAAGAAAGGTAGCTCCTCGTAACGTCAAGGCCCTTGACATGGAGGATAATTACGTTCTAAGTGTCTTCCCCTTCCAAAGCCAGGTTCTCATTTATTTATCTCAATGTTGCAAAAATGCCAACCATTTCCCCAAGATTTTGGCATGTAAGCTGGTGAAAATAGAATCCAAATCTGGCCTGAAGTTTGTCTCCAGGCAGGTACAGAATAGGTAGCTTACAGTGAACTGCTCAGTTTTTGTGGCTCAATGCTCAGGGTGTTGCCTAAGCTGTAATGAAATGCTGCTTCTCTGCCTAAAACGCGTGCCTGACCGTACAAGGTCAACATCTAGTTCACGAAAAATGGAAACTGGCGATTCCTGAGACTGCAGTGGCCTTTTGGCTGTGTGTTTGCGTGTCTGTGGAAGCAAAAGTGAGGAGATTTCAGTGCTGGAAAGTGAACTGGAACACGAGGGGTGACAACCTTTGGAGACAGTGTCTCAGCCAAGGAAGATTATTTTCAGCAGAAGACTGAAGTCTGCCCTCTCGACTGGGGAGGTGTTCAGAGCAAAAGCGTGGGGCGATGTGTGATCAGCGCTACTGCCAGGGCCAGAGGTCCTGATGCCATACGAGTGTGATGCTTTATCCTTCTGCTTGCATGCAAGTCACTGGTAGTCAGTTCTGCAAGCCCATGCGAGCTGTATTTGAGGAGTTTGCTACAATGGGGCAATGGCAACCTCTTGAAGAGCACAGCACAGAGGGCCGGTACCCAGACCATGAGGTGAAAGCATGTCTCTGATACTGTAATAGCACTTCTTGTCTAGCTTATGGGAAAGCCCTAGTCGTCAGGTTCCTACCAGGCACAGTGCTTCACCTGGGCTGAAATACTGGGGCAGGTTTAAAGCGAGGAAATCCCATATGCCTACAAAGTCTGGACAGCATGGACTGAAATACTAAGTGATGCTGATGAAGATGGAACAATCGGTTTTATGTCTCTCTTCAAGTTTTTCCAGTTGCAATGAGCTTGCATTGTAAATAGCTGAAAAACCTGACTGGTAAGAGAATGGCTTAAATAGCAAGAACATACTGCCCTTTGGGGGAGGGGAAGGCGTAGACGGAAGTCTCTTGGGTACAAGTGTAGGTTCTTAGCCGTAAAACCAAAGTGGAGGGTTGGGCTGGTGTGCTGGAGCAGCCCCTGAAGTTCTGATGGCTTCTTGTTTTTCTTTGAAACACGGCGCTCCAGCTGTGGCAGGACGCCGGGGGACATCCAGGCTTTCGCTTGCAGATAACTGGGCTGTAGGACAAGCTGAAAAGGGTGGAGGAGGTGATCAGTTTTCTTTTTTCGTGGTGTGGGTTACGTTGCTGTTGTGATGTCTGGCAGCGGCAGCAACTCATGCAGAGATCCATCATACAGTTTCTGAAATCCTCTAACTACAATGTACAATTGACCCAACGAGTTGTCCAGAGCCCAAGCTTAAAAAAGTGAGTTGAGTCTCTGTGACGTTTTCTTGCTTGTAGACCTCTCGAACCTTCAAAGCAGTGGGGCCACGTGGCGTTTCCTGGGGCTGAAGAGGCTTGGCTGTTGCGATTGCACGTGGGAGTTTGCAGAGAGGCAGGACTCATTTGCTGCTCTTGTTTTTCACCTTTGTGGCATTGATGTCTGCTTTTGTTTTCTGGATGCGGGAGAAGATCTCCTTAAACAGAGCCTTGTACTCGGGCTGGCTCTGCTCCAGCCGCTTGTCCACCGCCTCCACGTGTTTGCTGATGGTCTTCTCCATGGTTTTCCGCTCTTCCAACTCGTGTCCCTCTCCCCGGAAGTCTCTGAAGGAGCTGTCGCGAGAGATGGGCCGGGACGTTTGGACCCCTGTGTGGCGCACACTGTCCTTGTGCTGGCGGCATTTGCTCAGGAGCTCTTCGTACTTCTCCAGCAAGGCGTGATACTGCTCGTCCACTTCCCTCAGGATGGACATGCCCCGTTTGCGCACGTTGTTAGCGTGCAGCGTGTAATTGCCCTCGTGCCGGCTCACAGCATCCTTGGTCACGATGGCGTTGAGGGCTGTGTCACTGCAGCTTTTCCGGACAGGGTGGTTCGGGGAAGGCGTCATTGATGGCCCATGACTCTTCCCTCCTTCCTCCTCAGACAGGTCGATGTAGTCTGCTTCTGGGGCATTATTCAGTGGTTCAAGGAGGGCTTCAGACAAGTTGTCTTCTCTGCTGAGCAGATACTTCTTGACTTGTTTCATCTGTTGTAGCTCTAGGAGCTCTGCTTCCAGTTCCTTGATGCGCAGTTTGCAGTTCTCCATCTCGCACACCCGCTGCTCGAGGTCCGAGTACTCCTGAATAACGGAGGTGTACTCTCGCTCAACCCTCTCCTTCCGCTGCTTCTCCTGGTTGACTTGGGACCTCAGGGAGTTCACCATGGCTTGGAGACGCTCATTCTCCCTCTCCAGTGGCTTCTGGTTGAACTCTGTGGAAGAGCTGTGGACCTGGAATGCATCCTCATACCTGAAAAGGAAGACAAACCCTTGAGAGAGTCTGGCCAAGTGGGAGTCCACGAGGCACTCAGATTGTGTCTTATCATCATGTAATTCCACCGAATCCCAGAAAGGAGACAACCTCAGCTCATGGAGCGGGATATGCCTCCTCCCATGTGCCAGGAGACCAGAACATGTGGCTGTGGCTCTTTTGGCCCTGTCTCTGAGAACCTGCAGTCTCACTTGATATCAGCGATGAAGGACAGGAATGAAACCCTGAAAGTTAAAGGCTCATCTGATTAATGGACAAGCCACCAAGGTACTGTGAAGCAAGGATGAATGCTCAAGTGCTACCAGTCCAAGAACTGAAAGTAGCAGGCTTTAAGTTTTTTTGTGCTAGAGTTCCTCAGCTTCTCACTGTATCGTGGAGTTCATCAGCTACTTGCTGCAGCTGCCAACAGTGCCAAATCCCACCCAGCCAAAACCCAGAAGCGCAGGCTCTGCTGTCCTGTGTCTAGGAGGTGCTCCAGGGAGCGTAGGAGGAGATTTAAACAGCAAGGGAGGCAGAAAGAGACTTTTGGCAGTTACCCCTTCTCCGTTGCTCACTGCCTGGGAAGCCATGACATGCGCTTCCTCCTTCCCTCGTGTTTCTTTAGGGAAATCAGATTTTCCTCCTCCTCGGTGTAGTGCCCATGGCATCCTATCTGGGTAGCACAGATTGGAAAAAAACAAGCACGGTGGTTTCCCCTGGGAGGCATGACTGGTGGCGGCGGGTATTGAACAGATTTCCAAGCTACTGAAGGGCAGCCTGACCTTCAGAGCCAACCGCAGAGCTGCAAGCCAAAATGAGGTCCTGAGGCACTGGGGACAGAGTGGGATCGGGGGACGGGGGCAGAAAAGAACCACAGAGGCATTAAGTGGATTTTGCTGGGGGTTAGGTTATGGCCTCATAAACATCCCTGTTGCTGCTGCAGTAAAAGTGTCTTTTGTTCGTATCCTCTGGCAGAGGATGCTTTCAGTAACAGAGTTTATCGATTGCTTATCTATTTAAAGAAGCCTCTATTATGGACAAAGCTGAGCAAGAAATGCCCTCATGAGGTCAGTAAATTAACACAGTGGCTGTGTTTTAAGGAGGATCAAGTGTGCAATAGTGCTGAAGGTGTTTGTACAGCATGTGGCATATCTTGGTGTGTGGTACTGGAGTCATACAGGACAAACTCAACTGGTTTCAGTGAGCCGGAGATGCTGGCAGGATGCTGGGAGGCAGCTGCAAAGGGAAAACTATCTGTGCTGGTTCGAGGTGGGAGCTGGGTAGGCAGCTCGTGGTAAGGGTCCGCTTCACATGGTGTGTTACTGGGTGGGCTGGTTTGAGCTATCTAGAGCTCAAGCAATGCATCCTGCCTGGTGTGTGTTCCCTTGTGGATCCCTGCCAACGTGCCAGGAGAGTCCCGGCCCCTCCAGGCAATGCCTGTCCCCTGCAGCCCGGCCCAGCGCAGCGGTGCGAGGCATCCAGATCTTCCCGGTAGCTGCTATTGCCCTCTGAAAAAGAGCCTCTGTCTCCCCATTCGAGACATCACTGATGCTGGTATTATGAAGGCTCTGCTTTGGCAACGCCACCTGCTCAGGTGGGTGGGTGAGAGAGAGGGAGATCCTCCCTTCACCTCCGGCATTGAGTTTCAGGCTCTGATGCAGAGCCTAGATCTCTGTGGGGGTGTATGTGGGCTTTTGCTCACCCCCGAGGGACTAACCCACTGCATCCCCTGCTTACGGACAGAGGAGGTGGGGAGAAGGTTGTGGGGTTTGCTAAGGCAAGGCTCCGTACCTGGGGCTGGAGCACAGCTCCTTAAGGCAGGGGAAGGTGTGGATGGTTCGGCGCCGCTCCCTCTTCTCCCGCCGAATGCGGAGCTGCTCCAGGCTTCGCATTTCCTCCACCTGCTTCTGCAGCTCCTCCACTTGGTTCTGCAGCCCCTCGATCGTTTCCGTCAAGCTGCAGAGAGAGGAGGGAGCGTGAATGAGGAGCCAGGCACTACAGGTCCTTCAAAGGTGTTCTTTTCTCTACAGAGAAAGCCAGACTATGGAAGGTGCTTCCAGTTTCAAGCGTGTGCTCTGGGAGCATGACAGCACTTGCTTTTCATGGCAGAGGTCGGTTTTTCTCTGCGTGGTCACTCTTGAATGTGGGTGTTTGTAGAAAAGGGTGGGGGATTGAAGCAGCAGCAAGGGATCATACTAATTTGAGACCCTCTGTTCTCAGATCAGTTGGCTAAAAGGGTCATCTCTGGGACATAAGCACTAGCCTGGAATATCTCTGCACTAAAAGCAAGAAGGCGAGCTATTTACTCTCTTCCTTTTCTTTCTCTTGCAGAGGTAAACACAGAGAGACCGGGCAGAGATTTAGTTTTGTTCTGGCTGTGACCGCCGTTTGTAAAACTCTCTGCTCTGAAACTCCCTCTCTCCACAGATGTTTGCAAAAGGTGCTGCACTGCAAGGTCATGGCTTAGTTGGTTGTTTCCAGGGATGACCTTGATCGTGGGCTTGTTTTAGGAAAGAAAAAGTTATTGTCAAACTGGTGTTTCATGCACTAGCCAGGGTTTTGCTAAATGCTGGATGGGTGCCTAGTGTTTCTGCTGGGCTGTGTGCTGGGGACCTCCCTGCTATGATTCTGTGCCTCTTCTTCAAGGAAACACATCTGAGGAGGAGGAGGAGAAGCTGCCGTGCCTCTCTCCTGGCAGCCTCAGACACTCCTTTCTCCAGCCCTCGTCCCAGGGGTGTCTGCTGTGGCTGCTCTCTGCTAACCAGCATCGGTGCAATGAGCTTGTGTTGTAAATAGCTGCAAAACCTGAGTGGTAAGAGAATGGCTTAAATAGCAAAGCCATGCTGTGCTTTGGGGCAGGGGAAAGGTGAAATGAAGGTCTCTTGGGCACAGCATCGCTGCAGCGGGAGGAGGGGAGGCCGTACCACTGTATCTTCTGTTGGGACGTCTTGCTTTCCAGCACGAGCTTCTGGTTAGCTAGCTCCAGGTCCCGTGCTGTCATGTCCAGCTGCTCGTAGACTTTTGCGTGCTGTTCGTTCATCTGCCGCAGCGTCTCTAGTTGCTTGGTCAGGTACTGCAAGAAAAAGTGAAACAGAAATGCTCCGTGTCCAAAATCCAGGTTGTTTCACAGGCAGAAATTCCTACAGCCTTTGCTTCCTCTGATAATATGTTTGGTGGCTGATTTTCCCCTACCTGGTTGAATCCTTTTGCTCAGGTTTAATACTCATACCCCTGCCCACTGTAAATACTTCTGGGTCTAAAATAAGATTGAAGTTCCCCTGCCCTCTGTGAAGGGCACTAACCGCAATCTCTCTCTATTCAGCTGCTTTTTTTTTCCAGCACCCAAAGAAAGTTGATATCCCTGGGACTGTGGCCCTTCACCAAAGTTGACTGAAATTGGCCAGTTGTTTACTGGGTTGTCTGACAGATCGATTGCAGAAGCTGTGTTTCCTTGGGAGTTCAGACTAAAACTCTGAGTCTATGAAATGTGAGACTTGCGGTTTCTGCATGTTAAGAGACCCCTTTCTGTGAGTCTTTCATTGCAAGATTTTATCCTGGGAGAGGGGCACCTACCCAAGAGTTCACCCTCAGCTGGGGCCACATCCCAAAGCCACGGTGGACGTGCTTCTGAAGGGCTGCTGGGGGGGCGGCTAAATCCATCTACCAGTTTCCTCGGACATCAGCTGTGAGATCCCTGCAGCCATCATGTGCTGCTCTTGTGAACTCACAGCCCGCCTCTGCCCTGCATCTCTTTAGATCGGGGGGTTTCTGATCTTTTTTTTTAATTCACAGATCCCTAGAAGTTTTCCAGTGGATGAAAACCCTCCCAGCACAGCAGGTTTAAGCCTCTAAGCTTAGTTCTGCAGAGCATTAGAAATACTGCCCTGACCCCAAAGGATGCTTGAAACAGTGATTTAGATTGCAGCTCTTGGAGAAAGAGCTATTTTATGCCTCTAACAAAGGGGGCTGTGTTACAGGGGTGCCAAGGGGCCAGCTGGGAACAAGTGTGGTTATGAATAACTGGAATCAAGGGAAATCAGCAGCAGCAGAGCAAAGAGAAGTGAGTGTGAAGGCTGGCAGATGGGCAGAGAAAAGCCAAACGTGCCCCAGATGCAACCTGGTGCTGAAATCTGGCGTGCACCTCTGGGCAGGAGGAATATCTAGTTAGTGGGGAAAGGGGACCCTCTCCAGGGCTGCGATGGGCTTGACCAGATCTTAATCCACCCCGCTTCAGGCACCTACAGAAGATACTTTAACTCCCATCCCATGGCGCACCCTTTCCTTTCTCCTGGCATCTGAGCTGTTGGCACTGGCAGAAGCGCTGCTTCCCCACCACCGCCCTTAGGTGACAGCGGTGGCTGAGCACCTCCCATCCCCACCCCTGGCCCCACTGTATTCCCACCTCAATTTCCTGCACTTGTTCCTCGTTGGTGGCGTACATCTGCTGCAGGGAGTCCTCCAGCTCTTTGTTGCGCTCCAGGAGCGTCTTCCCCAGCTCCGCGGCCAAATGCAAGTCTGAAAAGCAGATGGGACCAAGCTGCCGCAGTTCCTGCGGCTCGATGAGGTGGGGTCCCCGAATCCCACCATACAAACACAGTGGTACATTTTGCACGGTGCTGGTTTTATTGGCAGGTTTTGATGTGTGCGTGTGCTTATGGGACATACAGGACCTGGCCTCTTTCCTCTTGCTGGGCTGCAGGAGCAAGGGCAGGCTGAGCTCAGGACGCCTGCAGCTCCTCCATGCAAAGAGGATTTGGCTGGCTGCGTAACCCTTCTGTGCTGCACTACACACTGCGTAGCCAGGCCCAGGCCCGGGCTTGTCTGTGGCAGATGCTCAGCACCTCCGTCCCCTACCTCTGAGACCTGTGGGGCTGAGAGGGGCTCAGCATCCGTCAGAATGAGAGCGAGGGTTGGTAAAGCCCCGCAGGGCCTTGGGGATGCTCTGTAAATTGTATTAGTATCTCTAATGAAGGGAGTGCCTTGCCTTCCTCATCAGCCTCCATCCATCACCTGCTAATAGACTGACATGAGTAATAAAACCACGTGTGGCCCGAGGGGGCTGGAAGCACCTCCTGCCTCCGCTGCCCAGGCAGCGCTGCGTTGGCCGGGTCGGCGGCTCTTCCCTTGGGGCAGCTCCAGGGTGAGGGCAAACCACTTTGTATTCACTCCCTGCCACCTCTAAATGCCCTTAGGGAGCTACTGAAATAGTTTGACTTTAGAAGTGTAGGGAAAAATAGATGTTGACACTGTGGTTGGCTTAAAATACTGGGTTTGCTGCCTCCTGGGTAAAGAAAAAGCCCCAGGACCCTCCGAGTCCTGTATTGGCCAAAGCTTGAGCACCTCAGGTGATGCTGTTTGTGGGCCTGGGGTGGCCCAGCTGGCTTTGGTAACATCCCTTTGCTTTCACAGGAATTGGTTGTCGTCTTAAAGCCTGACCTGTTTATCCTGGTGCTTTTAGAGGTGAGTTTCTACCTCTTACAGAGACAGCCTGTGACTCTTTTCACAAGAAATTCAGACCTTAAGCCTTCAAAAAGGTAAGGAAACAGGTCCTGATGTGTGTTATTGCTCTTTCTCTCTCGGGTATGGTTATCATGCAGTTTTAGATAATTAAGGAGTGGCAGTCCTGTGGTGTGTGAGAGGACCTGGGTCTCCTGCCCTGGTGTTTTCTCAGCCCATGCTCTCTAGTCTGCAGCTAATGATGTGTTTTGCAAAAGCCCTGCCAGGACTGAGAGCAGCTATAATTTCTCCCAGTGGTTAATTTGGCCAAGCAGTTGATTGGCAAAGAGGGATGCTTGTGTCATTAGGACAAGAAGAAGGGGAACTGGGGTGCCTATGGTGTATTCTGAGCCCGGGAAAATGACTGATTCTCACACTTCAAATGGCACATCACAAAACGAGGCTCCCGCTGACCTCCTAGACACGAGTGCTCGCTGGGAGGAGCGCTCTCAGTGTTTGGGACGGGGCTTTCCTGATGGGTAACGCCGCACTATGGGAAGTGCCGATACGTTATTAGTTTGGGTGAAGGCTGTGTTGCTTTCTGGGTGGCTCCAGCACCGCCGGAGGGCCGCCTCCCCAGACGTGGTCCAGCCAACAGCTGCTCAGTGTGTCCTCAAATCTCCCCTTTACCACAGGAATGTGCTCTCCAGCCGCAGCCTGCGTTGCGGGGCATTATTCTAGGCTGTGTCCTTTTAAATTAAAATCCTCATCATCGCACAGTGACCTGGTCTGAGGGCTGCAATCCCAGCTATCACTGCAGTCAAGATATTGGCATGTTTCCCCATGGACAGACTTCCTCCACTTATTTTTTTTTTTCTTTTTTTCCCAAGCACCAAATTTCCCCAGTTTCCAAAGTGCCCTTGGGAGACCGTGTGTTTGCTATACCAGCTGGGGATGGGGGAACGGCCAGATGCCAGCAGAGATGGAGGACAATTTGTGCCTTTAAGCTGCTTGGGGCAGGATTTAATGGCACCGCTACCTTGCCAGAGCTGGTGTCATCGCTGGAGAGCGGCACCTTGCAAATCGCATCCCTTGCAGCAAGCAGGGCGCTGGTGCAGAGGCGTGTAGCGAGAGGGCTCCATGCTGCGCTCCAGGTAATGAGTCAAGTGTGCCCCTGTCCCTGCGGATTACACCAGTGCTCTCCCTCCATATGGCATCCAATTTAATCAGCTGGGGTTGAGTTAAGTGGATTAGGCAGTGTAAGATCCTGCATTGTAATTTAAAGGGCTCTGTCAGCAATAATTTAATGGGGGAAATGGGCAGCGTTTGGGGACGAGTGGGAAAGACGAAAGAAAGGGGCTGAGCTCTGAGGAGGAAATTGATTCTTCGTTTCCACTTTGAGCGTAAGGGCCTGGGAGACTCCAGGCTTGAAGGACACGGGGGAGTTGGTTCTTTTAGTGTCTTTTAACTGCTTTAGCCGTCGTCACTCACACACTCACTCATTCTCTGTCTGCCAGCCAGCCAGAGCATCCTCTGTAATCCTGTCTCATCCATCCCCCTTGTGCCTGAGTCCTCTTCCCCACCTGTTGGTCTCCCCCAGGCTGTGGGACTGTGGGGAGGGAGGGGATGCCACGTCAGAGTGCTTTAATGTCGTCTTTAGACCAGGTCCTCTGGATCTTTGCACTGATTGTGGCTCTGCACAGGCTTGGGGAGCACAAAGCTTCTCTCCTTCAAGACTTTGGGAACCTGAATGTGAATTTTTTAGCAGGTTGGGGTGGGGGGGGGGGAACTCTTTAGGAATTTGGAGATTGTCTCTGCATAATGCTGTGGTTTCCCACAATTTTTTGTATTCCTCTTTGCTTCTCCACTGTCAAATCAGCCAGCCAGTGCTGTACGACTTGCCCTAATTTAGCAGATATGCTGATGCCTCCCTTCCCCCTCCCTTCTAGACGCAGAAGGAGAAATAAAGTGGTGGGGAGCGGCTGTGCTGCGTGTCCGCTCGATGTGCCCAATCCCTCTGCAGCCCTGCAGGCACCGCTGCGAAATGGCCAACACTCAACTTGAAAAACTGGGGGCCTTGGTGTTGCCCAAATCCTGTTTGGGAGAGGAGCGCGGATGCAAACTGTCCTGGGCAGCACCAGCTCGGTGCCCTCTGGCTCTCAGCGCTGCAAGCGCTGACGTGACCCTTCTAATTAACACCAGCCAAGGAGACAGCCTGCGTCCCCAAACAAAGAGCTGCGCCTAGGGAGCGGAGCGGAGGGAGGGACGGAGGCTGCGTTTCCCTGCGAGCTTCCACGGGAAAGGCGCCTGAGCAAGGAGGGAGGGGAAAAGAAGAGACCATATGGTGGGAAGGGAGCAGGAGTTGAATCCAAGCAGCGCGCAGCACAGGGGAGCATGGCCGGGCAGCGCATCCTGGAGCTGCAGAGATCACCATCAGCAGCCCAGTGATAATTCTGCTGGCTCTGTGTTGCTGAGGAAACTTGAAAAAATCCTGATCCAAAAGCTGTAGCAGGTTGTGTTTGACCGAAAGAGGCTGAGGAACAAGCTGCAGCATCCTGTGGCAGTGCTGGCACAGGCAGATGTGCACTGCATGGGGCTGCTGCGCGGGGCGCTTCCCGGCTGCCCCGCATTTGCAGAAGCTTGCAATGAGGCACAAAGAGGGCTCAGAGCTGTTTCTGCCTTCCCAGTGCTGGCCCGCACCTGTCTGGGCAGAGCAGTCTTTGCCACAGCCCGCTCTCCGAAGCGGGGCTTCCCCCCCAGCATCTCCTGGTTGTGGCTTCAGGGGAGCGTAAGCCTGGTGCTGGGCAGGGGAGGTTTCGGCTGCTCTCGGCACAACGGTGATCCGGTGGCTGTTCAGATGGTCCTCGTAAATGCGGCTTTCTGGAGGAAGCCACCATCTGGAGCAGCCGCTTCGGGCTCTCCTCCTTCGTCCCTCCTGCATCGAGGGATTTGTGTTTAGGCTGTGAGAGAACATGCTTGCTGCTCTGAGCACGGGCGAGGGGAGCTTTGCTCCTCACCTTTAAATAAACCAGCCCTCTCCCCGTCCAGCGAGACAGGCAGGCTTGCAGGGGGTGGTGGAAGTCCTTCGGCTTGTGGTGCCAAAAGGCAGGGGTTTATGATGCATGTGTTTGCAGGGCCTTTTCAGCTAAGCATCAGTGAAGGAATTACTTATGGCCCCTTCCTAAATGTGGGGCTGCGGAAAAGGCTGCTCCTCTCCTGCTGCTGCAGATGGTGAATTCACCTGCTAAAGAGCGGGGAGGGGCAGCTAGCAGAGCTCTGGGGTGGTCTCCGGAGGAAGTTCAGGGTGCTTGTTAGCTGATGGATGGGGTAGGTTGAGAGTTAAGAACTGATGTTTAATGCTGTTGACGTTTAATTTAATTGCATTTGCTGTCCGCTCCATTACACACGGGTACTTAGAGTCCAGGGTAGGTGCAATTATTCCTTTCAAAAATCTAAATAAATGATGCTATACGGGTTTACCCCAGGGTAGGGTGTACTTGCTGCTCATTTGTTTTTCTTCTTAGTTGCAAGGGATTGTGCTGTCTGGGTATATTACAATGAAGATCAGCTTTTTGTATATCACTTACTGCTGCTCCATGACAGGTGAGGGAGGCAATCTGTGTCCTTAGCCCTTATAAGCCTTTGTGATGGAACGTGCTGGAGCGCAGAGAAGCAAGTGCCATCTGACAGCATCTTGCAAACAACCTGTAGGCATGTCTGGATGTGAAAAAGGCTTTTCAACACACCCATTCCACAGATGGTAGTGTTTCCTATGGCCAGGCAGAGCTTTCAGAGAGCCACCAGCGTTGCTGCTGACGCATGGATTCTCCATCCCTTTTATATGGGCGTAACTCGGACGTTCTTACCCAAATCAGCTTTGCACTTGGTGTTCTGTGTGGTTTTTTTTGTGGGGATCTGCCATTTTGGTGTAATCAGGTGTACCGCAAAGGCATGGTTCGCTTTGCGGAGCGGCCCCGTGCAGCGAGGGGGAAGGTGCCTCTGGCAGGGCTGGCTGAGTGCAGGCGAGAGGTGTGCGTGAAGTCCCTGCAGCACAGCCGCGTCTTCCCGCTTCCCCTCCTTCTTTCAAACTGTAGCTCTAGCTGGTGGCTACACGGGCATTTCTGTTAGCCTAATGAGACTTGCTGGATTTCCTGCTTGCTTTTTTTCCCTTCCTTTTCTTTCCCTTTTTTTCTCCTCTCATGTAATCTCTTACATACCTCTGGGCTGCTTTTGGATTTGCAGGCTTCCCTGGTAGGGGGGGAGCTCGGGTGGTGGCAGAGAGATGTGGTTTGCAGGGGGTCAAGGCAAGCACAGTGCGATGAGAGCAGCTCCCTCCGTGCCACCTCTAGTCCCCTGAGCAAAAGTGGGACCACCAAGGAGTGGAAAACCCCAACAAGGGGCTCAGGGGTGCGCTGTCTGTGCCGTGCTGTGCTGCAAGGAAACCCTCCAGCCTTCCCTGCCCCTGCTGCTCCCATCCATGCCTTCTGTATTTTTCAGTCCTGTTCAGTATTTCCTTTCTATCAGCTCTTCTTTTTTTGTTCTTAGATGCTCATCAGGCTTTTTGGATTTAATTGATGCTCACCTTTTTCTTTCTGCCCTCTATCATCTGTGCCCCACAGCATCCCCTATATATTAATATTTTAGACCTAGAACAGTTACCTCTGCTTATAAGCTGTATGTGTCTATACAAACGCATACACAGCAGTCCCACCCCTGTGCCCACAGCAATCAATGTGCATTTTGCCAAGTTGTCAGAGCATGATAACACAGAGTACGTTATTAGACCATGACTGGGCCCCATCTGCATCTTTCCCTGCTGTTCTCTTATCTAAACAGGCTCGATGCCCGTGTTTGCCTTGTAGGCTAAAATGGTTTCAAAGAGCTCGGTGATTGGTGGCTCGGAGGCTCTGATAGTGCACCTGGATCAGAAAGTGTCCTAAATAAATACATACAAGTGGAGTTGCTGGGGAAAAGAAGCGAGGAGAGAGGAAGGAGAAAGGCAGCCAGTGCTTTCCTGTGTGCACCCCTCCTCCAGGCAGCAAAGCTCTAACTAATTAATTATGTTGGGATGCAGAGAACTGTGAATAGAGGCTTTTATTCTTTTAAAGCTAAAGACACAAACATGTGGATTGATGCCATGTGGGAATTTCATCTTGGCAGTGTGTTTTGGGAGCAGGAGGTTGTTACTGACCCGGGACAGACAAGGAGGTTTAGCTCCAGGGGGACTTTACATGTCTTTGCTGCTGCTGTACCACTGTACTGTGCATGTGCAGAGCCCCAAGCAAAGGTGACCTGCAAAGGACAGGTCAGCGTACTCATGTGGCAGGGCACGGCGCCCACAGCAATGGGCTGCCACAACCGCGTCAGCTCTCCGGCCCCGCTCGTGCTCACACAACATACCCTCCTACTCTCAGCCATTGCCAGCCAGCTCGGCTGCCCTTGCTGTCCTCTTGCTGGGGGGAGGCAGGTGGGACCACTAATCCCGAGTGGTTTGGTCTCTGGGAGAGCAACCAAGTTCCAGCACAGCTGCCACCTGCAGCAGCCCCCAAGACCACCACAGCTGCTGGTTATTCCCCTCTGCTACTTCTCATGTGCCAAAGGCATGTAGATACCAAGAAGATCCTTCTTCCACAGCCACGTGTGACAGTTAAATGCAGAAGAGAGCCTGACCCTCTGCAGCAACACCAAAAACCTCCCCACCTCTCCTCTAGCAGCTCCTCTGCTTGGCTTTGAAGAAAAGTGTATAATCTTGCACGCTGCTGCTCTGCTACTGCTCACTTCCCATCCACTGCTGGGAAATGCTCTGAAGCCCTGTTCCTCCAGGTGCTAAGCTCACACACAGCTCAGCTGCCTTGTGCCTGGCTATTGGTACTGGCTGGAGATGCTGCCCGTGTGGGAAGAGGTCCTGACCTCAGGTGAGTAATCGGTGCCATTTGTGGAGCTATGCAGGAAGAACAGAGTGCTGTAGCCTTCCAGTCGGAGTCTGCAAGGAAAGGGAGTGATGAAATACTTGATGTACTCTCCAGACGGTGTTATTTATGTCCATCACTAGTCCTGAGCAGGATGCAGGGCAATGCCTCTTTCAGGAGCCGCCAACACCTCCCTGAAGCAGCTCTGCTGCAAAGACTGATGCTCGGGGGGGGGATGATGTGCTGCGCTGCTCCTTGCTTTGCCTCCTCCTGCAGCGACCGGTGCTCAGCCGCCACTCCCAGCCCAGTGTGCCTTCCCAGGACTCACATGTGCTTGTGGGCCAAGAAAACTTGGAGGATGGCATGATAACGTCCTAGCTCCAGCTGCCATCGCTGCAGCTGCATAATTGGAAAAGGTCAGCATGGACCTGGATGCTACACACTCCTCTTCAGGGAGGAGACAAGTTAACTGAGCAGTGCCAGGGCAGCTGCACTGCCCACAGGATAAACCAGAGTGACTTCCCAGAAGGCTGTAGAGGAACAGGCTGTTTAAACCACTAAAAAATCTGTCACCTTTTGGAGACAAGGTTTATGACTGTTTGTTAAATATGTATTAAAAAAAACCCAAACCAAACCCTAACATAGAATCATTTTAAAATTCCCAGTCGTGCAAAGACCAGCAGTTGTGTAACATCTGGTCTCGTTCCTCCGGGGCATTTTGTATTGGAGATATTTTCCCAAATTCTTGGCCCTCATATGTATTTTTGAGGTTGTTAAGTAGAAGCTTTGGAAGCCCTAATGATGTGTTTGGTGTGAACACACAGATATATTCGTCGGGTGAGGTGGAAATATACCGCTGTGCTGCTCTGGGAAAGGCCTTTCAGCAGAGATGGAGTGTGTGCAGGAGCAAGCAAGCCGTGCATTAGCCCGAGCGCTGGCACCGCTTTTAGCCTGAGCAGGATCGGGCTGTGGTGCTGCTGCAGCTCTAAGTGGTTCCTGACTGTCACACCGAGTCAGCGCATCTGCCCTGTCACCAGCCAGTGCTGGCTGGTACAGGAAGAAAGAAAGAGGACTGGGAAATGCAGGGGTGGGGGGGGGGAGCCTCTGCGTGCAGGGCGTTAGCGGCCGCTGCCTGGGCTCCCAGTCCCTCGGGCTCAGGGCTGCTGTGGGAGGAACGTCCTTCAGGACTCGGACCGTAACT
Organism: Phalacrocorax carbo; assembly: GCF_963921805.1. NCBI lineage: Eukaryota > Metazoa > Chordata > Aves > Suliformes > Phalacrocoracidae > Phalacrocorax > Phalacrocorax carbo. Next base: position 2,100,841 of record NC_087528.1, read on the forward strand.
GCCTTGCACATGGCCTTGCCAAGGAGAAATGCCACTGTTGGCTGATTGTTTCAGGATGGGAGATATGGAAAACTTTGATTTCTTCTTTCCTTTTCTTTTTTTTTTTTTCCCCTTTGCCTCTCCTTTCTTTTCCAGGAGTTCCTCTAATTCTGCTCCCTCCCACAGCTGGAATTATGTGCCTGGGGTTCAGCAGATGTAGAAAGGAGCTTCTGTGAGACACTAGGAGGGAGATTGTGGAAGTTGCTGCATATTTTTTTTTAATTTATTTTTTTCCTCTCTAGGCGTGGAGGCTCTGATCCCTTTCTCAAACTAACCTGTCGTCTGATTTCCTCGTCCCCTGCGACTTTTCTCGTCCCTCTTGTCATTCCCAAGCAGCTCAGCAATTAGGCACTAGAAAACTTTCCACTTCCATAAGCTGCCTGCTGTACTGCACTGCTAAATAAGTCAGTGGCTCAGCTACTGCAGGCAAAACCCTGTCCTTCTGTCTCGCTGCTGGGAAGGGCAGCGAGTTAACCGCTAGGCTCCTGGAGGACAGGCAAGCTGTGTGGCTAGTCCCCTGAGCTGCACTGCTGGGATAACTGCATCACGAGGGACAGAATTTGGGGTACCACCTGCTCCCCACTGCTGTGAATCCTTTGGGCAAGCCAATGGTGAACTGCAGCTCTATGGACCACCCCACGTAGGCTGGGTGATGCAGACAACAGGCAGGTATGGGCGCTTGTGGGTGCAGGTGCTGATCCCCTGGGCTCATCCTGCCGTCAGGGGCCGGTCACCAGAGCGCTGGTGACCCTGTGTCTTTACGTGGATGAGTTAGGAGCGGTGCAAGCTCAGCACCTTGTGTCATTTTCCTTCTTAGCATGCAAGCAATCAGATGCTTGCAGGAGGAGGATGATTAAAATAAGATACTTAAATCTGGAGACCTTTAGAGGTTACAGTTGTAAAGTCCTAAGCCTGCATTGCAGATGGTTTGGCCCTGAAATTTCTGTGGCTGCCCAGAACGAGGGGACTATCCGTCTCGCAGTGGCAATGAGACTATGTGTTGGTTCCTGTGCTATCTCTGGTCCTGCTGGCTGAGAGCGGTACAAGGCCATTTTATTTACACAGGAGTAATCGTCCCAGCACTCAGGCTGTATTTAGGCTCCAGGGACTGCAAGGGTGGCTTTGAGAGCCCTCCACCTGGGCTGCGCTGTGCTCTTTGGCTTAGACCTGGATGCTGGCAGGGGGATAGGGAGGCTGGGGAGACCAGGGAATGCAGCAGGGTGACTGCGCGGAGGACTTGGAGTGCTGCAGCGGTGATAAAGGCTGGAAGTGGCCGGCAGAGATAGCTGCTGGGTCTGGTCTCTGCTCTGTTTGGATCCAGGTGCGACTGAGTTGGCACGCAGCCATTCCAAACACAAATGCTTCTGATGAACAGCAAAGGTGTCCCCACTTATCCCCAGCTCAGACTTTCCAATTTTAGCTCATTCATTCTCTTGGGGTGTGGCTGCATGTACAGTATGATGCAACTGTAGCCACATCATCAGTTCTCAATGGCTGGGAAAAGGTTCACCATCACTGTATTCTGCTTTTAACGCTTAGAGGCACAAATTCCCCAGCCCATAGAAGGTGAGGCTGTGGCTGAACTAAAGAAGCACTGACATCTCTTCATGCTTAGAAATGCTGGCAATAAGCAAAGGCACTCTACCAAGTGATCAGAGCTCCATTTTTACCACTTTCTTTAAATCAGAAAGCCTTCCCAGAGGCAACATCATATGAATGAAGCACCTCAGAGGATACCACTACTGTCTCCATGTCACTGCCAAGTCTCCTGGCTGGGATTTGGCTGCTTCTGTGTGCTAAGGCACTCTTGGTACAACCCCCTTTAACCATGCAGGCTTACAGCATGCTAGGAAACAGGTAAAGGAATCTGAAAGGCACCGGCTTAATTTGAATGAGGCTGGAAGGGCCTTGAGGCTGGGGACCAGGTCTTGCTGCCTCCAAGGCAAGTGGTGGATGCAATCAGTTGCTGTGGGCACTTGGGGGGGGGCACGGAAGGAAGACAAATTAGCATTTATTTTCTAGAAAAAATGAGTTATTTCGGCAAGCCAAGGTTCTGTGGAGGATGGGGCGGAAAGAAACAGGTGCTCGGAGTGGGGCTGGAGGCATGATTTCCTCTGTGGTGCTAAAATGGTTAATTAACATAATCATCACAGAGCTCCCAGTTAAGCCATCCGTTGCTTAGCAAACAGTTTTGGATGTAAATGTAATAAATATTTGATGACGCTGTGAAATGACGATAAAGGCCCAGCAACCAACTGGTTCACAGAAGAACCTTCTCCACTCTCCTAGCTTGGGTTGCTTCTCTTTTCTCCCACCCCTCGCTCCTAAGGAACAGCTTTTAAGCCTATGCTTTTGTCCTCCGCCCTCCTGGTGCTGCTGCCAGGCAGTGGGTTTCTGCGCGACCCTGGGCTGCTGGCGTGCCAATCCTCTTAGCAATGCTGGCCCGCGACCGCCTCCGAATCGTGCTATGCTGGACGTCTTCCACCATACTTCCACCCCCCATTTCCAAACCAACAGCTTCATGGCTGTGCCGTCACCAGAGGCCTCCGGACACTGCTATGGCTGTAATGCAAAGGCGCAGCGTACGTGGGCAAAGTCTAGCACTGTCCTTCATGAGGCTTTGTGCACCATGCAAATTAATTACGGTTGTAATTACCCCGTAGGACCTTTCCAGCTGGCTGATTTTAGCTAAAGCCTTCCCCATCCCTCCTTCTGAGTTTGTGCAAGCTTGAGCAGCCCCCATTCGTACAGGAGGCTGCAAACCCCACAGCTGGGCTTTGTTTTGGGTCTGTGTGTTCTTCCAGTCCTGTATGTGCTCAAAGGTCGAGTCTATTCCCAGCATCAATCCATCATCCCGAGACAGTTATTCTGCATTTATGTTGCCAGGACAGAGCTGGGAACCTGGCCTGCAGTGGGAAGGTGGTTTTATTGTTGAGCCAGTTGTACGGTGCCAGTGCTGACTCATGAACCTGACACCAGGGACAGCGTTAGGCTAAAAATCAGTCGGTCCCATGTTGTTCAACACTCCCTATATTCATCTGTAGTTCTGCTGTTCCTCAGCCTGCATCCTGCCCCTGGACGAGTGCCCAGGCCCCTTGTGAGCCATGGGAAGACGTCACCCAGAAATGTGAATTTCTGAGCATTCAAAGGCTGCACTGTTTATTCAGCTGATACCTCCATCTCTGTGCTCTGCCCTGGCTTAATTTGACCATTGTGTTTCAAAGGACGGGGCCCAGTACCCTGCTATTGATACTTTCTGTTAACTGGGAAATTGGGGTTAAAAACCAGCTGCAACAATCCCTGGGGGGCTGGTTATCATTCCTTGCTGGGCCTCTGCCCTGCAGCTGAAGTTGTGTAAACTTTAAATCATGACATAATATACTGGACTGACATGGGCAGAGGCACTGCAGCTGGACCGCACGTCCCTGCTGACAGGCGGCTGGCTAGAGCAAATATATAACTGTACTGTACCTATAGGGCAAGGTGTCGGAAGAGTACTGTGTTTAGATAGGAATGATTGTCCCTACACATTGACAAAGCAGTTCAGTTTGTTCCTGGGCCACTGGCCTGAAACGGGACTTCTTTCAGTTATTTACTTATTGTGTGTTGACTTAAGATATTAAGATAAGAAAAAACCCAAACCCAAAAAGAAGCCCCAAACACCCACAGCCACCAACTGTCCAGCCGTAGGACAAACATTACATAGAACGAGTGCAAATGTAGGTACGGTTCTTCAAAACAAACAACACAAGTGAATGTTTCTCCTCTAACAAGGCTATTTCTGCTGTTTGAAACTTGGCCTTGATTTCCCCCGCCTCCCCCCCCCTTCCCCATTTCTCCTGCTTTTATGGCTGATTGGAAAAATCTCCAGAAGTAATGAGGTGACGTAGGAGCTGAAGATCCCCCTGGATTTAGATTTGGGCAGAAAGAGCTTTTGGGAGACACTTTCAGCATCCTCGGCTTAGCAACACATTATTTCTCCTGTATTAATTTCTAACTGGTGTGCCTGCTAACTCTACCCACAAGTGCTCTGCAATGAAAGCAATGTCATAACTACCCATGTTTGATTCTGCCTGCAGCAAGTTTTCCGGGGAACCAGGTTCCTTGCGGATGTCACACACCAAATTTTTAACCTCCCTGGTGCTCAGGGCACACCTGGGCTCCCTGCCTCTCTCTGATGGGTTTAAACTTTCCACGGCCAGGACAGTGGTTTGGAACAGCAGAGCTGAGATTTCCACGGAGGTGCCGCCACAGGACAAGGTGCTGGCTTTGCCAAGCGAATGTTAGTCCTGAGAGAAGGTATCCCACCCTCCTGTACCTGGGATGTGCCCCCTTTTCTGCCCCCGCATCCCCCTGGCCCGCCATCCCTGGCAGCTTGCGGGGTGCCCCCATCCTTACCCTGCTCCAGGTCCTGCTGGTCGTACCAGGGCTCCTCTTCCTCGCTCTGAAACTCCTCCATCCTGTCGGTGCTCAGCATTTAGCACCAGCGGTCCGGGGAGACGCGCAGCATCCGCCAAAGGGGACCCCGCCGCCGCCGAAAATGCGGAGCGGGGATGGATGGATGCGGGGATGCGGGCAGGGATGCGGCCTCGGTGCCCGGCCGGGCCGGGAAGCGGGGGTGGCAGGACGTGGCACTCGGCTCTGCCTGCCCAGGGGTCGGCTTCCTCCTGCCTCCAGGGCCGGGGGAGGCTCGGGGGGGCCGGGATGGAGCGGGGACGTGGCGGCCGGGGCGGGGGGGCACGGCTTGCACGGGGCTGGGGGATGCACAAAGGAAGGAAGAGGGCCCGGCGCAGCCAGGCAGATCCTCTCTCCGCAGCTCGGTGGAGACCTCTAGCATGGAAATGCTGCAAGGAAACCCGGCGAGAGGGAAGGGGGAGGCGAGGCGAGGCCGGCCGCCGCCTCCTCCTCCTCCCCCTCCCCGCCCAGCCCTGCCGCGGACAGCGGGGCGGGCGCGGGGCTGCAGGGAGCGAGCGGGGTTTGGGGTTGGCAAAGCGGAGGGGACCCCGGCCGCAAGGCGAAGGGAGCTGCCCCGCAGCCCCCCCCACCCCCCCGCGATGCCTCCGGCGGGGTCCCCGCACCCCCGGGGAGGGCAGCCAGGAGCAGGGCTTGCTCTGGCGCTGGCTGGGGTGCGGAGCGTGTCGTGGGCTTCTCGGTGACTTTGGACAAGTGTGGGGACCCGTCAGTGCCTTCTCTGCCTTGGTGGGTTTGGATGGGCTGCTTTTCAAAGGTGGGGATGTTTCTGAGCAACCTAGCTAGGGCTGTGGAAGGGGACCCACCCCCCTGCATCACCTTAGCGTTGCGCCTTCCCTAGCTCTTCCTCCTACTCTCTTCTCCCTGGTTCACACCCTCATGAGGCATCAGCGCTTCTGATACAGGTTTCTCTCTTGAGGACAAACTCTTGTGTCTTTCTGAAGGGTAGAAGGAGCTTAAAATTGAGGGAAGTGAGGATTTGTAGGGTTCTGAGGAGGAGATGTGTCTGTCACATACGAGTAAGTTCAGAAAATACTTGGGATTTTGGTACTTGCTTTTCAGCTTAAGGGCATAAGGGCTAGAGAAGGTGGCTTTGTTCCTCCTTGCTAGTGTGGAGTTTGGTCTGAGGGGGTTTATTTGTCCTTGTCAGCCCTGGAATCCATCAGATCCAAATTAACTCATGTGACAGTGGGTTTAGATTTTTTTGTTTGTTTGTTTGCCTTCTGTGTGATGGAACTCCCTGGATCTATGCTTGGTTGCACTACCTTGCAGCGGTGCCTCAGAAAAGGCAATACAAGGTGTTTATGGAAGAGCAGCAGACCGTGCATCCAGAAAAGATGGGATCTGCATCAGAAAACTCCGTCCAGCCCAGCAGTGGCAGGCAGCTGAGAGCCCCTGGGTGGGCAAAGCGGTGGCCAGTACCCAGCTCTCATGTGCGGCAGCAGCAGAGGGAAACAAAGCAGGGAATAAGAGAGAAATTGCAGGCAATTCCACTCCCCTGCCCTCCTCCGAGACCTCTCCCGCACATCTACAGGCTCCCAAAATTCAGTGACTGCCTGGAAAGTCTTCTGCCTTCACGCAGCTGTAGACAGGAATCAAGGAAACTCTTTTTTAACTTGATGTTTGTAACTCAGCAAAGTTAATCTGGGAGGAAGCCATCTCTGACCGGCTCCCAGATCTCTTTCTGAGCAATTTTAATATAGAAATCAGAAGATATTGACCATGAAAAATAATTGTGAAAAGCGTGCTGTTCCTAACAATAAACTAGCATCGTTTGTCTGTATAGCGTAGCCATACTGAGTGTGTGGATGCAAAGCCCTAGGCTGTTTGACAGCAAAAGCCTGACGTATGATTTTATGAAAATATTTTTTTTCCGGTAGGTTTTACAAGAATGCCTCCGATCTGACCTGTCACTCGATATAATCAAACACGGGCGATTTCTGGACAGATCATATGCCAACAAATGAGAATTCCCACAGTCTGCCCCAGCTGGGGAGCCAGCACATTGCTTCCTTTTGCAAAACGATTAGAATTAGCTCATGTCCTCCGAAGAAAGGAGGTTTGCAGAGCTGAGCATGTGAGACGTAACTCAGCGACAACAAAAAGATGTGCTTGCAGTGTTTTTGTGAGCTGCTCTGCGCAGAAAACGTGACGATAGCTTCAAAGGCATCACTGAATCGCCTCTAACAGCTGTTCTGAGGTGTTCAGTGAGGGCCAAATCCTGAATTCCCAGTCTCTGGGGTTATAAAACATCTCCTTGCAGGTGGGTAGAATTTCATTAGGGTTAATGGGCCACCGCATGCAACGAGCTCGTTACAAGGTGCTTGCACAGGGTACTTATTACCAGCCTGCTTCTTCCTGGTCCTTTCAACCCAGGACTGGGGAGAGGCTGGAGCCAGCTGTTCCCCCTGGAATCCTGCTGCGCCTCCAAACCAGCCGGGCTTGGGGCCAGGCTGCCGAGAGCGGCCGGGTTCTTCGGCGGCGGCCAGACAGAGATGTTGTGTGGCTTGTGTCTGACAGCAGCTGAGCAAAGGGGCTTCAAGGGCAGAGGGGAGGGAGAAGGGGGCAAGATGGGGCAGAGGAAGCTGATGGGGGGGAGAAGGCAAAGGTTGAGGAAGAAGAGAAGGGAGCTGTTGTGGAAGGCAAGGGGCAGAGAAGGCAGAGGGGGCCTAGTCCAGACCCAGATGGGAGACCGAGGAAGGGCTAGAGGAGGAGGGTGAAATGCTGTGCCCTGGGCCCTCAAGGAGAGGGGAGATGAGGGAGGGTGCAGGGGGAGTGCGGCCATGGGGAGCGAGGGGCGGGTGGAAAGGGGACAGACGGAGGGAAGGGGCTGCCAGGACGAGGGTGAGAGGGAAGGGGTGAAGTGGGGAAGGGGTAGCAGGCGGAGGCGGGGGGAGGAGGAAGGTGCCTGCGGGGAGGGATGGAGGGCTGGCGGCGGGGCCGGCGGAGGAGGAGCCGCGGCCGTGGGCGGAGGAAGGGATGCGGGAGGAGGAGAGGGAGGGCCGGGAGCTGCGAGGCCGGGTTTGACAGGAGGCAGGCAGGCAGGGAGAGTCACCGGCACGGGGAAGGGGGATGGCGGCGGCAGCGGCGGCCTGGGGAGGGAAGGCGGGATCGGCGGCGTGAGGGGACGGCCCTGCCCGCCGCGGCTGGCAGGCCGCAGCCGGGCCGCGCCATGGGCAGCGCCGACTCCAAGCTCAACTTCAGGAAGGCGGTGATCCAGCTCACCACCAAGACCCAGGTGAGGGCCGCCATGTCGGGAGGTGGGTGATGGTGGGGGGGGGCGCCATGTCGGGAGGTGGGTGAGGGTGAGGTAAGAGGGGGCCGCCATGTCGGGAGGTGGGTGATGGCGGGGGGCGCCATGTCGGGAGGTGGGTGAGGGTGAGGTAAGAGGGGGCCGCCTTGTCGGGAGGTGGGTGAGGGTGAGGTAAGAGGGGGCCGCCTTGTCGGGAGGTGGGTGAGGTGAGGTAAGAGGGGGCCGCCTTGTCGGGAGGTGGGTGAGGTGAGGTAAGAGGGGGCCGCCTTGTCGGGAGGTGGGTGAGGTGAGGGCGGGCACCGCTATGTCGGGAGGTGGGTGAGGTGAGGGGGGACCGCCATGTCGGGAGCCGCCCGCCTGCCCTGAGGCGCGGCCGCCTCCGGCTGTGAGGTGGCCGGGGATGCCCGGAGGCACCCGGGGCCGGCTGACAGGCCCTTCTCACCGGGCCTGCCCCGAGCTACCCCTGGGGCTGAGGGAAGGGGAGGGCCGGGTCGCTGTCCCCGCAGCCCGACTCTGGTGCCTTGTGCGTGGGGACAGAGCTGCACGGTGCCGGGGACCCGCAGGGCTCGGGGCGGAGGTGACAACACCGCCACCGCGGCCAGGGGCTTCGGCCATGGCTGGCTGTGGTCCAGGCTCTGGAGGTGAGGCCTTGCCCTGAGGCTGGGGAGCCGATGGGGGATCTGGGCAAGCTGGCCCCAGCTGCCACGTCGCTGGTCTCCACGGGTCTTGTGCGGTTAAGGAGGGGGAGCAGGAGGGAGGCAGCGAGGCTGGGCCGTGCCCCGGGGCACCGGCGGGTTCCCGGGGCGGCTGTCAGGTCCGGCTGGGCTGTGCTGGCAGCGAGGCGCTCGCTGCCGCTGACGTCTTGCGCTTTGCTAAACAGCGTCCTGTGGTAGCAGACCAGGACGCTGCTGTCGTAAGGGATGTCCACAGCTCCTAATGTATTCAACTGCAGGTTTACATCATCACAAGGTTTGGCAGTGCCCCCTTCTCTGTATTTTTTTTTTTTCCCCCTCTAAATAATTAGGGGAGAATCTTGCCCTCGTTTTGGGTAGTAGCAGATTGAAAGGCCTGTTGGCCAGCCATGCTGTTGGGGTGAGAAGCAGAAGCAGTTTACATCTGTGACCTGTGAAATACTGCTTTATTTCTGCAGCCTGAAGAGAAGGAGTTAAGTGAAATGAAGTCAGGATGGTGTATAGGCAGGGTGGTTGCCTAGAGGTCTAACAGATGTTGCTTATGTCCTGGGAGCTAATTAAGGTTCTTGTCTTAATTTGGGAGCCCAGCAGCCCACTGGCAGAAAACTAGTAGACTGTCCTTTTGTCTAAGGAACAGAAGGATTTTGCTCTATTGAGAAATTTCATCTCAGGTTCTTCTGAGCTACAATGGAGAATTGCTGTTCTGAGCTACCTGTGGTGGTGAGGGAATAACAGCTGCTAGGAAAACTTGGGGATGGTGGCAGAAAGATATTTAACAATGGGGAATGAATTCAGAAGAGTATGGATGCAAAGGGGTAAAGGGTAATAGGAGAAAATCCGTGTGAAAACTCAAGAGACACAGACGAGGACTGGAAGATGAATCATAGAAAGTAAGGCTGGAAGAGCCTTTGAGAAGTCATGTTTATAATTTCTAAAGCAGTATTGCTTCTATCGGCATTGCTCAGGAATGGCTTCTGTGAACATGTTCTTAAAAATTTCCAATTGTGGATGTTCCACAACATCCCTCAGCAAAGAGAGAAGTGGATGAATTAATGTTTTAAGGGATTCTTCCAAAGTCTCTTCTGGATGCCAAATAGTTCAGAGTGCCTTCAGATTTGGGCTGTTGTTCCTCTACTTGGAAACATGCTTATAAAGTGAGATTGTGGGGGGGGGAAATCAAGCCTATAGGGATCTTCTCAGTCTGCTGTCCACAAAGAAAAGCCTGTATGAGGCAATCCTTCGTATCACCGGCCAAGAAGAGAGTGGTCTCCTCCTCTAGTTTATCAGCATGTGTAGTGAAAGTAGGTTCACTAAGGCCCCAAATAAAGGAAGGAGAAAAAACTTTATTCTTGGATGGATTAATTTCATGTCTTTGTGGTTGAGGTGAGACTAACTGCCATGTGGAAAAAGGGTGGGGTGTTGACACTCCCATATTTACATACTGTAGAAGGGCACTGGTGTTTGCTCTTGCAGGATGTGTGACTGGACCCTCCTGGAGCCTTCTGAGCTCATACTGGCAGCAACCTCTATGTAACCTTCTAGTCCACGAGACCCTGGATCCAAACCCAGGCTACAATAATGGACAGGGTCAAATCCCTGCTTCAAAGCTATTAGCTCAAAATACGCTTTGCTTCCTCAGCAGTGCGTCTCCTTTTCTTTTTTTTTTCAGCCTTCTCCTCTGACATGAGGTAGCTGCACAAATAGATTTTTGTCAAATCATTGGTAACATGAAACCGTGCGCTATGCAGTGTTTCCTAAGGCTCCGATGGAAGGAATCAGTTGAGCAGAAAGCACTGTTTGCTCACTGGTGAAGGTTCAGAGTTGTCACTGAAGTTAGATTTTTCTGAAAAATAAGTTCTTATAGTCTCTAGGCTTTTGTTAATTAAAAAAGATGAATGTTCCCATGCGAACGTTTGAAAAAATGACAAAAATCTGTAAGGAACATAACACTTGAATGCTTGTAGCACGTGTGGAGCCCAGAACTCAAAAGTCAAATCAAGTCTGGACACAAAGGAAATTGAATTAATGGGGGTTTTTTTAATTGCCAAAGAGAAACTTTGAAGGTGTAAGAGTATTAAAGAATAAAAATCACTTCAGAATTATTTCAGTGATTAAAAAAGGGCAGCAGTACCAGAAGGAAGGAATTGGCTTATCTTACAGATATACATTAATAATCATACATGGAGAAATGGGCTTTAGGGTTTTTTATGATATGTATACATTACATTACACTGCACACCTTTAAATTGATAGGGCCCACCCTTTCAATAATAAGACAGGTGTGCTTTATCATAGAAAATGTGTGAGCCCTTCCAAATTGCCCATAAAAATGCTGCCTACTTAACAGGTGAAGGGAAATATGGGTTGTGAGTATGACAGCTGGTCAGTGCAGAGCAGGGAACTGAAGCTGGAAGTCTTAACTGCTGGGGAAACTTGCTTTCTTTTCTCAGCCGGTTGGCAATTAAACGGTTTCTGCAAGCAGCTGGCTGCAAGATAAGAAATTTGAATCTTGTGAACTAGGTTGTTAGATTTTAATGCTAGCTATGCCTCTGCTTTTAAACACGCAGGAAGGATCAAGCACTAGGGGCAAGCTCCAGTCCTTTCTTTTCCTCTGATGTGCAAATGCAGTAGTACAACAGGCTGTTCATTTAAGCCTGTTAAAATGACACCTTATGTTTAGAGGGAGGTTGGTTTCTGGTAGCCTATTTCTGATAGTATTCCAGCTTGATTCAAGTATCTAAGTCTCTCAGGTTAATTAAAAGCAAAGCTGTTTTCTTAAAAGCAAAGCTGTAACTAACACTTTATACATCTGACTTTTGTCCTAGGCTTTCCTTGCTAGACTTTCAGAAATCTCATCTTCCAGTTTCCTTTGAAACACAGTTTCTGCTGTGGGAGCACAGGTGATGGACTGTTGTGGAGCCTCTCCTTTATTCTGCACTGCTGACCACAATGATCCTACAGAAAAATTTACTGTTACTCTGAAATCTGTGTGGAGCTGCTGTCCTTGGCAGCAGGGATGAAATCTTGCTAGTTGTTAATGTTTTGAATATTCTATCCTCGGACTTTCCTTTTGCATAGTGGCTCACAAACAGGTGGTACAAAGGTGTCTGAATCGCCTCGAACTAATCTGCTGGCCCTGCAGGGTTGCCTCATCTCCTAGGGCTCAATCAAGTGCTGTGTGAATGGCTCTCTGGTCATCGCACTCCACAGTTCTGCCTCATTTTGGGTGGAAAGGAGCGTGCTGCTGTTGCGTCTTATCTGCTATGTCTTATCTGAGCTTGCATAGGACTGGCTGGAAGCCCTGGTGAGGGACGAGGGCCCTGCCCTGCTGTCCAGTCCCAGAAAAAGGAGAGCCTCTACCCTAAATACCTCGCTACCTCAGCTGATGGGATGCTTGGTTGGCATGTTGGCAAGAAATAAAAGGAGAATACCATGAGCAAGACTAGAGGCTGCTTGCCCCCTTGATTCTCTGCTGGTAATTTGCAGCAACCTCAGAACTGGTTTAAGGACTGTCCTGCTGGAGGAATTATTGGGAATGGGCATTTGATGTAAAGGTGTAAGTGCAGAGAGCTCTTGGCTGGGAGGAGGGTGCAAACGCTCACCCTGCCTGAGTTTGTGAGGGATTGTATCTGAAAGAGAAAGCGAAGGTGGAACTAGCCTCAGGCTGAGGAGAGTCACAAATGGGGAGAGACTCTGCCTTGGGACCTTTTCCTGTTTATAGGACATGGTCAGCTCAGCTCTGTTTTCCTGTTTCCTGTGACGTATCCTGTTTGCCTGGGGATTGCCTGTTCATGGCTGTGATTCTCTGTTCAGTAACTGGCAAGATGTGTGCAAACCAAGCATCTACCTTTTCTGACTCCTATAGCATGTGTGTATGGTGTGCTTTAAAACACCTGAAACCCAACATTTGTAAATATTGGGAAATAAAGATTGGTGGTGTCCGGTAGGACTGGTTCCACCTTTGTGTGGCCAGTATGTAGGTGGGAGGTCTTTACACCCTGCCCAGGTGAACTGAAGGCAAAAGTCTCCCTCCGTGCCCACTCTGAGATGTCATCTGTGTTTGCTGTGTGCTCAGCAATCACTCTGTGCTACAGTCATCTCTTCCCTTTGGTGTGGAGAGCTTGGTTCACGCAGCAGCACCTCTTTTCCATTTAGCTCTAACTTCAGCAGCCTCTGCAGCGGGGTGTGTGTGGTGGTCAGGAAGTTCCTTTGCTCTCCAGATGTGCCGGGCGTGTTTCCAGAGTAGAGTTGAGCTACTGATCCCTTGATTCTTGCAGCAATAGCAAAGTTCTCGTTCTTATTGCACCGCTGGTGCAGAGCTGGTTGTCTACACTGTGTTGGAGGCACATCAGGCTCTTTCTTGTCTGTGTGCTGCAGCTTCCTCACCAAGAGAGGACACATCTGTGCTGATCTGGAGGATCCAAAGTGGCCCCAGATCACAGCATTGCTGGGGAGGATTCAGCTCCTTGTGAGCTCTTCTGGTTAAGACGCTGGCAAGGCTAGCTGTGATGCTGTGGGATTTGTTACTGCAGCATGTACAGTGCCAATGCTTGTAACTAAATCGACATTTCCAGTTGAAGATATCCATGGCTGGTGAACAAGACTGTTCTAGGTCTCTGTGTTTCCCTTCTGTGAGCTAGGTGGAAGTTGTTGGGTGAGCTCAGCATGAGGAAGTGGATATTTAGATCCCCAGAGATGCTGTGTGCAGAATACAATCAGCTTAAAATCATCCAGTAATGTTCTATCAGGGAGATGAATATTACGTGGATCGAGTAGTTTTATGATGCCAGACTGTTAATTAAAACAGGGGGGCTGTGGGGATGTGAGTGACTCAGTATTGAATCTGTGTCCCAGGATTGTACATGGGATACCATCTGTTGGATGAGGAGCTGACTTGCTGCAGCTATTAAAAATGAAAGAAATGGTGTTTTAGTGTAATCTGCTTGCCAAGATGGCAGCCATGACGCTAATGTGGCCGCAGCATCCAGTGTTGCAGCTTGGGTAATTGCTGCTATGCTTCTCTACCTCCATGGAATTTTAGTCGGAGGCTGTGTTCTTCAATCCACCTTAGCTGTTGTGTTACCATCTGTAAAACAGCGGCTGTGTTCAACCTCTGAGGAGGCCTCAGGCTAGTGGGAGGTAAAGGGATCTGTGTCTACTGGAGGGAAATGGTTTTCTCCTTCCCCTCTAGATGAGAGTGAAGCCATTATTTATGCATGATCTCCAATTAGCAGCAATTGCTGCTCCCTGTTGTTGGTGGGAGTGGCTGTGGCAGGCAGCCAGTAGGTACATGTGGCAATTATGCATGGGGTTGTGGTACGTGGTTTGAAAGGGGGTGTAGGAAGTGTAGGATGTTTCATGCATTGCATAGATCAGATTTCCGAATACTTGGCTCTTTTTGAGGATTGTAATTAGAGATGAGATTTGCAAAATAGCTTTGCTTCCATTTAAGCATTTCATGTCCAGGTTACAAAGAGCACAGCTCCTTCACATGCTCAGGAAGCTGAAAGGCAGGCTGTAAACACTTGGCTGTTCCTGCAGATCCCCTCTGAGGAGCTGTGATCTTGAACCATTTGGGGAAAAAAATTTATTTTCCCTTGGGAGGAGGTTTGGTGGGAACTTGCTTTGGTGGCCAGGTGATAAAATGAAGTGTTTCAGCACTAGAGCAGAGTTCAAGATGCCTAAACACGTGTGGGTGTTTTTCTGGTTTTGTTTTTAAAGACTGGGGAGTCGCTTGGGCTGATTCATTGCATGGCTGGAAGGACCAGGACAAGTGATAAGCAGCCTCTATGGCACTGGAGCATTAAGGCAGAGAGCTGCAGGGCAGTAACCTGCTATACCAGTTTGGGGGTGGGCAGACGGGCTGCCTGCCTGGCCCTCTCACTTTTTGGCCTTTGGTTGGTAGTGACACGTCACCTGCTCTGCAGACTGTAGCTGTTAATTCAGGAGGTGACAGCAAAGGGGGAAATGGTGTCAGAGCTGTGAATGAGCTGTTCTCCCTGAAGTCGCGTCTTGGCTGCATTTAGAAACAGCATAGAGCTGGGCAAATTTTCTGCCTACTACAGTAGAGCTGGGAGTGGGCAGGAACTGTTTAAGTTAAACACATGTTCATATTCTTGCCCCTTTCCCATCTGACGTGGTAAACCCACCCACAGTGCTAATGATTGCAGCTAGCGAGAGCTGCTGTTTGCTTTATTGCTGCTGTACGTTGCGGGCCGGAGGCTCCCCCTTGCTGCAAGCCAAGGGCTGGGGGTGCTCTGGTAAATGGCTGTTCTGACCTGCCGAGTGTGCCGCCACGCCTCGGCATGGCTGGGGAAACCCCTCTGGAAACACTTCCCTTTTCCTCTTTTGGCTGAAATAATGGATCCATCTCTTTCACGCTGCTCAACATAAATACACATGTATTTATCCCACCCCTGTGGCAGGACCCTTCGGCTGGGCGAGCGCTCCCAGGCTTGGCTGGGTGATGCTTATCTTTTGGCAAGTATCCACATTTAGATGGGAAGAGCCGTGCTCAGTTTTAGGCTGGCTGAAAAGTCTTTTCTGATTGTTCAGAGCTGCCAGGCTTTGGATGCCTGAGATGTTGTGTAATGGAGATGCCTTCTTGTTCAGCAAACAGTGCTGGCATTTTTACCTCTTGGGGAGTGGCAGGTCATTGCCAGGCTTCCACAGGGTTGGAGGCACTGCTGGCCCAGTGTGTCTGAGCCAACATTTTAATTTGCTTCATCTTGAATGGCCAGCGCTGCTCTCTGGCTCTGCAAAGTCATAAAGGGCAAAGCAAGGTCCAGGTTGCTTTGTTCAGCCATGAACCTGACACCCAGGCTAAGTTTCTAAGTTTATGCCACGCTGTCAGGAAGAAGCTGGGGGAAATAACATCAGGACTCTGCAGCCAGCTGTACAGAGCTATCTTTCCAGCTGCAGGCTGGCAAACAGACCATCCTCGTGGCCAGCATCCCTAGCACTGGGGTTTCCAGGTGTGCTTGAGGAGAATCCTTGTTCCCTTGCTGTGAAAAAAGGACAACAGTGCTGGTAAAAGAGGGGGTTGTCTGTACCTGCAGAGCCAGAAAAGGTAACTGGGAGAGGTGTGTTCCCAGGCATGGGGAGCAGGCTCCTCAAACTGCAGGTCTGAAATGGATTGCTTTTTTTGGTATCTGTCTCCTCCTTCCATCTCCCTCTTTAAACTGCACATTAGTGCTTTTAAAGAACAAAGCCTTGGCAGTGACCAGCTGCACTGAGTCCAGTTCCCCATAAATATTTGATTCAGAAAGATCAATTCTGTGGCGTCCGTAAGTGCTTTGCGGTGGGTCTGTCAGTTCCGTGGGTCTGTTCGTGCCCTAATGTGAGATGGCCCTGATTGCTTCCTCGAGACTTTGTTTACAACAGAAGTAATTCCAGTGCACGCCTGGGCATCCTTGGCTTGCTCGGAAGGTGACGGAGTGCATGACAGCAGCCTGGCCCACATGCGTTGGCAAAGATCTTGTCTACAACCTGGGCATGTATTACAAGCAGGAGGCCTCATGTATGTTGTGACTCCATGAAAGACTTGGAGAGTCCCAGTCTGATGGGACTGGTCACATAAATGCCTTGCTGCTCACCCCCTTGCTGAGGGAATGTTCTGTTTGGGACATCAAATTGGCCGAAACCCTGGTAACAAAGAGGCTGAGGTGCAAAACCAGTGCCAGTGTGTTTTATTGAAACTCTTCTGTGCCCAGTCCTGTCCCCAAGCCAGGCATAATTGCTGATGTTTGGACCTCATAGAATGGTAGCTCTGCATCTGTAACCATGTTTGTCTCTCCACAGCCTGTGGAGGCAACAGATGATGCCTTTTGGGACCAGTTCTGGGCAGACACAGCCACTTCAGTGCAGGATGTCTTTGCCCTTGTACCAGCTGCAGAGATCCGAGCAGTGAGAGAAGAATCGCCTTCAAACTTGGCGACTTTGTGTTATAAGGTAAGATTGGTGCTGTCTTATTCCTTGGTGCTATGCTAGTGGGGGGATGTCCCTGGTTCAGTAGTCCTGTGGCTGCCAAGGGGAGACAGGTATTATTTTGCTTGCTTGTCCTGGTCTCCTCGTGATGGTAACTCTCAGCCCTTCCTCGCTGGGTTTAGCACAGACCACAGCTGGCATTTGCTCACTTTGGAGCTGTTTTACTCTTTTTCCCTTCTTGTGTTTCACCCTGCCCTGTTGGGTCTTGCCTGCTGTGAAAACTGCTTCCCGCTTAGGGGACTTCGTACCAAGGTGGCATATTTGTGGGGAGGCAGGTTCATCCAATTCCCTGTCTGCATCTAACTGCTCCTCACCATGCACCAGTCTGGCTTCAAGCGGATAGATCCCAGAGGGATGTGGGGATTGTCACTCTACAAGTGCCTGGATGAAGTTGGAGGGAGATCTTAACTTTTCTTCCTTCTGCTGTGATATCAGAACATTCCTGATGCTGCTGCTGGTGTTGTCGTGTCGTGTCCTTTTGTGGAGCACAAAGAACATTGACTCATGTTCCCTCCCTGCCAGGTCTGGCAAATTGTCAAGCTGGTGAGCAACAGCCTGGGACTTACTCCACCTGGGAAAGTGCAGGTGTTAATAATGATTGTGGTTTGAGCCATGCAAACAGTGGACTTGAATTCATAGCATTGGAAACATTTTTTGAATGGCATTTTCCCAGTTTTAAATCGTTGTTGTTGTCCTAGTTTTCTTTCTTGCTCTACAAAATGTGAATGAGACCTACTGAATCATAGTGAAGGCACCTCTGGGAATTGTGCGTCAGACAGATGCCTGTAGGGGATACTTGAGAAAGAATACAAAAATGAGGAATAATGGAATGGATTGTGGGTTGGATGAGTGGACAGTGAGTGAGATACAGAACTGGCTCAACAACAGAACTCAGAGGGTTGTGATCAATGGAGCAGAGTCTGGATGGAGGCCTGTCACTAGCGAAGTTCTCCAGGGGTCTGTGCTGGGCCCAGCCCTGTTCAACATATTCATCAATGACCTGGATGAAGGGACAGAGTGTAACCTCAGCAAGTCTGCTGCTGAGACCAAGCTGGGAGGAGCAGCTGATACACCAGCAGGCTGTGCTGCCATCCAACGAGACCGGGACAGGCCGGAGAGCTGGGCCTAGGGGAACCTGATGAGATTCAACAAGAGCAAGTGCAACGTCCTGCCCCTGGAGAGGAACAACCTCACGCACCAGCACAGGCTCGGGGCTGAACTACCAGAAAGTGGCTCTGCTGAGCAGGCCCTGGGGGTGCTGGGGGGCAGCGAGGTGACCCTGAGCCAGCACCGGGCCCTTGTGGCCAAGAAGGCCAGCAGTGTCCTGGGGTGCATTAAAAGGAGTGTGGCCAGCAGGCCGAGGGAGGCTACCCTCCCCCTCTACTCTGCCCTAGTGAGACCACATTTGGAGTCCCGTGTCCAGTTTTGGGCCCCCCAGTTTAAGAAGTATGTGGAACTGCTTGAGCAAGTCCAGCAGAGACCTACCAAGATCATCAGGGGGCTGGAGCATCTCCAGAGGTCCCTTCCAACCCCCACCATTCTGGGATCTTCCCTAGTGCTGCCTCCTGGCTTCTGGTGATCAGCACCTTAGGAGTCCTTTACTCCCAAGGGAGACCTTTACTAACCATAAAACTCTCTTGTCTCTGTGTCCTTTCCCCCAAAACCAAGAAATAAAATATGGGCTACTCTCACAACTGGAAACAGATGTGTTGGGAGACCTGGTCGCTGCTGGGCTGTTTATCCAGGAGCCCTGGATCTTGGGATATCGGGGTCAGAGGAGCCTGCACACTCCTGCAGTGCTTTTGCCGGGCTGAGGGCCCTGACCTGTGCCAGGTGGAGTGTGCCACTGGACTTCACAGTGCTACATGTTTGTGGAGAGCACAACAGCATGGCTGAAACGTCATTTGCAATCATGGCTGGAGACTCAGACTGTACAGAGTCATAAATGTGCCTGAAAAAATAGTTAAGCCCAGTCACAGAGTAGTGCGTGGACAGGCTGAGACTACACAAACAGCATTTAAATACCCATTAAGGCAATGACGCAGGCTAGCAGAGTCAGTGACCCAGACAGTCTGCTATGAAAATAAGCAGGGACACATGACCTCATGAATTAAAAAGCAGCAAGGTGAATCCTTGGTAAATGTTTTGACTTTCATTCCCCCTCTGTTTCCCCTTGGGATCAGGGAGTAAGAGCAAGTGGGTGCAGCTGCGGGTGAAACCTCCTGCCGCTGCCTCCTGGGGCTGTGGTTGCTGCCTGGTGAGACCCACATCCTATTCTGAAAAACCCAATGTGACTGTCTCCATTGGCAGTTTCAGCAGAGATTGGATGGACTGCAGAGACTCAGCCCAGAAGCTCTTTCTGGAGCACCAGTCCTGTTCGCAGGGTCACTTAATAGTTACAGACAGCAGCTTAGCTCCTGCCTCCTGGGTCAGGAGTCCTTGCCGTAATCGCAGCAGCACATACGGATCTGTCAGACTTTGTGTTTCTGTGCAGTTTTCCCCTGCCAGGCCCTTACACCACACAGCACAGTGCTGCTGCCTTGGCTCTGCCTGCATCTCATGTACCTGGTGCGGCTGATTGTTCTGCTCTTTGCAGAGTGTGGTGTCATGGAACAGTGCTGGAAGGAGCCTTCTGATGCTGTGGCTGGCTGTCTCACATGGCACGACATGTGTGCTGTGTGGATTAGCCCTGGCATGTGAGGTCTCTTGCAGTGGGACAGTAGAAATTCAACATGGTCTGTTTAAGATCATTAACCCTATTTCTGCAGTGATGCTAACAGTGCCTGTGCCATTGGACTCGGAGGAAATGGGCTCCAAGTACTGCTTATAATTCTATATGAGGGTGTCACCAGCAGGACAGACCTGCCCAACTCTTGCTAACTTGTGTCCAGGCTAATGCTACTTGCCTTGGTTTTGTTTTCTTCAGGCTGTGGAGAAGCTGGTGCAGGGAGCAGAGAGCGGCTGCCACACGGAGAAGGAGAGGCAAATTGTCTTGAACTGCTGCCGTCTTCTCACCCGTATCTTGCCTTACATCTTCGAGGACCCAGACTGGAGAGGTTTCTTCTGGTCAACTGTCCCTGGGGCTGGCCGAGGAGGGGTCTGTTGTTTGGCACTTTTTCTTCTTTCTGAAGGGTGAAGGGGAGGCTGCAGCAAGGAAACCCTTATATACTTTTGGGAGCAACTTTATTCTAGTTACTTCTATTTGGTCAGAAATCAGGTGGCACCTTCTAAGTTCTTTTCCTTCCTTTGATTCTTGCTGCTCTTCCTCTCACCCTCAGCTGCTTTGTTTAGTGCAGGTTGCTGCATCATCTCAGTATTTCACTCGGGTGCGTAGCTGTAAGAGAGCACTGGTATGTGAGGGAAGGCTTTTCCAGTATAACTGTAGGTGTGAATCAAAATGAACATGAGTGGTACTAAAGGCTGAATGACTTTCTTAAACTGAAATGACCTTATTCCATTAACTAAAGTTGATTTAAAATTTGAGTCAAACTGAAATAGGGTGTCGTTTCCACTGGTTTTAGTGTCACATTTAAAGCAAATAGTGCCAGAGAAGCTCTCAGCATCATGACTCAATACCCTGCTTATGAGCTGAGTGATACAGTTTTAACCAGGAGCCTAGCCTCATAGGTGAAGCCCACAACTGAGCAAGAGTGGTTAAAGAATTAGGTACTGTTTCTGGCTCTGTCAGTGATGTACGTAACCCCAGGGGAGTCTCTGAACCTCCCTATGTTTCTCTGTCCGGAGAGCAGGCCCAGTAGTACTCTTTTTGTGTCTCTCAGAGGAACAGGGTGAAAGTGCTTTAGGTTGTCCTGCAAATAGGAGAAACAGTGTTGAAAACACAGTTGAGTTAGGCTTGGTATTTTCCTGTTTGCTCCCTCAGCATCTGCCTGCTCTGTGCATAGAGAGCAATTCTGCAAGTGTCTGAATCCGCAGGTCAGCGTGGCTGTACTGGAGTGTGGTTTCCCCTGAATGTTAAGTGTTGCAGTGTTTTTGGGGAAGGTTATAAGGGATCGGTGGTGGTTGGTACAGTACAAACCCAGTACCCTGTGTTGTCTCTGCCTGTCACCTCTAATCTCTTTCACCTGAGGCCACTTCAAGGGGAGGTCCTGGATGGTGGAAAGGGAAGTAGTTGCTAGTCCTGCTGTGCTGTGTGATCTGTGTGATGGGGAGGGTGGTGGTTGTCCACCCTCCCATCCCTGCAGGGGCCAGGGAATGCTGGAGACGCTTAACAATGGAGGAGCTTGTTTTGGGAAGGAACATGCAGAGCGCCTGGTGCTCTGATCCAGCCAGGCTGCTGTTACAACCTGGTTTTTCACCTTGTTCAGTAGTTGAAGGAGAGTTTCTCAGCCTTGGAGTAGTGGGATCATCCCAAGGCGATCAAGCCTGGGGCATGTGTGCTGGGTTTGGGAGCCCTCCTGCTGTGTTGTCTCCTGAATGTTGGTGGAGCTGTTAGGGTTCACTGTGCTCCATCATTTAACCACATGTAGAAGCAGTTGTAATGTTGGCTATGCTGCCTGGCAGGGAGTAACAAATAAAGCCCTGAGATGCTGGGCAAGCTGGAGTCATGCTAATCTAGGGGCAACTGCTTTGCTGTCTGAAGTCTGATTCTTCCCTGGGAACTGAAGGGGAAGAGGATGGTGTGCCTGGACCATCAGTAAATATCTCTGCTATTATCCTTCACCTGCTTCGTGGTGCAGTAATGGATGGCAGAGCTCCTGGGGGAGGGGCGCCCCTCTCCTGTAAGGGGGTCTGTGTTGTGTACACATCTATCAGTTTGTTGTGTGTCACCCATTTTGGATGACGTGGTACCCAGAGCCTGCAGGGACTTCTTCTGGCAACTGAGGTGATGTTAGCAAAGATCATTTTTGGAAAATGAATCCCCTTGGACACTAACGCTTTCATGTCATCTCTGACTGCGAGCCCCAGTAAAAGCATCTTTGCTGTGCTGGCACCAACTCCTGGACCTCTCCTTACATCTGGGATCTGTTTGACGGTAGTTTTCCTGCTGTTGCCCAGACAGACGTCAGAGCCGCACAGGCTATTATCTCTCTTAGCTGCCTGCTGTGATTTAAGAGGCGTGCGTCGTACGCGGGCTGACGGAGGCCTGCCTGAGATAGATAAGCTCCTGCCATTCCTGCTCCCTGCCTTTCCCTCCAGCACCAGTGTGTGGTGGGGAAGGCCTCCCATTCAGGATGCTCTTTGACAGGCAGGATCTGGCAAGGTTTCCCGTGGCAACGGCTGCAGAGGAGTAGCCATGCATGATTTGAGTAATTGATTTGAACACTGGAGATGGCAAAATCCCCTCTGCTCTCATGCTTGCTCTGCCTTGGCAGGCTGAGGTGGCCCCTTGCATGATATACGTAGCCTGTCCTGGTTCTGTC
The DNA here is from genome assembly GCF_963921805.1 of Phalacrocorax carbo. Taxonomy (NCBI): domain Eukaryota; kingdom Metazoa; phylum Chordata; class Aves; order Suliformes; family Phalacrocoracidae; genus Phalacrocorax; species Phalacrocorax carbo. The sequence continues at coordinate 2,122,662 of NC_087528.1, forward strand.
ACTCCCTGTTCTGGGCAGCCCACGCAGGACTTTGAGAGGTTTTACACCTTATCGCTGCTGGCTGGCTTCTTCCTATTGCTGTCTGTATGCACCATCTAAACTGCCCTCCTTCATGGCTGTAAAACCCTCTTTGTAAATGTTTTCCTTTCCTTTTGTCTTTAGTAAGTCAAGCATTTCCACATGGCAAGGTCCAGTGCTACTCTTCTGTTTCCCCAACATCTCTAGGCCTTTGTCTGCTCAGTTTGGTGTCATTAAACAGCTTGTTCCTATTCAGTCATCTCCTTCCAGGGGGGAATTTCTTTCCTGTACCGGCTGGGTTTTTTGTGTTTCTCCCTCTTGTTCCTTTGTAACATCTTGCTTCCCTGCGTATTCTTGGGGAGTGTATCTTCTCTTGCTGTGTTATACTAGTGTGACTGTGTGCTCTTTGCTAATCCTGGGCTGACAATACTCTTCCTTGTTTCTCAATTTTAGGGAGAAGATGATGATGAAAATGCCCGGCCACTGGCTGAGTCGTTGCTCCTTGCTGTTGCAGATCTGCTCTTCTGTCCTGATTTCACTGTGCAGAGCCACCGGAGGAGCACGGTGGTAAGTTGTGTCATGAGATAATCTGCAGAGGAAGATTAGCTGTGTGGTGGGGGGTACCCTGGAAAACCCCAGCAGTTTCCTGCAAACAGTAACATACGGAGCTGCTGAGCTTGAATCCACAGTGACAAAAATTGATCAGGGTTTGGGGTTCACTCTGTGGTGTTTGTGCCTTCTAAAACAGGTGTTCTGAGGCAGCTGGGTGAGTCTCAGCTGGAGTGGCTGGCACTTCCCCCTGCACTACAGCTTGCCCCTCAGGAAAAGGTGGTTGCGCTGGCAAACAACTGCTCTTCTGTTGCCATCAGAGCAGAGACCTTTAGCACCTGGTTCCTTTCACTGGCAATTTGGTGCAGTCTGGGGCAGGAAGCAGCTGTTTGTCTGATCGCAGGTGCTGTGATGTGAATGAGTAGATGGTCTTTGTTGTGTCTTTCCACCTCCTCTCCCTTTTTGTGTCATTGCAGCAAAGACAAATGTGTTCCGATCCTTACGGTGACTGTCTTTTACTTCAGAGGAGCTCCCTGAAGCAGGGATCTCCTACCAGGTGTGCTAAGGACAGATTCTGGTGCATCTCCCTCTCTCTGTCCACCACTGATTCTGTGGTGTTTCTTGTAGGTCCAGTCTATAAACCAAAGACGACAGCCCTCCTTTTTGGTATAGCTATGAAGTATATTAAAAATGAACATGCTAAACCACTCTGTATTTGATGGCTGCAAGATTTCCTGACAAGCTTGAGTACTAAATTGCTTGCTTGAGGTTTTTGGGTAGTAGAAACAGGGTTAAAATCTGTCACCTGGGGATGAAGGGGCAAGGCTGGGTCAAAGCCACATTGGTATGTGCTAAGAGTAAGTAGGAGTGTGGCTGAAAGAGATGGACTGGTCTTGTGCTGTCACTTGGGATGGGTTGCATAAGTGGATCTGACAACATTTTTTCCTGGGAGAGCACCCTCCCCACTGCACCTGTGACTTCTCCTTTGGCAGCAGCCAGCCTGGCTTTCCAGGCCTCTGGGCAAGTTGAGTTAGATGATGGGATTGTGAATGCTGTTAGCTGTGTGTCTGCTGCCCTCAGCCTCTGTGGTCTGTGCCTCGCTGTCTGCCCTCCCTGGATCTAGTCTGACTTGCACTCTTGGGCCTGGCTGAGGTTAAGAGCAGAGATGAGTACGACCACCTCGTGCTCATGGCAGAACAGCATAGGCCCCAGAGATATGGATGGTAGTGGTTAGTTGCTGAAGCAGAACTCAGTAAAGAGGAAGCATCAGAGCTGGAAGGGAATAGGCAAAGGAGCCCCATACTCTCTTGCTGTTTGCCTTCCTATTGAAGTCAGCCCTGGAATTATGGCTAGAAATTGGGGATCTCTCGGTCATGCACAGTGCCTGCATATCTGTGATTTATCACTTGCAAAGGCTGAGCTCTTTGAAGACATTGGCACATACTTTTTTAATCCTGGGCAACTGCTATAATGATGGCTAGTAACATGCTGTCTCACAGAATCACAGCATGGCAGGGGTTGGAAGGGACCTCTGGAGATAATCTTGTCCAACCCCCTGCTTGAGCAGGCACCCCCAGAGCAGGGGCACAGGACTGCGTCCAGGCGGGGTGTGAATGTCTCCAGGGAAGGGACCCCACAGCCTCTCTGGGCAGCCTGTGCCCCTGCTCTGGCACCCGCACAGGGAAGAAGTGTGTTTTCTCATATTGAGGTGGAATTTCCTGTGTTCCAGCTTGTGCCCATTGCCCCTTGTCCTATCACTGGGCACCACTGAAAAGAGCCCAGTCCCATCACCCTGACACCCGCCCTTTAGATATTTATAGGTATTGATTAAATCCCCCCTCAGTCTTCTCTTCTCCACGCTGAACAAACCCAGGTCTCTCAGCCTTTCCTCAGAAGGGAGATGCTGCGGCCCCCTGATGATCTTGGTAGGTCTCTGCTGGACTTGCTCAAGCAATTCCACATCCTTCTTAAACTGGGGGGCCCAAAACTGGACACGGGACTCCAAATGAGGTCTCACTAGGGCAGAGTAGAGAGGGAGGGTAGCCTCCCTCGGCCTGCTGGCCACACTCCTTTTAATGCACCTCAGGACACTGCTGGCCTTCTTGGCCACAAGGGCCCGGTGCTGGCTCAGGGTCACCTCGCTGCCCCCCAGCACCCCCAGGGCCTGCTCAGCAGAGCCACTTTCTGGTAGTTCAGCCCCGAGCCTGTGCTGGTACATGAGGTTGTTCCTCTCCAGGGGCAGGACGTTGCACTTGCTCTTGTTGAATCTCATCAGGTTCCCCTGGGCCCAGCTCTCCGGCCTGTCCCGGTCTCGTTGGATGGCAGCACAGCCTGCTGGTGTATCAGCCGCTCCTCCCAGCTTGGTCTCAGCAGCAGACTTGCTGAGGTTACACTCTGTCCCTTCATCCAGGTCATTGATGAATATGTTGAACAGGGCTGGGCCCAGCACAGACCCCTGGAGAACTTCGCTAGTGACAGGCCTCCATCCAGACTCTGCTCCATTGATCACAACCCTCTGAGTTCTGTTGTTGAGCCAGTTCTGTATCTCGCTCACTGTCCACTCATCCAACCAACACTGCCTTAGCTTGCCTGTGAGGATTCTGTGGGAGACAGTGTCTAATGCCTTACTGAAGTCAAGATAGACAACATCCACTGCTCTCCCTTCATTGACCCAGCCAGTTGCACCATCACAGAAGGCTATCAGGTTGGTCAAGCATGCTATTCCTTTGCTAAATCCATGTTGACTGTTTCTGATATCCTTCTTGTCCTCTACATGCCTGGAGATGACCTCCAGGATGAACTGCTCCATCACCTTTCCATGGATGGAGGTGAGGCTGACTGGCCTATAGTTTCCCAGGTCCTCCTTCTTGCCCTTTCTGAAGATTGGAGTGACACTTGCTGTCCTCCAGTCCTCGGGCACCTCTCTTGTCCTCCACAACCTTTCAAAGACGATGGAGAGTGTCTCAGCAAGAACATCTGCTGGCTCCCTCAGCACTCGTGGGTGCACCCCATCAGGGCCCATGTATTTGTGAGGGTCTGGTTTGCATAGGTGATCTCTGACCCAATCCTCCCCAACTGATGTTAAGTCTTCCTTTCTCCAGATTTCTCCTCTCTTCTCTGGGGGCTGAGATGCCTGAGGGCCAACCTTAGCAGTAAAGACCGTGGCAAAGAAGGCATTCAGTAACTGCCTTCTCTACATCCTGTGTCGCCAGGGCCCCTTCCTTGTTCAGCAGTGGGCCCATACTTGGTATCATACAGCTGATACATACTGCTGATGTATTTAAAGAAGCCCTTCTTGTTATCTTTGACGTGCCTTGCCAGGTTTAATTCCAAGTGGGCCTTGGCCTTGCTCATCGCATCTCTGCGTACCCTGAGTCTCCTCCTAGTGTTCCTGCTTAGTCACACGTGGTAGAAGAAGGTTTGTGGATGTAATTGCATTTTTCTCCATGAAGCCTGTGCCTGTCAGGAGATGTTCTAGATTTGATTGTGGAGGGAGGTCTTGGGTACTCCATTCTGAGCAAGAGTTGTTCTGAGCAGCCTAGTGAGAAACCTGATGGCAGGTGAGCTCTGGCCTCTCTGTCGGAAGTGAATAGCAAGGCAGGGAAAGCCCAGATTGTGGAGGAAGCTGCAGTTGCCTCTGTGCCAGAAGTAGCTGCTGTCAACATGCTGGTTTTGTGGAAGCCGTGGCTGGGGTGGTAAGTGCATCTTGGTTGCCCTTAAGCCCTGCTGTCCTGAGGTCAGTGTCCTTGTGGGAAGGAGGAAGGGAGGGAGGTAATGCCATGGGAATCCAGAGCTATTAGAAACAGTCCTCTGATCCACTTTCCCCAAGTGCGGAGAGGTGGCAGAATTTGCTTAATTAAACCCCTGAAAAGAGACAGCCAAAGTGTGCCAAGTGCACTTGATACAAACGTATTCATCTGGCTGCTTGCTCCTGGTCATTTCTGGAGGGTCAGCAGGTGGTTTTCAATGGCTGCTTGTCTCTGCAAAGCTGCTTCAGCCCGAACCTGACTGACCATGACAAAGATGATGCTGCGGTTCATCTCCTCAGGTTGCAAAGCGAGAGTCTGAGAGTCATGCCAGCAGCTGTTAAGGGACTGGAAGGGCTCTCACTAGAAATAATGTATTTGCAGTCACCTTCTTGCTTTACCCTGTGAAAAGCAAGTCACAGCCATATCTGCTTGTATTATAAAGGAGGGATAATTTGCTGCTTTTCCCGCCTTTGGGCACAGCCACTGCGAGTCACTTATGTGGGTAAACTCAACATGACGTGCTCTGAGATAGAGTCGAGGTGTCAAGCAGGACTGAACCCCTGTGTGGTGCTCTTGATCTGCAAAGGAAAAGCCCTGACCTGGGCTGTGTTTCATGAGATTTGGAGGAAAGGAGAGGAGATGGTGGTGGTGATGCATCCAGTAAAGAGAACAGAGTGTATTTTGGATCCTTTGGCATTGGGTGACCCCTCCCAGTGGAGGTGGCTAGCACTGCACCTTAGGATGCTGGAGGAAGGGCCTCGTTCTGCATGGTGCTCAGTACCTGTTGAAGATGAGAGGCACTCTGTCGGGGTGCTGCCTGAGTGGGGCTGGGATGTACAGTCCGAGTGTTTGGATGCTTCTCTGCTGGTGTCTTTGCTGTTGCTAAAAAGAGTGACTGAACTGCCTTGGATACCACTACCGCTGTCAACTTTGCTCTTCCTTTCTGTGGTCCCACCTCTTATTTCTCCCCACAGGACACAGCGGAAGATATCCACTCCATCGACAGCTGTGAGTACATCTGGGAGGCAGGAGTGGGCTTTGCTCACTCTCCACAGCCTAACTACATCCATGACTTGAATAGGTAAGGGGGTCTGCAATGGCAGAGTGGAAAGAAACTGGGCTCAGGAGGGGGGGAATCTGAGGGAGATGGGCTATCCTTGCCTCCTCGGGTGTCTGATTACCAAGGGGCCTTCTCCTTGCTCCTTTCTGAGCTAACAGGACTGGCAACACAGGGAAAAAACCAAACCCAGCTATCCTTTTTGAATATTTTTTTCGTAGTATGATACGGGAGTCTGAGTGTCTGCAACAGGAACTGGCAGAACATTTCCACTTTGAAAATGCCTAGGAGCTCTGTACTGTATTTTTTTTACATAAGGCCGCAATTCTGCTGAGCTTTGCACCAGTGACAGCAGTGTTGCTTGAGAGGTGAAATGGGCTTAGCTCTCTGTGGGGAGGACTTTTTAGATGGGACTTCTGTGGTACTGTGGTAGGTGACTGTGCCTCCTGTGCCCAGTCCCTGCTCGTGAATGACTCCAGACCTTGGCTTCCTCTTCCCTTCTTTCAGGACAGAGCTGCTTAAGCTGCTGCTGACCTGTTTCTCTGAGGCCATGTATCTGCCTCCCTCCTCGGACAGCAGCAACTCCAATCCCTGGGTGCAGTTCTTCTGCTCTACAGAGAACAGGTGAGGGTGAGGGGTGGGTGATTGGATGCCAGGGGGAGAAACACCTTCAAATCTCTTCTATGGAGTGTGTTCATAATGGGGGACCATAGGACTTGCTACCTCCAACATCTAGGGGCTGAAGTCTTTTTTCTTTTTGCCTGTCATGTACGCCCCATTATCTCATCTCTGCTTAGTGAGAATTGTTCCTTGGCAGCAAAAGGAGAGACTGAGCATGGTGCTCTCTGGAGCCTGATGCAGGACTGATCTCTGCCCTCTGGGAAATAGCGGGTCCTGTTCCCTGGTGGGGGTGGTGGTGTGGCACTGCAGCAGGTGGTTTGTGGTGTTGGTGGCGGGTGACTGCTGCCCTCTAGTGACTTTGTCTCCTTGGGACTTTCAGCTCCTCAGGTTAGAGTTGCTCAATCTGGAGGAGCACAGCCCTGGCCGAAGGCAGACAGTTTTGTCTTTCCAGAGTCTAGAGAGCTTTGAGGTCTTGTCCCCTTTTTCACATTGCTGCATGGGATTCCTCTGGAAATCTTTTCAGGTGAAAAAGGCCGCCTCAGCTGTAGTCCAGGAGACCAGCTGGGAGCTGGAGTGTCAGCTCTTGTCTCGGGGCTGCTCGGTCAGTTAGAGAAGATGCTAGTGATTTGTCATGACCCCAAACTCTTGGGGAGAGAGATACCTGTCCCTCCCCAGGGCAGCACCTTTTGCTTCCTCAAATTTCTGAGAATGTTTTCTTCTCCCCAGACATGCGCTCCCACTCTTCACCTCGCTCCTGAATGTCGTCTGTGCCTACGACCCGGTGGGTTATGGGATTCCTTACAATCACCTGCTTTTCTCTGACTATCGCGAGCCCCTGGTGGAGGAGGCAGCCCAGGTGCTGATCGTCACTTTGGACTATGACAGCTCCACCAGTTCAAGTCCCACTGTGGATGGCACAACCACTGGCACGGCCATGGATGATGTGGATGTGAGTGACACTGGGATCTGTATTTTCTGCTCTCCTGAACATCCTATGGTTCTCTTACACCAGCTTGCGTTGAATGTTGACCTGTAGGGCCCAGCAACACTCCTCTCCATGCAGGCTGCTCTCTCTGGCCCAGTCCTGCTTCTTTCCTGTAGGTCACGAAACAGCTGTAGATGACCAAACTGCTAGGTTTTGGTCACTGACTTGAATCAGGAGCATGTAGATGAAAAGCCTCTGACTTTACTGTTTCCTGAGGTGCTCTGTCTCCTAGCATTTAGAACTGGATCATTCAGAGAGGAATCCTGAAACGAGAGGTGTTAGACCCCAGAGCCAGTGGTTATACTTTGACTTCCTGAGTCAGCCTTGTTGCCAGTAAGCATTTCACTCCTTGTCTTTGAACACAGCCTCCTGGACCAGACAATCTGTTTGTGAATTACCTCTCAAGAATACACCGAGAGGAGGTAACGTGCTCCTATCCTGAACTATTGCCTGTCCGATTTCCTGCTGATTGCATTAGCCCTGGGCCACCACAGTCTCTTTCCTGGTCTGTTGGCAGGATTTCCAGTTCATCTTGAAAGGAGTGGCCCGCTTGTTATCAAACCCGCTGGTCCAGACCTACCTGCCAAACTCTGCCAAGAAGATCCAATTCCATCAGGAACTCCTTGTCCTCTTCTGGAAACTCTGTGACTTCAACAAGGTGTGGATCTGCTTTTTGTTGAGCTTTGCCACACCTTGCCCATTGCCCAGAGCCTGGCGTGGCTCTGGCTGGACCAAGCCCTGGTGAAGAGCCGTGGGCAGGTAGTTAGCAGCGACTCTGTGGTACTCTGGTCAGCAGCACTGCTCCCTGCTGGGTGGGCTGGGGGGTCTGGCTCCAGGGAGACCTGAGAGAGGCTGCAGATCCTGAAGGTCAGTGCTTGAGGTAAATGCAGGAGCAGGTGTTATAATAACTCTACAAATAATGCTAGAGTTGAACAGCTTGTGCATACACCAGCCTTTCTAACGTTCTTGAGAGGCTAATTACCTTGAAGCTACCTGGCCTGAGCCCTATGGATGGTGCGGAAAACCAAATATGCTTGCCATCGTCTGAAATCCTCCCCTTTCTTCCAGAAATTCCTCTTCTTTGTGCTGAAGAGCAGCGACGTTCTGGACATCCTTGTCCCAATCTTGTATTTTCTCAATGATGCCAGAGCAGACCAGTGTAAGTTATTTCCAGTATTCGGGATGACGTGTGCTTGGCATTTGAGCTGGAATGTTCTTAAGATGCATCCTCCCTATCGCTGAAACGCGATAGCATCTTGTGTGGGTTCCTGGCCTTTTGCAGGCACAGAGCAGAATGGTTCGGTTAGCTGGGTGTTAATGTTTGTAACAGACTAGAAGCAGGACATGGTCTATACCACAACGCAGGGAAGGGAGATCCTTAAGCATATGTTGACTCATTTTGAGTCCTTATGTCAAAAACTGTGTCCCTGATCCCATCAAGAGGGAGAAATGAGCAGTCTGCTCTTGCCTTGGGTGTAAACTGGGCATAACTCCATCACCAAGTAGTGGAAAGAAGTAATCAGATCTTTGCTACTACAGTGATGGGTTTACAACAGGAACGTAATGAAGAAAAGCATGATCTGTCTGAGACTTGACATTGGCCCTGTGTATGTGCTTGGAAAGAACACTGGTACTGGCAATGGAAGGAGCTCTGTGTGGGATGTCCCTTATCAGGCTGGTCTGGTCTCTGTGGTTTTTCTTCCAGTCCCATAGTGTTTCTCCTCTCTCCTTAACTGCCCTTCTGTCTTTAGGAGCCCACTGGACTCACTGTGACATGTGGGTTTTTGTGTTGTGGTTTTTTTTCTTTCTTTTCCCCTGCAGCGCGAGTGGGCTTGATGCACATTGGAGTTTTTATCCTCCTGCTTCTCAGTGGGGAGCGTAACTTCGGGGTTCGACTGAACAAGCCGTATTCTGTACGAGTGCCTATGGACATCCCTGTCTTCACAGGGACACATGCAGATCTGCTCATCATAGTGAGTATAGCTCCAGCAGTTCTTTTCTGTCCCTCGTAACTCCTGTTTCATACCTCTACAAATAATTGTCCTCCTTCCTCCTTCAATATACTCGTCCTTCCTAGATTGCCAGCCCACTGAGTAGCTAGAAAGTGTGTGGGATGCATCCAAGCACTGGTGGGATCTTTGCACGCTGTAACCTGAGGTGATGTGTCTGGCAGGCTGTGCATGCATGAGGTGCAGTTCCATCTGCATGAGGTGATCCCAAAGAAACGGGATCCCGGATGGTGCTTCACTGGTTTCTAAAGGACTCTGGGACTGGCATGAGTGGGACGGGTGCATGGCCTCTACCAGACTTGATTGCAGGTGGGGAAGGCAGGAGATCTGACTGCATCGCTGGCTCTGTCCCGAGTAACCAGAGTTGTTCAGATCATCTCTCTGTTGTCATTATACTGCAGATCTTCTCTACAGGCGTGCCAGCTAGAGGTGGGAAGGCGAAGACTGGGAATGTCTGAACTGGTTGCGAGGCAGTTGAGTCTTTCTGTGTCTGAGGGTATAGTTAAGAAAAAAAGGACAAACATTTGAATTAGAAGTTTGCGTTAAAATCAGATGTGAAATGATTAGTTCTGTGGCATTTCAAGCAGCTATTATTAGGTTTCAGAGTCAAAATCCATTGGAGGTGAAGATGTTTCTGGCTTCCTGGTGGGAAGCCTATGTGGGCTGCCTGTGCAGTCAGTTTGTTTGCAGTGCTGTGGAGCCCTAATCCTGTCCCCAGAGGATTCCTTGTAAATGGAAGCTTGTACTCCTGGAGTGCAAGTCTGCAGTGAGAGCAGCCTTCCCCACCTGTGTAATTGTGGAGCGTGCAGGGCCCTGCCTAGGAAGGAGTGGTGTCAGGAAGCGATTAGTGTGGGGGTGGCCCTGGTTTTGGTTGAGAGGATGCTTTCAGTAAGGTACTACCTTGCTGAAGAACTCCTTCCTTACTGTAGGTCTTTCACAAGATCATAACCAGTGGACATCAGCGGCTGCAGCCTCTCTTTGACTGCCTGCTCACCATTGTTGTGAACGGTAAGCGCTGTGTGGTGTGAAACCACAACACACAGAGGGGACAGCTCTCCCTGAACTCCTACCTGTGCCCCCTAACACTGCCCAGTGCCAGTGACTGCTGCTGGAAACTGATCCTTCCTAGCCTGTGCTGGAGGTGTCAGCTGCAGATCAGACCTGCCTGTGGGCCTATTGCCTGGGCTCGGTCGGATGGGGCAGAGGGCGGGCCAGCAGAGCCCCTGGAGCCCTGCTGGGGTGGCCAGAAGGCCTGGTGAGGGTGGCTGGCAGTGCCGTCCCTTTCCAGCAGGGAGTGCCACCTCTCCGCGGTGGCAGTGGCGTCCCTTGGGCTTAGTGAGTGCCCAGGTGCCTCCAGTTGTGTAAGCTTTTGCAGGAGGCACGCCAGAGATGATGTTACTAGTATAAAACTACACAAAACCCTCTTAAAGCAGAAATGCCTCCTTTTACTAGGCAATATCCCTGTTTCACCTCTTTGGTATTTGGAAATGTTTCTGTGGAACCGTGTGTTACGCTCAGCTATTCCATGAGGCTTTCTCAGAAGTGCAGGGTGGGAAGGTGGTAAGAGCAACATTTTTAGTGGTGTATTTATTCACATAAATACACCTTGGTTCCTTCTTGTGTTTTCATTTGTTTGCCTTCCCCAGTGTCTCCATACCTGAAGTCTCTCTCCATGGTGGCTGCTAACAAGTTACTGCATCTCCTGGAGGCTTTTTCCACCACCTGGTTCCTGTTCTCCGCTGTCCAGAACCACCACCTCGTTTTCTTCTTGCTGGAAGTTTTCAACAACATCATTCAGTACCAGTTTGACGGTAAGAGACTGATGGCTCTATTTAGTGGCTTTGTGCTAGTTTAGTGCAAGAGAACGTGAGATGGAAGTTCAGAGACAGTCCAAAGAGATGAGAAGGGGAGAAATACAGAAACCAGCTACATGGAGACTTGCTGAGGATTGAGGAGTTGGGTTAGTAGGTAATCAGTGTTGGGCCTGGGCCCTGACCCAGACAGATTGGATTAGAGCAAAATGAGATGACAGCTAATTATCAGCATAACCTCAGCCTCCTGCAGACCGGAAGATGAGGTAGGTAGAGGCGAAGAAGGGAAAGTGAGTGCTTAAAGCTTAGGTTGTGGCTGGCTGGATGCTGCTGCGGAACTGCTCGCACTGCTCAGCAATGTAGGTGAGGGGACAAAACAAGTTCCATCTCATTAAACGTTTGAGTGCCTCTCAGTTCTGCTCTGGCAGGTCACAGGAGCTGAAGAGCAAACAGAATCATCCAAACAAAGTTCTGGCACTTGCTGCCTTTCCAGGAAATGCCTTGTGTTTTCCCGCTTAAAAGCATGACAGTCTTTTACCTCGAGGAAATAATAGAGTGAGATCCCTTAACCTGCTCAAAAATTAATGTTTTGCTTTAAAACTGCAAATCAAGAGTGGCCATTCTGCTTCCCTAATGGAAGTCTTGCAAGTGGTGGTTGCCAGATCCTAAACCAGCCTTTGTGGCTGTGATTAGTGTTTCATTTTAGGGGATGGTTTCATTCTGTTCTCTGCTGCCTTGCAGACAGTAAGAATTCTTGCCTTCTGGCTTTGCTATTTCAAATCTTTCTCCTCAAATGGAGTGCCCCTGATTTGCTTTGTGAACTCTTTTGAAGATAGAGAAATGTTGAATCTTGGCTAACAACCTTTTCTTCCAAAATAGGTGCTAATACATCGTTTAAATTGTCCTTTTTCTTCTCGGCTGTTTGAATGCCAGTTTCTAAGCCATTTCTTGTCAGCCTTCCAGCCTTGGAAGGATTTCACTGAATTTCCTCTACTGCTTTGTAATGGATAAGAGGATATTGAGCTCTGCTCTTTCTTCCTTGTGCCATTGCCTTTGTGGGTGGAAGCATGGTTCTCTGATCTTGTCGGGTCTCCACAATCATGCTTTGTGTATCCAGTGAGCCATGCTGTATTGGCAGAGCTCTGAGTCTTACTTCTCAGCTCGTTTCATTGCTGTGATTCCCAGGGAACTCAAATTTGGTCTATGCTGTTATCCGCAAGCGGAATGTATTTCACCAGCTGGCCAACTTACCCACGGACTCACAGTCCATCCAGAAAGGTCTGCAGCGCAAGAAGAAAACTCCTGAGCCTATTTCTCGCACCAACTCGCAGGATGGGATCTCCATGGAAGGGTCACGTCCTGCTGCCCCTGCTGAACCAGGGACACTGAAGACAAGTTTGGTGGCTACTCCAGGTTGGCTTTAGTTTATCTTTGTAACAGGAGAGACGTTTGTTTTCTCTGTGCAATTCAGTGTGGACTCACCCTTTAACTGGGCGTGGGAAAGATTAAGAGTTTACATCTGTGAATGGCTTCTTGCCTTTCAGTATGAGTTTCAGATCCGTTTGCCCAAGCCGATCACAAACAAGTCAAAGTAAACTGTCTTGAGTCTCTCTCCTCCTGAGTGTCCACAAGCCCATGTGTCCTAATCTTGACCTTTTGCCTCAGTTGAACCATATACACGTGAACCTCTGTTCCTCTTACATCGGGGAGCGTTTTGCTAGAGGTGAATTCCTTTGGGGTGGTGAAATCAAGGCTAGATCTTGCTTCTCCTGTTGAAAGGAGAGCATTTCAGGTGTCCGCAGATGCACAGGAGTCTGTGCATGGTGTGGCAGAGAAGAACCCCCGCTTTTAAGCATATTTAATTTACTTGTGTTTGAGCTTTTTCTCCTTTGAACACAGGAATTGACAAGCTCACGGAGAAGTCGCAGGTATCAGAGGATGGGACCATGCGTTCGCTGGAGCCTGAGTCTTCCCAGCCTCCACCAGAGGGTAACCCTCCCTCAGCTGTGAGCGATGGGGAGCCCTGGAGCGGGGTAAGGCCACACATTCTGGTGTGTAGGGAAGGTCTAGGGTTTTCTGTGAAATGAACTAATACTGGGGACTTTAGGAGAGCTCTGGCTGGCCCTCTGACAAAAGGCATCATATTAGAGGCAATATGGGCACGTGTGCTGTGCTGGAAAACCCCGTGGTTCAGAAGCACTGTTGCATAATCTTGGGTGTTTCACATTTGTGCTAGTGACATGAGAGCTAGGGCACTAGATGCGTGAGCTTTCTCCCCCTTGAAAGCTACTGATAGAGCAGCAAGTGCATAATTGCAAAAGGATGTGCTCTTGATCTAGAGGCTTTCAAATTGGGTTCTGATTGCTGCTGCTTTTTCCCTTTACCTCCTTCCTGGGATGGAGAGCTCTACCAGAATCTTCTGGCTAGCTGGTGTTGTGAAAAACCTGTTTCCATGAGGGCTTGGCTGAGATGCTGCCCTCAGCTTGGCAGCTGCTTGGCTGTGCAGATGAGACGGAGGCTTTGCTCTTGAATCAAGGCTGCGCTGCCCTCCTAGGCTCTGTTGGCAATGTCAGCCTTCTGGCATTTGCTAGTTTTCCCCATCAAGAGCTATAAACCAGCTATCTTCCAAATTCAGTGGAGCAGTAGTTTCTTATTGCTCTCCATTAACTCCTCAGGCCACGTCCTTTCCGGTCCAGTATCAAAAACCCCTAGGCTGTCTTGTAGTGTATTACATGGGCTATCCTGCACTTCTCTCCTCCTCCAGCAAGGCTGTGGCCTTATACACTTTGCCTTTATGTACTATATACCTCTGTAGACTATATATCCTATACACTCTGGTCTTATACACCTAGCTCTGCCTGAGCATTCACTGTCCGCTGAGCCATTTCATTGCAATGAGAACATTGCATCCATTTGCGCAGGGAGGTGTGGCTGCCTCATGGGGAAAGGTATAGTTTTTCCTCCCTGTTTTTTTCTCTGGAATGGCCAAACTGACACACCAGCTCTCACCAGGTGTGGAGTAAACTGGGCAGGAGGTGATGAACTGGGGTGGGATGATGCATTTTATCATGGGCTGCTGAGGACTGTGGTGGTGCTACAAGAATCTTTCAGTCTGTTTTGCTCTGGATGTGCTTTTGGCTGAGGCAGCACTGCAGAATTGGAGCCCACATGGGGGATGTTTGCAAAGGCATTGCAATCTAGTGGAGCAGGCTGAAGACTCCTGTCTTATACCCTTATGTCCTGATCCTCTCTGCTTGTTCTGCTTGTGTGTGCTCTTGTGGGCCTCTGGTCTCAGCCAGTTGCTTATTAGCTGCCCCACCTGGCTCCAGCAATACTGTTTGTTTGTCTAAATGTTTGTGGGGTGAGGGCCAAAAAGCAGACAGGAGGCGAAGGACAGGAAAGCAGTGGGTGTGGGATATGCCATGGAGACGATCATCACTGCTATCACATGGCGCTTCAGGTAGCACACACCTGTCTCTGGGGATTGTGGCATTTCAGGCTGTCAGAACATTGCCTTCTTTCTGTGCTCCAACCTGGTTCCAGCCTACTGAGTTAAGATAAATTAGTAAGAGGTTCTGGATAAATTTTAGGATACCCACCCTTATGATTGGTTTAATTTCCTTCCTTTATCTGTTGTAATGTTCTCCTGTTATCAGTCGTAACCATTTCAAAAGTGTCTTATGAAATGTTCAACAGCCTTCATATTTCAGTGTAATTCCATCTTTCTGCTCTTAAACGTGTCAGCTGGCTGCCAGCATTTGGGTGGCGGCTGTGGGAGAGTGAGGAGAAAAGAGGAAGAGGGTGGGGTCACCTGGTGGAAATGAGTGTTTTTTATGTTTTTATGAATTTTATTTTTAGAAGCTTGATGAGGACGCAGCACTGAAGGTGAACAGACTGAACGATAAGGTTGTAGCTGCAAACATTGCAAAATAATGTTGCTGTTTAGGGTTTGAATAAACTGGAACGAACAGAATTCCCGAATATTCCACGACCAGTTCTACTTACCCTTCCTGGCCTTCCCTGGTACCAGGCAAAGGCCCGTGGTCAGCAAGATGTCTTAAGCACACAATTATTTATGTGGTCATTAAGTGAGATCTTGGCCGAGAACTTGCAGAAGAAAGGTTTTCTTCTTCTAGCAGCCCATGAAGCATAATCACAGGTCATTACATCTGTGTCCAGCAGCTGGCTTGAGCTGTTCCCCAGTCGGAAAAGGACTGGTACAGCACTGTCAGCTTCCAGCAGACTGCAGCACAGCTCTGCCCCAAGCCTGCTGTTTCTGGTTGTGAAGGTGACGTGTGGAGGTGCAGGATGGCTGTTGGAAGGAAGTGCTGTTCCCATTTGTTTCGTGGAAAAAAATCAGCTTTAGGCTGTAGTAACGAATGGTCAGGGTGCATTGCAAAAGGAAAATGCCTCTCTGTTTTTACCTCATGCAGAGATTGATAGTGATTTTCAAGGGTCGTTTCCTTCCTTCTCACCATGAATATGGAAAGCCAGGGTGTTAGTAGTGTCTTCTGTATAAGAGAAACGAGAGAGTGACGGCGAGAAGAATAATAAGAGGGAATTGGGTCTTGGACCTTTGACCAGAGCTTTCCAAAAAATGACTAACGATGGTGTCTGTGTTTGGGGGTATAAGTGTGTTGTTCCCTAAGGGGCAGGGGTTGGTAGGTAGCAGTTGCTGAGAGCCCACGCCTGAAAAAAGGTTCTTTAAGATATTCCAGGATGGGCACCAAAAATCTGAGAGATACTCGCAGACAGAGGTGTGAAAAGCTGTGGCCTTTAGCTGTTTAATCTCTGTGCTAAAAGAAAGAAGCATGCCTGAACAGTCTTTCGTCAGTCCCGTTTTAACTCTCCCACTGTGGATTGTTCCAACAGTGTGTTGGCAGCGGTGACTGGAGTTGTGACCTTGCCACAGGGTTCTACAACTTATCCCCATCAAATATTGTCACTCACTGGGTCAAAGCGTATGGTTTTGGTGAATGAAGGTCCGGTGGGTTTGTTCTAGGGACAGGCTGAGCTGTCTTTCCCATCTTTCCCAGCAGTGCTCTGGAAAAGTTGGGGGTAAAGTCAGCAGAAAATGGGTTGTATTTCTTGCTCTTAAGTGTGATTTCCTTCTGTTTTTTGGTTTGGTTTTGTTTAAAATAATATTTATTGGTAGGAGGCATCACATCACCGACGGGATCGAAGGCGTCTCTCTAGTGCATCCTCCAGTGGGCAGTGGACCCCAACTCCTGACTGGGTAAGGGAATCTGGACAGAGGAAATAAATAATGAGGAAAAGAGTTGTGGCAGAAATGCCACACACAAACACCCACACCCACCCACCCTTCCCCGCCAGCACAGACTCCCTCCAAGGAGCGTTTCCTCACGGGGAATGTCTTTTGGCTTGTGGTCAAAGCTCCAGAAGTTTACTACCATCTGTGAAATGGTATTTTGTGTTACCTGTTTTAAACCAGTGCCCCGTTAGTTTCGCTGAGTGGCTCGTAATTCTGGTGCTCCAGATTTATCGTATTGCTGTTGTGCACTCAGTTCATCCACCACCTCCGTGACTCTTGTAACCCTCATTTGTTGTGGAGATACTGTAGAATAACTACTAATGCAGTGCACTGATTTCCCTGCGGGCTTTCCTACTTACAGGTGATGTCTTGGAAGTCAAAGCTTCCCCTGCAGACAATCATGCGGCTCTTACAGGTGCTGGTCCCTCAGGTGGAGAAGATCTGCATTGACAAGTGAGTACATTTTTGGTGAGAAAGGGCTGGGCAGTGTGTGAAGAGCTCTGTGAGGTTGGCCGAGTTTGAATTCGGAGGGCCTCTAGGGGAAACCTTGCAAAGTATAATTGAAAGCATCACGGTCTCAGCAGAGGAGACGTTATTTTGCTTGCCAATCTTGTTTGTCTGATCCCTTCTCAACTCTTTTTTCAGTGGAGAGAGTGTGTGCTCTCGGTGGCCACGGTCACTCGTTCTGTGTTTTAGACTGATACTTTGTGCTGCAGCAGTTTTGGAGGTGTCTGTGGGACATGCTAAGGATGTTCCTGATCTGTCCCTTTGCAGGGGTCTCACTGATGAATCGGAGATCCTCAGGTTCTTGCAGCATGGCACACTGGTGGGGCTGCTACCTGTCCCTCACCCCATCCTCATCCGCAAGTACCAGGCGAACTCGGGCACTGCCATGTGGTTCCGGACCTACATGTGGGGAGTTATTTATTTGAGGTAAACCAGCTGGGTGCAGTCTAACTTTCTCTTCTGAACTTTTGGGAGGCCTGTAGGGAGAATTGCATGTGCTTGGCCAGCTCTGGATTGTCTCATATTTACAGGCTAGAAAGATGATGTTCCCTTGGAAGAGACCAGTGTGAATGAGCCACTCCAAAACTGCCTGAGCGGGCAATGTGAAGGGGGTTGTTCTGGGAGTACTGCTTGTTTGGGAACTGGCAGCTTTTCTATTCCCTGCTGCTGCTTAGAGGGGATGGTGCAGAGAGTTCATGCCAAGTTCTGGCTTTGTGGGGTGTTGTAGATATTGTCATCCCTTTAAAGCCCACTATCTCTCAACCGGTTATTTCCTCTTTTGCAAAGCTGAAAGCGTTCTGTATAGCCAGCTCCTTTAATCTTGGCTGTGAGATTTGAATCTGTGTACCTGGCCACAGAGAGTAAAGTGGCTCTTGTCTTTCTCTCACAGGAATGTGGATCCCCCTATCTGGTATGACACAGATGTGAAGCTGTTTGAAATTCAACGGGTCTAAGAGAGCACTTACCTCTACCAAGAGAAATACACTGGATCTAAGGACTGCTGTGTGCTGCTTTGTCACAGCTATTCCTGCGTTTCACATCCAGCTGAGAGACCAAAAGGACAATCACTTCATTTACCTCCCTGTCATTTAAAGCTTTAATTGGGACCTGCTTGGACATCCCTTCCCCTGCTCACTTACCTTCCCTCGCCCTTCACCAAGAACCTTGAGTGAAAGATGTCTAAGGGATTGTCCATTGTTGTGGTTGCACTAGAAATCAGACCATCCTTAGCTCTTCTGTCATTCTTTTGCTCCTGGATCTGGTTTGGAAACCAATCTGACCCTGCCCTTGCCCTGGTCAGAGTCAGCATTTAACTGAAAGAGACTAGCTGTAAATTGGGTGCAAGGGAGAAGCTGCTATTCCTGCAGGAGATGGGGTTTGGAAACTGCAGTTACTTTCATGTGGCTCCATAAAGTTTCTGGGGCATCCCTTCTGGCTGCAGGTGTCTCCCTGGTGTCTCGGTTGCGTATTGGTAGGGAAGTCCTTCCCATCCATATGGAAGGAGAAGTTGCTGAAGGAAAACTTTGTGTCTCAGTTCTGAACCTCTCTACTCCTTTCCTGGAAAGCTGCTTAAGAAGTTTTGTAGTAGCTCGTGCTTTGGTGTGGCATGAGAAGTTTTTCCTTGGCTTCCAGGCCCAGCAGCCTGCCTTTCACAGTGGGCTGTTGCAACGGAGTGTGCGTCACTTAGGAAAGCCCTGCTTAACGCGAGTGCACAGGGAGGAAGGGACTGGCTCAGTGAGAGCAAGAGATGTGACTGTTAAACTCTTTTAGTCTTCTCCTGTTGACTGAAAGGACAGTGTCACCTGGGTTTGAAAGGAACCATATCCTTCCATCTTTGCCTGGCAGGCTGATGCAATGCAGGGAGCGTAAGGGTCTTTTGCACACTACTGTCTAAGGCAGGGATTGAGGGAGGCACTCAGGGAAGTTGTAGGAGGAAACGCATCTCTATCCCACTAAGGAGTGGGAAGTGCTGAGGCAAAGTTCGGGTCTTCAGGGCGTTTTGCTAGTAACAAAGTTATCAGATCTTGAATGTATTGGGTCCCAAGCGTGCGAAGTCTGGGAAGCCCGAGTTAGAATTGGTGGGAGACCTGCTGTTGCTGGCTTCGTTCAGCTGCATGGGGTTGTACGTTAGTAGGTGGAGGCTTCCTGGTGTGTGAGTCAAATTTTATATCCTGCTGGGAGAGGCCACTCTTAGACATGCGTGGTCTTTAGACAATGAAATGCAAGGGGTCCTGTTGTGAACTGAGACCTTTCCCTCTCCACCGAAGCTTAGTCCTTGGTGCTCTGGTATCCAGCCTCGTGGGGGGATCGCTGGCCATGAGCTGTTTGCCACAGCTTAGAACCAGTGAGATCACTCCATGGAAACTGGTCTTGCATGTTCAAGTAAGTGGACAGGTGTGGCACACGCTTCTGTGTCTTGCAACCCTTGCCTAAGTTTTGAAGCTAGAGTGATAGCAACGCGGCCATCCTCTCCTAGAGAGAGTGCTGCTCTAGGGTACTGCTGGCTCCTGCTGGCTTGTAGTCAGGTGGTTTCCTCCTTTGGGCACTGAAAGTGGGCTGGAGTCCCAGGCCAGTAGAAAACTGAAATAAAACCTTGAATGGTTTTCTGAAGGATAAGAAATATGTGAATTAGAGAGAGAGGTTATTTCTCCCCCACCCCCCCAGTCTCCAACCCACTTTGCCATCTAGCACTACTCCCATCCTGACCCCATCTGTGGTCAGATGCAGGCAGGGTGAGGGCCCTGTTCTACTTGGAATCTCTCTCGTATACAAGAATGTGATTTGGTGGCGCCAGCCTCTGATTGTATGGCACTTGCACCTCACAGCTGGAATGGGGCATCCTGTGTCCCACGCGCTTGCCTCTTCCCTCCCATGGATCTGCTGGTTCTCTTGATCTCTTCCGTCCTCTCTTTTCTGCTTTGTTTCTTTGTGAGTTCCTCTGGAAACTTTTTTGTTTGTTTCTTGGTGTTTGGAGTCTGATCCTTGTTCTGTGGAAATCAACTTGCACTGTAAACTATTTGCTTACTTACAGAGAGAAAGATAAAGATTATCTGAAACATGCAGTTGGCTGCTTGTTTTTTTCCCCAGAGAGATTATAATCTCGTCTGTTTTACGTTGGGGTGATTTGCGCTACCAGAAGACCACGTGCCGGCTTCCTCTGCAGTGTGTGGATTTTTTTTGTAATGAGAAATGAAGACTGGACTCTGGAAAATGAGTTTATGGCATGAAACCTCACCAAAGGTAACTGCCTCAAAGGGTACAGGAAAGGAACTAGATCAAAGAGGATCAAGTCTCCTGATTTTGTGAACCGTGTACTAAAACCTTTGTGCAGTTGAGACCCATAAAGCAGGCACCCTGGGCCCTGGAAGAGCTCTGGAAGTCATTCACGGGTGGCAGATGACAAAAGGTGCTGGAGCAGATGGCGAAGGAGCAGGGGGCCACTGACATGTTATGGCTCTGTGGGATTCGGGAGTCACGGCTGGCTCGCTTCTCACTAGACTCTGATGGCTGTGCCCAGGCCTGCTTGTCAGCCGTGCGAGGGAGCCAAAGGCCGTTTGTGTTGCACGCAAACTGTGTGCTTGTGGTTTTACCCCCCCGGCCATAGGCACAAATACGTCCAGAGATAGAACCCTCCTGAATGAAAGGGCCAAATCCTCAGACCCTACGTTTCTCGTTGGCCTGGAAGAGTGCTTTTGCTGTTGCCCGCTGTGGGATTTCTTACCTTCATCTACTGTGTTAGAACTGGCTGTTGTAAAGAAAGGACATAAAGAGGCTTGACCACTTATCTGATCTATAGTGGCTGTGGGTGAGAGTTGGAGCTGTGCGCTTCACTCATGTTCATGCTAATCATGTGTTCAGGTAGTCGTCTGGTTGCCAGCAAGAAATCACAATCTGGCTTCTCTTTCAGCCCATACTTGCGCGCAGGACCTATGGGACTTGGCGTTTGTGTCGCAGTAGGAGACCTCCAACGTCACCTGCTCGCTGGAGGCTCAGTAACTTAAGCAGTGTTTTATCTATTACACTGCAGATAAAATCCAGGCCGTGAGTTTGCCTGTGAAGTGCATCGTTGCTTGTCTCCAGGCTGTCAATAACTAAGAAGGAGGTTTGAGATCACGCTCATTGTTTGAAAGGGCCAGACCTTGGCCTGTATCTCCTGTAGATGCCTTGGTACAAACCGTGACATGAGAATAATAATTAACTTTATTGAAGCCTAATTTATCCAGCTGTTATTTCTCGTGACACATTTCTGTTGACACAGGCCGAACTAAAAACACTTATTGGGCAAAGTTCATGCTCATGCAACGTTCTCACTTACAGTTTCACAAAAAGGTGCTATCGGTGCCTGAATGCTGAATCCGAAGGAGGGTGGGATGTGTGTGGTCAGGAGTTTCTAGGTCTCATCACTGGTGCTGTCTTGGGAGTTTGCTTTTCTAGGGGATCACAAAAAAAAGCCCATAAATATGCTCTGATCCTAAACCCACACTGCTTCTGGGATTGATTTATAGAGGAACAGAAGCAATAACGTAGATGCCTTTTGTACCATGCTACTTTGGCCTTGGTTAAGAGTCATGAAAGGTTTTGATAGCAAAAAAATTGATTGATTGTATAACAAAGCCTGCTCTTAAATCTCATATAACCCCTGAATGCAAGAGTGCTGTATGTCAATGCCTGTTGCCTTTGAGCCTGGTCTTTGAGCGCAGAGCAGACCCAGAGATTTTACAAAATACACACGAAAATTCAATCTCTCTATTTCCATTCACCAGTCTCTGTGTTTGGGGCCCGCAGGCGTGAGCCCCCTTGCTCTCCTGTGTGTGTTCAAAGCAAGCAACTCCTGTGGAACAAGTGCTAATAGATCTTTGAGCAGGCACCCTGCTGTGCAGCTGTGTCCCCTTGCGAGCCGTGCACCTTGATAAATGTTTGTGGATGTGCAAAGCAGCAGTGAGGGTCGAAGTGGCGGGGTAGGGAGGGGTTCACAGGAGGTTTGGCAGTAGCTCACTTGTGGACTAGCTCCGTGTGCGAGGGTGGGACCTTTGCTAGGACACGCTGGTGACAACACCATGTGTGAGTAGTGCTGAGTAAAGACCAGCCATAGTACTCTGGTGGGTCTCACTGGAGGCTGTGTGAGTGCTTGTAAGGAGAAATAGTATTTATTTTCGGTAAGGCAAGGCAATGCTATAGCTTGTTTTTGATGATGGGAAAAGGTGCGCTGAACTGGTGAAAGTCGGAAGGCCTGTCCTGCTCGTCAGTGCTGAGCTTGGCCCTTCGGTGGGGCTGGGCCCTATGGGACTCGCAGGGGTTGGTGTGCCAGGTGTCCCAACTGGGGGCAAGCAGAAATAGTCTGTTATGACTGTTAAAGCAGCTACCAGCATCTCTTTGAAATTCACACATAAATAGTGTATGTTTGGGTCATTTCTGAATGACTGTGTGTGCTTCTAGTGTGGCTGGTACTGATGGGTGTCTGTGCTGCAGGATGATGGGCTCGTGAGCCACGGTGGGGCTGGTAGTCCTTGACTGTGGATTTTTTAAGTTCTGTGGAGCGCTGGTCAATCTTTGTTGCTTTGGTTGAAGGCTGCTTATGTGTTTTATTTGGAAGATTTCATTAGGAGCTAGTGAAGTCCTGCTTGCTACCATACTGCATCCACTGGCAGACTGCTGAAACTGCCAGCACGCATCCTTCCTGAGAGCAGTAAGACTGTGTATGGGCTTTGAGCCTGTTCTCTATGGAGAAAAAATGATAATATAAACCAACCTCCTCTTCTGAAACTCACGGAGATGTTGTGCGAGGAGAAGTCAAAGCAGAAGCCGGAGGGGAAAAAACTTAAAAGCTTCCGTGTGCGTATCCACTGCTTACTGTATCTTTGTTCAGCATCAAGGTTCCACCCCAGCCTGCGGGGTGGGCAGTCAGCTTGCTTCAGGCTGTGACGTAGACCTCCAGGAGTCCCCCGACGGAGTGCATTCGGTAGAACACACTCAGCGGGAGCCCAAAGTTCACGATGGCAAACCAGGTGGAGTAGCCGTAAAATGACTTTTCCAGGCCATTCTCGAAGACGGGGTGAGCCCCAAATGTGGGCATCACCCACAGCTAGAGAGGTGTAAGGGAAAAAGAGCAGAAGTCAGTGGATGACAAAGTGTCTCCTACCTGCACGCTAATCTCGGCACTGGCTCAAGTGGTTGTAGGAGTGTTTCAAGAATATCAGAGGAGCCTCTGTGCCGGGGAAGGGAAGGAAAATCCCCTGGTTGTGCTGCTGACTCCTTGCTGTAGTTATACGCTGTTACTTTGAGAAGTCAAATCCTGTCAAATTCCCAGACACATAATGATGGCCTCATTCCGCCCCAGCCAGCTTCATCTTTCTGCAGGATTTCACTGGTTCCTTGGCCAACTTGTTTTCCCTGGATTAAGGCTGCAGTGAAGATCTGCGTTGACACAAGGTCCCAGAGCACCGTGTACTTTATTGGGTGAGTTTAAATCCTGGAAACTCGTATTTACAAAGACTCATTGTTGGTGCTTCATGTTTCTCCACCCATCTCATGAAACACCCTTAATGACTTTGATAACTTTTTCAGAGGCTAAAATTTTAGCACATAAGGATTTATTAGCTCTCTCCTTCCTGCACCCAGGAAATCTAGATATATCTAACTCTTGGGTTAAAAGAGAGACCTTAGAATTATGGGAGCGGGGTATTAACAGAAAAACAGCCTCGACTTGCCTCACCAGTAGGTTGAAACTTGGTGGGCAAAGGTTTCTCATCTGGAATAGTGGCCCAAGAGAAAGAGAAAAGCCCGCCTGTGTCACAGGTCATCACGGCTCAGCCGAGCTGAGATGTAGCAGAGCGCGATACTCACTATGATGTTGCACAGAACCAAGAAGAACGAGATCTCTCTTAATGCTCTTCTCTTCCAGCTCAGGTGAGAGTAGCTATGGAGATAGGACAGCGAAGCTTTCCGGATCTCCTGTCCCAGCTCCAGCATGCTCACTCGTCTCTGGTTGTAGGCATCATGATTCTCCTCTTTCGTTTCTTCCTCTTTGCCAGGAGAGATCTGCCTGTGCTCCTCTTTGCTGCTTGTCGTGGCTTCCTCTCCACCAGGTAGCTCTGCAGCCACCACATGCTGCCCAGCGTGGCCTGCGTGTCTGGCCTCGGTTGCTGCTATAAAGGGCTGCCGGTGAAGCCCGTCAATGATAAAGACATTCTGGGTGATGTTCTGAAAGATGAGGAGGACAGAATAGGACAGGATGAGACTGTTCAGCAGGTCCCTGGGGTCAGTGGCCACAATGGCGACAATGGAGAAGTAGGACATGCCGATTTGGCCGAGGGCTGCCCCCATCAACAGGATCACATCCAGGCTGCGGGTTGGATTCTTCAGTGTGTCCAGCTCCTTTTTTTCCAAGGCGTGGATGATTGTCCCGATCACTGCGCTCACGCTCATCAGGGGCAGGAGCACAATGTAGTAGGAATAATACATTACGAAGACCTGGCGGCTGGGGGCTGAGCCGGTGGCCTGGATCTGGTACATCATGAAGACGCAGATCCCGATGATTACGGCGGTGGCGCCCAGCAGTGGCCCGAAGACCACCCCTTGGAGCTTGAACTTGGGCTTGATGTGAGGGAGGTGGTGGTGGCTGATGCGTCTCCCCACGTTCTTCCACATGACGTACAGCACGGAGCAGCAGACGAGGCAGTACTCGGTGTTGAAGGGGTAGACCAGGATGTAGCCCTTCTGGAAGACTTTGCAGGCGGTTGTGTTTGGGCATGTGCACGAGGTAGTCTCATTGCCTGGAACGTGAGAAGAGGAAGGCAACAATTAAAAGGGAGATAGCCTGGATTTCATGGCTATCTTTGGGAGTTCCTTGTGGCACGTCATCTGTCTCTGTATCTCAGAACCAGCGATCAGTAGGAAATTAAGTGATTACCCTCTGTCCTCAAGGCAGTGAGAGTTCCGAGTACAGGGATTAGCAAATGTATTTTCCCAAATACATAGTGTTCCTTCTGGCCAACACCATAGGTGCTGGATGACAGAGACACCCCTTCCTTCACAGTGATCTCTACCCTTGGAATATTAGTTTCCTCCTTCCCCCCACCCCATATCCTCAGAAAGTAAGGCACGGCAATTACGTAAGTCTCTTCTAGTCTGGCAATCTTTTGCTTGCAGTTGACAGGTAAATGTGAACAAAAATGTTGATTTATGGTGGGCTTTTCCTTTCTAACTCTCAGTTCCAGGGTTTCTTATCGAGTCCTCCCCCTCCATGTGAAGAAGTCATCCCTGTGCAGCCCATCTCCTCGAGACAACCTCCAATAATAAGGAAGTCGCAGCATTTGGGGGAGCTGGTTGTGATCTCTGAGCCACTGCGATAAAGAACCGTTGTCTCCCTAGAAGTCGTCGATGTCAGCCTAACACAAATAGGGATGTGAAAAAGGAGCCTTGCCTGCAAATCGCTGCTCCACCTCACGCAGCTGGGACTCGATCTCCGTGTGAATGGTGTCGTTGGTCACGGCCAGGAGCCAGAGGAGGAGATTAGTGGCTATGGTCAGCATCAGCCCACACCTGGGGGAAGAGGAAGGCACTTCTCCAGTACGCTGCCTGTGGCGATTGTTTACGACCTGACTTGTGTGTCCACCTGCCATGTGGTGCTGCCCTATGCTTCTTGCTTACCCGTGCGCGGGTGTCTGCGAACGCGGTGTTTGTGCCTGCTCTGCAGAGGGGCGTTGGCGTGTGACCGCACGCACGAATACGCCTGGGTGCGCTCCCGCCTGGCGGTTTGCAAGGGAGCAGGGCAGGCAATGTCGGGCTCGCTGGTGAAACTGGCCTGGGTTTGTGTGCGGTTGAGGGCGGGAAGGCTGAGCCATCTCCTGGGAATAGGACCGGGGAGGCCGCCCCACCTCATCCTCCTGTCTATGAGTTGGTCCCTGAGCCACAGAGCGAGAGGTATTGGGGGTTAGGAGGAAGCAGCAAGCAGCAGCCCAAGGCGCAAGGGTAAGCTGAAGGGAGCTGGCGAGCCCAGGTCAATGGAAGGAGGATGGGTCTGGTCGAGTCACGGCTTGGTTCTTGTGTGGTGCAGAGCAGAGAGCCCGTGTAAGATGAGATGAAGGCAGTTCTAGCAGGAATAAGGGAGATCGTAAGCAGACAGAAAGTTTCTTTAGAGAAGAGGGCAGTTTTTCCCCCCTGTCTGTACCTGGTGAAGTTGTGCTGGACTTGAATGCAGTCCTTAGAGTGACGCCACAGAAAGAAAGCCTGCAAATCGATAACAGCAGCGATGTGAGCCGGGTGAAGCCGGCAGCCCGCTGCACACGCGGCGGAAAGGGGCAGGCAGGCGAGAAGGCGTGTGTCCGAATGGGAGCAAGCCTGCCTCCGCGCGAGCGGTGCAGGGGCGCGCGTGCGCCTGCCTCTCGGTGACGAGGCATGTGCGGGCGTCCGTGGGCGACTGCAGCACGAGTGTGCCTGCACCTAACGCAGAGCCAGGAGACCGGCTTTTCTCTGCCTTGTCTGCATGTGGGTATTTGCTGCTGAGATGGGAGCTAGCTTACTTTTCAAATGTGACTTTTGGGACTGGAAAGAAGACGGTTGGTATTAGAGTAACCAGTCGCAAATGATGCGAGATACTTCTCTGCGCAAAGGGTCTTTTTGGGGGGTGCATTAGTAAATGGAGAGAGAAGCTGGGACTTGGACTGGTGCAAAGACATCTCTAGCAAAATCTGACATTTCTCCCTACTTTGCTTCAGAACAAACTCTCCTGGATCCTACAGTATGTCAGGTATCGCTAGAGTGATTTCTTTCTAAATCTTACTACTTTGTCTCTCAGCCTGCACATGAGGAGGGCGGGTGGGTGGTATCTGAAATGGTGTGTGATACTTTAAAGCCTGTAACGCTTCTGAGAATCCACCCTCACGTGCACCCGCTTCCCCCCACCCCTTGGGCTCCCAGGAATGGGGCAGAGAGAACAAGAGAGCTTCCAGAAGGGTAAAATGCAGTACCTGGGTGCAAATAAAAAGGATTTCAATGCTGGGGAATACAATTTCCACCCTGGATTTGCACTGGATGAGAATCGCGCTGTAGCCGATGTGAAACACGTTCAGGAGGATGCTGAAACTGCCGAACAGCAGCACTGACCCTGGGCAAACAGCAAAACCACCAGTAAATAAACAGAGGCATGTCTGTGGAGCATCTGAGCCTGGCTGGGGCCTGGAGACCTCCTGCTTCTTGGATTTGAGTGGAGCTGGAGGTGTTCCCGTTTGGAAATCTCATGATTTTGAGAGATGGGGACAAAAGGGAGCCTGATTCCTGAACAATCAATTCCTTGGGTGCTTTGGCTGGCTTAGGGCATTGAGATGATGCAAGGTATTTTCTTGTGCTTGGATACAAGGTGGGAACAGGGGATTTGGCCTTTTCTGTGCAATGTGGAGCGACAGAGGTAAGCTGAGGGCAGGCGAGGCCTTCAGCCTTGCACAGAAAACCTGAGAGGAATGCACGTCTGCCGAGGCTTTTGGCAGCACGAGTCTGCAGAAGTTACGGCCATTTAATTGCTTCTCCCTTTTGCCTGGGATGCTTCTCTGCAGCTTTAGGTACTCGGGTACCTTGTAGCTCTCTTCCCATTAACTCTCTGTGCTTAGTTAAGGAGCCTGTGCGCTGATGAGAAGCTCCATTATAGACAGGCAGGGCTTCTTGGGGACGGGTTATTTCACAAAGTAGGGCAACTGCTGATGGGAAATCTCCCAGGAAAGCCTGGGTGTCACTGGAATGTGACTCACTGGCCTGGAAACAGGGCTGCTGTGATGTTATACAAAGATAAGGGTGGCACGGGGCTGCTGACGCCCTTGGAGGGTAAACGTGGTGGTTTTCTTGCTTTGCAAAGTGGCTGTGCCTAAAACCTTTCCTGTGTCTCTTCCGCTGTGCTCAGTTTGTGGGCTGTGGGTGGGAGATGCCTGGGTTGTGCTTTGGGAAGGGTGAGGTTGGGCTGGAGGCTGAAGGGGAGCCAAGTTCAAGACTTTCCTGGCTGCTCTGGTTCCTCTCTGTGGCATCCACTATGTCCCTGTCTTCCGCCAGCCGTGCACCACAAGCTGGCAGGGCACTAGGAGATTCCCAGTGCCCCAGCTACATCTCCTGTCTTGTTTTTTTTTTTTAGTAGTGGGGGGAAGAATTTCTTTATCTATCAAGCACTGGGAAGAAGGGGAAAGGTATGAGATGATAAATAAAAGCAGAACTTACCCCGAACCCAGATCGGCCCAGCATGGTCATCCCGGTAGAGCACCGCGTGCGGCTGCCGACTGGTGCCCAGCAGGTAGTAGATGATCCAGCACAGGCACAAGACCTTGAGGATGGAGAGCAGGATCCAAACGTCTGCCAGTGTGATGGCCACTTGGTTGAAAATCATGCTGCTGATGAAGGCACAGCCCAGAAACACCACATTCATGGCCAGCAGCCCTGAGAAGAGCTGCCCAGCCTTCTGAGCCTGCCTGTCCCTCTGTTGCACTGAGGAGCAGTGACGGTACAGCCAGAACTTCTCATAGTGGATCATGGAGGTGTCTGATGGGGCTGAGGCTGACCTCTTGCAGTGATGGCAGGGCTTCTGCCTTGAGACTTTGTTGCCCAACATGGTTTATCCTCTGGGGGTCACCTGCTGTGTTGAATAAAGGGGAGGTTTAAAGAAAGAGCAGTGGTGGGGGACATGCTGGGATGAGAGATTGTGCGCTCGGCTGTAAAAGCCACTTGTGTGGTGACCTCCCTTCCTTGCTTTGCAGTTTCCTTTTCCCTCTCCAGAAGCTGGATGAGGGGAGGGGGGGAAAGAGATTAGTGTTTAGCCCAGGTTAGGGATTAAAGATCTCCTGGTCAATAGAGTCATTGCAGGGCCCTGGGAAAAGGCCCTTCTGCTAAAAGCTGTCCAGAGCCCCCTGCATTAGAATGGGTGTTTGATGTCTCTGCCCTGCCCCACCAGTACTTGGAGCTGTCGGGACCAGAGGTGCCCAAACAGTTCCCATCCTCACCTTCCACACCTCCGCTGCGTTCAGCCTGGGTTCGGGTTTCCACCTTTCCCTGTGTTGCTGTAAGAATTAGGTGGAAATACAGAGCAAGCTCAGACCTGCTCCAAAATTCAGAGCTGCTCCAAAATTCAGAGCTGTTTGGTTTTGATTGATGGGTCCAACCTCTTCCTTTTGGTTTCGGGCTGTGAGAGTTACACCATGCTCCTCGTATGGTTGCACCAATTGTGGCAGAGCTGGAGAGAATAAAAAGAGGGTCTGTAAGTTTTGATTTAAGCTGCTGGGAAAAGATCCAACCTCCCACCCAGGCGGGCTGAGACTGGGACAAAGTTAATACCTGTTTCTTTTTCTACTTGTAGCACAGAAGAAAAAGCTCAGAGCTGTGAGCACACTGACACAGAGGAGTTTGAGGGATTGGCCCACATAGATGTCCAGAGACTGGGAGCTTTTCTATCCAGCTTTTGAAAGAATCTCAGTAGGACCGCATTGCCCATGATGTAGGCAAAGAGAAATCTCCTTGCTCGTGTGCAGCTATCGGACAAGATCAGCCTCTATAGATGTGGTATATGGAAAGGTGCTTTCACTCCAGGGAGTGGCTCTGGCTGTGGTGGGGGGTGGCTGGAGCGAAAGCAGACCCCTGAGATGGTGGGGGGAACGTCTTGGGGCTTTGGAGGAGGAAGTGTTGGAGAAGGGGTTGAAATTTCAGTGCTTCCCTCGCGCTGTGCACGGCCACTGAGGTGCTCTGTCTCCCTTTGGTCTCTGGGGATTCAGTGCACTCCTGTTAGTGGAGACTGATCCTAAACTCTTCCCCAGTTAGCTCCAAAACTCTCTGAACTTAGTAGCACAGGAGCAAATGCCCTCCCCTCTCCCAGGGCTGTAACTCCTCTGCTTCGGAGTTGGGGAAGGAGGGAAGAGGCCATAAAATCACAAGGATCAGATAGAAACGCATGCAGGCTGCATCAGGAGGTACCCAAGTGCCCACACAAGGCTGCACGCAGCAGCTGCTGCCACGGACCCAATCCCTTGACCCCGTAGCTGTGTGCTGCTGAGAGCAGCCCAGCCCCAGCCCTTACCTCCCTGCAGCCTCCTGCCGAGCGGGAGCAGCCGCCGGTGCAGCCTCGGTTACAGCTGATGTTAGAGCTGCTCGCTGGAGTGCCACCGGGATGCATGTGAGGCTTTCCAATGGACCACGGTGCTGGCAGGACTGCTCCACGCTGAATGCAGCCTCTGCTCCCAGCCCATTGATTTTTTTTCTTCCACCTTGTGTACTTTGGGTCTATTATTGTCATTACATTAATTACTCAGTGAGAAGCTCTTGGCTCTGCCGAGGGCAGCCAATGGGGATCAGCTCCTTTATACATCTGGGTTGCCACATGTCAATGGCCTTGGTGCAGGATGTGCCAACTGGTAAAACCACAAGCTGCGGTGACTAATTTGTGCCACGGCTCGGGTGAGTATAGAGCTAATTCCTGGCACAGGCTTGTGCTGGGAGCACTTAGCCACACTGCTCTGGCTAAAACCCACTTGAGCTCCCCGCTCCCTTTTATTTTTAGGTAGACCTTAAGATTTTTTTTTTTTCTGAAGCATTCCATTACTTTGTGCCTTTATCCAGGGCACAGATACCCAAACTCACCCAAAAGGCAAAACTCACCGTGGTACCTAGGTGTAGGGGCTGTGCCAGTTTGATGCACTTCTGGTAGACAAGTTGCTTCTTTGGGGGGTTGATAGCTACAACCTCTTAATGCTGACTTCAGAGCCAGACCCTCGTGTGCAAACCCCACAGGCTCAGCCTTGCGGGGTCAGGGATGCTCTAGGACCAAGCTGTGCTGTCCCTGTTCCCTTTCCTTTTGCAGGACAAATCTATTTCTGTCTTGGGACCCTGTGGTGAGCTGATCCCCCTGTTTTGCAGCTTGCAATGGGAATCTGGCATTCCTGGCTGTGCTTGTGAGCCAAGGGGGTCCATCGGGAGGGGACGGACCCTCTCCGTGGAAGGAGAGGAGTTGTCTGTGTCCCAGGATGAACCCTCAAGCCCCGAGGTTCTTGCAGCTGGCAAACACGTAAGTTGGGAGTTCAGAGCCACGAAACACTTCCCAAGAAGCTGATTAGGGGTAGGAGTGGGTGAGTGAGCACAGGTTATCTTGTGTGGGGATGTGGTGAAAGGGATGGAAAACAAGAGGGAAAGGGCCCCATTGCTCCTGGGTGAAAACACCCAGTGCGTGCCAGGGCAGCCGTTGCGTTTAATGTCTGCCAGCAAACAGTCATGTTTAATATCTGACCAAAACTTTGCGCTGCTGTGGTGGAGCCCAGACACTCTGACCTGGGCAGGTTTTCATGACTACCCATGGCTGGATTTGTTTTGCCACCCTCCAAAGCATCAGTATCTCCAGCCAGCTCGGAGGACCGTGTCCTTCCTCCTTGCATTGTTGCCATGGGATCCCCTGAGTGCAGTTGGGCTCTCCCTTGGGTTCCTAGCTCTTCTCCAGACCCCATTCTAGAGCTTAGCAGGAAACTGGGATCTCCCAAGAGCTATTTGGTGGCCTCTTTGTTGAACAAAGCCAAGGATTTACTTACAAGACGTTAACAAACCTGGCTGTTTTTCAGTGCATGTGTTCCTAAACTGAGAAATGGAGGTCAGGAGTATCCTGGGGTAAATAAGTCTGAGTGAAACTGAAGGTTTTTCCTATAAAGATGGGGTTCTTATTTTCCTATATTCCTATAAAATGCTGGTGCCTGCTGTGCCCTGGTGGTTTTGCCAATGGGACTCTGCACCTGGGCTGCAAAGATCTTTCCTAGCCTGACTTGCCCGCTCCTGTCTTTGGAGCTGAGATTGAACCCAGAGGAGTTGTAAAGCCCTGGAAGACTGGTTAATCCTCCTAATTTGGCCTTTATGTTGAAGAGCAGCAGCTGTTTAACTTGAATGTATTGACACGAGTTAAGAAAACATGCGGGAGAGGGGCAGGAAGGGAGAGGATGAGTCAAACTAACTGGATCGATCGCATAAATCACTGCCCTGGAGAAGCTGCCTTTACTCAAAGGCTGAGGGAAAGCTGCTAAACGTGAGGAGTGATGTTTGCCCCTCTGCTATCAGCAGTGTGCTTATTAATGGTGTTATCTGTGCACTTAGCAGTAATAACACCCAGGCTGGGCCAAGCGGATCTGTAAACAGGACCTGAGGGGAAGGAGGTTTGTGCCCAGCTGCTGTGTTTGCCCAAAGGCTGCCTGAGAAACGCTGTGCGCCTCATGACTCCCCGGCCAGCCCACACCCTTCCTTCTGTGACGATAACCACGCCGGTGACGTCTTCTGTGGGGCTGGTGAGTGAGCGCCTTTTGGGGGTGACCGCAAAGGGCATCCTCATCAGCGTGAACGAGGGTGAGCCGTGCTGCACCGCCCCGGCTCCATCCCCTCGCTGCGGGAGTGGATGGGCTCCGTGGGTATGTGCTGGCTCGAGCCGTGCTTCACGGCTCTGTGTTTTCCCTCCTGGCCCTTGGTGCAGGTTGCTTTGACCTCCTGCCGGTGCTGAGTTGCTCCTTGCTGGCGAGGACCACTGCCTTGGGTGCTGGGAAGTGCCTCTGACACCACCAACCCCAGCCCTGGAGCACACCCTGGGGCTGGTCCTGCTCACAGGCTGTGCCTTGCCTTGTGCTGCAAACCCATTCCTCATCTCCAGCCCTGTGACCTCCTCAAGGCATCTGCTTTCCAGCTGCTGCATTGACAGGTAATAATTAACTTGGATTCCTTCCCTGTCCCTGACACACCTCAGAGCAAATCAGCCAGATAAAAGGCTTATTTTCTTTTTTTCTAATAAAACAAAACTCGCCCTCAAATAACAGATGATTAAGAAGCAGAGGAAGGGATGCAAAATGCTGGTAGCAGTGGGATGATGACTCAGTTCTGGCCTTGGCTGTGGTCTTCTGCTTTTTTCTGAGCAGAGATTTCTGATCTCCTGCTCTTCGGCTCTTGCTGCTCTCCCTTCCTGGCTCTGGCACCGCATGCCTCAGGCCGGGGTCTGGCTCAGGACCTTTTCAGCACTCATGAAGCGGCTGAAGTCCTGCGGCTGGATCTGCAGATCCCTGAGCTCAGCCACAGCTGGGCTTTTCACCCTGGCATCCCTTGATGAGTGGTTTTTATCAGTGGGGTTCAGTGCTCCCACCAAAGCCCTGCAGCACAGCAAGTCCTCAGCTCCCTGGCAGGCCAAGGTGGCTTTTATACCAAAGCCAGCAAGACTGGAAGCCCCTGGCAAGATATGAGTGCCCCAGGACAGCCCTTGCTTTCCTGTAGCTGTTCATTTGCATCAGCTGCCATTCAAACAGTTACCCCGAGGCGCATGGCTGTCCCCATTCCCCATCCCTTAATACAGGTCGGATCTCTGCTCCATGACTGGTGCAATGGCAGGGGCGTCAGCAGCAGGCTGCCGGTGGCCTCGGGGCCAGCCTTATCCTCTGCTCTGATGCAGGTTTTCTGTTCACCCAGCTCCTGTGCCCCAGTTTCCCTCCTTTCAGGTGTGGAAGATGGAGCTAACAGCAGCGCTTTTGTGTAGGGATCCATCACAAGGACCCGTGTGCAAAGGACCAAGTGGGGCCCCTTCACCTCGCTCAGGTACCCTGCGTTTGGGGTGTTCTCCCCTTCCATAAAACACTCCATCAGGAGAGACATTCCCCTCTTTAACTGGGTGGTGAGGAGGTGTGTCTGGGGCAGCGATGGAGCAGCCAGCATCGGTCGGCTGCATCGCCTGGCAGCACAGAGTCCCCGGGGAAGGGCACGGATCCGCGCAATGAGGATGCGGCAGCGCCCGCTCCGGGGGTGCACCGGGGTTTGGGTGACACGCCTGGGATGCTGGCTGCGCTGAGGAGTTGCCCAGGGATGTCTGGCTGACCTCTA
Source organism: Phalacrocorax carbo (assembly GCF_963921805.1). Classification (NCBI taxonomy): domain Eukaryota; kingdom Metazoa; phylum Chordata; class Aves; order Suliformes; family Phalacrocoracidae; genus Phalacrocorax; species Phalacrocorax carbo. The sequence continues at coordinate 2,156,088 of NC_087528.1, forward strand.
TCAGCCTTGGAGGTCATCCCTTTGCACGTTAATTGACCACGAGCTGATACCTTCTAGCTGACAATCCTTGAGCATACAGCAGGGCCCGTGTTTATACAGTGGAATTTTCTTAGGGTTTGGGGTTTTGTGGGTGTTTTTTGCTTTTTGGACTTGTAGGGGCTCGCTTTCCCTCTGTCCCCTTTGTTGGGTGTATAGATAGGGTTCAATGACGGCCATTTCCCTATCTCATGCCTCTCCCAAGATGTGTATATGTGGCTGGAGGGCAGAAGAACGCAGCCCTTGGCTGGAAACGCCTGCTGTCCTGCACTTGCAGCCTGGAGACACCTCAGGTTAGCAAGGGGTCCTTGCAGAGCTTGTGGTGTCCCCAGGGCATCTTGGTTTATCCCGAAGTGATGGCCTGTGGTTGGATGTTGTGGTTCCTGCTGACCCAACACCCTGGAGAGGTTGATTTGGGGTTGTTGCCTGTATTGGTGCTGCTTGGGCTGTCGTGGGGTTCTCCTTGTACCCATCCTGAGTTTATGTAGTCCCAGAAGCGCCCCTACAGTCTCTGTCCAGAACAAAAGAGCAGTTCAAACTCTGCCCTACCTGGCCCGGTGTGCCCAGCCCTGGGAACCTGGGGCCAGGCACCAGCAAGATTGCGTAGGAAGAAAACCCAGTGTGCCCCTAAGAGCAGAGTAGGTGATTAAAAGTGTTTTCTGCTCCTGTCCAGGCTCAGCAGCTTGGTCTAAAACAATGTGTAGGGGTGTACGTAAGACTGACGTCTGTGCACCATTTATGACTCTTTTTTTTCTGACTTAATCTGTGGCTCCTGCAGTTAAAATTAATAAGGCTAATAAGGCTTTTGTTTTATGAAAGGTAAAGTTTATAGAGAGAGATTGTATCTTTACCAGATCAATGGGAAAATAGAGCCAGGCTTTTGCAGGGTCGGTGGGGCTGGGAGAGGCTGCCTCGCCGCGCTCAGGCTCGGGAAGGGAAGGACTGACACACCCCAGAGGTGCTGGATCGGTGCAGTCCTCCGGGGGCAGGGGAAATCAGGGGTTACCCCACCTTTTATCCACCTCAGAAAAAGGCTGCTGGCAGGCAGGGTGGTGTCAGACCAGCCAGAGGCACTGGTCCCTTCTGGTTTTAGTGATCTAGGTGTGGAGGGGAAAGGTGGTTCGGAATGTGTGAGCCCAGGCTGGCAGTTTGGGCTGTCGGGTGGAAAATCGCATCTCTCGATTGCAAGTATCGTGATTGCCAGTTTTTTCCTTTTTCTTTATTCTTTGGTGGATGCACACCCGTCTGTAGGAAAAGGCTTGATGATTTCTGCCACCTTTGCAGTGATCTTTATTAGAACAGCAAACCCTGATATCTCAGGGCACAGACAAAGCTCAGCTGTGCTATTTTGGCATGTGCTCTCCCAGCCTGGCAGCGTGGGCTTTCTGAGGCTCTGTTTGGACTCTGGGTACAGCAGAGGGGCCCGTTTCTATCTCCTGCAGCCCAGGACTCCTGCTCTGGAAGCCCCCTCAATCATACCGTGGTTCACGTAGAGCTGCAGGCACCCACAAACGTGTGCTGGGGCCCCACCGCTGCGTGCACTGGGGCTGCCTGGGTGCTGGGGCTGTGCTCGCAGCCTCAAGGCACGCACAGGCTTGAGGGTGCAGCGCAGGCACCCCTTCAGGGCACGGGAGATCGAATTGGCCATGGCATTGGATTGATTTCTATGTCTTAGGTCCCTTCAGGAGTTCAATGTTACAGTGAAAATCAATAAATAACTTCGCGTACAAAAACGTTCATATATTTTAAAAAATCATGATCTATTTAAAAAAAAAGAAAAAAGAAGAAAGAAAAACAAATCTCTCTATCATTCCCCAGACTGTATTGCCCATACGATCTTTAAGGTTCTTGAGCCCCGATCCAGGAGAACTGAGGGGGAAAATAGTGTGCTTAGAGCAGCCAGACCAGGACCGCCTGCACAGCTCTCCTGTAGAGACGGGCTGCCCTCGGGAAGAGGAGGCTGCGGGGAGCAAACCCACTCGCAGCAGCGGGGCCTCCCGGGAGAGGAAGGAAAACAGCAGAGGCTGATACAGGGAAGGGTCAAGAGGGCCAATATAAACAGGCAATACAGAGAGGAAAGATTAAAATGTTTCCCCGAAGGCTTTGGTGATCACCGGTCTGTTTTTCACATCTCTGCAGGGGAGTGGTTTCCAACTGGCCGTACCAGAAGCTGAAGTGGTTTCCCTTTCTTTGCCTTCCACGCCTGCGTCGGCCCCTCGGACCCAGCGGGTCTCTGCGTGCAGGCAGGCACCGACTGTCCAAGGGTGCCGAGCACCCGCTGGGGAGTACATCGGTGGCATGGAGTGAACAGGCTTTTAAAAAGGAAGGTGAGTCTCTCCGTGAGCCAAGGGTAATCACCGTGATCCTGCTCTGGACACCTTCCTCTTTTTTTTTTTAAATCTTTTTTTCTTTTAAGCTTTAAGAACTTCAGACACACACGTGCACATCCACACACAAGTAGCAAAAATAAAATCTGGACTATGTTTGGATGATCTTCACTGACGATTCATAAATGCCCCAACACTGCAAGGGGACGTGATTCACGCAGCGCTAGGGACCCCTTGGGACATCTGGGTGGTCTCCCAGCCCTGGGGTAGGAAGAAGGTGGATTGGTTGAGGAGGATCTCATCTTCCTTGCGAGGGGGCTCTTTAGGACATGATGTAGACCTCCAGCAAACTGGCCACTGCGTGCATTCGGTAGAAGATGCCAAAGGGCAGGCAAATGTCCACGATGGCCGGCCACATGGAATCGCCATAGAAGTTCAGTTCTGTGTCATTGTCAAACTGGGGCCGGGCACCAAATGCTGGCATGATCCAGAGCTGTTTGATGAAACAGGAGAACAACATTGCAGTGAGAAAGGTCTGTGGAACAGCAAGCACTTGCAATCACAGCTAATGAGAGATGGGAGAAGAGCGACCTTCTGAGCACGGGACCTATGCCAGGAGCCTGTGTTTACATTGAGAGAAGGTATGATCTAGCATTGTATCTTAAGCCCAGTTTTGATTTGTGCTGAGACAGACTTGAGCCAAGTGCCGAAGCACGCACCAGAGGAAGAACTTCAGCGTGTTTTGTGTTAGCATGAACCTGGCCTGTCCAAACTCTTTGGATGGAGCAAGCGTGGGTAGGGCTGAGCCGGCCGCAGCTCGGCCTCCCCAGGCTCGGTTGTGTGTGTTTGGCTCAGAAGCCCAGCCAGCATGCGTATCTGGTTGCATGGGGCTTGTCAGCGCATCCTCTGTGAGCTTAAGTGTAAAACCAGTTTGAGGACATGATGTGACTGGCTAGAGGGGAATTTGGAGGTTATTTAGAGACATAGCACGTGCTCGGCTGCTTTGGAGGTGCAGCTGCAATCCTATGTTTCTTTCACAGGGAGCTGCAGTCCCCTGGCTGCTCTTGGAAGTGGAAACCCCAACTGAAGTTGTCAGTGAGCAGCTTCTCACAGCAGCTGGGATCAGTGTTTGGGCTCCTAGGCCATGGGCTTTGAGAAGAGACATGCTGCCATTTCTCAAGAAACCCCAGACTTCACCCCGGGTATTTGTCACTTTATGTCCTTTCTTTAGGGGTGTAAGGGAAGGATTTAATGTATTTTATTGCTTTTAGTAAGCTATTCTTACGTATCTGCTAATACCCAATTAAAAATACAGAAGCTGATTCTTCTCTTGTACCCACTGATTTCTATTGTCCGATATTCTGGTGATAAGTGACAGGTTTATTGGCAGCACCTAAAATGTCTTAGCTCCAGGGCGGTTGCTCTTGCTTGTGACAAAGGAACGACAGCTCTCTGCACATGCAGGTGTAGGTAAGTGTGCTCTCTGTATAGCAGAGGCACAGAAAGGACTCTTTTTGCATGGGCCGTATCCTTTCCTTCACGGACACTTCTCCCTTGTGCTTGCTTCCCTCTCCCCCACCCTGACAAACTCTTCTCTCTGCGGGTACTCACTATGATGTTGCTCAGCAGGAGGAACATGGAGATCTCCCTTAAGAACTTCCTCCTCCAGTTCATCTTCTTGGGGGCGGTGAGGGACCGCACGAGGTCAGAAAGGTGGTTGGCTTCGGTGCCAGAGGCGGTGCTGGGGGCCAAGGTGCTGCTGGTGTCGGGCACGCGGAGGCTCACTGCATTGATGTTGACAAAGGTGAGTCCATAGAGATCCTTCTGGTGAGAATCATGCTTGTGGTCTTCCTTGGGGGGTTGCCGATGAAGGCCTTCGATAATGAAGACGTTCTGGAAGGTGTGCTGGGCAATCATTAGGAGGGCATAGGTGAGGTTGAGTGCGCTGATAGCGTCCCTTGGTGTGCTGGCTACAATGGCCACAATGGAGTAGTAGGAAATAGCATACTGCCCCAAGGCTGCACCCATCAGCAGGGCCACATCCAGCGTCCTGGTTGGGTTCTTGTGCCGATCCATGTCTCTCTTGTCAAACCGGTAGATGACAGAGCCACCAATGCAGACAAGAGACATCAGGCCCAGACAAACGATGTTGAAGATGTAGTACATGGTGAGTGCTTGGCTCTTCTTGCTGGATTCAGTGCTGGAATTTACCTGCACCTCGTAAAGAATAAGGACTCCCAAACCACTCACCAGAGTGATGAGGCCCAACACAATGCCTACAAAGAAGGTCCTTCGGAAGAGCCTGAACTTCAGGCGGTGAATGTGGTGGGAGTGGTGGTCTATGAAGCGTCCAACATTCTTCCACATGACATAGACCATGGCAGAGGCAAAGAGACTGTACTCAATGTTAAAGGGGTACAGCCAAAAGTAGCCGTTCTTGAAGATCTGGCAGATTTGGCTGTTGCAATTGCATGCTTCAGCTGAGCTACTTCTCATTCCCGCTGAAACAAGATAAAAACACATAGATGCGGTGGTATTAAAACCAGGAGCCAGCACTTGTTAGCAGCCCTGAAGAACTGGATACTTAGGGTCAGTGAAAAACAAGATCAAGGACAGAAGAATATGTGACCACTTTGAAACAAGGACACTTCAACCTCAGCTTTCTGGTGCTCATGTTCTTTCTGAAGAAGTTAGGTGGCAGGTTAAATCTTTTTCCTTCCCTGCTTCATTCCCATCCCATTTGTACAGGGCCTTCCACCTTTCTGATTCCTCTGTGCTACAGGTTAAGAAATGAACATTAGGACCTGGCTTTTAACCAAACCAGCTCTGTTAAAGGAACCTTCAGCTCTAGATAGGCCTTCTGAAAAGGGATAAAACCTGACTTGCAGAACAATTTCTACCTCATGGGCTCCCTCCCTGGCCCAGATGGCTTCGCAAATGGGCAGCTTACCTTTCAGGAGCCACCTGAAGATTTCCTCTGTCATGTTCTTCTTCAGCTTTGAATGTGCTTTGTGAACAGACTCATCTGTCACCGCTGACATCCACACTGCTAAGTTTGTAGTCAGTGTTAGCATCAAGCCGCACCTGCAGAAGGACAAGGTTAATGAGATTAAAGCAATGGCTCCGGGCCCTGTTGCTCCCATCCACGTTAGATGTGCATGTGCTCAGAGGGACTGTGGGAGCTCCCTGAAGTGGTGCAAGGACTCTAGTGGTCAAGGCTAGAAATCCTGATCCCTGCTTTGCTGCTCTCGCACTCTTCCTATTTTTTTGTCCATGCTCATGAGAATTGGCAAGGCCTGATTCTTCTTGTTGGTTTTGGAAGAGCTTTTCAATAGTGAATTTATTAATAGGTCTGATTGGTTTCCAGTAGAACCAGTCTTGCAAAAACGGACAAGATCTTGTTTTAGCCTGAGGCTTGCCCGCTGCATCGTTGTCTTCCCCAGGGAAGCAAAAGTCAGCTATGAATCATTTTATTTAATGCTAATTATTTATTTAATACTAATCTGCTTGATCCAAAGAGCAGCGGTGCTTACCTGGTCACGTTCAGGTGTACGTGGACACAGTCTTTGGCAGAGATCCACAGGAAGTATGTCTGGCGGGGCAAGAAAAGAAGTTGTTATTTCCAACAAAGCAAGAAAGCAAACCACAACACTGTGAAGTAGGGATCTCCTTGCTCAGTAGAGAGCAAGCTGGAGCCTCTTTTGCTTGGGTCCCTCTGGGCCCAGCCTACTAGCCCATGATCCTGGCCATTTGCTGGATGTGGTCTGCTCTTTCTTTGCTCCTCCTGCCCTGTCCTACTGCCATTGCTCTGCCCGTGGCCAGCCCCTGCTCCTGTCTAAACTGTCCCTGTCTGACCTCTTCCCTCCTTGGTGTTGTCCCAGAGCAGGTGGTCCTCTGTGTAGGACTTCAAACTGCGAGGCAGCCCCTGCCCTGACTGTCCTCCTCCTTCCCCATCCTTCGTGGGAGAGGAGGCCTGGGTGGCCGGGGGCTGCTTAGAGTTTGTGATGAGCCACCCTCGCGTAAGCCAAAATGTCACAGGATGAGAACAAGTTTAAATCAATTTATGTCCGTGGGATCAGAGCTCCTTCTGCTGGTGGCTCTGTCTCTCTACCCCTGCCTGAGACAGAGCATAACCATCTCACCTGGACGACCACGAATATTGCTTGCACAATGGGGTAGATTATTTTGATTGCAGACAGGCAGCTGTAGAAGCTCGAGTAATATCCTATTTTGAACACATCCATGACAAGGCTGAAAATGGCAAATAGGACCAGGCCTCCTGTTGAGAAACCAAGATACCTGTGGTTGGACAGGTGTAGGCACACGTGGGGTAATGCAGATAGATGAGAGGAAGAAGAGAAACTATTGCATGGAAAGGCTTTGCCTCTACCTCTGTCTTTCCACTCCCACCCCCAAATTACCTTGTCACCAACAGAATTGTACGATAATTCTGGCTGGAAGGGATTTTCACTCAATCCTGTACACCGACCGGGGCTAGCAGCTCTTGCAAGAGGTAGGGCAAGTCTGGGAAGGAGCCTGGTGTAAGGTACCAAGAGCCCTTGCAGATAAAGGGAGACCTGGCAGTGAAACCAGTGGAGGGACTAGGAGCTAACCTTCTGAAGCAGGGCATGGTGCCATGCTCCAGCATAACAGGGGGAGACTGTGCCCCAGATTGGGGCAGATGAGATAAGGACAGAGGTAAGGTCTCCCCAGATCTGGGGAGACCTTAGTGTGGCCTTCCAGCGCTTAAAGGGGGACCATAGGAAGGGTGGGGGCGACCTCTTCAGCAAGGCCTCTTGTGACAGGACAAGGGGGGTTGATTTTAAACTAAAGAAGGGGAGATTTAGACTGGATATAAGGAAAAAAATTTTTATAATGAGGGCAGTGAAACCCTGGCCCAGGTTGCCCAGAGAGGTGGTCGATGCCCCATCCCTGGAAACACTCAAGGTCAGGTTGGACGGGGCTCTGAGCAACCTCATAGAGTTGAAGATGTCCCTGCTGACTGGATGGGCTCTAATGGTCCCTTCCAACCTAAAGCATTCTATGATTCTATGGTTGTTGCTGTTTCCCTTGTAATAACTGATGCCCCCGTGAACCATCCACCCTGCATCTCACCTCCAGCCCCAGCCCCTTGAGAACTCCTACCTCTCAGCCAGATGGGTCCAGCGTGGGAGTCTTTGCAGAGGATGGCATCTGGGCACCGGGAGGTGCCGGCGAGGTAGAAGATGATCCATATGATGACTATCAGCATCATGACAGTCAGCAGGAAGAAGACGTCGTAATCGTGCACAGCAATCTTCTCAAAAGCCCCGCTGCTCACCAGCGTGCAGGCCAGCAGGGCTAAGTGCACGGCCAGCAGGATGGAGAACATGCGGCCGCCCTTTTTCCACACTTCTTTGGAGGCAGGAGCAGAGGGGGGCTGATGAGGCTGGTGGCTGAAAGCTATCTGGCTTGAAGCCAGGCTGGCTTTGTCATCCTTGTGTCCGCAGCCCATGCCGGAGTTGGGGTGTCTGATCTCGCTGTCCTTCCGCACGGGCTCTTCGGTCATGATTCAGCTAAAGCCTTAGATGAAGGTTAACGCTGTTGGGAGGAGAGCCCCATGAGTGAGAGGTGTCACTTCATTTTTGAATAGTCCAGGGCTGGACCAAAGCAGGACATGTGACGAAGAGGAGAGGACGTATCAGAGGAACGGGGAAGGCTGAGACAAGGAGCGCAAAAAGAGTGATGAGCTCATTTTCAACCTTTCTCTTCCTGGTTCCCTGAAGGTTGTGTTCTTGCTTAAGATACTTTTGCGTGGGGAGGTCCCAGGCCAGTTTAATAAAGCATGCCTAATTTGTCACTCAACGTTGAGGTGTTTATTGATGCAAGACATTGGAAAAGCACCAGAAAAGCACTCACAGGATCAAATACCCTGAGGCAAATGGCCAATGTGGTTTGACGTCTAAATGTCAACCACTAAACATTGTGAGAAAATGTTATACTTCCTGGCTGAGGAACAGGCCACCAAAAGGTAAGAAAGCCCTGGGAGTATCTGGGACGTCCCATCGCGGTTTATACCAGTCCCTGCAAGAAGGATGTGAGCTATTTCCACTGTCACTCCCTCTAAAGGCCCCTGCCTGTGCCAAGCTCGGGACTTCATTGATTCTCAGTGAAAAGCCTGAACCAAAGCAATATAACTATTCCAAAAAAAAGCCATTCCACCAACCTGTTTTGCTGCCTGGATTCCAAACCTCTGCTCTTGCCAGGCTGTCGGAGAAGTTTCCCTGTTGCTGCAGCTTTGTCAGTCGAAGAATTTATACCCGTTGGGATGTCTCTGTGATTTATACCATGTTTGGAGCTGACAGCAGTGCTTCATGGGCTTCTTAGAGAGAGTCATGTGATCCATTTTGTGCAATAGCTGATTTTTGGGGAAGCAGGAGAGAGATGAGGAGATAAGGGTTATTTATCTGGGGAGGGCATGAGATGACAACACTGCTAAGCATGGCACGAACCGCTCGGTCGCAGGGTCACGGTCACCATAGAGCAAAGCCACCCCATCAAACCCATCTATCTGCAAGCAATAGATCTCCTCTCTTAAGAGAAGATGGGTTAGGTGATGAGCTTATCCTTGCTGATGATTTTGGGCTTGGCTTTCTGGTTAACTGAGCACAGTAAATATCATGCCTCACGCTGTACTATTCCCATCAGCATTTTCTATGCCTGCAGTGTTTTTGAGGAAAAGGAAGAAATTTGCATTTGTATCTATTCAGTGCCAGGGGCACCTCAATCTTTTCCCCCTCATGGTGCCAACAATGAGGAAGTTTTAGTACTAGAACAGGGCAGGATTTAGGGACTGGAATCCATGTTCCCCTTTGATGCCTTTGTTTTTTCAGGGTGGGACCACCTTCCTCTGGCTCTCAGGAGTTTAACTTCTCTCCTTCCAAGGAGAAAGAAACCGTGTTACAAACCATGGTGCAGGTGGGATTCAAGCATTTGCCAGGCGAGGGGAGAGCTTTTGCTCAAGATCTCTTTTACCCCAGCTGTCATATTTTGGTGGTGGAGACAGGGGGACCCAGGGCAGTTCTGAGTGGATGGGGACAAGTTTTATTCCTTCGTGAGGATGCCTCTTTTGGAGACGTCCCTGCCTCTTGCTCCCTCTGGGGCAAGCACAGAGATGGGGCAGTTTGCTGGGCACTTCTCACTCCCATTCCTGCCTGCTCGCCACTGTGCTCCTTCTTGCAGCGCTGCAGGGTCAGAATCAAACTGAACTACATGGGATGGTGAAGAAGAGCTCAGGATCTACCCTGCAGCCCAGGAAGACTTTCATGTGTCTTTCCCGTGCTGTCAAGAGCTGGCTGCCGCAAGCAGTTCTGGATCTGCCCTGCCTGGCCTCTGCTGATGCTTAGGGGTTCTTCTTTGGGGTGAGTGGTTGATCTTTTCTCAGTCTGTAACCTTTCCCAGGGGAAGCCCAGACCCCCATGAGGTGAATCTGAGCTGATAGCTATGTTTTGCAGAGGCCAGAGGTTCAGAGTCCCCCTGGGATAAATGCACTGATCTATCCCCCCTCTTTTGCCCTTAATAGCCAGCAACAGAGGAAAGGGCAGCTACTGCCTTGGGCAATGCTCCCAGTCCTCCCTGGGAGCCACAGCACAACAGTCTTAATTAGTAATAACACAAGAATCATTAAATAACCTCGGTAATGAATTGCAGACGTTACTATGCTGCTTTTCACCTTGAAGGATCCTAGCGCCAAATGCCTCGATGTTTAGCGCATCCCATCAGGGCTCGCCCAGGGAGGCTGAGCGGGTGAGTCCGAACCTGCCGATGTGAGCAAACCGTGCAGGGAGTGGACTCTCCCTCTGGTGGCAAGCACACACCTACAGGTGTCCCGGGGCAGCCAGGACAGCGACTCCGCGTCCGTCACCCCGGGGGTTAGTCACTGCAGCTTGTGTGGGTGCACCTGGGACTGCGTTAGGGCCACCCTGCTGTCTTGGGGCATTTTCTTGCTTAACAAATAAGCTGTGTTTCTCTGGTTTTCCTCCTCTCTGCTCACTACTGTCCAGCCTTCTCTGCTGCTGTTTTTTTTCAGTCTTTCCCCCTTTTTCTACTCCTTTCCTCCTTTCTCAGCCATCTGCTGGTCTGCCTTTCCCCTCTCCAAACCCCGTCTGCCCCATGGCTGCGCTGTCCCAGGGCCGTGGTGGCAGAGGTGGGGTCCAGCCCTAGAGGTCTCCAGAGCCAGGACATGATAGGCAAAACGCACAAGCAAGGAGCAGGAAATTCCTCCTCTGTGACAGTGTGTCCCAAGGGATCCAATTCACTCTCGGGCGCAATATGCCGTGACAGCCACGTGCTTTGGCCAGCGTCCAGGCTCGGCTCCGTCTCTTCCGACGGCAGAGGGTGCCCAGGGGCCAGAAATCCTGCCCTGGAGGCATTGCCTGGGGCCATCCAGCTCCCCACAGGGCTCACTGCAGCCAGAAATTCTGTGTCAGCATAAAAGATACTAGAAGCCAAACGCTGCCCCTTGTGCGCATTGTGGTAGAAGTACTGAGCCACAGACAGGAGCCGGTTTAGTTTTGGGGGTTTCTTGGTCTCTAAAGAGGGAGAGGAAGGGGAATTTTTCCAGCCTGTGCGCGTTATCACAGATTTGGGTTATTACAGATTCCTCTTGTGCAGTTTGTTGTATGATTCCCTAGAAAGCAGAGTCCTGTGGGCACGGACAGGGATGGTGACTAGGTCTGCTGTTGTCTACATAGAGATGCGAGGGATATTTTTATATATATATATAAAATCTTTTTTAACGAGGAAAAGCTGAGCTGTGAACAACCCTAGTGTTGCTGTGAAATAAGGGAAGCCACCAAACTGCTCTTGGCTGTCTCTGCACGGAGCAGGAGCATCCCTGCAGGTCCCTGCTGCTGCCCCGCTCTGATGGGGCTGCGAGCGGAGGCAGTGGGGCTCCGCTCCATCGGTCCACGCTTCCTCCTGCAGCTCTGCCCCGGGCTCTGGTGGCCCTCGCTCGACATGGGGTGCCTACAGCGAGGGGCAGGCAGGGGTGTCAGGCAGGATATGGCCCCATAGCCTTTCTGGCAGCCTGCTCTGCTTGGGGGACGTGTGGACCCTGGTGAGCTCTCACTGTGTGACCCTGTGTCCGCAGCGCTCGGCTGAGCCCAACGCAGCGAGGCTGCTTAATTGGAGCTTTTAATGTACCGTGGAGCTGGGGCGTGAAAGGTTTGTTGCGTTGGAGGATGCTTAGGACCCAGGGGAAGCGCTGGAGAGCCTGGCTGGGCTTGGAGGAGCTCCTGCCTCCCCGGCCAGGACTTCTCAGGTGTCCTGGTACGGCAGCACTGCGCGAGGCGAGCTGGGCCCTCCTGGCTGCTCCCCCTTCCCCACATCCATGCCCATCCTCTGAGCCCCCCTGGGCACCCATGCGCGCGCCCAGGGACCGCTCCGCACCATGAACGACCAGTATCACCGAGCAGCCCGGGACGGCTACCTGGACCTCCTGAAGGAGGCCACCAAGAAGGACCTGAACTCACCGGACGAGGATGGCATGACCCCGACCCTATGGGCCGCCTACCACGGCAACCTGGACGCCCTGCGCCTCATTGTCAGCAGAGGGTGAGTGTTGGCGAATGCACGGTGCTGGTCCCGGGGGACAGAGTAGCTCAGAGCCCATCTTTCCCCTTTCCCTGCTCACAGGTCAGCATGGGTGCAAGTGCCCCACAAAATGATGGCTTCTGTCCATAACAGCCCCCTTCACCCATCCTCACCTCTGTTATTTTTCTCCCCTTGCGGTGCTTTGAGTCTAATCCACTGCTCCTGATAACCGCCCTGTGTTTTCCCAGCTCTTCTGACCCCATAACCACCCATGACTCTGCTCCTGCCCCAGACCCCACCTGCAGCTCCCCAGGTGGGGCTGAGTCCCCACCCCATGCGTGCTTTTGCAGTCAGGTCCTGTAAAGGCAGGCAGAGCTGAAATGTGGCACATCGGGTCACTGCCATGAAAAAAGGCCTTGTAAATGACGGGGCAAAGAGAATAACTGCTCCTTCTGTCCCAAGAAATGCTCGCAGAGAGATGTGTGCAGTGCCAGCTGGCGGCAGGTGACACTTCTCTGCTTTATCCGAAGTGAGGTCTGAATACGTGACCCCCGGGCAGCCTGTCGTGCACCTGGAGCCCAGGAAATCCAGGTGCAGGTTTCCCAAGAGCAGATTTCTTTAAGCCCAGTCTGCCTTGGGGGAAGCAGCTTGATGCTGATGCATCTCTCGGTCCCTCACCCTGGGCTTGCCAAATCTGAGGGTCTCTGGCTCCATAAGCACAGATGTGGTGGAGGGAACAGGGTGGGACTGAGCGGGCTTGTCAGGCTGCAGGGCTCCACATCTTGGTGTTGGGGGAATCGTACGAGGAGGTCTGTGCTAAGGCAAGAGCTGCCATACCTAGTTCCTTCCTGAGCAGTAAGTGGCTCTCCTGCTCTTACCAACCTCCCAAAGGAGCACGAGCATTTCATATAAAGGCATCCAAGGTGGGGTGGCCTCTGCCTTGTGCTGAGAGATTGGTGGTGGTGCTGCTGATTTTGATGTATTTCTTTCTAATATTGAGGAACAGCGCTGGGGTCGGCAGCCTGGACGTACATTGTGCCTCCTTGGAAGGGCTTTGCTGCCCTGCGTTGGGTAGGGGCTCGGTGGGCTGTCGGCTCCCAAGCAGGGGTTTTTCTGTGTCCACACTGGGCTGTGTTTGCAGCGCTCTGCCCCATCGGCCATGTCACTGCTGTGCCTGTTCCAGGGCTCTCAGCATCTCCTGATACTCCGGTCTGTTTATAAAAACACCTTCAGCCAGCTCCCCCGGCCCAGGCCAGCTGTACTTAGAGGCAGAGCTCCCACACACATTGCTGTCCTTCCATTGTAAAACGTTTTCTTTTCAGATCTTGGGGTCAGAAAGGCTGTGTACAGAGTCACTTTGAAAAGTCCTTGAGTGCCTGGCGCAATAGGAGTGCGCTCAGGAAAAGATGATTTCGGGGTCCAGCAGAAGAGAGAGGAGAGGACAGGACATCACCCTGAGTGGTGCATCCCGGGGTGCTCCTGGGCTGAGCGCCCTGTGACGCCTCCCTGGGTGAGGGCTGTGCGACTTACTGCATACCTCCCAGGAGAGACTGCGCCCAGCAGAAACCTGCTCTGGGCTCCTGCCGGGAGGGGAATCACCGCCTAGGGCCAGAGACAGGGGCAGGAGCTCTGGGGATGAGATCCCAAAGTTACAAACGGTTCCAAAGACCATTTGATGGCCAAAAAGTCTGCCTGAAAGGCCCACGCTGTGGTCATTCATCCATGGCACGGGTCTTTCAGGCTGACTTTATATCTCTCTACATCATTATATCTCCTTATATTGCTCGCCTCCATTGCAGGGCACCCCGCAGCACCGCTGCCTGCCTTGCCGAGCCGTGCATCCAAGCCAGCAGTTTCTGCCTCTCCACAAAGCCCAAGGGCTGCTTTTCCATGGAGGGGCCCCTTTTATCAATTCATATTGGATTAAAAGGTCCTCGTGGGCTCAGTCATGTCTGAGCGCAGCTTGGCTGCTGTTTAATTAACAGCCTAATATACATTTGTTCCTGACAAGGAAAATTGCCTGGCCAAAGCCCAGTGCCCTTTACGTGATGGATGGCGGAGCAAAGCGTGTGTCTGTGGGGCTGCGGGATGCGTTTACATCTGTGCATTCATCTCGCTGTGTCAGGTCCTCGCCCAGGACCACGCAGAGATCAGGGAAGCCTCCTTGCCCCACTGCTCAGCTTGGTGCGGAGGCAGGCGCTCCTCTGCTCCCCGGACTGGCTTTGGGTCTGCGAGAGGCAGGAGAACCCCAGCCTGGGGACAGGGGTGACGGAGAGGGGAAATCGTGCAGGACCCGGGAGGGCCCGTGGGCAGACCCTGTAATTTCCTGCTAGTGCTTAGGACGATGTGCAACGACATTTAAGTCTTGTTCAGAGAGGAAACTTAATTCTGTGTTGGATATGTTACTATTACACCTGCGCTATAACAACTGGGAGGGAAGAGGGAGGACGCCTCAGTGTCCCAAAACGTCAGGGCGTTTCCCTCTGGCCTCTGCTGTCAAAATATTCCTCCTTCGGCACGGAGAGCCCTGCACCGTGAGGCAGGAGAGCGTGGGACCGCGGCATGGAGCAGAGCCTGGGCGAGCAGAGACTTCCGAGCTTGGCTGGCTCCATGCAGGGATGGGGTGGGAGGCAACTTTGGGGTCTGAGGGGGCTCGTTAGCCTTTGACGGGGTTGTGGGGGGATGCCAAGGCACAGGGCGTGATGGGGGAGTCTTGACCAGCAAGAAAAGCTGAATCCTCCTTGCCAGCGCTGGGCAATGGTGCCAGTGCCCAGCCAAGCTGGGGCCAGGCCATTACAAAATGTCCTAGCGAGGCTGGCCAGAGGCACCCTGAGAAAGCTGGGCTGCGCCGAGCAGCACGGGGAGGGAGGGGGGCTGCTAGGGGCAAAAATGGAGGCTCTGATCGTCGTGCCCTGCTGCAGGCCAGGTGGATGGACGCTTAGGATTATCTAGGCTCTGTCATCTGTGAGGGAGCCTCCTTCGTGCACCTCCATGTTCAGCAGATTGTGGTGTAGGGCTGAAATAGGGCAGGGGAAAGAAAGTGATAAATCCCTTGTGGTTTCCTTGAGGAAAGTTTGTAGTCTGAACTCACATAGAAGGGGTAACAAAGCAGGCTCATTGCTCCGTCCGTAAGAGCCAGTGATGTGTCTGTGCCTCTGTGCCGCCTTCATGTGGGGATGCAGGGAGCCTTTGGGATGGAGGGATCAGCAGTGGCTCATCCTTCTTGTCTGCAACACAAAAAGCCCTTTTCTTCCTCCTGGCTGGGCTCCAGCGAGGGAAGCAAACTCAATTAACATGATGGCTGGGAAAAGGCAGGCTAACTGGCATTTAGTAATGAAGCTTTTCAGAGGCAGTAATTCTTCAGCGTGGTTTGTTATGAACTGCTGCGGCAGCGGCGGGCATCGGTCCAGCTCCAGTTAACCATGGGTCTGGGGGCACCGGCTGGGAACGGCCTTGAAGGGGACCACAGGAGGGGTGAGGACGTGTCTTTCTGCTAGGCAGGTCTGGAGTCAGCTTTGTCACCCAGCGTTTCTTTGCAGAGGCGTGCCTCGGTTTCCCTTATTACAAAAATGGGGGTCACAGATGCTTTGGATGTTAATGGCAGAGGGGTGCAAGTGGCTCAGCAGTGGGTGGGAAGGGATGAGATTGCTCCTGCCATCAGCCAAGCTGCTCGAGGGAGTCACGTCACCCTGGCTGGGGCAGCGTTGCAGTGGAGGTTGCAGCAAGGCACGTGAAGGTGATGTGCATCCTCTGCACGCCCCAGGGCTGACGGCCACGTGGGTGGCAGGAGCAGCGTGGCCGTGTCGGTGGGGACCTTCCCCTGGGTGACGACCTGCCGGGAAGGTGAGGGAGCAGGGCTGGGCGCTGTTGCAGCTTCGTCACTTCCAGCACTTGAGTGGGCTGCTTGGAGTCAGCGTGAGATCTGGGCACGGAGAAGTGCTGCGTCGGTAGACGTGCCCCTAGGCGCTCCCACGGTACAGCCAGCATTAACAGTCAGCAGTAACAATAACTGCTAGCCCAGCTTTTTGCTGGTGCAACAGGCAGAGAGCCCTGAGATGAACCTCACCTGCAGCATCTGGGCTGGATTTTGGGGGATCTGAGCTTGGAGAAAAGCTGAATCCTTGACCTACCACCACCTGGACAAAGGTTGGGATACAGGACCCAAGGCTGTGCTCTGGGTCCAAAACCTCCTCTTCTCTGGTCATTTCTGGTCTTTGCTTGGGTCGTTGCCCTGACTGGCTATGCTGAAGCTGATGGGTTTTTTTCCCTCAAGCCATAAATTATTTTTTCCTTTTCCTGTATTCAAAAACATTTTATGGGAGCCAGTGATACTCTGCACCCAGGCAGCTCCTGGTCCGAGGGCCCGATCCTGTGTTCACACGCATGAGCCAAGTGTGAGCCAGCCCATTGCTATCAGAGGAACTTCACACGTGCAGCCAGGGAAGGACGTATGTAAGTGCCGGCGGATTCCCCGGCTAATTGGGATCCCATGGGAGAAGCGGAGGGGAAAAACCGGCAGGAAGGGAGTGAGTGTGCGTGTGTCAGTGCAAACGCAATGACTCAGGAGATGCACACGTCCACCTAAGGGGCTCAATTAACAGCGTTTTTAATAATGATTATTACAGGAGTTGACTCAACACTTGAAAACGCTTTGAAGTTGAGAAGTGCTGCACTTCACACCTGTTATTAAAATATGTTCCCACTTAGTGGACCCTGCAGTCAGCATCTCCTCGTGCGCAGCGCCCTGGAGGTGAAGTTTTGCTTGGACAGACACCTGCCAGAGGGAGGGCCTCCTGTTTATTATCTGTGCTGGATCTAACACCTCTACTTTGCAAGTCACCATTCTCCTTTCCTTCTGATGCATTTTTAGCGCCTGCGGCAGACATTTATAGGACAAAGGGACCTAGAGATCTAATTTTGCTCTAATAGTCTTGCTTCTGGACAGTAGAAATGTCCAGGGAAAGCTGGTTTTGATGCTCTTTCCCCTCACTTATTCTGTGAGGTGGTAAAAAGCGTGAGGGAAGCAGACCTTCAACTATGAAGCCCCCAAGACCTCCCTGACTTTGCTCTTTCCCACCTGAACCAGACAGACCTGAGAATGGGCTCTGAGATGTACTTTATGGATCAAGCATCCGTACGCTTCTCTTAGGGAGCAGGATTGCTTCTGGTGCGCCTGCTGCTAAGTCAGTGCCCCGATCATGAGTCCACATACATGCTGGGACCCTCGTAGTGCCCTGGGTCGCCTGCCTGCATGTGTCAGGCACACATGTGCCCGTTCAGAGCACACGTAAACAAACGAACAACCCTTCACGTGCTGGAGTCCCACCACCAGCGCTGGCATTTCCAGTTTCACTGGCTCTTTAATCCAGCTCCATCAATAATTTACTCTTCTCTTGCAATTCATCAAATATTTATCCTCCCCATGAATTTCCCAGCCTGGACATGTCACTACGAGGGTAGAGGCAAGGGCTGGGGAGTTACCGCTCCTGGAAACTCGGTGTTGCTTCCTCCTCTCCTTCTGCTGGCTTCATGGGTCCTCAATCCTGTGATGTCCTGCCCTTCTCCTCCCTAGCATCCATCTTTGAAGACTTTTTGTGCTTCTGTGAGAGATGTCGAAGGCCCTGGATACAGAAGTCCTGCAGTTTTGGGGGGTCTTTTTGCCCTTACACAGTTTTGAGCCTTTTGACTAATTCTTCCTGAATTTGCCAGCAGGATTGAGGTTATAGTTACTAAGTTTCTACAAGTTTTGTGAAAATACTTGTGTGGTGGAGAGCAACTGCTGATGCTCCCACAGGGGAAAGCCAAGTGGACCTCATAGTGGCTCTTGGGGAATACAGCCGGGAAGCTCATGCTCTGGGTCCAAACAATCTCCAGGTTAACCTCTGGACGCCGTCTTTATTGTTTCTTCCTTTTGCAGAATCATTTCCCTTAAGTGTTACATAGCTGAGATGTCGGCAGAGCCTGTGGGTTGCGAACTAGGCATCGCACCAGCCGGGTGGCTCTGCTCCGGCTCTGCTGTTCCCTGAACCCCAGCATCCAGAGCCGCCAGCGGGGAGCCTGCCTGCGGTATGGGAGGGTGAACGTGCTGGATGAGGCTGTTACTGGGTCTTGTGCGTGGGCGCTAGCGATGAGGGTGCGAAGCCGGCCGGGGAAAGAAGTCCCTCAGCTCCTGTGATCTCTGTGTTCTTTCTCTGAAGTAGCTTTCGCTCTTTCAAGTCAAACACGTGGGGTTTGGGAGAGAGTTCTGGGCTCTGCTGCTCCCAGTGCTTGGCAACACAGGTCCTAAAGCAGCAAGGAGTAAAGTAATGCAGGCTGGAAGGTCTCAAGCGTGCACTCGCCTTCCAGAGTCCTAGTGTCACCGAGGCTCGGAGCGGGGGTCCTCGTGGCGGAGGGACAGTGGTCGGTTCCTCTAGAGCTCATTGAAAGGGGTGGTGTGGAAACAGGCAGGAGCTGTGCTGAGCCAGAGCTCTGCCAGAGTTGCTCTTGAGGGTGGTGGAGCTGCACAGCCTTAATAAAAGGTTTTGCCTTATCCATGTGCGCGAAGGGAGAGCGCCTTGTTGACAGATAATGCTGCTGGCTGCATATCATTAGCGCACACGCTCGGGTGAAGGCTGGTGCCAGCAGGGATGTGAACTATCTCTTGTTTCAGCAGATTGTAAATACGGAGGAATGTCAGGAGGACAGGCTTCGGTCCTAGGTTTGTGTCCATCCCATCACGGGAGGCAGGAGATGTGGGCAGGTGGTTGTGCCCCGTCAGCACCTTGCGGTGGTAGGGTCTGGCGCGGTGTGAGAAGAGATGCTAATGGCATTAGTCGAGTGTCCAGCTCTTGAGGAGTGCAGAAACCTAATCTCCACTTTCTCTGAAACTGGATTCTCAGGATGTGCTAATACCAACGAGCTTCAAGCTGTGCAATCGAAACCAAACGTGGTACAGCAAAACCCCCCACAAAACCCCAACCCGAGGCCAACGCCAGCAACTTTGCTCTTCTCCTCCTGCATGCCCTCCTGTGCCCTCAATTCCCCCAGGCACGAAGGAACAGGAGGGTGGGAAGGCGCAGCAGCCGGCGGCTTTCAGAACCGATGCTGAGGACGGCAGTTTCATTGTGGTGCTACCATCGTGGTGGGAACGCAAGGTGTCCCACACAGGATGTGGTGCGTGGAGAGGTACTTTGGGATGTCTCTCCATGGCATCTGAATGAAGCCAAGGTTTGAAGATCAAATCTGATTAGCATTTAATAGTATGCTTGAGACTTGAAATTTTATAACAAGCTGAGCTAGAATCAGCCCCATATCTCAGGTCTGGGCTATTCAGAATCTGGTTTCAGTCCCTCCAAAACTCGGTTTGATGCTGAGAGCTAAATTCAAGTCATGGGAATAATCAAAGACTTGCGTGTCAGGCAAGTTCCATGTCAGTGGTACACCCTTCTGGAAGACCCCCTTAAAATTAAGCTGTTGGGGCTGGAGGCATGTAGCTTCGTATTTTGAGGTACTGATTTGCCCCTGTACAACTGGGAATCTCTTGGTAGAGTCTGCCAGCCATGCCTGCATGCTAACCGATTGTTTTTCTTGCTGTCTAGGGGCGATCCAGACAAATGTGACATTTGGGGGAACACCCCTCTCCACCTGGCAGCAGCCAATGGCCACCTGAACTGCCTCTCCTTCCTCATCTCTTTTGGGGCCAACATCTGGTGCCTGGACAACGACTACCACACCCCGCTGGACATGGCAGCCATGAAAGGGCACATGGAGTGTGTGCGATACCTGGACTCTATTGCTGCCAAGCAGAGCAGCCTCAACCCCAAGCTGGTGAGCAAACTGAAGGACAAGGCCTTTCGGGACGCAGAGCGGAGGATTAAGGACTGCGTGAAGCTGCAGAAGAAGCACCATGAAAGGATGGAGAAACGGTACAGGAAAGAGATGTCGGATAATTCAGATACCATGAGCTTCTCCAGCTATTCGAGTAGCACCTTAAGCAAGAAGTTCCAACACATGTCTATGGTGACTTCCCTGCCATACTCACAAGCCACCATCCATGGCACCGCCAAGGGAAAGACGAAAATACAAAAGAAGCTAGAGAAGAAGAAGCAGGTGGATGGGACATTCAAGATCTACGAGGATGGGAGGAAAAGCGTGCGGTCTCTGTCTGGGCTGCAGCTGGGGAACGATGTCATGTTTGTGAAGCAGGGCACATACGCCAGCCCCAAGGAGTGGACTCGGCGCAATATCAGAGACATGTTCCTCACAGATGAAGACACTGTCTCCCGTGCCATAAGTGACCCGGGCTTGCACATGGACTCGGCCCACTCAGAAGTCAGCACAGACTCTGGCCACGACTCCTTGTTCAACCGCCCCGGGCTGGGCACCATGGTGTTCCGGCGCAATTACGTCAGCAGCGGGCTGTTTGGGATCGGCCGGGAGGACGCTGGCGCGCTGGGTGAAGACAGCGCAGACGGGGTAGGTGTCAAACTGCGGAGCCACCTGCAGCGCTTGCCAAGTCTCAATGACAGCATTGGCAGTGCCAACAGCCTGCAGGAGAGGAACGCGGAGGAGCTACCCTGGGATGAGGTGGAGCTGGGCTTAGATGACGACGATGAACCAGACACCAGCCCCTTGGAGACTTTTCTGGCCTCCCTGCACATGTTTGAGTTCATCTCCATCTTGAAGAAGGAAAAGATCGACTTGGAAGCCCTCATGCTATGTTCAGACAATGACCTGAAGAGCATCAATATTCCATTGGGCCCCAGGAAAAAGATTGTGGATGCCATCCAGAGGAGAAGGCAAACTCTGGAGAAGCCAGATGTCATTGTAGACACCGAACTGTAAGTAGGAGATGGGGCCTCTGAGCCATTAAACCCTTCGGCAGGTGGAGATGTGGATAATGTAAGGTCTTGTTTTCAATCCACTTGGAAGAGTAGGAGTCCAGGTAACCTCAGTGCTTCTGTGTGTGGGCAAATTCCTGCTCGTGTGGAAACAATGAGAGTTCGGAGAGGTGGCAATAGTGTTAGTTCATTACTCAACAGGCCTAAGGTGGCTGGGCAGGACGTGAAGCCTTTGTTTTGTTTCATAACCTATGTGAATGCAGACTGCGCTGTGGTCTGATTCTTCCGAGTCCCTGTAGCTGGGAGATTCAACCACACGCAGGCTTGTCTTGACTCTTCACCTTTTGAAGGCGTTAGGAAACCAACCGCAATTCCCGGTGGGAGCAGGCTGACGGCAGTGCCCAGTGGCACTGGGAATCCTTCCCCAAATGCTTGAGATCTTACTCAGACCTTTAGAGATTGCATATCTGGATTGGAGTTGTTGCTGGTTTATTGTGTTTCCAGGGTTTGGTTGGTTTGGTTTGGAGGACCGTGTGCCTGCCGTAGAGGTGAAGGGAAGGCACTGGCGTGGGTCTCCCCACTGTCACATCCGCTGACACCCCAATCCACTGCATTTTTTGGGCTTTCCAGCCCTCAACTCTCTGTGTACTTCTTGCTGCTTTTACAGGCTTTCAGTACAGCTCAGTCTTGGGTCCTCAGGGTGCTGACAGATTTTTCTCTTTCCCTTTGCAGATAGCAGCAGCAGCATAATTTTATTTTTTTTTTAATGATCGAGAAACAAACCCAGTTCTAAGTTGCCACAAAATACAAGCCAGAGACTGTCTTCCTGGGGCAGCTGAAAGCTACAGCCATCCCCACCGGTCCCTCTGGACTGCCCTCCTGCTCCCTCGCTCCGCTCCCTGTCTGCGATGCATCCCGGGTGATAGCTGGTACGGAGGGACAACTGCTGAGATCGGACCAGGCAGCTCCAACCCGCCAACCTTGAGGGGACAAGGCTCACCTGCTCGCTGGAGGAACAAGTGCTCTGCCCGGCTGGCTTGGACACCGTGCCGTCACGGGCTGAGGGACCACACGAAGCCATGAACAGAAGGAGATATGTGATGGTATTTTCAAAGGGCCCCAAAATAAATAATTACACCCATTCTTTCTTGAGCAAGTGGTTGACTGGGGGTTTGGGCTGGAGGAGGAGGGGAATGGGAAGTCCTGGCCTCTCTCCTGGTTCTTGACTGCTTTGGTACGTTGCTTGATGCTGTGTTTTTGGAAGGGAGTTTTGATTACTGTGGTTTGGGGCTGTTCAGCTTGAGATGTGCCGGCCCTGACTTTTGCCAGCAGGTGCCCATCACGTCTGTGAGTCCAGTCTGTGCTGTCTTGAGTGTGACAATCCAAAATGAAGGTGGCGTTTTGAATGTGTTGGTAGCTCTCCTCCAGTGCGCTGGTCAAATAGCTGCCCCAGGCAAGCAGTGTTTCTGCCCTGTCTCTCCAGGGCACTGAGCTGCATAAGCAGTTTTTGTGCGAAGGGCCTGGACTTTCACCTCCAGGAGCTTCCCAGGACCGAGCGCAGCACCAGGCTGCAGCCCAGGGCCATCTCTCGCGGAGCATCGCGCTCGCTTTCTGAGCCCTCACCCCCCAGCTGCGCTGCACCATTTTACATGCACGATCTATGGGCAGCTCCTGGGTGGCAGGAGGGTTTCTGGGGTGCAGCAGCGGGCTGGGGACCTGCACCGTCCCCTGATCTCGCAGTGACATATCCTAACAGGAGAAAGTCAACAGCCCCTTGCCATGGGATGCTGGCAACGTGCCTGTTCAGGCTGTGATGCAAACTACCAGATCAGAGAATGTCTCATGGTGTTACTGGTACTGCTTATCCAGCCTTATCTCAAGAATGCAAATGATAAGGAATGACCTGAGCACAGCTGCTCCCGGCGGTCTGAATGTGCTCAGCCCCGCTCTGGCCGGGAGCAGAACCACGCTTGTCCCTTTGGAGCTGTGGAGGCTGTTTTCTCTTTGGTCCCTCTCCAAAGCCCAGGGCTGCCGTCCCAGCATGGAGAGCAGTGGCTGGGCTCGCTAATGTCACAGCTCCCTCTGCCGGGACCGGGCCTGGGAGAGCAGGATGGGACCACTGCCCAGCAGGGATGCAGTGCAGCAAAGGGGCGCCAAGTCCTGCCTGCGAGCGGGACCCATAACTCCAGGCCGGTTTTCAGGTGAGGTTACGGTGGCTCAATTCACCCCCTTCCCTGTGCACATGTGTGATTTCATCCAAGCCCTCTGCCCTTGCTCCTGATAGCTGCCAGAAGGGCAGCTGCCCACCGTGAACCAGCTCCCAGCTCCAATTTCTCTGGGGTTGTGCCTTTGGGTTTGTGCTGGACCTGGGAGGGGAGTGAGTCACCCTGGTTCACGTCGCTGTCACTCCAGTGCAGTGGGGACCAGTTTACCCAGCAGATGACAGGGAGAAGCGGATGATTGGTTTGGCACCTTCTGAAGCCTTTTGTGGGCCGCACACTGGGACGCAGCGGGTATTTAGGGGCCACTGGGGTTTGCAGACTCCCTAACTTTGTCTTTTTGCTTAGGAGCACCCAAGCAGTTGCTGGTGTTGGGCTGATGCTGACAGAGATCCCTTCTCCCAACTTGTCTTTCTGCCAAAGAGCCAGTGGAAGGGTTTGGTGACATGTCCCAAGTGCCATGGGACACATCCCTGCGCAGCTAAGACCAAGCCCAGAAATGCCACTCAGGATTACTGAGCCCTAAGACCAACACGGTCACCTCCATGACCACAGGGAGAGACCAAAACTGAGCTGTGGCACCAGCGCAGCGTTGCAGAGCCTGGGCGATGGGCTCAGGCCCGTGGCTGCCCCAGGCGGGGTGAGGAAGATGGTCTGTGAGCACAGGGGTTGCTGTCAGAGGCACCGGCAGCCCCAGAGCGAGCACCCACTCGTTGGGCCTGTGTGTGTTGCTTGGTTTGGCCATTGGTTTCCAACCATGTTGTCTCCCATGAAGTGGGGGAACGGAGGCCTTGCAGGGGTGTTCAAACCCCCCAGCCCAGGAGATGTTCCCGGATTTCCAGCTCCCCCTGGCCAGCTGAGTTGCTGCATCCCACTGGGCTCCTGATGGAGCTGGACATGAGGAAGGAACGTGGCTCTCCTCGGGTCCCCAGCACAGACAGGGCCCATCGCTGCTCTGCTCATCAGCAGCCCACCAGTCCTAATTGCATCTGCTCCACGGCCAAGAACAACAAGCTCCTTTCGGAGAGGGCGCTTGTGAAAGCGGGGTGGAGGCCAGGGCTGGCACACCCTGGAGAACACCCTTAAATACCCTCCCAAACAGAAACCGAGCCAGGCGGCAGGTTTCCCCGACCCGGTGCTGCCGGCACACAAACACCGGCCGTCGTGCCTGCCTGCGGCCGGGTCTGCCCGCGGCGCCTGGGCAGGTGGATGTGGCGCAGGTCCTGGGGGCACGTGGTGGTGGATGGCAGCAGCTCCCTGGCAGGGAACCTGTGATCCGGGGGACAGTCATCCCTTAACGCCCCAAGGATGCCAAACCGCCCTGTGCCTGTGTTAAACCAGGCTTCTCAGCAAAACCAGTCCCCTGGGTTTAGCTTGGACATGTATCTCCCTGTCCCTGGCGGTGCAGGAGGTGGTGTGTAGGATGCGGAGTGAGGGGCCAAGGGGCTGTGCCAGCGGTCCAGCCATGGCATGGACACCCCATCTTTGGGCCAGACAGCCCCGGCTCCTCGACTGGAGGAGCATCGCTCACAAAAGTGATGCTAATTCACAGGCCCTGCCCTTATCTCCACACGGCTGCCGCGAGGGGGATGTTGGCACTAGCTGTCACTCAGGTGCTTTAGTCTCCCTGCCCCTGGGAGGTGGCTGGGCCCCCGACTGCTGTCTGGAAGAGGGAGAAGGCAGGGGAAGATCTGGGGGCTGACCGAGGGTGTGCAGCGGCGGTGTTGGGGATGCGGCTTTGCAGGCGCCGAGTGAGAGCTGCAGCATCACTGCAGCCGGGCACCGCAGCCAGCCCGGGGAGGACGCGATGCTTCCCCCAGGCTGCTGGCAGCACCGGGGTTATTGGCTGCTCCCCTTGATGGCACGTGCGCTCAGCTATGCCACGCGGGGCTGGCGTGGGAGCCGAGAAAGGACATTGCCCACAGGACACCAGGTGAGTCCTACAGGTAGAGGGGAGGCATCTCCCTTGGGTGGGGGCACCTGGTCCTCAGCCATGCCTGATGCTCCTCTCCTCGAGTCTCACCTGGAGCCGGTGGTGGCCATGGTGCCCTTACCCCGGGCCATTGCACACCACTTGCTTAACTATTTCCTGCCCATCCCGCCGGGGATTCACTTCCTGGCTGCGCGGCTGAGTAACGCGCGGCTGCAGGAAGGTGGGCAGCCGGGACGGAGCCGAGCGGGAAGGGGCTCTGGCAGAGCACCCACAGCACGCTCCGGCTTCGGTGTGCCTTGCACGGTGCCCGCCGGCAGCCGAGCACAGGGCTGGATGTGGCACTGATACAGCCTCTGTTGGATGCAGCGTCTTGCAGGCGCCTTGCAATGGTTTTTGGGACCCTCCGTGGCTATTCCTAAACCCAAAGTGCCCTGAAAGGCAGCAACATGGACATGGCACAGCACATTCTGACTCAGAGAGAGCTGCCAAGTGGGCCAGGAGAGCAGGAGTAGTGTGTTGTTTTCTTTTAATGCTAGCTTTAGGTATTAGCAGTTTAAATTATTTTCTACATCTGCTTCATGAGATTCATGAACGTTAGCACAATATCAGGCAACATGGTGAATTCTGCCACCAAGTGTTTCAGGGTTGGAGTGAGCTCCCCAGTACCCATCACCCTTGCTACTCTCAGCTGGGGTGGTGAGAGGAGCTCAGGGATGCACCCACACATGGCACCGAGCATGCCTGGGGCGAGCCAGGGCAGACCAAGGTCTGGGGCATCACTGGTGCTCCAGGGCCTGCCTGCCTTTGGTGGTCTGCCTGCAGCACCTGGAGCAGGCAGGCTCTTTGCTCGAGGTGCAGGATAAGGAGATGCTTCCTCCTGGGTGTTAAGTTAAAATCCCCAAATGTCACTGAATGAGCTTCAGGAGCAGAACAGCACCTCCCTCGGGGCTCGGTGCAGGGCCAGAGCACAGGTTTGCTCTGTAACTGGGGAGCTGTGGCTGCAATAACCTTTTGCAGCCTCAACAGGAGTACGGAGCTGTTTCTGCAGAAGCATGCAAGGAAATGCCCCTACTGCAAGACCCCCCGTGGTCCCTTGGCACTCAGGCTGGGTGAGCTGGGGGCGAATAGGGGCGTTACGGAGTCACCTGGAGCTGGAAAAGCCAGATGTCTTCGCCCAACCTCCTGCCTCAACAGCATGGAGAGAGAGGGATTTCAGGGATCGTAGACGGGCACTTAAGGCTGGGGGGACCTTTGGGGTGGTGATGGGGCTGCGGTCAGGTACATGGCGTTTGTCTGGATTTATCCCCCTGAGCACTGACAGCGCTGCTGGGGATAAGTGTGCTCTGAGCACAGGCACCGCCCGATCTTTGTCCCCAGCTGCTGAACATCCCTGGTCCCCTGTGACTCCCGGGCTCCTGGCTTGCTCTGGCAAGGCCCTGAAACCAGAACTGAGGATGGGGCCGTGCCCAGCACTGCTAGCAGGGATGCCAAATCTGCAAGGAACTGTGTTTTAGGAGGACTTGGCTCCAACCCCAGTGATGGAGCTGGCTCTGTGCTGCTCCGCGTGCCGGGGTGAGGGCACCGAGCAGCCCTGCCCAGCGACAGGGCGTCTCCTTGCCTGAACGAGGGATCAGCTCGGCGCGGGGGCACATGGGTCCCAGAGGTGATGGCGGGTGGGAAGCTCTGTGTAGCTGGGACAGTACTGGCACCGGCTCCCTGGTAGCGCTGCTAGCCGAGACCGTGCGGTCAAACACTGGTGCCCCAGATGGCCCGTACGTCCTGCCCCAGGTGCTGCAGGGGGAGGAAGGCGGGTGATGAAGGCAGCGGGGGGGGCTGCGTGACCACCGGCTGGCATGGGGTCAGCCAGCACCCATCGGTGCATGTGCTGTGGTTCTGCCTCCTCCGCAGCACCCCCTGCTCCGCCGCACGGGGGGTCCCTGCCCACCTGGGCCCCAGGGCAGCTCTGAGAGCTGGCAGCAATCCCAGCTTTCTGCACTATCTCCCAACATCCTGCTTTTTTGGAGCGGCAGGGACAACCTTCCCGCGGCTCCTGTTCCCTCATCTTTGAGCTTTAACCTTTTAGGGTGCAGTTTGACAACTGCATTTTCTTGCTGCAGGGCACCAAGCTGCAACATGCCAGCACTTCCCAAAGCCGGCAGAGCCACCCAGCCCAGAAGGTCCTGGCGGGACCAGGAGGAGCCACCACCGGAGGAGACACCTGCGTGAAGGCTGAACCCCCACGGGACTGCAGCAGGCTGGAGCAGCAAGTGCAGGGCTGCAAGGAGGGGATCCAGCCCCGACACCACCTAAGCCCAGGCGGTAAGTCCCATACAAGCATTTAAGCTCCGGTGGGGATGGATTTCCCTGGGATCCCCTCCCCGGCTCTGGTGAGGCTGCAGCCTGCCAGTGCCCGGGTGGAGGTTGCAGCAGAGCACCACCGGCAGTGGGCTGAGCCTGCCGCTGCTCTCGCCCAAGGACAGGCTCTGCCCTCGCAGGCGGCACCAGGGACCGATCCGGCTGCTACGACATCGCTTTATTCTCACCCCATTATCTCCCCGCTGGGAAGCGGCAGAGCTTGGCTGGCAGGGCCGCCTGGCAGCAGAACCCGGTGCTAGCAGCAGGGACCCTCACACCCCAGGATGCTGCCCCCGGGCTCTCCGGCTGCCTTTCGGAAACGCGCCCGCGGCGGGATGGCTGACGTCCGCATCTCCCCATCCCCGGTTTGTAGTGCCACCGGCCGTGGGCACTGCTGGCGAGAAGCACAGAGGAGCGTGTGGGAGCTCCAACAAGACAGTAAAAGGCCTGAACAGGGCAGGGAAAGGATTCTGGCAGCTGGCCTGAATGCTGCCTTTCACCTCTGCTGTGATAAACCCCCAGCCTGGCCCTTTTCCACATCAACAAACAACCCCGAACTTAGCACTGGCCGCTCAGCCAGTGTACTGGCACCTGGGGGGCGGCCACAGACCTCAGCACAAGGGTCAACTGGGGCTGCCGCCCCCAAACCCCTCCAGGTCCCTGGCACGGCAGCACTCCCACGTGAGCACCCGTTATTTCAGCTGCCCTGGCTGAAATAATCACCACTGGTGATTTGGAGCACTCCTCCCAGGGTGGGGGGCTCCCGTGGGGTCCTGCGAGGCCAGGGAAGGCTGAACAGCACGGCCGCCTGCCCGGGGAGGGATGGGGCCGTGCGCGAGGTGGCCCCATCCAAGCCGCTAGGTCCAGATCCGAGAGCCCAGCCCTCAGCCCCGCACAATAACAGAGCTAACGAGAGCCGCTGTCAACAAGTCTGCAGCTCCCCAGCCCATGCAGGGAAGGACGCTTTGCTCGAGGGACCCAGGAGGAGAAACCTGTTTCACTGACCTTGCTCCATCACCGCTTTCCTGGCTGCACCGTGGGCGAGCTTGGGGCCGCGGCAGGGGGCGAGCGGCTCAGCCACCTGTCAGGGGCACGGCGAGGAGGAGGAGGAGCGGAGTCGGGGCCGCATCACCAGCGGGTCGGGGTGCTGGGGGACGCACCGGGCGGGAAAGCGAGACCCCGCTTGGCTGATGCCGCGTCTCGGCGCGGCTCCTCGCCTACCTGCGGAGCATTGCTCCACCCCTCATCAGCTAATAAAGCCTCCGCCGCGCCGGTCCCTCCTTTGCCACTGACTCATGGGCTGACCTAGCCCAATCCCCTAACTGCCCCGCACCTCCATTTTCTGACCTATAAAGCAGGGCTCATCCCCACCGCCGTCCCGCTCCCTTACCTAAGAGCACCGAGCACCAAAGCAAACCCTGCGGCACTTTGCAACCCGCAAGTGACGCCCGAGGGGCAACAGTGGGTGCTTCACAGCAGTGTACAGGCTCAGCCATCAGTGCCCAGGGGTGTGCGGGCCCCGGCTGCGGGTCTCATGGGTGCTGTACAGCCCTTGAGGATGCTGGCGGGCAGCCATGGGCTGGCCACCGGTTGCACACGCAGGCAGCATCTCCCCAGGGGTGTTGCTCTCGTTTTGGGGGCTGGGAAGGGGAGGCGAGCAGCATGTGCTGTTCTTGGCATGACATCCTGCCCTCTTTGCTGCTAGGGAATGCCTTCACCCCACTGCCCTGGTGCTTTGACACACCTCCAGCACCCCGAAACCCAGCCAGTCGGGTTTGGAAAGCAGGCCAGGGATGGCTGGGGAGGTGGAGGCTTTCTGGTCTGTGCTGGGCTCGTCTCTGCTGCCAGCCAGGGATCAGCCCAGGCTGCATCTTGCCCCTTCTCCCCTGGGTGAAGCATGAAACCATCCCTTTTTTTTGTTTGCTTTCAAAGATGACTGGGAAAGCTGCTCTGTGTGAAGCAGGACTGTGCCCCGAAGCTGCAGGGTGGAAGACGAGCATCCTCAGGTCGTAGTGGGACCAGGTGGCAGCACCCACCAGTGTCCCCATGGGAAGGCTGCTGGCCCAAGGGGTCTATGGGGCACCCAGCAGGGGTGGGGATCCCCAGGCGGTGGGACCCCAGAGCTTTGGGCCCTGCGAACAGCCATGGTGCCGGGCTGCTGCGGGCAGGGAGGGAAGCAGGAGCTGGCTCAGCCGTGGCCCAGCACTGCCTGATGTAAGAGGTTATACAAGCCTGCGTGGGCAGAGTGCTGGCAGCAGCATCAGTGTGTCTGTGACCAGAGCTCTGCTCCTGCTCTGCAGGAACACCTGCAGGAGTGGGGACAGCCACCTGCCCCGTGCTGGGCATCCCTCACAAAAGCCCTGGGTGGCAGTGGCACCCTGGAGCAGTACCCACGAGGGATGCACAGGCTCCCTGGAGGAGCACGGCAGGGCTGGGCAGCACCTACAGAAGGGCAAAAGCCAACCCGGAGAGCGATGAGGGTGGTCTGGTGGCGTCCACATGCCCAAGAGCCATGTCTGGGGATGGTTGGGGTAGAGGGCAGCAGAATCTGTGGCTCGTGGCTCAGGAGCTGTGGCAAGAGCAGGGCATGGGGACCACTTGCCTGTAGCAAATGGGTGGGAGAGGGCACAGCAGAGCAGGGGGAGCGTGGGCAGCGCTGTGATATGGTGCTGAGCTGGGTCAGCCCTGTTTGCAGGAGCAGGGAGAGGCTCCCTGACCACCCCAGGAGGCATTCTGGAGGCACTGAGAGGGACCCCTGGGTGCCAGCAGAGCAGCACACCTCCCTGCCCGCTGGCACCAGGTGATAGATCAACCCCCGGTATTTGAGGCAGCTGGCTGAAGGTGTTACTCACCCGGCCTGGGGCTGTGCTCGGTTCCACTGGGCAGGAATGCCACGTGCTCAAACCACCTTTCCCTGGGAAGGACCAGCCCCGCGGCTGGGACAGTGTCCCCGAGCTGGGGCTGGTTTGACCTTGCGTGAGGTGGAGGGGCTGGAGGCTGCGGGTGCCTCCTGGGTGGCTTTCCATGCCAGGGGGAGGATGAGCAGGTCTCCAGCCCTCCCCGGGTATCCCATGGATGCCAGGGGCTGCAGGAGGTGACATGGGTTGGGTGCCTTCCTCTCTGAAGGGGACCGTAAACTCCTTTCTCACCGCCCCAAGATAGATGATGCCAAGAACTGTCCCAGCCCTTACAGCAGGATAAGGCCATGTTGGGACTGAAGACTGAAAAAACCCACCTTTTCACACTGTTTCTTCCCCAGAATTATTGGGTATGTACAGGAGGAGGAACAGGCAGCACTTTCCATCTGTCCTCAGATGCCCTCCCCAGCCTGGCTCCCCACCTCAGCCTTCCTAAGGGGCTGAGGGCAATGTGCCCAGCCCTTCAGCAGGGCAGGGGATGGGCACGAGAACCCACTCACAACATTGCTGTGGACTCGTCTTCTGGAGAGGTAATTTCGTTAGCCGCAGGAATTTTCACTACAGGAAAGGGAGACCTGCTGTTTGGGGAAGTCGGAGGTTGTAGGGATGTTTTTTTGCCATGACTGACAGCAGGTTTCCTCCAAGTCTGGGAAAGATGAAGTGAAATCCTGGGTGACAAGCGGTACGCGGGTTGGGGAAAGCCATCAGTCCATGGACAGGCTGAACCCCGGGTGCTCCAAGGCAGCTTTCTATCAGCTCCAGGCAGGCTGGTTTCACCCCTTTCCCAACAAAACAATTCTTAGTCATGCCTCTCCCAGCAAAATGCCCAGTCTTCTGAGAGCATCACCTATGCAATGTGCTGGCAGGTGACATCCTGCTTGGGAAGTCGGCTTGTGCCAGGCAGCAGGGCTATTCCCAGAAATGCTCCTAGCCTTCCTTGAAAAATCCTGCTATCAGCTCCCTGCCTGGCTCCAGCTGGCCACGACCCAGCCGGGGACGTGGCCGCAGCCCAGCCGGGAAGGTGGCCATGGGACAGCTCCTGCGTTTGCCGGCGGCTCCGGCTGCCCATGGGCTCCCTGGGCTGGTAGGTGCCAGGGCAGTGCCGACAGCACCTTGTGAGCCCTCTGCGCACTTCAGGGGACCCTCCAGGATGTGCCAAGTGGCTGGTGACGCTCAACCCGCCGCCGCAAGTGCTGCGGGAGGTCGGTCTTATCTCACCTTGTGCGGAGCTTGGCTCATTGTTGATTGTTCTTTTCCCAATCAGGAAGAAAGGAGAAAAAAAAAGAACACCTACTTTTCTTGCAGACCTGCTATCTGAGTCTCTATTTGCACTGAGTCTCTGTCCGGCTGCCCCAGATGCGGCACCCCTGCGGCAGCAAGGACCCTCCGGAGGGGCAGTCCTGAACCCCGACTGTCTGATGGACCAGAAGAGCCCCTGGGGGATGAAGGGGTGGGTTTAGGGCTGAACTCCTGCTCTTTTTGTGCCCAGGCTTGTCCCTATAGCCCCTCTCCTGCTGTGCCCTCCAGCCCGGCAACTCCCAAAATTGGAGGCCTGGCAACCCTGCAAAATCAGTGAGGATGGTGAGGATGGTGAGGATGGCTCCAAGGCCCCAGGGTCCCCCGGGCTGGCGGCAGCAGCCCGCTCTACCTGTCACGACAGCTCCTACCACCCACAGTTTAGCCCTAACCTGGTTTCTATTCTAAGCTCTATGGTTTGGTTTGTTGTTTTTTTTTTTATGGGCCTCCTCCCTCTTTCACTTTGTCCCACTTTGCCCTCCTGCCAGTGAGCTCTGCCTGCCGCTGACCCCGATCCCAGCAGGGCCTTGCCGAAGTCGGTAATAAAATGCACCAGCAAGGTTGCTTGGGTCGAGGTGGCTCCTGCTTCCTCAGGCTCAGATTAAGGAGCAACACCTTGGATTCATCTGCAACAGCTCTAGGAGGGAGGGGGCAAGTCGGAGGAACAAAGCTTGGGAGACTTTGCTTTTGTGGCAAAACCGGTTGCAGGATTAACAGCTTTCCTGGTGTTTGTGTCTTCCTAGGAGACTGAAAAATGCAAGGTTTTGGGGTGCTGGGGATGGGGAATGTCTTCTTTGCCCGGTGCTGCTGGCAGCGTTGGGGATGCAGCCGTGTGCCAGCCAGAGCTGACCCGCAGCCTCCTCTGGGTTCCTCCAGGTAGTCCTTTGGTGGACTGGGATCCGGAGCACCACTGCTCCAAAGGTATCATTAGAAGAGTCCCTGTTTTTCCAAGCTAACTGGTTTTATGGGTCTGGCCGTGCTGATGAAATAGCTGCCAGGTGGTGTGTGAGTTATCCCTCTGGCTGGCAGGGTGCATCTAGGCGCTCGCCTTGAAGAAGAAACAAAAACTGCCCTCAGTGTGGTGGCACACGTGGGAGGTGGGTTTGGCAGTGCTCTGGTGGGCTGCCTGTGCCCACCGGCAAGGGTGGGCTTTTCCCCGGGGCAGGTGGGCTTGAGGCAGTTCAGCCCCAGAAAGTCAGTCCCCCTTGCCTGCGGCTGGGGGCTGCCCCATGTGTGATGGGCAGGGTGGACACGTGGGGTATTAGCTGGATGCGTTCCCAAGCCTGGCAGGGAGACGGAACCCGTCTGATGGAGCCAGGGCAGCAGACCCTCGGCTCAGCCATCATCTCCCCGCAGCACCCAAAAGCGGGGAAGTAGGTTATGGCCGTGTGAGACCTGGTGAGATGGAGGTGTGTTCTTGGAGTCCGGCTGGATTCAGGCAGCCCTTTGGCTCCGGACCAAATTTCCAGCCCGAAGGAGTGACACAGCGCATTGGCTTCCCACCCCGGCCGGGCGGCTCGCTCCCTTCCAGGCACTGCCTCCCGGGCACGGTGGGTTATGTCACGGCCCCGGCTGCCCTCGCCTCCCCTCCGGCCGGAGTGGCGAGGGAGCGGGCACCTGCCCGGGGACGGCAGCACCCAATTGCTGTTTGCAGCCAGGGTGGCACCAACCCACACGCGGGGGCAGAGCAGATGCCGGAGCAGAGCACAGCTCTGTGCCCGGCGGAGAGCAGTGCCCATCCCAGGTGCAGGGACAGCATCATGCAACCCCTCCTCTTGCCAATTAAAGCCATGTGAGGGCTTCTTAATGAGCAGGGAGCTTTCTGTCTCGCAGGAATTCCTGGTTTCCATGAACTCAACATCTCCTGATCCCACAAAGAGCAGCGATGAAGTCCAGATGCAGGTACTGGTCTGCACCCACCTTAGCTCTGGTTTCTTAAACTGGGCAAATGCAACAGCCCTGCCAGAGCGTGCCCAAATACTCCTGGGGGAGAAGGCAAGAGGGTCTTGGCCCCAAGACCTACCCTCCCTCCCAGCCCTTTTCCCCTCTGGTCTGTGAGGCTGGTGGTGGGAGCTGGCAGGGACACCTGGCCCCAAAAAGCAGCTGTGGATGGCGGCGCGGAGGCGCCCTGGCAAATTGTCCTTGCTCGGCCGCAGAGCAGCCTGAGGCGGCAAGTGCCGGGTGGTGCTGTCCCCGGCACAACCTTGCCGGGGCCATCGTCCTCCATCCCTACAGTGCCACGTGCCAAGGAGGCTGGAAACGTCCTTCTTTCCTAGAGAGGGCAGAGGACGGAGCCTGGAGTTACCCTGCCTGTGCTGAGCGGTAAAAGTTTCGTGTGGGCGGCTGCTAGGGAGCTGCTGGGTTGGGCACCTGCCCGTGGGGACACGTGTGTGCCCAGCCCCGGCGGCCCTGGCTTGGGGACTGGGAGGGCACCTGGGAGCGGGGCGGGGGGGCCTCTGGAGTTGAGCAATGCCACAGTTACAAGAAAAAATTTATTTAATTTTTGAGGACTGGAGGTGCAGCGTTGTGCCCAGGGGCATCTTCCCAATCGTTGGCTGACGACCGGCACTGGAGCGATGGCTGGTTCCCTCCTTGGGACCCACTGCCACCAGGCTGGGACCCCTCAGCCCTCCAGGGTCGCAAAAGAGCTGCAGGGCCAGTGGGTGGGAGGGCTCGGGCATCCCTTTGTGGTACCACCAGTGGCAGGCCTGGCATTTTGGAAGTGGAGTGGGATGGAGCCTGTGGCATCTCCGCCGTGCGCCTGCGTTGGGTAACACCTGGCCAGGCGGTGACGCCACGGACCGAGGGGTGGGGGCAAGCAGTTTCGATTGGGGCAAGAGCAGATGCACCCAAACCCGTGATTACCTTTGCCCTGAGCTGCTAAGTGGAGGAAGTCTGTGATTAGTTGACACCTTCAGCCAGGCTTTGGAAATTAAGCTGGGCTGGAGCAGGGGGGTGGATGACAACTGCTTTATTCACTGTTGATATATAAAACTGAAAACGCTGTCTGGGTACGGTATCAGGATATTCCAGTGGTGGTGGCCAAAAAGGGCCAGTGATAGATATGCGGCGAGTCTCCGAGGGGATCCGGGGTGCTTGTGGGCAGGGATGGATTTTGGTACCAAGGCTTTGAGCCCTGGGAAGTGATGTTCAAGGGCTCGGGGCTGGGTTTTGTGCTGGGTTTGGTTTTCTGTGCAGTTGGCTTTGAATAAATCTCCCGCACCATCGCTGCTGCAGGTCTCACCCAGCCCTGCAGCCTGGGGAAGGCAGGGACTCACAGCCAGAGCTTGTCCCTGGGCTTTGGGGCTCTTGTGTTTGCAGATGGCTACTGAAAACAGGACGAGGAAGGCAGTTGTGTTCCCTCCGCGGTGTAGCTGATACCAAGCATGTGTCCGACCCCACACAAGGAAAAGCCTCCCGCTCTGCACTGGCAGTTCCATGGGTCTGTCCCTGCTCTGCAAGTCGGGGATGCCCGTGGTCCATCCCTGCAGCACTGAAGCTCACTGGCCTGGCCAGGACCTGGAGGACCATCGTCCCGGCCCCAGAGCCAGGCGGGCTCAGGTCCTGCTGCTCCGTGTGGCCCCTAAAGCTTGCAGCACGGAGCAGCTAGGCTGATGCCTCCATGCCCGGCTGCTGCTGGCAGGCTAATCTGGCTCTTCTCACCCCGGGGTGAACATTATTGAGGTTTAGCAGAGCAATTCCCCATGTGCGACCCCCGCAGCACCCATCTGGGGGTCAAACAGGGACGAGGAAGGTAAGGCAGCAACGCAAAGATGGTGTGACTGACACTGGGGGTGTGGGCCTTGCACCCCCTTTCTAGCCGGGCAATGCCCTTTGTGAGGCTCTGCCATTCAGCCGCTTTCCTCCCGAGGTGCCGGGGCAGCGCAAGGTGCCATCGGACCAACACAGAGGCTGGATGAAACCATCGGCCTCCAGCCGCGGTGCCTCCCGGCAGCCTGTGCACGACCCGAGACAGGGCAGCGCGGCTTTGCCTGCCCCGTCTTGCTGCCATCCGGTCTGTGCCATGCCAGCTGGCACAAACCAATCGGCCAGATTAGCTGGTGCTGGGATCTAGTTTCTTCCCGGAGGTGCCGAGCACGAGCGGGAAGTTTTCTATTGTTCAAAGTGACCGTTTGTTCCCTGCAAACAGTGAGATGTCCCAGGGGAGTATTTATTTAAGGTTAAAAGCATGGCCTTGCCATGTCCCAGTGGGTCTGGGAGCACGTGAGCTACCAAACAGCCCTGGCCAGCTCTGGCATCCCGCCGCCTTGCCAGCCCCATCCCAGCCTGGCACCGCCGTGACGGGGACCCTGGGGAGAAGCTACAGCTGCGCCCGGGGTCTCGGTCGCTGGGAGACTTTGCACCCCATGGGCTGGGGCTGGGTGGCCATGCCGCCCCGGCACCCATCAAGACCTCCTCACCCCGGTGCATGGATCAGGCTGGGCTTCGCTTTTTGGGAGCCCACCAGCCCAGGGCTGGGCATCCTGCGCTTTTGGCAAAATGACAGCGAGGGCAGCCGCTGTGCGGAGCTGTGACTCCCTCTGGTGCCTGCCCGAGCTGGCCCTTCGCTTTCTCCTCACCCCACAGCCCCAGGAACGGAGGGTTTGGGGTGCCCTGGCCGGCCATGGGGCAGCCCTGGTGTGGGTGGGTGGGCAGGTTGCTGAGCTCCTGGCTTGGCAGCGGCCACGGGAGCTGCTCGGCCACGGAGCCTGGGATGTGCTGAGCACCCTTGTGCCAGGGCCTGAATTTGGGGGGGGCGGAGCTGCTTTTGGGGGTGATGGAGACAGGGTTTTGCCTGCAGATGGAGCTCCTTGCTCAGCCATCAGGCTCGGAAAGAGGGTTGGCATGAGGTATTAAACTTCTTGAGAACCCCGTGGCTCTGCCAGACCCCCAAAGGAAAAGAGGACAGTGCTTAAGCTCTGCTTGCTGGGGAGGGGATGGTGGTAATTAATCCCTCATTAAGTTAATTTACCCAAATTTGCTTGGCCTGAAAGAGCAGGGGTCGGGGGAACAACACCCCACCCAAACCCAGGTATTAAAAAAGTGGATCTCTACAGCCCCAGTGATGCTGGGGGAAGGAGGGGATGGTGGTTTTGGGGTGTCTGACTGTGGCAGCCAGGGGAGCTGATGGTGCCCCACTGCCAGCCCCTGCAGCCTACTCCTTCCTCACAGGAGGAGAAGGAGGAGGGTGCGCACAGTAGGTGGCCATAGGGATGGAGAGGCTGCCAAGGGGCCTCTGCCGCCCCTCAATCTCCGGGGTGCAAATTGTGCAACTTTTGAAAACAGGTCCTGGATTTGGGGCTGGAAATGGCCCCCTGGGGGGCTGCAGTGGGCACTGCCCCATGGGCTGGGGGAGCCCTGGGGAGATCAGCAGGGAGCACTTGCGTTCCGCTGGGTCCTGCCAGCCTGGCATGTGTGCGCTTGTGCCACGCAAGGGACAGCTGCGGGGTTGGCAGCCGCTGGGAAGAGCTCGCTCTTCCAGGGATTATGCTGATCCCCTCTGGCCACCCTGCTGCACTGAAGGATTTCTGACCCTTTAATGTGTTTTTCCTGCTAAATTGGAGGTGTTTGTGCCCATGGTGCAAGGGCCAAGTCAGCATTAGCTTTCATCTCTAAAATCTCAGTGGGGTCAGTAGGATTGCATGGCTTGGCTCACATGTGGTGGAATATCAGGTGTAAATAAGGGTTTAAATGTTTCTTTTGAAAATGGAGCTCTGCAAGGCAGCAAGGATGCAGATTTAGGGCTAGAGCCCTGAATTTTCTGTCTCTCCTTGTGGTTTTGCAGACTCTCCCTATGTATGGCTGTTGCTCCTCCATGGGCATCGCGAATCCCACCTTTGCTGGAAGTCGAAGCAAGAGGCTCTTACGGATTTTACACCTTTTCCCAGAAGCCAAAATTCAGCCTTCCCTGTGTGGTTTTCAACCCATTATTTCTTCTCTTCTCCAGGCGGTCTCTGTTCCCAGTGGTGGCACGGGACCAAGCGATGCCATGTGCCTGCCTTTCCCAACACACACCGGCACGCTCGCCGCTGGCTGCGGTGGGATCCTGATGGCTCGTGTTGGTCTTGGATGTGGGGCTGATCCCCACCTCCTCCTCTTCCTCCTCAGCTGCCACCACATAACCAGTTCTGCCCCGTTCTGCACTTGTGCAATGGCAGCTCCGCCACCGCTCACCTTTGCCCCTGCACCCTCGGAGCAGGGCTTGTCACCGTGCTGCCACCATCCCTTGTGGTGGTATCCGAGGTGTGATGAAGGTAGAGAAGACACCAGACAGGAGCGGACCCAGCAGCCCCACCCGATGCACCCTTTGGATCTGACACCCACCTCCCGCTGGCCCGGCAGCACCCATGGGTGCTCTCCCCGGCTGCGGGCTTCCCTCGCTAAGGAGCGGGTGATGAAAGCTGTGCTGCATATCACAATGAATCGCCGACCTGGCCGGCTGCAGCCAGCCCTGCAGCTTGCTGGGCTTCGGACGCCGCTTTAATTTGTTAGTGTCCCTGGCTCTGGAAACAGTCTGTCGTAATACAAGCTCTTACAGTAGAAATGAAACCTCAGCAGGTCTCGAGGGCACCCTCAGCTCTGCCCCTTTGGCAGTAGGTGCTATTTTCTTTAAATTTTTATTAATTTTTTTCCAGTCTATAACAGCAATTGCCTGGAGCTGGGTGCAACCTGGGTGTGGGGTTTGCTTCCCTGTGGGTCGCTGCAGTGATGTGCTGTTACTGGAGGCGCCGAGCCTGTCCCAGTTTGGGGCTGGGGTACCCCAGCGATGGGTATAGCAAACCTGCCTCATCTGTGGATTTGCTAGATGTCAGTGTTCATCAAGATTTTGGTGGATCAGCTGAGCCAATTCAGTTTTTTGGTTAAGAGAAATAAGAAAACAAGAAGAAATGCAGTGCCCCGGTGAGAAGCGATGTGTTTTTAGTGTTCCCCTGTAAAGAAATGGGGCTCAGGAGGTGCAGATCTGTGCACAGACATCCCCAAAGCCTTTGGGGTGCTTGCCCTGTGTCTGGGTGATTAGTCAAGGCAGCGATGGAAAAGGGAGGAAATTCTTATTAAATTCCTGAGAACAGCCCAGTAGAGAAGGGGGACTCTGTGAGGATCAGGGCTGGGTGCTATGGCTGCTGGGCACAGATTTGGGGTGACTGGGTCCCCTGTGGGTGCCCCTGGGCTTGGTGTGCCCCCCCCCCCCCCCCGCACAGAGGAGGGTGCTAAGCGGCTCCGTAGCAGTTTGGGCAGACAGGCAGGCAAGCAGGCAGGCGCAGGCAAGCAGCCGCGCAGCCGTGCACTGTCCCCTCCTTCCCACAGCCTGCTCCTTGCTGTGAAAAAGGCCGTTTTTCTCCCAAAAACAGCTCCCTCGTGGGACGGGCAACGTTTGCTCCCGCTCCCTGGCAGAAGCGAAACCCTATCCCCATCCTTGGTGCTCCACTTGGGTTTCTCAGGGCTATTTCTGGCACTTGGCTCCTTCCCCTCCAGCGTTTCCACTACCTCTCTCCATCTTTTTTTCCACTCCTTCCCTCCTCTGCCTGCCCTTGCTCCCCGTGCTCTCGGCCGAGTGTCATCCCCATGGCCCCTGCCACGAAGGCTTCTCCCGGGAATGGGCCACCAAGGCGGATTATTGCCATCGCTAATCTGCATTTGCCCTCCTCCCTGTCTTCCCCTGCTCCTCCCTTCTCCAAATCGCTGCTGCACGGCACCGGTGTGCGGTGCCGCACGGGCTGGCCGGCCGCCCCGAAACACCCAACACCGGGAGAGCCGCGGCGCCGGGGCTGGCGTGAGTAGGGGGCTGCGGTGGCCGGGTGGTGGCTGGCGTGTCCCCGGGGTGGGAGGCTGGATGGCTCTGCTGCTGCCTCCCCTGTCTGCGTCCTCCTCGTGTTGTTTATTTTTTTCCATCCCTGCCCTTCCCGTGTCCTTCGGCTGCAGTGGGAGCTGGGAAGCCTGCCTGCAGCGGGTCAGGGTGCTGTGGGTGCTCCCCTACCCGGTGTGGTCTCTGCTTGGCAGGGAGATGCCGCTGGAGGACGGGGACCCGGTGAGGTGGAGGGGACAGCAGGTCAACGGCGAGGTCAGCGGTACCCCCTGCGTCAGGGGGACAGGGGACCCCCCGCCCCAGGACATGCCACCTACCGATGGCAGCAGGACGGAGACGATGGCAGAGGGCTGGGAGCCACGTGCAGCACGGGGTGACAGGGATGTGACCCCTGGGGGGGCCCCACAGCAAGTGGGGCAGGAGCCGGGGCGGCGTGAGGAAGCCCTGATGGTGGAGCTCTCGGAGCTGGTGCAGAGAGTGGTGAAGAGCAGCAGCTGGTGGGAACGGCATGGTGTGGACATCAGCATCCTCGCCTTCAGCTTCCTCCTGCTGCCGGCAGGTAACTCGGCTCAGCCCCCCCCACCCCCAAACCACAGCTGGGGGTCCCAGGGGGATCTTGCCGCCTCCTCCTGGCTTTTGCATTGGTGGTGCAACTTCCTTTGTGCTGGAGGCCTGTGTTACAGCCTGTTAAACCTGTAACAAAGCCACAATAACCCCTTCATCCCGTGCCATGGGGTACCCTGACCCTGCTGGAAACCTGCAGCGGGTGATGGTGGCACCCGGGATACAGCCTGGGGTGAGGGGATGGTACCCAGGCAGATGGGCACAGGGCAGAACAGGGAGAGACATGCCCCATCTGTGCCCCACGGCAGGACAGGAGGTTTGGGTGATGATGGCTGTGGCAGGTGCAGGGGGACATGGATAGCACAGGGCTCTGGTGGCACAGTTGGAAAGCTGCAGCCAGTGCCTTCTCTTGCTTTTGAATTCCTGAGGATGCTGAAATCCTGACAGGGTCATATTTATCACCAGCGGGATCCCAGCTGGAGCTGTGGGATGGGACCTGGCACCAGCAGTGCCTGGTGCCATCATGGCTGGAAGTGGCCAAACCTTCAGCACGATGACGGGCATGGCTTGTCTGGCCATGCAGGATGGTGTGGAGGGAAGCTTTCTGGCCTGGGCAGTTTAAATACTTGTAACTACCTCTGAAAAACAGGTTTAGGGCAGCGGCTGGCATGTTTGGGTGTAGCAACACCTCCAGCCTGGCTTGGAGGCAAGGAGGGCTGCAGCACACGTGCGTGGCCAAACTCCTGCCCAGCTGGTTTCTCTGCAGGGTTCCTGTGCCTGCGGTCAGCCCAGGCCATCCCTTTCCTGGCGGGCATCCTCATCCTCGGCGTGGTGCATCACACCCTGACTGTGAAGGGCAGCCACCTGGCCAGTCACAATGCCTTGACTGAGTCCAAGTCCTGGGGCAAAGTGTGGGCCATCTTCTTCATTGAGGTGAGTGGGACCACAGGGTTCAGATGGTGGGGCCCCCAAAAACCCCATCAGCACCCTGCCAGCACACCAAGCCCTTCAGGAACAGCACCAGAGACCAAGATGTAGCCAAAAGCTTCCTGACTTCCAGGCAGGAGAGTTAAATTAAAAGTGATGCTACCCCAGGGAGCACCAGGAAGATCCCTGCTTGCGGGGCTTTGCCTGGAGGCAGCAGGTGAACCCCTGGCTGGGGACAGCCCCTGTGACGTGCTGGGCTGTGGGTTTTGGCATCAGCCCCCTTGGCCGCGGGGCTGCAGAGCAGGAGAGTGCGTTGCAGGGAATGGTGGGAATGGTTTTCAGTGCTTAACTCTAAGAAGTCCTTTCCTAGAGTGGTTTGGAGGCTGTGGGGTGCAGGTCATCTTCCCTGGGTGCCTCTCCATGAGCCCAAGTCAGGAGGTGCCCAACCCTGGCACCACAGCTATTGGCATTGCCTCCCCTTTCTCTTTCCTCCCAGATCTGCTCAGCTTTCACAGCTGAGCAGGCCACCTTCAACCATGTGAAGATCCACCACGGCTACACCAACGTCATTGGCCTGGGGGACTCCAGCACCTGGAAGCTGCCTTTCCTGAACCGCTACATCTACATGTTCATCGCGCCTCTTGCAGTGCCCATCATAACCCCTCTGGTTGCTCTTGGTATGTGTCCCAACCGCCTTGGGATGGGGTGTTGGGTACCGCGAGCTCGTTACTGTGTCCAGGTCTCGCCCCACCAAAGGGTCCTGCTTTGGGGGCGTGACATTAACTACACCAGCCCTCAGCGTCACGCAGGGCTGCAGTGAAGGTGATGCTGCACCTGCTCCAGGGAAGGCATCTGCTGCATCTCTCCTTTCTGCTGGTGCTCAGAAACACTTCACATTTTCTTATGTTGGGTCAAGAGTTGAAAGCTCTGGCGAAAGCCATCATGAGCCCAAAGCGCCTCAGATTTGCTCTCCTCTAACCCAGGCCCTTGGCCGTAGCAGGGTTCAGTGTCACGCGTAGGTCTCCAGCCGGTCAGAGCATCGCACAGGGTGCATTTGCTGACTGTGTATGGGGTGGAGGCGTGGGGGTCTCTGGGGGCTGGGATGGAATGAGCTCAGGCAGACGAAGCAGTGGCTTGGGGGAAACAGTAGTTCCAGGAAACAACTGGGGAGAAAAGCCCAGAAAATAGTAAGAGGCTGAGGAAGCCCAGGCTGTTGAGCTGAACGCACAGCTCTCGGCAACGCCAAAAACGCAGATGATGACTTGACAAGTTCTAAGAAATGAAGATGCAGCCAAATCCCTGTGTGATGATGCACACCTGGAGCCTCTGCCGGGGCTGCAACGCACAGGGCACTGCCCTGGGGAGGTCCAGGCCTTAGCCCCAAAACCGAGCAGGTCAGCAGGGCTGGGGTGTTTGGGCCAACCTGGAGGATGGGGAAAGGCAGATGAAGAATGGGATGGGCTGTAGGTTTATCAGCATGCCAGGCAGCTTGGTTGCTGGAGCAGTGGTGGTGGGGAAGCATCAACACCTTGCCCATGTGCTGCCTCTTCTTCCTCGCACAGATTTGTTGAGGAATGTGGAGTGGAAAGCGGCTCTCCGGACCCTCTGCTGCATGTTTCTGGGTCTTTACTGCCATTACTGGCTGCTGCTCCATGTCTCAGGCTTCCAGTCACCGTGGTCAGCCCTGCTCTGCATGCTGCTCACCCGCTCCCTCCTGGCCCATCCCTACATCCACGTCAACATATTCCAGGTAGAGACCTGAAGCTCCAAGATGTCCCAATGGTGCTGGGGACAGACAGCCACCACCCAGTGCCGGTGACAGCCTGATGCTGCTGCCTGGAGCTTGTGTTGGTTTAAGGCGAGTGGCCTCAGTTGTCACCTCCCTTGGCCGATGCCATCATAGGGAGGTCAGGCTGGCGGGGCTGGGGTGGACCGAGGTGGCCCTGGGAGAACATCGGGGCAGATGGGTGCAAAGGGTTGGAGGGTGATGTCCTCTGTGGGGGGTTGGTGTGTTTGCACACACAGTTGATATTGCAGATCTCAGATCTCTCGGATGGAGAGAGGCTGGTGGCACACAGTGTAGGTGGGGCGGGGGGTGCTCCACAGTGGCTCCATGGACAGACGAGTGCAGGACGGAGTGACTTTAGGGATGACCAGTGCTGGGGTTGGCAGCCAAACCCCAAAATGTGGCTCAGCCTGGCCGTCACCTTCGTGCCCTTGCATGGCCAGAGCTGCAGCTTGCTCTGCTGCAAAGGGGCCGGGGGGGCGGCAGGTGCCACAAGGTCCCCACCTCCCTCTCCCACAGCACATCGGCCTCCCCATGTTTGCGGCCGATCGGAAACCCAAGCGGATCCACCTCATGAGCCTGGGCGTCCTCAACCTGCCCCGCAACGCCCTGCTCGACTGGTCCTTCGGCCACTCGCTCATCAGCTGCCATGTGGAGCATCATCTCTTCCCCAGCCTCTCCGACAACATGTGCCTGAAGGTGAGATGGCCCCGTGGGGCGGATGAGTGTGTTGGTAGGTGACACAGGGACAAAATCATCTATCTCCTCAACACACTGCTCAAGCCCCCTCCTCTTCCTGCCCCCAGACCCCTGTGCGATGCTCCCCCCATGCTAGAGACCTCTCACTGCTTTACAACAGCCCCTAACTCACCTCCCTCCATCG
The DNA here is from genome assembly GCF_963921805.1 of Phalacrocorax carbo. Taxonomy (NCBI): domain Eukaryota; kingdom Metazoa; phylum Chordata; class Aves; order Suliformes; family Phalacrocoracidae; genus Phalacrocorax; species Phalacrocorax carbo. The sequence continues at coordinate 2,199,528 of NC_087528.1, forward strand.
CCACTCCCCTTTCTCCTGAGTTTCTGCTCCCTGCTCCTTCCCCTGGTCCCAATTCCAGCCTGCAGCAGACTCCCAATGATTTGGGATCCTCCTAACTTTTCCCTTGGGAAAGCATCTGCAGTGCCACACAGTCAGGCATTCATTTCAGCCAGTGTCCAGGCAAATCTCCCTATAATTTTGGTCGTGCCTTTACTTGTTGCTCTGAGGTGTGGAGTGTGTTCAAAATGTGGGCTTTGAGCACTGCCCTGGCTCGAGGGGATCCCAAGGTAGATCCATGTGCTGCCCTTCAGCATGGGATCTCCACTCATTTAATGCTCTGCACTTATTTTCCTCTCAAATCAGGGGAAAAATGAAGTAATAGTAATAGAAGGAACAGGAACACCAGTGCGGTTTGGGTTGTGCCCTTTGCTTGAGCTCACGGGACTGGTAGGACCTGCCCCCTGCAAAGGCATGTTTCAGGGAAGGGGTAATTATGTTGGTGGCAGCCTCCCAGCCCTGCTGCCGAGCCAGCTGTGTGGGCTGGTGGGGATAACTATGGGTGTAAGTGATGAGCATGCGTGGCTGGTGCTCATTAGAAGCCTTGTTAGGGCATCTCTCCTAGTCCTGGAGCCTCGCAAAGACATTTTGCCAGGGGGAACTCCCTGTGTCGCTGCAGTGAGAAACCTCTTGATTTTCATGGCAAAGGTGTTTTAGCCGGTGTTGCCTTCTCCAGCCCTGTTTTGGGCATGTGAGGTGCGTTTGCTGGGCACTTTGCAGGGAGCTCTTTGATGCCTCAGGCTGGAAACCTTGTACAAACACCAGGACATCCAGCACAGAGGTGACTCTGCCTTTGCCTTTGCAGATCAAACCCATCGTCTCCCAGTACCTGAAGCAGAAGAAGCTGCCATACAATGAGGACACCTACACCTCCAGGCTCCGGCTCTTCCTCCGGAGATACGAGGAGCTGATGGTCCACACTCCCCCCATAACAGAGCTCGTGGGCATCCAGTGAGGACAGGGCCCCAGGGCTCGTGGGGCTGCTTTCTGTGGGACTTGTGGCAGGGGTGGTTTTAGCAGGATCCGGGCTACACAGACACATGCTTCCATAAAGCCATCGCGTAGGAAACATCTCTCCCCGATGTCTTGCTTTTGGCTAGATAACGATGCATGGAGCCACTGCAGGAGGAGGGCCAGGCAATGCAACGCTGGGGCCAGAAAAAGTGGGGTCTCCCCCAGTTATTTCCAGCCAAGGCTTAGTTTTATCCACTCTGCTTTCACAGCTGGGGAGAGGAAACCCCACGTCTGCTGGCTGGGGCCTCCTGCAGCAGGACGTGGGGGATGCGGCACCATGTCTGGGGCATCCAGAGCTGGTTCCCAGCTGAGGACCGCTGGGGCCTGTGGGAAAGGGCTGTAAATGTGTGATCAGGGGCTCAGGGAAGGGGCAGATCGTGGGGAGGGGGTTGTGTCACTGCTGACTGCGCTTTGCCTGACTTCGGGGTAAATCAGTCCCTCCTAGGAACAAAGATTTGGCAAAATCAGCCTTAACATGTTGGAGTGGATCTTCTTTATTACTGGGTTTTGCTGGAACAAGTCATGCTGATATCCTGCAATGCCTGGGGGAAAGACCCTTGCCCCATGTGGGGTATCCATATTGGGGTGCCATCAGTGACCCCAGACTTGATTGCTGCTATTGCAAGAGCTTAGCAGGAGAATCGCCTCTCGGAGGCAGGCAGGTCTCCAGGGCTTGGGAGACTTTCCCTGCCTAGGGAGGGTGAAGTCAGCGCACTGAGCTGCTGCCAGTGGGTGGGATGCTCACGTGGCTGGTTCCATCCCTCTGGGACGATGTGCCTGCCTTTCCCAGGGTGTTCTGCTGCCCCAGACCTGCAAGACTGATGACAAAGTCCAGCCCAGTGGCACGGTGGGGAGCTGGCAGCAGAAAAGGCAACCAGCCCAACTGGGACCAGTGCAGGGAGTCAGCGCTGGCTCCAGGCTTTGCTCTGAGCCTGGGGTTTCGCTCACTGATTTGTGCTGTGCCCTCCACAACTGGGATTTATAAGGCTCCACATTGCAAATGTGTCCTGAGGCCCGGGGATGCTCTGCTCTGGTACTGGGCCATGGCAGGGAGAGGGTTGCAGCGGGCAGCCCGTGGTGTTTGCTGTCCTGTGGGCATCACGTACCCTGTTCTCCTTCACCAAGTGTAGGGACGCCCTCAGTCCCACTGGAGAAGGGTTCCCATGGGACAGGAGCTGGGATGGCCATGGTGTGTCCCGGTATAGCAGATACAGACTCAGGTGTGGGGAAAACTGGGCCTGAATCTGAGCAGTGTGACACCTTTGGCATCAGAAATAGGGAATTACTGTTTTAGCCTGGGCTGGGGCCCAGGGGATGCTGATGTCCTGGGCTGGTGGCATTGCTGTGTCACCTCTAACTGGCCCCATGCAGGTTTATTGATCCAGGACATTGCGAAACATCCAAAGGGTAAATTCTCGCCCTTTGAGCATGGGTTACACTGGCTCTGTAAGTGGTGGGGTGGGGAGGCTGGACCAAATGGCCTGAGTGCTCCCAGGGGTCACACAGGGCTTGGGGCTGGCAAAGACCCTCCCCATAGCTGCCCTCCCACCCCCGTGATTAGTTTTTTAATTGATTATCACAGCCAAGTTATGCTAAATGTGCCAAATTAATGGTGCGTCTGACTCCAGCGAGGTGGGGCGAGCACAAATTAGTGGTGCTTTCAGTTCAGACAGGGTAATCTCAGCCTCACGTGTCCCTGCTTGTGGGCACAAAATGCTCTTTCTCCTCCCATGTGGCACAGAGGTCAGTCCCAAAATGTTTCTAAGCGTTGGTGGGAGCAACAGCCCTTTCAGAGCTGGATTTCATGGATATTGTTTAACACAGTGCCATCTAAAGGCAAGCATTCGCAGGTCCTTCAGCCAGCGGGAGATGACTTGTGATTTGGGAAATATGTGGATTGTTCCTTGTCAGAAGTGGCAGATTCAGCAGAGGTTAATGGGGAAAGGGGAGATTTCTGACCTGTGCTCAGAATCCCCCCCAAATTTCTGCCTCAAGCGATGCCCCAAATTTAAACCCAACTCTTTTTGTGGATGATATCAATGCTGATATTTGGAACTGAGCCTCCAGCATTGCCTCTCCAGGCAATAGGTTGGTAATCACTGCGCTGAGCTGAGGCTGGGGGCTTGGAGCAGAGGCACAGGCTTTAAAGCTGTTGGAAATCCTGGTCCTCGCCACAAACATGCTGAAGGAGCGGGTGCAGATGGAGGCATATGGCCAGCTGCCGCTCTCAGCATGCCTTTGCAGAAAGCCATGAACTAATTTCCAAGACCATGCGCGAAAGCTTGTGGGTTTTATGACCCTTATTAAAATCAGCTTCTAGCTGTAAAATCCTCTCAGTCTTAATTGCTTTTAAAAAGCCCTGTTAGTGCTTGCCTGCATGCTTTGGCATCTGTACAACCCTTAAACATCTCCTGGGCCCGCTGAGATGATTTCCCTGCCTGGAGTATTGCGCAGGGGCTGAAGCAAGATGGGATGATCCTGCACAGGAAGTGTGAGTAGCTGCATTTTAATGAGCCCAGTGATGGGGATTAAAGAGGAAATAAAGCAGGGACCGTCGTGGAAGCTGGGTTGGGAGCTCTGGCAGCAGCATTTATCCGCTGCCTCTGGCACTGATGTTTTATCCTTTACGGAGGGGATGGTGTGGGTTTCTCCTGGCGAGGGGTGGATGGCTGTGCAGGGGGGAGGATTAAAATCAGCCTGGGCTTCGGTTTCCCCCGGGAGACCTCCGCAGTCAATCGCCCTTGGCAATAAAGGGGCGCCCGCAATGAGGAGCCGCGGGGATGGTGCTGATGCGGGGAGCCCCAGGGTACCGCGGAGGCCTCACCATAGAGAGCCGTAGCGCAGGAGGCCGCGAGGCGGCCCTTCCTTCCCTGCTTCTCTATGGTACCGCTCGTTTCCGGACAGGCGCGACGGCAATTTTATGCCGCCATTGGCTACCGGCTGGGGGGCGGGGCCAAGCGGTGTTGTAGGGGCGGGTTATGCTAAGCGTGACGCTCTCCCGCCTCTCGATTGGTCGGCGGGGAGGAGGGGCGGGGCGGCGGCAGCGGCGGCCGGGATGGGACCGGGCGGCGCGTACTGGAGGGGCGGCGGCGTCCCGGGCGGTGAGGGGCGGGGCCTGGTGGCGTCACGGGGCAACCGGCGCCGGGGGGTGGGGGGGCGCAGAACACGTGTGCGGGGTCCGGGGGGACCCGGGGCTACGGGCCCGAAGGGCTGCGGGGGAACCGGCACCGGGGGGACCCAACCGGGATCGAGGGAACCGGGGCTGCGGGCCCGAGAGGCTACGAGAACGGTACTCGGCAGGACCGTGCTGCAGCCCTGGGGGAGCGAGGGACGGGGGGAGAACCGTGCCCGGTGCTCTGGGGTGAGAGCGCTGGGGTCCCCGTGCCCCCCCGGGACCGGGCCCTTCCGGTGCGTGTCCCCGGTACGGTGCTTCCCGGTGCCCGGCTCCGGGGCAGCTGTGACAGCCCCCTCTGGCACCCCCAGCCCGGCCCAGCCGTAAGCGCCAAGGCCGCTGCCCTTGACCTCGAGTTGCTTCCGCCTTAAATCTCCCCAGTGGGACGTGCCACTGGGCCCGGTACATAAACCCCAGCCTCCCTCCGCCGCCCGGCAGCGCCGGGATGGCCGGTGCGGCGGGACGAACCCCCCTGGGCCGGCGCTGGGCTGGAGGGAAGGGCTATGGCCGGGGCTGGGAGTCGGCACCGCGTACGGCCTCATGTCTGCCTCTGCCCTTCGCATCTCCAGGTTTCAAGCGATGGCTGTCCTCGGCCGCCCCGGCTCCTCGCCTCTGCGTGGTGGGCAGCGGGCCCGCCGGGTTTTACACGGCTCAGCACGTCCTCAAGGTACCGGCGTGGGATTTGGCCACGGGTGAGGGCAGGGACCCACCGGCTGAGGGAGGTGTCTCCATCCTGCCTGGCTCTGAACGGGTCCGGGAGTGGTTTCTGTGGGCTCCCGGCCCTGCTCCAGCCACGTCTGGGTTGTTGGGGGGCTGCTTGGGGCAGCCCAGACCCCACAGAGTGCCTGGGGTGGGCACCGCCGTCCCTGCCCTGCCCCTGGGCCATCCAGGCCAGACCCGGCCCTGGCCGCGTTGCTGCGAGCTCAGCCCAAGTGATTTTTCTAGAATCGGAGATCTGCCTCGCTGGGACCCGTTGTCACCCGACGGGGGGGACATTAACCATGTGTTAAAGGGAACGTGGAGGACCCGCTCTCCTGCTTCCTCCTCCTCCAGCTGACCCGGGCGCGCGGGCGATCCTTTGCCGGGCACCTGGAAGCGCTAGTGCTTTGGGTGGTCACGTCCGTCGGGAAATGAGACCTGAGTGCAGGAACGGGGCTGCTGGCACCGACCAGAGATGCAGCAGCTTAACCCTGTCATTAAACCGTGCTGTGTTGTCTCCAGTACGTGTTGGAAAATAGCTGTTGCTAAGCCTCAGGGACAAATTTCAGGGCTGCTTAATCTCTGGGAAGAGGCTGACTCAAAATACAAGATAACAAAAGCCTTGCAGCAAAACATCTATCTAAAGCTCTGACCCTGAGGTGACTCAGCTCAGGGGGATCTTAGGCCATGGGCTTCTCTGCTGGGGGCTGGCAGACGGGCTGGTGGGTCCACCAGCACCCAGGGTGCTGCACTGGGTGCTTCCCAGCCAGTGTGGGGGCCCTTTGGTCAGCCCCCCGGGTACTGGAGAGCCACCAGGTCAGTGTGGAAGAGGGGCTCTGAGGTGGGTGGGGGGATGGAGCCTTCCGTGAGATGTACTTAGTGATGGTTTGGGTCACGTTCTCTGCTACACCTTGCAATCTGAGCATCATCCTGTGCACGGAGGAGCCTGGAAGAGGCTGTTTCCGACTTTGGGATCTTGGTGCAACCCTCCCTCCTGCCCTGTATTTCCCCCAGCAGCAGGCGAGCCGTGTGTGTCCCTCCTGAGCTGCTGGGCTCGCATGGGCTTTCTGTCCTTACCCCTTAACCGTGCCTTCCTTCTCCTGCAGCACCATGGCGGGGCCCGAGTGGACATCTACGAGAAGCTGCCTGTCCCCTTCGGGCTTGTCCGTTTTGGGGTGGCCCCAGACCACCCCGAAGTGAAGGTTAGTGCTGTCTCAGCCCCGGGCCCTTGCGGGTGAACGCGATGATGGTGGCGGGTGCGGGCCAGGCAGTCGCCGTCCTTCGTGGTGCCTCAGGGCTCGGTGAGGTGCAGAGCTGTCACACTGCAGAGGTCCAAATCTCCTCCTTGTCTGTGCTGAGACCCAGCAAGGCCACGGCCAGGTGATGTGGGCTGTCTGGCATTCGGGCTCTGGACAGTGGGTCAAAACTAGAGGCTTGTAACGGGGAGTGCTGCTCCTGGTGCTGGTCAGCCTGGCCTAGAGCAAGACCAAGGAGGACACGTGGGTGACTTTGTAACAGGAAGCTTTATGCTGGCAGGATCTTGCCCGATCGCTGCAGTTGCTCTTTGCACACACAGATCTGCTGTTGGGGGTGACGGAGCTGGGCTGTAAGTGCCCACACGTGGGCAAGGAGAAGTTAAACCAAGGAGCTCTTTGAAATCTACCGTTTTCGCTTGCCATGCAGTGGGCGTGAGCTGTACCCAGGGTATCTGCTGTGTCTGAGCTGGGGTGGAGGCGGTTGGAGTGGTATGACAAGGGAGGTCCAGACACAGCAATATCTTGTGATGGTTTTCTCTAATCCCTGGAGAGCATCAGACCAAAATGACTAGATCCCTCTGAGCTGAGAGATGAGGAGTAGCCAAAATGGATGTGGGTTTGGGCAGCTTCCGCAGTGCGGTGGTATCCGTGCTGTTACCAGGCTGAGTTTGGCTGGAGCTGCAGGGGAAGAAGTGGTGGTTTTGCTGTGTAGCCCTCATCGCTCCAAAGAAAAGGCTTTGGGCACCATCCTGCCCTGCGACCTTTCTTGATGAAGTGGGTTTCAAGAAGGGTTGAGATGAGAGGCTGGCAGAGGGGGTCTGGCAGGCAGCACCCTCGATGGAAGGGGTCATTTGGTGGGACTCCCTTGCAAGCTTTGGGAAGGAGCTTTCTCCTACAGTGGGGTTTACTCAGAGGGGCCAAAGGTATTGAAAGGATCCTGCCCTCCCCAGGCGGGTGCAAAAGGTGAATTTTCCTTTCTAAAAAGGGTAGTGGAAAGAGTGCCAAGTCAAAGCTGTGCTTATCTCCCTGTGAATTATCTGTGGCTGTGGTTAGATAAGAGTCTCAAAATAACTGACTCAGAGAAGGGGAGAAGCATCTCAAGGCTGGGGAGGACGGGAACGGGGACCTCCTGTCGGCAGCAGACCTTGGCCTCAGCTGGGGCTTGGACGTAACTCCCCGGTGCTTGTTTGATCTCGGCAGAATGTGATCAATGCCTTCACGCAGACGGCGCGCTCGGAGCGCTGCGCCTACTACGGAAACGTCACCGTGGGCAGGGACGTCACGGTGGCAGAGCTGCGGCAGGCTTACCACGCCGTGGTGCTGGTGGGTACTGCGCCTCAGAGCCGGGGCTGCCTTCGCTCCCCAGAAGATGCAGGGGAGGTCTGCAGGGTTATTCCCCACTGGGATCTTGGGAGGAGGGTTTGGGTGAGGTGTTTCTGGGTGCCTTATTACCGCGGTAAACTCTCTCCAGCCTCGGGACAGCTCAGATGCTACAAGGCTTGTCTGAAGCCTTGCAGAGAGCGTGTGCTAGAGCGTGGCATCAAATGAAGGTTTCTGAAACGCCGCTGCAAGGAGCAGCCATTGAGGAGCCTCTTCCCTGTGATGGCCAATACCTGTTTCAGCCTGACATGGATTTGTCCCTCCTGTTCAGTACTTTCATGCTCTGCCTTGGCCCAAGAAGGTCAAGTATAGCTCTGGAGCCCAGGGGATGGGGTGGGCGAAGCCTCTGTGCTCAGGCTGTGATTAGCCCCTCCGTTGAGTATCCCAGCCCTCGGGAAGGGTTGGCAGCCGTGCAGGTCCCCGGCAACAGCTGGAAGGGGAGATTTGTGTTTTGGTATCAAACCCTGCACACGGAGACATCTCTAACTGTGTCTGCTCCCTTCTCAGAGTTACGGTGCTGAAGATAACCGGGTCCTGGGGATCCCAGGGGAGAACCTCTCTGGCGTTTATTCGGCCCGAGCGTTCGTGGGCTGGTACAACGGGCTGCCCGAGAACCGGGATGTGAGTATAGCAGTGTGTTTCCCTGCCTTTCCTCCCCGTCCTGCACCCGGACGCCAGCATTCAGTTCCAGATTAAGTCCTGAAAGGCCTGCAATTGGAAAAGATTAGCAGGCACCACGTTAAATCCTTCTTAGATGGTAGAAATGTGAACAATTTGCACATCAGTGAGAGCGGATTTGCTGGCTCTGTAGGTTGGCAGCACCTTTTGGCCGGGCCAGATGGGAAGCTGAGGGGGGTGATGCTCTGCTTTGGCCTGAGGAGGTTTTTTTGGCCTAAAACAGCTCTGGCTCCCACAGATGCCATCACAGGAAGAGGGGGAGAGGGGTCAGCTGGGGTGCCCAGAGCAGCTGTGTTGCTGTGTCTGTTTGGGGAGGAGCCTGGTGTAGAGTTTCCCTGTCTGCATCACCTTTTTTGAGGAAAAGAGGGATGGAAGGGAATTTGGGTGGTGGGAGTGGGTCTGAGGGGGTGCACGTCATAGAGGCTGGGTGGATTCACTCATGGCTGGGTCTTTCCCCACAGCTGAAGCCCGACCTGAGCTGCGAGACGGCACTGATTCTGGGTCACGGGAATGTGGCGCTGGATATTGCCCGGATCCTCCTGTCCCCGCTGCCTCTCCTCAAGGTGAGGCACTGGGGTGCCCTGCACTGCAAAGGCAGCCGGGGGCCCAGATTCTCTCCTTGCTGGGTGGGTGCTGGTTCCCACCCATCTCAGCAAAACCTCAGACTCTCCTGCCTCTGGGCACTTTCACCAAGGAAGCCTGTTGCCCCTTGGGTTCACCCTGTGGGCTCACAGTCTGTAGGGTGTGATCCAAGGCTGAGGCTGTGCCTCGGGTAATGCTGCGGAGCTCTCTGGATTGCTCTGCTCGTACCTAAAAGGTTGGCAATTGAGCTTTATCCCTTCCTTTCCTGTGAGAAGCAAAGGAGGAGCTGCTCAGCCTTTTCCGCCACCAAACTAGAAGCTTCTCCTGTTGGGAATTTTTTTTTTCTCCTCCACTGCTGTAGCTGAGGGCCACAGCCTGGTTCCTGCTGGTAGCTGGAACTGGGCATACTGGTGGCTGATCCAAGCTAGTGGACCTCTCTTCCTGCTGCCGTGTTTCCCTATAGCCAGCTGGGAGCTGGTGTGCACCAGCTGCTCTGTATAGCTGCTGCCCCAGATGTTGGCAGCAATGGATTTCCCTCCTGGTGAAATGCCACGAGGCTCACTACAGCTGTGAACAACTTCCTGTATTAATATCTAAATTAGATCACGAAAAACCCCTTGGAGACTGCCAACCAGTGGCTAAACCCAGCTGTGGGAGCAGTGCTGCGAAAGACATGGCACTGGAAATGAGTGCCAGAGCGTACAGACAGTTTCCTGTTAAGAATATTGGTCTGGAATGGTTTATCCTGGTTACCTGGTGTCTTCTCTGGAAAAGATGATCTTGCAATCTAGATACATGCACACAATTGAAACAGAGCATGGGGCTGCTGCAAGATGCCAATCACTGGTCGAGCCCTGGCAATGCTTGTGTTTGAGCTTGGAGCTGCCTGGGGCCAGCAGGCAGTGATTTGAGCTGTGGTTTGCAGTGGGTTTCGCCCAAATGCCTGTATATCCTGAGCTGGGAATTCACCCAACAGCATCTGCAGGCACCCCAAAATCAATATCACTGGAAGGCTTTGCTCTGTTAGCACCAAGGTTAACCCCTGTGGGTGGATCCCCCGAGGCAATTTCACGGGGTAATGGCTCGTTACCTCTCGTGTGTTATGGCCTTGGAAAGTACGTTCAGTGATGAGGGACCAGCTGTGCAAATAGCTCTGTGCAAAGGGAGACGACTTGTTTTCCATCTTTGCCCAGGCTCTCTGCATGCACAGCCTGCTCCTCTGCTGATTTTTCACCTTCAGAAGCTGTGCCTTCTCCCAGCTCCCTTGAGACCCACCCTCGTCCCACGGTCCTCTCTCTCTCTTGCAGAAGACAGACATCACTGCTGGCTCCCTGGCAGCTCTCGCCTGCAGCAAGGTGAAGCGCGTCTGGCTGGTTGGGAGGAGGGGACCTCTCCAAGTTGCTTTCACTATCAAGGTACGGCTGGGGGTGCTGGAGGGCAGCGTGTTTCCCAGCATTGAGCCCCAGGCTGTCCATCCCTGGTGAGGAGAGGTGATCCAGGGATGGGTGGAGAACCTAGGCGTCCTCCTTCCTACACCCATTTACTGGGTCCTAGCCTGGACTGCTGGGGGAAGAGGGCACGGGGCTGTTGGACATCCTCTCTATGCTGGAGGTAACATCTTCTGCCTGCAATTCCCAGGAACTGCGGGAGATGATAAACCTGCCTGGTGCCAGGCCTCTCCTGAACCCTGCTGACTTCACAGGCCTCGAAAATGCTATTAAAGGTGAGGGAACTGTGCCATGCTCCTCTGGACAGGGACTCACCTGGACAAGTGAGCATCCAGGAGTGGTCTGGAGATGCTCAGAATGTGCATCAGAGAAACTCTTTGTCCTGTGCTTAACGCACGGTGTGTGAAAGCTGGGTGGCCGTGATGTGGCTTCTCCTCAAGAGAGCTGGGAGGCCACAAAGACAAGGGAACAGCCTGTTTCTGTTTGTGCAGCCACTTTGCTGCCTGGGAGTGATGCTTACTCCCTGAGTGATGAGGGCATGAGGTTCGGGAGGGCTGGGGGAATCTTGCAGGAGAGATCCCAAGGCTGTTGATTTAAGAGCTTCCCGCAGAGCTAAAAAGATAACACCGAGTTCAAGGGTGTCCAGACACTTGCTCTTCTCCACAGGCTGCTGCCTCTGAGCACCAGCAAGACAGCAAAATCGCAGGCTTTGATTTGTGTGTCCGATTGGCCTCAAGCCTCAGGAGCTCTCCTGGTCACTTTGACTTGTAGTTTGTCATCTCAAAGGCGCCGGGCTGCCATCAGCATGACAAACTCCAAATGCATTCACATACCACTGAAACGGCCTTGGTGGGACCTCGGCTCTGTGCCATGTCCCGAGTGGCTTTTGCTGAGGTTCCTGTCCTGAAGCTCTCTTTCTTGCTAGATGCCCCCAGGCCCAGGAAGCGACTGACCGAGCTGATGATCAAAACAGCCCTAGAGAAGCCTGGGGAGAAGACGATGGAGGTGCAGGCAGGGGCGGCGCAGGCAGCAGCCCCCCGGGAGTGGGGCCTGAAGTTCCAGCGCAGCCCTGAGGAGGTGCTGCCCACTGCTGATGGGAGGCGGGCGAGGGGCGTCCGGATGGCCCTGACTCGCCTGGAGGTACAGGCTCGTGCTGGGGCTGGTATGGCTCTAGCAGGGCTATGGGGATGGAGCAGGACACTGCTGCATCCCTGCAGCCCTTGGGAATCTCTCCAAAGATAGCTTTGTGCTCCTGGCTGGTTGGAGTGGCCACTGGCAGGCTCTCGGGGAAGCCGGTAGCACCGACAAGAGCCTTTCCCCATCTAAAGGGAGCTCTCTCTGTGCTGCTACTGCTGCAGAAAGGCTTTTAGCAAATACCTGGGGATCAATGACGGCAGAGGGGACCAGAGGAGTCTGCTCTACGTCTGGTGACTGTCTGGTGGTCACCAGCCTCTTCCTCCCTCCCTCAGGGCTCGGGTGACTCTGCCAAAGCCGTCCCCACTGGAGACGTGGAGGAGCTGGAGTGTGGGCTGGTGCTCAGCAGCATTGGCTACCGGAGCCTGCCCCTGGACCCAGCGGTTCCCTTCGACACCCAGCGCGGGGTTATCCCCAACACCTCGGGCAGAGTGGAGGGTGTCCCAGGTCTGTATCCACAGGGGGATGTGTGGGACATGTTTAGTGCAGCTGGTGGGGTGGGGGCTTTGGCAGGGGAAGCTCCATTCGCCGAGGGCACTGATACAAGGCGGTCAGAGAGCGGAAACTGAGGAAATGAGCCGCCTCTGTCAGGCATTAAGACCTGGCCCATCCCCAGCCTGCATTAGGGGTGTCTGGTTTTGCAGCAAACAGCCCTGAAGGGGATGGTGGTTTTATTAGGCCTTGGAGTCCGCTGCTAAAGTGATACAGCCCACACGGCTGTTAGTGCCAGTCTGCAGGTACAGAAATTGCAGCGCCAGTGCCGTGGAAGGGCCGCATTCTGCCCCCACCGCAGGGGTGGATTCTTCCACTGCCTGCAACTTGATGTGACGCCCATGGGCAGGGCAAGGACTTGCAGCCAGGAGGGTCCACGGCCACGTGCTGGACTGAGCCTGGCTGCTCTGTGCCCGTGCAGGTCTGTACTGCAGCGGGTGGGTGAAGAGGGGACCCACGGGCGTGATCATCACCACCATGAACGACAGCTTTGAAACTGCCCAGTCTGTGCTGGAGGATCTCCAGGTGGGCGTGCTGGACGTGTCTGCCTCCAGAGAAGGCTTTGGGGCCGTGGAGAGCATCCTGCGCAGCCGAGGTCAGTCGGGGGGTGGGGGGGGGTTGGGGGTGAGGTGCTGTGGCAGCGAACGTGCAGGTATGATGCAGCCAAACTCCTCCTGGATCAGGGTATCCTGGGACAGCGAGTCCCACGAGCCACTTTTGGGAGCAGGGTCTGAACCGAGGAAACGTGTCACGCTGCTGTTCCGTTGCTCCAAAGCCCGTGGAGAGCGGGACTTGAATTCCCTCAAACTCGTCGTCATGCTAACGTTAACAACGACTTTTTGGGAAGGGCCGTTAAAAGCAGCACAGACCTTGGGTAAAATGTCACTGTCAGCTGCCTAGACAGCGAGCTATTGCTCTTGAGTGGCTTTCCTAGCAAACCTTCCAGGCAAGTTGAGGAAAAGATTAAAATGCCCAGGAGAGTCATTTGCTGTGTTTGAAGGCATTCAATTAAAGTGTGTGTGTTTTGCCTCTTAACTGTCTGAGGTTTAACAGTGAATTGGAAGTGGTTTGTCCCCTAAGGTGGTGCCGTGCTCGCTGTTGTTGCGGCTTGCAAAGGTCTGACTGATCCGAGTCGACTGGAACCTGCCGTCCCCCTCCTCCTGGTGCTAGAAATTATTATTCCTTTGTGAGGCTGAAGTCTGACACCGTGTCGGAAAAGGGCAGGGTTTGCTGGCACGTCAGGTCCCTGCTAACGGGGAGGTGAGGCTGAACTTGCTTGTACTCCGTTAACTTCTTCTTCCCGTCTCTCGCCGTCACCCCAGGAGTCCGTCCTGTTTCCTTCTTGGACTGGGAGAAGATAGATGCTGCTGAAGTGGCAAGAGGCAACGCTGCTGGCAAACCCAGAGAGAAGATAGTGGATCCTCAGGAGATGCTGCAGTTGATCGGTCACTAAAGCAGCAGCGATGGGAATGTGGCACTGGGCCAGCACCAGTGGGGTACGGGCAGGGCCTGGGAGCACAGGGCTTGTGCCCGGGGCTAGTGGCCACTCTGGGAGGTGTGCGACACTTGAGCCTTTCTAGTAATGATGAGCTCTGCGTTCCTGAAGTGAGTGTTTCAAAGCATCTGAGGCTGCTGGCTGGGCCTGCCGCTCTGCAGCCGGCTGCTGCCTCTGGGGTGATCCTTGTCATTCGGTCCTTCGAGTTTAACAGACTGCCCGGCGCAGGTGAGGGGAGATGCGCACCTGGCAGGGGTGGCCGGGCACTTTCCCCATGGCAAGTAGCGTGGAGAAACTTCCTTGCGTCTCGCTGCCTCCCCTTCAAGCCTCAAGCCAAATGGCTTCGTTGCCTTGTCATTCATGCCTGAGCAGGCTTCTTTTAATAATAATTATTTTTAAATAAACCCTTCCAGGAAAGCCAAATTAGACCTGCCCGCTTGAGTCTGGCTTCTTTGTCTGTGACTGCCTTAATCTCGGAGCAGCCAGCCGAGCGCTGCGTCTCCTGCGACATATCCCAAGGCAAGGCAGCTCCTCTCGCGCAGGGAGGGACCGTTTGCTCTCCACTCGTCTGGTGGTTCAGAGCTCACAACAAGGGCGTTCATTTGCTTTCTGCCTCCCACGGTTAAGCCCCGGCAGAGCCTGGGTCCTAGCTCGTGGGGTGGATTGGGATAACAAGCATGTAATTGCCTTGTTCCGGATCACGAGGGATCGTGCGTTCCTCGGTACCTGCCAGCACTGACTGGTGCAAGCAATGCCTTGAGCCCTTTCACTTCATTCACTGGTGGGGGTTGTTTTTGGCCTATGTGTTTTGAAGCTTATTAAATGCTTCTCTTAGCCCAAATTGGCTACGGTGACGGTGTCAGGTTTTAAGCCAGATTACAAGCCATGAGCCGTAATCTCCTCTTTATCCGTGGCGCAGGGGCCACGTCAGCGCTGCCCCCTCCCCTGGCCGTCGTGCCACCCACGCTGTCCCGGACCCACCGCGCTCCCCGCGGGAGCCCCGCAGGACTGCAGCCGCTCCTCTCCGACCTGCGTGAACGGTGGCGATGGCAGTTGGTGGCTGTGGCTTAAACAAATTAGGCTCTGTGATGGAGGCAGAGGGTAAATTGAGCCAGGGCAGCCCATGGGGGTTTGTCTCAGCTCAACCTCCATCTCTGCCGAGCCCTCTCCCATGGTAGAGGGCTTCCCCACCGGGCACTGTACTCCCACCTCATCTCTGGTCCAACCCTGGGAAGGAAGATCTGTGGCTTCTCTCCTCTTTTCTTCCCCCCCACCCCCCCTTCTATTTAAATCTCATTTGCAAGCTCATTAAGAAACTCAGGAAATGTGATACTGGGAACTCGTACGCAAACGAGCAATAAAGCTTTTGTCGAACAGCTGCTCGTGTGATGTGGGTCTCGTTACGTCTCGCGGCTGATGCAGTCCTAATGCTGAACTCCTGAGCGGGAGATTACATCAGCTCTGGGTTTGGAGGCGAATAAGCGCTTTGGAAAGGGGGGTGTGGAGGCGAGGGGGTTGTGCTCAGGGCGGGGAGCAGCCGTTTCGGTAGATAGCCCAGACAGAAATGTGACGGTGAAGGGGTTGTTGTGGCTGCATCTAATCTGCAGGTATCAGGAAGAGATGAGCTGGCTCTTCCCTAGGGTTTTCTTCCACATTGCTTTGAACGTTGATGTCAGGGTGCTTTTGTGGCCGTGGGATGGGCCGCCGTGCTTGGGCTGAGCATGGCAGAGGGCTGTTCCCAAACTGGTGATGCTTCAGGGTAGTTTTTGGGCTGTGAGAGCAGATTAAGGGAAGCATCTGTCTTTGCTGAGCCCAGCGTCTTTACTCAACCCAGAACTTGACCGAGGCCCTGGGGTTCATGCCGGGCTGTGGAAAAGCCATGGGATGATCAAGGGTAACGAAGGGCAGGGATGGAGGACTGAGCCTCATGGGCAGAGGAAGGATCATTACCCTAATGTACCTCCAGCTCCCCCTTCCTCTGCTGCCTGCGTCCCCGAGCCCCAGCTGGGTGTCCTGCTGCCTCCCCATCGCTGTCTGTGCTCTCCATCCTGGGGATGCATCCAGCTTCCCCGGGAAGGTCCTTATCCCCGGTCGCTGTGTCGTTAGGTGGCGCTGGGAGGCCGGTAACGGGGAGCAGAGAGGGGCTGAGCGGGGATGGAGGGGTGACCCGGGGCTGGGGGCGGGAGGTGGTGACCCGGCTCTCTGGCTGCCTGCAAAGCCCCAGCTGCCGGCCTGGGCTCTGAGCAGGGTGGGGGGCTATTGCAGGCTCCTGTCACATTTGACTGCTGCTTTTAGGCACTGTTAACCTTGTGAGCGTTTAATCCAGGTCTGTCCCCACCACGGTGGTCCGAGGGGCAGGGGGGCAACCTCGCTGGGCAGGCACCCCCTCGCCCTCCTCTCTCCCGAGCAGCCGAGGAGCAGCTCCACAGTCATTTTGCGCAGCGGGTAAGGAGCCGGGAGGGCGACACGCTGAGTGACACCCGTCTGCTGCTGGAAGGAGGCCTGAAAAGCTGAAGTCGTCGCTGCCAGCTCTTAATGTGGACTTCCCTGCTCCGATGAGTTATGGCTCAGCTTGGCTTTAATGAGGCTGCACAAAGCTGGTGGCCATCAGCATCTGGTGAGGGGCGGCCTCGAGGCCGGCTGGGCAAGGCTGCGCGGGTCCCTTCCCGCAGCTCCTCACACCGCACTTCCCTTGGTGTCCTGCGCGCTGCTCTGGAAGGCAGCCAGGCTGGGGACGGAGCAGAGAGAGCCCATCACGGTGTGCGGTGCTTGCACAGTAAGTGCCGTTCAGCTGGGTCTTTGCAGCTTCCCACTGCTGCCCTGCCTCAGTTTCCCCGCGCCGCAGCGCTGTGCAAGTAGCTCCGCTCTGCCGGGGGCTCCTGCCTTCTGTGGGCTGCCGGGCAGCCTGGGGTAATCCAGGGAAGAAACGGGTCTGAGACACCCCAGAAGCTCCTGTTGATGCTGCTTTTTGCAATCACAGCCGGGAGACAAATGCAGAGGCTCTCGCTGGCTTTGCTAATAGGCTGCTTGCTGAACTTGGCCTTTGCAAATGAGCATTTAGAGCCCGTGAAGTGGGAGGTTACGTGTGCTCTGGAATAAGGGAAAACCAGCTTGAGTCAGGCCTCTGGCCCGGCAGCGGAGAGCTGTGCTGCCGTGTAAAAACCAGCTCACACAATCAGAAAATGGATGAAAAAGCTTTTCAGCAGCATGGCTAATATATAATTTTCAAGCCCCATCCCTGGAGTTCGCACGGCCGCAGAGGCGGTGTCCGGCTTTACCCCATCCCCGGCCCCTCGCTGCATGAATCACCGAATCGCAGCATCCGCCGCCGGGAGCCTGGGCGAGTCCGTCTGCGCCGGGGCTTCGCTGGGAACAGATGGCTCCGGAGAGTGCTGACTTCAGCGCTTTGGCTGAGCACAAGCATCGGCCCCTGCGTGCACCCTCCCCTCGCCGCTTGCTCTCCCGGGTGCATCCTCCCATACCTCATGTGCTCTTCTCTCCAGAGCCAGCCCCAGCCCCGGGCAGGGACGGCCAACAGGTTGGGGTTGGGGTACCAACTTCAGGGGTCACTGGAGCGGGTCGCCAGCCCCACTGTGGCCCACGGAACCACTCCCCTCCTGGCACAGCATCACCCCTTCTCCAAAAGGACCCCAAGCACATCCTTGGCTCCAGACCCACCAGAGGCTTCATGGTTTCCACTCCTGACCTTAAAGACTCAAACTTCCCAGGGCTCTGCACTCCCGAAAATATTGCCCGTAGCCGGCGGGCTGCGCTGGGACAGGCAGCAGTGCCACCAGGACCCTGCAGTGGCTGCAGGGGGTTCCCCCCATGCTGAGTGAGTTGCTCTGGAAATCAGGGCTGTGTGAGCCCATTTCCTGAGGCTGGAGGGGAGCAGAGGTGAAGGAGATATAAACTCCCAGCAGCTGCTTTGAGGAGCTATTTAGGGACACGACAGCGGCAAATAAAGTTGTTGGAGGGCGAGGGCTGGTGACGCCCCAGAAAGAAGCGATTTCCTCCCTTCCTGGGAAATTTCCATTTCCAACCCGTTGGTTTTGGCTGTCTCATCCCCAACCTCCAGGGCAGCCCTGCAGGCACACAGCACCCCAGGAGGGGGAATTATCCCTGCAGGGGTGAAACCATCCCTATTTATTTTAGCTCCCTTAATTACCGTGAGGGTAGGACGCAGTGGCAGCAGAGTGGAGCTGTGCTGGATCCGTGCCACGCATGCACCATGTACAGCACCGTCCCCATGGCCTCTCTCCCACCTTTCTCCTTGCTCTGCTTTCTGCCTCGATTGCTTTTGTGGCTGCTGAGAGTCATACCGGCCAGCTCTGTGTGGTTATTTAAGCAGTGAAGCCCTGAATCCCTTTGTGGGATGGAGAAGACGTGATGTGGGGATGGTGCCTGGTGGGGGTGGTCCCAGGAGCCTCTGTGGAAAGGCAGCACGGGAGAAAGGCTATCTTCACCCACGTTTGCTTCTTAATTGAGACCCAGAAGGACAGGGTGAGGTGGGTGTCCAGGTGTAGGAGCGGCTGGGCTCAGCCCTTCTTAATTTTTGGCCAGACTTCTGGGGAAGGGGGGGTTGGCAGCCAACAAGCAGGTCTGGGATGGGTGCAGGTCTGGGGTTAAATCGATGGCCTGTGTCACAAGTGTCACCTGCAAGACTCAGCTCTGGACCTGTGGGCATGGTGCTGTGTTTGTCCTGTCTAGCGTTGGATGCCGTTCGTGGGGTGCAGTCGCCCATAGGGACAGCCCAAGAGGGCTGTCACCCAGCTGCCACCCTGCCTTTCCAGGGCCAGCTCTGGCTTTGTGCTGGTAGTGCACAGACTTGGGTCCTCTCCTATCTAAAGGCCTCGTCTAGGATGCACTCGGGTTAAAAACCTTTGGCTGAGTTTCTCCTACAAATAGGAGGCTGATGGCAGGGGCTTGCCCTGCAGAACTGGAGGTATTAGACATGGCTCGAGCTGTGCGATGCTGCCTTGGCTGTGGGTGCACCGCGGGGATGGATGTTGTGGGGAGGGGCCTGGTGCAGGTTTATGCTGGAAGGTGATGGGCTCCCATTGACTCTGCAGGGCTGGGGGGACTGGAATGGAGTGGGCTGGCGCAGGATGTGCTGTGCGGGGCTTTACCCCAGCTTGGGATGCAAGAGGTCAGCGGGGTTGCGATGGGACGTGAGGAGGCTACGTGGAGCACAAGGTGCTTCTCTGACACCGGCGTTGGCCTGGATGGGTGAGCACAAAGCTGGACTAACATCGGGCTCCTGCCATGTCTCCCGCATCCCCCGTGCTCCCCTGGCCCGGCCACCGGCCGGCCCTTCCCTGCAGGAAGTGGCTGTGCTCCAGGAGCTGTTGGAGCGTGGCGCCTTGCATTTATCAACCTGCTTTCAGAGCCTCCTGCGAGAAAAGATGCTGGGGAAGGGTAACAAAGCGATGGAGAAGCTGGCTGAGCTCCCTCTTGTCAGGGCTGTGCTGTGGGTGAGGGACCCGCTGGGATGCCGAGGGCCGGGCCAGGGGACCACCCCAGCTGTGTGAAGGAGGAGGATGAAGGAGGGAGGAGGCAGCTTTGTGCCTGTGTTATCCCCACCCAGCCCAGAAAGCTGGGCAAAGAGGGCAGAGCATTCCCGGAGAGGGTGGCACTGAGGGGCTGGGGAAGTCAGAGGTTTCCAACCAGGAGGAAAAGTCCCACTGCACCTCCCAGGGGGTTGGGCGTCATCTTGGGGTGCAGTTGGTGCCTCTGGTTCAACCTGGACCTTTGTATATATTAGGGCACTTTTTTTTTTTTTAATGTAAAAAAGGCTTTTGTTATTTAAAGGCACAAATAAGCTATTTCGGTGTTTGCAGAACAGCTCCCATAAGCTGCATCATGGCCCAGACCCAGCACTGGGTTTGATTCAGGGATTTGCTGCATTTTCCCCCAGAAAAATGTTGTGGTCTTTTTTTCTTTTTTAAGACACTGAAGGACTTTGCTGGGAAAAACTGAGAAACTGGAGGGCTTTAGCTCCTCTCAGCTCAAGGGGGGTGGTCTGGCTCTTCCTTTAGCTGGGTTTGACTCCCAGCGCAGAGGAGGTGTGGCTGAGGGGGGACCAGTGCATGTGTCACCACCAGTGCTCGCCCTCCTCTGCTTGTCCCCACTGCAGACGCCCTCCAGCTGTGCCCAGCTGTGTGCCAGACCTGGGTCGGTCCATCTGTCCCACGTGTGGGGTTTGGGCTGTGATGGGGGGGGTGGAATGCCCCATGGGATGGAGACACTGGAGGGTCACGGGTGAGATGGGAGAGCCGTTTGCTGCAGGGGGCTGTGCTGTTGCCCCCCTCACCCTGCCCAGATGCAGGCAGCTCTGCTGGGAAACATCACTGGGGCTGAAATAGGTGTGAGCTGAGACCTCTGAGGGACCCAGCCTGGGGAGCAGACGGTCCCAGGACGGGCGAATGAGGCCCCTGAGCTGCTGGGGGGGCACTAAGGGCATGGGATCAGCTCAGAGGTTCTGTGCCAGTCCCAAGGGACCAGGTCCCTGGAAAGCTGGTGCCCCAGGCCCAATCACACCACAACCATGAAGGCAGCAGAAGGGGTTAAATGCAGCTGCTGCTGCTTTAACGGGTTTTCAATGTTAAAGCCACCCTTTTGTTGTGCTGGGAAAAGGATTTGAGGCAGGAGAACCTGTTGCTAACACTTAAATCTCCCCTCCTTGGGCAAGAGAGAGGCAGCGCTGCCAGAATCAGGCAGTGGTGGGCAGCCGGGGCTGCCCGAGGCTGGGGGAGTAGGATGTGGCCAGCAGGTAGCCAAGAGAGGGGGGAGAGGTCCCAGTCCCCCATCGCCCCAAGCCCCTGCACAGCAGCAGCCTCAGAGATTCAGCCAAGCTCTCCACCACAGAGAGAAAGAGCGGGAGCTGCTTTTACAGCGGCTAAAATGAAGCCCAGGAGGAAAATAAATTTTCCCTTTCCTCCATTTTTGGCACCTCTTGCAACCCCGAGGTGCCCCGAGGGTACCCACAGCCCCGGACAGCGGGTGGCCCGGCTGCATCGGTGACAGGGACAGCACAGGGAGGTCCTGCGTCAGGCAGCTCATGGATGACCTCAGGCAGCAGATATTTTGGCAGGTTAAAACCTCTCTGGTTAAAACCTCCAGGCCCCAGCAGCCACAAGGATGCTGTTGCAGGTGGCCGCGGTGCCAGGTCGGGTAGCAGCCACGCAACAGCCCAGCTTTTGGGTGGCCGTGTCCCCGAGCCAGGGAACCTGCACCTGGGGAAGGCAGGAGGGCAGCGCCTGGGCACGGGCACTGTTGGCACCCTGCACCGGCGGAGGCGGGCGGATGCTCTAGGGGTGATGCTTGGTGTTTTGGTGGCTCTGAGCCAGGGCATGGGGAGGGTTTGGAGCAGCTGCCCTCCCCCCCGGCAGGGCCTGAATTGGGCTCTAGCCCCTGCCAGGCCCTGCTGGGAGCCCTGCTCCCTCTGCCCGCAGCTTGGCTGCTGCAGAGCACCAGCTGGTTTTGGGGTTGTGGGGCAGGCTGGGCACCCAGATGGGGGCAGGGGGACCCCAGCAGGGCCTCTGTCCATCTCCCCCTTTGTTACTGGATCTCCCTCCTCTCTCCCCCAGTCTGGCTTGCTCTAAACCAGTGCTGTGGGATCAGCTGATGCTTTAATACTGGCCCTGGCGACAGCTGGAGGATGCTGCTGCCTGCGGGGGCTTTGCTCTGTGTCACCCACCCCCTCCTTGTGACTGATGGGGACCCTGGGGCTGCCCTGCGCCGGCTGGGGGGCACCAGAGGGGGGCAGCTGGCCAGTCCCCACCAGTTCAGGCTGGAAGATACCTGGGGAGGTGGGTGGGGATCGGTTCAACTCAACCGTTTGCACCCCTCCAGCTCCTCCTGGGGCTGTAGGGCAAGCAGTGACCGGGGGGGCGCTGGGGTGGGTGGGTTGTAAGGGCTGTGCCATTTTGCGGTGGGTTTTCCCTCCTGGGGAAGGAGGAAGGGGATGAAAGAAGGGGGGCACTTGCTCCCTGCCCTCCCCAGCGCCGGGGCCGGCCCTGGGTGCAGGGGGAGGCGGGCAGCTTTCAGCAGGGGAGGGCTGCCCGCCTCCACCCCCCCTTCCCCGGGGCTGGCGGCCAGCCCCGAAGTTGCGGCGAGGCGGGAGGACACACGTCCTGTCCTTCCACCGCCCCCGTGCCTCCCCTCCGTGCATCCAGCCCCGCAGCCCCCCCCAGCCCCGCCGGCTCTCCCGGGCAGCCCCTCCGGTCCCGGTGCGGGGAAGGGGCGGGGGGGGGGGGAGATGGCTGCCGGGGCCCGGCGGCCGCCGAGACACCTGCTGCCACCGGGCCCCCCCCCGTGCACACCCGCTCCGCTCCCTCCTTCCTCCGCTCCCGTCCCTGCCTCCAGCCGCCGCTGCAGAGCCGCCGCCGCCGCCTCCAAGGACGAGCCGGGACCGACGGCGGCCGCCGGACCCCCCCGCCAGCCGCGGCGGGGACCGATCCTGCCCCCGGGGGCTGCCCCGGAGGAGGAGGAGGGGGCTGGGAAGAGCCGAACCCCCCGGGGGTCCCCGGGGCATGTAGGCACCGAGGAGCGGCGGTCCCGTAAGTACCGGGCGGGCTGGGGGCAGCCGGACCCCCGACGGGCTCTGCCGCCGCCCCGCCACCGCCACCAGTAACTTTTAGGGGCGGCGTGGGGGGAATTTTTTGGGGGCTGGAGGGTTGTCCTGGTCATTTCCCTCTGCCCCAGCATCCCCCGCATCCCCATCCCCGAGAGCTCCTGCTCCCCGTCCCGGGCAGGGGATGGGAATAAGCCCTAATTCTGGGCGCTGTGCTAGGGGGTTTTGGGGGTGGTAGGAGGCAGGAAAAAGAGAGGGGACCTCCCTGGGTGCCACCAGCCCTGTGTCCGTGTCCGCCCCCCCCCGCCACCTTGCGTAACCCAGTGGCAGGCAGGACACTTGGCGTTTATTTTTGGTTAATCCATATTCGACCTTTTTAAGCTGCGTTTCAGTGCGTGCGTGTGCGGGGCCCTTGCCGTCACCCTGCCTCGCAGCCCCTGGCCCGCAACTGTTGCTGTCGAAGGTGCGGGCGAGGAAGAGGAGGGTGATGCTGGGTAGCAGCAGATGAAGGTTGAAAGGAGACCGCGGCTTGCCGGGGGCTACCAGCGCTTCTGCCTCCCAAGTCGTCCCCCCTGCATGGGGACAGGGATGGCGACAAGTTGGCTTCAGGGAGGTTTTGCTACCTTCCCTCCTTTTGGGGGGAGGGGGGCTCCGTCGAGGTCTCCTTGCTCCACAGGGGTGTCCCCCATCCGGGCAATGACAAGCCCTAGCACAACCCGGTGCCCTCCCCGGTGCCCCCCATCCTCTCCGTGCAGCTCCCGTTGGGTTCGGGTTTGCTCTGTCCTTTCTGTCCATTGGCATCTGTTCCCCCTCCCCTGGCGCAGGCTGCGCCTTCCCTGTGGTTTCAGGCTTGGAGGCTTTTTTGAGGGATAAGGTTTCTCTTTCTCCAGAGATATTTTGCATTTTATTTTTCCCTTTCCTGAGGTCAAAATAGCTGCATGAGCTCTCCCCTCTCAGAGCAGGGGTGGGAGGGATGCAGGGAGGGCAAAAAGGAGGTTTAAAATTAGGAGCAAACTTTCCCTGTTGCATTAAAATGACATTTCAGGGGGTGGTGGGAGCTAAGGGCTCGATCAGTGCCTTTAGCGGGAGGTTTCTGCCTGTGTTTGGTGTATCACGTAAAGCTGTACCTAGGAAAGGGGTTAACCTGCTCAAAACCACCCCAAAGCAACAAAAAACAGGTGCTAAAGCCACTGAGCAGCTCCGTGGGTGTCCTCTGGTCCCCGGGGAGCCTGCTGGGAGGTGGCATTGCCGTGCCCAGGCTCCCGGCAGTGGCCACCTTCCTCCTGCTCCAGCCCGGCCGCTGGCCCTTCACCTGGCTGGAAAAAACCTCCCTTTTGGGAAGGCATTTTCCCAAAGGAGCAATTCCGCAGTGCTTGCTACAAGGGGTTGAAACATGGATTTTTTTTTTTTTTTTTTAAGAGTCTGTGGGGTCCTTTGCTGTGTTGTGCCAAGCCCAAGAGCAGCCCCGGCTCTGGCAGTAGCACAGGGGTGGGCTCGGTTCCTCCTCTGCCTCCACCAGTTTCCTGCAATTTGCATTCCCTGCCCTCGTCCCCCTCAAAAAAACCCATTTTCCTGCACCCCTCTAGCTTGCCCCTTGGAAAAACCAGGCACGGAGTTGGCTGGGCTGGAGGAGCTGGCTATTCTTGGCATCCCAAATTCGGCCATTTTGGAGCAGCGCTGGCTCCGACCCACACATGGAGCCTGTGCCAGCCGTGGGCTCGCCAGCTCTAAACCCCTCCATCCTCCACAGCCACCAAGGGCTGCGGCGAGAGGCTTGGCTCCGGCCGGCGGGAAGGATGGGAATTCATTCCCCTGGTTGTCTCAGCAATGGCTGAACGATGTGATGGCCCCATGCCCACCTCCCCTCTGCCACTGCCGTCGTGCTCCGGCTGCAAGGGACGGGGGTGTTTTCCACCTGCAGCTCGGCCCGGTGGGAAACCGGTTTGCTCAAACCTGCCCCCAGTTGCGGAGCAGCCCCTTCGGCAGCAGTGCGTGGCATCACGGGAGGGGTTTGCTCACCTGTGCTTGGGTTTATTGGTGCTGGAAGAGGCTCCTAGGCACAGGGGAGAACTGGGTTGGGGAAGAGCTGGGCTGGGGAAGAGGAGGATAAGGGCCTGGGATAGGTGAGGTGCCAGGGCTGGCATGAGCAAACCCAATCAGTCACCATGAGGGCCCAGAGTATATTTAAACGTCCTTGAGGAGGGCTCAGATGGGCAGAGCTGCTGGGAGAGCGGCTCTGTTTGTTTTGGGTGGCGTGTTGCTCCCCTTCCTCTCTGCTCGGGTAGCTGATGCCGGATTCCCAATGAATTATTTATCACGGGACTAAAAATACTCGGGAATTCACAGCGAGGAGCGGGCGGTGCAGGCCGCCCCGCCGCTGGGCTGGCCGTGCCGGAGCATGGGACGCTGCCAGCGTGGCATGACTCACCCGCCGCCCTCTCCGGCCAAGGGGCCCTGGCTGCGGCCATCGGCGTGGCGTCGTGGCTCCTGCAGCTTGGCCGGCTGCGATGTGGGGCGCTGCAGGGGATGCAGCCAGGCAGGGCGAACCCCCCCGGGTGATGGTGGGTGCTGGCGGTGGATGATCCCCTGCCAAAACCCACCTGGCCGAGAGAGATGCTGCCAGGGGAGCATCAGCGCCCGGCTGGGTGCCCAAGCCCTCCTGGTGCCTGTGGGGTGCAGGAGGGGGACATAGGGCTCGTGTACCCTGCCACCCTGGAAGGGACAGCCCTGGTGCTCAAATCCACACCGAGCAGCCCTTGCAGGGTGCCCAGCCAGGCAGTCGTTGGGTTTATTTTGTGCATTTTTCAATCCAACACACCGGCTGTGCTTTCGCAGCATGCCAAGGGGTTGACCATCACTGCAGCATGGAGGGGTGTTGAGGCACGGGTCCCCAGGGCAACCCAGACCCCAAAACCATCCAGACCTCGGCCAGGATCTCCTCTGGCCGTGCCGAGGATGTGTTAAGCAACAGCAGCTTTTAACTGCAAGTGACGTTTCCGAGCACCAGCTGGCATCTTGCTGCATGGAGCGACTCCGGCGCGTGGCTGGTGCCACCGTGGAGGGCTGCTTGTCCCCCTCCCCACTGCCAGCGTGCCACTGGGGTGATGGCCCTGGGGGCAATGGGGATCGGAGGGGCTCTGATGCCCCTGGCTGCAGGTCTCACCGTGGGTCGGTTTTTGCTGGTGGGCTCCGAGGAATGGGTGAGCTCCAAGCCAGGGGTGCATCGCCATGCCAGAGATGTGTGCCCTCCATGGGGACTGTCACCCGGCCTGCTGCAGGCTGGGCAGCTGGGCACCCACAGTCAGTGGGGAATTGGGCACCTGGCGGGGGAATGTGCCAAAACATCCCCCTGGAGCCTGGATTTGGGGTGCAGCTGGCAGAGGCGCAGCGTGGCGGGTGTCCCAGCTGGGCGGGCAATCCCAGTGGGGGACACACACTCGGGGATAGAGGCAAGAAGGATGGTGTCTATGGGGAAAACTTGGAGACAAGGGGCCAGGCGGGTGCTTTGGTTGGGGTTTGGGAAGCGGCAGCGAGGGGGCTGGGACAGGGGACAGGCAGGGGACCAGCTGCTTCAGTGACAGTGCAATTTGTAAAATCCCAACATGGGGGTTGCAGAGCTGAACCCTCCCTCAAGGGCAAAGCCTTTAAATATTGACAGTGGCTGTCAGCGGTGGAGAGAGGCACCAGGGAGCTTCCAGCTCCTCCTGTCACCTCTTGCTGCTGTCCCCGTCCCTGGCAGAAGGGGCGATAAGGAGCATCATAGCAGTGATGGCTTTTGGAGAGGGAACAGGGCTGGGAGGGCAATGGGGATGCGAGGGGGTGGTGGGATGGGGTGGTGGTGGGAAGGGGGGACAGGCTGGGAAGAGTTAGTGGTTGGTGGGACTGGGGACAAGGGACGTGACACTGGTGTGTACGGTGTGGGGAGCAGCACCACTATGACCCCCCAGAGGAGCTGGGCTGGCCCTGTGGCCATTGCTCCACCATGCCCAGCCTCCAAAGCGTGAGGGTCCCTCTCTTTCCTTGGGGTCAACCCACCCTGGCGCTGCCCTGGCACGGTGGGGAGGGCTGGGGCGAGTGGGGCCGGAGGTCCTGGAGGGAGGCTGGATGCGAGGGGCTGTGTCCCATCCCGGCAGGGACGCGGCGGTGGACATGGGCAGAGCGCCGGCGCACGCTCTGCTACTGTCGATGGTGCTGGGCTGCTCGGCTGCCTTCACGGACCTCCTGCTGCCGGGCCCCGAGGAGCCAGTGGTCAACGTGGCCGTGGTGTTTGGGGGCACGTCCTACCCCCTGCACATCCGCTCCCGCCTGAGTCCCCAGAGCTTCCTGGACATGCCCCTGGAGATCCACCCCATCACCGTCATCGTCAACAACACCAACCCCAGCACCCTCCTCACCCAGATCTGTGACATCCTTGCCAGTCACAAGATCCACGGCATCATCTTCGAGGACAACGTCGGCACAGAGGCTGTGGCCCAGATCCTTGACTTCATCTCCTCCCAGACCCAGGTCCCCGTCATCAGCATCAGTGGGGGGTCTGCCGTGGTCCTGACCCCAAAGGTGAGGCATTTGCTGGGGGTTATTTCCAGGGAGAAGAGAAACAAGTGATTATTAGAGAGGGGTAGATATGGGGTGTGAAATGCTGGAGGGCAGAGGAGCTGCTGGGCTGCAGCACAGGGGGTCACGGGCAGGAATAGGAGGTGGCTGCAGCAGCGTGGCCGACGGGGGTGGTGGGACATGGAGGGGACTTGAAGGAGGGGCCCTGTTGATGGGACATGGGAGAGGACTTCAGTGCCCCGTGGAGTGACCTTCCCTGGTGTCCTGCTTCCCACCCCCTCCAGGCTGTGCCCACCATGGCGTGCCGGGGTCACAGCACCGGGGTGCCAGGGCAGCGGCAGGGTCAGCACACCCCAATCCTCCTCCCTCCCCGCCCCACCAGGGCAGGATCCAACCCTGAAATGGCTGGGCAGGCAGCATGGAGAAGCCACTGCAGCAGCGATCTCAGGGGCATCACCAGCCGAGTCGGGATTTTTGGCTTCTCGCTGGCATCAGACTCTGTCGCTGTCACCTCCCTGCCAGGCAGCGCTGGTGGCAAGGAGAGCTGGCGCCAGGCTGGAGGGTGCTGGGTGGGCAGCGATGGGCTGCGGCGAGGCTCCCATCCCTCCTGGGGAGGAGATTTGGGTTATCTCCTCCTGGCTGCTCATCTCGCCCTGCCCAGCCTGGGCACCGGAGGGGAACCGGCGCTGGCTCCTTCCCACAGCAGCCGCCCCTGGGGTGGAGACCCTACCGCTCCTCGGGGCACTGGTTTCATGCTCTGCTTGCCCAGAGGTTTTTGGGGTCTAAACCCCCTGGATGGCACCTCAGCAGCCTTGCCTGCACTGACTGGTGCTCCCGGACCACCCCAGGCTGCTGCTCATTGTGGGTGGGTGGCAGTGGGTGCGGTGGACTTGGGTGGGTGCAGAGGGCTCAGGTGGAGTCCCAAGCAACTGAAAAATAGCCATGGCTTTGCTTTGGTCCGGGTGTTTCTCTGCAGCATTCTCCAGGGGTTGGGTACTTTGGGGGTGGTGGAGGGATCTGTCTGAAGGCTCTACCTCCTCCTCCTCCCATGGGTCCAAGGTCCCCAGCAGCTCCCACTCCCCAGCTCGCACTTCCCACGGCTCAGCCCTCCAGCCAGACCACCAGCCTTGCTGGAAAAACTACTCTGGAGGGGGGGGGGGGGGCGTGGGTGTCTGGGTGGCAAAACCCTGCTGCCTGCACGTGACCTTCTGCAAATGCCATTCGCTGAATCATTTAAGACAGAATCAGATCAATTAAGATTTGCTAATGAGAAGCCAGATGGCCGGGGAGGTGAGGCAGGAGGGAAGAGGAGCTGTGAGGGCTTTGGTAGCAGGTAGCGAGTTGAAGCCGGGATGGGATTTATGCTCCTGACAGAGCCCTTGCCCCCCTCCCTCTCCTGGTTTAAGGAGAAATTTTTGGTCTCCTTTGGAGGATGGATGAATTTTTGGTCAAAAAGCTTAGAAATGGAGGAGAGGCCGCAGGGCTTGACCCTTTGCATGGGATGAGGTTCCTTGGCGACCACTGGTGGATCAGTCCCATTTTGGGTGTCTCCAGCCCATGGACCGTGCCAGTTCATGGCTCCCATGAGCTCTGCATGATGCCTAATTCAAGGTGGCTTGCATGGGTGCAAAAGACCTGGACCAGGGTGCCGGGGCAGCCCCTGACCCCTTTTCATCCCACAGGAGCCCGGCTCAGCTTTTCTGCAGTTGGGTGTCTCCATAGAGCAGCAAATCCAGGTGATCTTCAAGGTGTTGGAGGAATACGACTGGGGCTCCTTCGCTGTCATCACCAGCCTCTATCCAGGCTACAACATCTTCCTCGACGTCATCCGCTCCTTCACAGATGCCAGCTACTTTGGCTGGGAGCTGCAGGAGGTGCTCACCTTCGAGATGAGCCAGGAGCGGAGCAGCTCCCGGACACAGCGGCTCCTGCGGCAGATCGATTCCCAGGTCCTCATTGTCTACTGCTCACGAGAGGAGGCGGAGTTCCTCTTTGCCATGGCAGAGCAAGCCGGCCTCGTGGGGCCAGGCTACGTCTGGATTGTGCCCAGCCTGACGGTGGGCAACATGGAGGTGCCACCCACCTCCTTCCCCATCGGCCTCATCAGCGTGGTGACGGAGAGCTGGAAGCTGAGCCTGCGGCAGAAGGTGCGGGATGGGGTGGCCATTATTGCCATGGGGGCGGCCAGCTTCTTCCGAGCCCATGGCTACCTCCCGGAGGTGGGACGGGACTGCTGGGCCCCTGCTGGGGCCGCCGCCACCAACACCAGCTTCTACCGGTGAGGCTCGGGGACCCGCTGGGACGGGTGTGAAATGGAGGGAATGGGGAAATGGAGAAGGAAGGGGCAGGGAAGGAGGAGGATGGAACTGGCAGGTAGGGGGGATGATGCTTGCTGTGAGCTGCAGCTGGTGGTCTGTGCCTCTTGGCTGGGTTTCTCCTGGAGCATCTCCCCAGAGCAGCCCTTGCCATTTCCTCCACTTCTCTGTGACCCAGGACCCACAGGGGTCTTGGGAGGGGGTTCACAGCTCTGCTTTGCAGTGCAGACGTGGCACTTTGGGGCTGCTGTGGCAGTCTGTGCATCCTCAATGCTGCAGTGGTCCGTCCCCAGTGCCTCCTTGCAGAGCTTTCTCCAGCTCCCTGCTGCCCCTTGCACAGGGGCTCAACCTGGTTCCCAGCTCTCAGCCCCATCTCTCCATGGGACCTGTAGCAGCCCAGTTGGAGCTGGAGGAGGAGGAGGAGGGCTGTCTGGGGCTGTGCTGCACAGCCCCACAGCCAGGCGGTTACCGGCACTGTGTCCCACCAGGCACCTCCTCAATGTGACGTGGGAGCACAGAGACTTCTCCTTCAATGAAGGCGGCTACCTGGTCAGGCCCACCATGGTGGTCATCTCGCTCAACCAGCACCGGCTCTGGGAGATGGTAGGACCCCCAAATCCCCCAGAACAGGCACACGGGGGGGGGTGGCTGGGCAGGGTGAGCCTGGGGCGATGCACAGGCTGGGATCCCACCCTGGAGCAGCAAAACCCATAGCTAGAACCAAAAATATCCATGGTGGCATGGTGGGGCTTTGTGGCAATGTGAGGCAACAAAGTTCTGCCAAGGACTGTGTTTTTCCCCTGGCAATTTGGCTGAAAATTTCCAAAAGAGCCAAAACTGCAGCTGCCCACCTCCGGAGAGCAGCAGCCAAACACCTAGACATGAAACAAGCTGTGTGGAGGTTTTTTTTTTCCCTAGTTCAAAAGTATTTTGGGTGAAGTTTGGCCAGGTTTGTGCTCAACCAAGCCCAGTGCTTGGGACTCAGGAGGAAACACCTTGCTCTGTGGTCTGTGGGTACGTGGGGCAAGGGATGCTGAGATGGGTCTCTCCATGGCTGAGTTCCAGCCTAATGATGCTCCGGGAAAACGAGCCCCAAAGTCAGGGGGAGGATGGACACAGGACCCCGTTTGACCCCCAGAGCCCCTTGCCGAAGTGACGGTGCGCTCTCCCTCGGGGGCAGGTGGGCAAGTGGGAGAAAGGCATCATCCACATGAAGTACCCGGTATGGCCCCGCTACGGCTCCTTCCTGCAGCCTGTGGCCGATAACCGCCACCTAACGGTGGCCACACTGGAGGAGAGACCCTTTGTCATCGTGGAGAACACGGACCCCAGCACCGGGGTCTGCGTGCGCAACACCGTGCCCTGCCGCAAGCAGACCAACTCCTCCCAGAGGTGAGCAGTGAGGCTGGAGCTCGGCAATTTTGGCCACCGCTCCCCGGGCACGTGGTGTGGACCACCAGGGTACCCAGAGCATCTTTGGTTGGTCCAACCCATTTTTCCCGGTGTGGTTTCAGTGGCGATGGCCTCGTGGATCCCTACACCAAGCTGTGCTGCAAGGGCTTCTGCATCGACATCCTGAAGAAGCTGGCCAAGGCGGTGAAGTTCTCCTACGACCTCTACCTAGTGACCAACGGCAAACACGGCAAGATTGTCCGCGGGGTCTGGAATGGCATGATTGGTGAGGTAGGGGTGGTCATGGCTCGGACCCCACTTTCAGCCCTCCCTGTGGGGCACTGCTCGCTCGGGGCATGCCCGGACCTGGGGCTTTCCTGCCGGAGGTGGGGTCAGGGTGCCTGCGGTGGGACTCTGGGCAGGGGACAGCTCGGCGTGAGCTTATGGGCAAGGCTTGGTGGAGGAGAACGGGGAGGGAGTCAGCTGAACATTTATGACCCCACAGCTGTTTGAGTTCGTGTCACTGATCATTTGAGTAGCAAATATTAAAAAAAAAAAGACAAAAGTCAAGGTTGGAAACGCTGGAGATGAGGAAATGCCTGGGGGAGGTGGTCTGGGTCCCTCTGTCTGTCCATCTGCCCATCCGAGACCACCTGCCCCTTCCCCAGGTGTACTACAAGCGTGCGGACATGGCCATCGGCTCCCTCACCATCAACGAGGAGCGCTCTGAGATCGTGGACTTCTCCGTGCCCTTCGTGGAGACGGGCATCAGCGTCATGGTGGCCAGGAGCAACGGCACCGTCTCCCCCTCGGCCTTCCTGGGTGAGCTGTGTGTCCCTCCATCTGCCTGTCTGTCTGTCTATCTGTCTGTCTGCAGGTTCAGCCCACGCTTCTGACAAATGCAAATTAGAAATATTGTTTCTCTTTAATAACTTTTAAGAAGAAAAATCCTAAGTCATAAGGGAAGGAGATTGTGCTGCCGGCTTTGGGGCTTCCTCCTCCCCTCGCCTGAATAATCCTTTTATTACAGCGACGGAGACTGGGATCGGTGGTTTCCTCCTCTTCATTACTTGTGTGGAGGAGGGAGGACAGGGACGTGTCAGGAGATAAGGCAGGCATTTGCCAGCTCTGAGTTCTGCTCTGGGGACCCTTTCTCTGCCACCGTCACCAGAGGCCGTGGCTAAGCTGGGTGTAGGAAACCACTGGTGCTAAAAGTTTTGTTTAATGAGTTTTAAAAAAGCAAAGCTGCAGCCTAGGAAGGGGAGGAGACTGGCCAAGGTCGTCACAAAATTCAGCCTGAGCACTCGGGCAGGGCTTGAGGCTCTTGGCAAGGGCACAGTGGCGGTGTCCCAGCTTGGTCCTGGCTCCCGTGTGGAGAGGGTGAGGGTGGGCATGGGTGGGTGTGGGTGCCAGGGATGTTGTGGGGTGCAGGACTTCATCAGCCTGGGCGTGTCTTCCCCCATCCATCCCCCCCACGCTGCAGGGCTCAATCCCCCCCTGAAGCAGGGGTCACCTTGACCGGCCCCAGGGACAGATGGAGCACCCTGCCCTGCTTCGGCGGGGCCAGGTCCACGGACCCCGCGCTGCCGCCTCCCGCGCTAATGAGCCGCATCCCCATCAGGGGAGGCCTCTCCTCCCTGACAGCGAAGGACGTGCTGACAAATGGACCTCAGCAGCCGCATGTCGAGGGCTCGGATGCATCCCCACCGCTCCCGCCGCCCCGTTCCAGCTCATCCCGGGCAGGCAGGGGCTCACCACCCACAACCAGGGGCTGAGCAGGGCCAGGGGGCTGTTCCGTGCCCGGTGCAGGCATGGCAGGCATGATCCCATGGCCGGAGCCATTGCAAGGGACAACCCGTGATCCCGTGGGAAACCCTCCTGCCGATGACCCTGGAGATGGGCACTGTCTCATTAGCACCTCCCCATTGATGAAAGCTTGATTTTATTTAGGCAGGGAAGTGTGGCTGCATCCCCCCATCTTGCAGCATCCCCCTTCCCTCCTGATGTCGTGTGGATCTGCTCGGCCGCGGTGCTGCCAGCCCAGCTCCTCTCTGAGGAGGGGCAATATTCAGGAGAATGAGCCCCATTCCTCAGGGAGGGCTCCTGGGGGTCCCATGGGATGTGCCGGTGGGCTGATGGGGTCCCACTTCCCTTGCAGAGCCCTACAGCCCAGCCGTGTGGGTCATGATGTTCGTGATGTGCCTCACTGTGGTGGCCGTCACCGTCTTCGTGTTTGAGTATTTCAGCCCCGTCGGCTACAACCAGAACCTCACCAGCGGCAAGAGTGAGTGGGGGAGGCGGGAGCTGGGGCGGGGGGCACGCATCCCCAGCCAGGCTGACGGCTGTCCCCTCCGTCCCCTGTCCCTGCAGGGCCGGGAGGTCCCTCCTTCACCATCGGCAAGTCAGTGTGGCTGCTGTGGGCGCTGGTCTTCAACAACTCAGTGCCCATCGAGAACCCCAAGGGCACCACCAGCAAGATCATGGTGCTCATCTGGGCCTTCTTCGCTGTCATCTTCCTCGCCAGCTACACTGCCAACCTGGCTGCCTTCATGATCCAGGAGCAGTACATCGACACCGTGTCTGGGCTGAGCGACAGGAAGGTGGGGCTGACGATTGGGCTGGGATCCCTGAAAAAACAACAAGGCTTTTTGGGTGGGGAGAAGTCCCCAGGTGTCACTGCCAGAGGCTGGGCATGGGTGGGTGGGTGGAGGGCTGGCTGTGGGGAGGGGGGACATGGCAGGGACACGGACCCCTCGTGATGCCACCCCCCCCGGGGCTCCCCATTGCAGTTTCAGAAGCCGCAGGAGCAGTACCCCCCGTTCCGCTTTGGCACCGTCCCCAACGGCAGCACCGAGAGGAACATCCGCAGCAACTACCCTGACATGCACACCCACATGGTGAAGTACAACCAGCGCTCCGTGGAGGATGCCCTCACAAGCCTCAAAATGGGGTATGGCTCCCCCAAACGGGGTACGGCTCCCTGGCATGGGGTACAGTGCCTCCCAGCTGGGGTAGGGCTTCCTCAACTGGGGTACAGCCCCGCTCCTCAAGTGACATATGGGCTCCCCAGGCTGGGTATGGCTCTCCCAGATGGGGCAATGCTCTGTGCTGCTTCCCTGCATGGGATACGGGCCCCCCCAGATAGGGTACAATCCCCTCAAATGGGGTAGATCTCCATACAGCTCCCCCTAAGAGGGATGCAGCCCCTCCCAGATGGGGTATGGCTCCCCAGATGGGGCACAGCCCCCCCAGATTGGGTACTTCCCCCCCAAGTGGGGTTACAGCTCTCCAAGATGGGGCAGAGATCCCCCAAAGAGGACACAACCCCCTCCAGATGGGCTATGGCTGTCTGAAAAGGTGTACAGATCCCCCAAAATGGGGTACGGATCCCCCCAAAAGGGGTGCAGTCCCAAAAAAAAGGGCTGCTGGGCCCCCTCCTCACCCTCCCTCCTGGTTTCGGGGCAGGAAGCTGGATGCCTTCATCTACGACGCAGCGGTGCTCAACTACATGGCGGGCAAGGACGAGGGCTGCAAGCTGGTGACCATCGGCAGCGGGAAGGTGTTTGCCACCACGGGCTATGGCATCGCCCTGCAGAAGGACTCACGCTGGAAGCGAGCCATCGACCTGGCCCTGCTCCAGTTCCTGGGAGATGGTAGGTGCCTGGGTGAGATTCTTGCTAGCCATGTCCCCATCCTCACCTTACCCCTGCCCTGCAAATTAACCCAGGGACCAGGCGTCACTGTCTGCCCCTTCCCCGGCACGGGTGGCTTTGGTCCCCAGACCCAGCACAGCCTCCGTGGCTTGCTGCAGGATGCTACCGAGGGGCTGGGGTCAGATGGTCTTCTCCAACAGCTCCTTTCAGGTGACAGTAAATCCAGCAGCTTCTCTCCAGATGGGTGCTGGGGGGTTGTTCCCTTTGGGGTCCCTCCTCTCCTTGCAGGCTGTAAAATCCTGGAGATGGCCATGAGCAAAATCTGAGGGTCAGGAGGAGAAGCCTGGGAGGGGACAGCGAGCACAGCTGGCAACTGACTGGTGGGATGCTCAGGCCAAGGGCAGCAGCAAGGACTACGCTGTAACAGCTCCAGGGGCTTGGGGGTGGCTTTCTCCTCCTCCGGCCATGGTGGGGTGGGGATGTGCTTGGGGAGACGATGCCCTGGGGGAGTATTTTCATCCCCCCCCCACCGCTGTGTGTTTCTGGCCCCAGGCGAGACCCAGAAGCTGGAGACAGTTTGGCTGTCAGGGATCTGCCAGAATGAGAAGAACGAGGTGATGAGCAGCAAGCTGGACATCGACAACATGGCTGGGGTTTTCTACATGCTGTTGGTGGCCATGGGGCTGAGCCTGCTCGTCTTCGCCTGGGAGCACCTCGTCTACTGGAAGCTGCGTCACTCCGTCCCCAAGTCCCACAAGCTTGACTTTCTCCTGGCCATCAGCAGGGTGAGTGATGCTGCCGGAGGCTCTCACAGGGCCCAAACATCCTCCCACGGTGACATGGGGATGGGCACGGCTTGGTGGGCATCGTCCTTTCGACCCGCACGGGAGGGACTGGAGATGTTTGTGCTGCTGTGAGCTCTTGGGTGGGGAGAAAAGCCAGGTTTTGGGGAGAGGGCTCAGCCCTGGGAATGACCCTGCATCCATATCCGCATCCCTGGGGAAAGGGGTGATGGAGGATGTTGTCACCCACCCTGGCAGTGCTGGGTGATGCTGGGCATGGGTCATGGCTGCTGTCAAGACATCTCAGCCTCAGCAGCGTCATCTCGGCTCAGCAGGGTGGGTTCACAGCTGCAGGACCCCAGTGACCCTGCTGATGGTGGCCCCCCCCACCCCCTTCTCTCCGCAGGGCATCTACAGCTGCTTCAGTGGGGTGCAGACGCTGGCGAGCCCCAGGCGGGCACCCACGCCCGACGTCACCGCCAGCTCAGCCCAGGCCAACGTGCTGAAGATGCTGCAGGCGGCAAAGGAGATGGTGTCGACGGCCAGCGTGGGCGGCTCGCTGGAGCAGGCCACCCGCACCATCGAGGACTGGAGCAGCCACAGCGAGCGCCTCCAGACCACCTTCTCCCTGAGGACACCCCAGCTCGTGGTGCAGAACAGCACCGGCGCCCACCGGGCCCCCTCCTCTGGCCCAGCCCCACTCGAGAGGCTGGGGAGAGCCTCTGCTCCCAAGGGTGCTCCCATGGGGCTGCCGCTGCCCCAGCCCATCCCCGTGGACTCCCGGCTGCCCAGGGAGGAGAAGTGGAGAGGGGCGAATGAGCATGTTCCCCACCTCCTCCACCCCCTGAAGTTTCGGGGTGGCTGTGTGGGGGATGAAGCCCTCCCCAGTTTCCCCCACCGCCTGGTGAAGACCTCCCCAGGGGGGGATTTTGGGGAGCAGGCACTGGTGGGGAATCACATTGGGGCTCCCCTCCCACCCCCCACATCCCCCAGGGACCTCCCGCCACCGGACATATACAGGGAGCACAAGCGGCCGTCGGGGCGGGGCGACCGGCTGCAAAACAACCCCTTGCTCCAGGGGGACGGGGGACATGGGGGCTTGGGGACACTGCCCCAGCTGCTCTCGGCAGCAGAGAAGAGGCGGGAGGTGGGCAGCCCCTTCCTGCCCTCATCCTGCCCTCGTGGAGCCTTCCTCAAAGCCACCAGGACTTGCAGAGCCGGGGTTGAGCCGGCCTGGCCGGAGGCTGTGGTGGTGGAGCGGGAGAAGCGGAGCTGGCGGGCGAGCTCGTCCAGGGCGGCCGGGGAGCGGGGCGAGAAGCGGTGTCCCGGGGGGCTGCGGCGCTGCGGCGCTGCCCGACCACCCGCCCGCGCCGACGTGCCCGACCTCTTCCCCGAAGCCGAGGCCGGCTACGGCTGTGGCCCCCGCTGCCCCCAGGCCACCGGCCGGCTGGCATCACGCTCGCCCACGGCCAGGCTGCCGTCCTACCGGGAGGCTTGCCGGCAAAACCCCCGTGCCACCGCCACCGTGCCGGCATGCACGTCGTACGCCTGCATGAACTCCTATGCCAACCTGCCCCTCTACCTGGGGCACCTCTCGCGGGGGTCCCCGCCACCCCATGAGCACCCCGGGGTGCCGGCGGGCTGCAGCCGAGCGGCCGGGCGCTGGGACAGCGGCTGCAGAGACTGTGGGAGGCGTGGGGAGCCGGCTTTGCCATGGTCGGCGGGGACGGAGAGGAGGAACCCACTGGCGGCCCGTGGGGTGATGAGTCCCTGCGCCGGCGGGTCCTGGCGGCGGGTCTCCAGCCTGGAGTCGGAGGTGTGATGGGGGCGGGTCTGCACCCCTCTGCCTGCCCTTTGCCCCGCTGTCCCAGCGGGCCAGCCAGCACCTCCTGGCCAGGCTCCAGCCTCCTGGGGTCCTGCACTACTGGCAGTGGGATGCTCCAAGCGGCTCGGCGGGTCCCGTGCGCTTTGGGGGGGATCAGAGGAGCCTGGCGGGGGCTGGGGCGCGCTGGCTTGGGCTCTCCCCGCAGGCAGGGCTGGCACTGGGGACACCAAACTCATTGCCATCGCGTTTTGTTTTCATTTAAGGGACTCGAAACACCATGTCCAGGTCATTAAAAAGACATTTTCAGCTGGCTGGGGACCCTTCTTCCATCCACCGGCGATGAGCCCAGGCTGCCCTTGGCTTCAACCCGTCACGGGGTGCTCACCGTCCTGCACGCCCTTGCCCCGCTTGCATCCCTTTACTGCTGAGCCCCAGCACAGGCTCATCCCATTGGCATCAGGCAGGCAAAGGAAAATGGCAACTCATTAAAACCTGCTGAGGGATAATTACTTAGGAGGCACCAGCCTGCGCTGAGGCTGGAGCAGAGCACCAAAGCTGGAGTTACTGCACCCTGCTTGGGTTTTGGGGTGCTGGACACAGATGGCCGCGAGCTCGGGTCAGTGATGCTCCCACGGCTGCAAACTGGCAGCCCAGCACGGAGCTGCGGCGTGGACTGGCAGCCCCGGGAAGGATGAGAAAGGGAAAAAAAAAATTCCTCCACCTTCCTGGGGCTGACGGAGCCATAAATCAGGTGCAATAGATGAGCTGGGATTAATTCTTCTCTTGCTGTACATGTCTAACACAGCCCCCTCCCTGCAGGGGTGTGGGCAGGGGCGGCCGTGATTCACAGGCAGCACCGGGCAGGGGAGAGGAGTTTTGGGAAGGGGGAGCCGGGGGCCCTCGGGGCAGCCGGGGGCCCTCGGGGCAGCGGCCGTGGCTTTGCCGGGGCAGTGCCAGAGTTATGCAAAGCTGCCCGTGGCAGGCTGGCAGGCCGTCCCAGGGAGTTGCCAACCCTCAGCCCCATCTCCCAGCTGGTCTGGCATTGCCTGCCTGGATACCCGTCCCCCGAGAAGCTGCTCTAAAGCACCATTATTTTAATTTTTTTCCTATTTAAAAGCAGCCGTTGGGTCAATGGCAGCCACCGGGCAGCCGGGGCCAGTAACAGCGAGGGGACGATGGCAGGGGCTGCTCCAGGACACCAACACCTGGGAACGGCTGCAAAACCCCAGAGAGGTCTGGAAGGACCCAACCATGTGTGGCCTAGGGTCAAAAGCATTGGCAATGGCTGTCTGTCCATCCGTTTGTCCGTCAGTCTATCCACCCATCTGTCTGGGGTTAAATCCAGCCAGTCCCCCCGCCCCCCCCACCCCGCCCCATCCCCCAGACTGGCTGCCATCACATGCCGGTGCCGGCACTTTAATTCCCTTTACTTATTTATCATTGCAATTGTCTCTTAATTGCTTTGGCAGCCCCTCCGAA
This sequence comes from Phalacrocorax carbo, assembly GCF_963921805.1. NCBI lineage: Eukaryota > Metazoa > Chordata > Aves > Suliformes > Phalacrocoracidae > Phalacrocorax > Phalacrocorax carbo. The sequence goes on from NC_087528.1 coordinate 2,237,549, forward strand.
GCCTCCTGGCGAGGGAGGGAGGTGCTGCTATATAAATAAAGGCCATAAATAAACGGGGTTGAAGTTTCGGGGAGCCTTGCTGGGCTGCCCCAGGCGATGGCACCCATTTGCCCAGGACAGCCATCACCAGCTGGGTGCCCCGGATCCCCCTGGGGGGTGACAGGCTGGTCCCCAGGAGGTTTCAATGTATCCTGAGGAGCTTTTCCTCCAAATTGTGGCTTTCTGGCCCAAGGAAGCCAGCACACACAGAGCTGCACCTTCGGGGTCGAGGGCCTGAGCTGGGGTTGGGGCTGTGAGAACAAAAAGAACCAGAAAAGGGAAAAAAAAAAAGTCAAAAATCCCCAACCCACGTTTTAGATTAATTAGTGATGTCCCCGGTGACTCAGCAGAGGCCAAATGGATTTGCTTTATGTTTTATTGAAGGGCTTTGCTGCAGGAGGCTGAGGGCAGCGAGGGATGGGGGAATCGGGGGTGCCGTGGGTGCTCCCAGGGGAAGTGGCCCCAGGGGTGGGTGTCAGCACCCGCTGGAAGGCCAGGGCCATCCTGGGTGCCCAGTGCCCAGGTCCCTGCCACGGTGGTGGCATTTGCATAGCATCTCTACGTGCTAATTGGGATGGAAGAACACTGGTTGTCTCCCATTCCTGGTGCTGGGCGCTGGTGGGAGAGGAGCCGAAGGGGGCACGGGGGAGCGAGCAGCCCGGAGCGGGTGGGAGCTGCCTGATCCCCCCAGACTGAGGAAGGGCTGAGCTGCTCCCACAGCATCCCCTTGCCCCGGCGTGCAGCAGGGACAGATCTACAGGGAAAGAGCAGCCTGGAAGCACCCTCTGCCTGGGCTTTCCAAAGCAGGGGTTGGGCAGTTTAGTGCTTAACAGCCGCTGAGGGATATTATTTCTTTTTGGTGAAATTGTCTAATCAATCACTTTTTAATTCAGGCGGCTCTGGCACCCGTGCCGCCCTGGGACGCTGCGGGCTGCCGTTTATGTACAAAGAGAAATACGGCTGGCTCAGTGCTGGCCACCTGCCTCCTGGGCTCGACAACGGCCTCCCCCGGCACGTATCATTTTCACTGCCCCCATCGCTCGGCATCGCGCAACCCATCGTCCTGAGGAAAGCGGGCACAAGGTGGGCCAGCACAGGTCAGCCACGGGGAGGAGGTTTCCCATGGCAGGGAGGTGCGGGTGCAGTGACGTGTGGAGACGGTGACTTGGGTCAGGGCAGGGGGAACTGGTAAAATCACAAACCAGAAAAGATACAAGGCCAGGAAAGTGTTGGTGCCTGTACAGGGACAGCAGGGTGCTGCCATGCCTTTGCCCAAGGCTGCTCAAGGGAGATAAACCCCCCGCCAAGTGACATGCTGCTCCTCGGTGATGCTCAAGCCTCACCTAAACCTGCCCCTCAGGCTCGAGGTTTATATTTTCCCTTCTCTGGCTGTTGCTTTTCAAAGTGCTGCAAAAGACCAAATCCCTCCCCGATGCCAGTTTGGTCTCAGATTTATGGCCCAAGCCCCGAAATCCTCTGCTGCTTGTGAGATCCTTTGAGAGAATCACAGCAGAAAGTGTTTATTTCCATCATAAAGATCTGTTTTAATATTTTAACATAAATCAAGCTGCGCTTTATGGGTGATAATAAATTTGTTGGCAGAAACTGCCTTTGCAGCCCGAGGCAGTGGAGCAATTCAGTTTGTTTGGTTTGAAGTGCAAGGAGCCGTATTGAGAAGGAGAAAGTGCAGCTGTTTTAACTGAGTTTGCAGTTACCGCCCAGCGTAGCAGGAGGCTAACAGAGAAGAAGAGGTGAGGGTCTCCATTAGCCTCTCCGCTTGCCATTTCTCCTCGCCCTGCAGCCCCATCAGTCACGGCCGTCCCCTCCAGGAACAGCGGCTCAGTGCACGCACGGGGGGAGGAAGGAGGTGGAAAAAGAAGCCAGACTAAACCAGATGTATAATGTGCACTTTATTGGTTTTAATTCCATTTTTTGAAAACTAATTACAGTCAGGACAAGCATCACGCGAGAATCTGTAATAATGAATTGTTAGTGTTGGTAACAGCCAAATAAAAATTAGACTAATTTGTGATGGGCAAGAGGAGGGAGGCTCCTGCCCCGTGCCGAGCTGGGGTCACCCAGCGTACCCTAGCCAGCGCTGGCTCCACCGAGCCCTCCCCTTCCCGCTTTCTCCAGTAATTTTTAAGGCATCGCTATGTCATGTTTTGTATGAAAAATGTTCTCTCTGCCGTAGAGCTTCTTGCCGTTAGTCACCCCAATTCCTTGGATAGATTTGTTTTGCTGCTGTGCAAGGACAGCGGGTGTCAGGGAATTTGCTGTTTTTTATTTAAGAAAGCGCTCGTGCTCCTTCTCGGTAAGGTACCGCGGCAAAGGCTGGGGCTGGGATGTGAGCCCTCACCCTGCCGCTGCATCCAGAACCTGGATCCAAGCAGCTCTTAGAGGTAAGGCCCCTTAGAAGTCACTGCCACAGACCGCGCCGAGGAGGAGAGGTGGTCACCCAGGCCAGGGGAGAGAAGGCACGTCTTGAGCGGTAGGAGATGGCAGGCGAGGGTGCGCCAGGCTGGGCTCCCTCTCCTCCCACCCCAGGCGAGGCAGGCAGGAGGCTGCGCTGTGTGAAACAGGGAGGACGGGAGGGAGCCCAAGGGCAGCCCTAAGAGGGGAAGGAAGGATGGGAGGAGATGGAAAAAGAGAGAACGGCCCCGTTCTCTGGCTGGCACTGAAATGTGAAGGCGAGAGATTGAAATGGGCGCTTGAAGGGACAGAGGCTGAGCCAAGCGCGTTGCAGAGCACGGGCAGCCCAGGGCAGGCAGTGCAGTGGGAAGGGCCTCGGCCCCCTCCATAAACCCACACGTGTGCACTTGTGCAGAGGAACAGCTCCGGCAGCCTCTCCAGCTTTCCAAAGGCTCATTTCATCAGCATTAAATTCCTCCCTCCGGCTCTGCCCAGCTCCCAGCTGCCTCGCAGGTGGCTCCCAGCTCACCCCATGAATTTGCCCTCCAACCAACTCTTCCCAAACCAGCATCAGCTACCTGCATCAGCTACCTGTAAAGTAACTTGTTAATTTGGCACTGAAAATGCCACATCGGTTTCCTGGAGCACTTGGGGATGTTTAAATTCACTAGGGGGGGCTGCCGATGCCCGTTTAGGATCAAGGTGGAGGGGAGGCAAACAGTCCCCCCGCATCCTCTCCAAGCAGCTCAGCAAGGACATAGTGGCAGTCGGTGCTCAGGCTCGAGAGGTGCAGGGTTTTGCTTTAAAAGCCATGAAGTGTTTTTATGCAGCTCCAGGTACTTGCATATTCCCCCAGGAGGAGCACTTCAGGTCATATGGAAACTAGAAAGTCCTACTTGAAAACAGAGCTTGATTAAAAAGAGCTGCAGTTCAAAGCTTGCTTTAGTGAGCGGTGACACTTAATATTGCAGCAAGTGCAGAGGGCAAGAGGATCTAACATAAGTGACGTGCACCTGGCTTTGAACCTGCTCTAATAAGTGGGGCTTAAAATATTTCAGGTGAAAACTTCTAAAGTTCTTCCTTTTGTTAGGAAAGCCCAGACGACATTTGCCCAAGGGCCTCAGAGGACAGGACCCAGCGCTGTTTGACACCGTCTCGTATTATAGTGACCACCAGCAGCCTCGAAAGCAGAGGCTCACCTAGAACACTGGGTGCTGAAGGTAACAGGCAGCCCAATTCTCAGAGAAGCTGAGCAGGAGCAGCCCAAAGCGCACCTCAACCCTGTGCAGAAAGAGAAGAGGGGGGATTCAAGCCCAGTTCGAGCAGGGCTTCAGTTTCCGCTCCCCCACCACACCTGGGAGCTCTGCTCCTGCAGGCAGGCACGGCTGAGCCCAGGCACTGCCGCTTCCTCCTGGCACCAGCCCATTCCCTCGAGTTAACACCCACCTTGTTTCAAGGCTAATTACCCAGCGCAGGAGACTGGAAACACATCAGTGCGCACAGCCAGAGCTCCTGCAGGCCTCACGCGTGTCGGGACTGGGTAATTAGCACCTCCCCAGCCCACAGGAATCCTGACCACTGGAGTCAGAGCCAGGCCCGTGCAAAGGTGAGGGAGGGAGAAGGGCTCTGCCATGCGGGAGCCGAGGGAAGCGAGGCTGCAGTTCCCTTTCCAGGGGCAAAGAGCTGCATCCCTGCACGCGTTGGGGCATTGCTCTGTCCGGCTGGGGCGGCCACAGCACAGGAGAACAGGATGAGGAGTGTGAATGTAAACTCCTGGGCTGGAGAAATCCAGCTCTAAGCAAAAGATCCCAGATCCCAGGCGATCCGTGGTGCACAGACAGGTTAATGCCTCTAGAAAAAGAAAATGTAACAGCACAAAATTATTTTCTTCTGAACTAGGCCTATTCCCACCCTAATTTCTTCCCTCAGCTGGCACAGGAGGTTGGTTTGAAGTGGTCTCAGCAGAAAGAAGAGACTCAGTTCTCCCAAACTCCTACCAGATTCTGCACAGCACACCCCTGCCTTTGGGAGAAGGAACATTTAGCCGACCAGCGTAGTGAGCAGCCAAGGCTGTCTGCTCTCCTGTGTGCCGAGACCTGCAGCACACAGAGAGCCGCTGTAGGGACGGCAAAAGTGATGCTCCAACAGAGCTGAAGGCAGAAACGGCTGGACACTGGCTAATCGTGCAGGCTGCCAAGGGCTCAGCCCCGTGGCTTTGTAGAGCGAGTCTGAGAACAAGGATTGTAACAAGGCTGGGTCCACTCCATCCACACCCAAAATGGAGTGAAGAAAGTCTGTGTCCAGGTCTAAACCTGTGCCACCAAGCCGATGGCCTGGAAACCTCCCTTCACGCTGCCTCTCCCCGCTCCACAGTCCCAGAAGGGGAGCTGAAATGCTGAAGTCTCTGGAGCCCCGGGGGAGCGTGCTGCTACCCCCAGTCAGAGTTTTGACTCGCTCAGGACAATGTTTGCTGTCACAAAGACAAAGCAAGAAAAGCCCCATATGAGCACGAACACAATCCAGAAGGTGTGTCGGAAAGGGGAGAGGTGCTTGTTAACCGTCCCGCTGCCGAAGACCAGCTGAGTGTCCTTCCGACTGCAGTACGCAAGGAAAGCTGGAATGAGATACTGGATCCCATTCCCTGCATAGGCTCCCGTGATCCCCACCAAGGACTCCAGATCGTGGGTGCAGAAAGCCACCAGCACTGGGGGAATCAGCGTGATGGCAGGAAAGACAATCCTATCCACCACCCACGGGTAGGTCCCCCCTTCTCTGTGGAAAAGGGTCTTCCAGTTGTTGCGCAGGGTCACTGCGATGATGGGGAAGTTGGTGCTGATGGTGAAGACGGGGAAGAGGCCCAGGAAGTAACGAATGAAGGCGACGTTGATGATCTCGCAGTTGGTGAAGTTGAGCGTGTACATGTCCATGAGGGTGTCATTGCGGAAGCAGTAAATGGCAGTGAAGGACAGGAGGCTGTAGAAAGCCAGGATCAGGATGTAATCGAGCAGCACAAGCTTGTTGACATGCTTCTTCTTGGAGATGGGTGTGATGAGGGATGGCAGGGAGTGCTGGCACATGAAGGAGTAGACGCACACCCCAAAGAGATTGCGGATACCCGACAGCTGGGCCATGGACGGGTGACCTTCAGCTTGGCCTCTGCTGATGCGGATGAGGGCCAGAATAATCATGAGGATGAAAGCTAAAGAGAGAGAAGGTTTCAGGTCAAGCCCACGTCTGCACTCCCCATAACCCTCCTCCCATCGGCACCGGCAGTCTTGGCACCAGCTCCCTCCTGCTCCACTAGAGCATCTCCTTATCTGTGGAGAAGGTGGTACATCAAAGGCAAGGCACATGGGAATTAATCACGACTTGCTTTCAGCGCTACTCAGCAGATGAGGGACAGGCTCAGGACTGCCTTTGGCAGGCATCTCCCTCCAGTGTCCTTCTTGCAGGGACACCCTCCCACCCTCGACAGCAAACGGTTGCTCTGGGCCCTTCAGAAGTGCAATGCTAACACGGCTGGCTGAGCCCATCGCCCTCAAGGGTCTCAGTCCATGGATGCTTCTGTCACACACCTTGGCTAAATATTACCATTTAAAAATGCCTTTGAGATGTTTGAGCTTTGACCTCTAAAAGAAAAGACTACATCTGACTGCAGTCAGCACCAGGAATGTTCCGACACATTTGCAACCGGACTAATGTTTCCAAGACCTCACCTATGTACGCAGGCAGATGTGCGGGAGCAGCAGCTACTACCGAGCTTTTCTGTCCCTGTGATCTGTCAAGCACGAGAGAGCAAGAACTAGCCAGCCATTTCCCGGGCAGGAGGAACAGGCTGTCTGTAGTTAATCCCAGGGTGGAGAAGCCAGTCTGGAAGGGACTAACGCAGCACTGAAAGATTGCTATTAAAATTCATCACTTCTAGGCACAAAGTCTGCTCGTCTACCCTTCACTTATGTCAGGGAAAAGCCTAACAACATTTTACAAAGCTTATCACAACAAAGCAACGTGCTATGGACAAAAAATGAATTGAGGAGATTGGGCTAATGCCCTTATTTACTTCACTGGTGGAAATCTGAGCCAGAAGCAGTTACTGCTAGACTGTTATTCCTAGCATGGCACATAAAACCAGCAGAAAACGAATTCTGGTGTCACAGAAATCCCATCAACCTGGGAAAGATGATCATCAGCTGCTGGAATTAACAAGAAACGGGAGGAAAAAAATCTGCCTGCGAGGGCAGCAAGCAGCGAGATTTACAGGCTGGTGCTGGCAATGGATGGGCTGCTGTAGCTTGCACAGAGTTGTCTTTTGCACTGGTTTGAGGCATCGGAGCAGAGCTGTGAATTATCAGGTAATGAAAAAAAAAAACACCAAAGTGCTGACACTACTGCTATGGACAACTTTGAATGTCATAAATATAAATACAGAAAAATTAAACAGAGCAGCGCAGTCCTGCAGCCAAGCCTACAGAGGCTGGCCACTGGCACTGTGAGCCAGGCGGGCTCGCGTGGGGTGACAAGGACACTGGCTTGCTCTGTGCCCAGTACTGCTCTGCCTGACGCAGGCGGCTGGGGATGGGAAACCCTGGCAGGGACGGGACTAGAAGGGACAGTTACAGACCAGTTAGCGAACGCTGCCTCTCTTGTCCCCAGCGAGACTGGATTACCCTTAACTGAACATTGCCTCCCATCACCCCCAGCACTCCCTGAAACCCAGCTTCTCCTCTCCCAGCAATCCTCCTTTTCCTCCTGCAGCAAACACCAGCGCTGTGCCGAGCCCTTACCAAGCTACACACTGCATTCCATCTTGTGCTGCCTCAAGAAACCTCTTGCTTCCAGCTGTTTCCCAGTGACAGGGCAAGTCTAACATACCTCCACAAACACTGGACTGATGACAGCAGATCCATTTCTTCACGGCACCACAAGGGCCAGGCCACTTTGGGAGTGCAGGGCTCTATTTACTTTCCCAAGAGCGGTCACAGAGGGCTACGGAAAGCAACAGCTCCTTGCTCTGGTGCCATTCCCCTCACCGTCACTCAAGCCAGCAAGGGAGGGGCACTGTGAACACAGTTCGGTGTGTTCAGAGACAGAGCAACGGTTGTTGTGCCTCCCCCATTGCTCCCTGGAGGGGAGATGCTTGCCAGACGTATCTGCTAGTGCTAGATAGCCCGAGAGCGCTGTGTTCCAGGTGATGTGACATTGGCTGCAGTCCCCAGGCTTGCACAGGCTGCAAGGAAGATGAGAAGGTGCCCAGAGCAACAAGACCAACCAGGTTAGGCAGCCCTGGAAATACACTGAGACCACTGCCTTCCCTCTCACCGGGGAGAGGTGGTTGGCCTCTGCAGCCCAGTCCTGAGCAGTTCCTGTATCTGGAGTAGGTGCAGCTGCAGAAGCCTGGCATCTCTTCCCCTGCACACAAGACAGTAAATCTCCACCTGCTCTGCTCAGCAGAGTGAAAACTGAACTGTTTTCATCTCCCAACTCGTTCTTGCCATTGGCTCAAAACCCCACTTTCTGCACCAGCGCTAACAGGACCAGTTCAGGGGAAGCCCCAGGCTTGCACCCCATCCTCACTTAGAAACCCTCAGGCCCTCCTCTGTCCCAGCATGTGTTTTTCTAGTAGGGAGCACTGATGGGCCAAGGTTTCCAGTGGCTTCCCTAAATGATGGATAGAAGTCCATGGCTTAAGAAGCTATAATTCATCACACCTTTGTTTTTCCTTAAATACTTCCTTCATAAATTAAACCTAGTAAAATTCAAAGTTACAAGGAGCGATAATCCGATACTAAGATCTAAACTGGTACTGTTTCCAACAAGGCAAGCTGTGCTCGCTCTGCCGACACATGATCCTTGAGAGGGGGTGCTGAGCAGACTGGAAGCCTCCCCTGCACAATTCCAGCCCCAGAGCAGACACTAACAGCCCTGCCCCAACTGCTGTGTTCTCTCTCACTCCCTGCAGCAGAAGAGTTTCTCACTCCTGGAACCAGAGAGTTAAAACATTTGCATGTCAGATTTATCTGCTTGTCCCTGGGAGGAGGCAAGCCCAAAAATGAGACTATTTATGTTGGATGATAAATCAAGATGAAAAGAAGATGACAGACTGACTGACAGGCAGCTCTGAGCAGACGAGAGGCAGCTCAGGATCCTCAGGCACACAAAAGCTCCTGCTCGCATCCTCCTCTACCTGGAACAGCAGGCTAAAGGCAGAGTCACACTACACTATCTCAAGTCACCTACAGTTGCCACACAAACTGTCCAACAGTGTTCCTGCACCACAAGGATCCTGGTGAAGCCAGACATAGGTTCATAAAAAAAGCCTTGATCTGTTCCTCTACATGCAGGATGGAGGATATAAGCAACACACTCCAGGGATGAAACACCTTCAGATAACATGACCAACAGCACCCAGAATCACAAAGCAACAGCGATGCTACCGTGGATTATTAGTAGGTTACGTGAAAGGTATGTTTTAAGCCTTGTTTTATACAAATGCTTTAAAAAGCAATTGAGGGTTTTGCTTGTCCTGATTTTTCCACAGTCAGACCCACTCCAAACACACACACCACAGGGAGGCTTCGCAGTCAGCAAGGCACAGAGGGCGCTTCTACTTGTCTCATCTTCTCTCCTCTAGAGGTTTGAGCATCCTTTTCACCGAAGGATGCAAGTGACGCTGTGTGTGTGGGGAAAGGGGATATGCCGTAAGGGAAAAGCTGTGATGAATCTCATCACCGCTGCCCAACTGCCTCCCCTACAGAGCCCTCATCTCATTCTGAGGAGCAAACACTGGCCCTTCTCAAAGCAGACCTTGCAGACAGCCACTGCTGCCTGTCCTGGTCAACTCGGGAGATGTTGATTCAGATACAGGGCAGCTCTGCTGTGGTTCTTGCTGGTGGAAGAAGGATGAATACGGACGAGCACACATCCAAATAAGAGCACTTGGAGGAAATATGGGAGTCTGGGGATACAAAAAAGTACATTGTTGTGAGCTTTGATAGAAACATAACAGAGCTGCAGAGAAGCAGTGAAGATAATTTAGCTATTCTAAGTTTAAAGACTGTTTTGCAGAGTTAGAGCAAACACCTTTGTAAATGAAAAATGCTGTCTTGTGCATGAGCTTCCTCTCTGTGCAGAAAGGCTATTGCAGGAAAAAAAAAAAAGCCCAAGGCCAAAACATGTTTCTTCCCCATCACGGTAGGTTCCTGGAAGAAGAATGGATGCACAGAATGAGTTTCTGGCTTAACCCTCCCTTGCATCCCTGGCAAGACACTATGCATTTGAGATGTTTCACCTGGTGCCCCATGTCTGTGTCTCTTTGGCATGTGGAAAATAGCAGAGAAGGTCCTGAACTGAGACGTCCTGGGGAACAGGGAGCAGAGAGATGCTCTGTCATGTAATTCAGAAAGAGGTGGCTTGGCAAGGGGGAAGCGAGCTCAGAAGTGAGGGTTTACCAAACCATGATGCTGAATTACCTCTCTGGGATCCCAGCAAGAAAGGCCAGATTCAACAGTGAACGTTGGCCTTCAAAGCACTGGTCCCAGTTAAAACAAGGATGGTTTTACTGGCTCTAGAAATTGTGGCAGCAGTCAGTCACAAACCAGGGATAAGTAAAAGATTCACTGGGGAAAAACCCCATCAAACAGAACACAGATTACATGACAGCCACCTGTATGCTAACAGCCAGAAAGGTAAAGACGGAGGAAGAACGATCTTGCCACCCATTCACCACAGTTTGAGTCACATCTTCTCCAACTCTGTCCCTACTCTCATTCCTCCTTCCACATGGGAAGTCTGGCGAGAACATCACCGTACCTGCCCGCCGTCCCTTCCAGGGATCCAGAGAGGCAGTGGCACGCAGCCACACCACCCCGCTATCAGCAGAGCAGCCCACGCCTGGCTGCTCCCCCTACCCTCACCCACAGCCATTTGTTTAAGCAGGCGCCGCGTTGCGCTGCCGACACGTTTGCGGCAGGGCCATCCGTCACCGCCGGCTGACGGTGTGACAGAGCTTTCTTGTCGAAGCGGAGAATCAATATGCCAGGAAATAATGATAATGAATCACCCTTTCACAAAGCATGCCACTAGCTTCCCTTTTCATACATTAGGTGGCATGATGGATTCCAGGAGGAGGATGTTTTCAGGAGCTTCCTGAGCCCATTGTCTTTGGGAGGAGGAAGATCCCTCCCCATCTTAAACTTGATCCTGATCCTCCATCAAGCCACAACACAGCAGACCACTCAGAGGAGCAGATCTCATTCAGTTTAACATGAGGCAGCTCTTCCAGGAGAGAGGGCATAAAAGCAAGAGCACCTGCTCTGTGCATATTGAACAGCACAGCATCATGTCAAGACAGTCCTACCTTCTGCATCCCTAGCCAACACTTGTGCAGTCTGCTTCACTGCTGACGGCTTCCTAGGATGCTGATGTCCCCCCTCAGAGCCAGCTGCCCTCCATCCATGTTTTGGGCAAGTTTAAGAGCCCTCTGCAACTCTGGAACTGCCAGGAATTATGGATGCTGTAGCTTCTGAAGTATTAAAGCATGGCTGGAGTTCACCATGCTGGCAGAACAAAGTATCGGAAATTAAGACATTGATTCTTAAATTTAAAACTCATTTACCCAGTTTCTCCTGCAGAAGCTATATCCTATCACTTGTTCATGACCTCCAGCTCTCTGTAAACTCCAGAGCAGCAACTGGTAAATTTCTCCAACCTTCAGAGGAGGTTTCTATAGGAAATGACAGTAAAGAGGTAACATGAACACCAGGTTTGCTCCATCAGATGTGGGAGCTGGAGTAGTTAAGGATCAGATTTGGCAAGGACAGAGCCCAAAACATCATATCTAGGAAGATGAAGCATTTATGAGTACAGAGACTGTGGGGAAGCAAGATGGATATGTTTAAAGAAGACAGCAATTCTCTGGAGAGAGATGTCAGGAGAAGAGGAGGGAAATTACTTCCCAGAAGAAAGGTATGAGCAAAAGTTGTGGGAAATCAGTGTAGCTCCTTCCTCTAATAGAAAGCAGGGACTTGCAGGGCCAGTGTCACCCTCCCGGCCCCAAAGCCTAAGGCAGGGTCTATGTGGCAGGGGACCGTTGCTCATACAGAGGGGAAGCACAGCCACATGTTGGGCATGTTATGATCACAGAAGCGTGATGCAGCTTACCAGGTAGGCAAGAAAAAGCCTCTCGGGCACCTCCACTCCCCCTGCCATCCCACCCACTCTGCCAGGCTTGGCAAGCTCCTGCTGCAACTGCCTCACACACTACAGCTGCCCTGGCCTCAGGCCAGGCACGGCCCTTTTTGTTCATAAAGGGAAGCTTTATTAAAAAGTACCACTAGGACTTTTTGATTGTCAAAAGCGATTCAGCAGGGCTTCTCTGCTGTAAAGGCATCATTTCCCTGCTTTTCTTTATCATCTGGGGCAGGGTTTGCTACACAACCACCAATATTTACAAGCAGCCTCCCCTACCGTGGTAACAACTTCTGCTGTGAAACCGTTGGAGCTGGCCCTTCGCAGCCCACATCAGCTGGTCTCCACAGACATCTGCACACCAGTAACAGTTCACAAGGAGAAAAACGGCTCTGCACTCTGGTGTTTATCACAGGCGCTTTATCTCAACATATGGGAATGAAAGAGCAGCCAGCGAGGCTTGTTTGCTTCTGGTGGAAAATTACCCGTGTAGTTTATCGTCCTCTCTCCTCCGGTCACCTTTGGCAGAAGCACCATAAAGACTCTGCAACCGGGACTCGGCTCTGAGCTCTGCTGTTGACTTGGTCTATTAGCTTTGACAGTCACTTCTCTCTCTGTGTGAGAATTTACTCTTCTGTGAGAAGGGAATGACACACACTTTGGTGTCCCCATGAGCCTGAGACAGAGCTGTGCATGCTTTGGATAGCACTGGGTGCAGAGCACCAATGTCCCATGAAATCCAGGTGCTCTGCAGCCTTAGTCACACCTTCTCCATCCTGCTTCGGGCCCTACCCAGCAAAGTTTTTATCACCTTGTTCTAACACACACACTCTGAACAGAGAGCTGCTTTGCATGCCGCACACTCACTCTGAAAACCTGTGCGGGCACCATCATCTGGACACTTTTGCAGGGCTGAAAGTGTCCTTATATTTCCAGCTCCTCTTCTCCAGCTCTCAGACCCATCAGTTTGTCTCCTGCTGCCTGGATAAAGTGCTCTTTTCAGGAATGTCAACTCCTCAGGCAGGATCTCAGTGGTCCCGTCCAGCACCGCACGTCACTCTCCATCTGCATCTGAAGTTAACAAGGCTCTTTCACTCACACAGGCACTGCTTCACCCCACTGCCCCCCACAAACAGCACTGAAATGAGCTCCTCAGCCAACAGCTCTGAAAGTAGGCATGACAGACGCACAGCCTTTTAACTAACTCTTCATAAATATATTCACTTCACTTAGTGAATTATTTACCCTGGGTGCTGGCAGCAGCTTTCTCTGCTCCGAAACGAACGCAAGAACATGAAGTAACTTTGTTGAAGAAGCTTGTCAGAATGAACATGCAACAGTGTCCTGATTTACATCCAGTTCCCTCTTCCTTGCCGTTCCTGTATGCCCTGCTCTGTGAAAGGAAAGGGGCAGAGATTGAGCCGGTCCTTCCTTAAGCTGTTTGCAGAAAGCTCCATTTCTGATGCAGAAGAGAGGCCACATTGAGGACTTTGGACACTGACAGACCAATCTCTCTGCAAGACTGGAAGCACTGGACTTCAGATAATCGTCACCCCCTCCTATATCAGCCTCCGCTATAATTCTCAGTCTCTGCAGCTGCAGCTGAAAGGACGTAGCAGAGCAACTCTGGATTTCTGCACTGGATCAACTCCAGCATGGCTGGTTAAGCCTGCTAAGGATGGCAGCAACAGTTACTACAGCAGCTGAAACCTGCTCATAAAGGGAGATGGTCTGAGACCAGTTCTCTGCAGAAAAGTGCTGAGGAGTCCTGTAAAGGGCAGGATTCTGGTGGAAGAAGCAGAAGTATCAGAGAAATGAACAGATAAGGGAAGAGCCTCACCAACGTGCTTTGAAGAGCCCTCTCCTAGTTTCTTGCCTAGCAGCCTTCTACCAAGTATCCCTAGAAGGTGATGGGATGGGGGGACAGGACAGGAAGGAATAGGGGAGAGAGAGGAGAAGAAAAAAAAAGCTTAACGCACATTTCCTGGCTATTCTTGTCCTTTTCCCCTCCCATCTTACTGGCCAGGGAAAAGAGCTAGGGAAGAGATTTTATTTCTGGTCATATAATTGTGGGGCCCTAGTTTGGGCAGGGTTAGGAGTGATGTGTCTCAAGGGCTGCAGTTACGTGAGTGGTTGTGGTGTGATCTGACTAGGCTACAGGGATAGGCAACTGAGTCTGAGCAACCAAACCTAGAATTTTATTCCTCTATAAAATGTCTCTTTATTAAAACACAATACTTTCTAATAACTGCAATACAGCATCAAGAACAGCACATAGAGCAAATGTCCCACGTGGGAGCTGTCTGGGAACATTTGCCAGCGACTCTTCAATAACAGTGGTGATAATCATGCTACCAATGTCTTTAAAGCCAACAGTGCTCACCTATAGAGCTGGGCATCTCAGGCTGCAACAGGCTGCAATTAATCGGGTTAGCTGCTTAATACACAATAGCCCAATGTTTGTTGCTGAGCTCCCACAAGCCCTGTCCTTTTGTTATCTTTCCTAATCCATATCCTTTCCCATGACGCTGCTAGACAGTTATTATCCAATATTATCCAATAATAGAGAGGTAGGGCTGTGCCCCAGCGAGCTGCGTCGCCTCTGCTTTGAAAGGTGGATCAGACTTGCCTGGCTCAGTCCCTTTTGCCCTCCAGCAGCTCACCCCTAACACCACCCAGGTGATCAGGATTGAAGAAAGGAGGTGGGAAAAAAAACCAGCTAGATATTCAAGTCTCTTTAGGGAGCAATCCATCACCATCACAGATTTAAATCCTTGAGGAAAAAAGAGCCCAATGTCCAAACAGCAGAATTGGAAATATCATCAGTTCTAATTTATTGCTGGCTTAGTTGGTTTAGTCTTCTGCAGGAAATGCCCTATTCCAAGAACCTTGTAAGAGACCTGGAAGCAGGCTCCAAAACTGGTGAAGGACTGGGGCTGGTAACAGCTCCAAACCTGCAAGGCTGAGGTGGAAGAGAGCTGAAAGGAAGGAAGGAGTTACAGTTTGAGGGAAGGAACCCTCCCTACCCCAAGGGGACAATTCATACCTCCCTGGTGAACCAGTCTGGGCCCTGCTCTTAGCATCCTTGCTCAAGGGCTGGGCCAGCCAGCAAGGTTGTATCCCCAACTCGGATCAAGGCTTCACCTTAAGCACCATTACCAGTATTTAAAACAAGTGATTTTCGCCAACTAGCCCTTTCTCCACAGAAGCACAGATGACAGGCTCCCTATCACACCCATTAGGGTGCCTGTGCTCAGTCTCCCAAGGCAGTTTGGGCATGAGTAGGAGAGGGCTGACAAAGCAGCCTCAGGAGCTGTTACAGTTGGGAAAGGGATGGGAACTTGTGTAGACAAACCCTTCCACACCAGCCAGCTCACTGAGAACAGAGATCTCTAAGCACAGATAAGGCCAGCAGTTCAAGCACCGACTGCTACACTGAGTTTAACCGTTGGCACTCACCCATGTGAGGTGGCAATCAGTTTTGCAGCCAAGTAGGTAAGCTGTGACTCTTCAGAAGGCTGCCAACAGCTCGATGGCTCTGGAAGCCCTCTCTCTGCCATCAGCCCCGCTCCACCTGGAGACGCAGATCCACCACCCTCTGTGCTCCTCTCAGTCCTGAGAGGGAAATGGCTCGCCATGCCAGCCTTGTTTCCAGCTGAGCTCTCCATGTTCAGCAGGCCCAGACAGTGAGGGCCCATCTGTCTGGGCTCTCTAGCAGTACGGCACTTCGGCTTGCAAGCTCCTCCTTCAACTTCCTCCTTTTAGAGACTTCAGAGGTGCCTGTCCTGGCTAGTCCCTCACCCTGGGAGGAAAAACACAGCCAGATGAAGGTTTGATCCCTGCCGCATCACCATGTTCTTTCATCCGGCCCATTTTTAATTTCCAGTTCGGGTCCCAGAGTTTAATACTGCATTTTTCAGAGATAGAATTAAAATTTTCTTGTCCACAAGGTGTGGAAAGTGACCACTGTAAGCTTTGTTAGCTGATGTGCTGCTTAAGATGAGCACGAGGCTCTGGAAAGAGGCTAGTGACATTTGATTATCACTTAGATCAGGAGAAAAAGGGAAAGCAGCTTTCAAAGGCAAGGCTGACACTGTTACAAACACCAGCAGAAATGACCTTCACACACAGCTAGCTCTCCCTGCTGCCAAGAACCATCCTCTCAGCCACTGTCATCTGAATTGCCAGTACACCTACGGCAGTGCAGCCTTACATCAGCCACTGCTGCTCCAAAATCCAGGGCCTTTTCACCACGCTGGGGAAAAGGGTGTAGGGCAGCTCCTGCAGTACCTGCATTGCAAAGCCTGTACTGGCCTCCCAGCTCAAATAGGCTTGATTTTTTCAAATCACGATGCAAAGCACGGGTCAGCTTCCCGTCCACACCAGGCCAGCGGGGACAGGTAAACTGAATAAGCCACTCTCTGTGTGGGAAGTTTTTACCCAGCAAAACAAACAGGCAGGCTGGCAGCTCCAGCGTTCAGCTCTGCTGTTCAGAGTGCTCGGCAGAAGGGGAGCCACCTTCAGCACCACGTGGCTAAAAACAACTCAAGGAAGATGAAAAGGCACATATTAGAGCAGTACAGGAGTCCACATCTGGCCACTGGCATTCAGACAGGACAAGTTCAGGAGAGCACAAAACACCAGCCACGACCATTCTTTAGGATCTAAGCTCTCTAAACACCACCAAAAGACCAACCCATGTTTAACTCTCAGCCCTGCTTCTGGAGGAAGGGATAGAGGTGATGTGAGGACATGGGAGAAGCCAGCTTGATAAATCTAAACAGTACAGGATCCATCCTTAGCCTGGCATCTGCAGCAAGAGCTTTTATCTGTTCCCTGCATAATATGGCTGTTTAATAAATCGTCTTTCCTAATAAACCTATCCCTCATTGTACACATACGGAATCCGTCGCTCTAAGTAGCCACTGAGGTGCTGTCAGGGTCATTAAATATCATTATCTGGGGCAGCTGTTCCCCAGCGTGCTGACGCAGGAATCAATCAGGCTAAAGCATGAGTTTCCCCTACACTTCTCCAAACACTGCCTTTGTCCCTCTCCATCAAACGATGAAAAGAGAAGCAGTTCTGCATTTCTGCCAAGGTTTAGCAATCCTCATACTGGAAGGAGCCAGCTAAAGGGAAATGAATGGCAGATCAGGCAGACGTCAGGTTGTCACAGAGACAGGATGAGGCCTGACTGATGTCTTTACCAGGAAAGAGGAGGCAAAATGGTTGGAAACAGGCCAGTGAGCTGAACAGAGATTATTCTTTTTAAGAAAAAAAAAAGAAAAACACCAAAGTAAAACAATAAAAAAAACCCCAAACTTCCTTTAATATCCCTTAATGATAACATATTTCTCTGAAGAATATGGGAGCTTTCAAACCTTTCTGTGCTCAGACAACAAAATGGAAAAACATACAATCAGGATTTTCACACCATTGAGGTCAGGATTTGTTAGCTCAAGCTGTTCAGCATCTGAGACTTGAGGGCTTAAAATTCAGCCTCACTTTCCTGGGTGACAACTGCTTAACCCCATCTCAGATGTTCCCTGGAACAGAGGATCTCTATTCCTCCACAGTGACTGCCAGCTGCTCCCCAACAGGGTCACAGCCCTTTGAACTCCCAGAAAAGGGATGATAGCCAACTGAAGTCAGGTCGAGTGTTTGTGTGTGCGGTGGAAAATAGTTTGAGAATCAGCTTTTCCTATTCCAGGTCAATAATAGGTATAAACAGAGCTAATTCTGTGCTTGAACAGTCTGGGCCCATGAATCAGGAAGCTGTTAACCTGCAAAAACGCTGCTGGTGCTGTAACACCTTCTCTGTTAGCCCCGAATATCAGCTGCTCTGTCTAGGTTACACAAAACAAGAGAAACCTCAACATAAGCCTCCGTAACACACACATACTCCCCTCTCAGCCTTTAAGGGCATGTACACGTATAAGCCAGATACGAGGCAGCTGCATCTTTGGATGACAAAAGCACTGCAAAAAAAGTAGCAATATCTTATTTCTCCTTAAGGGAATTATCTGTCTTCCCAGAAGATTTTAGAGAGAACTCATGAGAGCTGGGCTTCCCAAGGTCAACATACACTGGGGGTTTCCAATGCAGCATATCCTACACTAAAGCAATGCCCAGGAATGCAAACAGATGATAAAACTGAGAGCAGAAAGTCTACAGAAGTGCCTTTTGTTCTCAGATCAAAACAAAGATCACTCAAAGTCCATTGTATAAATGCTGAGAGAATGAGAAACTTACTGCTGAACAGCAAGAGGTGGGTATCATGGTTAGTGCCCCCACAGAAGACTCTTCCAAATCCCTTCTGCCTCTCATACAAACCAGATTAAAACTTCATCTACCAGTTCATGTCTGATGGAGAACAATTTGGGTTGTTTTAATCAGAAATTTCATCCTAAAACAAAAATCCTTTTCCTCAAAGATTTATCATGCCTGGACAATCCACCTCCCTCAAAGAGATTGTTTTGACAAGCACTTGTTTCCAAACAAGAATATCTTGGGAAACAGGAAAAAAAATAAAAAGAAAGAAAAGCAAGCGTCAGTAGCGTGACTCAGTTTACCATCTATGGCAAAGATGTGGCCAAGACTCACCTATCCATCTCATGAGGGACGTCATGATTTGAAGATACTTGGTCTTCTGCACATTGAAGAAGGTGAAAGGACCCAGGAGGAGAGTGAATGCTGCCTGGAAGGACAACAAAAACACCCATTAGGTTAAAAACCAGAAATACTGCTAGTACGACAAATTTATCAGTCAAGCAAAGCTCGCCTTGAAAGTTCACCTCTAGACACGTCTGTTTGTCACTGAGCTTTCTTTGTTGCTCAGTTTTACAGCTAGGCTGGCTGAGACACAGGGGGTCAAGCAAGCTGCTCGGTATCAGAGAACATGCCTTGGGCAGAAGTAGAGCACAGGATCTTCTTGGCTCTCAGCCGCTTCCTATCACTGCTACAGCACGTCTTTACTGACACATTTCAGTAAAAGCTTTCAGTACAGCCTTATGGAATATTAAACTATGGCCTCTTTGACTGGGTACATGCTCAGTTTAGGTCTGGATAGCAATAGCCATGACCAGTCTGCTCGCATTAACATTAATGGGGTAGCTTCAGGGTGTCCCAGGCTGAACAGCAACAGAGCCAGGTCTGCCCAGAACATTTTTTTTCCCCATGCTTTAAGTTGCTTGTTTTACAGCGGGAAGCTTATACCATAACAGTTAAGCTGTTGACTTGGAAGCTGAAAACCTGTGCAAAGTGAGGGGGAGGGAATAAATCAGAGATACTTGTAAGAATAAACTTAATTCAGTGTGGAAATTAAAGACCCTGTCAATGAGGAAAGATCTATCTTCACTGCCCTCTTAGCTGTACATCGAGAGACACCGAGTGGCACTCAGAGCCCTGTCTAGTGCAGATGGAGAAAAGAAAATGCTTTACTGCAGGAAGACAACAGACCTTGACCGAGGTCTGAACGTGAACTGAGAAAAGCTACTTGTGACAGGACAGGGAGACAAAATGGGTGTTACAGAAGGCAGCCCTGCTCATGATCCACAGGATGGCATGGGCTAGCGATATACTAACAGGTCCAAAAGCTGTAAGCACGCAGTATCTAGAAAGCCACAGCATACACAGTACAGATTTGTTGAGCATCCCAAAAGGATTTTCAAAAACAAATACTCAACATTAATATTTACACATTGCTCTTTTCCATGACTTCTTAAAGCAGTTCCAAAAAAAAAAAGTGTAACCAGAAGGGAAGAACTGGGACACAAAAGGGCAGGCTGCGGAGCCTCAAGGTCTCTGTTTGATCCCAACAGAGTCAGTGACAGAAATTAATCCAAGCTATTTTAAGACTAGTACAACCCCAAGAAGCCTTTTTTGAAACTGTTTCAGAATATCTGTGAGGCAAATTGGAAACGCCTTGCATCACAAGTATTCTCAGAAAACCAAGGCAAACCCTTAAGGGGACCAGAGGAGAGAACCCTTGGTTTCACACGTCACTCGGTCAAGATGTATTCTGACCTGAGGCCATCATTTACACCAAGTCTTGTTTTTTTCTGCTAAAAAAAAAAAAAGACAGAAAGCATGCACAGAAAGTAATTGAGGATCGCAAGAGGAAACGCTGATATCACACTGAACACAACAACACAGGCGTAACTGGCAAGACTAAGAGCTAAACCAACCTTAATACTGATGACACTCAGTTTAAAAAAAGACTTGTAACTGGCTGGTTTGCTTCTGTGTTTAATCTTCTCCTTCTTGTTCCTTTCTAATTCCTTTTCGAGCTTCACTCCACTGTCCTTCCACTGTCTCCTGCCATCTCCAGACTGCCACTCCATCCCAGGATAGTGCACAAACCCCAAAGGACTCAATAAACTTTTAGTCTAAAGAGAGATGTCAAGGACCTAGAGTAAACCAAGAAGACACCAACCCTCTTACTTGAAATTATTCTCAAGTTTGTGACTAGTATCTTTCAACCTCCCCTCCCAACACACACACTGCTCAACACAGCCTCCCTTCAAATCATGTTTATAGCTCGTGTGTCAGAAAGAGTTGAAACAAAAAGAGGCGGACGAAGGATGGTGATAATTAAGGAACAGGTGTCTTCTGCAAATCAGAATGCACCAGAACCAATTGGCAAAACAGCACCTCAAAGCATGGCAGGGATTGACACAATCTCTGAGCACCAAAGCAGCTGGGTCTGAAACCTGGATTTGTATTAAGCACTGAGGAAAGAGCTGTGTTAAGGTGGGTTTGGGACTCAGTTGCTGAAAAGCATCAAAAGCATCATTAGGTACTGGAAGAATCTGGGTCTTCTATGTGCTCCCCAACAACTGCTGAGGAAGCGTAAGGAATTCACAGAATGGTGGGGGTTGGAAGGGACCTCTGGAGCTCACCCCATCCCACCCCTGCTGGAGCAGGCACCCCCAGAGCAGGGGCACAGGGCCGCGTCCAGGCGGGGGGTGAATGTCTCCAGGGAAGGGACCCCACAGCCTCTCTGGGCAGCCTGTGCCCCTGCTCTGGCACCCGCACAGGGAAGGGGTTTGTCCTCATGTTCAGGGGGAACTTCCCGTGTTCCAGCTTGTGCCCGTGGCCCCTTGGCCTATCACCAGGCACCACTGAAAAGAGCCCAGTCCCATCACCCTGAAACCCGCCCTTCAGATACTTGTAGGCATTGATGAAATCCCCCCTCAGTCCTCTCTTCTCCAGGCTGAACAAACCCAGGTCTCTCAGCCTTTCCTCAGAAGGGAGATGCTGCGGCCCCCTGATCATCTTGGTAGGTCTCTGCTGGACTTGCTCAAGCAGTTCCACATCCTTCTTAAACTGGGGGGCCCAAAACTGGACACAGCACTCCAAATGTGGTCTCACTAGGGCAGAGTAGAGAGGGAGGGTAGCCTCCCTCGCCCTGCTGGCCACACTCCTTTTAATGCACCTCAGGACACCGTTGGCCTTGGCCCCAAGGGCCCGGTGCTGGCTCAGGGTCACCTCGCTGCCCCCCAGCACCCCCAGGGCCTGCTCAGCAGAGCTGCTTTCCAGCAGGTGAGGCCTCAACACATTCATTCCTCTGGATGTTACACTCCACTTTCCACAGTTATTCTCCAATGCTCAAGGCATCTTACACAACCAAATCCGTTGAGCAACTCTTTCAACCCTCGCCCTCCTCTGCGGGCTTTACTGCTCAACTCATGGAGAAGAGATACAAGTTGTTGCGCCTGAATGGTTGGATTCCTCCTCCCTCATCCTTTAAGATGATCAGCATCTTCTGTTCTTAAGAAGATCCTGGAGCTGGTCCAAAGGAACCAAGTGGGAGGTGAATTCAAACTTCAATGAATTCAAATTTCTGTGAATACATAGAAATGTATTACCTTTTCCACTTGACACCCATTAGCGAACCAAGATGGATATCCACAGATCAATACGCACGACGTTAAGGCCTGGAATGAGAAGAGGTTGCCCTGCTTTGCAGAGATTTGTGCCAACAGCTTTTAGGGAGGGAAGCCATGGCACACACTGGACTGCTTGAGAGGAGGAAGGCAGGGCAGAAGAGGATATTAAACGGCCAGATTAACAACACGTCAATGTGAAATTTTGTACAGCTTCACAGGATTCAGCACAGGTCAGGAAAGGGGGATCAGTTCCTCACCGACAGCCAGGACACGAGGGGCAAGGACTCAGTCCCTAGATTAGAGCTAATCTCATCATCAGCCCTCAGAAGAGTCCCAAGGCCAGGAGCCTTTTTAAAAACACACCCCCAAAAGGATGAGAAGAGACCATGATGCTAGTAGGAAGATGTCTGCTTTCTCTACCTCACTGTGCCAGACACCTAAATGCTCTTCCAACCCATTAAGTTAATTAGTTTCATAACTTCTCCCTAAGGAAAAAGTAAGCCCAAATAAGCACCTCAAACATATACCTGAACTTTCCACCTGATGTTCTCCAGGCTCAGGCCTCCTCCAGAGAGATATAATTTACAAAGTGCTTAATTACATGTACTAGTCAAACAATCCAAAACCTACACAGAAAACTGCACCAGTGAGCCTTGCCAGAAATCAAATATGCACAGCTCCAGCACATCAAAAAGCTCTTCCAAGTTTTCCAGTTCACCTCTTGAGCTAGCTGAGATGATTTCTAGGAGTTTATCATTCTCTTCCTAAGCTTCAGCAAATTAACCCAAGGCAGAATGAGCATAGTCTACTTTGATCAATTTTTTTCTGCTAGTGAAGTGGTTTCCTATTAGAACCGAGCAGGTGTACATGGCGATTCATTGTTAAGCCTAAGCAAGGTAAGGAAATCTTCCCTTTGGCTAAGGAGAAGCATCAGATCTATCAAATGCTGTTAATATTCACAGGATAGCAGAGAGAAACCTTTACTGTGTTTTTGCAGAGTGGTTCCCCAATTTCTCTCCAAGCTCCTCCATTAAACAGGGAAAGCTAGACTAGTCACCAGGCTTGCTGTTGAGGGGTACACGGAACCCACACACAACAAATAAATGCAACAGATGCAAAATTCCTTACTTTTCCTTCCTTCCTCATACTAAAACCAGCATGATGATCCAGCACATTAGTGACTGAAAAAACAGTAGTTTTCTTGCTTTTACTGACATTTCAAGTCAGAAAATTAGAAGCCAGCAAGTGCAGAGGAAAGAACAGCAGCTTGTCACCCTGAATCACAGTCTGCCCTCCAGGCTAGTAGGAGCCATGAGCAGCACACCAGCTTGCTCAGCCCCAGGGAGGGTCTTCAAATCCATTCCTCTCACCAAGCCAAGCCACAACAGTACCGGCACCAAGGTCTGGGAGCTTCTCTTAGCTGGCTGCTCAGCTGACGCCACTTTCCCAGCCTCTGCACCTGTCAGCTCTTAGTATTTCAAAGTAAAAAGCAGGCAGGTCAACTCAAAGTCTTCTTGCCACAGGGGAAACTAGCTGGGGCTTACCATTGCCTGGAATATATTTTTATTTATATTTATAAAAGTGTATTTTATTAAAGCTCTTATGTTAAAACTTGGTTACATAACCTTGTTTATTGGTTTATCTTAAAAAAGCAAAAGTAAGATCAAGCGTTGATAGTACATCTGGCTGGTTTTATCAGCTTAGTTTCAGCCAAGAGGACCACCAAGAGAGCTCTCAACCACTAACCGATGGCCAGCTAATACCAAGAGTCATTCAGACCATACAAACATGCTTTAAGCCAGTCAGAGAGCTGTATTGACTAACCAAGTTCTTTATTGACCTGAAGGGTCCATATATCACTCTGAACCAGTACAGTTCAATAGCTTTCATCTGCTTCCCAGCATGCAGCTTTAACAGAAGCAGCCAATACAGCTCAGGAAGCACAATTAGCATCCAAAATGTGGCTGATTCATGTATTAGATGCAGTAGTTCCAGCATTATGGCTAGTGCCTGCACACATTTGCAAGAGGACCATCTGAAAACCAGCTTCATTCATAACTGTCATCAGAACTTGCTTGTTTTCATGCTCCACAAACTCATCTGTAAGAATTGCATCTGTCTTTGGTCCTTGCTGAGTAGTGAATTAAAAACAGTAGCTACTGTTTCTTGTTCATTCAGAGCCTGGCAACTTTCAGACAGTTGAGTAGAAGCAGGGTATTTACCTGAGCAAAGTGAGACAACGAAGACTGACCTTGTTAAATGCAGTAAATACTCCAGAAGTGGGGGGGGGGGGGGGGGGGGGGGGGGGGGGGGGAGAGGGGAGAGGTTGGGAGTTTTTGGATAAATGCATTTGTGTGGCAGAGCGCTTTCACACCAATGCAAAGTTAATAAGTCTCAGAAATCAGGCCAAGGATCCCTCCGTTTTAATATGAAGATGGTAAAGAGATGTTGCAGTGTTCTCTCCTTAGATATCTCCCTTGGGACTGAGGCCCCAACCACCCTTTCCTCCTCCTCTTCCTCCCAGCCTTCCTCCCCCTCATTCAGAACCAGAACCCACCCCAAACCAAAGCCTTCCTTGGAGGCTCTTTCTTCCCCTTGATAGAGGTGCCAGCATCTCACACAAACTTCATTCCAGGATAGGACCAACTCTGCTCTGCAGACGTTAATGTTTGGGTTTCACAGCTGTTGAGCAACAGCACCTCTTCTCCCAAAGACAAGAGTACAGCAAACAACCCTACTCTAATGGGGAGCAAGCTGACGAAACAAAACGGATCGCTCTCCTTGGTAGACTTTGCCGCCTTGGCTGGAAAGCTGAGAGTGCTTCACACAGGACTATGGGTACACAGCATTCCCACTG
This sequence comes from Phalacrocorax carbo, assembly GCF_963921805.1. Taxonomy (NCBI): domain Eukaryota; kingdom Metazoa; phylum Chordata; class Aves; order Suliformes; family Phalacrocoracidae; genus Phalacrocorax; species Phalacrocorax carbo. The sequence continues at coordinate 2,261,934 of NC_087528.1, forward strand.
CAAAGCAAGATAACGACAGGAAGACACAAGCCCTCCTGAAAGAACACTTCCCAGAGGAAGCTTTGTTTGATTCAGTTCTCAGGCACAAGGAAAGTCTCCTTGAGCACGGTAGGAAAAAGCAGACATTTCATCCACGCTGTCAGGAGTGGCAATTCTGACACCCACTCTGCTTCTGCAAGACATCCCTGAGCTATTTCACAACCCAGCTGAGCACTAGAAGGGACAAACAAAACAATATAACAAAACCAGACTGCACAGGTATGGAGATCAGACAAGATGTTTGGAGAACCAGGGACTGGCCGATCTGTTCCCACCTCAGGTACTCTCCTCTAGAGTGTGTCTAAGGAGACATCTACGAGGGAAAACCCAAACCCCAAACTTGATTTACCATCACTGACACAGGTCAGAGGTTTTGTTCCTGGTTGGACGCTTGAACCAGACCTATAGTCTTCAGTAGAGTAGTTTCTTGTTCATTTGTGTTCCCATACACATCCTCAGGGAATTTTTAGGGCTGACTTTGGAGAGAAATATTAAACGCAAGGTGCTTTCCCTGCTCCCATTTGGGACTCCTAGATAAAGAAAGCAGAGCTTTGTAACATTTCAGAGCTACTTGCAGCTACACCAACACCCACCCGCAGCCTCCGGTAGCTCCTGTGCACCCAATTCAAGTTGTGGCAGATGCTATGCTACCCAGCAGCAGGCTCCAGTTGCTCATGCCAGGGCTTCAGTGCTTTTCAGCTAAAACACGTCAAGGGAAAAGGGTCTCGAGTGCAACGTGATGCCCCTTCTGCCATCTCTCCTCCCCTTCACTAGGGTGACACGGCCACGTTTCTCTCCTGCATGAGCTCATATCTCAAGCTAGAGAGCCAGATGGCACACCAGTGAGGGCGGCGATCCAAGCTTTCGTCGGTAAAGCTTTACCCCTTGCAGTGGACAGTACAAATATAAATACATGTAAGGAGTCTGATTATTCAGGAAGGAGCTTTTTAGAGAGCTGGAAAGAAAAATAAAGCCGAAGATCCACAGCCTCTCAAGGCTGGCGGCAGGGCTGCAGCAGGGGCCATGCTGATAGGCAGCAAGTTATCAGCACACAAGCAATTATGAAGCTCTTAAAGTTGGTTGAAAAAAGATAAACCAGCAACAGAACAAGGACTGCTCAAAGAACTTGAGAGACAAGAGGGATTTTAACCTCCAGAACCTCTGAGGAGTCAGAAAGTCACAACGGAGGGAGGATGCAATCGCCAGACATCCCACAAGGAATATTTATAGATAAAGAAACAAAGGCAGTTACGGTTTGAGTACAGCAGGCATCTGCTGCCACAGCAGCTCCGGTAATTAACGTGCTGCTCTCGGGACACCTGGCAGAGGTTTATAGTCATAACTCACACGAAGCATACTGCTGGCACTAAGGAGCCCTCACCCACCTTTCTCCCCAGTATCTTAAGGCAGGGAGAAGGTATCCCCCAAGAACTAAGACCTCAGCTGCTGCCAGGCTGGTTTCTTGCCAGTGAATCAAGTGGCATTTCACCCTCCCACACCTATGGTGCCCATTAAGCTGGATGCTGCTGCTCATGGTTCCTGTGCCACAGTGCTCCCAGAGCTTCTTCCAGGTGGAAGACCTTCTGCAAGAGTTGGAAAGAAGCACCTCCAAAGCTACTTAGTTTAGTGAATCTGAGTATGATCTAGGGATTTTCCAAAGGTTCTAGCCCAGTACCAGCTGATGGCACCTTGCTTTTGACTGCCCATTCAGCAAACGAGTGTACTTGTCCCAGCTGATGTCCTTGCAAGCTGGGACCTTGCCGTGCATCTGACACACCAAGGACCAGCCAGCAACTGAGCAGCCTCTACGTGCAGCTCTGGGAGGTCGAGGCAGAAGCAGCCCATGGATGGCGAGGCAGTACCAGAGGGTGCTGCTCCCCTCTCCCCACCCTGACTCAGGGCCACAGTCTGCTTCTGGAGCTGGCCCACCTCTAAGCACCAGGAACTTTCTGCTTTGGAAAGAACACTCTGGAAAAACAGTTCTTCCTCTGCTTGAAGTGAAGAAATCCAGACACAAAGTGTTTTCAGAAAGACATCCAGTGCAAGGATTGCAGTCCCTGGCACACCTGGGGTGTGCAGGATCACAGCCAGCAGCAAGCTCACACTCTGGGGTAAATACACTTCCATTATCATTTTTCACAACAAGAGAAATATGGAGGCCAGCAATAACCGCGAGGTGACTGGTATCTAATTTTTCATCATCGGAGTATTTATGGCATGGCCATTTGCAGCATCTTGTAATCACTTTACCGCCTCCTTGACCCCTGGCTCCCCCTTATTCTGCATCTCCTAATTGCATCTGAACAAGCAGGAGGGAAGCAGCAAAGTGGATAGATGCAGGAGAGCTGAATGGTTGGTTTGTGATACTTGGAACGACAGCAGAGGAGTTGCAGAGCCAGGTCTGGCTGTAACACCCCCACCCCCCCCCCCGCCACGAGCTTGCTTTGACCTCCCACAGGCTATGAAACAGGAGCCTTCCTCCTTCCTGACACTGGGTAACCTTGAGGAGTCATCCCCCGCCTCCCCAATTTATTAGCATGGTATGAGAGATTAATGAGTTCCCTCCAACAAAGTGTGAAGGCATAATCATTATATACAGACACTGCCCAGAATTCCTGCATATTCATAGCCTCTTCTGGCAGGGTATTGGCAACTACAACAATATTTCTATTGACTACAAAAGCCCCTGGGTTACACAGCATAAAGCAAGGGAGACATGGACCAGCGTGACATGGATGCACAGAGGGCCCTGCAAACATGTCAAGCCACAAACTGCCAGGGTTAGGAGGTACTTGGGTTCAGCAAGGATGACTGTTCCTGAAGGCCACTAACCCCTTGCCTGCCACAACACAAACAGTGCCTCCACCACTTAAGCCATTATTTTTCCTCTTCCCCTCCCTGCAAACTTCTCAGTTGAGTTTCACACTGTTCTTCAACTGCCTGGACAACATTATCCCGTTCACTGTGCCAGGCAGGAGTTGCCCGAAGGGAAAGGAAATGTCCCACACTTTACCTGCTTTGCAGCAGCACAAAAGCAAGAGAGAAAGAAAGCCTTGTTGCCTGGGGCTAGTGGGGAGTGTGCTTGCTCCCAGCCTCCTCCTTTACCTTCCCAGTACAGTGCACACCAAACTGGTGCAACAGGCATCGGAGATCAGCTCTGCCTGAGAGCATTATACCGACTTCAACTTACAAGATAAATCCCAGCTGCATTATTTGTATTTATAGTCCTGCTTACAGAAGAATGAGCCACGTGTGGGATTTGCTGATGTAGTCCAAAAATCCACATTTTTGGACAAGAGCATCAGAGCATCAGTGATCTCACCCAGACATAAAGTGCAATTTAGGAGGATGTTAAGAAGTTGCAGGCTTATCTGGGAACATAAAGAGATACTAGTCTGTCCAGAGCTCTTTCCACAGCTTCTGGGAACGTTCAGAGTGGCATAACTGCACAGTTCTGCAGCCCTGGTGCTTTCTACCTGGATATTAAGGAACTAATGATAATTTCAGGAGAGGAAAGATCAAGACTGCTATTTACTCGATGAAAACGCTGATGCGAATCAGGCAGGCAGGAAGGTCAGACCTCTGTTTAAAAACAAAACTGGTGTTAAAGCACCGAACAAAATACTGGAAAATATGCTGTTGAGAAAGAGGCTTGTATCGCAGCTGTCAGGGGAGAGCTTAGCTGCCTTAACAGGTCTTCTCCAATCCTGGCTTCTAGGATGCTGTTGCTACCACTGCACAAAATAACACCGCACGAGGAAACACATTTATTACTTATTTTCTACAAAAGTGTTCCAAAAATGAAAGATCTGTGAGTCTGCTGGAACTATCTAGTCCATGAAAGGAATTTTAAAAGGCCTTTTCTAAACCTTTACAACTTGTGTAGCACATGGGCGATCGCAAACAGGTATGAGTTCTGACACCTGCCCTGTCCAGCAGAGATTGGTCTCCAATATCGAGAGACAACAGCGTCAGCTTTGGTACCTTGCTGCCCAAGTCAGCTTTACTCCAAAGGACAGCTTTATTTAGGAAAGGCAGCTGCACGGGCTCTCAGCCTTACCAGGGTGGCTCCGCTGGGCAGCGGGGGCTGTAGTCTGAGCCCAAACAGCATTGGTGAGTTCAGGAAGTGCACAAAAGCAAACAGAGATTTTTCTAGAGCCACCTCTTTGCCCAATTGGTTTAGCTCACTTGCTTCCAAGATTCAGGCCCACCGTCCATCATCACGTAAGTCAAACCAAGCACCAAAGGGTGCAGGACATTCTTCTATGGGGAATCCAAGTGCACCTGAGCACACCAACAGCCTCTGCCCATCACACCAGACACCTTGCTTCTCTTAAGGGCTGGTAGCACCTGCAGCACATCTGGCCAGGCTTACAACCAGCAGCACAGCCCCCTTCGCTTCCGCACAGCCCTTGCCAGCCGGCTGGAAGTGGCAGGAGCGAAGGATTGGCCCTTTGGAAAAGCTCAGTGTCCAAGTGACAGCGCAACCCGCAACCCAAGCGCCACTTAAGGCAAAAAACGCTTCTCATTGTGAACAGACAGCTCTGTGCAGAAAACACATTCCTGCCCCCTGCACTATTGATTCTCCTGTGAAAAGAGACAAGCTAATCCTTTAAACGTAGTTGCTTCAATCCGTGCTCTTGCAGTTGCTTCACTATTGCACCAAAGGCTCACTCTCCTACCCAGCCCTAGCAGCAGGGAGGCTCGCCTTCTGGCTGACATTTCTTTTACTCAAAATGCAATCAGTTACAAGGAAACCAACAAAAATCACATCCCAGAAGCTGAACTCCAGCTCTTAAGTCACCAGCACAACAAGTTTACATTCCACTTTAACAACACCGCACTCCTCCTGCCAGGTCAGGAAAAGCCTCGTATTCACAAGACCAGTTATTATCTGAAGTTCTCTTTGCATTAGGAAACATGAGGGGTGTGGAAACTCCAGAAGAGCTGGTTTATCTGTCACAGGCGTATGACAAGCGAGCAATCGAAAGAATTTATTGACAAGTCTGCAGAAGAAGAATGGACCAGGATGAAGGAGGCAGGATTTATGCCATATTAACAAGGCTGTGTGCCACTTTCAACCTTATTAATTTCACAACAAAAAAGGATGAGAATTGCCTTCCCATCCCACATCCAGACACCATTTATTTTAAACAAACTTGGCTCCTGTCCTTCTTCAACCACTTCAGAGCAAAGCAGCAACTTAACCGACCTTACTTTTTGGAAGCTGACTAGATGAGAGGCAACAGAAGACTCCAGTCAGCCTCTGAGACTGGGCTTTTAGCCAAGCAAAGCTGTTTTTCAGAGGCACCTGTAACAAACAGGGCTATTGGTATTTATGCTTAATGCAGTACTAATTCCTCTCCTCCCACAGCAATAGTTCAAAACTCAGGTGCCTGTATGTACACAAATGGCATAGTATTCTGTACTCTCAAGAAGCTTTTCCCTGTTTTGAAGGCTTTCAGAACTGGATCTATGCACAGAAGTAGCGGCCACCTTTTTTGTACATTTTTTCTACTTCTATATCAGTATAATAATGAAATGTATCAGAGCATTTGTGGTAGGGAATATAATGCGATATCTTTGGCAGGAAGGTCTTACCATTAATAACGTCTTACAGGATATGCAACATGCTAATAGTGCCCCAGTCCTGCTCCATCCTTACTGTAAGCAGGGGTAACCTGGAACTTAACGATGCTACAGTTTAAGCAATTTACTTAAACAAGATGATGGCTTCACACCAGCAGGGTAAATAAACTTCCATCAGCTTTCCTTCCTCTCCCCTGGCTCACCCTGAGATCCCAGGGCAAGCACCCCAAACCTTTTTGATTGATGTGCTGTGAAATCAGCCCTCCCTGTGCCAGACACCTGCCACTGAAGCAGCTACCTTCCCCACCGCTGGCTCTCAAGGGCTCCAGACACTGAGACCTGTAAGAATAAATATCCAGGAGACAGCAGCTGTGACCCATTTATTACCGGATGCTGCTGCAGGGCACAGCTGAAGAAGGCAGGGCAGAGGAAGAACACTTGCTGCAAAGGGAACAAGCAGAGCAAACACAGGTGTCCTTGGAAGAAGCACTCTGCTTTCAGTACTGCTCCAGCTCTGCTTCTCCAGCTCCCAGTGGGCAAGAGAGCGCTTAGATCAAGCATGGATGTTCAAGTACTGCCATGAGGGCTCCCTTCCTATTGCTGCTGGGAGGTAAAAAAACCAAACCCAACCAAAAAAAAAAAAACACACACACAAAGAAAGCCCACAAGAGGCCAAAAGGCAACCCAGAGCTGGAGACATGGACAGAAAGGCCACAAGAGCCTCATGCACTGAAAGAGCTGATAAAACTGCCCTAGTGCAGGCAAAGGTATCCGGAAAGATCCTTTCTGACAACAAAAACATCACAGGTACCTTTACCCAGGAGCAGTGGTTGCACACACACATGCAGCACAGTCAGGAAGGACAAACGCCGGAGAGAGGCAGAGCACGTACGCTAGCGGCACAAAGCTCCAGCCTGTAGCCGAAGAGGGCCAGGGAGGCAGCACCGCGCCGAGGCGGACAGGATCTACATCAACACTTATCAGTTCAGCCTTCGCATTTGCCGATTAAGTTCTGCTGGCACTGTGCAATTGTACATGTCCTCAGACTACCTCCTCACCCCCCTGTGCAGTCTCCCGCGGCTGCAGCCCGGCCCTGCTCTGGTCGCTGGGTATTCTGATCAGAGCGTCAGGCTGGGGTGACATTGTCCCCTCCTGAAGACGGACGGTAAGCGCCTGCAAGCCCACTCATTTTATTCACTGCACAAGCACGTTTCCAACTGGGATAATCTCCATTAAACCATCTGCGCTCCCATCTTCGCTCGGCCCACACCCGCTGGGCTGCCTGCGATACTGCAGCATCTGTGAACTGGCAAAAGCGGATGCTGCGTCCCTTTCCCAATCAGCTAAAAAACCAACAGAGACTCAGACGGAACAGATGCACCTGGTAGCTTTGATGCGCTATCGAGCCAGGCTACCAGGAGTACCTGTGCCAGTGCCTCTTCTGAAAGGCGTACGGCTCCCTCCAAGAGTTTAAGCCGCTTCCTTTCCACCATGGGAAGACACCATGCCCCAAATTGCCAGAAGAGGAGGGCTGAGAAGAGAGTAGAGGTTTCAGCTCCAACGGCTGCCCTGGTGCAGAAGACAAGCGCCGTTTGCCAGGTCATGAATGCATTTTGGATCAGACACTCTGAATGGCTGCTGATCCCCAGGATTTAATCTCTTATTTATCTCAGTATGTGCTTTCGAGAAACAGGGACTATCATGTCACATTCCTATATCACTGGAACAGAAAGACAAGTGTTATGATCAGAGATCTGAAACTTAATCCGCTGCCCCTTCCCCGCAACCTACACAGAAGACATCCAGCCGACCTTACAGAAAGCACGATAGAGCGACTGCATTGAACTGTGACTTCAGCGCGGAGAGAACTCGACCCTGTCCTCAGCGTTGCCATCAAGACAGCCAAGGGACTCAGGAGTCACTTCAGCTGTCGAGGACATGACAGTGTGGTGATGGATCTGAAGCGAAGACAGAAAGCCATCGATCTGCTTTAACTGTAATCAGCGCTTGCCTCCAACGAGGTCGCCGGGCCATCTAACACATGCCTTTCTCCAGCCAATTTGCTCTGCATGGTCTTGCCTTCACAGGCGTGGAACAGCACGGCAAGGCTCACCTTTTAAACCTCCCAGGACTCCTACAGTCCCAAAGAGGCAGCAAATATTAGCAGCAAGTGATGGGGCAGGAGCAAAAGTCTGTTTCAGTATTTCCTGCACTTGCCTTCACTTATTTGCTTTGCAAGCCTTTATTTTCCAAGGCAATTAACAAACAAGAAGCAAGATAACCATTTGTTCAGACAAAGGTTAATAGGGGCCTAGCGGTCTCTGAAGACACTGCAGTCATACTTAGGTGTGAAATTCTGGAGTAGCAATAAAGATGCTGCACAGACAAGCAAGTCTCGAGAGAAGAATTTAATCTGTCTAAATATTCTCATTATGTGCATAGTTTTCAGCTTCCATTCACAGTGATCAGAGCAGAGACAGCTTCCAGAGGCCTTTTTGGACAATAAACTGTGAAATAGGATTTTTACATCAGTCATTATCCCCCTCTCCACCCCCAGCTCGAGGAGTCAATGTTTGAAATGGTTTTTGTTGAAAAGAAGACACAGTGTTGGGAGAGAAAGAGTCGACAGGAGGAAGGCAGCACAGATCTTTGGCAGACTGGGGGTACTTGGCACAAGAGAGCTCCTATTGGCACCATTTTCCCAGAAAACTTCAAATAGATTATTTCTCCTGGTAGTCTGAAAAAGGCTTTCTGTGGGGTCATGCACAGAGTAAGAAACAGAACACCACATTCAGACACCTGCTTCACTGGAATGGGCAAGAGGTTCCAGTTACATCCACTCATCGTGCTCCTAAAGTCACTGAAACCCCAACACAGTACTAAGGTGAAAAAACTAGAGGCAGGCATCTAGGACAAAAGGACTGATCCAAAAGCTCAGCTGCTTTCGTTTGAGATTGCAGTGTCCATCTGTCCCCTTGCCTGCAAAAAGAGTCCTTGTTTGTCCACTGAAACGTGGAACCTGAATTATTCCAACAAGCAAGAATTCAAAAAAGAATAAAGTCAAGAAAACAGCAAGTTCTCTATGGGCACGATCCCCTGGGACCAAGAGAATAGCTGTGCTCTTCATGCATCTCCCTCGTCCTCACTTTCATGTTGCCTTTTCCCCTTCAGACAGGCAAGATTCAGCTTTTCTTGCACATTCAAGACTCCACTTATATATACAAGCAGCTTGGACAAAATTTGTAGAGATAGTTACAGCGTTTTGCTATTAAATTTCTTGCTTGAAGCCAAGCAACTCCCTGCCCCTGCCCTCCCATCCCCAGGTTTCTCTCAGGAAGTTTAAGAGCTCTACTACCGCTCACTAGTTGTCCACATTGCAAACAGGACAGCAGAGGAAAATTATCAAGCAGCACAGTCACTTCAGAGGCAGCCCAAACTTGAAGACGGTGTCAGTACTGTGGTCTGAATGTTTTCTAAATGATTACATCTCTTAGCCCTCTCTAGGGAAGTCGTCGTCATCTTTGTTTTCCGGAGAATAAAACCACACAGGTCAAACAGGGAGTGGGACCAGCAGAGCTGGAGGTAGAACAAGTCTCAGTTTACTCTCATACTCATCCAGTAAGAAGCATTAGAGACAGTAACAGAAAACCACAACTCTGAAGTAATGCTGACACCCAACAGCCTCCTGAAAACAGTGATTGTGGGAGACACCCACCTCCGGTAACGCACTACAGACTGGCATGCTCTCCCACAAACAGTCCCGCCCTACTTCTAAGGAGGAGCAGAGAAAAGCGCTGAAACCCTCATCTCAATTACTGAGCAGGGGAGGATTAACCATTACCAAAGATATTTATTCTCCAAATCCACAAGAGGAGACAAGCAGAGGGAAAAGCTCCTCTGAGAGCTCTGTACACAGATGGCAAGCCTAATGCTTAAACAGTCTTAATTTTTTTAATTTTTCAAGTCCTAAATACAATTATCTTCATGAATTGTAGACATAATATCTGAGAAATGCAGGCAGTAATTAATGCATGTCTGCCTTTTCTGACTAGCTCCTTCTGCTGGGTCAGGGAGAGCTATTGAAATTCAGGACAGAAATCTTCAGTCTTCTGGAAGTTTTAAAGAAACAGACCAAGACACAATTTAATAAAGCAATAATATTTCTCTTAAATAATTAACTAGGCTTTGACATTCACTAATTTCTGAAGCCCAGCTCTTACTTTTGCAATAGCACTGGAACAAGTGCGCTCCGGGTTGTGTTCCACTGCATGTCCAAAATGGACTAACTGCAAAATTGCTTCAAGCTGCCTTTACCCCTGGATTTCTCTGTGCACACACAGCCACCTTCACTCTTTTTTCTTAAAATTCTCACTGAGACCCTTTAACAGAAGCCACAGCATGCAGCGCTGGCATACCTCCCTCTTCTCATTTCGTCCTACTGACATCTGTCTCCAGGTACGAGAGCTCAATTCTCCCCAAGCTCGAGAGAAGCAGTGTTTTATCATCCTTTGGGAAAAACCCTCAGTTTCACAGCAGAACCATAGCACAGTAATAGATGCAATAGACAATCCTAAACTAGACAGAAAGCTATTACTAAAGCAGCACATAGCACAGGATGTTGTTTAAGTGGGCTGTTTCCATCATCTCTCAAAAAGCAGATTCTCCTGCAGCATAAACAATTTTATTCACATAAAGAACACACTCAAGAGAGCTTAATATACTCCGGTGTATTGACAACAATTACCTCAAAGAAACAATTACTTTGCCAGCCGCTGAAGAGAAACCCACTCTTTGGCATGGACATATTACCTGCTCAAGCAATATAAAACTACACAACAAGAAGGACAGAACTCTGCTTAAAATCGTAAGGATCGTTCTGATGGCCACCAAATTAACACACAGCCATGTCACCAAGAACAGAGAGGGGGTATTTGGCTAAAAAGGACAGACTGAACCGAAAGCTTCACACCTCTGTTGTTCACTTGAGCCACATTAACTCCTCAGGAAAAAAAAAAAAACCAACCCCTATCCACTAGAAGCAAAGTTTAAATGGAAATAACGGTCATTCCAGTTTCAGAAACTCACCAGATAGAGTCTGTAAGCATCAATCCGTCGGATCGGTCCCCAGCACTTGTCTGTATCATTATACTTTGTGCCATCTCCAACGCTGCAAGAATGGTTGCCAGTGGCACTGCTGGGAAAGAAGGGAGAAACAAAAAGACAGCAATTAACTCCTAGCAGATGTCTTCCCCTCTCCTGCATTCAAGAAAAAGAACAATCAGGGACCTGAAGTGTCCATTCCTCCTCTCCCTCCCTGAACACCCTCCATCCTGATATCTTCTGGACTGTGTGACCGAGCAGGTCAGTGAGTATCACATATTTAAAGGCAAATTCTTGAATCTCCTGTAGTTATTTACAGGTTTGGTCATTTGGTCACCAAGCTAACGAGTTGAGGTCATATGTGGATCGCTGAGGTTTTCCATTTCCAAGTCATGAGCCCAGATTTGATCAAACCGATCTCTCTCATCTTCTGTTTCCTTGAGAAAGGAACTGGTCTCAGTCTAGAGCTAAGTCCACGTAACATCACCACTCACTGGCCACAGGCTTGGTAAGCATCACATCTCTCAGCTCGTACCCAAAGAGACAGAGAAGCTAAAATATTGCACAGTATTGCAATCAAACCATTGAGCAACAAGTCCCATGGCTGCAAGTGCTGAAGCTGGAAGTACTTCACACCTGAGGACTCGTCGTAAATCAGGTCAGCTACTTTTCAGGCAGGCAGGAGGCACTCGGGTGGGGAATACAAAACAACTTCACCTTTCCACCCACAAGCGATGAGCTGTCCTTGAGTCATTTCTCCACTCCATTCTTCAGAAAGTAGAGCTGATCCCAGTCAGAATTATCACCCCATCAAATCCGAAAGCCCACTCTCTTCCCTGTCAGCACACAACCCCACAGCAGTAAGCACACTTACCAGGTCACTTGCATGAGGGAGACTGGTACAGCTGCTGCGTAGATCGCCAGGTCTCCATAGAGGTAGATAATTATGCAGAAATAGAAGAGGTTGACACCCACTGCAGGAAAAGAAAATATTGTACAGAGGTAGCAGAGTACGCAGGGACTCGAACTCTGCACTTCAAATACACAAAATTCTTTCAAGGTCTTAAAAATAAATCACTGTTTCCCTCCATAGTTTACTTCTTTCTGCAAACTCCATCCAAGGGTCACATCAGCAGCTTAGGGAACTTAGACACAGCACAGGAACCGATGGGACGTGAGGTGCCTCAGAGCTCGACTCTCCCTCCTTCAATACCTGACACGAGGCCCTCTAGTTCAAGCCCATCCTCCAGTGGCTGGTCAAGACCAACAGGTGTCACCCAAGTCATCTGCCAGATGAAGCTTGGAACAGCCACAGGCAAACATCTAGCTGATGCTCACGCACTTGGTGGGAGAGCAGCTTGATGGACAGTGAAACGAAGAGAGAAGACACTTCTAGTCTCTGCAGATTCCAAACCCTCCACTTGCAAACCTGCAGGACCTTCACATTAGGGATTTGGCCCCGCAGAGCTCAGGTTCCACAGGGTTGAAATGGAGCTGCTTTGGGAGATTCCTCACCATCAGCAACTTAAGCAAAGGTTCAAACTTGCAAAGCTTTAGAACTCTGTTTCTGCAGGCCTCTTACCCTACTGCCACAGTGTGCACTGTTCCTGCCCCACACCGTTTTCTTGGGTTGTTTTTTGTTTGTTTTTAAAGCTTGCTCTCCCTTCACCTGTGAGATTAAGTGTTTTACACAGGTTAATTGGGTGCATAGAACAGCCTTACTGGGGCACAAGAAGATACTGCTGTGGGAGGGCTAAAACCTGCAGGGATGATGAAATGCTTGATAAGACCCCAAGATTCTTTTCTTCCAAGCAAGTCAGTATAAATCTCACCAAGGAAAAACAAACTGGAACAAATTTTAGTTCAGGGACAGGTGAGCAACAAAAAAAAGAAGCCTCAGATATGTTTCATTTAGGAAGTTGACATTGAAGGAAAACAGCTCAAGGAACCTGCCCGTACTTTCAGGTTGCAATGGCACCTGATGCTTAATCCAAATGCAGCTTGAGCAAATCAATTCACCTCTCCAAGCCTCGCAGGTGACAACTATTGAACAAGGACAGCATTACTGCAGGAATGAGGACTAATATTTCTGCAGTGCTTGGATGCCCCAAAGTTTTACCATGTTTTGCCTTCACACTGCCTCTGGGTCTCTGGATGTCAGGAAATGTTAATAGGCATTCTCCTTCATTTAAATAAATTATTCAATATGCTAAGCCTACTTAGCATAAAACAGTCCTCAAATAAAGGGCTGTATGGGAAAAGCAGCAACAAAACTTCCCTGCCTCTGTAAAGCAGCACACTAAGCCAGTACTCTAGAGTTGTTCCTGGTTTGTCTAAAGATACAAATGGAGTCTTATAGAAATTGTCAGATCATTTCATACAGTTCCTCCCTTGTTTTCTTCCTCTGTGAAAGACTTAACATGGCTTCACAGTTAAGAAGTCTCTGCATTGTTCTGAAGACAGCAACAGACTACCCACCCACCTTCTCCAAACTCCCCATTATAAAGTGTTGAAGGTTATAATAAATACCTGACATCAGACAGAAGGTGCAAGACACACTAAGCGCAGGACTACACAGGCTCAGATATAGATTCTGGTTTGGGATCTGCTACTAATCTCAGGCCTCAGCTGTGCTCCCCCCCCTAAAACAAGGCTAACATGACCAGCTAAGCCACAGCAGCACCACCACCAGGTACCCACCAGCACACACTACATCCCCATTCCAGTGCCGACTTCTCTGTCTGTGGGAAGTCCAGGCGACACTCCTCTCCCAAACTCATCCTCTCAAAGGCAGGAAGACTTTAGCATCAGTTCTTTTATAAACTGCTGCTGACCCTCCCTGATCAATACTTTCATTACTGGACACAAAATGGGGGGGGGGGGGGGGAAATCAATGACTTCCTGTGAGGAAACAGCGTGATAGATGTGCCTAGAATCCTTTATTGCAATAAATGACTGCTCGGTCCCAGAAGAAAGCACCTAACATTGCAAATTAAATGAAATAGAATAAAATAAAAAAAGGCAGTTCTTCAGAGCCAGATCTTTTGAAAGAGCACACGGGCCCTTTACAGCCTAAACCTAAGCCAGCTCCCTTTAAGAAAGCAGACAGTCTGAAATTGAGATTTATCCCCAGCTTACCTCCCAGGACTGCATATTCAACTCCTGTCAGATTGTTGAAAATAAAAATCAGTCAAGAGACAGGAGCAGAGAACTCACTAGAAATCAGAGGCTTTTGAGGTCTATTGCAAAGCTTTCACTAACCTTCCCTCTGGAGGCTGTAAAGCCTCAGACACCTTGGGTTTGGATCCGTGCTTTGTATATCGTGAGCAAAAACCCACCCAGACACTCACTAGCTGTGAGACTGCGAAGGTTGGCGCTTGGAGCCAGGACTTCCCAAGAGCGGCCCAGTTTCTCAGCACTAGGCAGGAGCAACTGGTCACTGAGCAACTCCCTTATTGAAGGCCTTTCTGTGCAACCACGAGAAGGAAGCACCTCAGCAAGGATCTGCAGAGGGAGGTACTTAACTTGCCTCTTCTCTGCAACCACTCAGCAGACCAGAGGGTGTCTCTCGACAAGGAAGGACTCAGCAACAATATAGGGATGGAGCCTCATTGGTGAGCAGAGGAAGGGAAAGCAGCAAATGAGTTACAGCTGCCCCAGACGCTTCGCTCTGTGTACCTTGTCTGATCTGGAAGTCCCAAGTTGTTTCAAACTATGGTCTGCAACTGTTCCAGCTGCCTTCCTGCAGAGGGATTCATGCCTTTGCATTGGGCTGAGTAGGTCCTGGGGAGGATCCCTAACACAAAAATCAGATAACTCTGGCTAAAGCAACATTAAGAAGAGGAATTAAGATTTAGAGTACTAAGCAGTTTATATTACTCGCTAGGAAGTGTACATCAGTGCCTGACAGCAGAGAGGACATGTATTTCCAGCACCCTCTACTGGCTGAGCAGCAGTCAGCATCAAGGCAGAGAGGTCTAGAAAGCAACTGCCCAACTCCTGGCTGGCTTGAGGTGTTGTTACCATCTCCCCTTGTGAAACACATGCAAAGCAGGGACCTTCTGGAACTTGTTTCTGGGAGCACTCCTCCACCTGTGCTCCCCCAGCCCTCCCACAGCTGAACAGGCCACTCTCTACAGCTGAATCCTCAGCAATACTGCTGAGCCCCGTTACGCGGTGCTGGCTTTCAGAGCACCTCCCAAATATTACTCCCCAGAGGGTGATCAAGAGGCAGGGAAGCATTTACAGTGTTTCTTCTTTACAAGCAAGAAAACTTGTCTAAAGTCAGAGCAACCCAGTGCTATAGGCAAGGCTAGGAACAAGATGGGTATGGGTTTCCGATCACCTCTCCTCCGACCAGAAAAGTGGCAGTCTGACCCAAGGTGGATTATTTTGATAGCCCTAAGTGATTTAAACCTACAAAGGCCCAGAAGAGGCATGCAGGGAAATCAAAAACTTTTTTCATTTGGACTTTAAAATCAGCATTAATACAGTTCAAAGTATCTTCTCTCCTGAAGGCCAGCTGTCCTTTGGAGGCAACAGTCTCTCACCGGCATAAAGCTGATGTAATGTAGTGGAAAAAACCAGCCCATCGCGTCTCTGTAAGGTGGCCAGTGAACACGAGAAAATGTCACTTTCCACAAGAAATGGAGCCTGACAGGCTCAAAACTGCACAGCCATGGTGTCTGATGATTTTCTGGCTCTGCACAGCATTTCAAATGTACTGTTGTGTAAGTTTCAGAATAGCTAACACTGTAGTTCGCATTTGTATCACATGCAGCAATGGATAGGGTTTTATTGCAGTACAGTTACTGCATTTAAAAGCAAAAAGACAAGACATCTGCCTAATCATATGCACACCAGGGGCCCCTTCAGCAGCTCACATCCCAGGAGCTCTCTTGGTGGCTCCCCAGACACATGCAATTCTCAGAAGCTGTCCCCACAAGTCTCTCTCTCCTTCAGACTAATATTTACGGGATTCAGGGAACCCCAAACATCTTGTTCTCAAATGCTACAACAAAGATGGAACAGCAAACACTACAGCTGGGCTCTACTGCTTTAGACAGTGGAGATCACAGAGGATAGATGCAGTTCAGAGATAGGTAAAGGCAGTCAGAAAGGACACTGACTTACACTTACCTGCCTCAAGAAACTGGGGCCGTAACCTACAGTATTTTGGCTAGTTCTGCTACTGCCACAGCGTCCTCCCCTTCATGCAGGTTGTGGCCCACCTGGCCCATAAATTGTCTGTTTTGTAGAAACACCACATGGGGGGATGAATGCAGCCCACAGAGAGAACTAATGACACTTTTGGGTGGAATCATCACAAACTCAGAATGCAAACCCAAACCGAGAAGCACACAAACTTAAGGAAACACCACACACACGACATGCAGGAGGACCTGAAGGGACTTTTGAAAATGTAAATTGCTTACCTTTATTGAAGAACATGGAAGCCATCTGGCCCATTTCCACCCTCTCAGTGATTTCAAAGATATTGGGTGAGCCACGTCTCTCTGCAATTTGAAAACAGAAGCGTTTCAACCAGTCCCTCCAATAAACTCAGAGGCCAGACTGTCTGAAGACACTCAGGAAGCTCTAGCAACAGTCTGAAGGACAGTATGTACAACTCCACAGCTGCAGAGTCACTGGTCCAATTACTCTGCTGAAGTTAGTCTAAAAGTGTTTTCAAAGTAAGGTGTTCTCATCTTAGTGACCTAGAAGGAAAAGATCTTTATCAGTCTGCAGAAGGTGAACTGAATTCTCAATGAGTCTTATCTTGCAAGTGCTAAGGACTTTGGGATGTGAGCATGTGGAATTAAGGGTGAAATGGACAGAAGAGTTCTGCTCCACTTGCTGGAGCGCACTGGGACACTGTCTGCAGAGAAAAGGTCTCTGATCCAGTGAAACCATGAACTGGATACTTACGAACTGACAGGATAGGTCGTGTCTCTGCTCGCTCATAGCCATCGTGGAGAAGAACATCACTGTCAGACACTCCAGAGGAAGAATCTTCATCCTCATCATCCTCCTGGAAGAAAAGACCAGACCACTGCCGAGATGTCTGCTACCCACAGTACAGGCTGTGGCACTACCGGTGGCATGGTCTCACTCCCAGAAACTCAAAGGAAGGTCCCAAATAGGGATGGGCAAAGCATGTAAGCAAAGGAAATACCAGGGAGCCCCTGGCCTGGGCTTGGGATGCTGCGGAGAGCAGAAGAGGGCACAGGCAGAGCAGGCTAAAGTGAGTGACAGGCTCTGCTGTCCTAGCCTAGGCCATGCACACAGCACCAGTGTCCGATTCAGGTAGTGATATGTGGCCCAAGGAAGTTAGAAACTTCTCAGGGATCTGCAGGTTGCAGAACTAGTAGGAAAAAACCCAAACCATATA
The DNA here is from genome assembly GCF_963921805.1 of Phalacrocorax carbo. Lineage (NCBI taxonomy): Eukaryota > Metazoa > Chordata > Aves > Suliformes > Phalacrocoracidae > Phalacrocorax > Phalacrocorax carbo. The sequence continues at coordinate 2,279,053 of NC_087528.1, forward strand.
TATTCTTAGCTCGTCAGAGTCTAACTGGGTCTAGCTCCTAACTCCAATCCACTAACACAGAGGCAGGGATCTAAATCAGTGCGAACAATTATGTCTTGCATTGATCCAGAAAAGCCACTAAAACCAGGATCTAAAAAGCCACAAGTAAGTTTTACAGCAAGGACATACTTCAGGACTGTTCACTCCCTGTGATACAGCCCGAGTGGCAGCGAGAACATTCCAGCCTGTCCCAGTTAAAGGACCCAAGATCAGCAAGGATTTATAGGCCTCAGCACACTCCGAATGGCACCAACATATTGGCTGCCACCTCTCCACATTCGCTGAGCAGCGCTTCTGGGCAAGGAGAGCACAATCAGTAAGAAATGCGAACAGCACAAGAGATCTTTCAAAGCAGGAGCAGAAAATCCTGTCTTTAATGAGCAACCCCGCAGGGAACCAACAGCCATATTTTATATGGCAAAGTTAAGTACAGTAGAAATTTATTCTTTTAGAGTTACTAATGAGGCAAGGCAAAGATGCCTTGAGGAATTCTCAGGCAAGTCCTACAGGATAAAAGAACAAGAGAAAATGGAAAATTAAACTCCACACGAACCTTGTGTTTTTCCATTCTCTTCCATCGCAGCTGGGCATTTGCAGCAGCCATGGCTTCTACCACAAAGGTTGTCGTCATATAGCTGGAGAGAGGAATTCAATTGATATCAGCAATAGTCAAGAACCGTCACTGAAGAGAGGTGGAGAACTGTAGGCGCAAACAAGCTCACCCCTTCACCAGACCGCCACACACACCCCATTTTTGGTACAGTGTTTCATCTCAGTTTCCTGCTCCCTGCTGTCCTTGAGATTAAGGTGTTCAAGCAGACCACAAAATGCAGTAAAATAACACGCCTTCAGATACAAGAAGAGGCTTTAGATAGTGTCCCGTTGTTTCTGTGGGTTGCAGAAGGCAAAAAGACTTCCTCCTTTGTTAAAAAGCAAGCTTCCTTCCTCTTTCTAGGGCCTAGGACTAATACACTACGATTGTTAAGCTTATCTATCAGGGCCCGTGGCAAAGGTACTACAGTCCCTTAAAGAATCTTACTAACGGCATCAGAAGCAAAGCAGCAATACAAGACCAAGGAGCAGATCGCACATGCATGCAAATACACTTTGCTGGAGGTCAGGGGAAGAGCTGTCCAGGGAGGCAGCGAGAGACACCAATGGAATAGCATTATCCCAGCTAAAACCAGTCCTGTTATAGGACCCAAACCCTTGAATCAACCCTATTCAAGGGTTTAAAGTGGTTTCTCACTGCTTCAGGAACTGGACTCACTTATCAAGCCAAATGAGAGATTAGTTTTGCAAGAATAAAAGCAGCCCTATCCTGAGGCCCATGTATCAATTTCCAACTAGACTCTTTGGGCATTGAAGGGTCCCCAGTGGGCACGAGGAACTCACGAGCATCAGAACAAAAGCAACGGGGCAACGCAGCTCCCAAGGCATGTGGTACTTTGAGCTGCATCTTCTCTAGTTTAATCCAGTGCAGTTTTGGTACCTGGGTTTGGAGGTTTGTGCTCTTCTGCTGACCTTGAAAGGTTGTCTGCTGGTGCTGAGTTTCATGCACTGAATTTACGCTTTTAAACAAATGTATCTAAAAGGAATTGCTTCCAAAGCTCCCAGCTACTAGTACTCCCACAGCTTACATTTTGTCAAGCCTTTGCAGCATACAGGTTTGAGGTGGGGAACTCAGAAGCATTATTACAGCCAGTATTGACCACACAGTACCTCTACACAGCGGCACATAACAGAGCCAAAAAGCACTGCCTCCAAATCAAAGGCACATTCAGGCTAACAGAGCTGGTTACTGACAAGAAAGGAACTTCTACACTCCATTCTTAAAAACAGCAAGAGGAGATTTTGGTTTATTTTATTTTAAAACCAAGCAAGAAGCAAACAGGGATTCACAGCCCGTCAGAAGATGGCATCAATAACTAGACATCAGTGCTGTATCAACAGCCTTCAGCTCCACCTGCTGCTCCAGCAGGGAGACATCTGGGCAGAAGCTCATGGTGAGCCCATGTGAAAACCATGAGACCAGCTCCAAGGTCTCCAGCAGCAATGGTGTGGTGGGAATAAGATCGGCCCAGCTATACACTAATTTGGTTTCCTGACACTCTTGCAGCTGCCCAGAGCATTACCCAAAGCCAAGAGAAAGCTGACACAACAGGTCTGCTCCACATCTACAAGTCACAAAGCAGAGAAATGACCCCATGTCACCTGTGACCTGGTTAGTGTTCGGGGAACTGATCCGTGACAGAGGCAAGCAGGGGGTGAATCCGCAGTGAGGACAGTGTCAAAAAAAGGAAGCTGGGAGAAAGGTCCCAGAAGACTCTGGACTGGAGAAAAAGTCTTTCCCAACAGTCAGTAAATGCGATGTAGCACCATATTGCAGGCATCCCTCCAAACAAGGTCTGCAAGCAACACAACCGCAGAGACCAACGCTCACATAGCAGAGGGACAGGATTGCTCAGAAAAGCAGCAAAATCTTAGCACTGGCTGACAGCCCCACCCAACTGAATTCCCAATCCCCTGAAGACACGCACTCAATGTCCTACCTCATAAACCCCAGGAACATTAGGAGAACAAGGCTGACGAGCCACCCTGCTGTTGCAAAGGCCTTCGGCATGGTTAGGGCTCCTGTTCCGACGATGAGGTTGAACATGTAAACCAGACCAACCTGCAATCACCCACAAAATCCACATGAGAGTCTGCAGCTATGCCAGAGACCACCCAAGACACCTCACTTATGTGCCAATTTAAATGGAGAGAACAATCTTTGAGCAAGCAGGGTGGGAGCAAGCCCTTGCTAGAAATAAATATAGGAGGGGAGTGAAAACCAAAGAGAACAAAGTGAGTGTCAGCACATTTCTGGAGAAACTGATATTCCTCTCCATTTTTTCTTATTATTTTTAAATATTTTTTTCTAACTTTTAAAGTTAGAAAGTCATGAGCTTTTTGTTTGTTTGTTTGTTTTCAAATCCACTGCCTTATACCAGAAGGGTCTACACTGTGGGTTGGGGTCCCTCCTTGTTTTCTGACCTGAACCTAAGTAGTTATGACTACATACCTAACTTACCTTTCAGATTCTCTTGTTCTCCTTTATTCTTAGTCAGGAAGGAAATATCCAAACAGAATTCTAATTTAAACCCTGCTTGCCATTTTACCAGCGAGCAGCTGAGCACATTCTGAAGAAGGGATTTTACTTCTGGAAGGGAAAGGATTCTATCCTCTCTGGCAAATGAGCTTTTTTCTGCCCAGGGACAAAAGATAACTGTGCACCTGGACAGGACCCCCACACACTATAAATTTAGCTGAACTCAAGAGCAAAAACTGCCCCAGAGACTTTGGGTTTGGTTTTTGTTTTGCTTTGTTTTGTTTTTAATTTTTTTTATGTAGGTCAGAGTGTCTCCAGAGGAGAGCCAGTAAAGAACTGTGAGTACACTTTTCCAGGTCTAGAGCAATTAATAGCAGGAGAACTATTCCCCAGAGACCCTGCAAGCACTCCTGCCCTTCATTCGCTGACATAAGCACAGAAAATTCATCTATTGACGAGTCTCCCAGAACAACAAAGAAAGAATCAGCCGTTGCAGCTTGCAGGAAAGTTCTTTTCCTTCAGCTGGCAGAGCTGTCATTCCCTGAGCACAACTCAAGTGCCCAGGGCCCTGACTTCACTCTTCAGTGAAGGACTCTTGAAAAAACACCTCAGGTGATTTTCCTTGACTTTGGCCAAGTAGACAGAGATGAGAATGGTGCCCGTGTGTTCAGTCTGGCAAGACATCTTCAGGGAAAGATGAGAGAGTCATAGCCTTCGAGATTAGACTCCAGGAAATTCATGCAACACTAACGTAAGAGCAGGTGACACTAATCCTTTAGGGTCCAGATGTCCCAGTTACTGTCTTGTTCTCCATTTTCTCAGTTGTGACCTACTTCTGCAGCCTAATATCCAGTTCTTCTGAATTCAGTCATTAACATGGGGATGAAAGTTTTAAAGCATTTGAAAGCCAACACACAGATTTCAGGACTGGTTCAGTCTTTAGTGATCTGTGAGTTCACTTCAGGAAAAAAAGTGTATGCAAAGGGCTGTTTTTAAGAGCTGACACTATATGAGCACTGGTGGCTATGAAAACCAGTATTTCCAGTAACATGGTAAAACATTAATTGGCTCTGCAGTTTCATAGGAAACCACATTACAAGGAAGAAACATCCTAATTACTGGTTACAAGTGAAGTGGTTTAAAACAAATTACTTCAACAGCTACAAATAAATAAACTTTAAGAAATTCAGAGGAAAATGTTATCTAAAGTAAAAAAAAGAAGCAAAGAGGGATAGTTGCCATGTCACTGTCCCCCCTGTTTTTATGCTAGCTTCATGTCACAATTTAAGTTGATGAAAACCCTAACAAAATATGAGGACAGTGGGTAGAAGGATGCAAGAGCTGGTACGGGGCATGAAGCTCTTTTTAACACTTCTAGGACTTATACCTTAAGCAGACATTGTCCCTTCACAGCATATGAAGGGATTTGTGACATTTAAGAAACCCTTAAGTGCAACAATTTTTAAGTTCCCTTGGACCTCCATCATCTCTTGAAACACTGAGGTTTTGTCTGTGGGGAAGCAGGAAATGAAATCACAATGTTGAGAGGATTTTGAAAAGGCTTCCGAGCAAACCCACAAACCGTGGTACTTACATAGGGAGAGTAAAGCTCTCCAGTGTCAGTAATGCCACCAGCCATGCTGAAGATAGTGGGGAGACTCAGAGCAAAGCGAGGAGGGTGTTTTCAACTTCTGTTGCCTTTAACCTAGGGAAACATCATGAGGTTGTGTTAGCTGTGTTGGAAAGAGGAGGAACTCATGAGTCAGCTTTTGCACATCAGCCTTCTGACATCAACAAAAGCGGATTTCAGCAGGACCCTGCACTTCAGACACATAAACCCCACTCGCTGGCAACACTTGGTTCAATACTTTGCTGAAAAGTTCTCATATCTGTTAAACTAGTTCGAAAGTAAGTAACCAAAAGGCCCTGCCCTTTCACACAGCACGTGATGACGAAACTTCACCTTCCCCAAACAGCCAGAGGGGCTGTTTCAGTCGCTAAAACCTCAAGAGGAAGAATGCTTGCCTTGAGGATGATCTCATACCGCTGCTTCTCATGCAGCTACTACTCGTAGAGATCACGTGCCTCCTGCAAATCAAAGCAATAAAAAAAACAGCCTACAGTCTCTCCTCATGATCTCAAGTAAAGAAACAAGCAGACAAATTAAAATACTGGACCTATGAAAAAAACCCCAAGAAGTCTTGTTACATGTACCAAGGTTTCCAAAGCAGAAGTCTTTGGGAAACTTCACATTGTCTTAAAAAAACTACAGGGGAGAGGGAGAATGTAAGTCTTCTGCAAGGTTTCAGAGTCAATAAAAAATTAGGTGTAGCTGAACTGTTTAAGAGCTTTATCAAATTCCTCATGCTTCTACACGTGCTCCTAATTCGCCATGCCAACCGGGACAAATTATCAGCACAAACTTCAGAAGCTAAGAGCACTACTAAAAAACCCAAGTCGTTTGTAAGCTTACACGCACATGCTAGATGACAAAAATCAATTAGGCTCACTGGTCACAACCAGACCGGCCCTCAGGAGAAGGGGCCAAACATCATCTTTTATAACAGACCTCAGCTCAAGTCACCAAAGCCAAGCTCCGTGAGCCAAGAGAAAGCAGCAGGACCACGGGCACGCTAATAGACACCTCCGGGACACGGCTGGGGCAAGGCTGCTTGTGCAGGGCACCCACCTCAGGGCCCAGAGCCGACCAAGGCCTCCAGAGCCCTCAGCCCTGCCAATTCCCGGCTCCCCCAGGGCCTGCAATACCCCTGGCCCACAGAAGCCCCCTAGAACACCGAGGGCCCCCACACCCCTCCGTGGCAGGGCCTTGCCGCTCCAGATCACCACCACCCCACACCGGGACCCCCCCCCAGGCCTCACCCCAAACTCCCGCCTGTGGGACCCCTCCCTAGGCCTCACCCCTCAGAGGGACCCTCAAGGCAACCTACCCAAGACTCACCCCACACACCCGCCTAGGAGACACCCCCCGCACGCCTCACAGTAACCCCCCTAAACCTCACCCCAACCCCCCGCCTACAGGATCCCTCCCGACACACACCCACCTCCCCACACCGGAACCGACCCCCCCACAGTCCTGACCCCCCACCGGGATCCCCCCCAGGCTCACCCCGCAACCGCCCCACCGAGGCCCCCCGATCCCCTCAGGCCTGACTCCCCTCCAGGACCCGCCCCTCACGGGGACCATCCCCACACCGGGACCCCCCCCCCCACCAGGACGCCGGTACCTCACCGTCGGCGGCTCGCGCCGGCGGCCCCGCCCCTCTCCTCGCGGGGCACTCACGGCGCACGCGTCGCCCACGGGGACCTTCCGCGCACGTGACCAGCTCTAAGGGCAGGGCGAGGGGGCGGGGTGAATGTGCCCACCGTGATTGGGCGCCGGAGTCACGTGAACATCGACAAGGGAGGGAGGGCGGTGTAAGGGCGGGGCGGTGGCATAAGTACTCGGGGCGGGAGTGGGCGGGGCTCTGCGCATGCGCGGGAGGGCGGCGCGGCAGGTAGGCGCTTCCTCCTGTCCCCGGGGCTCCCTTCAGGACCCCCGATCTCCCCTCAGGCCCCGAGGCTCCCCGCAGCCCGCCCCATCGCTCCTCAGGACCCCCTATCGCGCCTCAGGCCCCCGGATGGCCCCAAGGCTACCCGCAGCCCCCGATCTCCCGTCCCTGTATCGCCTCTCAGACCCCCCGATCTCCGCTCAGCTCCCCCGATCTCCCCTCAGACCCCGGGTCTCCCCTCAGGCTCTCCGATCTCCCCTCATCCCCCCCCCCCCCCCAATCTTAGCTCCCTGGATCTCCCTTCATGCCCCCCAAGGCTCCCTACAGCCCCGAGGCCCACCATGGGTCAGAGCAGGGCATCTCCACCACCACCCGGGTCATGAATTGTTAAATATCCCCTGCCAGGGCAGACCCTGGGCCTCTGTTGGGCCTCTGGGTGCATTCAGCGCCGATACAGCCCTGCGCTGGGTGGGGGGACACGGGAAGGTTGCTGTTTGAGGGCTTGGTATGAGCTGGGGCATGTCTGCACAGCGAGAGTAGCCGCTGCGGGCTCCCGAAGTGCTCCAGGGAGTGCTGCCCCAGCCCTTGGCCTCGCTGGAGGCACGGAGCGGTGTGCTGGGTCTCTGTCTCAACACAGAGGCCATGAAGATTAACCAGAACACTGTCCTGCAAGGAAAGAGGGTGACCTTGGTGCCATACACTTCTGCACATGTGCCCCGGTACGTGGCTTGTGTCCTCCTCTGATACTCTCACACGGTCTGATATCACTTCCCTTTTTAAAGGGAGTACGGTGTTCCAAAAGGGTGCTGCCTTGACAGTTACAGGGCCTTTTTTGCCCTGGGAACTGCACAGCAGAAAGAACACTTTTAGAAAGGCAGTCAGTTTTGTCCTCCATACCCAACAGCAGACATCCCTGGCAGGTCTGTGCTCTTTACCAGGTCTGCTGACAGAGAACTTCATCTGTGCCACTGTGTACCCATGGGAAGGGAAATACCTGGCTGTGAGTGAACTGCCAACAGTTCTCTCATTTGTTGATGTCTTTCCCTAATGACGCTGGAAGAGCAAAACTTCAGTGTGTAAAGCCAGATGGATGTTTGATAAATTAGAAGCAGAGGCACAGGCAGTTTGTAAAGTACTGGCCTGGGCAGCTGCAGCCTCGGCACAAAGATGCCAGTATTAGTCTCTTTGTCAGTGTCCAAGAGATGCTGTATCTATCCCAGCCAGGATTAAATGCTCCAGAACTCAATGCTCAGTACTTTTAAAAACACCAAGTTTGCATTGGGTGCTCTTCAGACAAAGCCACAGGACGGACAAACTTGCTAAACTTCCCCAGAGAACACTGATTCCCGTGTTAGATAAGGGAGAGGGGCTCGCAGATACTTTTAAGTTGCCGTAAATGCCAGGCTAGTGTTTCCAGACCTGGTTTGTGACAGCCTGATCCTTAGAGCTGTGGAAATCAGCCTGCGGTGCTGTAGCTCAGGCAGCGACCTGGATCTGGGTCCCATTGTCAGGTACCATGAGTGGATGCAGTCAGAGGAGCTGCAGCGCCTGACCGCCTCTGAACCACTCAGCCTGGAGCAGGAGTACGAGATGCAGCGCAGCTGGCGGGACGACGCAGACAGTGAGGATCTTAAACGTTTTCTAAGGGTGGGTGGGAGTGGTGAGCAGGTCCCTCTGTCCTGTGAAGGGCCCACGGTGGGCTGAGAGCACCTGATGAGCAGGCTCTACTTGCTGAAGCAGAGGGGATGTGAGACCTTCTACAGCATTAGCTTTGAAATGGCTTTCTGTTTATAGCTGGTACATGATCAGGGAAGTAGATAATGTCCAGGGCTGTTGGTGTGCTTTTTATGTGGTTTTCAAAGATAACAGTGATGTGCTTCCCCCAGCATTATCTGCTGAGCTGCTGCTGCACAGTCAGCACTCCCCAGGTCCGATGGTCATAAAAGGGTGGAAGGGGGTTGTATTTTTCCTTGAGAAATCAAATTACTTTATAACTATCTGGTTGGGCTGTGCTGACTGAATGGGTTCCCTGGCTCTCCTACACGTGATTAATCACTGCCCATAAAAGCTTGGTAGAAATACAGCAAGCTGCAAAATACTGAGGCTGGCAAAGACCTCAGTCTGGAGCATTTCTCTTAGCTGGCATTAGAAGCCTTACTAAAAGCAGCAATAATATGGATGAGGTGAATCACTAGGTCTGTGTCCCTTGTGCACCAAACAAATCTTTGCCCAAACTTGCTGCAGAGTGAGACAAAGCAGGACCTCGGTCATGGGGTGAATGTTTTCCTGCTCCTTAAATAGGCTGTTTCTAGCCTGGGTGTCTATGTCACCCTCACAACGTGGGTTTTTTTTCCAGAATATTTTTTATATTTCTAGGGATGGGAGCAGGCACACTTGGCGCGGGAGGCGCAGTTATTAGCTCTTCCTCACTGTTAGCATGTGTTCCTCTATCTATTGCATGCCTTTAATTTCATCCTTCAGTAATTTGTGAATAATTCTCAGCTTGCCCTGAGAATGCCGCTATGTTTTTGTTTCCCGCAGAGTGCACCTTCATTGTGCTGGACACGGAGCGGTGGTCCGGGCAGGCGTGTGCGGATGAGGACTGCATGGTGGGGGACGTGAATCTCTTCCTCACTGACACTGAGGATCCGACAATGGGCGAGATCGAAATTATGATTGCAGGTCAAGTTCTGCTTCCTAGCTGGGGCCTCTGTCACCGTGGCTGAAGTCAGCTGCAGACAGATGTTATGTACAGCAGCTTTTTATTCTCCCTGCCTTACCATGGCTGCTCAGCTCCTTTGCTGGTCACGGTCACAGCCTCTTCTGAGTTTCCAGCATGGCTGATTTGTCTCCCAGAACCAGATGCTGACTCCTGTGGCTGTCTCTTTCAGAGCCCAGCTACCGAGGCAGAGGGTTTGGCAAGGAGGCGACGCTGATGATGATGTCCTACGGTAAGGGCGGCTCAGCACAAGGGAACAGAGCACAGTCAGGATGTGATCTAGAAGCACATATTCCCAGTGACACAGACAGGGTACTAAGGGCACCATCTGCACCAGAAATGGGAGTCCTGTGCCTTTATAGACACGGCAGCCAAGCAGGTAAAAAAATGCTTTCTGATTTCTTTTGCAGGAGTGAGAAAGCTGGGGATCACTAAGTTTGAGGCTAAGATTGGTCAGGAAAATGAAGCCAGTATCTGCATGTTCAAAAAGCTTCACTTTAAGGAGGTGCGGTAACAGCCTGTCTTCTACCCAGAGAACGTGAGCAGCGTTTGCCCTGTGCTGGGATTGAGCTGGTTTTCCTCTGTATGGTACAGGTTGCTGTGAACAGCGTTTTCCAAGAGGTGACGCTGAGGCTGGACGTCAGTGACCAGGAGAGACGATGGCTCCTGGAACAGACAAACCACGTGGAGGAGAAGAGCTACGTTGAACTGAAGCTGCCAGCTGGGGTGCTGGAGACCTGACGGGCGCATCCAGACGCACAGGCCTGGTGTCCAGGGAGGAACTGGATGCTGTTGTGAGGTCTGGGTGTGGAGGACACCAGCGAGCCAAACGCTGCACTTGACTGTTCCGAGCAGTCTCCTTCGGTTACTTTGTCACCTTGTCAACTTTGCACCTTGTTGCATCAGCCGGGAACACTGCCTGAAATTTAGACCTGGAGGACGGCCACTAATTCACAGGCCAGGAATGACTATATAGGAGTGACTCTAATCTTAATGTGCTGTTCCAGCAGAGCCTAAAATCACCAGCAGTTAATTGATTCCTGGTGCGACCAGTTTCTGGACAAGCAGCACCCACTGCTCGTTCTTCCACTGCCCTTAGAGCAGGATTCATCTCTTCAACAAGCAGTTTCAGTGTGCTGGTAGCTCAGTCTGTTTTCTCTTGAATAAAAAAAGAAAAGCTGACAAAAACCTGAGGTTTCCCGAGAGCTGTCTGGGAGCAGTGGGGCTCAGCTGCTCACTTTGGCTGGTGAAAGGGTGGTTAGAAGTTGTAAGGACAGCAGAGACTCCTTGACCCGCATTTTCTGGGGTGTGCTGGGCTGCAGGGGGACACCGCTGGGTCCTGGAAGTGAGAGGCCCAGGTGCGGGTGAGCACAACCAAACGGCAAGTGCTTGTTAACATGATGAGAATTATTGATATCAGCCGATGGAGCCTAGAACAGAGCCTCGCCACGACGGCTGCGTAACGGGGGGAACTGGCAGCTGCAGGAGGCTGCTGAGACAAAACCTCTCACTGAGTTTCAGGACCATGTTTTGGCATGCTGCTGCCTGTTAAGAGCATGGATCTGGAAACCTCAGGCCTTGACTGAAGGGAAGCTGCACTTCATTTTACCAGGCAGGTTTTGTGGAAGCAAGGAGGAGGAGAACACAACTGAAAGGAGACACAGGAGCAATCCCTTTCTTCAAGGAGCTCAGGAGTTACTCTGCTGAGCCTGGAGGCTCCATTCGCTGCTCTCCAGTAAGATGAATGGGGGGTGGGGGGAATATCTCTTACTGGGGGCAGATACCTTTAGGGCAGGAGTTAGCCAGCAGCCTCTGCTGTGATATATATGAGATCTACTGAAGAAGCGCTTGCCTGACGCCCACCGGGCAGACTTTTTAATGCAGTTATTTAGCCTGACCTTTCCTGCCCTCCGCAGCACACTCTCTACAGCAGGGAATCTTGCTGAGGGGAGAGGACAGAAGGTAGGGAGGAAAACTGAGGCTCCTGCCTGTTTTCCCACTGTAATAGCAGCCATAATGGCTAATTCTAGACCAGAAATTATTTGTTGCCATTACAGAGTACCAGGTAATAGCTTTCAGGTTTGCCCAGGGATGTTTTTATCAGAGATTGGTAGGCAGTGGAATTTTTAGTATTGCTGGGCCTGTATTTTCAGGGCCCGGGGGTTTTAGTTTTCCAATTTTAGTTCATTTAAATACATCATTCATGTGACTAATATTAAAACCAAGCGTGGGAACAGTGTATCACGGTATTTTAAACAACAAGTATTTAGCGTGGATTTAGTTGTAGCAAAAGCTTTGTACTGTAATAAAGTAAAGAGCAGCTCTACTTCCAGCTGGGATTACCATGGCAAGGGCTACTAATCCTCATGCTCTCCATCACCTGCTGCAGGCAGGAATGAATTCTGTCCCCTAGAATGAGATTTGCAAGACCTGCTGGGTGAACTGCTGGCTCTGTGCTCCTTCCACTGAGCGTTTCATCCCTCTGCCCAAGGAGCAAGGTCAGGGTGGCAGGAGAGACGTAGCTGGGGTGGGATTTGTTCCCCTAAAAGGTGACCAAGGTGGGAAAAGTCCTTTCCTTCAACCTCTGCTGCCAGGCTGAGGGGGGCACAGTGAAATCATGCTGCCGCTGGCGGCTCCCCATACCCGGCCGGTTGCTCCGGAGCCTGCGAGCGCCCTGCTTGGCATCCCCAGTCCCCTGGCAACGCCGGCACGCTCCCCCGCCTCCATGGGCGGCTGGGAAAAGCCTTCGCCCTGGCAACCCAAAACAAAGTTGGGTCTGTCCCAGAGCCACAGCCCTTCCCAGGCTGGGAGTGGGGGACCCTGGTGGGGCTCAACCAGGGTTCCCACAGGGAACCAGCCCCTTGGCTGCTCCAAGCAGGCAGCAATGGAAGAGATGCTCCCAGGAGCCCCCGGGTGCCCCCACTCCTGCCCCACGTGGGCAGCCCTAGCCCGCAGCATTGCACCCCGTCCCACGCAGCGAGGCCTGAGGGGGGGAGGGTGGGAACCGTGGGGACAGGAGCTCACCTCCGCTCAGCGCTGCCGCAGAGGATGTGACTTTGGAGGACAAGGCAGGGTAAAATGGGCTCCTCAGGCTTCCAGGTGGGAGTGACAGCCTTCATGTCCCCTGCAGATCTGGTGGCACTTTGTCACTTGGGTGTCACTTGGGCTGCAGACCTCCGTGACCACTCGCCTGCTCAGGCAGAGGAGCTTGTCTGGGGGTTTGGAGCACGAAACAAGAGCTTGTGGAAGGGGAGGAGGCGAAGATGCTGGGCAGAGGCCGGGGCTGCGGGTCACAGCACACCATGGCCCCTGCTGAGACCACAGCCCCGCCTTGCCCCCAGGCAGCCACCACCCCACCCTCCCCAGTGCCATCAGCCCTGCACAGCCACAGCGTGCCCCTGTGCCTGCCCGCTGTGGCAGCTTCGCCATGTATAAGCTGCCCCGTACAGGCTTAAAAATAACCTGTAATTTTATTTTAAGACATTAAAATATTAATTTTAATCCCATTAAAAACAATAGGAAGCAGGCAGGGTGGCAGTGCCCGGGGACACCCTGGCCCCACTGTGCTGTGCCCCCAGCCCGTTCCAGCCACAGCACCATCAACAACCCCATACTGAAACACCCCTCCACCTTGCTTTCCCCTGCTTCACTCCCCAGCCAGGGCTGAGATCTGTCCAAGGGACAAGCAGCCCTCTCCCCACCGCCCCCTGCTGCCTCCCCCCAGCCCAGGATGCAGCCCTAGGGCTTGGGCTCACCCCAACACCCCCACAAGGGGTTAGGTGCAGATTTGGGCTGCCTCCAGCAGAACTGCTGCCCTCCAACCAGGCCAGCAGACACAGATTAGAGCTTCACATCACCCCCCCCCCCCCACGCTCCCCAAGGGATTAAAGCCCTTTAATCACCCCGAGGCATTAACCTGTGCTGGGACCAGCCAGTCCCTCCCTGATCCCCCAAGCCTGGCCCCACTGGGTGCTGAGGGGGCACCCAAACCAGTCCAGTGTCCCCTGCCCCTGGGAGCATTACCTGCCTCTTCCCCCAGCCCCACAAGCACGGTGAGCACCCAAGGAGCCCTCCGTGCGTCCCTGGGCTTTGGAAGGATTTAGCCTTAAAACGGGACAACGCGAAGTCAGGAAGGTTTATTCCGATAAACAGAATTTATCTTTAACTGGACAGTACGACAATACCCGATCGCAAAACACAGGAACAAAACATCCACAGGAAGAATTTCCACAAAATACATTTAAAAAAGAAAAAAACACCAGTGTGATTGGAAAACTTATTTTGGAAAAAAGTCTATGAGAAGCCTTTAAGTTAAACAGTGTCAGATTCAAACCCTGATCGGCTCTGTCTCCAGGAGTGAGCAAGAGCAAAGGAGATAATTATTGCTTGCTGTGCTGGCTCCGGACACCCTCTCCTCTCCCAGAATAGCCCCAGGGGCAGGGTGCTGGGGGCTCCCCCCTATACTGGGCACCCACATCCCTCCCTGCACCCGCTGCAACTGGGGGGATGTGAAGGGACAGGGTCACTGGACGGAGCTTGCCAGGTGGGGATCAAAGACCCCGGGGAGGAATTGCTCTGTGGCTGGGCAGGTGGGATTTGCTAAAAGTTACTAAAAGCCTCAGGTTTTGCAGTTAAAGGGCAATTGGGTGGGGGGACACAACTCAAAAAGAGACTGGTTTTGAGGTGGTGGAACAGCAGGGATTAGAAGTGTGGGGCACAGGCCACCCCCAATCCCCCCCCAGACCCCTGCTTGTGCCTCCCGGGGTGTGCAGGGCATCAAGGCAGGGCTGGAGGAGCACCCTGGGGATGGGCTCACAGGAGGGGGCAGCCTCCCCGGCACCCCCTGGCACCCTCTAGCCTAAAACCACCGCCTAGGATCCCGCTGCGGGGATGCTCACCGGCTGCTGAGCCCCATCCCTCAGGTCAGGGTGGTGGGGAGCAGCCCCGCATCCCCACCAGGAGCCCACAGCGAGGAGGAGGGGGACGCAGGAGAGGTGGGTGCGACGCCAGGGTGGGGCCGGTGGGCCCTCACCCCCACCCCGGGGCCTTCACAGGTTGCTGAACAGTTCGTTTTTCTTGCTCCAGTCCATCTGGGGCGCCCGCTTGCTGGTGCGCTTCTGGTGCGCCCGCTCCTTGGCCACCGCCAGCGGGATGTCAAGGTCCAGGAGGGAGCCAGGTGCTGAATGGCGCTTGTCACCCTCCCGTGCGTTGGGCTGGGGGGTGAGAGGCTGCGTCAGCTCTGACGTGTGTCCCCACACACAGCCCTGCAGTGGGGGCTCAGCCCGGACCCCGCTTTCCAGCCACCACCTCCCCCAGAATCCTCAGCCTTACCTCGCTGTGGGTCTCACTAGGGCTGCGGGACATGGCCAGCGGCCCAGGGCTGGACGGGCTCTCGGACACCGAGTTGGACCGCGGCTCTCCACCGTTTTCCTGTGGAGGGGAGCAGGGAGCAAGCATGAGCGGGACCGCTCCAGCCCTGGGGTTTGGGAACAGTCCCTGGAGCTGCAGCTCCCACCTGGGGAGATGCAAAATCCATCCTCCCCACACATAATCCCCTACAAGCTCCAGGCTCATAAATACCTTCAGTGCAGCCCATCCGGGGCGAGGAAGGATTAAACCTTGGCCTGACTGCCCTGGTTTTAGCAAGAGGAGGAGGAGGGTGGCTACAGGGCTGGATGCTACCTGCCTGCAGCACAAGGGCTCCCAGCCCTGCAGCATCATGAGGATGGAGGAGGAAGAAGGGAGGCATTTGCAGCCACCTCCACGAAGTTCAGCCCCATGGGTAACCCCTTCTAGGGAGGCACTGGCTCCCAGTCCCCTTCCCAGTGGGACCTGCTGTTGTGTGGCAGCCTGGGAGCACTGCAGTCCCCTGTGGCATCACCCACCCACGGGCGGGGGACACCTAAACAGGCAGGGTCCCTGCCCAGGGACTGGCTTAGATGGGATGAAAAGCAAGACGAGGCGTTCTTACCTTCCCTATATCACCATTGGCAACTGGTTCTGGCAAGGGACCTGCAGGGTGAGGACACGGGCGCTGGGTGAGGACACATTTGCTCTGTCCCCATGCCCAGCAGGCACAGCAGTGCCCAAAGCTGCACATGGCCAGCGCTCACCCAACACTGCCCACAGTCTGGCCAGGCCCCCAGATTTAGCCCACCCCCCACAGCCAGCCCTGCAGCATGGCAGGGGGACGCTGACAGGCACCAAGTACATCCCCACGATGACAGCCACAATGTGGAGCCCAGTGAGACACACACACACCCCCACCCCCATTTTCCTAGGGCCCACCGTCACACAGCAGGGAGGGGGCCACAGCCGAGCTGAGGCTGCAAAGGGTGGTTGCTGCCTGTTCGCTCCCCGAGCCATAAACCTTGCCAAAGTACAACGCGGGGCCATAAACCTGCCTTCCCACAGAGCCCACGTCAGCCCCGCTGCCCTGGCATGGGGCCCTCAGCCGGGCAGGGAGATGCCAAATCTGGGTGACCCTGCTTGGCCCCAGGGTGATGACACCTCCACCGGTCGGGGACTCCCCCAGCACCCCCAGGTTTGGTGACAAGGTGACACAGAGCCAGCAGAGGTGGCACAAACTCCCCTCCCTGCAGCACAGCCCCCGGCCCACCTGCCAGGTGCTCCTCAGAGGGCACCACCTTGCACTTCTTGAAGAACTCATCCGTGAGGACATCCACCACCAGCAGCCTGGTCTCGTCACCGCCCGCCTTGATGGCTGCCACCACATCGGCGTGCTGCTTGCCCTCCATGCACACCCCGTTCACCTGCGGGCATGGACCACATCACCGCTGCAGCCAGAGGACATCCGTCCCTTGGGACCTCTGCAGAGGGGCTGGGTACCAGCCTCAGTACCAGTCACAACCCCAGCACAGCCACTACACAGCCCCCGCAGGTATCTGCGGCCTCTCCGGGATTAGCGGTGAAGCCAGCAAAACCTCATTAAAAGCAGATTTTCCTCCGAGTGATTAGCATGGGATCATATGGGCAAAGCTAGCAGGGAGCACCTGGCAGGGCATGGACCCAGGGCTGGTGCAGGAGATGGGCAGTGCAGGCAAGGCACAAAGCCCTCATGCATGGCGTGGTCCCCAGAGACCCCACAGCTTCACCCAAAAAGAGCCGCATGCCCTGGTGAGCAGCGGTGTTGGGGCTCAGCCGGTCCCTGCCCTCGCAGGTCACCACCCCAGCTGGCACAAACCCCTTCGCCGCCCCCACTCCAGTCATGGCCAGCAGCAGAGCTTGGGGCCATCGTGCACCTTGTTCTCAGCCTGCCTCACCCCGGGGACAGCCCAGGGACACTCCTGCTCCAGGCAGGGGACAGCACTACCTCTGCTTAACCCACAGCCAGCTAATTAGAGCTCAGCTCAAGCCCTCTGCAGTGCTGCTCCCCTGGGTGGGGACCGGCAGAATGGCACGGGTCGGGTGGCTGCACCGTGAGTCACCGCCAGCGCAGGGACACCGCGCACCTTCCCTGCAAAGGGCACCGCCCTCCCGCGCCCCGGGATGCGAGGGAGCGCTGAGCTTTTTGGGGAGACCCGTCCCTGCCCCGGCATACCTCGATGATGCGGTCCTGGGGGGCCAGCCCCGCCGCCTCAGCCGGCGAGTCGGGGTCGACGGCGCGCACATACTGTCCCGGGCGGCTCTTGTCACTGTGCAGGTTGAAGCCGTAGCCATTGGGGCCCTTCTTCATGCAGCACAGCCGAGGCCGCAGCTCCTCCTGCAACAGAGACAGCCTGTGGGAAAGCTGCTCCTGGACCCCACCAACACCTAGGGACAGCCCTGGGACCACCAGGCACCTGCTTGGGTGGCAGGGACACCATCCTCGGGTGGCCACCTGCACCCACAGACACCTTGAACTGGGACACAGGGTGCCAGAACACCCTATAAGCCCAGGCTCTGGCTAATTAATTAGGTGCAGGGCATGCTAATTGCAGCAAATATTAAGGCAACATGTTATTATGTCTGTCCCTAGATCACTCTCTTTTAGGATCAGGATTGCAACTGCCACGTGAAGGTGGAGGAGGAAACGCAGCCCAGGCTGCGGGGAAGCATCCCCACCCCACTCGGGAAGCCTTTTGCTGCCTGAAAAGCCTCAGCCACTGGTGCAGATCCCCTCCACCACCTCCTCACAAGCTCTGGCCCCCCTCCACAGCAAATCCAGCGGTGGGACCAGCAGTACCCTGCCATGCCACCCCAAAGCATCCCACAGCTGTTGCTGGCTCAAGTGAGGAGCTCGAGCAGGGAGACAAACAGAGCAGCCCTGATACCAAAGCACAGCCCAACGCCCTGGCACGACCCTCTGTGATTGCAAAACAGAGAAACCAGCTTGACCAGGGCAGCACGACATGGGACGTTCACCTCTCCAGGAGGCAACACCCAGCTCGTCTTCACCCGTTTCACCCCGACCCACAGATCCACCAACACCCAGAGCCAGGGAACCCAACCTGGACAGCCTTGGCCCCAAACCCGGCCCCCACGAGCCTGTTAACAGCACGATTCCCCACACTGCAGCAGCAGGGAAGCAGAAACATCCCCAGCAGTTTGGCAAATAGGAGCCGCCTTTGCTCGCCTGGTGGGGAGCGGGATGCCTGGGAAGCATCAGCGGAACCAGGGGATGTGAACCAGCCGCCTGCACGCAGCGCCATCAGAACTGCTCTGACCCCGGCACCCGAACACCACTTCTACATATTTATATGTGAAATGGGTTGGTCCTGCCTTGACCACCAGCTCCTGGGCTCTGGTCAGGCTCTCCCAACAGTCAAGCCACACTGCTGAAATATTCCTCACCAGGGGATTTAATATTTATTCTTTCTTCTGAGATTTTTTGTTCTCCTTTGGTACCCACAGCATCACTGGGGACATGTCCTGCAGGAATTTCACCTCCCATACCCACACCACGCTGCTCTTCACCCCCTGTACAGCACCATGAAATCCCCTTTGCTCCCCACCAGGAAAGCCTGGTCCCCAGGGTGCTGCACCCCATATCTGGCAGCACCACAGCGGCGCTGGGTCCCACACGGGCCAGGATGACACATTTGCAATTACTAAGCCCAATGCTGCGATAAAACCTCATCCTCTTGCACAACACGTTTCTACAGGGTCAAGGCCAGCTGCCGCCCCAGCACCGCTCCCCAAGGCCCTGGGGAGGGAGGTGCATGCAAGCACCCAGCTGGGTCTGCCGGGGAGCAAAGGTGAGCCCGGGATGCCGCAGCGCTGGCAGTCACGCAGAACCCGCTCTACCCACGGCTCAGCTGGGCAATGCCCAGCACAACAGCCCTGCTGCACCCGGAGGAGCCGGTGGTGTCTCCTCTGCAGCCTGGCAGCAGGTTCCCTGGCTGGGTGGAGGATTGCGACACCTTGATTTCACCCCAGCTACCCGCTGGTGCCCTCCCCATGCCGGGGGGCTGCGGGCTCTTCCGCAGTGCCTATGCCCGAGTGGCAGCACATTCACAGGGTACCCAGGCTGCTGCAGCTGCACCCTCCACCCAGGCAGCAATCCCTAGCAGGGGTTGGGGCAGGGGAGACCCAAAGGAAGGCCAAAAAGCAGGAGCTGGTGGCACCTGGAAGAAGGCAGCACCTCCCTGGGTCCCTGCCCTGGCCCAGCCCTGGGAAGGGGGTTCAGGCTCTGCGAGCACCCACACTCCCAGAGCCCTTGGCAGCACCACAGGGCTGCTCCACGTCGATAGCTCGGGACAAAGCCAGAGGGAGCACCCGGCAAGCAGTGCTGGCAGAGCTCCCAGGCGAGGAGAAGGGAGGACTTTGCTCCCACCCATACCAACAAAGCCCTGGCAGCCTGTGCTCCCAGAGACACTGGGGCCATGAATTTGGGGGAGGATGAGGGGGATTGCCTTGCAGGATGGACAGGTGCCTCAGGGCACAGGTCATAGCAGTGATGGAGGCACCGAGCCCTCAAAGGCAGCCGGCAAAGGCAGGAGCACCCAGTGAAAGGCAACACGGCCAAGCCATGACCTGGCCCCCCCCAGCATGCCCCCCCCAGCAGCTGGCAGCTCCTCCAGCCCAGCATGCCAGGCCGCCTTCGCCCTCCCCAAATCCCTTGTGCCAGCAGAAATCCTACAGGCAGTGACCGTTCTGCCTGCCCAGCAGAAAAATGTAAATGCATCTGATCCTCCAGCAGCCGTACCCTGCCTGTCCACAGCGCAAGCACCCCATGGTAGGGCATCCCTCCAGCCCCAAAGTCCCCCTGGCTAGAAGGGATGCAAGGGAGAGGTTTTGGGGTCAACACCTGGGATGCAGAGAAGCCCCACAGCTGCAGGGCCGGGAGCTGGACAGCAGAAGGGAAATGCCCCTAATTTCTATAAGCTTTTGCATCCTCCCCTCCAACGCCAGTAGCCCTCCCGCTGCGCTGGAGCACGGATTAGCTGGCAGAGCCTCCTTACGAGCAATTACAGCCACCAGCAGGGAGGGCAGCAGGAGAAGCCAGATTCAGCCCCCAGCATGGGCAGCCTGTGCCACCCTTCGCTGCACCCAGGGGTGCACATCTCCTGCCTGCAAAGATGCCCACTTGAGACTGGGAGCTCAGCAGCATCACATCTGGACCCTTCTCCCTCCAGAATTGTGCCAGACCATCCCTCCCCAGCACCTTCTGGCACCCAGAAGGACCAGCAGCCCCAGGGACCCCAATTGCACAGTGTGCCAGGACCCGCTCCCCAGCTCCCAGTCCCCCAACAGCAGCCTCAGGACAGCTTTTGAAGCCCCAAGTCCTGGGAAACTCCCTGCAGCCCTACAAGCAGCAACAAGCCCATCATCAGCAGCATTCCTGGTTACTCAAAGAGAAACACAACGGCTCTGAGGATGCCTGGGCCAGCAAATTCACATGGGTCTCGAAATCTGGCGCACGCATTTGGGCTTCATACAAAGGGGATGCAAAGCAGCCTCCTCGCAGCATCCCCGTCACGTCTTGTTTGACTTGAGCTGCTTTTCATGCAGCTGCCTTGAGAGGAAATTTAATTCATTTCCTAATTAGACACCAGCTACCCCCAGTGCAATGCTCCCAAACAGGGGGATCTGCTCCCTATTACACCCCAAAACCCAGCCCTGGGAGCCTCACCCAGGCTATACATCACATCGCTAGCAAGGAAGGCTCTAATTTAACACTAAATTTGCAAGAGGGAAGCCTGGGGCTGGTAGCAAAAGCCTTGTCCTGGTAAAAGCAGCTGAAGCCTGTGCCAGGGTGCGGGGCTGGCAGCCGGCAGTGCTGCTCCGCTAACGCCAGGCGGTTTGCATGAAACTTTCTCAGGACACTCCCCGAGTAGCTGAAACCTCCGGAAACACAGGCGGGGGGAGGACGAGCTGTCACGGCTCCCAGCTGAGCACTGGGGACGGTCATGCTGCAGCGCAGGGCCCCCGGATACAGGGCTGGCCCCGGGGGTGTAAAGCTGTCACCTCGCCGGCTCAGCCCCACAGAAGAGGGACACGCAGATCAGCTCCCCAGGTGCCTTCAGGGAGGCTCAAAAATCCCCATCCCAGCATCAGGGGGATTTGCACACCCAGGGTTTTACAGGGGGTCATGGGGGTGACCGAGCCCCCTGACACAGGGGTGCCCCAACCATGCAGGACCCAGCAGGGTTTGGATCCCACCCGAAGGTGGGAGATGTTAAACCCTCGCTCGGCCTCACACAGGGTGCCGGCACTGCCAGCCAGCTCTCCCAGCAGCGTCTCCAAGCTCGCTAAGCAAATAAAGGCAAGTCCAGCCAGGTAAAGCAAACATGACCATGACACACGTGCACCTCCCATGCCCCGCCACAGTGATCCCCGGGGGAATCCCACCAACCCAGGGGCTGGGACAGGGCTGTCGGGGGCTGCAGGGGGACGGGGCAGCAGGCACCGGCTGCCCACCAGTGGCCAGGGAGCAGACACACCACTGTGCTCCTGACTGGCCAGAGAAATCCCTTTCTGCCCGCTCTGGCTGGCATCCCGCCTGGCATCTTCCCACCCCGCTCGGTGGATGCCCGGCTGGGGCGATGTCTCCAGACCTGCTTGCTTTTGCTCTCCCTCCGCAAGCACCGGCCCCCACCCCCAGCCGCAAGATTTCCTGCTACCTGTTGAGAAAGCATCCAGGGCCATGTGGCAATGTCACCCCATGCCACCCACTTCCTGCTCCCGTGCAGGCAGCCACTGCTCACAGTAACTCTGCGTGGGCTGTACCCCAAGCCTGCCCTCCAAAACCGAGCCCAGCTCCAGCTGGAGATACCCCGTGGGCTTTGTGGGGGGTATCCCCAGCTTCCCAGGCTCTTTGCATCACTCCGGCCAGCTCAGCCCCTGCGAGCAGGCAGCTGCCCCGCAGCACATTGGGGCTCTGTCCCCCTTGGGGACCACAGGTCCTCAGCCCCCCAGGCATGGCAAGGGGACTCACCCAAGCTCCGTTAACTACATCCCTTTTATTTTTCACAGCCCACAGAGATATCTGGAAGTGGAAAGTGCAGCAGTGTCTCGCTGGCACTGTGACACACAGGAGGGCAGGCACGCTCCCCTCGCACGGGGCCAGACCCAAGGGACCAGGGGTGCCATGGGGGGAGCGAGTGGGGCAGCGACAGCAGCAGAGCCTGATTGCTCCCACCTGAACAAGCCCATCAGGGAGGTGCTGGAGCAGTGCTTTAGCCAGGCAGTGATGAGACCAGTGCCTTGCAGCGGAACAGGCCAACTGGGGGCAAAAGGCAGCCGGCACCAGGCTGAAGTCCAACAGGAGACAAAACTGATAAAGACACCTGATGCTCAGCAAAACCATGTGTGACAACAGCTTGGTGAGGCACCAAAGTCCACCTGGAGCCCCAAGGCACCAACCCTTCCCCAGCACCAAGAGCTGGGGCTCAGCCCATCCCACTGGTTGTCACCACGGCTGGTCTTCAGGAGTAGGTCATACAAGGTCCCCAGAAGGTCCCCCCCCACTGGGGACACCAGGAGCCTGCTTCCCAGGAAGACCATCCACATCTCTGTTGTAGCAACAAATGTATGTTTTCGCTGGGTAAATAAAACACAGTATTATCTCCAGCAGCCCAAAGCATCTCTTAGAAACCGCTCTGGGCAGGAAAGGTCAGCTATTTCTCAATTTCTCACCTTTCTACATCACTTTGTGCAACCACTAACTCCCACGCACTGCTTAATGCTGACACTCCTGAATTAGTAAGCGTCTGTACATGGGGACCGACAGACGGGATCAGTCCCCCCCAGCCCAGGAAGGGCTCCACCATCTCTGCTCCGCAGCAGAAACGAGACATGCTCAGGGCATGAGTAACTGCCACCCACAGCTGCAGTCACAGCCCCCCAAAAGTACCCTCAGCCACAGGTGTTGTTTTGTTGTATTTTGGAGCTGGTTAATGCCAGCCACCGCCAGCCTGGGCAGGAGCCCACCCGCACATCGAAGCTCACCACCGCCCTCGCTCCCTGGTGCTTTTCTCACCCTGTTTCACCAGCCCTGCTGTGCAAGGGCGGCCCAAAGGGTTCGGGGACACGAGGGGCTGCTCGGTTACGGGTCCAAACAGCCCCGTGCACCCGCCTGCCCCCACCCCATCACGGCTGGGGAAGAAAAACGTTAAGAAAAAAAAGCCGAAAATTTTAAATGAAGAAGTCCAAGCAGCAAGGTGCTCCCGGGGAGCCGCGTTTAAAGCAAAGCGAGAAAGAAAGAACGGAGAGTGAAACCACCCGGGGGAGGCCGGGGCAGGGGCGGCGGCTGCTCCCGCTCGCTCGGCTGCAAGGCGGCGGCGACCGGGGCCGAACCCGGGAGGGCCCGACCCGCCACACCCCGCCCCCCCCCGGACACGATCCCCGAAACCCCCGAAAAAACTTTTCATCGCCCGCTCCCCCCCGCCACTTACCCGCTGGCCGCCGCCGCTGGGTTCCCGCGCCGCGGGCTCCGCCGGCTCCGGGGCGACCTGCTCGCCACCCACGGGGGGCTCGGTACCCGCTCCGGCCCGCTTCTGCAGCTGCTCATCGGCCACCGGATCGACGACGAGGAGGCTGACGGCACCGGCGGCGGCGCGGATCCGCTCCACCACCTGCTGGTGGCTCTCCCGCTCCACGTTCTCGCCGTCCACCTCCAGCAGCCGGTCCCCGGCCCGCAGCCCCGCACGCTCCGCGGGCGAGCCCGCCTCCACCAGCCGGATGAACTGGCCCGGCTTGCCCTTCTCGCCGTGCAGGTGGAAGCCGTAGCCCTCCGGGCCCCGCTGCAGGCGGCAGAGCCGCGCCGCCTCGCCCGCGCTGCCGCTCATGGCGGGAGGGAGCCGGAGGGAGGGAGGGAGGGGCGGGACCGTCCGTGCCGCCCGCGCCGAGCGCCTCTGCACCGCCCAATCCCGCCGACGCTCTTATAGCCGGGGGCGGGGCGCGGGGCGGGCGACCACCAATCGGGAAGAGGGGCGGGGCGAGAGCAACCAAACAAGGAGATCGGCGGGGCGGTGCTATGTAAATAGAGGGGCGTGGTTACGCGCGACAAAGGGGGTGGGGTTATGCAAATATGCGACACCCCTCCGGGGCGTCCCGGGTCCTAGCGCCGGCAGCCGGACCCTGCTCTCCCCGTGGGGCCGGATCGCTTTCCCCGGGGCCACCTCCGCCTCTCCCCGCCACCCCGCCGGGACCACCACCACCCCACCACCCCGAGGATGGCCTCTGCCCCCCGACGGTGGCTGGAGGCCGGCAGGACACTCTCCGCTCTCCCCACTTCCCCCGGGGCACGTCCCGCGTGGCACATCTCGGCCCCCCGGGACCCGTCCTGCCCGTTCCCCTCGGCCGGTTCCTCGAACACCGCTCCCGCTGCCGGTTCTGTTACTGGAGGGATGCTTGGAACCTCAAACGGGAAATAAAAAAAAAACCCAAACCCAAAGTGAAACTGCGTGGGAAGGCGGCACGGGAGGCCGGGCTCGCCGGTACCTGCCGTGCGGGGGCAGCAGGAGAGCCCCCCCGCTCCTCCGAGTAGCTCCCGGCCCCTGCTTAGCACCCCCAGGAGCCTGGGGTGAGAAGATGGGGGAAACCCCAGGAGAATTGGCTTTGCTCTGCCCCGGAGTGCTCCGCTCACCACCTGGGAAGCAGAAGTGGCTGCAGGGGTTATGAGAGTGTGAGATTCTGAGGTTTCTGAGCACAGAGCAAGGCAGCAGCAAGCCTGGGCTGCTCCGGCCCCATGGCAAGGCTGCTGGTGCTGGGCAGAGCTGGCCCGTGGCCCCCTGGGATCATCCTGGGGAGGGTGGCATGGAGGTACCATCACTGTCCCCCACTGCCAGTCTTCAGGGCCTGGCCGAAGTTCAGGTTGGCAAATGGTACCCAGGGCAGCTGGGAGCACGTTTAACGGTGCCGCAGCCAGGCAAACGAGGAGGAGACAGCAGCAGGACATGTCCCTCACTCTCTGCACCGACCCCGGGGACCCCAGCGGCCGGGGAACCCCCCCGCGTGCTGGGGGGTGGCTGCACTCTGACTCCTCGGGGCTGGGCTGGGAGCGGAGGGTGGGCTCGTTTGTTTCCTCCACTCGGCTGAGCATTTGTCCGTGGCCGCTCGGCCCTGAGAAAGGCGGTGGAGAGGAATCCCACGGTGGCCGGCAGCAGATGCCTGCGGAGATGAAAACCAGGGCAAGCGTGCCGTGGTACGGCCCCAGGATGGCGGGGGGGGGGTCCATCGCCTGCAGCATCGATGCAGCGCAGCCCCTCCCCATAGCAAGGGGGTTGTGAGCGGCACGGCTCTGCAAGCGTGCGTGTTTGGGGGGGGAAATGGCGGGGGGACACTTTTTGGGAGGGCTGCCCTAACTCAGGAAACAAAACCCAGCTCCAAGAGGGCTGGTTTGAGCACGGGACCGCGATAAGGAAGAAAGGCAGCAGCAAAGGAAACAGCCGGAGCTCCTTTTGGGTCCGGCAGGCCCCAGCAGCGCCTGCCGGACGTCAGGGAGCGGGCAGCACCATCGCGGGCAGCACGTCGCACCCCAGCTGCTCGGCGTGATGTTAAGAGAGCTCAGGCTGCAGGGGGGGGAAGCAGAAAAGAGCCAATGTCTGTTTGTGTTGAAGCCATCCAGCATTTTTTGCAGACATCAGCCAAGCGGCAGCAGCAATGTCATTGGTGGGAAGACGGAGTTATTTGGGGAATGCTGGACTCCGCACCATGAGAACAGCAGGGGAGGCGGTTGGTTTTAATTTAACAGGCCATGTTTACTCTTCCCCTCTCACCTTTGGACTGTCTGAAATGTGCAACGAAAGCCCCGGCAGGGAGGAAGGGGCTGTGCTTCCCCCTCCCCACGGCTGCTCCCAGGGCCCCCCCCCAGCCCCGCTGCTCTACAGCCCCCTGGTGCAGCAGCCTCCCACATTGCAGACCCGAGGCAGGCATTTCTCACGCGATAAAAAAAAACAGGCAGATGCAAAGCCTCAAAAATACTCAGCTTTAATCTGTAAACTTGCAAAGGGAGACCCAGGAGCAGAGCAGAGGTGAAGGAGGCACTGGGGCCAGTGAGAGACAAGCAGCTCAGGCGCAGGGCCAGGGAAGATGCCGGCAGGGACAGATGCACCAGCCAGTCCCCCACTCCCACGTGCAGCATTGCCATGCCCTCCACAGCTGCCCTTTGCATCAGCTTTTCAGCTGCATAACCGAATATTCAGCATCTCATCACCCTACCTAGCACTCGGGGGAGCCGGCAGTGTGCCGGAGGAGCCGGCAGGGCCAGGCTGAGCACATGCAGCAACACCTGAGCCTTGCACCCCGCCAGCGCCCACTGGGCCAACGTAGCAGCGTTTGCTGGCTGAACCACCTCAGGCATCTGCTCTCCACAGAGTGGGTTTCAGCTGCTCTTTGCCAGTGTCAGGAAGAAACTGTTGTATTACACGTGCAGTGGTGGGAGAGAAACGCAGCCCGCCCTGAGAGCTGGCATAGCAGCCCCAGGCCACCGCAGGCACCTCTACCCCACCAGCTCCAGCCTGCGTGAAGCCAGAGGTGGTTTTATCTGGAGGAATTGAAAAGAAAAAGGCTTTTCTCATTAAAAAAGTCTCTAATTCCTGTGGCTACAAGTGGGGGGGTGGGGGGAATAAAGGGCTTTTTCCAATTGCCATGTGTGCTGGAAGTGCCCCAAGCGTCACTCGGGTGCTCCCAGGGGAGTTTTATTTCTCATACCAGCTGCGAGGGCAGGGAGCAGGCTTGGCTGGACGCTTCCCCATCTCGGCCCTTCCCTCCAGCAGAGCTGGGACACAACGGGGACATTAACAGGGACATCGCTGCCCTCGTGGCAGCAGGAGGATAAAAGCTGACAGCAGCAACCACAGCAGCAAGGAGCCACGGCCGAGCATGGGCACCGGCTGCACCTGGGTGTGGGGCAGCCTCGGGGGCAGAGCCGGAGCTCCTTGGAGGGAAGCCAGAGGCCGGCAGCACCGGGGACACAGGGGGCTGGATCAGGCCCTTCCAGCCAGGTGAGAGCAGCGCCAAGCAGGGATGGCTGTAGGGGAGGAGAGGGCTGGGGCCTGCCCAAGGGCACATCCATGGCACACACGTGGCCCCTCCAGCCACTCCAAGGGGCCCTCAGCTGGGTGCGGGGCCATATCCTGCATCCTGCTCAGGTCACAGAGGCATCACTGTGGCTCGCTGTCCGGGCTGGCAGTCATCACACCGTGGTTATTCCCCTAGTGGCACACAGTAAGCTCCAGGCATTGTCTTGCAGGGCAGCAGGATCCAGCCCCTGGATCTTGGCACCGGGGCGATGGCTCTCCTCGTGCACGCTCCGCTCCGCCGTGTTGCCCCATCTATGCTTGGCTTGTCAGAGCCTGGTTTCCACGGGTGCTCAAGGGCAGGACTGGGTCCCCACTCTGCCTCCCGCCTGCCTGCGTCCCCGGGGCTGCCGGCTCCTCCTGGCCGCTCTCAAGCGAAGGCACAGCAGCTGGATTTCTTCTGCTGCGACTCGATGTAGTCGTGGATCTGGAAGCGGGGCTCGTCCGGCGGCTGCACCGCACGCTGCTTCAGCTCCCTGGGGTGGTGGGGCCACATCACACCCCCTGCCCGCTCCAGTGCCGGTGCAGGAGGCAGTGGGGCTGGGGGGGACACCTCCCTTGCCCGGGTCCCCCAGGTACTCACTTGGCAATGGCCAGGAAGGCCAGCTCCACGTTCATGCCCGTCTTGGCGCTCGTCTCCATAAAAGGCACCCCATACTCCTGCAAGGGCAGCACGGCCCCATCAGCAGACAGCCCCGAATTGCCCTCCTGCCCCATCACATCGTCCCTGTCACCTGGCCAAGGCTTGGGAACAAGGTGCCATCCTCTCCCTGCCTTGCCCCAGGTTTTGTCTGCAAGAACTGCCTGTGCTAGAGACAGGCGCATCTGGGCACCCCTTAGAGGGGATGGCACGGCTGCACGGGGACCCTGAGCGACGTGCAGTTGTCAGGGGGGCTGCAGCCGGGTTAGACCTCGGCACGGCTCACCCTGGCCAGTGATGCTCCATCCTCCGTCCTCACAGCCCTCTCGCTGCTCACATCGGCCTGCCAAGGGAAGGAGAGTGTCACCGTGTACCAGGGCCAGCTGGCACCCCAGGGCACCTGGCTAGCACCTGGCAGTGTGGGGTGGGCAGGGGGACTGCCAGGAACTGGGGGTGTCAGGGACTTGGGAATATCCAGTGCCCAGAGGAGAATTTGGGACCTGTTGAGCATATGGGACCTGGTGGTATCAAGAAGCGGGGCGGGGCATCTGGGACGTGGGGCAACATCCAGTACCTGGGGGCAGCCAGGACCCAGAGGGGCTTCTGGTACCCTGCTGGGCATCGAGCACCCAGCATCATCCAGGATTCAGGAAGCATCCATTCTCAGGGGAAAATCCAGTACCCAGTCAGGCATTGGGCACTAGGCAGCATCTGGGACCCCCAGGGAGAATCTGGGACCTGGTTGGGCATCTGAGACTTGGGGCTACCTGGGATATGGGGGTGCATCCAGGACCTGGGCGGGCATCCCGTACCCACCAGCATCCCATACTGGGAGCCTCAGCCTCGTTCTGCCCCCACTGGCTGCTGGGGACACTGAGCTCCCCCTCAGCCCCCCCAAACCTCTGGGTCTGGCTGAGCCTGGAAATCGGCAGAGCCGGGCAGAGGGTGCACCCGGCTGGCAGGCAGAGCACCCACCGAGCCACATCCCTCTACAGCCATGGGGATGGCAAGGCCAGACTGGCACGGCACGGCACGGCACGGCACAGCAAACCGCAGTGTGAAGGGGGACCCTGCACGCACCTTATTGCCCAGCAGCATGATGACCACATCCTTCTGGGCATACTCGTGGATCTCCGTCAGCCAGGCCTGCAAGGCAGTGGGGCTGCGTCGGGGTGAGCGGTACCCCTGTCCCTCTCCTTTCAGCCTGCACCCACACCCCCACACCCCACACCCCCCCCGCAAAGACCAGGAAAATGGCTTTTTTTTTTTTTGGCATGGGAACCCTTCCAGCGTCACAGCGGAACAGTCCTGAAAACGCCCCGTCTCCTGGCTACAGCCCAAGCCTACACGTAGTAGCCTACACGTAGTTCACATCCATCCCAAAACGCGTTTTCTCCCTCCAGCCATTTACTGTGTCCCTAAACAAAACTCACCCAGCCGTGCAGTGCCCAGCCAGGCGCCCCGGGGATGAGCTCCCAGCCGGCTGGCTCTGGCTGAAACAGCCGGCGCTTGCGTGCAAAACAAGCTTCAAACTGCCCCAAACACCCAGCAAGCCGCAGAGGGCACCCACGACCCCAGTCCTCAGGGAGAAACACGCTCCCGAGCAGCGCAGGGGACTCACACGGATGTTGTCGAAGGACATTTTGCTGGTGATATCGTAGAGCAGGAGCAGGGCTGGAAGGGAAGAGGCAGAGGCATTGGCCTGCTGCAGGGATGTGCTTTGGCTGGTCTCCCCAGTCCCCACCAGACCCCAAACCCACCTTGGGCATCCCTGTAGTAGGCGTGGGTGACGCTGCGGAAACGCTCCTGTCCCGCCGTGTCCCAGATCTGCCAAGAAGGCACCCCAGTGAGCGCAGGGAGGGGAAACCCCCAAGCTGGGGATGCCCCCGCAGCTCCCAGCCCACCCATGCTCAGTCCAGGGTATTTTTTTCCAGCAGCGTGGCTGGGAATTGCTTACCCCCTCCCAAACCTCACCTGCAACTTCACCTTCACGCCATCCACAGCCACCACTTTGTTCTGCAGAAGAGAAGGAGAACACATTTCTCAGCCCACAGCGCACCTTGGCGCGGGTGCCAGCCGTCCCCAGCGTGGAGCCAGCTCTGCCCTGGCCCCTCAGCTGCTCTCTCCCGGCCGGCGGGATGAAGCCAGGCTGCCTGTGGGGCTGGACATTGAAGCCTCATTGCTACAAACCGTGGTCCTGCTGGGGAGGTGCGGTGCTGTGCGGTACCTACAGGGACATCCCAGAGCAGCATCCCCTCGTGCCAGGGTGGAAAAGGGCAGAATCAGGCCCTGACGGAGACGGGACAGCAAGATCCCAGCCTGCTTTGGATCCGGTGCCTCGCTCACCTCCTGCAGCCAGCGCCCCTGCCCTGTGACTCCTCAGTCCCCTAAAGAGCCAGCTAATGAGGCAGGCTGCCCTGCAAAGCCCGGGGACACCGACCCGCTCCAGATCCTGCCACGCAGCCCCGGGCTTGCAGCAGCCCCCGCCACATGGCATGGGGAGGTTCAGCAGAGCTGGGGAAGCAGGGAGGGTCTTGCATCGACTCCACGCAAATGTGCGTCTATTAATTACAACTTGGCCCGCTTTTATTTTTGCCCACCATAAAGCCCTCATTCTTCTGCCAGGATTCCTGTGCTCCATGGGCTGAAGGAACCACCGCTGCACTGAAAATTTGGGCTATTTAGAATCACAGAATCATTAAGGTTATAAAAGACCTTTAAAACCATCAAGTCCAACGCCCAACCCAACACGCCCCGGCCTCCTAAATCATGCCCTGAAGTGCCACGTCTACATGTTATTTGAACACCCCCAGGGACGGTGACTCCCCCACCTCTCTGGGCAGCCTGTTCCAATGCCCAACCACTCTTGCAGTGAAGAAATTTTTCCTAATATCCAATCTAAACCTCCTGGGTGTCCAGCTCTGGCTTCCTTGGTAGTGCTTGGCCCTTAAAGGTGGTTGCACGCACTGAGCCGGTGGGTTGCAGGTAGCACATCACTTTATCCAGCATGGCAGGAGGAAATCTCCCAGGTTGGCAGCCAGGCACTGGGGCCGCTGGACCCTGCAGCCAGGCTGGGACTGGGGAAGGGAAGCAGCGTTTGGAGGCGAGCGGGGAAGGCAGTTATCAGAGACGGCTTAAGCAACCCCTGTACCCATCTCAGAAGTGCAGGGACTTCTCCCGAGAGGCCCGAGAAAAAAGCAGGAGTTACCAAAGGCCTATTTTAAGACTCTTGAAGAATAGTACTTGGAGGGATGATTCTGGAAAGAAAAGACCCCTATAAATAATTTAGTTGCCTGGAATTGTTTGAAATGGAAATTCAGCCCATGTGGAGATGATAAAAGTTAAGAAAATGGGCTGAACAAAAAAAAAATGTGCCCTAGGAGACACTGGAAATTGCCTACCAGTAGCAAGCCGTGAGCTGCTGGAGGGGATGCTTGCACGAGGCAGAGCAGGTACCTATGATAAGCTGGCAACACCCCCTGGGGCCACTGGTGCTGAGCCCAGCAGTGGGACACAGCAGGTTTTCCTTCTTTCATGACTTTATTGGAAGGACAGGCTACGAGACCCCTCCAAAGCAAATCCACAGCCCTCTCCCACTGGACCCCGCTCACCCACCCCCACAAACGCCCCCTGCAAGCCAAGAGCAGCCTGGGGAAGCAAAGGCAACGGAAAACGAGAGCAGCTGCAGCTGTAAAGGCAGAGGCAGAGGAAGCACCGACCGCACTTGACACGTGTCAGCAGCCTCGGGCAGAGCCTTACCAGGGGACATCCCCTGTGACTTCCAGCCTGCTGAAACACCGCTCAAGCCTGTGCTGCAAACAGCTCTGCCTGCCTGCATCCCCTGGGAGACCCTGCAGCTGAAATTTGGTGAACAGAGAGCAGCAGGAGGGTTTAAAAGGGATCCGATGACCTTAACAACTCCTCGGCAGCCAACTTCAGCCCTTTCAAGGCACAAAATTACAGCCACCAGCCTGTGTCCCTGCCAGCTGTTGGCCTCAGCCCAGCCAGTGGAGTGTGCTGGCTGCCCGCTGCAGACCCCCAACCCATGCACCCAGCTGGGATGGGCTGAACTGAGGCTTTTTGCTGATTTAAAGGCAAGAGGTGACGGTCCCAGCAGGCTTTTCCATCTGTTACTGCTCTCCCAGGGAGAGGTGGAAGGGTTTCAGAAAGCACCCGCAGCCAGGTAGGAGATAATTTGGGGTGCAGAGTCTGGAAACCCCCCATCCCCCCTTCCCAGTGCCCCATCCTGGCCAATGTGCGGATCAGGGGAGGCGAGGGGCTGGCAGCCGTGGTGGTCTCACCCGGAAGTCTATGCCCACGGTGGCTATGAACGTCCCGGAGAGAAAGGCCCCGTCTTTGAACTGGAGCAGGAAACAGGTTTTCCCCACGCCCGAGTCTCCAAGTAACATCACCTGCAAATGGGCGCAGGGAGAGGTGTCAGCGGGAAGGGGAGGGGGCAGCATCCCTGGGTGGTGCTGAGCCCCCCCCACCCCCTTGTGTCCCTCCGTTTCTTTCCCCAGGGCTGATCCTGCCACATCTGGGGAGCCCTGTGAGAGCTGGGGGTGGGATGGGACCCCCAAGGGCACAGCCAAGTGATGCCCCAGGGCAGCAGAGCAGCCCCAGCCACAGAAGAGGGGGAGAGCAGAAAAGGAGAGCTGGTGGCAAGGCAGGTACCACAGCAAGAAGAGCTGTCTCCTGGCCAGCCCATGGCTGCCTCCCAACCCAGGAGAACTGGCCACAGCTCCCAGACACGAGAAGCCACCTCTGCCTCAGGCCTGGGTGCGCCCGGCCCAAGGGCTGATGTGTGGCTGAGGCAAACCCCGCTGTGTCTGGGACTCTCGCCCTGTTGGTGCCCAGGGCCCTGCCTGACGCAGACACCAAAGCAAACATGGTGCCTTTTCCCCTCCTGCTAAACAAACAGGCTCGGCCTGGGCTCCCCAGCTGCTCTGGCACTGCTGGATCCAGGCAGGCAGCAGCCTGATGGTCTCCGTAAGTACAGCCTTACCTGACACCCAGATGCTGTGCTCTCCCTGCTGGCTGGCAGCAGCCCTTTCCTGCCCAGCAGTCATTCCCCTGACACTGACTGCATCTATCCCCTGCTTAAAAACAGCAGTGAGCAGGACTCCCTCCACCCCCGCAACCCCACCCTGCCAGGACGCCGGAGCCTGCAAAGCAAACCCACGCAGCCCTGCTGCCCCCAGGCCGGGCGTATGCAGTGAGTGGTGCCCACCCCGGGTAGGGACAGCACAGCAAACACCCTGCGGGCCGGCACAGCAGAGCTGGGGGCTGGAAGTGCTCTCTCTGCCTCCTGCCAATCCACTTGGCTTGTCAAATCCTTCCCTGGGACACCCCTGCCCAGCCCAGGCTGGGAATACCCCCAGTTCTGCCACCACCTCGCTCCAGATCCAGCTGGCAACTGATTTCCTCCCTCTAACACAAAAACCTCCCTCCAGTATCAGCCCGTGAAAGGACTCAGAGCAGAGAGGATAAAGGCGAAGGAATAAAAGCAGTTTAGGGAAGGCGGCAGCATGTGGGACCGCTCTGGGAGCCGGCTCAGCGAGGCAGCGGGAGGTCTCAGGACTGGCACGGCCAGCGCTGGGCGCAGCCTGGGGCTGCATATTAAATCTTTTGGGTAAAACGTTCACCCAGCCCATGCCTCCCCAGCGCCGTCGGGAAGAGCAGGGCGCTTCCCTGGGGCAGCCCTCGGCTGAGCTGGGGAAGAGGGGGACACTCGGCGAGGAGGGTTCCCACCCCGATATTTAGCACGGGCGCAGGGGCTTTTGCAGTGCGGGGGGCTGCGGGGTGCGTGCGGAGCCCTGGGCTGGGAAACACCCGGGCCACAGACCTCCCCCCGCCCCCGGGCAGGGACCCTCTGTCTCCACCTCCCGGGGAGGGGCCCCCATGCCCACATCTGCCAGATCTGGGACCCCCCGGGGGCGGGGGGGGCAGAGCTGGTGGGGCTCAGCTGGGGCCACCCCCGCCTTCCCCTTCCCCGGCCCGCAGCCGCTTCCTGGGCGCGATCGCGGCAGCGGAGGAAGCGGGCGGCCCCCGGGACCCCCCTGGACCCCTCCCAGTCTCCCCCGGACCGGGGTGCAAGCCTCAACCTCCACCCGCGGGGGATCCATCCCTGCTGCCCCCCCAACCCGCACCCCGCGCCGCCTCCCACCTTGCCGGCGAGCTCGTAGTCCCGGGGCAGCGCCGGGAGGGTCCCGCTCCCCGCCGGGGGGTCCCCACTCCCCGCCGCCCCGCCGGGGCCGCTCATGGTGCGTCCGAGCGGAGCCAACGAGCCCCGGCGCCGCAGCGGGAGCCGCGGCCCCACCCGACCCAGCCCGGCCCGCCTTCCTCCTCCTCTTCCTCCTCCTCCCCCCCAGCCCAATGCCACCCCCAAGGCTGTGCCCCGGCCGCCTCCCTGGCCCGTCTGGCCCCGGGATGAGGAAGAGGAGGCTCAAGGCTGGAATCCTGCCCCCCTGCACCCCCACACCCGGGACCACGGGGTGCTTGGGTTTACCGGGGGGGCTTGGCGGCACCGGATGGGGGGCAGAGCCCTGCCATGTCCCTCCGGGCACATGGATGGGGAGAGGAGGAACCACTCATCCCACAAATGAACATCCCCCCCGTCCCCCACAGGGTGTGGGGATGGAGACCCGGTGCTGGCAAATCACCCCCACCATGCCAGTTTGGTGGGGATGGCAGCTCCTGCTCCCACCCCACCAGCCTCCCGAGGGTTGGGGGTTCGCCCTGTCTGCTGCAGCCCCACCATCGGCTGAGCTGGGCCCTGGGTTAGCACCAAGGCGCAGCAAAGCTGGGAGGAAACCAGAAGCAGCGGCCGTTAGCCGGAAGCCACACGCTGCGGCGAGCCGGTTCAGCGGCGCCTGCGTCTCGGCTGGGACGGCTGCCGGGGCTCCCGCTCCTCCGGCTGCTCACAGCCCCCAGCACCCTATGCCGCCCGTTGGGGCCTGGCTCATAGCGCACTTCATTTGGGAAAAGCCCAAGTGTGGGAACGTGGGAGAAGTCCCAGGAGAGAGTCAGGGATGTTGTGTTACCCAAAAACCCACTCCACAAAATCCCATCCAGGTCCAGCACTATGGCTGCCCAGGGTCTTCAGGCTTACAGGCACCACTTCATGGAGAAGAGCCTTCAGTCCCCTCTGATTTATGTTCCCCCAGATACCCAGCCCGTCTCCCCCATGTCAGGGCTACTCTCAGTGCGAAACCCCCCAGCCCCGCTCACGCTGCTGGGATTCAGGTGTGTGGGATGCCAGTGCAGAGCCGTGCCCTCGCCGCCCTCCAGGCAAAGGCCACGCACGGCTGCAGGAGGTCTGATGGCAGAGATGCCCTCTGTGACGGCACCCGCCTCCGCGCCTTCCCCGGCTGCTGGCTCCTGCTCCAGCCAAGCCTTCCTCTGCCCCTCGGGAAAGGGAACCTGTATTTCCAGTCCCATAATTATTCTCAGACCCAGCTGGGGGATTTATAGTTTATATATGCTCTTTGGCCAGGAAAGTGTCCAGAGCTGAAGGCTGGAGGCACTCGGAGCTCCTGGAAGCAGCTGAGCTCCCCTGCAGCTTGCTGGAAGCAGCTCTGGAAGGGTACAGCAAACAGTGCCGGTACTCACACAGTTGCCTAGGCAGGAAAAACGCCTGGCTGAGCATCACCTCCACACTCCGTCATTTGCTGCAGAAGAAACAAGGCAGCTGGGAGCCAGGAAAGGTTGGGAGCACAGCTGAGCCTCCTCTGCCTGCTCAGCACCACCCAAAGGGGCACCTTTGGCTGCTTGGCCCCAGGCCCCCCCCCGCTGGTACCGCATGTTTCCCTGCTCCTTGGCCTGGACTAGAGACAAAACCCCCGTGGTAACGGTAATAGCCTCCTCATGAGTAACAGCCATCCCATGGGTAACAGCCTTGCCACAGACGCTGGAGGGATGCCGGCCTCGCTGTGCGGTGAGGTCCCAAGCGCTGTCTCTGTCCTGGGCTCCCCGGGGGGAGGGGACACACTCATCAGAGCTGCTCATCGTCCCACGGCAGCTCTGCAAATAGCACTGGACGGCAGCAGAGCGCTTCTCCCAGGCTCTGCCACCATCTGCCAGGCTTCTTGTGAGGGGCCCCAGGCCGCACAGGCAGGATGCAGGCTGACTTCTCCCCGGTACAGCAGGGCTCCAAAGGCACTTTCTGGGTGCGATGCAGGAGGTTGTGCTCAGGCATAGCCTCACTGAGGGTTTTGGGACATGAAGCCTCATCCATCCTCCATCCCCCCAGCAGCCTGAAGCGGGCCTGCCCCTGCTTGCCAGCAAGCTCAGTGCCAAACCAGGCCCCTCATCCAGCAGCACCAAATCAAATCATCCCAATTCTTCGTGCTTAACATCACTTAGAATCATAGATTATGACTACCCAAATAAAACTGCTCCCCAAGGGCGAGTGAGGTTGCACAGCCCAGGGACCAGGGATTGGGCTCTTACCGTAAACCCAATGCCCACGGTGGCGGAGAAGGAGCCAGGAATGAACTTGCCCTGGTCAAACTGGACCAGCAGAGATGTCTTCCCCACGCCGCTGTCTCCAACCAGTATCGTCTGCAAAGACCAGGTAAAGAGGCGTCAGCACACGGGAGCAGGTGAAGCCTGAGCCTGCAGGCATGGCTTGCAGCTGGGGGCCGGGTGTTTGGGAAGGGGGTGCCGGGATGATGTGGCAGTGAAGGCAGCAGGATCGGGAGGGACCAGCCCAGCCCCAGCCCGTGGCAAAACCCTAAGCCCCGTGGCACAGCTCCACTGCACAGCCCCACTCGGCAGCAGGTTGTCCCCATGGGCTGCTGGGTGCCGGCATCACAGCCAGATGGCTCGTCCCTCTGTGCCCTGTCCTTTGCTGTCACCTGTGGTCCTGCCACCTGCCTGGGGAGGAATTTCCACCCCTCTGACCATCTCTGTAATAAATGCAATATGCCCTGGGCTGAGCTTCAGGCACGAGCCCCACTATGCCCTCTCCAAGTGCAGAAATGTGGAAAAGAAAGCGAAGTGCAGCCCATCATGGAGAGCAAGCAGGAGAGATGCTCCTGCCCCAGCTGGGGAAGCTGCCATGCAGAGGCAGCCTTGGCTTGCACAGCTTTGGTGGAAAACCTCTTTGGGAGGACTTTGGTGGTGCGGGATTAGGTCCAAAACCATTTAATAAGAGACCGTCTCCCACAGCTGCTGCACACAGCCACTGCCACAGCCACGCCGTCTCTCTGGGGCTCTGAGCTGCCTTCAAGCTGCATTAACTCTGTGTATCCGCAACTCTCCCCACCCAGCAGGATGCTGGGTTTGAAGTCACAGAGCCTCTCTGCCTCTCCAGCCCTCCATGGGAAGCCCCAGGGCTCTCCCACAGGGAGCAAAGCTTGCTTGTCCCCAAGCAGAAGGGACGAGGGAGCTGTGCGGGTGTTGGAGCTGGGGCATTGTCTTCACCTCCTGAGCAGCTCCCGAGCTGCCAGCCTGTGGCCCTGGTACCCACACCACATCCCTGGGGAGCCCGTCCTCCCTTCTGCTACTGCCTGTGTTCCTCCAAATCCCCAGCCTGAGGGAGACCAACAGTGCAAATGCAAACCCCTCCCTCCCCTCTCTGCTGGTATCTGGGTTTTGTTGGCAGAACCACTGGTACAAACATTCCCATCCTTTCAGGAAACTGAGGCACTTCCAACCCTTTTGCAGGGACACAACTTAAAATAAACACTCTGCTAACTGACTTCTTGCTCAGAAGTGGTTTTGGCTCTGTCTTTCAGGACACGGGTGTTCCTGTAGCTCTGACAAGCACCGAGACAGCCCTGTCACCACCGGTGATGCTCCCTACCACCCCTGAGCCAGCAACACGCTGGGGCTGAACCTCCCCACAGCCCTGACCTGTGCTGCATTCACTGCATTTGTTGCTTCCCCCCTCGATTTGCGTTTAGTCCAGTGCAGCTCCAGCAGCCCTGCTCCATCCTGGGGCACCACCCTTTGTTCCCACCCCAGGTGACATCGCAAAGGTCACTCTTTGCCTGCTGAGCCGGAGCTGTTGCTTCAGCATCTTCCCAACAGCCAGGGAGCCGCTCCCTCCATCACGTCCCCTGCACCGAGGGGCCCTGCGGTGGAACCCAACCTGGCACCACTTCAGGCACTGCGCGGACCCCCTCATGAAGTGCAGGGCAGATGAGCACGGACAAATGTGTTTAATCAAGTGCCTGGAGAGCCTGGGCAGATCAAGGCCTGATTTTGTGCCCTGACACGCCATGAGGGAACCAGCCACATGCCACAGCACCCAGTCCTGAGGTTCCTGCACCCCACAGACCCCAACAGAGTGGGCTGAAACCAACAGCCAACAAGCTTCAGGATCACAAATGAAGCAGGAACGTGGACTGGCAGGACACCAGCATCCTGCCTTGCATAAATCATTGCCCCACAACCTGCCTGGAGCCTGTTAACACTGGTACGCTTCAGTGAAATGCTCACTTTGGTGAATCAGCATTTTCCCTCAGAAAAAACATCCCAAACCCCAGATATCTCCTGGGAGAAGCCTGACCTGCTGAGCAGAGCTGTTGGCAGGAGGGGAGCCCTGCACCTCTGCCAGATACGTGCTGCTACACAGACCTATATGCTGAGAGGCAGCAAGCTGCAGCCAGATCTGGAGCAGCCAGAGATTTCTCCCTCCTCCCGAACCAGAGGTTGGGCTGTTTGCGGGTCACTTGTACATTCAGAGCAGCCTCACAGGCTGGGAGCCTGCACAGGAGCTGGGGGGATATTGGCAGGCAGAAATCTCTGGGTGAGGCCCTTGCACATGGGTCAGAAGAGCTGGGTCGCTCCTTTCCCTAGGGGGAAATTCCCTCCCCCGAGCCCCCCTTGGCTTTGCCCTGCGGCCCAGACATGTTCCCCGTGCAGAGAGCAGGATCTGCCCTGGAGCAGCCATGTAGGAAAACACCCCAGGGGTTCATTACTGTGGGGATTTTGCACCCCAGCACTGCATTTTTTGGTGCTACGCACTATTCCCAGGTGAAATACTGGTGCTGGGAGGTGCAACAGACCAGCTGCACCCTGCAGCACTGTCTTTGGGAGCACTTAATGCAGAGAACGGCATTAATTATGGAGGGAGGGAAGCTGGTGAAATGAGCACCAGAAAGCCTCCAGAGGCCAGGATTTACAGAGATCGAGTATAAAAGGCGGACTCCCCTATCAATAATTTAATTGGGATTTATAATAGAGACAACTCATGAATTGCTTCATGACTTAATAATAGTAAAAGTTGGCCTGAATCAGCCAAGAGATTTTCCTAATGATCTTAGGAAAAGCTTAAGGGCTCTGTGGAGGTACAGCACAGTAGAAAGCACTGTGGCCTTCCCCACCGTGGAATAAACATAAAAGAAGCCACTGTGGAGTGGATGTGGCTAGCCAGCTGCTGAAACCTCAGGTTGGACATGCTTGAGTCATGATAGCAAGAAGCCTCCCAGCAACAAACCTCCATACCAGCCCTGCCTCTTGCCAGCATCCTTGGCCACAGCCTGGCCTCCCCAGCACCCCCTCAGCCCCCCAGGTATTCCCAAGGGTTTATTTTTTGGCCTGGAAAACTTTGGTAAAAAGTTTCAAGATTCCTTTTGGTGCTGCATTTCCTCTCCACATGGTGGTGTGGGGATGAAGCGGTGCTTTGCTGGGTGCATGCACAGACAGGCTGGCCAAGGCATAGAGGGAAACATGGCCAAGGCCAGGAGAGCTGCTCGGTGACAGTCCCAAAGCACCGCTCCTAAGCCCCGGAGCGATCAAAGCAATTCCTGTTTCCAGGTGAAGGAGATGATTTCCACTGGGTGGGCAGAGGTAACTTCACTTCCCCACCACCCCACAGCTCACCTGCTCCACGGCCCCAGCAGAAGAGCAGGCACAGCTTGAAACACACTGCCGAGCAGACCTGTCTGCATTAGGGAAAGAGCAAATATCCCTCCTCACACCTCAGATTAGGGGTTTGGGGCTAACTGAGACCTAGACAAATCATCTCCTTTCAAAAGTTCTGCTGGCTTGGTGTAGGTTGCAGAGACAAGGCAGAGCGATGGGGCAGCGAGGGCAAACCCACGCAGATCTCCCCTACCCATGTCAGCAGCCAGGGAGCAAGGAGATATTTTGGTCTAACTTGTCTAGGTAAGAGAAGATCTGCGTGGCTGTCAAGGCAGCGTAGGGAGGTGATTGCCGCATTTCCAATGCCAGCCAAGCGGGAGGAGATCTGAGATAGCACATATGGGTTGAGGTTATCTTCCCAGTTCATTTCTAAGCTTTATCATGCAGTAGCTGGACCTGAGCTAAATGTAGCTAGTAGAAGCCTGACAGGGTAAAACCCCAGTCCTGAGACAGAGGGAGGAGAGAAGTGCCCCCCAGTGGCTCTTCGTCTGCTCTCAGAGAGTTGCTGAAGTCCCAAAGTTTTTCTCCCAGATCAGCAGGATTTGTAACAACAAATTGTGGCAATTGTGCACGTGTACCCCAGCACAGCTGCCTGCAGAGCTCAGCCAGGACGAGACACTGGGTTAGGTCTGCGAGCAAAGCTGTGGCTGCTTTCAGCTCTTCACCACCCCACTCCCACGGTCTCTCAGGGATGCATTACTGAGACTTATTTTTACCCGCTCTATATATGAAATTGCGCTACCTCTCTCCT
Source organism: Phalacrocorax carbo (assembly GCF_963921805.1). Classification (NCBI taxonomy): domain Eukaryota; kingdom Metazoa; phylum Chordata; class Aves; order Suliformes; family Phalacrocoracidae; genus Phalacrocorax; species Phalacrocorax carbo. Next base: position 2,319,141 of record NC_087528.1, read on the forward strand.
GTTCCAGACAGTGCTCCAGGGCAATTTAGATGCTGCTGGATGCTGCCTCAAGCTGTCCTGTGCCACAGGGACACCTCAGAACTGTCCCCACCCTGCCTAGGTGTTATTTTACCATGGCCAAGCCCCTTACACTAGCTCAAGCCAGAGCCCGGGGCCCTCTGCCAGCCCTGCTGGGCCCTTGCCCCGGCAGAGGCTGTATTTCAGCCCTGTAGACATGAGCTCTAGGGTGGCACATCAAACAAAAGCTGGCTCAGATCATGCAGGGGATCCCTGTTTGCAAAACCCCTGCTAGCGGTTTGAATCAGCCACAGCCCTGGGGCACATCCGTCTCCCCCAGGAGGGATGGTACTGGGGCTTGTGCCAGCTACATGGATCCAAGCATCCAATGGGTGGAAGAACGATTTGGCAATGGGTCAAATCACCTGAAAGCACAATTTGTCATTTTGTGCCAAGTGAAACTTTTCTGGAACAGCCCAGAATAAACCTCTGCTGTTCCCACTTTGATTTGCTCCTAATCTGTTTCTTCCGCAGGCCTGGGTTTAGCCACCAACCAGAAATCACTTAACCTTTGCCTCCAGAGTACAAAGCTCCCTCGGGGTTTCTCAGCACATCTGAAATGTGATTCCTTGCTCAGAAACATGATCTAGTGAGATATTTGCTGCCTCACGTCCCTGGATTGAAAGCGTACTTGTTTCTGCTTGATAAGCAACCCAGCCAGGAACAGCAGCAAAATACCAAGGGAAAGAGCAGACAACATGGGGCTGGGATGGTTACTTGCCTGGGCAGCTTTTCTGCCCAGAGACTCATTTCCGCCAATGTTATTCCTTTACTGCAGCAGCTCGTTGCTGGAGAAGAGAGAGTTAAGGCTTTGCAAAGAACCAAAGTTTCTTGAGTCATCCCTGGAGGCATGTCCTACGTACTCGCTGTACAACAGAAATGAGAGCTGCTAGTAATTGATATTTTCCTGCTAATCAAGGGCTGGGCACATTGCCCTGAGTAAAGCAGGATATAGAATAGACTGGGATTTGTGAAGAGGGATCCACAGACCCCTGGCCCTTTCCCCTGCCCTGCCTCACCCCTGCTTTTCCCCTCCTCCCCAGGGGTGTCAGTCACTGTGGACTGCAGAAAAGCAGCATGAGGACAGCAAGAAGGAGAGATGGGTGGGCCTGGCAGAGATCAGCATCTCCTCCCTGTCTCCTGAAGTTGCTGGGCAGTGTCTGACTACAAGGAGCAAAAGCGCTGCTCCAGCAGAGCCTGCAGCAGAGCCTGAGCCCCCAGGGTCTTTTGGGGACAGCAGCAGCCGTGTCCACCCTCCGTGCAATGTGGAGTTACAAAACGCAGTCCCAGGGACCCCACAGAAAAGAAGGATTTTAAAGCAAGGAGGGCAGGGATGGACATCTCTTGGGACACTGCTATTTCACAGCAGGGAAGTCCTTTCTCCTTAGGCTGTCACTGGCAAACAGAGCCCTGTGGTGCAGCTCCCCCCGACCCCCTGGAGTATGCACAAGACAGCGGGAGCGGCTGAATGCCAGCCGCGGGCCTGGCCTCTTTCCAGCACTCGTGCTCTCTTTGCTTTTGAAACAGGCCCGATCCTGCCACCCCACCCCGCCCCACCGTCACCCGGGAGGTGGCAGGGACCAGGACCAAGCCACCCAGGTTGCCCAGCCCCCGCCTCCGCGCCAGGGAAGAGCTGCAGCCATATCCCACCCACCCCACCCCACTGGGATGTGGGGTGGGTGATGGACCCCACTGGAAGAAGAGAAGCGAGAAGGGAAGAGGGACAGGGTACGCCGGGGAGGTCCATGCAGGCGCCCTGCCCCGGCGATTGCTCTCAACCTACCCCAGCACCCCCTCACCCCGTCCACTTTGCAGCCCCCCTCCCCTCCGCTGCCCCAGCCCTACCTTGTGCAGCAGGGCCTCGTTGTAGCCAGCCCCCCCCGAGCCGGCGGCGCGGGCCTCCATGGCCGGGGTGCATGGGCCGGCTGCGGGGGGGCCGGGACGCTCCTGCAGCACCGCGGACAGCGCCCGCCCAGGTTCAGCACCGCGGACAGCGCCCGGCTCGACTCCGCTCGGCCCCGTTAGTTCCGGTCTGGCTCCGCAGGGGTCCCGGTTCGGCCCGGCCCGGTTCAGCACAGCCGGGCTGGGTTCGGCCCCTTCGGGTTCTGTTCGGTGCAGCCTGGTTCAGCACAGCACGGCTCGGTTCGGCTCGGTCCGAGCCCTCGCAGGACAGCGAAGCTGTCCCCGGCTCCTCGCCGCCGCCGTGCCCGCCCCGGGAAGGGGGGGCGGGAGGGGGGCCGGTCCCGCCCGGGGGAGGGGAGGCTGTGGGAGCTCCCCTCCGCGCAGGCAGGACCCGCGGCAGTTTCCACAGAACTGCTGGTCCCTCTCCAGCCCCACCCCCCATCTCATCTCCGTCCGCCGTGACAGAGCCCCCCCACCGCTCCACCTCCCCCCCCCCCCCCCCGCCGCCCCGCCCAAGACCGGCTCTGCAAAGCGCCCGGGGCTCCCTGCCCTCTCTACCGGTAAATGCTGCCCTTCCTCCCTCCGCTGCGGGAGGCGCCCCCGGGGCAGGAGCAGGCGGGGTTGGAAGGCAGCCCTGGGCAGAGAGGTTTCACGCTACCGTCTCCGATCAGTCACCAAGCTGAGAGTGCAAAGCTGGATCCGCCACGCTACTTGAGCCCTGCTTCACCCCCAGATCGTTGGCACCCACCTTGGGGAGCCCCACGCCTGCACCAGGACTACTCTGGCTGACACCCCCACAGCTGTCAGCCCATACAGGTGTTGGGCATCCACGGGCAGTGTGGACCTGTGTGGACACCAGGGTTAGCCCTGTGTCACCCCAGGAAGAGGCAGCAGCTTGTGCTAAGCAGGCCATTTCAGCTTCTTTATGAAACTGGTGCCAGCCTGAGCCTAGCTACCCCGGCAGCTCCCTTTGGAAACCCACTGCATCCACAGAGCCCAGGCAGGAGCCTGCTTGGAGCGAAAAACAAAACATATTTAGAAACAGGAGAAATCTGTGCCTAAACACGGAGGTGACAGTCAATATCTCATTGAGATCCTTTTATTTACAACTCCCTTCAGAGCAATCTAGTTCTGTCAATTAGACTGGAAATAAATTAATCTTTACTGAGAAGTTTATTTAAGAGAGACTCTCCGGTTCCCCCCTTCCAGATCAGCAGACGGCCCCAAGCCAGAGGAACAGACTATGTTTCCAAGAACCATCTGCACCCGTCCGATTGCTGTTTGACTGCCTGGGCCTGACGTTGCTAATTATATCTGCCCATTATTGCTTCTGACAGCAGAGATGGTTCTGCCGGGTCATATGATCAGTCTTGGCAACAACAGCCAGAAAAGATGAAAAACAACCCAGAGGCCAAGAAGCTAAATGCAGGTCCGACACAGACCACCCTGCAGGCAGACCAATCCGTTGGTCTCAAGCACTGGAAGATGATCAACAGCACAAAAATAAACAGTATCATGAGTGGATAATTTATCAGTGGTGAGGCCAGCATCATGGTTCAACATAGCGCACATACCCCACACCAGGTAGGGTCAGGAAGATGAGAACAGCAAAACTCAGGGGGACTTCAATGAAGCCATGGCAACTCTGTCCGCTTAAATACACCAAGAACTTGGCAAAAAGCCTTCTCATGGGTGTTCCAGTGCCATATCAGCCCCTTGAGGATGGAGACCTCATGCTAACATGTCTCAGGTGTGTGCTCAGCCTTCCCCTGCCCCAGCACCCATGCAGAGCAGGGGTACTGCCCCAGTCCGAGCTGCCTGCTGGGTCACACAGACCCCAGAGACCCAGACCTACCACAGGCACCCTGCGGCTCCACCCTGGGCACCCAAGCTGTGCTGGTGCTCAGACAAACCTCTCCCGGGGGTGGGATGAACTTAGCCCTCATTGAGGAGGAGAGGAAGCCCCCAATACACCACTGGGTCCAAGACTCCAGCCCTACTTACCTCTGGAAGGGGACTCCTGGCACCCCCCTGCTGCAGGAGGGGCTCTGAGGGCATCCTCTGACCCACCTCAACTCCAGCAATATTTGTCTCCCTTTTCTGAGTTGCAGAGGAAAGCGGCAAGGAGCTGCTGCTGAGCGAGAGCCTGGCTGGGAGGAAGGAAAGCCTTGTAAGGCCAAGTTCTTCTTTCCTACTGCAGGCACTGGCGTTACACCAGAGACACATTTAGCCCTGTGGGTTTAACAGTGCTCAGGAGGTCGGCAGGTTTCCTACCTATCATGATATTGCCAAGTGTAATGCAGCCTAATGAGACAACACAGATTGCTGGCAAAACACAGGCACTGGCACAACCTGGCATGGCTCCAAGGGCTTTATAACACTTTATGGCTCTGGGGTCTGGACCCAACACAGATAAGTGTTATCAGTAGCTTGATGGGAGCCCTGCAGCCTGACACCTGCATCACCCTCCTCCCCTCACACACCAATAAATATCTTTCCCCACCATTCAAAGCAAACCAGTCGCTCTCCCAGCCTCCCCCAGACCCCAGCAGAGGTTTCTGGGAGCCAGAGAGCAGTTTATAGCCCGCAGCAAACCCTGACCAGATGACCTCAGTGCCGAGCAATGAAATCAGAGGCAACGACCTGCAAATGGCAGGAATGATTTCAAATAAACTTGCAATTTAGACCCATTGTTTGATCTGGTGTGCTGGTAGACTGTGTGCCTGATAGCTTAATTACTTGTCTATTTGCCTTGGGAAGAAGTACAGCTGTAGCAGTGGAGGATTTACTGCCAGCTCAGGAGTTTCTACTCCACTGTCCCCCTTGCCCGGTCCTGCTCATTGTCCGCTGCCCAACACCAATAACCTGCTGTAATATGTCCCTGATCTGCCCTTACAACACTTTTTGGGGGAGACCTGGGACCTGCCAAACTCATTCCTTCCCTATGAACTAGGGAGGAGCCAGAATTTCATCCTTTGAATCTGTTGAATTTTGCTTTCTTAATTCCACTGTGATAACTAACCCCTGCCTTAACCCTTTCTGGCTGAGGAGTCCAGCCAAAGGCACAGCCCGGAGTAAATCCTCCACCATCACAAAGTCTGCAAGGATTTCTCTTAGTAGCTTTGCTAAGTCAGTAGATCTGGGAATGATCTGGGTTTATCTTGGTTATCGGAGATGGCAGCAAAAGGAGAGATCAGACAGTGCATGCTCAATCAGCCAGCACTAAAGGAGCTGCGTTAGCAATTACCGTATTCAGCCTTATCTCCTAAAGACAATTTCCTCAAAGTTGCTAAAGCTGCCTATGAAAGCACAGCCTGAAACACCCGGATTATTTTTCAAAGGTCCTAGATTAAATAACAGAATCAGGGGTTGGAAATGTCATTGAAGCCCAGGGCAGAGGAGGACTCTGGAAAGGCTCAGCTGTGGCAGCAAGTAGTAAGGTGGGATGGGAGCAGGGGAGGACCTGCTGGTGTGAGGCCCTGCACTGAGGGGTGTACACACTGATTGATTCAGTTGCTGCCTGTCCCATGGGGGCTTTGAGCCTCTTTGTTAAGGCCACCACCAGAGACTAAACCCTGACCCAGAATCTCACCAGAGCGGGGGCAAATGCAGCATCCGATCGTGTCGCTCCATGTCCCGTCGCTGCTGGGCTGGGGCTGGGAATGGCTGCCCACAGGCAGGCGCTGGGCAGGGGCTGCAGGAGCACAGGTGTCAGCTCCTCTCCTGCAGCCGTGTTCCCATCACCAGCCATCGCTCTGCCGCTGCCAGGGCTGCTTTGCTCACTGACATGGCTACTGAGCCGCACCCGAGTGCTTGCTCCAGCACTAAGTGTGGCTGAGACACAAAGATGAACTGATTTGTTCCTGTCGGGATGCATCACTGGGACTCCTGAGAAGTGTTTCAGCAATGCTTCTTCTCTTACAGAATAGCCTTGCCTTGTGTTTCCCAAGCCACTTGCTGCTGAAAGAATCACAGAATGGTGGGGGTTGGAAGGGACCTCTGGAGATCATTTCATCCAACCCGCTGCTTGAGCAGGTACACGTAGAGCAGGGGGCACAAGAACACATCCAGGTGGAGATACGGAGAGAGGAAAGGAGGTCTTGGTGCAAGAGCAGGGCAGGACCCAGCCCTGGCAAAGAGGACCCGGCTCTGCCCATCATGACCCCCTTGCCCTGCCCGTGGCAGGGAGGGCAGTGTCTTCCCAGCCACAGCCACCCCACGGAGACGCTGGCACAGAGCCTGGTGCCTTTCCCTGCCCTCTGCTGCAGCCTCCTCCACAGGCAGCTGTGTTTATTCATTCCCTGCCAGGGTGTCTGCAGGACCCCAGCATCCACGCCTGTGCCCCGGCTGGAGGGTGTCGGGCAGGCTCTGCACAGGGCGCTCTCTGTTTCTGCAGGGGACGAGGTGCTGCGACTCCGCACCACGCCCTGCTGAAGTGGTTTCTGTCTGAATTGCTGCACTTGCTTTCAGTTTCATCTCTTTCAAACTGACACTATTTAATTGGGATAAATACCACAGTCCCTTGTGTGACAGAACCTCTCACAGCAGCGCTCTGGGGCTCCTTCCTGCCTGCTCCCATCTTGTTCTTCCACTCCAGGAGCACCACAGGCTGCCCAGGTGGTTTGGGGCTGAGGTTCTAAGCAGGAGCCGTCCCCTTTGCAAACCCCTCATCGACACCCCCCAGCCACATCCCTGCTGCAGCCAGGGCCCCTTGGCCCAACAGGGGTAAAATCGTGGGAGTTGCAGCATCGGTGCTGGGCAGCTGCAAATCTCTGCAGTGCCCTCGGGGGCAGGAAGGAGACCTGCCTTTGGCCACTGCAACAGAGTCAGGAACTCTCTGGAGGGTAACACGGTCCTGGGGGCTGCGGTGACAGGGAGCAACTGGCTCCGGACTGTCCCAGCCCCTGCCCTGGGGTCCTGCCCAGAAACCAAACCTGAAAGAGAGAAAGGGAAGGGGAAATGATACCTCTTATCTGATGGTGATAGTACGGTTGCGGCTTGAAAAATTCCCCCAGCCTCTCTACTGAAGTGGCTTTTTTAAGAACTACCTCTGGTTGCATTTGGGTAACCAAGCTGCCCTCAGAATCCCCAGCCAGCAAATGCCTTTGTAGGTGCCTTCACCGTGCATATTCCAGCCGGAGCCTCCACCTCTGAGCTGCTTCTCCCAATCCTCCTCCTGCCCCAAGGGAAAGGTGGGAAGGGCCCACTGTGCTTTGCCCGGCAGTGGCAGGGATGCCAGCACATCACCTCTCCAGGCCGCATGAAAAAACCCTTGCAGGGTAACTTGGTGCCTGCCTCCCCGGTTCCTGGGTGGGCTGAACACCTTTTTGTCTGTGTTTTGAAGAGCTCGACCCTCTGCCATATCCTGCAGCTCAGCGCTGCTGTCTCAGCAGCTCTCGTGTACCATCGGCGGTATACCATCACCGGGAGAGGCGGCGCGTGACACCTTGGTGGGGACCAGATCTCCCACCCTGGCCTCCACACTCCCAGTCACACCAGGACTGGCTCTGGGCCACACAGACTCTGGGGCAGATGGAAAGTAAACCCCGGCTCCTCCAGCTGCTGCCTCTCACGCACACAGCCCAGAGCAGCCCAGCACACAGGTACCAGCAGGAGCAGAGCGCAGGCCGCTGGCCCGTAGCAATTTGGCCAACCTCAGCATATGTCTCCTCTTTAGCAACAGGTTTTCCCCTTTGAATAGCTGAGCTTAATTTTACATCAGCCCTGAAACTCTTAAACAGAAAGTGAAGGCTGAGTTTAGCCTGTCAAGGTCTTTGCCTAAGCCATCCCCCTCCTCGTCTCCCTGGCAGCTGGAGCTGCTGGGAAGGGTGCAGTTACGACTTGGGCTGCACAAGTTCAGAAAGCAGCGGTTGGTGCGGGTCTCCCTGGCCCAGGGCAGCAGCCGTACGCGTTGCCCCGAGCTAGAGAAGTGAGGTGGCACTCGCGCCCTGGGGGGAGCGGTGCCAGGGCAGGAAGCCGAGGAGCGGAACTGTGGTGGTGAAGGGCGCCTTCGGCATGGCCGCTGCCGGGAACATGTAGCTCCGGGGGGTGAGAGTTGAGTCTGCAGCTGCCCGGTGAGCAGGATGGGGGAAAGGCTCCTGGTCTGGACCTGGATTCTCCTCCCAGGTGAGAGAGGGATCTTCTTGTGTTGGTGGGAGCAGGTAAGGGCTCACCGGGGCTGTGCCAACCTTCCAAAATCCACATCTTCATCCAGCAGTGATGGGAATGCCTCACGGATATATTTCTTCCCTACTTTCCCCTCTGCCAAGAGCTGATTAATTATTTCAATCTCATGCAGAGGGTGGCAAGCTTTTCCAACACACAGATCCCTAAAACCACCCTGTGGGAGGCTGTAGGGAGCCTGCAAATCCTGTGACCCTGCCATGCCGGGTGGGCAGGGCAGACAGGGTGGGCTTGCTACCTTGCACTTGCCAGCAGCGATGGCTTTAACAGAAACCTGAACGCTTTGGGGTGTGCGGCAGCGTGCCGGGGGGTTTGGCTTTGGGGTATGGCAGAGGTGAAGCTCCTGGGGGTGCTGCGGAAAAGTGGTGCGATATTTGACATTTCTTCCAGTCTTTTAAACCTGACCCTGGGAGAGCCTGGGGTGGGACTGCTCTGCCCAGGGCTGGAGGGGCATCTCATCTCAGAAGAGCCCACTGGCAGAAGCAGAAGTGGATTTTTGTGGGGAGGCAAAGAGAGACTGAGCCGTTCCCCCCGCGCCCTACCTCCCTTCTCGGCCCCTGGTCCCACACAGGCTCCCCCACCTTGAACCCAGTGCACCTCCAATGCTCACCCCTGCACAGCTCCTGGCAGCCCTCCTCGGGGCAGGACCACGGGGCTGCAGCCCCGCTCGCTACGGGAGAGGTTTTCTGGGGGCAGCACGAAGCGACTCATGTGGCAGCGGGATGGGCAGCAGGCTGGGGACTGGCAGAAGGTGTGTGCTTGCCCGAAGGCTGGCACAGTCTCTGTCCCTGCAGGATGCTGGGCTCTGCAGGGCCCCAGGGAGGTGAGCGGCTTCCTGGGGGGCTCTGTGAAGGTACCCTGCGAGTACGAGCCGGAGCTTGTGAACGCCAGTAAGTACTGGTGCAGGGGCATCAGCTGGTTGTCCTGCTCCATCCTCGTTCAGACCACGGCCCCCAGGGTTGAGGTGCAGAGGGACAGGGTGTCCCTGCGAGATGACCCCACTCGGCGCATGTTTGTGGTAACCATGGAGAACCTGAGAATGGAGGATGGGGATCAGTACTGGTGCGGGATCCAGGTAGCCTGGTATGACCCCATGGTCCTCGTCAAGGTGTCTGTTCTCCCAGGTAAGTGCCTGGCACGGCTGTTCTGCTTTGATGGAGGCTGGAGGGGCAGAGGGAATGGAGAGTGGGGAGGATTGGGAGGGAGGACAAGAAGAGCCAGGGTGGGAAGAAAACTCCCTCCCAGCTGCCTTTGGCCATCCCCCACCTCACTCCTGTGGTGCACGCAGCCCCCCTGGGACCATGCCTGGGTGTTCCCCAGCTCCAAAGCCCCCAGTCACCAACCTCACCACGGCGCTTTGCTTCCCATCTGTTTACACCACAGTGCCCAATACAACACACTATGACCTCCACATGACACAGAGGGAAGAGGCCACATCTGCTCCCACCTTCCCATGGACTCCCCTGGAGCTGGAAAACACCACGGCCACACTGAAAGCCAGAAATCTGCAGGCTAGGTGAGTGCCAGGGCCACTGGGGAGCAGAGGGACCGTCCCCAGCGCACGGACCAGGCAGCCTGAAGATGCAGCATCCAGCTCCATCCTGCCCACAGGGCTTTGGGGCCAGCGGGGTGTATCTGGAGAAAGCAAAATGTGATGCTAAGGGGGCTGCTGTATCCCTGCATGCCATATGGCTGCAGTGGTTGGGGCTTCCAGGGTCTTTTCCCAGCTTCCACAGGACTGCTGGGGACCCCGACACCCCAGGCAGGTGTGTGCCGTGCCTGGGCACTTGTTCATGGAGGTGGGGGATGAGTCTATACAGCTGCTCAGGCCAAGTTGAACAGACTTTTTGTGTACATGCACATGGATCCCTGGCCAGTAAACCTAGAAGTCCTTGGAATATCCTTTCAAGCTCATGTAGTCTCATGTTCCCAGGGCTGTGCTAAACACAGGCATGAAAGCCCTCCCTGGGGCACAGGGCTGCAGAGGGGCCAGTGCAGAAGGGCAGTAACACCCTTTTCTCCCCTCCTAGCACCCCAACCCTGCTCGTCATGATCCTGACACCCTCCACTGTGCTGGTGCTGCTTTTGGGCATCATCATCCACTGCAGGATGAGAAGATCATTGCTGCAGAGGAGCGGAGGTACCAGTGATCTGGGGGCCCAAGCTGTGGCTCTCCTCTGTGAAGTGGCTGTGGGGGTCCCCATGCTGCTCCCCAGCAGCTGTCCCCCCAGCCCAGCACACCAGATGCTGCCCTCCCACTCCCACCCCAGGGGTGAGCAGGGCTTGGGGTCAAAGGGGCTGGAGCCTTTCCCAGGACCCCAACCCAGGGGCTCTTGGCAAAGTCAGGCCAGACCTGAGGTTGCACAGGAACTGATAGGACACCCATGGAGAAGGGCTCAGGAACCCCCAAAGTGCTCCCCTTCAGCAACGGGAGCTCCATGTTGGTCTGACCCCTTTTCTTTTGCTCTTCCCCCAGCAGCCCGGGCTGTGGGGTGGAAGAGGGACAAGGACCTCCAGGTACTGCAGGTGGGAGGGCAGTGAGATGGGGGTCTTGTGATGGCTCCACTAAAAAGGGAGCCACTGCCTGGAACCCCACTTGTCCTCAACACACCTCATCCCCTCCAGGTCACTGCAAGCTGGGAGCGAGAAGCAGATTCCAATAACGTCTATGTGAACAGGGAGTGGGAGCTCAGCTCGCCCGAGGATGACTATGAGAATAGCCCGGCCACGTGGCAGGTAAAGTGGCTGGGGCAGCTCCCTGAGCACTCAGCAAGTTACCCCATGGGTGGTCCTTGCTCCCAATCCCACAGCGAGGAGGAGCTGCCCCACTTTGGGGTGCAGCGAGGAGAAGCTGCCCTGCTTCAGGGTCACACTCCTTCCCCCACACCAGCCTTTCCCCTCCCTTTAACAGCCATCCCAGGCAGCAGCTATCAAACCCTGTAGGAACAGGAACAAACTTTTAGGGCTCTAGCATGGGCAGACCTGCAAAGTGCCACAAATCTTCACATTTCTCCCCCATTTCAGGACTTTAAAAAGGGAGTCGAAGTTTCTGTTTCCAGAGCTCCTGAACTGCAGCCGATCTACATGAACACCCACTGAGCGGCTCCACATTTGGCCCCTCGCTGCCAGAAAGCCCCATGTTGGGAACAGCCCTCCCCTGCAGCTCTCCCACTCTCCAGGGCATGTTTCCCCACTGCTTCCTCATCTCTCACTGCCTGTCCCAATGAGATTCCTTGTCCCCCGCAGAAGCAACCCCCATCCCCTCCATACTGCACAAGACCAGGGACCCCTGTGCTACAGAGCCCTGCAGTGGGATGCACCTGCCACCAGGCCAGCAGCGCTGTTTGTCCCCACCCTGCCATGAGGTTATTAAATGAAATGAGATTGGGATATTTGGGATGTGTTTAAAATAACCCCCAGTCAGGGATATCAGGTCCAGCATCCCCACTCCCAGCTGTGGGGAACCAGGGGATGCAACGCTTCCGCAGTTCTTGTTCTCAGCAATGAGGAGCATATGAGGAGGAAGGGGACGTCAGCATGTGCTCAGAGACGTGACCTCCTTCCCCTACCCGGCCCCAGTGTCTCCGAGGTGCCTCGGGAAGGAGGTGCTGCTGTGGCCAGTGTGGTCACCCTGTTCCCACACAGCCCTCAGACTTCTGCTTCTTCATTTTTACTTGGTGCATTGTTTCCTTCCCTCTGGGTCTTTGCACAGAGCGAAGGAGCTGAAGGGCAGGGTGGGGTGGAGGAGGGATCCTGGGGGACCCTGGCTGCAGGGAGTCCCATCCTGCTCCCCCCACCCCAGTCTCCCACACAGCTGTCAGGGTTTCAGCTGCATATCCTGGGTGGGGCACCTGCACAAGGAAAAGCAGGTTTGGACAGGTCTCACCATCTACCCACACAGAATCACCCTACCGCAAAATGGAAATCTACTCAAGAGTTTTAGAAAGAGGAAGAAAAACCAAAAGGATGGAGGGAAAAAGAAGTGGGGCAGTGCTGCATGAAGGGCCTGCAGACAGCCCTGTGATGGCAGCCTGGGCAGCGGGTGTCCAAGCTGGAGCTCAAGCTGGGGGGAAGCTCAGCTCCATCCCTGCCTGTCACAGGCCAGGGGAGCTCCTCCGGGTGCTGCTTGCTCCCGAGGGCAACCCAAGCAAGAAGCTCCGGTGCCAAATGGGGAGCAGGAGCACAGGGAGAGCCGCTGCCTGGACCAGCTCCAGCAATGCAGCCGTGCTCCCAATTTTCCTCTGAACCCCAGCATAGTCATACCTGGGATAAAAAAGCCAGAGGAGGAGGAGGAGGAAGAAGCCCCACACCCCACATTATCCCAAGCACTCTGTCCCAGCAAACACCATCGGCACTTGCTTCCCATCAGTGGCCAGGGAGGAGGCAGTGGTGATGGAAGAGGCCCATGGGACCCAGTATAAACCAGTGGCAGAAGTTGGGAGGGGTGACAGGTTGCTGTCTCCTGGGGATGCTTGCAGGTGCAGGCAGAGTGTGCTGGAGCCCAATGCAGGGTCCAGCCCCAGGCTGGTTTTGGGGCTCCTGGCACCCATCACGGCGCGGGCAGGACGGTGGAGCCGCCCATTGCACATGACAGTGAGCACTAACGCTGAGCCCCAGCGCTGAGGCCAGGGAGTGCCTGCCAAACTCACCTCTGGCAGCCAGATGACATAAAGCTGAATTTTTAGACCAGGAAAAGGGGTAGACACAACACCCCCTGCCCTTGGGAAAACCTCTGGTTCACAGCGGGTGGAGAAATGTCTCAGACTGGGGAGACACAGCCCAGAGAATCAGGGGTGCAGCTGGGCAGGCAGGTGCATGCAAGGCACATCCCACAGGGATGCCGATGGGGCAGGGGCATGTGCTGGAGGGGACGAGCAAGCGTTCGCCTGCTGCCAGAGGAGACATGGGGGATCCACAGTCACCTCCAGCCGCCAGTTCCCATGAGGACCTCCTTTTATGCAGCTGTATCAGCTGCCCCGGCAGCTCTGCTGGATCTCTACCGCCGCAACGGAGCATTCTCTCCACCAGCGACGTGGTGTGAGCCTGGGGCACTGGGTGGGCACGGGGAAGGGCAATGGCTCTCACCACCACGGGCAGCAGTGGGTGCCCCTGTACAAGGTGGCTTGCACCTTTGGGGGTGATGCAGTGGGGTCCCAGGCTGTAGTCCCCACTTCGTGTCCCACCCTGCAGCTGGCTGCAGAGGGGCTGTGGGAGGGCACTGGCTCACAGGGCACTGAAAAAGCAAAGTCCCAGCCTTGTGAGCGAGAGAAGCAGCCCCGCTTCTCTTCCCTCACCTAGAGCCCCAGGGGACCATCCCTCAGCGCCCTGGTGCTCAGCACGGCCCTGCTCTCCCTCCTGGCTGCTGCCAGCTCCACCAGGCTCCTCTGCACCCGGTGCAGGAGGGGGAAAGGTAATGGTACCCGTAAACATCCCATCCCACACACACCCCAGTGCCCATCCCAGGACCTGGGGGACAAACCCACCCTGTGCATGGGGCTGTGGGGATCTCCCCGCTCCCAGTGAGACAGAAAACCTCACCCCGTGTCTCTTCTTTCTGGCACGCTGCCCTCTTGCACCAAAGACCCCGCTGCCCCTGCGAGCCGGGCACTGCCATGGAGCTGGACCACGGCCCCGTCTATGGCAACGAGCTGGCGCTGGTAGAGGTGAGAGCCCCTGCTGCGGGCAGCGAGGGCAATGCGGGCAGCGCAGGCAGAGCAGGCAGCGGGGGTAGGGGCCATACAGAGCGGTTGCCCACCCTGGGCAGCCCCCCACACCGCCCAGCTGTGCCCCAGGGCTGTGGGGACATGCTGTCCCCTTGCCAGGGTGGCTGCAGTGACACGGAGCGGGACCCTGAGCTGAAGGATGATGGTATCTACACAAACACCCTGTGTTGGGAGGGTGTGACGGGGATGCCTGGCCAGCGTTGCCTGGGAGAAGAGGTTTTCTACTTGTCCTAGTGGAGCACCCCTTGTGGGCAGAGGGTCCCTGTGGGGCCACCCCCAGGGATGCCCTTGTGATCACCCCTGGGGATGTCCTTGCTGCGGTAGAGGAGGCAAAGGATTGTTGCAGAAGGCATTACAGATGCTGTCCCATCACTGTGGTGTCTCAGCGGTGTGACAGCCTCTACCCATGAAGCTGGAGCCCGAGGCCATGCTGGCACCGTCCCCCAGCCCGTGGGGCCCTGAGAACACCCTGCCCCTGCTTTGGCAGATTGACCCACACCTCTCAGCTGGCAAGAACCCACACCCCTGATTCCTGCACCGGCTGAGGAGCGGGGTGTTTTCCTGGCTTAGCAGCAAACATTGCTTTGGGTTCAGATAAATCCAATAAAGAAATTCCTCTGGGGGGAGGGCTCTGTCTGGAGGGGACAAGGAACCTGGTGCAGCCACAGAGCTGCTTGGCTGCTGTCATCCCTTCTGGGGGTCCCTGGGGCACCCCGGTACTGCTGGCACTACATCAGGAGGGGGCAATGGGAACCGACACTCAAAGCAAGGAAGGCAAGAGCAGCAGGGGAAGCGGCTGCAGCCCTGGCTGCCCACCCTTTCCAGGAAGGCTTATGAGCTGTAAGCATGCTTGTAACCTCCAGCCATTTCTTGGCTTTACGTCTTGCTGGTATTTGCAGAGACTTGACTCAGCCGGTTTGCTGGGAATGAATGGGGTTACTTGATGATCAGATGGAAAATCCAGAGCTTCCTCTTGCCATGGCAGGGGGACAGGGAGGGGACAGGATGGGGGGAAGGAGAAGCCTCAGCCTCTGGGGTTTGAGCTTTCTGCTCTTTCCAAGGAGCATTGAGGAAGAAAGCCGTGGGCAAGGCAGCTGCCAGGGAAGTGGCTTTGCTTTTTGTGTTTGGGTTTATGAAACTTTCAGTAGAAACATTTAATTTTGGGAGAAAAACAGCATTGCCACACAAAATCATGGGTGTGCCAAAAAAGGCGGTTTTGGGGGGAAATGAGACACTTCTGCTTGAGAAAACAAACAAAAGCATCCCCGCTCGCACTGGCAGCTGGCTTGGGAGCCGGGGAGCAACAGTGCAGCAGGGATGGCTGTCCATCATCCCCATCCGTCATCCCAGTCCATTACAACCAGGAGAGCATCCCGGTGGCCCCAACTGGTCCATCCACAGGGGCTGACCTCCATTTGCTCTGTGCTGGTCCCCAGCTCCCCACTCTGGCCTGGCCCCCCTGCAAAGTCCCCTGAAGCCCTTTGGGCTCTGTGCACAGGGAAGGGGCTGCGTTCCCCACTGGGATGGGCATCACGGAGAAGGAACCTGCTGCATTTTGGAATTTTTCTAGGACCCAGCAGCTGTTTCAGAGCAAAAGCAGAGAATCCCTCCCATGAGACACCACCAGGGTGAGTCATGGTCCTGGGTGAAGGGGAGGAAATAACCGCCTTTAAAAAAGACGGCCAGGGTCTCGGGTACACACTGCCCAAGCAAGCGACGGGAGAAGGAGCCTCGGGAAACTCTTGGGACGCCTGTGTGTGTGTGAACCTGGCTGTGTCCCACAGGGTGCTTCATGAGTAACCACAGGGAAAAATCCACCTCAGGAATGAGAAGCTGGAAAATGAGGATTTTCCTGGTTTGGACTCTTTTCCCAGGTGAGACTCGGTCAGGTGGTTCCCACCCCGCAGGCTCTGGCATTGCTGCAGAGAGGCTGGGATGGAGCCAGCCCAGGAAGTCTACTGCGGTCACGGCAAGAGCCCAGCTGATACTGTCCTTTTCTTGTGGTCAGTGGATGGTTACAGAATCAGAATCACTGTGATTCTGTGGGTACCCAAACATAGCCTCCCTCGGGACAAGGTTGCCCCAAGCACCCCAGGCTCAGCTCCCTCCCGGTCTCCCGAGGCGATGCTGGTACGTGCTTGCAGCACCTCTCCCTGTCCCCCTCAGGTGGCTGGGCGGTGACGGGACCCGTGCAGGTGACGGCCGAGCAGGGCAGCTCACTGGCTGTGTCCTGCAGCTACGAGCAGGGCTACGAGCTCTACCCCAAGTATTGGTGCCGCCCGAAGTTCCTCTGGTTTTGCTTCACCTACATTGCCCAAACCAACGGCTCGGAGGGGACGATGACACAGGGCAGGGTGTCCATCAGGGACAACCACATCGCACGCTCATTCATGGTGACGCTGGGCCATGTCACGCCGGGGGACGCAGGCTGGTACTCGTGTAGGGTGAGGAGGAGCCTGTGGTTCAGCCTGGGGCACAACACCGAGGTGATGGTCTCTGCAGGTAAAGCCAGGCTGGGAGCGAAGCAGGGGGCATGTGGTGGAGCCTGTCACTTGGGACAGAGCTCTGGGGACAGGGCCTCCCCAGGCAGGGGGACACAGGGGTTGTCAAAGCGGGAACAAGGTCTTTGCAGGCACCGAGAGCCACTGGGGGCCGCCCCAGTGCAGATGTGGATGAGGGACGGAGGAGGCTGTAGGGAGCTTCGTGCAGAGCTCCCGTTCAGGGTCTCTGCTTCCACAAGCCCATCCTTTGGGGTTTCCAGTCCCTCCCAGTTAAAGCCCCCTTTTCCTTCTTCCTCCTCCCCAGTGCCCAGTGCATTGCCTGGGGACACCCATCTCCACCTTCTGCACCTCCACAGCCAAAGTCTTGGGGCAAAGACCCCCCGAGAAGGGGGCAGGACGGGGTGTGGGGGTCTCCACTTTGCTCGGACTCTTTCTGTTTTCTTCACAGCTGTTTCAACCACAAGCGAGGGCAGCAATGTGAGCCCACTGGCCACCAACACCCTGTGCCCCATGGGCTGTGGGGAGCCTCCAGTGCTGTGAGTTAGGGCTTGGGGTCTGGGAAAGACCCCAACAGCATCCCCTGGCCTAAGACACCTTTTCCCCTGCATGCACCCCCCAGCCCTGGATCCCCCTGGTAGCGGCAACCCAAAGGAGCATCCCCGGGCAAGCAGGGTGGCTGGCAGGCATGCAAGTGCCCCAGTCCCCATCCTCGTTGCCCAGACCCTGCTCAAGCTCTAGCATCATCTCCTTTCTCCTGCCCAGGTCCCAGCTTGGCATCACCCACCTGCTGCTCTTCCTTGGTGCGAAGTTATCTGTGGCACTGGTCCTGGTGTGCGGGGCCGCCTGGGTGAGATGCCGGCGCAGGAACCACGACCAGGAACACCTGCAGCTCCTCAAGGAGGCAGACAGCACCAGGGCACCGGGTGGCCCCCTCACCCCAGAGCCACAGGGACACCCTCCTGCGCCCTTTCCCCCGACCCTGCCGGCACTGCACCAACCCTCACGGCCACCCCGCACCGGGAGCTGCTTGGCACTGGGTCCTCCTCCTCCTGTGAAACCTTCGCCCCTCCTGGCAGCCCCTGAGTTGGAGGGGGGAGAGTTTGGGGTGCAGAGAGCCTACATCTGCTGAGCTGGAGCTGCCAAATGAAGACAATTTTGCAATAAAGCCTGGGTATCCTGCAGGTGCCTGTCTGTCTGTCTGCCTGCAGCATGGCTGGGGGAACATGGGGTCATAGGGTGCCACATGGGCACCGGCTCCACCACAGCCCCACTGAGGCCAGGCACAAGGAGAACAGCTGTCAGCCCTGCTAGCCCTGCCTGATGAAACCAAATCCCCACCTCCAGCCAAACATTTCCAAGCTTGCCTGCAGCCGAGCAAGAGCTGGGGAAAGGTCTCCTTCCACAACTATCTCCCCCACTACAGCAACTTTCCACCCTCAGCCTGAAAGCAAAGCTCACATGGCACCCAGCTGCACTGTGGGCTCCTTTTCTCATTAGTCCTGTTATTTTCCAGGTTCTGCAACCCCAAAAAGCGGGCACTTGCACACTGCTGGAACCTTGCAGAAACCCTGCTCTTCATGTGTGGCACCAGCAGCCTCATCAGGGAGAGCAGCGTGGCCACCTCCATCCCCCCCAGGGCCACGCCACCTCCCACATTTCATGGCACATCCCGCTTCACTGGTGTCCCCCAGAAAGCTTTGGAGGAGAGTTGTTTCTCTTCAGCATTGTTTAAGGAGCTGACATGCCCAAGGTGCCAGGAGCAGGCACGAACCAGGTGGCAGAGCCACGGGGAACCGCAGGGCTCCCAGGTTGTTCCCTGCAGGGGAATGGTCCCAGGAGCAATTGCACGGGGACACGCAGCATCCCAGAGGCCAGCCCAGGTGACGCTCAGGGCAGGGACCCCTTGCCTGCAGAGAGCCGCTGTCAGGGGCCAGGGTTCAGGGCAAGGCACAAATCAGGGACAGGAACGGCTTGGTTGTGTCTCCACCAAGGAACACCCTCAGCACCGCTAAAACAGAACCAACTGTGGGCAATAAAGCTGCCTCCTCACCTTTGCTAAGGCCAGAGCTGCAATAGTACCAGCAGCAGGTCCGCATGAGGCTTTGGTCTGTGCCGGGACTTGCCCATGGCTGTCGGAGAATGATCCCGTGACTCCCAGCACGTGTCTGGTCCCTGTGCATGGGCTGGATTTGTTCTGCCTGTCCTCACCTGTCCCCAAACTCTTCCTCACCCCTGGGAGCTTCTTCCGAAGGGTTTGCCCAACCCAGCGCAGGCTCAGCGAGTCGCTGATGGGTGTGGGAAGGAGCACGCTGTGGAGAACTGTCACTTCCAGGAGACAAGGGATGGGGAGAGGAGAGGGAAGCCTGGAGAGACCTGATCAGGGCACCAAGCGTGGGACTACTGACCCGCAGAGGGGCTGTGCTGGGGACAGTGCGGGGGGACGTGCTGGGCAGGGCAGCGGGGGCGGATGCTCACGTCCAGCTGTACAGGCACAGGAGGCTGGGGCTCCCCCTCGGCATCTCCCATGGGTGCCCACGCAGGAGCACTGTGCCAACCTTGCCCCCAGGCCTGGGGGCACGCTTGGGCTCAGGGGGTCCCTGTGCAGGGCTGAGCCACCTCTCGAGAGGCAGATCCCCCATGGGGTGCCCTGCCTGAATCGGAGAGGCTGGGTGGTGTGGCAGCGAGGCTGGGAGAGGCAGGACTGCAGCCCACAGTGACAGCCATTCTGGGGGGCAGAAAGGGGAGCCCCTGGGGCAGGGACAGGAGCGGGGGCAGGCGTGAGATGACAGGGCACGGTGGACAGTGCAAGACTGCTCTCAGAGCAGGGGAGGCAAGAGGTCAGCTGAGTCCAATGGAAATAACAAACCCCACACTCCTGCTAAACCACCAGCCGCAACAGAACTGCGACCCCACCCAGAAGAGGAAGCAAAGCTGCAAAGACATAACATAGGAGTGTGAGGGGCAGAAGGGCTGCCCTGTGGCACAGACCAGACCAGCCTGCCCATGCAGCTCCTACTGCTTACCTAGAGGCTGCTACCAGGTAGGGCTGAGGGGACACCTGGGGCTCCAGCCCCACACTGAACCGGCCTGTGAGGCAGGTGGTTTAAGTGCGGTAGCAGCACTCCCACATCTCCGTGTGTCTCCGCAGGCTGCTGGGCGGTGAGGGGGCCCCGCACCGTGCGGGGGTTCCTGGGGGGGTCCCTCTCGGTGAGCTGCACGTACCGGCATGGCCATGAGATGAAACCGAAGTTCTGGTGCACACCGGGAGCACTTCTTTCTACCTGTGATACTGACATCGTCATCACGTCGGCGGGGCACCCCGTAGTGCGGCGGCACCGATTCTCCATCCAGGACAATCGCACAGAGCGGGTGTTCACGGTGACCGTGGAGGGCCTGGTCGAGGGGGATGCAGGCACCTACATCTGTGGGGTGCGAACGGGTGTGCTCCAGCGTGATGTGAGTGCCGAGGTGGAGGTGATCGTGTCCCCAGGTCAGTCCCTGCACGCCCCCTCCCCTGCACGGCACCAGGGACCTCTCCATCGGGGGGCTGGGGCCGGGCTGCAGGAGGAGATGGTACCGTGGGCGTGGGGGGATGGAGAGGGACAGGAGTGGGTCAGAGCCCAGCAGGCACCCGCTGCATCTGTCCCCTCCTGCCCTTTGCAGCCCCGACACTCACACCAGCCCATCTTCCCTCCGACCACCCCCCAGACACCCACCGCAGCGACAGACTCTCCGCTGCAGCCCCACGGCCCCTTCCGCCACTTCCCGGTGCTGGCTGGGCTGCAGCTGCTGGCGCTGCTGGCCATGAGCGGGGCCGTGCTCTGGGTCACCCTGCGGGGCGGCTGAGCCCCCGACGGGGACCCCACGGCCCGACGGGGCGGCTGGGCGGGGGGGCAGCACCGGGACCTGCCGGGCCCTTCAGCCTCCGGTTGCAATAAAACTTCTCCGACACCGCTCCCCGCCTCCGTCTCCTCTCTCCGGGGTCCCAGCGCTCCGCCCCGACGGGGCGGGCGGTGCCGCAGGCGCGTCCCCGGGGAAGGGCCGGGCCCCGCAAAGAGGAACCGGACGCGGTGGGAGCCCGAGCCCCGCCGTCCGGGAGCGGCCATGCAGCTCCTGCCGCTGCTCGCCTGGGTGCTGCTGCCAGTTGAGGCCGGGACGGAGCCCCCGAGCGGCTCCGGGGGGGCCCCGACGGGCGGGGCGGGGGTCGGCGGCGGTAGCAGCACTCCCGCATCTCCGTGTGTCTCCCCAGGCTGCTGGGCGGTGAGGGGGCCCCGCACCGTGCGGGGGTTCCTGGGGGGGTCCCTCTCGGTGAGCTGCACGTACCAGCATGGCCATGAGATGAAACCGAAGTTCTGGTGCACACCGGGAGGACTTGTTTCTACCTGTGATACTGACATCGTCATCACGTCGGCGGAGCACCCTGTAGTGCGGCGGCACCGATTCTCCATCCAGGACAATCGCACAGAGCGGGTGTTCACGGTGACCGTGGAGGGCCTGGTCGAGGGGGATGCAGGCACCTACATCTGTGGGGTGCGAACGGGTGTGCTCCAGCGTGATGTGAGTGCCGAGGTGGAGGTGATCGTGTCCCCAGGTCAGTCCCTGCACGCCCCCTCCCCTGCACAGCACCCGGGACCTCTCCTTCGGGGGGCTGGGGCCGGGCTGCAGGAGGAGATGGTACCGTGGGCGTGGGGGGATGGAGAGGGACAGGAGTGGGTCAGAGCCCAGCAGGCACCCGCTGCATCTGTCCCCTTCATGCCCTTTGCAGCACAGATGTCAACGCAAGTCCCCGTCCTCCCTCTAACCATGACTGAGCCACCTCTGGTAACGTTCACACCAGCCCCTGTCTTCTCTCCGACCACCCCCCAGACACCCACCGCAACGACAGACTCTCCGCTGCAGCCCCACGGCCCCTTCCGCCACTTCCCGGTGCTGGCTGGGCTGCAGCTGCTGGCGCTGCTGGCCATGAGCGGGGCCGTGCTCTGGGTCACCCTGCGGGGCGGCTGAGCCCCCGACGGGGACCCCACGGCCCGACGGGGCGGCTGGGCGGGGGGGCAGCACCGGGACCCACCGGGCCCTTCAGCCTCCGGTTGCAATAAAACTTCTCCGACACCGCTCCCCGCCTCCGTCTCCTCTCTCCGGCGGACCCGGGGGTCCCGGCGCTCCGCCCCGACGGGGCGGGTGGTGCCGCAGGCGCGTCCCCGGGGAAGGGCCGGGCTCCACAAAGAATCATATTATAGAATCATTAAGGTTGGAAAAGACCTCCAGGATCATCAAGTCCAGCCGTTTACCCAACGCAACCATGCTTTCTAAATCATGCCCTGAAGTGCCACATCTGTGTGTCTTTTGAACACCCGCAGGGACAGTGACTCCCCCACCTCTCTGGGCAGCCTGTGCCAGGGCCGGACTGCTCTTGTGGTGAAGACATTTTTCTTCATATCCAAGCTAAACCTCCCCTGCTGCAACTTGAGGCTGTTTCCCCTTGTCCTATCACTTGTTACTTGGGAGCAGAGACCAGCCCCCCCCTCACTCCAGCCCCTCTCAGGCAGCTGCAGAGAGCGAGAAGGGCTCCCCTCAGCCTCCCCTTCTCCAGGCTAAACCCCCCCAGCCCCCTCAGCCGCCCCCCAGCACACTTGTGCTCCAGACCCTGCCCCAGCCCCGCTGCCCTTCTCTGGACACGCTCCAGCCCCTCAAGGCCCTTCTTGTCCCGAGGGGCCCAAACCTGAGCCCAGCATTCGAGGTGGGGCCTCCCCAGGGCCGAGCACAGGGGCCCCATCCCTGCCCAGCTCCTGCTGGCCACCCCAGTGCTGACACAAGCCCGGGGGCTGGTGGCCTCCTTGGCCACCTGGGCACACTCAGTCTCAGCCAGCAGTTCTAGTACAAACTGGGAAGAGCTGTATTTTCTGTGATACTGACATCGTCATCACGTCGGCGGGGCACCCCGTAGTGCGGTGGCACCGATTCTCCATCCAGGACAATCGCACAGAGCGGGTGTTCACGGTGACCGTGGAGGGCCTGGTCGAGGGGGATGCGGGCACCTACATCTGCGGGGTGCGAACGGGTGTGCTCCAGCGTGATGAGAGTGCCGAGGTGGAGGTGATCGTGTCCCCAGGTCAGTCCCTGCACGCCCCCTCCCCTGCACGGCACCAGGGACCTCTCCGTCGGGGGGCTGGGGCCGGGCTGCAGGAGGAGATGGTACCGTGGGCGTGGGGGGATGGAGAGGGACAGGAGTGGGTCAGAGCCCAGCAGGCACCCGCTGCATCTGTCCCCTCCTGCCCTTTGCAGCCCCGACACTCACACCAGCCCATCTTCCCTCCGACCACCCCCCAGACACCCACCGCAGCGACAGACTCTCCGCTGCAGCCCCACGGCCCCTTCTGCCACTTCCCGGTGCTGGCTGGGCTGCAGCTGCTGGCGCTGCTGGCCATGAGCGGGGCCGTGCTCTGGGTCACCCTGCGGGGCGGCTGAGCCCCCGACGGGGACCCCACGGCCCGACGGGGCGGCTGGGCAGGGGGGCAGCACCGGGACCCGCCGGGCCCTTCAGCCTCCGGTTGCAATAAAACTTCTCCGACACCGCTCCCCGCCTCCGTCTCCTCTCTCCGGGGTCCCAGCGCTCCGCCCCGACGGGGCGGGCGGTGCCGCAGGCGCGTCCCCGGGGAAGGGCCGGGCCCCGCGGCGGGGAACTGGGCGCGGCGGGGCTCCGGGAGCGGCCATGCAGCTCCTGCCGCTGCTCGCCTGGGTGCTGCTGCCAGGTGAGGCCGGGACGGAGCCCCCGAGCGGCTCCGGGGGGGCCCCGACGGGCGGGGCGGGGGTCGGCGGCGGTAGCAGCACTCCCGCATCTCCGTGTGTCTCCCCAGGCTGCTGGGCGGTGAGGGGGCCCCGCACCGTGCGGGGGTTCCTGGGGGGGTCCCTCTCGGTGAGCTGCACGTACCAGCATGGCCATGAGATGAAACCGAAGTTCTGGTGCACACCGGGAGGACTTGTTTCTACCTGTGATACTGACATCGTCATCACGTCGGCGGAGCACCCCATAGTGTGGTGGGACCGATTCTCCATCCAGGACAATCGCACAGAGCGGGTGTTCACGGTGACCGTGGAGGGCCTGGTCGAGGGGGATGCAGGCACCTACCTCTGCGGGGTGCGAACGGGTGTGCTCCAGCGTGATGTGAGTGCCGAGGTGGAGGTGATCGTGTCCCCAGGTCAGTACTTGTGGATCCCCAGGTCTAGCATTGGTGTGTCCCCTCCAGGTGCTGGGAGTAGGGGCTGCAGCAAGGGGCAGCTTGGAGGAGGGGTGCCCTGGCCCAGCGCAGCAGCCCCAGGATGTGTCTCCTTGGTTTGGCAGTCTGCTGCTGTAGCAGATGCTGCCTTCACCCGTTCCCTGTGTGTGGCTCTCACCACAGCCCCTTCTTGGTGCCCCAGCTTCAGCCACCCATTTCTGGGGTGCTCCACCCTGCCTTCCGTGCCCCATTTTCCCCTGTCCAGATCCTGCTTGCCCTGTCTTTGCTCTCCTTGCTTTATGTTATGACACCAGGGGTTTCCTCCCCCTGCCACGTGCCCCATTTCCCGCTGTGGGGCAGCCAGTGCCTGTGGGCACCAGGCCCTGGGCTTAGGGAACGTCCCTCTGTGTCCCCTCACCAGGGAGCAGCCCCTGCGGTGGGACACTTACAGGGGGCTGCTGCGTTGATGCTGGGCTGGGCACGGGGTTCCCAGACCCCTTCCTGCAGCGTGAACTCCACTGCATGTGCGTGTGTTTTGAGGGGGGGGGGGAAACTGGGACTGCAAAAATCCTCCTCCTGGGCAGGGGCAGGGGATTACAGCTGTCCCACCCCGAGGAGCGTGCTCTGGATGTGGCAGAAGGGACTCAGTTTCTCCTGGCATGACAGTAAATAGGTCACTTCTGACTTGCTGCAAAACCCACAGCATTTTCCCTTGTGGCGGCAGGGAGGCTGCCTGTGCTTCTCCTCTTCGTGTTACAGTTTCTTCCAGCTCCCAAGTACCAGTCAGCACCTTCAACTACAAGCTCACCAAGCACACCTATCTCTCTAGCTCGGTAGTAGTCCCCACACAGACAGCTCCCCAAATGCCTTCAGATGACGGCCTCCATGAGGGCTCTGGCCCTGCACAGTGAGTACCAGCACCTGCTTGCAGCAGCCACCTCCTTCCATGAGGTCTCTGGTGCAGCTGGAGCCCTGCAACCCTCCGGGCTCTTCGCACCTCCCTTAAGAATTCAGACCTCCTGCTTTTGCCTTTAGAGACCAGCATTTCATCCTCTCAGGCAGCCACTCCCAATGGGAAGGAACCAGCGCCCCTGGTTGCGTGGCCCTGGCAAAGCCCTGCTTGTCCCTTCTCTGACTTGCAGCTTAAGCAAGGTTCAGGTTAGGACCACGCGAGAAGTGGTTTCTGGCTGCAACACTGACCCTGTTTCCTTCCCCAAAACTCAGAGGAACCATTTGCTTGTGGGAAACCCAAGTGCTGAGCTGAGTCCTGTTCTGCTTTGTAGTCACATGAAGCCCCACAGAAAAAGTTGACAAAGCCTGAGACTGGAGTGGCAGAGCTTCCTCCCTCCTCTCCTGCCTCTTGGGGATGATGTAGGAGGTGGGCAAAGCTGAGGCTATCCATCAGGACCCTCAAAGGGTAGCTGGCACACCAGCCTTGCCTGGTTGCCCATTACAAGGGCAACAAACTGGAGCTAAACTAGGTGCAGGAACTGATCCTTAAAATAGCGAAGACGCAGCAGCTCTTAGATCTAAGTGTCCGTTTGCTTCTGTGGTTTTCTGTTTGCTTTGTTCCATGCCCAGCTTGCAGCCTGACCATCCTCGTGCCTGCTTCTCTTCCTCCCAAGACAAGCCTCGTCACCCACGGCCACTCCCTGCGTGCCTGCTCTGTGCTGGTTCCTCCCTAATCTGCTTCAAAAAGTGTGAGAACAGAAACTCTTTCTTTCTTGCAGTGTGATCGAGAGCATCCTCACTCCAGGCATCATAGTGGTTCTTCTTTTGCTCGCAGTTGCTACTGGCGTTTTGGTAACGCTGTCCAGGAAGAGGAAAAAGGGTAAAGCGAAGCTGTGGCTGCCACACACACGCTGTTTCTGCACCACAGCCCGTCTTTTGTTATATTTGGTTTTTCCTCTATATTTCTTTTTTTCTCCCCATTCCCTCCCTGATCCACCCAGTTCCTGGGCCCATCGCTGAGACCTCCGCCAAGGAGGTCTCCTTCCCCCGAGGGAGCGGTGGGACCGTCCCACAGGTCTGATCCCCACGTGAGCAGGGAATGGGAGCTCTCGGGGTGGATGCTGCCAGCGTGGCACCCGCTTGAGTGTGTCAGGGCACCATCAGCTTCTCCAGATGCACTCAGCTGTACAAGGCCAGGCTTGCACTAGGCTTGGTGCAAAGTTTAAGGCCAGTGTGAAGGATGGGGAGGGACAGGAGGGGACATCACTAGCTGGAGGGTGGGATCTGGTTTTATTGGAAGAACTGCTCCAGTTTAGATGTTTGATGGAGCAACAGGTTCCCTTCCTGCTTTGCAGTGAGATTCACAGCGGCCGCGCCATTTTTAATACTTTTTTTTTTTCCTCTGGTTTCACTCATGACTAACGTCTGTGCTTCATACAGCCCTCTCCGGAGCAGCTCTAGAGATGGACAGGACTCGCAGCATGTCGCATACAGTAAGGCAAACTGCACAAGGTCTGGGGATGGTGTGCTCTGAGCACACCAGGGGAGGGGAAACATTCTACACTGAGCTGAGCAAACGAGCTGCCAGATCCGTTTGCTTTCAGCCACGTTCATGCCCTTTAGGCTGGGAGAGACCCTTTGGGCTCTGATCACCAACAGAAAGGCCCAACCAGGGATTTTTGTGTGACTGTTGCAGAGTATTTCTGGGAAGGGAATTTAGGATTGAGCTGAGAGTTTTCTCCCCAAGCCCCTCCAAGATTTCCCTGGGGGAATATTGAGCCAGCCCTTGCTGCAGTTAAATTTCCCCCCCACCCGGTGCTCCAGCAGTGTCTCAGCTCTCATCAGGAAAGGCAGCAGGACGGGAGATGTTTGCACCCCTCCGGGTTGCAGGCAGGGGAGCGGCTGTAGGTTAAGAGCTCATCACTCTCCTTCACATGTCAGGAAGCGGATGCCTTGAACTATGCAGACATTAACCACAGCACGGGCACAGCTGAGAGCCAGTTGTACAGCAACGCCGAGGCTTTCTGCCGCTTGGCAAACACCACGACTGAATATGCAGAGGTCAAGCAGAGTGATAAGGTAGGAGAATGCAGTGCCGAGCTTGGGGTGGGGGGTGGGAAGCCAGGGCGGGTGGGCAATGGTGTGGGCAGTGGGATGGGTTGGCTGGGATGGGTTGGCTGGGTCGGGAGAGTGCTCCAAAGGGGACATGCCAAGCTGGGGTGCAAATGACCCTGGATAATGTGGAGGCCCTCTCTGGTCCCCGCGGCTGCTCCTGGGTGCTTAAAACAGATGAGAGAGGTTTCAGCAACCCCACGAAGGATGTTTTCTGTTTATCCCCCTCCTTTCCCAGCATTTGGAAGAGGAAAAAGAGGCTATATATGCCCATGTGCAGAAGTCCCCGCCGGAGCAGCAGGAGATCTACATCAACATGCCGTCAGCCCCACGTCCCGCAGGAGAGCCCTGCAGCTCAGCGCAGAGGGTGTGAGCCGGCACCCGGCCCCGCGGGCTGCTTCTGCTGCCGGCAGCGCCAGCGGGACACAGGCCGGCTTTCTGCTCAGGCAGGAGCTGGCTTGACAGCGGAGCGGCTGCTCTTGTAGGCTTGGACGTTTCCAGGGAGCAACCTCGAAGAGGGTGAGGTTGAACAGGAGGTGCAGAGCAGGGTGAGGATGAAATCATCCCTCTGCATTTGGAGACCTCACCCATACAGCAATGGTGCTGGGAATAAAAAACCTGCCCCTCGCATTGGGGTAGCCCGGGCCAGAGACCAGCCAGGCAGGGTGTGGAGGAGCCTGGTGGGAGGAGGTGAGGGCGGGCTGCCTGGCTCCCTGCGCCCAGCACCCTCTTCGCTTGCCCCTCTGGCTGCGTTATTCATGCAGGCTGAAGCTCCCATACCCACTGATCGCCTCAGACTGATTTTTTTTCATGCCGATGCCAGGCAGAGCTGGCAGCTCCTGGGAAGCAGGACAGCCAGAAATGTTATATCCAAATGCTGGGGGGACCCGGCTGGAGGATCCAGTGCATTAGGGTCTCGGTGCAATGGAGATGGCACAGGTACTTCCACCCCTGCTGTGCAGCTGCTGGGAAGCGGCTCCCCCGACCCCCCTGTCCCACAGCCCCCAGGGAGGTTTGCTTCTGCTCTCCCCACCACCACCCCCAGGGACCCCCCAGCTGGGAGTACATGGATGGGCTGTAACTGTGACCCTGCTCTTCTCTGCTTTCTGATAATTTATTATCTGGCACCCACTAACTGCATTCTTCTGTAAAGATGAACGTTCTTCCGTATCAGTTTATCAGTGACAGCAACTGAGAATCTGATGGGATCCAATGCCGTATTTAGCCGTATTTGTGTGGCGGTCTTCCACCTCGCTAAAGGGTTTATTGCAGAGTGTTGCCCTGAAAGCGGGTCCGGCCCCTTGCTGGCGCCCAGGTGGATTCCAGCAGTGTGGGAACCCAGATCTTTATGGGCAAGGGCTGCGCTGCTCCAGCACAAACCTGCTGTGGCACCGCTCCCCACCAGGACATCCCACGGGGCCGTGCTTTGGGTGCGCTCTTGTCCCCAGGGTGCCCCAGTGCCCTCCTCTGTGCATATTCCCTCTGCTCCTGCCCAGCGCCGGGCAATTCATCCATCGTGACAACCCCCAAAAAACAGGTCATGGGGTGGGCATCTGTTTGTGAGGCCGAGTCGAGTGTGTTTCAAGGCTTCATTTGGAGAGAATTCATTAACTTTATCAACCACTGCAGAGCTTTTTTTCAGTGTTTTTGTAACTATTTCATTCGAGAAGCCATGCGGAGCATCCCTGCTCTGTCAAAACCAAAAGCAGCTGGAAGTAAATGTCTGTGGTACAATAATTGTGATTATTCCTATAGGTTATTCCTGTATAAGGTTATATTTCTATAGAAGCAAAATTCCTCCTGTGTTCGGTCAGGAGCTGAACGCACACAAGGAACGAACAGCGATGGCACGGACAAACGTCATTGCAATTGGTAATGAAATTGAGCATCCAGCCAGATTCCAGCCATTGCAGGGAAAAAAGGGAAAGCAAACCCCTCCACACCCAAGCAGCCAAACTTCTTCTGCCACAAATTTCATGTGGAAAGGAGGAAAAAAAGAACATCTTCTATTGCTCCTCCTGCTCCAACATTTATTATTGGAAATAATAACACCCCTCCGTGAAGGAATCAGGAGGAGGAATCGGTTGGATTTTTGGGGGTAACCGGATCTCATTATGCCCTATCTGGAGGTAGTTTTCATGCTTTAAAAAAAGAACTAAATGGCTTTCTTAGAGCCCTCGCTGCAGCACCAAGGCACTTAGTGGTGATTCAGGGCAGCTCCCTGGAGGACAGAAATAACACCAGGCAGGTGAAGCCTCTATACTTCCAGCATTGAAGGCCTGACTGATGGTGGAAGCAGGGCTGGGAGCAGAAAACCTGAGCTCTTCCATGCACAGGGTCCCATGCAAGTGGTTTTGCCTGGAGAGACCAGTTTTCCCTTGCCACGGGAGTTCGGGCACTATAGCTCCGTGCAGCCGGGCTGGTGTCAGGGGCAGGGATGCTGATTCACACTGTGCAACTGTTGTAAAGAACTAAAGGGTTAAACTTGCAGCCTGGGCCATTATTAACCTAAACCCACATCCTGAGAAATACAAACGACTCTGTGAGCCAACTTGTGAAAGGAATTCAAGGTTCATGAGCTGAGAAACTTTGAACACCGATAACAGAAACATTCTCCCATGAGGAAGATCGAGGGATGCCACCGCCATGGAACAATGAAACCAGTGAGAGTCACAGGAACTGGGGGGAAAGTAATTCCACAGGGGAAGATTGTGACCCCTGACCTAACTGAGGGACAAAAGGACTAACCCCCCACTGCTTTTGAGCATGAGCAGTGAATTAAAACCACTAGTTTTAAACTTAAGTGAATTAAAACCATTCGTTTTAAACTTAAGCGAAGAAGATACAGAGCAGTGGAAGAAGAGGATGCTCAGTCAGGCCAACGGTTATGTATTAGCCAGGCACGGTGTAACTGTCATGTATAAATGTCAAAAATGGACTCCAGTAGGTGTGTGTGCTGGGCGGGAGGGTCCCCTATGCACCCGGCGCCAAATAGTCACGCCTGCTCTTTAACAAGCTCGGTGTTAAGGAGTTTTATTCCCAGTTTTCGGTGACGCAACCAACTCTGCCCCAAAATCACGATTTCCAAGCTGTGGCTGCAGGAGTCGGCTGAACACAGAGATATCCTAACCCAGTGCACAAGCCTTCCTGTAACTCACCCCTTCCCCAAAGGGAACAGTGATTTTTCTGGAAGCACTAAGAGCTGCTTCTTCACCACCGCCTCCAGGCAGATCCCGGCCCTGGGCTGCTTATTTTGGGGACCTGCACGGCAGAGCCTGAGCGAGGAGGGACAGCGGGAGCGGGCTGGGTACAGGAGTATTGTGGAAATTCATTTTCAGAGCCAGGCTCAGTTCCTAGTGCTGTCGTGTGTGCCCAGCAGTGAACCTCATGGGTGAGGGAGCCGGGCACCACCGAGCAGGGATGCTCCCTGATGTCCACCTTGTCCCACACAGCCCTGCTCCCTTCTCCACCTTCCCTCCATCATGCCTGTATTTCATGCACTGACCCCCCTGTACCTCATTCAGGCGTAAAGGGGATGGCTTCTGGGACACCTATATACTCTATAACAAAATTTGCTAATACTCAGGGGGGCTCAGCAGCAGAGGGAGTTCTTCCGTTGGCCAGGGCAGGAAGGCAGAGTCAGAAGCAGCAACTGAGCCTTGCTGGAAAGGAAAGTGGTTCCTGGGGAAATGGGGAGCCTGCGTGAAGCTGGGGAGAGAGACAAGCCCCAGCAGAACAGAGCTCAGGGATCCCCCACTGCCTTGCTCATTAATGAATTACTGTGGCCTCCAGCCCCCAGGTAGCACGTGAGGAGAGATGAGCAGGCAGGACAATCCAAGCAGAGAAGATGCTTTTCTTCTACTCCTGCCACAGCAAGATTTTTAAGAAAGGGGAGACCAGGAAAGCAGCCAAGCACAGAGCCCTCGCTGAGGAGGTGGGGTGCTGCTGCCAGCCCTGCTTTTATGCCCCCAGGCAGCAGGAGAGCAAAGGAGGCAGAGCTGCAGGGCTACAAATCCCAGGGCAGCCAGGCTGGGGTGTTTGGCTCTCTGGGCAGGAGGTAGGTGTTTGTCTTCTGCAATTTGGGCTTTGTTTGGCTCTGGGCTGGTAGAAGAGCCTGTGCTGGGGCTCGGGTGTGCTTGTTGCTGCCTGGTAGTTTTTTTAAGGAAGCTGTGCAATAATTGAGTTTAAATAATTCCTGTAATAAATGGGTTTGGTCATGATCTGGTAGGAACTTGAGTGTTAGATGAGTGGCAGGTCTAATGCAGGGCAGGGGAATTATCTGGGGTCCTGCTGGCTGGAGTCACATGCTTTACCCCCCTCCACCGTGAACTAGGGGTGCACCCAGCTTTCTGCTCCTGCTTGTCTGGGGTGGAGGGCAGGGTTTGGGAAGCACCTCCATCTATTCTTGGAGCTCTTCCCTCCTTTCTCTCCATCAGAAAGCCTGGGGCTCGCTGCCTGCCCTTCCCCAGGGACATGTGCTGGGGCAGGAACCCTGGCTGAGAAGCTGGTGAGGGGGAGCACAGCACTTGCACCCCTGGAGTTGTCCAGCTGCTTCCCAAATGGCTCATGCTACCTGGCAAGCTGCAGAATGACAGGCTGTGGGAGCAACTGGCTTGGTTTTGCTCAACAGCCTCTAAATACCGTTAAACTGTGATTTGCCTCTTGCGCCTTGCAAGGCGGCAAGCTTGAATGGGGAAATAACACAGGGAAGAACAAACCTCTTCTAGCAGAGGATGGAAGATGAAGTTTTTGTCCTTTTTTATTAACAAGCCATGCGTTTTCTGGCTTGAGCCTCACTCATGGATTGGTCAAAGCTCCCATGAGAGAGCAGTGCTGGGCAGAGCTGTGGCCACGCTCGCTCCCGGCCCTGTCACTGCAGTCTGCCCAGGGATGGGGCATGCAAGGCTCCTTCTGAAGCAGGCTGCCCGTTTGTTATATGCAGGGAGGTCCCACCGTCGCATGCGCTGAGCCTTTCCCTGCCAGTGTGGAGATGCCGAGGCGGTCCTGCAGCTCCCTGTCTTTACAGGCACAGACTAAATTGCTCTTGTACAAGGGGAAGCCCCAGCGGGGCTCTGCAGGCTGCACAGCCCTCCTGCAGCTCCGGGCTGCTGTCACCAGCCAGGCGCTGCTTCCCATTTCCCCATGTGAAATACTTCCTCCACAGCTGCTTTTACGGGAGGAAGGCGGGGGGCAGCTGGCAAAGCTGTGGCAAGGGTCTGCCACTGGCACCTGGGTTCCATCCTGGGGCACTTCTGCTGCCTGCAGCCACCCTGGGAGCTTGCTCGGAGCTGCTGTTGCTGGCTGGGTGTCCTGGAAGAGGTTTTGAATCTTTTCAGGTTTTATTGCAGCAGAAACAGGAATGGGGTGGGAGTTTTTGCCTTAAAGCAAGCTGGGCAGCAGGATGGGTTTGTGCAGAAGCCCCTGCCGTGCCACACCTTCATGCAAGCCTTTCCTGCTGCTCTCGCTCTGACAACCCAGTGGCCCTGGGGCAGCAGCAAACTTGGCACTCACCCCTGGGCACCCAGAAAGTCTTCTCTGCCAGTGGGGAGGAGCTGGCAATACCTCTCACTGCTGAGAGCCCCCGAGCAGCGTCACGGGGCTGGGGGACTCCCTGAGGCTGAGCAAGGCCTTTGCACGCTGCCTGCAGGCAGCAGCAGAGCCGCGAGCACCCAGCAAGGGCACCGGGACCTGCGCCCAGCCCCATAACCGACTGCAAGGGAACTGGGGAACCTGGCACCCATGGCTGGCACAGAGCAGGCTCCTGCATGGGAGGCACCCAGCACCTTCACACACATGGAGGTGCCCCCGTGCACATGTATGTGCCTGTGCACACACCCCTGTGCTCACAGGCGTGTGCCCGTACACCACCGTGTACTCTCCACTTCATGCACAGCCCTACACCCCAGTGCACGCACATGCTTATATATACACCCGTGCACACACGTGCATGTACATACTGCCCACAACATGCACGTGTACACACCCCCGAGGCACATCGGCACACACCAGTACATGTGAACGTGTATGTGCACATCCCAGCATGCACACATACCTGCACGTGTGCACACCAGTGTGTGTACACTTGCAGACACCCAGCAGGGACAGGCACACACTGCAGCGCGCACGTTCCTGTACATACCCCAGCGTGCACGCATGAGCGCACACGTACCCTGGAGCGCCCATCCACACTGTGCTTCTCACAAGCACATGCACACCCTCTTGTATGCGACACACAACCACACGCACGCCCCCCTCACACACAATGCACAACCACATGCACTCCCAACTCACATCCAATGCACCACACGTCCCCCGCACAACCATGTGCACACCCTGCTTGCATGCAAGGCACAACCACATGCACACCCTGCCTGCACGTGACACAGACCCCACACAACCGCATGCACACAACATACAACCACAAGCACATCCTGTTTCTGCATGACACACAGCCACACGCACACCCCATTCATACACAATGCACAAGCACGTGCACACCCCATTTGCTTGCAACACGCAACCACACCCACACCCTGCTTGCACATGATGCACAACCATACGCACACCCCATTTACACGCAATGCACTAGCACGATGCACAACCACACGGACACCCTGCTTGCACGGAATGTGCAACTACATGCACGCCCTGCTGGCACGCGATGCACTGCCACACGCACAGCCCACTCAACTGCGATGCACAGCCACACGCACACCCCGCTCGCACGCGATGCACAACCACACAACCACCCCGCACAACCACCCGCACACCGCGGGTGCACGCAGTGCACAACCACCCGCACGCCCCGCTGGCACGCGGCGCGCCACCACCCGCACACCCCGCGCCACCGCCCGCACGCCTCGCGTGCACGTGATGCACCACCACACGCACGCCCCGCCCGCAGCCGCCCGCGGGAACGCTCGCGCGGACACGCGCGGACACCCGCAGAGCCGCGCACGCAGGGCGCGCGCGCGCCCCGCGGCCCCGCCCCGCCCCGCCCCGCCCCGGGAGGCGCGCGCCGGCGCAGCCCGCCCTGCCGCGGCGCAGCGGCCCTGACCATGGTGGCCAGCGGGCGGGCGCGGAAGCTGGCGCGGCGGTACCGGCTGGCGCTGGCCACGGCGCTCGCCATCCTCTTGCTCCAGGGCTTCGTCCTCTGGACCTCCGTCGGCCTCGACGAGGAGGGCCCGGCAGAGGTGAGCCGCGGGGGAGGCCGGAGCGGGGCGGAGCGGCGGCCCGGGGCCTGCCGGCGGGGGCTGAGGGGGCGCTGAGGGGACGGGCGGGCTGGGGGCGATAAGGGGGCTGTGAGGGGGAGCTGGGGGGGGCGCTGAGGCGGGTAGGGGGGAGATAAGGGGGCGGGGGGGCTGGGGGGTGCTGAGGAGGGCAGGGAGGTGCTGAGGGGTCTGGGGGGGCGATAAGGGGGGAAGGGGATCGAAAAGGGGACTGAGGGGGCTGGAGGGGTGATAAGGGGGGTGGGGGGGCGGTGAAGGGGCTGAGGGGGGGACGGGGGAGGCCGTGAGGGGCTTGAGGTGGGTGGGAGGCCCGGGGGGGTGGTCGTAGGAAGGTGTTGTGCGCTGGGAGGGGGGTCTCGAAGGGGGAGGGTCTTGGGAGGGAGCATCCCTTGCTCTGGAGCTGGGAAGGGATGTCAAGGGGGTGGCCCCCTCCCCCCAGGGTGTCTCTGTGGGGCTGGCGGGGTCCCTGGGGTGGGTGGGCATCCCACAGGCCGCTGTGGGGCAGGCAGCAGGCCGTGGGCTGCGAAGGGGCTCCTGCTGCAGCAGCGTGGGGTTGCAGCACCTGAGAAAGGGACCCTGTGGCCCGGGGGGGTCTGTTGGGGTCTGGCATGGGGGGGAGCATGGAAGGTCACTGGGGGTCTCGCACTTCTCTCTGGTTTGGGAGACCTTGTGGGAAGCTAGGCCTGGTGATACTTGAGCCAGAGAAATATGAAAACACGCAGTAATTCAGAGGGCTGGGGAGAGCACACACAGCAGCTCAGGAAGTTTGTGGCAGCTTGTTTGGCTGGACCGATCAGGGATGTCCCTGCGAAGTGCGAGGGTACAAGGACCTTTGCAGTCACCTGTTGTCTTCATACCAGAACACTCTGCTAAGGCAAAAGGTGTCACCTGTTTTTTACATGTGGGGAAACTGAGGCATGGGCTGGCGAAGGTGTTTGCCCAAAGGCAGACATGGAATTGGTGTCGAGGAGGACCAGGCCTCTGGAGAATGCTGCTGCCATCTTCAAACAGAGCTCTTCACCTCTGGGTTGCTTATTTGAAGTTATTTATTTGTTGTGAGCTGTCTGGACCACGTCCAGGCCTGCTGCATCTGGCTGGACCGGTGGCTGATGCTGCTTTCTCCGAGAGCACTGGGGAGGGCTGAGAGTCCCTGTATGGGCTTCCTCGGTGAATTCTGGTGTGGCACCAGAGCCCCTCATCTTGTGCAGGACCCTTTTGCTCCAGGGGCTGTAGAGTCTTTCTGCAGGCTGCCAACAAGCCCCAGGGTGATGCTGAAGCCAGGTTTGGTAGGGATATTGTGCGGGGAGCTGTGCAGGGGCAGGTGTGTGGTGAACACAGTAGCTGTGGCAGAGCAAAGCCAGTGGCCGTGACGTGAGAGGTGGGGGATCTCTGGAGGGCTGAGAGCTTCCCCTCCCCATTATCAGGTGCCTCCCTGGTGTGGAGGATAACCCCGTGGTCGGCAGGTCTTTTCATAGGACTAGAAAGTTTTCCCTTAGAGTGAAGAGGTGAGGAGGGGAACTGGGCAGCCCCTTGCAGGGGGGAAGGTCTCTAAGGTGACTACCTACTCAGCGGATTAATTCCCAGCCCCAGGCCTCCTCTTGGGACATCAGGAACGGCTGTGAGCATTCTTGTGTGCTGCTGTTTGCCCGCCACCAAAACAGAGCCAGGGAATAAACTCTGCAAGGAGTGGAGAAGCAGAGTTGCCTGTGATCCGGAGGCACTGGTAGCCTGCGAGCAGACTGATCTGGCATCCAGGAGTGCCCGACTTCCCCTTTCCTGTGACCATGATCAAATCGCTTCACCTGTCCTGGCTTCTCCTTCCCTCTCTGCACTGTCCTGCACCGCTCATCTGCTTTTCTCCTCTCTTGTCCTGCACGGCCTCGGTCCTTGCCAGGTTTCCCCAGGTCTGTTCCCAAAACTGAGCTGGGCAGCTGACAGGCTTGGCCGTGAGTCCCCTCTGCCTGGAGAGGGGATGGTTTGCCACCAGCAGCCCTGACTCCAGGGCTTGGGAACAGACAAATCTCTTTGGAGAAGGCAAGAACCATCCTGAAATTTACAGACAGCCGAAACCCATTAGCAAGCTGGGAAAAGTCCAATTAACCTTTTATTTCCTACAAAATGGGAAAGCTCTTGGTTTCTGTGCCCTCCTGCAGCTTCTGATTTTGGCCAGACCTGGAGGAGCCGCCATTCCCCAGGGGCATTTCTGGTAAAGCTGGAGGAACCCTCCCAGGAGAGCATGACCTTGCAGGCATGGAAGGATTTGGGGAACCTTGGGATCTCTTAATTGCCAGAGTAAATGGCTTCTTCCCATTAATGGACACAGCTCTAACCTGGCTCGTCCCCACATGAACGGGCTGCGACTCGTAGAGAGCAAAAATGAGACTTGAGTCCTACAAACGCCATGGAGCGTCTGGAGTTGGGTGAACTTGCCTTCCCTGCTGGACCAGCACCTTCAGCCTGGGCACCTGCAGCGCTTGGAGGCTGTGCTGCAGCCCTCGGCCTTGGTTTGGCAGCTGCCTGCGCTGCCCAGGTATTCCCGAAAGGGCCACTCTGATCTCTGCTGGTGGCAGCCCCTTTCCCTGTCCTGCTTGGTTCTTCAAAGCCCGCTGGTTTCCTTTTCTTCCCTTCATAGGGGAGGGAAGAGTTTCCCCTGCTTGGCAGGCACCCTCCCAAGTGGCTCCCTTGTATGAGCTGAGCAGAGGCTGAGGGAGGATCTTTGCCCTTCACCACAGCAGGTTGTAACCCATCTGGCACCAGCAGCACGGACTGCTCACCACCCTGCGAGTACTCTCCATCCACACCGGAGCCACCAGCCCAGCCCTGCGTGAGAGGGCCATGCTGCTTGGATTATGTCGCTTCGCTTTGCAAGCCCGATGTCAGGGTCCCTCCCTTTATTCACCAAACAGATGCTTTATGGCATGCAGACCAAAAGAGGTTGGATCAGTCTCCATCCACCCAGCTCAACACTGAGCTTCCTACCTCTAGGAAGCCAAATTACCTTGTTCCACTGGGATCAAACACCACAATCCCTGTCCAGACTGACAGGTGGGAGATGAGCTCCCATCAGTACCTAAGCCTTTGCTGACAGCATCCCTGCAGCAGACAGCACAAGCCTTTCTGCGCACAAAGGTGGGAGCCTGAGGGACCAGAGCAATCCTGCCTCCATCGTGGTGACACCGACGGCTCCTGGGCGAGTGCAGGAGCTTCCCGGAGTACTTGGTCCGCAGTGGAGCTGGCACCAGGAGGATGCAAACTGCAAAGTATCCTTGTGGGTGGAGAAGAGGATCTGTCACTTGGGAGAAGTGTTTTAGCCCAGCCACATCTTCCCCTGCGTTACCTCCCATCTTCCTCTTTCCAGGTAGGAGGCAGCACCTCTCTGGGGCCTGTGTGTTGGTGTCCTCCATGTCCTGCGGCTGCCAAAGAAATATTCCTACGAAATATCTTCTCTTCTAGTTTTGCTGAGATTCCTTGATTTTTATTTTTTCCCCCAAAGAGCTTGTTTTTAGGGGCTGTCTCCAGCCATTTTAATTGTGAGGTTTAAGGTTTAATTAAGGTTAAGGTTTAATTGATTGCAATTGGCAATCAAGCATCTGGATTCTTCTGGTGACTTTGGAACTTTTTGGCACTGGTTTTGCCTGATGAGTGCTTGTATGTGGTAGACACTGGAGTCAATGGATCAGAGGGGGAATCCTGCAGGACACCAGGTGCTATTAGGTCTGCTCCTCACAATGGCAGAGCTTGGAGATGTTGGCACAGTCGGATAGGGTGCAGGTAGATACCTGACCCACAGCTCCATGGCACTGTGGGGACAGCAGTGTCACATTGGGGGTGGGAGGATGGGAGAAGTGACCTCTGACTGGTGCCTGGAGTCATCTGTGTGTGTTGGGAGGAGGGGAACGAGGAGCATCCCCAAAAGTCCTGTGCATTAGCCTTAAATAAAGCAGAGCAATGTGTCTGGAGTCGTTCCCTGCCAGCCTGGGGTGGAGGGATCGCTCTGTTGTGCTGCAATAATTAGAAGCCATTGAGTTCGTTAGCTGGCAGCTCCAGAGGGCTGGTGATGCTTCTAATGACTTCCCCACTGGGGAAGGCAGCTGGGCATGCTTGCGAACTGGGAACTGGGCTCCTTCCAGGGGGACAGCGGGAATGTAACCCAGGGTGGGCATCACGTGGTGGCTGTCCCCAGAGCCAGGTGTGTTGGGGAGTGGAGGGTGTGAACAGGGCCAGTGGGTCCCTTCCTGCAGGAACAGGGTTGAGCCCAAGGAATAAACTCTCTTTTTGTTTTTCGCCTCCTGACTCCTCTCTCCTGTGATGCTCGGCAGAGAAAACGGGCTTATAACTCTTGAACAGATGGTGCTGCGTGGTAACTAATGAACGGCTCACCGCCTGTCTCGGGCCGCCTGCGATGCCCGTCTGGGCGGAAGGGGGCCCGGCTGATCCTTGCTGACGCCAACACCTCAGAAGTTAAGCAGTGGCATGGCCCCTTCCTGGATTGCCATGGTTTGCAGGCTATGCCGCGACAGCATGGGTAGTTCAGGGACGCCAGAGCAGGCAGATCTTGCCAGATGCTTTTTCCAGCCTTTGTATGGTGTGGTTTCTCCTGGCTGTGGCCTTCCCAGCAGCTGTGCCCACAGTGGGGGCTTGTGCAGGGGGCTAATTTGGTCCTGCTGTCCTTGTGAGGCATCTGCCCATCCTCAGAAGGTGCTGCTGCCCAGGAGTAGCCCCTGATACGCTTGCTGCCTCCCATGGTGCCCACCGCAGTGGCTGGGCAGGCAGGGTTTTGAGGAGGTTGTGAGATAGCCCTGGGAGGCCTGGCTGGAGCAAGCAGCTGCCTCCTGCCTGCCTGCTGGGAGCACCTGCAATGGCTGGGGGTGTACGGCCCCAGCCCATGGGCACAACTCGCTGGGAGAGTGCTTTCCAATGAGCATGGCTCTCATGGGCATCCAAACTTCCCAACTCTCTGCTTTCCCCAAGGCTGACGCTGCTCATCAGCCAGCCTGGCGCAGGTAATGAAGCGTAATTAACTGTTCCTTTTACACATCAGCTTGGCTCGGTGGGAGAGTTTGTTAAAGGGATTTCTAGAGAACCTGGCAATCGCAGTGACTGCCCCAGCACAGGGAGCCGGGGCCCAGGGAAGGGACCATGGGCTCGTTTGATGCCTCTCCGGTGCTTTTAGCCCC
Source organism: Phalacrocorax carbo (assembly GCF_963921805.1). Lineage (NCBI taxonomy): Eukaryota > Metazoa > Chordata > Aves > Suliformes > Phalacrocoracidae > Phalacrocorax > Phalacrocorax carbo. Next base: position 2,358,190 of record NC_087528.1, read on the forward strand.
AGAGTGTGCAGCGGTGGCTGCCTGGGACCCTGGCTCCCAGACAGATGTGCTGGGCTTGGGCTCACAGTGAGATCTTGGCAGGGAGGAACTGGTCCGTTTGCTTCCCAGTAAAATAACCACAGCCAGCCAGAGCAGCCGTCCAGGGTGTCCCTGCCCAGGCAGGACCCCCGAGGGTGGCTGGTGCAGACACAACTGACCTTGGCTGTTTAGTCTTGTGGTGAGCCTGACAGCAGAGAGCAAGACCCTCTTTGTGCATCTGGGGTGCTGTGACCACAGGGTCTGTGGGTCGGGGTCTCCCTTGCTGGCGTACAGAGGGGTGTCCCCTGAGGGGGGCATAGGACTGTGCAAGGAGGTGCTGTGAGGTCTCAGCCTGGGGTTTTAGGTGGCAGAGGGGTGGTGTAATGGAATCCTTTGCTGCATGGTGGATGCTCCTGGAGCACCTCGCGTGTTGCTGCGTGGACTGGGAGCACTGAGTGCTGGGGACAGGGATGTTCTGGGGAGCACGTTGGCAGGGCCGGGGGAAAGCAGGTCTGAGTTAATGCTGTCTGTCCTCTATTCTGCATCCACCTGGAACTGAAACAGGAGCGGCAGAAAAAAGCCAGGTTGCCTGAGAGCAGTGACGGCTCCAAGGACTCGGACAGCTCTGCCGGACGCCGGGGCAGCACCAGCCGGAAGCACGGGCGATGGCGGGGACGGCCGGACAGCCCCGGGGCGCTGGTGTCCAAGGTGGTGAGAGCTGTCACGGCGAGACACAAACCGGGCCGGAGGCTGCCGGTCGCACCGGACTCCTCCAACCGGAGGAACCTGACGGAGCCGCGCGGGGAGGCCCAGCTGGCTGTCTTCCAGCAGGGAGACACGGGCAGTGTGGAGGGGGCTCCCCAGCCCACTGAGAACAGCTTCACCCCCAAGTGCGAAATCACGGGCAAAGATGCGCTCTCGGCACTGGCCCGGGCCAGCAGCAAGCAGTGCCAACAGGAGATCGCCAACGTGGTGTGCCTGCACCGGGCTGGCAGCCTCATGCCCCAGTCTGTGCCTCGCCACTGCCAGCTCTCGGGTGAGTCCTGCTGGGGTGCTCCTGGTCACCCTGGGGCATCGGCAACATCCCAGCCAGGCGCGTGGGCCACCTTCCTTATGTCACCAAACTGTCTCACCTGGCGAAAAGCAGCATCAATCTGTCACTGATTCCCAGATTACTGCTGCCTCTGTAATCCAATCAAAGCTGCGCCAGCCTCCTTAAGCTGGGTTGTTCATCTCAGCCTGTGGTGCTTGCAGAGGTCAGAGCCAGGCCCAGCTGCATGTGCTGTTTTGAGGGATGCTCCCCCCTCCCCCTTTCCCAATGCAGCCCTGTCAATTCAACGCAAGGGGCTGCGTCTGCCACCATGTCCTGGCACTGCAGCGTGACGGGGTTTGCCTGAGGCTGAGCTCTTCCCTGCTGTCTCCCCCCTTGCTCAGGTCTCCCTGGTTTATCAGGAGCTCTGGGTGGTGGGGCAGTGGGTGCCAAGGCCAGGGGAGGCTAACAGCCCTCTCCCTTCCCACGCAGGCAAGGTCAGCCCTGTCATCCAGTGGGACGAGAGCCGGCTGCAGCAGGCACCCCCGAGCAAGCCCGTGCGCATCGCCTACATGCTGGTTGTGCATGGCAGGGCCATTCGCCAGCTGAAGCGGCTCATCAAGGCTGTGTACCACCAGCAGCACTTCTTCTACATCCATGTCGACAAGGTATGCAGGAGGGATGAGGGGAAGGGAGATGCTAGCAGTGCTGGGATCGGTCACCGGGACAGTGTGCAGAGCTGGGGAGTGGAAACACAGCATCCACCGTGCTGGAGGAAGTGGCTGGGTAGGGCTTGTCCTCGTTGCCGGTGGAGCTGTGACCATCCCACCTCTATTTCTGCAACCCCAGGAAAGCAGGATCTATCCCTCCTGCCCAGAGCAGGCTTGTCTTGCTGCTTTCCTCCCTGCGGAGGCTGCTGTAAGGGCTGGCCCCGGGCTGGCGGCAAGGAGGTGCTGGGAAGACGAGCTCACTGCTGACCGTGAGCTGTGTTCCCTGGCAGCGCTCCAACTACCTCCATCGCGAGGCGGTGGAGCTGGCCCGGCACTACCCCAACATCCGCGTGACGCCCTGGCGCATGGTGACCATCTGGGGAGGTGCCAGCCTGCTGAAGATGTACCTGCGTAGCATGAAGGACCTGCTGGAACTGGCTGAGTGGCCCTGGGACTTTTTCATCAACCTGAGCGCTACTGACTACCCCACAAGGTGAGGAGCTGGCTGGGGCTGGGGAGGACGGTGGAGGTGTATAGGCTGCGTGATGCTGCAGCAGCCTTGGGAGGGGCAGGGAGCTGAGGGAAGGTGGGGTTGGAGGTTGTACAGGTGCTGGTGATGATGCTCTGAGGCCAGACTGGTCCTGTCTCTGCAGAGGAGCCCAGCCAGTACCATGGAGGCTGTTTTTTTCCTGTGGTCTGGGTGTTGCAGGGGAATGCGCCTCTGAGGCACCAGACAACAGAAAGGCCACAGCTGTATCTCATCAGCGATGGGACCAGGGTTTGAGTCAGCACCTGCCAAGCAGCCTTAGGCTCTTTTCGTCTGGTGGCTCTTGCAGAGTGAAAGTTTACTGGGCTGCTTTACCCCAGGGGCTGCTAATGCTTTCTAATTTGCACCTCAGGACCAATGAGGAGCTGGTGATGTTCCTGTCCAAATACCGAGATAAGAACTTCCTGAAGTCTCATGGCCGAGACAATGCCAGGTAATCCCAGCAAGAGGCAGTGCTGAGCTGGAGGGACAGAAAAAGGCGGGATTTCAGAAAAAAACTGAAACAGTTGGGGCAGGGGGGGAATGTTCTGGATGTAGCTGCACCCAGCAAAGTGGATGACACCCCAAACCCCTCATCCTTGTCCCTGTGCCCAGGTTTATCAAGAAGCAGGGCCTGGACCGCCTGTTCCACGAGTGTGACTCACACATGTGGCGCCTGGGTGAGCGCCACATCCCCGAGGGCATCGTGGTGGACGGGGGCTCCGACTGGTTCTCTCTGACGCGCAGCTTTGTGGAGTACGTGGTCTATGCCGAGGACCAGCTGGTGTCCCAGCTGCGCCAGTTCTACACCTACACGCTCCTGCCAGCCGAGGTGGGTGCTGCCTGCAGGGCACGGGCTGGATTTTCTTCCGGCTGTACTTAACATCTCTGTCCCACTTCATCCCTGCTCTGGGTATCCGTGAAGGGCACCGCTTTGTGCAGGCAGCTTTGCACCTCCCTTTTGTCCAGACCTGGGTATGAAAGAAGGGAGAGAGGAGCAGATAGGCCAAGGGTCATGTTCATACTCAACCCTGCTTTAGGGCCAGACACCTCTTTGGGCCACGTAAGGACGCATGTGGGTGCACAGTCTCATCCCTTAAGCATTGTCCTGTGCTGGGAGAAGGGAGAAGTTTCTGTTTGGGAGCTGTCGAAGCCTGTCCTGTTCCTCTGTGAGTTGGGGGGGTGGGTGTGTCTCCTTTAACCATTTGTCCTCCATCCCCACGGGGTCTCCTGTCCCTTCTGCCATGCCCAGTCCTTCTTCCACACGGTCCTGGAGAACAGTCACGCCTGCGAGACACTGGTCGATAACAACCTCCGAGTGACCAACTGGAACCGGAAGCTGGGCTGTAAGTGCCAATATAAACACATAGTCGACTGGTGCGGGTGCTCCCCAAATGACTTCAAACCCCAGGACTTCCTCCGGCTACAGGTGAAAAAGATCCTCCTTTCTCCTCCTCCTCCTGTCTCTCTCCCCTCTGAGCTCCCCTGCGGCTGCAGCCCTGGGTGCGATGCCAGCTGCTGTGCACGCCCACATGAGCCTCACCCCAGCCCCACGAGGGACAGGAGCAGCATTGGCTCCACAGCCGCCACGGGGCTCAGCATAGACGTGTCTGTAAATGCTCGGGCGGTGGGATTATGCTGACTGTTCTGCTCAGCAGCCAGGCTTTTGCTTGCAATGCTGCTCCTCTTCCCAGACCTCCTCTCCCATATTCCTGCTCTTTCCCTGAAGACCTGTCACCTGGGGCAAATACCTTTTCGGTAGAACCACTCCAGAGTGCTGTCCTCTTTGGCAGGACAAAACACAACTTGTGACAACCTGTCTCTCATGCTCTCAGTGAGTAGGGACACAGACTGAATGGGGGAGGTTTGGGGGAGATACACCCAGCCCTGAAAAGAGAAGTTAGCAGGATTTTCGAGCAGTCCTGTGGTGCAGGGCCCTGATCCTGCGAGCTGTGCCACGTAGCCAGGCCTCGTGCAGGGCTCCGCAGCGGCTCTGCAGGGTGGGAGCCCATCTGAATGCAGAGATTGCAGCAAAGGAGCTTGATGACACATGGCTGCTTCTGAGCACAGAAGGGGGGAGGCAGTGGGAGAGATGGGAACCCATCTGCATTACCAGGAAGTGTACTGCATGCTCCCACTGATCCTGCCATAGGGGATCCCACGTAGATGCTGGCAGTACTTTGCTGCTCCTTAGCCTGTGCCCTCAAAGGGGACAGGATAGGTCCCAGCGTGTTTCTTTCTGGCCTGTCTCCCTCCTGGCTGCCCCGCTCAGGTGGGAGGGCAGAGGGGCTGCACCGACACTGTTAGAAATGCCTGTGCTCTTCCAGCAACTCTCCAGACCCACCTTCTTTGCCCGCAAGTTTGAGTCAACGGTGAATCAGGAGGTGCTGGAGATCCTGGACACGCATCTCTATGGCAGCTACCCCCCCAACACGCCGGCCCTGAAGGCGTACTGGGAGAACGTCTATGACCGAGTTGATGGGCTCAGCGGCCTCAGCGATGTCACTCTCACCTTCTACACGGCCTTCTCCAGGCTGGGGCTCCGCAAAGCCGCAGCCACGCCGGCAGGGAAGGCTGACAAGCTCTGCAGGTGGGGTATTTGCTATGGGCTTGAGCCAGGCTCCGAGTGGTGGCCTGCATCTCGTGCTGGGAGGATGCTGATGCTCTGTGCAACCTCTCCGTCTGTGTGTCTCTCTCCAGATTTGAGCCCCGGGGCTTCCCATCCAGCGTGCACTTATATTTCTATGACGACCGTTTCCAGGGTTACCTGGTGATGCAGGAAGTGCAGAATTTGGCGACTGGGCAGGCAGAGTCCCTGGAGATGTGGATGATGCCCCAAGGAGCTCTGAAGCTGGCGGGTCATGGCGGGCAGGCAAACCGCTTACAAAACCTTGAGGTAAACGGGGAGAGTTGCCCTCACAACGCCCACTTCCAGGAGCGGGGCTTCTGTGTGGGGTGTGGAACTGATCGGTGGGGAAAGGGCCTGAAGGGGATCTTTCAGGGCAGAGCTGAGGCTGTAGCGCCCAATGCCTGCAGCTGCAGAAGGCACCACACAGCTGGATTTGCACTGGCATGGTGCAGGCAGGCAGGAGAGCCATGTAGGGTGGGGCATGGATTGCTTCAGGCTCCGAAGTTGATGCCTTCCCTGGTTCAGGGAGGTGAATTACAAAACCTGAGCTGATGGCATCTCCCTGGCCAGCACCCCACTGCTTATGCCTCGCATTCCTCCAGGTGGGCACGGAGTGGGACCCCAAGGAAAGGCTCTTCCGCAATTTTGGAGGCTTGATGGGGCCTTTTGACGAGCCAGTGGCCATGCAGAAGTGGTCGCGGGGCCCCAACCTGACAGCCACCGTGGTGTGGATCGACCCCACCTATGTCATCGCTGCCTCCTACGACATCACGGTGGATGCTGAGGCAGAGTTCACCCAGTACAAGCCCCCCCTCAATCGGCCCCTGCGCCCCGGCGTCTGGACCATCCGCCTCCTCCAGTTTTGGGAGCCACTGGGGGAGAACCAGTTCCTGGTGGTGCCCCAGACCTTCAACCGCAAGCAGCCTCTCAGGAAAGGTGAGGTTGCTCTGGACTTCGGGGCTGGGTTGAGGGCTCCCTGCGGGTGCCCCCCCAGGCGTTGGCCTCTCTGGGCTGTAGCTGGTGACAAGGCAGGAGTCATCCTTCCCGCTGGCGTCCCGTTGCCTGTGCGAGTCCTCAAACCGGGCCCCTGGGCAGCTGGGGAGAGCCTGTTTGTGGGTCAGATCCGTCCCTAAGTCCTGCAGCAGCACCTCGGGCTGGAGGAGGGCTGGGGTTAAGAAGGGACGGGGTGCTGAGCCCTGCTGGGCGGGTGGGTGGCAGCAGGGAGGGCAGGGTGCTGGGGTGTTGCTGCACCGCTGATCTCTCTTCTCTCCCTGCCCTGCCCAGATGACAGCAACTGGCTGCACGGCGGGCCTCCCCGCAACGAGTACACGGAGCAGAGCTTCCAGGGCCTGGGGGGGATCCTCAACCTGCCACACTCTGAGGCGGCAGCGGAGGACGCGGTGCGGAAGGCGCAGCTGACGGGCAAGGCACTGGAGGACTGGGCAGACAGTGCCATTGGCACCTTCTGGTCCGTGGCGGACATCTGCAGCGGCAGCTCCTCTGCTTGCACCTCCCTGGAGACCTGCAGCAAAACCTCCTGGAGCTCCCTCTCCCCGGACCCCAAATCGGAACTGGGGCCCGTCAAAGCTGACGGGCGGCTGAGGTAGCAGGAGCAGCTGGGGGGGCGGCCTTGGGAGCGAGGAGCATCCTCCGTCACTGGCGTGGGGCAGGTCTCCAGACTATGTCACCCCGTGCCATTTGCACCATAGTCACTCGAGGAAGAGAGAACAGGAACCTGAAGGCAGGGGGAAAACCTCCTCCCGTGGGATATTTTGGGCGGAGGGGGAGGTGTGAGGCGGGTCTTGCCCACCTCCCCCAGGAACAGGCACTCGCTGGCCAGGGAGAGCGTGCCGGGGGCACGGATGGCTCTGGCGGCTGGGGAGAGCTGTGTGTTTGTTACTGCAGGCCTCAGAGCCTCGGGGAGGGGTGACAGCAGAGGGAAGGCTGGCGGATGGGCAGGCTTTGGACCAGCTCAGCACCCTGCCCAGCCCCGGGCTGGATCCCTGCAGGATCAGGCCCTGTGCTGCTGGCTGCCCCCCTGGGAGGGCTGGTAGGGGGCTCTAGGAACAGGCAGAAGAAGAAAGGGTCGAAGCCTGCCATGTGCATGGAGCTGCTGCTGGCCCGGGGTTTGCATCTCATCCCCTCCATCCCAGCCCTTTAGTTTGTATTTTTATAAATATATATATATATATATAGAAATATATATGATGCAAAGTGCAATAGAGAGACGAGACCCCGTGTTGGCCGGGAAGTCCTTGTGTCTCCATCTCCCCTCAGACTGTAACATCCCTTGTTCTCTTGCGTGTCCTGGCGCTACAGGACAGGGTGCTGGGTTGTTTACATTTTTTTTTTAGTAGTAGTATTGTTGTTATTATTTTGCTGTTTCCCCATGCCCTGCTGGGGAACCGCACCCTCCCGCCCCGGGGCAGGGTCGGTCGTGGGGTGCTGCCTGCCCTCCGAGGCAGCTGCCCGACTGTGCCAAACGTTTGGAGGCGCTGGCGTGCGACGGCGAGCGGGGAGAGCGCTCAATTCACGCTTCAGGTCCAGCGAGCCGCTGTAGATGCCACCACCTCCATCTCCGCTTCAGCAAAGGGACGCCTCGGTCCCCTGCCAAAACGCCATCCCCGGGGCTGATGTTCCGCTGCGGATGAGACTGCAGCTTGCTGCGCCCGGAGGGCTGCCCTGTGCCACGGCCCCTTGCCTTGGCCTCTTCTTCTGAGTTGGCAGAAGCTCTTGGGATCTGCTGTGCTTCCCTAGCCAAAAAGCAAAGAGGCAAGATGAGGTCCAGCTAGTTCCATTCACTCTCTGCTGCTTCTGCTTCCCCCTCCTCTGGAGGGAAGAGGCACTGCCTCCTCTGGGGAAGGGGTGCAGCGGAGCATCCCCTTTCCTCGCCCTCCTCCCAGGCTCGGGGGCTGCCTGTGACATTCCTTTCTCAAAGACTGATGCTTCACGGAGAAGTCTGGGTTTGGTTTTCACACAGTGAAGAAGCTTCATGTGCTCCGTGCGGGACCGCAGCGGGAACTCTCCTTCAGCCTGCTGGGGACGACTGGGAGCCCGCGGGGCCCGACGCCTCCGTGCAAGGCAGGGCCTGCAGGAGCCTGCCGGGCTTTGCCATCTCCAAAGATCTGTGCCATCGTCACCCTCTGCCGGCGCCCGCAGCTCCCCCCGCCTGACAGGGCTCACGGTTTAAGGATGCTGGTGCCGCAAGAGGCGTGTTGTTGAAGTGGTGTTCCTTCCTCAGGCCGAAGGGAGATGGATGGAGGCGTTGGCGCGTGAGGGCAGGTACCTGCTGGTGCCCCATCCCATCTCTCCTGTGCCCGCTGCCCGGCAGGGCACCGCGGGGCTGGGGGGGCGATGACGCCAAAACTCTGTGTCCGAGACGTGATGTAAAGTTGTCTTAAATATGCAACATCGCCACAAATATATCTATATCTCTACGGTGCCGTGTGTCGGGTTTTTGCGGCTTGGGCTGGAAGGGGTGGGGGAGCTGCTGGGCCTCCAAAAGGCCTTGGAGGCGGGTGGGTTCTCCTCCACTGCTGCTGGTGAAGGGTGTGAATCCCTCCTGTGCTGGGTGGGTGTTGGGGCAGGGGTGGGCTTGTTCCCTTGGGTGCTGTGTGACTCAAGAGCAAGCTGTTGGGTTTTTTAGCGTGGTTACCGCTCATGTTTGCACCCGGGAGTTCCCTCCTGGCTTTCTGCGCAGAGGCAGCGGGTGCCCCGGAGGTGCCGCCGGCTCAGATTAGCACTTAATAATGTCAATTAGCTAATGAAGGGGCCCCTCCCGCTGCCTGCCGGGCCGGAGCAGAGGGTGAGGCAGGAGCCTCCCGCTTTCCCTCGCCGGGAGCGGGGGCAGCGCTGGGGCCGTTCCCTCTCAGCCGAGCCCGGACCGGTCCAGGGAGCGACACCACGCCGGGCCGCGGCTCCCGGTTGCTGCACGGTGCGGCCCGCGGTGCTCCGGTAACACGAGCGTGTGGCCGGGGCACTCGTGGGCGAGCTGGGCTGGCTCAGGCGTGTGTCCCTCCCTCCCTCCGACTGGGAGAGCGCTGGCCAGGATCGGGCCCGCCGCGCCGCGTCGCCACGGCAACCGCCGGGACCGCGTTCCATCCGGCGGCTGTAGCCAGTCCCGCTGACAGCCAATGGGAGCCGGCGGGGAGCGGCGCGGCGGCCAATGGGGAGGCCGGGGAGGGGCGGGGCCGGGCAGGGGCGGGGCCCCGGCCGCAGGGCCGCCGGTGGCGGCGGGATGGCGAACCCCGGCGGGGCCGCGGCGGACGCGACGGCCGCCGGCGCGGCCATGGACAGCGGCGTCCTGGCCATCGTCATCGCCGCGAGTGAGTGGCACCGCGGCCTGGGACGGCCCTTCCCCGGTGCTCGGCTGGGTCCCGGGCGGCGGGGAGGGGTCGGTGGTGCCGGGCTGGCTCCGCGGGAGCGTGGGCCGGGCGGGAACCGCGGGTTTGCCGGGAACACCGGGGGAACCGGCCCCGTGGCGAGGTGCTGAGCGCCAGCCCGGCGCCCCGGCCCCGGGCGGGAGGGCGGCGGGGCCGCGCTGTGCGCGGGCGCTGGTCCCTGCTGCGGGGCCCGGGCCGGGGCTGAGCCTCACGGGCTCCGCGGCTCGGCCCGGTCCCGCAGGGAGAGGGAGGCGCCGGGCACAGCGGGGCTTTCTGCGGCCCCGGGGGGCGCAGCGGCGACCCCGGCTTCTCCGGGGCTTCTCCCAGCCGAGAAACCCGGGGGAGGCCCGCTGATCACCGGCTCATTCGCCTCCACTCGCTTCCCCTGGCAGCCGTGTCCACCTCCGTCTTCATCGTGGCCATCCTCATCCTCCTGCTGCTCCTGTACCACCGGGACCCCATGTGCTGCCAGTTCCTCTGCTCCTGCCGCTTCTTCCAGACCCCCAGCCAGTATGTGAGTGTCCTCCTCCCGCCCGTCCCCCCCCCCGCGCTCCCCTCCTGCAGGGCTCCCCTTCGGCCGTGGGACCTCCGAGCAGAGCCGGGCTCTGCCTCCCCCGTTCCCGCTCTGCCCCAGAGATCCAGCCACCCAACCCTGCCTGGTCGCACCCCTGCGGGGAATATCTTGAGGCTCGCAGGTCCCCCAGATCCCCACGCAGCTCAGGAGCGGGGTTCTCCTTCCCCAGCACGGTCGTGTGTGAGGCTGGGCTCTGTTTTGCGGGGAAGGGGGCTGGAAGCTCAGGGCAAAGGTGGACGACGCTGTGCGCTAGTGCTCGGTGACTGGCTTTCTTGTGCACGGCTCCCAGGCGTGGAGCGGGGAGAGACAAAGCCCTCTCGCTTGTGTCTGTGAATTCCTGGGGTTGGCTTTCGAGCGGGGAAGGTGGTGATGGAAAAAGAGAAGCGTGTTCAGCCAGTGCTGCCTTTGTGGTGGGGGCTGCCTGGGTAAAGCCTGGCTTCCGATGGCCGTGGGTGCCGCTTCCAGAGTCCCTGGGAGAGAGGGGACGTCCAGGGAATGGAGAGACTTGTGCCATGAAAGGCAGATTTAACAGCCTGGCGCAGGCTGGGAAGTGCCCAGCAGAAATCACAGCGGGAACGGGCTGCGCTGCCGGCGTCCCCTGCCCGCGTCCCCGCATCTGCTCCTGTCCCCCTCTTCCTCCCCACTCCCCGTCGGCAGCACGGCGCGCGGTGGGGAGAGGGCTCGGCCGCCGCACGCCTGGCCCCGCAGAGCGGCTTGCCGAGGCTGCGTGGGGTGTGCCGTGAGCCTTCACCGCGCTCGGGCCTGGCCCCTGGGTGGGTGGGTGAAGGAGACGGTGTCTCGCCTTTTGCAGAGGGATGTGGATACAAAGAACTGCGTATGGAAAGGGAACGTATACAGGGTGTGCTTCCATCAGCAAAAGTGAAGTGGTTGTAGTGGCCTGAGGCGGCTTTCAAGCGGGTGTAGTTGCGCTGGTTCTGCTAAGCAGTTATTAAATAATTGCACCCCACAGCCAGCTGAGCTTCCTGCAGCTTCTGGAACTGTGCTGTAGGGCCGAGGCAAGCGGTGCCTCAGTTGTTAGGAGCGAAAGTAAATCTGTCGCTCAGAGCCCCCCCAGTGACTCCCTGGTTGCTCTGGGAATCTCTGGAGTGTTTTCTGCTGGCGGAGATGGGGCTATTCTGAGAGCGAGGATGGCCCTGTGGCTTGAGTCCTGGCTCTGGCCCCGCTTTCCACAAGAGGGATCACGGCTGTTGCTTGACACCTCAACAGGGAACTGAGCTTAACTGGAGCAAGACTGCTCAGGAACAGCACAGCTATTGCGCTGCAGATTAGCCAGCTACGTTATCATGAAACGACTACCTCGGTAGATAAGGGTTTACAAAATCCGTAATCTTGAGCGCTGTAATCAGAGCTCTTATCTGTACTAGCGGAACAGCTGGGGTTTCGGTGTCCCCTGAAGGGAGATGGTTCTGCTGAGTCTGAATGAAACCCTGCCCCGGGCCGGGGCTGCCGCCCCTCCGGGTGCGCTGCGCAGCAGTGCCAGCTGGCTCAGGCCCCGCACGGACGTGCCCGAGCGGTCGGCAGCGGTAAACAGGCAGGCAGAGGTTGACCGCCAGCAGCGAGAGCCGCATCAGCCAAACGGGCAGAGGTAGCGGCTCCCCCGCCTCACCCAGAGTCCCGTGGGAGCTGGTCGAGCTCCGCTTCGCTGCCGCGCGGGATGTGAGGGATTTCGGCTTCGCTCACCGCCTCCTCCCTGACCCCTCGTTACAGGAGTGCCCCCCGCCCTACTTCAGCAGCAGCCAGCGGCTCGTGGGTCCCCAGAGCGGAGCGTCCCGGCTGGAGAGCGCCGCCGAGAACCCCGGCGTGCAGGTGACGGGGGGATCCCCGACGGGAGCTGGGGGGGAAACGGTAGCAAAGATCCTGATGAGCTCGGGAAGAGCCCGTGGTTATGGGGACCCGGGGAGCTCCTGGACAGCAGGAAGGAACCATGGGAAGTGCTGTTGGTGTGTAAGAACCTGGGGCGGGGGGAGTGGGGCTCCTGCAGAGGACACCATGGTGCCTTGAGGTGTTTGGGCACAAAGTGCCAGGCAGATGCCTCAGGGCTTGGGATCTGCAAGGCCAGTCATGGTGTAATTACCTCATGGGAGGGAGGATTTCCTCTCTCAGGGTTCAAGGAAGGGCACACACAACTTTGAACCCTGAAGTAACTCAAGGTGGTACCAGGCCATGACCTTCTGCCACTGCTGTGCTGACCTTTCTCTTCTGGGCTGGGCATTTCTAGGGAGACGAGCTCTTCTGCGTCGGACCCCCCAGCAGCTACCAGCTCCCGTCCTGGGAGCAGCCCCGCTTGCCAAGCTACGAGAGCGTGCGGAAGAAAGATCGCCAGCGGGAAATCCATCAGATGATTGCCGAGAGGTTTGGGCTGTGGGCAGAGCCCTCCCAGGAGGTGAGCTCTCCCTCCCCTGCACCGGGGTGCTGGCACAGAGCCGGGGCAGTCCCCGCTCCGCTCTGTACCTGGGTCTTGCTTCAGCAATTTGCAGTAGCTAAGGACTCCGTTCCCTGCGATTGCCTTTCACCGATAGCCTTTATCTCTGGGAAGGGCGCAAAGTGTACCAGGAGGCTCCTTTTGTGTACATCTGTGCTGGTTAATGATCCATCTCTCCCGGTGTTTGCAGGAATGCCTGTGCCAGGAGGCTGGGCAGAGCTGCCTATGAAAGGGCAGGCCCTTCAGATCATCCGCTCTGTGCAAGTCCAAGCTGGGAATGTTATTTTTAGATCTGTAAGGCTTCCACCGTTTCTTGCTCCCTTGTCCCTGCAGGACATCTCTGGGAGGCCCCTCTGTTACCTTGAAATGTTTATGGCTTATTTACGAGCAGCAGGCGTTGCCTCTTACGACATGTAAGATTTGCACTAGAAGAGAGAAAAGCGAGCTGCCAAGTAGGTCCTGCAGCGCCCCGAGAGCCTCCTGTTGAACAAGAAGACTCAATGACTAAAGCAGAACAGAAACATTCAAAACCCTGAGCAGAGCACTAAAGGTTCACCAATTTAGCTGGATTTTGGGCTCTTAAAGCTGCACCGTAAAGTTTGGCAGAGTCAGCACCCGCTGCTTGGTGTAGGAGGTGTAACTAATGATACCTGCCCCGAAACCAGAGCACTGAGGGTGCACGAGAGCGAAGCCCTCAAGGCTGAGTAGTTAAGGAACTGCAGTGGGAGCTCCCCCACAGCATCCCTGCACCACTGCCGCTGCTTGCTGTGGGGACAAAGCTAGCCCAGCTCTGCCAAAATGAACGTGACGAGAGTGCGGAGGTTCCTCTCCGCTGCTGCGCTTGCTAACAAAGCCTGCGCAGAAAGCCCAGTCTGAAGGTGCTTGTGTAAATCCCAGTAACTGACCCTTGGCCGAAGGAAAGCGAGCAACAGTTCCCTTCTAACAAAAGTCAAGCCTTCTCTGGCCTTGCTACAAGTAGCAACAAGTCCTTGGAGGGGGACAGGGAAGAGCAGGAGCCCGGCACTGACGGTGTGAGGGGGAGAGCAGGGGGGATGTGCCTCTCCAGCGGATTTCCACCCTGCCGTGTTGCAAATCGGTGCTAAGCACTCGTTTTCCAGGTGTTCGTCTAGGCAGCAGCTCGCTGCACTGAGGACTGCAGGAATTTAATTTCAGGCTGGTGGTGGTGGTGAGCCTTGTCATCAGCTCTGTAAGAAGAGGTGGGATAATCTCCTGGTTATTTCTGATCAGCTGTAATGCTCTTCCTCTCTCCTCAACAGATGCCGCCTCCCTACGAGCATGCTCTGAGGCATCCTCCAGCTTTCTCAGGAACAGTAATAAGCTCAGAGACCTTGGACAGACGTGGTGCGCCAGACCCTTTCCAGGCCCCTCTCAGCTACCAAACTCAGCGAAACACAGACGTGTAAGGCTTCGGCCTCCGCGTACTGCTTCTTCCCGTGGTGTCAGCGACAGAAGTGCCTGTGCCGTCACTCCCCCCGCAGGGAGCAGCCGAACCTCAGACCTCCACCCAGATTCGCCATCAGCCAAGACAGGCAAGTCAGACCAGGCCGGTGGAGACGTCCCTCCCGCAGCACAAGGACAACCACCGAGCCACCGCCAGGTATCACGCTCTGAGCGGAGCAGCCAGGGATCTCTCCTCGCTCTGATCCAGCGAGTGTACTGTTACCAAAGGCGCCGGACCAGCCGCTTGCTTCTACGCGGGGAGCAAAGCCAAGGTGAAGGTCTGCTCAGCCAGAGCTCCTGCAGGCAGCTGGTGCTCCTGTACCTCTGTGAGGCAAGCGCTGCCCGGTGTGCCAAGGATCAGACCGCAGACTGCTACTTCACTTCTTCCTTAGGTTGTAAAATGTTTAACTCTATTGGTGTGCGAGACACCAGGTGGTAATCCTCACCCGTGAGCGGCAGAACAAATCTGCATCGCAGCATCGCTGTGTGCTCTCACAGCAACTGTCGGCTGTGACTGAGAACAACTTTGTATGGACTTCAGGTAGATCCAGAGAGACTCCAGGAATTCTGTCACCTGCTGTAGGCAACTACCGACCACCGAGCTGAACCACCTGAATGTATATGCAAGCTGGGAAAGGACAGAAGCGTGGACGTACGTGGCTGACCCAAGTTTACCCAGTCGTCTTCTGCAGAGCAGACAATCTAGTAATGTCAACACTGGTGTCCTTACACCACCAATTTTGATAACCTGTTTTCTACTGCAGAGCCAATGTTTCAAATTATTTACCAACCTGTAGATAAAATGAGATCCATTTGGCCACAAGGCATCTGGGCTCCTTTCTTTCGAGCAATGTAAGCTCAAAAACGTCACAGAATGACTCAGGGAAGACAAAAGGATAAGTCTTCTGGATTATGGCTTTACGATACCCCTGCGGCCACTGAGCTTCACATACCACCCCAGACTCGTGCATCTTAGCAGGCACCCTGAAACTAGTAATGAGTTCGCTTTATGAGTGTGAATGTGCTTCACGTGGCTAGTAAAGGGAACACTTTCACATATTTGAGTTAATCATTGAGGTGAGTTAGATAGAAGGAAAAATCTAGCTTCCTGGGACGCACAGTTAGGTGCAAGTGGAAGTGGATCTGTCCTCTTCTGCACTGTTCTAAGATACAAATATAACAGTAATGTCTAAAAGTGAGTAAAAATAGATAGAAGGAATGATTAGTGGGAGAAGTGCTAACATAAGAGGGACTGCAGAGACTCCAGCGGCCCAACAGAGCAGGCTCTCCAGAGGAAGGCAGCTTGATACTAAAGGAACATAAGTAACACAGTCTGTGAACAGCCAAGACCTTCAGCAGCCCCATGGCATTTATTAAACATGGTTACACATGCCAGCAGGTGAGCCCACTGCCTAAACACCGACCACATGTGCTTTAGGAGCAAGAAAAAGTCCCTAAACAGGATTCTTCAGCACTAGATTATTCCTGACCTCAGATGCCAGTCCAGCTGGAGCTGTCTGTCCCAGCCGCTCCTTCCCATCCGTCCCTGTGTGATGCAGGAGGCTCAGAGCATGGTGACCAGTTTAAAGCTTCCTACTTCTGTGGTAGGAAGAACGTTGATAAAGGTTTTATAAAGAATTGCTCCTCTGGGTAGACGACAGATCACTTCCCTGCTCTCACTGCTGCGGGGCGGGGGTATGTAGACCTCTTTGGTGTATCTCACGATGCCATCCTCCAGGGCGTAGAGTGTCTTGTTACGGCCCATCCCCACCTGGAGGAGGAGGAGAAGTGTTAGGAAGGGAAGGCTGGAGGTCCACCACTAAAGCAGATCTGATTGTTGGTCTGCCTCGTTCAATATCCTGGCTTCAACAGCATCTGTTGCTTTGTATTTTAAACTAAACCAGAGTCTCTCCTTCCAGCAATCAGTATGCAACGGTACTTGTTACTCGGGAGGAGATACTGATTCCACCCTGAAGCACCAGGACCCAGTTAGGTTACGGAAGTGTCTGGGGATATGCCTAACTTTCAGTCCTTTCCTCAGTCAGATGGGCACAGCTGTGACATGGAGCAGGCTCTGTGACTAGGAAATATCAGCTAATGAACCCCAATTTCAGGATTATATAGAATATAAGGAAGAGCTTTAAAAATCAGCTTGAGGGAGAGGAGGCGCTTGAGTATAGGACTCCGTTGCAGACTGCTGTTCTCTGAGAGCCAAGGAAGACATGGAAAAACAACTTACGTGAGCCCCCGGATGCCAGCGTATCAACCGCTGTGTAGCCAAAATGTTGCCTGCGTGCACAAATGCACCTGCAACAGAGCGACAGAGTCAGACTGCAGAGAGACGGAGCTCTCCAAAGCCCTGGCAGAACACAAATGGTTCCAGGACTTACAAAACCCAGCTTCCTGTGGGAATTTTCTATGGAAAAAAGTACTTCAAATGCTAAAAGCATCTAAACAAAAATGCTGTTAGCAGGAAATAAAGGGCAATTGATATACAATGGCAAAAAGCAATTCCAGTCTTTGAAAAGATTACTTCTAGGGTACAAGGCATTTGTTTTATTACCTTTTACATTGATATGTTTCCATCAGCAAAGCTAATAATTATTCAGCACTCAGCTGCAAGAATCCGTACTTTGCCTTCTGCTAAGCCTCATAATTCTCCCCTTTGTAAACATCTAAAATGCCCAGCTTTTCAACACAGCGTGGGGGAAAAGTGCACTTAAGTTATTAGGTGTCCCACAGTGTGCCCTCCTCCCAGACTCTCCAGAGAGGCAAAGTTAGAATCAAAGTACGTTTTCTGTAGGCAATTTTGGCCGGCCGCTTTCAGGCCCACCTGGGAGGGAGGCTGACTCACCCAGCCCTCCTGCCGGCTACCCTTCGTCACAAGGTTTCACTGAACCCCCCCTTTCCCTTCTCTTGGAAGAGCGCCCTGGCCACCTCCTCCTACTGAAACGCTCAACAGCCGACACCCGCACCGGGGGAGAAGCCGTGAAGAACCCAATGAAACGCAAGTGAGACTCAGCAGATGCTCAGACCTACCTTCTACTTTTTTGAATCCGTAGCGCTTCCCAGGGCTGCGGCCACCTAAATTCTTTGAGCTGCCCCCAGTTTTCTTAGAAGCACATCTGATGGCAACCAGGCTCGTTTGTGGAGTAGTTAGAACTAGGTTCAGAGCAAGGACAACAACATCAGATGAAAAAAATCTATTACACACACTTTCTCTTTTCAGATTTAAAGAATGTCAGGTAATACAGGCTATAAAACTGAAGGCAAAAGACAGCTCTGAGGGGCAAAAAAAAAAAAAGGTACTTCTAAGATAAACCATACTCAGACCACCGCTACCTAAGCCCCCTGCAAAGAGGCCATATCTCAAGTACCACACCTGCCCAGGAGGGAATAAAACTCTTGCGATGATGTTAAAGGATGTGCACAAATTCATGTTTAAGCAAGGCCTTGTAAAATAAGATACAGAAGCTACTGATTGCTGTGAATTGGCCTTATATTGCTTTGAGAAAAGACAAGTTGTGTTTCAGTTTCCCCTTCGATCAAATGGCATTTAACTATACAGTAATATTTTGAAATCTTACAAATGGGAAGACTCCAATTCAGGATGATATATAAGCATATACAGAATTGCTATCCTGAACATACTAATTAAAGCATTTTGTGCAAGTCTTTGAGTTACAAACAGGACAAGTCAAGGGGGAAAAAAAAAATCAGTTGTTGCAGACAGGGATTGTCTCTGGAATGCAAAATATTACTCACACCACAAACTTCCTCCTTTAACAAAAAAACAAACACAGACAGAAAACACACTGGTTTTCTTATCAAGAAAGCTGACCCTCTAGTCAACTCTCTCAGTAAAAAAATGACTGAGATGTAATCAGTTATTTTTAAAAATCTCTTTGGTACCTCCTTTTGTGCAGCTAGCAGGGAAACCCAGCTTTTCTGAGTCTCTCTATTCAAGCTCTTAAGCAGCAGCTTTGTACAGAAGAGTGGTTATCATAACATTCCTCTTATCCTGAGTAAAACCAGTGGATTAATTTACTCTTAATTACATTATCATATGTACTTGGTGAGCAAGAAATATTTTTGAGAAAAGGGAAATTGCTCTACAAAGAGCCGCTAATTTCAAGAGCTTACCCACCAACTAAGAGAAAGGCTCTGGGACTTGACAGACTACAGGGAAGTAGGCAAAGATGAACGAGAATTACAGTTCCATATACACAGATTCTATGAAGTTATAGTCCAATTAACTGTTACCAAAAGAACTCCAACGGGCTGATTTCAGGGTTACATTTGGTATTGCATGCAAGAAGCTTGCTGACAAAAACAATGAACCTCAAAGCATCAGACATGCAGGGAAAAGCAGTTACCTAGAGAAGGCTGAGACAGGGAGTTTGTAACTTGATTTACAAATGATTAACGTGATTTACAAAGTGACAAATCACGTTGGAAATCAGTGGAAGAACTTCACTGTTCTGGTGTCCCACCAAAGAAAGGGTATTTCTGCCCATAATACTTCTAGATTACAAAAAATGAATTTTTTAAAGCCTCCTGACTATAGCACTGTGCAAGGAGAGATCAGCGCCCCTCGCTGTTCGGTCTCTAACTAGCGCACACGAATACTGTTTTTCCAAGGGTGATTTTTTCACCGTGAGGGCGGCCAAGCAGCAGCACGGCGAGGTTGTGCAATCCCCACCCGTGAAGGTTTGAGAGGCCAGAACGGATGAAACCTTCAGCACCTCGGCCCCACCTCAGAGCTGACCCTGCCTTCAGCAGGTTGCGCTATAGACGCCCCGAAGCCTCCTCCCGCATGAACGACCCCGCGATGCCGTAGCGTTAAGAAAACCAAACCCTCTAATTTCACCACAGCACCGCCTGAGCCGAGCCGCGGCCTGACGTAAAGGCGAAGGCCTACGACCCCGAACTACCGGCAGTGCTCTCCCCCGGGGTGCCCCCTCCCAGGCTCTGCCTCCGGCTGGAGGCCGGACCCGCTCCCTGCCCCACGGAAGGGTGAAGCCGGAGGTGAGCGATAACCCCTCACTCACACAGCCGCCGCACGGCCGCCATTTTCTCTAGCGCCACCTCTTCTTCTTCCGGTTAGGAAGGGCGCGCGGCTGGCGGCGATTGGTCCGAACGCGCGCGTGCGCGCCCGTTGGGACCAACCGCCGCCAACGGCGCGCGCATTTGTACCAATCACCGCTCCTCCCTCGGACGCTCGGGATTTACCTCAGGAGAAGGTGGCATGGCGGACAGAGAGCTTAGGTGTGAGGGGAGCGATGAGGAGGAGCTGCCTACTTTACCCTCCCTGCTGCAGCCCTCGCTATCGCCGCTGCTACCGCACAGCGGGCTGACTCACCGGCGACCCTCGTCCCCCGCTCCCAAGCTAGGGAGGGCGGCGGGGTTGGTTGTGGTGGTGAGCAGTGGGAGCGAGGAGGAAGAGGAGGACGTGGTGGAAGCCATCCCTCTGCACGAGAGGATCAAGAGAAGGGTAGAAGCTGAGAGAGAAGTGGCTTTTAAGCCCCCCCAGCCGGGCGGAGGGGATGCATCAGGGAGAGCTGGCCTTTGTGCTAACGGTGACCTTTTGACACCTGGTAGTGGAGGGCTGCGGGAACCCCTGGTGTCATCTGGAGAAGTGTCTTGTGGCAGCCAAAATGGCATGTGCGGTGCTGAGAGGACTATAGCCTCTCAGTCTGAATCCATGCACCAGGCTAATAAGCCCCTGCTAAGTGGAGCAAGCCCAGAAACATCCCCCTGTCCCAAGAAGCTGAAATGTAGTCAGAAGGGAAGGGAGGCAAACTGCCAGGCTGTGTGGCAGAGGAGGAAAGAACGAGAAGAACGGAGGAGGCAGCAGGAGCAGGAAAAAGAGAGGAAGAGGGCCCTTGCTAAGATGCTGAAAGCTCAGCGACCGGGGGAGTGCCAGAAATACATAACAGTGGTGCTAGATCCAGGTACTTGTCCTCAGAGCCTGCATCTGCCATACACTGACTGTCAGTTCTTGCTGCAGAGGCCTGACCCACACACCAATTTCAGTTCTTTTGCAGGTAGAAGGTGGTGGCCAGATCCTTAGTGCTTTGCAGGCTGCAAAGTATTCCTGTGTTGTTGAGAGTCAGGCTGTTCCCTGCAGCATCACCTGGAGGAGAAAAACTGTGTTATCTCAGGTGCGCAAGCAAAATCTGTGTGCTTTTGCCCTTTTCTTCCTCTGCAAAATCTCTGTGTTCTTGCCCTTTTCTCTGTTATTTGCATGCGTTAGTAATTGTACTTAAGAACCCAAGTAAGCGCCCTCTAATCTTTCCCGTCTTGGGATCTGAGTGGGAGCACCAGTTTGAGTGAATTATAAACAGACTGATGGTCCGTCTGTTTGTTTTCATATCTGAGCAGATAGAAGAAGGAGATGAATGGACAGAAGAACCAAATGTCCTGGTTCTGCTTCGCTTGGAGGAGTTTTTGTCCATGGTTCACAACTACAAACAAGTGAGAGTGCTTACGGCTTTTGTGTGCTTGAACATCCTTTGCTGTAAGGATGGTGTTTGTCAACCCCCTCTTCATAGCTGGAAGGTTTTGATGTGGGATGGAGCTATGGTTTCAGTAAACCAGATACCTGGTTTTAGAACCCATTAATGGATCAGAAACACCAGGGTCGCATAGTGCAAGGTTCTGACAAGCTTTCTTTCCTAGTTACAATTTTTCACAGACTTTTGAAGAGGTAACATTGTGAGATCAAGTGGTTGGGTTTTTTAACTTTTAATTTTATATCTTTCTGCCACAACTTTATACCTAATCAAGCGTTGCCTGCTTGCCCCTGAACAGCTGTGTGAACAGACTTTTTTACCTGCAGACCCAGCTGCAAAAGTGGAGCCATAGGTTGCTGTGCTTGCATGTGTAACTCAGAATGGTTTAACTCCTTTTTTCTGTTGATCTTTGCAGGAGGCCCAGGGCTGTGCGGAAGGACAGGGGGAGACCCTACAGAGCTACGTATCTCGTGTGATGGAGAAAATGCCTGGGAAAATTCTGGCGCTGGCAGTAGCTGAAGTAGAAAACTATTTCAGGTTAAACTGCTTTCCCTCCAAATGTTTCTTTTTGTCTCTGGCCTTGCAAAATGCCATAGTTGTTTACATTAATTCCTTCTAGCACAGGACTGGAGCATAACAGGTGCTCCCACCCAGCACTGCTCCACTATTTGTTACATAGAAACAGAAGCAAAGGTCCATCCAGCCTGTCACTGTGGTGGCCAATGGGAAACACCTGGGGAAGAGCATGAACTCACAGTCTTACTTTACTCTTCTTACACCTCTCAGAGTTCAGTCAAAAAAGAGACCTCAACATGTAGCAGCGAGTGGAAATGAAGAGGAACAGGGAAAACGGAGAAAAAAGAACACTAAGGACTCTGGCCTGAAGATAACCAGAATGGATGTGGAAGAAGTGAGTACCTGTAAAAGAGGCAAGCAGCTATCATCTCTTCTTTGCTGCTGTTTGAACATCTGACCCAGTCACACACTTTTTTGGGTGGGGGCATTCAACCTACATTAGTCCATGTCCCTATGGACAGAACTCTTCGGTTCAGTTCCCCACTGCTCAGGTATGTACCTGCTCTCCCACAGACTGCCGTGTCTCATTCACCTTGATCCCGTACAGTGAAATGTCAGTCTTGGTCAGCATCTCTCGTCCTTTGTGACCGGCTGGCAAAGCACGTCGGTGCTGCTCTGGGCTGGGTGGCCTGTGTGTAACGAGAGCTGGCCACTGAGGAACTGCAGCAGCTGAAATGGCGGAAAACTGATATTAACGAGCAAATGCTTCAGTGCCTTAAATTAACTTTTCAAAATGGGGAGAGAGTGGATGTTCTTGGCCTATAGCAAGATGTTGCAACCCTTTTTTGTTTCAGACACGAGCGAGAAGATTAATTGTTCCATTTGTTGTTTCTGATGATGTTTACAGGCCTTGGTGGATCTGCAGCTGGACAAACAAGTCCAAGTCAGCTTTTTTGAGAGCTGTGAGGAGCTTGGAGAATTTGCCACTATGTTCACAAAAGCTGTAGCTGAAGCACCATTCAAGTGAGTAAGCAGATGAGGTTTCGTCACGTCCTCTTTGGAGAGGCTTCGCTTTGACAGTTACTGGGAGGGGATGGCAGGCACGTGGCTGTACTTCGGTACAATGCAGTGTAATGATTTTTAAAAGAGCAGGTGATCTGGCACAGCTGCTGATGCAGCTCCTTCAACAAGGGGTGGTTCTTGGAAACTGATGCCCTTCCTGGGGAGGGGCGAGGACAGGCCCTGGCTTCACATTGGAGTGTTTACATCAAGGAAAGCTCTCGTTCTCAGTCTGATTTTTAGGAGTGGGAAGCGAACACATGTAGGGTTGGGCTCTTACAGCACCAGCTCTTCTTCTTCAGTACATAACTGAGAGAGGCAGTGCTGGGAATGAACCATTTCGCCACCTCCATTGGCAAGGAAGGACAGCAGCCTGTTGCGCAGTGATAGCTAAGAAAGCCATCTTGTGCAGTCTCACGCAACCCTAGCATTCCTGTCACAGGGGCTGCTGTATTTTACATCTCAGCCCTGAGAAGAGATGAGATGTTGTTAAAAACGATGTGTGAAAGTGTTTTATTATGGTTGACAGTCAGAAAGTGAATTCTTGTTTACCACTTTGGATGTGCATTGGCCTGCGGCAGGATTGCTCCCAAGTACAGGATTGTTTCTTTTCCTTTTTCCTTGTTTAAGACCCAGATTTTTACTGAAATTGGTAACATGTGTGAAGAAAACAGGGTCAAATTTTTAGCATTTACTTTGATGCCGGTGGTGTCTATAACAACATGGGGTGATAAATGGTGTTCTGTCTCTGGCTACATGATGACAGATGCAGGTACAGGAGTTTCTTCATAGCCTCATTGTCTCGTTTGCTTTCCTGTTTGTTCTCCCTAGGCGAGAGCAAGAGAAGACGGGCTTCCCTTTCTACTTAGAGAAGGGGTGGTGTGGAGGGGTGAAGGTGGATCGTTCCGGAAAGGGTCTCTTGGAAGTTTGGAAGAGGCAGATACAACAATTCAACCGGGTCAGCCTCGAGATGGCTGAGGCTATTGTGTCTGCCTACCCTTCTCCTCAGCTGCTGAACCAGGTGAGGGTGCCTCAGGAATACCCAGTACTGTGCCAACCAATGGAAGGAGTGGAGGAAATAACTTAATTGGTATTAAATTTGACACAATTCTGTATGAGCTGTAAGGCAGTGAAGAAACAGATTCCTGGGCACCCAGTGGTTTGGCTTCACAGAGCAGAGTACTGAGGGAGCAGTGTTGCTTCTGCATCAGCCTGTGAGCTTGCAAATGAGATCTGGGGAGAGACCAGGTGAAAAATGAGGGTACATTGTGAAAGGGTAGAGTAGTCACAGGTGCACAGCTTTGATTATTTTGAGCAACAGATGCAAATGGATGATACCGTTGTTCTTTTGTGTTGCTTTTAGGCCTACAGCAGGTGCTCCTTGGAGCAGGAGCGGGAAAACATGCTGGCTAACATCCTTGTGCGCCGTGGTGACGGTGTGACGGCCACCTGCCGGCGGATCGGACCCGAACTCTCACGCCGAATCTATCTGCAGATGACTTCCCACGATCCTGGTCTCTACTTGGATTTCACTGGCTAGCCCTTGGCAAGGAGGATTTTACTGTTTGCTTGGTTTAAGTATTTAGCTTCCTTCTGGGAAGGAGTGCTCAGATGGCAAATAGAGACGTTGATCCTAGCTTAAAGACTTAAAACACACTTAGACTTTATAGTAGTGAAGGAAGGTTGGATAAAATTGCTGAATGGCTGGAATTTGCACAAGAAAGATGGTGAACATCTTCCATAAGAGCATGAGCTGGACACTTACAGTACTGATAGTTCCTTTTATTTGTCTTCCTAGAAAATAAATAATTTTGAATAATAATAATGATCTTTTGCTATTTAACATGCCATCTTGAATATAGAAAGGTATGTCATCTGTTGAAAGGAATACTTTTTACTGCTATCCTAAACTGCAAGCAGTTACCTTCTCTCTCCAATGTGAAAAATCCTAATGCTAAAAGCAACATGGTGCTGCCCCCCAAGCACCTGCTCGAGTGAGGTGGAAGAACTTCTACCTCACAAACAGACTCTCAGTTTTCCGCTGTGGCAGATGGGAATGAGTAAGACTAATTTTCAGACATTAAATTTAGACTGCCTTGATTCAGTCTCCAGCTGGCTTAATCTATAGAGAGTCTTGAAATCTGATTATATGTGCCGGAATGATGAGGACCAAACAGTTGGCAGAAAAAGCTTTCTTTTTAATTAGACTGGGGAACGTGCTCGCCTGTCCACAAAGCCACAGGCACTTGTGTGCACACAAGGACAGCTAGAGTCTTTTGCGACAGCAGCGCTTACCAAGATGAGCACAGAGAGTGAATTAAACCGCAGCCGAAGTCTGGAGGTTACCCACTGGAGCCGTTGTGGTCTCGAATGAAAAAATACCCACCTGCCACGCTGGCTTCAGGCATTCAGCAGGAGTCCTTGCTGGCCGGTGGTGCGCTTCTGACCTGAACTGCTAAATCCTGTTAGCCTGGCATTTGTGAACTTAAGCACTGCTCTCCTAGATGGCAAAGCAGCAGACTCCTGCCAGGCGCTCGCAGGAGCGTCTGCAGAGCGGAAATTTCACTCTGAATGTTGTTTGCTGTGTTTCTGAACCTTGCTGGATAGTAAGCAAGGACCTTTTAAAGTGTGGGATGAATCAGATACCAAAAGCAAAGCCTAAAGCTGTTTCAAGGAAGCTCAGAAGACACATGCACTGCTAAGCCAGAGGTAGGCAGCCTTTCCTTGCTTTTATCTGATACTCATGCCATTGCTTTTTTCTGCATGGAACTCTAGGAATCAGTCTTATCATTAGTAAGGCTTTGCCTTTTTGTAACCTGCTTCGAAGATGACCTTGGTATGAAATGCTAGAGATAATTTCCTCATGGCACTGCTTTTATCAGCAACAATCTTGGGTGTAAGAGGGAGTGATTCTAGTGATTGACATAGGATGTCTCAGTGGAGCCTGTAGCACGGGTATCCCTGAAACCCGCACTTAACAATAGCTCAGTTAGTCCTCACAAAGCCCTTAAGGATATGACAAACTCCTCTCTGTAAGGAAATTCTAAATAATTCACAGACCCCTGCCCCGCTGCCTCGGCCCTTCGCTGCCCCGCTGCCTCGGCCCTTCGCTGCCCCGCTGCCTCGGCCCTTCGCTGCCCCGCTGCCTCGGCCCTTCGCTGCCCCGCTGCCTCGGCCCTTCGCTGCCCCGCTGCCTCGGCCCTTCGCTGCCCCGCTGCCTCGGCCCTTCGCTGCCCCGCTGCCTCGGCCCTTCCCTGCCCCGCTGCCTCGGCGTGCTGCTGTCACAGTGCCACCCAGCGCCGCCTGCCACCGCTGCAGCCCGCGTGTCTCTGACACCCCCCTCTTGCGGCGCACACCAAACCAGCCTGCAGACCTGCCAGAAGCCTTTCTGCAGCCGTAGCCACTTTGCTGGTGCCAGCTGGTTCAAATTAACGCACTCAGAAATAATTTTTGGCTGTTTCTAAAAGACCTAATTAAAATTAAAACTGCATTAGCAAGATAAACATCCAGTTCAGACAAATTGCTGCGAAAACTGTTGTATTGAAAATTTTCAGCTCCTTTCAATAGTACATCAGCTTCTTTGCTCCAACAGACGGACACACAGCCATCCTACACACCTGTAATTGGTCCTGGAGTAGGCCTTAATATATTATTCCCATACAGCCATCCCACCAATTTTAGCACAAACAGAAATGAGAGCAAGGAATGGATACACATTAAAAATCTCCTACCTCCAGGACAGAGCTATAGCTGCCCAGAGAACAGGAGGGCTGGGTCTTTCCTACTCCTCTAGATTGGCAGCTTTCTGTATCTCGCAATCTAGGTAAACATCCCTCGGAGGTAAGAAGTGTTAACAGGTTTAGGTTAACGTGGGCAAATAATGGGAGTTACAGGCCAACTGCGAAACATGCACGGCAAAGATGATCTGAACAATAACTCTGCTCTGTGTGGAGTGGACCAGCAAACCAATGCTGACTGATTAAAAGCAGTTTCATCAGAACACAATTCCATAGGAATTCTGGCTGCGTAGATGGTGGAGGGAGATGCTGATGAAGCAAGTGCCCGTCCAGGACAATCACTGCTGCGAGTTCTGGTGTAGCATATTTTGCAGGGTTTTGTGGTTTTGCAGAGCGGCTAACACATCCTCGTAGAGAGTGTTCACGCTGACGCACAGCGGTTGATGTTGCAGCTCTGTCAGCTTGCAGGCGGCCAAAGTACAGAGGACACAAAACAGCACAAAGAACAGGACCCTCAGCACGGACCGCGACCAGGAGCGCTTGTGCCGGGCTGGCTGAGGGGGACGAGAACTGGAGGCGGGCTCTGTAACGACAGCATTTACAAGTCAGAGAACGTGAGGAATTAATCAAATACCTTTAAGATCCTACGCTCGGAAACCAGCTGCTCAGGTAAGATACTTCAGCCTGCGCTGCAGTTGTCTTTTGCCATGACTTTTAATTTCTTAACTCTGGTTAATAACTAGATGCACAGGATCTGCCCATTTAGGGTGAAAAGTTTCAGATTTAGTTTCACATGCAGCAGCAAACAGGGTGTAAAGAACTTTTGTGTTGCACAAGATCTGGTTTTGCACGTATAGTTTAGTATGTTTAAAAAGAAATGAGCGGAGGGAAGCTCTCAGTAGGAGCAGCTGAAAAACTTTCTGAATCTCGTAGTTCGGCAGTTCATCAGGAATGCAGGCGAAGGGGACAGGGCACAGCAGTAGAGCTTATTAGAAGCCCTATGGGTTCCCCTTCCCCCCGCCCCCCAACTCCCCCATCTCCCAGTACCTGGGCTGCATAAAAGCAAAGCTGGCAGCATCAAAATGAGACGAAGATGAAATCTGATGCAATCCCACCTGCACTGGATACTACTTACTTCGGGTCTGCACATGTTCTTTTTTAGGTTTCTTTTCTGTCTCCTGCTTTGCAGCTTTCTGAGCATCGTACTCTCGTCTCCTGCGTTCCTTTTCTTCTGCCTTCTCTCGCTTCCTCAGTTCCCTCTCTTGAGCCTCCTTTGCTCGCTGTTCTGCTTCACGCTTCTTCTCCATTTCTGGGGATTAATAGGAAGTTTTTTCCCTTTCAGGTAAAGGGTTGTCATTGCCTTCTTCCTTATTACCTGCTTATCTGTTCCCAGTTGGAACAAGGAAACAAACTATCCTTTTTTATCTTTTTTTAAATATTACTTGCATTTTGCTCCCTCAGAATTATGCTTCCCTCAATATAAATCCCGTGCTCTTCTCTCATATTTTTTCATAGGTAAACTATGTGCATTCCATCTAGAGATCTAACTATTATTCAGGCAGGAAATCACATTGTTATCCCCGCTATCCTTCCACCCTACTACTCCCAGAGTCCACAGGATTTTGGTAATTCCAAGTATTTGTTAGGTGGCAGTTTGTGAAATGTTGATCAGTACGTTTGGGCGCGTGCGGGAGATCAAGAGCAGGCCTCGTCGGCAGACAGCGTGCGGGGGCTTTTTGGGCTTACCTCGCTCTGCTTGGAGCTTCCGCTGCCGTTGTCGATCCTGCTCAGCCTGGATCACCTTCATGTGCTGCAGTACCTGCAAGGTCCGAGCGAACAAGCTGGGGTCTCTGCAGCAGGCTCGTTGCACAGTCAGTTCACAATGGAACAGCCGGAGCGTAGCTGAGGACAGTCAGCTGGGGCTGACCACCAACCCTGACTTACCCCTACACGTACAGCTCTGAAGAGAGCTCGCACTTCCCCACCTGAAGCTTTGCAGTTAAGGAATGGATCTTTGCGTTAAAAACCTAACCGCCAAACTGGTGCTAGCTGATCGAGAGGATCACAGAACGCTGCTCTTTACGTGAACTGACAGCTTGCCAGACCTTCCCCCGAGATTTTTGTACTCTGAACTATAAGCCTAGGCGTGGATTATTTTGCCTTCGCTTTCGTAGCAATCCACAATTAGTCCTCTGTCAACTCAGTAATGGAAGAGAATCCTACTCAGCCGAGTCTCTGCTCTCTACAGGCACAGCAGCAGTGAAGTCGGTGCAGTGAATCTGCACCTCACTGACTGAAGGAACTTCAACCCGCTGCCGCAGCCGCCCAGCTTGCTAAGCAAAAGAGGAAGAACCACCACTGACAAAGCCAAGTAAGGGGGAAAGAAAAAAAAAAAAGAATAAAAGCAGATTCCTTACCTTGACAGCGGCCTGTTTGCACTGCTTCTCATCCAGACAGTCTCCTGCTACTTTAGCTAGGACAGGATCCAAGGGATTGTCCTTCAGATCCAGCCACTTCAGGTTCTGCAGAAAGGAACGATGAAGGGGAGGCTGTGAGAGCACAGTAGTCTCCGACTATTTAAGAGACCCAAAGCAGAAGCAAAGAATTGCTTAGTTTTCACATGAATGAAACAGGTACGGCGGGCAAGCAGAGAGCTTGAGCAGAGGTGTTTTCAATAGAAGTGACAGAATTTCCTCTGAGCTGCGGAGCAGAACCAGCTCAATTTTGGAATGGGTTGTCAGCAGGATGGATGCTTTACCAGAGAAATCAACCTGAGGAGGATCACGAGACCCTGGGCTGCATCCCAAAGCTTTACGTAACTGCCCAGCAAACAGTTTTACCTTGAGCTGTGCAAAGCTGACTGGCAGGGTGACTAAACGGTTGTTCAGAAGGTCCAGGTGCTGCAGATTGACCAGGCGTCCAAAGTCCAAGGGCAGCTGCTGAAGCCGATTTTTACTCAAATCCAGTTTCACCAGATGCATCAAACTACAGAAGTCTGACTAAAACCCAAACACAAAACCCAGAAAAAGCTTGTCAGCACCTCTGTGGAGGAACCTTGGCGGGGGGGAGCACGCTGAGATAGCCCGCACCTTGCATAAGCCACAAATCCTCAACTTGCTACAGAACTGTGATGGAGGAAAACCGCTCTCCTCCTTTGCCTCGGGAGAGGGAAGTGGAAAACAGTGGGACAGGCAGGACAGACAGACAGGAGGCGATGTGTGGTGATGCAATGGATACAAACCCGAGTCTCTGCTGCTGCTGAAACCGGTCTGTATTCACGTGGGGATCCTCCGGACCGCAATCCTCATGCAGCGCAAAGCTTTTCTCTCCCCTGCCTTGGCCAAAACCACCCACCACCGACCCGTCACCGACAAAGCCATTCAGCCACCCCTGGCTGAGGAAAGCGCCAGCTCCAAACCTCCTGCTGAACCTTTACTGCAGCACTAGTTATCTTTTCAAAATATTTCCCAGGGGACCCATCCCCACAAAGGCTCTCCAGCACCTTACCGGCAAGGAAATGAGGTTGTTACAGGACAAATCCAATACAGTGGCTTTTGGAAGAGCGGCCTGAAAGAGAAAGAAAGCTAAAATCAGCACCGAGGTACACCCACACCCTTCTGACACCTGCTAGTTTTGCTTCTGTGGCCTCTGTGGTTTTGTCCCGTGTCGGTCTGTCCATCCCCCCGCAGCTGCCTCCGAGGTCACGTCATATTTCGATTGATTTCTGGGTCTAAAGGCAGTATTTGTCCTGAAATAGAGCTGAGGGCCGCAGCTGCTCTGCCCACAGGAGATGAACCCCTCCTCTCTGCTGTTTTAAAGACCTGCAGGCCGGGTCACGACCACCTCCAGCGCACGGGGCTCCCCTGCGCTGCCCCTTCCCGGGGACCGGGCTGGCAGAGCCGCTCCCCGGGGGGCCCCGGTCCCCGCCCGGGGCTGCGGCCCCGGCCCCTGCCCCGCTGGGCGGGCCGGACGCTCACCAGCTCCCGGACCGGCACCTCGTTCAGGTCGCACAGGCTCAGGTCCAGCTCGTTACCGTCCAGCTTGTCCTTCAGGCTCGGCCCCTTCCCGCCGCCCCGCGACATGGCCGCCGGGGTCCGCTGAGAACAAGGGGATGCGGAGCTTTCGGGGGGGGGGGAGAGGGGGGGCGGTGCCGCGCGGCCCCACCGCCCACTTCCGCGTCCACGTCCGCGTCCACGTCCGCGCGGGGCCCGCCAGCCGCCCGCCGCGTGGCCGAGTGCGCCCCCTGCCGGCCCGGAGCTCCCCGCCGGCCCAGCCTAACCGCCGAGCTGAGCCCAGCCCAACCGGGCCGAGCCCAACACACCGAGCCCGGAATACTGGCACCGCTTCGGCGCGCCTTCGGGCCTTTCCGCCGCCCCCGGACCCCCGCCAAGGCTGTCAGAAATTCATCGCCTGGTCAGTGGCCTCTGACATGAAACCGTCCCACGAAGGGCCGGAGACCTCCCACCCCGGCTCCACGGGTGGGTGAGATTTGTACCCAGTGATTTCACCGGCCATGCACCGCCCCAAAAAATCCCAACCTCTTCACAACTAATAATCCAATATAGATACGCAGAAACCGAGTAACCCGTACCTCATTTTACAACGGCAGATGCCGCTGCTTCGATCTCTTCGCGAGCCTGTAACGGGAGTGGTGAGCTCCCTTGCTGTTGGGCTATCACACCGAGATGTTTCTCTTCACAGGGAGCAACGTGCAGTTGACATTCCCGCTCTGATCCAAAGGCTCCAGTGAGCAGAGCGCTCTCTTGGCTCAACTGACCTGCTGGGGAGAAAGTCCAGGAAAGAGAAGAGGAGCCTGGGGCTGAGCCAAATTAGTATTACCCGGTAGCGGGGTTACAGTGAGGACTAACCTTGAATTTCCCAACCCCTGTGCACATCGTGAGGTACAGGACCTCGTAAAGATGCTTTAACTCCTCCAGCACTTCTACTCTGTGGGTGCTTTGGTTAGTTTTTAAGTTGCCAGTTGGTCTCTTCCAGCACCTGTAGATCTGCGTTAGCTCAGCATGGAGGTAATTGAGACCACGGGATTCTCTGAGCAAAGGCACCCCAAAAGAGCAAACAGGGATTTGCCTCATAGAAAGTGTAATGAAACCTCCCTGAGGTTACCGTGTTCGCATCCAGGAGATTATAGAAGTTTCTTGGAGCAGGTTATTGTTCCTCCAAAGGTGAGCTGCGATTACAGAGCCCTCATTTGGGAAAAACAAGGTCTAGTTATGCAAGAACCTCTCCTGTCCCTCAGCTTTTCACAGCAAGGTTTGGAGGAGCAAGGAAGGACCGGAGGACGACCTGCTGCAGGGCCCGGTGGGGTAACCTAGCGTTGCCAGATCTCCCAGCGCCGACACCAAGGGAGGCAACCGGCTGCCCGAGCCCCACATTACCTGGAGGTGGCGAGGGGCTCAGGTGAGGTGGCGTGCCCCTGCTCCCTTCCCCAGCTGGGAGGCACCACATACAGTCCTGCTCCTGGGAGAGAAACCTGGGGGGACTCAGGGGGGTTCTGAGCAAGACCCTCTGCGTGGCTGGAAAAGGCCTTCGGGTGTGCAGTGCTGCAGAGGCCGAAACCTGCGCTTCTGGATTTACACAAGTCCAAGAGCTTCTGTCTCTTAGTGGAAGGAAACGAGGGTGTGGATGAGTTACAAAACCTACCTGCTTATCTGTGATTAACTTGAAGGCAAATTTTAAAATCTTCATTAGAAAGAAATGATATCTTAGTGGTATATGAGGCGTTACTGATTCGGCCTGCCTTCACTTTGACAATCTCAAACAAATGTACCCAGATGTCAAGGTCCCATTAACTTCTGCATAATTCTTGGTTTAATACCTAACCTGGATTCCCCCTGTAGGCTACTGACCAGGACGTGGGGAGATCAAACTGAAAGTCAGCTTTATTTTTATTTATTGAAGGTGAGGGGGTTTGGGGATCTCAGATGTTGGGGGTTTCT
Organism: Phalacrocorax carbo; assembly: GCF_963921805.1. Taxonomy (NCBI): domain Eukaryota; kingdom Metazoa; phylum Chordata; class Aves; order Suliformes; family Phalacrocoracidae; genus Phalacrocorax; species Phalacrocorax carbo. Next base: position 2,389,747 of record NC_087528.1, read on the forward strand.
GTCTCTATGGTTATACAACACTGAGCACGTGTTGATATTCCTGGAGCCCAAAGAGATTTGCTCCGTGCGGTGCTGAGATGGCGGAAGGATAACGTCTGGCCACGAATGTCATACAGCCTTCCACTGTCTGCGGAAATGCATCAACTCACCTAGCTACTGATTTTAGCGGGACTGGCGTGTAAATAGAGGTACCTGTGCGTATCTAAAAGGTTTCCAACCTTCCTGAGACAGACAAGCTGTAACACAGGGTGCATTTGCACACTCTGCTGGAGGAAGGCTGCAAAGGAGAGGGGAGCAGGAGCTGCTGCGGGGAGCAGGATGAACACTGTCAATCTAACCTGGAGCGAAGGATCCTTATTGCAGCCCTGGGGACATGAGCTGGCCACACCAGCCAGGGGCCGGAGACCATTCCCACACTCTGCCTCTCCCAGCGTCCCCTCTGCAGCCACTGCCAATTTTTCACATTTCAAAGACAAAAATCTCCCTTCCCCCAACAAAACACCGTCACCGCTGCCACCAAACTGTGAGCAAGACGCACGTTGGGGAAAAATCCTTCCTGCATCTAAAACCTAACGCTGGGGTCTGGCTGCAGTCGGTATTTTGCTATGTGCTGTGTTAGGAGCACATTTATGGCTTTGGTGTCTGAGATACGCCTGTTCTGAGGCTGATATCTGATGACCCTTGTTTGTCAGCGCCATTGCGCTCGATGTGGTACGGACACGCTGTGTCCAGACCCACCGAATTCCAGCTTCTCCTGCGCAGAGCGGCAGAACAGCTGCCTCGGGCCAATAGCACTGTTTGGTAACGCCCCTAGAGTTTTTAAAAGACATACATAGGTTATTTTTTGGGATCAGCCCTTTCACAAGGATTAATTAGCTTTTGGCCAGTGTTGCAGGCAGTGCCCGCAAAGGCGTTTTATACGCAGAGGAACGATGTGTGTGTCACCTTTTCTCTCCAGCATCAGTTCTGCTTGAAGCGGAGCTGTGCTGGTCCTGTGGCCGGGTGCCTGGCGGAGCTCAGCACCGCAGCGCTCCTCGGCCCTTACGCGAGGGGATCTCAGCCTGCCTGGGTCTGGAGTAGCTCAGCAGCTCCCAGCTGGTCTCTCTTTTGACCTTAGCGGGGTACAGGCAGCTGGGGGGTGCCTGAGCTGGTAACTGTGATAACTCATGAACTGGACGGGGCTGGAAATCCTGCAGCGACTCATGGGGCTCAGGTACCAAGCGGTACAGGTGGACAAAAGCGGATGCAGGTGGTGTTGGTTGCCTTGCACCCAAGTCCCCCTCAGCAAGAGCGCAGGGCTTATTTGGGGTGCATGGAGAAGTTGGGGTGTAGCAGCAGGCGGGTCAGGCAGAAAAAGGCTGATGGAGCAGGCTGGAAAAAAGAGAGAGTGGAAGGGGGGGATGCGGGATGGAAGCGCAGTGCGGGGACTTGGAAGCTGGCGCCAGTGGGGCTCCGTGCCGGCAGCCGGGGGGTGCGTGTGTGCCTCTCGCCCCCCGCCTTTCTCCGCCCCCCGCCCGGCGGGGGGCCCCGGGGCCGCGGGCGGCGGGGCGGGAGCGGGGCCGGGGCCGGGCCGCGGAGCGCACCGCCCCCGCGTACCGAGCGGCGGGGCCAGGGGCCGGGCTCCGGGCGGCCGCGTCCCGCCGCCGCAGGCATGGCCACGGCGCGGCTGGCGGCGCTGCCCCGCGGCGGGCTCGGCCTCCTGCGCCGGGCGGGCGGGCGGCGGGGAGCCCCGCCGGGCAGGTAGGGCCGGGAGGGGGCATGGGGGAGCTGGGGGGCACGGGGGGGCGTGGGGGAGGGGGGAGAGGGGGCGATAGGGATGGGGGTCATGGGGAAGAGGGGATGGGGGGCTCTAGGGAACAGGGGCTGTAGGTGAGGGGATGGGGGATCTAGGGGATGGAGGGCTGTGGGTGCAGAGGATGAGAGGGCTGTAGGGGCAGGGGTGGGAGCTGTAGGGAACGCAGGCCGTGTGTGACACATGACGGGGGCTGTATGGCAGCTGCAGAGGGATACGTTTGTCCAGGCAGGTGTGTGGCTGCTTGCAGCAGGGGGTCAGGTTCAGCTGGAGGTTTCACTCTCAGTGTGTGTTGCTGTCCCTTGGCTCCCTAAAATCCATCCAAAGTGGCAGAACACAGGCTGCATCCCCTGGGTCTGGCCCCCACCCCCTACCCGGGCCCTGGAGGGGACCAGGGGAGGGGATGACCCCGATGCAACCTGCGGAGGGACGTGAACATGTACCCAGGGCTGAACTTCCTTTGTGCAGCAGCTGCATCCTGACTGTGGTTACGTGAAATATATCAAACAGCTTCTCGGTCCTCCTTCAGCCCTTTGGCGTGTGGGCTTGCTTGGGTAGCGTCCCCATCCTCCTGTGGCACCTCCCCTGGGTGGGCAGGGTGGTGGTGGGCACTGGGGTGCCAGCAGGTCCAGGGCACAGAGGAGCTCTGGGGTTCAGGGAGGGTCAGGGAAGTTCTTTGTCTTGCTTTTGTTCAATGTTGCCTCTCAGAGCAAGCTCATGGGAAAGAACAGCAATAGAAAGCAGCTGGCTTTGGGAAAGGCTTTGAAGGATTAGCTGATATTCAGAGTTCAATAGTCACCTGGAGGCATGACTTCCAGGGAGTTATTCCCCAGGAACTGCGGGGAGCAGCCCTTGTTTTCCACACGCGGGGTCTGGATGCTTCATTTCAACTGGGTCGAGATTAGGAGTGAGGTGGTTGAAGCCCTTGCTGGAGCCAAGATTGCCATGTTGGGATCTGTACTTAGGAAACAGGAAGGGAAGCATGGCAGAGAGTTCACTGCAGTTTGGACTCCAGCCCAGAAGTGAAACTGAGGGGGAGGAACACAAAGTGCTTGGATAAAAAGTGTATTTAGAAGGGTAAACTCCTTCTGGTAACATTATAAAAAAGTTTATTAAATTCTGCTCCTAGTGTTATGTAATATTTATCCTTTTTGCAGGAATAGTGCAGAGGGGCGAGAGGTACAGTGTAAAATGTAACCAAAAAGTCTGCTGCAGTTGGAGACTGAAAGCTCTGGGGACTTGATCCTTCCATGAACCAAACCAAGCCAGTCGCCAAGGCAAGCAGCTCCGGTGCCTGCATGGTGCACAGGGTGGTTCCCGAAACAGGGGAACCTCAGGGGGAGACGAGAGACCCGCTGGGAGCCCGCAGCTCCTGCCACAGCGGCAGACGAGACTTGGGTGGGGACGGGAACGATGGCAGCCGAGCACCCCCTGTATAAGAGAAGCCCTTAGGGAGCGCTGGCAACCGGGAGCACCGCCAACAGGGCGGGCAAACAGTGCGGGGCATGGCAGTTTGCGCGGGAGTTTGCACGGAAGGGTGTGTGATAGGGCGTGCAGGAAGGGTGCTGAAGCTCTGCTGGCTTGACCAGGGAGCGATGGTATCCACCTGGCAGAAAGGCACAGCCTCTCTAAACCCTGCACCCACCACAACTGCCGCAGCTTCCCAGACGGAGCTCCGGTGGGAACACGCTGCCGCCCGGGTGCCAGGGTGCAGGTATGCTCTACTCTTACGCCAGGGTGGGATGGCAGCAGTGAGCACATCCCTGGGAGGTGCACCCAGGCAGGGGAGCTCCTGCTCAGTGGCAGAGCTCTGGGAGGAGGAGGTGAGGAGGTTGAGGAGTATCAGGGAGAGCGAGAGAGCTGGACTGCTGGAATCGCACCCTCTCTTCCCTGGGAGCGGGCCCAACAGGCAGGCAGAACACATGATATGGAGGATTCCCTATCCTCCCTCTGCTTGGCTGAACACAGTGAGTTAAGGGATAGGGGGCAACGGGGACACGTTCCTGCCTGGTGAAGCAAGTGCGTCTCCTCTGTGACTCCCCCGCCTTCCCAGGTGCCCGTGCGTGACAGGGATGAGGCTCTGCAAGTGGAACTCAGCAATTACGAGGACGATGGTCCGTCTAGCTTGGAGGTGTCACCGAGGTTAAGTCGGTCTATGCCTTGCATCAAAACTGCTTCCATAAAGAAAAAAAGCTGGGTCATTGCCACTGGAGGCTCCCTTCCAAAGGGAACAAAAGGCCCAGTGTGCTGACAGGACCCCCTTCTTAGGGAAGGCTGCTGCCTCCCTGGGGCCGGGGTTAAGGATACGAGGAGGAAGCTTCCTACCCTGGTACGGCCCTCAGATTACTATCCATTACTGATTTTTTAGGTAGGCAGCGATGAAATTGCAACAAGAAGTCCGAGGGTGATCAAGAGAGACTTCAGAGCCTTGAGATGACCGGTTAAGGGATCAGGAGCACAAGCAGTGTTCTTCTCTATCCTTCCAGTCGCAGGGAATGACAAGGGAAGAAACAGGAAGAGCCAGAGGATCAAGACCTGGCTCCGAGCTTGGTGTCACTGGCAGAATTTTGGGTCTTTTGATCATGGGTTCGTCTACACAACACCCAGCCTGCTGGTGACAGACGGAATACGCCTGTCTCAAAGGGGGAAAAGGATCTTTGTGCAGGAGTTAGCAGGGCTCGTTGAAGGAGCTTTGCACTAGATTTGAAGGGGAAAGGGATCAAACCAGGCTCGCTAGAGATAAGCCTGGGGGCCGCACACCAATGTTTGAGGGATGGTGTGCTAGCAAGGTCCTTCGGTCTGCTGTCTCAGTGGCAGTAGGGAATGGAGATCCATGCAGCAGCAAAAATGCAAGGGTTATGGATGTGTTAGAAACCATGGAAGTGCCTGAGAATGGTCACGTAGGAATTAGGGCTTCTCCCCCTGAAAAGCTGGACGGATCAATAGCCCAACTGAAGTGCATCTACACCAATGCACGCCGCATGGGCAACAAACAGGAGGAAACTGGAAGCCATTGTGCAATAGGAAAACTCTGATATAGTTGCTATCACAGAATCACGGTGGATGACGCACGACTGGAGTGCTGCAATGGATGGCTATAAACTCCTTGGAAGGGATGGGCAAGGCAGGAGAGGCAGTGGGGTAGCCCTGTATGTCAGGGAGTGTTTGGATTGTCTGGAGCTTAATGATGGTGACGATAGGGTTGAGTGTTGATGGGTAAGAATCAGGGGGAATGACAACAAGGCAGATATGGTGGGAGTCTGTTACAGATCACCCAGCCAGGATGAAGAGACAGATGAGATATTCTATAAGCAGCTGGGAGAAGTCTCACAATCGCTAGCCCTTGTTCTCATGGGGGACTTCAGGTTACCAAACGTCCGCTGGAAGTACAATACAGCAGAGATGAAACAGTCCAGGGTGTTCCTGCAGTGTGTGGAAGAGACCTTCCTGACACAGCTGGTGAGGGAACCAACTAGGGAAGGCTCCCGCTGGGCCCGGTGTTTGAGAACAGAGAAGGATGTGTGGGTGATGTGGTGGTTGGAGGCTGTCTTGGACACAGAGATGACAAAATGATAAGAGCTTTTGATTCTTGGAGAATTAAGGAGGGGGGTCAGCAGAACTACCGCCTTGGCCTTCTGGAGAGCAGACTTCGGCCTGTTTAGGAGACTGCTTGATAGAGTCCCCTGGGAGGCAGCCCTGAAGGCAAAGGAGTCCAGGAAGGCCAAGCATTCTTCAAGGAGGGAATCTTAAAAGAGCAAAAGCAGGCCCTCCCCATGTGCTGAAAGACAAGCCGGTGAGGAAGAAGACTGGCCTGGCTGAACAGAGCGCTTTGACTGGAACTCAGGAAAAAAAAGGAGAGTTTATGACCTTTGGAAGAAGGGGCATGCAAGTCAGGAGGACTGCAAAGGTGTAGCGAGGTTATGCAGGGAGAAAATTAGAAGGGCCAAAGCCCAGCTAGAGCTTAATCTGGCTACTGCTGCAAAAGACAATTAAAAATCCTTCTATAAAGACATTAGCAGCAAGAGGAGGGCTAAGGAAAATCTCCAGCCTTTATTAGATGTGGGAGGAAACATAGTGACAAAGGATAAGGAAGAGGCTGAGGCTGTTAATGCCTTCTTTGTCTCAGTCTTTAATAGTAAGACCAGTTGTTCCCCGGGTACCCAGCCCCCTGGGCTGGAAGACGGGTGGGGAGCAGAATGGAGCCCCCATAATCCAAGGGGAAATGGTTAGCGACCTGCTACATAGAGACACACGTGTCTATGGGCCCAGATGGGATTCACGTGAGATTACTGAAGGAACTGGCAGAATTGCTCACCAAGCCACTTTCCATCATTTATCAGCAGTCCTGCCTAACCCAGGAGGTCCCAGCTGACTGGAGATTAGTAAATGCGATGCCCATCTACAAGAAGGGCTGGAAGGAGAATCCGGGGATCTACAGGCCTGTCAGCCTGACCTTGGTGCCAGGGAAGATTATGGAGCAGCTCATCTTGAGTGCCGTCATACACATGTACAGGATAACCAGGTGATCAGGCCCAGTCAGCATGGGTTCGTGAAAGGCAGGTCCTGCTTAACTAACCTGATCTCCTTCTATGACCAGGTGACCCACCTAGTGGATGAGAGAAAGGCTGTGGATGTTGTCTACCTGGGCTTTAGTAAAGCCTTTGATACCATTTCCCAAAGCATTCTCCTGGAAAAACTGTCTGCTCATGGCTTGGACGGGCATGTTCTTCACTGGGTAAAAAACTGGCTGGACGGCCAGGCCTAAAGAGTTGTGGTGAATGGATTTAAATCCAGTTGGCAGCTGGTCATGAGCGGGGCTCCCCAGGGCTCAGTGTTGGGGCTGGTTCTGTTTAACATCTTTATCAATGATCTGGACAAGGGGATCGAGTACGCCCTCAGTGAGTTTGCAGATGACACCGAGTTGGGCGGGAGTGTTGATCAGTTCAAAGGTAGGAAGGCTCTGCAGAGGGACCTGCACAGGCTGGATCCATGGGCCGAGGCCAGCTGTGTGAGGTTTAACAAGGCCAAGGGCCGGGTCCTGCCCTTGGGTCACCCCAACCCCAGGCAGCGCCCCAGGCCTGGGGCAGAGGGGCTGGGAAGTGCCCGGCGGAGAAGGCCCTGGGGGTGCTGGCTGACAGCCAGCTGGGCATGAGCCAGCAGTGCCCGGGTGGCCAAGGAGGCCACCAGCCCCCAGGCTTGTGTCAGCACTGGTGTGGCCAGCAGGGGCCGGGCAGGGATGGGGCCCCTGTGCTCGGCCCTGGGGAGGCCCCACCTCGAATGCTGGGCTCAGGTTTGGGCCCCTCGGGACAAGAAGGGCCTTGAGGGGCTGGAGCGTGTCCAGAGAAGGGCAGCGGGGCTGGGGCAGGGTCTGGAGCACAAGTGTGCTGGGGGGCGGCTGAGGGGGCTGGGGGGGTTTAGCCTGGAGAAGGGGAGGCTGAGGGGAGCCCTTCTCGCTCTCTGCAGCTGCCTGAGAGGGGCTGGAGTGAGGGGGGGGCTGGTCTCTGCTCCCAAGTCACCCGTGACAGGATGAGAGGAAACGGCCTCAAGTTGCACCGGGAGAGGTTTAGGTTGGGTATCAGGTAAAACGTCTTCCCTGCAAAAGTGGTCAGGCCCTGGCAGAGGCTGCCCAGAGAGGTGGGGCAGTCACCATCCCTGGAGCGCTTAGGGACATGGTTTACTGGTGGACTTGGCAGTGCTACTTTAGCAGTTGGACCTGATGATCTTAGAGGCCCTTTCTGACCTAAATGATTCTATGATTCAAGCAAACAAAAGTAATCAGAACCTGGTTAACTCTTTAGTCAATAAGGTTTTAACAAGTAAAGAAGAGGTAAGGACGGAGCAGAGCAGGCTTAACTTTCACCACATTTTCATTGCAGTTGTGTTATGCAAAAGACCCAAAAGCTCTTGCTTTGCTGGGAGAAGCTCCTGGTAGACACCCGTGAACAAAAGAACTGGCTGGGGAGTCTGCGAACCTCTCCGAGTATGAACTGTGCATTCAGGATCGTTCCCCAGCCCTGCAGGGGCAGGGCCTTTCATCCTTGTGCAGAGCAGATGGTGCCACAGGTCGGGTCGATGTCCTTCACAGCTGCAAAGCACGAGCTTGCTTGTGTGCTCGTCGTAGGGGATGGATGGTTACGCTTATGCCTCTGTGATTGTCTCTTGTCCCTTCTGATAGTTTCTGCAGAGACTGGTGAAGAGTTAAAGGTGAAAAATGAAGTTGGTTATCTTATATCAACAACTACAGAATGTTAGTTGGGGCTATTCAGAGATAAATACAACGAGCTCCTAGGGTTAGTTGGGAGTGCTTGCTTCAGTCTGATTGTTTCTGCTTGCCGCCATCAGGCAGTAATTCCTTCTGGGCCTGCCAGCATTTGGCCGCTTGCCTGCCTTTTGCATGAGGCAGGGGGCCTGATTTTTTTGTGTCTCTGGTGTTTCTCCATTCAGTTGCACTGCTGAACTCCAGGGTTCCAGGGATTTGCAGGAGCAGCCGAGTGCTGAGGCTGGCTCGTTTGCAAGCACTGCGGGCTGTCTTGCTGCTGGAATGTGTGGCCAACAGAAGGCATGTGCTCTCCAAGAGCAGTGTTTAACGGTCTATGCTGAGACCCAAGAGCAAGCACAGTTTTATTTGCTCTCCTCCGGCTGACGCAGGGGAATGAGAGCTGCTGTAATATCAAACCATCAGGCCGTTGGTCATGTTTTATCCCCATCAGTATCAGATGCTTCACAGGAAGAGGTGGAGGGCGAATTACTTGTTTTCTGCAACAGAGCTAAATGAAAAGATTATTTCTAAATCCTTTGGACCCTTTCTTTGTAGAAGTCTCTTGATACATGCTTTCAGATCAGATCTATATGCTTGCTGTTGGCTACAGGCAGGAGGAAGATGGACCTTACATTATTTCCAGCGTGATGCTATTGATAATCAGTGTATCATGTATCTGCCTTCTTCCCTCCATTCTCAACTGCCAGTGCCTCCAAAACAGCCTGCTGTGTTTTACCCCACACCCTTCACTTCTGCTTTGGCCAGGAGATCAGTGATACAGAAATGCTGAAGCACATGGGAACGTCAGACCAGAACTCAGGGAGCCCAACCCAGATGACAGCAGTGATTTATGCTTTCCTTAATGTCTTTGAAGAAACCATGTGAGCAAGGGCTTTGAGAGGAGTTAGCGACTCTGGGTGATGAGGATGAGGTATCTTAGGCCCTAATTTCAAAGCTGCTGATGCCCTCATTTGAAGGTGTGAATGCTTGGGACCTTTGAGAGTAAGCTGCGCCTGTTTTCACACCGTGAGGGGAACCTGTGGTATTTTCACAGTGTTTTGCAGTGCAGGCTTTATAAAGACATCTTTTACTGCTCTTTGAAGCTCTTTCATCCCCATGTTTGGGGGTAGGGAGAGAGCTGTAGCCATGAAGACTGGAGGTGGAACTGTCGTTTGGCTCTGCCTTTGCGTCCTCTTGCATTTAGTGTGAAAGTCTGGTTCCTGTAAAGTCAGTGAAACCCTTTGGCAAAAGTTGAGAGAGTAAGACCAGAAAGCCTGGTCTGCCTAGTGCTTTGCCAAGACACGACAGTGTAAAATATCACCCTTTTCATTAGCAATGCAGGGTTGTGCAAGTTCTTGAAGGTTGACCGCAGACAGCGGGAGACTGTTTCAGCTGGACATTTTGGATTTTTGCTTGAATTTTCTCACAATCTGAATTTTCTAATAATTTTTCCTTCCCTCTCCAGTCTCCTTTTGTGACAGGGTTTTGTTTTTTCAATCACACGCTAGAAGAATGTGTTGGACCAAAGTTTTTACCAGTTAGTTCCTTGGGTGGCATCCCCAGAGGAACTGTGCAGTTCATGAAATGCTTCTGCTTACTTGTTCCCACTCCAGCCCAGCACCAACCCTGCTCAGCTCCCCGTGACCCCTGAGATAGTGCTCAGGGAAAGTGCTTTTGCGCAACCGGGTCAGCAGCTGCTCTCTGGCCGCCCCTGCCCTTCTCAGGTTGCGGGAGCGAGCAGAGTTTTACTTGTGCCTCAGCTGGCAGGGAAACATGGAGTGTTTAGGGACAGGCTCTGCTGAAACTGGAGGCAACTTGGCTGGAGAGAGATACGAATGTCATTGCCTCCATTAAATATTTTTGCAAACAGCCTGCGGTTTCCTTGTCTGCCCAGATGAGGGGCTGGAGCTGCTTGTCTGAGACCCCCCTATGGCAATGGGACAGTGGCTTCTCCGGTCGCCATTTCAAACAGTGAGCGGCCGTGGCAGTGACTGCAGTGGCTTTTGCTGCTTTGCCAGGAGTGTTCATGCTTCCCTTGGGTTAGGGAGAGCTTCTTCAACCTTTATTTTATATAACTTATAAAGGCTTTTCTTCTGCAGAGCTTTCTTTCATCTCCTAGTTTATCTACGTGCTTTGCCCAGGAGCTTTCAAACAATGAAAGATAGTTCCGTTTAGCACTTCTCCCTCCTCCTCCTCCTTCGGCAACCCTTACAGCCTTGGGGTGAGTTGTCCAAGAGCAAAGCTAGGAGGGACATCAGGAACAGCATCAGTGGGAGTTGCACAACCCTCCATCTGCAGAAAAGCAGTGGGGAAAGAGGGTTGGGCGACTTGCTCAGCTCTCAGAGCAAAAGTGCCCCGGAAGGTAAAATCTTGCTTTGTGTTTATCTTGAGGTTGAACTCCACCCTCTGGAGGAAGGAAGTTCATGCTAGGTTTGCTTTCTTGTGGGCAGGAAAACAAAGAATTCATGCTAAATAGTGCTGAGTCTTTGCAGAATATTGAATATTCCCGTAATGAATGGGGGAAATCTGAGTTCAGGCTGATCTGTTTTTATCTCTAGAGCAGGGATTCCCCGCTTTATACAGTGAATATGGAAACACAGGGCACATTGCCTCTGAGCTATGCACCCCACAAGTGTTCCTTCACCCTGTCCTTCCTGGTCATCTCCTACAGCAGGAAGGGAGGAGCTGTGAGCATGGAGGGAGGCAGGGAAGAAGTAAGGAGGGACAGAGAAAGTGGGGGCTGCCTGGGGAGGAGGGCAGTGTGGCGGGGGGTGGCTGCTGGGGCAGAGAGAGGCTCAGAGCAGGAGGAGATGGAGAGAGAAACCAAGGCAAGAACTGCAGCGCTTGGACGGTCAGGAGCTGTGCTTTGCAGGGAGGTCGCTGCTTTTCCACTGATGATCAGACCTCAGTGAAAGCCTTAATGATTTTTAAATGCTTTTCCCTACTGCCCTGCCCGCACCTTCTCATTGCTGCCTCTTCTAACTATGCTGCCTCTCCAGGCCTCTGTGCTCCTCCCAAGGACCCTGTCATGCCATTGCTGTCCAGGTGCTGCTCTGCTGAAACACCTCCCTGCTCTCCTCCTCCCCTCCTGTCCTGTGTCTGCAGTGGCTGTAGTCTCCTCCACCCTGTGAGCGTGCTGTATTATTGCCTCTGCACTTCCCCCCCCCCCCCCCATCTTGCTGGTAGCTCCTCGTTTTACTGATATTGTCTTCAGTACCATAAATTTGTGGTCTAGCTGGCAGAGATAGTAAAACATGCACAGCCCGCTTGCTGTTGTATACACAGAGCATTACTTTGCAAATGCCTCTTGGTTACAGCTCAGCTTCTTTGAACTCTTCTAAACAGTTTTTATTCTGCAGGATTATACTCTTCTTTGCAGACTGGTTTGGAGACTGATAAAATGACAGACCTCAGGCTTTAATTTTAACTTTCTCTTTCTCTGTTGTCTGCTCTTTCCAGCAGAGAGAAGCCAGTTGGGGGAATTTCCCTACCAACAGTTTTGCCTGTGTTCCTTCCAAGATATTTGTGCTATTTAATGCTGCCCAAACTCAGTTGCCCCCTCTTGTCAAGGTCCATCATCTGTCCAGATATCATGAGATGTCCAGGGTAGCTTCCACCCCAGGTGAATGACTGTAGGGCCAGGCTGTGCCCAGCCTGCAGAGCTGGCGCAGGCTCCTTCCCCAGGAGCGGGGTCCTGGTTTCCTGTGGAGGGATGGAGGCTCTGTCTGTGCTGCCTGCTGGTGTGGGCAGGTCCAGGTGGGTGCACTGGTGTTACCGAGGCTGTGTGCCTGCCCAGTGCTCTCCCCCGGCTGCTGCATATGCTTTCCAAATGCTTTCGGAGATCTTCCCGATCTTGTCCCACTGAAGTGGTTGCCCGTGGTTCCCACTGGTGTGGGGATGTGCATCGAGTACTCCTGATACTGTCGGCAGGTTGATAATCCTTCTGAGAATTTATTGATGGGTTATATTAAAAAATAGACTCTTCTCCTTTTCTTTCACAGTGCCCTGCACGCAGGGGTGCCCTCTGCCTCACACAGGGTGACCAACAGCTATGTCCAGGGGGCCTTTGACATTCCTCTTCTCACCAAAACCATGGGCCAGTGCCTGCACGAGACTGTCGAGCGGTTTCCTGACCGCGACGCCTTGGTCTTCTGCCGAGATGGGGTTCGGAAGACGTTTGCTCAGTTCAAACAGGAGGTGAGTGCCTGGTTTGCCCCTCGGGGAGCCCAGGCGGGTGGATAACGGCAGCAGCAGGTGCGATGGAGAAATGGAAAATGATTCATCGCTCAGCTCGGGAGGAGGTCTGTCATATGTGGATCTTCATCCTGGCCCTGAGCAGTGGGTGATACACCTCCCCAGCACGCATCGATGGGTGCGTGCTGCCTTTGTCCTCCTTAGAGCCTCCAGATCGAATGGAGAAGGCAGCATATGTAAAATGGTTGCTGAATGTCCCAGAATGAACTTTCATACTTAAAAATCATCACCCCATCTGATGGGATATGGGCTGAGTCATGGTGGTTTTCTCAACTGGAGTAGGCTCCAGCTCTTGCATTAATCACACCGCGCCGACTGTCGACGTCCTGAGTGTGCAGAGGTTTTTAGTCCAAGCACAAGGGTAACTGAGCAAAGTCAGGGACTTGGTCTCAATATCATATGCAAACACGTGTGTGGGTATGTCAATGCACGTGTGTGTACGTGTGCTTATTACATACAAATATATGTTTGTGTGTATTGGGAATGGAGGGGCACTGTTTCAAGGCTAACCACCTGGAAAGTTTCTATTAAATGTGAGATACAATCTTGGATAGGAAGAATTTTTTGGGCTTTTTTTTTTTTTTTTTAGATTTACTAGCATTTTGGTTACATCCATTCAGATGAACAAGATTACCTGTGTTCACCCTAATTTTAAAAAGAAGGCTTAATTCAGACTGAATCAGAGAACAGTTATTCCTCAAATTCATGTCTCCTACAAGGTAGATTTCATAATTCATTTGAGAACATAACAAAGCTGTACAAACTTCCCTGAATACCTCAGAATATTTAAACATACAATCTGCACACCTGAAACACGCTTAACCATCTTGCAAAATAGTGGCTGAATGAAGGTTAATGAGGATGGGAACCCCAAACTGGTCAAAAACCGCTTGATCCAGTTTTCTCACCTGAGTCCTTTGAGAAGTAAGTGATATGCCGGGATGGAGGCAGATCGAGCGGTGTAGATGGACCCAGCGTATGGGCAGGGCCTAGTCCTAAGTTGAGTTGATGAGGAGCTAGACACTAGTCTTTGGGCAACAATTAATTTGCAACTATTTGTACATAATTGCCCATTTTGGTTTCCTTCCTGCTTTGTTGTATTGTTCCATGCTTGGATTTTTTCATGCTTTCAGTCAATCTGCGAAGCTGAGGCTGGTCTGTGCCCTGTGACTCAGAAGATGCTGCTACTGCATCAGTCGGCTGACAGACTGCAGCAGGTTTCTGTTGTGAAGATGATGCTTTTTCCCCAGAAAGCAGTGCTTGGAGACAGATATCCCCCACTGCATCCTGTGTATGATCTTCAGGCTCTTGTCTCATGTTTTACAGGTGGACCAGGCAGCAGCTGGGCTTCTGGCTCTTGGCCTGAAAAAGGGAGACCGGCTGGGAATGTGGGGTCCCAATAAATATGAGTGGGTTCTCATGCAGTTTGCAACTGCCCAGGCAGGAATCATCCTGGTAAGGAGTTTGCTGCGTCTGGGTTTTTAGCAGTCTGTTGGGAAAGGAAATGGAGACAGAGAAGCAATAGGAGACATTTGAGAGTAAAGTTTGTTGTCTCTTTTTTCCATGCTCTTACCCAGCGTGTTGGCTATAACTGACTCCAGTATTTAAACAAGATCTGTGCAACACTCAGCGTCTGTGTCCTCCACTATGTGGGAAAGCAGATTGCAGAGGAAGGAGCAGCAGGAAATGGACTGCTGTGAACTAGCTTGCAGCAGCCGATGATAGCTGGAGAGCTTTTGCCTGTAGGACCATTTTTATGTAACATGCTGCTGTCCTAAAGTTACCGGTTATTTAGATCCCTCCTAAATAAGACCTGTATTGCTTCATGGTGCAACTGCTCACTTAAAAATGTAATCCAAGTCGCATATCCCGCAAAGCCAATTTTCATTTGAGAGTATGACCTGGCACATTCACTGAAATGCATCTTATTTAGGCAGTGCACGGCAGTAAGGACTGCACTGGGCCCTCTGGTCTGTTTTCTTCATCATGGTTCGTCCCAGTGTCTGCTAAGACACAGTGACAGGGTGGATGAGCATGGCTCAGTGTGATCCTGGTGTGAACTCAACGCCAGTGGCCGATCCTGCTTCTGTGGAGAGCTGGACAGGAGAAAGCTGGTATTTTCATGGTTGTCTGTTAAGAAACGTGACTTGCTCTTGAGTTTTGAGTCTTCAGTTTAGTGGATTGAATGTCTGCCTGGGAGCCAGGAGGTCTGGTTTTGGTTCCTGAAACTCGGTTGTGACTGTCTGACCTCACATAAATCTCTCCCCTTTTCTGATTGTTTTCTTTCGTGCAAACACAGGATTCAGCTAATTTTTGTGGTGAATGGGAAATCCCTGTAATGGGGAGCTCTTAGTTCTGCATGTTGGAAAGGAGGAGAGGCTTTGGTTGTGGCTTGACCCTGGGGGAACTTTTCTGTTGGAATATGTGTTAGGGGAGAGGGTTTTCAAGGCAAGGGTAACTCTGATCGACTTTTTTGTTTCTCTCTCTTAAGGTATCTGTGAATCCAGCCTACCAGGCCCTTGAGCTGGAGTTTATCATCAGGAAGGTTTGTATGGCACTTGCTGGTAACGCTAATTGATTCGTTGTGAGAATGCATATAAGCAGCCATCTGTTAAAGGGGAGAGTGGGGACACAGCACCTGTGAGCGTATCAGCACTTGGCATATCAGGGAGAGCTGGCTGGAGAGCAGGGCTGGTGGTGGCCGTGTAGAGGGAACACCACCACGCAGTGACCAAGGGAATGGAGCTCCACTTAAGTGGCCAGGTTTGTTATGGTTCCCTTTGGCTGCCCCCCGTCCGTTTGATGGAGACTTCTGCATCCTTCTCATCCCTCTCGTTGGCAGTACAACCATGTACTGCCAATATTGCACTGATAATAGCCATACCTGCCAGCAGCTGTTTACTAGGGAATGAGGAAAACAAGGCGGGACTAATATCTGACGCAGTGACTGTTCTACCCAAGAAGCTGGTGGCCAGGACCGCAGAGACTGTGTAGTAGCAGAGTGTGGCTGCAATCTCTAGAGGCAACACCGGTCTTAAATCAATTCTAGCTTTCCCACACTCACTCCCCAGCCTGCCCGGGAGGGAGAGCACTGCACGGCCGTCCTGACTGACTCAGTGCCATCCTGCCTGGCTGCCGCTCGGGGCAAAAATCTGGGATTTTAGCCTTCAAAATAGAAAGGAGGAAGGCTCAGAAAGGACCAGCCTACTTGGTAGCTTGTTTTCTCCATCCCAGATATGTCCTAGGCCTTGCTGGCCTTGAGTTTAACCTGCTTTAAGTCCTAGGTATTGCCACTGCTTGACATCTTTCTGCTGTCTTATTGTGGCTGCCTCAGCTACCCTCATATACCTGTCTGGGTTTGAGTTTGCAATGCTCAGAGCACCGATCTGTTTAAACTGTTCTGGCTCCTTAGGTCCAGTAATGAGGAATCCAGGCTACTAATCATCTGATGACTAGAAATTAATCCTAGGATTAAGAAGCTAACTTGTTCATCTGTGGTTTCTTCAGCTTTAAATCAAAGGCCGATGTTAGAAGAGCTGGAACCACATCTGGGTCTTCCCAGCATCATCCAAGTTCTGGCTTTACCTAGAAAGAAGCGGATAATTTCTAGCCACAAAGAGAGACTTTTCTCTTGCATCAGTAACTCTGTAATTCAGTTGCTGGCCTGCAATTTGACTTCCCATTTCATCCTTCATTTAATCCTCTTATGGTAGTCTCACTGGTGTCACTCCCATTTTCATGCGTTAGGATTGACCGCAGTGCTGCGGTGAAGCATGGCTCTTCCAGTGTGGATGCCCTCCTGCGTCTCTCACCGGGTGGAAATGTAAACAGCAGTACTTCCTTTTTTTCCCAGTGAGACCTGGCTTTTTCTTTCTGTCTCTGTGTGTCAGATTCTGCTCTGATTTTTCTCCTTCAGTGTAAACCTGGAGCGTCGGTGGGGTAAGGGCAGAAATGTACTTCAGCTCCGTTGCTGATTACTCCTGTCTCACCATCCCAGGTTTTCTCCTGTTTGTAGCTTTCCCCTGTACCTTTGGCATGGGGATCCCTGTTGTCCCTCACCCCCCTAATAATTTGTTTGTGTTTGTTTATTTGTACAACCAAACCCCTGAAGACTTTAGGGCTTTGTCTGTTGGATCCTGTCAGCCTGTGCAGTCCCTTCCTTGCTCCATCAGGTTCCCTCCCTTTGGTATTTACAGAAATACATGCTGAATAACGTTCCTCTGATTCCTGCTGTATTTCCAGGGCTTTGTAAAAGCAAACTCACGTCAGCGCTTATATGACAGGTCCTTTGAAGAAGGGTCTGCTGCCATTCAGGTTGAGACCAAGTGGGAGATGCCCAGCTAGAGACCCTGATCTCATATAGTGTCTGCCCTGCAAGCTCCTCTCCTCCTGTAGCGTCTGTTTTGCAAAGCTACTTCCACCAGGGTACTGGTTTGAAGGAACTAATAGTAAAAAGTTACAAAGGCCCAAAATATGCCAGAACAGACTCAGTCCCCTGGGTTCTGGGCAGACTGTTCCAGAAAATAGAGCAAATGTTTATCTTCCCTTCTGACAAACCCCAGAGGGTACTTAGAAATAATTTATTGGCATGGCCTCGGTCTCCTTATTTCATGGACCTTGGGAAAATAATGAAAACAGCCGAGTAAATAATTTATATAAATAGTTTATTTGACAAGAATGCATTTCTTGGAAGATGAAAGTAGTTTGCAAATCTGGGTCAAATTCAGCAAATCTCCTCTGCTACAAAAGAAATATAAATTCTTGGAGTAATTACAGTGCTTTGTTTCAAGATTATGTAAATGTAAAGGTTGATGAAAAAATGTTTTAATTTTCAAAATAGTTTATGCTTTAAAAAGAGGTGGAAAAACCTTAGGAAACAGAACACTGTAAAAACACCCCACAACAAAACCTTGCCTTGACCTTTAGGTTTACTTATTTTTCCAAAGTTCCTCAAACATCCTCATTTCAGATACACTTTTTTTTGTATTTTGGGACTGGGCTCCTTGTTAGCGTTGGGATGCCTAATGTGAAAAACCAGTTGTTTGTCTTGTGCTGACAATGAGGAGGGTTGATCCTGGAAGAAGAGGGAACCTCAGGCTGCAGCTCTGCTCTCTTGCCCAGCAAAAAGCAACCAGCCCATCCTGAACTGAACGTCGGGGAGGAGCAAAGAGCTGGCTGCGTGCCTGGATCGGGCCTTGGGGTGCCGGTAATAGCACCCTGCCCTGCACTTGTGGGGTTTTCTGAGTGCACATCTCTAAGGGCTCAGTTTGCATTTGCCTACAGTG
Organism: Phalacrocorax carbo; assembly: GCF_963921805.1. Classification (NCBI taxonomy): domain Eukaryota; kingdom Metazoa; phylum Chordata; class Aves; order Suliformes; family Phalacrocoracidae; genus Phalacrocorax; species Phalacrocorax carbo. Next base: position 2,407,337 of record NC_087528.1, read on the forward strand.
AATCTGCCTGCTGGAGGCTTGTTCCCAGCCCTGGGAGCGTGGCTGCGGCGCCCTCCCTGTGCAAAGACCTATATCATGCTCTTCAGTGAATCTTTAAACGGCTCTACACCATGGCTTTTACCAGGAAGGTGTTAAAAACCTCCAGGTTTAGTCTGGGGAGAGATCATTGTATCATGTACTTACAGAAATAAGCCGTGGAGGAAATCCCGGCGTGGCGTTAACGGGTGGCGCTTGCTGTGTGGGGTCACAGGGCTGCGCACACTCCTGGTCGGTGGCAACTGCTCTTTGTCATGTCCTGAGCGTCAGCCCGAGGTGACTTCTCATGAGTTCCCGTCTCCCTTCACAGGTTGGCTGTAAGGCACTGGTGTTTCCCACTCAATTTAAAACGCAGAGATACTATGATATTCTAAAGCAGTCATGTCCTGAGCTAGAAAACTCCAGTCCAGGGGAAATAAAGAGCAAAAGGTGAGTTAGAAACATGTGGTGGCTTTGCACTGACCTCACAGCTGTGCCCTGCCTTGTGTCCTCTCAGCTGCACAACACAGGCTCGAGCAGAAGGACCTGCACAGGGTCTCATGCGAAGAGAATGGTTTAGGCTGTCCTGGAGGTTTGCCCTGACCAGCGAACGCCTGTCCAGACAGCTTCCTTCTTGCTCCGTTATTGCTGATGGTATTTTTCTTTCTGCCAGGCTACCTGACTTATCCATTGTCATCACAGTGGACTCCAAGCTGCCCGGCACCTTCCACATGGATGAAGTGATGCAGGCTGGGGACAGCAGCCATATGAAGCAGTTAAGAGCCGTGCAGCAGACCCTCTCCTGCAACGAGCCCATCAACATCCAGTTCACTTCAGTAGGTGCTTCTGCCCTCTCCACGCCTCGTGGTTGGGTTCCTTCCTGGGGACACAGGGAAAGATGTGTGCGATGCTGAGCATCCCATTTCCTTTGCCATCTGCCCTCTGAGACCAAGCCCTGGTTCCGTCTTCTGCTGTAGGATGGAGGAAATGTTCTAACATTTCCCTTGCTTCTTCCATTCTTGCTGCTCAGCCCTTTCTCAAGGGCAGATGGAGGTGAGAGGGCATCATGTGAATTCTGTCCAGCAGAAGTTGGGCCATTCTTTTGTTTCATTTGGGATTAAGATGCTGTTAAAGAATAAAATAAAGTCTTCCAGGTCTGAATGGAGAATGAAGTGCAAGATGACCACAGAATCTTCCTGGGAAATCTCCCTTGAGATCACGTGTGGCTCATCCTTGGAGAAGGTGGCGTCATTACATAATGCCCTGTGTCTTTCAGGGGACAACGGGAAGCCCCAAAGGAGCCACCCTCTCTCACAGGAACATTGTGAATAATGCCAATCTGATCGGCCTGCGGCTGGGCATCACAGAGCAGGTGGGTCTCGGCGGGAACAGTTTGGGGTCGTCTCCACATGTGTGGAGAGCGTTGGTGCTTGCTCAGGCAAAGGGCAGGATGCTTTGCTGCAGGTGGTGTTGAGGGATACTCGTGCATAACGTTTTTCATTTCAGTGGAGTTTCATTGATGTTTCATTTTAGTTTCATGCAAAGTTTTTTTTTGGGGAAAATAAAAAATACCTTTTTGTGGGGGAAAAAATTGTGAAATTAATCGGTTTTCATTTTGGTGAATACTCACTTCAAATAATTACGAGACTCTGGATGCTAGCTTTGAATTCTGTTGAATGAGGTTTTAATTTGTTTTATGTGACTTCATTTCATGTCCTGTATACAGTCTCGTAACGCTTATCAGGATATGACCTTTCTATTTGTAGTTTCATTTAAAATTGGTAAAGGCGAATATTTTCTTTTGAAGTTCTGAAGTAGTTATTTCTAATGCAGCAGCTTTGATCCAGAAAAAAAAGATGGGTTGTTTCAATCAGTCTTCAGAGCCTTTGGTGTTTTTAAAAACAAAATAAAATTAATAGCATGTGCCAAGTCCTGCATATTTCATGCCTGTTGTAGCACTGCCACTCTTCTCTTCTGGCATATCATAAAATAATGTCTAAGCAATACCAGACCAAAAAGTCCAGCAATGAAAAGGCATTGAAATTTTCACATCAAAAACCTCCCAAACTGATTTTTATTAAAGGCAGGAAGCATCAGCGTCGTGTTTCCACCTAATGGGGATACAGATAAGTGTCAGATTTCTAGCAAGTTTTCAGTGAATCCGGGAAAACTCTGTTCAGATCTTTGCTCTTCAGCGGTGAGATGGGGTAGTCACGGAACGGAAGATCTCCTCTCCTTACTGTTGTCTTTGGCTTGATCCCAGGACTATCGCGTTGGCATCCCCACACCGCTCTATCACTGCCTGGGGTCGGTAGGAGGCTGCATGGTGATGGCTCTGCACGGGTCCACCTGCATCTTCTCATCGCCGAGCTTCGAGGGGAAGGCTACGCTGGAGGCAGTGTCTCAGGAGAAGTGAGAGTTTGTGTCTTGCTGCGGAGGAGTTCATTGCTCTGCGGCGATGCTTTCTTCCCTTGTCTCACCTGCCAGGCCATTGCTTGCGCTCTTCTTTCCCATGGTGGGAGAGGCAGGTTTGCTGGTGCACACACTTGCACAGGCACTTCAGGAGCCTAAATCCTGCCTTTTCAGGTGCGCTTGGGAGTTTGTTACGCTCCTCTTTTCCCAAAAATAAGGGATCCTTCAGGTCACCGTAAGGTTTTGGCTGGAAAGCGTAGTGGTGTCTTGGTTTGCTATGGCTGGTGTGCTTTTACACCTAACCGCCTGCCCACCTTCTCCAAGTCCAGCTCTGCTGCTGAGCTACTTGCATTTCCAGCTTGTTCATCATGTGTAGCTTGTAAAACAAAAGGGCTTTTATTGTGTCTGCATAATGCACACATATGTATGTATTTATATAGATTTTTATACATACATATGTATATGTGCACGGATGAAGAGCACGTCTGCTGTGCCTGCCCCCATGCTGCTGCTCTGCAGCCCTGCATTGGATGGGGATGGGATGGGATGGGGATGGGGATGGGGTGCTGAGCTGGGGCTGCCCCTTGTTCCAGCTCTGCAGCTTTGCCTTTTCTCTCCCCTTCCTGAAGATGCTCCTTTCTACACGGCACGCCAACCATGTTTATAGACATGCTCGCCCAGCCGGACTTTGACTCCTATGACCTGTCAGCTCTCCGGGGAGGTAAGTCTGACAGCTCAAATAAAAAAAATCCAAGAAACTGGATATTACTGGTTCCCTGCTGGGAGGCTGTATTAAGCTTTGCGAGCAAATTGCTCTTCTGGAGGGAAGAGTTTAGTTGCACGAGCCTCATGTTTTGCTGTTAATTTGATGCCATGTTTCCTTTTCCTGGGGTTTCCTTCCAGAATTATGCATTTCTAAGACTTCTTTCATCTTAAAGCAGGTTGGTGAAGGACCTTTCTAACATTTTATCTGCTGGACTGGGGAGCTGGGAAGCCTGGTTTTGCTCAACTCTCATCTCACCAGCCACCACCATGTGGCAGCAGATGCTTTGTGTGCTGGTGCAGTCCTTAAAGCAGAGCTAGGTTGTGATTTCTCTGACCTAAAGTTTCCCGCCTGGTTTTGAAGTCATTAATCTGAATACTGGAGAGGGTGTGATAATGTGTGCTGGAGCTCTCTCGCTTGTTGCAGACAGCCTCAGAAATAGCTGGAGCCGAAACAGGGAGACCACCAGCCCTTTTGAGGCAAGAGCAGCACAGAGATAAGATGGCGCTGGAGCATAAAGAAATGTTTAAGCAGGTTACCTAATCATCTCTGCTATGTGAAAAACGATCCTGTCTCATCTTGTTCCCTCGCAAAGCCTGTATATCACCCCACTCTTTCACTCTGTTATCCCAAGATGGAACAGGTGAATGTGTGATCTGCCCTCTCCCAAAAGGGCTGCTCTGTGCAAGGCAGGAGGAAAGGTTTTTGGTTTTATGGTGGAGATGATTGATGGGAGTGTTTGTCATGCTAAAAAATCTGTACCTCTTTCTGCTCTGAGTCTTTCCTTTTTGGGAACTGCAGCTTGGACTAGTTTTGTGCTATAGAGTTTATTTTCCTAACAAGCGAACTCTGCCAACCCTTAATTCATTCAGGTAAACTAGCCTTGCTGCAGCCTTTGCTTCTTGAATAACTAGGACCTGTATCCATAAAAATAGAAAATATTTTGACAGGAACCCGTGTATCCCAAAGGTCTTGCCAGCATTTAAATCTGGGAGTGCGGAACCTTCTAAGGGACTGCTCCTGGGAATAAATAGATGGTTTCCAAGACGGTCATCTTGTCCTCTTTCTTCCAGGAATCATTGCAGGTTCTCCTGTTCCCCCTGAGATCATGAAGATGATTATCACCAAGATGCACATGCCAGAGATTGTGGTGAGTCGTGGTTACTGACTAGAGCTACAAGTGGTGTTTGTTGTGGTGAGACCCTGAGCTTGGGCATCTCTGCACTGCAGCGGTACCTGGTGGTGCCGGAGCTGCTGGGATCAGGTGGGCACGAGGCCAGGCAGAGGGGCTGGGAGGAAGAAGGGGGATTCTGCCTGGTTGCTGGTGGGGTATCTGTGGAGGAAGCTTTGTAAGAAGAGCTCAGTGTTGTAAACTGAGCTTCTGGTGGTGCATTTCAAAGCTTTTATAAACCCTTCTGTTGTACATGCTGCAAGGATGAATGATTATGGAAGAGGCATTGCTGGTTTGTATTGGTGTGGGTGGGCGCACATGTTCATCTTGCTGCGGACCTGCTGGGTTTCTTTCCTCATCCTGGACTGCATGCGGATGCAAAACCTTGCTGCATGCTACGCGTTTGAGTCTGAACGTGGAAACGGCGCCGTCTGCACGTGCAGCACCAGGTGCTGCGTTGCCAGAAGGGCAGCACGTGTTGGACCATGCATGCTGCTGCTCCATTACATGTCCCTGCACCCTTGGCCTGCGCAAGAGCATCAGCATGTCCTGCATGTGGAGGGGGACAGGCCACCGGCGAGGGGGTCGGTGGCACTCCAGGTGACATGTTTTGTAGGCAGGTCCTGTCATCCGCACGTGCATGCCTGTGAGTGAACGGCTGAGCCAAAAAAGGCCTTTTTTGTTTTACTTTAAAGGAAGTAACTTCGGTGCCACGCTGCTTGCAAATGCTGAGGAAGCAGACTGTTGTGATGGATAAACACGCAGGGCTGGGAGTCAGATTAGACGTGTTATTGTTGGCAGGCCTGGACTGCACCAGCACCAGGGTTTTACAGGGACGACTGTGTGCTCTGCTGTGGATCAGGGGAGTCCAGGGCGTCTGTCCCGGAGCCATCTCAGAGGCGGCCAGGGTTTTTTCCTGGATGTGATGCTCTTAATGCTGAGCTGGAAACACCAGGGATAGCCCTGGTGCCATTGCCCAGACTCTGTCAGGTGACAGCTACCTATTTTTATAGTAGGCTTGGGTTTTGCCTCACAAAATATTTTCAGACATTACTGCAAGTGCCCAGGACTCATTAGGTATCACATGTTCCTGCTTTGTAGAAAGAGAGATAATAAAAACCCTCCCAAACAGTTGCTCTGCCCATAGGATAAAGAGGATTAAGTCTATATTTGTACCACCAGTCTCGTGTTACTTCTGATCCCCCAGCCCTCAGACAGACACGGGGAGACTTGTTGAATTCATCTTTGCAGCAAGAGCTTTATACAGAAGATGTACATAAGAAAATATACAATTTGATTTCTATATAGGAGACAGAGGAGTTTTCATCCTCTTAAAGGTCATTTACACTCAGTTACAGAGGAATAAATATACATATATTTATATAACTCTTTAGGATTAAAAAACACAGTTAAATTGCAACTGTGGTATTGTAATAACCGTGACAATAAACCACAGTCATCCTGGTGTCCTGCTAGATCCTCTGGAGTATGGGCAGAGAGGAGGGGTGCCCAAGGCAGGCTGCACGGTGCGCACCTTCTCCTCTCGGACATACACGCATCTTGGTAGACCCCACAGAGTGGGAGGGAATCCAGTCTTCAGATGGCTTCAGTTTCGGCGTTTCCCAGTACTGCGTCATGTAAATGATCTCTGGCCAACCTAGAGAGATTGCCACCTCTTGGCGTGAAAAGGCAGCTCGGTCTCGGGGCCACAGGTTCTTGGGCATTGCTTCACCTATCCCCCTCAGCCCTGGCCTGCAGGGATCCCCTCCGTGGGAAGGCAGAGGAGTCTCTTTGCATGGGTTGAGACCAATTTTCCTGATCAAACAGCTGGGGGAGGGATGCTCCTACCTTCCCACTTGCTTCCACTCCACTGGAAGGGAAGAGACAGCGACCAACTGGTTGATCGGGAACGTGGGTTACGTTGCCTCTGAGAAAGATGACTGTGTTTTACCGGCAGGATCTAGGTTAGCTTGTCTTAGTATGGTCATGCATAGTTTAGTTTTTAAAAATGCCTCTTTTAAAATATATAGATGTCGGAAAAGATTGAAAAGGTGGATTCCATCCTGCAGTGAGCAGAGAAGCGGGGATTCGGAGGAGGCTGGAGGTGTTCGGATATATCAGAAATGTTTCCTGACAGGTAGGAGAAGCTTAAGGAAGGACTCAGAAGTCAGTAGTTTTCTGATGGTTGAAGTGACCGGTCACCAGGACAGGCCATACCAGGGCCTGCTAGGGGAAAAAAAGAGAGAAGGCCACATGTTTAACGAGATTTTTCAAGCAGATCAGTAAACTTCTAGCATGTCTGTTTATTTTTACTGTCAGTGAATGAAGCCTATACTTGAAAGTGAAGAGTTAGGAGTCACAGAGCCATTACGAATTCCCACAGTAGAGGAGGTGGGTTAGTCCTGTCTCTGGCCTCTTCTGCCTACTTTCTGTGTGACTCTTGAGTATCTCACCCAAAGCATTGATGGTCAGTGAGCACTTTCTTCGTAAAGGAAGAAATCCAACAGCAAAATTTTCAAGATTATTGAATTATTTTGGTGACCCGGTTCTGAAAATCCAGGGCAGGAAGGTTTTTAGAAACTGCCAACCAGCTTTTCATCTGACATGTGGTCAGTGAGGCAAGTCGCTGGTCAGCCCTGGAATACAGATGCCCATAGCTGACATCTGAGAAAGCTGCCTGGCTCTCAAGAGGTGAACAATGAAGTCAAAGGTTCTTCGTATTCCTTAAACTCATCCTCACCACACTGGAGTGGGTTTGTGTGCCTGCATTTTGGCACTGACACCTGAAGGTACCGAGCTTTGTCTTCTGCAAGACTGGAATAAATAGTTTTCTATTTCATTAACACTTGTAAACCTGTTTGAGGGAGCTGGATGGAAGGTGCTATAGAAAACCAGGTATTATTTCATGGTTTTCTTAGTCTCATCATGGAGGAGTGAACTGGAATTGAGTTCAGACAGGGAGGAAAGAAGGTTAAGAATGGCCAGACCTGTAAATAAAATATATTTAAGTATTGTGGTTTAGAAAAGTGAAGGTTTTCCATCCTTAGAGCAGAACTTTACCCACCCTATACAGAACGACTGGTATTTCCATCTCTAATCCATAAAACCTCTGGCATGGCAAGAGAAATAACCACTTTAGGAAGGCGCAGAGCAGCTGGCATCATCCCTGACATTTTGGTCGTAAACTTACTTTCTCCATCCTGTTATGCATATCCTTAGTGAACTGGGGACCAAATGGCCATGGCTGGGCTTCGGGCTTCTTCCTCGTCTTTTCTGTTGCAAAAGGGCACAGTGACAACCCTTGTTCATACAGTGCAGTGCAGCGTCACTGCACTTTACCTAACAAAAGAGCAAAGGTCCCTTTCCCAAGAGCTTACAAACTTGCAGGCTCATCCAAAATCCTTGGGGATCTGTACAAGCTCCAGACCTATTCCTGGGACGGGGAAAAGTAAAATTCTTGGGATGGAGTGATGACAGTTGTGGGGTTTTTTTGCTACACTGTGCGCTGAATTTAAGACTCTTGGTAGTTTCCAGTTGTGTAAGGTGTTTGTGTGATAGGTTTTCATGGTTGGTGTTTGGATTGGTAGATGTCAGCAAGCTCATTGCTCAAGGGAATGTCAGCCCTGTCTCTGAATCACCTTCTGGCCCAGAGCACTTTATTCAAAGAATATTTGCTGTCTCGAACCTTCCTTTTCTGGGACATTCATTTGAAAGCATCAGCCCTTGTTTTTAAATACCTGAGTGTCTTGAATGGGAATTGTAATTGCTGAAAGGCAGGTGCTGGACTGAGAACTGCTCCTTGTGGTAGACATCTATTTTCATATGGGCTGGGCAGCCTGGGGCCAGATTTCTCAGCCATGTCCTGCCCTGGATTTCAGACCAGGCTCAGAGGACTTCTACGAGGGCAAAAGGCTGAGCATCTCCAGTTGGTTAGAAAAGTAAACCACCTGCGATCCCAGCTCAGGATAAGAGTGGGCTAAATCCGCCCTTGTTTTGACACTTAATTACACGTTTCACTCTTGCTGCCCCAGGTCTGTTTATAGCCCTGTGTTTGTTTTACAGGGTTGACTCCATCCCTGATGCTCCAGGCAGATTCTCTCCTCTGGGAGCACATGGAGCAGAGTATTGCCAGGAGATGGAGCAGCTCTGAGCTGAGGCATTGGTGGGTGAATGGATGAGCTGTTTTGAGCCAAACCCTAGTGCCATTGATGCCAGAGACAGAAGACCCCGTACCTTTGGTGGCATCAGGGTTTGCTGTATGTCAGACTAAAAGCTACCGATAGGAAATGACTCTTGTGAACCATCTTACGTGTTTAATGGCGGCTTCCCTTCTTGGACCTCTTGGTGGGGAGCTTGCAGGTGCGGAGGGCCGGGGTGTCTCTAATGGACTGCCCCCGGTACTGCGCAGGTGTAGAGCAGGTCTCCTCGGTGCGGTTGCGATTGCCCTTCAGCCACCTGGGACATGGGGAGAAACAAGACCGGGAGTTCACAAGAGGTACAAACCATCATGGACAACACTCATACCACGAACGGAGAGGGCAGGCTGGAGAAAGAGCTGCTGAGCATGTGTGCAGCCTTCAGCAGCCTCCTCTTAGCCTGGCACAGCTCAAAGGGCACCTCCCTCAGGGGAGCCCCAAGGAGACCCCAGGGAACATGGGGAGGGAAGGGGTGCGTGGTGCCGTACTTGCGCAGATGTGCTAGCTGGCAGTTGCAGTGCCAGGCATTTCGGGAGAGCGTCAGCGTCTCCATTTTGTCAAAGGGGAAGTTGCGGGGGAGCTGGGTGAGCCGGTTGTTATCCAGGTGAGCGGTCTTCAGCACAGTCACACTGGTGAACGCGTTGTCTGCAAACTAAAGCACAAAGGTTTCTGGTGAGGAGCACTGAGTTAAGGAAGGGGACTGCAAATCTGCGTGCCTCTGTTCAAGACTTCTGGTGGCATAAGCATGGAAAGAGCAAGAGAAGGAGCGGTGGAAGGGGGATCCTGGCTCAGTGGAAGCTCTGGACTCCTATGAGAGGCATCAGGCTGATGGGCTCACGGGTGCTGGAGTCTCCTGCCTGAAAAGACCTATGTCCCAAATCCATGCGGGATTGTCTTTGTAGTCACATCCCTAAATAAAGTGAAGTCTGTCAGCCCTCTTTATTTTTGAGCCATACTTCCCCATTCTAAATGAAGATATTTTCTGAGTGTATTCCTTTCCGAGGCTGGAAATTCTCCCAGCGGCTGTTGCCTTGCCTGTCCTGGAACGGCTGAAGGAGGGAGTGTTTGTGGCGTCTGAAGGGGCTGTAGACTTTGGCAGTGCCCGGGGGCTCCAAGTGGAAAGTTACACTTGGCATCTGAGCAGTTTAGAAATAGAGGCAAGTTTCCAGCACCTCAACCTCCTCTGGTTTTTTCTCATTTCCAGTGGGTTATTTGCAAGGGATGCTGCGAGATTTCTCTTTTCTCAATTAACGGCCAGGCTTTAAGGGGGAGCCTTGCTTAAAAAAGAGAGAGGGAGGCTGTAAACCCAGCTCTGCAGCCCTCTCCTCTCTTCCCCAAGGCCTCATCTCTGGCTTTTCTCAGCCCATGGTTACTTGGGTTGGAAAGTTTCTTCCTGAAAGCAAACCCTCAACATAAACTTCCTTGGCGGTGACGTGTTGGAGAGGGGGTCATCGACAAAGCACAGAGCTCCTCTTGGCTATAACAAACCATTCCTCCCCCTTCTCAAAGCAGGACAAAGCTTTCTCAAAAGGGTGGGGAGGAGGTCTAGGTCTAGTTAGGTCTAGGTCTACCAGAACCACCCCCACAGTCAAAGACCTGTGCTCCCATTTCTGGCCAGGAGCTTGCGTTCAGACAGGACCATCAGGGTGTATTCTTGCTTTCTAAGCTGAAACACTTGACAGAGGAAATGCACTATTTTAAGCTGTGAACTTTTGTCATCTTCCAAATTAAGCAATGTTGGATAGGATTAGAGCTTAGCTAGGAGACTTCCAGAGTACTGTAGCTGTTGGACAGTCGGCAGTGCTGGCCTCTGCGGTCCAGAACTGAGCTGACCTTGGTAGGTTTTACTGTGCTGATAGTGGAGCTGCTCAGGAGATGCTGGCACGCCGTGCAGCGGGGCGGTAGCTTGGCCACGTTCTGTTTTGGACAGTGGTGTACTGTCTCAGCTGCTCATTCCTCTCCCAGCCCCATAAGAAGAGTTCCCATCTGCTGGTAACAGCTGCCTGCCAGAGCATGCATTTGTAAAGAAATCAGTGATTTTCCCCTTATTTAGATGGAGGATTGCTGCTGTAATTTATTTTGTAAGAAATATGTAGAGAGGGGCGTACATAAAGCTTCCAGGATCTGCACTGCCTGGTTTCTTGTTGATGTACGTGCTGGGTCCGGGCCCATGTGATGCAGCCCTGCAGGTGACTGGTGAGGGTCCGTGATGCTGGTGGGGAAAGGGAGCTCTGTGCTGGAGCTGCAGAGCAGCCTAGGGGCTCTTCCCATTCTGCTCAAGTGCAGTATAGGCTGGGATAGCTTCATCTGGAAGGGTTTTGCATTTGATTAGCTCAAAGATCGTGCAGTCATGCAGGGAACAGCTAAGGACAGTATTTTTGTGGAAGAAAAAGTGCTGCAGTCAAGCTGCCAACAGCCTTTAAAGTATTTGGTAGTGATTTCCTAGGTCATGAGGCCTCTGTGATTAGATGTCCCCTAGCAGCACAAAGTTAATGCGTGGGCCGTTTGGATATGAGGCCTTTGAGGATTTGAAGAGAGAACTCTGAGCTGGGATGGGAGCTTTGTTTTCCTGAAAAAGAAGGCAAGATGCAGAAGCCACCCCTGTTAGTGCTGATCCTGTAAACTGGTGCCTTACTGGGCTGTTGGGGAGGAAAGGAGGCACCTGGCTGCAGAAGAGCCTTTAAAGGTGCTCTCCACAGGTGGTCACTGAAAAGAAGAAAGACTTTTTTGCTGGCTAGAATTGTTAACCCTTGCTTTTTGGCTAATTGAAGGACACTTAATTCCCTGGAGTACCCCAGCATCATGGGTTAGCCTAACTTCTTCAACGTATAATGTGGGACTCTGATGTCCCTAGAGCTGGTACAACATTTAAGCTGTAATTTTTGACTTGCACATGATGAAAGTGCCTTAAAACTGAGTCTACAAAAGTGCTGTGACAGCATGTCTAAGGTCTTGCCTAGAGAGGCCAGTGCATTGTTTTAAAATGTTGAGTTTGCCTACTCCCATCCTGGAGATGTTAGTGCTGAGGGTGGACAAGGGCTTAAATACTGAGTGCTACCAAGCTGTTTTAGGTAGTGTTGCTTGTTCTCCACCTGGGCAAGCTGCAGTTCCAGTTTTTGAGCATTTTGGGATGCTGTATCCCTTTTAAAACCCTGGTGCACTTTATTCCTTGTATCTTTCAGGTGATTTGCTCATTCCCGTGAGACCCTCTGACTTGCTCTTTGTTGCTAAGTAATTCTCTTTTTCATCACATCTTCCTGCACGTGGTGGGTGTTGCTTTGCCGTGAAGTCCTCGCCTGCCTTACCTGGATTCCCTTTGCCTTTGGGCTTCCTGGCAAAGCATCATCCCAGGGAGAACTGTTCTGCTCCACCTGCAGCACCCTTCCTCTCCAGCCACGTGGGGTGCACCTAGACCTCAGGCTGCAACAGGGTGCCGCTTTTCCTGCAGTGTGCTTGTTTCTGTTCTTGCACTGCCTGACTTTGCAGAGGTCCCAATACAAGTGATTCCCTGAGGGTGATGCTCCTGCCTGGGCATCATGCTTTCTCACAGAAGAAGAAGGGGGTTGTTTTGCCATTTGGGATACCTGAATGTCCCTCCTCCTCTCCAGTGGGAACAGGGCCCCTTTGTAAGATGCTGCAAGAGTTCCTTTTTGAGAGAGCATCAATAAACAAACCTTTCTTTATAATGTGTAAGGTTGGGAGGCATGGGGGGAGGTGAAGGTCCATATGCCTACCTGTCTGCAAGGCGTGGGTAAGAAACCGCTGCTATTCATAGCCCCCCTCCGAGGAGTCTCCCCCTCCCAGCCTACAGCAGGTACCCAGGCTGAACGAAGGAGGCAGAGCAGTTCTGCTCTGCAAGGTGGCAGTGCCCTTCAGTCCCTCGAGTACGAGGCAGACGCCTGCCTCTCATCCCACGCCGTGTGTCTGGGATGATGGAAGGTTGTTAATTGTTCTGGAGCACCCCAAATACCTTTCTCAGTGACTGGTGTCACCTCCAGCTTGGGAGGGAATGTGCAGCTTTTCCAAGGAGTTTGATCAGCTCCAGATAATTTGGTTTTGCATAAAATAACTCAACAGAAGGGTGGAGTACTGTCTCATCCCTTGTTTAGGCCATGTCAGGGGTGTTATCAGCTGGCCAGTGCCTTGCTGTCTGCAGAGCCTGCAGACCTGCATCTTCCCTCTCCTCTGCAAGGGAGGAACAGCAAACCGAGGGCTTTGTAAAGGAGAAGCCCCATGTTACTTATCTAGAACAACTGGAAAGAGACTCACCTTCTTCAGTTTCATGTTGTCCAGGTTGAGTGTCTGCAGGTAACGCCCAAAGGACTGGAAGGCATTGTCAGGGATGACCTCAATTGGGTTATGAGAAAGCTTCAGTTCCTCCAGCACTCTCAGCTTACTCATTGCGTTCACAGGATAGCTGCTCAGCTGGTTCTTGTCCAGATGGAGGACAGCGAGGTTTTCTACGTCCTCCAGAGCCCCGGGCAGGAGGTTGGTGAGGGAGTTGTCAGAGAGGAAGAGCCAGCGCAGGTCTTTAGCCCCATTGAAGACCCCTGGTTTCAGCTCCCGGATTTTATTGCTGCCTAAGTGCAGGATGAAGAGGTTGACAAGAGGGGAGAGGAGCCCTTTGGGTAGGTCTGGGATCTTGTTCTGGTCCAGGTACAGGTAGGTGAGCTCAGACAGGTCATCGAAGGCTCCTGGCTTTATGACACTGATCTGGTTATCAGTGAGATAGAGGTAGACCAGGCTCTTGAGCCCCCGGAAGGCTCCGGTCGAGATCTCCTTGATCCGTGAGCCCTGGAGGTGCAGGGACACCAGCTTTTTCAGGTCACGGAAGCCATTAGTCGGCAGGACGGGGAAGTTGTTCTTCTGCAGGTTGAGAAGCCGCGTTTGCTCAGGCACTTTGGGGATCTTCTTTAACCCTGCATTGTCACAGATGACGTGCTGCAGGTCTCCGCCGTGGCAGTGGCAGCTCGGGGGACATGCCTGAACGATGGAGGCAAGACATGCCACTAGGCTGAGGACACCGAGGAAGAAGCCTGACCGATTCATGGTCAGATCTGGAATTAGTGTGGTGGGAAGAGAAGCAGGAGGAGGAGGAGGGAGATGGGTGGGAGAGAGAGAGTAACTGGGTTTGCAGCATGCTGAACACAGCCCTATTTATAATGTTATTAAAAAGCAAAATCCCTTCCCACAAACCACAGGCAGCAGCCAGTTGGAAGCAACTGGCTTTGGGAACTTACTGTGAGCTTAACCCCTTGGCACCAGGCAGAGGAGTGTCCGCAGTCCTGCCTGGCCCAGCTGCTGAAGCGACTGTGCAGAGGTAGTTTTCCTCTCTGCAACAGGGAGGCAAATGGTCAGGAAGAACAAACGCAGACCTGCTCTGCGGGGAACCTCTCTGGTCCCTGCTGAGCCAAGCGGGGCCCAGATTCATCACTGGGGGGAAAAACCAACCTGTTTCGGTTGAACGGCATAGCAGGCAGCGCTGCTGTGCTTTGCAGCCACCTTGTGCAGAAGCTTTCAGCAGGCTCCTGGGCTGTATTTAGCCTCAGCTGGTTTGGGGAGAAGCACCTTGTCCTGTTATCACAGAGGGTTCTGGGGGGTCTGGTCTTGGTGATTTCAAAGCCATTTGCTTGGGCAGGACTGGGAGAAGATGGGAGCAATACGGGGTCATGCCAAAGGCCACCAGTGCTGTAGTTGCTCTTGCAGTGCAGAGTTTTCGTTGAAGACTTCCCGACCTAGACTACACCTGGAGCTGGCCAAGAAAGGGAGAGCAAAGGCAGTCTTAATTTTTGCTGTGTCTTTTCCTATGAGCAGCTGAGTGTGACACATCCATGGTCATGGTCAGAAGCCCTGTGTGAGGGGGTTTTTCTCAGCACGTGGCACTGTGGAGCAGCGGCTGTTGCTTCCAGCAAGAGCTGGGGCAGTGGCAGAGCCTGCAGGGGAGTGGTGGGGCACGAGCTGGTGGATATGAAATGCCGGACAGTGGTGCCCTGCTGCGTGCCTGGCTCAGATGAGGTGGATGGCAATGTCTGTGGGTCTCGAGACGAAGCTGTGGACAGGGAAAGTTGTGGGCATTGCTAAAGGGTTGGTGAGGTAGGAGAGCAAGGAATTCACTGCTGGAGCTGGGACTAGGGTCTGCCTTGGCTCCTGTCTTGGGGTAGCAGTTGCAGAGGTGAGTTAACAATGCAGGGGATGTCCCTTGTTCTCCCAGTAGAGAAAGCTAAAGCAAAGCGGTTAAAAGCCCCAGCGCCTGCTTCTGTGAGTGTGGAGAGAGAGATCCAGGGGTTGTGGGGTGGGGTTTGGAAGTGGAACATTTTGAACTGATTTCCAGCCAGTTCCTGGCTGCAGCAAACAGCTGAGAGCCGAGCACATAACTGTGAGCTTGTTGAGATTTCTGCTCCTGAGGCTGGCTGCAGAGCCCCAGCGGAGCTTTTGCAGGGGCGAGACAGGCTCAAGAAAGGGAGGAAATCCAAGGGCTGGCTTAGGACACAGACTGGCTTATTCACCAAGATTTCTGGGTTTTTCCATTGTTGCAATGAGGAATTAGCCAGCGCGGCCGAGCATGCTCCGGACGGTGTTATGCAAACTGCCTGGCAGCCCGCGCTCTGGTCAGCAGCTGTCAGTCTGAACGGTGTTTTCATTGCATGGCCCATTTGGGGGAGAAAAGGGGCTTCTGGGGTGTGAATGTAGGTTCTGGTGAGCCTGGGAGGCAGATGGGGTTAGCCAAACGATGTAATGTGGGACCTCAGTGCAAACCAGGCCATGTCAGGCTCCCAGTGTTCATCAGCCCGGAGGTGCAACGCCCTGCGGTCGAGCAGCAGGGGCCTGGGCACTCACCTTACCAAGTGCTTCTCCTGCCTCATCTCCAGAGAGATGCTTTGACCGTCAGAGCTCCGGGCTCCTGCTGGAGGGACCTCCTGCAGGACTCGCTGCTGTAGTTACTGTAGGATTTAAAACTCTTTCATCGAAACAGTGGTATTTTTGCTTATGCCTGATTCACTTGGCACCACAGCGGTCATGCACATGCTTTGATCTCTGGAGTAGCTCTTTGAATGGTCAGGACCTTTGAGACAGCAAAAGAGAAGGTAGAGAGAAGAACCCTCCATCTTTTCCTCCTTTGCCTCTCCAGGTTGATTGGGACTGAGAGTGCCCCTTAAGTGTGCGCTGCTCGTAAAGCTCAGACAGGGAGCTGGGTGAATAGTTGGAAGAGAAAAAAAATCACCTCTAAAGCAACGTCTTTTATCCACTGATTGATTTTTTTTTTTCCTCTGAGCAGGTTCAACCACCTTAGTCTTACTTCTAATCATTTGATGAACAATTCCTGCAGTTACCACCAGCTATGCTGTGCAAGAGCAACTGATGGGTGAGATTTAAAATCCAGCCTGTTTCTGCTGGACACTGAAGCTAGGTAGCCTGTCTGTGCTCCCTCCCCGAGTGCAGCTGATGCCTGATACTTGGTTTTCCCACCCCTTTGCAAAAATTACCGGCTAACAGCTTACAGCTTCTGCAGAGATTTCTGCCAGCGCAGGTCAGATTAGAGCAAAAAGCTGCTGAGGGCCTTGCAAACTCCATCCATAAATACATCCTACCCATGTGTATTTCTGGAACAAGACCCTTTCAGAGGTTAAACCTCAAACCATCTTCCCGTCTGTCTTCCTCTGAGGATAAATTTCCCTTTTTTCTACCATTTATCTCTTTGCTGGCTGAGACTGCATGTATTTGGGGACAGAGACACTCTCCCTGCAGGGACGTGTGTGCTGTGGCTGGAGCAGGCAGGCTGTGGACAGGGGTGAGACCCGTAGCTTCCTCGTGAAGGTGCCGTGACGTAGCTGCCACGATGCCGGTACAAGGTGGGAAGCTGTCCCTACCCAGGGCTCCCCGCCAGCCCAGTGCCTGCAGCAGAAGTTAGGTGGGTTCCGGGTTATTTTTGGTCCTGCGGTGGGGTGACAGTGAGGCAGTGCTACTCAGGGAAGGGTGTCTGCTTCTCAGCTCCATTTCTCCAGGCACAAATGTTGAATAAAAGGAAGTTCTTTCCCCTAATATTTTTTGATTTCCATGCCTTGCTGAGCACATTCCTGTGGCGGGAGCTGGTTGGCATCTGCCACAGCTGGCACCTTGCCCCTGGGGTCCCGGCTGTTTGTGTTTTGAGCTGCTCGCTGGTGGGGTTTGGTCTTCCCACACCGGGTTTTGCAGCCCTGGACTAGCCAGCAAACATCCAGCGATCCTCAAAACCTCGCCTGGGTCCTGCTCGTGGGTGGCTCGCAGGCTGGCAGTGACAATGGCAGCAGTGTCAGTGTTCCTCCTGCTGCGGTGGGATGCTGCAGTGAGCTGGGTCCCGTCCAGCCCCCTGCCTTGCAGGACATGGCAGAAGAGGCAGGATTATCCCACCATCCTCTCTTTCTTAATTGATTAACAGTTCTGCAAACATTCCTGGTGCCTAGTAATTTGCAGATGCTGGACTCCCCTCCTCTCCTTCTTGGAGGCGTTGTGGTCTAAACAAATAAATACAGTTTTTGAAACAGTATAAATATAGATTTGGGGTGTTTATTTGGTGCTGCAGGTCAGAGCTGTTTTGATATAACATTGGAGATGGTCTATTCCATATTTAATTTTTATTTTTGATAGTACTAACACTTCTGGCATATCGATACAGCTGCACATGTTATTCCATGATAAAATGTTCCATTGCTTGCTTAAGCCTGATGCTGTAGTTTTTAAGGGGACCCAGATCTAGTTTTGTACATCAGTGCACACTAGCAATCACCTCCTTGCAGTGGCGCCAGTGTTGCCGGCCCTGGGGTCTGGGCTGGAAGCGAGGGCTCATGCAGCTTGGGGAGGTGCCCTGGGGTGCGTGTACCGTCCCCATTTGCACCAGCCCTTGCGGAGCCAAGCCCCTGCCTCTGCCTGGCACTGCGCGCTGGGGAGGGAGCAGGCTGGGGGAAGGTGCAAGCTCTGCGGAGTCCCAGAGGGGTTGTCCCAAGCGCAGAGCACCCTGCAGGCAGTGTTTGAAGAGCCCTGGGGGGTGGGCATGGTGTGCCCCAGAGGGTCTGCAGGGTCCCCCCCCTTCCAGGCAGTACCTGGAAGAGAGGTACCTAGAGAAGTCCCTGGCTTTTGGTGATGTGCAAGTATCTCATCAGTGACAGCAGCATCTGGGGCTCTGAGTTGATGCCCAAGTTATCATTTCTATTTGCCGTGCGTGCAGGGTATCTGTCACTGTGGCGTGGGGGCCCAGGCTGCTCCTTGGGCTGGAGGAGGTGGTGGTGGGTGCACCTCCTTCCTTCTGATGGTTTTCTTCCACTGTAGCATGGCCTCCACCCATTGATATGTTGCCAGTTTGGCTCCCCGTTGATGTCCACCCACCCTTCCCTTCTGTCTGATCCCAACAGCTGCTGCATGATGCTCTTGGCCTCTCCTGTGAAGCTCACCCAGCCCTTGCTGCCTCTCCCAGCCCTGCTGTGTCCACCCTGCAAGGCACCAGGCATCCCCTAGCAGCCCGCTGCTCTCCCCAGGGCTGCTGACCTCTCTGCAGCTCTTGCAGGCTCTGGGGAAGAGCGGACCTTTCTTCCTTTGCAGAACACAACCGATCCATGCAAGACTCCTGACTTTCCCAAATGCTCCCCAGCCATGAGTTCCCACCCTGTTCCCAGAATGGAAAACCGGCTCCACTCGGTGGCAGCTTCCCTGCTTGTCCTTGGCCAAAGTGAGACCTCCCCATCCCATCCCACCTCGGTTTCAGGGAGGACCTGACGAGTAGGTGGTTTCAGTAGCTGCAGAAGCAATGGGAATGTGCTGTGAGAACATTTAAAATGCAGCATGGAAGCAACAAGATCCTGGACTTCCAGCCATGTCTTCAGTGGGAGCTGAGCTCTCCAGATCCAGGGGGGATGTTACCTTTGCCCCTCGCTTTTTGCTGAGTTCCCTTCTCCAGCAGCTTTGAGCATTCAGGTAGGCCCAAACCAGTGTTTTTCCACCCTTGCAAGACTTTGTTTCTGCACATTTCCTCTCACTTTTTCCTTTTAATTCCACTTTTTCTAAATGCATTGGCACCCAGCAGCAGGGAGGATGGAGTTAATTACATAGCAAAGACCTTTTATCAAGCTGTGGATAAACCAGTAAGTAACTGCACATGCCTTTGCTGGTTGCCACTGGGCAGTGCTTCTGACATGTTGGCAGGGCTGGGGAAATACTTGCAAGCCTCAAGACTTCTGCTCCGCTTGGAAAGAAGAGAAGCAGCTTTAACTCCAGACCGCGAGGAGCAGTTTGTCCTCACTGTACAATAACAGGAGGTCAATTTTCAGCAGCAGTCTTCTGGCCCGGGCAAGCTGGGTTGCCATTTTTGCAGTGGTCTCCTCCTGAGGCAAAGCTATTGCGTGCTATAACACAAAGACGGTGCTTTGGGCACCTGATATTTTTGGGAACGTTTTAAGCCCCATCCAAACTGGGACTGTCTGGCAGCTCTCTGGGTAGGGAGAAATGCCAACAGGGTGGCCACCCTTGAAGATTTGTCCTACAAGACCTGCTTGTTTGTGTCCTGACGTTTTTGACACAAAGATGGCACTGTTGCTGGGGAAGGAAATGAAATCTCAGTGTGACATAGGCTGGACGTGATCAGAAGTTGGTTTTTTTTGCAGCGGCAAAGTTGACCTGAAGGTTCAGGAATATTCCAATACAATTTGGGGTAGCAGGACATCTGCAAAGCAAGGAGATCCGTGTCCCCAGAGGACAGCAAAACTTGGGGATCTTAGTAGAGAGCAGCTGAATGAGGGAAGATCGTTGCTCAGCTGAGAGAGATTTGGAGCTGGCTGCGAAGGGAAGGGCTGGGGCTGACTTTGGTGGAGATGGCTGAGGCAGACAACACACTCAGCACGCGTTTCGGGATAATTAGATCCATCCGGCATGTTACACTGAGAGGGGTTCAAAGGGCTTCTTAGAGGTCCCCTAGCGCATCTCTTGGGTTGCCAGCCTGCTTTCTGTTGTTCATTACGCCTTCTTTGAAGCCTGAAATTCCCTATTATTTCATGGTCAATTTGCTTCTTTTTTCCGAGGCCAATATTGTCTTCAGCAAAGCTCAGTTTCTGTAGGTTTTATTTTGGTGGTTCAAGCCCTGCCATCATCCTCCAGCGTGGCATAACCAGAGGGTGGTGATGAGGGACGTGAAGATGCTCCCTGAGCATCGTTCAGGTCCAGAGGGAATCTCCTCCAAGGACCTCGTGCCCTCCTGCAGCCCTGACCTTCTGCTCCAGTCCCACCCAGTGTAACCCCATTTGGGGTACTGGTGGTCCTGAAGCCAGCCTTTTCACCGCAGCCTTTCGGCAGCAGTTGAATGCGGAGGGAAGTGGGTGTTTTTATTGCTGTTGAACGCTGGGGAAAACCGAGGAGCAGAGAGCTCATGTGACTCGTTCCAAGTTATGCAGTAAATAAGCGGCACAGCTGGGAAAAACCCAGGGTCTTCAGAGTCCCCCGCTCTCCCCGCCAGATCAGTCTGCTTCCCAAATGTTTACTAAAGAGACTGGAGTCTGATTGTTTTTAACTTTATTTTTAATTTTTAGACGCTTCCTTCTTCAGGCTGTTTTGCCTGTTCCACAGTGGTCAGTGTTTAAACAGGGCTAGCAGGAAATGTTTTTGAAATGTGCTTTAAAAAACACAGTTCTGCTAAGATGTTCTTTTTATTCCTGGTTTAGACAGAGGCTTAGGATTCACAAAGAATGAACCTCTTGTCGGTAGGAGTAAGTTAGGCAGCAGTTTGTTTTGGAGCTGTCCCTGTCATTGCTGAAGGCAGGACTGATCTGTGAGCTGGGCTTTGGGGGGGTCACTTGTGGTCCCCACAGTCAAAAAAAGGCTTTACAGTCAATTATGTTCTGTACTCTAGTAGCTCCTCTCAGAGCCAAGGGTCTGAGCTGGACTCCTTGCCTCTGAAAAACTTTGCTTTGACACCAGATACAGCTCCAGTGGAAATTATGGAGCTGATGCAGAAATGATTGGGTGAGGTTTTCTGGACTGAATTATACCAGATGACAAGGCTAGATGATGCTAAGTGTCCCTTTGGGTCTTGAAAGCTACGAATCTTTGTGGGTATCTCCAAGTTTAAATTGGTATATGGGGTTTTGTGGAAGTGTTGTTTCATCTCATGCACCACGAGCTGTGGCTGGGCTGGGACAATGGAGCTGGAGCTGTTGGAGGATGCTCCGCACGTCAGATGAGGGTTGGGAAGGACAGCAGCACTGGCACGAGGGTTTGCTCCAGCCACCGCCTTGGCCCTGGGCACGCAGATGGAGAAAACGCTGTCCCGAGAGAGAAATGCTATCTTGGAAAGGTCAGGAGCAACATCCTGGTGCCTGGCTGCAGAGCGGTGCCGGTGCAGGCAGGCAGGGAGGGGAGGGCAGCGATCAGGCAGCAGACTGAAGGCTGGAGGTTCAGACCGGCGTTCCTCTCTGGGCCGAGTCGGGAAGCCCGATACTGAGAGTGTCAGGGTGTTTATGGGGACAAGCCACCGGCCAAGGCACAGACAGCCGGTGCTTGGGGTTCATGGCAAGCCGCCAGGCATCTAGAGGAGCGTGGTGAGCCACGGCACCCGCAGCATCGTCCTGCCAGGGAGCTGCCTGCCGCTGTGTCCAATTAAACTGCTGGAGCAACCCGGAGAGGCAGAAGGGGTTGACTCAGGGCTTGGCCAGGATCCTGGGACCGATACTGCAATTCATCCAGCAGAGTAAAACAAAAAAACAAAGGCTCTGGGATTTTTAATAAGTGTTTAAGATCTTGGATTTGTGTCTCATCAGTCATTTGATCCAGCCACAGGACTTGTATTAGTGGGTGGGAAAGAAATCCTGTCTGAGCATTAGATGCTGTAGGTTTCCACCCCGGCTGGGAAGCTATCACTGCGTCTGGTAGGAGAAGCCTATTTACAGTCGCTCCCTGTGGGTTGCCAGGCTCCTAGCAGAGCCGTTTGCACCAGATGGTCCCTGCAGCATCCTGGAGACGATCTCCTCCAGATTCCTGGCTAAGAGGAGGCTCCTGCAAATCTCCAGCTCGGATTCACGCTGACCCTGGTGTAGTCAAACAAGAGCGTCAGCCGTTATGACAGACTGTGCCCAACGTGAGATGCTTCAGCAGCCCCGAGCGGCAGAAACCGCCAAGTGCTCCCACCAGTATTATGTATAGCTCGTTCAGGATACGTGCACGCTTGCTCAGGACGCCGCGTCGCAGTACTTCGCAAAGCTCCTCATTGATTTTGGACGCCGCGCCTGGAGTTCGGTGAGCGCCGTGCAGAAGCCCTGGCCGTGCAGCCAGCGATGGAGCCCGGGCGTTTGCTCTAAAGGCATGACGCAGACTGGGTGCCAAGGCTGTAGGAAGACGGTCAGGCCCTGTTGCAGTTCGGTGGGTCAGAGCTGCTCTCGTGTCAGTCTGAAGATGTGGAGGAGAAAGGAGCAAACGCTTCCAGCATCAGCCCTTTCCCAGCTGTGCTCTCCCAGCAAAGCAGCCACCGGTGACATTAGTGGGTGGGAGAGAAACCCTGCCTGCCGACGCACAACACGCTGAGCTATTAGAGAGACCCGAGCAGTGTTCCAGCGTGTCGCACCGCTGAAATGCAGCTCCCGAGAGCTGGCGGTGAAGCAGCAATTCCAGCAATGGTGCTGTTGGTGCAGCTCAGAGCTGCCCAGAGCACCTCCTGCCCAGCTCCTCCTGCCTCGCCAGGCCTCTGAGTTCGACATAAAGAGCTGGAATTTTCCTCCGAGGAGAAGTGACCTTCAGCCGAGGTGACTCAGAGCCTGCCGTTGGGATTAACGGTGAGGGAGGTTTAGCAGCAAGAAGCTTTTGTCCTGCTGTGAGGCTTTCAGTCTGTAAGTGCAGCTGTGCCAAGCGTTGTGCAGCCTTGTGATGCCTTTACGAGGGTTAGAGGAGCTGATGTCTGCACAAAAGGATCTGGAGCAAGAAGCCATGCTGCGGGACACGTGGTCTCCCACAGGAGCCCGCTGCTGCCTCCAAGGTTTTTCCAAAGCGACGTTCAATATGCCCTGAGCTGTCAAAGATGCAAGGTGAACTCAGCACCTTGTGCAGGTGGCTGGAAGGGCACCAAGGCAAAATCAGTGTGTGGCAGAGACGGTAGGCAGCCAACAGGACAGGGCTTGGAGAGACATAGGTTAAAAAAGAGGAGGGTGAACCCAGGGGTCCTCCAAGAAAAGTAGTTGGGGTGTCAAAACTACCTGACACCCAACGTGTTGTGCATGGTGAATGGGGGCTGTGGAGCACAGCTGTGGAGGTGAGGAAGGCAGTGCTCACCTGTGACCTGAGTGACCTGCGAGAACATCCTCCTCCCTCCCACGCTCCCCTGTGGCCATCACTAGCTTCATCTTCCCCATGCCTGGAGCTGTGCTCTTTCCCCTTGAGGCACGTTTCTCCTCTTGTGTTTGCAGGTTGCCTATGGGACCACAGAAAACAGCCCTGTCACCTTCATGGGATTCCCCAATGACAGCATCACCAGAAAAACCGAGACGGTGGGATGTGTCTTTCCCCACACAGAGGTGACCGTGACCCTCCCTGCCTGCTCCAGGTCCCCGGCCTGCAGCCGTCCTCAGTCCGTCCTCCCGGTCTGGTGCAGGAGCTGGGGCACGCCACCATGTTTGGCTCAGACATCCCCTGCTAAGCCCTTCTCTTCCATTGCAGGCAAAAATTGAGGATCCAGAAACCGGGAAGTCTGTGCCTCTGAACACTCCTGGGGAGCTTCAGATCCGTGGCTACTGCGTCATGCTGGGCTACTGGGATGACCCCGCCAAGACGAGCGAAGTGGTCACAGCTGAGAGGTGGTACAAGACGGGGTGAGTCTGGGAACAGCCCCGCTCCTCCGGGTCTGGTCTCTCCATGAAACTTTGGAACAGCTTTTAGCACAGAGCCCTCGGTGCCGAGTGCCCCTGGAGATGGGGGTAGTCACTTCGCTATGGAGGGGCTGTGGGGGTACACTGCAGGGGCAGGAATCGCCTCCCCCGAGCCTTGATGTTTGTGTGGAGGCTGCCGATGGCAATGTCTGGCTGTAGCAGGAGCTCTTTGATCTCTTCCACATGTTCAGGTGGCATCTCAGCCATCACCCTCCGGATACCCTGACCTGGCCTCCAGACCGGGCTGGGACAGGACTAGGAGAGTGGTGTTGTTGCAGGGACCTTGCGAGCCTGGACGAGCACGGCTACTGCAGAATTATAGGCCGTTGCAAGGACATGATTATTCGGGGAGGAGAGAACATCTACCCAGCAGAACTTGAGCAGTTTCTCCACACCCATCCCAAGGTTGAGGAGGTCCAGGTGAGTGGGAGGCAGGTGGGGTGGGTGAGCAGCAATGGTTCCTGTGGTGGGAAACCTGTGCACAAAGCTGCTGGGGCTGCTGCTTGGGACCTGGTTGTCTTCCCCTGTTTTCAGCGTCTCCTTTCGTGTAATATTGGTTGGCGAGCAGGGGGGGAGAGGCTCGTGGCAGGGAAGGGGCAGGCAGAGCTCCTGGCATGGGGCACATCGGTTTGGGCAATCCCCTCGTGCACCAGCTTCACGGCTGCGAAGTGGTGACTGTCATTCTTCAGTTTTTAAACTGCCTGTCCACTTTCATAGCTCCCTCTGAAATTCTTACTTGGAAAGCAGTCTGGAAGGACAGTCTTTACTCATAATTAATTACTAAACTCCTAAATCCAAAAAGACTCCTCGAACGAATCCCTGGAGATGAGGAGTGAGACTTAGCTTCACCCCTTCTCAAGACAGCAATGATTTGCAGCATTGAGCAGCTGCTCCCAATCTGCTGGGATTGTTCTCCTCCAGGTTTTGTGCCAGACAAGTTTCCCCATAAATAAACCACTTACTTAGTCAGTGTTGTGCCTGTGCCAGGCTAGCATCTCTCCTTGGAACAGTCCCAGTGCAGATGGGTTGCAAACCAGCCTTGTTTATGTAGTTTCTAGGGCTTTATGTCACTGCTCTGGACTCAAAAGGATCGACGTGTCTCTAGGATTTCGAGATAACCGGTTCAAGGCGGGGAATGACCGTAGGACTCTTGTGAAATAGCGTGAGCAAACTTTAGAGGGAGATCAGGCTCGAGAAGCCCATCTCCTGGTGCACAGGCAGTGGTCTACTAAGATCTGCCATTATAAGGGTTTCAAATAATCCTTTAATTCGACTTCATCCCTCTCCTGCTGTTTCGTCTGGAGATCCCAAAGCACTTGAAGCAGCCTCACAAGCCTCTGTGTTGGTCGTGAAACCTGTTGCCTGGGTTTTTGGGGAAGCAGAGGCACACAGAAGGTGACAGGTCCGTGTTGCACCCACAGTGAGCTGGTCTGACTCAGCCCTCGCTGCAGCGACTTTGCAAAACCAAAGGAAAGTGCTGGCATCCGGGCGCCCAGCCTGCTCTGCCACCTTTCCTCTGGCAAACGGTTGGGAAGCCCTTCCAGGAGGGCTCGATGTCGTGTAGAAAGCACCGGTGGGACGGTCAGGCAGCTCAAGCTGCCTTTGCCCAGCCCCACACCACGACTCCAGCATCCTGTGCTATGGGTCAGGGGTCGCGCCGGTTTTGCAGCGGACATACCCTGCGGGAGGAGAGGGATGTTCCGCAGGGGTCACACCACGTCCCTCTGTCCCAACCAGGTGGTTGGCGTGAAGGACTCGCGGATGGGAGAAGAGGTCTGCGCCTGCATCCGAGTGAGGGCTGGGCAGGACTGCACCGAGGAGGAGATTAAAGCTTTCTGCAAAGGGAAGGTGGGTCTCCCACTCCTCTGAGCCCAGGGATTCAGTTCCCTGCCGGACCAGTACACCCAGTAGCTGCTGGGGAATTGCAGATGAAAGTGCAGGGGTTTAGAGCAACCGGGGATCCAGCCCTGGCTGGGGTGGGAGGGCAGGATCTGCTGTTCCCGGCAGGTTGTGTAGCGGTTGGTTTTCTCTTCCCAGATCGCCCATTTCAAGATCCCACGGTACGTTGTGTTTGTGAGTCAGTACCCACTCACCGTCTCCGGCAAGGTAAGAGAGGCTGGGGCAGCGCCGGAGCCCTGGGCTCCTGCCCCGTCTCCTGTCTGAGCCTTTCCTCCTCCTCCTCCTCCTCTCTGCACTTTATTCCAGATTCAGAAATACAAGTTGAGGGAGCAGATGGAGAAGCACCTTCAGCTCTGAGCCGGGGAAGGCAGAGTGAAAAAGGGGATCAATCAGTCCCGCTTCAGCCAGCTTCGCGTCTGCTTTTCACCTGTGCCTCGGGCTACGCAGTGCAGCCCTTCCCTCCCCGACATCAGGCTGGTGGCACTTCTTAGTTAATAAAACAGAGCGCCTTTTTTTCCCCGTTGGGTTTGTTTCTTTGCCAACAGAAATACCGCGGTGTGAGGAAGGGATGCTTATTTCGGGAGTTCTCTCCTGTTACTGAAAGGCCTTATGAAGGTTTTAAAATCTTGCATCTCTGAGCAATTTGGCTGCAGCCATTTCAGCCATTTCACTTTGTGAGCCTGAACAGATGCTGGTAGATATTTTCCTGATATTTTAAGTCATAACAGCCTGGCCTGGCTTCCCAAGGTAGGTGAATGCTGTGTCTGGGTGCTGCTGAGACTCCTTGGTCATGTAACACGGCTGATGAACTTGAAATGAGGGGCAGGGCCTTTAGAGAGTGAGACTTTGTATGGGAAGGGGCTCCTTAAAGCTGGCTGGAAAAGCTTGCCCTCTTCCCACACCTCCCCTGGGCCTTCTGACCCCACAAAGAAACACCTCCAGGGTAGATTAGACTTTGTTTATTTTGTCGTTTTGGACAAGACACAAAGGATTTTGCATAAATACCAACATTCCTGTCCTGTCGGCAGCACGAAACAGAGCACGCCCGGGACAGTGTTTTACAGGAGTTATTTGGTAACTCCCAACCATGAAACACTACTCCGAGAAGTGGAAGAGCAGAGCTCCTCTTCCTTCCCGGCAGAAGTGTCCCACCCCAGCTGGGAAGCAGATAACGTCGCTGCTGACTCTCACCGACCTCCCGACCACCTTCTTCCTTCATCCTCCCCGAGCAGGGCTCGCGGCTGGGCCTCCACCTCCGCGCTGGGGCTTCCTCCGACGGGTGGGGGGGAAACGGTGCGACGGGGAGAGATGTGACGCGTCAGCAAGGTCTCGATCCTTGATCTCCCAGCTGGACTGTGGGCTCTACCCATGGAAGCAGACCAAGTGGACAACACACCCACAGTTCGTGCCTGCTTTCTGAAAGGGGAAAAAAACATCCAGGATGGTTCAGATGGTTCATGTTGGACCTGATTTCCCTACGATGCCTCTCCAGCAAGTTCCCAAACTGCTGCTGGGGCTGGTGTCAGTGTGTTTCGCCGGCTTCACCTCTGCCCACCCCAGGGTAAGTGGGATGCGTGCAAGCGAAACACGGGTCTCCTCCCTGCCCTGGTTTTAGGATCCTTATAAACCTTCCTTCCCGGAGGCAGAACCATCACCTGCATTACAGCAACTGCAGCCAGTGACCTTGGGGACGCAGCGGACCTCTAGGTCTGATGTCTAGGGTAGGGCTTTTCACTTTCCTTTGCTTCCCACAGCACTAACCCAAGCGTGGGACAGGCTTTGCAGTGAGAGGAGCTTCCCCTCTGGCTCCTGTCTGATAACTCCCCGCTCTGCACAGCCCCTGTGCTGCCCACAAGCGCCCCGTCGTACTCACCGTAATTGGGAATTTGCTGGTAAGAAATAAAGTCAGCCTTGGCTTGCATGGGTAGACACACTGCTGAGAAACACAGCGGGCGCCAGTCACAACCAACACACGGGGGTACCCGTCACCCCATCCCCGCTCCCTGGAGCTCTGCTCGCATCCCCGGAGCGGTGCTGCACCGTCCGTGGGTCTGAGCCCCGGCAGAGCCTGGGAAGCTCTCCCTGCCATCCCCATCCCCTTCCCTGGGGCACATCCAGCCCTCTCCAGCCGGGTCACCTCCCGACATGTCCCACGACCGTCCCAGGCCCCCGGGACGGCGCAGCCCTGTCTCTTAAGTACTCACATGAGGCGAAGGGCGAACGCTCATGGCTGGCAGCGTGGCCTCAGCGCCCAGGGGCTTCGGGCAGGCTCCGGGGCTCCTGCCCTGCTCCGCGGCCGGGCCCTGCTCTTATAGAGCTCGCTGCCAGCTCGGAAACTCCCGGCTGCCGGGGGCTCTACCCGGGGAAGGAGGGTTACGTCAGGGGTGGGTTACACCAAACTACCGGCTCTTGGCCTGGAAACAGGAATCTGCGGCCACAGCCTTTGTCATCGCTGTTTTTCACTTCTCCGAGGCTATTAATGGTGCGAATTATGAAAAGCAATAATGTCTAAGATCGTCACCGCTGGCTTTGCACAACCCGGCGCGGAGGCGCGCCACGGCTCCCCTCCCCGCACGCTGAGCAGCCCCGCGGCTGGAAAACCCTCCTCCGGCCCCAGGGGGAGGCCCGAGGAGCCCCGTCGGGACCGTGTGCCCGGGAGGGCACCGGCCGCGGCCCCCCCCCCGGCTGGCACCCCGCACCCCGCCGCCCCGGCCCCGCCGTGCCCCCGCCTCGGGGCGGTGCCGCCGCCGCCGCGGGGCCCGATGGCGGTGCGGGGCTGGCGGCCGGCGGCGGCGGCGATCGCTGCGGCGCGGCCCGGCGGGGGCGGCCCGGGGGCAGCTCCGGGAGCGGCTCCTGCCTCGGGACCGGCCCCGGAGGCGGGAGCGGGAGCGGCCGCCCCCGCCACGGCCGCGCTCTACGTGCACGTGAGCGGGGGGAGCCCGGGCCTGCACACGGGGGGTGCACGGGGGTCCTGGGAATGCACATATGGGGAGCACGGGGGTCCCAGCCTGCACACGGGGGGGGGGGGCACGGGGGTCCCGGGCCTGCACACGGCGGGGGGTGGGTGCACGGGGTCCCGGGATTGCACACGGGGGGTACGCGGAGATCCTGGGCCGTGGGGGGGTGCACGGGGATCCCGGGATTGCACACGGAGGGGTGGGACCCAGGGACTTGCACGTGGGGGGTGGGGGTTGCAGGGGGACCGCGGGCTTGCACGCGTGGGGTGCACGTGGGACATGGGGCTTGCACACATCGGGGAGGGGTTGATGTGGGACCTTGGGGCTTGCTCATGTGTGGGTGCACGCAGGGTGCTGGGGTTTGCACACGTGGGGGGCATCCCAGCCTTGCACCCCATGGCCATGCACGCGTGGGGGGTGCTGAGGGGGGTCCCCAAGCTGTGCACATGAAGGGTGGCACCCACAGGGCACACACCTTGTGCCCCTGGGGCAGACTGGGGCCTGTGCATGGGGCTGGGACTGCACAGCCCCCCCTAAAAAGTGGGGTGCCTGGGGATGGGGGGCACAGCCATCCCCCACGACACCCCATGCTCGCAGTGGCCCTACTGCCGCAAGCGCTGCTCCTACTGCAACTTCAACAAGTACGTGGTGCCGGCGGTGGACGAGGCGGCCGTACGCGCCTGCCTGGTGCGGGAGGCACGCACCCTGCTCCGCCTCAGCCAGGTGCAGAGGTGGGTGCGTGGGGGGGTCTCCGGGGGGGCGCAGGGCCCTTCGGCACCCACCTGCAGCCTCCCCACCGTCTGCCCTACAGCGTCACCTCCGTCTTCTTCGGCGGGGGCACCCCCAGCCTGGCCAGCCCCGGCACCATTGCAGCGGTGCTGGAGGCCGTGGCGGGGGTCGCCCACCTCCCTGCTGGCACCGAGGTCACGCTAGAGGCCAACCCCAGCTCCGCCAGCACACCGCGCCTCGCCGGCTTCAGGGCGGCCGGCGTCAACCGCCTCTCGGTGGGCGTCCAGGTAAGGGGGGCTCGTCCCTGTCCTGTCCCAGCCCCTCCCGTGCTCCCCACTTCCACCGTGCTCCTTCCGTAGTCTCTGGATGACGCCGAGCTGCGGCTGCTGGGCCGGGAGCACACGGCGGCGGAGGCGCGGGGGGCCGTGGAGGTGGCGCGGGGGCTCTTCCCTGGCCGAACCTCCATCGACCTCATCTTCGGGCTGCCGGGGCAGAGCCGGGGCGCCTGGGCCCGGGGGCTGGAGGCGGCACTGGGGCTTTGCGACGACCACGTCTCCCTGTACCAGCTGACGCTGGAGCGGGGCACGGCCCTGGCGGCACAGGTCTGGGGAGGGGCCCTGCCCACACCCCCCCAGGACCTCCTGGCTGACATGTATCAGACCGCCCGCACCATGCTGGTGGCCGCCGGCTTCCGGCACTACGAGGTCTCCAATTTTGCAAGGAAGGTAGGGTGCCCCCCATGCTGTGCCCCCCTCCATACCATGCTGCCCCCCACCAGCAGGCTCAGCCCCCCTCACCCCAGCCAATGCTCCCCCCCAGGGTGCCCTCAGCACTCACAACCTCTCGTACTGGCGGGCTGAGCAGTACATCGGCGTGGGGCCAGGTAAGTCAGGGTGACAGAGGGGCTGGTGGGGGTGTGTGCATGGCCCTATGTGTCCCCTGAACTCCACTGTCCCCCCCTGCTGCCATTGCAGGGGCCCACGGGCGGTTTGTGCCACGGGGAGAGGGCGGCCACAGCCGGGAGGCCCGTGTCCAGACGCTGGAGCCAGACAACTGGATGCGGGAGGTGCAGAGCCAGGGGCATGGAACCAGGAGGCGGGTGGTGCTGAGCCCACTGGAGCAGTGAGTAGAGGGGTGTCCCCCTCCCTGCACCCCCTCCCCTGCCATGCTGCCCCGCAGCTCTCCGTGTGCCCACAGGCTGGAGGAGCTGCTTGCCCTGGGACTGCGCACGGACGAGGGCGTCACACGCAAGGTGAGGAGCCACGTGTGGGAGAACCCGTCACCCACCCGCAGCTCATGACCCACGGCTAATGACCCTCTCTTCGCCCTGGGCGTGCAGCGCTGGGGGTGTTTCTCCCCCCAGCTCAGCCTGGAGGCTGTGTTCGGGGCGCCAGGGGAGGCGAAGGCGCTGCAGGAGCAGGGTTGGCTCATCCTGGACAGCGGGTGAGCCCGAGGGGTGCCGGGGTGGTGGTGAAAGGGCTCCAGCATGGAGCCCAGGCTCAGCTGCCACTTCTTCCCCAGTGGCTTGCGGTGCACCATGAAAGGCCTGGCCCTGCTGGACTCCCTCCTGCCTGACCTACTCTGCCAGCTGCAGCGGTGCTGGGCCCCACCAGCCATGCCCGAGGAGGGGAGCTGTGCCCGGCTCCAGCACCCCGAGGAGGAGCCCATCGGGGGGAGCGGGGCTGGTGGCGAGGCTGTGGGGCGCAGCGGGCTCGCGGGGGCTGTAAGCCGCAACATACAATCACAGAATCGTTAAAGTTGAAAAAGACGTCTAAGATCATGAGGTCCAAACACCAACCCAACACCCCCAGGCCTCCTAAACCATGTCCCCAAGTGCCACGTCTGCACGTTTTTGAATGCCCTGAGGGATGGTGACTCCCCCACCTCTCTGGGCAGCCTGTGCCAAGGTCTGACCACTCTTGCAGTGAAGACATTTTCCCTATTATCCAACCTAAACCTCCCCTGACGCAGCCTGAGGCCGTTCCCGCTGGTCCTGTCACTGGTGACTTGGGAGCAGAGACCAACCCCCCCTCACTCCAGCCCCTCTCAGGCAGCTGCAGAGAGCGAGAAGGGCTCCCCTCAGCCTCCCCTTCTCCAGGCTAAACCCCCCCAGCCCCCTCAGCCTCCCCCCAGCACACTTGTGCTCCAGACCCTGCCCCAGCCCCGCTGCCCTTCTCTGGACACGCTCCAGCCCCTCCAGGCCCTTCTTGTCCCGAGGGGCCCAAACCTGAGCCCAGCATTCGAGGTGGGGCCTCCCCAGGGCCCAGCACAGGGGCCCCATCCCTGCCCGGCTCCTGCTGGCCACCCCAGGGCTGACACAAGCCCGGGGGCTGGTGGCCTCCTTGGCCACCTGGGCACTGCTGGCTCATGCCCAGCCGGCTGTCAGCCAGCCCCCCCAGGGCCTTCTCCGCCGGGCACTTCCCAGCCCCTCTGCCCCAGGCCTGGGGCGCTGCCTGGGGTTGGTGTGACCCAAGGGCAGGACCTGGCCCTTGGCCTCGTTAAACCTCACACAACTGGCCTCGGCCCATGGATCCAGCCTGTGCAGGTCCCTCTGCAGAGCCCTGCTGCCCTCGAGCAGATCAACACTCCCGCCCAACTTGGCGTCATCTGCAACAGTGGTGAATAAAAACACGAGAGGGGGTGGGAACGGCGCGGCGCTGCAGGTCCCGATTTGGCTGCTGCCGCTCCGCGCATGCGCACAGCTCTCACACGGCGGGGCGAGCAGCGGTACCATAGAGTCGCGGGGTTGTGAGGCGCCTCTCTAGGCGGCGGCGCCGCGCGTCTCTCTGGTGCGCGGGTGGCGTTGCCATGGCGCCCGGGCGCGGAGCGGGCCGGCGGGATGCGGCGGCGATCAGGGCCCGGGCCGGCCCGGCGGGAGCTGCGGCCCGGCACCCCCGGCACCCCCCCGGGTACGGCCCCGGCCCCGGCCCCAGGCCCAGCGCGGGGCCCGGTCTGTGCCCCCGGTGCGGCCCTGGCCGCGCTCACACGGCCCAGGGGTCCCCGCCGCTCCCGAGCCGCCACAAACAGCCCTTTCCCCACGCAATGACCCCCCCCCCCCTTGTCTTTTATTATTCTTTTATCCTTTACCTGGAAAGGCTGCGTAATGTCACGCGTGTCGAGCAGCCGCTCCCAGCTGGAGGGACTCGCAGGTTGTGGGTACGGGGAGAAGCAAAGCCCCGGCGGGGCTGCCCTGGGCCGGGGGCGGGGGGCTGCCCTGGGCCGGGCCGGGGGGGGCTGCCCTGGGCCGGGGGGGGCTGCCCTGGGCCCGGCTCTGCAGGGGGTTGCTGTTTGAGAGCTGTTTCGCTGTTTAGGAGCTTCTGGAAACCCAGTTGCCTGCTAGCAGAGTCGTGCTTGGTGAGCATAGCTCAGCTGGGCAGCAAAGCTGTGCCTGCGCTTGCAGCTGTTGTAGGGAACTTTGCAGGAATTTGTTCTTCTACCTGTGGGAAGCACAGGCTGTATTTATCCAATCTGTTATCTCTCATCTGGAATAAATTGTGAGACAGTTCAGTCCTAGTGACCTGCTTTGGTCCTCGTAGCTTACCAGAGTTTGGCTTTCCAGTTGTAAGAGATGCTGAATTTAATTGTTCTGTGCAACCTTAAAAAGACCCACCCCAAACCATAGTTCAGCTGGAAATGAATAGCCAGGCTGCAAGAGGAAGATGGGGTTTTCTTGGGAGTCTGAAGAGGAGGTCTTTTCATCTCTTTTTCAGACAAGAAGGAAAAGACACATGAACTGTCCCCCTCAACAATTTCAGAAGAGCCTGAGCCCGTTCCGTGTGTCCTGCAAGGCGATGACGTCCAGGCGCTTGCAATTAAAGCGGAGGACCTGGAGAAAGTATGTATTTTTACCGATAGAAACAGCTACCTTAACTGACACTCTCCTTCCATTTTGTGTGTTTAACAGAGGCTGCTGTCCATTTACTTAAACCAAAACCCAATCTTGGAGTTCAGTTCTCGTTCCATTTTGTCTGTCCCGCTTTTTATGACTTGTCAGATCGTCAGGTTCAGTTGCTAGAAGTAAAGGACTATTGATCTTTACACAATCTTTTCAGATGGAAGGATAAGTCTCCTGCATCTTCAAAATTACGATTCCAATCTTCTTTTCTAATAAGATGTGTAAGTTGTTTAGTAACTATCACCATGTCCCTTTCAAAACTTGGGTCAGGCTGTGTGAGTGGAAGCATTTGACACCAAGTGACACAGCAGAAAACTATTGGGAAAGCAATTGACAACTCTTTTCCCTGCGCCAGTTATAAAGCAGGGTCCAGAAGAGTAAAGACAGTAACTAAGCTGGAAACTCCACAGTCATGTAACGTGCTTCTTGTGGGAGGAGCAGCCTGGACTGATCTGACTTCTCTGCATATCCTAGAAGGCTCAGAAGGAATGAGGTGAGTCAGTATGTACCTAATTGCATTATGACTGTATTTCCTGAAGCTCCACGCTCCGCACCTTCCCCATGATGCTGGGAGAGCTCCAGTTAGGAGGAAATACCTCGTTCGAAAATATCGACCTGAAGAGACAAAGAAGAAGTCATGTTTCCTCGTAGCATGTCCTGCTTTCCCAAAGGCACCCAGGGAACCACTGAGTTTTTCTGGTAGGGTTAACCTTCACATCTTTGGGTTTGGTTTTGCCAAGCCTGGCTTTATTGGCCTGACTCTGGGATTGCTTGGGGTCTTGGGGTTTTTTTGTGTTGTAGGACCAGGATTGTTTGATGGCTGTGAAGAGATTCTCCCCCATCACATTTTGGGAAGTCTCCAGGAGTTCAGAAAGGAAGCTTTGGCCAGAGGAAACACTCAGGTTGGTTTGTAAAGTTATGAATATGCTGCTGTGCGACACTCTTCTAGAGGCGGAGTGCAGTGCCTACAGTACTTTTTGATGATTTCCAGCGCCTGTCAGGAACGGGTCATGCCTGAGGTGTGGTTTTCCCAGCCTCTCATGCTCTGTGGGGAGGGCTTGCCTTCAGAGAAACTGCACCAGCAGGTTTTGAAGTCCTGCGTGCAGGAGGAGGTCATGGAGGGAAGAATTAAAGAGGCTTCCTCTTCCATATGTGCTGGCGTGTCAGGCTCACACGGGAAGAGCTGGTGTTGCAGCAACGCCATTGCTCAAGTCTAGTTACTCAGATGAACCCTTCCATTGTTTCTGAGTGTGTTCCTAATAGCCTATTTTTGTTCCCCTCAGAGTGATCAAGTAAAAGTACTGCCAATCTGAAGAAGTCTTTTCTCCTCCCCTCTCCCATCCTTGCTGTGGTGGCAGTGTGCATGGAGAGGTTAACTGAACATTTCCTTTCTCTTCAGATAGCAGATTTTATTAAGGTTTCTCATCAAGATGTTACTGCAGCAGCTTTAAAAGAGGAATGTGGTGGAGAGAAGGAGAAAAAGGTTCATCAGACCCCACTAGCAGAGCACAAAGCTCTGCAGAACTGGCACCGTAATATGGCAATCAGGAAAAAGCAGGAGAAATATCTAGGAGGTGAGAAAAGCTGAGGCCTCGTTCTGTGAAACTCTGTGTGCAGGTGGGGAAATTGGATGGCACCACAACAGATGGTAATGGTCACAGCTGACCGGGGTTAATCCCGTTGCTGTTGCATGTTCTGTGAGCTCCCCACGCTGCTAGTGGCTGTGGACACTGTGGGGAGGTGAGCTGGTGGGTCTGGCTGGGGAAAGGACAGTGGATTTGGTAGGGGATGGGGTAAGGGGGCTACACATGAGCAATAATGATAAAGGGTGTGCCCAGAAGTGCAGCACCAATGATTTGATGTTCCTTCTTTATAGAAATTCTTCAGAGGCCAGAGAATGAATTGCTGATGAGCATCTCGGAGGATTACAGGCAAATCCAGGAGGAGCGTGACCTCATTGACCGGAGTCTCCCTGCCCTGCTTCCTGGGAAGGTGAGAGCCCCACTTCCTCTGCATCCTGGCTGCGCTGCTCGTGGGAAGGAGCTGAGACACTGGTGTTCTGGGTAACATCTCCGAAGAGCTGTCGTTGGATATTTATCAAAGCCACTCAAAGCCCTTCAGCCTAGCGTTCAAGCAGAGCTTTCAGTGACTTCAAAAGTAAAAACATGAACTGTGCTATCCGTGCTAGTCGGAGGGCAGCGGTGGTGTGCTTGGGCTCCTTGCTAATGAACTGCTGTAGGTGGGCAAGTGCCATTTCTTATCACCAAAGATTCTTGTGCTGGGAAATGGCGTGGGGACATGCTGCAATTGCTGTTCCAGGGGCAGAAAGATCTGATAGATTCAGGCTTGAATTTGAGCGATTGCCATGGAGAAAGGGGGTATGGGTAAGTCAGGAGGATTATGGGAGTATCCTATGTTAAAATTATTTTTTTACATTTATAGCACTATCAAAGAATTTGCACTTGCATGAGGCATTATTTTAATATCATTCAACCTTCATGTAGCACTAAATAGAATCAAGCTCTTCTTTTGTCTTTGACAGCAGCCTGCTGGAAATTTTGGCTTGTGTTGCAGAAAGCGATAACTTACAGACTTTTAAAATGTTCATATAAGCAGAGTTAGACCCTTCTTCTTTTTAGCTTCTAGTCGCTGTGAAAGTAGCAGGCAGCCATACGCCTCTGAAAACGTCAGTGGGAGCCTTGTTTTCCACCCTAGGGCTACCGAAGGGGAAGCGAGTTCTGGAGCCAGCCCGAGCGTATTGGGGATGAACTCACCGGCCTGACGCTGACGCTGACTCAGAGAGAACGCGGTTACCCAGAGCCAGTCACTCATGTGGGGAAACCCCGCACTGTCCGGATGGAAACGGGTAAGGGAATGTCACAGAGAGGTGACTCCGTAGAAATGGGGTACAAGTGTGGAGGGAGCAGCAGAGAGAAATAGTGACTCCTGCAGGTCCGGAGGCTTGTGCTATAATTGTCCCTCTGACAGCTGCAGCACCAGCTACTTCCCAGTCACCTGTTGGACCTCTTTAAAACACCATGAGACCAAAGTTTGTCAGAGAGTGGAATTAATAGGCATGTGGGTATGTAGACAATGAGCTCTTGTATGGGTATTTCCACAGGTCTGAAGCCTCCAAGGAGGATGCCTTTCCATCTAACCTGGGATAAGAGTCTTTTCCTAAAACATCGACGTCAGGAGCTAAAATCTGTCCTAGAGGAGATAGATTTTTATAAGCCGGTAAGACTGGAGGAACGAGGACGTTCTTCACATCTCTCGTCTCTTGTTGGATGCTGTAGAGTAAAATAAAATTGCCAAGAACTGGATCTGAAGAAGCATTAGGAATCTAAAACTTAGCCCCACAGTGCTTATGTTGGAAGTTCCCACATTTCCAAAGGGCCACACCCATGAAAGGTTGTCCAGCCTCCCAGAGCGTTGCATGGAGTGATCAGAATAGGACCCTGAACCAGCAGCATGCAGCTGCCAAGGCCGAGGCAATGAAAAACCTCTGCCAAATACTGATGTAGAACTTTGATTTAGTGCCTCAGGGCAGAGGGAAAACACCTTTGCCCCTGTGCAAGACACGCATCTGAAATAATCTCCTGAAGGCAGGTAGCCCCTCCTCTTAAAAACTGAACAAACATCACCCTTCTCTTTCTGAAACCTGGCTCTGGGGATGAGAAACGTGTGAGGGAGACTTTTCCCACCCATGCAGTCATCTGGGATTCTTGGGAGACCCAGAGGTAGTTCCCTCCTGTTTCTCTTAAATATTCATTGGATGCTCCTGTGATGGCTTTTAGAGGTAAGATATTGCAACTTCATTTTACTTAGTACATTTGTCTGGTATTTTAACTTCCTTTCTATATAAAAAGAGAAAACATGAGATAGTCATTTTTCTTATGTCCAGGATCTGGATGGACTGGAGGTGATTGGTAAAGGGCAGCCTTTCATATCAGTCTCAGCAGACTCTTTTCCATGTTCCACCACTTCTGAAGAGTCTGAAACCCTGTAAGTTTTACTTCATGGCAGAAATAAAGAATTTTGGGTATGTGCCATCAGTCTGTAAAGGTATCCTTAACCATCCTTATCCAGAATGCAGGGGAGTCTCCGCTGGGGCAGAGTAAGGGGCATATTCTAATATTAAAGTCACCAGATTTAGGAATCAAGCAGTTCCCTTGTGCCTTGGGGCCTCCTGCCTAAGGAGCAGAAATCAGAGAAAAGGGGTTGGGTTTTTTTGAGGCCCTTCCTCCACTCTTCCCTCTGTGTGGCTCCAGAGCTTACATGAGGCAGGGTGGGGATTCGGCTCTAAATTACCTCCATCTGGCTGTCTTTTTCCAGCCTTCCACTTCCATCATCAATTTGCCTTTTATCCCTGGCCTGTCCATCTGTAACAGGCACGATGCAAGGGCCTCTCCTGATTCAGTCAGGTACCCTCAGCCTTCCTGAGGCAGGTATCGTTTAGAGTTCTGGCTGTCCTGTCCTCCTTGGTGGTGACAAGTCACTAGCTGGAATTTACCACACCTGCAGTGCTCTGTCCCTAAAGCGGTGACTGTAGAAAAGCATTTGTTGGGATTATTTCTTACAGGGTCTTGTAAATCACCCCTGCTTCTCCCCTCTCTGGAAGTGAATTGCGCTCCATAAAAATGCTGGCTCTTGTTCTTTTTAGCAGTGACTCCTTAAGGGACTCCCCCGATGTGGTTCCAGAAGCAGTACTGGGTCCATCTTTAGACTTCTGTGGCCAGCCTGCTCGTTGGATCAACTGCATTGCTCCTTGCAGGGTAATTGTGTGCTTTTTATTGTTTAGTCAAGCTAAGCCTGCTTGAGTTCCCAAGTCGCAGCTGTACAATGAGTACCACGCCCAGGCCAGAGAATGGGGGATTTATTCTGAGCATAATAGAGTATCCCTGCGTTTGCTCCGGAGAGATCTAGAAACAGAAGGGCTTGCTCCCTCCGTGGTGCGAAGCTCGGATTCCCAGGCGCTCTCTGTATAATGGCCACTTCATTGGACCTGCCTTACAAGTTCTCCTACCAAGGCTCAACCCCTTCTTTGCAGTATGACTTCAGGCAAGATAAATCCTTCTAGATGGAGTAGAAATAGTTATCTCTGTCTTTTGCCTCTTCCTTGTAGGATGAAATTGGCATTGCTGCCCGGCTCACCTTTGAGACTTTGGCCGGTGAGAAAGCGGAAAGCTCCCTGACGGTGAGCAACAATGGCACAGCCGCCATCTGGTACAACTGGATGAGGCTTCCCCAGCAGATTCCCTCCAGAGAAACCAAGGGGAAGAAGATGCCCTGTTTTTACTTTGATACCAGACCAGGTAGGAGAGCTGCTGATCTCCGAGGCCCTTGTCTGTAGACCAGAGAGCACCTATGCAGGAGTTATCTGAGATGCCGAGTCTGACTAATGGCCGAGCAGGCCTGTGGGGTGATTCTCCTTAGGAAGCCACCCTGGGCGTCGGAGCTGACTCATGAGAGGTGTGCGAGGCAGATCCCTTTCATGGGACTTAAAGGGAAGAAGGTTGCTCCTACTCTGAATGTAAATTGGTAGAATATTGAGGAGTGATTCATTTTCTGATGGCAAGCTGGGTGCAATCTGCCAGAGAGAGTACTGAGCTCACTGTAAAAGGAGCATGCAGTGGAAATAACACCAGTTCAGTAACATGGTGACTGGGAGTAAATCTGGAAAGAGAAAAATAGCTGGATGAAGTGTGAGTAACCAGCTGAGCTATGGAGAAATGCTTGTGCACTTGGGGTGCAGTTGGAAAAGGGTCAAGTTAACCAGGTGGTTTCTTACAGACCAATGCATTTTTCTCTCATTTCAGGTGTAATTTTGCCTGGAGAAACTAGGGAGTTTTTCTTTCTTTTCAAGTCACAGAGAGCAGGCATTTTCAGCGAGTCCTGGGAATTTAGGACACATCCTCTGTTATTAGGAGGAGCTCTGCTGCAGGTGACCCTTTGGGGAATTGCTGTGTATGAGGATAAATTGGCTGACCTCAGAGAGAAACTGGAGGTAACCGAGCATGTAACTGGGTAACTTCGAGCTTTGAACTTAATATGCAAATAGAGGATAAAGGTGGGAGTGGATGACATGGTATTTTTATTGCTGTGCAGTTAGGGCTGAGAGTGAGATGATTGTTTATTTACAGAACATCTGCACATACTTGAGCAGGTTTGCTAAATAAAATGGAAGAACTCTGCAGTCTATTGTAACGTTGTTAATAAAGACGCGATTGTGCCTCCTAAACTGTTCACGTTGGTCCTTTAAAGAATTAATTTCCTGTAGGTAATGAATTTCATTAGTTACTTAGTGGGGATGGGGTTACGTGTCGTACAGTATGACCTCAGTTAAGGTATAAATTGAAAATTACGCTACCCTTTGAAAAGTATAGTTTGGGGGAAGATTCAAGGGGGTTAGTTGAAAAGCTGTTGTAAGTATCGCTCTACTTAGTGGGGTTTGCAGTTATTCCTGTCCTTGTAACCCTGTATAGCATATACACGTGGTCACTGGCATGGGTGCAAGTTTGTTGGTGTGTCCGTATATGGAACGGGGACTCACGTATGTCGTGGTTGTTGTGATGCATCAGGCTGACCTGGCTGCTCGAGAGAGTGCTGCTATAGTAGAAGAGAGTCTGAAGGAACTTCTTGTCCGAATTCGGACCCCAGAGCGTGCCCCGTCTCCTGCGGGTGCCTACGTCACTGAGGAAGAGTTGTTCCACCAGAAGAATCCTGAGGTGACATTTGCCATTTGATGGGCTGCACAGCTGAAATAGCAGGGAGGGAAGACCCATGGGGCTGGCGCATCCCCGGGTTTCTGGAGGCTGGCACA
This sequence comes from Phalacrocorax carbo, assembly GCF_963921805.1. Lineage (NCBI taxonomy): Eukaryota > Metazoa > Chordata > Aves > Suliformes > Phalacrocoracidae > Phalacrocorax > Phalacrocorax carbo. The sequence goes on from NC_087528.1 coordinate 2,447,067, forward strand.
GTCTGCCATGGCAGCTTTAAGGAATAGGCTTGTAGAGGAAAGGGTTAGCTTATTTCACTATTTACCTTTTTCCCCTTATCACAGTTGCATTATCAGCATCAAGTGGTAAAGCAGCTGCATGAACTATGGAGACAGCACATGACTGTTCCCTCAGCCTTTGAGGAGAAAGTGCCCTCGGGCCAGAAGAGCGCTGCGGAGGGCATGCTGTACCGGGAGAGTACCTCGGAGGCTCTCCGTGCTCAGAGCAGTGCCGCAGAGGTCCCGGGCTGGGAGAACACACTCGAGGAGGCTCCAGATCAAACGGTGAACGTGGAGGAGGAAGAACCAGGCCCCTCAGGATGGAACCTTTCCTTCGAGGACTTTAAGCAGGTGGTCACCCCTGTTCCCGCTCCTGCTATGACAAGCCGATGGTGTTTTTGTTTCCCTACAAATAGCCTGGCCTACCCCAGTGTGAGCCCACCCAAAGGTCTGCTTCCACTGTGCTGTGAGTTAGAGATGATTTATTTTGCATGTCGCAGAACAGCACTTCAGCTCTGCTGACCACACCCTCGGTGCTCTTGTAAAGAGATTCCCAAGAGACTTTGAGGGCTGTTGTGTGAAGGAGAGAACCATGCACTGTAATAGATATTTTAAGCTCTTTGCCCATTTAGCTTTCTGTCATCCCAGGACTGAATGCGGGGGGCAGGCTAATCCCACAGCCTCCTGGGGCTTCCCCAAGGGCTCCTTTCCTTGGAGAGTCCTTCCCATTCATCAGAGCACTAAGGGAGCACTCGTGACAGGCTGTGGATAAAGTACAGACCTCCCTAGATTAAAGCAAGAGTGGTTTGGATTCTGTCAGTGCAGTTTTTCTGTAGTGCTCTCTTGGAAATATCTCTGCTGTTTTTATAACTAATCTTTCCTTCGGGGCCTTCTAGCTCGCTAGAATCCCTGCTCTCCAACTTCACAGGAAGTTGCAAAGGGGCTTGCTGTCAAGCTAACTAGGGGTCTGGGATTGCTCCCCAGATCTTGGGTCGCGTGTGCACCTTGGCCAAATCCCAGCCGTGTAGGAGGGTTTCAGACGGGTGTCTGAAGAGAGAGCCCTGGTGTGCTCTGTTTAGCTCAGGGTCCACGGACTGGGAATGAAGACTGAGAAGCAGCACTCCACGGACCCTGTGTTTTCTCTCTCATCAGGCTATAAAGTCAATCCCCAAGGAGGAGCAGCGAGAAGAAGCACTGACCCAGCTCAATAAGGCAGCACTGGAGCTGTGTGTTGAACAGAGGCCAGCTCAGTCAGACCTTTTGTATCAAACCTGGTGCGTTACCTTTGCAAGATAAAGCTTGTAAATGCATCGTGTGATCAGCCGCCTCAGCAAGCTGTGTTGCAAGCGTTGTGATTCAGAGTGCAGATAATTGTATGAGGTCTAGAAGTCTTCTTTACACTCTGGGTTTTTTTCAGTAGATTAGTTGTAGCACCTGTCTAGGACCCAAATGCCATTGTTTTTTTTCCTGGAGATAAGTTTAGAATATTAAATTAATGTAATTTTTGGGAGTATACAAGATTATTTCTGGCAAAATTACTCTATCTTTATGAAACCTTTGGGTAATTACCTGTACCCTTTTACTCAGATAACTGTATCCTCCCTGGTACAGTCTCTCTGTTCCTTACTCAGGCTTTCAGACTATAAACGTATCAACAGCTTCTTCTTGCTTCTAAATTAGGAGGATGCAGGTTCCTCTTGGTAAACGCAGAGAGCGGGTCGATGCTGATTTACCAACATCTATTGTGTTGAAGAGGAGGAGATCTAGTTTCACAGTAATATTTATGGGTCCACATGAGCCCACTGATTTGCAAACTGTTGAGACCTCAGAGAGCTTGGACGAGGCCCTCAGAGACATGGTGTGAATCTGGGGTTGGACTCGATGATCCTTGTGGGTCCCTTCCAACTCAGGACATTCTATGATTCTATGAGGAAAGTAATTCAGCTTCTCTCTGCACACATTTTTAGATGGTGGGTGCTATTTTATTGGTTTAGTTGGACAAAGCAGGTCTCGGCTCTGAGGTGCTTTCGCTCCTGGGCACAGGGTGAAACACGATGGCAGCTGCTGTACTTGTCTCCCTTCTGATTCTGATACTTTTTCTCAGTCTCCAGCTGTGGCGTGAAACAATCGATGGTCTGGTGAGTCACTCTGTGAAGCTGAGATCCCTGCTGGGCTTGCCTGAGAAGGACACCTATGTAGATGTTGTTCCAGAGGGAACAGGTAAATGGTAGTTTTAGCACAGGAACCGTTTTCTGTGGACTCTTGGAAATCCAGAAAACGTGCTGAATTTCAGCAGAAATAGTGATTTCAGCAGTTCCCCCTCAAACTTTTATAAGGAAACACATCGGAAAACATGGCAGATTGTGTGATACTAATAGTGATGTGTGGTTTGGTGTCATTACAGAAGCGCCACACAAATAAGTTGCTTAATTTAGCCATGGCTTTCACGGAGACTAATGCAGAAAACGCCAGCTTGCTCTTAGCTGTCTTACAGGCTTGTTCTGATACACACCTGAGACCTGTTCCTTCCTTATTTAAACAAAATACTCTTCAAGGTATTGTTTTGTAGTGCAGTACAGCTTAGATTAATACGAAGAGGAAAACACGTTGCAAAAGTAATATACTTCCACTGTGTGAGCGCAGTGGGCTTGCCTTTCTGCATGTGAAAATGTTGCTTTTGGGTAATTGAAACGCTTTATTTTATAGGGGAAGTAAAGCAACCTATAAAAGGAGGAAAGGAAGACAGAATAACCACTAGGAAAGAAGAGAGTAGGTCATTTGGTGCTAAGGATAAAGAAGGCAAAAAAAGAACAACAAAGACAGCAGGGAAAGAGAAAGAGGTATGTGTTGGGATGCCTGTTGAACCTAAGCGCTGGGGATGGTGTGATCCATTCTGAAGTTATTGATCCTGAGTTTGGGCTGGTTGCCAACCCAGTGAAAGAGGTGCTGCCTCTGGGAGGTGCATCTTGCACCACTCTGAAAGGTGTTCTCCCTTTTGTCACTCTTTTTTGTGGTCTGTCCCTGAACAGGAATATCCAAGCAGCAGGAAGTTAAAAGTAAGAGATGAGAAAAAGCTGAAATCTTCCACTTCATCGCAGGAGGTGAAAGAGGGAGCACAGCCTGTGGAAGCCATAACTGCAGAGAGAGTAGAAGCTCCTCAGGAGCGGGTGGACCCTATTTTGTTTGGGACATACCAGGAAAAACTTTATATTGAAGTGAGTCTGACTTACATATTTGTTTCTTGGTTTTATTCTTTGCTTGTAAGCTTACACTGAAGCTTAGGCGGAGGGGTAAGCGTTCTGTTAAACTCGGAACACTGACAAACGTCCGCCTGTGTTTCTGTAGCAAGGTGAGCATGAAATACAAGGTAAGATGTCCTTTATTCCAACCTGGAATCTGCTAACATAAATCCAGCCATCACATAGCCACATGCGGGATTTCTGTCTGGGATGTCTTTAGCATGCTTGCGGACTCTTGAGGGATCAGCAGAATTAATTGTATCTCGGATAATGTTAAACACACTTCGTAGCCAGAAAAGTTATTACTAGAGCTAAGCGCTGCTAGCAGGCAGCCGCTTTTACACAGATGTACGTTAATGTGCGTGAGGAAACTGTCTCTTGGTCTGTCAGTCTCATCACCAGGATTTTCCTCGTGTCTTTTCGCTGCAACTGTCTTCTGTTAATTTCTGCTGCAGGTTTATGGGCTGCTGGATTCAATGGTGAGCAAAATGGTTTCTTTATTTGAGGAACTGAAGAAAAAAGGTGCTGTAAAGTGGGAGAGTGAAGCCCTCTGTAACTAGAAATAGACTTAATTTTAAAAAATAAATAACCATATTTACACAGATCAAGTGGAGATTCCTCTTTCCGAGTGAGGCACTGGTTACCTGGCTGCCTCTTTGCTGATGTGCTGTGATGCGAGACTGTTGCTAGATCCTCTGTTGCTGCTACAGATGATGGCTTGCCAAGAAGAGACAAGGCAAGAAATATCATAGCCTCAGAAACCGTTAAGAGTAGAAAATACTGGCATTTCTGCTAAGGAAGAAGAATTTAGAAGTGCCAGTCAATGAGAGATAGGTCTTACTCTCTGGTCTCGATCTTGCTTGGCTAGCAGGTGAGTGAGCAGAGTGTCCCTCGTACTCGTGAGCCCGAGTACCAGGACAGTAACTGAGAAAAATCCATCGTGGTTTTGATCATATTCTTGGCTGCTTGTCCGGTCTCCCCTCAGGACTCGCTGGCAGCAGGCTTCTCTGAGGCATTCAGGAGCCTGGTGAAACGCACTGTCCCAAGGGGTGTGCCACCCTGCCTGGTTTTGCACACGTAGGTTTATTTCTTGGGTTGACCTTGCCATCTCTTTCCATCCAGCTCAATGTACCCATGCCCCATTCTGAGCCAGCTTTTCTTGCTTCCTTCTGAGACTAATCACTCATGAATTAAAATGAGTGAAATTCATGCCATAAGTACCGTGGGCATGGTTAGGCCTTGTGCTGGAGCCACCCATCCTGTCTCTGTCAGTGTGTGTGTCTGGGCTCATCGCCGCTTTCTGCCTGGGTTTCCTTGTGCATCACAGCTGGAATGGAGCTTTTTGTGGAGGCATCCCAGCTCTGAGTGTCGCACGCTCTGCACCAGGGCTCGGGTTGGAGCAGGTTTCCAAGGCAGACCGAGCTGGGTGCAGGGTCCCTCTCGACCTGGGGTCAGGAGAGACCTGACTATGTCAGGAAGGTGCCATCTTCCTGCTAAAGCAGCTGGACGGCATTCCCCAGGAAGGCTTTGGCCCTGTAGAGAAATGACATCAGTGTCGATTATTAACTGAGGTTTGTGATACCTTTGGGGTTCTTAGGCAGGAGGTGCCTGTCCGTGCTGAGCACTGCTGTTAGGAATTCTGCCTGTCGCTGCGCAGTCGCACCAGGCACGTGTGCCTCAGGCAGGTGCTGCTTTACCTTGGCAGCCACACCGACACGCGTCTTGGAGCTGCACGTAGTGTAAAATAACTGTCCCTTCTGCAGAACTGCTTTCTTTTGCTTTCTCATTTTAACTCGTGTGCTGTCTCTAGGGAGAGGATATATTCCTCCCCTTGGCTCCCGACAATAGCAAATTGCGGTTTATTTTTTTTGTCGGCCAGGTGAGGAGGCCCCTCACGCGTCGAGACTCTCTTAACAAGGTGCAGGGAAGCACTTTGGCTTCTGCGGAAGGCAGGAACCTCTTCTGGCTTAGTGGGCACAAACCCACAAAGGGAATGTCTCTGCTCAGCATTCCTGTAAGTGAGAATTTCAGCAACATTTTGAGAATTAGAAGGAAAAAGGCCTGAAGTTGGGGTGTGTCTCGCAGGCTCTGACAATAGCTCCTGCCTCCCTGGAGATGGTTATCAGCTTGTGAATATGCCCAAGTCAAACAGCTCAAGCCATCTGTTTCTAGACAGGGGGGAGCCTGCACATTATAGAGGCAACGTGATTGTCTCAAAGGCAGGAATACTTTTATTTGGTAGATTTGCCTTAAAAGATGGCAAAGCCCGTTCACAAGATCCATGCCTCCAGTCCAGCCTATAGAAACCAGGCTCCGCCTATACCTCTACTCACAGGAACACTTAATAGGAGAACAGGTGGACGGGAGCTTCGGGTTAGTCGGGTACCTTGGGAGAATGCCCCGCGCTGGCCTCCCCCTCCGAGGGAGGAGCCCCGAGGCCCAGGGCTGGTGCCTGGCACGAGAACTTCTGCAAAGGAGAACAAACCTGAATGCTGTCAATAGTCTAATTTTTTTTGTCATAAATATTGCCAGTGCCTCTTACAGCCTCAGACAAGATTGTCCTCAAGGGACAAGGTACAGGCAGCGCACAGGAAGGGATGTGATGGGCCAACAAGTGCGGCACTCCCCTGTCTGGCTGCTGCAGCTTTCTCTGAGCCAGCTGCCTTTTTTCTTTTGCATTGATTTGTGGAAGTTACAGGACTGGTACTGCAGTGGAATTAGAGCTGGCTTCCACAGAACACCTTTAGAAACACACACCCCTCATTTACAGGCCCGGTGTGAGATGTGGGTTGTGTCACTAGAGCCGGGACCCTGAGGGCTGGCCAGCCCTGCGCTCTGAACGGCGCGTGGACGCTCCGCTCCCCGCCGTGCCAAGCCCTAGCAGCCCGGTGAGGAGACCGTTCCTCCTTCTCTCCCAAACGTGGGCATTATTTGTATTAGTGTTAATAATTTGAGCTGTGTTTGCTAAATAACCGAGGTGAGCGACCTTCCTGGCCTTGGGAGTTGCATACCAAACCCGTCACGTGAGTTGGGGCCCGAAGACACCGTAACTATTGGAGAGGCCGGGAAGGGGGATTCCAGGAAAATGCTGCAAGCAGAAGGTGATGGCACGTTTCCAGAGGCTTCTCAGTGGCAGAGGGGGTCTGAGTGAGCCACCACCTTGTGCCAGGGCTGAGGGAAATCGGCTTTAGAGCCTTGCTGGCAGGGCTGTGGGCCACCTAGCAAACGCCACGTCTGTATGGCTCTGCTGCGGCTCTTGGGGTGTCGTGTCCCCGGGCAGAGGTTCACTTTGCTTATGAAAAGCAAATAGGGGTGAGCTGGCTGCCTCGGCCATCCGACACAGCACTGGGAACCAAGGAAGTGGAAGGCTGGGATCTTGGGCAGTGGGAGCTGTTCTTCTTGGTTGCCTGACCTGGGATGTTCTCCAGGTTGTCCTGGAGGATGGTTTGGATGCTGGAAGTGCTCTTCTCCCAGGCTATGGATGGGAGTGGGACAAGATGCGCGTTCAGCTTGTGCGGCCAGAGCCTGCTGGGGAAGTCAGGCTGAGGAGATCTGGGGAAGTCAGGCCGAGGAGATCTGCAAAGCTCCTGGAGGCACGCAGCCTCCCCGCCACCTTCTCCCTGCGACCCGAGATACGACCTTCAGACCATCAGTGCTGGAGCCTGGGGCAAGATAAATCTCAGCTCTGGGCTTTGTGGGGCCGGAGCATCAGCGGGCAGGCACGATCCCCCTCCAGAATGGCTCAGCACCCAGGAGATGCTCTCCATTATGGAAAATGTCAGCGATACAAAAAAAGATTATATATATCCATAATACTTGAAGGCCTGTCAGTGATTAAAATGGAAGGCAGAGGCCAGGAGCGAGGGGGTGGCATCAAAATGATCGAGAGACATGACTTATTTTGTCATGTCATCTGATGCCTCCCTCTCTCTCCCAGGCTCCGGGAGCTGTTCAGAGCAGGGGAAGAATCTGCTCCAAATTTAGATCCCAGAAAAAAAAAAAGGAAAAAAAAAAACCAAAAACAAATTTTAATGAACCCAGACTGCATCTGTGGCCTTGGGTACCAGCAAGGGAGCTGTGTTATGGAGCGGGTCGGCATCCCTCAGAGCCGCTTCCGAGCTCAGGGACGCTGATTTCGGTTTTAAAAAAAAAAAAATGATGGGGGGGTGAGTGGAAAAACAACAACAAAAAAAGCCCCAAACCCCTCAAGCCCAGGCGGCAGCAGCAGCAGCAGGAGCAGCGCCTGGCTGGCTGCCAGCGAGGGGCAGTGACTGAGCATTTACAGCATCCCCGCCTCCCGCATGCGGCGGGGCCGGGGCTCGGCGCCGCATCCCCGGCGGCCGGTACCGCACCGCGCTGCACCGCACCGGGACGGGGGTGGTGCTGGGGGAGCCTCTGCCCGTGCCTCCGGGAGGGAACCGGGGCCGGGCTGTGGCGGCCCCGAAGGGGTTAAGCCGGGACCTGCCCAGCCAGCCCGGCAACTCGGCGGCGCGGAGCGGGGCGGGCGGGCTGCGGCCGCCTCCAACCCGCGCCTCCCGGCACCGGCACCGCGCTCCGCTCCGCGCAGGTAAGCGGGGCTGCGCGCCCCCCGCAGCCGGGCCGCGGGGGGTGGGGGGGGAGGAGGAAGAGGAGGAGGAGGAGGAAGAAGAAGGGAGGAGGAGGAAGGTTCTGGAGGCCGGAGCATCGCGGGCCGGGGGATGCCGGGCCCCGGCGGGTAGCTCGGCGGTGCGGTACCTCCCCGGGCCGGGCTCGGGGCACCGGGAGCCCGCGGCGGGTTGCGGGGGCGGCCCCGGGAGGCGGCGGCGCGGCCGAGGGCTCTGCCGGGAGCCTTTCCCCGCCGCTCCCTCCATGTCGGGCGCCGCTTCCCCCAGCCCCGCACCCGACCGGGGATGGAGCCAGGCTTTAATCCCCCCACCCTCCCCCCCCCGCGGCCTCCCTCCACCGCTTCTCGTCCGGCCCCTCTGACCTTCCCTCCGTCCCCACATCCCCTCCTGCTCCCCCTCCGTGTGATTCCTCCTCGCAGCCCCCTGCGCCGGGTCGTGGGGCGATGGGGACCTGTCCCCGCACCCCTGTGTCTTTCTCCCACCTGGCAGCCTCTTGCTCAAGGTCACTGCGGTAATTCCATCTGAGCTGCCGGGTGCTGCCGCCTTATCTCCCGCACAGCTTCTGTTTCACTCCCTTTATATTCCGGGGTGGGGGATATTGTGTTTGATAAACCCCCACTGCTTTTAACGCCGCTGGCTGCGCTCCACCCAGGGCCACGCTCCTCTTGCCCCTACCCCAGCCCCTGCTTCCCATCTCTTCCCATGAAGACATCCTGGGCCATCTCGTGGTGGGCAAAGTCCAGCTGGGATTGGGCCTCCGGCACGGAGCCTGTCACGCTAGACCTGGGGTTTGTCCTGCCCAGAGACCTGTTGGAGGCAGGAGGGACTGTCCTGCCCCAGAGGAGAAGCGCTGATGTTTGCCGGTGTTTGCTGGTGTTTGCCAGGCCGGTGGCATCTTTGGAAAACGTGACTTTATCTCCCACCCGGGTGTTGGTGGAAAGCGGAGCATGGAGCCAAGTCCTGGAGGACTTTGCTGCGTTGCTGTCCTTGTCTCGAAGGTGTTTCCGTGCCAGGCGGGCAACGGCGCGGCTGTCGCACCGCGGGCCCTCCCGGCGGGACCCAAAGGCCGTGCCGATGGGCTGTGTTGCGAAAGGGAATCAATACAGGGAAACGTCTCGAGAGAAACTTCGGCCGCCCGCGACTGTGGCGGTGCCAGGCTCCTCTCTGACTCACGGGGGACGTTGCCGGTGGAGGAGCCGTGGGGCGCCCGGCCGCTGGCCCGCGGGAGCAGGAGGTGCCGGACTGGTCGCACGGGTTGTGCGGGAGCGAGGCGGGCGCTGTGCGTGGCTCCTGGGCACGTCGGCATGGCCCTGGCCCAGCTCCGGCGGGAGGGAGCAGTGTCCCAAGCCGGGAGAGGGCTGGATGCAGCACAGTGGCTGCGGTTCAGGGAGGTACCGTCACCACAAGGTGGGTGGTGGGATGGAAACCAGCAATCGCTGTCCACAGGCACTGCTGCATAGGGGAGATATTCCCCTGCCCGCAAGCGTTATCTTGGAGGGGGAGAAATTGCTAGTGAGTTTTGTTGCAGCTGCAGCGGGAGCAATGAGAACAGCCTGGCTCCCCCGCGGTGCGGCCCTCAGCAGGGCAAGGCAGCTCCAGGCAGTGTCTGCTTCTGGGCTTTGCTTAGCCCTCTGATAAAATGAGGGTAAACAGTGTCTTCCCACCACACGGGGAGAAGGTGAGGATTAGGACTGGCCTGGAATAGGGGACAGAGTGGTGACGGGCTCAAGTGAAGATGGGTCCAGACTGACCCACATGATTTTTGCATCCCTGTCAGGCGCAGCGCGTCCCAAGGACGGGCACTGACCTCCGGGGAGGTACCAGGGCAGTTCCCGGCCATACCAGCCCCTGCTGCTCCAGCCCTGGGTCTGGGTGCAGAGAAGGCTTAGGCAGCTCGGGCATTTTCGCAGAGGGCGATTGCGTTATCCAACCCACTCACTGACCTGGTGCTGGAGGATAGCATCCTGAATTCGCAGCCCCGCATTAGCATGCTCTTCCGTACCCGTAGCCTCTTGGGGAAGCAAAATTATCGAGTTTTCTGGGAAAACCCACCCGAGTGGCTGCCAGCGCTGGTAAGTCATGGCAGGGTCTGACTCACGGCAGCGTTTTGGTTTTGCACGACGCATCCTCAGCAGCACCGAGAGCCTTGGGGTGAGCAGGGCCACATATGGCCTCAGATAGCCCACCTGGGGGTACAGGGGGGGCTCTGGCTGGCGTGAGGGCCGGGGGGCCTGAAACCAGATTTGCCGGGATGGTGGGGCTGAGGCAGCTGGGATCTGGAGGAGGGAGCTGCCATTTTCAGGTGGTTACTTTTAGCAGCAGAAGCGCAGGGTAAAATCTCCTCCAAATGTTGCCGAATCCAGAGCCAAATCTCCTGGCGGCTCCACAGTGCTGGGTACCGGCTTGCTATGGATTTTTTTTCTCCTTGAGCATCCTGCATCCTGTGTGTCTTTGGGTTAGTGAGCAGTGGCAGCCCGGCACAGAGCGCCTGACACCCTGACGATGGGCACTTCCACCTTGAGAAGTGTCCCAGGTGCCAGCCGAGGGCTCTGGGGATGGGTCTCAGTGGTCGGGGCGGTGCTGAGGTCTCTGTGTCCCTGATCCCCACTGCAGGCGCCGGTGAGGCCGTAGCTGTGAGCGTCCATCTCTTCTCCACTGTTCCTGCCCGCCGGCGGCGGGTCACTGGCACCGCACAGCCATGACGACCTCGGCGCTGCGCCGGCAGGTGAAAAACATCGTGCACAACTACTCGGAGGCAGAGATCAAGGTGCGGGAGGCCACCTCCAATGATCCCTGGGGACCCCCCAGCTCCCTGATGTCGGAGATCGCCGACCTCACCTTCAACACGGTGGCCTTCGCCGAGGTCATGGGCATGATCTGGCGGCGGTTGAACGACAGCGGCAAGAACTGGCGTCATGTCTACAAAGCCCTCACGCTCCTGGACTACCTCATCAAAACCGGCTCTGAGAAGGTGACCCACCAATGCCGGGAGAACCTCTACACCATCCAAACGCTGAAGGACTTCCAGTACGTGGACCGGGACGGCAAAGACCAGGGCATCAACATCCGAGAGAAGGTGAAGCAGGTGATGGCACTGCTGAAGGACGAGGAGCGGCTGAAGCAGGAGCGGGCGCACGCGCTGCAGACCAAGGAGCGCATGGCCCTCGAGGGCATGGGCAGCGGCAGCCACCAGGCCGCCTATGGCCGCCGTGCATCACCCTACGGCGACGACTACGGCCGGGCACGGGGCTCGCCCTCCTCCTTTAACTGTGAGTGCTGCTGGAGGGGGCTGGGGGCTTGCTCGCGGGGCTGGCGGCTCGCTCGGGCTCGCTGTGGGGTGGAGGCAGGCATTTGGTTTGCACTGCCTGGTGCCCATCGCTCCCCCCATCGCTCCCCACCGCCTTTTGGAGGGGTGGCGGTGAAGCCTGACTCTACCCTGTGCAACGGGCAGAGGTTTGGCTGGGCCAGTGGTGAACCCCAAGAGTGGTGGCAGCTGGCGGTGCCCCAAACCTAAAACCCATGGCTTGTTCGTGGTAGGGAGCTCTAAAGTGGGGCTATGTCCCCTGGGGAAGCTGCGCTGCAGAGCTGTGGGCGTTGGGATGGGGCCTGGGGGAGGCTGCTGATGTGCTCCCCAAAATATCCCAGTCCTGACGCTGCTTCTTCTTCTTTTCCTCTGTTATCTCCAGCATCATCCTCATCCCCACGGTTTGCTTCTGACCTGGAGCAAGCGAGGCCCCAGACGACGGGTGAGGAGGAGCTGCAGCTGCAGCTTGCGCTGGCCATGAGTCGGGAGGAGGCAGAGAAGGTAGGGTGACTCTGCCCGCCGTGGGGTGCATGAGGCCGGGCATCTCCCTGCACCTTGCCTTGCCTGCGGGCACGGTGGGTCATTTCCCTGGGAAGAGGGAGGATTCTGGGGGGCTGCCTGAGGCTGGTGTATGCACCCACAACTGCACCAGGCTACTCGCACTGTGGCTGGCATGCAAAATCACCAGCAGGCAGATGGAGGCACGTGCTGCTCCTGCTCCCCGTCCTCATACTAGGAGGGACAACATCAGGCCGAGACCTGTCCAGCCCCCAGACCCCAGGGTGAACTTACAGGGGGTCTTCTGGATTCACTGCGAACCCCTTCCCACCAAACCTGACTGCTCTCTTCCACCAAGGGCTTCTGGTCTAAGCTCTGGTCTAAGCTCCCCCATTTCTCTTGCCTTGCCACAGAGGTTTTGGGAGGCGATGCCTTGCCCAGCGCTGCGGTTCGCATGGTGGGTGGGAGGCCAGCAGCGTCCCCGGGGCTGTGCACCGGGCTGGGGGCACGGTGGGGCCGGCTGCTCCCTCCCACTGGCTGGTCCTTTCAAACCGGGCTAGAAGGCGCACTGGAAAACAGCACCGGGAGGAGCCAAGCAGGGGTGCAGGCAGCAAGCGAGCTGCTGTCCCCAACGGTGAAACCTCCCCCAGGCCTGTCCCCTCTCCTATCCCCTGGCCACGGCCCCTTTTCCACCAGGGACGGCTTATTTGCGCACCGGCTGAGATTGTCACCAGCTGGCACTGCCTGTGTGGGGCGTGCAGGTACGGCCAGGCACACAAAGTCAGAGGGACGTGGTGACCGAGGGGTTGTGTGCCCGGGCCGGCGGGCATCCCTGCGGGGCTGGCACCAAGCGCCATGATCCTGCTCCGGCCGGGGCAGGGGGCATGCTTCAGAGATGGCGCTTGCTGCTGCCCATCTTCCCTGCCTGATGGAGGCTCTTTTGGAGATGGAGCAGAGCATATATCCCTATTTTTGTCCTGGAATTGGAGTATTTATAGCTTCCACATGCTGCTGCGATGAACGCTAAGAACACGCTCTTGAGAGCATTGCCTGTTGGAGCCCATCTGGGCCGCACACACATGTACACGCTCACACACGCTTGTACAGCCGTGCACACACGTACACCCCCACAGGGGTACCCATTCCCAGCCCCAGCTGGTCCCATGCTGCGGGACAAGTGTCACGGGGCAGTGATCGGGGCTGCCGTGGTGGTACGGGCACAGCCTCTCCCCAAAATCTGCCTCAGGTCTGGGTGCTTTTCCCCCAGCAGAGCAGCACTGGGCAGAACCGAGGCTAGTCGGCATTGCCAACCTTCCTCCTCAGCAGGCTGCAAGGGTGAGGAGACACCTAATTGATCCCCTCTCCTCTGCTGACTGCACTGGAGTCCTCAGAAACCCCTCAGGGGAGATGCTGGCTGCCTAATTCAGGGTCATCCCAGCCTAGATGCAGAGGCAGGTGGCTTTGCAGGGGAAGGAGCTGGGACAGTGGCCACAGGGGAGCCTGAGCAGGAGCCAGTTTGAGAGCATAGGGGCACCTGGCTGGGGTTCTGCAGGCAAAGCCGGCTGGACGGGCACAGAGATGCTGTGCAGAGAGGCAAGGGGCCGCAGGAGAGGTGGTGGCGAGGACAGGGACCTCCGAGCAATCCTGCGAGCTGAGGGCAAGCTAAATGTCACCCAATTTCCTCTGTTGGCAGAAGCCACTTCCTCCAATTTCCAGTACAGACGAAGAAAGGCAATTGCAGCTAGCGCTCGCGCTGAGCAAAGAGGAGCACGAGAAGGTACCTGAGCCCCGCAGCCCCGGGTGCTCCTCTCCCCTTGCACTTGGGCTTCTCTCTGGGGCACCGGAGCCCAAAACACTGCCTCGCTCCAGCACCTGCTTTGCTTTTGCTGCTCTGGGCTCTCTGCTGAGCACTCTCCTGGTGGGCTCGGCCCCAGAGGAGCTGTGTGCTCGGATGCTGGGACTTTTCGGGCATGCGGTGGCAGCTCCTGTGGTGGGTCTGTCTCCTGGAGAAGGTGCTGGCTGCAGGGTTGCTGAGCTCATGGGCCCTGTCCCTTGTCCCTGCAGGAGGTGAGGGCTTGGCAAGGGGAGAACTCCTTGCTGCAGAGGGCCACAGAGGAGACTGCCCAGGGCAGGGAGGAAGAGGAAGAAGAAGATAAGATGAAGAAAAGCCAGGTACAGTACTGGGGACCTGGATGGCCACACAGCCAGCCCTGGGCTCTGGGGCGATTCTGCAGGTCTGCCCTGGGCTTCCCTCACCTCTTTATTCCCTTTCTGTTTGCAGTCCTCTATACTGGAGCTGGCAGATATATTTGGGCCGGCGCCAGCCCCCTCCAGCCACACATCTGCCGACCCATGGGAAATGCCAGGTAAGGGCAACTTGCAGGCTGCCAAAGCCTGGGACAGTGGCAGAAACCTCTCCCTTGCCTCTGTCCCTCCCCAGTCCCCAGCAGCTCATCAGTAAGGACATCTTGCCTCTCCTCCCTCCGCTGCCCTGTATGTTGCACACCTGGGCAGTGCTGCTGGAAGCTGTGGTCTCAGCATCCCTCTGTGCCCCCTGCACTGTTCCCCTCTTCCACAGCTTCCCTTCTTCTTTCAGATATGAAACCCAAAGCGGAGCCGGCAGCCTCTGCCTGGGCTGGTGCAGCTGACCCCTGGGTGCCGGTCCCAGCCGCCGGTGGGGAGCCCCTCTCCCAGGCGAGCACCTCGGCCCAGCAAACCTCCGCTGGGCCCTGGGATTTCGCCCCCAGCACAACTGCAGCCTCCGACCCTTGGGGGAAGGCGCCCTTGTCTTCTGGCTTCCCTCCTGCGGACCCCTGGGTGACAGCATCCCCCCCTCCCCAGGTGTCTGGTTCTGCGCCAGCTGCTGACCCCTGGGCCGCTGTGGCCGAGCAACCTCCTAACCCTGGTAAGAGGCTCGATCGTCACTTTGGCTTTGCTGGGGGCTGCAGGCAGCATTGGCCATCACTGCCCTCCTGTGAGCGGGCATCCCGGGGTGCTCCCCCCTTCCCCCCGCAGCCAGCTCTGCAAACACCCCCTCCCCGCCCTCCTGCCCCGCAGCGGGGCCTCCACTCTCCCCTCGGCATCCTGAAGACTTGAAGGAACATTTAGGCTTTCTCTCTGCACAGAATAGGCTGCTTTAATGTTTAATTAACGTGGCACATTTAACGGAGCCCTCCCCTGGGAGCAGACAGCAGCTTTCCAGCAGCGGGGTGACAATGTGTCCCCCCCCCGGTGATACCTGTTTGTTTGCTCACCCCAAACCAGCTGCGTGCACCCTGCCGGGATGCGGCAGTTGCTGCTCGCAGGTGCCGCGTTGCAGATGGGGAAGTGGTTGTAGGAGCAGCCTACAGAGCTCAGTGCCGCTCTTGGTTCCTCCTCAGCGCTTCCTCCAGCCCCGTGTAGGTTCCATGTGTGCTGCCCTCAGTTTTGGTCCCTGGGGAGGAGAGCAAGATCTGGCCTGGGGGCCAGTGCTGGTTGTTAAAGCATTGCTGCAGGCCTGTCCCCTCCGCCTGTCCCTGCTGAGGCGGGGAAAGGGACCTGCCTGCTGTGGGGTGACGGCGGTGAGCAGTCTGGGGGCTGCTTTGGTCTGCAATGACCCCCAATGGCCATCTAACCGTTGGGGTTAGATGGGACTGGGGTGGGGGGCTCATCTAAACCCCCACCCCAGGCCAGTGCATGCTCCTGACCCCCAGCCCTGTGTCCCTCCACCGCACGCCCTCTTCTCTGTCTCCTTGCAGGCAGCCGCCCCTGCCTCTCTCCTGCCCGTACCCCTCCCCCCTCTAACCTCCCCGCTTGCTCCCCTCCTTGAGTCTCACCTCTTCCCCCCAGCTCCAGGGGGGGATGCTTTCGACCTGTTTGCAAAGCCACCCGAGCCAGCCGAGCCGCCAGAGCAGGAGCCCTCGCAGCCGCCCTCCTCGGCCAAGTCCAACAGCCCCGTCGGTAAGAGCCGGGGGAGCGGGCAGGGGCCAATTTGGGCAGGTGGGGACGGTGACCTGTCCCTGCCCATCGCGGGGAGGCAGCTCCAGGGCTGGCCGGGCCGTGCACGGCTGCTTGCTGGTGTGGCCAAAGCTTGTTCCCACCATGGGCTTGGGCTTGGGCTGCCCTGTAGCTGAGGGGGCAGCTCCGGTCCCTGCATGTCCCCAACCCCGCCACCTCCCACGGTGGCTCGGGGGGGATCGGGTATGCCATGCCACAGCCTCAGCTCCACCGCATGGAGCAGTGACCGGGGGTGTGACGTGCCATTAGCTGCCTCGTGCGGTGATGGCGGGGATGCCATCACCCTCAGTGTCTCCCTGCTGGCTCACGTGGCTCATCTCCCACCCCCCCCCACCCCAGAGCTGGACCCCTTCGGCGAGCTGTTCCCCAGCACCAGGCAGGACGGGGCAAAGAGCTTCGACCTCGCCAACCTGGCTGACTCCCTGCCCGAATCCGGCAAGGAGCGGAAGGACTGTAAAACCCCCGAGGCTTTCCTCGGCCCCGCCGCCTCCTCCCTGGTCAACCTGGACTCCCTGGTTGCGCCTGCACCGGCCTCCAAGACGCGCAACCCCTTTCTCTCGGGTAGGTGCCGGTGCCGTGATGCTGCCAGTCGGGGGGCTTCCCTGGGCTGGGCCAGAGGGGTGTTCAGGGGAGGAAGAGGAGGAGGAGGAGGGCTGGGGATGGCATGGCTGCCCTGACATGTCCCATCCTCTCCTTGCTAGGCCTGAGCACGCCGTCCCCCACCAACCCCTTCAGCCTCGCCGAGCAACCCAAGCCGACGCTCAACCAGATGCGGACCAGCTCGCCGGTGCCGGGCCTGCCGGCGGGCCTCCCCGCCAACTCCATGACCTACAGCGCGTCCCTGCCGCTGCCCCTCAGCAGCGTCCCCGCTGCCGCCGCCGCCCTGCCCGCCTCCGCCAGTGCCTTTCCCCAGGCTGGCACCTTCCCTGAACTCCCCAGCAATTTGCCGCAGCCTTTACTGCCGCTGAGCGGCCCCCCGGCCCCGCCGTCCGCTCCGGGGGGGCTCAACCCCTTCCTCTGAAGCCTCTGGACATGTAGACTTTCACCCTTTCCCCGGCTGTTACAAATTTCCCCGGCCTTTCCTCCTGCCAAGACTGTGGGGGGGTCAGCGGTTTGCTAGCTGCAAGGGAGGGAGCCCCCCACGCCAGCCCCTTCCCCACGCCCACCGGCTGGGGGGCAGCCAGCATGAGCCCCCGTGCTTGACCGGCAAGAGGGGACCCCCCTTTCCCCTGGCAAAGGCCAGAGCCGCAGCTAAGGGCAGTTTTGGGGCTCAGTCCTAAGGGCTGGGGTTGGGGGGCTCAGTGCAGCGGGCTGGGCTGGTGCATGGGGTCTCGCTGCTGGGTTGGGTAGGGGGCTTTGCCCTGGCGCCTGCGGGGAGCTGGGGCAGTGCCTGCCCAAGGTGGGGAGCATGGGGGGCGGCCCCCCCGGCCCCAGCGCTGCCCCACACCGGGGTCCCTGCCGGTTCCCACGCCCCTGGCTGTTACTCGCCGCCCCTCTCCGGCCGCCCCCCCACCCCCAAAACCTTCTGCCCCCTCCCCACGCTCGCTGCCGCCCGGACCCTCCGAAGGAGCGGAGTGCGGGGCGGGGGGGGAGGCGCGGCGGGGGCGGGGGCGGGGGGGTGTCAGCCGCCGCCTCCCCCGCTGCTGGGCCCCGCTCCGGATCGGGGGGCGGCGGCGGGGGAGGGGACGCACACGGGGACCCGCCGGTGCTTCGGCGCTGCTGGAGAGCGGCGGCCCCGGGCTGCCTGCGAGACAATAAAATGCTCTGTCGGACCCGGTGTGCGGCTCCGGGGGCGGGCGGGGAGGCGGGGGGGGGCCGGGCCGGGCCGCGGCGGGGCCGCCCCGGAGGCCTCGGGCCGGTGACGGGGAGCGGCGGCGGCTCCGTCCCGCCCCGCCGCCATGTTGGCGGCGCCGCTGCGGCGGGCGCGCAGGTACCGGGGCGGGCGGGGGGCCCCGGGAGGGGCGGGTTCGGCCCCCGGGGAGCGGGCGGGGGGCCCCGGGAGGGGCGGGTTCGGCCCCCGGGGAGCGGGCGGGCATCGATCGCTGCGGCGCCCCGCAGCCCTTCTGCGGCACCGCCGCTTCCCCCTCCACCCCCTGCGCCCTCCCTGCATCCCCGCACCCCTCCTGCATCCCCGACGTCCTCCCTGCACCTCCCACAGCCCCCTAAATTCTCCTGCGTGCTTGCAACGCCCTGCACCCCTCCTGCATCTCCCCTATATCCCCCCTGCACCCTCCTGAATCCTTCCTAAATCCTTTCTGCACCCTTACACCCTGCCTCTATTCCCCAGCATCCTCTCTGTATCCCCTGCCTCCTTCCTAAATGCTCCCTGCATCCCTGCACCCTTCCTGCGTTCCCTGAAATCCTCCCTGAATCCTTCCTAAACCCTTTCTGCACCCTTACACCCCTCCTGTATTCCCCAGCATCCTCCCTGCACCCCTTCTGCATTCCCTGAAATCCTCCCTGCATCTCTGTAGCCCCTGCAATGACTCTGCATACTCCCTGCACCCCCCCCCCCCCCCGCATCCCTGCGCCCCAGCCCTGCATCCCGCCCAGCAGCAGGAGGATCCCTCAGGTCCCCTCCTGTCCCTCGCGCCCCTCACCATGA
Source organism: Phalacrocorax carbo (assembly GCF_963921805.1). Taxonomy (NCBI): domain Eukaryota; kingdom Metazoa; phylum Chordata; class Aves; order Suliformes; family Phalacrocoracidae; genus Phalacrocorax; species Phalacrocorax carbo. The sequence continues at coordinate 2,465,331 of NC_087528.1, forward strand.
AGAGCCTGTGCTGCCCTACCCGCACCCTGACCCCGCACCTACCTGTGCACCCGCAGGGGGAGATTTTTCCTTTCTGAGGACACACGGGTCAAATGCTGCTCTCTTACCCGCAGCTGTTGGGTGACTGTGTGCCCAAAGGGTGCTGGTGGTGGGCTGGGGCCTGGAGGGGAGGGGGCCCTGGGGGTGGCTGTGCCGAGCGGAGGAGAACAACCTTGCCTGAGCCTCCAGCAAGTGGGGAGGACTTTGTAGGGTCCTGGGGCAGGGAAGGAGGTGGGCAGAACCCCAGCAGAGCCATCCAGCCCCGGGGCTGGGAGCGGTTCCCCTGGCACAGGGGGCAAATAGTGGGGAGTGGGGAGCAGCACCCCACCCCGTGCTGGGCACCCGCAGGAGCCAGGGTGAAGGTGGTGCCGGTCTGGGACGTCGTGGCTCTCTCCAGGGGCGAACAAGGAAATGATGAGCCTGTTTGGCGTCGCAGGTGTGTGTTTCTAACGGGAAGCGTGACCATGGCCATGGGGGGCACAACCAGCCCCCCCAGCATCCCTCGTCACACCAACCGCCTGATTAATGAGAATTCCCCCTACCTCCTGCAGCACGCTCACAACCCTGTGGATTGGTAAGAGCAGCCGGTGCCTTTCTCCCTCCTCCTCGCCTTGTGTCCAGGGGCTGAGGGACCCTCTGCCAGGGAAGTGATGGCAGGCGAAGCAGCCTGGCCTCCCGTGCAGCTCCCCACGGGCTCAGGGCCCGTGCTCCTGAGCCAGCCGTGCCCCAACTGTCCTGACTGCTCTCGACCAGGCAGCGGTTCCTCAGGCAGCTTTAGAGGAGCCCGTGAATCCTGGCAGCAGTGACCCCTGAAGCTCCTTTCTTGTCTTCCCTCCACAGGTACCCTTGGGGTCAGGAAGCCTTTGATAAAGCAAAGAAAGAAAACAAGCTGATATTCCTATCAGGTAACCAGAAACAACACATATTTCATGTTCCCACGTGTTGTTCAGTAGATGACCAGGTAAGCTGGGCTGTGTCCTGAGCTGGTGTGTGAATAGCTGCAGAGGTAAGGATGGACACCAGGCACTAATTCTCTGCCAGCAGGAGAGGGCTTTTTAATAGCTCTCGCTGAAGATGGGCTCCATCCAGGGGCCTTCCTGGCTACCAGAGTCCTTGGCCAGATTTTAGAAGCAAGAGCTGGAGAGCCTGGGAGGCTCTGCAAGCCGCTGTGCTCACAGGAGGCCTTCCTCCTCCCCCTCTTCCCCAAGGGAGCAGCAGCTCTTCCCCCATAGCAGGGCGTCCCCCTTCTGAGCGACCTCCCCGTACCGTGTGTCCTGCTCCCTGCAAGGGGCCTTTCCTCACGCGCCTGAGCTTGTTTTCAGTTGGCTACTCCACCTGCCACTGGTGCCATGTGATGGAGGAGGAGTCCTTCAAGAACAAGGAGATCGGGGAGATCATGAACAAGAACTTTGTGTGCATCAAAGTGGATCGTGAGGAGCGGCCAGATGTGGACAAAGTGTACATGACCTTTGTGCAGGTAAGGGAAGCACGGGCAGGGCTCGGGGGGCTTTGGCTGGCGCTCTCAAGATGAAGTTCCTGGTCATGTTCCTCAGTCAAGAAGAACCAGCATGTGGGTGGTCTGAATGGGGCCATGCGTGATCACAGGGGTGGAGAGAAGCACGCGCCTGTCCTCAAGTGAGGCACTTGGATGTGCCGGAGCGGTCAGAGCAGAGGGTGCCTCGTGCGTGACCTTGGTGCACCCGTGATTTGGTTTTCAGGCAACCAGCGGTGGAGGTGGCTGGCCGATGAGCGTCTGGCTGACTCCAGACCTCAAGCCCTTTGTAGGGGGGACATACTTCCCTCCTGAAGATGGAGTTCATCACGTTGGCTTTCGGACTGTGCTGCTCCGAATCGCAGAGCAGGTATGGAGCAGGAATGGCGGAGCAGGCAGTGCTCTACCAAAGGGGCCGCAGGGAAATGGGTCTGCGCTTGGTGGGTGACTGAGTTAAGAGATACAGTTGTGAGAGACAGTAGCCCAAACAACACGTCAGAGCTTCGGCTGGGTCAGAGGTGGATTGGAACCGATTTGGGGAGGGGGGACCAAGAACTGAAGGGGCAGTTTGGCCTGGCGCAATGCAGGAAGCAGAGAGGCAAAAAATGGAGGAACTGACTTTCTCACTCTGCCTCTTAGTGGAAGGAGAACAAAGAAGCTCTGTTGGAGAACAGCCGGAAGATCCTGGAAGCACTGCTACACGTGTCCGAGATCCGTGTGCAGGGCCAGGAGTCACCCCCACCATCCAAAGAGGTGATGGCCACCTGTTTCCAGCAGCTCTCCAACTCCTATGATGAAGACTACGGCGGCTTTTCCAAATCCCCCAAGTTCCCCACCCCAGGTCAGTCCGGCCTCTGCTGCTGAGCTGTGCCGTGGGGCGGGCAGCGCCGTGGGGGCAGAGCCCACCCCACAGCCTCCCACTTTTTCTCTGTCTTTCAGTGAATTTGAATTTCCTCTTCACCTACTGGGCCCTGCACCGAACAACTCCAGAAGGTGCTCGGGCACTGCAGATGGCTCTGCATACCCTCAAGATGATGGCTCATGGGGGCATCCATGACCACATCGGTCAGGTAGGGGGAAAGCCTCAGGGGTGAACCCGTGGCATGCCCAGGAGGCGTGGGGTGGAGGCATGCCCCCTTCTCTTTGCAGGGGTTTCACCGCTACTCCACTGACCAGCACTGGCACGTCCCTCACTTTGAGAAGATGCTGTACGACCAGGGGCAGCTGGCAGCTACGTACAGCAGAGCATTTCAGGTATGGCCATGGCATCCCTCTGCAGGGGGGGCTCACTTGGCACGCTGAGTGCTGGCTGGGGAGGGCTGGCTTGGTCTGGGGAGCAGCTTCAAAGCCTGTTCCCCAAGATATTGCCCATTCCAATGGTGTGGAGCGGTCCCGTGCTCCCCTTCTGTCCGGATGAAGACCAGTAGGTGGAATGCTGCACAAATCCGTGACAGTTTAGCCCCAGGATTTTGAGCATAATGGGGGAGGGAACAGCACTCTGTCTTTGCAAGAGTCAGCAAACGTGCTGCTGCCTCTGACCTTGGTGTAACTCCAGGGTTGCTCTCCAGTGCCTGTAGGTTCCTATCAGAGATCTTACTCTGAATCGACCCCATGTTTAAAATCCCTGGATGTTCAAATGTTCCAGCTCTTTAAATCAGAATCACTTATTATACCTCGCTGGGTCTCTTGCCTCCCCTCTGCCCCTTATAACATTGATGTCCACCCTGTGCCTCCCACAGATCTCTGGCGACGAGTTCTTTGCCGATGTCGCCCAAGACATTCTGCTCTACGTCTCACGGGATCTGAGTGACCAGGTAGGTTGTTCCCTGAGCTGGGCCAAAGGGAGCTGCTTATCCTGCCCTGGGTTGTGGCTTAGGCCTGCTTTTCCCTCCCTCCCTCCCCAGCTGAGCTCAGTCTGGGGCACTGCTCTGGCCCGCTGGCCGGACTGCCAGCCCAGCAGTGATGGGGCGCTGGCTGAAGGGGCTGCCCTGGTAGCTGGAGGGTCTCTGTTGCTCTTTTCCCAGGCAGGAGGTTTCTACAGTGCAGAAGATGCAGATTCCTACCCAACCACTGCATCTGGAAAGAAGCGAGAAGGAGCTTTCTGTGTGTGGTCAGCTGAGGAAATCCGGGCTCTCCTTCCTGACCCTGTCGAGGGGGCCATAGAGGGGACAACCCTGGGAGATGTCTTCATGCACCACTATGGCGTGAAGGAGACCGGCAACGTGAGCCCCATGAAGGTGAGGGTAAGCAAAGGCCTGCCCGGTACCACGAGCATTGGTGGGGGACCTGCACCCCATGGCACGTGGGGATGGCAGAGCAGCCCCAAAGCACGCGGGGTCCAACCCCTCCTCAGCCCGCTGGCATTCGTAGAACAGGGCTCTCCTTTCAGGACCCCCATCAGGAGCTGAAGGGCAAGAACGTCCTTATTGTGCAGTGCTCCCTGGAGCTAACGGCGGCCCGGTTCGGGCTGGAGCTGGGGCGGCTCGGTGCCCTGCTGCAGGAGAGCCGGCGAAGGCTGTCCGCAGCCCGGGCGCAGCGGCCGCGGCCACACTTGGACACCAAGATGCTGGCAGCGTGGAATGGTGAGAGGCGGCTCAGCTCTGGGGGTGTGTGCCTTGGCTGGACCCCTCCACGGCTGCCTGGGGCCAGCACATTTTTGGGGGCTTGTAGCAATGAGTCCTGCTGGGACTGGACAGCCGCCTGTGGAGGCGGTGGGTGGGCTGGGATCCGGGGCTCTGCGAGAGCCTGGGGAAAGCTGCCCCACACCTGCAAGCCGTGGGGTTGGGATAGTGCTCTGGCTTTATTTTCCTCCCCTGTTGCCAGCAGAGAGCAGCAAAACTCTTCCCCTGGCTCAGCCCAGCTCCCCCAGTTGGGCTCTGGGGAAGGGGACGGAGTTGGGCATTCAGGGCCCAGGCGGGGCACAGAGCCCATCCCCATCCCTGCTTTAGCGAGGGGACCACAGCTCTGTGTCCGTCTGTCCAGGTATTCTGCGGCAAGGTAGTAACTGCACTACCGCAGGCACTGTTCCCAGCAGTAGCTGCATCTGGAGCTGGTGTGAGCTGCAGTTATACCACGTCCTGCAAACAGGAAGGCTCGCTTAAGCCCTGTTTCTGCCCGCAAGTGAAAGCTTAGCTCTTGCTGGCCTTGCAGCACTTTGTCCTTTTTCTTTGGTGACAGTAAGTGACTTTCTCAGTGGTCTGAACTGAGCGGAAGAGCTGATGACTGAGCTCTGATCTGCCTCGCGCGTCAGGGGGGATAAGCTTCACGCTGAGCATCCTTTAAAGGAAAGACTAGTCCCTTGTGCTCCCCTGAGCCTGTCCCTGTGTCTGTGCCTGCACAGGGCTGATGATCTCGGGCTTTGCCCAGGCTGGGGTGGCCCTGGCGAAGCAGGACTATGTGAGCCGGGCTGCGCAGGCAGCTGCCTTCCTGCAGAGACACCTTTTTGACCCCACCACTGGGAGGTTGCTGCGGAGCTGCTACCGGGGCAAAGACAACACGGTGGAGCAGAGGTGAGAAGTGGTGCAGACTGTCTCCAGACCTACCAGCCATCCTGTGGGATCTGCCCAGGCCACGATGGTCCACGTCCTCCCTTTTTCCAGGCAGGACTGACCTTGGAGGGAGAGAGGCTGTTTGCCTTGTGCAGAACTGCTTCTGGTGCAGTTTGGCATGGATTAGTGTCCCCCACCCAGTAAGGAGGAATTAAGGTCAAGTTTGTTCCCATTCCTCATCTTCCAAGCTGGCAGGAGCCTTCCCCTGCCCTCTCCTGCTGTGCAGAAACCGGGGCTGAGCCCTGTCATGGCTTGGCCTGGCCACTGCTTATCCCAGACTGAGCTCTGAGGTGGCATCTCCTCAGGTAGCAGAGACCAGTAGGTAGGGCTTTGCTGGGTTGCAGAACATTTCCCACCTGGCCAGAGGCCCTGATGCTCCTTCCCTGTCTGCCACTGCAGCACTGTGCCCATCCAGGGCTTCCTGGAGGATTACGTCTTCATTATCCAGGCTCTCTTTGACCTGTACGAAGCCTCGCTGGATCAGGGCTGGCTGGAGTGGGCCCTACAGCTCCAGCACATGCAAGACAAGCTCTTCTGGGACCCCAAAGGCTTTGCGTATTTCTCCAGCGAGGCTGGTGATCCCTCTCTGCTCCTGCGCCTGAAGGACGGTGAGCTCAGGGACACGGCCGTGCTCTGCATGGGCTACGGTGTGGGGCAGCGTGGGGAGGGCCAGGGGTGGTGCCCGGCTGGAGGACCAAGCCGTGGGATGGTGAGGCATCGGGCTGATGGAGGAGCTGTTGTCCCCTACAGACCAGGACGGAGCAGAGCCCACCGCCAACTCAGTCACTGTCACAAACCTGCTCCGAGCAGCTTGTTACTCTGGCCATATGGAGTGGGTGGAAAAAGCTGGGCAGATCTTGGCCGCCTTCTCAAAGAGGCTGCAGAAGATCCCGATGATCCTGCCAGAGATGGCCCGGGCCAACGCTGTCTTCCACCACACCCTCAAACAGGTACGGACAGGGGCTCCTGTGTCCCCTACAGGACCTGCCGCAGGGAGGGGGCCTGGCAGCGCTGTGGGTGCACTCACAGCTCTCTGCTTTCTCCCCGCTGCCACCCACGCTCTCCCCGGACAGGTCGTTATCTGTGGGGATCCCCGAGGAGAAGACACGGAAGAAATGCTGCGCTGTGTCCACTCCGTCTTCAGCCCAAACAAGGTAGAGGTGCCAGCCCTGCCTACCAGCCCTGCGCAGCCGCTCCCCGCCAGCTGCCGTCACGCATTGCTGCTGCCTTCATCCTTTCTCCCAGTGCAGCTGTAGCATCCATCCTCCTCCTCCTCTGTCCTGCCTCCCTTCTGGGAAGCATCCTATCCTCTCCATGTTCGTAGGCGCAGCCAGCAGGGCCGCGGCTGAGCCGCTGCACCCCTCTCCCTGGCACAGAGCGCTGGCAGCCCAGCCCAGGGAGCAGCTGCAGCAGCGGCTGCTATTGCTGCTGGCTGTTTATACTGCTCTCACCCTGAGCTGTGTCCCCAGCGCCGCGCTCCCAAGGGAAAACCTTCCATTCCGGTGTGGATATGTCATGCCCGGTGTGAATCCAGCGGGTGTCTCAGTCACCTTCTGCCTGGAGCCACCCTTGCATCCTCGGGAAGTGGCAAGGTGGAACCTCGCTCCGGCTGTGTCGCGGGTGGGGGTACCCCTGGCCGGGAGGGTCTAGCTTTTCCCAAACGTTTTGTCCCCAGCTGTGCTGTCGCTGTGTGCTGGGGTTACCGCCTCGCTCCGCTCCTCTGCGTCCCCGCTCAGAGATGCGTCACTCGGCGTGTCCCACGGCGGGGCCGTGGTGCCGCGGGGACGGAGCTGTTTGCTGCCCACCGAGCTGGCCGGGAAGGGCGGCGTGGCAGCGGGCACCCGTCATGTGCAGCGGGCAGCATCCCTGCCTCGGGGACGGATGGCTCATGCCTTGGCAAGGCTGCTGAGCCGAGGCAAGCAGGGCTGGGCTGCGAGCGAGGGGGCTCAGCGTTTCAGCCTCTGAACTGGATTCGTCCCCGCCTGTTGGGGTCCTGGCTCCAGGGACTGGCATGTTGAGCTGCAGCGCATCAGGAGCTGGCACTGGAGCCAAAGCAGCAGTTTCCCCCTGTAACCCTGGCTGGGGTGAACTGGGGAGGGCTGAGCCGTCAGCACAGGATTCCCTGCTCTGCCCTCGCATTCGCTCAGCCCATGGAGGTTTTGTCCCTGGCCCTCTGCCTATGTGCCCAGCAGTGTTTAATGCCGGTGTTGGAGGATGGTCACAGCCTCTGCCCGGGAGCACAGGTTGGGGATGCAGCTCTCCGTCCTTCCTCCGCCATCCCCTGTCCAGCAGCGCCCTTGGCCATGCCGGTCCCAGTGCTGTGCGTGAGGCCTCTGCTCCCGCGCTCTTCCTCTCTCCCTTTGAAGGATTACAGCGGCTGACCCGGTTTGCAGGGACGGGAAGGGATGCAGTGGCAGTGGGGAGCCCAGTGCCGCTGCTAATAACCCCGTCCCTTTCCCTGCAGCTTGTTCAGCCGTTGGTCCCCCGAGTCCGCGTGGGCTGCAGTGGGGGATGCAGCCGGCAGCTTCAGGGTCTTGTCTTGAGCAGAGCAAATAACGCAGCCGTTCCCTCTCAGCCTGTGCTGCTTGGTTCCCTCCTGCTAAGCTAGTTACAAGCCTGGCTGGTGGGGATGCTTGCTCCCCGGGGGCAGGTTCGTCTCTCTCAGGCTGTTGCCTTCCTCAAAGCATGGAGGAAGAGGAGGGCTGGGTGCTCTGGATGGATGTTTCCATGAGGCAGCCGAAGGCACAGGGTGCTCGGGAGCTGCCCGAGGACAGTGGCGCCCACCCGGGCTGCGTGCGGGGCGGCTGTGCATGGAAGGGTGCGCAGGGGGCTGCAGCTGGAGGCTGGCAGCAGGCAGGGCAGGGGTGCCCCTCCCCTCGTGTGTGCCTCATGTTGTGACGGTGGGGTGGATCAGGAGCCACCATTCGGCAGCCCGAGTTTGTTTCCTGGAAGAAGGAGCGTGGCAGGAGGGTCTCTGCTGGGAATGCTCGCTCCCCAGAGGAGCACAGCCCCACCGGGGCTTCCCCCATCCCACGCTCATTCCCTGCAGAGAGCCTGATCTCCGGTGGTAGCGATGGCTCCTCGCCTTGCAGAGGTGATGGAGAGAGGGGAGGGGAATCCCACTGCTCAGAGGGTCTCCCTGCCTTCAGGAGCAGCCTGCCACCTCCAGACAGCCATCCGCCTTTCTGCGCTGCATCACACGGAGAAGAGAGACGCATCTCCCTGTCTCTCCTTCCCCACCCTGAGAAGCTGCCCGAGGCAGAGCAGCCCTGGATCACCCACCCCAGGGATGTGGCAGCATTGGGAATCGGCTTTGCCAGGGAGTTGGGGAAATGTAACGGCCATGTCCCCCGCTGCCCCCGCTCCCCTCGTACCGGCAGGGCACTGGGGCTAGGCTTGTCTGCAGGAACACAATTAATTAGGTCATTCCAGGAATTAGTTCCTTACAAACCTCACAATGAAATCCTTGCTGTAACGAGATGCTGATGATAAAACGGCATTGAGGTCGCAGGTTTAAATGGACCCTGCACCCGGAGGAGCCCTTTGCCACAGGCAGCAGCCGCTGCTGCGGGGATGCAAGTGCTCCGGGGGCGATGCCGGCGGCTGCTACCCTGGAGGTCCCAGTGCCAGGAGCAGAGAGGGTTGGATCCCTGCTCCAGGGCTGGATCCCGGCTCCTGGTACAGATCCCTGCCCTGTTAATGGTCTTCAGGGTAATTATGAAGGATCCCATTATCTCCTCAGCTGCAGAGCGCTAGCCTGATGCTTGCCTTCATCCTGGCCCTGCAAGAGGACCTTAGGGAGCTTGTGAGAAAAATGAATAATGAATTTCAGATTGGACATGAATTGGTAATTAATCACTCCTGGAATTAATTCCAGACAAAGGCGAGCAGGGAGGAGGTTGGGGAGGGGAGCAGGAGGCAGGCAGGGAAATGGGCTGAGCAGGAGCTGGGTCAAGGCAGGGGCCGAGGGGGAGATTTGGGGCGACTGGGACAGGACAGGACTGCAGCAGCTTGGGCAAGGGCTTGGGGACACGGTGACCCCCTGGGGAGACGGGGTGAGGGCAGTCCCTGCCAGGCCCGGGGCTGGCAGCAGAGGATGCCATGCACCAGGCAAGCAGTGCCATGGTGGGAGGGGTGTGTGCCACCCCTCGGCGGCTGGCGGGGGCCGTGGGAGCCGGGGCGGCAGCATTTGGTGTCGGCATCCCTCGGCGGCAGCGGCATGAGCAGCACAAACGTGTGGCGAGCGTGTCAGTGCTCGGCAGGTGCCGTGGTGGGCACACATGTGGGGCTGGGGCTGGGCACGGACAAGAGACAGCCGAGTGCTCTGGCAGAAGGATGCTGCTGCTGTGCCTTGGGTCTGGGAGGAGTCTGTGCTTTGCTCACCCTGTGTATCCGTGTCGGCACCAGGCTCCCTGCTGGCTCCTGGCCTTTGCCCTGATTAGCCTGCAAGCCCTGCGGCTTTGACAAACGTTTTCCCTTTCAGAAAAGCTAATTATCACGGCAGCCTCATCATCACCCCTGGCTGGTGCTGCCGTGTCAGCTGCGAGAGCCCCCAGCCCTCTACTTGCTGGTGTCCGAGCTTTTGGGCAGCATCTGGAGGGCAGGAGGAGCTGGGCTGTGGGGTGGGAAGGGGCAATGCTGGTGCTGGGGTTGGGGCTGTCCCTGGGCTGGGTGGGTGTCCCCAGGGAGCCGGCTGGCTCGGTCACCCTCTGGGCCGGTGTGTGCTGGTCCCTGTGCTTCATCCCCAGGTGCCTGGAGGGGAAAAGGGAGGCAAAGCTGCTGGGGATGGTGTGGACCACGGGCAGCGCAGGCGCCATGGGGAGGTGGCTGCCAAGGGCTGGCACGGGTCCCCTCAGCTCCCCGTCCCCTCTTGTCTCTGGGCCAGTGCGTGGGGGGACGCTGCCAGCGCTTGGCATATCTGCGGGGAGGGAAGGAGCAGCTGGCTGGCGCTGGCTGCGCTCTCACAGCTCCTTCTCCGGCAGGTGCTGATGCTGGCAGATGGAGACAGCGACGGGTTCCTCTACCGCCAGTTGCCTTTCCTTGCGTCCCTGGAGAGGAAGGATGGGAAAGCCACTGCCTATCTCTGCAGCAACTTTGCCTGCTCCCTTCCTGTCACCTCACCCCAGGAGCTGCGTGAGATGCTCTGCCAGTGAGCCCCCCGGTCCCTCTGCCTGCAGGAGGGTGAGGGGGAGACAGACTGTCGTGCCCGCCTGGGAACACGGGAGAGACCCATAATAAAGCCACCCTGGGCATCAATTTCCTCCTGGATGGTTCCTGGCAGCGCCAGGGGGCTGTGCCCTTCCCTGCCTGCAGCAGATTTGGCTCTGCCTGCATCACTGCTCTGGCAGCATCTCGGCAGAACTGGCTCCAGTCCCTGGTGCTGGTTTTGGCATGGCCAGGAGACACCCACCGATGAGCATCTCCCCCCTCCCCTTACTCTTTGCCTCTTCTCGCTGAGGAAAAGGAAAACAAATTAAATATAAATCCCAGTGTTAAAGGAGAAGTCAGATGGGAAAACTATTAGGGTTCCTATAGCAACCCAGGGCAACATTGTCAAAAGCACCTGGATGGCTTGGGAGTCAAGTGCTTTTGAAAGTGTTGCCGGTTACCACAGCCGCGGTATTTTTCCATTACAGGGTAGGTTGTAACATACGTTAAGTGAATATATAGTGCATGCAAAAAACCTGCTGATTACCACAGCTGATGAAAACGTGCCACAAGGCCCAGCCTAAGCACTTCCAAACAGCTAAACATCTCGTCCTGGCTTTGCCAAGGGTGCAGAGACCTGGTACAGCTCGAGAAAGGACTTTTCAAAAATCTTGTTTTTCTTGTAAAAGGCCTGGCAGCCAGTGTCCGCATCCATGCTAGGATGGGGCTTGTGAAGCTGCAGTGCGTCCCCTGGGACCTGCAGCAGGGTGGGGAGCTTTCCCCGGGGCTGGGGCGGTTGGAGGGGGCAGGGGCTGGGGATGCCGGGAGCTGGGGGGCTGGGGTGGTTGGAGGGGGCAGGGGCTGGGGATGCCGGGAGCTGGGGGGCTGGGGCGGTTGGAGGGGGCAGGGGCTGGGGATGCCAGGAGCTGGGGGGCTGGCATGCCCCACGGCTGCCCCACGATCCTGAGCATCGCTGTGGGTGGGCGTCCCCGCCTGGCATTGCCCTGGCCGTGGATCCCCAGCAGGGATGGCAAGCTGGGAGATGTCCCAGCTGCACCTTGGCTGGGGCTCAGCCCTCCCTGCTGGGCAGGCGCTGGGGGGCTGGGGACCCCCGAGCCTGCTGGCAGGAGAGCAGCCGGCAGCAGCTCCGTGCGAGGCAGGATGGCTGGGCTGGGCTGGGCTGGGCTGGAGCAGGCAGGGGTGGACGCTGGTGAGGTAGGTTGGCCGGGGCCGTGTTTTCAGGCTGGGTGCTCTGGTTGGGTGCTGCCAGCCGGGGTGCTTGGGGCTGCAGCTCGCCCAGCCTGGCCCCTGCCTTTGCTTGCAGAAGGTTTCAATAACAGCACAAGGAATAAGACCTGAACAAACCTTTTGTGGAGGGGGGTGTTTGCTTTGAACTTTGCTAGCAAAGCCTAGGCTGGACCAAGGGTCTCACCCATCCTCACTGGGGGCTCGGCTGCATCCTGCTGACGCTGGCTGCGGGGACAGGTCTTGGCATCTCTGCACGCTGAGCAGGGGGAGATAGCCCACCCTGGCAGAAATGGGATGCTGTCGCCAACCACCGCAAGCTCCCTTTGCTGCAACATAAACTTCATTCTCCCTTTCTTCCTGCTCATCCCTCCTCCTCCTCCCTGCTTCCAAACGGGCAGTACCAGGTTTTCAGCATCCCCCTGACACCCTGGGGCTCCCCCAGCACAGCAGCCCGTGCCCTGGCCGGTGGGATGCTGTCATCTGGCAGCGAAGCGGTGCAGAGCTGTGTTGCCTGCTGGCTTTCCAGTGAGTTGTGCCAGGATCTGGGGGTAACCGGCCAGGAGAAATGTCTTTGAAGTCAAGGAGGAATTTTGCACCTCATCTCGTGAATGCTTTCTATGCTTGTGGAAGAGGAGGGGTTTTTATTTTGTCTCCTCTCTTGGTTTTAAAAGCTGAAGTATTTCTGGAAATCCAGCTGAAAATTGCTGGTTTGGCAGATGGCTGGCTGCTTTCCTTTTTCTTTTTTTTCCCCTAACTTGGCATCTCTGCTGCAGGGATTGATTTGCCACCCGTCCTCATGAGCGCTCGGAGCGGGTTGGTGCTGTGTCCGTGCCAGGAGAGCATCCTTGGAGCGCGGGGCTGCTGCTGAGCACCCTGCAGGGAAGCCCAGACATCTTGGGCCCCAGGGCTGGCCAGGTCCATGTGTGGCAGCCGTCCCCGGGTTGGCACAGTGCTGGGGGCAATGTGCCGAGCTCGTGTTGGTGCCCACCAGCTCCCGTGGCACAGGCATTGGGTGCCTTTCTCCTGCACCGTCTTGCTTGCCGGCATGTTTTCTTAAGCAGCCACCAGGCGAAAATGTGCTGTGAACCTCTGTCAGGATGAATTGGGCTTACCTCTCAGAAAAAAATACAACAAAAAAGGAAGAAATGGTCTCTGAAATAAATAACTGATGTTGTGGCTCCTGAGGACTCCTGGCACCTCCGCCTCGCTGCTGCCTGGGAGCCGGTGGCCCCGTCCTGAGCGGGTCACGGTCTCTGCCCCATCCCCGGAGCCACCTGGCTGCTCCAGCCCTTCGCGTTTGTGCCCTTGGCAAGGGGCCGTTTTGCTTGAGTTCAGTTGCAGCAACCCCCTCGCTGGTCCTCTCAGTGTCCCCTGGCCAGCTGGGCTCCAGGGCACCCATGGGTGCTGCTCCTCATCAGCAAGCGGTGCCGAAGGAGAGCCCGGCTGCGGGAGCTGGCGTGGCCACGGCAGTGAAACCCTCCCAGCGATGCTTCCTTCCTCGTTACTTTCCTGTTACTAACCCACTGATTTTGCTGCAAATGCTGTTGATTTGCTGCAAGTGTTTTCCAGGGCGATTAATGGGAGACAGGGCTGGCAGGGTGCTGCCCAGCTGGCCTGGGCTTCTGGAGGGTGATGGAGTGGGGTCTCGGTGCTCAAGGGTCCCGTGTCAAGACACAATATCCATTTTCCTGCCCCCTTCCCATGTTTCCTTCGGCAGTGGATGAGGGACTTCCAGGGACTTGCCCTAGGGCAGCACTGGATCCCCCTTTCCTCACTGGTGGGGAAGCTCTGGGTGGCAGGAGGTGGTGTCCCACACTCCCCCGTGCTTCTTTCCAGCTGCAGAGGTGTCAAAACCCACCCCCAAAATGCATTAAATAACCCATGTGCTGCTTTCTCCCCATAAATACTTGGGTTTGCCATCAGGCTGCGCTGGAGGGTGCAGGGGGGTTTATCACCCTGCCTGGGGCTCTGGGCTTGCCTGGAAGCCCCGGCAACAATGGATGGAGAGAAGCAGGTTTTCCCCTTGCTTCTTTTTAATAAAAAAAACAAACCCTTTTCAACATTTTTAATCTTTAACTCTTACACTGGAGGATCTGCAGTGCACCCCATTGCTCAGCCCACCAAGGCAGCTGGTTGGGCTGATGCCTCTTGTGCCCCTTCGGGGGGTTCTGGGGCACACGGGGAGGGGAGGCAGCGCTGGCAGCCACCCTTGCTGCTCTAATGAGGCTTTCCCTCTAATTAATATTCCCCAGCAAAGCTGGCGCTGGTTCTGGGTCTCTTGGCTTTTATCTCCGTTGGCATTGATGTGACATCAATGGGAGATGGGGCTTTGAAAGCTGTTATTTGCAATGTTGCATCTGTGGGAGGGGGAGGATGGAGAAGGACGTCCCCAAGCCCGGGTCCAACCCTGCTTCGGTGCCTATCCCTCCTCGAGACACACGTGGGGGTACAATTCGGGCATCCCTGTTTCCAGCGCCTCCAAGAAGGTATGTTGGGCAAAATAATGAGGTTTCTGCACCCAGTTGCTTCCCTCATGGGTTGGGTGCCCAATTCACACCTGAGCATGCAACTAATTCACGCGTGAGCACCCAGTTAGGTCTCTCCTGAGCACCCGATTGTGCCATGCTTGGGTGGGAAATTAGTCAACACCTGAGCACCCAATCTGCTCATGCCTGAGTGGCTGATTAGCTCCAGCCTGAGCGTTATTTTGGGCACAAAGAGGCGTGTTTTGGTAGCTTGGGGCTGTAGTGGTGCTGATGGCCAAGTGCTGGTTGCAGCTGCTCTGGAAGAGATGGAAAAACCCCATTGCACCCCAAAATATTGGGGGAGTCTGTGGGCACCCCAGTGCAGGCAGACCTAGGGAAGGGCAGAGATGTGGGGCTGGAGTCCCGCTGGCGTGAGGCGTCCCTCCGTCCCCGTCCTGGCATGGTGAGTGCCCTGTGTCACAACCACCTCCCTGGGGCACTTTGGGGAGCTCAGTGGGGTTCCCTTGCTCCGGGAGGTGGGTGGAGGGCACGTGTTGGGTCCTGGCTGTCCTCCTCACAGGGGCTGGCTGCGTCCCGCCAGAGCATCTGCAGGCAGTGGCTCCGCTCCCCCCTCCCCGCCCCAGCACTTGTGTTGCACAGATGTTCACGCCATCCAGCTCCAGTAATTCCAATATTCCTGACAAGTGAATTTGCAGCTGAAGCTGGCCAACACTTGCTCAAAATGTGGTTTGTTTTTTTTTTTCTTCTTTTTAAACTGACTTTCCATGCAGATTGGTGCCAGGGACCTGGGGGCAGCGCCAGACCATGGTGCGGGGGCTCTGGGGGGCCCTGCCTGGCTTGGCCACTGCCTCAGTTTCCCTTCCCACTAACGTGTCCTGGTGGTTCCTATCCAAACCATCCACCACCCCTCTGTGGCCCTGGAGTGTGAGCCCTGTCTGGCCTCTCCCAGAGCCACCGTGTGCTCCAGCTCCTCTTTTGTCAGGGTAAACTGGGAGTCCTGAATGCTGCATTTCAGGGCAATGCCCCCCCCAAAGCGGGGAGCGGGGAGACCCCAGAGACAAGCTAATGGCTCTGCCCTTGCAAGCGGGATGGTGTTGGTATGCTGCTGGGTGCAGTGAGCAGTCTGCACGATGGAGGTGTGGAACGGGGATGCTGCCTGCCTCCCCCTCCCAGAGGGAGAAAACACAGGCAGGACACAGCCGAGCTGTTTAACACCTATTTTTTACTGGGCAGAGAGAGGCAGACACTCTCCAGGGGCCATGCAGGGGAATTTACAGCCATTCCCAGGCTGGCTGCCATGGCCACGAGCACGTGCCAAGGCGTTTTAGGGACCATCATCCCCACGCGATGCTCAGCCCCTCCAAACAGGCGCTGCAGCTGCAGCCTGATGCTTTTAACCAGCTTTAACACTTGGAGGTCTCCCCCTCCCGCCTAGCAGTGCTGCAGCAATCTCATCCATTTCTCATGGGACTGTCACCCTCGGCCACCGCTGGGAAGGGTGGGAAGGGAAGGCTGGGGGCCCTGCAGTGCCCGCAGCACGGTTGGGAGGGCAGCAGGAGGCCATCGTGCTCATTAAGGGTTATGCAATAGACACTTGGCCATTACGCGTCTATTAATCCTCTAATATGGTTTCAGTGTTTACTGACCGCGGTAACTATTGCATTAATTGAAATTAAATGTGTATTTTGGAGGCTTTACAGAAGGGTGGAGGAGGATGTCTGAGGATGTGGGTGTAGGTTTGTGGGTCCCTGGCTGGGAGGGGGGGGTTTGAGGTGCACAAAGGGAGCCCCAGTGGCTCCTGAACAGCCTCGTCACCAGCATGGGGATGTCCCCCAGGTGCTGTGCCAAGCTGTCGCTCCAGGTGAGGTGCTGGTGACATCCCCAATGCCTTCAGCACTTTGTGAGCTGCTAAATTAGAGGCGAGAAATGCTGAGAGCAAAGCCCCAGCGCGGGCTCCTGGGGAGCCTTGGCTGCTAATCAAAGGGGAACAGGCTCCGCTTTTCATCTGGGGTTTTATACACAGGTCCAGCGAGGGCTGAGGCTGCTCCTCTCCCCGTGGCTGGGAGTATTTTGGGGTTAATGCAGCCCGACAGGAGCATGTAGCGACATTTCCTGGTATCAGCTAAAGCTGAAACTCACATCAGGGACCCTGCCTGGGGCTTGGGGAAAGCAGGAGCTGGGTGGTGATGCCTGGGCTGTGGGGCCAAATATCCCGCTGGAATAGCAGGATGGGCGCCCAGCCATAGGAGCCAGGTTTCTGGCTGTCCTGAGGCTGCTTCCCCCGGTGCCTCGGGGCCGCTGGCCGCTGGCTTGTTTGGGGGCTTAACCCACAGATGAGAAGCCTGCATGTCCCTGCCCGACCCAGCGCTCTCCCCGCCAACCCCAGCACCCATGAATCTGGGACAGGCAGAGCCAGGCTCACTGTGATTATCCACGGATTAAAGGCAGCTAATTTAGTTTGAGTTACAGAGGCTAAATTGGATCCGTATGTTGGGGTGAAGCACATAAAAGAGGTGTTCAGAAATGCAGAAGACAGGCTGTATAGCCCTATGGGGTGATGCTTTTGGAGCCAAGGTAGTGGTGATGCCTGAGTGGTGCTGGGCCAGGAAGGAGAGGTGGAGACGTGGGAGCTGGTGGCAGGCGATCCCTCGGGCGATGCACGCCAGCAAAGCAGAACTGCAACTCAGCACAAGGCTTTCATCAGGTTTTTGCAGCTCAGCAGACTGGAGGCTGCCGTGACAGGCGTGAGCTTCGGCTCTGTGGGATTCGAGGCACGGGTTTGACAGCCGGCCCCCACCCGTGCCGGCGCGCTCGCCCCCGCACTTGCCGGGGATGACACACCCATGAGGAGACTGGTTTGAGGTTCATTAGAATTTGGGCAGAAGATGGCTTGGGCTGTCTGCAAAGTGCAGACCAACCAGGAATCCTCACAACTGGATGCTTGCTGGTGTAAACTGGGGATGTCCCAGTGGTCCCCAGGGTTTCTGAACCCCTGTGACCACTGGCAAGGTCTCGGTCTTTCTCCCTTGTGCTGCCTCCTGGCTGGGCAGCGCGGTGGGAGGCAGGGTCCTTTTTCATAGCTGACAACCCATGAATATTTATAGCAGCATATTAAAAATGTCCACCACATCCCAAATTAGTCATGGGGCCCTGGATAGAGCCAGGGTGCTGAGTACGGTGGCACTGATATCACCCCCAGCTCCACGGTCAGAGGGTGGTTGTGTGACCCCACAGCAGGGCTGTGGTGGAGCGAGGGGTCCCCGTCCCTCCGGAGCTGCAGGAGCAGCTCTCAGGTCCTGCCTTTGGACCAGACCCTGCTCCCACATGTGACCGTCCTCATCCCTCCCGGGTGCCTGCTCGGCATGCTGGCAGCGCCAGGCTTTCTGCACCTCTGGGCACCTCTTCTTCAACATCTCGTCCTTTAAAACTCGGGTTTCTGTGGCTGTGACCGATGGCTCCATCAGTTGCCGAGGGGTGTGGGAGTTGCTACCTGCTCCGTGCGCTGGGGATGCCGGCTGCCTCTGGGATGCGCAAAGTGTGGCCAGCACAGTTGTGCGTATCTCCCAGAAAAGCAGGCAACAAAGGGAGTCAGTGTTTTGGTGGTCAACTGGAAATTCAAGGGGGACAAGAAGGGGACAAAGCTATCTCCTAGCTCCTAAGGGGTTGGCAGGGGCAACAGAGAAAAGAGAAAAATTTAATTTAGAAAGAGTAACAAAGCCAGAATTGCTGGAGGGGGTCCTGGCCTCAGCCTGAGCGTCAGTGGAGAGTCACACCACAAGCCCACAGGGGCTGGATGTGTCCTGGCAGCTTGGCCCAAGGTGGGGGCAAGAGCAGGTCCCCCCATGGTGTCTGGGGACCCCTCCGCCCACAGGAAGGCTGGGCCAAGGTGCTAAGCTCTGGCAGGGGAAGGTGTCTGGCTTTGCTTTCTTGGTCTGTAACTCCCCGTTGCTCTGACTACTCTCCACCCCGGCTCTGGCCAGGAACATCTGTGTTCCCAGCAGAGGCTTGTTCCACCTGGAGTGGATCACCAGCGCCAGGCCGTCAGCCTCCGGTAGCAGACACTGCACTGGGAAATGCTGATGATATTAGTATTATTATTATTAATAATAAGCCAGCTTGCAGTGGAGGTGTTGGCAGCATGGCTGAGAGCTCAGCCCAGCTCTGAGCACACTCTGCAAGCCGCTGTTGTGGTCCTGAGGCGTTAAAATGTCAATCACTGAGGCTCATGGGGGGGAAGGTCTGATGCTGGGGGGCTCCCTGGGCTGGGGGATGCGGCTGATGGGTGTCCCCGAGCACTTCCACGCAGCCCTGGCACGAGGGGGCTCAGCACCACGGGAGGGTTAGTTGGGTCAGGGACCTCCTGTTGGCAGCTTTGTGGGGATGGGACAGGCTGGGGAAAAGTTTCCTTCCTTTCTCCATGGAAAATATGATCCCCACAGGTCAGGCATCCCTGCAGGTCCAGGGATTCCACAGATCGTCTCCCTGCAGGTGTGGGATCCCTGGAGATCTGGGATCCCCACCAGCACGGGCAGGACACCCATCCCTCCACTCTGAGAGAGTGGAGTCAGAAGCAGGAGGAAGGGATTCTGCTCACAAGCTTCAGCAAAGACATAATTTAAATCTAATTTAAATTCTTTTTTTTTTTTTCTCTTCTGTATTGCTGTTTTCTTCACTAAATGGCATGTTTTTAATTTGTTGGCAAAATGAGGATCTTTCTACACACAGTGCCCAGGCCGGCCAGCGCTGACAAGGGGACAGCTGGGGAGGGGGGGACAGGGGGTGGCATACCCCGTGCTGGGGGCAGACAGGCAGGGCCAGCGAGGCAGAGCAAAAGGAGGTAGGAGACAAAATTAGGAGGAAATTGGGCTGGAAACATGCCCCAGGGAGGGAAAGCTCCGCGCGTGGCTGTGGCAGGGCTGGGTTAGCGGCGGCCGGCGTGGGGCAGGGGGTGGGTGTCCCCATCCCTGCGCTGCTTTGGCAGAGGCCCCTGGTCCCCCCGCCCACATGGGAGCAGGGTGGAGGGGGGCAACGGGGACTTGGGGTCCTTTGAGGCTCGCAAAGCTGAGAAGCACAGGCAAAAACCCCTCTGGGAAGCTGCTGTTCTCTCTCCGTGCCACCTCCCATCTGTCTGTCAGTCTGTCTGCCCTCATCACACACTAATGATACTCCTGGTTAGTGCCACTAATGAAGGGCCACGGCTTTGATTGCTGGGGCAGATCCTGCGCTCGTCTCTGGCCGAGTTCCTTGTGGCATTAACGAAGCCCTAAAATCGCTTTTATCTCCCGGGTCAGCCAAAGGGAAGGGCTGCGATGGGGCAGGGGATCCCACACCCCCCCCATCTCGAGGGGTACAGCACCCCGGCTCTTCCTGAGCCACATCTCCATGGCAACGCTGAGGGATGCTCCTGCGGGATGCTCTTGCAAGGCCACCGAGGGGAATCCCAGCAGCCTGGGGGCTTCGGCACCACGCAGGGTTGGGAAGAAAACGCCTGTCTGGGCTGGGAGCACGGCTGTCTGTCTGTCCGTCCACCCACAGCAATATCCCTGCAGATACTGCACAGAGGCGCTGCTTGATCTCTGCCCTGGCAGCAGCCACTTAAAGCCTGTGTCCGCGCGGCCTCCCCCGCTCCCCAGCCTCGCAATGACGAGTGTCTCCCAGAGCAAACAATTGCAGAATTAACCCCTCGATCCTTTCAGCCCCTAATTTTCCAGCTCTGACCACGTACTTAGCTTGGCTTTAGTAAGCAGAGTGTTAGAAACCTCCAGCCATTTCCATAGCACGGCACCAGCGCAGTGTTTGGCCCTGAATATATATTTCTCTCTATACACCCCCGAATGTACAGTGTATTTATCTGTCTTTCCTTTTTACTGTGTTTTTTTTTTTATTACTAGACACATTTGTATCAAAGCAAACACAGCCCAGGAGCGGGCATTCAGGGGCCGTCGATGTCTGGGGCTGCTTTGCACGAAGGCGCGGGGTGCTTTGCAGGGAGCCAGGATCCGTCCCGCTTCCCCCAGGGTCTCCTTTGGGATATCTCAGGGCAAAAAGCAGCCCTGCAGAGGAAATGCAGCGCTGTGCTGGTGCTCGCTGGCCAGTCGCTGCGGGAAGCTCGTCCTTTCGGTGGGGCTGCCCACTCCTTCCAAAGTTGTCACTTTTGTCCCCCCCAGGTTGTGCATGGGGGAGCTCAGGCCGCTCCCCTGCATTTGTTGCCATTTATCTATAATTTAGCACAGGTTTTAGTTTTATTCTAATTGAGTTTCATGTGTCACAGCGTGTCTCAAACAGAAAATATAAATATTTAACAACCTCCACTGGTAATAAAGATTCACATTTGCCTCATTCTGGTTCCCAGTACATGAATATTCTGCACCACGCTCCACGGGTATTAACTTCATTCAGATTCCTTCCCCGGTTATGCAATATAATGGTAATGACAGATAGAAGCCAGATCTTAAAAAATATATAATCAAAACCACCACCAACAAACCCAGTTTGATGTCATTAACTCCCCTCTGTTGGTTAGGGGAACACTAATATGTTCCCTTTCATTGGCGGCTCCTCCACGCGTGCGAGCACCGTGTGCCCACTCCAGCAGCGCTGCGGGGGGGGGCTGCCCCAGTCACGCCAGTATGGGTGGGAACTGGGGCATGGGAAGGGTAGGGGCAGCTTGGGGGGCCAGGAGGTATCAGAGGCTTGGGTCTTGCAGGGCAAGGGCTGAACGGAGCCTTGTCTGGGCTGAAATAAAGCCAGGGTCGTGCCCCTGCTGTGCTGCCACGTGGGCAGGGATATGGGCGAGGTGGACATGAAGTAAAGCATCAGTGGTCCCTGCCTGGGCTGGGGCAGGGCTGTCAGGGCCAGGTGCTCAGATGGTGGAATGGGCTGGGGCCACGGCAGGAGGAAGCCCAGGATGATTTTGGGGTGGTGGCTGCTACCTGTGAGGACAAGCTGGGTCTGTCCTGAGCTAGTGGGACCCAGGCAAGGCGGGAGAGCGGCTCTCGGGGCAGGTCTGGGGTCTTGCTGTGCTGGGGGGGACCAAGCCCCACAGCCAGGTCCAGCGTGCCGGGGATTGCGCAGGTCTGCATCAGAGGAGGTGATGCCCTTTGGGCCATGGGTGGATCCAGGCTAACCGCCAAAACAACTCCAAAACTGCCTTTTGTACCATTATGAATGTTTTAAGGCAGGGCGAGGCTTCTTGAGCACTTCAGCTCTGGCGTGGCAGGAGCAGTGGCAAAGTGGAGGCAGGGGACAGGCTTTAAGCCTGCCGGTGCCCTGCACTTTTCTGTGGGGCTGCCAGGTTGACATGGGGCAGCTGCTGGTCCCTTGCCCCCATCCTCACGTGGACAGGGACTCAGGCTGCCCCTCGGAGAGCTCCCGTGGGAAAGGCTGGAGCTGCGAGCTGCCCAAAGGCTGCCTTGCAACTGCCAAATCCACTCAGTACCCTGAGAAAAGGGGGGACACACTGGGCTGGTACCAGTGTGCAGAGCATGAGTGGTGGTATGGGGCTGGCACAGGGCTCTCCTGGTGTTATGGGGCTTCGCAGCACTGCGCTCCCCTCTCCAGCCCCGCGGTCATCCCCTGGGCTCCCTGCGCCCCAAGGAGCAGCCGGATCCCCTCCGACTGTGCTGGCAGCCCTGACCCACTGGATCTGGTACCTCCTGCACGTGTGAGTCTCGTTTTGGCCCCGCGCGGCTCCGGCCGTGTGTGCTCACGAGGACTGGGCAGCCCCAAACCCCTTCTTTTTTGCCCCATTCAAGTGGTGACCCTGACAGCCCGTGGTGCCACCGGCCAGGTTAAAACCCCAGTGGCAAGCTGCTCATGTTCCCTGGGGATTCATTAAGGTAATTATGATTCATGCCAGAGAAAGGCCACGGATGGGCTGCGTGATTCAGCTAAACGGTGTTGAACTGGCTAAAAGCACCCCGGGTACCGCTGGCACCTCCCCAGGGCACGGCAAGGAGTGGAGGGGACGCACCGAGCAGCCGGCACGTGGCTGACAGCCGGCGCTCGCCGGGGTCACGGCGCTGCTCTGCCACCTCTCGTGCCGCGTCCCGTGCTCGCATCTCGCCCGTGCACGCCTTGCTGTTGCTTGGCAGGGCTGGGCTCGACAGCGAGCTGTTGCCTGGGTTCCCGTATATCATGAAGATGTTGCAAGCTGCTGAAAATTCAAAGTGCTGTTTTAATTATGTGCTATGAGGAAAGCAGCCTGAATCTTGGAAGGAGGCTAATGACGAGACTGCCAGGATATTTTCAGTGGCAGAAACTCAGAATACATCCCAATGTATCTTTAAAAGGGAAAAATGTCAGGTTTGTGCATGAAATAATAACGAATAACCTATAAACAATGATATCACCGTCCACCTCGCTGCTGGGGAAGTGATTTAGCGATGGCTTGCCTATGTGAAACGAAAACATCTGCTCTCTGCTGGAAAGAGGAGGAAGATCTCCTCATCAGCATTAAATTTAAATGAGCCAGTCCTCATTTGCACGCTTCTGCGCGCACCGGCTCCTGCAAGAGAGTGACTGGGGAATGCGGGCTTTAGTGGAGGCTCAGCGAGCCAGTTCTTCCTCCCTGGCTTTCTAAAAGTATGAAAATCAGACTTTTCTATCCAAGAAGGCTCCCCTGGGCATGGACTGACCTGTTGCAGCCCCACGAGCAGCTGGGTGGGATCGGGTCTCCCCCTGCCCCAGCACTTTGTGTTCAGTATCTCCTCCCGGTGAGGCCACCCGTGCCCCATCTGCCACGGGAGGGTGGGGGCAAAGCATGCCCCAGCGTCCCCATGGGTGTGACAGAGAAGCCCTGCGCTCTCCGTGATTTGGAAATTGCTTTAGGGCTAAAGGAGGCCAGGCTGAGCCCACCCCAGTGTCTTGCAGTGGGTACCCGCACACCCTGGCCCAAGCGCCACCGTGGCAGGTCTGCAGCACCCGCAGCCGCCCGGCTGCCCCCCTCCTCATCAGCCATCCGCATCGCAAGCTGCCAGCAGGCTTTGGCGTGCTCCACTTTATTTTTAATTATATTTTACTTTAAAGGGCCATTAATTACAAAGATTTCCCAGCAGAGTCTTTAAAACAAAAAAAAAAGGAAAGGGGTAAAAAAAAAAAAGGCCCTTCCACATCAAGGGTTGCTGGAGGTGAGCTGGAATATGAATAATGATTGAGAGGGGTTTAAGCAGTGAAGGAGCAAAGTTCGGGGTGCAGAAGGCCCAGCGGCACTCAGGGGTGGCCCCAGATCATGGCCAGGCTCGCCCGTGGGTGCCGAGCCCCCTCCCTGGAGGAAGGGCAGCCGTCCCAGCCTGGGCTCCCGACTGAGTCCCGCTGCGCTCGGTGGGACGGAGGGCACAAGCTCTTCCTTGTGACCCAGCACCCTGCCGGCTTGGCAGCGTCTCCTCTCCCTCCGCAGAGCCTGGGTGAGCCCCAATCTCCCTCCAGTCCTGACCCCTCTCCTCCCAGTCCCCCGAGGGCTGAGTTCCTGCCTCCTCCTGCCGTCCCTGAGATTTACTACTCCTCAGAGAGCAGGAGACATTTATACCAGGTCAGTCGGTCCTTGGTATCAGTGCCACGTGCTCATTTAATATTAATTTATTTAAAAACCATTTGGGTCATTTGCTCCCCAGCTGGCGGGGGACGCCGCAGTTTTGGGACAGGGAGGGGGTGCAGAGGGTGCAGTGCCCCCCCAGACCTGCCACCCTGGGCTGGGAGTCAGCATCAGCCTCTTTGGGGTGGGATGGTGAACCCCCTCCCCAGAGCAGCACAGCCTTTGCTCAGGGGTTTGATGAGTTTGACCTCCATGACATGGGGCTCAGCTGGGGCTGTTGCAGCCCGGCCAGTGCGTGCTGGGAGGGTTGGCTGGAAAAACCTTTACTAGGGCAAATTTTGGTTAATCTGTTTCACATGGACCAAGACCTGGTTTGCTCATGCCTGGCCACCAGCAGCACCAGGAGCTGCTGTCCTCTCCGTGCCCTCTCCTCCTCCTCCCACCTCCACCTTTTCTCAATTAGCACTTGCTCAGCAGGTGCCAATCACCACTTCATCTCCTGCTTTCACCCGCCGCCAGACGGAAGGGCAGGAGGTTGCCTGAAGGTGCTGCTGGAGCTCTGGAGTGAAGGTGTCTGCTGGCTGGAGGTCCCAAATGCTCAGGTAAGAGTCCAGGCAAAGCTGTTGTGGTGAGACCTTTTGTTGGTGCTGTGCACCTTGTGCTGGGGCGGGGGAGGTGGAGATGCTCTCGTGTGCCTCTGGCTGCTCTGAGCTCCTGGATGAAGAGCTGGGTGTTGCTTTTTCTTGTGTTTGGAGTCACTTTGGAGGGCTGGGGGCTGACTTGTGGGTGTACTGCTGTCGTTCAGAAGGTTTCCTTGCAAACCTGTGTGTGCTGTGAGCGAGGTTTTGGTGCTCTGATCCCTGCCAAGGCCAGGGCTGAGCTCTGCAGCCCATCCTCTGTCTGGTGTGAGATGGGCATTTGCATGGCTCTGCCCTTCCCTTTGCTGATCTCTGAGCTCTGTTGGCTTTTTGGCACCTTGTACCCCTCCTTCCTGGGGCCACCCTGAGCTGTGGTGATGCCTTTGTGGGCTCACTGGGATGCTGGAAGCGTGCGTAGCAATGCTGGAGGCCAAGGTGGGCACCCTTGGGAGCCGGCATCCCATTGCTCAGCAGTGCTCGGGGATTAGGGGCTCAGCAACAAGCATTTCGTTTCCCTCTTGTCTCTTCCTGTCAGACAAGATTTGAAGATTCAATTAGAGTGGGAGCCGCTGATAGCAGCGGTGCTGGCGTGCTGCTTGCGCCCTGCATGGGAACCAGATGAAAGCTGGAAGCGATGCAAGGGGGGGTGGGGAGAGGAGGGTGTTGGAAAGGGAGGGGTTTTTTGGCTGGCAAAAAGCCTGGGAGAAAAAGGCAAGAAATGTGGATTTGGAGGGGTTTGAGGGATGGTTGGAGGCTCAGGCTGTGTTCTAGCCCCTGGAGCTGCAGGCTGGTGTCTGCTTGGGAGAGGGGCTCCCAGGGCAGCGCCAGGCTGGGGCAGGGGAGACCTGCTCTGAAATGACCCCGCGTGCTCTCAGGGGGGTAAGGCTGTGTTTCGGGGCAGGGCTTGCTCACCCAAAACCTCATCCCACAGAGCTGGGTCTCCAGGGCAGCTGCGAGATTGAGCCGGGAGCAGGGCTGGGTCTTGGTACCTGATGGGGGAGCAAGGCAAAGCCTCCTGAGTGCATCAGCTGGGAGCTGCCTCGACCCAGCAGCAGAAGGCTGGATTTCATTCGGGGATTTGTTTTTTTCCCCTTTCTGAAGGCTGCCTCTCCCTCAAAAGCCATGCTTCATTTTGCACTAATGCTTCAGAGAGACGTAGACACTGAGCTGTTTGCTGAAATGCTGCAGCCTTTGGTGCAAAGCCTTGTGGCTGCTCGGCAGGGCTCGGGGACAAGGACGTGCTCTGGTCGCGGCCATGGTAAATGTGAGAGGATATTAAATAGGGTCAGTGTCCAGCACGGTGCTGGGTCCTTGCACCCTGCCCGGGGGAGCTGTCTTTGTGGGGCCGATGGACCTTTGATCCTTTTGAGGGTTGATCTGGCCACCAAAACACCCAGCCTGCCCAACCAGGATAGTCTTGAAAGGACAATTCCCTCTCCTTTTGATGTTTTCTGGAGGTAATAGTGGTTGTTAAGGAAAATGAAACTCTTTTTAATGATGTGGGGGGCAGACAGGATTTTATTATAAATTATATTTTTACTATAAACTATATTTGGCTCCCACCAAGTCAGGAGGTTCAGCGTGCCGAAGCTACAGCCCCGAGTGGCTCAGCCCTTGCAGACGTAGCAGTTCCCAAAACTCAGACCGTGTTCAGGCATGGATTGATTGTGTACCAAAAAGTCAAGGTGCAAGCATTGATCATGCAGGAAAGTGCTGGTCATCAGCCAAAAACAAGCATTCCCCAGCTCAAATTATTAATTCCTTTCTGCACACCAAACGGATTGCGCCGGTCGTGTACGTCCCCTCTGTGCAGTGGTTGTGCTTCATGCCGTAGTATATTTTCCCTCCAACTACTTGTCTAGCTCTTCACTTAATAAAGATTGAGAGAGACAATAAAAAACATTCATTAGAGAGAAAAAAAAAAAAGATGAAGCCCTACTTGTAGCCTCCAGCAGTTGGTTTCATTAAGCAATTGCTTCTCCCAAACCCTCCACGGTGACTCCCAGTGCCAGTACCCAGCCCCGGGCTTCGGGGAAGCCATGAGGCCCCAGGATGCTCGGGGTGAAGGCCACGGCTGTGGCACCGATGGGTTAACTGAGGAGGGCAGCAAACTGTCTGGGTGATGAAAAAGGGAATTAGCAAAATAAACTCTTGGGAAAAGCAGCTGTTTGGGTGGGGTTATGCAGGGTTAAGCCGTTATCTTGTGCTGTGTTGAAGGTGGGGCTGGTCTCCTGCTCCTCCTGGGTCCTTAGCTGCTGTCCTAAGAACAGTGTGTGCTCTTTGGGGGATGGGAGCAGCCTGGCAGGGCTGTGCCAAGGCTGGGAGGAGCAGGGGGTGACTCTGGGGAGGGAGCAGGGGTTGCATGGGGCTGGGTTTGGTGGATGTCTCTGCTGTAGCTGTGTCAGCTGAAATACAGTGAACTGTGTGTCTCAGGAGGTTAATTCACTGATGGGGGCAGCCCGGAGCCCCCATGCGCAGCAAGGGCTCCCATCCCACAGCACTTGCTGTCACCGGTGGGGTGGGGGAACAGGGACAGAGTGGGCTCGCTGCTGTCAAAGTGCTCTTCAACAGCACTTGAGTCTGTAAATTGGTCGTGGGAGGCCTGCTCTGCCCCCAAACCGTGACATCCGAAACGAAACGAGAGTTTTCTCTCTGGTTCCAAGGCATGAGAAGAGCTTTGGATCTCGTTGCGATTTATCACTCAGCCCTGAGCCAGATGCCTATATGGGTTCAATCTATAGCTCCCAGAACTGATAGAAATATTATCCTGTCTTATTAAAATCACCCACAGCTACTGCAGCTGTATGTCAACAGCAAAACAAATAGCGACTAGTTCCCATCGGATTGGAGCTGCTCTGTTGAGGCTGTCTTCAATCCGCCTCCTGCTAAAATGGTTACAGATGTAGGCTTTTCCCATTACAGCTCAGTGCAGCTCCTGTACAGCCGACTCCAAATCCCATTACCATGCCGGAGCCGTCTTTGGTGAGCATCGGCTCGGCTAAAGCTCCCCCTCTGTCATGAAACATTATTCTTGATGCTTTTCCTAGAAGTACTGCTAAGAGAGAGAGAGCAGGGCTGTGCTCCCCCAAAACGGTGGGGGGAAGCTTTGCTGCAGGGGGGAAAACGATAGCAAGGGGGATGTGCTGGGATAAAAGTGGGCCTGCTTCCTCTTCCTCCTCCTCCTCCTCAGGTGGCACAGCTCCTGTCCCTGCTGGGGTGTGCTGAGTAATTTGGGGTGCATGCCATCTGCTGCCAGAGGCATAACTGGTGTTGCAGTGCATGAGCCCCCTTCCTCTCACCCCTCTGAAAACACCGCAGCCCTAAAATTCCTGCCATCCCCTGAGCTGTCCCTGGCTCACCCCCATCCCTCTCTCCTGTGCTATCTTTGGTATAATTAGGAGGCCAGGACTGTGAATGTGACCTCATTAGTTTCTCACGCTGTATTGAAATTTCTTCTCATTTACATCCCAAATCCCTAAATGTACAGCTCTGGTCTCCAGGGTTGCTTTCTGCTGCTTTCCATCCCTCTCGCCAAGGCTCCGGGCCAGCACTGTGCTCCCTCTCCTCAACCGATCGCTCCAGTTCTCTCTTGAAGCTGAACCCCCTCCATGTGTTTAAGGAAGACAAATTCCTGGTCTCTACCCTGGGCGGTTGGGAAGGGCTCCCTGGGGAGATGCCCTGGGATGGGGCGGTGCCAGGGTGCTCCCAGTTTCACTCCTCTGCCCACCGAGGTGAGACAGCAAAGCTCTGGGCGCTCCCTCTGCTCTGCTGCCGGCTGTAACAGGATGACGACTGTCCTGGTTGGGCTGTGACAGGCTCTGTGCTCTCATCCCTCTAAGATCCACAACGAAGATGACTCTTCCCTGGCAAGAGCATCCTTATCTGTTTGCTGTAGTACACGATGCCAAAATCCTGCTAGACTGGTGCTGGCTTGATCCCCCTGATGTTTGGATACTTCCTTTTAAACTTAGAGAATATATGGCTCTGTTGAGCCTTTCTTGTTTTCATGTTCTAGTTGAAGGGGAGTGCTTTTTGAGATGGGAAGGTTTGTATCGCCTCTCCTGTGTGATGTTGGATCCCTTTATAGGGCAGGTATCTTCCAAAGCAAAATGTTTTCAATTCTCACGATGAACATAATTCTTGAAAATGTACGCAACAAAACGAGCCAAATGTAATTAAAATGGAGACAGCATATAATCTGGTAACCCACTTAGAGGCTCAAAGCTTCAGCTTTTTTTTTTTTTTAAAAAAAATGTTTGCTCCAAATCCATTTAAATAAACAGACCGACACAAAAAGGCTCTCTGTACATTATCAGGATACAAAGAGAATCGGATCAAAAGCAGCTGTGGCCAGGCTGTACATATGTAGTGAGGAAATTGCTTGATCTAAGACTGCACCTTGCACATACAGACGTGTTTGTGGACCTTTCCGTGAATTGCGTTTGTACAACAGCTGAGCTGCTGGGATGTGCCCTGCTGGGGAGGGGGCAAAGGCTGGTGTCTCCCCCACCACAGGAGCCTTTGCTGGGGAAGTGAGGGAGCTCCCAGCGTGTCAGTGTGTCAGCTGGCCTTTGGCCTCTCTCCACTCCTGCCAAAGCAAGCAGAGCTTTGCCCTCTCCATGGGTGCAGACACGATCCGAACTGGTGGAATTGCTCAGAAATGTGGAAAAGAAATGGGAATTCCCATCCTTAGCACCCATGTCATGGGCTTTCCACTCACCTGGTGTCATGTGCACCATGTGCTCTCGTGCTTGTGTCCCCATGGGCTTTCAGGAGGGTCTCCTGGCCATGGGTGGTGGGACTGTGGGGTTTGTATCTCCTTTCCTGGGACACCATCTCTTGCAGTTCCGCAGCAGAGCCCGGCTGGCCTTGAAGTTTTGCCAACAGCCATGTGATTTGTCTCGGGCTGGACAGCACAGGCTGTGAATCCAAGATCAAGCGTCCTCCCAGGCCAGCAGGTTTCAGCCCAGAAAAGGCATTTTGGGTCAGACAAGAGCATCTTCCGATTGCTCTTGCAGGTGGTTTTGGGCTGACCGGAGCTCACAGATGTATATAATGTGGGGGGCTACCAGGGAAAGGTGAGAAAGCTAGTTCTAAAGTGGCAAGAAAACTTAAGCACTAAGAAACAGGGCCTTGGCTCAGCCTGCGGGGATGTCTGCCCTCGGGGTGAGGGGTGTCTGCAGAAAAGCCTTTGGCCTTCCTGATAGCAGGTCTCCGGCTTGCGCCGTTCTCGCCCCCGTGTCGTCGTCCCCCCTGGCATCCCGGGGGATGCTTGCGGTGCGGTCCCCGCCGTCGGGGCCGGCTCTCGCCGCCGGCGGGAGTCGCACCGGCAGAGGGAGCTCCGGCCGCGTCCTCCGAGCAGGGGGGACCGGGGGTACCCGCGGTTGCGGGGCGGCCGGGTCACCCCCCCGCACCCCCGCTTGGGGCCCGGCTCCCCTGGCAGCTGCTGGCCGGGATCGTGCCCCAGCCCAGCCCGGTGGCGACCTGCTCCGGAGGGGGTGGCCCCTTGCGAGGGGCTGGGAGGGGTACACGGCGGTGACCCACATGCGCCGAGCCCAGCAGCACCGTCTCCGTTCACAAGCGGTGGGGGCCAGGGTGGGGGGAAGCAGCAGGGCGAGGATCTCGGGCAGGACCCCCGGTACAGCGGCGAGGAGCGGAGCCGCGGCACGCGGGAGGGCGCTGAACCCCGGGCTACCGGGGGCTGCGGCACGCCTCGCTCCCGGTACCGGCTCCTGCTGCCCTCGGCACCTTGGCCCCGGCGGGCCACCCTCGCCTGGGGCTCCTGCCCTCCGGCAGCGGGGTCCGAGCCCCACCATCTCCTCCCCCGGCCCCGTCTCTCCCCTCCTCTCTTGCCGCTCATTGCCTCCCCCTCTCCCCGCGTAGCCGCGGGTCCCACCGGGGTCTGCTGCTGCCTAACGCGGCCCAGGGCTCCCCCCCACCCTCCCCTCCAGCGCTCGGCGCTGCAGGTCCCCCCCCTCCCCCCGCGGCAAGGTGGGTGGGGGGGGCACCGACCCCCGGCCGGGTGCTCCCCGTCCAGACCCGCCGGGGGACCGTGGCTGCTCTTCCAGCTGTGCTGCCCGGACTGACACCCGCGGCAACCAATGGGAAGGCGCGGAGGGGCCGGGAGCGAGTCCCTATTGGCGGCGGGGGGAGGAGGAGCCGGGACTTGAAGTTGGAGTGAGGGATCCAGCTGTGCGGAGCGCTCGGCTCGGCGCGGCCGCCCGCGGGAGCATCCTCCGTCCCCGGGGCGCCGGGCAACAACCCCCGCCCCCGCCGCCCCGGGCAGATGTTGGGGTGCGGAGGGGGCAAGCAGAGGTGCTAGGGCGGCCCGCCCCACGGGTGGGGGCCAGCACCGGCAGCGGGGGCCGCCCCGCCGCCTTCCCTGCCCGCGGCTTGCCCGGGTCGGGCCCCCCGGAGGCACGGCGAGGAGGAGCTACGGAGCCCGCAGACGGCAGGGCAGGGCGAGGGGGGCGGCCCGGCCCCGGAGGGGGGCGAGGAAGCGGCTTGTCTGGCCATGCCACCCCGGCGCTGAAGCCGCCCCGCCGCAGCCCCCAGTCCCCCGGCCCCGCCATGGCCGCGCCCCTCTAAGCGCCCCCCCGGCTCGCCCCGCTTCGCCTCGGCTCCCCCCGGGGCCGCCGGCCGGAGGATGGACGAGGATGGACCGCGAGCGGCCGAGGAGGAGCCGGAATCGGGCAGAGCCAAGACTTTCATCCGCCTTAATGACCTGTCCGGGGCCGGGGGCCGCCCGGGGCCGGGGGACCGGGAGGCGGGCAGCGGCGACTCGGAGGCGGAGGCGCTGCCCTACCCGGCGCTGGCCCCCGTCGTCTTCTTCTACCTGAGCCAGGAGAGCCGGCCGCGGAGCTGGTGCCTCCGGCTGGTCTGTAACCCGTATCCTTTGCAGGTGCCGGCGGCGAGGTAAGCCCCGCGGCCCCCTCCCCCATCTCCCGGGGCGGGGGGCACCTCCCTGCTGGAGCCCGCCGGGTGATGGGGAGGGAGCCGGGGTTTGGGGGCACCCATCGCCCTCCGTCCCCGGGGTTGGGGGCCACCCGGGCGGTGTTCGCCCCCTCCCCGGTGCTCGGCCGGGAAGTTTTCTGGGCTGTTGCAGGGGGACGGTGCTCCCCTTCCCCGGCCGCCCCCCCCCCCCCCGTGATGCTCCGGCTCTGCCGCGCCGCTCCACGGGAGCCCCGGGGGGCCCTTCCTCGCCCCGGGGAGCGGCTGCCTCCAGTGTCCCCCCTCCCCCCGGCCCACGGAGGGACCCTAACCCCAGTCTCCCGCCCCCCTTACAGAACCGTTTTTTCTCCCTGACACCGTTTCTCACCCATTTTAAGCTCCCCGGTCCCTTTCCCGAGGGTTTTAACGGGGGTGCAATCTGGGGGGTGGGGTGGGGGGAGGTGGTGGTGTTGAGGGGATTGGTTTGCTGCCCGGCTTCAGGGTCCCTAAATAATTCACGGCATGCGAGGCTGGCTGAAGTGCCCGCTCTCCGCAGTCCCCTGGGGGATGCTCCTTGCTTGGAGGGGTCCGGGCAAGGTGGGGATCACCATCCCCGGGCTGTCCATCGGCCAAGGGCCGCTGCTTGCCGGGTCCTGGGGTAAGCCGTGACCCCGCAAAGGCATCTGGTCTGCTTCCCGACTCCCTGTCTGCTCCGGCACAAGCTCTGTGTCCGAGCTGCTTTAGTCAAGTTTAAGCTTTCAAAAGAAGGGGGGGGGGGGGGGGGGGGGGGGATAAAGAAATAGAAAAGACAATAGAAAAATTGCATCTTGCTATGGTCTTAGTGCCTTTAGAGCCTCCCTTGGAGCTGAGTTGCAACCAGCACACGGTTTGTAGCATCACAAGTGTTTTACCATCCCCAAACTCCAGTTCCATTTATTATTTGCAGAAACAAAAACCTGAAAATGAAATAAAGCAGGGGCTGGTGTGGGAGATGCAGCCGCTGCCAGGCTGAAGTTCCTGGGTCTGTGCCTCTCCGCCTGTGCAAAAGGCAGGCGAGTACGGACGGGCACCAAACCCACATCTGGAGTGGGAGAGGCTGTGTGGTAGCGGGGAGGACATGTTACATTGTACAGAGGGCCAGAGTATCCCGTGCGAGTCCTCCTCCGCTCCGGGTGTGCGGGAACTGTTAGGAATTGCATCTCGGCTGAGGTCGGTGCACCCAGGAAGAGTGGCGAGGGTCTGCCGGAGTTGTGAATATTGTTTTACTTGAGTTTCAGCAGTAATTTATCTGATAAACAGGCTGCCTTCTTTCCTAAAATGTCCCCCAGGAGGGGAATAACAAGATTTCTCTTCCCAGTCATGAATACTCCCAGCAGTTTTCCCCCCAAATCTCTTTCACACCAGCGAAGCAGTTCAAAGCTGTGTTTATTTAAGCATCTTAAGAAATCTTGCAACTTCATGAAGCCTTGTGTTTTGGGAAGAAATATTAACGACAGGCTACGAGTCAGTGTGTTCTTATTGCCTACTGTGACTAATTGTTTATGACTGCTGATTTAAATGTTTTCAAGTCTCTTTTTTTTTTTTTTCCCCCCCTTCCTAATGATGTTGTTTTGAATCAGGTGTTAACACCTGCATGTTTTTAGTTGTTTTCAGTAAAATCTGTCACCCCAATAATGGCTTGAAATGCATCTTCTCCTTCATGGCTGCAATTACAAGCAGATTAACTTTTGTCCTTGGAAAATTAGTGATATTGTGGGCACCTGCGAGCACCGCTGTGAGCAGGGGATGAGCATTAGGTGCAGCCCCGCAAGCTGGGATTTTCCTTGTCGCTAATTTTTCACTTGTTACTGACAGAGAAAGGTGCTTGCCGGGAGCCCAGGGGCTACAGGGGACGATGCTGTGGGTCTCTGAGTCGTGTGTCTGCATGCAGCTGTTTGTTTTCAGGGTCACTGACCCAGAACTGGGGGAGTTTATTTAGAAACAACACAAAAAAAACCCAGTTCAGCCTACGGATGAGAGGAAGGCAGTGGCCAGCTTGGCACCCACACTGCATCCCATCGCTCACTGGGCTGTTCAGCAGAGCAGCATCTTGCTCGTTCCTTCGGCTCTCTGCAGCCCGACTGCTGGAGCTGAGCCCATTGCTTGTTTATATTTATTACTTTTATTTTTTCCTTTAGTGTGGTGGGCCAGTAAAGCAGCTCTTCTCAGGCTGTAATCTTCCAGGAATTGTGTCCTGGTGCTAAAACCATATAATCACGTTGCTGGAAAGTCTTTGTTGCCACTGGCTGCCCTGGAGAGGAGTGATGGTGCTTGGGCTCACGTGGTGAATCCTGCCCCAGGGGGTCTGGGGTTTTCGTTGGCTTCTGCTGCGCTCTGGGTGGTTTTTACCTTTCCGTGGGTGAGGCTGGCTGCCTGTGCGGAAACTGGAAGGGAGGGCTCTCGTGTGAGCCGTGCCTGTGGAGATGCACGCCGTGCCGGCTTGGCGAGGCAGGTTTGCGGTGCTGTAATCTGGCTGATAAACTTTGCTGTCGATGAGGTGTTGGGAGGAGGTGCTGGAGCTGCTCCTGCCCCGGGAAGGGCAGCTTGTGCCCCTGGGGTGCAGCTGTGGAGCTCCTGGGATGCTGCTCTCCATCCCTGTCCAGGCAGCTTGCGTGACCATGGTAGCTGAGGCTGGGATGTGGGGTTAGGAGGACAGTGATGGTTGATGTGCCGAGTGCCCGGCAAGGATGCAAAGTCCTGTTGAGGCGGTTTGTTGAGCTTTTCTACTGTGTTTCTATTCAGAGCATCCTCTGCCTGGGCCAGGGAGGTTTCTCCCTTGTTGCCTGGAGCAGAGCTGGGAGGACCTGTGCTGCTCCCTTGCTCCTCCCCTCCCTTAGGGCTAGAAAGAGGTCACTGAAGTTTGTCCTGATTCAGAAACACTCTAGAGCCTGAAATCTTGGGGTTTTGACTGTAAAACTGTATCAGTCCTGCAAAGCTGTCCTCCCCCTCCACTCCATTTTGGTCCTTGCATGAAAACCCAGCTGGGGCCAGGCATGAAATGCGATGGAGACCTGGGGGGCCATGGCGAGCCTGGCTCCCCACCTGTGTGTTCCCCTTGGCTCTGGGATAAGAGGCTCTGCCCCTGGTGAGGACCGCCTGGGACAAAAAGGAAGGAGCAGGGTCACTGGTGGGATGTGTTTGATGGTCACAGTGCTAGACCCACAGTTTTGGGGCTGGGAAGGGCTGCGGCGACAGGCAGGGTGTCCTGGTGTGCGTGCCGGTGAGGCAGCGAGAGGAGAAGCCAGCATTTCTGGGGGTGGAAAAAGAGGAGGCAAGCTGGTTACTTGACTTTCACTTAAAAAAATAAAAGCACCATGAAGGCTGGGAGGATGAAAGGCTGTAGCAGGGTCTGTGCCAGGCTGCTCCTCTGATCAGAGACAAGAAACGAGGCTATTTCTTGAGAGTTGCCGAGTGATTGAAGAGCAGGGGTGGAGAAAGTGGGGAGGATGCTACCGCTTGGTGTTAAGAGCTCTGAATAGGAAAATAAGAGTGTAAGTGAAAGGGCCTGTGATCTCTATTGTAGTACTGAAATCTGCCTCTTCCCTGCGTGGTGTCTGCCTGCAGAGCGCTGCTGCCTGGAGAGCAGCACGCTGGCAACTGGGGGAGGGGGGGCTGCAAAAAGCTGCTGAAAGGTGCCGTTCTGGGGAGACACCCCCAAATGGGTTGAAATCCCATCTTTTCCTCCCAGTTCAGAGGCTGAAGGGCAGCTCCGTGAAAGCCCTGGCTGGGGAGGGGAGGTTTGGGCAGCGCTGGCAGGAGTGCTCCCATCGCGCCTGGCTGCTCCGGTGTGTGGTCCCTGGGATCTGGGGTTTGAAAATGGCTTTAGGAAAGAAACACGTCTCGATCCGGTCACGGCAACCAGCCCTGCCTTCTCCCTTTGGTCTGCAATAAAACCCAGAGGGCTCTTCCAGCAGCCTTCTTGCACGGCTCCACTCACTTCCCATTAGGCTCTACTCACTTCCCGTTAGCGAGAGGTGGATGATCAAAGGCTCCGTCCTGGGGAGCTACTGAGTGCCCCCAGTTCTTGCTGGAAGTCAGCAGAGCTGCAGATGGCCGGCGGCGTCCAGGAGCGGGCCCAGAGCCCTCGGGGCCTCACGCCAAGGCATAGCTGAGGTTTTCGCCGCGCTGGAGCTCGGCACGGTGCGGCAGGCAGCGCCGGCCTCGCCGAGGGGGCCGGCCAGCCCTCGCCCGCTGAGCTCGCCCCAAGCCCCGTGGGTCTGTGTGCCAGCACCGCTCCGCATCGTCCTGGCCGGGTCCCACTGCACCGGAGCAAGGACCCTCCTGCGTGGTGGGGACGAGAACCGAACACGCCGAGTTGTGCTGCGGTTTGGGCTTCCCAACACTGGCCGCACCTCCCGGAGCGCTCCCTCCTGTGGGGCGGGCAGTGGGCAAGCAGGACCCCCGTCACCTTGGGGGCACTCGGGGTCCTTGTCCCTTCCACAGCTGTGCCAGCTCATGAGGGTGCTGTGTGTGCTGCTATTTGAAGGGTTCAACTGTGGCACAGAGTTAAAAATATAGTTTCTTTACCAAAAGGGTGTGTTTTGAGGGGAGAGTGCACGCTGTGTCCTTTAAACTTTGTTACGCTTGTTCCAACGCCGCTTTTGGGCTTAACAAAGCAAAGAGCTTTGGTTTGAGAGGTTGGGTCTGAAAGGGATCTTGGTTTGATTTAAAGCCCCACAAAGGAGTCAGGATCTATTTGCTTCACCTATGTCTGATCTGTCCCAGGGCACCTGAACTTGTTTCTTTCCTGTGACCCGGTTCACCTGGCCGGTGCTTCCCGCCCCTCCCTGGGCAGAGGGAAATGCCGCTGCTGCGGCCGAGCCTCCGCCAGCTCTGTGCCCCTTCCCTGGCTCCTGGTGGGAAATAAGAAGCATGACTTGCCAGGCTGGGGGCTCCCACAGCCCCTTGTCCACCCCAGCTGGGATGGAGCATCCTGCTGCTCCCTGGGCAGGTGCTGGTGCATCCCTGGGCTCACGCCAGCTCCTGTGCGAGGATCCTGGAGAGAAACAGGATCCATCACCTTTTATCAAGGGCAGTGTGAAGGTAGGGTCGCTATTTCTCTCCTCCCAGGGGAGAAATAAATGCAAAACCTCTTCCCTGCTGTTCACAAACCCTTCGGGAGCTCAGCAGGAAAGGCAGGCGGTATTCACCTCCTGGAGCTGGGCACAATGGCCAGCATCCCTCTCGTTGCTCTCTCCCCAGCAGAGCCAGGAGCCGCTCAATCCTGATCTAGGTAATGCATCGCATCTCACCAGGGATCTCTGGGCCCATCCATCGCCCGGCCGTGCCGGCAGCCGGGCGCTTCCTTTGCTCCCTGCTTGTGTGTGTGTTTTTTAAGGAGATTCTTCTGTGAATTCCCTCTTCCAGGCTGTTGTGTCACATCTGGAAGTTTGTGTAGGAGTTTATCCAAGCGCTGGAGTACAGCGCAGCTTTTTCTCATTTAAAAATCATAGGCTGGCATTTTGAAGAGGGCTGGCGGCTGGGGGAGGGAAGGGGAGAGGGAAGCTGTCTGCCAAAAAGGAGACTGGAGCAGAGGAATCGTAATGACTTCCAGAAGTTTTCTTTCTTTCTTCCTTTCTTGCTTTCCCTCCCTCTCTCCCGGCGCGCAGACAAAAGGCTCGGCCTCATGCAGTTCATGGTTATGTCATCCCGGCGCGGGGAGCCCCGGCTGGGAGGGGTGGCCCCGTCCTGCCCGGGGACCCTGCTCTGCTCAGGGACGGTTCTGCTTTGGCTTCTTGTAGGAAATCCGGAACAAGGACTCCCGTGCAGGGCGGCGGGGGCCGTCTCCAGAGACCTGCTTTTCATTTGGGGCCAGGAGCCAAGGCAGGGTGGCTGAGAGGGGATCGCAGCCTCTTCCCCAGCCCTTGTGCCCAGGACTGGGGGGCACAGACAGGCGGGAGGTAATTCAGGATGGGGCTGGACGACCCCAGCTGCCGCTCATCCGTGGGGACAGCGCGTCTCCCAGCCGATCTGTGCAGACTCGCTGCTCTCGACTTGATCGGCTTTCATGCTCTCTCCCCCGTTCAGTAGCACTGGGTGTTGGAGCCAGGCTGGAAATGCCCAGGATTTTATGATGCATAGAAAATTTTCTGCTTTATTCTCCCCCAATACCCCCTGCAGATGTTTTGGCGTCATGCTGAAAAATGCTTCTTTCCCATTTTTACTTTAAACTCTCTTTGACTTTTTCCGTGCAGAAAAAAACCCAAGTTTTGATTGCCCCAAGTTCCCCAGGTCTCTCTCAGCTCTCCTTTTCTTTTTCTACTGTTTTGCTGGAAGGGAGCAAAACCTTTGGCCAAAATGAACCTCCCTGATGGTGTTTTCATTTGGATCATGAAATCATTTTCCCTTGGAAGAGAAGCCCTGGGGAGCCTTTGCCCCCGGCGGCTTTGCTGGCCGCTGTGGATGGGGAGGAGGGTCTGGGGGAGCGGGGCCGTCTGCGGGAAACCGGGGAGGCAGCATCCGGAGTCAGGTTGGGAGGGCTTTGAAGCTTTGCTGTGGTTTGGAGGGGGTTGAATTTCCTAGTTAATTAGGAGACCTAAGTGTTTCTGGGTTTGTTTCGAGGCCAGATCGTGGCTTTCCCTTCCCCGGCGCCTTGGCTCTCTGCTGAGCGACCTAGATGTGAAATATTCCCTTTGGTTGGTGATGCACACGGAGGTTTCCCCCAACCTGGGTTCATTTGGCTTTGGCTTTTGCCAGCCTTGGCCTCTCACCCAGGAATCTGGCCTGGTGCTAAGAAACAGAGAGAAAAAAAGAAAAAAAAAAAAAAAAGGAAATTCTCATGGTTTTATATAACGGAGTGAGTAACGACCGATCGTGCTTTGGGATGCTCTCACATCTGCTTCCTACCAAAGCCCCAGCAAAGAGGCTTCGAGCAGATGGAAAAAGCACATATTTCAGCCTAGATATTTGCTGAGAGAAGCTTTCAGGCTCGATCTTCGTGATGACTGCCATGGCGCTGGTTACTGCCTTACGGGAAGCGGGCTGTCGGGGTGCCAGGAACAGCATCGCGTGCCTGAGGTGTGGCGCGGCCTGGCGGGTCCCGGCGTGAGCCCTAAGCTGGGGCCGCGCACACGTGTGTGGGACCAGGAGGTGCCCGTGACTCAACCCTCAGAAGTTCACCGGTTAGTCACAAGTAGATGGAAATTGCCTGTTGGTTTGGCTCTGGCGCCTGAAACGTGGTTGTGGTTGGGATTTCTAACATGTTTGCTAGGTGGAAGGCACTGGCTGTTGTTTGGTGATGGTGGGGTCTTTTGTTTTTTTTTTCTTGGTCACTCGTGTCCTCCTTGCTTTCTCTCTCCCTTTGCCGGAATGTGAAACCCCAGGGTGAGGATGGGAGGGGGCTGAAAATGGGAACAAAATGCTAAAGCAGGTGATGGGCAAGAGCTGGCAGCTTGGCACAGACAAGCTTATAAAGAAAAGGGGATTTATTTACTGTAATCCAGATGTTTGCCCCACACTTACAGGGTTCCTGATGCAAAGCATCCTTATTTATCTCTAATTTGGGTGTTTTCCAAGAGATTTCCCCTGGCGCATCCACTGAACCAGCCTTGAGATGCTCGCTAACCCCAGGGGTGAAGGCAAACCCGCAGCTGGCGGTGGAGGAGCTGGTTGAGGGGATTCACAGGGATTCAGGCACCTTGGCAGCCTGACCTCCCCAGGGGTTTTTATGCCTTCAGGATTTCCTGTGATTCATAACTTAATCAGGTCAGGTTTAGCACTCACTCCTCCTACGGCGTTATTGACTGCCTCTGCGTGCTCCCAAGATGCTGGTGGCCGGAGCAGCCCAAGGCAAAGCCCTCTCCTGCCCAGATGGTGGATGGGATGTGTTAATGATTTCTTAATTCAATTAGAAAGTGCTTGTTAACCCACGGCAAGGCTGAAGGTCCCTTCTGGAGGGCAGGGCTCGCCCCCATGCCTGCGACTCCCTCTGCCCAAACATTTATTTGGAGTTAAGCTGCCAGCCGCGCTATGCAAATATAGATATTAATTGTGAATAAGGTTCATTTTTTAGCTCTGTGTTGAGACTAGCCTTGGGAGGAACCTGGCTCTGGGTGGGTGGTGGGGGGCGATGCCTTCAGGGGCGGGGGGCACAGCCCCTGCGGCTGGGTTGGCCAGATCCTGCAGGAGGGAGCAAACGTCTCTGCTCCCGCTCAGCTCCAGGGTCCGTAGGAATAAAATGTTCCTTCTGCTGTGGGTTGAATAAGGCTTTCAAGTGCATTTGATGGGCTGCACTTTAACCAGCCTCCTCCGCATCGGCATTAGCTGCTAATAGCCTGAAACCTGGGTCCGGGCTGGTGGTCCCCGTGCCTGTGTTGGATGCAGAGTATCTTTAATTTGGGAACCATTGTGTCTAGATAGCCTGGCTGTAGCAATTCTACCTTAACGGGAGAAAACAGAAACTCCGGTAAGAATGATAAATAACGGAGCCCTGATGCTCCATTGAATTAATGCTTATTTGGGCAGACAGGGAGGAAAGGAATTAAATTAATATCTGACTTGTAACTGCTACTGTATGTGGTTATTGACTTATCTTGCTTTAGAGGGCCATAAATATGTCTTGGGATATACCCGTGAGACCATAATCTGCTCAGGGTCACAGTGCAGGTCTGTCTCTGATGCTCCTTCAGAGACTCATC
This sequence comes from Phalacrocorax carbo, assembly GCF_963921805.1. Taxonomy (NCBI): domain Eukaryota; kingdom Metazoa; phylum Chordata; class Aves; order Suliformes; family Phalacrocoracidae; genus Phalacrocorax; species Phalacrocorax carbo. The sequence goes on from NC_087528.1 coordinate 2,505,067, forward strand.
CTGACTTCTGGGGTCAAAAAATCCAAATTCCTCTGACAAAGGACCCAGCCACGTGTGGAGGGGAATGTGTTTGCACTCTGCTGTGAGCGTACGGCATAAATCTTGAAGGCCTCTGCCTTGCATAAACCGCTTTATTGTTTGTAATCCTCCGGCCGGCTTGGTGCTGGAGGGCGCGGAGCCCAGTTTGACTCGGGGAGAGGCGAGGGTAAAGCTCCTCAGCTCTCGAGTTAGGATGGAACACAGCTGGAGCCTCGTACTCTCATCGCTCCCTTTTTTCCCTGTGCCTGGGATTTTGTCCCCCTTAGGCCGTCGTTTGGGGGTTGAGGGTGCCTTTGGTGAGATGAGCTGGGGGGGTCTCAGCGTGCCCCTTGGCAGCCCTAGCCAAGGGGGTTGGTATCCATGAGCCTGGGCAGAGGAGTGAGACCTTCCCTTTCAGCCCTCGATGCCGCGTGGATGCTCCGGTCCGGGTGACCCAGTGGATGCGATGCCAACCCGGGATGAGCCGTGGCACCTCAGCAACGCTGGCCGAGGGGCTGGTACGGGGTATTTCGTGGCTCAGCGTGCCCAGGCAGGTGGGTTTCTCAGTGTCCCAGGCACTGGGCTGCTTGTACCTATGTGTACATGGGGTCAGCATCTTGGGAAACTCGTGGTCTGGTGACAGCATGGTCCATGCTGACCTGTCACGGTCCCCTCTCTTGCGAGGCCGGAGCTGGTGCTGGGACGTCCCTGGGTGGCAGAGCTGCAGCAGCCTGTCCTTCTAGCTAAGGTGGACGTTTTCTTCCCAACTCCTGGACTATGTTTCATATAGGGGACAACTCACTGCCTACGTGACTCTCCTTATGGCAGTGCGGGTTGGCCTCATGCTCCGGCACAGCCCATGTTAGCGGAGAAGTCCCTGGGCCAGGCGAGCGGTGCCCCGAGCCCCCACCCTCCCCTCCCCTGCCCCCTGCTCTAGGCCCTGGTGCATCCCCTTGCCTGGGTTGGGCATTGCTACGGTGAGGGTGTTTGTTAGGATGCTTCTATTTTACCAGCCCATCCCTTAGGATGGAGCACGCCCTGTCCCCTCCAGCAACCCCTTCTGTGGGCTCTGCCTCTCGCTTCCAGCCCCGGCCGTTGATGTACAGCTCCTGTGGGAGCTATTTCCCCTGCCATGGGCAAACTGAAGCCCCTTCTCCAGAAACTGCTCGTGGCAGCAGCACAGGGGAATCCTGTCTTTTACCAGGCTGGAGAACAGCGGAGGAGCCCAAGGCCAGCACGGGGTACCCACAGTGAGGGTGGAGATGCTTCTTCCTTCGTCTCAGTAATTGGGCTCTGGCTCCTCCAGCAGCGGATGTTCAAATCTCGCAGCTGGGTTTTGGGCTTGGCTTTTTGCTGGGTTTTGTTTTCTCTTTTTTCGTAGCCCCATGAAACCGGGATGTCTCGGCTCTGGGAGCACAGAGGGTTGGGCAAGTGGCGGTCAAGCTGCAAATCTGGTGGTGAACTAGGGGACAAAAGGATGCACCGAAAGCGCTTTGCTGTGCTGCCTCCTCCTCCCCTCCCCCAAATCCCCTCCTTTTATCTGCTGAATACCTTGATTTTTCTACCTCTTTTTTACTATTGCCTGGGTTTTGCATCGGGGGCAGGATGGAGGTTGGGAGGGGGGATGTGTGTGTGTGATGAAGCTATTCGAGGAGTTGTGATCTCTGCATTTCATTTTGCAGTTCAGCTGGAAAGATCTCGTTTCCAAATACACCCACACACAGGCACAGCAAGAGAGAAAGCAGGCGAGGGAGCTGCTCAAGGGGGATGGGGCGGCGCAGGGGAGGGCTGGGGGCCTGGGGGCCTTTCCCCTTGGTGAATCTGATTCTGTGTGGTCCATTGCCTTTATCTGAGGACAGGAGATGGGAACCTCTCCCTCAACATTATATCTCAAGGCCATGCAGGTGCTTCGCTGCACCCATGGGTGCCTGGCTGCTTTAGTCCAGAGCAAAGGGGGAGTGGGAGCAGCCGGGAGGAGCAAGGGTCCCTGAGCAGAGCCCTTGCCCTGAGCCTGGCAGCGGCCCCGAGAGCAGCCGGGGCAGCTGTAGGGTCGCACACTGCATGTGTGTACGTACACATGTACCCACCAGGGGCTGAGCAGTGCCCAGGCCATGGCGGCGTGGTGGTGAGACCTGCTTCTGCAATGGGGGAAGAACAAAGGCACAGAAAGGAGTCACAAAACTCCGCTCCAAGTGACCTTCAAGCTGAAGTCATCCTGTTTCCAAGGGTGAGCTGGTGCTGGAGTGGCTCCTTTAGCCTGTAACTCCCCATCCATGCCATCTGCCAGCCGGGTCCTGACTCCAGCTCTTGATTTCTGAAGGAGCTGATGGTGGTGTGGATGCATCCCCCAGTGCAGGGAGGGATGGGGTTAGCGGAGAGCAAATGAACCTTCATCCTGGTGGGCATCTAGGTGTGCAGCAGCAGGTAAACGCGAGGGGCTGGCTGAGAAGCCAAGCAGATGGGGGACTCGGGGGTGGAAAGTTTAAAAACACCTCAGCCTGCCTGGGCTGCAGGCTGACAGCAAGCACCCATCTAAGGCAGCATGCCGGGGGGCTAGTGGGGGCACCTGCCTGAGCCCCCTGGTCTGGGTTCTTCCCTGGCTTCAGTGCTGTGGAGCAGCTTGGGGTGCTGGGGTGTGCGGGGGAGCGCCCCCCCCCGCAGGGTGCTGCCACGGGTGCCCGTGTCCCCCCCAGCTCCCCTCTGGGCCCCTTGGGTGGATGCTGGTGGCACGTCTCTCAGCTTGGCCCCCACGCACAGAGTCTTCCCGCCATCCCTTCGGGGTCAGTGCGTGATTTTTTCCATCGCTCCAAAGAGGCTGAGCTCATACAACAATATTCCTTGGGCCAGCACCGCTCCTTTTTGAAGTTCCTTGTTTTGGTATTCCTCAAACTTATATCCTCAGGCACGAGACACAACACCCCTTGGCACCGGAGGCTTTTCCCCAGTGCCGCGGCTTCGGTTATCCCCAGCATCCCACTGCCTGGTGAAACCACCACCTCATCCCTGAGCCGCCGGCGGATGCCATCCCCTCCCAAACTCACCGCAAGGCTTAAACGGTGGTAAAATAGGATCCTCCGGCCACCTCGGCACGCCGCAGCATGCTGCCCGGGCTGCCGGGGGAAAGGCAGCCGCCGAAGCGTGCTCCCGGCGGTGTTTGTCTTAGCCAGGGGCCACGGCTGCAGCCAGGTCTCTGCCAAGGAGCGAAAATGCCAGAGCAGTGAGTTTATCCCATGGTGTTTGATTTGTGGTTGTGGTGGAAGTCGGGTCAGGAGTAAGTGTGGAGGATAAGGCAGAAAAAAGCAATTTCGAGACGGTCAGAAAAACATCTCGTGGTGCTACGAGTTGGGATTTTCATTTTATTTTTCCTCCCCCCGCTGCTGGCCGCACTGGCTGCGAGGTGAAGTTTATGGGAGAAATAGTGGCGGTTCCGGGAAATATTTTGCCTAGCTCGTATTGTTGAACTTTATTTTCTTTTTCTGGCAGCGGATGAAGGAAATGGGAACACAAACAGCTTGGCCAGTGGGTTGTTGGTCCAGAAATCAGCCTGACCAGCAAGGGGCTGATTCAGCGGGGGGAGAAAATACTCGAAAGCGGATGGGGTTTCATGGCTTTTGTTCTTCTCTCTCTCCATCCTGGCTCTTAGAGTGCTATTAAATGAGGGGTGAATATATCTGAAGGCAGAGGCTGTTAAGGCAAGGATGTCCGTTGATGCTCTTGGCCTCCCGTGCATTCTCGCTGATTAAAACCTTAAATTCTTCCATTTTTGACAAGATTTGGGGTTTCTGTGCCGAGCCCGAGAGTCTCTATGGCAACAGCTAAAGGCAACTGCTATCCCTAACCCTCTTTTTATTTGTAGAGGGAGAAGACGATGGGTGCACAATGCAGGGACACCAATAACTATTTGAACCCCCCTAATATTTGGGGTAACAAGTGCTGGGAGAGGGGTGGGGCTGGTTAAACTGAGATCCAGAGTGGCTTTGTGCCGACGAAGCCAAGGGGCTGGGACCAGCTCTGCCCCGGCTGGGACCCTCTCCCTGCTCCCAGTAAAGGTATTTTTTTGTCTGTGGGAGGGAGCGGGGTCACATCCCTGCCCGCACCCATCCCACCCCAAGGCTGGGGGTTTCCTGCTCGGGTTTGTCGTGTCCGGAGGAGTTTGGAGCCGGTCTCGGGGAGTGATTGCGGCACCGTTTCAAGACGCGATTAAAACCCTAACCTTTCAGGAAAAGTCTTGCAGTATGCAATGGAAAGGAAACCAGCTGGGCTAGATTGAAACATAATAGGTTTTGGGAGTAATTTTTAGAATCCTATACTGTAGGTCTTTCTAGAAAGATACTATACAATTTAATAACATGTTATATTCCTATATGTTATATTTAAATCATCCTATAGTATTGTGTAGGAGGAATCTAATTTTCCACTACAGGGTAATATACCTTTCTATAGGTTTTCAGCTGTGGGTTTTTTTAGTCCAACGGTGTTAAACGAAAAATTATATCCTTCCTAGAAAATCTAACAAAATGATGAGAAAATAATACCTTAATTTATTTAATAAAGCAGGTAAGTATTTTCCATAGGGGTTTATATGGCCGCATAAAAAACCCAAACTCTCTTTGAGCTTGCTGGGGAAGTGGTTTGCGATTGGATAGAGATGGGTTCAGGCATGGTCCCAGCCGGGCAGTGCGAGAGCTGTGCAGCGGGGGCCTGGGCCTGTCTGCGGGGGGATAAAAATGAATAAAAGGTGGGACTTCCTTGCATCTCTATTTCCCCTCCTGGAATGCAGTTAGGAGTTGGAGCGGCGGGTTCAGGGCTGTGATCGGAGCCGGGGCGTGAAGCTGCACTTGGGAGCTGCTGGGAGCGGGGTGGTGCTGGGGGCCGGATCCTGCGCTGAGGGGCTGGGGCTGGCAGCCCAGGTGTCTGCAGGGGCTGGAGGAGGGAGCAAGGAGCGCTCTGTGCTTGGAGAAATGGGCTTTGGAAATAGCAGGCAGGGGCTGTGCTGTGCAGCTGTTTGCAGGAGGGGGAGGAGGGAGGGAAGGGCTGAAAATCTGGTCGTGGAGATGTTAAATGAACCTATAGGCAGTTGCTGTGCTGGTGTGTAGTGAGTAACTGAGCAGCTCTGTGGTCTTGGATGGTCCCACGGGAGCCTGCTCTGCTCGGCACCTTGTTCAGGGCCAGGCTCGCTCGCGTCGCTGGGACGGCTGCACGTGCAGGGGTAAAAAGAAAAGCTGTCGCTTGCAGCAAAGCGGGGTGTCTAATCCCAGATAAACCCCAGCCTTAGGATCTGATTTGGTTTTTAGCTTTGCTTTCCCACGTGGAGGTCCAGGTTAGGGCTATCCGCAGGTCCTCAGGGTGGGTGATGCTTTTATATTTATTTTGTGGCGCTGCCTTGTCCGTAAGGGCTGAGCCCTGTAGTGTTTTTTGCTTGGTAATGTGTGTTTTTGGTCATACGGTCATCTCCAAAGCGGGGCAAAGATGCACCCTCCATGCTGTGCTGTGTGTAGAACAGGGTTCAGTGGGCAGTGGGCGACTGAGCCCTTCCGCCCGCTCACCTCGTGTGCCAGGGTTAGGGTCCCTGTCAGCTGTAACCGCACCCGTAAAGCCCCACTGCCGGGATGTGTCGATAAGACACCCCGCGGGCTGGGGCGTGTGGTGGCCTGCGAGGTGATGCTGCTCTCTGTAGGCAAATGTGGGGCTGGGCTCCCTCTTTATCTTAGCTCGGAGGTGCCCATCACCATGGCTTCGGGGACTGGCCTGGGGACCTGCATGGCCGGGTCCCCCTCCCCAGGCTCCCAGGGAGCTGGTGCCATCCCAGAGAGAGGCGCAGGGGAAGCTGGTGGCCCTGGTCCTTCGAGGTCCCCAGAGGACAAGCGCTTTTTAATAGCCATGGCAACTAATAAGCCCTGCGTGGTGACATCCCCGCCGTCTCCATGGTAACAGGCCGAACATCACATAGCAACATGTGCCTCACGTACCCATGGAAACGGGCCGGGTAGCTTTTTAGCATCACTGCATTAGATTTCTACTCTGGGGGGTGGCGGTGGGGGGTTTATCCCAAGGTGAACCCACCACTGTGGGGAGGAGGGGAGACCTGAGGGGGCTCAGAGGCTGCAGGACCCCGGGGGCTTCATGGGAATCGGGCTCGTAACGCAACCCGGGGGTGCAGCCCAGTGGGATGTTCCCAGGCTGATGAAGATGGGAAAGGTGCATGCTGCCTCATCTTGGGCGGAAAAATGATTCGAATTAATCGTCCGATGGGCTTTGGGTTGCTGAAGGGGGAGAAAAATAAGTGGTGCTCAGGGCTGGAGGGCTGGAAACTACCTTGCCACAGGCAAAATGGTTTCACGGTGGGATAATTGCAGGCACTCGCAGGCTGGTTTTCCTTGCCACGTTTGGTGTCACCTCGTCCTCAGTCTCCCGAGCCGGGGTTTTCCCAGCTGCCAAAATGGGGTGTAGGGGTTGAGAACATCGCTCCTTGATGGGCAGCGTCCAGCAAGGAGGAGGCAGCAGGACATGCGCCGCCTCTCCACCGAGCCCCCCGCCACGGCTTGCTCAGCGCCTTGTTAACTAGCCCTACCGTTTCGGGATAATTAGGGTTAGGAGCTGTCTGGTGTGAGGGGTCTGCAGGGGTTATGCTGTGCATGGTGGGGCCGGGCGGGCTCAGAGCAGCCCCGGCGCTTGTAAAATGCTGCGGACGTCAAGGGGTGCGCACGTGCTGGGTGCAGCGTTTGCGCTGACTCGCTTCAGCAAATGCAGCCGTTTCCCGAGTTCATCCGCTAACAGGCTGAAAATTTTAGGAATTCACTTATTTGGAGCTGTTGAAGCGTTTCTAGCAAATACATTTCTTCCCCTGTTGTTGCAGACCTACCATTAAAAACACATTGCGCGGACACTTAGGAGTATCTCTGGTTTCTGTAAACACTCCTGCAAATAAATGTGATTACTTTGGGAAGGTTACAGGTTTGGGTTTTTTTTAAAGGCTGTGAACTGAGCTGTTTAATATTTTTTTTGGTGAACTTTCAGGCCAACCTTTTCTCTTTTATTTATTTTTCTCCTCCTGGCCAGCGCTCGATTTGCAGGGGGCTGGGAGTCGTGGTTAGGTAACACGTTCAGCAGTGTCCAAGTCCCGCTGGCTTTCTGGAGGACTTAAGCTCTGATTTTGCTCAAGTGCTTTCAGAATTTTACCCGTGGTTTATCTGTTGTGGGAAGATAAATGCTGGCCAAGAGCAGGGCTGGTGCTGTGGGAGAGGTGGTTCCCGCCGGTCAGTTTGGGGTTGTGGGTCTGTCCTGGTCAGGCGTGAAATTGGTGCAGTGATGGATGGACATTGAAGCTGTGGAAAATCTGTGCCAAAGCTCTTCTGGCTGCTGGGGCTGGCAGTGAAGAGCTACCTCTGCAGTTGTGATGTGCCTGTTTTTGCCAGCTCATTGAGGTGCTGGGGGCTCTCAAGGCAGCAGTAGCTGCCTTCCCTCCTTCCCAGCTCCATCCCGATGGGAAATCCCTCCCCTCATCCTGAAATCCCACTGCACATCTCACCCTGTGGCTGTGAGAGGTTGCAGTGCCATCGGTCCGGAGCGCTTTGCTGCCTCTCCTCTGCTGCTTGTGTTGGGCACTTAATGGTTTAGAGGTTAGGAGAAAAAATAAGAGTATCCACAATAAATAGCAAAAGGCAGGAGTGATTTGGCACCCAGGTAACGCACCAGTATAACCCCATTGGCCTGAGCTGCCATGGGCGGTGCGGCTGCTGGTGGCTCTCAAGACTGTTTTCCAGCTCATCTTTTAAAGCAGGACTGGAAACGGTTTCATGTGAAAACCGAGGCTGTGCCGGCTGATTAGCCAGCGTGCTGAGGCTGGCCAGGCACTGAGCCTGGGGCATGCTTTCCCCACTCCTCCTCCACTTAGCCGGCAATTTTGGGTGCAAATTGGGGGAGTTTAGTTATCTTTGTGGTGTCTTGTACTCCTCTTCCAGATTCTGCTGGAACTTGTCAAGGTGGTTGGGGTGGGAGAGCAAAATACTTGATTGTGTGTGTGTGTCTGCTTCCTGCTGGCTTTGCAACCTGGCAGCCTCCTGTAAACAACTTGCTGTTCCCCAGGCAAAGACAAAACCCCAGCCTGGGGAGGTCCTTGCCACAGCCACCCCCAGCTGTGTGTCTGTCTGTCCCCAGCACCGGTTCTCCCTAGGCAGACAATTAACCTGTGATTTTGGGTGGCTTCACTTGGTGCTCCTGCCTCTGCTGGGGAGCTCATTTCTCCTGCACAGAGCTGGTGCCGTAGCCAGGGGTCCTCATGGGTGCCTGTAGCACCCTGCTCCCATCCTTTAGCATCGGAGACCTGGGAAAGCTTTCTTTGGGTTTATTTTAGACCCTGGGCAGAGCTGGGGAACGCAGCCTGCCTTTCCGTCTCTGACCCAATGAAGTCAGCTTTCAGTTTCCAACGTGGTTTTGGCACTGGGCTGAAGGTCCCGGGGCTCCATTCAGCCAGCGGCAAGCTGGTTATAATAAATAAATAGGGAATTGGGGTAAAATCTCCAGCTCTTCTGTTTCTTACCCTGACAAGTGTATGGTGCTTCTGGGATGGGAATTAGCCCCAAGCCATGGACTTCAGCAGGGACCCATGCGCCAGCATCGGGCAGGAGTTGCTCCCTCAGGCTCCTCGGCGCTGGCTCGTCCCGCCGTGCGCGGGAGCCTCAGCGATAACGGCATCAGCGCCCGCCTCGAAGGAGGGCTGCAGCCAGCTCAGCGAGATTTAATTAAATCTGAAATCCCGGCTGTTTTCTCCTGGGCTTTGGGTTAGGATGCCACGGGCCGGAAATCAGTGGAAGGAAATAATGAGAATTAGAGCAAATTCAAGGGCTGTTGCGTTCCCGGCTAGCCGGGGGCTGGAGGCTGGGCGGGCTGCAGCAGGCCAGAGCCGCGCTCCTTTGGGATGCACGTGGCATAGATGGGATAACTCCCGGGGGAAGGCTGTGCCGTTGCTCCAGCCGAGCATCACCCGAATCTGGGATTTGTTCAAACTGGGAGCTCGGAGCTGGGGGTGCCACCTCCAAATTCCCCTTAATGACAGAGCGGCTCCGAGCCTGGCAGCAAACATCCCCTGTAGTAGGTGTCTTGCCCCCCTCCCCCATTTTCTATAGAGGCTCATTAAGGCTGCAAAGAGCCTGACTATAAATTAGCTACAAATGTACAGTTAACGCCAAGCATCCCCAAGGCCAGCGGAGGTATTCTGGTATTTAAACTAGCAGAGCCAAGGGGGTAAGGATAAGGGGAAAAAATAAAAGAGGAAGAAAAAATAAAAAAGGAAAAGCGGCTCTAATTGAGGTCAGTATTTGAACAGCGAAGACCAATTAATGCTCCCAAATCAATAGGTCTGCGTGACTGAACTAATACATCCCCGCTGAGGATCCGTGTACACGCAGTGCCCGGGGTGCTTTTGCCAAGAGCCCGCCTGGGGTGAGCCACCGCCGCGGCGGAGGTTTCGGTGTTGGCAGAGATTTTGGTGTTTGTAGCTCTGAAGGATGTTGCCGGGCTGAAGCCGGGGGCTGGGTGGCGAGGGCATGCCTGCGAGAGCCCCGGCTGGGCAGCTCCTTCTGCCTCCAGCTCACAGGAACCTGCCAAAAGTCCACTTATCCCCCCAAACTGTGGTCCCTACCCACTCTGTCTCCACCAACCAATTTTTCAGGCCAAACTGGTGTGGGTTTCCTGGTTGGGTGCGCTGGCGGTGCTGAGGTGGGGTGCGGCCGAGGTGCTATGGGGCTGCGCTTCCCCTGGGTCCCCATCGGGATGTACCAGAGCCACGAGCATCCCTCCCCTTGCCTTTTGGCCGTCCAAGCCTTGCTGGGGTGGTGGTTTAGCAAATGTCCAGTATTCCCAGACTCTCCTTTTTATTTTCCTTTATTGCTCGTCCAAGAAAACTGTGTGTGCCTGGGGAGAGGAGATTATCACGTTAGCATTAAATACCCCAGGGGTAGGTGGGGAGGGTTGGCTATGTTGTTTTTGCCTGGACTATCTTCCAAGGACAGGTGGCCCGAGCAGCAGCACGTGTTTGTGTAATGTGGCGCCCATGGGTGCAGCCGCGCCGGGCGCTGCGGTGTGCTCAGGCAGCTGATGCCACCCCGGGGAGCCTGTGCTCCCGACAGACATGAGAGAGTGTGTCGGGAAGGAGGCAAAAAATCCTTCTTGTTGTTGTTCCACAAATTTTATATGCTGAACTGATGCATATGGCAGACGAGATGATTTGCCTCCAGGTATGCAGGGAAAGCAATGCGAAGCAGCATCTTTTTGGCAATCCCGTGTCGTAATCATGAGATGAAATTTTCCTGGGGTGGGAAAGGGATGGAGGGGCCACGGTTTGTGCACCCATGGGTCGTCCCATCCCTGCACCGTGGCTGGCGCTGCCTGTGGAGCCGGGTAAGGCTGCAGCTCACCCTGACGATGCTGCTTCTTATCCCCATCCTTTCAGAAGAGGGGAGAAAGTTGCTGCTATTTCCACCGTCTCGCTCCGTTTCCAGGTTAGGAATCCAGGACGCTCCCAGGTTTGCCGGAGGAAGGTGGGGGAAAGGCTGCAAAACCTGGCTGTGCTCGGGGGATTATTTATGGCTGGGTTTGGTGCCGTGTTTGATACCTTTCGCTGCCTCGTTCCCACCTCCCACGGCCCCGTGCTGCAGCTGGGCTGGAGGAGGGGAAGGGGAAGATGCCGTTGGCAGCTCCCACGGGGCCTGATCCTGCCCTGCTCAGGTGGCGGTGGGGCAGACGAGGGTGTTGGGTCTCTGTGAGGATTTCCGCTGCCTGGTGGGGCAGATGTCCTTCCCATCGCATCTCACCTTGCCCGGCCAGAGCAGCGCAGGGGACAGGAGGTTGGTGCCAGTGTCCCTGCGCTGGCTACCTGCGGGGTGACACGGATCCTGGGGACCCCCTACCCCTCCCGCTGTCACTGCTGAGGGCGCGTGGGCAGACGGGATGAATGAGCGCTGCTTTCGGAGATGCTCGCAGCAGGCGCTAACAAGCGTGGCTTGAAATACCTCATCACCGTTAAATATGTGGATTGTATTTTATTTATAAAAATAGTAGGAAAAAAGCGTGTATGCTGGCCAGAAGCGTTGGTGGGAGCTTCCTCTTCCTCCTCCCCTCCCACCACCAGCAGTGCCCCACAACCAGAGCCCGACGGTGAGGATGCTGCAAGTTGCAAGGCCATTGGGTACGCGGGCAGCGGGACGGGTGCAGGATGTGTCCCCCTGTACCGCTCCGGGTGCGGCAGCGCGCGCAGGCTGCTGGGGCTGGAGGGGTGCCAAGGCTCGAGTGCCACTTCAACTGTGCTCCAGCTGGCTCCCTGGGAGTCAGGCGCAGCTCTCGGAGGTGCCCGCGGTCTCGGCATTTCAGCCCCTGACCTTGGCTGTTGTTTCCCTTCGAGCTGGTAGAGAGACTCAGTGAACCAAGCACCAACCCAGCAAGTTTAGAAACAGGCACAAACGGCGGCTTCTCCTTGCCTCCAGCCTCATCCCAAGCTGCGGATGGGGAATGTGATTTATGTTTTCATGCTTTTCTAGCGATTTCTGGTGTGTTCCCACGACTCCAGCTGCCGGGACAGCCGGGGGAGCAGCTGGCTGGGCGAGCTGGCAGAACCGGGTGCTCCTCGCTCCTCCCGGCTGGCCCACGCCTGCCCAACTAAAAGCTGGGGAGAACGCGGAGCTTGCAGGCTGGCGCTGGAGGTGTAGCGGGTGGTTTAGCAAACTGGCATTTTCTAAAATTACTGAGGTTGGTTCCCTGCTGGAGGAATCGCTCGCGCGATGCCGTGGCTGAGCAGGATGCTGTGCGCCCTGCTTCCTCCCCAGCATCGCCTTGCTGCCGGAGAGGATTTCAGCTCAGCATCCTCTGTGGATGGAGGGGCACCGGCGATGGATGGGTCAGGGTGGCTGGCGCCGGGCGGGCTGTGGGGACCCGACGCACGCATGTTTGTGGAGAGCAGAGTGTAAACACTGTCACTTCGCATTATGTCCCTGCTTGCCGTCGGACAGGCGCTGGCAACTGCTGCCTGCACCCACCCTGCCTGCAACCTGAGCCCGGGCGGCCGCGGCCAAGAGCGGGCGCCGGCCAAACCCCAAGCGGCTGCGTCGGCCGCGCTCTGTGGAGCAGCCTCAGTTGATTAAGAAATTGTTGCATAACCTCTAACGAGGCTCCTCGCCTCTCCGGTTTACAGTCACTTGTCTCCCTCCCCTCTAATTAAGCTGGCACGCGGTTCCCCCTGGGTTTGCCTTCCAAGGAGGGCTGCTGCACAGATAACGGGGCTAGGGCTGCTGTGCACCGCCTTGTCTGCCCCAGTTTTGGGTGTCTCTTTAATGCTGGGTCAGTGGTGGGGTTGGGGATGGGGACAAGGCAGTGCCTTATCCACATGCTGGTGTGGCTGGGGTCACGCTGGGGCATCACGAGCATCGCCACTGCCGTGGGTGGGTGCAGGACGAGGCTGCTGCTGCCCTGGCATCACTGGCTGTGGGTGTCCGAGCTCCTGCTCACCCACTGAAAATATGCAGAGTTGCTGAGTGCTGCTGCCTGGAAGGAGGAAAAAGCCAAAATATTTATCTTGGAGAGTGGAGGGAGCCAGGAAGGGAAGGCAGGGAGGGATCGTAGTGTGCCGGCGCTCGACGGCTGCCAGAGGGGTTGGCTCCTTTCTGCGGTGACCCTGAAGGATGGGCACGTTCCCTTTGGCCCAAGCCCTCTCTTGTGAACATGCACCATCGGCACCAGCCAGCTGAGCTGGGGATGCTGTGTGGAAACTTGAGAGGCTTTGACTTTGCTAGAAATGAAAGGAGAAGAGGGTGGGGGGGAGCCCATTGGCAGGGGGGTCTTGCCCTGCTTCCCTGCTTGGGGCGGGGGAACAAAAGAGGAACCCATGGTAACATTTTGAGCATTGCACAACCTGGCACAACTGGCAGAGGGTTGGCTTTCTCATGCTGTTCCCTCCACACATGCCCTTCTTCCCTGGCCCTAGCTCTCCTCTTCCTCCATGGTGGAGCAGCCAGCGCTGGAAGCTGCTCCTGGATGCTGGCACTGGGGAGGACTGGTCCCATGAGCCCCTTTCCTGCCCAGGGAGGGGAAGATGTGCAATGGAAACCCCCGACTGGGAGGCTGACGGTCCCGCTTTACGTCCACGTGGGTCCTGGGGCCGCGGCAGGGTAGTGCTGATCCCCGTGGGATGCTCGGTCCTGCCTGGGGGTGGTGGTAGGGAGGGAGGGGACTTCCCTCGGGTGGTCCCCTTGGGGCTGAGCCAGCCCTGTGATCCCACTCCTGTGGGGCAGGAGTTAAGCGGCCCAGTGTCCCCCATTGTGCTGCTGCAGCCTCCCCAAGGACCCTACAGCTCAGCTGGGGGAGCCCCATGAAAGCAGACTTGGGGGTGGGGTGGGAGCTGGGTCTGCTGTTTTGTCCCTCTGCCTTGCATCCCCCGGGCAGTCCCACCGGAACACCTCCCTCTGCGTGAGCAATATTTGGGGTGGGTATCTCAAGGGATTCATCTTTGCACTGGCAGCTCCCAGGGGCTCTGGGGGTTGCAGGGGGCGCAGGAAATCCCAAAGGTTCATCCTGCCTCAGTTTCCCCATCAGAAACGTGGGAATTGCAGGGGAGGGCATCATCCCCCACTGATAGTGTGAAATGAATATTAGGAACTGGAAGCTTTCTGGTTTCTCTCCCACCACTCGTGACCTTCCTCTTGCTCACGCAGACGATTTTTGTATTTTGCTTCTTAAAATACATATATACATGTATAAATACTGTATCTTGGCAGCCACTGTTCCTCAGCACCTGCTATTTCCCTGGCTGGATGGGAATTTGGTAACGTAACAGCCTCCCCACTCCCTGGGGCCTTGTAAAGCCGGGCGTTGTTCATGGCACCATGCGGCAGCGTGCCCGCCTGCCCCCGGCTCTCGTCCGCCGAGCGTCTCCCCGGCCAGACCCTGCTGCAGCGGGACGGGCTCCTCTGCAGTTGCCTTTCGCTGGTCCCTGCTTGCCGGGGGCTGGGGCTGGTGGCTCTTTTTGGTTGTTGAGTTGTTTGAGGATGCAGGGCAGGGCTAGCCCTGACTCAGTCCGGGTGCATCCCCGTGGCCGGCCAACTCAGCCTGTCCCTGAGTGTGGAGCCGCTGCTTTGCTTTTGGATTTTAATGTCTCGCTGGCTTCTAATAATAACCGGGGGGTGGGCTCATGGTCTGCAAGGGTGACCTGCCACCGGCACTGCGCTGGGTTTTAGTTATGGCCAAACTCAACCCTGTGGGGCTGGGGAGGCTGCGGAGGGGTGGGGGTCAGCCCCCCGCCCCACTGCTGGGGCAGAGGTATTGCATGGGCTCTGCATCCTCACCGGGGTCTTTGCAGCTCGTCCCCACGCTGTCGCCTGCTATGGTGTTGGGACCCTCCTCCTCCTCCTGCCAGCACCCACAGAGCGGGGGCAGCCTCTGTGATGGTCGCCTTTCCCTTTGCTGCTGCAGTGGGGGTATGGGGCATCACCGCTTCCTTCCTCTCCCTCTCCATCACTGCTGGTGAGGAAGGCTGGTGGGATGCTGGACCCCGGCAGGGGCAGCTCCTGGCCTTTGCCTCCTGCTGCCCGGTTCCCAGCGTGGTCCCATGGAGGGGAAAGCCCAGCCCAGGGGCGGCTGTGGGGTTTTGTAACCCTGAGAATGAATCCCAGCGACGGCCCTGCCTCTCGGGGGAGTGGGGTCACGTCCCTGCCCAGGAAACCGCTCCCTGGGAGAGACAGCTAGTTAAAAGGAAAAGAAACCCGATGGAGCACAGGAAGGCGTGCTGGCAGCGGGCGTGCTCCCCGCATGCTCCCCCATCTCTCAGCGGGCGCTTGAGGTTCCCCTCAAGGTTCCCAGTTTGGGCCGTGGCATTTCAGGGTGTGGGGAGGTGGGGATTTCATCGCACGTGGAGCACGGCGATCCCGCTTGTGTGGCTGTGGAGTCTTGGGCTTCATCGTTTGCTCCCACGTAGGATGCCTTTGCTTTGAGGGAGCCCAAAAAGTGATGAGCTGGCAGGTGAGCGGCTGCCCTGGGCAGGGTGCGGCAACCCCCGTTTGCTGTTCGCGTTTAACTGCGTTTGAGCTGTGTCTATCGTGTCCCGGCTGCACCGCGCCGGCCCATCATCTCGCACCTTGCGGCTCTGCTAATTAGGAAGTCATTAGGCTGAGGTGTGATGTTGGGGGGTGGTGGCAGCCCCGTGAGGGCACCGCTGGCTGGTTGGCGCAGGACAGACGAAGTTGAACAGGCAGAAATCCTTGGGGTCCTGGGGGTGGGGTGGGTGGGATGGGACAGCCTGTAGGGTGATGGGCTCTGTGAGACCCTGTCTCCCCCTCTCTCCCCAAATGGACAAGCACGGCTGGGATTTAGGGTCTGCACGGTGCCTTGGAGGACAGAGCAGTGGCTATGGAGGTGCCTGTATGTTACTGGCAAGGACATCCCTTCTTCTGGAGGAGCAGAACCAGGCAGTGGGAGTGTAGGTATGGCCTTGGAGGGGGACACAGAGGCAGGGTGCTCTGCCCCCACCCCCCACCCCAGCCAGTCCGCACTGTGATGCTGCACCAGCGGTGACCCAAATGAGTTGGTGTCCCAAACAAGCCGTGCCCTTGGCTGTCACCCACCGTGGGAACACCTTGTGTGGCCCCTGGCACTCAGGACATCCGCTGGCATGACGCCCCCAGCCTCTCTTGTTCCTCTGCTTGCCCCATTGCCAGGGTGAGAACTGCCCAAGCCCATCATTGCTGCGCTGAGCCGAGCCCTTCCTGGAAGCATCAGCAGCAAATGCCTCTCCGGGGTTCCTGGCTCCCGCCGGGGTCCCTGCCACGCCAGGCTGCACGCTCAGCTCCTCACGGGGATGGAGAGCCGGGAGAATAATTCATCCTGAATAATTCATCTTGCTAATTTATTAGCTGGATGGACGTCACTGCATTCCTTCCTCGGACTGCCCACCAGCAGATCCCAACCTTCCTAAACCGGAGAGCATTCCTTCCCCCGTCGCTTCCGCTGGTGAGCTCTGGCTCACTCTGTTTATTTGCAAATAGCCCATTTGTGTGTGTTATTTGGATCGCTCTGATTGTGCCTGCCTTTGATTTGGACACGTAGCTCGCTCCAGGGGTTGCTGACCCGCAGCGGGGTGAGATGTGGCTCTGAGAACTAGGGCTTTGCCATGAGCAGCTGCAGGTTTTTTTAATTCAGAATTTGTTTTCTGTAGCTGATCCTCGATTTTTCTCACTGCTGCCATTCCTGCAGCCGAGAGGATCCCGTGGGAAGCGAGGGGAGAGCGGGCGGTGGGGATGGAGTGAACTGGGTGGTGCACGCTGGGCTGTTCAGCTCTCCCCAGCTGGTTTTGGTAGCAGTTGCTGTTCTCCTGTTCCCAGCACTGTGGGATAGGGCAGGCAATGCCAGCATGGCCAGAGCTGCTCTCCTCCGGAGCGAGCATACTCTGTAAGCCCAACTTGCACCCCAACATGGCAAAGTTGGACCAAACTGCCCCAGGCTCCCCATGCTCGATGCCTTTCCAGGGCTTGGGTTCAGGTCCATCCTTTCCAGTGCCTGGGGGATTGATTTGCTTATGAGCATTCCCAGAGCAAGCCCAAGGCCAACTGTGTCTCCATTCCACTCAGTCCCAGTAAGGTGCAAAGTCTGGATGGCACAGCGGGTCTGGACCTATCCCCTAAGTATTTTGGGCTGTGTTGCAGGGCAGAGTCCCTGTTGCAGGTCTGGGTGTGGTGGGGGCTGCAGACTGACCAGGGGTCCAGCAGAAGCAATAACCCAAGAGGATGCTGCATCCCAACCCTCAGGCTGGGGTCCGTCCTTAAAAATAATGCTGAAAGGTTTCTCTACAGGTTTCTGTAGAGAAGAGCAGCCTCCTCCATCCTGTGGGAAGCAGAAGCTATCCTGTCCCCTCCAGAGGCATTCCTGGGCCAGGGAGCGTGGAAGGGAAAGCTGCCAGAGGAGGGGAAAATCCCATGCAAGCTGGCAGCGAAGCAGCCGAGCTGCTTGCCGAGCCCTGGCATGGGGTACTCTCGCCTTGCGCGCGGCCTCGTCCCAGGACCAGCTAATTAACTCGGGATTCGGCATTCTCCTCCTTCCAGTTTGTTCCCACTTACCCTTTATAGCCAGTTAATCAGACAGAGGTGTTTGGAGCTGACGGGTCTAAGGGCTGCGGGGGTCTGTGCTGGCAGACGAAGGGCTGCGATGGGGTGGGGGGGTGGTTGTTCAACAGCACCTTTTCTGAGCCAAATCTTCCCACTGCAAGGACGGGTCCGGAGGGAGTGAAGGCTGCTGCCTCTGCCAGGATGGCTCTGGGAGACGTGTCTCTCCTGGCTTGGCGGTGGGAGCCTGTCTCCTTCGAGGCTTTCCCAGGCAGCCCTTGGCCTTGGCCGTCACATCTGTGTGAGGAAGGGGCGCAGGGCAGAGCCCTTTGTCTCTGCCTGGGTTTTAGGGACGGTGGTTTCCCCAGCCAGCCGGGCAGCGGGTCCTGGTGCTGCCACGCTGGGCTCTGGCGGGTGAGTGGCAGCAGCTCTAATTGTGCCTGAATTCCTCTGAACCACAAGTGAAATCTGTAGAAATACAGAAAGTAAACAGCTCAGGGCCAAAATTCCCAGCACTTTGGGGAACCTTCCACTAGGAAAAGTTTCCGAGCTGCTAACGAAGTCTGCATCTTCCCCAGCCTGCCTGTGTGGGGACCCCCTGGACCGGGAGGGATGCGGCCGCAGTGCCACGGGGACCGTGCTGGTAGCCTTGCAGAGCCGGGCTGGCTTCGCGCCTTGGAGCAGCTGGAATAAAAGCTCTTCTTGGTTTCTTTTTTTCTTTTTTTTTTTCTTAATTCCTCTGCCACTCACATCCACTGAGCTGGGAGGTTTTAATCTCTTTCTTGCAGATTGTGAGAACAATTGCCCGGCATGCTGGAGCGACCTTTGCCACACAGATAGGGGATGGGAAAACAGCAGTGGGAGCCAGCGCCCTGCTGCAGCCTGCCCTGGGGGGCTCTGCTCACCCCCAAGTGCTGGAGGGGGGCAGAGGCTGTGGCAAAGGGCTGAGCAGCCATTGCCCATCCCTCCCTGCGTGCTGGCAGGGGCTGCAGCGCATGTGCTGGGGAAGATGCTGTCCCTTTAGCGTGTCCCCTGGCATGGGTGCGACTGTCCTCAGGCGTGACCATCTCTCGCGCTTACCCCATCATCCCTGCTCGCCGCTTTGGCCCTGGCCCCTGGGTTTCTTCCCATGCCATGCTGCCCCCGAGGAGCTCTGCTCAGGGCTCTGAGGGTGCCTGGAGCCCTGCTGCCCTGCCTGCACCCACGCTGCTGCGTGTTGGCTCCCTCCCCGGGGAGCTGGGCTGTTGGCCAGGTGCCAACCGCCGGGGACCCAAAATGGTGGTAACTTTGGGCGAGGAAGACCAAGATACATGAATGCACTGGGATGTTTTCGGGATGCTCTCCATGGGAGAAGCCTGGCTTCCCCAGGAAACATCCCTGCACCAGTCCCACTCTCCCACCCACGCGTGGCCGATTCCCAGCGACTCCTTCCCCTTCGGCTAGGGACAGTCCCGGCACCTCTCGACCTCGCAGCCCCATGGGGCAGCTCTGGTTCCCTCGGCCTCTCCCTGCGGGTCAGGCCTTTCTCTGGCTCCCCTCCAAGGTTTCGGATTGGCTCTTGGAAAAGTAAAGCCATAAAGTTTGCCCCATCTGGAGCATGAATGCGCAGTGGTTGACTTGGAAGGCGAGTGCCGGACCCGATGGATATTTATAATGCAGCAGCAAGGTTAAAAATAACAAAAATTTAAGCTCAGGAAGTTGTTTTGGAGGATAAGAAACTTTTACTTCGGTGTTCAGATGCCAGGGCTAATGCTGGCTGTCCTCCGTCCCTGTGCTGTGTCCACTGGGGCTCCGCGGGTCCCTTTCTCCTGGTGTGTTGGGTCCTGTTTTGTGGCTGTGGGGATCGTCCCTGTTCCCGGAGGGCGCAGGAGCACCCTGGGAAGCCCCAAAAACTGTGCGGTGCCGAGCGGGTGCTGCAGGGGCGAGCGGAGGGAGGCAGAGCAGGGCTTTGCTCTGGGCTGCTGGCGGCTGCAGGGAGGGATGCTCCCATGCATCCCACCCGGTCGCTTTTATTGTCGCTGCAGCCGTTTGTTCCCCTGCCAGGGGTCAGAGGGGTTCCCACCCCACCGCTCCCGGCGTCTCTGCTGCCAGTGGGCACATCTGGAGCCGAAGGCCGTGCTGCTCCCAGCACCCAGAGCCCCTTCAAAGCCTCCCGGGGGGCGTCTGCGGCACGGCTGGCTCCCAATCCCTGGGGCAGGCGGGAGGAGGATGCTCCCTGTGCCCCGCTCTCAGGAGCGGGCCTGGGCTCTGCCGAGTGTGTTCCTGGCTCAGTAACTGTGTGGGGAGAGCTGAAGGGGCTGGTTTGCCATCCAAAAGCCTGAAGCTGTTTGGTGACACAGCATCCTCCGTGACCTTCACACCGAACCTTCACAAACCCTTGTGCGGGCACGTTTCTCGGCGTCGATGTCTTATTTTGGTTCTGCTCAAATCTTCTCCCTGTTGACACAGTGGCGGCTTTGCTCGAGCTTGCCAGGCCTGAGCAGGGGTGACCTTTCCTGTGTTTGCTGTCTGGGCTCAGGATCCATCTGTGCTTCGGGCTGCAGCCCTGCAGCCCCCGATGAAGCTGGTGGGCAATGGCGAGCACCTGGCAGAAATACTTCCCTGCTCAGACCCCTGCTCTGGGCCCTCCCTGCACCTGCTTCTTGGAGCCGGAGCATCCCCAGGCTCCCCACAGGGGATGCATTTCCCAGTGGAGGGCTGGAGGCAAAGGGCTGATCAATCCCATCTCTGCATAGCTACTGGCAATATGACCCCCTTCTGGGGGAAAAAAAAAAATCCCCTATGGGGTCTTCAGGTGTTACCCTTGCAGCTGTATCCTCTGTGGGAATGTGCCTGCACCCAGGGGAGGTGTGGGGGCAGCCGGTCCTGCCTGCCTGGGTGGAGGAGAGCATCCTCCTGCCTGCCTGGGGACCAGCCTGGGACCCGCCGAGGTGTATGTTTTGGGGAGCGGAGCCGGTGGCTGTACAGCTGCTTTGGCAGCATTTCTAGCCGAGCAAAACGAGACAGGGATGGAAACCGGAGATGAGCTGGAGGCTCTGTCTGTGACAGCGCTTCCTACGGGATTCGTGTGGACTCGCCTGTCTGGTTCTGGGTAGCAAAACCAACATGTTAAAGTGTGTGGGGGCTGTCTTGGAGCAACCCTATCCCTTCTCTTCTCACTGTGAGCCCAAGCAGCTCATGAATCCAAACTTTGCCATTTATTATCCGCGATGAAGCGAACTCGCTAATGTTACTTTTCGGCAAAGTCTTACTGAGAAGTCCTCGAGGGTGAAACGAAACGGGGTCATAGAAGGGTTTAATTTGGTACGTTGTCCTTCAAGGCAAGGAAAAGTCAGACAAGAAGTTTTAAACATTTTATAAAAATATCCACATGTGCTCAGTGCAAAACTCACCGTCTTTACCTAATTTAGAAAATGACTTTATATGGAGAAAGATTTAACACTGCTCCATGGAAGGGAAGAATAATGAATACGTCTGTACCAAATCGCGCTGTCATCCAAAGATCTCCAAGTGCTTTCGAAAGGGTTGGAGAGAAATAATTGTTCTTCTTTTCCCTGGTTTTAGAAACTGAGGCATGGGATGAGAAAGCCAGAAAAGTGCAACTTTCCTGGCTAATTTTAGCCATTTGAAGTCCAGATCTAAGCACCTAAATAAATGACCTGATTTTAATAGACTGCTGGTCAGGTCTCTGGGGTAGAACCTGGAATGAGTCTAGCTCCGTAGGTCTGCAAAGGTGGCCTGGGTCTGGAGAGGGAGCCTCTTTCCCTTAATTTGGTGCTGCCACTGTGAGCCTTGCTAAGATCTAGGAGCAGATGATGAAGCTAATGAGAGGGAATTTATCTGAATGTCTTTGAACTTAAGAGAAAAATAGAGAGTTTCTATTCAAGGAAGTTGTGTTTTAGCCAGGTGAGTTCAGTGCCCTCAGTAGTGCCGGGGGATGGATCCCTCCGGGTCTCGAAAACAAAGGCAGAGTCAGGCTTTTCAGTCCCCTCATCACACCCCAACCTCTGAAATTTATTTAGTAATAAATAGTGGTGAAGGGAAAGAGGAAACAGAGGTAACCAAAGCACCTGCATTAACCCAAGCAGCCGAGCTGATTACAGCTCCTCAGATGGGGAATTGGCATCGGGATGCTTTTGGCGGTGCATGGATCGTCTTCCTCTCTTCCATCTTCCTCCCCATCCTGCTGCTGCCCAAATATAAAGCAAAATCCCTTGAAAGGAAACCGCTATCTCGCTTGCTCAGCTGAGCAGTCAGCCGGGTCAATCTCACCAGGAATAAGAGGTGAAATACTTGCAGAAGTCGAGCTTTGAATTGGGTGGGCTCAGCTGGGATCCTAAAGCTGGACCAGCTGGGGACAGGCACAGGCTGGTGGGTCGCTCTGGGAGGTGGGAGCCATTTCCAAAATGCCTGCCCAGGCTGGGAAGCTGCTTCCCCGAGCTCTGCAGCTTGCAGTGCAGGAGGAGCAAAAGGGGCAGTGGGGAGACGCTGTGACAGCCCGGCCCCAGGGAGGTGCTGGCAGGCCCGCAGCAGGGTGGTGATGCAAGGAGGGGGCGAAATATATGTCTTTGTGTTGTGCCTCCTTGTATGGACCAGAGGTCACTTGCGCTCCTCTGCTCCGGGCAAGAACGAATTACAATTTTAATTATGTAGCCACAACACCAACCCCTCCTCCGTGATCAGGGCCTGTCTGTGAAATAGGATGAGCGAGAATTGCAATAAACGTTTCCTGCGACCGAGGGCTGGTCCCAGCTGTGGCACCTGCATCGTCATCTTCGCATGCCAGAGCTTGCGTTATCTTGGTTTTGTTACCTGGCTTGTCCTACAAAATCTCCTCCCTGTGAAGAAGGGCTAGCCAGGCTGAGCATGTCCAGGGCTGGGAGAAGCCCACAAGCCTCCTCTGTCCCAAATCTGCGTTGCTTTGGGATGGAGCTTGCAGGGCGACGGGACAGGGGTGAGGCACAAACCTAGCTCCTCTGGTTCCCGCTGGCATTGTGTGGCGCCGGCATTGGCAGTGTCCTGGGGAGCCGTGGCGTGAGCACCGTGCTGGGTCAATGCTTGCCCGCAGCGGGAGCAGGATGCTGGGCACCCACAGCGCCGGACGGGGAAAGGCACCGAAGCTTTTACATTTTGCTCTCTGCTTGCTGCCCTGGTGGCCCTGTGCCTGGTATTTCGCTCCCTCCCAGTTTCGGTCAGTCCGTGATGCGATCCTTCATGCCCCAGGACCGTGGGCATTGCCGGGAAGCAGAAGCCATCCCGGCGGAGGCGAGCGGCCGGTCTGCCTAGCCTTCCCCGTGCTTGGCGAGGAGCAGTTCCCCTCACAGGTGGCTGCTCTCGTGGGAAACCCACCCGCTTCTGCTCTCTTCTCACTTAGAGATGTCACCTCCCCAGGATGTCTGAAATACACCTCCTGGCCTGCTGGCATTCAGGCTGGCAGGAGCTGCAGCCGCAGCACAGATGGGATGGGAAAGGCCAGATCAGGGGAAAACGAATTAGGACGCACAGAAGTCCCCTTGATCGGGACAGTAACCTCTAATCCGGCTCAGTCCTCCTTATTTACAGTTGCCGAAGGCAGGAGAAAAGCAGCCTGGCAAGATGCACAAAGCCGATCTCCTTCCCCCCAGCTGCTTTGCTCTCGCTAATGTATTTGCTGGCAGCGCTTGTCGTCCCCGGAGCATTTGAGCGCGGTCGGAGCAAGTGTTCGCAGCCAAAGGCAGGAGTGTCGGAGCAGGCACGGGGCTGGGAAGGGCTGGGGGGTGGGCGATGGGACCCCCCAGCCCCTCGGCATGGGATGCACGGGGGGAAATGAAGTGCTGAGTGTCTTTGCTAGGCTGGCAGAGGGCAGGCAGGGAAGCCTTGCAGCCCCTGCCTGCAGCGATGCCTCAGGCTTCGTGCTGCGGGCAGCACCCAGCGGGTGTTTCTGCCATAGTGCTGGGCTGAGGGAAGGGGCTCGGTGCTGGGGAGGTTTCCCTGGGCTGTCCTGCTTGAAAATATTCACTGAGAGGCCCCAGGGCTGGTTTTCTTCAGCTCAGGACTCAGGAAGAGCAGTGGGGACATCTGAGAGCGCTGCCTCGTAAGTGGACATAAGGAAGGACGGAGCCCTGAGGGACTTGATTTCGTCTCACCTTGCAGCATTGCAGAGGAGACCAAAATCACCTGAAAATCTCTTGCACCATAAACCAAGGCATTTGATGCCCCTGGATGCAAGCGAACGCCTCCCTCCCGAGCATCAAGTGCTCCCGTAGCATGCGGGACCCGCGCTGCCCGTGCCGTGCTGGGGCAGCGACTCTCCAGCCGGCTGCTGCAGAATATTCTGGCATTTTTAATAAGGGTTGGTGCAGCCACTGCACTTGTTCCAGGCAAAAGCAATGAGAATTTTATGAGGTGTAAATGGATTGTGAGTGCCTGAAAGCATTCATGTCCTGCTCCGCTCCATGCATGCAAGTGCTTTTGCACCTCCCCTCCTCGGCTGAAATATCTTGTCTCCTTGCAGGCTTGGAGAAAAGATAAATAATAGCACTGTGAGATGCTCTAATCTGAGTTTCTGTCTGTGGTGTTGTGGTTAAAAACCCCTTCTTCTGGCTGTGGGATTCATTAGATCCCAGTCTCCGGGGTTCGGAGGGAAACCGGAGCAGCTGTTAATGAGGGAGCAGTAATATCTAGAGCTTGTTTCAGAGCAATAATGGAATTAAGGAGAAGACAAACACAGATCAGTCCCGTGCCTGATGGCTTTATTTTCGGCTTCTTTCTTGCTTTTCGCTTTATTAGTTAGAATTAGAACATCCATTTTACGTTAGAGGGCAGATGATGAAATCACACGGGATCAGAGAGTTACCAGTGATGGGCTGAGATGGGGAAGTTTGAGCTTTCGGAGAGCTTTCACTGTGGGTAACAGAAGTGAAAAGTGCAGGGGGAGCAGGAGGGGATGATGAGGCCGTGATGGAAAGGGAGACAGGACAGCAAAGGGCAAGAGCTGGAGCCTGCAGCCACTTTAGCGGGGCTTGTAATATGTTATTAATGGAAAAGAAACTGCAATTTTTATTTTGTGGAAATTCTTTTGTTCCACATTAATTTTTAAAGCGTGCTTTGCTCCCGTTACAGCCTCCTGCTGGACTGCGGTGCTGGCTGGGAGGAGCTGCCCTTTGAAAGGCTTTGGGGAGCCCATGCTTGTGTCCGGGCTGGGGGAGCAGTGCAGGGGCGTGGGGTGCTTCCCCGGGGCCAGCACCCCAACCCTACCGCTCCGGTCGCACCCGCTGAGCGTCACCCAGGCCCTGGGGTGGGGGGCGTGGAAGGTGCCAGGGCCGGGCTGCAGTGGGCTGCGTGCCTTTGTTAGGTGCTGGGGCTTGGTGAGGGCTTGTCTACACACGGAGCTCTTTCTTAATTAACTCCATGTGCAGAGGCCCGTGGATGCCGGAACAGGAACAAGGCGCCCTTATTCCCCAATAAGCTTCTCCACACATGGAGTAAATCAATAGCAGCTCATCAGGAGCAGCACACTGGCTGGAGATGCCGCCTAAGGATGAGTCACATTCGGAGAGGGGGGCAAAATAAAAAATAATTTTAAAATAAATATCTGAGATTTGAGTCCAGAGCTGGGTCTTGGGAATGGCCATCATGTTTCTCGTCGGCCAAACCAAAGGGCTTGGTTTTGTACCGTGTCCTCTCTCCTGCCTGGCAAGCCTCGCGGGTGAATTTTGTATCTTGTATCCATAATTATATGCCGGGTCGGGGAGGGTGGCTGAATATCTGGACTCTTTGTGACTTTGTGACTTGTGTGGGTTGGTGCATCCACACCGAGAGCTCTGCACCAAGCGGTGCTGGGGTTAGTGCTGCTGCGGGGCTTCTGCTGGGCTCCTCCCCAGGCTGCCGCCGCTTCTGCTGCCGGTAACTTTTCTGCAAGGGTTCGGGGGTTTTCCCCATATCCCCATGGTTTCTAGCGAGGAGGTGGTCAAATGGGCTGGGACTGAACAAATATGAGGGTATTTTGGGTTGCTAAAGGTTGTCCTTGTTGCTTTTCCCAAGTCAAAGCGAGCGAGGCTCGGGTGATGTGTGATTGGGAACCTGGGGGGTTTGGTGTGTTTTTCATGAAGTTTTTGGAGAGATCAGAAGCATTAGAAATAATTTGGTTTAAGGCTTCTGAAGTGGCCAAATGCCCTGGCTGGGGCTTTTCCAGAGCAGCCTGGGGCTGTGCCAGGGCACAGCAGTGTGCGGGGCTGGATCCAGCTGCAGGAGCAGGGTTTGCCTTGCTGCCAGGTCCGGATTTGGTTTAATAAAGGTTTTGGAGAGGAAAGAACGGGGCACTGCTTACAAGGGCCTGTGTGCTGGAGCATTTCCCACCTCCGTCCCAGCCTGCTGGTCACTGATGCCAAGGGTCAAGTCATCTGCACCGAAAACGCCCGGTCCCTCGGCAGGGCTCACCACAGAACACCGACCCCCAGAGTGACAATTTCCACCAAAATGGGCTCAAACCGACCTCATTCCCAGCCATCTGAGCAAATGGCCTGAGGTTTGGAAGGCACAGGGAATATGGTGCCTCTGCATCTGCCAGGGTCTCTCTGCCTAGTTTTTTGCTGACACCGAGCAGCTCCTGGGGCAGCAGGTGCCCAGCACCCTCCAGGGCTTAATACGCTGGAATGAATGAACAGAATAAATCCATTTTAAATGCCAGGTTGTGACATGGGTGACAGGCGCTAGGAGGCGGCGGCAGGTCATCCCTCTCTGTCGAGGTTTGGCTCCGGCGGCACCACGCCGTTGGAGCTGCTGGCACAGGAGGAGCCGCACAAGTCAGAGTCAGGCCCTTGCTGCCGTGCCGGAGTCTCTCCGAGGCATCGGGGGTGACATGCCATCCACCCTCTGAGCTTCCTGGCTTTTGTCAGCTGCTGTAGAAGCCTGATCCTAATTAAATGAGGTGTTTTGTATTTAATAGATCCTACTTGAGTCATGGGGGGTGGAGGGCGCTGGCTGGATCCCTGACAGCGGCACCATGTGGTGTCGGCACCAGGGTGGTTCCCCCTGCAGGTCTTCTGCACCCCTCAGCCCCGTGGGTGCTCTCCTGCACCCTTGCATACTGCTGCACCCTGCACCCCAGTGAGCTTGCCTACTGATCCTTGGGAAGAAAAGCCCTCTCGCTGCGTTAACTGCACTTTGGGATCCCCAGAAGGATCTGCAAGTGCTGGAGCTGGGTGAGCATCCCCGGCCAATGGCCACCCCGTGCAGTGATGCCCTGTCCCATCCCGTCCCCTTCCCCACCACCGCCCAGCCACCAGCCCCATGCACCCCCACGGCTTGCTCCCCCTTCCCGTCTCTGCAAGGAGACATCAACACGTTGTCACTGGAGCTGAAAGCACCGAAACGGTGCGATGCTCCAAATCCCCGGGGAGCTCAGGAGCGCTGCCTGCGCCCTGCCCGTTGGGAAGGTGGGCAGCTGCCGGGTGTGCCTCCCCCTGTTCTTTGGTTTTCCTCGCCTGGAGGGGAGACCGGACCGACATGCTGGCAGGTTTCCCCTGGGAATGCCAGGATCATGCAGAACACAAACCTGAGCTACCTCCAGCAGCAACCCGAGGGGGCGGAGGGCATTACGGGGGCGAGGGACGCAGGCGCAGACCTGGCTGGCTGCAGGTGCCCCGTCATCTCCTGTAGTGGCACTGCCTTCCTCGCCATCGCCTCCTCTTGTACTCACCTGGGGAGGGGAAACCAGGGGGGCTGTGCCACCCCTGCAAGCAGATTCCATAGGATGCACCTCAACCTGTACAAAAAAGCCTTTTTTTGTGATCTTTTCTAGGACTTGAGGTACTTCATCTAACTTCCATCACACAAACCCCGCTGTGAAGCCCCCTTGCTTCTTGGGCTTGTACACCTTCCTTCCATGTCTAGCTTTGGTTTTGAGGCAGCAGCAGGAGGCGGTGGGATGTGGCATGTGTAGGAGACTGTGTCTAAGTGCAGCCCAGGGTTTGGGCTGGAGCATGTGGGCTGGGTCTGGCTTTTAAATTGGTCTTGCCCCATTTTAGGCTGGGCTGCAGCTGTGTGGACGCGTGAGGCTGGGAGGCGCTTCAGGGTGGCGTCTCCTACTGCGTCCATGCAAGTGCCACAGCAGAGCTCAGCTCCGCAGCAGGGCATGCCAAGCATCGTCCCGACCCTATCTTCCTGCCTCTTCCTCCCCCTGTGGCCTCCCTCCTCCTCCTCTGCCAGCGAGATGCTAACTCGTGAGTTCCCGGCCACGGGTTTGCACGCAGGGAGCAATTAGACCACGCAGGTCTAATGGGCAGGCGCCGGGGGGCAAGCCTTGCCCGAGCCCCCCAGCCTGCTCCAGCTCCCTCTCCCCGCCATGGCTCAGCCCTGGGGAAAGCAGCTTGCTGCACCCAGTCGTTCCGCATAAACCCTGCGCCCGCGACGGCTTCTAGTCACATTTAGTCACTGCGGTATTTTGACGTGGCGTCAAGATGTTTCAGTTCACGCAGACAAACGTTACTTGTAGACACCTCAAGAAATGAGTCAGGCGCACCAGCACGGGCACAGCTCGCGGCTCCAGCGGCTACTGGAGATGCTCTCCTCGCATCTCCCAGCGCAGCCGGGAACCGGCTGCTCCCTCGCCGCGTGCTGCGGGCAGGAGCAACCTCTTCCATTCAGGGCAAAAAGGCAGCGCGTTGGGGGCCGGGGTAGCCTTGACCTCCATTTCTCCACCTGCAAAATGACCTTCTTAACAATCATCCTCCTTGTGAAAGCTCTGCGTTGCTCACACTGAAAACCACTGTTTCCACTCTCTTTCATTTTGTGATGATAGACTTCAAAATCTGAAGTGTGTAAGATGGTTCGTGTCTAATTAAGTAATTAACCCGCAACAAAATATTGCATTTTACGTTGATTTTTTTTTTTTTAGAAAGGAAATGTTGGCTCTGTTTCTAAGCGAAACACTGAAGCAGGCCAGTTGGAAAATCGTCATCGTATTCAGACTTTGTAAGCATAATTTCTTTAATTCCCCGCCCCCCCAACTTGACACTGGGCAAGAAAACGTACACAAAAAATTTGTGGGCTGTTTTTGTCGCCCCAAAGCTGGCTGTCTTCAGCAAAGCTTTGCATGGAAAGTTATACCAGCATTGGCTAATGGAGACTGGGAAGTGGAAAGGGCTTGGTTCTGTGGTGGTCGGGCACAGCCCTCGCTGGCGCCCGGAGGAGGTTTGCCCCGAAGGAGCCTATAGACGTGGTTATCCTTTCTGTCACAGCAGCTCAGGCATTGCCCCAAACAGCTCCTGGGAACCCCCCTGTCCCCGGGTCAGGGCAGGACACTGGTGCCAGCAGAGGGGAAGGGGGAAGGTGTAGGGACATGGGGTCTGCGGCCCCCCCAGTTCTGCTTTAACTGGTGTTTGCACCCTTCAGAAGCAACGATACCGGTTCCACCATCCACCAGCCCTTCTGCCCTGTCTCGGTCCAAAGGGTTAAAATGATGCTGGGTTTGCCCTTGGATTTGTTCTCTGAGCTTTTTGCAAGGCTTGGCCTGGTTTCCTCAGGGGCTTTGAGCTTGTACCCTCCCATGCCTGCCCCATCTCTCCCCTTTCCTCTGCTGAGCCCCAGGCTGCCCATCTGTAGGGTGCAAATGGGCAAAACCCAAATCCTGAGCTTCTCTAAAGGCCTTGGAAGGTGTCTGCCTCGGTGTGGTGGACACATTTCCCTGCTTGGTGGAAGAGGGCAGACAGAAGCGTGTTTTGAAATGCCCCCATGCCTGTTGGCCTTTCTGGAGATCTTGGTAATGACTTTGTGGGTCTGGCAGCCGTGGGGTCTGCCATGTGAGGGCTGTGCTGTGCCGCGGGGTGGGATGCTCTGCCGTGTCCCTCCTGCCCCGCGCCCCGATTTCCCCGTCTCTCACGTCCCGCCCGTGAGCATCCCTTGCCCGGGTGCCTGCAGATGGATGGGAATGGGCTCTGGGAAGGGTGGGCGTAGAAACTGGTCGTGTGTCTCAGAGATGGAGCTGGTTTGTTTAGCTTGCTTGCATCCCAGCTCCTCGCTAACAGCTCTTCCCTCCGAGGTTTCCTCTGGCCCTCAGTCAGCAGAGGGAATTCCCTCTCCTCTGCCCGAGCTGCAGCTGCAGCCGGGATCGCTGCAGCGAACGCGAGGATGGGCTGTAGTCGCTGCCTCTCCCCGGGTTCGCCAGGTTTTGTGGTCCTCACTTGGTTACTGCGTCTCAGTGCCACCCTGCCACCCACTTGTTCAGGTGATTAGCGAAGCGCTGAATTAATCAGTGGCTGCTGTTGGCCCTGCAGAGCTGTCCCGTCTCCTGCGCTCCCGGCTGCAGCGGCTGACATCCCCTGCCCCGGATGAATCTTTCATGCACTAACCTTATGTATTTTTAATAAGCTGGGTTTGGGTTCAAGCTTGTGCTGGTGGCTGGGGGGGGAAGAGGGTGGTCCCCAAGGTAGAGGGGTGTGGAGAGAGGCAGAGACCCCGCATCACCTGCACCGTGCAGGGTGCTGATGCTCGCAGGGAATATTTTGGCTCCACAGGAAATATTTTGGCTCTGCAGGGGCGAGTGCAGGGTTTTCCTGGCCGAGGGGGGTTAACCCAGCGGTGGCAGGAGCAGAGAGCCCATCGAGGTTTCCTGGAGCGTGCCGGGGATCACAAGGGAAACAGGAGCTGCCAGGACAATTAGCACAGGCTTGTTCTCCCCAGATGGGATGCAGCGGGGCTATAATCAGCCTGTCGCTTCCCTGGGTTTATTAATACATTGATTTTTGGGGGGGGGGGTTGGCTCTGTGCGGCGCGGTGCCTGCCAGCCAGGCCTCTGCAGGAAGGAGGGGGGGTTCGAGGTGGCATGTCTCTGGGCATGGCAAGATCTCATTTTGGAAGCTGTTCGGGCTGCTTCTTGGGGACCGATGGAGGAGGAGGAGGAGAGACATCCCCTCCATCTGTGTGCTGCCCTTGGAAGGGATTTCAATCACAGGCTTGCAAAAAAGAGGAAATACACCCTTTTTGCAGGCTTTGAAGCCTGCAGGAGCCTCCCAGAGATGCTCCCCTTCCCTGCTCAGGGAGGTCTGGCTCGGAGGGGATCATCTTCCCTGGCTGTGGAGGCAGGCGCTGTCTGCCAGCACCGACGTGGGCTCGCTGCTCCGTGGCCTCCGTCCCAGCCGGCTTCTGGGGCTGGGGCAGCAGGGAGGACCTGGCTGCCCTCCTGCAGCCCCTGGGTGAGTGATGGGAGGAGGTTTTCTGTGCCCGAGGTTGGTACCCTGGCCCCCCATCTGCCCTCTGCTTCAGAAGCAAAGGGTGAGAGGTACTCTCCATGGGAATATATGAGTAGAAAAATATAAATAAATAAATTTAAATTCTTTATATATATATATATGTATGTATGTGTGTATGTTTAGGGCAAATTTCATCCCGCTCCACCTTCCCATGTGTTTGGGATCTCCTCCTCTCTGCTTTGCCCTCTCATTCTTTCCCGCTTCGGTTTGAACCTGCCTGACTGGTGCGGCATCCCTGGCACGGCAGCGCTGATGCCACATGTGTGGCCATGCAGAGCCATCTCTTCAATTCCTTCATTTCACCAACTGTTACATAAATCCGCTTTTATACTGAACTTGTGCACGTCACTGAAGCTCTGTCCATACCCATAACATCACTGTTTCCATGGGAACCAGCGTACTTCCAAGGGGGAAAAAGTAGGAGACTAAAAAAAGGACAAAGGAGGAAGAAAATAAGACAAATATGTGACATATCCCGACTGCGTGTCGGTGTAGGATGTTACAAAGGTTTCACTGCAACTTGTTTAGGAAGCCTTGCATAACGGTTTTTGTCTTGAGTAATGCAGCAAGCCGGATCAGGGATGGGAGAAACTTAATAGTATTCCAGATATCCCAAGTCTCTTAGTGACAGAGAGGAGTCTCTGGCAGCTCTGCACCAGGTGCCTTTCTGCGTGAGCACGCGGGAAAGATGCATCTGCCCGTGTTGCAGCACTTAGCTGGGTTTCCGTCGGCGTTGCTCCGTCCCGGACCACGGCTGGGGCTGCGCACCGTGGGGGGGTGGCACTGCGGATACGTCCCGGCGAGCAGCCGGCACCGCTGCTCTTCTGCTCCACCGAGCTCTGCGGTGCTATTAAGGGACGGTTTCCAGTGAGCGAGTTTAAAAATATATATATTTGGGGATTAAGTGTGTATCCACTATGCACTTCCTGAGGTGTGGTGGGAGAAAAGGTCTTAAATACATTATCAAGCAGCAGCAACGGCTTGGGCATATTTAGTGTATTTTAACCGCTAACCCCGGGTCCCTCTGGCAGAGGAGGGGTCCATTAAGAAGGATTTTACTTCTCACGTCGTTTTCGTTAATGCCACGCGTGAGCTGCTGGGAGGGAGCACATCGTCATGGGAGGCGATGGCTGGTGCGGAGGCTGAGCTGGGAGCGGGGAGGAGGACCAGGAGAGGCGTGTGTGCGCCGGGGCACGCTCCCACCTCCGCAGCCCCCCTTTGGTGGGGCGAGTGGGAGGAAAGCCCGTCCCTGAGCCATCCAAACGTCAGCAGAAGGTGCTAAACCAGCAATGGAGTGGAGGGAGAGGGGGGTCAGGGCAAGAAGGCTTTGTGGCTCCTCCTCTGCTCTTTCCTTTGGGCGGTGCGGGGCAGCAAGGGTCGGGGTCCCAGCGTCTGGCATCAGGTGGTGAAACAGCTGGTGCTGCTCTGGCCCCGCCGGGCTCCCACCCCTACCCGCCCCTCTCGCCCGGGGCTGCCCTTTCATGAGGCCAGTTTTGAGCTCTTTTTTTTGGTCTCTGCTCTGTGATGCCAAGACAGGCGTGAGGAGGAAGGACGGACTGGGATGAGAAGCCAGAATAAATTCAGTCTAAAGTGCTCTTGCTTGACATTTTGTTTTATATTATTTTTTTAAAGTACCCATCCTCCCAGATGCTGGTCCTGGGGCCGGGCTGCCAGCAGCCGAGCCCTCCCAGCTCAGGAGTTAATTGCAAGAAATATGTAGGGCTTTTCTTAAAAGCTCCAGCTCCTGAAGTTTGGAGATTATGCAAGACACTCAGCTTGCAGGATTTTTTATCTTCCTTTTTTTTTTCCCCCTCTTTAAGCAATAAGATTTTAAACCCTTTTGGCTGCTGGAAAAAAACCTTAAAGTACAAATCTAAAAGGTAACAGAGAAACAATTCTGAAACAGTAAAGCAAGTAGGAACCTCATCAGGATTTTTTTTTTTTTTACAAAATATCTTTTTTAATCAAGCTTCATCCACTCTAAATACAGCCCCGTTCTTTGCTTCATCACCTGAGCAGCTGAGCAGGGTTCCTCTGTGCTGCTGAGCAAATCCTACATCCCCCTTGAGAGGCGGCTGCGTTTCCGAGGCAGAGGAGAGCATCTCCTGTCTGCAGCCGACAACGCAGTTCTTAAATCTTTGGGAGAAAAATAAGATGATTAAGATGATTACTCCCCAAACCCCACTTTTTCCTCTACTTTTGGGCTTTGCAGTCGCTGTTGTGCATTACAGGGCCTTTGGGGACCGTCATGTGGCCGTGGCCCCGTGGTCCTGCCAGGATGGGAGCAGAGCGCGGCCGTTTCATGGCAGAGGGAAGGAGCTGCCAGTGGATCCCCTTGAACATCTGCAAGAGAAAGTAAATTAGAGATTAAATTTCCAAAAACACTGGCATGAATAATCATCCTGTTTTGGTCTCCCAGGTTTAATTGTGAAACTGCATGAATTAAAATAACCTCCTGGGCCTGTCTGTGCTGTGAGGGAAGTGGTTTCAAAGAGCTGCAGAGCAGGGATGAGGCAGGGATGCTCCTTGCCTAGCTTCTTCCCAGCTCAGGGCCTGCAGTCGGGGATGTGCCAGGCTCAGCGGGGTCACGCCGGCTCCCGGCAGCGTGTCCTCAGGCTGCCAGATGCAGCGATCCGGGCTGGGGCAGGAGCTGGGCACATCCTGGAAACGCTCCCTGAGCAGCGTTTGAATTTTTAAACCCCTTTGCTACAGCCCCTCCGGAGTAGCTCCTCTTGGCTTTGCTTTCCAGGAATGCCCTGGTGATCAGACTCGCCTGGCATGAATCCCTGCGGACCGCAGGGCAGGCGGCGTGCTCCATCACACGCGTGCAACGAGCGTGCCCAGGGCTGCTGTGCCCGCAGCGGGTTATCCACCCCGCCAGGATAAAGCAGTTTTGCTGCCGGTGCGGTGCTGCAATGCTGTGGGAAGGGCTGTAAACCTGCTGCGTCTTTCCTGCTTCATCCCACTCTTGTGTTCCCCGGAGGTAGGGGAGGTACAAGGCTTGGAAAAGAATCCGGGAGGGCAAACCCGCGGGGTTGAGGCTGTGTCAGGATCACACCGGGGCAGATCCCTGCCAGCGCTCCGCTGCAAGCCAGGCAAGCAGATTGACCAGGTGAAGATGCCCTGAGAGCACCTCTGGCATGCAGCAGCCAAGGGGATGCAAATGTGTCCTGTAAATGCTAAAAGCAGAAGATGGGTGCTGGGTTTCACCTTCGAAGAAATGTGGTAGGGGGGAAAAAAAATATCAAATGTCCAGGACTGCGATGGGTATCCTATAGCCTTTCAACTGGGCATGACATTAAAAGCCTTTTCCTGTTGGCCTGGTGCAGCTGGAGGCAAAGCTGGGAAGGGGTTATTATTTCCATCCGTGAGGCAGATTAATTCTGAGGACTTTTAACTTCCCTTGCAAACAGCCTGAATTAATGTTTTAGGATTTTAGTCCCTGCCTCCTCCCACCCCCCCACCCCCCCCGCCAAGGCCAGACCCTGGAAGTCCCATTATGCTCCTGTCAAAGGGGCTATTTCTGGAATTGATGATATGAATGAAGCCTAAAACTCTGCTCTCATTAACGTCTGCAGCTTATCCCAGTGTCATTCCTAAGCTGGTGGGACTCGGTGACACTGCAGGGGAAGGCTGTCATTTCAACCCAATTTTCACATCACATTTGCACAAAAATTTCCAGGCCTCGCCAGAGCTTTCGGCACATTTGTCAAATACCAGCCGCTGTCCCGGCAAGCGAAGGCTTTGCCTGGTGCAAGAGAAGCAACTGCGGGTGGTGATGGGGGACCCGGCCGTGGCCACGGCCCGTGGGTCTGAATGACCTCTCCTTGCCCCAGAAAACAGGCAGCAGAGCAGAGCCGAGGTGTCACCTGGTTGGATCCAGGCAGTTCGATGCATTTCTATGGTTGGGTTTTACTGCAGGATATAAGCTTGCAGCCCCACAGGGCTGCCTGGTCGGCTCGGTCCCTACCTTACCCATGGAGCCCTGCTCCCCATCACGCTGGCTGTGCTTTTGGGGGGGTCCCACCCCGCCTCCCGGTGCTGGGAGGATGGCAGCACGTGTCCTTGGTGCCGCTGCTTTGTTGGAGCATCGGCACTGCTCATGGGGAGCTGGAGGAGGGCGTCAGGGAAGGAGCTGGAGAGGAGAGAGAGGGGTGCAGGGAAGGAGGAGAGGGGGAACGGTGGAAGCAGCAGGGCACTAAGGGCTGAAAAGAACATTAATCCCCCGGAGGCGTGTGTGTCCCTGTAAAGCATCACCAAACGCTGCCCCCCGTACCTGGCTCAGCTGTCGGCAGCAGGGACCGCCGCCCCTGGGGAAGGGACCGCCATCCCTGGGGAAGGGTGATGCTGTGCCACGGCGGTGCCTGCTCTCCCCGTCCCCAAGCCAAAGGGCACGCCGGGAGCGGTGTGTGTGCTGCGGCTCGGCAGAGAGTGCCCTGGCTGCTGATGGACCAAGCGTCGTGCCCGCCGTCCTCTTGGTTGCCGCTGCCCTCGAGCAACAGCTTCCCATTTAATTCACTTCTGGTGAATTTGATCCAAACTTCTGCAACCAAATCATAGCAAGTATAATGCAATATCTTTCTCTTTTGATTATATTAAGCTGGGTACTGCTGGCTAATTGAATCTGGGGCTTTTGCCTCTTAATTACAAAAGGTCAGGCTCTGCCGAGCGTGGGCAGGTAGCACGGGGATGGCTTACGGTGGGGGGGGGTGGGGGCTGAGGGCTCTTGCTCTGTGCAAAGGCTCCTGTTCGTAACAAGTGAGCGACTCCTGGATATTTTCCTTTTTTTGGGTGCTCTTTGTTTTATGAATTTTCAGAGTCAGGTTACATCAAAAATCTTACTGGATATTTCTGTGTAGCAGAAATATGTATTTCTAATTGAAAAGAATCAAATCAGTGAACGCTTTGGCTGTCTGTCTTGACCAAGTTGATGGTAAAAATGTGGATTTTTAAAAATAAGCTGGGGGTAAGCAGGTGAGCCTGAAAAGCAGGGACTCTTCCTCCAACGTCCATAGGATGGAGCAGGCGGGGTGATTACCTGCTGTGTGCATGTGAACCCCATTATTCATTGTTTTTAAAGACCAGCCCTGTGCTGCCCACCTGCTGGGCACGAGGTCGGGGCAGGACCCACAGGGCCAGCTCCACTCCCCGCAAATATTTAATCTCATGCAACGTGGGCTCAGCTTGTCACCGGTGTGAAAGACAGCGGCACTGCCACCGCTGCCCCTCGCGTTTGCCTCCTCTTCCTCACCTTAGCTGCTGGCCGAGGGTCAGCACTGTCTCTGGTGCTTCCCAAAGCCCCTTTGCCCCTTCGTTGCCTGCACAGCAGCATCGAGCGGCATTCAAAAAGCACCTTCTGCTTTTGCTAATTGAAGAGTTTCCCTTTGTCAGGCTCTCGGCTCAAAGGAGGGTCGGTACAAAGCCGTAGCCATCAGCACTTTGTGTGCCTCTGAAAATCCCATTAGCAGAAGAAAGAGCTTGAAGTTTCATTCAGCTGGAAAAAAAATAAAAAGGGCAAAAAAAATAGAATAAACCCCCCAGTCTTCTGATCTATCAGCTGCACATTAACACACCGCCCTCGGCACCGCCGGGGACCCCGTCCCGGGAATATTTAATCAGGTTGAAGTGTTATATTGGACTGAAATGTATTTGCTTGAGGGAGTGATATGCTGATAAGTGGGCCTGCGGTTAAAGCTGGGGAAAAAAGACCTGCCATCAGCAAATAAAATCTCCTCCCGCTTGCTGGGTACCCCCTTCCCCAGGCTGTTTTAATGCCTCTGGGATGTTTGTTCCTGCAAGGGGAGCCGGGGTGGGAGGGCAGGGATCAGCCCTGGGCTGGGGGCATGGACAGAGGTGGGGGGGACGGGACGGGGGGTGTTCGCCATCACCTTGCTGGGGAGGGCAGCATGGGAGGGCTGTGCCTGTGCCAAGATGGGGGGTGCTGGGGCTCGGGGCAGCAGGGCGTTTGGGTAGGTGGAGGATGCTTTGGCGGGTACAGCCCTGGCGCTGGTCCCCACATCTCCCTCCTGGCTGCATCTTGTGCCCCATGTGCAGCAGGTTGTGGTGTCCTGGGGGCTGTGCTCTCCTGGCTACCCTCCGCTTGCCAGTGCCGGCACGCTCACAAGCATTGAGGGACACCCATGGCTGTGCCATCTGTGGCATGCCGGAGGAGGATGGGGAGGGTGCCCTCGGTGCCGTCCCATGCTGTCCCTCCCATCCCAGCCACTGCTCGGCCCTTTGGGCTGGACGTGGGGCTGCGGTGAGCTTGGATCCGCTCAGCTGCCCTGGGTGGGTGTGAGGGCTGCTCTAGGTCTTGGAGAGGGAGGAGGTGAGATGGAAAGTGGCTTCAAGCAGATGCGCATCAAGGTTGCGTGCCTGTCTCACGCTTCCCAGCCAGCATCCAAGCAGCTGCCTGCCATGGCAAAAGCATCACCCAGGTCCTGTGCCCAGCTGAGATGGAGCCTGCAGAGGAGAGCCAGGCCCGGCATGATGTCTTGTGCACTGCCACGAAAGATTTCGCATGAGAAGCGCTGCCTGTCTGGGGAAGCACCCGTCTGTCTCTGCAGGTTTGACCCAACCAAGCAGGTTACTCCCAAGCTTCCTCACTTCCCTGCTGAGTAGCTCGCACAGCCCTTTCAGACACATGCTCCTTCTTTTTTTAATTCTTCATGTTCTCAGGGGCTTTGCAGTTCCTCGCTGGCAGAGCCATGGACGTGGCTGGCTCTGCAGAGGGATCCTTTCCAGCCCCTCAAGCTGGGGAACGCCCGTGGATCCCCCACGGCTCCTGCCAGCAGCCTCCTGCCCCCTCCCCCAGCCTGCCCTCCACGCCTGCCCCCGCAGGGCTATATTTGGGCTAAATATTCCAGCCCATAGTCCCAATCTGACAGTTGGAATGTCTATCCCAATATCTTGTAAACATTTCTTCTGATTAAAAGATCCAGATTGCTGTCGACCAAGCCGTGACTCAGCCCCATGTGATTTCCCAGGAATTCACCCAGAATGGGCGGCAGGAGCTGCCAGCTCCAGCCCCACGCGCCTGGTGGGGAGGCACCTGCTGATTCATCCTCACCTTCTTCTTCCCCAGCCAGATAACGCTACAGCAAGGGCTCCCAAAGACTACCCGCTACCGCGTCGCAGTGAAAGCTCTTGTCTGACAAGGGCCACGCTTATTTTCCTAGAGCCTGGAAGCTGCTGCCTGGGCCCAGGCAGGAGCGTGGCCCCGACTGCTCGTGGGTCGCGGCAGCCGATGGGGTGTTTTCTGTGCTAGACTGGAAGATATCCCCAGCGCCGTGTTGCACTGGCTCCCGGATTTCCCATCTCTGTGCCCCAGGCGGCTGGGAGCTGGCTGGAAATACCCCCTAGAAGGATGCAGAAATTGGGTACCAGGTTTGAACCATCCCTAGCTGGATTTGCTGCAGCAGTGCGCTTTATTCCGCCCCAAAAGTAACAGCATCCGAAGTCTGTCCCGGCAGCTCAGCTCTTTTAAAATCACTCCAAGAGGCAGAAGTTGGGGTAGGGGACGGGCTCTGCTGGCCCTCACAGTCTTAAGGTTTTTAGGCAGTTGGTTAATGGTTCTGACAGTCTTAATTTGGACTGGGAATGAAAAGTCCAAGCAGTAACTTCAGGGAAACGCCCTTGGGATAAGCCGTGACATGGTTAATAGAAAATTGTGATGTTAAAGTGCTTTTTTATAAAATGCCAGGAGAGGAAATTAACAGTGTGGGTTTTTTTTTTTCCTAAAAGTTGATGTAGTTCTTTTAATTTAATTTTTTAATCCATTACATCAGCACTCAGTGCTCTTGCTGTGCGACTTTCGTTTTATAGTATTTTATAGTAGTTTTCGCATTAGCTGTAGAAACTGATGTCAGAGCGGGGACAACACACCGTGGGTTTGCCGTGCAGGTGTCTAAACAGCAGGCAGCCTTTCTGTGCAAAACCAGATAAAATCTACCTAGGGAAGCTGGTGTGGCCCTTGCTTTAAAGACCAGAATAACCTTTCCGATTCAGCGCTGGCCGCTCGCGGATGCTCGTCTGGGTCCGTTGCTTCCTTGACGGGGCGTCGTGCAGGTGGTTCGAGAGGGTGAGCATGCTGGTGATCCTGCTCAACTGCGTGACGCTGGGCATGTTCCACCCCTGTGAGGACATCGCCTGCGACTCGCCGCGCTGCAGGATCCTCCAGGTACGGCTCGGCCGCTGCTCTTCGCTTAACGGCAGCCCGGGGTTGATGGGGAGCGGGAAGGAGCGAGCTGTGGCAGAGCTGGCTCCAGCTGCGGTGGAGGTGCCCTGGGATGGCTGGGTCCTGCCTGCGCTGGCTGTCCCGCCGGCTTGTAAAAAATTCTGATTTTGGTGCTCGGATGCAAGCGTGTGGTATCACCAGGCAAAGCCCCTGCCAGGCTGTGTCAGCCCCAGCGTAGCCAAGCCTCGCTTGGAATCACTGGAGGGGGTTAACCACGGAGCTTATAGTGAAAAGAGCCCAAAAGATACTTGCCCCTTTATCCCAGTGCTGTGGGTGCTGTTGGCCAGCTGGGTTGGGGGAAGACGGGGGGCTGCTCCCAGCACTGCCTCTGCCCGGGGATTTTAGCCCTTGGTGGTGCAAGAGGAGACTGTGCTGGACTCAGGTCCCTAATTCCAACCCCTAGTGCGAGCGTGCAGCGATGCAGGAGCATCCCTCCTCCCTTCCTTTCTTTTGCAGAGCTTTGATGATTTCATCTTTGCCTTCTTCGCCGTGGAAATGATTGTCAAGATGATTGCACTGGGAATTTTTGGGAAGAAATGCTACTTGGGGGACACGTGGAACCGCCTGGACTTCTTCATCGTCATTGCAGGGTAAGCCCAGCGCGGCAGGGCCCCGTCTCCCCGGGCCTCTCTGTTGTCATTCGTGGCACCACTTGGCAAGTGTCGCATTTGGGGGAGCAGCGGTGAATGCTGGGGCTTGCTGGGCATCGGTGCTGTCGGCGTTGCCCACCTTGGCTCTGCAGCGGGCATCACCGCCCGGACCGCAGCAGTCCCTCCCGTCCTCTCCGTAGCTCTTGGGAAAGCTGCAGCTCAGCCCATGGAGAGAGCAGGGCAGGGCGACAAAAGCTGTTTGCGGTGGTCTTTGGGCCAGCCCGTGCCCTGGGGCTCCTCACCGGACACTGGGCTTGGCTCTTCTCCCTCCAGCTCCTCTCGTGGTTTGGGTTTCCATTGGGCGAGGTGGCGGCAGGGCGGGCGGTTGGGAGCATGGAGCGGTGTGCCAAGGAGGATAGTTCACTGAAATGTGTGTGATTGCCCTCGTTATTATACTTTTTTTTTTTCTTTTTGAGGGAAAGTGACCAAGTTTTCCTTTTTGAGTGTTTTCTTTTGAGGCACCTGGTTTGAATTAAGGGCTCTTCCAGCACCCGAGAGTCTCCTGGCAGAGGCTGGAAATCCACATGAAAAGCCCCTGGCCCCTGGCCAGTGAGCTGAGTTTCTTTGATACACGAACCACTCACCGGCCCTCGCCTCCCCTCCCTGCTCCAAAAGCCCAAAGACCTTTGGGAAAACAGTGGGGTTTTTTCTTCTTTTGATAGAGCTAGAGATCAAATTTACTGGATTTTCCTGGAAAGGAACAAGGGGCCCTCCCAGCTGGGCTGTTTACCTGGCACATGTTTGGTGTGCCCCAAGAAGGGGCAACACCTTGGTGGGCTTTGCTTATCGCTGGCCCCATAGGGTCATGGCACATAACTCTGCCAAGACAGTGGCCCAATAAGACCAGTAAGGAGGTGCCAGGTGTCCCAGGTCATCCTTGGCCTAGGAAACTTGTTGCCACAGGGTGCTGCAGAGGCTAAAAGGCTCTCTGCTCAAGGCCCAGAGTGGAGGCAGAGATGGAGGGCAGAAAGGCCGAGAGCTGGAACTGTCCCTGTAAACCCATCTTCTGCAGGAGGCTACAACCTCATGCTTTCCGGCTGCACCAGTCTCTGGCTCCTTGGGTTAGGAGAGGGCTCGAAGTTTCCTCCTGAAGTGTCTGAACAACGTTAGGGGCCGCAGCAATAGGACGTTGGACAAGGTGGGACCCCAGGTCCGACCGGCTCTGGTAGTGTGGTAAGCATCAGCAGCACAGCCAAGGGCTGGAACCTGCTAAAGCCACCCTGTGTATTCTTTATTTCTTCTTCTTTATTATTTCTTGTACTAGAATTAAGTGCGATGAAGAACCAGACCCAAGCAAGGCCAGGCATCCCACCTGGGGCGGCTCAGGGAGGCGTGGTGGTGGGTGCTGAGCTGCTTCCAGCCCTGCCGCCCCGGGGTGCTGCTGCGTTCCCCTCCCAGCCCGGTCCTGCCTTGCCTGTTGAGCTTGCAAAGCCTATGGCGCTCGGGTTGTCCTTGGTGTGTTTCTACAGAGACCCCACCGTGATGGGACTTCGGTCTAGAGGGACATCAGCAGACATGGTCCTAATTCCTACTGCCAAAATATAGCTGTATTATGCTTAAGTGAGCATCAGATCTCCCACCCACCTGCTGCACCTGGACCAATGTTTGGGTGCATGAGAGCTGCCTCCTTCCCGGGCAGAGCATGGATAGCAGCACCGACCTCCCCTCTGGTGCACCCTCCTTCCCACATCCCTGATGCACAGAGGCATTTATTTGCTGTAGAGGTTTCGCAGCCTCGCAGCTTGACCACTCCTGTGACTCCTGCCAGGTTGGCTTTGCCTCTCGCTAAATGATGGGTCTTTTCTTCGTGTGCATGGACTGTTCCCATCTGGGCCCCATCAAAACTAATTCAGCTGACAAAGGATCAAACTGCCTTTAAATACAAAACGGAGCTTCTCCTCCCCCACACCAGCTGCCTCTGCTCTGTTTCGTGCCCTTGCACTCTCCTCCAGCCCTCGTCCATCCAGCCGGGAGCGCTGCATCCCGCTCGGAGCATCGCTGCCGTCCCCAGCAGCACCGAGTGCCGGGAAGAGAGAAAGGGGCTGGAGGACCAGGCTGCTGCCATAGCAGAGGAAAAACGAAGGGACCAGAGCCCATTACTAGATTAAAGGTGTTGGTAAAAAACACTGTAAGGATAAGAGGAGAAAGCACTCCAGGGGCAAATCTCAACCAGACGGGGGGAATTTCCTTCGGTAGCCCCTGAGTGTAGCTCTACAGTTCCCACATGGGAAAATTACCCTGACGAGCATCCAGACCATGGTGCTGACAGCAGAGCACCAGAGCAAGGGAAGAGTTCGTCGTGGAGGTGTCTTGTGCCCGAGAGGGTGTGTGATGTGGGGAAAGAGGCCAGAGCTGAGCTGTGGCCCTGGAGAGTGTGCACTGGGACAGTCCTCAAATACCCGCTGTATTTGCTAGATACCTGATGAAGTGTGTCACGTTTTTATGTAGGTCCCACATAAGGGCTTCAGCCAGGTTCCCCAGTGAAATGGCAGGGGAAGAGACCCACAAACTGATGTTTCCACGTGGCCCTGGTGACCACAACAAAGCAGATCTGCTTCTGTCTTCTCACTTTTTTCCCCCCGTTTTTTTTGCAAGAGGTGGAAGGGGGGAGGCAGCAGGACACCGAGGGCTCCCCACGGCCCAGCAGGTCCCCAGCTCCTGCTTTCCCTGCCCGTGGGCTGCAGAAAGCCATGGCAGGGGCAGAGGAGAAGCAGCAAACTGTCTGCGAGGCATCAGGTGGGGAAGGTGCAAGGGGGCACGTGGGATGTCCTGCACGCCGGGGCTGTAGCTGCCATGGGCAGACCTCCCATAGAAACCCTTCCCAACCACCACCCGCTCAGGAGAGGCTTCCAAAATCCCACCAAACCCTGTGGCATTTCATCCTCCCCATTCCTTGAGAAGTTTCTGGACCTGCCAGGGGTTGAAGTCGTAGAGAAACCTTTCTTTGCGTGTGTGCCCCAAACCTGCCGCTT
This sequence comes from Phalacrocorax carbo, assembly GCF_963921805.1. Classification (NCBI taxonomy): domain Eukaryota; kingdom Metazoa; phylum Chordata; class Aves; order Suliformes; family Phalacrocoracidae; genus Phalacrocorax; species Phalacrocorax carbo. The sequence goes on from NC_087528.1 coordinate 2,547,250, forward strand.
GCAGAGGGCTGGGAGAGCCGCTCGGGTGCTGTGCTCGCTCCCACCGTGGTGCGGCCGCTTTCGTGGCGTGCCATTAAGTACTTCTCAGCTCTGTTAAACTGTCCAGACCGATCTCATGAGCTCATGGAGAGTAAATGACTTCTTTGTGACAATGTAATGCAATTAGCGCTAATTGTAGTGTGTGTAATGTCTGCAACACATCTCTGTAATTACAGTAAAACTTGCTGGAGATGAGAATAGCGCTGTATTATCAAAACTCAGCTTAGTGAAACATGGCTTTGACTGTAGGTTATGGAGTTGCATGGGGAAAAGGGAAGGAAAAAAGTGATGAATGACATAATTATGTTGTGTTATTTTAGAGAGGAGGATTTGGGGAGTTAGCGTTTAAGAGAACGCTTGAAGGTTAACGGGCGTTGCAAGCCAGCTCTCATACTCTAAAGACGATTCAATATGATTTCGACCTCTCCCAGCGTAAGACACAGATGTATTGAGGATGAATGCTTGTTTACATCCAAAAATATGCAGCGTCATTTACAGTTTAGTGCTGGCCAAGGCTCTGGCTGGTGAACTGGAGCTGTGGGGAGGAGATATGCCCTGACTTGCCACGTCCCTGGCTGCTTCGGCACCCAGCACCTGCTCTGCCGCCTCCTCCTCCGGGCAGGGTTCAGGGAGCTCTTCTCCGATCAGTCGGTGGGAAGAAGACAGCCACAGACCGAGATCTCCCTGCTCCTCAGCTGCAGCCACCCCCATCCCCAGCCACTTTGCTGCAGTCCCAGGTCGCAGGACATCGGCTTGTTTTGACTTGGGTTGGATAAGGGCATCCCTGAACCTCTGCATCCCCGTGGATTGAATTGTGCTTTAAACCATCCTCATCAAAAAGCCCCCAAACCACAAAAAACCCAAAGGTTAATTGTATTCCCAGGAGAGGGGATAATTTGGTGCTGTGGGAGCTTACAGGGCTCCTCTCTGCCTTCCCTAGAGACAGGGTCGAGCAGGGCTCTGGGTCCACGCCTGCCTTTCTGCTCCCCTCCAAGCAGGGCTGTGCATCATCCCGTGTTTGAGTTGTGCGGGTCTGTTGTTACTCCGGGCTCAGTCAGTCCTTTGGCCAAGTCTGCGGGGTCCTGTTTGTGCTTTGCTCGTTGTAACGGTAACGGGCCTCTTGGCTTTGTAGGAAACTTAAACAATTCTGGAATACTTCGCTTACAATTTGAGACGAGCCGGGGCCGGAGGTGGTTGGCAAGCTGCTTGCTTTAGAAACAGAGATACCATTTCTTTTTTCTTTGTTTCCTGAACACTTCTTCTAATGTTTGTTATAATTTTTTCTCTCTCTGTTGAAGGCTGTAATAAAGACACTGCTCTGGTGAAGCCTTCATCAACAACCCTTAAGGATGTCTTGCTCCCTCCTGGCTTTGCATGCTGAATTTCAGGGATGAACTATGCTGCAGGAAGCCTTGCTGTATTCATAGGTACCTGGGAGACAAAGGGATGCTGCAGTCCCCTGCTCCATCCCTGCTCCATTTTAAAACTGGGTGGTTTCTGAAATGCTCTTTAGCTAAGAAACTGGGATAAGGGGGATGCTGCCAGCCGGGGAGCAGGGATCCTGTGGCTGCCGCAGCCAGAGCAAGGCTCCTGCTGGCGCTGGGTGAAGCTTTCAGCGCGTGGCGTTCACCTCGCAGCGCCGGCTCGCTTCACAAGCGGGCAGGGCTCTTCTGAAGGGCGCTTTGGCTGTGCAAGGCTGATCAAGGAGCTGTTCCAACTCCCCAGTTCAAACGTGAGGAGGAAAGCACTGGCATGGGGCTGCCCACGGTGGTCCCTGCTGCAGCCTCCCGCTGCGGGCAAAGGCTTTTCTTTCCCCATGTATTATATTAGTCCCTTCATCCCTTTAAGAAAAAAAAAAAAGAGAGGCAGGGATGAATGTTGCTTTTTCACCCCCTCTGCCTGCCTGTATCGATCCCTCTCGCACCGAGGAGCAGCACCTGGGAGACGTGGATGTGCGGTGCCGCCTGGGCACCGCGAGCGCTATGGGGTAATTGCCCGTGTAAGTGGCCGATTTGCACACGCAATTACCCAATGTGCAATCGCAGCCGCAGCCCCTTTGAGCTGCAGTGAAAGCTGCACCAAACCCTCTCTCAGGAGCCTGCCCCTCTCCGGTGCTTTTTGGGGTGAGCGTGAGTGTCTTGGAAGCTGGGAGCGTCCTCCCGGGGCCCCGCTGCGCCCTGGCTCATCCCAAATTAGGTGCTCTTTGCTCCGAGCTAAAGTGGCAGGAACACATCAAGCCAATACTCAAGATTACAAATCTCCAGGGATTAAAAATCTGGGGTCAAGCTTTGCAATTTGATGCTTTAAGTGACTTCTGGGAGGATGAAGAGCAGCCGAGCGCCGGGGCCAGTGAAGCCCTTGGCTGCGGATGCTCTCTGCTCCGTGCCGCCTTCGAAGCAGAGCATCCTGAGCAAGCCACAACCCTGACTCGCAGAAACCTGCTGGGTGAAAGAAACCCCTCAGCAGCCTCCCATGCAGCTAAGCTGACTCAAACCCACCTGTGAAAAGCCTTGGGTTTTTTAAGTTTTAGGACTTTTAAAAAGAGAATTCTTTAGTTTCTTTTTAGTTCTTCAGCTGAACTTGCTGCTGCTTCAAGAGCCTCATTAGTCAAGTGTTCTGGCCAGGACACACGGTGTGGCTGGATCCAGCAGCCTTCAGGGTTCACGCTCCCTCCAGTGCTCTTTTTATTCTGTTCAGCTTGATTAAAATGAGTATTTTTAAAATTAAGCAACACCCACGAATGCGGTGAGACTTGTGAGGCTTCAAAAGCAGCTCCTGAGCAAAAGCGGAGCACAGCAAAGCTGGCGAGGGCTGGGAGGAAATTTCATTCCAGCTTTCTGAAGATACAATGCTGCCTAAAGAATTTCCCCTTGTCTTTTCCAACACTGATGGCTTAACATCCACTGATTACTGTGCTTTGTAGATAAAGGGTGCTTATATGCCCAGTTTTGGAAACCTTTTAATGCTGAATAAATCTGACCCTGTTTCTTGCCGGCAGTGAGCGGCGGCTCTGTGCCTCCGCGGGCAGAGGGGTGGGCAGCTCCCGGGGATGCCTGCAGGCACTGCTGCTCTGCTGCCGGCTCCTTATGTGCCCTCGGCCGCATCCCCTGGCTCTGCAGCATCCCCGGCACCCGGCGGTGAAAGGGGAGAGCTCAAGTTTTCGTTGGAAAGCACCTTCGGCACGAACTTCACGGCTCTGATGGGTCTTCACACCATCTTCTGCTTCCTAGGCAGGAGTGATCCCGGGGATGGGAGCAGAGCCAGGGCTGACAGCAGGGTGGGTCGGAGAGGCGATGCTGGGTAGGTGTGGGAAGGGCTTTGCTGGCATTTCCGTGCTCTGTTAGAGGCTCACTGGGTGAAAAGAGCCCCTTCAGCCTCTCCTGTGATGCTCCTGAGCATCACTTCTGTGAGCCCTTTGCTGCAGGCAGACATCCTGCCTGATGCTGTGCTTATGACATCCTTCCTAAGCCTTTGGGTTTTATATGAAAGAAACCCCAGCTTGCTCCAAGACTTGCTGTCTCCAGGCAGAACAGGAATGAATTTCCGCTGCCCAGTCCATCCTGAGCCGTCCCTTGTGTCTGTCTGCCGAGTCCTGGGAGTTTTCCTTCTCAGAGGAGTGTTTGCCAAAGGTTTGCATCAGCTCCCTCTCAGCATCCCACCACCAGCCCGTTGTACGTCTGGCTTTGCAGATGCTCCACTTTTATTCTTAGAAAGTCCTAAATATTTCCGCTTTCCTTCTGAATAACTCCAGCGTTCGGGGGATGCTGATCACTCTGGTGAGTCTCAGCATTTGCTGTGAATCCATCCTATTTAGTGCTGCGTATTTTTCTGAGCCTTTAACTTGGCCTGGCACCCGGGTGTGTGGCAGAGGCACTGGCAGGCGTTGCGCTTTCCCGTTTGAACAGAAATGACATTTGAGTTGAAGCTTCATCGGGGGCTTTTTACATTGCAGATTTTCAATGCGTAAATGTTAGATATGCTGGTAAGTGCACCTGTCACCTTGCCAGTCGGTGACATCCTGACATTCGCTCTCCCTGGGTATCTTTCCTTGCCAGGGACGTGGATTGATTCCTCTCGTGCATCCCCTTGCCTTGGGAAGTGACCTTTGGGCTGGGAAGTGGTGGGATTCTCACTGGACTTGCCATTTAGTGATTGATTTTTACCCACATTTTCCCCCCCCCGACACTGGGTTCTCTCAGGGCCGTTGAGCTGTTAGTTATCAGAGCAATGTGTGGATCTTCTAGTCTAGGTCTGGGGCTGAGCCTGTGGTGCTGTAACACCGGCAGCGGTGGCCGACAGCAGAGGTAGGAGAGCAGCTACCTGCTCTTGGTGTTAGAGTGTTTGCTCAAGCTAGTGGGTTGTTGGTTTATTTTTGTTGTTTTTTTTTTTTTTTTTTAATGTGGTATTATAATTATTCTTTAATCTATTAAATCAAAATGCTTTTAACAACATGCCCTTTGCAGATTACAAGCACACACGGCTCTGGAAGTGAGTCTAGAGCTGGCATTAATCAGAAAATGATTTGTCTTGGTGCAAATAACCATATGCTGCTCTGAATTTTGCTGGTAGCCTCTGTGTTAATAATGGATGAAAGAAAAGCTTTATGTTTGACACGGGCTTTTTACCTGAATCCAGCAAACCATACCAAAATCTGATTTTCAAACAGCGACCGAAGCTTGAGAACCATTAAAGTCGAGGGAAATTGTTGCCCCTCTCCTTACTGCAGCTAAAGGTCACCCAGCACGGTGAGTCCCGTGCACCGAGGATGGGGATGGTGTTGGCGCTGGGGCCAGACGGGCTTCCATGGGCACGCCGCCTTCCTCTCCGGTCAGAGGATGAGAACAAACTCCTAGCATCCACGCGTGTCTGTCCAACGTTTGTATTCTGGGACTGTCTCACGGCTGTGGGTGTCAGCTAAATATGGAGGAATATGTTGATGTTATTTTTATCTTAGATGTGGTTTGATCATCATCATCCTCATTAGAGCTTATCAAGAAAAATGGGATAAAGTGTCACTGCATCAAGTGTTGAATCTTGTATTCGCGGGTTAGAAAGCCTTCTCCACCCCGGGTGCACCTCACCTGCCGATGGCCGGGAGGGAGGAGAGTGGGTTTGGCTGATCACAGCAGGAGCAGAAACCTCCAGCGTGCTGCAGCCGTGGCAAAGCTGAGATGGCGCCGATGGATCCTGCACAACTTCCAGCAGGGAGGGAGGGGGCAGCACTGATGCCTTTGTGCCAGGCGCGAGCAAAGCCTCCTCCAGAAGTTTGATGTCTAATCAGGTATGATTAATTCAGGCCAGGGCAGGTGCAGAGAAAGGTTGTGATCGGGAAGCAGAGAGCCTGTCTGCGAGATGGGGCTGGAAGAGCTTGGTTTGTTCGGCTCTGCAAAAATCAAAGCTGAGAGGAGATGTGATTTGTCCTCTGTAAATACATCGGATGAGTAAACACCAGGGACAAAGAGCTATAGAAGCGACTTAAAAGACAGCACTGGCATAAGAACAAATGGATATGAGCTTGTCCTGAATAAATTCAGGCTGGAGGTTAGGCTTCCAACCACCCAACTAGCTTTAAGATGGAACTTGATAATTTTCGGAAGATATTAATATCCTGTGGTTGCCTGTGGCAGCGGGAGCCTGGCTGTGCGGGGAGCCTTGTGGTCCTCTTCCTTGCTCTTGCCTGGCTCTGCCTCTTCAAGAACACTTTTGGGCAGAGATCTTGTTTTCCCACGGCTGGAGAGCAAAGTCCTGGTGGAGATGTGACTGATGGCCCCACCGTGCTTGGGCAAAGGTGCCATGAGCAGAGCAAGACGGTGCCGGGGTCCCCAGGGACTTGCAGCAGTCCAAGCGCATCCTCAAACTAAGTCAAATCAGGGTTGCACCTCAGTGTCCTGAGCTGTGAAACAACCCCATCAGGCACAGCGCAGGAGCACTGGGAGGTTCCTTGGTCCACGTTTGCCCCATTTGTTATCTACAGGTGTCATCGGTTTTGATTTGCGTGCTTGCCCATCCACCTGAGTCCCACCTGCCAATGATCTCTGCTGGGTAGCGCTCGAATAGCTCAGCATCCTGCACTGCTTGCCCCCTGCCCCCCATGGAGAGGGTCTGCACCAGGGCATGCTCCTCTGCTTTTCAGGGTCGTGGTGGGGCTCAGCGCAGCGAACCCAGTTCTGTATCTGTACAGTTGTTGTTAAAAACAGGGCTGTGTCTGGAAATTGCCCTCCTGGCGCGTGCAGGGACTTTCAGAAGCTTCTGCATATACAAAACCAGTAAAAAAAGCAGATGAGAGAGAGGTCTGTGGCTATGTGAGCTGGTGTACCACGTTCTTGCTTGTTGTCTTTATTCTGATACGCAAACAACTCTTAATTAATTCTTCTGGCAAACGTTCCTGATGGGAGAGATGCAGTAACAAGTCCCTCTGAGCAGTTGGCATATAATGTTTGATTTATAATGTTTGATGATCTAACATTTCTCCAAAAAATCCTTGACGCTCCCCCGCATTCGTGTCTTTCGCAGGATGCTGGAGTACTCCCTGGACCTGCAGAACGTCAGCTTCTCAGCGGTCCGCACCGTCCGCGTCCTGCGGCCGCTCAGGGCCATTAACAGGGTCCCCAGTAAGTCAGCTCCTTATTCCTCCCAGCTGATGCGAGCTCTTTATATCTGTGCCCCAAAGATGGAAGGGCAAATGCAGACGCTTCCCATCTTACACTGCAGCTCAGACGTTCACCCAGGCCCTGGTAGTGTGAGGTCCTACCACCACTCTCTGGTTTCCGCTGCCTGGCTCTTGCCAACTTTAAATAATATTCCGTTTGACACCTGTGGCATCGGAGATGAGCCACCAGTCAATAAGATAATCCAAGACTGCCTTCAGATGCCTGCCTTTCTCATCTGAAGATGGTCTTAGGAGGCTGCTAAGGTCAAGGGATGCAGGTGAGAAGGACTGAAGGAGCCAACAGCCTTTGCCAGGCAACATGGGCAGAGGGGTCTGAGCCACGCTGCTCCCACCCTCCCTGCAACGTCCCATCCTTTCCTGGAGAAACTGGGGTGAGGAAATCTTGTTGTGCCTGGAGACAGGCCCCTGGAAGGCACTGAGGAGCCTCCTCTTGGAGCCCCTCTTGCTCTGCTCCTCAGAGCTGCTCTGTACAGCCAACGACCCCAACGCCTCCAAAGCAAGCCTGAGCTGGATGGGAGGTGGCTATTCAGTGCTGGTTTATCAGGTTGTGCGTGAGGATCTCAGCCCCCCCGAACAGCAACGGTGGCATTACCTGTTCCTGCACAGCAGCAGGCGACGGCAACCCAGCATCGGCCATTGGGAACCCAACCAAACCGCCCAGGGAGCTGCTCCTGCTGTGCTGGGCAAAACCAGGGCGCTGCGAGAGGCGCTGGGCTCCATCCCCCTCGGGCGCTGTAAGGATCGGGTGTAATAAGCTTAGCTACAACTCCATTAGAAACGTCGTTTTTCTGGTGCTGTAATCCTGGGTGTTGAATCCAGCATTGTTTTGGCCAAATTAAATCCAAGTCCAAACTCCCCTATCTGAACTAGCCCAGTGCCTTGACGAGAACTAATCAATCAGCTTTGGTTTTGTCTGCTGATGCTGGAGGTGTCTGGGCTCTAAATATTTTTCTGGTCCTGACTCTTGAACTTAATCTGGCTTTGCTGCTGTTGCTGCTGTTTCAATCATTATGGTAGCTTCAGAATGCTGTTTGCAATGTTTTTTTTATCCCCACTGCTGAACTGATGGATGGCTGACTTTATCTGCTACTGTCTAACTGGGGATGTAATTCACTTAATGTATTTTGAAATCCTGGGTAATTTATCTTGGCTTCTCTGCAATGTAGTTACAATGGGATAGAAATGTAAGGTGGGAAGAAAAAAAAAAGAGAGTTTTCTATGATGATAAATGCAGTAACCACAGAAAGTAATTTCAGTTAATTAGGAGTTGACGTGAGGTGGTTGTTCCCCAGTAGAGGAGTAGAAGAAAAACCCTGATAGAGGAGGTGACAGCATCAGGAAGAGAGAAAAAAGTCGTCTTGAAGTATCAAAGCAAAGGGTGCAACAGTAAAGCTTTCTTTAAATGAAAATCAATATAAGCGAGTGAGAGAATACAGAAGATGGGGAAAGAAGAAGAGCAAGAGATGAGCAGAATATTACAGAGACGTCAGATGAAATCAATTTTTTTGTGTGTAAATGTCGAGTTGAAGTCACCATCAATTTGTCTTGTTACAGAACTGGCTGTTCCTGAACTTGTGAGAATTAACTGCCAGAGAGACTCCTGTATTTTAAGGAAGCGAGGGGATTTAGGCTAGATGAGGGGAATTAGGGAGGGAAGAGAATTTTAATATATACTGAGTGGGGAAAGAAATATGACTGAGCAAGGCAGGACGTCAGGGTTTGATCTCAGGGAAGAAAGGAGACATGTAGTTGCTAGAAAACTTCAGGAGGAGAAGAGGATTTGAGGTGGGAGTGAAGGGAGAGGAGGAGGGGGAAGGTAGGTGATCTGCCCAGGAGTAGGGCATGGATGAAGGGGGTATCCCAGGGGGTTTGGGGGGAAGCCAGAAGGGACCGGGGAGCTGTGGGTGTTTGCAAGCCATGTGTGGGTGGCAAGGGCAGTGGTTGGGAAGGCAGCGGCTGCCCGTGGAAGGAAAGGTATGGATGGAAAGGAAAAGGTCGTGAGGACATAGCTGGAATAAGAAAATTCAATGTGGAGTTTTCCTCTTCCCTGAACACTTCCTCTTCGCCTCAGGTATGCGCATCCTGGTGACACTTCTTTTGGACACGCTGCCCATGCTGGGGAACGTTCTCCTCCTTTGCTTCTTTGTCTTCTTCATCTTTGGCATCGTGGGAGTCCAGCTGTGGGCAGGTTTGCTCAGAAACCGCTGCTTCCTCCCCGAGAACTTCAGCATGTGAGTCTGTGTGGGCAGCAGAAGCCTCTCTCCAGCTCGGGCAAGTCTGTCCCTCCAGGAGACAGGGATACCCTCCATTAGAAAGCTCTGGTCTTCAGTAAATGCTCCCTGCTCCTAAATGCCACCACAACTCCTGCCCAGGCACACACGGCTGGAGCAGAGCGAGCTGTGACAACTTGCCATTCAAGTCCTGCAGTGCTGACCTTACCCCTCAGCTGGCACTTGGGAACGTCTCTGGTTGATAAGAGCCTCCAAAAAATCCCTGAGAATAAGAGCTCAGGCTTTCTAAATTCAGCATATCATCAACACACGGCCTTCTCTGCTTTTGTCATGATGTTGAGGTCTGAATCCTGTTCAGCAGCTGGTGGTGTCTGTTGGTATGGCCTTTGTAGTCCCACCTAAACCCTGGGAGAGGCTGATGGAGTTACAGTACATTTCAGGATGCTAGATCCTTTTCAGTCTCAGAGCAAGGGAGAGTCCCTGCCCCAAAGTGTGATTTTTCACAGATCCCTGGATGTTAAGGCCAGGGGGACTATTGTGATCAAATGGAGTTTTGTAGCCCCCAGTCTCCTGGCCAGCCAGCTTGCCAGATGTAGGAATGTTTGAACAGTGGTTGAAGTACCCCTCTGTTCTGCTAGCTCTCCACCTCTTTCAGACCAGGATTTCCGTACCTGTTCTCCTACCTAACTGCTTTTTTCCATGACCTCCCTCCCTTTGAATGTTAGGAGAAGGGCAGGTGACCGCAAGCCCTCGATGGCTGCTCTGCTGAGCTCCGGCACCCTTGTCACCTTTTTAGTGGATCGCTTTCAAATGTTGACTCCCTGGAGTTGACCCAGCTAGATCCACACCTGGATGGAGAAGTCCTGCAAGCCTAAAGCTTCTCTCTTGCATGCCGCAGGACCATGACGGTGCTGCTGGGGCTAGGCTGGCTTTTGGGTCTGGAGCTGCCATGATGCACCTTTTACCCTCTCCCACGCATTCCTTAATCAACTGCTGCCCACCTTGCAGGCTGCGTCCTCAAAGGGCAGTTGGGAGAGTCATTAGCAGGGCACATCCCTGTTAAGTAAATGGCAGCAGAGCAGAGGGCCTGCTTCACCAGTGAGTAAATCCAATAGAGCCATGGGTTTGGGTGCTGTTTAATTGAGCCAGAATTCCAGGGGTTTAGGTAAGCTTTCAAGGGTATTAAAGGCAATTCTGCAGGAATTAACGGGGCTGAACTAGGCTTAAATATATCTTTGCAAGCTTTAGTGGGAGTCCTGGCAGCATTAAGGAGAATGCTCTGTGCAGAGCAAGAAGCCGGTTTCTGGCTGGCCATGGGTTGTTTCATCTCCCTGAAGAGTGTTTTTGCTGGTTTGCTGTGGTAAGACCACCCTCAGAGGGAATTTAGAGCTTATCTGTGGGCTGAACAGGCACTGTAAAATGCAGATGAAGGCCCTGTCTCTGGTTGTTAGGAAGCTTGGGAGGTCCTTGTACATAGAGTCTTCTCAAGCCATTCTTAGCATCTCCAGGAGGACAGGAGCTACAGGAACTTAAACTGATTTCCATCTTACTGCAGGAAAGACATTTCAGAGAAGCCCTGCTGGGTTGAATCCTGCTCTTAGTCCCCCAAAGTCAAAGCCAGAGCACTTACAGGTGGAGTGACTCTTAGCAATGGCATCAGAGGGGTGCTGAGTGGCCAAGGGCACTGCCTCAGATTCCCAAAACCCAGTTAGGGACATCAGCTCACCCACTGGGGCTGCAGAAAGTCCAAGGGTATTCCTTTTGAAAAAGAGCTTTAAGATCCAAAATAACAGATGTCAGACTTTGCTGTTACAGTTGTTACCTTGCCAGATTGCCTGCAGTCGGTGTGCAAACCCCAGCCCTGTCTGGACTCTTTCAGCCCCTACACGGTGGATTTGGAGCGATACTACCAGACAGAGAATGAAGACGAGAACCCCTTCATCTGCTCCCAGCCCCGGGAGAATGGGATGCGCTACTGCCGGAGTATCCCAACGCGGAGGGAAGAGGGTCTCGAGTGCACTCTAGATTATTATTCCTACAATGACACCACCAACACATCCTGTGTCAACTGGAACCAGTATTACACCAACTGCTCTGCTGGGGAGCACAACCCTTTCAAGGGAGCCATCAACTTCGATAACATTGGCTACGCCTGGATTGCGATATTTCAGGTGAGCCCTGTGTGCAAACTGTCACAAGGCGGGGAGCAGCTGGTCATGCCCCCCAACATGTTCCTAGGGGCTGCGTAATCACACTCCTGGGGTCTGTTTTGTACCAGCAGCACCTATATAGTAGTTCATGGGTGCTCAAAATATCGGGGATACAATTCAATGCCTTCTCTGAAGATGATTCCATCTCACATGCATGGACAAAACCCCAGTCTCCAAACCCTGTGTGCGTGCAAAGAGACCATCCTGATGTGGAGCGGAGCCTAGAGCCTGCTCTTCCCTCTGCAAAATGCAATAGTGGGCCTTAGGTCCAGCTGGAAAAGAAGGGCTGGATTCAGCCTGGGCAGCTGGCAACGTGGCTATTGGCACTGGTGGGAGCAGGATTTGGCTCCTCTGTGTCTTGTACTGCACTGGGGTGTCAGAAATGACCCAGCCAGGAGAAACGTTGCATGTGCATCTGGTGGTGTAACACAGCCTTGACAGCTTCATTTTCCCTTCCTGTCTCCACCAGGTCATCACACTGGAAGGCTGGGTGGACATCATGTACTTTGTCATGGATGCACACTCCTTCTACAACTTCATCTACTTCATCCTCCTGATCATTGTGAGTGGCCGTAGGGGAACATGGGTGTCCTCCTGGCCTTTGGGGAGGGCAGGCTGGAGTCACCCAGAGGAACGGGGCAGAAAATACAGTGACTATAAAAGCTGGTGCCACACAGGAGGGGTAGAAACCAGCCTGCTGGAAGACATGCAGCTTCAGTGTGGCATTGCATCACAGCTGCATTTTGCTGCAAACCGGAAGGAAGGAAGGAAGGAAGGAAGGAAGGAAGGAAGGAAGGAAGGAAGGAAGGAAGGAAGGAAGGAAGGAAGGAAAGATGGAAAGATGTGCTTAAGCTGGGGTGGATGCATTTCTCTTGCTGCTGTTTCTACTACTTCTCTCCTTATGCTCCAAGGTCCTCTCCCTTAGCTGCCGCCTTGAATTTAGGTTTAAAAGTAGGCAAATTTGCCCTGGTCAGGTTTTGAGCTCTGGAAGGGGAGGAGGCTGCCCAGAAATCCCCCCATATTGAAGCACCCAGCTGGCTGGGTCCTTGGTGCAGAGGGGACACTTCAGGAAAACAGTCCCAAACTTCAGAGAGCACGTTAAGAAAGGAGGGAAGAGATTCCTGCCCGCAGCCCACCCACACGTCACAGTGTCATCTGAGACCACCCACAAAGGACCCAACAAAGAGTTTCTGTGGGGTGGGCTCCATGATGGGCTCCATCTCTGCAAGCAGAATTGTCTACTGTGACTGGCTGAGCTCGTTGTCTAGACTCCCTTTTTCATCAAGGGAGAAAAATAGGTGCTTTAAGGGGGTGATTCATCTCCTCCGAAGGTAGACATCCAAAATAAATTAGATGCATTGCAGAGTTGATGTGCCTATTTCTCTCTTGACTCTAAAGGATCATTAGGTGCCTCACTCAGATGTAGCTGAGATAAGTGAGATGAGTCCCTTTCTTGCTGTCTAATTGGACTAAGTCCAGCAAAATAGCTGCACGTCATCCATTAGGCCATTGTGGGGATTTCTGCTCCTCATCAAACCAGGACTCAAACCCTGATGAGAAGGTAGGAGGTTGTTTAGTCCATGATGCTTTTTCTGGTTCATCTATTAGCTTCCCCAAAAAAGAAACAATCCCTTGCTCTCAGCCTCCCCAAAACAATGGAGAGGAAGGGCAAGCAGTACTTTTCCAGATGCCGCGCAAGTAACGTTAGCGGCGTGTCCTAGCCCCTTAGCGCGTCAGTAGTTCTGTGTGATCCAGGCTGGGCTCTGCAGAAGGCAGAACCTCGTGAAACCCTGGTTGGAAATCAAATCTCCAAGCTGTGGGTACAGGCTGCTGATGCCCTTGCGTAACAGTCACCCGCAAATCCCGTTAGCAGGGGAAAGGGATCTGCTCACAAGCTGCCCACACACTGCCAGAAAAAACGTTCCTATCAGGAAGGCTCAGTGCATTCATCGTAATGCCGCTAATTGTGATAATTACAACCGCTGTCTGCGGGGAGAGAAAAACACCGTCTTAAAAGAGCAAAAGCTTTTTGTCAAAATAATCTTCTCTCGTCTTTGATCTCTGACGTCCTCCGTGGAGTGCGGGCGTGGGAGTCCCCAGGGCGGGAGCTCTGGGGGTGGGTCAGCCCCTCCGCGGTCCGGCCAGTGGTCCCTGCCGGGCGCCGCAGGAGATGGGGCTGGCTGGGGTTTGCCCCCCCCTCCTTGCAGCGGGGTGTGGGGTGAGCCGGGGCTGTGGGGTGGACATGACCACCCCAAGGTGGCTGATGGCTCCTGTCCCCTTAGGTGGGCTCCTTCTTCATGATCAACCTCTGCCTGGTGGTGATAGCAACGCAGTTCTCTGAGACGAAGCAGCGTGAGAGCCAGCTGATGAAGGAGCAGCGCGTGCGCTACCTGTCCAACGCCAGCACCCTCGCCAGCTTTTCGGAGCCAGGCAGCTGCTACGACGAACTCCTCAAGTACCTGGTTTACATTGCCCGTAAAGGCAGCAAGCAGCTCGTGGAGGTCTACCGGGTGGCGGGCGTGAGGATGGGCTTCCTCACCAGCCCTGTGAACAAGGCGGGGGCCGACCGGCACGCCGGGAAGCGCCGGAGCAGGAAGAGGTCCTCTGTGCACCACCTCATCCACCACCATCACCACCACCACCACCACTATCACCTGGGCAACGGAAACCTGCGGGCGCCCCGCGCCAGCCCGGAGATCAGTGACGTGGAGACCAGCTCGCTCCACAACGGGACCAACCGGCTGATGCTCCCCCCTTCAGCACCGAACCCCCACGGGGCCCCCAGCACTGCTCCCAGCAACACCGAGTCTGTCCACAGTATCTACCACGCCGACTGCCACTTCGAGCCGGTGCGCTGCCGGTCATCCCTCCAGCAGCCAGGCCTCGGCTTGCCAAGCCCGGAGGGAATCCCCAAGAACATCGTGGGCAGCAAGGTGTACCCCACGGTGCACCCCAGTACCTCCCATGAGATGCTGAGAGAGAAGAGCCTGGCGGAGGTGGCGGTCGGTGCCGGGAGCAGCACCCTGACAAGCCTCAACATCCCGCCCGGGCCGTACAGCACCATGCACAAGCTGCTGGAGACGCAGAGTACGGGTGAGCCTGGGGCTGGACTACAGTTTGGGATTGTCTTGCAGAAATACGAGCTATGACCCAATTTCTTTCTCTTTCTGAATCTTTGCAGGGTTTTTTTCAGTCCACGTTACAGAGAAAGGCGATGGCTTTCCAGGTGAGGCCAGCATGAATCTTCTGACATACCTAAGGCATCTTACAGCCAAAACTAGGAGAGAGGTTTCAATTTCCCAGACTTCATACTTGCAAAAATCCAAGAGAAACGAATGTTTTAATGAACCCGCCTTCTTTCCCATCCCATCTCCTCCCAGTCAAATGAATTCTGCAGTTACAGGGAACACTCCCCAAATCCCTGCACTCCCCAAATCAGCTAGAACTGGGCTCAGTGACACCAAACAGAGCCAGAGCCCAGCCTGGCCACTTCCAAATGGCCACGTCCCTTCCTTGCTAAACAGAGGGGTTGGAGGTGGCTGCGTTGCCCACCGCTTGCTGCAGAGCTTGGGGATGGACTCCTTCCAGATCTATGTCCCAGCACATCCCTGAGCACTGCATAGCTCTGCTCCCCGCAGGGCCTGAGGCTCGCGGAGATCGTCTGCGTTGCACGAGTGCTCAATGGAAATCGCAGATGCCGAGTACTAAAAATCTGCCCGGAGTGATTTGCTCAGGAAGCCTGTAACAGAGCCAGACACAGAATGGAGCTTTCCTGGATCGGGGGTTTCATACCTTCACCACAAGATGCTCTTTCCCCCTCCACATCCTGAGGTTTGGAAGCTCAGGCCAGTCTAGTCCAAACCCCCTCAGCATCCAAGAAGTGTTTCTGGCCAAGCTTTCCCAGGCAGTCAATGCCTTTTCCACCCCTCCTCAGCAGAATTGACCTTTCCAGCCAGGAGCTCTGCAGGGAAAAGACCAAGTCCTGCCCCTAACCCAGAGGTGCCTAGAGACTAAATAGACAGAGCTGGGCCCTGAGATGGTTTAACGCTGGGTTTTTATTCGCACTGCTGTGTGCTGCTGTGCATGAGTCAGGAGCGTGCTTTGCCAATAGCCTCTCCCCTGGCAGCCAGCTGGTGGGATTTTGGGGGAATATCCTGCTGGTATTGTCACCCGGGAGCCACCTGGCAGCTGGGAGCTGTCGTTGGGGGCAGCATGTGGAGGGGGAAGCTGGTGATTTTGGAGCATCAGCAAACAGCAGGAGCAGGAAAGGAGGCTGCTGGCGGCAGCGCTCCCACTAATTATGGCCTAGAGCCTGCCAGGGCCAGGGGAGCTGATTGCTTTCTCCTAGCCACGATGGCCAGAGGTATGATGAGATGGGCTAGGGGTCCCGGGCTGGTGGCAATGTCTGCCTGGGGGCAGCAAAGAGGGCTTTGTAACTGCAGAGAAGGCGCCTGGGGGGGCCCAGGTTTTGCCTAGGTATCCTTTACCCAACAGGAGCCCGTTTCCCTTTAGGAAATGCCTGTCCTGTTGAGGGCAACAGCTTGGTGCTAACGGGGACTGGGGATTGCTCCCGTGGCTGCCTGCAGCCCCCGTGTCCTGGCTGACGGGCTGCCCTGCCCCTGCCCTGCTGGCATTTCAGGTCCCTGCCAAAGCTCCTGCAAGATCTCCAGCCCCTGCACCAAGCTGGACGGCGGTTCCTGCAACCCCGAGGGCTGCCCTTACTGCCTCAAGGCGCTGGCAAGCGAGGTCGAGCTGACAGACAACGAGACGGCCGACTCGGACAGCGAGGGGGTCTACGAGTTCACGCAGGACGCCCACTACAGCGACCAGCGGGACCCGCAGCGGGGCAGAGCCCGGGCCAGGAAAACCAGCCGGGTGCTGGCCTTCTGGCACGTGGTGTGCGAGACCTTCCGGAAGATCGTGGACAGCAAATATTTTGGCCGTGGGATCATGGTAGCCATTCTCATCAACACGCTCAGCATGGGGATCGAGTACCACGAGCAGGTGAGCGCTGGCCTGGCAGCTCCCGGTGCAGCGGGGAGGTGGGAGGTGTTATCCGAATCCAGCTGCCAGCGCGATGGTTTGGGGCGAGAGGCACTGGGGTGCTGTAGGAAGGGTCCGAGGACAGAGCAGGGCTGTTTTTTCTCCTCTGAGCCCGCATCCAGCTTGCAGGCAGTGATCAACCTGGCTGGCACCTGGCTGCGTGAGCTCCCGCATCCCGGCCCTGCCAGGGATGCTCGGCACCGTGCCGAGACCGCCGTCACGTGGGCATCGCCACGCGTTGCTGGTTTCTGTGGTGCAGGGGCCAAGGAGAGGGAGCAGCATTTGTCACGGGGTTTGTGCCAGCCCAGCAGTCCTAGTGGCACTGCCGGCGGCTGCGGGCTCCACGGTCGGTGCAGCTGCAGGCAGAGAAGTCTATTGAATTTGCAGTCCCTGGAGAGGAGGTAACAAATGCCTTTGCCTCCCCAGTGAATGCTCCAACAACAGCACGCTGAGTCCAAAATAGACTCATTGCTGGCTATTCCTCTGCTCGATTATCTGAGTCCTTGCAGGCAAGAGGCTGCTTCTGCTCCAGCCCCTCGCACACTTGTCACCTAGCAGAGCTTTTCCCTATATATAGCCATTAAGAAAAGGAGTTGCCACGTTGTTCTTGAAATGTCTCTATAAGGATGACAAGAGCTCTGCTTTTAGAGAGGTTTTTGCACGGTCTGGTCTCACGTAGGTTTTGTGGCTCTGCCGGCAGCACGCCTGACACGGTGCCCTTGGTCCTGCTGCAGGCGTGGGATGGCTTGGTGCTGCAGGTGCACGCTTCCAGTGGATTTGGGGGGAAGAGTTTATTAGCAGGGATGCTGGGATGCTGCAAAACCGTGTTATATACCCTTCCAGTGCTTGAGGGCTCCCAGCGGCCAGCCTGGCATGGTGCTTCTCCCGGGATGCCAGAGCTCTCGCCTCCCAGACAGACCCTGTCCCAGCACCAGCCTTTGCTGGGAACTCCCTTGCATCTCGAGCCTGGCTGTTTGCAGTTCTCCCTTCCTGGCACGTTTTGTATTTGCAGAGTCACTCGCAGTTGCACACAGAGGTGTTTCTCCCACAGCTCCCAGTGGCAGTGGCTGCAGACCGGCTCCAAATTCCCGTGTCCTCCCATGGCATTAATGCCTCAATGACCGAACGCCAGGGAGACGCGGCTGTACTAAATGTGTCCCTTCCAGCCAGCGCCTTCTCCCTGACATCCTAATACAGTCTGGCTGGCTAACCCTTGTTTTCAGTACACATTAAACAGCGATGTGCTCTGAAGTCCTGCATGTTTCCCCTTCACGTGCTGCCCTTGGTGGGAGCTCTGCGGGGAAGCTTGAGTGATTCCACCTTTATTTAATAATATCGGGAAGATCACCTCCTAAGAGCCTGGCGGGAGGTGGCTCAGGAAACCAATAAACAGTCCTATTCCTGCTTCGGCTGAGGGGTGAAAGCAGGTCCACCGTGTCTTTGCTGCCACTGTCCAAGGGGTGGATTGTCAGAGCTTGTCGCCCTTTACCAGGAGCATCTTTGGGAGGTGCTGGTGTAGGCTCCTGCGTGCGTACCGAGGGACCAGCCCACCAGGGATGGGTGCCCGAGCAAGCTCCCATCATCAAACACCCTAAAGGCAGCACCGCTCCTTAATTCTTTGGCTTGGGGGAAATAAGGCAGTGGGGTGCTGGCCTCTGCCCCGGCCAGCGGCGCCTCTCAGCAGGCAGCTGGATGGGAAGAGGCAGATTTTTGTGGTGGTTTTCGGGTAACAAGGTGAAGGGAGCTGATAAGCGTGGGGGGACTCCAGACGCTGTGGGTGGTTGCTTTCTTTGACGGTATTTTGAAGCTACTACTGTTCCAGATTCCTTTCTTGCAAGCGTTTGGAGTGAATAGTGGAGCTTGTTTTTATTAGTTCATCTGCTCAAAGCGGCGGCAGAGAGCAGAGAGGTGTTTTTCTGTAAACTCGGGAGGCTTATAGTCTGCAGTTTCATAATCTGACAGTTATGAGAGCAGGAATTAGAGGGGAGAAATGCTGGACCAGGCAGTGAAACATGATTTTTTTCTTTTACAAGAGCCTTTCCTAAAAGTGCAAGTGATCAACCACACCAAATTTATCTTCATTGGCTGATGTTTGCAAAGACGTGAGGGGACTTGAAGAGTACTTGACTCCATGACTTTCTATATTAAGCTCTCTGCTTATTTAATGAATATTTACCTCTTGGGCTTTTCACATGAGGCCACCCTGGGCACACCAGGCTATATTAGGATAAATACTTTCAGGACATGTTTTATGGTGCCATGTCAAAAGCCTTGTGTTGTTTACCAGCACCTTGCCAGAGGGGAGAGGACATGCTAGCAGCTACTGCATGGGAGGATGGATGGGCTGGTGGTTACGCTGGCAGGAGGAAGGCTTCTGCCCTCCCAGCTGTCCCTAGCAGTGTTGGGTGGGATTCAGCAGATCTGGGACCACCAGAGCATCCTGACTTCAGAACATGTGCTGGTCAGCTGAGGTCCTCAATATAGCCAGGGCAGAAAAGTATGCTCCTCTGGAGGTTTTGCAGCTCACCGTGGGACAGGCATCCTGAAGAGACCTGCTTTTTTCCATGGAAGATGCCTCAAAGACTGAAATAGTCTTTACAGTCATGTGCTTAACAGACTCATCAACCAGAGAAGGCCAAGTTGGGATATTTAGGATGAAAATCGTGGTTTGAAGGCACTTCAAAATGAGTAGAAATTTGGAGTGTGTTCAAAACACTGGCCCACCTCTTGCCGTTTCTTTGCATTCACCCATCAGTCAACCTGGCCAGACTGCGCACCCATGGCCAGTGGTGCTGGATGCACATAGAAAAGGTAGTTCATGTCCCCAGGAGTTCATCTTCTACCTAAGGACCTTCCCTCCTGAAGCTCTCCATAGACCACCTTCCACAGTAAAGTAATTATCAACAAATATTTTACCGTCTTATGGCTGGGGGCTCAGGAGCTGGGTTTCCTCTAAGCTCCTTCTCACATGAGCTTGCTGACTTTCTCACTGAGCATCGGGTTGCTTCCACGTGGTTCCTGCACGTGCGTGAGCTGTAGGTGCACCTGACCGGGCTTAACTCGGTGTTTTCTGCCCGTCTTCCCCACCCGTCCAGCTCGGACTCTTGCCTTCGGCACAGCCGCTGGGTTTAGTGGGAGGAAAGCGGAGGGGTTGGAGGTGCACATAGCACTCACCATGCCGTTGCTGCTGGGCAGCAGTGTGAAATTTTCCATCAGGGAAATGACAAGCAGATTGCTGCGGATTATTAATGTCACTGCTAAATAGCTTGTTTTTTCTACGGAGATGAAGCAAAATGCAGGTAGAAACTATTAGCTTTGGGTAGAGGAATATAAAGGTGATTTAAAGGTAGGCTCTGGGGGATTTTAAATACACTGTTGAACCAATTGACTGATTCGCCCTAGGGAAGCTGGGACTCTGCAGTGCTGCGGGTTCAAATGGCTAGGGCTTTGCAAAAGCTTGTCTGCCACAGAGCAGGAGTAAAATGCACTGCTAAACCAGAGGGTTTCTGTGCTGCTTTCCCCCCAGCCCTGGCTGTAAGCCAGACTGTGTTCCGTGTGCTGCTGCCTTTTTATTTTTTCTCCAAATCCTTCCTTGGAGTGAAATGCAAAGGCTTTAGCACAAGGCGTGATGTTGGACTCCTCAGCAGGGGAAAGAATTCAGCAAGGGCTTCCTTGAGGAAGGGCTTTGGGGTTTTGTTTTTGTTTTCAAAATCTGGTTTGCATTGAGCTGCCTGGCTGTTCCGATTTTCCTTGTCTGAACTCGCATTGTATGAACTATACCCTACATATTCATTTGTTTAAATAGCGCTTGAATTTCAGCCGCCGTCTCTGCGGTGTTTTGCCATTGTTAACATAACAAGAGACTGGAGAGCCCTGGCCTCCCCAAAGCTGCAGTTGGTTCAAATCCATGGCTGGAGCTTGTGGGGACGTGGATGTAGAGTGGTCCAAAACTCTGGTGTCTCTGGAGGAAGGAAGAGGAAATTGGTTCAGACCTGTAGAGAACCTTTTATTAATTCTTAAAAGCAAATTGGAGAGATGACATGGGTGAATGACTCCGGGACAGCACCCAAGGAGAAAAACTGGCCATCCGTGGAAGGCAGTTCTTCAAGGAAGTGGGAAGAGGTGATGCCTGACATCGCCCTGGTAGGAGGATAACTGGGGGAGTACCCCCAGCTACAGCAAGGTCTTGTAGGAATCCACAAAGCAGCAGTGCCCCAAACCAAGGCGCGCAAACTCCATCTGCGGAAGGCAGGAGCAGCCCCAGCCCATGGTAGCCTCTCAGGCTGGATTCCCAGTGCATCCCGCTGCAGGGGCCCAGAGCGTACACAGTACAGATGATGTAAAGTTGTCACTGGTAACGTTAGGATCTAAGAGCCGCTGCGGCATGGAAATATCAACCATCTGTGCCAAAAGCGTCAAAGGAAAGCTTGCTGGCGAAAGGCATTAAAGTGTCTATTTATGTAAACAGCCGAGGCTGGAGAACATGGGAGTCTTCCTAATCAGCATCAGAGGATGTGAAATTTTCAGGTATCCAGGATGATCGAGAGGGGAGGTGAAGGGTCAGTAACTGCAGCACCATTAGAAAACCTGCCGGTGTGGAGGAACCATTAGGCTCCAGGTTCAAGCATTAATAATAGTCACCCAAATGGTATTTATGTACTTCTGCTTCTGCCTGAATTCAGTGTGCAGGGAAGAAGGTAACTGCAAATTATTAGCTGTTGTGACACCCACTGATTGATTTCTCCATGTGGGAGGAAAATTTGATTGCTCCATGGAGAAGTGATGTAACAGAGCTGGACAGTGGGGATGTGGCAGGCTGGTGCCCCAGGTCTTGGGGTGCTTGAGTCTGTGCTGGTGTCCAAAGTGCTGGGCAGGCTGGAGGGGAGCAGGTCTGGATCCATTTGTGAGCACTGCCTCAAGAAATAAGGGTGTTTGGGGATCAGAAGCACTTTACTCCCAGGACTTGGTGGCTAAGAGCATTCTAACCTCCACCAGTTTCAAGCTGAACGTTTTATTACTGGCTGCAGGGGTGGTGGAGGGCAGCTGCAGATTTGTTGGGCATATGGAGGCTGCTCCTTTGATGTCCCTGTGTGCCAAATGAGATCTTGCCAAGTGCTCGTTTGCCTCCTGATGAGGCTGTGGAGGGTCTGGGGATGAGCCGCAGCTTGCAGGGTGCATGCTGCCCAGCTTGCCCTTGTCTGGCTGCATAGGGTGCTCGTGGGCAACACCGTGTCCCCTCCCACCTCCACGGCTCCACGTCAGGTTGATCCAGGACATCTAAATTTAGGCTGTTTTCGTGTGTGTGGATTTGTGTCAGGCCTCCAGGTCAGCAAGGAAGGGAATCCTTTTTTTGTAAAATATTTTTGGTATCTCTTGTACCTCTCTTGAATTGCTTCCTGCGAGTGCAGGGACGCAAAGACCTGTCCCAGAACAAGGCAGCAGCTGGTGCCGCGCCAGGGGCTCTGCGTCATGCACCGACGCAAACCAGTGCTGTACCCCCTTAACCCTGCTCCCCGGCTGCTTTACTCCAACTGTGGCCTTAACAGTATAGCTCAACTTTTCATTGTGGTGGAATTTCTAATTTGATGCTTCCCTGTATGAACCTGATTCATTAGGCTTTGATTCAGGAGGGCACCTAGGCGTGTGCATGCATCCCTTAAATCAATGGGACAGCCTTTCCCCAGACAACCCCCATCTGCCCTGGGCTCTCCCCAGGAGCTCGCAAGGCCCCGCATTCATGCGCTGTCTTCTCTTCCTAGAGATATCTCCACTTCCACCTTGGTGCATATCCCATGTCTCTATTTAACTCCATTACACATCTCTCCAGCCCTGTGCCAGCTCCTCTTAGCCAAGTGATCAAAGCTTTGGCAGCACAGCAAGGCTTTCCCTCCATCGGTGTCTGCTGGCTTTGCCCAACGCAGGGCTTCTAGCTAGCGGCAACTTAATTTCTCAGTGCTGCAGCTGCATAGGGCACTCCCACGGTAGGAAAATGAGGTGCCCTATAGATTTGTACCTGCCGTATTCAATTAGCTCCTGCTTAAGCAGAAATTACTCTTATTAACGGTTTGTTGTTGGAGGCTGGAGGAGTCAAGTCAATGCTAATGGAAGTCATCAGAGCTGTTAATCACTAGGATCACTGACTTCAAAACCAGCTCTCTGCTTGTTATTGGGGGTAATTCTTTTTATGGACCTCAGGGGTTCTTCCACTCCTCAGTGATTTGAAGGGTTTATGAGGTCTTGTAGGGACTCGCACGTTTTGATTGATTTGCTCACGAAGCTCTTCCAGAGTGTCATGAAAATACAGGGATGCCACAGCCCTCATAGTCGTTTAAAAAAAAAAAGGGCTCTGCCTATAAGGCAGACTTTATCCTGGTTCTGGAGACTGAATGATTTGAAAATTAAATGAGATTTCATGCAACTGGAAAGTGTATGAGTTTTTTATCAGATAATTCAGTTCTCTGCATGCTTTAGGGATGAGCCTATGCGGATTCCTTGACATCTGCTAAAGTTTTCTTCAGCTCCCTGGATGGGGAGCTGTAAGTGTCAATCCTTTCCTGTTAATTTAGTTCAGAGACTGAAAATACTTGGGCTGCCTTAGATCCTATCATTACAGCTGTTGTTTCAGCTGCCATCCGTACCCTCGTGTTATCTCTGCTCAGGCAGCATTGAGAAGAGACTCTGGCTCAGTGAAATGGGAAAATGATGTGTGCTTTCGAAACTCGCTTCATCCCCGCGTGGATGAAAAATCGCTGCTGTCTGCAGATAGCCGGGCGTTTCTCTCTGCTCCTTCTTGGATTATTGTTGTTCCCCTTTGGGTAGGAGCCAGCAAACTCAGCTAGAGCCTCTGGAGCATCCTCAGCTTGCACCAGCAAACGCTTTCATCTGTAAGCACTCCTGGTTGCTGATTGTTGGTGATTTCCCAGGGCTCAGTCCACTTTTTTTCCCCTGCTTCTGCTGGTAGAGGTTGGTCCCGATGCCGGTGGTGCCCATGACTCTGCCCCGCTGCCACCCGTCTCCTTCGCAGAGCCCCTTCCCACCCCGCTCAGCCCCCAGCAGGAGCAGGGACAGGAGCCGAGCGCTTTTCCCCTTGTTCCTGCTAGATTTGAGCTCTTGGTTATAATTGGGTTTTTGCTGATGTTAGGAAACGACCGACTTTCCCCCTGTGGACGCCTGTCAGCATTAGAGATAGCGTTACCAGCATCAGAAACCCGGGTTCAGCAGAACTGCGCGGGAGCCATACAGAGACAGCCTTTTTCTTTCTCTTTTTTTATTTCCTCCCTCCCCCGGTACCTTCTCAAGTACTAATGCAGAGATAAGTTTCAAACTTGGTTTAGATTAACTGGCAATAGAGGGCTTTAAATCTCAAGTACTTACAAGGTGTGACCAAGTGGAAATGCAGCTTTTGTTCAGCTTAAGCTCCTTCGAAACCTGGGCAGAGGGATGAGCCAGTTCATGTTTTTCCTGCATATTCTGGGATAATATTCATCCAGAAATCTCAGACTGAGAGAGATAAGGATTTCAGGCAAGAATATCTGCTGTGCCTCCTGAGAGTGGTAAAGAAAGCCCAGCCCCAGGGCCTGGGGGAGGAGAGCATGGTCTGCAGGTCCTGTTCATGGTCCTGGGCAGGGATGGTTCATGGCAGGTTCCTTCAGGGTTGGCTGATGAGGTTCTCCATCGTGCTTGGGGCTCGTCCCCTCATTTGCACCCCAGGCTCAGTGTGGACAGGAGGCAGAGGTGCCTGGGGACACGGCCCTGTACAGGCAGTCAGGGCTGGGGAATTCGGTGGTTTTCCATGGTTGTTCAGCAAGGATGTGATGGAGAGGAAGGTCCTGCACTAGAAGATGCCACGTCCGTAGGACTCAGCTCCTTCCTCCTGCAGGTGTGGGGTGGGAAGGGACATCTGTTAATTGGAACGGGGGAAGAACGGGTGGAAGGTGAGGAGATTAGCGGCGGTGGCGGAAGGGGGGTCCCTCCTGTGCAGACAGCTCTGATTTCTCTGAAATGAAAGCTGCTTTCCTCCCTTTCTTACAGCATTACTTGCCGTGGCATGAAATATTCAGCCTCCATTCAGCCTGTAACAAAATCCTCCTTTCCCATGTGGTGATGGGATGAAACTGGACTTGTTTGCTTGTCCATCAAAGTCATTTCCTTTTAATAAAAGCCTATAAATCCTGAACTTCCCAGCAGTCCTCCTCCAGCCCACCGAGCAGTGAGCACGCTGCCCTTTCCATGTCTCCAGCCCCAGGAGGAGCAGAGCAAAAACCGCTGCAATCCTGCTACTTTCTGAATTGTTTTCTTTAGCCAATTTGGCAAAGGATGAGTAGAGAAAGCCTATCAGTCTATCAGGCTCCAATTAAGCACGGCTCAGGTTCGTGCTGCTGGACCCAGGACAATAGCAAAAGCCTGATGCCTTTTAAGGAGCCCCAAAGACAATGAATGTCATCGCTGAAAATATGTGTGGATTGAGTTTCTATTTATAAAGTAGCAAGCGGCTCTGGAGCTAAGAGGAGCTGTATTTACTGAAGGGAACCAAAGTGGTTTTTCGGGGGGCTGTTGCTCAGCGGGTGCACCAAGGCAGGGGGAATAACGTGGGTGCGATGAGGGTAGGGCATGGAGAAGGCTCGTTGGTTGACTGAGGACATGGCCATGAGCTACAAATGATGGGGAACTGGGCATGGGAGAGGGCAAAAAAAAGGGCACTTTATCTTGTTAAGAGCTGCTTCCATTCATCAGAATTTCTTGTGTTTTGCCCCAGGACTCGTGGTCTGGCTCCTGTTTCGAGGCGGACCCAGTGCGTGTCTGCACCCACACGGAGGGTGGAGAGGGTCTTAGTGGAGTGGTGTCAGGTTGAAAATCGCGTCTTTGTGTTGACCCGTTTGATTTTTTTCTTATGTATATATATTAAATATCTGCAAGTGATGAGTCAGTAAAATGTTGTTGGTGTTTCCTGTGAAATAGCTGAGGTTGGTATTTTCTTTCTGTGTTATTTTGCCTTAGTTGCCATGGTAATGATTTCAGAAGGGTTTTATTCTGCAGCCGTTTGAATGGTTAGAAGTTTTCATGGTCTTCTGGATCTGCTTGCAGAAGCAGAGCCCTCGGGATCAGGAGGGATCTGCCTCCTGGCCGGTCACCCCGTCCCTCCCTCTGTGCTGTGGCGAGGCAGAGTGTTTTTTCTATTTTATTTTATTGTTAGCAAGATAGAAAGACCCTGGGGGTGCTTCTGCTCTTTTGTGCTGACATCCCGAGGGGCAGAGGCTGGGCAAGACCAGGCTTGGCCGCAGCCTGGAGCTTGCTGCCTGGGCAAGGGGGAAATGGGGTTGGAGGGATCCGTGCCAGACGTGCCCACGGTGCTGGGCACAGGTCTGATGATGATGATGAAGAGCCTGTGCTCTGCCTGTGCCTTATATGGGTCACAGCTGGAGGAAGGCAGGAGTTAGAAGCCTTGTAAGCAATGTGCACCATCTGCCAGGGCACGTGGTTGCACTTCATAACGCGGCATGGCTTGCCTTTCAGGAATTGGGGAACACAGGTCCCAGAGCTTGCGCTTTTAACCCCCGTCCTTGTGTTTTTCCCCACTCGTCGCCCGCAGCCTCGCCGGCTCAGCCGCCACCTTGGAGCCCCGTGCGCAGGAAGGAGCCGCGTGTGCCACTGCCTCATGCCCAGATGGAAACGGATCGCGTCCCTTCTGCCATCAGAAATGTGACTAGGGAGCTTCTGCTCAGGTTTAAAAAAAAGAAAAAAAACTGAAAGAAATGCGTTAAAGCCTATTTCTGAAGGCTGAGAAAGGGCAAGGCGCCGGTCCAGCCCTGAGATACCCCTCAAGGCAACGTTTAGCACCTGGGGCCGTTTTCCCTTGCCTCCTCCTGTCCCTCACGGCAGCGCCCTGCCTGGTGCCAGGCTGCCCTGCCTGAAACCTCCCGGCAGGGTGCAGCGAGCATCCCCCCCTCGCCGCCACGTTTGCACCCTGCCAGGCAGGGTTACCTCCCGGCGGGCGCCCATGGCTCGCCTCCTGCCCGCCGCCTTCGTTTGCGGCGTGGTGTTTATGAGAGATGCTGCGCTGTCTGCTCCTATTTTATGTGCTGCCAGAGCTCGTCAGTGTGCTGTTTGGTACATCAACAAATCGACACTACGCAAACAGAGAGCTAACAGGGAATGATTTATCCAGGACGCCACGTCTGTGTGTCCAGCAAGGCAAGGTGTCCTGGAAATAAAATTCAGTATTTACCAAAGACTCTTTGGAAGGGATGGTGTTTCGTGCCACAGCTGAATTGCACTTGTATCTCGCTCTTTCTGAGTGTTGCTCATTTAATCATAGGATGCTTTCCTTTTAATTAGTCACTGCTGCTGCTGCTGAGAGAATTAGCAGGCTCTTCTTTTAATGGAGAAGCTGAGGCTGTGGCAGATGCGCCGTAATTGGGGTGGTGGGCAGGAGGTTTTGTGGCACAAAGAGACCCCAGGATCTGCACCTCTGGCTCTGCTTCGCTGCCAAATGTCCTTTCTGGCGGGGTCCTTCCTGGAGGGGTTTGTTTTCCAGATATATAATTTAATCAAAGGAAGGATGATACCTCCCCCAGCTGCCGTGTTGTGGTCAGGGGGCGGAAACTGCTTGGTTTTTCCGGCTCTTTTCCTCCACGCCCAGTGAGAACCCATGGAGCTGGTTGTGTGCCAGGAGTCGGTGACTCTCCCAGGTGCATTACGTGCACAGCTGGTCAATATTGTTGTGATTAGACAGTTATTGTCAGAAAATGGCAGTTTATCAAACTCGAAGCTGTTCGTGGGAGGGGAGCAGTTTCGGCAAACTGGCTTAAAAAAACATTATTGAAATACATTGTCTGAGATATTCGAGAAGTCCATTTGAACGGTTGGGGAACAAGAAGTTCCATGTTCTTCTTCAAGCTGACTTTTATTTATGGTTTTTAATTTAGGTTTATTTACGGTACAGAGCAAATAGATAAGGGAATAGGGACTGAAATGGAGGGGAGAGCTTTCAAAATTTTGGGCACAAAGTGTTTCAGTTCACCAGTTCTGAAACTCTGCATTCCTGTTTGGGATGGGATGACAATTTCAATTCCCACGGGAGAGAAAAGCCGCTTTCCTGATGTATTTTTAATGATGTCTAAGGAAAGCTGTCTCAGACACGTTTGTGATTTCTCTAGAGCAGAAGCATCTTGTAAACGGTCTTATTATCTAGATGCATCTATGGCTGCATGGAAATCCTGTAGCTGGCATTCTCAGGAGTGTTTGAATCCCCACTGCCTGGCCGTGATCCCCTTGGGCAGGACCATGATCTCAGCCCACCTCTATTTTTGTCAGTAATCCCGGGCGGTGCTGGTGGCAGGGGTGCGGGCGGGTGCCCCATGGACTGGCTGCAGCGGTGCGTCCCTTGAAAGGGATGCAGAGCCGTTGCAGGGGGCTCATGAGCTGCCCCGGGGACCCGCCGAGCGGGAGCGAGGGGCTTGGGGGAGAGCGCTCCACAGCCGGCTGCAAAAATCCTCCGAGTAATTCACATCGCCCCGTCTCAACTGTGCAGGGATGCGTTGTTTCCTGAAGCAAAAGAACTGCTTGATTTCAGCTGGCTCTGGTTGCGGCGTGCTTCCAGCAGATGCTCGCCTCGCCCACCCCTGGCAGAGCTCCAGGCTGCCCTGGAGACCCTCCTCTTCTCTTGGCCGGGTAAAAGGGAAGTTTTCCCTTCCTCTTTCAACCCGTTTTGGCCAGTAATCTTAGATTTTTTGGATAATAATTCTCACCTCAGGTTCAGAAGAACCCACTTTTCATTTTTATTATGGGCACTCAGTGTCTCAGACATTAAAAATGTTTCCTGTGAGGGAAGTGGAAGAGCGTGTGGAGGAGGAGGCAGGGGGCAGGCAGCTCTTTTGGGGTGAAGCAGCGGGAGATGGATGGATTCGGTGCTGCTGTGGGTGCTGAGCATCACCACGCTGCACGGGCTGACCCATCGCCGTGCCATGCCGGTGTCAGGGGTAGTTGGGGCTCTTGTGAGCTGGGTGGGCTGGGAGGGATGTTTCATGGGCTGGGGGGGTCATGGCCCTTCCAGTGGGTGCTGGGGGTCCTGGGAGAGTTGCAGCGTAAGCACTTCTCCCCCCATGGCTCCCCACATCACTCAACCGTGCCCTGCCAGCGCCTCCCATCCAGATTTGTACATCCCAGTATCATCTCCATCCAGAAGGTGCTCGCGAAGTGCAAAGTTTCATTAATCCACGCTATTAGCACGACATCCCTGCCAGGGCTGGCTGGGTTTTCCATGTCAGCCCCCGCGGGGAAGAGTTGCCGCGGCTCTGGGGGTGCTGGGCGCTGCTCATGTGCCAAGGGACTTAACCGGGTTGCGCCCGTGGGGCAGGTTAGATTTGGCGGTGCGGTCGCAGGGGGAGAGCGGAGGGTGGAAATCAGCCTTCGGGGCCCGGGTTAGTGGCGCTGATGGATGAGGAGGAAAGCTTCCAGGAACACGTTTCCTTTCCAGCAGTATCGCTGCGGTAACGATAACAGCACAGCCTGCCTCGGTGTTGGGGCACTCATGAATGAGTTGGCATTTTTTTTGTGACTAATGTAGACTTTCAGCTATTTGAAATTGTCCTGAGGTGCAGCTTGACATATAAGTTCTTGGCCTATTTATTACTTTGTTTCTCAGTGTTCCCATAGGTACATGATTTTTAAACCAGGGCTGCCTTTAATATCGGGAGCTGGAGCATTTGTATTTTAGCTCTAGATCAGCGAGGAGGCAATTCGGGCTGTACGTCTGGTGTGTTTGGCAAACTAGCCAAGGGAGCTGCTCCTCAGCGAGGATGTCTGAGGTATAGGTGTTCAACACCACCACCCCCCCTTTTTTTTTTTCCCTATTATTACTTTTTCTTTTCAACTCTGCTGTTTCCCGCTTTGCTCTCCTGTGACCATTGCTGTGTCATCACAAGCTCCCACCGGTATCAGGGCAAGTCCCCAGGGATTACGCTACCATGCTGAGATAACGTCAGACCAGTTTGGTCCCCATCTACCATTGCACTCGGCTGGAGGAACTTGAGCTGCAAGGGCCAGCTGTGCCTGGAGACTCCAACCCTGAGAAAGAAAGAGTTGGATGCCCACGGGGATGTCTCTGTTTATTTGCCGGTGTATATCTCTGAAGCCTTTGGTTGCTGTGGTTTCTTGGGGCTCTGAAACACAGTTGATCAAGCGTTGACCCTCTCCCTGAGCCATCCCCTCTCCCGGCTCCCGTGGTGTCGGGTTGGGGTTGGGTCACCTCAGGTCAAACCCTACAGCTTGTGCCGCAGCACGTGCTGTGGCGTGGCAGCTCCCGGTCTGTCGTAGGAAGTTTTTGGCGAGCCGTGAAGGTGCTCCATGTAAGTGGGGGGAGCAGTCAACGGCACGCCTTGCACGGTGGCTTCTGCTCGTGGTGTGGCTGCTGTGAACCTGCACATCTGGTCATAACCCACCATGGTGTTCAGGCACATCAAGCGTGGGTCATTACATGTGGGGATTTAGAAAAGTATCCGAGTTAAGTGCCAGGCTACCCCCAAAAGGAATCCAGCCCCCAGCGTGAGGTGTTTTGTGAACTGTGCCAGCCCACTGCCCCACGGGCACCTCGGCGTTGCGACACGACCCTGCGGCCATCTGCAGCGGGACGCTGTCTCTTGATTTTAACGACGCCTTTGAGTAGAAACATGCAGTTGCGGCCGTGTGTTGGGCTTAAATGGGGAAGAAGGGATCTGGTACTGCAGATTCCGCTCCTGTCTTTGCCACTGACTGATCCTAAACAGGCTCTGCCACCGGTTCTTGTCTTCTGCCACACGTTTTCCAATAATGCCCGCCCACCCACCGGGGAAAGCACAGCGCTGGGTGTCTGCAGGCATTGTGGGGAACCCTCTGTGAAATATGCTAGAAAAACATGAAAATTATTAATTTAGGTCTAAGATTGTAGGAAGTCTGTTAGGTGGGTTTTTTTCATACCTCTGTTTTTAGATTGCCAGTCTGAACTGCCAGGATCGGGCCCTTCCTCCGTCACAGTATTTGGGGCTTCCTGATAATGAGGATTTTTTGAGCCGTCGCAGCTATAGCACCTCAAATCTCTGCATTTGAAAATCTGATCTTAAAGCTTTTGATGAGATACTAAATAAAAAGACAGGCCCTAAAAGGATATTTGTGTGAGAAAATGGTCTGACTTTCCCTTCTGCACGAGGAGAATTGGTTTGGAGGGTGTGAAAGCATTAAGGCTCAGTATGCGCCACTTCTGCATAAACCTCCTGAGGTGGTACTAAAGCTGCGATTAACGTGAAGGCCGTGTCTGGATTTACCTGCTCAATTTACAACGGGTGTGTAAACCTTAAATACTCTGATAGCATTTTTCTCCTCTCTCCCGGGCTCTGAGTGAGCTATTACCATTTCCTCGCTACACCGTTAGCATCAGTATTCCCACTCTTGTGGTATCGGGGCTTGTATTTCCAGGTGTAATTTTGGATACGCCTAACAAATGGAGCTGTGCTGCTTACTGTATCCCTTTCCTCCTCCTCTTTCCCCAGCCGGAGGAGCTTACCAATGCCCTGGAGATCAGCAACATAGTCTTCACAAGCCTCTTTGCCCTGGAGATGCTGTTGAAAGTCCTTGTTTATGGTCCTTTTGGCTACATTAAGAATCCATATAACATCTTTGATGGGATCATCGTGGTGATTAGGTACAAACCTAGAGCTTTCTTTATGCTGTTTCCCCTCATTTGGCTGTATAATTAAACAGAAAGTAATGGAGAGTGGGCATAAATACCTTCCTATGACAATTTATACTTTTCTGCTGTAAATTAATGCACTTAGACACGATTGCTAATACATGTCTTGGGGTTATTTTATAGTCAATTTAAAGAGAGGCCCAAGCAGAAAGCTATCAGTCCCAATGTCCTGGGAAAGTCTATGATCCAAACGGTACAACCAGTGCCCGATTAAGTAGCCGTCTGGTTTTTGGCATGTGTGAAGGCTGTAATTGCCCTGCAGCTGCAGCCACTGATTTGCAGGCCTGTTTTTGACACTCTAGTGGGGCTCTGCTTTTTGCAAACCTGGATGGAGTCCAGCTCGCCGGGGACATTGGCAACGCGTCTCTGCCCGCTTTCCATCCACTCCTCTCTGAATTTCACCCACCCTTTGCTTCCTCTCCTCCGTACCTTTGCGTTAGGCTTTGTCTTCTCATCCTGCAATGACCTTTTTTCCCCTCCACCAGCGTGTGGGAGATAGTGGGCCAGCAAGGCGGGGGGCTCTCGGTCCTGCGGACCTTTCGGCTCATGCGAGTTTTGAAGCTGGTCCGCTTCATGCCAGCCCTCCAGCGCCAGCTCGTAGTGCTCATGAAGACCATGGACAACGTGGCCACGTTCTGCATGCTGCTGATGCTCTTCATCTTCATCTTCAGGTGAGCGCTTCCGATCCCCAGTCCTGAGGCCGCTCTGGGTTTTTTAGGTGGGATCCCGTGGTGAGGTGAGACATAAGAGTCCATACCAGGGCATGGCTGAGCTGAACAGTCCCAGGAACAGCGCTGCTGGCCAGCGCTGGCGATGGCTTGCTGCCCCGACAAAATGCTCTTAACTCCGGCCAAATGAGACATCTGTCTTTGCGAGATGATTTACAAGGAAAATCTTTCAGCTGGATGATTCCTTGACATCGCCCAAAGGCAGCGGTCCCATTCTTTACCGACTAGCAGAAAGCCTGGTGCTAAATATATTGCCAAGGAGCGGGCGATGTTCCTGGAATAAAGTCAGCTGTGGTGGTGCTTGTGCTCTTGCATGGCCTCCTCTTCTGAGAAGTGAGGTTCTGCAGTGGAAACATTAGAAGTAGGCCTGGTGTAGCCCCCAGTTTTTGGATTTTGGTCTAGAATTTGAGAAGAGCCTGTCTCCTTGTAACAGCCACCTCTGGTGTGCCAGCGACCCAGGCACTGGGAAGGCTGAAGAGGCCGGCCTCTTCCAGGGAATAATGTCCCTTCTCCCAGTGACACGTTCACTCCGAAGCCACCGTTTGCAACTGCGGTGCTCAGTGGAGCTGTGAATAATTTAATTATTCAGGTTCCTGGCCGAGAGCAGGGGAAAACAAATTATTCTTTTAGTGTCAATCTCTAATGAAAAGTGTTCTGTTTTCATGTCAGAATTGAAAAAGCTGGTTTGGGTCCCCTGACATGTCTCGTTCAGGCATTTCACAGAAACCCTGTCTGTCTTCCTAATTCAATTTAAGCATATTTTGCTAAAAACGTGTCATTGCAAAATGGAAATTCAAAACATTTTGTTTAGAGGATGATGAAGCAAAATGGAAATTCAAAACATTTTGTTTAGAAAATGATGAAACGAAATGTTTTGACTTTCAAAAAAACAAAGCAGAAGAAAAAGGAGGAGCGGGCATACTTTTTGGTTGAAACTGTTTGACGGGTTTGACCCAAATTCACCACTGGTTTGCATGATCTCGAGGCACGTTCTTCAGTGAACGAATGATTCATCTTTCTGAAAAAAGAAAAAAGAATTGCCTGGGTGAAATCAGGAGACACGGTCAACCCTGCTGTACGGTTCTTAGTTTTTAATAGGAGACCAATGCTGTCTCCTGTTGAGCCCCTGCCTTCCCTCCCGTGCAGCATCCTGGGGATGCACCTCTTCGGATGTAAGTTTGCTTCGGAGCGAGACGGCGACACGCTGCCTGACAGGAAGAACTTTGACTCCTTGCTCTGGGCCATCGTCACTGTTTTCCAGGTACAAAATGCAAAACGCTACAATTCCTGTGCGTTTTGGGGCTGCAGGGGCTGGGGTTGTTTTCCAAAGCATCTGGCAGAGTTTAGTGAAGCTCCATAGCATGGAAAGGAGAGGACCCAAAACCACAAGTGCAGGAACACAGGGGTTTTCGGACCCTTCTCCAGAATAAATCAGAAAGCTAGTAAGGAGGGGCTGCCGAGGTAGGAGGCTCTTGCATTTGCAGGGTATGGGCTGGGTGGGTGAAAGTAAGTGTAGAGGGTGGAGATGGAGGAGGAGATCAGGACCCTTTGCAGTGATATCTCAACAAAGAACAGAATCCATTTTAAGACTGTAATTGATACGTTCAGTTTTTCATTCTAGCCGCTCTGAGCTCTGTAACTTCTGGATCTGTGAAGGCCTTTTAGCTGTTCCAGCCGGCCAAAGGAAAGGTCCGACCCACGCGACGTCGCACTCCCTTACAGCTGAACGCGTCCCTTGGTGCGGGTGGGAGCCGGGGCGGTTTGGGCAGGGTCCTTACCGGTAGTGTGGGAGTCATGGTTGCTTTGGTCCTGGCTCTTCTCTGGCTCAGAGATGGCTTGGGCCAGATTTATCCTTTTGTGGCTTATAGCTATGGTGGATACCCCAGAAGCGGGATCCTCATTTGGCCCATCCAGAGCACAGATTCCCAGCCAGGCTCAGGGAAAGTGGCACACAATCCTCCAGTATCTCCATTTTCCTGATACCTTTCCTCTGCAGATCTTGACTCAGGAAGACTGGAACAAGGTCCTCTACAACGGCATGGCGTCAACCTCCTCCTGGGCTGCTCTCTACTTCATCGCGCTCATGACGTTTGGGAATTATGTTCTCTTTAACCTGCTGGTGGCCATCCTGGTAGAGGGTTTCCAGACAGAGGTAATGTCCTCATGCTTGTGCCTCTGCTGTCTTCTAAAGTTTCAGGGCCTCCAGATCCTGGAATTTGATTTCTGAGATGGACAGCAATACATTTACAAGAGTGGTAGATGGAAAAAGTGGGGGAAAATATTAAGTTGTCTTCCCCCCCCCCGCCTTTCTTTTTCTTAGCCACGGTGCAATTTGATACAGCAAACCCTCTGAACGAAGGGCTTAAATGAAAAGCATTGTTAGCATTAATGCAGGAGTGGGAATTCAGCGGTGAGTCAGGCACTGCGGATGGCATGGCTGCTATGACAGTGTCTTTGAAACAGTTCTTACCGTGTTTGTCAGCCAGATTAAAAGCCCCTCCCGAAAACTTACTCAGGCTGGTAAGAGATTAGCGACACGATTATCTTTTTTGATGGTATGCATTCATGGAGCTCTTCCTGCATCCAGCTCTGCAATGTTACGCACATTTAGAAGTATGTGATTTCTGGTCTCTGCCAGCTGCGTCCTTGGGCAGGGAACCTCCACGAGACATCGTGGATTGCTGGAGGCTTTCATGGAAGGGCAGGGGGGCACTTAGGTTTGAAGTCAACCTTTTTTTTTTCATCCTACCACCTCCCCGGCTGCCCAGCTCAGAGCAAGCCAGCATGTCACCAGTCCCCAGAGCGGGGGACCCACAATGTCCACCCGCTCTCTGCAAAAATTGACCAACAGTCCAAGAGCATCAGTAAGGGGAGGGGACCTTTACGCCCTGCCCAGGGGGTTGGAGAGGTAAATATAACCTCAAACTGCTCACTGGGATCTGATTGTGCAGGCTGTGCTATCTCTGATTACACGCTATCTCTGATTTTTGTAAGCATTCTGGGGTGACTAAGTATTATTTGAGATTTGTTGCTTGTATATCATGATACCCTACCGCCCTGTGAATAGCTCTGCACAGAACCGTTTTTATTATTATTATTATTTTTGGAGCACAGTTTAGAGTTAAACTAATGGAGCCGTACCAGGAGTCAGCAAGAAGAATTTTGTATTTTTTTTTTATCGTCCCTTTCCGTGTTGGTGCTTTTCTCTTTTAATTGTTATTGTCGTACTGTTTCTGTCTGCAAATCCCCCCCCACCAGTCAGCCAGAGGGAAGGTCACTGCCAGGTCCTCCCGAATAGCACAATGTTCCCTTGCCTGAGCGAGAAGAGGTAAAAAGCTCCTTGTCTGCTTGTGATGACGGTTTAGAAACCGAACCTTCGTCTGTTCGGTCTAGCACATTGATTCTCTGAAGGTCGCCGAAGTGGGAGCTCACCTGCTGCACCCGCTTCTTAGAGAAAAGGACGTAGCCTTTAAATTCGGCAGCGCCTTTTCCATCCCCTGGTCCTCGAGGGAGACTGACACCTCTGGTCCTTGGCTCAGCCTGGTTTTTCATGCTAGAGCATCCTCGTGCTCGCCCGCCGGCATGCTCCCGCTCGCGCAACACAGCTGCGGCGCGCCTGTTTCCCTGGGCAGCGGTTTATCCCACGCTCGCTTTGCAGCCAGCTGGTACCATGGCGTAACTCCCTGTAAATTCATGCCCTGGCTTAACACGCTGCGATTTTATTCCAATAGCCATGTCCTTGAGGGTTACATCTTCCCTGGAGTCGGAGGAATCGCCTGCAACGCCCCCCAAATTTGCTTTTGGCTGTGTTTTTTGCAGCGGGGTTGCCCCGTCGCCTGCCCCTGCTTCTCCTCTGCTGGGGCAGTGCCGGGCTGGTCCAAGCCCGCTCCAGGATTTCCACGTAAGCTGCAAATGTGCTTTAAGTGCAGTGTAAATCAGGGAGTAACTTCTGGTTCAGGAAAGCACTGAGGCAGCCTGAAGCCAACGAGGCCGGTGCCAGTACTGAGAGGCAAGTTCAGGGACCGGGATCCAGCACAGCCTCCGTAGATCAAACCCAGCCAATTCTGCCCAACCACAGCAATTTCGGTGAACTCACACCGCATTTCTATAGTTTGTGACTCTGATTACAGCACTCTGTTGTATCTCAGGCTTTGATGATGGCATTTTTAGCAATAATCTTTCTTCCATGTCCTCGTCACTCTGAGTTCTCCATGCTCCTCCAGTAAATTGCAATGGGATCAAGAGATCCCCCGGCTCAGCGCAAGTTTCCCGCAGCAGACGGGGAGCAAATGTCTGCTGGAGGTCGGGAGCCAGGTCTGGCCTTGCCGATTGATGTTTATTCAGCTTTGCTGGTGTGTAGCTTTGCAAACAGATCTCGTTCTGGTTTTTGCTAGCCAGCACACAAAGGATCCTCTCCTAAGCAGAATTAATAGAGAGATCATCTCTCGCTGTAAACAAACCCCAGCACCCCCCTCCTGTGATTGCACTTGACCCTTCTTCTGAGTTGGGTTGGTGGTTTTTTTTTTGTGTGTGGTTTTTTTTTTTTTTTCCATTCTCCTTCAGATTTCTAGGCTGAAACACAACCCCAGGGCTGTTGCCTTTATCTCCCTGGTCCTTGAGTGCCTTTCCTCAATCTGCAAGCACCTCGTTAATTTTAGTGCATGGCTTTGCAGCCCCAGTTGCTAGGCAGCAGATGTATATAAGCAGTTGAGAAACAAAAAGGACCTGTTCCAAACTTTAAATACAGAGCAATATATTTTGCAGGGTTGAGTTTCCTTGTTCCTTTTTTTTCTCCCTCCTTTCTTTTTATTTGGTAACCTGCTTCTCTCTTGCAAGAGGCGCACGCAGGACTTTATGCAATGTGGTTATTTTTGACCGCGCGTTCTCCGATTCAACTCGAGCCTGCTGGTGGAGCGGGGAAGGTGAGCAGGGGACTCCGTTTGATCGAGCTTCTAATTTGAAATTGCTGCCTGACCTCTCAGGTCCCTGCCCTGGGGACTTCTCTCTGAAGCAAGCAATGACTCCTCTTTGTCAGGCACAAAGCTCCTCTCCCGAGGGACTTCCTAATATTATCTCCAAAGCGTGTTCTTCCATTGGTAATCCTCCCAGTTTCGTGTCCCCTTGTCCCCAGCCGTCCTCGCTCGTGGGTTTATTCCTTCCCCTTCTTTGTGCCCCCCTTCCTTCCCAGGACCCTCCTCCGGCACCTCCATCCTTTTCTCTGCAGGAGGACATTAACTCCTCTCTGGATGTAGCATCCTCGGAGAAATATGGATGTTGACTTCTCCTGGGCTTCAACCAGAGAGAACAGTCCTTTCTCCCACCAGTAGGCGTTTTGGATGGTGTTTTTCTTGCATCTCTTACCTTTTGCATTCCTATCTGTTTCAGTGGGATTTTCCTTGTGAAGGAAAAGTGTTTCTGTGTTTTCTTCCAATGGCTTTTCCATGTCTCTCTGTTACAACCGAACACTTTAAATTAAGTGCCCGTTACATGCCCAGCAAGACACCGTTGGCCCACCGAGGTCCCAAAGCGGATCGGTCTTTCTTAAAGTCTTCATCCCAGCCTAGAGCGGGGTGAGTTTTGCATCCCAGGTAGCAACCGGAGGAAAGATCCATTGCCCTGTAGGCAAGAAATGAAGCCAATGGGACAACCTGTGCCCTCCTGCCACAGTGCATAACCTCCCACAGCCCCACGGGAAGGGACTGGGCACGGCCACGCTGCCGAAATGTGCCAAGGAGCGTTGGAAGAGCCACCCCTGAGGAAGGGGAAACACAGCGAGGTCAGAAACGACGGGTGCATTCCAAGTGGGTAGGGAAAGACTGACTTCTGGTGCTGCCAAGAGATGCTGGAGCCACTCGTGTGGCAAAGCCCCCCAGGATGGGGCTGCGCCCCGCTGCCCGCAGACCTCTGCTCTGTTTGGGCACAATGGGTGTCTCCACTAATGGGGTGAGGAGGGATCTGAACTCACGGCAGGTTCTGGAGGCTTTCCTTAGGTTAGGTATTTCACCTGGCTGTAAGAGGACTGATATTGTGTTAATCAAACATTCATCAAAAGCCTCCATGGCTGCTTAATGAAGGCATAATAAATAAAGATCCTATTATGCAGCTGAAAAAAAAATAATAATCATGTTTTCAATAATTAGCTGGTGTTTCATTAGCACAATTATCGCTTAGGAGTTGAAGTAAGCTTTGTTCGAAACACTTAATTTAAAGGTAAGGCTGGTCCCTTCGAAAGGCTTTGCTCCATCCGAGATCTTCCACCCCTTCCCTGCGCCAAGTGGAGTGGGTGCCCGGGCCCGGCTCTCCGTCGCGGCCGCACGCTGCCCTTTCCCCCCTTCCCCTCTCCATCCCTGCCTTTTCTCGTGTGTTTTTTTGATTCCCCTCTCAGTCCTGCTGTTGAAACTGTGAAAATTGAACCCCCCCTTCCCCTTCCTCCCCCCTCCCTCCCCCCGTTTCTCCTTCAGGAGATCTCCAAGCGAGAAGATGCGAGTGGGCAGTTAAGCTGTATTCAGCTGCCTGTCGACTCGTCGGGGGTATGTACACAGCACATCCCACCGCCCACTGTGGTTGTCTCTCTCGTGGTGCCTGGTCACACACCGTGGTGCTGTTCTCATTGTAGTAGCTGTTGTTCTTTTGGGGGTTGTTTGGGTGTTTTGGGTCTTGTTTTTTCTTTTTATTTTTTTTCCTTTCTTTTTTATTGTCCTCATTGTTGAGTCAGCCTTGATTTTAAGTCCCTTCCTTCTCTGGGGGAGCCAGTAAATTAAGGTGGGTGCTTCGGGGTGGCGATGTGGCTCCAGCCCTGGCTCTCACCAACCCTTTCTAGACGCCTGCCCCAGGGAAGGCTCCCCATGGGGCTGTCACAGCCCCTCTACAGCGTGGTCACATCCCGGGGACCTCCCTAGGGATGCAGACGGTGATGCTGATTGCTGGGCACGCCTGCCAAGCACTCCCTGCATCTCACAGGTGGGGGAGGGTGCCCGGGATCGAAGGGACCTGGAATCAAGCCTGTTTGTGGACACGTGTGGGGGAGCCCCGTGCTCGGTAGGATGGCGGCAGCTGAGCTGTGGCGTGTCCCAGAAAGGCTGGCTGGGATGCTGGGATCTCTGACGAGATGCTGTGTTACAGTGCGGGTCAGGATGTGAAATGGTCCCGTTCAGGTCTGAGGAAGCCGTGGATCTCCGAAATGCAGCACGCTCCAAACCTTACTCTTTTGCCAACCTCATCTTTCTCTTTACCACTCCCTTCCCTTTCTGTCCTTCCTGAGAAGTCTGGCTTTTTTCTTCAGCACAAACCCCCTTTCCCATCTTATCCCAGTGCGTCAGTCCCCTTTGGTACAGGCTGGTCCATCTTGGCGTACCCTCGTTTCCCAAAAGAATTTTAACTCCCTGTTCTCTCATAACCCCTTTTCTATCCAGAAAGGCAAACTGGGAGTGCAAGAACAGGTAACGGGCAGCAGCCCCGGCTGCGAGATGCTTGCCTGCACCATACTGAGTCTGGCACGTGGTGTTTCAGAGGGGATGCTTTCTGCCCTCCAGCCGTGGGGTTTGGTGCTGGGGAGGGGGGTGGGAAGTCCCCGCGTAGCTCTGCTTTTCCATCTTGGCACACATCTCATCGTGCACCCTAAAACTTTCCTTTGGGCTGTTAAAGAGCACTCCAGGAATACATAAAATTCTTCCTGTTATTTATTCCTTTTTAATAACCCATTAGGGAGAATGAGTAATTCCTGGCAGGCCCTCTGACGGGCTGAGCTGGGAGCCTCCGTAAGGAGCGTACCTGGAGCCAGCTGGAGCCCCTGCTCATACAGAGACACAGTTTTGACTCCAGCGAAGTTCAGGCCAGCCCAACTTTACTTCTCCCCCTTGCAAGGTGCATTCCTGACTTTTCCAGTCTGCATCCTACAGGATGATCTTCCCTGAAGAGCACAGAAGTCCTGGATCGTCAGGAGGGGAAGTTTTGAGCCAATACTTCACATCACACTCTCTTTTGCCTTAAAAATATGTGTCTGAGAGTGTCCAGTCTGCCTGGAACAAACCTGAACTGTTTAGTGACCCCATGGGAAGAGTATTAGGGTTCATCCCTCTGGGGTTTTGCTGAACAAAGAGGAGCAGGGCACTGGACCTTGTGTCAGATGCCACCTCTTCCTCCCGTCCCATGCTGGGCTCCCTCTGG
This sequence comes from Phalacrocorax carbo, assembly GCF_963921805.1. Classification (NCBI taxonomy): domain Eukaryota; kingdom Metazoa; phylum Chordata; class Aves; order Suliformes; family Phalacrocoracidae; genus Phalacrocorax; species Phalacrocorax carbo. The sequence goes on from NC_087528.1 coordinate 2,587,059, forward strand.
GTTTTTACAACCAACAGGTACCCGAGCACCAAACCTCTGCAGCGCTGGTCAGGGGTCCTGGGGATGCAGCTTAGCCTTGGCGGGGTTTTCTGGGGCTCCTGGTCTCTCCCAGCTGAAGTGAGGGTCTGCTTGGCTTCTTTCATCCCAGCATCCTCCCTCCCTTCCCACCTCTCCTCCCTCCCGACATACATCACGACGGGGCTTGGTGCCCTTTGCCAGAGCAGTGGTTTCAGCCGGGAATCCTCCCCTTTTGGATGGACATCATTCTGGCAAGCACCACTGCCCGTTGGGTGTATCCTGACTATACCACACCCTAAGCGCCTTTCTGCAGTGCCAATGGACAGAGTCAGTGGAGTGCACAGGGATGTCCCTCATCGGGTCTGTGCCACAAGACCGAGGGAGAGCCGGGCACCACGCTGCGAGCAATGGTAAACCTCTTCTTTCTCCTCCTGAGGATGGGCCCGTGTCAACGGGCAGCTCTCGCTCAGCCCCCGGCGTTCGAAATGATACAGCGGAATTTAAATCGCCAAAATGACACAGCGTAAACCTGCAAAACTCCTGCTTCTGTTGTGTGTTGCAGCTGGGAGAGGAACAGCCACCCAGGGCAGTTGTTATCCCACTCTGCCACCTGGGTCCTCTCTGAGCTGGTGGGGTGTCCATCGACACGCGCCCATTAGCTGTGCTGGAAAGTCAGGGTCCCTTGGCCCCTTCTGAATCCTGGGCCGCTTCATTGAAGCATCACTAGAAAGAGCCACATGCAGGGAGTTTTGAGCCATAGTGTATAAATTAAGAGAGATGAATAGGGTCAATTTTTGTCCCCAAATTGCTTATCGGATATCTGTCCTTCCCTAATACCTGCCCAGAATGCAATTCCAGCAGCAAAAATTAAGCAATGGTTTGTATTTTGCTGATCCCTTTCTGGGACCACGTTTGGAGCCAGAAGCAGTCTGTCTTCCTGGTAGGAGGTTAATTAGTCTGTGGTATAAATATGTGCATGCGTCATTTTGTGAAAGGTGATGTTGCATCGTGGTACGAAATTCAGTGGATCCGTAGGTGTGGTGTTGAAGACGGGAATCCGCTTTTTCAGAGGGGTGTCCGTGCACCGCAGCCCTTCACCCTCCTTGCTGAAGCCCTCTGTTTTGCTCCAGGGTGATGCTTCCAAGTCTGATTCCGAGGGGGATCTCTTCCCCCGCAGCCTGGAAGAGGAGGGAGGACTTAAGAAAAACTTGTCGAATCCAGCCTGTGAGTAACAACCCCAGGGCTCTTCCGCAGCAACCTTGCTTTGCTGTGAAAACAACGTGTCCCGAAGGGAAGAGCCTTCCTAGAGAGAGTGGCGTAGCCTGAGCCGTGGCATGCTCAGCCGCGGCCAGCAGGCCTGTGGCATGGGTTTGGGCTGTGGGATGCAGAGACAGACGTGATGGCATCGGGCCGTAATCTCCCCGCCGAGCCCAAGGCCTGGGCTTTTGGAGTCTCTCTGCAGGGGCACAAGTGGAGGAGCCGCAGGGAAGGAGGATGGAGGGGGAGCGCAGCAGGGGCAGGAGGTTCCCAGGGTTGGAGCTGGTGGTGTTGGCTGGAGGGTTGAGGGGCAGCAGGTGACAGTCTGTATCTGCTCTCCTCTCCCATTGGCACCTGATCCCATTCCTGATTTACACCCCCCCCCGCTCCCTTGCCAGGCTGAAGGACGGGCTCGCAGCTCTCCAGAAGGGCGTTTTGGCCCCCAGCCTCCTGATGCTTCAGGAGAGCCGTCCCTGCGCAGCCGCTTTCCTTGCCCAGGAGCAGGCTGTAGATGCGCCCCTGGAGGTGTGGCACCTAAAACCCGCTTGTGTCTTCCAGTGATGGCCCTGAGCGACCACCCAGAGCTGAAGAAGAGCCTGACCCCGCCGCTCATCATACACACCGCTGCCACCCCGATGCCCATGCCCAAGAGTGCCATGTTCGGAGACGCAGCGCAGGGCCACGAGTCGCGCCGGGCCAGCGGCGTCTCCATGGACCCTGCTGCATACGAGCTCAAGTCCCCGGTACTCGCGTCACCTCCTGCGGATGCTCAGCGGGTGCCCGTTGGGCTTAGGGGACTGTCTGTCCCTCCATCCACCCCAGCTGGCACAGCAGCAGCCCGGCGTGGGGTGGGTGGCACGGGGCTGACGCCCTCTCTGTCGCTGTCCTTCCCGCAGCCCAGCGCCCGCAGCTCCCCGCACAGCCCCTGGAGCGCCAGCAGCAGCTGGAACAGCCGCCGCTCCAGCTGGAACAGCATCGGCCGGGCCCCCAGCCTCAAGCGTCGGGGGCAGAGCGGCGAGCGCAGATCCCTCCTCTCTGGAGAGGGGAAGGAGAGCTCGGAGGAAGGGGAGAGCTCGGATGAGGAGCGCTCCAGCCGGGCCGGCAGCTTCAACGGCTCTTTGCCTCATCGCATGGAGTCGCTGGAAACAAAAGGCTCCTTCGACCTCCAGGATACCCTGCAGGTGCCCTCCCTGTACCGGACCAGCAGCATGCACAGCAGCCGGACCTCCACCTCCGAGCACCAGGACTGCAATGGGAAGACCTCTCCGGGTCTGCTGCTGCACCAGCTCCACCTGGATGACCCCCGACAGGACTGCGATGATGAAGGCAACATGGTAAGGAAACACCGAACACTCAGTTTGGGTTTTTTCCCTTGTCAAATTCATGCACGTACCTTTCTCAGGAGCGCACGGGTGGGTGCGAAGCAATGGCCCGCTGCAGGGGCCGGGTCTTGCCAGAAGAGCACGAGAAGGTCTCTGGGCTGTGGATGCCACCAGAAATGTGGTTGGCATCGTATTAAATATTTCGCTGCAGTATCAGATGGTTTGTGATGGAGAGATCAAGGCAAAACTCCCCAGGTTCCAGTAAAAGGTGCAGAGCAAAGGGTGTCTCTTGGAAATATATGCTTTTCTGGTTTTATTTTTCCTTAAAAGAAAAACAAAAAACCCCTAACTTTCTCCGCTCTCCAGCCACTATTCAGCTTTCTGCCCCCACGCACCACAGCGGACAATTTCTGTTGACATCAGCAGGCAAGGAGAGGGCAGGGTTTGGCCCCCCCGTTCCCGTGGCAGTGTAAGTCCCGTGGAGGTGGTGGCAATTTCAAAGGTTTTGCATTAATTTCAGAATGAAGAGGCATTAGTCTAGGACGCGTCTCTCTTTCACGGGCCTGAAATGTACCATTTAGGACATGTTAGCTAAAAGGGCTGCAAGCACAGGGAAGGGACGAGGGTCCCTGGCTCTTCTTCCATGTGGATGTTTGTGTCTTAAGGGAATTTGGCTGCTTTTCCAAGGTTTCTCATGTGGCTGGCAGAGAGGGGCTTGAGCTGGCGGCAGGATGCCTGGGGGGACTGTCCCATCGGGATGTTCCCAGGACAGCTTGGGGGGGTTTTGGGGTGTCTTCTGCTCTTCCCAGGTTACCTCTTTGTTTCACTTTACCTTGTTGTCAGGCTTAAAAATGTGATGCGTCATCCCCAGGGGGTAACTGTGTTTCTGTCGGTGGAGTGGAGGGGGTTTGGGTAGAGCCACGTGATGGTAACCGGGGCGGTATTGAGAACATGAAAGCTGCAGCTTGTGGACATGATTTTCCTGAGTTTGTTGAATGAAAATAGAATTTGGAGCATGTGAAGGGATGCGAAAGGCAGCGGTGACTCCAGAGAAGGAACAGGAGGAGAAAGAGAGTGCTGGCAGAATGGAGTCACTCAGCTGTGAATCGCCTTTAAAAAAAGCCATTATCCCATTACATCTCCAGCATGGATCCTCAGCCTGGGAGTTTTACTGATTGTCTTAACCTGGTTTTTAACCTCCATAAAATAAATTGAATTTTAAAGAAAAGGAGCAGTAATTATTTTTGGAAAAATCACTATTAAAAGTGATCAAGAGACCATGCTCTTTATTGCTAGCTAGGGATTTTTTTTTTCCATGCTCCATCTGCTGCTTTTTCCAGCTCACCTGGTCCAAACATCCCGCAGGTCCTTTCTTTTCCCCCTGCGAGATCAGAAGCCAGCAGCCCCCCTTGCACGGGACATCGTGTGATGGGACGTGCCCCTCCTCTCCCGTCCCACCCAGCCCCGCGGCCAGTGCTGATGCTGGGCTGTTGAATAAGATGCACGTTTTTAATCTTTGTTGTGGCAGCTGCTTTTAGCATAAACCAAACATCTTCTGTGTGCCGAGGTCTGGCCACGTAGGGTTAGACCAAAGCTTGTCCCTCAGTCCTCTCCCACGGAGTGGTCAGAAGCGAATGCCTAGGGAAAGGACAGGCAAAATAGGGTAAATAAGTTGTGCCCCAGCCCATGGTGTAGCCGCAGCTGGGACGTTGGCAGCTGGTGCCTTTCCCCGTGCTCTGAAATATGTCGTCACTGGAAATCGCTAAACCAGACAGATTGGAAAATATTGCTTAGATTAGTGAAATGAGCCCCCAGGTTGTGGAGCTTCCCTTTGTGATTCCCTCCTGACGTTCGGGGGGATGCTTTGCCCCAAATTAGCCTTGACAAAGTCAGAAAAAAAGTAATTATTTTTTAAAAGGAAAAAATAAAATTCAAAACTCCCTCACCAACTACAGAAGAAAAGAACTTGACTATTATTGAGATCAAAGTAATCTTAAATATGCCCTTCTGCAAGAAAGCGTCACATCTCTCCTTGCTGGCTGGTTTTGATGGCCTCTGCGCAGAAATGAAAGGAAGTGCAAAGGCTTCGTTTGGATCTCCCAGGCTCCCGTTACATTAGCGCCGCTCCGCTGCCTTCAATGAGTTTATTCTGGATTTACATCCCTCCGAGGGGCCCGAATCAGGCCCCTCATTGCTCTTCTCCCCAGAAGTATAAAATCAGGGGACTGAAATCTGTTCTTCGTTGCATGAATGCAGACGAGGAGGAACTTCCCGGGGAGAGCGATCTGCTGCCTGGTTGGGTTCATGTGGCCGTGACCGAGATCAGGGATCTGCTGCGAGGTCTTTGTTGGTCACATGTGCTGGATTTTGAATGCTTTTGGATGCTTTTCTACCCAAATTGCTGAACGCTTAGAGCAGAAAGTGAGAGAAATACTGAATCTGCAACCAAATAATGTGTTCCCCTCCTCCCAAAATCCTCACTGTACGTTGCAGTTGCAGCTCCTTTCCCCACTGCCTATCGCACCTCTTTCCGTGCCGTGCAGTCCAGCCGCTCCCCAAACCCTCTCAGCCTGCTCCTGCTGCATATTTAAATTAAATAATCAGGTCCCGAGTGCCTCTGTGCAGCTTCCAGCTTGCCTGGAGGTCCATTGCCGCTTGTAGAGCATTTTTCAGCTGTTCCCCCTCAATCCTTATAATAAATCTTTTATAAATCTAAGCCTCTCCCTGACTCCGAGGAGTGGATCAGTCATCTTTTAAAGCCAACTGCCTTTCATCCTGCCCTCAGAACTATATTAATAGCTGAAAGTCCTAAAAAAAAAAAAAAAAAAAGGAGGTAGTTAGCAGCAGCTATGGGATCAGAGGGCCCTGTTCGCACGCGGCCGGGTGAAGGCAGCACTGCTGCCTGCTAGCGAGCGGCGTCACACCGTGTCCCGGCCCTTGCCTGCGTCCCGGCGGGGGGAGCTCGGGTGGTCTTAGCCAGGGAGGTTTTGTCTAAGTAAGTGGCAACTGAATTAAAGAGCAGTTTTCTTCTCCTCCCGCATCTTTATTCATCCTGTCCAGGTGTGTTTTATGAACAAATAGATATGATTTAAACCACATAATTGATACATCGCTTTGAACATAATGCAGGCTTAAGCAGCAATCAGCCTGATTGTGAGCAGTCGATGCGTGTCTGGACCTTGCGGAGAAAGCATTTTATGGGACTTAGGCTGGAAATGCTGGGGTTTTATTTCACAAATATCTTACATTTGGCTCAAATTAACTGAACTGTGCTGGTCCACCGGCGGAAATCTGGAGTAATTCCTTTGACTTTAGATTTCTGCGGATGGACTTGGCCCCGTACAGAGCAGCCGGGCTGCGGCCCCGGCTGAGCCGGCCCCGGCCGAGCCCCAGTCCTCACCCTTACTCTAACACGCTGAATAGAGAGACACGATGGAAGACCGCTTTTTTGCCTCTGTTATCTGATTTAGCCCATGAACTGCAAGCTGCAACAATTAGCCAAACCCCAAAATATCTTTGGCATTAAAATTGGACAAAAGGAATATAAAGAAGCATTCTGTGCTGCTGACGCATTACCATTCACTACAAATCCCCATGATAAATACCAGAACTGCTTTGAATAATAGATACTTCTGGAAACCTTCCAGCTCGCAAAATGAACTGGACTGAGTCGCAGCTATTACTCCGTGTCCGGAGGCTGGAGTAGCAATCGCTGTTCTTTCTGCAACTTTGAGCAGACACCTGATTTTTATCCGTTTATTTACCTTTTTTAAATCTATGGATAATTAAGCTAACTAGGCTGCTCGAAGGGGTAACGCAACCCCAAGGATGCATGCTCTATTAAATACAGTTTAGAGAGAAGGGAGCAGTTCTGATTCCTTGCCTGGAGTTGGAAAAGGGATGTGAAAACAGCCAAGACGTGGCCAAAATGTGCTGGTGTGCCATGGTGTGCTCTGTGTTTGCGTAGACGGAGAGGGAAGGATGGATGGCTGAAGGAGAAGGGTAGAAAGATCTAGCTTTTTGTTGTTGTTGTTATTCAAACTTCTTATTTCACAAGGTGGTTTTCATTTTCTGAAGGGTTTAGGTTGTCACCAAGTGCTTTCATTAAAACCGACGCTGCGCTAGCTATTACCCATCGCTAATGAGACCCCTGGCTGAGTGCGTATAGGAACAGAAAACACTTCCTCCATTCCACTCAATTACCCTAACAAATCCCATTTTTACAGTCCAGAGTACCTCCAATTGCTAACAGTTTGGCTCCAAATGAATCCCCCCTCCCTGTTTCTAGGGTGAAATGAATAAAAGCGCCTCAGCCCCGGGGCCTGGGCGCTCCTGGGGTGCGAGCGGTGACTCCTGTCGCTGCTCCGCGCCCCTCTGCACGCTCACGGCGCTGAACATCTGCAGAAGAAACCCCCAAGGAGCCCGTGCAGCCACATTGCCCCGTGTGTGCCCACCCAACAAGCCCAGGTGGTAGCAGAGAAACAAGGGTAATGAAAGAGCAAGGATTCATTTTTATTTATCTGTCAGCACAAAGCACTGCGGTGACATTGCACACACCGGTCTTTGGATTTATCTTCTGGTGCTTTGATTTGGAAGGGCTGGGAAAGCCTCGGTTTGGTGGGCGAGAAGTTTGCCTGGCTCCTGCTGGCTGTCCGTGCGTGAGATGCTAGCACTGCAGTGTCGATTGGATTAAAGATCCTGACGTCCCCTCGGAGACCTAAGGATGAGAAGGCGACAAGACCTAATCCAGGGGCTGTTGCAGCCAGGATGAGGCTTCTCCTCAGTGTCCGTATTTTCATGTCTTTAGCTGACCTGTTGGCCAAGGCTTTTACAATCTGCCCTCCCGGCCTTAAGCGACCTTGCAGACAGTCTAAAACATAAGTATGCGTGACTAAGGATGCGCTGTGGTTTCAAGTAGGAATTAATTTGCAGGAGTTGGATGGCCTGTGTTAAGCAGAAGGTCAGGCTGGCCATGACGTTCCCTTCTGGATTTATAATTTTTGAATGAGACACAGATGCTTGCGTTTGTGTTCCTGGACCAAAACTTGGGTCCCCAAATGATTTCTTTGACTTTCCAGTGGTGCATGGACGTAGGGCTTGGCCCAGCAAGCAGCAGGAATCCCTCCTTCTGCTCCCTTTATAACCTCTGACATAAGCATTATATATTCTTGGAAAAAAAAAAACCAAACAACAAAATCCCAACAAAAATACCCCCAAACTCTTAGAAGATTCGGGCAAGCATCCGGCAAGTATCTGGAGGGACTGAGGCTGATCACAGCGGGTTATTAGTCCTCAGAAACTTGGGGACAAGGATTTTATTTACCATGTTTGTCCTCTTGGCTGACTGTGTGCCAGATGCAGTTACCGTGCGGAGGAAGAAGCAAGACCAAACCCTGTGAGCTCGCAGGTCTGGCACAGCCCTCGCCTGGCTGCCAGGGCTCCTTCTCCTGCCCAGCGGGATCTTTTTTTGGGGAGATCGTTTTATTTCACCTTTACTGAGCACTTGGAGATATGTGTTCAGTGAAAAATTGCCCTGAGTCCTTCACTTGGAAGTTTTGGGGGGTTATTTTTTTAACAGTTCTCTTTCTGTTTCCCTCCTGGTCTGCTGTACGTTTTCCTCCTAGAGCAAAAGGGACCGCGTGAAGGCATGGGTGCGGGCACGTCTCCCCACCTGCTGCAAAGAGAGGGACTCCTGGTCCATCTACATCTTCGCCCCTCACTCCAGGTAAGGCGGCTGCGCTCGAGCGGTGGTGGCACGCTGGGCACGCATGCCCTCGTTACGATGGCTCGCTCTGCCCGGCTATCCCAGACGGGTCTCTGTGCGTCAGTCCACAAAACTCCCAGTCCTTGCTCTAGCACTACATGGGGGTCGCACAGCAAATGGCCCCGGCATAGGAACATCCAGTAGAGACCCATAGCCCAGGGCATGGCTACAGCTTTATCGAGTTCCTCGTTTGCTTCATCGGTGATGCCAGTGCTCTGCAAGTTTTTCACTTGACAATGCGGGGAGTTTGAAGCAGGGCGAAAGGTGCTGCATTAAGCAGAGAAATCTGAGTTTGCCCCCAGTGCACACTTACAAGACAGCAAAAGATGCTCCTTGACCTCCTAAACCTGCCTTTCAACCTGGACTCCTCTGTCCTCCCCCTTCCTTTCCCCCCTCTCCCAACAACCCCCAGAAGAGATGCTCTCCTCGCCTGCAGGACCCCAGCTCTGCCCTTCCCAAAGCCCAGCCATGCCAGGGCCGCCTGGGCTCTGTGGCGTCCTACGTGTTCCTATAGACATAAACCCACGCTTCACGAGGGGTTTCCCCGGTGCGAGCTGGTGGGCCCTGGACAGCATTTGAGTTCATTCATACAAAGATTAGAGAGATTTTCAGAAACAGACTTTGGGAAATGTAATACGGTATTATAAATCCTGGGTCAGTGTACTGCCATCTGTCACAATAAATAGCTTCTGTCCCTTTGTTCCATGTGCGCTCAACCCTTACGGGCTTGCTGGGAGTATTTCTTCCTTTATTTAAGCTAAATCTGAGCACTACGGACCACGTAGGAGGTCAGATCCAAACCTGGCCGCGTGTCCGAGTTGTGGAAGCAGCTGCTCCATTTCCAGTGAACCAAAGTCCTCTACAAACGTCACCAAGGCTTGAATTTTGTGGCCCAGTTCTGTAGCTTGGATCCTTTTCTATTCATACCCCAATCTGCCTGCAGCGTGCGGCTCTGCCAGGGAGGGGATTGGGAGATTGCAGCTCATCTGCTTTGCAAACGGAGCTCTCGATCTCCCTGCCATGCGTCGAGCTGCTGCGTTTCTCCCCAACCATTTGAGCATTAATAGCTAGTCTGTGTTTCCTCTGTTTGTTTTGGTTTAGGTTTGGTTTTTTTTTCCTTCTTTCTCGGCAGGTTTCGTCTGATGTGTAATAAAATCATCACACACAAGATGTTCGATCATATCGTCTTGGTGATCATTTTCCTGAACTGCATTACCATTGCCATGGAACGACCCAAAATCGAGCCTCACAGTGCTGTGAGTTTCCAAGGTTAACCTTTTCCTGTGCTCCTCGTGGAGCCAACACGTGGCTTGGACCCCACTGCTGTGTGCTTGGTCTCGCTTTCTTTCTCTTTTCTAAATGGGGAGCTGCCAACACCCCCTGCATATCCTTTGAATTAGGTACAGCAACTCTCCTGGTCCCTACCCAGCGTCCTTTCAAAGTACAAGAGCAGGGCTCGTGGCCTGCAATATATGGAATATCCCATTTCTGCAAGTGCGATCAAGGTTTTAACACATGACATAAGCATGACATCTGTCTCTGTTTCCTTCCCCGAGAAACCTTCAAACACTTTTACTCTCTCAACACAATGTTCGTTTTTTCCATCTGTTCTCCACGGGCACGTATGCGTGGTGCGAAGGGAATGGGGGAAACTGTTCATTTCATACTCTTCTCTCCCCTTTGTGTATCAGCTTTGTTGTGACACAAGAAAAACTGAACTGATACATGCACGGCAATGCCATTTCCCTGAACCATTTTGTTTTAATAGACTACGTGAAGATTTCTCAAACCAGGCCCTTGCAGCACCAGCGTCTGTCAGTCAGAGGGGCAGAGTCATCCTATTGCTCTTTTATTTTAGCATTGTGGCTGAGCGATACGCTGGGCTCTTGCTGATGTGTTGCAAAAGACTGCTCATATCGCAATCATATAGAATCCTGTTTTATTGATGTAGGCGTGTCAGGCTGTTCATTTTTGTGGATCTTCAGTGTAAGACCTCAAAACTGGAGTCTTGGCTGCTCGGTGCCTATTTTAAGCCTTCCCTAGTAGTCCTTCTTACTGTAATAGTTTGCCCACTGGTCCCTCCCCTAAATCAATTTCTTTTCCTTTTGGTTCTCATGCAGTCGTGGGGCACCATCTCGCAGCTGCAGGAAGAGAGCAGGAGTCCCTGCCAGCCCATCTAGCAGGAGAAAATCACCCTGCTGCTCCCCAGATGGGGCACCCTGAGTCTGTCCCTTGAAATCCCAAATGCTTCTTTGGACCCCCTTGCTTTTTCCTCTGAGAGTCACCATTCACCAAGGCTGGCTCCAAAAGGAACTGTAGTTACCCCAAGATGAAGGGAATGGGGGGACATGCATGAGTCAGAGGAGTCCCCAGCAAAGAACTGTAGCACGAAAAACCCATACTCTGTATGAAAGGAGGAGGAGGAGCTGTGGTGTCCCTGGGCATTGGAGTTGTAGAGAAGAAAGGAGACAGTGCCTAGTGTGAGGTTCATCGGCATCAGGTTATAACCAGGGGTACCAAATCGGGTCACCCAGGGCTGGAGCTGAGCCAGGCCACGGTCTGGGAGCAGCAGGGAGGGGAAGGGGGATGCTGAGTGGTGGGGCAGGGAGCAGAGGAGCCAGGAGGAGCGCGCGGGCCCTGCCTGCGCTGGTGGAGCTCTCATCTGGAAACCGAGAGAGTTAGTTTAGCTTCAGTTCTTTAAAATAATTGTACTTCGCCTCCCCAAGCTGTGGATTTTCTAGCTGCTTCAAGCGAGCTCTCTTTGCCTGTCCCAGTTTCAGCTGGCTTATCGGAACAGGGGATGCCGTTGCTAGCCAACACGCGCTCCCCATCACAGAGTGTGCAACATGGGCCGGGGAGATTATCCTTGGAAATAGCCACACGCTTGCCAGAGAGGAATGTAATATCCTCCGTCTCTCCTCCATGCTATTGCTGTTTTATCTCCAGCTCCACAAGCAGGTCCCTACTCTCTTTCGCCTGGATACTGCCTACCCCTCTACAGCAGTCTTTTGTGTGGCAGTCAGCTAGCGGCTGGAGATGTTCCCTATCACAGCCCAGGCAATCACAGTGCAGGTCTAGGACCTAATTAATTATGGACCCAGTATGGAAACAAGCTACTCTGTGGTTCCTGAGTCACTTTCAGTAAATCATGATCTGGCAAGCGAGAGAGTTGCCAAGGTGTTTTGTCTTGTTTAAATTGCATCTCATTTTGAGTGAGAGATCTGCATCTCTTCCAGGACTGCTCTGTAGGGAGAGGCAGAAATAAATCCAAAATTGTTATTAGCAGAACTGGGCCTGGTTCAATTGTATGCATGCATGCATACATGCATACGCATCATCTTTCCTCCAGCCTTCGCCTTCTGCTGTCCGTTTCTCAGTGCAGGCAATCAGATTGTTCGGGGATTAGGGAAGAGTGTAATTTATTTAATGATCATCATTAAAAAGAAAGGTTTCTGCTAACTACAGATAGGGAACCGGTCCGTGGTCTCATCTGTAATCACTAGCTGCTGTTGCAGCGTGGTGGCAGCGAGGTCTGCATGGGCTGGTGGATAGCGCAGGGGACTGGGGGATGAGACTACTGGGCTTCACGCCCAGGTCTAGCCTGTGGCTTTGGGCAAGCGAATCAACCTTCTGGGGGCAGGTCTCAGCTGGCATAAACCCCGAGAGCTTTACTGGCTTCGGTGGAGCTGTGACAACTCCTGCCAGCTGTGCTTCAGCATCCCATGGGTCCTGCTTGCCTTGCAGCACAGCCGCTCTAATATTGACTTAATTTCTAGGAGAATTGGGAGCTCAGTGATATTTACACTGTGCGGTGACGTCCTCAGGTGAGGGGCAGGTGGAGATTTGTTAAGCATGCTCCAAGCGGGGGGAGATGTCCCTGTTTCTCTTGGGGGAGGGAGTTGGGGGGCAAATGGGGGGATTTGGGGGCAAATGGGGGGATTTGGGGGCTGGGGCCGGCGGCCGCCCCTGTCCATGGTGCTGACACAGGCCGGGCACGGCAGCGCTGCGCCGTGCGCGCTGGTTTTGTCTAAATATTTGGATTTTCCCCTCTTTGCGAGCAAACAGTCCGAGACTTGTTCCAGCACAGAAGCTGGAGGACAATTAGCAACCACCCAAATATGCACAGGGACATGTACGGCTGTGGAGAGCAGGCTATAAAACATTGTCTCTCATTTTCTTTTTTATAGGAACGGATTTTCCTAACGCTCTCCAACTACATCTTTACAGTTATCTTCCTGACTGAGATGACAGTTAAGGTAAATGTAGCTGGAGGATAAGTGTTCCTTTATTATATTAGTGATGTTTTATTAGGGTGGACTCACAAAACCCCTAGGTCTACCAGCTACAAGCAAGGTGTATATTTTCCTCTTCAAAATCATATTCAGATACCCACCACATGCCTTATTCTGAGCACGCTTTACATCAGAACAATTTCCCTGAAGTTGCACTTGATTTACACCATTATATGAGCAATGGGATGCTTCAATTCAGCAATCCTTCCCTATTCAGCAAAGCTCTTGAACACATGCTTAACTTCAGCCATGCATGTAAGTCCCATTGTCTTCCACAACCAATTGTCCTCAACAATCTAAGCAGTTATGTGCTTTCCTGAGGAGGGAGAGACTTAAGCACATTGAAACATTTTGCTGGATTTGAGGCAGGAGGCTCAGAAACCCATTGCTGTAAACCTCTCTTGTGTAATCCATAATCATCTCGCAGAACAATTGCTTTTTCTTTGGAAAGTTTCTCTAGTTTCTTTATTTGCAAAGCTTGTAAATGATTGCTTCGGGTCAGCCACTCTGAACCTTTACTCCAGCAGTCTGTAGGAATAAAATATGATCAAACTTTTTTGTGCCGGAGCTAAACATGTTAGGAACAGTTTTGGGCAGCTAGGTTTAGCTGCATTAAAAATATATCAGTTGTAAAGGACAATCTGGGATGTTTCTGCTGAGGTATTTTTACAATTCTTGAGATATAACAGTTTGCTGATTTGTCTAATTAGGCTTCTATACTGGGAAGCAAATGGACTCACAGGCTTGTATCTGTAAATAATGCATTCTCAGCAGGTTGCTAACTGGAAGAAACATATTGGATGCGATACTCATAATTTGTTGCAACTTGGTGTCCGGGCAGGTGGTGGCACTAGGCTTGTGTTTTGGGGAGAAAGCCTACTTGAAAAGCAGCTGGAACGTGCTGGATGGGGTGCTGGTTCTCATCTCTGTCATCGACATCCTGGTCTCGATGGTGTCAGACAGCGGCACGAAAATCCTGGGGATGCTACGCGTTTTGAGACTGCTGAGGACGCTGCGGCCCTTAAGGTAAGCAGAGGATAAGGAACGCCTAAAGACCGTAGGTTGTGCGTGCCGAAGGGGGTGCTGAGCCTCTCCCGCGAGCAGCAGCATTCCTGTAAGGGAAGGGGCAGGCGAGACAAGGTTACGGCGCCTGTCGCCAGCGTCGCGCCCAGCTTCCTGCTGCTCCGCAGACAATGAGCGTCCGCAGGTCCTGCAGAGCCGCGAGGAGCTCCAGGCACTCGCTGTGTTTTGGGACCAGCCCCAAGTGCCGTAGTAAACTGATCAATGCCTCTTTTGCTCATTAAAACACACATCCCCTGCTATTTGTGTTCTCATTTGCTCGGTGTAAAGTGCAGCTTAACAGCTTCTTCTCCCCCTTTCCTTCAGGCAGTCAATGGCTTTCATAACAAAGAAGGAAATTAGTAGCAGGTGGCAGATCATTTTTAAGGAAGCAGAGACTAAACTGTTGCTTAACCTAGAATGCAAAGAAGCCTTTTTCCCCTCAGTTCCCCATTAATTTTACAGAGACATTTATTTTAAAAATTGCCCGGACAAGATGAAAGCGATTGTCCTGGTAACGTGGTCCCCCATCTCTGAGAGCAGCAGTATCCCACGCTCCAGGGGCAGGTACTCCTCTGACAAGAACCTGCCCAAGGACCAGCCTCTTCCAAACAGGCACCTGCTTTGTCCTGCACCCCAAGGCATGAAGGTTTTTCTCCACGCTAAATGCGGTCCCTCTTTAATACCATTGTTGCTGCTCTTGTTATGCAGCACCTAATAAACCTTCCTGCTCAAAGCATCTTTGTGTGCCTGTCATATCTTACTGCTGCTTCCTTCATAAAACGTTCACTTTGAGTCAGGATTTTCTCTTTCAGGACAGAAAAATAGGACCCTGCTTCTGACATAAGATGTTGTTTTACTACCCCTGTGTGAATAATAAGTCTAAGTAACAATGGCCATGCCTATACTTATGTTTTTGAAATATCCTCAACAGCTCTGAAAGACATTCTCTTACATTGGGCTGTATTATGTTGTGCCTGGTGAGTTTTAGGACGCGCCTGCTTTCATCATTTTTATCTGGACAGATAGTGCCGTTGGTGTGGTTCAGCTCCCTGACCATATGACTGGACTGTCTTCCTATCTGACGCCAGCGCAGACTTTTTTTCTCTTCATGTGGCCCCTGACATCTCCATGTAACCTGTAATTTCTGGGGGCAGTTTCTGCCAGATTGCTGGTTCAGTAGATCTGCTCTGCTCTTCTGTTATGGCTGATTTTTGATCAATGTTAAGAAAATCTACAAAATAATCTGGATAGCGCTGGGTAAAAGATTGATTTCCCATCTCTGAACTGTGGAATGCAAGTTTCTCTTTTGAGGTGGAGTGGTTAAATCGGATCGAGAGGAAGAAGCTTGGGTTGTGCTAAGCCCTGCTAGGGTCACCTGTCTGATCTAGTAAAAGCCCTGTTGTGCTTCTTTGTAGGTCCGGGCTGGCCAGGACCTGGGCCTTTGTTTACTAGAGCCTTTCTCTGCAGTCACCTATGTGCATGAGTAGTCGCAGTTATGGGGAACAATCCACTGAGTAACCGCAGCCTGGAGGAAGACCTGCCATCTGGAGCATGTGCAGGATTAGGCTCTTCCATTGCTATTCCGTTCCTGTTGGCATTTGATATGTTTCCTCAAGAGAGTGTGTCGATGTTTTCAGCCAACATACTGCTCTCTGCTACAAAGGAAATGTAAAAAGACAGCAACAAGCCCATTCTCTAAATATGTTCACAATCAGTTCTATTCCCCTGTAATTAGATTTGTAGGAAATGAAAAAGCAGCCATCAAACTGGGGCTTTTCAGTAAGTCATAAATCTCCACATGTGGAACCCCATCTGCCTCTGCGATGCACATCTGGGCTGCCCTGAGCACGCCTCTGCCCGCAGCTGCCCGCTCTGCCTCTGCCGCAGGCTGTGCCGCACGGCGCGGGGATCTGCGTGGGCTGTTCAGCGGGATCAGCATGGGGTGACAGCTGGGACAGGCGACCTGAGGCCTTTGCACACCGCGGCTCCAGTCCCTGGGTCCAGGTGAAGTCCCTGGTGGAGACTGAGCCAATTTTTCCTTTCCAGGAAAGCGTAGGGCAGAGACCAAAGAGAATGCTCTGTCCCCAGCACAGAGGAGCTAACCCGGCTCCTTCTGTCCTCCCTTCCCGTGGGCATTCGGGGACGGGGCTGCGGGGAGGACACCCTCGGTGAGAAGCCAAGCCATGGCTTGTCACACTCAACTGGAGGGCAGGGACAGCCCTTGTCGTCTCTGCGTTGGCTTTCCTGGTTGATGGTCTGAAGGGATTCTTCTTGCAAAAGATATCCCTCAATCTGTCACTTATTTTCTACCGTGAAAACAACCCCGTTGCTTTATGCAGCACACAAAGCCATGCATGCTCGTGTCTTTTGCACAGGCATTAAAAAAAACTGGCTTGTGTGCCAATCACGGGCTCTTGATTGCATGATTGATTATCAGCCTCCAAATTGAATCCATGAGGATTCGAGCTCAGCTTTATGACCAGAATTCCCAAAATATATTCACAAAGGAGTGCCATTTAAAGAGGTTTCCATGACCCTCTGATGTTTCAGCCAGTAGAGGGATTGCTTATACAATAACATTCCTTCCTAATGCGTTCAACCTGCTGTTGTTGGGATCAAGTGTTGTAGCTTAAGATACAAGAGAAATTAAAATTGAAAATGTATTCAGAATTAATGTGGATGGACTTCAGTGCTGGTTTACTCTCTACAGAGCCTGGGCTTTGACTTCCAAAGCAGATGGATAAATTATTCACTGTTCATACCATTGCAGTATGAAATAGTAATTTCATAGACTCTCTTCTATCTATCATATTATCACCTTTGCTAGTTTTTTTGTAATCTGTGGAGGAAAGTCTTCATTAATGTTGACCTGCTGCTTTATCTAAGCCTTGCTACTTCTTCTGAGAGCTCTGATCAGACTAGCAGGCTTAACATTAGTAAATGTGATCCAGCTGGGATGAGGCCGGCAGTGGGTTTGGAGTGTCTCACATCAGGGGTCTTAACAGCTTTGGGAATGCTGAGACCAGCAGAACCAGGAGGAACTCAAGGGATTAACATTTCTTCACATTGGGGGGGGAGGGTCTCATTTCAATTTCCCCACTTGTCACATGCCTAATGCAGGCTGGAGTTTTCCTGAGTTCGACCCCGGTGAGTCTGCGGCTCTGGCACGCCCGGAGGGCTCCAAATCAGCTGCATCCTCCAGCGATAAGTTGCAGGAGTGGTGGGTCACATAATTTTAGTTTACACGCCTGATATCAGCAGGACCTTGGGCAATATTGTTGAGGCGCAGGGTGCCGTATGTTGACGTATTGGAGCTGACACTAATAATCTGGAAATGCTGAGGATTTTATTGGCACTTCTTAGGGAGTTATCAGACTCTCAGGGAAGCGGCAAAAGTCTTTGCACAGACTTGCCTTGACATTGGATGAGGCCCTTAGTTTGAGGCAGCTTCAAGGTCTGAAGATTTTAATTAGTAAGAACTATTACTTTTCAAAATTTTTCAAAATCTTTTCTCCCTGTAGGGCTGGAAACAGCACTGGTGTGGAGCTAAACTGGTGGCAGCTTTTACCCTCATGCATTCTCATTTGAGGAATTCCCTGGTTGATCAAAACTCTGAAAGCAGCCAAATGCTGCACTTTCTCAGCCCTTTTTTTCTCAACACACATGACTTTGTGAAGTCAGACAAGTAACCTCCTATTTTCTTTCTCTGCTGGATACCAAAGAGTATCTCACAAGGGAAGTCACTTTATTATTTCTAAACTAGGCTTTCTTAATAAGTGTTGGAGAAAATTATCAACTTTAGATTCTGGAGGCTAAATTTCTTCCTTGTTCCCCAAAATTTAAGGATGCTCCAGTAGTTAGACAACAGGCCTTTTATTTAGGAGACGTGACTTTGGTTCCATCTTGTGCGACAGTGGGCAGAATAGCTAAGTCAGGATCCCTAAAGGCACCAAAGTACCTAATTTACATTGAAATCACTGGAAATGACGTGCCTGTGTACTTCTGAGAACACGGCTTGCGGTCCTTCTGTGCCTCAGTTTCCCATCCATAGTTTGGCAGTTGTCATAGTATTTTACCCAGGACTGTGTGAAGGTTATTGGTGAGGGATGGTGAGGTCTTGAGGCCATCTGAGGATCCGCAAGAGCAATTCAGCCTTAGACCGTCCAGCCCAACGCTTGCGGTGTGCACTCCGATGGGGGGGAAGAGTCCTTGCCCTGCGGACACTGCCCGTTAGGTTGGAGTCGCCAGCTCCTTGCGTTGGGCACACTAACATGCCGTTCAGCCTCCTCTGCCGGCTGGCCTCAGCTCAGTGCTCAGCGCCGGTGCAGGTGCAACACGACAGCGTAGCTGTCCCAGCGAAGACCTCAGCCTGGGCTAATTCACACGGGCAGTCTCCACCTGCCACGGCTGATGGGGTCCGCACCATCCCCTGGGGCATCTCAGCCTTGAGTAACTTTCTGCTCCCTAAGCCATCTCACTCCCTGGCTCATTCCCTAAAATAACCCATATCTGAGCATCAGGAAAGCTGAGGCGTCCAAAATAGGGAGCCACAGCAGCTACCTGGAAGAGACACCCAGCATGAGGAATAGAAGCATCTGCCTTTTGTGTTTCACTGCTAAAGGAGTGGATAAAAATACCACCATCTGTTTCTTCTTTAAAACGATAATTGATGAGTTACCCTCGACATATCAAGTAAATATTTAACCAGAAAAAAGGGAAATAGTTTTTAGCTTTACAGAATACTCTTTAAAGCCAACAGTTTTTGAAAGACCTGCTGCCTGTGCGCTGAGCTCTGCAGTTTGCTAAACCTGTCGGTTCTGGGGCAGGAGAGGGCTGGTGCAGGCTTGGCTGGGGTCCCAGCTAGGGCCATGCATGTCGGGCATGTGGATGTGTCCATGGGGACCTCTGCTAGGAGCACCATAGCCCAGGAGGGGGAGAGAGGAGGAGAACTTGGATCCTCTCCAGGCAACAAAACTCCAACTGTGCTTCAGGTGGTGCAGCCAGACTTGGGGTGAAACAGGAGAGGCGGTGAGAGGACTCCCATAGCAAAAGAGAGAACCAGGCAGAAACAAGAAGGTGGGGAAGTTTGTGGCGCTTTTGAGTGCCAAGTGTTCAAAGGAGTCACCAGCCGGTGCCCAGAAACACACAGGAGCTTCCCTCCCGCCGACTTACAGAGCAGACAGCTATTTCTGCCTTGGGAAAGCACAGTTTCTATGGCATCAGTACAAATTGATTTACAGCACTAGTGAAATGCTTAATTCCAGTTGGTATCAAGAGGAGGGAGACATGCAAGCTCTTCAGATGCCTTTCTCCGTCCCCCAGCTCTCCACCTTCGGGTCTGTGAGCCCAAATACCCCATTCATCTTGCCCAGCACGGCGAGATGGCTTCTCTAAATCACACAAGCCTTTACCTTTCATTGTAGTGTTGTCCTTGAGGGTATAGCAGAGCTTCTCCTTTTTCTTTTTTTACCTGCTTCACTCATGATGCCCACGTTATTCTTCCCCAACCTTCCTGTATGATCTAATCCTCTGTTATGAAATTCTATGCAGTACCAGCTGGAGAAGAGCTACGGGAATAAGGTTAGATACCTCTGGTCCTGTTGGTGAAGTCTCATCTGGATGATACCGCTTTGGTTGTACAGTGGGTATAACGTGGAGACTGATAGTACTGAGGGGTAGCTGAGGCCTCCGTACACAGCAGCACTATAAGGACACGTAGAGATTTTTTATTTATGATGAGGGTGGTGAAACCCTGGCCCAGGTTGCCCAGAGAGGTGATCGATGCCCCATCCCTGGAAATATTCAAAGTAATTTTGGACGGGGCTCTGAGCAACCTGATCGAGTTGAAGATGTCCCTGCTCACTGCAGGGGGGTTGGACTAGATGACCTTCAAAGGTACCTTCCAACCCAAACCATTCTGTGATTCTATGATCACTACAGATCTGCAGGGAGCTGTGTAAGAGTGGCTGCTCCATTTCACAGACTGGGACGGGGAAATCAAGAGCCTTGCCTAAAACTACGCAGGAATGGACACTGGGAGGCCCTCTCTTTGCAGTCCTGGACAGGCTACAGGCATAAAGGTGTGTGTGTGGATGGCCCAGAGCAAGAGACCGGATCCTGGAAGGTGTGATCAAGGCTGGAAACCTGGAGAGCTCTTTGGACCAAATGACAGGAAAAGGAAAATACCACGGCTTGAATATATTATAGCGAATGGTAACTAGAAGATGCTGATCAAGAATAGGTCGTGGGTTAGATTAAAACAATCATTCCAGGCCTGAAAAATATGGGGATAGCTTGTATATCTTCCTTTCCTAGGTCCTTCTCCAGTGACTTTTCTGGCCTGTCTCCTCATATGTGGTCTCCTCTTCTTTTATGCAAAGCTGCATGTCAAGGCAGAGACCGTTTCCCTCAAACAGCTCCATAATCTCACAGGTCAACCTTCCAGAACTGCTTTTTCCATCATGATTTTTGAGTTATTTGCCACCCTAAAAATTTCCTAATGTTGTTTTCTCCACATCTTTTATCTTCATAGGAGGCAGAACTGGGCAAGAACAGGGCTAACATAGCTTTTGTGCTTACTTGCCCCCACAGAGTCATTAGTCGAGCCCAAGGACTGAAGCTGGTGGTGGAGACTCTCATGTCATCCCTGAAGCCCATTGGGAACATTGTGGTCATCTGCTGTGCCTTTTTCATAATCTTTGGGATCCTGGGAGTTCAGGTGAGTCCCCTGTAAACCTCAGCACCTAACCCAAAACCGTAACAGGCCCCAGATTGTCCCATGTCTGGGTATCTGTATTGACGGGCACACTCTAAGCCTTTCTGGAACCAAACCAGTTTGGCCTCCTTGAGGAGCACTCCTAGCGAGGAGGAAGCCGATTTCCCATTATTGGTCAGCCATTAAAAACTCATTAACAATTACAGCCTAACAACAGTGGCCCAGCTACACGCATCCCTACCCGCAGCTGAAAGAGCCACGGTTAGGGTCAGTTAGCGGGGCTGGTTTTGCCTCCCCCTGGTTCCATCAAGGTTTTCTCCCCAGCTCTGGAAACGTGTGTTGGTTTTGAATCCGTAACTTTGCCACGGTTAACAGCCTGACATGACTCAGACCCAAGGGCTTACGTGGCGCTCGGTTGCTTCCCCAGCAGCACAGCACCATCTTTCTAGTGCTCTCAGACACGTTTATTCCTGAATGCCCAGCCTTGGCTATGTGTCACTTGATGTGTTGAACTTCCTTGAAGCTTCCCTATCTTATGCAGTGATACAAAAGCCAGCGTGACGACCCCCTCAAAGGACGGAATGGGCTTTCTTCGTCCTTTCCCCACCACAAGGACTTCTGCTCTGCCTGCAGCAGGACATGAACCAAGCTGTTTCTCTGCTTTCTTCCCCCGGCCACACCAGGGAAGGGTCGGGCCTGAGGCATGACATGTACCACCAGAAAAACGCTGCTCAGGGAAACTGTTAAATCCCATTCCTGTTCTGTCCAGGAGATAACATGGGGGCATCTGCCTCCACCTTTCTTCTAGGTATAAGCCAGTGGGGAAATAGAAACTCTCAAAGCAGAAACTGTTGGTTTGTAAACTCCAGAGAGACCTTGACCTGGAGATTCGTCCGTATTCTGGCAGTTTGTATAACTGAAAGCTTGCAGAAATAGAGATTTCTGAGTCTGCTTCCTGCCAGTCCTGCTGGCAATATCCTCAGTCCCAGGAGTGCAGGAACCTGGGGGAAAAGTGGCAGAGTTTCCGATACAATTGGTTTCTCGTTACCTGAGAAGAGATTGTTTCATATAAATATTCTGACATAACACTTATTTCTTTCTGAAGTTTATCCGACCTGTCACAGGTCAGCTTTAGAAAGCAGCTCTGTTTGGCTTTGTTTTGGAAAGGTGTCTTATGTAATATTTTATACTAATATACTGTTTAAATAATAAATACAGTATTGAAAATAAACAGAGAAGAAAATCATGCCATCCATAATCATCTCAGCAGCTAGATTGGCTTAGCATTACAGTACAACAACATCCATCCATTATACTAAACAGATTCATAAAACTAAGCATATCCCGTAAAACAATATAAAACTCAGACACGGGAAAATTTATGTCAAACAACAAAACTTGCAGCATGCTCTTTGAATTTCCTCCCTGCTAATTGTGATTGCTTTCCCTGGTGACTTGCAGTCTGACGTTAAATTGTCATGACTATTGATGTGCTTAAGTGGTAGATACAAGCAAGGCTGATCCTGTATTCAGGATGCAAAATTCTCAGTTAATATTTATGGCTAATTAGGTGTGAGATGAAGGCCATAGCTATTTTCTATAAAAAGATGATCTCTCAAAGTTACAGTTGCTTTTCCCATGTAGATATAAACTGGGGATCAAGCTTTTCACGCTATTAAAATCCAGATGTCCGGGTTTCTAACAGTGTCTCCTCTTAGCGGGACTGTTCTTATTGTAGAGCTTGTCTGCACATGAATAGTCATTAAAAAGACACAAGAAATAGATTGATAAAATAAGTACAGTAGGAATCACTGGGTCTTTCGCTTTTGGAAGTCCTAAAATCTGAAGCAGTGGCAGGGATCAGCGTTTTTGCAAATGGGGCTTTGTATTTCCAAGCCCCATTAGTAGCTGTGTTACTGCTCCCGCCTGAGTGGCCTTGCAGTCCAGCTCCTGCAGAAGTTGTATTTATAGACAATATATTAAAAGCAGTTGTTTACCTTCCTGCTTAATTAAAGCTTTTCTCTGTGAAGGCTATATCTCCCCAGTCCGCCTTACCCACGGATAGTGTTTCTCCATGGAAAGATCAGGGAATACTTCTCTTCTCGCATCCAGAAGTTTTATGACTGCGTTGAGTGGTGATTAATTTTGCATGCCTAGAGAACGTCCCGCTGCTGTTGATTTCTGAAGGAAACCCATGGAGCAATGTGTGGGTTTATCTTGTTCGCTATTATTTCTACCGATACTTGACTAGAACAACAGATCAAAACCCGTCAGCATCTTTTCTCTGTATACCCAGGTGGTGTTTTAAGGAGCCTGGAGAGCAGGCTGCCGTTTCCCCCCAAAACAGTGATGTCAGTAGCTTCTGTCAGCAAATAAAACCAGATTTGTTGGATGTCTCCCAGGCTTTGATACCATCCATCCTGCTAGAATCAATCACCCTGTCTGATGCAGTAATCATCCCCTGCCATTCTCTGTTCTGTGTGCAGGAGGCACCAGGTCTAGAATTAAACGCATGGAGGCTCATGTTCCTCATGCAGGTGTAAATCAGGAGCCAAGACCTCAGGAGTTGTGTCTCTCCTGGCTTACACCAACGAAATAAACTTGGGATCAGGTACCCAGCACCAGTCGGGCTTGACTTCTTAAGCTCTGCACATAAGGAATAATTTCAGAGACCCCTGCACGGGCTGTGGAGCCTGATGACAGCTGGAGAACAGCACTGAGGGTCAGAGACCGGAGCTGGACTGACAGCAATCTTGATTCAGCGAGAGCCCAACGTCACTCGCAGCAGCTTGGCTCCTCTCCGCCGCATCTCCTTGTGACCTGCGAGAACAGAGCTTAGTCCATCGCTGTGCCTCTTCAGTGCCACCTTTCCTCTGCTGACAGAGGGCCCCCGTTACATTTAATTTGTCGGTGACTCTTGAAACCAGCGTCATTGACTGGCCTGGAGTCACGGGAGTCATTCCACGTGTGGCAAGAAGCCATTAGCTGGTCTGGGCTATTAGCCAGGGCTACGCTTGAGCTGGCATCCCAGAAGGAAAGGCCTTTAGGCCAGTCTCAGATCACTGAACCAGGCAACCTAATGCACGAGGTGGGTGTCCTAAATGGTGTGAAATCATGCACTTGCTCATTAGGTGCATATTGTACAGGCTGCTCGCACTTAATAACCAGCACGAATGAGGCCGTTTCCCTTAACTACTCTGGCTGGCGTGGGCTGTGCAGAATACCCCAGGAGAAATGCCCATCAGCTGCAGAGAAATCCCGTGGACCGAACCCTTACCTTTCCTCTCTTTGCGTCTTTTGCAGCTTTTCAAAGGCAAGTTTTTTGTCTGCCAGGGGGAGGACACCCGAAACATCACAAATAAATCGGACTGTACAGAAGCAAGCTACAAATGGGTCCGGCACAAGTATAATTTTGATAATCTCGGCCAGGTATTAATAGAATGGTAATCTGCTTCTTTGCTCCTTTACTTCCTTGCCTTAAAACCTGTGCATTATTATCCCATGGGATTTTCTTACAGGGCACTACCAGTAGCAGTAAATATTCAGTTCACATACACAGCGTTCTGTCTCTCTAAATCCCAAAGGTAGTGTTTCCAAGCAGGCATACACTTCTTTTCGGAACAGAACAAGCACATGTGGCTTCGTGGAGTACTTAATTGCTTCACTGCTACATAACAAACCAAATATATCTTGCAGAAGGGCTTGTCTAATAGAGCCGGACACTTTCAACCATCTCTGCAACACAGCCTTATTTTAGCAGCATGGTAAGGACTAATTAGTCGGGAGCAGTAGGGACCTGGAGGGTGGAAATGAAGCTGCTTTTGTCTTCGGCTTTGTGGTTTCCAAATGAGCGCTCATTGCTGAACCGGGCGCTGTCATTGATAAGTTTTTGCTGTCAGGAGAAACCTTGGGCATCAAAGTGTCCTGTTATCAGACAGGTAATGATAATCCCCAGACAGGAAAGGGCAAAGAGGAGTAAAATGTTATAGGTAAAAGAGCTTTAGTGCAATTCTGTCTAACTTTTTTCCCATGTATTTCTAGGCCCTGATGTCTCTCTTTGTTCTGGCCTCCAAGGACGGGTGGGTGGACATCATGTACGATGGCTTAGATGCTGTGGGAGTTGACCAGCAGGTACGTGCTCTAGCAGAACTGTAAGAAATGAGTTGTCAAAGGTCACACGTTTTGGCTCTTGTTTTGCAAAATACTCTTAGTTTCCACAGTCAGGTGGGGTTATGGGGCTGGGATCGAGGGAGCCGTTTAACCCAAGTCCTGGGGCGTAACAAGGACTCAAGTTGAAATGTCTGGACCTGGACCTAGCATTTTCCCTACAGATTTTGCGACACAACTGGTGTAACTAGCGTTAGGAGAACTGCTCCTATTGAAGAATGGTTTGACTTTTTAAGCAATTTGGACATCTCAGGAGAACAGAAGTGCTTTGTGTAGGTACAGGTTTTCAGTGAGGGACTTACAATAGCTGCAAAGGATGCAACTGTCCTGCTGTTGGCAGAACAGAGGTGACTCGTCTGTCCTCAACGTGCTTTGCGTTTTGGGAGCATTCAGTTAGAGTGTCTCAGAGGGCTCTAATTCTCAGGAAGAGCAAAGCACACCAAGCTGCCTCAGAGGGCCACCTGTGGGTTTGTGGATGGGGCAGCTGTACCAATTTGCTCCCCTTCTTCCCCCCCACCCTGGTTTTTGGGGTGGTTTTTTTTGAGGTTCAGTTGATATTTGCCTTCCTCCACTTTGCAGCCAGTCATGAACTACAACCCGTGGATGCTCCTCTACTTCATCTCCTTCCTGCTGATCGTGGCCTTCTTCGTCCTCAACATGTTCGTGGGGGTGGTGGTGGAGAATTTCCACAAGTGTCGGCAGCACCAGGAGGAGGAAGAAGCCAAGAGGCGGGAGGAGAAGAGGCTTCGCCGGCTGGAGAAAAAGAGAAGGAGTAAGGAGAAACAGATGGCTGGTCGGTAGTCTTTCCACATCTTTCTGAGTCCTGCTTGACCTTCCACATGATCCCCTCCTCCCTTCCCTCCCTCCTCCCTCCCTCCCTCGCGTCTGGTGATCATTCTTCTCCCAAAAGCATGTCCAGCTATAAAATTTGCATGAAGGAAATAGTGTCGTTTTAGGCTGAGCAAGGAGCCACGGAAGCCTTTTTAATGGCTGCATGATTTGCAATGAGTTTTTCATTGGAGGTTATTTAAATTAAAATATATTAATAATCAGACCTGGAGCTTCTTGGATAGCAGAGCTCAGTGTTACACAAATAGTGATAACTGCAAAGATCAGCAGTGCCGGATGGCACCATAAATCTTCTGAGTCATGACCACTGTTGCTGATAACTGGATTCACTATTTGGTTTATTACAGCCTTGTAATGCCACAGTGATGTTACCTGTCCCATTTATCAAGCAGGTTTATTTATCGGCACAGTAGCACCACTGCTATTCAAGAGTGTAATAAAATAATGGAGCCATCTCATTCTAGTAATGCTTAAAAACTCCTTAGAGAAACATATCAATGCATTTGCTTGAGAAATACAGATTAGAAAAAAAAAAAGCAGACGAGGAGAGTAACTCACTAGGCAAAGTAGCGCTGATGCAAATTGAGCCAAACTCCCAACTCGATGTGCAAGCTCGCAGCCCTGCCTAGAGAAGGCTTTACAGGTGAAAGGAGGCTAGACCTCCGCTCTGCCAAAAGTCTCCAACCTGACATTTGTCTTGTAGGTTTTTTTTTTTCTTTTAATTTGGTTGAATAAGTAAGACACAATTCAGCCAGAGGCCACAGGTCGGAGGTACTCTTCTTCTCGCATGCCCTCTCTTCTGACTGAACTTTCTTCGTTGCCCTTTGTGTCCATGGCCTTGTGCTTTCCCTCCCTGGTCCGTCTGCCTGCTGCTCTCTCCGTGTCCCCTTTCACTTCTCTTCTCTATCTTTGACAGACTTCAGTACTGTTTAAGAGGCTGTCTGATCGGGCGCTTGTTCCGAAAGCTGGTAATATTAAGTCTGATTTATTTTTTTTAATAGTCTAAGAGGTGTTTAATAGCCGTGACAGGCTTAATCGTGCAACCACATACCACAGCGGTGTCTCAGCCTCTCTCTGTTCAGCACTTACCCAGCGCTCTCCTTTGGTCACATCTTTAAGTCCCATGAGCTTCACAGGTTTTGTAACCAATAGGATGTATCACACCAGCCTCTGGACATCAAACTTTGGTTTATGCCAAGAGCCTGGCTTCCTCGATGGTCAGTGGAAAGATGGAGGCTTCCCTCAAGAGCGGTGGAGGACACGTTAGACTGCTCTCAGTTAAGTGGGATACAGATGGAAAGAAATTTTTTTGTTGTTTTTCACATCAAGGAAATGCCTAGAAAGCTCTTTTGGTCAGTCCAAGTTCCCAAACACAGTTTCAGGCTGATGAGTTAGAAAATGTTTTTAAAGGCTGGATAGAAAGATCCCTATTTAAAGTTGCAGTTTTGGAAAGCAGATATTTCTGCAGAAGAAAAATAGATGTTTAGTTATTATTAATGACCTTATTTGTAATGCTAGAGGAACTGGAGGAAGAAAAGACGTAAGTCTGGGCAATTTCCCAGTGGGAAGGAATCACAAACCATCCTTGGAGATGTAGTTATTCATTCAGTCCTATGAAATGCCTAATTAAAGAGGCAATAAACAGCTATTTTACTGAGGATCAAATATTGCTGAGTATTCAATCCCCATAAAAACCTTTCAAGAGCAAAGTATGAAGCCCTCCAAATCACTTCAGAACAGTTTTCCCAATTCGTGTTCAGTGAAACATTGGTTTTAATTGACTGTGTCTGGCTTTGCCCTCGGAGGAAACAGATGTCATTGCTTAGCTTCGCTCGGCATGATGGGACCTTGCAGATGATACCGAGACTAGGGCTTTGATTATGCCAGCAACTGCATGGGGGCTCCTTTCAGCTGGGCTTCCTGAGGGTCCCCAGATACCCAAACCAACCTATGGATGTCAGACATAGACAGACGTAGACATCTGCCTGGTTGCACGGTCACTTCTGATCGTAGACCCTTCAAATGCATTTACCCAGTCGGACATCCGAAAACCAGAGGAGCATGTGAGACCCCCGCTCGGTGAGGTGTAGGCAGATGCGGGAGTGGTCGCTGTAAGGTGCGCTGGCCCAGCAGGATGTGTACAAAGTCCATCCTTCAGAATTGTTTTCTCCTTCATCATCATCATCAAGTGAGAGGGTTCTCAGGGATCTCTTGGGCTTCCACCTGTGTACGTGGGGGAAGCACAAGAGCCCTTCTTTTTTCACGATGAGCCCGCGTACCTGACCCCACCCTCCACGAGGCACGAGGAGAGGATCCCGCGAGGAGGCATTGCCAGTAGAGGTGATGGAGAGCCGGAGAGCCGTAGGGACCTCTGAAGGGGAAGGGAAGTCTTGCCGTGTGTCCTGCCGGGTGATTAATGCCATTTCGTTCTTTTAGATCTAATGCTGGATGATGTATTAATGGAGAGCTCAGCCAGTGCAGTGCAAGGTACTGGGAAGTCGGCACGTCTCGTCCCACTTGAATGGCAGTGCTGTGTCACTAACGGCTGGCCACCGCTGCTGTGAGGCATCCCACTAAACCGTGTGTGTGGTGCAAAGCTCGTTTGCTTACTTCATGGCACACGCATATCATTCTGAACTGCAGGTCTGCAGACCTGGCTCAGGGCTGACACTTACAAACCCTTGATCATGTTACGTTCCTCAGTATTTTTTTTGTTCTGGTTTTCATTAAGACACTGTCAGACTTTTCATGGCTTTTATTTTTTTCTCTCTCTTTTTCTTTTTTTTTTTTTTTTTGTTTTTGTTTTTTTTTTTTTTCTTAGAGAATAAAGACTGGACTGTGAAATGGGTCCTTTATTGTTTACTCTAGCTTTCCAACCACCGACTTAGGAGTCTCTGAATAATTTGCAGGAGTGTCTCTGGAAGGCAGTCAGTCTCGCTTAGGGAGGTTATTTCATCATTTCTCCAGCCCTTGCTCGTTGCTCCACAAACGCTGTGCTTCAGGGAGGCATAGTATTTTTTCAGTAGGGTAAGATTCAATATAGAGCAGAGCCTCAGTGCTGTAACAGAGAGATCAACCCCACGCCAGCCCTCAGCGTGGGCATGGGGCTTAGCCGTTGTGCCACCCAGCTCGTAAAGTCTACATATTGAGTGAGAGTCACTTGATCCATGAGGCGTCTTGTGAATGAAAAGAAATAAAGATGCCAGCTCAAAGCCTTTCCAGGTGCTGGTGGGGATGGACCAGCTGGGCTGGACACTGCTGGGGGTTTGACCCGGCCACCCGAAGCAGGGCTTGTTCACGTGCCCCTTTCCCATCCCCCCTCACCAGGATGCTGCTCGGGGATGCAGATCTGACCCTTGCTCTTTTAATTTTTAGGAGAAGCTTTGATCTGGCAAGCATATTGTTTAAGTCATAACATAAGAATATGAGCCTGAATAATTGAAGAGGTGCCAACATAGACACAAATATAGCTGTAATTTTTGAGAAAAATAATAGGCTAGGAAAATTGTGCCCTTAAAGCTTTCACCTGTGAACAAGCTCCCAGTGCTTGAGACGGGAGCAGGGCTCCATCCGTCGCCTACGTATCGCAGGGAGTTTTGATTAAATAAAGACCGCAAGGTGAGGGCTATCGGCTATCACTGCAGAGGATAACTCAGGGAGACCGAGGTTCCCACCTTATATTTCTAAGGCCTTGTTGGAAGTTATCACAACATGCTTTAACAAATCCTGAACCTCTTTCCCGTTGCCATTCCTGGTATTTTTATTTCTTTGCCTTCATTTTTGCTCTTCTTGGTAGGCTTCCTGTCCTCTCCTGCGAAACGGGCAGCACAAGGCGGGTGCTGTCACTGGGTCTGGGGGTCTGTTTATTTTTTCTTCTTTTTATTTGGTTGTGACTCCTCTCCTGGTCCTACAGAGCTACATCAAGGCTGCCTTATTTTACTTTTAAGGCATTGAACTCATTCCAAACTCCTCCGTTTTCCCGCTCAGGCTCAGAAAGACTCTTAGAGTTTGCTTTTAAAATGTGCGCGATTGTCAGGTCTGTGCTTTGTGTTTCCTTTTGTTGTCTTTTCTTTGGATCCAGTAGTAGTGAATGTGCCATGCTGCTTTTCAGGCACGGGCATAAGGGAATAGAAAGGTTTTATTTCTGAACCTGCCTGTTGGGGATATCAGGGAATCGGTCCCGGGCGCTGTAGACAAACCTCCCGTGGTTCAATGAGAAATCTGGAGTTGTGACCCCAAAGCTTCCACACATCTCTGCACTTACAGAGGGCTGCTTTTCTCCTTCTGTGAAGATAAGATGAAGTATTGTGTGTGTGTGTGCGGCTGCCTGGTGCTTACTGAGATATTATAGTTGTTGGGTTTTTTTTCCTTTTTTTTTTTTTTTGAGTCTACATTCTATCACAACTGGAATCTTCTCAGTGGAAATAATTTACCATTTTCCATGTTGCCTTTTTTTTTTTTAATAAATCCATTCAGTACAATAAAAGCCAAGAAATATGCTGTGTTTAAATAAAAAAGTTCCTTCAGTGCAAACTACTTTTTAACTTAATAATATTCTTAATACAGTTTGTAAATCCAGCTGCGTCACGGGCTCGTTGCTTACTGGTTTGCCGCTGTCCTCCAGATATACTCAGACCTGCAAAGTAGTTAATTCCCTTATTATAGGAGAAGGAAGAGGCTGGAGGAGATGGTAATGGAATTGTCCCACTCTCGTGAATTCCAATTTCCCGTGCCCACACACCTCCGCTCGAAAGCCACCTCGGGGAAAGTGGCAATTTCTCTCTTGACAGGGCTATCTTCGGAGGCAGCCGTTGTTTGGAGGCGTTTCGGAGCCACATGCCCAGCCCAATTCCCCCCAAGAAAATGCAGTTAATGGGAAGAGAGCGGCCCTGGCCCCATCAGCCGCGGCGCCGGCAGAGACCGGCCGAGCCCTGGGCCGCTCTGGGAGCTGGCAGTCGCACTGCCCGGCAGAACGAGGGGTGCCTCCGGCGCTGCTTTGCTGGTCGCTGGGGCCATTTCACAGGTCACGGCCTAGAGCTGTCAGATGAACAGCGGCGCAGGGCTTAATGCCCCAAACCCGGGCTGCGATCGCCGAAGCCGAAGGGAGAAGCTGGAGCAGGCTTAGGAAGGGGAAACGGTCGTCCTGCGACGGCAGCGGTCGTTGCCTTTCCAAAGGGGCAGGAGAGGACAGCGGTGAGCGTGGCCACCCCAGGACACAGGCTGGGGCTACGTGCTCTGCTTCCCAGCCCTTGTCAAGGGGATCAGTCATAATCATGTGGGACGATGCCAAGAGGAGTATGGAATGTCTGCTTGGGAAACAACTGGAGCTGAGAGCCCGTAAAAATAACAAATTAAAACTGAGAGCCCCCCCAGGCCGGGCACCCACTCCCCTTGCCCGCATGGTCCCCTTAGACCACCACCACCCAGATGAAGGGGCGGGTGGGCCTCTCCCAAGCCAGCTCTCAAACAGCTGCAAAATCTCCTTCCTACCTGGGTTAGGAGGAGATCACTCAGGCTCCTCTGTCTGAGCTGATTTTCTCCAGTGTAACGATATCTAAATTTGAGCCACTTCTCCCTCTCCCCGACTCCTGGCCTCCAGCCACGGCGAAGCAGCTTGATTTACACCCTGTTTACCAGCCTGATGTCTCGTAGTGGGCTTTTGCTGTATTTCCCCATTTTCTCACGTTCTCATTCTGCCAATTCTTCTTTTGTTCATTTGCTCTCCTCCTCTTTTCTTTAACGCCATGTGTGCCGGGAAGCCAAGTTAACCTTTCCAGTAATAACCGAGACTAACCCAAAGCTCTTGTTGTTCTTGACACAGTGTATTGTAACAGTACAGTAATGTGGTGTTGTGTTAGTTGTGAAGTTCACCACCTGGACTTTAACAGATGTCTGTATTTCCCAAGATGTTGGTATTGTTTAGATCTTTACTGCAATAATTAGAAACGATACTGTGTGATAGGGGGCAGGGGCTTTGCACTCGGGTGATCATACACGAGCAGCGCCCAGCTTCTCTGCAGAACTACACGGGTCGGGTTAAATCAACGGTATTTATTCAATAGCAAGAAAACGGTTGATCTGTTCAGAAAGCTCCCTGCCCACCTACACACAGTAGCTCTTTATCTATAGTCCTCGGACGGCATGCCAGCTTGCGTGTGGCTCACCTCTCGGTAACACCGGTATTGCACTAACCTGCATGGCCGGCATGCGGCAGCCGGTGAGGCGAGCGGTGGCATGATTCATGAACAGGGTTGACAAATCCCCTCCTAACAAAGTTAACGGGGAAGGATGAAACATTTGCTAATGGTAATTTCCGAAGGCTGCGAGCGCATCTGCAACAGCAGCACCCGGAGACGTTTGCCTGTGGAAACCTGGGGGCATGTGCTGGGAAAGGTGAAAAGGAGGTTTGGCGTTCGGGAGAGGGCGATGCGAAGGGGGAGAGCCTTGGCAGACGTATGAATAATTAGCAACCCTGCTTATAAGGTCATGCGCTGGCTAATCCAGGTGCAGGGGCCCTGCACGGGAGACTTTTTTACAACCTCTCTCTAAATCCTCTCTCTGTTCTAACGGCGTTGGTGCTATTCTGTAGGATTTGGAATTACCTGTCCGTCAAAGCTAAGAAAAATTTGAATTCCGGTGTAATTATTCATAAGTAAATCCACTGCAAGAAAAGGCAGAAACACTGACATTATTCTTTTTGTACGTGAATTATACATAAATGCAGAAGCAGCAAGTGATCCAATTACAATGGTGTTTCTTTCTGACATGATAAGTTGGTTCATAAAAATAGGCCCTATTCCTACCCTAATTGTATTCAAACATTTTAGTTAATTTGCTACTCATAATTTAGCATATTGTGATCGAGATATCTTGGCTTTATGGAGATTTATGCAGATTCTGAGATATCTGACAGTCTTGCGAGTGAGTCAGCAGCTACCAGTCTGCTTTTTTGTAAGCACTCAATAGATTCAGCACGAAAATTTATTTTATAGACCTTTTCATCGATACAGTGCTTTAGCGCCCAGGTGGAGATCACCTAAAGCACACTGCAGATCAGAAAGTGAATATTCATACTGCCTGTCATTTGATGACACTGAAGCAGAATTTTGGGCGTTCCAAACCCCTACAGAATAAAACTGCTGAGTGGTTTGTCTCTCTGGTCCCTGGGCTGTAAGGGAAAGGTCTGTCTCTATGGAAAAACCAAAACTTGTCTGATGTTTCAGGATCCCGTTGCGAAGTAGGGAGCACATGGAACCATTAAATCTATGGGTTTGATTGCAATGTCACTGGCTATTGACAAAGCGAATTCTCTTTCCAGGCAAAATTTAATCTTCTGAAATTAGTTTTCCCTGAGGGCAACCCAAACCTGTGCTTCGTGGCTTCGTTCTGCCCAACTTTTTGCTCAGAATAATGTATGAAACTGTACATTTGCTCAGGAGCACTAAATATCAAGCCATGTAATTCTTACAGCTCAATAATTTTCATAACCAGTTGATCATCTAATTATGAGAGTAATATTATACTCTGACATATTCAAGACAGTCCTTTCCACTTCAATCTGCATTATAATGCCTCCTTGAAAATTGTACTGAATTATATACTCAGCCTTGGCATTTCCTCATTAGAGATTAGGTGAGTAAATGAGTTTATCTCCATGAACATTCGGGGTCTAAAGAGCATGTGTCATCCCTGAGGCAGCTGAACACGAGAAGGAGTTGAACGGTGAAATCTGTACTTTGGTAATCTTGTCTAAATGGAGGATCATT
Organism: Phalacrocorax carbo; assembly: GCF_963921805.1. Taxonomy (NCBI): domain Eukaryota; kingdom Metazoa; phylum Chordata; class Aves; order Suliformes; family Phalacrocoracidae; genus Phalacrocorax; species Phalacrocorax carbo. Next base: position 2,620,271 of record NC_087528.1, read on the forward strand.
GTTTTCTAATCGCTAAGGCTGACTGATCAGTTTTCCTTGGTATTTTTATGGACCATTTTTCAGGGTTCTCACAGCCAAAGTGCTGAATTTTGTTCCCTCTACAGTTTTTTGCAAGGAACATAATATGACTGAATTACTTCTCTTTCAAAGACCACCGCTAACTCAATGGCCTGTATTTTTAAGCCATTGTTAGTAAAATCTGTCCATAACATTTGACCAGTAATTGGACTTTGGATAATTTGGAGACTTTTAAGATCGGCAGAAACAAAAATTGTTGTTTTAATTTAATTTAAATTTCCCTACAGGGAAAAAATTCTCTAGCAGCACAATAGTCCCAGCTCACCTCATCCCTGATGCCATAAGGCTGAGTATAGCGCATGTCCCACGGAAGATATTTAATGGAAGTAAGATGATGGGAGCCCTGCTCTCTATTAAAAATGGTAACATGCCAGCAAGAAAAAAGGAAAAAAAAAAAACCCAAAAGACAGCATGTTGCTGTAGTCGGTCTACAATTTATCATCTTTGGAGTTGGAAAGTGCGGGTGCATTGACTTCAGAAAGACGCAGAGAAATGACTTGACGTGCCTCTCCGCTCTCCCCCTCCCCGCTGCAGAAGCACAGTGTAAGCCCTACTATTCGGATTACTCTCGCTTCCGCCTCCTGATCCACCAGATGTGCACCAGCCACTACCTGGATTTGTTCATCACCGGCGTGATCGGCCTCAACGTGATCACCATGGCCATGGAGCACTACCAGCAGCCGAAGGTACCGGGGCAGAGAGGGGGAACAGCCGGGGGGGGGCCGTGCTCAGCCGGGGTGGGATGTGCCGATGGGCAGAGTTAAGGCCAGTCTTGCTGTTAGAGCTCGGGGCCCCCACTCCCCTGGCCCGTTGCGCCGTGGGGCATACCCATCCTTCAGCTGGTTCCAGCTCAAACCGTGGCTTTTGGTACCTGGTTCCTGTTGCCCCTCTCCCTTCTACTTAAGTGCAAATGGCCTGCCTTGAAAACAAGGGTGGGAGCACGTTTGTTTGGTTTGCTAGATGAGATCGTCATTGAAATCTTCTATTTGGCTTAGAATTTCCACCACAAAAAAAAAAAAAAAAAGGGGGGGGGGGGGGAGAAAAAGGAAAAAGATTTTGTGAGATGTTTCCTTTTGCAAAGTTTCTCCTAAATCCCCAGTGCCCCATAGGGCCCAATTCTCACAGGTACTGGATTCCGTGCTGGGCCTTAAACTACATTTTAATATATTAGTGTGCTAAGTTCCTGGGTCTTTGTCGTATTCTGAAAATAAAACCAGCCTATCCTGGGATGTCAAGCCTCTTGTGCATAAGAATGAAATGGAAATAGCTGCCTTTGCCATATAACTTGTACTTATTTTTATTAGCCACTTTCAGAATGAATAAATATAACACACAATAGGAGGAACTATTCTTTAAGACTAGAGAGGACTTGAATACATAATGTAAAAAACCCCAAACAACTAAGACATGCAAGCAAGGGGAAAAATATCCTCCAGCGCATCATAAAGAAGCCAAAAAGTGAAAGGGCACAAGCCCAATTTCTTTTTTCTGTTCAGGTCACCTTTAAACACCCTGGAAGTCTCACTGCATGATTCAGTCATTTGGTGATGAAAAAGGTTGTTGGCTAAGGAGCCTGTATGGGAATCGCTCTAGGGCACGCGTCTTACCGCAGTCATTTTGCAGCTACATTTTCTCTTGTATTATAAAAACCTTGGGCAGGCTTTTGTTTTTAATTTTCTTCAGGAAGATAATATTTTGTCTCTAAGCCTCTGGTATGCAGCATCTGGGTAATAACTCCCAGCTCGGGCTGTGCTGAGATGACAGCATCCTTAGAGCCATGCACACGCTTGACAGCCCTGCTGAATCAGGGCCCCAAAATCACTCTGCTCTGGGTAACTGATGGCTGGGATCCTGCAGATATTTAAAAGGCTAAACATACCAGAGAGCTTCCTATCCAGTCCAGCGATTGCTTGGCGGGTCGGTGCTGAAAGGGGTGGGTGGTGGGATACCCCGGGCTGGTGCCCTGTGGATGAGATCCCAGCCAGAGACGCTGCGGCTGCCTGGTGAGAGGAGGGACTGCGGTGCACGTAGAGGGGGTTTGAGCAAAGAGCTGCTGGGCAAAATCTGCTTTTGCCAAATAAATGCGCTCGTTTGCTGGCAGAGCCCAGGTCCCCTGCAGTATGACAGGGAGGCTCGTCCAAAGCCATGGCTTCCTTTGGTGGCTGGGCTTGTACTTCTTGGACAGGTGAGGTGGGTTTTGTCCCTGGATGCTGGAAACTAAGCTGTAGTATGAAGGCAGAGCGCGTGGCTGAAATTCTCTCTACTATGATTTCTCCTGCTTGGGGATCAGCAAGTCTTATTTTTGGTCTGACAGCACTCTGTTGCCATCTCCCACATTCCCTAATAGTGCTCTGGACACAGTTATTACCATCCGATTTGATGGAGGTTACTTAAGAGGCCACGCAGGATGCTGCTACCGCAGTCCTTTCACGAGCAGGACTTTTGGGATGAAATAATCTCTGACATGGCTTAATGCCTGACTCTGCAGGAGTTGTCCCAGCCAGGAGGCACCTGTAGTTAATGGCCAGGCTGTGACACCTGCAGAGGGAAGGGTGGGCAGAGGAAAACCCGAGGCGCTCGCTCCTGCTGGCACAGCATCCCTCTCTCCTGCTCCTTGCCAAAAGCTCAAGGTGAGGAGTAAATGACAGGCTGTCACCAAGAAGCCGTTTGGCCAGCGCTTGCACAGTCCCGGCCAGCCCACGGCGCTTGCAGCACTGCACAAAAGAGCACGAGGGATGAAATTCAGCTTTCTGCCGAGAGCACGAGGGGTTTTGCGCTGCTGACACCTGCAAACGCAGCAGCTCTCACCGCTCACCCCAGTGATCCCGGCTGGGACTGTGTTACTGCCGCGGGGTTTGAGCTGTGTCAGCCCCTCCTGTGAATTGTATCAGCTGGGCTGGGGCGAGGCAGTCCGTGCCCTCCCTGGAGTGTTGGGACCTTTCCCTGGGACGTTTGTCACTGGAGAGGGCCCATGGTTGGAGCCTTTTGTCTGTAGTTTGGAAACGAGGAACTGGTGAAAGAAGAGGAGGGCAGGTTTGCAGACAGCAAAGCCCCTCAGCAGAGCTAGCATCTAACCTCGGTCCTGTGCCCACATCCCAGGTTCTTGATGAAGCCCTGAAGATTTGCAATTACATCTTCACCGTTATCTTTGTGCTGGAGTCCGTTTTCAAGCTTATCGCCTTTGGGTTTCGTCGCTTCTTCCAAGACAGGTAACCAAAGCTCCATCGTGACCGTGGGGGACAGCAGCAGGTTTCTGAAGACAGCTGCCCAAATTCAGTGGGCTGGACCCCGATCTCTTCCCGGTGATGTCAGTCTGACACATGTGACCACTTTTTGGTGTCACTGATTGAAACCAGGGTAGGTGGGCGCTTGGGACGTGAGTTGGGGAAAGGACCGTGCGTGCCAAGGAGTGAGATTGCACCACTTTGGCCCTCGGGGATGGGCAAAATAGGAGCGCGTCTCACACCGAGCGGCGGGTTCTCTTCTCGCTCCAGTTGCGTGTCCGTAGAGTCAAGAGGACCTGGTGACGTGCCAAAATTTATGCCGAGAGAGAATCAGGTCACGAGCGGAAATGAAAGAGAAAAGGGACCTCCCTTTAAGCAGATGATGAGCAGCAGATGAAATTGCTTCTTTTTCTAGATTTTCACTCTCTTAGCTCACAAATACAGATTTTATGTCCTTGGTGACTCTCTCTCCGCCCATTTTTGCCTCCTTTAATGTTAATACTAAGAGCGCTGGTACTGGGCAGGACTTGACACGAGCCCTTCAGCAGCCAGGGGGTGTTTCCACCCCTTTCCCCACATTTCGGGTGTCCATGCAGGGATTACGCCTCTCTCCGAACCGGCGCGAATCCTCAGGGTCTTTCCTTCACCCAGCGTGATTTTTGTTGCCAGGACTGGACACAGGGTCCGGTTCTTCCTAGGGCAGGTCTCACGCTGAGGTCCACGAGTATCGTGTCTAGAAGTGGCCGGACAGTCACCGCAGCCTCTCCCCTGAGGTCTGCAGCCTCTGGGTAGAAAACTGCCCAGCTTTTGTTTCTGTTTCTCCACAGTCAAGAGTATCTCTGGAATTGGCTGATTTTCTAATGAGATACATTAGTTATAATGATTTCATAACATAACTGCTTTTGTATAATACCCTCAGAAAAATGCTGCAGAATCATTTGAGCGCTAGAACCATTGAAATGACTGGAATTTATGTGAAACAAGCTACCTCCCCTTGCCAGCTTCTTAGTAGATGTTAAACTTCATTTTGTGTTGTCTCCAGATGGAACCAATTAGATCTGGCAATCGTGCTGCTGTCTATCATGGGCATCACTTTGGAAGAGATCGAGGTGAACGCTTCGCTACCAATTAACCCCACTATTATCCGAATCATGAGGGTTCTCAGGATTGCTCGAGGTGAGACGAATAAAGCAGGATTGACGTGTGTTTGAGGTGCAGGGTCCCCTCCAGGAGAGAGTTAAGCGTTGGGAAACGGTTCTGGGGCACATCCCCATCATGATGTGCATAGTTCTGGCATCAACAGGCTGTAAACAAATAAAGAACAATGGGAGAAAATACTTGCGAGGAGCCAAAAAGCTGAGCCAACTGACCATGTGTTTCTGTCTTAAGAGGACTTGAAGGCTGAGAGCTTACAAATAAAGGAGAAATAGCTGTGGCTGTAACTCCCAGAGATGTACCTGGAAAAAATATGCCAGTCAAATCAAAGTCGTCGCTAACAGGGATTAGAGAACACAAGCTCGAGTACGTTGGCTTTAAAAGACAAGCATCTAATAAATTTAATTTCCCGTGGGACTTTACATCTCACCGCTTGATGACAAAGCGTGCCTCGTCACTCTGCATCCATCTGTCCCCTCAGACTCGTAACGACACGTACCCGAGTTGGGAAGCCTTCAGCTTCTTCAGGGCCTGATTTTTCAGAACAGGGAGGCCTCAGGGCCAAATGATGAAGACGTAAAATGTGAGTGCTAAGGCCCCTAATAAAGTACTCCCAGGCCCTCCTGAAGGGCAGCGTTGTGCTCCCAGGCATAATTGCTCTGATTGCAGCCCTGGTCTAAGCAAAGAAGGAACTGGAGGAGAAATGAAATGCTGCTCTGTCTCAAGGGCGGGGGGGGAAGTGTTTTTCCTGTGCATTGGATCCCTTTCAGAATTAAAAATACATGCGGTTTCCAATTGGAAATGCAGCCTTCTGGAAGAGCTGTGTAAATCAGCTCCTCAGTGAATCATGTATGCAAGTGGGTACCCTGTGGAAGTGGGAAAGCAGTCCCAGGGCTGGGAAAGTAACTGCTCGTGCTAACCAGAGGAATGAGACGGGTCCAACACAGGCAAGGTGGGGAAAGGGAAAGCCAGGCAGAATGATAACACTTTCTCCAGGTCTCAGGATGGGCGATGCTGCCATTCACGGGATTTTAATAGTATCTAAGCAACCAGGAGGGATGTAAAAAGGCCAGGGACTATAGCAGCTAATGGAGAACACTTGACATGATTTCACATTTCTCTTCATGTAATCTGTGGCTCCTGGGAGAGGGACTGAGGTCGCGCCTCCATGCTAACGCTGCCGTTACCATATTATGCATGTGTTTTCTGCAGTGTTGAAGCTGCTGAAGATGGCTGTAGGGATGAGAGCCCTGCTGGACACCGTGATGCAAGCGCTGCCGCAGGTAACCCACTGCCATATCAAACCAGATCTCCTCTGGCCCAGGGCTAATTTCCTACTGCAGAGGAATGCTAATCATTTTATCTTTGCTGTCATTAGAGAATCACATTTCCCTTCCGAAGCAGTCTGAGATACAGTCCTCACATTGAGGTCATTTTTCCCTTGAAGCAATTTAAGTTTTGGATTAAAGAATACAGCAAGAAACAGGTCTGGAACAAAAAAATCAATGAATGTTCTTTTTTTTGTGTTTTCCCCCCCCCCCCCCCCCCATTTCTTTTTCTCTTTCCAGGTGGGGAATCTGGGTCTTCTCTTCATGTTGTTGTTTTTCATATTTGCAGCTCTTGGAGTGGAGCTGTTTGGAGACCTTGGTGAGTCTTCCTGCGCCGGTGGAAGGGGTGGGGGCAGTCTGCGAGCAGGGGTCTCACGGCTGTGCTTGGTCCCACAGAGTGCGACGACACGCACCCCTGCGAGGGGCTGGGACGGCACGCCACCTTCAGAAACTTTGGGATGGCCTTTCTGACTCTCTTCCGAGTATCCACGGGAGACAACTGGAATGGGATAATGAAGGTAAGAGACCCACAGAATATGAGTTATTGCCTATAACTGCTTAATTAGAAGCCAGCCACTCTGCTCCAGACCGGTGACGATGCTCATCCAGGACACTCACGTCCTGCAGAGAGCTGGTGTCTTCATTTGTACACTGGGCAAAGTCTCTAATTCTGTCCCCTCCTCCCAACAACGCGGTGCCTCTGGTTGCAGGCTCCTGACGTACTCCATGTATTCCCTTTTTTTAACTTAAGAGAGCTACTTTAAAAGCAGGCGGGAAAATAAAGGGACTCCTGTCTCAAGTAAAACACAAGTTCAGCTCAGTAACATGCATTAATTTTATTTTTTTCCTTAGATGTCTCCAGTTACTATTATTATTATTGGTGGTGGTATTACTTTGTGGGTTTTTTTTCTGGGAAAACCCAGTTTTCTGAGAGAGAGTCTGTCTTAGGGGACAGCCATAAAGACATGCTACTGTGAAGAAATCTGGTCTACGAATACAGAGGGTGCTAGCTAGTCCGAAGGAATTGCTTCTCAGCCCACGGTGAGCGTTAGGTAGCCAAAGCTTTAATGGCAGCACGTGAACTTGAGGAAAGAGTGTCTGCGAGCCCAGCTGCTGTGGGATAGCTGGTGGGCTGTAGCTGCACCCTGCTTTGCCCTGGATCCATCTGCCACATTCCTGTGTATCTGGTCTCTAACCTGGTTAAAAAGCCTTGCCTTTAGGAGCAGCAGGGTGTCGATGTCGGTTGTTGCACGCCCCAAGGAAAATGTCCTCTGAGGTTGCTTGTGGTGACTGCAGAGAAATGTAAGGTTTTACTGGCAAGTATTTTGCCATTCTAGACATGAAATTTGCCCAATCCTCTCAGTTTTCTTCATGAAAGGAGAACCCGTTGCAGCCAGACGGCCAGACAGCGGACTGAGGTCCATGCTAGAACCTCTTCACATCCCTCCATCGTTTCCCCCGTTTCCAGGACACCCTGCGAGACTGTGACCAGGAGTCCACGTGTTACAACACCGTCATTTCACCCATCTACTTCGTCTCCTTCGTGCTGACGGCCCAGTTTGTCCTGGTGAATGTGGTTATCGCCGTGCTCATGAAACACTTGGAGGAGAGCAACAAGGAGGCTAAGGAGGAGGCAGAGCTCGAAGCGGAACTGGAGATGGAAATGAAGACAATCACCCCCGGCCAGCACAGCCCCTCGGACATCTTTGCGTGGACAGGCAGCGCCGGTGGAGAGAGACCCGAGAGCCCCCGAGGGTGTACCAATCCCATGCAAATCAAGGTGGATTCTCAGCTCTCATTAGTTTACCCTATGGTGAGAATCTCAGTAGGGGGTTGAAAAGGGCTTGTCCTGCATATTTGCTAGGGGAAGACATGCACGAGGCGGTAATGAAGGAGTGGGTGTACTGGACGTCCAGGGCTTGTATTCCTCGCTGTCTGCTGACCGACTGCTGCGTGGTGTGGGAGCCGATGCTCCAGGGAGGAGACCCTAAGCAGGTCTCCAGACCACCTTGATGCATCTGTTCGGAGGTAGAGAGCTTTGCAATTTGTTCTGGAGATGTGCCCAAGCCACCCAGTTCAGAGCCAGCTCCAAATTTGCTCTAATCCACAGTTTGGGCCAGGTCCTTTGTGACAGCAAAATCATGAGCATAACGTGTTTGCTTTTCTAATGCAGACCATGAACTGCAACATAAAAGAGGAATAAAACTTGACTAATCTTTGCTTAAGTATTAAATTTGTTTTATGTAGCCTCAATATAAAATCCATCCCCGCAATCAAGCTTGCAAGAAAAGATTATTTTAACAACAGAATAAATCCAGAGGGGACTCAAACCTGAGCTCACCAGAACCGGTGGCAAAACTCCCACCAGCAGGAGCGGTGCCGGGGCAGGGCTGTAATGTGGTAGTTGCTACGAGCTGCAACACGCCTCTCTAAAGCACAGTGTCTGGATGAGGACTCGGTTTGAGGAATGAGAGGGGTGAGGTCAAGACCCAGACAGGTCCTTCGGGAGGGAACTGGACTGGAATTATGTAAGAAAAACGGTCCAGCCTTTTTTTAGTCTTAGCTGATTGCAAATTGGGTTAAACTCTACACAGACCTCACTAGGTTTTATTACATCATGATTTCACAACAGCATATCTTGGCTGCTGCCTGGGGTGGACTAATGAGTATCCTAATGCATGAAAAACTCATTTATGGTCTTTAGTCCAAGGGTGAAAAAGAGTAAATCCCTGCTTAAGCTTTGTTTCAGTTCTTAAGCTACTGGAAATTTCTGGTGCCATTAGGAGTCACTGAGGGCTGAGATGAAGTCCAAAGCTGCTCATTGGCACAGGAAAAAGGAGTTCAGGACAATATGGGGAAATCCAGACTCATTACATCCTCTAGGAAGAAACAACATCTCCCAACTGTTGTTGCACATGTTAAGCAGAGCACTGGCAAGCTGTCCTCAGCGCTGTTGTCCTGCATCAGTCCTCACACTGGCAAAGAGAGAAATCGCAAGACAAGCCAGTGGGAAGGATAACCCTCAGCGCTTCGGTCTCTTAAACCTGCCCTCTCTGAAGGTGGCTTTGGAAAGGGATTACTTTAGACATAACCTCCAGAGTGTGTTTCTTGCTCTTTCACTCAAACAGAAGCCTCAAAAATCTCCGGGAGATTTTATTCTGACTATTTATTCTCCCAGCCAAAAACTTCAGGAAAAATCTGATGCTTGAGCATGACAGCAGAGGAATACAATTCCCAGGACGTGACCCTGCAAGGACATGTGGTCAGCATGCTCTTTTGCTTGCCTATTCCCCTGGATTTTTGCACCGCGTGCTGTTTGACTGTAACGACGGTCCTCATTTCATTGTATGTAGTAGGCATTCCCTACGTGAAAGGTGCAACCCATAAATTGCTCCCATGCTGCCTGCGAAAGCCAGAGCCTGCTCTCTATAACCTCCCGTTGGCTGCGCTGTGGCCAGCTGGTTTGAAGTTGGCCAGGACAACTGAGGCACCTCAACCCACGTCTGGCACGTGAATTAGTGACCTGACGTGTGTCCATCCTGGGAATCTGCAGCTTTTATGGACAGGAGGCTCAGCTTCTCTTCAAGTCAGGTTATTTTAATTTATGTGACCCCTGGATATGGATTTAGGTGTCAAATATTAGGTCTTGCTCAAAAATGTCGACAGTGGGTACAGAAACGTTACAGCAGTAGTGTCCTGTAGAAGTTCACAGCACCAAGTCTCAAGATGCTGCTATACCGGCCCCACTACACAGCTCAGATCCCACGAGTAACCGGTCATGTTTGCTGAGAGCGAGAATTGTCCCCAAGGAGGGCCCTGAGCGGGAGCACCGCGGTCCCGGGGCAGCCGGCGTCGGCCCCGTCTCTAGTTATGTCTGAGAAAGCTGTCACTGCTCACCGTGATATTACTGCACTGTTCTCTCTCCTCTCCTGCCTCACCTCTCCTGTCCCGTTGTTTCTGTTACTGCTATGCTCCCTGAACGTTTCCGCCTCTTCTCCACCCCTTCTGTTCTGTTTTCTTTTCCCCTTTTGTTGGTTGGGTTTTACACACTGTCCTTTTTTCTCTCTGTCTCCGTCCCTTGCTTTTTTTTCCCCTCTCTCTTTTTGGCTCGCTCTCTTTCTGCATGCTATACACCACCCCTCCTAGGAAAGGCACTTGTTTGATACCATATCACTGCTGATCCAGGAGTCTCTGGAAGGAGAGCTGAAGCTGATGGACAACCTGTCAGGCTCTGTGTGCCATCATTATGCCCTCCCAGCTCCCGAATATTACAACTCTGAGAACCAGGTTAATATTCCTAATTTCCTGCAAAGTCTCCATCCAAACTCGATTTGACTGAGACCTTTAGTAGAGAGTTAAAGTTCTTTACTTTATGTAATATAGTTACAGGGAATTTGAAGCATAAGTAATTTTGGCTTTTTCTGTGGGAGTTGAGATTATATCTTGGTTTATGATGGTATATAACAATGCAAGAGGAAAAGTACAGGCTCGGAGTTTCCCTCTTCAACACAGTAAGCGGATTTTCATTGGGATTTACCGTTCATGAGTGTCGTAGGGAAAAAGATACAAAATCCCATCGCCATCCTTCAGTGGGGTTCTTGTATTTGGCTTCTTGCTCCTAACCAGGGCTCCGTAGCGATGTCAGGACGCATCCACAGGGCCTGGAGTACGGTGTGAGGTTTTCCCAGAGCAGAGCCTGAGCTGCTGGGGATCCCAAAACGATCTCTACCTTTTGTGCCTACTTACACTGCATGAAAATCCAGCTTCGAATGATTTTCCTGAAGAGGCTTCTTGCAAGTGGGTCACTGTAAACTAGATCCTCATCTCTGATCTAAACTGAATTTAGAAGGCGAGGCAGCCCTTAATGGTGTACTTAAGTAATTGTGTGCTTTAGTGCTTTCTCGAACAGGGGCTGTAATACTTGTTTAAAATTAGTTCATTTTCTACTTAGAATAAAATACCTGCTTTCTCAAGCGTGTTATTCTTTAGAGCAAATATTTTCCCTGAATCACAGCAGTGACCATAATAATAATTCAAGCATACCTATTTTTTCCTGCAGTTGGAATTGAGCAAATTCCATATTTCTTGATTCTTTTATTTTTTTTTTTCCCTTTCTTGCTAAAAATAGCAGAAGTTTTCTTGTTAAATCAATGTGCTTATTTATGAGCTCACTGACGCTCAAAATTATCCAACTCGGTGGTTCATTAGAGGAAAGGAACAAGCTTAGGTAAAATGAAATCCTACTGCAGATCTTTATATAGTGGGATAACGTCTCCCTCTGATTGCCGCGCATCGCTTTCCAGATTGAGGTCTGCTAAGCTATAGGAAGTGGCTGCCTCTAAGAATTGCTGGAGGAATAGAGAGGGTAGCTTTGGCAGGGAAGGCAGAGGGTCAGCATGAAACTCAGCGAGAGCTGGTTGGAAATTTTTAGTCACAACATTTTTCACCAGAAAGTGCTGCTGCAGCAATAAAATGGTTTTGTTTTGACATTTTTTTTTAATGAAAAAGTATAGCATTCTGGTTTGCAATGGCTTTTTCTGTCAAAATTTAAGCTCCCCCCCCACCCCGTAATTAAAACCCATATAAATCAGTTGAATGTTTCCAACAAAATGTTTTGACAGTTTCAAACTCAATTTTGGGAGGGGGAGGCTGAAGGGGGGGTGATGTTTTGTTTACATTTTGGCTTTTCTGTTCACAGCATTTGTCATGTTCTCAGGCAAGTCAGGAATTTAGAGCAGCGCTGGGACTTGCTGAAAGCAACCTGATTAATAGCAGCTCCCGGCGGAGCAGCTCCGTCAGGCAGGAGCTGCTGGTGTCCCCCCGTGCTCTAGCGCAGCCCTTCCCCATGTGCCTGGGCTCCAGCGGTGGGCTCAGTCTGTCCCCATTAGGCATCACCGTCCTCGTGTTGGCAGCCTTTGCAGCGATGCTTTTCTGGGGAGCCTTGTATGAAATCAGGAGCTCCTCCAAAGCGTCTCTCTCATCCATTGCCAGCAGACAACTGTGTTAAAGGAGATATCAAACCCAAGGTTAGACGAGAGGAGCCCAGCCCTCTTCCTTATCTCAGCTGAAGTTTTGAGCCTCTCAAGGTTCACTCATCACTGCGTTTATTTCACTCCGCTGATGCCATTTCTAAGAGTGAGAAAATCCAGCCCTCTGACAACTTAAGTGCAACAGATCTGGGCCTCTGGGGTTTCTCTTGGAAGATATATTGCTGCTGAAAGACCTTTCACGCATAAAGGATAGGGAAAAAAAATGCACAGTGAGAAACAAAAAGGAAGCACCTGGGACTCGTCCAGACCAGGAGGCCCCCGCAAGCGTGAGCCCGGTGGGCAGGTTACCGATGAGATGCTGTCCCCGGCGCAGCTCTGCCCCTGCCGCGGGCGCCAGCCTCAGCCGCGTACCTGAGGTGGGGGTTTGGGGAGGGCTGAGCCTGCACTGCGGGGCGAGCAATTCCTCCTTGCGGTGCCTGGCAGCAGGGATGCTGCTCTGGGGGAGACCCCGCAGCCCCCTTTTTCCCCTTTCTCTCCAAAACCTGAAGTGACGTTTAGCATTTCTTATAAAAAGAGCTCTGTGCCTAGGGAGAGAGCTTTATCAATATTTTGATAAAGATTTTATCAATCACTTGATAATGCCTTCAGCGGGGACGCGTTCATGCAAGACGCGTCGGTACGGCGTCGGCACGGCAGTGCAGCCCCTATTCCCAGCTCGGCTTTGCTCAGAGCTGGGGGAGGCTGATGGGGCCAGGGCTGGGGCGGCGTTTGGGGGCTGGAAGATGGAGGCAGTTCTTTTAGGAGGACAGTTATGAGTGCTTACCCCGGCACTGGAGGCTCTTTAGCAGGCCAGACCCCGCTGAAGTCACCAGGAGGGCACTTGCTGACCTTTCCAGACTTTGAATCAAGCCTGAAGTTTCTCCCTGTCCCCCTTTAGGAAGTTAATGATAGTCTCACCTGCCTCCCGGAGCCTCCCGGAGCGCAGGGAAAGGCTCCACACCCCCCCAGCAAACTGATTTTGGTGTTGGGGAATCTTTGGGCACTCAACCAGATTAGCTCAGAGGCCAAGAAAATGGCACGGTTTTGGGGTAGGAACAACTTCAGAGACGTCGGGAGACCCTGAAGCCTCTTGTATTTGATCATAGCCAAGAGGATAAATATCTTTAGTATGAAAGTAATGTTACTTTTGCTTCTTCATCTAGACAGGAGAACAGCAAAATACAATGCTAGCATTAGTGTATGGTTTTAAACTCCCTCCCAGCTCACTGGTAAGCATTTAAGTATGAATGTCCCAGTCCTTTTTTTTTTTTTCCCTTCTTTTCATTTCTTTGTTATATTTCGTTTCTTTAACATTCTGTCCCCGGTAACAATGTGCATGATGTAGCATCTCCCACTGCAGGGATATTGCTTTAGTGTCTAGAAGTATTTAGATTATGATATTTTTTTTTTCTTTTCCTAAAGATTTGTGTCCTGGTTTCTTATGCTTAATCATCTCTCCCTTTAGATCCCTCTAGCTGAGATGGAGGCTCTGTCTCTGGCGTCAGATATTCTGTCTGAAAAGTCCTGGTCCTTAGCTCTGACGGATGACTCTTTTCCTGATGATACTAACACACACTTACTTAATGTTCTGGAAAGCAATGTACATACACTGGTCACTGTATAGTCTGATGTTTACAGGGTTCGAAATACTGCTTCCACCTCTCTGCACCTGCCTAATGGCATTTTCAGTTCAAGCCCGTTTCCACATAGCACCAACCTCTCCCCTAAACAGGACGTTGTCCTTAATGCCATTAGGTCGAGGGTTGTTATGACTCTTGTCCACGAACTTGGCTCCTTGTGAGGAACAAGTATTTGTTTCTATTTTTCCTTTGGTGTCTTATGTAAAAAACAACGTGTTTTCTACAAGTAAAATAAATAGTAAAAAAATGCTTTGGAAAGCGTCAAGGTTGACATTTCCTCCCCATCTGAAACAAATCAGTGATGCTGCGTGGAAGAGACACCCATGAGCTCATGACTCGTGTGTCCTCTGCTGAGGGGTCGTCTACAACCCTTTGGTTTGTAATGGATTTTTGTCTTTATGAACACAGGCACCACAAGGCTTTTTGCGTGATTGGTGCCAGACTGTTTATTTTACAAATATCAGATGGGGATCTCTCCGAGATGCTGCTTGGTTTGTGAATTCTTACTAGCAGTCATCCCGCTGGGGGGTGTGGGGGGGAAATGTTTGGACTATTCTGTGTTTTTTTGAATGGAATAACCAGTATTTTGAACCCTGCCTTAACCATCTCCTCTTTGAAACATTAGACATTTTTAGCTGTGTAGCGGTCAAGTGCTTTTTTTCTGCTGTACAACAGACATAACTCCTCTTCCAACATTTTTGGATCATTCTTGTTTTCTTTGTTGTTGTTCATGTACCTGCCTTTGGATGTTTGTGTTGTTGATAAATTTTCTGCCATTCTAGTTGATTTTCATCCTAATTAGCACTTATTTGGGAAACATCTCCTAAACCGTGACGGTATTTCCCATCATGCTTCATGGCATCACGTGCAAAAGATTTTGTAAACGACGTTTTAACGTTTCGTATGGGACATTTTGTTTCAAAATTAGTTAGTCTGGAGAGCTGGACTGAGGGGAGAGCCCTCCTAGTTTTGAATCAGATTAGACAAACCTGTTTGGCAGCACAGCAAGGTCTCAAGGGTACAGCCAAGAGATGGGTTTTCTCCAAAAAAAAAAAAAGGGGCAAACCCAGGTTGAACAAAGCTTTTTGTGAATTTGTGTCAATACCAACAATGTGTTTTGGTCAAAGCAATTTCCCAAACTCCTGAAAAACTGCAAGCTTTCATTGAAATATTTGCTAAATGCAATATTTTTGTACTTCATTTAGACACAGCTTTAGTTGAAAAATATCTCAGAATGGTTTGTTTAACTCAAAATAGATTTGGGTTGGGATTTTTTTTTTTTTTTTGGTTCATGGAAAACTCAGATTTGATTTTCAGTCAAGCCAAAACAACATGTTATTCAAAACTACCAGTGAACCGAAAAGTCATGTGCTTCCACTGCTCTGTTTGTGAGCTGGACTCGGAAGATCATTTTGCAGCCATTTTAAATGGTTTTCATGAAGTTCACTCATGAGATTTCCCCCAAGATGATCAGAAAGTGGAAACAAGCCCACTGTGGTATTGGATCCTGTCAATGAACCTAAAGGTTCATTAAAGGTTGGTTTGGGGTAGGATGTCAAATCCAAATTCCCGTGTTCAGATCCAAATGGTTTTGAATTTGAAATCTCAGGTTTCAGGCCATCTTTTTTTGCTTTAAGCTAAATCATAGGAAAGCTAAATAGCATAAACACACTGCTCGGAAGGGGAAGACAGGGAGCAACAGAGAGGTTCCCAAAACCCAAGCCTCAGCTTTACCAGCACAGGTTTTGCTCTCCTTCCCTGAGCTATATCAGGAGACTGCAGTCCCTCTTATCTAGCCTATATCCAGGCTATATCCACATCGGCAGGTTCCTGAGGACTGAAACTAATGCTGCATGACAGTGCAGATCTGCTTCCTTCATTAAATTTACAACAGTGGTCTTCCTTTTTTTTTCCTTTTCTTCTTTTTTCCTCCCTTTTTTCCCCCCCCTTTTTGTAAATTCTTTTTAATCTCATCATGTTTCTTGTACAAAGGCAATGCCATAGTGAAATTTTTGCTTTATTACTGACGAATAAAATTGGGAAAAAAAATCTCAGTGTTGATTTCAGAAAACCTGTAATGCACTGAGTGAAGGGAAGATTCATCAGAAAATAAGATTTAAAGCTTCCAAAAGTGATCAGCAATATCCTGTATCGGACTACAGTGTCACATCTTATTTCTGTGTTTTTCAATGGAGACCTTTTAAAGACGAAATAATTCTTTCATTAGAAATACCCAGGGAAGTTGACTTTGCTTCCATTTTTGCTAATACTGTCCAACCTAATAACACCCAAGAACATTTCTGGGATGGAGATACTTCCTTATGAAATCAGCCCTGAATCCACCTCATTCGATATCGCCTCTGGTGCTGCCCGTTCCAAGAGACTGGCTGTAAAAACTCCACAGTCAAGAGATATACAATAACCCTCGCTTGCATTAGTCCCCGTCTAATTAGAGAATGGCTTTAACCCTGAAGCGGTAGGTTTAGATATCCCTTTCAATAAAATGGGTTTAGTTATTCATTACGTGAGAAGGAAAACCAATAAAATTGTGCTGGGAGCCAGAATAGAGAATATTTTCTGTAAACTAGTTTTTGTATTTGGTTTGGGGTTTTTTCATTGTGAGAAGAGGAAACTACTCACCTTTGCAAAAGTCTGACTCGCTGATGAGGGCACAGAGAGAGAGCTTGACTGTTATTGCAGAGGATCAAAGTTATGCAAAGCATGTGACCTTTGCTGGCCTTGAGGCATGATGCCGCCTTTGCATATCCCCGAAATAGTCATGGTTTATTACTACAGTGTTGCTTCCTCTGTTTCTGTGGTTCATTCTGTGTGACAATTTATTGACAATACAAAATGAGGGGTATAGCTTCCTGGTAGATCCATTTGTGCAACTTGTACATACTGACGATGTGCATGCCCATCGTGCCATACTGATTGCAATGGCTGTCGCTAGCGTTTCTGGGCACTTCTCCTCTCCCCATCCCACGATGTCTCCCTTCCTCACTGGTTTTTTCCCCATAGGCTGATCTCCGCTCCAAAGATGACACGCTGACCCTGTCTCCCAGCAAGGACTTGCTGAGCGTGAGAAAGCCTTCGGTGGGGCGCACCCACTCTTTGCCAAATGACAGCTACATGTTCCAGCCGCCGTACTCCAGCCCCTGCCCGGCCTCCCTGGGCGAGAGGAATCCGGCACATCACAAGTCTCAGTCAGGTACAAATCTCTCAGCTGGGACAAGAGCAGGATTTTCCAATATATCAATAGCTGGGATTTTCCAAGCTCTTCAGTAGGAGGCAGCAAATTGCCATTGGTTTCCAGTGAGGTCTCGGTATCCAGACCTGCGGAATGGCTTTGCAAAGACCCTCCACAACTTGCAAAGTCCAGGCTGTTAAAGATAACTCCTTTCCTCTGAACTTTTTGGCAATGTGACAGTGAGCACTTGGCCTGGCTCAAGGCTGATTGTCCCCCTGCCTGGTTTCCTGAAGGTTACAGTCCGCACAGCCTGGGCTCCATCCATCTCACCTGAGCTAGCTATGGCCCCAGGGCAAAAATCCCAGCAGCAAAATATTTCCTCGTGTCTGTTTTTTTTTGCAGCAGTACCTATTCCAGCAGGTCTTGGAAGCCCTACATGGGAACATCTGTGAAAGAAGGGAAAATGGTGTCTCTAAATGCCTGTAAAATGAACATAAACGTGCTGAATTGAGAGAGATCTCAGTGTGAGATGAATGGAAAAAATGAGAGAGTGTAGAATTGTCCTTCCCAGTGTGTGAGGTTGGGATATACGCCTTAGAGCTAAATTCAGAGATATTCTTAGATACAGCGGATTGCAGATACCAAGGGCTCTCTCTCTACCCGCGCTTCTGTACCTGTATTTGCAGCTGCCTCACGGTGCTTATCGATGTGCTTTCATTTACTCTGGCTGCTAGGGGTTACCTTCAGCTGGTAAGTGGATGTAGCTGCCTTTAATTCTTCTGTACGTGCCATCATTTTAGACATTTGTCACAGATAAAACAGAGAAGTTTTTACAAGCATTGCCATCTGAAAGCCTCTAAGCAGAACATAATTTAAGCACTGTTCAGTATGGTAGGAGATTTGAACAGATTAGAAATAAGATGTTGAAATTTGCATAGTAATAAGAATTTGGATGAATAGTGACTGTTGAGCATCAGGAAAAAAAATGCGGACACAACGGAGGAAGCTGAATCTGGAGTGGTGAGAAATCACTGCCATAATACAAAACTTTCAAGGTCAAGAGCCGTCCTTTGAAGAACCTGTTTGCACATAATGCAAAAGGTGCAGCTAAAATCCTGGTCAAACCCCGCTGAAGTCAATAGCAGAACTCCCGTTACCTTCAGCGGAGCCAGAATTTACGGCGCTCTCTAACAGCCAAGAAATTTGGAGTTATAATCCCTGACCATACGGAAGAATCATATTTGTTACAGAGGGAGTTTCCAGTGCTGCATTTTTGACCCTTAATTCGGATTTGTCCTGTCTTGAACAAAAAATACGTCAACTTGACCAAAAAGCGGGCAATTTCTGAGTCCCTTCTTTCTTCAAGATTGCACTTCCAGCATGGAGAACTGAATAGCCCCACCTAACAGCCCTGGCTTGGGCAGGGGCAGGCACTGCACCCTTGTAAATCCACAGGAAAAGCTGTTCCACCGAGATGCAGGAGAAGCATTTTGGGAAGGTAGAGCTGATGTCTTATTCATCACCACATTAAGCAATTAAACCTGTTGTGTTTTAATCCTGCTGGTGAAATTCCAGTCGTCTTAAGTGGGCCAAAGTACCCAGAGGTGGGTAAGGTGCCCAGATCTTGGCATACGCGTCATTGTCCTGTTCCACCTACAATGTCACCGCTTTGCAGGGTGGGGGAAGTCACCCCTACCTGTTTAGTTTGTAATATTATAAAGTGCTGTGAAGATAGCAAAAGGTGCCAGGCGCCTCCAATAAATCACCCCAACTAAGCCATAATATTTCAAGCTGAGAAAGGTTTTGTTGTCAGAAACACTGGCACTTGCAGGAGGTATTTGTTTGAATACTCCTTCGTAATGGGGCTGTTGTTCTGGGAAAGATTCCAGGACAAATGAGATTCTCTGGGATGCGGTCCAGGTTAAATGAATTGTTTTGAAAAATGTTGAGCCTGTGGCGGGGGGAGCATGCAGAGTTTCAAACCTTTTAGAAGAAGTAGCCAGCAACCACAAAGGGTCAGAAAGAGGCTGGAGAGTACGTATTTTCTTCCCCAGGGATGCTTTGTAAAACTAGCCTTGAAAGCTGCCAGGTGCCATTCCCTTTTGCTTCATTCCCACTGTGCACACCGGTTTTGAGATCCCGGCAGTCGGTCTCTGCATACGCTCAGGTATGGAGACATCCTTTTCTAGAGTCTTCCAAAGTCAGATCCTTGCGGCACTAAGATGTGTGGCTGCCTGCAAAGTTATTGGCCCTAAAGCAGGGATGTAGAAATTGCCAATCCAGATGAACTTTTAGTTCATAATCTTCTGTTCTTAACAGGAGCTAGTCCCAGTTGTATCAGGGGAAAATGCCAAGAAAAATGAAATAATAGACAATTTTGGAATAATTTATTAGTAGGCTGGAGTTTTTTCCCAATCATGGACAGCCAGTTGCTGAATTCAGTGGTTTTGCCTGTCTGGCCCAAGCTGCAACGGAGCAGTTTTCTCTGAAAGGCCATTGAGATTGGGACGTGATCCCCAGATGAGCATGTCACGTATCTGTCTCTTCTCCCTCTTGCAAGGTTCAAAGGCATCGGTGCAGTCGCAGCCGGCGGACACCAGCTCTCTCCTGCAAATTCCAAAAGACCATTTTCACCACATAAGAGCCCATGACCATTTGGTGAGGGAGAGCAAACCCCAGGTTTCCCAGCAGGTGCACTCTCCCTCTGCCGAAAGGCTGCTCCGCAGACAGGTAAGCAAACTTACGATCGTGGACCTGCTGAGGTTTTATATGGTTGTGTTTCCAGGTTAACCATACTTTAAATTCAAGGAGGCATTCACAGAAAAACCTCCGGAGAACGGTAATTCTCCCACAGAAATACCAAAAAGGTTGATGGATTTTGATCTAAAAGCCATCCGGGAGTCTCCAAAGAATGTGCGTGATGAGTATCATCTCCTTTGGCAACGTGCCTAAATGTTCTCCGCATTGTTAGCACTTTATTTTTTTCAGTCCTCTTCATAAACGCAGCCAAATGTTCCCCAGGGGCTCGTTGGGGTTAAGGAACTAATTCTTAACTGCTGTGATTTTCTTAGTGCTTGAAAGGACACAGGGACTGCAGAATCCGCCCCAGGCCACCCTTCCTCTGGCTCTTCTGGTTTCTCGAAAGAGGAAAACTGTTTAAAGGAAGCTGGATGTCTCATATGCAAAGCCATCATGGAAGGCATACTGTTTTTACAGTGAGAATTGAAAATTAGGGTCCTTTTGAATCTCCTGTGTGCTTTTGAAACGTTTGAGTATATGCAAAACAGAACGCATTTTATTGTGCAACTGGTTTCGTCTCTGGTTTTTGCCTGGCATTGATTTAAATCCTGATTCAACAAAAGATCTAAGAGATCTAATCAAGGATTCCAGTCTGATTAATTGGAAGCATAAGTTGAAATTTATCTTTTTTAGTAAAATACCTAAACTTGTGCTTCACTCCCACATTTTTAAGCAGGTCCATGGGCATGTCTGATTCCCAAACTCTGCTTTCTTCCATAGTTTCATGCCTGATTTTATATACACAAAATAGATCAGTTCTATTTTTTCAAAAGCAGTTTCTTTCCTGCATGAAAATATTCCCATTTCTTTCATCTTTTAATCAACATTGACAAATTAGACAGTTGATTCATTAAGCTCTAAAAATGAATGTGAAGTACCAAGGTTAACAATTACATTAGTCTGTAATACTAAATTGACATAAGGAATTCCTAGCATGTATTCGTTTGCACAGGTCTGGCCAGCTACCCTAATCACCGCTAATGGGGAAACTAATTGATGTCATGATTCCAGTTCATAACCACTCTCTCCTGCTTTCCAATGAATAACAGACCCATCCTTTTGAATTGATCTATCCAGAATAAATTACCATGTTAGCCATCTTCCTCAGCCTAATTTTGTTCCTATCTTTGAAGGCTTCTTTTTCTAAACCTTTTCATATGTTGAAGTTAATTTATTGCCCGCCCTCCTCTGCTCATGCAGTGACATGAGCATGCTCTTGGAGTGACAGTTCAGAGAGCACAGAGCTTTGGGACAGCGAGCAGCTAGGGTCCGTGGGCCGGAGAGAGCCCTCCGACGGTCGCTGAGGTGTTGCCCTGGGCAGGCTCCCGAGTAGCGAGGCTGCGGCTGATGGGAGCAGTAAGGTTGGTCCTGGCAACAAGGCAGTGTTGCTGTTACTGCTAATTGCAGTCTTCACAGGCCAGGCACTGTGAAAGGTAGTCCTTAAAGAGGCAAAATTCCCTTTACACCCCCGGCACTCTGCTTGCTCAAGTGCTCTCTGCTTGGCTCCTTTTATTGCCACCACTAATTTGCTCCCAGCACATCACAATAGCCCAAACTAGCACAGCGTTTTGGCTTCAAGTACCCATTTTCCTTATTGTTACGTATATTGCATGTAATTCTGATTTGTTTTCTTTGCTTTCTTTTCTTTCTTTCCTTTCCCTTCCCCCTTGTCCCCTCTCCTTTCCTAAATGTGCGTATAGATAAATCTTGTCCACCACATACCTGGTCCGTGCACTTTTCTCCATCATTAAAACCCGTGTGTTTCACCTCCTTTTCCCTCCAGAGTGCTGGAGCGTGAACACAGTCGTCCCCCCCCCCCGATAACGTGCAGTTGAGACTCCGGAAAGTTTGACAATTAGTGATGCACTCACAGATGAAGATGAGTGGATCGGATGCTTTGAGAGAACGTTCCCTGCTGAGGAATACGCTCCTTGGCAGTGCATTGCACAAAAGCTTTTCTCCAGGGGAATTCTATCTGAAATTAAAGCTATATTGATTTTCTGGTTCCAGGACCGTGTATCCAAGGTATAGCCCGCACCAAGCTGTGGCTACCACAGGTGTACACCCCAGTGGGATGGCAGAGGGTCCTTTTACTTTGAAACAAACCAGTAAAACATTTGTACAAACAGTTACTACTAACAGCTACCAAAGATGCCTGTATCATAGGGAAATAAAGAGCTGGTGGTGACTAATACTGTCGTTGTACGCAGCACAGGTTGGTGTACAAGCAAAAATAATGGCAACAATTACTTTTTGCTTCTGTATTCTACTTTTCTATAGTCTGTGTCTCTTCTCAGGATACAAATGTGGTTTCTTCTCCCAAACGCTCACTAGAACTATTGGCATTGAGGAGACCAGAATTAGCTCCGCTCTCGACTGTGGTTAGTTGCCAGATTATGCTGTAAAATTTTAACTAGAACGGATTCACCAGCATTGGACAAAATTGTTTGCCATATTATTCTCTCAGCTCTCAGAGATGACAAAGGGAGCCCAATGTGCAGATGGAGCAATAGACTCTTGTCTCTCTGTGCGCGCATATGTGCATACTGCAGCTGATGAGAGCTTTGCCTGAATAGAGATCATTTGGCTCAAACAATCCTTGTGGGACAATTTTTATATAAATTCTAAGATCATTTGGGGGCGATTTGTCACAAAAGCATTCCATAGTATGAGGAATTTAATCTCCTTACACTTCTCTAAAGGACTGAGACCAGCTGTACGCATTTCCTCCAAATTTCTCTGTGAAGTTTCTAATCTTTAAGATCATTTAAGAGTCTTCTCAAACTGAGACTCTGCCTTTAAAGGCCAGTTAATGCAGCTGATTTATAAACCCTTTTGACAAGGGGGTGCAGTGCAGTGAAAAGACAAAGCCTTCAAACCATGCCATAGGTTCTCTCTGCCAGCAGGCACTGATGCTGCATACGGCTCAAGACAGCCAAGGCAAAATGTGCCTTAGGAAGCCTGAACTCAAGCATCAGAATAAGTTCAATTAATTACAGATTATTATTATTATTATTCTTAGTCCAGCTTTGGACTCCAGCTTCTCCAGCTCCTCTGCCATCAAGATGGTGCAGAGTCGTGGCTCCAGCCTGGGAACCAAAGCCGGGGACAGGCGCTGATGCTGGCGCAGAGCGTGGTTGCTCAGGTGTCGCTGGCCCTGGGGATCCTGCTCCATGCCCTCAGCATCACCTGAGCTAGAGAAGGGAATAGACAGGCTCTCTCGCACATCTTCTCTCTCCCCCTTCTGCCTGGGCTGCTAAAATTATAAAGGGCTTTGCTGTAGACCCTCATTCTTTGCATAACAAGATGTTTAAGTTTGGGTGGAGGCGTGCTGTTTTTACAGCCCTCCATCCTTAGAGGAGGAAGCTAAAGGTCAACCATTTAGGAAGAATGAAGGGCCAAGTTCTGCTGTCACTTACACAGGGGCAAACCCACAGATCTCTGCAGCATGCGAATTGCTAGAACCCACAACACAGGTCATTATAGGAGTCAGCGGGTCTGTGCTGAGGCATCTCAGCGAGTTGAGTGCCCTGTAAACACTGTGCCTTGCTTGTACTAACCTTTGTTTGGTCTGTCTCTCTCATCTGGCAACTCCCCTCCTCCCCGATCCCTTTGCGCTCCGATACAGATGGCTATAAGGAACGACTCTTTGGACAGCAAGGAGAACCTCCACACCGAGGTGAGTGAACTCTCTGACCCAAATGTCCCCGCTGTGCCCAAGGAGGAGTCATCAGTGGCTCTGACGCCCTCGGAAGCACAAGAGTTGGCTGCATGGAGCCGGGCAAGCGTTCATACGCAGCAGCTTTCCCACAATCAGTATAATATTTCAAAGCAGGCACCAGCATCGTGTGCTTGTGCAGACTCGTATCAGGAGACACCTGGAGATTCAATGGACCAAGAAGCACCTGACATAAACAGCTCCTCGGAGCCTTTCACTTCAGAAACTTGTACAGCCTCGAGTGCCTGTTCAGAGGTTCAGCCTCTCACTCCTAAGAGGAACATAGGCAATACTGGCAACGTTACATTGAAGGACCTGAAGAAATACCACAGTGTAGACACCCAGGGTCTTCTAAAAAAACCGCCCTCCTGGTTAGATGATCAAAGGAGACATTCAATAGAAATCTGTTCGATGGAAAACAGCCCTCAGCACCATTCCACATCGAGCTCTTCTGGCTTCATAAGTCAGGTGGTAAGTGAAATGGAAGGCTTGCAAGGAACACGGCAGAAGAAAAAACTGAGCCCTCCCTGTATATCTATAGATCCACCCGACGGACAGAGTTTACTACCTAGAGGACCTCACAGCATCTCACCTGCCAGTGGAGACGTTTGCTTGAGACGGCGTGCTCCGTCTTGTGAGTCCAAGGATTCGATGGATATAGGGGATTCATTGCTTACGGACAGTATGTCAACATCTCCGACCCCAAAGAAAGACTTGTTGACACTTCCTAGCTTTTCCTTTGATCAAACGGAAATGGACCCCTGAGTTACTTTTCTGTTGGTGCCAAATGTTTTCTTCCTTTCATGTAATAGAAAAAAAAATAAATTAAAGAACTCTGTATTCCAAAATGGCACTGGGTAAAAAATTTCCAAAGAAAGATTAAGAACCAGCTGGTTAAAAGAGTGGTTAACCTATATCACGCTTACTTAAGCGTATGCTCTGCTTAGGTAAAAGCAATACAATGTGCAGAATCTATATGTATATTATATTTTATTAAATTAATTGAATCTAGTATTGCGGGATGTAGTACATTTTGTGACTAAAGACTCGTTTAATTTTCTTCTATTTTATGTATCTCAGAATATTTCTGAGATAAAGTTGGTTTTTATGAATATTTTAACCTAAAAAAAATATATATTTAATCCCTTCTCTTTTTTGTTTTGCTTTGTTTGGGTTTCATTTTGTTTTGCAAAGCACAAAATGTAGCCAATTAGTGCATTACAGAGGAAATGTATCCCACAGTCAGCAGTAAATAAGAATTATTTAATGTAATTTATTTTTCCCCTTGGACTTCAATGTTATTCCGGGAAAAAGATTGTTTGGGTAGTATAGAAATGCAGCGGCGTTTTTTTTACTAAAATAATATTCCAACTTTGCATAAAATTGACATCCAGAGGAAAAGCAGGTGCACAAACCCGGGAAGGTACGACATGCTGATAGATGTCTGAAGACGGTGAATGTAGGGCCCTTTAACCGTGCGCAATCCTGAATTACGAAAGGATATTATAGATCATCCACTGGTGACTCACAAAATCATGTCCATGGATAATTTTCTTACGTGCCTAGGGAACCGAGGCAAGAAAAGTCTGTGGTCGCTTCCGAGATGTTTTTCCAGCGTCTCCAAGACAGACTGTTCCTTTTGCTGAGTTTGACACCCCTGGAAGCCCACCGTTTCCAGTGGGGCTCCTCCTTTCTGCACCCGTGCAAAACGGAGAGCAAGGGCAGGTTTAAGATGTGCAGTGGGTGAATTCAGTGCAGACATGACACAGCAGTGGGCTTAAGCGCATGTTTAAAGTTAAGCTCTTGCTTAAACTGCCTTGAGGTTGATCGTATTTAAGTAATTCTTGGAAATTAAAATCATATGCGTATGTGTTCGACAGAACCAAGGCCTGCTGCGAGTTATTTTACGGAATACATGTAAGAAAGTCTGTATGTGCTGAAATGACTGTTGATTTTCAGTTCAGAAAGTCATTTTTTTGCTATCTCTGCTAGAGTTAATTTACATGACCCTGACTGTAATTTTATTTCCAATCTATCAAAAGCCTTAAGCAGCAATATCATGGAAAAGAAGTAGATAAAAATAGAATCCATATCCTTACTTTATAACACGCCCTTAATGCCAGTCATCTCAGAAATTAACTGTTTACTTCTGTGCTGACGCCCTCTGCAAAAAGCAATCTGTAGAACTGGACAGCACAGCCTGAAAATCAAGAGAGTTCGGCCCGGTTCGACACCTCCCGCTCCTCGCAATACCGATGGAAACCAGACATTAACTTCACTCGACTCCCATGAACTCACATTAAGATGCAGGCTAAATACGACTCTGCAGGCGTGGTTTGAAGTGTGTGAATAGTCACGGGTTTAAAACCGCGTACATGGATAAGGCTTTGCTGGATCGTGTCTTTAAACCAGCGCAAGCAAGAGGAGGTTTTGTGCTAATTCTGTCAGCTGGGAGTTTGTAACTTTTTGAGAACTACTGATCTTTTCAAAGCACTACAACATGTCGATGTACAGCCTTTTATCCGTTCAGAGATTAGACTGTTACGACTACATGTATCTGCGTTAGCTTCAAGTGTACCTACAAGAAGAAGATGCTGTTCATACCCAACAGCCCATGTGAGGTCTTAAGCTCCTTTATTTTCACTTGAGGACGTTTACTCCATAAACAATCCCTATTGATTTACATGTCCTGTAGAAATGTAAGGGCTTTCAGCGGGAAGTCAGCCAGTCAGGGTATTTGAAGTAGGAGGATTAACATTCTGTACTATTTACTGCAGTTAGATTAATTCTTGCCTGGGACATTTTTCCTGTCTTCAACACGGGCCCATATGGAGACCGCTCTCTTTGATATGCCAGTCCAAATCCAGAGTTAAGCCCGTTTAAAGCAATGATTTCAAACAAACCTTTCATCGGTTCTTTCCCCAGATCATATTTAAGGAAATAATAAAATTACAGTGTATTAAGCCTGAGAAATATTCTTAATCCCTTTTTGGTTTTACACTCGTAATGAGCCTTAGCTTCGCCTTTCACATGTACTAAATAATTTGGGAAAATCGCTAGGCCGTTAAAATTGCCGACCCTGGTTCCCTAACGATTAGGAGCGTGTTTGTGTAGCTGGAATGATACTACTCGTACAGTTCCTTCCTTACAAAATAAACCATGCAACATTTTAGCTTGAAATCGTGGCACAAAATGGTGATGTGATGTTAATCCAAAGCTCAACTCCAAATGTAACAGAAAGCCTAAAGGCTAAAAGGTTTTGCCCACTGACAAGGTTTGTGGAAGTAACAAAAAGTTTACATCACACGTGAATATTCAGTGAAGAGCAGCCAATAAAAAAGTACTCTATGATGATGCATTCAGGAAAAGAAATCCATGTAAAATAGTTTGTTTTCTAAACCAGATAAGTTTTTTCTAGATGCCCTTTTGAAAAACAAATACAAGTGTACTGCAGTGTGTGCAATAATCTTAAGATAATTTTAAATACCGTTTGGGGGGGTTTTATAGAATTTGACTTTTTTTAAACCAAATGTACAAAATCCACAGGAATTCTGTAGAATGGTTATGTTGATAGAATTTTTTATATTTTTGTAGAAATCTATAGAGAAATTGTTAAAAGTCCGCGTAGCATCTTGGGAACAGAAGCAGCTCTTATCCACAAGTTTCTTTTCATAAACCTGGAGCCCAACCTACTGTATTACAACATGTAGAGCCTAGTTTCAGAGCCTGCATCCAGGTCGCATTTAGAAGTAAGCAGCTAAGCTCAAGTTCTACGATATTGCAGTGCTATTACTGTTCGAGACCGTACCCATAGAAAACATCTACCCCCAAAACTCAGCCCCTATCAATGGTAAAATAGTCGCATGGCTATCCGGTTCATTCAAGCACACCAGCACTTTACTACTGTGGATTTACTGTATGCAGGTGGGAGGAGGATATTCTGCTATAGCCAGTCTGACACGTGGGGAAAGAGAGATTGCAGACGCATCTGGAAAAATGTAAACGCCATTCTTGCAGCCCCTCGCCCATAGAACTGATTTTTCATAGCTCGGTTACAGGCTGTTTATACTGTAGATATTTTGGAGGAGGGCAGAGAAAACACTGGTTTTGACTTCTGTGGATTGCACTCAGCACAAAGTGTGTTCAAGGTGAAAAAAAAAAAAAGGGAGGGGGGAAAAAAAAGGAAAACAAAAGCGTTACCATTGTAAATTAGGGTATGCCCCAGTCTCCCCTTTTCTGCCCCTTTGGCTGTAGTAACCCATGTACACTATTACACAAGGTGACTAGAGTTAGGCACGGTACCATTGCAATGTCCGTAACAACCCAGTATATATTATAGAACTTTGTATTTAATAGTTAATATATTGTTATACTGTATCAGGTACATAGGCCAAAACGAGGTCTTTTGGTCAGGGCAACAAAAGGTGGTATTCATGGGGAAAATTGGGTTAAAATGTTCCTTTTTAAAAAAAAGAAAAAAGACAAAAAATGAGTGTAAATCTTTACAAATGACAAAAACAAATGTGTCCTATTAAAAGCTTTTGAAAAGAAAACAACTGTGCACTTCCCTTTTTTGTTGTTGCTGATGCTAATCTGTATTATTCAGAGCGGTCAAATCTTTGGTCATGTTTTAATTGCGAACAGTTGGAGTAGGTATTGTATAGCAGCAGCGGACGGGAAGCTGAAAGAAAGATTGCGACGCGTCGGCCCTTTGTGAAGCAATTTGGTTTGACACCGCAACCGAATCCGGCCCAGCGCATGGCCCAGGGCGCGCTGTTTGACCGAGGAGGCCATCAGCTGGGCTGCTGCAATTGCACTACGCTGGCAAGGGACAGCTTGGCAAGTTGCTTAACAAGGCGAAGGCTGTCGGGACGCAGCGGAGAGAGCTGCAGCCAACGGGGAGAAAGGAGGCTGGAGAAGGGGCAGGTTCGATCTGCCCGTGAAAACATGTTGCTGTGAGGAGAAATGTGCTGGGCTTTTCCACGCATTCACTACTTTGGGATCTCCAGCCTGAAGTAGCGCAGCCTCTTCTCCATCCCTCCTGCAATCATTTAGCTCCTTGCAAAGCGGGAGCTGGCGGGGATGGTACCACCCTGGGAGCCGCAGGCTGCGTGGTGCAGGGCAGCGGGGGCTCAGGCTCCAGATGCTGCCTCAGGTACCACCAGAAACATTTGAACCTAAACACTTCAGGGGTCTTGAGTGAATGAATTATTTGGCTCCTACCATGGTCTCCTCTCCTCTGGGGAGCAGCCACTAGAGGGAGGAACCAGGCGCTTTGGCTTGAATGACTTGATCACCCTGCAGCAGGAGAGACCCTAAACTGCCATCCAGAGTGGTTATGTTGTCTAGAGGGTGTTTCAAGAAAGGCCCTCTCGTATTCATCTCTGAGTAGAAAACAGCAGGAAGGAAGTTAGCCCTTAAAGAGAGAAAATGTGAATCTGTGCAAAACCCGATGCAAATCTATGCAGAGCAGGACCCCAGAGGTGAGCTCCATAATGCGTCTGTGCTGTCCAGGCTGTGGGGCCAACCCCACCAAGCTGGAACCACTGGAGTGTCTTCCCACCCCTCCAAAGCTGGAGAATCCACATGGCATTTAGATGAGCTGGGCTGGGCCAAGAAAGCAGGGCATTTCACAGGTTCAATCACTTCCCACCTCTCTGCACACAGGTGAGTTCAGCCCCGAGGTAATTCCTTACAGAAGATGACAAATCCCCCTCTTTCCAATGCTGGGTTTGGGGCAGTGGTGGGGGTGTGTGTATTTCTTGGCTCTGTTTTATGAGTGGTCCTGTATGAAGCTTTTCTGCTGAGTTTTGCTTGTGGCTTTTAAAAGGCTCCCACCCAGGGCGGCTGCTTGCTCTCAACTTGTCAGAGCTCGGGCATGTTACTTTGTTATTCTGTTTGGTAAGTAATTTGGATGCCAGATTTTTGTATTCCATGAAATGGTAGCTGCGTCTAGGGAAGTAGCACTTCAAATTTAATTTGTTTCTGGTTTAACTGAGACAGTTAGGTGAACTTGGCTAACTGTCCTGCTTCTGGAGAGCAGTGTCCCAGCGGAAAAGCTGTGTGCACAGCACATCAGTCAGCCGGAGCTCTGCAAAACCCTACAAGTAGTTGCATGAGCAATAGGAAAGGCCTGTTCGTGCCTTCTGGATTTCAGGTGTTCCAGAGAGATAAAGGGAGACACACCAACGAGTCTTAGATGTGACCTGTACTAGAATTCCCCAAAAGATAAGGTAGGAAAAAGCAATTTAAAGAAACATACCTGGCGCCCTTTATTGCCTCAGAACTGCGTAAAGGACCAGCGGTGATCAGCTACTGGGGGGTGAGGATCCTGCACGTTAAAGGGTTAAGGCTAGTAAAGTTTTGGAGGGCCACAGCCCTGAACCGAGTGGCCCAGAGGTGGGAAGGGTCACCAGCCCCGGGGCGTGGGCAGCCCACGGCCGCCCTGTGCACGGCCTTTTGCTACCATCTAGCGGGCTTGGGGTAGGGAGCGGGTCTGGGCGAGCTGCCCTGCGGGTTACCGGGAGCGTGGCGCTGCGGCTGCCGGGGAATGGGCAAGAAGGGCCCTGCGGGGCCGCTCCGCCCACCCGTGAAGCGCTTTGCCCCTAGCTCGGTGTTGCAGAAACAGCCCCGTGTTGAGAGGGGGAGGAAAGAGGGTTTCTACTGTGGGGAATTTCAGCGACAGTTTATAAAAAATCTCTTCCTACAGTAGGAGGAGAGGAAGGATCTCTCGCAGCTGCAGGAGCACCGTGCCAGCCGGTGCAGCCACGCAGCAGAGGCACGCATTGCTCCGTGCTTGCGGGAGCTGCTCGAAGCCCGGGTGCTGTGCGCCTCCGCCGGCATCTCCCCTCCCCGGTAGCATGGCCTGGGCTTCTGCAAAGCCCTGGGAGACAACAGCCCATCCAGGGACAGTCCCAGGGCTGTCTAGTATCTCAGAGGCTGTGGCAGCACCTGAGAGCCTTGTTCGTCCCTGCGTGTGCTTATGCCTCCCTTTAAGCGCGTGTAAAACGTGCAGCCCAGCGCACAGCCCTCCCTGTGCGTGCCAATCCATGCCAGTCCTGTGCACTCACACAGCAGCTGCGATACATCCACAACCTGTGAGCTCGAGTGGGGTTTTCAACCTCTGCTTGGCCCAGCACGGCAGGAGGACAACCAAGCAGGCCTCGTGCCACCTTCCGTGGCTTGTGCCGAGGTGCTCAGGGGTTCGGTGTTTGCTCGGGCACAGGCTGAGCGCTTGTCACTAGATGGCAATGCCACGAAGTGGTTCAGCTGGGTTATTTGTGCGGGTTAGTTCAGGCTGCACCTGAGATCCCTGGTAACCTGCTGTTTCTGTTTGGTTTGGCGTGGTCTTCAGCGTCATCAGCGAAAGCCATTGCCTCACTGGTGTTTTTTGCATTCGAGGGTGATTGGACTTTAAAGTGGCTTCTACATGCTTCGGTTATGTTTACAATACACTATGTAATCACGCAAGATCCTCCAGCATTCTCTACTACTGCTTGAGTCACTGGATGCTATAATTGGCAAGCTTTCAAAGGTCCTGAATAGATTATCTTTCCATATCAATTTAATACTCTAAATAATGTAACCAAAGACCCCTGCAGCTCCAGCTGGGAAATTAAAAGGATGGTTAAAACACTTAATTACTTACTGTGCTAACAATTATTTTACGGAAAGAAGAAGCACAATCCAGCTGTTCCAGGGGAAATCAGGAAGAAGTTAATACATGAGTCAGTCTACAAAGGAACAAATGCTCAGTGGACAGCACGTGCCGTGCTGAGACCTGCAAAGGCAGCGCAGAACCGCGCTGCTGGGTGCCACTGGCTCAGCCTGGCCAAGGGCTGGAGACAACTCCATGTTCATTCAAACAAAGCAGGACCTGGTGTTTGGATTCCTGCAACCACTGTGAATTCTGTGTGCAGTGAAATCCTGAATGGCTTCAGCCCGTTAAAACTAGGAGAGGTTTGTGGGGTGGCTGAGTTGGCAGGGGAGAAGATAAGCTGTGGCAATGATGGTGGGGCCTGAAGTAGGGTAGTTTGGGTCTTGGCTCCAGAAGGCCCAAGTGCCACGTGTTACTTGTCTGTGGCTATTTGTCCGTCACGCTAAGCTCCTTCTGCAGCTAAACCACCCCCAAGCTGCGATGTGTTACACCTGCCATGGCTTCCATCAACCGCTGTAGGCACTTGAGAGCATGTTTGTGGCATTATCTAGCATGTGAGAGATGCCTGGTGCATTCAGAGTTCAACTGCTCACTGCTGGAGCAGCTCCAAGATCAGTTTGGGGTAATCTAGGCAGTTCTCAGCGTGTCTGGATTCTTATCCTGCTCATTGGCCTCAGTGTGAAATGTAAGAGCACTCATGTAACAGGGGAAGCCAGTATTACACATGGCATCCTGGAGGAGTCATATGTGCACCATTTTCTCCTTTTACAGAGCCTTGATGCGCTGGGTGGACCCCACCTCACCCCACAGCGAACAGCATGACTTTACAGTGCAGCTTCAGGCCAAATGCAGCGTGCTCCCAACCTCCCTGCACTAGCGTTCCCGGGAACCGCCGCCTCTCTTCTTCCAGCCATGGGAGTCTTGCTTTCCACTCCTTGCCTACAAAGCCACGTAGCTGATAATATGCCCAAAAGCAGAGCTGTGAGTAAAAACAGGAGCTGCAAATTCCCAGCCCACTCCTTCATCTGTTTTATCATGGGACGTCTAAACTGCTCATGGTGCTTTTCAGAAATGAGGAAATTAAAGTTAAAATCCTTTCGTGCAAGAAGAGATGCATGCTATATGCAGCAGTGACTGAGAAGAAACACGAAGCCTGCTGCTACTCATGCCGTGTTGACTTTAAGCAGAGTTTGTTACAAGTCCACATCTTTCATGTGTTAAAACAAGATGTCATCCCCTATCTTCTGAAGTAACTGTATAGGGCCTTGCTGTAAATGCTACTTTGGCAGCCTCATTTTCTTCCCATCTGTAAAATGTGACACTCTGTGGGTCTCAAAGGAAGCTGAGTCTCTGCTGTTCCAAGAAGAAAAAGAAGGTGATATTTATAGTCAACTAACCATGAAACTGTGACTTCCAGAGCTGCACATGCTCAAGCCCTCCCCAACCCTCACCTCTAAATGGCTGTTTTTATGTGGATTTCTTCAGAAGCCGGTCACGCTTCAATTTCCTTGTAGTGCTTTGCAAATCAGCATGGGGTACGATATGAAAAGCAGCCTGCCTCATACCTGGTACTGTGCTCCCACAACCAGCCTCTCTCTCATGTTACCTCCTGTCCTGCCCTGGCCAATTGCCCTAGTTGATAGCCAACCTGCTGCGTGGCCCTGGGTGTGCCTTGTAGTGCTTTGTGATGGCATTGACTTGACCTGCTCTATGTGTTAGCAGGTAAAAAGTCCTTTACGCTGCAGCTGGCATGGAAAAGAGGATGCAAATACATTACTGAATGAATCCAGATCAGATCTCGCCACTCCCCGGAATACATGTCAGGTGAGAAAGGTGAGTTCCTGACCTCCCTGACGTTTAGAGCAAAGGTGCTGTTTCATTTTCCTGCACCAGAATTCAGCGAGCTTGCATTTGGGGGAACATCACAGCAGTGATGACGTGTTGTAGGTACATCCATCTGCCTTCCCATCATCAAAGGGAACAGGACCAAAGTGAGCTGCCTGAGATAGTGCTTCAGGCTCTGCTTTGCACCAGCTTCAGCAGAATCCTTTACCATGGCCCTTCCCCGGAGCTTTTAAGCTTCCCCCCCATCTTGTCTGCCTGAGCCTTTAATATTCCTGCCTTTGATTTTTTCCTATCTGCTAGTGGGTTTTGCCAGACAGCACCTGGAAGTCGGTAATTACACTGCAAAGTCAGTGCAAGTCAGCAGGGTGTGCTGCGAGGGCCACGCTGGCTGCCCGGTGGCTCGCCTCGCGCTTGCGGTGGGGTGCGCAGCGGGAGCTGGCGCCCACTCATCAGTACCACCCCGGTTTAACGGCATGGACTGCTACTGAAGGCAGAAGCTGCCCACCATGAATTAGGAACATGAAGCAAGAGGCAGAATCGCTTAGGGCCCACTACTTTAGGGTCCTGTGAGGCCCAGGGAAATACCCTAATACAGGACCTTCCTCCACAGATATGGTGGAACAATTCCATTGAAGTCAATAATTTCACCAGGGATTAATTCGCATTGCACATGTCAATGGAACTGTGCGGTACACTGATAAAATAAACCTCTCCCCTCCTGTACACGCAGCCTATGGCAGCTGCTCGCGAGGTGCCTCTGTACCTGTGACATCTTATAATGCCAGAGCTGGTCTTAATTTAGGGCACATTCTCAAACTGCACCAGGTTCTGCTCCTCAGTGCAAGAAGCAAAGATGCATGTTCGTGTGTCAAGAGAGAGCAAATTCTCAGCACTTGGAGCAGCTGCTCTCACAGGTTGTCACAGGGCAGGAGGTTTAAAGAGCCATAAAGGAGTAATTCCCAGCTATTACTGACTTTTTGTAAAACTTTTATTGTGGTGCAATGCCGCTGAACAAAATTTTGATGTAAGGCTTGCAAAGACAACCCACGGTGTCCTTAGAAGATCTCATTCACCCAGTTGGCTAGGGCTCCTCTAGTATTTCCTTGAGAGGATTGTAACGTGATTGTGCTGATTAGCCTGGATCAGCCTGAGAGTCCAAATCATGTAGGCAATCACCCGAAAACCTTATCTTGGCAAGTTCTTATCTTCCCACACTAATAAGAACTGCGTCCCTTTAGCCAGATTATAGTAATTGTCTAAAACAAAGTCTCAGCATTGTTCATGGGAAGCACATGCCTTCCTCTGACAGTACTCTGAGTGCGTATCACCCCTAGCAACTTCAGTGGTCTTCATAAAAGATCAGCAGAGTATGTTTTCTCTGGGGACTAAATACTTTGGGGACGCAGCAATACTGTGCTTCTCATCTCTCTTTTCCATTCTGGTGAGCAATTTTGACAATTTGAGCAATTTTTGACTTCTGCCTGATGGTTCCTCACCTTCCAGCAAGGAAGGAAACTCAAACTCTTGAAGTATTTAAGGAGCTTTGTGGCAGGAGGGTGCTTTGTGTGAGATGATGTTATTGAACCAGATGCTACAGCAAGTGGGTGGACAAACAGCAGGTGCTGGAAGGTCAATAATGCTGTAGGGGAAGTCCTGCCCAAGAGGAAAGCAAACAGTGGTTCTGCATCACGGGGAGGTGACATCCAGATTGTGTCCAAGGTGCTACACTACAAAATCTATTAGTTACACATTTACGTGAAATTTATTGACTGAAAGCTTTTGAAAATAGATCCATGCCACTGGTTTAACCTCCCATCTACAGCGGAAGCAATTAGCATGAAGGAAGAGGCTGCAGATGGATGGATAAGAAATGTGATGCTCATTTAAGTCCCGCTTAGGCAACCATACTCCCCACCACTCTGAAGGGGAGACGACAAGGTGTCAACTTTAGCCTGAGTGGTCTGGATGGATGGACACAGTCGGCCCCAAACCCAGCTGGTGCCAGCTGGGTGACCATCCCTCAGCCCGTCCTTTGCTTCCCATGTGGGGACCACCAATGTACCCCTCCAAGAGCAGGGGTCTGTTTGTCCCAGCAGGTCACACTGGCCAGGAGGAATGTTCTGGGGGCTCGGTCCTTCCACAGGAAGGTCACCCTTGGAAAGCAAGAAGCCACAAGTTGGCAGCGGTGCCCAGGCTTGAGGGGCCGGAGGAGGACCGTGGCAGCCCCTCTCCTTCCCTGTGGCGCCAGCGTCTTTGAGGGGCCGGGGGTCGCCCTCGCCCCGCCCGGGCTGCCCCGCCGCCTGAGGAGAGGCCTCGCACCGTCTGGCGGGCTCCTCGCTGCCTGAGGAGGGGTCGCCGAGCGCCGCGGCCTGAGGAGGGGACGGCAGCGGGGCGGCAGTGATGGCGCCTCCCGCCGCCTGAGGGAAGGGCGGGGCGCGGCGGGCCCGCTCCTCCCCGCCCCCGGCCCGCCCAGGAGGGAAGGAGCCGGCTTCTCCCCGCGGCTGGTGGCCGGCGTGGGTCCTGGAGGAGGCTTCGCGCTCCTGCCGCGGCTATGGAGGCGTTCTGCGGGTCCCGCTTCTGGGTAAGCAGCGCGGCCGGCGGTGCCGCCTCCTTCCCCGCCTTCCCGCGCCGTGGGCTTCTGCCCCGCTGAGGAGAAAGTTGGATGGGGAAGTTTGCGCGCGGGGGGGGGGGGAGCGGGGACGAGCCCCTTCGGCGCCCGTTGCGGGCGGGTTTCCCCGCGAAAGGGGCCGTTCGCTCGCCGCGCCGGCTCTGAGGGGCCGGAGCCGGCGGGCAGGGCTCGGTCCTGCGGCTTCGGAGGGGCCGAGCTGCGGCTCTGCCTTGGCCGCCCAGCGCCGGCGGCCGGCCGGCCCGAGCGGCGGGTGCGCTGCCTCCTCCCGCAGCCGGCTGAGGAGCAGGAGCGGGGCCGGTAGCGCCCTGCTCGTTCGCCATTCAGCATCTCCGCACCGGAGCCAAGACCCCACAAGGCCCCAGGGGACCCCCACAGACCCCGGGCTATGCCACAGCTCCCGCCCTCCGGCAGCAGATGGGGAGTTTCCTAACAGCTGTAGTCCGGGACCTCTCAGCGATGAACACGTTTGTTGCCGCCTTCTGAGGGGTCCTGTTTTGGCGTTGCTGCTGCCCTTCAGAGCCCCTCTGATGAGCAGAAGGCGCTCCCCGTTCGGCGCTTCGTTGCTGCTAAGGGGTGTGGGCCCATGGCAGCCAAGGGTGGTCACAAGCCTCGGAGGACTGCGGTTGTGTGTGGAGCCGTCAGCCTTGCGGAGAGGCCGGCGGCGGTGGGGTTGTCAGCAGAAAAGTTTGGAAATTGCTGCCGTGGTCTGCTGGGGTGGTGAGGTGTGTAAATGCTGTTACAGGTGCGCGGTGCAGTATTTCCCCAAGCTAGAGCGTGCCGCTTTCCTCGGCGCTCTCTAGGCAGGCACTTTAGACCGTATGAAGCCATGGGGATTTGAGCACGTGTGGTGAATCTGGACCTGCCCTCCAATAAATCCCAATTTTTGCATGTGCCTTTCTCTTACGTTGATTTAGCTGAAGGGAGTTGTGTTTTGTGTTTGTTTTTTTTTTCAAAGAAAGGTGAGCAGGAATGAAAAGGGATGTCTGAAGATGAATTACTGCTAGACAGCTATTAAAGGACAACACAAGCAGTTGGCTGCGAGGACTTAATGCTGAGCTCCACCTTCAGACAACTAATTATCTTTCAAAAACTGTCCCAATATTACTTTTTTAAAAGAGGACTTGGGCTCCTAAGCTTCTTGGTTACATTTCTTTGTTCAGTTTCAGATTTCATTTCCAAGCGCTCTCTGCTACAACAGTTGGCAGATAAGCTTGCTCAAACAAGTATTTTCACCTCTTCCACTATAAACACTTATAGAACAGGAACAAGCACAAACAGATCAACACTGCTCGCTAGTTTATTGACTGCCTCGAGAAGCATGTCCTAGCTTCTCAAGGAAGTCTTGTAGTGCAACTACTCGTCGTGGCCAAAGCTTTTGCTAACCATTTATTGATGCATTAATGTAAAACATTCAGGCAGTTTTTTCTGGTTTTAAGTAGGAAGTAAATGTATCATTCTGTGCTTGATGCTGTACTGTTAGTCTCAAGCATGGTACCCTTTGCGGCGCTGTGGCCGGTGTACGCTATGAGGGCATCCTGGTTTTAATATTGCCAAGGCTTTTCAAAACTAAATTTGCAGGAAGTAATATAAAGGTAATCCAGGGAAGATATTTTGATTAATAAACATTATTTACAGCATAAATGATGAGGACTAAATGTACTTAACAAAGCATAAATCATAATTAAAAAATATACTTTCAGCCTTTCAGCCTTGCTTGAAGTAATATTCAAATGTGATTAATGCCAGTTGATCTGAAATGTGGTAGTTTGCATTGGCAGAGGAATGCATTTTGTGTCCGAGTCTGCAAAGGAAGATGTCAGGTATGTGTTACAAAGCTCTCCATAAACTGCTTTTTTTCGTCTAATTATCCCATACTTATACCTGAATGTAAAATATTACTGAAGAATAGAAGGAGACTGAAAAGAGACGAGCAGTGTTCCATAAGTAAATGGGTGAATGACTTAATAAATGCAGACCTGTTCTGTTTCTTTGGAATGATCCAGAGTTGTTGAGAGTCAGATCAACCTTCCACCTGTTTAATTGTTTTAAAAAAATGGGACTCGATAACTGTGAAATGGAACACGTGACCCAGTGACCAAGGGTCTTATACCCTATTTTTGGTAGCCAGTGGGATTTTCTCTGTTAACAAAAGTGTATACAGTGAACTGATTGTAGGAGAGATTTTAAGTGATGACCATGTAGATGACAGTCACCTTGAAATGGTTTGCTGTAAAAATATGCCATTCCCTACGAAAACAGAGCTACAGGCTTCTTAAATACGTCCACAAAAGTTGGGGTTTCTCGTGCTGCTCTATGCTTGAAGAAGGGAGAACAGGGTGAAAGGCAGTTACTGGCCTGTGCATGCAAACTAAAGGTGTTCAGATCAAGAACTTGATAAAATGTAAACCAGTAGTAATGTTTGCTTTTTCATAGCTGACGAACTTAGACTGCCCATTTTTTGTCAAAGAAAATCCAGATATTTTTGGAAGCTGAATAACATTTTGGGGTCACTTTTAAAACTGTTTAGAGGGAAAGGAAACATGCCATTCCAATTTAAACAATTCTTTGTTTTGGAGTTTAAACCAACTACAACATTTGTCTGTTAAAAGGACGTCAGAATCAAACCAAAACAGTTCAGAATTAGCTCATGAAAATGTTTACACTGAAATATGTCAACTTTAACAGATGATTGATTTATCTTATTGGGTTTTTTTTTTTTGGCTTCTGGAGGGTGTAAGGTTTTAACTCTTCACCCTGATGCAGGATGGGGAATTTTGCTGGAAATGTCAACAGGTTGGGATTTTTTTTTGTGCAGAGGCAAAATAATATCCTGTTCAACCCATTTTAGAAATAAGAAATTAAAGGAAGTGCTGTAGGCCACATTAGAAATCTATGAAAGCTTCTGGCTTCCAGCTACTGCTTTACCTCTTGAACCTGGAATCGGCAAATCGCTAATACCAATATAGGGTATTTATATATATATAAGAGGTACAAGCTGAATGTTATTCTTTCAAAATGCAGTATGAACAGCCTCTTCATCTGAACGCTGAAACATGCTGCCTACTTCAGCTGAGAATTTGAAGCTAACTCTACCAGCATTCCCATGCTAAATGCCTTTCGGGAGGAGATGAGCGCAATAGCGCATACCCACACAAGGCAGTCCTTAGGTGTGCTATTTACTATTGCCCATAATTACCTCCTATTTATTGTGTCACATATTTACTATGTGACAGTAAGCATGTTTGTTGGGCATGCCAGTTAATGTGACCCACAATCTCTGTACTTGAGAAGTAGATACTGGTGAATTATCACTTATTTGTTGCTTATGTCCTCCACTGGAGTAAAATGTGAGTGGTTCCTCCGAGAGGAGAACAAAGTCATCTGCTAGGGAGTGTTTGCTGCGAAAGTGTTTTGGCCTAGTGACTAAACAACATGAGTTTAGAAAACCAAACCCTGTTCCAGCATAAAGCCACGTTGTCTTTCTGTGGCTCAGGCTCTCTGGGTAGGAAATGGCGCTATGGCTGCTGTGGGACTAAAACATTAAGTGCTCTGCAGTACGTGGGTACTGTTGGGATGATGGGTCATATAAACACCTGAGCCTACAGCCGGACTAAGTGCCTAGGCTTAAGCAGCAGCGTATGGTTTTGGTGGGTTTTTGTTGTTAACGGTACAGTAGGAAATGGGAGGACAAGCGAGAGAGCACTTCAAAGGGGAGACCACAACATCTAGTCAGTTATGGATGAGATCCAGGCTTGTTCCTTTTGATCCTGCTTAGCTGACAGAGCTCAGTTTCCTTGCCTACCCTGTAGCTTGGTATCCTGACAGATGTCGGTCTGCCTTTTTTTTTTTTTTAATTCCCCATCCTACATGGAGTGCTGGCTCCTTCTTCATCCAGAGGCTCTTGAGTAATTCAACAGGAAGTTGCAGTAACTCTCAAAAGTAAACAATACCTCAGTCTTGTCTTTGAGATAGTCTCACACGAGCCCTTTAACATTTAGGTTTGCGGATATTCCTTTACCTTGAGTCATTCTGTGAAATTTTGGTAGATGTGGACTAAGTCATGATGCTCTCTAGAAATGCAGCTTCCTGCTCTGTTGGGTCAAAGTGCCATCAGTCTCCCCTCTGCATAATTTCCCCTTTTGCTCCATCATGCTTCGTGCTTAATCTTTTGTACTTCCAGATGACTTACGATAGCTGTAGTAAGGAATAAATTTTTTTTTTTAAGGAAGATGACAAAAAGCGTACTTCTTGTAACATGTGTACAAGTTTATTTTTAAAACCCCCACAACTTACATGATTGGGCCCTAAGTTGATAATAAACCATCAAATTTCAACTATTTTGTTATATTTTCACCTAAACTAGTTCCAGCAGAGGAAGAGTGAAGTGAAAGGTGGTGGCAGGTCCTTGCCAAGGAAGGACTCTGCAGTAGGATGGTATGGTCCAGACTGGCTGTTCTTCATATATAAGCTTCCCCTTCTGCCTCACTGTGATAAAACACAGAATGTTCGGTATTTATAGGCATGTAATCGTGATGCAGGTCTCCGTGTAACCTTTGTGAACTGCATCGAACTTTGGATAACTGAGTCCCACTTCTATAAATCTCTTCACAAACGCTCGTGTCAGGTATCTGTGTTCTTTCTCAGGTTAGGTAGGAGATCAAAATAGGTAACTTCAGTGGTCTCTTCAGACATCCGATCTATGAGGTTTTGCGCTCTCAAAGGGTAGCTCTGTTGGTAACATCCTGTGAACTTAAAAGCAATTAAGTACTCAAGCTCAAATCCTCCAAGATTTTAAGACTCTCAAATCGAGCTAAATGGAAGCTATTGCTGAAGGATTTGGGCCACAGATTCTCAGTGTCAGGAGCAGTTTAAATATTTACCATTAGATTTGGAGTATTTTCCAGGACCTGTTACCATTCATCTGTGTGTAAATGGCACAACAGACTGTATTTGAATCTGTTTGGGAAAGACAAAGTGTGGTTTTGAGAGCTATGAGCAAAACTTAATACCAGAGAAAGCTGCCAATATCAAGGATTTATGGAGTCCCTCAATGATAGTGTCAGTTAATGAAGCTCATGAAAATAACATTAATATCACTAGAATATGTGAATGTGGTGGTTCGTTTTTCAAGGAAAGCAGTCATTGCCATTTCCTTCAAACCAGCATGCTGATGGGGTGCCAGATGAATGGCGTAGTGCAGGAGAACGGGGGCAGATGATAAAATTTTCACGGTCAACATCTGACCAGCATGGTTGGGTCCCTTCTTGAATTCCTGTTGCAATTCTGGAACTGCAGGAAAAGAGGATTTTTAGGAAAAAAAAAAAAACCAACACCTAAGGGGAGAAGAATTTTCTTTTGCCCGGGTGCGTTGTGGCTTTGTGGGAGATGCTTCACTGAGGTCTTCTGGACCCAAAAGCCT
The DNA here is from genome assembly GCF_963921805.1 of Phalacrocorax carbo. NCBI lineage: Eukaryota > Metazoa > Chordata > Aves > Suliformes > Phalacrocoracidae > Phalacrocorax > Phalacrocorax carbo. Next base: position 2,660,982 of record NC_087528.1, read on the forward strand.
GCTTGTCCCTCCCTTCCATGTGTTTCCCTGGGGTGGGACAGTAAAACTCGAGGATGCTGTGAGGTGGGCTAGATGGTAGGGAGGCAAGGTCCCACCCTGCTTTAGTGGAGGATTTAAAGCCCCGCAGGGAGATGACTTCTCTGTAGCAAAACTGAAGGTCACGTACGTTCTTCAGCTTTCAGCACCACTGTTCCTCCCTGGTCACAGCTCTGACTGTTTTAGCTTAAGTGGCATAGCTGGTCGGAGTAGTGTCTGGGACTTAGGAGTACTATAAAGTTTGCCTTCTGAAAAGAAATAGTACATGAAACAAAATTTGGCTTGCACGAGGAGCTCCTTAAAATGGGACTTGTTAAATTGCTACAGTTAAGAATATAAAGCATTTTGAGATGGGCCTAACCTACCTGGTAGGCAAATTGCTATGCCACTGGAGATGTAATCGTTTCCTGTCTACACGTGTAAATTTGTCATGTATTAAAATGAAGAGACTATTACTGTTTAAAATTTAATTTAAAAAAAATTCCTTTGAGAAACCTATTAAATGGGATCTTTGATTTTTTTCCAGTAAGCTAATGCTCCATTTGTCTCCTGATACTGCCATGAATGCGATGGGCCGTTATCCAGTCGCACGTTATTTGGCTGAGCTGGAGGAGAGCATGGCGGCAAGCAGCCAGAGATCTTCCCAGGAACACGTTCAGGCTTTTGTACAGCCAACAGCCTTGATTCTGTGCTGGGCCTGTGTGAGCTGGCACCTTGTCCTGGTGCTAATCTCACGGCAGCGCGAGAGGTGAAGTCAGTGCAGTAAAACTTAGGTCATTTACAGTAATGTCATGTGCCAGTGTCATAAAGCTTTGAACTAGAACAGAATAATAAATGAAAAGCTATTTTACGGGGGATATTTCAAATGTCAAAGTCATTTAGTTTCAGAAGTAATTTCTTTTTTTCTTTCTGAAACTTTCTGAGAATACAGAAATACATTTGATGCTTGTGCACTTAGGAGAAAAAAAAGCAGCATATTTTTCATTTCTTCCTTCGGTATCTCTGCTTTCCCCCCTAGTTGAGTGACTTGTATTCTAGAATCCCGTCACCTCTTAGACATGCAGGGTTTTTTTCATTTCCCTTTGTTATTATGTACCTTTGGAAACGTGGAAAAGTAAAAGGGAAAAACCTCCGCGTTCTGGATATCATCTTTTTATGACATACAGTAAAGGGAGATGACAGCAGGCAAAGTGAAACAAAAAAGCATTAAAAAAACTTTATGCTTTTATGTTTTGTTTCCTATGAAAAAGCAAGGTATATCTTCTGGGGGAAACAACTTATTACTGGAAGATCTATCGGATGGAAAATAGTGGCCTGTGGTAATCTCCATATGCAGCAATGCTATTTTGTCTGCTGCTTTTTCCCCTTTTTTCTCCTGCCCTGACACAGAGGTGCTACCTCTTGCTTACATGTTGGTGACCTGCAAAAATTCCCTTTCCATGTCTAAGCCTCTTTGTGGCAAAGTGTGAAAGTTCTGGGTCACTGAAGCAGTGTTATTGTTGCAATTGGGCCATCGTGGTCTTACAGCAGTCCTTGCGGGCTGGCACTGCTCTCTTCATACCAGCCCCAGCTCGGCGGATTCGGTTGCAGGGTGTTTGTACAGGTCAGAGTTAAAAAATATTCTTTTAGAGATAGGGGGTTTCTGGGTGTCAAAAATCAAGTTTTAAGCTTTAGGTTTACATCACCTAGTTGATATTGGAGAGAAGCTGTGCACGCAATTGGTTTGGGGTAAAACAATGTACTAGGACAGTTCCGCCTTTGCTCTGATTTCTCTGAATAACATATTCCTTTTCCGTAGTCACCTGATCCCATCTTTTATTTTTGGCCTCACGACACTGAAGGCCAACCTTCACTTTATGAAGAAGGGAAGAAAAGAAAAAATAGCTGAGAGGGTGGGGGAGCCTTAGGAGCAGGCGTTTCCCACTGATGCTACCTGTAATGGTGCTTTGCTAGCTCTTTTTATCACTGAAACTGCTGTCTTGGTTTAGGGCCAGACTGTAGAGTTTACTCCTTTTCTGAGTAAAAATGACTGAAATAAGTAGGTCTGACTGAGAGATGAGTACGGTTTGTGCAAATTAACTGTGAGAATGTGGCTAGAATGTAACGCTTGTCTGTGACAGGTGAGCTTAGGTCAGTTGTGTGAGTGATAAACCAGGCTTAATCTTGGCATTAGAGCTCATTAGCACGCCGAGCCTGTCTTGCCCTCTAGCCTGCTGCTGCATTTGACTTCTTGGTGCTCCCCTAATGAGCATCCCTGCAGCTGAAGAGTGTGACCAACCTCGGACGCTTGAGATGGCACGTCACCTTTGTATGCTGCCCCACCAAACTCCCACGCTGCCGTCATGTTAAAGACAGCCTTGACCAGACTCTGAAAGCTCATTATCGCTGCAGTCAATTTGTTGGTTCCAGCTCCCACTAGGGCAGGCGGAGTGTCAGAGCGGCACTGATGACAATTTTTTGGTGAAAATCCCTTTTATTATAACTGTACAGCAGCCCAACCGGATGGGCTGGCTTAAAATGGAGGTATCAGGGTGGGAAGGGGAGAAAATAAAGCAGGGGCCATCTCGTTTGCAGCTGTTTCAGCTGTTCCTACTTCTTAATTGAGCTACATTCACGATGACCCTTGGATTTAGCCTGTTCCTTTCAACTGAAAGGAGTTGGGATGGCTCAAATTAAGGATATTCCTCCCACACCATCACACTGGGCTGAAATACAGCAACCCACACCTTTATTTGTACTTGCACAAGGCCATAGGAAAGGCCTTTGATGCAGTTAAAGTTTTCTCTACAACAGCATATAGTTTAGATCAGTTCTAAAAGACAGTCGGGGACTTTCTTCTGCTGAAAGACCTGTTCCCTTTTCCTCTCAGTCCTGCTTTTGATTCATGAGCATTCATACCTCTGTGGCTGCACTAAGCCTTCCCTTCTGCAGGTCAGTAAATGTCCCTCTGTCCAAGCAAGGTGACTGACTGCTACTAAATGTTGAAGTAGATGGATTTTACTTTTACTTTTACTTTAGGTATATGTTGTCTTAGATGCAGAAGGTTCCTGTTTACTATCTCTTAAGCTACAAATGCTTTCCTGAAAGACCCAGTTCCTTGGGCTGTGTGACTGTGGCAGAGCATGAATCTACCTTTTTTCATCCTGCCTCATTTTTGTTCATAACAGCAGAGAAGCTCTGAACTTCTACTCTTAAAACTCAAAAACTAAAAGAAGAGGAGGAGAGCAAAACTTACTGTTTTGTGTAACATCTGTCACTAAGCCTGTACATTGATTTGATTTTTTTTAAAAAAATTAGTTTGTTTTTTTCTGATGTCTGGCCCACAGTTCCCAAGTGCATTGCGTGGTTGGTACCATTTGTATCATGAAACTTCAGCTCAAGCAAAAACCTGTGACTAGTTACTCCACAACCATAAACTAGCTTATATAGGTTACAAACAGTGGAGAATGCTGTTATCTTTTGCCCTGCCTTAAGGAGGAGGGTGGGGAGGGTTGTTCATGTAATCGTGCGAAGGCATTGAGTCGTGCAACAGTCACCATGGATTAATGAAGCATGTTACTACTTCTGTGCATAAGGTGAGCTTGCTCTGAAAAGGCCATTTGAAACTGGAAGCCTTCTGGAGGCCTGGAGCAGACTGCTTGTTTCCATTTATGTTCTAAAATTATTATTAGGGTTTGCCCCAAATAGTTTACCAACAGAGACCAAGCAGAGAAGGTCGACAACAGCTAAAAGTGGGAGGTGAGACATGGGGAGGCTGAGATGAAGCCTGTGCTGTAGCAAAGACTGAGCCCTGATAGTTTTGGTGGTGTGGTTCAGAGCCGCTGCAGAGCTATCCTCGTTCTTGGGAGGAGCCAGTGTGGTGGAGCCAAGAGAAGAACATCCTTTTTTTTTTGTTACTTTTTTTTTTTTTTTTTGCCAGTCTGTGAAAATGAAACGTGCTGGCAGGGTATTTACCAGAGCTAGGGGTAAAAGAAGGGCAGGAAGATTCTCCTCTGCATTTATGTTCTCACTAACAGTTTCTTCTACAAGAGATACCATTTCTATGTTTATTCACTGCAGGGAAGTAGTGTTATTTTCAGTTATTCTCCTCCCTGTCTTTTATGCCTCATGTGTACCTTCCCAGTCAGCTTTCCAATTTGATTTTTAGTCTTAAATAATGTGCCAGCTAGTGATAACTGACACAGAATCAGCGATATGGCATGTTTTAACCTTGTGTAGAGTGTGAATGACGTCAACGCAATGGCCTTCACCTTCCTAGCAGATAAGGAATGAATTTGTTTCCTGTGCTTTTCCAGATTCTTTTTGCACTATAGAAACTTAGGGGGAAACGATGTATTAATTTATCCTTTCAATGGAGCTTGAGACTATAAAAGATATTGTTAGTCTTCCCTCGGGTTTGGAAGCTTTCCGTTGCTGGCTGCTTGAGGAGTGTTACTGCAGCATCAACTGTATGCTGGGTAAAGCCAGTGTGAGGCACTTTTCTTTTGAGCTTTTGTAGTGGAGTAGGAGTTGGTTTAGACTTAAACCCCAGACCAAAACCCCAGCTGGCCTTTCTCAGCAGGCTCTATTGACAACATGCTGGGGGTTTGGGTAAGGGGCAGGAAGGAATTTCCCTGTTGCTGTTTTTCAGCCTAGCTTTAGGCTTTCTGTTTGTTCCCCCTTTTCTTTGGAAGCTGTAAAGGATGATGTGCAAGAAACCCAAGATATGTTTTACTGAACTTTTATTTCCTTTAAAGATAATATCAATTTCAAGGATGGCCTTCTCAATAGCAGTGTTCTTTTCCAGAGGGGAAAGTATAATAGAAAGTATTAAGTATTAGAGCAGATTGAGTGTTGCTCTGAGCTTCCCCTGTTGAATACTTTCCCGTAAATGAAGATCATGTATTTAAAACTGCTCATCTAAATATAAGTCTTACTGCACAGATGGCCCTTAATACAAGGGTCATGTTTATCCAAAGACTGTGACTGGAGTGATGGGTATGACTGAACGCTCCTGCAGGGGACAATGTCAATGATATTCTTAACTGATCAACAGAAAGGCCCACCAATTTGTAAGTTTTAGACTCCAGGGGTTCTCCTGTCTGCTGCGAAGCTGTAAAAAGTCTCTAATTTCTTTTCCCATGGACGCTGCCATTGCATTTAAGTATTATTACAGGATTAAGGAAATTTGTGTGCCCAGGGAGTTCGGTACAGTGGGCTGGTGTTTCTGCAATGCTGTATCTCACCAGCAGAGCCTCCAAGCTGATCCATGACACTGCATCAAGGAAGTGCTGCTGCTTACAGACAGTTGCCACAGGGCTCTCGGCACTCTGGAGGAGCCACGGAGCACAGTGGGCGTCTGGATTAGGAAGAGGTCACAGGTTACTGCCCTTAAGACTTGCTTGTGGGGAAGCGAGTTAGCCGAGTTGGACACGCTGGCTGTTACAATTTCCCTGGGATGTGTTTCTTAGAGAAAGTGTGTTTCCCAACATCTGCTGCTGAGTATTTCCCGTTGCGAGGTCCCTGTTGATGGGTTGCCCAGCTGTCTGCAGAGTGTTTTCAGTGGGCTTTCATTGAAGGGGACCCTGAGACAGCTGTGATGCACGGAGGAAGGTGAGCGGCTCTCAGGACACCACAGAGCTGTGAGCCAAGGAATGTGTCCACTATCCAATGTCAGCGTGTTAGACCTCTTTCAGTAGCATGTCCAAAGAAAACCCTCAAACCCAGACAGCCCGAGGTGGGTATTTTCATTCTCAGTCAGAATAGGACACAAGAAGCATTTAAACTTGCTCTGCTTTCCAGGACAGAGTTCAGAATATGGAAAGTCAAAGCCAGATTAAAGCAGGAGCCTTAAAGATAGGAGTCAAAGAGCTGGTGTGTCCCTCCAGCTGTTGCTTCTTGTGTTTGTTCTCAAGGGTGGCGTTTCATAACTTTACTGCTGAATTGAAGGGTATTTAGCAATATTTAACAATGTTGGCTTGGTCAGGGTAGATAGGGTTGAGACTCTGTGTTACAGTCTGGCTCAAAATGAGTTGTTTAGGATTGGAGTGGATGTTGGAATATATGCTGTCAGTGCGGTGATTTATAAAGCCAGAAAGCAGAACTGCCAGCTCCGTGAAAACAGATCCAGCTTGGTAGGAAATATGATAAGAAATGCAACTTTCAGACTCCTGGATTTAATAATAATAAAAACAACCATTCATAATTATTAATAATTCATAATTTGGTAATAATAATTCCCAGCAGAGTCCCTGGCACATGGCATAGCAGCATTAGTCCAGTGTGGTCCGGTCTTAGGGACAGCAAGTAATTTGCATGGAATTATACTACTTAAATGTTTTAGGTATTGTGTCTTCTAATAGGAACCCCTCTCATTGTAGTCAAGGATGGAAAGAGTCTCCTCTCAGAAAACACCAATTTGTTGAAAGGGAAGCTTTTTACAGAAGCAGATCTGTTCCAGGAAAGCTAGTATATCTGGTCCAGGATGGAGTTGGACCTGGGAAACACTGCCAAGATAGCCAGTAGTCAGGTCTGTCGCCTTGGATGGAGGTTGTTCCTTCAGCCCACATCCCCATTTTCCATGTGCCATGGCGGTAGTAGGCTCTTGTTGGTCACTGGGTGGGTGCCACGGTGCCATTTCTTGTACTTTCACGTAATTTTGGAAAGGTTCCACTTTCATTCTCAGGAATAATTCAACCAAATCTTGAAATCTTACATGTTTTTTTAGGACAGAATTTTTGTTTTCTGGCCAGCTGTATTTATACATTCAGAAATGCAAGTCCTTTGCCTTGTTTAAATAAGAGTTAATGAAAACCTTTAAATGGCTTGGCAGCCATACAGTCTGTGTCTTGGATACAATAGTCAGCTTGTGTTCTGTCCGAAGTTAATGGACATCTGGGGCAGTTTCTAGGCTGCTGTCAGACAGAAAGCCATTTCTGAACATTTTGGTCTTACAGGAAAGGTTTAAATTAAGACTCCCCCCCCCCCCAATAACTTTTCCCTTAAACAGAATCTTTGTTTTATTCTGTGCCCAGTTTTTGCTATTATTCCTCAGGTTTCCTTTTCCAGGATTTTTTTCCAGCAAGCAAAAGGAGCACAATTGCAAACATGCTCAAGACATTGCTAAACCACATGTAATTTAAAGAGGAAATTAGTATTTTGTTGAATAAATGATAGTAGATAAACTCCTGCTTTGGAACTAACGAGCTCTTCATCTCCAAACTTCCAGAGGGCATCTCCTGCCCCAAGCAGGGTTGCTGCAAGGGGAGCTTATCACGTTAAAGATGCTGAAATGTTTTGATGATGAGCCAAAAATGGGTGCTCTTTAAACGCTATCTTCCTTTCTGGTGCCAGAGACCTGCTTGCTGGAGGAAAACACAGAAATAGCTTGAATGTGAGGCTGGAGTTTTGGTTGGTTTTGATCTTGAGTTTGAATTGCAGTGTAATTGTCCCAGTGTTTTTGATTTGTGGCTGAAGTCTCCCTTAGGTCTGGACAAACCTGTTTAGGTAAATGGGAATGTGTTTATTCCCCTGGCCCACGCTGGGTGTTTTCGTGCGTCCAGATGAGCCATTTCTCAGCTGGAGCGGCACTAACTGCGGCATTAAATGGGTACAGTTCAGACACGCAGCTAATGGATTTGTGCCACCCTTCACCGCTGCCAGAGGTTTCACTCGTGCCAAAGCTGAAGCACTGAGTGACAGACTTGTCACAGTTCAGCCAAACCATCCTGCAACCTGCCAAGGCTTTGTATTTTCATCACACTTAGGAGCTCTTTCGTGTGTTTGTGGAGCGATGCAGTCACGCGTGTCCCTTCTGACAGATCGTCACCAAAATTGCAAGACTGTCAGCAAATTGTGGCTCTTTGGTTTGCCTAAAATCAACCATCACTTTCAGCATTCGGCTTCTCTTGGTAAACAAAAGCAGGACTAGAAATTCTTATGAAGAATTCCTATTCAGACTAGTCAGTCAATCATTTACAAGGGGTGGGGAGAAGTGGCTGAGCTTAACTGAAACATATTTCTACTGAGAGCTCATACCCAAAAATAATTAGGTACAAGTAAATGATTCTAGTGCAGAGATAAGGCATATTTGAAGCACAGATATCTTAGTTTTATCATCTGCTTGTTAATGATAGTACAACAAAGTAATTTTACATTTCCTGCAAGTAAGTATTTATCTACCACATGTAAGATGACACCTCAGATGGTGAAATGCAAGTTGTGAATTTCCAGTAGGTTTGATTAAAACCCATTTCCCCTTCACTGTACTGAAACTTCTATTTTAGTTTGAACTTGTGTAACTGCGCTTGCACGTGGTGTATTCAAATCCTTAGGTACAAGTTGCATATGTGAATTGTGGTGTCCAAGGTCACAGACGGCTAGCACTGCTTACAATATTTGCAAGAAAACCCACATTCCTACCTCCAAGTACAATACATTCCTTTTACCTTTGTTTAGAATAGGGAAATGCCATGGTTTCACGCCAGTCGTCAACCGAGCACCACAGAGCCGCTCGCTCACCCTCCCGCCCTGCGGTGGGATGGGGGCAGAATCTGAAGAGCAAAAGTAGTAAGAAAACTCATGGCTTGAGATAAGAACAGTTTAATAATTAAAATGATGGTGATAATAATAGTATGAAAAGTAAAACAACAAGAGAGAGGGGAACAAAACCCAGGGAAACCAAGTGATGCAACCACCCACATACCGATGCCCAGCCTGTCCCTGAGCAGCGATTGCTGCCCCCCAGTTTATATACTGGGCATGATGTCATATGGTATGGAATATCCCTTTGGCCAGTTGGGACCAGCTGTCCCGGCTGTGCCCCCTCCCAGCTCCCTGTGCACCCAGCAGAGTGTGGGAAGCTGAAGAGTCCTTCACTAGTGTAAGCACTACTTACCAACAACTAAAACATTAGTGTCTTATCAACATTGCTCTCATCCTAAATCCAAAACACAGCACGTAAATCCAAAACACAGCACGTAAATCCAAAACATAGCATGGTACCAGCTACTAGGAAGAAAATTAACTCTCTCCCAGCCAAAACCAGGACACAAGTAATTATACTTGGCGGCATATGGGTAAGAAGGACAAAATTTGAGTCATAAATGGAGGGGGTATTCCCAGGTCAGCATGTGGATGATCTAAACGTGATCATTTTCTCCAGTGCTGGACATTGTTGCTGGATGAGCTCTCAAGTTGAGCATTTTGCCTCGAGAGCTTTGGTTAGCAGTTGTGCTCCAGGCTGGGAACGCTTGAGGAATGCCGTGGTATCAGCACCTGAAACTAAGCCTTAGCAAAGACACAAAACACAAGGGGTTCATCTGCTACAAAATGTATGTCCAGCTCTGAGATGCAGAAGGGCAGAAGTCTGTCTTTCTAGGTTTTGCCCAGTATTTAAAACTGTACTTAGCTCTTTTACTATAGCAGATTAACCACAAGTAGTTGGGAAAGGTATTTTTGGAAAGCTTTTACTGAAGCCATTGGCTAAATCCAGCAGAATTTGGATAGAACTTCTTCAAGCAGATGTTGCAATTGGCAGTGCTCCCGCCTCTCTATTAATAAATGTCTCATCTTTTTTTCCAGGATTCAAATCTTTCGATACACACTGATAATCCAGACCTGACACCGTGTTTCCAGAATACCATCCTAGCGTGGATCCCTAGCATTTATCTGTGGAGTGCATTGCCCTTGTATCTTCTCTACCTAAAGCACAACAAAAGAGGGTACATTGTGCTTTCCATGTTGAGCAGGTTCAAGACGGTAAGATCTCTTTGTAGTGCTCCACAAGTAATGTGCAGTTTTGAGTCTGTGAGCATTTGTTCAGTGTCCAAGCAAGTGCTGCATTAGGGTTTAAATAAAAATTCCTCTGATTTATGGGGGACTGAAGAACGTGCTAATAGGAAACAACAGCGTATGTACAGATTTCTGAGGAAGGATACCAAAGAATAGCTCTTCTGAAAGAAAATCCATTCTGCAAGCCCACCTTTCAGGGTAGAGAGGAGATGATTGCCCTGCAGAAGAGAGTTCAACTCTTTGTTGAGCCAAAAATATGCTGCTTCACCCTTACTTAAGCCTTAAACCACTGAAAGCTGCAAAAGAAAGACCTTAAGGTAGGTCTAGTGAGAATTTAATCTCATCAAAGTAAGCACAAGAAGGTATTTTTTCACGCTACTCTTCCTGCCCAATAGCTGTGTGACTTCATCTGCATCTTGTGCTTAAGAGATGGCTGGTGTCACAGCGCCTCTGGTTTGTAAACGACTAGGTCTAAGGAAAGCAGGCAAGTGATTTTCCATAGGCCGTGAAAGAACTGGGGTTATTCCTGGAGAAAAGCATCTGCCTTTAATCTGGATGCTGCCTGTGTTTCCAATCAAAACTGAATAGTATGGGGGGAAAAAAAACAGGTAAATATGTTAGTCTTTCTACTGGTTGTGTTTGCAAATCCCTCGGAACGCAGATGAGAGGAGGTCCTTGGTGCGAGTGCAGTGGGACAGTTCCGTAGCAGCTGATGGACACAGCAGTGGTGTTCCATTTACACAGCTTTGTCTTGCTGGGGATCTGCGCATCGTAAGGGGTTTGCCAGCCCTCTGACTGCCCCTGGAGATGAGTTTACCAAATGCTGTTTCTGTTTGACTGCTTTCAGCTGTTCGGTGTCCTGCTGTGGTGCGTGAGCTGGGCAGATCTCTTCTACTCTTTCCACGAGCTCCTGCAAAACAGAACGCCTCCACCAGTCTATTTTGTAACTCCATTGATCGTTGGCATCACCATGGTTCGTAGCTGTTTCTGTTTATTGGGATCAATAAGAATAGCTCTTTCTTAGACAGATGAAGGGGGGAAGGGTTCCTTTGCATTCGTTGCTTCATCCTGTACTCTTTTAACTGAATTATCAGTACTTGTATTACTGAAGCAAATTTGGCTTACTGAAAAGGCCGCAGTTACAAATGTCTCTCTCATGTAGATTCAGCTATGTAAATTAATATCTTTATAATGGAGAGGTTGTTCTGTCTCCCACCTTGCTCTCATCTATTTCTCCAGGCTTGTGAGCCAGGTGTGGAGAGAATTTGGGTATGACTTCGCCTAAATGGGGAGATGTGATAAAGCACAGCTTGTGCATTGTTCAACATTGTATTGGACGTTGTAAAACTGTGTCTCTTATCTGGTGGCTGTTCCTCCATTAAATAGAAACAAAGTTTGCTTTGCCTAGGATGACAAACAGGCTTGTGGCTGTTGAATTAAAAATGAAGCAGTAAAATTTGCCCATTAAGTTTTTAATTCCCTTGATTAGATTTTTTTTTTTTTAAATCTTGTTTTCTAGATAAGTCATGATTGTCCATCTGGACTGGGGAAATGACAGCTCTTACATTTTTAAAAAATGTTTGTAGCTAATATTTAATTGTGCCTAGCCCTAGGTACAAAGTCTGGTTTAAAAATTGAATTCTGGAGATGAGGCTTTGAAAACGGTAAAAACAAATAATTTCACAAAGTTATTTGCTGCTTTCCTTAGATAGAGGAGGTTTTGCCGTTGACTTCTGTGAAGTTATAATGGGGCCTTATTTCAGAGAGGTCCTGTGTCGATGATGACTGTAATAGCTGCCAACTGAGAGTGTGAATAAGGGGACCAGCAGGACGGGATTGTGTTCACGTGTTCCTGTATTTACTTTTACAGCTGTTAGCTACATTGCTTATTCAATGTGAAAGGCTGAGAGGAGTTCAGTCCTCTGGAGTGCTCATTATCTTCTGGTTTTTGTCTGTGCTCTGCGCCGTGGGGCCTTTCCGGTCTAAGATCATGACTACAACGGCACAGGTAACATGCCATCCTTGTTAGCGCTCGGAGAACAGGAAATGTAGCATTAACATCTCTGTGAAGGGAGTGGATCAGTGAGTCTGGAGTCAGATCTGAGCCCAGCTTTTGCCAGAGAGAAAGAGAAGTTTGGTTCTGTTGCCTTGACTCAGACTTGTGTAACTGGAAGGGAACTGGGATTTCTCATGCAATGCCAAAAAGCAGATTTTGCTTAGCCCAAGGCTATACTGGAAACCTGATAGACATGCGAGGGCTGTACCCACACTGTCTATATACTAGAAGAGACTTTGGTTTTTTTCCCTTCCCTTTTCCCTTTTGCAGCCCCCTTCCCCTTCCATGCTTAAGTACCGATGGGTAGTAATTGGAGATGACTCATTTTAATATGTAAAGTTCCTTTTTTGCTTAGGCAGCTTATCTACATTATACAGCTCCATAGGCTTTCTTCTGTCAGTGCCTGATGTGCTGAGGACAGCATTTTGACTCCAACTGTGGCTGTAAATAGAGGGCAGAAAGTTGGAGGGAGACAAAAGAAACCTGGGCTGTAATGATTCGTGTTTGAAAACATAGCAGGTTCTCCCACAGTAAGAAAGTTGTTATGTTTTCCACAGAAACAAATTTCACCGAGTAGGGCAAAGCAGATTGCTTCAGTGATTAGATCATCAAAGGCTAGGAGTGAAAATGAGTACTTGAAAAACATTAAGGTGATTGCTTCTTCTCAGTGAAATCAGTGTTGATTCTCTTCGGTGTTTTCTTTTTTCTTATACTTACTTTTTTCTAACTATTAGCAGCATTATCCTTTTAGCAAGTATTTTGCTATCTCAGCCTGTTGTAAATACTCCAGCAGAGATTGAATTAAACCTGAAATGACAGTCTGTGCAGAACTTCTTCAGAAAATAGCTGCAGTCCTGGTGAGATCCTTTCAAACACCGCTTAAAGTCAATTTAAAAACTGTAGTAGTGGTGAATAAGTACAAACATTGGACTACCAATGTTTGAATCCTTAATCAACTTAAAATTATGGGTGCAGCGCCTTAGAACGGGTATGGGTGATGTTTTTCCTGTTCTTGCAGCTGCCAAGGACCAAATATTCTTTCTTTTGCACTTAAGGCTTAAATATTTTAAGTGAACAATGAGAGCATTCACAACATTAGGGTATGAAAGAGCTGTATAAGAGACATACCCTCACAGCAAGAAGTTTTAAGTCAACTGCAGACTTACGAGTAGGAAAGGAAATATCTCTAGAGCAGATGGAACTGTTGTTATGCAATATAGTGGCTTTTTTTGCAGCTTCTTCTGAAAGTATTTAACACTGACTGCTTGTCAGTGACAAGATATTAAAGTAAGTGGATGTTCTCTGATCTGGGTTGACAATTCCTATGCTTAAGACATGATCTTGCAAGAACCCCTGGAGGTAATTTTAAGGGATGTCATGTAGCCCTGATTCCAGAGAGTGTCTGCATGCTGTGAAGATGTATAAGCATTTTGAACTTGACATCATTTAATGAAAAGCTTGGAGATAAGCATGTTCCTAGGCACTTTACAGAGTACGTGGACACTGTTGTAAGCTAGTTCCTGCTAGCAACTACTTTGCGGTATTCAGCTGTAGAGGAAGAAAGGACTTGCCAAAGAAGCTGTGAAAAAGTGAGAGAGTGTGTTGGGGGGGGCTGGGAAGTACGATTAAAACAATCATTTACTGTGTTTCTTTTTCCCTCCAGGGCCATGTAAATGAAAGGTTCAGGTTTACCACGTTTTACATCTACTTTGCTTTGATAATCATTGAGTTGATCCTTTCATGTTTTAAAGAAAAGCCTCCATTTTTTTCCCCTATTAATACAGATCCTGTAAGTATTTTTACTTTGCTTTATTTGCATTTTACAGACATGTTTTGAGAGTTCCACTGAGAATACTTGTCACTGAAAACAGCTTTGGATTGTCATTGAGATTGCAGTAGTTAGTGACTCCCCTATGAAACACTGGATATGTAGAGTAATATTGGGGTTTGAAGCCTTTTTCCATTATACATGCCATCGGTGATGCCTGGAAGCTATGTAGTGAAAGCAGCTCTCCTACTTGCTGCTTCACAGCAGTTTAAATTACATTTATAAACCTGAAGTGTAATATTAATTATTTCAAGAGCAGCTCTTGTGGAGATGGTGGTCTACCTGCTTAACATTCATTTAGAGTTAGCTAATGTCTATAAGGGTTGTCTTAATAAACGAGTTCTATATGTGTTGAGAATAGATATGGAAAAACATTAATAATAGAAGATATTAGTGGTGTCACAGGCTCAATTTCTTCTCCAATTCATAAAATGGTCTCTATAATTGGATTTATATTTGAGCCATGCTGAGAGTTGAGTTCATTTCTTAAAATTAACATTTCAGAAACTATAGAATGACATTTCACTTTATAGAAGTGTGATTTTTAAGGCAGTATATGAAGCAGTTTTTAGAGATAGTTCTGCATGACATGGGAAATGAAAGAAATCAATTTTATGTCTCGTTAGGACGTAAGTACATACGTGTAATATACCATATAATATACCAAAACTGATCAAAAGAGACTGTTGTCTTATTAAAGTAATAGTAAATGTCTTGCTGTATTTATTTTGGTGTGTGTCCCCCCCCCCCATAACTTTACTATAGAATCCATGTCCGGAGTTAACTTCAGGCTTCCTGTCAAGATTGACATTTTGGTGGTTTACAAGGTAAGCTTCTCTTTTTCAAGCTGCTGGACAGCTGACAACCCCAAACTCTACTTGCGACGTGTGTTGTAAGAGTTAGAAATGCAGAGGTTTTTCCTCTGTAAGTCGTGGATGTTGGACGCTCTTTCATCCACAGCATTGTCAGCACTTTTGCATTTGACTTTTTAGAAGCAGCTTTCCGAGTGGTCATGCTGCCCAGGCTTCCTCACTAAAGAGCAGTGGCAACAACTGTGGTATGACTAGCAGGGCGTGTGTCCTGGCTGTACTTTCTGGGTGCTGGACTATAACCTAAACCAACATGTAAGACCGTGTTCCACAGGATTAGTTGTGGCAACCTTTCACCCATCCGAGGATGCTTTTTATTTCCTGTTGAGGTTCATGGGTGAATGCTTTTTTATAAGGACATTTTCTGGGCAAGAGGGAAAGTAAACTGGGCTACACGTACAAATGATTACCACCAACTGATACCGCTGTCAAAAGGCATGTGGATTCAAGATGCAAATATGAGATTGGCCTTACTGCTACTCCATGATAATGAAGTGGAACAGCTGTCAAAGGTCCTGTTAAGACCCAGTTTTTCCATAGTGGTTGAATGTGTTGAGATCTTCATTCTTCCATCCATGTAACTTTATTGTCCTGGCAACAACCCTGTAAAGCTCTTTTTAGTAAGAGAGTGAGATCTTTCTAAACTTGCAGAGTTCTGAATGTTCAGCTTCTGCATTGAGATTCTTGGCAACTAGGTGCTTGTATGCCTTGACAGAATTCCTCTTACAGTTGAGGAACTGTAGTTTTCAGAGAAATCTGATTCTCCTTTAACTTACATGAGCCTCACTTTTGCATTTTGTTCACCTCTGACGGTTATTCCAGATAGACTTAGTTATTTTAACCTCTAAAGCTTCACTGTTTTCATTTAACACCACAGTTTCATTCAAATGCTGCTGGTAGTTGGTTTTTGTTGTCCTTTTTTCCTGAAGTGATGTTTTCAGTAAAATACATGTAATCAAAACTACATACTGTCCTTTCCTTAACTGCAGTCATCAATATAAGGAACAAAGGGAGGTGGAGGTATAATTATTACCGTTTCTGTGGAGATGTATCTTCTTGCTTCTGTTAGCTTCATAGTCCCAGAGTCATTAGCAATGCTTTAAGTACTATTAGCCAAACTGAATTGGACTGCTTTTCTCCATATGTGCAGCATGGCAATTCTTGGGTACAAACGGCCCCTCGAAGAGAAAGATCTGTGGTCACTGAATGAAGACGATACTTCAAAAATTATTGTGCAACAACTAAGTAAAGAGTGGGACAGAGAAAAAGCAGAGTGCAAACAGTAAGTATACGAACAAGTCCGCAAACGGAGATTAATCTGATGGGCAGGTGGTGCCGTTTGCCCTGTGGAGAAGGGCTGAAGATGCGTAAGCAGAAGGGACTGAGTTGGTTGGACTGTAGAAAATGAACAGCCTTCATCACTGGGCTGGTAGACGTCTAACCCCAGAACTGCATCCCTCCTAGGCATGTTAGAGCACAACTTCTAGGCACCACAAACCAAAAGGAATTCCTTGTCATCCCCATCATGAGGTTTTTTGCCTGATGCTATTTTTAGCCTTAAGGCTCTTAGGAGTGAGCAACTCTTCACTTCTGAGCAGTAAAGATATGAAACTCAAAACGTGTGAAAGGCAGGAGGGGAAGAGATATCCCACTTTAAGAGCTGAGACCCTACTCCTGCTGCCTAGAAAGCTAGCAGCAAAATTCTCATAGTCTTTGATGGAAATGGGATGAGCCATGCAGAGAGGATATCCTTTTTATTGCATGTTCGGACCTAATCTAATCTTAAGAAATGATCTATTGTGCAACTGTGTTTCCTTCTCCCACTGGTTAGTGTCCAAAATGTCTCCAAACAAATGTGATAATAGCGTGTTTCAAATGAAAAATGTCCATAAGGAGGAGGCCTGCACTTCCATTTCCTTTCATTGTGGAGATTTCTGCTCCATGTGGAGGCTTTCCTCTGCTCTGTGCATATCCTTGCCGAATTGGAAAGACCCTGTTATGTGATTAATATTAGGAGAAAGTTGTAAGGTTCTTGGCAAGGCTAAATATGATGTGGAGAGTTCCACTTCACAGCTAAAATTTGAAAGGTTTCCAGCACTAACACCAGCAGCTTGTCCACTAGTGCTCTGTGTGTATGTGCGTTGTGGTTTTAGTTTGGGCTTTTTTTGTTTTCTTAATGTCTCTGTTTTTATGGTGTGGAATAACGTGCATTGTCTGGGTTCTGGTCTTTTCGCACAGACATAAATCTTACTCCCCCAGGCTTTTATATAGTAAGAGCACAGCCGTTGTGCAGAAGTGCCTAGGGTCCAGGAAAACTTTTGCTAGGAAACCAGAAACCGTGCCTGGAGTTTTGTCATGGGATTCATTGCATTTTGGAAATTATTCATACAAACTGGGGCCAGTTGGCAATGAATTTAACCATAAATTCTGGCATGTATTTAGCTCAGGTAGAATTTTGTGGCAACTCTATTAATGATTCTAAGGTGGGGAAAAGAGCAAAAACAAAGCAAATCACTGTACTCCAGATTGGAGTTTCACATCACTCTAAAATCTTCGTGGTTCTGCTTATTCCTCAATTATAAGTAGGTGTTTTCAATTACTTCATCTCAAATAACATTAGTGGTAGTTGCTTGGGAGCTGTTGTAAATATATATTTTAAACTCTTTTTATTAAGTCTGCTCTGAGCAAGATTTTATGACGTTGAAAATGCTGTGTCAAGTTGTACATGTGTTGAAAGTGGCGTGGAAAATATTTGCAGTGTACATAGTAGTAATTTATTTTAAAAAACTTAATCAGTTGCAACTCTGGCATAGCTAAACCTTTAAACTTATTTTATGGTAACGAATATCACACTTCTGTTGTTCCTAAACCTGCAAAACCTTTTTCACATTTTGCTCCACAGCTGTCTTGTGAATTATGGTTAAATAATTGCTAATAATTAATTTACTACTAACAAGTTACAGGAGAGATCGGCCTGTATTTAAGTTGTTATTATAGAGAATATAGCACGCAAATAGTATTTTTCCTTTGCTTTGCTCTCTTTGCATGCATGGCTGAAGTCTTTACTTGCTCACTTTGCTGATAAGTGCAGTTGCTTCTGAGAAATGTAGAGCTGTGCTGGATGGAGAAGAGAGCTGGAATCTATTTCGCCTCATTTTTAGCTACCTTCTGATTTTAGAGACTATGCTTATGAAGACAAATTGAAGATGCAGGGCCGCGTCGTCACCATTGAGAAAGCTGTGTGTTTCCCATGAGATAATCAGCATCTATTATCTGCCCTGCTATAAATAATGGAAACCAGGCACATGCTTTTTGCTTTGATAAAAACCTGGGCGTGAGCTGTCCCACACACTGCTGAAAACCTGACCTCATCTTGCTACCTGTAGTAAACAGAAGTCGTGAATTTTCTCCCTGTGGGATTTTTTGCTGTGAGCGAGCTATTGCGTTGCTGTTAGCTCACCGTAATAAAAATTTTTAATAGCACAAAGCCAGGGGCAAGTAGTCTTGTTTCTTCAAATCCTTGAATGAGTTTAACAGCCTGGTTGCCAGAAAAATAAGGCTTTGCTCATAAACTCTCCGGGTTTGATCTGGAAGGACAAAGACAAGCTGTTTGTTCTTGCTGGGGGGAAAAAAGATTGTCTGGTTTAGGTTCTACCCCTGCCCTCAAACTTTATTGTGAAGAAATTGGGATTTGCACATGCCTTTGTTTGAAGGGATGTGAACAAGTTTCTACCTGTGGGCTGTTAGCCATGGTGATCATTTTGAACACTCACAGGCTGTTGGAATTATTCAGCTCTGCAGCCAGGCAGCTCCAAAAAATGTGCACACTCTTTATGAAGAATCATAAATCCAACCTCACTTGGTAGTACTTACAAGTTATTTTTCAAATGCCTTTTTGTAAGTCTTCACTGTTTCTGGGGTCTCTTTTCCATCTGTACCCTCTTATATGGCTTATGTGCCCCAGACTAATTTCCTTCTCCCTGTTCCACCTGGACTTAACCTTCCTGGCTGACATTCAGGAAATTGTTCTCTAGGTCCCATAGCCCCGAAGAAACAACAGCAATTTGGTATTTGCTGGTATAAGAGCTGCCAGGCTGCTCTTTGAGAACAAATCATGGAGCAAATAATTTCCCACAGCACCCCCTCTTTATTGATGGACAACAGAAGTCAGGCACCTAAAACCCAGAGGTGCTTCTAGAAAACCCACTTAGAGCCCTGGAGAGCAAGACGGCCCTGTTGGGTCTGTTTTTCATCAGTCAGGCTCAAAGGGTTTTGCAGGAGAGGTCTCTTCTGTTGGCTTATTTTGCAGATGGAGAAAGAGGGGCAGAAAGTAAAGAATGGATACAGCCAAACAGGGTTTAAAAGCTTAAATTGTCATCCAAGTAAAATTAAGGCACCTAAACCCAAAGTTTCTGTCCTGGAAGAACGCTGGACAGCTGCGGCTCAGCTTTGGAGGTGCTGCGGCTTGTCCTCTTTCAGGTTTCCAGGAATGCAAAACACTATTTTGAGAGGACTGTGCCGGCTTCCTCTCTTACCTTGTGATTCAATGCCTGTCCACCCCGGACAGATAAGGCTAAAGGATTAGTACAACTACTAATTGAATAACAAATATAGTCTTGGACTGACTAGGTGAGGGTGCCTTTTGTGGTATGTAAACAGCAACTGTTAGAGGATTCATTTACAAGAAATTGGAGGTTCACGGTCAACCCTGCCCTCTGCCAAAGGAAGTCAAGCCTTCATCTCCTCCTCCTTTGGGCCACGTTCTCATCCCACCGTGGCTGATTTTCTGGCCTATGGAGTATACCTCCTAAGTACTGCAGAAAAACCAAAGAACACTCGTTACACAAGAGTGGCCTATCCCTGAGCATATCTAGATCTTGTTGAAAGTCTTCCTGTTGATCAGTGGCAAAGCAAAGAAAGGAGCAGACTTGTACGTGTTACTGCAGTGCTGTACCCATAGAGCGGTGACGTTCTCGTTGTCAGTTGTCTCTAATTGCTTGTTTCATTTCCCTAGGAAAGATGATGTGACATACGTGAAGAAATCTAACCATGTGCTGAATCATGTTGGTGACGGTCCAGAGGAAGCAGAAGTTTTGATCAGAGACAAGAAGCACAATAGACAGCCTTCCTTTCTCAAAGCTCTGTTGAGGACCTTTGGGCCATACTTCTTAATTGGCTCCTTCTTCAAGCTGATACAAGACCTGCTTTCTTTCATCAACCCTCAGTTGTTAAGGTTGGTTTACTGTGCGAGTAGTTTCTATGTGCAACCCCTATGGAGGCTTGGCTTTGGCACAGAGCATTTATTTTTGAAATGCATAGCTAGTTTCCCTCACAGTGCTGCATATGTATGTT
Organism: Phalacrocorax carbo; assembly: GCF_963921805.1. Lineage (NCBI taxonomy): Eukaryota > Metazoa > Chordata > Aves > Suliformes > Phalacrocoracidae > Phalacrocorax > Phalacrocorax carbo. Next base: position 2,680,894 of record NC_087528.1, read on the forward strand.
CCCCCACCTTCCCACTGAAATGCCGTAAGACAGAAGTTCTTTATTGTGGACTAAGCTGTAAATTGGCTGAGCTTCAGTGAAATGCAAGATTCATAAATCGTCCATCGCCAATAGACAGCTTTGAATTACAAATTACCTGTTGCTCCATGCAGCAGTCCAAAGCAATTCTTCCCCATTCCTAAAGGATTATTTGTGAAATCAAAGTGAAGCGCTGCTTGCTGGATCCAGTGGTCTCTGTACATCTGATACCCACACGTGTTGGTGGTGGCCGCAGCTGCGGGGTGACTTGATATACAAATGAAGCGTGATGCTCAAGTACGTGGTGCTTTGGCCATGCCAGTGTCATCTGGGAGAGGTTTTGGAGCATTTAGATGAGTTCTTGCGTTCTCAGTTGTGCACAGCAATGAGAATGTGTGAGGCACAGTTGCAGTAAATTTCTATGTGAAAGAAAATTATGGTTCTATTAAAAAAAAAATAAGAGAGATCTTGACAAAAGTGGTATGTCCTCAAACTCTCCTTGTATGAGGAACACCTGTGCCTCCCATCTCCAGAGGGACCAGTGGCTCAGCCTGATCCATAAAGGAATTTGCATGATGCCCACTTTTTTTTTTGCTGTTAATATTATTTTTAAGGTGAGAATTTTCACCAGATAATCATTAACTAGGATAAAAGTAACAGTGGAGACACCAGCATTTATATAAAACAATTATTTTTTTATTTCCAAATCAGTGGAAAAGCACATAGTCCTGTTAATGCATGAGAGAGGAATGGGGTTGGATGGAGGCCGCAGGTGGGTGTGGGGAAGAGGAGAAGAGAGGGCCCTGCTCCTATATGAGTGTCTCTTAAAATAATGCAGTGTGGAGCTGCGTTCTGAGATCATGTTGTTCTGTGGGTCGTTTGTGACATACCCAGAAACATGCTAAAAGAGGGTCCGACCCAGTATGGTGACATCCAATAGCTTGTAGTCCATCTTCTTCCAGAGTCCTTAGTGAAGAGGAGGCATCTGGCTTCTTTCTGAGAGCACATTAAGTATAATCTATTCTGGGAATTTCTCAAATTTGCATAAATTCCTGGATATGTTGTCAGTGATATCTCAAAGTGTATGATGGGGAATTTCTTCTCAAGTCTAAAATCCTGCAGTTTAGAAAAATGCACTGCTAGTGGTAAGAGAAAATGAAGAAGCCATGGCTGTCTGGCAGGCTGCACATAAGACAGTTTTCTGTTACTTAAAAGGCTGCTGAATGCCATGCTGGGACTACGAGGGAGAGGTTTTCCTGAAGCTGTCCACTTACAGCGTGAATGACTGGTGCAGTGCAGATGGAAGATCTCTCTGGACTGGAAGAAAAAAATGTAGCAACCTCATGCTTCTAACGCAAGGCTTTGGGGCCTGATTTGTAGTTTCCAGGTGCACTTTCCCCCTGCTGGTTATTTGAACCACAGAGTCAGATCTCTGTTCCTCCTGTATTTTGACAATTCAGTGCTCTGGTCAGTAGGCTGATATCACAGCTGTGATTTTTGAGAACACTGGACATTGCCATGGGTTGTTCTGCTTGTTTGCTACATGGCAGCGTGCAGCTCTCACAGGGAGAGCAGCTGTGTGTAGTAAGCAATGGCTTGTTAATAAAAGATGATATAGCCAGTTTAATGGTAGTACCTTTTTACCAAAAAGGTAGGAGTGAAAATCTCTTTATGCATCCATCCAGGAGGATGTGTTTTAATCTAACTTTTTTTTTGTGGGAAAACACCCCAGGCAGAAGCACTCGGGCTGCCTAAAAAGGATTTGGGTAAGAAGCTGGTTTCGCCTGCTTTACTACACTGTCCTACTGTGTCCTATCATTCACCTCTTGCCCTGGGGGGCTGCCGAAAAGAGCTCAGACAGTGAGCCATGTGTTTAAACTCTGGATCTCGGGGGAGACCTGGAGTTTCTCGTCATATTTCATTTTCTACAGGCTCATTTGCAAATGGGCTCTCTCACTGGCAAAGCCTAAGGTTTTGCTGTTGTATCCTTGCAATGTTGTTTGACCGAAACCGTAACTCAGCTTGCATCCTGGAGAGCTGTTTACCATCTGTGGTTAGAGAGAGGATGTGGCAGCATGCCATAGTTGAGAGAAGCTGTGTTATGTCCCATTAAACTTGCTGCATGTTTTTTATTTTTCTTTTTTTTTTTTCTCCTTTTCCTTCCCCAATCTTCTGAAAAACAGCGTATTAATCGGCTTCATTAAGAACAAAGATGCCCCGGCCTGGTGGGGATTTTTGATTGCCGCTTTGATGTTTGTCTGTGCTGTGCTGCAGACACTCATACTTCATCAGCATTTCCAGTACTGCTTTGTTACTGGGATGAGGCTGAGAACTGGGATCACTGGAGTCATATACCGAAAGGTAAGGCTGGAAGCATTTCATGGGCTGGAACACCAGTGTATAGCCAAGCAAGTGGCCTCAGTTCTCAAACGCTCAGGGAGGAGCGGGCATATTGGAGAAGAATAGCCTCCTGGAAAATAAAAGATTGGTTTTTTGGTGAGTTTTTAGGAGTACCTCTGTCATACTCTACAGCATTTTCTAGTGATCAGCAACTTAATGGGGGTGTACTGGTAGGTCACCAGACATATCACAGGCAAATATTGGTTCATTTTAAATCTCCGGAAAAGGGACCCAGGAGAATAGCATGTTTGTGCTGAGTTGATTAGATGCAGCTAGGTTTTCTTCAGAATGCTGCGTACCGCTTGAGACAGAGGTGCTCACAGGCAAACCATTTCATGAAGTCTTGTTCTTTGGAGATCAGGAGTTGATGTAGGTGTGAATTATTTTATTCTTATTGGAGAAGCACATTGCTGCTAATTGAGAATTTCTTCTCTGCGTTTCTCCATATGTATCAAGATGGTGAATCTGCTGAATCTCTCTAATTTCTCAGTCCTTAGTCATCACAAACTCGGCGAAGCGCTCGTCTACTGTCGGAGAAATCGTCAACTTGATGTCAGTGGATGCCCAGCGTTTCATGGACCTGATGACTTTCCTGAACATGTTGTGGTCTGCACCACTCCAGATATTTCTAGCTTTGTATTTCCTCTGGCAGGTACAGACATTGTCACATTTTTTTTCAGAATTGATCTAGAAGATGTGCAAGCTGCTTATTTTCTTTGTTAATTTGACCCACCACCACTTTTTTAGAAACTCATTGTTCTGCCTTGCAGTAAAATAGCTTGTACTAGTGTACATGGTCAATTAGTCTCTTAATTATTTTGTTCAGCTGGTAGGCCAGGTAAGGCGTTTGAAGCAAAAGATAGCCTTTATGTCTCCTCTGTCCCCAGCATGCTTTGATAGGATCAGTCTCGGACTCATCACAGTGTTCCCAGTAGTTGATACAAATGAGAGGAAATGGTTTAAAAACCAAACCAAACAAAAAAAAACCCGGACGCAGAAAATGTAAGCCATGTGTAAAGATAGTATCAGATCATATCACGCCATATAAAGAAGCTTTGTGCAAGTCAACATGAAACAAATCTCACCTGGAATAACTGTATTTTTTCCTTCGCTACAGCAGAGTTGTTTCTGGTTTATTCCAGGTTCAGTTTGAGCACTGGCTTTCATCCGTAAAACGTTTCTATGCAATCAATCTGTTTTACTGCATAAAACAGTAGCACCAACAGAACCATATTGATTTAGAGTTGAAAAGCCATTAAGTTGCAGCAGCTTTATGAGTTACTGCTCTGCTGGCAAGCTGAACTCTGGTAGTTAGCAGTTTGCGTGCTTTGACTCACGCTGGGGGTACTCGGTTAATTCAGTAATTACAGTTCCCTAGGTCAGAGAGGAGTCGATGGAAAAAGGCCTTCTGTGTGGCCTGTTTGTTCCCTTCCTACATTTGCTCAATAGCTCTGTATTTGTGTTAGTTCAAACTTACTTTCCCCTCCCGCTGGGAACCACTTACAGGTAAATCACAAAGCTCTCTGCTCTCACCAATACTAGCATAACAATAATAATCATCATAATCATAATAATAATTCAGGTTGGATGCTCTCATATTTTTCTGTCTCCTCCTCAAAGCTGTTCTGCAGAATCAGAACACGTCACTGCGAGGGGTTCAACTGGTCTATGTAAAACGTTCATTTCTGTTTCTATAACCTATTGTTGTTTTGATGCTCACGTAGGGAACAGGAGCACTTGGGTACAACAACTACTTACCTTTTTTCTTTCACACAAGACTTTAGGGCCTTCTGTGCTGGCAGGAGTTGCCGTGATGGTTTTACTTATCCCATTCAACTCTGCAATAGCAATGAAAACCAGAGCGTTCCAGGTAAGGTACCGGCAGAGAAGGTGACATTATCATAGCTGTGCTGTGAGAAACGAAGGCATCAGCGGTTGTCTTGGCCAATAAAGAGCTGCCATTTGCACCAATTTACTCATGAGTAAGATTGTACTGATATATTTCATAACTGTATCCTCTCAGATAGGTTTCCTGTAGTGAATTGAATGCTATTTAAGGGAAAGGTGTGGCTTCAAGTCAGTGGCTCTTCCTACTGCTGCAGCAGCTTCTGGAATTAGCAAGAAGTTTCTTTGTCTCCATATCCCTTCACCTGGTGGCTTCTTTAGGAGTGTCTAAGAGAAAGGGCAAATAAATGCTGTTTCTTAAGCTGTGAATGACTGTTTTCAGAGATGGAAACTGAAACCTGGCAGCTTGGGTTTTTTGCTAATAGCCAGTGTTGGCTTTCACTGCTACTGAGCTGGGCTAAATCTGAATTATCATCTAAGGTAAAAGGATCCTTTATTCCATTCTTTGTAGTCTTAGACGTCTCTAGTCAAGGAAGGCTGACAAAAACCCAATATAATAGTGCCCTCTGGCTTTGTGCTAGAAAAAGCTAATAAGTGGCTTGTGCTGTGCAACCTGTCAGTGACTGTTTGGAAGATTTAAAAAAAAAAAAATCAGCTGTTGATGTAAAAAAGGTAGGAGTTGGAAAACGAATATAAATAATGACATTTAAGCACAGCCGTAGTAACAGAGTGGTGTTATTACGTGCCCTAAAGAGGCATCCAGACTTCCCATGGAATCTCTTGGATGCTGACATGTTAGTATTAACATTCTTTTTATCCCTTGCCCATTATAAGATGCTCAGAGCTGCATCACTTGGAGGGGGTGTGTGAATGCAGTCTCTCATTTTGTCTATACAGCTAAGCAGGGATTTTTTTTTTTAAAGTAACTGAATGAAGCACTGTATTCTAATGTATAGCCAAAAAAAAACAAACAAACAAACCACAAAACAAACAAAAAAAACCACGAACAAACCCTAGAGGCAACAATTTTCAAGGGATGCCCTAAGAAATACAGCAATGCCTATCAGGAAAAAAAATCAGAAGAAATCAAGGGAAGAAGCAGGGTAGTGTTTGTGAAGTGCCTGAATCTTCCCTTAAGGTGGTTTTGAAAATGTAACCCCTAACAGTGAGGATGAGGTGAAAGCTTTTAGACTCTGCTTTTCAGCCATTTTCTTTGATTTCTGGTTTCTTTGGAGGAATAGACTTGCACAGTAAGCTCACTGATAACACTCTGGCTTACTTTAATTACCTTTCGCGTCCTCTTTAGAAATAGCCCAAGGACCACGACAGCTGTGAGATGTGTCGAAAGCTCTCTTCTAGTCATTCCTGTGACACTCTGTCTCCTGTGTTTACTAATAACCTAGGTGGAACAAATGCGACATAAAGACTCCCGCATTAAATTAATGAATGAGATTCTGGGTGGCATAAAGGTGCTGAAGCTGTATGCTTGGGAACCATCGTTTTCAGAAAAAGTGTTGGAGATACGAAAGAATGAGCTGCGAGTTTTGAAAAAATCTGCCTATCTCAATTCTTTGTCCACCTTTGCATGGATCAGCGCACCATTCCTGGTAAATTGAATTTGCATGACTTCCTAAGCTCTACAAATACATCCTTGAAGCGTGAGGCTTTCTGCTTGCTAAATGTATGTAGGAATACAATGTAAATACTTTCTTTTTTTTTTTTAGTGTATTCACATGCTTTGAAGCAAGGTTCCCCGTCTCTAGAGCCTTTTTGTTAATCGGTATTAAAGTATTTCTTGATAAATCCTGCCAGTGGAAGCTGGGAATAGCTGTTGGAAATTCTCCCACGACCACTTCAAAGCACTTCCCATAACAAATTGAAACTAGAATTTGAAACCTCAGAGATATTTGTGAATAGCAAAAAAAAATTTAATTGAGTCAGTCAGGACAACGTCTGTCTTGAGCTCTCATTTCTGCCTTCGTGTTACAGTGCTCTGCCTGTTTTAGTGGGAGAGGGAGTTGATAAATTATTCTACAACCTAAAAAAAGATTGATTTAATGTAAAAAATAAAGCCCAGATGATACCTTGCCAATTCTGAAATACATTTTCATCAATTTTCTTTTTCCCTCTATTTTCAACTTCATTGCACCGTGATCTCCTTTGCAGAAAGGGTTTTGGTGAATAAAAACATTCAGATAAGTGCTTTGTCAAAAATAGGCCTAGCCAACTGTTCTTGAGATCAAAGGCCCAAACCTGCAGAAATATTCTTAACGGCCTCAAGATCCAGCCTTTTTCATGTTTCCCTAAATTTAATGCACTTCCTTACATACGCATTCCCGTTCCCACTCCCCATTAGTTTACTGCACAGGATAGTCCCTCCACAGTGGCTGGTCCCTGTCATACAGCGAACCAGCAAATAACTTGGATTTTGCTCCCTTTCCTACTAATCAGTAAGTCTTGTTTACTTAGCCCGCAGTTTACAATGGGAAAATTTGGTTGGGTAGAGTTGGAAATGCAGCCAAACCACAGCCAGATAACCGCTTCTCTTTTATTTACCCAAGTTCTGTAGTTCACCTCCTGAACCTCCTAGTTCAACTAAATGTAGCCATTAGTCATCTGAAAGTTATTTTATTCTGTGTGCCCTTTTTTGTATCAACTTGTTCATATGACTTGTCATTTGTAAAGCATGTTGAAAAGGTCACAACTAGAGAATTTGCCCAGTTTTGTTGTTGCTACTTTTATTTCAAAGATGCCTATCAGGCTTGACTGATTTTCAAAATGTCAAAATATTACATATGTCTCACAGTAAACTCACTTTCTGGCTTTCAGGTAGCATTGACGACATTTGCTGTGTATGTCTCTGTGGATGAGAAGAATATCCTGGATGCAGAAAAGGCTTTTGTCTCCCTCTCCTTGTTTAACATCTTAAAGTTTCCCCTCAATATGCTTCCACAAGTCATTAGCAACGTTGCGCAAGTAAGGAGGCTCTGGTGCATCAGTCGTTTTGGGCCACTTGAACAAAAGAAACCCCAGATGCCCCTGGTTTCTGGAATGTGGAGATCCCTTGCATCTCCCTGTTCTTTATCTTTCTAATATCCTTTATCTCCTGCTGCCCTGTATTGGAAAGCCTGACATCTTCTGAGTAAGCTTGTCTGTGTGAATTTTGCTTCACTCAGATGAACTCAGCTTGGTCTGAGAAATTTCACAGTTAAAAGCCTGAATTTCAGCATAAGACCGATTGCAGGGAAAGAATGAGTCACTGTTCAGGAAGCTCATGGGGTGAAAGCTTAAGCCATTCTGCATGCTTTCTTCTTCTGCAAAAAGAGCATTAAGTTCCCATTAAAAAAATGATAAAATAATGCCACGCTCTTTTCTTAGACAAGCGTTTCCCTAAAGAGAATTCAGCAGTTCCTGAGTCATGATGAGCTTGATCCAAATTGCGTGGAAACACAAGTGATCGCACCAGGTAAAGACATCAGTATTTTTCAAACTGTGCTAATACAACAAACATCTTGTATTTGTTTTGGACTGGTTGAGTTAGGGAAAAAAAAAAAAACCAAAAAGAAAATAATAATCTCGGTTTAAAAAAAAACCCACTGCTGCTTTGTAAAGTATGTGTTCGTTGTTCAGGCTATGTGGAAATTACAAAAGGTTCTGGCTATATTTTTGAGCTTCGAGCTGAGTGATTGGGCCTGAGTTTGCACCTGCAATGTATCGGACACTAACAGCATTGAATAATGAAGTGCATCCACTGACTAGGGACAGCAAGACCTGCTCAAACCTTTTGCACTGCACAAATGCTCGGGAAGATGATAAACAGTTTTGATTTTTTTCCTGTTGGAAACAGTATCCCAAAACGAATGAGCAAACCGGGCGGTCTCAAAAAAACCCATGGGTTTTCTCATGTAATGCACTTTGGTGATATGGTGGTTTGAAACCCCTCTCGTGTGTGATGCTGTAGACAGAGGGGGAGCAGGGACGGCCGTGAGGCTGTCATGCGATTACTGTTATACACCACCCCACCAGGAGGTAAAGAAAACCTGTGGATCTGTAACTTGTTAGTGTGGCAAGCGAAAAGCTGCACAGAGGCAAATTTAATCTGATAGGTCAAAGTCAACAGCGTGCAGTGGTCTCCTACTGACTTGAAAGTGGTTTCTTAAGTTAAGTTGTGCTAACAGTTGCCCAGGGATTCTGAGCAGCGAATGCTGGGACCAGCCACACCGAGGCAGGGTGAAGCAGGACAGCTTTTCAGCTCCATAGGTCTGTAAGCTCACAGTCTATAGCTTAAGCTGCCTTCAGTTATTTTCATTCTGAACAAGCCTGTCTTGTGACCCAGTCATGAGACTGTGCTTCCCATGCCAGTAGAAAAGGGAACTACAGTGTACATGAAACACCCATAAATAAAGATTCCTCTGTCTACCGGTCTCTCAGCCGTACTACTCTGTGTAATACGTTTTCTGCCTTCTCTATTGTTGTGTTTCCGTCATACAGGCCATGCCATCAGTGTAGCAAACGCGACGTTCAGCTGGGGAAAGGAGCTTAAGCCGTCTTTGAAAGAGTAAGATTTCTTCATGCAATTGCAATACATCTACCTGCTTCCTGGTTTCTGGTTCCTGGGAGGTCTGAAAGATGTCTACTAGTATCTGCAGGCTTCCTTCTGGAAAGGGTTGTTTCCACACATCCCATACGTGCATCTCTTCTGCCTTTAAAACATCGAGCTAATCCTCACGGTATTTACAGAACAGTGCTGTAAGGCTTTAACTCCACAGCGATGAGCATAAAATAGTTATCTATTAAAGGACAGGCTCTTTTTTAACTGAAGCGTTGGACAAACCATATTGACTTGAAGGATTATGAGGACAGGTGACATGTCTGGGTTTGGACTTGAGTGTGCGAACAGTGCTCTTTTAAGAGTCTCGTGCCAGACTCATCCCTCTGGCTGTACATGGGCCATTTCCAGACTATGGGGATGTATGTTTTGCTCATTTGCCTATTTGAATGAATACAAACAAGATTTGCTTGGAAGCATATACTTCCTTACGTTATGCTTTATTGCTAGATCAAAATTGCAGAAATCTGATAAGTATTCTTAGAATTCTCAGTCTAAGGAGCTTGTGCTGCTGTGCTGAGTGTATTTTGTTAACAAGTTATACATGAATCTCCTGCAAGCAAGAGGCTTAGAGTTCAAAGGAGCCAGTTTGGATCAGGCAATCAAATCTGCAGCCAGGCTGACTTCAGTGTTGTGGCGTTTATTTCAGAAAGAACCATGCGTCTCCAGCTCAAGTTGCTAGCTACCTGGGCCTAAAAAGTACCTGGTGCTTCCTAAAGTAGCAGGAAGGCAAAACTCAGCCAGGGGGAAAAAAATAATGAAAAAAAATTGTAGTGCTTTTGAGTTTTCCTGCTTTGAACATTGTGTGTTTTTTGGTGTGTTTGTGGTGTTTTTTTTAACACACACCCACCAAACAGAAAACCCCCTGCAGTGTGCAAGACCTCGACTACCTGCTTGGTAAGAATTAGAGCCCTAGTTCTGCATCGTGATCAGTTCACCTTCAAAACCAGGACTTAAAGTAGTACCTTTAAAAACAGTAGGGAAAACGGTGAAGAATTTTAACTGGGAAAGTTTTGTTTTACTGTGTCGTTGTGAACCCTATTTACAGTACTGTAATATGCTACTAAAGTGACTTAAACATTTTTAGATGGGATGTATTCACTTGCTACTTTCCTACAATTGCTCTTGGTTTTGAAATCAAAACCCAGAAGACTTCTGCTTGTAAAGACTTCCACTTGCAAAGAGCTTATTAACCCTGTTTGACTTGCTGATGGACTGATGTAACACAGCAAAGGTTGTAAGGAGGCTTGCTACCAATCCTACTGATTTAACAACCAACAAGATAGGTTAATGCTGGGTTTCCATTTACTCCTACAGTTCTGGTTACGGTTGATTATACATAGAAAGGGAGAAGACTAGTGACCAAGCCATGCTTACTCTATCCAGTCAGGCTGATTTGTCACTGTATTTCAGCCCTGGTTTAAAGACCCATAATGTCTTTAGTAAACTAATGTTTAATTAATTTCCAGCCTGTTTCCTCCACAGTATAAATCTGTTGGTCCCCAGTGGTGCTTTGGTTGCCATTGTTGGCCATGTTGGCTGTGGGAAGTCTTCTCTGGTGTCTGCTCTCCTGGGTGAAATGGAAAAGCTGGAAGGAGAAGTGGCTGTGAAGGTTGGTATTGTTTACGATGTCATTTAACGATGGTATGAAAATGTGCTGCTTCTGCCTGCCATTGCTTATAACATACATCAGGCTGGTGAGGGAATTCTGTTTGCTCCTGTGCCAGCTTGTCTGTGTGTTACCTGTTCGGTTGTGTTTTATATGAAATGACTTTCCTGATTCTATCAGCAGTACATCAGCAGTTAGCACGCAGGTATGTATAATGTGAACGTGTATCAAACAGGAGCTATATCTACATGCTGCAGATCTTAATCAGAGTTTTAAGCGTGAATTGTTGCTTGTTACAAGTCAGAGGTTTCGTTTCTCCCTCCTTGTTTAGGGTTCTGTTGCATATGTGCCTCAACAAGCCTGGATCCAGAATGCCACGCTGAAAGATAACATTTTGTTTGGGCAAGCTCCTAACGAACAAAAATACCAAAATGTCCTGGAGGCCTGTGCTTTAAAAACTGACCTGGAAGTGCTGCCAGGAGGAGATCAGACTGAGATAGGAGAGAAGGTAATTTCTTTTTTTTCAAGTCAAACCTGCTTGGTGATTCCTGTTCTAACTAAAGAGAGAATGCTGTAAAGTCAGCCCTTGATTTGGTTTGATCTTTACGATGGCATCCCTGCTACAATCAATGCTGAAAGGTGTGGGGCAGCCTTGTGAAAGGCAGTTGGACTTAAACTTGTTCCTAACTTTAAGCGTGTGTTTGTACTGTGAGGCGTAATTGCATGTCTAGTCCTGGCAGATCAGAGCGTCCTCCATTTGCTCTCCAATTGTAAAGGTGCCTGTCTACAATACTTAAAGTCCTTCCTTTTCCCATAGGGATAAAAAGGGAGGGAACCTATGGTGTGCATCAAGTGAAAAAGGGATATGATCATCCCTTAACACCTCATTTTAATGAGAAACTTTTACATCTGTGATTATCAACATAGACTTTTTTTCATAAGCCACCAAATTTGAGCTGGATATCATGAAGTGGGGTGGAGATGTGGATTTGTATGTAAGATGAGACATGTGGAAAGGTGTTCCAGGTGCTGCAGCCCTGCTTTTGAATGTTTGCATTTTACATCTCGGTTGATGGTCTTCCTTTTTATAGTTTTGCATTTTAAGAGCTCCCTTTAGGAGCTTATTAAGCAAGAGGCTTATTCTGTCTCCAGATTGCTGGGTGAGTGGAAGTTTGGCAGTGAACAAACAGATTTAGAGGCGTTCTGTTCCTGTCTCTGGCTCGGAGTGAGTTATTCTCTTCAGCATCTCATGTTTCAATTTAGCATCCGTGTGTTTGGCTGGGTGAGAGCCTTGAAAAGTCATAGCTGTTGTTGGAACCGAGTTGTGTGATACGTTTTGTTCTCTCCTCTTTCCCTTCAGGGCATCAACCTCTCAGGTGGCCAGAGGCAGCGAGTGAGCCTCGCTCGTGCGGTGTACAGCAACTCTGACATTTACCTATTAGATGATCCTCTTTCTGCTGTGGACTCGCATGTTGCGAAGCACATCTTTGACAAAGTTATTGGTCCAGATGGGGTACTTAAAGGAAAAGTAAGCTGGCATTTACATCCTCTTCAAAATGCACACAAACTCAGCTTTCCCGTTAACCATCAGTGTTTCTATTTCACCACCAAGGCTTGAGTGCTGAATCATTCCTGAATTTCTGTGTTTAAGTGGCAATGTGGACACCTTTTCCCCACAGCACAGACTCTGCAGTGAGCTGTTATTTAGGCATGGCCAGAAGTGATGTCATCTAGTCAGAACATGTAGAGGCAGAAACCTGGTCTGTCTTTTAAAATCCTTACTATGAGATCTCCAAAAACACGACATTTGCAGAAACTTGTGAAGGTTGTCAGCTCAGTGTTGCTTGTCGTTACTCGGAGGCAGTGTGGTGCGGAAGTTGGAACAGCTTACTGATCTTACAGGGGTCTCTGGCAGTATGTGACCCACCTGCAATCTCTTTTCTTTCCCTTCTACTCCATGATCTTCTCAGGCTATCTCAGAGCTCAGAAGGGAAGGGCTGCAGAGAAAATCAGCCTATGGGAAAGAGGGAATGATGATTCAGTTGATTTACTTCCTTCTGTGGTTATATCAGCATGCGGTAGGAAGCATAGTAAGGTCATGTAGGTATTTCCAAGCTAACAAAGGCAGTGTATTTCCCCTGGTATTTCACCTTGACGTGGTAATTCACTCCTTGTCCCAAATATGCGGTAGCATTTGGCTTGCTGAGTAACCCTAGTCCCCACAGGGACAACTGAGAGATGTGTGTTTTTTCTCGTTTTTCCCCTACCCAGACCCGGATCCTGGTGACCCACGGCATCAGCTTCCTGCCTCAGGTAGACCATATTGTTGTCCTGGTAGATGGCAAAATCTCTGAAATGGGATCTTACCAAGACCTTCTGAAACAAAACAAGGCCTTTGCAGAATTCCTGAGAAATTATGCACTTGATGAAGACATCGAAGAGGATGAACCAACAAGTACAGTGTCGTTTTTTCTTAAAACATGTCTCTTTTTTTTCTGTATAAAGCGTTCCCTGCTTCTTTGTGACAACCTGGCATTTGCCTTTCTGCACTACTATGAAAATTATTGGCTATGGCCAGGTCTGTATTGTTGGAAAATATTTTCACAAATTTCTTTCAAAATTTTATGTGGTCTGTCCTAGAAAAAAAGCAATTCTTGTGTTAGAAATGATCTTAAAGTTGGGAATTTATTATACAATTAGCACGATCAAGCTCAGCAGGAAAATGGAGTAGCCAAGAACAAACGGGGCTTGCTCTCAAAGGGGCTACCCAGAGTCTGGTATTTTTTTCTGTTTTGTTGGTTTTTGCATATAGCAAAGTTCAAATGATGTTTTAATCTTGGGTTACGTTTCAGCTTGGTTTGATTCTGATAAAATGATACGAGATTAAAGCGTTTCGGTAAATGCTTCCTCTGTGTGACAGAGTTCCGATGCCCTTTGATTGCAGCACTGCTTCTCTCCAGTCAGGCAGAAAGGAACATGCGTGACATCTTCCAACAGCAGAGGCTTGCAGTAGTTCCTGACACGACTCCTGCATCCCAAGATCATGCCTAGAGCGTGCCCTAGAAGTGAATTTAGCTAGAACCAACTGTAGCACTATTGCTTAACGTTTCTGATGCACTAAAGGAATGTGATGTAAATGCATTTGGCAGCCAACCTGCCTCACAAGATCTTTGCAGTTTAGTTAGGAGAAGCGATGCACAGAAGGGATGGAAGCAAAACTGTGGGGGAGTTTATGCACTATGATTTTTCTGCTGTGGTGTTGTTTTTCATGACTCTTACTTTGTATAGCTGCCTTTTTCTGTCCTTTTTGCTTTATTCAGCAGAAATTCTGAGGTGTGATCTTGTCTTGCAGTGGTGGAGGAGGAAGAAGTCCTGCTAGCTGAAGACACCCTCAGCATCCACACTGATCTGGCAGATAATGAACCGGTGACAAATGAGGTCCGCAAACAGTTTCTGAGGTAAACATGAGGTTCATATGTTTATAGTCTGTATAGTCTGGGTTGAAACACATCTGAAAGATGTTAGTCACATACTGCTTCTCAGTCTGGGCTTTAGTTTCCTTAGTTTCCCTTTATAAATGAATTGGTTTAGTGTCCTTTTGAAAATAAATGGGAAATAACATAAAAATGAAGATCAAACATCTATTCCTGCAATCCTCTTCTTAATCTGAACTGAGCCAATTTCTTAAAGCAACTCCCCGGTTCTCAGGTAGCACCACTGTATTTACCCACACAACACTAAACCGCTGCCATTTGCATGATAAACCCTTTGCATTGTGCCTTTCCATTGGGAATCTTGGAAATCTTTAAAAGTTTTCATAACCGTACCTGTAGATGCTGTCCAGCTACTGTTGGTGTGGAAACAGAGCAGCTCAGGGGTTAGCTTTGAAATGTCTTTCTAGCAATGAAGCCCCTAAAGGCCTTTACCAAAGAGCCCCGGCCCTGCCACAGCCTTCGTTAGGAGCCGTATTTCTGCCGTCACTGAACATCCCTGAACGTTCAGAGGGGTGGTACAAGCACCCCTAGCTGTGGGTGAGGCTGGCATGGGAGCTCAGCAGAAGGGCTGGGACTAAGTCCAGTCTGCTGCATCCCGGTCTTGCCTTGGCACTGCTAGAATCTGCCCTTTTTCTCCTAATGACTCTCTTGTTTTGACTAGGCAACTTAGTGTAATATCTTCTGAGGGAGGAGAATGTCCCAACAAAATGTCAACGAGAAGAAGAGTCTGTGAAAAGAAGCCAGCAGAACCTCCTCTGCCAAGAAAAAATCCTAACGAGAAACTTATTCAGGATGAAACCACTGAAACGGGAACGGTGTGGTTTGATTCCCCACTCCCCTTTTCTACTTTTTTTTTCCTGTTTGAAAAAAAAATTTTTATTTTTACATTTGATCCAGTTACGTTAAATGTGGTGTACAAATTATGACTGCAGGTTGTAAGCATTATCTGGTGACCACTGATGGTTCAAATTTGGGATTTTGGCAGAGCTTTCTTTACCTGGCAAGAGCTATGTACTTAGGGAAAGAAGAAAATAAATCCCTTCCAGCTTCTGCCACAGTCACCTGATACCACATAGCACTGCGCACCGACAGCCCTGTCTTTGCACTGCCAAGCTTCCAGCGCTGTTGGTCATCAAACTGCTTGGCTGCTGCTGAGTCCAGCTGCAGCACTGGCTCTCTGATGAACCGCAGCGGTGGGTTATTCAAGGCAGCTGGCCGCTCTGTGCCCGTGGGCCTGTTCCAGGGGATACCCACCCCCTCGCCTTTGAGAGCATTTTATTCCTGTAGGTACAAAAGGGCCCGTACACTCCTCGAGCAGGGCCAGAGTGGGAAATGGGAGCAGGGAAAAACAGAAGAGAAGGAAAAAAAGGGAAGATGGGAATATAAAAGTATGAGAAAGGAGCAGGGAGGTTTTGTGAAAGAAAGCCCCTTCCCTCCACTTCAGAGAAGGCTCAGTGTGTCCTGTTTAGTCTGTACGTGGTCCCATGGCACAGACATGTAATTAACTGTTTCTGTGGATTATTTTAGCTTCCAAAGTCCCTAATCAACAACACTTGTTCTTTTAATTATTCCCTCTTACGCTTTTTTTAGAAACTGAGTTTTGTCCTGAGCCTCTGTCTCTTTTTGCTTTGCTGCCTTTTTGCACTCCCTTAGAGACAGCATCGTTACTTTTAGCCACAAGCACCATCTATTATGTTCCTGTTGGGGTGCACTAGCATTTGGTACCTCATCTGAGCTGCTGAATGGAGGCATATTCAGCACTTTTCCTTAAATAGGCCATTTAAAGTAGTCCTGAGCTAGATATGCCTGCCAAGTTCCTTCTTTTGCCTGAAAAACCTGTCTCCTGTTCTTGTTACCCATCCTTTGCTGCCATTTGATCGGCCTCTTTTTTTTTCTTTTTGCTTTTTCCTTCTGGCATAGTCTTAAAAACTAAAACCCCACAAAACTAATAAAATACAGTTCCTCAAAACGAAGGAAGAGAGTATTTCAGAGAAGTTTCTGACTTATTTTGAAAGCCATTGCCCTGATGTGGAGCTCAGGCAGATGGACGGTTTCTCTGTGGTATGTTAGAGTTTGGGCAGTTTTGATTTTAGCAGTTCCTTTGAAGAATTTTTTCCTCTTCTGTCTAAACTCCTCCATTGTGCGAGTTGTACAAACCAGCTTTGGTGCGTGATTGTTTGGGTTTTTTTTTGCAGGTAAAGCTAACGGTGTTCTGGCAATACGTGAAGGCTGTCAGCCCTGTCATTTCTTTAGTGATATGTTTCTTATATTGCTGTCAAAACGCTGCTGCCATTGGGGCCAACGTGTGGCTCAGTGACTGGACCAACGAGCCGGTGATAAACGGGACTCAGCACAACACGGCCATGCGAATCGGAGTCTACGCTGCCTTGGGCCTCTTGCAAGGTGAAACCAGATAAAAATCCCGATGTCCCGATGTTTAGTAGAGGACTTAAGTGGGAAAGCCACGGCACCCATTGCTGATTGCCCCAAATTACCCCCCAAATCCTAGCCTAAGCAAGGCAAGTAACATAACCTGGAGCTACAAAGTCTGAGCTCCACCCAACGCTTTTAATTTTGTTGTGAAGCCCCTGGAAGGGGCTGAACAGGTGACATGGAAGCTTGAGAGAGGTAAGGTGGAGAGAAAACATGAAAACGTAGGTGCAGAAGAGGCTGAGTTGTAGCATTAGGACTTTATGAAGGCTTGCGGAAAGCAGAGGGAAGATGGTTGTGCGTCCGTTGTATGTGGACGGCATGGTGAAATCCTGCAGGACACGTTCCTGTGCCTTATGCAGCAGCGAGCGCGATGCCATAGCGCGAAGGTGCATGGTAAGAGAAGGGTGGACAGGGAATACAGCAAAGGAAAACAAGCTTCTAGCACAACAGAAACTGCTGAGAGTCAGAGCTGTGAATCAGGAACTGGTTAACATGTCTCCTCTTCACCCGTTAGGCCTCATAGTACTCATCTGCTCCTTTACCCTGGCCATGGGAGGCATTAACGCAGCCCGGACACTCCACGCTGCTCTGCTGGAAAACAAATTTCACACCCCGCAGTCCTTCTACGACACCACCCCAACCGGCCGAATCATCAACCGCTTTTCGAAGGACATCTATGTGATCGATGAAGTAATCCCACCCACCATCTTGATGTTCCTCGGGACATTCTTCACCTCTTTATCGACGATGATTGTAATTATAGCGAGTACTCCGCTCTTTGCTGTGGTTATAGTTCCACTTGCAATTCTGTACTTCTTTGTTCAGGTAACTGGAAAAATATCTGACTACCATTGCAATGACTCTTATTCCGTTGTTCATGTTTCTTCTTAGTTAAAACAAAAGCAATTTGGGGGAGAACTGAAATATCTGCAGTAACTACATGTTTATGTAAACAAAACATTATTTACTTCTCTCAGATAAAGCAATTTCCTGTGAGATCTGGTCAGGAAGTCAATAGGCATAAGCTTTTTTTTTTTTGCCTTTAAGTAATACAAATAAGCCTACTGCTAGAGACAGAGCTGCAGTGCACTTCAACGTATTAAAGTGTGCATATATTTGACATACTGACAAGTTTTTAAGGCAGTGAGGAGTTAAAATGTTAAATAGAAAGCATCAACTTTATTGACTTCTGAGTCAAAATGAAGCTTATTTTATAGACCATAAATAGAGACCTGATAAGGGATGTGCACATTCATGTCTCATTTTCTTGGAATATGAGGCTCCTACAAATGGATTAATTCTGTTAGGCTATATTAACTAAATTTAAAGGGACGTAGATAAATTCAACTTAGTCTATAGAAACCGCAGTTACCCAATACTCTCGTGGAATGAAGCAAAGATAACTTTCTTGAAATTATTCTTAATTATAGAGAATATTTTGGAGGGTTGAAGTGCATCAGTGTCAATCTCCCTTTAAATCCTCAACCTAAAAAATTATTCACTGTTAATTAAAAGAGAAAGTGTTTAATGTACCCTTCAATTTTCTCCAAACAAAAAAAAAAATGGCAGCGATTCTACGTGGCCACCTCCCGCCAGCTGAAGCGCCTGGAGTCTGTGAGCAGATCTCCCATCTACTCACACTTCTCAGAAACCGTGTCAGGGGCCAGTGTCATCAGAGCCTACAGGAGAGTGAAGTCCTTCGTAGACATCAGTGATCTGAAGGTCGACGAAAATCAGAAGAGTTACTATCCTGGCATAGTCTCAAACAGGTAAAAAGGCACATGACTTCTTGCTTCCCCTTCGATAATCCTGTGCTTGCGTAACTGCTCCAAGCAACCGTTCACCGCTCTGCTGACGTCTGCCTTTTTGCCAGGTGGCTGGGTGTTCGAGTTGAGTTTGTGGGAAACTGTATTGTCCTTTTTGCTGCCCTTTTTGCTGTGATTGGTAAAAACAGCCTGAACGCTGGCTTGGTAGGACTTTCAGTATCTTATGCGTTACAGGTATGTATTACAGCTTTCTGTTCTTTGATAGGTTTGCGTTTTTGTAGGTGGTATGGGTATATTAGCGATAATTTAAATGCTTGTTAAAGCTGAAGTTAATAAAGAGATAATAAAAATGAGTTGTGGGGAATCTGGAAACGATAGGTATTTACACCAACTGCCAACAGACCATCAGCAAGCTCTTGTGCAGTAGGGCTTCGGGGCACTCTGGGAGCATCGAGGCTGTGCTGCGCCCCGGTATCCCCAGCGGTGGCGTGCAGGAAGCTCGGGAAGTGGCAGGTGCACCCACCAAGAACAGGTCATTTGAGCAGCGTGGGCTTAACGTGTCCCATGTTGTGCCTGCCCTGTACTACACTGGTGTGTCTGGGTAATGACAGGCAGATCAGTAGGATTCATAAATCTGAACAAAGATAAACTGTACTCACCCAAGCTGTGGACAGTTTAGCAGATTTAATGGTCTCACTCTTGCCAGAAGCTTTTTAGATACCATGAGCGTGCAGGATTGCTGTTAGCTGTTCTCCAGTGAGACCCCTGACTAGGGGAATGACTTCCAACCATCTCTTTTGAGGGCCATTTATTAAATCACCATGGGAGGCATATGCTTCTTCACCTGAGCACCTGATTATCTGTAGACTTCTTGTCCCAGTAACTCCTAATGCCAAGGCAACAGTGATTATTCCATTTGCGATATTAATGTGAATCCAGGTCTTAACAGCAGTGTCTGGTTTTGCTGTTGTTGTTAAATCTGTTTTTCCTCTGTGGGTGATATTTTGTTCTTTGTCTCCTCCAAGGTGACCTTGTCTCTGAATTGGATGGTTCGAATGACTTCGGAACTTGAAACTAACATTGTGGCTGTTGAAAGAATAAAAGAGTATTCAGAAACTGAAACAGAGGTCAGTGTCAAGCATTCTCACCAACAAGTGTGGCAAAAACTTTAATGCGCACATCTACATGATCAGTCTTTAGACCCTTGAGAGACGGTTCCTGCTCTGAGTGTGTTATCATTTAACCTGAACAAATGTCACACTCTCAACTGTAATTTATGCTATCAGAGCTCCAAATCATTACCGCCGTCATGCAGCCTGTGCTTAGCATCTCATTTTCTGCTACTGTGAGTGGCTATAGCACAACAGAGATCAGTTTCAGCATCAGAATATCGCTCCCACTGGGGTTGAAGTGTTTGATGCATAGTCCTACCTGCATGGATGGTGCTGTGATCCTGCTAGTGAGCACAGCTGCAGGACCGTTATCAGGCTATGCACGTGTTTTCAATGGTGTTTCTATTTAA
Organism: Phalacrocorax carbo; assembly: GCF_963921805.1. Lineage (NCBI taxonomy): Eukaryota > Metazoa > Chordata > Aves > Suliformes > Phalacrocoracidae > Phalacrocorax > Phalacrocorax carbo. Next base: position 2,700,590 of record NC_087528.1, read on the forward strand.
TCTTCTTAATCAGTCCTCGTCTCCCATAAGAGAAGAACATCTCTAGGAACACTGTACTGCCAAATCCAGGCCACTCATCCAATCACCTACCTTTGCTGCCAGAGACTTTTAAAGGTGGCAGATGGAGCTATGCTGGGAAGTCTGCTCTGTGGGCACGTTGGGTTTCGTTAGCCCTGTGTACCTGATGGGAGACTAAGGAAAAGGAAATGGAGGCTCTGAGGAAAGCTGCAGTGTGTGGTTCTGGAGATCAAGTATTTAATCTGGAAGCTAAAAGGAAGCTAGACAAGATGCATGATACATGTTATAAGCCAGAGCTTGAGCTGGCATGAAACAGGCAGTGTTCTAGTAAAGTTAATGGATATAAATTTGCATTTTTTCCATTGAGGATTTGGCCCTATGCGATGAGACTTTTTTTTCCCCTGTAAACTTCACAACAAAGACCAAAATGGGTGGATACTTAGGAACCCATGGTTTTGCCCAATTATTATAAATTTATTTGATAACAGAGATTTGATTTATCAGATGTATTTCTAGTAACCCACAAATGTTAATGTTTGTATCTGAGTGTGAATTATTTTTTTCTTAAACGTATATGAGGCATTTCTGACTCCTGTTTTCCTTAGGCTCCCTGGATCATTGAGGGCAAGAGTCCCCCAGAAGACTGGCCATCCAAGGGCGAGCTGGAGTTTGTGAATTATTCAGTGAGGTACAGGAAGGGCCTGGATCTAGTGCTGAAGGGTCTAAACCTCCGAGTGCACGGTGGAGAAAAGGTGAGTTACCAGCTCTGTGTCATTGCTAGAACTGTGCTCTGGGCCTCCAGTGACAACCATGGCGTAGAGGACAGGGTCTACAAGCACACTTGCCCCCCTGGTGGAGACCTACTCCAGCTGGCACTGCAGGAGCCCGCAGTGACAACCACGCTGTCGGTGTGCCCGCATCCCCCAGGCTGGAAGCAGTAGGACCACTTGCATGGGACTTTATGGACTTTCCAAGTTAAGCTGGCAACAGGCTGCCGGAAAGACCGTGTAGGAGGCACCAGCGCAAGTGAGAAGAATTCAGTGAGAAGAACGCTTTTCTGAAGCAGTGCAGACGGAAGAAGGAATTCCAGCTTTTTCTGCTCTCTGGCTTTCCCTGTGAAATTTTTGGCACGGAAGGAAATGACATTCATTACTTCCTTCATCAGGAAATTGTCTTTGTTCTGGGAGATTCATTTCTTCATGCTTCAGTAGAAAGTTCTGGGTTTTGTGTGCTGGTGACAGACCAATTAGCATGGGAAAGTCCTCCACATAACAAGCTGTTATTAAAAGAGAATTGTCCTTATTCTAAGCAGACAGGATGACAGCCACCTTCTGGAATGGGGATACACGTGCTTACCGGAAGGTCTGAATTGCCATCTGGAAAGCCTTTATTTCTAGTCCTTGAGTGACTGGACTCCTAGCACGGGTACTCCAGCTAATCACCCAAAGTTAGGTAGGATGGCTCCAGGCCTAGGCATGCGTTTATATGCAGAATCTTTCAAATTACAGGAATGGCAATAGATGCGTTACAATGGATGACGTGGGTTTCTAGGGAAGGATGGTTACATTCTTTGAGATTCAGATCTTTGTCAGGCCTCTTAGAGGAATCTTGGAGGTTTGGGGATTATTTTTTTTTTGGTTGGTTTTGATTTGGTTTTAACTCTATGCTTTGTTGTTAAACCTGCAATTTGTTGTAGATTGGAATTGTTGGCAGAACCGGAGCGGGGAAGTCCTCCATGACACTCTGTCTCTTTAGGATCCTGGAAGCTGTAAAAGGGGAAATTAAAATTGATGGTGTGAAAATTTCAGAGATTGGTCTCCATGACCTTCGATCAAGGCTAACAATTATTCCTCAGGTACTGTTTCCGTGTGTCACAATACGGAAGGATCTCTAACAGCTTAACAAACCATAAATAATTGTTTATCCACAGAGAAAAATGCTTTGTTACACTCAGAAAATTGTTTCAGAAAAACAAATCATTTATACTTTAAGTGGTTCTGTCCTGCCACCTTATAAGCTGATGCTGGGTGACAAAAACAAGATTTAGGATAAACCATCCTTACACTTGGAACTTGAGTTCTAAGTGTGCATAACATAATGTATTTTCAGAGTAGATGGGGTTGGGAGGTGGCCCACCTGCAATGCAATGGAGCCTTCAAAGCACTAACTCGTAATATCTGTGTTTAAAACAGCTAAAGCACTTGTCTAATGAAAGTTGGTTTTATATGCAGGATCCCGTTCTCTTTTCTGGAACACTGAGGATGAACCTGGATCCATTTAATAAGTATTCCGATGAAGAAATATGGAAAGCTCTTGAACTGTCTCATTTGAAGAGGTTTGTCAGCAGTCAGCCATCCACGTTGGACTATGAATGCTCAGAAGGTGGAGAAAATCTTAGGTAAGGAATGCTTGGACTAGAAACATAGACTGAGCTTTTGTTCAGCTGTAACGGTGAGTAACAACACTTGAGCACAAGTTTACAGCGCAGTCTGTTGTGTCTGAAATGATTGAGCCACCTATTCCTGTTTCAAGAAAACCACGAAGGCTCGACTGTTTACCTGCCGTTCTGCCCCTGCCACGAATGAGCCGATTCTTCTTTGCTGCTGGGAAGGATTTCTCCCAGACCAAAATCCTGTCTTATGAGGATGATGGGGTATTTAGGGACAGGCAGTCCCTTAAACATGGTTCGGTAGGAAGGGAAATGCCATGATAACATATATAACTGCTGAGCTGAGTAAGAGTTCTCTGCCTAAACTGACACCTGAGCCCTGTTTGTTTTTCATTATTATTTGGAAGACCCATGAAGACGTGAAGAAGCATGATAAAATGCCATGCTTTGAGCTGTGTTGGCTTCAGAGCCTGTGGTGTAACCAGGTTACGTATGTGATGAACGCTCAGCGCCTTCCTTGTCCCGCAGAGGCTGTCGAGGTGGTGTTGTGGCAGGGGAGGTGGTGTTGGCTGCCCAGAGGGGTTTTCTTGACAGTAGAAAGGACTTATAGCCTCAGATATTTTTTTTTCTTTTCGAGTTTGCATATGCTCAGTGTTGTTGCAGGTGTGTGTGTTTCTGAAAGCTTGGGCAGAAGCGGTGTCATCGTTAGCTCCCCTGGCATTTGTCGCAGTGATAGAAGAGGGCGTTTGGTGGCTCTGTCAGTGCTGGGTCAGGCACTAAGCGAACCCATATGCTAAAACTAGCTGAGTGCCGCCACAATGTGTATTTATTAGCTCTGGGGCGGACATGCCTGTTTGCTAAATACTATTTTTGTTGTTGGGTAACTTCACCTGATGAGTGATCGGCCCTAGCGCAAGCCATTCTGGGCAGTGGGGCCTCGTTCCTGAAAGCCCTGTCACTGCTTGCAGCGTTGGCCAAAGGCAACTCGTCTGTCTGGCGAGAGCATTGCTTCGCAAGACGAGGATCCTGATCCTAGACGAAGCGACAGCAGCTATCGATCTCGAGACAGATGATCTTATCCAGACGACAATTCGGACCCAGTTTGAAGACTGCACGGTGCTGACGATAGCGCACAGGCTGAACACGATTATGGATTACACGAGGTAAAAAATCTCTTAATGGTGCGTGGCGGGGGCGGGCTCGCTGACTTACTGGGGGTGTGAAGCAGCACTTAAAAGGGTCTGGTTTGTCTCTGGATGCTCTTGTCAGGCAGGATGTAGGCAATGATGCTTAAGCCAGGTAATCCTAGAATACCCAGACCCGACTTTGCCACTGTCGGCGTAAGAAACAGGTTCTGTAATCAGTAACCAGAGCTGTGCAAGAGATACTACCAGTTGCATTAATGGCACTGGCACCAAGCTTACAGATCCTTTTTAAACTAGCAGCTGCTGTAACCTTCTCGCTAACATCATGTCGTAGTAATTACTTTAAAATATATTACTACGCTTCATGAGCTTTTGTCTCCTTGGCTTCCTGGTTTTCAGTTCCAGATCTACCAGTCCACAACTTCTCCCTCCCTCCCCTTATTGCCCCTGGGAGATGGTGACTGTCCTGTACCTTTTTAAATTAAACAGCAGCCCAGGGAGAATGTTTATCTGTTGTGTTTCGAGGTGTGAAAAATAATCCAGGGAAATAAAGGCAAGGCAAAGATTAGAGCAGTTTGCTTTGTGATAAAAAGGGGGATCACATTTCTCGCAAGGGATTCTCTCACATCTCCCCCCCAATGCCTCTTGTTTTGCACAGGGTTCTTGTTCTAGACAACGGAACCATAGCTGAGTTCGATACACCTGCAAGCCTTATAGCAGCAAAGGGTATTTTCTACAGCATGGCCAAAGATGCTGGACTAGCATGAAAAGACGACCCCGTGGGTTTTTGGTTTGGGTTCGTTTGTTTTTTCCTAATATTGCTGACTTGCCACAAAAGTGACTTGTGAATGTACTGTAACTTACAAACCAGTTTTTGTAGTAGACAGAACTTGTGATATGTGAACAAAGTATTTTACAAGGACCAGAAGGTGAATTTAAATTTTTAAATATTTTCTATATACATAAAGTATTTTGTTATATCCTTTTTTCCCAAAGAATACCAAACATTCTGCCAAGAAAATGGATGTATCACAGGGCAAGATATACTGTATTCAGGTTTATAATTAGTAAATTATATTAATGGTACAAAATACACCTGTTTTGTGTGTTTTCTGCATAAGGATTCATTGGTTCTGAGGTAGAAGGACAGGCTCAGTTAAGCAGTGACTCAGCTGAAAAATAGTGAAATGATGTGTAATCTCTGAGTGGTTCCAACCTGCTCCTTTCAAGACTTCCCCCAGGACAAGGGAGTTGAATGCTACAGCGTCAAGGCTGTGAGCTGTCCCGGGCCCTTTGGCATCCCTGCCCAGGGCAACTTGAGCATTACGAAGTTCTTCAGCAGAAGAATTAACAAGTAACGTCTATTTAAAACTAAAGCTACAGATGGCTTAATATAAATCATTAACTGACACAATTCCTACCAGTTCAGCAGACTCCACGTCAGCCTGCAGGGACACGACGGGCACAGAAGTACCCTAATTTTGCTGTATCTCTTACATACAAAGCCACTCTGAGTAAGTCTCCACTTAAGCCGAACGTGCGTGCTGAGCAGATGTCTGTGTAACTTATCTCATTCAGCGCTTAATCACCTGAAATAATAAGTGATTTCTTTTGCAGAAATAAATATCCACGCTATTACTGCTAACCAAGCCCGCTCAGACAAAGGGAGTACTGTGTCTGAACAACATTTGCTGCTGGAATCTGATCAAATGTCTTTTGCTTTAGTTGTTCACTTCCTCCACCGAGCGCTCTAGAAACCTACCCGGCAAGAAAAAGTTCCTATGTTTTTCCATAAGTAAAGTTCAGAAAAGCTTTGAGAAGACAAAAATAATCATTTATTGATTCTTACAAATAATACTTCTTAAATAGAAACAAGAACCTGCAGCCAAGCATTCATTTGACATAAACATTTCCTACAGCAGGGCACAAAGTAATGAATTATCATACACAGTAACGCAATGATTATACACTGATCAGGTTGTGAGAGTGTTAATAGTATCTTCTATTTATCAGCTGCATAAGGTATAAAAATATTCCTCTGACTGCATAGGTAGCGATGAGCATCTGTGCAAGGTAATCAGTGTGACAACAAAGTCCTCCACCCAGCAGCTGAGCTCATCTCTAGTAGGGCTGACTGGTTAATCCCGGGACCTTCGTGGCCTTGTTTAGCTGGCGTTTAGGCAGCCGATGCCCAAACCCCATCTGCTCCGTGTGCCGGGGAGACCGCAACCGACAAAGTGCGGTACGAGGAACAACTGCTCTGTTACTCTGTTGTACAGGAGTTAAGTCACCACCAGCAATTTGCTATAAAAAATAGATATTGCCAAGGACTCGGGCCACGTTTGATCTCCAACGCTTTTCCGAAGAGGATATTTTGTCACGGCAAAATGTTCTACTGTTAGCCTTAGGAGAGTGAGCGTCAGTCTAGTTCCCCGGCACACAGGAGATCTGGGTCTTTGCACGGAGCCGTGCTTCCAGGTGAGCACTGGACAGCGGGCGCCAAGGCAGACTGGGAGAGGGCTCCCTCTTGTGTGCCCAGTCACTCCTGCTGAGGCGGCTTCCCTTCGCACAAAGTACTAGTCACTGGACGAGACAGAGCGAGCGGGGTAAGTGTGGGCCCCAGTTCCTGCTGTGTTAGCTGTAATACAGCCGACTGCGCTGATGGCAGGGGAAGAACCAACTCCTCTACCTGCCACAGCCTCCGCGAAAGGAGCCAAGGCTGTGGCAGGTACCTGAAGTCGTCTGGAGCGGTACGAGCTGACGATGCGGTCCTCGCCTCGGCGCTTCCTGCAGCGAGGCTGGCCGCCCGCCGCTCAGCACGCCGCTGCTGGACCCGCCGCGTACAGGCCCGCACCCAACGCCGCCGTAAATCCTTAGCCAACGAGACCGTAAAATACTTTGGTTGCTCCAGTTTCCAAAGAAACTGGGGGGGGAGGGCGAAGACAAAGAAACAGTGGGGAAGTCAGCCCGCTTCGGTATGTTGTTGGCCTGTGACATCTCGTACTTCAGTTCGTTCAGCTAATTCATGCTGCGTACTTTTACAGTTAACCTACCAGGGTAAACTCTTCCTCACATGCCAATGACTGAGTAAAAGCTAAAATCCTAAAAAATTCTATAAAATCCAGCTCTTAAAGACTTTTCAATGTATTTATTCCAGAATTTCATAGCAAAGTAGTCTGAGTTTTAAGGAACAGAAAAAGTGATTTTTCAGGAAGAAGCGTAAATAAACACAAGTCACTGGAAAAAAAAGAAAATACATTGCATAGGAACGTCACGATCTACTATCAGCCCAGAAAACCCTGGGCATTTCACTAGTTTCTTTTAACACAGGCAACACTGAAGTTTCAAGATGCAATCTTTCTCAGGAATGTGGAGGTAAAAGGAAAATAAAATTACAGTTTTTGTGCTTTTAAAAGGGGAAATTAAAGCAGCATTGGAGATGGGTTTTCAATAGGGTAACAAAAATAGTATTTTAAACTGCACGTGTCAATACTAGATACTGACAGACAACGATGAAAGGGATTTTGGTTGAGAGCATATTTATGATTTGGATAAGGACTATCACTTTTTTGTTTTCAACCTGAGAAATAGGGTAAAGTGTAAACAGGGATTAAGAAACCACAGGTAATAAGTCACTTGATAGTATTTAAACTAGACATAGTTTTGTGCTTCTTCCAGATTTAAACCCTTCTGGTTTTTTTCCTTCTAAATAAGGTATGACTTAAAATACAGGACCTAAAAAGTGACCGTTAATGGGAATGGACTTAGTACAAATATTAAATGGGTTTCATGGCAGGTTCTTTAGCTTGAGTACCTCTGCTATTTTATAGCAAACCGGTGATTAGAACAGTTTAAGCCTTTCCCTGAGAGCTGCGAACTCTACGGTATTTCAAGATTTTTGTAAGAAGTGTTGCGTTAACAGATACTTCCTTTGCATTAGGCTATTTCGTATCAGACTCATTGCTCTTACATTAACTAGAGGCTGTAACTGTGCGTAACATCTTCAGTTTATTTTGAGGTTAACAAAATAGGTTATTTTTTTCCCCACATCGTTAGCCCTTATAAGACTGTATTTCAAACGTAATTTTAAAATGAGACATACAAATCTTTTTGGTTTAGTCTTTAAACAATTAATATGTCAGTTCTGATGCCTTCTTGTTATAACCACTCCGTTCAGAAAGTGTTGGGACTCTGAAAAGTAAGTTTTTGTCGCTTACTGTTAGAACAAGCTCCAGTTCTTGGAAATCCTGTAGCCTTGCAACATCTTTGTCCTTTAAATAAATACAATAAGTTGTTAGGTGATAAACCGTCTCTTCAGTTTTGCAAAGGTAAGTTAAAATAATAGGCTCATACTAACACGGTATGTATCGATCCATAAACATGACAGTTCTTTACACTGGAAAGCAGACGTCCAGTTGCATCTTAAATCTATTCTGGGATCCTATTCAGCTACTCAAGCCTATTTTTAGAAGGAATGCAATACTGACCGTGAGTGCGAGCGATTAGTGGAATTACACTTGTGACGAGCTACTGTGTCCCGCCCTCAGCGCCTCTTTTTTTCCCCCTTGGTAATTCTTAGCAGCTCGTGAATTGATTCGTGCCTCTACCCAAGAAGCAGCTTCCTCTAGAGCGGCCCACCAACACTGCCGTGGCGCTGGCTTAGGCGCGGTCCTCGGCGAGCAACGGAGCACACCCTCCCACAGGACAGCCTCGCGCTCCGATCCCCTCCGCAGCAGCGCTCTGCTGCTAAACAGCATTAAACAGAATTGGTTGTGTATCACCCCAAGGAGCAGTAAGTGTCCTGCAGTCCCACCCAGGGAGCCTGAGCTAATTAGAGCTGGAAATAAAACCAGCCCTTTCAACAACCTAAGCTGGCAAGTGACAGAATTGCTTATGTCTGTTTTTCTTTCACATCTTGACTAAGTCATCGTGTAGTCAGTGCAGATGCCGTACAGGGAAGTCTATTAATCCAGTACTGATCAGATTAGCTCCACAACTGATGCCAGCAATGCTCTAGAGCGATCTGAGTGTGAAAGAAAGCTCAGTGATGCATCAGTAACACAGGTCAGCAGGTCTGTTTTCTGCTTGCTGCAGAGGTAAGTAAGTGTCACCGAAGTGAAGAGGCAGTTGGCTTTGGACACCTGCCCAACAACCACCGAGTGCTGAAAACTGAAGTGAGGTTTTTGGTTTGGGGTTTTCTGGCTTGGTTTTCTTTTGGGGTGTGGGGGAGAGGTTTGTTTGGGTTTTGGGGGTTTGTTTTGGCTTTTTTTCATCCCAACATGGGCCTACGCAGGTGCCCAACAAATTACTCCTTTTTAATGGTAACCTAAAGATCTTTTTTTTAAGTTACTTCAAAATTTAGAGTTCTTACCTTTCTTAACATTGTGTTTGGTAATTTTCTGATCTTCTGTACGTGCTCAGGGTTAACACCCAGCTCACGGCAACTCACTTGGAGCAGCTCCTTATAGGTCAGTTCTTGTCTGTCCAGTTCAATTTCAATGAAGTCATTTTCTCTAAGATTAGGGTTTTGTATTCTAACTTTAAGCACCAGTTCTATTAGAAATAAAAAGGTACATTAACAGGCAGATGTATAACGGAATTGGAAAAGGTACCTCTACACTAACTTCCAAATCTATGTTCTGTTAACCTTGTCTGTATCATTTGTAACAATACAAGAACCCTCAGCACACAAACAACTGGACTTGTAAGACCACCGGTTTCGTTAGGTTGACTTTCATCAACCGATATAAAAAAAAATCATCACAAGTCTAATACGGCGGGTGTATCCGCATGTAGGAACCTCTGCGTGCATACTCCTCTTACTGGATTTAAACTAACTTAAAAGCAGAGGATGATACAGGTTATCAATTTCCTTGGCAATCCAAGATTGCTTTTATTGCTTTTTAATTCTTTTGGTCATCAGGTACTACGATTCAACTGGATTATTTTAACTTCTTGCTAATTCATGGCACCAGAACAGCTTTTATTTCAAGAATGGTGGGTTCAACAAGGCCAAGTGCAAGGTCCTGCACCTGGGTCAGGGCAGCCCCCCCAGTATCAGCACAGGCTGGGGGATGGGGGGATGGAGAACAGCCCTGCGGAGAGGGACTTTGGGGTGCCGGGGGGTGAAAAGCTGGACATGAGCCGGCCATGGGCACTCACAGCCCAGCAGCCAACCGTGCCCCGGGCTGCATCCCCAGCAGCGTGGGCAGCAGGGCGAGGGAGGGGGTGCTGCCCCTCTGCCCCGCTCTGTGAGACCCCCCTGCAGCGCCGCCTCCAGCTCGGGGCTCCTCAGCACGGGAGAGACACGGGGCTGTTGGAGCGGGGCCAGAGGGGGCACAGAAATGCTCCGGGGGCTGGAGCCCCTCTGCTGCGAGGCCGGGCTGGGAGAGCTGGGGTTGTGCAGCCTGGGGAAGGGAAGGCTGCAGGGAGACCTTATTGTGGCCTTCCAGTGCTTAAAGGGAGGATGGGGACAGACGCTTTAATAGGGCCTGTTGCAATAAGGGAAGGGGTAAGGGTTTTAAACTAAAAGAGGGTGGATTTAGGCTAGACAGAAGGAAGAAATTGTTTATGAGGCTGGTGAAAGCCTGGCCCAGGTTGCCCAGAGAGGTGGTCGATGCGCCATCCCTGGAAACACTCAAGGCCAGGCTGGACGGGGCTCTGAGCGACCTGATCTGGTTGAAGATGTCCCTGCGCATTGCGGGGGTTGGACTGGATGGGCTCTAAAGGTCCCTTCGAGCCCAAACCGATCTATGATTCTAATGCAATTCTGAACTGAAGCGGAAACGCCAGCCTTCCCTCTTTGGGCAGGCAATATTTACCTGCTGAAGTGGCAGATCATGTAATAGTTCACCTCAGACTCGGGTCTGCAGCTGGAGCCATGGGAGGTTCTCCCTTGAGCTCACTGGCTGTGTACTCACGTTCTCTATTTGAAACCTGGAGTATGCTCTTTAGAGAATTAGATTACCCTGGTGTCTGCATGCTTTTATAGCATTTGAAGCAAATAGCAAATGTTTTCATCAGTATTTCAATACCGGTTCCAGCAGAAACAGGCTATCTGCCTCTTTAATTCCCCTCAAATGTTTCCTGAATGCCTAAGCACGGCAACCTGAAAGTCTCTAGAAGCGCTGTGAATACGTGTAACCCTCCTTAGTCTATTTTTTCACTGTCCAAGACGACAGAAGCTCTAAGACAAAGCAAGAAGAGACTTTTACTGTTACCTTGCATATTAAGCGGAAAAGCTCCCGTGAAGAAAACCGGCTGAAACGCTGGCACAGGCCCCGCGCAGGAGCCGTTCTCCTGCTGAGGTACGGACTGGTGTGATCCAGCTGGCGAAGGGGGACTTCTGCTCCAAGGCACGGCTCCCTGGTACACGGGGCCTTTCTGAAGGACGGGGTTTGGATGTGGCGGTGCGGCACACCCTCTGGGCAGTGACGGCACGCCTCCGCTCCCAGCCGCCTGGGGAGCAGCAGTCCCGTGCTGCAGCGGTGCACGTGTGCGAGTCTCCACATCGGGTAAGGAAGACGAGTCGGTATCTTGCGATTCTACGTGTGAGATGCTCCCGTTCACGGAGGGATCTGGAATACTGCTACTCATGGTGTTATAAACGTAAGGGAAAGGGGGGTTAGCCAGGTAATTAGGGATGATTGGCAGATCTGAATCTTTCTTTAAGTCTGGGAGTTCATCATCTTCCACTGTAAAACAAACAAAACAACATTCTCCGAGACTGATTTGAGGAGAAAAAAGCATTGCTATTGCACTGCGGGGTAGCTTCCACCCCCCCCTTTTTTTTTTTTTTAATGGGGAGGGAGTGGAGTGTTAAAAGCATCACAGCATAAAAGATGAATCAAAAAGCACAACGCCTTTTTTTCTACAGTAGCCAGAACCGTGCTCAGGTGTTGCAAATCAGCAAACACAAAAGCAGAGTCTGATCCCAGTAATTCTGGGGGTGCTATTTCCTTCTAAACACCGACTGCTTTTGGTTTGCTTTGGGTTGGTGTAATCCGAAGGCAGCACGTTGTAACGTGCTCTCTGGTGGTATAATGCTATCGTCTTCATAATGTATAAGGCAATGAAAAACAAAGGGTGAGACGTTGTTCGATATTAAGGCAGGGGATAAAGGGAGAAGAACATGCAGTACTGGGAGAGCTGAAACATTACCAATTCAACAGCTGGGAGACAATGACGAAAACAAAAACAGGCAAGGGAACACAAAGGGGAGGAAAGAGGTTGTTAATCGACCACATTTCACATTACTTATCGCCTCTAGCAGCAAAGCCTACCCCGCTCCAACAGTTACAAAACACGGTAAAAGTGCTCTACCGCTGCCCTTTGACGAGCTGGGCTGGTAACTTTCGATTTATTCAACAGCAGCTAAGCTCCACAGAACGTCAGGAGAATTAGGTGCTGCTTGTACAAGAGCTTCACACACATTTGAGAGCTTTTCTCCTGTTGCTCTTTAGAAAATAGGAAGCTGCACCTACCTGCCACTGGTTTATCACGGCATTTCTCAAAATGCATTTTTCTAATTTTTCAGTATTTAGAAAAAAGTTTGGCCAGCTGAGTACAGCATTTGTTGGTAATCCTCTTTCCTTAAACTTCGGTTTCTCACCAAGTAACCACTCCAGAAATCAAGTCTCGCAGTTATTCCTAAAACCCAAACGCAGTATCTTCACATGCAAAATTGGAACATACGTGCTTTAAACAGCCTTTTACTACAGTCTTTGACGCTCGTATCGCATAGCCTATAGATTTACCTCCCAACATCTTCCTTATCTCCCTCTTTGACGTTAACTGGGCCGGCCTTTCTCCCTTCTTGGTGAGGATCTCCGTGTCGGCGCCGGCGTGCAGCAGGTAAGCCACCACTGGAGCATGGTTCCGTTTACATGCCCAGTGCAAACAAGTCCTGCACAGGGAAAACGTTAACACTGTTTGAAATCCTGAATTCCGGCAGATTAATTTCCACTCGCTCTTGCCGCCTATGAGAAGAACAAGACCTAATGCACGTCTAACATAAAAAAGGTTTTAATTGCAGTCTTCCTTGGCAATTTACACCGGGTTCGGAGCCTGCAGTGACACCTGCCGATGCAGTTTTCCCTTGCTCTAATGCTCCTGATACCAAGTTACCATAGCGCTATTTTTAAAGTTCAAGATCTCTTCAATTTGTCATTTATTAGGCTACTAGCTTTTCTGGAAAAATAAATATTAAAAGAAGCCTCGTGTATGCTATCTTGGTCTTTGAAAGAGAAAGTTGTACTTAAAATACTTGAGTGTATGTAAGTGTGCTCATAGGATGCTATTTTTACTGTTTAATTAATGCTGTCAGCACAATGACTTGCACTTTTTGGAAAGTAAATGATGTTTAAAATATCGTAAGCGCAGTTCTTTGCCCAGCTGCTATCTGCTGCACCAGCAATTCCCAAGCTTTCATCTGCAGACAACAAGTTTTCCGCGACCTGTAACTGATGCACAGAACTAATTGCTTTTCTAGGGTTTTTTTAAACTATTATTTTCAGTTGCTGACTTAGAGAGACATAGGAAAAAAACATCCTAAAAGCTACTGAGCTTATTTAGTGCTTAGTATTAGGGAATTAGTCGACCCCCACATTATAACTTGCCTTGCCTTTCTTCCCTATTCTGGGGAGAGAGAGAGAACATCTAGTGATGCTTGACCTTTCCCCAGCTTTTTATCTTTTAATTCACTAGCTCCAGCTGAAGGAAGCTGTTTGGAAAAATGAACACACTTAACCCTTCTCCAGATTGTTGCTTGCTTTTTTTTTTTTTTAAAGAATTAAATAAACTAAAGCAGGGAAAATAACAAACTTAGGGAAAAAGTTTCAGCTGAAAGTTTAGCTCCAAAAAGCTTTTTCTACCCTTCTTTTTTTGAGACACACAGTCATTGGACTGCAAAATTTTATCCTAAACAAAATTCTGCTCTTTTAAGTTTGCTTGCATAGAAGGATGTAAGGGAGAAGAGAGAGGGATACAAACCAGATAAAACCAAGACGACAAGGTGACTTGCAAAAACTTGTTCACCGTTACATGTTTTGACTTAATAGACCTGTCTTACCGAAACAAAAGGCTCAGTTCTACTCTTTCTTCTTCCTAATGTATTTGGATGGCAGAAAGCATGAGGTAATGAGACTAGTCGCTGCAGCAAGAGGTTATGTAGAATTAGATCGAACTGAAGAGACATGAGGTTAGTGTACGTATGCGTATTGTTTTTCTTCATAGACTGTCCTAGGCGGGGCAGCACAATCCGTGTTTCAGAGGCGATACTGCTAGCGCTATTGTAAAATCCTGTGTTTTGTCTGCAAGGTTGGGCTGTGCGTTCCAGCTAAAAAGTGCCATTTTTAAATGGGGTAAAAGAACCTTGTCAGCAGAAAGTATTGCTGAATTTTTAACACCAAAGACCCCACCGAATCGGAGACCACCTCCGTGAAGCTCAGACCATGTTTGTTTACTTTTTCCGTGCAGCGTTTTCTGGACTGTTCATAAATATCTCCTTGTGAAAGGAGTGTGAGTAGCCTGCGTGAATTCAGGAGGAGTGAACTGCCAAGTCATGAACTAGTTTGGACCGAAGTGGTGGGGAAAAAGCGCAGGCGGAAGGGCTGGGTTTGCTTTGAGTGCGAAATCTGCGGGTTGAGTTTGTAGAGGAGGTAGGTAAGCCTCAAAAGCGTTGGCCTCGTTTTGGGATCCGTCCTGACCATTTCATGTGGCCTCACGCGGAGAGGTACCATCAAAATGTAAGTGCTCGGCACCTCTTGGCACTGGATGTACTGAGAAGCTCACTGGAGAAATTTAATTTCTACAAGCAAATTTAAATAACAGTGAAGATCCATGTATTGCCGTAGTTAAAAATGACCAGGTTGTTATTTTTTAAAATAATTATATTTTATGACTGATTTCTTTACCAGTGCCAGTTTTTAGATACAAACTCATTTTGATGACAAGCAGCTGTTGATCTTACCAAGATCATTCAATGTTTTATGAATCAGTTACCTTAAATTTTCACACGTTCTGATTTTAATCACCACAATTTGACCCTCAAGTTGCAGGTGTCCCACGCTTCCCAAAAATCACTGATCGAACTTTCATCTTTAGACGTCTAGCTCCTTTCCTAATTTTATTCTTCCTATTTTTAAACACAACTTCAAGCACGACAGCACAGGACGTACGGTAAAACGCCAGGTAAATCCTGCTTCAGGTAAGGTTTTTCTGCGTGCGTATTCGTGTACTGAGTCGCACTCGTACAAGCGTCAGCGACAGAAAAGCCTCAGCTCTGGTGTCATCGGGCGGTACCTGGATGAGATGTCACCTCCAGGTCACGCTGCGGCGGCGGGCGCCTCTCCTTGCAGGGGAAAGTGATTTTCAAACCGGATTTGGGAGCTAAGGGGCTGCCTCCGGCCCGGCCCGCCAGCGTGCCCTTCCAAGCAAATAAAGCAATATAAAGTAAGCGCACAGCGACCTGGAGAAGCAGCAAACGCCACAGAGGCCAAGCAGGAGCGGGCACGGCGATGCGTGTCCGCAGCGGCGGGTGGCCGCTGCACCCCCGGTTCTCCCTCTCTGGACCAGAGACAGCCACGCGAAGCAGCATTTGGCAGCGCATCGACCTTTTAATTTCGTTCTCAATTCGAAACGATTAGTGTTTCACGTGAAAGGGGGAAGCCGCGGGTGCGGCGGCTCTGGAAAACCCGAGGAGCAACCCCTGCCGCGGCGGCGGCGGAGCCTTACCAGCCGTTGACTTCGTTCTGGGAGTTGAGGCTGACCCCCAGCTCCACCAGCCGCCGCACCTCCTCCGCGTCCCCCAGCGCCGCCGCCTCCCGCAGCCGCTCCTGCCGCTCCCGCTCGGCGGCCGGACCCGCCATCTCGCCGCGGCCCCCGCCCGCCTCCAGGCCGGGCCGAGCTCTCATCTCCACCCCCCCCGCCCCCCAGCGCCAGCCGGCCCCGGGGCGCGGCGGCGAACGGCGGACGCGGGGCGGCCCGAGCGCGGCGCCCCCGGTGCTCCCCCGCAGCCGTCCGGGCCGCGCTCCGCTGGGGGACTCTATTACCGGTGACAACCCCGACCCCACACATCGAGTTCCGGCTCGCAGCCGTGCCGGCGAGCCACGGGGTCGTGCCGGCCACACGCGGGTACGTGGCACCCCTGAAGGCGCTGGGACCTTATTTAATATACATATAACTGCATAATACACAGTGCCTCCTGCCCTGTTGGTTGTTCTCGCAAGCTCCGGGGTCAGGCGGTCGTCCTCTCTGGGAAATTCTCACCATCTTTGCCCAAAATCCATTAATGCCTCAAAGAAAAATAATTTTTAAAAAATCAACGTCTGCCTGCAAATCAACTGGAAAGATTACTGGTAATTCCCGTAAGTCGCATTACTTCCTTTGAAAAGCTGGTATTGTTCTTTGCGGATTTGTCCTAAACCAAGTTATGCGTGAGAGAAGCACTGGTAAAAAATTCACAACTATAAAAGGTCAAAATAATAGTTTCAAACTCCAGCCACACTCCTAGGCATTCCTATTCCAGCCCGCTCTGTGCCGGCATGCCGGGGAACCGCGCAGCAGCGAGGCTCCGACGTACCCGTTTGCTTTCCTGATGCGCCTGGACCAACATAAGGCAGCTGAAGCACAGCCCAGTTCTGCCCCCGTTTCCTAAAGCAAACACCCGCCTCCCATCCCGCCCCCAAACCCCAGGCTGTCGGATATTCAGACTGAAAATTCACACAGGTTGTGTGGCGCTGATTTCAGTTACACTCTTCCAACAGTTCCAGTGGGTTGTTAAATCACTACAAAATTGCAAAGCTTGAAAGCGCTTGGCGGTGCCTTCCAGCGCTGCGTAACGGCGGCGTTCCGGGGAGATTTCCCACAGGAAACCCCGCAGGTAACGCTGGCGTTCGCATGAAGCCCTCGGGGATTCTGAGCAAGGCCACCGGGAACCCTGTGGCTTTTACAGGATCAGCATGAACACAGACTTGAAGCTCTTAAAAAATATATATAATTAAAGATTTAAAGTAATTCCATGCACTGAGGATGTTCAAAATGATTTTGAGAAACTGGGAAATAGTTGAAAATCAGTATGTGAAAGTAAAGATGAGGTATGTATTGGTACCAATACGATATATAATACGATTGGTATGATATGATAACAAAAAGTACCAATACGAGGTACATATTGATACCAATATTCACATATTGGTATGTGAAAGCAAAGATGAGGTATAAAGCCACGTCTAGAAAGGAAAAAAAAGCCCAACACAATGGGCAGAACCTCATTCCAAGATCCATCACTAAGGTTAGGTCTGAGGGAAGTTAGCTCTAACCCTCAGGTTTGATCTGATGGAATTTTTTCCCTGCAACGTGTGGGTAGAATTCCTGAGGGAACCCCCACTGCTGGAGGCGCTCTGGGGAGCACCAACCGGGCTCCAGGGATGCTCTTGGGGCCTTTGCCCTGCCGGGGAGCAGAGGGGACCGTGATAACCCCCGAGCTGCCGCCCAGGCCTGCGTCCTCCGCCATGAACAGCACCACGAGGCCTCCCACCCCAGCACCGAGCGCCGGGGCCGTGACGCCCTGCCGGGCAGGACACCGGCCTGCGCTGCACCCGGCGGCCCCTCGCGGCCACCCACGCACCGGTGCGGTGTTTCTCTGTGGTGTCATTTCCCGGTGGCGGTGCCTCCTTGGCACCTCCTCGCCCCCCGGGCCCCTCACAGCTGCCGTGCGGGCGACGACACCCCCCCAAGGCCGGGTCGCGGGAAGGGGTCCGGCCGCGCCCCAGGTTTTTTCCCGCTGCCATCGCGAACCGGGAGCCGTCCCGGCACCGCCGCGGGTGGGCGAGGGGCGAGGCGAGGCCGCCGTCCCGCGCTCCGCCAGGCCCCAGAGGCGGTTGAGGCGCCGCGCGGTGCATTGTGGGCAGGGCGAGGAGCCGCGCCGCCATTTTGTCTCTGTCAGTCTCGGCGGCGGCGGCGCGGTCGGTCGGGGAGGAGAGGCGGCGGCGGAGCCGGTGTTTGGCGAGGGGGGATTCGGCTAGGAGGAGACGATGATATCGGCCGCCCAGCTCCTAGATGAGCTTATGGGCCGGGATAGAAACCTGGCCCCAGATGAGAAGCGCAGCAACGTGCGGTGGGACCATGAGAGCGTGAGTGAAGCGGAGCCGCCTCTTCCTCCACCCCGTTCCCCTCTCAGGGCCGGGGTTTTGCCGTGGCGGCACGGACCTACGGCTTCTCCCGGCTTGGGGGCGGCAGCGGGGGTGGCGGGAAGGGGCGAGGGCCTGGCGGGGGCTCCCCGGGTCTGGCGGGGGCGCGGGTTGGGCCCGTGGTGCGGAGCCCGCGGGGCTCCTGCATGGCGGCGGGGCGGGCTGGGCCCGGGCCGTTGCGCGGGAACCGCGGTGAGCCTTAAAACGAGGAGGAGGAAGCGAGCGGCCGGGAGGGAGGGGGATCCCGCCATAGCAAGGCTGTGCGGGAGGGCTGGCGCTGTTGTTTGGGCTGCCGGGAGGAGAGAGGCCTTGTGTTTGGGTGGCGGCGTGCGGCGGAGAGGTCGTGGTTGCCGTGGCGTGTTCTCCGCGGAGCGTCGGTGGACGGGAGCAGGGGCTTGGCTGAGATCCCCCGTGGGGAAGAATAAAAATAATGTGGGGGGTGGGGGTGGCGACTGTGGAATTTTGCTTTTCTGAGTAGAGGCTTGCACGAAGGGAGATGAGACGGATGTTAGTTCTGAAGATGAGTATCTCTGGATATCTTCCTGAGTGTGGTATTGGGGAAGGAAGCAGAGGGGTGTGCAGCGGTATGCATACTGACTTAACTGGTTGTAGCACAAGGAGGAACCCTAAGACTTCTGAAACAGAGGATTTTTGCTAAGAAAGCTTGATTTCTTGTGTACTTTCTCAGTCAAAGGAATTCTGTAGCGCCTGGGGAGGGTAACCTAAACAGTGCTATTGTTTAGTAGTACTTCTGTGTTCTTTGTTAATGTGGTGATGGGCCACCCACCACCCCACTTGGTGCCACACATATTTAATGAAGAAATCATAAATTTTCTGCAATAAATAGCTCAAACAAGACTTAACGTTATTATTATTACTGATACTACGATCATTATTATTACTATTAATAATAATTTGGAGTGGGGTTTCTCCCCAGGTATGGTTGAGCTGTAATGAGTGATGACTTTTAGTGACATCCATCACACTCGTATTGTAAGTTATTTCACAGAAAATCAATGGTAGTTACAAAGTTCCTATAGCTGCTGCTTTGGGAGAGGTGAACGCTCTGCTGAAATACTTCCCTCCCTCTCCCCCCGTTCATGATACCTTTTTGAGTTATGGTATATGTTGAAGTGTCACAGTTATAACAGTTTATTACCTGTGTGATAAGAATTTCTGTGGTTTGAGCTGCAAAAAGCGTTTAGCTCCTCCCCTCTTTAGCATTTTCTTGGGATGTTGTTAAATTGGGAGGAGGGAGAAATGCTTGCTTTTGGCTGTTCTAAATTGCATCTTAATCACAGAGGTTGGAATTTCATGTTTTCAAACAAGAGTTATGTTATTTTAAAGGTGGCTAATACATGTTTTAATTTGTCTTGGAATGCATGAGATAAGGCAAGACAGATATGTGTCCTTAGATTATGCAAGTGCAAGGAACTACATGGGTAAGCTGTGCACATTGTGAGGAAACTGAGTGCAGGAAGTTTTCATGCCTTTTTTTAAGGTCTTTCTAGACTTCTCTTCTTAACGAAATATCATCATTCAGTTAGGTGTTCAGTTACCTGTTTTCTTTGGATACTGAACTCAAGAAGGAGTTATTCAGCTTTGGAAATACGAAGTAAATAGCTTGAGCTATGTTGGTCCAGACAGACTAGATAGGGGGTTGTTTGGGTTTATTTCCTACAGTGAGAAAGACTACTTTTTCTTGGGATTTTGTTTTGCCTCGTTCTGTTTAATCGAGTTCAGGTGACTTTCTTGATCTTCAGATGGGTAAAGCTTCCAATTTTAGGCTGAAGAGATGGACTGTAACCATAGGAATCTCTAAGCTGTTGTTCGGTTTTGTTGTTTCAGAAGCAGGGTCTTGTCTCTTCTTCCTGGTCCTCCTTTGACAATTTAGAAAGTGGAGAGCTGTCCTGTGTCTGAGGCCAGCGGGAAGTTCACAGGCTTAGGGTTGAGCGTTCAGTCTTGCAGGAGCTGCTGCTGTTTGCTCTGCCCCTGCTTTTATTTATGAAGTTTATAGGGCCATAATTAAATGCAGCCTCTCTGAAAGGAATGTATTCCTAGATTCCTGTAGTCAACTGACGTGTGTTTCAGTTTGACTTCTGCATCACCTAAAGATTACATTTACAGTGCTGACATGTTTTAAAGGACGGGAAATGCAGATAAGGTTCAAATAGTGACATTAATTCATCTCCTTGATTGCTGTTTTGCTTTCCAGATGAAATACATATGCTAATGACATCTCTTGTAAAATTAGCCGTATATCAACATGTAGTACCCATACCAAAGGTTAGGGGTTTGTCACACTTCATCAGTTTCAGATGTGGAAAGTTATCAAAACATGTTCATCTCTATTTTCTTTATCATTGGTAAATTGCACTTAGGTGGGTATCAAAAACTGTATGGAAGGTGCGATGAAATACGAGATAGGAGTAGGTTGTTTTGAAGGTGTAAAAGCAGAGTGTGCAATAGCTGAGCATGTATTTGCAGTTCTAATGAAACATGTTGACCATGTATTGTAAAGCCTTTTGTAGAGCTTAAGTTCTTACTGCAACAACTTACTTTGACATGATTAAAGCCTTTAATCTTAAAAAAATTGAAATCCCAGTTGCAGTATATTTCAGTATTGCAGCATGTCCTTAGATGATCAATTCTGGTTTTGGCATAAAGGCTTTCTGTTTCTGTGCAGGAGGAAATTATTAATGTCATATATTTTCTTCTTACTGTCATATCTGTAGACAAAGTATATTTCTGGAACAGTAACTTTATTGATTCATGCATTCTTGCTTTAATGTGCCACCTATACAAAAGAAGTTCATCTGGAAACAGCGATTGCATAACAGTTCTGAGGCTTTTCTGTAGCACAAGAAAGCCCAGCATTGACTACCCCTGCTTCGTATAAGGCTTGGAGGTTCTGATGATGGTTCTTTCAAGGTAAATTCAGAATTTTCAGAAAGTGGGGAGATGTGGAGAGCTGTTATGGACAAATGACTGTGAGCATGTATTTCTGATAGGAATGCAGTTTCTCAAAATGTAGGTTCTGTATTTAAGTTAGGATTTGATGGTATTGCCTATTTATGATGTATTCCACTTTTTAATGCCAAATTGGTTTGCATCTAGATAGAATCTCAGAACTTAATCCTCCAGGGGGTGAGGTGTGGAGGACTTAAGTGTTACTTGTTTTGGAAGAATGTTAGTAATTGAAGGTTATTTCAAAGAGTGGTGTTTGGGAGGAGGGCTTATGTTTGTTTGGTCTTGGGTGGGTGGGCATTGCTCGTAAAATGCCTGATGCCGGTGAACTTTAATGGTTTCAAAGAACTCATCTATACAAAGGAATTTTCAAGTTTTTGGTGTGTAAGCCACAATCTGCTGGATTTTATCTTCAGCCTTTTTAGTAGGAATTGTCTGCCTAAAGGAATTTGTCTACATAATTGTTTATTACAGTTATACTGTTACCTGTCTATCAGTAATTAATTTCTTGCAGAAGAGGAATGTGTTAATGTAGAAGTATTAAT
Source organism: Phalacrocorax carbo (assembly GCF_963921805.1). Lineage (NCBI taxonomy): Eukaryota > Metazoa > Chordata > Aves > Suliformes > Phalacrocoracidae > Phalacrocorax > Phalacrocorax carbo. The sequence continues at coordinate 2,721,843 of NC_087528.1, forward strand.
GATACAGAACTGTCAATAGTTTCTTTATTCAGGAAAGCTTTGAACTGGCTCAAATTCTGGAAGACCTAGGCATTCTTGCTGTCAGCATAGTCAAATTTGGGGTGAAGGATACTACTGTCCCACTTCCAAGTGAATTTGAGATGAAGAAGTGAAAAGTTCCGAGTGTCCACCTGTTTTTGTTCTAGTGTCTTGTCAAAATGTGAGACCTAATGGCTTTGAGACACAAGCTATGGCAAATCCTGCTGCAGTAGTTTGACAGTAACATTTCTCTCTGTTCCACCTTCTTGGTAGCAGAGCCATCAGAATAATTTGGCAAAAAGGAGTAAGTGCTTGTTGCCTGCATGGGTAAATATCTGTACTGAATTGCCTGTTGCTATTTCTGCAAACGCGGAATGTATTTCCATATTACTTCTGACTTGTGCTAAGTGCAGCACTCTGATAAGCCATGGGTGAGTAGTGCCATTTGAAGCATATCACCTCTGTTTCAGCCCTTTAATGGCTGTGGGATGCTTCAGCCATTTCTTGGCCCTTTCTGTTCTTGCTCATCATTGAGTACTTAAGACGGATTGTACGTGCAGCTGATGGGCACCTACAGCTTGTGAAGGCACATGTAGTACACCATGAAGCTAAGCCAGAACGATACCTTTCAAGATAGTGGCAAATTCTCTCAAGTAATGTTTTTCTGTTGAAGTGAAATCAGTTGAAGAGCATAAAGAAATAGGTACGAGGGAGGGAGAAAATTGCTGCAGACACACTAGTCTGAACCACTCTTAAGTATTTGTCTGCAGGCTGCCTCTTAGGAGAGCATGTCAAGGAATTCACTAGGTACTACAGCATCCAGAGCTCGTTAGGAGAAAATTACTGCAACTTTTCAGTGTGTGTGGTTTTAGTTGTTAGGGTTTTTTCTAATATATAAATAATTAATACAGCATGTGACACATGTATAAGGTGTGCATTTTAGTATTGGTCACTACAGTTCTTGTCTGTAACCGTCAGCTCATAAAAGTAGGCTTTTCCTAGCAATGATGCTTCATAAAATAATTGTAATTATTTCTGGTGTTGTGTTTTTGGTTTGTTTCGTTTCCTTCATCATACTTCTGCCTCTGATTGCCTTTGCTGTTTTTGTTGCTACTTATTTCAAAACTGTTACAAGCCAGTTTGCATAATTTTTGACCATATAAAAGGTGTTCTACAGCTCGTTGTTTACAGCATAATATGGTCAGACTGTTGTTATTGTGTCTTCTATGTCTTAGGAAACTCTCTAATCCATCCCAGAACGTTTTTGAGGAAGTGCCTTTTCACGGACCCTAATACTTGGATGTGAGGATGAGAAAATGGAGGAGAAAGAATGTAGAGAGAAATTATATTTCTATTGACTAGTAGAGGAGTTCATCCCAAAACTGCTCCCCTGAAACAAACTTGATAATAAAACAAGGGTCATTGCAGCTTTCAGAGGAGAGAGCAGATTCTGAAAACAGATTTTGTCCAGGAACATTCTCCTTGCTTCCTGAGAAGAAAAAATTTGTGATGTTGTGTGTTGTTTTCTTAACTGTTCTTGATAAATTGCTTCAGATAGGTCCCACAGTGCTGTAGCTGCAGGATCATGGGAGAAGTATTCAAATTATATAATAAATGAGATTGTTTTGTTTTTGTTGTGTCCATGGTTTGTTAGTAGAGAGCTTGATTGTTTTTCTGTGTAATCTGTAAAGCAGTCAGTCCAGTTTTAGCTTCCATGTTCTGATTTGCAGTCTGGCAGTTAGCATGGAAAAATAAATCAGACTGATCTAATTTGATCAACTGGTGTCACAGGCATTTCAGTGAGATGTTGGTGTGGGGTAGGCTTTGGGTCTTTCTCTTCACCCCTGTTTGTTAAAATACTTCAGAATGTATTTTAAGAAATAATGTGTTGCAAATCTTTGTCCACAGTATATGTGAGACTATTCGAACTAGGTTGTCATATGCAGTAGCAGTTACTAGATTTGCCAAATATTAGAAACTGGTGTAACAGAAAAGAGGTATTAGAAGAATGTCCAGGCTAGTTTTGGATTGACAGTTAATGGCAATCACATCTAGCAGAAGGCTCTGTTGAAGAATTAATTATTTAAGATTGCTTATGAAGTTAGGGGTGAAAGTATTTCTGATTTTATCTTTCTGACTGTTCTGATGGATAGACAGGAGATCTTTCTGTGTATGAACTCAAGACTTGACCAACTTGGCTAGCTAAGCCCATGCTCATGGGTGAGGGTAAATAATCTTTTTAACAAAAGCTGGTTTTATCCCATCATATGTTAAGTATTTACTGGCTAGGCTACCAGGCTGGGTTTTTTCCTAACTTCCTAGTGGTATTTTTCTGTTACCAAAAAGAATCTGACTTGCTAATGTAAAAACAGGCTATGTAGAAACAAAACAAACCCCTTTTTAGTTGGCAGAAAACCAGGTTAAAATGAACGTCCTCTGTGTCTGCCTTAAGAGGATAGAGTGTCTCTTTGCATATCATTCTTAAAGTAGGGATTTTTAAAAGCGTTGGAGTGGGGAAGCCTTTGGATAGTTATGGTGTGTGTTCTTCAGGCTTTTCATTGACATCAGAACCCTTGAGGCAGTACCTGACATTTGGATGCTGATGGCTCCAGTTCTTCAAGGCAGTAGCACTGAAGAAATGGAGGCTGAACACAAAATTGTCGTAGGCAAGCTAAGAGGAACTTGCTTTCATGCTTCCATGGCAGACGTTCTCACACCTTGTGGGTTTTCACAGTTAAGGAATTTCACAGTAACTTTTTAAATAGTCCAATCTGATTTATTTCCTTTGGAAGTATCAAATACTGTATTGTATTTACAAATAGATGACACTTTCCTGTAATCTTAAAGACTCAGCAATAAAATTAAGAAATACCATTATTGCAATAGAAAGTAAGGCTTTTGGTGTTTGGCATTAAGGTGCACCATGTAGCACTTACTGCTTCCAAGTGATGCAAAGATAGAGGGTGTACCTGTGTAAAAGTTTTGCAGTGTACAAAGGGGATTTTTACACTCTATTTTAGAACATAGAAGTGATTACCTAAGACTGCGAATTCATGAGTAAAGAGAGTGATGCCTGTTTCTTTCTTCTCTTCTGTCAGGTTTGTAAATACTACCTTTGCGGCTTTTGCCCAGCTGAATTATTTACAAATACCCGTTCTGATTTAGGTAAGTCTATAAGCCTTATAATTTTTATTGACTTAAATGTATTTACAACCGAACTTTGCAAGCAAACTACATTTTTATTGTTTAATGCTCTGTCAAAACACTTTGAAAATAGGGTTTCTTATTTTTAAAGCCTTGCCAATGATATAGTAGGTTAAGAACAATATTTATTTCAGATCCTACTTCCTCTAAGTGAAAAAACTTTTTTCTTACAGTGTAAGCTGAATTAGTGGGTATGCGGGGGGCTTCTCCTCCTGACGTGCAGACATCTGGTTTGGTTTATTCTACCTGGGCATAGTTTTAACTTATTTTTGTGTGAGCATACATTTTTGAGCTTCTTTGTATTAGAGACTTCTTTTCTATAATAGTTATTCCTGAAGGCCATCTCTAAATTACTGGTGGCTTTCAAGCAATGGTGTGCGGACAACGTGTAGTTTGGAGACGGTAACTAGGAAAAATAGGCTTCTTGTCTTAGTGTTAATTTCCAGGTCCATTCAAGAGTTTGATAGGCTGGGGAAGGTGGGGAATTTTAACTTGACTACCTTCAAGAACTCAGGCCACATGCCTCCTAATCTTAATTTTACCCTGAAGGGCAGCATTTTAATTAGCCAGTTCTTTATTACAAAGACCACTGTGTGGAGCTCAGAAGGTGCTTGGTTAAACTACCCTTCATATGTGGTTTGATTATTTTTTTTTTTTTTTTTAAGGCCCAGGTGTTAAGGTGGTATTTTGTTTGTGTCATTTTACCAATACAGAACTTGATCGGGAAATTCTGTTTTATATGAAAACTTCAAGTCATTCAGAGTCTCCTTTGGTTTTACAGTTATTAAACCGTATTGGCATTCTTTTTCTTTAATGTGTTTCAAACTCCAAACAAAGGAAGCAGAAAGACAGGCATAAAAGTCCCTGGGAAGTGTTTATAGTTCTGTTCTATCATGGTGCACAAACAAATGCTGATAGTGTGTGTATACAGCATTCAAGAACGCAAGCTTAAACTTTGTGTGGTCTTTTTAGGTCCTTGTGAAAAAATTCATGATGAAAATCTACGTAAACAGTAAGTGTTTTGGTTGATACATTAATGCAAATAGTGTTTCTAGTATGCTTGAAATGTCCTAAAAGCAATCCAACCCTGCAAAGCTAATTGCTTTTTGATTTATGTAAACATTTATTTAAATGCATAATATTCTCTTACCTTGAGCAAGAATTTATAACATTGTAGGTTTCGTTATTTATTTTTCATACGTTATGGAGTGACATGTGCTTTCGTTTTTTAAATACTTTACCAGGTATGAGAAGAGCTCTCGTTTTATGAAAGTGGGATACGAAAGGGACTTTTTACGCTATTTGCAAAGCTTACTTGCAGAGGTAGAACGTAGAATTCGAAGAGGCCATGCTCGTTTGGCACTGTCACAGAATCAACAGTCTTCGGGGGTGAGTCTGGAAGAATCAATGAGGGAATTTTTCCTCTAGATAGCGTCTTCATGTTCTCTGTACTTTGCCTCTTCAGGTGAAATATAGTGTTTTCCAGATGATTCCCATTAAAGAAGTCTCTTAATCTGTTAGCCAGCAGATTGCATCTAGCGCTGACAGACAAGTCAAGTGGCTTGACAGTCAGCAAGAGTCCCTCTCTGTTCTCCCTGTCTCTGTTTCCCAGAATCAGTATCTGTTGTTTGCCCTGGAATGTTAATCCTGTGAAGTGTTGTCTTTACCCTGTTAACCTCAGTTTACCTTCTCTCCCTTAGCTGCATATCCTTCCCTCAGCTAGTAAGCTGTATCACAGTGATACTACTGAAGTAGGCGAGTACTGGGTTTTGCAGCAGCTCATGGAGATAAATCCCCCTGTCAGCTGCCATCCTTAGGCAGTAGCCTCTTTCTGCTCTAGCACCACCATCTTAAGGCAATGATGGAGTCACGGATGTGTGAGAAAGAAATACTTATGTGCAACTTCTGTCAGTCCCAAGCTGCATACTAGACAGCTGTTGATGAAGAGCTTAAACTGCCTGGGAGAAAAATTTTACATGTTTACTCCACATGTTTTTTCTTGTCCCCTGATTGATTTGGAGCAGTGACTGTGGCCTGTGCTCTGAGAGTTTCCCGACTACTAGGGTAACCTTGCTCCTTTTTGCTGCCCCAGTTAATTGTTCAGTGCAAAGTCCAGTTGCTTCAGAAGGAGCTGTGGACAGTATCTTCCGTCAAGAGAGGTTATTGTCTGTGGAGTAGAGCAAAGGTTGTGAGGGAAGCAGATATAAGTCTCTTCCAGCAGCCCGCAGAGAGGACGCTTCTAACAAGTACGTTTTGGTTAAAATTAGATTATTTTTGCTCTGAAGTTAGATTTCAGAGCCCACGGAACTTCTAAGTCATACCTGAGTGTCTGCAAAGATATGTAATAGCTGCATGGTAGTTTCAGAGTTCAGATTTAGGACTTTGAATTCAGATGTCTTACCTTTTGTGGACTGGGGCCTTGAACGTTTTTGTTGATTTAGGAGGAATTAGTGTGACTAGAACTTGCTTCACTCAGCAAGAGTGGAATAAGCTGTGTTGAGTGTTTTACATTAGACTAAACTATTATTAGTAGGTCTTCATGGGAGAAGAGGCAGGAGGAGGTTATTTCTGAAGTGTCTGTGGAATATGAGAAGACATACATTCATGTGGTTTAAAGGGTTCATTGGTTTGTTTGTTCCAGTTAAAATAACCCACTTGTTCTGTTTGGCAGGGAGCGGGACCTACTGGTAAAAATGAAGAGAAGATTCAGGTGTTAACTGACAAAATTGATGTACTTCTACAACAGGTGAGGGTGTTTTACCCCCAGCAAGATAGATCTCTTGCTTTTGTTACTTGATTAAAAATGATAGTTGAATTTTTTTATTTTCCTTTAGATTGAAGAACTAGGTTCAGAAGGGAAGGTGGAAGAGGCACAAGGAATGATGAAACTTGTTGAACAGTTAAAGGAGGAGAGAGAATTGCTGAGGTCTACAACTTCAGTAAGTAATGTGTTTGTCATTCTGTCAGACTTATTTCAAAATTCAGTGCAACAGTATGTTCTTAATAGCCGTGTCCTTACACTGGAGGCATGCAAGTTCTGTGCAGAGTTTAGTAGACAATAACATGACATTTAAATGTGTTAATCCAGTGTGGTGATTTAGCATGCCACCTTGAGAGTGGGTTTCATGCACCCAAATTATGAAGTAAGTTACACAGCAGTCCTGGAGGTGAGCTTGTGTCTTACTCTAGTTCAGGTCTCAGTTAAACTCTGCCAGGTAGCCTCTGTGATATTATTTAATTGAATGGCCAATCTGACTGTGTTACAGAAGGCCCTTGTGTTAGGGCTGTGACTAGAGATTGGCATCTCTCTGACTTTGAGAGCTACAGAAGCCAAAGGTGATGTGTTAGTAGCAAATTACTGCGAACAAAGAGGAGCTTATATTTAACATTATATTTTGGTGTTTAATGATATGCTCAAATTGTGATTCCTGTTTTATTTTTTAAAAGTTCTTAAATGTTGCAGGCCGTAGTGTTTGTGTCCATACTGTATGATTCATGAACATTGCGCAGCAATGATCACTTGGGTGTATGTTGAAATTCCAGTGTATTTCTTGTATGCCTTTTGAAACAGGGAATTAATTTCACCACCATCCCTTTAAATAGAAGCCCAGTGTTCCTTTTTGTATTTCTTCATGGGATGCTCTAGCCTTTTCATTCCTTGAGACATTCCATGGTTATTCTGCACCTCCAGACATTTCAGTTGATGCCAAAGTAATCATCTTAAGAGAAAACTGATTTTTATTTTCCTTAACCCCAAGATTGCAAGGAGGCTGCAGATATGGCTATACACATATTAAGCCTTTGCAGTGAGGAATTGAATTTGTTTTGTGTTTTTTCTAATTGACTCTTTCCTTCTGACGTATGTGGAAAGAGTGTACGTAGCCTATTTTTGCCCTTTTCATCCTAGTAGATGCAGTGCTCCAAAGACAAAGCATGCTGTTATGATTTTCTACTTTAACTAGTGCCTAGGATTTGACAACAGTAACAGAATTCTAAACCTCTTCACCGGCTTCTGGCTAAAACTTTTCTTTTGCTTTATAGAATATTTTTCTTTTGCAGACGATTGAGAGCTTTGCAGCCCAAGAAAAGCAAATGGAAGTTTGTGAAGTTTGTGGAGCCTTTTTAATTGTAGGAGATGCACAGTCCAGGGTAGATGACCACTTGATGGGAAAGCAGCACATGGGTTATGCCAAAATAAAAGCTACTGTAGAAGATTTAAAAGTAAGCATCTCTTCAGTTATTGAACATAAAAGAATTGCTTGGAGGCTTCCTGTGCTAAGCAGAAGGCCATCCAGTGGACTTTTCCCAAGTGCGTGAAATGCTCCAGAGATGGTATATAAAAATTAAATGGAATCCCACTGCATGTTTAGCATTTTGCTTGCACTGATATTCTTTGTCATATGTGTTTACACTAGATATAAGCAAAGATGTAAATTTAGGTGGGAATTTTTTTGTGGCCTTTGTAAAGAACTGCAGTGTGGCCTCTGTTCTTGAGAATGACAAGCAAAAAAGTTCTGCAAGACAAAGGATTTCCGTTTCTGGGATTTTTAGAAAGTGCTTCCATGTAGGCCGCCCTTTGGGGAAAAAAACCCTGAAATACCTTAAAAGCTTAAGCTTCTGCATCCTCAGAATGTATAAACTAACTTATATTGAATGATTTATCTTGATTAATCTTAATTTCTTTCTGTGAACTTTTTTTTAAGGAAAAGTTAAGAAAAAGAACAGAAGAACCTGACCGTGATGACAGGTTAAAAAAAGAGAAACAAGAACGAGAAGAGAGAGAGAAAGAGAGGGAACGGGAAAGAGAAGAGCGGGAAAGGAAGAGACGACGTGAAGAAGAAGAAAAGGAAAAAGAGAGGGCTCGTGATAGAGAGAGACGTAAAAGGAGTCGTTCACGGAGTAGACATTCAAGCAGAACATCTGACAGAAGATGCAGCCGTTCACGAGACCACAAAAGATCAAGAAGCAGAGAAAGGAGGCGAAGCAGGTATGTGTGTGTATTTTCACGTAACTTTCCAAAACGTAGAAGTCTTGTGAAGGCTCAGTCTGTCAGCCTGGGTCATGTCTCGGATTTGTTAGCTTCACTGTTCTTATCTCTAAGCAAAGACATCCCTTACTGGTTCTAAGGATAAGCAAGTTTTGCTGCATGTTCACTGACTTCTCTCCATTTTTGGAAGTAGATGACACCATTGCGATGGAAGTGGTCTTATGAGGGGCCTTTGAGTAGACAAATATTCCCAAAGGACAGGGTCTTGTTTTTTCCTTAAGTTGGTCTTTAACTCATAGTAGTGGATATTTTTAAGCTGTATGGTTGAATGTTTGGGTAAATGAAGAAGGCAGTATGAAGCCAGGTCTTGTGTACTGAGAAATATTTATATACAGTATGCTGAGGCTTGTTTTAAATATTTATTTTCTGTAAATAATTGACGTATTAGAAAGTGCTACTGTTTTACTACGATACCTTCTAAGTTAGAAAATACCAGCTGACATCTATATTTTTGAAATTTTCTCAACGTTAAGGAGTCGTGACCGACGAAGAAGCAGAAGTCATGATAGATCAGAAAGAAAACATAGGTCTCGCAGCAGGGACAGGAGACGATCGAAAAGTCGGGATCGGAAATCCTACAAGCACAGAAGCAAAAGCAGAGAGAGAGATCAAGACAGGAAGTCAAAAGAAAAAGGTATGTCTGTTTGAAAACAGTTCGTATCAAGTTCTGAAACTAATCTTTCCCTAAAGTCTCAAAAGCTCTTAGTCTTCCAGTGAGTAACTGAAAGGTCGTCTTAGCATCAAATCAGATCTGGTTTTATAAGCTGTATATGTTGCTGTTAACCTATTTGAAGCGCGTTGTTCATTCTAGTTATTGTTAATGCACATGTGTGCGTACGTACACCCATGTCCACCTCTTATCTGTTACAGTAGTTACTAAAAGCTTACCACTTTGTATGCAAATTAGGTGTGTGAAGATTTTGATGTATTTTAAGACCTGTTTGCTGTTTACCTTTAGTAAAACCGAAGCCTGTAATTAGATTTTTTCATAAGAGTGAATATCTTCTGTTCCTACTGTTAGCAGATATTTCTGTAATCACCCTTTGCTGGTACATGTTCTGGGCAAGATTGGTAGCTGGTTTTTCACCTGTACCATCTGTCACTTATCTGCACTATCATGTTTCCTTTACTTTCCTTTAACAGTGCTTTTAAGGTTTTCTTCTAGTCTATGAATGCAGTCCAAGATAAATCTTGCAGAATTTCTGCAGCACTCTAAATCACAATTTCATGCCCCTCTCCCCAATTCCCTGCTCTTCCCCACCATCCTTCCCCCTTGCTTGTTTGGTGGGTTTGTTTGTTTTGGGTGTGGGTTTTTTTGTGGTTGGTGTTGGTTTTTTTTTTAAATGAAGTGAGATTTGCCTTGTCAGTATTCAGGTGAGTCTCAAAGGAATGCTGTATCAGTCCTTGGAACGCTTTTATAGCAGTACATGCCACGTACAGCGGCATTGATGGTGACTCACTGCTTCATCAAAGGCTGGTGTTCAGAAGCTTTACCTTTAAGTAGGATTGAAAAGAACTACAGAGAGAACACTACAGATTCACATTCTGTGAAAAGATACTAATTCACTATTATCGCTGAATTTCCCCCCTTTAAAAGTCTTCTGAAACTTCTGGAGGCCTGTAATACTAACTTCTGGCTTAAACTGCTGGCTCTGTTGGGGTGCTGACTAATGTCCAGTCTGAAACAGCCACCCCACTTCATTATTAGAGCTGACCGTCAGTAATGGATGAAACGCTAACGTGATGTTCCTAAGGTCCTTCGGAGACTCTCGGGAATGAGAGGTGCCATGTGCACGTGTCTGCATTGCACTGGCCAGTTTGCCCTGACCCTTACCTTTCCACGTTTATCCAGCGGATTAGTTCCCAAAATGTTGGTAATCCTTCATGTATTTTTCTTGCCTGACTTCCCTGGGCCATTTTAATTTTTCTGGTTTATACTGCGGTGCATCTTTAGTATTGATTCTTCTGTCGTTTTGCTTTGCCCTTTATAAGCAAGTGGGTTTTAGCTGATTGCCCACTGGCAGTGGAACTGATGCGTGGTGTTCAAACTCAGTCAGTATCATAGCCTGTATCTGTCCATTTGTGACTTTATTCCTACCTGATATTGTGCCTTTTTTGCCTACTTTATAAATATTTCTGGTACTTAGTCAAGAATGTCCTATGCAGTATTCTGTGTGTATCTATGCATATAAATAACTGTGTTCTTATTTATTCCATTTTGGTCTGTTTTTGGGCTTAATGGCTTTTCAGTTCTTTCCTTAATCCTTCCATAAATAGAGGAGCTAGTGAACTTTCTTCAGCATCTCAATATTTTCAGTTTTAACATGACTGATTTCCTTGCCGGCCATTTTATTTGCTGCTTGCTACTTTCTTCCTCCAGAAATGAGAACAGTGAGGTGATGCTATGAGCTGTGATGGAAATTCCACCTGGGAAAATCAGTTACTTTTTTTGACTATGTGATCATAATATTTGTAGGAACACAAATAGGCCTTAGAGCAGGACTGTGATGTTGAAGAAGTTTGTGTTCCCTTTTGTTGGGAAAATCTTTAATTAAAAAAAGAGGGAGGAGAAGAAGGAAACCCCAAACTAGTAGTATTTAACAAGCAAGCATTGAACTTCTACAATGAAGCTGTAAACACCATTACATCTTTGTCTGCAGTGTGGCATTGTAGGTAGTTAAGTAGAGGCCCATATATCTGAAGCATGTGGCTGGCTACCTGCTCTACTGTTTGCACAAAGCCAAGTAATGTAGAGTTAAGACTTATTACATTTACTGCTCCATTGGGAATATTGGCTTCAAAATGGAATTGTTTTTCTCTCCACCATTGATCTGTAGTTATAAGAGTAAGCAGCAAAGGCCTGGCTGTAAGTACTCATGGTAGTACCTTTCACTTAGATTTCAAGACTACAGAGATTCACTATAAACATGAATCTTAACAGGAGAAAAAGCAAGGCACAGTTGCCCAAGAATTGCCTACTGTTTCACAATAAATCAGTGCCATACTTCGAAAATTCGGAAGCCCTGGCTTCTCGTTCACTAAAATGCTATGGAATAGAGCGACCTTTAAGATCGTAAGAAAAAAAGTATATGTAACAATGGAGACACTTAATTTCTGACTCAAGGTTCAGGAACAGGGATACATGTGCTAAAGGAGGGAGCCTGCCAGCCATAAACACCAGCTGAGCATTAGCTTTAATATAAACCAGCGGAACGCCACTACTGTTCAAGTAAACTGACCTCAGAGTAGGTGGAGTAAATAGGGTTTTTTAAGAAAAGAAAAACATCTGTTCTGGCAAGTACCTTCGTTTTATGAGGGGTTAGTACCGGAACATGTCTCCAGAGTACTTTAACATGTCTCTTTAGCTTTCTTAATCTGGATTCATATACTGATATAAAAATAATTATATTTGTGATTGTGTTTTCCTGTTAGTGATTAAACCTCAGCAAATACTGTCAGAACACCCAAACCCTCAGTACTACTGGATATTATATTTGACTGATTTTTGCATTCTCTGAACAGTAAAAACCATTCACATTGTCTTGGTAAGAATTTTAACAAAATACCTCTCAGTTGCCGACACGAACTCAGTCAGAAAAATGTGCATGTGTTGAATCAGGAAGCAAAGTCAGCGTATGTGATTATACCTAATAGATCGCAGCTGAAATAATACACACAGTTTCAACAGCAGACTAATTGTATGTGCTTTTAAAGAAAGAAATCCTACTGACTGAAAATCCAGTGGAGGAACTTAACTGCTTGCAGATACTCCAGGAGCTGAAAGAAGTTCAGTTATTGGACTATTTGTTGAATACACTTTCTCAGTTCTGCTTGGCAAACTGGAGGTTTGCTATGGTAAAACTATTTTAGTATTAAAATTTTTAGAAGAGTTTCCTCTTTCATACCACAGTTAAATAGTAACTTTTTAACCTTAAACAAAATTATCCTTCCTGACCAAATTCAAGAAACAAACACAACAGAACAAAACCCTGCACACTGCACATCCATAGGGCTATTAAGATCTACCATATCTACATAGGACAGAAGATAAGATTATTGGACTGACTACTAGTCCTCTGCGGGGAAACAAGACTACTATTCCTCAGTGGATCTACGTGTGCATCGGAGATACCTATAAGACACAAAAAGAAGACTTTTTAACAAGGTTAGTTAGAGTGCAATCTACCTGCGGAGTTGCAAAACCGAGGGCAGACAGATACAAACCGATTAGTTCTTCAGCTAGCTTTTTGCCATCACTGCGTGCTTTCTCCAAGCACCGCGCAATGGATGTGCTGCTTCAGATGAAACCTCAGCAGTAGCGTTCCTTAGGCAGCCGCCCTCATTTCCGTGTGGGGGCTTTACCCCCCCCTTTGGTGGTCGGTTTTAAAACAAAGAAGTTGGGATGTTGCTTCTCCTTTTAAAGCGTAATTTTCAGCTTTGACTTCTAGACTATAAAAGTGTGTTATGCCAGTCTAGGTGATAACGTTTTTTTAAAATAGCTTTTTCAGAGTGCTCGATCTGTGTGCTCCTGTGTTGGGGATATATATATCTAAAATATATATATTATTTATTTTAATTGCCCGGATAGCAGGGAATAATCAGAAAAAAGAGCATGAATGTTGTTCTGTATGGTGACATCTGAGAGGTTGGTTTTTCAGACTTTTTTTCTCTCTCCAAGGTGTCTTTACTCATCAAAGGTTGACTATTATGGTGTGAAAATACAGAAACAATTTATATTTTTATGCAATTTGCAAATACTGAATTTACAGATGAGACACATAGCTCTTAATACTGAATGTTTTTCTTCTCATGGAAATATTTTTACTTCTGGCTTCCTTCCTTCTTTGGAGTTTATTGAGGAAAAGATGAGTTTTTCAGCAGCATAGCAAACTCTTCAGTCAGCTTTCTGATTCGTGATGGAATTGTGGGGTCCCTCCCATCTTGCTGTTCCTTTGGAAAACAGTGCTTTTTATATACCTTCCGAACTGTCTCCCTAAACGTTTTTAATGAGTGGATTATAAATGACTGCTGTTTTTATAAAACCAAAAATTAATAATGCTGACAAGCGGGCAGCTTCTGTGACCTACTGTACAGTGAAGTTAATTTTGACTTGTCACTGTGACCCCACCTTCAAAGCTAGCAGTGCTTAGTATTGTTTGTTTCCCCGAGTATTTGCTAGTTTGGGGTTGCTAGTTTTTTTTTAATTGGCAAGTATTGATTTATTTGGGAATGCACTGATGCATTGTCCCATTGCTCTTTTCTGATTCTCTTTTCAAGAACTGTATGTAATGAGAATTGTAAACCAAAGAAGGCCGTACACATCATAAATTAAAACTTGGGGACAAAGAGAGTCCCACGATAAGTAAGGAAGCCACGTGCTGTGATCACACGTTTGCCTAACTTCTCGACTGCCTCTTTACCCCCAGTTTCTCTATTTCAACAGACAGCTGAGTAGCTGCCTCTGCTAGGTCTGTCCTTTCTTCTCTTTTCCCCACCCTGTGCTGTCCCCTCTGACCTTTTTTTACCCTCTCCATTCCAGCACGGTAGCCTGAAGCCTATTTCTGTAACTTTTTGACTATTACTGTTATTGCTATCGAAAGTAATTGTCCCATTTTGTATGCAATATATATCTCACATGTGCAATGTTTGTTTTTACTTTGAAATCCATGGTCAATGTCTTCTTTCATGGCAGAAAAGAGGGGATCTGATGATAAAAAAAGTAGTATGAAGTCCAGTAGTCGAGAAAAACAGAGTGAAGACACAAATACAGACTCGAAGGAGAGTGATACTAAGAATGAGGTCAATGGGACCAGTGAAGACATTAAATCTGAAGGTGACACTCAGTCCAATTAAAACTGATCTGATATGACCTCAGATCAGGCAGAGGTAAGTGCATTATTTCAAACTTTGATTAGGGCTTTTTGTTACTGTTTAACAGTGCAGCGTAAGTATGCACAGATGAAGATGGAACTAAGCCAAGTAAGAAGACATACTAAAGCACCTTCTGAAGGAAAAGACAGTGTAGTCCTGCAAAACATTTTGAGGTACATTGTTTTGTCTCAGCTATTTTGTAGCAGACTCGTGCCCCCATTAGTGTGCCTCTTTGGGACATATTTGTAATATAGCCACCATAGAAAAATTAATTATCCTTTTTTTATTTTTAGGGATTTTGTTATCGTTTTTTTTTTAAAAAAAGTTGAACTGTTTTTGTATTTAAGTCCATATTGTGTTGGTACATCAGCAGAAACTTTTGCTTTAATACTTAATATTTGAGGCACATGTTGGACTACTTTGTTTTCATATAAACTGCTAGTATTTCTTTGTCAAGGATGTTTCTAGTTTTTTTGCTTTATTGCCTTGCATTCTAATGCAGTTTGTTCTGTAACTCGAGAGCCAGTAGCATTGGATTGATGGAAGTGTAGGGTTTATGAATTATTGCAGCTGACTACCATACCTCACACAGCGTTGGTGTTGTGAGCGGCCCATGAAAAGCCAAATTAAAAATCAAGGATTCAGTCAAACTAAGCAGGTACTCATGCCAGGTACTCCTTTCTCTACCCACATCCATGTTTGAATGCTGTTGCCTGTAATCTTTAAGCTTACTGTTGTGTTTTTGATTTTCGAGATAGTGAAAAGGACTTTTTGTGTATTGTGTGAATACTGTAAATCTGATGTTAACAGAATGGAATTTTCTTTCAACTGTATGTAGGGATGCAGTGCTGCCCAGAATTAGATATCTTTAAAGCGTTTAAAATGCAATAAACACTACATAATAATCGCCTTGTTACTTTCAATGCAATTCAAGTCTTTAAGAGGTATGTGTTTAATATTTCCTACTGTGTAGGAGACTTTGCAGTCAGCCGTAGTACTGAGAAGTGGAATGGCTGATAACAGACTTCTAAGGCAAATGTAAATACAAAGAGAGATGCCACCAAATGATTACAATGTTCACGGCAAGAATGTGTGCTGAAAAACTGTTTGTTGGAAATGAAACAGCTAAACAATAGGAAATACAAATACCGTATTAAAAGGAAAACTTTCTTTCCCCGCTCTTGACATAGCTTTCTTACTCTTACAGAAGGTCTTTAGTTGTATTCCTGAAATAAGGAACTAACAATGGAGAGTACAGCTGATAAATGAGCTTCTTGCAACATAAATTGTTACTGTAGTTCCATTATTTATGCTAGGAACTCTTAAACACTTAATGTTGATTATGAAACCATTAATGCTATGTTATTGCTTCTAAAGCCAGTCATGTTCGATGTTGACGTTTTTGTAGAGTTAAGGTGACAGCTAACAACTGGGCCAGTGTGTAGGAATGGTAAAAACTCTGTGCTCTTAATGCTGTCTAATTGTTTGTTTTCCCAAAATTTTGCATTATAGGACTACTACGTGAAGAGTCTGCGAAGACAGCGGAAGACAGCTTAAACTGAAGATCTGCTTTAAAATGAGGTGAAAGAAAGCTGTAGTGGCGTAGAAAAATATAAAGTTGAGTTAGAAATTTTTTTTTATAAAATTTAATTCAGGACTGGTGTTTCCTCCCAGAGTTCAGAAAGATGTGTTGATAATAGCACATATGCTACTGAGAATATAAGTCCTGTATCCTTTTTCTTTTTCTTTAAGACTTTTTAAGATAAGAAACCAACATAACCTGAACACATGGCTTGCTCAGTGTTTAATTGCAAGTTTTCATTCTTGGACTTTAAAACACAAGAATAAATGTTTAGTATTTGTGTGAATCGAACTAAAATGAATCCCATTTTTACAACTAAGCTATTCCTAGCTTCTTGATATACGAGAAATGGAAATAAAGCATCTTTGAATTTCTGTTACAAATTTGATTGTCTCTGTCATTGAACGTTTACTATTACGTAAGTTTCTTTCCTAATAAATCTACTCATGTCTTCAAGCTTAGTCCATTAGTTTGGATGCTTAGTTATTCTGTGGTGTTTGTGGGTTTGGGTTTATTTTTGGTGCCACCAGTTAGTATTTCATTTCGAGCTTACTTTTTCAGCGGTTAGACGGTGGTTGGAGTCTGTGTCCCCTAAAAAGTGCAGCTTCTGCTGCAGTTGGTGAAGAAATTACAGAAATCTCACGATAAAAATGTCGGTCAGACTGCCTTTATATTTGCATTGTAGTATCGGTTTGGAATGGTAGTTAACATGAAGCATGCACAGTCCGCATGTTACAACGGATAGAAGGGAAGAGAGCCGTCCCTTACGCTTTCTTGCGAAGCTGTAGTGCAAGCAAGTGTGGTCTGTTGGAAAGGAACTGCAGCGTGTACTGGTCAGCAGTAGAGACAGCACAGGTGCTGCAGCACTGTGTCTGTGAGGCGCTGGATTTTGGGGGGGGGGGGGGGAAAGCATTATTCTTCATATTAGTATTCAGGACTCGACCGTACATGTAACTCAAGTCATACATGGACAAAGCACTGCTGTAACTTGCTGCTTCTAGTTTTGGTGTGCCTTGTACCGTCTGTTTGTGGGAGCGCACTCGTAGGAAGGCCTGTGCGTGGGTCCCTCGGGAGCAGGGTGTGCTGGCTTTTTGATAAGGAGCAATACCATGCGCAGCCAGCCGTGTTCCCTCTTGGCCTTTTATCGGTCTAAAGCAGGCACCCATACAGGGGCACGGGGGTTTGAGACGGGGTGATGGGTGTTTTCGGAGAAACTTAAATTAATTTTTCTCGTTAAGTGGGAGAAAGTAAAATTGTAACTAAGTTCTAATTACAGACACAGCATGAACAGCCATTCCTTTTGAAAGCTGTGTAAGCGACATGAGTCAGCTCCTGTATGGATGCATTACTTCTGTCAGTGGCTAAAAGTTTGTCTTGCACCTTCCATTGCATGTATTTGTTACAGGACTAGCATCTTCCCTTCCTTATTTTGCACAGGTATAAATGATAAAATGAGGTAACTTGTAGTAAATTGGACTGGGATATAATTCTGACCTGTCTGATAGCGGAGTCTTTCTCTAGTGCATTGAAGATGAAAGAAAAATTCTGTCTTTCAGAGCACAGGAACCATGGTGCCTTTCTAGTAACTACCTTCAGATTCGACTGTAACAAGCATCTCCACAACAGATTAATCTGTGTGATAAGTGTCACCTTCAGAGCTCGAGCCCAAGATAACTATAATCTCAGATTTTCTAGGAATGCTAAGTGAGAAGCAAGTAGCTTGTTTAAGCAAGCACCTCCTACATGCTTTCTCCACGCTGGTTTTGGCAGCCTGACAGTCTCTATTAGCTGTTAAAAATCATTTTTTCAAAGCTGTATTAGAATTTGAAGAGTGTCCTGTCCCCTCTAGAGTGCCCTGTATCACCCCCCACACACCCCCTGCCTCCCACCCCCTGAAAAAGGAAGAGATCTCAGTACTTGAAACAACTGATACTTTAATATAAGTGAAGAGTAGCAATGTCAGTTCAGTACAAGTTTGTAGTGCAAACAAAAGTTGTCCTTGGAAGAACAGTAAGTTTTGTAAACTTCGTTTCAGTTGTCATACCAACAGTTTCTTATTCAAAGAAAAAAAAAAACAGAACCCAACAAAAACCAGTTAACATAACTAGTGTGCCTTAGACTTTATCAAACTGCATAAAACATACAAAAATATTTCTCTGAATGCATAGACTTACTGTTGTTATTACAGTCAGATCATGATTAAAGTTTTAGTCTTATCACATTAACAAGTTATTTGTGGAAACTAGAGCAATAAAGCTTTTTTTTAAATCAGCTCCTCCTATGGCTGAATGGTCAGTAATTAGTCGAGGCAGTCTTTGCACTGATTTCCTAAACGAAGGAACTGAAAAGTTAGATACTCTTAATTTTGAGCCACTTAAATACTGCTGTTTTTCAGACAGTTATTGCACATAATCTGAACTAGCCTCCAAGTTATGCTGAAAAGACAAATACACAATTGTTAAAATAAAAAAATCCTTTCCTGTCCTACAAGAAAAATGAAGCGGGAGCTGTAGTTAGGAAATTTTACTTCATACTGTGTCACAGTCTTGAGCTTACCAGGAGTTGAACTGGGCTTTAAAGCAGCCTAGCCCCTGGCGAGAGAAGGGCCTGGACCAAGCGCAGGGCAGTAGCAGAGTTTAAGTGATAAGATGGATATAGAGCAAGTGGGAAAGGATGATAATTATTGCAAATGCACTAAGCAAGAGTTTTAAGCCTAGAGTAACTTGGTAAAATCCTGAACCCAGAGTGCCAAGTGTCTCTTCTGCTGGCGGAAGGGTTTCTATATTGTTATGACATGCATGCTTTTGCTGGCCTCAGTTGGAGGAGCCGCTTCAAGGGTACAGCAGCTGCGCTGCAGGAGGCTAGGACGGGGCAGCGGCCATGCTGCTCCTACCAAAACATGTTGATTGTACTATTTATGGTCTGAACGTCAGTGTTCCACTCCAGATCAACAGCAACAAACACTGCATCAGCTGTGCATCAACTCTGCTCTAATGCAGCTTAATATGGGAGAGATGGGAGAAAAATCAGTACAGGGTGGGGGGAAGCAGAAAAAACAACTCCCTCGCCCCTCCACCCACCCCAGTACCCGGTTAAGGTTTCTGGTGCAAAGGTTGTCATCATACTTCTGGTACCAAAGAAGAAAAAACAAAAAAGTATCACTTTGAGACTACCATGTTAACAGGAAAAGCTTCAGGCTGTTAATACTCCAGCAGTGCTGTGACTTATATCCTTTGTTCGGACTGAAAGGGAATGACTTCAAGGTGTGTTCTAATGATGACTTTTGCCATTTGTAACACCCCAGGTGCATGTTTTTGTTGTTGACATGCAAATCAAACAGTCTGTAGCTTAACCAGAGTTTGGGGTTGGGTTCCCACCCCTCCCCAAAAAGAAGCCACCTCAGTTGAAAGCACCTGGAGGCATTGGCCCTCCTGGTACTCATCTGGCTAAAGCTCTGGGCATATGGAAAAGTGAGAGTAGACTGTGCACCGTGTAAAGTTACAGGTTATTTACTTGCTAGTGGTGGATGTTTCCAGTTTAGTCTGGCTAATGGAAAGCGTGGTATGCTCCTTACGGCTGTGATACCTCAAGAGTATACTGTTGTGCTTCTCCTGCTCCTCACAGCAGAAACCATCCCACGCGCCCTGAAACTGGTCTGTGAGGGTGGCCCAGGAAGAAGTTGCCTGACTTCCCAGTACTAGCTTTTGGTGTGAGTAATCCGTGGTCTCCTCACATCATTGGGAAAAGAAATAACTAAAACTACAGCCCCAGATTTGTGATCCCCTCCCAAGCTCCTGAAACACAGGGCCTTTCTTCTGAACTGGCCCTTCAGCTTGCTTTGTGACTTAAATGCTCCTTAAGTGAGGCTGCCATCCTTTTTTTGTGTGTGGAGGCGGAGGGATGCCAGCACTTAAGTTACGATATTCTCACAGAGGGAAGAAACAGGCCTTTAAGTGTGGACGCTCTTACTCCACTTTTTTTCAGCCCAGTGAAAATTCTTCTCCTGTCGCTTCAGAGCATTAAATGTTTCTAGCCCCAGATGGCTGTGACGGGGCAAGAGATCAAGGACTTGCAAGTTTTACACTTTGAGAGAGCAACTGTTCATGGTACGCCAAATACCCTCTGATATTTAACTTGAGACATTTAAAAAAATATATATCACACACACACACACACACACACAATTTCCTGAACCGCTTTTCCGTGACACTTATTTGGTCAAAGAGTGGGAGCACTCGACATATATTTCATATCAATAATTAAGTCTTTCCTACCCTCTGTTGCCAAATACAACTAATAAACTTCCCTGCAGTACATTGGAAGCATGTGATTTTAGTAGACAAATGAGGTATCCCTTAGCTGAATACAGTATCAAGTAAAAAAATAAAAGCAAAGGGGATATTAAATATAAAAGATAAATTATTAGTTAAAATAGTAACCCTAACAATAACTTAAGGTTTTACACACGCTTAGGTCACTGCCTTCGAAAGGCAGCAGCAGAGAATTACCAGGTTTTCCTTCTCCAGATGCATCCAGAAGAGTCAGTACGTCAGCTTTGACGCTCTGCTGTTGTAGCACGGCCTCTCGGTCAGGGCTGATGCAGCATTTCGGAAAGGGGAGCTGTCGGTTTTCACAACTAACTCCAGCTCTTGAAAGTCCTGAAGTCTGGCAACGTCCTTGTCCTTTTAAACAACAGACAGAACGAGGCGTTGCTTCAAAACATACCTTGTCTTACAGTGTAAGTACCTATAATAGCTCAAGGAAGTAAAAACTAACATGGCAGGGAGGTGACGCCCAACAGTAGGACTAAATACTGAAAGGAAAAAGCCCTACCTGTATGCACTCCTTCCTGCAAAGCATGCTCAGGGTTTCTTTCTCCCCTTGAACCATAGACTTTTTCCCCCATGACCCTCGCTATGATTGACGGGGTTTGTGCACATCACTTAACCGACGGTTGTGACCAAATGCCTTTCATTTACCGACCCCCAGAACAGGTATTTTTGGAACAGAAGGGCATGTTCACTCGCTAATGGCATCTCTTTAAATTATTCACATGCCAATTTGTGGGCTTTTTTTCCCTTTACTATTTGTTCTTTTTCGGCAAGCAAACAGTGAAGGAGTACGTGGCAATTTTGTTAAAAGCATGCTAATGCACCGTTTCTGATACATTTTTTAAAAAAAAAATCAAGCTGTAATAGTTTCACGCACTTTAGGAGCTGAAATACTCTGCCTGTTTTGACAAGAATATTTTAAGTAAGTTGTGCTGAAGCTTTAAGAAAAGTCCAATATCCATTTGAATTTGTGAGCTTAAGTCGGTTTTTGGTTTAACGCCAGGCCATCCATGTTTTGCCGATCTTTTTACAGAAATACCTTCTCTGAGGTTTGCAAAGTGTCAAGTCAAATTAATCTTTGATTTCAACGCTTACCTTTCTTACTAGTGTATTAGGTAATTTTCTGATCTTCTCTACGTGTTCAGGATTAACGCCCAATTCGCAGCAACTCACTCGGAGCAGATCTCGATAGGTCAGTTCTTGTCTGTCCAGTTCAATTTCAATGAAGTCACTGTCTCTGAGGTTCTGGACTCTCACCTTAAGCACAAGTTCTGAATGAAAAAAGATAAAAGGGGGTTTTTTCCTCAAAAAAAAAAACCCAAGAAAACCACCCCAAAACCAAAACAACAAGGAACCCAAACCTTAACAGGAAAGTATTTACCGTTACCTTTTGAATTCGGGTTTTATAATACGAACCTATTGCCTCACTGAGAAATACCGTGCAGTTAATGGAAGCTTCCATTTAAACAGAAAGCCACAGGGGAACCTGTGCACAGTGTTAAAATCCTGATCCACCCAGTCACAAAGTCGTTACCAGGGTAGTAGAGATGCATTTAATACTACATAACATAGTGCAAAATTTGAATTTTTACGTTGATTGGACTGATCCCTCCATCAGTTTGCAAAGTAATTACTGTGTTTAGAAGTGTAACAGTTATTTTACTTAGCAGAGCAGAAAAGAAGTTCTGGGTACTTTTGGCCAAAGAGTTCAACACCTTTGCTTCTCTTCCACGTGAGAGTAAGTGGTTTTAACTTCATCGTTCACCCAGTAACAAAACCACGGAATGGAATATCATAGAAGGCTGGGAAATGACGCTTCATTACCTTGCATGTTGTATGGGAAAGTTCCAGTAAAGAAAAAGGGCTGAAACGTTGGTGCGGGACCGACGGGAGAACCCTGGGTTTGCAGAGGCGCAGCCTGGCTGGAGGCTACCGGAGAGAGCAGAGCTCTGCTGTGAGGCAAGGGCGGCTGGCAAACGGGGCCGTTCCGTGCGTCAGGCTCGATGCATTTCGGCGCTGCGATAGTTGCTGACGGGGCGGGAAGCTGTTCCACAGCGCCTAGTGCAGGGAAATCATCTTCGCTGCTGCATGACGTAGGTGTGCATATGCTTTCAACCTGAGTTGCTGATGAGCGAGGGCTAGCTTCACACTGGGAAGCGGAAGAGATGGAAGCACTTTCATTCTGGGATGCTGCCAAGCTGTCTGGAAGGGTTTCTTCAGTGTAAATGTAAGGGAACGGTGGGCTGGCCAAGTAGTTTGCAACAATTGGCAAATTTAAATCCTTCACTCCTTGATGTTCAGTTTCTTCCTCTATTAAGTTCAAAGATGGGGGTTAGGGGATGGAGAGAGAAAAAAACCACCGTGTTATTGGATAGATCTTTCTCATTTTGAATATCGTTAGTTTTCCTATTGTATCTTAAAACTACATCACCTAATCAAAGGATGATAGAAATGTATCTAAGCACGAAACACCTGGAAGGCAAGTGGCTGTAAAATGAAAGAAAAATCTACAAACTTCTGCAATGTACCGCATTTTTTAAAAGCAAAGTGGGAAAAAGTAATCACTGAAAGATACGTCATTTTTAGCAGTGTTATTCCAGCGTTTTCAAAGGGACTGACCGGTAGTTCTTCAGTGAACCTCATTTTGCAGTGCTCTTAATTACACTGCTGTAAATGGCTTATTATGATACATACCAACAAATTAAACCGAGCATCTTGTCAGGTACGGGAATATTTGATATAATGCCCAAGCTAACTCTTCTCTTGCTTATAAGTACTTTGGTAAACAACATTTCTTGTCTGACTGAGGACTATAGGGTGTTGATACTAGTGTCAGAGCAGCTCAGAAAGATCTGCTCAATAGCACTACGCTCCCAGAATAAAAACCACTTGGGAGAATGTGATACGTGTTTATTCCTCAGGAAACACACAAAAGCTTAACAGACAGAAAAATAAGGCAACCATGAACAGCTCATGTACACCTGACAGTTTAGATGTTGGAACGCAAGTCCTTTGCCATGAACTAACTCCCAAGAGATGAGCGCCTTGCCCAAAAGGAAACAAAAATGCTGATGCAAAGGACGTGCCATTCCTTCACTTGTGACTCTTGTAACCTTAGTCATGATTTAGCTGCAACTTCATTTAAGGTAACTGCGTGCTGTTGACGTACGAGCGTATCGCTGTAGAGAGCAATTTAAGTGCAATTAGCAGAAGACAGAACATCAGCGTTCCCAAAGGTGAAACACTTGAAAATTTTCATCTGGAGCACAGTACCTGGGTGCTGATGGAAATGGGCGCTGGCGGTGTTCAGGAGTGTCATACATCTAGCTAGGCTTGCTGTGCGTACAAAAAGTGTAAGATGACAGAACTATGGGGCAAAAACTAATCGTACCGCAAGTCACAGCAAAACGCTCGGAAGCCGCAACTTCTGAGGGGCTGCAGTTGTTTTTGAGTGGATTTGTAAGATTTCTTACGGTCGGACAACAGTCAAATTGTACAGTTGTTGAAGTCTCCGTTTGCAGCCTGCGTGCTAGCTTCTGCTTAATGAGAGCAAGTAGGACGGCAGCCGCACATTTCCCAAAGAGCATGGCTCTTCAATCCCTTGGTGTCACAGCTCAGAGTAAAAGGCCTTCCTACCTAAAGTCCCCAAGTCTATTTGCCCGAGTATAAATTACAGCTATAAATCGGAGCTATCCAAGGAGATAGAGTAGTCCCAGCCAAGGTTTTGCCAATCTACCGCCTCAGATAAAAGCATTAACAACACTTTAGTCTTTAGACCAAGAATTCTAGATGACTTTTAAGACAGAAATGGTACCTCCCAAAATCTTCCGGATGCCTGGTTTCGAAGTTAACTGTGCAGCCAGCTCTCCGTTCGCGGTGAGGATCTGCTTGTCTGCACCAGCCTCCAGCAGGCAGGAGACGACCTGAGCATGGTTCCGCTTACAGGCCCAGTGCAAACAGGTCCTGCGGGGAAGGAAGCAGAGGGGTGGTGTGTCAGCCTCAGGTCTATCGCCCCGGCTCCTCCTCACGTGCCTGTCCTAATTCACCTGAGCTGCATGTAGAGCGATAACAACCGGGAGTGAAGTTTCCTTCATTGCACCACTTTTTTAAGGGTATGATTCTACGGTAAGTTCTGTGGGGGAAGACCCTTCTCCAGCTTGCTACAGTGCAAACAGTGAGTGATTCTCCACCGCCTTTGGAGAGAGCCGTGTCAGCCAACATGGGCAACTTCAGAAGGTCCTCGAGCGAATGAAACGCATGGTGACAGGCGGAAGGCGGATGGCCTCCTTTTATTATGATCCTCTTTAGCGGTAAATCTCAAAGCCTCCCGAGATTAGCATTTCCTTTTTTGTAAATGGGAAAACTAAGAAGAGCCGCGTCCTCAAAGCGGCTCTCCCCGGCCTCTGCCGAGGGGTGCCCCGGGTCCCAGGCCGAGCCCCCCGCCCTGCGCGGCCAGGGCGGCCTCAGCCTCCCCCGCGGGGAGAGCCGGGCCCGGCGGCCACCCCGGCCGAGCTCAGGGCCTGGCTCCGGCCCCCGCCGCCTCGACCTACCCGTTAGGACGCGCTTAGCCCCCCCACCCCCCCCGCAGCGCCCCGGGACCGCGGCGCGGCCGGCCCCCGCCGCCCCTCACCAGCCGTTGATCTCGTTGCGGGAGTTGATGTCCGCCCCCGCTCCCAGCAGCCGCCGCACCTCCTCCGCATCCCCCAGCGCCGCCGCCTCCCGCAGCCGCTCCGCCAGCTCCCGCGCCTCCGCGGCGCCGCTCATCGCCGCTGCCGGGGCGCGGGGCCGGCAGCCGCCGGGCACGGTGTGTCCCGCCCCGCACCTCGGCCCGGCTGCAGTGCCACCCCGCCGCGGCGGGCCCGCGGGAGCCCGTCAGGAGGGGACGGCGGGCCGGGCGGGCTCCTCAGCGCCGCGCCCTCTCAGCCCCGCCGCCCGCCGCCCCGGCCCTGCGCTCCGCCGGGCGCCCTCACGGCCGCCGCCATCTTGTGCCCGGCGCCGGGGCCGGGGCGGGCCGCGCGGGGGCTGCCCCGGCCGCTGCCCGTCCCTTGGGCAGCGCCTGAGCGCAAACAGGCTCGGACGGGGCGCGCCGCCCAGGCGCTGGCGGGGACGCAGGGGCCCAGGCAGGGCGAAAACGCCAAAACTGAAGCGTTTCTGAAGGGCTTTTTCCACCCTCGCCCGCCGCCCTGCCCCGCAGACAGCCCGAGCCGTGCGCGGAGGCCTGAGGGGAGACGGCGCCCGGGGAAGAGGCAAAAGGCTGCCGTTCAAAGTGGTCTGCCCGGCGAAGGGGCGGCAAACCGGCTTTGTCTTCTTCGGGGTGTTTTTAACACGCTGAGCCTGGCTCCTGCCATCGCGCCGCGAGGCCTCTGTGGGCTGGGGCCCGCCATGTATCGCGAGCCTGGGTTTAAAAGCCACGGGCTGGCAGCAAAACTCCCCGGGCACCCCCAGCCCTGGCACCCCTAATTCCCAGCCCTTGGCTCTCTGGCGTGTTGCTCTTAATTAAATCACCGCGGTGCGTGTTGGGGAGCTCTTTTTAACTCCAGGGTTTCTATTTCGGCATCGGTGTCTGCCACCAATAAGGAATTCACACTAAGCTGGAGGTTATTTTTTTCTTTGCCTCGCTTTTATTGCTTACTTTTCTTATTAGTGTCGTTATTTTTAAACTGCCGTTTAATTTAGGGCTTGGGTTGCAGTCAGTCACCTTCCTTTCATTCGGCAGAGGCTGAGGCCCACAGGCGAGGCCTTTCTGTTTCTCCGAGCTCAAACAGCAGTGGCATTTTTAACTGGCGTGCCAAAGGGTACGCAGTGCCTCGGTGGCGGTTTTTTAACACCGGATCACATGCTGGTCACCTCACGCAACAGACTGCAACGGGCTGAGCCAAAATTTTGCCCGGCTCGAACCAACAGACACAACCAACTGTATGAGAAACGATTCAGAGAATGGTTTGCAAACAAGATTTACCCCGTGACAACTGCAAATTCAGACCTCAGAGACCTGCAAGATGAGCTTTCAACTGGACGCTGCTGTGACCCAGATCTTTTTTTTTTTAGCGCTCTCCCTTTTTCAGTGAAAGCTGTCTTAAATGCCCACACTTTAACCGACAATCCCTTTTGTCTGTTTTCAGCATCTGTGGGATAAAGTCGAATACCAAAGATGTGGCTCACAAATATGGAGACCTGGGGACACGTTCTAAGGAAGCAGAACGCTGTCTTGCACGCTGTGAAAGCTTTAAATCCCAACTTGTTAAATCTGGAAAAATCCAATGGGATAAAGTGGCAAAATAGCCTTTTCCAAAGTCGTACGTGATGTCTCAGACAGATGGGGAAAAGCTGTTCAGGAGACGAGTGCAGGAGTAGGCCTAAAAACAGAAACACAGTAAATCTGTGCTGTGCCACTAGGTGTCACGGTGG
This sequence comes from Phalacrocorax carbo, assembly GCF_963921805.1. Lineage (NCBI taxonomy): Eukaryota > Metazoa > Chordata > Aves > Suliformes > Phalacrocoracidae > Phalacrocorax > Phalacrocorax carbo. The sequence continues at coordinate 2,748,304 of NC_087528.1, forward strand.
AACAGCAAGAGGAGCTCAAAGTGTGGCTTTGTGCTTCCTGCTGTAATTGTAAAATGCCTTTAGATTTGCCTCAGCACATCCATAGTGTCTCCATACAGCTTTGATCCTGCGGATTTCAAAGCTCTGTGCAGTGCAAGGGACATTATGCAACGTTTCAACAACAAGCGCAGGGAAGCCCTGCACAATGAGACGATTTCTTTAGGGTTATGGGGCTTTTTTTCCTTTTATTTTTTTTTCCCTCTACTTGAGCTCCTCTCCCAAGGCTACACCAGGGCTTTTAAGGACTCGAAGCCGGCGGGCGATGCACTGAGACGGTCTCTCTCACGCTCTCTTGGGATGAGTATCCTACTCTGTCGTGCTTGTGCCAAGCCCTGTTAAATGCAACTCGGGTTCACCATTGCTTAGTTACACAACGTACTTCTCCCTGGAGTCATAAGATTTCCTCCCGCAAGAAAGACTGTGTAGAAGAGGATTAGCAGCGAGTTCACTTGACTCAAAACTCCCCACTGCTGCCATGAGCCTGCTCGTGCCTCGCGCGTGGAGCCTCAGACCCCCCTCCCACGCAGTGCCCCCTCCCCGTTTATCAGCACTAGTGTTGCACGCACCAAAACCGAGCAAAGCCAAGACCGTGTTCTCTCCCTGCGCCTTCCCTCCCCTTTCCCATATGGCAGGTGGGATGGTGCCCGCACTTGGCAAGCCCTCACGGTGCCGGTACCTATGCAGGGCACACGTGCATACATCTCCCTAGCGAGAGCAGCAGGGGCTGCGCGGATCCGGATGCGCGGAGGCAGGTGCTGGCAGAGGACTGGCCATCATCACCTGTGGAAGCTGCTGGGAATCGCACCCGCTGCTGCCTGCTCACGGCTCGACTGCGCAAAAGCGAGCAGTCGCGTCGCCTCCCAAATGTGCCTCCTGAATGTCCTTGGCCTTCAGCAGGAACACGCTGAGCTCTGAGCCGTGGTGAGAGCGTTTGTGTGTGTGGAGCCCAGATCAGTGACATTTTGTTTTCTTTGTGATTTAGAGGTGCTCAGTGCTCCCTATGCAGTCACCACTCGAGGGGGAATCGTATCCACCAGCCTTGGGCGCAGCCCTGACAGCCTCGGGCATCGCTGGGAACGCGGAGGCATGCCTGGCAGTGCAGAGCCAGCGCTTAGCTGTTACGTGCTTGGACATCCTGCTGCTGCTTGGAGTAACCACAAGGCAGAGTTGGGCCATTCTTTGTCCTCAGAGCAAGTTTTCCAGATTTTATTGGTTTAGTTTTAATATCTGTCTTTCTGCAAGCTTCCGACTGTGACTGAACCTCTGGATTGATTCTTTTCTCCTTTTTTGGAGAAACCATGGTCTGTCTGTTTGGTGTTTGCTTCTGGTTGTTTTTTTTAAGGCTTATGAAATTTTTCACTCCCTTTGCATTTCAGGTTTCATTCCCCAACTCCTTTAACCAAGTTCTCAGTCATTTACAATTATTATTAAAGATCTTTTTAAGGGATTAATTCCCAGTTACACAGTGATACAGCTGTACAATCATATTTGAAACACCCAGTCCCCACCCAACCCACCAAAATAATGTTTCCAGCAATTTCAACCAACCCTGCACTGGTGTAAGGGTATTAGAAATAAGATTTAGGGATAGTCAGAAACCCTAAACATAATAGTTAATGTGCATATGCACAGAGAGAGAGAGATTTAAAGCTGTTGTGGCATTAAGGCTCAGAGAAATGGCAGGACTGGTGGAGAATAAAGATAGAATGAATGAAAAGTCAAGCCCAATATTCACCTAGGTTTAAACTAATTTATGCTGCTTACTTTGGGCCTTTGAGCATTTGAATGCGGAGGAGGCGGTCTCAGAGAAGTCAAAGCCCGAAGGGAGAAGCAGTTTCTATCATACCAGTTTGTGTGCTGGCCCCATGGAAGTCCCTGTGTGAGAGTTTGTAGGTGAATTAGGTTAAATTCGAAGTGCCACGTTATCAAGTCTGAGCCTGCGTCACCCAACGCTCGCTTCATGCCCATGGGAAGAAACATGCAGCACAGAGGCTGATTCATCTCATCCTGGGGCAGGTGTCTAAGAATAGCACAGACAAATCATCCTCTGGAGATGCCTATTGTGTCCTACCTGCTGTCAAAGGAGCCAAAGGAAACGAGCTTTGAACCCAGTAATTTCCAGATGTCTAGTGTCAGGCAGGCTGAGCACCTGAAGGCGAGGTGGCTGGGGCCCTTCCTTCAGCCTCTCTGTTCTTGATGAGATAAATAAAGCCTTACAGTGTATTGCAAAGTTGCAGGGAGCTCACCAATCACCTTTCTTTTGACCTTAAATCGTGGCTCTTTTCACCAGATCAGTGGGCAGGAATTGCAACACCAATAGTGGGCTGGGATTTAGGACTGGCCTTAGCCACCTGGAGCATCCCTGAATTGCAGTGCAACCAGCTATGCTGTGGATTTTCAACCCTGCTGAGCATCCTGCAGGGGCCTGATGGGAAGCTGGGTGCCTAAGAAAGAGATTCTTCAGGAGGCGTGAGCACACACACCTGCAGCATGGAGTGAGATTTGATGGGGGCTGGAAAATGGCATTGATATTTGGGGGAATGGTTATCTGCAGGGGAAGGATCTGCTCAGGCAGCCAAATCTGTTTAGAAATCAGGCAGAGTGTGTGGCTGATTTTTTTTTTTTCATTTGTTAATTTAACTTTGTTCCTATTTGTAGGACAAATAAATAATTTCTGAACAAACAAGTCAGAGGACTGGAACCTGAGGGGGGTGGTACATCAGCTCAGGGACTCGTGGTTAAGAAGTCCAATAGATTTTGATAACAACTGGAAATTGTTGAGTGGATTAGTGTCTAAAGCCAGTTTGGCTTCAAGTAATGACAGGCCTGAGCTGCAGTGCCGTGGATCCAAACTTCTCCCCCGAGGGCTGTTGTTGCTTGTGTTGCGGTTGTGGGTAGGGTCTCCAGGCTCCCCTCGGAGCTGAGAGATGTCCTAACCCAGAAAACTGAGCAGGCAAGGGGCCGCCTTTGTTTTTTCCCCAGACATCTGGCTGCACTCCTCTCTGCCCAGGTCTGGAGTCCCTCGCTTTGCTCTCCCAAGCCATGAACCAGGCTCATCCTGGGGAGGTGGGGCAAATGTTCGTAGCTGCACGACTCCTGCGTAGGGCCATGCCCGATGTGGGTGTTTGGAGCCAAAAGGCTTCTGTGGGTCTTGTCCCAGTTCATCTCCTGCAGGAGCTGACTCCTGTGGGAAGCGCACATGCTGTTAACAAGCTGATGGAGATGGTTCACTGCATTCCTAAAACAAAAATTGTTTCGCCAAGACAAGGTCTACGTTTGTTTCTGCAGGGCTTTTTCCTTTAAAGAAGCTGGCCCCATGCAGAAGACTGGATCAAGGTGTCTGGAGCCTCCTTAGGCTGTGTTTTGGCCATCAAGGAGAAAGCCACAAATGCAAATCATAACCGGTTACACTTAGGGGCTATGCCCTGTGCACTCTTCGTGGTCCTGAGACGCGACCAGTCAATTAGAAACTCTCCGTTGACTTGGATGGGCTTCCAACCAGACGCTATACAATTCAACAGAGTAATTAGCAAAGCTGTAACTAAAGAGGTCTCCATGGAGATTGACAGCATCACCTCCCAGCTGGTACATTCTCTGCCTCCTATTCTAAATTTGTTCTCGCTGTCTTCCTGGCTCTAATCCATAAGGTTAGCTAAATCTTCCAACATTTGTGATACATCAAAGCAGTGGAGAGAAGGACAAAGGCTGTTGGGAGGGGGCAGAGGAAGAAATAACCCGGTGCCTTAAGGAAAGCAACAGAAACTGTTCAGACATATATAGTCAGAGTTTTGAGAACGGGATTAGGCAGAACAGCACCTCTGCCTGCCTGTCACTTGCAAATTCTTGCTAATACTTTAGGAGCTTATTGGAGGTCAGCACCAAACACCCAAACAGACTAATCTGTATTATAGGCACATAATCAAAGTCACAAGGTTTTACATAATATATATTGGTGACACAAGAAGTGTTTGTTCGAATAATTTTGTCATCAAGATTAGTGGCCATGAAAGCCTCTACTGTGCGCTAACCTGGTTTTCTGCGGCCATTGGTACGCCAGGTTCCTCAAAGAAATCGGGAGGGAGCTGAGAAAGTACAAACCAAGAACATGTTCTGAAACAGGAACCATATTAGGTTTCTAACCATGGCAAAGTTTAAAAAAAAAAGTATGTGCATGTGTGAGCTAGAATGGGTTGTGCTTAGGCTTAGGCTTAAGACACACAAACATGGCTGTAGATACAATTTTTGCATTTTTCTTTTTTTTTTTTAGCCTATTTTGGGGTTGCAGCAAATCACACCTCACACTCACACGTCGCTTCTGCGGCAATGGGAGGACAGAGGGATTTAAAAGACAAACTGGTGTCACTTGACCCTCCTGTGAGCTTTGTGTTCCCTTTCAGAGAGGTGGAAGCTGCGGCCCAGAGGGGCTCCGTGGTCTGGGCTCTCAGAAGATGTCAGTGGCAGAGGTGGGAATGGGTCCCGTGTAGGTAACAATTCCGTATCAACAAACCTAATTGATTTTAAAAGGAAATTATGGAAATGTTTGGGGAAATGTATAGAAAAGTCTGGTTTTTCCACCCTGCAGAGAGCTTTGTAACTACGTGTTACAGAAACACGAAAGAAAAAAACCGTGTAAAATTGCAAAAGAAGCCACAGGAAAGGAAAATGAATTCCAGACCATTTTCTCTGTGATGGGAAGAGACAAAGTCAGAGCTGATGCCATGGGCTGCACAGATGATGTAAAGCTTTTCCAGACACGTAGGGCAGCATGTTCTCATGGCTGGCACACAGCAAAGCAAAGGTTTTGTGGGGGCACCCCAAATCCTCCCGTCTCACTGCAGGAGCTCGCCCCACCGAACTGAAGTGCCTAATTAGGAATCCCATTGCCCTAAACTTCCCCAGAGCCAGCGAGGAGGCAGCAAGAGCGATGCCAGCGGACATCTGCAGAAGAGAAATCAGAACTTGGGGGGGGTGGGTGTGTGTGTGAATCGTCCTCTAGATTTGCCGCAATTCACATGCTGCTACCATGTGAACCCAGTGCTAAAATCACTCTGGCGGCTTTTACAGGACTCCTGAAAGCTCCTTTGTGGGAGCAGAGCTGACTGAACTGGCCTTCGGGTCAAGAAAAATCAAGCGCCGGGTGGGATTTCCAAGAGTGTTCGGCTGTAACCTCACCCCGCTCCCCTTTGAAGTCAGAAGAATATTTACCATCGACTTCAATTGGAGAAAAATCAGGCCATTACAGAGCGTGTTTGAAACGCTCGCCTCTAACGATGCCTCAATTTGTACCTCCCTGTTCAAAGGCAGCCTGCTGCGTCTATCATTAAAACACAATCCTAGCAATTGCTTAGATAACGCAGCGAGCCCAACATGCAGGCCCTAGAGGCACAGGAAAATTATAACGATTAAACCATGTGAATCTCTTAAATATTACCTAGAATCGCTCTGCCAGCCACCATCATGTCAGGCAGTCGAGGACCGGTTATCTTCAAAACTGCCGTGGAAGAGAAAGTGCTGCATCTCAGTGAACCCTGCTTCGACGTAGGCTGCAGGTGGACTCTTCACGCTGCAAACAATAAAAGATCAAAATAAAAATGTACGTTGAATTAGCTGAAATCAGAAAGAGCAACAATGAAAAAAAGCCATTAAATGCAGACAAACATCCCATTGCCAGGGCCAGCAGGATCAGCTCGCTAATCTAAAGATCAGCGGAAGCAGGTCATCAGTGCTTCGCGTACATCACTTGCAGCCCTAGCCTGTGTTCAGCTCTGCTGCCGCATGAATGCCAGGAGAGGAGCGCCCTGTTCACACCATTTATACTGCATTTAGTGTTCTTTGGGCGTTTCGAGTAACGGTATCAGTGGCCCAGGCGAGATTTACTCACTCTTTCTGATGGCCACCATCTGGGTTCAAGCAATGCAGACCTTATGATGTCTTGCATCTGGTGGTAAAAGAGCACACAGGGCAAACTGAAGCAAAATAATTTCCCTTTTGGAAAGACTGCTAATATGCCAGCTGACCAGGTCGGGGACTGCTCCTGGCGGAGGTCCCACCCTGAGCACGGCCAGAGGCTGCGCCGCGCGACAGCCGGGACCGCTAACAACCAGCAAAGCCAAACGAAGGCAATAACTCTTCAGTTAAAAAGAGTTTTGTCCTAATTTAGATTTAAATTCCAAGAAGATGGAATTGACGCTAAAAGGATTTCATGATATTTGCAGGAATGGAAATAGTTCCATTTTGTGAAAATTAGTTATTGTTTATAGCTAAGTTTTGGATACCAAACCCTCGGAGGAGCTCTGGGACTTCCAGGTTGTCTGGAGAAGCCAGAGCTCGTTGCCTGATGAAAAGCCCAGTCTCTGGGAGCTGCTTTGCATCTCCTGGAGAGGCTCCCAGCCACAACGAGGGCTTCCAAACTTCGACAGATTCAGTGGTTTGGTAAAGTCTCACAACAAAGCACAGAACCAGGCAAATCTGCAGCGGTTTTCTCTCACCTTACAAACCCTCAGCTCAGACCTCATCCATTGAAAGGGTCATAAACTGTCTAAAAGGATCAGCTCAGCGTGCCGGTGAGATGCTACCTTACACTGAAGTCACAGGGAATTAAGGCTTGTAGTACAAACCAGGAGAAACTCTGGGTTTCCGAGAAAGATGAGAGCTGGGAGGGCTTTAAATGAAATTACCACAGCAGGTTAAAACCTTACTGTTTATTTAAGTTGAATTGCATCACAAGCAAAAGCGACATGGTGTTTGTATATTGAATTAGGATTTTAACAAGCAAATGGTGCCTGTGGGGTTGGAAGCAGGGTCTCGGGACTCCAGCCTTTCATGGCTGTTGCCGTGTGATACTCAGCAAGGGATTTTCTGCCAGCTTTAAACTCCTAAAAGTAAATAAGTGTGGTTAAATTAGGGTTATTTGCAGACTGGAGTGAATCTGTGCAATGGGTTTAATAAAATTCATTAGCCTCTCACAGCAGTAAATGTGGAACTAAATTAACTCACGTTCCTGGAGAAACATCACCAGCTTTGGTGAAAGATGTGCCGAGCACTCGGCCTGAGCATGCGCCTGGCCCACGCCTCGCTTTTATTCTGAGCTTTCATTCAAATCGAGCTGAAACCAAGCAGAAAACATGGAAGCTCAGCAACAAACGTCCTGGTTCAACACTGAGGTTACCGTGCAATGGCTTATACAGCCACAGCAGCGCTGCAAGACACGGGAACATCGCCATTTGCTCACCACGGCTTTGGTGCCAGAGTTTCCTGAAGTGCTGTTACTGAAGCCAGCCATGAAACTAACCGCTAGCTACTAAAACCTGCAACAAAGCGGGGTGCTCAAGCCTCCGGCTGCAGCCGTGCGCCTGCGTGGTGTGGTGGTACCCTCCCTCGTCCAGCCTGTACGCCGTGCGGGGAGGTGACTGAGAGGGCCTGACTTGGAAAGCGTGGGCCATGCAGTGATGCCACGGTGGCTGTGATTTCTGCTTCTCGACTTTCCAGGTTGCGCTACAGATCTCAGATTTCCCTAACTCAGATCTTAGCTGATGGAGCCGGTCTCGGTCCACATTGAGGGTGACAAAGAACAGGGCTGGAGGGGACTTTGGGAAGTGGCTTGGACCCTCCTGCTCTACAGCAGGATGAACTCATTCCCAGCATTTGACCTTTGCAATCCTGACGACCTAAAGATGCCAACTCCACGGCCTCCCCTAATTATCTATGGGACATCTAAGGCTTTGCCTCTGAAATAGAGAGAGAAAGAGATGGGCCAGTGGAAGACAAGGCTCTAAGCCCAGCTTTTCCCAGTATCTCACTGATAACTGGTTGATTTTCTTCCTTTGTACCCTCTTTGCCTCTTGCTGTGCTGTTTCAGACAGAATAAACCTTGCAATAATGAACCATCATCAAACTGGCAATTGCTTCCTGCCCAGCTTACGCTAGCAGAGAAAGAGAAAGCAAATGATGATTAGTCGTATGTCTGCACTCAAAGATAAAACCCCCGAGCAGAAGCCATCTGCCGAAGCATAAAATAATAATTCTGGCGCTAGCCTCGTCTGAGTGCAATGCCATCAGCTCTCACCGAAACACAACGTAACGCAGGCCTAATGCTGAGTTCTAGCAGGTGGCCCATAACCCTGTAATAAACTCCCTGACATTATTGATTTTTCCCCCCAAACTGAGCCCTTTTGTCTAACTACATTAACTTCTGCTTACTGAGCATCTGCGCGTGAGGCAGAACGCACATAAACAGCGGCTCATTTCGGTGAGCGATTGCTGCTCTAAATATGCCCCCGGTTCCCCGAGCCTGTCTGTACACGCTGTTATCGGCTCAGATGGGTTATTTCAGAAGTCAAAACCAGCACTTGTTAGTTATGGGCGCTTACAGGGAACCCTGACAAAACTCTTAACTAGGGGGAAACTGAAACATGCTTCCCCTGCTGATTACACATACAAATGGCCCTGAAAACAGGACCCGGGCACTCAATTACCATGGCATACCTTCAGCCCAAATCCGCCCCTCTCATTGCTTGCGCTTCCAAAGCGTGTGGCCAGCGCAGCCTTCGTCTTTGCTTTGGTGTTCGGAGGTGCATCACACGGTGCCAAAAATTCCTGCTCGCTCGGCCAACCTCCAGCGTGAGACGCTCGCCCTCCGAAGGGCTGCGGAAAGGCGCCCGGGCTGGGCTTCCCGGCTGCGCCCCGCAGCCCGGACCCTGCGCAGCTCCTGCCGAGGTTCGTGGGAGTGGAGCGACGCTCCAAGGGGAAGATTTGGCCCTTTGCAGCCCGGAGCAAGCTAAAGCCGAGGTCCCGAGGCATCATCTGGATTGCTGTGAGGGTTTGGAAGCAACGGTACGGCTTAAGGCAGGCAGTTGGCAGCTGTGCTCCAAAAGGGATCTGGCGGTGACGTTCCCTCTCAGATGTCTGGCTATCAGCTTTAAGTGCAATAAGCTTTACATACAGGCTGGAACATCGCTACCTTCTAAATGAGACAGAGGGTTTTTTAAAGTGCTTTTCTGTTCAGGCATTACATTTTCATCTGTGCAGTGACAAGGAGCCACCTAAGGAGCGTGAATGATGATGGTGGGGCTGAAGATGAGCATGTCCTGGGGCTGCCTGTGTGTTCAGGGTCCCTGCAGGCAGGCAGGCTTTAGTGCAGATCGCTGGCCCAGGCGGTGCAGGGAGTTAGTACCAGGTCCTGCTGTGCCCAGCTGCCCTGTGTGGAGGAGGGGAGAGAGGCCTCAAGGACCAGAGTCTTTGCCTTAAGCAAAGCTTAAAGGCAGAAGAGGTCCAGCAGAGGCACGCAGGTCTAACCTGCCACCCCTGGACGTGCCTCTCCTGGCAGCGGGTGCCGCGGGCATCCACTGCAGCCCCAGCACGGACGAGTGGCTGCTCCAGCCGTGAGCCCTCGTGTTAGGGCTCTCGATGCTGCAGCCAGCAAGGCACCACCTGGCAGCGACGAATCGTGGCTGTGCCGGGAGAGGGGGTGGTTTGTGTTTGTGTTGGCAAAACTGGCTGCGAGTGGCGGCAGGCCCAGACTGCACGAGAGGCCGAAGCTGGAAAGGCCCCATTGCCGAGGCAGAGATCAATGGGAGATGGGAGGTTTAACGTGGCAGGGGGACAGTTCCTGCCAAGAGCCCTTCCACAGCAAAACCAGCAAATCAATCTACCATCCGCCGAGTAACTCCGGATGAAAATTGCTCGTTTTGCATAATAAATATGACCAACAGTTTGCTGTTCCTTTAACAGTGGTTTAAGAAAAAACCCAACACAATTACACTTTCCTGTGCACCAGAGAATCCCATTTCCCTCCTCCATTAGAAGGGGGTCACACCAAACACTGGGTCAACACTTGGCATAGCAGAGAAGGGCAGGAACACCCCACAGGACCTTGGGAAGAGTATAAGAAAGGGCAAAGAAATTGTAATTTGCAAAAACCAGTCGCAGTTAAGCCAATTCTAGAGCAACAGCCCTAACCAGGACCCCGGGCATCCTAGGAGGGCTTTTCAGGACCGTGGTGTAGTGTCGGACAGACATCTGTGGAGGACAGGCTGGTCGGACACCATGTGTCCCCACTGCTGGGAGCAGATCTGAGATGCTGCTTTGTGCCATCAGGGCTCAGGTTTGTCCATCTGAGATCCAGAGAAAGCTCATCCCAGCTCCCCATCCAACAGACCCAGCTCAACGCCTGGATCAGACAGGGGACTTCGGGGTAGGAGCAGGGTTTATTCCAAGGCTTGTACTCATTTGGGAAGATCTTTATCACATCAGTATCTGACACAGATGAGACAAAGTAAGCCATAAATTTAGCGTTCATAATAGATCCGTTCATAGAAATGGAGAATAAGGATTATTTTACTTTTTATATAAAAGAAAAAAAAAAGCATGATGCTTTATAAACAAGAAAGAACAGAAGAAACTATGCCCAGGGGCCTTGTCAAAGACTGTGATTCACAGCTGGTGTTGGTGTTCTTCTGGAGTACCCGGTCAGATTCTTTGAGGTCAGTGGAGCTAAACTAATGTAAACCAGGCGAGAAACCAGCCCTCAAGGAAACGCAGGAGATATTGAGTGCATTAGTCAGGCAGAGCTTGGCTGTTCCTGCTGGGACAATGGGGGTCCCCGGTGTCCCCAAGGCAACGCAGGGCAGCCTGCATAGTGGTGTCCCCTCCTGGGTGTGCTCCTCAGGCTGGGTAACAGCATGTCTGGGGTGTCCTGGCAGGGACGGGGCAGCTGTCGAGGGTTAGTCAGAGTCCTCACTGCCTCCTCTGACCTCAGGAGCTGCCTGCCCGCATTCACGGGGAGATTTATGGCACTGTTTTCCTCTCTCTCCCGGCTGTGATCAAGTGGCCAAGGGCCTGATCCTTCACGGGGCTGAGCACTCCCTGTTCCTGGAGCAATGGCAGTCGGAGGGGCACAGCGTCCATCTGGTTTCCATTGGATTAGGCCAGGATTTAATTCCCTAAGAGGCTTCCTATGCAAAAGTTTTGCCGAAAGCCTGATTTCTCAGTTAACACAGGTTTCCTGTGTCTCATTTATAATGTCAGTGCAGCGCCCTGACAAAACCATCATTGTCATTGACAGTTGCTTTGCCCTTTCCCCTGGCTCCTATGGGATGTCCCTGCCCCTCTCCGCTGTGCCAAGTGCTGACCCAGTGTCGGAGGTGACAATGCATCAAATCCAGCCATTCAAATGGCCTTTCCTTGAACAACCCCACTGACCTGCAGCGAGGACACAATTAAATCAGCTGAGTTGCATGTCCCACGCAGCTGCTCCTTCAGCTGGGCTCAGTCCCCTGTCAGCCCTCGAGCTCCGCCGTCCTGGCCATCGCGCACCGCACGTGGTATCTGCGTGTCCAAAGCGGAGGGCCGCGGTGGGATTTACCTGTCCCTGGAGAATATCCCTCTGGATGGAGGAGGACACAGCAAAGCAGAAGAGTGTTCCATCTGTCTGATGCAAACCAGCGTCTGATCCTTCAGAGCCCCATTCTGCACCCCCACAGCTGAAATGTGCCTCTGGGCAAGGGATTCTTGGTCTCAGAGGGGGGAAAAAAAACCCAAGATAGCGTTAGTCCTTCCTCCTTGGAAGGGAGTCCCGCCTGGGGTGGGCCCACACCGGTGGGTCGCTCACTCAGCATGGCCAAAGCGTGCAAGGAGGTGGCTTTGTGGCACCAGAAGAGGGGCCAGAAGCTGCAGAGCACCATGGACCCACCAGCTCCCAGCTTCTGGCCCAGTGGGTTAATGGGGTAAAAGAGCCCGAAAGGATGGCAGAGATTTATCCATGGCTACGTGGTGGCAACGCCACGGACCAAGGGCAGGTTCCCTGCACGTACAGCAGCTGTTAGAGTGAGACCCCACACTCCTCACAGCGGCTCCTCTAGTGCCCGGATACCCATGCTCTTCGAGCCCCACAGGCAGCTGGTTTCAAAGCTTATCTGTAGTCAGTTTTACAACATAAAGTGTCTTTGTTTAGTCAACAGAACCACTAATACATGCGATTTTGTTGTTAATAGAGCTGTAAGAATTTTAAGTACCTCTTGGGAATGTGTCATTTTTGGTTGGCTTTTTTAGGCATCACAGGGTGCTGCGTTTGTCTTTGTAAACAAGTATTGAATAAAACATTTTGCGCACAGCCGCACTTTGTACAAGTGTCATGCAGGTTTCTAAAGTTTCAGAGAGAATAAATCAACTGCAAACTGCTGCCTGGTGGTTGACTTCGCTCCTTATAAATAGCTAATTTGGACAACTTCTCTCCACACGTCATATGAAATTCAAATACTGTGCATATCGTTAATGCGGTCGCACAAATCAAAACTGCTAGAGACTATTTTATTAGCCTGGGTTGCCACAGAAATGCCACAGCCGAGGGTAGATCGGCTCCAGGTTGCTCTCCCTTCCTTTTGGAGGTGATCCTTGGGAAACTCCAGCAGGTCACTGCGCTCTGCTGCCTTGCCCCAGGGGAGGAGCAGGAGCCCCGTGGCCCGAGGCAGTGCCTGCACGGTGGCCCACTTCACTGCTGGTTGTACTGGTTGGCAGCCATCGTCACTCAGGGGAGAATTAGGCCCAAACTCAGCCATGAAAAACAACCCCGGTTTAATAAAGCCGGGTCTGTCGGCTTTGCAGCGCTCAGCGCTGGGCACAGGGCACAACCTTCCCTCCCGCCAAAGCGCAGCGCTGCTGGTCCGGCCCTGCGGAACCCCACGTAGGATGCCAGGATGCCATCTTACCTGGTCCTCCCAGGAGGCTCGTAGCACCGTGCAGGATCCATCCAAACTAGCCCAGAAGTCAGCCCAAAGGCTCTAATCCTGGAAGGTGCTGAGCAACTGTGACTTCTGCCACTCGTCTCTGGATTTTGGCACGGGTTCAGCACGAGCAGGATCAGCCCCTTGCTGTAATAATCAGGGAACGAGGAACTCAGCTTGACTGAACTTCCCCCCCCCGCCCCCCAATGCAAAAATGCTGTACATTCCTTTATGCAGGTTTCCATAGAGTTGGACTTCTACTATTTTTTTGTTGTCGCTGTTAAAGGGGTCAGCAATGCACTGTACAATGGGATCTGGCTGTCAGGAAATGTGGAGGAATTCAGGGACACTTTTAACATCTTGCTGGTGGGGTTGGAGGGCAGCGTTAAAACCAGCATCCTGGAAATCTCCCCACCAAAGAGAAGAAAAAAGCCCGGAGGAACCCCACGAGAGTTACGAAGACATGCTGCTTTGTCGATCCTAAGTTTAAATAAGTTATTTCTTCCCTACTGCCTTTGTGAAAATATGATATTCTAGCTTTAATTGCTTCAATCCTATTACTTGTTCCTTTTAGCAAGTGATTGTGTAGCCCCTTGCCGTGGGGAAATCCCCTGACTGCGGGTCCGTGTTATTTAGACAAGTACTCTTTCAGAAGTAAATGCCATTCTTAGCATAGGGAAGTACTTTAGGTCTAAAGGGGTTAAGAAGGCCTCCCTGCATTCAGAAACATGCAGGGGTCCCACCGTGCCAGTTCCAGCCTTTTAAACTCTTTCCAGCTTTTTTTTCTTGCAACAAATCTGTCTGACTGCCACCAGGACATAGGAAGCGTGTGCCTGTCAAAGAAATCAAGTTTACTTTTTCTGACTTGTTAACAGAGGCAGGGTATAAATAGAGCTAACTCTGCTCAGACTATTAGCATTTCTCTTAAAATAAGGGGGTAACTTCCTAGGACCTTTAATCCAATGAGGTCCAGACCAAACTGCATTATCAACAGAGGCAGCAAAGGAGCTTGCTGAAGTTTTTACAGGAGTCAGGTGCATTTAGGTTCCTCGAAAATTTAAGGCTTACCAAACAAAAAAAAAAAAAAGCAACCCCAAGCAAACAAGAACTACCTCCAGCTCGGTCACTGCCATTGCCCTGGAGAAGTTCTGAGATGTTGTTGGTGCTGTTCACTCGGTGGATGTGGATCTTGCTGGGGAAGAGCAGTGTCCTCTTGCTTCTGGAGGTCTCTCTGAAAGGGAGAGCCCTACCTCCAATCCGGTACTCCCACGCTGGGATATGCCCCAATGACATGAACCCCAACCTGTGGGTAGACGCGCAGAGCACTTGCAAGAGAGAGTGTGAAGCTGACCTGGTGAGTGATGCACGTTTTTATCTCTCTGCGTCGGGGGCGATGGGGTTTGCCGGCGGGTCTGTTTGCTCCGCAGGCTCTTTCTGTTCCGGATAGAAATGCGCCGGCGCTGTGCAGGACTCGATGCAGACAGCGCACCTATTTCATTGGCCCGTCACCTATAGAGAGTAGAAGAGGTTTGATGAGTTATCAGTGGAGTGGGGAGGTGTGTGGCTGTCACTTACGCTGATGTGGGTACAGCGCTCGCGCTGTTTGATCATTTTCCGTGCTTGCCTGTCAAAAGAAACGTCCAGATTTGATACTCCAGAACTCAGCGCGCCTCAGGGCCAGTCCATAATATTTTAGCAGTGTCACCATGCTCTGTGTTGTTGGTGGCCATCATCAATGCTTTATATTCCTGGGAGGAATTCTGTCTGAAATGGTTTAACGTGTAAATCATCAGCCTTTGCTGCACTTGAAACACAAAGCGTGCTTGGAGAGCAAAACAGGGGCTTGGGTAAAATGACCAGGCAGATGTTCTCTGTGATGCTCCCAGCTCAAAATGTGTTTACCTTACAATGCTAAAAATGCATTTTTCAACCTGTCAGCACTGCCAGCTCAAGCTGGCAACTGAAAATACCTGCTCGTCCTGCTTCTTACATCATGCAAAGCTCCTGCAGCCCAAACCAGGCTGACAGCAACATGTACCATGCTGAAAAAAGTCATTGGGTTTATGTTCTGTAGCCAGGTCGTTTCTGCAGTGCTAAAAGGAACGGGGAGAAAAACAAACAAAAAAACCCCAAAAACCAGAAAAAGGCTGGCCGTCAAGTAAACAAGATTTGCTCTGATGCATCCCATGTGCTACGAATGAAGGCGCTGTGTTTACTTTTGCCGTTCCCAAATAAGCCCCCTTTATTTCAACCACCAGGTGCAGCAATGAATATTAAAACACTTGGAAAAACCCAGCAGCAGCAACAGAGGACGTTGTTTTAATAATTTACTGGTCAGAAACTGAAAGCCAGAAGCCACCAGGCTAAAAATAGTTGCTTTTGCCTTGTGGCAGCACGGAGCCCTGGGACCTCGCATGGAGTCAGTGGTCTGCAAGCGGCCGAGGACTCCGCCACCGACGCTGCTAAAGCCGCGCTCCTTAACCTCAGCCGAAAACGTTACCCGTTCTGGTTTCTAACTTTGCTTCTGAAACCTAGTAATGTGCAGCAGGAAATGGGGAAAGAGTTATGTTATTAGGTCATCTTTTTCCCAATAAGGAAAGGATACTGGACTCAGGGGAAGCTATTTAGTTTGGTAGCTTAAAAAACATTTTGTTCTCACTTACGGAGAAAGCCGTTGGATTTCAGGGGGGTTGTAGAGGTTTAACACACCGTGGAAATGTGCCCCGATGCTACATGGTAGCAGCATTCATGGCCCCTTAAAGTAATCCATAACAACACAGCAGCTGTGATCACACATATCAAATACCTTTTCTGCAACGAAGATGAAAATTCTGCTAAAATTAACTGCAATTTAGAGCTGACTGTAGCTGAGACGGGGTGTAATAAATCACTGGAAGAGCGATGCTGCATTTGAAAATAGGACTAAAATAGGACAGAGAAGCCATAATGAGCTGTTTTGGGTTTGTTTTTCTAAATACCATAGAAAAATTATTTTTGGAGCAAGAATTTCCTTACTTTTGAGATATTCTATTATTTTCTCTACAATGTGAACAATTACAAATCCTTGGCAGTTTCACCTCCAAGAGTAGGCTGTTAGTCTCAGGGAATTCAAATAATACTTTACATACTTCTGTGGAAAATAAGAAGGATTACTGCCTACAGCCATATGATAAGACCTTCCATCCGCTCTTGTTTCTCAGGGCTTGTCCTCAGGCATTTCGGAGAGCGCGGGAGGGGGGTTGTTGGTTCGGCAGTCAAGCAGTCCATGTGACTTTAGGAAAGACTTGTGATGAGGTTAGTGTTTAAGAAGCAGAAATACATTTTCCTTCCCTAGAGTCTTCTCCTGAAGCCATTCAGAAACCCCAGTGTGTTTAGACACCTCTCAGGAGGTGCTGGAGGGATGTTTCCGCTCATTGCCAGTGGGGACGCTGAATTTTGGACCGCGGACATCTGCGGCAGACATGGGTCCCCTGAGCCTAACTCCTTGAAAGCATGTGGCCTCTCTGCTTGCTGGGTCTCTGGAAAGGACTTTGCTCTGTCCCCAGTAACGATCGGGTTGTTTTCTTTCCCCGCAGGAGTGTGAGACCTTCGAGAAGTGCTGCCCCAATGTCTGTGGAACCAAGAGCTGCGTGGCGGCTCGGTACATGGACGTCAAGGGGAAAAAAGGGCCGGTGGGAATGCCCAAAGAGGCAACCTGCGACCGTTTCATGTGCATCCAGCAAGGCTCAGAGTGCGACATCTGGGACGGGCAACCCGTCTGCAAGTGCAAGGACAGGTGTGAGAAGGAGCCGAGCTTCACCTGTGCCTCCGACGGGCTCACCTACTACAACAAGTGCTACATGGATGCAGAAGCTTGCATCAAAGGCATTACCCTGAACGTAGTCACCTGTAGGTACCATCTTACCTGGCCGAACACCAGCCCTATCCCACCAGAAACAACAGCTCGCCCTACTACTGCCTATTCCGAGACAACGGTCATCGATATCTTGCCGCCTGCTCTAGTGAACAACCCCGTCCATCAGTCCGTCTACGTGGGAGAGACTGTCAGCTTCCTCTGTGACGTTACAGGGAGACCCAAGCCAGAAATCACGTGGGAGAAGCAGGTCGACGGGAAAGACAAAGTCATTATGAAGCCAAATCACGTCAGAGGGAATGTCGTGGTCACCAACATCGCCCAACTGGTCATCTACAACACCCAGCTCCAAGACGCAGGCATCTATACCTGCACTGCCAAAAACAGCGGTGGCCTTCTCAGGGCTGATTTCCCTTTGTCAGTCATCAAAGGAGAACCCACATCCAAAGAAGCTTCCCAAAACAAAACACATTTTCCAACCGATGAGTGCCTGAAGCAACCGGACAGCGAAGACTGTGGGGAAGAGCAGACCAGGTGGTACTATGACGCAAAGAAAAACAACTGCTTTACTTTCATCTATGGGAACTGTAACAGCAACCTCAACCACTTTGAGACCTACGAGAACTGTATGTTAACGTGCATGAACGGCCCAATCAACGTTTGCAATCTGCCAGCCCTCCAAGGTCACTGCAAGGCCTACGAGCCCCGATGGGCCTATAACAGCTTGACAAAGCAGTGCCAGTCCTTCATTTATGGCGGGTGTGGAGGCAACGAGAACAACTTTGAGAGCCGGGAGGCCTGCGAAGAGATGTGCCCTTTCCCGAAGAACACGCACTGCAAAGCTTGCAAGCCACGCCAGAAGCTGGTGACAAGCTTCTGCAAAAGCGACTTTGTTATCCTGGGCCGTATAACAGAGCTGACCGAAGACCAAGACTCGGGACATGCCCTGGTGACAGTGGAGGAGATCCTCAAAGATGAAAAAATGGGATTAAAATTCCTGGGGAAGGAACCACTAGAAATCACGCTTTTGAACATGGACTGGAGCTGCCCATGTCCCAACATGACCACAGTGGATGGCCAGCTCATCATCATGGGAGATGTCCACAACGGCATGGCTGTCCTACAGCCAGACAGCTTTGTGGGGACCTCCAGCATCCGGCGCGTGAGGAAACTCCGCGAAGTCATCCACAAGAAAACCTGTGAGCTTTTGAAAGAGTTCCTAGGATTGCATTAACCTCCTTCACACGTGTCAGCCGTCCAGACCCGTGTGTTATGTAGGGCTAACAAGCGCTAGGCTAGTGCACAAACTAAACGAGCTGTTTGAAGATACACCGTAGGAATTATGCAGAACCCTTATTTTAATCCATTAATGATGCTTAGCAACAATGTAGTATGGTCTTTGGCAAGCACGTAAAACAGCAGCAAAAGGCTATTAATCTTGCATTGAAATCAATTCGTCCATATAGGAGTGCCATTTAACTAGATGACTCACTGCAGCAATTATACAATTTTTATGTAGCTTCCATCATAAATGACGGAATTCATAGCATTTGTTTAGCTAATTGGTACACAGCTAAGTAATACGTAATGCCAACCTAATCTGTCTCATTCACAGTATGGAAATGTTATGGTAAGTCATTATAAGTAAGGCACACTCGTCTCCTCATAGCAGCACTAATATTTCGAGAGAAAAGCCTGTAAATTATTGTCTCTATTTACACTTGTGCACATTTAACCAGTCTATGCCTTATGAATGTGCTTCTGTTAATTGAAATTTTCCTAGCAGTTTTCTTTGGATTGTACCTCGGTTTTAAATGGCAACTACTACCTACTTGCAATCCTTACTTGAGGAAAAAAAAACTCCCTTGATCCTATGCCCAGGACAACCGGTCCCTGCAACAGCCCAAGGCACAGTCTCACCCCGAAGTGACTTTTCTGTCATCGGAACAAGGTCAGCAAACACCCTCGTTCCATTGCGCTTTCCTATTTTTGTTCTAATCTATTGTCTATCACAAAAAGTCCAAGGCAGGACGACAGCGGTGTGCTGCCAGCTCTCTTGCTTTTGAAAGTCCTTTACACCTGAGCATACGCAGCCATTTATTGCTTATTTTTCATTAGAAATACCGGTTTTATAGGTGGAGAGTAAAGTAAGAGGAGTCAGAACAAAATTCAAACTAGAAAGTGCGATACACAGCCTGCGGACTATATGACACAGACACAAAGCTGCTGAAACCAAAACGCACAGACACAGACACACAGGGTGGACACTCTTTAAAGGCGTTTCTCGGTTTGACCATTTTAGAGCATTCTTTGAAACCACGGAAAACATTTTCCACCAGGCCACTGTAAATACCCGTATGAATAATTACCCTAAGAAAGACAGCATGGGCTGTGGGTGTGAGCGCGCGCATACACATAGGATCGATCATTTTAACATTTGTGTGTCCAAAACTGTAACATTTGCCTATGCAAAAATTATTAAATAAAGAAAAGGCTGATCCTGGAAAAATCCTGCCTCCGCTCAGGACTGTCTCTGCAGGGGAGAGGGGTGAGCGTGGCGCGGCGAGCCGTGCCGGCGCCCTTCGTTCGGTGGGTCCGGCGAGCCACTACGGCGGTGCCCGGAGCTTGCTGCCTTGCACTAAAGGCCAGTTCAAGGCTGGGCCGGCGTCAAGGCACGTTTTGGGGAGAGGAAGGAAGGTGCAGTGAGCACCACTCCCTGGTGCCCGCTGACGGGCTGGCTGCGGGGCGGGCAGCGGGCCGGGGCCGGCGGTGGGCACGCAGCTGCTTTTGCAGACGTTCGTCGGGGCTGGGTGTGAGAAGGGCTGGAGGAGGGAGGTTAAATAGGCAGGTGCTGGGCTTCAGCATGGTGCGCAAGCCTCTAACCCCCCCCAAAGCCTGTGCATGGTGGGTATTTTGCGGTGGCAGGCAGGAAAACTAACAGTGGGGGAAACAACGTTGAATGTGAGTCCATCTCTGCTGCCCGTGAAGGCTTTCCATGCCCTGCACTGGCAGCCGAGCCATGCGCAGAGACCGCAGCGTGATGGAGACTAGGGCTCCTCTCCCAGTGGTCTGGGCTCGGGTTACGGCCAAAATGCTCTGGCAACAGGAACGCATCTGAATCTCCAGTTATTTATATAATTTCAGAAGAAGCTGGGTTAGAGGGACAAGAGCCTGGGTCAGACTTGCTGACCAAGAAAATATCTGCCTGGTTTTTTGTGGCTCCTTTCCTAAGTGTCCAACAGGTAAACCCCAATTAAAGGTCTATAATGTTTGTGTATGTTCTTGTAAAGACCATTTTCTGGAGCCAGGAGATGCCAGCCCCGCTGCCCTCCGAAGCAGTTAGCACCTCTGCCGGATCCCCGGCTGTGGCAAGCGCCACTGTTTTGATGGCTCATCTGTCATTTGTCAAGCAAGCTGTAGGAAGTGTCTTCTTCTTGCCATACTTGCTAACACAGAGGCATCGGAGGATGAAGGTTTAATAAAGATTGGCTTTATATGGCTCTTTTTTTCCAAAAGCTAAAGGATTTTGCAAGTGTGGGAGTGTTGGAGTGGCTCGGGAGACATGTACCCCGTTGTTCCAGAACTGCTGGGATGCAAACGTAGCTGAGAGCAAAAAGCACACGATTCATTGCTTTTCCATCTAGCACATCACGCTGCTTAAGCCCGGGTCTAAAACGGGGTCTTACCTTTTACTCGTGGTGAAACCCCTGGGAACAAAGCCTGCACTTAAAGCGAAGCGAGCGTGCAAATGATCTGCTGCGCCGAGACCCAGAGTTGTGCAAGGTGCAACGTGTCTCCCCTGCAGGCGTGCAGGCCTTGCTTGCGCAGGGGATCCCGGGCGATGGTTTGGGTCAGTTTTCCAACACGGTGCAGTGCGAGGGGACACTGAACAGGCCAGCCCAGCTCCCAGACATGGTACGGCCACGCTCGTGTGGCTCCTGCCCAAACCTACCGAGCCGAGCTGCTTCCGAGCCCCACGGTGTCTGCGGGCTGCGCGGGCGAGCGTCAAACCCAGCCGGCACCCCGCTCCGGCCCCGCGCGGGGACGCGGGCCCCACTCCGCTGCGGATCAGGCTGATCCGTTCGGCTCCTGTGGTGCCATGGAGGCACGCTGGCCAGCACCACCTCCGTGCCAGCGAGCAGCCCCGCAGCGACAGGTCACCCGGAGAAGACAGATATCGGGTGCCCAGCCCCGCCGGGAGCCCCCCAGGGACGCACAGAAGCACCACGGCTGCCCCGAGGCAGAAGGAGCAGCGCCACGGGCATCCCCTCGCCCGCTCACCAGCAGACAAACCACCCCGGGCCACGCTGGGAGCACTGCACCTCCCCGTGGCATGGGACTGAACCTAACACCGAGCCTCTCCACCTTCTGACCTTGAAGAATTTAGCTCTCCACTCAAAGCTAGTATTTTAGTTCAGCCTCTTATTAAACCCTTAAGAAGCCTAAAATTCAAGTCTGACCAGCCAGCCAGCCTGAGGGAAGCCTACGCACAGGGCCAGGCACTAAAGGATGTCGTTAAAGCCTTTGCAAGGCTAATAGGTACTTGCGTGTGGCTCCTGATCAGAAAATCCCTTTTGTGTTGCTCATGCACTCAGTTTTCCCTCCTGCGCCCTGGGGTGCATCTCTCAAGGTTGTCAGAAAGCTGGAAGGAAATGCCAGTATTTAAAGTTTGTATTAAATGTATGGCAGGAGCGAGAGGAAGGGAAGAGCCTGCTTGATTCCTCTCCTTGCACGGCAGCGGGCTAGGAAGGAGCGCAGGCACCTGTTTGAGGCTCCAGGGAAGAGCTGGGGGAAGGATGCCACCGCCAAAGCCACGCAGCCGCGGCCGGTGGCCACTGCCAAAGCTCTCCTCCGCATGGGGACACCAGAGAAGCAGCATTTCCTGCAGACGCCGGCCTCGGAAGCAGCAAGGGAGCAGAGCCACGTTAGCTGGGTCCGAGACCTGCAGGAGCTCGCCGGGGCTCAGGGAGGGATCTGACGGGCACTTCTGGGGAGGCAGGAGGACAGCGCAGAGCCGCTGGCACCGGCGCGGCGCGCCCACCTCCCAGTCTGGAGTGAAGATGAAAAGTGCAACACGTGAATCTGCAAACCCCGCGGCTAGAGCTCAGTGGAAACCATCCAGCGTATAGATCCAAAGATGAGTCACAGGTTATTGTGCAAACCGCCTGTGCAGCCCCGCTCTGTTAACAGGGGGACAAAATAGCAGCAAAAAAGTGATGGCACGCAGCTTCTGCACGGGGCCTGTATGAGCACGTCCAGATTACATATAAGGCCTGATGCATCATACAGCTGGCGGTGCAGGGCACGAGGGCCCGTGTTAGCACGCACAGAGCGATGGCTGCATGATTACTCAGATATAGGATCCTGCATCGCTGCAAAGCCCAGAGCAGCTGAGGTCAAAGGAAAGCGGAAATTGAGCGTGTTCTCATTGCAGGGTCTTGGGATGAGGTCAGGCAGACGTTTTTATGGGCAACCAGCTCCAGAACTAGGAGCAAATAGAGATGACACCATTGGAATATGATTCAGACGGCAAAGGTATTTAAGAGCTTAGTTCCCAGTTGTTTCAAAGGGAATTAGGGACCCCTGCAAGAATTACTACCTGGCCATGGGTCTCGGTTGCTGAGGGAGGTGGCTGTGACGAAGGTCATGGACGGCTTCAGCCCACACCTAATGGCTTCCTGCAAAGAGGAGGAGTAATTCAGCTGGCACCAAATCAGCACGTCGCACCACGAGACCCACTTCCCCCACCTGAAGCACCTCGCGCCCCAGTTTGCTGTAATTCCCGCAGCGCGCACGTGCTGTGGAATTCTCCGTGTCGATAATTACCAGGAGAGGATCGTGGCCAGGCTGGGTATCTACACCGAGGCTGGATGGAGCCAAGTTTCTGAAGGCACGGCCGTGAAAATGTCACCCTGAGCGAGAACTTCAAGTTTAGAGCCTGTGTTTTTACACCAAATATTTAGTGTTTTCCCCTTCGCTGGCACTGGTTACTGATTGACTACAAGTGACCTCCAACTGCCTTATTGATTTACAGCCGCTGTTAAGGACAAAAAATGAGCCCCACGTCCAGGATCTGAGAAACACTCTGAGTGGACGTTGCACAACTGAATAAATGTTCTGCCAGCGCTTTAAATCTTGAAAAAGAAAAAGAAAAAAAAGTCAGCTTGAGCTCCTGATCTACAATGCAAACACCAGCGGCATATGAAGATAACGCTGCAGCGCTAGCGGACATATCTATTAGCCAAAAAAGTGGCACAGCCTGTTTATTTCACAGCTATTTATGGCTGGGCAAATGATATGACATTCAGGTCTGAGAGTTTAGAAAGCGAATGGAAAGCCTTCCAAAGGCTGCTGTAGGGTTTGGGTTTCTAAGCCAGGAAACTCTCTGATTTCGGTGTTTTCCTCTGTGCACACCCCTGTTACCACCTCTGCTCTCAGCCAGCCCCGCACGGTGCCGGCCTGCGCTGGGTGCTCACCCATCCAACCGCTGACTCGTGAGCCCAGCCGCCACGGCTCGGAGGGTCTCCTCCAAACCTCGGGCTTGCTGAGCCACAGGAGCCCGTGGCCGCAGCAGCACCGACAACGGCAATGAGGGCAAAACCCAAAGGACGTGAATGTCCGTGCTTCAGGATTACGGCCAGTTTGGGGTGGGGACAAACCTCCTCCAGACCCCACTCTGGGGCATCTTGTACGACCCCCTGGAGCATGAGACAGTGGTGCTTACAGGATGCAAAGGTCCATGGGTCTTGTCCCACCTGGCAGTTCCTACCCCCTCTCTTTGCCCCAGCGACGGCTAGAAATTCAGGAGGAAAGGAGAAGGCTGGAGAAAAGAGGAAAAGATTCCTCTAGAGGGAGGAGAGGGAGCATTTTTTCACCTTAAACTGGCATGACAACATGGCAGTTGGACTGGCTTAACTGGCATAAAGGGGACCTACCCATAAAGGGGTTTATGCCTTCTCTTCCTCCTTCGCTCCGCTCCTAACACACCCAAACCAAGGGGGGTGTTGAAACACATGTAAAGGACAGCGTTTCCTCTACTGCTTGAAATAAATAGAAAAGCAACAGTAATAAATCTCCAGGATCAGATGGTATTCACCCAAGGGTAAAAGTGCTCACATAAAAACTGCTTAACCATTAACTGGAGTGGATAACCTTTGCTTCAGTCTGAGGCCGGACCAGAGGATGGAAGGTGGCAAACATGGGGCTAATTTTAGAGGATTACTGGGGGCTGGGCATGAAAACTCAGCAGGTCTGGTAGAAACTGTAGTGGAGGATAAAACTCACAGCTGAATGAGGAATATGATGTAAAGAGGAGGAGTGTGGACTTAACAGAGGGAAGCAATGCTCCGTAACTTTCTTTGAAGCAATCACGAGGACAGAGATGGTCCAGCTGATAAAGCTGACTTGGATCAAGGTCTTAGACAAGCTTCCTCACCCAAGGCTTTTAAAGACATTTAGCTGTCCTGCAGGGAGAGGTGAGGCAGTCTCTTGAGTCAACAACTGATTGAAACATCAGAAAGAAATGGTGAGACCGAAAGGTCAGTTTTCACAAGGAAGGGAAGTCATCGGCAGCGTCCCAGGGGAGCTGTGGAATGGCCTGGGCTGCTGGATGTAGACGGTCTGCGAGAGGGACGGGAGAGGCGGGCTCCAAAGGTGGTTGTTGAGATCAAGGTATTTAGGGCTGCAAAAACACAAGCTGACTGTGAGGAGCTGTAGAAGGGCACTGTAATACCAAGTGACAGGATGATAAAATAGCAGATGAAATGCAATATTGATTGCTATACACGGGGGAGAGAGCCTGAGCTGTGCACTCCTGTGACCTGGCTGATCCGCGCATGGCTCTGGCCAGGGCGGCCGGTCCGGCCTGCCTCTGGCGTGCAGGCAGCCCCCTGAGCGGATCCTGCACATGGCACCTCTCAGAACAGCACCAGCAGCTTGACAGCTTGCAACCCTCCCATTAACAAGCGCAAAAGCCTACGGTCAGCTTAAAAACCCAGCAGCTCTTGCACATCAAACACTTGCTGGTGGGGTTGGTTACTGCCTTGCTAAAAAAATGCTACTTGCTATTAGAGGCTTGCTCCTAAGATCACCAGATAAACGGCAGCCACATCCCAGCCCCATGAAGTCAAATCCTGCTAAAGTAGGAACATTACCTCCACCCGCCCCCACAAGCACTCCATGCTGCAGCAGGGCCACCAGCCACGGTCACAAACCCTTCCAGTGCCGGAGCCCTCAGTCTCTTAGAAGGTGTCCTGCAATTCCTGCCTCGACGGTGCTTGGGGAAGACACTGGCAATCACAACGCTCCGTCTGGAAACGACTCCAAGGTTGGCCTTGGCCGAGTCACTCCATGGCTGGGCAGAAAGCAAGGTGCAACCAGGCCGTTTCAGAGGTGGCTGTGGGGCAGAGGGGGTCCCACTGTCCTCAGCAGGACTCGCCGTATGAACAGGCAGGGTCACGTCCTCCATCCAGCAAGTCCAACATAGAATTGATTTACATGAGCCAAAACCAAGCACCCGCACCCAGCACAATTATTGCTCCCACCACGGCCCCGGCATGGAGGACCCAAGGTCTTCCTTACACAGTCACATCTTCCTAATTTTTGCCGTATTTGGGGTGCAAAGAAAACACACACACACACACCCCCCATCCCTCATCCCTGAAATGACGTCAAATCGTTGGAAATTGGGGCAGGAGCACCCAGCTACTCCCAGCGCCTGACACGAGATGGCGTGTGGCATCACGGTTTGGGGACCTCGCACTTATTTACATTGCATCTGCCTGGTTTATTTGCTTCTTAAGGTGAAGTATTCTCCAGTGGTGGTTAGCTTTGCCTGGCCCTACTTAACTGAACTGTTTCACAGACACTCAGTTGTAGAATTTAGATTTTTCTAAGGGGAAAGCCGCCCCCCCGAGCTGGATGGCTGCTTCTCGTGGGACCGATTTCATCTGTGCCTGGTTAGTAATACAGCAGGAGAGATTTTATGTTGGGGGTGGGGGGGGGTGGGGTGGGTAGAAGATATAATAGGGAGTGTGCTAGGCAATCAAATCCATTTCCAGAGCTGCAGGGAAAAGACACAATATATAATTTATTTGAGGCTTTTTCTCTCCCTGTTTGCAGATTGCACAGTTTCTAAATATATTGGTCCAGTAATTCAAAATTATTCATGAATCTCTTCAGTGAATAATACTTGACCTGCAGATCATCTGAAAAGTGAATATTGCAATCAAATTCTCCATTTCTGCTGTAATTCATCGTAGCTACCAGATGTATACTGCTCAGGTAATTAACTCAGGATGAAACTCAAATTGTATATTTGATTATAATATTTGCAATTCACAGTTTTGACTGTGTTGCTAGCTCCAAAAGTCATCTAATCAAGAGATGGGCAAAAGTATCTTATCTCTGACATAGTGAAATTGCTCCTTTTATCAGTTGGTTTGGCGTTTTGGCGAAGGAGCAGCCGTTCGCAGGCACGCGTGACCTGCGGTGCCGGAGGGGCACGGCAGGCTTGCACGGAGTCAGCAGAGAATAAACATAGATTGAAAGGAAAAAGGTAATGGCTTTCTCAGATCTACGCATCTAACGGGCGTGATAAGCAGGACTTAACACCAAAATCTCTGAATCTATTGGGTCTGTGATGGTGCTTTTCCCCTGAAAATGTTGGGAGTGGGGATGGGGTGGGCATTTTTCCCCTCAGCTGTCCAGCCCATGTCTGTGCACGGGGTTATTTACCATGTTTCTGTTCTGGGGCTGCCTGGAAGGGGGCCACGCTCTGCAAACAGGGATGGAGAGACGCTCCTCACCTGCGGAGAGCTTCCAGTCCGGACGGACGGGTGACGGGAGGGAGCGGGGGGTCCCTCGGTGCCACGGCCCGGCGGAGCATCCTTGGTCCCGGGCGAAGAGGCTGGAAGGGCCGAACCACTTTTCTGCAGTTGTTACATGTTGGGCTTTCGGTTACAGAAATATCCAAGCGGAGTGAGAACCCAAAGCGTTTGGCGATCATGAGACACATCTCCCAGCGTCACAGCTTTGGCTTTAAAATCTTCTTATTTCTTTTAAATAAATAAATTATTGGGTGTTTCAGCCATTCTTTTAGTTTGCCTTCAGAGGGCAGAGCCTTTCGGCGAGCACAGGTTTACGCTTTCCTTTGCCACCACCAGCATTAAACATATACTCTTTTTCTCACTTCTATTTGTGAATGGAAGTTTACGGTCTCACTTAGTCACAGAATCGCCGAAGCAGGCGCTTTCAGAGATCCACCAACCCCGACAAGACTCACAGGAGGGTCAGGAGGAGCAGTGTTGCCACCTAGGGACCTTCTGTGAGCTCTCAGAAAGGTGCTCTCCAAGATGGGATGCTCCGAGGCATTTCACTCGGGCCGTGGCTGTTTGCCTGCTCGCTGGAGGCGTGCTGGGTGGGAGGTGGGTTTTGGAGATGGTCTTTTGGGTTTGGCTTTTGTTCGCCTGCAAAATTATTAGCTCTTGTGGCTCAGCAATTTGTGCCAGCCCGAAATCCTGCCCCGCAGCCACCAGCTGCCTCATAAACACTGTCACCCAGCCCCTCCGTCGCGGGCTCCGGGAATATATTCATCCCGGGATGCACCTCTACACCTGTTACTTATTGATTCAATTTTTCATGTTTAGCTATAGAAGTTTTTCAGCAGACAACAATTGAAGGAGGATTTGCTGCTCCTACCCTGGCAGAAAGATTTACACATGAGCAAATGATTTGTAACAAATGCAGTGTAAGATAGATGGAGCTGCTTCTCTTGTTCACAAATTATTCACAGACTACGGGCTTGAAGAGGAAGAAATTTTTTCCTTGCTTTGTAAAATACACACACATGCTTTTTTTTTATTATTATTTATGACTGCTTTCACTGTAAAAAACACTCCTGAGGGCATCTTTTGCAGAATTATTGCAGCTCACAGGCTGTTTAGCTGGTAATCCGGAGAAAGGACAGGTTTGGGGTTCCCCCCCCCCACCTTTCTCCTGTTTTTTAATAATTGCCTTGATCAGTGAGACTTTTGTCACGGGTTTGAGCCTGCGGACATTACAAGGTCATAAAATTTAAGTTCTTGGCCTCCACTTTTCTCCCCGGTCTGCTCAAGGGAGCGTATCGCAGGAACAGCTCCTGGATTTTGCTGGGCGAGCGCAGCTCCTTAAATCAAGCTCCCGGGCAAACGCTCGCGGCCGACCATTTGAGATTGCGCTCTGCAAGCATTCCCGCGCGCGATGGAGAAAGTGCTGTTTCTAGAAAGGTGTCTGGCAAGAAGGAAGGCTTCTAGAGCCTCAGGTGCCACGACAGGAGGAAGCGGTAAATAGAAACAGGGACCCCTGACACCCTGAAGGGCTCAGAAAGATATTTCTAGGTAGGACCTTCGGAATCCTGCCTATATTCCGTATTTCCCATATAACGGACCAGTTTTATTTTTCTGGATAAAGCTTTCTTTTCCCTACTCCCATAGCTAGAATTAAAATCCATGTCCATGGACATGACAACGCTGAGTTGGGGCAGATCCTCCGCCCAGCTGCGCTACATTCATCTGCAATTTGGAGTTTTGCTTCTTGGCCAGCCAGGTAAGTGAAGCAGCTCCAAGCCTCGTTCTTGTGGTAGCTGCATCCTGCAGGAGTCACGCAGCCCTGTGAAACAGGCTAGTGCTACAGTCTGCCTTATAAAAGCTAACAGTTCATTAAAAAAAAAAAGATAAATATTATATTTTTGCCCTGAAGATCCACATGCTGCTAGGTGCTAACTAGGTCACTGTTCAAAGCCCTGCCTCCACGGCTCACGTGTTCCAGATGTGAGCGTGTGCGTCTACATTACGTATCGATTTGTGCAAATCATGTAACATATGTAAAACTCACTGGCCTGTGAGCTGAGCAAATACACAATTGGTCTGCGAATCCATTATTGGTAGGAGCAGATGGGTTGCTTGCTTAAATAAATGCATTTGCAAACTCCTCTAGGTCTGCTTTCAAAAACACCAGTTTGTTTATATAACATGGTGTCGCCGGGCTCCTACACTCTGCTCAGCAAACCTTCCCTGGCCTGGAGTTCAGGTGCTTTCGTTTT
This sequence comes from Phalacrocorax carbo, assembly GCF_963921805.1. Taxonomy (NCBI): domain Eukaryota; kingdom Metazoa; phylum Chordata; class Aves; order Suliformes; family Phalacrocoracidae; genus Phalacrocorax; species Phalacrocorax carbo. The sequence goes on from NC_087528.1 coordinate 2,776,994, forward strand.
TGCGTAAAGAAAATCTGAACATGAATACGTTTTTGCAAACATAACTAAAAAAAAATAATAAATAAATTCCTCTTTTGATGAGTAAAGCGTTGTTTACGTTCATGCACTGTTAATTGGAAGCATCCATAACACGTCAGTCTGAGGCAGAGCAAAATAGACACAGGATAAAAATATCTACAATGACCTGGTCCTGCAACTGCTGAGTAATTTTATGCTCTGGAGCAGAAGTGCCTTGAACAAAATAATTTTATTCATTCCTTCTGGAGCTGCACCGAGGGGACGGCCGGAGTTAGCAAGAGCGGGGGGGGGGAAATAAAAAGATACGTTTTCCCTTATTCTGCTGTTGTGTCCTCAGCTGACGAAAAAAGTCAATGGGCTGGGGAAAGGCACATTTGTTTGCGCTGTGGCTGCTTGGGTGGGCGTTGCTCGTTCACCTGGGGGAGCCCATTTCCACCCAGCACAGCCCTCCGTCCTGGCTCGACAGGGCCAGCTCTCTCACCGCCATACAGCCTGCAACCTGCCACCGCGCCCCAGGCGCCCGGGAGACCTTCTGCTGGAGGGGAGGAGGAGGAGGAGGAGGAGGAGGAGGAGGAGGAGGAGGAGAGCATGCTCACGTGGCTCATCAGCTGCCTGCGCAAAACCAAGCTGGTGCTTTCAGCCCCGTTCCCGCAGCACAGTCGCGGAGAGCACACGCACGGCGGGCTCTCAATGGCCACCTTTGTTGGCAGCCACAGGCAGGAGCACGCCGGCTGCTGACGTGGCACCCGCCTCTGTCACCTTGCCCTGTCCCCTGGCCCGGCCGCCGCAGGGGGCTGGACGGGGAGAGAGCCCTTCGGCCGCAAGCAGGGGCTCAGACCACCTCCTTCCTAATTTTTATGTTCGCTTTTACGTCTTAAAATAAAAAAGAAAACCAAACAAGGAAGAGAGCCCAGCAGAGGAGGGAGGAGGTGGAGGCGTTTCCCCTTCAATAGTCCCTTCCTCTTTCTTCAGTTCCATATTTCCCCCCTTGCACTTTCTTCCCCCACCTGTTGAAAACGTGGTTACCACAACACAATGACAGAAAAGCTGCAATTCTAACGTGTGAAGCTGTTACCATTTTAAACGATTGCTTTAAAACAAAAACAGCCCAGAGGAAGACAGCGTTCCCCCGCTCTGCTCTGCCACCGCAGAACCCAGCGCCGCCGACCGCCCCGCTCCCCGCGCCGGCGCTTCTCGGCAGACGCGCTCCCACCCCAGCAAAAGTCAGTGTTTACATTTGTCACAATTATTTTTAGTGCATCCTGGACCCAGCCGTGCCTCAACCCAGCCTCGTGGGCCAATTGCCACGTTGAAAAGCTCCTCCCAGCAAATGTTACTCCATTTCTGGAAGGACCGAGGAAAGAAGAATCCCTAAGTGGGTCCTGGCAGGAGCCGGCTGCAGGGTCCCCGTTTCACCAGTCCTTCAGGTTCTTCCAGTTCACGACAACAGCAGCGCACAGCGAAGGCATTCGCTCTGCAAGTGGCCTCCCAGTACCTGACCTCTGTAAAGGCAAACGACCCCCCCAGCACCAAAGCGCCCAGCACAGCCCCCTCACCCTGGGCTGGCTGCACCGCAGAGGACCAGCAGGATAAATCCACCGAGGTTTGGTGGGCTTTTGGGGACTGCTTCTAAGAGGACTTAAAAGCATTACGAGTAATAGCGACCGATTTCCAATTTTCCTTCTTTTCGTCTCGACGGCTTGTCCCCATACCGCTGGAATGCCACTGAGTGTTGCAAACCGATTAACACCTTCGCTGTGGGCACTGCACAGCCCGGGTCTCTCCCAGAAAGATTTGTGCCCCCGCCTACGTTAAGCGACAGTCGCTGCCATTTAGTCCTACTCAGCATCAGCTCCCTTGAAAACATCCCCACAGAGCAGCTGTCCCCAGTTTAAGCACATCCCGATCACACAGAGGATACTGAACGGTTGAAAAGTAAGTAATACTTTCTCATTTCCCATGATGTGGGAATTATGGGCCATTTCAGAGGAGAATAAGGCCAACCTTCATGGTGCCAAAGTCCACGGCTCACCTTGTCCTCAGCTCAAGGACAGGGACAGCGATACAACACGGGGCTTTTCTAAGGATGAAAGTCTGTTGATGGCTGGGAGGTGCTTTATGGCAGCAGCCGTACTGTACCCCAGGGTCACCCAGAGCGCTCAGGCGAGAAGGAAACCTCACAGCACCTCGGCAAGGTGCAGAAATGGGGTTATACCTTGTGCTGGCGGGAACAGAGGCCCGGAGAAATGGGAACTGCTGCTGGAAGCCAGGAGCAGGTGAGCACGGTGAGCAGGTCATATCCTTTCATTCCCTGCTCTCCACGGCATGACTTATCAAGTGGTTATGGAAAAAACCAACCAAGTGAAGAAAGAAATAACTGGCTAGAGGTCATACAGCCCGAGCTCCCCTTTGTCTTTCAGCCTGCCCAGATAAATGTCATTATGGGAAAGGCTGGAGATTGGGTGCAGCCCTCAAGTTCAGGAGCTCTAATGGGGAGTGAAAGAAAAGGCTCTGGATGAAGATAACTGCAGCAGTTATGTGACTAATCCCAACATCTACGGACATTTTCCCCTCTGCCTGGAAGAATTATGTGATCCTAAACATCCTTAAGGAAAACAACCCCATTCTGGCTAGCAGATGACTAACTGCTTGCAAATAATACAGATATCTTTTTATATATGACAAAAGACCAAAATATCCAAGATGACAGTGCCCCACAGAAGTGACTCAAAGCCGGGCACTCGAGCACAGCTAGCTCTTTCCAAAAAGCAACTGGTAACTGGACAACGCAAGACCTGGCCTCAGCGCTCCCAGCCAGAATGAGCCTTTTGTTCGAGCAAATGCAAATGTCAGGAGAGGGAAGGGGCCAGTTGCCACCCCGCAGCAATGCCCCTGGCGGCAGGGTCAGGCCGGGCAGCCTCAGATCTCTCCGGAAAACAGGCAAAGCCAAAACCCTAGCTCTAAATATTCTGACTTTAGGAGAAAGTCATCTCAAAGTCAGTCTCTCAGATGATCCCCGTCTCCGCTTACATATCACTCATTTTCTAATTCCGTCAGGCAGACGTTTAAGTATGTGGAGTCCGTTTGTGCTGGCATCAAAAAGCCAAACTCACTGGAGATCTCAGACCAAAATGTATCTCAAAATGCATTATTAGCCGCATACTACCCACAGCACATATGTGGAGAGGAAAAGTTCAGTGATTGTTAAAGGCAAAAATCTGTCCTGCGCACTTCAGGTTTCCCTCCCCAGTTACCTCCGTTGCAGGTGAACAGGATCATCCTCCTCCCATCCACCGTCATTTTCTGAGCCTCGGTGGGCACGGTGGCAGAGCCCAGTGAGCGGGACTGTTTCAACAGCAGCAGCAGAGGCCATGGAAATCAGCCTGGGAAGGACTTTGGGATGCTGCAGAGAAGGAAGGGGATAAAGTATGTGATATTGCTGCCACAGGATTGTTTACCAGATTTAAGAGTCCTGTGTTGCCATTGACAATTAACTATAGACCAGCACAGGAACATCGTTCTCTACTATAAGTACGTATATTTTTAGATAAATATGTTCCACAAATGTTTTGTAAAATAAACTTTTTTGCCTAAAGCATCTACTTCTCCTCAAGCCTCCAGCGATACAGCATAAACCATGTTACTAATAACAATTGTTCCTGCATTTGTTTCTTGAATATAGATCACAAAATGCACAGTTTATTTGGGAGTGTCTGAATACTCTTCTATTTCTGCCCTTCTCATTCAACCCCGTAGAGTAAAACAGGCAACTGTGAGTCCGGAGAGGGACACGGCCCTGCCCTGAAGAGATTACAGTCTCCATCAGATAATACACCACAAATTATACATGGCGAGGCACAGACCTCAGTCGAGCAGAATGGGGAGAATGGCTTGGTTTGGGAAAGAAACTAAGAAAAGCAACTCTAAAGGAACACTGAAGGAAAACAGAGAGAAAAGTCAGGAAGGGGGAAACCTAGGAATTTAAAAGAATAAAGAAGGTAAGAGGGAGTTTGTACAGCAGGACACTGAAAAAAGGGCTGATTTGTAAAGGTGAGATCCAGACCCTAAATTTAACCGACCTCCTGATGTCTGACTTTGGGCAGGTACGCTGCTCCAAATACCGAATTCTTCAAACCACAGAGACACCAAGAAAAATATGAAAGACAACTTTACTGACCTCCAAAAGTTCATCACCCCCAAATGCATGCCATCTACTGAGGCGATCATCTAGTCAGCCTCGCCCACAGGTCTCTGGTGTCACCAGCAGCTTCACTTGCCTCCCGCCAGCCACTGCCCCACGGCACGCTTGGGGACAGCGAGGCGATCTCAGACAAGGTGGGAACGGACGGCTTGTGGACGGAGCAGCTCCACCACGTGATGCCTACGCTTCCTCCCGTTAACTGGGCTAGCGGAGTACCTCCCGTAGTAGCTCATCAAGGCTAAGCCGTCGTTTGTAGACTCAGCTGAGCAGGAACAAGCACAGTGGTGCACAGCTGTAGCAAGGACAGTGCAAGACGTAAGTGAGGCAAGGGCAGGGAGTGGGGACACCGTTTATTAGGTCAGCTGGTGTACTTGGAAAAACTAGACGTGCTTGCCGGCGCATAAGGCTTCCTTAGGTCTGAAATAGAAGCAATAACCTTAGAGCTAAATACAGGTTGAGAATAATTGTTCTGAGTTAAACTTCATTATATTAATGAATTAGGCAATTTGAGAGAAAGGATGATTGGTTCCTGTTGATCAAAGGGAGGATACTAGCCAGAGGACAGCTGAAAATGTCATTTATGGCACAAAGAGAGGGTGAGAGAGACAGGAATAATTATTGCCTAGGGATGGCTGGTGGTAGCAAAAATTATAATGTAATATGCAATCAATACCTGTGTGATTTTCATATCCTAGAGTCAGGAATTTTAGTACTCGGATTGTCTTTTGAAGCAGTTTTGGAGACCTTCCTTGAAGGTCAGGAGTGAGAGGTCAGAGACGCGGTGGATGATCTCTTACCGAGTGTTTCTGTCCTTCATCAGTTTGTACCAGTTAATCTGCGTTGGTTGCCTGCAGTTGTTGCCACCAGACTGTCACATCTGCGATGCAGACTGCACAGACAGGAGGGTGGTGGGAGATCTCAGTCCTTCTGTATCACTTAGAAATCTGATTCCATTAAGCAGCTGTGGTTAATTGCCTACGCTTAGGAGCTCATCACTATCCCTTAGACATTTGGTTTCCTGAGAAGTGCCAGTCCCAGGGAACCTGTGATTTCCTAAGGATCTGAATTGTCACCTTAAAATTAAGTTCTTAGTGGACTTGTAGAGAAAAGCTAGAACATTCTGAAATCTATTTAAGTCTATACCCAGAAGATAAATTAATACGGTGCAAGGCTGGTTATTATTTACGATTACCTCATGATTTCTAAAATATTCTTGGAGACTTGAATCACAGCTTCTCAAGTGATTTGGTTTGGCAATACCGAAGAGAGTTTTAAGGACAGCACTAACAGTCTAGAAGGCACAAACGGAGAGAGCTGTTACGTGTTACTTAAAAATGGACTATCAATTGATCTCAAGTAAAATACGACCTATGGCTCAAAGCAGTTAATAAATATGAGATTCACAAATACCTGCAAAGTAGGTAACTGCCCCAGGTGTTAACGTTTTCAACGGTATTGAGGAATTTTGCACTCTTCCCACTAAATTGCTAACGGAGGTGCTGCACATACCTGACCAACCCTGAGGGACCCAGACAGACCAAGAGCCCGTTGGCTTCAAAAACACGTTACAGTTATCTGCAACGTCTGAGACTCAGCAGGGAGTTAAAGGCTCAAGTATTGGCTTAAAAACACCAAAACTACTCTTGACAGGGCTGAAGCAACCTGCTGAAGACGGGCAGTTCGTAGCACAGCCGGTGGCAGAACCCAGCAGCCCTGTCTGTGCTGGCACACGGGATGCTTAACCTTACGGTCTAATGAAAATCAAAGGGGAATTTCTTTGAGTTTGTAAAATCTGGATGCGAGTCTAATTTTGACCAGCAGCAACTTCAGAGAGTAGGCTGGTGAAAATTTTCACATGATTTTTACTGGAGGAATATATACTTCCATATCTAAAGAAACACCCACAGAAATTCTTTTACAGAATCACAATAGTCAGTATGTGAGATCTCACTGCTCCGGAGGCCTTCTGCTCCGATGGTGGATGAATCAGACTCTATATACCATGGACAATGAGAATCAAGTGCTTTGCTTTTACATGCATGCCTTATTTCAAAATTTAAAGGTCATCTAATACACGTTAAGTGAACTGAACAACGCAGGAGGCTCTCAAAGGCCACAGAGACTAAAGGCAATAAAAGGAGGGAACGGTAGGTCAGCCTCAGAAGATGTTCCTGTGGCATACAGAAATTGGATCAAGTTCCTTATTGACAGCAAAAAGACAGCAACAGCCAGCTAACGGCTGACACTTGCTAACAGTGAATTTCAGTGGAGACAGAGGAGGAAACCAGCCCAGAAAAGGGCAGCGAGTTGCCCAGAGTCAGATCTGGAACGCGGGGTGCCCGAGTTGTCGTCTGTTACAGTATGTTCTTCACTAACCTGCCACCTCCCATTTCCATCAACGTGACTAAAACCTCTCCGGCTGCCCCGTTACTGGATGAGGCTGCCCAAGCAGCAAATCCACTCAGTTTCATGAGATTGTGAGCATCTAAGGTTATCTTTAACTATATTCTGACATTCAGTAGTTCTTTACGCCATGTCTTTAGAGAGAGGTCAAGCCAAGCAAGCCTTGGCTACGAGGGAGAGGGTACCTTCTGGGGGGTAGAGCCTCGCGTGCTGAGGTCTCCCATAGCACAGCGGTTCCTGGCATTGAGCAACTTACGAGATGAGGTCAGAGAGAAGTGGGGTCTGGGTGAAGAGGAGAGCGGCGTGACAGCCCGGTGCAGCAGAGCAAGTAGCGAGAGGCAGGGAGCAAAGCGAGCAACGCACAAGCTGGTCCTTCTGAGGACGCTGTGGGGGAGGCAGCAAAGACAAGGGAAGGGGTTACGGGTGTAGCAGGGAATGAGTATCTTCTGCCAAGTGAAAAAGGTGGGTTTCCGGGTCTGTTTTTAATTGCATTACCCAGCCCTGTTGATATAACCTCCTCAAAGAAGCTCGCGGGGCACTAAACAATAATTAAGGCACTACATTCCCCGAGTCCTCTTTTGTTTTACGCTACGGGTAAGCTCGAAGCTAAGGGGAAAAGGGAATGCAGCGCAACGAGCTCCATGAGGGCACAGAGCTGCCAGGCTGTTTAAACGTAATGGTGTCTCAGCTCTCGGAGGAGGAGAGGATCTCCGATTTCAGGCCTCTGAAGTGCTAAATTACCAAATGAAAACTGCAGCCAGTTCCACCAAAACTGCAGCCATCAATACTCCAGATTGTTTTCAACAAACAAAAGTTGACAGAACAAAGGATGGGGGTTGAGGGATGTCTGCACTGTACGCCAAGGTTTGTCTAAAAATATTTTACACCTGCTATTCGTTCCGCACACTGATCGTATTTTGTCTATGAGGTAGCAAACTCATAGTGCCAAAGGGAATGTGGTTTATGTTCCCGAGTCTTAATGCTTTTTCCCTTCTGTAAGGCAAAACTCCTTACTACCACCGCTAAAATAAAGCCAGGAGGACAAAAGTCATACGCGCACTGCCACGGTAACAGTTTAACCGCTCCTCTCGCTGATCTTGGGAAACAATCCCTTCGGCAGGGTTTTACAGCTCTGGCACTTCGATTTAGCCAACTTTTTATGCAGCTCATGAGAGGAATGCAGCCAACACTGTGCACTCAATTTAAATCAACTTGCTGATGATATAAAAAAGAGTGCTGAACCGCCGGTTTGCTTCATCTGCTCCAAAACTACCAACACAAACTCCGAGGTATTTATTCCTGAAACGTTAATAGAACAGTCTGGGGCATCAGATCAGTAAATGAACTCTGGTTTGATGCCACGCCGGTCCAAAGAGCTGATTTAACAACTAGTTGTTTGGTTACCTGATATTTCAGCAATGCAGCGGGGCTGTGCGCTGCTAACAGGGTTTTGCACGCTGCAGTACGGCGGGAGCACAGGGCGCAGACAGCTGGGCACACGGCCGGGCTGTAGCTGGGCGATCACCTGCCGCGGCTGTCTGCAGCAAGAGGTCGTACACGCGGTGTTTGAAGCTTTCTAATTGTGCATGGTGAAGAGGAGGGATGGATCTTTCTGTGGCTTACGCCCAGCCCTCCATTTGTATGAATTATGGGAGCTTAGTTGAAGTTAAGAGAACTACAAAAACTTGTACTCACCAAGACTCCAGCGCCAGGCCGGCCTGTGCCCTCCGATTGCCATCGCAGCGGAGACCTTTGAGAGCACGATGCGGCAAGGAAGCACTACGTATTGTAAGAACTCCACCCGTGAGCCAGCTCTCCTTTGCAGAAATAATCGCATCGATTTAATTTGGGTGACCGCTACTAGACTTCTGATCAAGAGTAACGCCTGTGGTCTACCCACAGAACAAGTGCAGGACAGATCGTAGCTGCCCGCGGAGCCCTCTCTACCCTGCCACGCCAAGATGCCTCTGAGCTGGTTTCACAGATCTCGGGTTACGATTTTCAGAAGTTACCGACTTGTGCTGAATTGAGCAAGCCTTACAGATGGAAGTGCTTTTAACTTGTGCTTGGGCAGGGACTTTGAGTGAAGACACAGGATGCACCAAGCGGCACTGAGGGGGACGCGTACTTAGGGTTTTACCCTTTTCTTCACTGTAAATTAAAGACATTTTCCGAGGTTTAACTTACACGGGCAATTTTAAGGAAGTAAATTGCATGTTCACAAGAGAAAATACAAAAGAACTTGCGCAACTGAGCAAACCCTTCCTTTTTCCCCTTCGCTCCTTTTTAGGTCCTTTCTCTCAGAGCAAATGCACTTACCTGACAGCACGGCTCGAGAGCAGAATACTGGGCGCGTGCAAATTAAACCAGAGATTGACTTGGCACTCATTTAGAACGGAATGTGGCAATGTAAATGTTTGATTTAACAAATTTGGTACCGAACTTCAGCAGAAGGTAAATAAATGGGTGAAGTAGACTGAACAGAAAGCACACATCTTTAATTTCTGTCAGGAGTAAGAGAAAACATTAAAAATCTTCCCATTTGCATTCCTTGAGAACACCGGAGGCTCGCTCTGCAGATTGTCTCCTTGCAGAGCACCACGAACAACCCCTGCTTATTAAAATCTTTATATTAAAAGGTGGTGCGACAAACAACCTTGCTCCCAGAGACTCTTCCGTGCTGCAAACCACTGCCCTTCATACGTGGAGCTGGTTACAGTGGAAGTGAACAATCAGCATGGGAAGAGGATAAGCTCGATGACCTTTAAGACACATGATCTCAGTTTAAACCATAGGAATAGAAATATCACAGAACACACAGAATAGTCTCCCCTGGCAGTTTAGGTATTATTATTGTACCGTAAATACTAAAACTGTAGTAAATCTTGAAGTCTAGGTATACAAATAGAAATAATACACACAGCTAACAGCCTCCATTTTTCAGTAACTGATCCAGTATTTCTTATTTTTTTCTAATTCCTTTTTAAAGCAAAATCATCCACTTAAAATTAGATACCAAATGATGCACTTTAAAGTACAGTTCTGTCCACTGATGTGCCGTTAGTGGAAAGATAAACCAGATGGCAAACTCAATAAAAAGGAGCCAGTTAAAAACAGACAGATGAACGCCTCAAAAAACAGTCGCTCCGTTATTGCTTTTGAATTGGTTGTCATGGCATTAGAAATTGATACCACTGACAGCGTCACACCTCCACCCCGTCCGTTCCTTCACGGCCTCTGTCCAAGGCAAAGATCTCACACTGGTGATGAAAAACACCCTCTTCCTTACAGCATGAGGCTATTTCCACCAAAACTCCGCTCGTGCCAAACTGGGGGCGGACGCCTGCATGGAATTTACACCTTTTGTAAAACCAAGCAGGAAAAGACTGATCTTCAGTCTCAAGATCCAGTTTCAGAACACTGAGGTTCAGCTAATTTTAATCCTGCACTCCTTGCGTAGCTTAGCGCTCAGCATCGTGAGCCAAAGGACGACCCACTTAGCACCTATCTTCTCTTCGTACAACTGGAACTGCCACGGAAAATAAGTTGGTTTGTTAGATTTACAGATTGAAGCAGCAAGTTTCTCCTTCCCTTGGCAGTGCCCCTCAGCAAGGTACACCGTTCACCGAGCAGACGGAGAAGAGTAAGGGATGCAACTTTGGAAGAGCCCTTGAAAAGCCAAGTCATTTTGTCAGCCTCTGAATTCTTTCTCCTCCCACTCACATTCACGTTTTGAAAATCTAGCAAGTTAAAATTGGTAAAATCCCCTAAAATAAAAACCTTAGATTGTCACACTGTAGTTGCATTACATTTCTCTTTTTAATAGAGCATATAAAATGAAGGTTTACAATGGGTTTAGTAAACTGCAAATTAGCGGTTTTATTCAGTCTAGTTTCTGCGCTAGTCACCCCTCGTACAGAAACAGAACGCTGATGCATTGGTCCAGGACCCCTCAAGGGAGTAGTTCAAATCCATCCCGATGCCACGGAAAGTGGATTTCATTGAATCACCTGAGCCTCTTCTAGATACATCCTACCGCACAATAACTCAACATTCACACAGCTTATGGTCTCAACTGTCAAGGAAAAAGAATAAAATTACCTTCTGACTTCAGTGAGCTGCGGTTATGGCAAACAAGTGAAAGTTTGCTCAAATAATTGTAGGCAAGGACTTAATCAGGCTACGTGCTTTGTCAGTAGTATTTTAGGTAAAGCAACCCATTATTGTGGTGCATCAATACAGCAACCCTTTCCATCGCTCCTTTGTGATGCACTGAGTCAGACTTTTTTGCATCATTAGCACTGACAACACAATAAACGCAGCGCTCTGATCTTCAGCAGAACTGTAAAAACACAGACCACAACAGTCAATTAATTTTAAAGAATTTTAATACAAACTTAATATAAACTATTTCAGTCCCTCTTAACATGTAAGACACTGACTCAAAATACTTTTATACCTTTTTTCAAGTATTGCACAATGTAGGTACAAAATTAATATTTACGATTACATTTTCTTCCATAATATATAGCAAAAATCTTTAAACTTTTAACAGAAAATACAATTTGTGTTTCTTTTGAAAAAAGCAAATATTTCGTACATTTTAATTCCACCACTAAGGAATATTCTGTACACAACTTTTTTATTTTTTTTTTTTAGAATTGATGTCTTTAAGATGGATATCTTACAATTTCAGTAAAAAAAATACAACATGAAGCTGCTGCAGCTGTCACAGATCACTGTAGTAAAAAGATATAAATGCAATACCATGTTGTAGAAACAATATATATACTCTGATATTTTACAAACTTTGTACTAAATTAAATTATACAATTAGAAAAAGACCAATAAACCCACCTATTAGTGCCAATTTTTTTAATATATATATACATATACGTTTGGGTACATATATATATACACACACAAAAAAAATTAGCCATGTCCTTGCTATATCTTAAATACTGTAAGAGGCCATATTTTGAGAGTATATTTTTGTAATGTACAGTCAGTATAAAATAATTTTGTGCTTGGTTGGCAAATGAAAAAAAATGATGCATGTTGTATTTATCTAACCAAGCTTGAATGTATTCATACTACAAGCCTTAAAAAAAATCTCAAGAGGTGGAAAAAAAGATACACCCTTGGGTACGTGCATTTTAACTTGTACAATAGTATTTACTTGTATTTCACTTTCGGTTTATTTTTAGTTAGCCATAACTGGCTGGAATTGCTGGTTAGAATACTGCATGTTGTTTAAACTAAAATTCAAGCCATCCACAAAAGACTTCTCATTCAGACCTCCATAGGCTGCAAACATATCAAAGGCATTACTGTACTGGAGAGGACCGAGGTTAAGGGGGCTGTCACCAGGAAAGATGCTACTGGTACTACCTTGACCCTGCATGTTGGGGAAAATGAACTCCTTTGCGTTAGGAGAAAGGGCAGAAGTCTTCTGCTGTTGTTGTTGCTGCTGCTGACTGCCTAAGCCAAGCCCGTAGAGAGAGTGCATGGAGGAGGAAAGGGCTTTCTGCTTCAACAGGTCATTGACATTCAAGCCAAGGTTGGTGGGAGAGGTGCGGGCGACCTTGTTGCCACGGCCGCTATTCTTCATTTTGGTCGAGCCAAACTTGGTGGCAGCAAATGTGGCAGTGGTGAAGGTTAAAGGCTGAGTGGAGCGGGGCATGAAAGTTGGGCTCACAGCAGCAGAGTGACCAAAGGGAGGAGAAGGAGAACTAGACACTGAAGATGCTGGGTCACTAATTGGCATGAACACCTGGGCCTCTGGGTTAAAGCTGTTCTTGATCTCCTTATCCAACTCACATCCATTTTCATTATCATCCACATAAAGCACTTTCACTGGTCCCTTTTCACCGATTTGGTATGAAACCTCAAATGGGTCAATCCAAACACTAAGATCCTGAGGCAAGTTGCCACGAACATCATCAATGTCCAAACCACTCTCTTTGGATGCTTGTTCTATGACCGGGTCCACTTTCTCCCCTATATGTATACATCTAAACCCTGATCCTTTGTATGGCTTTTCTGGATACCAGTGCCCTTCATACTTCTTCTTAAGAAGTCTTTCAAGCTCTTCACCAAAAATGTTGACACGTCGTCTGGGAAGCTTATTGTACAAATATGAAATAATAAAATTGAGTGCTACTTGGATTTCAAGCTGCATAGCTGCTATGCCACAAAGTTATAAGTCTGTTTCAAAACCCGAAGAAGAAAGTGTTCAAGATGCCACAGGGAAACAAACTTTCATTCAAAGTGCTGATTCTAGTTGATTATTATCCTTCACCTTGAGTGCTCTTGTTCCTTTAAGAAAACACAAAAGCAAACACATCCAAATAAGGAAAGGGTAAGATCAAGCTCCAAGGCCTATTCTTTCAGCTTCACTTTCTGTATAAAACAGGTTACTTTAAGCCAAAAAATGTGCATCGAGCTATTTACGTCCATGCCTGCGGAAGGTGAGGATGTCGACGATGTTCAGTATGACTTACAAACAGTACTGCAGAAGATGCACCAGGCGTGTGTTTACACGTAAGGCACGGGGCATTTCAAAATCACACGAGCTTGCCGTTTAGTTATTCACAAAGCAGCAAGGATAATTTTTAAAACATCACAGAACTGCCAGGCCTGTCAAAGGTTCAATTACCAACCCGTATTCGGATGATTTATAGTACTCAGCTGCAAAATTTAGCACCAGAACATTAATTTAGCTTGAAAGGTCTTAGTCCAAGGGTCATTTATAATTTTAAAGTTTGCAAGCATATTGGCTGCACTGTAAGCTACAGAATTCTAAAAAAAAATATTAACGGTTGCTTTAGAAGATTTCACGCAAATAACTAAAATTATGCAACATTTAAAGCCCAAGCAAATCATCCGCATAAACTGGGCACCGGCAAAACTGTGCTAACCGAAGAGAAAATGTCCGCTGTACATATACAACAATTCTTCCTCGGAATAGCTAAAGTGATAATGCAGCCAATGCATGCAAAATAGATGCATGTATCTTCTGTCACAAGGGTGGCAATGACCCTGAAATTATTACATTAATTCATAAATCCTACCCTTTCTACAAAATAGTCTGTATTATCAGATACCATATATTAATATATACTATATTCATATATTGCATTGTCTATAGTCCAGATTTCAAAAAGTTACTAGAGCCAACAGGGCTTCTGACAGCCTCAAAAGCGATCGCTTCCCCCCTTCTCCATGACTCCATTTTATATTTAATATAAAATATGGTCGCCACTCCTTCACAAAGGACAAAAGAGAAATCAGCTAAAGTTAGAGAAGGGACAAGAATCAAGCATTAGCACACGTACTGCTAAAGAAAATTCTGCAGTACCTCAGCATAAAGGTGCTCACCCACAGGAGACACCTTTGTTCAAAAAGTTCCAACGAAACAAAATACGTATTTCTTGGCTCAAGTTAAACGCCCAGCGAGAATTTCAATTAACAGCGTGCTTTTCTGCACTGCATCACTAGGAACGAAATTTAGTGTAGCTGTCACTGAAGATTAGAGAAATCAAAGTCAGTGTCAAAATCCTTTAACAATATGAATACGATGCTTTTTTTAAATTATTATTTCTTGCTCCAAATAATCTCCTTTTAAAGTCTGGAACCCTATTTCCAAGCCGCTCGCGTTCTCCCCAACATGGTATGGGAATAGTTTGAAAGCTTGCACGATAAGGCGACCTTTAAACGTTTGCTGGATCAGCACTGGGTGGGGATAAGGAAAAGATCAAGGGCAAACAGAAGGTATTTACAAAAGGTACACAATCGGTACAGAAGGGCTGATTGGGTGGTTAAAAGGGGCATTTAAAAAATGATTTATTAATCCATCTGTTTTGTTTCCCTTCCTCTGTGTCCTTTAGGAATTAAATGATCCTTTCAAGGCGCACCGGGCAGACGCTATACTTTTTTTTTTTTTAAGCCCCAAAACCGGTCCGCGGTAACAAGCAGCTGATCAAACAAATCAGCCTGATCATTTCAAACTTTTTTTTTTTTTCCCCAATCTAACGAGGACAGCGTTCCGCGGGCGCCGGGCCCCGCAGCCGCTCCCGCAGCGGAGCCGGGCTGCAGGCAGAGCCCGGCGCGGCGTGGGCAGTTACATAAGCAGCCCGTCGGCTCTCATTAGGTTTCTGCTCACAGCCCTGGGAGCTCCGGCAACAGCAGCAGGAGGAGGAAGAGCATTTTCTGAGCCCGTGATGAAGAGGAGGAAGGGGGATGACTGGCGGGGCGGGGGGTGCCAGGCCCCTCTCCTCAGCGGCGCCCCGCTCGCGGCCGGGTGCCGGGGAAGGGCAGCCGGCGCTGCCCGCGGAGGCCCGGCGCGGGCAGCCGCGATTAGTCAGCCGGGAACGCTCACTCCTCCCGTTCGGGGGCCGCCTTGGGAGGGACCCCCGCCTCCCTCCCGGCAGACCGGCTCCCCCCCCCAAGCCCCCGCGCCCTCCTTCTGCGCCCCCACCCCCATCCCCCCCCCCCGCCCCCGGCCCTGCCCCTCCCCGCCGGGCCGTGACCGCCGCGGCACCCCGGCCCGCCCGCCTCACGGCCGGGACGTGCCCACCCCGGCCCGCCCGCCTCACGGCCGGGGCCGCCTCAGCCGCCGGGGCCGGGCGGTGGCTGCCCCGGGTCCCCCCTCACGGGGGCCGCGCCCGCCTCAGCCCCCCGCCTGAGGGGCCGGGCGGTGGCTGCCTCAGCGCCCCCTCCCCCCCACCCCCCCACCCCCCCCGCCGCCGTCAGCCCTGGGCCTGCCGCCGCCCGCACACCCCGCCCTGCCCTCGGCGAGCCGTACTCACCCGGGTGGGTGTGCGGGGGTAGTGCAAACAATCCCGGCGGGGGTGTGAGTGCGGGGGGCGGGGAGCGGCTCAGCACCCGACCCCCATCTCCGAGAGCCGGCTCCCTCGGCGCGGATGGGAGGGGAGAGGAAAGAGAGAAGAAAAAAAAAAAAAAAAGGGAGGGGGGAGGGTTGGAAAAAAAAAGGGGGGGGAGGGAAAGGGGGGGAGGGCTGCGCTGCTCACACCCCCACGACCGGCGCGCTCCGCCGCCGCAGCCGGGCTCCTTCTGCTCCTGCCTCGCCGCCCGACGCGCCCCTATATATCGCCTCTCTTGCCCCGCCCACACGCCTCGCCCCACCCACACGCCCCGCCCGGCCGCGCCCACCAACCCCGCCCTCCAGTGGCTAGCGTCCGGCCTGACCCCGCCCACCGCCGGCCAGGCTCCGCCCCACCCGGCGCGGGGCCCTCTGCTGCTTCCCCTTCCCCCACCCCGGCGTGGAGGGGCCGATCTTACGTCAGCTGGCTCCTCACCTCACAACACCGTTGCGTCACTGCCTACGTCAAACGCGGCCCTCGCGCCCCTCATCTCCGCAGGGAAGGGGGGGAGGGAGCCCGCGCTAGAACTACATCTCCCATGACCGCCGCGGGGGGGAGGGGGGGCGGCGGCCATCAAGAGTCCGCGGGGCCGGAGGCGGGGGGCCCGGCAGCCCCTCACGGGAGGGGGCGAGGGGCCGCACCCCCGCCACGCCCTGCCACGCCCTGCCACGCCCAGCCCCGCCCGGCTGGTCCCTCACGCCCCCCTCCCCCCCAGCCGCTGCGGCTAAAAATACTCCCCCCAGGTAGCAACGCTGACCGATTGGCTGCCTGCCCGCGCTGCGAGCCGCCTGATTGGTCACTCCGTATCGAGGAGGAAGACGTCAAACCCCAGTTTTTGGGGGAAAAAAAGTTACCCAGGGTGGGGGTGGAGGGGGAAGGGCGCAGCCGGCGCCTCAGGGCCGGCGGGACGGGGTGGGGGCGGTCGGGCGGCCCGGCCCGGGCGGGGGGCGCTGAGCCGGGGGCACCGAGCCCGGCCTGGGCCCGGCCTGGTTGTAAGGCGGGGCAGGGCTGAGCCCAGGCTGAGCCCGGGCTCAGGAGGCGTTTGGGCTGAGACCAGGCCCGGTGGCGAGAGAGCCGGGCCCTCGGTTCGTTAAAGCATCCCTGGTTTTGCTCCTTAAATACCACTTCTGGGTGTTGCAGGGTCGGGGTTGGGGCGGCTCGCTTCGAAGCGGAGCACGGGATGGGGCTTTGGAGGAGAAACGGCGGAGGATTTTTGCTTTTCTTTCCCTTCCTCTTGCTCTGTGTTTGTGTAATAATAAAGCATTTTGGCATAAGCGCAGCATGGGCCCCAGGAGAGATTTGGAAATGCCAGTCAGAAGAAATGCCAGGACTTTAACCCTTCGGAGCTGAGAGTATATACGAGACTCTCCGGGAGGCAGGAGCCTGAAAACCGAAATGTTGGGGAAAAGAGGGTAGCGAGGGTGGTATTTGGGATTTTCCACAGCTGGAACTTCCTGCTAGAAGGCCTAATCCGTGGTAAAACACATACTTTTTATTCAGATGTGTCAATGTTGATGCTACTAGGATTGCAATATTGCAAACAACTTGAAAATCTTAACTCAGGCTCAAAATAGTTGTGATCTCCCTCCCCCCCATTTTTCATTTGTTTTTAACCAGAAAAGGGCTGCGGGGGCCTTCAGTGAAAATTGGGTCATACGGTATCACCGTGCACCCCGAAGTGAAAACTGAAGTATGAGGATTATAAGCATCAGAGCTGGGAGACTACGGAGAACGGCTGTGGTGCAGCTGGGAACCCAGGCGAGAGCCTTGGATTGTTTTGTTTTGAACGAGTTGCCATTACTTTTACCGTGAAACTTAAGAGATGATGTGAAATAACTACTGAAAGAGATAAGGTGAAAAGACAAATACTTATTTTTTTTTAAATTAGAATTTAGAAATCTCCCTGGCACAACACACACCGAGCAAATTGGCAGATGACAGCAGCTGTGTCAGGGAGCAGTTCAACACGTTGCTGTGCTCGGTTCTGCGCCGACTGGGGTAGCAGCAGCAGCAGATTTCCCTTTGAAGTGGGAAAAACTGCACAACTCTGTAGATCAATGTTTTCAGGTGAGATTTCCTAAGAAGCTTTACAAACTGAATAACTGTGCCGCTGAGTTGCTAAAAAAAAAAATAAAATGAAAGGTTGTAAAAGCAGAGACTTTCTTTTAAATGGCTTTAACGCTACATGAGAAGCATTAAGAACTGAATTAAATACACAGAGCTAATACATTTATAATCAAGGCGGCCGTGGGATCCTTTAAAGCTGTAAAAATGGTGATGTACTTTTCTGTGGCTTATGTAAAAGAAGCTTCTAATGCAGTCAATGCTAAAATTGCATGGTATTGAACAAATCCAATGTCAAACGTTAAAGACAGGTGATTGCCCTAAGAATAACCTCTTCGGGTCAGCAAGAATCAAGCCTGCTTCTAGCGGCCCAATGAAAGGTGCCATTTATTCTCGGTTGTCTGAAAATTCTGACTTTTAAACTGCAGAGATCATTATGTCGTCCACATATAACACATGAGAAATAGGTGGCCGAACTGCAGCAGCGTTAAATTATTAGCACCTAAAACCAAAGCCTAATCCAGGATCACTTGTATTCTTAAAACCTCAGCTGGCTTTTTGATCCACAAAGAGGTCAGAATAGGGCCTGCAGTATCTTCCAGTCCTTTTGATTAATACACAGCAATAACAAAATGTCTACCTCTCCCTGCTAGAAAAATCTTTAAAAATGCAATCAATACAAAATAAAAACTCCGGCAGCAAAATTTTACTCATGTTGCCAATTCTATTCCACTGAAAGATTAATCTTAAATGGAAAGAAAAAAACATATGTTCTTGTCTTTCCTGACAAACCTTGACAATTTTTCTCCCCGGCAGAGCAAATCAACAGAAGTATTTCAGAGCATGCCAGGGAGGCAGGAGTTAGGTTAGAAGGAAGAAGACTTTCTTAATCTATATGAGACGAGAAGGGCTTTGATCTCATCCCCTGTTCGTAGCCATATCCTGCGATGCTGGCCAGCACGACAGCCATCACCAGAAAGCAAACCACAATTTCTACAGGCTGGCTCCCTGCAGCCTAATCTCTAGAGCCAAGATCTCTGTGTTGTCAGAGACCTGCATCTCTGCAAGACCTTGTGGAGACTATACGGTCTCTGCATAGTCTCTACAGTCTCTACTATAAAGTCTCTACAAAGGGACCTTCTTTTCTCTACTAAAGCAATCTAAATTTGGTTCCTAAAATAACTGATAGTGCTCTTTTAAAACCTAAATCAGTATTATTTATTGACCAATACAATATCTAAAACCAAAATACAGTTTA
This sequence comes from Phalacrocorax carbo, assembly GCF_963921805.1. Classification (NCBI taxonomy): domain Eukaryota; kingdom Metazoa; phylum Chordata; class Aves; order Suliformes; family Phalacrocoracidae; genus Phalacrocorax; species Phalacrocorax carbo. The sequence goes on from NC_087528.1 coordinate 2,795,823, forward strand.
TTAATCCTAAAAGTTGTTTAAAGGAATTAAAAAGATCTCAGAAAATTTTTACTGATCTGTGTCTACATGGACAAGAATTTAAGAGCAGTAGAAAGCAAGGCTCAGAATTTCCACCTCCCATCTTTGTCCTTTTCATTGTCTCTACTAAATGAATGTTGCTGTTCCTTACGGAATATGTAATATTTATCCTGACGGTGGACATAAAGCTTTGTCACGTACGTTCCCCAATATAGTACAGTCTCTTTTTTGACATTTTCCTATTTAGGAACACAGTCCTTTTAGCGTGGGAGTCTGGGCTTTGATTTTGAAAAAAATGGAAAGCTTTTCCCATTGTGTTCATCCCTCTCTAGCCCAATTTTATCCGTTTGCTGATTTTAATGTGTGTTCCTTTTCCCCATCATCTACCAGTGTGAGCAACCAAGCCTGGCTGCTCTCCAGCCTGTATCTTAACAATGGCTGTGGAATGTAGTATAGATTCTCTTACATTTCACTTTACCAGCTTAAGCAGTGATCTTTCCATAAGTACGGATTATAGAGGGTGCATATACCTTTCAGATGTTGCCCAGCTTCAGGGGTTCTCTGACCACAGAGATATTTTTTTTTAGATGGGAACCACAAAATTAGCTTGTATGTAATGTTGTTTTGCCAATCACCAAGAAGAGGATTCAGCCAGAACAGAGACGCTCATGGAGCATCGTCCCAGGTCATCTTCTAGGAGAGCCCCAAGCGCGCCTCTCATGGCGTCAAGGGGGCAAACGGTTACCTCCGACCAGGAGCAGCTTTCTATGCCACGTTAAGCGCCCCTATGGCAGGATGTGTGCGCCAACTCCTCTTTGCAGACTTTTCCCCCCCAGGGCAAACAGCCAGAGTCAGCGACTTGCTGCAAACTGCTGCGTGGCTCCACAGCAACCCAGGCTGTGCCCGGACTTGTTCCTCTGCAGCGCAGGGGGCTGAGGAATTCAGAGGAATGGGATTAGTGTCCTGGGGATGTGGGAGCTTGCAGGGAAGGGCTGGGGGAAGGAGGACCTGGCGGTTAGATAAATGTCTAGCCGTCTTGACAGGGATACAGTTAATCCTGCCACAGAAGGGGAGAAATGGCCTTTGAAGTGGAAGGAGGGAAATACTGTGGTAAAAGTGGGAGAATGGAGGACAGAGGGTACAGCGGTGAGGGGCTGTGAGTGCGAGAGCAGCCCAGCATCCTGCATCCCCTCCTGGAAGCCCAGAAAGCCCGGGTACCGGGTCTCGGGAGATGCGCTGGGGCTGGCCTGCCCCACACAGCCCGGCGAGGCCGGCAAAGCCAAACGCCAGCAACCAAAGTTCCTCTGCCATTACAGTATGTGAGGTTAGTGGCTACGGTGATGCCAGGATTTTAGAAACTTGGCTATCAAGAGCTGGAGCTTATATGGCAAGGACTGAGAAGCAGTTTTTGGATCTGGGTATCTACAGCTTTGTGCAGTCAGTATGCTCTGCAAAAAACCCTCTAAGCTGGTACTTCCTTAGACATTAGTGACTCTTCTTTAAAAAAAAAAAAAAGAAAAAAAAAAGAAAAAAAGATTTTACTGGGCCAGTAATCAGCAAAGGGGACTGATCTGCAGGACCTTAGAGCTTACAAGGACATCATTCTCTCCTAAGTGGCATGTACTGATGTTATAGCTTACTTGGCAAAGGTTACTGGAGTCCTGAGCAAGACACAGGAGGCAGTTCCTGGGTAAGAAGGAAGAATAAAAACAGGAGAAACCTGACACCCGTGAATAAAGGCTTTGCACGAAAACTTTGCTCTGCCCAAAGTTTCAGCCACCTTCAAGGATAAGTGAAAAGTTATTTTGTCCTGAAGCTGGTGTGAGGCAGGATCTATTCTTGAAGAGGAGCCTGATAAGTGACATTTTGAGAATGGGGTACAGATCCCGAGAAGGCCTGGTCAAAGGAGTGAAATGAAGCATAAAGAATCTAAATAAAAATGCCAAGAAAAATAATGGTCACAGGTAGATAGATACTGTAATAAGTTGGTGGGGGAGAAAATGGGAAATATTTAATGAGTATCAGAATTTTCTATAGCTATGAATAAATGGGCTGAAGAAGAAGGAAGGAAGATTGATTTTATACCTTAGAAAGGTTGACCTTTGAGGAAAGTTTTATTAAAATCCAATATAATTTTTTCCTCGAGTTCACCTCTGCGCTGGGATTCTGCCATTTCAATGTCAGTTAGTTCCACGGTATCTACTAACAGATAAAATTATGAGGTTAGGGCTGTCCTAGCTGATAGCCATGTAACTTCTTAGCTAATCAGCTTCAAATGCTTTACTACGCTCGTTCCAAATAGTGATTCATAAACAGTTTTAAAGCAACAGAAAGCTGCTTTTTAAACAGCTGGAAGGATTACTTCTTGTGCCAATGTTTCCCACATCATCGATTTATCATAACGAAGCACTTGGAAGATGCCTCAATTTTTGCAATAAGATCAGAACAAAACATAATTTTAACATCCCTAGAAGATCTTACCTGGTTCTTGACTAAGAATTTAGAGCAACCGAGAGCAGTACAGCTCAGTAAGCAACCGTCCGGATTTTAAGCTTTCAGCTGATAAGCAATCTTTTTTTTTTCCTGGCGTGTGTGGCCGTGGACTGCGTTCCTCACGCCTTTCTGCAATACTGTTCCTATCAGTAACAGGGTTTTATGCAGAGCCCAGTACTTGCCCAGGGCTTTGAGAGTTTAGTTAGTGACTACTAGGTGACAAGCAGAATAGCACATTTAGGAAAGCCAAAGGTTACAGGTATTGATACTGGGTCTGAGAGCGTTAATTTGAGAAGCGCCAAGTTAACCTGCACTGCCAAGCTGTGGCAATGTGAATGATGGTGACTTCAAAATGAAACGAGTTCAAATGTCAGTGTCTTGATGAATACAGTCTGAAAATCATTCTCACGAGAGGAAGACCATTGGAAAGTATCTTCACATTAATAAAAAACCAAGGGTGCTTCTTTTCTGTTGAACAGAAACCTAGTGACTCTGTATTTGTGCAGACACGAAGAGCTGGTTGAGTGGAAAGATGCCAGCTTATGACAGCTGAAGGTTTGACCTGTGGAAAAAAAAAGCCAATGGAAATTTCTCTTCGAGTTTGCTGCGCTCCAGATCTGGCCCTAATTCAACTCTTATTAAAGTCCATCGAGTCATGGTGACAGGAATAATGGAGAGGAATGAAGATTCAAGCTCTGCGTTTGCTCCTCAGACATACAAAGTGGATCTTAACACAGTTTGTGCACTCTGTTTTTAACACAGTTCATGTATCCTGTTCATATAAGGAGTAGTTCACGGAAGATTGAATCTGTCGCTGGCATTGACATGATCATTCAGTTTAAATTGTTGATTCAAAGCATAGTAAATCACTCATTTCCTCTCCAACTTCTGATTCCTAAAGGTATAATTGCTCCAAAATAATATAATACGTGCCTTAAAAGATTAAGCAAAAGGTCAGATTAGCATAACATCTTTCCTGAACTGATGGCAAAACGCTGTGTAAACCTGGAGCCACACCTTGGAGTCCCCCAGGGCACTACTCTTGGGACTCGCCACTACAGCAGCAGCAGGGAGAGGACACAGATTCTTCTGTTTCGCAGGCCACAGGCCTTTACCATGAGATGGATGGACTGAGCAACCCTCACGTACCCACATATATATAACCCGCTTCATTGTAACAGAATGTCATCTCCTGAATACACAAACCAGGAGCTATTATCTCATACGCTATTACTGATGCGCAAGACTTCGGACAGTATCTGTACGCAGCGGTGGATCTGTCTAGTCTCAAGAGTAGCCGTAACTAACAGCTTCAGAAGAGGGGATAAACCAGCCATGTTGCAGAATTACATTGAGTTTGGCAATGGGAGGAGGAAATTTCTTCTTGATCCCACATGATGATTATCTTATATGCTGGAAAACGAGCACTCAGAGTGACATACTTTTTATTGTAGCTAATGTAACTCAGATTTGTAAAGAAGGTGATTCTGCTATATGACCATATTATCTAAATTGCTTTGTCGCCAACGCGTAGCAAACTGAATATAAAATTGCCTGAACATAATTGAGTGCTGACTCACCCTCCGATTAGGGCAAATGGTGCAGCGTTCCAGGGCGTCTTGGAGCTTTCTATAGTCTCACAATCCTATGTGAAATCTTCTGATTGATTTTTTCTCCCCTCCAAGCAAACTTATGTTTCATGCTCCTATTTGAGGCTAGATGCTACAAATCCAGCTGCTGTCACAAGACATCTTCCCTCTGCTTCGTTATCTTGATCAATTTTCTGCTGAAACTCTCATCTTTCATCCTAGCTGGTGCAGTTGCCTCCCTTGTGATTATTCCAACTCCCGGCTCTCCATATTCATAGCCACTCTCGGAGCTCCAACTCTAACTCTCTAGTTTCTAAGGCTACATAGCTGTGAATGTTTTCTCACAAAATGCTTTTCCATAAATTGTCACAATTTCATTTCAGTCAAATCTGAGGCTACATACATACATGACACTTCTCGTAGCAGTCTTTTAATAAAAGCACCTGCAAACATGAGCAAGAAAACACAGCCCCAAGTATTTTAAATGGAAATTTTTTTTTTTCTTGGAAATGGCCTCATTTCACAAAACTCCATTTGGAGGTGGAACTGTGTGACTATCCTCAAAAACAGAACAATTTTCAGTTTTTTAAATATAAGTGGAAGAAGGGCAATTTTAAGAAGCAATGCCAGAGACCTGAGGTGAACCGAGCCATGGATACTGGGCAGAGAGCTCAAATTTAGCTGACGGTGGCACTAAGACAAACCAGCACTTGCGCCTTTGGGTAATCTCTGTTCTGACTCTGTCACTCAGGTGGCGACAAGAAGGAGCAGCCTAAATAATTGGGACAACAGTAATTGGTACCCAGCGATCCCACCCACAAGGATTTGCAGAAGGTGCCGGCCCTGAGCTGGAGGATCTGGGAGTGAAACCAGTCATCGAAGCGGCAGAACTCGGTTTAGTTTCCAGCTAGCTGTGAACATCCCCCTTCCTGCCGACTGAAGTATTTCATTAGTAGCTGCCGAACATCAGGTAGGGAAGAGGCTGACATTTGTCTCCTTTATACATGGGACTGGTTTCATACCAGGTAATAACTCAGAAATGAAGAGTAACTTCGGCACCCATGTCAGGCTTAAGTTCTCCAGCAGCACGTGTCGCTGCACAGCCCAACCTTGTTCCTTACCAGGAATTTTACCTTTTATTATCTGGTAGTAAATTATACCTGCCTTGCCCCAAAGAAGATAAATCTCATTTATCTCCAACTACAGAGAGGTAATAATGCAATTGTTCCTTCACACCAGGAGACCGGGCATCTGTTACCTAGAAGTACTCTTCCAAGTTGGAACAACTTTTCTCCAAGTACTTCCTTCTGCAGAGCAAAGAGAAACTCAGTTGGAATGTATTTCCAGAGACAAATGCACTCCCAAGATAAAAGAATAGAATTGATCGTTAAAAAACACCATAAATATGGTATGGAGGGGTGAATGCGAAATTCAGAGCTGATCTAGAGCTGGGTCAGAATCCTGCCGGAATTAAGGCTCAGATCTCTTTTGGTTTATCTGCACAAATGCTGCACCTTTGCAAAATATAGGCACATTTAAAAGACATAATGAAAAAAAAAAGAGGAATCTCCACTGGTGAAGAAAGCAACGCGTTCTGAGAGAAAAATAAGACTATCTGAACCCTTCAAAGGTAGCAGCGGTACACATAAAAATATCCGTGTCTTCCCCAGGTGGGTTAGGGTTGGTTGTTGCTCCCAGCCCAGGCTGCATTTGATAGATCTCGCTCATATTACAAGAAGTGTGTTTTCAAAGGGGGAAAACCAGACTTCAAGCTCAATATTCCTATCCAGATCACTTTTGCTAAATGTTTGACACCAGCCTGTCCCAGTGACAGCCAAACGGGGACAGCGGAAGTATTGCTGTCCCCAGTTCAGCTGAATCAGGGAAGTGCCTACATGACAAGGAAGAACATCACCAGGAAGACTCGAGGGAGGCACCAGGGGATTTGCAGCCGGGATCAATGTATGCTGACGTCTGCATCGCAGCAGTCATGCTAGCAACTCCAGCTTTTAAACTTTTCATCTAGAGCAACTGGTGGGTTGTTCAGCTGCAGTTTACTGTTAGGCTGCTGGGAGGAGCGCGGGCAGAGCGGGGAGGCAGGGGACCCTCGGCTGAAAGCCCGAGCTAATTCAGCAGTGAAGATGAGCCCTCGGATGGAAATTCTTCAAAGAGGTGACTGGGCAGAGTGTCACCATGGGGAGGTCTCGAAGCAGGCAATCGGTCCCCCCTTTAATAAATAGAAGAGGATACAGAATGGTCAGGGAAGAGCGCACTTCTTAAAGGTGCTGGAGGAACAAGGCAGAAACATCTCTGGTTGCTGATCTGCAAGGCGATGGAGGTTTCTGAAGGAGCAGCAGCGCCCGCGTAATCAAACAGGGGCAACTGTGCTGGTCCTGCCCCGACGCTTGTGCTCTAAACTATAACTAATGAGTGTTAAGGCACTGACAAAAAAAGCTTCCACAGAATTCCTTTTCTAAGGCCTTTGATTTTACTGGAACATGCACAGCAGTAAAATTCTCACAGCCAACGGGAAAGCCATGTCCTGGCCTGACCCTGCCACAGAAAACAGCAAAACAAAGGGGCAGGGATTTGGGGTCACGTTTGGGGAGGATCCATGATTCAGCATGTCAGTTTACTAAATCGCCTCTAATTTGTCACACGATGAGGGAGTGGGGCAAACACTTGCAGCTCCAGGCTGCTGCTTCATTGCAAAAAGGTATGGCCCAGACAGTGACGAGCGTCTAAAGAAGAAATGATTCTCAATTAGGACAGTAGGTCAGAAAGAGCAAGATGATTCATATCCAGGACATACTCCAGCCATCCACAATAACACTCAGCCATTCTCTACAGCTTTACGTCTTCAAAGCACCCGCAAACACCCTGTCCTTTCAATCGTGCTGGCAGGTAACAGGCAGCAGGGCTTAAAATGTGCGCTCGAGACCTGCTAATTCTTGGAGTAATTGAGCTAAGCTGGGGAAAAACGGCTCCCACTGTCCCTCCAGCGATAGGAGGGAATGAGACAGCTTTGTCCCGGTCACAGCATGCCACCACTGGTCTCGAAATCAGGGGGCATGGGGACTCACCCCCCCAAAATTAATAAATAAGGTACCCAGAGTTAATAGCCTCTTTTAGAGAACTGGCTAGATGCAGTTTTCCCCAGAGTTAGCAACAGGTCGTGACAGATGGGGTTTAGGAGTGCTTGGCTCCTAGGTTAGTACCCTGACAATGCCTCCGCTCAGCTGTGCAAATCGTATTTTACTTGCTTGACTGTGAGTTGCTGGGCACTGGGATGTAATTTTCCACGCTTGCAGTTGGCGCTGGGTTGTACCTTGACTTGCATTTGACAGAGCAAACTCTGTCAACATTGTTTCATCTCTTAGAAAATAATAATTAAGAAGCCTGGATGACAAGTATGTATTAGTACCCAAGAACTCAACGGCCAGCTCTACTTCAACCTAGTCACCACAATTTACTACTCTGCAATGAAATGTCTTTTCCAGATTTACCTGAAGACTGGGATATCAGAAAAACTCAGGGGTGCCAGACATACACTTGGTTGACTTTGATCTCTCTGAAGACAAATCTTTTAAAGTTTAGATCAAGGAATCTTTTAATGAAACAAAGAAATCGCGCCGCTTGTATCAGTTCCAGATATAAATAAATCAGCTAGAAATAAATAGGAGCAAGGCAAACATAAAGGAGACAGCCACGCTCTGCAATGTCAGTCCAAAGTGACTGCCTGATGGATGATAATATGGCTGGCTCGGAAAAAAAAGTCAGAGTTTGAAAGCCTTGCTGCCAGCCATCTGGCAAATCTTCCAAAATATATTGCAGTAAAACCTCACTGAATCGCTACCTTTTTTGCATCTCCTGCTATCAAGACAGTCTACTTACTTTTAAAGTGTAGTAGGATTTTGAAATCTCTACTAGGACTCTCTCCCTAGGGACTCATTATAGCCCTTCTGTGGCCAATTCATTGCTCCTTCCCTCCTCCAGCCTGCCATATATGCATAATCTTCCCAAAGTAAAGATGCTCTTACACGTTTAGGGGGGTCACTAAGACACCGAGCACATCTAGCTCTGTTCAGGCTGCTGCAGACGCACCGTCTGTTCACAATTCGCAGGTGCCGTTCCCTTGTGCCGCAAGGGAGGCAGAAATTCGTAGCAGCGGGATTTATAGCACATCCACCCTCTTGCTCCAGAAGCATCATTACTTCTTACATGGAACTGAAGGGCAACATTTCATACTTCTAAACAGTATAGAGCTTATTTTCATAACTGAGTCATTTGGACTCTGTACCCCAGGAGGCAATAGTAAATACTACCACCAGCCATTTCCTAATAATCTGTAGCAACATAGACCAATAAAAATTTCTGAATTACTTAAAAAAATCCTTTTCTATTCCATGAAAATGAAAAAGCTCTTTACAGAACAGGCTGCCCTGCTGAATATTAATTATTTTTTCCCCCCTGTTTCATCAGCTCCTCCCACCTGGTCCATAACCAGCTGTAATCAAGTCCATGACCCTCCTGGATTGCTACGAAGCATAATGGCTTGTGGCCATAGTACTGCGAGTACCGGAATGCAGATAACCCTCCGACACGCCGTCTGAGAGGCAGCTGGAGATCCTATCTGGTGACCAGACGCTCCTGGGTTGTAACACGGACCCAGTAAAAGCTATTTTCAGCTTAAATGATCTTTGATACTGAAACTAGAGTTAACCTGGGTGATGAGCGGAGGAGATCATCTGCTCTGAGAAATAAACCAAGGGAGAAGGGGGAGGGAGGAAAGTAGGAAGATAACAAAGGAGAGGGGCTCTTTAGGGAGGGGGATTACACTGAAAATGTGCACTAATGGAAAAAGGAACACAGGAAAGAAATATGTTGTTGCGTGTCCCTGTCACTACTTATCAGGTCCCTGTCCCCCCTCAACTGCCAGCCACGCTCATCATTTGTAATTCTCAGCCTTCTTAGATAGATGGGGCTAAGCAACAAAAGCTGTCTCTTAGCAGCCCTCAAGCTTGTCTCACCTTTGTTACAGCTAGTTTCAGTAATTTTTAGTCAAATTGGTTTGGTTGCTGATATGGGCTTGATTTTAATTTTGCCACGTACAGCGGTAACTTCTTAACAAGCGGCTCCAGGAGATCTTTATAGGACAGTGAAAAGCAGGGAAAGGAAATAATTACAGTATTTCCACCCACAGTAGTCTGCTTCAGGGCAGGTATAAATAGATCCATAAGTGTTTGTTCACTTTAAAAGAGAGTTCAGCCTAACTGCTTTTTCAATTGCCAGCAGCAGAACTGATGGTTTGGTTTTCTTCTTAAAGATGAGGGCAAAGATCATCTACTAAATATCACCCTCCCTTCATCCAGACCGCAAGTAGCATTTAAAAAGTTTCAGAATTTTTACCAAATCCAGATGTCGGGTATATAAAAGTACGGGCAGTTTTTCCAAGCCATTATATTTGTGTGGGAAGGGAGGGCTGATTAGATCAGAAAACTCAGTTCAGCTTCAGAACTAAGGAAATTAATGAAAAAATAATAATTCACATTTCATTCACTTGGAGCATCCAAAAAGCTCTGGACTGATTCATGCAAACAGTAACTCCCTTTGGAGTCCCACCACAAAGTTTTGAGAAAGCACTTGCTCAAGTGTAAGAAAATGGCCCATTTTTCATCCACAGGCATCTGAAGAGCAGCGCAGGCGCAACGCAGTGTCCAGCTGGGATGGGACCTGGGTCCCAGCAGGGCAGGGTGGGATTGATGCGCAAGCAGGGCAGCGGGACCCTTGCTTCCAGCTCGAGCATGCCAGAAATAACCTGCCTGGCTCGAAGAAGGTTAGGAAGCCTCTCCTTGGGGTCCAACACACCTTGGTGTGGGAGGAAGAGGAGCCCAGCGAGGGGGGCCCACCGGGGATGCCCCGGACCTCCCTCCTGGAGCCGCACTCCCGCAGCTCCATCTACCATCCCATGGCTCCGGAGCCCAAAGCCCTGCCGACATCCACCTTTCCTTGCATGAAATTATTTAAACAAACATCCCCACTGTGGGCTCGCAGAAATGCAATAAACATCATTTATGTAGTCTCCTTGGCAGCTCTGCTAATGGGCCGGTTATAATGGTTATGAGGGCTTTCTAGGCAAATTTGTTGTACTCTGCCTCTGGCCTCCTGTGCTAAAGCCTCGCCTCGGTGCTCGGTAATAGCCCGTAAGTAAGCGCACAGAGCACGTACTCTGCCGCTGCCTATTGTTCAGGCTGCAGGTACTATATTTAACTGAACAATAGCTAATAAACAAAAGACATTTTAAGTGGTTTGTGGTGTCTGCTGAGCACCGGCTGCCCTTTTTGTGTTGTACTATGTCTTCAGTCCTGATGCTCAGGTCTCCTGGGTCCCATTCAGCGGCAAAAGCCCAAAGCTACAGCGAGAGGAACAAACTAATCTGATAGGGAAATAAAACAATTGATGGCTCATAAAAGCAAAAGGGACAGATATTTGAAAAAGAAAAAAAGCAGAACAGATTCAAATCTAATTGTGAGTCCTACCACAGGAGTGCCTTAGAATCAGCGAGTTCCTCCGCGTTCCTGCGCTCATGCCCCAAGCCAGCCGGCTTCACTGGTGCCAAGACTCAAACCTGTGATTCAGGTAGCGTTAATAAGGTTTAGATCTGAATTAAACTACTCTTCTGCATGCCTGGGGATGTGATTCAGACCTCTGGTCTCGTGGCATGCAGCAGCACTGGCTGCTTCAGGCTGTGCTGAAGCATCTGGAGGTGCACGTTTGTGGGTCCCAGCCCAAGGCACCGGGAGGAGAGGTGCGTGCAACCCAAGGAGGTGAGGCCTGCTGGAGTCTGCAGGCAGCCAGAGGGAGGGAAGGAGCTGCTCCCAGGCTTCCCATGGGGAGCCGACTCCACAATCAACTGTTTTGAAGGCAACAACAGCTCAAGCCCCCCGGACACTGCAGGGGTCTGTGCGTGGCTCTAGGAGAGGAGGGCAGGAGGCTGAGCCCTCTTACCCAAACACCCGCCTTCCCCCCAGAAGGGCAGCGGGCTGGCTCAGCTGCAGCTCGTCAGGGGACAGAGGACCCCGGGGCTGGCTCGGACACCCCTGTGACAGAGGGGGACACGCCTGGGGCTGGCAGGGACCCCCGCCGTGTCCCGGCTGGCCCAGCTGCGGGGCTTGGGGCCGTCACCTCCCGAGTCCCCCTCCCTCTCCCCAAGGCAGCGTAACAAGGCCAGCGGAAAGCTGAAGTAGAGAGATTGACTTTACTCAAGGATTCCTATTCAAAGCTACAGCTATTGACAGATATTTTTTTCTATTCCTACACTCAGTGGGAGGAAGCTGATAGTATTTATTAAGCTGATCTCAGGCACCAAAGCTCGATCCTAACTCCAGATACACAGGCAATCATCAGAGCCTGTTGTGTCTGCATGAATATACTAATCCTGACTCTGCTTTCTGAATACATAAAGTGATGTGTAGGACCATTCATCTATGATAGAGTCTTCTAGATGGCTGCAGAGAGCAAGACAGTATTTTTAATATGGAGAACTCTATGGCAAGCTATTTTAGTACCTTACGATCATTAACATTTTTGAATGTCTGAGAAGCTGCTAACATTTATAAGACTTTACAGCCAAGATCCATTCTCCCAAATGGAGAAAGAGCTCGTATTTTTCACAAACGCCTTAGATATTGATAATTTTCTCATTTTCTGATATGACAGGGCTTGGGTTTTTTTTTTCCCTGCTGAGACAAGATGACTGACAGAAGGAGATGAGAATTTCTCATAAAGAGAAGCAAAGCACTTTACGCAGCCAAGGCTGGAAGAAAGCAATAATTGTCCTAATGCGCAGGCACCGTTCTCCAGAATGGCTGATGATTTATTTCGAGAGACACTGCTGACAAAAATGCCAGGCATGTCTTCCCAAGCCAAGATGCGAGCCGAGATCAGTTTGAACAACCCCTCACCCCTCTGGCCGCCTGCCGCGCTGCCGTTCGGGGGCGAAGGCGCCGCGGCCGGGCTGGGGTGGGTGCGGTGCCAGCCTGGGAGACCCCGTCCCCCGTGGACACAGATCAGCCGAGCTTCACCGGCACCTCTGCCACGGCAAGTCCAACCCGCTGTCACAGGGGTGGCACTCGGCACACGCTTAGTTCAGTTTTAGGGTCATTCTCAGCAGATGCTGGGGCACTCGGAGGCCCCGGGGCAACTTTGGGCAGAAGTTAGAGCTGCTGCTGCTGAACCCCTCTGGGCTCTGTTTTAGAAAAAAAACCCAAACAAGCCCCCAAAATGGAGAAGGTGCCTCCAACGCTTGGGCCAGCGCAGAGCCTGGGAGCAGCCACGTGCCCGCCGCGGGGATGCCTGTCCAAGAGGGTCACCACCACTTCCCTGCCCCTACGGCAGCCGAGCAGCTTTGCTTCCTGCGTGGCTCCTCTACAACCCTTGGCTTTTCCCAGTGCTTGGCCAGGCCTTGCGGCAGCTGTAGCTGTTTCATTGGTGCGCACAAGCCAAAATTTATTCCCCTGTACCTGCTTTCCTCCCAGTCTCCTCTTCCAGCTGTTCTCTGTCTCCTCTCACTATCTTCATCTCATGTTCTTCTCTCCTGTTCCTAATCGCTTTTATCTATGCCAAGTCCCATCCTACTCATCTCTCATTAAACCCCAGACCTTTCGCAGAGCTTTTCTGCATTGATCTCCCCGCCAGCTTTTGTCTCTTTGACATCTAGGTTCTCTTAGCTTGTACTTTTCTCTCTGGATCTGGGAATAATTCTGCTTCTATTGTTGTTACTGGATCCAGGCCCTTATATTTTATTAAACTCCTCAGGATAAGGATCATGGCTTTCAAGGGATAGATGCGTGTCTTCTGCGTTGCACATACGATGGTGGCTATGACTGCTCCCTGCACCAGCAACTCCCGGAGTGTCCCGAAAGCCTCTAGAGGCTGATGTGTATCACAAACAGGAGGAATCTTATCCTATGCTAGACACTGGCCCAAGAGAGGAATTATCCCTGGCAGATACCAACTCCAGAGAGACATTTTCCATGGCAGCCTTGCCCAGGAATAGATCCTGACTTCATCTAAAAGAGCAGCAGGAGCTAGTGGTACAGGGTTGTGCCGCTCGCTGGAGGGCGGCACGGTCGGGGCGAGTGGGGCAGGGGTGGCTCTGCCATACCGATGGTGTATCTATCTTCTCCTGCTCATTTTCTGGTGGCATCATTTGCTCTTCTGTGGCCTCAGATCAGCATCTTGATAGAAAGCTGCGGATATGAGCAGCCCCTGCCGACAGCGAGAGCTCCACGGAGCAAAAGGGTCCAGAAACCCGTGCTTTAAGCAGATCTCTTATTTGGAAAACTAGCTGGTATTGACTATTTATAAACCTAACCTTAGAGCAGGGCAAGGCCAACTGGAAAATATGCCACCGTGGGTGAGTGAAGGTGCTTAGTTAGGAGCAGAGCATTGGAGGTTTTCAGCCCCGAATTACAGGGCAGCAGCGAGCAAGTGGCTTTGCTTTCTCTTTTTCCCCTCCTACTGATTTAGTTTGGAAGCATTTCAGAGGGTACTTTCTCCTGTTATATGGTGATAAAACCCTGGGCTCAATAACTGAAATTTGCTGTCTGGCATCAGAGCAATACAAATAACAATAAAAGAAGCAAAATAGTGGTGAGTCAGGCTGGTTTCGACTTGGAAAAACATCAGTTATCCTTATTACTCACCAGCTCTGTCGTCTCCTCTGGGGGACTCTGCCGGCCACTGGCAAGTCTGCAGTCTAAGAGAGGCTGTATTTAGCTCAGGCCCTCCTAGGAACGGTTTTCCCTGGGGTTTCGGCGGGCCAGCGGTTACATAGCCACATCGTCAGGACCGTGACCACGAGAGCCCTTTTGCAGAGCAAGAAGCATTTTGCAGCTGAGCCCAGCAGGACCACAGGGCCGTAGACCCAACATGGCATGGAGAGGCCAGAGCCCAAGGTGGGGAGGACAGTCCTTGAGGCCTGTGTCTTCACCTGGTTGGAAAAAGCAGGGGAGGGAGCCTGGAGGGGGGCCACCTCTGTCCCCAGCGCTGGCTGAGGTCACCCATGGGCTCCTGGGCCATGTGCAAGCCGCGGCTCTGTCGTGCCCCGCAGAGCATCGCCACAACAGCCCAACACGTCTGAAACATGCACAAGGGGCCGAGTCCAGCTGGAAGTTGATTTTTGCTATTGAGATTTGTATTTATTAATTTCTAGCCCATTTGCTTTCTTTTGGCATCATTTTTCTCTGCAAGTGAAAAAATTTACCCTGAATCACAGCGTGTTATTTCCACTTGTCAAGATAAAGGTTAATGAAATACCAGTAACTGCATCACAAATCGAGCTCTGCATCTATCGGAGATTTTATATGGCACGTTATACGCCACAGCCTGTGCTTAGAAAAGGCTGTGATTAAAAAAAAACCCAAACTGTCAGAGGTCAAGAAATTCACAGCTAGAGCAGGTGAGCCTCTGCCCTTCACTCCTCGCCTCTCGCCTGTAGGACGAGGAAAAAGCCCTCCTGCAATTGGCACAAGCGAGTGTGGGTCGAGATTTAATCCAACACACGAGATTCTGCAGGACTACGATATTTAAACAACATTTTCCTGTGCAAACATTGCCTGCCCCTGGATAATGCTTACTTGGATATCTATACTCTAGGTAAATAATATATAAATTACATCTATCAGAGAATCACAGAATATCTCGAGTTGGAAGGGACCCATAAGGATCAGCGAGTCCTATAAATATATATAGGATTTCAAAGCAACTTAATGCTATATTTGACATATAGCTGTCTTCAGAGATTTGCACCAGAGGTGCAAAGAGAATTTTACATACTTGCTGCGAAGAGTTTCTCATGCCCTGAACATGAAACCAGAGCTGGCAGGAGGATGCTCCGTGAGCCGCTCTGTGCCCTGGGACGCGGGAGTCGAGGCGAGTCACGCAGTGACAAACTGCCCTTCGAGATCTGCAGGCACAAGATCAGGCCCCAAATTAAATACTTGGAAATACAGAAGATACACCCATTCAGCAGCGGTGCGAGCGCATGAGCTTTCAGGAAGGAAGGGAGGAGCTGCTTTGTTTTCTTCCTAGGGAAGGTCGGGACGGATGGGACGAGTGTCAGAAACCGCCGCTGGGGATGAGTCAGGAGATTGGCATGGGGCGGTTTGCATTAATACCGGCTTGAACACATGCCAAAGAGGATTTCCAAAATTCACAGCCAGTTATTTCTTGTCATAGGGTTAAAAAATCCCGTAGCCTGTTCTTCCACTCCAAGGCATGCAATCAAAAGCCTGCGGAGATTACTCTGAGAAGGTAGGTTTGTTCTGTAAATATGTTTTTAAAATCTTGAATACAGATGACTAAGTTTAAAAAAAACCCCAACAATCCAAAAACTTCTAACAGAGCGAACCCTCTCACCGAGAATCTTTTCTCTCCTCTGAAGTGGATTAAAAAGCATTGTTGTGAAATCCCAGTGCAGATTTTATTACAGGCTGAATCAAAAAAGCTTTGGAGTTTTTGGAATTCAGATCTGAAGTTCATCGTTTCAGCCCATATGCTCCATATAAAAGTAAGATAAAGAAAGGGATTTACTTTTTCTTCCTTTTGATATGCAAAGATCTAGATGAAATAACTTACTTTCCAATTTGCTTTTTCAGTAGATATTTACTAGAGATCCTATTGAACATGAAATACTCTGTGAAGCCTGAGGAGCTCGTGGAATGATGGATGACATCAAGAGCCCAAAGAATATTTACAAAGCATTTGAAGAAGGAGATCCTTAATCACTCTGTGAAGCCTGTTGATTTGTTGCCATCTACTTAAAGCTTGTGTTGTCATATATCTAACTTTAAAATTTAATGAGCCCTTTGGAGAAAGGAAATCTCTGTTAAAAAAACCCCCAGTCCCGTCCCTTCAGCTGCACGTGAGCAATAACGCACTTCATCGGATATTCTCAGCAAGTCCCGTGTTAAAACAGGAGCACCAGATGAGACCTAATTTTCCTAATATTTCCTGAGTACAAAGCAAGAAGGAAAAAATTTAAGATGTTATGTATTCCTGAAGAATAGTTTAGAAAAAAGATGCAAGCTGCCCCCCGGGTTATATGCTAGACCTCTTCCATGTACAGGGGTTTTACTGTTGAAATGGAATAGCAATACTATTTTTATTTTTTAAAAAACCTTTTGCCCACTAGATGGCTGTAATCGTTATGGCCATGCTTAATTTTTGGTATCAAATTCCCATCTTTAACAAAGTGCATTCTTCCTTCTTGTTATTCTGTATTAGACGCGCTCGATCTCCAGCGCGGTGCTCGGAGCGATGGGCTCCTCGCTTGGCAAATTTCAGCTCTTTATAGAAGATTTCGGTCTTCAAAATGGCTACTGCAGTGGGTTTGTATCACGTCTGAGGAGCAGAAACCTGCCACCATTTTGAAGGATAAAGTGGGAATTATTTTTTCATTACTGAAAGAAAGACTTTGTTTTCTGCTAATACAAAGAGAGATCAAAGACTAAGAGCCCTTCGGAAAGGCTTTTCCCATAGCTTGCCATTTAATGCAAGCAGCTTGCGATTACTGTTGTATCACAAAAATGTTGCAAAGCTGATGGGCAAGAGCCCAGAAGGCAGGATTGAGCATCTCCCGCGTCCTAGATTCAGCAGAGGAGCTGATGTGAGAAAGAAGCAGGATCTGCTGGAAGGAAAGCTCAAGCCATGTATCACAGGGAATACAATTTCCCTGCTGTTTGCATAGGCTCTAGTCCAGGAGAAGGAGAGGGTCTGTGTAGCGAGTTTGCGCAGCATCTGCTGCCTGCGGCTCCCTGGGGCTGCAGTTTTCCAGAAGTTCCACCTAAAGGGAATGACCACGTAGGCTCAGGTGCAGAGAAAGGCTTTCCTGATTCAGCTGGCGAGCAGGGTACTAATGCTTCATCTAAACAGAGCCGCCTGAATAGAAACATCTATATTATGTTTGACAGCTCTTGACTACAAGACACACGGAGAGGGAGTTGGCTCTCTTCTCACTTCTGCAGTCAAACACCAGTTTTTAAGCAGTATGCAGAAACGTTCGTAGCATCACTGCGCTAAGCATGAGCCTGTGTGGGTTCACCGAGGCATCGCCGTGGCCCCTCAGCACGCTGCGTGGTGCTGCCAGCGGCTTTGCCGCCCCTGCCTCCTTCAGCTTGCAGGGAAATCTGCCCTTAACGGGAATCATTTTTTACTCGATGATGAGTTTGCCTCCCGGTGCAGTACTGCACCGAAGGGGGTGATCAGGGTCCATCAGGCTTCATAAGACTTAAGTGCAACTTCTCAATTAAGTGTCTGTACGGAGGGTTTGCTCCGCCAGGGCCTCGTAAGCAGCTGGAATGGAGCAGTGCCTTTGCCTTGGTTAAAAGTACCGCTCCACTGAAGAGTGCACCCCCAGCACTGCAGTTTTTCAGATAAACTGGAAAAGAAAGCACCTCTGGCATAGGTGCTGTAATAAGATGTGGTTTAGAAGAAATTCAGGGCTGCTGTAATGCACCAGTTTAATATCGGTCAAGTAGATAATTTCACTGGCCGCTCGCTCTTGCGGAAATACCACGTCAAAGTGCTTGGAGGGTACAACTGCAGTCAAACCAGCGCGTCCCCCTGCTTTAACTGTATTTCTTCCTAATTCAATGTAATTAAGCACTCTGTCTCTGTGCGTGTACAAATAGGTCCGTGCCAGGGTGAGTCTCGTGCACCTTGGGCCCCTCAGCCAGGCGCTGGGCACCCCGGCTCCCTGGTCCCCCGGGTGGCAGGGCCAGGCCTCGCCCTCAGCCCCAGCTGCTCTGTCGTGGTGGGCGTGTGGGTCAGCTTTGTCTTCTGCCCCCCCAGTGCATGCAAATCCAGCCTGCCTGGGTAGATAAATCAAGTTCATCGCCGTGCTAGCTGATCGCCCTATGCGGAGATGTTAATCAAGAAAGAATAACGAACCTTCAAGTAAAACGGCTCTCGTTCTAAACTGGTCCTTATTTCTGAGACTTCTGCATCTACCAAACAGGATAAAGTATTTTTTATTCTGTAGCAAAACACTTTGAGGCTAATGGATGAAAAGAGCTAGGTACTGATCAGGAAGATGGGGATCTTTTTTACCCTCTCTTCCTACTCCCTTTGAAAGTATTCCCTGCCATCATCCTTTGAAACAATCCCTAAAACTCAAGACACTTCTCTCAGATCCTGGGGCTTGCTGACTTTTCTGTCTTTCTGTGTCTACAGCCAATCTCGCTGAAAAGGTTTAAGCAAAATAATCTCCATGCAAACATTCTGCAAATAGATCAATTCTGCATCCGGTATCAAACATCCTACCCGGAGCCCACTGAGTAAATGGATGTCTTTGCTATAAAATTATAAACAAGAATTTCATGTAACATCATAACCATATAGATCAGAAACAACTTAACTTTCAGCATAGAGTTTTCAGTATTGCAATAACAGCAGTATAAGAGGCCACGTTTTCTGTGCATTGCAAAGGACAAGCAATTAAGCTCAGCATCCTCGCAAGAGTAGTTTGCCTTTGGTGCCTGATTTAAGGCTACGTGGAGCAGGCTACGAAAGGTGCGGGGTACCTGAGGCTCCCGTGAAACTGTGATGGAGTTGTGGATGCTTTATATTTTCTGGTAGTCAGCCTGGTGAGATTTTAAGTTTTGCACACAAAACCAGAAGGACGCAAACCGGCAAGAATAACACTTTCAAATAACCCAGGCTGGCTTGCGGAGGGGATAGGGCTGGTTCAGGCCCACGGCACCTGCGCCTGCAGGTAAGCAAAGCTCCCTGTGAGCTCGGCATCGCCCCAGTGGAGCACCCCCTCCCGCCAGCACACCTTCCCAAAGCAAACCACATGCCACAGGGATTTGCTGGGTAAACAACGAGTCACCCCTGCAATATTGGCGCTGGAGAGAAACAGAGGAAGAGCTGTAATAGGTGCTCCTCACCTCACATAACTCACCATGGGAAGATGCTCGGCTGTTTGGGAGAGTGACACACGTAAGGCTCTAACTGAGATGGATTAGACTGCCCCAGAGAGTTGGCTGAATTGTGATAGAGATACCCAGCTCGGAGTCAAAGAGCCGGAGGAAGCCGGGAAGGCTGAGAGCAGCCAGGTTGGGTCAGATGGCTGCTCGCTTTTCCAGGCTGAGGGCTGAGGCCAGCTCCCGGCTCCAGAGCCGAGGCTCCCGCAGCCGGTGGAAGGGCTCCAGCCAGCGCCCCTGGGCGTCGGACGGGGCCTTGGGGTGGGTCACACGCTTTCCGAGAAGGGACGTCTGCCCCCTTCATTAATCTTATCTGGGGATTGCTCCGAAACAAAGCGCTTCGTGAGGCTGGACAGAACCACCGGGGAGCGCTCGGCGGCGAATTCTTTTGCAGGCTCCCTTTTTGTTTTGTATGATTTCCAACATTTCTGGCAAAAACATTTCCTCTGACTGTTTTCCTTCTAGAAACAGCCTCTTCCAGACAGGGCTGCTCTGCCACTATTTAGCTGGGTAGACGTGAGGCTATTTAAAACACAGAGCTGGAACATTAGCAAAACACTTGTCTCATTCCAAGACAAGCAGGGAAGGGGAGGGTGCGCGTCGCCGGGGTGCAACCTTGCTCGTCCCCAGGAGGTTTATGCCTGCGTCATGCCGATTTGTGCTGAATTTAAGGCTTCTGGGGATGGAGCCTGTGACAAAATCTGACAAGTTTTTTGTTTTTTGTTTTTGTTTTTTTTTTAAAAAGCCGCTACTTCACAGCCTTGAGTATTTATGATTTTTGGCTGCCAGCTCTCGCGCACTCTGCGGTCAGCAGTTTAATTATTTACCAGGCTATATAGAGCACCGTTCAAGCAGCAACCATCAAATCCGACATTTTGATAATGCGAGGGTAACTGGGTTATTTCCCCCCCTCCCCCCCCACCAGCTCAACCCCCCTGTTCTGCTGGGAGATGCAGAGTCATAGCTCTGCTGGATTGGCTTCCCGCCACCTCGCTGCTCCTTTAAAACCCCATACCTCCCATTGAAGGAACTCGGTGTCCTGTTCGCCAGGAGGACGTCAATGTTTCTATGGAAACTCTTCCCAAAGATTCTCGCTCTGCGCTGGCGCCGCTGCGTATTGTATGACCGGCTTTGTACACTGCAATTCATTATCGAGGCTGTGACGAAAAGGGAGCAGCTTTCTGCCTGAAGGGAAAAAGCATTCAAAAAAAGCCTAAAAAAACCCCACCTTAATATTAATAAAATAAGCCACTAAAACCAAAGGTGCTAAAGCTGTTTGGTATTTGAGTAATGAATGGAATCTGCTCGCTTGTGCTTCTTGCAATGAAAAATACCGTTTCCTGAATAATTAGCTCAGCTGAAGAAGCTTACAAATTATACGTAAGGTCCTTTTTCTTCCAAGTAGCTGGGGGAAAATTTTCCACCTCTCACCATTACAAGCACGATGATGGATGAGTGTCACGTAGGTAACAAATGGGCCTGAACAGGAACCCTGTGTGTGAACTGCTTTGAGCACAGGGGAGGCTCAAACTCAGGCTCAGGTTTCACATTTCAATTAACGTCTGCGAAGGGGGCACAGAATTAATAGGCTGAAGGAAGATTCACGTTTATTTCCCATTTTCTTCAATAACAGGGAATCGCTGGGACCAGCAGAGGACGTGTTGATGGCATTTACGTACCCCTCCCTTAACTACTTCCGTGCAAAGGGGGCCAGATCGCTAACCCTTCTGCAAACGAGCACCAGGTATTATATACCAGGAAGGCAAAAGGTTTTGGGAACTTCTATTGTAGATTTGCTGTTATTTTATATTCAGAGGTAACTGTTCCCTTTGAAAATCTGAAATTTCTAGGTGCGGGTCTGAAGGAGCCTGGGACCTGATTTTCAGCAGGGCGGGGAAGCCGTAACTCCTGCTGGAAGCAGAAGCGGGCTCTCGGCATCGCAGGAAACCAGGCTGCAGAGTCCCTAAGCAGGTACCCCGAAACCAAGGCACTCAGCTAGTGATGCTTGCAGAAGGGCAAGCCCTTAACCCAGCAGAAGGCTGAGCTCTCTTGAAGAAAAATGTTACGTTCATCTACTATGCTGGGAAACAGCACCGAGTAAAAACCTGAGTAAAGACGAGGATAAGAGGAGACAATGTATTTTATTTTTAAACCTTATGAATTTCTGAGTAGTTCTGCTTTGTCGCTTTCCTAGGGAGGAAGGCAGGGTCAGGAAAATAGGAATATCAAACTCTGCTAGCTCCCTGATACTGTGCTACAGACTTGTATTACCTTTAATTGACGTTTCTGAGTGCATCTTCATTGATTTGCTCCAGCCGCGCTCTCTGTGCAGAGAACATTCTATTCTCAGAGCATAATCTAGACCCATGCAAACAATATAGATGTTTCCTGATAACATAATTCAGAAAAAGGAGGTGTAATTACTGCCTATGCTGAATACACGGCATCTCTCTGCTTGCCGGCGCGCTGCGAACCCGTGACCCCTTTCGGAATCTGTACAGGGAGAAACTCCCAAATCCTTCAATGTGGTTCTCATTTAGCCGAGAGCCTTTTCCATCTTATTAAATATGCTGGCCCTCATGCCTTTGATTTTTAGCTTCCTAATGATAGCTCATGCTGAAATTATTTAGAAGGATCTCAAAGGCTCTTACAGATGAAATTCGGGGATCATTCTTGCGGAAATGCGTCTGTTCGTGGAAGAGGGGACAGCAGCAACGGGGGCATCTGCAGCGGAGGAATGGGGAAGGGACCAGGCAAGTTCTCCCTGGGGTACCTTGTTCTTTTAAGAAGCAGGTTCTTGCTTTTAAGGACTGCTCTTAAATATTTGAAGAGGAGGTTGGAACTCATCTGACCTACTCCAAAAACAAAAAAAAGGCTGCTTGCCTATGCATAGTCCAATTGCTGTGATTTAAGATGAGTGGTTGGAGCACTTTGGTCTTATAAATCATCCCATAAGCACTACATTTCATTGTCTTCTCACTGATGGAAGGATATACAGAGTGAGGCATTACAATTTAAATTTTCATCTCTAGGGTCAAATCTGTCACAGTTCAGTAGTGGCTGGAAAGCATTCCCCTGTAGTGGGGTTTTATGTGAAATAAGCACATGTCCCTCCACTGCGTGGTCAGTGGAGATCCATATCACAGAAAAATCACCGCTGTAATCGCTCCCTCTATCAGCTCCTCAGGAAAAAATAATAAATAAATAAGAAAAATAAATCGATGACTGAATTGGCTCTGGAGATTCAATAACTCTCCTCTCCTGTAGAGAGTGGTCCCCCCTGAACACTTTTCCACATTGCAAAGCCACCACATAATGCAACAATTCAGCTCCGCTGACAGCCTCGGCTAAAATAGCCCCGGAGCCGCACGGGGAGATAGGAGAGGTGGTGTAGGTTAGCGCTGAGGTGCTTGGCAGGGTTGTCAGCGGGAACCATGCCTGCACTAAAGGAGTTTTTCAAGTGACTTCAGCAAGACCAGAATTAGCTGGTAAGCCTGATGCAACGATTCAGTGCGGAGCCCTTTTGTATTTTGAGTTCCTGCTCATCAGGTATCGGCTTCTCCCCATATTCTGCAGCACCGGTGGCAGCTTTCCCGTGGCGCTGGCGGTTAATGAACGGGTACGCGTTGGGTCTGGGACCTCCTGTCAAAGGAGAAGCCCCAACTCTGCAGTCCATTTCCATACTGGGATCCAGTGGAGCCTAAATTGAACTTGCCCTGTGACCCTGGGTGAAGCCCGGCTACAGACAAAAAGCATTTACTGTTTAAAACTCTTTAAACAGCGTCCTAAATAGGCCTTAAGAACCAAAGGTGCATATTGCAATTAGACATCAATATCTGGGTTGGACACGGTGGGAGCAAGACAGTTCAGCAACCACTGGGATTAAGAGAGAGGAGACCATCTTCAAGGAAAATAACGGTTACCAAATACGTTGTGATCCAGCAGAAAATGCAAGAAAAGAGGAACCAGTTTACACAAATGAGGGTAAATACTACTGGCAGTGTTAATCCTTTAGTCTTCATACCGCTACGTATCCTCCCAAATCCCAAGTCCGGTGGGTCCGGACAGCCCAGAGGGTTTGGTTTAAAAGCAATTCAGGTTAGTTCTGCAGAATTAGCACGGGTGAGACTAAACCGTGTAGCTCACGACATAACAATTTTACCCTGTTCATGCTAAGAAAACAAACTGACGTGTAATCTGTTTGGAAAAAAAATAAATGAACAAAACCCAGCCCTTTTCTAATACGGCAGAAGAGCAGATAAATCAATGACAGAGAGGAACTAGAGGTGAAAGTTTAGAAAAACATACATAAATACATTTATTTTTAAATGCTTTCATTTAAAGTCACAGGAAAACCATTCTCTGTACACAGTTCCTGGGGTCTCTTTAAACAGGGAAAGAAGATTAAAATACTAATCTCTGCCGATTTCCCTGTGTAGCAGCAAAAATGAGCGTGGCTAGAAAGACTGACCTATGAGAAAAGATTAGGAAGAGCTAAGTTGGTATAGCTTGGCTAAACAACAGCAGCGAACGAGGGACACGCTGGCAGGGTGCAAAACCAGAGAAAAATGGAGTGTTATTTGGAAAGACAACAGAGTTGGGGGATGCAAATTAAAGAAAGGTCAGGCAGAACACTAGAGAAATGTCCTTTAAGACTCCGGCATGCATTTTCGGGAATGCAAGCAACGGTACTCTGAAAATATAAGCACGGGGCCGAGCAAAACGCTGGGGCGAGGATCGTCGGGTGTGACCAGTGACTTTAAGCGCTTCTATTCTTGAGTTTCCCAAGCAAATCACCTTTAGAAAAGTGACAGCTCAGCTAGTACTATAAATCATTTCTTCTCCAGCTAGGCGTCCAGCAGCCACCCATCGTTTCTTAGAATCTTGAGCAAAAAATAAAGCGCAAGGAACAATCCTGCGCTCTGAGGGAATGGACAAGCTAATCTAATACATCGTTGTCATCTCTGGTTTCCATGGCAGTTGCATAATCAGACATTTAGGTAAGTAGAGGTTTCCTCCTTACGCAGCAGCCTGTGATCTCACGTGCACCTACGGTAGCACCCGTTTGAATGGAAGCGACGTGCCAGTCATGTGTAAAACTAGTTTTTTAACGCTTCTGTCTTATTTTTGTTTATTTATTGTGGCAAGTCAGCCTGGAGAGTACTGCTCACACATGACTAACTTCTTGTTGTGGTCGTCTTGTGGTCCAAAAATAAGCACAGTCCCCAGGTCTGATGAATGGCTGGGCTCCACGCTTGCTCAGCGATTCAGTATGGAAAGCGACTGCGTATTCCCGAATCCTGAGCCCGGTGCAGGGCCTAAACCGACAGCCTTCAAGCAGCTCTAATCCACAAAGGTTACCGGTTGCCCTCAGACACTGTTTCAGGTTTGCCAGGTCGGGATTTCCTCACCACATCCCTCCCGCAAAGGACCAGAGCAAGGGCTGTCCTGGGAGAGCTCCGAGGGTTTGTCTTGGCCAAATTGGGATTCCTCAGGGCGGGAGAGGAATGCCCAGCTCTGCTTCCCCTGCAGAGGCTTCGTCAGGGCTCCCCTGAGCTCATGCCTATGCAGAGTGTCATAAAGCAATGCCAAAAATGCAGATGTTTTCTCATACGCGATATTAATTGAAATGAAGAAAAGCAGAACCAGTCTGTGAAATCTCAGTCCTACTCCCACCTAAGTTCACACAATAAGAGTGAAAAGCAAGCAAAAGTAACTGCAGTTAAACCTGCTTGCAAAAAATCCCCAAAGCACTTAAAAAAAAAAATAAAAAAAAAATCAGCCACCTGGAAGAAGTGGCTTTTATCTAAAGGCTGCAGACGTCAGCCGTGCAGGGAGTTGATCCCAGTAGGCAAATAATTCTTAATATAGATGTTGTGGGGTATCAGAGACTCCTCAAAACCTGTTCAGAATCCGTGGCCGGTTAGTTGATCCTGAAACGTCAGTGGCCCTTTTTCAGGCCGCCCTCTCGGTACTGTTTTGTATCGCTCTGCATCAGCCACTGTATGCAAAAATACCCTCTGAGAAGAGGGGAACAGGCAAGAACAGGAATCTAATCCATTCTGCCAGCTTTTGCTGCCTCAAATTTGTGGGGCTTTTGTCAGCCTCTAAATGTTGCAGTGCCTTCTCCCGGAGATCCCACTATTAGAATGACACAAAGTATATTACGGGCTATTGTTCCCAATGTCAAACAATCAGCAAAAATATCTCCGCTTGCTCCTCAGCCTGATCTCCCTTCTCCCACTGAAGCTGATTTAGCAACAAAGAGAGAGAAAGGTAGGGTGGATGGGGGTTTGCAAGGGATCGTCAATTGGATTTTGTAAACCCCGCAGTACCTCGCAGCAGGCTTCAATTTCCCCTGAACCCCCTGCAGCTCCTATTAGCCTCGATAACCGGTTCTAATTGTGGCCAGGACATTTGGCCAGGACGTTTGCCCAGCTTTCTGAAGGGGCGGGGGGTGGCGGGGCTCGTTTGCTCGTGCGACGCGACGGCTACCTCCGCGCAGCAAACGCAGGCTGTGTAATGGCTTAATTACACCGAGCGTTCCTGCTCCGTAGAGCTGGGCTCTGACGCACGTTACGTAACTGGATTGTTAATGCTTTTTATATGTTGGCGGAACTGAAATTAAAAGAGGAAATTATTCTCCTGATGCTCAACTCTAATCCCCATCTGTCTGTGTTTTTACTTTTCTGCACTTGCAAAGCTCCCTGATCAAAAGGTCTTGAATAGATTCCAGATTTCCAATTTAGTTTGCTTATGCAACCCAAAATATTATGGCAGTCTTTCCTGGGGGCGATTAAGCATATATTTTCAGTTCCTCCAGTTCTCTCTGTTCCAAGAGCGCTAAAAATGGCATAAAGCTTTAGCTCATTCCATACTGTTAGCACCACAAACAACTTCTTTTTTTTTTTTTTTAAAGACTTTTTAAAAAGATAGGATTAGCCAAGAGCTTTGCAGAGAAGGAATTTATTCTGAAAAAAAAAAAATGTGATTTGTTAAATGTCCCCCATGCATTGGCAAAAAAAAAAAACAAACCAGGGAGTCTATACTGATAGAGCTGCGCAGCCAAAGCAAACAAGAGGGGACCAGACGGGCGAGGAGGGAGCTACATCCCTCAGCAACCTGAATCCAAAAATCTCGAGAGCTCTTTGGATCTAGGCTTTCGCTTTGTCCTGCCTTAAGGGTGAGCTTTGGCCGGACAGTTGGGAGCAGACCTGATCTTTCTTGTGCTACTTGGATCGTCCCCATCTGAAAATCGGCACTGATCTTTTATATCCATTTACTTTTCTTTCCCAGCCCCCAACCCTTCGCCTGGTGCTAGAACTAAGTGATCAGCTGCCGGTTTTATTTCAGGGAGCGAGGAGACTCCTTACGCCGGAAAATGTAGCGTTTTACCCAAAGTGCCAATGAATAAACCCAAAGCACCTCTGCCACAGTTGCGTTGCGTTGCCCTTTTGGTTTCCAAGCGCAGGACGGGAGCTGGCGCCCACGATGCTCGTCTGTGCCACGCGCGGTCTCGGTGCTGCGGCACGGGAGCAGGCGGCAGGGAGGATGCTTGGTGCCATTCCTGTTGGGCGCCCTGTTATTAAAGAGGTTTCTTTAATTTTAAATACAGAAGGGAAGTCTTTATTTACCCCGGGCTGATGAGCGCCTGCTTGCACGGGTGACGGTGCCTGATGCACCAGATAACTATGCACAGGATGGTGTCACCCCCTCTGGCCACCGGTGCTGTGCTTATGGCAGCTGTCAGATGCCCGCATCATGGGGCGGCTCTGGGTCAAAAAATCCCAGTGGCGCTTTTTCCAAATTTGGATTACAGAAGCTGTGATTTAAGGCTGTTGCTGGATCCCAGAAAATACCGATTTCTGGCTCAGCCAGGACTTTGAGCCTTTCCAGGGTAATTTGATTTGAGAGTTCGAGCGCTGCCAGTCTCACAGGTTTCAGAAAAACTCAGCACAGGAGATGCCCAGGAACAGAATAGGTGATCTTGGGAGAAACCCCACTGACCCCAACCTGCCTGGTTTTGCTGGACTCATCTTCAGACCGTGTCTCTGACTATTTTGACAACCCATCAAACTCTACCCAGAACATCTCCAGACTGAGCTTTCCCTCCAGCAAGGTCTAGTCTTAAACACACCGACACGCTTGAAGCCTTGAAACAGAAGGGGTATTGTGGAAATCACCGCCACAACAGACACATCCAGCAAAGGGAATACGGCTCACACGTACTCAGCAAAGCGGCTCCAGTCGCATCACATGAGCCATTTATTATCTGTATTTCAGCAACACCCACAGGCTTCAGGCAGAGACCTGCACTGTGCATGTACAACATCCAAATATAGAGCCAGACGACAGTCAGTGCAACCACAAAGCTTCACTCACTTGAAAAGCATCCCTCCCTTCCCTGCCCTGGCAATAGTCCCTCCAGCCCCAAACTGGGGAAGACGGTGTGGGGCAGCCTGTGCCACTAGGGAGGAGCTGCTCTTGCTTTTACCAGCAATAGGATATTTTAAGGAATTTTAAAAATGTTTTTAGCAGTGTGACAGATCCACCGGTTCTAGAAAGGCATCTGCCAGACCTGCTCAGGGTCCACGTTTGGGGAGAATTAAGCATATGCTAGAAATCCCTTGTCTCCGGTTAAAGCAAAGCACATATAAATGCTTGGCTGAGCAGAGGTGGACGTAAGGACGTACCTAGCTTTAGGCATGTGCTTAACTCTTTTGTAAAATTATACTGAAGATTATCAAGTGCTTTTGCTGAATCAGGCCCGAGTGGTCCTCAAACCAGCATCCTCTTGAGCGAGGTGCCTTTCATCCACGTTTAATTTGAAAACATGCTCAGAAAACACTGTTAAAAAGAAAAATTAAAGAGCCAGGAGCCTTTAGAGAATGGAAATAACTAACTGAGGAAATCATTAATCTGCACAAACCAGGAGCCAGCTTTAAAAAGAAACTTTGACTTGTACTGGTTCAGCATTTGCACGTAGATGAAAGATACTTTAGCTCCAGGGACCTGATCTGTGATGGATTTTCCCCCCCAGCTCATGTCACAGATGCTGCCGCCAGGCTGGGCATGTTCAGCCTCACACATGTGCCCTTCAGTCCGGCCCAAAAGCAGGTTATTTCGCAAACCAGGGTGGGAGGAAACCTGCGTGTAACCGACGTGCCCTGGGCAGGCTGTGGGGGGGCCCCTGGGTGCGCGGGGGCTCCGTCCGGGGGAGGTCCCCGATCAAATGTTGCTGCTCTCAGCAGCGAGCGCCCCACGTATAAATAACCCCAGATCCCCTTACTTCGTGACCTTCATTTCTGAGCCCTGCCAAACCAGCTCTGCGCAAATCCAAACTTATCGTGTTCACACCTCCGCCCCAGACAAGCGTCCCTGTGCTTTCTGGGCTCCTGTCCCAGCACGGGGTGTTGGCGAGGCCCCCCCACAGGAACCAGCCCCCCCAAAGCGGCCGCATGGCAGCAAGGGGAATCGCCTCCAGATAAGCGTGGCTCAGCTGGATTCAGCCTCAGTGCCATTGGGGTGGTTTGCCAGGAGATGGGGTGTACAGCAAGGTCTTAAGCAGCATGGAAAAGGCTTCATAAATGGGACTCACAGATGATCAGATGTTTGACTACAAAATAGTAAAGTTTAGGTCGAATTTATGTGAAACAGAGCTGTGCTTTGCAAACCTTTACCTTTTCCTTTATGGGTCTTTTGAATGCTAAACTCACTGCAGATAAAATTATTGAAGTGCACATAACACAGAGATTGTGCCCTCTTCCCCTCCCCAGACTTTCATCAAGAGGAGATTTCCTGGTTAGACTTAGGCTTTCAAATCTTAGGCCAGACTGGCAGCGTTTCAAGTCAACTCGGGCTGATCTGAGGCTTGGATGCAAAAACTCAGTGACCCAAACCAGGAGGAAACGTGGCTGTTCCCACATTGGTCTGAAGCTAAAGCGCGCTGCTGACCCGGGCGCTGAGCTTCGGAGCAAGCTGGCTGCGAGCGCGCAGGGCGCGTGCGCCCAAGGCACCCGGGGGAACAGGGCATCCCAGAAAAACAGCCCAGAAAAACAACCCCCTGGCCAAATACCTGCCTGAGCACGCACGCGGCCTTATTATCATTTATGGGCCACGCAGCGTTCCTCAACAGCTCAAGAAGAGAAATGTTATTTCTTTAGCAGACTTGCATTTCCTATTAACTATAATTGACCAAATAAATCTCAGGCGCTAGCACAGCCGATCTGGGTTTTTTTTCCCTCGCCATAAAGTGTCTATCACCAGGTGTTTTCCTCAAAGTTTGATTTTGAAATTTTATCAGAACAACAGTGAAAATGAATAACATATAATTCCTTCCCTAGCAATTTGTTGTAAATATTTAAAGGCTTTAAAAAAAAAAAAAAGAATTCAGAATTACCGCTGGTGGCGCTGAACCTCTCAGCGCACCTCTCTCCCATTGCTGGAGCGGCATAAATCTACCATTTAAATTTTTTTTTTTATCCCCCCACAGGTGCTAGGGGAAGTGAAAACTTTAAGATTTGCTCGCTGCCAGTATGCCCTAGCATTGGCTTTGAAATTCCCAGCAGCACGAGCTTTTGCAGAAGGCAAGGGAGAAGGAGCCCTGTGCGGCCGCTTCCTTGCGTACTCGGAGGATTCGTGGTTCCGACTTCCTCGCGGCACGGGTCAGCTCTGCGAGCAGCGGAGCACAGCGCTCCAGTGCATTTCCACATTTGCCACCGCAGGAAATCCCTGTTTTGAAGCTGCAGCGGTGTCTCTTGGAAAAGCTTTTGAGAAGAAGCTTTTGGGATACAAGACCCACTGGTCCGTGACCCTTTCCGTGCAGGACATGGGCTTCAACTCTGCTAAACCCACCGGCCGTCGTTCCTTCAAGCATCCAAACCCAGTAAGAAGTGCTAGGCAACAAAGTTTTGAGTATGCGGAAAAGTGGAACGTCCAAAAAAATGGCCTTGAAAAGTTTGTGGCCTTGTGGGTTTGTGCCTTCAGCCCCAGGCTCACGCGCACCCGGGTACCGCGCGTCGCGGGGCGCTGACCCGAGGGCCGGGGCCGGCTGCGGCTGGGCAGGGGGGTCCCCCCGTGCCGTTCGCCGGGGCTGCGGCCAAAACCCTCACCCTGAAGACAGGAGTAATAGCAGATGGCGGCGTTTCCTCCCTGCCAGCGGTTCCTGAAGGCTTAAAAGCTTTGCTTTGGTTTTAAAATGCTTCTTTCAGCACTGTGAATGCCCAGGGCCTTTTTTAAATTAAAATAAGAAAAAACAAACAAACAAAAAACCCCAAACCAACTTGTAAAAGCTGAAAGGATAAAGGGCAGAATTTCTCTTCCCTCATTTGAATTCCTCATTCAAGCAATAATTCTTCATTGAAGGAATAAAAATAAAATTAGTAATTGTGTAATTGACCGCTCTGAGCACACCATACTTTTCAGATGATGTTTCTTCACAGTCAGGGCTTTAGAGCTGTGCCTGTTTAAGAAACCAGAGAGTTCAGGTGAAGCCTGGGTTACGCAGTATTTACTTGGACAAGTAGGTTTCAAAAACAGGTATTTTGCAACATTTTTTTCACCATTAGCTTGAGCCTGAAGCTGTGCTGCGTTTCGCCCGCGCCTGCTTCTGGAAAGGAACCTCAGCTGGATCTGGGCAAACTCCGGCTGTGCTTTAGGCACAAACTCGTCTTCATGGGGCTCTTAATTTCTCTGTAATTGACAGCCTTCCGTCCTGGTAACGCTGAGCTGCGGCTGGATAACGAACAGCTGTCGGGGGCTGAATGGGCCAGTGTTGTGCCCTGCAACTTCAAAGTCATTTTAAATAGTGAGACTGCTTGTGCTATTTGGGATCTCGGAGGGAATCCCAGCTCATCTCAAAAATATTTCCATCGCTTGCTCGTCCTGACCACGGTGTGAACCCAGGAGGTCTGGCAGGTCCAGCGGGGAGTTTGTGCTAGTGCCAAAGCGGAGGTCAGCACAGCCATACCTGCCCAGAGATCGGGTGTCACACAGGGTTATTTATGAAAATATTTTCACTTCCCCCCCCCAGATAAATAATGAAGGATCTACTGAATTGGAAGCTGGGACCGTGATCTCTGGCTCAACTGTGTCGTTTTTAAAACAGCGCTGTAACATTAGAAAAAAAACCCAGAACAAAAACCCCAACACTATTCAGTGTCAGCCTTACTTTGGGGTTCTTTCATTCTTGTTAAAAACTGCAAAATACTGATATCCCAGGTCAGACCGTGACTGCTGGAAATACTGTGCGACTCTATTTCAGGTAATTTAAAAATGCTTCTGAAAAGCAATATATAGGACACTGAAGCAAGCTATGAAACTTCCTATCAAAGAACTTTATTTTTCCCTTCGTCCCCAGCACCTCCATGTTTAACCTGCCCAAAACCAGCAATGGGGAGGAAGCCAGTGGCCGACGTGGCACGGGCACCTCTGCATTTCCCGGGAGGGGTAACCACATCGCACCCCCCGGGGCCCTGCCGTGGAAATGCTATATTTGAAACAGAGCCCCAAAGTAGTGCAGCCCCTTGGGTAAGGGCGGTTGTGTAAAGACGGTTTATTCTCCTGCAAGAGCAAGCGAAGTTGCAGCTGCCCTGGGGACTTTTCACAGGCTTCGGCTCTGGATCCGTCCTTCGCATCCAGTCTGATGGGAGCAGCGGTTCAGTGCTCGGGTGAAATCTGTTGTTTCCCGTAGGAAAAGCACGGATCCCTCTAGAAGACCATGATCTGCTTCGTGCACACCTTTTGTATCACTGGAAACCTCCACAGCTGGATATGCAATATTTGTCATCGCCAGTTATAATATAAACCCTCTCGTGTAGAGGCAGATAAAAAACAATCCGCGCTGCCCTTTCCTGCTGCAAAATAAATACGTTGCTACAAGCGTCTCTTTTTTGCCCTATCCCCATTGCCATTTGCAACACAAATGTTAGCAAGAATAGCTAAAGTGGAATAACAACGATCTTTTCCTTTCTCTTCTTCTGGAATTCATTTCCAGTGCATTGGGTTTTAAAACTGCTTGAGAGCAAAGTCTAAAAGTACTATGTCTTCAGGATGGTCTGGGTGTAATCCAACAGTATTGTAAATCTATCAAAACCAACATAAACTGTTATTTGTATTTTTCTGTGTTCATGGGGAAAAGAAAATTATATACCAAGATAAACTGAACCATTCTCTTTGAACTTTTTCTTTGTTTGAATCCAATACTCTGGAAGCCAGCAAGTTAATCGTACTGCAAAACGCATCAGGCTTGCAAGCTTAGATTTTTTTTCCCCCCCTAATGAGCAAGTGTTCCGTGTGATAACTCGGGGAATTATACTTTCTGAATGGTGGGAAAATACACAATTATGTCACATCCCCCAACCTAAACACACTAGTCAGGAAATACAAAAAATTCTTTTTCGTGGAGAACTTCAGTTGGGGATTATAATGCCATTTGAAATGCTCCTTCTTAATGACGCTGCTCCTATTCATGTTTCTTTTGCAGCGTTTTCTGAATTGTTGGAGGTATTTGCATCCGATTTCTTAGCCTGGAAAATGTATTTTTCCCCTTATAGAGTAACACTATATCTTAGAACCGTCTCTGTTTTGATGTTTTGAAGTAGGTACTCTTGACATAACTATTAACGCCTCATGGTGCAATTAATCATCTTGCTGCGTTTCCGAGGATAATTGCTATTTCTGATACAGTAAATCACCCGTTTCCGTTGATCGGCAAGTCTCGGGTGGGCTGGAGGTCAGCCGCTCTCCATTCCTGTCTGCACAACGCGAGCCCCAGCACCGCAAAACCTGCCTCTGAGCCTTGCCAGAAGAGACCAGAGCAGCAAGTCCGACCTCTACCAGTGCCTTCAAACCTCTGCCTTTATTCGAACCCTCCGGGCAATCCCCTGCTCTCCCCTTGCCACGTTGGCGGCGCAGCTTTCTCCCCATAAGAGCCCCAGCTAGGATGCAACGTACACACAAACCGAGCTGGCAACCGAGCTTCATTAGTGCTGTGGGAGAAAGCTGAGCATCCTTCTGCAGAGCTTTCCACGCAGCAGCCGGCATTGTTTAGCTTTGAACCTCTCAGATTAAACTTTTCTGCAAAATTTATTTTGATGGGGATTTTTCTTGTTGCAACAAAAAGTCATGCCAGCTTCGGGAAAAGCCAACCCGTTCCAATCAGAGGAGAAAAATGTGCAAATTGCAAAACATGGCAAGTTTTTCGGGATGGAACAAGCCCAGATGGATTCTCCTGTTTTCTTTGCCAGAAGGAGGAGTGACTCAGAGCTCATGCGTTTTACGGTGAAGGCTCGGCACCCTGCCACAGCCGCGGGCCCCAGGGACAGGACGGGGACCAGAGACTGATGGCAGTGTTCAGAATCAGCCACTTTTCACTTACTGGAGACCAAAGAACAGATCCCGGCGCATCAAAGTTGAAGGACAAGCATGGCTTTTGTTGCTCACTAGAAACGTCTGCTTTATTTTTCTGGAAATTGGCTCCTTGTTTCCTTAGAAACCCCTCTTGGTAGAAGTAAATGCACCTGAGCGTAGCTTAGCAATGGGAAATTTCTACATACGTTGCTGCATCCACTTCCACCCACTCACAGTGTCTCCATAAGCTTCCGTGTCAGCCCTGCCATTACACAGTGTACGGGCTCATCGCTAGCGGAGAAGGTGCGGTTGGAGACCGAGGAGCCCGTTAACCAAAGTCTTAGCAAAGAACAAAAATAAACCCTCACCAGTCACCGTTGCAAATGTTGCTCCCAAGGGATGGGAAAAATCGTACGCCGAGATGTACGCGCATAAGCCTGCCTACGCCTCTGTGTGGGAAGGGGTTTAATAGAGAGCCGAGAAAGAGCCTGCGTGTAGGAGGAGAAAAGAGCAGATGTTAGCAGTGCCTTTTTGTTTTCCTGGATGGCACGGCAGGGAGGGAAGATGGAAAGGAGAGCTCCCCTTCTGCAGAAATAGAAGCTGAAGACGCTAGCTGCAGGAGATGGGATGGGCTTTTTCCACTTGTCCAGGTCAGACTCGGAGGTGTTTGCAGCAGCAGAGTCCATCAGATGAAGACTTGGGGCTCACTGGCAGGACCGTGCATTGACCATCCTGGAGTGCCAAGCATGCCACGAGCCTTGTTCTGAGGTGTCTGGCTTGGGAACGACTTCTCCCTGCGCTTATGGAGACTGGAGCAGGTCCCTTCACACCCCCCCCAGGGACCACAGGGCTGGAGACAGTCACAGACTGGCCAGACTGTGTTTTAAACCAACACTTAGGGGGCATCTTCCATCAGGAGCCCTTTACCTGGTTTCTGAGTATACCAATGTTTCCAGTTCCACTACAAAAAACTTTGGTGACTTTCCAAAGAATCATCCCGCTCCCCAAAATAGCCGTGTGGGATGCAAGTACATGTAATTCAACGTGTAACTCTCAAAGCAGGAGAGGGCTGGATAACTCACCACATCAGACATGCACATTATGTTGCAGGGCCATACTACTGCATTTAATACCCCAAATTTTATGCCAGGCTGTTTCATAATCTACAATGCAAATTCCAGGTGGACGGCAGTGCCTGGTGAGCTGCCAGGCACACACACCCCGCTCCTCCTACAAGCAGAGGGGCTCCTTTTCGGGAGAAAGGGCTTGCAGGTCGGATACAAAGTGCCAAACTAAGTCAGAGCAGGAGCGAGTTGCGCTGGTGTGGAGCACAGAACTGGAAGTTAGGAGGGCCAAATAATGCCTGGACTTGCCACAAATATCCTCTGTTATTTAGTTTGCACTATGGTAGCTTTTAGAAGCCCTCAGGTTAACCCTCAGCACTGTACTGCAGAGAGAGTCCCTGCTCGGAAGACTTGAGAGTCTAAATATCACACGGAGTTTCTCTGTGCCTCTGTAATAGGTGCCTCACTCCGAGAAGGGCTTGGGCTGTGCAAATACTGGAGGAGTGCTTGGACTCGACATGCAGAGGCTGCTCGGGTGTCAAACTAATTACCCAGCCATGTTTTTTTATATATATACTGTTCTTAACTGGCAAAGGGCGAGCAGGCTGCTCGCCCCATCGTCCTGCGCAGCAGCTTCGCAAGGCAGAGATACAGGGGCCCTTTAAAACTTGCATGAATGAGGCTCTCATAAATTCCATATTTGAGAAACTCTGGCTGTATCCTTTGGTCATAAAAAGAAATTAAAACTGCATATAACATTCAGTACCCTGTAATCCTGCTGCACAGCCTTGTGCCTGCATAAATCAGAGCCTCTCATGAATATTGCACTGTACCTGCAGCTGCCTGACCCACATGATTAAAAAAAGATAAATAAAATGAAAACAAAGCGACAGTCACGTAAAGGCTTCGCAGACAGCACCTGCTTTCTGAAAGCCTGAAAGGTCACCAAAAGCAACCTGAGAAGTACACAGATTTCAGGGACCTGATCAAAGCCTTAAAAGGAGGAGAGAGCGTGGTCTTTTCTTCCTCTCTTACAACAGTGAAGAAGGCCCTGTAACACATGGCAAATCCCCTGGCAGGGGTTTTGTGGTCATGGAGAGGGACAAACTGCAGAACACCCCGAGGGTGAAGGGGAGCAAGGAGGAAAACCTATTTTATAACCCTTGGAGGAGGAGCAAGACCCAGGCTTCAACAGTAAAGTGCTTTTCCATGAGAAATAACTCACAAAAGTTTAGGATTTCAAATTTTGTCTTGGTTAAAGATAAGGATCTGCTCCATTTTTTTAATCCCAAAATTTTACAGAATGGAAATCTAGCTTCTTGTCTAGCTCCAGAAGAGAGACCAGGGATAGCTGCTGTTAGCAGCTTCCCCGGAGACCTAGAAAACAGATCACGGTGCCCAGGGGTGGGTTTTGTTGCAGAACCTTCAGTAATGGTCAACAAAAATTGCGGCCAAGACATCCCCCTCTTCCCTCTCCACCGTTGCCCGTGTTTGCTGCCCAGCAGGTCTCACTCCCAGAATTTGCATGCGGGAACAGCAAAAAGGCAGGTAAAAGCCAGTGAACAGCACAGCGTAAACCCACCTTCTCTGGATGGATCAGAGACCGCGGGCCAGGATTGTCGCTCTCTGGCCATTTACTTGCTTCGCACCCTTTGCCAAGTTAGTTTGCTTCTGCCTCAGTTTCCCCACGTGTGAGTAGTAAAGCTTTAGCTACTTCAACCCCTTGTCCACCGAGCATCCTAGAATATACCTGAGCTCTGACCCGTGTGACTTTACATCGTGCCTTGTTTAGACTCGCTGCATGCTGCCTTCCGACCAAACAGTGGATTTTTTTTTTTCTATAATAACAGCACCCCCGCTTTCAGCTCCTCACATCGCAGCTTCTCCTACATCAGCCAGAAACACAACGCAGCATTGTGCCCCCATTGCTCTCTTGCAAAATCCGGC
Source organism: Phalacrocorax carbo (assembly GCF_963921805.1). Classification (NCBI taxonomy): domain Eukaryota; kingdom Metazoa; phylum Chordata; class Aves; order Suliformes; family Phalacrocoracidae; genus Phalacrocorax; species Phalacrocorax carbo. The sequence goes on from NC_087528.1 coordinate 2,832,270, forward strand.
ATCTTAAGACATTAAGCAAAGGTTTGTATTGCAGCCAATAAATACCATTAAAAGGGTATTGAATGCTTTTTTCCATTGCCGTTAATTGAGTGAAGAGAAAACAGACTCCACTGCTGTCATATCACATCAAAATAATTAGCTCAACTATAAATAGCTCAACTTACTCACTTTTTTCTTTTCCTCTCTTTTTTAAGGTCAAGACTGCAGCCAAAAAGAGTAGCAGCACATCCCAGAAGAACATCACTCTCTTCTGCTGGATTCAGACAAAACAGCGAGATGAGGGAGTGCATCTGTAATCAATGATCCCAGGGCCACACAATTACATCATAATTAGAGAAATAATTAGTCCCATTTAGGTAAGAAGAGGGGGAAAAGAGTGTTAGCAAGCCCACATCTATGCAATTTTATTTTAGCTTAATTAATGAGCATTTTCAAACCAATTTTAGCTAAACTGCCTTTGTTTTTGTTGGATGATGCTTCTGTATCGAGTTAGCTTATTCTTTAATCACCTCAGCATTAAGTAGAGCTTCTACACGAGTAAAATGAGTAGAAGAAGCTGTGACACCAAGGCGTTTTCTTCACCTTAATTAAGGGGTTTCAAACCCCAAGGCAGCGGGAGCCCTGCCCGTGCATTTGCTGCAGCTGACCCTCATCCCCGCTGCCACTCGTTGGAGGGTACATGCTGAATATCCAGGCGCCTCTGGGTGCCACCCTGTCCAGGTGCTATAAAGAGCAATAAGAATAAGCAGTTTTAGCAACACTGAGGGCAGGCTCTTTTACTCTGCTCCTGGATATCTAAAATAGACACAGCTGTAAGAAAGCTATTTATTGCTTGACCCAAAGAGCAGCCACACCGTGTTCCCACACCTTTCCTGCTGCATGAGTTTTGCCGTCATTTCAGAATTGTCACCGTGTTACAGCAATTAATATCTTCAGGAGCCAACAGATCAAATCCATGCTAGATGCATGTAATTCGTAGTTGCACTAATTAGAAGAGGTCCCTGAAGTTTCTGTAAGGGTGTTCTAACAGAGCTGTTTGTGTGAGGTTGTCATTATCCCCTGGGAAGCCCTGGTGCTTATGACTGCACTTAGGTATTAAACTCCTTTTGAGTGATGTTTATTTTGTGCAATACACAGTCTCAGTTCCAGTCCAAGGGTTGCGCAATGGTGTATTTAGATCCCTCTCTTGCCACTGTATGAAACCTGAATTATTCCTTTTCTTCCTTCCTAACTTCCCAACTCTTTGTGACACCGTAAATCACAGAACCCTCACTGTGCTCGCTCAGGGCCTTTCTGCAGCAGCGTGCAAAGGGGAGCTGAAGTCTCTCTCCACTGCTCAAAGCAAAAGAAGATTTTCTGCAATCACTGAGTTTTCACAGGAGCCAGTGGGAGTTAAATATCCAGCCTGAAAAATATATTTGTGCTCAGGCAGGTCTGGCAGGTCTTCAAGTGGATCCTGACCTATTCGCAGATATTTTTTCCTGCCTAGTCTCACATGCAACCGCATTTTCCAGATACACTTATCTACCTGCCGTACGCAATGATGTATAACCCTGAAGAAAGCAAAGTAAGTGATTATCTTTCCCCAGTCAAGTGCAGTGGAAAGGTCAGATTTAATATGAAGCTGAGGGGCGATGAAATGACAGAGAAAATGTACAAAAATAGAGCTTAGCCTCACTGAAAGGTGGCATGTCAGCTCGGCCGGGTGAAATGCCCAGCAGCACAAACGCACCATTCATTTCCACAGAGGCTGTTGCTCCCTGCTGTTAGATTCGGGACACGGCTCCCCTTCCACGGGAGGTACGTTTTTAGGAAGATCCTGTGAATTCAGCAGGTGAATCATATTCATGAAGCGTGTCCTTCAGCCCCCCGAGAGCCCTCTCCTGTGAGCGTCCCCCCGGGCCCCGCCGCGGGCTCTGCGCAGAACCAGTGACATCCAGCGGCAGCCCGGCTCCCTCACGCTTCCCCCAAAGGAGGGGAGCTGGATTCCGCTTGGATTGTCCCAGGCTGTTGCGATGGAAAAGAGATTTTTTCCCCAGGCCCACACTTCCAATGGCTGGGGAGCTGCTACGCGTCGTATATGCAGCCCTACAGTTATTTATTTTAATCTTGGTAGTGTCGCTGCCTGAGCATTGCTGCACTCTTACAGAACAAGCAGATTGGTCATGTAGATGGAAATAAATGCACAATGCAGCAGCTCCCTGCATTCGGAGCAATACAGTGGCGGTCCCTTTCCGTGCCCTAAATGCAATGGGATATTTCACAGCTTCCATACCTAAATTAGATCCTGCTACGCACATCTTTTTCACCGAGTCCCCCCTAGAGCCCACAGCAGATTTCAAGGAGACATTTTGACCGCTCACTAGGGTTCGAGCCCCAGATCCAAAGTACTTATGTTGAAGATTCAGGATCAGCCACAGAACGTAGGAGTGCCTTTTAAATAATGTCACAGCTGAAAACTAGCTCCTGATTTTACTCACCTGCCTCATTTTCGAGTTCAGGATTCAAAGTTCCTTTCCAAACTCGGCCCCAGGCAGACCTGCTTGGATGGGTAAACGCCTTGAAGGTTACGGTTAAGACGTCAAACTTGGAAGTGGTTATTTTTAATGTTAAGAAAGGGAAGTTTCTGAAACTATGATAGGTCGATAAGAAATAATGGATAATTGTTTCTTTTAAATACAAAGAACAACTCAGTCATAGTATGACTCGTGATAGAGACATTATGAAAGTTATCTGATGAAAGTCTGCATGCTAAATCTTTTTAATATTGCAGAAAAATGTAAGAATTTACTGTCCATGCTAAAGCCTGGGCTTCCTGTAAGAGTATCTTGCCCTGCTTCTGCTGCTCTGCGTTCCCCGTATCTGCCTCTTTTAAACGAGTGCCATGAATCACAGTCTAATAATAATTTTTTAAAGGATTACTTCTTTCCTAGGAAGTCAGATCAATCCCAGTTAAAAGTGAACTGTGTAAATGTGCCAAATGTTAGAGAATAAATCTAAAACCCAGTAGTGATCTGCTTCCTTTATCTACAGATACCGGGTGTGATCCAGATACCAGCACTCCCATCATCTCCTGTGGGCCCGTGGTGTGTAGCTTATCAGGGGGGTTTTCAAGGAAAAAGAAAAACTACGTGTAGAACGAAAAACATATTACAAAAAACCACTAACAGCTAGTTCTGGCCAACTAGAAAGTCAATATATGATCTAAACCGGTCATCTAGACCTTCCCTACTGAAAGTCGGCAGGGCCCCTCGGAGCACACACCCCCTTCATCTGAAACGTAGCACCGCTAACCAAAGAGCTGGTTTCAAACCTCTTTAAGACCCATATGAAGAGTCTATGCCCTGCAGCAAGTTTGGCAGTCAGCACTTTAAAAAATAAACTCAGCTACAGAACGGTGATTTGCATAGTGCACAGTGACTAAAATTAGCCTGCCTCGACTCCATCTCGAGAGGAAGTCTGACTTGCCACTGCAGTTTCAGGTTTCTTGGCTTTAAGAGAAATTCATAGCATCCGAGGAACACAGACGAGTCTTCTGTGCAGTCCTGCTCCTCTTGGCTGGCACTGTTCGCCAAAGCTACATCTCAAAGCTGTCCTACAGCACCAGCAAAAGCCTCATTCTTCCTAACATGGGAAACCAGAGTATGCTGAAACCTGTGAAAGCCCTATTTGCAGTATGAAAATGTTTAGAAGAGGATTTATTAAGGAGAGAGTGTGTTGCAGGTCACGAGATGGTCTGTCCAGGATGTAGGATGGATAAAACCTCTCTGAGAGTTAATCACCACGAGACAGAGGTTTCTTAAAGCAGAGATGTGCCGAAAGGCGCCCTACAGAAGACATACACAATGTAAACTTGTTTTAGGATTAGTAGGTTAGCCTTCGTTAGCTACTGGATTAACGGGAGGTGCCCCCACTTGATTCTCAGTCATTGCCCCACATCGTCCTCATGTAACAGCTCGTGTTCCTCTGTCATAATTCAGTGTGTGATTTGGCTGGCCAAACGGCTCACGCTCGCTCCGTCTCATTTAATTCTGCAGATGTACGGCTATCCGTAGGAGGTCATGCTAGTCCACCATAGATGTCTCTGATGAATTTAAATTATTCAAAAGTCAGTCATCAGCTAAGTGCTAAGCTGTTCCTTTTCTTTTTTATTTCAGCTTGAGATGTGGCTATAGCTTCTCTCCCTGAGATGTATAAATAATTCATTTAGTTATGCAGCGGGATCACTCAGGACCTGTGCTGCAGCGTGCTGCTTGCACAGGTCCCCTTCTCACCTACTGCACCAGCTCAGCTCAACTCTATTTCATCCATCCTCCACAGCTGACATTTTGGGGTGGGGGCCTGGGCCCTTGGACCATGTTTCTCAGGGGTTTGGTTCCTCTAGCCCTGTGAGGTTCCAGATACCTTTGAATCTGAGATCATAGCTACCAAAAAGGTTCATAGCTTAATGCTTGTATTAAATTTGTGCAAAATAAACTTGCTGTAGGGACGATATTGGTTTTTATATTTTATATGAACGCAAGCCAGCATCTAATCTCATTTTCCGCTGTGTTGTACAATTGAAAGGTAATAATTCACTCTTAAAAATACATTTAAAGTTATTTAGTTACTACTTTGACTACAACATATATCTTATGGAAGGAGCCTGGAGTAAAATCTCACTGACGTGCGGAGTCCTGGCTGGTTGCAATTAGGAAGAGAACAGCCCCATGACATGAAACCCGATGATACATTGAACTTCTGACCTATGGGAGAAATCTGATCATCACGACCCAGCTTCTTCTTCATTTCAGCTCTGTTCAGGAAAACAAAAGTCTTCATTCAACATTCAGCTTTCTCCACCCTTCACCACTGGAATTTTTATATGATCTGAATTAAATATGCCAGACTTTGAAGGTAAAGGTTATAAGTGGCTAAGCGAAATCCGTGGTGTCTTTCTGTTGCTTTAGCTGTTGTCCTTAAGCCTTGTACTGATCTGATGAGGCCCTACAGGAAAATGAGGTGCTACCGTGTCCAACTTCACTGTGGTTTAAGCAGAATGAAATAGACTCTAGTATTACAGGATTATTTTTTTTTCTGGACTGGAGGCAATCATTGCTTTTTGCCAACCTTAGCCACATTCTCTGCTCCTAAGTTTAAGAATTAATCCTGAAGTCCTTATTCAGGATTGCTAATATCTGAGGCGAAGTTTGAGCAAGGCGCAGACTACCCAAAGTTTAATTGCTATGCAGCAGTGGTGAGTTGGAGCACCCAATAACCTGCGGTGTGTCACAGCCGTGGAGCTGACACCTCTGCAGTGCTGTGTGAAGATAATTAGGTCTTAAAAGACATGCCACCATGCTGGATGGAGTCCAGTTCAGCAGACCTCCTTATCTGAGTTTCTGCTCAATTTTATGCACATACACTCTTTGCTCATCAACGGCCAGCCTCCGTGGGAGCCAGGAGTGCGTAAGAGGACGACGGCTTCACCCACCCACGCTTCTGATAAGCTAAAAACAGATCGGAGGTCTGAGTCCACTACTCTTAAGCATGTGATAAAATTCTTTGCTAAACTGGGGCCTAAGTCAGTGTGATCTTAGGGTGGAACTCAAATAACTGCTCTTGGAAGAGGAAGAATGGGCACAAGAATGGAGCCAAAGGTTCTTCTGGGGTGATGGGGTGGGGTGAGCAGCAAGAGCCTGAGCAAATAGGAAAGCGGCGTGATCCGAGAGAAGGCGGGATTGTATGACTGGCTCTGTGGCTGCGGCTTGGGAGGAGGAATTTCCTCATGGGAATGTTGCCAGGAGGGTGAGGAAATTGCTTGCTTTTCTAAGCAGAAGCAACTAATAGAGGAGGGGTGAGAACAAAGGTTCTCGCCTGTGTTGTAGGCAGCCACTAAGACATAGTTCTAGTGGCACTTTGAGTTGTATTGTCTAAAATAGCATGCTTGCTTTAGACATTTAAAAGTAGGGTAAAAGTAATAGTGTTTATCTCTTGTGAGCATCTGTGATCGCCATTCAGGAGGTCTGTGGCAATGGCTTCTGTAGTCAAGAATAAAAATAGCCCAAGTCTAAGATATCAGTCCCAGATTTCATCTTAAGTTCTAGAGACCAAGTGTCAGCTAAGTCCCTGGAGCTCCTCATCACACCCAGCTGCTTCTGCTGGGCTGCCTGCTCCCTGCTTCTGCACTTACTTCAGGGCGTTTGGGCCACCCCTCAGATCCTTGTTCTAAACCACACTAAAACTTCTTCATCATGAAATAAGGGAGGGTTTCTGTCCCTCTGAAATAATTTGTGGGAAGGGCATGGAAGGACTAGAAAAGATTATCAACACTTACATGGTTCAGGCTTTTGTCCCTTTTGGAAAATAAGGGAATTGCAATCTGGCTAGAGGACCGTAGCTTCCCTGGAGAACATCTTAGTACATCGGGAGCTAAACGCTGAAATTGGTAGAGCTGTGTGTGCAAGAACCCAGATTCAACACACACAGAGACACATTAGAGCCAAAAAATCTGTGAAAGGCAGAACCAAATACCCTCCCAAAAATGACCCACTCCCCCCAGGGGGGCTTCTGGGCTCTGGGCTGGCCAAAAAGAGGCTGCACAGAAAAGTTCTTTCTGGAAATATTCCTACTACATAAAGGGAAAGAAGACTTTGTGCCTGAAGGATCTCCGTGATTTTATCTCCATTTCGTAGGCGCCATCTACAACTGGTTAGAACCTAAAAATGGTAACTACTGCTCAGAAGAGACAGCAGTCTCTTTTCTCCCTTATACCAGAAAAAATTGTTTTGAACTGACTCTTCTAGATAAATAGCACTTAGAAGTAAGTGCAGCGCTCATGAGTCTAGTGTAGGGGTTCGCAGTCACTTTTCATGCCAAGGATCACAAATTAATTAAGAAAATCTTGTCGCTTGGAAACTCTTCTATTCACAGTTGCATCAAATCACTGTAGCAGTAACTTACATGGAAAAATAACATTAGGGATATTTTTATTTTTAGCTGTCTTAATGAAATATAGCAGATGGAAATAAAGAGGAGAAGCCCGTCCTATGTGACTAGCCATCTGTCTGGGGATCAGCAACAAGTATTTCATGGATCACAGCTAGAAAATTAGTGGGTAATTAAAGTCAGTCTTTGAGCTACCTTACAGTTTTTCACTCTCTTTATTCTACTCTGTAGAGCAGTTTTCAAATGCCACTCGGAACCTACCTGGCCATGAGAGACACGCGTATAGCACCACCCTTAGCTTTGGAGTACTAAACCTTGGGCTGAGCGCCATTGGCTCCCTGCAAGCCTTCCCTCCCTCCTGCAGGGATGTGCAAAGCTCTCAGTGATCACATAGCCATCCGCTCACCATGAGCTCAGCTACCAGGAGCCTAAGGACTATTCCAGATGATCTAAATTTACCTTAAAGACATTCACATCCCACCCTCGGTTCTGTAGCACACCAAGCACTGGGACCGCTGGGACCTGTACTAGGCATGTCATGGAAACCAGGCTACTCACTTGAACACGGAGCAAAGAGCTACTATCCAAAACTAATTTTTTGTGTTGGGTTTCTTACTGACATGTAGCTTTTCCAAGTTCGTTAACTAGCTAGTCTGGAATCTAGCTCTTCAAAACCGCTCCAATTACTTCTACGCACTGTTCAGTTGGAGGAAGCCTGTCTTGTTTAATGACATCCTAAACAGACACACAATCCTGAACGCTGCTAAAGGTCACGCAGCCCGAGCTTTTGGAGATGAGATACTTATTCAATGTTGTCATCGTTATGCCCACTTGGTGCTCACACATGCTGCATTACGGCTGCAGTTTGTTCTCCCTTTCCTTTTTGGGAAAATCAATGCCTTGTCACAAGAAAGTTTTTCTATTTCACCTTTACAGACTATTGCTTATTCTCCTCCGGTAACAGGATATTGTTATCAGGCTGTTTTAACTTTGTTTATTACCTCCATTCTGCCAGCTCCTACAATTCACCTGATACTGGTTTGGTTATTTTTATGCTTTGATTTAAGAACACTGTGCTCCAAGACTGCACTTTAAGAAATGCCCCAAGGAGCAGAGCCAAGGGAGTCATCAGCTTATTTACTGGACTGTACCGAGCCCTACACGGTGCCTTAGGAAATGCCTCTCTTCCTGGAAGTCCAGGGCTAGCTGGTAAAACTCTACTGTATGGCACAAACATAATCTTCAAAAAACCCTCGACACGCAATATCTGAACCTGACGTAGCAGGTGGAAAGTGTGTTATTCCTCATACAGGGAAGGAGGCCCCACTGACAGAGCTTAAATCTAGGAAATCCTATTTGTAGGTCTACTAAGCTTTTGGCTATGGCTTCTACTACTTTTGCGGCCCTTCTTTTTTCCCTCTGAATGGGGGAGCAATCTCAGTTTGTTGACAAATAGCAAATGTTTGCAAACATGTTTCAGTCAATCCTTTACAACTTGCAGGTACCTTTACGAGTCGTGGAAACGTCCCCTGACTCCGCGGCGATAACTTCACCGCCTACCCCTCCTCCTCTCAGCCCACCTTAGCTTAGCCGAAGGCGCTGGTGCCGGCTGTGCTTGGCAGCTGGGGCGAGCCGGCCAGCGCGGCTGCTGCTCCTCGACAGCATCGCCCCCACCGAGGGCTTCAGGGCTGGGGCGGGGATTGGGATGTCAATTAATGGGAGGCCATCAATCAGCCCCTCCCTTCCAGCTTTCCTCTGAAAACACCTGTAAGGAAATTATTAAAACGCATCCCTGCTGATCCCCCCCGGCCTTATCTACCGAGGTGTAAATTAGAGGAGCAGATGTGTGAGTTAGGCGTGCGCCGCCTTTTCAGACGGGCGGCCGTGCCAGCCCGGATCCGAGTGCCGTGCGGCGGCTGGTCGGATGGCCGGGCTCAACCTCGCGCGCTCTTGGCAGCGGGGACAGCTGTGCGAGCGAGCGGTGTTTTGCTTTGATAGTTTATCTGCTTTAAAAACGGGGATTGGGTCGCTTACCCACTTCATAAAGAAATTGTGACGATCATCTAATTAGCGCTCGGAAGGGTTGCTAGAGAACTGAGCGAGGGCTTAGGAGACATAAAATGCCATTTGGTTTTTAATGAAGACAGGATGAAGAGGAAATCTGGAAAACAAAGATATATGCAGGGTCGTGTGCCTTCTGCATATCCTTTGCCGTAGCCCGGTTTCTGGTTTGGCACGCCTGGGTGTGCACGCACCGCCTGGAGCGGGAGGGATCGAGCATCTTCTCCTTTCTGCTGCCTGGAGGCTGGACAGACATAAAGGCAAACGTGCAGAGATGTTTGCTGCCCGGAGAAGAGCGATTCCTGCTTTACTCCTCTGCTGCACCGCTGGCTGCACTTACAGAACATGTACAGCCAGAAGCCTGATATTTTATATCCAAATTAAGGCAGTAAGATGGCAGGGCGGCTCCAGATCTCTCCCTCCTTTTCCTCTCCTCCTAAAATTTCAAGCAGAGAGAAGGTTGCACAGAGACCAAGTTGAGGACAATTTCTTCATAACCTTTACCTAAGCCAAATCCTCCGACAGCTAACTCGAAAGTAGTTTTGGAAGAGCTGTTAGCTCTTCAGTGTGGTTTTTGTTTAAACCCCAGGAATGAGGCTGAGTCTTTTGCAACGCAGGCAGCACCCGTTGCCCAGAGGGCTCCGCCGGTGAGGCTGGTGCTGCTGGCAGGTCACAGCAAGGCAGAGCTTAGCACAGGCCCCAAAACCTGCCCGAGCGCTGGGGAGCCGGGGCTGGCTAAGCCGCCCAGCCGCACCGTGGCTGCTGGCTGCGACGGCTGGTTCGAAGGTAGTTTGGGGCTTTGGGCACGCGCTTGGGTCCCCACAGTGTCAGCATCCCCAGTTTGCCTCCCAGGGACCACGAGGAGCCTTTGCCAGGTCTTATGTTACCTTCTTTTTTCCACCCATCTCACCCTGCTGTTAACAGTCCCCGGAGCAGCAGACAGGCAGCACGGAGCTTGTTTCAAAATCCACCTCTGCTTTCGTGGCCAAATTAACCTCCCAGCTATCCAGGAACCGGTAACAAAACCTCATGGCTTCATGGGCTTGATGGTCTGTTAGTGACGCACAACAAAATCGTCCTCCCTCTTCGCTGCCATCCCACACAAAGAAACCCGAGCCTTTTTATGGTGTATTTAACCTGGAGCTCTACCTCCCTGTAGGGATATGGCTGGGATTTTCAAATGAGACCACTGGCAATTTGTTGCTGGATTCCAATTGTGTTTCAGGGGATTTGGCGAATAACTTGCAGCCTCTTTTAAAAACTCACAGAACGGCAATGGAGATAATTTGCAGGTTACCCACAGAGGCAGACTGCTCGAGGTTCATTACACTACCAGTTAAATATTATTTATCTCGTCCATTGTCCCAGTCTAGTTACTTGTTTCCCCTGGAAAGCCAAAGAGTTGGACACATGAGTTGGCTGAACAAGGTTCTCCTTTCAACTGTCATTCTCCATTTAGAAATAATACCCAGAAATATCTTTTTCTACAGTCTTAAGCCGCCAGCCAGGGCAAACAACCACTTATTACAGGAGCTTAGATCCAAAGTTTACCACCATTCATGGGGAGCTGGATCCAAGGTTTTGGTTTGGCTGCTGATAAAGAGAGGCGAGCAAAGCTGAGTAAACCCAGATCTGAACTCCTCCCGGTGTCAGTGGCAGGGCCTGGTCTGCTTCCAGCTTATCTTCACAAAAGCCCATGGTCTGAGCGGCAAAGCTAGTTTTAAAGCAGTACAACAGAAGCGTTTGGGTAAAAATGCATTGTTGTTACTAACAGTAAATAAATATACAAAGTAAGACCTGCTGTTGTAAAGAAAACTGCACCTGAGCAGTGATATTTCAGGCACTGAGCTGCACCGCCAGGCTTGGCACCCTGGGCTCGCGGGTAGCTGCCACCCCCAGAGGCAGCTAGCACCCATCCCAGGCTTTTCTGAAAGCTGCAAGTGTTTCCTGGGCTGTAATCCAGCCCTGAGGGCTTCGGTCCCTGGTTTAGGTGACATACAGCACAGCTGCTCGGGGCACGGGAGGGAGGCAGGAGACATGTGGACGGTGCGTATCGTGCTATTTGATCCAAGGAATCACAGCTGACCCACCAGCAAGCCCCGACAGGCTTCACTGCTGTCTGTAAAAGGGCAGGGAAAGGCGCTTTGCAGGGGAGGGGATCACCTGGCGCATCGGCTGGACGCTACCCCAGTGACACAGCGGCCAACCTCCATCGCAAACCAAATCCTCTCCCTGATCCCTCATTTCACTGCACAGATACAAATACGAACTGGCCTTTGCAGCTGAAGGAAAAGGGCAACTGGGTTTCTTTTCTCCGTCAACCCTGTCCTGACCGTTCAGATATTGTGAGTTATAAATCCCCAGTACTTTTTGAAGCCTGAAGCCTGAAGGCTACTGAAGTGCAACCTGTTCCCCGCCATTGACCTTTTGACGTTAATGTTTGAGGACTGTTTTCATTACAGGAATGGTGAGAAACTATAAAAGAGAAAACCCCAAACCCAAGACTTTCTTTCAGTCACACAATGCCAGGAGGCAGATTATCTAAAAAAAAAAAAAAAAAAAAGGACTGCAAGCCTTAGCACAGATAAAATTACATTGCAGAAAACTCCATCCCACTCTTCAGCATTTAAAGTCTCTTTTCCAGTAAAACGTCCTTGCTGAGCTGGGGTGTTTCCCAAATCAAAGCAAGTTTCTGAGCCGTGTTTTTGGATGCCATTCCAATGGGCATGCGCCTGAATGCTCTGCTGAACCGCTGTCTGCCAAAGCACCTCTCAGCTAAATACCTGGTGGCTGCTGGGGCTTAGAGCAGTGGGGATCCTTATGGGACAGATCAGTCATAACCCACTTAAAAAGCAAAATATAAGCCAGCCAGTTCCTGCTGGTATTGGTTTTACCTCCCTTTGCCAAAACATCATCTTCAGTTTTGAAAGTTGCTGCTGTCTTTCTTAGGACCAGGATGATCATTAGGCTCATCAGGCTGGAGGATCGGTGAGTCCGGGCTCTTCCTCAGCACTCAAGAATTTTACTCCATGGTCAGTTTTAGCCATATCCTAAAAGAAAAGAGGTAACACATGAAAAAGGCAATAAAAGCAATATCCTTATCCAAATGCCCTGTGCCTAGCGAAGCCCGAGGGGCCCCACGTACACACCACGCTGCCGGCTGTTAGAGGGTTCGGTTGCTGTTTCTCTGGAGATGGGTGCTGCAGCGGGTCCCCTTAGTCACCCTCTCGTCCTGGGTGACAGGACCGTGCAAGCAGGACCTGCTTCCTTTCAGGACGCGTGCGTTTTGATTTTACTCATTGATCAAAAATAGCCAACTTGCTTTATTTTCACATCCTCTTCAGTAGCGCGAGGTCAGGTGGGCTTTGTGTCTCTCTCAACGTGTTGGAGACCAGCCCGAGTCTGGAAGGTTTTACGAACGTTTCGTGCAATGGAAAAAGTCTGTGGGGTGAGAGGAGGGGGGACCAAGCCAGGAGAACCTTGCTGTTGCTTCCAGCCACAGCTCAGGCGAGGTCCATCATGAACATAACCCTTACTGAATGCTTTTCACTTCCTTTTTTTTTTTTTCCCCAGCCCATGAGCAAAGGTTGAAGCTGTGTTGCCGATCTAGAAGAGCAGCACCGAGTCAGTGCTCTCTGCAGCACAGCTCCAGGTTATCTCCCCTGCCGGTTTGAACCTGGTCTTCTTACCTAGTTTGAATATTCAGAGATCGGGGACGTTCTTACTGGCAGTCCTCAGAGAGTGCCCTGCCCGAGGGGTCTGGGGAACCTCCTGGGACTGACTGAATACAGATAGAAGGACCTTGCCATTGCCACCCAAATTAATGGGTGGGAAGACACAACACACGCATTAAATCACACTTAGCAGCCCAAAGGATTAATCGCCCTGTTCACATAAGGGCTAGTGGAGAAAAAGAAGCTTGCAGGAGGTTTAAGTTTTGGCCCCATCACTTGTCTGTGCATCTGGCCCTCCCACACCGTCTGCTTTGATGTAAATCTCTCACACAGGGACTCTGTGTGCTCAGAGCCCTCCACTTCCACTCGCTATCGGCAGGCAGGGACGTGTACGTGTCAGTAAGTGCTATACAGCACCAGCCCGCGCTTTCCAACGAATTAGCAGAAATACCATGCTATTACATTTTCTGTGATCTGCCTGTCAATCAAGGAGGCTCTCATGGTCCTTTCTGATGTTCATACCAGGATTGCAGCCATCCGCTATTTGCTACTAAATACTTGAGTCTCTGTCCATGAAGACCGATAGGAGCATCCAGCTGGTAACAACTCACAAAGAAACCCTGGGCTTGGTCTCCCCCCTGCCTGGAGCGGCTGCAACAGCAGCCAGCAGCCAGCAGCAGGGGAGCTAGATCATAAAAAGTGCACTAAATAAAGCCAATCTTAGCACCAAGGTTGATACAAAAAGCCATAAAAAGCGGGGACAATAAAAAAGGAAAATGCATGGCAACAACAAATGCTAGAAGCTGACATGAAAGGATTTCATTTGGAAAAGACTGCCTAAAATTCCCTCTCCTGAAGGTGATCAGCATGTTCTGTCCTAGCAGGATTACTGCTTGCACATACATGCATACGTCAGCTTGTATTCATAGCCCTAAAATGTTCCTGTCAGTTATACACTCCACAAATACCAGCAAGATTTGAGATTCTGCTTCCCCCACCCGCCCCATCCCACCCCTGTTGTTGTTGCATCTGCTTGTTTCATCTATCATTGGTCCCGTCCTCATCTTCGCCTGAGCATATGTTGCAGGGGGAGAAATATAATTAAGTTTGGAAAATTCATTTCGAGGTAACCAGATGTCTTGCACTACCTTGAACGTATTTCCCGCACCTTAATTAGTGGAGGGAAAGTCACTGCGTGTGGCTGAGCGGTACGGACTGCGGCGGGGGCAGCGGGCAGCCCTGCCTTGCCGCAGAGCAGATGGGCTTCGCTCTCCGATGCCGGGAAGCATCCTCTCCAGGAACGCATCCTGCAAAGGCTTTCGGAGGGCTGTCACGGGACTCACTTTCTGGCGCCCGTCACCTGTGCACATCCTGATTGCCTATATACACACTTAAGCTGTGACTTCCCTTTGTTTTGCTTCAGGGCTGCCTCCTTGATTTATTACAGTCAGACAAGTGTGGTTATGGGTTTGTACACCAAATCTGCATAGTTAATTTGTGCAGTTGCTTCTGGATGTCTGCTGGGTAACTTGGTGGTGCACGGGCAGTAATACAACTGTACGTGGGCAATGCGCTCGCAGGAGCTGCGCGCACTAAATCAGGATCAGCTGCGTGCCTACAACGCCGACATCCGCCAATAACCTCTGAAAATGGCATTTCTATATTGCTGTTTTACAAGAAATGCCTTGTTATTCTGTAAAACGTTGCAGGGTACCTGAGCCTGCCAGTCAGGGGCAGATATTTACAGACCAACAGTTTGCATGGAGCAGCAGGGCTGGTTTAGCAGAAATTTTTCATTCCTCTGCCAAAGCCTTAAATCCCTCTGACGGCCTTCAGATGAACTCCTGGCCTGCAGAGAGGGCAGGGATTGTGTGGGGGAGATGGAGTGATGCTGGGAAGCCTGGAGACGGTGGGGACCAGAGAGGAGAAGCGGCACCTCTGGGACGAAGCCAGAGGCTGCCCAGGTCGCCCTCCAGCTAGCACAGAGGGACGCTCGCTCCAGGGGAGGGTTTTGCTATCTGTATGGCCATGCTGTGTGCCCCCCCTCTAGGAACCGGGCACTGGCTGTTTCCGTACCCCGTCAGCAGCCAGGAGTGATGGGGTATTCCTTTCCCGCTCTCGCCCTCGGGGCCAGGTTTCCTCCTCCCGTCCCGGCCAGCTTGCTGGGTCCCTGCCAGGGCCCCCAGTGCCAAGGGAGGGGTGACGCAGCCCCGGACTCCCCGGAGCTGGGAGGGATGGGGGAGGGGGTCAGAGCTCCTCTAGACTTGCACCCCTGTCACCCCCTGCTCCCTCATCTCTGCACGATCCCGCGCGTTCGTGCTGGGAGGACCACGCCGCTGCAGCAATGCGCCTTCCCCTGCCGAGACCACCCCGGCGCTCGCCAAGCTTGCGCCTCAGCTCTGCAAAACCCAAAACAACACCCCAAAACCAACACAACACCCCATTTCTGTATCCTCAGCCACATTTGGAAATGGCCAAGATGGACCCACCACAGTCTCTGTTTCCAGCAGGAGAGGCCGTGGCCGTGGCCGTGCCCGCGGTGGCTGTGGCAAAGCCGTGCCGGGGCAGCCGGAGGAGCACGGGTGCTGCCCTGGGACGAGGCTCTGATTCTGGGCTCAGCTGCCGCACGCCGTCTGCAACCCCAGCTGGGCTTCAGCTGCTGGCTGAGCAGAGCTGTACCCGTCCCCCCGCGCCCTCGGAGCCGTCTCGCTGTGCCGCACGGAGACAAAAATACTTCCCCAGCTGCTGCCCACCTGGTGCCTGAGGCAAGTTTAGGAAATGGCAATAAGAAACTGAAAATAAAAGGCCGAAAAGAGACAGATAGAGGGCTTGCACCACAAGTGAGAGACCTAAAAATAGTGGTGATATGATCTGTCAGAGCTATAGGTCATAATTAACTGCTTGAGTGTCTCTGGGCATCAAGTAAGTGCCTCTTGGGCAATAAGAAACTCACATAGGTTTAACAGCCAAGACGGCTCATCCTGGGCTCCCAGCCTGCCACCGCCGAAAATGGAAGATGTGTGGACAGTCCCCTGGCCGGCTGATGGCAGGCACTGGCGGGGTGATCATCCCCTCCACCCCGTGTTGGGGACCACCGTGCCCTTTTCTCCCCCTGCCATGGAGATGAGGGGTTTTCCAGGGGACGAGCAGGGTGAGTAAAGGCCAGGGAGGAGCGGGCAGGTGCCAGCCAGGGGCACCGTCACCCTTTTGGGCACAATCCCACTGCCGTATTCCCGGTAGCTCTCAGGGCTGCGGGGAGATGGGTGCAGGGATGAGCTGCAGGTGGTGCTTGCAGGGAGCCTCCATGAGGTACAGGTGCACGGGCGTTTCCCTCGTGGTGGGTTGGAAAGGAGAAGCCAGAGCTCTGGGTCATCTTCACGTCTGGAGACAACGTGATTGGCGCTTTCTCGACTGCCCCATGTCAGGGAGCAGCTCCGTCCATGGAGGTTTCTCTGCCCCTCGCTGGGACCAGTGTGGGCTGTTTGGCGTGGCTGCAATCAAAGCTTTTGTCCAAACCCTACTCAAGTGACTGAAACAACCAAGGCAAGAGGCCTGCACGTGTCCTGTCCCTGCTGAAGGAACCCCTCGGGCCATGCCCAGGCTCCAGCTCCAGCCCTCCCAACCATGTTTTGCAGAGCACGGCAACATCCCCCTGGCCGGGAGGGATGGCCTGTTCCTTGGGGTGCCCCGTTTCACCAGGGAAAAAGGGGTTTTATACCAACAGGCTGCACCAAGGGATGTGCAGGAGGAGCTTGTGAGAAGGAAGTGTGATAACGCTGTCGCAGAGGGAGGGTTCAGCTCTTGGCCCCGCTGCTGTGCTCACCCCAAAGCCCTGCAAGTCCAGGGTTCAGACAAGCGCCCGTACCCGGCGACATGTTGTAATAATCACAGGGGTGGATCTGGCAGACCAAAATATCACAGTCAGTGAAAAGGCCCCTTTCAAGTCAATTTATGCCTGATATTTATTTTCTGTAAATATACAATATTGTGCATGAAATCAAGTGGAAAGTTTTTTCTTTAATTCCTCTGGAAGCAGAACTACCTAACTGAGCTGCTATTCCCTGGAAACATTTAACTCAAACATTACGACATTGTGATAGAGGAGGAGAAATTTAACACCACAACAACAGCCCTCAGCTAATCCATTTTCTTTTCTGGGACTGGGAAAGCTCAAACTGGGAGGATATTTAAAACTAGCTCAGCTCTAAGAATGGATGGTAGTTAAAACCAGAACAAAATAGGTAAGGATTTTAAAAACAAATACATGACTTAATGGATCGTGATCCTAAGCAAAGTTAGAAGAGCTACAAACCATAAAGGACGTGGTGGGTGCGGGTGTTCCCTATTACTCATGAAGAAGTCCGATGAAGCCGTGTGCTGGGAACAGCCCCTGCGCGGCACGGCCGAAGCTGAGCTGGCTGGAAACAGCCCGAGATCCAGCCGTACCAAAACTACCCGTGACCGCTGAGGCCAGCGGGAGAGGCGAGCACTGACGCCTTTGCAAAAGCACATTTCAGCTCTCTTGGGTACCCAGCCAGATGCCGGTGCCCCAGCTTGCATCTCCCCTCCATGTCTGCTTTAAATCCCGTGCAGAACCAATCTTACCTCTTGTGTGGCTGGCCCCGGGGGGTTCACGCCTGCCCCAGCAGATGCACGTATCCCATACGTTCCTCGGGGTAACGTTACATGGCGGAGACCAGATGTAGCCTGATGCCTTGAGAGAAGGGCTGGCCGCAGGGGTGAACCGTGCACCCAAAGGGAAGGGGGCCGACAGCTGGGCTCGAGCAGCTGTAGCTACGCAGGGTGCGGGGGGACGGATACGCAGCAGATTTATCCTGGGTGTGAACAACTCAACACTTTCTAATCAGTAAGTATGCATCTCGCGCTCGCAGCTCCTTCTGCCTGCCCCCAGGCCCCAGTGCTGCTTCTGCAGAGCGTATATAGGACCTCTAAGGAGACTGAAGGGCGTTGCAGCCATCTGGGGCTGAGATTTAGGAGAACTTGAGATTTCGTGGCACAGCCAGTGCGGTCCTGACCAGCACGAGCACCGCACTGGGACTGGGAAGAGGGGACCGACGGTGGCTGCCTGGCCGCAGCCAAGGGTGCGTCCTGCCAAGGCTGCGTCCCGCTGCGTGCCCTGGAGACCTGCTGTGGCTGCAGAGCTAGACTGGCTTGAGTCAGAAGAGCTTGAAAGTCATAATTTTATTGTCTCTCATTCTCCCTATTTTTGGTTTCAGATTCTTGGATGTCTCCTGCCTACTCTCCAAATATGTGACAAGGAGTAGGTTTGAGATAGTAACAATATTAAAATGACTCAAAGTGCAGCATGAGCTGAAAGTTAGCACAAATGCAGAATAAAACCTCTCAGCAAAAATAACAGCCAAGGAACAGTCAGGTGGGCAGGAGATCCTCAAGGGAGCAAAGGAGGAGCGCAGGCTCAGCAGGGTCCACTCTGCTGCACGGTTGAGGAAACCTGGTGGGGACTGTCGCAGGGAAGGTGTGCCCTGCTCAGGCTGAACAACCAAGGCAAAGTCCAGAGCGAGAGGGAAATGATCAGAAAACATGGGCCGCGAGGAGAGAGAAAGACATTTGTAGGCTGCAGAAGACCAAGGGAGATATGGTAACAGTCTCCACAAGTTATTGCTAATAAGAAGGGAATAAAACTTGTTTCCATATACACTGACTGTGAAAAGGGTAACACTGCCCTGGCTTGCTTTGCGTGACCTCCTGAAAAGCCCCAGATGGAGGAACACCTTGTCTGTGACATTTAAATCTACTCCTAAGTCACTGGTGAAAAAAAGCGAACTGCCTCAGGCACAACAGGGGTCCCTCCGGAGACTCCATAGGTCCCTCTTTCAGCTTAATTCTCCTCCAGCGAAGACCTGTAGGCCTTTCAGCCAGGTACCGCTGCTTTTAATGGGTCTTCTGGTACTATGGTGAAGTGACCCAAATAAAGCCCAGCTGAGGCACCCAGGCAGAGCAAGCCAGGACCTGATTTGTGGGGGGAGCAACCAGAGGAAGAAAAGAACCAACAAGCTGAGAAATGCTCGTTTGCTTCATGCCGATCCCTCAAAGTGGGGAAGAGAGGACATGAAAAAGAGCCAAACATTAGAGGGGCCGATCGGTCCATTGAACAGGCGAACACGGAGCAGCAGATGCCTCGTGCTTTGTGCAGGTGCCAGTCGAGCGGAGAAGATGGCAAACCAGGATTATAACAAGGCAGAAGCAGAGCCGGGAGAAAAATGGCTTAGAAACCTTGTGGACGACCTCGGCATTTGCCGAGAGGTGCATCGTGCGGGTAGTGCCCCCTCGCTCCGGGACAGAGCAGCGGCTCAGCCCAGCAGGCTCACGTGCAGTGAGAAGGAGCAAATCCAATGTTCTTCTGTTGGGAAACGAGAAAGCATCGGCTTGTGAATAAGTCGTTGCATTGAGGAGGAGGAAAGACAGACAACATTTTCCCTTTTTTGCCAAAGTTCCTGAAGTCTAGTCGTTGTTGCTGCCCTTGTCCTTCCTGTGAGGTAATACAGGAACTCACGGTATTTTTTTTTGCAAATGTTATTTATGTCCTCCCTTCTGATGCCTTCGATTTAAGCCTTTCTGCATTGTTAAATCCACACGAAGCGAAGTGGATGCTTCCCGTGGGGACAAGAATGGCCCCACTGAAGTCACGCGCTGTGACTTTACGTGCATGCTTAGAAGTTTGCACAATTGAGGCTCTCGAGCCCAGGCATCATTTTCACGAGGAGCGTCCCTGACACCCCAAGCACCCCACAGAAACCAAACATACTCAGATTACAGTTTCAGAGCCACTCGTCTAGCAGGTATATTGAATCTGAAGCCTGCTCTGGGAGGCTCGATGCACAGCACAGTCCGGGTGTCCGTCTTCAGGCCACCAGCTCAGCTCTCAGCATTTTGTTCATCTCCAGCACTTGTCACAGCCCCAAATGGACGAGGACAGTCTCTGAATGGCTGTTACCAATAGAAAGCATTTAGCATTCCCCAAGTGGCTACATTTGATAAAAAAACATTTAATTACTACACTTCCTAAAGCATCCCAGAAAGTGCAGTGCCGTCGGGCAAATAAAATCTCTAAATAACTCCAAGCTATTAAAAGCCAGTAGGTTCTTGCACCCTCCACAGCCATAAAACCCACAGAAATAAAGATGCCAGATCCTGACGCTATTTAAAGGGAGGGCACAACATCATGTCCCCACACAGAGATGTGGTGCTGGCCAAGTCCCTCAATTACAGCCTGTCATACGTGGCAGCGCGTGTCCAGCTCTCCTCCAGGAGCATCCCCGGGCTTCCCGCAGAGCGCACCCTCCTGCCCATGGGATGAGGAGCTTTTCCCAGCGCTCCACTGGTGTTAAAAGACAATCAACTGGCTTATTCCAAACACACAGTATTTTTTTATATTTTTAACCGAAGCTATAAAATCCAGGAAATGTGGGTTTATGGCCTATAAAAGGCTTAGTTAGAGCTATGACCTACTGGCTTATGTAGCTTTGCTACCAGCCTTGGATGGGGCTCCTATTCCAGCCACCCGCTAAGCTGGTTTTGTAGCACTACTTTATTTGGGTTCTGCTACAGACGCAGCAATGTCGGGCAGTCAGAGGGTTCGGAGACGGGGGCTTAGAGGGCGGGTGGGCGCCTGCTCCGAGGCGCAGGAGAGCCGGGCAGTGCCAACATTCAGCTTCTCACGAGGAGCACGGGTGCGCCGAGTGGAAAAAACCCACCCCAATCTTGGCTCTTGGTGCTTGCCCTGGATGGAAGGTGTTTGCTGGGAGGGATGGTGAGAGTATTCCTTTCTTAGCCCTCATCCATCCTTTTAGGTGAAGGTGAATCAAAGTCTTTGACTGGGTAGATTCAGCAAGGGGGGTTTTATGTGCCTCTGCTTGCAGGAGGAGCTGGTCCCAGAGAGGAGGCAGCCCTGGGCTTTGCAGCTCCCCTGCTGCAATGCTGGAGCCACAGAGATGACCCCAGAGCATCTCTCCATCACAGGCTGCTGCGATGCCAGCATCACCTTGGAGGTTTCCCTGGGGATTTGCTCTTTGTCCAGCACCGACACGTTCTTCCATTAAGGAGCAACGCCCCGTGATTACAGCCAGTGCCGGCAGCTTCAACCCACAGGGTTTTGCTCTGTCTGCCAGGAATTTGCCCAGATTTGCCACTGGCCCTTTCCAGCCCCGTCCGGGAGCTCCGAGCAGTACCACAGCACCAGGGCGTGCAGCTAGTTGGACCATACCCATGGTGAAACTCAGTGCCCTCCTCTCAGGACTACACTACTACGCCCCAAATCTGCAAGTCCCAGCTACTCCTTCTCACAAGAACGGGCCAGCCGCAGGCATTTCGCCTTCCCGATGCCAAATAGCTTTTCACCATTAGAGGCCTGAGCTTCTTGCAAACTGGGATGGTAGCAGAGCCCATACTGGAAGAGTCAGAAGATCCATGACTTTTCCCCAGAAGACCAGCCCTGCAGGGAGCGTGGTACAAGCTCTACCTCGCCTTGCACCTGAGCACACGCTACACGCCCACCTACCCGTTCACAGCTCACTGCAGAGGTTCAGCCATGGCATTGGCCCAAAGTTGACATTTTGGGCTTTACTGCAGATGCGGGTCGCTACGGTGAAATGACCTTCCAAGCACCCTGATAAGTTCAGAGATTTGGCTGAGATACGAGTCTTAAAAACGCTTGCAAAAGCCGGTCAAGCCTTGCTGTGTCGAGCTGATGGCAGGTCGATTTGACACCACGTCGTCACCCAAAAGGCAGCAAAACTGTTTCCTTACCCCTTTTGCCTCAAGTCCTTACTCTGTCCTGGTGCTTTATAGCGACGGTGCTGGCAGTCGGACATTGCCGGGGATGTTCCCGGTGCCACCTCACCCTCTTGAAATGTCCTTTCCCATTTTCTCTTCCCACATGTGGAATACCCCAGCCCCTGCAGCAAGGCAAGGATGGGTACCTGGCGTCTGGTGCTCTGAGTTTGCAACGCCGCTGCTGGGGGCTGATCCCGCTCCCCCCACACCTCCGAGGCCTGGCTGGGCCCGGGGACCCCTGGCTGCAGCCTCCTTCCTCCCCGGGTGAATGAGATACAGGCACATCTGCAGAGGGCAGAAGAGCTTTTTTTTGCTAGTGAGCACCCACACAGTGTTTATTTGCAAATGAGTCAACCGGACTCTAATGGTTTTGTGGATGCCGCACAATTCACCTCTCTCTTATCTCAGGGATTTTCATTACCTTTTGGGCAATTTTGACAAGAATTCAATTTTCCCTACCCACACACACATCCTGCTGTTCTCTTGTTGAGCACATCAATTAAGAGTCAAAAAAGTCCTCAGCATCTTTTCTTTCCTGCATTCAGCCTCCCCCATCAGCCTTTAACACCATTTTCCAGTACAATTACCCACCCCAAACCACTGCCAGGTCTGGCCTGGAAGACTGAAACTCTTCACACCTGATCCACGTGCTTCTCAGCCCTGCAAACATCTCTCTGCCATCCTGGGAGCAGAAGCCAAACACCCCAAGCGAGCAGGGCGGAGCTGTGCGTGGCAGCAGCATCTGCCAGGAGCGCCTGTGCAGTGGCACAACAAACCTAAGTGGTGGAAGAAATGTAAAGCTTTATCTCATTCTCAGTATTTACCATATCTAGAGATATTCCAGCCACCTTTGCAAACGAGCGAGCTCTCTCTTTTCCTGCTTGTCATTCCTGCTGGGATGCAGACAGCTGCACCATTTCCCGTCAATCCCATTGTTTCCATGATGAAGAAGCTGACTCTTCATGCCTCAAGGCGTAGCAGGCTGCAGGGTGCCCTACGGGCCTGCCCGTTCTTGCTCCCTCCTCCAGGCAGTTGCTGTCAGCCACTGCCAGGCAGGACAGCAGGACATCGGTGCTGCACTGGGTCAGGCTACATCAGCTTCCCACCCCCCCACCCCCCTCCCCAACCTCAAAGCAAGCATCAGCCTAATTTTATTTCAAAGGGAGACCCTGAGAACCGCATCTGCAAAGCCGGCCGTGAGGTAGCAGAACGATGACACCGTAACGAAGCGCTGCCACCGCCACCGTGCTGGTCCGGACGTACACCCGGCTGGCGGCAGCTCTGCCAGCGCGGAGCCCGCGCAGGGCCCCAGGGCGCTGCTCCCCGTCTCGGCCCCGCGTGCTGAAAGGTGGAAGGAAAAAGTAGATGTAGAGTCTGGAAGGTTCCCAACCTGGTGGTTTTTTGTTTGTTTGTTTTTTCCTTTGTTTTCCCCTCATTTAAACTTCAGACCTGAGCCTGCAAAGCCCCTGGGCACAGTGACATTTTGTGCAGAGGTGGCAGCAGCAGCAGATGATGGCAGCAGCCTTCCCTTTCGCTGTAGAAGCTACCAGGCAGGGTGTGAATTAAGGGAGCCGTTAATGTCCCACCTGCAAACTGAAGCGGGATTTTCTCGAAGCCGGAGAAGTGGCAGGGAGGGGGATGCCGCAACACAGCCGCGCGGCCCCGGTGCACGCTGCAGGCAGTGCCCCCGGCCCAGCTCCCTCCCGCTGGCTGGGGCACAGGGGCTGCCTGGCACCTTCTTTTTTAAAGAAGGGAACTCTTTTCCTTTCCTTTTTCTAAGCATTAGATGCGATGGGCTGCAGCGGACCCAGCTCCGGAGCAGCCGCCTCCAGCCCAGCCTCCTGGCTGGGGCCGCACCGGAGGCAGACAAATCCCCACAACGCGACTTAACCACCGCAGAGAGGTGAAGGCAAGGGAGAGCCGTCTTCTGAACCCTTTCATGATCAAACGCTTGGATTCTCCTTTCCCTTCTTTGACTGCTGACACAACAGCTTCACCTTGAAGAGCTGTTGAAAGAAACCTGAAACTTGGATGCTGAGAGAGAGACGGGGAGAAGAGAATACTCCAGCGTAAGGAGTTTTTCCTCTAGGTCTCCATGTTGTCTTTGAATTGTAAGAGCACCATCTTGTGTTTGAGCACATCACAGGCGGTTTCTATCCTATCTACAAGCACGAGCAGGTAATAAGAAGCAACAATCCAATCCGCGTCGCTTCTCATCAGCTCCCTTCCCACCATCACTTTACAGAGTGTTTGAAGAAAAAGCAGGAAAACAATTCTCATCCTCGGGTTTGCCATCGCAAAATAGCTTTTTAAGAATTTAACTATAACCATGCAAATCATAAGTCCTAAAGGCCATGCCATGGATCTGGAGTGTGGTCCAAGGCCAAAAGGCTCCCTCAAAGCTGCTGACAGTAGAATTAAGGGACTTTTGTGCAGAGACCATCATAATGTTAAATAACATTTACAGGCTGTATTGCTCAAACAGCTTTAAAATAGATTACAGCGTGAGAAAAAGGGGGGTGAAAGAAAAAGAACCCCTCATTTCGCTTTGCTATTCCATTGTAGGAAAGGGGAAATGATCTCAATCTCTCTGTGTTTGAAGTTTAATTTCCAGCAAACAAGTATTTTCCCATAAAAAGCATTCACATTGAAACATTTTCCCTTCCTGTATTAACATTTTATGTACTCTGATTTGAATACCTCTTTTTATAGGAGACTCCTACAACGGAGATAACTTTAAAAAATTGCTACAGAAACGGCGAGTGCTTTTCCTATTGTCACCATCTGCATTGCCAAAGGACCTGGATATCTTATATCGGCTTCCAACTTCTGACTGTAAATATTTTTAACACCTTAACCTAGTTCACAACTCTATTAGCACTTCCCTCGAAACAGGATCTGACAAATTAACTTACTTACCCCCAGCCCCGAGGGGCTCTCAGGGCTGCCAGAAGAGCATAAACCGTTCCAGAGTCAAGATTTACGATGCTGCTTCTTAGTTAATACCCGCACAGTGTCGCAGCACAGTGCAATGATGCCACGAGCATGTGAACGGGCACATCCCGAGAACAACTACTGCTGAGGAGACGGAAATTTGTCAGTACATCTGTTCTGGAGGGGCAAAGGTCTTGTGAGAAAACTCCAGTGAGCATAAAGACGTTTAAATAAAAAAAAAAACAAAAACAGGAACAAAAAGCCCCAAGGCTATGAAATTTCAGGTTGGTACAACGCTGGTCACAGGGCATTGTGTTTTCTGAACCATGGATGATTCCTATACCTGCACGCACAAATATGGAGCATTCACATCCTAGAGACATTCAAAAGCAACGACTTTCCGTCGGCCCTTCTCTCCGGGCGGAGCGAAGCAGGAGCAGCACCTGCTGGTGCATTCGCACAGGCGAGACGAGGGCCTGGGCGGCATCGCGGCCCTGGCGCAGCAGGGGCCAGAACCCTCCTGCCGCACGAGGATCGGCCACCCCGATCCATTAAAACAAAGGCTACCCAAATATTTTCAGCAGCACGGCCGCTTGGTACATACTGATCACGATAACTTGCTGGGATGAATGCGGTTAGAAAGTGGCAGAGGAGCCGGGAAAAGATTAAAACCTGGCTCTAGCCACGTGGTCTGTTTCCTTAGTAAAAATTAATCTCTAGTCACCGAGTCCTCATTCTTCTGCCTTATAAATACCGTTTCCTCCGCTGTGCGGTAAGCAACCGACACGCACTCGAGCTCCGACGCATCTTTGGTAAGGCCCTAAGGAAACTTGACAAGTAAATTCCAGTGCCAGCGCCTATTTCATCCGAGCTGCAGTTAAGCAGACCTCCAGACCCTCACCCTGTGAATCAGTGGCTTTGCGGGCCACGTAAGAGGCGAGGACGGCACGGCAGCATTTGGGAGCCCCGCAGCGAACCGAGTTTTTCTTCAGAGTTTTCGCTTAGTATGAGATAGCAGGATTGCGCGAGTAGTGGGCTGACTCACATATATTACTAGCTACTATTTACTATTACTACTATTTATGATGGCAATAGTTGGCTGCTCGTGTAAAATACCCGACTATTATGCCTCCTGGGAGCACCAAATACCTTTGAACTCAGCACGAGACTACAAAGAACACACCAATCCGATGCATGTTTCATATACATATTTATATATATTTCATGTACAAAGTTACATTCTGAACCCCATGGATTCAATAATAGAAATAAATACTGAAATAACTACACCGCTATATGAGCTTTTCTGCTCAGAGAAAAGAAGCCTCAAGTTTGAACAGACAGCAAGTTTAACGCTGTAGTATCCATCTCGGATTACGGAGGCAAGTAAAATTCAGCGTAAAGTGTCCAACAGACAAAACTTTCAAAAATTACAGACCATAAAATGTTTAAAATATATGTTTAAAAGATTGAGAAATGTGCATCAACAAAATTAATAAAGGAAACTTAATCTTGTTAGAGGGCGGGAGAGACATTTAGTGTATAGAAAAATGCTTTGAGGTGCAACAGAGGTTGTTACAATATGGCATAACCCTGTTAGAAAAAAACATTTAATTTCCCTAAAGAACTGTATTTGAGTTTACCGTGTCTCATTTTACAGAGCAGGGCCTTCGCAAGACCCTGTCTCAACAGGGCCGCTTACAAGAGTGCTAAGTCAGGTTTAATCCTTTGGTAACTTTTATAATACTCACATGGAAATAAATATTCAGTTACACAGCATTTTAAAAGACACACATTCTTTAGAACAGTTAGTATAATAAAACAGATTTAACATTTGTTTGTTACTAAGGCAGCCTATGATAAAGTGTCTACGCTCTGCCAGCTCTATCTGATCCAACGCAGGAAGACCTTTACAAGAAACGGACAATGCAGCAGCTTATACAACGCGTTTCACCTTTACCATGCAAACACCCTTACCCAGGCAAGTAATGTGCTGCATATTTTGTGCTCGAAATGTTTCCAAACTATTAACAAGCTGTAGCTATCAAGAGATTAGTTCCTATTTATATGACGCTTTAATCACATGAGTGTATGCATAAACACATTCTTGAGACGGATTTGCAGGGGTGTACTGTCATCTCAGTGCCTGGGGTTTTACGTGCTTCAGTCATCATTCGAAGCGACCTTACGTAGAGTTCATAAACCCCAGTGCGCCGCGATGGCAACGGGACCCGCTTCATCTACTGTACCTCAGGACAGGGGATAACGTTTTTAAACGAGAAATACAGAGAAGTGCACATGCCTTTTATCTACACCCACAGCGGTATATAGTTAACCTATTGTTTTCGTTAAAACTCTTCCACTTTTGGACAGAAACAATCATTCTCTGGAAAATTTGCAATAGTTGGCCCACTGAGGTGACTAAAATGGCACGGTGGACCAGATACATTTGGCAAAAGACCAGGTACACACTCGCCCGATTGAACTGCTCTGTTTGATAGCAGTAACGCCGTTCAGAGAAAACAGCTCATCACTGACTACAAATTAAATGCTACACAAGAATGAAGGAACAGAATTGTGCGCTTTTTTTTTTTTCTGAGAACACGAGAATGTGACAATCAAGCAGTAAGTAAAAGCTTTGGAGACTGTGTTTTCCAAAGAGAGAAAAAATCATTACGAGAATGGCAGGAGGAGCAACGGAACTGCACCGCTCACAGTGAAGGTTCTGCACAACAGTAAAAGTTTAGACAGCATTTTTCTTAGACATCCAATCTCGTAAGTTAATTCAGACGTGCTTCAGGCTCGGCATACATGTCTATGTAAGTTTTAAATAGGCCTTTCTAAGAGTGTTTAGTCAGTTTACTTTCTGTATTTGTATAATTTTTAAAGAGCTCCCAGACTTTATATTTAAGCCGAAGTACTTTAAGAGTGACATTAAAGATGAATTTGGAAAGCAAATTATGAACAACATGCTCTCATCACTTTTAGCATTCTGAAGAGAAAAATACTACGAAGATATTAGACATCTTTAATAAGGATTTTTACTACATAGTTCATGTCCTAAATACATATTTACGAGAGGAACAGCTGTGTACAAAATATGTTGCTTAAAAAGTATTTATACATATAAATCTAACCCATAGACCTGAATGGAGTTTTTCTGGTTTATCAGCTATGATATGCATTTGAAAAAGCTGCCTAAATATATATTTACACAATAGACCTCAGCTAAATGTGTTCATTTAAAAAATTAAGAAAATATATAAACACATGTTTGCCTGATAGACCAGAACTGCTCCTATTGCATAAAAATGTTTAGGCAGTTTTAAAAAAGTGTTTCTACATTTACTCCTCTGAGACCGTTCCGTTCTCTCACGTAACCAAGTTACTGAACTTCTCTGCTAACCCGAACAGAACAGTCCCCGCCTTTCGGGGGTAAGTGCTGGATGTTTATTAAAACCCCTCAAAACTTTTACCTTCCAGAGACTAAATGAAAGAACAAATCTGGGTTTCAAAATATTCTGAAGTACAGAAATCATGAAGTGTTTAACTTAGGTCTGGTAGTAATGTAGGAAATTCAATGTAAAAGGAAGACAGTCTTCAACTCACGCTTATGGTTAAAAAAATAGATGGTGAGTAGACAGAATGTCAGCCTAATATTAAAGTCTCCTGACTTTCATCAATTTACTCAATCTTAGTGTTACCTGCTAACATTGTTGCTAAACTTGTGTTGTTTTTTTTTACTAAATTGGGGTATGCAACTACAAAAAAAATACATTTTATACCTAATTATCTGGCACTAAAGTTGCTTTACAATCTCACTTGGGCAGAAAGCATTTTTCCTGTACACTCTCAGTCTTTTCTCATGCTCTAATCGAGGTCTCTAACCTTCACACATGTAGTGCCTCATGAGTTTGACCAGCTAGGCAGAGAAGATCATTCTAGTGCTTAGGACATAAGGAGTTAAGACAAGAAAAGAACAAAACATATCCCCTGCTCAAGAATTTTACAGTTCTTTTCAAAATATAAACCATCCTAAGAATGCCCTTTGGAAACCAAATTGTTCCATGTCGGGGAAATGGGAAAACACTGTGCTCAAAATTGCTCATTGAGGGCAGCAGTTCTCAAACTTTAAGGTTCAATAATGAAAACATGTCATTTTATTTAAATATTGTCATCTTAATTCCTATATAATCCCCTCTTCCCCCCAGAGATTCTGATGAACCTTACAAATTAAACCGTATACACTATGTAAGCAAGATTTTACGGGTTTAAAAACAAAAAGCTGCAATTTACAGTTTGCTTTAGCCCTCACTGAATATTTGGATGAGTCTCAATAACCCATCTTATAAATTGTGAATTTTTTTAATACTCTGGGAATAACTTTGCTGTTTTACTCAATGCATTATAGAGTGAAATGAAGCTCAGTTGTAATAAAGCTGAACTCAAGTGAGACTACCAAAGAAGTGAACTACATTAGATTGCTGTGGTACAGTAAAACTAATGTCTCAGTTGCTTACTACGGTGTGTACACCAGTTTTGAGAAAGATCCGATTCCATTATACTGTTCCATGTAACACAGGTGCAGTAAAACAGCACAAGCTAATTCCTGTATAGTTAAAGGTATGACAGATTTGCAATATAAAGGTAAACAGCAAAGAAATGCTTCAACATCATGTAGTGAAACAGGTTTCACAAAATAAAAAAAAAAACATGCAGAAGCTTTTTTTTTTTCCTTTTTTTTTTTCCTTTTTCTTTTTTAAGGTCTCCAGCTGCACCCTACAGGCTCACTCGCTGCCGCACATCACTTGCCACACTATCAAGTGACTCCTCTCAGCTTTGGCTACAGAAGGTTCAAGTTGTAGAGCTTCTCCAAGGAGTTCAGATTCTCCACCTTCATCACCTGAAAAACAGCAGCTTTGATTCAGGTAGACAATAAAAACCAGTATTAACTCCAAATGCAGCAAGACAAGTGGCATCTAGGTTTACAAGAGAAACACTACAGAAGATAGTAGTTTCCATAGGCTCGTATAAAAGCAGATTCAAGATTTTGAATAGATACATTACAAACTGTAAGCCTGTTGCATTATTATTTCAAAGCCTACTATTCTGATGGTCATATTCTTCAGTCCTAGCCCCCCCCCAAATTAACTGTTGTTTCCTAAGTATCCATATTCTACACATTTCATGACTTAACACTTTGAGGCAGAGAAACAACCACCTCATTTGCAAATTTGCAGTACCTCCCAGGCAGAAATGGGGATGGTTGTGCTACCAGAAAGCGTGGTAGCATAAACACATAAACCATATAAAGTGCTCTGGAAATACTGGAAATAGGAGCAGTAATTGAGCACAAGTGAGACAATGCACCATTCATGCCTACAATGAACCTTTCCCCTTCTTTCCTCTCGTTCTGGTTATCCTAGCTTGGCACAGCTCTGCACACACTGGCACAAAACCGCCCAAAGCCTGTTCTCCATTATTGCTCTTCAAAAGAGAAGAGCAGTTTTGTAACTGCGTCTAAACTCTTGATGACATGAGCTGACTTGGAT
The DNA here is from genome assembly GCF_963921805.1 of Phalacrocorax carbo. Lineage (NCBI taxonomy): Eukaryota > Metazoa > Chordata > Aves > Suliformes > Phalacrocoracidae > Phalacrocorax > Phalacrocorax carbo. The sequence goes on from NC_087528.1 coordinate 2,862,232, forward strand.
CAAAGGTGACAGACTAACCACTAAACAAAACTGCACGTAGACAGTAATAAACATCAGTACAGAGGCGGTCTCGTGGTACAGAAGAATGTCAGCTTAACCAGATGGAATGGGAACTGACCTACAACTTCAGGAAGGTTTCAAGTCACAGTTTGGCTGGTTTTCTGGTCAGACTACCTTGGAGGTCTGAGGAACCTAAACACAGAATAGCCTGAACTTGCTCCTGAGCCAGTTTGCTGCACTATGTGGTAACAGCTGAGCTAAGGCAGCTACAGCACTGACGCTTAAGTTCCTGGCTTTGCATCATGCCACAAGGACAGCAAAATGCATATTTGGTATGTGGCTATACCAGCTTGCTTGGAATAAGCACAGTTTTTAATACTCACTACCGTGTGGCACGGAACTGCCTCAAGTCCTGCCTCCCACGTACCTCCACTGGGGTTACCACCAGGAACTTGTTTTTCACTGAGTAATGGGATGACAGAATTTGGGCTGGCCTTCACAGGCTTTTCTTTGTAGTGGTTTTTGTGGGTTCTTTTGTTGTTTGTTTGTTTGTTTTTGAAAAGCACTATAGACAGATTTAGGCAAAAGGTCAAAACCAGGTCTAGGAGTTGTGACTTTTTTATGCGCTGCTTGCCAAGGTCTCCAGCTGCAGATTCTAAGCACAGAACCACAACCACTCTCATTTTGTTATATTTCCCCAAAAGCTTCAATTTTTTTAAAAAAAATGTTTTCACAGAAATCTTTTATGGGCTGGATCATGCAAAAGTGCTATCCAAGAAAAGCAGTGATCAAAATAAGGGCATGCAAAGATAACAGTGAACTACTTTTTCCCTTTTCACTCAAAAATGAGTAAATTTTAGTTTGAGTGTTCTTCATGTAATACATGGCTTTTTTTATAGTCAGTTTACATATTTAAGTAATTAAGGACATGTTTTCCAGCAGTCTGAGACAGAAGACTAACCTGTCAAAGTAAGACTCAAAGCATAAACGGTATGGTGGTACATGACTCCAAAGCGGAGTTTCAAATAAACCTTTTTACACGGTCATCTCAGAGGTCACAGTTTATTGGGAGGAGAAGGAGAAGCTGAAGGGGGGGCGGTGTGAGAATAAAGATATTTCTGTCACCACACTTGCTTAGTAAAGACTAAATACTGACTGACCACACAAATGCACTCTGCAATCGCAATGGAAGTTTTTAAATGGTTAATGACCTTTCTGTTACAGCTGATTTTAAGCTCCGTTTTCTTACCCATTCTGAAGTCAATGTATCCTTCACCACCGCTTATCACCAACATCGATTTTAAGGGACCCTGGCTCAAGGACTCTTGGGCGGGTTTGTCAGCCGGTAGCTCTGTTCCACCACTACTCTGTGGGCAAACAACCTGACCTGGATTAAGAACAGAATACATTTTTATGTCACATCTCACAGAATAATACCACCTGTATTTGGTCATTGGGTGACACACTTAATGCCTAATGATACACTTAACTTTGGATTCTAGTACCTCTTCAGCAAGGGACAGAAAGCTAAGCTTTGCTCCGATTTCACCTCTCTAAAGAGTTGAAGAATCTGTTCAGGTCAGTTCAATGGAAATCAGAGCATTAAATGCCCCTTGACAGATTTGTCAGCACAGGCATGCAGATCTAGAGAATGACACTGAAACAGACTTAAAGACTTTCAGACACGCAACTGAGATGATTCAGCGCATGTTGGCCCATTAAGCAAACTTCTCTCATTTACCTCCAGCACACGAGGTGCACACAAGCACCGAGAAGATATTCGACCAGCACTGCAGCTTCTACAAAACTCTTAAGCTTTTTCAGCTGAGATTCTTTCCTTTGGGGGCTTCCCCCCTTAGTAGCTCATCTTTCCTGCAGGATGTCTGACTCTTAAATTGGACCTTACATCAAGTAGCAGTTGACTCCCTTCTTTATAGGCGAGTACTCACTTGCCACTGTACCTTTTCCCCAGATGGAAGCAAACCCTTTCTTTACAACCAAACCCTCTTCCTCCCATTAAACTACACTGCACTTAGGAATCAGATAAGCCTTGTAAATAAAATAAATTGTTTCTGAACACATGATTTCGTACACTTGCTATCTCTACCTAATCACTATGTTTAACTAAGCAAATGAGGGTGAAAAAGAAACTTCATTTGAAGAATGGTAATAAAACCTCACCAGGTACTGCGACAAAGAATTTAACAGCATCGCGGTGCCCGTGGAAGCAAAGCTGTGCATGCGCCATTGAACAATAGGGTATGAACGTTCCCGGAGTCACTTTGTCGCTGTTTTCATCGCCATATACACGTATTACACTCCCTGGACGGTTTCCGGAGCCTGCTGCTGCTTTATTAGCTGTAAAAGAAGAGAAGTGTTCTCTACTTGAAAATACAAATTACAGAAATGGTTATTTGTTAAGAAACCTTATGGTACCATCTAAAAGCTAAAGCCAACTTAGATAAAAATGAAACAGGAGGGCAGCAATGCCAATTCAAGACAGAGCTGGAAAGAAAAAAGATCGCATGCTTCGTTATTTTAAGTACATCAGAAAATGGAGCAGGATTCTTATTAGTCTAGCATAAACACCAGATTTAAATATCCTACTTTTGGGGAAAAAATAATTTGTGAAAGGACTGTATCTTTCATAGAAAATAAGTACCTCTAACACGTTTCGGTATGAGCAAATTCAATGTACTTAAGCATAAAATTCAAGACAGTTTCATTCCAACTAATCATAGGGTATCCCCTTGCCAGCAAAAATTCTCTAAAAATAGCCACCTGTGGGCATGAAGGAGCTACCCTATTATAATTCTACATCTAGTTTTTACTAAGAAGTTTTAAAATCCATTAAAACAGAGAAGTACTCATGCTAGACATACAAGCCATCTCCATTCCAAAGACTATCAAAGGAGTGAAAGAAACAGTGATTTGTAACAAGACAGTAAATGATGTGGATTAATGACGAAGTTATAAGATATGGTATCACATTGGCTGGAAGAAAAACAAAGTCTGTATGAAAAGTTCAGCTGCAACACAGGATGATATACTAAACTGCTGAGCAGATTGGTGGCCATTTAGCAAACATAAAACTGCTGCAATGCAGTAACTGCAAGTGGAAAAACATTTAGGAACATACAAAGGGTAAATCTATAAGGAGTGGGAAACAGCCTCGAAGTGGCTATTAGAAGCCTGAAAATAGATTTTTGTTCAGGATCTGCACTTACCCCTCAGCCCCAGTAAACGTCCCTGGTGGAGGATTACAGCTAAAGTGAGAAAGGAGGAAAGGGGAAATGGATAGGTATGACAGTAGAGGAGAAGGATTAATGAGAACCCACCACTCTTATATTTTGGTTTTTGATAAGGTAGAGCTTAAAATTTTAGCTCCTAAAACCAGTAAATATCTAATTACAGGAGATTCAATAAAACGTCACAAAGAACAGCATCTCGTTACAAAAGTTTCAGTACAAAACGGACAACGAAAGCACTGCCACTTTCACGTGCTTTATCACTATAAAGTTTATTATTAATTAGCAATGTTTCCCCTTTCTCTCTTTCCTTGGTAGGAGGCTACCAAAATAATACAAAACAACTCATGTTTTCAAGTGCCCTTTTGAAACATCATCTGCAGATCTGGAAGATGCCCCGCTCTTGAGACCCAGGGAATCGAGATAAGCAACTGCTTGTGCAAGGATGTGGCTGTTTTTGAAAACCATGAGTATTTCTAACAAGGGTTCTCAAACCCACCGTCAGCTACGCACAAACGGTTGTTCTGATTCTCGAACAACTAACAAAACTGAAATTAAACTGAATAGCTTTAACAGATTTTTTTTCATGTTCACTACTGTTTTAAAACAAACTCCTCTGGAAACATTAATTAAGCTTGATGCACATTAAGAGCTGTAATTTCTGAAAGTATGATTTAAGCTATTTCAAATTCATGATAGGAAGTTTGTCCTTCCTTAGTACATTCATGCAAGGCAAAAAAAGACATTTACTGAATGGATGGACAATGTAATGGAACAGTATGAGAAACAATGCATGTATGCGCTGTTCAACAAAGCAGATACAACATGAAGAGTTTTTACTATTAAATTACCCTAAAATTTCACCTGTCAGACTGTGCTACTTTCTATATAACAACAGTACAATTAGGGCTACCAAAGTTCTGTATTTTATTTTCTGAAACTTCCGTCCATGTATTTTAACAGTCTCAGACACAAGTGCTGGGTTGGGGGTTTTTGTTTTGTTTTAAAACGCAGTCAGTTTACACACAGATTCTTCCCAAGCTTTACCTATTTAAGATTTGTTTTGCCCTTGAACAGGACTGTTTCCTTCTCCCAAGGTTCAACTGCCCACGTCTGAATGCTTCCCCTCCTACCCCCAAGTAGTTCCTGCCTATGACAAGAGTTTGGGCTCTGTTAGCAAACAGAGACCTGGATTTGCAGTATTGGAATTTTACCTAGAAGTTAGTGCCCTATTTGTAGAATGTGTTTACATCTCCAGCAACTTTGAACATGTCCTCTAAAGCGGGTGGTACTACTGCTGCTCCAGTCCTTCGAAGCAGCTTTGTGATGAATTCTCAAGAACTAAAGCCAATCAAATATTAGCAACAACACCAACTTGCTCAAATCAAACTAAAATTTACTTTGGTGATCATATGGCTATCAAAAGTAACATCAAGTGGAAAACTACACCCACCTCCTACAAGCAATAAACTTCTATAAATGCTGCTAATGCTCATAACCCCTCTAAGGCTTCAAAGTGTCTCCATTCAAGCCACAGCAACTCTGCTCAAATTGAAGTACAGGAGATTTTGGAGATGTGCCTTTTTGCTCAGAGTAATTGTAACTACGTACACAGGTCAGGTGCTAAACGTCACACAGGCCCGATCTGTTACAAACCTGAAAGATTCAGACCTGGTAGTAAGCTTTCTATCTGAAGTAAGGAAGCAAGCATCTGAATAGCGTTTAATATTCTCTTTTTGTGTCTACAGCATATTGCACAGTGCTATTCATTTATGTTTTACTTACTTTCTGTTAATGGAATGGAGATGATGACACCATTTCCTGTTCCTACCCATAAACGATTACAAGACACCATAAGAGCTGTGATTCTCACAAATGAGAATCCCAGTTTACCAGTACCTAAAAACAAAAGATGCTTTTCATCAAAAATTATGAGCAACAATAATTTTAGTTCCATAACAGAGAATCTTAACTCCGACTCCCAAACCACGCAGACAAGTAATTCCCTCCCACTTCAAAAAGAAACAAGGCAGAGGAGTACATTTAAGTTGTAAAGGTAACCTAAAAGGCTAAAACACTCTGTTAATTACATTGTGAACCTACGTAGAAAGATACTAACATTAACTGTGAGAAAGCACAAAAGGTGCAATGGATCCATAATGCTGCAGAATAAAACCTTTTGGGCCTTACAGCACCAGGGCAGCTTTTCAAACAAACAAAAAAGGTGAATTTACAGATGTACGATAAAGGTTTCTCATCCATTAAAATTAATTTCTCATTCATTAGCACTATGAGGGGAGCAGAAGGAGGCTGACCAGCTAAGTGCAATGGCACAGTAGGTCCTTGTGAAAAAGAGGCAATTTTTCCAGACAAGTAATGGATTCTTCCCACTCTTAGATTTTAAAAAAAAAAAGGCATCAGAGTACAGTAAAAAAGAGAAACATTTTAGTGTCCCTACTGATGCCTGCCCAACCCAACCACCACTTTCCTCGTTAGTTCTGAGTTTTTAGGGACACCTTAGACATCAGGTAGGATCAACAGACTGTATCAGAAGACCTATCATCCCCATCACACTTTACAGATTGACTTGGGCTTCCACCTCCAGCTTCAAGTTTGCACAAACAGGATTTGACTAGCCTTCCACCCACCCTTCCCCCTCGCCTGCAGCGAGAACTGCCTGATCCAAAACAGGAAAAGAAAGCTCCAGAGAGCAGGAGGTGTAACAATACAATAGGTTTTTTATCGACTTACCTAGCATTTTGCTTACATAAGGTTCAATGTCCACATCTTGTAGATGCTGGTAGGTGTGCGCATGATAGAGACGCAGGGTGGAGTCCAAACGAATAGACACCCATACCCCATCACCCACCCATGCCAGCTGTCTCACTTGGCTCTCTCTTCTCGGGTGTGCATCAAATGACTTCTACAAAAGAATGGATTTTAAATTAGAAGAAGAAACAAAGGGAAGAGTAAGAACAACTTCTCTGTTACTCTTACACTATCAATACTGGCAATTTTCTTAAGTCATCTACGACCCTCTGATTTGCAAGATCACTGGCAGATACAGCATGTAGCTTGGTTACAATTACCATATGATGTTGGTAAATAGTAAAAATACTGATTCCTTTCCCTGCAGCATGATCTCAAAGCCATAGTTTCCTACTGTGTCTTCATTTACATATCATATCCCAGCCTATCCTGGCTTCCGTCTCCATTTAACCTGGAGTTTTTTTGGTATGAGGCCCTCCTGTCACAGCACAAGATAGAAAAACACTTTTTGGGCATATGTTTCTAGTTCGGTCAAGCCTTGCTATCGCATACAAACCCACCTGTGCAAAATACACACTATCCACCAGTAAAACAATTAATTTCACTGTTGTATGAATTCCTTCATTTCAGTTTTCCCATATATATAGTCTTCTTCACAAAACCAGATTATTAATTGGGTGCTTGATACCTTCTGAAGAGCTGAGCAGTCACCCTCAGCAGCTCTGCTCTGTGTCTCAGGCCAAGTAGCAGAAGCTGAAGTATTAATACAGCTAATGATTTTCAGGAACCTTAGCCACTTTCTGTACTTGGAAACATCAGGTACACACAACGCTGCAGAAACACCAGCTTACACACCTTATATAAACAAACTATTCTGCAACTGGATGGAGAGTCCATTCAAGATTAACACTTACGAACCTCTAAAGTATGCAAAGGCTATATATAACCTATAGGGAAGGTTACAGGTGGGTGGAGAACATGAGGCGTGCATGTCGAGAATAAGCTGGGCGCTAGCTTTACAAGCTCTGCACAAGGACACTTTCCAGTTCCTGGTCAGATAGAAGTGGAGAACTAAACCCCCCCAAAATTGGTTTCAATAATCGAGAACTGTCTCGTCATGGCTTAAAATCTTCTAAAAAAATGAAAACATCCTCAGAAAATGCAACAGTATGTCTCGACAAATTTGGTTCCTTGTTTCTGTACTGACAAACAAATAACTGTTCTCTGGAGTTACTCTGGAGTTTGAGCTGTAGCACGAGATAGGATTAAAACGTGGCATCTAATTATTTTAAACAGCATTTTAACTTGCCTCTATTTTCATGGCCTTTGGTTGAACAACATAGATTTTGTTCCTGTAGCCACACCAGACTTTGTCATGTACCACTGTCATGCATCTTATCGAATGATGCGGCCGGCCCAGGTCTAAGAGGTGGTAGTTTGTCAAATCCCACTGACCATCTTTAAAAACAGAAGGAAGAAAAAAAAACCAAAACAAAACATAGGTTCCTATGAGTTTAGAAATCATTTACAAGTACAGGCAAATATCTTAGAGAGTCTAATTTTTGAAAAGCACTGTAGCAATCTGGGTAAGTCAATACAAATTTATGGCGAGGCTCCTCATCAAAAAAACCCAGCAACTAATTATACAAACTACCAACATCCCAAATGCTACTTTACCTTTAATATAATATGGTTGTACAGGGACTCACGTTCAAAATACATCAAAATATTTTTGAAAACAGCAAGTTACCTAGTGCTAAATGCTTGACTTGGGTAGGCATCAGTATACATTACAACAAACAACTACCCACACAGCACTAGGCACTTGCTGCTTGACTGAACATAGGAAAGTTGGCCAGCGCATCAAGATTTTGTTTAAAATATGCTGCAAGATCTTAAGAAAGGCACCTGAAATCTACTCAAAGCATACTAAATTTAGTCATTCAACACCAAGTAAAATTCTTCTGTAGACTGAGCTAAGCCACAGATCATCACTGACACTTACTCGAGATCCTTGAGGATTGTATGCCACTAGAGTTTGAGTTAAAAAAACCAAACAACCAAGAACACTAAAACCAGAACTTTATCCCAGATCAACTTTCCCACTCTCTGCATTAGTGCTGTGCAACCTCTTTAATTCTTCTAAATGCTGAGCACAGAGATTTAAGCTCCACAAGGAAAAGATCAAATGAGTAGGGAGTCTGTGGAAACAAGCCAACAGATAAGTTCCAGTTACTTATAGGAAGACCTTCCCCTCCAGGTCCTTATTCTGGAGGCTGAAGAACGGAGCTCGTCCAGGAGTGGCTTGGTCAGAAATTCTGACAGGATGCTTACAAAATTCTCATTGAAGGACTTGGCCACAGACAATTATTAACAAAACAGAAGACATGACTATTGGGCATGTGAAAAAGCAAAAGAGAGAATGATCAAAGCAGACTATCAACTGGCTTTTCGCTATTTAGCTCAGATCCCATTCTCCTTTTTCTCAGAGTAAGAAAAAAATTCCAGGAACGCACCAGGACGGTGCAAAAGTGGTACTTGAAACTGCAGCTGAAGTACTAGAAATATCTTTCAAGACAACCTGCAAAAAGGCCATTGGGGAACACATTTTCAAAACCCTATTTATAAATGGCACATTTCTTTTCTAAATGCTGTTACAGCTTCACTGGCTTCAAGATCGAATAGAATGCTTACCAACTCCTCGGTGAAATATTGCTAGTGTTCCATCAGCTAGTGCAACTAATACTATTCCTTTTACATGTCTGGGGAAAAAAAAAGGAGGCACAAGAACATACACCGTTAGACTGCAAGTTTCAAGTAAGGTATAAACATTTTATATTCCAGCATACTTTTTTATTGACATTAGCCCTTGTGTCTTGATTTCTACAATACAGCTCAAGAGAAGGGACAGTAACAAAGCGTCAAAATCCAGCTCAGAAAGCTTAAAATAGATCTAGCAACAATGCCTGAAGAAAACATCAAGGATAACAGCCTATAACTGTTATGAGTATAGAGCCACCAAGAACACCAAGTATACAGCTACAGCTCAGTGTTTGAGCTACAGTATTTCCAACAGATACAAGATTCCTTTCCTTTTCCTTGCTCCCCAAGCATTTTCCACTGCCCCTCAAAGAATATGCATGCATTTATGGCAACTGACATTCCCAATATCTGAGGAGGAAATATAAAACTATTTTGCAAGTATTTTAACAAAAGTTCATTATGATTTACATGACATTCTTTCAGGACTTACACAATACTGAGAATAGAATCTTTAAGTTTAATGGCATGAACACATTTCCTCCACTGGGCCACTGACGAATGAACATACAGGCTGCAAAGACAAATCAGGAGGGATTAAAAGCACTAGGAAAGGTCTACCAGACAGGAAAAAACCCAAGCAAAACCCCTATAATTGAAATCCACAATCAAAGGAAAAATAAGTTTTCATCTTCCACTGAAAACTAAGCGTAGACTGAAAGAAAGAGCTACATGAGCAGGCAGAATGGTTTTTCAGAGGCCTAAAACATTACCAACTCCTCTGCAGATATATCTGCAGTAAAGAGGGCAATATATGTTTCTAGCATAATAAAATATTAAAAGTTATGGAGTTATCAGTCCATAACAACGACTTTGTCTACAAAAAACCCAACCAAAACTTTTCTGCAGATAAAAGCGTTATCTGCCAAAAAGAACTTGCTAATCACCTACAACACTTTTTAAAATTTTATAATGCCTAAACGTAGCAAAGCGTACAAAGTTTAGGCACTCTTGAGGTCTTCTTACACTTAATCTTGACCCGAGGCAATTTTCAGGCCTGTAGGCACAAGAAGCAAGTTTAAAATAATTTTTCCAAATAAATTCAACAAGATTAGCGTTTTCTTACCATCCATTCTGTGCTCCAAGCCACATTGTCGGCAAAAGGCTACTCATTTTCTGTGCTTCTTCTCTCACAAGATCTTGCTCATTTGGCAAAACTGCAATGTCTTTATATAACTCTGACTCAGTACTACAAAAAAAAAAAAAACCAGAAAAACCAAACCACCAAACAGTTAAAATACACTGAATAAAACGCACAGATTACTCAGATTATAATCTGGGTATCTGCTACTAGTTTTTACACCGGCTTTTGAAGAACGTAAGGTATTAAAAAGAAACCAGTAACTGGGCATGGAAGTACCACAACAGAGATTAAAACCTCAATAGCAATAAATCTCTTCAAGTGGCTGCTTATACAAGGAAATTTAGGTTCCGTTCAAGCCCACTAGTACTGCTGCTATCTCTGGGCAATGGCAGAAGAGTCGCAACAGAGGCGCACGTTAAGAGAAACACTTTTTAAAAAGCTGTATGACACTTTTGTGCCAGTTTGTGGAGAGTGAAGATGCCTGAAGATTTGAAATACCGATTACTTTCAAGCTTCTCCACTCCTCTAAGTACTCACAGACTGACTATTCTGAGAAAAGAAACATACATTTGAACAACCAGTTGACTGGAAGAAAGGAGTGTAATTCTTACTTATTTTGACATCAAAACAGGGAATTTAAACCGGCATCTCTAGATCAGCGCCGTTCACGTTAAAGTCTGCGAGAGGGCTCAGTGGCAAACTGGTAGACACTCACTACTCCGTTCTGGAGGTGTCTGAACACAAGGGATATGATTTCACAGACAAAAGACTTTGTACGTGGGTGTTCTTTTCATGCCAGCAAAGTGTTTTTTAAGGGGTATGACAACTATGTACCTAGGCTGGTACACTGGAGACGCCTCTGCTGTATTCTGCACTCCCAGAGGATCTGTAAAGACATGCTCTGTGTAGACTCCAGTTTGTGCAATATCAGCTGTGTCTTCTCCTGTCCCTGCATTGACTTCTGTTGCTTCTGTTGCCTCCTCTGCTGTTGGAATGTTCTCATCTACTGCGTTACTTTCAGTTGCAATATCTAAGGAACAAAAAATTTGAAAAACTTTCAACTACTCCAAGAAAATTCTCAATTGTTTAAAACAGCCACAATTTGATACTTAAAACTTCAGCGAATAGCTGAAATAACCAGACAGTCACAACCCAGATTTTATATCTCACCTGAAAAAAAATAAAAATCAGACCAGAAACAGCACAACCGACTAAAGTTCGGGCATCAACAAGTGTCAAATGCACTTTAAGTACCCACCCAGTGACCAATGACACAGATTGCCCTTTAAATGATTAACTAGAATAGCAGTGAAGTCCAATCAATTAAAACACACAACAGTATTATATGCCACGAGAAAATAAATGACATTCCAGTCCAATAACCACATATCCATTAACAACTATTTCACCATTCAGCTCTGAGGGGTGTATGACAGAAAGTATTACGAATGCCTATAAAGAAAACAGCTTCACTTAAATCTGTATTAAAACTTTACAAGATTTAAGGCATATATCCACATTCTCTCCAGTCATCTGTCAGCAAGGCCTGCAATTCAAGCGAATAACTTCAAAGCTCCCTTTAGACCTTGCACAAGATAGAGTTCTCTCAAAAGTATTTGAAAGAAGCCTTTGACTATACCCGTTTAGTATCACCTCCGCAAAGTTTTCAGCTACAATTATACAGTGCAATATGTCAGACTTACAGGCCATTGCCCACAGAGTACTTGTTTTATGTTATTACCGCTTACAGACAAGTGGTTACATTAAATACTTGTACCATTCGTATCTCAGTCACACCTAAGGGTGTTTGGCCATCCCTGGCACACTTGTAAGATTTTCATACCTGACTGTTTATCTATCATTGGTGAGCCACCGTTTGCATCATGAACTACAGGTGCTCCTGTGATACCCTCTGCAGTACAGCCGACCACTGTTATTCCTCCTAGCAAGCTATCGGTTTCTGCAGAGCTGTTGCTAGTCATACTTCCACACAGAGATGACTTGTCCACTTGACTGGGATCTGCTTCTTGAGACCCTTCTTCTCCTGCAGGATAGTCTGTTTCCCTTGCGCCTGAAAGATTAAACTCACGTGTTTCTTGTGGGCATAAAGGGGAGTAACTTCTCTATCTAATAACAAACTAAGCTTTCAAACTGGATGAACTCTCCAGCAACGGAGATGTAACATGCAGATACCTATCTGCAAGCTTATTTTAACACAATCAGCCAACATTAAAGATGTTGTCAAAGCTCAAAAAGCAAAAGCAGTATCTACACATGCTGCACATCTCAATGTCATGTGCTATATTTCAATCTGCAGAGTTTTCCCAACTAGTGTATTTCTATTTCAGATAAGTTTTCCATTAAAATCAGATTTCACGACAGTGCATATATGCAGAGATACCTATCTACATCTTTATGAAGAATTTAACTGCAATAGATCCTTTGTTCTGGAAGAAAAACTGCTCACACAACCCTCGCAAATATTTTTAAGACTTAAAATATTATTCTTGGTTTCTTGAAATTTTTACCCTATTTTACTATATTTTATGGTGATTGGTTTTACAAGTCATACATAGTTTCAATGGAGCAAAACCTCAGACTTCACTGGAAACAGATTTCTTCTGAGCTTATTAAACAAAATGACTTCACTGGAACAAGTGCTACAGAATTATCTAAGTGTAAGCTAAGAAACCAGAAATCCAACAGCACAATTAGTTCTTCTCCAGAATCATAATATCCTCCTACTGAGCTTCCCTTAGTACACTCTCCACATACACTCTCGATGTAACAAGGATTCCCTCTACAGGAAGCTCCAAGACTTGCTACTTATCTTCAAGAGGCTGAAAAGGTCTAAAAAGCCAACGTTGTTGTTCTGTGCCGTTCACAGTTCCGTAAAACGTTGGCACTGCTGCACAATTTATAATACAGCAGACAAAATACTTGTTCCTGGTTACTGACGTCTCTTTACCTTTGAGTTAATTTAGGTCAAGAGCCAACTGAAGAGTGGAACAGCGGAGTAGAAATCCAGTAGCTTTCCCTCCAGCTAACCACTTTTTATTGCTGAGTTATAGTAACATTTTACCACACTAATTAACAAATCTTTGGTTTTTCATTGCGTAAGAAAGTCTGAATAAGATACAGTTAAAAAAGCAGGAGCTAAAGCATTGCAAGTCTTTACCTGGTACGCTAGCAATACACAGCACATGAGAATTGCAAACAATGAAACTGTCCAGAATATTTCCTGGTTGATTAGCGTCAATAATGATGACTTTTGTAGCAGAATGTGTGCTAGTACAGATCCAAACTAGACTGGATAATTCTTCCTGATGTTTCAGCTCCTTCTGCTGGTCCTGAAGAACAAAAGCAGAACAGAAGTGAACTACAACAAGAAGGTGGACAGAATAGAACTATTCCCTTTGATCTTGTGTGTTCCTACATTATCAACTACAGAAATAGATATAAAAATGTGATAAAATTAAATATCTTTAATGCCATTGTAAAATTACATGTATTTACTTGTTCTGTATGTATTTGGAATATAAAACACCCTCATACTCTTGTAGAAAATTATAGGAAGTAATTGTACTTCAACTATATAGTCAGACAAGTATAAAGCTACATAAGAATACTACTTCCATGCCATCTACCATGCTCAGTATCACCACAGATTAATGTGATGTCCCAAAGCACTTCAGAATTAACCCTTTATTTCTATGCCTTTAATATAAATTCCATTCATTGCTTCTTCATGAAAACATGAAGACTCATACAGTTTTAAACAATGGCGCAGACCCCTAAAAAGCCTTTTTAAAATGGCAGTCAGAACATGAACAACTCTGCCAGAAATGCTTTTTTTTTTTTTAAAAGCAGGTGGCACTGGTATAAGCAGTGCATCATTTTGGTGTAAAATTGATTTGCTGCTCGGATTTGCCAACAAGCTGGCACGCAGGAAAGATGCACAGCATTTTTGCAGATGGATTCAATAACCCAAATATCTTGGGTTGATGACTACCCAGGAAAAATCTATTGGTTACCAATAAACCTGATTACAAAATTTATTATTGATCTACAGATCTATGGTAGAGGTGTTTAACTATTCAACATGCCCTACTGTGATCTTACCTTGAGCTCTTGGTCTAGTCTATCTAAGCTACTTTGAGATCCTGTTTGCTGCTTGTTGCCATCTGCATCCACACCAGTCACATCATTGTAGAATACGCTAGCACCAACCACAGACCCGCCATCTCGTGTCTTCCCTCCTGACAGGTTTACCCCTACAGCACACCACAGCTTGAAAGAAAAAGAAATACTTCACTTAAATGTTAAGCTAAAAAAAGGCACACCCAGTGTTAAATAGGCTAAGCTATATCAAAATCATTATACATCTGCAGTGCATTTTAAGGAGTTCATTAAGATTAAAGTCATGTACATTTCTACTAAAGCTTAAACTCAGAGTCACCTGTGCTTTAAAAAGAAACAATTTTATTTCAAAAAGAAAGCCATTGTGTCTAAAATAGAAACATTCAAGCTATAGGTTGTCTAATTCTCTATATCATCGCTGTAAATATCGTACCTTCATAGAGGTATCCTTCTCATCTAAAGGTCTCAGGTAAACAGGTACAGGCAAGTTCTTCATCTTATTGTCACCCTGGCCACCATTTGCCACCTAGGCAAAAAAAAAAACCAGAAACCACAAACAAACAGAAAGGCTTTCCCCTTTAAAAGAGGTTTACAGTCTTTGGAATCAGTTGATCAGACATTGTCAAACGCAATTAAGAGTTTTGCATTATGGTTTTCCTCAGAAACACTCTTAACTGCAACAGTTCAACAAAAAAAATGCTGGAATCACCCAAACACAAGCTACGAAATTATACCGTCTTCAAATTTCACTACATTTGAAAACATAAGTGTAATACCTGTTTGTACTTCTGAGGTAGACTCCAGCCAAATGCTTGCACTCTACCATCCTCTTTCTGAACATGTGCTTTCACTTGGCGATACTGCTCTCTCTTCTGTTCTCTGCGTGAGGCTAAACTGGCTTCAGTTCTAGGGAAGAATCATTATTAAAGAACCTGTTATCTGTGCTTGTCAGAATTCTGTCGTGGAAGTTGCTATTAAACTCAGTAGACAAGATCTCTGTGGAAGCATTGGGTTACCAGAGAGATCACTAGTTTTCACACATCACCTAGAGAACACCAGGTTTCCTGTGAGCTATTTCTAAGGGACCTGTGAAAGACAGGCAAAACGAGAAAGTCTACTGTCAGTATCCTTAGAGAAAATGAACTTGGGTTAGGCACCTTTACTAGAAGCTTTAGAAGTTGTAAATCAGAAGGATATATTGCCAAAAAGAAGCACAGGAGGAAAAAAAATAGTTACAGATACTTGTCAGCCTGGCTCATATTGTTCTGTTTTTCCACTGAACTTAAAGTGAAAGTGCCCGTACAGTTATTGCTCAGCTACACCACTTGCATACAAGCATAGCCAGTGCTGCCTCCTGTGCCTAAATGCACTTTTATGAAAGGCAGTGATGTCTGCCAAACACAATGCTACTCCCAGGTACCCAGAGTACTCACCCACTGCTGTGCATTTCAGCCTGCGCTGTGTTGATTTCTCGTGTATCAACATGCACTTCAGAACCTTATACTTCACTTTACAGCAATGCTATTTATCTCAGAGGGTTAAAGGAGTAAATACTTGATAGACCATATCTAGTATTATGAAACAAAGATTACTTACTCTTCACTGAGAAATTCAAAGGCTTTAGATTTGTCACTAGGTAACTGAGATAAGGTGCTGCTTCTTTTCTTGACTGATGGAGTAATATGTGAGGTTGGAGCATTATATTTAACATTGACAGGAGGTTCTGGTTTCTTAGCTGTATTGCTAGATGAACTGAAGAGCCTGCTGAAACTAGAAAGGAGAAAAAAAAAAAAAAGAGTTAAGGTTTGTAAGATACCCCCAAATTGGACTATGCAGGCAAGACAGTGCATACACCAGCCTGCTCAAGCCAGTTAGACCAAGAAACTGGAGCCCAACATAGCAGCAGCCACCACGCACTCAGCAACACTCTCAAAGCACAGAAACTCATGTCAGTAAGAAAAATTCTTAAAGAATTATTATCCCATTCGTTTATCAAATGTACTGAGATCATATTGAATGAAGATCTACAAGGAACCAACAAAATTAGGATGTGAACATCACACCTGGAAGACGGTTTTATGAAGCACATGAGTTCATGCACAGATCATTTTAAAAAACCCACCATTTTCTAGGCTGAAAGATAGTTATTAAACCACAACATCAAAAGGATTATTTGACAAATATCTTGTTGTGAATAACTCTGTTTTAGATTTAAAGAGCTCGGAGTTAGAAAGGAAAAATGTAACAATCAGTAAGCCATACTTCACAGAGGAAAAGAAAGCTGAAATTAATGCAATCCACATGAGCTACTCAGGTTTCTACTTTTCATCATAAAAAAAGAATCCAGTAAAACATTCAGAACAAGAGTCCTGGTGCATATTCAGCTAGAAAAAAAAAAATGACAGCACTTTGGCATTTAACTTCACAAAGTGCACAGCCATTCACTACGCAATGCAGCTTACGATATATTTTGTATCCAAGAACAGTCTTACCGAGCTGGCATGCTAGGTAAGAAGAGGAGAACAGTTAAGACACCTTCATCTGCCAAAAGATAATTAGCCAACATACAAAAATGTGCCAGCTAATTGGTTAGGGTCTTTCATTTATTTTTGCCAGAGAGTTGTGCTTCACTACTTACAACTGCCAAATGCTTGATCTCTTCTTTTCTTGCATGGCTGGATTTTCTCTTGATGCTCTACAAGAAATGAATTCCAAGTTTACTGAGTAAGCATTAATTAAAAAAAAAAAAGGAAAGGAGTGGAACGGTGTGTAGCTCTTATTCAAAAAACCAGGATAACATATCAAAAGTGTCAAAGCCTGTTTCTTCACATTGCCCCTTCTCTTCTGATCAGAGCACAATATCGAAAATCGCACTAGATGAACTGAAGTTGCATAATAAACACCATCCACATTTATTTGCATCACAAACACAACCGGCGAGTGCTTTTCAGACAGAAGAGAATTCTGTGTAACGCTTTCCAGTGGAAACAGCTAGTAGAAAGCAGCAAAGGATTTAAAATTCTTCTGCCTCCTGTTTAAGATTTTAACCGTTGCCTTTTATTTTAAAACCTCTTATTCTTCAACACATCAGTAAATAAATGATAAAGCGATCGTTCCTGAAGCCATAGAGGTATTAACAGAGATAGGAGAGGATTTCTACAGGAGAAATAGCTATAGAAAAGCAAGCCACATCTGCTTGGCAATATGTATTTCTCCCTCTTGCAGACTCAGAGCCAAAATGGCTCACAGGTATCGAGGACAATAGGAAAAGCCAGATGCCTTTGTTACACCTGACCGGCAGGCGGCACCAAACAACACCGCTACCTCCGGGCACAGGCACGGGCAGGGCGCGGGGAGATGTGGCAAGAAGGGGCTGGCAGAGTTTTCTGAGGCAGAAAACTTGTTTTTAAAATCATACCTTCCAGACAACTCAATACTCAGGATGCAGATTAGACCAGATCATCATCTTTATTGCTAATATTTAACAAACCTTGCACCGTTTTAAAATTGTGTTTTTTTCCTGAACAAGCCAAGTCCTTACACAAATGGATTACGCTCAGTCTGAAGACTCCGCGTTATTCCTGTTTTGGGATCTCAGCTGACAACCGGTTCCCCTGCTTTAAGGTATGCGCACGCATACACACAGTGATTTTTCCTGCCCGCCAAATTAATGTTATTTATGATTCCCAAGTTTTGTAACCATTCCAAAATACACACATTTCTTCAAAGGATGCTTATTTCACACCATATGAAGTAATACATCTTCACTGAGGTCTCACCAAGAAGATTTTTAAAAGAGCCTTTTACCTTATCATCTCAGTCCATCGGACAGCTTCCTGAAGCTCCATCAACCTCTCTTTATACTGATTTCTTTCCATCAGAACACGGGCCATTTCAACACGAGTGAAACGCTTCCGCTGAGCGGTGGGGACATCACTCTGAACAGACAAAAAAGCAAACATAGAAGAAACAAAGGAGCACAGTAGGGCCTTGCAGAGTCAGCCTCTGCCTTCCGATAAGAGTCAGTTTAGGGCACAATTCCAGATTCCAAATAATTTGGGGCTTTGTAAAAACAACTCAATTTCACCTTCCTCTCCTCCCATCCTTTGTATACAGTATAATCTGAATAAAAAGCAGTTGTCCAAAAAGAATGTGACACACAATAATGGGCAGAGGGGAAAGAAAGAAAACTAGACATGGTCAGTTTAAGTTCACTTGTGCTCTGTAGATCTACTTTCGGGTGTTGGGGTTTGGTTTTTTTGGGGGTTGGGTTTTTTGTTTGTTTGGTTGTGGGGTTTTTTTGTTGGTTTTTTTTTTTTACATGGAGGAAGTTTACCACTACTTACTAGGCAGTAAAGTTTAGTAGCACTCACAAAACACATGTGAGCTTCTAATGCCCCACTGTGGATTATACACACAAAAATACACACACACACACATACACCTACATCATCATCCTCTTTAGCTTTCTGTCTTGCTTCCTCTGCTTCTGCACGAGCTCTAAATACAACATAAAAGACAGCTGCATTAGATACCACAGTGGGGCTTTTTTTCTTTTTCACAACCATGGAATTAAACTTACTTTCTCAGCTCTTCTTCCAGTTCCTTGTTCTTCTCTTCAAGCTTTTGTTTTGCTTGTTTTACAGCCTCTAATTCACCTTGCAGTACATCCTTCTCACAGGTCAATTCATCCACCTTTGCTATCAGGTCATTCTTCACTACATTCAGTGCGTTTCTACACAAACATTTAAAATACACCATTACAAGGATGACTATGGTCTCATGGTTTAGCCTCAGCCTCATTTAATTCTTTAATTTGAATTTGGAGTGCTGCGTCCAGTTTTGGGCCCCCCATCTCAAGAAGGACAGGGAACTGCTTGAGCAGAGAGCTGCCAAGGTGATCAGGGGCTGGAGCATCTCCCTTGTGAGGAAAGGCTGAGACTCCTGGGTTTGTTCAGCCGGGAGAAGAGAAGGCTGAAGGGGGATCTTATCAATGCTTATCAATATCTGAAGGGTGGGTGTCAGGGGGATGGGGCCGGGCTCTTTTCAGTGGTGCCCAACGCCAGGCCAAGGGGCCACGGGCACAAGCTGGAACACGGGAAGTTCCCCCTGAACATGAGGACAAACCCCTTCCCTGTGCGGGTGCCAGAGCAGGGGCACAGGCTGCCCAGAGAGGCTGTGGGGTCCCTTCCCTGGAGACATTCACACCCCGCCTGGACGCGGCCCTGTGCCCCTGCTCTGGGGGTGCCTGCTCCAGCAGGGGGTGGGATGGGATGGTCTCCAGAGGCTCCTTCCAACCCCCACCAGTCTGGGATTCTGTGACCTACAAATTTCTTACACAGAGCTGCTGTAAAGAGATATAGCTTTCTAAAAGAGGTCAAACCCTCACCTCTAAAATCTCAAATGCTCACACACATTCACACCTCTGAATTAGAAAAACATACTAAAAGATCAGAAGTTTGCTTAGAGGCTGAATTCCTCAGCAGTGCTCCAATGGATTAGCTTCTGCAGTTACGGCTGTGTTTCCAACAGAAAAGGCAGCAACTTGATCTCATAACGACATAGCACTGCATTTCTTGCAGCCTTACAAGGATAAAAGCAGCTTTTGCTTCTAAGGTCCTTAATTTCTAGAAGAAAGCCAGCTAAGCAATATATTTAGCCCAAAACACCTACAAATTATAAATACTCATACCACCACTACTCTTAGAACTGAAAGCACATTTGTGTAACTTCAACCTTCTGTGTATGAAGATATTAAAGATACAACAATATAAAGTCAGTAATTTTTACATACACATTCTCACTTACTTTGTCTCCAACAGCTGAGTATTTTCCAAAATAAGGTTTTCAACCTCACGACCCATTCCTTTCCAAAGGAAACAAACACATGAAATTAGCAGGTTAAAATGGATGCTTTTACAAAACCTATGTTTTGCCGTTGCCTAAAACCAGCTGAATTTTAAGTATGACAAACTTGTCAGAAAAACTGTGAGCTATCTGAAGTTTCAGGACCTACCTTCTACAATCAGCTTCCCCCTCCACCTTCTTCCCAATCTATCCTCAGTTAAAGCCTAAAGGCAACCCTGGCTAACTGCAGGCTAGTGCTACCTCCACCTATTCTATGCATTAGGAAGAGGTTACAGTACCATTAAGTCAAAAAAAACCCAAACATAGCATTACTGTGGAAGTATTAGTCCACAAAAAGTTAAGTTTAAAATGCTTGACTGTCTTCTATACCATGTTAGAAACAAAAGTGGTCAGTTATAGACACAAGACATGCTGAATTATAAAGCTCAGCTTGCAAAAGCCCTGCAGATTTCCCCAGAGCAAATGATACCTTACCAAAGAAATTATGGTCTTTAAAGCCCATGCATTCCATGTAGAGCAAAAACAAGAACAAGAAACATTTCATGTAATGTGTAGTATGAGTGAAGAGCAATAAAATACTGAGACTTATGAAGTAAGAGTGAATTAAAACAAAGCCATCACCAAAAATTTGAAGAAGAATGTGATTAAGAAGAAGGATTTATACAAAATACAGATGTTAAAAAAAGATAAGTTTGTCACAACCATTTCTATTGGTTAGACATCCTATAAAAATCAGGAACTTAATAAAAGTCTATCTCATTTTCTGTGAAAGAACTTAGAAGCACAGTACAAGGGAAGAAATGCTAAGCCATTCAGTAAGTTTCAAATTAATACGCCACTATGGAAAAAAGGGAACTTAACTCTTCTTGTAAATAATACTGAAGCAGTTACATTTCTGGAAAATAATTTCTCGTCCTATTGTTTGCATGCCAAAAATAATATAATTTGGAGGATTTTAAAAAGATAAACAGGCAGAAAATAATTATTTTCCATCTGCACAGCAAAATAATTACCACACTGATAATGGCAGAAATTATGCTAATTGAAGATTAACAACAAATTTTAAAAGTATCTTAATGGTGGAGGCCTTTTAAAATACTCCATGAACACAATCTTCTAAGCAACTTCAGTAACAGAAGACTTAAAAATATTTGGATAACAATAAAAAACAGTATCTAAAAATAGACATGCAACTCCAAGTTCCCTCTTTTGGAATTTCTCTCTCTGGGTTTCAGATTAAAAGTAAATGACGTTAATAGTGAAGGACCTCAGATCAGCTATTGCTACTTTACCAATATCTGGAGAAATCCCCTACACTAACTCATCAAGCAGCTATGGCTTTTTTTAATGTTTTCAGTATTCACAGATACAAGTACCTAGGATCACTTCCAACAGGTTTCAGGATCCTTTATAATGCAAGAACAAAAACTAGAAAGCCAAGAGTGCATAGGCAAAAAAAAATGTTACCAAGCAGAGAAAAAAAATGCAGAGAATGTATTTTATGAGCGCAGCAGCCAAGAACGCCTAACTGTGGAAGCAACAGATTTCAAAGAATTTTTTTTTTTAAAGAAGAAGCATACACACCAGAATATTCCCCTGGGTATGCAGCCCAAGAGAAAACAGATTAGAGAATCCCAATTAACTACTTTTACAGAACTCCAGACTAAAATTTAATGCTCACTTAGAACAGATCCAAATGCTTGTAACATACGGACTATCCTGGATGCAGAAGTGGCTTTTAAGTAACAGAGTAATCTGGACTATGGTTGTGCTCAAAGTGACATCACGATTATAGAGTAAAACTTCTAGACGTACACATTCTGCATAGCCAATGCAGCTATAACACGTATTATTTTGCACACACCGGTGTTTCTAGCAGTAGTTTATGGAAAATGGTAACGAAGTCAGTAACAAGCTTTAGTTACATTATACTAAAAAAGCATATTATTTTCACTCATGGAAAACAAGGCATCTATTATCAGGAAGTCCTGACAGAAATTTGATTTCTTTAAACAATTTATCACGTAGCTAAGGGATGGAAGTTGCTGTGTGTTAGTACTTGGCCAGTATCCACATTTTTGCATGCAGAATGTGTAGTTGTGCCTGTGATGACAGGGTGCAAGAGTTTTGGATGAAGTGTGTTCCAGCAAGGATGTGGTGGTCCTCACTGCACAGGATTCAAAGCAGCAGAGGATGACAACAAAGAAAAACCATCTCTCAGGCTGGCGATGGGCCCATTACTCCTAGTGAGTAATACTCTGCGGAAATGTCACCTACTTGATGTGGAATATGTTTCTGGGGGACAGGGAACAACCAGCAATCCAGGCTGCACACAACCCAGTTCTAAAGAATACTACTAACATTCTGTATTCTTGCTGGGTCAGACGATAGAAGCAGACAGGCTGCTGATTTTCTGTGTACAACCCATTTCTAAAACACACACAAGTTGCATCTGCATTTTATACATTACACAGTACCAGCTTTCGTTATTTCAAAATGCAGCCTGAACACTGATATGGCCAAAACCACCTCGTTATGTTGTTTATAGAAACAACCTTTTTGTTCCTGATCAACTCATATTCCCAAAACTTACTTTTTGTTCAGTCAGCCCACAAGTAGCAGCAAGCTGCTTCAGGGGAAGAGAAATGTGGGTTCCCCCTCCCCTTTCAATTAATGGTTTGAGTCTCAAATTACCACCATTGCATTCTGCTGCAATTCTCTCTCCCAAATTAAATTCCATAGAGAGGTGGTAAAGCCAGGCCATTACAGATTGGGCACAACTTGAATTAAACTACCTAAAACTAGTTCAAGACAAAAATCCTTGCTCAGGATAAAAACCCTGTGTCAGAGAACATGTAGGGAAAACTGAAATAGAGAATAACATAAGCAGCGCCTCAAAAGATTAAGGCTGATATCGTTATATTGAAATAAAGAACAAATACCTTCTCATTTTTGCATTCCAATAACCACTTTAGGATGATACTAAAAAGAGTTTAATGCAAATGAATCCTAACAGTAAATCCAGCAAGGATAATTAAGCACTCCACTAACAAGGTAAATTCCTCTTTAAATAACCTTTCTTACCCAGTAAATCTGCACCTTCATCCACATCTCCAATTAGGCCAGAACCAGCAGATGACAGCTCTTCAAAGAGTGACTCCGTATTACGGTCAAACGCTTTGTTCTCTATGCCTTTGGTAGGAGTGCTATTCAAAGAATTAAAACAAAACATTAAAAAGCAGAAAGAAAACGTTCCCACACTGAAGAAAGTTTTCTCCGTGTTTTTACCAGAAGTTCATTTGTTACCCCCCCCCAAAAAGAAACAGAAGTAAAATTTTCAGAAGCTTTCTGTTGGCCTACAGTCCTAGATTCTATTTTCAAATACTACTTTGGCATCAAGACCCCAAACTTGAGGTACCTGCTGATTTTGAGCCGGTCAGGATTTTAATAAATTAAAGCATATCAAGTTTTGGCATATAGAAATTCAGCCCTGTCAGGGCTTAGTCAGCCCAAATGCTTAAGGAACAGACAGCTCAGCCAAACTGGAAGTCATTTAATATAACAAGAACGCGAGAGAACCAGAGATCAAAACGTTCCTCTGGCCAGAAAGGGGACTTCTGTCACACAAAGACCTGACGCCATTAGCACTCGCTATACAAGGTCATTTTTTCCACCTCATCACAATGAAACACACAGACGCATAACATATTCAAAGAACTTGTGCCTCGCCCCTGAATTGGTCGGGGCTTGCCTACAAGATCAGGCATTCCCCCCCACTACTAAAACAGCACTTGTTTATTTTTTAAGGAACTTTGGGGCTTTTAAAAGAAACGTTACCCTCACGAGCAAAAGCCTGCAAAGAAGCAGACTCAGGCAAAAGCATTCTGCCAACAAGGGGATTCCACCATCAGAATCTGATAAATAAATGCTGTAACGTTTGCACAGTCAGTCACAAATCGAGATTGTACAGATACGGGTGAAAACACATGGGACCAGCTTGGAAACTGCTGGTACCTTGAAACCTTGACCTAGGGAGAAAAGGCCTCTTGGTACAGACCCTTTGCTTGAAGTAGGGAAAGAGTATTTAAGCATTCGTAAGTTTGCTGTGATATGATGTACCCTGAACATTCATCAGGTAAGCAACAGAATGAAGAGCTGCTGAGGGATCTGGGGACATAAGGTCACAGAAGTAGGAGATTCATCATATAATGCCTGATCTCAGTCTAGTAAAATTTCTAAACTATTTTCAAGTTCAAAACTGAATTCTGGTACCTTCTAAAATTGGTCTTCCTACTCAAATCACAACACACAACTTACCTGGAACCCTTATATCCACTCAGATCTTTATCCATATCCAACTCTGGAGTTGACTCAATGATTGCCTGAACTTCCGATTTTTCTTCGTTTTCATTGCCCCCTAGGGGAAAGCAAGCGGTACGTCTCCATAAAACAAAAATCACTGGGACATATGACATCATCTACAGGTAGTTGTTATTAATTGATCACCAGAATAGTAGACTTCTGTTCAAAGACTTCTCAAGGTAATTAAACGAGAAGACCTATGGATTTTGATACTCCAGAGCAGCCACTGGAATTTTTAAGTCTCTCCTGCATTTAACTTAAGTCATCCAATGGTAGTTATTTCTCAATATTTCTGCAATTGAAACTGAGCAGATGTCTATCGTCCCATGACTTTCTGTGTCTAGATGAGTGCCACTTCTGCTGTATGCAAGGAAATGTCATAAATTATTCTGATTCTAGGAAAATAAGGACTAAACCACCAATAAAAAACAGACTTGTATCTCTCACCAGCATTCTGTACTCCTATTGAGTGAAAAAAACAACATTTCTCATTTGTGGCACAACAATTAAAATATTTCATAATGGATTAAATATGAGGTCCATAGTAACTGTATACTAAAAAGTTAAAGCAGCTCACCAGTGGACACATTTCTTGTCTCTTGAGCTACCTGTACTTCAATGTTCTTGCTTACGTCCAGCTTCTCATTTGGCATATCTGTGTCCTTCGCAAGCCCTTCAACATCTTCCTTTTGAGGAGTTTCAGCAGGCAGTACAGGTACATCTGAAGCAGCTGTGGATGCTGGAGTAGTAGATTTTGAGCCTGCTTGGCTAACATCAGAGAGCTCATCCTAAAATCAAACATTACCATTAAAAAAATGAACACAAATTAAAGTATTATTAGAAGGGTTAAGCTTATAAACTAAAGAACCCTAAAATTACTGTATTTTACTGAAGGGTATGCAAATGTAAGGACACAGGAATGGAAAGAATGCTTTAAGCCAGTACCACCAAATTCATCTTTAGACTATGGCTGTTTCAGTTCTGTTGAGGAGGTTATAGCTATGTAAAACATGCCCTTATTTTAATACTAATGTTTGATGTCAGTTGATAATTGTAGCCACAACTTTAGGGCGCTTTTCTGTTAAGTCTTCCAGCCAAGAGGCAGCATTCCCACATTAATAATCTTAGCTACAAAATGAACTACTGAGTCCTCCCCAAAGCTGTTATAAAATTTTTGATTGCTCAAAATGCATGTGACAGCTTAAAAGAACATCTTAAAAAGTAGACCCTAAAGCACTGATGCAGAACATGGGTTTAACCAATATCAAAGTATAGTATTTGCAACCATTTCGCTCAAACTGTTTTTACACGCTTTCCAGTCTGAACCATAAGCCCTGGATGACATTGCAAATGAGACATTGAGCTGCAGTGACTACATGTCCAGTCAGATTTTGGATCAACCTTGGAACACTAGTAAATAGCTCCTTCGAAGCTGATTCCTGGCAGCAGTTTACCGTACAGTGACGCTGTATGAAGGACCACAGCTGGCTATTAATCCAGTTGCTGGACTCAAGATTATGACCGTTACTCAGACAGGGCTGCATCAGACACTGTGCTCGAGGGCAGGCTAGGCTGCGTTTGATGTAACTAGAGGCTACTACCTGACAAAAGGCCCTTTTCTGGACTTTGCCTCCTTTCATTCACATTTTACCCCTCATTCATGACCAGAGCCAGCATCCTGACGTCTTAACTATGACTTAAATAGCACATAACAGTGAACAACATCTCACTACAAATATGAAACCAAATTGGTCTGTTCAGGCCAGTATTTTCTAGATTACAGTATTAGAGGAATCTGCTTGGGAAAAATCACGGTGAAACACTGAGGCTGGTATGTGCAAAATGAAGGCAGGATGGCAAGCTTTGATAAGAAGTTCTTTCTGGGTTTTGTATGGGAATCAGAGGTGAAAGCAAGGCTCCTAGATAAGTCTGTGTCATTTAAAGAGAATGTATCCATTAGCTTGGGAAACATAAACGTGTCAAGAATGACGCATGTTTAGATTTTGCAAAGCATGAATTCATTGTACTGCTAGCATCCCTCTTCAAGAAGGAAGTGAAACTGAATTTTAAGGTTAATTAAAAAAAAACCAAACAAACAACCAGAAACAAGAGACACCTGCATATAAACACACATTCTGTCCTTTGTACTTAGAGCAAGATTACTAAGAATTGTAATTTCTAAAGTTTTACTGTAGGAACTTCCTGGAAAGACAAGATTTTAATCTGTGGGGGCAGGGAGGAAAGCACACATTTATGTATATCAGCATAAATGTAAAGCTTGCATCCCACAGTGACATGCCCACATGGAATTTGCAAGCCCTGGAAACAAAATTCAGCACTTTCAAGACTGGCTTATCAATTACTTCCAGTTCTCATCCTTTTTTAGTATATTCCAAAATAACCAATTATTAATATTTTATATTCTAACAAAATTATTCAGAAATAGAGTCAACTAACAGATGTCTCGAAAGGAATAAAACCTGTACACTTACCCATAGTTATACAAGGCAGAAAAACCAACATATGATGAAAATGTTGCATGAGATACGCTGTGACCCTTTAAAAAAAACCACAGAAGCTGCACAATTCAGCCAAATGCCTTTTGAACTGGTGAAGTTCAGCCGCTGGATAATGATTCGTACTTCAGCAAGCAGATACAGAAGGGAGGAAACGGTACCCCTTCTTCCCAGGGAAATCCAGAGTTCACACAAGCAGGGAATAAAACCTCAGCAGAGCTGTTGGCTCTGTTCAAACTTTTCTACATCTTGGTATTCCAATAGCATCCACTAACTGATGCAGCACAGACTGATCACTGACTTCCACACACAAAGCTCAAGAAAAACAGCTTGAAAGTACAAGATTTCCCTAAAGGAATTTCCAATAATCCCATCTATTTTATATTTCTGACTTTATTCTTTACTGTATTTTTTTTTTTTTTGACAACTCTTGGAAACTGTACGGATTAAACTATCATGAGTGTTTGTTCTAGACCTAACAAAAATAAAATGCAATTCCACTAAGTGACAATGAATTCAAAATATCTCGAAACCCAAGCATCTGAAAGTCAGCGCTGTGTTGACTTAGCAAATGTGACTTTTTTGGCAATGTTGCCAAAAGACTTTTCCTGAAAAAAGTAAAGTTAGTTTAAAAATTAGATATTTAAATCTGCAGAAGTAGTAGCTAATCTGCAACGCTTTGCAGAAATAAGCAGAAGAGAATGAATGGTTCCTAGCTGTGTGCTGTCTTTAAATGATACTAAATGTCACAGCTGTACAAGCTACAGGACACCCAGTCTTTTTAGTCTGGGTTTCTCCCCAGCACCTACTCTTTGGGATACTTTTCGAGGAAACACTGACCATTAAGAAAATGCTCATGCAAGAATGGAAAACAGATGCCTGAAAGCAGTAGAATCTCACTTGTGCCTTGTACTTTATGTTAAAAGTATTTAGAGGAAATGAAAGTATTTGAGAAGTTTAAAATTCCGGTTATGACTTCGATATATCACGTTTTGAACATGTTCACTTCAGAAGTACTTTACATTCACAGCTAAAAAGCAAAGATGCTGCTTTGGACCTAAGGAATGTATTCTGACTAACTAGGTTTGAAAAATCAGTCTGTGCTGTTTTGTATATTCTCTTTTAGCAGCACACTATTTTTAGAACTATACCAAGAAGCCTATTTTGACAATATATAGTAACTGTTACCATTTTCTGAGGGGACAGGATAGGATCAGAGACTTCCCTTTATCTCACTCCACTTACTCTTAGTCATAACTTTGAAGTTTTATTTCAGTCAGCTCTCCTAAAGTCTGTCAATTTATTAATCTATTAAACGGTTCTAGCCAAGAGATTAAGTGACAAATTTTTAGATCCAATATCCTATTGTCACTCTCATATATTTATAATTAACCATTATTTACACTTCCCATTTTCTCCATAAGACCAGAGGGGCAAAAAAAAGAGTCTGGGTTCCAGTTATGCCTGGACAGTTTTTTTAATTCTTATCAGTTGCATATTCCCTTGCTAAGTATTAAGTTCCCTTAGGAGGAAATT
Source organism: Phalacrocorax carbo (assembly GCF_963921805.1). Taxonomy (NCBI): domain Eukaryota; kingdom Metazoa; phylum Chordata; class Aves; order Suliformes; family Phalacrocoracidae; genus Phalacrocorax; species Phalacrocorax carbo. The sequence goes on from NC_087528.1 coordinate 2,890,575, forward strand.
CCCCTCAGCCTTTTCAGAAATAACAGTACATGCATAGTCTTCAAAAAAACCCTCATCAACATAAAGATACAGGGAGGCTTTACACACTCTGGAGTTGTTCACCCTGCAGGTCCCTCCTCCCGCTGCACTGCTAGTGCACCCAACTCCTGACTGCCAGATTCATCGCACTCCAACACCACTCCCCCATTTTTCCATTTCTGCAGCTTGTTCTATGCCACCCTCTCACTGTTGGAACACAGAACAATTGCAGGAATTATAGCCAAGCTACATGTAAGGGAAGTCATAATCACAGGCTAATTTAGGAAAGTTAGGTCACTCTCAACTCCGTGGTATACCTACGCTACATGCCTGATAGTAGGCAGAGGCTGCGTGAAGAGTACTGCCTGTGTAGTAATCAAGGCTTTCCTTCTAAAAGGACATTAAGTCAGCAGGCCTGTTTACACTATCTAGTTACATATCCAATGTGTAAAGAACAAGTGACTGACCTTTGGAAAGGCTCCTTAGTCAAAAAGAAAAAAAAACCACTCCTGCGGGTAAGAGGAGAACTAGCCTGTATTACCACTCACTTGGAAAATGCAACCCAATGCAACCCAAACTCCGTAAATTTGTTCCCTCAAAGCTCATCTGAGTAAGCAACATACCTGGCTTACACAAAGATGATTTGGGGGTTTCCCTCCTCCCCACCAACTTCCCTTTTCTCCCCACTAAGGATCTGTAATCTGTTCATGGGAGTTTCTCCTAGCACACAAGGCAGCCGAGCTGAGCGCTCACCTTTAGGCTTGTGTGGGACCGTGGCTGGCTTAGCTCGTGGAATTTCCAGTGCTCTGACCCAGGCGTTTCGCCCGCTTCCCTCTGGGTTTCAGGTGTAAGTAGCGCATCTCCTGGAGGCAATGGGAAGATGCCCAGTGATATCGGACGCTCCTTTCTGTTTGAAAGAGAGACAGGTTTCATCAGCCATTCCAGATGTCACACTATTTTCCTGTACGCCTCTGAAATCAGCAGGGAAGTGGTAAAATTACAGGTTCAAACATTCATAGAGTATTGCTCTATTAAGTATACAATGCAGCACACAGTTTGTATTACAGCACATATTTCCTCATTATTTAATTGCAAATAGTCTATTTCATGGCTTTAGGCAGCAGTTATTGATTGCACCAAAGCTATCTATAGTAAACAAGTTTTACAGAAGTGGAGCACAAACAGGAGTACAAGATGAAAATGCTTTGCAAGATAGTACCACGTAACTTCTACCACCACCAACAGCTGAATCATTAACTGAAGCATTTGGGAAAGTTGTAAACAATCAGCTTAAAGTCCAACTCTTCCCAAAATTTATGGTATTTTTCTTCTGAAGATCACAGGAATTACATGGATTTGTATAACTGAAAAGAACTGGGTCATGGAATTACCAATGTTAAAACCAGCCCAGTCAAAAATTGCATAGTTTTAACCAAGATGAGTTCAACACTCTGCTTCACCCTAAAGCTGCACAAAAGCTTGTTCCAGTAAGGCAAATTACTCATCCCAACTCATCTCCATCTCTGCTGTCTTTATCACTTTTCTAAGGCAAACACTTGGAAATTCCAAAGCTTTGTGTAAGGAAAAAATATCCCCAAGTCAATCTTGCTGTCAGTAGTGTGATCAGTGAACAAAAAGATTGATTCTTCCTGCTAGCAAGGGACAAAAACATTGTGTAGAGCGCAATTCATAGGATGCTACAGCCAGCCGTGAGAAGGAAAAGTATCAGCCAGGCACAGAATTGAGATCAAGCAAAGTATTTGTTCAGTCAGGACAATGAAATACAGAGGAAAGCAGCGTAATCAACTAGCACAGCTTTAAGTATACTGAAGACAGAAGATAAAGCTGTGCACAACTAACGGCAGAAAATTACACTTCTTGAGACGGCATTGCGTGTAAGTACCCCTGCAGAGACGATCCAGACAAAATATCAGTACTTGAGAGAGCTCTCATTTTAGCATTTTAACAAGTCAAATTACAATCACATAGACTTTCTTTTGCAAGGCTTTTCACAAATTAAACCTAACCTAGGCAAAAATATATGCAGATACTAATTCTGCACAGAAGTTATGTGCAAAAATATGAAAGCAAATATTGAAAAGCAGAAGGAAGAGCTAAGCACTTCTATATTTTTTTTTGTTTCCTTAGAAGAAAAGGTAGTCAGGAAGGGATTGTATTTAGCAATTAAGCAGTAAACTCCTATTGGTAAATTTTACATCACCAAAAAACCCAATGTTCAAACAGCAAACAATTTCAATTGCCATGAACCTTTCCAGTACATGTGTACAAAGATGCTCCCTGCCACAAAAATCTTTGCAACTCATTCTCACATTGCATCTATGGTGGCCTTTCAACAATATAATTCCAAGTTACATTGTTAATTTGGAAGCAGCTTAGCAGAGCAAGGCAAGTAAGGTAAAATCAATCAAGGTTACAAAATAAAAAGCATCAGGTACTGTTCCGGCATTTGCAAACTAACTGTGCTGAAAAGTCTTCACAAAAAATAGCTCCAGAACTAAACAGCATTTGATTCCAACGCTTCCCACTATTGTAACAGCTTCTGCTTTCTTTAGATTTCCCACAACTCTAATGTGTGCAGGGAACAAAAGACACACCACATAAGCTTAGATTATGTCAAAAGACAGGCTGAAACCATTTCATTGGCTTAGAAGTCCAGCAACAAAAAAAAAAGGAAAAAAAAAAAAGGAAAAAAGCAGCCCTTGAGCGGAAAAGCAAGCCGGTGATAAAGCACGCATTGTGAAGGGCGCTTTGCCTTCGAAAACGCCTCCCGAAGCAACGGGTCAGAGCAGACAGATTTGCTTACTTGCAGGATATGCTACAAAGCTTATCTTCTTTGCAGGCTTCAGAAGAGAGAATTTAAACAAAATGGGTACCAAAAAGGTTCACAACGAAACTATTCCACAAAAAAAAAACCACACCAAATAATTTTATAAGTGAACGTATTTTGGTGTGCTAAAACACGGTCCAGGTGCGTTGCAAGACTGCACAGTAAATGAAGTTTGAAAAGGGGGCTTATTTTGGAAACGAAGGTTATTACATGCATGTCTGCACTGAAAGAAATTATGATTAGACTGAAGCAACTTCAACTTATTTCAGTGGTTGTTGCCCAGAAAGCAAAGAACCCCTTTTACTCCCCCAATGTCCAAGAAATATCTGAAAATACGACAACGAGCAGAAGGCAGCCACGTGTTTTAAAAGCCGAAACTAATACTCTGAAGTGATGTATTGAAGCATTTACAGGAACCCTTAGGATAAACAACCAGATGCTCTGTTCTAAAATCCGACTAGTGTTAAAAAAATAGACACAATTCTTCTACAATTAGATTCCTTCATCCTATATTTTTATCTTTTTTTAAATTAATAGAAGACTAAGGAACTGAGTTCAAATTCCTGTAATTCCTAAAACAAATTACCAGGGGCAGGAAAAAGCATAGCTTCCCAAACCCCCTCAAATCCATTAAATATTCTCCAGGGGAGCAAAAGCACATTTAAAAAAGAAAAATCAATTTCTTAAACCATTTGACTCCTTAAATATAAAAAAAAAAATCCAACAGAAGTTACTGAACATGAAGTTCAATATTCTGCTTTGGGTTTTTTTTAGTTGGTTTTGGTGGGGGTTTTTGTGTTGGTTTTTGTTAGGGTTTTTTTTGTTTGTTTGTTTCAGAGTTGGGTGTATTTGTTTTGGGTTTGGGTTTTTTCCCTCCCTTTTAAACAAGCACAGCCTTGCTAACTAGCTAAGCCTATAGAGCTACACTTTAAAATTATTTTACTTCTTTGTGTTTAAGTATTCATACACATTTATTACCAATTATTAACAATTGGTATTTCTTTTCTCTATCGATTGGCTTTAAGTCTTTGGAACAACCCTTCCCTGCTCAGAGACCCAAGCTAAAAGCATACTACCATGGAAAGTCTACATGCACCATTTATTAAGGTGAAAGTCACATCGCTCTTTCAGAGAGCACTATTTTACAGCACTTTTCCCTTTTTAAATAAAGTTTACTATTAAACTTACAACCACAGTTAAAGTATGTCAAGTTTTCAGGTCAGAAATCTACATTTTAAAACTTTTCCAGTTTTCCATTTGTGATTCTAGTCCTAAAACGTGCCAAGATTGTTTTTGGTAACAATATTCTAACGTATCTCTGGTCCCGCCCTAGGCAACTAGGACAAACAAAACGTAACTTGAGGGGGACAGACAGAGTTGGCAGCTCGCCATACAAGTACAGAAAAAGAGGAGAGGATAACATTTGGCCGAACAATAGTGAATAGGCTTTAAGAGCTCTAATGCTTAAATAATGAAAGATTTCCCCACCACCACCACCAACCAATAATGAGATTTTTTTAAAATAATGTGATCAATTAACTACTGTGGTTTTGAGCAGATCAATTGACTGATCTTACATAATTCTTTTGATTAAAAAACCTGAAATTTAATAGTAAAGGCCTCATGAAATTTAATAGTAAAGGCCTCAGGCTGCATATATTTATGGCCACACAAGATCAGCCAAGTACCTGACAATACACTGAACGTGAGCTTTAGCTACATTATCACAGCTTTTTTTGCAGGCTACAATAAACCAATGTAACATCTTTCTAACCAAAAAAGATACAGAGCTCACCTTGTACTTGCTTAAATAAAAGACAATGAAATTTTAGTGTATGAAAAATATATATATATTGCCATATCCCAGTCCATAAATATTACTTTTAGAAAAGAATCTGAAATATACACAGAATTTACATCTCTAATTTATCCTTGCTTGTTCTGTATAGAGGAAAACAGAAAGCAGAGGAAAAGAAAGAGCGCATGAAGCCAAGGTTCAGTAGGTCAGAGTACCTGAGTATCCTTGGTAGGTTCTGCGTCAGAGCTGGCACACCAGTAGAAATAGAAAAGTGCACAAGCAGCAAAACAGAGAGAGAGACCAAGATAGCCGAATTAATGACCACCGCCCCGCCAACGAAGCCAAACACAAATAGCAGCATGCATCCAGGATTCATGGCGCTGCGCTGGCATGGTGAAACGCCGGAACCGAGAAGGCTACACAGGGGCCGAGGGTGTATCTTTGTAGGCAAAGTCTGTCATTCAGCCGCTGCCACAAAAACAATGCCATCAGCAGCAGCTTTCCACTCTTCTGCAGCAGCTCCAGAGCAATGACATCACCGCTCTCCTCCCCCTCGCGCCGGGAGCCGCCGGGCTCCTCACAGCATCTATGCAGCAACGCAGAGACACAGCCAGCCCTGGAGTTATTCTCCCCTCCTTCCACGCAGAGTTCATAGGCTAGAAAGCTTCAAAATCTGCATAATATATTCACATCAAGCCCTTAGAACAAACGGGTACCACGACACACACCTTCATCAACCTGTACACAAAGCCACGGCAAGACATCAGTTATTCTGGGACAGCTGCTGACATTTTCCCTGCCTACCGGAACGCAAACACGTAAAAAAGCTGAAATTGTTTAAGGCTAACATAGAAAGTATATCTCAACGTTTAGCAGTACAACAGCAAAAGCCTCTTTCTACTGATTTCTACACTATTCTCTTACCGCATTCCAATCATACAACGAATCTTTCTGATTCAGTCGAACTGTTGTTGTAGGATTAAAGAACAAAGTCTTGCAAACACAAATGAATGGATTTTTTTCTTTCATTTCAGGGTGAGAGTGTAATAAAGAGCTTACCTAATTCTACTGTGTGTTGTGGATTCTAGCTGATCACCCCCTGTTAGCTGATGAAGTTTGGTTCTTTCCAAGTGCTCCATATAATTGTGAATCATCTGTTTAAAATGACAGAGAAAGAGCAAGAAATATTTAATAACATTTACATTTACTACAACTGCATAATTCTTGGCCGTTACAAGATAATCTTCCCCTGTAATGCTAAAAATTAGCATTCAGCAATATTAAACAAATAGATGAAGAAAGAAGCAAAATTATACAGTGTGTAAAACCACAAACCAGAAGAAAAGCCCACAATAAATAAAAAAATTGGAGAACTTACTTGTGCATTCATGCACAGGAAACATCCTAAGGGCACACAAAGTGCACACGATATTACAAACAAGAGTTCTGAAGAGAAGTGCCGTGTTCAAATCCTTTTCAGAGGCTGTTTAAGACCTCCATGTCCAACAGATATTCAAGTTTACTGTATGACACACAATACATTTCACTATAGCCTAACTGCAGAGAACTGCAACGGCCAGACAAGATGCACCTCAAACATTAAGCATAATGAATCTACAAACTAAGAATCAGATTATCTCCATAGATAGAAAAAGTCAGCATCTCTTCTTTCTTCCAACATTCAAATAAATAAATATTGAATAAATAAATATTAAATTTAATAAATAAGTTCACTTAGAATACAGAAAGCTTTGGTTTTAAATTATCTAGACTGACATCTCATAAAAAGGACTACGTGCCTGTGGATTTTCAGCACTCGAGAAGAGCTTTGCTTACTTGCTCTTTCTTTTAAGAGGGAGACAACCACAGGCCAACATGCCGACTCCTGCAGTCATGACTTATTTAATGAACCCCGATTCCAGTCGGCCAAAGGATGATGCTACTCAGATGTCACCGACCTGGGACATGCGCGGGGAGAAGTAACGGGTATCGCTGCATCACTCCAAAAGGTTAATTTGGACATACAGCTTTGAAATGAAAACCAGGAAAGCCTGAAGAGAAGCCTACATGACATTTGGTATTTTTAGTGTTTCTGCACTTGCGTTTAAAGATGAACAGGGCACTCGGAACAACAAAGAAAAAGAATAAAGAACTAAAGAAAGAAATTATAGGTGTACTGCAGGAGAATTTAGTGTACTTTTGTGTCGAGGCATATTCAGGTCACATCTCAAAGGCTTCCTCTACAGAAGAAATACCTATTCCGTAAAACTGCACTTTCTTCTGCTATTCTAGAACAGGTATATGCACACTTAGAATCACAGAATCATTAAGGTTGGAAAAGACCCTTAAGATCATTGAGTCCAACTGCTAATCTATCACTGCCAAGTCCACCACTAAACCATATCCTCAAGCACCACGTCTGCCCTTCTTTTAAATATCTCCAGGGATGGAGACTCCACCACCTCCCTGGGCAGCCCGTTCCAATGCCTGACAACCCCTTTAGTGAAGAACTTTTTCCTAATATCCAACCTAAACTTCCCCTGGCGCAGCTTGAGGCCATTTCCTCTCGTCCTACCACTTGTTACTAGGGAGAAGACACAACCCCTGCCTCACCACAGCCTCCTTTCAGGCAGCTGCAGAGAGCGAGAAGGGCTCCCCTCAGCCTCCCCTTCTCCAGGCTAAACCCCCCCAGGCCCCTCAGCCGCCCCCCAGCACACTTGTGCTCCAGACCCTGCCCCAGCCCCGCTGCCCTTCTCTGGACACGCTCCAGCCCCTCAAGGCCCTTCTTGTACCGAGGGGCCCAAACCTGAGCCCAGCATTCGAGGTGGGGCCTCCTCAGGGCCGAGCACAGGGGCCCCATCCCTGCCCGGCTCCTGCTGGCCACCCCAGTGCTGACACAAGCCCGGGGGCTGGTGGCCTCCTTGGCCACCCGGGCACTGCTGGCTCATGCCCAGCCGGCTGTCAGCCAGCACCCCCAGGGCCTTCTCCGCCGGGCACTTCCCAGCCCCTCTGCCCCAGGCCTGCAGCGTTGCCTGGGGTTGGTGTGACCCAAGGGCAGGACCCGGCCCTTGGCCTTGTTGCATCTCATACCGTTGGCTCCGGCCCATGGATCCAGCCTGTCCAGGTCCCTCCGTAGGGCCTTCCTGCCCTCAAGCAGATCGACAATTCCACCCAGCTTGGTGTCATCTGCAAACTCACTGAGGGTGCACTCAAACCCCTCATCCAGATCATCAGTGAAGATATTGAACAGGACCAGCCCCAACACTGAGCCCTGGGGAACACCACTCGTGACTGGCCGCCAACTGCATTTGACTCCATTCACCACCACTCTCTGGGCTCGGCTGTCCAGCCAGTTTTTAACCCAGCACAGAGTGCACTTGTCCAAGCCGTGAGCAGCCAGCTTCTCCAGGAGAATGCTGTGGGAGACAGTGTCAAAGGCCTTACTAAAGTCCAAGTAGACAATGTCCACAGCCTTCCCCTCATCCACTAAGTGGGTCACCTTATCATAGAAGGAGACCAGGTTAGTGAGGCAGGACCTCCCTTTCATAAACCCATGCTGGCTGAGCCCGATCCCCTGGGTGTCCCACATGTGCTGTGTTATGGCATTCAAGATGATCTGCTCCATGACCCTTCCCAGCACTGAGGTCAGGCTGACAGGCCTGTAGTTCCCCAGATCTTCCTTCTGACCCTTCTTGTTGAGGGGCATCACATTCGCTGGTTTCCAGTCATCTAGGACCTCCCCGGTTGACCCCGACTGCTGATAAATGATGGAGAAAAATCCACCTAGAATAATGTTACTAACAGGCATTTGTACAACCAATGTTCTATTTCAGGGGTATTTGCATACGTTGGGACTGAATTCAGCAGGACCCGGAAACCTACACCTATGTGTTACTTTCAAGTCAGGGCTGATGAGACCAAGGCAGAAGCTTGACCTTCAGATGCTACTAACATCAGTTAATATCAGCTTCTCCACAAACACTGCTTGCCAGCATTAGCTAGACTATGAATATATATTCTTAGCCTGAGGATTTTTTGGTAGAGTGAACTGGCTTAAGATATCCTGAATGATGGATAAACTATAAATCAGTAACTTATATGGTAAATACTGTTTACGCACAGATCCTGGTCTTCCGAGCATTCACCTAGACTAATTAATATAATTCAGACCAGAAAAAAAAATCTCAGTGTTTTTAGAGAAACATTATATAATATACTTTAGCTGCTGCAAAAGCTTACAAAATTTATCCTCCGACAAAATGATATAAATACAACATTTTACTAGGACCGTCTCATTTGCTTTCTGATTTTTTTAATGCCTGCTCATACACAGAGGCAAAAGAATGAAAGCTCCACCTTCAACTGTCCACGTCTCTTGGCTTTTCTGATTCCACCAAGCAGCCAAAATTAGGTGTTCCAATGGCTCCTGTGCCCAGTTCTACACAAGCTTATTATAATCCAAATTAATTTAGAAATTCCGGGGGGGGTGGGGGGTGGAACAATAATGCATAACTTTGAAATGCACATTAGACCATTCTGTATCTTGTTCATGTATTCCCTCATCATGGGAGGGAGATATTGCTGAACAAAGCCAACCTACCTGCAAACACATCCATTTGCAGCACACCAGTCGGTTTCTCTAAGTAAAATTTTAATCAAAAAAATCTGTGGTGCTTTTTAGCTAGTGAACAGAAGCTGAGTAACTTAACTAGTACCTTTCCAGGGAACAACTAACACATGGGGGGCGGGGGGGGGTTGCGCAGGTAAAAAGTAGGGTCAGTAAAACCCACACAACTTTCATGTTTGGCAAAATACATATTTTAACCGACTTTCTTCCCTCCCTTCAGTCCGCTCTTTTGTTTACTGAAGTGTCTCATTGTATTTATTACCCACATACAGAGGCTAGAGGGCAGGTCAATTTAAAGGACTATGTAGCTTAGTATTGTTCTGCAGATGAAAATGCTGCTGATGGTAGAACAAACAAATCTGAAGGTCACATACTTCAGCATAAAGCACATAAGCATAGGAGCACTAAAATAAGATTAAAATCCAAATGTGTGCACCACGTGCATGTGCAGCATGGCAATTGTCTACAGATCCAGGCTACACATGCCAGTGGTATCCCAAAAATCAGAAAAACAGTGGTACCACTGTGTAAAGTCCACGCACTGCCTCGCTCCAGGGTCCCAGGCATAAAAGCTGGCAGTACCGGAATATTGTCCACAAGCAGCAAAGTTCCTCATCCTCCCTCCCTGCCCATAGGACATGGGGACTACGTAGCTGATGCTGTAGAGTCAGATACAGAACAGGGATTCTCAACTTCTAGAAATCAGTTCATTAAAAGGTTGAAAAATTAAATACTGTAACTTATTAGGAAGTTAGCGCACTAGCTGCTTGTCTACAACAAAATTTTGAAGACTCCCTCTAAAACCACTGGGATTTGAAGTGCTATCCTGATCCTAAAAGTCTGACAAGTTAACACACTGGAAATCTCAAGTGCTCATAATTTGATGAAAAGTTTTGCTATGTTTTGAGATTACTCAGGTATCCAAAGGAAAAAAAAATATGTTGCCAACAATTCAAAAATATATACAAATTGAATAATTGCTCTTTACTCAGCACAATTCTTATTTATCATCTGTCCTTTAGTGTTAACTTCAGCAAAAGACCATCTACTACCCTTCTCTTCAGTAAGAGTTGCAGTCAATATTTAACCATCCATAACCTTTTACGACAGCTCACCTTGCTGCCCCTGAAGTCCACAGTTGTTTTGAATATAACCAATTGTTCTAAGGAAGACATCATAAATACTGACCACTCTTCATCACTGTTGTAATTAAATATATTGCTCAATTACCATTAGTTGAGGGGATTAAGGATAAACTCGGAACTTGGAAGAATTACCTTACGTAGTTAACAGCACTTCGCAATTCATGTGTTAGCTCATTTTAGGGCACAAGATGTGAAAACTGACTACAATAAGCTTTTGAAGATGTTACAGCATGAATATGAAAGTCCTTCCCTTCGAATGCAAGTGACAGCAACACAATGTCTTTCCATCTCAAAGAATACTCAGATTGGTTTCCTCATATAGGGCGTGACAAGTTCTGCAACTGCAGAAAGCGTTACAGGTTTTTCTACATCTTAAGCTTCAGCATTCAGTGAAAGACAACCAACACCCTGTCACTAGTTTCTATTCCTACCCTTACAAATACGACCGCTCCCGATGTACACAAGCCTGATAATTTTGTCACAAACATAGGTGTATATACCATGTGGTGGTTATTGTTACCTGCACCTTTTCCTTAACCAGGCTGAGAGCATCTCCTTTATACCTTCCTTTCTGTTTCACTCCTCCTTCCTTTCTGTGTCAGTGCTTTAACTCCCGCAGGACAGGTTTTAGCAACTCGCTCACTGTCAGATGGGGCTCTGCACTACAGCCCTCGCTTTCGTCCTGCAGATGCAATCAGGTTTGGCACAAGCAGCTCCTCCCTTTGGGAACGTGCAACCAACTCTGTATATATAGATCTTTCTGTGTCCCACATAATCTAGATTTATTAAGGTAACAGACACTTCCAGAATCTCCTCGATTCAGTGCAAAAGCCCTAAACACACTTCCATGTAACTACCTTTTACCTTTAAGGATTCATGCAGAGCTTGTCACTTAAATAAAAGCATCATTCCCACTGGTGAGCTTGATGCATCTTTATCCACATATAAGATGGTGTTGCTGGCAGTTACAATAGCATGTAAAGATGTTAAATCCAGGCTTCATACATCAAGCTGTTAATGCTTAGCATAAGGTTTTAGAAAAACCTATTAGCTTGAACAGATATCTAAAGTTGAATCTCAAAACCACTATGACTGGTACCCATGCTTAACCACAGCTGTAGCTGGACATCTCCATTTAGCCCTCTCTTCCCTGTACGGGGACTTGCTGGGGATATCTGTTTATCCCGATGAACCTGACAAAGTACATTCCCAGTGCCAGAGACAGGCTCACTGTTCTGTCACATTGTATCAGCGCAAAACACCGAGAAACTTCCATGGCCCAATTATGCTTCATTAAACTAAGCCTGTATTCTGTGTGTCAGGGAAAGAGATACCAAACCATCTCTGCCTCGTGTTTCCCAAAGGACAAAAAGAATCACTTCCTTAAACAGGGGAAAAAAAAAAAAAAAAAGGTTTATTTTGGAAAATTGTACAGAGAAGTGCCACAGGTGTTAGTCAGCTCTCAAGTAGATGCTAAAGTACTGCTTTGCCTCTGTTTCCCAACTGAGTAGTAAACCTAAAACAGCAGCCAAGCCTTTAAAAAGCCAGTGCCACAGTGATGAAGTGTGCCCCATTAACTATGCAGAAAAAGAAAATAAGACCCTTCACCTCCTACTTGGGGGGTTTGCTCTGAAAGAGTCGCTAGCAGCAGTGCATCACCACTTCGCTGCAAAGGCAAAAAGCACCAACAGGTCTACGTAGAAGACAAGACTGCTTTTATGCAGGTAATAGAACACGTAAGTTTTTTATTAAACAGAACAGTATTTGAGATAAAAGCTGTAACCAAGTAATAAAAATCCTTTCTAGGTCTATAGAGAAATGGTCCAAAGATATTTTGATTAGACCACTGTCAACCACTCAACTTTCTAGCACACTGCCCTTGGGGCTGTACGATCGTTTCCTGCATCTTGTCCTTTACAGCCAGAGAAAGATGGAGATGAGACTTTGCATAGTTAGATTCCAGAAGTTCAAATTCAGGAACTCCAGCATATTGCTTTATTGCTCATCTGTTCTGAGCATTAGAACAGCGCAAGATCAGCACAAGACCAAAACACACTGCAAGGCGAGGATAGAGAAGGGGCCACAGCACGCTAAGCGGGGAATCGCGACATGGGTGTCAAACACGTTCAGGCCGCGTTCACACATTGTGTTCTGACTGAACATGTTATCCTCTCCACTACCCGCTACTACCCAGCTACACTCCACCTTCCAATCTACCAACTCAGCTGCTCAGGTTATCGTACCCTAATCTATTTAAAATCAAGCCAGTTAGCTCAAGCACAGACTTACCGAGGGGGAAGCTTAAAGGGGAAATATTCCACTCACACTCCTTAGCTCATCTCCCACTCTACTGAGAGCAGCAAGAGAGAGACTAATTTGATGGAAGGGTGAAGGTGGCTAAAGCCTCTTCCCAGAGCTTTAACAAGCCACGACAGCCCTGCTGCCCCTGCAGCTGCAAAGGCACCTTGTTGCTAGGGCAGGCTGAGCTCCCAGGATCCCTCCCAGCACTCATCACCACGCACACTGCGGGCAAGGGATTGAGTTCTCTGGTTTGCATCACTGGGGTAATTTCCCACAGCTTAATCAGTTCATGGAGGTCTAGGTCCATTTTGACTGAAACTGTTGAGGTGAAACTCCCATGAGGTGCTGAGCCTCCAGCAGAGAAGTAGCCACAAGCACGCAGGGTTAAGGCTGAAAGAGGACGCGGTTACAGAGCCTACGTAAAGTCATGAGTTGGAAGAGAAAAACATCCAGATCTGAAATACTAAGCTGTGAATTAAAGAGTAAGGGGGGAATGGAGAGAAGCAAATATCAAAGACAGGCAGAATAGAGAAAAATTGCTAGAAATTAAGATCTTAGAAAATGCAGTCAAGTTGTATCTTTAATGTGATATCTGTCAAAGTAACCACTGCCAACACCTTAGAGCTAAAGAAAACCAAACCACCAAACTTTTTAATGTTCTGTTCATTTTTTGGTCAACTGAAAGGAAAGCAATCACCATTTCAGTAAGTTCCGAAGATTGATCACTTGCAAAGACAATGGTGAAGCAGATTCAGAAGGAAAAGAGTATTCCTTCCTAGAAAAACCTAGCAAAGGTTTCAGAAACAAGTGTTGTGATAGAAGTATTTAAGCCAATAAACTTGATAACTTAATGCTTAGAGTAGGTTGGATAGTTGCCCAAATCTTGCATTAAAAGAAAAAAACGTTACTACACAGACCTAAACCACTAGAATTCATTGGGAGAAAAAGGGAAGCAGGAAGTCACAGAGGGGAAGACAGGCACTATTATCAGACAGTCCTTTCCAGTCCCCAGGGATTTCAGTCCCTGAGCCTTAAGCACACACCAGATGCCAGCATTAAAACGCTGACCTGAGACAGCCTATGACTAAAGTACAGTACATCAGCAAATACTTAGCAAGCTTGACAATGGTCTCTCCAATTGTCCTCAGAAATGCCTTTGCAAAGGAAGAGTATCCAGTTAGCTTCCTGAGGTTAGTCACACAGTTTTTAAAAAGGCTCCCAACCTTTTATAAACAATCACACTCCTGGTAGCTATTCTTGTCCTTAGTTCCCAGCACAGAGCTGAGCTTTCGCAACCCACAAACCTATTACCCCATCAACTCCCCATGTCCTATCTTGACTAGACTGTTGTATTTCAGCAGCTGCCGGCTGGTGAGCTGAGAATTTTGGGCACCTTTAGTAATGGGTACACCCGCTTGTCAGCTAAAGACAGAGATCAAAATCTTCATAGACAAAACCAGAAATAAGCTAAGGTAAAGGCTTTTGGTTTTAGAAGCTCTGTAACATAAAGAGAGTGAGGTGAAACATTCAGAAGGAATAAAGTAAAAATGCTAAGGCTGAGAAACAAAGAAAGAAGTAAACATGCTGAAAGGAAGGGGCAGAGAAAACATGAGACCTGATTTTAAGAGCACAGAGGTATAAATATACCATGTTGCATTACAACTTATTTCTTTACGAAGAAAGGACATAGTCACCTCAGTAATAACAAAGCCCAAGGAAACACCTCTCCCTACACCAGAGAAAGTGAATTTAAGATGTAAAAGCATTTAATAAATTGGAATCAAACCAGCAGAGGTTGTTGTCCATTTTGGAGCAAAACCTACGTAAAAAGATATTCAGAACATTTCGTTAGCATTTCATTGGATTAATGGTGCCCAACACATTTTAGTTATCTTGAACTCTGAAAAACAGGATTCAATAAAAACCTGTGCCATTTCTATTGTGATAGTACCCGTAGGTTCCAACTAAAATAAACCAAAGCTCTGCAATCTCCCAGTACTCTGAAGTACTTCCAATTCAAAAGGATGTAAGACCTAAGTGGGCAGCACCAAGCTTTGTCACTTCTCATTTTGTTTAAATTTTGTTTTCAATAGATCCTGCTTTCTAAAGCAACTATTTAGTAACAAACATCATCATAAATACATTAAGATTTCAGTAAATATACGAATATTTTTAAGAGCTGCAGAAATGTTGCCACGCAATACTCCAGAGCTATATGCTGGTTGTGGTTCCAAGCCGCTTTCAGCAGCTGTCAATGTAACATACTCATCTTAAGACTGCTAAGTATTAAAGGTAACCAAATCAGACATCTGTGTTTGCTTTCCTGTTTCCCACACGTGATCTTTTGAACTAGGAACAGTCACAATTGCATTCCCCGCTGTTAGTGACGGTCTAAAAACAGCTGACCTTTCAAACAAAGGCAAAACAACCAGAGTAAGGAGAACTTTGCTCAATACTGGGGCTTCGGATTAGTCAGAATTATTCAAAGAACCTAGTGATTTCCTCACTGAAATAAGTGTATAGTTAGGCGGTAGGCATCCCTGCATGGGAAAGACAAGTTGCTGCTAAAAACCAAAGCACCACAAGTCCCTTTATGCTCTAGAGCCAACTTTAAAAGTGTGGCTTTTATTTATTTAATTTAACAAAGTCCAACTTGTCCCATCTTCATTAGCAAACACTGTTTTCAATAGCTATCAGTAAGTATGGCAGGGACTTCTTTTAACCATGAATCTCAGGAGGCGGCCAATTTTTGAAAGCATTTCTTCCTTTAACAGTACAAGTAAAACCAACACAGAAAACTCTGGGAGCAGTACTCAGACTGCAGTTTCACTTCTCTTTCTTTGAAGTTTGTTAGTGTGCTCTGAAGAATTGTCTTTGAAATATGTAAACGCAAACTCATATTTTCTTTTAAAACTTCTGAATATCTGAGAAAGCTATAAACTGACAATCATGTAATCAAACTAACATGGAAAAAGAGACACTTGGATGTGAATTAGAAACACTATGGAACAAACAAAGCCTGGCTGCAATGAACATTACCAATACAAACATCCAAGCATCACTGAATAAACTAAAACATCCAATAATTTTCCCAGTTGCTCGCAACAGGTAGTTTTCCATAGACCCACTTTTTACAGATACCCCGAATTCATCTTGGCATAACAACCTACCTCTGTATGTCTTGAATGAAGTGCATTGTATTCTTTCTTGAGTTCTGCCTCCCTCTCCTCGAGTCTGCTAACTGGAAGAAGAAAAATTAAAACAGGAGTTAAAATTAAATTCAGAGTTCTAGTAAATGAGACTGTGACTTGCCTAGGACTAGGCAACCAGATCAGAGATGAGAGCATTCTTAGTGAACAGCAGAGAGCAGGATAAAAAATATGTTGGTTTTTGTGTTTGTAAACTCTCATCACTTGAGCTTCCCAAGTACAGCAGCAGCAGCACAATCTTACAATGCGCAGTCCTCGTAAGAAGCCCGAGTACTGTTTTCCCTAGCTGACTGCCAGCCCAATGCGAGAGGGGTTTTACGTTCAAGGACAGCTTACTGCTCGCACCCATCCAGATCGTTTCACACGTGCACATGGGAAACATAGGAAGAGGCAGAAGCTGCGTCACATAGCTAGACTCTATGTCAGTTGAGAGCTGTGAGCTCCAGTTAAGGCTCTACATTGGTTTCCTAGAATATAACTACACATGATCTCCAGAGGTTTTAAACTAGGACAAACATAAACAAGGTATTTTTAAAATAGCTTTAAGTCTTATGTTGTGGTACAGAAATTAAGACTTCTGCTGACATTCATTCATATTTCACTGATTGTTAAGGCAACATATTCAGGGAAAGAAAGCATTTGAATATTTCTGTAGTTATTCCAAGAAATTAAAAACACACCTAGCAGATTCAGAAGAACTTGAGACAATAAATTCATATTAAGAGGAGATGAGCTGGAACAAACTATGCAATTAATTTGCAGAAAAACAAGAGCATTCAGAACTTTCTTCACACAGCTAATTCCTTCCATTCAAACAGGAAAAAAGAAATTTTGCTGCTTAGATGTGAATTCCACCTTTTTGTTTAGGTATTTTTGAGCACTATATTTATGCCATACAAGCATGTGTTTCAAGTTCTGTAACTGAGCTTCTTTTATTCTACTTACCATGTTTAAATACCCCTGGGAAACCTCAAATTTATAGTTACTTGTCTCTAGAGACTCACTGCCAAACACACATTATCTGAAGACAAATGCCAGCATCTTCTCTGCCATTCGCACATTTTTGTATTGCCAGCTGGGTCCTCCTAAAAAATATTTCTCAATATACCATTTCTTTCTGCTCCTTATATCTGTATTTTGGCACAATATTTTATCATAAGTACATTTAAGAAAAAAAAAAATCTTTGCCAGAGTCAAATGCTGGAACCGAAGTACATAATTGTCTGCTCACTCAAATCTGTGTAAACATTCACAGCTCCTAATCTAATCTCGTTCTTATAAGAGCATTAAGTTCCTCGACACAACCTTTTGCGCTCCACCTATAAATATGTTACCAAAAGTATTAAATCACATTTTATTTATACTAACGTGAGATTGAACACTTTCATTTCTGCACTGTTACTGGACTGGCCTAGAGTTCTTTGGGTCAAATAGCAGTAAGTGATGTACAAGTATTTCCAGCACAATAGATAAAAAGTATATTTTACAGCGCATTACATACATAAATATGTATTTTTGAGATGCAATGCAGGATACAAATAATATCTAATGAATCAAAGATTTTAGTTTATTATTATTAGGCAACAGATGTTTTAAGCCTCCTCATACATTTAAAGGGAGGTTATACAGAAGCTTGTGCTAAGTGACTACAGCAATGAGCCTCAGAATTTATAGTTACAAAGTGTGACACGACAAACGGAACTTTATCCAGTATCGCAGACTGACCAATATTCTAGCCAGCAGTAATTGCATTTTACAACAGCTGGCCGTCAGAGCCATCCTAGCAGTAACCAGTCGGTAGCTACAAGGCAGAGCTCAGCAGCTTTAGCTGCCCACACGCCATCCGGCACTGGCTGGGCTCACTTGTGACTCCGCCACCTCCAGCCTTCACATTATAGTTCCCGGCGTCTCTCCCTTCCCCGCAGACCAAGGGCCTGGTAACCTTTCTGCTGTGCTAGACCTGCTTTAGGACAGGCAAATAGCCTGGAAATCAGAAAGTGCAAACTGCATGACTAATCGGCTTCGTGTTTTGTGAAACCAACTCCCTCCCCTAGAAACGGTGTCCAAGCACCCTGCGAGAGGCGGGCAGCCCTGCCGCAGCTCTGCGCCCCTGCTGCCCCCCCCCGTGAAACACCCCGCTTCGTGCTGGATGGTGAAGTCGCAGTTCAACGTGGCCTCACGAGGAACCTGCAAAGAAACCACGGCAATGCACCCCGACATTGGTTGTTACGCTCATGTCTAGACAGTACGGCCAATACTGGCTCCTAGAGATTAATTTTATCTGGTGGATTCCGGAAAAAGTGCTTGACAGTGCATTTAATGAAAACGAGCGCCACATTAGGTGTTACAAACACGCTTCTTTCTTCATAGCTGCCCATAACCTACCTTCATGAAATCCACAAAAGTGTTTCCTGCTGTTATGGATACAACAAACACTTTTACAATGGCTGAGGTTCCATAGTGAAACACTCCATTTTCTCCTTCTACGGCCCAATTTCAAATAGTTCCTTAAATCGAGCCACAGAAGACAAATGTACATTGATACAGGTACTGAAGAGTCAAGGAGGATATCTTGATTATATGTCATAATTATGCTTGTTACTTACAAAGGTTAAAAAAACGAAGGCCCTAAAAGATGACATAATTGACATTCAGCACTTCCTTCTGAAAGTCATTTCCAGCTGTGTACCATTACAGTCCTGCAGCTGGAAGTTTCAGCCCTAAGCAGAGGTACACTGACTTTATATACCCACAACAGACACCACATTAACAGTCCTCAAAACAGGCTTTTCCAGTACCCGCAGGATGACACACAACACCAGAAATCTGTTCTAAATACACCTCCCATCAAAGAAAAGATCTTGACAAAACAACCAACAGAACATGCTTCCCTTTTCCAGTTACACACCGTGGAAGAGATCAGATACTCCTCATGACTTGAACACAGAAGACACTTGAACCTAGCGAAAAACCCCCAGGAGACTTTTGAGGAAGGCCATGAGATTCTGGCCCCAAAACCTTAGAGAAACTTATTAATTCACTATTAAAGCTCCACTCCCATCAGCAGTAACAGGAAACTAAATAGGAGACAAAAAAAAAAATGCCTTCCACTGGCACCCAGAAGTACATTTAAAACCAAATTGTTGCCAGTTCCATTTTATTCCACCAGCCCAGAAAAGAGTGGAAGTCTGGCACGACCCTATAACATCCCTCCAGGAGGAACGGAGCTGGGCACTGGCACTGCCCAACACACAGTGGGTCCGCAAAACAGCAACCAGACACAGCTCCCATCCATTTGGCTTTTAAGTAACAATAAAAAATAGCTCCTCTAATATTTCAGTCAGACTTTTTTCCACTAAAATGTCAAATTCTTAACAGGTAGATGGTAAAATCAGTTTGATGCTATACATCCTACAAGCAAAATATCCATTGTCTCTATTGTAAGATGTCTCTATAGAGCCATTATATCCTTGTTACATTGCAAGATATTACAGGTGCAAAATATAATACACGTCTAAAAAGTTCCACTACTCATGGTTGCAAGTCTACATGGAAAAAATTTTAAAGGTCTTTCAGCACAGCACCATGAGCATAAAATGCAAGTATTCTAGTATTTTCAGGCTGATGAGAAGGCATCCCACTGGAACACCACCACAAAGTCATGCCCAAGGCCTACCTGTAACCTTCTCAAGCACTGCCAATATCCTAACATGTTCAATGACCTGAAGTACCAGTCCTAATCAAAGCTCTCATATCAAACCAATCAAGCCTAAAAATGGGAGATTAAATATTACAGCAAACTGGAGAGAAGCCGCCGGATACTCTGCTCCTGACAGCATTACAAAGAATTAGGCAGCAGAGCTGCCCACCCTGCCTGTTCAAAAATCAGAGCTTACCTCCCAAGTCTGACGGCTTTTACCAAGTTTGGAACACCCTCCATCTGTATGTTGTCCTCTGCCTCAAACTGCTGATAAGCCTGAGGGGGAGAAAGAGAAACAGACCTGCTAGAACGCCAAATCCAACCGGTACGATGCCTTCAAGAGGCATTACAAGTTCCTGCTACACAAGCCAGGACAGAGATCCAGCTCATTAATGAGCCTTTCCTAGCACTAAGACTATCTGAAGCCTCTCCTTGAACAGCTTTCATCCAGCTCCATTCTTAGAAGCAGGTCCAATACCAAAGTTAAGCATAATCAATCCCATGACCCAATAGGACCTTACGACCTATGAAGTAGTTGCTGAAGAGCGCACGCATCAACCATGGACTGATACAGGGACTGAAGCTATCAAACAAGTATTTACCCTGAAAGCGATAAGACCTGGAAATAAGCAGCACAGAAAACGGATTTGTAAAACAAGCGATAAATTCGACTCCTTGGCAAGACCAACGTCTTCAAGTAGCTCTTACCACTGTGAACTACAGGTCTGATTTTCAGTTCAAGGAGAAGGGCACTTTCAATTATGAAGTAATTCAGCTCTCAAGAATGCTCTGTTGATAGCAAATAACACACACAGCTGCATGGTCTTATCCCTGACACTTCTGGACTATTCAAGTATCCGCTATGTCTCAGACACACAAAATCACTAATTTGTCACCACAAACCTGACATAAAAGTTTAAAAAAACCACTTCCTTAAACATTCTGCTACAGCCATTTAATATTAAGACAGCCATATGCCAGGATATCCCTCACAAAGGTTGAAATTGAAATGAACAGGCATATATACAAGCCAACTTCTACTCAAAATCAAGTTAAAAATAATTTGGATCCAGTACCAACTTCTCGCCTAGTCTCTGGCCAAAATCATGTTTCACTGAGAAAAGTTTTGATTGATTGGCTGTTTTGAAAACAGTGGGGTGCTTCATTTACACATTTGGCTATTGAAGCAAGTAACTTTCTGTGAAACTCCAACATGAAGTCAGCACGAACACAGAAGCTACAGCAGACTGGATTTGTTTTTTAAGCCAGGTAACCAGTGACAACTCAGGAATGTAAGATTCTAAAAGCCATTTAAAGCCATTTTCTTCATTGCTGCAACATTTACACCAATAGAATTATTCTAACAACCAAACTCCAGCATCTAAAC
This sequence comes from Phalacrocorax carbo, assembly GCF_963921805.1. Lineage (NCBI taxonomy): Eukaryota > Metazoa > Chordata > Aves > Suliformes > Phalacrocoracidae > Phalacrocorax > Phalacrocorax carbo. Next base: position 2,911,608 of record NC_087528.1, read on the forward strand.
CGCTAGCACAATACCTCCTTAATCCAAAAAAGTACATGAGCAGTTAATTATATGCCAATGGATTTCAACCTCCTCTCACCACTTTTGTTCAGGTGTATTAATAGATGAGTTTAAAGCAGGCCAATCACTGCTCTAATTTTCTACTCCATTTTATTTTAGCCTCCAGTCTTGTAGCATGACTTAGTGCAACCTCCTGAGCTAACTGTACCCTCTGCTCCATCTAGTGGACTACTGATTCCCACAACACAATGTAGAAACAGCAGGTACTCTTCTAGCTCCACAACAATAAAGCTGCCATGAAAGTAACTGAGAAATGCTTTAGTCAGAAACAAAGCCTTCCTCTCTGGTGCACTTTGATGCTCAGACTTCTCCTTATAGAAAGATTCTTCAAGTTTAGTAAATGATACCTGAGGCACAGTGTAGGGAAGGATGGGGGGAACCTGCCTTGTGAACAAAGCAACGTTGATGAGAAACAGCTGCATTGAGAAACGAGTGGCAAAGAGTAAGCTCCAAATTTGTTAGTCAAGAAATACAAGAAGCCAAGCTGTTCCATTCCTCCTTTGTTGGAAATAAGATTAGTTCTGCTGTTCTCAGTCTTTGAAAAACATGCAGAAGCAATCCAGACCCCCACTGAACAAACCTCAACTTTCCAACTTCTTTCAAGGATCTAATGAAAAAAACCTTTCCTCTATTCCTTAGAACAAACAGTACAGTTGATCCATACCCAGAAACAGAATTACCAAGAGATGTATTTCATACCAGTTTAGTTATTCACACCATCATGTGCCCAGATATACAAGTCACAAGTCACATTAAGCTTCACAGCTGAAAGTTCATATCAGAGTCTCCTTGTTCATCAGACAGGTCTGCGTTAAATTGCTGCGACAGCTCTATGCAGGTATATCTCAGGATATTGGATGCCTCCGGATTATACATCAAGAGGTTGTCTGTCTGGGTGCATGTTACAGTAATGCTGTATCTGGAGAGCCCAGACGAAAATAAAATCCAAATAACTTAATGTCTGCAGAAGATTCACAACAGAACCGGGTCTTGCATTTTCTCTTGAAACCAGCGAAAGCCACAGTTCTGTTTAGCTTCCGACGAAAACAAATCTGCGTGTTTTTAGGTCAGCTGCCAAAACGTTTGTCTCATATCCCAAATAAAACCTACAGCAAGCAATATCAATTGCTGCACCATGCCACCTGACACGGGAAATACAATCATCCCAACAGTTGCATCAACATTTGTGGCTCTGAAGACCAAGAGTTGCTTCTTGGGTTTTTTTTTGCCTGTATTACCAAAGTAGTTTTTTCCCCAAATATATCCAAACTTGAGCATAAATTACAAAGCTAAGGTTTGATAAAGTTATGAGGTATGGAAATACATCTGTGCCTTGGTTGTCCTGTCAAACGCATTGTGATACCTTGGTTGTACTTTAGCACTGGGCAGATCCAGAAAAGAAACCAGATCTTTCAACTCCCACAGCCTACCACCTCCATCAGAAAGCACGTTAACCATGCAGACATCGTGGTTTTCAGATTCTCTCATTAATAAGTTACTCTGAGAATGATTCCTCCAGAAAGCATACTCGAAAGCTGTTCCATTCCTGTGGTAAGTCAAAATACAAGACAGTCATCTTTTACTCCAAAATATTTAATTAACTTACAGCCTGTAATTAATAAATAGAACAGACATTCCCAAAAAGGGAGGCAAGGAAGGGAAATCAATTAAACCTCCGCAGCCCCCACAGAATTCAGTGGGGCATCACGTGTGCGCTGAAAGGCACTTACCCCTTTTGGTAACTGGAGACTGAGCAGTATCCAAAGCAGTATCATGTGCCCCCACGGCGCGTTGCTGGACAAGCGAGCTGCGTATTGCTATTACAAGTTTTTAACAGCTCCAAGTGCCCAGCTTTCCAGATTCAAGGTTGAAATGAGAAACATTCTAACGCCGAACACTGATTCCAAGCAGCGCTAGGGGTGCCACCACAGCAGAGACTTGAAATAATGGGAAAGTCAGATATATTCAAGCTCTTGTAAGAAGTGTTTAAGATTATATCAAAGACTGGTGTCTGCCTCAGACACATCACTGAATTGGAAGGGAAGGAGAAGAGAAGAATGTAAGCATTAAACTTTTATATCTTGAAGACCTGGCATTTCTACGCTTGGTGCACCTTCACAATATTCAGAGGTGCCCTCTGCTGTTGAGGAAAGAAAAAAAATCCATAGGATAGTCACAAAACCAAAAAGACATTTGCTCACACTCAGTAAGGGTTTGCTAAAGACCAACAGCAAGAGCTTCTGAAAATTCTGCCTGTACCAACATCGTCCCTAGACAAATCTCTATGAACTTTGTGGCATTTAACTTGCTGTAACTTCCACAAGCCACAGGGCTCCAGGAGCACTGACGCTGCCTTTCCTCCATTCCCTGCGCAGGCAGTGCTGACAGCCAACGCACACCAACGTGGGGGCAGAGGCAAACCACGGGAAGTTACAGAGAAGAGCAGCAGTGCAAAATGAGACCAGGAGGCGGGTCACAGGCCGAAGAGCCACACCACTGCAGCACATTCCCACACTCAAATAGAAGTGGCAAATCCTTACGCCCCTGCTCTCCTTTAAGCAGCTGTACGGTTTACCAAGATATCCCAGGATAAAACACATCACACCATCTTTTGGCAGCAAACTTGACTTCGGCAACCACCACAGCCCACCTAATACCAGGACCAAGTGCTATATATCATGCAAGAGTGGTCACTCCTTGTGCATCTGCCCCCACCATTCAGGATTTCATCATCTACTGGGGCTCACAATCCTCTCAGCAGTGCCACCAGGTCACGGTGCCATCGCTCCCTCTTTCCATTTCCTCTTATGAAAGAGCAGAGTACGGTAGCTCACGCGTCTAGGAGAGAGCTGACAGCAACTGTTTAAATTTGTAAAGCAGGGGGAAAAAGTCAGTGAACCACAGGAACTCTGTAACTGGTTGACACAAAATAACCTGCTTATTTCACTTCTGTAATTTCAAACGGCAGCTTTATGCCAACCCAGCTGGGTGAATACGTGGCTATGAATGTAATCCCACATGGTAAGTGCAAAGGAATATTTTTCTCTTTTTTAGTGTGGTGATCACTAAGAGGGCGAAAACAAGCCCTTATAATTCAGGACATAACAAAACCATGGCTTCTTGAGCAATTTTAACTGGCATGCAGGATGAAGCACATACAATCACACTGAACCCTACCATGTAACTTAAAAGCTACCCTCTCCCAGGGCTAGCTAGTCTTCATTAAACGCTCAGGATGGATGGTGTTCAAGGGAACAAGTTGAAACTCTTTAGAGGACAAAACTTGTCCTCACACACCTTGCTTATTTGAGAAAAACCACATATAGCACAAGAAGTACCCTACAAGAGCCACATGTAGTTGAAGTGCCACATGCGACCAGGTCTTACCTGTTTTCTATCCTAAACTATTAATCTTATCATAAACTGATGTTGCTACCTCGGACTCTACACCCTGACACAAAAGAGCAAAGCCACGTTTTATTTGCTTACTTGCTCTGTGCCAGGCATTTCACAGAATGCCAGGTTGGAAGGGACCTCAGGGATCATCTAGTCCAACCTTTCTGGGAAGAGCAGAGTCTAAACAAGATGGCCCAGCACCCCGTCCAGACGACTCTTAAAGGTGTCCAACATGGCCAGGTCAACCCCTTCCCTGGGGAGATTATTCCAATGGTGACTATCCTCACTGTGAAAAATTTCCCTCTGATGTCCAATCGGAATCTCCCCAAGAGCAACTTGTGTCCGTTCCCCCTTGTCCTCTCCATGGGACTCCATGTAAAAAGGGAGTCTCCATCTTCTCTGTAGCTCCCCCTTAAGTACTGGTATGTGGGGATGAGATCCCCTCTGAGCCTCCTTTTCTCAAGGCTGAACAAACCCAGCTCTCCCAGCCTATCCTCGTATGGCAGCTTCCCAGTCCTTTGATTGGGAATTTGCAGTTCCCATTATCAATGATAACAATATCACTATTTTGAATGTTGATGTGGCAACAGTTGGCAATACCACAGACTAATTTACATTATAGGACGTAGAAGAGAAAAAGAATTATCACTAGAAGGCTTGTAGCCACATCCAGTGAATTGAAGTGACACAATGGTATCTTTGGTATCGTAGGACGTACAAGTCACCTTGCCTACAAAACAGAAAACAAGATAATGCAGTAGAGTCAGGCTACTTCAAGAATATGTACACTAGTATGGTTTTTCACACCCTAGAAATTTACATCACTAAAAACAGTTCACTTGCGTAATATCCATTAGGTGTTCAGCAACTGTGTTTACATCCCCTTTGATCTTGCTCTGCATCAGTGGCATGTCAAATCTTCCTAACAGTCTTTCATGTTGTCCCAGACAAGTTATCAACCCAAATCACAAGCAAAACAATGTTCAACACAGCTCTCTCATTCCCCCAAAGTTATATTTTTGCTATCAGAGAAGGTTTTTCCCCAATAAAAAGATGTTGGAACTGTTTAAGAGTCGGTGATCCAACAGCAGAACCGTATGCTGTTACGATAACTGTTTCAACAACACTATTTCTTACAAAAAAAATAGTTCTGGCCAACACCCAGTGGTTCTACACGAGCAATTTTCTCATGCAAATACTTTAATTAGTATGATATATGCACAGTGCAATTAAAAGCTTAAATATTTTTTTGAAGGCATAATATTCAAGGAAAAAAAATAATGTCACACAGAATCATAGAACAATATAAAATGGCATTATGTGCAGCAGCATATAAGCACAATTTCTATAAGAGAAATTCCAGATGTAATGCCACACACGTTGCCAGGAATCCAAATCAATTTTCTTTTCTTCGCAACTAATTTGAACTTTTTATTGTATTAACAGAAGAAGTAATGGCACATGTGATGTGATGCAATCTTGATGCCATAATCTTGTCAGAGTACAGGGTTTCCCATTAACAAGTTGTCTGGGCTGTGGGCTTAGAGCACAGGCCTTCTGGAAACAGTGTCCTTTGTTATCAAAACTGACCACTCAACTCTCATTCCAATGTTTTCTTTTCCCTTCTGCTGCTGCTTTAAACAGACACTCATTTCCATTCACAAGAATCACAGTACTTCTGATACAAGACTCTACAATATGCTTTACAATTATCCATTTTAGCTTGACTTGATCTATAAAGATAGACTCCTGGAAATCAATCATCCTGGTTTTCACTAGAAAAGACTGCTTGAAGTGTTCCTCCACTGCTGCCTGTAAAGAATCCGAGAATATTTTAACTGCAACAGACCTGAAGCAGCACACGCCTCTAAGATTTGCCAAGAGCATTCTAAACCATTCAAATTTCAGAAGGATTCAGCTCTGCGTGTCACCTACATTAACGTTAACACTACTGCACTAATGCTTCTACCCAGCCATAGAGTCACTCATGCCACTGAAAATTAAACTTAACAGGAAGACTATTATACCTGAAGTGGAAAGAGATCTATAACTTGTTGCATTATGGGCAAGAAAGGTGGCCGAGTAGAAATAAAGGAAGAAAGAGTAGCGAAAAGGGGTTATTTTGACAACCAGCACTCTGCTTTTAGAATCTGATCTTATCTCAACCTTATCAGGCTCGATACAGTCTTACTTCACGTTTCTGCGTGGCCCAGCAATAAAAGCTGTATATTAACTGACAGACACACTAGCCGTATGTCAACAGAAGTTAGCTTAGAAGCTTGACAAAACATTCACATTAATTCATATCGCTCATTATTTCTACACTGTGCTAAAAAGGTTAAATGAAAAGAGGAATCATAACCTTTTTTGTGTGTTTAACAGACACACAGCCAAAAAAGAATTAATCCATAGCTGGTAGCATTGGTCTTTCATCTTCAATTTAAGACTGCAGGGTGGGGGAGATGAAATGAGATGATTTCTGTGGGTTTGAGTATTTTTTTTTCCCTCTACCCTTTACCCAATTAGAAGCAGAAAAACTGGTGATGGAGTTTCATTCAATGACTACGTACCAGGATAAGAAGCAGTCCAGCAGGATGCCTAAGCTACAATATATTCACATGGTAACTTTCAGGATTTCAGGAAAACCAATCATTGCTATCTTTTTCTACAACTTACACAAGTTTTTGTAAATTACACAGACCACCTCTAAAAGCAGAAGTGTTCTTCCTTAACTCCTTTCCTGTAAAAACTAAATGCCTCAGAGAAATAAATAATTCAACGGAAATTATACAAAAGCTAATGAGAATCAGCATCAATGGTATTCTCATCCCAGTAGTGCTTCTAAACCTGAAGATTATGTTTAATTTTAGCACAGACAACTGTTTAATGGGAAGAATATTAGCTTATTTTACAATCACTAACAAGGGAACATGTTCTAAATATCTTCTGAAAAAGTTGCTAAACATGAAAACAGCATTGTCTAAAAGGATACCAGAAGATTCAGATTACGAGTCACAAGCTTGTATCTGATTTGTTTGCCTCAATTCTAAGGAGAACAAACTTGAACAAGAGTTAAACCTAGTTATCTGTCAAAATACAGGAATATGACAACACAGATATTTACTATATGTATTATTGTTTTACAGAAAGGAATTTAAAATGTACAACTATCACTTAAAGGGAGAGCAACATATTTCACCTACTTTGATCAGCATAGTTTTTTGCTTTTAGTTCAAGCTGTCGAGTTTGTGATTCTAGTGCTTCCACTCTGGTCTGCAAGTCCTTTTTCTCTTGTTCTTGAGAATCTTCAAACTCGATGAATTTCTAAATAAATAAAAAAAAGTGAAGTTAGATTCAACAATTAATTATGGATATTTTTTAAAAAGCCTAAGCAAAGTTCTTTCTCTGAAGAGAAAGACCAGATATCCAGTCATTCCTAGATCTGATATTAAAAAGGCTTTCACTAAAAGCACCATGTAGGAAACACAGCAGCCCTACACAGCAAGGAAGGGTGCAAGCAGGTTTCCAAAACAAGGACACTATTTTAGTCCAGTGTCCATCAGTTAAGCATCCCACCTAAGTTGCTCTGTGTAATCACTACCAACTAAGTGCCAACTACTTCAGATGAGCCTGCTTGGGACTAACATAAATATGAATTATTTCATTCTTTCCTAACTTCATACACTTGCCTGCCAACACTGCACGTGAATGCAGAGAGTCTTGGTATCCCTAGATCTGATGGAGCGTCGGTGAAGCACACCTTCACCTGTAAGCCATGAAGGTACAACACTGCAGAGGGGCACACCAGCAATAGTGCCAACCAAAATGACATGCTATCTTTTCATTCCCACCCAGTTTCTGTTATCATTTCCTAAGTTATAAAATGCTCACAGTCTTCACCAAACACTTAACCACCTCCTACAATCACCTCCTACAATCTGTCAACTGCATAGGAAACTATTTATGGGCACTCTACAACTGTGCTGATCACCATCACCTCCTGCTGCCTTGCTTTACCAACTGTGCGTCTCACAATATTCTGGAGTTCACCGACATGCGTATCAGTGTTTACATTTTAGAACATTAAAGTTACCAATTCAGCACAATAGCAGTTTTTAAAGCATAGTTTTTGCTACTTATCTTAAGCAAAAACGTAAGAAATTCAGCGTGTACTGGTAGCACAAAGAATACTTCTAACAGCCAAAGATGTCTTAGGCCATGGAGTACTCTCTGTTCTGCATTGCAAAGAGAAGGCAAGGCCACAAACACAAGTTACACAGAAGGCTCATCATACAGGGAGGAAAAGCGTACCAGAAGCCATTGCAGAGAAAAACACCAAACATCCAAGACAGCTAAAGGGTCAGAAAGCAAGCACCAGCTGGGTACCACATGGAAGCAGAGAGACAGAGGAAGCAGCAACTTAAAAATAGTAACGGTATAGGTGATTTGAATGTAGTTTTTTCCCCATGTACCGCTAGGACAACTTAATGGGAAGAAGACTTCAAATGCTCACACATCAACTTTTTCAAAGCTACTACTAAGTTTTAGCCAATGTGTTTTATAGCTTTTGTAAAAGCAGAAACTTGTATCCCTATGAAAAGAGCTTCAGTGTATCAGGGCCATCAGAAGTTTTGCTTAAAAATTACTTCAGACGCAGAAATGCATCAAAATCTATGAAGTGGAACAAGAGTTCCTTTGAGACAAGCCCTCCGCAGCTATCACAGGACTGGGCATGGTGTTCATATGACTGTGCTTGAAGCTGAATCATGACACAATTGAGAAAGAGCAGATGCTAGCCCAGGTAGCACTGCTTTGGGTTCTGCGATTTAAAATGAGTTCTCCCCCGTCAAAAAGACAGATGGGCTAAAGTCTTTCTACCCCCTCAAAGTTTGGGAATATTAATTTGCTGAAAAAAATTCAAACTTTAAACTGTGTCATGTCTCCTTTGTAGTAAATGATACAAGACTTCTGCCCCTTTTATATGAAGGATTCAAGTTCTGTCTAGCAGCTCCTCAGCAGACTCCCTTTTAAAAAGGGCTTCAAAGTTTGACACAAATCTGGCACTGGGGCTAAAGAGCAACATGGTTAGTTAAACTAAACATGGGAAAACATGAAAGAAAAATTATAAAACTATAACATCTTTGTTTATTTGCTTCTCTGATGACTTCCCAAAGTCAGATGTGTCTCATAACTTGCAAAAGGCCAGTGACAATTATACTTTTGAACAAACAGCCGTTCAGAGCCATCACTGTCATTGTTACTCATGAACTAAAGATAGATATCATTTTGTATTTCCTCTCAAGTTCTTCAACTGCAACTATTATAAGTGGTTTCTTATTAAACGATTTGGTTATTTTCCACTAGTTTACCTTAATTTTGTTGAAGTTAAAATGTAAGTTACATCTCTTCAAAGCATTTCTAGAATTAGAACAGGGCAGGTTTTTTTTACTCTGCTGAAAACTTTATCTGATCAAATCATAGGTCAAGCACTTGAGGCTTTGAATGTTTTTATTTGGCTTCATCTCTCCATCCAGTGACAATATTAATACAGGCAGAGCCCTGGGAGATGGATCACCTCATCCTGACTAAGCCTGTATGACTATGATGGAAGGACTAGTCAGATAAACCACCACAGCAGCCAAGGATAGGCCGAGCACCCATAGTAAAAGGCTTTTTTTTTTTTTTTAATTTACATCGACAGCACATTCAAATACTGCACGTCATCTGCATTGTTTAAACTAAATGCAGCAACATACGTAGGAACATCTTAGCCACTCAGTACGTGGATGCTGGACATTCTCTTATTTTAACCCAAGCTACTGGTTACACAAAATAACAAGGCAGATATGAGGAAAGCTAGACTGTTCTTTTTATTTTAAGTGACATCCTGTCTGGGCCACAAATCTGTATCTTACAACTCTAAGAAGAAGTGAGGGATTTTTTTGGGTTAGGATTTTTTTTGGGTTTGGTTTTTGGGTTGGGTTTTTTTTTTGAGGAACAAGCTGAGGGACACTTTCGAACACTTCAACACTTTGTGTCCAAAAAACATGTAGACGTGGCACCTGGGGACATGGTTTAGAAGTCCTGATGGTCTTGGGTTGGCGGTTGGACTTGATGACCTTCAAGGTCTTTTCCAGTCTTAAAGATTCTATGATGCCAACACATCTTTAAAACAATCAGACTGAATACCACAAGACTACAGAAGACACAGCTAGACCAGTCCTTAAAAGGTCATCTTGTTTCAGGGCTCCGATGCTCAGTGTTGATGGCTGGATCCTAATTTTGATTAGGATATAATGAGGTATAAGCACAGGATATGATGCATGCCTCCTTACTGCATGTGCCTACTGCTGAAATCCGAGCCTGTGATACCTTCGTAAACTATGTTTGGCAACTCCCATTTAATCCTTCCCATTTTCTCCAGGCAGTATCAACTATGTCATTTCGGACAAACATTTGTCTAACCTGTTCTTAAAGACCTCCAATAAAAAGTACGAAAAATACTTCACAAATAAGATTCAGAAGTCTTTATGTAACCAATTTTAAATCTACTTAAAGTTTACAGCCATAATTATTGCAATAAACATGAACTCGGACTACACAAGGGAACGGCACAGCACACACAGTTGGAGCCCTCTCACACACACAACCGTTTAATCACTTCGTAATACAGCACAAGTGAAACGTTTTTTCCTACATTTATGTCATCTTGTTTCCTTATATTTTAACTTGTTTTCCTGTTACACGATCCACGTGCAATACTAAGCATATCTGGTGTCAGGGTTCCACCTACTTGGCAGTCTTTATTAGCCTAAGACAGGTACTTCAGTAACTTTTATTGCGATGATGCCAGCTTTTCAGCCGATGGCACGTTATTCCTGGAGTAGGTAGAGAAAATTACCTACAAAGCCCGCTCTGCTGGACTAGGGGTAGAGAAAAAAAATATGTAACTGAAAACAGCCTAGTAACTTTTATACTATTTTAGCAAGCTTTCTGTATAATGTATCTCAGTTTTGCTCTGGTATAAATTAAAAATACTTAAACTCTTACTGCAGAGCGTTTACTTAACATACAATCCTCAGGAAGAAAGTTAACTTTGGGAACATTAAGAAAAGGCAGCCATCAAGTTCATGCTATTACTTAAACTAATTTTCATGGTGGTAAGCCCTTTTTCATGGTGGCAAAAGTCGCAACCATGTATTGAACATCAGATTTCAAGACACTTAATCCCCCCAACAGCAGAAAAGCTAACAGATACATTAGACAGCTTGGCGTGGTTAAAGGAGTAGATTTTTACCGTTTCCAGGTCCACACAAAACCGCCCAGGTATGGAGCATTATACTTCTACAGAAGTAAAACCTATTAGCTTATAAAATAGCAGAACCCCAAATCCTTCTTCCTCTCCCACTTCTTTGTGGCAGGGCATGCTGCCTAACATTCACTAAGTGGGAAGATAAGTTATGCAGAACTGTACGAACAGCAGAATAGCTGGTTCCTCTATTTCTTCAGCTATATCACAAAACATACCACGTTAAGAGTCAGACAAGTGACTTCGCAGCAATTAAGGAGATCATGGCTGTTACCCAGAGGACTGAGAAGTAGGCCCAGAACTTCTGAAATAATTTTTTTTTTAAAAAAAGTCACTTTATCAAGTCCACAGGCAACAACTTTCAAGATGTTTCTTTAGTAACGCTTCTTAAGGAAAGGAAATAAAGGAGGCAAATTAGGACAGTGGTGTAGACATTCCTATTCAAATAGTAAACCATTAATATTCATCAAGATACTACTGCAATTAAGAATTCCTACAAGAGCAAGCAGAAAGTAAAAGAAGATATGCTAATTCTTCAGGACAGCCAGAACAGATGACACAGAATATTAAACTCAGTAGCTCAAAATTCGCCATTTTGCTATCAGATTACAGAAGCAACCTCCACAACCAAAGAAACGCACTAAGCCAGTAACTTGTTACCCAAGAAAAACACATGCCCTGTTTTCGTTTCAACCACGCTGCACCCATCGGATCATCTCAATGTTCCAAAAAAACAGTTGGAACAACCAAGTCTGAAAAGAACACATTCCCCTCACGAGCACACCACGCTTTATCTGGACAGACATTTTCACATACATACAACGCCACTGACCTCAGCACGTGCCAAAAAGGTGACCTTTGCTCTCACAATTGAAAATATGGTCTTTGATCTAATTGCATTTTGGAAAGCATCAGTAAGCTGTCTTGCAGCCTGGGTACTAGTTTTTAGACTGCATAATCCTTGTCCCTCAAGTTAATTTATCATGACGCAAAGAAATGGAGATCGCAATGAAGTACATCACCACCACAGGTATGTACAGCTCCTGGAGAGCGCAGTAGCACAGTTAACACTGTACTCTATTTCGTCATATTGTTATGGTTTTTGTTCTGCTGCCCAAGGCCTGCTTTTTTCTACCTGGCAAACACTGCTTGTGTTTCAAGCCTGAATGATTTTCTTATTAATTTGTTCAGAAAACATTTATCAGTCCCTTCCCTCTTACTCTTTTAATAAAAATAAATTATGTTTTTTTAAAAAGCCTTTCACGTGCAGCTCGTATCAGAACTAGTGATTAAGTCTTTATGGCAGGAGTCCCCAGACTGAAGTCCATAAAGCATCATAAAACAGCTACATCTTTGACAAGGAGGACGAATGGTCCATTGGTCCAAGAGTTTGGGGGATGCCGTTCACACATGACTTTGTAGCAAACTACTGAAGCCCTGGAACAATCTGCAGACAATGTTTTTCACTCTATTATAACCATAACGTATACAAATACTGCTAACAGGGCTACCGTTTTCCAAATTAAGTTTTCATTGTCAATATTGTTTTCACCCTCGGTCTCATTACTTTTCCGATCTCTTGAAAATTCAGAAAGTAAGCACAACGACAGAGATAAGCACAGGACATGAAATCTGGAAATAGACTTCTAAGATGGCTTGTTCCACTACAGATAATACTGTCAATCCAATTTCCTACAGGAGTTTGGCAAGACAATGAGCTGGAGGAAGTTATCCTGCGCAGCCGCTTCCTATTGTATTGCTTTATAATCTCGCACGCTCCACGGGCTTATTTATTCTGAAGCGATTCTCAGACGTTTTTATTTCCATTTTTGTAGTAAGTCAGAGTTTATGCTACTGAACAGTCCGCACCACCTGTTGCTGACTGCAGCTTTTAGGTACCAACTCTGAAGAACCACAGTCTAGGCAGCACGGGTTTTTTTTTTTTCTTTCTGTGATGCCTCCTTGCTATTTTTTATAAACAGCCAACAGAACTGATCTGAACGGGCCTATCCGCCTCCTGCCCCGGGCGGGACCCGGCGGGAAAGCGACGGAGCGGCGCGGTCAGGGCACGGTTCCGTGTTCGCCGGGCACGGCAGCGCTGCCCTTCTCCTCTGGACCTGGTGACTGGGACAGCGGCGCTTCAGGGGGGTTATTTAGGAGTCCCGCAAGAGGGGGAGGAGCGGCCACCGACCGGAGCCCCGCCGCCAGCTGCCGCCACACACCACAGGGCACTCCGAGGCGGCGGAGGCCGAGCGAGCGGGGCAAGCAGGGACGGAGCGCTCCCGGCCTTCCCTCCCTCCCTCCGGGAACACGCCGCGACCTGAACTCGCCGCCCGGTGGCTCCGGGCCCCCAGGCAGGACCCGACCCCTCCCGACCTCCTGTGGCCTCCCTCGGTGGGAGCCGGCGGGACCCACGGCCGGGCCCCGGTGCCGCAACACCCCGCCCTCGGCGCCCCGAGGGAGGCGGCCCGGCCGCCGCCGTTGAGGGCAGGAAGCCCCCCCGCCCCCGCGGAGGAAGGCCGGAGCCGCCGCCCGCCTCGGGAACGGGCCCCCGCCCTCCACCGGCCCCGCCGCCGCCTCAGCCCCCGGGCCCGGCGCCCGCCCTCACCTCCTCGGCCTGCTTGCGCAGCGCCTTCTCCCGCTCGTACTGCGTGAGGAGCTGCTCGTTGTCGTCCCGCAGCAGCTCCAGCTCCACGCTGGTCTCCTGGCTGTGAGCGCACACCGAGTCCAGGTTCTCCAGGACGGCCACCACCAGCGGCATCAGCTCGGCCACCACCTCCTCGTCGTAGCGCCCGATCAGCCGCTCGAACTCGCGGTAGATGGAGCCCGCCAGCCCCGACACCCGCTCCGACATCATGGCGGGGCCGGGGCCACCGGGGTCCTCCTGGTACACCACGCCGTCCGCCAGCTCCATGGCTGCCGGCGAGCACCTTCCCTCCCGGGGCCCGGCGGGGCGGCAGCGGCTCGGGGCGCTCCCGGCGGCGCCTCCTCTTCCTCCTCCTCCCTCTGCGGCGGGGCCTCGCCTGCAGCCCGGGGCGGGGCGGAGCGGCCCTGGCGCACGGCAGTGACCTCACCCGCCGCGACGGGGCGGGGCCGCCATCGCCTCAGGCGGGAGGGGCGTGGTCGCGGGGGCGGGGCCGGGGCGGGAAGGTGGCGGCGGCCGTAGCGGCGGGTCGCTCGCTGTCAGTCCTTCGCTCCCGAGGAGCAGCCGGGAGTGGCAGGGCGGGAGCGAGGTGGGCGGCTGTGGAGGGCCGGGGGATCACTGGGGCAGTAAGCCGGGAGCCCGGCGCTGGGGGCGGAGGGTCACCGGGCCCTCTGGCGGGCCGCTCGCCCTCAGGGGAGGCCTGTCGTGGGGCCGGGCGGGCTGCGGTGCTGGGGGGGAGCTGGGGGGCCCGGCGGAGCCGGGGGCCCCGGGCAGCGGGGAGGCGGCCCGCCAGCCCCGGCGTTCATCCCCTCGAGTAGGCGCCGTGAGGCGATGCTCTCCCACAGCTCCCCTGAAAGCCTGATTGCTTATTTATCGCACCCGCGGAGGCAGGAATAGACCAAGTGATTCACTTAGGGATGACTGACGGAGCCAAAAAAACAGATTTTGGGACTCAGAAGCTCCTTGGGTGGCTGTGGCAGCTCATCTCTGACAGCGACAAGCCCTTTTGTTTCTTAATGAGGTCCCCCGATAATAGCAGAAATCCTGTTTTATTAGCAGTAACACAACTGACAAAGCACCTTGCGCTTGCTAAAAGAGGTCGGTTTTCCTAGGATTTGGAACACTGACTTCCATTCCAGGTTACGTGTTACGTCATGGGAATAATGTGAGCTATTCTAGACACGTACTGTAAATCTGAAAACATCTACCGTGATATAAGTTTCAGAGTTGCTTCACACTCCTCATTTTTATCAGAGAAATCACATTTGGGGAAATCGTTATTTTCATTAAGTAACACTAGTTCCTGTACAAGGGAGCTGAGGATCCCGCTGGCAGGACAGGAACAAAGAAACGTGTATTTTAAAAAATGCAAGAGCTTGAGCAGTGGTGAAACTTAACTGTGGCGATTGCATTGATTTCCACTGGAGAGCAGTAGAGGCTTGCACCGGGTCTTTTTCCCTCTTCTGGACTGATTTAAGGCAGTAACTGTGCGTACACTGCCTTGGGTTTTTTATGTACTGAGCTAGCGGGTCTGTGCAGGGGTGACAAAGAAGAAGAAAAGACTTCAGCCCCATACGTTGGATTTTTGTGTAAGTTCTGTTTAGACATTATCCTCCTAAGCTAATATTTAACATAGTGCAGGCCAGGACATAGGCAGTTAAAATACACATTTATTTCTAAATGCGGCAAAAGGAAAGAAAAGCTGTTTGCCTTTTGATTATGACCAAAAATTATATCTTTTTAGTTAAAAAATCTCAGAAAAGGCATATCCCCTACTCACATCCCCTCAAGTGAAATTTTCCTTTAAATTCTAGGAAATTATCCCTATCAAAATATTATTTTTTTCATATTTCTCTTTAGCTGTTGTCCCCTGAGAAGATGCAACTTCTCTGCGTTTGCGGGCTCTCTGCCATGGGTCACAGCCTTCACTTGATGCCGGAGCGTTGAGGGAAGCTGCCTTTTGGACTTTCTCTCTCCCTTTGGGTCATGCACGGTTTCCCACCTGCCTCAGCGGGCCGTATTGTGGAAGACACTGAGGGCCTTTGGGGTGGGGGTTATTGACTCGTGGGTTTTTTACGGAGCCTGAATAAATCTTGCAGGAAATGCACAAAGAGCCGAAGCTGAGAGGTAACCCCATTCTGCTCTCAGGAGGAGGCTGGCAGGCCGTGGCTAATCACAGTGGACTTTTAACCTAGACCTCACCGTGTTATTCATGCATAAAACCACATAATGCGAGGCTGGCTCTAAACAACTGCAGATTATTGTGAGGATAAAAATACCAGTTGCCTGGAATTGTAGTAGTGATCCTTTTCTCTGTGTAGAGTTTTACAGCCGTTGCCACCACACTTGGCAAATTGCACAAATACTTTAGCTCAGAGGATGTGCGCTCTGGTGGATGGCAAAAATGGGTCAAGGTGTCTGCTGACAGCCTTTAAGGGAAATGGTCTCTGAGGAGATACTATTTTTCTGCTGTTTCTATTAGCAAAATTGATAGACATGGTTTTCTTTCGCAGCTGGAGCGAGTCCATCACTGAGCAGGCAGGCTGTTGCCACTACAATTGCGGTCAGACTGACGAGTACAGGTAGAAGAGAGCCATTTGTGCTCGAGTTTTACTTCTAGTCACCTGGGGGCGCGTTTCTAACATGGATAAATGAAGTATTTAAAAATAAAAACATTACAAAAATTATCTGGGAGCCAAGTTTCAGGTGGTGTAAAAGTGTATCTTATTGCCAAGTCTTGCCAGTGTGATCCCGTTTAATGATGTGCACCTCGCAGTCAGTGTGAGGTCAGAAACTCAGGGTGGATTAAAAAATAGAACAAGTTATGGAATTATATCCCACTTGATTCCCAGGAGATTAAGGGACTTTGATGGCCTGTCATTTTAGTAAACTAATCAAGCATATGGAATGGCACAGAGAAACCCGATGGTGGTGTCTTTGTAGCTCGGAAGCGGTGGCTGCCTGAGGTAACTACGAGAGTAAAAGGCAATTCACGTGCTCGGGGAAAGAGCTGCCTGAAAAAGAAATTAGTTATCTGGATAATATGAAAAATTATATTCCCTATCCCTAGAAATAGCAGTTTATTGGAAAGTAAATTGATTTGCAATTTACCAGGGAAGAAAATTAGCCCTTGAATCAGTGTGGGGTGAGAAGAGCTTAACTGGGGGGTTACCCAGAGGAGGAAATTGTTGCAAAAGCTTAATTCTGTGGTGCTTTATATCTTAAAGCCTAACAGAAATCAAGCTAAAACCAGATGAATGACAGCAATACTTAGCTAAATGAAGAGTAGTATAGCCACGAGCAACACAACCTGTCAGACTTACGAGTCTGGTTACAAGGAGGAAGAGGTGCACAGCACAAAAAGTGGGTCCCGCTGAGAGTGGTGCATGGCACAGATCTAGGCTGTTAGCTGAGAGCATCGTAAAGCTGGGGCCTAAACGGCAAAGCTAGGAGCTGTGTTTAAGTTCTCATTAATTTTGGAGACATTCACAGTCAGCCTTTTGCCGCAGGCCTGTTTTAAAAATCTCTTAAACTATTTTTTAGTACTATAACTCCTACTTAAACACTGGTTTTAAGTAACATGTAAACGGCTTGAGCTCAGTAATTACGCTTAGCTCACTCACTGAAGACTTGGAAGGTCTTTACTTTCTTTTCCTATGATGAGTCCATTTTTAGGAAATTATTTGTCTAGACTGTCTGCTTCTTTGCATTTTAGGTAAACATGTAATTGTCAATGTAACTTAGCAATTTTGGTAGAATTTTCAACCAGCAAAAGAGCTGCTCCTTTATACGTTACAAATAACAAGGAAGCATGTTTCTGTGGTGTTTCAGGTATTGTATCATGCACAACATGCTCTGCTAATCATGGATTTATCTCAAAAGTGACAAAGATGACCCTTATTTAATGAGGTTAAAAGACTTGGCAGAGACCTATCGCAAAGCCGCAAGTAGTGCTTGCCCACCTTATGGCAAGTCCTAAGCTTTAATCGTTAAATGACACAGTTTTAACAAAGCTCTAAATAGATGTCCTAGAGCTGCTTTTAAGTTAATATTTTTCTAAACATCCTGTTTCTAGAGACCTTTTTTCTATTTTTAAATATTATTTTGCCTTGGTGAGGATTACAGCATTAGAGTTTGTGATAGTAGCATGAAACATCTTAAATAAATGGGTATTGAAACAACAGAACGTAGTGGATTGATATTATCAGAAGAACGCTCAGAAATTCAAAGTGCAGAATAACTCCAGGGGGGACTTGCTAGAATATACAGCGCTGTGGGTTTTTTAAAACACCTTTCCTTAAATCAGAGAGCTTGGAAAAACATGACCACCATAGTATGATCACACCTAGACACAAACACCCCTGAATACTCGTAAATGGGTTGGATGAATAGGTGCTTATGTCAGATCTAGATTCTCCCACCAGAACTCAAATCAGGACGTGGATGCGTGATGGGCTGTGGCGGAGAAAAGGAAGTGAGGAAATTCATGCTGAACTTTTAAGCTTCGGCAGCTAAGTCCTGCCCAAGGGGAAGTGAAAAATCACGCTATTTTGCTTTCAAGAAGAGCCAGGGAGTAGAGCCCGGGAAGTTCATCCAGTTTGAGAAGCAAAAACAGGACAGAGGCAGATGTCCTCTCAGCAGGGTGTGCTGGGAACGCGTGAACTTGGCTGTCCAGATGTTTTATCCTCAGATCTCTCATAGGGAATGAAATGCTCGAGGCGAAACAGTTTGACGGTAAATTGTTGAAGGGCGTTTTGACTCGGAGATCTAAAATAGTATAACTGGCAAAAAAAAATTGCTTTCTTTAAAGAACAAGCTTAAAGAAAACAGAACAGTGTGGTTGACTGGTGATAAACAGTATGATTGACCCCCGGGCTGGGGCGGGGGTCCCAGTGGATCCCTGGGGCGGGGACCACTGGAGTGGGGGGTCCCTGGAGTGGAGTGGGCCCTGGGGGTGCCTGGGGCTAGGGACGGTCCCTGGGGCCGGGGGGAAAGGGGTCCCTGGGGCGGTGGGGGTCCCTGGGGCAGGGGGTGCCTGGGGCCGGAGCGGGCCGGAACGGCCAGGCCCGCGTGCCGTGCCGGCGCCCCCTGCAGGCGGGAGGCCGCGCCGTCGCCATGGCAACAGGCCGCCCGGTGCGGCGGCCCGCGGGGGCGGCTCAGGGCTAAGCCGCGGCGGGCGGCGGCCGCTGCCACCGACCGCCAGAGCCAGAGCCAGAGCCAGAGCCAGAGCCAGAGCCAGGCCGGGCCGGTGAGACGGGGCCGGCAGCAGGTGAGACGGGGCGGCGGCGCACCGGGCAGGGCACGCCTCGCCTCGCGGCGGGCAGGGCTCGCCCCCGGGGCGGCCGGTGGCGCGTCCCCTGCAGCCCCGCTCGCCCGTGCGCGCGTACCCCGTGCGCGCGCACACGGGCAGGCTCCGGCAGCTCGGCCCAAAAGGCGCGCGGGGGCCTCCCACGCCGCGCTCCGAGGTGCAGCTGTGACCGCCCTCGCCTTCCATCCCGCTTGGCGCTGGCCGGGTTTTCATACTTGCCCGCTGCCTGTTCCTGTACGTGGCGCGGTGTCCGTGTGTCCCTCGGGCTTGGGAGCGCCCGCGTACGGCGGCTGGCTGATCAAACCGGTGCAGCTCACGGGTTAACGACCCTCAGATGTGGCCGATGCAATTACAATAACAGCTGGTATTACACGCGATACAGGGCTGTGACTGCGCTTGCCCGCCGGTCCTGGAATAATGACTTTTGTTCCCTTCCTCCTTAGGACGATGGCTTCCATCTCCGAGCGCACCTTCATCGCCATCAAGCCCGACGGGGTCCAGCGGGGGCTGGTGGGAGAGATCATCAAGCGGTTCGAGCAGAAGGGATTCAAACTGGTGGCCATGAAACTGATCCACGTAAGCTTTTCTTAACTTGTATGTCTACTTTTTTGTATAAACTGCGGCCTTAAAATAGAGCCGCTTGCTATGATGATAAATATAGTCCTCAGAACAATTAAACCTGAAATTTTGAGAAGTCATTGAAGATTTTGGATATTTTGGAAAAGTTCCAATTCCCAGCTCTGGCTAAATGCTTTAGACATGCTAAGCGTGCTAATTTTAGTAACCTGATGTGCTTAGTCTGAAGAGAATATTCTTTTAGGTGCATACTATACCTAAGAAATATCTTCAACAAATATCAGGCCACGTAAGCTGTCTCTATTGGCAAAAGATACTTTTCTAGGTTTGGCTGTGGTTAAAGCAACCAGTTCAAACCGACATCGGCCAAAAGTACTTCTAGGAAGATGCTAGCAATGCTGAATCTTCAAGTGCGTGCAAGTTCTGGGATTACTGGTGCTCTGTGGTTAATCGGTGTCACTTCAGTGTGCTCTCAAGTTCTTACAGTAAGCTTTTTTTGTTTGCTTCGTTGGTTTTTAACGCAGGCCTCTGAAGACCTTCTGAGAGAACACTACATCGACCTAAAAGACCGGCCGTTCTATGATGGTCTGGTGCAGTATATGCACTCTGGGCCCGTTGTGGCTATGGTGAGTTCTGAACAATGAAAGGCAGCTACGAAAATATACCGTTTGTCTTACGGGCAATAAGATGGTGTTACCTATTGACTTCTAGTTTACTTTTAAAAGGACTTTAAAACCTAGATTCAAATACTGTAATTAGGAAGATGTGCTGTTAACTCCTTTTTCTTTAATCTTTTTTCATCATCTTTCTCTCCTTTGAGTCAGTATGTTGATGAAGAGGCCGGGGGTAAGGGGGAACCAAAGCTGGCACCTTGAGAAAGAGTAAACCTGCACAAAAACCCGCTGTGAAATGCCATGTATTAAGCAAGTTGAAAAATGGTGGCGCAATATTTTTACTATAGTGCTGAGCTATAGTAACTTTGAAAATCTTTTCCAGTCTGACTTCATTAGCCAGGATTTTATCTTTTTTCTTCTTTGATAGCATATTTGTAAAACAGTTGAGCTGGAGGCCTAGATCTTCAGGGAGCAGACAGCTTTGTAAGGCCGTTTATCATACTGAGGTGTAAAATTGTTCTCCTCCCACCCTTGGTGAGGAGAGGTATTGTGCAGAAGGAGAGGACTTCAACAGATGCTTCAAGAGTCTGACAGAAAAATTGGAGATAAAATAGGTCTCGCTATTAGGAATATTTGGATTGTGATTTGTGCCATGTTGGAAAGCATTGTGTAATTGTAGAAGGTATGATTAACTCTTGCTACTTCATCTACAGCTAAAATGTAATAATCTCAATGGATTTTTTTTTTAAGGTGTGGGAAGGTCTTAACGTGATTAAGACTGGAAGGGTGATGCTGGGGGAAACTAATCCATTCGATTCAAAGCCTGGCACTATTCGTGGTGACTTCTGCATTCAAGTTGGAAGGTATATTTTGAAACTACTGATGTAACCTAAAGACCCTAAATGCCCAGCGGTGCGTCACGGTATCTGTGGGCACTGCGCTCCGCCCTTGTCTCTCTTATGCCCGGAGCCGCCGTTCCCTGTGCCTGTGCGATGTTACGACCTAAAGACAGAGGTCGAGCATGGTCCTCCCCATCGACAGAAACGATGAGCAAAGCCAGGACCGCATACTGCGGGCCTGTTGCGACTCTGCGGTTACTTACAACTTCTCTCCGTAATGGAGACCACTTCAAAAAATGAAGCTTGCTTTGCCTTGAGTTTGTGATTTATATCACTTTTACATCTCCATTTCTTTTCCTAGGAACATCATTCATGGAAGTGACTCTGTAGAAAGTGCCGAGACAGAGATCGGTTTATGGTTCACTCCTGAAGAATTGGTTGATTACAGAAGCTGTGCTCATGAGTGGATCTATGACTAACTGAGCCTGTACCTTCTGATATCCTTACTGTCTGTAGAGAGCTGCTAGCCTCTAGCTGTTTCAGAGCCCTGCGTAGAAACTGGGGGAAAACCCGTCTCAGAAATCTGTGAGATTCCTCTGTTATGAATATTAAGTATAGTCAGTGTTTGCTGCTGCTTTGGTTAAAAAGCTGTCAAGGTATAGACGGAATTCTCCTTTTAAAAAGCTGCTTTCGGCTGTGAGAGACATGATATTAAAACACAGAGCGTATAATGCGTATATTTTCCTGAAACATGCTGTAGTCAAAGAGGGTATTTTGATAAATAGAAAAAAAATAGGTTAAAATGTATTTGGTAAATAAATATGCAAATGGCTCAGGGACAGAGGCTGTTAAAATTATAGGGGACAACTGGCAGTATGCAAACACACTCATAGCATGCCCAAATGTTGAGGGTTGAAATTTATGTCAAACAAATCCCCGCACACGAAGCGGCTGTAGGAAAAAGCTTATTTGTTTCCCTCTCCAGAACACGCCGTGCCTGTGCACAGGGCACGGCTTTGATGAAAACGAGCACGTTCCTCTAGATTGACACCATTTCAACTTGCTTTTTTTTTCCCCACATGGGATTTATTTTGCATTTTAAGGCAGGATTAATAGGCCAGGCTTTCTGAAATGCCATTTTATGTGAAAAGAAGATTAACGTGAGGATGTGGGAGGGCAATGTACCTTCAGCCACGTCACTGTAGCAGTCTTCTGAGTCGCACAGAGCAACCCGGAGTGATGTTTGCTTTACTGACCAAACAGCTGATAATTTGCTATGTTCTTATCTGCGTCCTTTCCTGAACAGTTGGAAGTACAAAGCCAGCTGTTCGCGGAGAAGGTGTGTCAGAAGGGACTGTAGCGTTGGTATTTTAAATGCATTTAGTCACGTAAAGAAACACAGACATAATAACAATGTATTTCAGGAGAGGTGTCTGCTTCTATTAGAGAAAACTATCAGCCTCTCGCAGAAATTTCAACAACAAATATTCCCTGGCTCTACTGGGCGAGGAACGAGAAATGTGTTGGGGTCAATATTATGTATTTATTTACCTGCAACAGTGTATTCATTAAAAGTAAGAGTTTCACTAAGTTAGTTGTTCAAACTCCTAGAGTCTTTTCCTACAGCGAGTTCTTGTTTCAAGTACTAAACTGTGCAATGAATGTTGAGCTCAATGCTTCTGATACTTTATGAAGGTATCCAACTCCTAAAAAGAGATGGTAGGAAATAAAACATTTGCTGTTTCTTAAATGAAATAAAAGGAAATTTTCATGGTTGTCTTAGAGCTAAGAGCTTGCTCAAAGAGCTAATGAGTGTAAGGAGAGGGAACAGAGTCCCTAACCACCAAGCCGTAGGTGATGTTGTTAGCTTCTCTCCTGAAAATACTCAGTGCTATAGAAAATAAGTAATTAAGCTGAGGGTTGTAAAAGAAAGGGGAACATGTGACAAACCTGGGTACAGGATGAGTAGTCTCCTGTTCCATTTTTGCTTGAAGGATTACTTGAGGTTTATTTTTCTTGATTTCCTTACTACAAAATAGAGAGATTTGGGGTTTCTGGAGATGGGGGCATTGTCAGAAAGCTACCGATTAATATTTCTAATGCGTTTAGACCGAGAGGAGGTGGAGGTCGGCCCGCGCTCGGGAGACATGCAGCGCTCCTGCGCATCTGAGATGCCTGAGCAAGCACGTCCAGTGTCAAGACTTGGAAGTGGCCCGTCAGTAAGAGAATGCCTAGGTACTGCAAAGGGTATTTCTTTAGTATTAGAACTGCAGTGATGGTATATGGTTATAACTAGCTCAGGAAGAGAAAACATGTTTTGTAAATTAATAAAGTACCAAGAAATAAACATGATAAGAAGTAACAACGCTGCTGAAGTCTCCTAATGCGGAACCAGGGACTGTGGAGTTTTGCACCTGCACTTTGAAACTTTGCAGCTTCATCTTCCCCTGTCCCAACGAAAGGCATATCACCGAAAACTCCCTGGCTTACAGATCCTACATCCCTTTTATTTCAAGCAGCCGTAAGGTGTGCTGCTTGGCTTAAACTAGGTTGGCAGTAGCAACTGTTAGCAGGCTGCAAATGGCAAAGCGAGTACCTCTCAGTAAAAAAAGAATTTACTATAGCTAAACATCCTTAATCCTTTCACTGTGGAAAACGCTGTTGCCCCTGTTGCTGCAGCTGGAAGGTAATAACCCTCCAAGGCTGGAGTTTACTCACTGGGTAAAAAACTGGCTGGGTGGCCGAGCCCAGAGAGTTGTGGCGAATGGGGCTAAGTCCAGTTGGCAGCCGGTCACGAGCGGGGTTCCCCAGGGCTCAGTGTTGGGGCCAGTCTTGTTTAATATCTTTATCAGTGATCTGGATGAGGGGTCGAGCGCACCCTCAGTGAGTTTGCAGATGACACCAAGTTGGGCGGGAGTGTTGACCAGTTCAAAGGTAGGAAGGCTCTGCAGAGGGACCTGCACAGGCTGGATCCATGGGCCGAGGCCAGCTGTGTGAGGTTTAACGAGGCCAAGGGCCGGGTCCTGCCCTTGGGTCACGCCAACCCCAGGCAACGCTGCAGGCCTGGGGCAGAGGGGCTGGGAAGTGCCCGGCGGAGAAGGCCCTGGGGGTGCTGGCTGACAGCCGGCTGGGCATGAGCCAGCAGTGCCCGGGTGGCCAAGGAGGCCACCAGCCCCCGGGCTTGTGTCAGCACTGGTGTGGCCAGCAGGAGCCGGGCAGGGATGGGGCCCCTGTGCTCGGCCCTGGGGAGGCCCCACCTCGAATGCTGGGCTCAGGTTTGGGCCCCTCGGGACAAGAAGGGCCTTGAGGGGCTGGAGCGTGTCCAGAGAAGGGCAGCGGGGCTGGGGCAGGGTCTGGAGCACAAGTGTGCTGGGGGGCGGCTGAGGGGGCTGGGGGGGTTTAGCCTGGAGAAGAGGGGGCTGAGGGGAGCCCTTCTCGCTCTCTGCAGCTGCCTGAGAGGGGCTGGAGTGAGGGGGGGGTCGGTCTCTGCTCCCAAGGCACCAGTGACAGGATGAGAGGGAACGGCCTCAGGCTGCGTCAGGGGAGGTTTAGGTTGGAGATGAGGGAAAATGGCTTCACCACAAGAGCGGTCAGGCCCTGGCACAGGCTGCCCAGAGAGGTGGGGCAGTCACCGTCCCTGGGGGCATTCAAAAACCGTGCAGACGTGACACTTGCGGACATGGTTTAGGAGGCCGGGGGGTGTTGGGGTGATGGCTGGACTTGAGGATCCTACAGGTCTTTTCCAACCTTAATGATTCTGTGATTCTAAGGCGGTCCCCGGGGAGGTGAAGGGGGCAGGTTCGGCGCCGCCCGGCCAACAGCTGCCCGCGGCCGGGCCGGCTGCCAGGCGCGGCGGGGGCTCGGCAGCAGCCGGGCCGGGCGCTGGGGGAGCGGAGCGGAGCGGCCGCCGCCAGCCCCAGCCCCACGGTCCCGCCGGGCTGGCGGGTGTAGGCGGGCGGGCGCCCAAGCGAGCCCCCAGCCCCGGCAGGCCCGCCTCCAAGCGCCGCAAGCCGGGCGGCTCCTCCTCTCCGCAGGGCGGGGGATCCGGCGGCCGCTCGCCTCCTCCTCCTCCTCTTCCTTCGGCGGCAGCGGCGCGGGCGGCTGCGGGAGCTCCGGCGAGGTGAGGCGAGGCGAGGGTCGGGGCCCCCCGTCCCGCCACGCGTCGTGAGGGGAGGCCGAGGATGTGCGGGGCCGCTCTGCGGCAACGGCGGGCGCCTCACGGCGGATCGGGCGCCGCGGCGGCAGGAGCGGCCGGGCCTGGCCTCGGCGATCGGAGAGGGCGGCGGAGGGAAGGGGCGGGCGCGGGGCCCCGGGGCTGAGCGCGGCGGGGCCGGGGCCGCAGGAGTCGGGGCGGGAGCGGGGCCGGGGCCGGAGGGGCCGGGGCCGGGGCGGGAGCGGGAGCGGGGCCGGAGGGGCCGGGGCGGGAGCGGGGCGCAGCCCCAGCCGCTGCCACGTGGGGGCCGGGCCATGGCGGGCCGGGCGGCGGCTGCCCCCGACCTTGAGGCGGCGGCGGAGGCCGGCCTCAGCCCCGCGCCTCCCTCCGCCCCGCAGCGCCATGGCTGCCAACTGCGAGCGCACCTTCATCGCCATCAAACCCGACGGCGTCCAGCGGGGGCTGGTGGGAGAGATCATCAAGCGGTTCGAGCAGAAGGGCTTCCGGCTGGTGGCCATGAAGTTCGTGCACGTAAGTCTCTGCGCCGGCTCGGCCCTCAGCGCTTTCCCTCCCCTCCCTCACGAGAGCTCCTTAAATATACGTATCGTCTTAAATAGACGTATGTGTACCGGGAACCCGATGCCGCATTTGCGCGATGGCTGTAAGTCCCGCATCTCGCGCCAGGCCAAGCTTTCTGTCGACCGCAAACCTTTGATCTCTGTCCCTTCCTAAGGAAGCAGAGTTTGCTCAGGTGGCTTCATGCAGCCTAATTAGGAGAGCTGGCCTGACCTTGGCTGAAGGGTCGTACCGGGTAGCATCGTCCAGACACCTTGTGCTCAGCTTATTGCGGAGGATTACTGTAATGCAAAGACATAACCGACGGCTCACAACGCTGACTGCCAGAGAGGGACGGCGTGCCGCGTCACGCACTCCCGTGATGTTACATTAGCATCTTTCACCAAAACCCGTGATGGCGTTGCAGCAGCCCTTTATAACGCTGACAACCGGTGAATCCAGTCACTAATGCTCTAGTCTTACAGCAGTAACACCTTTTGTGGTATGGTATCTTGAAAGCGATAATTAATGTTACATCTGTTCTTCTAAAGGCCTCTGAAGACCTTCTCAAACAACATTACATTGACCTCAAAGACCGACCATTCTACCCGGGTTTGGTGAAATACATGAACTCTGGACCTGTTGTGGCCATGGTGAGTGGCTTGATTTTACTTAAAAACTACTTTCTTGAATATGTCTGTCTTGCATTCTAAATTATTTTAAAATACTCAGATATACTGTTACAGAAACACTTTTGCGAACTACCCAATTCCAATAGGGGCAAATGAAAACGAAAATTAAAAGGAAGACAAGCAAGTAAGAAGTTACTGTTTATTAACAAGAAGGAAAGCGTGCATATATAAAACGCCCATTAAAATGCTTAGCATGGGTAAAGCAAAATTATGGAAAGCCAGTCTTCTGCACCGAAGAATCTTTTGTTTTGGGCAAAAAAAGGGTCAGGGCTCTCCCACAGAAACCCGTCTTCTGTGTCATTCTTTTCTGCCCTTCCCCAAAACAATACGCTGCCCCAGCAGCATCTCCTGGTTTGACCATGCACCCAACTAGGAGCACCTGCAATGCATCAGGCTCTCCCTATCCCATCACTACAGAAAGGTTTTGAAGTACATCCATTAGATCTGAGGCTTGGCCAAGTAACTCCCTTGCTGAGGTGACAATGCTGATAGTCCTTTTTATAATCACTTCCAGTTTATATGGTTTTTCCCTAGTCGGTGTTACAGGCCTAGGAGAGAGTCTAGGCGAGATAAACTTTTTTAGTGGTGAAGCCCTTGTTTCTTTGCAAAGTGTTGCTAGCAAAGATTAATCTTTGGTTTTTTGTTTTTTTTTCTTAAGGTATGGGAAGGCCTCAACGTGGTTAAAACCGGGAGAGTAATGTTAGGGGAAACAAACCCTGCTGACTCTAAGCCTGGTACCATCCGTGGTGACTTCTGCATTCAAGTAGGAAGGTTTGTGCTCAGTTTGTTATCAGTCGAGATTTAAGAACTCAATGTTTGTTATCTTCTGTTGTAGGAAGCCAAAATTGTTGGTCGCTGTCCTAGTCTGATGGTACTGTGTTTACAGGTCACAACCCATAGCGGCTACTTAAGAAAATGGCTTGGTACAAAACTGACTTTTTTTGAACTACAGCTCCTCGGCAGAGCTCCATGTAAGATCAGGCCGTGGCCGCTGTAGTGAGGTAGCCCTCGTCACCCTGCGAGGCTTGATTAGCTCCTGTAGTGGGGGTGCTTGAGTACCGTCCCTGATGTAGTCATCCTGCAGCTCTAGATGCTTCATCCACATTTTTGCATATGGAGAATGACCAAGCTGCTGAAAGCGTGTTTTGACACAAACAATGCATTTTCTCCTTCTGCAGAAACATCATTCACGGCAGCGACTCCGTGGAAAGCGCACAGAAGGAGATCAACCTGTGGTTCAAACCCACAGAGCTCATCGACTTCAAGTCTTGTGCGCATGATTGGATCTATGAGTGAAATGTGTTTCCACAATGAGGTGTGCCTTCTTAACACGTCATCTCATTCCAGCTATTGACCCGGGGAGCAATTATCACCACGGTTATCTTAGTCGTTCTCAGCAGTGTCAAATAAATGGATATGAACTAACACGTTGTAGTGCCGTCACTCTAGAACAGACTACTGCGCTCAGATAGTCACAGCGCTCGCTCTGCTCGGTCTTTCAACATCATCATCTTGTAGAGGGAACAGTTAACGCAGGCTCCCAGGTACAGGCGTACCAGAGTAACAATTCAGCGACTTTTGTTCGTTGCAGAGTCGCTCTGAGGGCTACTGAGGTGCAGGACGGTTGCAAAGCCGAGCCACAGTGCGAGGGCTGAAGGGATGCTGCGTCCAACGCAGCAGGACTGAACTACAAGAAAAACGTGATCCTACCCCGTGACAGCATTTCCCTCCCTACGCAACTAAAAATACCAGCTGTGAAATACGAGACCAAGTGCTCTCTAGTAAAGGCTCATCTAACACCACCCTCCATCTCATATTAAAAACCTCTCCTTGTGCCCCGAGCTGCCCGTGCTCTATTTGCGCTCAGACCAACGCACCCAGTTACGCAAAACATCCCTGGTTTTACAAACGGGGTCGTTTTTTTGCCCACAGTCCCTTCGCAGAGAAACAAGCTGGAAAGCGTTCATGTACGTGCCAAGGAGCACCTATTAAACAAAACAATCACTATTCAGAAAAAGACTTTTTATCATTTTTATTTTGTGTAAAAAAGGCAAATTTAGTGAATTATTTTCATCTTGTACACAAAGTTATAATTTTAATGCTTTTCACATCCATGCTGAAAATCTGCAGTCTTGTAAAAATGAAAGGAACATTAATTTCTCCAAAAGCATTTTTTTTTTTTTCCACTTGGGTACATTGCATGAGAAAGCTTTAAATACTCTCTCTGACCACACAAATTACCAAGAAAATAAAAGATTAAATTTGTACAGATATTGATCTATATATCAAATACATACAGAAATGATGTAAAAACCCTATTTGTTTAATCTTGATTCCCGCCCCAATGTTCTCCCGGGGCCAAAGTTGATGCCTTTTTTTTGTATAAATGGCTGTGGCTTCTTGTTTTAAATATGAAAATTAAAAGGAAGAAAAACTCAGTTTAAATCACAGTTTTTTAAAAATCCCTTCCCAATAAAGGATTGTTACCAAATATATTAGCACCATCGTACAAATATTGACAGGAGAGGGTATTCACATCACATAAAACAACAATAAAAAAAACAAACAAACACTGAAACCCGTGTTAGTATCCGTAGAACAAGGAATTGATAACTGCTTTAGCTTTCCTCAGATGCAGCAAGGAAAAGGTTAAAGAGTTGTATTTAAAATAACGTAAAAAAAAAAAGATCAGCAGAAAGGTTTTGAGCAATAGAAGGGCAGCTGCAACGTACGGTACATAACCTGCGCTACCCCGCAGTTATAAAAACCTGCTACGCCAAATACTGAAATTAGTTTGACCCCACTGAAGATTTCAGATGTCCCAACACTTCGCTGCTCTTCTAGCCAAGTAACACGGCCTAGAGTAAAACGAGGACACGAATACCGCGAGCCTTGGTACAAATACAGTGAAGCCTACGCTACGGCTTCCAGCGCCAACGGGGAACCCACTCTCTGCATGAGAGCCTTCGCCGGTGGAGTTTTGCTCAGCCTTTCCTTAAGCCTCTCCCTGCGCGAGTGGCCCCGACAGCTCTTTCGGCGGTTGGCTTCGGGCAGGTTTCACTGTACTTGGCGACCACATCATTAGGTATACTTTAAATTCGGAAGAGAAATTTCAGCCCTAAATCCCAAGATGCAACTCCTGCTGAAGTCACGTGTATACAGAGAACGCACGTCGACTCACGCTTTAGTGTTTAATGAAGAAAATGCCTATTTTAAAAAAACATTAAAGACTGACAGGCTTCAAATCCAACTCTTACATTTCTCCAACACGGGAAGCGCATCCAACACTTAAGCGCTCGTTTTTCCCTCGTGCATTTGAGGAGTAACTCAGAAATCAGGTATGAGCCTGGGCAATACGCAGGCGGCCAAGGTTTAGTGACTTGGCGATACACCTTGCTTGTGACTAGCCCAAGCTTTCACATTATGAAACACAAATTAATGCAACAGATTTTTTACTCAAGTCAGAAGCTATTGATGAGAAAGGAAAGCAAGACTGTGCCAACCTCGTTCCAGCTCACTGGGACAATCTGCAAGTTGCTGCATTTAAAAAAAAAGTAAAAAAAATAAAATCAAGAGTTATATACTTACCAAACCAAATCAATACTTGCAGAGCTGGATTGTACAGCAGATTAAATTGAGAACATGGAAAAAAAATATCAAGGCTCGAAGTGTCATTACAACAGTCTCTACTCCTACCTCTCCAATCCAGGCTGTTCAAAAGAAACGTCACGGGTGGGTCAGAATCTGAGCCAACGTATTTGAAGTCTACCAAGTCTGACAAAGCCCTTTTCATGGCTATTTTAGAGAGCTAAAATGTCTTTACCACCTGAAGGTACAGATACTTTTAATCTGATACCCCGATTCTGTCAATATAAGAAGCTGTTGTTAAAAAGGGGTCATTTAAGAAATTTTACCAGTAAGGGAGAAAAGAATTCCAGACATTCCTACACTGTACAGGACATTTTTTAACTTCCAGTAGTAAATACAAAACTTTACATAATTAACCCCTCTTGCATAGAATGAGGTAAACCTGTGCATATTACCAATACTATGTACCCAAAGTTAGAGCAATATTTTAGAAAATAATCAAATTGCTGGTTTTCAACTTTCTATGCACTTTTTTTTTTTTTAAGCTCAAACAACAATATACAAAAACGGTCTCCTGGGGCTCTGTGGGTTGGTATCCTTAAAGCATTTCTTAGGCTGTAGGAACACAGATGTTCATCATTTTGATTAGTTTTTTATTAAGCCCTAATTTATGGTCAAGAGTCAGATGATCATTGTACTGCTCTGAAGGGGACCTGCTAAGACCCAGAAGCACTTATAGAACATATGCAGTTAATTCCTGAGAGTTTAGTTAATGAACCTTACTGGTAAAAGCTAAAGCTCTTGATGCACGTTTGTCCAGTCACAGCTCTGCAGGGCTGATCAACCATTTTGCTAATCA
Organism: Phalacrocorax carbo; assembly: GCF_963921805.1. Lineage (NCBI taxonomy): Eukaryota > Metazoa > Chordata > Aves > Suliformes > Phalacrocoracidae > Phalacrocorax > Phalacrocorax carbo. The sequence goes on from NC_087528.1 coordinate 2,942,201, forward strand.
ATTCCACGAATGAGATAATTCACAAAAACGTACAAGGTTTAGAAATATGGAAAGATAAAATCCATATCATTAAGAGCTCATGCTGAGATACTTTGTGTTTTACTGGTAGTCATTTGCACCCTTTTACATGACTTTTGCCTTTAAAAAATCTGGACAGTTAAGCAGGTGGGGGATTCTCAAAGTGAGACACAAGGGTTCCAGGCAATAAGCAAATCCAGTTTATGAATTATATACTAGACAGTATGTGATTTCTATACTGTGCTCAAGTCTCAACTTCCATGTTACACTAGTGCAGCAAGAAAAGAATATTGCAGGCTGTGCAGAACTAAACTCGGTTTTTTAACCCACAATGTATGGCTCCTTTTAGCTCACCCGAAACCACGTGGAACATTGGTTTTAAATGTTCACAAATAAATAAGATGGTAAGGAAACATCTAGGTCTTTCTGGATGGAATAAAAATAAATCAGAATACTCAGAAGTTCCTTCCCACCACCAGGGGAGGCCTGAGTTACTGCCCGTCTAAGTTTCTTTTTAGTCTAATTTTATAACTAAAAGTAATCTTCCAAATGAGGGAGTTTTCTGACGTTCCAGTTTGGCATAGGGCTCTGTAAACATTTGCTGAAGCATTCCAAGGCTACAGACACTCATGTACAGACAAGAGCTTTATAGCCCCAATCCAATGCCCACTGCAGTCAAGGGAGACAAGGCTACTAGTATTAATGGGCACAGAATCAGACCCTAAGGAACTTTTTTTTTTAAAAAAAAACACCTCATATATATATATAAAAAAAAACATTTTAAACTAAATAAAAACATCTTGCAAAGCTAACATCTTCCTCAGGTGATGGCTCCATTGCAACTGGGGCTACTCACTGAGTAGAGCTTTACAGGACTACCTTCCACGTACAATTTATGCCTCTAAATTAGGGCTTCAATACCTTATTTTCGCAATAAAAAAGCAGAGGCGTGACCAGTGCAGTTCGCAAGAGTCTAGAAGTCTCCCAACTTGTACCAAAAAGGTTCATTTGTTATGACAGTTCATTTGTATTTGCAACTATATCTTCCTCCAACCGCTTCCCACAATCATGCTAATTAAACTTTAATCTTACCAAAAAATTAGAATTTCAGTTCTTGTTAACAATGCACAATAAATCTGAACTTGAAAATATTACAAAATTCTTTCAAAAGCTTCAAATACAACACAAAAGTGTCCATTTTTGTTTTTAATAAATTGAAAAATCTTTTTCACTAAAATAGTTTCCCCGCCCTTCCAAAAAATTCTGAACTGAGTCTAACTCATCTACAGTTAGCAAAGTGCCCCAGGTACAGTCACCTGAACTGTACCATCGAAGTGGGAACAAAATCAGTCAGTCTTGGAGAAAGGCTCTTTTCCTATCACCAATACTCTGCCCCTCACTCCTCTGAGCTGCCTCATGGTTCCTGTTTGATGTAGTAACTGGCAGATCCGTTGCTTTCCTGATCAGATGCTCCTTGCAGGAAGCTATACTCTTCTCCATCTAGCAACTCCTCCTTCAGCTGCAGCGAAGTAACTAAAAATAAAAAGATGATAATTAAAGACCTATAAAATGCAAAGTACAACTTCTCCTTCAATGTACTTAATAGTATTTAAATTGGGAACAGACCCCCTATTTCCCATTTTCTTATATTCTACATTTTAGTGATGCCTTTTCAACACTCAGCATCCCACAGAAAGCAGATGCTTTCTGACCATAAATTGAACCTTCAGTTATGCTCCAATATTAACATATCTGAAGGAATCACTTACAACACTGTATTCTCTGCGGGGTTTTCACAAGAATTTTAAACCGCAGGTTTAAGAACGTAACTGAACACGTTAACAGGAGTAATGACTGTTGGTCAGAACAACGTTCGTTTTACTGCTTACTCTTTTGTTTACTTCCTATTTAGGCTTTACACAAGTAAAAATTAGATTAACTGGTGGCCATTTACAATCGACGAATCATGCTACTTCGCCCCGTTTACAGTAAACGGTCTATGCGAGACAGGAAAAAGCATGGACAAAGATTTCTCAATACATCATAAAAATTTTAAGATCCCAGAAGATGATGTTTTGCTTGAACGAAACTTTTTTTTTTTGTAGTTTCAATCTTCTCTTCTTTCTTTTGTAAAAAGAAAACAGAAATGAGATCTAAGACATAAAAAAAGATGTTATGAACAGCAATAATGTCACAATTACTTTTCCAATTTCATTAATGAATAGTGATAATTACCAAAATATGAGCACAATGAAAAGGACACTGAAAAGAAAACATGCCAAGACTTTCATTAAAGGTGCAGTACCCACGTTAAAGGGTTGATTGTACAAAAAGAAATGGTTCTCTATGACCAAATGAATGAGAAGAGTATTAAAGCTTATAGCTGCTGAATGCAAAGTTTATGGGCATTATCAATGTATCTTGAAATGCAGAAATATGCAGTGAGAGGAAAAAACCCCACCCATAACCTGTTGCTCCTAATAGCCCTGCAATAACTTACGTAGCCCTGCCATAACTTACAAGCCACTTGATTATTCTTTTTCTATGTCATCTTCCATGTGGAAACAAACTCTTGTGCTAAATAAAAATAAAATTTGAAATTAAGATATTTAAAAATGTCAAAAAGTTGCTGCAGAATGCAAGCTCTCCTCATTTCTTTCCTTAATAGATGCCTCCTCCCACCTACACAGCCCACAGTCCCTTGCTTTTTTTTTTCCACCCTAAATACTTTTTCCTGCATTATACCCAACGCTGATCAAGAGTCTTGATCTGTGGAGGACAAAAGAATTGCTGTCTAAGTGATAAGACACGTAACTGGTTCGTTGGATGTGCTGCTAATACCTCAAGCAAAGGCTACAGAGAGGTCAGGGACCCAATCTGAAACCCACCAGGCACGTTCGTTTTGTCCTCTACCCCCAGTATTTGTAGAATGCCGCTGCAGGTACAAGAGTAGAAACAGTCTCCATAATTTGACTTGCCTCTGGCTGCTTTGAACCAAAATCCTTACATTTAGATATTTAATGATACTTTGCTTCGTTTGTCCCTATTATACAGCTTTTAGCTATAATCCTCCGTATGAAAAGCTTAGCTACAGCTACACAGCTAAAGTTACACGGAAGAAGAATAAAAGCTAATGGAAGTCATCCGACCCATCATCTTGGAAGTAAAAGGGACGCAGATGCACAAGGTACCCCCCGTTTTAAATAGTCCCAGTGATTTACCTGGAGACAAAGAAAGGCTGTGTCTGATGCAATGCCATTCAACCCCCAAAACATGAGTACAGAATGGAGCAATATGGTCCAGAATATGTGTGGAAGTAGGGCGAGTCTCAGAACCGTCTCCTCCTCCGACGGGCTGGCTACAGGCTCTTAAAAAAAGTGAAGGTGCCCAACAGTTGCATTTCATTGCTTAAAAGATCATTTCACATGACTCAAAGATGCAGAGTACCCACACACGGTCAAGAAGCACCGTAACTTTGCTGGAGAACAAAACCACGCTACACAAGATGAAGTACTGAAACCTTCTTCTGTGCTTGTGACAGGACAAAAGGGACAGGAGTTGTTTAATGAGCCTTACTGAGATCTCCGATAGACACGAGGTTTTAGAGCAGATGCCTGTCCCGTCACTAACCGTACACTGCTTCCATTCAAAGCCAGAGAAGCATCTCCTGCAGCATGCCTACATCCTAGCTAGGGCTACTGAAAAGTGAGGCAGTGCACGATGCTGAGGAATATGCATGCAATTAAGTGCTGGCTGATCTCAAATGTGGTCTGAACTTATCATATACTACCATGGTTACGCCCTCCTCTCCCCCAGACTTACAGGGTGTGGTCTTGCTGGTTTCAATTTAAATTTCAACACCTTTGGGCAATAACAAGGCCACATCACAACCAAAACTGATTTTGTTCAGCCTCTCCAAAATTCAGAGCTTTGAGAAGTTCCCCCAAAAAGATCATAGAAAAGATCGATGGGTGTCAGAAACCGAAGAACACAAGTGTTTCGTAGGAACTCAAAGATCTAACAAGGCAGAAAACTCAGACTGTGCATGTCTGTGCAGTACATAAATGCACCTGAGGTGCAGATCTGCAGTAAGGGAAGAAGAACAGCTGTGCAGAAACAAACACTCCAGAACACCCTCTCCTAAGCAAGGCTTCTCCCTTGCATCAAAGACTCTGTTAAAAGACAGGCACCTACACGTGAGTAGCGAGCTGAGGTGAAAACAAAGGAGTTCTTGAGAAGCGTTGAGAGGTGTGCAGAAGAGAGTCAGGATTTGTCCTCGAGAGGCAGCAAGGAGGTTACCGTGATCCATTCTGCTAATGGATAACACAAGGACAAGAGAAACCGTTCTGGATGTATTCCACAGGCAACGGTAAGTGCCAATACAGCAGCCCGCTCAGAATAAAGCAAGTTTACAGAAGTGTAAATCAAGCAAATCTGAAGCTAAATCTATCATCCTGGCAAGTGTCCTGCAGGGAGAGCGTAATCCCCCTTGTCCGACAGATCATACGGCTACAACGGATTTGTTAGAAGTGATTAGTGTTCCAGCTACATGATATTGCCATACATATTAGGAAAAGGGAAGAGGAACAAACTACCAGATCCTTGCAGTGGATTTCTATAATTAAGATTGATTACATTACATAAACTATCCTTAAATAAGCTCAAAATTTTAAGCTACTTGCTCAATATTACTGATAAATGAATTTTTAAACTGTTTAATCATACAGATGCTCAATTATACTGTCATCTTTAAACCAAACCCTGGTTTTACAGCAAAACCAGGGGAAGGATCAAATTCTGAAAGGACAAATTATTTTCAAATATGTTTTCTGTATTAGTAACCCACAAAATTTCAAATAACTCTTGCATTCTGAAGATCTTTTCCCAGATAACTGCCCTTTTTGACACCAAGGTAAAAATTGCTCCTCATTTACAGGACACGGTGACTTTTTCTGCAAAGGTAATCCACACTAACTTCCTGCTCACATCAAATATTCCCAAATCCACATTATTATTCAGTTTTACAGAGTGCGTTTTTTTTGTAATTTACAGCTCTGCAGAGCTCCTCTGTGCCTTTGTGCCTCAGTAACCTACAATATGGCCTCCTACAAGGTTCTAACCGGCTGCAATCCTTTTCTGTAAGTAATTCAGTGATGTGGTACATCAGTGAGAATGAAAAGCTCTCTAACAGAAAAAAAATAGAACTAAAATTTAAAGGAAAAAAAAGAAAAAAGAGATTTGATGAGTCAGCAGACTACATGCTAGACCATGCTTAGTTCCCCACCCTGTCCATCATTTCCCTCTGCAGTAACAGAGACTGGTGTGGCTAGTTACCTGTTTTGAGGCTGGGACTGAACTCTTGGCTAGTCCTGGGAGGCTGGAAGGCCTCCGGGGCTGTCTGTGCTGGAAGGGTTCGATACGGAGGAGGAGTCAACTCGTCATCACCAGAGAAGCTCCTCCGCACCTCACCTGTCATGGGTGGGCTGGACAAACTGACAGGTTTCTTCCCAACTGGTATCTTCCTCTCTAAACATCAAGTCAAACTAAAATAAACGCTTGGGTTAAAGTGCATTAGGTAACTCAGACTGTTCACTAAGAAATGGCTCTGCTTCATATTCACTGGTTCCGGAAAACAAGGGCCTGAACAACGGCACCATTCAGTTACTATCAGGAATATTGTTCTCAACAACCACACGTTCGGCACTGAATTCTAGAGACTGGCTGGTAGGACTTGTAAGTGCATTGCTTAAAACCACAATCCACTTATTTCATACTCTATCAATGAAATAGAAGTGCTGTAAATGGCTTCTGCTGCAGCTACAGTCAATACACAATCCTCTGGTTGGACACCTAAGACATACGGGCTCAGTTAGAAGCTGCAGTTGTTTCAGAGTGTGCGCCTAACAGGGAGAGAAAGGACGGTTCTGCGGAAATAATCCAGTCCAGGCAAAGTTTATCATCCCCAAAAACCTAGTTTAAAAATACATACTCTTAGTTACTTTAGAATGGTGCTTCCCATTTTTGCAGTGCCTTACAAACATCAGTGAGCATTTCAGTGTCCAGGAAGAAAAATCTCCTGAAATGCCTTCAAATAATTAAACATAGCATTAATGAAAAAAATGTTATGGAAACGATTTCCATGCAAATCATTAATGTGTTCCTCCTTTATCACTAAAATGCTCCAATACTGTGCCTGAGGAAACTTCTCTACAATCTCAAGGCTTGCTACAACCCCAAGCACTGTAATACAACACCCCCACTGTCTTCAGCTCTATCAAAACTATGGTTGCTAATGCTTAAGTATTCTTAGCACTGTCAGATAAACACAACAACAAACAAAAGCCTAGCCATGAAGAGAAAAGGTAACTAGATTATGCATATGCCAAAGATATCATCATGCTTAAATATTCTTCTTACAAGATGACTTCAGGATGAGGCTTTTAGAGAGATAACACCATAATTAGGCAGAACGTTGTCTACAGAAGCTCAGCTTTTAAAATATTGAGGTCACATTGTTGTGTCAATAACCTTATTCCAACATATACACCTACTAGAAAGCAGACACTGCATTTTTAATGAATTGACCAGGTAAACCGATAAGCTACCCTTTAAGTATTCACCTGCACAGCTTTCTGACCAGTAGGAACACAGTACAAAATCCCACCTGCTTGAAATACACACTGTTGGAAACAGAAGCGGCAGTGATTCCCAAGTATTCACAAAAGCGCGCACAAAACTTACACTTGCAATTAGAAATCAACAAGTAACACAGTAACTATCCAGCAAATGTGCAGACTACAGGCAACTTGATTTGCCTTCCTTTGAGTAAGAAGCCAGCAGCAAGGACGGATGCCCTGCTGGCTGAGAATGGAGGGACAAAGCAGGATAAGTCAAACAGTCCAGCTGGTATTTTGCATGCATACAGAGCATGACACAGTTATAAAACATTCTAATTAAAAGTACAAAACTAGAAAGGGTCAAATAAGCATATCTTTACAATCCAAGTGCTAGTGAATGGGTTCACTGTCAACATGACAACCTGCTTGCATAGCAGCGTAATCAATCTAAGAAAAAACCCCAGTTTTATTGAAGGCTAAGCCATGTAGGCCGCTAGATAACTTCTACTCCCTTTGGGACAGCCTCCTTATCTAAGATAGGCCTAAGACATTGTTACAGCTTTCAGAAAATTATTTCATGCTCTGTGCATCAGTAATCACACCAAATTGTTTGGGCATTTCCAACAGTTTACAATAGTAAATGGTGCTTAAAGTAAGTCCTAGGAATATTTCTATTACGATCAGCACCTATGTGAAAGGGGCAACAGCCTGACATTTTTCTATTTTCATTACTCCATGTGTGCTCATTAACTACTTCTAAGTCACAATGACACGGGGGCAAATTAACATTGTTGCCTGTTGTAGATTTTAAAGAAAAAAAAAAGCACAGCTGTACCCTCAGCTGCAAATTTACTTGCTTTTATGGATTAAGAAATTATCCTAAACCAAGATCTCTTAAAATCTTAACCTGTATTCTTTTGTTGTTGAGGAGTAAAACATCACATTGCGGCTGGATGCAACGCTTGTTAAATTGTTCCCATTCAGTGTTAAGTGAGCGTTAATTCAGCTGGTTATACTGGTTTCTGTAGTGGCAGAGTAGCATAGGAGCCTGACTTTCTCTTTTACCATGATCCTGTTATGGCAGAGTTCGCTCTGTCACCAGTTCTGCTTCACCCCGAATACGTGCTACTCGCTCCTCAACGGACTCAAGTAAGGGGCAAAACCACTGCATTAGAAATCTGCATCGTTATCCACAGCAGGGTGACTCAGATTGTGGAGTGCGTTGCAATCAGAAAAATATGCGGAAGCAACACCTCTCTGCTAAAAATAATCTGGTTTAATTAAGACATATATAGAGTTTCTTGTTAATCAGCTGTGGTTACTTTGCCATGAAAGCATTACTACTGCATTAAACGGTTTTATGACTGAAATCCTTTTCAAAGTAAGACTTGCTATTTATTTTTCTTTACAAGTGCTGAACAATAAGAGGCTACAGAAAACAGTTTCTTATTTCCTGTGACTCGGCACTTCTGTTGCCATAGCCTACCAAGAATAAACACACAGGATGCAGCCAACTATAAACTTGCATGACCTCCTCCTCTCATCTCCTTTTGACGATTAAGTGGACTTCTTAATATTGAGTAAACAGTCCAGAAAAGAAACGCATCAGAAGTTCTTCCTTGTTTCCATAGCCCACATGTACTTCCTGTTAGTGACAAATTACGAACAAATTCCACTAGAACAAATCTCCTTCCTATGGCGCGAGATAGGGGGAATTTCCCTTCTAGTGTTCGTGTCACACTTAACTGCAAGAGACATGTCAAGAAACTTCTGCAGAGTGGAAGGACAGGGATGAGGTAAGGTGCAGGATGGCCTAGCATACCTTGCTAAACAAAATCTGCTCAGACAGACCAGGATTACCTAGAACAGGTCCTATACAAAGGTAGCCATCTTTCCCTAGCTTAAGGCAACAGCACTCACAACTTTCTCTAAGTATTTTCAAATCAGCAGTTTTTCTGTACCTGAATTCTCTTTAAAATTACTGCTGCAAGATTCTGAACAAGACCTGGATTTTGCGGTTTACTTCCTCAAACAGCAGAAAGGAGAAACATCATACTGTTTGAGGCACCCAACAATAGGTCGTAAGAAGTTCCTAGATACCTGCTTTACCTGGTCAACTTCTTTTTTTATGTTCAAAGACCAGAATAGCACAAGCTGCCTTCTGCAATGACTAGTGAAGAAAGTTCCAGTTTGCCTTAATACATCCATTCACAAATTTACCGTGAAGACAAGGGTTTTAATTCCTCACATGAGGTCTACACAACTGCAGCACTGCTGCTCAGCTCTTCATTTAGGTCAATTTTCCTTAGGCTAATTTTTCTATCACAGGGGAAGCCCCAGATAAAAACAAAGTTTTAATCTCATTTGACACAATTCTCAATCAGTGCAGGGAGCGAGGGCAGAGCTAACGCAGAGTTTAGTGTCAGGTCCAACTCAGAATGAAGATCCCTTTTTTCCTGTCCCAGGTCAATCAGCCCTTCCCTGACAGCTACGTCTGGGATGGAACTGGAATCAGTGGATGCCTCTTACTTCAATACAACAAGCTACTGTTCAAAGATAAAAAGATTTGAAGTAAGGGAAATTGATGACTTGTTTTTTAGCTTACACAAACCTGTCCGATTTTTTTTCCCCAGTCACCTCAAGATTAGTTGATTAATTCCATGAAAAAATTTAACTACTCTGGTTGAAATTGAATTACTTTAAAATAGATCAGCATCTTTCTACAGACCCCTGCTCTAGGTTTTATGCAGGAGTTCTCTTAGGGGCCGTTAGCTCAGCTGGCACAATTCCAGCTAGCAACTGGTCCATTTAATCAGCCTTCACGATGAGTGCCAGACTCTTCTAGAGTTCTTTTCCCTCACCATGTTTCAAGTTTTAGCTTTATGAATCTTTCACCTTGCCAATACTTTCCTCCCACATCTAGTCCTTTATCTAGGACCAGCGGCCAAAGGCACATCATAGTCCTTAGAGATCCACATCACCTGTGGGAGGTCTCCCATCATAGCACTGGCAGTAACATTGAAGTCATCAAAATGATCGATGCTTTCTAAGACAAGGCTGTCCAGAATTTAAAGACCATTAAGGATTCATCATCATGAAACACACTTTACCGAGAACACCTGCAAAGCAACTACACCTCACATATAAAGAACAGCATAGTTTGGATTTCAGCCTCTATATTTCAAACTGAGCTTTTAAGGGACTGGGGAAAACTGCTCTATCTTTCAGGGAATGTGCCTTAACTTTTGGATGCACTCAAGTCTCAGACAACAAAACTCTCTGAAAACAAGTCTAAATAGGTCAAGACGATACTGATTCTAATGGCAAGAAAGGCCTAATGTTCTTACTTTGAAGAGTATTTCACAAAATCTCTCCTAATGTTACGTTAAGGACTGTTAAAAGATTATTGTTAGTCAAGTTTGCTGACTTACAGGTGAACTAACTTTCAACATCAACAAAACTGCTGATTTGATTATCTGCCAGGCTGTCCTATTAGAACATATCTTGACAAAGGAGCAGCACCAATTCAAGACGACAGGTCACAGACCCTTTTCTGTAGCTGATCTGTCCTTACATCTGCAGCATAAAACTCTCCACTGTTTCCAAGAAAACACCAAGAGAAGGAGTCAGCATAATGATTTGATGCTCCGAACGTGATGTACATAGTTAGGCTGTCTGGAACTAGGCCATCTACTTCTAGCAAGACAAACTATTTGTTCTGATGTGGCACCCCGCAGTTGTAATTGGTTCTTTTTTAAAATAAATACTATATAAATCTTGAGTAAAACATAACTAAAAATTGTGTAGCACTTAACAAGACTATAGGCTTACCCTATGTTCTTATCTACCACGTCATCTCTTGCACACACATTTCTCGTACAATGGCTGTCACGTTGCTGCAGCTCGTGACTCAAGAGGTGGTTGCCTTTCTGCCTTTCAAAAATGTCAAATTATTGGAAAAATGGCTGAAGAACCTTTGGGATAAACCCGCCATATAAAACTACAATATTGCTTAAAGGAGAGAATACAGATGGACTCGATTTCCATAGAAGAATGATGGGAGAAGGCACAAGGTCCTCTTACGACTGGCTGCCTCTACTCCCTTTATTTACTCATACCAATGAGGTTTTTAGTTTAAACCAGTGGCATGGAAATAAAAGCACGGAGGAACGCAAAATGTGCATTCGTGCAAATTCAAACCGGTTGTGAATTTTGAAGATAATCTAGAGGGAAACCATTACTGTGGGAAGAACCTGAATCCTTCAGATTCTTAAAAATATCATTACTATGTTTTACTGTGACAAGAATAGTCACATACAGCAATGTTATTTATTGTTTCTGAAAATAATCGTATAAAAGTTTTATTTACATACAGCTTCCCAGATGTCTCATCTAAAAAAAACTGGCAAAACTGTCCCTTTTTTGTTTTAAAAAGGAACCAGCTAGATGGTAATTTAAGTTTTCTACATCTCATTCTTTCTGACCCAAGTAACTTGGTTCTTACTCCTACACCTGTGTTACAAAGAGCAGAATTAAAACTGTGTTAATTCATACCTGAGTATTTCGTGTAAGGCAGTACACTCACATAGTCAATGTATTATTTAACTAAAATGATGGCCGACTACCAAGAATACTCTAACAGTTAATAACCTATATGATTTGTAGGTGGACATTAGCAACATCAACCCTGTTGCAAGTTATAAAAAAATAAAAAGGGTATTCTCAATGAAAAAGTTCCTTTTACGGCATACTGCACCTTTAAGCAAAACACCTGTTTACACACAAACATTTCCAAATAGGATAGGGACTTAGGACAAACTTTTTAAACAACAGGAAAAGTGCAAACGCTACTTTGTCACCCACTTTTCTTATGTCCTTTGTACTGTTGCGATTTAGCTTTTTTCTTCTGTTTGGATGAACTTGACTGGCTATCTCTTGATGCTGCAAACAATTAAGAATTCAAAATTAAAGTTTAGTATTTTGGAAAAAATACTTTGGAATGTGTCAAAGCTGTTACACAGTTACAGAATTTCTCCTTAGTGACTGAATGAAGGTGAAACACCTTTATTGTGGGAGAAGCCTCCCATTAAACTACTAACAGCAACTATTATTACCCTCCCATTAAACAACTAGCAGTTCTCAGAATGCAGTTATCTATCATCATATAAATTGACCTGTGAGGACAAGTCTTGATGCACTAAAAATACAGTCGTCTTATATAAATACTTCTGCACATGCCAAGTTCCCTCAAATTTGGTATGTAAAGCATATATACTCAGAATCTTAAGGCAGTATAAATTCTCAGTGATATTATCCAGGACTGACAAGTAAGAAACAGGCTTTTCCCCTGGATCAAGTAAGCATCTTCGGCATTAAAAAATAGCAAGTAGCCACAGAAACACCGGGAAGAACTTTAGAACTCAAGGTGGAAGAGATTAGGACTGCGTACTTGTAAGCATTAGCAAGAATTAGGTCTATTTTTGTTATGCCGGGTGACCTAACTTGCAAAGGATGAAGCTCGCGAAGCCATCGCAGGTGAACAAGGACCAGTAAGCAACCATTACGTTATTTACAAAACAGGAACTTACATTGTGGTGCTGGAGGCTGTAGTTGATATCCAGTTAGCTGACACCATCCCACTGGATAGAGGTCTGGGGACTCACAATCCACCCACTGATCATATTCATCTTCCCACCCATCAAAGTGTATCCTCAAAAGACGATGGATAATGCGAGTTACTGTGGCCACACATACCAGGCGAGGTTCCATCAGATCAACGGCCTCCAGTTTCATTCCGACATGAAACCCATGGTTTGGAACTTCCTGGAAAAGCAAACACAAACAAGGCAAACATCAGTGAACAAACATGTTAATTAAAATGGTTTAAGCAGTGTTGAAGCAAATACTTCAGTCAACTTAATGTAGGAAAATACCAAGTATTGTTTATGAAGTGTCATGTACCCCTGTATTTAACATTTCAGAAATAGTCAAGCTGAGTATACTCGAATGGTTCTTGCTTCTAAAAGTCACTGTTGCCTTAGCTTCTCAAAATTGTATTTATGAAATGGGTCAATCCCACGGACTACGCAGACAGAAGTTTAAAGATTACACTAATTACAGTTTAAATACACATGTATAATGTTTATTACCTTATTGAAAAGCTTTACAGGTGCTGCTATTGAGTCAGTTTCCCTGAGGTAGTCAAACCATTTAAAAGGGAGTTTTGCATAACCTGTGAACGTTAAACAACACTTTCATACATCAGCTGCAAACCTCACACGCAAGAACAACAACAAAAATAGTATACTGGCACTGTGCTATGGCTAAAAAGACAACAAAGAAGCAAAACATTAACATCAGAAACTTCCACTCTCTGAGCTTTGGTCTAAGGGACAAGACAGTCATCTGGACGCTGCCCATTTGTGACAAACAGATGAATGAACCTCTGGATAATATAGAAAGTGTCATTCCATGTTAAGATTAATTGTTCATAATTGAAGCTTCCTGTCCACGAGGTCCTTGGTCTCTACAATGCCCCACACGAATGACCGAGAACAGATCATGTAATTAAGCACACCCAGAGTCTTTCCTGTGGGGAAAGAGCTCCACTATTGAAACACTTGAATTGTTAGGAATGGTGGTAAGAACGAGCATGGATATTTTAAAACTTAAATAAGGCTCAAAATAGCCATAATATGGAAAACTACAGGATTATTTTTTTTTCCCCAATCTTAAAAGCTATAAAATAAAATAATCTCTCAAATATATTTAGCTTTTGTTCATCTACTGAACATGCATAAAACAAGCAGGGCTATTCTTTACTTTGGGCAACTTCTACAACTGCTTCAACCAACAGTTCTCGAATTCTAGCTGGAGCAACAACAGCTTAAAAGACTTCTTTGTGGTAGTGGCAGTGATGGACATTCTGAAAAGATTGCAGCGCCGTGGGGATGGCATGGGGGGCTACAGGAAACAGCTGGATCTCATCTAAGTAGAGGTAGAGCACTCCTACCGAGTCATAGCTCGGTACTGCAGGGCCAGACTCATCAGGTGGCCAACACTTGCAGCCCAAAATGGAATCCCATTCTTGAAAGTATCTACCCGTGTTCATCTTCTACCAATTTCAGCAAGAGATGAATATATTTTGAAGGAATAAGCTTGAAGCCCAATAACTTCTCAGCAACTTAATGAAGTTATCCACACTGCTAAATGTAATTTGGAAAAGTGTGTTCACATCAGGTACGTGGTATCTGCGTGGCCAGATGTAGCTGGACAGCTAACAATTAATAAGCGTAATAATGTATCGGTTCTGCGTATTAATGCTTTTCTTAATGCACACTTCCTCTGGCTAGACCAATATACTTGTATGTGAGTCCTTCAATTCACTTCCCACCACATGCACACTGGAGATGCATGCACGTGGTCCTTGTTAGAGTAGTCACAATTAAGAAACTGTCCATTTTCAAGCCTGAAATTTGGAAAGCAAAATACACCTCTCATAAGAGCTAAGCAGCTTTGATCGCTCTGATCCTATTAGATATGTTAATGCGCATTATGTCCTGTATTTTACTCCTGTTAATTCCTCTTTCAAATGACTTAGACGATTGCACGAGTGATTTATAATCACCTCTCAGTGGATGATACAAGACTGTTATGGGAAAACTGCAATAAAAGGGAAAGTATACACATAGATAAAGAATAAGGTTGCCACAATATAAGAAACAGAAGTATCATAAATTTGATACACAATAGTATGTGAATTTTGCTGTTCAGTAGAATTTGAAGAGTACAGAGGAAAATTTTAATCACACAAGGGAGGTTTTTTTCCTATTCTGTATCAATTTAATGTGTTTATTTCTAAACTGATTGATATGCATGCTTTTTCCTCCCGCAAAACCTCTTCTTATTGCAAGAGACTCTTATACCACATATTTTTGAGCACTGGTTATGCCTATGAATTTCTAGGTAATAAATTCACTAAATGAGTTGACTGAAAAATAACAGCAAATCTGTCCAACTGCACTTTCCACATACCCAAAGACGACAGATTCATTAGTGTGCAATAATGAAAAGGATTAAAAATTATTTTCTTCATGTTGCATTACACTGCCTTTGTAGTTATTACCTAGGAAAGTAATTCAATAAATACAAGTAGAAGCCTGCAAGAATGAGAATGGAGAAAAAAAATCCATAGAAAACCATCATTATCTGCTGTTACACAGCTAGTTACAATCCTCTTTATAAGGCAAGACAACAAAATGGAAAAATGAAGGCAACAGTCTTCTGTAGGCACGTGTGCTAGTGGACAGACAGCTTGTTCTCACAGCAGGGATTACGCAGCACACAGCTCTAATGGCTACTTCCCTGAAGCTCAAGTTTGTGCGTATTCTTCAAAAAATTAACTGGTATTGTTGCGAATTAGCCTAAGCCTGCGATTCTTTACAATGCTCGTTAATGCTTTCGGTGGCCAGGACTTCACAAGCAATGACGTATTCTGAACGGTCCTTTTAGTGACTAGCACGCTTCCCATCCGCTTAGTGGCTGTACTATTCAGCTAGCGGCTATCCTCAGTTTCCGACAGCAAAAGCAAATCATTTTAGCCAGAGAATCAATCAGATGTTCAATTTGACTTTTTCTAAATGAAAAGTTTATCTCTGTTTTAGACTACTTTGAAGTTATGCTGTTGTATTTGTTTCAGACTTTCTCAAGTCCTAAAAAGTGACATGAATTTTGTAGACTGAGTTAAGAAACAAAGCATATGGCACATACAATATCACTGAAAAATATTCAAAATAAAATGTGGTCAGAATGCTATATGTACCTCTGGGTGGAGTTAGTTCAATCATGTTAATTTCACAGAAACCAACAGGGAAAATAGAAGGGGAAGTGGCATGGTAACAAAACCAATCAGACCCATCTGCTGCTTCTGAGCCATCAATCCCAATCATAAGATAGCCATCTGCTAAAACCTTTGTAAAGAAAAACAAAATTTTACATTAAATACCTTTAACTGTGTGATAAGGCTAGAAAGAAAGCATGCCATGTTTCAAAAAAGTGAAAAGTAACTCAATAATTGAAGTACACTTAGAAGGACATTCAATTACAACCAAACCAAAGACCCCAGATCACACCTGTCTCCAAGATCGCGTGCACTATTGTCAAATGTGCCTTTGTTAACTGCAAAGTTAGGAGAGGAACATTTCCTTTTCTGATCGCTAGTTTATTTTTCTTGTGAACATCAGCTCTACTTCTAAAGCTCTAATTCATTCTACTCTTTCTCTTGCGAGGATAGTCTGCACACCATCAATAAGAAAAAAGACTCAAAATCATCACCACGCTCCTCATTGGTAGGGTTATGCAAGTCTGCTAAGCTACTTGCTAAATTTTCTTCCTCTTTTAGAACAGATTTCAGATGGATGGGATCCCTTTCAATCAAGCTAGGAAAAAAGTACATCCTTAAAACACCTTCATAGACTTCTGCAAGTGAGCAAGGTGAGGTTTCTTTTTGAACAGTTGCAAAACATTTGGTATAATTAGCAGAAGATTTTCCTGCAAATTAATCTCACATACATTATATTCTAATTAAAGGTAAAGCTGAATTTCCAGAGACTAAAGTAAAAATTAAAAAAAATTACACGAGTATATCCTTTTCCATAGCTGTTGTATATAAACAATGGACGTACTCCATAAACATTCACTGTGTGAATGAGCTTTTTCTTTCAGACCTGAATAAAGGTGAGCGAAGGAAGAATTCCTGTCTGTCTGCCCCAAATACACACTTGTTTCCTTACCTTTCTAATAGTTGCCACACATATTGCCGAAAGGTTTAAGGGGTCTATAGCTTCCAATTTCATTCCTTCTTTAAACCATTCTCCAGCTGCGTCAACCTCTTTTACCTAAAGAATCACATAACAGCACCAGCAGCTAAGCATCTAGTCAGCCTGGAACATAACGTAGCCCCACACCGACAACGCGACAGATTGAAACACCTGTTTTATCATCTCTGCTTGTGTCAAGGAGGCCAAATTAGGGAAGTGTTTGAATAATAAGAAAAGAATTAATGCTTGTGGTGGGCATATTTCCAGGACTTAAGTAGTTTCAGGTCTGTTCTACGCACACCAGGACCTAAAGGTCCTCAGTCAACTCTGAGAAAACAGCACTCTTGCCAAACTCACCTTCATAAATAAATGTGGGGGGGCATCAAAATGTCCATCCTGTTTCTTTGTGATATCTACAAGGAATATTAGTACATATTATTCAGAAGTTTTATTAACAGAGCAGACGGTATATACCGTTTTTCTGAATACGTTAACTAGTAGAATGCAATCATTACTGGAGTGGGAGGCCCACAGCTTATAATAAGACTACCACAAAAATCCAGAGGACATAATCTCTGTAATTTCCATATTGACTTCTACCTGAAATACCTCTATAAAACAATCTTATTTATGGGGGAAAAAGAATTCCAATATTTACAAGACCACTTGATTATGTAAGAAATTTGAGACGAATACACATAGAAGCTTTGGAAAAAAATAATCGGTAAGTAAATTACATTGCACTATGCTATGACAGAAAAGTATATTTATGTATTTTTTAAAATATAATTATACATAAACACTTGAAATAAATGTAAATGGCTGGGTTTAGCCAACTGTTGAATACAACTTTCCAAGGGGAATCCCTGGAACTCTGTTAGAATCATTATTTCTGGGAAGTAGCACTGCTCTTGATTTCTCCAAATACTCTTATTTTTATAAATGGTTTCAGTGACAGTTGAATCACTAGGAAGACAGCAGGTTTCCGGGAAGGGATGCCTTGTGGCATGTTTTACAGAAGTTCTGTTTTTGACAAAAGACACGAGCTCGTTGGAGCAGAGAAATATTAAAAAACAGACTTATTGTTTAGAAACCTTAAATATTTCAAATTATAAGTATTTTTG
The DNA here is from genome assembly GCF_963921805.1 of Phalacrocorax carbo. Taxonomy (NCBI): domain Eukaryota; kingdom Metazoa; phylum Chordata; class Aves; order Suliformes; family Phalacrocoracidae; genus Phalacrocorax; species Phalacrocorax carbo. Next base: position 2,959,778 of record NC_087528.1, read on the forward strand.
TACTTTAGATAACAAGGGCCTCAACTGTGTACCATCTATTAGACTGTCACTTCACCTTCCCTGCCCCTCTCCTAATGCCATCTAAAGCATGTAAATCTTGCAATATAAAAATATTGGATACTCTTTAAACTTGCAAGTAAAAGCAAAAATTCACTATCTAATAGGATACTTGTCCACGTTGTATTGTACAAAAGAGACAAACATGAAGAAACCAGGAGCTTGTGGAGCAGGACTGTGTAACTCCCCGTATCAGCATGAAAAATGAGGTTTACCGTGCTTGAATGTTGCACTACAAGGTTTTCCTGCCTAGTGAGTTTGCTAACCACTGCCTAGCTTTGATTATTTCTAGACATCGACATACTACAAATCAACTAAAAATTTATTTTGGCTTTTCCAGTGCTACAAAATACACTAATTATACTTTTCACTGAACTCCTAAACGTAATAGAATTGGTAAAGCCCCTTGGGTACATTATATAAGTTTTTAAAGATCGTTACTCGAGCTAGTTTTATGAATTGTATAAAGTGACAGTACTGCTTAAGTCAGACCTCTCCAGGCCAATACCACCCCCAGAGACACCTCTAAAGGACAAGCAGCTTACCCGATCTTTTGAATCTGTGTCCTATACTTCGAGACCAACCTATATGATGAATGAGTGGACTGTACATATGGCACCAGAAGTCATCGGTTTTGTCTTCACTTTCTTCGTACACCAATCTTAACCGTCCCCCAATGACACTTTCTACAACTGCTACCCTTGTTCGACAAAGGTGTGTTTTGTCAACAACTTCTACTCTCATGGAAGTTTTGAATGGGTACTGCATACTCTCAGACACCTTAAAGTAACAGGAAAAAAAGCATTCTGTAAGAATACACCCTGTTTTCCCTTGGTTAGGTCTTTGGCTATTAAAGCGCAGTATCAACGCACTTTTCATTTAATTGAAGTACTTGTTAATCAACCTGCAAAAATGACACAAATGATTTCTCTTACATTTCATTGTACATGGGCAGAAATGAAATGCTTCAGGAAACTAAGTAGAATAGATCCTACAATGCTTTAATTGTATTAAGTACAGCCCCTAATACAGTTCTCACATAGGCTACAGGAATTTTCCATTGACTTAATGAAAGCTTGTTCAGTTGTTAACAACAGATAAAGTTACCCTGAGAAGCAATTTTAACAAAAAACCAAAACAACCAAAGAAAAAAAACTATAAAAAACCAAAAACAAAAACCCAAGATGGTTCTTTTTTGCTTTGTCATCCACTCAAAATCTAGCACTTTAAAAATAGGATTAAAATACTTTATTATAAAAGGTATGGAAAACAAACCTTCAACATAATTAAAGCTGGCCACTCACAGACATATTTCTTCATAATATACCAAAAAGAAAGACAGAAAGAGTGGAAATGGATGTTAATCTGCCTTGTGACAACACCTTCTGTTTAAAAATCAGTATCTGTCACTTGCCATTTCCATTTCGAACTCCCCAGTGTCGAGATCTTGCCAATTTAATTTGGTTTCCAACTGAGCCAACTTTTAAATAGAAATGAACAACTGCAGAAAGGGTTTTTTTTTTAATGTTAGATGCAGTGTAAGGCAACAAATAAGTCTCGTATTGCTACTAAAAGCTATGTTCCATCTCACTATATTAGTAAGTAAACTTAGAGCACACTACACAGGCAGCTGCCACACTTATAGACGTGACTTAAAGACAGCAGAAAAAAATAAATCTAGTCCAGAGTGATGAAAAATATTAACCTTTAAAATAATGTACTTCATTGCATCTAGATATGTGCTATATTAACACATTTTGTTCAGTTTCTTGAAATAGTGCACAATAAAAATAATTCTTGAATTAGAAAAATCAGTTTTAGTTTTTCTTACATATCCCAGGGTAGCTTATTAGCACTTTTTAAAATCGGGGTATTTAAAAATTAAAATAGACTAACTAGTTTTTAAAGAAAACTACTCTCTGCTAGAAGAAACAGTTTTCCAAATACATACTGACATAAATGGAGAACAGAGGTTCCAAGGAAAACTGCATCCGAGGGAAGAAACTACTGTATCATCTTCATTATCAAAGGAGCTAATGTGCCATTGTAAAATACTTCAGTTCTCCACACTGCGCTGCAATTTCGTTTACAGTACATCATTGATATTGCATCAGCCTTACCTTCTGAGAAAAGTCAGGAGGAAGTGTTTTGGCACCAGTAAGTCGTTTCACTAGAAAAGCTTTCCAGTTTGTGTATTTGTGTTGGATGGCTGTTGCAAATGAAGGGGAAAAAATAAGCCACTGATTTTTAATTGTGTCCGTTAGAGACAATGTTAGAGTCTGGAATATGTAAATAAGAAATCCCAGATGACTGTTAAAAAGCCTGGATGACAATAATGACAAAAGCCTCTTTAGAGAATGAATGCTACCCAAGATTAAGTTTATGGGTAAGTCAGGGCAAAGAATTTAATAACAAAAGATAAATAAAATCAGTGCATGTTCACATCACTGATTAGCTGACCGCCTCCACCTTGACCTTAAAAACTTGAAGTCACATCAGATGGGCTACTCCAAGAAACACTCTCAGCATCAGTCAAGTCCTTATTTTTCCAAAAGTTAAAATCATTTATTCATAACTGTTGAAAGAGTTGCTATGGTAAAAAAATACTTTTGACATCTGAACCATGAGCAAATTTAGTTTAGTGAAGACTTAGTATCAGGCAGTAAGGCTACTATTTACATACTTCGAGGAGGGACTAGGGGCTTCCCACTGGTTGCACACCAACCAACTGGGTGGATGTCAGACCCACAAACGTTGCACCAGAAGTCAAGACTTGAATCATTTTCAAAGCCTTCGTATCGTAGCAGAGCATTGTAGCCTGAAAGAAAGCAATCGCATTGGAAAAAGACAAAAATTAAACAAGATTATAAAAGGCTTATTAATATTTCTTTACCAATCATCATATATATTATATTGGGTTTTCTAGACTAGAGCTTTTTTTAGAACATTATTATGTCACGCTGCTGCATGTTATTAATGCACAGAACAGATTACTTTGATAAATGTGCATGGGCTATCATGTAAGTCAAATTTTAATTAAAATTAAAATTCTTGAACTATAATGCTTTAGAAGTTATATGTAGGAGGACAAAATTAATTACCCATAGTATTTCCTTTTCATATATCTTAGCTGTGTGACCTTGAATTTTTAACTTTACTTTTAACCAAGAAGAGTGATTCATATAATGGGCCTTACTTGCTAGCTATTATTACACAATTTTCCATCTCCTCCATCTGCACGTTGTTATTGTACTCTGAGGCAACAGAAAAAACCCAAGGCATTCCCAAGCTCCACTGAAGCCACTGTACAACGGTGTAACATAGCGATACTGCTAAAACATGTAACCCCTTGACACAGCTCTGACAACCTAACCAGTGTCAACATTCCACTAACCAGATGACCACTGACTAAATTATTAGCTCTCTTCACACAATTATTTGGATTATTTTAATAATTCCAACTAAAATATATTCACCTGCTAATTTTACAATTCCAGCTATCCAGAAGACTTTGGTAGGTAGGCTGCAGTCAGTGTTTGGGACCTCCACTCGCACTCCTTCTGAGATATCACCCCAGCATGTCCCCATAGGTGCCTATCATTTAAGGTAGGGGAGAAAGAGTCACCAGTTCACCTCATAGAAATATTTTTTTGTTGTTGTATTAATGTTTCATGAGTGACTTAAAAGACAAAACAATCAATATACAGGATAAGACATAAGCATATTTTTATAAAACAGTTGTTCTATGAAAACCTACTTTGGTTTTGATTTGGACCCTATGCGTAGTATTGTAATTGTACACAAATATTACTGTGTATTTCCTGCAAAAATTATAGGATTCCAAGTTTAAAAAAGTCTGTAAAGCAGAAGCACAAATTGCATATACTCACAGGTCAGCTTTGTTCTACTATGGTTCAGCTAGATGCAAGCTACTGATCTTAGTGGGAACGGTGTAACTCCTCTGCAATTCTACTTGGTACTCTTTTATGGTACTTTAGATTCGTACCTGTACCACAGACACCAAAATCTTTACATTCTGTAAATCAGAAACATTCCTGAAAAAATGCCTAAAAGTTATTTCTTGAATCTATTCTGATGATTTATTATGGTGGGGTTTATCACCCGCTGGTTCACAACCTCTCAGAGGAACAGGCTTTATCACCTGCAAGTGATCACTCCATCAAGCAAGCAAAAGGAACAGAAGGCTGAGTAGCACCTTTGTAACGAATGCCGGAAGGAGATGCGCAGCTAGATCCCTCACACACTGTCCTGAGGCTTAGACTAATATGCTAGTATCAAAAAGGAATACAAGCTTGATGAACTATTAAGGATTTGAGGAAACTGGAGATAAAAATTACATTTTGTTTGCTATCTCAAGAAAAATACGTTGAACAGAGCATCATGAAAAGACAGTCAAAGGTGCTATTGTAGAGGTACCAGAAACACACGGTGCTGAAGAATCCAAGTCATCTTAAAAGGGATTCAACTGAAGTTACATTGGTAACAAAATAGAAAATTACTCAGCCTACATTAAACTAGAGACCACCAAGAAGGGAAAGATTTGGATTTGGGGTATTTTTAGAACAGTCACATCAATTCTAAGATGTTCAGTGAAAAACAAATTCTTATCAGTTCAGAGGATATCCAGGTATCACAGGGACAACTGAAGGGATCCCCCGGTTCTGCACTGTAGTGGGCAGACAGTAATCACAGATCACAGGTTGGAAGGGACCTCGGGGCTCATCTAGTCCAACTTTTCTAAGGTTGCATCTCATTTACAAAGCTCTCTGCACACACAGAGAACTGAACAGAGCAGTGGGAATAGCCTCCAGCTTCACAGGACTTCAGCTGAGCGCTGCAAGTGAAGGAAGTTGGATTAACCCTCAACAACTGGAAATCACGATACTGGAATTTTGATGGCACTTGGCAATAGCCAACTAGCAGCGCTAAAAGCCAAACTTATCTTGAAAAGGGATGCTCTTCTAACTAACAGAAATATTTGAGGTTAGGCATGCAAAACTTAACACTAGCTTTAACTATTAAAGGAAAAAGAAGTTAGTTTAAGTATGGCAGTTTCTTATTCCTGAAGCCTGGTCTCTTCATGTTCTGCTATGTCCCATCTACACCGCTCTAGACTGTGGAGCTCTTTTCTGCCATCTGGCAGAGAGAGGGGAAAAACACAGCTTGAAAGATGATGGCTTATTTTCACACACAAAATATGCAGATACAGCTTCTTAATCAAGTCCTATTACATATTCACTATCATCTCTAAATTGATGTGTAGTTTATTGAATTGGGGAAATAAACTTTTCAAACTGCATATTTTAGTAAATCTTGTTGCCTTGTAGAGAGATACAGGCGAGGCCAAACAATCAAAAATATCAGTGCTAAATTAGGTGCAGCTGGGTTATGAAATTATTGAAAGATATTTTACTGCCTGCTCATCTATTCAGTTGATTCAGAGAGAGAAGTATATCGAAACACTCCTCCTCGCATCAACCCGTAATGGACACGGAACAAATTTTTATTTCTAGGACGTGGATTGGTATAGAGGGAAATAGCAGAAAGTTAAATTTGTCCTTGTCTGTGAAAATATTGGTTCTGCTAGTTCTCCTACACCAATCCATATGGCTCACCCTTTAGAAGGACACCGTCCTGTGTAGCATCACTACTGAAATGCCAGATAACATTACTGTCCTGAAGCAATGGTTTACAGTATACCTGGTACACTGCACCATCTTTTTCACTCATTATGAATAGTCTCTTAAGGGAGGAAGACTGGATAAACCAGGGCTATAACAGCCATCTTCCTTTGTGTCTTCTCTGCCTTCATCTAACAAATCAATGTTTGTACAGCGCTTTGAAAAACTCAAAGCACTACGTGAGTCTTATTCATCTGCTGGCTGGAAGGGTAACTCTGAAGTCTGGATTGGCATAGAGCGAACTAGCAGAACCATAATTTACAGGTAAGAACAAATTTACCTTTCAGACTCATACGAAGAGATCCACTTCATGTCACTCCCAAACAAGGAAGATCTGGTTCATCGCTTCCTGCTCCGGGAGATGACTTGGGAGGGTTTATCTGTGAGCGGCAGCTGCCTTCTCTGTAAGGTAAGTCGCAATCAGGAAGGTCCTGTTTGACAGGAGCACCTTAAGGCTAAGAAGCCCCACGTGCCCAGCCGAACAGAGGTCTCGGGGGTTACATCATTGGCTTCTGTAAGTTTTGGATGGCACTGGCATCGCCGTGATTTTGGACTCGAACCAGGATTTCAATGGCAAAGCAGTGCTACCAATTCCTGACGCGAAATGATGCTATGCTGATACCTTGTGTGTGAACTGTGCCCCCGCAAAAGGCAATGCCAGAGAGACAACGTGCAAAACGGTTTAGAACAAGAAGTTGGAAGCAAAGCACCGCCACCTGGTGTAAAATCCTGGAAACGCTCCCTTAGAGCAAACCAGTGATTGATTTATTTTAAAAACAAAAGAAACCAAAAGAATGGAAATATTTCAGCTCAGAATAAGGTTAAAGTGGAAGAAAGTCTAAAAAAATCCCTAACTTCAGAAAAATGTGCATGTCACTAGCAACAGAGCGGAGAAGACTAGTTACTACTAGCTGTGCGTGAAGTCGTACGTTAAGCAGTACTGACAAACGACTCAAAGCACCATCTGCTTTTATTTCTAGGAATGATTTGCACTAATAAAAGCAAATACAGAGGAAAGTAAAAACTCTTTAGAAGGAAATGAAATTGGAACGCAGGTTAGCACTGAGCACTTCGGATGTTATGAAGCTATAACACGACATCAAAAACATGAAATTAAGCTTTGCCCTCCTTGCATCAGCTACTGCTCTTGTCTGATTAACGCAATTTGACAAAAAATAAAAGCTGCAAGGTGCACGAACTGTAATTCTGGCTTTGTCACAGGCTTCCTATGTGACATGAACCAAAGCAGCTTCTCTGCTTCGGTCCGCTGAGCTACAGAGCGGGCGTAGTGGTGCTGCTGCTAGTGAGTTCCATTAGTGTTACTCAACACTGAAGTCTGGAATGAAGGTAACAGGGAAGTACAAAAGCCACATTAAGGGCATCAAAAGACTCTGAAATTAATTCTTCTCATACACAGAAAGAGATAGAGAACTTCAAGATATAAATGTTTTAATTCTAAAATATAACTGTTTTTAATTGAAGAGAAAATAACTCCCCAGGCAAAAAAAACTCGTCTGGGAAAATTACATCAGACCTGAAATACTGAAGTACGCCACATTATTAAAAAAATAACCAATAAGCCAAATCCCACATCTTATAATTCCCTTAAATTTTCTTTAATATTGATCCCAGTGTTCCCTACCAAATATCCATACAGATATACCCAGTATAATGAGATATTTTATTTAAAAACAAATTCAAGGGTACGTATGTCATGATTTTCCTGTCAATTCAAAACTTTTGTTTTGAACAGAATAAGCTTTATATATTCAATCGTGTGGCCACACACATCATCTGCACGGAATCCATAATACGGATGGTAAACAAACATCAACTAATGCAAACTTTCTGAATCAAAGCAATATAGTACACAGACAACATAGCAATGATCCTTCCAGACAGACAAGAGAGTATTGTTTCTTTTAATTATCCACAGAGGGTGGGAGAGAAAGAGAGAGAAGGATCTAACAAGAGCCTACTGATGTGTTTTCAGATTCTGACTGGCTTAAATAATACATTTTTTTTAAGAAATAATTACAGTAAAGCTAAAGGCAAATATCACCCTTCTAACACTAACTGATGTCCACCAAAGAAGTAGAAATCTCCAAATGAGGCTGCAGGAGTCGCATTTTGCTTGTCTAAAAAAGGAAAACAGGGACAGAAACGAAACAACTAGGCTTCGCAGCACTGTTGCCACATAGCTTGTGAAAATTTTCAAGGTAAAGTAGGAAGATTAGTATTGTATCGGTTCACATTATTGGTGTACCACTCAATGAACGAAGTGGTAAGAAAGGAAGATACAACTCTTTTTAATATGTAATGTTTCTGCGTAATTTACAAGTGACCTATCTATCGTGGCTGTACCGATTAAGGATGCCATACATCATGAAGCATTTGTTGTTGTCAGAGCACAGCCCACATTATCAAACAATATCTTCTGATGTGTACTTATGAAGCTACTTATTAGAGATGTATGTAACAGTGAAAGCAAAGTGCAAACATGCTTACTTAAGCACAGGGAATTCGATACCCGCAGCCGTACTAATGGAAGGCTCTGTTCTGGGCAATAGTTAAGGCCTCTAAGCATAAAGGGTGCTATTCAGAAAGTGCCAACTGCCAAGAGCCCTCAAGTCCTACTGATTTATGAGTTGACAGTGCTCAGCATGAATTCCTGAACAGGACAGAAAATGTGTCTCTCTTCTCCCCTATGGAGAACTTCCACAAAACCAAATGTTTGTTTTGATTGCAATTTTCGTCAGATAATTTTGAGCAAAATAAAACTTTCCTAAGAAGATGGAACACTTCAACTTCCAAAGAAAAAGTATACTGAGAAAACATTTTCTGTCAGAAAGTTTCTACTTAAAAGACAGAAAGTACTGACCATATTTTAAACAAGATCTAATAATTGGAATTTAACACACACATTAAAGACAGATGCTGCTAAATATTTTCCTCATCCCGATTACATTCTTTAATGACCAAGGACTTTCTCTTTGGAATACAAAGAAAACCAACCTCTCATGAAAAGCCTTAATTTTCCTCTACTTCCACACTACCTGGCAGCATGACTGACAGAGAGAATCTGACTAAGAACTAAAAAAAAATCCCAAATCCAAATATGTAACCGAAGATCAGTACAACATAATGGAGCAAACCTCATCCAATCTAAAAAAGTCTTTTGTAACTTTTCTAATATCGCATGACCTCGTTGGCTTGATATTCTGTAAGTGCATTTGATGATTTTGCACCCTGAATGTGAGAAAAATTACTTCACAAGTCTTTAAGAGTCCTCCTTTTACTTTTTTCTTTGTTTATGACAGCAAGTATGATGAGAGTAACTGATAGCATTCAGAATAGTTTTAAAGGACAGATAAAACCAAACATATCTATCTAAAAAGTAACCATACTAAGACAGTGTACAATATAAGTTTCATAGTTGTGCTTGTTTTGGCTGGGACAGAGTTGATTTTCTTCACAGTAGCCAGTACAAGGCTGTGTTTGGGACTTGTGATACAAACAGCATTGATAACACAGGGACGTTTCCATTCTTGCGGGGCAGCGCTTACACAGAGCCAAGGCCTTCTCTGCCCCTCACCCCACCCCACCAGCGAGGGGCTGGGGGGCACAAGGGGTGGGGAGGGGACACGGCCGGGACAGTGACCCCAGCTGACCCCAGGGGTGTCCCACACCGTATGGCGTCATGGTCAGCACATAGAGCTGGGGGAAGGAGGGGGGTGGGGACGGACGTTGGGAGCGATGGCGTTTGCCTTCTCAAGTCACTGTTACGCACGATGGAGCCCTGCTGTGCTGGGGACGGCTGAGCACCCGCCTGCCGCTGGCGAGGAGGGAATTAATTCCTTTTGCTTTGCTTGCAGGGCTTTTGCTTTACCTCTTAAACTGTCTTTATCTCAACCCATGAGTTTTCTCACTTTTAGCCTTCCGATTCTCTCCCCCATCCCACCAGGGGGGAGTGAGCACGCAGTTACTGGCTGGGGTTAAACCATGACAGAAGTCCAAGGCCATGAAACATGTTTGGGTATGAGTGTTTTGCAAAAATGAATTCAAGAATTAACACAGACTCTCTCACTCTCTCACGCACACAAGGATAGCACATATTGAAAAATACTTACATGTTTAAAACAGGTAACAGGAGCTGCTGTAAAGCTATTGCTATTGATGTAGTTACCCCAGCTGAAACCTTCTACAGGGACAGCTGCGAAGAGAAAGTTGTTTCATTTAGGAAGCTGCTAATGAGCCACAAATCTTGTATTTCCAAGAATTTGTTTCAGTTCTTTTTATTGGCCATTACCTGCTTTAGTCTTTGCCTGGTTTTGTAAAGTTGCTTGGTACTGAGCATACGCTGCTAATTTAGCCACTAAGGGTTGTTTTTGTAGAACTTTAGCCTTCTTTGTTGGAGGTTTACCCTAAAACAAAAGCGCTAAGTAAATAAAGTCTTTCCAAACTCCCATCAGGCAATTTCCATAGGTCAGTAGCGTATCTCTGGTACATTTAACTAAAATTAGAACACAGAATGGAAGTTGACCAAGTATCACAAAGCTACAAGTGATATTAATTAAATTTAAAAACCAGTAGCAAAGAATGTCCAAAAGATGACTTTTGTAACTTTTCTACTAGTGTTCCAACTTGAACGGCATTATAGATCCATTGCCGTTTCCCTGAAAAAAAGATCTCTCTTACTAGCAGGTCAAAAGGAAGAACTGTTAATCTGATTTATACCAATGCAATTTCTTGGCATTTGCTGCAATGCATTTCAGATAGGATATAATGGTATTTCCTGACATTTCTATCTCTTTTCTTGAATGTTACAAATATAACTTTGTGATTATTTGACTGGTATTTTAAGCAAACAGCCCAAAACCCATTTTGCAAATCTATGTAGTTAAGAAAACCCTCAAAATCAAAACACAACACTAAGTAAACCTTCACGCTCTCTAAAGCCAGAAAGTATCTTGGGTATGAGATGCATGGAATTTCAAGTTGCTACATATGCAGACTGAAGATTTTTCCTGATCTTTTTCTTGCAGAAGGCCACTGCAGCAGGAATTAAATAAGGAGTCAGTATTCTCTGGAATTTGCTCTGCTGAACAAAGTGATTTCTTCATGACTGATACCGTTTTGAGTTTTGGCTTACAAAAAATCACTCATGAAAATTTTGCTGTGTTAAAGAACTTTGTAAAGCGTGTATGATATTTTAAGATAATGTACATGTTTTACAAACACAAACTACAATAAGTATAGAAAGAAAATGGTGTCTGTACCGCTACCTGAAGCCTGGCCAGAATGCTGGCCTTCTTGGAGTTCGATGAATAGCTTCTAGAGCACGACACACTGCAGAAGCGTTTTGTTTTAGAGTAAAAAGCGTCACGGACACCAACCATTCCACACATCTCGCATGTAGCTGATCAGAGGAGAGAAAAAGCCAAGTGTTAAAGAGCGCAATAAAGACCTCTAAAAAAATCAGAACAAAGACAACCTAAGGAAGATCCTGTAGGTGGCACCACCAAACAGTTTCTCAGGGTTTGAAACACAAGAGAATTGCACAGAAAAAATAACTTAAAATAAGAACACCACCACAAATGTCAGTGAAACACTATGAACCTCGAGTTCACTGATGAAAGGGTGCCACCTCCTTTCTGCTCCCTATTAATTTTACCCCTGGTAGAAGTGAATGACCCAGCTAAACCATCTAAAGCAGATTTCTGTGTTTTCATGGTTCTCAAGGAAACATCTGCTTTGAATCTGGGCCTGCCAATCTTGATTTCCTCTAAATATTTAATACTTCCGACCTGAAGTAAAACCAGGTCTCTCTTTTGAATTATAAATTAGTATACCCAAAGTACCCTAGCCCACCAATATTCTCTTCCAGCTTCAGAGGTTGACAGCATCACCCACCAAGTTGTTCAAGTTCATAACAAGAGTTTGTGACCAACTTATTCTAATGAGACAATACCAAGATCCTACCCAGAGAGAGCTCTACTAATCACTAATGATTTTGGCTAAAGTATTTTTCCCCGATGATGACAATAAAAAGCCATCTTCACTTTTTTAATTATTTTTTTCCAGTATACCCTAGCTCACAGCTAGGGGGTAGTGAACAGGTATACGTTGACAGACTTTATACAGCAGTAATAATGAAACTTTCCTAGTACAGGAAGGAATATATTTTAATATATTACATATACAACATAAAGGGTAGAGAGAATATATGCCAAAGTGTAGAGAGAACATACTGACATTTTCCTCACAGCTCAAAAAATAAAAACAACTTACATGAGAACATACACATGCATATAGACACAATACACATTTGATGGGAGGGAAGATGTTCCCATACCCATCCTGCCAGCAGGATTCAAAAAAATCAATCTTATTTCAGTTTAGCAAAAACCAAATGATTCCCCCCTCCCAAAACAGACCATCCCAAACCTTCAAGCTGGTTTGGTCCCTTTTCAACTGGGTCCAACGTTTGGGATTGGACCCTCACAACTCACAGCACAGGCTAGAAATCATAAACACCAAACCCTTTGTACTCACATACCACGTACTTACCCATGCCAGATTTGCCATCTGGGTAAGTATAGACCTGTCCATTGTTCTTTATAATTGGGAGACTGGATGGCAAAGGAGCAACCTCCTCTTCACTCTCATCTGAACTGGAGCTGCTGCTGGTGTCCTCGCTACAACTATCATAACCGTCAAACATCCCGAATGAATCACGTCTTTTCCTTTCTGCCCGTGAAGTATGTTCTGTCTAAAAATCAAAAACAAACAAACAACAAAAACCCCAAGGAATAGCGGAGCATTCTGAATGTCAATGTTTCAAAGCCAAGCTAAAAAGTTTGTTTCAAAGGTCAAAATCAGCCTTCAAAAGTAGATGTACTAACAAGCTGCTCTATCAGCAGAGAGATATGAGCCATATATTGCCAATTAAATTAGTACCGGTATAGTCGTAACTAGCCGATTTTTGTTACTGTGATATACAGGAAGAAAAATCTCTCTCGTGATCCACTGAGAATACACAGTAGCAGTCCATACATTTCTTTCTCTTGGTATCTTCAGAGTTCATTAAACCTGATGTGCTGAATAATGACAGCCACACAGATCTTATATGCAAATGAGCACATTCCAGATGGCTGCAGCCAATTTCACTAAAATTCATTCATTTGAGAAAGCTGGGCAGAGAAAAGGCAGTTCAACCAAGAGGGCACTTATTCCACAGGAACAGAAATGAGAGTATATCTCTGCTCTCGTTGGCTTGTGGGGTTATTGATAAATCACTTGGCTTCCCTCTGATTCAGTTCCTCACATGTGAAGCAGGAATACCTCTCTACCTCACAGGGAGGTTCTGAGGATTAATACATTAACAATTATGAAGAGCTCAGTTACTATGGCAATAGGGTCTGCATAAATGCTAAAAAGATAGAAAGGTGATTAATTTGCCACTGTTATATACGAAAACTTGTTACATAATAGAGTTTTGCTATAACAAAAAAAAATCTGAGGTCAAATAAAAGCATACAATTTTGAAGAACGCATGACAGTTAAGCCATTTCCAGCAAAGGCATTAGAGAAATATAAACAATATATTAACTGATTTTTTTTTCTGATGGGCATCCAACACATGCATTTTAATAGTGACAATTTTCACTTTATTAATCTTACACAGCTCTACTGAAACAAGGCTACTGCTACATGAGCTGCCCTCATTAAGCTAAAATAAAAAAATTCAAAGTATTTCCATTACCCTTAACAGTATTCTGCTAAGTTTGAGAGGAAATAACAGATAAAGAGAAGACAAAGAAAAATGCTACAAGAGAAGCACAAGTTAGAAGAATGCAGTTCAGCCAAGAAAACAGAAAAAAATATTAAGAAAGCCTTTGCCTCTACTTCCCTTTCCAAGAGCTAATTTTATTTAGAAGTCATTGTAGACAGAAAAATAATGTGATGGGACTTTTCCTTCTTAAATTGCATTTGGATTCATAGCTTTAAGATTTCATCACAGTAATTCCCCAAATCCCTTTCTTAGAGAGTATATGCCTGAACAGCTTTATTGTTGGATCTCATCCGAGCCTTTTTCTGCCATGCTATCCCTTTATTATAATATTCTCTATTCTCCTTTGCAATCTGACTAAACCCTATTATGGAAGGATTTTTATATAGTTAAAAGGGAAAACCGATTTCTACACTGACCCAAGCCTAGCATCCAACTGAAAAAAAAAGACCCCAAATAAAAACCAGTAAGCACAAAAGGTTATGCAATAAGGTAAATAAATTTAACACACTTAAAGCAGCTCTGAAAAAAACACAACAACAAAAAGTCAGTGTAACGTTAATTACGCACACATTCCTCAGCCAACAATTCAAAATTATATTAAAGCCTATCAAAACTTAGGAGAGCATAACTTGACAACTCCTTGAAGAAACTGACACCTGCCTGATGTAGCCGGGGGATCAGTCGCAATCATTAGAGGAAAGACTGAGCGACAGCAGCACAAAACCTAGGCCTGACCTGCCCCAGTTACAAGCCTTACCTGCACACTACCACGGAGGCTATTAGCCAACAAGATACAAGGGGAGTTATTTGTTTGTGTGCGCACGTGTGGGTAGATTAAGGCAGAAGTTGAGCACAACGTTGCCATGGATACAGTGTTCTGCAAACAGTGCCAGTGATTTCCAGCTCAGAACATGAAGACTAGTCATTTTCCTCAAGATCTCACTAACTCCTTAACATCTCACAATATTTAACTTTCCTTGACTAGTCTCCTCTAGGAAATAGAAGGCAATCCCATACTAACCATTCACAGCAGTAATACCAGAACACCACGGCACCTTCTAGTATTACGGATAGATGTTAGTGGTGTTTCAGAGCCCAGGGGCAGGCTCTCCTTCCTCATTCACTCATCCTCCCTAAGTCAGCTGATCTGATTTCAGTAAGAGATTAGGGCCTTGTCCCACATAAAGGAGGGCTTCAGCCCTTTAGTGGAGGCTGCAGGACATGGTAGTCTCGGGACATCCCTTCTCCATTCCGGACTGGAGAACTCCAGACCCACAGGGCAGTTCTGCTTCGCCCAGCACTTTGCTGCAGAGGTCTGAAATGCTGGAGCAGCTCGGAAGGAGGAAGAGAAGTGCAATCCATCCCCACTCCCTCCAACGCTCAATGCCACGGTGCAGGAAGCCTGTGGCCAGCACTGCTCCCACTGCAAGGGGAGGTGAAAGAAAACTGGGAGGCTGGAGGCAAGATGAAGGACCAGTGGCACAGAAGGGACGACAGGCTGCTCTCGGCAAGCCGAAGCACAGTGCAAGATTGCAATTGCAGATACCACAAGAGCACAGTTGGCTCTTTTTTTTTTTTTTTTTGTTCTTTTGCATCACATATATTTAGAACCTCAGTCTTACTGCCAAGCCCTCTTTGCCAGAATATCCACAGATAAGAAAGAAAATATTTCTACTTTCTATACGGAAAGTTGGGCCCTCTACTAAGAAAATAATTCTTCAGCATTATACAGGTTCCTAAATAGCAATCATCAAGTTTGCTGAGTTTAACGACACTGTCAAAACAAGTCTCATATATCACTTTTCCATTCACTTTTTATTTGGCCAAATTGTCCCAGTTCAAGTTATAGGCGACCCAAAAGAGCAGTTTGCTTATTGTTTTAAAATAATACTGTAGTTTTATAAAACATTTTTATCCAAGCTTTTGCCAGATGATGACCATGTTTGCCAGATAATTTGTGTAGGACATTCTTAATTTATAATTGTTATCTGGATTGTAATTCTGCAGAAACTACTCAAAATATGTTTTGTGAGACTTGGAAAAAGTACGGTTTTGCAATAAAAAAACCAAAGTACTTTGTGCACAGAAGTAGGTGGAAGTTAGGGAGGATGATATGAGACTACCTATCCTGGAATTTTGCTAGAGCAGATCAAAACATTTATATTTTGATAATAAACACCACTAAAGCTCTTCTTAACCCATGCTGAGAGACAGCATTTGTAGAAACAAGTGAACACCATGTGGAATCTCTGCTAACCCTTCCTGCAGAACTGAGAGGCCCTATTCTTTTGCAAATCCAGTCTAACATCTGGAACAGACAAAAGTTGGGGTACAACTCTGAACTCAAACGTCAAAAAGGACATTATATGCCTCAAACAGAACCATAACGGAGATGAAGCAGCTGCTTCGGTCACAGCAGCAGCCTGGAATTCCTGCTGCGCCCTTGCAAGTGTGGAGCAGCAGCACGCCTTACCAGCTGACCAGCAACATCTTCTCTGTCTGACAAAAAAAAGCACCTAGCCATGGCAGCTACAGGACCTCTATGAATGGGACCCTCAGCAAGAACAGCATATTACCCTGCAAGGTCCTCCCATCAAATTTTGAGACACTTTTCAGAAGAATGCAATCCCTCACCCCAAAAAGCTACCAGAGACTAACAGTAGTAGTGACTTGATCTAACAACTACAACCACAGTAAGATCAATCCATGTTTCACGATGTAGGCATAGAAGGGGGGAGGGGGGAGTTTTCTATTATTAGAAGCTGGATCTAGCACTGAAAATCACGCTGAGGGTTGTCTTTTCCTCCAGACCAAACCAGATGAGCGTACTTCACCTTCAAACAAATGAGGGAATAGCATCCTGCCTATCTGCAAAACATGCGTTGAGCAAGAGGCTGCCTTACTGTAAAACTTCAAACCTTGTAGCTGGTTAATACCAAACGAACAGTAGCTTAAGTAACGCCAACACTAAGAGCGAGCCTAGTAGCACATTAAGCAGAAGCAATGCACAAACAAAAGAAGGAGACAAACTTTTAAGCATACTGGCTAAGGCTTATTTTCCTAATGAGATTACTGGTTCCTCACCAGGGAAGATATTTAGTCATAGTGATACAAAGTCGAGGGTAAGTGGGACTGGCAAATAAGCCTGTACGACTATTTGCTTGGGGGGTTTTCTTGCATACTTTTCTTTATTGAAGGGATGGGTGGAGAAAGGAACTCTTAAGAACTGCTTTCTTATTCTGCCCAACTTCCCATTTTCCTGTTCTTCCTCTCCTCCCTGCAAATACTTGGCAACAATGTATTTCTAAGAAATACTCTTAATTAACCATTACACAAGGCAAATGGTACGATAAAAGAATATAGTTAAGGGAACCGGTTTCCCTAAAAGCAGGAAGGCAACTCTAAACAAATATAACTAGTTTCTCACTCCCTTACCATATACTGGTACATACATACAGTTGAATTTGGTCAGCACATTATAGCATGCACTCTTTGAGCGTAACAGCTGCTCTTTCAGCACAAAAAGGGTGAACAATGCATGGCCAAAACACAAACTAAAACTATTTAATGTTAATTAGACATCAAATACTTACTCAGGAAATTGCTTTAGTGTCTTGATGAAGACTATGCTTGAGAATTGGCAAAATTTATGAAAAAGTGTTTTGAAGGTGATAACTTGCTACAAAAAATACCCCATGATTAAGTAACCAAACTTTTGCCCCACAAAAGTGCATCCTGGACAAAGGAGGATGATCCAGAATGGTCACGGAAAGGTTTCAAACCCCACAATGTGGTTGTCGTTACTACTGAATCAATTTGGTGCTTGAATTCAGAGCGGTAGCAATTCAGAGCTTTGAGTACAAGAGCTGTAGCTTAACAAAGGCCTACCAGCACCCAGACAGATAGGCATCACTTTCTATATACAGATCTAACCCCCAGGAACACAACAGAAGTATGGACAGATGGTATTTGAGGCCAAGGTCAACAGTGAGGTCACCGCAACCTTCAGGCCGAGGGTCTGCGATAAGACATGTTGGCTTTAATCACATACCCTTGACAGACTGTGCTTTGCCAAGCTGGTATTAAATTGGATGCGCAGCTTTTGTTTTCGAAAGTTCATTAACGTTTTTTGCTACCAGCTTAATTTTAGCTCTGGACGTTAGCATTAAGGAAACAAGATGATGGAACTAATTTATTACAACTCTTCTGAATGTAAGCTGGCCAACATAATTTTCTGTAGTAATACTAGCTTGCCCCCTGTGGATCTGAAGTCTAATTGTGCCTCATAGCATGACAAAAAAAGAAAATTCAAACATGGTACCAATTTAAAGAAAACATACTTTCAGCTTTCATTAAAAACAAACAAACAAAAAACCCCCAAAGCTAAACATCTTGGGATTCCTGGAAATCAGAACCAACCAAACTTACTTTTTTATACAAGCAACTCACCTCTATCTGGAAATGTGCCTTCCACTCTTATTATAAGTAAAATCTCTGCTGGAAAATTACAGAAATGTTTTTTCCTGTCTCTTCATTTGCTATGTATGACAGCATTTTGTCTGAAGCCAGTTTCTGCTGTTTGCCAATGGTTTTGTCCATAGCCTCTTCCCCAGGGGGTTTCACACAAGAGGGGAGACTCTTTCATAAAAAAATATATCAAATTAGCAGGCAATTTTGGAGGGGGTGTGTGATGATTAATATGTGAAATATCTGAGTTTTGAAAAAACTGAAAATTTTTTACAAACTCCATTATCTTTCTACAAAGCCCTTACAGGAACATCTGGAAGAGGCAAATATTTCACTTTAAACACTGTGTTATCATTAAAAAAAAATCAATTTAAACGTAAAAAAACCAAAAACCACCACCAACCCAAAACCAGTCTTCGACACCTGAATTCATTCCATGTGCTCAGAGCCACATTCAGCAAAACATCACACATGCCCAGAGCGTACCGACTTACCTGAGAAATGAAGGTATGCAGTAGTAGTTTGCAGAAGGTATCAAAAGCCTTGCAAAATTAGATCAAATTTTAGAAGGTAAGAGAAATGAGAGCCAATGAGAGGGAACTTTTGTACATCTTTTCATTGTTGCCACAGCCACCCAGCATTTTGGGGAGCCACAATGAAGAGAATTCTTTCTTTTAGTCTACAATCCTTTTGCACATGCACAAGCCTACACAGTCTCAAAACCAACACCTAAACTGTTCTTGTGGCATGAAGAGTCACTTCCACATAGCAGAGTACATACCTCTGCTACGTTTCCCTACAGCTTACGTTACAGACTTCCTCAAAAATCATCCCTAGGCAAAAGCAATGAGTAAACGCTACTAACCTACCAAGTTTGATGGCTTTTTTAATGGACTATATTGGTTTGGTTCCCATGTAATGTTCCCGATTAGACACTCTCATAGTCTTTTTATTCCATTCCATTCCTTACAAGTCAAAATCAGACTGTTATAAACAAATAAAACAAATAAGTAAATGCAGGTTCTCAAACCTGCAAGATAATCTTAATTTAAAATACTAAAGACAGCCCTAAAGCTTTCAGTTTTAACTGGGTTTAGATGTGAAAAATCACAAGGGTCGCCACCAACATTTTAAATAATTATTTAAAAATTAATTACTTATTCCACACACAGTTATTTCTACCATAATCAGCATATGCTTTGCACTAGGATTGGTTTTGTTTTGGTTTTTTTTTAATTTTTTAAAGCCACACTGGACAAAAATCCCAACACTTTAAAACATCTCCAGCAACAACCTGAAACTGGTTTCACGAGTTTCCTGCTCTTCACCTTCAGAACAAAGTCATAATATGAACAGTCGTAAAAATTAAATAGAGGAGGGGGAACTGGATGCAAAGAATCCAAAACTTTTGAAGTGCTAATGTTAAAGAACACTCTACAGCACTTGAAATGAGCACGACTGGAGAACTGAAGCTTAAAGGCTTGGAGCACAAGAGGAAGTTGCTGAAACAACAGGGCTTTGGGGGACCACTCTGGGAACGCGCACCCGAGCCCGCCCGCATCGCTCCCAACCGGAGCCTCTCAGCGCTTTTCCTGCCGCCCCCGGCAGGGGGAAGGGGAGGGAGGAACCCCCACCGACCCCACCGCGGGCCGGGAGGGCCGGGGGGCTCCGCCAGCAACGGGGATCCCAACAAAGGGGGAGCCGCCGCTCTCCGCCTCCACGTGCCCGCGGGTCCCCCACTGGTGACAGGCTGGGCAGCGCTGCCAGCGCCCACCCACGGCTCCGGGGGGGCTCCCCCGCCGCTCGGGGGGCTCCCCTGCCTCTTGGGGGGAGGGGGAGGCTCCCCAACAAACTTCTGGCGAGCGCGTCCGGCGGAGAGCCAACCCCCCTCCGCGCCCTGCGGGGGGCGGCACGGCGGAGCCCCCACCCCAGGCTGGGACCCCACCTCCACCCCCGCTCCCCAAAAAGCCAGGGGGCGCGGGGGCTGCTCCCCCCCCAACCCGGGGGCCGCCCCGGTGCGGGCACGGCGGAGGGGGGTGCTCAGCCCCGCCGTGGGAGCCCCGCCGCTCCCCTCAGCCGCCCGGGGTCCCCCCTCCGCCGCCCCTCAGCGGCGCAGCCCCCGCCGCCGCCTCCCCCGGGGCCGCCGTAACTCACCAGGTCCTTTGTGTTTTCCATCAGGCCCTCATGGGCAGGAGCCGCCCGCCGCCTCTGCCCCCTCCCCTCGGCTCGGCCCCCTCCGCCCGCCGCCTCCCCCTGCGAGGGGCCGGGCCCGGCGGGGCGGGGGCGGCCCGGGAAGCGCAGCCTCTCACTCCGCCGGAGAAAGAAACCCAACTCCCTGCGCCGGGATATCAACAACATTAGCATAACACCACTGCGCAGGCGCGGCGCCCGGCCCACCGCGCGCCCTCATTGGGCTCCCGCCTGGTTGGGGCTTCCTCGCTCGCCGTACCCCCCTCCGGGGGGAAACCATTCGGAAACGGGTGGGGGGAGCGCTCAACGCCGGGGTAGAGGTTGGGGGATAAAAGCGACACCGCCAGGGCTCGTTGTGGTTCTCGGTGGGTGGCGGAACACGCGGAGCGGGCGCGGGGCCGCCGGTGAGCGGGGAGTTGTTGCCAGTCGCGGGGTGAGACCCCCCCATGGCGCGCAATGGAGCGGCCCAGCCGTGGGCCGCGTCACGTGGGATGCAGGGAAGGGGGGGGGAGAAGGAAGGCAAAGAAAGGAGGTCACGTGATGGTGCCTGAAGGCTAGGGAGCGTGGCCGGGTCACGTGGGTGAGGGGCAGCAGCACGAGCCTATCAAGGCTGGGGGCGGGCCGAGGTAGGCTATATAGGGGAGTCACGTGGTTAGGATGCACTACTTCCGGTTCCGGTGGCGGCAGTGGTCCCCGTGAGGAGCGATGCGGGCGGCGGGAGTGCTGGGTCCGGCGGCGGCGAAGGGGAGCAAGATGAAAATGAGGAAAACAAAGACGAAAATGAAGAAAACGAATAAGACGGCGAAGCATCTTCCACCGCGTATGGATGCGAAGGCGGCTGCGGTGGCGGCAGAGCGGGTGGCGGCGAAGCAGGCGGCGGCGGAGGCGGCTCGCCGTGCCCGGCACCTGAAGGCGCTCCGCCGCGTCCCGGGCGCTGAGCGGGAGCTGGAGGAGCTGGTGTTCGGCCACGGCCTCGACGTGGGGGAGGACGAGCTGCTGCAGCGCCTGGCCGGTCCCCAGCGGGTAGGGCTCGGTCCCCGCGGGCGGCTCCTGCCCCGCCGCCACCCTCGGCCCGGGCCCCGCTGCGGGGAGGGGCCGCGTTCGGGGACCCCTTTCCCGTTTCCCGCCAGCCCGTCTGTCATCTCCCTCTGTCGATTCGCGGCTGGGCTAAAATGGCTTGTGTGATTGTTTTCAGCTTCATGACACAGAGAGGAAAAGTTTTCAGGAAGGCTCCAGTGATTCAGAAGTAGAAAATGAAGCAAAAGGTAAAGTCTTCTCTAAAAAGCCAGCCTGGGTGGATGAAGATGATGAAGCTGAGGAAAAGTAAGTCCAAGGTTGCAGGTGGGAATTATGTGTCATACCTAAGAATGAGTGTTAGTGGCTTCGGTTTGAATGACCTTCATGTTCTGTGTGTTTTTTCCCCTCTAGCGTTGATATGACCCACAGGTATAGGAAAGACTTCATGAAAAGCGATGCTGAGAAGGTTCTTACGAAGAAACAGCTAAAAAGAAGACTTGAAGAACAGTGAGTTTCATTAATGCTATTGTGCCTAATTTTATCAAGATGAGATAAGATAGTTATATGACATGCAGAGTTACATTTCTCTTTACCCATTCTATTCACGTGGCCTGTTTAAAGTTAGTGCTACTTAGAGTGTTTGCACTACTTTAAAATCTAAATTAACACCAAGAATAGTAAATAAAATGTGCATTAGCATTGTCAAGACCAATTCACTTAATACTTGTTTAAGTAGAGGTGCACAAACTAATTTGCTCTCTAGGGAGTTATACCAGAACTTTTTTTTATAGCAATGCATTGCTTTTTAAGTTGGGTGATGGAAGGTACTGGCTTGGTAAGAATAAACTGAAACGTGAATGCAGTCAGATAACAAAGCAGAACTTCAGCTGTGTTGAGGTTGTGATGTTGGTATGTGTCACTCCAAAGAACAGCACTTTAATGTTTGGTATCATTTTTGCTTTAGTTTTGCATTCAGGAAGTCAGCAAAACTCAAAGTTGAGTGAAACTCTAAAAGATTTACATATTGCTCTAAGTGCAAATAATCTTGCAAAATTGTGACTGTACGTCTTATAGGTACTAAATGCTTAGAAAGAAATTACTTTCTAAAAAAACCTGGTTTTCTTTTTCTCTCTTCCCTCCCCTCCCCTTCTCTCTCTAGGTTTCAGCGAGCTATGGGAGGAGTTCCTGCCTGGGCTGACTTAGAAAACAGGCAGAAATCCAAAAAGACTGCAAGTGATAGTAAATAAATCTGTTACTATTCTAATAAGTGTTTCTGTGTTTCCCTATTCGGCTTCTTAGAAAATAATTATTTTTGATGTTTACTCAGTTTCGGTACTGTAATAATGTGTTGGATAAGTCAGCGTCCTTCCGTCCTTCCGTCCTTCCGTCCTTCCGTCCTTCCGTCCTTCCGTCCTTCCGTCCTTCCGTCCTTCCGTCCTTCCGTCCTTCCGTCCTTCCGTCCTTCCGTCCTTCCGTCCTTCCGTCCTTCCGTCCTTCCGTCCTTCCGTCCTTCCGTCCTCATAGGTTTTGCCTTTTTTTTTCACTGTCATTTGTCTTAATTAGGTGAGAGTGACGAAGACGACGATCTGCTTTGTAGAACTGGCAATTTCATATCAAACTCAGAGTCCCTGCCAAGAGGTATTCTGAAGGTAAAGGCAAGCCTATCTTTCCACCTCAGTTTGACCCACAGATACACTTTGACTTCTTTGTTGCTATTTGGGCAGTAAAATGAGTGACTGTATGACTTTCTTCTGTTTCTGTAACTGGACACTCTAAAGAGTAAGCAGTTGGACAAACTGGATAGTTCGCATCATGAAAGCATGAAATGATAGTTGAGATGTGTTGTTTGACATAAGAATTATTTTATGTACTCTAGAGTCTTCAAGTAGGATTTTAGTTTTTGCATAGGAAGGATGAAATTCTCCCACAGCTTTGAGGCTACTGAAGTGGTCTTTGAGAAGCAACAGCCTTAAATGAGTGTTTCTTACACTATCTCTTCTATAGCTGTTTCAGATGAGTCAAAATGGAGCTAGTTTTACATAGACTGTCAGTTTTGGAGTCTGTAGAAAGGCTAGCTAGCCTGTCTTATATCTGTGCTGCTGCACTGAAGCAACTTACCGAACTTGCTGCCTGTACTGCTTATGCTATGCTGCCTAAAAGTTATTCGTAGAGTGAATAAAGACCTATTACATTGACTGTTCATCAGCATAACCAAAAATATGGAATTCGTATTTTTTTAAACTGCTTGATCTGTGCTCTAGATGCGGACCTGTTTGCCTGCTAATCAGGAACGTTTTGCTGATGGAAGACTGGCAACTGTGCAGTTCCATCCATCTGCTCAAGTAGTCATGACTGCTGGGCATGATCGATCTGTGTCGCTCTTTCAGGTGAGGAATTTCAATCTATGCTATGTAAATAACCGCTAATACAGATCCTCTTCTTTATAAGTATACCGGAGAGAGCCTGCAATGAGAGACTTTCTTTTCTTTCTTCCTGGGATGGTGTGCTCACAGGGGTTGTAGTGCCTGTGGTTAGTAGAATTTGCTTGCTTGAAGGCATCTTGTTGGAAGAAATTTCCATCTGTGACTTCATACCAACCACTTCCAGTGTATAGGCAAACTTAGTTGTATCAGGGTGTTTAGCTGAAGGTTTGTTTTTAAAAACACTTGCTTTCAAGGTTTGCAGTGATGAGGACTAAAGAGGGTTTTTTTTTCTTAATTGTTTGTGAAGCCTGTGGTGTGGGGAGCAGTCCGCTTTCATTTAAAACTGTAATACTGCTGTGAAATCACTTTGGG
Organism: Phalacrocorax carbo; assembly: GCF_963921805.1. Taxonomy (NCBI): domain Eukaryota; kingdom Metazoa; phylum Chordata; class Aves; order Suliformes; family Phalacrocoracidae; genus Phalacrocorax; species Phalacrocorax carbo. Next base: position 2,983,801 of record NC_087528.1, read on the forward strand.
GGTGGAGATTGTACTGCAGCAGGAAGCCACTCACCCTGGAACACTCCCGCCTGCTCCTCTGAAAACCAAAGATCATAACTCTGTTTAGGATCTTCCAACATGGCCTAGTATCAGTGACATGGTTAAAGACACAAGTCGAATTTGACGTTCTCGCAGGGCTGCGGGAAAGGCCAATGTGAAGCAAATGCTTCTGCTTAGAAAAGCACAATAGAAGTGATTATTTGAACAAAGCATAGGCAAGATAGGGAAGCGTAGGAGGTGTGAAGTATATCCAGGGAGGCTGGGATTGCCTGATATATAAGCTGAGGAGCCAAGAGCCAGGTTATTTGTAGATTCAGAAGAGAGGGAGAGATTAATGCTTCAAACTGGTGTACCTCCTACTGTTGCAGTCTCTTGTACTGGCTAGTTGATATGAATTCTCTATGTAAAACTATTTGGTATGTTCCTTATTGTGATAATCTGTTTTTTCTGAAGGTTGACGGTATAAGGAATCCAAGAATACAGAGCATCTATTTAGAGAGTTTCCCAATTTATAAGGCTTGTTTCAGTGTTGATGGAGAGCAAGTTATAGCCACTGGTACTCACCATAAAATGTTCTTTGTGTACGACATGATGAGTGGAAATATTATTCCTATACAGAGAGTAAGAGGTACGTTTTATTGTGCTCTAAGTGTCTGGACATGGTTGAAGCTGTCCCAAATGGAGATGGCATATGAATTTCCTTTAAAAGGAAGTGTAGTGAATTGTTGGAGGTCATATTTTTATCTTCAGGGATCCTTACTCAAGTACCATTAACTTTAGTTTGTCTGGGATAATAAAAGTTAATTGTCACACATAAACAAGGCTGAGTTGTAGCTTTACTGTGAGAATAGAAACGAAAAGCTGAAGTGGAGTCAGGTCTTATTCATATTCACCATACCTCTGAATGTTGAGGAAAAAGAATAAATTACACCAGTTTGAAGTTCTGAATCTTTTTTTAAAGGTGTGGACGAAAGATTTCTCAAAAGCTTCGAACTCTCTCCAGACGGATCATTTATGCTTCTAACTGGAACTTCAGGTTACCTTCACTTGTTGTCAATGAAGGTAGTTTCTCTTCGTGGTTCATGTAACTTCAGTTTCTTGGTACCTTTTGCCTTTTGAATCTGCTTGCTTCTATTTAATCTGAAAAGCAATCCAGCTTTCAGCTGAAGCAAAGGTTATGATGCATATTGTGACAACCTTCAAAACTGAGGTGCTGAATCAACTAACTGTAACATTAGAAAATTATTTTTGGGTGTCTGGGAGTGGTTTTTTGATTCCACAGTTCTCTTTGGGACTGGTGGAGCTAAGGCCAGAGTTCCGTGGGGTTTTAAGCTGTCACTGGAAAAAGTTGTACATCAACATTGTATTTTGGCTGATTGCATGAACTCTGTGCTGTCAAAAGGAACGGCCTCAGCATGGCACAGGCAGCTGAGAGTGGAAGAAGTACAGGACTGCTCTTTTGGGAACAGCACTAGTGTACTGTGTTAGTGAATCATGCCGTCTGCTGCGATTCGTAATGCATGTAGGGTTTTTTCAGTTAAATTTTACAATGCCATGTGATGGCAGCTGGATTTGTTTTAAACTTGTACTCGGAAGTATACCTTTTAAAAAAAGTTTAGTTCCATTATATAATGAGGACCCTTGAGCAAGGGAGCAAATGAGTGTTTATTGAACTGGGCTAGTTGTGCCGTAATAAATTGATCGTGGACTCATGAGCATTGGCTTGTGCTCTGGTCTGTGGGCACTGAAAATGTTCGTGCTGTTCTTCTAACGCCAGTGTAGCTAACTTAAGGCTTTTGTGGGACAGGAGTACAGCATCAACTTTCCTACAGATTTTTGGCAGAGTCATTGTCACCATTGTTGTTCTTCATCCTATAGACAAAGGAGCTAATTAGCACTATGAAGGTAAATGGAAGATGCACTGCATGTGCTTTCACTCCAGACAGCAGTAAAGTATATAGCTATTCAAGTAAGTATTCTCTCGAACAGCACTAATGATAATTCTGTTGAAACTGCATAACCTTCTGTAAGTCATTTCACAGAATCCCAGGCTGGCAGGGGTTGGAAGGGACCCCTGGAGATCATCCTGTCCCACCCCCTGCTTGAGCAGGCACACCCAGAGCAGGGGGCACAGGCGGGGTGTGAATGTCTCCAGGGAAGGGACTCCACAGCCTCTCGGGGCAACCTGTGCCACTGCTCTGGCACCTGCACAGGAAAGAAGTTTCTTTTCATATTCAGGTGGAATGTCCTGTGTTCCAACTTGTGGCTGTTGCCCCTTGGCCTGGCGTTGGGCACCACTGAAAAGAGCCCGGCCCCATCCCCCTGACACCCACCCTTCAGATATTTATGAGCATTGATGAGATCCCCCCTCAGTCTTCTCCAGGCTGAACAAAACCAGCTCTCTCAGCCTTTCCTCACAAGGGAGATGCTCCAGCCCCCTGATCACCTTGGTAGTTCTCTGCAGGACTTGCTCAAGCAGTTCCTTGTTCTTCTTAAACTGGGGGGCCCAGAACTAGACACAGCCCCCCAGATGTGGCCTCACTGGGGCAGAGCAGAGGGGGAGGAGAACCTCCCTCGCCCTGCTGGCCACACTCCTTTTCATGCACCCCATGACACCACTGGCCCCCTTGGCCCCAAGGGCCCGGTGCTGGCTCAGGGTCACCTTGCTGCCCCCCAGCACCCCCAGGGCCTGCTCAGCAGAGCCACTTTCCAGCAGGTCACCCCCAAACTGTACTGGTTCGCGGGGTTGTTCCTCCTCAGGGGCAGGACCTTGCACTTGCTCTCGTTGAATCTCATCAGGTTCCTCTTGGCCCAGCTCTCCAGCCTGTCCAGGACTCATTATCGTTATCTTGTTACTTACTGTTTTGCAAAGATAATTGAAAGACTTTATGGCAGTATCTGGCCTAAAAATACAACCAAGTGATCAATTATTAAAGAATGGAATTAACTAATTTAGTATGCCTTTGATTGTTTTTTAAAATACCCTATGTTTGATAGCTATAACTGAGCTAATAATTTTAATCTAATGAAATTTATTTTAACAAAATAGACAAACAATATGTTCTGTGTATATGGCTTCTATAATCTAATTTATTCTGTAACCAGAGGAAGGCGAAGTCTTTATTTGGGATGTGAGAAGCAGAAAGTGTCTACACAAATTTGAAGATGAAGGTTCTTTGGAAGGGAAGTGCATCGCTGTTTCAAGAAATAACCAGTATGTGGCATGTGGGTAAGTGACTTGGGTTGGACAACTTCTTCCTAGCTCATTTGGAGGCTCTTCAGTAAAATTGGTGGCTGGTGAGAGTGTAGGAATATGGATTAAGTTTGGTTGTAGTAAGGTTAGAGTAGAGGTGAATAGATGGATATTGCCTGTTTTAAGATAATTTGATTTGTTCTGTGTTTATCTAAAATACCATAATTAACATATGTTACATTATACTTACATATACCTATACATACACACATATATAACATTATAACATAATAACGTACTTAATACTAGTATCATTCCTAATGTATTACTGTTGCCATATATAGGTTTAGCAGTTAATTTTGAAATCATACTGGCTGAAATCACAAAATCTGTAGTACAAGTGTCAATTCAGGGTCTTCCCCCTTTTCCAGTTCTCTTTCCTGTACCCCTAATTTGGCTCCCACAAGGCAGCGTGTTAGCGTGTTGAAAAGATGCCTCAACTCAAAGCCCCAGGCTTGAAAGTGTTTCTCCAAGTACACTCAGGAAGATGCAACTTCAGCTAGCGTATCAATTCTTGTAAATGAGACTAGCAAATACTTAAGTACAGTATGCATTTTCTTAGCCCACTGCAGAAGATTTTTAAGTGGACTTAATACTCTACAAGGTATTTAAAAAGAAAAGCTTGAAACTATTTCAGAATCTTTTGATACCAAGCTGTCATTGCTTTGAATTCATTCAGTGTAAGAGATGGGCTTATCAGGGTGCTCCATAGTTAAGAATGTTTCATAGGGATAAAAATTAAAAAAAAACCCAAACCCCTCCACTAAATACTGTTAAAAACTCCAAAGCAAATTCAAGCTCCAAACAAAACATTGTTAGAAACTCTGGTAAATAATTGGAAATTACATTTTAGTTGAACGGTGGCTGAAGATAACAAGGCAATGTGTATTGTCGATGTTACTTCTTGGTATAGTTTTTGTTAATTTCTTTTTTTTTTTTTTTTTAGTTCAGCTTCTGGAGTTGTAAATTTATATACTACTGACGTCTGCCTCAAAGAAAACCATCCTAAACCAGTAAAAGCCATAATGAACCTAGTTACATCTGCTACATGTGTGACCTTCAATCCGACCACGGAAATTTTGGCAGTTGCTTCCCGTGAAACTGATGAGGCTGTTAAGTTGGTATGTTCAGCTTCTTCATACAAGCTTTTCTTGTATCTTGATCAAAAATATTCCTGGTGACATAATAAAACGGATACTGAGCAGATAGACTGAAAAATTTGCTAGACTGAGCAGATCAGGGCAAGATACTGTATATTGATAGGGAAATAATTTTCTTCCCTTCAGGGAAGTTGTTCTGAAAATGACACCTTATGGTCTAGTTTACCTTTTGGTTTTCCCTTTTTAAAATGCCCTTATTTCAGTGCTGTAAACATAACTTGGCACCAAATGTGAATTTTCAGCAGCTGTTAACTGTAATGGTCTTGCTATGTGGTGTTTTTCCTAGCTTGTTCCAAAGTTTGCCAGCCTCGTCAGAATTCTGGCCAACAGTGGAACTATTGAATTAATCTGAGGGTCTAAATCCTATTTTTACTGCCTAGATGTAATTACTTAAAAATAAATGAGTTGCAGTAACTGTCTTTGTAGTGTTCCCTGCACCTTTTCTCCAGTAGAACTCTGTATAGAGTGGTGTAGGACAGGAGTATAACTGAACATTTGACCTTAACATTGACCTTCAATAATAAATTTGTGCTTTGATTTTAGTGGTTTTTCCTAATTGTTAACACTAATGACCTATTTCTCAATAGGTGCACATTCCTTCATATACTGTATTCTCAAACTTCCCGGTGTTCAGGAGAAAACAGATTTACCTTGCTCAATCTATGGACTTTTCTCCCAGAAGTGGTTTTTTCTCTGTAGCAAATAACAAAGGCAAAGCTTTGTTATTTAGGTATGTACTAAGTTAAGTTCATTAATCCCAGATAACGTGTTTATGTTCGGTAAGATGGGGCAGATGACTGGTAAGTGATAAGGTTTGACTTCGTGATCTGAATTTCAGCTGATGACTTAACTGAGTGCGGAGCTGGCTTTCCCGTATGAAGAATGAGCCTTTTTTATTGTCTCATTATATACATTGCTGCGGAGAGCCCTGTCAAAACTGTCCTTTTCTAAAATAACTAGGATGTAAAAGCCAGATACTGGATGCTCTCTCCTTTAAAAAAAATAGTTCCGATGATTAAAGGAAGATCTGTGCTTCAGTGGTACCATCCGTGTCTGGCACGGGTTTGGTCTAGCTGTAAAGGCAGGGTGAAAGGCACCTTTGGAGGGAGGGTGACCGAACCCTGGCGCAGGTTGCTCCAGGCAGGTTGTGTCCTTGGAGGTACTCAAAAGCACCTGGAGATGGTCCAGGGTAGCCGCCTCTGGGTGGTGCGGCTTTGAGCGGGGGGGTTGGACCTGTGACCTCCAGAGGCCCCTTCCAACCTCAGCCGGTTGGAGGTCCTGGTGCTCAGTCTCGGTGGGGTTTGCAGGCTTGCTGCACAGGGCACGTGGCAAGACATCATGGTTTATTTTGAGAACAATAATACACCATACAACTTGATTCTAAAATCCTAGTTTTAATGTGGAACATGAACTCAGAGGTTGATGTCTGACTAGCATAAGCTTAACTTCAGCCTTTTTGTAAGAAGGGAGAGGTGCTGGGGGTTTTTTCTGCTGCTGTGGTCAGGGGTAAGGAGTGGTCATAACTTGGAGCAGGAATATTTCTTTTTTTAAACTAACTTTATGTGACATTTGAAGAACTTTTTTTAATGTGAGATTTTAATGATTTACAAAGTCTGGCAGGGAGAATTTACAAATAGACTCCCAAGCAAGTACCTAAAAATGTGAATAAATCTTGTGATTTATCCTTTATTTGAATTTGAACTGCATGTTATAATGGCACTCAAGTAAATCTGGCATGTGATGATTGCTATCTTCAGCTACACCTGTATTTCAGATTAGCTAAGACTACTCAAAGTGACACTACTGAATAGCCGTTGCTTTTTGTGTTGTTCCCTCAGCAGGCTACTGAAGTTTTAAATCTGTCTCAACTTTGTTTTTTCTTCAGGCTGAAACATTATTCAGATTTTTAAAAGAAGATACAGAAGAAAATGGACCAGTAATTGAGGTAAAAGTAACGCTGGAACTGTTGACAATGTTGTCTTGAGGAACCTTATTTTCATTTTGGTACCTCTGCCTCTGTATAGCTGGCAACAAGGAGTTCTTGGCACTGTGTCATCTGAAACTGTCCTGCCTGGATCACTCATGTAGTAGCCGCCACACGATGGGCGACACTCAGGCTTGGCTTATCAGCCTTGGCTTTTCTACTAATGCTCTTACAGGGAGTTGGTAGTTCAACTAAACTTCTGGCCAGTCCTGCTGGCAGCAGTTTTAAAAACCTGAATATATGTAAATCAAACATACAGGCAGTGTTGTTAAAAACCACCTGTAGGCTGGCAGATACTTGGCTTGGTCCTGTTATGAAGTCATGCAAGTGTGCCCACACAAGGCTGCGTAGTTTCAAATTTAGATTACATAAATTACTGAAATTTGAAGTGTAGCCCGTGTGCAGATACAATTTTATTGTACACTTTAACCCCTTCATGGGAAACTGGAAAGACCCGTAGCCATTACAGTAATACAGCAGTTCTGTTTGACCCAAAATGTGTTAATAGTTATAAGCTAAACTTGTTCAGACTGGAAGCAGGTGAGTCTTCTGCAAGTTAAGCTTGCAAAAAAATTTTGTGATGGGTAAATGTTTAGAAGATACTAACGAAATTCTCTGTACTGATCTTTCCCCAGGTGTTGTAACCTGCAGATACAAGTATACTGGCAAATCAATCAAGTTTATTTTATATGGAAGTTCAAAAATACTAATGCAACATCTGTGTTTTTGAATGTTGTTCTGTAATAAATGTACCTGATAAGTTTCCAGGCAAGTTGTTTCAACTTCTTTCCAATGTTCTGTGTAAGGAAATGACTAAGTAGATTTTAACGGTTGGCATTCAAGCTGATGTCTTCAAGAAATGCTTAGATGTCTCAGTTGTTATGAGCATATGTAGTATTCCAATGCTGAAACAGAAAACATTGGTTTTGTGTAAACTGTAACCTCTGCTCCATGTGTTGAGCTTGAGGTTTTCCATCAGCTGGTTTCATTTGAGGCTGGGTTGGAAACAGCACTTTGCTGACTGGAAGAACAAATTAACCTGAAACCCTGTTGATGCAGGCGTCTCAGTTCAGCCCAACTTAATGGGCCAGCTGTAGCTTAAAGATAGCCTAAGCCAAAAAGTGCGAAATGCCCTGGGTTGTGCTTCCTGCCACCTGTGTGCCACAAAACCAACTGTATGTAATGTGGTTTTAATTCTTAAGACCCTATCCTTATCTGAAAGCAAAACATCCCACATATTGCTTCATGCTTGATTTTTAAGTCAGTTGTGAAATTGTGATACCATTAGGGTCACCTAGCAAGGACTGCTTTACAGCTCTTGTTGCTGGTTCTTCATCCGATGCCAAATATCACACCTCTGAGCACTTTGTTCCTGATCGGCCACCTCTTGTCTCTTTAAATACATGAATAAAAAGTTGACTAGGAATCTGCTACAATAAAAACCCTGGTTGGAGAATGAATTGTGACTAATACATATGTCCACTTCGCACGAGGGAGGTTTTTGGGCAGTAACATCAAGAGCCAAGGTGTTCCAGTAACCAGTAGAGAAGTCATTAAGCCTTCAGTGAAAGTGGCGTTACAGAAAAGGTACTCTGAGCATGAGAAAAAGCTAATTCTAGAAAATTTTTAAATACACAAGCCTGTTGTTAAATTCTTGTGATACTGTTTTAAAAAATAGAATATTGTGGTTTCTGATGTAATGGGTTTTCAAAATGGCTTTGCCAGTGATTCATTGTAAGATGAATCACAAATCAGGAAAAAGCAGAATATGCTCTGGAGGAGTTAAATTGACTACAGTTAAATTGACTACAGTGTTTAACCTTATTGCAGTGCTAAACCTAAAGACCCTAGTATGGAGGAGTAAAATTAAATCATAAGCCCACTTTATTAGGGTGCTTGCTGTGCGATTCTTCTTGTTACAAACAAATCAAGCTAAAATCCAGCTGGCGCTCAGATTTTGTTGAATTTCAGAAATCTAGATGTGGAAGCAGGTTTACGACTTCACTAGAGGGCAGCACCGAATCACTGCTTGGGAGACTTGACTGCTTCATGTTACTGAACAGTGTGTCCTGTGGCAGCCCTGCTGCTGTGGGAGGCTTTGGTTGTGGTTATTGACACAATTTGCCTTTTTAAAATCATATCTGTATTTCACTGTAAGGGAGGCTTAAGTAGTGTGACTTTATCCGCAAAACAAATCAGTTTAGATCAAAGGCTTCTGGGCTTTTAAATACTTAAGTCTTGTACCAAATCTCACTAAAGTAGCTGTGAAGTATTTTAATACCATTTAATCCACATGTCCCGAGACAGTGCCCCTCTTTGCACAGTGTATGCCTCTCCACTTTATCCATGAAGACCCCAAACCCAGCAATTGAAAGCCATGTGGCAAGATGTTAGCAGGTCTAGAATTAGAACTTAGTGGGTTCCTGGACTGGTTTAGTTGGCGTGAACACAAGTTTCTGATGTGCCTTGCCAACCCTGCTGACTTCTGGTTGTGAGAGGTCCGGATTGGATGGAGCAGAAGAGTAAATGGAGGAGGTGTTACAAGACACACTGAGGTGCTGTATAGCCCTGTGTCACTGCTAGTGATTTCAAACAGTGGCAGGAAGGAGAGGTTAAACGTTTCTTTTTGCAAGGTCTGTGACGTAAGTTGCAAGCATTAAGCTCTATGCTGGGTTACGCGGAGCACTTCCCTACAAGAACGTTTAAGCTTTGTACTGAATGCCTTAATTCTTGCTGTTGCGTTTTTATCTTCTGGAAAACTTAACTTACAGCCCCATCCAATATAAAAGAGGGAAGACTTGCCTTGAGAAATACAGGAAACATCAAGGTGCTTGTTGCATTTCCTAATGGGTTTTGAGCGATGACTCTGCCATGTACTAAACAGGTCTTAAGGGTTGGATGATATGAAGTATTGCAAGAAGTCGAAACCGTTACTACTAGTGTGTGGGAGGATATTTATTTGCGGTGGGATGAACAACTGCTGTTAAGGATATGTATCGCTGTACTCTTATTCGGAAAAACTCGGCACTCTGTCAGTTTGCCATGTATTAAGAGCATTTAAGCTTCTGACCTATTTAAAACCTCTTTGTGTTTAATTCCTTTTTTCCTCGCATGGCTTTTTTTCTGGCATTGCTAAGCTGAAGTTCTTTTAATGAATTATTTCTCTGTTTTTCCTCTCCTTCCATTCTCCTTGGCAAAATAAATTTTATTGATGTAGCTCATTAAATATTTATCACCACAGCCTTTCCCCTTCAGGCTGTGATCTTGTCCGATTTTGCAAGCTAAAGGGAATTAGTCCGACTAGTGCTTCAAAAGGAAACCTCCAAGAAAAAAAACAAACCACTGACTAGATGTTAGAGTAACACCAGTTATTTGGAAGGTTATTGGGTTTGCTACTAAGTCTGTCTTGGCTCTGCTCTTTGACCCCCCTCCTGTTTAAGGGCTGTATTTGTGGTGCAGGTGGTTTAGCAAATTCTTAAAGGACTGAATATTTTTTTCTTCTCTTGTGTCTCGTTCGATATCCAGGATTGCTGTTCTTGCAATGATTTGGAAAGTTATGGTCCTGTAAATCTCTTCCATGTGGAACTGTTCCAACTGCTGCATGTTTTTTTCCAAATGCTTGCTGATCAGACAGCAAATCAGGTTCTCTGTGGACATAGTGCCGAACCCATCTAGTGGATGTGGCAGTCATAGCACACCTTGAATAGAAGCTGTTTTCTTGCCTAAGAGTGTTTCTCGAAGTATTTTAAGACCTCTGGTGATCCTCTAAATCCCTTTTATTTGCTATAATTTGTAAGATCAAGGGGGAGGATACAGAGCTCTTCTGGAGGGTGTCTGAAATAAGCCTGTACAGGATAAAATGCTCAGTTACTGCTGTCCCATACCTCCAGGAGCCGAGCTGGTATCCACTGCACCACACCATCGCCTCCTCTTGCACTGAACTCTGCTGTATTTAAGCTGCATTTACTTTTGGTTACGTAACAGCAGCAGTGTGCTGGGCACTTAGTGACACGTTACTGTCATTGGATTTCTTCCGTTGTAAATACAGAACAATGATGTTTTTTTTTGTGGAACAGAATGTCTCTTGAGCACTCAGGCACTTCTGTCCCGTGTTCATGTCACAGCGGGATGGCAATATGGTCTAACCCGGTTTGGGACGCTTTCACTGAGGCAGCCCGCACCTGTGTATCTTCTGCCAATGATTGCAACTATGCAAGTTATACATCGTATTAAATTACTTTGAGACCTCCTAACCTGAGTGAATTCTCGTAAGCTGATCAGGTGCTTTGAAGTGGCTGCAATATGATTTGCTATTCATAATAGATATTGTAAAATGTGCCTGAGATCCCAGTCCTCATAGTGTTACGTTTTGCACATAAGATTGCCTGCCATGAGAGACTCCCATTTTGTGTGTGCAATATTGAATGTTTTATTATGCTTAAACAGATGGGAGGAAGAGTTGAAGCAGAGGGGAGTTTGGAAGCGTGATGCAGGAGTCCTTACTTCTTACAATTGCTACCCATGGCTGCTGTTCTGCCTTGTCAGAAGATCAGGGATCTGTTCATCGTGGGTTTAGTATGTATTCTATTGTATTTTCATTGAGTTTCTACTGAATTGAGACTGATTTAAGAAATTAAGCCTAGCAAGATGTTTTTAACAGATTTACGTGGCTAGGAACTGGGGGGAGTTGAACTTCAATTTAGGATCTTTGACGACACATCCGTTTTATGAGGACCGAGTAACTTCTGTTTGCAAATCCTGATGCAGTATAGTGCTTAGCTGAGGGTCTGTACCACATGCTTAAACACAAGGGTTCTCTATTCCTCTTTAATCTTTCTTTTAAGCTTTGGATGCAGATTTCTAGGTTACTGGAAGACAAAAGGTGTTTTGAGTACTTAAAATACAAAAATAATTGTTGAAAAACCTGTGTAGTCACTCAGAACCTCGGCATCCTGCTGTTCATGAGATTGTTTCAGTTACTCGGTGAAAAACTATTAGCCCTGATCTACTGGGAGGAATTGCATTAAGAATGAAATATTTAAGCCATGTTTGTGTTTTTCGTGTAGCTTCTCTGATGAGTGCATTGCAGCAGCAAGAGCTTGCTCTGAGGCTCGCTGTACTCCGTAGCTGCGTTGTCCTACCTTGGAGGATGCCGTCCTTCATTTGTGCAAACACGTTATGCCTGACTGCGATCGCGGCCGTGCTTATGTGTGCTCTGACAGACTGCAGGGGGTCTGGGACACCCCGCAAGCTACCTTTTTCTGCACACAGGGGTTAGATTCTAGAGATCCCAGCTCAATTTATTGAAGGAGCAGTTTCTTCATAGGTTGGAGGATATGAACTAGATTACAGTAGAAAAAAATATGCCCCCTTTTCACAGATTCCTTCTGTGAATTCTGCAGGGTATTGAATTTGTACCGCTAAGAGCCATTCATCACAAACTACAAGTATCTTATACTGTGGGACAGCCGTTACCGCTCTGCCGAGCTGCAGGATGCTTCAGTTCAGTCAGGGTAAGCTAGAGGGAAACGCTCGCTCTGCTGTGAGATGGAGCGATTGTGGTTTGGAAATGAATGGAAAGGTCTTTGATAGTAGGAAATTCAAGGTTACATTTAATTGAAGAGACCCAAGAAGTGGTTGGGTAAATATAATAGGAAAGTGACGTGGGATTCATGAATAAGAGACAAATTTGTATAAGTTAATTCTGTAACAAAGCCATTATGGCTTATAAAAATATGTGTGTCTATATTAACGCAAACTAGTCTTTTCATCTGCATATATTTATGTAGCAGAGTCAGGCCCCCAAGCTGCTTGTAATAACTACAGAGGAATTCTCAAAGCACTTTGTGCTGGAGTATTTCAGCGATGTATTGTACCACGTACTGAGATGAGGCTATAGAATAAAAGGATTTGGATCAATTAAGATTAATTACTGTAAAAGTTGAAGTATTATGGAGAGATACTTGGCCAAAATTGAGCTAATCTCCAATTAAAGTTTTCTTTCTCAGAAAAAGAACATTGTTTGACCAAACAATGCTGATTGTCTATCCCTAAATTTGTCTCGACCTCTTATAACTGGATGTAGTGACTTATTCTAGCATAACTGTGGAAGAGAATAGAGGCCGTGCCTCGGGATCCCTCAAGCATGTGGATTTTGGTTACGGAAAAAGCCAAGATCGAATGCTGTTTCCAGTTGAGTGGAAAACTCTTGATTTGTGACTCTTATTCCTTGTTTAAAAGATGTGTGACATCAGCCCTGATCGCAAGTGGCTTACCCTAAAGACACTGGGGAATTCAGTAATATGCCGATTATAATGGGATCAATCAAAAGTGTTAAATTTAGCATAGTTAAAATTCCCAAACAGACCTATGTAAGTTCGGGGTAAGTCTAAGCTCTTGGATATTTGAAAGTTTGAAATTCAGGGCTATAAACACTACCCTTTCCCGTCGCAGGGTAGGGGTTACGTATCTCTCTTTCTCCTGGCTGTTGAAGAAATGCTGCAGCTTCACACTACTTCCCTAGGAGTGCTGTGAAGCTGAATCTGTGTTTCTAACATTCCTCAAGGTGTTGGAATAAAATGCATGATAGGCACAGACTAGCAAAGGTGCCGATGATTATGTTCAGAAAAGAAACCAGTATTTTGCTTAGAATTCATCCTATTGCGCTTAATAGCACTTTGTACTTAGCGCAGGTACAACGTCCACTTGATAGTCTTAACGTGAAGGTATTGCATAACTCAAAGCAGTGTCCTGAAGCCCTGCAGGACTAAGTTATGGAAAAACATTAATATATTCTTTGTTTGTAATCATCTGTACCTGCAGCCCTTTCAGCTGGAAGATCCAGAAGGGCTTTATTAAGGCAAGGAATTATGCATGGTAAGTAATATTAGGCTCGTTTCATGGGTGGGGGAAAGAGGCGCAGAGGTGAAATCAATTACATGCTGAGTCAAAACTGGGAATTTCAGTGTAGCTCCTTGATTTCCTGTCACTTTCTTTTTTTAAACACTGGATTAGCTTGTCTCATTGAAAACCGCCTTGTTCTGTTCTTGCACGCACGCCTGCTGTTTCCTTTTTTACTGGCTTGCAGTTCTTGACTGATACGTACGGTGTTTCATGCATTCTCCAATCTGTTCTCCTTCCCCCCGTACTTAAAACTGACTCTGCTGATGGCATTGAGGTTTTTGTGAAGAATACTAGTTCGTATCAGTGTATCTGAGTAGCCTGTTAGCTTTGGCAGGTTTCTGCACAGATATTAATCTTCCAAAACTTCTGATTGTTGCAGAAACTTCAGTCTTGCACAGAAATTTGTGGGTTCCCCTGGCTTTTTTGGACACAGATGAAGATGCAACCCAGCAATGTGGAAGGGAGGGGGCTTTTGTTAAAAATAGATGCAATAAAGGTGGCTGTAGTCAGGGACGTGAAAATAACTACCTTTATAATAAACTTATATGAACATCCTGCTGTCTGCATGGCTAATAATGCCAGAGCTGCTCTTCCACTGTGGATTTTGTCTAAGGTCCTAAACATTTTGTCACCATCTGTCTCCATTCTGTAGGAGAGACATTAAATAAAGCCTTTAAGAGAGATGGAATAAACCCCACTCCCAAGCCCCCAAGAAGTAAGTTCTTACACAAAGCCTGAAGGAGACTACCTTTAATGTCAGCTCTCTGGTTTCTTGTTACCAAGGTGAATTCCGGTGGTGTTAGGGGCATTTTAGGTGTTAGGGGCCCTGATATTTCAGGGCCATGACATCCTTAACAGTAGAAAGATTACCCAGCAGTTAGCAACAAGTTTAGAAGAAACCATCTATGGGAGTTTTAATCTGTGACAATTTCTACAAGCTCAATCACTCAAAGGCAAATTGGAAAAAAAAGAAAAAAAGGTGTTCGGTAGCATGCAGTCAGCATTGTAGCTGGTGCTGGAATAATTACTTAATGTTATTTTGCTTATCTGAGCTCAGGGCGTCTTAGTAAACAAATGTCTCATTACAATACACGCCGAACCGTGCACTACGTTCGGTATTCTCCTACCTCTATCCAGAAAGAAGCTGATACACATGCCTGGAACGGCATTTTTTGGGGCATACCTTTAAAATTAGCAGCCATAACAACTCCCTGATTTGTTTGAATATATCCTCCAGCAAATCATGCCTTCACCTCAGAGCAATTAAAACAATGGAACAGAACTTCACTTGAATGCGTTTAATGCTTTACTCCTGCTTTTGCCATATGCTGAGTTCTCCCAGAGGGAGAAAATCTGAGTACCATATAAGATTTTCCAAACAGAATAATAAACGAGTGGGTGTTTGAGCTCTGAAAGGATATGAATCTCTGATGCTGGCTTAGCTGATTTGGTATTTTAGTTGCATAGAGTAAATTCAACATTTTCAGGTGCATTTTCAGCTCAGAAACCTGTGTGCGCTTATGCAAAACGTTGCCAAGAACAAATGAAGGTGAAGCACACAGGATAAATTAATGAACAGGTTAGGTCTCTGGTATCCCACTTTCCCAGCTCTGGAAGATTTTACTAACTTGTAACTATAGTAATGAACACTTCAGTTTTTGCCGAAGGGCTCTGTGGGAAGAGGAACCCATGCCCCAGCCCCTCCTGCCCTCTGTGCCCAACGTGGGGCACGGCTGCCTGGCAGGTGGTCGCTGGTAGCCCAGCCAAGGGTTCCTCAAGGCTCAGCAAGTACAAGCAGCCTTCGCTATTGCCATGAAATAGCGTCTGTTATCCTGGTTGGATGCAAAGGGATGCTATTTGGATGCTTTTCTATGCAAGGAGGCTCCAGGGGGCTGGTGAAGGATGGGTGAGACAAGGAGAAGGCTCGTGCTCGGCCATTGATGCGTTGTACCACAAGGCAGAAGTTCAGTGTGGGGAAGATGCTCAAGGGGAGGGGAAACCTAATTTTTCTCCTACTGCTTACAGGTCGCAAGAGTTCCAGACACTGGGTGTCTCTGGTAATCAGTATTTTAGCCGTCTGGCTAATGAGTGACAGAAAGCTGGTGTTATAGGTCTGGTGTGGTTCTGGGTGTAGGTCTAGCTTACTACTTCAGTAAAAGCAGCGAGGTCTCTGGCTGCCCGCATTTGATGTCTGTCAGACTGATGTCTGAGTCCCAGAATTCCCAAGTTGCTCTTGCTCTTCTGAGCTTTTCTGCCTTTTCCCCAATCTGTCCTCTGGGGTGTCTCTTCCTTGCTTTTAGCAGATGCAGGGAAGACCCTAGAAAAAAAGATTGCAGTAAGTCTCCAGCTCAGCCGGCGCTCTTAATCTAAAAATATGAGGCACATAATTGCTGTTAACACTCATAACAGTTTTAAGTCTGTGCAAAGATAGCCGGTATTTTTAATGGGGCTACTTCCCAGTTAGATTATGTTCCTGATGAGTATGTCACTGCTTCATTAGTTTTCTCCTCTCGTAGTTTTCCTGCATTTTGGTAGCAAATGGCCCTTTGCTCTCAAGGACGCAGCCAGAGCATGTGTTTCTGTGAAGCGCGTGGCGATAACACGCACAAACATTTTAACATGTAAGTGGCCATGCTGCTTCCAGAGATCAGCGTGGTAAGAAGGGGGTGGGAAGAAAACTTGCAAAAATTGAGTTTAGTAAATGTTCATGGTAATGATTTTATATACATATATATATATGCAGTGGTGATAAATGCGAAGAGACTGATCTATTCCAGCTGCTAACATATACTTCATTAACTTTATTAGGCAAAATTACTTAAGACTTAATAAATATCAAATGCTAGTCCCTGCAGAGAGTGGTATTATAGCATTTCAAGCATCATTAATTGCTGGAGCATACCCTTGCACACGTGTGTTGTAGCAGAAGGGAGCACTCTAAAGAACTCAGAGGTATATATTTTCTGTCAAACAATGTCATGAATGCATGGGAGTTTTAAAAGTATTTCAAGGAGTTCCGCATTTCATTGACCATTTGTACTTATGCCTTATTCCGAAGTTTTTACCCAACAAAATATCAGCTGGGTATGTTGGGTGTTTCTGGCTGGGTGAAGGTTTACAGGGTTGTGGTCTTAGATTGCAGAAATCCTTGATTTCTGAGGTGCTGAACACCTGTGTTCTGACTGGAGTCAGTAGTGGAAACTTGCACCAGGTGTTGTTACGGGGGCCTTGGGGTTCATTCCTTCTCCTCCTGCACTCACCAGGTGGAGCAGACTTGGGGTTAAATGCTTAAGATCTACTTAGTATCAATCATTCACCTCCAAGCCTTGCAAATGAAACATAGATTCAACAAGCCCTTACAAAATGGAAAAAAAACCTTCAAAATCATGAGGCTGGGCCTTGTTCCCACAGAATTCAGAGGGAGCAGGTACATATTGCTCCATTTTAGACTGTTTTTTAATTACAGCACCAGATTTGTCACCATACTGGGTAAAAATTGTCCCTTACCTGTACTAGGAACAGTGACCATCCAAGGTATTACAGAAATGTCTACACAAATGGGTCTGTGCCAAGAACAAGGACAGGTTGAACTTGTTAACAGTGGCCCGTTATTGGGTTAAATGGACAAGCCTGGGTTAGCAGGTGTGTGATGGGGCAGCTGTGCAGCAGGGTGCTCTACTTGAGCAGGCTCAGACCCATGTCAGAAGCTCCCTGTACAGATAAATTCACCTTGGATCAAGGCGTGCCTGGCTTCAGGAAGGCAGGTAAGAGTTTCCCCTACGATATAATACTTGTCCTAGAGGTCAAAACTTTGCCTGTTGGTCTGCTTACACAATGCTGGTAAGTCGCTTTTGTGCAGCTCAGAGCTGGAGGTCCAGATAATGGCTTTGACCAGTTGCTTCTCTAGAAGTTTTTGTTGTGTTATTTTGATAATAACTGAGTTTTGGAGAAGGATATTTCCAAAGGAATTTATAAGGGCTTTCTTGAAAGCCTCAGGGATAGATCGGTTAATCTAAGCATGGTGAGGAATGGGGAGTGCAATAATATTATTGTTGCAGAAACAGTGTATTTAGGAACAGATTCCTGAGATGTCTGCTTGTATTCACAGATTTATAATGGGGACGCTATGAGAATGCAGGCTGAAAAGAATAACTGCTAGGTCAGGACACTGCTTACCAATTTCTTGGTCTCTTCCCTAATTCTCAGTTTCTTGCTGGTGTTTTTGGGTCTGCCTGCTGTCTCTGGGGATTGCCAGTTTACAGAGGAGGCAGCAGCTGCTGTGTCCTTTGTCACCTCCCCTCTGCTTGGATTAGCTTTCCATGGTATCGTCTCATGAAATGTCTGTTCAGCATTAATCTGCACTCTTAAAAGTTAAAAAAAAAAAGAATGTTAAGGTATTGCTGTGATTAGGAAATTTATGAGTCCTCAACGTTTAGTGTTGAGAGCCCCTGAAATTAGTGTCCTAATTAGTCCTTCTTTGAGTCCATCTGTGCCGGGGATTTTTATCATGTTAAATGCATTAAACCTGGTGACTGCACATGCAGCCAGCTATTCTGAAGGACCCGCAGCCTGGTGTTAGCCCTGTTGTGGCTGCACTGGGCATAGCAATGGGACTTTTAAAACCAGTAAGGATGAGGAGGAAGGTAGAAGTGCTGCAGGAGCTCATATTGGATCAGAGATGCATCCCTTGTGCTCCCCTCCTCACAGGTTATCATATTTTGTGTTCTGTGTATGAAGTCGTTCAGTTGCTCTCGGTGTGCGTAAAATTACCACAGGGTCTTGCTGTGTAGTAACTCTTAACTGTGTTAGATACATCTCCATGAATTATGCTGACAAGGTTGCCTGATGTTGCTTACCCCCTCCCCTTGCCGGCTGAAGGATGGTGTGGGCTGTCTGCAGGTATGTCCCTCGCGAAGGTGGCGATGAGCTGCTGGACAGATCTGCCACTAATACCCGCGTGTGCTTCTAGGTAACCTGTTGGGCGGTATTTTTGCTGATTTGGTCCCTTTGAAGCAAAACAGAACAGGCTGTATTGACGGGCTGAGGCCAGCTGTGTGAGGTTTAACAAGGCCAAGGACCAGGTCCTGCCCTTGGGTCACACCAACCCCAGGCAACGCTCCAGGCCTGGGGCAGAGGGGCTGGGAAGTGCCCGGCGGAGAAGGCCCTGGGGGTGCTGGCTGACAGCCGGCTGGGCATGAGCCAGCAGTGCCCGGGTGGCCAAGGAGGCCACCAGCCCCCGGGCTTGTGTCAGCACTGGGGTGGCCAGCAGGAGCCGGGCAGGGATGGGGCCCCTGTGCTCGGCCCTGGGGAGGCCCCACCTCGAATGCTGGGCTCAGGTTTGGGCCCCTCGGGACAAGAAGGGCCTTGAGGGGCTGGAGCGTGTCCAGAGAAGGGCAGCGGGGCTGGGGCAGGGTCTGGAGCACAGGTGTGCTGGGGGGCGGCTGAGGGGGCTGGGGGGGTTTAGCCTGGAGAAGGGGAGGCTGAGGGGAGCCCTTCTCGCTCTCTGCAGCTGCCTGAGAGGGGCTGGAGTGAGGGGGGGGCTGGTCTCTGCTCCCAAGTCACCAGTGACAGAACGAGAGGGAACGGCCTCAGGCTGCGTCAGGGGAGGTTTAGGTTGGATAATAGGGAAAATGGCTTCCCTGCCAGAGGGGTCAGGCCCTGGCACAGGCTGCCCAGAGAGGTGGGGGAGTCACCGTCCCTGGGGAGGTTCAGAAAACATGTAGACGTGGCACTTGAGCACATGGTTTGAGACATGGTAGCGTTGGGTAAATGGTTGGACTTGATGATCCTACAGGTCTTTTCCAACCTTAACGAATCTGTGATTCTGTAAAAGAGCAATGGATGACTTGTAAGCATGAAAAAAGGCCTCGTATTTTGTTGGAAAAGAATTTGTACTACTTCTGCAAAGAAGCTTCATGTTTTTATCTGTAAATGTCTTGGAAAATTTTGAAGGGGGGAAAGACACCAAGCTTTTTATAAAAAGAGCCTTCTGGTGCTCTTACTCATAAGAACCATATGCAGAGTAGTCGGTGTGGATAAGCGTTCTCTCGGCTGAACTCTGCTACCCAAGGGAACAGGATGTTCTTTAAAGTTCAAATAAAAATTGAAATCTTTTGTATGTTCTCTTTGTCTAATAGTATGTAGAAACACACATCTCTGATATGAGGTGGGTTGTTTATTTTTTTGTTCCCCTCCCCGTTTCTCTGCTCAGGCAGAAGGATTCTTATTCTGGTAAATCTTTCTCCAACTGAATGAAAACATGGATTTAAAAAAAGGGTGAAAACCCATAGTTATTAGGCCATGTGGCAGAATTTGTGCAGTGATGCAGCTAGCTTGATCAGCGTGAGAGCATGCAGGAGTGAAACAGCTGGCGAGGCTGTATGGGGCCCCGCCGTCATGTTTAGTCATGATCATGTCTGCTGTTCAGCTCTACAGCTCCCTGTAGGGCTGGGCTCCGGGGCTTCCCTGCTCTAGCGGCTCTGCTGAGGGGTGCTGGCTCTGCTGTTCCTGCTTCTGATAACTGCTGGAGAAAACTCATCTGCAGGGCTAAATCCTTTTCATGGTGAAGTTCTATTTTTCTTTTTCCCCCCCTACATCTCTGTTTTCCAACCTCACTTCTTTCTTTTTAATATAACTAGCCCAAGTGGGATAAAGGCAAAGAGTAAGTTGCTGCAGCCTAGGTAAAATTTATAGCTTTTTGAAAAGCTCCTACAACTCAGGATGTTAATTGTAACCTGGGACTGGAGCTTGAAGAAATAAATCTTTAATAACCTCATGCGCTTCTGCTGGAAAGTGGAAAAAGACTGAAAAGTCTCTTCCCCTAAACACCCCACTGTAACGTCTCTTTGCAGCAGTTTTAGTGATGGGACAAAACTTGGAATTTTTTTTAAAATCTTAGAAGTAGTCCCAGGTGTTGCATATGTGTACTAGGGCTGTCTACAGATTTTTCCAGTGTCCAGTGTAGTGGTGGTGTGGGTGGGGGAGAGCAGGAGCGATGTCCCCTTCGAGGAACGGGGACCGCTCAGTGAGGCTGGGAAATGGAGGGTGTGCAAGGGGCGGTTTGCATGGCTGGATTTCCTCGTTTTCTCTTGTTCTGCCTTCTGTTTTACCCGGGGCTTATCTCGCTTGTATGCACACGTAGGTATTTTCAGCTTTTCCCAAGCAGGGCCTGAATTAATTTTCTTTGTATAGTTTTACTGATATAAGATGGCAGCTGCAAGTCCAGCCGTAGACCAGGATCCCTTTGCTGTAGGCAGGCACAAATCAAAAGGATATCATCTCCCTGAAAAAGGTTTGTGAGGTTGTATGTTTGCAAAAGTAAATCCAGTTTCTCCAAATTTGTTTTTCATTCTGAGGTGGTAAGTGAATCTGTTCTGCTGTTTAGCTGTAAGACCCTAAAGTCACTTGAAGAGTATGGAAGAGGGTTAAAAAAAAGTAACAACCTTCTGAAAATTTAAAATGAGCAGGTTTCATGACCCAGCAGATGAATTCAGAAAGAATCAAGTGATACGTGGCAGAGGTAAGACATCTGATGAACAGCTCCAGTACAGGAGGGCGAATGATGTCAGCTTCATTTGGAAGTAATTGTTTTTGTACCTGGCTGGCATGTAAACTACAATAACCTGACTTTACAATAACCTGACACTACAACGTGCTCCTCAGTACAAATGGGCAGTGAAAGCAGATGTTTCGTTTTAATATTCAACTAGCAGCACTTCAATGGCACCTAATTAATTTACATATAGATATATCTATTCAAGAGAGAAAGCCGCTGTAAAGCTGGAATGTTTCTACAAATACTGGTCTGCAGCTTCTCCTGACTTGCAAAGCGTGAGTTTATTGCTGGACTAAACATGCCGAGGAAAGGCAGAGAGTCCAAAACTGGCTCAAGAGGTAAGGTATGGACTCAAAATATTTTTAGCTCTCTAAGACAGTTTCTAGTCAGTAGACAGAAAATAATCACCACCTGATGGCAGCTCATTCCAGTCTGTAAAATAAGTCATTGGTCTCATTTTGTTCTCCAGTAGACAGGTATACTCATCATCCAAAAAATGCTCACCAGATTTAGCACTAATTAGCTGCCTTGCAGGCAGTCTTTGCCCAGAGACGTAAATGTGAGAGGAACACAGATGTTAAAATATCCATTTATCCTCAGAGTTTGTTCCTTTTCTGTCTATCTTGTACTTTTTCTTGTAGTTTGGCATTTATGTCTGCGTGCTGTGAAGGTTAAAGAATGTGGCCCTTTGTCTTTCAGTGAAGCGATCTTTGCAAACAATCAGTATTTTTATGAAGCCTTGAGAACAGCTAGTGCCCAGCGGGCCAAAACGCTCTCGGGTGAGGCATTTTGATGGGATGACGCCACAGGTGTGGATGATACCTACAAGCTCTGTTGAAGAGGCTGCCATGCAGCAGAACTTTGTGAAGATGGGCAAATTCAATGTATCCCTCCACAAGCTTGTTTGTAATTCTGCTGCCATGTACGAACACCTTCCATTCAAGGAACCTGGTGTTAACAAATACCTGGGAGCACTGGAATCCATCCTTGGGATTCAAAGACAGACCGATACCCAGGTAAATCCCTAGTTCTCCTTGATCCCTATAAATCCATAAGCATCACAGACTGTTTTTCCAAGTCTCACTTTCCCGAAGTTGTTCCAAGTGCTCCATGTAGATAAGGATTCTCCAGACAAGTATGTTGGGGAAGCGCAAAGCTCTGTGGGCCTTAGGGGTCGTAGCAAGCCCCTGTAATGCAGAACAGGATTGAGGTGTTGGTGTGTTGGTAATGTGACTTCCTCACGTATGTATGATGTTCCGTTGGCTTTGTAGATTTTTGAAAGCAAGCTATTTTTGTGAAGATTAAAACTCTACTGACTATCTGACTGGCTGAATGAAAACCTTAGAGTTCAGACCTCTCTGTCTCTCCCTAGATTTTCTCTGACCACTAAATGATCTTTATTGTATTTCATTTTATGTGATAAATTCATTTCAGTCTGTGATAGAGTTATCCATTGCATCCCCTCCTCAGACAGAAGCTGATGAGGTCTCAATTTTCCAAATAGGCTTCATCTGCAGTTGCAGAAACCTCTGAAAACTGAGGCTGCTTTTCTTCCCCCGTTTGCAGTTCCAGAGAGTAAAGAGTATGCAGAGGTATGAGGAACACAGCCCAGAGCTTTTCAATTAGAAATCCCTGTTGCCAGAGCTGGGGAGAAGTCCTGTCTCTGCCAAAGGAACAAGTGCAGCGAAAAGCAATGGCCTTTCATTTTCTCTAATCTGAAAATCTACCAGAGGAGCCGTCCCAAGCATTGTGTCTTGGCTCAGCGTTGCCCCAGCTACTTCTAACCTGCGTGGAGCTGGAGCAAACACTACACAGTGGGGAAAAACCCTGTTCCCTATTACCATAGGGCATATATCCTACTTTATAAAGCTCTTTAAAAATATTAAAAATTAAGAACTCTCTTAATGAGTTTTAATTATGTATTTTTTGGCATAATATGGACTTTGTTTTCTTTAGTGGGTTCTGTGGCTGTGCTTGGGTATCTGTGTATTTCTCTGCTGCTATTTGGGAAGAGCCGTATTTTTACAGGAACATAACCTGTTTTCCCTTTATGGTAATTGTTTTGGAATAAGAAGTAATCATCCAGGACTGACCAACTCGCTTTACCAAACATTCTGTTCTCAATTCTAGTAAATTGCTTTGAGAATTGAACAAAGCTCTGCTCAATCAAGCAAGATATCCATTCCAAAGAACCCCAGGAAAGTAAACCGAACATAATTTTGCCTCTTGCAATAATCTCTTTTACTACTTAAAGGTAAAACTGTAAAAGCATGATTCCAAATGCACAGAACTTGCGAATCTTCATTCATCAAATAAAGAAATCAATTTGATAAGTAACTTCATGTTCCTTGTCTAATTCCTCAGACCTGGCAAGTGTTTAACTTTGAATTTATTACGAATAGAGCGATACTGTTTTGATAAACCCGCCTGTCTGTGGATGTCAGTGTTCTGAGTTCCGAGTGAAGGTATTGAGCTCTTTGGAAGGCACCTGCAGGTGGCTGGCAGGTGGCAGCGTGGCATCCTCTTTCCTCCTTAAGGAGCTTCTTGTGCCCCTGGGTTCCAGCTTTCCTTTCTTAAATGCAGCCAGTCTTTGTCCACACTGGAGCGAGAAAGGGGCTGCCTGCGGTTGTGGCTGCTCTTTGTTCAACTGATCCTTCATGTTTGAGCATGTGGGTTTAAAAAAACCAGATGCCGGATGGCCAGAACTTCCAAGTTTTGCTGGTATTTCAGGGTGTAATACTAAACCAACACAACTGTTGTGCTACTTGGTGGACGATAAGTGCTTTACCACTTCAGATCTGACTATTGGGTATTACTGCAACTCTCTTGTTTGTATCTTGAGTGGTATTTGTTGAGAGAAACTTCCTACAGCTTGTATCTCAAACTTAACACAGAGAAGCCACTGGCTGAACGAAGAACATTGATAGACTGGTATCCCTGGTGGGTCAGGGATATGTTTGGTTGGGAAAAAATAGTATTAAAAAGAGAATTCTTCTGCTGGAGTATGGTAGTTGAATTCAGCAAGGCTCAGTGTGGCACCTGTTGGGGGAAGAAGCTTAAGGATGCCAAAGGAATGAAATATGGGAGCTGTCTCACTACAGCAGCCCACTTTACTGGACCAGAAGATTTTTTTTCGTCTCCCCCATAGGTATTTGCACCCCGTGACATATCTGGTGGTGCCCGTTGCCCACATAAAGAAGCTGAAATTTAGAGAAATTGGGTGTTTTACCTTGCCCCAGTTAACTTGACAGCATTAACTTGCATTAAAAATCTGTTGCGAGGGAGTTTGTGGTTGAACTTCCATATTTTGCAGTGGTGGGCAGGACATAGGGACCATATGTAAAGAGGAGATGTTTGTACCCACATCTGTGTGCAGAGTTTTATGATGAATAAAAAAACATGAATGTTTGAATACTGATGAATAATGGGGTGAACATCTGTATGCTCAGGGTTTGGCTTCATAAATCCAGTATCCAAAGTCTTTTTGGTCTTGAGTAAGTTCAGAAGAGTGATGGGGCATCTGACCACGGAAATATTGTCAGTCTTCTAGCTCCACAGCTTGCCTGTGATGCAGACTTGCATAAGGATAGGAAATGGTAACCACAGGTTGGTGCCGGGGCTCCTCGTCTCCCTGCAGCGCAGGGAGCGGTGGGGGTGGTGTATCTCAGTAGGACAGGGCAGCTGAAACTTGCCTGTGCGTTTTATTGGCAGTGTCTCTGCAGGTATTATCGGTATCCCCTGTGCTCCAGACTAAACCTCACAGGATAATGCTGTCTAGACAGCATCTTGTTTGCTGTTTTTTTGCTGTGTGAGCTAAAGAGGTACTTGTATGGATGGGAAAAATCCCCTGTGATCTTTCCTCTCTCTATGTGCTGTACATTACCTGTAGTGTTGGGATCCAAACCTTTCAACTTCCCCCCCCCCCCGCCCCTCCTCCATTTAATTTGTTGGTTGCATTTGTTGTTTCATGTCATAGTTGGTTAAGTCTGAAAGCGTGTGTGCTGGCTTCAGTGCCATACCGTATCCTTGCACTGAGGCACAGTGCGGCCACCAGCACATGCGCTCTCCCATTTTCTTAGGGAAAGAAAAAAGGTAATCAAAGTTTTTATGGGAATAAGAAAAGTGACATTGGAGGTAGTTATTGTTCACAGAAAGGCTGGCTTTTCCAGAATGGTATGAAGGTTTCTTATACTTCATCATTTCTATTTGTATGGAAGATAGGTAGTGGCTGCTTGAGAGAAACCATCTACCTCTTGAGTAAATAATATTTTATAGGCTTCTATAGACTTTCTTTTTTCTTTTAAAGATTATAAAATAATAAATACGACAGGAACAAAAAGTTAGGGCTTTGAAATCACTGGGGTGTAACAAGCTAGTAATAATAGAGCCTTTGAAAAGGGCAGCACACCTGGGAAAACACTGGCATTTTCAGGGCTAGTATAAATCCAGGTTAGTAAAACAACTAAATAACATCAGTAATCTTAGCACTACAAGTGTCTTCAAACACTGGGCAGAGTGCTGCGATGTCTTCAGTCTACTCTTTCTCCATGAGACTTCTGTTTTGAGATAGCTGCATCTTTCACTAGTGGAAGCTCTTTGTGGTTGGTTCTTTTGGTCTTTGCCAAAGCAAAACTCCCACTGAAAATCTTCACACCGAAAATCTTCACACCAGCCTCTTAGTGTTGAATTATGTTGGAAACCAGACCTGACTTTAGCTTAATGTTATGTATAAGCCCTTTAAATATAGGTAAAAATACATTTAGTAAAAATCTAATTAAGAGTTCCTGCTTTTAAATGAATCTTGTAAATAAAAGCTAGTTAATGCCTGTGAGTCAATATCAAATGCAATCTGACTTGGAGTTCTAGAAATCTGTTTTCATGTACATAGAAAAAGGGCTAATTATTCTCTTTATACACTGTTTACACACAGAGTACGTGAATGTTGGAAACAACTGAAAAAGTCAGTGGTGCTTCGAAAAGGGGAGGAAGATTTTCTTAATTCAGTAAAAAAAAATCCCCCAGAAGAGCATCCCAGTTGGTCTGTGTGTGCTCATGGTGCTTCCCAGTGCTTCACCAGGCTTATCCGTACGTGGTAACGAACGCATCTGCGCAGTACTTCCCAACTTCTCATACTGACCGCTGTGCCGACACCGGCGCGGCTGCTGCCAGAGCTAATGCTGTAACCTCTTCCTGGGGGCTCTGTGGGCCCAGGAGAGACCGTGCTCTAGAGCAGACAGGTTGTCCTGGCAGGGTGCAGATGGCTTGTAGCCTGTTGGACACTGGAGATCTTGGACTGTGTGTGCTCTGGAAGCTCGATATTCTCTAAAGAACATGCTTTTTCAAGGCTTTTAATTTTGCGCTATGGAGACTCACCTTTCTGAATGTCAAATAGCTGAGGTCAGTCCTGTTTTCTGAGCTAGGATTCAGAGCTTACTTGGCAGTCTGCAAATCAACATGGCAGAACATGTGAAACTTGAAGGTTTTTCAGTAATCTGGATGTACTAATAATATTAACACGTATAAATGGGAAGCTGTAAATGAAGTGTATCAACTTCCTCTTGGATAATGGAAAAATAGATCAAAAATAAACAGGTGAACAATTTTCTAATGCTTTCAATTAACATTTTTCTTGTTTCTTGCAATTAAAATTGATTGCTCCAATTGTCATCTGTCTAGAAAATTGATTATTCGTATTTATTACTGTTGCAGAGTCCTGCCTCATATATCTATATCTATTTTAAACTCACTTGTATACAATACCTTACTCTCTTGGAAGAGTCTTTCAGTGTTTGCATCTTTATGGGATGGTAATTCACTGATGAAAGAGGTTCTCTGATCCTCTGATCTGACTGCTGTTGAGTAGCTCTCCTCTTTTCAGAGCAAGAGTAGAACAGTGCCGTTCCAAACTAGCATTGATAAGTACTTCCAGATTCCATGTAATCTATTTGACTGTGCCATAACCACTGCCTTCAGTACTATTATAGCAGGAGGTAACAGAGTGGAGAGAGGTTGATTAAACTATGAAAAAGAATAAATCTTTAGGCTACATAGTAAAAATGTAGTGCATAATCTGGCTAGGTTTTGGTGAAGGTCAGGGAGAAGTGATTACCCAGCCATACCTGCGTATTAACATCAGGAATTTGGGCGAGGGAATGGGAATGTACGTAAAGGCCTGCAGGGGCCCTCTGGGGTTGGGAGGTCTAGGCACCCTGGTGCTGTCCTGGGCACCCTGTTGTCAAATCCTCTCGGAAAAGTAAAAAAAGGAAAGGAAATGGGGTGTCCAAACAGGAGGACAAGGATGGTGCAAAGAAAGAAGTATTTATCCA
Source organism: Phalacrocorax carbo (assembly GCF_963921805.1). Taxonomy (NCBI): domain Eukaryota; kingdom Metazoa; phylum Chordata; class Aves; order Suliformes; family Phalacrocoracidae; genus Phalacrocorax; species Phalacrocorax carbo. Next base: position 3,011,003 of record NC_087528.1, read on the forward strand.
TGTCACTGTTTGTAGATGAATTTATGATGAAAAAAGGAGGACGTTTGTAACTGTTGATGCAGTGAAGTTTTGAAACAACTTTCCTGTTGGAATTGTGTAAGGAAGAAATCTTAACTGGCTTTAAGATAAAGCTTATTGTCACATGGGGGTTACAATAGGAATACAAAGCCTGATCTGGAGCAGTGGGGGACAAAAAACCTAAAATAAACTTAAAATGTCTTTTTTAAAAAAAAAAAAACACTTTATTTTTACTCAGTACTATTTTTCTCATTTAAAGTCTCTTCAGAGTTTGAATTTCTCATAGTTATGCACATAATTGACTAAGGCTTTCCAGTGCCTAGAGAGGCACGTATTCAGCACAGTTTCTGGATTATTGTCTCTTTAGATAAAGATCTTCAGGGGGAAAAAAATTGCACGTTATGATGCAAAACTCTGAGGCCGGTGTTAGGGTAGGACTAGATCACATTCCTGTAACACTTTGCATTCAGCATTTCTGAGCTTGCCAAATTGAAGTAGAGGGAAGTTAGGGAGGCTTGTTTAAAGTAATTTTATCACGGGCAGAGGTAGAACTAGGAACTATAAATCCCTATTTCTTCTATTTATGTGGGGTAATCTTCCTTGAAAACACCACGCGTAGCCTACAGAAGCGACCGGAGGTTCGTTCCCGCTTTAGCCTGCGGGCAGCACTCCTGGATTCTTGCTAACGTTGAAGTGAATACTCCGAGCCTGTATTTATAGTGCAGCCATCTCTAATGCCGCAGGAGAAACTACGTGTCTCCTTTCAGCTTGATGCATTTCTCAGATTAAGGGCTTTGCGTGACTGCGGATGCGTCTGTGGCTCCTGCGCTGGTGATGCTGCTTGGCTGCGATGCGGAGGCTGTGGGCCCCCTCGGGAGAGAATGAATGAAATCTCCGGGTGCCCTGGTGGCCTGGTCTCCTGCTGCCACGCGCATGCCTGGGTGGGGTGAAGGAGTTTTGTGAAGGTGAATGTAAACAGGGCCAAGATGTTTCATTTTGAAGTGACAGATATTTTTCCCTTCGCTTTTTGTTTTTTCTTTAAGAAATGTGATATAAGGAACTGTGGGTGCCACCAGCTGTCAAGAAGAGGTTGGTCATTAAACCAAAAAATTCTAATTTTAGTAGGTTTTATGAGGTTAATAAGTACCTATAAACTAGTCATTAGTGTGTGGATAGTACTGATGGAAGCTACTTTCTTCTAGTGAGGCACATCTTAGACCTGCATAGAGTCAATTTGACCCTATAACTTGGCATGTTGATCATCAAATAGGAGGCAGCACCACCTCCTTCAGGTTTGAGCTACCTTGGGATAATAACTGACAGGACCCTGGGTTGTTTTTTGTTTTGTTTTGGGTTTGGGTTTCTTTCATTATGGTATTTTCTGCATTCATTTCTACTAAAGGTAATTTTGAGGCATCACCCTTGATTGACATCTCCTATCAGAAACATGGAGCCTTCTCGCATCATGGAGCTTCCCCTGACGTTTGGTGGGAACAGACTGGTGATGCACTTCAGTTATTTGTTTTCCTTCAATACTGCATAGCTGTTCAGGGGAGCACTGTGTCTGTCTGAGCACGGGCTACTGCTTTGCCGTATGAGTTGTCCCCAGATAGTTGGCTTTATTCCTTGCAATTATAAAATGCATTTTTTCATTCCTATTTTATGTGATTTTCTTGAACACTGAGTATTTTCTGTTAAGTAATGGGATGCGTCAGATGTTTTCAATCATGTCTCTCTCTATTTTTAATGCAATATTATTTAAAGAGAGTCACGCTCGATTACTCGTGGGCTGATATTCCTGAAATTTGATTGACATTCTTAATTCAAAGCATTTCTGGGGTGTATTTACAGATTTATTTTTTTTTCTACCATGTATGTGTTTGTATTTAAAAATGCTGTTTGTTTAAAGAAAACAAAGATTAATTTTACACACCTCAGTGCCATGTGACAGTGCTTGTCTGTTCCTGTTCACCTTAATGAACTTTAGAAAAACATTTGCTTTCCGCCGAAAGTATTCTGTTCGGAATCAGGATGTTACATGATGTAAAGACAGAAAAAACCCCAACAACTTCCCCTTCCGCACTGTGTAGTTTGTGCTTTTGGGTTTTTGTGTTGGTGTGTTTTTTCTTTCCCCCCAGACAAAAGGAAGCCATTGTATCTTTTTAAATAAATTTTGGGAAGTGTCTTTTTTTTTTGGAACAAATAATGAACCTTTTAGGGCTGCTCAGAGCATTTGAGATAAGATTGTGCTACCAGAAGTAATTTCCTAATGAGAAATCTGCCCAGACCCCTTTGCATGTTGATAACAATTTAATAGCAAATGATGTCGGAGGTGTTGCCAGATATGATGGAAGCAACGTGGTGCCCCTAAACGGGAATCTTTCAGACAGTGTAAGCAAGAGAGTCAGATTGTAAATTGAGCCTGATAAAGAGGCAGTTAATTATTTCCTTTGTTTTCTTTTTCATTTCACTTTTATTTCTCATTTCTGCTGGCATTTGATTGCACTGTGTGCTTTTTCTTATTTTGCTGTATCAGACTACCTGTTGTCACAGTTTTCTATTCTGAATTTTTAATCCTTGTAGAAACTATATGCCATGTTTTACTTTCACCACATTAGACATCGATGGATTAGCCATATCTCTAAGAACACATAAGCTTTAGCTGTGTTAATTTGTATTTTAAGAATGGCATTTATGCTTATTAAGGAAGCTTATATCTGAGAGGAAAATTTTTTTTATTACTGCTGGGCTGTGTAAGTAAAGCCAGCAGCAGCCCAGTCCTTTGAAACTTAATATAGTCGTGACAAGGTAGTTCTCATTCAAACTAGCTGGCCAAATTCAGCATAGACCTTGATCCTGCACCAATACAGAACTTGAACTAATATGAAGTTGTGGCAGTCAAAAAGCTGATCAGAGAGAACGTTATCAGGTGGTATTATGGATGCTGTGATCAGAAAAAAAGTCATTTAACTAATTTCAAGATGACTTTTTGTCACTTCAGGTGACTTACAGTAACAAGCACCTGGCTTTCAAGCCTTGCAGTTTTTCTCTTATGTCGATGTGTCAAAGACCTGCAGAAACAAACTGGTCGCACACAGAAAAGGCCAATTAAAATAAATACTTTGTTTGATGGGATATGCTACTAGTACCCAGAGTAAACATCACTGACAGAATACTTGAAGCTCATTAGGAAAGATGTTTAATTTCTGTTTTCCCCTTCAAACCAAACTAATAGTAAATAATTTGGTGCCTTCCCCCCCCCCCCCCCCCCCGGGGATTAAATGGTATGGAAGCATTTAAGATGAGATAAATTGAACTAGCCTTTAGGTGTCTAGTTCAAGACAACTGCCTAGACTCCTGCTGCACTCGACAGAGGTGCTGACAGCTGTAGAGGGCAGTTCATTTTACCTGCCTTAGCTGCTGGGTTGTGTAGCCCCAGCGTCTTTATCTGAATCAAGCCCAGCTGAGGTGTCCTCCTCTATCTGTGTGACTGCGGTAGGACTAGTCAGTTTGGCCAGCTAATAAATCCGGCTTCAAGGATGGCACTGAAGGCACCTACAGGACCATTTAGTTGCATCTTCTGTGAGATCTCTTGTAAATTTTTACAGGAGAGGGTTCAATATGTTCACTGGAATCAAACATACGTGACCAGGTCGCTGCGATTTTGCCAGGTGCCGCCTCACCTGGGTCTCCCCGCAGGCGAGGGCGGTGTGGGACCATGCTCCCTGCAGACAGCAGTTGCTAAATGACAACCTGGGTGATTGGCTGGGTGAGGTGTTTGTGAACGGTCTGCCCTGGATCCCAATAACAGCTGAAACCGTGTGCTGAGCTGCTGGTCTGGCTCCTACGAGAGGGGAGTGAAACTTCGTGTCTGATTTCCTTGGAAATGTACCCCATTAACCTCTTTCTAATCTGTCTCTGAGAGCACGCTTGGAAGGGGAGCTCTAGATGACTCATTTCTTGTGTTTCTGGACCTCTTGAAATGAAAAATTACGTTCATATCTGTATATTCAGGATTTCTTTTACAGTCCCTGCTGCTCACATTAATTTTGGAGAACATCTCGTGTCAAAGTACTGGACGCTGCTAATCCTGTTTTACCTTTTATCTTTCTTTGATAGAAGTTTTATTATTGCATTTAGAATGTCCTTGAGAAAGGCAGCTTATGATTTGTGTAGTCCCCCACAGGGAAACCTTAGTGTTATCTTGTTTAAACAATGCTCATTGCTTGAATTGTTAATGTGTTCATCACTTACACGGGGTAAATCCTCCAGGCGCTGTACTGTCACTCTCGTAAGCGGGGCTGGGGATTCACTGAAGTGCGTCTCTGTTTCTGGCCCCTTGATGCTCTGTTCTTATAAAGACTGAGATATAATTGCAATATCTTGGTTCCTTGGGGATAAAGTGAATGTGAGGCCAGAGGGTGGTGTTTGCTCTGATTCCAGCTGGCCACAGCCTCCAAAGCTTGGTTTTTACATTTCAATGCTGACTTTCTACTCGGAGCCCTTGGTTTTCTTGAACTGAGGGGACCTTTTTGAATAGGGCTTTGATGGAAGATATCGGCTTTATTTGCTTTGCCGTTTGTGTGCTTGTTTTCATTTAGGAAGGGAGTGACTGGGCAGCAGAGGGGAAGATTGTCTTTGCTTTTCCTTAGTCGTGCCAGAAGGGAGAGGGAGCAGCCTCATCCCTGGAAGCAGCTTCCCTGGGGAGGGAGAGGGGCTCTGCAGGGACAGCTGATGCTGGGAGGGGTAGGGTGCTGCTCGGCCTCTCAGGCACCAAGAGAGGCTTTTTTCCTGGAGAGCTAGAGCAGCTGAGAGGAGGCTGGGCAATATCCAAGGCTGAAGGAAAAAGACTGCTCTGCATGGCTGCAAGTGTGTGTGTCTGTGGGGTGTTTATAGCTACCTTCTAACTCCGTTCTCTTGGCCGGTGGATCTGAGTTCTGACTACTGTAAGAAGTTCTTTGTTTTTGGTCATGTAAAAGAAAGCTTTAAAGATTAAAACAGCACCCCACATCGTTTGTCAAGGACCTGCTGCAGCAGAGATAGCGGCTGCTTGTGCAGAGCTGGGGGCTGAGCGGGTGCGGGGAGCAGGAGCTCAGGGGCAGCCCCGGGCTCTCCCTGCCCTTTATATTTCCAAGGCACAGCTGTAGACAGAGCTGGTGCAGAACTGAGAGTGGCTTTTTAAATTACATGTGTTACTAGTTGCCTTTCTTAATATAGCTTTTCTAAACTTTTCTCTAATGTACTGAAAAAGCTTGGGGTTTTGTGTTGGTTTTTTTTTTTTTTTACAATCAGAGTTCCTTTTTTCACAATGAGCCAAATACGCACCTAATGTTCTGCTGCCTTTTGTCTGCCAACAAATTCAGTCTGACCTGAAAGTTATGGAGTATTTGTGCTGTAGGGAAGGGACGCACTACTTGGGTGGGTTTGGCTGGACATCGAAGCTGCAGGCGTCATAAGGAGGATGAATACGGAGCGGCTTGCCTGGCAAACCAAGATAGGCATTCTCATCACTTACAGGAGCTGTAGAAAAAGATGGGGAAAATAGTCAAACTGATGCTTTGCGTTTCTCCTTTGTGAACTTGGTATTGACTGTTGTCCTCCAGATGTGTGCTGAGAAAAGGAGGAGGGAACCTGAGGTCTCCATCTCCTCTGCTCACCTCGGTAGTGAGAACAGGATTGTTTGGGAAGGGGAGCCTGAGAGGCAGCCCCTGAGGCGAGGAAGGCAGCCTGCGTGCGGTGTGTAGTCCTCGCTCTATCTGCGACTTGCAGTAGGCTTAACTGTAGATTTTGCACCTTCCTGGTTATGAAGCAGGTAAAGGACAATGAGCCTGAAGAACAAATGCCCTCCTGGTTTGTGCTTGGCAGAGCAGCGCTGATCGCGGGAGAACAAGCTCTACCTGATATGTGTGGGGATATTTTTTGTTTTGGGTTTTCTGGTTGGTTAGTTTTTTGGTTGGGTTTTTTTTTCTTGAACAAATAACTGCTCTCCCCCAAAATAATTAAACCAATGATCCTGTTCTTTGTGTGTGAGCCTTGGATGAAATAGTTTGGTTTTTTTCTTTCTGAAAGCACTTACACGTTGGCCTGTGCTGTGAGGTTGCCAATGCCATGACCTGGCCGAAAGGGTTTGGTACGAATTGAAAGATGTTTGTTTCTACTGTCGCTCCTTTGGAAAAGGAGAAGCTAAAAGAGGGTGACTAGAAGCTCTCAGGATGAGGATGAAATAAGGAAAAGTGTCTTGTAGTATTTTGCTGTAGCCTCAGGAGTGTATGGACTTAGGCAAGGTAAGACATATCGGTGCTGTAATTTATTACAAGAACTGGCATAGTTGGGCAAAATTAGGGAAGCTCTAGGGGACACGAGAACTGCGGTACAGCAGGTCTTAGGAGAGCTAAGGAAGAAGGGCCACATGCAGATAACAGATGCCTGTTATCTTTTTCATATAATGAGTCATTAGGACATGGGTGTGTTGTTGATGTTGGTTTTTTAGCTATTCTTTCTGTATTGCACCTGCCAGTGCATATTAAAACAGGAATTTTTAAAATAAACATCTCTTGCAGGTGGGTAAGGTGGATTCTTTCAGAAAAGACCGGAACACCATAAAAGGGAACAGCAAACTTTGGTTTCTAGAACGGTGTCCAATCCAGAAGGCAACTTCCAAGGGAGAAGTTGTTGGGTTTGTGTGTGGGTTTTTGTTTGTTTGTTTAACCTTTCAGCTCTTAGATATGAAGCCTTAAGGCTTCCTCTCTGTTGAAGCCTGTCAGTGCAATTTAAGACTGAATTACTTTTGTCCCTTTAATGAGCATTGAAGAGTTTTGGCGATTTTTCTCCCTCGCAGTTCTTGCTGGGAATCCTTCCAAGCTTCTGCCTCTGGGTTTTGTGGTTGTCAGAATTACAATATATTCATATTTCATGCTGGAGATGTGCTAAACTACACAATGAGTCTGAGAGCAGGGATCAAAATACTCCGTTGGTGGCACGGATAAAACGATGTTTTGCATGATAAATTTTATAACCACAGCAGAAAAGTCTCATTTGGTTTCAGATTTGTGGTGTCTCAGTATATGAAATAGCCTAAACTCATGGCAAGACATTCTATGGGTGGCAATTTTAATAAAATAATATATTTTTTGGTTATCCTATGTAGTAGTGTGTGAATCCTAGCAAATATATTCTGAAAGGTATATATTTGAAGAGATGTATTTTTTAAATGCAGTCTATAAGTTAATCAAACATAGTGACTAATTAGTATTTTTTCAATCAACAGGTGCTAAATGCCCCTTAAAACAACATATGTGCATTTTCCCAGGTGGGATGAAATAAGGTTAAAGGATCTTATTGTGAAAACCGTTGATTCTTTTCTTGTCGTGACTTGCTATGTGACCTCAGCTGTATTTCCTATGTCATCAAATGATGACTTTCATGGTATCATTAACGGTAACAACGAGAGGCAGTTCCCTTGCCCTTGGACAAGCGGAGTCAGCTCCTGCCCCTGCCTCACGCACGTGTGCTGAAGCTGTGGGGCAGCTCACCTTAATCCTTTCTCACCGATATTTCGGTGCACAGGGCTGGGGGGTTTGGTTGAGCCGTTCACTAGGACACCACAACCTGTCTTGTTGGCAGCCAAAGCTCTAAATTATCCCTTCCAGCTCAAGGAACGGCAAAAAGGCTACGTTTTCCAAGATGGGTTTGTTTTGGAGCAGTAAATGCAGAGGACAGGTTTCTGTGGCCACAAGATGGCAATCGCAGAGCAAGCTTCCAGCTGACATTCTTCTCTGCAGGCTGCGTGACATAGCACTGTGCTCCTTCAGCTGCAAAGGTACTATAAAATGGAAATGGTGTAGCAGGTAGAGAAAGGTACTGGGCAATGCATATGGAAAATGTACATGTGCTTGTTTAAATTGCACTTCTTCACTAAAACCCACAAATGTGTGGCACAGCATGTAAATATACTGTTCGCTGATTCAGGCAATTGCTGGCGTAACTTTTTCCAGTTTATCTTTATCACTTCAGGACTGAGGCAAGTGGAAGCAGCAGTATTATACTAATATACGTATGATGATTCCAGCATACTGTAGTTACTACAAAGCTGTTTGATAGTGGCCTTTTAATTTCAGCTCTTTCACCAGAAGCTGCACAAATTGCCTGGTTACTTTCATACTTCAGTCCTGAGGGAAAAAAATCACTGTAAAAATTGGTTTGGAATGTTCCCTGTTAAACTATTTTCATGGGTCAGAGGCGTGACGTGAAATATTTCTACAGAGAAAATAACAAGTTCTGCAGTACGTCACTGCTACAGGCTCCATTTTCACATCCTGTAAAATAGCTCCTCTCCTCTCTCCCCATTTTTCTTGCTGTGTGGATGGATATGGAAGCGTTATCAAAGTTGGCTGCAGTGCTGTGTGCTGATTTTGATGAAACTATTACAGAAACAACAGTTAGTGTTAGCCTCTTCTGGAGGGATTTGAGCAGAGAGCCTGCACAGTGTGATCACTGCATTAAAACACCTCTCTCTCCATCTGAGTCTGCTTCTCTTAATCTGCACAGGTCAGGCATCACTTCATGTGGCTGCAGAAATGAAGTTAAGGATACGTTACAGAGGGCAATATCCTCTGAAGCAGAGGCATGCCGCTTCCGAGCGGGCAGCCTTTCTGGTTGGAAATCCTGCTTGCAGCCACCAGACCTCCTGCGTGTGCAGAGTCTCCTGGCTGCCCGTGCTTGTGCCCATCAGTTTGGATGGTGCTGTGCTTGCCCACGGGCTTGCTGCCCCTCTAGGGATGGGATTCAGTCCGTTTCGTGTAATTTCGTTCCACTTGTAGAAGACGACAATTGTGTCCCCAAAATAGGGATGAACTGGGTATCATACTCAGAGGTTGCCTTGTGTTGTAACCCACTAGAAGCAATAGTTGCAAAAGAAGTTTGGGAAAGCACAAGGAGCACAGGGGTTATGGGCTGTACTTCCCCTATCGTGTCTTGAGGGAAGATAAAGGTATGAGAAAGTAACTTTGGTAGACTGTGTACCAGATTACCTACCGGGTATAGGGATCCCTGGAAGTCCTAGAATAACTCTGAGTGCTTGGCACCACAGCTTGTTGCTACCTTCTAATATACTCACAGGGGGATTTTATTGGATGACTTTTTAAACTTGGAAAATAGCCCGAGTTACCCATGACTCTATGAAAATACAAAGCACCTAACAAGATGTCTAGTCTGTTTTTATCTGACGTCTGACATGAGCTGATGTGGTAGGATGGTGAGGACATGACCAAGAGGCTATAAAGTAGCTGATGTTGGGCCAGGCATACTCCAGAGAGCTGCATGTTACTCCAGAGTCAAAACAGGGAGTGGGAGAGGGGTGCCTCTGTCTGCTCTCAAGCATCATGTCTGTAAATACCCTCATCGTATTGTAAGTCTGGGAAAACAATTAATTATACAAATAAACAGCAGTGGGAGGAAGTCCAACTTGTTTCTCTGCTATTTTCATTGGCTTTGAGCTTGTGCTGTGGTGGAACACCATGCAGAGGCTTTTTAACTTCTCTCCTTTAGCTGCTGTCATGGCGTTGTTATTTCTGGGGTGGTTAATTTGCTGAAGCTTAAACTTGTTCCAGACTGAAATCCAAAAGAATGACATTTTCTGGTTATATGTGGAGCCTGTGCGATATTGGTAGGCTAAATACATGCATATTTTAATCAATAACTAGGGAAAAAAAAAAAGAATCTATTGATGTGCTTGCTGGCTTTTTATTCCCCATGTGGGTCTTTTCCTTTCAGCTGATTTCAGCCTCTCCTCTCTGCAGCCAGAAACTTGCAGCGCTGCCTTCTGCTTTCCTTTCCTAGACCCATCAGTTGGACATTCTGGTCCAGGCACATATGGAGAGTGGCCAGAAAGTCGATGTAGTGGCATGGGGAGGCCTTGTGGTAAGGCAAGAGTGTCATGCAGAGAGTTAGAGGGAGAAACCAGGACTGGAGAGGTAGGCTGGGGAGGCAGGATGGCAAAGCAGCATCTATGGACACTGAGGAAAAGCTGAATCTAACAATATATCAGTAATATGCGATAAACTTCAGCAGCCCAAATAAGTAACGGTTCTAAGCACAGATTTCTTCTTTTGTTTCTTCTCCTGGTAAACAAACTCTAAACTTTGCAAAGCCTAAATACGAACAGTAATGGTGCCAGTATCTCCATCCTATCTTACAGATGTCTCAAGTTTAACTAGTCCTGTAGAATGGGAGTCAAGGTAGAGCAGACATGAAGTCTGGAAAGAAAGAACTTTCTCTTGGTTGGAATATGGCAGGTATGAAAATGTTAGTTTCTAAAGAACTAGGTTTTTTTGTTTCATTGTTTTATTGTTTTTATTAAAAGGAATTACAGGAATAAATCCTACATTAAATCCTGTCAATTTTGTGGGACCCAAATTTGTAACCAAGCTAGGCAAAGTGAAACGCTCAGATGGAAGCTGAATGCAGAGTACTCGCCATCTGTATCTTCCACCATAGCTGCTACCCAGAGCACATCTCTATTTTGTTTCTTTTTTGACATTGAATGTAATATGGCTTCTGCTTCCTAATAGAGCTGGCACAATTTCAGGCTGATGTGGCTGTCCTGGCAGTGCCAAGTCTATCTTGAGCCATCAAGGCACGGTGGCTCGTTACATACTCATTTTTTTATCATCTTCTGCTTTATTCAGTTGGAAGCTTACAGCAGAGGTTAAAAGCATCATCTGCACTGGGACTCCTCTCCAGCTGCTAAGGGCTCATTTTATCCCTGACCCTTTAAGATACTAAAGCCAGCCTGGTTCATCTGTCACTGTCTTGAAAGGAAGCCTGGTCCCTAGACATGCTACATCATTTATTCCTGTTTTTCTTTCTGATCCTGTGGACTTGAAATCCATTCAATCTCCCATTAATAGGGGTTCTACCAGGTGCACAGAAAGGGTAAGGACCTGTTGACACCAGGAAAACATCTGGCCTTGGGCTATCAGACTTTTTTTTTCCTATATTATGACATCAGTGATTTGAAAATAATCTGCAGCTTTGTAAAGAACAAATGTACTGTTAAGCAACCATCTTAGTTACTGAAAACACTTAACAGCTCTGGGTTGGCTTTTTAAAGGGCTGTACTGTGAGCGTTTTGTATTTAGGCCCGCTCACAGTTAGCGGTATTCTGTGTGTACTTTTTTTGGTCCAAAGCCGTACTTATTTATGTAATAAATTCCCTGTTTGAAGTTGATGGGCAGAGAGGCCTGAGGCTCATGCAGTAGAGCAAGCTTAGACATTACAATAAGAAAGGCAATAAACGTAGCCATAAATGGGATTTCAAATCAGCAGTCACTTTTTTTCTGCCCTGAAAACATTTTAAGTGTTTCCTTAGTCTTCTGCCAGTACTGCTGTTTAGTTGCAGTTAAGGACTTTACCATTTGTCCATTTAAAATGTTAAATTTTGTCCGAGAGGCCTGCTGGAACTCCTTGCTTCACTGTAAGGACTCATATTTGCAATGGCAATTAGTTCTCTTGAGGAACCTTAAAAAGTTGTGTGGTTTGTTGTTTTTGTTTTCTTTTTTAATAGGAAAATTGGCCCAAATAATTTGAGGTTGCTTCAGAAACTGCATCAGTTTTTCTGTGTTAGCTTCTCTCATCGTCTGCCATACAATCTAGTTTATGAGGCTAAGCTGAGCACAGCTTCCTGAATTTCTTGTGCATTGAACTCGCCAGAGCCAACAGCATACACCTGTGCATCGCCTTAGAAATGCAAGTACTTTTTGAAGCATTTTCTTAGTGTTGAGTACAGTTTTAGTCTGAAGCTAAATAAGATACAGATCTCCAGTGAAAGACAATTGTATTAAACTTCCACAGTGGCTAACTTCGGAGAAGAGCCCGGCTGCTTCCAAAATGTTACTCTCCAGACGACGACCCCCAGCAGTGGATGGGCTCCCCTTTGTGTCCCCTGGTCTGGGCCACGCTCTTGCAAAGTGGCTTTTATTTGTATGTGGAGTGAAGTTGAGGAAAAACGGAGGTCTGTGCAGAAGGCTTTAACCCTTCCGTGTGTGAAACTGATCCCCAGAAGACTGCAAAATGGAGCTTTTCAACCAATTTGCTGAAGTCTGGCTACATTGTCTGCGCCTGCCTCTTCCTTCATGGACTTGCAATTGCTTCATTGATCAAAAAGCTCCACCTTCAGCAGCTGTAGAAGTGATTTCTGAATTTTTTTCAGAAAAATCTTTCTCAGAATGTGTATAGCAAGCATATATCCCTTAAGTCATAGGTGTTAAAAGTCCAGGAGAGAAAGCTATTGTATTGGCTTCCAGTGCTTGGACTCCTTCCCCAAGTGTCCAGGAGGAATGCGTAATCACTTGGCTATAAATACTGAAGCTTGTGTTATAAAGGTATGGAGCCTGTTCAGAGGTGATATGCCAGCTTTGCTGGGGGACAAATGCAACCCAGGGATGGATTAAGCTGTGTTGGCAACCTGCTCAGAGCTGGAGAAGCCTGCTTGTTGGCAGAACTGTAGTCCCTTGCTGTAGGAATACTGTCTACGTGCATCAGCTCCCATCCTGCTCACTGCCTTTCTTTTTTGTACAAATGCTATTTAATGTTTGGACACTTAAAGTTAGGGAAGAGTTTGTGGTGTTGCCTGCCACATGGATCTTTCCCAGCATAACGGGGGGGCGGGAGGGGGGAAAGGCATGCCTCTCAAGGGCATGTTTCTCACCTACATTTCGGTGGAGTCAAAGCAAGTTAGCTGTAGGGAATGGCAGCTGGAAGGCAGTTTCAGCTCAGATTAGGATGACATAGGATGGGACCTCCTCAAAGCAACAAACAAACAGCATCTCATTAAATGCCTGCTCACATCAGACAATGAGAGAGACCCCAGAAACTCAGCATGATTGATACTAGATTGAGACTTTTAATGACTTGCAAATGAGACAGGTCAGAAGCAAGGCTCACTCTGCTGACTGCCCTGCAAGACCATTTGTGGATGCAAACGTGGGCTGGGTACGTTCCTGCAGTAAATTGATGAAATCTCTAGCGTGCTGTAACAGTTACACTTGGGTCAAGTATTTTGTTTGTAGCTCAGGATGCTTTTGTCTGCATAAATGCAATTACATAAGGTTTAAATGTCTTGTCCCTGTTCACTAGTAAGGAAGATGGTCATAACAAGTGTCCAGACAACCAGGGTCTAGTGCCCTCATTAACCCCTGAACCATGTCTCTTCATCTTACCCAACAGAAAATGTCTGAAATCTTAAAATTAGAAAACAGGATATCATGAACAATCTCAGTTTAATATTGCACTGCACTGTAGCAACTTTGAATTAAGTGAGAAAGAATAATAGGATGTTATTAGTTTGTATAATACTGAGAATATGGACTTTGCTTTTTGGTAATATGTTGCTTACGTTTCCAATTTTCTAAGACTTTACAACTCTCTTTGCTGAAACGAAGGTCCAACACTAGGAAATTCCATGATGTCATCTGTTTCGCTCCCTCTTTGTGCTAGAGGACGATGACTTTGATCGTAGATTCAATAAATTGCAGGGAGGATCCTCAGGTACACAGAGCTGAAATGTGATACTGTCTACTGATATGAAAGCAATTTTTGTACCAGCCTTTATAACTCTAAAATCAAGACAATTGTTGTATGAAATATTAGTTATGTCTGTCTGGACAGCTCAGCCAAATCTCAGACTCCAGAAAGTACCTTTACATGTTTTGTATCAGTGTATAAAAGTCTGTAGCTTGTGGTCTAGCTCTCTGTAGGTGTTGGGCTACCTCTTGAGACTGGAGACGTTTTACTTCCTCAGCGTAAACTACAGCCAGAACTTGAGTTCAGAGGAGTATTTTCTACTTGTTTTCACTTCGTGTAAAAATCCAGATGTCTCATACTTCAAAATAAGAGTCTAATTAGATTTTTACCATGTTTTTGTTCGCAGAGTAAAATCTTTTCCAGTGGGCTCAACAGTCCAAACTCAATTGATGCATCAGGGTATATCGTCCCTAGGATGTTAGCCTGTGTAGGAATGGCTTGGAAGTAAGCTGTTGACTATGGCTTACCTATGAGTAGCTCTAGTGAAAACCGAGTTCAGTTTGAGAAGCACGGTCTCCTTAAGTGTTATCTAGCATATGCTAAATGGAGATACTGCGATTATCTGAGCCTTGAATGCTGGAATCGCAAAACTGTCAAGCTTGCCCTGTGACAGTGAATGGAAGTAAATGGGCATTGGGATTTTTTTCATTTGGGCTTTGCTGTAGTATTTCAAATTCAGAGCATTCCTGTTTGGTTTCTGGGAGGAAAATCTAACTCTTCAATGTAATATCTCAACAACTGTGACTGAAAACTTTGATATTACTAAATCACAACTTCTTCCTCTAGCAACTCAAAATTTCAGTTATGCTGGGATGATGAAACTAAGTGCTGTGCGTTATTGTAGCAATGTTAAATAACACATGTGGAGTGTAGGTGATGCTTTAGATTGATGGCATAACGTGTACAGAAAGATACGGAAGAGGAATGCAAGGTCAGACTTGATATCACAAACAGAATTCATTTACAGCGAATGAAGCCTTCAGTGCAGCTCTCATGAAAAGTGAAAAATTGTGGAGCTTCAGCAGATTCTGTTTTAAAACCTGAGTAATGTTGGTTGACAATTGCATTGTTGTAGGCAATTTAGTACTGGTCACCTCTGCCGCACTGGTGCAGGTCCGACCCTTTCCTATTATGTGTGCATATCAGTCAGGGTTACACATCTTCATAATATTTCCTGCTGTCACCAATGACCTTATTTGCAGCAGTGCTTGATTTAGGATTTGAACCTTTTGCAGTAATTCCTTCTAGTACCAGCATATTCCACAATTTGAACAAAATTAATATGACTTTAGCCTACAGTCATAAAATAAATCCATGTGGTTTTTTCCTGGCTAAGGAATCAGCCCTGTAGTAATTTCTTTCTTTTTTTTTCTTCCGTCCTTTTAACAAATGTGGTTAAATCAGATCATGCCAAGACTGAAGAATGTATTTAGATAGCTTTACCTATCCCTGTACTACCTGGAGGAAGCATCTCAGTGGTATTAAAAGAATTTATTTTTTTTATTTAAACAGTCAAGGTTGAAGCAGCAAATGTCAAATAATCTCCAACAGCTATACATCACCTGCTAAACTGATGGGCTCTGCTAGCAAAAGGGATTTAAAATGGCAACCAGTGACAATGAATGTTACGTGGGATCTAGTGGGATCCCCCCTGCAGTAAAATAGATATTGATGCTTCTGGTCAAAAGCAATAAATTTTAATGCTGCATCTTTTCTTGGTTTGGATCCTTTTATAACTGTTTATCTGTGTTTCTAAATAATAGGTGAAGTAGTAGTTACAGAAAGCACACAACTGAAGCGATGCAGGTTCTAATTAAGACATCAATGTCAGCAGGTCAGAGATGATATCTAGTAGAGGCGCTGGGCCGGGTTACAGAAGTAGTAGACTCAAAATCTGACTCACTGATCTTTTTTTCTGTGACTTTGAACCTGTCATTTAAACCAGTGGTGCATCACCTGGTCTTCTGCAAGGTGGGGATAACACGGGTTTTTTTGTATTGAAGAAATGAGTGTTAGGTTATGTCTGTCAGTACCTAGGAAACACTATTGCTCTTTTTACTGTGATAGCAGGTAGCCAGCTCAGGACTTGGTGCAATAACTCAACTTAAAAAAAAAAAAAAAAAAAGCAGCAGGCAGTCACAGAAATGAACTTAACTGAGCTGAGGGGAAGGAGTCTGGGACTGCACTGCGTTGTGCTCCTTGGCAGTTAAGCTGATTGCAGCGGTGGGAGTCTAGCAGTGCTTGCTGTTTTTACTAAAATGCAAGCTCCTGGAACCATGGGAATCTTAGTTTTAAGTAAAAAGGAAAAGAAGTAATCTAATCTTCATGGCTTCACACGTGGTTTATAAATGTGTGGAGTTGGCTATATTGAATTTGGTGTAGCAATGTGTTCTGCTCTCGTGAAAATGTATTAAACAAAATTTGCTTATCTCTTGCTAACTCTCTGGTGTTGTCATAGTGTTGGGATGTTTTTTTTAATGTGCATGGGATTGAGGTTATTTTGGGACCCTAAACTGTGAATTCCTTCTTAAAAGCTGTCAGAAAAATGTAGGTAGCCTTTCTTTCTGTGCTGCCAGCTGAGAAGAACTATTTTTGGTAGTTCTGATATTTTCATGGAGAACAACCCCTTCCTGTCTTGATGGTATTGGCTGGGTTCTTGCAGGGGTGTGGTGATGGTAGAACAAGGGTTTTAAATACCACCAGTTTGATCAGTCAAACTGAGTTTTTCCCCAGTGGTAGATGTGTGCTGGGAGCGTTCCAGGAAACCCATAGATCGTTTACCTTTGCATATCCCATAAGTCAGAGATCAGTTGCTCTTTCCTTATTGGCATAGACTTCCTAAGGACTTTCACACACGCAGTCGGCTCTACCTCTCCCACTCCTACCCCTCAGAAACGTGGAAAGGAGGAAGGGAAAATAGCTCAGGAGCTTCGTGACAGAGAATGAGCCTAGTGCAGGAGTGCTCTAGGTCTGTTGCTCTTCAGACACTTGGTTGGTACCAGTCCTAGGATAGGCTGGTTGATGAGGGGTGGGGAAGGGACGCAGGCAGGCTGAAAAAATGCTTCTGAAGTAGACCAGCTCATAATCCTCTTCATTGTTTTGTGGAGATATAAGTCAAACATTGTGGGGTCTGAGTACTCTTGAATTTTGGAGAAAACTCAGAACTAACAAACGTGTGTTTGAAAAAACGAAACCAAACATGCAACAGCATTAGACTGCGCAGTTCCCCCTACCCCCCACCCCCCAAATAATTTTTAGGTGTTTGTGTCTTTATACAGGAATTATTTGGTTTTTTCTCACCAAATAGAAAGTGATATTGTAAGAGACAAGATGGGCAGCCACCTCTTCAGGTTTGATGGTGACAGAGTTCGTTGGCCTGGCATTCTCTGGCTGATGGTTTTTTTTCTGAGAGTGTTTTTACAGGAGGCACATCAGACTTACTGAACACTTTACAATAACAACTTACAAAACCCAGGTACAGCTTACAGATCAACCAGGTGATATCATTCCAAAAGGGTCACAGTATTTCTACTCTAGCTGCTTCTCGCTCAAGATCGGAGCTGTGTCATTATACATTGGGAGAAACTATTGTTCTCATATTTGGCTTTCTTTTTCCAATTTATCACTAATTTTTAAGCTAAACTACTGGTACAGGAGACCTTTTAAGCTTTTATTTGTTTAGGCACCTAATCACAGTGGAATCACACATTGAAAAGTTTCTCTTGCATTCATAATCTATGACTTTTCTGAAGAAGCTTACAAAATTTTGAAACTTGGTGATTCGGACTTCTATTTAAAATAAAGAGATGGAATTTAGTCTTTTCCAACCTTAATGATTCTATGATTTGAAAAAGTTTGCGTTGTGCAAGGCTTTGTCAAAGTTGCCTTGAAATTATGTTGTGCCCCGCAAAGCACCAGAATTCTGCCAATACAGGACACCTGCAGTATGTTTTCAGCTGGGGAATTAGACACAAATCCTGTGCTAGTGACCTGTGACTAACTTCTGTTGCTCTGCACCAAAAATTTACTGCTTCATTCCTCAGGTCAGGCAAGTCATCATTATGAAATCTGTCACAGTGTCTAGGTGGCTTTAGAGCTCTAAAAGCCTACACCTGAGGGGTCACACTCCTAACAGACATCGGCAATGACAGTGAATGCTGAGGACTGCAGTGCCATTAGACAAGTAATCATACAGTTTGCACAAGTGCCTTACTATGAGGATCTTAAAGTGCCTTAATTATACTTTACCCCCATCCCAGTAAGGGTTATGGAGTGTTACCAACCCCATTATACAAGTAAGTGAGGCCCAAAGTGGCTAAATCAGTGGTGCACAGCAAATCCCCTGAGCCATGAAAATGACTCTCCAGTTCTTGATCCCATTTCTGTCTTCTAATCCAAAGACCACATATTAGTTTTTGGGTTGCAAAAATTACTCCGGAAACCTGTAAGCACAGATCTGCTGCTCTCTCTATACTTGTTTCAGTGCTGCTGTTTAGTTCTGTAGATACAAGTGGTTGGAAAAATATTTTTCTTACCTGTCATAAAGGGGCATTTTATTAATGGAATTAATGCGGTTTCTTATCGTGATTATTAAAAAAATTTAAAGGGAGAATGGTGCATGAAACCTGAACCCAGTAAGCTTTAAATTGGGAGTGAGGGGTAATTTTCCCTGAATAAACATAAATGCTGGGGGAAGCAGTGAAAGTTTTTCTCTCACCACATCTCAGAATCTTTGTCCATGTGGGTCTGTTCATTCTCCTTAATGAACTGTGGACGAGGCTGCTCAGGTAACTTCTGTGTGAGCAAGTTCTGCAGCAAAGGCTTCTGATGAGCTTTAGGAGCACAGTTCCCCATCTTCCTTCTTGGGTGCTGTGGCATCCCTGAGCCTCCTTGCATTTCTCCCCCACCCCCTTTAGCCAATAAAGATTACCCAGAGTCCCATAATTTTTATTTATCTGTATATTTTACATATGTATTAGATATTTGATATATATGTGTGTATATACACATGTGAGCTGTAACCAATTTCTTAAAGCAGTTAGGGACTATTAATAGTGGTGGTCTCAGCTTTTTTCCATCGCTGCATGCTGTGCTGCTAATGTCCCCTGAGCACAACAAATATCAATATGAAAAATGAAAACTATCCAGCTGAGAATCATCTGCATGACTTCACTCATGAGAGGAAATTATCCTTCACAGTTTGGGAGAGTCTTAATGTGTCCAATTCTGCCAGTGCTGGGCTAACCATAAAGAAAAACTCTGTAAGAGCGGAACCTTCTGTGTTTGTCATTTGTTTACTTAATTGATTGGTTTTGATGAATACAGCAATAATTATAAACCCTTTTATTAGGCATAGATTTGAGCTTCTCTTAAGGGGCTGTTTTTAGTGGTTACTGTTGTTTTACTAAGCTTTTATAAAAGGTATCATCATATAATAGAAATTGAGTATTTCATAAGCTTTTATAATACTGGGAAATGAGTTGGCTGAATTTCACCCAAAGGTCTTTCATTAGAAGTCTGGAATAGAAATACAAAATTATTTCAAGGATTCATATACATTGGTAAGCTCCTGGAAAGATGAGTGATGTTTCCATTTGAATGTTAAGATTACCTAATGCTATGGCTGTTGGGGAGCCCTTCATTAAGTAGGTTTCTTGCTTTCCTAAGTGATCTTTCCCGGGGTAGGGGTGACGGAGGGAACTGATCTGCAGGGCTGTGTGATGGGAAGCTGCCCACAAACTGCACATCCTCGCAAAGTAGAGGAAGTGGTGCCCCTTTGAACTAGGGAAGGAGACTGATGGCGAAGCTTATCCGAATCCTGAAATGCAGGGATTTTTTCTGTTCCAAATTTATAGGCACAGACACGTAATCCATGTAATGTTTGCAAGCACTTAATTTTTACTATAACATGGGTATGCAAGAACATGAGGAAACTGCACAGGCGTAGCTGAGCTCTATGAAATCTTCTGTATTAACAAGGCGGGAATCCGGATGTTGTAACAGGCGCATCTTGCTGTCCTAACCCATCCCCGACAGAGTTCCGAGGTGTACACCCAGGGCTCACAAATAAAAAATACTGATGTACGTCTCCGTGGAGGTGGTATATAACATTTTCAATAGACAGCTCCACTCCTCAACCCCTTCCTCTACTCCATACTGCTCTGTGGAGTTGCATGTACCCTAGGGGCAGTGTTTTTCATAGTCTCTGCTCTGAAATCTTAACTCCTTGACTTTTTTTTTTTTTTTTTTTTTTGTCCTTTCTTCTTTTTTTCTTTAAAAAAATCACTCCTACTTACAAGCTTTTAGCTAACAATTCTTGGTATTAAGAAGACACTTCGACTTTCTTTCTTGTTGCCCTCCACATGCACCCCTCCCTTGACGGCGATATCAACAGCACAGACCCATCTGATTGTCTGTAAACTCTGCTTCTTATGTGTGGTTTGTTGTTTCTTTTGTTGTTTTTTTTTAAACTCAAATTCTTTCAATTCTGCTTTGCACTAGACATTACTGTGTATTGACATATGCTTTAATATAGAGAGTTGATTCACAGGAGGGTAAATGTTTTTGTGTTACTGGTCATTGGTTTTTGGTCAACAGTTTGATCTAAAATGAAACCAGAGAAGGTTTTTATAGTCAACTCGAAGGGCAGGAAATAAAGGACACTTAAATGAGAATATAGTTCTGGGAATGTGTGCACAGAACTTGTCTTCTGTATTCATAACCTGCAATTGCCCTGAGGGGATTTATTAAAATTCAAAGCATGCTGATCCCAGGCTGTTTGATTTCAAACATGAAGTTGGGAACTGGATTTGATTGTATTTATATATATATATAAAAAAATATATGCACATTTATATGTGTGTATGTGTATACATAAATATGAAACCTAAGCATCAAAATGCAGATTGGTCCATGAAGATACATTAGTTTACATTGCACCCAGTAGAATAAGACTTGCATTGATACAGGGTCATGGATCAGGATAATGAACAAAGACCAGCCAATTTTTGAATTTTGAGTGTCTTCATAGTTTTAGAGTTTATGAAAAATACGCAGATTATTTTCGGTAGATGTAATTGATTATGACTAGTGGAGCTCTCCTCCTCCTGATAGCTGCAAATGTGCCGTGAACTGACGGAGCATAAAAAGTTATTTCCCTTTCAGGTAAAAACAGGCTCAGGAGATATGTTGGCTAGAAATCCACCCTTCCAGAATTCAGCATTTGTCAGTGGTGCTGATAAAGTAATGCTACCAGCCATCTCTAAATCCAAGAGCCGGACTAGCTTCAAACCTTGAGCGTAGTCTTCTAGTATAAATTCTTCCATATGTGTTCAGACATGGTACAGGAAGAGATTTAATCTGAATATGTTTTGCCTATTAAATGATATATTGGGGAGGAAAAAACTGTGTTTAAAAGACCCCATGTATTGACCAAATCGGAGAATAGGAAACAACATTGGTGATACTCATTCTATTTCTTGCTGCTGCAAAAGTTACCATGCTTGTTTAATAACTCCCGCTCACATACTAAATGTGTTCAAGAAACTATGGTTCCCACATCAGTGAGAATGTGGTTGAAGAGAACTGACAGTTAATTTCATTCATTTATATTTGGCTCTTAAAGGATTTTAGTTTCACTCTTTTTGTTTTCCAATTGAAACTTTGTGTGTTTAAGGACAGTGATATTGCAGGGGAAAAAGCTTTAATGGAATTATGTATTTAAAGAGGTGCTGCTAATAAAAAGTGAGGAAGGCAAATTTTCTTCCATAAATTCATGAGGGCTTAACTAGCAAAGTTCTGTTCTCTTTTACTTATTACGTGTATCTTCCTGGGTGGGTTGGCCAGAACAGGGGAATCTGTGGTGTTTAAACTTTTCAGTGCATGGGAAGATTTCATACCACAGCTTTTATGGCAGAGTGTGTAAAACTCAGAATGAATCAAGAATTTCTTTACGCTCAGTCTAATGGTGTTTCGTGCTGTAATGGTATTTTTTACCTGGTGTTAAAAATTTATCTGACTTTCAAGTCCTGACTCTGAACAAAAAACTGTAAAATGGACTACAGTTTTTGAACTGTAGATAAAAAATACAGTTGGAAAACTGAAGGGCAAAAATTTAGGTGGTGGTTGCGTGCATGTATTGATGGATATATTATTTACCCCCCTTAAACCTGACTGTTGCTAAAAAGGTTTGGAAGGCATTCCATTTGTCTGGTCCTAATCTAGCATGTGGTTTTGTTTTCTGCTCTTTTTAAATTAAACTTGTGAAGAATCTTTTTGAGATGGGGTTATACAGCCCCCTTTTATGATAATTGCAAAATATTAGTGAAGAGTACTTTGTGCCAGAGGGATCTGCTCTTTGCAATAGGCTGTACAGATCAAACAAGTTGTTATTAAAAACAGATTCTTGACTGATAATATCCACCATCTGGGAGCAGTGATTGCAGATACAAAATTGGATTCACCAGGGGAGGTGATTGTGCTGCTTGATGTTGAAATAGCCTCTGATAAAATAGGAAGAAGAGCTGTTTATGGCAGATAGAATTCTGTGAATTTCTTGCATGAGTCCATTAAAACTCTCTGTTTATGTCCTGGGGGCAGTGGGTGATAAGTGAGTATTTTCCAGTATCATTTCACATTGCGAATGAGGGAGAGAATTTATATAAACATGCATTTCCCTTGCTTATGACATTTCTTTGTTTATTATTATCAAGTCCTGGCAGAGTAGGTTAGAACAACCACCAGATTAATGACATCTAAACAGATCTTTCTTTGCAGACAGAATCTGGTTGGCTTTTTTAAAGTGCTGAGTACTTAGAGCTATCAGCAGATGCCGAGCAAATCTATGTGTGACTTACCCTTGTTTACTAAGGCTGCAGAAAGATTTTGTGAAAAAGGATGAGAACTGAGGATTTTAGCATTCCTGTGCTCACCCTGTTAGCCCTGAAACCATTATATTTTCCCACCGAGGACTATGTTGAACTGCCCTGACGTGTTTGCTTTGCATTTGAATGACAAACCTCACGGCTGGAAAAACTGTTGAATACTTCTGGTTTGTGTTTCTTAAGCTGTATTTTTATAACCTCTGCAGTTCTGGTGAAGTCAAACTTTTCCACAGACAAAAGGTTAATAAAGCTTCCCCTGGGAGAGGCTGAAATAGAGCCACCAAGCGTAAGCATGCTCTCTGGACTAAATCCCTTTGCATGTAGAACTTTATTTTGTCAAAATACTCAGGTTTTTTCCACCCCACACTTGTGGAAAATAAATTTTCTGGACTTTGTTTAGAAATCAAGCACATCTTCACTTCCTAGTTGACGTCATATCATGATGGCAGGTCACCTCTTCAAAGACAAAAGGACAGAGCAGCACTCTCAGTTCCGCTCTAAAGACCAGCGGATTCGTTCCAACCCTGCTCAGCTCCTGTTGAAGAGTAAGAGGACGAGTAGCTGAAGACCTGACTAATGGCTGCTTTTAAACTGTAGTCTCGGCATATGGCACACAGGGCATAAACCATGGTGCAAGCAAATACAGGCAAAACTAATATCTCAAAACTTATACTGCCACAGCATTAGTACCGCAGATAACTTCGCCAAATCCTGCTGCAAATAGCTATCCTGGATGATAATCCTGGAACCTGCATATATGGCAATGATAGAAAATACATCCTATAGTAGATGTTGACATTTCTGCTGAAAAGTGCTCGGATACAACTGTGATAAATGGTTTGTTAAAAACAAACCTTCATAAATAGCTTCTGGTAGAATGGTCTTATAAGTGGAGAGACAAAATGAAGTTAGAGAAGCCAGTATAAAACTGTTTTGTCTGGATGATCATACTAAAACCAGCAGCACCCGTGTCGGGAATTCTGAGAAATGCTGTGTGACACAGCACAGCGTACATCTTTGTGCTGGGTTTCGCAATGCTTCTGGCAGGTCCACTTTCCTGAGCTGGCAGGACTTGGCATAAGTATCATAAAGTAATATGAAAAAAAGGTTGTGAATGAATGCTGGTGTCTAACTTCTCACTGTCTCTCATTCATCCTGGTGATACTATAGAGTCTATATGAACTAACACATGTGAACTATTAGAAATACAAAGCTGTTTGGGATTGGAAGAAGCAGGGGAGTGGTGGTGGTACGTGTGCACAAAAAAGAGATGATACTGTTTAAAGATTCAGCTTCCTTAAGAGTTCAGAACCCCAATATAAGATTTCTGCAGGAGAGATGTAACTCGGAAATATCAAAGTATTCATTACACGTCAATGAGAAAAAAGAATTTATAATCACTGCTTCATCTGCAGATTGGATAATATCTGTCTCCTCGTGTAGACTGGTGTGTGTTCTCACAATTCAGGCCTGTTCAAGAGAGGATTTTTTTTTTTTAATTAAGAGAGTTAAAAAGAAATTGCCATCTCCAGTGAGGGATTTTTGTTGTGATTTTATTCCTTTCTTTCATAACTATATATATATGTGTATTCCTTTCTCTTCTTAACTGTCATAGCATTAAAGGAAAGGAGAGTGAGCCCACTGTCTGAGACACACTAACATGAGATTTTAAATGCTCAGATTTTACTTTTTTTGGGCCACAGATCTCATGGATTTCCTTAAGCAAATCACCAGGATCCGTTCACAGAGAAAGTGGATGTTCCAAAGTAATACCCAGTGTTTAGGCACCCTTCTCCACCTGCCTGGGGTCTGCCTCGCTGACTTGGGTGTCCTGGCTTTCTCGTGCAACACAAGGCAGTGCTAACTGCTTTGGGATGAGGTGCATGCATACCGTCAGATCTAATTGTGCCGGTTAAGTACACGCTTCATATACATATGCCTTAGTTTTCCGATAAAAGATATACATATTCATCGTATGCATGTGTCATTTGCGCATGCCTGTTGGTGTCTCTGGGTGGTTGTCGGGGTCTCTGGATGAAGGATATACTCTTCCTCACTGTGTCCACTAGTTAACCCTTGCTTTCGTGCAAACTCAGTTCTGAGATTATGTATGTGCTACCCTTGAGGGATGGTCTGTCCTTGGTTTAGTGTTTGCTCTGCAGTTCCTGATCTTTATGGCTCTCTATGTCTGCTTTTCTTAAGGCCAGGTACTTCTAATCTTGAAGCTTCTTCTAATCTTGAATCTCTCTGAGTCCCCTAAAGCAACAAGGTTTAGTCATCGTGTAGGCTGTTCCTGTTAAGGCTACCTCATTATCCTATCGTGCAGGCTGTTCTTGTTTAGGCTACCTCATTATCTTGGCTAAGTTTTGGCTCCGGGTCCCAGCATTAGTTGAGCTACACTAGATTGTATTAGTAACTCCCAACCATTTATACCCTGAATCATTGCTACCTGAAAGTGAGGCTTTAATTTAATCCTTAAAACAGAAGTTTGGACCCTAAGCACCAAGAGTGAGGGTTTGGGACCTAAAAATTAGGCTTTGAGTCAGGAGAGAGGGGTCCTGACAGAAACACATTATCTATTGCATTTATGAATAACTAATGACTAAAATACAGATTAAAGAATACACTGATTGTCCCCAGACTTAATGTTCAGTTGGATGGTATAGCAGCATCCATGTTTGGTTAACTTCATCACCCTGGTTACAGTAGCAAAATCTGTAACTGCAGACATGGACCGTATACAAAAAAGAAAGTGGGGCAATGCCTTTTTTTGAGGATTGGAGCGAAAGTGAGGTTTAACATCAAAACTAGTTGAGATGTTACCTATTAAGAGCACAAAAATTTAAGAAGAATGTTTGTGTTAATTGCATAATTAGTAGCATATCTGCAATGTACCAGATTTCCTATTCTGTGTTAGTTTGAGAAATCACTTTGTAGTACTTCACCCCATTAAAAGCAGCCTTTGAGCTCTCATCGTGATGATGATTTGAAGCTATGTGGGGAAAACAAATCAATGACAGTTTACTATTCATGAGTTCTAACTTGAGAAGTCCCAAACTATCAAATAATGTTCTAGAGCAAAATGTGTTGCAATAATAATTCATGTTTTATTGCTTCTTCATGCTAGCAAGGTGCCCATGTCTCCCTTCAACATAAAAACCTTTGATCTTGTGAAAATGGAGTTCATTTGTTTTGCCTCCCACTGCAGAAGCAATCTGCCAAATGCTCTCTGCCCAAATTCTGATTAACTGTCAGCTCAGCTGTGCACAGTGAGTAGGAGAGGAAGGCAGATTTAAGAGAAAATGCTAGGGCTAGGTTGTTTCCAGTCTGGGTCCAGCAGCCTTGTATGGTCACAGCAATTTTAGATGTCACTTACAGATGACTCTGGAGACATAATATGCAAAAAAACAGCGATGGGAAGTGTATGCATTTTTTTGCCATTTGCAGTATGTCAGGCTGAGCAACTTTTTGCTTCCTTGTTTAGCAGCATTATAGCTGCTTCTTCCCTGCTCCCAGTTGCTCTCTTGAATAATAATACATGCTAGTATCTGTCAGTCCTTGACTTTTTTTCTTTTAAATAATTCTAGCGTGTAGATTATCTAGCTAAGCTAGCCTTGTACACACTTTTAATGAATAGTCCACGTAGTGGTGTTGGGTTGCGTGAGCTAAAGTTGGATTTGAAGCATGTAATGATGATAAATATCTGAAGTAATAATAGGTGATGTAACAAACATCAGAGGACAGTAGTGGGGGGGGTGTTGCTGACCTGCTTCAATCTAGTCCTAGCTAAAACGTTCATAGGAACATTATGTTTTTTAAAGATCTGATTATTCTGCATGCAGGCCAGCCTTTAGCTCAAAAATGATGTGGCATAGGGACTATGTGTTCCTTGAACCTTTACTATTTCAAAATTATCACATAAGTGCAAAGTTAAAAGCAGTTTCATCTTTAGATTCTTTCTATAATGCTGTCCAAGAGGATGACTGTTTGCTTGTTTGTTTGGTTTTTTTAACATTTTTTAACATTTGTTAAAAACTTAAACAGTTCAAAAAATTGCTGAAAATTAAAGTCTGGCTTAGAAAATGTGAAAAATTTAAAACTAAACCCATACACACAAAAAATATCCCAATGATTATTAAGGCTAACACTCTGTAGATATTCACCTGGGAAGGCTTCTATTAAAAGATGTGAATTTATATGCCTTTATAGTCAGCTGTAACTATGAAGTGGTGACAAAAACCTCCACAGAAACCTTCACCAACAGTAACTATATTCAGATGGGAAAAAAAATGCTGATAACTAAGTAAAACTATGTCCTGTCTTGTGTTGAAACACCTTGAAGGATTTGCAAGGGAAGAACAGGCTTGTAACTGAAATGGAGTTATCTGTTATTTCATTAAACCTATGGGAACTTAATGTCTGAGATACTTTGAGATGCTACCTCTTTGCTGGCTTTATTAAAGCTAGCCAACAGGTTAAGTCATTATTACAAGGACTGATAGACACACAGGTACAGCAATTGCTTAAGCCTCATTTCGTTAGTAAATTAGGCCAAAAATAGAATGGAGAAAGCTCTGACTGGTAAGACTTGCAGAGCCATAGTTTTAATTTTCCACAACAAGGGCCATTAGAAACGAATTGCATGCATCAGTGACTGTCCTTTCCTCAGCACATAATGGTAAAACGCACTTGTTTCTAACCCAATTATCTTTGTACTTCCTAGCTCCAATAAATACACAGAATTTATGAGCAACAGAAGATCTAATATTTAGAGCTGTTCTGCTGTCCTTCTCATTAAAAGCAGTAGAGAGGCAGGTACATTAGAGCTTCCCACAGATGTTCAGCCCTGCACCGTACCTGTTCCTTTATGGGAAGGTTTCACCCCATAATATGATAAACCTCCAGAAGGGAAAAATATTTAGCATCTGCATGTAATTGTTTTCACAGAGCAGCACTGCAGTCTGCCTCTCTTCCCTCACTTCTGCTATCATTAAAAATGGTAATAACCAAGGCCTGTGCTTGTCAAAACATTAATATAAAAAAAAGATAGTTATGGAAATATGGATGTTGTGTGGTTTTAGAGCATTTCTCACTCAAACTGCCATATGACTGAAGGTAAATAAATATCTTGATTGCTTTGCATATTTGCTTTCTTTTGGAATGACCCGTCAAGGCCATAAAGCTCTGCTTAAAATGAAGATATTTGCTTACAATTCTAGGGTGGGTATGAAGTCACTGAAATTAGCAGCATGCTTCTCTACAGACTGAAGTATTCGTTGTTGCATTGGAAGAGTAGTTGATGGTATTCTAATTAGCATTGTTATGTAAATGTTGGAAATGACAGCTGAAGTTGGAATAAAGCTTTGTTTAAAAGAAAGGTGGGCAAGTTTAGAAACCCTTTTATTTAAAGTTTTCTCTGGCTGGTTTATCAAAATCTGTCCTTTTCTAAACCTTATGAGTGGGTAGAATGACAGGGAAGGGGTTTCAGTCAATTTTGCATCTGAACCACCTATGATAAATAAGCTGGCAGATTTGCAGCCCACCTTTCTGAAATTTATAGTAATCTAATCCTTCCTATTGAATGAGTGGGAAACACTGTGAAAATATTTTGGTATTACTGGTTCTGGTTTGCTTGAGGCTAAAGTGGTGTAGGTGTGTCTGAACAAGGTGAGAGAGATGGGAATTTCTTTAACAGCAGCAGTATCAATTTACAGATTTCTGTTTTGTGTCCAGGCTGGTTTTTGATGTTTATAGGCTCCTAGTGCAAGGAAATAAATTATTAAATTGGTCTGATAATGTAAGGCCCTTGATTAAAAAAAAAAAAAAAAAGCAAAACCATTCTTATGCTTTTTTTTATTACTGGTCATCTTGTTGAAAGCTCACACAGGGATTATCAAGCTGTGGTACAGGTATATCTTAACTCTGGTTAAACTCATGATGTTCCCTCATTGTCTCTGAGTAATAGTATGAGCATCTTTTCCCTAAAATTCAACGTATTTTAAAATCCCATATCAGTTTTCTATCAATAACAATGCCTCAAGACTGTGGTAACTTCGATTTCAGGTAGTTTCTCCTTCTGGTTCCCTGCATAATCTTATTTATCTTAAGTAAATGAGAAAAATATCTGACACCAAAGCAAAATGAGGCAAGAAAAACATGCCATTAAATGTCACATTTGAAAGTGTCTTGTAGATAGAATATTAATTTTAAAATAATGGAGGTGTAGCAGTTATAAAATATATTAAGGCTTCCTGAAGATGTCTTTTTAGGACAAAAATAAAATAGTATTTTTAAATAAAATTGTATTATATTATTATATAGTTTTATACATAATATATTAAATATTATATATAAAATAAAATATTGACTGTCAGCAGAGTACGAGTTCATTTTCTGTCCTATGCTACGAAGACAATAGCAGCAACTTTTAGGCTGATTTACACGGGTGTTTGGGGTACTTGGTTACAAAACCCTGCACAGTTTTCTGGGTAAACCCGCGCGGCTCCAGGCCGGGGTTTGCCTGGAGTTACCTCAGCGCCCGGGGGAGCTGCAGCCCACCCAGCCGTGGTGCCGCGGCCGGCCGCCGGCCTCCGGCGCAGCCCTCGCAGCTGGTGCGCGCCGGCGCTTCCCTCCCTTTTAGACACGGCCTCTAAAATGGCTTCCTCCTGTTCAAGCCTGTTTGTGTTGTGGCCTGTTGTACCAGGAAGCGCCTAGAAGAAAGGTGGGAGATTTTTCTGGCTTCTCTTTTTCTCTCTGCAGGTCATACAGCACACTGCATGTTTTTTCAAACATAAAACACTGAAGTGGTTTGGGCACTTAGGTTCTGCTGGACTCGTCCATAGCAGAAACTTGCAGGTTTTACACAAATTTATTTTCAGATGTTCATTGTGGCACCATCTTCTTCCTTGTTATGAGGAAACTGTGACAGAAATTATGCGACTTTGATGCAGGCATGTAACCTTTCCCTGTCACCAAAAGAACCGTGTTACTCGCTTGTGTTTACCCAACAGTTAAATTGTGATAACTGCAAATTAACACTGCTCTGTAGTCCAATTTTCATGATGAGTGAATTTTATAAAACTCTCCCCTGCGATGTGTGGGTACAGTTGTCCCACAGCAGCTTGGACAGGCTGGGGAAGGAGAGAAAAGGGGACATGACCAGCCTGTCTCTGTTTAGCTTTGAAAAGTATCAACTGTTTAATCAAGGGGTTTAGAGTAGGAAGTTTGGGTTTGGTTTTGATTTTTTTTAATGTTTTCTGATGCTTCCCACATAATTTACCTCCATTTGAATAAGTGTCTTACAGTGGCGTTGGACTGAACCTCTTTGCCGCCATAAAGCACCTGTGGCAGAGTCCATGCTATGTCCTGTCAGCCCCAGCACTGCCTGAGGGAGAGTTTGTCCCCTCATGGCAGAGCAAAACCCACCCTCAGCCTCCCCCCAAAACATTGTTTAGAAGGAGGGGAGGCCTGTCAGGGTGGAGGGGCCATTTTTCACCAAAAAAAAGTTTTTGGGGAGAGAGGTTTCCAGGGCTTTCCCCAGGTGTGTGGGAAGAGGTGGAGACTGCAGGTTCCTCCCATCTCCTCTGGCCCTGCTTGTTTGTGGCTGGGAGTAGTGTGTGTATATCTAGCTATATATACACAGAACTATGCTTTATTATTTTGGACACTTTTTTAATATGAGGAAAATACTCATGTGGCTGTTGCCTGGCAACTGGTGAAGCTGGGCTGGAGGCTGTGAGGAGCCTGGGAGAGGGGTGCTGTGTGTGTGTGGGGTATTGCCTAGCAATGGCAGCCCCCTCATGCCGGGCCTACTGGGGCCTCCGGGAGGATGCCTCTCTGAAGAGCCTGCAAATGAGGCTTTTTAAAGCTGTAAACTTAAGACCTTTGTGTGTATTCTGGCCCCCATTGTGTTGTAGAAAGTGCTCATTATTCCCTTCCTCTAAAGGAAACAAAATACTGCTTTACCAGCTCCCTCCCTTTTAGGCAAAACCATGCCTCAATGGAGGGTGGCTCCTTCTGTCCGGGGCCCATTGACATGTGGAGGTTTGGCTTTACAGATTGTATTGATACTTTGCACCAGCCTCTGCAGCTGGGCTCGCTAAAAATATCTTTGGAGATAATTCAATGAGGAAAAAACATCTAACTGTATAGAAGGATTTTATTTTTAAGGTCTGAATTGTGGTAAAATTTAATCTCGCAATAATATGCATTACTGAGTGCTCTGTATAATGCTGTCAAGCATCTGGGTGATATCAGCTAATGAGTCCTATGCAACTGTGTCTCAGTCTCTTCAAACTAGGTAGGATGGTGTATTTACTGAAGTGGAAGAAGGAAAAAAATCCGAGAAAATAGAGAAAATTGCTATGACGAGGATCATCACTGCCTCGTTAAGGGTTGTACAGTTAGACCTTTCCACACTTGAGATTTCCTTTGCCATCTCCCAGGCAGTTACTTTCACTGGTCCTCTTACCCTGCTCCACTGCACCGGTGTGAGATCTGCTCCTGGGTCCATCTGTACAGTGTGTCATTAGAGGTGACACCATTCTTGTCGGGAACTACACCTCCCCGGTGTGCTCTTATTTTCAAATGCTTAAATGTAGAATGTTTCTGCTTCATAAGAAACTTGTGCAGAAATACTGTCTTCACTCTGGGGAAAGTTTTTTTGAGGGGGTAGGGGGCTGAAAAGTCCCAGTTCAGCCAGGACCAGCTGCGACAGATCATTAGGGGACACAATGATAGAAATAGGAGCTCACTGTTCAGAATGCCTTTCTGCTGGCTGCATGGTATAGTGATAACTTGAGTGACCTCTTTGTTTTTCTTAAACAAGAACCACCTGGAAGATGAGTAGGTCAAATCGAAATTTTTTCCCAAATTTTCCTTTTTGCTGTTTGACAGCTTTCCCTCAGCTGCTGATTGTGGGATTTGGCAATGTTCAAAGTCTAATAAATTCTTTTATGTAGTAAATATCAGATGCAACAGTAACACTGTGGCCAAGATCTGGGTACTTGCAACCTCTTCCAATATTATGTATCACCTACCAAGACATACTGCCTCTAATTTGGACGGAAAGGGTTTCATTTCCCTCCATTTGGAGGGAAAACATTCCACAATACTTGTCATATTGCTAAGTATGTCAGACCTCTTGCTTTCTGTATGTAAGAGATCCATACTCTGCTCCTAATGCTGTGTAGAACAAGCTGTGGACACAGCTCAAACTCCTTAATTCCAAGGAAATGTCTTCAGTATCAGACTACAAACACCACATGATTGGGTCTTTTGCGTTAAATCCTCTCTTGGTCTATTGCTTTGACTTCATAAAACCATAAGTCTGCCTGTTCAGTACAGTATCTATTTGATTATGTGTTTTGGTGGTGTTGTATATCATTATCTCATATTCAGATATATCATCAAAAGTCAATGTCTACCCTCATCTGCTGTTTGATACAAATCACTGAAGTATGTGAATTATAATTGGATGAAATATTCAGTATGATTGCTCTACCTGAAGATGCATAAGTCATAAGTAGCCAGTAACTTACTTTCTTTGTGCTTTGATGAAATACCCAAATAAATAAATTGCCATCTGAGGGATTGATTTAGAAGTAGCAAGCAGACAAGAGAGAGCATATATTTCCCTTTTGACTTTTAAGGAGAATTGGTGGTAAATGAATAAGTCAGAGAGGTCTCTTGGGATATATTGTACTGGTGGAATGCGAACATACAGAGGACTGTGCACTGAGCAGAAGAAAGTCTGTGTGTTCGTTATGAGACAAATGTATTGCAGGACAAAGCACAAATTTGGGCTATAATGTGGTTCTTACTCTTGATTATCTTGGATGGATATTGTGGCCAACAGGACTCTGATTTCAGTGGGAGCAGAACTTGACACATGAATTGCTTTTTCAGCCTTAAGGAACTAATTCCTCAAAGATTTTAAAAACTGAGATGAGAGCAGGCATATTCATTACAAAGGTCTATTTTTGTGGAGTCCATTAACACAGTTGGAAGACAATGATAATGCTATTAAATGAGTACACTTGAAAAATGCTTGGGAAAATTGTCTTGTTAACAGGAACCAACGAGCTGGTAACATGAAATTAGACCAGTGGGACTTATTACACTTTAGAGATACTTGGAGCTAGAGGCAGAAGGATCAAGATACTTAAGCACAGCAGAATACTTATTTTTAAATTCCAGGTTTGCTTGAGAAAGTATGGTTATGTGTATCTGTTAATATGTCTTAACTAGCAAAAACTAACCCTAATTATGGAAGACCTTTCATTATGTTATAATGAAGATAACAGTCTTGACATCAAATATTTTGCAGCCAAGGATATAGGAGCTTTGATGCTGGATGATGTTTGAGAGAATATTGCAGGAACCTGCTGATCTTATCTGTCTCTTTAACTGTTGAAAGGAAGGGTCTAAAAGTTGTCACCAATACTGCACGTTAGGGCAACTTAGTGCTTTACAAATGGACAAGAAATACTGAGGAGATGTACTGGTTTTATACAAATGTTTCATGGAGGGAGATTCTAATAAATCTGATTTTACTAGAATGTCTCTCTCTGGAACTGGATTTCATAAATGAGCGTATGTAGACTAGGACAACTGGGGAAAAACCCAAGAAACCAGTAATAAATTAATTATTATACTGGTTGTAGGGTTAAAGACGCGTTCTGACTATATTTCAGCTCTGGTTTTGGGAGCAAGATAAATGATTCTCTTAATTACAGCAAATGTTTGTTGTTAAATGAGAATTTCAAAGACAAGGAACATGGATAATCTGTATGGTTATATTGATGGGTTATGTTGGTATGACATGCCTGAATAATGAAGTTGTGATGCTGTGTGCACACAGCTAATTCATATTCTTGTCGGCTTAATGAGACTTGCTTTTAAACAGAGGAGACCTCAACATAATTTAAATTATAGCTTTTATTTAGGTATAAAATATTATTGGGGGAGAGAAGTTGTAAACTGTGCTATTTTAGGAATGATAAAAAGTAGGCAAAAGTAAGGTTGGGTGAATGTTTTGCGCTAAGCTCTGAGTACCTGGCTGCTCGTAAGAACCACAAAAGCAGTTCTGACCTCATTACAAAACCCCTTGGTTTTCTTTACTCCATGCTGAAGACAAAACCCACCTAGTGAGCTCACTAGTATAACCAATGCCTTTTGTAGCATCTTGGCACCACACTGCACTTAATGTTCATTTCCCAGAGTGCCAGCATTTTTGGATGTGTGGGAAGGAATTGCTCCTCGAAAGGAGATAGGAATGTCATTTCTTCTCATGCAGTTGCCTGATGCCCTGCTGTTCTGGGAATTAGGCTGTATTTTTCCATAATCTGGTCAGGTAAAGCTGTAGCTTGGTTCCAAGCACAGCTCCACACTTCTGTTTAATAACACATGCAGCAATTCTGTAATTTAATTTATATACCTGTGAAGGTTGTTAAGCAAAATAAACCCCCACATATTAAAACCATAATAGAATTTATGCAAATCCCATTTCCCACCGGAAATACTGGGCGCTGTTTGTCAAAACTCTTTTATTTTTTTTCTTAACACAAGCTCTGTGCCGCTTCTGTTTTTCATTTTTCTGTTTGAAACCAAAGTGGGAATGAAAAATAACTTCCAACTGATTTGATGCTGAATTTTTCAGTTTAAGAAAAGAAAAAGGTATGAATACAGCAATTTTCAAAGCAGCAGCAGCCACCTAAGCCCCTATCTGAATTTTCAAACTTGAAATCTTAATCTGTATGCTCTGATCGAGTTCTGGTTTTAAATTTTATGTCCTTGCATTAAGTAGAGGAACGATGATGTTTTAGCGGGGGAAAGGCTATAAGGCCTCTCAGACTTTGCATCTTTCCCCTTCTGTTTGCTTATGTACCTTTTAGAACCTGGGGGGTTTTTTGGGGAAGAAGAAAGAAAATTTTTCTCTGAAGTTGTTTCCCTGGGTATTTTGGTAAGAATTAGTTCCAAATGGTCTTCTAACAACAAAGGGAAAATTCAGATCATGAGCTCAGTGGCATGGCTCAAGGCCTTTGAAGTGCCAGGTCGTGCAAAGTTACCATAATGCTCGTTCTGCCAAGGTCCCAGCCCCAGTATTTTTTGACACATGGGAATAAATAGCTGGTGGGAAGGGTCTTTTGTTGACCCTTTGTGTAAACGTGAATGTATGAAAGTACTTTGTTTTCTCACTACTTCGGCTGTGCTCTTTTAGTTATGCTGTGTGATTAGCAGTCACAGCTTGCAAGAAAGCGATTTGTCACATTTGACTTGCGAGTTGTGGTCTCCTTAATCTTGGCTAATGTCAAACATTTCCTCTTTAGTAGCATCATCTCTAAAGCCAAAACATTCCTATTGTTTTAGAGATTATCTAACTAATTGCAAATTAATTATTTTCTCTGTGGTGAGTATGTCATGGGAGCTTGCTTTCGGTAGTGTTGTTTTACATCTTTGCACTAAACTGGCCGAGGTGCAAAGATATGATGTGTGATCTTGTCCTCTAGACTGTTTACTACTTCCTTCAGATTTGAAGAACTGAGACCTTGATGTAGTCGTATCTTGCTTTAAAAAGGCATGTTTACCCACTTCAATTCTTTCTTCCTCACTGTTAAATTGAAACCTTCCTTGTGACACTCTGTGTTCTGTCACTGCACCTACTTTCTGCAGTCTCTTGTGCATGGCCACAACCAGAAGCTTGTTTGGGGTTTTTTTCTGCATTTATAACCTTGCAGATATATAATCTTTGACAACTGCTCAGTTACATTTACCAAACTTTGGAGGGCTCAGTTTTGTGTGGAGGTAGAGAGAAGAGTTAAGCTGATCCTTGCTGCACATAAAGCAGTTTATAACTGAAAATTGCCCTCTGGAGCACTGCTCTGCCTTCTTTGTTCTTGAAAAACTGTAACTACTTTAGGGATTATATAAGCTTCTGATTTAATTCCTGGGTTTTCACTGTAAGTGAGGGATGACCAAAACAGAAAATAGGTCAAACTTTGGGGAAATTCAAACCTCGATTTGCAGAAGAAAAATCTGCTTTGTTACGTGCATAATTCCTGCTGATCTGGCACAGGATGTATGCCCGTGTGAAGACTGGGACAGAATTAAAGCTCTGAAGTTTTTTTGAGGTTTCCCTTCAGTTCAGTAAGCATTTCTGATGCTCAGCCCACCTCAGTCAGGCCTTAAATGTCAGATTTTTTTTTTTGATTGCATTAAAAAGGGTGAGTCATTGTGAATGCTTTATTTTATGTTGGGCTGCAAAGGGCAGATAATGAGTTTTGATAACAAAATATCAGAAAGTAGAAGAGATTACATTATTGCAAGAGTTGGAAAGTTAACATATTTATTAAAGTTCTGACAACTGTGACAGTCGTCCTTGCCTGTAAATGTCAGTGCATTATAAACTTCCATAGCTTCCTTCTTGTTTCTCAGACTCCTGTCAATCACTGCAGTTATCACATAAATCAAAAGCCACAACATAAGCTTGCTTTATTTCTCTGCTGCCTCCTTTTTAAGCTTAATATATGATGGAAGCTGATTTGTTTCTCAGAAACATGACAACCACGTGCTATTTAATAGGCTGTGAAAACAGTGACTTTGAACACTACATGCTGGTCTAAGTGCCCCTGCAGTAGGTTAACGCTTTGCCCAGTGTTGTTGCGGACAGGACAGTACGCAATCTTATTTAACTGACCCAAAAATGAAGATGTAAAAGGGAAAAAAAAAAAAAACATCCATGAAGGCTAGCAGTTATATGATGATAGGTTAAAAAAAGCTGGGCGTGGGGTGGGGCGGGGTGGGGAGGCTGGGGCAGAGAAAGGGGGAAGAAGTTTCATGTAAGGGCAAGAAAGTTGCCTTTTGGTAGAAGGGTGGAGGTCATGGACACTACAGAATTGGCCATGTATGTACCTCTGTGCATCATGGGTACATTTGTGTGCTTTATGGAGAAATCTATTCTGCATCATGTTCTGATTGCAATTTTTCTAATCCATATGAAAAATACCTAACGAGAACTCTGTTTTAATTAGCCTCTTCTGCAGCGGCATGTTCCAAAATAAATCCTTTTTCGGCTGAGTTGAGATGCTAAGGACAAAACATAGTGGGGCTTCCCCAGCAGTTTACAGCTCTGAAAACGGATGGGGCTCTTTAAGTTCTTCAATGAGATGTGTTCCCACTGAACAGATTACTAGGTTGATTCCACCCGCAAACCCCCCCCCCCTTGCTTTTAAGCTCTTTAGTGTCTGTGGTGAGTAGTGCATCTAGAAATCTAAGATGAATGAGTTACAATAGTTTAGTTTTTAAATCCATGATGCTGCACAATTTAAGTCAATGGGGACTTAGCTATTTACCTCAATGAATGTAAGATCAAACCCTAAAGGAGGCTATTCTATTGCTGCTGAAACCATTCAGGATGTCGTATCTATCTTTCAAAAGTACATAGATACAGACTAGCAGACGCTAAACTGTGGTGTTTATGGCTTCTCTATTGTTTAATACAATCTATGATGTGTTTGCACCAATAGCTCTCAGATTAATTCTTTTCAGTTCTTTTGTTCATGATTTCCAAGCTTCAAAAGAGGAATAAACCTTCAGGACAATAATTAACAAGTCATTAAGTTACTGTTTCATTTGAATATTTGTTTAGAATATGAAAGGATTTATGCTTTTCATAAATCAGGAAATGAGTCCTTCAGTACTTAATCTGGCAAAATCTAACTGGCACGGATTTTGTGAATTGGCGCTATATCCTTCTGTTCAGAGCTTTTTCTCTATTTATATCCAAAAAGGCAATGTTAATCAGTCTTGTTATAAATTACTTGAATAAAGGTTTAACAGACAAATCCTGTCCAGTGCTTAGATCTCATGAACTTAGTTGTGTAGAGTTCCTTAGAGCAATTCTTCCTTTGTCTTTGTGTGATGTTTGTTTCAGTCTGGCTGCATGAAGTAAAGTAAGAAGTGGTGTGGGTTTGTTGTTTGGTGGGGTTTTTTAGATTTCAAACTTCTGTAGTTTATAATCTTCCAAATTTGAATGTATGTAACAAGGACTAATTTTCATGTAAGAGTCTCAGTGATTGTTTTTCCTTAATCAAGTTGTAGTCTAATCAAATGATTAATTTTTTCATCAAGAAAGTAAATTATGAAATGTTTTGTACAAAGAAATTAAATGCATTTTCCTTAGAAGTAGGTAGCCTGAATAGCTGATACATTAGTGTTTTGCTGGCTTTTGCTTTTTATAAGAATGGAATAAAATTTTTGGCAGTGTTCTGGAAGACAGTCTTATTAGCCAGAAAATAAATCTATTATAGTATCCCTGCTTCGTCATTATTCAGGCATTCAACATCTTGTTGGGGATGGCACGGATGCTTTCCATTGCTTCTTACAATATGGCAGCCTTTCAAGTTCTGATTTCATTGTTTTGAATTTTCCCTCTGTCTTTTTCATTTTAAGCACAATGTGTCTCAAAATCTATGACATAGAAATGTGCGGTTTCCTTGGCAGAGCTATACACCGAATAATCCAAATAGGGGGAGTGAAGTCGGCAAATCACTGGGGAAGGTATAAGCAACTAGGTAAACAATCAGAAAATGGATTTAGGAATTTTAGAGAACATCCTACTTCACCAGCTGTGAAGTCATGCCCTTTACTGAAGCCAGTAGCAAAGGTTTACTGGTTGTCATTTGGGTGACAATTTCACCTGTGAGTTTTAGTCCTGAGGAGCTGTTCTCCTACCAGACTGGAGTGTGATGAGAAATAATCAGAAATTCATCCCTGAAGACAACTTCAAGAACTCCTTGTGTTCTTAGGATTCCTTGGTAATGTCATTCAGTCATACATTAACATGTAAATATAGGGTATCTCTGCATACATTTATAGAGAATGACCATATATACTCAGGTATTTATGAGAGAATTATTGTGTCTCTGTCTGAATGGCTTGCTGGCCGCTCACAGTTGGGGTGGCTAAGACACACACCCCAGACACTCTAGCGTGTCTTTGGGTACAAGCACAAGCAGGGTTTGGAGCAGGGAGTGTGTGTGTTCCCTGCCTCCGTGGCAGAGAAGTCGCAGTGCTAAGCCACACTGTAGCGGTACCTAGGTGTATGCCAGAGCTACATGCAGAAAAAGGCATTTTTTAACAGCTAATTGTATACTGTGAATATCCCATTCCCAACACGTTCCACTTCATTCCCCAGGCACCCATCCTGAGTGGTTCAGAGCAATGACACTGAGGGTCCTGTACTGCTAGCAATGAGCATAAATTTATTCATCCTTTGGTATAGGGCTGCTCAGTCTTGGAGTAGGCAAATACAGACGACAATTACCTAAATTAGCTCTGCAGTGAAAAATACACCCCAACAACAAGCCAAGCTCCTCATGCGTGATTAGGTAATTGAGCCTGTTCCATTCCTGTGAATTAAAAGGAGACTGTATTTAAGTTAGCTTGAGAGAAAGCAAGCTGTAGGGTGGGGGTATCTCTTGTTTAAAAATCCTTTTCCTCTGTCTTGCTACAGTTTCCAAAGATAAATGTTTTGTTTTAAGAAGGCTTTTGTTCAGTATTGCTGGTCACAGTTTCCAAAGACGACAAAGAAAAGGTGCCCTGGCCCCATGAGTTTGTGTGCACAGTAAATAGCAAAATGCAGATCACAAAAATTAAGTATATTCTGTGTCATGTTGTGTAATTAAAATAAACAATACCATTTGTTTAATAGTGAATTGTTGTTTTGCAACATCTTGTGCTTTTTAAAATGTAGCCTGCGCATTACTTGTCTTTCTCAGTGTAACCAGCAGCCAGGTTTTCTGCTTTGTCATTCACCTGTAAAATAAAATTGATGAAGACTGACAGTTTTTCACGTCCAGTCAGTAGCAATTAACTTAAATCTTTTGCTGATGACTTTGTAGTCTAACTCACTCTTATAATACGAGTTTATCTTGTACAAATCAAGAGATGCTGGGTGAAGACTGTGACTTACTAATGACAAAATTAGGCATTTTATATATTTTGTGAAAAGGTCTGAATTGTATGGGCATTACAAGTAGTACGTGACAGACGTCACAGCAGCACTGATGACCTCCTGGCCAGGATGTCACCATGGTGAAACATGGCATGATTACGATATACTGTTGCTGATAGGCTGTAATTAATGCCACCTGAATGCTGATACAGTGTCACAAT
Organism: Phalacrocorax carbo; assembly: GCF_963921805.1. Lineage (NCBI taxonomy): Eukaryota > Metazoa > Chordata > Aves > Suliformes > Phalacrocoracidae > Phalacrocorax > Phalacrocorax carbo. Next base: position 3,050,659 of record NC_087528.1, read on the forward strand.
AAATCTGCCAATAAGTAGGCTCCTTCAAAAGGGTGTCAGCCTTACTCTTCATGCCAAGCTTCACTAATCATCTTTACTGGTTCCCCGGTGTATCATTTTCATGCACATTGTAATTTCCTGCGTTAAAGTAGCACATCTGAGGGCCGCTATAGCCTAGGCTCTGCTGGCAGTTTCATTACAGAGCCCGTTTTTCACAGGCTTGTAACTCTTCTGTAAAAAGGCAAGTGCCACAGGCAGACACCTGGCCATTGATGTCTTCAGTCTGTCTGTTCTCAGCCCAGCCATGCAAACGGTTAGAGCCTTTGACTGCCTGTGTACCAGGGAGTTTGCATTACCTTTAAAGGATTGGTCCCTGCCTGTGTTTGATGGGTGTCTTCTGTGATATTTTGTATTCTTCTAGAAAAAAAAAAAATCAACTCTAACTTTCAGCATAATGCCGTTCCCTTAGGTACGTGCCTATTTGTACTTTCTTGCTGTGGGGAGAAAAACATCAAGTGAATCAGTTGCCTGCAGGAAAGTTGTGTTTTCACACTGTAGCCATCCATATCTTCACAGTTCTTATGTTCTTACATGGGCAAATGTATAGTTGGTGGGAATAAATAGTGCCATCCTAAGAAATTATCATCTTTGCTTGGTGAACAACTACAGGCACAAATGCAGCAGCATGCAAAAGGGCCTTAGTTTAATTTTGCATTACGTGATCGGAGACTTCTGGGTTTTTTTGCTTGACATTCTAAAATGCTGGAGTAGTAGTATTAGTGGCTGTTGAAAGAGCTAGATTTGCTTTATCAAATTCTGCTTGCGCTGCCTTGCTTCGCTTGCTGTTCTTTTAGTCTGTCTGCAAGCCTGAGCAGATCCGTGATGTCTGTGTTCTTGATGAGCCATCTGGAAACTGTGAAACTTTGAGAATCTGGAAGTGTTGGAAGAATTCATTGTCCGTGATCCATCATTCTGCTATGCTTTACGCTGCTCTGCGACTGATTAATAAACCTTTGAATCGTGTTGTTCCTATGTAATTCTGGATTATTTACACCTAAAATAACAAAATGTTGTTTTATGAGGCTCGGGTGATTCTCAGGAAGTGGCATCACCTAACTCACAGTGGCTGACACCAGGAATTTCTATCTTACTGATATACCAAATGAGTTAAGGGGGCACAGATATTCTCAAATGCTACCAAAATCAAGACTTAAACATAGGGTTTTTTATGTTTTCTCTCATCCACACTTATGGATAGAATTTTTAGTGCTTTGGTTTCTGCATCCACCTCAATGAATTGAAGTCAAATTTCCTATTTAGAGAGTATGGAGCAATCCTGTTCAGTCTCTTCTAAGCCAGTAAATAACATAGGTTTGGGTTTTTTTTTCCTCTTTGCCTGGGTTTTTTTTTTCCCTTATGAAAGTTAAACAAAATATTAAGTGCTTTGAAAGGATGACTAAACAGACCATTTTGGTAAACGACTCTGACCTTGTTATTTACTTTAAAAACAGGCCGTACATCCAGACCGTATTCTTGTTCCATTTCACTGAGGATGTTCCCAATTTGCAGGCTGCGCATATATTTGTTTTAAGATTTTATTTTTTTTCCCCACCCCCAGCAAATGGAAAGCTGCGTGTAAGTAGCTGTCTGTGGAGGAAAAAGATTTAAGAAGAAGAAAAAGGTGGGGGGGGTGAATACTTTTGGGAGGGAGGACCAATGCTGTAGGCGCATATAGGAGCAGCAGTGGCTTTTCTTTTCCTGTCTTCCTGGTACTTGCAAATAGTATGCGAAATGATTCTGTAGTGAAATTCCATTCACGCACACCTTCTCACATATGTGTACATATGCACATGCGGGTGCAGTGATTTCAGTGCTGCATTTACAGCAAGGCCCAGCTTCCTGAAAGCTGATTTCTCAACCTTGAATGTAATTGTTACAGACAAACAAAACAAACATCCCCCCCGCGAAACCCTGCAAAGCCCCCGCGATGTGCCACCACCTAATACCCTCCACTAAAAAAGCAGTTGTGTGCTTGTAACTTCCCCCCCCCCCCCCCCCCCAATATATATATGTGTGTGTATATATATAAAATTTAATTCCCAGAACAGAATTGTTTCTGTAGAGGTGAGGAAGAAGAAACATGCTTTCTATATAATTTCTGCAAATTGTTCATACTCTGAATGTTGAGCTGTTTATAAAGAACAACTACAATATACCTTTAAATTTACTAATTACATTTTGGCTATATGCCTTGAAGTAAAATGACACACTTCCAAAATACACAGCTTCCATAACTGCACAAACAAGTTGTTTTTTATAGTCCATTTCCAATGTGATTTACCATCCAATATATCATCTGTCAGTGTGACAGTGACAGCATTTAATGAAGAATATCAAAGGGGGTAAAATTTTAGGCTTTCCAGAATCTCCTAGGGTTACTTTTCTATTTATTTTTTTATTTTATTTTATTTTTTTCTTCATTTTCTTCTTGAACTTACCACAAAATAATATAGATCATTTTGTGCTGAAGGGTTTGCTTGTTTCTACGTGCTATAGCCTGTCATGTTATCATGGTGTTGACCTCAGCACATTTTATTTATTTTCTTCAGACTTGGTGAACTACTATATGTGCTATTCAGTAGCTGTCAAATACAATAGGATCTGATTGATGAAGGACAAACCTGCTTCATAGTCCTCCTCCTGAAGAGTGTCTTCAGTGATTTAAAGGGCACTTAAAACTAGGAACAACTCTTAAATATGTGTTCTGGGGCCTTAAGCAATTGATAAGAACAAGCAGTTGTGCTTGGTAAAGAGGTAATAGTGTTAAGCTTTGTCATTTACGATTTTTTTTCTGTCTACATCTGCCCTCGTCTCTGCATCCCAGGACTTGGATTTCAGGGTAAAATAGATTGCCAGCTTAACCAAAAATGCATGATAGAGCTGTTTTTTTAGTTGGGCTTTTTTCGCCCCCTGCCTTTTTTTCAGTAACTGCTGCTATGTTTGGAGCTGGCTCTGAAAAATCAGCTGGAGCTGGAATGGGAATAGTTCGCTTTCTGTAAAGCCACTGCAATGTTCAATTAAATAATAATACATATATTAAAAAAAATCAATAAACTGCTTTGAATGACTCTGTAATGCTTCTGATGTTTAAAACATGTGAAATCATGCAGTGGTCATCATGTGTAGACAAGACTATGAGGAGCGCTTTAAAATAATGCCAAAAGGAGTACTGTATCTTCATCAAGATCTTCCTTTTTCTGAAATGTATATATTCAAAATGTGCTTTTTGAGACAGATCTTTCCTTTGTTGTTAATGCAGTCTTTATTAGGCTGACAGTCTATTTTACCTTAAAATCTGCCCGTATTGTACATTAATATTGTATGTACAGCAAGCATAAAGGTAATTATCTGCTCACGCATGCGTATAGGCTAAGCAGAAGTCTGGGTGAATCACCACATTCAGAGCAGCTGGCAGAGCCCGCAAGCAGCCATGGGGTGTTTTGAGAAATATTTTTAACTTGTACCTGTTTCCAATTAATCAGTGTAGAGCCAGGAGGGCTTGTGAGGTACTGCTAAAGAGGGCTTCTCCCACAGATGTGAACAGTGCCGGCTTTATCTCCTGTTACTGGGAACACTGTCAGCGTTGAGTAAAACTTATACTTTTAAGAAGCTTTTTTTTGTTAAGGAGCTTAAAGCAGATGCCTTCTGACTCTTCAGCAGTGTGGAGAATGCTAGTGTGCTACCGCTCACAAGGAAAATGGCAAATATTTTAGAAGTTAGTTTCATTTGCGTGTTGCTGTACTTGTCCTCTGCCCTGTCGATATTTTTATTCACAGCTGTAAAACTGACTAGAATGTTAAAGAGAGGAGGAGTCCTCATCTGAATGAACAAATGTAGGTTTTAATTCAGCCTTTTTAAAATTTTTTTTTTAAAAAGTATTAGTTACAATTAAGGATGCTCCAGACAGCTTTGAATTAAGTCATCTGGCTAGAAATCTGGAGGCTTTCTCTTTCAATTTCTGAAGTAGTAATTAAATCTCCGCCCCCCCCCTTTTTTTTTGGGGGGGGGGAAGGTGGGGGAAAGCCTCAGACTTCTTTAATGAGTAAATGTATTTTGAGTTTTGGAAGCCTTACGAATAGAGAAAGGCTAATATTTTAACCTTGGCTGGTTTTCCTGTTGCTTTCTCACCAGAAATTCAGTTAAAATGAGTGAGAATTTCTTCCTGAGCGTAGAAATCTAAAGTGTCTTTCTGTACCCAGTTTTTGGTAACATTTTGTTCTACAGCTAGATTATAATTTAAGTTCCTATTATAATTAGTGTCATTTGATTTTAAGACTATTAAACCATTAGAAATGCTCTAAGAGCTTAGAAGATTACGTAGTGTATAAGCCAGCTGGCAAAAACTAAAAACGGAGTATCTGTTGTGACCGTCTTGGAAACAGCCAAGTCCCTTTCTTGTATTTGGGTGGTTTCTAAGGATTCCAATTCCTTCACAATAAGGTGTATGAGCCATTTTAATTGGAACATTTTTACATTGGGAAATGTTTTTATTTTCTATCTTGACATTTTGAATATTTGAGATGAGGAGAACTTTCAACAAGTGGGCTGTTTTCCCCTTGTAATTCCCCGCCCGAAGGTACCTTTGTGTGTACTACACTGAGTCGTCTGGTGTGCTGATATTTATTCAGCTTTTCTTCTGTTGGATAGGCCTGGCAGAGCCAGTATGAATGAAACTCTCTTGAATTTCTGAATGAAAGGAAATCTTATATCACAGAAATGAAGCCAAGCTGGGTAGTCGTATTCAGCTTGGTGGAGGTGCTTGGCAAGTAGATTTTGCTCTGTAGTTCAGATGGCTTAGGTGTTATTCATGCCCCTGGCTCCTTATTCATAGAAGCAATTCCTCTGAAGTCAGTAACATTACTAATGTGAGTATTCCTTATTTTGTGAAGAGGTAAATTCTCAGTTCATTCCACTGCAAGAATAAAACCTTTGCTTATTTATTTGCATATGTGGGAGGGCTAGCATTGGTGGTGCTGTGCATCTATTTTATCCACTTGAATTTCTCTGTAAATTATATGTGTGAGACTGGTTATTTGTCAGTTGTAATCCAGGCAGGTCCTGAGCTGCTTTTGTCTTATGGTCATGCACAATCAATAATAGAGCGAGCAACTCCTGACAACTATTAAATGAATTTTGGCCGCTTTCTGTTGGCAAATTGCTTGTGAACAGATGGCAAAATTTTAAGATTTAGTCAAACATCAAAGTTTTTCCTATTCTGCCACCTGAAACAATCAGATCTGAAGCCAGTTAAGTGTAAATTTACTGCCAATGCGTGGTGGAATAATTTATGCTCTTCAGTCTTCCAGATGACTTGAATGCATAAAAAATACCAACTTTTCAGCAAAGGAAGATTTTGAGAGTTCAAGTTCCCTAGCGGTTAGCTTTGTGGCTGTGTCTTGGGTAGTTCAATCTGTATTTCATGAACTTTGATTCCCATGCTTTTCAGTATACTCTGATCTAACTCCCACTGAATTAAAAACCCATTACCTTTAATGAAAAATGCATTTATTTAAGTTGTTCAGTGTATATACCATTTCTGTGATGACACACGTTGAGTCTCTGAGGCGCAGTTCACAGGTTGGGTGTGATGGACAGGAAGAGAAGGGTAAAGTGCCCTGTGCCCTAGAAGTCCTGTCTGAGCTGAGATGTATTTTTTTAAAATAAGGTTATTTATTGAAGTTTCTTAATTACTTTGTATTTCACACTTTGTGAACAGGATTAAAATAATGGGATTTAAAGTTCTTAATGTAAAATTAAACATTTAACTCTAGTTCTGTAAATCATTGCATATTAACCCTGTTATTCCTCAGTGTATTTCTAGGGCATCATTTCAGACCTTTATTTCCTCATACACAGTCAAAATGGTGCTCAGGGATACAGCTGATGCAGATAGAGATGCCCTGCTATGTGATATTTTGATGAGACTTTTGGATGAGAAGAGAAGCAAACAAAGCCTGGCAGAGGTGGTGCGTTGCATAACAGCATTGCAAGGTGTTACGGAGCAGTTGGCAGCAGGACCTGGGCCCTACCTGAGCTCTTTCACTCACAGCTTTGCCCAAGACTGTACTTGGCAAAATTCTTCAGTGAGATAATTTTAATTGCGAAGTATCTTTGTATGTTTTTTGGTGGATGGGGTTTTTTTGCTGGTTTGGTTTGGGATTTTTTTTGGGGGGTAGGGTGTGTGGTGTGGTGTTATTATTTTTTTTTTTTTTTAATTAGTGAAGAGAACAGAAAACTTCTGAGGAAACAAGCCCTAATGTACAGTCAAGGGAGAAATTTAATTTAAAAGTGAAACATCTTTTTGTACATTGTGTACATTTTTGCATTTACATGGCATTTTATCAAAGATCATAGTCTCCATTGCTGATATCATTGAGTATGGAGCCATTTGTAAGATAATTGTAAATTAAGTGTAGTCGCTGTAGGGAAAGTAATACGTGTGACAGGTGCATTTAGATGAGGCTGGACTTGAAACTAGAGGCTGTATTGGTAAACTAAGATACTGTTTCAGTGCTGAAGGTGACGCCACCATGGAGATGTCAAGCGCGAATTACCCAAAGCAACTAATGATGTGTATTTCCATTCTCTCTCGTTCTTCTGTGGACTTTGAAGAATCTTAGTCTTTTAAAATTCTAAGATACATCTCTGACTGCATGATAAATTTGTGATTATCTAATCCAATTTATATGGTAAGAGGGTAATTTCTTTATCCTCTGCGTAACAATTCTTGTCTGTGATTTGTTAATTCCCTGTGGAGGATACATTGTTTTATAGGGTGCTTAAATCTGATTCTAATCTAATGTAAAATCTAAAAGAACTAGGAGGCTTATAAAATTATGCTTGAACACTAGCAATAACTGTATGGATTATGTTAAAGCAAATTGTAAACATTTTTTTTTCTGCAACACCATAATGTAATAAACATAGCACTAATGATCTTGATAAACTTTAACTTATTAAGCCTTGATCACTGTATTTCAGATGGTCTGCACTGTGCACAGGAAGGTTGTGAGCGAGTGGCTTAGCTTGACTGCATGTTCTGCAACACCCAGAAACCGTCCTGGGATCTGATTTTCCAAGGAAGATTGTGAAATAAGGACAGGGGATTGGGAGGCTGAGGAAATGGAGACATGACCCAGCCTTGTGGATCATCTGAGGGTGGGGGATCTGGGTTTGAGGAGAGAGAGAGGGGCAATAAGGGGGAGTAAGACAGCATGAATGTGGGGCCCATGTTGAAAAGATGAAGTCTTCGGGAAGGCTGTGGAAAGTGGTCTTGCTGCGTGTTTTGGGGAGCTTGTGAGATGGGACTATTTTTCTTTTTTTGGAACTACCTGTTTTAAGGACAAAGCAGAGCCCTGTGTCCAAGTCTCGCTTGGATTGCTGCTGTCTCACAGGTCATGAGTACAACCACAAGCCTGTGTTCTTCCAGACTGGTATTTAGAGCCTCTAGTGACCACACCAATACTGCTTCTCTGTCTAGCAGTGTTCATCTTCCTTATGAGCACATGCACATATTCAGCTGTCAGCTCTGACTTTCCTCTTCCCCTGTCTCTCTTCAGTTGTGCCACATGTAGGTTGTACAAGATTTATCTACTTGTCCTAGGCTGTAGGATGAAGGCACCTTCAGTGCTGCTGCTGATAATGCAGAAGCATCTGCCATGAAAATATATGTGTGTGTCCTTGGGGGGGGGGGGTGGGAGAAAATTATAGGGAATAAAGTTATAAAATTAATGGTTTTTTTTTTCTAAGAACTCGAGTTGATATGCATGGTCATAGCGAACTACACATACCTGATATATCTTGTGTGTGGTGAGTTCTGCTTATGTGTGTTCTAAACATAATTGCATAAAATAAAACCACAGAACAGAAAAAATGGAGAAAATAACGCTATTTTCAGCACAAATTCAGAGTCCATGTTGAAAACAGCAATCATTTCCTGAAACTCCCCATCTAGCTCTTAAATACCACAAGGGCTTTCAAAGAGGGCACTGATCTTACTGCTGTGGTTCTAACATGTGGTGGAAGAAAGAGCCATTCTAGCATTTAATATTTTAGACAAGATCATGCTTTCAAGTGTTAGGAAGCTATTCTGAAAGAGTGGTGAGGTAAGAAGGCAACCAGAGTCTAATAATATTGCAGATCTTTTTGCGCCTGTAACTGCAACATTTTTCCTGCCCTTCTGTAACTCCTTGTGCCTTTCTATTTTTCAGCTGTGCATCCAGCACACACATAGCTATCTGTCTTTTAAAACAGGCTGAATGTAGCGGCTAAGTAAGCTTGCTAGCCTGTAATCTAAACATGCTCAGCACATACTTCCCTGTTGTCGTTCTATTACTAGGCATATGCTGTAGGTGAATGAAACAATGGAAAGAGAGCTTAAATACAGAAATACTTAGATTGCAAAAAGAGATCTGTAATTGCAGGGCAAGACCTTTAACTACACAGGGGCTAAACTTTTGCTGGAAAAGATGTGGCTCTGTCTTAGGCACTGCTTTGAAATGCTTCAAAAGGTCATGACTTCTTGTAGTAAAGTCAAGAAAAACCAGGTGACTTTGTCTGTAAGTGACTTGCACTTACATGAAGTCTTTGATTTGAGAAGGTCAGAGCACCTGACAGATATTAACAAAGTCTCACAACCCTGCTGTGACACAGCTGTACGGCCTTGCCCCCATCTACAAGATGGATGTTACCCAGTGTAACACACCCAAGTGTGTGATGCGATGGTCTTCTGAGCACAGCGCTATTGAGAAACTTGCAAAATGGGAAATTCTTCAGAAGTTTGGACATTTTCCAATAAGTCTCTTGATTTTTCCTTTTACCTTTTTTAATCTTACACCCCCTCCACCCTCCCCCAATATGTTCTGGATGGAGTCTAGTTTGCCAGTGGTCTTTGATTAGCAGGGAAAAGGGGTCAGAGAAGGAAATGTAATGATACTTTGAAAGATATAATAGATTAAGATTTAATCAGACATTTTTTGCCTTTTCCTAGCATTTGTTGATCTAAACAAGTCTATCATTGCAGATTCCTTACAGGTATTAAACACCTTATATTTTATTTAGATCACATTGCTCAGCCTTCCTTTTTTTGTCTGTTTATGTCAGTTGAGACTCTGCTGTTATTTCAGTCTGAAAACCTGAGGAAGAACTAAATGCGTAGCAGCAGTCCAAAATGAGTACTCTGCTTCATTTAATCCCATCACACAGCCATCATAGTTGAACAAACAGGTGTATGTACGCTTTCTGTCAAATCACTGAAGCTGTCGTTTCGCTGATGCTGTAAGGTACTGAAGGTGGCACTTCTGCTATTTGTGTCTGTGCTCATTCTGCCCCATCCTTCGTGCCAGCAGAGGTTTTTACTTAGAGGGCCAGGTTAAAACTAAACACATATTTTGATGGACTTACTTTAATTTGGTTTCCTCATCTAACTTGCGTGTCCATCAAATGCCTCTTGAGATACAAGGGTCTGAGGCAATACTGAACAGTTTGGGGAGGGGGTAACTGGAAAAAGGCTGTCATCAGAGTTAAAAGCTGCTTCTAAATTCAGTGTTGGCTTATGCAGTTTAAGGTGTTTCCCAAATCATTGCCTTGAAACCAGAGGAGCTGTCATGGGCCAGGTCTGTCCTGTAGCTACAGTGATACTTTTGTACGGGAGCTGAGTGAAAAAGATAGTGATACAAAGGGAGAAAAAAACAAACAAGCAGAAGTTGCTCTATGCATAGAGATCTAAAGGGGTACCTTGATGTCTGACAGTGGAGCATGATCAGTTCCTCCTTCCTCAAAGATTATTTGCTGTGGTAAGAAAACCGATGCTTACATATATTGACTTGAAATCTAATCCATATGTTCTTTGTAAAACAAGACCTCCGAAAATTCTTATTGCATACAATAGAAAATGAGACTTTGAATTATTCCTAAACATTTAAATTCCCCTTTGCATCAATATATTTTTACTTCCTTTGTATAAACTACTTCATAAATTAATTGCCTTATTAAAGTATGCTGGCTTATAGAAGTTTATCATCTTGTTGTACCTGGTTTTGCTCATAAACAACACTAAGCACACTGATTTACAAACGCTGTAGATGACTTATCACGGGTGAATGCAGCTCTGTGTTTTTTGTGGGACCTGTTTGGATCGTAGCAGGGCAGTAGTTCATCTGAATACATTGCTACAGCGCTATCAAATTCATGTGGTGTTTGTGGGTTTTTCTTGCAGCTCATGTCTCTCTTTTTTCTCTGTGTGCTAAATGTAACCCCTGGCTGTTTAGGATGAACTGGAAACGAGGCTGGAAATGTATAAGCATATGTTCCTTAAATGATGATTACAGACAGTAGTTTGGCAATCAATTTTCTGTACCAATGCAATTGTTTTGAAGCCAGATGGTTATCAAAAATCCTAGCAAACCATAACACTCATCGGTTTGCAAGATTTATTTTCTAGTAAATGATCATGCTCTGTATTTAAAAACAGAAAAACGTGGTAGAAAATCTCTACGTTGATTTAGTTTGGGCCATGTCAGAGGTTTCTGTATGGAGAGTCTAATGTGGCCCTACTGAGACAGGCGTAGGTACCGTCCGCCATCCACCTTGCTCTGGTAATTTATGCAGACTCTGGTGTTGCACTGCTTGGTGTCCTCTCTTCACTTAAGGTACACCACGGGCTCCAGTATCACACACCGCATGAAGCCTGGATTTGTACTGCCGAAAGAAGCTTTATGTACATCTTAGGACACCCGATTTTTCCTTCTTCTATTCTCCTGTGATTCTAGGTACCTTCACATTTGTATAAATAACTGCGTATAACAAAGATGGCCAAAAGTTAGAACAAAAGGTACTTAATTAGCTTTTGGAACAGCTGAATGTCTGATTACAATGTACTGAGCCATTATTGCCTTGCAGCAAACCAGAGAAACCTTGATGTAGTCAATTGCTATAGTTACTGCATGGGGCTTTCTGTTTAGTTAATGAAATATGTTGATATATTCATGTACATTTTGTAAATGCTAAAACAATATCAAATCCCCTCTTACTAAAGGCTATATATTAAGGATGTTGCAGGTTGTTGAGACTTAGTTCACCAATATTTTGGTGTTTGAGGACCCTGTACGCCACATTCTACGAGCATCAAGAGAAACAAGATTACAATGCTGAAGTGGGGTTCAAAAGTAAAATTTATTGCAGTAGCATCTAGATGTGACTGTGAAATTGAAGAGCTGTTTGCTTTTTTGTTTAGGGACCAGAAGTTTTCCATTCTTGTTAAGTATCCATTTCTTACTGTGACAAATTCCCTTCTGAAGTAGCTAATGAAGTAATATTGTCCAGTATGAATCAATGTGTATCTCCTACACTTACTTCTTTTGAGTACTGGGCACATGTATTTTCCATTTAGGGCGTCTGGGGTTTGATCTTGCTGGCCAGTACAAGTTCTATAAAATCAGTGTGATGTAAAATGACGCCCCATGTGAAATTTAAATTTCTGAGAATATTTGCTCAGTGATTCATTAGTTCTTTATATATAAAATTGGTCAAATACCATGATGCTAGGAACAGAGTGATGACACGTGCATTGGGCACATGAATTCAAGGGCATAGCTTGATGTTTTTAACAAAACAGAGGGTTTTTTTTTAAGCCCTTGCCATACCGAGCATAATTATGGTTACTGTTGGCTCTTATAAAATTCAGACTTGTTAAAGCTGTCACTAAATAATATTCAGTTTTGACTGCAACAGGAAAAATATTTATGTTTATTGTTTATACGTATCCCAAAACAACAGCCACCTTCTGTCTCTTTTAGGTCCCTACTTATCCAAACATTATGTGACAGTACTGGCTTTTTCCTAGAGTTTTAATATTTGAAAGAACTGCTGCATGTTTTTCCCCTTACATTCTCTTTTAAGTGACTGAAAACCATCTACCTTTCAGTTACAATAAAGTGAAGATTTTTATCTTCAGTGGAAACTTTGAGGGGGTGACCTTCTCTGTTTTAATTCAAAGAAATGTGGACTGCAGGTTCTTGGTATCACATGGGCTCCAAGCCCTTAAAAATAAAGGATGTTTCTATGCTCATGACAAAATCTGATGCTTTATGCCGGGGAGAGTACAGGTGCTCAGCTCTAATCCGAGAGAGCGCGCGAGCACTAAGGAAGCTCTGGGTAGCACTGTGTTTGCAGCAGGATGCTTGATGGTTTAATGTCATCCAGGTGTGTGCCTGAGCGTATGCAGAGGGACGTAAAGAAGCTGCTGCAGGGGAGGCTTGGTACTTCCAGCTTTACTGTGGGTTTTCTGGCTAATATAAATGAAGTGATAAACCATGTTGAGCAAGTGATTTATAGCAGGTTGGAGTCCAGCAGGGTGATTATATCTAGCACTTGAGGGAAGCAGAGGGTATGGAAATAAATGTGTCAGAAATATAATTAAATGTTTTGTGCTGCTGCCGATAGATGCATAATTACAAACACCACCAACATCACCTACCGCAGGGAGGGAACAATGAACAAGGCTCCGTTTGTGAGCTTACTTCTGGCTCTATAGGAATTCCCCAGCTTTTCTCTTACCTCACATTCCTGCTGTTTTTCTTTTTAATTGAAAGGGAATAACAAAAGGTTTTCTCTACCACAAATACAGAGTAGATTAATTCAAACCTATGTGACTTTTTCATAAAACAGTAAACCAAAAATGAAATCACCACCAACCTGAAAACAAGCCATTAGCTGTGCTGAAGGTGTAACCCACTGTCTGTTATGTGCTTTGGGTTTCTTTGCCGTGGCTTTAACTTGAGCAGTGCATTTGGATACTAAACTTGAAAAGCTGTCCTTGCTGAATGCAAATAAGTGATGCTGCCCTTTTGAATACTTAATTAGATGACAAGCTGAACTATGACTTGAAAGTATTGTGGACCCTGGAAGTCCAGTCCTTCAGCTCACAAATACTTGAATGATCTTATTCCAAGGTTGTTGCTATGCTGAATAAAACATTTTTTGGTCGTTTGGTGGTTTAGGCCACAGTCAGTAGTCTAAGTGAAGGCAAGATTTAGGCTTTTGGGAACATCTTTCTGTCTTTCTCTTCACTGTCCATCATCTATGCTTGCAGTTCAGCAGCCACCCAATTCTCCTATTTGCAGGATTTTTCTGTTCTTGTTTTGAGTTTCCAGGCATGTTGGAATGAATGATACTTATCTGGAATTCTGGCAAATTAAAATGCACCAGTCTTTTGCGTAACCTAAGCCCATCCTTACCCAGGATCCATCAGACTGTAAAAAAGTCTTTTTGGGGTGACAGTGGATGAGCATGAACACTAGGGTTTGGGACTAGCCTTTTGATTAATCAGAGGTGGGATCTTGATAAACTAACTATAGTCACCACACCTCTGGTATTACAAATAACTGGCTGAATCTTCTGTGAATCTGACTTAGCTATTGTCCTTGAAACAAAGATATGTGATGATACACTGTAAATGTTTGACCAAAATGTACATTTTACACCTTTTTTTTTCCACTTTGCTGAATGAGTATTTCCATAAATCTGGGATAGAGTCAGTGCTTCTGAAGATTTAAAAGGGAGTAGTATTTTTACTCTTCGCAATTGCTGAAGCAGCTACTATTTCAGGGAAAGTTGGAAAAATATTTCAATTATTGTGAAGTCCCAAATGAAACAAAGATGCTACATCCAGCGCACATACCTTTGATACTAGAATGGCAATTTCTGCCTCCCACTGGCATGGCACCTTGAGTTCTGCATGAACAATGATTGATTATATTTTAGATTATGGTTAACTACCCTAAAACCAAGGCGATACATAGGTAAAGATGCTGTATGTTAAGTGTTTTAATGCCATAGAAGTGGAGGATTTGAACTGGAGATTGAAAGGTGAACAGGTCATGACATCCTATGCTTAAATTTCTCAGCGCTTTGAGGTAGAACAGGAGGATGTGTGTATCTCAAGCATGGGCTTTTTTTTTCTGAAAAGCTTTTGCCACGTTGCTCTGTTTTTGGAAGAGGATGGGCGGGATAAAGGTGTTTTAGCCACAAGTACGTTGGTCATGGTATTTATGGTTCATCTGCTGCCTTACCTCTTAGGACACATCATTATTTCACTACTCAAAGAGTGATTCTAAAAGGGTGTGTAGACACCCTAAACCCTTGTCTTTCATCATCTTCCCTTTGAAGAGAAGGACTAGATCCTTGCAAACTGTGTTGTATTTTTTTCCAGTAATCATTTGTAGCAATACTGAGCACCTTCAAAATATGCTTTTAAGGTGTCAGTTTTGCTACAATGCCTTTTGATTCACTTTGCAGCTGTATTTACTGAATCCTTCAGCAACCAAGAAAAGTTGGCTTCAGTGTTAATTGTGTTATTGAGTATTACCCTGTATACTTACTGGTATCCCAGGCATAACTTCAGTATATCATACAGTTGCACAGACTTATAAAAAAATATCCACTGAAGTTATGGCACGCTTCAGGTCCTTTAGTCACAAGAGACATTGTACTCAGAACGTGAAAATCAATATCCACTCCTCATTCCTTACTTATCACCTCTGTTGTTCAGGTATTAATACTTAATCATTAATTTATTCTAATGTGAACACCATTAGAATTGATTTGGTAGGATATGACGTTCCTGTTACCTTTCCTATAATAAAAAATATTTCTACAATTTGTAAAATACCCAACAGGTTAAATGGCTACATGTGCCACTCAGCTGATCTGCTTGGTGAGCAGGAAAGAAGAATGTGAAATGTTTGGTTTTCTTCCTTACTGAAATATCAGACCTAGCTGGATTAAATCATTCATTTTCAGCATTCATTAAATTATACTGTGACAGGAGTTATGTTCTGCTGAATTAAGGTGACTTAATTAGCTGCTGCTTAATGGCTGAGAACTTAAACCCTCCTTTAGAAAAACAAGTGGCGAGAAAAAAGTGTCCCACAACATGTTTGTGTGTTTAAAAGAGGTAATATAAATCATGTTCTATAGGGATTTTTCCTTTCCCACCCCCCACTTGCCATTTACTCTCTATAAGCGCCTTTTATGCTTTAGTGGTGGTTATATTTGTTTGTATAATGAAAGAGTGATTGTAGTTCAATAATATTAAGTATTTGGTAGACTCTGCTTCTCAGAGAAATTATATGACCTGCTCTTTAAAAAACAAACAAACAAACAAAACTGAGTAAATGTTTACCCTGAAACAAATTGAAGAATACTATTTTTTTTTGATCCTCCAGATTATTTTTGCTGGGGAATCAAGGTTGCATCCCATGGGGCTCAAACCTTAACACTAAAAATGTTATACGCATCAAATCTGTGGGGGAAATTGAGGACACGAACTATTTGAAAAGGCAATATATACAGAATCACAAGGAGAAAAAGGAGATAAATGCAGAAAGCAAAGAAGATTGAAGGTCAGACTGATCATGCTTTCAGAGTAAGTAAAGGAAAAAGGTATTAGTGGCAGAGATTTGAACTTTCCTGGAGACATAAGATTTAAAAGCCTTTATTGAAACATCAGTTCTTTCCTCTATGCTGAGAGCATGGAAATCCTTCTCACAGATATGCATAATGTCATCAAGTAAGGAGAGATTTAGACAGCGACAGCTGTAACTTTTTAACTTACTTTTAAAGACACATTGGGGTTAGCTTAGATTACAGAGATCTTTAATCAGAAAGAAGGGATTCAGCCAGATGTTGATCCTAGCAAACTGTCCAGCCTGGACTCTTTTCCCTTCCATAATGGGATCAACGGCTGCTACTTTACCTTAACGTGGTCCACAATGTGCTCCCATGGATGTCACAGCTGGCACAGGATGGAGGCCTTTAGGATGGTTGTTTGGGGTTTGTTTGGGGGTATTTTTTGTCACTTGAGGAAACAATTTTTGGTTTTAAGCAATGTGTTCAACATCATCTGATCAAAATGCATGTTTGCTGTATTTTGGAGAGCTCTAGCCTTTTTAGCTCTTGCTACATCCTGTTTAGCTTAAGCTGTCTAGGTTATTAATAGTAAGGCAGTCAACCTGAAGTCCTTTCTCAGGTAATGCTTGCATGACATACATTTATTGAGCTGAAAAATAAGGCCTTTGGGGGTGTTCCAGAGATGACATGTCAATGTTGGGCTGGGACAGAGCGTGAACAGAATAATTTCCATTGAATTTAATGCATTTAGTCTAAATGAACTCACAAGAAGGTGTCTGCTGTCATTTCCTCTAAAAAGGAAAAACAGCAAACCATTGTCACCACGAGGGTATGATGGGTTGGAAGTTTCTCCATAAATATCAGCAGCTGTTTATTACAAACATAGCCATCTGTGGTAGAAACTGCCGTGCGTATGTGTACAAGCCTACAGTGGTTGGTTGTTAAATGGTCAGAAATGATCCACGGTAACTCTACAGATTTTCCTTTCAACAGAGAACGATGGTGACTATTGAAGTCACCAGGAAATGGTAAATATTCTCCAGAGCTGGCATTTTTTTCAGTTTGTCACTGAAAAATAAAAATCAAATTTCAAAAAACATTTCTCTTAGTAGGTTTATTCTCATGTTGAGAAAAGCTATTCCATGGAAATGGCTTCATGTCTGAACAAACTCTACCCAACACCTTTATAAATAAATGAAAGGAAAAGGGGAAGATTTGATTACATGTGAAGGCTCATCCCAAGTGAGATTTTTCATATTGCTAAATAATCAACTTGATTAGACATTAAGATTACTAACAAATTATGAGTGTTTTGTAGTTGTCATACCCAGTTCAGTTTCAACTAAAAGGCTATTTTGTTGTTGAATTATTGGTGTTATCCTTGAGGACTAGCCTGCCTCCTTCTCAGCTGAGGGTCTTACACTAGTCCCTCTTTCTGCTACCTGGGCATCTACTGCCATATGGTTTTCAGCTCTAGTAAATCTGGTATTTGGACTCTGGTTATATGTTGCAGTGATTCTTCATCTAAAGAGTTGTTTTGAGGAAATATCACATACATTTCTGTTTATTGGCTGTTGAAAGGAAGGAGGAATGCATATTTTTGCTCCCGAAATTCACCCACAGTATTTTTCATTATGGTAATATCTGTGATGGGGATTAGTAAACTAAGAGTGCTAAGATACAGTATTTATAATACAGAATCATAATTTTTCTACTGCATGAAACTGCAGAGAAAGTTATTTAATAAAATAATCCACTGAGTTCTCATCTTCCTAAGTCCTGGACCAAAAAACTGTGTGTTGGTTAAATGCCTATGGGCCATTTGAAAATAAAGCTTCATTGGAAAGGAGCAGCTAATGGTACTTGTTGTGGTTTAATCCCAGCCGGCAGCTCACCCCCACCCAGCTGCTCACTCAGTCCTCCCTGGCGGGATGGGAGTGGAAGGCTAAAAGTGAGAAAACTTGTGGGTCGAGATAAAGACAGTTTAATAGTAAAGCAAAAGTGGCACATGCAAGCAGAGCAAAACAGGGAATTAATTCCCTCCTCCCCAGGGGCAGGCGGGTGCTCAGCCGTCCCCAGCACAGCAGGGCTCCATCGTGCGTAACAGTGACTTGGGAAGGCAAACGCCATCACTCCCAACGTCCGTCCCCCCCCCCCTCCTTCCCCCAGCTCTATGTGCTGAGCATGACGCCATACGGTGTGGGACACCCCTGGGGTCAGCTGGGGTCACTGTCCTGGCCGTGTCCCCTTCCCACCCCTTGTGCCCCCCAGCCCCTCACGGGTGGGGTGGGGTGAGGGGCAGAGAAGGCCTTGGCTCTGTGTAAGCGCTGCCCAGCAGGAATGGAAATGTCCCTGTGTTATCAATGCTGTTTTCAGGACAAATCCCAAACACAGCCTCATACTGGCTACTGTGAAGAAAATTAACTCTGTCCCAGCCACAACCAGCACAGTACTATAACAGAAATAAATTTAAATGCATTGTCTCTATTTAATTTATTTACACCTTAAAGGATAAACTGTCTCATAATTTGAAAAGCTTTGAATTAACCGAGGGAGAGAAAATAAACACACAAAAGGCAGCTTCTTGACAGTCTTGTCAATACACATTTGGAGCTGACAACATGAGAAATTATGGTATCAACCTAAAAAATGAAAATCCTCAGGGCTCGGAAAACATGAGATGAAGATGATAGCATCTGTATGCCAGAGCTGTGATAGATGAATCCCCCAACCATTATGGAATAATCAGTAACTGCGACATGCATGGCACTTTGTGTGTTTGTGTGTAAAAATATATATAAATACAAGTTATAATGTTTTGAGCAGGAGGGGAGAGAAGAATTGCTATCTCTCTATTAACTTTGGTTCCTTAGCAAATGGGCACATGGGTGGATACAACAAAAAACCTCACAGATTTAAGAGAAATCTGTAGTCAATTTTAACTTGCATAATACTGTAAAGCACAAGGTAATAACCTAACAAGCTTTTCAGAAACATGTTAATCTTGTACTTTAGAATGGTATGCAAATTGTGGAAAGGAACTTACCTCAGTTTAGAATTAAAAACCACATTGGAATATACAAGGAGAAGCAAATTTTCTATTAAAAAAAATGAATAAATGTAACTCTGCTTACAATGCCCAGCTGAACTTCAAATATGCTGGCTTGAGGGATCTTAAGTGAGGACATAATAGTGATCTGACGCTGCTGTTTGTTTTAAAAGCTGGGCTGTTTTTAGGTTTATGTACTGTAGCATAGGTATGCCGTGTGGGTTTATACAGGAATGTTCTGTTTCACCCAGCCTCTAAGTCTTCACGCAGGTTCTGCAAAGTTTGTAGGTGCCTGGGGTTTGTCACCTGGGAGAGTTTCTTGAAATAACTCTTGGCTGACTCAACGAAGGTGGAGAAAAAAGGGTTCTCAAGGGTGGGTGATGCAACTTCAGCTTGGAGAGTGTTTGTATCTGATCTCTATTAGTTTTTGTTTTCTGCCTTTAGGATTTGAACTTCTGCTCATCTGCTTTGCATGACAAAGTTTCATAAAACTGAAGACATCCTGCTTCCTTTCCAGGTGACGTGGAGTTGAGGATACAGTGCTGATTTATCAAGTTTCAACTCCCTGCAGGTAACGTTGCTTCTTTCAGCAGTTCTGTTATTGGGATTCATGAGACTCTGTGGTCAAATCAGGATCGCTGCTGTGGGAACTGGAGAGCCCTCTGTGAAGTGTAACAGGTTATGGTGTCTCTTTCTCTTTGGCCTCTTCTAAACGAAAGGCCAGGCGCAGGATTTGACTACCTTGCTGGGATGTGACCACAGATATCCCATGAAAGTCTGAGGGAAGAAAGCACCATCAGGTTTGAGGCATTCTTGTCTGTAACCCAGTCACTGTGAACACTGGCTAGTCTGAGCTCACATTTTTATGTTTTTCCTCCTAGACTCAGCAAGCTCCTCCACAAACCTGTATGTCCATGATACTTTATAAATGAGTACAAGCAATGTGCTCGCTTTGGCTCTAGATTCAAGTGTCAAATGAACAAACTTGAATATGAAGGTTTTGCACAAGTCGTCTCCCTCGTGTTTTATATTATTAGAGAAGATGAGCGTGGTGCTTCTGTGTCCTTTCCCAGGTCTATGAACATATCGGGTACGTGAGGGAGGGGATGGGCAGTGCAATGCCCTGGCTGCCGGCTAGCCACATGTCAGTGATACAGGGTGTGTCAGTGCCAGTGATAAGACCCTGGGTTATTTTTCATTTGTTAACAAGCGTGCCAGCAGCGTACGTGATGAGGTGTGTTAATTTTAGCTTGTTGTTTCTCAGGCATTTGTAGGCACACAGGAAGTTCGTGTGAAGTGTCTGGGGTCTTAGTGCCAGTTTTTCCCGTTACTGTACCCGGGTGGGCTGCGAGTGTTCTCTCACCGCCCCTACATCTTGCATTTCTGTGTCACCTTCCATTCTTAAGAAGCACAAAACGGTTTATGGATTAGAGGGATTTTTCCCAGTGGAATCAGATGCAGATACTTCTGGGGTGCTGAAGTATATCTGGGAGAAATAGGTGCTTCATCTCTTGCTTAGATGAAGGGGAAGCAAAATGCAAGGACATTAATTTCAGCCTTGAACTGCAATAGTAATAGTGCAGCTGCTGACAGAAAATAAAACCAAAAGTAACTATGATAGTTCATGAGAAAAGGCCTTCTCTGTCTTGTCTAGGTAAATAATGCAATAAATAATAAAGCAAATAAAAATAATGCTTGGGAATTCTGGAGGTGTCACTATTTACTGTAGGATAGCTCAATTTTAGAATTACATCATGCACATGCTGTAGAGTATTAATTAAGTAATTGTTCACAGTGAGGCATTTTAATGACTGTGGTACTTCATACTTTTCATTCTTCATTAAGTATTGTTCTGTAATTTGTATGTTATCGCACTTGCATATTGTGTAATCTCTGTAAAGTGACTGTCAAAAATTGATCATTGCTGAACTTGGGCCTTCAAATATATGAAAAAAAAATTGGCAACGTTTGTCTCATGGCAACGGCTCTTCAGTGCAGTGAAAGATGATACAGAGGTCTGAAGAAGAGATTTCTTTGTTTCACTAAACATAGGACATCCTTGTGTACACGGTTTTGTATTCCACTTCCCCTCAGGAAAGCGTCCCCCAACTCTAAATATTGTGTAGACATGAATATTTCTTAAAAGTACTGCTAATTAAGCTGAACTTACACTGGGCTTCTTTTTAAGCACTGAATTTGCACACTTTTTCTATTTGCTGTCAGACATGGTTAGTTCTGTCCTTCCCGTATTTTGCCAGTATTAAATAGCCTCCTGAAAGGACACTATTCCATGTTAGAATGTTAATAGAAGGATTTGTTACCACCTTACTTGAGTTATTCTAAGCAACATGACACATGAATAACTACTACTGGTTTTGTTTTACAGTTATTTCATTTTGCTGTCCTCTTTCTTTAACCTTACATTTTTGCTTTTAAAGGAACATTGTCCTTTTCTCGTATTTTGTTTATCTTGCTGTTTGTGGATTTTATGAAAGCCTCTTCTAGGCTTTGATGAAACAGGCATTGGTATGCTTTGATTTTTCTTCCCCCCCTCCCCCCGCTATCTGATCTTGCTCAGCGAGCTTTTCAGTGTGCGGATCTTTATGTTCACTGTGGGGAGTGAGAAGATGGAGAGAAAATACACAAGTGGTGAAACAGAGTGGAAATGGAAAACAACTATTTGAAGGTGCAGCCTGGGCACAGAACTTGGTGTTAGGCTGGAAGTAGTTTTTTGAGTAGCCCTGTCCTAGCCATTGAAGTCTACCTCGGTTACCTCATCTGGAAAGGGCAGTATGTCATTTTCGAGGTATCTGGAAAATTAACATCATTATCTAAACTCTAAATATTGCTATCTAAACATTGCTGGCTGTATTTTGATAGCTCAATGCTTGCTGGTCAGGCAGATCTGGCAGTTCCTCATGGCATTGGATGGAGATTAGGTTTTGCTCTCTGTATCCCTGGAGGTATCGTTAAAAAAAAAAAAGGCGGGGGAAATATTGCATGGCTGCGGCTGAGCTGTGAATCTATCCAAAACTTTATAAGGCCTTCCATTGCTGCAGTATCTGAATTGTTTATGTGGTTGTTCTTATATCAACCCCTCTCTATTGTGCTATGGTTTTATCACATTTTTTTTAGGTGTGAACAGAGACATAAGAGGGGGCAGTGATTTGTCACAGATTGCACGTACAGCCTCTGGTGGAACAAACATCTCACAAGCCCCAGGCAGTGGGGAAGTCCCAGAAAGCTGATTACTTCTCTTGAATGACCGTATTTCCTACTGCCCTGCTGTCAGCTTCTCATTCTGCTCAGTTCGCCTTATAAATAACACTAAAAAAGCGGAATATTTTAAAACATGGCTTCTCTTGTTGAGCTCTATTCCCATGAATAATACTGATGGCTCTTGAGGCGAGCCAGCCCTTTCAGTTCATTTTTTTGTATGGTACATACCCTGGGTTCTTTCCCCTTCCCCCCCCCCAACTTGGATTTTTCTTTCATCAATGTTTCTTTTTCTAAAATGTTAATCATATTTGATCTTTCCGTAGCTTGTAGGTTACTTTAAAGTTGAGGAAAATTATGAATATTTTCATGAATTAATGTCTCAAATTAATGTTCTCCTCACCACTGAAAAGGGTACCAGAGGTTTATGTTAGTGTTTTATCTGTGTCTTAATATGGCCCAGCACTTTGACTGCCGGTGTTTCTAGGTATCAATTAGAAGATATATTCAAAGTGAACTTGATTTCCAGTGACTGTGCATAATAGATGGACATATGCTAAACATAATTACATATTTTAATGCACTAAAATGCAAGTATGATTGGGGATATTTAAGCAAAGCTCAGTGAAGAACTATGGTAACTATCTACGCTAATTGCTCCAGATTTCATTGTACCATTAAAGGCGTGGTTGTTTATATTGTAACAACATGATCTGTTTTAGGAAGAACTTGCAAAAAGATGGCAAGTAATTGTAAGCTTTCTATGGCTAGTATTATTTGTAGCTGTATTATTTGTAGCAACACAGTGATATCCCTATGCTTGTGGCAAGTGGAAGAGTTCCAGTAAGATATAATTTATATTTATGAAGAACTTATTTTCTGGAAGCATAACATTTTTGACATAGAATGGGTCAGATTTTTTAGAGCTTCACGTAAGCCTTGAAGCTTTTGTTCAAATCATATACGGGAAGCTGTTCACGGAAGAGAGGTTCTAACTGGCAAGCAAGTACTGCCAAATAATCCTTGTCTGAAGTTAGTGTTTATAAAAGGTTAAAATATAGAGGAAAGGGTTTCTTTTGTTTCCTGAATTAGCCAGGTGTAGGGCCTCAGTAACAGACCTAGACATAGACTCTTTTAAATTTTTCTGTCCTTTTTTGCACGGATTGAGCTGGAAAGACTGATGTTCAGAAACAGTGCAAAGCTGGCAGCTGCAGCAAGGAAAACCCGGTCAGTGTGAGCCTCTCGTGCATCTGGGTTGTGAGGTTATCACAATGCAGAGAGGAGTTTGAGCTTCAGGCTACGCAGGATATAGAGAAGTTCAGTGTTAACCTTCAGAGACACTTTAAACCAAATTCAGCCAATGGCTGGTTAAAAGTATTTCCAAATACCCTTTTCTATGTATATGGTGCATTTAATGTGCGAATAGACTTAGGAAGTAGAAGTTGCCACAGCTATTTCTTTTTTTAAATAAGCTTCTGTAACTTTTTTTTAAATTTGGAAAAAAACAGAAAGGAAAACAAACAAAAAGCAATTTGACATAATTCTGAATTTCAGCAGTATGCCACTAAGCCATAAAATAAGCAAAAGGGGTTTTTTTTGTCCCTGTGTTCGTTCTTCTTTTAAAAACCTATTCAAGGTCATGGTTTGAATAGAGAAGTAATTGGATTTGAGACACCATATGTTGTGGGATGCTTATGACATCCCTAATGAATGTTACAGGGTACTACTTCTTCCAAAAAATTGTCGACATTAGCATTGAAATGACTGTTGACATGAAAACTTTCATTAAGAGAAACATCTTGAAGTCAATTTTATCTGGTTTTTTTTTTTTTGTCCTTTCTTCCCCCCATCATAAGATGCTGACTCCCGAAATGCAAAGGGGTTGCTTACCTTGCTAAGCTCCTGTCACAATCACTCACCAAACTTTACTGCCCTTTCACAATACCTTCTGATTCACAGTGACAAATCCTGGACTATAAAAGCAACTAGATTCCATTGCCGCGTGTCTCTTGTTAGTCATTTCACAATATTTATGGAGCTGCTTGCAGAGAACATTATTCCTGTGCTCTGTTTTGTAAATCAAATAACGGTAAATTCTATTAAAAGAAAATATATTTTAAGGCTGTAAAGTTTGGAGAAGTATTTGTTTTGTGTTTGTCCCTTTCAGCATTTTTGGCTTTGGGAAGCACAAAGGTGACACCAGCTATGTTACCTTCTTCCTGTACAGTCTAACTTTGAAGAATCCTCTATGTAAGGAACCTTATATCATTTTCATTAGGCACATTCTTCCTCCAAATGCTCCAAACAAGCAACTTCCTAATTAACTTGTGAAAATTTATTATAAAACTGCAAATAAATAACAAATATGAGGAAAAAGAACTTGATACTATTATTCTGAGATATTAAAATTGAAGAGGTAATAAAACTTAAAAAAAATTCACTGCAGCCACACAAACAAATATAATTAGAAAATAAAGCTGTTACAGTCTAAATGATCTAAGCTCATTCCTGCCTTTAAGATATTGTTTCCTTTCTCATCAGTTTTATGTGGGTAGCGAGATCAGTCCTTTCCAAATCACAGTGCAGCATGAAGTAAGATGTAAATGGAGCACTGAGAGTTTTGTCATTACTGAGTGCCGTTCCTCTGAACTTGAACTAGGCCCCCGATTTCCCACGTCTTTTGGTTACACGGCTGCGCGCACTGCTTGCGAATAAAAATTGATTGTCAAAATAGAATATGTAGTCTGTGCTTCTGCAGAAACACTTCTGTGTTGGAAATCAAAGTCAATACGTGTATATAAACACTACAACAGAGGTAAGGAAGGCCAAGCTAATCTGCTTGTTCCTAATCCCTGCTTTGCTTGTCCCTAATCCCTGTTTTAGGTGTAGGCAGTAGGACAGGCTAGCAGTAACTAGCTTTTCTCTCCGATATAGCTGATACTGAAATGAGCATGATGAAGACTAGCGTGGACCGTATCGAGGCATGGAGGCAGGGAAGCAAAAACCTAGTGTTGTGCCTGGATATTAACAGTTGGTGTGATCTCTGTTTCGCTTGATTTGCAGCGCAGCGGCATGGTGAATCACAACTGCACACCCATATATCAGCTTTGTGACGTGTTTCTGTGGGCCAGACAGTTGGGCTGCTGGAGGCTTGCTTGCTTTCAGGCTTTGCAGCCTCAGGCACTGGTCTGTGCAGACGAGCCTCCTGTGACACGTAGCTCAGGAGAAAGCGTAACAATCCTGAGCACCAGTCACAAGGGTGGGCTGCTAGATTGCCGTGTAACGGTACAAGTCCTTGCTAGAGGCATGAGCTTGCGATTTGTCCTTAGCTTGAAGGTAGCCACGTTTCACATGTGCAGTGGAAATCCTGACACTGCTGTAACTGCTTTATGGGCCAACTTCTTTTATCTAGTTTAGAATTTTTATTTTTAAAAGATAGGTCTAATTACTCTTTAAACAGAGGATGAGAAAACAGGGCTCTAAATGATTGGTGGGAAAATTATACCCCTGCCCTGGGAATTATTATCTTGCTGTGCATGGCAAGTACGTGGGAACATAAGAATCTGAAAGACAGACTAATAATCTGAAGGGCTGGCTGAGCTGCCAGAGCAAGGATGACCCGGGGGAGGACAGAGGTGGGCTCTGAGCTGAAAGCCAGCACCAGGGCTGTGCATCCACAGTGAAGCTGTACCCCAAGTGCTATTGAAACCTTTGTGCATTGCCTCCCTGGGACAGCGTGGTGACAAAACAGAGGCAGAGCTGAATGGTGTTGGTCTTCAGTAGAAATAACCTGTTTATTAGAAGAATGGGTGAATTTCACCTGCTTTAATTTTTTTCACTTTTCCCTTGGCTTTATCAGCCCACCAAAGAGCAGAGGTCCATTAACATTTCAGTTCAGATCATTTAGATTCCCTACAGAAATCTTACCTAGGGTAACAACTGTGTCCTCTGGCATTTTCCCTGCTTACAGGAAAGTATGTCACCTATGAAGGAGTTCTCTCTATTTGTATGTAAGACAAGTGATGTGTAAGAAGGTAGGGGAAGAGTAGATTCCCAAAATTTGAAGGCTGGAATTATTCTGTACTTGCTTCATCATTTGTATTCTGAATTATGCTGGGATTCATCAAGACTTTTAAGAGTCAAAGTCCTGGTTGTCCATAATTTGGGCTAGGTCATTTAAGATCGCAGAAGGGGATGTTTGCTTTTGTTAGTTCACGTGCTTTGAGGAGAGGCCATGTAGAGCCATCCCTCTTGCCGCTGCTTACGGTACAACAGAGTTTCAGTGATTTAGTTTCTAATGCAAGCGTTTCAGCTGGCCATCTGTGTTGGAGGAACGCGGGCAGCATTTGGGTGAGATGTTTGTCAATGGAGTTCGATTTCTGTAAATTTTTCTGCAGCTCCTAGAACACAGATATAAATAAATGTTTAATGAACGAGGCCTCCAGTATGGCACAACTTTGGCATGAATATCTGAAAATGTCACTATTATTCATATTGCTGTCAAATTTTAAATATGCCTGAAAGAAGGCAGAAAGCTGAAATCCGCTCGCTGTTACATTATTGTATCATTAAGGGAAAAATTCAGGACAGAGGGAAAAGATGGATCTTTTCCCCTTGTGATTCTCCTGAAGTCTGTTTTCTGCTGTTATGCTTATGACTTTCTATATTTTCTTAACACACCTTCATGAGATTTTTTTAATCACATATTTAAATATTAATATGGTGTTTCCTCATCATGTTGACATTTACCCACCTCTTTACCATGTATAGTTTACAATCACTTACTCATCTTGCAAGTTAAATCTGGCAGTTATCCCAGAGGCTTCTAGGCTGTAAGTCTGAAGCGCTAGTGTCAAAGAGGAGTTATCTTTCCCTATCAAATGGTCAACTGCTTAAAAAAGAAAAGAAAAAAATAAAAAGAATTGAAAAGCATCTTGTGTAGAAGTAGACATAAATGGCCGCTCCTCATCAACTTGATGATGATGAATTTACTAGTCCTGTTGGTAGAACTTCATACTTGTTCCTTTCTGTTATTTATACTCCGGTGGGGGGGTGAAATGCAACAGTTTTTTCATAGTTTTCCCGGTGGTATTTTTTGTCTCTTCCCAAGGACTCAGTGCACAACCAGGTGTCACAAATTTCCTGTGATTTCCCCCCCCCCACCCCCCAGCCTAGAAGAAGTTAATCTTCTCACTCAGTTCTGGCTCTTCCCTGTCCTCTCCTTTTTCCTCCTCTTTCCACTATCTCATAGTTTAGCATGCCAACAGATTTTAGTGTAAAGGATTCTGTTTAACATAAACTGCATGACTGCAGCCAACGGACCCTTAGCCAAAGTGGGGTGTTTAAACAAACCTTTAAGTTTGACTCAAAACTTGCATACCAAGCTGAATTTCTCAGATCTTTACTTTCCCCCCACCTGAGAAACACTGCTAAGGTGGAACAAAAATAGCAGGAACCATCTAAACCATCTAAAAACGTGGAGTGTTCTGAATCCTGGCACTTGCGAGGTGTTTGGAGATGAGGCACTGTCAGCAACCCATTCTGTGTGCCCTTCTAAGACGTGACCCCGATGCAGGTGAGTTGGCTTGCACCAATTGTGTTTACGGTGGTTCATCAATAAGTCCTTCCTCATGATTTGTACTTTGCCCTCTCCTTTCCTCAGCTAATCCTACCGTCATTGTAACTAAGAGCGAGGTCTGCCTTGCCCTTTGGACATTAGCTCTACGTAGCTTAAGTTCCAAGTAGTCTCAACTGCAGCATACGTGTGCAGCAGGACAGCAAGCGAAGCAAAGCCCGAGGGACTTCTGGCAGACTGAGTTCTTTGCAGAGCCCTGGAGACAGGTTCACAAAATCACCCGATACAGCACTGAGGAGGCACATCCAGAATGGAGTCGGGGGACAGGAAGGACATTCTGGATGTGACTGAAGCAGTGCTTTCCCTTGATTAGGCAAAACCACTACACTTGTGCATTTGAACATATGCCCTGGATGCAAATACCTGAATGTCTCAGAAAATGAGATCTCCTTGCTACGTGTTGACTGTCTCCTTCTGCTGGGATTTGCCAGCTAAAGTTCATAGCCTTAACCTTTGTTCTGGGGCAACTATAGTATTTTGCAGCTGTAACTTTGTTCCACTTGGATTTACTTCTGACTCTAGCTGTTTCTTCCTGTACATGTGGAAGCACCTGCCTAAATTCATAAAATGTGTTGATTTTTTCTGTTTTTATAACACTTCTTCTAAAGATCTTTTTTTTTTTCCTCTATTTAAATACTGAGGGTTATTTTCCCATCCTTAGAAGATTTATTATCCTGTTTTTCATTTTCTGCTCTGAGTGTGTTTGACACATCTTTAGTTATTAGAATAGAAGCCTGACACTGTAGGAAACAGAAAATGTTTGCCTGTGTTATGTTTCACATTATAAATGGTTCTTATTCTTTACAGTACAAACAGGCTCCTTGAATAATTTTACAGTATGCTGTCAAGAACTGCGGTAAGCCATTTGCTAGTAAATCAGCATTTCTTACAGCAGACTCTCTATGCTTTGTCAGCCATTATATCTAGGGAATAAAATCGGGGGGGGGGGGGGAGACAAAAAACAAATCTCAGAACATGGAGCCGTTATGGCTGATCTCTCTGAAAAATTTATACTGTTTTGAGTATAGGAACCAAACATCTGGGATTTTTTGGGTAGCGCCCAGTTCTAAAGCTTTGAGATGTACAGCAGAACATGCGAAACATCTGCCTTTTTGCTGTATTTCTGGTATTTGCAATAAAATTTACTGATCAGTTACAGTTTTCACTTCGGTTCTTGGCTTTTGGGGAAGGTTCAGCTCCTCAAAGCAGTGGCTAAGGGAAGTTTCAGCTTTATTTTCAGATTGTGAAAGAATTTCAGTGTTGTTAATCCTGACTACTTTAAAAAATAGAAGAAAAAAATGAAAGGCCCTCCTCCTTAATATTAAAGGTAATGAGGAATACCTTAAATGTTGGAGGGGTTTTATTTGCTTTCTGGTCTTGGCCTTTCAGGTGCAATCATACCCCGCTTTCTAGCTTGTCTTCACCAATTAATTTTTAAGTTCTGAACTTTGCTGGCCAACTTACCTTTTTGATTGAATTGCTTGTCTGAGTGTGAGTTTCTGGATCAGCCGAGGAGGCAGCAGCCTCGCGTGCCTTCAGGTGGAATTGTTCCCAGCCTTGCTGGACACTGCCAGTGCCTTCATCTTGGGTCTCGGTTTTTCAGCACCATTTCCCTTGCGCACCCCCCCCCCCTTCTTTCACAGTATATACTTCACAGAGAAGTGAGATGCTTTAAATGGTGAGGAAGGATGGGTTTTGATTCATAGGAGTTTTATAATAAAATATCCAAGCCTTTAGGCAGATCCTTGAGATGTTTGCTTTCTGGTTCAGCTTTCAAGGCTGGAATGGAATGGTGGAAGGACAGAAATGCGTGTGATCTGTAGGTACAATTATGCTGAAGGTCTTTGCTTTCTGCCTTCATCCCACTGATCCTAGTTAGTTGTTAGTTTCTGTGTGGAAATGAACTTTCCTTTTGATTAAAGGAAAAACTGATCTTATAAAATTTGGCTATTGCACATCTTGGAATATGGCTTGAAACAGAGGCTTTTACAGTACTGTAAATTTGAATTTTCTCAAGCTGTTTATCATCAAATGAGCTTGATAAGTTTGGTACCTGGTTCAGTATCATATTCTTAACCATGGTAGCAGAAGATCAAATCTGAGCATTTATTCTCAGTATTATAATTTTAATGTCTGTTATCATTGTGGCATGGCAACCTCGTCCTGCCTGTGGTGTTGAGGACGGCTGCCAGGTTTATATTCACTGCCAGGTAGCTCATGCCTGTGCTAAGCCTTATCACAAGCAAAGAATCTCACTCGTAATCTGAATGGCTCGGGCAGGGATGGTATCACGGCCACAAATTCAGCTCTTATTCCAGAGTACTGAGTACAGAGCTCCACGTGCAGCCAGGCATCTGGTGAGCGCTGCGGATAGAAAGCTCTCAGGTTGGAGGGATTACCGCATGCATGTGTGGCCGTGCTATGTAGACTCTGAACATCGGAAGATTGTCTCTGGGCCAGCTGTTTGATACTGAAACCTTATCTTTTTGCTTAAAGGCTTTGTGATAAGGTGTGGCTCTTTCTGGATGCTTGGTGTCTCTTGATACAGAGATACGTGCCTGATCTGAAAAACTGGAGCTAGATGTCTAGATTTGAGCACTAGTGAAATGTGAGGAACGTGCAAGATATTTAATTCTATGCTTTGGTTTGGTCTATTTCTACTGCAATTTATTATTAAAACAAAAACCTAAACAAATCATGGCAAGGTAGAGTTAATCAGTTCACCAAATTGAGTTGGAAATGTTGACAAATATATTTGCAGTGTCCCAGTATGATTGCTCCATTTCTCTATTTGCAGGACTTCTAAACTGCAGCCTCACCCTATCTGAAGCACAGCATGACTCCTTCCTAGGACTAGTCCCTTCTATCATATATCTCCCTCCTCTTAAATCCCTTCCAACAGCTTTCAGTAAAATAGAAAATAGGTTTTATTACTTATTAAAAGCTTTATAATGGAGGTCTGGCTTATCTTCCCTACCTTCTGTCGCTGACAAACTTGGATCAACAACTGCCAGATATTTGTCCAAAAAATACAGACTGAAGTATTTTGGGCTTTGTCCTCTCAGTAACTTTACTCTGTAATCTTAACAATCCTAGGAGAGGCTCCAAAAAACACAAACCACCCAAACAAGTAGTGGAAACAATCCCAATACCACAAGTTAAAAAGTTATAGATCACTATGGCAACGAGAAATACTAAATGTGTATGACTTGCGTAGTTTTTACATATTTTATTTTTTTTTATTAGCCAGGTAAACCTAAGGTGATAATTTTGCTTTATTTCAGCTGCGGAATTTGACAATATTAATCTACAGTGTAATAGTCGCTGCGTGACACCTCTCTGGTTGTGTTGTGGATTTTTCAGATCGCTGCGCAGGCTTGAGCTGGTATATGGGAGTCATTTGAAATGCTCAAAATGAAATAACTTGAGGATCAGGCACTGTCTATCTGCTACCAGGGCAGGGGTCATCAGCCCAGAACCCTGCTCCAAACACAACGCGACTGTGTCACGGCCCATCTAGGCCAACCTCTGCCCTCTCACTAGTGATTCCTCTGCGCCTTTCACCGAGCAATTGAATTGTTGGCAACTTTGGGTTCATTTACAGGTTTCAGTCTACATCCATGTACCTACTTTGAGAGTCCCCTGAATGCCAGCCCATGCATGTTTTTGCTTTCCTGATAACTTTCCCTTTCAGGTCACAGATGAAGCCACACAAACTGTCATGTTTCCAAACCGTTGTCTACAACATAGGCTCAAGGGTTCCCTGTCTGATGCTACCTGCACTGTTCTCTTCTGCCAGAGATGAAACAGTGTGTTTGCCACGTTAAAGGCAGCTGGCCTGCAACACCTGTAACTTATTTACAGCGGTTCAGTTCCCTTTCACTTCTCGTAGTGCCTGTTATTCCTTTTGGTATCAACAACTCATTGGTCAAGCAAGGTACTTCCTAGCTGCATCTTATTTTCTGTGACCTTTGACATGTTATGGGTTATAAAGTGAGCATTAGGGGTGGAATAGGATAGGTCTGCCCCCTCTCCAGATTAAAATAAAATTTAAAAATCCCTTAATGTGCAAGAAGGTCAAACGTGCGCTGTGTGAACTTGTTAAACACATTTATTGAGTTCTTGACAGTAACCAAACACAGTGAATGACCATTATAAACAAGAAAAAAGGCATTCGCTTTTACTTGGTCAGCTCCTGCTTTATCTGTAAAGAAAATATATCCCTTTCCACCACCAATTTACAGGGTTGAATTTGTTTGTCCCAATAATGGATTCAGCAGGGGAAATGGCAATTTTAAACGGAGATGTTTCAACTGCTTTCAGCTTCTGAGCCCAGCTTCTATTAATGATGGACCATAAAGTGGAGTTAAAGTTATACTAGCTTTAAGTGAATTCCCAATTGCCATTAACTCACTTAAATTGGCTGCAAACAAATAAATGAAGTAAAAAACCATGGAAAAGAAAAAGGGGAAAACCCCACCCCAATCCACAAATAATGCAGCCGCAAGTAGTAGAGGCATATTATTTCAGAAAGGAAAAAATAAATCAAAGCAAGTTTACTAAATTAATTTGTTAAACACATTTATTGAGTTGTTAATAGTAACCAACACAACGTATGACCTGTTGTAAAACAAGAAACAGAAAATGGATCAGTTCTGATTTTGGCAAATCCTACTACAGATATGTGACGAAGAGGGAAATATTTCAATTTCCTTTATATTCTGCAGTGATATATTTACAATACTTATCTCTCGAAGTCTGTCCCTTTTTTAATTAAATGAACAGAAAGATCATAACCTAGAAATAAGTCTCCTCTACAATCTTCTTGTTCTGTCTTGTCAGTATCCATTAATGATAGTGAAATAATGAGAGCTTTCCAAGGATTACTTGGCACACAGAACACAACTCCACTTTGATGCTGTACCGAGCCACCTTTTCTCTTTTTTTTTTTTTTTCTTTTTTTAATTTGAGGGAGGGGGGAGAAGAGGAAGGATTTCGTATGTACAAAGGCTGAAAAGTCTTTCTTTGTGAAGCTAAATTGTTCAGGAAAACTGTATCAAAATCGTAATCACACTTACTGTAATGCTGTCTTTTTTTAATTTTTTTTTTTTTTTAATTACCACCAATCATATGAATGAATTTTGAGTTGAGTTTCCAACATGGCAGCTCTTTTCCTACAGCACATTTGCACGTGCTGTCGTGAACCCACAGAGAGTGAGGTTGGGTGCATTCTAGATTATGTCATTTCACAGTAGTAGCATTCCACTGAGGTTATGGGTTCTGCCTGCTCTGTCTTTCTTACTTGAGGAGCCATTCATTTACTGAAAGGAGAGAGAAACAAAACAATCAATTAAGCTTTAATAAACTCCAAATATGAAACTGGCTGGATTTAACACTGTATTAGGCACTTAAACAATATGTCTGGAAAAGCCAGGAGGTTCAGTTTCCTCCTCTTCCTGGAAAAGAATTAAGTCTGAATGACTGTTTCTTTGAAGTACTGCAACTCAGTCACCAGCCCTGCTGCTGAGGATGTGCTTTCTTTTCCACCCTTCAGTAGGACCCCTTCATAACCATAACATTATTGGTAAGAAGGTACTTTTACACCACTGTTGCAAGTAATATAACTGTGTGTGCATGGGCTAAAAGATGCATAAGACACATTACAGCTCAGTTGTGAGCCCCCAGCTGTGGCAGTGTAAGACTCCACCAGCAGGAGACCGGCTTGGTTCATTTGTTTAATATCCATTGCTTTCCAATTTGGGTGTTTGTTACGGGTGGTGCACCTCCAAAGTGAAATTTATTCTGTTGTTTGAGATCAGCTGTTACCAAGACTAGCTTGTCCCCCCTTTTTTCTTTCCAAGGTGGGTAAAACAGAGCAAAATGCACTTTGTAAGGTGAGAAGACTTTTAAAATGAGGCTAGAAAACTGAAGGCCTGTCCTATCTGCTTTTAAAAAAAAGTTTAGATGCCCCAGACTGTTTTTTGTCATGCTTTTCCTGCATGTTTCTGGGCAAGTTTCCTCATCCATTTCAAATATGTCATGTTTGACTCATACTGTTAGTCCCCTAGATCTGGAGTTTCATCTGTTTTTATCTGTATGCTTCGTTATGCCCTTGGGTTTCTCAGAGAAAAGAGCTCAGTGTAAGCATAGAAAGGATTATTCTGGAGGTAGAACGTACCTCTATACTGTAGTTTCTGTGCTCTATTGTTTGGACAATCTTTTCCCTGTAAACTAAAGTTGATATTAGTTCGGATACATCGATTGTTGAGAGGCTGGACTGGTCTGAAATTGTCGCTCATGCTCAGAAATATCTGTGATGGCTGATTCTGGCTTAGCAGTCGTAAAGAATGCATCTATACAAAATACAAAACAATGGGTTTTAGTACTGGTCTTTCCTGTAAGTAAACAACATACAACACTGTTCAATAGACTACTTAATACATGAAAGCTAAACGGAATTTCAGTGAGTTGTGGTCAGAGGTGGGTTGAAAGAGTTAACCTGAGGTAAAACTGCTCTTTCCATGGTCCTCTGTTTCTGAGCCCCATTTTAAACAAAAGTAACTAGTTTTGTGTGGAGTAAACGGAAATGGTATGAGGTGTCCTTGTCTGATCAGGAAACAAATGGAATCCAGAGTACTGGATGGCAGCAGCTGGTTCAGACAAAATGAACTTGATGAATGACAAGAGCTAATTTCCTAAGTTTTGTAGCTATTAGTGTAGCTTCGAGTTGAGAAGACACAGTTTTGGATGATGGTGCTCAAGAACCAGGTATGGCCAGTCGGGATGGAAAGGAGAACTGACGGAGTCATGCTGCTGAAGTAATGAAATTAATGATGTTAAAAAGTGAAATCCTCTCTCCATTGACAGGCCTGTCTTGCTACTGCCTCTGCTGTGTCTACAGTGTTCTTCTGGTAGACTCTGGCCTTCTCTAGAGATGGTTTCACAGGTCAGCAGAGAGGGAATTACTGTATCATCCAGGGTTTTCAGTGTGCCCAGCAGTGGTTGGATGCAAACTACAAGCAGACAGCAATGGTTCTTATGATGGCTACATAACTGTGCTAAAAGCATGTTAGTTGGCTTAAGTCAAAGAAAATCTCTCAAATTTTTTATGGGAAACTGGAGAGAGAGGGGAAAAAAAGAAATGCTGCAATTCGTAAATCAGAAGCCCTCAAAATATTTTGGCTTAAAAATATGAAAAGAAAATATTTTCCATGTCAGTGTACCATTTCAGAGGTTTGGTTGTGGCCTTTAATGCTTAAATGGGGAAATCCAGTCGCTGGGTTTTACATACTGAAAATCTTTAACAACTTCCAGGGAAAACTTGTGCATTACTTTTTCAGTCTGAGTACAAAATGTAATTATTAAGTATTGCATGAAATCAATTTGCAGCACTACTAGTGGAGGATGTAACTAACCAGTAAAGCATGACAAGGAGTAAGTGTCATGAGATTATAACCCGTAGTTACTCGCATAGACTCCAGAAATATTCTACACCTTGTTTTGTACATTAATGCTGTAACTCAAAATGTTGCTTGTGGGAAAACGTTCGTCTCCTGCTTGAAAAGTTCAGAACGTACAGCGTGTCTGCCTGCGCTCAGCTGTGCCGTTCTCCCAAAGTGCCCATTTAGAAAAGAAACAAAGTACTTTCTCTGCATCTAGACAAAATTGGACAGAAGGAATATCACAAAGATAAAACATCTCTCGGGCTTTTAAAAGTCATCTTATTTACAATGTTAATATGATTTTTAGATCCCAAAGTAATATTTAGGGTTGTTTTATCATTCCTCATTTAATTTCTGAGGCCAGATTGCTCTGCTGCATGCTTGGGACAGGCAGATGGCGGTTCAAATATTCCTTCGGGATTCTAGTATGCAGGAGAGTAGGTTTTAGCTCAGCTCACAGCTCCATAGGCAACTCATTGATGGAAGCTCTGGAATAGACTGCAATTGGTGGTAAATTTGTTCTGATGTTAGGCCTTGGATTGTAAGCGAGTCATGTAGAATATAGTCTTTATGGCTTTCCACTGGTGTGTTACCTCAACAGCATAATTTTGACTATGAAATTAATTGTGTTTTCTTTTGCATGATTTATCCTGCTGCTTTCTAATAGAGGCTTCAATTTTTCAGTCTGATTTTTTTCTGAAGACATTTGCAATGTCTATCCTGTCATCTTATACCAGAAAGCACTAGCTGATTCTTTTCAAGAAGGCCCTATGTATTGGATCTCTGTCACGTTAATGTGCTATTGATGTGTATTTAAATGGCCACAAGTCTCATTCACAGCTTGTCTGTTTCTCTCTGACTTAAGAATGGTCTCTGTTACACTTAATAACCTCAGTTATTTTTGTGCAACACTGCTGTATTTGTTTTACAATTCCCATATATCTATTCACAAAATAATTTAGGATGGAAGAGGCCGCTGGAAACCATTTGGTTCAAACGCTCACTGAAAGTAGTGCCCACCTCAAAGTACATTTGTGTGTGTGTAGACACTTAGGGAGCTCTAAATAGTTAATATTTTTATTCTGCCAAAAAGCTATTCAATGCTTTTGCAAACTGTATAAATTGCAGGCAGAGATCCCTACGGCAAAAGGTTGAATCTGATTTTGTACGTCAAGCTACAAATATATATGTTTAAAATATTATTCTGTACGTATATTAGATTGAGTCTTTTTTTAATTATTGTTATTTTTACCTGCATCCTTGTTATGTAGACAGGCTTGTTCATTATTATCCAGCTTGCTGTTTCATAGCAGGGTGGAATTGTCATTGACCCATCATACGTAATGAAACTAGACGTCTCTGGATAAAGTTCCTCAATATTAAGCCCCTGTAGTAAGTATGCATCATCTGGAGAATAAAGACGGAAAATAATTGAGATAAAACCATAGCTTCACAAAAAAAAATCCCACCCTTTTTATGTACAATCTTTATTCCAGCACATCATCATCTGTTTTACCAAAATATGAAGTATAATGAACACACATTCCTGAACACTCCAGCAGTTTGGACAAGAACAAGTAACACGAATCCAGCAATCCCTCTTGGGTTGAGTTCTACTCTGAGATGCCCATGCCGACCTTCCGTGATTTTAGCACAAGCATTCCCGTTGAAACTCTGAATCATGTTTAAGACCTGGAGCTAAAAGCTTCTTGAAGTTGCAGTTATTGATTTAGACGCAGCAGCCTTTGGAGAATGTTGACTAACCGTATTTTGGAGTGATTAACAATTCCTGCTCAACAAAGCCTTGGGAAGGCCAAGAGTGTTAAAACTTAATTGCCCTGCTACCAGAGGAGGAAGTTAAGGTTAATGCATGATAATAAAGCTGCTCAATGAAGCCTGCTGGCCTTTCATGTGCACAGTGGGGGTGGATGCAGTGCAAGCTCGCTCAGAATGCTAAAATCGGGGTGAAAAAGTACGCTTGAAAGCAGCTTACTGTGGTCCCTGCTTCTATAAGTCTCCCTGGGAATTAATGAGGTATCCCTCTGCAACAGAATTCACTCTGTGGACATGTACCAAAATATAATGAGATATGGTTGTGTCTTTCAAAATTCATCAAAGTTCCTCAGCATTTTCTATACTACGTGCGCTATTTCCCTTGTGTAATGCCAGCCCTACAATATATTTGGCACTGCT
Source organism: Phalacrocorax carbo (assembly GCF_963921805.1). Classification (NCBI taxonomy): domain Eukaryota; kingdom Metazoa; phylum Chordata; class Aves; order Suliformes; family Phalacrocoracidae; genus Phalacrocorax; species Phalacrocorax carbo. The sequence goes on from NC_087528.1 coordinate 3,087,641, forward strand.
GTCAAAATTGCAGCTCAGGTTTTCCTGCGAAATCTTAGGCTGTAGGAGTTCCTTAATAGGTAATACTCAGGGATATACACACTTTACTTCTTATATGCTACTGCTATCACGAATCTAGGAGAAAGCTGGGCTGGTTACGAGCCATAATGTTGTGAAATCGCTCCATGTGCTTTCACTTGCATGTGGTGTGTTCAATATGGTTCATTTGCAGAGAAAGCGCTAAAATGCAGGCAAGGAAAGCTGCATATTTAGGTGTGTTTCCCCTTTCGATGCACAAGACGGACTGCCATTGATCTTAATGGAAGGCAAGGAAGACAGTACAAATAAAATAGTAGATGCTGCTCAGACTAAAGAAAAATGTTGAAAGTGTGTCTTTTGCGTCAGTGTCAATAATTCAGGCATTTCTGATGGATTCTCTGATGTTTTTCATGTATCATTCACTGTAAGTTCAAACAGGTTTTGGTTTTGTGGGTTTTTGGTTTTGTTTTTTCTTTTTTAAAGCTGATAAACAGTTCCTCGGCCATTGGGAAAAGATTGTAAAAGGAACCAAGGGAAGAAATATGAACTATCAAGGAAGCATATAAGAACAAAAAAGAAAAGAGTAGTTTAACTTGAATTTAACATCTATAGCTGAAGGACAAAACTTAGGTGAGCAAAATGCTTGTCTCATACTATCTAATGGGGAAAAAAGGACTGCAGACGACTGACTGTCTTGGGCAACAGAAAATCAAAGAACACAGGCAAAGCAAATGTGACCTTTTTTTTATTTTGACATAGTGCACTCAACATGCTACAGGCTTCTAGGGTAGCGATGTTAGTGGCTACACCATCAGTTAAAGTGTCAAGGTGAGAGTGTAACATTTATACCACATTGACCAGTGCCTTGCGGTTATGTCATATTTTAAATGTGTTATTTTACGAAATATAATCTTGGCATGCCCTTTCAAGTTTGTCAGAAATACAGCCTTCTGCCGTGTTTTTGTGCTTCGAGCCAGGGTAATTGCCATGCTGTGCAGCTGGATCCTCAAGTAGAGGGGAAGGTACTGTTGGTGTCTTGTAGGTGGCTGGCTGTCACCTTTTTTAACATGCTCAGCCTTCACTGGCCCATGGCTTGGGACACAGAGTCTTTCTAAACCCAGAATTTTCCAGACAAAACTGCAAAACCATCGCTATAGTGTTAGAGCGAAAATGCTGTTAAATTTTAACGGCTAGAGATGACTGAATACACCTGTGTCCTATTCATTAAAAACATTATTTGCAGTGCAGCAGTAATTTTGCCAGAATTACATGAGAGGAGAATGAATGCATTTTTTTCAAGCCAGTGCCTGTTTTCAATGAGTCATCGCACATTTTTCCCTTTCCCACATGAACATCCTGTTCATCATTTATGAACCATGGAGAGTGGTGTGTTAGCTCCAAATGGCACAGAGTCAGTCAGTATAGATAGTTTCAAACTCTAAGGACCAAATCTGCTTTTTCACACCTGTATTGACTTCAGTTGGGCTAAAATGATTTAAACAAGGTAGAATTTGCCCTGAAACGTTTATGAGGAGCTGGAAAGCTAAGTAAAGATTAATACAGATGAGGGGTATTGATGCTCTCTATATATTTTGCGTGCGCCACATTCTAGTTGACTAGTTTGTATTTGGAACAGTGCACAGATTATTAACAGTAGGACTGCTTATCAAATAGAAGATACAGAAACAGATTTATTGTGCTAGCATTAATGCAGGTAATCGTGGGGTTTGGAGTTGCCTCACATTGCTTTAATAGAGAATATAATTAATTAGTTTGATATGGGTTTCTAACTTTTGTCTGTGGAGTTACAGTGTTTAGTCATTCTCGGAACATAATAATGCTCTGAGGGTGGAATATGGCATGTAACAGTGTGGGCGCAGTGTGGGGCACAGTCCTCCTACTCATTCAGGCAAGCCTGACGTATGCTAGTGCTCTCCAGATCAGGAGAGGTGCCCTCTTTAGCCTTACTGAGCTTTGGATCAGGTGCTTAGGTTGCCTTGTTTTTGCATACTGAGGACCTACAAAATGTGTGGCCATCTCCCCCACCAGCACCCAGCAGTGAAGCGGCTCCAAACCTGGTTCGTTGCCTCTGTCTTCACTCAGAATATGTTTTAAGGAGAGACAGCGAATTATGCCAAGTGTCAAAATCCATCAGTTGTGGTTAATGGGAAACTGGAGGAAAATATCACTTCAGGAAAAGGGGCAGATAGGGATGAATGAAATAATGGAATAAAAGTTTGGTCAAGTAAAAGCAGAATTTATTCGTGCCTGTATATGGGTTATATTCCCACGGGAAGTCAGATGGCTCTGTGAGAATGGCCTGAGAAGAGACTCCAGAATAAGCATTTGGTTATTGGCATTTTTCCCATGAACAGCTCTGCGGTTTCCCTTTCCCCACATCTTGATACAGGTTTCCCATTCTGGAACTGAAACAGAACTGGTGGGTTTGTGCGAATACTAGACTGCACCAATTGAATGTCTTGTTTTATATTTATTGCAATATGTAGTTCAGAATGGTCAAAATCACCAGGTGTGATCTCTTGCCAGTAATAAAATTCCTTTAATAAACCCATTCAGCTTTCACTAGATTTTCAGCATCGTTCCTGTCTCCAGCCCACATTGTGTTTATCTTGATCTGCTTGTGCCTTAGGGTGATTTCTGAACTCATGAGCTCTTCTCTATACAAATTAGATTTCATATTCGTTTACATAAAGGCCTTGACTCTGACAATTTTCTTAGCAAATGATGGAAATCCTCTTCTTTTATCCCCCTATTTGTAACAGGTGCGTGGGGTTTGCTTTTGCAGCAAATTCCATGTATGTTCTCTTTAAAACAATAGTAATTGTAGGGAATATACTATTTACTGAATGAAGAAAGGTCCATTTGATTTGGAAGTTCATACCATGCTATCCAGAAAGGGGAAAGTACAGTCCTAACCAGATTAGATTTACAGGGTGAGGAATGTCGTAAAGCTCAGTTTTTAAATCCTGAAATAGAGTTTCTCCATTTACCAGCCTTCACAAGGTAGTTAGACCCAGCCTGACAGAGACTCATTCTGAATTGCTGAGGTTAGTCCCTTAGGGCCTGGTTTGAGACTGCTGAGCTTTTACTGCTTGTGACAGGAGCTGCAAGAGCTCAGTCCTTCAGAGAACACACTGAAACATGAACCTTGAGAAATTAATAGTCTCCTATTTCCAGAAATTTGAATCTTAAGCTTTTTCTGGAAAATCTCTGAAAATGGGAATACTTTATTCCCTTATATGTTATCTATAAAATAGCTAAAAATTGAATTTGAGGAAATTCAGAATTTTACAGCTTTTCTGCCTAGCTGAACCTTCGTCAGTATTTTGGTGGAGAATGAGAAGCCCAAATTTTCATATGGAATTTTGGGAATCTAAAAACGTTAATTCTTTGCAATGTTAAGCAAACACCGGGTCAAAGCTAAGGTAGCATAACTGTTCTGAAAGACAGCTAACTTACCCCCTCAAATGTCCTACTTAAAGGGGAATATTAAAGCAGTTTTTCTTCAGAGATGTTCACAGAGCTTCTGACTAAAGCCTGTTTGAAAGAACACTTGTTTCAACCAGTTCACAGTAGATCCTTTGGGCTGTGATAACAGAATAAAATAAGCATTTAAAATGCGCTCAAAAATTCCTTGGGGTCCACTTTACTTCACTGTAGCCATTAATATCTAAAAGTAGAAATTCCCCTTTTAATGCATTTTGCCCATGGAAATTCCATGCAGCAGCACAGATAGCTCTTAATTTTGTTGCTCTTCTTTAAAAAAAGTACTTTAGTTACGTCAGTACCTGTCCTGACTCTGAACCTATGCTCCACTTGCTGTTCGCTCTGTGCCCCTACTGGGCACCCTGGCACCGGTCATTTTGTCAGCAGCCTGCTGAGTACTGGCTTCAGGAGTGGCCCCTAAAGCACAAGCTATGAACTCCAGCTGCTAAAAGCAGAGTAGAAGTCTTCACAATGTAAGAGGTAAAATTAGTTTTCAGCAATGATGCTATAATCCATCACGCCAGACAAGTGCAAAATTACTTTCAATACTTTCACGTTCCCAATTTACACAAAAAAATTCCCAGTCAATACTTGTTACTACAGTAAGTAACCCAGTGCCCTGCAGAATGTTATGTGCGTTGTATCTACCGAGGATTTGACTTTGAGATAAACTCATTAGTGGTTAAAAATTAAAACTGTTCTGTTAATCATTGATTTTGCAGCCTGTGTTATGTGCTCGTCTTCATGGGAAATTTCATTTAGTAAACCCGAATTAGATGTGATTGGAATTGCATTTTCCTTCTAAAGCGGCAAAACAACCAGCGAAAGGTTGTAGGATGCTGTCAACTCCAGAGGGAAGGAGTGCTCACTTGGAAGTGCAGCGTACAAATTGTACAGCTCTGTATTGGGAAGGTTTGCTAGCCTGCTGGTGTGGGCGACGGCTGCTTGCACGCTCAGGCAATAGGGGAAAGATGCTGCCGGTGCCTTCCCGCCCTGTGGAGCTGTATGTCCCCAGTCATGGCCTCTGCTCTGAGCTACCACAACTTGTCCAGGCTTTGCTCTGCTGGCCAGCCGCTGTAGCATGTGGGCTGAGGATGGGTAAAATGAGGCAGGAGTCCTTTCTTCTTCAGTGTGTGAGATCTGTCACAGTGTGAAGGTCTGTGCATGTGTACATGGGGAAAAGCAGCTTCTCAGTGGTGCAGTCAGAGATCTTCTGGCTGGTCCCCAGACAGAAGCCAGGAATAAGGAATATGGGAGTGAGAGAGCCTGAAAAAACACATACACTCTTTATGATAACTTCCCATCTTTAGGACTCTGCAGCAGCACTGGTAGGCAGGAAGCTCCTACAGAACAGTATTGCTGTGTTTTTGCATGGAATCAAGACAGGCAGTTTAAAACCTGAGCTAATGTCCTGCTTCTTCCAAGCAAAGATGACACTGCATACTGATAGAGCAGTCTGGAAAAAGTGTTCTGAGGGGAGCCTTCTGTCGCCTTCCTTCCTATAGTTATAGTGGAGAACAGAGTTTTGTCAAAATAGAGGCCTCTTATTTAGATTAAAGATGTGACAAGATTTGTTAACTGATGTTTGTCTAATTTTACCCTACAGGGAGAAGAAAGGTGCATGTTATAGGCCAGGAATTATCTGCTTCAGAATGGGCTTGGATGGGCTCCCTTGTTCAAATTTGGTGTTGTATGGCAAGACTTGAAATCTTTCTAGTGAGCTCGTGTTCAGGAATTAATGGGTAAAATTCTGTGCTTGCGCTTTACGTTGGTCTCACATGGCTTTGCAGGGAGGGGGAAAAGATGGAGTCTGTGGAAAGAAATCAGACTCTGTGCTCTGGGGGCGTGTACAGAAATCTCTCCAACCCCTTCCATCATAAACCTGAGGTTCAGTGAATTTTCTTGAAGTTAAAAGGACATTGGAGATTTCCCGAGTTTCAGATGCAAAGTTCTCTGATTAACGCCATGTTGTTGGAGGGTATATCATATGATGTGTCTGATTTACAGGGAGGTAAACCAAGGCAAACCCTAGTAGGGTTGTGAACCAAATCCTGGGGTCCTGAGAACCAGTCTCATTCCGGTTATTGTGAACAACTCTGTCCCAGATTTCATACACGAAAGCAGAATTAATGACGTTTCTGTAAACAATGACTTAACAGTTTTCATAATAACAGCCAAAGGCTGAGTTTTACATGACTTATTTTTTCAGTTTGCTGTGTACTTGCTGAAATTTAAATTCTGGTATCATTTAACTTACTTTATCAACGTTACATCTGCTTGGAATGCAAGTGAATATTTGACAAAGGGAATAAGGTTTTCAGATTTAATTTTTCATTACTTTCTCTAAACTAGCCTAACTTCACTAACATTTAAGCTCCAGTTTTCCACAAGTTCAATATACAAACATGGAATGATCGAGCATTATCAGTTAAAGATTTTCCAAATGTGAGTACAAGAAACATAGATGCTTTGTTGACGATCTCTTTATATATCCATTAAATACAGCAATAGTTGAACAGAAATGTAATAACTTTTCTGTACAAAAAGAAAGCATCAATGAATACCAAATCCACAGCTGATGATGCAGCATCTTGGCGTAACTTGATTTGATATAATCCAGGCTGCTCCACACGTTACCTTTATTGCTAACAGTAGGCAGTTTCTCCTGAGTATTCTGTGTGAATACAGTATGTGTATTTGTTAAGTATAATTTCATTAACTTATTGCTTGTTCAAACATAAAATAGACTTTGAAGTTCAAAATTCATTTAATGCACTGATGACCTTACTAGATTTTCCAGGTTCCCAAACTTCTCATGCAGAGTTGCTGGCAATACAAACTTTGTATTTTTTGCCCATAATGAACTGCCTCTTGTTTCAGTGCGTCTCTAAATATGTTATTTGATACTGAAAGTATACAGCTGTTAGCTGTAGTAATTGAAAAGGAACTTACTTTTATACGTTATTCTCGTGATGGTGTCTCTGTTAAGCATACGATTTAGAAATGGATTTGATGATTCAGACACCTACAGAAGAGAACACGTACAACGTCAAAATCTTCTCACAAACGTTTCCTTTCTGGAAGCGTAGCTGTTCTGTGCGCGCGCACGCGCTCAGTCTCTGCTGCCACTCCAAATTGTTTCTGCCTTTTTTCCCCACTGTTGTGGGAAGAGGAAATAAATACTTAAATATTTTTCTAACAGAACTTGTTAGAAAGTTAATATCTACAAATAGATAAATAAATAAAAACAGGGAAGGGAGAACAGGATGAATGGAAATTAATGCCTGAATACTCGTGTGAGAACAGGTTTCTTCTCTAACAGCTCTGACGGGATATGCAGGTGGTTAACATAATTAGGCAGAATTTTCATATAGTATTTATTATTTTTCTGTTTATTAAGAAATATACTTTCCTTGCAGCAGACTATTTAGGGTGCAAATAAAATCTGTCTTCCTGTTGTTTTACATACAAATATGAAATGCCTAAATTTCACCCACATGCACTCATGAATATGTATATGTACATGTATACATACACATAAAATGTTCTGCCTACATTAACATAAGAATACCTGAGGAGGATTCAGAGGAAAAATGATAGAGGGCTTAGAGGCATTGCTGTTGTGTTGGGGGTTTTGGGGGGAGGGATGAGGGGGTGTATGTGTGGGAGGTGTGCATCGACAGTATCATTGTTGATTATCAATGATAGTTTAACAAGAGATTTTATTGCACTGCAAATGGCAAAATTATTACTGGTTAGCAATAAAATCAGTGTCACACTTTTTATGGAGACATTTTAGTAACTCTGTAGCTAGCCTTGTAATATCCTACCTACCTTTCAATTATTCTGTGGGGTTTTTTATCAGACACTGGATACTGCTATTATACATCTAGCATTTATCCAGAATGAAATTAATTTACTTAGAAAATGGAAAGCTTCACAAAAAGTTTAATTAAGATTTAGAATATAAATGGGCTATTGGACAAACTGCAGTCTAGCTCTGTTTGACAGGCAGCCTTCAGAAAAATTCAGCTCAGGTTCCATTTTATGGAAATTGAGGTAGTTACTTCCCCGCTCAGAAGTTTTGCTAACTACTTTGGATATTTAAAATCGAACGTTTCTTTTCAGGCCAGTGAGAGAGGCCTAGAGAAAAATATGGTGAGGCAGATACTAAATTTTGTTGCTGATTCCAAGAGGCATGCAACTCTGCAAGTACGAGTGATGTGTTACTTAGGCAAAACCTTAGGCACGCTGGGCGATCTGAAGGCTTGCTTCAATCTTAGCCCTTTTGTGCGAAACCAAGTCAGATCGTTGGGTTATAATACAATACATTTTAGATGAAAAAAGGTAACCGAAATTTCTTTCTTAAATATTAGATCTGTATAAAGGGGGCAATTTTTGTATCTAATTATTCAATATTCTCTGTGAAATGCATATTTTAATTCTGAGGTTAATGCTTTGTCAGGAACTTTACCTTATGAAATGGGATTAGAGCGTACTAAAGGGAATTAATAGATATCCAATATGTAAGGCCTGATGATGAAAGCTATTCACTTCAGCAGGAAGCACCGATTCAGAAATATATGGGTTTTTCAGACTGATGGCAGAATATGAACAACATTTTTAGGGGAAAGGCATTCTTCATACAAAATGAGAGGAAAGGCTTCTCCAGTGTAATTAGGGAGGTTTGCGTAAACTGTAAAGTCCTTAGTTCAGTGCTACGTCGCTGTAATTTACAGACCTAACTATGCATCCTGAGCCAACAGGATGGAGATTAAAATATGACAAAATATTCACACGTCTTCCTAGCTCAGTGCAATGGAAGATATTGATTACACTTTTAATGTATTCACTTTCCTTACATTACATTGTAACCGACTTGGAGTAGAGATGATGTGTTCGGTTCCTAGGACGATGCTGGCTCTGAATTCTGGATCCAGAGCCTCTTTGCTAGAGTATAACAAGGAGCCTAATTCCTAGATTTACATCTAGGGATCTAACCTATGTAAATCTAGGGATTTACACCTAGCTTATGGGAAAAGTAGTCCATTGTCCATATAGTAGGTATTGATAATACTGAATACTTACTTTCATAAATATGGAAACTACCACCAACCCGTTAGGACTCTTGGCAGCTTCTGTGACATTTGTGTACAGCTCATGGTTATAGTGGATTAGTTGAACCTAGAACACAGGAAGGGGAAGATTACAATTAAACAGTAGCAAGTCATACCGTGCACTGTTTGCAAATACTCTCTCTACACCAATTGGTTTGTATTAGGATCCCGTCTATGCTTAGGGTATTTTGTAACTGCAATTTTTCAGAGGTTTGCAGCACGCATGATTTTAATAATTTCAGTCACCATCTGGCTCCAACTGGCACAGGACCAGCATGTTTTCTTCTAAATTGCCAGTAAGTGAATTCACCCACATCAAGTGACGAATTGCACTGCAGGGGTTGACATCATTTCCCTGTTGCAACAGCACTTGCCATGGGCATCAACTAATCTGTACTTCTCAGCCTCAAGCCAAACACAGAGGAGTCAGGGGTTGGAATATTTGAAGAAACATATGGGATACGGGTTTGGAACTGTTTAAACCAGCACTCGCAGAATTCAAAATAGTAATATTCATTGGCCTCAGATTTTACAAACTCAGTTACAAAAGCTCCTACAGTTAGGCACTTACTGTATTATTGTTAACCAGGTTTTCCTTAGCTCCTACAGATTTCCTGCTGCTTTTTAGTCTTATGATTTGCTGGAACTTCTAAATTATGAAGGCACAGTTCATCTTTCTCCCTGCATATGTAAATGTCTTGCCCAGAACAACAGTATTTGAACTATCTGGGATCACTAGACACTGTTACCATTTACATTGCAATTTGTAGCCTCGCTTTTTTTTTTTAAAGATGAACAACTTTAATGAACTTGTGAGTTAGAGCTAAGTACTTCTAAGAATTTGAAAGGCCAGTTAACTTTATTTAGCCTACAGATAGCTTTCTTAGTATTCAGGTGTCAATTAGAAAAGTAAGGTCATTGTTCTGGCATTTTCAGAATTGCAGCAGCCTGATGTTTGTATTTAAAAGTCAGGTGTGGGCTCCATGTGCTGGCACAAATCTAAAGGCTGCCCACTGAAGTTTCTGGACTTACATACTGTGAACAAGATCAGTATTAACTCTGTCTATGTCTGGTAGTCTCTTCAACTGTACAGATGCCAAAGGCTAATACTGCCAGTAAAGAAATTTAATCATACTGTGCTTTCCATGTTTATAATCAGGAAAAAAAAAATCCTCAAACCCACTGAAATGGGGTTTAGTGCCTGCTTTGGTGACTTTGTCTTTTGGGTGAATGCAATGCCTGGTGCTTCAGTAGTGAAACACGACTGCAAGGATTTCTCTGCAGGAATGACCTCTTTACATGATCTGCATGTGCACAATCAAGTTACAAAGTCTTGCTTTGCCATCCAAGTATGTCCACCACCGCGCTTCTAGTAGTGATCTGAACTGTAACAGCATCCCAATTTATGTGTAACCTAGACCATTATTATCTCAGTCTATGATAAGCTGAGAAATAAATGATGCGTCCAAACTCTGGGGGTGTTCAGACAGTTCTATTTCTTATGCTCTGCCCTGACTGCAAAATGTATTCTTATAAATAAATTACTCAGAATCAGACCTTATTAGCCTTCCTAACATAAAAATCTACTAAGCATTGTCCCGTGTCCCCCCCGTCCCTCCCCCATCCCTTAGCGATGCTGTTCTAGTGCTGGATATTAATGTAAAAAGGGATTTTGGAAATTCTGAAAGAGAATATTTGTGTAAGATGAGAAGGTCTTTGGCACATAGCTTTACTCTTTACAGCTAACAGTTCACAGACCAAAAAAATAAGGTAAGGGTCAAGATCACTGCCAGAATGTGTTAATTTCAGCTACTTTTGTCCTGTCTGGATTGGGAACTATTGGTTGACCTTTTTACAATTCACACAGTAGGCATTTTTTAAGGCAAGCAAACAAACCAAACTGGAACGAAAAAGTAAAAATGTCAAAGTAGCCAATGAAGTCATCTACTAAATTCTGACAGCTAGGAAGCAGGATGAATGCAGTGTGTTTTCTAAAGGTCTTGTAAAGAATTAATGAGAGCATTTACTCTACAGCACATAGTGGTTATAGGCTCATTAGTCATCGCTCTGTGGTGCTGCTGCACTTCGATAACATCATGGTTCGGAGGACTGCGCGCTCACTGAAATTTTTAGGCTTAGTAACATATTTTTCTTTTTATGTACAACTATTTACTATGGCAGCCAGACTAACTTGTGAGTTATCAAGGAAATAAGTGATGAAATCTGCTTTAGACTAGAATTCCTTATGTACAAAGTGCCGTAGCATGTAGCAGCGTCCCGGCTCTGTTGGAAACCTCTCTCGATGTCAGAAAGAGACACAATCCACTCCGTGCAAAACTCACACCCAGGCTGCAGGCAGGCAATAGGTGGTTGTGGGAATGAGTTAACAGACTTGAACTGATTAGAAATTAGAATTGTTATTTCTGTTGCTGATCTATAAATGATCTCTCCACCCTGCTTTGCATTGTCTTTACAACAAAAGTACTTGTCTGAGAACTTTGGAAGCACTGGAAAACCAGTGGTTTTCATTTCAAGTTTCCCACTCTTGCGGGTTTGTGTGCCTCTGCCCTATTCCGCCTCTCCTTATCACTTCTCAGTTTGGTAATGAACTGTTTTGGAGAGTGTGCTTGACAAATCTTGCTTCACTGTAGTTTGAAAAGATCCCCTTGCCTTGCTAGGTATTATTGTTTCCCCAAGATGCCAGTGCTGAATGAAGACAGACTTTTTTTTCTTCTGAAACCTGTCACTTTCTCTGTGTTAGAGTTGCGTCCTTCCTCCCTCCACCCAAATTAAATTTAAAGCTGTTTCCATGGCACCATGGTTAAATTAATGATATTTTTCCTTTTTTTTTTTTTTTTTTTTCCTAAAAATTGACAATGTGTTGTGGTTTAACCCCAGTTGGCAACCGAGCACCACAGCGCTGCTCGCTCACCCTCCCGCCCCCATGGGGTGGTAGGGAGAATCTGAAGAGCAAAAGAAAGAAACCCCATGGGCTGAGATAAGAACAATTTAATAATTAAAATATAATAACAATAATAATAGAAAAAAAAATTAATGAAAAGGAAAACAACAAGAGGGAAACAAAACCCAGGAAAACCAAGTGATGCAACCGCTCACCACCCGCCAACCAATGCCCATCCCATCCCCAAGGAGCGATCGCTGCCCCCCAGCCAACTCCCCCCCAGTTTATATACTGGGCATGGCATCATATGGTACGGAATATCCCTTTGGCCAGTTGGGGTCAGCTGTCCTGGCTGTGCCCCCTCCCAGCTCCTTGTGCCCCTGCCAGAGCGTGGGAAGCTGAAGTCTTTGACTTAGCGTAAGCACTACTTAGCAACAACTAAAACATCAACACTATTCTCACCCTAAATCCAAACCACAGCATGGTACCAGCTACTGGGAAGAACATTAACTCTATCCCAGCCAAAACCAGGACACCATACAATGAGACATCATTTTCAGTGTTTCTCATACGGAACAGACTAATTTAGAAAAGTACAAATGAATAAAGATGCCTTAGATATAGACTATTACATGCAGGATAAAAATCATAATTCCTCATTAATTTTCTTCTTTTGAGAATAATTTCTTTAAAGTTGCCTGAAATACCTGTAATCTTACAGTCTGCATTACATATTACTAGAGTCTTCCAAGAAAGTGAAGCTACACATAAGTAAAATTGCTCATATGTGAAAATCTCACTTTTTCAAATAATGACCGTATATTAAAAATGAAGTCAAACAAGAGCAAACTTGCAATGCTGAAAGTACCCTTTGATTTGAGTTTGAGTTTCAGGGCTCAAACACAATACAGAATCTTGTTATAACCTATTGATTTTCTTTGGAAGATTCCCCCTTTAAGACTAATTTGCCATAGAACAACTGATAGCTCTTTGTTTTCCTTGAGCTATAGAAGTTCTATTTTTCAGGGAGGAGAATTAAGATTAATTACTCTCTTTTAGCTGCTGAAAATGCAGAATGTGCCCTTGTTCCGTCACCCCAGAATGTGCATTGGACCAGGAGGAGACACAGCGCTTTTTAGACACCTGAGCTTGGTAGTGTAGGGAACGTCAGCAGGAGCTGCCGACAGTACGTTAGGGGTAATCGACTGGGCACACTCTCCTCAGCCTGGCAGGCTGTGTCGTTGGGGCAAAATAATACAGATAGGCTGATATTATTGCTCGCGTTCTGGCTGCTGTGGGGAAAACATCTAATTTCCCTTTCCCAACGCACGTGTGTGTGTGTTTATAATGGTAATAACCCGTTCTTTGCCTGTACTTTGATAAAGTTCAGCCCTGTGCTCGTAGTACTCGTATTGTTAGTACTGGTTTTCTTCCGCAGTTTCTCTCGATCCTTCACCCAGCTGAAATGTGCACCTTTGGCAAAGATATTTTCTGTGTGGTATTTGACTGAGGCTCTTTGGATAAGCAAAAGGAGGCAGTTTGCTGGGTTGATGGTTATGGGTGCCAAAAATTCCAGGGACTCTTTCAGCAGTCTTTTAGCAATTTTTTAACTTGGACAAAGATCCTCTGTGAATTACAAAGCTCTGATTGACCATGTGTGCGTAACCCTTTTATAAATGTTAGATCACTGTGAGATGTTCTGCTGCAGTGAGACACGGAGAAATATGAAGCTGAGGGAATTTAGAGTATCGCAGTACTTCACACACAAAGGTTTCCATAGTCCTCTTGGGATTAATGAAATAACCTTTATTCTCACTTGGAAGTGTTATAATTGAGTGCGTAAATGTTTTGCTTTGAAAATGACAAGGGATCTGAACCACGAAGCAGGCAACAGCTAATCTGTAACTGTAATATTTGTATTATGCTGTGCCGCCTGATAAACTGTTGGGATACCTGATTGAGAGCAAGCACAAAACATGTTTCCAGCACAGCAGGGAACAAAAGCAAATGAAATCGCTCAATAAGACGAGTTAAATATTTGTTTTGATTTAGAGTCCTTGTAAAAAGCAGCTAAGATCTCATTAAGGAAAACAAATTGTACGTTTTTGTTTATCCAAAGTTTAATAAAAACAGCAAAAGAAATGTAATTTCTGCATGGCAGGTGTCCAGTGAGGAAAATAATTTTAATAAGTTGAAACCTATTAATAACAACAGTTGATATTCCAGTGTTAAAATACAGTCACTCTCACAGGTCTTGTAAAACCCCTTGGAAAGATCAGTAATGTCCTATCACCTAAGAATTATTTATGGTATTAATTTTGTGGATCTGAATAGGTATGAGAGCTGAGGTCCTCATTTTGTGAAAGAAATGAGGTTTTTAAATGCCCCCTGGTTCTAGGATGGGTGATTTGTATAGCTGACAAAAACATTTTTAGATTTGTCTTAAATTAAATATACCCTTCTGTGAAGCAGGAGGTAGAGCCCCGCCTGTGAGAATGTGCGCCAGGCTCCTTAGAACCCGTGGTCCTGATGTGTCTTGTTTCGTAGGACCGAGACATGGCAGCGATGCCATGGAAATTCTCCTATCTTTGGCAAGCGATGAAGGATTTTTATGGTGTGTTGCTGAATAACAGGCCTAAATATTGCATAGACTATTCAAGAAGGAAAAAAGTTAATTGTCGTTTTTTCGTAATTGGTTAGGGTTTGGAGCTGGATGTTCACGTTGTCTTTTGCTGAATTCTTAAAACGATCAAACCTTGTTTGGCCACAAACGCGCTCACCCATACGCAAGGAGAGCGCGCTAAGACTGTGCGTATTTCATTATTGCATCTTGGAGGATACTCCTGGCCTGCTCAAGGCACAAGTCATTACAAATCAAGCAGGGTAAGAACTTCAACTCCCTGGTCCTGTTCTCAGTCCCTTTCTTGCTTTCAGTGAGCCTGTGCAAAGCAACAGCTAGAGAACCGGGCTGTTAGTGGGCTCAGAAGAACGCCGTTCAAGAAGACAGAAATTATGATTCACAGTAATCGTCTCTGAAAAGCAAAACCATCTTTTTCTCATGCACAGGGCACTCTATCAGGAAATGTTAGGATATGCCACATACTTATTAATTAGTCCATAGATCTACCTGTCTGCTCTCTTTTATGTACAAGTCCACAGCAGTGAGGTACTCTTACATTGTTGGTAAATTGATAAAATAAATTTTACATGACCATCTATGCTTCCAGCAGTTTACTTAGCGTTTTAGCAAACTACTGTGGTTTTAAGATTAAAATAGGTTAAAAAGATTAACTTAGCTTAATATAACAAGGGAGAGAATTGGAAAAAAAGAAAAAGAAAAAAAAGGAATTTGTTTAAAATAATTTTATACTCTTGTCCTTTCTATTAAAACTGAGTTTCCTCAGGCTGTTGCTGACAAATGTGGTTTGTGGGGTTTTTTTACTGCTTTTGACAGTTATTTCGTAATTTAAAAGAAATGCCTATAAAATACTGGTTTAATAGAAAAGCTTGTCATCCACATTTATAGCAATACGCCTGCAACTGTATCCTAGATAAATAAAAAAGATTATAATTCTTTTTTACTTAAAAGACTAGGACTAAGAATGCAAGGCAGGCACTCGGTTTTCTCCTGCTCCTGAGCAGACAGCTGTGTAAAAGCACGTGTGGAGAAATGCAATGATGCAGCATGCAGTGAAGTGGAAACACAGTCAAGGGTTAACTATACTTGGCTGCAAAATCTACTTTACTAGAAATAATGACATGCTAGGAATTAGCGCTTAAACTGCAAATGGTGTCTAACGCTTCGTTAGAGCAGTTGGTAACAAGAACCAACTTGCAATACCTCCGTTCAACAGCCAGCTTTATCCAGGGTCCCCGGTCAGCAGCTACGCTCTGTGCTCTTTTCAGCACGCATTAAGAGGCTTAAAAGAAGCAGCATCACCTGCTTTAGGTTTAAAGTAGTTATCTCTAGGTGCTGACATACAAATGAAAGGTGACTGAGAGGCTTATGCATTCGGGGGTGTCTGTTCTAGGATGCTCTAACTGGGTGTTTAATAGTACTTGGAAAAGAGATCGGTGAGAATCAGATCTGGAGCAGGACAGCCATTTTGGCTGCTGACCTGGTATCTTACACCGATGAGGCTACTAACAGCAAAACATACCTATTCCTTGTTTATGTGCAACCATCACACCTAAAAAAATGTGAAAAATATGACCTGAATAAAGTGTAGAAGATTTTGAAGTATTTATCTTTAATATTATTATATATTCTTATTTCTTTAGTAAGCCTCCCTTTAATTCATTTGCAAGTAAGAAAAAAGGCTACTTTAGACAATATTTAATATTTGATGCTTCTTTTAAGCATCCACAGGACTATAGTACAAAGTACAGATTACTAATCTAAGAAGTCAGAGACTGGCTGTGCATGTCTCAGAACTTGCTATTAGGACTTTTCACCTTGGTGCTAACACCCCCAAATTAAGTAAACGATAGGCTGAAGAAATAAATGCGAAAGGTGGTGGATTCCTGCCATCCAAATGCTGCTGGAACTGCTGCAAGTGTCATAATCATTTGTACTCTTTTCCAGACAGTAGGAAAACACAGTGAAGGAAAAACCCCGACTGAGCCCCAGAGGTAGAGAGATGTGTCTGTGATGCTGGTTGTTGTGTGACTTCAGGAGAATTTTTGACAGGGCAGTCATTGCTGAAGCCTTCCACTGCCAATTACTCTAAACATTTTTGGCTGACCTGCCAGTCAACCGCTCTTGTCATTCATTGTTAGCAGATGAGTGAGAGCTGGGTAAACATAAATAAATGACACTGTTCTGCAATTCGCTTTGTGTGAGGATCAAAATAAAGTCTTAGACTCAAATGTTTAATGTTGATTATGCCTTGGCTGATGTAAAACTTCATTGCAAGCTGTAATTTGGCACTGACCCAATCCATCATCTACAAAAGTTACGTCTTAAGACAGAACAGGGGTAATATAGGGAAGGAGGCTATTAGATGAGCGTATCATCGCTTCTGGATTCGCGCAGGACTTTGACTAAACACTACATTTAACTTGTTTTCTCATTTTAAATACAACAGATGCTCACACACCATGATGATGAATTCAGTATAAACGCTCCATTTGGGAGATTCAGTTATATAATGGTGCTCCGAGTTTCTGGGAGAATTCTGCATTTCTTTAGCCATCAGTCCAGAAAGCAGCAGAAAATGGTTCCTGCAAATCAAAAATGTGGTGAAGCAGCGATTGACACTATATTTGTTGTTCGCTGTGTTACCCTGAGACACTGAGTCAAAAGGCCGCAAGTGCAAGGTCACCAAACGGTGCGACAGAGATGCATTGGCAGTTCAAGCCTTCTCTAACAACATGTGATGCCGCTACAGTTCTTGGTCTGCCTTGTCAAAGTACCAGTAGTAGCTGCATTTCTGTTCAAAGGGTGGCCACGTTGGGCAAGAGCAACAGAGAAACGTCGCAGACTGATGAATAAAGGAATGAGCAAAAAACGGTTAATAGAATTTGGGCTAGTGAAAAGCTAGTTGTTGGTCTAGGCCTTGTCCCTTTTGGCCTCCTTTTATAATCTAGTAGGAAAAAAAGGGTCAGGCTTAATATACCCGATGTTAACTAATAAGTAAAGAAAAGGTTAATGTTAGGATTACAAGGCAGTTATCAATTTTACCTTCTCTCTTGAGCATAGAAGTATATTGTTAAATTAAGAATATATTTTTTGCATGGCAAAACTGAAGCACAGGATTTGATATTCTTAAAATGACAATAAGGCACGTACGCAAGGAAAACACAGAATAACATTGAGGATCTATTTTAAGAAGCCATTGGTGTGGCTGATCTGAGTTTTGTGGAAGTCCTTGCCCAGCCTGTTTGGGCAGCAGCTCCTGCCTGCCCGCACCCTCTCTTTGGTTGCTTGGCCTCAGCCTAGCGCAGGCATCCCGTCTGTCGTTACGGCTCCTGCCGCGGTGCGTGGCTTGGTGACACTTGGATTTTCAGCACCTTGAAGAGTGATAACAGGGAAACATTTAAAGCCTGATAAAAGAGGAAAATAATTTGAAATGGATATAATAGCTAGTTATTGTAGCCTTAAATCTTTGAATGTAAGTTGAGCACTCAAACAGAAAAGTTTGAGGAAGCGCAGCTTGACTCAAAACAGCCAAAAGCATTTCTGGAATGAATGTTTTATTGAATTATTGAAGGTCCTTTAGGATATTAATGCTGTGGTAGATGAGATGGTATATTACAGAGTGAAATTTCTAGAAATCATTTGAAGAAATTTCACACCAGCATTTCCTCTTTAAGGTGCAGAGTCAGAGACAGAGGAAAGAAGGCACAGATCTACCCTGCAGGCTGAAAATAAAGGGGGTTTTTGTTTGGGTTTTTTGTTTAAGAATATCCTGGAAGCTGCTTTTAAAGCTAAGGAAAGTACAGCTGCCTTTTGTTGTTCATATGAATTGCGTACGAGACAGTCTCACACCTGTAGTTTAAAAGGTAAGTTTAAAGTTGAGAAATAATGAACACGGTCAAAACAAGAGGACATGAGTTATCTAAGAATATGAGATAGTACAGCTTAAGGCAGACAACTATAAAATTATTTTGTTTCTAAATGAATTGAGCGACATTACCCTCAGTAGGAAAGATAACTGGCACTTAGAAGGCATAACTAAGCCAGTTATCTTTTATAAAGTAAGCCTTTTAGCTCTATCTGCAGATTTGGTGAAAGAAAGCAGGATATTGGCAAACACCACTCAACAAATGCAGTACAGCATATATTAAAAGGGCATGAAGTTACATGCAGCAGCATTTGTTTACCATAAGAACACATTCTTCTGGGTACCTTGTAAAGGGCACTGAAAATTGCCACGAGGCAAGAGCAGTTCAGTACAGCCACACGACGGCGGATTAGTGCCATTTATAAACAAACTGAGGAAGATGATCACAGAAGCCTTTCCAGTAGCCGTAATTATACTGCGGTTGAAGTTCAAGGATGTAACAGTGGCTTTCTTTGTTCCAGGCATTTTCTGCAATTTCCTGTTTTATATCAAAGCTGCTTCCCTACCTCTACAACAAATAAATGTCTCAGCTTTACATAGACAAGAAAAGAACCCCTCCTCTTGCATTTGTTTCAAAAACTTTCTAATTATATATTTCAGCACAGTACCGACCTTCTCCCTAACTCACTGGTCATTGTCGCCGGACCAGCTAAACACCAATGACCTCTGCTTCACACCTTGTCTTGTCTGTATAACTCCAACGCTTAGAAACAAGAAGCCATCTGAAAAATCCCATCTAGGCATTAGGAAGTAAGGCTGAGAGATAGCCTTTGGGAGTATGCCCCAAATTACACTTATTCACAAGTTTTTAAAGTTAATAGGCAAAGGTCAGTGAAAAATAATGAAAGCCAATAGCAACTCCAACAGAAATATGGTACCTGCCATGTCTCTGTGGGCTGTTTGAGCAGTGAGAGGTGAATATTAAATGGACAAAAGGGCAAAGAAAAGCAGTTATGCAGACAGCCTCACTGTAAAAAAGTGATTAGTGCTTCAGTTGGGAAGTAGACCGAGGGGCAAATGAACAGAGGGCGAAGCCATGGTGCATCATCTCTAACCTCAGAAGCAGACCTGCCTAATGGGATTTGACGTCTGTGGGATGGGGGTTCCTGAGCACAGAGTGCTTCGGGGATCCTGTGTCTGAGTGTTCATGATACAGTCTGCCTCGTTATGAATCTGGAATCTTTTTACTGGTAATTCAGCTCTTCACTGGAAAGGGTGATGAGCGTAGCAATGGCGGTTCAAATCTGCTATGCAAGTGTTTTACATGTCTGTCCTTAAAACTCAGATGAGTCCAGAGTCCCTGTAGCACTCGGAATACGCCTCTTGGACACGACGGTGGTGAAAGGGGCAGCAGTAAAGTCACACTTGTAATTTGTATCAGCAGGCTTTCTACGCTGCACAACAGAAGTCAAAGCTTTTTTTCCCCCCCATTAGAAAACTGTCTATCCATTCACAGCTTTATCTATGTAGCTGAAATGCCAAAGAGATATCTTCCCTTCAGGAAAGATAACCGGGGAATGTGCCATGCTCCAAAATGCTGAACTCCTGAAGAAATCTTTAGTCTGTTGGACTTTCTGCAATTAGAAAAGGTAAATTTGGGTGATGATCCAACTAAAAGTCTTCGATATTCATTTTGTCCATGTGGTAAACTATTTTCTGCTGGCAGAAAGCCTGGCCTCAGCCAAGCTCTGAAAGCAGCTCCTTATTCTCGCTGGCAAAGGGCCTGGCCTTCAAAGCATTTCTGTCTGCCACACAAATACCACATGCTATTTATTTCTTGCTGCTTCCAGTTACCACTGGAAGAGCTGTAGACCCTTGAAACACTAACTGAATGGGGCTCTGCAGTGTCACCTCCATGGGGGATTAACATCTGGATGGGGTGAGGGGTTGTGAGGAGTGCAGCTGTAGCTCTGCAGCAGCCAGCTTTCAACTTGCCTCATCACAGCACTGCTTCCTTTAGCGGCATTGCCGATCGTAAGCGAGGAGGGGAGCAAGGAGCGGTGGATGGTGCTTGCCCCTCTGCCGTCCCCAACAGCACCACCTCTGCTCGCCAAACCCCCCGGGAGGATGGTTGTTTTAGAGGGGGAATCATGGGTCCTGCCTTCCCCATGTAGTGAGGGAGCTGCGTCCTCACAGTGCGACGGTAATGCTGGGCTGCGGCAAGTACTGTGGTTAGCTTTGAATTTGTGCCAGTCTCATAAAATCATGCAAATATTTACGAATGCTGGCGCACAGTGACTGGAATGGTACTGCTCTTCGTTAGATGTGCAAGGAAAGATCACTTAATACAAGCAATGTCTCCTATGGGTTTTGTCTTATTTTTCCCCCATGAAATTACTATTCACAAATTCGACCAGCTGTAGTCTCTTCAGTTAGTCCTAATGTTGTGCCTGCCACCTCTTCCTTCATTTAATTTCTTTGTTATGTACATTATCCTGTGCTATGGCTCTTGCACAGTGATACAGAACCTTTCTCTTAGTGCACAGATGAAATGGAGCTGAAAATTACAGCAGATAAAAATGCAGCTCTTTGAACTGTAATGTTAAGAACTCTTCAACCAAGTAGACACCTAATTGAAGATAATGCTGACTCTCTCTATTACTTTATTACTTTGTCAAGCTTACATCGTTAAGCATGTATTTGATTTCATTATACTGCAGCAAACAATTTGTTGCTGTGTAAGATGCTGGTTTGCAATGTCTGTAGGCGAAGCTGCGTCATACTTCAAATGCAGACAGTGCTGTCTTCAGATTCTGAGTTACGGAACAACAATGTAATTATCCTATTACCTTGCTAAAACATCTAATTATTTGTCAATGATGCCAAAACCTGGGAACTTAAATGTGAGACATTGTAATATGAATGTAGCTATTTTTTTTTTTTTCATTGACACTTTAACAATATCAATTTGCTGGGATGTTGTGAGGAAAGGACCCCATATAAAGCCATGGCAATGGGAGCTGCGTATCACTAAATGATACCTAGCAAAAGATTGATTTCTGATTTTAGTAAGTGTAGTATACACAAAAAGTATGGGTTTAGCTTTATAATTAATTTAAACATATATGATTGCATTCTACTGCGTAACAAACTATGTGTTACTATTCCTCTAGCCTTTGCAAAGCCTATCATTGCAAGTTTAAAGGGAGACACAGATAGAAAAAAGGTAATGAAAAAAGCTAGTTCTTCGTACTTTTTAAAAAAAGGTCATTGAATTATGAGCCCAGCCGAAAGTCAGAATTCTGTCTCCAGTGTGCCCTGATCTCCTCAGGAAAAGAAGTTCCTGAATTCTATTAAAAAATGCTCGTTTCTCAGCAAACAACATGAAGAGTTTTTCCTGGGAGAAAGGTTTTAATAATTAAAATTAGTCAATACTGAAGCGCAGGAGATTATTTGATCTTGTTCAGAAACTGACACTTTCCAGAAGGAGAAAAAAAATGCAATCTCTCTAATAAATCACTTTGTGCAGAACTGGGAGTCAAGTAGAAGAAATTTGCTGCAGAAGAAAAGAGGGCAACTCACCAGGGAAATAGGTTTGCTCAAAATAATTGTGAGTTTGAACATCAAGGTTGAGATTTTTAGGACATTTCCAGCATAAGACTCTCAGGATGAGATGTAAAAATGCGTTTGTTAGTACTTCAGGGCGTTACATGTCTCAAACACATTACATAAAGTTGCTGTTGGCTCTTGTCCTCCAGTCCAGATTTCAATTTGTCAACTTTTCCCCCTGTAATTTCAGCTGAACTCAGCTGTTTTATCAAGTCAGTCTGTATTTCTGCGCAGAACTGAGGATGCCCACCTTCATTTAAATAGACTTAAATTTTGCTCCAATAGCCCCTGTCAACTTTGGTTACTGCCAGCAGATGAAAAGATGAAATAAAAAACACGCTAGTGGGTGAATGTGCCCAGCACAGACCGGATTCCTTTTGAGCCATGCTCTTTTTCAGACCTTCCCTCTAATGATGCCTGTGCCACCTAAGCCCGTGACGTGTTCCTTGCCCATATTCAAACCCACGTATCCCCCTGCTTTTATGAACACCAAACCTTGTTCCTGCCCTTTTCTGTCCTGTTTCTTCCTGTCACTTAGTATCTGTCATTCTTCTAATGTTAGCACTGCTATCCAGCTGGGCCGTTCCTCACTGCACGTTTCCTAGAGAAGCAAAATGGCTCTTAAATATACCCTGGTTTCCTTTCTCATTGCTGTTCAGAAGTTAGTGAACGTATGTCTAAAACCAGACTGCTGCTTTTTCAAGGGGACATCACAGCGGGAAAGGGCAGCGCTGCTGCTCTGCTGTCTCCATCGTTCCGAGGATGTCACAGGTTGCTTTTGCAAGTGTTTCTGAAAGCACAGAAAAATAAGTTTGGACGCTCTGGCAGGTTGCAGTATCGCACCTTTGCTTTGTTACTGCCAAACTGTGTCTTTGCATTCTGTTTTTTAGCTCTGATGTTGCATAGTTAGAGTCATGAAGTTTCATAAACGCAAAAGATCCCAAATGTCACATTAACTTAAATGTTTTAAAAATATTATTCTACAGCTTTGAATCATGCAAGGAGGGCAATGTTTATGTAGAACCTAAACGTAGAAAGCGATGTTGAAATTCAGCAGAACTGATGTTGTGGCTGAAACCCCCCCCCCCCCCCCCCAACCTTCTGAATTATTTTGCCTTGTTTGATTCACCCTGTTTGGTGTCTCTTTGTAGCAGATCAGATGAGAAAGTGGAGAGGGAGGAAAAAAAAGACTGTGGGCAAGCAAACTAATGGATGCACACCAGCTTTTCTGTTCCCATTTCTCAACTTTGGAGCACTAAACTTTTACATTCTGTAATTTTTTAGCAGCTTTTATTCTGCGTTATCTGGAGCACCACAAAGTACAGATGCTGCTTGTATAAAAAAAATGACCCAAGAACTGCCTTTAATGCAGGATGTAGCTGGGACAACAGACACAGGCTAAATCCACTCCTGCTCTGAGTAGCGATGCAAAAGTGTTCGCACTTCTAATTAATGATTTGATGTCCTTATTATCTTTGCTAGAACTGAAAAATTTTAGCAAGAAACAGTAGAACAGAACTTTTTTATTTTTATTTTTCATGCTCTTGCTTCACTTTACAAGTAAATTATTCAATACCCAGTAGTAGAGGAACATCTCAGAGTTGGGGTCTGGCCTGTGGCAACCACCACAAATCCTCCTGATATCAGGGGGAGTGTCATGGGTGGGGCAGGGATGAGTTACTACACAGGCGTAGATGGTCAGCAGTAGCTTGCTCACAGCTCTGTGAGCACAGCTCACACTGGTCCCAGCCAGCTGAAAGTCTGGTGAATAAACAATTTCATAATGAATAAAAATAGATCTACTATGACAATGCAATTCCCACTACTTAAAAAGACCCAGATAAAACACTACGGTCCCTTTGGCCGAGGTTCAATTACAGGTCACTGTTGCAGAGTAGATGAGACAGTTACGTGAGCGATGCTATTGAACTGCTCAACTGCCAATGACGTCTGCAGCGCCTGCTTGGATTTTCCAGGAACTCTGTTTCAACACAGTACCTTTGACCACACAGGCCCATCTATATTACAAAAGCAAGCTCTGGTCTCAGTACAGACAAAACTTTAGAGCAAACAAAAGTAAGAATAAGGTGCTGCTGCCATGACAAACTCATCTGCAGTCCATGAGCCAAACAGATCAAAGACGGGGGCAACCAGCAGCTGGGGTTCTGTCAGCTCCTCAGGCACGTGTTTCCTTCTGGCTCCTCCAGTGTGAGTAACAAATAGGGAGAACGGTAAAACTACTAGCAGCATAAAAAGCAAAAAGCACTTTAGCAATTCCACCGTACAGTCTACCTAAAGCCGGAGCTGCGAGCATTGCTTCAGAACAGGAGGAGGGAAATTTTTCATGAATCAAAACGCTGAAGACAGCTTCTCAGGCAACAAAGGAAAATATTTTCACCTAGCCAACTATTAATAGCAGGTCATTCACTCCAAGCAGCTCAGCATTCAACTGCTGCTGTTTTTATATCATATATATGATACGATATCATGATGTCATATAGATATAGTTTGCAGCTCTCACTGGGCTGACCACGTTAGAAAAGTTGTCCCAAACCCATGAAAGCTGACGCATGGCAGCAGGTCGCAGCCTTCAGACTGCAAAGGCTGTGCTAGTCTTTCTCAAGGCAGCGGCAATAGTTTCACTGTTTGCAGCTGGAGGCGTTCATACAGCCATACGTGGCTTTTTTTTTTTTAAACACATAGTGCCACTGCTGTAAGTTAGATTTCCAGTTATAAATTAAAATTACAAGGGAAGCCTATTGTCATTTTGCTCTTGTAACTGTAGTGCAGCTTGTTTTGTAGAAACTGGTGAGGCTCCGCTTTCCACACAGATGAATGGTGTAAGCAACGTATACAAATGAAATGTGTGCACATTAAGGATAAATTGCTTTATTTGCTTCATTAACAGCAATTTGATAAACAGTTATTCAGTTACAGATCTACTGATTAGAATCAATCAACATCTCAAGGTTTGAAGACTGTCAGAACAATTAAATGGTTCAATAAATCTAAGACTATACATCCAAAGAAAAAATACTATATATTTAGAGACAGTTTAAAGATATTTACCATATCAGCATTCCGTGAACTTTGAGGATACATCTTGTAAATTATTTTCACTGCTTCATTGACTTCTAGTATTGTCAATGCTTACAGCCCTGCTGCGATTCAGAAGAAGGTATTCTGAGGTTTACGTAGCTTGGCACATTCATTATGCTACAGTCTTCTCTAGTTGGCATTGGTCTTATCTGCCTCCTTTGCTATATTTACGTTACAAGTTTGGAACTTTAAAAAGTAGCTGGTAAGAGACATGTTGAGGTATAGACGATAAAAGATTTTCTGGGTGGAGGAATGTTGTGCATATATGATAGGAAATTCATGATGGTCCTTGAATATAGTTGGACGTCGCAGTCTGCGCGGTGCGGCGTGTACTGGGGGGATTAACTTTCGCTATAGAAATAGCAATGATGAGACCTGCCTATTCGAGATATCCGCCTACCACTGTGAATGAGTTTTGAGAATTCAGGTGGCCAGAATTTCTGGGACTTTGAAAATACCATGAAATCTCGTGTTCTGGTCTTCGCTGTGCCGTGGTCTGCTGTCGTGACTGCAGTTGCCTCAGCCTCTCTGTCTCAGTCCACCCATTTGTAAAATCAGCAAAATAATTACACTGCGAGGTAATTGATAGTTAACGGGGAACATGTTAATGACCATAAAGCATTTGACAAAAGGCATTACGAGGGATATCATTAGTTTCTGTTGTGAGCAGCTATCAGCAGTTCTGAATATCCAAGGGGACCACGATGTGACCGCTTCCAAACCCTGGATGTGTCTGAATTAGGCTTTTGGTTCAGGCCCAACTCTAAACAAAAAAATGAACTAAAAGGAGACAGATGGTCTCTTCCAGCTCTTCACTGCACTTTTATTTTCCTCTTCACAAACATTAAAGGATATACTTTCAGCTGATATAAGATGATACAGCTCAGTAATTCTATTAGTTTTCTAGAATTCCCCATTTTTTGAATTATTTTTTATTTTAAAGGAAGTACCTCTTTAGATTTAATAAGGGATATTTGCTTTGAGTTGTAAGCTGCCACTTTCAGAGCACAAATCAAGGAATACCATCTAGCAGTACACAGGTAAAATCAATCTACTTCAAGCTGCCCAAAGACTATTTGATGATCACAACCAAAATGTTGATGAGTTTACGAGATCATTTGGAAGACGCAGGGCATCACAAAGCTGACGTGTTCTTCTTGCTAGTAAAGAAGTCTGTGTCTTTTTAAAAGTTCTGTTTTCACGCTAATCACTTGGTAATCACCACAGTATTAGCAATTTCTAGATACTTGATTATTTGCTAATACCTTATGGACATCAAATAAGAAAAAATAAATGTGAAACTCGTATATAAGATCACAGCGGAGCCAAAACATTTTAAATGTAGGGATTGCATCCTGCTTTCCTTGCATTGTGACCCTCTGTTCTCTGCTCCCAACAGTAACAACTGCCTTGTAAACACACATTCTACCTTTACAGTTGTTGGCGTGCCTAGGGTTTCACTTATTTCAACGGGGTGGTTAATGTGTGTGATTTGTGGGGACAGACCCCAGATGTGCTGCCTGAAAGCTCAGCATTCTAACAAAAGATTTCCAAGTTTCTTTGAAGTATTCATCCCCAGTACTGAGTATATCTAAAAAGTAGGTATGTATTTTCAAATAGGCCACAAGGAAAAGGCTTTTGGAACTTCAGATACTGATTTTTTCTTTTTTTTTTTCTACCCTGCCATTTTTCTTTTCATCATTTTCCTGGATTTCTAAAAGAAAATCCTATGAGAATGAAACAGACAGACATTCATTAGAATCTGGAAGAATAAGGGTGATTTCCCCACCCACCCCCAGCCCCCGCCCCCAGTTAACTGCCCCAGGGAATAGCTCCACCAGCTAGGAGGAAGAACAGTTCCTCTATTGTGCCTTTTGTGACAGTAGACAGGGAGGCTCTAAGCTACAAATCAAACAGTGAAAATCCTCTTAACTGAACACACCCTTGGGCTTCACAAGGAATAAGGCCTTACGCTAATCATAAGCAGAACTAGCTGGGATTTTTGTTTTGCTGAAACAGGGGTTTGCTGGAAAACGCTTACGTGTCAAGACCACAGTACCTTGTGGAGGGAACTTGATTTCAAAGGAATTTTGCTGCAGCACAACCAGAGGCTATCAGAAATCTCCCTGATGTCCTGCCAGTTTGTCTTGTGATTTAGCCAAGAGCCTGGAGACCCGACGTCTCCATCACTCCAGCTTACCTTACAGGAACTTGGTTTTCCTGTGATGTCCCTCCCCTCAGCAGGGCTGTAAGCGTGTATGAAGTTGTTTGTGGGTACAGGCAGATTGTCAAAGGGACTGTCGGGGTACGTAAAGCATGGGAGCTTTAAGGCTGCTATAGAGAACTCTGCCTTAAACCACAACTCCTGGGGTTAGGCTGCAGTTTGCAGCCTTGGATGTGCATGGAAATATTCCTGTCTGATGCTTCTTCTATGGCACTAATCCTGCCTAAAGCAGGAATGGTCAGGGATGGATTGTGCTGTTCAAAATCACAACAGCACCACTCTCTCGAGCTTGTCTGTTAGCCACCTCACTGGATATATGCCACTGGGACCGCTGCTCTGATGGTCAAATGGAACAAAATCTGCCAAAACCTAGCTTAGCTGCAGCAACCTTGATGTAGCAATTTGTAATTTGGGTAAAACTGGCTCCACAGGTCAATGCCAGAGTGCTCTCTAGAAACAACCCACAAACCTCAAGGCCACAAAGTGATTTCACAATATGCAGACTTATTGATTATAGTTTTACATATATATATATATATAGTTAATACATATATACATAGTTAATTGTCTTTGATTATTAGTTCCTGTCTTTGAAGTATAGGCATGTCCTGCTAAAGAAATGTGTGGTAAAGAGGGCTTTAGGTTTCACCCACAATGGATTGTTCTGCAATCTTTATGTATGTATTTTTAATTATGCTTTTATTGGTAGCATATTTTTATGGTGTTTTATTGACCTTTCCCTGGGTTTTTTTTGGTGAAGAGAGCAAGTGATGAACAGCAACCTGTCTTCTCTCAAAGCACTTGACAGTAGTACACTTAGTACTAAGAAGTCTTTTATCCTTTTCTGAACCAGATTTCCTTGTTTCAAACAAGTATGCTAATTCATCATTTATGCATGTTGCCATAAGTTTTTTTTTCTCTCAAAAATAAAAAAAAAAGGAATAAAAAAGGATAAAGGTTTGCTTCCTGCTTCTGGAGAATCTTAGTAGAACCACAAATAGAAAGCCGTGCTCCTCTACTGCTTCATGTAATAAACTTCAGTGCAGTGAAATGCCCTGTGTTGATAGTTTGGCGATCGGAGCAGGAGGAAGAAACTACATAACCTCACCGGGGTATTTCAAACTTATATGGTATGAAGCAAAAAAGCAGCAGGTAATGAGAACTGGGTGGCTGAGTTCCTGTAGCCATGGATGCTGTAAGATTAAATCCTGTATAAGCACGAAAAATGATGGGCCTCTCAGGACCACAGCTACATGCTTTGCTTTGGACGTAGACTTCAAAGTAGCAGGCTGGGTTGGAGATAACTGTATGGGACTGACAGCTCAGTCCTTGATCACTTTGTGCTTAGACTGTCGGAGCAAACGGGAAAGAAATTGCTAAAGGTGAAAAGAGAAAAAATTCACGTAATAAAGTATGCCAAATATACAGTTCACATTGATTATGCCTTGAAAAATAAAAAAATATATGTTTTTTGTTCAGAGGAATTATGCATTTGAGAATGTGACAGCTGTTTCTGACCAGTCCTATACTGACGGTTAAGCAGATTAAGACTGTGTTACCAACTGATTCTGTTATTAGCAGAATTTCCAGGGACTAGATGGCCGTAGCATGTTTGTATTTTGATAAGAAAGAGTAAATAAAATCCAAGATGATGGGAAGAGATGGGCAGTAATGGACTTGCCCTTTCTAGCTAAAATCCAGAGCGCTCTCTGCCTTTGATAGGACTTTCAGGGTAATAACCTGTATATGGTGCTTTTCTAATGTGCCTATGGCAAATCGTCAGTTAGAAAATGTTTTCATGGCGATTAGATTAAAAAACCAACCGAACTACTGAAAAGTAACTGAATAGAATGAATTAATTTTTACTGAGTTTTAATCCAGCAAATCTTGGCAGGTGTGTGCAGTAATGCCCAGCAAATTTATACAGAGATAAAAGTGCAGGCAGATAAAGGTGAGATATTAAAAGATAAATGGAAAGAAAACGGACTTCGAAGAAACATGGTTTAACCTTGTCAATTCTAATTCTCAGCAGTGTTAACATTGATGCTATTGTGCCTACTGCCACTCACATCCTGTTTTACAGGCAGCTCTGCCTGAGACACTGATCTGATTGTAATAATTTTAGAAAGACATGCTTATGAAATGATAACAAAAACTTGAGTTTGCTTCCCTTTACAGTTAGTAAAATACCCTATTCCGTTATCTACCACAATTTTGTCTTAAGAAAACAAGATTTAGAAGTATTTCCTTCTCAGTATCTAGGTGGTTAAAATAAAATACCTCAAATTTAAATTATTTTGGCTTTCTGGAGGCAGTGTAAGCCTGTGTGCTTTTAATTAAGGAAAGGTCTACAGTGATGGCGGAAGG
The DNA here is from genome assembly GCF_963921805.1 of Phalacrocorax carbo. Classification (NCBI taxonomy): domain Eukaryota; kingdom Metazoa; phylum Chordata; class Aves; order Suliformes; family Phalacrocoracidae; genus Phalacrocorax; species Phalacrocorax carbo. The sequence continues at coordinate 3,116,990 of NC_087528.1, forward strand.
TCAAGTCACTATGCTAAATGGAAACGTAACTCTGCAACCTCACAGTGTTCCCTGAAAATGTAATAAAAAGGCAGCTAGAATTGACGTGATTTAGGTGGGTTTTTACTAAGAAACTAAAATGCCTCATAAGAAACTGTTAAATGTAAGGTAAGGGATAAAGACCTATCAAAGGAGTAGCCGAAGCTACAGAAATACATTGAAGGTTAGGGAGCTAATGGTAAGGGTTCACAGCTGCCAATGTGTATTAGAGAAAACAGTAATTATTATCAGGGAGGAGGGAGACATCTGGGCTGGAACTCTTCCTGAGCTAATTCTGTCCGAGGAGGATGCTGTCCCCCGCCATTCAGGCCCCAAGTCACAGCGCCAGAGCACCCACATAGGATGTAAAGACCTTTCATGCCCCCCTGGCTGCCTCCTTTGCCCGATTTGGATGTGGGTATGAGCCAGAACTCCTGCCTCCCACAAGTGGGTTTTCCCAACAAGTTTCGGCTGTTCAGAATCTGGGTCCCACTCGCTGTGTGAAACTCTCCCGTTTGTACAGAGTAACATAAAAATGACTGAAGACAGCAGCTTGCAGAGTGAATCCCCACCCTCTGGGCTGTAAGGGCCACGCTTGCTCTCAGAACTAGGGGGTTTTGGCTCCGCTCAGGCATTAAGCAAGTTGTTGCAACCAAGACGTACGTGTCTACGCGAGTGCTCAGCACCAAACGTGCGAGTGCCTGAGGAACTTCACTGTGTGACGGCGATGGATCAGTAGCTTGAAAGCGTTGTGTCTCATCTGCTATTAACTCGGGATTCTCCTGTCCGTGATCCGATTGCCAGCATTCATCCTCCAGTGCGCAGGCTGTGCCAGTTAAGAGAGGCTGGGCTAAAAGAGTATTATGTTCTTTTACGGTCCAATGTCTGTGGTTAGAGTATAAATAACAAATCATACGGTGTTACCTCAGATGAAACTCTGTTGCCTTCATGAGAGTTTTGTCCAGGGTAACGTTTACAGTAATTGCTCACTGGTCTTTTTATAGTCTTGGTAAATTGCAACGATAATAAAAATTCACATACATTTGCTTTTTATTTTCTTTTGTGGTTGTCCATAATAGTGGTAACAGCTTTTGTATAAGAAGTTAGTCTGATTCTTCCTTTCTCTGGAATGCTGCATTAAATGTATTTGGGGGAAAAGTTAAAATTTACAAGAAGTGTAGTGGAAAAATCATTACCAAGTAACGTAAAAGTTTCACAACAGGTGTAGTTTCATGGCTGCAGAGGTAAATTACTCTTTAATTAAAGAATCATCATCCCATAGCAAGTAAAGTCACGCCAAGCAAATGATAATAATTTGGAATGAGGCAAAATGAATACTTCATAAGCGACGCTGGAGGTTTAGAGTGCTGAATGTTTTAATGTCCCTCTGGTTTAAAACAGCAAATCCTACAGCTGCTAGTCTAAGCAGAAAAACTCCACCTTACTGCTTTATGATGCTGGATTTTAAAATTTAGGCACCAAAGGGATTTAGATTATAGTCTGTGACAGACTGTGCTCTCAGTACACGGACACTTCCCTCCACTTCTCCCTTCCCCCCCAAAAAACCAGTTGGTAACTGAATGGTAAATGTGCAAAAATGTATTTATTATGATAGGGATCTGTTTCACTCAGGATCTAAGAACTTCAGTATTTACTATTTGTGCCACAGATATTTTGCTGTGTCACGTGCTACGTTAACATAAGCTGACGTTGTCATTGCAGTTTGTTTGGACAGCTCCTACATTTCTGCCAAGGGATGGGCAGTCCATGAGATTCAGAAGAGCAGTTTCCAAAGAAGGAAAGTTCTCTGGGAAGGTACAGCCGCATATGTGTAGATAATGAAAAAGAAGAAAAAAAGCCCAACTCTAAAAATCTGCCTGTATGGTTTCTTAAATTTCAGTAATAGCAGCCTATCTTTGGAGCTCTTACCACAGTGTCTCCAGAAGGCAATATACAGAAGCAAAAAATACTGGGCTCCAGAGATGGAGCTCCTTGTATCAAGCGCCTAGAATTTCCTATGCAGAATCCAGGAAGAATAACGTGCTTCAGTAAAACATTGAGAAATCTAGGAAATTTGGATGCTTTCAGTCTCGGGTGATAGATAAGCAAACGTTTGCAGAAACATTTCTGATTCTTGCTATAACTGACTTGAGAGTCCTATTGCATGTCAGTGGATATCATGGAGAGAATTTCAATGCCACGTAGCAGCTGGTGCTCTAACTTCAGCAGCCCTTCATTCATTGCTTTAAGAATTAACTCGCTTAAACGTTATATAAAAAAATTTCAAATACGTAAATATCTACCAGTGTTTCCTAGAAAACAATTAATAATCTACAGAAATCTGGTGATGTCTGTGTCATTTGTTGTCTGAAATGTTAACGTATTCAATTATTCCGGAAAGACTTAATGCAATTTGTTTTAGGCACTTTTACTGGGTCTAAATCATCAAAATGATGACATACTAAAACACTTCTGAAAAGGTCCTTCATTTATCTGACATGACAGTGAACTGTAATTTTTCACCTGCAATATCTACACAAATACCTCAGTAATCTGATAAAATGAAAAAGTGCAAGCTTAAACCAAAGACCAAAATCCTGCTCGGGTACCTGAAATTTAGTCTTAAATATTTTAAGTGGTTAAACTTTTGTTCTAAAGCATCATTCAAACTCCAGATGGTATCTAATGATTGTTTGGGATTACAAAATTAAATGACAGTTCCTTTCAATTATATATAATGTTATTGTTAGTCTTACTGCTAAAAGAAGTAAATACATAATTCTTCCCCTATCTTTTTCTTAGTTTGTATTCTACGAAGAGCCACAGTTGTGTCTTGGTCCAAGCCTGATTCCCTGTCGGTGCAATAACTAAACTTCCACTGCTCATACACCAAAAGAAACATCCTGTTACAACCTGCTTCAAATAAAACCATTAAACTTTTCCAGTTTTATCCGTGCTATCACAAAATGCACGCTTAGGCCTGTAGTACAAACTGTAAATTCTTCCCCTTGCAAAAAAAAAAGTCGTCAAAACCTTATTTGTATTTCTACTGCTAATCAAGTTTTAGAAAGGTGAAAAAACAGCATGAATGGTATTTACGATAGGAGAAGCTGGTTAGACATGAAGTAAAATTCTTTATTGCTGATATAAAGTTTGGACATTATATAACTTGATTTGTGTAATTAAGGCTTTTTCCTAAGGGAAGGCTAAAACAGGCTATTTCTAGAGTCTAATTTTCCTTTAAAAATGGCAGTATGACTATGACAGCACTAAATGTAAGACCGTGACTGAAGAGCATACTGGCACAGCCTAGCGATGCAGCCATTCAGACAAAAATGGGTTTCACTTGCTGTGTATTTTTCCTATTTGTTTATGATCAATGATTTATAGTTGCTATACCTTCACTTGATTCTACAACTTCTCCTGGCTGTTGAGTTTTAGGATTTGTTATTTAACAAGCGCATATTGCCCATGACTTGCAGATGACTGTCTAGCCAAAAAAATACAGGAAGGAACATAAGTTAAAAGTCAACTATTCTCCTTCAGTAGTGTTAAAGATGAAACTGCTTTTGAAGGTTGCTAAGTATTAAGATGCATTTTTAGCACATAGCCAGTGTAGCAAGTTTTACTGCATTTTGATGTAAAACATACACAAATATTTCTGTTCTATATTCCTGGAAAGTCATCTTTCTCGTGGTTTCCAACAGAGTAGTTCAAAAGGAGAAGCTTCCTCGACAAGAAACGCCAACTGCATTTTAAATATTGCCCATTTGCTGCTTACAAAATATCTGGGCATCAGCATGTTATTCTGACTGGTGCTTTGAAATTGTCATTACTGCCATGTAGCCACGGGTGTCCGGATGGTTCCGTCACTGCCTGGCTTTCCAGCCATTTTCAGCTTTGGTTTTCAAGGAATCATTCTCTGTCATCTCCTCTCCCACAATCCTGTCCATAATTCATGGAAGCGTACATAACGCTGAACATCTCCCACAAAAAAAACCCAAAACAAACAAAAAAAAAACCCAAAACAAACAAACAAACAAACCAACCACTAATGGAACATGAAATCAAGTAAATGGAATTGGGTACAGCAATTAGTTAGCATTTTTATCTGCAGACCTGTTTCTTATCCATCCACCCAGTAACAGTGAAATGTGTGTAACTCAGATGCTTTGAATTGTTTAAGGAGTGTCATTACACAGGGGTCAGGACAAAATACTGTAAGAAATCTGGGAAAAAGCCCCTAGCGTTCAGATTTTCAGTATTAGACTTTGGGAAATCATTTGCAGTATCTCATGAAACCTGCAGATATTTTATATCTTGTAGCTTGCCTCTTTATATATTCCAGCATAGCCTCTGGGGGATAAGTTTACTTGTTCAACCGCTACGTGCCCCAAATTTCTTTATCCTTCACTTCCGTTGAGACTCTTCCGGCTCAGGCAGAAGGCTGCTGCTGAGCTGACTTGCACGACTGCAGGAGCGTGGCGGCACTGCGAGCTACGGGGACTCCGCAGAGCTGAGAGGCATGGTGGCCCCTCTTCCTACGGGAGCAGAAGGCAGCTGCTGCTGCTGTATTTGTAGATGTGTAGAAGACTTGCCTGAATGCTGCAATTTTACAGGGAGCATAAGGGATGTTCATGTTTTCTGCTTTGCCCCGGAGTCTCAGAGTGTTTTGACCTGCCCCCCTCGCTTCTGCTCGCTCTCAGCTGCGGTCCCAAAAGTGAGGCCACAGCCCGACAGTTTAACACGCTATGTAGTCTAATTACGTCTTTGCACAAGCAGACTACAGTTAATTATTGTGTATTACCTCATGCAGTGGTTCTGGAACAATATGATCCATATCTGACAGAAAACTATGCAGTAAATTAAAGCGTTAACTTTTATCTTCCTATTCCATTTGTACTGTTCTATGGTCACCTCCTACTTTATTGCTGGCTTCAGGTACAGTAAGTGCATTATCCTTAGTACCTTAATCACAGAATCCCAGGTTGGGAGGGACCTCAGGGATCACCTGGTCCAACATTTCTAGGACAAGCACAGGCTAGACAAGATGGCCCAGCACCCTGTCCAGCCGAATCTTAAAGGTGTCCAGTGCGGCCGAGCCAACCCCCTCCCTGGGGAGATTATTCCAATGACGACTGTCCTCACTGTGAAAAATTTCCCTCTCGTGTCCAATCGGGATCTCCCCAAGAGCTTTTAGTCAACAAAACTTTTGCTTACCCTCTTGATTTATCATCTCATTTTTCATTGGGAAGTATTTTGGGACCAAAAATGTTTTTGTTAAGTTTCACTGTGTAAGATAACAGAGGTTTCCAGTACGCCTCCCTGCAGGCTTCGCTGTATAGATTATCTTGGCAGCGCTCTTCCTTAGACCATACTTTTTATTTTTTTCCTGTGGACCATGCTTTTAAATCCACAGGGCTCTGTGGTCCAGAGGGAGAGGCAGCCATTTCATCTCCACGTAGTTTTAGAGGGGAGACAGCCTAGGCAGCCTGCTACTGAAACACATCTCCGTTCAAGAGCCTAATTTCCTTACAAAGTCAGTAGAGGGTGGAAAGGAATTTCCATTGGATGATTCAGAGCTCTTAAATTAGCAGACCACAGGCAGGTGTGAATATCCCTCAATTTGTGCTAATATATTGTTCAATCCTATTTTCTTTTATATTAACCAGCAATAAAAGCCCATTTAACTTAAAATACAAAATTGATTTTGGTTTAGAAAAACACAATAAGCATGTGTTGGTGAATAAGTGCCCTTTGGACTTCAGCTCTGCTTTTCACGGATATGAATATTTTACAAAATTTTGGGTGAAACCACCTGTAATCTTTAGGGTGGACAGAGGTGCATTCTTGCAACTAATGCACATGTTCATCTCCCACTGATTTTGAATTACTCATGTGAATAGCCTCCTCACACTGTAGTGATGACAATATCACCACCTCTTCCTGATTTATATTCTGTTCCTATAGCAATTTAATTCATTATCCTATTGCCTTTCTCCTCTGAAGCTGAACATTAATCTGAAGGTTATAGAGATTTTACTAAACCACCCTTCCATTAGACATGTGTTCCCTCATCTGGTACTCTCCTCAGAGGCTTATTTTTCAACATTAATAAGCACCGGAGTACAGTAAACTTATCTTCTGGCTGAAATACTTAAAAATGACCTGCATCATTTCCAATAAAGTCTCCAAAATGTAATACAGATGGCCTGTGGCAACTGACAGATCTGAGTTTCAGACTTCCTTCTGCAAGCTGTTGGCAGGAGAGCCAGCATTTCGAGGCGCAGTAGGGGCTGGCTTACGGCGAGCTCTGCTTTGGCATTGTGACCACCTGCAGGAACGCGCTTACGAAGAAGCAGGACACTCCTGTCCTCTGCTCAGGGACATCGCTAGCTGATTTAATGCTCCTTTCCTGAGGAAGAGGAAGGTTGATGTGCTTGCAAAATTTGATGAAAAGCCACGCTAGACTTGCAAATCCTCACATCAGTGAGGCTTCCTACAGACAGCAAAACAAAAAGAACTGGGAGAGGAATCTGAATATTGGGTAAGTGTAAGGAACTGTGTGGAGAAAACAGGGGCTTTTGTGCAGAACTGACCCATAGCCTAGAAAAGGAGGCCGAGTCCCGAGCCAGATGTCACTTGGGAGGCACAACTGACCGTTCACCTTCTAGGTGATGAAATTTTTGGGAAGAAGATAGGGCCTTATCAAACAAAAGGAGATATAAACGGCTTGTAACAAGCAATACAATACAGAGTTCTCCTGTACTTGCTCTTTCTTCCGACCCGCTAATTGGCCACGACTTGTTCTGGTTTGCCAACGAACTCAAGTCAGAGTACGTATACATGACTTTATTCCAGTAAAGGTTTTTTAGTTGGGTATTTTTATATATATATATAAACAATACCAACATTAGGATTTTTGGGGAGGCTATTTGGAACCACACAGGCAAGTCAAAGGTGTCCAGGAGGCCTCGGTGGCAGAGCCACTGTTTGTGATTTAACGACTCAGACTGCTCTAATTCTGCAGCAGGCTGGATTAAATTATTCCATCTGGCCAGATGCTTCTCATAGGCTGTCTATCTGACAGTCCTGCTTCTAAAAATACCAGAAGTTGGATTTGCAACAGTGATCTCTCTGATCACTAATCCTTTACTATCACTAGAAGTTCCTCACTCACATAGAATACGCAAGCAGTTAAAGAAATTACAGTAGTAGGAGAAGGCTGGCATTTCGGAATTTCCAGCCTCCCCCTTTGGTTCCTATTTTCTTGTATTTTATTCGGTTTTCTTAGTAGCTTTTAGCAGCAGCAAAAGTAAATCTTGGTTCCAAACTGTGTGTATAGCTCACAATATGTATTCTTTTAGACAGTATTCTGGCTTTCCTTTTACATCTTATGTAGCGGATGAAATCGTTGTGTGTTTATAATCTCTGTAAATGGGTTTTCAAAGGATGACTTGGAGGGCAGAGAAAAAGAAATCTGTTTTTTTTTCATGTGTTGTGGACTGGGGTCTCTTGTTTGAAAGTCTGCAGCTATTGAGTTTGTGGAAAGTGCATAACACCAAAAAATTAAGCTCCCTGACTTTCTGCCTTTACATTGATAAGGCCGCTACAGTGTACAGCCATCAAGTGGCTGGAGATCTCCTGCAGCACACTTTTAATTTTTCTGCTTAGGAAAAAAAAATGGTATGGGTTTTTATGACTTTGCTGCATGGTAAAGTTAAAGGGCCCGTTTTCACCATCAACCTTTTGGAGATTTTTACCTTTTTGTTTTAACAAGGTAGACAGTGCCTGGGCAACAGGACTCTCTTAAATACTCCTGTATTTTGTACTGCTGCTGTCTGAAAGAAGATGATCTTTCTCATTAAATGATATGGACTCTGAAGCATTAAGACCTGTTTTGCATAGAGGCATTAGGCAGCAGACACAAATGATTGGTGTCTTAGCTGGGGACTTTGCATGAGCCAAGATTTTCTTTTAATCGTTAAAATACAGTAGGATGCTTATGCAAAGAGTAGGGAAAGAAACACACTCAGGTATGTATCAGAGGGACAAGTAAATGCTCGATTTATTTATTTAAGCATTCCAGAGCCTGCCTTTCTTTCCACCTTAGCAGTGCCAAACATATTGATGATAATCTGATACATGGTTTTAAAGCCCTTACCCTCAAACTGTTTAAGCATTAGTTCAGTTATTGCTCCTGCTAAAGTGATAATTAGGGGCTAAAAGGTAACCATATTATTGTAGAGATCTCCCTCGACAGCCTTTAACACCTAGTTAAATGTTAAAGCCTGGAAATTACAAGCCTCTTGGTATCATTCAGACCACAGTATATTTTGAAGCAATTTGCTATTTCTAGATTGTTTTTCATGCCACGGTACCTCTCCAGTGCTCTCTAGCTTCCTCTGAGCGCCTGCCCACTTGCGGAACATCTTCACTAAGTAAAAAAAGTCCCTAAGAACAACCTTGTGGCTTAGTATGGATGTTAGGTGGGATTTCCAGATGTGTAAAGAGCATTGCAGCTGACTCAAGTTATATTGGGGCCATTTAAAAGCTTCTGCCTTGTCTGCACTGGGATTTAATTTAGGTCTGTTTGAGCCAATCTAATAGTTTGCCAGCGCTGTGAGGGCAGGGTACTGCTCTGTCCCCGACCACTCCCCAGGTTCCCCCTCCCTCTCTGCAGTGCGCTGACTTCCATGTGCATTGGAGACCTCAGTGAAATGAGGGGGCAGGTATGAATGGGAGTGGAAGGAAGGAGGAGCGGGAATGAGCTGGTCGTGATCTACTGGGATGGGTCACACTTCTTGGCTAGCTTCATCCTTGGGAATTGTTTCCACGGCAAAGCAGAGGTTTCAGTAAAACCCATCGTGGGTTTGTCCAACGCAAACAAGAACAGCAGTAACAAGGCAGCGTCATGGAGTTGGCGTGCGGTAGCTGTCACTGTCATCCTGCAGTGATTTTTCTCTTTGCCTAACCTGCTAAAGCCGAAGCCAGCAAATATTCATTGCGATTCCTACCTCCACGAGCTAAATGAAAGCAATGCACTTCTGCAGCTATTTTTCTTTATCCCATCTCCTCTGACAGCATTACCCAATGCAGAATTGATAGTAATTAGCAGCAACAGTCTTGAAAGCATACGTTACATTATAAAGACGTGCTCTATCATGAAGTCAGCTAGCATGCCTACAGTTTTCTTACTGTAGTTGCTGGGAGCTGTAGACATTATATCTTCCAGTGCTGAGAGCTTATCGAAAATCACTTATTTATACAGACAGCGCTTGTATGGGCGGATGTATATTCTAAGAACACCGTCAGCTGCCATCCTTCACTGAAAATTTGCACCCGTGCTATTCAGCATGATTGATTTGAATCTCTGCTTGTACTTTAGAAACAGTATGTGTTCTATAAATAAGACTTAACTGCAGGTTCAAATTAGTAATTAATACTTGACCTTATTGGACCTTTCCTGTCCAGCTGCCCAAAACAGCTATCTGAAACTCCGAAAAACACCTCCTCAAAGGACAGAAATGAAGGTGTCTAGTCTAAGCTGCTAGGCCTGTTGTTTGGCTCTGCTCGGTTGTCAAGGGAGATGCACCTCCACAGAGTGATCTATCCTGTCCTGAGAGATGCTCTCTGGCTATCAGGAATGATCATCCCCTGAGGATGCTAATCTCTTTCTATTCACTGCAGGAGGAATTTAAATAACTAAATGAATCCTGCATGTACTGTGGATCCAGCTGTGCACGACTGACTGACAGCGGTTTCCACTTAGCTAGGTTTTCTGCTTTTATTAAGAAAAACTTGAGGTCTCTGTTAGCAAATAATACCAAATGTTAATAGTAGTTCAAAACTCCTACTTTCGAAACCAGAACAGCCTAGTTAAGAGTTGACATTAAGTATTGCAAAACAATGTTCTACATTTTTACCTTTTGTTATAGTCTACAACTTCTGAATTTATAACTTAAAGACTTCTAAGACTATCTGAAAGTATGCTGATACATCATATCAAGTGCAATGGTATGTTTCAAGAAGATTTTTGCTTTCTTGTTCAGTCAACTTGCTTTTGTTTGAATATTGCTCTTCTGTAAATCTGATTAGCAAAGCAAAGACTTTTATTTACTGCAGCATACTTAACTTTCAGCTCTTAGAGGAGTCATACATTATATGTCCACTTATCACAGAATTTAACGAAGGCAACGAGAAGTCAGCTGTGTAAGACATGAATAATTCCAGGAAAAAGCTGCCATTGGATATATTATACATCTATGTAGCTTATAAAACAAAGCAAATTATTACCATCAATTATGATACTATCATTTGACAACTCTGCAATTAAATTCCTACTCTTACATAACTGCTGTTGCACAGTGCCAGAGAAAGTGGCACACATTAACTGACTCATCACCAGTCTGGGATAGATAGTACAGATAGTAATTCGATTATTCATCTCCAAGAAAATAAGTGCTTTATTATGAAGAAGTATTCATTTTGGTCTTCCGAAAGAATGGTAAAAGGATACCTTGAGTAGCTTTAAAAATAATCCTTATGGTAATATACAGTTATTCTGAAGCATTATTTTATTTGTTAAGATCTGTGGAGCAGAGCCGTGTGCTAGATAGTTCGCAGACAAGCTGATGAAGGATGGGGCTCTACAGAACCTGTGCGTTTCTTCTACGTAAAAATGCTCCTACATAAGGAGAATGGAAAGATTCTGCTTTGTCTACCAGAAAGCCTGCGAACTTTACTATACATCTTGAAAAAGTACTCCATATACAAGACTATAATATTTACCCACCAAGAGTAAGGGACTATCCTGCACTAGCTATGAAGGTCATTACATTATGGTCTTTCTGGGATGTTTACAGACATGTATTTAAAATACAAAGCAAGCATCAATTCTGCCAGGGTTTACTTGTGGGGTTTACTTGTGGAGTTAAGTTTATTTCTTGAGCACAGACTTGGGAGCAACCATCTCTAAAATTGAGTATCATCTTATTTTTACATGAATCAAAGGCAGAATGATACTCAACGTAGTGTGTTACACACCAGTGAGTAGCAAAAGTAGCACTTTCATAAGAACCTGAAGCACTTTCAGTACTACTTTGCCGTTAATCTTGTCCTTGTGTTTACTAGGGAGATAAAGGACCCATCAAAAGAGACTTGATTACTTTGTAAGTAGTGCGTGTGAGAATATAGGGTGTCTATGCATACAATGCATACAACAGTTCCATTTTTAGGTATGAGTCACAATTTGCAGTGCCTCGGCAAAACAAAAAAGTAATTCTCTGTTTTTCAGAATGGATAAAGGGAAACACTTTTTATGAGTACAAATTAGTCTGCAAATACCTTCAGGCAGAACTGGAAAGTGAGTAATTCAAACGGGTTCATTTGTAACTCCAAACACGTTGACATACCTCTCCAGAGAAAGCCTGTCCGTTGAGTAGGTGCTCTGATCCCTGGCTGTCTTCACTTCCGAAGTGTAACCGGATTTCCTCTAAGCGGTGGCTGTATGTCATCGGTCCTCCAGAGATGTTGACCAAATGCTCTTTGTCTAATCGTAGAGATACATGTCTCCCTGTATTATACATCGTCCCGCTGACCTAAACAAAACAGGGGTAGAAAAAAAAGAGAATTTCTAAAAACAATTTGTAAAGCCTAGAAACTAGTTATATGTACTTCAAGATTTTGCTCTTTATGCACCTTCATTTGAATGTAGCAATAGATCTCATTGTTGTGAGATGAAATACACAACCTGAGGTTATACTTCAACTTCTGCTTTGAATCTTATACTGTATGTTCAAATATTTTGCTAAATCCGTATGTACATATTTTAGCCAGGGACTCATGGTTAGCACAGTGACTAGGATTACTATACTTCTAAATAAGCAGGCTTTTAGACAATTTTTTACCCAAGGTCTGAATAATGGCTTCATTACAGAAGTTCTGCACTGAAAATGGGAACATTTCAGCTGACATAAATTATTAAAGTGCACTTGAACAAATCTGAAATTTAACTCATTTTTTCCTTCTTCTAATATTTATAACAAAGTTATCCAAAAGTAAAGGTTCTGCAAAAAGCAGAAATATAATTATTCATAAATAGGCAGCCCTACTCCTACTGGAGCTGCAGGTAGAAACTTTCATTGTCCTCCTCTGCAAGTCTCTTTGTTTTGTTATGAATATTTTATGTTTACAATTGCCAGCTATTTTAGCCCTAGCAGTACAGAATTAATTACCGTTTGATTATGTATCTGCAGTTCCTAGAACACCTCAAATAGCTGTAATGCTCGTCAAGATTCATCTTTATTTTTAAAAAGACTGAATGTTGTGCTTCATTTGCAAACTGATTTACAGCTGCTGTAATGAAAAAGAAAATGATTGTGGAAATTTTTCATATGGAATATAGTTCTGTCATAATTTCCACCATCACAGGAAAAGTTCCTATAGCAAGAGGTTCCTTAATTTAGGCCATTAGAAAGTGAAATGTGCCAGTTTGAGTTAAAGTAGAATTGTGATTTATTTAAAAACATTCTGCACGGATACAAATGGTACACTTGAGTAACATTCATTTACTTTAAGAAGAGGAAGTGCAGCAATAATATGCTTTGTTGCACTTCAATTTAAAATTAAAGACATGACTATTATGTATTATATCCTATACTACATCAGTACTATAGTAATTAACATTGCCGCAGTGTCATTTTATCTGTAATACTAATTACTGAGTTTAAATGACCTGTTTTCTTGCACAGTGTGTTGTAAAAAGTTACATGGAACAGACTGTGCAATAGAACGAAATGGATGAGATTAAACAGCTTTTGATCGTTGTGTTTTTTAAACTTTGATACAGATGTTCTATTTTTGGTGTTTATTCTGGTTAAAAAATTTTTATGAAAAGTAATAAACAAATATTCCCATTTGCAAATGAAACACAATGATCTTATTTGTAAATGCTCCTTAGTTTTTCTGCTTGACTTTGCGAGCATAATAATTAACTACCCAGTTTGGTCTGATAGGCGGAAGGTCAGTTTATTGAATTCAGTTTCAGTACGCTGCATATGAATGACAGAAAATTGCTAATCATAAGTAACAAATGTAGTTTAAAACCAAATAGGGGAAAATGGTTTAAAGCCTCTTATTCACATTTGGAAGCTCATGCTTCACTGAGCACTCAGTTAAATTTAGCAACTATGCAAAATATTCAGAATCCATTTTCTTTCTTAAATTGGTACAAATCTCAAATTAGGTTACCATTATTTTCTCTCTCAAGGTAAAAGTGACCCAGATAACCCCTAATATGAATCAAATAACTCTCTGTAGAGCAGAGAGGGGAAATGATAACAGGCAAATTCATGGACAGGAGTAACATTTGTCTTTCTGATTTCCCCCCTCATAAAAATGCAGTGCTTGTAATGAGACTGTATTGACTTTTAAGACGGAACTTCCCCACGTAACTGCAGATAAAGAACGCCAGCAATGGTGTTCCTCATTTCTGACCTGCGGGGAGGGAGGAACGCTCGAAGTGGGACTATAACAGTGTCCCGCATGGGCGCACAGACTTGTCACCAGCAAGGACAAAATCCAAGATCTCCAGTGTAAGAAACGCAAGGTCTTGTCCTTTGATCTGCCGCCTCTGGTTTAAGTAAGGCAGTGTTCCCTGGTTGTGAGTGTGTGCCCAAGGGAAAAGTAGCCACGTATGCCAGGCTGGATTCGGGACCAAATTGCACCTGACGTGCCCATTTCTTTTCTTGAGTGCGTCAACATGTACCACCATTACCAGCCACTTTTAATGGGCACTTTTATGGGCATTTGCTCACTACAGGAAGAATAGAAGTGTACTATATTTGTCATCTACTCAGATTACATCTGAATGAAAGATTGCAATGGTTAGGAACCATTTCTTTTTTTATTTCTGGAGACTTTCTGACTTGCCAAGATTGTATAGTAGGCTGTGCTTGATTATGGGAAGTCCAACCGTAACACTGCGTGGAATTATTGTGGTTCAGAATATCGTCTGTTTTATAAACGAACCCCGTATCTTAACGCCTTTAGAAGTGTACATTTCAAGTATAACCACTTACAGTTGTAGGAGATAGTATCATGTAAGTGCAATCACCACCTGTTTGCAAGCTCAAAGTCCACAAATGCATTATACTCAGCAGGAAAGTGTCATGCAAAAAACAACGCAAGAAAAAAGAGTTGACTTCCATTGTTTTCCGTGGAAAACAATGCATTGTCTTTTCACCGTGTGCAGTTTTAACTGCTACTGGAGAAAAAGAAGGTTCTGATCTTATTCACTATGTGAACCTACTAATAAAAGAAGGATTTTCCGTATTTTATGGTACTGAGCCATGAAAGTGATGGTGCACTCCCATTTTGGAAGATCAGCTGAGCTGGTTTTGTGGAATGCAAAGTTGCGTGTGGTCTTGTAACAGGCCGCAGGCCCAGAGGCTAACGAGGAGCTATTTTCTGTATTTTGTACATTCTCCTACAAGGCAAATAGCATGAAGACAGATTGCCTTATGGGAAAGATATTGCCTCTGCCTGGTACAGTCAGCAACAGCTGCTACTCCAGAAAGCATAGTATTTATTTTTTATACCATTTGTGGATTGGATAAAATGTTATAGGATTGTTTAAAAGGAGAATATAAAAGATCTGTTAAGATCTACATAACTATTTCCTTAACGTGTCAGACTACTCTTTGGTGCCAAGTCCTTCATAGCGATGGCCTTTGTCTTGCTTCTTGCTCTGCTGTTAAGTAACCCTCTTGTTCTGTGTTTTTGTTTGACTTAAAAGTTATATAAAGATGAAAAGAGCGCAAACAAGCTTAGGGAAAAAAGAGCACTGAATCTCGCCCTCCTGTTTTTCAAAAGGATCAATATTCACATTTATCTTACGCCCTAGAAATGAGACTATACTAAAGAAAGCATATATTAAAACATCAGGAAAAGCCTGTCTGGGAAACCAGCGAAGTCCAACGTTGCCAAAGTTAGTGATCATACCGCATCCTTAGTTGGCCCATTCTCCTCATACATTATGAAACGTTTCCAAACAGGTAGTTTTACCTGTGGCAAAATCCCCACATAGAACCGAGCATGTTGATGGGCTTCACCCTTAATTGTGGAATAGTTCAACTTTGGTAGACTTTAATTAAATTATTAACATATTCCTGATGTAGTTATTTTCTATTTAATCTCATTCATTTTAATTTTTGCTTCACAGAGCTTTGTGCACATAATTCCCCAGCAGCATTATTCTGTCTCTTTATCTTGATGCAAGACAGCCACACAGGCACACGCTGCTAATATATTCTATACTGTTTGTAAGTAAGATCTGAATACTCATTTGGTATCCGTGTATAATTTGCTGGTCTTGTGATCACAAAAAAGTCCCAATTCTGCCCTTTGATAGAAGGAACACAAGCAAAGTCAATGAAAATGCACACCTAGTAAACACAAAATCTTTGATGCATGTTTATCTTGAAATTCTACAGACCTTTATGACTGTTAGGAAAAAAAAAACCCAAACAATCCCAAAATGTTTTTTTCTAATGATCATCTTTAACCCTGCCATTTGTGGAAGCATTTTTGTTGTGTCCTAGTTAACTGTGTATCTTGTTCTCTTCAGTTTTTCTCCTGCAACTAGTCCTGAACTAAATATTTTTAAGAACTTCCTTTGTGGCCTACATCTTTACATTATAGTCTGTGCTAAAATAGCCTTCAAATCCCTTCAAAAGCAGAAGTGACAGAAAAAGAAGCCTGTTTCAGGGCGAAGCCGTGCTAGAAATGTAAGCAGGGAATGCAAGAAGAAAGGAGAAGGAGCTGGGTGGGATGGATTCTTTGCCTTTCAATCCAATGCTACCTTAGCAGTTCACTGTCACCTTTCTTCAAGGGGTAGCACAGGCTCTCTGCTTCCCGGGGCCTTCACAGAGCAGCGAGAGAGTGCATTGTGGATTTATTCAGGTAAAGAGTGGTCTGAAGATTAGTTCCAAGAACGTTTTTAAACTTGTATCAGTACCTGCCAGTGGAGCAGCACCGAATGTGAGGAAGCAAGAAAATCAATTGTGTATGGCTGCCTGCTGTGGTGTCCTTGGATCTTATCTGCAATATTAGATGTTCCTTTCTTTAGGATGAAAATAGATACAGTCCAAAGAAGGCCTAGTACTGTGTAGGGGAGCAAATCACCAGTATTGAAGAGTGTTTTGAAGGTGTCGTAGTGCCCTGGTTTTATATCCTGCAATAATGAAGTTTCTATCATCGGCCACCCAGCTTCCATATTTTCCTCTTGGAGTTCTATATTCAGCAGAACAGCAAAGCAGCTCTGCAAGCTCCGGGAGCGGTGGGCTTTCCTGCCTCATTAGCAGCCCCGAACTACTAAGGCCACACACTTTGTCATGACCTTTGTTGCTGTATCGATGTAGTGACAGCAGTGGGTGGCCCTGTGAGTGCAGCACGGATCCTAAGGAACCTGTAATGTGCTGCTGGTTTTAGCTCAACTCCTCTCCCTGGCAGGTTCACGGAGGCACAAATACTCCATGGAAACATTAAAACATTAACACTAATATTAAGCTGTTCCTAGCATCTGCCATCTAGGGGTTTCAAAGTGCTTAAAACCTGCAGAAATAAAGCTGCAATTGTCTTTTGTCTCACTGGGGTAAGTCAGCATTAATGGCAGGTGGTTTTATTTTCTCCCTGACACTTAAACAGGATCGTCCTATGCAGAATTTCACTCTGTAGCTCAGGTCACCTGAACTTGAGTTTCACAGTGCAGTGATAAACTGAGTCATGTTCTTCTGAGTCCCTCAAGCAAGTTCCTTTCTTTTAATATTTTCTGATTGTTGTTCATAGAATCTTGACCAGACCATGTTCTGTGATATAAAGTACTGTCCTCGCTGATTTAAATTGATTGTACTGCCGTAAGTACCTTCTCTCTCTCTTGTGCAAATCAGAGACTGCTTCAGGGTTTGGAAAGAGTTCACCTAGACTTCAGGACAAGTCTGTGATTTGAAATCTGACTTCGGGGACAGGGACGAAGCATCGTGCCAAACTAGAATATCAAATGTAACCTACTGAGGCACACAGCTTAGTTCTCTGCAGCAGAATTACACTGCCTATTTCAAAGCAATGGCCCCACAAGAACATTTATTTTCTTAATATTGTGCTTAATATTGTGCTTATGGCACCCAGTTAGTTTTAGAAGTAGTTTTATGCTGCTGCCTTGATTTTCTAGAGGCGACCCAAGCTGGAAAATAAAATGATTTTGCAGTTATTCTTCTAAGTTATTAAACAGTTGTTTAAAAAGGGTATTCTTGTTTTTTTGTCTTCTCTTACAAAGGAGATTGATATAATCAAATAGGAGACAATTGTTCTATAGATTTTCCAAACTTCTGAGAGCTCTACCCCTGTCCTGCACTATCCTGCAGGGTTCTCTGTGTGTCTATGCACGGAGACACATGCACACGTATTGTTTGTGAACTCTTGTTTTCTACAGAGCATTCAGTTTTATTTAAGTGCATTTGATGAATATTTGTCCATTTGAATAGTTATTTTTTCATAATACTTTTTCCCCGCCTTCATCTTTATGCTTAAGTGTTGTATGCAACAGTATGTAAAGAAATTGTGGAAACGCTGCCAGGATAACTTAATTTTCAAAATCACGTTTGCAATAAACAGCAAGCTGCTTGACCTTGTAGATCTCGATCTTCTATAGATCTGCCTATAAATGTCTCGGGGGCCTTAGACAGAGATAGATATTCAAAGTATTTCATGCTTTATTTTTGAAGGCAGTTTTAAGGCAAATTCAAGCTATGTTTCCTGCAAGCTTTCTGCAAGCTGGCTCTGCTGCCAGCAGAGCGCACTGTTGACCCATCCCATATAGCTTTCACCTATATACCACGGGGACTTCCACAGCCAGGAAGAAAATTAAAAGTAATCTTTTTTTGTATGCAACAACTGTAACCCGTGGTTTTAGTTTCTGAAGTGGTGGTTTCAGCTGGGGGACAGAACTGTGGGATCTGCTGCATCAGTCAAGCAGGTTTGTAGCCTACAGCCCAGTGTTTGGAGGAGGCAGGCTCAGCAGGTTGCTTGAAGGCCATCAGATAAGCAAAATATCCAGAGTGCCTTTTCTGGCAAAAATCTGATAGATCTTGTTTATTTAAAAAAAAAAAAAAAAGTGAAGGGGGAATTAAAGATAAGGAAATACCAGAGTTTTGATACAGTGGCGCTTCCTGGGAGGGAGCTGCAATATAAATGCTGAGCTTTGAAGAACAACAGGCATCATCATCAATATTTGATTAAAAAAGGCCCATGTGAAAAATGTAAAATGTAGGAGAAGTGTAAAGATTAAAATAATCTTTTCATCTTCTCAGCTGAAAAGTTTTAAAAAGGAAACGATGTTAATGAGTTCAATTAACCCATTTACCTGCCTAATGTAATGTCATGTATCTGCACATGGCATGACACACTTTTTTTGCTTTTTAAAGCACCATTTTCAGTAAGAACCTTTCCCATTCACTGCTCTGCAGTTTTGCCTGTTTACTTCCCGTAAGTGACTGAACTGTGAAAAACTTGGAGCAAACCTCATAAATTAAATATTCAGGCTCACTGGCTAATGAGCACAATATGTCAATTTTCAGTGATCAAAACAATGTGCTTCAATAATGTATACACCATTCTGTAACAAAATTATAATTTTAATAGAGGACCCGCAGGGTCATGGTTAGTCTGGGATAATTATATGCCACAGGATGTGAATGAATGAAACTGCTCCTAGGACACTGGTAATACCCCACAGAGTGTATATGCCACACGCTGCCTTTTAGGGATAATAAAGTGCTTTATTGTATTTCCACTAGTCCATTAATGCAATGATTTTTGCTTGTTAGTAACTATGAAGCCTAAAGCAGATGCAGTCAAATTTATGGTGTCTAGCATTAATAATTGCTGTGCGTGTTGACGCTAGCTTTACAGTGAAACTCTGCTCTCCTTAACTTAAAATATTCCAACTACATTTAAACCTTGCAGAGGTGGCGAATTTCATCCCAGAGCTTCCATGGGATTTTTTAAGTTAAAATCAAATTATTGTAATAGGTAAGCAGAAAAACTGGCTTCTGTAACTGGACAAGGGATCTGCTTCCACCAGTACTGGCTGAAGGCCTGAGGGACCAGAAAGGATTTTAAATGGGGGATGTATCTTGATGCTGAGAGCTTCACGCATGGAGGGGTCCATTACATGCTGTTTGGGGTGAAAAAAGAAATAATGAAGACTGTTTTGCTGTAGGAAGGCAGGCTGGATCTCAGTGTTCACCATCTTCTGCTGTGTAGTACCTTGAAACCTACGGCCTGAATATTTGCAGGGAAATGCAAGCCAGGGAAGAGGGATATGTGAAAACAAGTCATGCTGCAACGTGACCTTAAGAGGCTTCTTTGCGTGCAGCAAGAACTGTGCAGCACGCAGTTCCCTACAGATAAGGCAACAATAACCACAGGTATCTTCAGCCAGGTACAATGGTGTAAGGATTATGTCAAGTTCCAAGTTCTTTGTGGTCGTACGTAGAATGGGGCACAGCCTCTCTGCTGAGACCACTGTCGGGTCTTTCTAAATAAACACTATTAGTGCTTCAACAGCAGACACTGATGCGTTGTTACCGTGGTAGATGCTGGAGCGACGTTGGTTTATTAGCAGAGAATGCAAGTTCATTTTGAAGTGTCGTGTGCCTCTGTCACGCTCTAGTATTTAAAAAGGCTGTTTTGGGTCACTCTAAGCTGGACTTAATACCTTATGGTTGCAGAACTAGACACAGCAATTCACAGTCCTGTGTTTCTGTAGCCACCTTTTTACCGCTGGTGACAAGTCTTATCCTGTGACACAGTTATAAGCATTACGTGAAAGAGGGAAAAATTATATTTGCGTGCTGCTTTCAGTTTCTTAACCTTAGTTTAGAATTAGGCTCAGTCAATAAGTAATTGAGAGACTAACCGGGGCTTGGGAACTCATTACCCTAATTTAGTCTAGCAGTCTGTAACGAGATTTTAGTTTGAAGAATCTGCATTAAAAACTGCTCAGGATAATTTTGTCTCTGAAAAAGGGATGTCAGAGGACCTGCCTTTTTAAAATCTGAAGGCTTACGTGAATTTTCAAAAGGTTGTAAATGGTACAGAATCCTTACAAAGTTGTGAGAAATCCAGAGAAATGAAATTAGTCTTTCCATTTTTTATGTGGGTTTAAAATGTAAAATTGAATATGTTAAAATCCTGAGGTTCTAACCAGGTCTTTTGTTAGTGAGTGACACTCAGATGCACTGACCGTTGGTAGCTGCCTGGGCCTCAGAGCCCTTCTTTCAAAGAGCTCTTTGCCTGAAATGCCAGAGGTTTTCCAAGGGAAGCCAGATCAGATAGAGATTTATAGGTCATATATTGAAATTACTGTGTTTTGCTTTCCTAGTATTTTCCAAATAGCAAGACAGACTTCAGACGCTTAATATCTCATTAGATCAACTGCATATTAATAAATGTATTAAGACTTTCTAATATCTTTATTTTGCTTGTACATTTTCTTCAGTACTTTTGTTCCTATCGCAACTTTTAGAAGAAATTTCCCTGCTGAGCAGATGAGACATAGCTAGCTGATTGATGTAAATTGGTTTTTAAACTGTTTGGTGCATCTTCTACTTTACTATTTGTATGTAGCATTAACAAAAAGGCTGTGCTAAATTAATCTGGGAAGTATCTTTTAAGCCAAGTGGCCAAATAACACTGTAGTGTTGTGTAGATTATTAACACACTCACCACTCTATTTACCTGCATCTATATATCTTTATATGTAGATAAGCACATCTCTCTCTACATGTATGTATCTATATATAGACATATACAGACATAAATTTTTTTTTTTACCAACTTCTGTGAATAGAAAGAGGAAGAAAAGTGTCTGGCAAACGGTTGGCAAAACATTCCTGCTGTTGCGCAGCCAACTGAACTGCCATCTGAATGCCTGCGAAGCTGAGCCAGGCTAAAGGATGCACACTCAAAGTTCATCCGTTTTACACCGCAATCAAACATACCATTGTTAAGGTTAATGATACAATTTTACAAGGAGCTGGAAAACCCCATTTGTCGTAGTTCTTAATTTCTCTAACTCCTCTGCTGCCAGGAAGTTCTATATTTGCACCCCTGTTAAGTTTTCATAAGCCCTCTAACATAATGAAGTGACCGCTGCTGCTTTTTTAACCCCCCCGGCCACTCTGGCCATGCACTTCCAAGAAGATGCAATGTACTGATCCCTTCTTAAGGGAAATTGCAACGCCTGAGTCATGGGGAAGCCAGAGAAGCAGGGTCATGCTTTACTGACGTTGTAAGTCAGTGGAAATGAAAAGAAGAATCCATGAAGTTCAGCTTTTTAGCCGTGAAAGGGACAAAAGTTTTATCAGCAGTTTTAGCAGGACTGTTAACAAGTTTCTGAAAGCAGAATATTTCATGATACCAAGCTGCTTCCCAAATCACTGCCAAGGAAAAAATGCAGTGTTATTGCAAAAAAATTTCCTGAGCCCTGTATCTCTGGAGGTAAACTAGTGTTTAGATAACTTGAAATTTGACCTCAATAAAATTCATTATGTGTCAAAGCAAATCCTTTGTGGCATGTGAAAACCATGAGCTGTTCTGCCTAGTAGCACATTTCACTGGTGTTTTTTTGAGCAGCAGAAGAGAGCTGTTGTGCCCTGGCCTCTTTTTCTAATTCTTTAAAGAAGGTGAATAAATTAGCCTTTCCAGTTACAAATATTACTGCTCCTGTTTAAGAGAGGACTGTTTTACTTTTCTCATTTTACTTGCCTCAAAAGCATTCATGTACCGTTTTATCTTGAGAAAACAGTGCAACTGCAGTAGAGGCAGAAATAAAAGAAAAAAACAAACAAACAAATCCTATCATGAACTTATCTTTGCTTTTCCCGACATTTCACTCAGTTCCAAACCTCTTTTTTTTTCTCTGCCAATGCACTTCAAAAAAACCTACAACCCCTTTTTTTTTTTTTTTTTGAAACAGAGCTCCCTAAAGCCAATAATTATCAATTCTACCTTAACTAGAAGAATCTTCTCTGTGTTCCAATATGCCTCTAATTCCAGCATGTCGGGCAGTCAATGTGATAGTTGGGAGGAAGGCTGGGAAATTTGGGCTACGGCAGGACCCGGAGCTCCAGGTGAAATGGCAGCACAGAGGCAGACCTCACCTCCGAGGTGTTTCCAGACCCCATTCCAGCACTTGTATATACAAGTCTCTTTCAGTCAGAAAGCTTGCTAAGACTTCACTTATGAGCACTCTTCTGCTAAAGATTGGTCAAGAGATTTGGTGTTTATTCTGCTGTTGGTTTGCTTTGGTTTTGTTTTCCCCCCAGTCCACATTACGTGCACTGCTTCTGGATTGCAGGCTACGGGGGAAGAGCTGTTTTGTTGTTCGCATTCTAATCGTCTGCACAGCTCCACGTATGCTGGAGTTGTGTAAATAAGTATTTCTACAAGTAATCAAAATGACACAAAGCTTGGAATACCAAGAAGCATTTTTTTCTCTGACATCATTCCCAAGCACGTTTTATTCCACCTAGAGTGAAAGACACTTTCCTGCTAGCTCAAATCATACAGGAATGGTGAGAAACTATTCTGAAAAAGGTGATTAGAAAAACAGTTTTTCTGTCATGGCAATTTGCCATCAGTTTCCCTCTGTTTTCCTTGGTCACTGTGCTTACCAAAATACAGATTTATCTGGCTCTGCAGAGGAATCTGTAAGGAAAAGAAAGGGGTTATGGGATGAAGTCAGCTAGGAATCAGCACACGACTGAACGCTCTTCCAATAGGGATACACCTTAGACTAGATAGGATCTTAGCTTTCCACACAGAAGAGACAAGTTTCTTTTTAAGGAGTGTTTTATCATTTAAAGAGTTTCAAGAATGTTTAATCTGTTGAAACAATAACATTGACAAGTTTACCTTTATTATCTTCCCAGGAAGAATCTTTTAAAACAGTAGTTCATATTCAGCTATGGATCAGCATCCCATTTATTAGCAATTGCTTTTTGTCCTATTTTTAATACCTTTTTCCTTCTCTGTAGCATGCAAACCGGAGGCTGAATGCTCCTCAACGCCTCCGACGTGGTATCTTTCCCAACTCTTGGGCGTTTGCACGTGTGCTTGTGTGTTCACATTCCTACTTGTGAGTAATTATAGCTGAGAAGTTGAAAGGTACTGAACATCTTATTTACAATGTGAAAGCAGCCTTGCTCTCTTTGTCCTAGATGAAGACAAGTTTTACAGTTCATTCTCACACTCAGGTTTGTTGTTCTCACCTGCAGCAGAGGAAAGTACTTTAAACCTGCGTATGTTCTTACTAACGAGACAGGACTTAGGCAGAAGCGGAACTGGAGCTTTCAGAAATTAACTCTTGCAGATCAGAGTAAGTATTTCTTACGAGCTGTTAATGACAATTTCAGCACATTTGGTATTTTTAACAATTATAAATGCACAGATTATGCACAATGGGTCTGCCCCTGAGCTACTGAAATCCGTGAGCAGCACCAGTTTTTATTATGTAATTGGTGACTGATGTAGTCTACGGTAAAGATAGGAAACACTTCCAGGCCTTCGCTTACAGAAAAACGTCCAGTCCCTGATGTAATTAAAAGATTTGTAAGTCTATTGTGGCTTATGTCTTATTATTTTCATATCAACTATTTCTAAAGTCTAGATGATGCCCAATAAACAAGTCCTTTAATCATCTTTAAAATGACAAACCTGTTGATAAATTGAATTTTCTCCACAAGATATTGCTATATTGATTTCAGTACTCCATTTTTAATAAGCAGAGACTGTTCAGAATTGCTTGCTATGACAGTATTGAAAGTAGGGCACCAACTGACTTGGCAAACGGCTGAATTTATACAGGAAGTTTTTGCTAGAACTCTAATCCATTATCCTTCTATTGTTGACATTCATTTGCAATAAGGACCTCAGGCCAAATCTGCTGCATATAAAAACCAGACAGGCATGGCTACCTGAAGCTTCTGTGGTAGATTTACTCTTTTCAGAGGTGATTCCAGTCACCAGACTGAATTACGCGTCCAGCCTTAGTGGCGACTTCCATCCCTAGGCATGGGCATGTCACTGAGCTGGAGCTGTGTGACAGGAGTTTTGGTTCGTGTGGGCAGGGAACGTGCGGGAGTTTTCAGAGGTATCGTAAGAGGTAGGCAAGGGTGGAGAAAGGCGATGCTTTTGTCCATAACTGGGAGATGACCCACCACAGTAAGGGAAGAAGAATGCTATTTTTCTTAATTGCAAAGAGTTTCCAACAACTGATTTCTTCACGTATAGAAGAATAACTTAAGCACCTTCAGCATTTAACAGGCAGATACATTCTCACCTTTGGTCTAGGTCATTTTGCTAAAGAGATATGGTACTCACAATACTTCAGGATACCATTATGCCTAATTGCATTACTCAGAGAGGAAAGGTGATGAAAACCCAGCGGCTCGGTCAACATGTAACATTTACAAAATTCCCTGTAATTGCAAAAATATTTTTCATCGCTGTTGGAATTTATTTTACTTTTGTTGACCCTATGAAAGCTCTGCACGTGTTAAGGAATATCACAGTGTCCTCAAACACTGTCTGCTCAGTCTGACAAAGGCTTACAGGCCCGAATGACTAGATTACCCCTCGGTTAAATAGGCAGAAGGTTTATATGATGATACGTAGCTGTTACTAAAGCAAGCAAATAAATGGAAACAATACAGGCTTCTCGCACACACTAGACTACAACAAAATACATGTAGGGGCAAACATCCTAGAATGTTTCAGTTTGAAAGAGAAAAATGTTTCTGATATTCTAACTTCCACCTCAAGAGTAAGTGTAGCTTGTGCATTAAAACTATGTTTCTGTATATATACAAATCCATTCTGGGACTAAAAGCATATACATAATTATCCAAATACATAGGTGCCTGTGCGTGTCTGTTCAGGGATGTGTATTCAGGGCGTAATGCCAGCTCTTTTACAAAAGCGTTCTTTTTTTTTTTCTTTTTTCCTACAAGCTTATGCTTTCCTAGCACAAAAAAAAAAAAAAAAAAAAAAGACTTGCAACATAAATTTATAGAGGATAAAGCCTAACAGAACCACCGAGGGATTACTGAACAAAATGTGATATATACAAGCTGACAATTGACAACATAGTAATAGGTATTGAGTAAAAACCTGAATAAAAATGTTATGGCCAAATCACCTTTAAGGGATTTCAGGTTTATGGTTAAAATACTGTTGCTTGTTGCCTTTTTCATTTATATATTAAAAAAATTAAAAAGGTAACACACTTAAATCCCCACCTTTCATTCCTTGTAGGTCCTGTCACACAAAAGCAAAACCAAATCAAGCCAACGGCTTCTAAAATAAAAATTCTACACTCTGGGCCGAACAGTGTTCCTCCAGCTCTGGGCCCTGACGCCATCGCTCTGAGCCGAGGAGGCACATAGCGGCAAGTGTCAGTAACTCCATGCCCCCCGGGTGGGGCGCTGCTGGCTACCCTCCCTAGCTGGCAGCACCTGAACCCCTTCAAGGCAGCGGAGTCCTGTGGACCCGCAGACACACACAGAGTGATGAACCAGAAGTGTCCCACACATGCTGCATGTCTGAGAAACACTGATCTAGGTCAACTTTTCCTACATGTAGGCACCTTAGCAGTCGTGACCTCATTCTCAGCAGTGCTGAGTAAACAGAATTCTGTAAGTCATAACATTTCAATAGAGAGGCCTGCTTTTAATAATCTGAGGAAACTCCCAAATATGTCCCTCAGGCTATCAGGAAAATGTTAATCCTAATGTTTTCATCTGTAATTGTGTAAAGTGGTTTTTTTTTCCCCTTCCTCTTTCAGTGATTTGGTTAGTTTGCTCTCTTTTTTACTGTCCCATATATATGGGTAACAGTCAACACAGTTATAATTTTAAGTCTGCTTTTCCTATAGTACCTGTTCCTACGTACCGCTGCAGTGTGGGAGGGTCCCTAGGGTCCTCCGCTCTGCTGGGTAAAACCATCATCTGTTCTGTGGCTCCATTCTTTGTGTTTGCGGAAGAACAACTGAATGCTTTTTGCCATTTGCTGTCTGAAAGATACCTAAATCCTGACAAAAGTGTGTAGCACAGGAATGTGTGTGTTTTACTGAACTGGACATGCTCAGTAAACGTTTGGCCTTTCATTTCCATAGTGCAGTGTCTCATCCAAGCTAGTGAACATGTTTTCCTCCTGATTAAGGCTGTGAGACAGATTATAAATTCTTATCTGGATGTGGATCTGGTCGTGCTGTAAGAGCACATGACACAGGAATAATTCAAAACACATTGTCAGCACTGACCTACCTTCGTTTCTGAGTCTGAAAGGATGAACATGACGTTCTGTGTCTCTGCTGTAGCTACAGCCTGATATTCTCCTGTTGGAATCAGCAGAAGGAAGATCAGCTGATACCTGCCCAGACAGTTGTAAATTTGACTAACTCCTTATTGAACTCCCAATCTTTATGGAAAATTCTATTTATCTCTAGGGAAATCTAGAAGCTTCTCTAGAAAGCACTGAAAAAAGCCCATTATGATCCTTCTATAGGATCCTGAAAGTATTTTGCTCCAGAATTTTATAGGGACAAAATTCTCTAACATACACATTTCAAATGTTCCAAATTGAGAGACTTCAGATTCTGCTACAGGGGATCTGTGCGGGAAGGTGTTAAAAACTTCAGTAGAAAAGATTAATATTTGTCTTGGTAAGTTATAGGGCCTCGCCATTCAGCATGCACTGCTGGCTATCTTTCTTGCATCCTAGTAGAAGAGGCCCATCCATTTATTTTCTGTACTCACATCATAAATTAGAAGATGCTATACCATTAACTCGGAAGGAAACCCCCACCCCCCACCCCCTTTTGATTCTAACTGGATAACTAATATGTACTCAGGGTATCTACCTGCAGTATTTTTGTTCTTGTTCCTGAAACGTGGCCCCTGCCCCAGCCACAAGGCATTCAGAAGTCCTGCCCCCGCCCCAGCACTCCTATATGCAAGGCCTAATTCTGGACTAAATGCACAACTAAAACAGCTATGACAAAGAGATAGAACAAACCCTCGTGAAGCACAGAACACAGCATGGATTAAAATCCTGGATGACTGGACCAACTTCACATATTTTTAATGAATATTTTAGCTGAATATATCAGCGCAGACAGAGTAATCCTGTGGCATTCCAGTGCGAGGCTGCAGCAATAGCTAACCTACCGACATGCTGCTTCTAGCAAATCAGAGACCTAGGATTTAATCTACATCATCTAGAAAGCATGTGTGCAGAAAATGTGTAATGCCAGATCTTACTATGAAAAAGAAGATTAAGGCTGAAAAAGGATTAGAAATTAATTAAGGAGCTTCTTCATGTTCCCCGATATCCTTCTGATCTGTGACCAGCCCTATCTTCAGGGTCTCTGCTACTGATGCAGTTGTTAGCGATAGTTCAAACCACAGACACCACAAAGGATTATCATTATGCTTTAGGAAGAGCCGTAGCTTGGTGGCTTGGGGTTTATTGTCCAGTTCCACACTTCCAGATCTGTTGCAGGGATCAGTGGGGGAGCTGCAGCCTGGAAGCTCAACTTTCAGGGCTCACACTACTGTACGCGAGCAGTCCTTCAGCGGTGGGCAGACGGGGGGTGTTGCACCACTGCAGGACCACAACAGGGAGAGGACGAAGTAGCTCACAGAGGCAGCAGGAGAGTTTGGAAATAGCCCCCGCTGAGGGAGAGGGAGGTGGTTAGAACCATGGACTGACTAATGAAACAATGGGGAGATACGAGCTCCTCTCTGTTTACTATCTTCTGTTTTCCAAAGTTAAGTAAAATTAATCCTGGGCTCAGTTTTGCGAGCCTGTC
Source organism: Phalacrocorax carbo (assembly GCF_963921805.1). Classification (NCBI taxonomy): domain Eukaryota; kingdom Metazoa; phylum Chordata; class Aves; order Suliformes; family Phalacrocoracidae; genus Phalacrocorax; species Phalacrocorax carbo. The sequence continues at coordinate 3,144,942 of NC_087528.1, forward strand.
ATCTCTGGGGTGCCTTAGCAGCCTACAGCATAGGTACACCCCGCAAAGGCAAGAAGTTAGGCACCAGCACAAAACCCACTGCATCTTAGGAAGTTTCATCCGAGCTTTGCAGTGTGCTCGCTGAAAGTTTTAAGCCACGTGTGTTCCACTTACAGGATAAGAGTATGCAGCAGAGAAGAATTAATTCTGATTGCTATTAATTAATTCTATTTAATATTAATTATTTTTAATTAATTGTGGCATTTACTATGCAGACAGTTTCTCATTTATGACGTGGGGTGTTTCCATTTTCTGGAACTTGATTATACTCTAAGATTCAAACTTCACCCCAGCGAGGCAGAAGGATTATTATTTTGTTTGGAATTCACAGCTTAACTCGCACACAAATGGAATTAGTACTGCATGACCGCAGGAGATACCATATGAACGGGGCCCTCAAGCTTGTTTCAGTGAAATCAAATGTATTTTATCACCTTTGTGAATACACAGCTATGGGCAGGTTCTGAAGAAGAGAGGGTATCATGTGCACTGACAGCATTTATGAAAGCAAGTGGTGATAAAAGAGCAGTAAACAATTTTTTGAGAAAGATTAGTTTGGTTTCAAATGAAAACTCTAGAAATGAGCAAGGAAAATCTGACTTGTCAAGCAGAAAGATTTTTACTGATTGTGTGTATTCTAGCACAAATGAAGAACATCCCCCGATGCCCCCCTAAACTCATGACATTGGTAAATTAGACAAAAAAGAAGCCGTGCATATTAAATAGTTGCTTCTAAAAATGTTAATGGTGTCTGAAAATTACTATTGATTATTATTACAGGGTGCAGCATGATTCAACGTGAATTGAGACAAAATCAAAGCATTCATTTCTTCTTACAAAATCTGAATAGATGAGTAACTCCATACAGCTGTCATGCTCGGCTCTGTGGTATTTAGTACATTCTCTTTTCCAGGACAAATTCACAGGAGGAGCCTACCCTCTCTTGCACACATCTCAGGAGCTGCTTAGATTTCCATTTTCAGCTGCAGGTTACCACATTTCCATATTGCTATGGGCTGGTTTAGCAGAGCTGCAAATCTCTATTCTAACTTCTCTGTCGCAGTGTTTGGGGGATAAAGCAGGACACTTCTTTGCATCCACACCGATACTTCATCAGATCCCACAAGGCCTTCATCCTCCCTTCCCTCTGCTTAACTCACTGTCACTAATGCGTGCCGACCACCGTTTCCAGCTCTGAACGTCAGCGCTGAAGCCTTCGGGCTGGGTTTTCATGAGCTCTCGGTGCCAGACTTATCTGCTTCCATTTAAACAGCAGCATTCCAGTGAAATTAGATCAGTGGTGAGGATGTCCATGCTGTCTGGTGTTCTCAAACAGAGGACTTGGAGCTGCTGCTGACAGAGGCAGCCCCAGCTCCAGAAACAGTGTGATCCCACTGGCAGATACTTGGCCCTAGTGAGCTAATCCTAGAAAGTTGTTTAAAGCTGTCTTTGCTGAAACCTCTGCAGCCGTGGATTCATACCGCCTCTGACGTGCAAGAGGTCTGTTTTCAAACTACTGTCAAATTATGTTATTTTTGCCGAGAGCCCCAGTATGGGAGGTGTTTGCAGTCTGTGCAATAAGCTGGATTGATGACTGCAAATTTCGTCTTGTTTTAAAGCAAAATCCTATTCACAGCAAAACCTGTCATTTCACAGAGTCCACATACTTTTAGAATGAAAAACTTTTGCTTACTACTGAAAATATATGGGAAAGGATAACTTCAGGGAATATGTAACAGTACCTGCACCATACAGGAAGGGATGCAAATCTGGTATCAGTACCACATATAAATTCCTATGAACTTTTTTATTACAGAAAATACAGCTAGCAGCTGTTCCTCTTTGTCTTCTGACATTAAATTAGTAATTATTGTGTGGCATGTGTGTGCAAATATTTATTTATCATTAGCTTTATGATTCTCTTTTTTCTTTTTACCACCACAGCTAGTCAGCTCCTCTAACAATTATGTAAAGATGACATTTGGGAACCCTAAATTGTACTTTTGCTCCATATGTGACACACCCAACCTCCTGTTCTCACATATACATATAGATGACTGCATCAAAGTATCTTATATTTCATGCAGTAAACCAGTTTCTAAGAATTACCACATAAACATCAGGTGAAATATAACACAGCTTAAAAGGGCCTCATTAAAATGTGTTTACCAAATAACTTTTGCCAACTGGACTGGACTCAAGGAAGCTTCTTGCCATTTATTTACATGGAGCCTGGTGTGCTTTTCATCAATGTCAATGTGAAACTAAGTGATTCTTCTCTCACGTTGGATTTACTGTAGTATAAATCCACTGGCTTCAGTATAGCTGCTTCTGATTTACGCTGTTGTGAGAGGGGAATCAGATCTAGAGCTTATAGCAGAGAATTTGTAAGTGACCATTGAAAAGACAGAGTATTCAATATGCACAGGGAAGGATGCCTTGTGAAGACAAGTAGTCATTCTTTACGTACAGTTCACTTGGTTTTCTGCTTTGAATACTCAGTCAATGATCATTCATAGCAAAGCACATATAAATCAGGCTTATGAGATATTAAATCAATTTTAGGGTAAATTTTCAACATGCCCTAACTAACACGGTTGAAAAATGGTGGGTCTATTTACTTGTGCGAGTCAAGTCCTACCCACCCCTTGTTAGCGTATGTGCACACAAGACACGAATTTAAGCAAGTGCATTTGCCTGAAAACTACAGAGGTCACTCGGCAATTCAGTCCATATTCCCAGAGTTTTATTTGAAATAAAATACTTCATCATGTCCAAATATTTTGGGTTTAAGATTCAGAACTCCTTGGTGATTTTTTTTTTTTTAGATGAAATGACACTGTCTCCTGGCAGTATAGGAGATCTGAGGATCATTGACAGATGCACAGTTTTGCAGATCTGTGCAATGTTTAAGAATTCACAAGCTAATTAACATGCAGGTTACCCTGTTAAAAAAATAATCCAGGTTTTGGACTCAAAACCATAGCAAGATCAGCCAGAATTAGGTTATTTCTACTGGGGAAAGAGGCACCACCCTACCACAACTTCTTGTGAAATCTTTGGCTCTAAGCAAAGCTTAAGATCTTATTTGGTTCTGACAGAAAGACCCCATCAGTTGGATTGAAATTACATCATATCACCTCTGTAACAAAAGGCCGTCTGCAGCAATTAGCAGTGACTCTTCTTGTGCCACCCTGTCTGTTGGTGACACGAGTATCAGCCAGGGTCCGGATAAAGTGCTCTTTGTGGGGCATCACAAAACACAGTTTAATGCCCTGAGTGTACCCCTTTGTGAGTGTCGAGGAGGATCTCATCTGTGGCCTGGTTGATGGGGGCTTGATGAGAACACGCTCGAATGCTCAATCGTTACGTCTTCAGTTTCAGAAAGTGCTACAGATACCAATAAATTTATACGCAAGTTAAGATGTAACGCAGCTATTGTTCATAGCGTAAGATGTGTGATTTCACATAACCATATGTATGAGCAGCACTGTGAGGTTAAGTTAGCTTCATGTTGGGAGAAATCTGTAACGAGTGGGTTGGGTGCACCAGGTGGGGTAAGGTATTCACGGGAAACAACTCCGTCAGGCATCATCTAATCAAAACTCTTGGCACAGCAATCTTATTCACAGTGTGATTTCCCTTTGCCTAATACTCCTCTGCTTTCTGCGCCCTGCCAAATTTAGAGCTCTTAAACACGCTTTCCTCTTTCCAATTTGTTTCTTGTGAGCTCCCACCATTTTTGTATTCCTAATATATAACGCACAAAATATGTGTGGGTGTGTGTGTGTGTGTATATATATATGAAAGACTTGGTTAGTTTTAGATCAATTTAATTAAATTGCTTCAAGTCTTTATCTGGAAACTATGCAATAGTTTACATGGATTTATTTTTAACTGATCCTAAATACAAGATAGAGAGTGGTTTAAGAGGGGCTGTGTCTACGTAACGGAACTGATTTACTGTTAAATGGGTACAAACTGCGGTGTAGACAGGACACTTGCGTTCGGAGTTGTGCTAGCATCAGGGGGAGCTGGGGAAATTTCAAGCCAGGTCTTTTTCACTCAAATGATGACAGCAGAGGCACATATCATTTATTTCATTTATCAAGGGAGATTTTAAGAGGCCTGATCACTCAGAAAATGCAGGCCCTTGTCTTCAGCTGTACTGAATAAAATGAGCCTTCACTGAGCTCCTGGAGCGTGGTAGTATAGATGGCTGAAGATTCCCCCCAAACGACCACAAACCTTTCAAACGCTGGCAGCTAACAACATGCTGCTCTCTAAGGCAGAACATTTGTGTTTGGATTCCCACATGGTCCTTTCCTACCCGTCCCCTTATTCAGGGTATATTTTGAACTGCTAGGGACTTGTATGCCAGCAATATTCACAAGACAGCTATCTCCACATCAATAGAGACAGCGCTACTAGGCGAGCTTTTCAAGTCCTGGGAGACATCATAACAGCATTTCTGTCTTGCCTTGTTCCAGGCAGCTGAATAGAGGAATATGGCTAAAAAAAACCCAGTCAAAGAACCAGAATTTTACTAGCAAACGAATGACATTAGGCACCCAGCGTAGCACAGTATGCATTCTGAGAGACCTTAAGGACACTACCTCTGTTCCTAAACACTCATGTGATGTCAGCAACCAGAATACGTAACAAGCTATTGGATCTTCAAGCATATTAATAAGTTAAGGTGACACGCTCCAGATGTGAAAGACTCCCCTCCAGCTGATGTGGGGAAGGAACGCACTAATGATCTGAGCAGTTGCAATTCTGTGATTTTTAATAAGCTTCATATGGCTAAAAACTTAAATAAATACCTGCTTGAACCAGCCAAGTAGGAATGCACGTAACAGCGATGGTGTGGGGCAGAACTGCAGGATTTTAAGAAAACACACCACTTTTTCGCACAGTGCGGAGGCAAAACCCGTAAGATCACCCTGTGCACCAACACGTAGCTTTTGGGGCACGTGTCCCCTGGAGCCTCGGCTGCTGTTGTCCAGCACCCAGCTCCCTGCAGGGCGAAGAGGCGTTTCTGGAGGAATATCTCCCTTCCTGCCCACCTCCAGCCTCTGCAGAACATCCTGCTCACATGGGCTGGGCTGACAGTGCCAGGTAGGATCGTCAGTCATGACGACGACTTGGAATGCTTTCTTCCCCAGTTGTAAAATGAGATTGTAGAAGAAAAGATATTTGGTAGATTATTTAAAATTGAAATGAAGCTAATGCCTGTTATGATACAGACCCTGTACAGAATAGTCAGGCACATCTGGCAATTTATAAAGATATCATTTTTTGCTTATGCATTCCCTAGGCAACAAGTTATAATAATCTAGAAAATACTCTGGAAGTGTCTAAGCAACAGAAGAGAACTGAAAACGTTTACTATACAACTAACTGCATTAGAGTAATTTAATTTCCCTAAATCAAGAGGAAGAATTAAATTAATGGAGCAATAGTTTGACAAGTTTGGCTTCAGTTAGTAGACATAAGCAAAATCATTATTTAAGCGTATTGTTAAATATGTTTGGATCAAGAATAAATTGAGTGATAGCTGTTAATTAGGCTTGTGCACAAGAAAATAAAACAAGCAATAGCACTACAGCAGGCTATAAATATGTAAGTGTGTTTGCACAATACTGCTATAGGTGTGAGATGTGGGTGAGGGAGAGGGGGTGCACGTGGGGCGCGTGCGTGGAGACTGGGAAGCAGGCGCCTTGCCTCCTTCGTTTCAGGTTGAGGTTCTTTTATTGTTTAATGTAGACGAACGAACAGAGGCTCCAGTTCTGCTGTCAGTTCACTGTGGGCCTCTGGTTTACCCATTTTTCAATTAGGCATGCCAGTGAGGACGCAGAGAGAAGATCCATGATCTTCCTGAAGCGCACCCTCATGCGTGCTGCTACAGCCAGGGTCAAGGATCTTGGTCCACAGGAGCTGATGGCCCAGTCAGTCAGGAGGAGGGGTGGGGTGTCACGAGAGGGTAGATTCCGCTAAATATGTTGGACCCTTAAATGTGTTGCCTCCTGCAGACTGTAGTAAAAGGCCATGTAGGTGTTCAGATGGCATTAAAGTTCTTGATAAAGGGAAAATATTTGGGTCTGAAGAAATGTAGATCAACTCCTGTGAACCATCTTTGTATCCCTGGCTGATTTTCTGAGCTCTAAGTCACCCCCAAATGCACTTGTGTCCACATTCATACATGTCCATAAACAGTCTAGGAAACGAAAGATGAACTTACATCAACTGACTGATTCTGAGAATCAAACCGAACCATACTGCTATTTATGTATACAGACTTCTTAATTCAGCAGTTTGGCTAAAAGGACGGAACCGCCCGCGTGAGCTGGGTACGCCGGGAGAGCAGCGAGCGCAGCAGCAGCGTAATCACGTAGGCATCAGTTGACCTAAATCTGCATGTCAGCTACACCGTACTCACAGCAACGAGAATGGGACGGCCCTGTAGCTAACATCATCTGTGAAACAGGTCTTAAGAATTTTGCATATGAGTTGTTAAAATTTTAGCCTGGGCTGACTTGTGGTCTGCGTGATTTTAACAAAACCAAGGAAATGTTGTAACTTTCTTGGGGTGAGGGGAGGGAGTAAATCAGAAAGTTACACACTTTTGTGCCTTCCCATGTCCTTTTACCAAATCCTGCTCAAGTGGAATCTCACTCACTGCAAGGGATCATAGTCGTTCCATTGCCAGTTACAAAAATGCCTTCTGATGCTTCCTGAACATTTCCCCGGTAAGTTATACTGGAGAAAGTTAAGGGTACAATTTGACTGTGCAAAATAAAACAAGCTTAAATACAAAAACGGGCTGGTATTAGCCTTGGCAATGCACACATGGTAAAAATGATCTCCTTTGATGAGAGTTCCTTGAGCCAAACCACAGCATTACACCTCAAAACCAAAACCTTCATCGCAGTGAGCCTCCCTCCTTGTGGAAGGTAATGCAGAAGTGCAAGCTAAAACTCCTGGGTAACGTTTTACAATTGCACCTTGACTGCCAGCTCCCTCCCATCCGCAGGCTTTTCATGAGGCATAACTTAGAACGGGAGACAGGACTAGCAGCACAAATTGGAAAGCAGCAATATTTAGTTCTTGTAAGTCAGTGCTTGAAATAATTTCCAAAGTCACAGGTTCCAGAGACTCTCTGATATCACGGCTGTCACGGTTGAACAGCACATAAAAATTGAACCAAGGGTAAAAAAAGAAAGATATGGCAAGTACTGGGTCCACATTAAAGAATGATTTGTTTCTCAAACATGCAAATAATTTAAAAGAAATGGGTTCTAAAGCACTTATTTGTACTCATGTTTTAAGTAGATACTTAATTCTGCAGAATATTTTCTGCACTATACCGTTGAAGAAAGGAACCCCAAAGCCTCAGGCCATCAAACATGCTGACTGAAATGACCCAGGCTGCTGTGCCACAGCAAACTACTACACAGAGGACCTTTTTTGTGTGTGTGGACAGACGAAATGGGTAAATCGGCTGCTCAGAAACCGTTTGGTCTTCCATAAGAAAGCTCAGAAACTTTAGTCCACACCAGTCAGTGGGACATGAAAATCCTTAATGTTCTTCAAAACCGAGCCATTGATCTAGGGTAGAAGAGATCTTACTCCACACAGCAATCAAAATATTAATCACGCACAAACTAGCGCCAAAGAGCAGTTATTGGGGGAAAACAAAATGTTGGAAGCCATCACCCATTAACGCTCTCATGTGTTACAGTGCATGAATGCACTTTTTTACATTCTTCTGATAGGACGTATTTCTAATGTCTGCAATTTAGTTCTTACTATTTTTGTTTCCTGTTACATTATAAGGGTAGAAGAAAATTAAAGGTTATCATTAAACAGCATGAGTTACAATTTAAAGAAAATGTCAGTCAGCATTAAAGTAGTTTAAAAACTGAATAGATGTTGAAAACTAAATTATTATATGGAAACAACGTGTCTGCGGAGAAAAGCCAGTTTCCTCCTCCCCGGTGTCATTACGCACACGCTCTGCGTTACTGGTGACTTCTTTTCTCACAGTCCCTGACCTTCCTTTGACAGGTGCTCACTGAGGGTGAGGTTTGCATTTATCTGCCTGCTGGGCTCCCATCTGCTTCTGAACATGCTCACACCAAAACACCCTCCCAGTCACAAACCTGACAGCCACGGTCGGATTTTGCATGCGCTTCCTTATTTATTGCAACCAGTGGCAGCCCCTAACTCTTTAATAAGTAGGGAAAAGTGAGCAGGTTTGAGACGTACCGCTCAAGCTCCTTCCTGTGATGGAGTTCAGCTGCTGGAACGGTAACTTCTCCCTACCGTCCGCTGCTCTGTTCAGCTGGCAGCAGAGCAGCTTCCCGCTCATGTTTGTGTCTCTGCCAGCATGTGGACAGTACCTGTACTCTGATCAGTTCTGGGAAGTATCCGACAAGGGCCGCGTTTTCAGAGTGTTTTCAACCCAGGAACTCAAACTGAGAACAACAGAAGCTACGGGGGGGGGAGGGTTCAAAAAGAGTGATGGTTCCCCTATTTGCTAACTGGGAACTGAGCTACTTTGAAAATCTAATCAAGAAACCCAAACGCATCCAAAGTACCTATGACTATCTGTTAAGGTATGACTGCTAAAGACATTAAATCCTCAGAAATCCAAAGAGGTCACTTACACATTGGCTTAAGGAAAAATAAGATGCATTTAAGCAGTTATCACTAATTATGTTAACTTTTTAGCCACTCCTAAAGTATTCAAAATTCCCAAGAAACACACTGAAATAATGAGAGTGGCTTAAGGAATATATGGAGTGATTCTTTTTTTACTATATGACTTCTACTGTTTTCATGTTATATTTTCATTTTCTCACAAATCCATTGGGAATAAGCTCTTCTTTTTAAAATAGCCAAAGCTTTGTTTTGTATATATCCACTTCTTGGACCAAACTGCAGCACTTGTAGCAATTACAGGGAACAGGGAAGCCCTGTTATCAGCACTCACTGAAAATCAGGCTCGTACACTGAGGCAGGGATCAGAACCACCAAAATCCCAGTTTGCACTCCAGATATCACTAGGAAAGGGTATCCATATAAAACAAAAAGGACATAACTTAAAAATAAAAATCTATTCAAGGATGTGAATAGTAACCCCTGCTATTCAAAGCACAACTTCAATAACTATAATCAGTAAAGTGAGGCAAAAGCAAATAAACCCAAGCATAACTCGTAAAGAACCAAGCTCAGCAAAACTAAATACCCATGAGAAAAGAAAGTAATACAAAGATTGAAGGAAAAAAGTAGTAATAAACTAAGACATATATTTAAAGTCAAACATGAGGAAACAAAACTCTGGTTTGAAAACATTTGTGTGAATGTGAACGTCTCTTAGAAAAATCAGAAGGAAAGTAAAATCTTGATTACATAGTGTTAATTCCTCTTCAGGAGGAAAACAACCTATGGTTAAACAATGAAGTTCAATTAGTAGTTACTATCCAAGCTTTAGAAATATCGTGCTGTCTTGGAAATGCAGATTCATGGATTCTGATCCCTGACACCCGAAGGTAAATGCAGAGTAACGGCAGCAAAATTCTGCGGACTCAGCCAGCCATAACTGAAAGTAGAATTTGGCTGTCATCTATTACTGGTAATTCCCACTGAGTTGATTATGCTATTTCAAGCTCAATCAATGATGTGCTAAAAGGAAAGTCCCTATAAAAATGTCAGTGCAAACAAAAGGAAAGATGGGGATGATTTCCCCAACGCTGATGGAGCTCCCGATGCTCCAGACGCTTCTCTGCTGAGCAGCTAAAGGCTTTCCTCTGCTCCCTACGAAGGGATTTCTGAAGAGCAAATATTTTTCTACGAAATTCACTGAATTGCACAAGATCACAGGTATTTTGAAGGCACTTCCCAGGGTGATCTCTCACCCTGGAAAGCCACAGTTTTCCACCTATTTGTTTCAAACCACACAACGCCTAAGTAAATACTAGTATCTGGAGGATATCTGATACCTGAGAGGATATATTCTGAAGGAGTGTTTCCAAGGGACGTGCTAACCGCGTGCCACTTTGTGCTGCTGGACGCTGCTACTGGTAAAGGTTACCTCAAGCTCAAAGGAAAGTGGTTGAAATAATAGGAGAATGAAATTGAGGGCCCATCTGTACTACAAACTATAGCACCGTGCTCAGACATCACTGGAGACAGCTAGCGAAAACTGTCCAGCCACAGTAGCAAGGATCTCCATGTGAGGGTTCTTTTTAAATTTTGTTTCAGTTTCTATTTTATCTATGGAATAAATTAAAATCCAAGGCACGGCACCAACCTAAGCAACCCAGATAAAATGTCAGCAATAGATTTATGATAGCTAAAAATGAGAAATGAAAATACTTAAAGAATTATTTGGCTCTCTTTCTCAGTATGCCTCTGAAATGTCTCTCTTGCTATAGAGTACCTTTTCCCAGCTGCAGGACCTTGGGTGAGAAGACGCACTGTCCAAATATCAGAAGTTTGGGATTGCTGGAGGGAGGAGCTTGCTGTGAGAAGGCTGTGTCTCAGATGTCTTTGAAACCCCCTGCTCACGCCCACACAGCCTCACCCGTGCTCTTGCCCCCACGCACACAGTGCTATCAGATTTTTGTATTGCTGCTATCAGTTAGGGGGTTCCCTGGATGTGAACTAAACCTCAGTAAATAGAGATGAGGAGAAGATTTGTTTCAAAAGCACACTCCTGAGCTGAACTAAAACTCTGAAGTAGATGTGTGTTTTAAAAACTCCACATGATTTTTATAGGACCGGGCTGTTAAAACAGGTACCTGTTTTTGCTGAAAGTATTGACCTGCTGCTTATTGCCATTACAGAGTCTAGCCAATGCTAGCATGGCAGCTACAGGTGATTATACAGCTACCAATGGGTTATTAAATCTCCTCCAAATCAATGCCTCATCTCCCGGAAATGGATTTAAAAAGCTGGGGAGGCACAGAAACACCAAGGGAATTATACAAAAACCATCCTGTATTTTTTAAAAATCTAATTAACTGTAAAGTAATTTCACTCCAGTGAGACCATAATAGCAGATGTAAGAGAAGCAGTAATTTGCTTTCCTGCCTATTGATTTCTGGAAGGTAACTGGAAGCGGCAGGTATTTTTAGTCCATCTTAAAAAAAGTAGTTTATAAGTAAAGTTTTTTTGGTGCTCAATCTAAATACATTTAAATGTCCTGTTTTGCTGTATGCTCTATTTGCACTTTAGAGTTTCATCAGTAAGTAGGAATAGAGAGTTAATAGCTCTAAAAATGGGTTAGTCTGTGCTTCGGAGTTTTCCTTCTGATCCATCAGGAATATTGACTTTACATCCCCCACACCTTCCCAATATTATATTGATGGAAGGCAGCTGTGCAGGCCTGCTGGGTCACCCACAGAGGTGTTGAAGAGCACGTTTCGCTGCACATCACACCCTCTTGTCTTTTCGGTTAAACTGTCACTATTTTGCAAGGAACACTGAAAACATCTGCCAGCGTCAGTACCGGTGGGAAGGCCCTTCCACCCCGCCCAGGCGCCCGCCTGTTTGACAAGGATGTTCCAGCACCCGCACAGCAGCCTGTTAGGGAGGGAATTCCAGGAGCACTGAGGCACGTCTTGCACTGGCCACCACCGCTGCTGATGAGGGTTGACACATCCATTCTTGCAGAGAATGGCTGCCAAGGCGTAGCAGGCTGTACTGAATTTTACATGAACCTGTCAAAATAGTACATAACGTTACAATTTTGGCGGTCCTTAGAGACTTAACTCGGCAAGACATCACCTCATAATTCACTGCAACAATGATATTTTGTCTAATATTAACTAAATTCTGCTCTGGTTTATGCCCTGTTGGTTTTGTTTTCAGAACATTTCATACACATACAACAGGAATGTCGTCGCCGTACCCAATTCTGCTCTCAGTAACAGAGCAGCAACATTGATTTAAGCGGTGGTGGTCTGGCTTTCTTCATGTCTAAGGACATGTGTAAAGACAGAAAGTTCAAGGAATGGAATCCTAGTCTCAAAAGAAATACAAAATCTCTATTGATTTCATTCTGGGATTTTAAAGCTAGAGAGAAGATGTGATGATAAGGCATAACATGAAAAAGGGCTTAATTTTGGCCAGCGCATCTTTTTCAAGACTTGAACCAGAAACCTGTTGTAGTTTAGGCTTCTTTGTGGGGATGATGAAAGAATGGGACCAGGTGCTGAACTAGTTAGAGATGGTGTGACTGGACTGGCAGGTCAGTTTTCAAAGCAAGCTCTAAAGTTGCAAGGAATGCGGGGTTTCTGAAACACTGTGTAGTGATGCTTCTAAGCAGATATTTCATTCAAAATATATTTGCAGAAACTAGGAAAGTTACTTCTGATCTTATCTGAATTGGGATGACAAACACAATTAAACGAGAAGATTTGACCACGTTTTAATGGTGTTTCTTTAGGTTTGACCAGATCCGGTAGCATACCAGGCGGGCATTTTCTCTTGAAACAAAATGAGCTTTCCAACTCAGTGTCACGGTATCCTTGGCTGGGCTGTAGCCGTAATTCCAGGAGAAAAATTCTGGTTTGCTATTTTAAAAGTCACCTTCTCCCCATTACATTAATCTGCCAGAGTCCGACCGCTGCAGTTAAACTCAGTCCCACAATTTATCACACACAAACGCGCACAGAGTCTCCCTCTCACACTACTCCAGCTGGCTTATTCCTGGCAAGTAATAGGTTTTCCTTCACACTTAAATCTGTGTTTTAATTTTAGTTCACTCTCTTTCAACACCAGAAGCCTACAGTCTCCCTAACCCTAATTTTTGTTCCATCTGCATCTAAACTGCAGGGTAGATATTCAGTGTTATGATAAAGTGAAGCACTTAAGGAAAAATTCATATCAAAAGTCTTGTTTCTCAGAAGTAAAAGCTAATACGCAGTTTTGGGAGAAACATTACAGTTGCAATCCTGTGCACATAATGCGACTATTTATCATTGTTGGGCAATTCTGACTGGATGATTCAAGATTTACTTCATAGTTTCAAGACATCTGCAAGAAGATAAAGCAGAAAACATTTGGTAAAAGATGATCCCATACGTTATAAATAATAACTTCTGTGGTGTCACCATAAAATATCTTATAATAATGAACCAAGGTGAATAATTCACACAATTTTCTATTGGCTTAAAAAATTAGATTATTTTTTAGGAGCTAAGTGAACAATAAATTTCAGTTCCAAATGAGCAGCACTGCAGATAGCCTCCAACCTTTATGCAAATATCCACATGAGTAAGGGAAATAATGGTCAACCAAAGTGCACGTTGCTATACTCCGCTCATATATACTATGTCAAAGCAAAATGACCATCCAAGTCACCAGTAGGGTATGCTCCGGCAGTTTAATAATTTTTGAAGGCTTTTAAAATAATTTTCAAATCCCCCTGAAGTGGTCTGTCAGTTCTGTTAGCATTATAATTACTGTTCCAATGACAACTAAAGTATTAGAGCACTGCAATCAAGTGGTTTGCTCACGTGTTCCAAACTCGTGCTTTATTTTTCCATAGAAGGTTATTTTCCTTGCAGAGTGGTTGCTGCACTAAGTTGCTCAATAAATGTGAAGATTCGTTACTGCATTCAGTAGCAAATACATTCTTGTAAAATACACTGTAGTTGCAACTAAATAAAGGTAAAGGCTGAAACTCTCCCTTTTTATTGTCAGCAGGAATGACATGCTATATGGGAAGCTCAGAGGTTAATCCAATAATAAAAGTAGAGTCAACCCCAGCCATTTGGTCTGATACGTCGTCTACTAGGTCTGTGTAACTCTGTCCGGAAATAATCATCCTATTTCTTGGAATAATGAGTATTCATGTCAGTGTCCTTCTTGTGAATGGTTATGTACAGACACGGAACTGCAAGAGAATGACAAACTAGGAACCTAAAGAAGGAAAATTCCTGTTTATTTAAAAAACCTTCATATTGGCAGGATTAAACCCCAAATATGGAAAAGTAACCTATTTACAACAAAATGACAGCCTACAAGATTAAAAGATTATTTTTTTTTAAGCAATATCTGTTCATTGTTCAGGAAACATTATTTCAGCCTGCTGTGTTCTACAATTATGAGTTTCAGTCTTTAGTACTGGAGAAAACCTAATATTCACTATACGGCATAAAGTACATATTAACTTTGGTCCCCGTCACACGCCCTCCACCCCCTCACTGTATCCAAAAGTTTCCAGTGCACGGGGATGCAGGCTTAGTCCCCATGGGGTATTAAAAATTAGTTATGAGTTAAGCAGATAAAATGCTTTCTAATAGTGAATAGTTGTTTCAGTGGCTAAATACTGGGCTACAAGGACTAAATCAATATAGACAAACTGATCTGGGAAGAGCAGCTCTTCGGGTGCCTCCGAATATCTTGTGTTTGGGTTACTACTCGGATCTAATGTGCATCATCCAGCCTGTATTTTAGCCGTAAAACATATGCCAAACTTTGGTGAAAAGGTATCATTTACTGCTAAGCGACATGTTTAATACGGACATGCAACGTGAGGTTGCTTTGGGCATTCTGGGATGGGAAATGCACGCAATTCTGTTGAGCTTTAATCTTCCTTTCAACCGTAGGAGTGATTAGGGCTTGTGTATATCCTCCAGGTAAAGAATCCTATTTCTAGTGTCAGTACTTGATTTCATAGATTACACCTAGCTGTGCTGATCGTTCCAAAACAACTGTAATGTGTTTTTCAAAATACAAAATACGTTTCTAAAACATGCTGGTGCAAACATGAGCCCTGTGCTACAGGATTTACACCAAAATCCCTTGGTCTGTGATGTTACTGTACATCAGGTGCTACTTTGATGGAGTCAGTTTGCACCACAACACCGTGAAGAACTCAAAAACAGGTATCAAAACATGTATTACTCTCTTAGCCTCTTCCAGTAGCATAGGGATTACTCTGTGCCCAAATGAAACAACTAAAAAGGGAATTACAGAAAATCACTCAGAGTTTAAACTTGCATGACAACTATTCTGTCATGACAGAAGCCCCCTTAATACCACTGAGTGAGGGGTGTGAAAGATGATCATGGCTGAACTACCAACTGTGGTAGTTCACCTTGCTGGTACAAAAGCAGGTCTTGGTCACCAGGTCTGCATGCCAATTCTACTCTGATATGTGAAAGGGGCTTTTCCAGCAGGAAAAAAAGGTATTCAATGCCAAATTATTTCAAAGGGTCCTTAGGAATGTGAGTCCTCCTTATGGCTTTGGAACGTGTCTGCTGTAATCTGGCTGGAGCTGCAGCTGCTCCCAGTGCCTAGGGAGCCAGGTGCAAGACTGCCATCTGCTACTGGGGGGACAATAGGCTCCTTTGCCTTCTCCCTAGCACAGAAAACAGGATTTTATTCTTAATGTTTAGCTGTTGTCTATGTAGCTGCAAAATATACCTACCTGCCTCTTCATGTTTGAGGTCTGCTTATCTTTGCCTCGCAGAGTGGCTGGAGGAGGGATAGAGACAATCAGAATTTCACTTGTGCAACCAAGACACTCATCTCAGTGCTTGTAAATACATGGCAGCAGCTGAGCTGAGCCCAAACCAGGAGGTGTAATACCCCATGCACAGTAGCCTCCAGCAACAGCGAAGCTGTTTAATGACCAGCACATAAAGCTGCACACTATGAGCTCTCAAATTCTAATGTTACATCAATAATTCTGTCAGTAAGTAGTATTTGGGTTAATAGGAATATGAGGTAACTGAGCACTGACTTCTCTGAGCTCTGGATGCAAACCCTTTCTGCAGGGCCTGCTCACGGCTCAGCACACAACTTCAGAAATTCTCCTGCTCCCTCATTACTACTAACATCTTACTTTGACTTATAAAATTGTGTCCAAGTTTAGTTCTTCTGCTAAAAAAGAAGTCGCATTTCCTTGGCACTAGGCAAGAACAGTCTCCAAGTTTCCCTTGAAAATTAAAAGTAGAAGTGGTTTGCTTGAGATAAATTCTCTAGATCTCCGTTCAGCTACAGGAGTAATTCCAGGAGAAGGAGCTCCCTCCCCCCCAACTCTAACAAGATTTGACAGTAGGAAAACAATTCGGTACAAACAGAAGCTTTGCAACTGCCAGGAATGCAATCCTGGCTTCACTGAAGAAAAAGAGACTTCTGCCATCGATTTCAGTGAAGCCAAATTTTCTTTCCAGGTCATTTGAATCCATGTCTCACAGCTGGTTGCCCAGGTCTAGGAGCACCACAGAATGGTTTTTGGCAGTCGGGTGCTACTAGAATACCCAGCGTCTGCCTGCTACTTTGGCCCGTGAATTTCATTGAGTCGGAGCTGGTATCGCACAGAGTCAGGCTGCACTCTGCCAACGCAGAGAAATTTCCCGTTCAGAAGAGGACTTTTTCAGGTTTAGGTGCGTTACCAATCTGTAAGCGTGGCTGTTTGTGTCTGGAGTCCCAGTACAGCGGCAGCTCATTCTGCTGCCAAACATATAGCATGTGTGATGCACGGCTTCTCTAAGGAGCCACCGGTTTCCCGTATGGAAATAACAGGAGACTCAACTGCTCACAGCTCTCGTTATTTACTGACCCTCGGCATAAAGAACATCCTCCGTCAACACGGTAGGAGATTACAGCAGGCTTCCTGTTGAATATTTCTATAATCAGCAAGTGATTTTTCATTAGTTTTTTCAGGAAGAGAAGTGGTTAGTGTTACTCCAATAAAGCCAGCAGGTCTTCTGTTGCTTTTAGCTCTTTACGGTATTAGAACTATTAAACAGTTTTACAGACATTAAAACTGAGTTTTTCAGAGGAGCCTGAGGAAGTTAGACATCCTTGAACTTCAGGAGGGACTTGGCACCCAATTCTTAAAAAAATCTAGCTAAAACATGAATTTTTGTGACTCAAAATGTCTTGAGAAATAGAGGCATCTCTGTTATCCTAAAAACAGAATTTTATGATATCCTAGAAGCATTAAATTCTGAAGCATCAGGACAGACCTGATAACTTCAGTGGATGTTCTACAAACTATGAAGAATATTTCCAAGATCATTGTTTCTCCTGCAGCATTTTCTCCTTTTGGACTTCTTCACATCTAATTCGTAACCCTTTTTTCATACTGGTATATATATTATCCTTCTTCACATGAGAAAAAGCCCCCACCCTGAACTGTGTGAAGTGAATAACACCAGACCTTTCCAATCACCTACAGATGTTCATTAGTTTTCTTCCTCTTGTCATCCTTGCTTGGCATTAAAAACTCTGTCCCGCTGTTCTGCAACAAAAAGTCCATTCAGGATGTTCATTTGTACATAGACACTATTCAGAATGTTCACCTAGTGATTCCCCTACACAGAATACTATAAGGAATAAAAATAGCTTCAGTAGTCTGAGCCCAAAACCTTAAAAGAGATTTAAGGAAATGTGGGTGGGTGAT
This sequence comes from Phalacrocorax carbo, assembly GCF_963921805.1. NCBI lineage: Eukaryota > Metazoa > Chordata > Aves > Suliformes > Phalacrocoracidae > Phalacrocorax > Phalacrocorax carbo. Next base: position 3,162,412 of record NC_087528.1, read on the forward strand.
CCAGCTACTAATGCAAAGGTCTGCAATGTCTGCGTGCTCTGAATTTGCATGGATTTTTTGCTGCTGCCTCTCAAGTTCAGAAGCTGTCTCACATTACAAAGTGTTCTCTTTTAATTAAGTTAGGACAGGCTTTGTGTTCTTTTGAAAACTCTCAGAAAAGAGGATTTGGAAAGATCCCTTGAGCTGTCATGTTAGGAAGTTTATCAAAAGTAAATTTTTCTTTATATTCCATTTTGTTTCATAAGTTGTTGTGGATGACCTTGCCAAGTCAAATATTTTCTGCTCCATAGTTTGCAACAGAAATAGCCATTTATTGTGGAAAGAATTTCATGTTTACTGTAGTTGGGCTTAGCGCTTCTCTGGTCCTTCCCCTTCTTATTCACTCTTTTGCCTAGAATTCCTCTTTAGACCTGTTCAGACCTGAATTAATAAGCATAAACCAAAAGAAAACAGAAAGCACCTTGTCCAAATCTGAAGTTACTGCTTACAGCCTAGCTTTGGCTGCCAAAACCATGAGGTGCTGCTGGAGAGTCCTTGAAATCCATTAGGATTTCTGCAACTGCGACTGATTTTATATGGTTTAGATGAGTTTAGACACTAGAGCGATAGGTGGCCGCAGAGCTGCAAATAGAGTACTGCACCATGAGAATTGATTCTGTTCATTTGGCCGTCATTGACTCAAGATTTGGACATTCAGGGGAGCAAGCTACTCGGCTGCCATTGAACTTCAATTAGAAAAGGGTACCCAGCTCCACTAGGGACTTCTGACCTAACCGAGCCTAAATGGTTAGGACCAAAGTCAATGAGTGGTCAACTGCGTATCAGCCGCTCTGGGAGCTCTGAGCACCTCTCTGAATCCTTGAGCACACTTTAATGTAATCCTTCACACAGACCCGTAGAGAAGCAGAATCAGCTGCCTTTATTTACTGAGCTCCCTGAAGGAATTTGTGAATGAACTGCATTAAGAAGCTGCTGATGCCTTGTGGGAAATCTCTGAAACACATTTTGTTTGGAATCGATTCTTTATGTGCCCTGTAGCATATTTTCTCTGTCTCTTTTCTTTTGCACTGGAATCCTTATGAGAAAAGTTGTTGTCTTTTTTGGGGCAAGATTTCCATTACTGTCTCATCTCAGGCTGAATTTCCATGTTTAAGTATATGCTGTTTGAAGCAGCAATTAATGCAAACTCTATTCCCCAGAAAGAAGAGTTTGGGATTTTTTCTCAGGGAGGATGAACGGAAAAAAAGGGAGAGGCTTGCGTTTGCTCAAAACTTCTGTTAGCTTGCCTGATGAGGGTGCAAGAGACACGTGCGAGAATGAGAAGAAACCTATTCCCTTCCCTGTAGATCCTAGCTAGGAATTTTCTAAACAGGTCTTTCGGTACTACTGAGGATGTCCTGAGAGGGTTTGACAGGAAGACTGTATACTGCAGTACTGAAGTATGACAATAGAAGCGGCATTATTTAATTTATTTTAGCTTCTTACAATGCAGCGTAGCACAGTAAGTGCATTAGATATTTTGGGATTCTACCATCTCGCATTTCACTGCTGTCATCTCAGTTTGTCAGCAGAACAATATTTTAATAAGAATGAGCCAAGAATATTGAATGGCATCCAGGACCCTAACTGAATTTTCCCTCTTTCACATGCCTACAAATGCTACAGATAGAGCCAGCCGAGCTTCGTCTTCAATTACACATAAGCAAGAATATTTTCCTTAGATTGTACTTTGAATTACTGCCAGAGAATATTAGTCCTCCTCAGTGTAAGGTGGCAGAGGAATCAAGTGCACACAGCCCACGGCAGTGCTTATGCATCGCCGTAACAGAGAAGTTGGGGCGCTGGATTGACCGTCGTGGGCCTGGCCAGCTCTCCAGAAGGGCCGAACCACTGATGTTGTAATTAAAGTAATTAAAGCCGATACAGAATCGGTAAGATACACTTAAATCTGGACGAAACCCTCACCACTGAGAATTGCCTTTCAGAGGTGAAACACTTTAATGAGCATAGAGTGACACAGAGAACTATGATTTCTTAAATTTTTGCTTTTAAGGGTAACAGTGACCACCGAATAAAATAATGGCGGTTGCATTACAAAGTTAGACATGTGTGTTACCTCTGAAAACGAAATTTTAAAGCTGAAGGAAAATCTTCCCTCACATGAAATACACAAAAGAATAATGATAATTTTTAAATGATGGAAATAATATTTTAGGCTTAAATTTCAGTCTTAAATACAGGCAGATGATGCTAGTGATTTGGGATCGTGTGTAATTGGAAGGAAAAAGATAATCTTTACCTTCACTGATGGTTATTAGAGCAACTCCCAGGTGGTAGCAAGAGTAACCGCATTTGGCTCTTTATAACTGAGAAGTCTAATAAAGAACTGCATTATCCTGTATTTGCTGCAGTTTCATAAAGCTGAACTGAAATCTCTAGTAGCTTTATGTTTGTTCAAAAATATCACATGATATTTAGCGGTGTGGTACTAGAACTAAGCTGCTCCTGTTGCCTGACACTGTACAATAGCTCCCATTGGAGCTACTATTGAAATAAGATCATTTTCTAAAATAAAGGAAGAAAAATGCATAAAACATTTTAGCGTATGAAGCTAAACAGCTCCTATTGTTGGAGCACTACCTGCACAGGTGATTGCCCAAGCAGTTAGAGATTTATGCCTTCATTTTGAAGTTGCTCAGTACCTTAAGTGTTACTTTGTCTTTAATAATGAATGCCTAAAGCCACTGGGGGACCTATTTGCACAGCTACTGCGCTGATTTTTACCCCATCCTGGCTTTATAAGGAACTTCAGTGTTGGAAGCACATGCTGTTCAGATAGACTGAAGCGTAGCAGTGCCAAGTTCAGAGAACTCTTATTTTCCAAATGCTACTGGTTAAATTCTCTTTAACCAGTGATTCCAGTTTTCACCGAGCGCTTATGCTGAAATATTTACCATTTTCAAACCATTACATTGTAAAAGTGTAAATGACAATTTTGAACCATTCATTTGCAATTAATTCAAGCTTTTAATTTCAGTTTTTTAAAAGGTTAATAGGCTCCAGTGACCATAAATATTAATTTTATTTACACATATATGTCGGAGCCTTTCCTAACACAGCAAGTGCCAGGACCTCATCACCTATAACCAACATTCAAGAATGAAAACAAGCACTCTGCTGGTCCGGAGACTGTACTAACAATTTTATCTTTTAAAAATATTTTTTTCATTAATAGAGAGGCAGATTGTAGAAACAAAAATACGGATGCAAAATTAGTGTAACATTAAAAAAGATGGTTAGAAGGGCAGAGAAAATGTCACCTTTGGTTTAATCGCCCGTTGTGCACTCAGTGAAGAGAGTGAGCGAGGGAGGAGTGGAAGGAGGGTGAACTGAGGCGGTTACAGCTGCCCGAGGGCTGCTCTGTGCCGCCCTGATACCATTTCTTGTGGTAAATAGCTGCTGGATGCATTTTGTATGCTTGGGTCTCCCTTCTGCTTTTCTGATGTTTAGGTGGTTTTTTAGCTTCCTTCAGTATGTGCAGAACTTTCTGTACTAAATACAAAACCCTGGCCTGTGTGACGGGACGGCTCCGCGCTCCTCCCTGCTTGCTCCAGCCATTGCTGAGCACCTCGGGAGCAGCCCCTCGCTTTACCCTTGATATATGTCCCAAACAACTGGGAAACCTCCAGTCTGCACTAGAACTTCAAACGCTGACTGCTGCGGCTGGTGCGCTCACACTGTGCCCTGCTTTCACCAGTATGAGTTAGCCGAAGCTTCTCTGAGCCGAGGTCCATCCATTTCCGACGTGACTGCCACCTACACAGCTGAGGACCAAAAGTCCTGCCCAGTTTGGTGGTTTGCTGAACAACCTCTGTAATGCTGGACAAGGCCAGATCTGGTGCAAAGCCAAAAATTATCTTACATTTTGATTCCTTCTTCCTCTCTCTGGAAGTAGCAATTTACAGGGCAGACCAGTGAAGATCTCCCTTTGCAGCAGCAGTGGTTGCTTCACGCTCCTTATAACTATTTTGAAGCAGTATTACCACTTCGGCAGCGCTCTCCTGCGATACGGGCACTTCCCTGCTCCGTTGACGTCCTGCAGACTTCCACACAACACTGGAGTGTAAAATTTTTAGACATGTTTTAATGACTTTGAAACAAAGCTGCTTTCTCTGAAACACCTGGGAGGTCCGTGCAGCCAGGGCTGGCGGGCTCACCAAAAATAGCCAAGTACCCGTTTGTGTATTTACTGCTTACGCATTGCTTTGATAAGCACAGCTACTGTTGTCAGGTGAATCCTCCGGCGCCCTCGCTTCCTGCACGCTCCTAACGGAACGTGTAGCGGGACATACTCGAGATCGGCGTAAGTGCTCTAAACTGAGAGAAATTACACCAGCAATTATTTCTGTCCTTTCAGTCTGCTTTTTTACTACCTTTTGATGCGATTCACACTTTCATTTTGTTTTTACATCTTCAGGTATATTCTTTTGCATGACTGATTGAGTCTTCTGTTTTAGAAAAATATCACGGCAACGTGATTTTTAACGTTATACAGAAGTACGCACTTGTGAGAAGCCAGAAACGAGGCCAGAAAGAAAACATCTTAAATTACTATCTCACTTTTGAGTCCTGAATATTACCTTCAGTCAGAAGCGCCAAGGCAGGAAACCATTGGCTTCTATTTTTTAAATAAGTGTCTTGAAGAAGCTCTTCACAGAAGAATAGTTTACAAATTTTTTACTGATTATTTATGATGAATGTTTAGTGACTTTTATCTCAGCAGGAAACTCGCTCTAACAGTGACTGTGGCACAATGTAAAATAATATTACAGTTTGCTGACATTAATTTATCTTGATTATTCTAATGATTTTATATTTTTATTGGTGTACTGGATTGCAAAAAAAATGCAGTATAATTTAATTTTTACCATCATATGAGGAGAAATCACTGGAGGCATTAAAATGATGAAAGAAGAGTTATGCTAATACCACAAAAAAGGATGCAAAAATGATTTATGTTACTTTCTTCTCCTATTTGCAGTTCATTAAGTCACTGTCTTCTTGTAATGACCAAGTGAAAATTAAAGTACTTCAGAGAAGAACTTTAGGTTCAAGCATCATTAGAGGAAGAGAAATGGGTTCTTTGATGAACTTGACTGCAGAAATCTATAGAGCACAACTTAATCAGACTGCACATTGATCTTTGATGCTAGAAGGTAGACCTAAGATCGAACAAATCTTTTTAATGCATATTTTTCCTTTAAAAAGTAGCATATGATGCATGAGAATGATTTATATTTAATATACTTCAAGTTTATAAGGTATAAGGGCACACTGCACTTTCTTTTTCACTCACTGCAAGCTGAAGTCTAGAAAAAAAAGGTACCTATAAGGCCATATATTTATACATTCTGTATTATATAGGATCTATGGCTCTGGGAAATGGCATATTGTTTCTTAACTAATGAACTCCCAATTCACTCGAAATGCATAATTTACATTCCTTTGATACGCGAACCATGAGTTACAGTTAGTAGATCACTGCAGATGACAAAAATACCTTCAACCTATTTGCCGTCTCTCCCCCAAGAAGATTTTCTAACAACTTACTTAAATAGCAGATTGAATTCAGCTCAGATATTTGTAATGCCTCTGATTTTGTACGGTTCCTGCAAGGCTGAAATCCATAGAATTTGGTCCTCTGGAAAGCATAATATGGGGTGGCACGCAAGGCTGCGGTGGAGCGTAGTGGTGATTCTGCTCCAGCTCTTAGTGTTCAGAAGAATAAACGCCTAACTTCTCAATTCCAAAAGCAATACAGAAGGTTAGAATGTGAATGTAAAAGGTTTAAAGGTTTTTGTCCCTTATCGAAATAGCAAAGATTAATACCTCTTCTCTTTCCAAAATGATCACAAAACTTTTTGTGATACTAGTTCATAACACTCGCCTCATATTTACCACATGGCAGTAACTCACAGGTTTATATGTGCTTTCTTCCGGAAAGATCCCGCAGTACTATTCATATCTAAAGAAGTTATCCTAGGGCTGTATTTCACATCTTCCACTTGTTTGTTTCACTTGCAAAAATTAGATGTGATAAACCAGCAATCACTGATTTTTAACATGTTTCAATTTCTTTCGGAGTTCAGAGGATAACCCGCGTTGAAAACCTCATCCCTGCTCCAGCTGACTTTTTTTTTTTGCATCGGGTGTCACTGTAGATATGGAAGTCGAAGCCGAAAGCGTTGCTCCTATACGTCACTGTAAAACAGCTGTACCGCGGCAGGATGGAGCTTTCTGAGCCTCCAGCAGTTTGTTCCAATTACGTGTCGTGCTCAAGAATCTTCCTTGAGTTGTCATCTCAGAGGAAAAACCCTCCAGTCCTTCAAGTAATTTCTAAAGGGTATTCTTCCTTTCCTCCCGTGAAACTGTTATTGCTGGCCAGATAAACACACAGGAAATGAAATAACCACTTCTAAAATTACCAACTCCTTTTTCACTTTCAACTTCTCCAATTCCCCATTTTATTTGCTGCTGAACGTGCCTGTTTGACAGAGCAATCCCTCCTCAGCGTAAACCAATACTGCCTCGGCAACGAAGCTGCTAGGTATTAAATATAGGATGACGGAGATAATTTTTAATCAGGTTAATGTGCTTTAATTACTATGAATTAGATTTTATTTCTCTAAGCAAGCAAACAGTATAATTTGGGCTATTTAAAACACAAACTCTTTAAACAGTCCAAGTCATTTAGAAAACAGATATATACTTTCAAGAAAAGCACATCGTTGTTCTCGGCGTGCCAGAAACCTAACGCACAGAGTAGCATTCTTCTGAGAATTGTCTTACAAACCCCGTGAAATGACATTTAATGCTCATTGATACCAAGCCTCCGAAAATTGTAAAGAAACAAAGATCAAGCATGAACAAATAGCGAAAGTGACTTTTTCATATGGAAAATTCAGTTCTTGAAACAGCAAGTACTGCCTGGGAACCACCCGCCTTCTGCGTTTCCAGTGGATTAAGTACTGTAGGCAGCACGCCACCACCATGTCCTGCAGTTGCATCCCCTTGGCTGGATCTTTGCACCAGCGCAACCTCTTTAATTTTATCTGAGTACAGAAAACGCACTCCACAGGATGGATTTTTGTGCCAGTGAAGCCACATTTAATGAGCAAAGTGGTTTTCTCTAGAATCATCTCAACAGCTGCAATTTCAGACAATGTGAAAACACTTTGCAAATGGCATTACTGATCTGCCAGTGACACATTTTACCCAGAAATATCCTACACTTAGTCTTTTTTGTCCAAATTAGATGTTGAAAATAGATTTTTTTTTCCCCTCAAAATGGGTATCCAGAGCTTGCCTAAATACAAAACTAACTAAGCCTGCCCTTAATTTCAAGCTAGGGGCACATGATAGGCACGAAACACAAATCCCTTGTGTGATGGGTTTCTGTGGCAGAAGGCATAACAAACACCTCATCACGGTTTAATAGAGGAATCAAATGGATGGGTTTCATAGCTAGATAATGTGAAATCTTCATCTGTGACAAGCAAGATTTTGTCTTCTAGCTAAAGTAACGATAAGCCTAGTTTAATGCACTCTGTATGATTTTGTATATGAAAACAACAGATAAGCACTATGAAGGTATACCAAAGCATGCCCTGCAGCTTTCCTGACTGTTCAAGACTCTTCTGGACTTACACATATTTGGCATTGTGCATGGTTAACCGAACCTTGGCAATACAAATAGGATGGGAGCTGGGAAGACTTTAAAGCTCTTATATCATTTAAAAACAAACGCGTGTGAAATAAAAGTGCAGAGATGGACAAAAAGTGATTTATAAACTGAGAAATTACTCCTAAATTGCTTAATTTTTGCTGGATTCTGATAACCGGTAGTGGTGTCCTTGATTCCCATCTCCCCGGCCTCTCCCCTCTTGGCTTGTGGGAATAAAGGAAAAGATTATATGAAAACCCCTCTGATTACCTTAAGTCTGAGGATGTGAAAACTTTGAAAACTTTTCCCGCTTGCTGTGTAAGCCTCCTCAGAGTAAGTGAATTTCCAATAAAAGGTCAGCAGAGACACCAAAGCACAGCAGTGTCAGGTGCTCTGCTGTTAAGAGATTATACAGGTGGTCTTTGCCTTTGCATGGTGGTGGTGTTGGCACTATTGCTCATAGCTGGACTAGAGGGCCTGAGTTACCCAGCGTCCCATGATTACTGAGGTGAATGCAAGAAGCAAATCGTCAGGAGGCCCAGCAAGAAGATACTGAAGCTGAACATGCTTAATTTTTACTTTGGCAGTGATTCGTGGAAGGGTATCTGGCGTATTTAATATCCAGGCAGAAGAGCATGTGAAATCAATAGATAGATTGTAAGAGTATATCATGGACCTCTTGTATGTTCTCTGTCAAGTATGTTTAAATATTAAACCCTTCTCTATCACAGGAGAACTATCTCTTTGCCTTACAAGCCCCCCCTGTGATCCTATGATTCTATTTCACTGCTGTGACAATGACAAAGCTTTTTGCTATCCTTCTGCCTGCTTCCACCATGGCCTCTTTTTATCTCTCTGTAACATTTATGACTACTCTTGTGTTAACAGATTTTCTAAATATTATTCATGATCAACTGAATTTGAAAGAATATTTGTATTGCATAATAAAAGAGGATAATTTTTATAGGTTTTATATGTTAGGTAATCAGCTTCACAGATGATCAAAGATTAACTTTAAATGGATGCTGCTAAGAAAGATCTTCAGTCTTAAATCAGCTTTTCTGCTTTAAACCTTTCTCTTTAATCCTCAGCTTCAAGTAATTTTATAAATAGATAAAATTGGAAAATCTTTTAAACTACAGAAGTATAATATAATCAGATGAGCCCCAATGCTATCTTTTCTTTTCTTGAGATAACAGTAAGAAAACATAAATAGTTTGTCTTTTTATAAACTGCACTGCACATCAGCAATGATATGAATTTTTAAATAAACAAACCCTGGATCATTTTAAAAAACAAACTAAATCAACATAAGTCCTTTCCCCCAGTTACATAATATTTCAGAGTTGTTTCCATATCAGGATTTAAAACCAGGCTGTAGAGCAGCGCCAGCACCTCCCGGCACACGCGTGCCGCTCAGGGAGGCGTCTGAGCTAACACGACCCTGGCCCGGGCAGTACTGACGCTGCACCGCCCAGTACTGCTGGGCGCGGAACGGCGCGGGCCCGCAGGCTGGAGGGCGCTATAGCAAAGCTGACCAGTTGCAACAATTACCTCGTGCGCAGTCTAAATGCTTCTGCACTCACACAAATATCAGCCAAATGAACAGTCTTTCAATTGTTTTTTTGAGAAAAGTGTTTGTCTCGTTTGTATTTAGCAGTTTATTCCGATGTTAGGGCCCGGAGTCATCCTGCCCTATTTTTGCTTTTTAATACATAGTTGTCGTCTTTAAACTAATAGCCTTGCCTACCCCTACACTTAGAGGCGAGCGAGGGGCGCCTACAGAGTGTAATTCATTCACCTATCTTTGACAGCTAGGTTAGAGCAGGATGAATCACTTCTGGAAATGCCCCTCTCTTGCATCGATGCAGCCTAAGTGGAAGTTGATGGTTACAGTCACAGGAGATGAATCCCACTTTAGGAATCAGGTCATTAACTCGGTTGCACTAGTATGACTCTAGAGCACTTTGAACCGCGTTGCTCAATTTATGCCGTGCGACCCACGCCAACCCAAAGCTTAGGACACTTTGATCAACTTGAAATATATGCCTTAATAAGAAAAGTTTAAAACCAGTTTTGATATGAAAACATTTCCTGAGATCCTTGCCCATTTGTGCAGTTTCGTATTCACAATAATGAATATTAAAAGCAATAACAGTGAAATGCTATCACTGCTGCTGCTGCAAAAAAAATCCACATAAAATGAGAGAAGTTGATTGTAAGAAGTGGTGTTAAATGAAAAAACAGAAACTAGGATTTAGAAAATATTTTCTGCCAGTTTTAATTACTTTTGGCTTTGCTGACAGCAGGGTAAGTAAAAGTTGAACCATTTTCAGAGTAAAATGTGATCTTTAAAACTATGGTATTCTTGTATATTGAATTAGTAGACCTGATTTTACTGATATTTAAATTGGGTTTGCAGCAGTATCAGTCCACCAGTTTCAATGCGGTTACTCCCAATTTCTATGAGCGTGAGAATACAATCCTACCCTCTTCTTTGTTTGACAGTATGCATATTTTTCCATGCAATTTAAATAATCAAATCCCCTTTCCTCCTTATGCATTGGTTACATCTCATGAAGTCGGTGAATACTTCACAACTTCAGTAAACAGTAGAAAAGGCATTTAGAAGAAAAACTACACATAATCATTAAAAAGACAGAGCATAAAAAACTACCAGAGCTGCAAGGCAGCAGGAGTACTCACAGACAAACTCTGCATCTGTATTCAGCAATAAAAATAAAACCAGATAGAAACTGTCACATCCTGCGCTATGCAGGCTACACCTGCACACACCAGACTTGAAAGAAATGCACAGAGGTGATAATAAACTGGGTTTGGAGTGTCATTAATAAAACCAAAAATTGCTCTGAAAAATGCTACGGAGCCCACTTAACTGTTTTAGGTTAAACCATTCGAGATGAATGGTACAAGACCTGTTACCAGAGAGAACACATAAAGTAGGGGTGAGAGAAATTTCTGGTTGAAAAATAAATGCGTCTGTTGTGGATAACGGACACTGACATGTGCCAGCAGGTTTGTGAGCACTTCTCTTGCAGCAACCATTGATTGGTATGGGGAGAGAGCAGCCAAATGTTTTAACCTCATGTAATAACAAAGGCAAGGGGCACCACTGACGCGGAAAGCAAAGGAACAGGGACTTCCTGTAAGGCCACAGTGACTTTTATATTTTCTCTGAGTGCTGTGCGTACATTGGGAAAAAAGATCAGTTTGCAAGGCTTATTTGGGATGGTTCCTCACAGAACACTCTGTCCAGCTCAGTTTTGAGACTCTCAAGTATGAAAAGCATCTACTGTTTCCCACGGGAGACTCCTTCACTGTCTAGTAGCTCGCACTGTTGGCAAGTTTTTCCTGATATTCAGCTTCAATTTTCTATTAATTTCTTCCCATAACTCTAGTTATATGGTACTTAAGGCTCAGCGGTGTAATCCAGGATCACAGTCTTGGTCTTTCCCTTTACAATTTTACTGCCTTTTTATAATTAACAACCTGCAAAATTCTCTAAGGGGATACTCAAGTTGCCTATCAGGAAAGAAAAGACATTTCAATACCTTGGGATTGTTACCTGAGACAAGATAACCTGTAATATATCACTCCTCTGGGTAAGGATATACTGATAGGCACAGGACTTGCTATCCTGCCTCTGTAACTCTGCCCATGGGTAGCATGAATTTTTTGTTGTAATACACATCCAGGGCTAAATTGGACTCTGGTTTCCCTTCTCAGAGCTGGGGGTGAATACCGCAGAAACGAAGGCTCTGAGCGGCAGTACTTGGAGCTATCGGGATGGTTCAGAGCAGACAAGTAACATTTAATTTGCCTGAAACCTGAATCAGCATTTGAATCAAACTCAGGTGCTCACAAAGTTTTAACTCTCCCCTCATGGCTTTTAACATGGGCGTTTGTCTTTCTCCCGTACCATCAATCTAGTGCCAACAGATGCACTCCACAGAAACAATAAAGGTGCCATGGCAACTAGTTTAATTTACGACTGGCGTTTGAGTCTCCTCTTGATGGTGCAGAATATGTTGGACTATAAGGAAATACAAACAAAAGCAGAATGGTAGTAATTATTCATTCTGCTGGCAAGGCATATAAGTCAGGCATTAAAAATGAACACAGACCTGTAAAGATTCTTTTGCAAAACTAGTAAGTTTTTCTGAAGTTCTGCATGATCAGGAATCCATTTACACTAGTGGGTTTCTCTGGTGACTGCGCAAGTCTACGCCATGCCACGTTTGTCTCGCTGACCCCTTGCACATCCCGCCCGTTTTTATAATTTCCTTGAATAGCAAAGTATTCCTTAATAGATTCCTAGATTAATTATTAATGCCAGTGTTTATATTAGTAAATAAAAATGGAAATCTGGTCTTCTCTTTTCAGACCTAACATTTTTAGCCTAACACTAAACCTGTGGTACTCTAGCACTTTATTCATTAAAGTTTAATATGGTTCCAGTGCATGTTTCAAGCATTCTTTACTCAGCCATACTAAAAAGAAAGTAAGACACTAAGTTAAAAAAAAAAAGTCCCATAAAAATCCAGGTTTTATTAAACTAAAAGCAAAGGAAAATGTCAGTGAAGATGAGCCACGCTTTTTGTTTATTAAAGCCAGGCAGAGTTTGATTTTAACCCACTTAGGCTTTGGCCTGTTAGATTCGGATGATTTGGTTTGGGACCAATTGCTAACTCATGGTAGAAGCCCGAAAAAGAAAAATCTATAGATCCATCCAGACAAAATATTGTCACTCTGCTTTCCAAACTCCTAACCTGTGTGCTTCATCAGCAGTTTATTTCCTACTGAATCTTCTCAACTCTACAGTTATTCTCCACTGTAAAACTTTATTGCCAGCTTGGAGGATGCCAGCCGATCAAGCTGGAGCCCCAGGCAGGGCTCCCCTCCCAGCCTGCGCACGCTCCTACTGATTCATCTTCCTCCCTCTCCCATTCCCGCCCCAGAAAAGCACTGGCGTCAGGCATCAACGCTCTTCAGGGCAATAAACAGTATTATTGCTTTGATGCTTATATTTTACAACTCGGTGGAGCAGGTGCAACCGGGAAACAATGCTGCTTTATCTCGGGAAGTTATAGTGCTTGCTGGTTTTCAGCTTTGTTATCTCAACTAATTTGCTTCAGAGATGCAGGATGAAACAGAAGGATCAGGCAGAGCTGAGAAATATTTGCTTCTATTTTAACCCTCACAAGAGGGCAGATTACCCCAGTTTAGGAATTTCTGAGACAGACCCAAGATAAGTATCTCATAAGGCCCTCCTATCAAAAAACCCAAACATTCATAAAGTTTCAGGTTCAAAAGAGACTGAAGGACAGGCTCTGCGTTCATTACTTGTCAGAGGGAATTGGGAAAAATTATGTGAAAACAGTTTTTGACAGCTTTTTCTCATGTATTTCCCTCTTTTAGCCCTGGCTCCAGAAGAGACAATATGACCCTTGGATTTTGTTCAGCCTTCCCAGGATACGTTCGGGCTGTTTTCAGGTGAGAACCCCCCCAGAATATCAAGCTGGAACTTCTGGGTGTTCTTTTGCTTTGTCTTAAGAGAAGTTCTGGGAATCAAATTAGGACAAGCAGCACCATATCTAAGGAGCTTGACTGCACGAGTATTTATGCAAACTGCCCCAATACTGCAGTTCTGCTAATCCCCATTATACAATCCTTGAACCTTTTTTAAATTTTTAATGATGTGTTTGTGGTCTCCACAAAGCAGCTGCTCACTGTTTCTGTTTCTGTCGTGCCTAGGGACTGCCAACATAGATTGGGCATCACCACTATTGAGCCAGGTGCTATGAAATATGTAAAGCTATTTCCCAAAGAGACTGCTTCCAGTATCCTGGTTTTTTTAAAACAACTGTTAAAATCCTTCCTGTAGCTGTCCGCCATCTCAGCTCACTCTGGAATGCGTTTCTCAACCTGATGCTTGAGGCTGCCTTAAGGAATGGCAGCAGTGTACACATGAGCACGAAGAACAGTGGATGAAGGCCACAGAATTGAAAATTTTACTTTTACTTCTAGTAGTATGAATCTGGAGTAATCTTAATGTCTGTACTGGATGCACTGATGTATGTAGGATTTGACCCCCTGGTGCTTTTGGTGCTGAGCTCTGCTGCCCTTTTCTTCTTGAGCACATCAGCCCAGACCGACCTCAGCAGTACCGCTAATGAGACTGTTGTGACTTCACAGCGCTGCAAAAACTGGGATCATGTGTTAAGTTCAACTTTTTTTTAATGGGTTTTTATTTTGGATACTTTGTGACTACATACAGAAACTATACCTATACAAATGCATAAGAGAGCATCCCAATATAAATATATACCGCAAAATAATGTTGACAAGGACAGACTAGCTCTCTGAGGAAGTAGTGATAAAGAAAATACATAGAAATGGTGCTGTGGGCAAAACAGATGGCTAAGGGTTTGTCGCTTTTTAAGCCAGTTATTAGAAATGCAGGCTTCCTTTGTAAACACCTGCTTGGATATCTGAAGAACTTATCATAAAGAGTCTGATACAGGTTTACGTGAAACTGGAAGGGCTACAAGGGAATGAGGGTTCACACAGGCAACACACATCCAGCTCCACTGAGAAAAGATCATGTGCGTAGCAGGCCACCGGATGAATCAGACTGTTGACATCTTCATGTGCAGAGTTCCAATTAATTCTGCTGTTCATGGAGGAAATACTTGTTTTTAAAATGGACAAACATGACAATATTCACCTGATGCCTATCTGCCATGATCATGGCAAAACCGAGGACGACACACCCATGGCTTCAGCTCCCCAGTGCCCCTCCAGACCAAGGCAGCTGCTATTTCATCGTTCCATGATTTTTCCAGAACTAGCTGGGAAGTTTTATGGTGCCAAACGTATACAGTGCTGCTTTTTGTTTTTACAGCTCAGCTCTGAAAAGTTGCCAGCAATCTTGATTTCTCCTCTTTCTTTCTATTTGGTGGGTTTGGGTTTTTTTGTTTTTTCCTGCCATCATCACTCGTAATGTGGCAGCTGTGTAGTGTGTGAAGTCATGGTTTTACTTCTCTTGATTTTTGTATAGGCCTATCAGGACAAATCTGCTCAAGAAGGCAGTGAATTGCCACTAGTGTCTCAGTGGCATGCCCTTGGCTTTTGAGCTGTTACTGTGGTGTCTCCATTTGCCCATATAAACATGAGAAACTGTATTGGCTTGGTTGGATTATAAGGAGCTGATCACGAAGGTAAAAAGGGACTTTGATCAGGACCGTTCTTAGAGCTGATTGCAATGGGCTCAGCTGCTACGTCAAGATGTCTGAAGGAGTACTTGAGAAGACAGTAAGAAATGTATCTTCAATGCCCATCTATTCAGGTGGGAAATGTGCTATTAGACCCGTTTGTATTGTGTTACATTCTCAGACGTGACACCTGGTAATTTCTTATGTGGACACAGGGACTGAGAACTGGATGTAAGGTTTGTAAGTGGGCTACACTCACAAGCTTATTTACCGATCCCCGCGGTGGTCTGTTCTGGCAGTAGGAAGTTGTATTCCCCTTAGGAGGCTGAACGTGATTACAGATCAGCAGTTGTCTTCCAGTTCTCAAAAGGAATGGAGATAAGGGTAAGCCTCTTACTTGTAAACTGTTGGTGCTGGGTCTGTAAGCTTCACTGAAAATTGATGAAATGAAGGAAAAAAGGACAATCGTTCTGCAGATGGGTTTTCCCTTGAGCGTCTCCCGATGTTTCTTCACTCAGCAGATAAAGATGCAGCCCTGATGAAACCTGAATGATGGGTAAAGGGTGGACATCAGTCCCCTTTTCCCAAATCTATCTGCGTACTGCTGCTTTTCCATAATTTCCCCTCTATTTTTCATAATACTTCCTTTACATTTTCCTGCTTTCAAGGCCAGAATTCTAAAAACTGAATTGCTGATTAGGGGATAGTTTGCCTTTTGCAGATTTGTATTGTGCCTTTAACCTTGATGCAAGACGAAGACAGCAGAAGCAGCCCCCGCAGTGAATGTTTGAAGTGCGTTTCACTGCACCTGGCATAGGGTCCACGCTTCCAAGCGCTGAAGTGATTTTGGGTTACGTAATGACAGCTTTCTGCAAAGGCCGCACACAAGCTCAGGCGGAGTAGGATACATGTACAGAAGTTATATGGCTACTCTGCTGGTCAAGCTACTGCCTTGAGAGGCAGTCGCAAATGCTCAGAGTGCAGTTTTCCACACAACCAGCAGACCACTTCCGTTAGGCACTTCTTTGTTCGTGTGCGCGGCCACTTAAAATAGCCTTCTCTCCCATTATCTGGAAAACCATTCTGTCCTCCTTCTTTGTCTGTGTTTCCCTGCACTCTATTTGTTCTCTGTATTTCTTATGACCTCCTCATATGAAATAGAAACACTCCTTTGACATTCTCCTCTTTCTTTTATGGTTCCACCTTCTCTAGTCTGGAACATGTCTCTTCTTGCACAACAGATTTGTTACTGACATATCTTTCACCATATTTACTAGAGAAAACTCCAAATCTGTCTTGTTATGAGATGACAGTAAAAGCATGGCTGTTTTTCAGTGGGATAAAGTGGGTATGTGAGAATGTGCATCAGGGTCACCAATTTTAACTGGAATATTAGGGGGAAGTATAAAAAGGGTGGGATATGCTGTTCTAGAAATGCCTGCAGTTCTGCGAAGGCATGTCTGTAACTGTCTCTCCAATTAGCTAATCAGTCAATTGTCTACCAAAAAGAAGCTGAGCATTAAACAATCTAGTCAGTGGTAGGATGAACAGAGAAGTGGAACAGGCTCTTATGGGAATATTCTAAAACACAGATTTCTGGCACTCAAGACAGCTGTGAGAAAATAAGTTTGGTTTGTGAATGTTCAACAAAGCTGAAGTCTGTCAGCTCAATAATATGACAGGTTTAGCCCAAGCACTTCTAAATGTATCTGCACTGGGAATTTTTTTAGCATTGTATTAATTCATTGAACAATGTAAACTTGTAGTGTCAGAGTAAAACTGTAGCCATCTATATCCCTGGATTTACATCAGTTAATGTCCATGCCTTTGGGATTTCAGATAGGCTTATCTCATGTTTTGGGTTTTTATTTTTTTCTAATTAGTCATCTGTGGATTGTATTTTAAACAGTTCTTCCCTGAATTTGAGACATATGCAATGGTTCCAACTCATGACCCTGGAGTACGGTCAGCATACTTTTCATTTCTGAATGAAGTATTGGCCAGAAATATCCCACAGTACCTTTTGAAATATTTACACTCTCTTGACAGCATGACTATTGATTTCTTAATCCTGTTAAAAAAGTGGGTCGTGGCACAAAAGGCACGGTATGTGAAAACGTCTTGCTTTACAAGTCAGCAAAGATGCTTAGTTTGTGTCAAATTATCTGTGGATATATTGCAGGAAAATCTCAGTTCTACTGAATGTCTCCAATAGTGAGCAAAGCATTTGACTGAATTGTATTCATAGCTAATTATAAGATGATTCTGGGTCATGTCCTGATATTTCATTATTCATATGAAAAATGCATTGAAATCAATGCAGTAATCTGTATAAGGAGGAAAAAGGTGGTTTTGGCCTTATATACATCCATTAATCTTCTGCAAATCAACACAGGCTACAGTTAATTGAGTTTATATTAATGTTGGGCCCACCCTTTCAAAATCTACCCAGGGGAGTAGTTCTCCTAACACATATCACCAGTGATGCCGAGTGTGTGTGGGAACCATAAGCAGAACAAAACAGAATATGCATATATTTTTCCAGAAATTTCAAGAGCCCACAGGAACTGGTGCCCTGACCATCAAAAGCTGCTAGTTCCTTTTATCTCCTAGACACGTAAACAAACTACCATTTTCAGAAGTGCTTACATTTCAGCAACCTTCATTGTTCTGAAATCACAGGTGCCAAAAAAAGAGTATTTATCAGTTGTTTTCCAAATACAGGGCCCAATCTCAGAAACACTCATGCAGGAAGAAAGGCTTGTGGGATGATTTATCACACATGCAAATTCGAAGCAACAAGCCTCTTCTCCATTGTCCAACTAATTATTTTTCATAGCATGAAACAAGCACATTTTGATAGGTGTAAACATCCACCTCATCCAGGTGGGAGTGGAAGGTGAGGCCCCTTAGAGAAAAGCTACCTCACAGGTAATATCTAATAGCCATATTTGAAAGTAATATGTCTCTCTGCTGATGGAATAAGGAGTGACAAGATTTCCTTGCAAAACTTCCAACAGTCAGTTCTAATGCAGTAATGTAAGAAATAGTTTCTGCCATTTACCTTCTGCAGGATGCAAATTAACTCGAAAGCCACTGCAGGTACTTAGACTGTGAAGTGAAGAAAGGAGGGAAGATAAAACAAAAGAGAAGAGCAGCCTTGACTCCCGCAGTGAAGCACAAACACTCCTCCAATTAAGCTCTACACTGTGAATTTCTGTAACAATCCATAAAGCTGCTCTGGGCTTCGGAAAAATGTCTCTGCATTCTCTCAAAAGCCAGGCTGCATGCTTCACAGGCACCTTTCAGTCCCTGGCACTTAGAGAGTGCTATGAATATGCATGTGCAAAAAAAAAAAAAAAAAAAAAAAGCCAGTATTTTCTGTATCATATCTTGCTGTGGGACGCTGGGTTGTGTGTATGAGCCCCCTCTTACCTCCCGCTCCATCTGTGGTGCAGGTTTCGTCCCTCTGCTGACACACCCCGCTGCAGTGGCATTTCGGCATGGATCACCCTACAGCTACCTCTCTCTCAGTTCAAGTCCCCAGCTCCGATCCGGGCACGCTGCCTGCGATGTCAGCTGCCACGCAATTTGGCAACATTTTGATGGTGACAATTGTTCTGCTAAGATGGAGTCTGACATTTGCCCATCGAGGAGGCTTCGTGGGAAAGCTGCAAAGCCCTCTGGTGAGTTTTAAAATCCCTCCACCTACACTGCAAGCAATTAATACTTAATCGTCATAATCTGCTTGTAAAATAGGTAAGTACTGTCATTTGCACTTCCCATAATCCAGCCTAAACCACTTCCAGTGCTTTTAGATGCCAACTAAGCAGCCCTGAAAAAGCTGTGCCGGGTCTGGGAGAGGGAATTCCCTCCTAGGTAAGCAGACAGGTCTCTCTTCACCTTCAAGTTGCTGGCTGCAAAACTCTTGGAAATTTATGCTCTCAGGTCAGGGTAGGTACTGAATGCGACTCGTCTGCTGTGCTTGTTCCCTCTATTTTCCAAATATGCTACAGGAAAATCTGGGTCAAACTAGATGTAAAACGCACTCTTCCAAATTACACACCACATGAACAAGTGGAAGTCCCACTTGCATCAAAAAGAGTTATGCTCACCTAAGCAAAGCCGTAATTTGGTTCCTCCATTCCCAGATATTCCTCTCTTAAGCAGCATCTTTTTAGAGAAAAATACTGGTTTGGAAAGCTGACAAAATAATAAAAATGCATGGGGAACTCACAGTCAATGTCAAACGTATTTGAGAATATTCGTTTCTCTCTAGTTCACAATCAGGCAGCTTATTTACATAAAAAGTGTAAAATGAGCAATGGACAAATACAGGTTGAATAAAAAACAGAATAAAAGACATTTTGAACCATACAGCATATTCCTAACCACTTCAAAAATCATATAAAGTAAAACTGCATGATGAATCGCCACAAAATTCCATTTAAAAGGATGGATTTTTTTCCCTATCTTCCCATGAAACTCTGACTTTATTCCTCTGAAAGTGCTTTAATGAACTCTATAAACTATTTGCTTGGCAGAAAACTATATAAAAATGAATCACCAACGATATAGAAAGGGGAAAAGAAAATTGTAACATATGCAAAATACCAAAACGAACAGACTTGCTGCTGCTTTAGTAGAATCCACACAACTGGGACAAGGGTTGCTGGTGCCGCACTGCCTCTGACGGTCCGGCAGCTCCGGGAAGCTTTACAAGTCCGCTCCTATGGTGTCGCCAGTCTGTCTTAAAGGAGGACAGGGCAGCTTTGGTGACACTGTCATACACTCCTAAGAGACTTTACTTGAACAATGAGCTATATGGGACACGCTCATTACAATTAACATGGAAGAGGAGTAACAGTCTGACCAAAGAAGCCCAGTGAATGGAAATAAACCAAAAAAAACCCCCAAGCGCTATACTGACCAAAGTATGTTGTTTTAAAGGAATATATTCTAAGACGCAAGTTTCTGAAAAAGTGGAAAATATTCATGGGAAAAAGACTTGCTTTTCATCGATGACCTTGAATGTCGCTGCTGGTTACCCCTGGCAACAGCCAAAGAACAGCTGGGTTTCAATAAAAGGAAAATGCAAGGGAGAGCAAGGACCAATGTTGCCAGTGAGTTTAATTATCCACTTTCATGTTTGTATTAGTAATTGGTTTCTGGGGTGTTGGGTTTTTTAATGTTTAATCCATATGGATGGTAATACCCTGTGCTACCGCTGTTCCATGCGCATGGGCAAGCGTCTCTTTTAAGAACAAACATGGAACTCCGCAGCCGCCGAGAGGGGCTTTGGCAGTACCTGGCTCTGCACGAGGCAGCCATCCCCCTCCCCGTTCTGCTGCGTGGCCCCTCTACGGGGGGCTGCCGACCCCACCGGGCTACGGCTCGTCTTGTACAGACAGCAGCGACCGTCTATTGGACAGCACTCTTAAGAACAAAGCAAAACGTCTTTTATTTCAGGGAAGACGTGCCTGTATACCAGGAACCCCAGGCAGGGACTGATACCTGGCCTGGTAAGCACAGTGGATGTTTCAAGGTCACCATAATTGCCTATTGTGCTTTCCTTTTTTGCCCTCAAGAAATAATCAAATTAATAGTCCCATTTCCTGGCAAACCCAGAAACCCTATTAATTTTACTGATTCATCCTAATATAGTGATCACTGCCAAAAATTTATTTCAGTGTTTGGTGTGCGGTGAAGCTAATGTAATTTGAAAATTGTAACATTGTAAGATATGTAGTGACATAGGACTGATTAAACACGCAATTTAAATGAATCACATGCTTGTTCCCTGGAAAGATTAGTTATGGCCAGTAGAAAAGAAGGAGATGAGACTGAAAACCATAGGGGTGAGGGTGTGAAGCGACTGAGCTTCCCCGCGTTGGCTTGTCACTGCTAATCCAGGCTGTAGCTCATACTGTGACGCCTTGCGATCACCGCGCGTGTCCGGGTGAAGGCGTTGTACTTGGGCATGAGCCGAATAACATCTAAAGAAGGTGTTCGACTGATCTGTAATGAAATCTAACTCTTCCCATCGCTAATTCTACATAGTTACAAGCCCACAAACATATTGGTGACCTGCAAGCTTAAAATTAATCAGCTTTGAGGAAAGCTGGAATTGTTTGTCCTAAACAATTGAGTCATGTGATTAAAAGGAAACAGGTGTAAGATGCAAGAGTCGGGGAAGAGATTCTACTCTGGGTTTTTGTTTTATCTGAAAAGCCAGCCATCTCATCTGTTGCATTCATTCTCCTTTAGGAAACATTAATCTGCACAGATGGTGAAACCCAGTAATCTCTGCTACCAGCTGCAGAGTGGAATTTTTAATGAAATGGGAATTTGAAGGTTTTTACAGAAAGCACTAGAATCACTCCTATTATTTCCCGTGATGCCAAATTGCTTTGACTGTTATTTGACATCTACTGTACTGTAAATGTAACAGCCGCATAGCTTCGGTCATAGCCCAACCACAATCATTTCGGAACGGCCTTTGTTTGCAAAAGCCAGATGCTGAAAGCGTTTCAGTCAAAGAGAAATAAGTCATCCACCCTCAGCACAGCTACTGCAAAAACGCTGAGAACTTATAACCTGCTATTTGGAAACTTTATTCTACCTTTCTCTGAGATTTAAAATTGTTTTAGCATGTTTGTAAAGTAAAGCGAAGCCAGAGATCAAACATAAAATCAGAGTTGGACTGAAAGACACCACCTAGAAACACAAGAGTCACCATCCGTTTTTCACCCCTGTGATGTAAAGATTTTGGCTGAAGAGTGTACTCCAGCCTGATCTAGAAACTCCAGGTACTCCAGGCCTGATCTAGAGAGAGAGTTATAAAGTAACAGCTTGGGGTAGCAATCCTAATCGATACGAACTGAATCAGCCTAGAACTAAGTATGTCAATTAACAGTTTGAAAGTCATAACAATATAGGGAGATGAATTTTATCTTGAAATTTTTGTTAACCATGTGATTTCTTTATAAGCTTATGATCCCTTTGAGAATAGCAGTAATTGCTAATAAAGAATTCCTCCAGTACTTATATTTATAATATACGAGCATTACAGTGCAATTCATCAGGTCCACTGAAGTGAGCGGGATTTTACGCAGGTATGCAGGACAGGTGTTAGTCTTTCCAACGAAAGCTTATGAATTTGCCTTTCCGATGTGTGGTTCAGCACAGCCTCCCCATTAAGCCAGTTTCACTTCAGGGACTGCTGTCCTATGGCCGACTGTAGTAATAGGTCACACAGCTAAGGCAGAGGTTTGTGTTTGTACTGGAAATAGCGCACGCAACGTGTATGTACGAGAGCAACCACAAACACCAGATTGTTCTTGTGTAAACTTGGTTTGGGAAAGTTCTGAACGAGCCATAACCTCAATAAGAGAATCATTCACATCTGTGAAAAGCAGTAGGAAGTTTATTGCCAGAAGGACCAAATCCTCTGATAATGTGCTGATAAACCAAAACTCTTTTATTTGTGAGATGCAGAAGTGTGGCGAAAAGAGAACAAAACAGAAAAAGGGAAAAAAATCATAATATGCCCAGGTTTACTTTGCTATTTTTTCGAAAAATAATTTAAAGACTTTTTTTTTTTTTAAGCATTTCTATCTAGGCTCCATTTCTGAGTAGTTTACTAAGGGTTTCTAAATGGTCAGTGCCTGTTTGAGGTACAGTAGAGTTCTAAATTGTTTCATAGTGAGGAAGGGTAATGCAGAACGTCTGCCCGTGGGAGCAGAGACCCCGGCTCCACTTCTGCCTCACTGTCACAGATACTGCAGATAAACCACCGAGCTTTTGGGAATAAAAACTTACCTTGCCTTTCTGTGTCACAAAACGGGCAAATTCAGATGTGGGCGAGAGCCAATATTGTTCATTTGACTCTGGTAGGGATGAAACCGCTGATGCCAGGCCTGATTTGCTCCTAGCACCAAGAGGTGCTTTGGAAATTAGACAAATTCAAGCCTAAACTCTAAAGTCTTTGCTGCGTTGGTATGAATGGGCGAGTCGATGAGTACAACTGTAGTGTACAGCACCGTAAATATGAGGCTGTAAGTGAACAAGGCATTTACCCCTGGGGACTGGGGACTTGTGTTTTACCTGCATTTGCCCAGCTAATATTGTCAGAACCAAAAGGCCAGAAGTTCACAAGATAACCCAAGGGTCAGGTAAATAGTTTTGAAATGAATCAAGTAAATGATTTGTGTTATGTGCGTGCAGCCTCCATGGCAAAGGTGCCATGAAAGTGTTGGGTCAAATCAAATCAATCAGTTAAAGTGCTATAAAATATGAATGCAGAGGGAATGGATGAGATCTTGATGTGAATAATAAAATAGCCTACAAACTACCTGAAATAAATCAATCTTCCTTTCATCCAGCAAATACAAAATGCAGTATATTTCATACCAACTGTGGCTGAAGTGAAAATATATTCAGATGAAGATACAATATTAGAAGTCTGTTTAATCTAGTGGAGGACAACACTGCCTTAAGTGATCATTTACTTCACAGAAGTCTAGGGGTCAGAGTTTTAAAACTAACTCAGTCCTTAAGATGCAAGTAGACGCTTGAAGTGATTTTGAACAACATAGACTCCTGAGGCACTAAGTGCTGTTGATGAAAACGGGGTTCAGAACATTTGTACATCTTCGTTAGGTGTGTAACTGTCAAAAACATGGTCCCAGAACTCCTCCTACGAGTTTTCATCTGAAAATTCTGTCATGGAAATGGCTTTATGTTTCAGCAAAAAAAAAAATTAATGGAATAGCTTTATTCCTCTTGAAACATTCTTTACTGTGTTATTCATCCCTGTAGTGCAGAAAATAATAGATTAATGTTTTTAATTAAAATAAGCAACAAACATTTTGATGGAAAGTGCAATAGGGAAGGAGCCCTACCAAATCTATTTCAACCAAAAAAATCCAACTGAAAGCATCTGGCTTTTCTGACTACTCATCAGGAAAGCATTCTTTTAGTTATATATAATCCACTAGTCAAATTCATGTACGAAAAATGTTATATCTTTGGCAAAAAAAGAGAAAATCCATTTACAAACCCAGTCTTGGTTAGCTCAAAATGATTTAAAAATTACAAAATGCAAGCATCCTATTCTATTTCCTTCAAACCAGTTATATTATTCTGAGCAGATCTGAACGTATACAATAAATATAAAAAGCTACCTTAGTATGTTTATATTCATTATGGAGATTGACAAGGCAACGGTAAATGGAGAACAGGATAACCTTTGTGAGAAGCAACCCAAATCAGTCTGTGAGAGCTTCTTTCCTAACCTGAAATGGGAAAAGACTCATGTTCCTTTTAGAGGGAAATGAGATTTCTAAAAGAAAGGCAATATGTTTACTATCATTAGCCTTAATTCCTGTTCCAAATGTGACAGTTGAAATCCTCAGCACATCTTCAAATGACACCTGCCTTCCCAGAAAATCCGCACAAATCCTGTCCATTCTATTTTTTCACATGCAGGGGCTGACACCAATCCCTGCACTTCATCATTCCTGCCCTGCGCAGGCACGACATGTGCCTGTTTTCCCGAAGTGGCACAGCACGATCTGCGGATGAGCCGTTACCTCTGAACGTGTTCCAGCGATAGCAGGTGAAGCACATATTTCCTCTGTGTGTCTCTCCTTATAATACCGGTGTGTGCTCTGAGCTTGCCTTCCCGAGGAGCCGTCACAGAGCAGCGTGCTCATACGTAGCTCCTGCAGATTCCCCTAGGGGCTGCCATGATGCGACTGCTCTCGCCGGCTCTCGGTGAGCCTAAGGAACGCCACCTCTCCCTGTTTAGCCACCATTTTAGTGATTTGGGATTTGGCCTAGATAAACCTAACGGGACACAATGGATAAAGTTACTCAAGGATAGATTTGCGTTTCAGTAATACTGGTGCAAATCCAGAATTATAGTGGATTTATATTTATCTGAGACAAGAATGTAATGTACACAGGGGTTTTTTTACAACACTTTTGGAATGTTTTTGTATGCATAAATGAGTAAATATTAGTTTCCCTAAAACATATTGCTCTTGTAGAAATGATTAAGGGACAAGATGAAAGAAAAAAAAAGCCCTCAGCCAACTACTACTTGGAACTGCTAACCAGATTTTTTCCTGACTATCGCTTTATTTTATAAATTCTGTTTTACAGCATATGGCTTCAGTCTAAGCTAGTTACCAAAATTCTATTATTCCTTTCATATTTTGCTTTCATAGAAGATACTGCCTCAAGGTCTAATTTATAAATGAGAAAGACTCTGCTGCAATTCTCAGCAATAAACAGCAAAAATGTTGTCTTCATGAACCACTGCAAAATATTAAATATTCTGTCCTTAGACTGTAACTTTCCTTCCACTCATATTCATAGAAAATTACAGCCTTCCATGAGGGTTATTGACCTATGACTTATTTTTCTGTCATACAGTTTGTGTCATCAGTTAACTATAGTATCACTTAAGTGTCTAACTTGCACAAAGAGCCATGATGATATCTGACTGCAATTACGTGTGCCAGTAAGTTGAGGCTGAAAAATTGCAATTGCAGTTGTATTCACTGCATGTGATAGGAAGCCCCACAGAAGTCTGCAGGAGTTTATCAAACGGCCCTCTGTTGGAATAAAAAAAGAGAGAATCATCGCATTTTAAAGAAAATACTCTTGATGATCACATGATTTAGTAAATTATAATTGCTAAAAAAGGCTGTTCAGTTTTAGATAAGTCATCATTACAGAAGCAGTACTATTTGTGTAACAGAGATTCCCCGGCATTAAAAATGTTGTGACTCATAATCCTCCTGCTTCAAGCCTCCTCCTTAAAGTGGCTAAATGTTTCTGCCTCAAGCATTCTTGTTAGGAAAACTTTGAAGTGCTGGGGAAAGTAGAGGTGAAATTAAAAAAAAAAATCCCAACCCCAAAAAACAAATCATGAAACACAGACGAAGGGAGTAGTAGCAAGAGGAAAAAAAGGAGTTGGGAATAAAGGGGGCCTCTTGTGGGGTGGGGAGAGGAGGAAAGGACTATCATCAAGAGCCTCCACAGCTATTTGAAGAAAGACATTTTGCTGCTTTTATCCCAAGCAATTACACTGGAACCATCCCCTGTTATACTGTATGTGACACAATGAAAGCACCCACGCTATTAAAAATGAGGAGGGAAGGTCTGTTCGGTGAAATGAAGGCAGCACTACAAAACTTCCCGGTCCTTGCAAGAGAAGGCAAAGAAAAGCTTTTATTTAACGTTGTGGCTTGTTGAGCACAGCTCCTCTTTGTGACGTGTTGCCGTGCTTACAATAAACAGCTTTTGGGGTTTTCAAATGCCTCAGCTTTGCTTCAGTGTGTTTAATCACCTGCGAAAGCTGTTTATTGCCTTGTATACTTCCCCCATCATGAACATTATCCTTTAAGTATAAGGCTTTATGGTGAGTCTAAGCAGGCCAAATGATGCAAGGGTACAAGGCGCTATCAAAGCTGTGTGCAAGCACAGATGAAATAAATCCATATGAGAACTACAGACCATGAAAGTAGAAAGATAAGCTATAGTAATGCAGTGCAATGATTTCACAGGCACTCTGCTTATCCTTTAAAATGCACCCTTGTTTGTTGAGAGCCACACTGGCAACCTCATATGCAACCATCAAAGAAAGATGTATGCATTCAAAGAAAATCATGGGGGATCATAGACAAAGGCAGAAAGGCCAATAAAGGGCATTTGTGTGTACTTTACTTCCAAAGGCTTCAGCTAAGGTGCTTTAAAACAGCTGCAAACATAATAAAAAAAAGCAGAACGCTGAGAACGTATTTAAATGAGAAAATGTGATACTACATGGAGCACTTCCTTTATCAACAGAGGATATGAGCACTTGTAAAGAACCTTTTCTAAAAGGATATCAAGACCAGGAACAATTAATCAAAGGCTTTTTACTATAACAGAGTAGTTTTTCCTCCTGCGATAGGCAGAGATAGAAAGATGGTTGAATTCCATTCAGATATCCTTAAAGATTTTTGCAGATATTTTCACTTTGGTTGAGAACATAATAATACCAGGCTTGCAGCAACTGAGTTCGATTACAAAGATACAAAATGGTGGCCGGCATAACATCAAACAAAGCGATGGCGGTGACACACCTTTCTATTTCAAAAAAAGTCTAGTCTCACTAGAATTCCTGACTTCTGTGAGGCCATTTTTTTACAGAGAAGATGGAAAAAACCCAATGTTTTTAAAAATGGAAAGACAAAGCCGACATAAATTGTATATTGGAGGCAAAAGCATTGGGCCAAATACCTTTCCTTGCCTTTAACATCCTGAAATATTTCCACACGGAAGGTATTTTACAGCCATTGACAAGCGGTTTGCCAATTCCTACTCAGTAGAAATTATGAATTTACTACTCCCCTGTGTAGTTTTTAAAAACTTTATTTTCTTTTATTTAGGACTTTGGCTGCTAAGTGACTTTTCCATGCCAGGAAAATTCTAACTTCTATCTTATTTTTTAACCAGGCTTTTGTTACATTTTGTGTATTTCTCCCCCACCCCCCCTTCATTAAATTACTGTATTCAACTCAGTAACCATTTTTTAACTTCTAGTGATTTCTCAAGCCCACACTCAATGACTTGAACTGTAGGAACATAAATTCAACAGTTAAAAGCTACAGTTTCACTATGTTATGCTCTTTTTTATGTGTTAATCTGTTTTCTAATTCAAATGTATTTGCCAAAATCAGGTTTTTTTACTCCCTAGCAGTATTTATAGTACTTAACATGTCCACCGATTCCTCAACGAGAACCAACTACTGCTTGCTATCCCCTTCCAAATAGTTTCCTCTGACTGCCAAAAGCAACTCCATTGAATGCGATGAGATTCTACGCTGAAGTAAATGAAGCAAAATTTGGTTAACGAAAAAGATTAACATTTAGGCCAATGAGATGTGTTGGATCCTCAACTTCAAAAAGCCATAAAGAAACTCAAACCCATACCAAAGAGACTCCAAAAGTTGCTTGCAAACATCAACAGGCCAGAATAAAAATCCTACTGGCTTCTGTAGAGTCAGTGAGTGGTGCTTCAGGAATTCAGGCAGAGAGAAAGCAAAAGGACCAAACCTTGCTCTTTCAATAAAGAGATCTTTGTAGAAAATTATGAAACATTTTGTAGGTAGGCAGGGCTTGTTGAGAAAAGATAATTTGGACAATCGTGACATAAAAGATGTACTAATTTCATTGTGTTATTGACTTTTAGGGATGCAGCATAAACATCAGTGTCTAATTCTGGTTCTTCACCTACATGAAGTGACTTGGACTTTAAAACTAAATACTGCCAGCTCAGCCAGTGAGAGTCAAAGCCATAAATACTGTAATACGTGTTTATATCGTGCGAAGTGGCAAAAATAATTAAATAATCTCTTTTTAAGAAAAAAATTATTTTAAGTATATTCAATGTAATTTCACTGTGCTTGTAAGATGATCAGCTGAATTAGTAAGCTGAAAATTATGACATTTGAAGCAAGTAGTGTTGCAGATGCTAAATAACAGGTGCAGTTTCAAAGTCAGTAAGGGTTTCCATAAATTCCAATCTGTTATGAAAAAAATTAATTTCCAGTGAATGTTTTACCCTTTTCGACTCATCAAATTCACTGAAAATTTGTCTAGCTACCTTTAATCTACAGTGTATTTACTCAGGTGTCAAAGACAGTCTGAACTGCTTTATATTCAAGAAATATGGGGGGAAATTAATTTCATTAAACTGCAGATACCGAAAAGCTAGGTTTTCCTTACCAAGAAAAGCAGCATTTCCTCAGGCTATGCTTATCTTTGTTAAAGCAGAGGAATACTAGTTACTGTTTCTGGAGAGAAGTTAGGATTAAAGCAGCCAGAATCTGTTCAACAGACAGACTCAATACCATGTTGGCTGCCAGAGCTTTCTGGAGGTCTCTAGTCCAGTGCCCTGCTCCAAGTGCCTCTGTTATCAGGCCTGCACAGGGCAACCCATGGCTTCATCCAGCTGAGTCTTTCTCATGGATCTTGTGCTGAAAAGGAAAAAGCGGGTGGACCTTGCACACAGCCCATGTTCACACACGTCTCACTGACTTCAGTTTAACAAAGGGTGGCTTTTCCTGCACCTTTTGCATGCATTTGTGAAAGCATTGCATAGATACACAAACATCTACATGAGAAAAGATGGTAAATTTTCAGCTATGGTTAATGAAATTCCATAAGCAGCCACAAGTCTTTTGCTCGGTCAATGACTCATCTGTGCCCTGAAGCCACCAAAAAGCAGGACCTGTGGCAACTCCATTTTACCAGAACTGGGACTGTAATGTACCCTCAAGACTTATATATTACAACTAAGTGACAGCTTTTGGTCACATCTGACCTACTTTAGATGGACAAGCTTTTTCCTGCACTTATAAATCCATCAGCAGTATATACTGAAAAGCTAACCAACAAGTGCTTAGCTAATTTATACTTGTTGGCTAGCTATACAGAACCTCCTCTCTTTTCTTAGAGGTAATACTGGTAATGTCATATTTGTTACCATATCTTGCTAGCGAATGAATTAAATTTACCACTTAACCAAGCATGAAATTATGTTTTCAATAATAATTCAATAAAAGCTGCATAAGCTGGGAACAATTACATATCTCACTGAAGAATCCGGTATCACCAAAGGTGTCCATTTTAGTCATTAAATAAAGTGTGATTGCCCATCTATAGTGCATCAAGACAGAAAGCTGATAGCCCAGTTAGCTTCAATGAGCCAACGGAGGATGCAGGTAGTAAAGCTTATTGATTGGGCTCAGAATACCATAAAAAGCTAATGAAATGTAACCTTCATTTTGCAAAAAAATTGCAAAATATATCTCTTTAATGCTTTGGGGACTCTTGCTACCGTGGCAGATCTTGAGAAGAGAACTCTCCTCCTTATTCTGCAATTGCTGTTCCAGTTTCCTTCTTGTTTGCAGCCAGTTTCTGTCTGCTCTAATTGGGTGCTGGTCCTCGTGCTCTCTGTAATAGTATCATTCTTTTTCATAACATTTGATGTGCAGAACTCCTCTCTCCTTCTGTGTTCTCATGCTATTAAAAAATGACTGCAGTCAGACTAACGGTAATATTTATAAAGTTTGTTGTAATAATTTGACATACTCAATATTTCATCTAGCAGAGCTGTTTTTTTCTCCCATTACATACACCAGATGCTGTAATATTGTTCCTAATTTATGCACGGAGTGTTCAGTTAAAGGCTGCTGCATACTTCCACACCGTGCAGCACCAGCTCACAGCTCAACAGCACAGCTCGCTCTCTCCAGTAATCACCTCTCTGCTGCTCACAGGAAAAGGGTAGTCCCAAACCTCCTGAAGATAACAGATGGTATCTGGCAGAGGCAGGAAGAAAAGTTAAAGTGCTGGCATGCATTTCACTCCCCCTAGTAGTTCCTCTTTTTAGGAATCTCTTTAGTATATAGTTCACTGCACACCCCTTTACTCGTACGATTAGTTATGCAGGGCACAATGGTGCACTAAAAAAGGACAAACATTACTAGACAAAGGATTTTAGCTGTTGAAACGGGTATGTGGTTTTACAGCTAAAGGGCTTTCAGGAAAAGACAAGTCTAAGTGGAAGAGAGGATATGAGCAAAATCCATTGGCCAAAATAACAATCCTTTCAATGAGATAATCAGAGAGCCCAAATCTAGCTGAGGAAAGGGACTGGACTGAGAACACCTCGTTATCAACAGCATTAGCAGAGATCTGCAGATCAGGTTTTTACGCAAAGAATGACGGAGAGGTAAGTGTAATACTCCCTGACTTGTGGTGATTTCTGGGTCCTTATCTTGCGCCTTGTAGAGGTTTTCCTTAGCGCAGCCTTCAATGAACAGACACATTTTGGTGTTCCTGGTGAAGAACATATTCACAACTGTGTTTCTAATTTTACTTTTTTTTGCTTAGTTTGTAGGGGATGAGGGATAATTGTAAGCAGCCCAGGCAGCAACACATACAACATGCAAGTCATCAAGAATGAAGGATTGGTCCTTTCATGCGGATATTACGCCTTCAACTGCAGAGGTGAGCATTCATCATGAAACTGGTCTAAGACTTCTTCCTGCTAAACAATTTATCCTCTTCCCTTGCACTGTTTTGGGAGAGCAGGAACAGGAGGTGATAAAGCAGCTGGACACATATAAACATCTTGGTGATATTTGCAGTGATATTCTAGGGGGAACTGAGTAAACCTTCAACTTCAAACAGCATTTAAAGAACATGACATTTGGAAAAATATCAGCCCATTCAAATATCCTGAGCTGTTTAGGCAGAAGTTTCCCCCCAAACCACGAAGACAAGCGCAGAGATGCCCACCGTGGCTGGCTGAGCACTAGACCAGCTGTGCAGTGCCAACTCAGATGATACCCGGTTTTCATAATTTAAGTTGATATCTCTACTTGTTCTTCTCTGAGCTAGCTTTGGTACTTTTGAGCAGATTCTCTTGCAGTGCACCTTTGGCCCATGAGACTTACACATAGGTGTAAGAGGATTTTAGCTGTGACCTTGCTCAGAGTAGGTACCGTAGTCCTTACCCGTGCCCTCACGTTGCAGTTTGCAATGGTTCTCAGAAGGCTTTGCAATACTTAGCTTCCTAACTTGAATTTACGACAATAGTAAGAAAACAGCATACCATTTATGTTCAAAAGCTGCTGGATCTTCTAAAATAAGTTATTCTAAAGGGACAAAAACTCCTTGGGTGAGACACTCCTTGTGGTCATTATTAAGAATTTTTATCCAAGCAATGTTTCATTCTTTTTAGTTTATTAACTTTATTTTCCTTATGATGTGGAGTTCTCAGGGCCGTACTCCCTGAAAGATATTGAAAATGATGCATTTCTGCTGGAGAAAATAGCAGCCTAACACTGACGTGCAAAACGGTGCCGTTATCAGTGGCAATCTATAGGATATGCAATTTCGTTCTTTAATATACATCTACCCATGATATTCCCTGTTGGTTACATGAGTCCTTAGCTTTGATAGCTCCTGCCCTCACAGACACATACTGCTTGCAATAAGATGCCGATGACAAAAGGCACTGCAAATAATTCATTATAATAGTAACAAACTGGTTGTTGACCTGTTTCCTGCTTCCCCTGCACTAACTCCAGTATCTGCTGGCCAGTTCCATCCAACTTTGACAAAGAAGAAGATATCTGAGTGTTTTGTGAAAATTGCGTAGAAGAAAGGACCAAACCAATTTTGTACTGAGGAACAGGCAGGTAAAACTCAGGTATTACAGGCTGCTGTTAGCAGCAGTCAGCTGGGCAATCAGCAGGAGCATTTGCAGGCGAGCTGGCACAAAGGAACTTGGAAATAGCTGCAGCATTTTCTGCCTTTGCCTTCTAATGGGGGGGATCTGTGGAGTAGTGGAGAAGTGATAATGGGGGAACGGAGGCTATAAAGAAACTAAAATGAGATGCTGTAGGAAACCAGGCTGCATTATTTCTTCTGTTTATGGAACACTTTGTGTTAACAGCAGATTTGTCACAAAGAGGCCTCCCAAAAGGTCAAACCATAGAAAAATCATTTACGACCAAAACGTAGCTACCTCGAGGACTGAGGACATTCGGGTGATGACAAATGGCTAAGTAGATGGCACAAGACTTTGTACAATAGCAAAGGACCATTCCATCCGAAATTTGATCATAGATGCTGGCGTACACCCCTGTGCCTCCAAACCACATCCTTCTGTAAATATATATATTAAAAAGGAGTGTGGTGTAAGCACTGTAAAAAGCCTAGATACAATATCCATCTGGTCACGGGTAGACAGTGGCTTACTTGCATTGAGAAGATTTCAAATAGACAAAGTGCCAAAGTTTTAAGCCTAAAGTTGAGATTGAGAGGCATGGATTTACTGTTGGGTGGCTAACTAACCTGAGAACCTCTCCAACGTCACTGCCTTCTGCCCATGCCAAATCCATCTTGGCAGTGAAGTTCTGGGTGCAGAGTTTCTCTCTCCAGCGTTCAAATCTGTCCCTCGGCAACATCAAATCAGGAGACCTGTTTAACGGTGTTTCTGTGCTTGTAATAGAGCAATACTTAGCAAACAGCCTCATACGTGTCGAACAGACAGTTACGTCCCAATCCACCCTCAGGCTACCGAAACCATGGCAGCCTGTCCTTTTTAGTAACGCACTGAAAGAGACGATCATGAATGTGTATTTGCATCAAAAGCTTAAGTCACTTCAAAGTAGCTATTAATGTCCATCACATAAATAATATGCTTTACAAAACTAAACACAAAAATACATTTATTTAGAAGGGCTGCAATGGTAACAGAAGTATGTTTGTGTGATTGCAAAGTAATCACATTTTAATCTTTTTTTTTTTCAAAGGCTTCTTTGCACAGTACGTTTGAACACTATTTTGGGTAGAGGTCTTAAATAGTCCTAGATGAAACAGGACTAGATGAAATACTTAGTTAAGGCTAGATACTTAGTTAAGGCAAAGTATCTTCAAAGGCGCTTTTAAGTGCCACCTCAGCACAGCTGTGCTGCCCTTGGCATAGCCCTGGAAGATGCTGTGATTTAAAGTCATATCTGCAATACATTTCTTTGCACTGTTTGTGTGGCAGGGAATGGAGGACTGCAGAACGCGAGCGTAGGGATTTAACGCTATCAGTAGCAAATTATGATGTTGATATGCTGCCTCCAGCTGCTGGCTGGGGCACAGAAGAAAGGATGTGGAAGTAAAGTGAATACACATTCCTTTTTACTATGCTGCCGAAGAAAGCGCAATTTGTCCTTATTAACCTTTGCCTGCTCTTCTCCTTCCCCTTCCTCCTCATCCTCGATATATACCTCAAATGTAGCTGTGTGGCAACATGCCATGTACGTTAGTGTAGTCTATGCAACATCATCTTGTGCTGAACAGCTTCCCTGAGACAGGTGGCACGGAGTTGTTAACATAAAGAAGAGCACAGTATATTTGTTTTTCAGAGCACTATGTCACAGGCTAGAGATTAGCAATACTTATATTTATACGATGTACATTTTCACCTGATCCCAAAAGTGGCTTTGAGGCAATCAGACCTTCTGAATTCATAACACTGACATAGAGAGTCATTTTTCTTGAAAAAAACAGAATTATCTTTTAATAGTCACTTTGGGTGCTCCAACAGCCTTTGTGAAACCATCCCCTCGGGGTATATCAGCAGCCATATGGACTTCCTTCAAGTGGTTTTAAGCTGTGATGCAAGTTGTACAGATTTAAATTCAAAATCACTCTACTGAAGCCATGCCTTTCACAGCAGGAGCTGATGCAATGGAGACAAAACATAAATTCAAAAAATCAACAGTTTATTGATTTCCCTTACAAATGGTGCTGTTGCGTCAGACTGATGCTTTAATCCAATGTCTTACCGTGAGCTTTCGGATTCTGAAAAATTCTGGAAAACAGACTGCAGAAGAAACCTTATATGCTCATTCACCTTTATGTGACTGCTGGAATGACGAATGACAGGATACAGCTTCAGAAAAAGGAGGGCAGCTGAGAGTCTCCAACACATACACACAAAGGCATACATACAGACATGCTTATTCTTCCTATAATCAGATGTTCTAAAACTGAGACAGGAAAGATGAGAAGACTCACGAAAATGGGACTGTTATGTATTTGGCATTTTCTGCTGATGTATCAAGATGCTACATTTTTTTTTCTATTCTTCTACACAAGATTACAAAAGGAAATGTTTATTTTAATCATCATTTGCCAGTTAAAACAAACTCCCCAATGATTTTTGGAAGTCAAGTTTAACTTTCTTCTCTTTTTTTCATTTTAAAAGCTAAAATTTCCATTGTCAGACCTACACTGATATTTTGGGACTGTTCCTCATTCAGGGACACAAGCAATAACTTGATAAAGAAGCTGGAGGTAAAACTGCTCGGTTATAATTGCTTTCAGTTGAAAGTTACACAAAACAAACAACAGTTCCAGATTCAAACCCTTACTGAAGCGCCTCCAAGGGCTGCCACACATCTAAGCGACACTGCTATGAGCCATGATTTTCTGTCACTTTCTGTGCAGGAACAACATATCCCAAATAAAACAAGGGTACATGCAAAAGGATTATTTCTCTTTCCAATTTTCTTGCAAGGCCTGCATCCCCGTCATACACGCTGTCCCTTATATTAAGAACAGTTTCTTACCCCCAATTTATGTACATTTTCCTCCTCTGCTCCAGAGTCATTTACTGATGGTTTTCCTCGGCCTGTTGAGTGACGTGCAGCTTAAATAACCCCACTGCGCTACCATCCAGATCCCAGTTTGATGAGGAGCTGCTGATCCACAGATTTGTTTTTGATTATTAGATACAGTTCATTGACTACTGCTTCATTTTTCTCCCTTAAGCTCCTTTCTAGCATCTAATCCTAAAATACATATTTTAATTCTCCTATCTAGAAGCAAACTGTGCCTGCTTCAGTCTTTAACAATCTGCAATTAACAGTACCAGGAGGAAAAACAATGACCTTGCACTCCTCTCTAACACCAAACTGCTACTCAGAATTCTGAATGGCACATCTGACTGCCACAGCAATTTGTGTTTCACCCTGGCAGCAGTGTTATTTATCCCCATCTTTTCTAGTGTACAGCAGAATTGACGTGTCTATTATAAAGTACCTACTCCAGCTGCAAGACAGGCAGAAATCCCTGCCAAATATATGGTGATTTCTTGATTACATTCAGTGTAAAACAATACAGGGACATGTGACTAAGACAACCGTTATCTGTTGTGCTGGAGACACAAAACCAAAACCACCAGACTTGCAATTATTTTGTGCTTACCGCTCCAGCCACAAAGCAGGCTTACTTTACTTCCCTAACTTTTATGGGAATGAACTGACTGTAAGTGAGGTTGGATCTTGGTTTATTTCCTGATTGTTTTCACTTATTTGGGGTTGCTGCAACCCGAAGACAAACCAGTCTCTAGTCCATAGCTTTAACCACTTTGGATGAAAGTGAGAGTTATGCCTAAAAAGGAGGAGAACCTCTTCCCCAGGTTCCTCAATGGTTGCATCCGGTTCCAGTTTGTCAGGAACTGTGTCTCCTGCAGCTCACACTTGGCAGCTGCCACCAGCAGACCACAGCAATCAGTGCCTGCTGTCTGCGTAACTGCTCGGAAAGCTGGCTTAGTGCCTTACTGCGGCCCAAATGTACCTCCTGCCTAGATGGGCAGCAGGCAGCTGACATACATCATGAAGCCTCCTCTCTTCACATATAAACTGGTTTCCTAGTCTGCACTCTGATAAGGAATTCTAGAGCAATTTGTAAACCATCTTCAGGAAAAATAGGTTGGATATAAATACATACTTGCTGGATGCAGGACATAAAGGTTGATCGGCTAACAGTCAGCTTGCCACCAACTTCAATTAGTTAAGAATCAAAAC
This sequence comes from Phalacrocorax carbo, assembly GCF_963921805.1. NCBI lineage: Eukaryota > Metazoa > Chordata > Aves > Suliformes > Phalacrocoracidae > Phalacrocorax > Phalacrocorax carbo. Next base: position 3,198,807 of record NC_087528.1, read on the forward strand.
CACAGTCAACATACTGTTAGAAGCACTATTTATTATGCAATATACTCACCTGCTGGCTACGAAGCTGCAAAGCTCAAATGTTTGAACTCACACAGGAGAATAAACTATCAGTGAAATAAAAAGAACTGAAGAAGAACTATTTTGAACTGTTGATAAATAATTATCAGTTCAAAATATTTTCAAGCTGGACTTACATGGATTACAAAGAGAAGAAAGAAAATCGGTCTCTGGTGCTGTGTAAATTACGCTTACATGTTCAAGTAACTGTTGCAATGCTGTTTGTAAACAGAGGTTATGTTAGCTCCTATAGCCATGTAGCTATTTAAAGTTCTGAATAGGTCACCTTCCTAAAGGACCGATAACTAAACATCACAGGTACCTAACACTTGCTTGCTGAGAAGAAAAAGAAAAGCCTCCAATATATACAGCCAGTGATCATAAAATCGGCTTTATATATTGCAGCCTTTTGCCACTGAGCTGAGAGCACAAGACTGTAAAATGTTGAGGCCAGGATCTCCCAGGAGGAGAGGGATGCGGATTCTCATTAGTTCTGGTTGGCATGGCAAGTTCCTTGCCTCAGATGAACTGGTGGCAGATGAACAGTAACCTTATATATGCTAGCGTCTTCCCCAGATCTCGACTTTGACAATATGATTCAACTTCTGTGTATAAAACGACATCCCCATCCATTACAACAGGCTTGCAGTAAAAACCAGCTCTTTGTACCATAAATACCCGCTTTCAAGAAATATATTTTACTAAGTTTCAATATATCATACATTTATTATTTTATGTCTGTAACAAAAGAAAGCAAAGAATGAGTCATCCTTCTGAGAGCGGGAAATGTGTTTTCACAATGCTAAAATACAAAATTATATTCCATTTAAAGCATAGGGTGTTACAAGATTTGCATGCCTTTACTATGACAGCAGGACCAGTGTGAGAGAAAAAACATCTCCAGCCTGTTCATACCAGTGGTTACAGCCCTGAGTACAGAATCAAGGACAAAGACAAGATATATGTTACTTTTACTTCTGCAAGGCTTGAAATAAGTATCTAGGTTTATAAATAGACCTAAGCACAGGATGAAATAAATCCAAATAAGATACTATCAAAACAATGCGTGATGTATATTAGAAGATTGAAAAAGGGCATTAAGAACAATTTGGTACTTTTGAAAATTCCTTTGAACATATCAAACTATTTAGTAGCTGGAGGCCAGCTGCTGCTCTGATCTTTTTTTGAAGCTACATCATTAGGAACTGCAAGCAGGAAAGCAACTTATTGAAATAAACAATCATGGAGGGAAAAAAGCAAGCAATTTTCAAGACCTTTGGCTACTATCAGTTAGCCCAGCTTCAATATCACAGACTCCCTAACCTTCTAATGGATCTACTGCCCCATGTCCATAACAGCAGGTCCTCTTGATGTTCCATATAACATCCCACTGAATGTATTTCCAGGGTTAGCACACCCACCTTTGCAAGGATACCATGGATTGCTTTGAATTACTACACAACTGCAGCTGAGATACAGTTTAACATGTGATTTGAAATGTACTGCTGCCAAAATGAGAGCACATCCTGAGCTCTACAACGGGGTACGATATAGCCTGTGGAATAAGCCCACTGAATCACCGCTTGCCAAATCTCGGGTCTCCTAGGAAATTTCCCCTGGCAGACAAGTGAGCTTGTTTTATGACACTGGACAAGATTAAATGTCAAGCAGGGTAGTTATACTGGAGCAAAAATCCTTGACACCATGAAGATGCCACAGGAAAGCGTTCTTGTGCCCATTCAGGTCTCTTCTATGATGCAGTGGTGCTCCACTATCACGGACAACCAGAAATTTAAAATACGCCAAGAAGCACATCTGAGTCCCCACATATTCCAAATTCATTCAATGTCAAGAAAGATCACTGAAGTGATAAGGAAACAGAAGTCCCAGTATAGAGGCAGATCTAGACCCCGAATATGTGTTTTTCCCTATATTTGGTCTACTAACAGCAAAGTCTGCAAGCACCTCTGAAATAGTCGTCAGCATTTTTTGCTGTTCTAAAGTCAGTGACGAGGACGAATACACAAGTTACTTTAACCTCCTGGTGTCATCCTGTGCTCACTTACTAACACATCTGAGAACATGCAGTGCTGTAGAAGTATTAGAAATGTTAAACAATTATTTAAGCAGCAATTCTGGATTTCATTTTTTATTCATTAAAGTTTTTGACGTTTGCATTGGACTTTTGACTTTCTAAAGCCGCTCTAAATCAAAACATCATATTATTAAGCCCTCTAAAAATTCATCACAAATCAGTTTACAGATGACATCGATGTCTTACTGCTATCCATTCCTCCTGGACCATTTCTAACAATTCATTTTTTATATTCCTGCAGTGCTGAAATATGGTTCACACCAGTATCTGTCCTTTTAGTAATCACCAAAGCAAAGCTTGGCAGTTGTCATATATTGCACTCTTGAGAAAAATGCTAGTAATACTCTGAATTGATTGAACAGCATGGAATCAGAACTAGCTGGCAGAGAAACCATTTAACTGATTTCAATTCATAAATCTCTTTTCTCCTATCCTGTTTTAGTTTAGGAACTGCTAAATATCGCCATTATCTTGTGATGCATAGAAGGAACCGATTATTTATAAAGATATTAATTTAAATAATACGTGATAGCACTCATTAATGTCCCATACGAGAAGGAAGACTTATGGATCTTACTGAGTAACTTTCATTTATGCCCACTGAGCTACAGCAGGTATGGAACAGCCCTCGGCCAGCAGACATTGATTTGTTTATTTCCCCAGAGGTCAACTTCAGGTACAATGGCCAGCTTTGTCTTAAAAATAAAGTGATTTTAAACAGAAGTTTACCCACTTTAACCCACAATCTAAGTCCTTGAGCATGACCTAAAATTATTAGTAACACATGGCATCACTTAGTGACAAGGTTTAATTATTTGGCAGGGATGCACTTAGTGTCTAAAGAAAAGGCTAACACTTAACGTGTTTTTAGGAGAAAAGAAAAAGTATGGCCCAGAACTGTAGTTCAGTCTTAAAGAATCTTGGAAATAGGGCTCTTGAAATGAAGTCCACAGAGATTGAGGAGATGAAAGGCAGGTGGGCTACAGGCAAGTCAGGGGCAAATCTGGGGGGGCTGAGAGCAGAGCTTTTGGAGAGGACAGACTGCCAGCACTGGTGAATGGAGGATGAAATGCCAGCGGAGGACGAGTTCAGCAGGAAGGGTGGTGGTTTGTTCATCCACTGCTGTCATCCGTGGCAGTCCGGAAAGCCCTGCTGTGGAGACCGAAACCCACAGTCCTTGCTGCCTACACGACACCAGACTACGCCGGCTCATCAGTAAAGTTATTCGGTTTTCCTGGTGCTGATTGCCTTGATGCTTATGTGAATCCAAAGGAAAAAAAGCAGAGGAAGTAAAATGGTCTTTTTCTTTGTGACAGAGTGGAGGACTGTGATTTGCATATTAATAAGAGTTGGTATTGTTTATTAAAAAAGGGCTGTTTATCTGAAATGGGCTGCATGTTATATTCACTAAAATGGATAATCAAGAGACAAAGCTGAGCCTGAGAGAGAACTGAAACTTGGGGAGCTTCCTCAAAAGCAGCATTTCTTCTGGGGAATTTATTTGCATGTAAACTCATTAAATATCTTGTGCCAAGATTCTGGATCTTGAAATCCAATTATCTGTACCAATGATATTCAGCCTTCAGGACCTGAAAAGCCACTGTCTCAGGAAATGGAGAAGCACAAACATACAAAATAACACATCACAATCCAGAATAACATCTGATGATGCTTGAACTGTAAATCGCATGACCCGCTACCGCACTGCAATCACTGGACAGCACATAAAGCAATACATTATTGCTCACCGGAGCTTTATTGTGAAAAATTGGATCAAAGCAGTATAAATATTTGGCAAATTGCATTGCCATCCCTTTTGCTCCTGAATGGAATGAGAAGTTTCTTCTCAGCCTCAGGTCAGAAGTAACTATTAAGTCACCCGCTGTGTAACAGGCCACAGGCTGTACTTTCCTCCCCTTGTAGGCTGCGATATTGTCCTTCACACTCCCCTTTCAGACCATTCCTTTTCTTTAGGAACAAGAAAATTATATTTTTATTCCCAAGTGCTCTAAATAATTGTAGGAAAGGCTCAATCTAGTTTACTAAAACGCCTTCCATTTCTAATACTGAAATAAAATACACTCTCCAATGGAATCAGCTAGGAAGGTACGTACTTATGGTGCAATCCTTAGTGATAAGTTCTGTAATGGAATGGTTTGGAACAGTTTTTGGTCTGCTGATGTGGAAATTGAGAACTAATCAGGTAACTGGTTTACAGAAATTAAGCAATGCTCCCCACCCTCAAAAATAAAGGCCGAAGAGAAAGGACTGCTAAGGAACGAAAGAGTTAAGAGGAAGTACTAGGTCAGTTCTGGCATCACCCAGGCGTCCTGGTTCAGCCCCGGTCAGCGTCTCAGCATCACAGATCCCCTTGCTCACTCCCCACACTCCAGTGGGATGGGGGAGAGAATTGGAAGCATAAAAGTAAAAACTTGTGGGTTGAGATAAGAACACTTCAATAATTAAAATACCATAATAATAATGAAAAGGAAAATAATGAAAGAGAGAGAAATGAAACCCCAAGTGATGCAACCACTCGCCACCCACTGACCGATGCTGCTGGTCCCCCAGCCATGATCGCTGCTTCCCCCAGCCAACTTCCCCCAGTTTATATACTGGGCATGGCGTCATATGGTATGGAATATCCCTTTGGCCAGTTGGGACCAGCTGTCCTGGCTGTGCCCCCTCCCAGCTCCTTGTGCCCCCTGCAGAGTGTGGGAAGCTGGAGAAGTCCTTGACTAGTGTAAGCACTGTTTAGCAACAAGTAAAACGTGTGTGTGTTATCAACACTGTTCTCATCCTAAATCCAAAACACAGCACGGTACCAGCTACTAGGAAGAAAACTAACTCTATCCCAGCCAAAACCAGGACATATGTGTTATTTGAATTTCTATAGACTGGTCTTGGATTCTGTTCCTGTGGGTGAACCTCTTCTGTTCCTTCTCAAGTTAATTTCAAAAGTGAGGCACAGAAGTAGAAATGTTGTTTTCAAAATCAGAACTCAAATAAAACTGATTTCTACTTTAGTAGAAAAAAAAAAAAAAAGTTGAAGTTACGGTTCCAAGACTAACTGTACTGAAGGTTTCTTTCCATCTAGCTCTCTGTTAAGGCTTGACTCTCCTCCCAGCTCCCTTTTCAAAAGCGGTGTACAGTTTTGACTCTGTGTGCAACTAGCTGTCTCCCTTGTTCACTATGCATGTGAGCTAGCTTATTACAACTTTGATTTGAAACCATATCAAATCCTTTTTCTATTTATTCACCATTTTTTCATAGGATCAGTTCCATAAAATCCTTTCGTGTACAACACAATCAGTTACGTCTTGGCTAAGAAATTCCCTGGCTGCTAAATCAATTGGTTCATTGCCCTGAAAACTGAAGTGCTTCAGCCCATATGAAACACACCTCCATTTTTAACATATAAAAAGCATTACCAAAACAGTGAACACAAATATACTACCTGCCAAATCAAATCCTCACTGAAGCCTTAACTATGAGCAACGAATGTTTTTTAAGGCATTAAAATTGCAATCTGTTCCTCAAAGAATTTTGGTTCAACCATTTTAGAAACCTCTTTAAAACAGACAAACCACAACCAGAACAAATCCTGTTTTTGTCACCTGATAGAGGCCACCCCTGTTTGACAGCAGCAGGATAATATTTTTGAGTGTGGTACGAACACCTCATTACTGACATAGCATCTCCCGGGCCATCGGTGCTCTGATATTTTGTTAATAATCAGATATTTGCTTCATCCTGAGCTGGTACAGAAACCCAGTTGAATTCTTAGAATTGCTAAAGATACCAAATATTCTGAAACTCCTGGCTTTGACCCACTGACTACTTCCATGTAATTTTGTTCTTGACTTTCATATTAAGTCACACTGTAATGTAGAAATAATCTGAAATACGTCAGCCTTTACATAAATAGCAGAATCAATAAAACTCTCACGAAAACGGAAAACCTCAATGCATTTCTGTTTAAAAAGCAAAATGTGTGTGTTACCCTGCAGTTTGGGCCACAGCTGGAGGCATTACGGTCCTTCAGTAAGTGACGATACCCCCATTTTATCATTTCTGTGATGAAGCTTACATCGATTCCAATGTATGTACACACGTGCCACCAGAACCTTAGTGGGACGTACAGAGCAAATTCCGAACATCTCATGCTGTTTCCAGCAGAAATCTCATTTGTCAGGACAACAGGAGGAGATAAATCGTTTTGGAATAACCTTTTGCTAGAGTCTCTGCTTGTTCCGATATTGTAAGTCACACCACCCTTTCATCTGCATTGTTCTGTATTACAGATTGAATGAGAGAGAACTGCCTGCGTGAAATAAGCAACGAAATCTCTAAAATACCCTGTAAGCACCCCAACATAAGGGCAGCAACACAAAGCCATTAAGAACTAATGACTACTTCCATGAGTGCTAACAGGTTCAAGGCGTTTTATTTATGAAATAATTCTAGAATTGAAAAATATCCGCTCCAGTTGGATAAGCAGAACCGATAACTTAGTTATGTGAGGATTGGCCTCAAACATCCGTACTGTGAATGCATTCTTCAGTGAAAGAAAAATCATTACGGACAATCATTAGGATCAGTTTGTTTTCTGAAATGTTTTGAATGGCAATTTAGGAGCCAAAATTTTCTTGCGCGCTATATCTAAAATTTGTCTGTACTCTTAATTTTTAGGAAGTATAACTATTTTAGTAAACATAAAGAGAAAAAATGAATTAACAGAAAATAATTTTTTTAACCATGTAAGTAGAATGTCCCTGACTATGCTATTGATACGAGCATGAGATTATTAAAAGCGAAACATGCTTGGGATCCAAATCCGCTTTCATTGTTTAGGTTTGTTATCTTCCTGCACTTTTTCACTGACATACAACAGTTTCAGTTCTGCTTCTGAGCAGTGGGTCAGCAAGCACAAATGCACATGCTTGAATGTTTTTCAGTTTCATAGTCAGAAATAATTGCTTGTGAATTATTTTGACTTATACGCATGCATTAGCACAACGCTTCAACGTCTAAATTGTGAAAACTTGTAGAAACACTTACTGAACTTAAGGTTTTTACCACAATAAAAACCTTGTAGCTCCTAACCTAACTTAGATATAGTATAACAAAGGGGGGATATGATCACTGATTAGCATCTATCAGCAGTAGCTCTATATGTACACATACCTCAGGCAACAATCTCCACCCATTTGCAGAGCATCACTGTGTCAAGATTGTTTCCCGCCTCCACCTTTCATCTACATGGACTAGCCTAGAAGCCTACGTGCCTCAGCCACAGGTACACACATTACCTAATCCAGAATGACTCTGGTTTTGTACCTCAGTTTATTAAGAAACACTTTCCAAATCTGGGTAAACAAGGCAAGGTTTGGTCAGAAATAGAGATTAATAAACCAGTCGGCTCTGGCAGTCATTTTTCAACAAGAAATCATCATGCTGACTTGATATGAGTAAGATAGTCTTTGCTAACCTATCATTTCCATCTGATCCAGTATCCTTGGAGATTTACTTATGATCTCTTAAAATAAATGTTGCCATTTTGTTTTCTAATTAATATATGTGAGGAGAAGTCCATTAAAAAAAGTCTTATGAGTGCCAATATGCTGTAGATAACACAGGAACTAGATTACTTTCTGAACACGTCTGTCTGCCTGTCCCATGCTGAGGTGTATCTCTCAGTTCCTTTTATTTCATAACATAAAGATTCTCATTCATCCTTTCCTACCCCTTAATGTGTTTGCCCTGCAATGTTAACCTCATTTAGATGAATAAAAGAAGGTCCTGGCCTTCTTAAACAACACCTTTAAAATGCCACTCAGGATGAACACCAAATTTAATTATAAACGTGGAGTTTCTAAGTGAGGTGCTATTCTTCCAGACAGCAGAGTTTCAAGTAACAGTTAATATGAAAATATAAAGATATGCTAGAAGACACCTAACGATATATGGTTGCTCTCGCTCCAGTAGTGCTGAAATTGTGTGATTTGCAAAGCACTATGTTGTTATTCTGCCTCAGAGCTGACTGAGATAAAAGTGTAAATGCTTTAGAAATATAAAGTATTGCAAACGTTTGTAAGTCTACTAACTTCTTGTGTTTATACCAGAGCATGACATATACACACATACCTTTCTTCCCCCTGTGTTTATGCGAAGTGGAGTTAAGAAGGGATCAAAAATCATATGGCTGGTTTCAATATTGACAGGTGACTGCCTTTTCCCAACAGAGCAAAGATTCCAGGCTGAGTTCACCAAACCCCAAAAGGAGGGAACTGCAAAACAGAAAAAAGTGCAAGTTTAGAAGTCTGGAAAGACCAGAGGAATACACGCAAGGCAGCTAGCTAGATAATTAAACTTGTCATACTGTCTACATAGATACACTGAAAGTGAAAACTGGCAAATTCATTTAGTGCTTGAAATTTAAAGCTTCATACACAAAGACCAAAACACGTTGTTTCATACATTTTTGTACCAGGAGAGAAGGTGGGGTTTTTCTCCTCTTCTGAAGGTACCTAGATATAATCCCAGATTCAATCATAAATAGCTCCTTTGCCGTTAGTATTATAGAATATTTATCAAGCAATAGGGATGTAGCTCATTAGTCCTTATGCTAATTTTGCATACTTACAATGTGGCCTTGGCTGAATCTGTTCCATTCTACTCAGCTTTTTAAAAGTGCTCATATTTAGTAGAATTCTTTAAAAAAACTAGCAGTATTTTAAGAGAAGCTCACACATTGTGATCCCAGAGAACAGGCCTGCTCTCTAGACAGGTTCTACTAATTTCTGTTCTGTTCACCCAATCCTTCCTGTAGCCAAAGTTTTATTCTAAAAAAATCTTGTTGGAAAATACATACTCTGATGGTGAAGAAGGATAGTTCCTTCCCTGTACATGCAATGGCTTAGAACATGGAGTAACACCTGATTTTTTGACAAGCTGAGCTACTTTCAAAGATTCTGTGCCCCAAATTGGAAAAAGAAGTAAAACGTGATGTAACGATATACAGCTGCTCATTAGGTAACTGCAGGCTGGAGGTTCCTCTTGCATCTAATCTGCAATTTATAGACAAGATCAACCTGAACTTCTCTTTGGATGCTGAAAAAAAATTTCTGACTAAACGAGGAAAGAGCAACTAACAAGATACACAAAGGACTTATTTACATTTGTTTCTGCACACTTTGTCCTGGCCTGAAGTATACCAGGCAACTTTGACTTTATCAGAATTATTCTGTAGTTTTGTGTAGCAGGTGGAAATTTCACAGGTGCAAATGCTGATGCATTTTTTTGGCTTTTTCTTTTTACATTTTGTTAAAAGTTTTCATAACCTTTGAGCCTCAAAGCATTCTTCTAATCTACAAACTGTTGTGACCAAGTCTATGAACTCAGACTGGGGGAAGGATCATGTGGCTGAGTCCTTGGGCAGGAGCACAGGTGTTTTGCCCAGAGGGTGGAGCTGAAAACACCCCATCAGCTGCTTATAAAAAGCTTTTCAGGTGCTGTAACTAGTTGCATGCAGGATTTTGTGCTGTGAATGCTTGCTTCTGCTTGCAGTTTCTGGTTAGTCTGTTGAGAGCCCCAGAGAGCGTTGCTGGGATTTGAACCTCACATTTGTACTAGACTTAACCTGTTGGGACGATGTTCCTTGGAGGGGAGACGGGTGGAAACTATCTTCTGAGGGGTGCAGCCTCAGGAAAGTGGCTGATCTCGGTGAGTGTTTTCCCTGTTGTGTTTTATAAAACAGCCCAGTTCTTTTTGCCCTCAAAGCTTGAGAATACTTAAGGGTAAAACTTTGGTTGGGTCATGTAACTCTTCTACAGAAGTAGATAAACTTTAGGGACCTTTGGCTATTGCTTGTAAAGCAAAACTTCAACACAAGTATCTACACAGAAGCGATGGGAAGTGTTTTGCAGTTGTTGAGTAACTGCCTATTCCAGTAGTTCATAAGCTATCTGCCACTGATGTTACTTTTATTACAAAAGATCTGAAAACTCAATTTTCAGCTGCAGCTTTTACCTTCTTTGTGCTAGCCTGTCCATGCACCTGCAGGTGCTACTCATGCAGGTGAGCTCAAACAGCCCTGAAGGGATCCAGCCATAATGGACATGATACAGCCAGCAAAGCTTGAAGTTTCCTTGCATACAGTTTTGAAGTGAACATGCACTACTAATATCTTAAATTCACTGGTGAAATATTTTAACACCTGACATGACCAGTCAAACCAGCTCACATGCAAAGCCCAAAATGGGTAACTACATGAGTATGGATTGCATGAAATCTATCAGGAGGGCTGGTGGTGTAATGCTCTCTGGCTCTAGGAGAGCAAAGATCAGGGAATAGCACCCAAAGTGGCCAGAATTGCAAATGGCCGGATCAAATATTGTCAGTAACCTCTTATTCAAATAACAAACCCTGTGTGCAACTACCCCCTAGAAGGTCAGTTGGAAGGCCTTTAAAATAAGAGAAACCTTGTATGGGCAGAAAAATGAACTGGCAGTATGGTCTTAAAACCTTCTTTGGTTCCCCTCTTTACCCTACCAGTCAATTCCAATTTCCACTGGAGACTTACAAGACTATGGAAGCTCCCAGAGTATGCTAAATGAGAGTGGTAATGCTTTGAAAAAGAATAAAATAAATGTAATGCAATTAAAAATAAAACAGAGCACCCTTAATTATTTGTGCTTTTTCTTAAGAGAAATACCATAGGATCTCACTTCAGGTTTTGTCAGAGAGAAAATCCCTCTTTATACAGAGGCCTAAAACAAAAGTTCAGGTTAATTGAGATAGCCTGATTTCCCTTGATAAACCCCCCTGTGTTGTTATTTAAAAAAATAAATGAATGATGAAAGTGTAGAGGTGTAGGTTCAAGAGGGAAAATATTAAAAGGGAAATCTGGCTTGAATATTTTCTAGTATTACTACAAAAATCTTCTGGGCAGAAATACTCTTGGTACTGGTAAAATAATTCTTTAGCAAGCTTCTTAAAAATAAACAAACAAACTAGACATGGTAAGTAGAATAAAATGGCAAGCGAAACAGGGCAGTCCATTATCTTCAAGTTTCTATTGCTTAAAGAATTTATGATGTAACTGGGATTGTCCTAAAAGGCTGCACTGGAAAATAGCTGCTATGAGGGGATGGTTTATAATGTTTCTGTTTTTGACAGGGAAACCTTGCCATCCGGGCAATGCCTGTCACACCAGCCTGTCACCTGAAATTCACGGAGGTGGAGCTCCAACATTGTGATGTTGCACTGCAAAGGTTAGACTTGTCACCAGACACGTAAGTCTGTGTTGCAATCTTTGATTTCTTTCTAAATGCCTGGGAAGCTCATGCTTAAGAATCTCTCCGATAGCTTCTTGTCGCTAGCGCTGTTATGTACGGCTAGTCAGAAAGAAAGTTCAGCAACGCTAAATCTACTCCACTGATCAGAATGACTTTGCTTAGGCTTCAACTGGGGGTCAATTAAGGATGACTAACCTAAGACTGTGTGCCTAAGTTAACTAGTGGATGGGGATATTATGCAATATTAATGTCTGATTACATTTAATTAAAGTAATTAGTGCTGCTGCTTAGATGCTCAAAGTAAAAGAAAAGTGTTCAGACTGTAATGGAAAAATCCAAGGAGGCTTCATGTAAGAAACCAAGGCTTAAATTAAATACAAGTACTGAATTAACTGTTTAGTCTGAAGAAATTACTGTCTGAATCTAGGAAAACATAGGAAAATATTTATTTTATTAATCAAGCTCAGCTAACAGATGAGGTTTTACTAGGGGTTAAGTCATTACTGAAACAGTATTTCCCTCCCCACAATTACGCTGGTGTTTCCATAATAATGTAGTCACGTATGAGTGGGAATGTGCCGCATTCGTGTGTGCGGACCCCTGGAGCATTTTAGACAGCAGCCCGGCTCCTGTGCTGTACAGGAGCTACTCTTACAAGCTCGTTTACATGCAGCCCACATCCCAGCCTACAGTCTCATTTAACAAGGTTCTCTAGCTACTGGTTATTCTACTAGAAGTTCTTGCAGACTGATCATGTCAACTCTGCCTTTGTCTATAAATCCTGCTGAATTTATACTGCTTGAGAGCTGATTTGTTGCAAACATGTTACACAGACATAAGGTGATAAGTTTTTGCCTGTCATGCCTTCAGCCTTCTCATAACAGAAGGAAAACTGGATAAATGCGAAGTTTATTTCTGCTGTGTGTTGGCACACTATGGACAACAGCCTTTGTGTGTTTTATGGGGAGAAGGTGAGGGGGATTACTTGTATTTTATGTCTATGCAAAAATCTCTGACATCCTTATTCAGTCTGTATCTTATTGCAGCTGCTTTTGTGGTTTGGTTTTTTTTTCAATTTACTGGGAACAACTTCTACTGAGATATATGAAGATGCTCTAGTATCAGCATGACACAATAGAATGAGGGATTCTGATAGCTTTTACCAAACCTATCCATAACAACAGTGAAATAACAGCAGCTGGAACAATAAAATAAGGATTGAATGCTATTCTCCTAGTGGTGAGCACCAAGGATTTACCTAAACAAATACAAGCCTCCCCTCTCCAGAGAAAAGGAATGACTGAACAGTGGCCGAGAAGGATGCCCTTCTTTAGCTACAGCAAACTTGCAGATAAGCATAATGGTACTGCCTACAGCGTGTGGGGATGGACATGTAACAGTCCGCATCCATGTTGTGAAAGGAGGCAGTGGTTTTCCCCAGTATAGGATCAGAGGTGCATGCTGTGTATGACACCTTAAATATTACTTGATCTTAGGGAAAAAAAAAAGATGCTGGACTCAAAAGTCTAGGTCATGAAAGGGTTGTGGACAGTTAAGCAGTGTCTCCTAATTGCTTGCTTGGCTGTCGAGGGCTTACTTATAAAGAAGTTTCTCAGAGTTCTACCTCATGCTCTGTTTCTGCGTCTTGCCCTTAGCAAAGCCATAAAGAGTCTGTAGCAAGAATTGCTCTGAGCCACTTCCCAAAGAGTCCTTGTGATGCGCTGACTGAAATAGTTTGGTCTGGCTCAGAAGAGAACAGATGTGTCACTTGGAGTGGGATGAGATGACTCTGCGCTTCCCAGCACAGCCGGCTCGGGGGACAAAGTGCTCCTGGGGCTTCATCTGGCAGCCAAGCCACCCTGGGCACTGTCTGCTATGTTCAAGTCCTGGCTGTGTTCTCCATTCTGAAATGACTGTGAAAGACTAGAAGGCTGTGCCCTACCTGGTGCAGCATTACCCCATCAGTTCTCAACTTCACAATCTAGGGAGTCCTTAAAGATACCTGTGTTTACTTGGAAATGTGCCTGCGGTTGCAGAGAGTAGCTCTGCCAGGTTTCTACACCAAAATCATCATCCTTGTATCTAAGCTATAAAACATACGAGAATTTATTTAGGATAAAACCCCATCTCTCCCACAGCTTTTTGTCTGATTTAAGGCTCTGTTCTCTATTCTGTGCCTCAATGAATCGCTGGCAGGAGCCATTCTTAGTTGTTCAGTTTTCAAAGAATCCCAAGTTTCCCCGTCTCCCTGCTCTGCGCTCCTGTTCATACACTTGTGTTACCTTCCTGGCTTCTCACATCCTCAACTCACAGCTTATGTTTGTTAAGCTAACTTTTGTTAAGTGCTTAACCTTGCAACACACATGACTTATTGCTGCTCTGGGAACAGAAGCAAAGGGCAGGCAGGTTTCGTGCACTGTAGGCAAATGATTTCTATTATTGCAGAGTTTTGTAATATCCAGGAAATATCCCTGTGTTTCTCAGTATGGCTTCCAAACTCAGGGAAAAACACTGTAGACTTTCTACTATGTTCCTTGTGTTCCCTGATATAAGTAAATGAGATAAATGAGACGAGATAGCAGGAAATCAAATAGATAGTAAGATATCTGGGAGAAAATCATGTTTTAAAAAAGGTGCCATCCTCAGAACTAGACGCAAGTGGAGATTGCCTTGCTCCCAACCTCCTGTCTACCCCGTGTCTCACTGATCTGATGATCATGCTTCCTGCACTGGGCACTTGGAGAAAGTAGGACATTAAAATAGTGTTAGCTGTGCAAACCTTCCACTGAGGAAGCAACCTCCAATTTAGGTCTGAGCAATGCAGGGACCCTGTTTAGGAAGTAATTAGATAAGCAACACTTCATATAATAGATCTACTACCTTGAATTCAGCATCTTTATATGAATGAAAACCCGTAAGTAGTAAATTTTTATGTAATCCAATGAAAAACTACATAAAAACGAGGAAGGTTGGTTAAAAAAAAAACACCTAAATGGTAAAATGGACAGTGGGATTGCCAGAATATAAACTAAGTCTTAAGGTGTTATGTGTTTATTCCAAGCCTTTGTTTAAATAGGGCCAAGAAGCCAGCAAGCTTCAACAGAAAATTAAAGGAGGTGGCTAAGAAATGAGAGTATCCTTCATAAAATGGGGTCCAAATAAGAAAAATGGAAAAGATTATAAGCTCTGACAAGCTAAATATAAAACTAAAATACGACAAGCAAAAAGAAGACACCGAAGTACAATTTGCTAAAGGCATAAAAGCCGCCAATAACTCATTTGAAATGTATGAGAGGCAAGGATTCTGCCTGAGTCTGTAGGGCCAGCTGATGATCAAGGTGCAAAAGGAGCACGTGAAAGACAACGCAGCAGCAAAGCTGATTCAGTTCACTCCTCATTGCTTACAAAGGGAGGTGCCCACGGAGGAGCTTCTTTATGGGGAATAAATCTAAGAAATTGTCTCAAAATCAAGCATCAGAAAAATGACTTCTAGTATCAATTGATAAAATGAACAAATTCATTAGGGTCAGTCAGAACTCTGGGATCAATCACTATCACAGTCACTTGAATTGCCAAAATACATAAAATCTGCATCAGTCTGACAGATAAATAGTAATGAATATGATCCAATTTTTAGGGTGCTTATTTTTCCCAAGGTATCTGCTACTGGTCACTGTCAGTAATAGGAGACGGAGTCTAGTCAAGACAGTGGAGTTACTTCTGCGTTGCACCACACTAAGACTGCAACATTGGCTTTGAAGTTTGCTCAACTTCAAGAGCAAAGATTTGCTGAATTTAAGTTACTCCAGAGTTTGAGTTTAAATAAAAGGAGTCAACTTATTCATGCAGCAGATCCTTGTTTATATACTTAAGCTTTAACGTCAGCCCTGGCAATAGCATAAAACACAATCAGATTGTATTTGTGCAGCAATTATTCTTGCCCTGTGTAATTACTGGTCCCTCAGATAAAATCTCAAGCTACTTTATTGAAGCTGGGAATTGAAACCACAGAGAGAATCAGCTATCTATGTACATCAATAAAGCAGTCCATTAATTATTTCCACCTACTCAACTTGAAGAAAATTACCATACTAATGCCTCTGGATAACCACATGACCTGTTCTGCTTCTACATAAAAGCCAAACGTAAAGTCATAAAGGCTTTGAGAGATAAATCAGGGACACCAAAGAAATGACAGAGTATAGAATGGCATTCATGTAAGTAATTGGTCACAGAAATCTCCAGGCTGCAGTAATATTAGACAGTATCACAATGGTTTCAAATTTGAGAACTGAAAGTATTCTGATTTCTTTTTAAGAAGCAAAAAGTTGATAGCTGAAATATATCCTCAAGAGTAAGACAGCATTACCATTATTCAACAGATGGTAAAAAATATTACATTTTTTTCATCAATAAATCTTGAAACATATCAAAAAAATGAAAATTGTGAAGAACTCTAACAGCATCATGTTGCATACTGCTAACTCCATACTGGTCTGTTCAAATGTCATATTCCTTCTGTATGAAGGACTCTCAATGACAGGAAAAGTTCAACAACTGCACTGGCTAAATGAGAAAGAGCAGAAAGCTGGAAGGGGGCAAGGAGGAGTTAAGATTCTGGCAAGACTCTTTTAAAAAAAGTGTTAATTTTCTGCTGTGCTTTTAACAGAGAGATCCTGCAATACCCTCTTCAGTTTACCTTTTAAATTAGAGCTGCTTATTTCTGCCTAATTAAACATTGTCTTCAATTAAGAGTATTACCCGGGAAAAAGTATTTAGCCATCACAATTAGTGACCTCTAACCTTGCAAAGCTTTTGCTTATTTTCACCTACACGTTGGGGATGATACCAGTGTAGAAAACACTGCCACTTCTTTCATTACGCTCATTAAACCAGACTAACTCACCTTTATAAACTACGTTAATCTTAGGGTAAAGAGCAGTAACGCAACAGCATGTAATTACATTTTTCTTTGCCACACTGTGGTGAGTTAATACATATACTAAATGTATACAATCAAATACTACTTTAATGTTTCCTAAAAGTGTAGGTCAGCTGTTTAAAAGGTTCTTGCAGATGCTTTTCATGTTATCTCTTCTTTTTGCATTATTAGTATGGCAGGAGTAGGAAGGGGTTTATCTACAGGCGGAGGTATATCCAGGTCCAAAACTAAGCAACTTCAGTAACGATCTTCCAGGGCCATTGTTACTACTATTCTGAAAACAGAATGTACTTCTCTCTCTCTCATTCAATCACAAGGATATGCAATCTTGGGGAAAACTTTGTGTAATGTTGGTGAAGTTCCCGCTGCTGAAGGGATTAGCATAACTATGTCAAGAAATTGAAGTGAAAACAGATTGAAGGTTAGCTTAGAGGTGAAAAAGGAACTGGAATGTTTAGTGGAGTCGGCACCGACTGCTCATTGCAATGTCAGTCTTGGGTAAAGGAAATCCTTCTTGGTAAAAGAGCTAAAAATGAAAAAGGGGAGGGGAGGAAGGCAACACCCTCTCCCTCTTTTTCTCAACACAAGACACTGAGCAGACACGTGGACTGGATCAGTGCCTGTGCCTGCCATTCAGTCATGCATTGGGCTCCCTTATCTCCGCCAGTGCCTGGGATGCTGGTATGAATAACTAGCTGCATCAATTACTTGCCAATCAGCTGGCAGTTTCTAATCAACTCTGGTCAGTCCCTCAGTCATCAATTGCTGCCAGGGCTCAACAGATTCCCCTTGAAGCAGGCAAAGAACAAGTTGGCAATCACAACTGAGTAACTTTGCCTGACACTCATAGTAGTTTGGGGGGTGAAAAAGAGGAAGAATTTGGTCTGGATTTAAATGTAGACTGAGAGAGAAAAAGGTGAAATGCAAAAAATCTGTGATGGTTGTTCTGCCCTTTAGGGCTTGGCACAGAATGCAAGAAACCCAGGTCTGGAGCTATCAGATGATCTCTAAAAGTAAGCTTTCCTCTTCATGTTTCTTCATCTTTCATTTTTCTGCTTCTGCTGTGGTTCATGCTGTAAAAAAACAGGGACTTTGGCTGTTACTGTTAAAATGAATGACTGTTCTGAGGCAGGTGACATCTAGGGTTTTAAAGAAGATCCAGAAGAGAAGTGAGGAAAGCTTCACATAGATGAAATTGGAACATGGGAGAAAGTTGTTCGGGGAAAAGTAATTTGGAACTTATTGTTTTAAGGAAAGGGGAAAGACTGCTTATCCAGCAGATAACTTGAGCTCTGTTCTGTAGATTCAGCTTTATTTTAATGTCTTTGGGATACTATCGATCCTTTTGCTGCAAAATATAAATGAAAGAAGGAACATAAAATTACAAAAGACAGCATATTTATTCTATCAGAAGTGCTCTTTCTGGATATCCCAGTGGTTCACAGCATACTGTCACTAAAATAAACATAACGCTCAGGTAGTAAGTTGGAATTTAACTATTTCTTGCCCCATTTGGTATCTGTCAGCACTTCCTTCGTTAGAATGAATATAATGAGCATCACATTCTGAAACTACAAGGTGTTAAGGGATTCAGTTTGGAGAAGGCAGGCACTAAGGTTTAAGGGTTATGTACAAGGAGCGTCCAGTAAGGGTTAACCAGTCCGGTTCTCCAAAATGCTTCTGTGTGTGACAGAGGCCTCTTGAGAATTTCGTGTAGCGATGTACTACTTTGGTTTCCCATGAGACTCTTACAGCTAATGACAGCAAGTAATGCAGAAATGTCCTGGCTCTGCTGACTTGCGAAGACAAGTGAGGAGCAAGCAGAGAGTTCACCACTGAGTGCTGCAGTTCATATCTGTAATGACAGTTCAAGACAGAAACACTAATATTCTGTGCTCTGGTATTTTCTAGAGTAATCACATTTCTCTGACCCCATTCCACGGGGCTGTGGCCCTGCCTCAGGATGCCATTTCCACAGTGAGATTACCAAAACTCTAACTTTGTTCTTAGAAAGGCCAGACGTCCTTAGGACAGCTGACTAGATGAACTTACTGGCTGAAAAAAAGAGCTGTCTGGGTAATACTGATCTCTTTGAAATCCAACACTGTGCTGCCCAGCTACAACTCTAAACAGAGGCATTACTACAAAATATTTTGCAATGGAAAGGAACCTTGGCCTCTCCTCAGCTGTTACATCAAACTGTTCAGTTAACTGCTGTCCAGTGACTGATCTTCCACTGAGTGATCCACTGCTTTTCCTAACCACAGTTACATTCTGAAGATCTGGTATTTCTGATAGGGAAGAATCTAGTCACAGTGCCCTTGATAATATGTATGTATAACATGTGGCATGCAGCCTCTGCAGGTAGGCTGCGGCTGTGCACAGAAGCCAGCTGAATGGTTACCTAGGAAATCCTGCATGTTTAGGGAGAGTCTAGCGCTCTCCTACCGAGCGATTCTGTCGAAATACTGCTGGGATGTTTCTGCTGCCCTGTGTGTGCAACAGGCAGAAGCACAAAAGACTTAGTGGTTCCTCCCACTCAGGATGAACCTGGCTGGCTGGGAGTCCCAATGACTAAGGCTCTTCTAGAGGAGTCTCACTTGTCTTCTCCCTTCCTTCTGAATAACAGTGTTTGTTCCTTACTGGTCTCCACAACATTTTATAAACTCTTCACACAGGAATTACGGTCTGAGCTGTAAGGGGATAGCTGAGTGCAAGGGTAATCCTTCGGCTGATGCCACATTAACTGATCTCCGTATTCTGCGTGCAAACCATGGCACAAACGCACTGCACAGGAAGCGTAACGGTTTCCTACCCAACAAATCCCTGCATCGTCAATCAGCTGAATGCCAGGCGGTAACCAGTATGAGTGTAAGTCTGGTCATTATTGGCCTAATTTTCAGAAATGGTGAAATGCATTCTCTGAATTCTCTGAAATTGGGTGAAAACAAGAGAAGGTGGGAAAGAATTCACTTTTTCTCTAAAAACTGGGCTACTTAAGTAATGTGAAAATACTATCGGTGTAGTGTCTAGTCCAGAAAAATCCTGTACAAACAACATAAATACTGAATAACTTCCTAAAGGGGAAAGAAACTGCATTGGTACTGGAAATTCCCTACAAACCAGAGAAGAAATGAAATTATTAATATTCACCAAATGGCTAAAACATAACAAATAGCTGGAGAGACATCTCATGGTATACACACCTTTCCTCTTCAAACTCCAAACTTGCTTCTGCTTGTTAGAGCTATTCAGGTGGGTTTGTCCGTCATCCCATTGGTTTTTGTAGCAAACACAAGGCAAATAGTACATGATTACTCAAGTTTTTGCATACCTATTATCCAAGCAAGTTTTCTGGTTTTAATATCCTTTATGAACTTGTCATTATTAGGAACTCCTCTACCATCGCATTAGTTGCCATATGTGTTGCTCAAATACACTGCAGTGTTTTTAATGGCAAGGTCGTATTTCAAACCTTTTGGTCAGTTAATGCATTCGGTTTTGAATTCTGCTGTGAATCTGAGCTTCCAAACAACCTTGCTGATCTTGCTGAGGCTGCTTTTGGGCAGAGATTACGGTAAATGAAACTGCTGAATTCTGCTGTCAGTGAGGAAACGTTTTGGAAATATATTGGTTTCACAAGGCTGTGAAGGTTCTTAAATACATATTTAGGTGAGTATTTAATCATGCCAGTAAGTGTGTTCTCATTTACTTTGAAGTTTCTGTATTTGCAGTCAAATACAGAGGAATGTCTTGCAGCACTCCCATCAGACAGGCTAACTGGGAGGGTTTTCAAGCTGGTTTTGTCTGCAAACATAAACCCCCCCAAACCCTCCTCCAATCCCCAAAAAAACAGAAGGGGGAAAAAAAGCAAACAAACAAGTACTCTAGGCAGTGCTTGGGAGCGGAGACGTGGAGGAGAGAGTGCTGGATGCAAAGGAAAGAGGTTTGGGCAGGAATCTGCAAAGCAGTGCAGGGAAGGGCAGCACAGAGTGTGGAGGCAGCGCGTAGGTGAGGCGGGGGGACACCGATCCACTGCTGTTCTACTGCTTTGTAAAAAATGAAGGTAGCCTGCAAGTTTCAGCAGCTACAGGATTCAGCCTGTAGGGGCTGAAATTTATGTTGAACTTAGCACAGACTACAGATTTTGATCTCTACTCTCATGCCCTTTTGCTGCCTAAATTTTTAGTCAAATCTCTGTAAAAAAATAGGTAAATATATTTATGTATCTTATTTAGTTGTATTGCAGTACTAGACCTTTGGTGTTAAGAATTGAAAGTATGTAAGACCAGGACACACATGACTTTTTTTTTTTTAAACACTTGCATTTGTTTAAGAAAAGGCTTTCTCAAGTGCTACAATATATCATTAAATCAGAAGTGGTGAGTTAAACCATGCCAAGGTATTGCTGTTACTTATTCCACCTAAAATTAGCCACCAGAGGGCAGATCATGTGTTCTTAAAGGGTTTGAGTGTTGTGCCTGGGATCTGAAATGGGCAGGACCTGATTAGTGCTTCCTCTGAGGTCAGTGTCTCCAATCTCCTTGTAAATGGCTCTTCAGTGGATGGGGAGAACAGGCACGGGATTACATAAAGAAAGAGCCAGAGAAGGACGGCCACGGAGACTGTGCAATAAAGCAGGGCTATGCATCACGGCAGTCTCCCAGCTGCTGGCCAGAGGCCACAGGACTGAGCATCAGGTCAGAGCAGGCCCACAGGGCAGGGTGTCCAGAGAGGGTTACCTGCAAACAGCTCAAGGAGACTCTCAGTGTAAGCCAAAGTGCCAGGACAGCACGGATACTCTGAAGATGGAGGCTAAAGGAGCTATCTCCTCTGTTATAGGGCAATGCTGTCATAGCCTTGTGTGACTCTGATATGATGCTATTGCTGTTTCTAATCTGATCATGCGTGATCTCACTGCTAACACATACTGTAAAGACACAAAGAGCAACTCCCCCAAATTGCTTTGGAAGCTTCCGACTGCAGTCAAATGCACAACTCCATCTCGCAGTGGAATCCTGAGATCAAATTTGCTCTGAATGCATCAGCAAGAATTGATGCAGGTAACAGGCAAGGAGTGAATGCTCCCTCTTGATGTTAAGACAGGGTTTGGAAATGCGCTGCTATGCTGCCATCAGTGCATGGAAATGGAAGTGCACCGCCTTGATGCGGAAAGCCAACAGGAGTAACTGGGTTGTGAATGTCAGGTGTGTGCTCAAGGTTAGATCAAACAGCCGCTGCAAGGAGAACCCTCATTATTTCCAACTAGCAACTCCACAAACTCTGACTGAAAAGCTGTTTAGCACGGCAGGAATCTTTCCAGAACCCTTCCTGAGCTGATGGTTCTCTTAAGCTGTGGGTGTGTATGCACACCTCATACTAGTGTCAGTCAGAGCACTACGAAAAATGCTGCTCATCTGACCAGTGCTGGCAGGTGGCATAAGTTTGTAAGGCAATAACCATGTGACATTTTCTTTCTGCGGCTTGTAATGACTTATTTCAGCTCATGAAAAATGACAGTAGCGCATGCACACTATATGAGAAATACAGCAGCGCATGAGCATTATCAAATCTGCAAGGTAACTGTTCCACCTTGAAGAGGGTCACAGCAACACCCAATACGTTTTATCCAAGCAGTGGAGAGACCAGTCAGAGGGGCAATGCGCAGAACGCAGGGTTGTACAATCTTTCACAAGCACAAAGGCCATAATCTACTTCCCAGTGTGTCACGGGGAGAACAGAGGGCCCGTAGCTCTAGAATGCTCCTGACAGCCTATTTTTCTCTGCCAGAGACTATAACAGCTCAGAAGGAATGAGCATCAATTGCTTCCAAGGGAGACGTGTAAAAGATAATGTATGTTGCCTTTTTGGCAGCAAAGATTCACCGAAAGATAGTGCCTTGGAGGCTTTATTACTTGTGACCTTCACACAGAACCAAATACATCTTATTTTCTCAGTAATTTCAGCCTGTGGATACAGCATTTGATGGTCTTTTAGCAGCAGAAGAATAAAACCACACCTTCCTTGAGAAAAAGAGGTTTAGGAAGAAAAGTGTTAAATGGTTACATCCAGATGGAGTAGAAAATTTATGGTCATGCACACAGAAAAGGCTGCATAGATGACTAATGTCAAAAGTACCTTCTTCTGGATCCAAGCTCTTAAATCAACTCTAAAATTTATTACAAATATGATTATGAAATATATCAAATATACATCAGAGTCAAAATCTGAAGCCTCATAATCATTGAAAATCTAAGTCTAAGTTGACCTCTGTGTCACAGGCTTGTTAATATTTTTAGAAATCAAAATATGAACCGAGTAATCCTGGAAATAGGGCTAATTGAGCTAGTTAATTGTAACTTTGGAACTACCAGCTCTTAACCTTTCCTACCTAATTTTTTTTTAAGAAAAAAATTCTTCTGGCTTAAGTTCCCACTTGATTTTTCACTTTTAATTTGCATTAGTTGAATAAACATACTGAAGTAAATGTTCTCTCTGGCCCAACAGAGAAACTGCACCTGTTGAAAGGTCATTTAGAACTATAACAAAGTGCTTCCCTATATTGGCCAGTGTCTTCCATCAGTGCCCCAGTCTGGCTTTAACACTAGCAAAAAATAAAGTACTCCTTTTTAAACACAAATTACATTAGCTGATCTGAATACAATTAGTGTTCCATGATTTCAGTTTGCGTGCTCAGTAAAAAAGTGAACACAGACTGTGTTTTCATGAACATAATGCTTATTTTTCTATAACAGCCTTATGTGTTTTAGGTATATGGCAATGTGCTTTCCTAGAAGTGCATAAGTAATACTAGAAGTAATATCCAGAAGGCTCAGTAAATACAGATTAGCTATCTTTAGTGTTCTTGCTTCTGTTTAAACTTCCTCTAACACAAAGCTACGCATAGCTAAGTCAGTAATCAGAAATCCTATTAAAACTGCCGTGTACAAATACCCTTTCCCTATAGATGAAGTTTACTCTCAACAAGTTTTTCCAGTATGATCTGACCAAATAAAGAAAAGTAAACACCAGGCTCAGAATCAAAATTGTATTTCTTTCCAGTTTACTTAACCGAGTTTCTGCGCTGTCCCGGGCAGACAGGAAATGGAATGATTTCTTTGAGACTTGACAGGACAAATAGATTTTTTTGTTTCTTTTAAGAAAAGCCTTCTGTCTTGATCTCTCACAACAATATGTACGATGACATTTCTGTCTAAGCTTTAAGAAAGGTATTTCAAGAATCAAAACAGTTCAGTTCCTACCCTAATTTTCAAACAGCTGTAGAAATTTTGCTCAACTGTAGTGGTACACAGCAAAATAAAAATCCCTCTTGGTTTGTATTCAGCTTAGCAGAAGAGCAACAGTGGTTTAGCAACGATAAACTTTGTGCAGTGACTGAACTTCAGTCTGCGTGCCTTCTTAACAGGAAAGACTGAATATGTTACAAGGAAAATGGAAAGTGCTTATTTCAGAAATATTTTCTAAGTAAAAACTTGAATGTGAATCACAAGACTGTAGCAAAACAAACAAAATTTCTCATGGCTAGTGTTAGCAACATTGCCTTGTCTTAGCTGTTCTCCCCAGGATTACCTTGCTATTTAATTGTGGTGCAAGAGAAACAGGGCGAAGTCTGCATTTCAGGCAATTGTCATTGGAAGGTTTGGCTACATCAGTAGCGATGCTTTTTCTTTGTTCTGCCCTATTAGCTGTTGTCAGCTAGGGTAACGGATATATCTATTATGCTGCTGAAGGAAACCAGCAGAGCAATATAATGACAATTCCTGGACCACTTATAACCAGCCTACCACCAAATGTACAAGAGGAGTATTAATTTATTTTCTGTAGCATTAACTGTGGACAATTTAATATAAAAATGGTCTCTATACATCATTTCTTGGGACTTGGCCCAGTGATCCGCTCCTCGGTCTTAGGAGGTGAAGTAATACTTTTTGCTATATTTGCGTGTGAGTTATTTCATAGCATAACAATGCCTGGTGTTCTTGTTCCTCTGCTGATTTGCTATGATTGTGATTTTTTGTAATAAGCACTCTTTTGAAACCTCAGTGGGATGATTTCAGCGGCAACACATCCTAAGTTTGAAAATCTAAACAGCTTCAAAAGGGAACAATCTGAGCACTGAATATTTCCTAACAAGAAAGAAATAGCTAACAATAATAAATTATCTGGCTCTGTAGAAAACAGTTTTGCTCTTGGTGATTCAAAATGGATGTATTGCAGGTGTTTTGGTGGAAAAACATCCAGGTTTAGATTATCTAAAGTTTCTTCTCATTTCTTCTTTTGTGCATGTTTCAAAAAATTTTTATCATTTCTTCAGCAAAACATGTTTCAGTATTTTGTCCCCTCAGAAAAGCCATAGTTATCAAGTCATCCCTTTCTTCGCCGGCTGAAACAGTTTCATTAAAATAGAATTAGTGCTTGCAGTTACATGCTTCCCTGAGTTAGACACATTCTGAATACACATCACTTGCCAAAACATACTGAATAAATTATCCACATGTAATTCCACATTTATGCTTAATGTCTTTTACAGTCCCTGAAATTCCCCCTTTAACTTCTGCTTTTTGGCATGTTTCATGCATGTTCTATTTTTGCTAGGTAGCATATAAAATCGAAGTGGACATAACCTCTTACACAGAGGGGATATTTGCAGGTGGCTGAGGAAGGATCTCTGGTTTTGCTCACACAACTGAGTTTGCCCATTTTCAGTCTCTCTTCCTTAAAAAAATACACTCCAGTGTATTTTATTAAATATTATTTATTAAATCAATTAAATTGATTTAATTAAATAATACAGATTATAAAATGAAAAACTCCACAAACTGTAACCTCTGGGAAATTTCTTCTCTGGTGCCATCGGAAGCTGCTTGCTGCCACCTTTGGTGGAAGGCTTTTGTGATGCATTTTAGATCAAAAGTTCTTATGAAATGTTGCCTGGATAAAGAAGTTCAGATGGACTGCCTAATGTGCAAGTCCACGGCAGTCATCACAGACCTGCCTGGGTATCTCCAAAGACTTCAGTGATTATGAAGTCTCCAGTTCTACAAACCTCTTTGAAAAAGAAGGAAGCACAGTTTGTGCAGCCTAGTGAGGTTTCTTTAAAATAGCTTTTCCCTGAGGTAACGCTTCTTATAACTCCTTAGAAGTCCAAAAACACTCTATAACTCATTAAGCAGATAAACCTCACTTTCTGCAGTCAAAATAAACCTGTTCCTTCCAAGGCAAGTGCCCCTCTCCACAGGCTGAAGATGCATTAAGCTCACATTTGAAACAGGCATTAACAGTATTAAAACCCCAACACATTTTGATGGACTCAGGTTTCCTCCTGTGAACTATTCCTTATGTGTATGTAATAGGTGTTCTTTAACACATGCATTACATATCTACTTCTAACTGCTCCTGAGTCATGCTTCCTGGTAGAATCATGCTTGGTCCCTCTGTAACGGAGGAGAAGGTGCTTCTCCTCAAATCTTCTGCTGGAGATGTCATTCTCAGTCATGTAAAACCAGCTGGATGTTAAATCCTAGATCTCCAGATCCCTGAAAACTCACTTGGGTATCGCAAAGCAAATTGAAACCCAGTCAATGAGAAACTCCCCCAGTGAGGACACCCAAGCCTAGATAATAAGGTAATTTCCATTTCAGAGATCTGATACGAACTCTCGCTAGATCCTTCTCACATTGTGCTTTTAAGTAACACATAAGGTTTAAGATGATTCCTGTAACTCACTAGCCTGTATACAAGAAAAACTTTGAGATATTCTTCCTTAGTTTGTTTTCAAGCTGAATATTCTATATTTAACTTATTATTGTAGTCTAAGGTGCATGAAAATTTGATTGTGACAAACCATTAGGCAAGTTCTTGTGCATTACCTTGATAACGGATGAATGCAGACAGCTTCTCTACTTCTGTCTGCTCTCATACTTAAATACTCTTTCCTAACTCAGCCATCCTGTCTGAACTCCCTTAAAAAGATCTTTGGATGTTTTCCTTTAAGCTTAAGCAGTATCTGACAGGATGCTCTGTAGCTAACATTTAATAACTTTCATGATGAAAAAAGCTGCTCAGCATGGAAGTATGGAAACTCATAAATACGTTTAGCTTCTCATGTCTTGTCTTAGTCATGAAGGAGGTGTAATTAAATAAATTGAAACTCCCAAGTTTGTCAAAAGAGTTTTAAAGTTCTTTCTCATTTTTCCTAGTTCTTCTTATCCCTTGTGTATTAGCATTTCTAAATTTTAAAGAAACCCTATTAAATTTTGCATTAGAAAACAACTTCCACAGATCCTGAATTTGGCAATGGCTGGTCTGGCCACTGACTGCACAGGAGCAGGTGGCACTGGGAACAATAAATAGATTTAAAATTAAGTAAGCTTCTTTTCAGTCCTTAAAAACAAGATGATGTCAACATTTCAGGCTTAGGCTCAACATTAAACAAGACATAAAATTAGGGCAGCTTCCCTGAAACTTTGCCGTAAGGTAAAAGCACCTTAGCGGCAAATACCTGCCACAGCTCTTAAGAAAGCAAAATACCCAAACCTTCACAAGCATGTTTGTAATTACCATTTTTACCTTTTCCCTTGACTTTTCCAGAAGGAAGAGAAATTGTGAGTTCAAGTGGGAGAAAAATTCCTCCATTTTGAATCTCTGAATCTGGGTGTCTCTGAACTTGCGCAACTACATAAACCAGGCAGGCTTGTTAAAATGCTTTCTTCGTTACCAGAATGATCACCCCCTCTTAAATGTTGACAGAAGCTGTCATTTACATCTGCCCATTATTCACTCTATACATAATGCTAGTTAAAATTAACACCAGCACTGGCTTGCAGCTTGTCCTTTAACACTTACATGCAAACCTGTCAGTTCTGCACATTAAGATACATTTACTCTTTTCAAAACACATTCAGGCTGACTACTAATTCTACAGTCCTTGACTTCATAGGCAGTATAAACTTTTAAATGGTAATTGAGTCATCTTTTGATGAGCTGAAAGGGAGAGCAAAGTATGATGTTGCCAACAGCGTGCTGTTTGCTCAGCAGTAAAGTTTATGGAGTGCTGCTTTATTCAGACAAATTATTAGGTTCAGTACAGGTGGTAGGTGGATGACACACAGTCATGATATACAGAAAATCCATACCCATTATCTAGCGGCATCTTCTAGCCTTGAGATCTGTGAATTTACAGCTGACTTTGGAGCTATGGCTGACACTGACGTTCAGCATGGAGTCTATGTCACTGCCCCTGTGGAGGGCATAAAATTCACAAGTAGAAAAGGTTGGTAGGGGGACCTATTCCTCATTTTTTTGATAACTATTAAAATTCTGGCATACTGGGGGTTTTTTGACAATGTTACTACTAAGAGTACAGATGGGAAAATGAGACAGTTTTCTACATGTCCCCTCATGCAAGCACCATATTCTCTTTTGCTATAGTGAATTGCATGAGCTCCTTATTCTTTTGTTTTTGAACCCAGTATGTCAAGACTGCATAAGTCAGCAGTGCATATTTGCTGCCAACTTTTTATACCATTGACAAACAGAGCCACTGCTGAAAAATATCCCAGGGCAGACTATTCATAACCAAGTCTTCTGTTTCCATATTGAAATACTACTTGCATTAGCACTTTTTGCATTGTATATTGCCTGCTGATTTTTTCTGAACAGTCTTTTATTTTGAATGTCACCAAAAGTGTCTGAAACTTAGAAAGTGAATTAGACAGTGGTTCTCCTTTCTCTGTTGACTTTAGTGCTTGAAATGGATGAAAGCCAAAGTGCCTCTTCGTTAGTCTAAACCAGTTTTTGTGTAGACATTGTACTTTTCCCTTTATGTGATCTTTATTTCTTTATTTTAAATAGAAGGCAAAAGGAGAAAGTATGATTTAAACGTTATCAGAAGATTCAAACTATTTTTTTCCATGTGGACGTAGCTCACTTTATGTTCCTTTAAGAGACTAACTTTCACCAGCTGTGAGGCATTTGCACAGTGCTGAACCCCTGAAAACCTGCCTGAATTATCAGGTTCTAATAATTGCATCGGATCAGGAAATACTTGCTGTCAGCTTAGCATTTCATCTTCTGCTGTTAGACCTCCTATCAAAAACATGGTAAAAGAGAAATACTAGCTATATGGAAAAGGTTCCAAACTGGTGAAGCTTTGCTTAATAGAGCTGCACTGACTTTATTAAAATGTGAGGGTTTGGTTCTCCACTATTTTCTGTTCTTAAAATATATCCAACTTAGCCTAAACCATCTAACGTTTTTCAGATGAACTGCTAAATCCTCAGACAGCACTACCTGGCGAACACAGAGCATAAATATCGTTCCTTCTTACAAAGTACTTAATAGACCCAGTTTCTCTGTTCTTCTGAGAAATTCCGGTTGCTGTCTCATGCTTTTATGTATTGCGCTGCACTTTATAATCCTCACTTGTCCTAAAGAGACTTGATGCCAAATTCAGTGCTAAAGCTCCCAACAGAATGACACCACTTCAAATTCAGCCTTGCCTGGTTATTTCACCTCATGAATTAAGGAACTGAATGGTTATGACACCTTTTATTTCGTTAGATTTCACATACTCCAGATGACAGGAATAATTTTCAAAAGGCAGAGTAAAGGGTAGAGTCTGTTCAGGTGGAATCCAGTCAAGTGTGACTTGCACATGCCTTTCTGCCCCCCAAAACATATTTCTGGATGATCTACAGTTCCAAATTCCTTTTAAACAAAACTTCCCTCCAACCTGTGTTGTGGGCTCCTGCAACTATCAGGCCCTTGCTGTATACAAAAACTGTATTCCTCTGACATCTTCATTTCTTTCCTTCTGTTAAGATTAAAAAGAAATAGGGAAAAAAAGCATGCTCTTCTATGTCTTCTCGGTAATGTCATTTATCTTATTCTGATCCTTCTGACAGCTTGTAATGCTTCCAGAGCTTACATTTCAAGGAACTTTTCAGCAGTTCAATCTCCTTTTGGGTGCCACCCTGGCCTCAATTCACCCAGCTGAAACATGGCCAAGCGTTTTGAGGGGCAGCAGAGATGTATTTCAGAAGAGTTAAAGGTGGAATAAGCAGCATCAGGCTGCCTCTCCCTTCAGCACTTCTGTAAGGTTGGGCTCAGCTCTTCTGAAGTTTCCTAGATGAGGCTGGCCACAGGTTGCACTGAACATGACGTAACACCAAAGCATCATTTGATCAGCTTCTGCTGAGGCAGCCTTATCAGCTTCTGAGAATCAAATCTCTCAATGGCAGAGAGGAAAATATTTTGGCAAACTTCATTGTCCCTTCCCTCTTCCTGGAGTGAGAGGAAGCACAAGGAGTCCTAGCAGCAGCAAACGGTGCTGTCTGGGTTGTTCATTGTAACTGAGGGCGAGACCCTTGTTATGCCTAGAAAAGCACAGACCACAATAGAAGTGTTCTTCAGAACAGAAGCAGAAATGAATTTACCATCCTTATTCTTCTGACTAATAGAAATCCCTCCATGGCACTCTGTGCATCTGATTAAAGCTACTACTGTGTTTGAAAGCACATGGATACACCATTTACAGTTATTGCTCAACAACTTGAGTGATCCTAAGGACGTCATCAAGAAAGTGATAAGAAATTTAACTTGTTCTACCACTGTACACTAATTAAACTGTTTAGTGCAGAGATCAGCATAAATAAGGAATCAGGAAACAATGATGTGAGCATTGGATTATTTGTAATATCAGCACATTGATGCACTAGGCTCAGATACTGTAATTTGATTGGCAGTGCTTTATTAAGTTTTGGCAGCATTTAAGTAGACTGGGAGTGCTGTTATGAAGCTCAATCACATTAATCCAAGCTCCAGCTCTCGTTAATACTCATGAGTGAAGGCAGTTAATTGAATTATGTATGAAGTACTGCTGATTAAATAATATTTCACTCCTTGCTATAGAATTAACTCTGCGTTATTAACAGCCACTGTTGTCTCTAATTGTGAATGTCAGAGGGACCTTTTCTCAGCCATCCACTTTCATTTTTTTTTTAACCATCTGTTCAGGTTGCTTATGGATGTCCCCATCTATTCCTACTTGTACTGGCCTTTGAAATAAGTATTTTTGGTTTTCCCAAATGTTGGTGTGATACTGGAAAGCTTTTATTCCTTTACAGGAAAGGCTTCAATGAAACTTTCAATTTATTTTATCATTGACAACAGAAAAAGATTCTACAGAATACATAAACACGTACTTTTGACTGATGCTATCTGAAGAATGAAATACAACATTAACTGACTACTTTCATTTTACTTTGTTGCTGATTTCCACTTTCTACTTTTTTCTACTGTTTTAAAGTATTGCACATAAAACCAGGGACACACTGTTAATGGGGGAGAGAAGGGAAAAAATCCAGGCACAGAACCTGAGGTTACAAAGAAATTGTAAAGCAGGGCTTTAGAAAATAAACTAATATCCTTTCAGGAATGCTACTGAACAACTACAGTCTACTGTCCTCACCAGCTGGCAGATGTTTACAATCGATCTCAGAAACTGAGACCTTTCAGGTGTGTTGTCATTTAGCTGTTTGAAGACAACATGACAAAAGCTAATTAGGAAAGTGGCGATGGTTTAAGAACAACTATAACAAAAGCCTCAACATCGTCAAGACGCAAGTGTTACTCCTGGACCATGCTGTCAGAAGGCCGGATCTCAGCGTTCCTTCATCCTTTGCTAAGACATGCTATGAGTTGGCAAAACATAGTGACATTACACTCACTGACATTTGGTACTAACATATATATTAAAGAATATGGAATACACTATGCAAAGTGTATAAAGTCATAAGCTTCTATAGTTCAAAAAACGATAAGCATTTTTAAAATATGCCATGTTGGAGGTCTGACAAAGAACTACTGTTTTATTTTCAGTGCAGAGGATGCATAGCCCTTTCATGATCAGCCTTGAAATATTCTAATAATAAGCTTTCCACTGATGGTCCCATTCCTGGCCATATGTAAAAGGTTTTTAGTGAAATGAAATGAAACACTGAAGCGCACAAGTGACGGTGAGAGAATACAGAAAACATATTTGAATAGTAGCAGAAATCAAGGATGATTTAGTTTTAATACATATCAAAACTTTGTAATCTATTTATTTCATAAAGACAACTGAGGAACAGTCTTTTTCAAGCGTCTTTGGAGAATAGAAAGCCCAGAGCAAGTACCTTTGCGTTATGATAATTTTTTTATTTTCATTGCTTACACTTGTGTGTCCCCAGGAAAATAATTTTTTTTATACTTAATCTGATGTTCTAACCAGAAACAGTGAAGGAAATGCTTCTAAAACATTGTTTAATGAAAGTAAATCACGTATTTCTTAATTCGAACTTCAAGAATACCATCAGTTAGAATCAGACGGTAGAGCAAGGCCTCTAATTAAGGTAATTCATTGCTTTGACATGTTTTTTCCCTTGGTATTCTTATAATTATGATGTTCTAAAACAAAATTCCAAGAATGCAAATACTGCATTTGAAACCCTGTTTCATGATACAAGTTTACATTTTAATACTGAGATGTCTCTTCCAAAAGAACGATAATGATAACGGTGATCTGCACATACAGTTATGAATAATGGAAATGGTTTTTGGATGGAGCACTGAACTCCCAGAACCAGAAAATTTGAATTTCTTCCTATTTACCTATGAAGCCTTGTATAATGTATGTCACGGATGCACAGAACTGATACGCTAGTTTGAAGCAAGCCTTTCTCATGTGGGGTTAAGACTTAGCCCTGTGTCAGGAGTGTTGGAAAGAATTAGGGGAGGGAGGTGAAACCAGCTGAGTCTGATCTGAGCTAGGGGTAAATTTCTCTTAGCTCACATGGAAACCCATATAACAATCTCAGTGACCTATTACGCAAGTCTGTTAAAAACCATAGGGGTGCCCATAATGTTAGCTAGTTACAGGATAGGATTAATCTTGATATTTCTTCCACTCAAATATGATGGTGACGTAGCCAGACTAAAATGAAAATTCAGCTTAGCCAGTGCTGTAAAAGACAAAGTATCTTAATCAACAGACGATAGGAGGTCCCTCTCTGAAACTATTGATTCTTTCTGTATTTTGAAGGATGGATTCAAGGAACCCAGAACAAGGACCAAAGGCAAACGTGCAGAAACTAGAACTAGATAATGATTTGTTCTTCAAGTTAGAATCTGAGTCACTTTGCCATTGCAGATTATTTCTTTTGCTTTGTTAGATGTTTTGAGGAGAGCAGGGTTCCCTGAAGACAAAAGAGGCTGGATGATGCAATAACTTCACCTTGGAAAGCACAGTCCCTGTTGCTTGTGGGTGAAGACTTTCAACACCAAGAACCATTGGCTAAGACCATGTGAAAATGGAAGAGATGGTTACCAACAGAGGCTGGAAGAGTGCATGTCCATAGAAGGTCCAGCTGGAATTTTGGGCTGCCTACGAAAATATTGATTTCAGAGTCACAGACTGAGGAACGGATGAGTAGGAGGCTGATAGCCATCTGTGGAGGAAGCTCTGCTTGTTTCTCAGGGGTTCCAAAGATCATGAAGTGCTGTTGAGGATGCCAGCTGGTCTGCTGCCATGAGGCTTCTCTGTTCCATCAAACAATCTCTGGGAAGCTTGCCTGTGAAATCATAGCATATATCCCAAAACAAGTATCACTTGATATTTCTTCACTCTCAAAGCTGATGAGAAGCAGATTTTCTTTCCAAAGAAGCTCAGACTTCTAGGGTTTCTCTTGACTGGTTGTGTTGGGGGCACGGCATGGCGAGTCCCAGGAGAGCTGTTTGCAGTATTACTAGAAATGTTTACTTAGGACTTGGTGCCTTTTCTCCAATCTTTTTGGCTTGCCTACATGAACGCTTCCACATGATCCGTTCCAAGGACTATGGCTGAAGAATATCTACTGATTTACATTGTTTTCCAGATCCTGGAACCTCTGCAGTACTGTGAGGACAGATGATGGTTTCTCATGCTGACTGTTACCTTTCTGTTCTCTCAGTCAAATAGGGCTGCTTCTCTAGTGGAGAGAAATGGAACCCTCTTCTGTCTTGAAGAGAGAACTGAATCTTAAGCCTCACTATCTATTGTTTACTCTTACAGTCACATTTAAGACTGAATTCTTACTGAACTAACCAGATATGAACTTGCTGGTAATTAAGCTGAATACGTTTTTTTCTCCTTCCACTACTTTGAAAAAAGTTACTGGAAAAGTCTCATTAGTGTAAACCATTGAGGGCCCTGGTGTAGACAGCTAGGCTTTAATCGGTTGATTAGCTACAATATCTACAAATTACTTTCAACAAAACTGAGTGGCAAGAAAGCAGACATTAAAAACTGTAGTATCTTGTGATGAGGCCATGACAATGCAAAAACACTACTGAGAATATGATTACAGTGACGTGAAATATGTACAGGCTTCTGTGACTCGTGCCTTAAATACCTGAACACTGCTTAAGTACTTCCAATACTGTATCTTGTTATTATGTCCACTGAGTGGCAATACCATGCAGAGCTGAGAAACAAAAAGGACCCAAAAACCTCAAACAGGCAGTTAGTGATTTTGGACAGAGTTCTTTGGGATGCTTTTACAACAAGGAGTTCTTATTTCAATTTATTTATTTATTATCATCTTGAAAATGGAGATCAGAATGGGAGCTACATACCAATCTTACATAATTGTACATAACGTGCACCTACAAACAAAAGATTAGTCATTTCTACCGATCAATTTTTATTTTTATACCTCATATTACTATTATTCTGGTTGTAGTAGAATCCTAAATCAGCTCCCCACACCCAGATTATTCCCCACACCCTTTATACTAGGGCAAATCTCAAGTAAAAATTGTGAGAGGAGACTTAGTCTCACGGACTCTAAATTTAGAACAAGAAATACCTACAGAACACGGTGAACTCAGTAGGTGATTCATTTCCTGTCGAAGATGATTCCTAAAAGCTCAAGTATCTCCAGAAGGTCACTCCCACCTTCAGAAAACATACACAACAACTTATTTTTAGAGTTCTGTAGAAATGCCTTGCCCACACAGTAAATTGGACATATGTTCTTGGATTTAGCTGCCAGTTTTGTGAAAGTTAAAAAATTCTGGGCTGTTTTTACTAAATAAAATTTTCCATTTATTTCAGTCAAAGCAAAAACCAATTTTGCATAAAACTATTGCTCACAGACCTAGCAATCAGAGCGAAGTCTGCTGTTGACATTCTTATGCTTCATTGTGGGTTGCTGGTCCTCCTACAAGTACATTCCTAACTTTAGATACAGCAGCTGGAAGGGATGTTGGATTAAGTGCACACTAACTTGCATTGCTAAATCGGAGTGCAAATGGTAGCTGTCTTTCTTTCTGTTGCTATCCTTTGCACAATACGGATATGCTGTTCCTCCATCCAAAACATCCTATTCTCCCTTTGCTGATTAGCCCTAGTAGCTCTCTACTGTGTCTGTGGAGGAACACTGCAATGTTCGTTAGGTTATAAATGAGAAAGTCAAATACCCAAATTCCTATGATCTTTCAGCAAATGAATTTCTTGCAGTAGATTTAATACTAGAACTCTGTACAAAATCTCTCATAGTGCACAACTCTAAAGTTGGCCTGTATTTCTGTCGATGACAGTAGAATTGGGCTGGTTTCTTGTTTGAGGGTTCTACGATTCACATTGTGTTTGAAATTTAAAATCAGCTCAAATCCCCAGTTCAGCTATCACTGAAAACATTGTTTTGGATGCAATACTCTAGATTATTTGCTAATGGCAATGCACAAGCTATTTTAAAAAATAACAATATTCTGAAGGTACATGAAGATAACTAGAGCTGTGCATCATATACAGCCTGGTACCCAAGCATGATGAAACTACAAAAAAGAACGGAGTGAGGATTCTTTAGAAATAATGAGAAACAGGGTAAAAGTGCCAGAGAGTCATCAGAAGTTTCCAAGATAACCCATCTTCTTGCATCTAAAAATAAGACAACAGGCTTTTCCCAGTATTGGTTGGCTGATATTAATGTAGAATTATATACTATCATCCCGGTTTCCTGTTGCTTATTTCTAGAAACCAATTTTTAAAAGCCCAATCCTTTCAGAAGAATATTCACATAAAAATGTAAAACATTACAAGCCATAAAAGAATGCATAAATAAGGTGACTGCCTCTTGACAAGACAGTGCTAGGAAAAAAGGTTGTGCATCCCAATGGTTGTTTCAATTCTGAAAAGAAATAAAAATAAAAAACAACCTGTAATTATTTGTGCACCTTCATGCAAAGACCTCCGTTAGCATTCAAGGAGCAATTTATCCATCTCCACACCTCATAAAAATCCACTGAATTAATCTTTGTCTTGTAGTATAATTTATATCTGCTGTTCTTCAACTACTAGATGAATTTCTACCACAGATGTATTATTTCCTTCTATTGTTACACAGCTGTAGGTCTTACATAAGGAATGATATAGATAAACATTTTATATATCACACATTTGAGTGTTAAATGTTAAAAATGTTAAAACTCTTTACAGCTATAGGTGTAGATACACACACGCACGTGTCTGTATACACCTCATTGGGAGAGCCATGTAGTAAAGAAGGTGGTTCAGAAAAATGTACTGGGGGGGGGGAAAAACAAGCAGAAACCTAATATCTGCATGAATAGAACAATTAATTTAAGATGTTAGAGGCTAGTGAAATTTAGTATTGTGATGATCTTCTCTGGTCTTTGGTATTTTGGTTTGTACTACACAGTAGCTGGGTCTGTTTGGAGGCTTTGATTGTTTTAGGGAAATAAAAGAAGCAGAATGTCATCACAGTGCAATGACTAAAGATAGAGCTATTTCTGCTTGTTCTTTGGACCAGGTGGGTTTGTGAGCTCTGCCAGGTGGCTGTGTGTCTCTGCTGAAGCAATGGGGCTCTCGGGATGAAAAGTTTAGACTAAAGTTTGATCGTTTCTGTTAAGTTTATAGTGAATTCAGACTCTGACAAAGAACAAATTTGGGCATTAGCTCAGATAGGCAACGAGAAGATGTAAATATATTTAGTTCTCTATATATTTAACAGTTACTTTCATGCAAAGTACGTCAGGGAGAGAATATAAAATAAAATTGTACTGTGAGATTACCCATAGCCATTCGGAGGTGAGGCACGGTATCATCTTGGGGTCACTGAAAATATCTATCATGAAGTGAAGAGGCAAGTTAGGGTGTGAAAACACATACCAAATTTAGAGATTCTCTGAATAAGGACACTTGAATCTGGCTCTATTTGTTAAACTTCTGCTGTAAATGGAAAGTACTTCACTAAAATATGCATTTTCCTGCATGTTTAACATTACAATATGGAGGACCCCTGTGCAGTTCAAGAGAGTTTTAAAAGTCACATCAGTAAAAACTTTATCTCATAATCATAGAAGAATAGGCACTGGGCTGGATTGCCCAGTGCACCGTTTCTGACAGGAGCTTCTGCCTATAAAAGCAAATATATTAAGCCACAGAACAGGCCACCTGGAGGGAAGGTGAAGCTTTCCTTTGCTGACACCAAACAAGACAGAGGTTCTTGTGCTTTTCCTTTTGACTTTAGTACAGCAAAGCAGTACAAAAATGTTCATTTACTGTCTCCATCCAGGGATAGCAAATGGCAGAGCTTTTGACAAGTACTCTGTCTATAAAAGCACCAGAATCGCATAGAATGCAAAGAAGAATCCAGTGTCCCCCTTCTATACCCCGATAGCACAACCGTAGTGTTTGCAGACAGGTCATTTTACAAGATTTAGTGCTCTGTTTCTCTACAGAGGCAGATGTAACGCAGAGGATGATATTCTGTAGTTTAATACCGTTTGGGAAATCAGTGTGTGATTGGTAAGCAAAAATATGTCTTTAAAATCCTTGTGAAAATATTTTCTTATTAAAGCCAGCTGATGTTATTCCAACAGCTTTGTATTTAAGAGCTTGCAACAAAGAATTCCCTCTTCTCCAGTTATGAACAGCACACACCACAAAATTCTTGCTGTAAATATATGGCCCAACAGTATTATGTACTGAGTAGTTGAAGGTGTCTTTATGTACATTACGCATGAAAATCAATGCAAACTCATGTTGCAGAACAAGGTCAAACAGGAAATTGAAAATTAAATGCTGGTATCTCAGTAACAGCTTCCTGAAGGGCAAATTAGAAACAGTTTACCAGAAATCTTCCCAGAAAGAGGCAAGAAACAAGGACGTCTTTCACTTGAACCCATTTCTTCTACCTATACTGCTTTAATGTCATTTCAATTTCTCTGTGTTTCCATTTATTATGTGGTAGGGTTTAGGAGGTCGGGGGTTAACTAATACTTCAGTTTTTTACCCCACTTTCAACCCCTAAGAGAAAAGAGAACACTCTTCCAGGGACTAAAGTTCTTATTTAAATATGATTTAGATACTTTAAAACTTTACAGTCAGAATTATGATGGTCTTTAGGCAGGTACCTCCTGGGATCTTACAGTCTTCTTGCAAGTTGGATGCCCAATTCCCAGAGCCTTTTGGGAGAAACTCTATCTTACGTACCCAGCTCCTTTTCCTTGGCCAGGTGTTTGCATTTTAAAGCACATAAATAGAGTTTGCAGATCTGGCCATCAATCTTAAAAAGCCACTGGGACTTAGACTATAAACCAGTTCTGAAAGCAAAAACAGTCAGAAAAAAATATTCTATGTTTCAAACTGGACTTTCTAAATCAAGAAGTGTTGTTTATGAAAGTGAGTAACTTTTTTTTCCTTCGGTGTTTTATAATATTCATGTTCTGGAGCTCCTTCATGTCTTTAGCTTTACAATCTAGTGGTGTTTTAGGAAGAGTTTTGACACAAAAGCCATGAAAATGTAAAGTGCTTGTTATAAACAATGGATACAAATAACCATAAATATTCATTATTTGATGTAACAAGCTGGAAGAATTTCTATGTTATCTTCTACAAATATTACTTGTAGCTCTGTACCCTTCCTTAAGCATGCATCTGTACCTGCCCAGATGTACTATTAATTCAAAGGTGGCTGTGAAAAGAGTAGTTACAGAATCAGCAACAAAGGAGAAACAATGGTAAGACAGACAGAAACGTGAGCATCATTATTACAGGAGAAGAGCTTTGCCTCTTTCAATTTGATGCAATTTTGCCACTTTAATTAGTACTTTTCCTTTGGTCCTCTCCAGAATTCCACTGCGGTTACATGAAGTTAGAGGTGTAGGAAGACAGTCATATCTCTGCGCACAACTCATCTCATTTCACACCTCAACAAACACATAATTTTAATCTTTTTTTCCTCTTAATTATTTTTCACTTAAACTAGGCACAGGGCATGAAAAATAATGTAAAGTAAGTTGGGACACAGTATTTAAAAGTCTGTCTGAAAATGAATTGGCACTGGACAGTGTTCTTAGCTGGGAAACTAGATCCAAGCAGCTGACAGTGAGAATATTGTGACTGCAGCCCTGAGACAGAACCTGTTCAAGTCAGGTGGAACGATCTCCACTGATTTCACCAGGCGCTGAGTGAGGCACCACCATCTTACTACTATACTCTCTAGAACTAAAAAGCCACAAGTCCTGCCACAAAGCAATAAGCCCATAAACGTGAAATTACAATGAGCAATAAAATCTTGACAGACTAGTTTCTCTATTACTTTAATTTATACTCCTGTTAACCAATTTTAAATGCACATTAAAATACCCGGTAATTCTAAAGATGTC
The DNA here is from genome assembly GCF_963921805.1 of Phalacrocorax carbo. NCBI lineage: Eukaryota > Metazoa > Chordata > Aves > Suliformes > Phalacrocoracidae > Phalacrocorax > Phalacrocorax carbo. The sequence continues at coordinate 3,237,931 of NC_087528.1, forward strand.
AGTATCTGGATAATAGACCCTGCCAAGGCCACGCAATGTAAGTGTTTCAGCCATATCCTATTAGACTTCAGTCATTTATTTCTTCTTTATTTTAAGAAAGCCTAATTTAAGACTAGGAAGAAAAGCTATTTGAAGATGCCCAACTGCTGGATAGGAAAAGCAAAATGGTCAGAACGCGCTCCTGGGAAATGGCCTGACAGGCAACAGCGAATGGGTACTCTGTAGCCATGGCCTGCGCAGCCTAGTTTGAAAATACAGCAAGGTTGACTATGGTATCTGAGACACTTTCTCCTGTGTCATATGCTATATCCTCTGAGTCACAGAACAGCTAAATCTCGCAGTTCTAAATTGGGACTAAAGCTGGGAATTAGCCATCACTCCTTTCTGCGTGTTGTGGAAGGGCAGCTCTCCTCTGGTGTGGCTTTAACTGCATCTGACTGAGATTCGAAGGAGCAGCTCCTCTCGGAACTGAGCATCCCATTCATCCTATTCCTGTTAGCGCTGTGGCAACATGAGCACAATCCCAGGTACAAAGGTTTATTCCTTCCATTCAGCCCCTCCCCCCCATGAGAAACAAAGGATACAGTACTAAAATGCGGTACCCTCAAAAAGCACGTTATTAATGCAACTGGAGTGTAAATGCTCTGGAAGAAGAGAGATGAAGGCTACACTGCACAGCTGTGTAAATAAGAGTTTCGCCCCACTTGAAGAAGCTGGAAAGAGTTTTAAATAAAACCATTGTAAAAGGAATACAATCTTGTAAATATTGATTTTATTTTTTTTTAAAGCCTCTGCTTCTGGTGTCCTTATTCAAGGGGTGTAGCCCTTGCCTCAGCAAGCAAATCCCACTGTTTTCAGTGGGACCTATTTTCAGACAGAAGTAATAACCAGGGATTTTCAAAACTGGCAGTGTCTGCCTTTTACAGGGAGTACTTCAGCCAGACTTGCTTTCTAATTATTCTAGTGTAGAAACAAAAGTAACACCTGGATTTCAGAGACATTACCAAACCGAACCTGACCAAAGTATTTCTTTTAAGTGGGGTAGAAAAATTTCATCTTCTCACCGTCTGACTGAAATGTCATTGTTTAAATGTTAGTGCTTTTAAACCTTTGGGTTTCTTTTTAAACTGCAAGACAGTGGCTGTGCAATTGGGTGTTACTTTGCCTACAAACATCAACTCTTCTTCCTTCCTCACCTGTGAAGTTATAACATAGTATGAGATAATGCCAAAATTTCATTGCAAATAATCACATAACATTCTTCAATTCTATTAAAATGAGCCTTTGAAATGGAAAATCTGGTAATGCACATGGAGGAGGGATGCTAAGCTCACGGTGCCCATCCTGTTGCCCACTGTTGCTTCTCTGTTGGGGCAGCTGTACCACTTCATTTTAATCAGCCAAAAGACATGGGTTTCTCCAGAGGATCTGCAGGAACATCTGTTTTCTTTCTTAATCAACAGCATAGGGACACTGGGCAGACTAGCCTGATGACGCAGGTATCTGAACTGGTGGTTTAATTCTCTCCCAGCCTCTGTACTGTTGCCTTGAACTTGTCTTATCCATCTTTCTTTACCTACATCTCATTTAATATTTGTAAAATGACCTCTCTGTGTAAAGACCTTCATTCTTCACGTGAGCCCCCATAACTGAAGCTCCTCAGTATTAAAGACACAGAAAAAATAAGTTAGGGGGAGGTCATAAAAAGGCCCTGAAGAACCACCTCTGTGTTGGCATAGAACACCTTATCAGCAGGGAGCTCTGGTGTCAAGTGAACAACTTCCAGTGTGACCTGGTTATTTTGTGCTACAGACTTCCCTGTTTTTCTCTTTCAACCAGATACTGAAAGGCTGTGGGATGTGATGTTGTCTACATGCACTTGTGAATTATAGCAGTGCCATTTGCACAGCTGTAGTTAACGACCTGTCAGGTTTCCCATTATGATGTTACGCTGTTATTTTCAGGGTTTATGTCCTGACTATAAAGTTGGTGACTGCTTGGTCTGGAAACAGTAATGCATTTTTGTACATTTTAAAATACAAAATGAAAAAGTGCCCTAATATAAAACCACACTCTATTCAGAAAGGAAAAAGTGACAATTTTAAGTAATATTTTCAGTAGTAGAAAAATCCCAATCAATAACATTCAGGAAGCTTCCTTCTTTGGCCAGAGTCATTAACTATAATGCGATTTACAGCTCTGAGCAGGGTCAGCAGGTAGCCGGAAATGCATTAAGTAGATGACTGTATTTTACAGTGAGTTTCTTTGTAAGAGATAGTAAATCTCTCAATGACCACAAATAGCATGTGCCCAGAAATACCATGGTGGGGTGATGTTATCCGATAGCTGTATTCTAATGCGTGTAAGTAACAGCAGTAAAACTTCTCCAAATAATAATTCCACATGCTCAGAGGCAGGCAGACATGGTGAATGATGAGCATGGATTTTGCTCCTGAGCTTGTTCAGTGGATTCATGGTTCAGTGAATTCACAACTGACCTTTTTAGAGAGGTGTTACAAGAGGAGGAAATTTTCACTGAGTACAAATGAGTGGTTTCAGACTATCAAGTCAATAGCAATCCCCTAATTGAAGAGCCTAAGCAATCCTACACATACATATACATGGTACTTCAGAGAGAAAGTTCTTGCAGGCTACTGAATAAATACTATAATATAACAATCCTCTGATTCCATATTCATGATTTAAATCATAGCAGTCTATGAAGGAAGTACTTGCATACTCTGATGTACCTATCTTCAGGTAAGGGCCTCACTTCCTTTTCTTTTTGACCTCTTTCTCCATTAGGCAGGGAACAGGATTTGACAGGGAAGTTCTCTGCGAGTAACAGTAAAGCTTTCATTGACAACAGCCAACAGGCAGAGTTACTCCGTGTAACCATACATAGAGCAATGCTGTGATCTTATTTCACAGGAGTTTATTTTAACCACAGATACGGGTGTAGCTGCCGTGACCGTATTTTCCTCTATATGAAGTGGCAAATTCCACCCTAATGACACTAAATTGTACTAATGAGGTGTACAAATTGAAAACTGCATGCTGTATTAATAGAAAATCCTCAGTGGTGCTGGGTTCACCACCAATGGAACAGTTTGGAATGATTATTCCCTGAAGTCACTAGAATATCCTGATGTAAATAGTCTCAGTGAAAGAAGAGGTGGATTCCTAACTGATAATCGCAAACTGCAATTGTAGTACTCTTAAAATATAATTCTCTTCATCAAAGCATGTTACAAAAGTATTTTTTGTAAGTAGGATAATGACAGGAGGAGCAGTGAGGCAGCCCCTTAGTATCACTATCTCTGTTTCCATGCTATACTGTGATCCCTTCCAGCTCTACCTCATCGTGTACAGATTTATGGGAGAAGTACCTAAGCAAATACAAGCTGAAGCACTGTAACCCTTCTGCGATTAAGTCCAATTACATGCTACTACAGAACATTATTAGCACAGAAAATACTATTCATTGTTATTCTCAATAAATTCCTTCTCCACGAGACACTAACTTATTTTACACTAGACAATGAAAATCTATAAAGAAATGGGTTTTTTTAATGTAGGGAGTGATGACTGCTACTATCTGTCTTGTACAAAACCACACGCGCACACATGCAAAACGGCTACCGCTACAAGGTAATTAATAGCCAAAGCTCCAAGTTCCCTCCTTACATAATCAGCCATGACAGGTGCCATTACTCACTTTCAGTTTGGATTATTAGCTTAGAAAAGTTCCTTGGATTTCTGAGCAGCCTAATTCTTCTGTCAGATTTCTTTGTGCTTCCGTTCTACTCCTCTAAGACATGGATACCATCAAAATGCCTACTGCCAAAGGGTGACAAGTACTATTAAGATATCGTGTGAAGAGTAGCCTATCAAGGCATAAGATAAACTTCTTGAATATACCAATACATACACTCAGAACACCAACATGCAGCAGCCTCGCTGTCCGGCACTTAGAACTATCCTGCATAATTCTTCAAAGGATTTACAAGTTTTCAGTTATTAATGACTTAGTCATGGACCACTGTTTCAACTGTTTTTATACTTAGCATGTCCAGAATATAATAAACCCTTTCCTACATATACCAGTTTCTATACTTGGAATACCTTCCTGTGCTTTTAGGTCACAGTGAAGAACCTAAGAAAAGAAAGATACCTAATATTAGCCTTACGTTTTTATTCCAAACCCCAAACTTTTGATGATACATCTGAGGTCCTGCACAGGAACGATCCTCCTCTTTTTAAGCAAAAGGTTAAGAGGATGCGCTCATCATGGAATGATGAACCCTTGAAAGATCACAGAGTTGGGCTTTCTTGCCTTTCATTTTTAACAAGTTCAAAGTGGGCTGGGAAAATAATAAAAGCATTAAATTTGCAGAAAGAGCAGTTACTTAACTAACAGTAACTGTAGGTCTTCAAGATTCTGTAAGTTTGTGGACTCCACAATGTGCAGGACAGCAGATGCTCCCTGCTCTCTTGTTTGAGGATATAAATGCCCAAATGGTGACCACCATCTCCTACACTTTCCCCTAGCTGAAAGCCATCATCCATGTAGGTTATGGTAGCCCTACCAAGTACAGCTGCCTCAAAGAATTAGTGTTACTCAATTGTTCTTTTTTCTTATAACCCATACTAGTGTCACCGCAAAGTGAACAGCCATCATTTCAGGATGGGGGAAAGAGGATTTTCAACTTAATCAAAAAGTAATTGGAATGCTGCTATCCCTAAAATTGGCGTCTAACCTAATAGCAAAGTGTGAGGTACAAGAATTGACAAGGATCTGCAGATTACCACCTTGAAGGTCTTCCATATTAGCATGTTCCTGAAGGAGAGGGGGGATACTGCTTGTGCCCTAGCAGGTGGAACCTGCAGGTTCAGCTGGAGAGGTACTAGACAGCTGGTAACACAGCAAGACATTACATGCTATCCAATGCAGTATTTGTTATAAAGGGAAGACTTGACCTTTGCAGTGCCTGACTGTGGCTAGAAATAGACAGGAAGACAACTTGAATCATTTGATCCTGTCAGTATAACGAAGCAAAGTCCAAGATACACCTGTTACATGCAATTTTTCTTCTGTGGATATTAATCATAACAGGAGGGAAAAACACACCCAAGGAAGATAATTAGGCTGTTAAGGGAAAAGGGATCTGAGACCACTTTAGCAAAGAACTGTGGTCCAACCACAAGTCTGGCAAGGTTTAAAATTTTATATTTTCAGAGTTCTTTACTGTGGTTAGTTTAGATTGCTCCCCCTCTAAAACTTGTTTTGCTGAAGGAGTGAAGGAAGCTCAGGGAGAGAAAAAAGTAATCAAAGATCTGTTTGCAAAATGGTTACAGCTACAGGCCACATATAAGACAGTAACTTAGTCTACTCAAAAGGCCCTTGTAAAAAGGAGACTGTATAGATGGGTATTCAAAGGAGTGGGAAGGACCTGAAGACAGTAACTTCTTGAGTTCCATGCTGGTAACAAAAGCAGCTGTAAAGGATGATCCCCAATCCTGGGCTCCTTAGTCAAGTGAGAAGGGGGCTGTGGGAACCAAATCACCGTGTCACCAGGTGCTGTGCAGGGGAGGTGGTCTGTGCTGCAGGGGAGGTGGTCTGTGCTGCAGGCAAGGCTGCCCTCTTCTGAGTGTATTCCCTGGAGGCCTTCTGCCAGCACACCTCCTCCACAGCCAGACTGCCCTGGAGAACCACACCATGTAGTGTCCTGTGGCCCTGTACCTCTTCCTCTGCATGGACTCAAAGTGTTGTTATAGTCTTCCTTCATTGCTAAACAGAACTAATGGAGAAAATTATAATAAACTGAAGCTATTTCCTTCTGACTAAGAAACATTCTACCTATTACTATCGAGTATAGAGCATCTACAAACAGTAGGTTCTCTTTGACTCTGCCTGTTAAGCGTGAGCTTAGACTACCCACCCCTGGAACATTAAAGGTACACAGGCCATAAATAGGGGCAAGAAGCTGATATGACTAGGCCTAACGTAGTCTATCACAGCTTTTACAACGCAGTTTGGACAAGATAATATGACTAACCTACACACCCCGTCAATCTCCTGTTTTCACTCCCTTTCCTCCTTTTTGTTCCTCCCTTTTATTCCCTTTAGAAAGGGAGTTTTGAAAAGCCTCTTGCTGCCCATCACCTTTGCATCTCTGGATAAGACACCATTCAGAAAGCTGTAGCAGCAGTTTTTCTTCCTGGCTTGAGACTGACCCTAGTTATTCATTCAGGAAACGGTCTCACAGAAAGCTTTTAGGGAGATTTCTAGGTAATTCAAAGCTAGCTAGAAACTAGGAACCAATTAGAAGAAAATTTCCTGTGCATATTGGGAAGTCATTGCAGAATTTGGATGTAGCTAAAAAATTTAACATATTGCTAGTTAACACAGCCATCCTTGTTGGCACCTTCTTCTAAGGGCTGGTGACTGGCAGCAGGAATGGCCCAACTGAAATTGCAGCAAACAGGGCTGTCCTATCAGCCAAAGTGGTTTATGCCTTTGAAGTTAATCTTGCACTTCTTACAGGGTAGATGAGAGTTCAGGACTCAGCTTGGCTGGCAATGCCAGACAAGAATCACTACCAAAGCATTTAAGACAAAGCCCTTAATCCTGCTTAATTACTAAGAATTACTGGGCAGACAAAAGACGGCTGGACCATAGCCAGAGGAATGAACACCTTGTGTATTCTTACCTGAGCTTGCTAAGAATGTGCCCTTTACACAAGCAAGGCGTCCCTAGTGCACATCCGGGAATATCATTAAATTGACACTTTTGTTCAGCAGCCACTTGTAGCATTTTCTTAGTAAACAAATCCCTTTCTCACACCTACACCTTCACAATCAATGTCAACTTTGATTCTTCTAACACTGCTATGATTGCTATTGTAGGAGAACGTTACAGATCACGACTCAAACATAGTATCGTGCATTTTTTTTTCCAACTATTCATGACAGCAAGCAGATTCACATTTGTATTAATAGCAGCCAAATTCTTAAAACAATGCACAGTATTTATATTTGCTTAAAGCTTTGCACGATCAGAAGTTCAGAGACCTAGATTGAGACTGTTAAATACACTTCTTGCTATAAAGAGGTACGGCATGGTTCTCTCAGTTATATCACTGACTTGCCAAGGGATGTTTCATCTCCCAGTAAAATGTGAGTATCCACATAACAGGAGCATTGGAGGCTTGGTCAGGAAAATCCATCACGTGAAATCATTCATCTGGAAAACTCAGCTTTAATTCAGACATAATACCCATAAAACTCTTTTAATAAGACTAAATATTGATGAAACCTGGAGCCCAAGTTGTATCACATGGAATTGTACTTCCTTGTGAAGGTGCAGTATTATGTAGAACCTAGAGCCAGATCCTAATATGCTAAATTGCACTTTTTTCATATTTAAGTTCAGAGGTTGATCAAACCTTTGAGGTGTGAGTCACTCTCTAATGAGCCTCTTTACATTTTTATGGAAGATTCAAAATTACAGACTCATGCTGATAGTCTCATTAGGTAGAGTACTACTACTAATGTGAGAGTGTCTCAAACTCAGTGCTATAATTTGGTTACAATTCATATGAAGATGAGCAAATGTTGCCGTATTTGTATTAGAACTGAGGCCATCAAATGTCTCCCCTCAATAGTATTCCTTTCTTCTTCCAAATTAAAAGCATTCAACTCATCTGTTCCCTGCTATTCTAAAACAATGAATTGTATCAACAATTCATTGAAAAGTGAGACAATGGTTTTACAGTTTAGTTATATTTAGCTCCCATGCAAAAACACAAAAAAGATCTAGTTTCCTTTCTGGTTACATGATTTGTAGACAGTCAGTTTTTGCAGAATCACCAAAGGAAGTGAGAAACCAAGAAAATATTTGGTACCAAATATATTTCTTTCAAGCTATCTGTAATCGACAGCTAAAGCTGAAATATTATACATGCTAACCTAAGTTACAATCAATAAGTGATTGATTTCCAGAATCTCTGCTCTATCACCCTGAAGAAATGAAGTGTTCCAATATATTGCTTTCTAAAAGAAAAACTGCTGTTGTTGTTCTGATAAATAATTATATATGGCTGGTTAATTCTTCAGAGTCAGCACAAGACTAAATGATTTTGAAGAGTGTGTGCAGACTGGTTAGAACACTACTGTAGCTCAGGCAGCACCCCTGTTTTCACTGACAAGCAAAATGCACCAGACAGCGAGTGATGCTGCAGCCTCCTGAAGGCTCAAAATAAGACCGGAAGAAATTTTAGAGTTATTACAAGAGGGAGCAATGCAGGAGTAGCAATCAGCAGGTTTATGTTTTGTATTATTTAGGCAGCCAAACTAAGTGATCACCAGTCTCAATGTATGAAGCAGACTCCTGTGGAACTGGAGGATGGCATAATACATGAGCTTTCCGGAAAGTTTAAGATGTGTTTGGGTTTGAAGTTTCATATCTCTCAGTTCCAGGCCATGGACAAACAGTTCATGGTTCTTACAGTGACCTGCCCATCAAAGGTTATTTTTGGACATGTACCTAAAGAAATTTGTAGTTTAAAAGAAATCTTAAAGCTGTAATAAAAAGAAATCTTAAAGCCCGCACAGGAGGAACTAGGGACACTTAAACGGCCTGTGTGGGCCATAACAAAAGCACATGGTGATAGCAGGAAGTTTAAAATCAGGTTTTGGCACTCATAACCGAGACCGTCAATTGTTTCAAGCTTCTTTTTCCTTGTAAATCATCACCAAATTCAGGCATGTCCTCATGGTTTCTTGGTGCTTCCCAAACAGTGTCCCTGTGCTTTTGAGTCAGCATAGCTTTGCCAGCTGGTCTATGTTAGGGCATAATCCCATCAAAATGATCCTTGCAAAGGGCAGGAGCAGCATTATCAATCTCTAGCACTCTCCCCCCTTTTATAGTAAAATGAGTTGGGAAAGGAACTATGAACAGGGGATTTCTCATCTCAGAATATCAGGGAAAATGGTAGCCTTTGATTTGGTGATCTGTAGCCAATAACGAGTCATAGTGGATATAGATCTTTATCTGGAATTATAGTTGTTTTACAACTTTATAAGGAAGGAGAACGTTATCTGTTCCTTCAGCAAACTTCACTCAATCCTTGGTAGAGATGGACTTCCTCCTCTTAGCTAAGACTAGCATTATCACCTTGTAAACTAACTTTAGACTTGGTATAATTCAGGAAGGGTCATGATGAGAGTGTCTTCCCTGGGCAAGAAACACTTATGCCCTCACAAACTAGATTTAAGCACCTTTATATTTTACACTTACCACTTTTAAGATGCTATGAAAAAAACAGGAGCATTAGGAAGAGAACCAATACAGTCAGACGCACTAGAGTATCAAAGGTTACATGCAGCTGTTTGAAGTAAACGGAATGGTACAGAATAGTTTGAATTATTATTGCATTTGCCACCCTGAAAATACTTGTGCTACCTCAGTGACACAACATATTCATAGTCACAACAAAACCCAGCCAAACAAAAGAGATGAAAAAGGTTATTTAAACGTATTTTAACCCATCATGAAAAAGTCGATGTAGTAAAAGTATGTAACAACACAGATTATTTGATTATTATGCAAATCACCATGCATAAAGAAACTTATTCATTCTTCATCCTTGAACATTCCCTGAAGTTTAATTTGGAACCTGATTTGCATTCAATTAACATTTTTTAAGCACTATGTACTTTCTGTTTTGTTTGCCTACATGATTTAAATCATAAGAACAATTCTTTGCTTTTAGAAAAGGTGAGAGACGGCAGGGTGTTTCATGCATCACTAGTATATGCACAGATCCAGCCACTGGTGCACCCTCCTTCCTGCACTTGACAGCTCTGCTGCCTCACTTGCAGGGCTTGGCACTGAGACAGATGCGAGCCACAGTCACTGTGAACCTGTCCGTCGCCATTGCTCTCTTCTCCGCTGGGCAGTGCAGAAAGGGAGCTGGGAAAGACAGTGTGATGGGTCTTGACCTCATCTCTGCCTATATCCTCTCCCACCTGAGACACACATCAGTGATTGTAAGCTGCTGGTTTACAACATGTAATTTGTGAATCCCAGAATGGGGGTGGGGGGTGGAAACTCTGTCCAAATGAACATATTACATTGGAAAGGGATTAAAATAATTTTTCTAAAATCTGTCCCAGAGTACACGGAGTCTGGGATTTGGGGAATGCAGTGAAGTATGGTTTGATTTTATGAACTGCTCAAAGGGAAATTTGCACAGGATCCAGAGCATTTGTTAGGACGTGACTTAAATGCATCCAGAACAGAGTATTAAGCGGAAAAACTTGCGAATGGCATAGTCTAACGTAGGAATATTGTGATACACTCCTAAACGCATCTTTACACAACTGTACGTGAAAGAAGTAGTAATATTTCAAAGAAAGACAGTGACTTTGCTTTGAAGTAGGTGAAAAGTGCTCACACAGCCAAAGCTGTGACAGACAAACTCCAGCAACTCATCCTGGAGTGCTTTACAATGCTCTTACTCCCAGTTAGTCAGCTCTACGCCTGTGGTTGCTCCCCCAAGCAGGTAAAGAGGTATTCACGTCAGTCATATTAGCTGAGATGCCAGTTTTGAACTGCAGTGACAGTCTTGGACAAATATTCCTTTCTAATATCTTTGGGGGTGGTAGCTTCCAGCCCCAGGACAGGACAAACAGACGTGGAAAGGAAACATCTTAGCAGATGGCTATAGCTGTTTGCTTCGGTGCACATCAGTCAGCAACCTCAGCTAAAGCTCCTCAGACTGCCTCGCAGCTATCGCTTCTCAGGTGCTAATTAGCATCTCATGCAAGATCTGATATGTGACTGCTAACATTATGGTTAAACTTGCTAACACATGTGATGTGTTAGTCTGAGATCATAACCATAAAATGCATCCTTGAAATGCTTTAAGTAAAATCTAGGTGCTGCTGAAAAAAATTAGTTGTTTGTTCTGTAAAAATTCAGGGGATTTTTCTCTTTTGCTGAGGCTTACAGGTTGCAGAGTTGAGTCTGAAAGAAATATGGCAGTCTGCAAGAAAGATGCCCCCAAATTACCCTTGCTTTCTGCATGGCTGCTTCAGTGAGCTGTTCATAATTGTCCTTCTGGACCAATTCTTGAGAATGTGTGCTAGGTTAGTCTGATATTCAACATGCATGGGTAATTCAGGGCGCTCTCAGAAAGGAGGTGTCTCTCCACACCAGTCTAAAAGGCCTTCCTTCTTGAAAGTTTGAGTCATGACTCTTTCCTTGTTAATCTTCTAAGGATGTTTCCAAGCCCAAATTTCTCATGGTACTAAGACTAGAACACCACAAGCATTACCCGATCACATGTTTCTTTACATGCTGACAATTATTTTTCTCAATAACTTTAAGCTGAAATCATTAGGAGGTACGTTAAGCAAATACTTTTTTCATTCACCTTCTACTGGGCATCTACCTGGATTGTGCAATCAGGAAGGCTGAAATTTCTTGAAAGCAGGAGATTATGTTCTTCAGGTTTCTTCCCCTGCTGTCAACATCAGGTACTAAACATGCATAACAATACACCGCAATGTCTTTGACAGGCCCAACCAATCTCAACTAAATCTGAAAAGCTACTTTATGCTACAACAATATGTAATTAAGCTGCAGGCTTGTAGATATTGATTTTCATACGTGCTTTTCCCACGAATTTCAGTGCCAGAAACTTGTGGGTTGAAATATTTCATATCATTTGCACTAGTGTTCCTATCAAGGTAATCAGCATTTTGGGTATTTCGAATGACTGTCAGATTGTAACTGTTGTCACAACAGTGAAAATACCTGATGATAGATCGAACCTACAGATTCTTAGGACTAGATGACACAATGGCCAAGTAATATTTTCTAGTACTTTGAGGAAATAAAGATCATGTAGATCTTAAATTTGTAGAAGTGTGAATATCTAGAAGTGCCGCATCTGATAAGTAATTTCATCCAGTTAATGATACTGCTTTTCAGTCCTGCCTCTCTCTTTTCTATACATTGACCACACACATTCATGAAGTAGCATCATCCTTCCCGGAAACCAGCCATGGTCTTTGGACGATGTACTGACAAAAACCTTTCTATGCTTCACTATAAGGTGATGTTAAGTACTTGTGTATTTCAAATCTTTGCAATGGATAAAAAAACCAAAACCACAAAATACCTGCCAAAACCAACTATACCAATTCCAATGAAAAATATTTAATAAAACCTAAGATTTTTAAATTACGCTTACCTGGAACAAAGCTTCCCTGGACCACCTCCTTATAAGCCCACCAGCCTTCATGGATTTTTGGTGAATTTTGTTGAGCTAGAAAGAAATAATCAAAGAAACCATAAAATTAAGGCAAGGCATAGGAAATATTTAATTACATAAACTCTGCATACTCTAAATAGGGTATCATCTTCTACAGAACAGCCACTCCTCAAGTTCCCAAGTGATGTTTATTCAATTTATTGAATTATGCTATACATCTGTACCTTAGAGCACCTCGTCCCTGTTTCTCATACAGTAAAACATACTTGGCTTCTGAAGAACTGATCACTAAACTCAAAAATTCAGAAATGAGAAAATGAGGATTTATAGCACTATTGATGGTTCCTGTGCCACCCATAAATTCAGCAGAGAAAAAGAGCATGCTCATATTCAGTAGTCAATATCTGAGTCCAAGCTGATGGACTGAAAAGCAGTGTCTCCCTTTCCTTTCCCAAATTCTCCAATAACCTCTCACTTTGAATGGGCAGAAGTGACAGAGTGAACCACAGGCAATAGCTGTGTCTGTAACTGCTTCTCCTCTCATCCCATGTGCTCTGAGCTCCAAAACCAGAGCAAAAATGCACAGCCCACAGCTTCACAAATGGTGGCTTGTGCTGTAATGCTGAGGCAGGAATGCAAGTTTTTTCTGCTCTATTCTCTGCCTGCAATGTAGCACCTGCTGCCTATCCCCCAGCCATCCTGGCAGCTAGGCAAGATACTTGCTTCTGATACCCATATGTGACATGCAACTCCATTACCGTTGCGTTTGACAGCACAGTGCAGTTACACAATGAAAGGTTTCTTTGACCAACATTCTGAAGGCTGTAACGATAACAGTCTAAGCTGTGGATAAGGTTTGCCCCTGATGAGACTGTTGCTTAAATGATCTCTCTAAATTCCTGAAAAGCCAAGAGCAGAAAGGTCTTGATCAGTCTGTTTGGTACTTGTAGGGACATTACATCTCTTTGTCTTGAAGGAAATCAGAACTGGAGCAAATTTTGTGGTCAAAATATAAAATCTCTGCTAATTGGAAATACTTTCAAAGGGCATACAGACACACAGCAAGACAAACGTGCAGTTGATTTCCATACGATAGCAGATCAGAGCTGATATGCAAATATGTTCTGCCTTCACTTTTATTTTGCTTGGTATTTTCATACTTAGAGCAACTCCCGCTGAGCTACAGAAAGCTCAGCTGCAGCTACCTTGTGTTTCATTAACTTACATTTTGGGTGGGTTCTGTTTTATAAGATACTTTAAATCTCTTGCACAAGGTCCAAGAATTTTTTAACATAAATATACAGCTACGGAAGATGCTGGATTTAGCAGCTTTCTGCTGCAGTTTCATTTCTAGATTGCATATTATATACAAAAGACACAATTACCCCGGGAAAAGTTCCAGCAATATAATAGAAATTGTTGTAGTCATTAAAAATTACAAAGAGGATGTGACATTCAGACTAAAAAGGATACAAGATGAGGACCATTACATAGTGTTCTATCAGTTGCAAAACAATATTTATGATTTAACTGACTGTAAACTGCAGAAACAAAAGTAAAGCTGAAGATAATTAAACATACTGACAGAAGGACCAACACTCTGCTTTACCAGAATTCCAGACACACTAGTGGAATGGGGTATGTGTGGATGCAGATTTCTCCCTGCAGTGCTGATGCTCGTTCCATTAATTGAATGGTGACAGGTTAAACTGAAAGGACTGTTCCACTGTGCACTCTTTACAGTTTGCACATGACATTATCTGCATTATTTTAGCTTTTACATCACTGCCTAGAGAACTCAAACTGTGTATGGCTTTGTTGTGCTGGACTGCGCTATACAAACATTTTGAAAATGGCAAATCCCAATCCAAAATCAAAATATCTGAGCAACAAAATATTCATATCCAGTCTGATTTTTTAGTTTTTTGAATCTCAGCACTGATTTATGCAGGTTGCTTTTATGCATCTGTACTCTGCAACAGAAGTCCTTCAAGATTTCAGGATGCTTCAGCCTTAGGAGAGGATACAAATAAGTGAGTCCCAACAAAGCACAGCAATCTGTTTTCTACTTAAAATTTCCCAGAAAATTATATTGCACTAAAGTGCATCTTGTAGTAATATACACAGCTAAAGCTGGTTCAGCCAACCAGAGGCAGCTGCATTTTAAAAGTGGTGACAAAAGTGTGTGTGTAGATAGAGGCAAGTTAAGACGACTTCCGGCAGGATGGGTATTTGCAAAAGCCACCGCTTACGTCAGCATTCATAGAAACATACACAACTGAAAAATGTCTTGCTTTTGCCCACTCCGTGGCTGATCTAAGTGATACACGCCAGGTCCAGAAGAAAAAGCTAATCCATTTTTCAGAGTTTAAATTAAACCAAAATCAAAAGAAGCTGGGACTCTGCAGCTCTGTTTCAGTGTGTTGTCCCAACGCTTAGTAAAGCTAATTCCAAAAGGAGTAACAGGAAAACTAAGATTTTTTTTTCATATTTTTGGAAATCTGCTGGGCTAGTATGGAACAGACTGCATGAGATGAGCAAGAAAATTAGATTATCAAAGCTTTGTGCTAAATAATTGGATGCCTGTGCAATTGCTTCAGTTATCAGAGAAGAGCATGACCTGGCATCACTCTGCACATTCCACAGATATCAGATCCTTATCTCTTCAATACACATGAAAATGAAGCACATAAAAAGGAGTACAATAAGCAAAATGAGATGTTGTACCATAGCCACATAAAATACCTAAGACAGGGCAAGAGCAATGCTGCTCTGCAGAAAAGTGAGGCCACTGAGGAAATCAAGAGGAAAGGCAGGTGGTTGTGTGAGGGCAGCTAGGGAGAGAATCCCCAGGGCCATATCTTTCTTGAACCCTGAAACCTCACTGTTTTATACCAGTTCAGGTAAAACATCCTGCAGAATAGTGCAGAGAGTGACTGAACACAGATTTCCACTCTGCTGTGCACATGAAATCTAGCTTGGTGCCAAAGATTTACTCTGATGGATCCTACAGGGACTTTGCTCACAAAGGGAAAAGATCTATAAAGCTCTAATTTCCCTGAATGCAGAAGGAGGGGGTCTGGTAAGGCCAGGGAAGAAAGTTTGTTTTCCAAAAACTTATCCTAAACCATTACTCCAACCTGTGTTATGCAAGTGGGTAAGAGGTCTCATTAAAGGAGAAAAAAGCTGTTCTATACTTTTGAAATATAATCAGACCCGTACCTGGATGAGTAATGGAACAAGGGAATATAAAATTAGAATGAACAGACATATGGACAACCCTTGCTGGGAATCCTATCTGGGACACTTACACCTGATGCACGTACAACACGGGGTCTCTACAATTGGCTTATCGATGCCCATCTGACAGAATGGCACTGCGCCTGAGTAAACAGGTTCAACCTTATGGCTCAGGAATTGTTGCCAAGGAAAAGGATTCTTCATATGTGCCACATCATGACACTGAAAATAGCAAAATTCTCTCAGCATCCTTCTTATTTCAGTTAAAGTGAAACTGTTGTACCTCTCATTGCAGTTCTCCCTCTTGAGGGCCACAGAGACAGACGTGTGCTTGCTTTGTAGATCCTGATGCCCCTATGTTCCTACCAGAACACTGCAGCTCCTCCATGGCACCTCCTTTTTTTGGCATGACCTGTCACGTAAGATACTGAGGAGGCAAAAGGTCTAGAAAGCAATTCTGTATTCCTAAAGAGGGTTAAAGAGCTAACAAAAAAAAAAAAAAATCATTTCTGATTCGTCAGAGATTTCTGCTTTTACCACTAAAACCTAGAGTATGCCTTTTGCTTCCAAAAAAAATCGTTGCTTCTGCAAGGCACCAAAATAAACAGGTCCATCAGAACAGACGCTTTGCTGTTAGGAGCCGGTTACCTGCGCAAGTAGCTCTGCAACAGCAATGTTAGCATCAGCACTGTATTCTGCCATTAGTGGGGACAGTCCAAAACACCACATTTGTCCAAAGTGCTAAAGGATATTGAATGACCTCCATTTGCTACAGCGTTCTCTCCCTCGGTACTGAAATCACTAGTATCTGAGATTAGTAGCTCTGCTGGTATAACACCATTATGTCAGATCTCTTTCAATGCAGCTGCTGTAGAGGAGAGACAGGATATTTATTTGGAGCTGATATGACATGTGTTGCTTTCATTTTGTCAGATTATTGTAGGTATGTCTCATTGCGAAGCATAAAATTACAGGCTAAGTTCTGCAAGATGTCGTTCATTTTTGTTTCCTAGTGACTTCCATGTAGAGAGAAAGAGCTTTGTACAGGATCATAAAAATGTACAGTAAATGCAAACAGCAAAAGATGCCAATGCCCCACAAAGTCACCAGTCAACTGCATCTAGCTTAGAGGTTAAAATGAATAGGCTTATGTTTCAAAGAGAAGATGTTCCTCAGTCAGTAAAACTCTCTTAAAATCATCAGATAACATTGAATCAGATACCAGGTACCGTGATGCAGATGCTCAAATATCTGCAGACAGTTTGCAGCGCAAAGAGGTCTTCATCGTGTCGGAATGCTAATGCTGGCGTAATATAAAATGCTGTAATTAATACATAATATCCCTCAGTAAATATGTTTATGTGCAAGATATAAACAAGTCATTCTACAATTATTTACTTTCTATACTTAAATAAAAGATAAGAATGCTTGTATGTGATGCCATTGTTTATGCCATTCACATCTGAGCATAAGCCAAGAGTAGAATCCTGCCAGATCAGAATTCTCCATTCACTTTACTGCCATTTCACACAGATGAAAAATGCTAGATTGTGGAGAGTCAGGCTTCCAGCAGTTAGGGAAAAAAAAACCCTTTTTTCATCTGAATTTTACTGATTTGATCTCTTCTAATTGCCATATTAATCACTTTGCATGCTTATCCCTACTCAAATTATACCTTAAGAGTCTTGCTTGTGATAACCTGGCTAGCATTGCCCTGGCATTAAATATATGATAACGTTTTTATCACTGTTACCCTCTTCTGCTTAGTTATGAGATTAAAAAGAAAACCAACTACAACTATGAGCCATATAATTTTATAACAGACTTAGTGCAAAGCATTAATTCATTGCTAATACTTTGATATGAAACACAGAAAAATGGCATAGTTCTTACCACAGGAAAAATAAATCTTCAAATCTGCTATTAATATGGTGAACACTGAAAATGAAAGATATATGTATAAGGTATTAGACGCTGGTGTGATCTTCACTTATATCCGTGCTTTGCATCCCACAGACTTATTGGCTTTATAGGCCTCATCCTGTTTCTCTCCCAGCCAGCAGAACCTATTGCTTAGCTAAATCATGCCATTTGCCTTTCCATGCAGAGTTCCATAGTTTGCTCCAAGCGGCTTCATTACTCTCAAGGTATCTTCTTCAGTCATTGACACGTTATTCAGGATGGCTGTGCCTTATGGAAGAAATTAAAATTAAAGGAATTCTCCTGTACTGTTTCAGGAGATCATGTGTTCTAATAGAAAATCAGCCCTACAGAGAACAGTGCAGGTTGGTTTTTTAAAAAAAAAAAACAACACACACCAGTAAGAAAAAGTTTCATCTTTTTTGCTAAACTCCATTTCCAGAATCTTATTAATGTACATACTTTGTGATTATTTTAAATAGTTTTAATTACTACACTTTATACGGATATTTTGCACACTGTTAAACGCAATGGGTTGCCTAAACTTTGGAGGGAACACAGGCTTAATCTAAAAAATTAGTTTCAACATCTTCAGTCATACAGGTACCAGCTTTTGGCTCACACCACCAAAGGCCTCTTAAAGCAAATGGAATACACATGTCTAAAGTGGACCTGACAGCAGGGGAACGAGGCAAATGGAATTAGTGGAAGATTCAGCCCTCTATAATTAATGTTCAGTTGTTTAAAACAACTCTATACATAATTGCAGCTATTCTTTAAGACGTTTTTATGCAGCCTTTCTATATTAAAAGAACCTAACAACACACACTTCAGGCACTATGCAAAACATCATTTATAAGTGATAGTTACAGAACAAGAAAGGTTAGCCTGCTTATGAATATTACAGCCTACACTGTATGCATCACCATACGATGAGGGAGGAAAAAGAAAACAAAGGATTATAAAGGGATCAATAAATAAAATGCTTTCATCAGCTATGCCAGGGTTTGTTTGGGGTTTTTTTTTTATAACATTTTGCTCAGAAAACATGCAAATGCTCTTTCATTAAGTTAATACTTTCCAATTCCATAAATCCTTCTTCCACGATCCCATGTGTAAAAGCACTAACTGCTGCTGTGAATTCCAAACAGTGTTCAACATAAGCAAAATGGATGTGACCTGTTTTTATCACGTCAGAGGGCAAAAGTAAGGCACTATCACAGGAACTCTGCTATGGCATGCAGACCTGACTATTCTGTGTATTTTCTATTTATTGTCATTTTGTTTCCTGATAAGATTTCAATTAAAAACATGGGCCAAAGGGTGAGATTTCATACAAGCAGACTCCTATGTATGCTCGCAGTAGTGACAAACAATGTGGTGTAACATTACAACATAGCTAACAGCTGCATCTACTGTCCCTATGTAATTGGCTTTTGATGAGAGCCACTGAGTGTCCAGAGTCACTAAATGCTGCTTGAAGAACAATAAACTAAGATGTTTACAAGTTCTTAAGCCTGCATTAGGATGCACAATCTGCTTACAGCACCCTCTCACCAGAACTCTGCAAGAATTTGGTATTACTAGCAATTGGTATTACTAGTAATTACTAGCAATTACTCAGTTTGCAGGAAGTAAAAAGTGTGTATAAGGCTCAGATCTGTCAGCAGAGAGAAGGATCTTGTGCAGATATTATTCTCATCTCCTCCAGTCAAATATACTTATGAACGCTTTCACTAAAGAGTTTTAAATCTTAAAAGGCGAGGGAAGGGGCAAAGGCAAGGGAGAGCCAATCTAAAGGCCACTGCACAGAACTGGCAGGCAGGACTCCAGAACATCCTTTCTTCCTCTGCTATTAATCTTGCAGGTGACTGTGCACTTTCATTTATCTACCTGTAAAAACTGCCTTGTAATACCAGTTATCATCCCACTGTTCAAGAAAGGAAATAGCAAGATTCAGTGGAAGGGATCCCATAACACTGTGCTCATTAGGCACTTACAAGTTGTGCTTCACTCAGCTGTAGAAATATAATTAGTTAACAACTTCCTTGCTTTCTGACCTCTGAATACTACCAAAACAGTTCAAATAAGCTTATGTGTAAGCAGGAATCATTCCCAATAATGTTTATGAAGAACATGAGATGAACATGCAAGGTAACTCATGCTATATCATGCTATTAAAGCAAGCTGTATAAACACACATTTTTGGGTGGTGAGTCCCAACTTGAAATAAGCACTTTTCCATAGAGCATATATGCCCAATCATCAACTGCTATTTAAGTTCTAATACTAGTGAGCAAAAGCATGGGTTGTATCTAAAGCTTTTAGTCAGAAAAAGCTAAAACCATTTTGACTCGCTCTCCCCTGAGCACCTAAGTACACCAGTGTAAATAATGGATTGCACTGCAGGGTGAATTACTTTCCTGTTAAACTGGGTGCAGTGACATAAACTCTGCATACTGCTCCTAACTCAATTTATAGAACATAAAACATCCCTAAAAAGCTGCTGTCCTTTTAATGTGACTAACACACACATACAAGAGTTAGACCACGTAATGTAAAAGATAGTATGTTTGCCCCCCCCAAGTATTTTTTGGCTAACATGACTGGAATAATAAGGCAGTGTCACACTTAATGTTATTTGCTTCCATTTTTAAAGTAATACTTCTTTCATAATTCCTTCTTTAGCAAAATTTCATTTCTGAAATGACTGAGAGACAGGGAACTTCTACATAGCTCTCTAGGTGGTCTGGGAAAGCCAAGCAGCTCTGTTTGGTATGAAAGAATGCCAAAGGTTCTTCCTACAAATTACTATAAACTAGGGATGCGAGCTTCTGCTTCCTCAGACCCACACGTACCTATGGGTTTCTCATTACTTCTGAATGAGGTACAGCCCTCTTCTCTGGCACAAGAGTTAAAACTGCATCAAAGCTGAACTACTGCGAGAAATCAAAGCAACTAAATTAATGCAGGAGAAAAAATACATATCTGTATTGCAGCAATTAGAACATAATACTGATTGCATACGCAATAGCCTACTCTGTGTTGTGTTAGATGGGATAGTTTCTCTCCAATGAGTTTTTTAATCATTCCTAGATATAAAGCCTGAAGACCTCTATAAAATAATGCAGTAAGAAGCAGCAAGATATCTTGTGATACCAGCTTCAGAATAGCTCTTACTTTACATCGCACTGCATGCCCTCCACTCCCATTAATTTCAGTGCGGTTTGGGGACACTCAGCAACTTCAAAGAAATGGCCTCAATATCCTTGAGCCTTTAAAGTTCAATACATTATTAATGCTAAATTAATAGGGCTTCCTTTAAAAGGAAACCACTAAGTTCCTTCCTCAGAAGCACATATGATACTAACGTCTCATCGGGTTTCTGACCCTGGCTGCTCTCTGTACTCTCTAAACAGAAAGTTACCCATCAGTAATAGACCCAACAGTCGGGGACTGTTGTGTTAGCTGCCACAGGCAGATCTTTTTTTCTTTTCCCAAATCTTTGGCTCCAGGAAAGAGAAATTATTTCTTCAGCAGTCTTCCCATGAGGGAGCTGTGTCTAGAATTTAAGTATTCATCACTGCTTAGGCAAACTCAAGGGGAAAACATAAGGTCTGCCAATTAACCTAAAGACTAATGGCGTGGCATCAATATTAGGTGCTTGATCCTACAAAATACACAGCAGCCTCAATTCCCACGGAATTCTACAGCACATGAAAACTTGTGGTCCAGAACGTGATATGGAAACATTCTAAAGAGCTACATCATATGCAGAGAATTCATCATGCTAAGCAATACTACGATGTGCATTTTCCACAGTCTTAACAAAGGGACATCTGAAAAAGAGGGAAGGTGGCTGCCTTCAGTGTCCCTTGAACACTCAGCAGAACTACAAATGGCAATCTGTAGGTCTTGTACATACATCATGCTAACTTCTGTCAATGCAAAATGATGCACTTCCCTGAGACAGGAAGTCATTTTCTCCTGGCTAACCTAGCTACACACAAACAACTGCAACACCACAAAGTCATTCAAAAGCCAACGGCAAAGGGGAGGCAAAATTATTTTGATTATATTGAATTGGATTCAGAGACCTAGATTTCTGGTCATCCTGGGGTTGACAGTCAGGGCACTAATCCAGATCATCTCTCAGCTCACTGGACTACCTAAATCCTCAGCTCTTAAACCTTATGTCCTGGCGCTTTCTGAGATCACAAAGTCAAAAAATGTTTTTCTGGCCATA
This sequence comes from Phalacrocorax carbo, assembly GCF_963921805.1. Classification (NCBI taxonomy): domain Eukaryota; kingdom Metazoa; phylum Chordata; class Aves; order Suliformes; family Phalacrocoracidae; genus Phalacrocorax; species Phalacrocorax carbo. The sequence continues at coordinate 3,259,621 of NC_087528.1, forward strand.
TAATAACAGCTTTGCTAGCATCAAGAAGAAATCTAATGTCAGAGGATAAGCCAAGCTATGGATGCATTTCAGGCAGTGGCATCATGACAGAAAACTGAACCCATCATAATGTGGCTTTACTGCAATTGCTCTTCACCATCACCACTGCAGTTTATTAGTTTCTTAGCAATAGTTGGTTCTTGGTTACTAGACATTTCTTAATAGAATGGGGGGAAAAAACCCCAACTTTCTAGTTAATTTTTCTGAATTGATAAGTGACACTCTTTCTTCCAGTAAGGAGCAGTACTTGCAGTGGTGGTAAGAAGATTGTGATGTATTTTTCAACATATTGTATCAGACTAAAGCAGATCTTGACTTTCTCAAAATAATGTTTCTACATCATGGAGATTTTCAAAAGAGCCTAGTTTATAGATATTCCCATTACCATATACGGCAAGTACAGAAAAATCTTAAATAGCAATGAACTCATTAAATTCCCTTCAAACTGCCAAAAAGGGTTAGGAGCACAGGGTTTATTTTTGTGTGCTACCAAACAATAAGATGCACAGACTATCAAAAATTCCAAGGTCCATTTTAACAATGCAGGGGTTTTATGTAAGTTCCCTTCACTCACATTGCTGGAAAAACTCTGGAAAATGAGTGTATATTACTGCAGGCAAGAAAAAGGACTAAAGGATATTTGCTTCTGAGATAGGTGGGACAAGTTAGAACAACTCCCAGCAAGATATGATTCTTAGAGTCCCCAAAAAGCAAGCAGACACTCTGGCCCTGCATCATAAAAAGCTACCTGAGGTTGCAAAGTGCCATTACACTTACCCAGTACATCACTAATGAACCCCAAATCATTTAATAAAGCAAAGTGCACAGCTTCAAACTGGCCACAAGACAAACATGAACTTTGTGTATCACCAGCATTAACTTACTTTGTGTAAGTTGCATTACAACACAAGAGGCAGCTTAGGAAAATAGAGAAGAAAATAAAGTAGTCTTATCGACACCTCAGTGTAACCCAAATGATGAAGAGTCAACCCCTATGAATAAAATGGAGTCCATAGATTTTACTACTACCTGTTTACCCTAAGTAACCATCAATACTAAGGTGAAAAGTTATCCAAACCTAGAAAAAGTGAAGAAAAGCAGCTTTTTTTTTTTTCAGACTTCTAAAACAAAAGACGGGAAATAATTGCAGAAAAATGGAACTGCAGTGGAGGAACTGAGGAGCAACAAGAAGGAAAATCATTCTAGCCAGAGCAGCTGCCAGGATGAGACAAGACAGATCAGAAAAGAACACATCTTACGCATCTCAGTTGCCAGCAATGTTGTATTGTATCGATATTCCAATTAATTAATTACCGCTTAGATATTACAGTGATGACAGCCATATAAATACCTGAATGTAGAGCTTGTATCTCTAAAATTTTTATTTGTTTGGAAGCGTTGTTTGCTTACTCCACTTGTCATGTGAAGACAGGGAAGAACTTTATTTTCCCCCCATTACTTTGTCATGCTCCCAATCTTGACAAGAGGCAAATCACTCTCCATGCCTCCCCCCACCATTTTTTGCTTCCCTGCAGTTCTGTGGAATATCCCTCAGAGATTACTTCTATCACCCATCTGTCCATAGTTGTGTTTATCCACTGATCCTGGAAGAATTCATACCCTTCCCCCTCTCTGGACTGATTCCTGAGACAGCAGTGTTATTCTGGCACTCTGCTGCTATCCTCTTCTTCCTATTTCAACCAACAACATTCTCCGCTGGAAATCATGCAGCTCTGGCTACCTTGGGTGACTGCAGAGAGCAGCTTATCCTTCTGATCCCTACTGAATTTCTTGGCTTCCTGGTCCTTGCAAAGGTGTCCCCTATTCATCCTTCTCAGCCGCTTTAGCCATTAGTCAAAAGCAGTGGTATGCTGTTTTTCTCTCTCTCGTTCAGTTTTGAAGTTGAGATGGAAGATATTTCACACTGGCCGTGATTCCTGTACCCGCTTCATTTTGCTAATCTAGAATTTTAATCACTTTCTAAATTATTGATGCAGAAATCCCAGGTAGAAAAAAACCCACCTTCATCTGGGTATCTGTTGTTTATAGCTTGCTCTCCCTGCCTTTGAGAGATGAGACATCAGACACAGATAAAAGAAAAATAAAAAACCACCAAAGGTAAGAATTTGAAACATGTATTTAGTTCGAGGGAACTGTATGGAGAAATATGCCACTGCAAAGATTTCATCAGGGATTTCCTAGCTTTCCTTCTCTTCACCGTGCAGTCCTGTTTCTTCCAAGTCAAAATCCACAGAAGTTGCCTGGAGCAAGAGGACATAATTTTTTTATTTATTTTTTTTTTAGTGAGGGCAAAACCAACTCAGGACTGACAATGGAAGTTGTAGATTTTAAATGTATATGTTTCCCTCCTTATTGGCCTGGCATATCTAAAGCAGAGGCGCGTGCTGTTTCCAGTGTCCTTTGAAAACCAGACAGCATTGCATCTGTTACCCAGGTTTCTTCCATATCTTATTTATATTTACCTCTATTCTAAAGACTTCTGAAGGTCTACTTCTCTTCTAACCCTTTTTATTGTTCAGTGTTCCATCTTTGGCTAAGACAGCGACTGAAAAAAATAAAAGAAATCCTAGGAGCTGTGACAGCCCTCCTCCTGCACACTCTATGGGAGAACTTCTGGTGACAGGCCGCAGATAGGCTCAGTCCAGTAACTTAGCCGTAAAGCCCATCTGCCTGCAACTATTGCGTGAACTACTGAACATGACAGCAGTACAGAAAAACCTGTCCATCGATAATGCTCATTGCCTACATCATTTAATTTATAAAAATGTTAAACCATTGTCCTTCTATTAATATATATAGATACTCAACTTTAAAAACACAACCACAATGCAATAGTTAAAAGTAATACAACCCAACAGCAGGAATTCCAAGAGCCTCAGTACACCAGGTTCAAAATATCAGAAACGGGGAAACGTCCTTGAATTCAGGTCAATTCAGAGAAGCTTTGTTTCTTTCAGTTAAGATACTTATTGTATTCAATTTTGATCAGTGAATGCTTCGAAGAACAATTCAGGATAACTCTGGCAAATTCGTGGCTGTGCAGCTGCCTGAAGAACACACTGCATACCCTGGAGACACAGACATCCCATACCTGATTATCCACAAATAAATGCCTGCTGAGTCTTCCACATATGCTGAGCACTGCAGATGGGAACAGAGAACAGTGGGATATGCAGACCTATAGATCTATTTCATAAACACAGCATCTAACAAAAATCATGTCCGCATGTCCTGCACCTGTTTCCTTCCCTGTATTTCAGCCTTTGCCACTTAAGCCTTTAAATAATAATAAATAAATATGCATGGAGAAGGGGTTGTAGGTATAGATGAAAAAGGCATGGCCACCCAGACTGCCCACCTGCGGTCCAGAAAGGAAAGTATCAACCACTTTCTGCTGACAACTGACTTGTCATTTCCTTTAAGATTTGCCTGGTCACACATGGCATATACACCCAAGCAGATATAGACTGCTCTGTCTCTCAGCAGGTCATACGAGTTACAGCACACGGTACCAGGCTACCCTGGCTCTGGGGCTGCAGGATCACACCTGGTCTGTGTGTGGGTGGTGAGGAGCACAAGTAGATAAGGAATGGGTGGAAAGGTGTGCAGACGTCAGTAGTGCTGCTGATGGGAGAAGTCAGGCTCTGTAGGAAGTAAGTTACTTCCAGTGCTTTGATCTTCCCACTGGAACACACTCAATTTTATGCATAACATCTCAGCTCTTCTATAAGCTCTTAAGTCCACCTGAAATAACCTCCTGAATGCCAGGCAAACTAGTCAGGAGATCAGCAGTTTTTAAAAAAATATTTGAATTACTGAAATTGATCTAAAGCAAACAAACTTTTGTTTGCGTCCAAAACAAATTAAGAAAGTTTGACTTCAGTCTCATAGACATTAAAATTGTCACAGCAGCAGCCAGGAGAAACCGACTGACTTGTGCACACTTCAGTTCTTCCCTTCGCACAAATGCCTGCCTAGCTGTTCAGGAAACTCTACGCTATCCATCAAGGAAACCCAGTGAGGGCTGACAAATAACACACACAAATCAGAGTCCACTATATCTGGCTGGGTGGCCACACAGTTATGCAATGAACAGTACTACTGACTCTGTAAACTTGATTTTGAGCCCTGTTAGATGCTTAGGGTCAAAATTGGGTGACGAAACTGGATGCATGGAAAGGATCTTACACCAGGGTCCTTTGTCCAGCTTTCAACTTCATACCAGGCCAGATGCACTGCAACCAGCATGCCTTGGTGCCAGGTTTTCACTCAGCTACACAGGAAACTAAGCTCGGTACCAGAAGATGCCAACTTATTTTACATTAGTCAGATTGATCTCTACCCTTCCACACATGCTTGGAGTTGATCCAGCCACATACCTAAAAGGAGTCATGTGTTTTCTTATATCCTTATGGCACTGTGTATGTGGCATCTGTTTTTTTTTTTCCCCCAACACAACTTTGTGCAGCAATATGTTTATAAGACTGCTCTTATTTATTTTTTGTACTTTTTGCAGCACCAAAAAGTTGTAGAGGTCATATGCTAGAAACAGTACAAAATACAGAAGATCATCTCTATTCGAGAACTTGAGCGACCCCATTATTTAGCTGGAGAACAAACAGTTTAACCATGGCTGCACCTGCTTCAAAGTATTCTACTGACCTTCAGACTTCAGGCCAAATCCTTTCTGTATGTGGCTCCATTTTGCAATGTTTGACCACATCCTGTCCTCACCTCCTGGTTCTCAAATTCAGGCATGTTTATGGTCGTCTTATTGGTACGTCATCATCCATAAGGAGTTTGAGTCTCTAACTCTTAGTCACGGAAGCAGACCACGTAACTCAGAGAGTTCTCTTGTATGAGTGAATATTAATAAAATTTAACAAGACTGACACAGCGCTCTGCAGAACACGACATTTTTATAAATGGTGCTCTAAGAGCAGCTCATACTTGGTGCATTCTGAAACATTTAAACTGATAGGAATTATTCTGATGACTTCAAATATGCACTGAACACGGTTCCAGAGCAAATACAAGTTCTTTGTGACACATCTGTACCACAATCTTTCTGAGTAAGGATTTCTTTAACTGATTTTCCCAACTGCAACCCAAGGTAGATATGAAGCACATGGAACTGGTCTTGTACTATTGATACACAGCTCAGCTGGTTAGATATGGGGCTATGCCATCAGCAGGTTCACCCAACGGTGATGATATTTACTTTACAAACACTCACCATTTCTTCTCATTATTTTCTACCATTAGAAAGCAGCCTGAGTGTGTGGGAGATGTCAGGACAGTAAACAAAACAACCACCTCTGATATTAAGGAAGTCAGTAAGGTCTGTTTACTCCCAAAAAAACAGAAGACTACTCAAACAAAAATAATCAGTTTTGGGTTCATGCTTTCTTGAAATAGGCTTTTCTTCAAAGACAATCCAATAATTCTCAATATTCATCCTAGCAGTCGTAAGGCAATATTTATTCTAACAGTCTTTGTAGGGATAACTGCGGATTGGATTTGAGTTGAAAGGAGATCTACATCCTTCCCTCTCCCCTCCCCCAGAAGTAGCTCATAGTAAAAGAAGAAATTTTCTCCTTTGGGTGGTATTTAATTAATTCAATTGCAAAACTTTTTGGTAAATTTGGCATGGGTAAAATGACACTTTGGCAGGACTGGCATTTAGCAAACTGTATCTTTACCACATAAGGATGTCAACATTTTCTTTCCTTTAATTCTTTTGGTAGCTATTCTACATCAAAGAGCGAAAAAAATATGTAAGGTTTTGTTGTGAACCGTCAAGCTATATTAGTGAGTATTAAAACAAAAACCCTGAAGACTAGGCATTCCATTTTTTAAATTAAGTCAATAATCTAAAAGCGATCACTAATCACTTTTCATCATACATCTTTAAAGAATTTTCAATACACAATTATAGACTTGTCACAGATCAGAGGCTAAGTTCACATCATAATGTTAGGCATTAACCATTCTGTAGCTATTACACACAGCTGTAATCCACAGGTAATACTGCTGTAATTTGAGTGTCAAGGTGATCCAGAAGCTTAGCAAATTTTCACTGTCTCAAAAACCACAACAATTCCGAAATCATCTCACCTCCGATGTCAAGTGCCAATCTTTCTCCTCTCCCCTGAACAACTTTTCTTTCATCCCAGGTTTAAGTAAAATGACAAAGAAATGCTAAAGACAGACTAACTAAGGCAAATATTAAACTGTAAACTCCAAATGCCTGCTTAGACAATAGCACCGCTTTCCTTCCACCTGCATTCAGCCATGTTCTTGAATTTAGTGTGGCACAATGTGCACAAATGCTGCGGTGAATTGGGGTTGATAGTACCAAGTGACATGAGGGACATATACTGGCCTGTTTCCTTAGGACAATTATCACCCTGAACAGGCATTTTGTATTAAAGCTGCTGCTTCATCATCCAACACCCCCTACCCTTCTCCCTGGAACTATTTCCCAGAGAAATCAGTGTCTTGTCTGCAAATCCAGGGGCTCCATCAATTCATGTGAAGTCAGTTGATAGAAACTAGTACAGTACTAGCCAGGCTGGCGTCACAACTGTAAACACAATTTCAACCATAAATCAACATAAATGAGGTCAGAATCCACTTAAAATGCTGACACAGACATTTGCATTGGATTTAACTAATGTAATAAAAAAGCAGCATAACTTACGCTATTTCAACTTTTGAGTATCAACTAGCTGTAAGCTGCCCTGCCTCACATAAATCTGCATTCAGAACAATATAAGATTTGGACCTGGAAGCCTCAAGACCCTGAAGGCAGTTTTTTCATTGCTTTATAGTTTGTCTGCACAATTATCTCTGTGAAACGCAGTGCAAAGCCCTTCTATTCTGTTTTGGCAGTGAGCTATGAGTCACCATGTCTGACCTACCCAAATTGGGCTCTACACACTGAGCAGCAGCATCTCTTAATTTCTGTGTAACAATTAGTGGAAAACATTTTGAGATACTTGAGTTAAAGGTACTACAGAAATAGAAAGTACTGTTTAAATAAATTACATTTCTGTAGGCTTTGAATTAAGAACCACAGTCACTCCTAATGGATTAAAACATGACTTGTTTTACTTACCTCCTACATGTTTGTATCTTTTTTCAAAAGGCTAATACAGAAATTCTTTAATAGCTTTCCATGCATTAGAAGAGCTAGATGGTCTATGATCATCTAAACAGAGATTAAGAAGCACTTCAGGGGCTGGATGAAGCCAGCCACCTCATTACATACGGCCCACAGTCACATTAGCATTATCCTATAGACATGTGACAAAAAATAAGATTCATTTTAATGTTTGCTCTTTCCCACCAAAAAGATATCAAAAAGACCTGTCTGGACTTCAGGAAGGAAAAGGTTTCCAAAGTTCAGTCTAAGCCACGGTAGACAAGAGGACTGCTGTCGTTACAGAGCTGTGGTATCTCTGGGCATTGCTTCCTTCTGTGCAGATAGCGAAAGCTGTCTTTTTAGGGGGCTGATCTTCTTTCTCCTCCACTGCAGTCTGGTCAAATTGCACAATGACTTCAACAGAACACGATCAGAACCCAGACCTGCACCTAACAATTACGTAAGAACCTAATGGTTCTTAGGTTAGATATGTTAGTAGAAATTCAGGTGGGGCCAACACTTGGAGGTAGAAAGCTGAGTAAAAAGGAGGGGACCCGTTTTGCTTTGCTTTCCTTAAAATGGCCATTTGAGTACTTTTCTTCCTCAGCCTAATGCTTGGGAATGAAATAGAGAGAAAGGGCTGCCACTTAGACCCTCAGTGCAGAATAAAACCCTTAAAGGCTCATTAATTGGAGCCAACCAGGCAGTGCCATGAAAAGCCACTTCAGCCAGTCTTTCTAGCACTTCAGGGTACATGTATCACGGATTTTTTAGCACATGATTCAACCTCCCAAATTGTTTGATTCCTGAGCATTCCTGAAGAGGTGGTGTCCCTTTCTATAAATGTGCAAATGACTGCTGGAGTCAGAAAAGGGTATTTTCTAACTTCTATTAGCCAAACTGTAGCCCCAGTGTACAATTTTTACAGTATTTAGACTTGCAGAGCATTTGATACATAAAAAATATTTCTCCCGTTGACCCGTTTCAGCTGTAACTGCTCAGTGCTTCTGCAAATCAGGCCTCAGGGGAATCAAGAAACATACAATTAGTGACCACCCTTGAAAAGTTTGATTAAAGTGTGTTGCCAAGCAACACAAATTCTGGCAGAGACAGTGATAAAACTCTATTCTCTAGAGAAGCCTTAAATTTCTTTGTGACTATTTTCTCCTCTTCTTGCAGTCCCCTCCTTTATTCACTGTCCCCCCCAACCTCTGCAATAAAATGAGAATGTGCTAAATCAGTGCCTTTTCCCGCACAACCCTGGCTCAGGCGATCATACTGCTGGTATTTCTAAAGAGTTAAGATAACTTTGGATTGAGAGTGTGTATGAATTCCTCAGTTGCCTCTCCCCTACTCTTATTTTTTATTAAAACTAAAAAAGCCACATTCTACCAAACAGCATAATTCTTGCACCTACCAAAGTGATTACAAGGTTAGGTCTTTCCCCTCTTGTTCCCATACCTAACTGGCTCTCGGACCTCATTTTCTCCTCTCTCTCTGCCTCCACCACTCCACAGCACCTCATTTGGGTGCAGTCTCCCCCGCACCAACTGCCTGCTTGTCTTCCCACCCCAGCACCTAGCACAGCTGTCTTCACCCAGCCAGCCAGTCCCAGTTAAAGCAGATAGCAAAATCCAGCCCAAAGCACTTCATTTGATAAAGACGTAGGCTTTGTAACTTACTTCAAGTTTATCAAGGAAATCTGTTTCTCTCAGATGCTGACTCTATTTTTATCACACTTATATATGCAAATGTATGTATGTGTGTGATGTGGTATACATCTGTGTACAAATGTGCATAACATTTGCAACCATAATAAATGTTAATGTAATTTATATGAAAGACAACAGCAAATCAGATCAAACAACCTGGGAAGAACTCTGTAGATGAGACATGAGTGCTTCCTTTACGAATTGGTGGCTGAAGAGTTTCTGGCGGTTAGGAGGGGGAATACGCCTGGGGAGGTGAGTACCTGGGCCAGCAGCTGCAGCAGTAAAAAGGAACTTGAGGAAAGGGGCAGGCACTGCACTTTGCAAGGACAGACCCATGGGCCACAGGGATTGAACTGAGCCCATGCTTTTTAGCAAAGGTCCTGAAAGAAAGTCTGTGAAGCAGTGGTTAAGCTCTAAGCTTATAACAGCCATGGATGTTTCTTGTTCCAGATGTTTCAAACTCTCACCCCTTCTCTGGCAAAGGATTCTCAGAGCTGCTCCACCCCCCATTACCCCATACCCTAGATGCAGGGGAAAACAAGTTTGGGAACTGTTGATCTGCAGCAATAGTCAGCAGCAAAACTGCTAGAAAAAAGAATACAAAAACAGGCAGCAAAGAGAGATCCTTCATCTAAAACCTTCCAGCCATTACAGCTAGGGGTTTAGGAATCTCTCTGAGCCAGAGGTTCCACTGTATTAATGTGGGAATAACTGAGAATAATAATCATGCCTCCTCACACTTGCTTCAAGTTCCCTTAGTACCTGTAGAGCAAAATAAGGCCTATAACTCTCATCTTTGGGAAGAGACAGCCTACAGCTAGTGTGGTGTGTATTTAGCAGGATCAGTGGAGCCGAGCTGACTTACTATGCACAACATCGTCTAGGTTGGAGTAGCATCCAAAAGCTCCAATTAGGAGGAGAGCTTTATCCTGCCAGGCACTAGATGAATACCTACAGTCACGCATGCCCTAACCCAGGGAGGCCGGCCAGACTGCCTTCATGTGCTTCTAATTGTGCTCTCCTTGAAACTGATCTTCAATCTGCAACATTCGCAGAATGTAGCTGTTTGTTTACTCCGCTTGACCGGAACAGAATTACTTCAGTCTATCCCTTGCGAAACGCCAGCCTTGCCGATATACCAAAGGATAGAACTCAAAGCCTAATGATAAGGTGTAAAACATACCCTCATCCTCCAGGCTCTACGTATTTGACAGGCTCATCAATTTCTGTCTATCATAGAAAAATTTTATCTCAGCCCTGTAGGCTCAATAAATAGGACATTCATAGTTCAGACATCTTTAACTGCCTATAGAAAGTTTCTAGCTCCATCCAGCTTTTTCAGGTGACATTCTGACCTTTGTCTCATTTTGGGGAGGAAATTAGGGGAAGAAGAGAAAAAAAGAAGAGCTAGCGTACATCCATCTTCCTCCTTTTTTATCCTGGATCAGAAAGAAATTGACGTTTTCCTGGTGGCCACTGTAGTTACTCTGCTCTTGAGCCAGCCCTTTCTGATACTGCCTTTCCTTGTGCTTTTTTCGTTGTGATATTTATATGTTATTTTAGACAGCTTGTACAAGTGGCTGCAACAATGCAGAAATGCTGAACACCTAAATATGATACGAGATCCATACTGTCATTTACATCATAACTAATCAACTCTATGAGAGGGATCATTAAGCTCATCATAAACATCTTTAAAAAAAAAAAACTGGTTTTGAGGCTGATAAAAAAATGAAAGCAAAGTCAAAGTCCCAAGTTCAAATGATGTATAAATTCCACCCTGTAAGTAACAAGGAGAACATTCTCTTGGGGGCTGTGGGAACTAAAACCAACCGTTGCCCTTCTTCAGGAACAGCTATGTAAGGTAAGGCACAAAGGAAGGGAGGCCACATAAAACATTTGTAATATTTCAGCATCACCAGAGTTTAACCTGGGAAGGCTTTTACTGGAAAGCTTCCAACTCTGCCAGCTCTTTGTTACATGGTGGATTTTAATCCACAGCTGAAGACCTTCAAAATAACAAAACCATGCAAAGGAAAAGCAGACTGACTTTTTGGCAGGAAGTCAATGTGCAAATACCGATGAAGAAATCTCAGTATGCAGTCAGAGTCCTCAAAGGTCAACAGCTATGTAGTGAAGGACTTCAGCGTTTAAGTTATTAACAATTTTGTTTTCAAGGATTCTGACAGTTTCTGTGCTCTAAGTTAAGGGTTTAAAAAAAATAAAATCAAGATTTGGTGACTGAACAGTCAAGCTCGCTGTATCTTTATCTCTGTGGTTCTGCAGACAAAAAGACTGTCTTATTCCTATGGAAGCTACCAAAGCTACCAACCTGATTTCCATCTATTTAGGACCAGAACCAAAAGCAAGTAGGAAAGTGGACTGTCACCAGTGCTCTTTCTCATTTGTTCCTGGCAAAGTGCACTATGACTCTCTTCCGTTGCCCACATCCTCCCTGTTAGTCTGTATCCTCATTCTTTTCTCTATTCCTCTACTCTTCACAACCAAATACTCTTTATCCCCCATACTGGTGTATTCCTGTCCTTTTTCTCTCCTAACTCAGAACTAAGGAATGGATGCAAGCAATGACAGAGGGTGCAGTGGAAAAGATGATTATCCTCAGGAAAGAAAGTGAATTACCTCAGACTGCCTAAGCTCTGAAATACCTTAGGTGAAAGTCACTTGCTGTCCCTGCAGTCCAATTTTGGTAAAGTTAGTGGTAAAACCTTCAGGAATTTTATTGGGATTAGAAGCAAGACTCCAATAGGAATTAAGCACAGCTTAGGTCTTCCAGTTACTCAGAGGAGTGGCTTTAGTTCTCATTTGTACCACTTTAAATTATGGAGCACTCATTAATTTACTGTCTTGCACCTTTAAGGATCAGACCAGTGCTACTGACAAATACAGTACCACTGGCATGTTGACAACTAATAAAATGACATATTTTCATGCTTGAGGACACCACTTCTATGAATCGTATATGAAAGAGCATTTTGTCCCACTCTTGATTGTATTAGTTTTCCTTTTCTTCAGTTGGGAACTTAAAAAATCTCTTCTTTTCTTCATGCTACTTTAGATGGCCTCTTCATTTTGCAAATTTCCATGAGTATAATATTTGCCTCTTGTCAATCACAAGGAAAAAATGTGCATGTAAGTTAGGCAATCTTCTTGTCTGTGCTCAGAAATTGTATTGGATAAATTTAAACAGGGTTTACTAGGTTCACTTTAGCCTCTTCTAAATAAACAATCTAAATTAATACAAACCAGGCTAATTTCATTTTACCAGTGCCTATGCAGCTTTTTGTAGCCCTTTACTGAAATTGAGTTATTTAAAATCACTTCTTATTTGAAGTTTGCTTTTAGAACATGATATATCCCTAGCCAACAGAAAATCATAAACAGAAATGCAAAATTCTAGGTGACATCACTGAATTTCCACTCCTCACTGTGCCCATTTGGACCAGCTCAAACACAGAAGGATTGAAATGTTTCTTTCTGTAAAAATGGTAGGGGTAGATCTCATTTCCATGCAATGTACTATCCACTTTTTAGCTTCCTTATCCCTAACACAGGTCAACTATGAAAGAAATGTGAACTAAAGCCTAACCTTCCATGAACCATGGAATCAACAACTTAACCTTTCTGAGCCAACACTTTACTAAAGAAAAGAAAAGCTTAAAAGAAACAAGATGGGAGCACCCTATTTCTGGCTATATTGATGTATTTGGGATTGCTAGTCAGATCCCATCAGTTCCAAATCAGAGTAATAAAGAAGCCGAAATGAGAATTCTTATCTGCCAGTTGGATTTCTGCATTTCTCACCAACAATTTGAAACATACGGGAAGTGAATTTCACACTGGCACAATGCCCCTTCGACTTGCACATCAAAGCGCTGCCTCTTCAGACAAAGATGCATTCAAGCTGAGAAAGCCTGAAAGTAACATCTATATATATGTCACCTATTTAAAGAGTTTCATCACTGCAGACAGGACAAAAAGAAGAGCTAAGCATTATAGAGAAAGTGATCTCAAGGAAAAGCAAAGGGGCCTCAGGTGACACATGTAAATGGAGGAGGGAAACTAAGTGTTACAGATATATAGGTTTAATGTCCAGCATTAAGACACTTACATGAAAGGGAAAAGCTGTTGACTATGATACTACCAAAGCGCAGAGACAGCAAGTATGAAAGAAACAGAGATGTTTTACTCAACCTGTGACAAAGTGGCACATACCTGGACGTGGCTAAATTAGACACATTTCACCAATGTATTTGTAACTCGACTGCTATAGCACTCAAGACACACTGATAGTGAAAACTGCTCGTGAATAGCACAGTAAGTTCCAAGCTTCTAAGCGCTTACTGCAGTAACATGGTCTGTTTCCCAACATCTTTGCAGTCCTTGGAGAGGTGTAGATGGAGATTTAATGAGCAATGCATACCATCTGTTAATATTGCCTTTAAGAGCAACTGAGAAAAAAACAATTCCAAGAGTGCAAGGGATGGCAGAAGCTTTAAAAAAACGGACCATCAATAATAGGGTTCTATGTGTATGATTGCTGTAAAAATAAATCCCCCAAAACGAGCAGACTACGTGTTTATTTTGCAACTGGTAAAATATTTAAGTCAGTTTTAAACCTGGATTAGAACCATACAATAAACATTCAGGTTAAACAGAGCTAGTGGGCATATTACTTCTGACCAAAAGCCAAACTCACCAAAATGATGCATCCCAGGACCTGATTCTGCAGTACACTCATGCTCTGGGCTAGCTCCTTTCTCTAACAAACTAGAACAGATCTTTTGAGTTACAGTGATTCACGTAAATACAGGATCTGGCTGCTTGTTAGTTTACACTCAAACTAAGCAGGTAAAAACTGCCCTCATTCTAATAGAGTAGTATTTCTCACTTACTCAGTGGCATTATTTATAACTACTTTGGATGCTAGACAGTGGACAGTCAAGCCCCTGGTCCCTAAAGTGCCTGAACAGAGAAAGCTGAGTCTGACAGCACAATAAATTTTCAGCTACTAGCTAGGGCAATTCAACTTAACCCTGTGAAGCTGTTCAGTAGGCAGTCACAAATGCATTACAGGAAGCCAGAGAAACTATCTGGGAATGCTTCATTTGTTCACAATATGAACCTGATTAGGTAGGAAGAATTGCTCAGTGGCTGGCCTAAGTGCTACCTAAAGATCACGGTACTGTTCTCCACCCTACTGTGGGCCTAGAATTTACACCCAGGTCTAAATCACTTGCAACACGCAGTTGAAGCTTCAAAGCCTGTCTATGAAGCTGCAAACATTAACTCTCTTATGTTGCGAGTGTAATTCACGTCTAGTTCTCACAAATTAGTCTTCTATAGAGCATGACCTGAAGACAGGCCTTGTGTTTAGCTGGTATCAGGTATTGCTGTCGTAAACAAGAAAGAGCTCACCTTTTCCTTTCAGTTTCACAATAACTATTCTCTTTGATCTATTCCCCTCAGTGACTGTTGTTTTCACTTAGATGGTGAACTCTCATTTCCTAATAGCTGGCAGGACAATAACTTCATCTTTTTCATCCAGTCATATACATTTCAGTATTACATTAATATTTCTTCTTCCTCAAGAGAGCTTTGAGAAATTGCCAAAAATCCATTTAAGTGCTCTGGGTTTACTTCCACAGTCCCAGTTTTATTTGAACACAATATTAAATCTGGAGGGAAAGAAATAACTGGAGGTCCTTAGTTTGCACGATGAGTTATCTTTGGCCTACTTTATCCTACACGGCTTTGTGACAAGAACAGATGTAGAAGCTCTTTGCAGTCCTTAATCAAGACACACTATTACTGAGATAGCCAGAAGGCAAAAGAATAAGCCAAGTCACCAGGGTTCAGAAACAGAGATGACTCCATGAAATAAAGGGTTTATTTTAATCACTAGAATTTTCTGAAGGAGTTGTAAGTTAATTATAAAGTTAAGGCCATGTCACCTTGCTGTATGTTAGTATAAACATATAGAATACATTTGTAGTAATTTAAGAATCATAAAATTTTATGACATACCGACCCTTTAAATCAGAAATGCATTATTTTTCAATTATTTTAATGGGTTATGAATTTATACAAATCACAAATGCAGCTTGCTCCCCTCTCCCAAGCAGATTAATGCAAGTGCAGTTAAAATGCAGAAGTGTATTTTCCTATAACTTTTCCGCATCTTCTGTGGTGAATGCAAAAGCAAAAAATTTCCACTTATTTTCAGCATATAATGATAGGAATCAAAACCACATTCAGGACAAGACATAATTAGATGATAATTTAAGCTTGCTCCCTATGAAAGTGGTAGTCACACTGCAGTTTAAACAAGCACCAAAACCTACTTGTTTGGAGCTAGACTGTTGTCTTTATTTATTCAATCAAAACCAATTTCTTCTTCTGTATGCCACGTAGACATTGCGTATGTCCACACCAATCTGGCAGGCATCAGGTACTCAACTCCTTTCATCAAAGGAAACAATTTTTAAATGAATATATTTTACATTCTTCTAGAACTCATGCTCTTCTTTTTTTAACTACACAAAATTACAAACACCTGAAAGTCAAAACAATTCCAATTTGCAACCTTAAAGCACAAATGTGGTAAATAGGACCATACATGAGAGGCTCCATCCCGCCCACTGCCCAATTTGAAGCTATCCACTCAGATTAAATACTCCCAGAACTCTCCCAGCCACAATCAGTCTGATTTCTTCCACATGCTATTCCCTCTCCCCTACCTCCTGTCTCTCCCATACCATACTGATGGAGACCTGTTAAAACTCTCTTCAAGCATCTTGTTTACAGTTCCCTCCTGAAACCCAAACCACAACACTGTTGGGCCTAAAGTTTCCTCGTGTCTCAGTAGGTGGATGAACTGTTTCCTCATTTCTTTACTTTTTTCTTTTACATTGTTTTTCACCTGGGGAAAACATACCTGCACAGGAAGTAAGTACTGAAATTAAGTACAGAAATTCCATCTAACTGTGCTACATCTCTGGGAATAGCCCTGAGCACTGATACTCCAAAAACTACACTAGTTTAGAAAACATAGTTTTCCAAAAGCTTCAAAGCCATTGTGCTTTTGGACACACCTTCAAATGTCAGCGAAGCCCACTTGAGGGGACAACCACCACTGGTAATGGCAGAGAGACTGGAGGGAGAGAGTGGCTATTTTGACAGCGGCCACTATTTGTAACAATGAAGTAAAAACAAGATTTAATTTCCATTGTTCTTATTTGAGCTTCTACTAATGCCAGCTCATAGCCAAGCGCAGTAAAGCTTTCTTCATCCATGGTCATTTAAAATGATACACGCTTTCACTGTGCTACAGAATAGTAAAAATAAAAAACTACAAAGTTCACTTCCATTCAAGGACAGCCAAGATCCCCATCTCAAAGAGCAATACGTAACAGGATACTGCTAACACCAAACATCAAGAAAGATAGTTAAAACCATTACAAATCCATATCCCTCAGTAATTTAACAATCTACAGGTTCTAGGAACAGGGGTTTAGTGGATTAGTAACAACAGACCATTAATCTCTGCAGCCTCAATTTTAATCCAGCAATGACCAAAGTGATTGAAAATCATTCTAACCACATGACTAGCAAAGCTCCCAAGCACGGTTCTCTCACATACCTGAATCCCAGCAGCAGAGGTCACAGGATGTTTCTGATGGGACTATTTACCAAGAGACCTCCACTTAATAATTACCTAAACTCAGTGCCGACATTTTTGGCAGAGTAATTCCACTGCACACTACCCCTGTGAACTGATTTGAAGATTTTATTTTCCACTTTATTTCAGCCTCTATTAGCAAAGCCTGCTTTTTTTCCCCTGGCAAAATAGCCAAAACAAGCTGTGTAAAACAAATACTTTTCTGTTTCTACATACGATTTTAAACAAACGTGTAGGAATTGATGACTGTCATTCCAAACAAATGCCAGGAGATTATTTCTGTACAGTTTATATAATATCAGTGAAAGTTACATCCAAAACACTCAAGAGTTTTAAAAATAATGCAATAGTATTGTGTCATATACTCTGTTTTTATACATAAGAATGCTCTATTGCAAAGATTTTAAGTTCTGGAGTATTCAATGACTAGAATTAATTCTTAGGTGTCCAGCAACGTGATGATATTATGTGATCAAGACTCATTTCGTCATTTGGTCCTCCATGCAGTTATCAGGGTATCAGTGAGGAAGCCGTTGAAAGGGAGACCTTTCAAAAAGGATTTAAATTCAACTGTTATTTGCTGTGGTCTAAAATCTGAGTCACAGGCTCTTTTTCAGGAGCATTAAAAGCAAGATGCTGGCTACCTTGCCAGATATGTTCTTTTATTACTGCAAAGTAAATAAGTACTTAAAAACATAAGAACACAGTAGACACAGAAGGTCCCAGTTACATAGAGTAAGGAACTAAAGATGGGAGAGTTACAAACATGAGTTATGAGAGTTACTTGCTGCTGTTTGTGAAGCATCAAGTAGAGCCAAAGCAGGTCCAATGGCTGGGGGAGGGAAAGGAGAAAGTTTGCAGGCTCTGCGCCCTTTGGTAGATATAGCCCAAATACATAAATATGATGTAAATGTATTGTAGAGCTTTGATGAGACATTTTTATAAAGAGTGCAATACTTACGTAAAATTTCTTGTCCAGGGTGGAAATTTATTCATAATACCATATATGAAGCCTTACCTTAGGAATTCTTCTAATGATACATACTGAATATGCTACCTTCTTCTCTCAACTGTAGAGAGGACACTTTTGGCTTGTTTAGGTCTCAGATGGAGGGACAGACAGAACCTCAAGTGTTTTTATATATCCCCCACAAAAATTTTCCTATATCGGTCTGACTAAACTCTGCTTATGCAGCCTGGACTAGGCCAGCTGCTTGCCCAGAACTGGCACGAGGTTTCACTGTTGGCACCACCTCGTAGAGTGGGTACAACACAGCAGTGCCGCTGTCCCTCCACCAGTCATGCCACGCAGCCCCACAGCCCAGGTCTGTACACATGATGTCCTCTTTACATCAGGACTTGAGGTCTGACCAAAATAAAATTAAAATTTTTGCTGGAAAAAAAGTGGAACAGAAATTCACATATGAAAAGCATTGCGTATTACCATTCATCTCTTGTTATTTCACTTTTTAGTTTTCTGGTTTTGTTTACCATAGTCCAGGGGAAATCTGTTTACTATTGTGAAAAATGCATCTGTTTCATTCAGGGCATCCATAAAGTGAGAATTAACAAGTTACAATCCAGATTATTTTAATTCTGATCGTACATTTTCTCTTGCTATGTCAGTCATAACAGAAAAGTCCCTATCTTCACTTTACTACACAAAGAACTGACATGATTTTACCTGGATAAAAAGCTATTTTCTACATAACTGTATCATTTAATTAGATATTATGAAAATTTCTGCTCCTCTTAGCTGGGCTTTTCCAAAGATTTTGTATTATTCATGTATTATACCACTGCTACTCCTTGCTTCAGCAAAGCACTTCGGCACATCCTTAATCTAAGTTGTTTTATACAATTACATATTAAGACTCAGATACAGCAAAACAAGCATGTCTTTTAAGTTTTGCACTTTGCTGAATCTGTGTATTAATGTATCACAATAAAATCTAAAGAGGGTGACTAAGTTTTTAGCTCGCAAGTATGAAAACATGCTGCCTAATAAAAATAAATCATATTATTTATTACTCTATTTTGCATCCTGTTCCACAGTGAGCTAAATACCTGTGACTCTAGAGCAAAGGCACAATTACAGACTGGCAAAGATGAATTGTAAAAACTTGGAGAGTGTGCCAAGGGGGCTACTGAAGATAAAAATTATGCACCTGCAGATAACTTTAAATCCCACTTGCAATTACTAACTGCCACATAGTACCCTCAGGACCATCTGGGCAAATGAGAGAAGACTCTGGAGTCCTTGTAGACTACTTTGTTTTCCAGCAGGTGCAAAAACATACTGTAACAATAAGATACTGCTTATAAATATGAATGTGAACCAAAAAAAAAAAAAAAAAAAAAAAGGCAAATGATGAAGCCAGGTAAATATACTGGAAAATAAAAAGTGGGAGTTGCAGACATCGTGGTGAAATGCCCTGGGGCAAGGATTTCACCCCCCAAAAATGGATTCACAGATGTGTACACAGCATATCCAACCACTGCATCAGTATGTAAGGGAACCTGTGGTTCACTGCAAGAGCAAATTTCAGAAAGAAAATTTAGGGCCAAAATCCCTGGTGCCCTTAACTTTCTGTTGTCACCCACACCTGTGCCAAGCAGATGTGAAACATGAGGCAGGCAAAGCACTGCACTTTGAGGAACCTGTTCATTACTCATAGTCACAATAAAAACATAAAAAGGCCAACTGAATGAATGTTAATAATTTAAGCAGAATTTAAGTAACACATGTTTATGGGGTGGGTCCGAATTTTACCTTAATATCACACTAACTCCTGGAAACCAATTTAAATTAAACTCTAATTGATGTAATTCTTAAATATACCATAATTATACCTCACGATAACTTCACTGCCATTACTATGAAGATAAAAAATACCTTGTAATACACAGGTAGAGAGAGAAGGAGGGATCCAGTCTCTGAGAGGACACACCAGGCCCCATTCTGTGACCCTTCGCTCCTGGGGAAGCCACACAAGTTTAAACACTTAGGATAAATCTAGCTGAAGCAAACTCCACGGTCAGGAGGCAAGGGAGCAGACATGGCCACAAACTCACTGCTCAGCTGGGCTTCAAGTTCTAGAGTTTTAAAAATGGTTGTTTCTTGGGGCCAATCTGCCAGGTTTCATTGTCCACTGAATTCATCGAGTGTGCTCAGCTGCAGCCATCCCCCCTCCAGTCAGAACTGGAAAGGCAGTGTTAGCATGTAGCTCATAAAAACCATTTTCAGGAAGGTGTTTCTAGCAGTTTCCAGGGGCAGGCAGTGCCACAAGGGTAATCACCTTCCTGTGGGGCACAGCCTCTCAGTCCCCTGACAGGAAGAGCAGGTGCAGTAGAGCCACGCAGGTCAGCCACCCTTCTGCCATCCCCAGGCACCTCTGTGGTGAGGAAACACGTCCCCGGAGAGGAGGTAGGTCCGCTGTCAAGCTGGTTAGTCTGGGCAGTGAGGCGAGGTGAGGTGAGGAGCAGGTGGGCACAAGGCTGAGGGCAGGCAAGGGGCTGCTGAGGCACCAGACATGGCTTCTCACAGTCCTCTCCACAGCCTGAGCCAAAGCTACTCATCTGTGCAGGATCAGAGCTGACATGGACAAAGCAGCTGGACTCCGGGAGTGGGGGACGAGGCCGCAGAGTCTGTGGGCTCGTCCCAGGGCTTGTCCCTGCCTTCCCTCCTGACCCTGGTGCCATGGAGGCCTCGTGCTCCCTCACTTCAGGGAGGTGATTCACTGCCTCAGTGAGGTGATTTAGTGACATACCCTGACCAGAAACAAGGTGTAAGAGTAATCCTAGCGCTGCAAGGCAGAAATGAGAGTGAAAATGGACTGTAATTACTTAAATTGCTGCTGGGTGACCTTTCACATGACATTTTACCTCAGTTTCTCCATCTGGGTAAGTGTGGCCAACACTACATGTGCCCTGCAAATTGTTCCAAGCTCTGCCACCAAAATTAATCTCTTTTTTTTCCTTTTTGACAGAAATATAATGCAAAGTTCCTCTCATTCAGATCTTTTATTCTTAGAAAAATCCAGACTGCACAATCCCATTTAGAGAAATCTCCCATCAGCAGCTCTTAACACACTCCCAAGCAGCAGGATTAGGACCAGCATAGGGTCAATCAAACACCTTTTCTTTCCAGCAGCAGCAGCCCATCCCTTCCATCACTGAAGCTTCCCACATGGGAAACAACACACCTTACCCACAAAAGGCCTTCCACCTATGTATGAAAAAATAGCTTGTTCTCCATAACATTTCACTTTCAGGGGATGCTACTGTTGTTATCCTTTCCTGCCAGCAAGCACAAATCTTTATCACTACCTTTTTCCTAAAGACAGAAAGTTTCTTTTCTCTGCAATGCTGTCAAACCAATTAATGTTCTTTCTAGTGGCCCAAGTATGTCCCCTTGCCAAACAAAATGTAGCTGTGGAAGTAGAAAGCTTTCCTGACTCGCTCCTTCAGTTACCCAACCGCCATCCTACAAGGAGTACAGCTACAGGCAGGGTTTGCTGGAGGACATTGTCATTCCAACGTCACTTCAAATGGTGCAGTTTTCCATAGTCACACACACCAAAAGACCTTTCTCTATTACTCGTTCTTTTTCTTTTAGCATTAATATGGCAAAAATCTTTAGGAGTCCTCCTGTGCTAGTCTTTCTACCCATGGTGGAACAGAAAAACTCTGTTCTGATGACTGTTCTTGAAGCAGAACAGGGCACCGTAATAGTTAACAGTAGGGAAGAACTTAAAATTGGTAACAACCCAAAAAACTGACAAGATGATGATTTTTTTAAAAAAACCATGTTTCCCTCTAAATCCATCTACTTGAGCGCTACTTCCAAAAGCTGAAGATGTCAACACATTTAGAGGGGGGAAAAAGGATAACGTTGCTTAGCTTCCTCCTCCATGCTTGTGCTTACAAGCCACTTTGGACCAATCTGTGCACAACTCTAGCTGTTGCATACTTAAAAGCCATGCAATATTCTGAGCTTGATCAAGTTAAACACTAATGATAAAGGGAAGAAGAATGTCAAAACGAACAGATAACATTATGGATATTATCTTATCTCTACACTTATTTTAGTATCTCGTTAAAAAGTACATTCTAATTAGTTATTTGTGAATTACAGCTGCTGTGATATTCTGGCAATAATGTTACAAAAGATAAAACCGTGGGGCATTTAAGTTTAATACTAATTTTACTACAGAAATACAAATGTTACACATCCATGAATTTAAACCAGAAATGTTTTCATATGGAAAAATACATCAAACAATGAAAAAAGCATTTATTTTTGTTAGTTCTGACCATTGCTTTCAGTACACTATATATGTGGGAACTGATCACCTCCCATTTTTCAAGATGACTAAAAGAAAATTAAATCTTTTCAGGCTGTAATTCTGGATAGGCTGTACCTGGCATTCCACAAGATCACAGAGACCCGCCGTCTAAAGCTTTTCTCATTGTCAAGCTTCAAGTTTTTGCAATTTATAAGGCCCAGATCTCAATTACACTAAAGCCACTTACAACATTCTCAGAGTTCCAAGGCCTCTTAAGGTGGTGTAAATCTAGGTTTCCTTATGCCTTTTTACCTCACTGTCAACTGCTCAGCACTGCGTGAAAATGTTTTCCATATTGACAAAAAAGAAGTTTACACTTATGGGCACCTATGTGCCTATGAGGCTCCTAGTGCTTGTCTACACCACCAGAAAGGCTACTATACGACACAGAATATAGGTCTAAAATGTTTCAGTCCTCTATTTTTATTACAGTAACAACAATGTGCTACTTAATCTTCAAGAAATTCCATTAAAAGACCCTTGACAGCTTTTTAACTATAATGATTAAACCAGCAATAAAATATTCTACTGCTTTGAATTCAACTGTAAACAGGTTGGGCCGCAAATTCTCCTCAATGCCAGATTATTATCCTTTTTAAAAATTTATTTCCTATTTATTTATGCTTAATGTTTCGATTCATCTATCACAATGGAATTATTTTGCTAACTGATATTCTCCACTGCGTGGACAGGCACTTTTGCACTTTCTGATGGTATGACAATGGAAATGCAGTCACACTGTACAACCTTGCCTCTAAACAAGCCATTTAAAATTTGATTCCTATTTTCTATTCCTTCCAACATGATGTATAGTTGAGATAAAAACAAGATAGGAGCAAAATAACACTTATCACAGTATGTCAGTGTTGTCCATAACTAACTGTCATCTAGTTTTGTCTGCTGCTTGAGCTGGTAATGAGATAATGATAAAACAGTTTTATACAGTCTTCTATTAACAGCCCAGATGGGCCAATCATCCACTTCAGTCTTTGCCATGTTAAGTTTAGCCATAAACAA
This sequence comes from Phalacrocorax carbo, assembly GCF_963921805.1. Classification (NCBI taxonomy): domain Eukaryota; kingdom Metazoa; phylum Chordata; class Aves; order Suliformes; family Phalacrocoracidae; genus Phalacrocorax; species Phalacrocorax carbo. Next base: position 3,282,604 of record NC_087528.1, read on the forward strand.
TCAGCAACGATGAAAACAGCATCTCCCTCCTCAGCTAAATTACAGCCTTTCAACCAAGCAAGAAAGTGATACTTTGACCAATAGCAACAAGTAAGCAAAACAGCCTTTCAGGGTAAGCAGGAATTCCTTGTTCACTGGTATACGAGGAATATTCATAATGCAAATAGAAAGCCATTTCAATCCTCGCTGAATTTAAAACTGAGCTGTTGTAGATTTAAAAATTGAAACCTTTCCAAGAACATCTGGGTGAAACTTGTCTACAACATCAGTTGTATCTTAAAGACTTAAAGAATACCCTTAAATTGAAAGTGCTTATTTGCGTTGGGGTTTTATTCCTGGTTTTAATAGTTTTGTCACAGAGGCTTGGCATCTAGTTCACGTGCATTAACAATGAGGCAACACAACAAGGCAAAGAGGTCCCTTTGAAAACTGGGTATCTTCACCACTAAGATCTGGAAAAAAATAGCAGCAATTACCAGTTTCTTTCCGTCAGTTTATTGGATGGAAAATAGCTCAGCATGATACGTGCAAAACTATTCATAAACGTTCCCTTCTACTACCTTTACATAAGCTAAAAATATGTGTGTTGTTTTGACACTTTAGCGCTTATCTGGTCACGCTCTAGCTGTAAAACTAACAATAAAAATAGAATGATGAAAAATACAGGACACACACACCAAAAAAAAACACAAAAAACCAGACATTTATAGGAGACTACAAGGCTGTTTCCATAGAATTTTAAAGCAGAAACATCTTCACACTTTTTGGAAAGGCAGCAACATCTCTGAAGTGAGAACGCGTTCAAGTGCTAAGGAACTGAGAGTCTTTGGATCCAACATATGGCCTCCATCCTGTGTTTGAATATGAGCAGGAGGATTGAATCCACGTGGATTTTCAGTAACATCAACAAACCCCGTGCAGGCATGAAGGTTTGCCCACACACATGAAGCTGTGGAGATGGGACAAAGCAGGGAAGAATACTATAATGGATTGGGTGCCAAAAGCTCTGTTACCAGATGCACCAGGCTGCACGTTACACCTCCCTGTATGTCCAGTGATTACTTTCTCTCATACTTATACATCTGTGCTATGAATAATTCCTTTCCCTAGGATATTACATTTCTTTGTTAAAAGCACCAGAAAAAGATATTTCTGTGACACTATTTGAGAATAATTAACTTGGTTTCAACACTTTTGTCCAAACATCCCAATGAACCATTCACTGTTAGTTACTAATGAACATTAGAGCCTTGGTATTCTTCTCTTCTACAAGACCACTTTAGCTTGAATTATCTCAGAGAAGAGTTATCAGACCTTGCAGACCATCATTCAACAGTTAATTCAAGCCCTGGCATAATTTAGAGTTCCTATAGGACAGCTCTGTGTTATGCCAGGTAATACAAGCTCAGAGACTTACAGAAGCAACAAGACAGAAAATGAAGTGCAACTGTGCCCAAATACACCCCTAGACCTCAGCGCCAGGAAACGCTGTGTCAGATGCTCAATACACAGTGGAATTCCCTGATAGACAGGGGGGTTTATACCCTCTTATTTGTTCATAATACATGATTTACGACCCCCCTGTGCTGCCAAACAGGCCGAAGAAGTTACGTCATAAAAGGGATCGGCCCCTCGGTGACTTGGGGACAACAGCAAAGGATGAAAACCCTTCCAAATAATAAGAGAGCTGTAGGGATTGCGTGAATTTCATCCATATTTGTTCCTGCAAGCCAAAACAATACGAGGTAATACATCAATTCATACGAAGCCACAAAGATGTTGAACAGGGTTTATAAATCATTTTGTTGATGGATTAACAGAAAATGTACATAGAAACCTTCTTAATCAATGCTCAGGACAAGAGCATTTGCTTATTTAAATGAAGTATCTTGCAAGGTTTTGAAAACAAAATCCCGGGTTTTTTCTTGAAATTGATTGTTAGTATCTAGAATCACAAAAAAATTGCTCATGGTTTATACAAATGAATATGTAGGCAAAGGTGGCAGCCATTATGGATCAACACCACCCCACCTGAGAACACTGATACCAATTAATCTTTGGTGGTATTATTACCAAGGAAGGAAATTTTTGACATCATACCAACAACTACGATCCTCTTTCTATATAAGCAGTAAAATCCCTGTGCCACGATTATCTGCATCTTCAAAGGAACAACAACCAGAGAGGTCTTATTTCAGCATTCTATGTACAGGACATCTTTACTTCCACTACCCTGTGTTCCTTCTACACTCTAGTATCATCAAAAGGAACAAAACCTCAAAAGTCGTAATGCAAATCATGACTATTTTTCCTCAGAGACTACAACTCAAAGGAATAAATATGCATTGTGACTTAAAAGGAAAGAGAGGGCTTTCACTTCTTTCTAAAGGATAGAAATTGTTTTCTTGGTCCTTCAATCTGTTATTTCTCATTTGCATCTTCACAAAGAAGCTAGAGTCTCCTTTCAAACAAGCAATTTCAAGTAGCAGAAGCCTTAATTCAGTATGCCAAGAAAACAAAAATATTCAGTTTACAAAGTTCACAGGTAAATTCTTTCCCAAACAGAAGGGCCAGTAATTAAAGAGAAAATTATTCCTAAATCTCAATATAATTTCTTCCCAACCAAGCAACCTATCATACACACAGGTAACAGACTGATAAAAAATATGTTAAGTATAAAATATTTTGAAAATATATCTCTCTTTTTAATAGATGAAATTACTTTCCATACACTAAATCTCACAAAAATTCATGCGAGACACATCAAAAAGCCAACTGTATAACTTCATTATTTAAGAAACACTGTGTAAGTGCTACTTTCAGCATAATTTATATGTAAACGTCACGTAAATACACAGCAAAAGACAATGTGACATAACACTGAACCTATGTTTAATAAGTAAGTTTACTAATAACGATAAGCTGACTTAATAGCCTATTCAATTCAGTGACTGACATCATCCCTTTGAACAGCAGCCCTTAACAGGCCCTAATCCAAATAACCACTGGAATTAGTAGGAGGGCCATCACAGGTTTAGACAGACATGAATCAAGCGTTTGCTCATGTTCAGGAAAGATCCATGGCACAGAAGACTGGTCTTGTATCTTCATTGCTGAAAGGACTGACTTAATAAGAAAGAAAAAGAAGACAAATAATAGCACCACATTCTTTAAATCACATCCCTGTAACGTGCAGCAGTGTGCTCAACTAGTGGGGTTTTTATGTGACATGTTGAATGAACGACCAGTGCTGAAGTGCTAAAAATACAGTTTCTGGAACCCAGTGTTGAGGCAAACCTGAACAGGCTTCATTACACCTTCCCTTACTTACACTGTTATCCAGACAGCCCAGCTAGATAATATGCTACAAAACATAGTGTAGAAAGCATGACAGAGGAAAGATACAAAGCATTAGTGCCAGCCAGAGATCTACAGATCTTAATCCCTTTTACCAAGATGACAAATCCTAAGGATTCAAAAAAAAAAAAAAAAAACAACCACCAAACCCCAACCATCCCTAGGAAGAAAAAAAGAAAGCCTAAAATGCATGCACACATCCTCCGTGTGCTTAAAATTATTTGAAACCACAGGTTTAACCATGCAGCAAAAGAACCCCACCATTCATTTATTCACTTTATTCCCCCAAAAAGAACAAAAAAAGAGAAAAAGAAAACGGAGATGGCTATCAGTCTGTTCTCGGTGCTAGAGGGAGTGCGATGAGAGCCCCTGCAGGACTGATTGCACTATCGGTTTCAGAAGCCTGGGTTCCTATGTTTGAGGATGAGGAAAGGAAGGGGGGAGATCAGGAAACACTGGCAGCTGAATATGTGCCATAAGGACCTGCACAGAATGGGACAGCTTCTTTCTGTCGCAGGATATTACTGTCAGAATGGCCAAGAAAGCTATGAGCTTCATTTTTCCATTCTCACTGTGATACTTTAACAAGTACCTAATTTGAAGGGAACCGGACAGGTGGCATATCACGCTGAGCTAAATAGATAAGTGTGAGATTTAAACGACAAGAGGCAGCAGGTTTTGCTGTTCTGAAGAACGAGAGGATGAATTATTCCGATGGTACCAATGGGCACAAGTGGAAGGTCAGCCTGGGGTGCTGCCGGCGTCACCAGGGGGCCTGGCAGCAGACAGTGCAGGTCTGCAGGGATAAAAGAAGGGCTGATGTACCCCATGGGCCGACAGCAACGCTATTTGCTCAGGAGTAAAGTTTTGGGGCAGGTGCAGGCAATACAAATGAACACTGCCACCCCAAATGCCAGCGTAAGCGTCGCCAGACCGAGGGCTGTAAGGGAGGATCCGTCAGGAAGCGCTGCAGAAGGCACAGCGGGGGCTGGTGCTGCCAGGGTGAGATGCTGCCGGGGCTGCTGGCGGGGAGTGGGCCCAGGCCCATCGATGGCTGCACAGTCCCAAGTGAGCTTTGGAGCTCTCTCTCCACCGAAGCACCTCCAGGCTGGACGCTGAGGTGTCCGCCAGGACCCCTGCCTCCCCCCTGCAGTGCCGTGCCTTGCCTGTGCTGCTTGCGTTCCCATTTCCAGACTTACGCAATGACTTGAGGGCAGAAGCAGCCTGCAGAGCAGCGGAACAGCAGGAGACGCAGGCAGCCTGGATCCCCATGGGGCTCCCTGAAGTGTCCCAAACTAGAAAACTGGCCACCTCCCCACTCCTGCCTCCTGCAACATAATTATTCCAGCATGACTGACGTGACAAATTAACCAGGCAGCCAGGGCTTTTGCAGTAGAAGGGAGTGTTTTCCCCAAGAATAAATTGTTCCAATCCTTTACGCTAGACACCTGGCCGTGCCTATTCATTAATTGGACAAGCTCTGGTGACAACTGAAATTACCTGACTTCTACATACTGGAGAAGAGAGAGATCTTTGCAAGCTTAAAACGAGAAGCCCAAAGCTGGAATCCCTGCCACCAAGGAGTTCTTTGAACGGGACTATTTTCTTTCTTTTTTTAAAAAAATTCATTTTCAGAGCATGGCCACAGTAAAGCTCCTTTTAAAAGCAGAGGCACGTTCTCCAGTGTCATTGCTTCCTTTGCAGACCCTGAACTGTGGCAGCCAAACAAGACAACTCCGCCAATGAACCGCAGACCTTAAGATCTACATATCAGCTGAGTTTAAGAACTTCAGGAGCTCTGAAATTCTGGGATTACCGCAACGTTGCGATTAATTATCACAATCAGCTACATTAGGAATGATAAGCATCTGCTTAATCAGTACACTGTGATTATTTATTGCAATCAGTGCATCAAAATTACTACACAGGTATCGGGATTAAGGGGGGGGGGGGGAAATGATGTTTGTTGATTTCTGTCACAACCCACTTGCAATACACCCTTCATGTATTTTTCAAGTACTGTTTTGATTTGGAATTTAACAAGAGGGTGTACCTCTTGCCCCTTGCTGAGGGGGAGCCCGGGAACCCTGAATGGTATTTCTCCACACACACACACATCCCCCCCAACCCCCGCCCTTTCTGTGCTAGCTGCGTACCTGAAATGCAGACGATGAAATTCGCTTGCAGAAGAAAAAGCACCTCCCAAACAATTTCCATCCTCCGATTCTCATGCCAAGTGCATCCCTCGGCGAAAAAAAATAACAAAGATCAATATCGCAGTTTGAACGATCCCAGCAAATTTCCTTTCGGACTTGCAGACTGTATTCCCCAGATGTGCTGACAACACATGTCCGAGCTCTCTCTCTTCACGGCTCAAGCGCGATCCCTTCCCTTCCTTCGCCCTCCAAAAAAGACCACGAAGCCAACTGCCAGCACCGGGCTCTTCCTCCACGAGTGAGAAAAAAATCCACCAGATTTCCCAACACGACATAGACAGCAAACCCCAGCTGCTCCGGTCCGGGGAGTCCCTCTTCCAGGGCGGCCAGCCGCAAGTTAACCCCAAACTCCGCACGTCTCGGCGGGCAGTGCCGGCATGCCGGGGGCAGGCGGGCGCCGGAAGGAGGGGGTTTCCCCTCCTGCTGCTGTAAAAGGAGCGGGAAGAGATTAATACCCGCTGCAACGCGTTCCCGCACACACACACCCCCCCACACCCCCACCCCCGCACCTCCGCGGCGCGGAGCACGTAGCTGCAGCCGGCTCCCTCCCGCCCTGCCGGGGCTTCTGCAATTCGCGGCGAGCCCAGGCGGCTCCTCCGCCCGGCGACTGCAGGGGTCGTGCTTGCCCCGCGCACGGAGCTGCCCTTCCCCGGCCGGGATGGCCCCGCCGCCCCCCGGCTCCGCACCCGGCCCCGGCCCCGCACAGCGCCCCGGGAGGGGGGGCAGCATCGGGGGGCTGCGTCCCGCTGCCGCTCGTCCCTCCCAAGCCGAGCCGCACAAGCCCAGAGCCCGCAGGCAGCGGGGCGTGCGCGCATCGCCGGCCGGCTGCGCTACGAACGCCAGTATTTTAAAACTTATTTAAACAAGAAGAAAAACAAACACAAACTTCTCGCGGTTTTGGTGGTAGGGAGGGCAACAGGGGGATACAGCCGAGAGTTAGCGAGGTCCGATCTGCAGTGCGATCTAATTGCGTTCCGCCAACCACCGTACTTCTGCAGAGATTCCTCCCCCCCCCAAAAGAAAAAAAAAAAAAAAAGAAAAAAGCAGTGTCAGTTTTGGGGCAATTTCTTACTTACCCCCAAATCCTCCTGCTTTTTTATTTTTTTCAGCTCATCGGATTTGCCACTCCCGCCAGCAGCCCCAAAACCAAATCGAGGTCAAGCTCCGAGCCGCCTGCTGCAGCCACCTACCCCCGCCTCAGCGGTACCGAGGGACCATCTCCCGCCGACTGCCCCCACCCTCCTCCTTCTCCTCCTCCTCCCCCTCCCCAAGTCCCACTATTTCGCCATTTCCCCGAGTAGGAGACGGAGCGGCGGGGCGCTGCGGGCTGTTGCGGGGAGCGGCGGGGCGCTGCGGGCGGCAGCGCGGGCACGGCGGGGCTGGGCGCGGCGGCGCGCACGGCCGCGGGCTCCGGCGCGGAGGCGGTGCCTGGGCGGGCGGCGGCGGGGCCGCACCGCGGCAGGGGGGTCTGCGGCTGGGACCGGGCCGGCGGGAACTGGGCGGGGGGCGAAAGGAAACCCCTCCCTCCCGCGCTGCCGCCGCGGCTGGCTGCCTGCTCAGGCACATTCCAGAAGCTGCTGCTCACTTGGTTTAAAATGCGGTTCCAATTTGCCTCCCTGCCCCCCAAAACGTGCACCTGGCGGTCGGGGTCGCCTCCGTGCGCCCAAGCTTTCCTTTCCGCGGACAGGCAGCGTGGCAGAGCCGAGGGGCTGCGGGCTGGGGAGCTGCGCGGCGCGGTAGGTGGGCAGGGGGCTGGCCCGGGCCGCAGCACCCTGGGAGGGGGCTCGGTCTGTCACGAAGGAAGGAGGGGGACGGGGGCTTTGGGCTGCAAACGAAAATCCCGGCTCAGGGCAGGTGTGAAAAGGTGATCCTGCAACTGCTCCGACTGCGGATGCCTTCATTGATCGGTGTAAGGCAGAGGGAAGGGGGAGGGAGAGAGGTGCTTTGGGCTTCAAGCTAAGATCCCAGCTCCTGGCAGGTGTGCAGAGGTCACATTACCGATGCTCCGGCGGGGGATGCATGCATAATAGATTGAACATAGGTTGGTTTATAAACAGTTCTCCAGCCTAGGGCATACTTGTAAAATGCACCTTTGTCTGGATTCTAGCAAAATGAGGACGCCTGGATCTCTGAATGGGGAAGGCGAGGATCTTTAAGAGAAGAAACCACAGGCTAGGTTGTTATTTTCATCAGCTTTGAGAAATGTGTAGGAGTCATGTGTTTCAACTCATCCTAACGGTATTTAATTGCTGTAGATCAGATTTCTTGAGTGCTTCAGAGCAACTGGATGGGACAAAATCATCAGTATATGAAAGGCAGAATTGGACTGCAGGCACTTAGTCAATGTGATTCTTTTATTCATTTTGCTAGTTCTCAGGGCAGTGTAAGTGCTTTTTGCACTGCAGCAGTCTCTGCTGATGTTTACTCCGTCTCCTCATGGGTTACAGAGACTCAGGATTTTAACAAACTCATTGCCATCATCTGCCCAGTGAGAACAGCGAGGCTGGACACGAGGCGCAGTCATGCAAGGCTTTAGGGACAAATGACTTAACTTAAAGAATTGCCATATTTTTTTGATGGATTTTCATTAAACGGTGGACTGTGCAGCAAGAGGGATTTCTTTCCATGATAGGATTGCTGAATGCTAAGTGTCATTTGAATACTTAAATTCAGGCAATTGAGAATTATCCCTCTTGGGCAAAATGAAATGCATAGGATTTAGGGAACTAAGGCAGCCTGCGGGTGAGCAGGCATTTATCAGGTATGCCATTATATTATATGCCTTTGGGCACTGAATGAGTTGTCCAGAAGCACCAAACTAGTATAGATTTTTAAAGAGGTTGAAATATGATTTGTATCTGGTTCGTGAAAAGTTAATGAATTAAGGGCAGCAGGGAGCCCTTCGAAGTCATTCCTTTAAGATCACGTTATCAAATGAAGGCTCAAATCAGCAGAAGAAACAGCTATTACTGAAACTGAGACCTTGTCTGTTGAGTGTTCTGTGTTTCCAGAGTCATGCAGACTAGCATATGCAATTCCCTCCTGCCTTTTTAAAATCCAGGTTAATATCTCTTACTCTGGTATCATAAAACACATGAGTGGCTTCCTCTAGCTGTAGTCTAGATGTATTTAAGCACGCTTTAGGAAGCGGTCAGTAAATGTTTCCATTGATGTTTAGTAAACTCCTTTACTCACATAGATGAATGTTTGCCACGGATTTGCCCATAAATTCTCCTTTGGGCTTTCCCAACTCATTTCTTACAATATTGTCCTCATCCAGAACATAATAAACTCACAGAGACCCTTATCTTTTATGCTTATGTTTACACAGACATCCTTGCTCCTAAACTAGTCTCCTTGAAATTATGGCATTACATGTGGGAAAATGAATGTCTCAACCAAGTGAGGTGACCTGTCATAAAAAGGTGTATTGTCCATTAAGCCAGCAAAGAATTGGTTTGAGACAAGAGAGAATGCCAAATCCTAAACAGCAACCTCATGTTTAACTCCTGTTGATGCCTGTGGAACTTATTAATATGAGTTTAATGGCAGGAAAAAATGAGGTGGTTGATGTTGGCTGCTAGCAGATAGCCAGAAGTCCCAAATGTATTAAATTTTATGCATCCTTTTAGTGTGGCATGTTTATCGTCCTCATGTAAACCTTATACTTATTTCAGTGGCCTGTGATAAATAAGTATTTTGTGACGCAGTCTGAAAAATATGAGGGATCAAAGGCAAACTGAAAGTTTTCTTCACCTGGAAAATACAGTAGTGAGCTCAGCAAACATGCAATTTTTAAAATCGAGATAAGTAATAATGAGTTCATTCTGCTGTCATTTACTTGCTGTGGTGTTATTTGACTGGCAGCGGCCTTAAAGCTTGGTTTTGAATTCATTATGGCCATATTGGCTGCTGCAGCTCCACAGGAAAGCTTAGTTCAATAAAGTTGAATGGACGTCAATATGGGCCTATTCCAAAGCCCACTGAAATCAATTGGAATATTTCTGCAGACTTTGATGAGTTTTGGATCAGGCTTTCACTGTAGAATTTGGCACGGTGTATTTGATCCCAAGGGAAATGGTTTAATATAGTAGGGTGTATTTGGGGTAGAAGCAGAACATACCTCTCCTGTGTACATTGGTGTAGTTTTAAGTTCAAAACAGACAAAAATGCTGGTTGAAGCATCAGTTTTTTATTGTGTGAGTTTCCATTCAAAACTCCTTCTGTAACTCACTAAAATCAAGAGGTCTGATGACTGCAAAGTGGTTTTAGACAGGTCTCTGAAGCATGTTTATATATTTTAATTGTGAGGATTGTGAGGATTTTACTGTCTAGAAGCTGTGGCTGAGATTTCTGTCAGAGTTAAGAGTATGTACCATATTAACTAGAAGCTGGACACCTAGTTTCTTCAGGCCAGATTTACAGAGATAGACTTTTTGGGTTAGCTATGTGAACAGAGTTCAAAAAGCACTTAAAAATCCACATGCTTAAAGGTTTTTATACCAACATAACACATTCCAATGCAGTAAAGCAGAATTAAGATTCGTACCTCCTCAGAGGAGCCAGCATTTTGACTTATTTGACTCAAAATTAGCTTGGATCATAAAAGATCAGTTGTAGAAAGTGTTTTTAGCTGGGCAACTTCTGAGCAAAATGGCTTGAACTGTGGTTTACCCTGCGTTGATGGAAGAGGTTGCTGCCATTCATCACTACTGTGCTGCTCAAGGTTCCCACTGATCTGGTACAGCAGCTTGCCTGTGCGCTCCCTAGCTCATTTCTGTCAAAATAAGTCAGATCAGCAAAGGCTTGCTATTGAAGTTGTCTGAAGCTTCTGGCATGTTTCCAGCAATTAAGCCGGCAGAGCTGGAACAGTTCCTGCTCTTACTTGTTTTCCCCCGTCCCAGGGGCTGCTGGCCCCATGGCAGGGAGGATGGAAGAACTTGTGAGTCAGCTTCCGAATTGCCACTGGGAACAGCCTAGGATGTAAGCATGAACCAAAATCAATGTTAAAACAAAATCAAAGAAGGGACCAGTGTTGCGGTTCGCTCAGGTAGAAGGAAGCTCAAGGGTCTCCAAATCCAAATGGGGGTTTGAGGATCATCCAAAACCAGCAGTCTGTTAGTGTCCAGCTAAGGGAACTTTACCAGTCTGTTTACCAGAACTGGAGCCTAGCTGCTATTGAAATGAAAGTGCTTGGAATAAATTATCATAGTGATAGCATTGAACCTTGCTGTCATAAACCACATAAATATGACGCTGTTCCTCCTTGTCTTAAGTTTATTCTATATTTGCACTAATATTCCAGGTGGAACTTGCACAAGTTGTTTTTTATTGCAGTTAACTGAAGTGTTTGTAGAAGACAAAAAGGCCTTTTGTGTTTAGATTGTACATTTGAATGCCCTTCCATGCAAGTTCCAAGTAACTTCAGGTGAGGCAGTAAAATATCATAATAAATTGCAAAAACCTACCAGAAAAGTTCTGTGCATTCCATGCAAACATTTGAAGTTATGATAAACAATTGCATACATATTTCTTTTAAAATAAGAAGTAAAAATTTGTCTATTCAAACCTTTGGTACTTATTTATTTCCTGTTTTAGGGACTCTAATCTCAGGGAATAAGTATGGGATCCGGAAAGAATTTATAGTCCTCATTGTGCCGACATTGACTATGTGGCTGCTGACAACCTGCCTGTATCTCATTATCTTGCATTTATACAACAGGCTACAATTCAGCAAGGAGTTCAGTAAGACCAGGTTAATAATTTGCAGTAAGAAAGGCAATAATGACTTTTGCTGCTTCAAGAGCAAGAATGGTTCACGAGTGCCCAGCTCCTTTGAAGCTATGTAACACCACTGGCTGGCATGTGGGGAGGCAGCCCAGGACTCAGCCAGCTTCCAGTCCTCCCTTGCTCAGCTCTGTCGATGCGTGGGGCATGCTGCGTTGGTGGTCCCAGTCGACCAAGGAGGGTGGGGCTCAAAAGGCTCCGCTTTAGCATTGTTGGGATTTCCTCATCGTGAGCAGCCTGCTGCCCATAAAAAGTCCCTCTTTGTCTATGCCTGAACCTGATCCTCATAGTCATAGAATCAGAGTATCTCAAGTTGGAAAGGACCCATAAGGATCATCGAGTCCGACTCCCTGCTCTCACAGGACTAAATCATATGACTAAGGGTGTCGTCCAGACGTTCCTTGAACTCTGACAGGCTTGGTGCTGTGACTGCTTCCCTGGGGAGGCTGTTCCAGTGACTGACCATGCTCTCAGCGAAGAAACTTTTCCTAATGTCCCATCTGAACTTCCCCTGACACAGCTTCATTCCTTTTCCTTGTGTCCTAAGTCAGTTAAGCAGTCACTAGCATCATCTTGTGGAATGCTGGTCCTTATGATGAAAGTATATGCATCAAATAGCAATTATAATGAGGCAAATTGTCTGTACCCCCCAGTCTGACTTCAAGAAATTAGAAGTTACAATGCCTCAAGATAAAAATGAAATTCTGCAGATTTTTACAGTCTCTTGCAAAGCACCTTTGGGACTTACCTGGTGATGAAAGATGAGAGAGCAGACTTATGTTGTAAGCCTGTGAGTTTTACTCCAGAAAGGGCATTTCTAGGGTCGCCTAAAGAGCAGTTGCACTGGAATCTCATTCTGATCATGGGTAAAGTCTTGCTGGATGGAGATTCCCTTTGCCTCAAGAGTTATTAATTGTCATGTGTCTCATTTTAAGCTTTTAGATAACCCCACCAAAATTACAAAAATGCTTAAGTACCTTCTTGGTTCAGAGGTTAGGGAAGTTAATATTAGAAAGGCACTAGCAACAGGTGAGTTGCTGAGAGTGTAACTATAACTACTGAGCGATAATATTGCCTTTTAATTTCTAGTTCTCCTGTTCCATATATTGTTACTGTCGTGCTTTCTTGTATTTTCTGAGAATATCTTCAGTGCTTATAAATACTGCTGACCTCACTAAGGAAACTGATAAAAAATTTAACATATCATTGTAAAAATACAGCCACTAAGGATCCATCAGTGCAACGGACATTAAGGTAATTCTTTTCTTGTATTGATGGTCTTTATTAAAACTGAGATGGAATTTAGATCTTACTGAAGTAGAGGTAATGATGCAGTTTATCTGAAGTTAAAAACACCCCCAGCAAAGGAACAAGGAAAATGACTGGCAGTTAACTATTAAGTCAACCAGTGTGTTCTTCTTGTGAGTCAGTCTACTAATTATCATAAAGACTTATTTTCAGTCGAAATGGCTTTTTCATGTCTGAACTCCAGCAAACAGTGTTAAGGCATCAAGTATTTGTGAAATAACATTCTTCTAATTCAAAAAGACATATGTAAACTGCAGTGATTTAGCTTTTCTGGAAGTGAGAAATTACTCACAAAAGTGTTTAAAACGTCATGCTATCTTGCAGTTCCTGAATAAACCTCAGTAGGTTCTTGGCGAGTCTTGGCAGCTTTGCGCCCACAGAATTAGGTTTTTCTGAGTAGGCATCTAGAGTGGGAAAACTGATTTTTTTTGCTAGTATCAAACTCAGCAGATAAAATTGACTTTGGGTGGTGCAGTGATTCCAGTCCTCATATTCTTATTTCCCACAGCCGGAAGTATGTTAGTGAACTTGCCTGTTAAAAATAATTAAAAAGAACAGGAATTGGAGGGGCATTTGTTTTTGCAATAACTGAGTGCAGTGTAGTCCAAGAATGGTGGGTGATGAGAAGGGACATTCTTTTAATCTCGCTTTCAGCTTCGACTGAATTCAGAGACTCTAGACTGATGTAAGTTGTGCCAAACTCCTGGTGTTCCAGCAGGGTCATTCTGGCAAAGAGGGGTGTCTGGTCTGCACTGATGCTTCTTCTGTGTCCCCTTATGTTTATCAACATGCTTGGCCTAACAATCACAGGTGGGCTGGTTTAGCACAGTGCTTGCAATTAGACCTTGCCGCAGAATCCATGCAAGACCATTTCTGCTGCATTCAAGGCAACTTTGCGTGGTGAAAGGGAGACAAAGTTACTGTCATGTACCTCAGCGTGTCACCCTATGTTTCTGACTATTTCTAAAGCCACCTGCAGTAGCTACAAAGCAGGGAAGAGAACTTCCTGCTTTCTGTTGTTCTGCCTCTGTCCTTCTCTCTTGAAAGTTTGAAATAATTAAAAGATCAAATGCAATATATAGTTTTTGATATTGAGGATTCTTTGTAATCTCAATCTAAAAGAAAAGAACACACACCTTGAAAGTTATTCTGATATGGTTATTACTGGTTCCTCATTACAGATTTTGACAGGTAGTTGTCACCTGGTGCCTGTTTAATATAATTTCTTATGCCACATAGAGTAATGGCGATTGCAATATCAGATTAATATTATGTATGTGTGAGCCAAGGCAACTATGCTGTAAATTTTCAGGCTATGCTGCTCTCAGAGTGGATTGAGTTGGGAACTCATGCTCCTGCTAGCATGTAATAGGTATCTGCTTGCAGAGCACTCTTCCCGTTGTGCTAAGATTTGCCACCAGGGCATTTGGTAGGAAAGAGGTAAACTCTGAGCATACATCATTTTCTGCATGCTGCCCAGGGAGGAGCGCAGGAACTCATTAGAAGTTGTTCTCTCCTGAGCTTTGTGCTTGAACCTAAAGGATGTATCTCTAGGAAAAAAAAGTCACATTTCCTGGCTTCTTTGTGTGAGGATATTGATTAGGTTTGTGCACACATGGACAATGAGACACAGTCTTGGAGAAATTGTTGCCTGTTTCTGTTTGCTGTTTTTCTGTACAAATGCATGAACCATTTTGCTTTTCTGGGAAATATATTGCTGTATTTTTCTGCAATTATGAATAGCAATTAAGAAGGAAGAGTAAAGATCCTCGTTAAGTAGTATCGCTCTTGTCTCTCTCTCCAGATTTTTTTTTAACATTTTGTAATCAAGGTTTTCTTGAAACAGATCTTTATTCTGCAAGAAAATACCTCACTTCTCCAGTATTTTTTTAGGCAAAATCTGTTAAGTTATGAGATTTCTGAAACCAGAGATTAATATGCTTATCTTAGCATTAGATGTTGTTCCCTGCAACTTTTCACATGTTGCAAATGTCCATAAAGCATCAATTATGAGCCCGAGCTTGTTCCCATTAAAGTCAATGGGAGTTTCACCCTTTGATTTTTAACACATTCTCTTTGGAATTAAGCCTCAATTCATCCCTTCACCAGCTGGATAACTTTCATCACAAAAGTAATTCAGCAAATGGAATTATTCATGTGCTTAAAACAGACCGTGCACTCAGGTTTTTTTGTAGGAGGCTTCCAGAGGCACAATGCCTCATCCAGCACAACTACAGTTTATAGCCAACAGACTGCAATAGCCGCAGTCTGAATGGCACTTCCTCGGCTAGAGTGTGAACTGAACTTTTGTGTTCACTTGCAATAGTTCAGAAGAAAATAACCCTCTCTGTAGGGGAATAGACAGGGATCGGCGACCGGAAGATTACGGGATGTGACGGAAAGATAGACTCCTCCCCATAGGAGTGGCAGGAACAGGAACCGCAAGAGCTATATAAGCGTGTGACGCAGCCAAATAGACGGACATTTTGTATCCATCATATTGGTGTCTGTGCATCACTGTCCCCAGGGTGGGTAGAGCCCTGTGTCCCGGAGGTATGTGGCCCAAGATAAGTTCTCCCGTAGAAGCGTACAGCTACACCTCTCCTAACTCCTTCCCCTAAATCTTCCAAGTTCCAGGAAGAATTACTTGTATTGATGCCTAGTTCTAAATTGGTTTCATCTCCCTCAGTTTTCCTCTGTAAAATGGGGATACTCCTCACGAGGATGCAAAAATATAAGTTAATGCTTGCAGTAAGATCTGAAGATAAATACCATGGAAGTCCTAAGAAAAGCTGTTACTAAAAAAAAAAAAAAGTCCACAATGGTGGATCAGCTAGTGCTATCGGTAGATTTATGGGACACGTGAAACCTATGCTTTGTATTTTTCTAGAAAGAGAGTGGAGGAATTGGCATCTAACACAATTCAAAAGGATGAGAACAAGCCCTCAAAAAGAAAATAAGACTCGTCTGACTTTTAGAAATCTTTATAATCGTCATTTAGTGTCATTTTCAGATACCTGGAAGGGATCATAAAACTTTGCTCTTCTCTGATCATTGTACCACTTAGAAGAGGGAAGGTATGAACAGCCATAACCCTGGCACATTTTTAACAATACCAAGGACCAAAGGGGATTGTAAGATGGAAGCTTTGATAACAAAAACATAAAGATGTCATTGTCAACTATCTCAAAATATACACGCTTGTTGTAAATGTCACATAAGCCTACAGCTAAGTGATGGATCAGAATTTCCTGTGTTCTCAAAGTGCTCCTGTTGATGAATACTTTAACTCCTTCATGAGCAAGTCATTCTGGGCCCCACAGTTTGCTTTCTGTCCTTGTGCTTGATAACACTAAAACAAAAAAACTTATTTAATGTGAGTAAGTTGCAAATACAGGCTAGAATTTCAGTTCTAGTCTGGCCAGAGAAAACAAAATACTTGGAAAGTGTTTGGAAAAAACATGCATAATATTGCAAATTATTTTATTAGCAATAGTAAGACATTTTTCCTCTTCATTAAAATAATAGAAGTGGTAATAAGTGGTAAGCTAAACTAAGCATTGGAGATGTAAGGGAAGACTTGTGCCCCAGTAGAAGTCTTAATTGAACAAAGTATTTTAGCATATGATTAAAATTAAATATTTGATTGTAAGCACCTTGGTTGAGCTCAGCATGCAATAGAGCACTTTGCTGAGAAAAAAAGCATATGACACTATTAAGAACATCGGGTACATCAGGATAAGTTTTGACGTCTTAGGCCCTGACCTTGTGATCACTCATATTTGTGTGTTTCTGCCACCAGGGGAAACTGCGTCTGACAGCGACATTGATGATTGCAGAGCCATGCCCTTTTGGGGAGCTGGAGGTCTCCGAGGTTTAAATGCTTGAGGATTGCCATCTTCTGGTGCAACCAATCTCTGCTACACGCAGCCGCTCAC
Source organism: Phalacrocorax carbo (assembly GCF_963921805.1). Classification (NCBI taxonomy): domain Eukaryota; kingdom Metazoa; phylum Chordata; class Aves; order Suliformes; family Phalacrocoracidae; genus Phalacrocorax; species Phalacrocorax carbo. The sequence continues at coordinate 3,299,210 of NC_087528.1, forward strand.
TGTGTGACATGGAGGACATGCTGCATGTTTTTCGGTATGATTAGGTAAGTCCCATGGGCGAGGGAGGGGAGAGGGAGTAATTTTTAAAAGTTATTTATCCACACTATTTCTGGACTTTCCTATTACTTCTTCATCTCAGTCACCTCTTCTACACTTACCTTAACCAAAACCAAGAGCCACCAACCTACTATTCGTGTATAGTTTGCTCAGATAAATTTGCATATTTTTTGGCAGAACCATTGGCCTTTTATTTGGGTTTAGAGAGACGTTCGTGCTATTTAGGTGGCCTGCTACTGAATAGAATCAAAATAATCATTTCTCAGTAGAGCTGCAGGTGCAAAATACAGGAACCATGTATTGCCAACATTTACTGAGTACATTAGGAGTTTGGAAGGAAACTTCATCACGTATTAAAATCTGTAATCCCAGTAAATGAAAAGATAATTTGAAAATTCCAGGCTGGTGGGTAGCCTAACGCAACTGTTAAAAACCTGTTCTGCAAATTGCAAGTCATTAATAATTAGTATTACAAAACCTATTACATCTTTGATTGGGGAGAAATGGACTGAGGCTAGTATTACATTATTCAGTTAGATTTAATTTCATTTGGTATGTGTTTTACTTTATTTCAAGTGCAGTCTGTAAAGAGATCATGGTAGCAACCATCCAAAATGTCAATTAATTTGTGTATTGAGCAAATAGCACACATAATAATTTCATCATATAGTGCAGCTCTGTTGACTGACAGTGGAAGTGCTGTAGACTTGCAGCACTTAGATTAATTAGATTTCTTTGTGCATTGTACAGTAGCTTTACAGACAATCATTTATAAATGAGTTTATTAAAGTTGCTGTATTCCTATAGGGACAGCATGTTCAACTCTATTTCTTAAATGTTTATGATATCACCTTTGCATACTTTGCCTCTTCACTACAAAAATGTTAAAAGTCCCTAGGAAAATGTAAAATTAAGTAAAATCCTAAGTCAAAGCAGTCTATGAGTGAGCAGATCCAGTCAAAAGACCTCAGGGATCGGAGCACCTGCTAACTGGTAAAGAGGTTACTAAAAGCCTTGTCTTTTCTAGGATTTTATCTTCTGCTGGCTGACTTGAATTACATACATTCTCAATTTGTAAATATTAGTCATATCTATCTGAGCAGCTGAGAAGTTCAATATTTATTTCCCAATTTGTTGCATTTTCCACCACATTTCATTCAATCTGTTAGCACTGCAATAAATCTATCTTTGCATTTATTTCCCAGCTTTTCTCATCTGTTTCTTGTGTCTACTGTACGCTCATTAGGAATTCCTTGGTGTTACCATCTTGTCATTGTGTGAATTTCATTCTCTCTTCCTGCAACACCGCTTGCCACCATGAAGAGAACAGCTTCATAATATGTATTTATATGGCAGTATTGCTATATGAAATGCCACGTAGAACATATTCTGTGTTATTGCATATTATACAGAAATCATCCTTTTTAGAATCTTGATCACTAGACAACTCCCTTTATCAATATAAATGTCTAATGCAAAAGTAACTGTCACGGTTAGGAGGGATATCTTTAAGATGTGGAGCAGAGAGTTCTTGAAAATTCTGCCTGCAACTGCTGTCCTGTCTGAGCTGAACAGTTCAGACACATAAAACAAAAACGAATTGACCAACAAGTTTAAGTTGCATCTATTTGTTTCAGTCATTTTCCCATGTGCAAAGCATTGTTACGTAAACTCGCTGGTTAGTTTCCCCTGGAGATCCAGGAGCATGTGCAGTGGTTGGTAATTTATGGATGTAGTCAGGAATTACTTTGAAATCACAGTATTATGGGGAAAGCTCCGTAACAATTGAACGGAGTTGTAGTGACACAAATTGGTAAAGAAGGGGGCAACTGGAAGACCAAGGCAGGAGGTAACTTCTTGCTATTCTAGCCATGTATATTAATAGTGCTACAGTAAGTGAAACACTTCTATATTTAGTCTGGGGGAAAAAAAAGAGGCAGTAGAGGATTTAGTAACCATAATATATACATTCTTCGGTACCATTCATGCATCCAAATCCTTTGGTTCCTGTTCAACACTCCTGTCTTTCTTTTGTCCCAAATATTAAATGTTTCATGCATGGTGTGGTTCAGCAAACTGCAAATTCATCATTGTAGATAGCCTTCTGAAAGAGAATTGGTAACATATTTTTATTACTAAATTTGTTTTGGAGAGTTGAACCATGTAGCAAATCTTTTGAACTAAGCCCTCTCTTCTGCTAGCTGATAGATATCTACGATAGTAGAGCACAGTAGAGCACGAGAGCCTTGACACTCAGATGTTGTTCAAGATGACAGATCTCTGAAGTGCAATAGGAAATTCTGGAATTAACATGCTAATTCCTTACAAATTCCTATTAGTCTAAGAAGGAATGGCCAGAAGATCAAAATCCTGTTGAAATGTCTACAGTCAGGGCCATTGTTATTGATTTTTCTGCACTGAGAAGCAGTTTAGCTGTGAGAACAGTGCTCAGGACACACCACAAACCAGATCCATACAGACATTTAGGCACTTAAATCTTACTGGGTAATGGAGCTGGCTCACTGTGATTACTAAAGCTCACACCCATTTTTCACACAGCATCAAACCCCAGATTTCCAGAAATATAAATCTGAATCAAATGTACTGTCTTCTTGCCTTATGCTAGATGGTCTAATAATGTTACAGGGCAAGAACATAGACAGCTGCTTTATTTTTTTGCCTGTACAAATGCAGCCTTGGGCACGTAAAACGAGCATGGAAAAGAGGGCATTTTTTTACTACCTAAGATATAGTTGTAAAATATATATACTATGTGCAAAAGCTATAATTACTTTAATGGAGATAAACCTGAATATAATTTTTTCTTTTTCATTTATTTATTGCCAGTTCCTCACCAGATTACTTTGTAGACATGCTTTCACAGGTGGAGTAGTATTAAAGATGTACCTATAAAGTCATATAGCGTTTGCATACTTTAATGTAACGTGAGACCTGAGGCCTGTCAGACTAAGGAACCACCAACATGTGAAAAACAGAGATTTCTGTAATGTTCCATGAGCCCAGATCTGATTTTTTTACTCATAAAATGAAAAAAAAAAAATATATATGTAAGTTATCAGAAATCTCCCACTGAAAATATTGTGCCCTCTTAACTCTCGCTCTGTGGACAGCTGCATCCAAGAAAACAACTACCTTGTGTGGAGGAAATTCATTCCCAGAATGCAGCTTTGGAAAAGGGAACCTGTAATGAACTGGGACCCAAGGAAAAGATTTTTATCTCTTCGTGCAGTATGGGGTTAAGCTTAATACTCCATTTTACCCTGAAATCTCTTCTAAACAGTTGCCTTTCAAAGGTACATTTTGATTCAGGTTTTAATTTTAATCTGAAATATTAATTTATATTTGGGGGACCACTTTCAGACAGTCAAATATTGCATGAGGACAACTGGAACAACTGGTGCGGAACTGCCTGCGTAGAGAAGCTGCAGGAGGGGAGTGCGACTATGATATTTTCTGGCATGATAATTAATTACCTTGTTCTTTAGCAGAATTGTCAGATATGAGCCCTTAGATGCTGCTGGGAGCAAAGCTTTCACATGCATTATATTTGCATCACAAAAATATGTTTCTATGAATATGCCTTGTAGAATTCATGCCCTTCGTTCTCGAATCTGAATCCTGCTTCCTACAGATATTCGAATCACAGTTGCTACTAATAGGCTTCTAGCACAGGGTCTTATACTTCTTTAGAAAGCAATGGTGAATAGGAAGGAAGAGAACTCTTGATTTTTTTTCATCAAATAGCTCAGCTTTGCAGAACCAACCTGACTTTTGCTACCATGACATTTTTGCTCTGCTTGTTTGAGGCAGTCCTTTCACCTATGCTTTATTTCTTCTGCCTGCATCAAATTCTTTCTGGGTGATAGGCTCTGATGTACACAGTCTAGCACAGTTGTACCCCACTATCACTTGACACTACTTTAAGAAATATGGCTTCCTCTGCTGAAACTGGAAGTCCCATTGCTTTGGCCGGTATTTCCCTGACAAACGCTTGAGGTGTGTTCTGCCTTCTGGCAGTGTTAGCTCTTACTCATGGACATTTCCTGTGAAAATAGAGATAAGCTGTCTTTGTAGGGGCTTCTTTGTATGAACCTCCAGGAGGGGCTGTGATGTAGACTGGTGTACGCTGACGGGTGTGATAATAGGGCATGCTCCAATTTGTGAATCATCTACCACCTGGTGGAGGTGTGCTGGCCCCCAGTTAGGGGACATTTATTCCCTCCTGGAGATGCGTACCCTCAGGTTGACTTCTGTCATATGTCAGGAGTTACACTCCTTGCCATTACATAGATCTTCGGGGCATGCCGTGCAGAGGGGCTCACTCAGTAGCAGTTAGCCTCCTGGAACTTTAAGGTCTGCATGGAGACATAGGCTGCCACAAGCGAAGGCTAGTCAAAACACCTGCTTCTCTTGCCTCCTCCTTGATCCTTTCTCCAAGATGCTTTCTCTCACGTTTTTATTTTTTAAATAGTTTATGCTGACAGCTCAGATTCATCAAGTAGGCCCCTTCATTGCCTTTGAGTACACAATAGTCAAGTTTCTTGCATCAGAAGAGTTCTTGAAAAAAGGTCTCTTTCTGGCCACAGCATCACCAAGACTGATCTAATATTTTATAAATCATTAAGTATAGTAGTTACACAGCACTTATGCTGATATTCATCAAGAACTAGACACAGAAATGATGCAAATGAAAGACCTGGTGGTTAGAGTGCATCCAAGCCCCCTCCACACTTCTGTCAGATTTAGGAAAACATCTCATCACCACCAAAGAGACTGGAAAGCAGTATCAGACACAGCAACACAGAAAACGGGATTCTGTGGTGATGAAAGATAAGGATCTGGGAAAGGCACTGTGAAAATGATTGCAACTAATGGGCTTCTCTTATGATGGTGAAGGCGGCTAATTAGGTGACTATTCTCATTTCTGCATTTACCCTTCTGTCCCCTTTTATCCTTTGTGTCTCACTGCTGCATGACTTTTCCCTTTTCCTTAAAGATGCATAGCGGAGATATGGCTTTGTATGTTGCTCCAGAAGATACAAGAGAGATTAATTTCCTGCTACTTTCTTTGAATTAGCCACTCTTTTTTTTCAGGAATTCCTTAATGTAGAACCTTTCTGGGAATCCCCCATGTTTTCTAGGATTTTCCCTGTCTAAAACCTTTCTAGAATTTCCCCAGAGCCTTTTAATAATTCCTAGCTGCAGACCTTTTCTAGGATTTCACTGATCTAGAATCTTTCTAGAATTTTTTGAAGAGCTTTTCCGTTATTTCCCCATGGCTTTCCAAGAACTCATGGATCTGTTATCCCTGTCATGTTTACCTAGAACCCCTGCTGTGTTACCTAAAATCCCAAGGAGATGTAGAGCTCTACTGAGATGGCTGCCTAGAACCTGTCCCTTGATATCTAGATCCCTTAGTACAGTTACCTACAGCCTGTCCCAGCACATCTACATTTTGTCTTACAGTTTTAGGGAACTTTCTAAAATGCAACATGGTGGAGTGAATGCTGAAAAAGTCCAAAATATTTCCTATCAAGCACAAGGATGATCTCTGTAACTGGCTTATGGGAGAAAGATTATTAAAAGAGATAAATTAACTTTTTAATTTAGTTTACGAGTTACTGAAACTGGGGAGGACAAAAGCAAGGAATATTACCAGAAAGGAGAATAAAATAAGTTCAGAAATATGTAATGTCACAGGAGCTGTTAAGAGCATCTCCACCATGCAGTGAGTATGGAGTTGCTGTTGACAAACAAAGTCCTGAGAACAGACCGGTAGTCAGAGCAGAACCAGAAGCACATCTGAAAGGATGAAAACGGCATAAGTTCAAAACATATAGGCTTTCATTCCCCTGTCACTCAGTATGTGACTTGAATTAAGAGCTTACTCTTCAACCCTAACGTTCTCATATTTTATTGAAGATGCAATACTCCAAGAAGGCTGAGTATAGTATCAAGCAACAGAAATAACACACAAAAGCACAGGAGAGCACTGAGATATATAGACAGAATTGAAGATAAAACACAACCATATTAAAGTCACGGTATTAAAAAAATAAGTAGACCTGATTTTCTTCTGCATCAGAGTTTCCTTACACCACTTTGTCAGAATAATGGGGCCATGAAGTGTGCATAACTGTAATTACTCCTGCTCCAAAGGTCCTTTAAGCTGACAGGCTGGTATAAATGGATCATTGTGTAAATGAGAATTGAGTTCAGTGTGGAGTAGATTGCGTGTTCCTCTGAATTCCGAATACATTCTAAAAGTTTAAGTAAGTAAAGTGGCAGGGATATCACCCTCTACGGAAAATATGTGTATTTCAGAGTCAACATTTTGTGTGTAGGAGAATTTCATTGGACTTGGCTGTACATCTTTAGCCCTCATACAGGTACGATCATCTATGCAAAAGTGGCGAAAATGCTGCAAAAATCATACTGTTAAAATTTTGCACCAACTTTTGTTCAGCTATGACTGCAAAAGAAACTCGGATGTGGTGTCGTACACGATATAGATCGATTCAGAGGAATGTCTCAAGATGCTAGAGGAAACTGAAGAAAGAAAGGAGAAACACAGTCCAAAAATAGTGTTAACCCTTTTTGTCTTGCAAAGGGTCTAGGGCTGCCATTCCAACTGATTCATCCAACAGTTGTACTGAGACCACAGGATGCTTTAATAAAAGGTTGTCTCTACATTCCATTCTAGACTGAAAGGCTGGCCTTCTGTGGCAGCAATTCGTAGGTATCAGAAGCATCAAATACTGTGTGGAGTATGTTCTCTACTTACATAATAAATAGATGGCAAGGCTAGAAAGGTGCTTTTAAAATCATAAGATTTCTCTAGGGGTAGGATGAGGTCAGAGGAGCTGGGGATGTAATATAAGTTTCTAACAAGGAAATTGAAAAGCAGGTGAGAGAAACCACCTTTCAAGATTCTCCTTTATTATTTCCCTTTCTTCACTGAAATTCGTATCAGGACAAGACCCACACAACACTTCGACAATCTCCTAAGTCTGCTACGGTATAAACTGTGCTGCTCTGCTCAGGTGGATTGTACCTGCTGTGTCTGGATAGGTTAATGAAATCTAATCCTCTACTTGTGATAAAATCCATTAAGCAGTGACCAGCTGTTTCATTTGGAATTCCAGCTCTGCTGTATCTCCCCTTCTCTCCCATCTGTCAGTCGCCAAGTTTTCTCAGGGAAGGTTTTCCATTTATCAGTCTGACTTCTGCAGCCATGCTGCTTTTGGATCACTTTGAAGAAGAATTGCTGTAAAATGCAATAATAAGGAATGTCTCTGGGACCTGATTCTCTATTTGGTTTGGGTTGTTTTATTCTGGGAGCAGGCTCCCTAGAGTGTATTTGATAAATTTAAACGGGGTTATGCCAATTATATACTATGCTGTTGGGAAATATTTCCTGGCTAGCTAGAGCTCTCAGAGCCTTACTGGCTTCTCAGTCTAAATACGTGAATGGCTGCCCTAGAGTCTTTAACTGCAAACTTCACTAGGTAAATTATCATGATTAAAATGTATCTGGTATCCCCAGACTTCTGGCCAAATACAAACTTATATGGAAGAGTTTACTAGCTCTGATTAGTGTTTATGGAATTTTAGCTGTGAAATGACTGCTGAGCCAAGAGGCACCCACCAAAACACTGGTTCTGCAAAGCACTTCGTCATGATCTTAAGTTCTTTACTGAATTGGAGCCTGAGGCTAAACAAGTTTTAAATGGAAGCACAACCCTGACTGCCAAATATAAATTGGTAAGTTACATAGAGTAACTTTCATTATTATATTTTCATTCAGAAAATTCAGTGGAATTAGTCAAGAGGAATAAACCTGCCATCATCGACAGGCCTGGAGGATAATCCCTGATTAGAAATGTCCTCCAAGGCACATCTTTTGCTATTAGCCTAATTTTAAGAAATGAGGTTTTGTGCTACTGAGAAATATATGTTCTTAACAACAAAAGTGAAATTGAATCACATCCTGCAAAGAAGCCTGAAATCTGTCCAGTCCAATTCTATAGTCGTCCTACCTAGTTAGGAATATATTGTGCAATTGTGCTGTCTCAAAAGGCAGTGCTCATCTGCAAAACAGAGACAGTGGGAACAAGAATAGATACTTGAGAGCACTTCAGTGAGGAGCAAAAAGAAAAAAAAGGAGGCGATAAAGAAAATCCAGTCACTGCTTCTCTTTCTGCTGGAGAAATAGGAGAAATAGTGATGCTATGATCTCTGACCTTTTATTAACAAGCTAGTCACTTCCAGAGGACAGTGATTCATTGCAGGCCACCTTATCTGCATTTGAACAGACTCACCCCCAAGGCATTCCTTTGTCATATACTGTAACTACAGATGGCAATAGATTCCCTGTTCTAGCGGAAATAGATTTATAAAGTTTAAAGTGCTACTTTATCCTATCTGCAATATGAAAGAACCTTTAATGAGATTTAGAAAATTATGGATAAAAACTAGTTTGACTTTTGTAATAAAACATACATTGACATCTCTAACTAATGTGTATTGTCGCAGTGTAAGCCTATAGAGAAAGCCTTATTTGAATTATGAATTGATAAAAGGAATATGATACTGTATTTGAAGGTGGTACAAAGGCTGAAATTTTCCATAGGAATGAGAAAGAATAAAATGTCTTTCTTGATCTGGCCAATTGTATTTTGCAAATCAAATTGAGGAAAAATTCCTGCTTTAAATCAAATGTTGGACAGTCAATGAGAGGTAAGAAACATTCTTTATACAGAATGGGGAAACGGTTCCGCTCTGATTACCCTTTCAGACAAAGTTTGGTATGCCCTTACTAACTGTGATTCTTGGAATTATCCCAATGAGAAGTAATCAGGAGGCTGAGACATGGTTCATTTAAAAATCTTCTTAGGAAACACTCAGCATCAATATACAATCCTTTCAAATATAACCAAAACAACTAATTGTGTCTGTGTGGTTACAATTTGAAGGGGAACTTTTATTCTTGTAAATGTAAGATTGCTTTCTTTTACTTTTATGACATCTAGTTCCTTAAATTATGGATGACTTTCACTCCCACCTACTCCTATGTATATTGCTTCAGAATTAAGTGTTGGATATAAACACAAATGCCCAGTGATCCTATCTGGAGCTAATAGCTTTTCTGTTTCCCAATCCTGATTTACAAATAATCGGAATGTATGTAAATTATGTAAATGCCATTGCTGTTTCTTCCTTAGCACAGGCTATTTTCTTTGTTCCCAGGCACAGAAGGTTAATTGTCATTATACAATCTGGACTGCTGACTTTAAACTCTCCACATGTAATTTGGGTTTCTAGTACAGTCATATTAAATAGTTTATCAGACATAAGTTATACATGCATTGTTTTAATGCTTGTTATGATGCATTATCAATATCTGCAACTAAACAGAAGGACCTGGGAGTATCTCGCAGCTTGAAGGTCCAGGTATGCTTCCACACTCTCTGTCTTGCTTTCCACTCCATGACCTTGTTTTCATCAGGGGAAAACCCAGACACACAAACAGAGCAAGAGCCATGACTTATGTCGGAAGTTTTCCAGTTTGGCCATGGGAGGACTATTCTCGTTGCAAAGTGCGCCTCATTTGTCATTAAGATGTGGCGCCTAGAGAATGGGTATGACATATTTTCAGCCAGGATGAGAGACCAGCAGCACGCCACTTTCTCTACATAGTCCTCTCTCACACTTCACTTTCCTGTAGATTCTTAACTAGTGGATGCTCAGATTCAAGAGAGCTTGGTAATGAGTAAAAACATGTAAAAACATTTTGTGATCATTATATCTTGGATTCAGTACCTGTCCCAGTAATCCAACTGCAAGGCCAGTAGCTGAATTTGTAGTTTGATTTGACTTTCAGTTTCAACAAAGCTATGAAGGATTGAAGTGAACTGCCTGAACCTCATTTTTCTTATTCTAATCCCCTTACCACTTGTCAAAGAATATCGTCTTACAGATCACATTTCCAGCATCTGCAGGACTTATTTTCTGTGAATTTTGCCACGTCACTTAGATGAATGTAACATCTGTGGACCTGTTTGACTTGACAAGCTTAACTTTTATTGTCATCTATATGTATAAAGTTTTTAGCATTCCACTCTGAAGATTCACCTCTTTTTATACACAACACCAAATTCTTAAATTTATTAGGTAAATTTATGTCATGCAAATGGCAATCACTCAGTGCAAAGTCCATTTAAAGTGATCTAAGAAATATACTGGGGAATCTTCCCAATAAAGAGAAAATCTCTGCCATCAGAAAGATGCTGAAAGTAGCTGTTTGCACCCACCCTTTCACGTACTTCTAATACGCATGTGAGGAGGTAGCTTATGTCTGGAGGACTTCTGCAGGGGGCAAGGTGTGAGAGCAAGGGATAGTCCTAATAGAGCAATAATCTGACTTTCTTACTGGCAACAGGTAAACCAGATTGCTTGTAGACAGCTGAGAATGTGGGAGGTGCCATTTACTCTCTGCTACCACTCTTCTCCAGCTCCAAATGTCTGCCCTGTTTATTTTTCTCTTGTTCTTATTCACAGAGAGCTCCGTTACAGGCAATAGGCCCTTAAATCTAACTTTTTGGCCTCTCTACTTGTATTTATGAAGAACTATTCTTGTGAATAAAGTTATAGCTTGTGGTAAACAATGGTGAAGTATGGCAACAGCTTCAGTCTGGTTCCAGCTCTACCAACTCATATGAGCTGAAAACTCAGCCCTCTGTCAGACACTATCAGTTTTCTAATATGGAAAACTAAATAATTCCATGTTATTTGGAAACATTTCTTCCCCTAGCAGATTATGAACTTTCAAAGTGCTGCATAATTGGCCTCGTTATTTGTTAAGGAACCGTGGAAAGATGTGGAACTGCTGAAGAAGGATAAACCTGGTTATCAGAAACTACCAGGTTCCTGGGAAGGAGATAAAACAAAACTTCCCTGCTTTATCTTTGTATGACAAAATGCTTTCATCCCATTTGCGCTGCACATCCAGCGTCAATATAGCAATGCTCGGGTAACAGGGGACAGTGCGGCTGACAAAGAATGTGATCGGAGGATCAGAAGCAGTACATATATTCCTTATTGTTGTTTGAAAAATATTGATTTAAAACCGGTGGTTACAGTAACTTTTGATGTGACATAATAACAGAAGCATATAGTCATTAGTCTGTAGCCCTTTTATTTAATTAAATATATAGAGATAGGTAGGTAGGTAGATAGATATCTGATAATTTGTGTTTTCTACCTCTCCTACTAGTAAGATAGTAGGTTTGGTTCTGGTAATTACTGGCTGCCTTCTCTCCATTTTTGGCCTTCTGAAGTCTGCCAAGTTCAGGTGACAAGCAATTGAAGAATGGAACAAGCTATGTCATTATATTAACAATATAGATCATGAAGCTGTCTGGGAGAGAGGAAATATAACAGGCAGGTTTGGTTGGTTTGTTTTTTTTTTTTTTCTCCTTTTGGTGTAGATTGTTCTCCCATTTCCAAGAAATAGACACAAGAAAGAAGCCCCCCAAATCTGCCACTTCCTCATAACTTCCATGACTCTTCACTGCTTTTGGCCATTAATATCACATTTAAGAAAGGAGTCTCCCTAGGAGGATAGCGTAATAAAAAATTAATACAGTCCAGTATTCTTACTTTTTTGAAGGATTACTGGGTAGTGTGATACATTTTAGCACACTCATTTTCCGCTGGGCTACCATTCTTTCCATGTATAGCTTCTGGGCCAGGGCAAATGCTCAGTTAGGTGCAAGAAAGGGCTGGTACAGCACTGTTGGACAACTCTTGAGCCCTTCCCCTTCTCCTTAGTTCTACATCCCACTTCAGGGGAACACGACATGTGAACAGAGGGGCTTCTCTTCACACTGGTTTTAAAGATGTTCACAGACTGCACGTAAGCACTTACAAGGCTTTGTAATTTAAGAGGAGCAGCATTACTTCAGTAGTATTTGTAAAAGTTTGTGGGTGGGTGTCTTGCGAAGGAGAACTGATTTCATTCCTAAGTCTCGTACAGCCTTGCAGTGTGACCTTGGGCAGGCCACTTAACACCTGTGTTCCCCTATTCCCTGCTGTGTAAAATATTGCTGATGCTTATCTAGATTAAAGAAGAGCAGTGAGGCGATGTTCATTAATTATTGTTGGAGTGTGTTCTGAGATCCAATCCAATAAAAGTGTAGGATACAATGCTTTGCCCTTCTAGAACGCATTCATTTGAGGAAGCTAAAGCATTATATCTTCCACTTTTATATGAAAAAGAAGAAAAGTAAAACACCACTTGGAAGCCTCATTTTAATTGGCTTCGGGTTTTTGGTTTTTTTTTTCTCCTGTATTGTACCCAAGGCTACATTCACAGAGGCGGTTATAAAACACGAAAAGATGCAGACCAGCACATTACACAATTTGCATAAATAGTCTGGGAATCTGCTCCCAGTGGAGTCAGGCACCTTACATGCTTGGGTGGCTTCATCAGTCCCAAGGGAATGCTCACCTACATCCTTAGGAGCCTAATTTTCTCTGGTAGCGAGGTCACTATTTGCAATGCTTAATGATACAGGGCAAACTCTCTAAAAATGTAAAAATGTTGCGAAGCCTTTTTACAATACAGCTCTCCCTGTCACGTAAGATTTTTTAAAATATTTTGCAGTATGAAGTTTTGGGGTGAGTCACTATTAAAATATTGCCCTTACTTCTTTCTGCCCATTTTGTTTCTGAATTAAGTTACTATTGAAGGAGAACGCCTTAAGTGGCGCCTCAGATGTAGATCCTTTCGGTGCTATGAATGCACACATCCCTCAGCTCATGTTTTGTCTTGGGAAATGGAATTTTTGGCTATCTTATGAGGCATAATGACAGAGACAGGGTGCCTGGTTTCGGCTGGGATTGACTTAATTTTCATTGTAGTAGCTAGTATGGGGCTGTGTTTTGGATTTGTGCTGAAAACAGTGTTGATAATGGGAGGTGTTTTAGTTGTTGCTGAGTAGTGCTTGAACGACACGTTCAGTTTGCCGTTGTCTCACCACTAGTGTGAAAACTGCTCCAAGAATGAATCAGAATTGTCCCATCTCTGTATTTCAGAAGAAAATATAAATCTGTGATTTATTCTTCATGAAATAGGTAGGTGCCTCCTTTGGATTTGCTGGAAGGAAATTTAGATTCTTTGGGTATTTTAAACTTCAAGGCAATAGTTTGACAAGAACTTTTGTATTTGGAGAAGAGAATGTATCAGTTACAGTGAGTTCTATTTTCTGATCATCAACACTACAAGGAAAAATACAGGCTAATGTCACAGCCTGTGAAATGTACAACTTTCCTTCCAAAACAGACGAAGGGGAGTGGAACCAACAGTCCTGCCTGGCCTTCTGCACCGTGGGAAACAGGGCACTTCTGAATAGAACAGAACATTTTGACAAAAGCTGGTGCCACAGTCATTTCTAAGTAGCGTGGCCATTACAGAGTTAATTTCCTGGGCCATTATCTCCCCAGGTGCAAACCCATCAGAGAGTACTCAGAGAAAAGGCACTGGGTAGGTGCCTAAAGGCTTTGATTGGATTCAGGTGGGTCCTGAATGCTGCACCAGATCAGTGGGTAAAGCAGAAGGTGGGAAGAGAGATGGCTGGGTCTGTATTTTTTTTTAAACTCTGCTGAAAACTTTCTGTACTGCAGGTATGATATTTCTTTTTAAGTTTCTCTCTCTTGGTGTCATGGTATGGATTTCTGCTGCTCTGCTTTTGAATTGCTCAGTGGGTAACCACAAATAATAAGGGAATTAATGGTTGAAGAATGGAAGCTGTTAAGCAGGATGTTTTCACTGCGGGGAGGGGGGAGCAGCGCTATCTATTGCATGGTGTTCTTAACACTTTATTGTTACAGATATTTCAAAAACTCCTCTTCAGCACACCGTGCTTTTCCACAAGAAATCTGTCTTAGTGGATGCGGTGTCCTGTTAAATGTGGTTTCTTCTGTAAATGTGTATTTTTACATGTTAAAAATGGTAAGCAAAATTGGAGAGTGTGTGATTCAAATGGATAACTCTGAATTCTGGTGTAGCATGTCAGAGAACCGAGTGTGTTCTTTGCATACAACTGTGTCCGGCCGTGCGGTTGATTCTGTGGGAGAGTCTTTGTCGGTGCTCATGGAGGCATTGTTGAGTGTGCAATTCACTGTGATGCTCTCAGCTTGTTCTACAGAGAGCTCATCCTACTTGAAATAGGAAAATAAAAGGGTGAAAATCTTGGGGAGGGGACAGGGAGAGAGGGGTTAGACTATGAGGGCTGCAAAGATGTGTAAAGAGTGAGTTTTAACATTTGTGTGCCTATATACATGCACATACATGAAAAGGCTGTTGTGTCATCCAATCTCACGTGGATAAGAAGAGCTTAACAATAGTGGCGCTGCTACTTGACATCTATTTTTGTTTGGATGATTATGGGTTCCTGCTCTGATGTTACACTTTGGCAGTCAGTGAGTACGTGCATTTTCTCCCCTCCCACAACATGCACGCTTTTCTTTTTCCTTTGTGAGATGTGCTGGGAGTACAGTGATTGTTATCATCCTGAATATTTAGTACCAAATTAGAGGCTTTTTTTCTGAGCAGCAGCTGTCTTGGTTGGATAATAGCTTACTTTCTTTGATAAAGTTGGAATAAAATGGAAAAAAACCAAGGAAAAATCAATAATTCTCCCTGTAATGGAAGGGACGTGTATCTAGCATAGTTTTTGGCAACAAGCATACTGAATCACCTTACATATGACCAAGTGTTAGGTAAATTCCTTCTGCTCTTACTCAGAGGTGTAGTTCCAGGTAGCCAGGAAGTGTACCTAGAAAAGAGAGTTTAATTTTCATCACTGTGCTAGAGCTCCCCCCAATAGGTGCTGCTAAATTTTTAAACTGGCTGCTGCTGTTTGGATACTTGGTCTAAAAGAGGCTTTATTTTTTCTGAAAGTAGTCCTACCCAAAATGGCATGGTCTGCACACTGCTAAGTTCAGTTTGGAAATATTAGGTGTTACAAGATAAGGATTGTGTCTTATGCTGATTCCCAAATAAATTCTTGGGTGTGGTGAGGTTTTTTTGTTGTTATTTTGTTGTGGTTTTTTTTTTTTAATTCATAGTTTTGTATCTGCAATTCTTTCCTTGCCTGGGATATAGTCAAGATCCTTTAGGATGAGCAGGAGAGGTTCTGAAGGAAAAAACTGACAGAAAACGTTAACCTTCTCTGTTGTTCCCTTCCTTCCACAGAGAAGGGAACTGAGCTCCCTTAGTGTTTTGATTTGCTTCTTCTGAAACAGACTAAGTCACATAAACAGAGAGGTCAGAGTGGTTTTCTGTTGAACTAATGCTGTGTACCTGCAGGAGATGCCTGATGTGTGAACCCAGTTGGTCAACAGGAGTGAATTTATGAATTCTAAAATCTTTACAAAGAGACAGTAAAAATAATAAAAATATCATGTCAAATACCAGGGAGGAAAAATATTATTTAAAAATACACAGGAATCCAAGAAAGGGTTAATTAGGTCTGTTAAGCTGTGGTGTTGCTTTTCCTTTCTGGAAGAGGTGTCCTGACTTCTAGGATTAGCCTGGACAAGAGGCATTGCATTGAACCACCCTGCACTGACAAGCAGATGGCTCAGATGGGCTGCTGTAAATAGTCTTCTGAAGTTTTTCCTTTGAGTAGTGAATTTTTCTTGCCTTAAATAATATTTGGGATCTTTAGCTCAAGTTAAACTTAGTTCTTCTGGAATCTTCAGTGTTGCTGCCATCACCCACCTGTCTGAGGACCATTCCCTGCAATCTCTTTCTTCCTTTTCCAGCTTATTTTATTTAAAATTTATCTAAAAACCTGTTGAGGTATCAACTTCTGTAAAAAATCCTAGAGGCACATCACTTAGAATCTGGTGCCTACACAATAATGTGGAATAAGGATGCTTTCCTTGTTCTTAGTTGTTGATTTTTTTTTTTTAACTAAGGGGAAAAAAAATCCTTGAGATTAACAAGATATTTTGAAAGGCAAGTGTGAAATCTTTCCCTTTCTTTTGTCCTTTAGTTTTCCTCCTCCATGCTGAGGCTAAAATAAGAGCGTGAATCAACGAGACCAATATGATGAGCATCCAGCAAGTCATTAAGGATAGTATGGTTTTTTTTCAAGCCCTTTTCTCTGAGGGTGTATTTCTGGTTTAATAGTACAAATTTTAAGGACAGCTGTTTGTGAGAACTGAAGGCATCTTTTCTATTCTTTTTTTCCTTTTTTTTTTCCCTTTCAGAAATCTATTGCAGACTGCCACCTCTAAATCATGCTTAGAGGCTGCTGATCTCTGCAATATACACTATGGTGGCTTGTGACACTGCCTTCTGTTGTAATGTAGTCAGTCATTTAACACGATAGTCCCTCCAGTGAGCTGGTGGAAAGTCTTCTTTAGCTTACTGTGTTTGGGAACTTGAGGTCTTGACTCTAAATGCAGGGATGATTCTAGTATGCAGAAAGCAATTACCAGCCTTGGAACCTGTCCAGAACAGTAAGGCTAACAACGTTCCTTTTTTCAATAGTGCCCTGGTAATATTAATAACCAAAAGCTCACTGTTAATATATTTTGCTGTGAGACATGCATTCTAATAGGCAGTCATGGTCATATACTTACTTTCCTCGGTGTTCATTTGAATATGTATGAATACATTTAACATCAGTCAGAGCAGGTCGAACAGTGGATTTGCAAATAGACATGTAGTATGGAGACTTATAGAATGCTTGCCTTGGTAAAATTGTAGCAGGTAAATTATGGGTGCTGTGGTGTATAATCTCCACTATTATCATAATTGCTATCTGCATTATCTTTTGAATGGAGATGAAAATATTTTATATAACAGAATTAAATACCTGTGTTTGTACTATATTTAATACTTTGATACCTTTTAAGTAGGTTATGCTGTAAAGAATAACTCAAGTGGAATTTAGATCAGTGATTGCTTGTAAAATATCTGAAGATTGAGTGTAGCTGGGACCTCTAGAATACTTTGCGACTGTAAAACCTTGAAATTCAATACAAGTCCGTTAAAGAACACTGCTAATGAAATAATAGGATCATTATTATCTGTTGCAAAATTGTTCCAAACTACGACTCTATTTGCTGTCCTGGTGTTTTCTGTGATTAAATGATTTATGGCCATTTAGCTCCTAGGAGTCTGCGTGCCATCCTGCTATAAACAGTTTGTGTACTGGCGTGTTTCAGCTCTATTGCACTTCGCAGTAGTCAAAGGAGGTGTCTTTCAGCTCTTTGCTCGTGAAGACCTCTGTGCCTTCAGCTTCACAACAGGCGCTGGGCGTTCACAGTTATGGGCTCTAAAATGAAGTGTGTGGGAGATGCAGCTACATGTGTGGGATTTGCAGCTGCTGACAAACAGGTCCTGCTGCATTTATCTGGCAATTTTTAGAAAGCCTTCTCTTGCAGTTATATTTCAATTCTTTCTCATATCTAACCCAAATGTTAATGCATTTTGGTAAAGTGCTTGATAACACCTCAAAGACTGTATCTAGGTTTGTGGCCTGTCTGTATGAGCAGATTGTCTCCCCTGCTGGTGTGTTTTCCGTGGAATTTTCTGAAGGCATGCTAACAGCTCTCGGTGGCTGTGGAAGACTGAGGCAGGATAAAAATGGTGGTAAATGATCATAGAAGCATAAATGTTTTTGTGAGCTGGAATACCTGGAGATGGGTTCTGTCTTTTGCCTTTGTTAGCAAGGTTCCTACAACTGTCAGGAGATTTTAACGCCGAGTTCTGCTGTCCTGTGTGCTTCCTCTGACACCACAAGCATCACTGCCGTGGGTTTTACTCATTCATTTGATGCTGTTCAGATTAGTATGTTTCAAACTGGTCAGACAGAGGATATGGGAGAGAAATGTCTTACTCTCCATGTAACCATTCAATAAAGAAAACAAAGATCAAGATAGATTCATGGAAACAGATGATAGTGTTGAGGTATTGTAGAAGAGCACCAGATTCTCTGTTGTTCGCAGCTGCTCTTTTGAGTGCAACCTCAACAGTAAAAGCCAGAGCAGAGGTTTTCTTGTGGAGTATTAAATACAACTTTTACACTAAATTCAGACTGGGGAATACCGAGGTGCACGTGAAATCTGTTTATATTTTATGGACCTAACTTACTATGCGTCTAACTGGACTCATACATGAAGGTCATGAAGCAAGCAAGGGGAATTTCATGCCCAGTTCTCTCACCTGTGTCACGTACAGACCCATCTATCCCAGTCACACTGGAATTGTGAATGGTGTTCTTCTGTTAGAGCCATTGAAGGGTGAAGGAAGGGGAAATATTGGTTAAAACATGTACCCTGGCAGTCGGGTACTTCTGGTTTGGTCTCTGGCAACTGAGACAGGGAGGTGGGAAAAGGCCTAGAGGACCAAAAGCAGAACTGATATTATGAGCAGCAGAGAAAGGACATCTGACTGTTATGGTCAAAGTCATCCCTTTTCTCTCATATGCTATGACTGCTTAGTAGATGCGGCCCACGGCCTGGAGCTCTTAGGACAGGCAGGTTGTCGTGATCCACTGTTGAGTTGCACAATTCGGCAGAAGTTGAGCCCCCTTGCTTTCTAACCAACCTCAGATAATTCTGGGTGGCTAGGGGCGGCTGGGCTTAACTTGTGAGTGATGTTCAATTGGATGTGTTATTGTGACCAGGTTTGTTGTGTTCTCGGGAACAGAATTAAGACTCAAAACAGAGTCAAGTGCCAAGTCACTTTATTTGGCCACCAACAAGTATGCAGGAGAAAAGGAGAGAAAGAGGGAGCAAAAAAAAAAAAGTAAAAAGACAGTTACAATAGCTACCACCCCGGCTCTGCGGCGCCCCGTCAGTCCGGCGGGGGAACGTCCCAACTGGTGTCCGCTGGTTCCGCCATTTATAGCGCTGTCCCGCTGCATAGTCAATGAGCTGGTTTGCATGGCCGCACCTGCCGCTCGGCAGTGGGGCGCATGCGCAGTATCGTCACTAGAGGGCGCTCGACGGTTCCGGAGGGTTCCGCGGGGTCCAAGCCCCCCTCCCATATGTTGTAAGATGACCCTGGGGCCAGGCGCATGTGCAGAGGACTGGGCCTGTGTGCTCCGAGACAGGAAGATATAGATATATATATATATATGTTCCTGTTGGGTGGAACTTCCTCAGTTGCCGTCGTGGTGAAGCCTTGGTAGTCATGCCATTCTGCCGACAATGTTGAGACAAGTGTCTAGTCTGTTACACAGGTTTGTCTGTCTTGCTGTAGTTACGGTCTGTTCTACTAGTAAACGCTCGTGTGTACTTGTGATAAAGCTTTTTGTAAGCAAACAAAAAGCATGTTGTGCTTCAATTCACAGGATATTAAATCTTGTGTGGAGTCAAAGAATCAATTTGCTGTGTGGCACAGAATGACCTGTCCAACTGTAGCTACTGACCTTTATCCAAATTAAAAGCCTTCTTACAAACATCTGCCTTAAATGAGAAAGATTTCTGGAAAACATATGCTGAATACTTAATTATTGGAAACTGTAATGCATTTTGATTAAATAGGAACAGTTCCTGTGAAGTTTTGGAAACATTTCTCTTCAATATGATAAGCCATAGTAAAAAGTGAGAGGAGTTACCCAACTTTGGTCACTTTTGGATTTCCTTCTCAGTTTTGAGAGCATGGATGTGGCACATTGAACATTGCTGCTTAGGTCTCTTGAGGACTTGCCTGCTTACTTACTAAAGGTGACAGGGATATAAATGTTGTGCAACAGCTGGATTCCTAAGAGTAAGTAAAAAACGCTTGAGCAGGATATAAACAACTTCTGTTAAGGCTGGATCCAAAGCTTGGTTTTCTAATTGAGCTTTGATAGGCACTAGTCCTTGGCACCTACTCATTTGGAAATGTGTACGTGTTTGGGTTTTTTGTGTGGATAAGTGTGTGTTACACTAGAGACACTGGGCTGTGCCTGTGTGCTTCTAGTGCAAAGGCGGCTAATCTGGAAATCTGTTAATTGCCTAATATGGAAAGGTTATAATTCTACATATTTCACTATTTATTGACAAATGGACTAAATCCCTGATTTAGCAAAGAAAAATAAAGCTTCAAAACTCCTTAAGGGATGATAAAAATCTACCAGTTAATCTTATTAATTTAAATTTATATGGAAGTAAATTAATTGAAGATCTGGATGACTTAATTATCTAAAAGTGCATTTAGGGGTTTTATATCTGATCTGTAGTTTGTTAGGCTATAGTTACATGTGAACTTTCTTGCTAGGCTAAACAGTTCCAGCCTTTTTTTTTCCTTCCCCTCGGTGTTGATCCCTACCTTTCATGGTGGGGATTAAAGTATATCCATGGTGTATGGATTAAAGTATAGGGCCTGGAGAAGTGGGTGGGTAGGGTACCTGCTGCTCAACCCACTATAAGCAGCACTGATGGCAAACATCAAACTGTGGTCTCATTCTCTTTGGATCACTGTTTTACAAAATCATTATGAAATGGGTAATCTAATTCTCATCCTTTATGCTTTTTTCCAAGTGATCACTGCAAACAAAGCTGGATGAATTTGGAATGCTTCACACACCTTTTTGTTCAGTGTGCCTTTTTCCTTAGGCGGCTTAAGCAAGATGAATTGTTGAATATATTTGCATGCTGTTGTGCTTCAAATTATGTATTCAAAGATTTTTTTTTTATGTCTGCATGCAACTAGTTGGGCATAGATCCTCATTTTTAACAAGAAAGTGGCAAGATTCCAAGCCATTGTTTTCTCATTTTTTTTGTTTAAAAAAAAGTGTCATTCTCCCCAAGGAATTGCAAACTGAGATGAGGCAGATTGAGGGCAAGCAAGTGGTTACAAACAACTTCTGAATAATTTCATTTCAGATGCTCAGTGATGACTTTGAAAACTTTGCAAGTAAAACACAAACTCAAAAATTCCCTGTGTGTACATGCTCGTCTTGTTTTGCTTTTTCCCTTTGTTATTGTATTGTTGCAGGGAAAGTCTAAAATGATTCTGATGTTCCATTCATGCAGAAAACTGACTAAGTTCAGTGTATTTCAGTTCGTAAACTTTATTTTCTTAATTAAATCTCAGCTCTTGTGCGGTGATCTCTCTTGATTTTGTGAGAGGAAAGTGGCATTTGAAAAGAAGACATAAGAACATGGGATGAGCCCTAGCACAGTAAGAAGTCTCTTGTTTTCCCACCTAGCTTTGACAGATATTTTGGCAAAGTGTCTTTCCACAGCCCTTCCTCACTACCCATTGGCTTAAGGGTCTGCAGGTTGAATTCCCTTTTTGCCTGATTTGGGGTAGGGATTTGGACTTCTCTCTTGAGAACAAAATACCTAAGTGCCTGCAGTGAAGCTGTTTCACCTTAGATAATGCAGTTAAAACAGTCAGCTACAGAGTGAGATGCTGGCTCAGAAGAACATGCAGTGTTGATCTTGCTTGATCAGCTTGCTGATTGCTGCTTAGGCTAGAATGTTGCCTATCTTCTGTGGAGGAACTGGCTTAAATAAGCTTTGTCTTGCAGTCTTTGCCCAGAGGCAGTCAGCAGGCTCCTGACACAGCAACAGCTGTGTGGCTGTTCAATAGCTCTGTCCCAAAGTTTGGGGTTTGCAGATGTAATGGATATGGTGACCTCTCTGTCCTAGAGATAACGCCATTCTCTGAATCTCGTTTTATGCTGCAGGCTTCAGCAGGGTGTAACCTGTTGCTGAATTGGCAAATCTTTGGCTAAAGTCTTCCTGCAAAGCTATGTGTGTCTTAGCCATTTCTACCAGTGCCAGTTGTTGCTCTTGCCATTAATGCCCCACAGCTCCTTTAGGCCAGTATGTCAGATGGTAAGATGTTCTGCTTCTTTCTGCCGACTTCCCAGTCCTAAAGAAGGTAATTTTTTTTCCTCTCAGCACATCACGCTCCTCTCCTGGATGTGGTAGTGAAATTAAAGTAGTATTCATAACTCATCTCATTGCTTTAAAGAATCAGATATGATCGCAGCAGAATCAAAAAATGAATGCTAAAACAGAGGCAAAAGGGTGAACTGTATTACACTGATGATATTATGGTAACGTAATGAAGAAACCGAAAGGCACAAAATGAGATCTTATATTTTCCTTAACTTTAGTAAACCCATTCTTTTGAGCTTTATGGATGTGATGAACATCAATAAGATTGATTAAAAAAGGCTGTAGAATGTTAAAATTATACCATGTTGCTTGCAGCTTCAGTATTACTCATGCTTACAATGGGCCATTACCTATACCCTGTTCTTTACAGGGGAAAATAATAAATTAATTGTTGTCTTCTGTCTGTTTTTACCTTGCCTAAAGCTTGTCAACAACTTCTGTTTAAAGATTGCTGCAGTTTCCATTTGCATAGTAAAATCTGCTTCTTCAGCTTTGGCAGAAACTTTGCCATAAGCTGTGTTTCTTCTGAACAATTGGTGCCGCTTACTTACAGCGTGCAACCTGCTGCTGTTCGATAGGAGCCACGGGGAAGCGAGTGTCGCAAATGGCAAGACGTACAAGGGACAGACCTCTCAGAGGTGGTGGTAGCTGGGAGGGGTGGTGGGACTGATCGTGCTGCAGCTGAAGTCGCTGGAAGCCTTGCTGTTACCATTATAACGGAAACCAAACCAAAGCCTGCAGCTGCCGTAGGTCATGTGCCACTTCTGTGGTTTGGAGGATGTGTGATTATTTCAGCCTTAAAATCCTATTTACAAGCTGCAAAGAGCTTCCACAGTTATTTCCCCTTGACTTGACTGCATACGAGAAAAAGGAAATGTGATTTACCTCAAACACATTTGTTCATCCGAAAGATACAGAGAAAGACTAGAGATGTTGTAAGGTTGATTTTAAGCCAAGTGAAGCTGAGGAGGAATGGTCAGGCTGTATTTGTGTTTATTGAACTTAACAGTAGAGTTGTACTTTTGGGAGGTGAATGGTCGTGCGGGGGAAATGTGAGGGGATTAAAAAGGGAATTTAATCTTTCATCAGTTTCTCTGTGGAGCTGACAGTGTTTGGGTAATTAAACTGTTTACCTACATTTTGTGTGCCTGCTGTTACAGCTGGATGTTGTCACCCTTCTTTTTTTCCACTGTGTAATTTACTGCCGTAGCAAGTTGCTGAGGCTTCACCTGCCTGCAAACACATCCACCCTTGCAATGGAGAGAGAGGTTTTTGTACTCAGCATATGGGTGCTTTAAGGATCCATTCAAGGAGAAGGATTATTTTGATTCATATAATATGTATATTTTTTGAATTATATGTTTTGAAATGTGCCTGGTAAACTAGGAGGAATCCTTTTTCCTTTTGAATGAAGGAATACTTGGGCAATTGCAGTTCTGTAGGGAAGCCAGCTGAGCTGTTTCTTTGAAATCTGCTCATATTACTCCAAGTCTCTAACTAGTATAGATAGCTTATAAACTTAAAGAGGACCCTATGTGGTATTTTCATCATGTATATGCTTTATGATTTCCTAATGCTACCCTGGATAATACCCTTTCTGGATAGGAGGCTGTGTTGTGCTCCATTCACTGCGTTTGTTGTTGTTGTTCAGAAGAAAGCCAGCGGGACTCCAGCTGGGAGGAGCAGTAGCAGGAGCAGCCAGGCAGGGCTTCCTGCAGCTCAGACAGGGCTTTACCCTCCTCCTGCCTGTTTGCTTGAGTATTTTAATAATATTTTCCACTTGGTACCACCACCTCTTTCTCCAGTTCTGCTTTATTTAGCCTTTTCTTTGGCTTGTTGGGGTTTTTTGTTTGTTTTTTCTCCCCTCCTATTCCTTCACTTGATCTTTACTAACTCCTCCTTGCATCTGAGGAAAAGAGCTGATGTTTGCAGAGTCAGTTCATGTATTTTTATTTTCTTTCTTTACAGACCGTCTTCAGGGCAGGAAAACTTCACTCTTCTGTGTGTATAACGCAATGGTATCTATTCATGACTGGCCCTTAAATGTGACTAATACACTTCATTAACAATACTATCTATTTCTACCATTGTCTTAATTCTGAATATATGAAGTAGTCAGTTTGACTAGAAAAATTAACCCTAATCACTCTGAAAGCTCAAACATTCATTTCAAGATCTGTTCTTTTCAAAGGGCTCCGCTGCTTTCAGTTGAAAAAAGGCCCCTTTCAAAATACCAGCCTGAGAGAGGCGGGCCTCTCTCTTCCTTTTTCTCTAGGAGAAACAGAAGCACTCCCTTGGCATGGGAGGACCATAGGAAACTTTGACTTCTCTGTTTGTGTTTTAGTGGCTTTCACAAAAGTTCTACATAGAAGCACATACTAACTCCACCATGCCCCACTTACTGCATTCATGTGCTCCAAACGCTTTGTGGGAAAGAGTGCCAAAAAGTGCCAGTGACATGAGACTTTTAGAAGTAGGCACAGAGAAATGAGACTTCTCCTTAGCTCTGAGATGAGACTTGTGAACGTCTGTGGCATCTTTATGAATGAAGGAGCATCTAGAAAGCTAGCAAGCCAGAGTGATGCAAGGCAGACCAGTGTATTTACAGATGCTGGGCATAATAAGAAATGTCTTAAATAGATGTGAATATTTACTGTGTTGTAAATTCCTTGAATAATCCCAGGGGAACCGTCGTGCTAAGACACGTTACCAGCCTCTGTCCCAGGCTAAGGAAAGAAAGGGAAAGAAGCACAAGTAAAACCTGAAAACCAAACCAAAATAACCCATTGAATTTGCAGTGAATGTCCTGGGGAAAGGCAAGCCCGAGCCACCCAAGTTCCCTTTTACCTCATACGATGAGCTGTTTGCTCAGTGGCTTTTCATAAATCTGCTGGGGGCTCTGGATGTTGCTGCCAGCAGGACTGCTGATGTGGGACATGCTGGTTCAGCAGCATATAGGAGCCCTGGAGTGGTTGAAATACAAATGAAGGGTTGCTGGCACTGTCTGGTCTTGATTCACATTGAAAGGTATCTTTTTTTCCCCTCTGTGGCATTAACTTGAGATTATATAAACAGGGAAATCTGAGTTCTGTGAAAAACTTGCATGGATTTTTCATGCTGAGGCAGACTCTATTTCAGCGCTTGTTTATCAAACTTGGAAGTATTTTTTTTAGTCTGTTTCTACATAACTGTGGTGTTCTACATTATTTTTTCCCTATCAAAAATCTTACTGAAAACAGTTCAATTATTCATTTCAGCAGACTTTGCAAAGCAAGAAACAAAAAGAAATGAAAACTTCTATGGAGTGAACTGTAAATTTTTTAAAAATCAAATCTACTTTTAAATTGCTCTCGACAAAACAAAAGCAAAACCTACCAAACACACAAATAGTGTGTCTGAAACTTGAAGCTGAATCTGTTCTTATTGTTAAGCTAAAAAAAAAACCACCTCTAATAACTTCTAGAACTTGTAAGAAAAGCTGTCTTTTCAACAAGATCCAGTCTCAAGCCATCTGTGATTCAACATGGGCAGTGCCATGCTGATTTTATTCCTCTTATTATAGAGGGAGAAGTTAGTGTTGTTTAGGAGCTACATATATCATTATGTGGTAGCATTGTACAGAAGACACTAATTGAGGTAAAATGATTCTGGTAGAGATCATGCAGGCATGTAAAAGGGAGTAATCCTGGGGAAACAGAAGTCTTTATGAATACTTATTTAGATTTACTGCGTCTAGAAAATACATTAGAGCTCTAAAAAAACGCTATACCTATAAAACCAAATGAGCAAACAGAAACTGCATACAAAGGTACTTAAGGATGCTGAGGGCTACCTTCCACCCACTTGAAAGAGAGGAAATATAAGCAAAGAATTACATTCTTTCATGCCATGGTGTTGCCAACACTCATTTGTTTTGCTCTCAGGGAAGGCTTTTATTCTTTCACGGACACTGTATCAACATCCATCCAAACTTCTGCAACTTACTTTCAGGACAGGAACCCTGTTGCAGCCGGTTTGGGTTTGGTTAGCATTTTTTTCTGGTGTTTTGGGTTTGTTTTAATGCTTTGGGAAAGCTATTTTGCCTATACATTGGTGAGGACATTTCTGGGGGCTTGTTCAGCAGCCGATCTGTGCAAAACCTCGAAAGTTCAATTATTTCACCTCCCTTTTAAGAGAGATGATCAAAGCAGTTGATGGGGAACGTGGGGAGCAGGGGGTGCACCAGGCAGAGGAGGAAATGAATGAGCACAGACAGGAGCACAAGAAAATTTCCTTGTCTTCCTTCAGTCTGTCCATAGGGTAGGGCAGGACGGGGTTGGGAAGTAGCTCATTTGTAACCTCTGTGTGAGGGGAAGCTCTGGCTGGCCGTGCTGACGTGGCCTCATAACCTGAGCAGGGCTCTCTTATGTTCACATATCTGAAACCTTCTGTACCGGGATCAAAAGGGAAAGGAGAATCCTGGCTTTCGGGTCGAGTTTGTGAACAATGCTGGTATCGTACAGGAATATAATCACCTACTGTGAGCCCTGTTTTCAGTTACCAGAGCATGGGCTGCCATACGTTGGTCCTGTTCTACAGCGGTGTGAGCATAGGCTGCATTACATATTCACATCAGGGTAAAATCTGAACTCCTGAAGCTCTGTAGCTTTTGCCATTTCCATCTGCTCACTGGTTTTAAGGACCAAGGGGACCACTGTGATCATCTTGTCTGACCTCCTTCTTGCACAGACCATTGATTTCATGTAGTAATTCTTGGAACCAGCCTATAACTTCCAGCACAACTACAGCATAAAAAGTACAACAAATTTCATAGCTTCTGCAAGAGCTATTGCCAGATTTTTAACTACAGTCTCTTACAGATGAGGGTTAAACCCCTTCTTCACAAGGCAATTGTTACCTAACTGTACAAAACCTTTCACAAACTACATATGCCATGCTACGCAATTATTGCAAAAAATAAACCAAAAAATTCTCCACTGTTTCTTTTTAAAATGCCTGTTTTTTGGTAACCCTAATCCAATCAAGGTGGGGTTTTGGTTTTTTTTGTTGTTGAATGACAGCTCCACTGATGGAGTTGATTCTTTTAGTTTCGGCAACATCTAAGCTTTGTTTATTTCCCTGTGTGATGGACTGGGGGGCTCTAGAAACTGTGTTTGGCAGATATTGTGGACTCTTGGCATTTCTGGTCTTCAGCAGTTGTCTTTTCTCAATAGTGTGTTTTGGTTTTCCTCCTCCTGTTTTGTTTCGGATTATACTTTGACTCTACACATCTGATGTGGTTTCAGATCTGTTTTGTAGGTGGCAGCTATTTAATTTAGGAGAAGACTGACTTCATCTGACTGCTTTGGAATTTTACAGCTGAGCCAATTACTAGTTATTTGTAATAACAGAGCCTATTACTATTTTTTTCTAATAAGTGTTATGTAGGCATTAACACCAACTGCTTTCTGTAATGGCTTTACAATTGAAATTGCCAGTAATTTGTTTTTACTTTATTGCAAAAAAATATTACCTTCCTTCCCTTACCCCAAACTGTATTATAATATTTAAAACTCAACTTTCTCTTACTAAATACTGGTTTCAGATATTTCATATGTTATCCTCCCAAAAAAATGAGTCCTCTCTAGATTTGGTATCCTCTCCACCATTCAAATGGTTTACCATATTGTACAGTAACTTTGAAGCATTCTGTTTAAACTAATTCCTTTGCATAAATTGCAATCCATGAATATTTCACCATGAGGAAAAGGGGGAGTGTAAAGATGGGCTGGGACTAGAATGAGTAATAGAAAGTTTTTCTAATGAACGTCTAAGCTCTTAGAAAAATATTTCTTAGAGCAGGGGTGTAAGGTTCAAACCTCTGAATGGTTTGTGAACTGAATCTAAAAAAAGTATGCACCAGGTTAATCAGACATTTCATTGAGATATTGACCTTTTACATTTAAAACAGTCTATAATTCTCAAGTCTAAATGAAGGGATCTGTTATGTCAAAACATGACTTTTCAGCAACTTAAAGCTTTTTTGTTTCTTCTCCTGCCAGAAAAGAAAATTCATCACATCAACAACAAAAGAAAAAAATTGCACAACTTTCTCTGCAAAATTATTAACAGATCAATATTTATTAAGAGGTATTTAAAAATTAATGAGCAGATGTGGTTGAGATGCTTCAGAAAACGACTCAGACAAGACACTTGAGCATTAACTAAGAACTTACCATCTAGCCTTTCTGTTGACAGTCTGGAAAGAACTGCCTGTGTACCTTAACCTTGGATATTTTTGTACTGGTTTGATAGTGTCTGCTACAATGCATGTGTAGTTCTTTCTCTAACCAAATAATTTATATAGTCAGTCACTTAAATACTATAAAATACCAGTTGATATCTTTACAGACTAAGTGTAATATTGCATGGGGAATTGCTTCAGCCAGAAAGAATTTCTCTTGAAGAGTGAACATTGCTAGAGGAATTTCTGATGCCTTTTTTTTTTCTGCAAAAGTATATGGTGCTCAATTTAGCATAGGAATCAGCTCATCAAATCACTTAGTAAGGCAGGTGCTTATGTGCTGCTGAATAGAAGCTCTTGTCATTCTTTTCTTCCTTCATCCTCTTGTAGAGAAGCAGGAAGGAATCTCTTGGTTTCCCGGGAGTGTTGCAGCTGATGCCTATGCAACAAGCCTTGCTATTAGGGCAAAAGCTCGTCGTGTTCTCTCACATGCATAGAGGAATCGCAACAATCTGACACGAAATGTTTAGAACATCCAGTGTCTGGTATGCAATTATTTATTTTTACACTGCATTCCTACCATGAATTTCAGTCATGCTTCAATATTTCACTGATTCAAAGGTAATGTGTGTCTGAAAAGCTGAAAGCTATAAATTCTGTTAATTGACAATATAGCATCTAAATTGAGAAATACCTGGCATGAATAAAATGTAAAACAGGATGATTATGTGCGATTAAATAGTTGACTTTTATATTGTATATTAGTCATGCCATCATCCAATTAAAAGGATAATAGAAACAATAGTGATTTTTAATTTTTAAACCAGTGTGGGTTGCATTAAGGGGATTATGGAGCTTTATGAAGAAGTTTGCATAATGTAATGATCAAGAATAGAGCCTGAGTCAAAGCTGAGCTGCACATGGTAAATTAGGCAACTTCTGATTTCTCCTTGAGATAACTTCGGACTATATATTTTGTGTATGACATTTAATGGAAGTGTCTCCCAAGCTGTGAAGACGTTTGCAGAACAAGGTTGTAATTTGTGCTCTTTTTCAAGAATTCTTTTCAGGCCAGACCTTGGCTTTGGCATGTGAGTATTGAGGTCAGGATGGCTGGCTGTGGGTTATGTGCTTTACTAGACTGGACTTTACTCTCTCTTCAGCTGAGGTTGATTTAAATAATTGTGGATACTCTGTGCCAATAGCTGCCACTATATTTTATCCGCTGGAGCCTGCTCTGTGCATTCTGTTGGTTATTACCATTAGTGAGCCTTGTTCTCCTAATTAACCTAATGATCCTCTTCATTTCATCTGATTAACTGCAACATGGGTAAAAATATAGTAATGTGGCCTCTGATACCATTAACAAAGGTTGAAGGAATTGAATGTAGCTGTTGCCTACATGATCAAAGAGCATAGGACACAATCCAGTGAAACTTGAAGCACAGTGGGGAAGGTGTTGCATTTCCCCCCATCCCACTGAAAACCGGCAATGGCAAATCCAGTGTCTTCGACGTAGCTCTATTCTTCTCAAAGAACAGGTTATTTCAGATACTAGGTTGTTATTGCAGGGGAGCTGACATTTTTAGAGTATGGCTTTTTGGTCTTGCTTGTATGAAAGTCTCAGCCCTCACATCAATCTTGTCAAAGGCAAAATGTTTTATATGTTGCATAAAGTAGCTGCACATCTGTTGTTTTTAATATTGTTTGCACATTCAGAACTCCTTTAAAAAATCCATTTTATGATCCAATATTTTATGGATCCTTATTGTTCTGTAATTCTTTAAAATTTGTTTGAATTGACTGACAGTTTTATTCTGAAATTTCCTGATCATCGTATTGTGTTACAGGGATCATGAGTGAAACTGATGGGCAAAAAATAGGTTTATAGTGGTATGTTAATTACATAGGCTAAAAGATCCCAGTGCTCAGTCATATCACAAAAGAGAGAAACAAGTCTCTTCATTTATAACAGGAAATCCCTTAATGCAACAAGATTTATAGCTTAGCTGCTCTAAATTCATCACTTGGAGTTTCAGTGGTTTAACACGAAGATGGTCACACTGGGGATACCTGGCTGTAGGAATGGCTGAATTAGTACTCTTGGAAGGGGATGATTTAAATGGTTTCCTGAAGTTGCAAGGGAGACATTTGCAAAGCAGTCCTAATGATATGTAAAAGTAATTGAAATGTAAAGCTGGCTTTTCTCCGGATTTCCTATTGCATTTGACAGCCTCTTTCCTCCATTATTGTATGTGAATATAAGGAAGGAAAAAAAGAGAATGGGGTACCAGTCTGTGAATTTTGTCTGAAGCTGAGATTGCATATACAGTGTAGAAACGCTAGTGCTATAAAGAAGATACTAACTGCCTGAGCTTATATGTACAAACAGGTATAAAAATAGACTAATGCCACTTTTCCATGAAGCTCTGTTGGAAGGCAGGGTGTGTTTTGCAGAACCCTGGCTTGCAGAGCAGCGATACCACCTTCCCTGAACTTCCGTGGGCTCATCAGTCATTGATTGCTGTAACTTGGAGATGGCAAAGGACAGGGACATGAAGATCAATGTCCTGTGTGGTTTGTTCACAGCTCAGACAGAGATCTTTTAAGTAGCCAGAGTATTTTAAAGCATATAAGTGAACTACTCAGTGTTATGGGGAAGAAATTGAACATGACTGAGTGTGGTCTGTTACGGCTATAGAAGGCAGGTGAGGAATGAACTGCAGTCTAAAAATAAAGCATTGTCTGAACATGGTAAGAGCCATGTTAGAAGAAGAAATTTGCAGAACAAACTGCACAAAGAGCTCAAGTCTGGCTGGAGCAGCTCTGGCAAGGCTCAGAGTTGCTGCAGTGAGTTGGCAACATGAGCTTGTCTGGAAAAATTGGGGAAAATCAAGCCGGTAAGGATATAATGAGGATGTAAATGGCTGTAGCCTTGGGGAGGAGGGAACTCTTGTTTGTCATGATCTTGCAGCAACACTTATAAGTTTGTCTCAGACTAGTGGCATAGTGGTTCGTTCACAGCTCACTAAACCATATATATATTTTTTTTTTTTTGAGAGGATACAGCTAGCAATGAGAGAAAATGCTTACATTTGCTTTGTCCTGTGGGCTGTGCTCTAGGTCGCCCTGGGGAAGGAGGGAAGGGAAGCTCTGGGGAAGGCGAGGGGAAGGCAGGCTACAGGGGCCGTGCTGTCAGGCAGGGAGTCTGCTGGGAGGAGGGATTGTGATCCCTGGGAGGGATTTGGTCGTCAGCTCAGGTCACAAAGCCAACCTAAAGCAACACCTGGAGGGAAGCTGTGCTGCAAAGCAAGACAGGAGGGACTTGTCATCCTTCCTGGTGCTGTTGGAGGAGGTTGTTTCTGAGCCTTTTATTTACTTGGTCTCCCTCAGCAGACCTGAGACTTCTTTATATTTAAGGGCTTATCTTCTACTTTATTATTTTTTGATTTTGTAATAAAATGTGGCTTTAGAGACTGGGAACTTTTTCCTGTCTTTTGGTCTGTCAGTTGAAAGGAAAGAAGGATGGGAAGAACAGTCCACTTCAAAGTTTTAGCTGAGCTATACTATTAGTCAGCCCTTGAAATGAACCTCTTTGATGCTGCAGTGGAAGAGAACCAGATATGTGAATTGGTATTCCAATATTCCTTATATTTGAAAATACATTCGTTTAAAGAGGCTGCTTTACAACAACAGAGATTTTGGTTCCCAAAATGGCATTGCCTGGGAGTTTCTTTTCCCAGACACTGAACACGATAGCTCCTTCTTGTGTGATGGACCTCCTGGAAAGTTTTTAATTACTGTTACAATATGTGCACCTCTGAGTCTTAGCTAGCCATGGGCTGTAGTTTTAAGCTTTCCCTTTAATCTGATTCCAGTCTGGCATCCCTTTGTAAGTGAAGAAGCGGCGACACCAGGGCTTCTAGACAATTCTGAGTAGCTGTTGACACGATTCACCTCATGCATAGAAAAACCCAGGGCACCAGGAATTTCTTCAAATCAGTGTCTTCAAAGTCATGCCAACATCTAGTTACTTCAAAGCAAATGGGAATTGACCGCTCACACTCGCACATTGTCCTGAAATCTGTATGTACAGTGTTTCCCACACCGCTCTCTTCTGTTCCCATAGCTGGTAGAACAGTGGTCACCCACAGCACACTTCTTCATGCTGTATATCCCACAGTAGGGCAGCAGGCGGTATGTGAGCTGTAGGGGAATTGAGCAGGGTAGGATCTTAGAAACAATCATGTTGGAGGCACAGCAAATGGCTGACTTCCCACAACGAAACATTTGGGTACTCCATTGCCATCTGTCTTTATTTTGCAAACCCACTCAATTGGCCAACACATTGAAAATATCACTGCAGCTTGTTTCTCAAAGAGAATCTTAAAAAAAAAAATTAAGCCAGATAAAACTACCTACACATTTTTTCCTGTTCAAATTGTAAAAGATCTCTTTACATTCATGTTATCGTAAGGTTTTGTAAAACAGCTTTTTGTTGGATCAGAAACTATACTTCTGTGGGAAGTGTAGATGCATGGTACCTTTCATAAACGCTGTAATTTTATTAGGTGCTCAAATAAACTAATGAATTGGTTCAGTCAAGAAGGCTGAAAAGCAGTGACTCAAGACTCTGCCATATTTATCTGGGTATGGGTGGTCTAGCACTTGGAGGCAGGGGTACTAGTAGTGCTTGTGCTCAGCTATCTTGTTCCCTCCCTTGCCTAAGAGATGCAATAAATGCTAATGTCTACATTTACATTATCAAAATGGCTACGGCCCCGATTTGTGTGGGGTTTTTGTGGGGCAAATCCAGAACAGATGGCAATAGCAAGTTAAATGAATTACACGATAGAGCTGTTTGCCATTAATTTTTGCCTCACCGGACAACCTTTTGTCTTAGAGGGTATTTCTGAACAATTAACAAGGGCAAGGATGATAAAGGAATATGCTATCGGAGAATTTGTCATCCCTAAAATGAATTGATAGACAGGCCATCTAAAAAGGTCATTTACTCCAAAGTCAACGTCTTTCCCTTATTTTGTGCTTACAGCTTGACTGGCTGCTTTGCATCTCAATGCACTGATGCGTTTTAAAAAATGTTAACTGTTCTTTGTATCTTATTTCTGATTCTTTTGCTGTAGTTGCTTTTGAATGAGAAAGAATTCACTGAAACAAGTGAAAGACTTTTGTGGCTGTGTAAATATCTCTGCTGATAAAGGTCGTAGAAAATTCTGGGTTCTCTGTTGCTCCGAGCTCTGTGTTGCATGTTGTCTCTCCTGGGCACTGTTCCTACTCCAACTTCCTAATAAGCCATGCTCTGACCCTCATGCTTCTGATTTTGTTTTAACTTCATTTGACATTTTTGAGAGGAAGTACTCTAGGGAAAGCTGGATGAGGATATAGAGGAGAAACTGGTTTGGGGAGTTTCCTGGAAATCACATCACCTAATCACTAGGTTTCATGGTCTTTTGTTCTCCTGTGTCAGTCCAAAATCTTAGCATTAAAGCAATTGTTTTCTTCACAGGAGTGCTGGCAGCTCTCTGTAAACGAGTCTGTGATTATTCTCATGTTCCTGCCAGCCACCTCCCATTAGTTCAGTTACACTTACTATATGCTCAGATTTAATGCTTTAGAATGTAAATTAAGTTACATCTATTAATAGTGAATTTAATTTTCTTCATGCTCTACTACAGTGTACGAAGTGGGCATGTCCAGCAGCCCTTCTCAGGCAACACCTTCTCCAATACCAGTATTGGGCCCATTTTAAACTCCATGTTGTCTCGTCTTCTAGCGCTTCAGGTGAATTTGTCTAAGTTACATGGGTGATGAACCTAACTTTATATTTCTAAGGAGAGGAAGATAACTGGTAGCAACCTTACAAAAATTCACTATTCCATGCTTCATGATGATACTGTGTTAAGATCTAATGCTCTTAAACCTTCTAGGAATGAGGTGAAATGCTGAGTGAATCCCCTGAAAAGCAAGGTAATCCTCCCATTTGAGCGGTGGCTGGGAGCCATGTCTATATCTTTAGAATTTGCAAGGTACTGGACACCTAAATCTATCACTCCAACAGCTTTAAATTCTGCCTTTCTTGAGTCTCAGTGGAATATCATTAGGAAAGGGGGCAAACAGTCAATCATGGAAGGGAATAAACTTTGGAAAGTTGATCTTCAAAAATTATCACTTCTAAAACAACAGTGAGCTTTAAAACTTTTTGCAGTTTGGTTTGTTACTACAGCTTAAATAGGAAGAAAGCAGAAGTGTCTCCACATGGCAGTTTTCCTGTACCACACTAATGAGCAACAGCTTTATGAAGAGTATAGAACTGCAGGCGCTGCTTGCCAGAGATATGTGCTAGTGATAACCTGTAGGTAGTCCCATGGCTATGAAGCACCATGCATTCTTTTATAGGCCTGATTCTAGCTAGGAGGAGTAGTATGTTTTCCACATCTGCTCAGTAAATTCTGAGCTTGGCTGTTGTGAACAACAAATCCAGTTCTGTTGTTTCAGACTCACACGTGGCTGTCTTGTAATGCAGGACATATCCCAGAGGCTAAAAACAAGTAGACTATTAAAAATAAAATAATATAAAGGCAAAAAAAACCCCAAACCCCAATGCCCCAAAAAACCCCACTACACTGAAACCCCAAATCATAGACCTGGTGCAGACTCTAACACTGTTCAAATATGCAGTGAAAGCTTATTTTGTACATATCTCACTTTTAGACAGCTAGGGAAATTAGTGCCCTAGCCTGAGGCCTCTGTGTTAATGACCCCTAGCTATGCAGTGATGAAAGGTTTTGTACATCAACTTGTTCCCCACCACTGAAATTCTTTGTGGAGCTACATCCTTTTGTGCTGGGTTCTTTAAAACTTAAATTTATAAATGTTTCAAACTTGGGCATTCTGCTTTTTCATTCCTCCCTCTTTGCATTGAAATCTGATCATATCAGACTAGGTGTTTACTGGGGAGACAGTCTGTTTTTCAGGGTGATGTTTATGGAGTGAGTCTAAAGTGGTCTGGCTACTGTGCTCTGAAGATTAGGCTCCTCCCCATAGATACAGAATTATAAAGCAGGCTTAAAAGAAGGATGATATCTTGATTTTTTTCCAGCTGCCTATGATTCAGTGAATGTCTTCCTCATCCCCCTGCTCTGCATCCATCATAGATCAATAGGAAATGCCTGCTGCCTCTGACTAATATTTCTGAGACGGTGCGAACTTTAGAGTAAAGAGCCTTGCTTTTTCAGCACAAATCCCTCGTGTCGACACAAGGGTCTGGCTTCAGAATTCCTGTTCCGCTTTCTTCTCTGGCTGCTTCTATCCTTTCAATTTTATGGCATTACCTTAACAATCCCAGGCCAGGTCCAAGAGCAGCAGGATTGCTGAGTTTGCAAAGAATGCTAATCAAAATTAGGTGTCCAAAGGCACCTATGCTGTGTGTGATTGAAGAAGGCAAGCATGCATCATGGGTCTCTGCCAGTGTCTTGGTGTTTGCTTGAAGAAATTATTTTTGTGTAGATAATTTAGCATCTTGGGCTCAAATCTTGTGGACTTTTATGGAAAAAGATGCTTCAGACCTTATGGATCTGTGTCTGTTTATCGGTGTGATCATTGACACAATAAAACACATTTATAAGCAAGCTTGAATATAGGCCAGAGGAAACTGAATCTAAACATGAGAAAAATTATAGATCTTAAGGCCAAGAAAGACCATTCAGACTGGCTAGTCTGACCTCCTGTAATTTCATGTTTATTTTGACCTCATCTTATTTTCCCAGTAAGAATGACAGCGCTCTCTGTCCTTTTCATCAGCTGTAGGATCGCTATTAACCTCTTCGACTGCTATTATGTGTAAGTTACTGGACTGTTTTGCTGTAGGTTAGAGTCCTGTGGAAGGCTCTGTGTAACCCTGGGGTATGCTGGCATCTCTCATTGTAACCGAGCAGAGTTCTAGCTGCAGAAGGTATCTGGTGAAGGGATGTCAGGGCATTTCTAATCAATTTGTACTAAATGAACCTGTTGGTTTAAATGAATTATGGCACAAATAGTGGTACAAATCTTGCAGGTGGGAAGTCATCTTCTATTTAATTTACAATCCTTAACCATGTTGTGAAGATAGATTTAATTCCAAACCAGAATATCATTGTTCTTAACACCTTTTTAATTGCAATTGTTCCTGTTGGAATAGGAAGTGGTGATTTTAAATATAAAGTGCTCTGCTTATTGCATATGAACACAGCTCCATTTTTAGGAGTATTTGTGGGATGCTTTCTAAAGCACTGTAGGAACATTAATTCATTTCTGGTTATCCAAGTTGTGCTTTTGAATACCATTTCCTTTGTCTGATCAACCTGCAGGTGTACTTGCTTAATTTGTGGGGGAGCGCAAGAGTGAGAGGATGGCACTTACGTTTCTTCAGTGGAATTGCTGATCACCTGCCTTGTTTGTTAGGATTCTGGCCAAGTGAACAATATTGACACTAGGGCTATTAAAGGGCTTTTTCATATTTTTAACTGCTTTAGTAGCTTATTTACACTTAGTTTGCTTGCATGAGAATCTCATGATACTATTCAGACTCCTCAGTCCTAGAAAATACAATATATTGATTTACTGACTGAAATTAGAGACTCAAAAACATGCTTTAATAAGGCCAGTTGTTTTTGCATGTTACCTAAATGACGATAGGCAAAAACAATCTGCAGATATTCACTGTTAATAGCACTGCCATTCATAGAGGTAGCATTAATAGATGTAATTGGAATAGAGCTCATGTTGTCAAGAATTTCATATTCATTTAGGAGTGATTGCAGAATTAAAGCAAAATGCTGCAGAACTACAGAATTTTAGCGTATCTGTGTTCGAGCTACAATAGCATATTTTCATAGAGGAAACATAAGTGACGTGACTGAATTGATCGCTCTTTGGTTTAATTTTTTTGTGTAGAATAACGAGTGGAACAAGAGATGGGTGGTGGGAGTTATATCTGAATAATTGCGTAATTATTGCAATATTGTGGTGTGGGACTGTAAATGAGAGCTAGTCAATGGCTGGACAAAACAACGTCTAATGCTGTCCTGTCCACATACTCCAGAAGGACATGTATTTGCTCCTGTAGCTTTGCCTGCTCCTATGTCACCTTTGCCCTGAGCTGCTCCTATTTTGATATTCCATCTTTTCTTCATCTACAGAGAATCAAATCATACTGTTCTTTAAATCTGTGTCTTCTTGGCAGCTTTAAAATTAATATATCTTTATGATGGATGGGTGAATTTTGTACCTCAGTTGTTTCAGGCTGCTGGCAGACTCAAGTAATAATCAGTTTATATTTTGGCAAGAATATGTGGTTGCTAGATATTCCATGAAACTTATAATAAATCATAGTTTCTGGAGAACAAGCTACCAGCAACTTCAGCCCACTTCAGCTGCTGACCTCTATATCTCTTACTGCTTGGTCTGTTGACTCTTGAACAGCAGAAGAGCCTCGCGGCAGCATCCTTGAGGAAACGTTTGTGTTAAGGTGTGTCTTGTGCATTGCTTCCTGCTCCAGCTCTCAGGAGTTTAGGCTGTTGATTAAATTTTAAACAAATAAATAATTGTCACTTTTATCACACCTGCATTCAGGGATCTTTGAAGAGATGGGTTTGACATTTTTCATGCCCCAAAGTTTTAATTAAAACATATATGAAAACAAATAAAGATTTGGGGATGACATTTTACATGAGGTTTTACCTGAGCTCTGTAATTCCTGATGAGCAGGATTAGAAGGCAGACTTTATGAAGCTGCAGCGTGGGGTGTGGATTAAATGTTATACTATTTTATGGCTCTAAGACACCTGTAAGAATAAGTCATAGCAGAAACTAACAGAATAATTAATATTATCAGCCAGAACTCAGGACAGTACAGTGTAGGTTTAAAAAGTGACAGGTATTGCTAAAATATTTTGAATGGATTTAATTTTCAAAGCTAATGTTACACACCCCAGTGCTCTGTACAATCAATACCATAAATTAATATGCAAAACTGCCAGAAAAATGACAGATTAATCTATGACAGTTGTGAGCTGATGGTGGTGTTGGAGCCTGAAAGAAGTGTGAGCTTTTCTGGCAGTTCTGTGTGGACATCTCTGCTGTATTTTTAGAGTAATTCTACTCCTAGGGTAAGTACTATGTAATTTGTGACATCATGGCTTTCAGTTAAGCTCCATCAACATTAAGGTCGTATTTGATGAAAATGAAGGTTTTTAGTGTTGTCCATAGATGTCATATAAAGCAAATCTACCAAAATGTGATCAGAAGAGAAATCAAGTCTTAAATAATTCTGTGTGGCATCTTCAATTATTTTTAGTAGGGGATTTTTTTCAGGCTAATTAATTTGAAAAATAAGGTGGGCTTGATTTTTAAAATAGTTCAATAGATACAGATTTTCTGTGAAGTTGCAGAGAGATGCAAGAGGAGCACAAACCCTTAGAGCTGCTCATCCCTCAGCATAGGCCAAAGAATGTTTTGCTTATAAGTGCTATAAAATGAGAGGCTGCCATGTGGTGATGGCAGTGTTTTAAAAGTAAGAGTCTAGGTAGAGCACAAATTCTGACACCTCTGAAGCAAGAAAAGGCAGACTTGCTAACAGCGGTTCGTTAAGGTTGGCAGGGTGCCTATAGCATGTTTTCATTTTGGTATGTTCTCCCCTCTTGCCCCAAATGATTAACTGCAAGGCAGACTTGGCTGATGCTAATATGCACTTAATAAAATAAAAGTACTGCAACATTGACATGTACCACAGCCCACATCATGTTCTATGGGTTTCTGATAATAGCCTTTTATACTGATGAAGTCATAAATTATGACGTGAACTAGTGAACTTTTGAGTCTGTATTACACTGCTGAAGCAAACCAGGAGTCTGTTACTGTACCTGAGGATGGATCCCTACCTGATTTTTTACATGGCTGCAGGAATATTGACATTAGTGGAGTCAAATCGAGCAATTCCCATCAATGTCAAGACCAAGTTAAGATGGATAGCTATAAATCTTGATTGTGTTAAGGGGTCAGAAAACTCCCAGCTCTATTTCCATGAAACTGAGGAAGAGATGCTCAACGAATTGCTGAAGTGAAAATCTGGCAAACCAGAAACTTGATCCTAGTTCTTCTTGACAGTTAAAGGGATAAAACTGGACTATTTTTTTCTCCTAAAGGAGAAAATGTTCAATTGCAAAGC
Organism: Phalacrocorax carbo; assembly: GCF_963921805.1. Taxonomy (NCBI): domain Eukaryota; kingdom Metazoa; phylum Chordata; class Aves; order Suliformes; family Phalacrocoracidae; genus Phalacrocorax; species Phalacrocorax carbo. Next base: position 3,338,656 of record NC_087528.1, read on the forward strand.
AGATTTCCAACAGCTAACTCATGGCCAGGACAAGGCAAGGACTGACACGTTGCTGATACACTTGCACTGACTGTGCCTGGATTCCGCTATGCACATGCCTGAGCTCTGCTTACCACAATAAATATCATTCTCGCAGTCTCACCTTTCTTGCCACCAGATATTTAGAAATGCATTAGATCAGTCCCTGAAGTGAGAGGAAGTAGATTGCAGCAACAAACCTGATGGCAAAGCTAGTAGATCTTGTTTTAGATGGGGGATCCCTCGTGTGGGAATTCTGTCAAATCTAACTCTAATCTTATTTAAAGGCTTCCTCTCATGGAGAATCTGCTGCTACCTCTTCAGCTAGGTGTGCTGATTGCTAATATGTCATCAAATATGCTCAGAAGCTTTCAGCATTTGACCTGCGCATATTAAAATCTATGAAAATGTATTTAAAACAGAAACAGTAAAATGTGCTCTTCAGCTTCAGGAGTTTACATTGTTATAGTCTTGGTGGGTTTTCATGTTACTGTTTTTTGTGGCTGCATCACTTGTAGCTTGAGATGAGTGATAGGTTTCTGATTTAACCCCTCTGCAAAAAATATGACAATTAAAAATGCACTTTTAGTGTTTAATGTCTGTGGACCTTTTAATGGCTGTGCATTTTACTCTGTTCTTTTATGGTAGTGCACATCTTGATACGTATAGTACAGTCAAGCGAGCATGCTGACATAGCCAGGGTAAGGGGAACACATTTACCCTGTACTTTCATAATGTCTGTTGTAATTCAGAAAGCATTATCTTAAAAACCACAGCTGCACATCTGATTTTTTCATATCAGTCTTCCAGGCCTGATTATTCCTCAATTTCTACTAATGTAAATTAACAGTAATATTGTTGGACTCGGTTGAGCTCTGCTGGAATAAAAATGGAGCAGGACAAAAAAACCTGGTGTTTAGAAATAATAGGAAAACTAAAATTCTTATATTGAACAATAAAATTCATAGATATAAAATGCACATTGACTTGAAAAAAAGGTCCTGCAGATTAAATCAATAGATTTTTTTTTCCTCCTTGAATTGCTACTAGTTGTTGCCATGCACAAACCAATATAGAAATGTGTTGGGTTTTTTATTGGTGGCATGTTCCAGTACCACCATTTTTAATAACTTGGGGATTCTTTTTACTAAGGAATGTTTTGTAGTAAGGGGTGCTTCATTTAGGCTGCCTTTCCCTTCCTGTGCTACATGCAGGTGTGGTGTTGTCGATACCTGTTCAGTACAGCACTGGCTGATCCATGCGGTGTAGAGCTCAGCCTGGTGGTTACGGGGTAATCCCAAGGAGCAGTGCCGGCTGTACTTTGGGGTTGAGTGAGGAAAATGTCCTTTTCCTACTACAGAAAGCGCGGCATGCCTAGACTTCATTTCTGCATCTCCTGATGTCTGCCCACCTAATATGCGTGTCTGATCCTGTGTGTCAGGCAAGCACTTTCTCCTTGTCCCTCCTTGTATTTATTTTACTTTCCTTGTGTTTGCCTTCACTTCTAGGATTGCTATATGTGCTTAGAGAAGTGCTCAATTTAATTTAGGCCGCAAAGGCGGGATGGTGCCCAGCCAAACATGTCTTTTTTACCTACTACTCCAGAGGGGTGGGAGGGTCCCTTGCTGTTCTTTTCTTCCTTTGCTCACCAGGACTTTGTGGGCTGAACAAAACAGCTTGGTGCTGGGGAGCAGGTGACCTTGACACCTTGATTGGGTGCATGCAGGTGGATACTTGCATTAATATGGGCCAATATTTCATGCACTCTTGTTGTTAGTAGAAAACAAGGCCATGGTACTAACTGCTAGTACAACCATATACAGGGTGGTTGGATTTGTTTGTGGCTATATGGCGAATACACTCTAGTTTGATCTTCATACAGTTGATATCTCATATAGTGTTTGTACCTAATATGTGGATTTAATATAATGGAATTTAATTCTTGGGGAACTGCTGCTTTTTTAGGTGGCTGCAGAATTACTTCCTAAAAGCTCTTAGAAAAGTTACAGTTAAGCCTATATTTACTGTCTGGGATTTTTCACATTCCAGTGCTGGTTGTGCTGCATAAAAATGTTTTATCTCAGCTTTTTGGAAATCCCTCTTATGCATTTATTGGTTCAAACAATAAATAAAAAAAATACTTTTACAAAATAATATAAAAATTACATGTACATTAAATCACTTCCCTGCTGAAAACTATATTTGAAACCACGTAAGTGGGCTTCTCCAATGCCCTTTTAATCATGAGGGTTAAAAACTTGCAATCCACAATCTCGTTCAAAAGCAATCCAGCTCAGTTGTCATGGAGATGGCCAGGATGTTAGTGATCTGGATTATTATTTAAAAAGCCAAACCACTTCCCTGTATGCTTCCACCTTCCTCTTCCCGGATCCTGAGATCCCATCAGGCTCTGGAAGTGCAACATGCTCTTGAAAGTGAATTGCCTCTTTTAATATTCCTTCCCATTGAAGGAACTTTTATGTCAAGGTGCACATCATCCCTTTGCTCTGAGCCTTACCTGCCCGTGACCTCAGGAGTTCATTCCATAGGATACTGTGGATCTTAATCCACACACACCAAGGTAGCCAAGCGTGCTCAGGGCTTTGGTATTTTAGATTGACTCCTCTTTCCTTTCTACATGATCCTCCCAGATATAAAGAGGCAGGGTTACACGCCTGTAGGCTGTATCAGTGGTACAGTTTGATTTTTGTTTGCACAAACCCCTAACTCTTTTGGGATAACTGGGCTTTATGGAGGAGTGTATTTTTTTCCTCCTGGCTGCCTGTTGCCAGCTGAACTGAAGAATGTGGGATGGGCTTTACTTAATGTGATAAGGTTAAATGTTTAATGACATCTGTAATTAAGTTGCCATTAGCTCTTATTTGGTACCCTTAGGCAAACTTAATTTAAAGCTTGAATTATCTAGACTGCTTATGGTTGACAACAAACTGTAATCCTATATAAAAAAATAAATGACTCATTAGTCTCAAAGTATGACAGATATTTTCCATGCATAATAGGGCAGAGGTGTTGACAAGTTTTTTTTTTTTTAAAAAAAGCTAAAAACTGAGGGTGGGGGCAAAGAGACCAAAACAAACAAGGCCCAAAATTTTATTTGTAGTTCCTGTCCTTGAAATATACAATGTGATCTTTCCTTATTTATTCATTCCACTCCACTTTGCCCTCTCTGCCATTATGCAGGCTCCAACAAAGAAGGTGACCCCCAAATATTCAAAACAAGTCTGGAGTAATATGCTAATAAAAATTCATGTGGTGTTTAAAAAAAAATTAAAAAGGAAAGCTCAAATCTTTGTTCAAGGTCCATTAAAATGTACAGATCATTCTGCAATACTTTCATTAGCAAGCTCCTTGCTCAAAAAAGGCCTGCCTATTGTGTGATGAATCCCCCACAGTATTATTGACTGCCTTGTCCTCTCCAAAGGTAGGAGATAAAAATAAAAAAAAAAATAGTATGGTGGAAGAATGATAGCAGTTAAGTTTCATATGCGGTCTAGCATGTGATAGGCATTAGCTTTCGGCAAACTCTATTTGACCCCATATCACTTGGCCATTCAGTATCATTGAAGGGGTCCATAACTCACACTACAAGTAAATGAAAATGCTAGCAAAAGTGTACCTTAGTTTACAATATAATATTGGAGCCCTAAAGAGGTCTCTTTTAAGGCTACCGTGAAGAAGTAAAGGGCAACAAAAAATAGCAGTAAATGTGAACTTAACAACTGGAATAATTTATTAGGCCAGAAAACCCTTGTGCAAGAAATGATCATTTCAAAGGGGACGCTTACATTCTAGCAGATCTTTTCTCAGCTTTAGGGACTAAGGGACTAATGTTGCTTAGGAACAACCTGCATATTTAAACACTGTTTTAAACTAAAATACCACAATTCAGTTAATGAATGCCAAGCTCTGAAACTCTAATTTCTAGACTACTACATTGTCTAAAGGCTGTCTTGTCTTGCAAGCGTATGAAAACACACAAGAGCAAGTTCTCAACTGTTCAGGCAATCTGTAAGTTTATCCTGTTTTATTGTCTTCCAGTGAAAACTTTGACTGGTGTCATACCCTGTGTATTTTAAGTACCATGCATTCTTTCAAGGCTACAAAAGTAATTGGGTAAACTGAACTGTCACAATTTGGTTCTGTGTCTCAACAACTTGAGAGTCTCTTGAGCTGTAGATAGTAAACATTCCTGCCTTTGAATCCAGTGATCCTGGGTTTTATTCTTCATACTGTTCAAAGTCAATGATGAACTGCACTGTGCTTCAGTGAACTGCTGTGACTTCTGCTGGAGCATTGGAAGGCTGAGAAATTGCTGCTTGGTCTGGATGGACGATAGACTGAGGATGCATATAACCATGGCCTTTGGTGTAGCACCTTGAGACTGTTGGGCTGAGATCTTCAGAGTCACATCAAACCTGTTCAGCAGCTAAATTGCAAGTATTTTAATGAGGTTTGTGATCATTTTCCCAGTGAAGTCTGTAGGGGTCTGCTCCTACCTCACAGTAATGTGGATCTCTGTGGGTGCTGCTGCTCAAAAGACAGCAAGATGGATGCTACTATGATGTGACTACTTGGCCCGTAATATCATCCTCCTCAAACAGTCTGTGCCTGATGTATTATAGCTCTCACTGAATAAAGTGTCATCTCAGGGCTAGTTAGGTCTGTGGCAGGCCCTTCCTATACGTTCAATTCTGTTCTGTGTCAGAACTGAAAAGGATTGTTGCATCTGTGAGGAGGGATTTCAGTTTTCAGTTGGGTTTGCTTGGATGCAGAAATACTTTACCAGCTCATTTCTTTTCTGTGTTCTATTGAAGGTTTGCTAATTATTCAATAAACATACTAAGAAAGGAAGAAGGGAAATCTAGATGATAAACGGCCTAGAAACAGCTCAAAGGAAAACAGTCGCTGTGGTATACGTAAGGTATCTGTGATTGATCACAGTATTGAAGAACTTTACCTCCATTAGCTTTATGGTCTCTTAACACATGCTTTCCAATCTTGGGTAAAACTAGATCCATGTGACCCTCTTGTAAATAAGATCAATCAGAGCTCCTTTAAAGATTATCAGGATGATGAAGACATTTCTCTGCAGCCCTAACTTCTTAACTTCTGCTGGGAAGTTAAGTCCCTGCTTTTTTGCAATGACACTGTGGGGAAGAACAGACTCCTTGGCTTTACCTTATGTGAAGGAAGTGCACAGCAGAATTTGATTAGCTCTGTGTCTTAAGGTGAACACGAGAAAAATTTGTAGGAGATTAATTTCTGGCCAGGTGTCGGTAAGTCCATGAATATGAGATCAGTATCAAAGGACATGATTCCCCTAAAATGTGGACAGAAGTTTACTTTTTTGATTACAGTTTTTTTGCCTGTAGCTTTCTGCTTTCATCTATGACAGGGATGACTCTTCCTTTTTCTATTCCTGCCTTTGTGGCTGTGTTTATGCTTCCTGCTTACAGTGAGTACAGGTTTCAGACATCATACTTAGTGCTTATTGCTATTATCTATCAATACAGTGGCACACAATTCCACTGATTTTAATATAATTGAAGCAAATTAATTTTAATAACTAAAATCGGAACATTAGCATTAGTTGAAATGGGAATAAAATTGCTCCCATCTCACGTTTAAATTACTGCTTCTTTTCATAAACTTTAAAACAGCTGACTCTGAATTCCTACCTGCATTTTTGGGGGAAAAATTTATTGCCACTATTTTTTAACAGGGACTCATAGAGAATTCTATCAGGGGCTGTGGTTATGCTAAAGATTAAGTGCAACAAAAAGGCTGACTGCACCAGAAGCATACAGTACAGAACATTACAGCATAATTCCCTAATACATAACTGTGCCTCCCCAAAGGGTGCAACGCAGATTTATATTTTCAAATGGTGTGAATGGATTGAACTGGAAAGGAAAACCAAAGCTTTGACTCATTGAAATAAGTAAATTTAATGTCAGGTTTTGTGGAATTACGTGTTTTCTTGTTCTTGCATAAAATCCTCAAACTGTTTGATTCTGGAAGTATTTTGACCTCTGTCCCAACTCTTCCTAGTAGACTTGTTCTGCTGGTTTGGCTTGAAATTATTTTTTTCTTTAGTAGAGGGGGGCCATTTTCCTAATCTTTTATAAAGAAAAATAACAACCAAAACACTGGAAATGCTCTCATTTTGGTCTGGACCTTGCTGAGACTCACAGCAGCCTGTTCATGTAGTTGCAGTGATTCACAATTCTGAGGCTTCTGTCATATACAAAAATAAGTTAGTTCTTAGTTTGTCTCCTAATTCCATTCAATAGAAACTGCTGAAACTTTTAAACTGTCTTTAGATTTCATTGCCCCCATTCTCTATAAATATAGGAATCCCCTGAGAACCTCAGAGCTTTGGGGAGCCCGCGTTGCACTGCTGATCTGTGAAGGGGTTAGGGTTGCTCTCGGTCTGTCTCTACAGATTTGGAAACCAAAGGCAAGAAAAGCTGTGGCTTAATTGAATCCAGTTTTTCTTACTCAGGCAAATTGGCTTGTCTGTCCGTGTTGAAGTGTATAGAACTTATTCATACTCAACAAGAAACATTTTTCTGTGCAGCTCTACTTCTCCTCTGCTGTTTGGTATTTCGCTTCTGTGCCACGTTTGTGGCTCTGACCTGGAAGGCAAGTCTCTATCTGCAACAAAAAGCTTTATGTCTGGCTGCTTATATTGATTTGGAAAGTTACAGTGGTTGAGCATATTAGTGGAACTGCTCTTCTAGAAAAATGCATTTGGTGGATTTACTCTGTTTTCATCCAATCATGACCTGGTTGATTAAGCAGGTGATACTCCAGACTCCTACCTGCAGTAAGGGGTTGTGCAGTCCTTTGAGGGTTGTGTTTTGACTGCAAGAATATCCCGCTCTGGTAGCGCACGTTTACACAGTCGGTACTTGTAGCCCAAGTCCGGGGGACCCTGCTGAATTTTCCTTTGTGGTTTGGAGAGGTGTTTTCCTGTTTCAGCCATTCACTAACTATTCTATAAGTGACTTAATCTCTCTACTTCCAAAACTGTTTGCAGAAAGCAAGAAATGCAAATCAGTGATGTTGATGCAGACTGGCTCTTAATTTGAATTAATGCTTGAAAATAATGGTGTTTTATCTCTGCTCAACTTAACTGAACTATGTTACATTTTTTTTCACTTCCCTGCTTTCCTCAAGGGTACACAGACTTTACGGAATGGTGGTAGAGGGGATCGTGTTGGAGCAGATTGATTCTTGGAGCGAGGATCAGAGTCCTTGCATATGAGAACTGCTAGCGCTGCATTAACATTAACATTTAATGGTCGATGTGCATATGGGCTCAAAGGGAATAGGCTGACTTCTTAATTTGGGATAGTGAATGCTGTTAACTTTCTTCATGTTTATGAAAATTAAACTTTAATTATGAGGCATTTGTTTTGAAGTTAATTTCTTTCTCTTTGCTCTGCCTTTGTGCTCAGGTTGAGAACTGGAAAGTGAGATTACATAAATTGTTTAATTTAATTAGTAGTCTCACGATAAATGTTCGGCAGAGCACTAGTGACTGACCTGTGCCCTGACATTATTGAACTGTAAAGCAAATACCCCTGAGAAGAAAGTATGGTGAATTAGCAAATTTTCTAGTAAAAGCTGAAAATGAAACTCTCCTCTCATATAATTGTGTCTATGCAAATCCTTGTACTTAATATAACTCTGAAAATCTGTTACTTGAGGAGGAGAAAAGCAGTTTATTTCAAACTCCTTGTTGAACTGGCAGGATGCTAGTTAACCCTCTCTTTTCCCCTCTCCCCCTAATCCTTTCCATCTTAATCCTTTGTATGGCAGAGCTGTACCTCTGAACGCCTGAGATGGGTAGAGGGTGTTTTGCACTATGTATTACTGCAACAGCGGGTAAGTGAAAAAGAGAGGCGGCCGCAGCCATTGCCCTCGGTGGTAGTAGCAGTTGACTTAAAGGAGCGTTTTTGTGAATGGGGACTCGCCGCTCTGAGCAGATTGCTGGGTCTGTATCCTCTTCTGGTGCTAGGAATGAGATTTTTAAAACTGCAGCTGAAAACTGCATCAGCTTTATACGCTGCGTATCTTGGGGATAGTCTTGAGGAACAGCGTTTCAGAGTTTAATTGTTTGTATTTGCTTGAACAGGCTGGGGAGTGGGCTGTAGAGCTGGACTCAGACCTACTACTAAGGTTTAACTTGATTTCAAACTTGTTTATTCCAAAGGGTGGGTAGGAAAACACCTCTTATGGGTCTCTTGGAATAATTATAACTATTTAAGATATAGGCAAAATTTTGTGGGTGGTGATAAGAATTTCAGCCACTTTAATGTAGTGTCAGTTCATTACCAATCATTTATTTCTTGTTTTTTTAAACATAAACTCTGTATGTGGAGTCTAAGAGAAATCAATACCAACATGGAAGTTTTAATGTGGATCAAAGTGGAATTACAATAACCTTAAGCAATTTACCTTTAGAGATCAGTTGACAATAATTTATTTCTTAAATTTTATGAGACGTTATTAGCAGCATGTAAAGGGAATGTAAACTTTTTCAGATAAAGAATGCTAGAGCTTTATGTGTGAATATATGACTCCCTCAAAACGTTTCTAATACTGTCATCTATCTAGGAAAACCAAGCCATCTGCCACATTGATTATGACAGAAACTGGTGATAATTCAGTTTTCTAAAAAGATTAGTGTGTAGTGAATTTTCATCCATATTGAAAGCTAAATGTTAAAGAGCAGGAAGCGTGTCCCTGCTTACCAGCATTTCATGAGCTGGATTTCTTAAACCCAGGCTTGTTTTACTTCATTGATGGTAGCTGTTTGGCATTTGGTTTTGGTGGGGATTTTTGTTTGTTCATGTGTGTCTGAGCATGTCCAGTACCTCAGAGCTATCTTGCTCTCTCGTTCAAGGCTCCTGCCATGCTGGAGATAACAGTGCTGATGGATAGACTAAGGAAGAATTTTGTATGTCTTAATGACACATTAAATGAGAGTAAAAAACATAGTGACATTGCTGCATAATCTCTCACAAACATTTTTACACATCTAATTGCATTTTTGTTAAACTTTTAAACCTTAATCTCTGATATTTCATACAACTTAGATTCCATTATGAAAGTGTGCCATGATACAGTTTAAAGAGTTTCCAGCTTTCTACAAAGTAATCTTAGAGTTCCCCCTTCTCTAAAAGTATGCTTTCCAAAGACATCACCTTTTACTTATTTACATCAACTTCTTCATTGCATCATCAAAAAGCAAAATGTGTATTATAGCTTGAAAGCAGCGTACAATCCACTGATCAGAGAAGGGAATGAAACAGGGCTTTTGAACAGCTTTGCTGAGAAGGTGCAATGAGGCTTCTTAGAATTATCATTAGGTGCCAGCTTCATCTTGCTCTGAATTCTTCAAAGCAGCAGGACTGTTGTTTCATTAAACGAATATATCTGCTTTTAAAGTAAGAGATTGTTAATTAAATGAAGTTTGCTGCCAAATATTGATAATATTTGAAGCACAGAGTCAGGACTTGTCAAACAGCCTAGTGTGCTATTTCTGGATCCTGAAGGCCTCCTCCCAAGCTGGGCAGACTGCGGCAGTGCCTGCTTCCTGCAGGCTCTTGGGCTGGGAGCTGTGCTCTGGCTGGGAGGTTAAAGGTAAATTGTTAAACCCATTGAGTCCAATGTCCATCTGCTGAGACCGCTGATGCCAGAGCAAGGGAAACCAGCTGGCTCCATGACCAGAAGTCAGCTAATTTCACATCAGTGCTTCTCTGGGTGGTTAATGGAAATGCTGACGTTTACCTACAGGAGCTCTTGTGCCATTATAACACAGTTGTCAAAAAATGGTAGGTTGTTTTATGTTGGTTTGGTTTTTTTAATGGCAAACACTTAGGTCGGCAGGTGGGCAGACGTGGTACAACGTGGGTTTGTTTCTTTTATTTTCCCTGAAGCTGACAGTACATATTTAGCCTAAAAGTTGAACTCAAAAGAAAATGCTCTCCAATCTCCAGTACTGGAAGCTCTAAAAATTGAATAATCCTGTCTGTGTGGGGGAATCGCCCTGCACCAGACTGGGAGATTAGCTTGGCTCTTTCAGCTAGATTAGAAAGCCAGAATTAACAAACCTCCCTGGAAGCAAACAGCTGAGGTAATGATCACAATTTACAATCGGGATTCTTAGGACTTCAGGGTAAAACAGGACAGGAGGGGGGAAATATGTCTGAGGGCAGGAGCTGGCAGTTGTCTAGGCAAGCTTTAACTTCATATGGTTTATCCAATTAATCCCTGTGACTCGTTGGCTCTTCTGCAATACCTAGCAGGTGGGCTTATGTACTAAACAGCCCATGAGCAAAGCAGAGCTTGTGGTACTAACAGTGTAAAACAGCTCCCAGCAGAGTGGGGAACTGGAGACAATATCATCTCCTCAATATGATGCAGTTGTATAGCCTCAAACAGTACACTTCTGGAGCGCGCTGCACAGTCACTGAATTAAGGCCCTTAAGCAAACTAGGCAGAAAATATAAATTAGGTGAGAAGGCACGTATATCTGAAAAATCAATTTAAATCCTGCAAGGCCTTTGCCAGCAGGACCACGCTCTCAGACTTTCCAGATCCAACATAAATGTTCAACATGAATGTATTTTTAAGTACTAGCATTAAATAACAGGCCTCTGAACCAGTGATCTGGAGTCTGCTAAATTATCTTCTATCTCAATAACGCACAATTGAAATGTTCATAACTGGGCAGTGTAAATGGATGCGAGTTGATTACCATCTCAGCCGCTCTGGAAATCAAGTTCTGCAAGTCTTCACATAGTATGGCAAGATAAAATTATGTCTTTGGTAATGTTTTGCGTTAGCTGCTATCTGCACCGTTGCTGAAAGCATTTGTGCCTTTTGAGTAGGGTATAATTCAAGGCATAAGGGAGAGGGATGCTGGCAGTTACAAGGCATCACTTTCCTTATGTGCGGTGCTGTGAGGAGTGTTTGCTCCCTTGTCTCTTGGCAAATGCTGAGCTATAGAAATCATTGCAATAGTTATTAATCATTGAAAATCAGACATGCCCCAAGCAAGAGTTTAACTGAATGCAGAGCTCACTTTATCAGCTTTAAACCCTGATGTCTGTGTTTTCAAAGTTCCAGTAAATTGCTCTTTAAATTGGTATTTGTACACAGGCATAGCATGAGCTAATAACTGGAGGGGGATGGGTTGGGAGGAAGGGATTTCCAGGGACAGCACAGGGGAAGGTATCCATACCCCTGAGGCTTGCGCACTGTGTACACTCAGCTCCTGTCAGCCTCTGGAAGGGTACATGTACTGCATGTTGTGTCCTTATGCAAACACGTGCCCAGTTAGGACCTGACCTTTCTTGTTACTTTCGCATGTTTCTGGGTGAGTTCAGTTATTAGACTTAGCTTACCAAGTTTATTAGAATGCAGGGAGAAAAATTGACACCCTAGAGAAGAGGTATCTGAAGTTGATATTGCAAAAAGTCTTCCTTTATGAAAGCAAACGGAGTACTCGAAGATAATATACTGAGGTGACAAGTTTCCATTACTACATATTATGTGGACTAACTTCCAGCTGTAAAATTAAGGGTTTCCTTTACAAGCACTTCCGCACAAGTACCATTTTTGCTCAATTTTCTTACTCCTTGCAAAGAAGCCTAATCTTTCTATATGTGGCATCTTCTTTTACATGATAGCCTTGTGAAAGATTGCTAGGTGGCACTGTAATGGTGAGCAATCCGCCGAGGATGACACCTTCTGATTCTGTGGACGGAAAGTCCTCACCCATACTAATGACAAAAAGAAAAAAGTTTCACAACTTTCTAACTGTAAGACTTTGGGATTCTAGGAATTAAAAAAAAAATTAGAACTGACTTAATATTGAGCTTTTCATTGGGTAAAGTTGGAAAGTGAAAATACAAAGAACTTCAGCAATCTACCAGGGATACTATGAAATAAAACAAGTACCAACCTGCACTTTCCTGATTTGAATAATATTTTGATTTCCCACTTGAATTTCACACCCACATCCATATTAATTGCTAATTTTAAACTGGACTTGAAGTGGGAGGGGGTTAATATCAGGCTTGCCCGAGAAGCTGAGGGACAGCACACCAAGGTTAGAAGGAAGGGGTGCTAGCGAGGGCACTCAGCCTGCGTCTGCAATGCGCTGGGTTCACCGGAGCCTGGCTGAAGTTCTATGGGGATGAGCCAGGGGCTATCGAGGTAACAGGAGCCAAGAGGGGAACACAAGTGAAACACCTCAAAGGAGTTAGGGGGTGTTCCTCTAAGAAGGTGATAGAGGCGACAGCCCAGCTGACATGCCTCTACACAAATGCATGCAGCACAGGTGTGTTCCCCAGGGCTCAGGGTTGGGGCTGGTTCTGTTTAGTATCTTTATCAATGGTCTGGATGAGGGGGATTGAGTGCATCCTCAGAAAGCTTGCAGATGACACCAAGTTGTGCAGGGTCTTGATCTGCTTGAGGGCAGGAAGGCTCTGCAGAGGGACCTGGACAGGCTGGATCAATGGGCCGAGGCCAACTGTGTGAGGTCAGGTCCTGCCCTTGGGTCATGCCAACCCCAGGCAACGCTCCAGGCCTGGGGCAGAGGGGCTGGAAAGCGCCCGGCGGAGAAGGCCCTGGGGGTGCTGGCTGACAGCCGGCTGGGCATGAGCCAGCAGTGCCCGGGTGGCCAAGGAGGCCACCAGCCCCCAGGCTTGTGTCAGCACTGGGGTGGCCAGCAGGAGCCAGGCAGGGATGGGGCCCCTGTGCTCGGCCCTGGGGAGGCCCCACCTCGAATGCTGGGCTCAGGTTTGGGCCCCTCGGGACAAGAAGGGCCTTGAGGGGCTGGAGCGTGTCCAGAGAAGGGCAGCGGGGCTGGGGCAGGGTCTGGAGCACAAGTGTGCTGGGGGGCGGCTGGGGGAGCTGGGGGGGTTTAGCCTGGAGAAGAGGGGGCTGAGGGGAGCCCTTCTCGCTCTCTGCAGCTGCCTGAGAGGGGCTGGAGTGAGGGGGGGCTGGTCTCTGCTCCCAAGTCACCCGTGACAGGATGAGAGGGAACGGCCTCAGGCTGCGTCAGGGCAGGTTTAGGTTGGGTGTGAGGGAAAGTGTCTTCCCTGCAAGAGTGGTCAGGCCCTGGCACAGGCTGCCCAGAGAGGTGGGGGAGTCACCGTCCCTGCTGGTATTTATAAGACGTTTGGATGTGGTGCTAAGGGACGTGGTTTAGCGGTGAACTGGCAGGGTTAAGTTTATGGTTAGACTCAGTGATTTTAAAGGTCTGTTTCAACCTACATGATTCTCTGTGTTTGTGTGTATTTACTGACCCGGATCTTTAAGAAAACATCTAACAAACATGTTATAAACCTCCTACAGTTTCTGCTTGTAGCGATTTGTTGGGCTTGATGGTTGTTCTCTGTGAATTAGAGTGAATAGCTTGTTAGGTGAATTCTCAGTCCAAATATAGGTGATGAGAAATTTCCGTGCCTAGGTTTAGGCACTCCAGTGTCTATCCAAAGTGAGAATGCAGTGAGCCTGTTTGCAATAGGAAGTTTTGGGTGTCTGCAAGTATCAAACCATATAATCTTTGCAAAAGCTATTGAAAATTAAACAATTGTTGAAATATAACATCGGCTGGAATAAAACATCTGGGCTCTTGTTTCTGAACAAAATGGCTTTGAGAACATTAGAACGCTTTGGAGATGATTTGTCAGTTAATGGCAATGGTGAACAGACGTGATGATGTTGTAGCGTTCACACTGCAAGAAAGGCACCTATTTCTGGAATGTTTTCACTGCAACTTAGTAAACACTTCTAAAAGACAAACTATTGCAATGTGATGATCCCACATATAAGAAAGTCTTGTCTGTCTTTATGTCTATCATGTCTGTCTCTGAACTGCTTTGGTGAGGGATGATGGACAGATAGATCGTGATGAGGGGGAGACAGCCTTTCTGTAGACTTTGATGGTAATTTAACAAGGGTCTTAAAATGCAGACTCGAAGCTGTGAGAGGGCAACAACACCATTCTCCAGGCACCCTTCACCAGTCAAGAGTTTGCAACAGAGCGCTACCTGCAGTCTTTATACTTGGTGTTCTCAACACATTTATTTTTAGCTTTATATTCATCGTTTTATGCCAATTGAACAAATAAACAAATCTAAAAAGACTTCATTGTTCCCTGCTGCCAACCTGGAATGATGCCAGAATTGATCTGAAGAATTGCCTCAACATCCTGCTGTGCATTAAATTGAGGGTAAAGTGCGCACTCCTCTGAGGTGGCAAGTGAGAGAGGTGGGCAAGGAAAGGAAAGGCAGGTGGAGAATCCCTCTTGCTCCTCTGAGCAGCCCAGTCTCTCCCCTTATATCTTGCTCAGTTCATGATGCCCCTCTCCTGTCCCACCTTGAACAGCCCTGTTCAAGGGGGTGCTCGTGTTTCCTCTGCCCCCAGTTGTTCATATTATATTCCTCTAGAAAAACAAGGCATGTGTTCTTCAGACTCACAAGTAGCTGAACATGCATACAAATCATGTTTACCAATTCATCTTAAATCATAAAATATTCCAGGTGACTTTTTATTTTTTTTTAGTGGCCGGATAAATACTTTTATCACGTTGGGTGAATTTTCAAGAAATAGTCACTGATCCAATTCAATATTGTCTGGTTTTAGTGATTCTGTCTGGCTACTTGTTATCGAAAATCCAAATCTTCTGCTTTATTCAGCCTCGCAGGAACATGTGTTACTTACTGAAGATTAATAAGCATAAAAATGTAGTGCTCTCACCTTATTTCTCCTCTTCCAATTAATGTGACACACCTGGAGTTACTAATGTCATCACTGAAATGGTACCTGATGCTGCAAGGACGCTTGAAAAAAACCTGTGCCCTGGTTAGACTCTGCTTCTGGGTATACGTGCGTCATGGGAAAAAGCATCCCAGCTTTAATAATACTTAAAAAACGGAGGTAACTACAGTAATTGAACTGATGCTTTGCTGTCTGACTGGTAAAATAGTGAAGAGTATGTATCTCCATCCGTGCTTTGACAGGAAAGATGAGAGTTGCAGGTGCTTGTTGCAAAGGCTGGCACTTGAGCTGGGGCTGTGGTGTGCGGATCTGAACAACCCCATCCCAAGTAGGGACTGAGGTGTGAGCTCTAACCAGTGCTTTCTCTGAGCCTTACAGAGCAACGATTATTAATTAGCAAGTGTTAAGGGTAGAGGCTTAATGTGGGAAGAGAGTATCTGAAGAGTGTTATGACTTCCTGGTTTTGACTGAATAGTTAGAGTGAAGGTGAGGTTTTTTGGGGAGTTTGGTGGGTTTTTTTGGTTTGGTTTTTTTCCTTAAGGTAACTGTACTTGGGGGAATTTTAACTTTTCTTTGGAATTTGGCAGTGTGTCTATTCTTCCCATATAATAATTTAAAAGCTGAACACTAATATTAAAAAGAAAACTAACCCATCCTATGGGAATGGCCCCTTTTTGTTT
Source organism: Phalacrocorax carbo (assembly GCF_963921805.1). Taxonomy (NCBI): domain Eukaryota; kingdom Metazoa; phylum Chordata; class Aves; order Suliformes; family Phalacrocoracidae; genus Phalacrocorax; species Phalacrocorax carbo. The sequence continues at coordinate 3,354,180 of NC_087528.1, forward strand.
ATGCATAAATAGGCGAACACTATGAACAATGGCTGAGCATGATATATTTTGTTTCAAGAGATCTGGAGTGCCCACAGCTATACTTGACTTCAGCAGAAATTCTTTGTGTTCACTTCTTATGAAAATTAGACCCTTTGTTCTTTTCCTAGAGCAATGACAATCTTTGTCTCAAAGGTAAAAATCACACTGTACCATAAGCTGCGACTGTAACAATATGCTTGTGTTTTTGCAAAGAAGTTTGGAAGTAAAAAAAAAAATTAAAAATTACATTTTAAAGAACTGGTTTCAATTTAACATCTCCTTCAAGATTTTAAAATCTTCAGCTTTTTTTTTTTGTTGTTTTCAGTCGGTATTCCTAAGGGGACTTTCTCGTCCCCTTCTGTCCTAACAGAGCTGGAGTAAAAAAATGCATTGCTATTGTGTTTTAATTGCAGTCAAAAAGCATGCAAGCTGCTGCATGGAGCAGAGCTGCAGGAAATGGGAAGTTCTTTTTCAGGTCCTTTGCCTTGTTCTTACTTGTTTAAGCATTTAAGAATGGGGGGGAAGGGAGGGGGAAACAACCAAGCCTGATGCCAGATCTCACAAACATAAATTTAGGCACCTAAATAAATGTTTTGCTGTTAAGATGTTCCACATTTTTTTCAGAAGGTTCTCAACTTCTCTAAAATCAAGTTGCATTTATTTAAGTGTCTAATGTTTGGAGGGGAAGAAGATCTTTTCCTCAGAAACGTTATGTGGTGTATTCACAATTACCTGTTCACAGTGACCAGTCTGTCCTCTGTGCATACCTATGGGAAACATATCTGTGCACAGGGATTTAGTTCTTGGAAAGCAACATGGATCCTCTGAGTCTTGCTTACCTCTCAAACTCCCTCTAGGTATCCTCTTCTGGAAGCTGTTAGAGGCAAAAGTGCCTCTCTTACGCTATCATTTTGTGGTAAAGAAGGTTGTGTTTGTGTCACGTTTTAAATAGGTAAGGGTGAGAGGACCAAATCAATGTGTGTTTCAGACTATCTCTTGGCTTATCTATAAGGCTGATGCATATATTTCAGCTTATCATCTTCTCTGAGAATTTCTGTCTTCAGTATTGACTGGGTTTTCCTGATCTGTGTGTGCCTAAAGTAAAGTTAATTAACCAATAATTACATACTTAGGTAACTTGTATTTGTTGTCAAACTAAGGAGATCGTGTAGGAGATTCTTTGGTGTTTCTTTTATTCATTCAAGTCTTATAAACTGACAATTTCAAGGTCGGAAGCAGAGCACAGACTGAAACCCATGCTAAGGACAGAACGCAGGGTCAGGGAAGAACTAGATGTTGGCAAGATTTATTGGACTGGAGAGGTCACCGAAACAGGTAGTTCTGTCGTGCCCAAATATGATACTGGACCCACTGGGGTGTGTGCTGTCTTGATGGATGTGTTGCAATTACTCGTAAAACAGTAGAATCCAATAATTTTATTAAATCCTTCACGTCGGTTACAAATAGTAATTACTGTTGCTAAAATAGAGTAATTGGGGGCATTTAGTTGAACTTTAATGGTATTCTCGATATAAGACTTGGTCTCTACTAGTCTTTTCTATGGCAAATTTAATGGCTTTTTAATGGTAATCTGTAAAGTAAATGAATTGAACATTTTAGTGGCGGTCTGGTAGAATGAATGAAAATCTCAGAATAATCCGAGTGGTATGTTAATTGCTTGATAGTTACATTAAACTGAATGGCAAAGTGGATGGTATTCAAAAGAATGAGCCGAAAATATTCTTCTGACTCCAAGATGGCATGTCAATTTAAGTGTTAAAGGCTTTTGAATTCAAATAATTATCTGTGTTAGATTTTACTGTCTGTCATCTTATAAAATCCAAGTAATGAACTTAATAGCAGAGAACATATTTGAAAACATCTTTGTTGGAGCTGGCTGAAAATTTTAACTACTGTTTTTGATCACAAAGAGTAATTCCATCAAATAAGGAATTGTTTTCAGAAAGCGTGTTGATTTTCCAGCAGAATAGAGTCAAAATAATACCTTTAGAATTTCTTGCTTTCATTTTATGCTTTGTGAGATTAACCAAGAAGTTGTTTGGATGATTTCTTAATTCCAGTTCAGGTTTTTCATACTGACTTGATACTTGGAAATGACTGGATTGCCTGTGGAATACAAATTTTATTTTATGACTAAGTCTAATCTTGTCAATCAAAGCAGTTCAATATTTTATTTTGCTCTTTGGTGAAATGACCAGTCGATTTGAATAAAATTGAAGAGTTTTGATGTTTGAGTATTTTGTTTGAAAAACAAGCAAACTTCATTGCATGTTCAGGGCTATGGCTTAGTAGTGTGTTCTGATTTTTTTTTTTCAATATGAGATTACATTTCATTAAATTTATTTGAAGACAGAAAAGCATCTTGTTTTTTCATACCTGTTACAACAAATTGGTTTATTAGCAAAATATACAAAGAAGCAAGGAACTTAAAGCAAATGTTTTCCATTTTCTGGGGAGAAAAATGTTAATCGTGAAAGTAAAATTATTCACCCCGGAAACCTGACTGAAGTGTTATATTTATGCAGTCATGATAGAGGCCATAATTGTGATTGTGCACTGCATCACAGGGGATAAATAAAAGCACCGTAGGCTTTGTTGAATTGTATAAAATATTACAAAAGGAGAAATCATTAAGAACTAAAGTGAGATGAAGCTGTTCTCGCAGCCAAAGCAGAAGCAGCTTTCATTGTTCTTTGAGAATGACTTGCATAGAGATGACTTTACAAGTCGATCCAGGCTGCTCTATAGTGCTTCACTGATACAATTGATAAGCAGTAAATTTAAGTAATTAGAGTTCTCAAGATCTGCAGGAGTTGCTGTCTTGCAGATAAGAGATACAACCGTTGCATAAGGTTATTTCATTATTGCAGAACAGCCCAGAAGTATTATCATGCCTGGCCATGTAGCTCCCGCCCTTTGTAGTTTAGGTACTCGGTATGTTATTTATATCAGAGCTGCCCATTAAATTTTGTCTCTAAGCTCTGTTATTTCTTCTGTTTGCAAGATTAATGGGTTTCCCCTTTGTTTTTGTCTGTGCTGCTACTGATCAGGTTTCTGAGGAGTCCATTTTCCCTAGACATACAAACGTCAATCTTGTCTTTCACAAGTGATCATAACATCCTAGAACAATTATAAAGTACCTTACCTTGCATTTTGCTTCTGTACCGCTGGTTACAACAGTTTTTAAATGCTGCAGACAGTTGGTTGGGGTTTTTATTACTTTTTGAAGGGTACATACTGGATAATGCACTCAACCCTACAGAATCACTAATATTGTGAATAACATGGCAGTGTCTTCACTTATTCACTAGTATAAACGAAGTGCTTTGTCAGCCCAGCAGTGTGGCTGCACAATTCCCTTTAACGTCCAATCAGACCCAAATCCCAGATGAAAGAGCAGTGTCTTTCCTTTTCTAAATCCTTTTGTACATCTGTTGTCTATGCTTTGAACTAGACTTGTGTATTCTGCCTGTCCCCAGTGCCTTGGATGGAGAGGTGAGAAGGGAGGGAAAGGCACCTAGGGGCTTTGTTACCCTCTAAAGAACAAATCCTGGAGGTTACTGCAGGCTGTTTGAGACTGTGCAGCCTGCTAAGATTTGCACCTGTCCCTAAAGCTGTAAGTATCCATCTACTACTAGTTTTAAAATGCTTAACGGTAAGTTATGGGGCTTATTCTTCTCTCCTGTCTGATGTTTGATTGCCACCATTAAAATTAAACCAATAAGCCCATGAATCATGTCCATTTTCTTGCTTTCAATGCATGAAGGCAAAAGTTTAGAGTTTAACCCCTTGGTTGGGCCGTCAGCGATATTAGTCCGTGCTACTTTAGCTGATGATTTTACCAGTGTCTTCCTGGAATAGAAGGGTTTTTTTAGACTGCAATTAATAACAAAATCATTTGGTATCCCAAACTGATGAGGATAAGTCCCCCAAGTGGGTAGGCAGATGTTTCACCAGTATCTCCTTTGTTGTAATAGTCTCTTTCTCTTCCTTCTTTCTTTCCTTCTATTTTGCTGTTGTTTGAAGCAACTTTTAAACACTGCCCTGTGAAGCTCAGTTCTGGAATGCCATGTGATGTTTCTTGAAATTTTCAGATCATTTCAGGTCTGTTGAGATTGCACCTAGTGGGACTTGTGTGGAGTTTTGGGCTCATCCAGCCTTTGCAGAGCAAAGCCAGTATTAAAACAAACCTGCCAGGCTTTATCCAGTTGTGCTGCTTTGTTGTTAGCTTCAGTTGGGCAACTCTGAAAGATGATGCTTGTAAAGGGAATAGATAGCACTCAAACAGCAAAAGAAAACCTGGTGTTGAAACCACAAATATGGTGTGATGATAATAAATGTCACTTGGTAATTCTTTGTAGGGGCTTGAAACCAATCTTCCTTCCATTTATTCTATTTATTTACCCTCTTTCACTGTGCCTCATCATTACAGCATCAAACACAGAACAAAGTTAATCAGCAAGAGATTTGCCTTTTTTATGAATAAAAATGAAATGATGAATCTTAGTAAATTTCTTCCTCTCCTAATTGTGATAATTGGAATCTAAAAAACATTAAAGCATAGCTCTGACATTGAAAGCTGTAGTTGAATTCTGCTTCTAGTCTCAACGTGATTCTTTTTTCCCCAACTCTGTGTTCCTTATAGTAGATCAGTCCAGATTTCCATGTTCAAGCACTCTCAGCTTTGCAAAGTTTAGGTTTGAATTTTGGGAGAGAACTTTTTAAATGTTCCTGGCTCCGGTTGATAACTGGATAATCCAAAACTTAAGCGAAAGACGTTGCATACCACTGCTTTTAATGGATCCAGACTAGGCAGGTGTGCAAGGTAATTTCTCTGTTTTTAATCTACAAGAAAAGCAAGTTGCCCTTGATAGTGATGATCGTCGTCAGTGTTTCAGCATCATTAGAATTATCTTATTTGTTGTCTTAATGGGAGCTCCTTGTGCTACAGCATGTTTTGGTTTTGCTGCTGGCCAGAAGAATTTAAATTTACTAACTCGGGGCCTCAAGGCATCAGATTTGTACTTGCTGTGTTGTGAACGAGCTGGACTTGGTGCTGCTGCAGTGAGGTAGATTTGGCCTCATTGGGAGTGACTGTTGATGCACCCCCTAAGTAAGCAATCAATAGTATTGATCTCGCCCGGTGAATTGTGCGCTGCTCGCGAGGCAGTGGCACATGCTGCAGACTAATAGGAGAATGAGCCGGCTCACCAAGCTGCTGCTGGCTTGAATTATGAGAATTAGAAGTGACTGATGTTGAGAATGCTAAAGAATTAGCTACTACGCAGCTTAGTGCAGTCTAATCAGTGACTAAAGATGATGCTCGTACTTGCCTCTGCAGGAGCCGTCTTATTTCTGCCTGCGTGCTTGCATGTGGACATGTAGACTCTGAGATGACTGGTGTCTTTTGAACTGTTGCACCTCAAGTGTGGCAGCGTGAGCTGAATTGGTCTAAGACAGCTGCAGTCTTGCACAAATAAAACAGGTAATAGAAGTTGACAAACTTTCTCTTGTAAACTCAATTTTCTAATAGCTTTTAGTTGCTTTAATTACTTTCCGTGAGTACAAGGAGAGCTTTAGTATAAATATTAATGTTATGAATGAAACATGAGATCCTTTTATCTCGGTAGTGTCTTCAAATTCACTTGGAGTTTCTTTCTTGATAAAATGATTGATGGAATGGGTTGGTCAGAACCGGTCTGACAACAAAAATTGTAGTTAAGAAGAAATAGCACAATTTTTAAAAGCATTTCGCTCTTGCTATGTTGATAGCAGGAGTTGAGCCCATTTTAAATGTCTTTAAAATCCTTTCTAGTAACAGTTAACACACAATCCTACCTGCAGACATTAGGAAAACTTCAGATATTGGCAAATTTTTCCTTTTCCATTTCCTCGTCCTGCTTCAGAATCCATTTTCCTTTCCATAAAGGAAAATTTGCTATTTTCTTTGCTATTTATTGCAAAGCTTTTGGTGGGTAATTGAAACAGTTTCCTGATAAGAAATGTCTAGCCACCTCTAATTCCTATGCAAGAGCAAGGAAGTAAATGTTTAAACACCTTTTGGATAACTTGCTAGAAGAGCAACTGACAATCGTCACACAGTTTATATCTGACAGTACCCAACTGCTTTCACAGCTCAGACACTATGGGATGCTGACCAGGGCTGCAAACATCGACCAGACTGATGTGAGCATTTTCCCCAAAAGCCTGGTGATGTGCTGGCATTAACCTTAGCAAAAAGTGACTTGTCCTATAACCGCCTCTTATATTCTGTCCACTGGAGCAGGAATAGTCTGGGATTGAAGTACATCAGTAACATCAGTAGTTGGAACAGACGACAAATATATAGGTTTTTTTTCCTGAAGTGGCTAAGGATTAAAGCTGCAATTTCTAAAGTTCTCTGCTGAGAAATCATAGGAGACTGTTTCTAGAGAATGTATGTAGCTCTACAGAAGAGTATCTCAGTAGTCAACGTTAAAAGCCCTGGCCATGGGTTACATCCTTGAAATATGTCACCATAATGCTGGAGATGAATTATCTGCTGAATCCTGTTGTAGTGGAGCGTGGTCTTAATCAGTGGATGGAGATCCTGTGGAGCGGCATTCCTTGGGATTTAGTGGAGACATTCTATATGGACAGCCACCTCCAACATCACTCCCCTACTGATGAGGTCTTTTTGACAATTATTTATTTTCTATGGAGAATATTTTTTTCTTTTCCTAGGCAGAAATTTTATTCCAACAACACCTAGCTCCCAAAATCTAAATCTTACATGATCTACTCATTCACATTTGACCAGGAATTATAAAAGCTGTATGCACACATTTTTCCACTGGAAATACGAAGTGTGACAATAGGATAATTATCTTTTCAAACACTTCTGCATATGCATTAAGTCATCTGTAAGTTACTTACGTAAACTTATACTGATGTGCCCATTTGCGTCTGTATGTGAATGTCCCTGAATGCTTGGTTTTTTCAAAGATTTCTCTCCTATGCTAATGCAAAGCTTTGAAAAATCAATTCATTTGAGTTAAAGCAGTAGTGCTAGAAAGAATTATCATCACTGGCTTTAATGTACTCGGGAACCAAATGTAGTATCCTTAATCAGTCATAGCAGAAAGCCTTAAATAGGGTGAGAGAGATTTTATTTCACATGAACTGTTTTTTAAGTGGAAATCAAACTAAGCAACAGCTAGTCAATAGAGTATGTAAACTTTATAGGGTAGGTCATGGGTCTTCTTACTTGTCAAACGATTTCATATACCACACGTAGTCTTATTTGATAGTTTAAGTGAGTATGGCATCATGTCTGATACTTTTTACAAAACATGATGAATCTGCTTTAACTTAGGTTTTATGGTCACATTCTGTAGCCTTTACATAGACATTATTTTATGTATGTTTATATGTTTAAAGCCCCAACAAAAAATTTTAAAATTCACTTACTCAGGCTCCTAATAAATACAGCATTATTACAAATACAACAGTGCTTTGAATTTTTATGATAGGTTATATATTGCTACAGCTACATGTAGACATTAAAAAAAAAACCAACAAAAAACAGCCTCTATTTGATATTAAAATGCAGAGTAATTCAAGATTGTTTCCTAAAAACGTAAAGCAGAAAACAGTTTATACAGATGACAGTTAAAGAGGTACCTGCAACTGTAGGAACAGCCTTTTTGCCTTTTATGGAGGGCTGTACTGGCAGGATAATGACTAACAGAATCCCTCCTGATATCGGACTGATGAAAATCAGAAATGTAAAAATGAGACTTGGTGCTGCGCTCCTTTGAAAAGGTGTCTGCACCTCTCCCTTGATTCTGCATTTTCCTTACAGCTTTCATACAAAAATAGCTTCCTCCTCCTTTCCTGCCAGGAAGTTATCAGCTATCCTTGTGTAAATCTCTGCTGACACGTGTTAATTCAACCTTGCTGAGAACTGTCTGCTTTTAAATTGCAGTGGCAGCAAATCCATAAACTGTAGAATTTACTGAGGGTCACATCAGTATTAAGATGCATCAGCACAGCAATTGCAAACCCTGATCATGCAAATGGCCGTGCTCCCAGGCAACCAGCTGAAGCTCTGGAGAAGTTACGAGGTGGTTCTAAGGACAGAGCACTAGCCCTCCTAGACTGTGAGCATATTTATTCAGTGGAAATAAAGATCTGGTGGGAGCTGAGGTAATTGGAGTTTAATTCAGCTGTCAGGTCATATATGAACTACATTAAAAGGCTTAGGGGCAATTTTGGAAGTGTGCAATATGCTATTTAGTACCTTGTGCAAGCATTGGTGTCTTTGGTCCTGTGCGTAGTGGATCTGGTCATGTGTCAGATCACAAATAAGTCCACGTTAGGAGTAGAAGTAGCCACTAGAGGCATGTAGATGTGCATATAAATGAGTGTAGATGATCACACAGATGAAGAAATCGCACAGGTTGACCTCTTGGCTGCCCATTGGTGCAAATAAAACAAAGTGTAATAGGTAACTAATGAGGCGCTTAACCTAAACCCAACAAAGCTCTAGGTTATTTGCTACATCTCCTGGGCTGAGCAAGGTTAGACATGGAGAATTACAAGAAGCTCATGCCCCTCAGACTGAACAAAAGACAATAGATACCTTGAGTCAGGCCGCGAACGAACGGGTAGTGAAAAACCAAAGGGAACAAGGAGACAGCACTGCTCAGCCTGGCACAGGCTCTAGCTGCCAGGCTTGCTGGGCGGGGTTTTGAGGTGATTTTTGTCTGTGGCTGCTGTACAGAGCCAGCCTGGGAAAGTATTAGGAAAATCCTGTATCCTGGAAGATGTACGGTAGGTGGACGTGGGCATATGTCTGTTTGCAGGTAGAGTTATGCAATGTGCTTTTAAAGAAAAAAACATATTTTTATTTCTATTGCATGTTGGCTCTAAAGATAATCTTTCTTGCATAGTATGTACTTATGTAACAGTGGTCCTTTATCAAGCAGAAATAGAATAGGATTCTCTTCTGCCTTCATCCCTTGGCCTCACATGGGCTTTTTCATATCCCTTAGGAGTCTGTCACAGATTTTCACCAATGATGCTGAAATAGAGGCTAAATGTTTATAGCAAATAACACTTGAATTTGTCTTTCATCCTTTCTGGGGAAAAAAAAAAGTCTTCACTTAATGCCCTTATTTGCTATCCTCTGAGGAAGAGAGTATTTTTTTTCTTGGTGGTAACGGTCCAGCCAGGGGAATGTCATTTAGCACCAAGGGATGTCAACATCACAGAGCATTTGCTAATTTCATCAAGATTAATATAATCCTTGGCGTTCGGTCCTAAATCATTGGTGGCAGCTCATGGCAAAATGGGAAATATCACAGGGACTGATGACACTTGCTACAGCTTTCCCTTCAGCAATAACACTTCTGACGTATTTATCTTAATTAACAGCAGCAGGAGAAAAAGAAAGACATAGAGACTGAGAGAAATTCAATTGAGTTTGAGCAAGATCATAATTAAGAGTGTTCACTGTACAATTCCAAATGTAGATTTCTGACAGAGAAAAAGAAACACAATTCTCTTAAATGAAAGGCAAAAAATGTGATTAAGTTTAATGGAATATTTCTCAACATTTTTCCTATTTTTAAGCATCAGCTCTCCGTTCCATCTCTATGTAACTCATTCAGAAAGGCTCACGTTCCTTTCTAGCAAAATCTTCCTAGCCATGGGAAAAAACAACAATGAAAACGTAGTGTCATTGCTGAGAGATAAAAGCTGAATCATTCCAGTTGTTTAAGCTTCAAATGCCTTTAAAAATAAAAATTAAATGGGTGGAATGAAATATAAGTATCCTTTTTCTATATTATTTGATTATTGTCCCATTGTTTTTTGGGTTGTTGAATTGTCTTTGCCTCTACAGCAGTAAATACTGGAACAGCGTGCTGAGTAACTTGGCACCACCTGTCTGTGCATCCCTACTGTTACTGATAAATACTTGTGAAAGTGAAATATGAAACAGACTCAAATATTAATTTTTTTATTAGTAATATGCCTGCTTTATAATCTACCAGATTATCACTAATAGTTCATAAGCATTTATAATTTTAAATTATTGAAATTAAAACCAGGCCTCTTGCTGCTTCCAAGTCTTCTTATTTTGCTCTTCAAAATTCTTATCTGAATTTTGCTCATCAACAAATTATTGCTTTGAATGAGTGAGATTCACTCCCACCCCACCGCCGCCCCCCCCCCCCCCCCCCCCGTTCTGGAACAGCGCAGAAAGTGTTGGAAAGAAAGCGACCAGAGATGAGAGGCTCGTAAAGGGCTAGACAGTTATGGAGGAGGAGGCTCTGCACCAAATTACTGGGAAAAGTGTGTTTTAGCCAAAGGGCTCCACAATAATAATGGACTTATAAAAACTCATTTCATGTCCAAGTTTTTGAATTGCTTGGTCTGACTAGTGCCTATGCAAAATAGGCACTTATGGGGACTGATTAACAGAACTGTACACACAAAAAGCATGTTTACGTGTGTTGCAGAGGTAACTTGCATCTATCCTGTGGTAATTATTTGTCTAAAGTAAGAAAAAAATCTGCGCTCTGTAGGAAAACTGAAAGTTAGTTGAAGGCCACCTTAGCGCGTAGCATTGCTGCTCATACCAATATATCTGTTCCCTGCCTAACTGGATTGCTTCTGGGAGGTGAACAATATTAAAGTCATCTTTTTTCCCTGCTGTCAACTGTATCAGGTGCATTTTCCCCTTATTGACAAGTATCTAATAAGCTCAGATCTGCTCACTTTCATCTTTTGGAGATACTGTAGTTACATTGAAGGCCATTTGGTCTTGCAGATAGATATCCCCTTCTGTTACATACTTGGGAAGTGTAATACCCTGACCGGCTTTACCTTGGAAGGCAGATATTTGTTATTACAATTCACCTGATAGAAGAGCAGCTGCTTGCTGCAAAACCTATCTCAAATTCATGCATGTAGCAACAATCTTTGTGAAAAGCAAACTTTCCCTGGGAAAAAAGAGTGCATTTGGGAATTGAATGTTAAACAATGGAAGTTAACCATTACTGATAAGTGAACTGTGAATATTAAAAAAACCCAAAGTAAAGCACACCAAAAAAAAAAAAAAGGGGTGGGGAGGGAAGAAACCAAACCCAAAGCTTGCAGAAATATTTGGTTGCAGCGCTCTGCTAACAGCTGGTTTTCGGTTTGTGTGAACAATGGAGAAACTTCAGGCTCAACCTATTCTGAATTCTGTGTGAACTGAGCAGCCTATTTTAGGTATTAGATTCAAGATTTTAGTAGTTTGTAACACCCTAACTGGTGGGTTCTCTTGGTGGGTGTGAGCAGACAAACATTGTGAGCAAGCAGCTCAGTCTCACTTAGCAAAATAAGTTTGAATTTAGCTACCTTCCTAAAGATGTATTTGTGGATAATCCAGAAAGGCTGTATCATGACTCATTCTTAATCCCTCTTGAGGAAATACAGCAGTGGAAAGCCCACCGCGGCTGCGACTAAAGCCACAGTGCTCCTGCAATTGCAGAGGCAGATGACCTTTTGTGGAGCACTCTCACCTTTTGCTAGTGAGGGCGTGAATAGGTGGTTGGACGCCACTAGTAATAATTCAATATCTGGGTTTCAACCATTTCTGGAGCTCCATTCCCTTCCAACCTGAGTCGTTGAGTGAACTAATCCCCTTAAATTACACAGCCCCAATCCAGCAAAATATGTGGTCTAATTAGAGGATGATACTGAGCAGACTGGTGTCTTTGTGAAGGCTGAACCATCTTCAGTGTCTTGAGTAAACGCAATGGGTCATGGCACATGGAGCAGCGGTGTACAGCCCTGCTGCTTTGCTCAAATGCAGTTTCTGCAATCATTTGCAAATCCTGGGGCTGTCCCTCTGCAGAGTGTGTCTCCACGCTGCAGGTGCAATGACTCTGCTGCATCCCTGGCACCATTGGACCCGCTCTGCAGGTTGGGAGAGAGGTCGGTACCTGTACAGCAATGCGAAGAGGGGGTGCCTTTGACCTGCTTCTTTGGAATTCATTAGAATCAGATATTTAGAAAATCATCTAGCTGTGCTTTGGTCTATACCTGTTGTTAGAAATAACTGGGCAAATGTGGAAAGAAAGGGTAGATGTTTGTGTGTGTTCTTCCTGAAACATTTTCGTTTCTACAACTTGGCATTTTTTGGCATTTCTTTTGAGAGTTGTCCTTCCTCTTTCATTACACTTAATGTTCCCCTGCCACATACCCAAGTGACTTTATGTTGACATGTGTCAGTTTGAGATTAACATACAAAAGAATTTCTGCCATCTAGCAATTAGTCTCTTGAAGACATGCAAAACATTCAAGACATATAACGGGACTTAAATTTTTCAGTGGCTTTTTCTCACTCTTCTACTAGAATAAGCTCACATGACCTAATGGCTATGTTTAGAATCTATTTCTTTACTGGAATGTGCTTCCATTAATCACTGCAATCTTCTTTCTGTTTAGTTTCTCAATTTGGGCTCTTTTTTTCCCCCTTGTTGTTGTGTGAGATCTGATTTTAGATAAATGCCTGTTCAGTACTTTATCAGTAAAATTTGCTTTCCTATAAAATGGTAATAAGGTCTTTAGGCCAAGTTCTGCAAATATTTAAAAGATGACTGTATTGTTTTCTGTGTTTTCAGTGAAATGTGCAGTAAAATATTTGTTCTGCTTTTTGAACAATTTGGGGTTCGGTTTCCTGTGTTTGATACAATGAGTGACACAATTTAGATCTCATTGTATCAATATACTTCCCCCCCCCCCCCCCATCCCCCCAGTCCAGAAGTAGATACAGGACTTGATGAATAAAAAATAACCCATGTGTCCCCAAAATAATTAGAAGAGCCTTTAAAATAAGTAAGTTTGCTGATTCAATTAAAATTCTTTGCAAAATACTTGTGATTTTGGAGAGAGACAGAGAAGCAACAAAGCTGTTCTTGCATGTGAAAACCTGGAAATTCAGAAGGCCACAAGCACCAGTTTTATAGTTCAGGGAAGGACTGGATAAGGGTGTGCTCTCCAAAAACGAGAAGCTTTAGAAGTTTCTTTAGCAGAACTGATTTAATGAATTAGATGGTCAGACCTTTGGTGCAGCTGACCTGGTCATCCTAACTCATTACTGATCACGAGGTATTTAACTTAGTTGGGTTGAATCCTTACATACGGAGTGCCAGGCACAGCCTTGCACATTTAACTGACCTGCTTTACCGTTGCTGGAGCCTGCTGTACTCTGTGTTCACAGCGTGCACTTGCCATCAAGGCACATCACAGAATGCAGCATTTGCTACTTGTTCCTGAGAGCTGAACCTTACTCCATATTACCCTCTTAGTCTGGACCTGGCTCACCAACAGTTAACCTTTTCAAACATAAAACGTGACACAAGTGGTGGTGATCTGAACCAGTCTCCTCTGTTATTACATTAACATCTCAATTTACTGTACATTATTGCACCCTATAACAGTTTTGTTATTCCTGAAACTATTGGGTTTTATTTCTTGTCTGTTTCTTCTGGTTTTATTTTACTTTATTTTAATGAGTAGTGTGATACTTGGTTTTAATTTCTTTCTGAAACTTCAGTATTTCTAATTATAAAATTATTAGTGTCTCAAGAAGAACAAAAAGCTGATACCATATTTCAGTATGATTTACTAATGAGATCTAATGAGAAAATTGAGTGCTCTCACAGTCACTAAGACCCTAATTCCAGAAAATACTGAAAGGAGTGTGGAACCACACGACACAGTTGTGGGTCCACTGGTTAGTCCTGACACCACAAAAAACATTTGCATTTCTGTTTCCCTTCAAGACAGACACTTTGGGGATTTCTTGTGCAGAGCACTGCTTGCTCTGAACTGGAATTGCTGTGGAAGGGCAGCTGCTTTATGCCACGATAATACTTTGAATTAGGGACCTGCTGTGAAAGGAGTTAAACTCTGGTGAATGTGAGACGGGGTGTAATGCACCCAATATAGTCCCAAATAAATATTAACAAGTGATGTAAACAGGTACCTGTAATCTGCCGGAGGCTCCACACTATGACTTTCTCTCTCTTTGGGAAAAAGCTGTGCAAAACGGGCTGTGGGTAGCTTTGTGTGTACATAATTGCAGAGACCCTCACTCTTGATTACATCTGGTGGCTCTACCTTGGAAAAGTCAATCCATACTGCTAGATTTTCCTGTAGTTTTCCAGGAAAAAACTACAATCTGGTTCGAAGGAGAGAAGGAGGGGGAGAAATTAGCCTGGGTTCAGCAAATGTGGGTTGCATGCTGGCAGAGGAGGGGTGCGAGGTGAGCCCTTGGGCTCCAGAGGTGCCCCACAAGCACTGCGTTCAGGGCTCAGGGGGAAATTAAAGGTGCTGTGGGTCCTGTGCTGGCCCTTTGCACAGGGGAGAATTTTTCCTCTGGCATGGAAAGGGGCTACAATAGCTGCTATTAACATATTTCTTATTCAGGTTCTGGTCTCTTCATGCCTCACAGGTACTCCATGGGGAGCCTCCTATGCTGTCTGCTCTGAGAAGTGGAAGGTTTTGTGCATATATTCAGTTAATTCTGAAATCTCAGATGTCATCTCCTCAGCCCATTTCCATAATTACTGATGTGGAACCAAATTGTGCAGCCATGATGGAAATGGAAAAAAAGGTAGGAGTTAAGGGGGGGGAAAAAAAAAAAGAAAACCCTTCCCCCCAGCTCTGCCTTCCCAAACTGGGCCTGATCCCTTGCCTATGGGAATCTGTGCAAAAAGCTTAGTTCTATGTCTTTTTAGCCTCATTCCAGAAGTCACGATTTCAACTTACATGAGATAAGAGTCTGTGTTTTCCAGCATATTTTAATTAGCTGTGGTTTTCACAGCATTTTTAACTTATTTATGTGTAGCTCTGAGGATCTACTGACCCCTCCTCCTCAGTCAGCTTATTGGATTTATGTGGGGTTTTTAATTTATAAGAGATGATTCCCTGATTTTTTTGTATTTAAATAGGCATTCTTGGCTCTCTGAAATTGTTGCACTTCCCTCCCAGTTCGTTTATCCTTTCCGTACAGGCTGAGCTCCTGAGATCTCCCGTGATTGCTGGCAAATTTCCCATAAAGCTCCATGACTAATCCCAGTCTTACCAATGTGTTTGTTGCTTTGGCATCTGGTGGCAACTGCCGAGCAGATACATGACTTTCAAAGGGAATTTACTGGACAATATGTGCTTCGGCACCCTCTCCTTTCTTCCATTTCAGGATGCTTTGGGGTTTTGCTCTCATTCAAGAGGTAGTGATTTGCCATAGGCCAGTCCTATTGCTTCGGAAACCAAACAATTTTTTTGGTTAATTGATGGGCTGAGTAGTACATAGCAAGTGCCTTAATTGTGGCCTCTCTTTGAAGTCATTAAAATTACAGAAATTAATTATCAAATGTGCATAAAATTGCCTTAATCAAATTGCATTTCTTCCTTGGAAGATTACTGAGCAGATATCATTCTATTACAGTCATTGTCCTGTAACAGCAAATGTTTGTATTGTGTTATCTCACCTAAACTTTGGAGTCTCTAGTCTTGCTATATTAAGTATCTCACAAACATATTTATAGTTTCCTCTAGCTCTGGCTTCCTTCATATCAAGCACTTCTCTGCAGGGAGTGAAGAAAATACTTTTAAGCCTGTAATGTTCATCTTTCTCTGACATGCCCGGTTGTGATATACTAATTATTTTTAAATAACATTCATTAAACCTGTGCTCATCCCTTCAAGATTTTAAAATCGGCATCAGAGAAAATGAAAGCCTTTGTTTCAAATTCTCTTTCTGATTATCTTCTCTCTAATTGACTTTTGCTCCTTTCCAGTCAAGTTTTAATTTCCTCATGCGGCTCTACGAGGCTGTCCGTTTCTATTTTTCTTTCTTCTGTCTGGCTTTGCATTTCTGGCTGCTGTTGTCTGACTGATTATTTTTTATGGCCGACTGAGTACTGTGCAGAATGAAGACCCTAAGATGTGCCTATGGACAAGTCGCAGCCACGGCACCCCTTGCTTTTCAAGAGGTGCTCAGTGCTTCCACAGACACTGGCTGGTACAGAGGCAGGTCGAGATTTATGTTCAAGGTTTCATATCTCACAGTCACAGACTGACGTACACTGCTGTAGTCCACAGAGAGATAATCCCCTCGTTTTCGAGCATCTGTATGACTGACCAGTTGTAATTTTATGTTAGTTGTAAACAATGAATATAATTCTACGTGTTACTAGTCTCAACTATAACACCTAGGAAAGTTCAGCTCCCCATTGCAGTGGAGCATGTGTGTAACTCTTTAGTCAACTGTGAAGATACTGAGACACAGTTTAGGTATATTGAAGCTTTATCATCTGTTCTGACAAGAATTTGATCATCCAGTGCTGTTTAACTGACTGCCTCCCAGAAGTTTGTCCTGCTTTTTAGGTTATGTTGATAGTCTGATAGAAGTTCAAAACTTACTGCATGTTTTGATGGGAAAAAACAAAGAAAGTCAAAAACTCCAGCCTCCCAGAACCCCAAACAAAAAACCCCAAACCAAACCCATAACATGCAAATAAATACTTCATCAATATATTGTAAAATAAGTTTCACAGATACATCTGCTAAGTTTAACTATTTTAATTACCTTAGTTATCAGCTTGCTTTGTATAACTGTAAAGGAAAAAAAAAAAACACAACCACCTGCAGACCTTTGCAGTGCTGTCTCTCAGATAAATCGTCTTTCTTCTAAAAGAAGCTTGTACTTAACACAGTCTCTTACTCATGGCCATCCCTGCTAATGCTGACCTGCATGGCAACATCCCTCTGAAGTTCGTTAGCTAAGAGCATGAAATCAGACCAAAGCAGTTTGAGCATAAAGCCTCCATAGAACTGGACTGGGTGCTCTGATCCCTTTGCCATCTAGTAATAGTGAACTTTGCACTCCTTAAGGGATAAGAAAGGTCTTTTGCATCTCCTGGTAGAGTATTTTGCTACTGGAGAAAACCACTGTTGATTGAATGGAAAGTTTAAAAAAAAAACAAACCACTGCCACACCTGACAGGGTTATAAAGGAGGAAGATATTTGTAAGGCTGGCAAGAACTTACCATAATATAGTCAAAGCACAAGTAAACTGGGAGAAAAGGCTGTGTCAGAGAATGAATTAAATCTTTATTGTTGGTAAATATTGGCTTCATCAAGTGCAGTGCAGGATGCAGCATCTCCTAGGCAGACTTTTTCTTAATACTTTCCTCAACATGAGAAGGAGCTATTGTATTCTACAATACATCAAGTATATGTTTGCCAGCAGACTTTATTAACTTATTAAATCAGCAAGATGAAATAGCCACTTTGTTCTATTTAATTTAAAACAATAAAACTAAATAATAAAATTGCAGCTTCATAATGTAGGCTCATGTTAGATAAAGTCTTTTATTCAATATTAGAATTTCTTTCAGTGGTATTGTAGTTTTGTTTACATCCGTGTGTTTGAGTATGTGATGCTACATAAGGGTCTGGGTGTTTGACGACATGTGCCTTGTAATTAAATGTGAAAAACCTTTGCTGATGCAACTTACAAGGTTATGAATTTAAATGCAAACAAGTCTAGAAACTGAAATTTATTTACAAAAACAAAACCAAACCATAAAAAAACAACCACCCCCACCCCCCAAACTCTTCTCCTAATTGTTTAGGCTGCGTATCTCATATGTGGAGGTGAGTACGATAACTTTGAGAACATCAAGTTCTTGTTTTCATGGATGTGCACAGTTTAAAGCCCTGCCTGCCCTCTTGTGTACTACAGCCATAGACTTTTCCTGGGCAATTTCTATATTAGGCTCAGGTTGGGGAAATGTGAATTTATTAATATAAGTTCATAAATGTAATGCAGTGCTGAGTAGCCTATTGAGCATGTCACCATAAAATATTGTTGAAAACAGAATTTAAAGAATGGGGTGTCAGTAGGAGTGATAGATTTTTAAATCTTCCACTTCAGAATCTAATCTGTCTTCTAACTAACTGGGGTTTCTCAGTCAGCAGCTTACTGCACAGTTGTCCATGAGAGAATTTCTTGCACCTTCCTTCCAAGTCACCTATGTTAGCTGGATGCAGAAAAAAATTGATTGAAAAAGTGTCATGGGTCTGATCTGAGAGTTGCTTTGATATTATTCTTCCAGACAGATATAGCATTAAGTAAATTTTTCGATCCTGTTCTTGATTTATTTTGCATGCAATGATATTGAAAGTCTAGATATCCCTCCAGTTCTACTTGGAGCTTAGCTGAAACCCAGGGTTGAATGGCATGAGGGCAGCTGCTTTGGGAAGACAGACAAGGGTACGGGAGTCAAAGCTTGAGTTTGCACCAGCCAAAGAGCCTGTGGTGAGAAACAAAAAAAACCTTGACTTAGTCTTTGATTTCTTACACCATATACTAAAAGCCAGTGGTGTCCTTCCTAAGGAAGCATTGTCTCATAGTGACATGGCTGTCCTTCTGGAAGGACAAGACTTACCTAATAATTCTCATTTCCTGAATTCAAGTTAAGCCCAACGGGAGCTCTGGATGCCTCTTGCCATGTCGAGGAAGCAGTCAGCCTTTCAGGTGCAACTGTGAGCTCAGACTCTGGGATTGTAAACAAGTAGGAACTTTAAAATGAAATATTTGACAACTGTGACTGTGTGTTGCTCACAACTCTGCGACAGATTTAGAATAGTAATTTTTTTGAACTGGCAAAAGCTTTTTAGATCACCATTGGTAACAGAGTGTCAGCTTTAACTGAGAATTCAGTGTCTTCTGGCAATTCGTGAAACAACTGTTATTTTAGTTGTTTAGTTTTGCATTTGATATAAATGTCTTGAAAATAGACATGCTTTGTTCTTTCTAGATAATTTTTATTGTAATAAACTTTTCTACTGAACATGGATTGAAGAAAGAGAATAGTTATGGTACAGGTTGCATCTCTGTTTCTTATAATCTGCAGCAGATATAAACACAATTCTTTGATTCCATCATACCGTTTTTTGTGCTTAAAGCCACTCTCTGTTATCACTAATCATAGGGAAAAATTTTTAGCCAGAATCAGTTGATTTTTTTTTTTTTGGGGGGGTACAGTTCCAGCTTTTGCATCTGTGCTCATACTTTACCTAATCCGCCTGTTTTTCTGCCTGTGCATGTAGAAAAGGCTGAAGTGGTCACAAATACTCCCAAGCTCAAATTTCCTTGTAAGAATATGAAAACATAGGTGCATCATAGCTGTATGTGTTGTTTTCAATAAAGATATTTTTGACCATTCTTTAATACTGCTTTGAATGCAGTAGTTTTTCATAAAGGCTGCAGGAGCTGAGACTCCCTGTCTACACTCCTTACGTGCTATAAAACCTGCATATGAGCCTTCTGCAAAGTTTATGGAAATGTGGCTTGGGGTATGACACACTATTGCTCTGAAACAGCTAGCTGTTGACATCCTTGCATTATTTTACACAAAAGCGTGCACAGCCAGGAGTTAGGTCTTCTATCAAAAGCTGTGGAAGGGATTTTCTACCAGTACTTGGCTAATCAAAATATAAAATATAGAATACTGAAAAGGTCACCATGGCAAACAGTTGTATTATATTTCACTGAATATATTAAGCATTTCATTTCTAATGTCTCATTCCAAAGACAAAGATTTTAATGAAACTGGAAAATGGCAGGAAGCTTTTTTATATATATATATATATATATATGGCTGTGTGATGCAAAGCAAATAGGCACTTTCAAAGTCAGGTTGCCATTATGCATTGAGATCTTTCAGGCCGCAGGAAGTTTTATTTGAGCTGGCCACAACTTTGCTAACATAGCCAGAGATTTTATTATTTCATTGCTATTTTATTCAAGTAAAATAATTAACAGCTGCAGCTTACAGTAGTTCCCTCTTTCTTCTTATTTGTATCTTTCAAAATGAAAGATGATCTCAGGAACCACATCCCATACACCAAAATGGGAGCTTTGCTGTTTTTGCTGTTCTTCATAGAGTTTATGGGAATTTCAGTGGGGTGATTAATGGTGTATAATGGAAGAGCTGGATGGAAAACTGGATGCTTTTTACAGCTTCAGAATTCTGATTTTTGTCATGTTTGCACTGGCCATGTTTGGAGTGATGTGCCATGTGCTTTTTGAATTTTATGAGTGCATTAAGAGATAACACAAGCTCAGTGATTGAAATTAAATGCCTTAAAGGGTCTATTTTTTTATTTGTGCTGACATTTCACCTAATGCAAAAGCTAGCTATAAAAATTCCTAATTAGGAGTTTCCCATGGCAAAACCATGTACCATAGCCTGCTCAGCGACAACAGGACAGTGAGCTAGACTGATGGTCACCTTCTGCTACTCTCCTGAGTCCCACAGCCTGTACCTCTGGGGCCCAGACACCTCTCTGTGAAGCGACCATTAGGTGGGTCACATGCCCAGGACAAGTGAATATCTGGTGCAGCAGCACATGTGCGGTAGATCACACTGTGGAGCAGGGATGGAGCTCCTTGCTTTTCTGGTCACAGGGTTGGACTTGTGCTGGGATGAGCTGCTCTTAAGATGGATGTGCACTGCGCCCGTATGGATGGAGGATCTGGATATAGCCCCTGCCTTGCCCTCAGTTGCTTGCTGTGCCCGAAAGGTTAGGTTGGAATTGCTTATAGGTAAGAATTACATGGGTAAAGGCTTTTGGTGTAGAGCACAATACCAGCATATTGCATGTGTAGTTTAGCTTGTCTTTATTCCTATGAATTTACATTAGAAGAAAATCATAAGAAGAGCAAATATGTTTTGGTTTATTGCTATATTTGTAGCTTTAGGTTGCAGATTTGTGAATAGAAAGAAATCTGGTGAGGATAAATGTTAATTCTCTGCTAGTCCATTTAAAAATACACATCTGCAGTATACTGTTTCTTGATACTAAAGATTCAGCTGATGTGGAAGTGGTATGTAACATTTGTCAGTGTTTATCACATGTTTAATTGGATAATTTGTGGGTGAGCAGGGATTTTTCTTAGTAGTGATTTGATATGTTTCTACTGTATGTACCTCTGAAAGCCCACCCTTCTTTAATTGTCTAAGAGTCTTGATTTCATTTTCAGTAGTCCTGATTAAGAGTTCAGTCTATAGTGGCTATAGATTATTAACGAATCGGCCTTTCTCTTTTGATAGAAAGAAAATTGTGCCACCATCTCAAATCTTATAGCAAATATTTCACAATTCCAGTCCCACTGGGACAAATGAAAGAGGTAAATATTTTACTTTTCTTGTAAGTCAGAAAGCAGTCATGCTGCTGTGGAAGAGGAGGTAATGACATGTGCTCTGTGCTGTTTGTCATGTCCCAAGCTCCAGGGATCCAGGTTTTGCTCGCTGGGCAAAAACATTCAGCAAGAGATATGCCTGAAATTGTAAAGAATGAGGGATCATTTCCAAGAAAGCTGAGTGTTCCAGTGAAGTCGGTGTAGGTAGGTGTGCTGGAATGACAAACAGATAACAGCATGTGTTTTTGCTTGAGTATTACAGACCAGGGGTTGCAGGGACCTGGGATTTCTGTCCTGAGTTACCCTCAGGAGGAGGTGCTTTCCGCTGCCTGCAGAGACAGCCGGGGGCACCAGCATGGCCAGGCTGAAGCTGCCTTTTGTGGAAGCCTTCCAAAGTCTCTCAACTAGTTTTGTATACTCAGAATCCTTGGTCCTTTAACAATAAATAAACCCCACAGAAGCCATGTCGCCGTTCATTATGTGCACAGAAAATTCCTCTTACGTTTTTTTTTTCTGGATATGGCTCTTTTGGGGGCTGTAATGGTGTTAAGGGCAGTGTTCTTGGGTTTTATTTTCCTGTTGTTAACCCTGGCATAGTTATTTCTGTACATTGTTACACAGCTGGTTTATTTAACTGACATTTGGAGCAAAGAGAAAGCAGGTGTGCTAATGTAGGTAGGATTACACATTAAATATTGAAGGCAGGCTAGCGTTCTGAAATTTGCCTCTTTGTGAGATTTGATGAGCCAAAATAGTCCAACCAAGCTGAGATGAGGTTTTCTGTACAGAAGGGCTTGTTACCGTGAGGCTAGTTAAGGAATAAGAGCACAATCTAGTGTGGGGTGGATATGGGCTTTTATTAATGGTTCAAAATGTATGTTATTACAGCTTTCCTGTACAATTACCAGTTTTTCTGATACACATGATTTTTGGGAATTTTACTGAGCGGTATGCTGTTGGAATGAAGAGGATGTCTGATTTCAGGTTTTCCATTTTAAATTATGCTTCCTTTTTCCCCCACTGCCCCCTTTCTGGTTGCCCTTGATGTCCACCAAAATACCAGTGTTGAAAATGTGGCCCAAGCCCAAATGTAAGCAAAAACTAGGGACCTGAAGGGGAAAAACCACAATTTAAAACAAACAAACAAAAATACCCAAAACAACCCCCCAGGTTTCTGAAGATGATACTGTGATAACTTTGTGATTTGGGGAATTTTTATATACTTAATGGGGTTGAAAGTAGTAATTTGAGAAATGTCTTATTTTGCTTTGGTTTTAAGGTATCCACTTATTTCAGTGCTTTTTCTTCCAGTGAATAGCCTTTTGATGAATTATTACTCATTTTCTATTTAAGCTGAGGTTTGCTGTGTTGTTCTGCTTTACTGTCCCCTGTGTCTGACCAGTTCCCTTGACATTTCTGTAATGAACCGGTTTTCTTCAAATACTTATCCAGGGAATAAGCATACTAAGTTGATACAGTGAGAAATGAGTGTTTGTTTTTCCTGCTCAGCTGTTAAGATTTGTCTGTTTACACATGCAGGTATCATGCAGTGTGTGACTGTACTTTGTGTGTTTCTCTCATACATCTATATATATATGTAGGCTGACATCATTATGAGGTGTATCCCTCCATTTTACTTCCTTTTCTCCTCTATTCTAGATAGGTGCAGTATGATATGAATCTTTTTTAAAATTAGTGACAATTTAAGATCCAAACTTGTATTTTCTCATTATCTGTTTTATCCAGGTTACTTATTTTACTATGTTTATTACTGGGTACTAGAATTTAGCAATTCACATCACTAAAGAGATAGAACTAAGGAGAAGGGAGAAGAGAGAAATTTATATTGAAAATATTAACCTATAATTTTATAAATGAATGCTCACAGGATTTTGGACTAAACATAGTTAGAGGAAATGAGAAAAATTTAGCACCATAGGGCATCTTTGGTGCCTTTGGTAGGACAATTTTGTCAAGCTTCTTGGAAGTTTTAGGTAACGTTTGAAAAAATCCCCTTTGAAATTAATACAAACAACCCATCACTGCACAAAGTTCTATGAATCACATTAAATAGATGTGCTTCTTAAATAGAATTAAATATTCTTTTTCATTATATCAACAGCAAATTTTGTAACTCCCTTTAATTGTAATCGATGATGTTCAGCTAGTAAATGAAGATCTGCACCGTGGAATATTAGAAGAGATGCACTGTTGCCTTGATCCTGCCTGTTGCTTTGTGTGGGTTGAGTTAAAGTTGTCTCTGTTCAGAGATTTTGCTGTTCACTTTAATATATTAATTTGTAGATTTGAGGCCTAAGATTGTTCATCTTTTCTGCTATACTGCAGGCTGTTGTTTACTTGCTTTGGTGCTAAACAGTAACCATGCAAGTATAATGAATGCATTGACTAATCATTTCAGTGTAAATCATTTATATTCCAAATTAAGTGGCTTGAAAAAGAGCCGAAAACAATTTTTTAATTTTTTTTTCCTCTTGCCAGAACCTGAGCTCTCAGGACCCATCCATCCTACAAATCCACCAGGCACCTACTTCTTCCAGCCCTGTTCCTGACCAGAGAAGTCAAACATCCCTAATAAAAGCAGCAATAGAATCCAGATAAAATATTTACATGCTATGAAAATCTAGTCCCCTTATAATGTCTCTGAAGGAGAAGACCTTAGGGTGACACGCGAGAAGGATAGGAAGTTTTTTCTTTCCTTCCATTTGGAAGACGCACACACATAAAGGCTGTCAACGCAGGGTGTCGGCAACTTCCAAAAGGTCTGAAAGCTCAATAAAAATATTCCACTGCAGATTGGGTGAGTGTTGGGTGTTCAGGATTACAGTCCAGAGCCAATTGGAGAGACAGTCTCTCCAAGTGATCTCTGAAGCCTTTTCAGATTCTCCTGGAACATGCTGCTACTACAACTGAGAGTAATGAGCACTTACACAGCGCTTTTTATCAGTAGAGCTGTAAGTGCTTTGCAGAGGAAATCAGGGATGTGTGCTTTAGCTGGGGAAGTTGAGGCACCGAAGAGAAGAATGGCTATTGAAAGAGCTGGGAGTAAGACCCAGATTTCTTGACTCCCTGCCCTGGGCGCTTTTGGAACTTTGCCAGGCAAATAGACTCTAAACTCATACTGGATCCACAAAGCCTTCTCAAGTCTCTTACGTCAGCACTCAGTGTGAGCGATATCAGAATTCAGACGTTGTATCATCTCTAACCTATTTGTCTGGGACTGTTAAGTCTCGGTGCATAATAAAGGCAGATGAGACGATGGCTTCCTTAGAAAACACTGTTTCACTGAACAAAATTATTCTCTACAATAGCAAAAAGCAGGTTTTATTTCTGCCAAAATCTTTGCAACCAAATGGACAAAATTTATCTGTAGCCTGGCAGCTAATATGCGTTATTCTCAGGTTCCCTGCTAAACTATTAAAATTAATCAGGTGGCAAACTTTCATTATGCCAGCTCTAATAAACAAGAAATCCAGGCTCCTAGCACTGGAAACCTCAGTAAATAGAGCAGTACAATAAAGTGTCTGAGGAAACTCTCCAAAAGCTAGTAAAATCAAATTAAACAGCACATATACCAAACTATTTATATTTGTATTGAATATTTCATACAAAATTATCTCAAGCTATTATATGCTATATAATGAAGTGCAAGTGCCACCAGCTTGGGGGTGAGACTTTGCTGTGTACCCCTTTGGCAGTTCCATTAGTGTTGATGGTGCTGCAGGAATCGGCACCAATAGGTAAATTATAAGGAAGTTTGGCTCAGAGAACTTGCTTTTCCTGTTAGATGAAGAAGGCTAGCTGAGGCCGTTTTGCCTAGGAATAGACTGTGACTTGACACGAGGTCTGGGGAGAGTCAGGAGAATGCAGGAAAAATTAACCAGGCAGCAAGAAGAAACGTATCCAGGGCATTGTTTAAGAATAATAGAGTCAAGGTATAGTGGTCCAAGCTTCTTGGGTCAGATAGACCTGGAATGAGGATGGAAAAGCTGAAGCTGTGGGAGCTGTCAGGATCAAAGAACATGCAGTATGAGCTACACACAGCATCTTAGATTAGTGAACTAATCAACTACTGCAGCCCTTATTAGTTTAGCGCCAGTGAATGGAAGAGAATGTATCAGGAAGCACGAAGCCACTCAGAGACCTTGAGGTATTGTTATTTTAAACGCCTGAAAATTTATGAAAGCCACTTTGAGAAATATGACTGCATCTCCAAAGCAAGAGAGAGAACAGGCTGCAGTTTCTAAAGGAGCACAGGAAGCTGAGCAGCATTCTCTGTTGGTACTTGGGCATGTAACTTCCCAGGCTTTTCTGACATTTCCACAGAAAAACCTGCTCAGGTTTATGGGATCCCTGGATTTAACCAAAGTGCCCAAGAAAGAAAAGGGCCTGAGAATATGCTCCAAAAAACAGCTGCCTGTGTAAAAGCTGCATAGACAAACTAGGCAGCTGCCTTTGGAGGCGACCTGCGAGAGGCTGGGCAGTTACTGTGCTGCTGGTGCTCAGCCAGGGGATGTCAGCAGCGTTCTGGGCTTTTTTTTTTTTTAATTTCCTGTGTCTGAGCCTGGCAATCGTTTTTTCCAAAGGTGGTAGACTGAGAAGCAATGCATTTTTTTGTGGCATGTCTGTGAGGAAACTCATCTGTGTATGTGCAAGGCAGCAATATCCACATGGCAGGTTCAGGCAGTCCTGGCACCATCGCCAAATCCAAAACAAGAGATCTGCAACACAGTGCTGGCCAGATTTGTTCACTAAATTGGGATTAGGCTCAACAGCTGCAAAGTCTTTGTGGTTGGCACTTGGGGAATACCAGCTTGCTGCAGATGAGGGCTCTCACCTGGCACGTTAATTTCCGCTTTTAAATTGATCCACCCTGAAAACTGCCTGACTCTGGCTGTTGCACAGATCCCAGCGCTACAAGGGGTAGATGCTGCTCTGTTGCTGGTTGCACAGCCTGTTTTGGAAATAATGCAGGAACAGCTTTATTGTTTATTTAATGATGGATGCATTAGTAGGATGCACTTTTTATGTTTCTCTCGACGCATGCATGTTTATTTGATTAAGCCACTCCCTTAACATGAGTGTTGGTGGAAGGTGGTGATTACACTGATCATCTCTTCTGGCACACCTTGTTTTGACTCTGCCCAGGGTAAGTGCTCTTCCCAGAATTCTGTGCAATCTGCTCCTGGGAGCAGCAAATGTCTACCCAGCAATGCAGGACCTTCTCCAAAACAAGCTGTGAATTTAATAAAATCACTCACAAAGAACAAGAAACAGATATTATTTTGTGCATGGGATTGGTAGCCAGGACTTTCAGAAATGTAGTCTAACAAGAAATTTCTCTCTGATTTCAGGAAGTCTTCCTATTCTCCCTCCCCGCCCCCCTCTTTTTTTTTTTTTTTAATTAAATAAAAGTCTAAAGGTACACTCTAGTGTTGGGATTAGCAGCTCAATGTAGTGCTCTGCACCCCAGTGGGCAAATAATCAAGATGATTTCCCTTTCTGCAGCCGCATGCTAACTAAGGCAAATAATGGAGCTCATCAATTAAACAGAGAGGGCCATGCCAGAACCCCTCTACCTACTCCTGTTATTGCTGGATATTTTAAACTCTAAGCATGATGGATGTGTCCATGTTCAGAGGGTTGGTATCAGGGGTTGATGTTCTGTCACATTCCCAAATCCTCCTTGCTTGTTACAGGTGATGAGGGAACCTTCGGGTTTAACGAAAGGCTGCCCGTAGCATTTGCCCATTGCATTCCAAACATGATCATTTCTCAATTCAGTTACTTCACGATGTTTCTTGAATCTATTACATGGAAACAGAAGATGGAAGATAAAAACAGTGGGATAATGATATAGATGAACCCTACAGGGCTTCCTACAGCTTTTTATGGCCTATTCAATAGCTCATGGAGGGGTTTGGGGTGGTGTTGGGGGTGTTTCAGGGTTTTTTTGTTCTTTGGTTTTTGTTTTGGGTTTTTTTCCTTAAATACAGACGACATCTTCTTTGTTAGTTGCAAAGGAGACTGACAGATGGGATGAAGAATGAGCAAGTCATAAAGTGACAAATTAGGTGATTAGGATATTTTAGTTTGGTTTTGGTTTGGACATCGAACAAATTGAGTGGCTCATGGGACCGACTGTTGGTTTGCAAACTGTACACGGTAGAAAAGACTACACTTCATCTTGCAAAATGTACCAAGAGTATCGACAGTGGGGGCTGACCATCAGCTTGTATGAGTGGCTTGGGAGGGACTTAGTCGGGGGGGGACCCTGTAACTGCCTGGTCATTTTGCACCTGAGCCTCTTGTCAGGAAGTTTTGCAAACTTGCCTTGTGGGGCAGACAAAGGAAGAAGTGCCCCATAAAAAATTTATGAGCCCTAGAGAATGTTCTCCTCAGGGGTGATCCAGAGAGTTGCGAGTGGCTTCAGGGAGAGGGAAAGTATTTGAGCTTCCCCTTGAACTGAAATTGTAAGATTTTAGCTGACACTGGAGAGCTTGTGTCCACAAGTATGTCACAAGTCAGTTCCATATAAAGAGGGAGGGGTTTGAGGCTTTTTAACTACATATATATTTTTCAGTTGTTGCAATGAAAAAACAATAGTGGAGAAATGTGATGTGCATGGGATTCACTATTAAGCCGTTCAGACACTGCAATTTCAGACATCAATTTAATCAGGCCAACTAGAGTGAATATGCTGGTCTGAAATTAAATGATATATGGTTTCTAAGGAGATGTAGGCAGATTGAAAGCTGAATGGTTTTCTGGAATCACTTTGTTCAGATGTGACTTGTTTTTTCTGATCCTGGGGGTGCTATAACCATCAAAGAGCCACCTTGACAAGCAGGCTGTCCCTTAGACGAAGCCATATGAACCTGGTCCTCCAGCGTAAGGAAACATTCATTTGGTCGGCTGCCAGTTGGCAAGTCTTGAATTAGTAAGTCTCTGTCTTCTGTGATAGCGTTAGTTCTGCTGCATCAAGTCCTCAGCAGAACTTCAGTCTAGACAATGAAATAGAATTTGCCTGCAGAAAAAGCCCACAATACCAGAGAACTGCATCAATACAGACACACATTCAGCTTTGGGCAACAGTCTTGTCAAATCTCATAATTTAAGGAACTTGAGGTCTGTGTCAGAGGCTGGGAGAGAGAACTGGTGGAGAAGGAAGCAAGTCAGATGGTTCAGCTTTAAATTAGTTGTGCCCCACTAGTATGATGTTGTGTTAAGTGCCAGCTCTTAGGTGCAGGATTATACTACAGTTTCTTCAGCTGTCCAACTGTGGCATCGCTGCAGACGGGGAAGATAGTTTTGTGCTTGAATACTGGACTGTAATTCAGGAGAAATATGTTTGAATCATGGCTTTCCCATGGACTTCCCGTGTGAGTAGGCAGCTTTGCATGTTGCTTATGTGCTCTGTACGTCGGTTGTGGGGGACAAATCAAAATTTGTGCTGTTCAGCTGGAAGAATTGTGGTATCTTGAAATACAGGTTTACTATTAATTTCTCCTCTTTGTATTGCAATCACGATGACCAGCCCAGAAGTACCATGTTTATTATGGTGGTGTCACAGCTTCCAACCAGGAATGAGGCCCCAGTATACTGGGAACAACACAAAGGGAGAGCAGAGCTCTGTTCTCCGTAATATTCATTGTTTTAGAGGTTTGTCCAAAGCAGGAAGTTATTCTGTTATCGGATAAGGTGTGAATAAATCCACATAAATCAGTATAGCTTCACGGGGCTTCTCTGATGCCAGATTAAAAGCAACTGCTTTTTGCTTGTATTTTTTAGTCTGTTTTCAACAACTGCATTTTTTTGTAGGATTGCTATCAAAGAAATATTTTATTCTGCTGTGATTTACCTCCATAAACCCAAGTGTACAGAGTATTCTCTTCATCTCCTAAATGTCAGTGTGTTGTGCATCTAGTTTTTGGTTTTTTTAGATATGTATATTGGCTCTATATCCTTCCAGAGTTGCCTGTATTTTACCAGTGATCAAAATGATTCCATAAAACATGCTCTGTAAAGAACCTGAGATCCTTTTGAATGATACATGCTCTATAAATGTATAGCCAGTTGTTGCAGCAGGTTTTTGTGGTACACGAGAGAACAAGATGAGTCTCTCCCTTGTACTGGAAGATGGGGGTGGAACAGAGGGAAGGCAGGAGGTGGGCGGTACTGAAATGGCTCCCAGGGAGGAGAGAGGAAGGATGTATCCTCCAGTGATGTAGAATCAGCTTCGTTAAAGTTACTCCAGTTAAAGATCTGGCCCATAGGCTACTTCTCATGCCATGATTGATGTAGAAGCTATTTGCTGAACCCATCCTACAAATCTTCATCTTTATGATCAGCGGCTTGAGCTCCATCTATATTTTAATATACTTACGATATGATTAAAAACATAAACTTAATCAATAGGGAAAAATTACCTTCTTTCTTTGTTAGTATAAGGACATTATGTCCAGCCTAGTTCTGTGTATGTTAGGAAGGAAATAAGTAGGGAGGAGTATAATGCAGTAGCTGATTTTTAATATACTGTGAAGTGCTTATAAGGTGAGAACTATTTGTTCCAGTGATTATTTTCTCATCGTTTACTTATTCAGTTGCATCTGCTTCTAAACACAATTCACAAACTGACCTTAATTATTTCTAAGCCTATAACTAAAGGGGTGTATTTTAAAAGGCAAACCCATCTGACTGAAATCAGTACATTAAGAAGTAACATTTTAATTAACTCAGGAATACTTTCCCTTATTAATTGTGATTTATTTTTCCTCTCTTACCTAGCTCTTAAGAGCAGAAGCTTATGAGTTCTCCGTGGAATTCTGTTACTATAGTGAAGTAGTTCATTGAAATTTGAACAGACAAAGCCTTGAGGGTATTGAAAAGTTTTCTGCCAAAAATTTAGCATTTCCAAGAATTAATGGAAACACCTATTCCCATGATCTGCTATGCCCTATTCACTGTGTTTTTAACGCGTCAACAACTTGATCCAGATTTTCAAGTGACTGTAGAGTTGTGACCGAGATATTGCTGCAATGTTTGTTTAATTTCATGGAGAAAATCTATTTAAATAAACCATATGCTCAATTAGGGAGCTTTTCTTCTCTCTCTGAGATACAGCTAAAGGACATAATCCCGAGGGAAGGGAAATTCTCAGCTCCCACTGACTTATCTTGCTTCCAGGTAGCAAAGGCACAGGGACATCTGACATTAAGACAGCAAAAGAAAGAACAATTCAGGAGGGGGGAGTATAAATTTTCAAATTTCATCAAGTAGTCGACTCAAGTCCTTTAACAAAGCACCAGGGAAGACTTGGGTTTATGACTGTCACAGGGGAAGAGATGAGAAGGAAATAGTGGCATCTGTGCAGTTCCACTGGGCAAATTCTTGGAATTTCGTTAATGGAGCTTTAATGAGCAGAAAACATATCATCATGGCTGATCTGTGTCTCTGGAACCAGCATGTCAGTAGTTTACAATGGACCTGATCTTATCTCTACTGCAGTCAATGGCACTGTAACCATCAATTATTTCTTATACTTCTCATATATAATCTCTGTTTGTACTTCATATAAGAATTAAGGGCTTATGAAATGTCCTGGGTTGACAGCCCTAGAGACTGAAATTCTGTTTATTCATGAAGCAGGCTGAGCTTAACTGAGAGTACTTCTGGCACTTCATCTCAATGCTGTTGTGGTTGGACCCTCTCTACAGGCAAGAAGATACCTCACCAGCAATCTCCTTTCACTTCTTGCATCCCCCAGAAGTGCTAAGGCAGACGGCTTCTAGCTACTGAGCATAGTTATTTTTCCTGGGCTATAAACAAGGGCAGATATAAATGACTGTCTAAATTTTATTTATTACTAAATGTATTCTACTTCTCAGCAAGAAAAGTGCATTACTTTTGTACATATTTGGTCCAGTTTGGAGGAATTTCCTCTGCAAGGCCAAGTCTGACTGCATGAGAAGGTGAATTTTAAAGATCCAGGTTTGCAGACCACCGACGAGCCCTCAAATGCTAATGAGTTTCAGTCGCGGCCAGCCAAGGGCACATTGGAAACAACGACCTCTGGCTGAAAGGTTCAATATCCTCTTACCAAGCCTCTGAGGCCTGCAGTCATGTTGATGGATTTCTTTTCATGTTGCTTAGATATTAACTCTGTGTACTACGGAAGAAAAACCTAAGCCATAGTCTGAGCGGCAAGAAAAGTATTTTTAAAAAACAGAAATATTAATAATTTTTATTAGTGTTTCTGAAAAATAATAGTACTTTTATTGAGCTGTAAATGCGGCCATCTACAAAATGTTAAATAAATGAACGTTTTTAAATGAGATTATAACCTTGAGGAAATCAACAGGAATTTATTATTATTTATTTAACTTGCAGTGTTTCATATGAGGATATTGGTTCAAACAAAATTTTAAGCTAGATGTAGGATGCCTTAGTCCAAAAAATCAGTCATCCTCCGCTAATCTGCCCTATGACGTAGAGGACAATGTATGGACATTTTAAAATTAGATTAAAATTGTATTTTGGAATTAATTCATCTGGGGCTTTATGAGCCACAAAAAATGCAATTGAAGCTCTAACATTCACTTGGGAAACAAAGAAAAGTAACTGCATTTAAGAGACAGAATTCGGTAAGCATCAATTTATATATATAAGGATCAATACGATCATCATCTTTAAGTTTCATCGCTGATCACAGTATGTTGATCGGTGGCGCTTCAAGGGGCTGAAAGGGATTTCTTTCTACATAATGCAACTGCATAGAAAGAGTGGAGCACTTTTGCAGGTGAATATCAGGTATTGCCAGTTCTACTCAGATCATGTGCCTGTAGTTACTTGCGGGAGAGGCTGATCCAAAGAAATGCATTTTTTCCACCATATTCAGATAGCAGTGTATTTTAAATGGGAGGTGCTGTCAGCACCTTGCAGTACAAGCTCCTTATTTTTATGAAAATGTTGAGCTATTACATGAACAATATATAGAAATAAGCCACCTTCTCCTACAGTCCTTAAAATGTACTGAATAAATGGTGATAATCTCTTTCTAGAACTTGAGCCTAAAAGGAATAAGACCCTACTACCACTCTAGGGTAATGGAGTTATTTTTTCAATGTCAGTGATACGGTCTAGTATTTCTGGCATGCTGACAGACCGTAACAAAGGTCGTAACACTTGCTGTCTCCAGACTCCCAGGGACTCGAACGGGAGTTTCAAGTGCACAGTATTGAGCCTACAAATTATGGTTTGAGAGAAGCATGTCTGCTAATAGTAATTTCTGATAAATAGCTGGTGAAAAACAACCCTAACGCTTCTGGGGGAAGGGAGAGAGTGGAAGCTGTGTGCAATTTCTTCATTTCTGCTAATAATATTAATCCTTGCACTGTGTCTTTTATCTGTGGACTTCTGATAATAAGGATGCAAGTGCGTAGAATAATTTTAGGCACAGGGAAATTAGATGATTAATCCAAGTGCTTTGATAGAAAGAGGAACTAGTTCTCCAGCTTCTGAACTCTTACATAGCCCTGAGAGAAAGCCTGGGATTTCATTGCTTCCTGTGCTAATTTCTGTATAATCAAACTAAAACATTTTGTGACAGTATGAACTTTTTTTGAAAACTTGCTTGTAGTGATTGGGAGGTTGTGAGTCTCCTTCCCTGGAGACATTCACACCCCGCCTGGACGCGGTCCTGTGCCCCTGCTCTGGGGGTGCCTGCTTAAGCAGGGGGTGGGACGGGGTGAGCTCCCGAGGGCCCTTCTAGCCCCCACCAGTCTGGGATTCTGTGATTTTGTTCAGCTTAGCATGGAAAACCATTTTCCATTTTATTTTGTATACATATATATGCATATATATATAAAAAATAATTACCATTTTTCAGTCTTTTTGTAGTGAGCCATACTTTGTTCCAAGTTATTTAAGCCAATAAATAATTCATTATAAACATGGTAATCCTATAAAACGTATTTAAGGCAGAACTGGGGTGGCAGCGGGGCTGATGCAGTTAAATTATACTTAACGAAAGTCCTTTGGATTTGCAGCCTTTCTGGAGGATAGCGACTTGAAGATCTACATGAGTTGATTCCTACACAAACTAGGGTGGATATAAATACTATTGCATAGCTCATTTAATCACATGTAGCTTGTTTTGAACTCTAAAACCATACTTTCAAAGTTTGCTGTCAATGTTCTCCCAGATTCCAGTTGCTTGTCACTGAATGTCATTTATTGCAGAAAATCTGATTATTTTCTCAAAATGTTGATGGGAAATATGAAAGCTGTGAGTAAAGCTGCTAAAATATTCCCATTTTTCATCTGGGTCTGTCACGGAGCCAATGAGCAACTCCAATGTCTCCTCCCTCCCTCCTTCACTCTGTCAGTCTCCGTATTAGACCCAAAACCCTGGACACAGGGGAAAAAGTGAATTTTGGCTAAATTTGGGGATAGGGAACCAGAGAATGAATGGGGAATAAATATTTCTTTCAAACTGTGAAATAAGCTTCGTCTCAGATCTCTGAGAGTTTGGCAGCAGAGGCATGGTGGGGTGAAGAGAAGTAAAAGGACAACCTGTGGCCTGAAGCCATACATATCCACTGGGCATAGAGAAAAAAATAGATGGGAAATCTGTGGTTGTCATAGCTGGCCTCTGCAGTCCCTGAGAAAGGTTCTGGGTTTCTCTGTTTAGGTTTTGTGAAAGGCTGTGATGTGCACCACAGCATCTATTTTCTCCTTCAACATGAACAGTTAGTTGACTAAACTACCGCTGAGTGTGTGCAGGACTGAAACCACTTGCATTTATACAAATAGCCAAAAGCTTAGTGCCCAGGGAGAGAGGAAATCAGCTTACACTAATCATCCCAAATCAGCTAGGTAGGACTTTCAGGTGGTAAATTTGTGCATCTGCTGCTGTCAAAATTGGTGGTAGTGAGGAACCTTTTGAAACCAATCTGTTTTCTCTTGCATGCGGTGTAATGGGAGCTTTTTTCCAGTGCACAGAAGAGTTCCTGGAAAAAAAAAATTAGTAATTTTCTCTTTTCTGGCATTATTTTACATGTTTTATGATGACTGTACAGTGTTTGCCTACCTAGTTCTTCCTCTGTCTTTGAGTGATTAATCATTTTTATCCCTGGTTATAAACTGGTTTGTTTCTTTGGGCTCTTATTTTGTCAGAGGGATATTTTGACACACTGCTGAGCTGAGTGAGATTATCCCAATTACATTTTACTGATAATATTTGTTGTCTGATGCCTTCCATGTGAATATCTGCATGGGATGAAATATGCTGCCTTTCATTTCTGAGTGACCTTGCTTTACTCATAGGCAATTTGCACACAAATTATGATCTCCAAAGCAAGAGGTTAATTATGAAAATCAGTGACTAATAGACCCTCGACCAACAAGAGATTTAGCACCCTAATCACTAAGTATAGGAATAGTCGGTGCAGGCGTGGGACTCCAGCAACCTGTGCTCATTTCCCTACTCTTCCTGCATTTATGGATGTCTCTGGGAAGTTCCTCAAATTCTGTGCCTCAGAAGGCACATTTCTATAAGGAAAACTGATAGCTTTGGGGTGGTTGAACCTTCCTTATCTTCTTGGATAGTAGACACAATTGGATAATCTTCTTGGAAAATAGACACAACTGTAGTCTGACAGCAAAGGTGCTAGAGGCGCACAGAAGCGATTTTCCTGGTTAAGTGTGGATACTCCTGAGCATGACACAGGCCATCTGCTGGGATTCCGCACTGCTGTAGAGAGACCTGTAATGCCAGGCCTCAGCAGGAGGGTATGCCTTTCCAGAACTGGATAGCTAATTCATAGGAGCCCTAGGATAGGGAGGATGTTGAAGACTAATTTATTGCATGTCTGTTAGCTTTTTCTAACTGAGAGTACAATTAAAAATGTGACATTATTTTTAGAAAGTTATCGTTAACTGTTTTTTTCAGCAATCACATTTTCCACTTTCGTATTGTTGTGACATCTCCTATCTGGGTATAGCAGTTGCATGAATTAAGTTAAGTGCTGTTGTTCAGCTTGATTACAAGGAAACTGAAATATGCCCCTCATGGGTATTATCTGTCATGTTGCTAAATACAAAACCAGCATAAAGCTCCGCTCGCTTCTGTAAAATCTTGCACACCATGCTCTGACTCCATTTCTGTGAGGTACTGAATGTCTTCACCTGCCAGAGTCCTCTTGGTCCAGCACCTCTTGGTGCCTCACTGTTGTCCTGTGACACAGGAATTTTGCCGTGTTTTGGACTTCTGAGATTGCTACGGCCTTTCACAGGAAGTCTCCTCAAATTCTCTAATCTGGCCATCTCCAAAATTGGAAATTACTTTTTCTTGGTGCTTCATCTGGGGAGGAATGCAGAAAGTGTACTTCATGGACTCTTTACAACTATAGGCACGTGTTCCTCTCAATTGTAAAGCATCACAAATTTATAATCCAGTTGCTAGAGCAGAACGAAATTTTCCCTATAATCAGTAATTCCATTTATGCCCCCAAAGTCACAGACCTCACAGTTGTGAAGCACTCAGAGGTAAAAATAGAGATTATAATGTTATGGTAAGTCTTTAATGTACCACATATCTTCAAAACTTTTGTGACTTTATTTCCTTTCTGTCCTTGTGTCATCTTTAACATGGCCTGTATGCTTACGCCTTCTGTGCATTGTTTATTTAATACCTGTCCCCATTTCACTTCTACAACCGAAGTGCCTATTTTAGGCTTCTCAGAATCTTTTCTCTAAGTGGTTTGAGCCATGTTATTTTGCGTGTCCTACTTTGAAAACATGTGACTCAAGAATGACTCAGGGTCTTGAAGAGAGAGAGTACGGAAGAATAATAGTCTCTTAGACTTAACGAGAAAATTGGCTGCTATTAACTATATAAGAGCATGCTTTTGTTTTTCAGCTTGTACAGAATGCACGTGCAAGCATCAGCTAGCCTAATATTTTAAAATAAAAATTGCACCTTCTGTATGTTTAGCTATTTGCTTGGCAACCTCCAACATCTATTTATAGAAGATCTTTATGTTAAAGAGCACGCAAGACTAAAACAACAGGTAATTGATTCTTTTAATCTTAGATCTCTGTTTCGAATATATTTTTATTTCCTCTTCCATGTCCTCCCCCTCCTTCCCCAGTTAATACAGTCATGGTTTCGCACAGCCCCCCAGCCAGGCACTCCTGATGACATGGGCATTGTCTGGTTTCAGGGTAGCCCTGAGACTTGAACTCCGAGTGACTTTTATGTAAGTGTTGACTAAATTAGTTGACCCAGACTGCCCTGAAGAATGCTTCTGAGGGGCTCAGAAAATATGACAGTGTATGTGACATACATAATAAAAAGAGATTTTTGTCTCCTAAATGCTAGGGTTCCAGGAAATGAAAATTTCACTGTGACCTGATTAGAAGCCTACTTTTTTATTTAAAGAAGTTGCAATTCAAACAAGCTTTGAAATGAATATAGAGTTTCATACTTTGAATTTTCTGTATGAACTGCTTTCATTTTTGACTGTGTATGGCTAATAATAGCTGGGCAGACAGCGGCTGTGCAGTCGTATTCAGGGACTAACGGCTAGTTCACAATCTAATTGTTAGCAGAGAGCACAGAGGTATTGCTTTATTTGTAAACCAGCCCCTGAAAAAGGCTCTACTGAGTGAAGTCAGTCTCTCTCATCTCATCTTCGCTTTCCATCTGAAAAAGGAGGGAGTAGCAGCAACGAGTTGTTGCTTCCTCTGTGTGCATATGTATGTGTGTATGTGTCTGTTGCATGCCTGTTGGCCAGAGGAAGGAACTTCAAGCTGTTCCTGAGTGCCTCTCAACGTGTTTATCTTCAAAATGTCCCCTGGAGGTAGACTAATGTTTTTGTTCCCACTTCCCACACAGACTACTGGGTGGTCTGTGTAGTGTAGGGCTCTGAAGTGGTACTTGAGCTAGCTTGAGGACTGGAGGCACCGCAACCACAATGATTCAGCCCTCCTTCAAAGGAGCAGGACATGCTAACCTAGACAGGCCTGTGCTGTAGGATTGGTGGTGCTTCGTCGGTGTCTCCCATGGCACTGTGCTATGCTGCTTGATTTGCCCCACATCACACTAAGTCTGTGCCAGTGTGCAAAATTCAGCTGCCTCCTCAGCTCCCTGGTTGGTACGTGGATGCCAGGGCATCCTCCGGGCCCTCCTATCTGTTGTGGTCAGGCAGCCGTGGAACGCTTCTGTGGAGCCTGTTTCCTTCTCCCTGCAGGAAAAGAGGTCTCAGTTCCTCTGCTTCTGTCAAAAAGAGTCTTCAGGCAGTAGCAGTTATGTTGTTGACTTTGAGGGTTAGGTTTCATCTTAGTTTGAGTATCTTGCACACAGAATTAAGTAGGAATCCAACGGCAGTATCTTTTGAATAGGTGACTTAGAATATTGGTGTTGGTTATTCTGAGGAATAACCCATGGCTCCTTTTGAAAATTTGTCATGCATTTAATTCATAATGACCTAGAATCTTAGAACTGACTAGTCCTTTTACATGGTTAACTTGACACTTTAAAAGACCTTTCAGAAGCAGCTACGTTCTCACTCTGTGAATCAGTGTCTTCAACAGTGGCTTAAGCTGGACCCTTATATAATTTCAAAAATATTTTCAAAAAGCTAGACGATGATCTTCAGAAGTTTCAGAGTGTTTCTTCAGATGTGCTCTTTTGAGCTTACTTGGAGAATGCTGTAGAGAGATCACTATCAAGCTGAAGAAGAAACTAAGTAAAGGAACATATTACAGCTTTTGGCTAGCTTCAAAAAGCATAGCAAAAGGTGAAAGAAAACACAAAGTGTTTTATAATACACAGCATAGTTTCTTAGCCAGTCACGGTTATTTACTGTACAAAAGATGTCCTTGATGTGGCAAAGAAACTAATGGATTGAGTTACATATTTTTAGACTGTACCCTCTGCCTTAGTAGTTTTAAGAGAAACTATTGAGGAAGGAAAAGATGATGAGAAAACCCTTTAAGCTAAAATGAATCCGGTGAATTGGGATAAGTTAACATGCCTTGAGGCATGCTTTTTTCCACAGGAGTAGGTAATCAAGCTATTTTGCTATGCAAAGTGCTTTGTTTTAAAAAAGAAAGGAACAAGAAAAAAATTAGTCTGGGGAGAACATTAAACTTCTGCTTGACGTATGAAGGTTTCAAGGCAAGTGATAGGCAAAACTTATGTGATTAATATTCTTGCTTTCATGCTACACTCTGTGTCCTGTGACCAAAAAATTGGAGTACATTTTACACACCATTATGCAGCAACATAAGAGCAGGGTCTACATTTTTTTGAAAGCTTGTCTGTCCGCTCTTTGCATTTTTTATTCCTTTTATGTACTGCTCTGGGACATAAAAATACACCATATTCCCTTTATAGTTGTATAAATACTGAAGGTTAAATTGTACAAATGGTCTATGTCTAAACACTCGATATCAAATCTATGCAGCTTACTGAGGAAGATGTTTTAGAGAACCAAATAAAGCTCTTAGTGTGCCTGTGTATTGTTAGAGATACAGCCTGGCCTTATGCACTGTCTATGTAGAGGATCTACCAGCCAGCCATCGTGAAGAGTGCAGAGGAATAGCGGAATAGAAGGCAGCTGATGTCCATTCTGCTGAAGAAAGAAATCCAAAGATTTACTGTTATCTGAGTTACAAAAGGGTTCCTTGAAACTTTCTCTTTGTGGGAAGTAACACAGGGAATATGTTCTTTAACGCTGCCTCTAGGTATTTGTTCTAACAGAGTTAGCACTGGGTTTAAATGACAATTTCTTTTCAGTGCATAAATAGGAAATAATTTGATTAGTTGGCTTGTATTGATATATTCTTATATGTAAAATCCTTTTGATATATCCTCCTAGGAATTACAATATGTATGTACACATTATGGAAGATATAAGCTGCTGCAGGTCAGCCTTTTTCTGCTTGCATATTACTATTTTTCAAAAACAATTGCACATGCAAGCATTAAAAGAATTAAATTGCCCTCATTACAGTGGGACTGTGGTTAACAATTTTCATTTATAAGACTAACAATTTCTGTGTTGTTAATAAATTGTGGGTAAAACATAACTGATTCCAGTTGGTTTACAAAGTAATTTGTACGGTCTTTTTAAAACAAGCAACTTGTTCATAATACTACTAACCATGAACAGAATCTGACCTTGCAGTGATTTGCTTTTCTTGCTTATGGATTATTGCTAACCTATGTCTTGTAGTATGCTGGCAGAGGAAATCTACCTAATGCAGCCATTTTAATGTACTTTATAAAAAGTTGCATTTTAATTTGATTTTATTTGAATCAGTTCATGTTATCAGCTCAGGAGCAAAAAAAGAGCCTAAAACGTATAGCTCTTGGAAACATGCAGCAGCGAAGCTCCCAGCTCCAGCAGGGGCTCCTTGGAGGGACTCCTTTTGATCTCATTCGGAACTAGGTTAAGGGGGGGTGTGTGCATTCAGAGCTCTTGGAAATCTTGTGATGCTCGAAATCCAAATCCTACTGCAAGTAATTAGCAAATAAATCCATTCCCTTCTCAGGTCAAATACATGCTGTCCGTATCCTATAATTCCGGATTTGGCTTATTATTTCATCTTTTAAAACAGAACCAAATCGCCCTAATGGTGAGCAGCAGTTTGCCACAGGACTGGAACCGCCAACTTCACCATTTTTCATACTTCAGTCCTGTTGATTCATTTTGTCTGTATAAACGAGCCCAAGAATTCCAATCGCACAAACACATTTCCGTGTCTGATAACATCAAGCAGCAGAGAGTCGACAAATCTTGGTTCAGTGGAGCCCTTATGGCTCTTGGATTCAGCCTATGTCTTCAGAAGCTACAACAATGCAGTTGTTGGATTGTGGTAGTGCCATTTGAAAACAAAAAAGTGTTTTGGGGAAAAAAAATTGATTTTACCTAATTTTGAAAACAGGGGTGAGGATCAAGGTAGATGTTGAATTAATTCAGTGCTCTAGGTGCCATTTCAGGGGGAATTACTGTCTCTCTTTCTCCTTGTAACAATGCAAATTCAAACACATTATTCTGTTTCATATGTGAGTTTAGCATGACACAAAATCCAACCAAAAAACCACAATGCATCTATGATTTATTTAGC
The DNA here is from genome assembly GCF_963921805.1 of Phalacrocorax carbo. NCBI lineage: Eukaryota > Metazoa > Chordata > Aves > Suliformes > Phalacrocoracidae > Phalacrocorax > Phalacrocorax carbo. Next base: position 3,394,631 of record NC_087528.1, read on the forward strand.
TGAGATCAAAGACATACAGCTGCAAAGAATCTAATTAAAATTTGATGATGCAGCAGGCAGGCTACATCTATTATTTAATTTGGAGGTTGTGATCTTATACAAAATTAGCTTCCAGATTTCACTTACACTCTTGGGCTGCAAATATACTTGTACTCAATCATTTTGATATGAAGTTGAATCACCAAAATTTCACAACAGCTCCTTAGATGTCCTATGTGGAATTTGTCGTCAGGAAGGGAGCTAATAAATTCCAGCTTCGGACCAGCTCAAGTACGTTTCTGACCACATGGTTGCTTAGTACTAGCACAGTTCGACTTGTTTTGCTTGAAGGACCAAGCAGTATATTTTGAAAACATCACTGATTACTGAGACATGTTCAGGGTGGACAAAGGCACAGGTTTTGACCTTCACAAACTACTTAATGAGTTTCTGAAATAAGCTTTAGGAAATGATAAAAAAATGTATATTAGCTTTCGGAATAACTCTGCTTGTTTTATGAAACAGAGAGCGCAGAACTGAACAGTCCAATCAATAGACTTTCTTCTTGTTTCCTTTTTCTTCTTTAAAATAAGAGAAACTGTGTCCTTTTTCTAATCTCGTTGACAGAGGATTGGGTAAGAAACTACTAAAATAATTAACTTGAATGGAAAACTGTTACAGGTTATGCAAACACTCCCTTATAAAAGTGAGAGTGCCTCAACTTGGTGTTCTTGGCCGATCTTGTACCGAGGTAGTAGCTCTGGAGATTGATCATCCTTTTGCCAATAGATATGATTTACACATGTGGCTACAGTGTGTTCATCTAAGCAACAACTTGTCTTCAGTTACACAGTAGCAATCCCAGCCAGCTTATCTAATTTAGGTGGGTGGTGCTGAAGCTAAGGTAGAATCTGGCCCAAAAAATCTAACTCTGATGCTTGGGAGCCAGCTCTGTGGAGTGGGACTGCCCACGCTCCCTGTAGCCTTGCGCTCCACATCAAGCACGTGCTAATTGTTTGCCCTCTCTCTACCGTGCTTTTTGCCCATCTTCAGCATTACTACAGTTTTCACATCAACAGTGGAATTTTAGTTCCACTGGTGATTTAAGTGAAGTTGTTTTATAGTAAAAGGAAGCAGCACTCCCATGGATAGGCACTGCTTTTAGCTTCGAAATGCCCATCACTAGCTGCGAGAAGGGTAGCTGCTACATCTTAGCAGAAATTGATGTCTGACTACGGGAGTATTCCTGGTCCATTCATTTGTGCGGCTGCATGGGAACGGTACGATGCTGCTATATAAACCAGCTCTGCATCTTCCAGGGTGTGAGAATGGAAGAAATCTTGCCTGTTCTATTTTAAGCTGCAGACTTTTACTTTTCCGCAGCCAGGATAGTGATGGTGATGACTACAGAGAAGGAATATTAGGACTCTTGACTCGGAGGTTTAGGGAGGAGAGCGAAAGTAGGCTGAGAAATATTGATCCCACTTTCTTTAATGCCTTTACTCTTTGGTCTGGGGATTTGTTGTGAAATACAGAAGATGTACACTGCCAGAATCCACAGGGTTTGCCTAGATGTGGTATCTTCGCTAAGTGTATCAAGGGAGTCTGGGGAGAATGTCTGTCCTTAATTAAGGCTGAGATACCCCTCTATATATCTCATTTATTTTATGACCACTGAATGTGTTTGTACTTCTCTTTTTGAAGGTACCCAGTGGTCTAATTCCAGCTTTCTAAAAAAAAAAAAAAAAAAACACCAAACCCAACCAAACAAAAAACAACCAAAACCCCAATATCAAATCCAGATGTTAAGTGATACAATTTTTTTTTCTTCTTCTTTTAATAAAGAAGGTGGAAGGTTCTTTGTGTTGATGTTTTATTTTATTTCACTACAGAGAATTTACCCAAAATGTATCACAGACAGATTAAAAGAAGGTTAATTAATTGTATCAGTAACAACAACCTTCAGATTTGAAATTTACCTGCTTTGGTATAAGTTTGGATTTGGATAAGCTTGGGAGGTCATTGAGTTCTCCATGTTAAATGTGTCGAGCTAGAGAAGGAGGCAGATATACACTTAGCATGGAACTATGGAAGCTGTGGTTTAGACAAGGGTTTTGCTAATTGACAGACTGACTATTTCTAAGTGAGTCTACTACTGGTGAAATATCATTCAAATGATTGAAACGAGAGATTTTAATAATGCAGAGTGGGCCTAAGATGATACATATTTTTGATTACCGTTCTGTCTGGTTTTTAATATTAAGCTTAATCAAAGAAAAAACAAATTTCAGTTAATGAAAGGGAAAAAAAATGTGATCCAAATCTTTAGGGAGCTATAACAGTTAATTGGATTTCAAGTACTGTAGCTACATTCTCAATAACGTTCCATTTTCTTTTCAGGATTACAGTTGTTTAGTTCCATTAGCCTTAATGTACAGGGTCAGCTTTTAAATTATACTGCATTAGTCTACTGGTTTCTTTTGCCTCATTCTTTCTCTTTTTCCTACATGGCTCCTCTCATAGCAATGACCTGCCTTGGCAGAGGTCACTTGTCATAGCCACGAGAGAGAGCTGCCGCTGGAACTGACAGTCCTCTTCCTAATGATTCCTGTCTTCATTCGAGCCCCCACTGTGTCCCTAAGAAGTTAGAGCTTTGTCTGCCGCTCAAAACAATGAAGCGAAGCTACCATTTCCTTGTTAAAATCAGTGCTTACCAATAAACTGAGTCTTCCAACTGCAAAAATATTTGAAGAACTTCCATCAGCAGCACTCGCTGTGACTTCTGAATACAAATGAACAGATCCTTAGGGTTTATTTTAAATGACAGATTAACAAAGAAATTATTATGTGTGATGCTGGGATAAATTTATATTCTAGGGGAAGCACTATCAGTGTTGGGCAGGAGAGGTTCTTAAGCAGGGATAGTTACCAGGTTGTTAGGTTGTTGTTATTGGCGTAGGATGAATCTTTTTTCTTTCTCAATGACTGAAATTTCAGCATGCCTCTGTTGGTGCCGTTTGTGTCTAGAAAGGCAAATGTTAATGTGAATTTAGCTTAAAAACAGAGTTGCTAAATGTAGGTGGAATTGAGTGACAAAATTTAAGTGCCTATTATGGCTTCCCACATAATGGGATTTTTAAAAAGCATTGACTTTCCTTCCTTGAAGCTTGTTGGCATTTGATTTTGATGGGTTCAAGTAGACAAATACCAAGTACTTTACCGAATCCAATCTTTGACGTGTTTTTAAAATCTGGTGTGTTCACTGGGTTTGCACTGTGAGTACTTCTTCTGTATGGAAACAAGCCCTTCTGCAGTGAAAAACTAGAGTAAGAGATTAGAATGATGTTGGCCATTGCATTTAATATTTCTTGAGTAATTGCAGAACAATGCAATAAGATGCATAGCAGGCTTTTTCACTCAAGTCTACCCTTAGATTTCCACATCCTTTAAAGAAGAAAAGCGCTCCACCAGTATGACTAAGAGCAAATACAGGTAGCAATGAGAAGTTACAAAAACACTATGGAAGTGCCAGTCTCTAGAGACAACATTTAGTTTACCATAAGTTTTAAAAATGTGTCAGCGTTGTTTCCCTTTCAGAGAAACATACAATGCTTCAGTGAACCTGACGTCTTTGGAGCTGACCCTATTAATTATTTTGGACTTACTGTGTACTATACATCCACAGGGATTTGCAGAGGATCAAGTACACTATTGTCAAGGGCTTTTATTTCTCTTTTAAATGTACTTCCGTGTGTTAGAGATTTTACAAGTAAAACTGTCTATTAGTGGATGCTATGCGATAGGTAGGATGAGAGATGTAAATGCAACCAACTTGAGGGAAAAACATGTGTGGCAGATTAATAAAGTGCACTGTAAATTTTGTACCTGTACTGCTCAAAAATTCAGACAGCATATAGAGTACTGTGCACAAACGCTAATTTTCCTGCAGGTCTTAAAAGAATAACTTCTAAGGACAAGTTCTGCCTGTAGAAGCAGTCTGGAATACAGGCTTCAACAGAGGGACCAAATTCTGTTCTCAGTTACACAAATATCAAGTTTGAATTCTTACGCTAAATCTGAAAGACTTGCTCTGCATTAATGTTGGTGTGACTGAGGGCAGATTCTCTCCCTACGACTCTTTGATTTGCTCTTTGGAGACCACTGATGTTGAGAAGGTGATAAAGGGAATGGCGTGTTAGTTACAAGGTAAAAAGAAGGGTAATAACAGTTGGGGCAAGTAATGAGTTGAGGACAACTAACATAGATGCTGAGAAAATGCATCCTTTTTCTTATTCTTTTTCAGTCATTCAAGGGCGAAAAGATGTGAACAACAGGAAGAGAAAGAGGAAGAAGGCAAAACAATAAAAATGTGCCCTTGTGCAGTGAAAAGTCCTTTCCCCATTGCCCACAGATGTACAGGTATTAAGCACAGGGTGTATTGTTTCATTGAGGAAAAAAATTGGAATGACAGAGAACAAAGTAAGGGTTTTTTTGTTGTTGTTTTGGGTTGTTTTTTGGGGAGTGAGTTTGCTGAGCGTAAACCCATAACTTGTCAATAATTTTGCTTTTGTCAGAACTTTAGCTGAGGTCTAAGGCTCCATGATAAAGCTAGCCGCTACCCAGGATGGTTTGGAGTTTAAAGCCCAGCCAGACAAATCTGTCTAGGTCTGGTCTGAAACAGGGCATAGAAGGTGGCAAAAAATGCATTGAAAATTCAGGAATCAGAGTGAATTGCCTTATCATCGTCAGATAGTATTTTATGTTGCAAGATTGAATTTAGAAGACAATAAGGGGACACGATTACCCTGACTGATTTTTTAGATTTTATAATTCAGTTGACAAGTCATGATATACCTGTATGACTATTCTCAGTTGCCAAGAATGCAGGAGTATAAATGGGAGTGTCAGTATAAATGTACTGGAACAAGACTGACTCCTAGAGCAATATAGTCTTGCAACGCAGGCTACAATTTTACGGTACGCTCTCTATGGACAGTCTCTAATAGGACTTTTCCTATTTGAATCTGATTCCAGTATTGGATCATTATCTTTCAATTATTCTCTTTTTTTTTTTTCTTTCTGAAAAGTACCATTTTTACCCCTGAACATGATGCGATTCAGCATTGTTAAGCAACTGACTGCTATAAGCAACAGTGCTATGTTTGCTAATGGTTACCTGTAGGGTTGTTTGACTGTGCCAGAATTTCACCCCATACTTAAAACCGCAGGGATCAATGATAGTTGAGTGCAACTAGAAGGAAAACATGTATTTTTAATGGCATCTTTATAACCAACTGGAGGAAACAGGAATGGCATTGAAGTAAATGCACTGTTCTTCTTGCAACCAATTACGTGACTCCCTTTGCATGGCATACACCTGGAGAGGCGACGGCGGTACAAGGTGGTACTACGGAAGATACACTAAGCCACGCTGCTTTCAGAGAGACAGTGGATTAACTGAAGTATAGCTGAGCAAATTATAATCCCCCTGTTTTACATGTGCATACTTTTTAATGAGCTCTACAGAGAAGCACAGCGTTACGCTAGTCAGGCTTGTTAGCACCTGCAAACTGTTGAGTTAAACAGTTTTTAATCAGGATAAAGCTGATGTTGACCGGGTATGGAACGGAAGAGTGACAGACAAAGCAATGGCCAACTCTGGGTGGATTTCATTGCCTCTGTTCTCTTGCCTGTCTTTTCTGCCAGGCTTCTTAGTAGAGAAAACATAAAAAAATTTTCACCTAAAAAAAGGATGGTAAAATAGATGAGAGAACAGAGACTCCTGAAGAGGTGCATTTGAAATATTTAAATTAGTTGATGGATCTTCTCTGAATCCATATGAATCTATACTACAGCTGCTGAGAAGAAATTAGCTATAAAGGGCACGGTGGATGTTATTATCAATCAGAGAGCTTCCTGTCCAAAAAGAGATCTCAGCTCCATTATAAATTCCTTTTAAACTTTTATATACTGGAGGCTTTTTCTCTGGCACTTGTCATAAAGGTCGATTCTTTTTAAACCAAGGACGAAATATCAGCAAAATGTTACCATTAGTACTATGCGAATCATTGTTTTGTTTTAAGTTCAGCATGAACCTAATTAGGTTAGCAGAAAAACAATTCTTTGTACTATTTTTTCTGTGTTTTCCTATTGGAATTACTCCCCACCCCTTACTTTATATCAAATGTTTAGTTTTGAAATGTGGTATTTTGAGGGGGATTTATTTAATGCTTTATTTAGGTACATTTTAAAATTTATATAAAGAAAGCATTGTTTTTGGAAACTGCAATGTTTTATTTTAAAATGTTTTAATTAATGCTGTAGCTGAGAGAGCTTGAAGAAAAATCAAGTCCTTTCTGAGATCCAGCAACATGCATTTTTCAACTGAATGCAGAGAGTGAATGAATAGTGTGTCAGACCCTGATTCTTGAGAGACTTGTGCATGTGACCTTTCACTTTCGATACAGCCCTGCTTTCTGCTAATGGAATTTCTGTAGGCTCGACACTCATGTATTTCAGGAGTGGGTCTAACTACAACAAAACACAGAAAACATTTAGCATCGTGTTGTTTGTGGGTTAACAGAAGTCGATGATTCTGTCTTCATCACACTTCCTAAAGGACAGGTGCCATCCTGAACACAGCAGCATGACTAGAAAGAGGTGCCTTATACCCTGTGGAGAGGGGCAAACCAGACTAACCTAAAATTCATCCAAAATCTGCCTCCCTCCCTAAGCATGACTGCTCGGGGATGGGCTGTGGCGTCTTCAGGCAGGACCCACTGGTCTCTGGTGATTTCCATCACTTGACAGACCTGTGGTTGGACATCCTTGCTTCCTTCCAAGAAGCTCTGCCCCTACAGCTTCTGCAGTAATGAAATAAGTTCTCACTACATCTGCTAAGCTCAGTACCTTGAATGCAGAAGACTTAAAAGATATAAGCAATAGGCATTTTTGAAAGGGAGAAAAAGCTGCCTGTTTCATTCTGTTGCAAATTGCCTGCTTTAACTCAGGAAAATGTCACATTATTAATAATCACCAGTAATGAATATGGAGGCCCAATTATTTGATTTCATTGATTTTGACTACTGGAATTAATTTGCCTCCTTGATAGTATTCAATAGGAAGTGCAAGCTGAGCCACAAGAAGGTAACAGTACTATAGATTTGTGCTAAAATCATCAGAGACTGGATCTGTTCTTTACTCGCTGACAAGGTAAATTTTCTTGCTGTCAACAGTTGCAAAAGTGTTTAATTTTATTGATTCTTTGTTCATTCATTTTTAGTATTTATACCCTTTATGTGAATATCCAATGAGAGTTTACTTCTTATAAGGCAATACCAAGTCACCTATTTTCTTTGTGTTGAGTTTACTCTTTCTGATACAGGCAAAACCACTTCCACCTGCATGTTACAAATTAATATGTAGATTTTTCTCAATAGTGTTTCCACTGGCATATTGCTATGCATCAGTTTTTTGGTAGAAATGTCACCAAGCCAGATGAAAGTCGATAGAAATCATACAGACACCAGCCCCACTACCACCACCACCCCCTCCTCCCAAATCCAAGCCAGATGAACTCTGCTGAAGTCAGGAAGTTATAGACAAAATATTGTTGGCCTTTTATATAAGTAGCTGTTATCTGAGGTCGGTTTTATTGCAGTGTAGGATAGAGCCTTACCACGTCCACTGTTAATATACTGAACGAGTTACCACATTTTAGAGGTGATCATGGCTCACTGTGGTTACGTTCGCTGGTTTGTGCATCTCAGAGTGTGGTAAAGCATACCAGATTAAATCTCAGCAAAGGTGAACGCCCTTTACTTTCAGTGGGTTAAGAGCATGGTAGCAGTTAACAGGACCTGGCTGTGACCTGAGGTAGCTCATCATGCTGTGTTAACCTCCTCATTTGCCTGAGCCTGAACTTCTGCCTCTTTTCCCTTATTTCATTGCCAAGATGAAAGCAGTTTTGAATCACTGTCAGGGTCCATTTGAGCAGTACTTCCCACAGAAGATTTTTTAAATAAGTTGAAGCAAAAAAAGAATTGTTAACAATAAGTTAACAATGCAGGTCTTTTGTGGGAATAGTAATTAGCTCAGTCTTTAATTTGTACAAATAAGCTAATAGAACTTAATTTTAGGAATTCTAGGTAGAATGTGAATTTCAATATAAACAATCTTTTAATAAGTTGTGGACAGTGGAACCCTAGTGAAAAAGAACCTCAACATGTTCATGTTGAATCAGCCTTCATCTATTTGAATCCTAAATCTAAGCTATAAATAATCTCAATTCTAGAGGAAAAGGAGACCTGTTCTTTGAACAGTTTTATCTTACAAAATGGGCTTAGAAACATCACTTATTATAAGAGTCAAAAATATTTAAACTTACAGCAAATAGAAAGAGAGAATTCATTGGAATAAAGTAGAGAAATATGTTGCCTATGTCATTGTTGAGTACATTGTCAAAGTTTGGCTGTTGAATTCAGTAGACTTCAAATTACCCCGTAATTATTTACAATTTTCATTATACCCTTTATTGAAAATCCATTTTAAGGTTGCTTTTTTGAGTATATTTCCTGCCCGTGCTTTCTTTTCCACTGGATACACACATTAAAGGTTAGCAGCTAGAGCTTCAAGTAACTATTTTAGTTCAGAACTTCTGCAAAAATATTGAAAGTAATCGGAACTCATTTCTAGTCACCGTTCATCTATTTCAGTCCTCATTGTCCCACACAGTTCTGATGACTTTGTTATTTAAAAATCTTTGAGGCATAAAATTAATCTTAAAAGTTGAGTAAGAATTAGATGATTTTTTTTTTTGTAAATTTAGAAAGTGGTGAATCTCTTATAAATAGTAACATGCCAATCTCCAGATTAGACCCTGCACAGTCTGGTCAGAATTCTTGGCTCCCTTTATTTGCTCTTTTCTATCACCTTGGACAGTACGTGGCAAGTTCTTGTACCTCTGTGGAGGCCATTCTTGGTTTATGAAAAACAGATGTGGGACAGATGCAATGGTCTGTCCTTGCATACAGAACCCCAGAAATCAAGCAAGTGCACAACCATCAGTGCATACAGAGGCATTTGGAGGAATAGTTCCCCTCAGCACTAAGGAAAACTTGCAAATGTGTACAACTTCAGGGTGTACCTGGGACTTAAAGGCAGCCTAAAAATGCATTTTCATTACCCCTGAAAAAGGAAAATAATTTCAATGAATATGTAAAATGCAAACACCATGACATCTGCAAGCAGAAGCTATGCTAGTGTCTCAAATTAGTTTAGACTTCACATGCTCCACCCCCACCTTCTGTTTAACAAATGTATGCATAGATAATAGAAAAAATAAAGTCTACAGGAGAAAAAAAAAACCCAAACCATGGGAATGAACTAATTCTCCTGTCACTCAAGTAGTTATAAAACAAGCCAAGCATATACTGAAGGTGAATGTTAATGACTAAGGAGGCAGACAGATGGTCCAACTTTTCTTTAGGTGGTTCATCATCCTTTATTATTCACAGAAAATGGTCTTTGATCAAGGAATACAATATTAAAAAATCATCAGGCAACATAGGGTTGGCTTTTGGTTATGGTCAGAGTGCATTTGACAGACTTCTGCCACTTTATGATTGGTTGCAAATACAGGGTGTGTTTTTGGGTGTGTTTTGTTTATTTGTTTTATCAGAGGTTATCAATATTAAACTCCACGTTTGCTTCCTGAACTTAAAAGCAAAGTGTTATTCCACAGAAACCATAATTTGTATTGAAGTCTCATGTTCACTCCAAAGTGGTGACATTTTCTTACTAACATAACTGCTGGTACCTCAAGATCACTACTGAGGTGCTGTTACCTTAGGGGCAGTTCAGTGTGTTCTGGATCCTTCAGGAAATGCGTCAGAGGCTCAGAGCACCCAGCCAGCCACATTCCTGTTTTCTAGGGCAGGAACTTTATTTTTTTTATTTCCTGTGTTGAGTAATAATTAGGAAAAACATATGCAAAACCAACTAACCAAAGGAAACTGAAAATTAGCTGGCTAAGCACCAGCTGCTGATACTGATATGGCAAAGGGTTCTCCGTGCTCTACAGATGGAAATATAATAGTTTCCCAGGAAGAAAAGATGGCTTGTCCTGTAACATCTTTGCCTTCCTGCTCTTGACCTCACCTGCCATGGAGGTACACGGCTGAGCTCTGGCTGCAGGCTTGGAAGGGCAGTCATTCCATCGCACCATTTCTCTTCTCTGCACAAATTTGTAGGTGGAGAGGTTAACAGTGGCCCACTTGGCAGGAGTTTCTTTCTCTGCAATATGACACAAGTCCCCTAGTTGCTGCAGTTATGTATATGGAAATCAGGCTTCCATCAGACCAGTACTTACATGAGTAAGTTTTACATGTTTTGTGAGTACCAAAATATAGGAGAAACAGTTTGCATGGACAATTTGTATTTATGCAGGGGGGAAACCAAGTCAGCCTTCTAACAGACTCTTATCACCACATCCTTATGTCCCCTCCCCATTTGAAAAGGAGAGGAAGAAAAGGAAAAAAACCCAACTCTGTCGACCCCAATTTTGCTGTGTCACAATGTCTTCAGCAGTTCTGCGTTATTTACCAAAAATATTAAAATATTGCTGCTGCCTAGTGTATAACTTGTATTAGACTTCCCATTAATGCGTAATATTGAATCAAGCACACTGTGCCTTGAATTCTTCTATCAATTCACCTGTATAATTGACCAGCGTCTCACGGGTATAGATACTGCATTTCAGAGAAGTTGAACTCCCGCAAGCTGGACAGTTAGATAGTTCTGGCCAATTTAATTATGCAAATGGGAATTCAGTTTCTTGGGAATATATTATCAGCATTACTTCAAAGACTTGCATAGAATTCTATCCTATCATTTTTTAATGGGTTCTTTTTCTTTGTTGCACGAGTGAAAATGAAATATTACAATACATTGAGAAAATTTGGTGAGAAAATAAATGAGCTACATACATTTGCAAATGCCTCCTGTTCCAGTTAGAGGCTGGTAAGCTAGGAGTAAGGAGATAGAAATTTTATTCGTTCTTCTCTCCTGTCTTGCACATATGCTTTCACAGAGAAATTCTGTGGAGTTTAAATGAAAACAGCATTACAGGTATTTTAAAATCACATCAAAGAATTTAATAGAATGTCTAGGCTGTAGCATTCTAATATGTATATATATTAAAAAAAAACCCTGTAGTAAAAGGAAATTTTCTCATAAAACCTTTTATTTTGTAGAAATTATTTCTTTACAGTTTTAAAGGGTTCTATGTAGAGCTGTAAGGGTAACATAGCTAAAATATGTTATGCCCTTCAAAAGTTAGCATTGTGAAATTAGCCTAGGAATTGAAGAATGGGTGGCATCTTGGACTCTACTTGGAAACTTGAAAGTTGTATCCTAATGCATGTAAAGTTCTAGGCACATGAAAGATCTCTTTCCATATTAAAGTAAGTTTAATCGGGAGCCTTGGGACACTGGTGGAGTCTCTCTAATGCAATGAAATTAAATAGGGGTATTTAGACAACTATTTTAGAAATTACTTGAACATTTTGATGAACTATTCCTCTTTTTCCCCACTTTTTCAAGCTATTGGTCTTTTCTTGGGTTCCCTAGGAGGAGACTTGGCAGTAATAATTGAGTACCACAAGACCGTCTGCTTCATGTGTTGGGGCTGAAGAAACTTTTCTACCCGCTGTCTGTTTCTCTGCATAAGACAGAAGCACTGATCTGCATAAATGTAGACTTATCTCTGGGACTGGTTTTTAATTTTTAGGGTTTTATTTAATTAGTGCATAACTCCTCTTTGAAAGTGAATTCTTTGAAGTAATTTCTAATCTCTCCTAGAAGTGGACACATTTATAACTTCAGGCCTCGTTCCCAAAGAGTGATGGTAACTATAACTGTAAGTGCAGGTCAGAGCCTATAACATATCCCAATAGCTTTGAGTGTTAAAAAGTCATAAAATAGCTTCATATTTCCATTTTTATAGTATGAGCACATCTTTCTACAATGCAGGACAGCTTGTAGGCAATCAACCTGCCTCATGATCTCAGTCAAGAAGTGGACTTCCAAAAGTTTTTAAAGGGCAGGGCCACAGTGTTAACTCAGGGCAAAGCAGTTTTTTGCTGTCATGAAATACAATTAAATTGTCCTGCCATTGAGACTGAGCTGACTAAGGCACTCTCTCTCGTGTGCTGTTTTGACAGGAACCCATTTTTGGCTAAAAAGGGTTCTGCACTGAGGTCAGCCATTAACAGTAATAATTTCCCTTAATTTTAATTACGTAAAAATAAATAATTTTTAAAATTGTTTAAGCTCCTTCTTAAATTGAGGCAGAAAAATTCACACCTCCAGAGCATGAATCATCTCACCTAGAAAAACACCATGTTAGTGTTCTCCTTTAATTCCACAGAGAAACTAGATGAATAATGTAAACTAGTAGGTGAAGGAAATAATTCCTAAATGAGTAGATCTCTGTGCTTTGGATAAGGCTGTAGATAAGCTGCTAAAGATCAATATCATGTTAGCTCTCTAGAATTGTTCTCGGCCCACCTTCTTCTTGATGTATTGGTATTTTATTGTGGTTTAGAACCAAGAGAAATGAAGAAATATGAGGTAAATTTCTGGCATTAGATATTTATGAAAGAGTGACTAAGAGCGAAGTCATTTAACATGTGATTTGCGTCAAGATTAAGATTTGTTCCTTAAATTGCCTTGTTTAATCCATCCTTATTTTTTTGCTTTAGCTCAAATACATACAGATGCAATTACGTGGTTAGGCAGAGACTACTTGGTCTACATCTCTAATGTGACAATCAGGTCTGGTTTGTCCATGTGACAGCCACTTTTCTCATTATTTTTCATTAATAATATTAATAATGTCACAATTTCTGACTAAGGCACTGGCTTCTGTGTTCTTTTTTCTCTCTGCCATTGACCGCCTTTTTAATCTTGCGTTCGTTTGTCTCTTTTGTCTATAGATCATGAGACTTCTCAGCACAATGAATCATCTGGAATACTTGTTAGCTTTTAATCAATCATCCCATTTTTATTTATTAGTCCATTTTCCATTGACACTGTCTAGCATAAGGCCTTCCCCAGTGAGCTTGTAATGAAACTAGTAGGAACTGTGGATAATCAGTCCTTGTTTGAGAGGTAGTCACTGTCTCAAAGAATTGTGCTAAAAAAGTAATTATAGCCCAAACTGTGAAACTCTCAAAGGCTTTTACGAACACCCTATTCTACATGCACATTTCAATTTATAAGGTTCATTTGAATCAGTGTCTAAAAAGAATAATGCATAACATGGGTGACAGATATCCAATACTTCAGATTTACGCATTCAGTTGATTCCTTAATGTCACTGTTCAGTGACACCATCCATTTCTTCATTGTCTAGTTCATTGGTATAATATTTTTGATTGAAAGACAGTTTGACACTCTTGCTTTTCCCCTACATGGGATTCTCTTACTATCTCATACTCCCTCTTTCAATTTCACACCAATAAGCAGTGAAAAACTGAGAAAGAAAAGCACAAAACTTAGTCTTCATGAATGCATGACTGAAAATGCTTTCAAAGTTTAAGATGAAGTAACTGCGGACAAAAGCTTGCTGGTGGGCTGCTCCTTAGCATTAAGGGCACAGCCTTTACATATGTATTGTGTTGAAAAATCCACTGCATTGTCTGGCAATTAAACCTCTTAAACCATTGTTTGGTTATTTGTATGCTATGGAAATAATGCTAAAACGAGATTAGAAGCCAAAAATCTGCATACCATTTAAAGTAAACTGCAGGTACCGTTTAAAGTAAACCACGTTAAATAGCATTGCTGCTAGCCTTTAAATTGGCAAACATAACCATCCAGTTCCTGTTAAATATCATTAAAAAATTATGCTCAATGAGAAGTAGGCATGTTAATACTTTATGATAGCCGCTAGAAGTGCCAGTCTTCAGCCTGAATGTAATTTGCCAAGACTGTCTAAACACAGACCACAGAGAAATACCTCTCCAGAAAGGCTTGCAGACTACAGGGAAAGCAAAAAAACCAGACAGACACAGAGACAGGAAGCGCAGGGAGATCGAAAAAATAATGTCAGCCAGCATTAGTAGAGCGATGATCTTAGCACAATAATTGTCTGATGTCTGATTTTGGTGGGTTTAAGTCACAAGCAGAAGAGTCTTGGGCTGAGAAATTTTACTTAATTTGTTGCTGATCAGCACAATCTTGGAGATGGGCCTACTCCGGTTTGAGCTGCCCACAGGCCACAGCCCCCAGGGTCTGTCCCTGCCCAGCCTGGGTCCCTGCAGGCCGCGGCCCCGGGGTTTGTCCCTGCCCAGCCTGGGTCCCTGCAGGCCCCGGGGTCTGTCCCTGCCCAGCCTGGGTCCCTGCAGGCCACAGTCCCAGGGTCTGTCCCTGCCCAGCCTGGGTCCCTGCAGGCCGCGGCCCCAGGGTCTGTCCCTGCCCAGCCTGGGTCCCTGCAGGCCCCGGGGTCTGTCCCTGCCCAGCCTGGGTCCCTGCAGGCCACAGTCCCAGGGTCTGTCCCTGCCCAGCCTGGGTCCCTGCAGGCCGCGGCCCCAGGGTCTGTCCCTGCCCAGCCTGGGTCCCTGCAGGCCCCAGGGTCTGTCCCTGCCCAGCCTGGGTCCCTGCAGGCCGCAGTCCCAGGGTCTGTCCCTGCCCAGCCTGGGTCCCTGCAGGCCACAGTCCCAGGGTCTGTCCCTGCCCAGCCTGGGTCCCTGCAGGCCGCAGTCCCAGGGTCTGTCCCTGCCCAGCCTGGGTCCCTGCAGGCCCCAGTCCCAGGGTCTGTCCCTGCCCAGCCTGGGTCCCTGCAGGCCACAGTCCCAGGGTCTGTCCCTGCCCAGCCTGGGTCCCTGCAGGCCGCAGCCCCTCGGGGCTGGCCATCCCCCCTTTCAGCATGGAGTTCCCCCCAGAGTGTGTTCATAGTCCCTCATAGCTGTCGATTTGTTTCTTAAATATTTTTGCACAGGGAGACCCTTTGTTTCTGTGTCTGACTGAAGCTTTGAGGTTTTTACACTGCTGTGTGTATGCAGGTTTCAGACCCAGCTGGCACCGACCCTGGCTGGCTGCTGGTGATCCCCCCTCAGCGGGCACCCAGCTGCCTCCTGCTCTGTACCCCTTCTCACAGAGCCTCTCACAGTGTGCAGCAAGGGTGGATTTTTAAGGAGGTCAGTGGCAAAGGGTAGGGGCAACAGGGACTGTCAGGTGTCTAAGCAGACAGTGGGGATTATGAAAGATTCTGAGAGGTTGACTAAGAAAGAAATTACAGCTGATTATCGTAAATTTTGGTAAAGCAGTTTCCCAATGGAAAGAATTGTCACACTGTAAATATTGAGCTGTATAGGCTTTTTCTTTCTCTTTTTGCTTTTAAATTGATTTTAAATTGCTTTTAAATACTACTTAAGTAGTATTTGCTTGCATTTCCAACATCTACTTTACAACATATCAAAGCCAAGAACATACAGTCCAGCAGTAAGCAATTAGTAGAGTCTTGCCCTACTGATACAGAGCTCTGGCTCAGCTAATATGCAAGCTGCCATTACAGTGACAGGCTGTATACATGATAAAACAATCCACCTTTTGACAGTTACCTCATGTAATAACATCATGCAGCATTAGGAGTCAAAGGGAGAAAATAACCTGGAATTCAGAAGCAATTACTATGAAGAATTTAATACTTGAGCTTAGAATTTGCAAGATGCACAGCGAGATTTTCAAGTCTTTTTATTTCCATCCTCACTGCATCATTAGATTAATATTGAGTTGTTTTCAGTTGGTATGCATTTCAGTCACTCTCTACTAGTGATGCATGTGGTGAATACTGTAAATACCACAACAAGGCAATTTATAGGCATATTTCAGAGAGTGCATTGAGTGACCAAAGTCAGTTGCAAACCAAAGATAGACAGAGGTGGAAGGAATGGACATGGCGAGAAGGGAAACTGCAGCAGTGGGTCAGTTTAAGTTTGTTTTTTACCTGCTATGGTAGTGCCAGGGACTGGCCCTGAGACTGGTGCTGTTGTGACAGGTTATTGGTATGGGCATAGATCAAGAGGTTGTTCCTATTTAAAATTAAATATTCCAATTTAGATTTAAATGCCAAATTTAAATATTCAAATAACAAAACAGACAGTGGGTCAGGGACTGTACTTGTATAGGTGATGATCTCCAGTGCAGCGAGATTAAATTACATGCCCCTTACTGTCTGGACAATAATGGAGTATTTTCAGTGCAAACTGCAGGGTGGTGCTGGGACACCTTGGCTTTCGTGAGCTATGTAAAGCATCTGAAGCAGACCACATCCACGCATGCTTCTCAGATAGACAGGAAAGCTCATCACTGGTGTTATGATTCAGAATTTATTTTAAGAGAAACTGTAAAAGATACCTTAATTATACTGTTATAGATTCATATCAAGTCAACCAGTGATCCATGAGACAATTACTTTTTATGGCTTTATCACTTTATGGTAATTTTTACATACATTTCAGCAGCATCCACTGGCCCCAAGTGTCATCAGGGTACTACTCAGGAGAGGTGCTGCATACAGGAGTAGTTAATTGGTCCCTACTCTGAAGACCCTGTGTAGTAGATATAACATGCCCTCGGTGGGAGGAGGAAAAGAACCACAGGCTGATGAAGTGGTTGCACTATGGCCAACAGGCATTCTACCAGAAATAGTTACGTATCCTTGTTCTGGCACTTGCATATTCTACTTTCATGAATCATTGCTCCCTAGTGAGTAAAACAACTCTTCTACAAATATATATGTCTCTTACAACCTAGTAAGAGACAACCTATTGCTAAATAGGTATCAGCTATGGGATTACACTTGAGCTATGCATTTGTAAATGGTTTTTTTCATGTGGGATTATGTATTAGGCTGTTTGGTATCGTATGATTCTGCTGCATGTATGGATGACTAAAAAAGAGTGTATAATGAATAATATGCTTTATTGAGGTTTTGAGCTGAATTTTGTGGTATGTTAAAATGTATGAAAACTTTGAATTTACTAATACTTGCATACATGTTCTGGTAGTATGAAATAATACAAGTAGTGAATTCACAACTTGTATTCACAGAAAATATTAATGAATCAATTTTTTTATCATAGAGCCAGCCACAGTCCTTAAGATCATTAAGGATTTCTGATATTTAATTTACATTAAAAGAGAGGGAGAAATTATGGAAAAGTTTTCAATGGCAAAGAAAAGTGCAGGTATATATATTGCAGTGTTTTTCAAGTCTACAGTTCTATTGATTTAAGCAACCTGTAAAAGGAAAACTAAGAAAAGTGATACATGAGCCCAAGTAGCAATTGTATATTTACTTTGAATTGCTCATGTTTGTTTCTGAAAATTCATAACCTGAGGTAGAACTGAACAATGAAAGGGAAAAGCGAAGCATGTAAAATCAATTGATGTGCTGGCTAGCTACCAGAACATCTTTATTTTCAATAACCATGTTCAACCATCTTTTATATCTATTTATCACTGAACTCAATGGGTAGAACAAAAAAGGTGCTAATGTTAATACCTCATGAATATGCACAGAAAATATTTCCT
Source organism: Phalacrocorax carbo (assembly GCF_963921805.1). Classification (NCBI taxonomy): domain Eukaryota; kingdom Metazoa; phylum Chordata; class Aves; order Suliformes; family Phalacrocoracidae; genus Phalacrocorax; species Phalacrocorax carbo. Next base: position 3,412,208 of record NC_087528.1, read on the forward strand.
TTTGGTTGAATATCAACATTTATACTAACTTTTTGTTCTTTTGTGCTTAATAAGAATGACAGTGGGTGCTGTGGGCTAAGACTGTTCATTAACATTGTTCTCTTGGGTATTCTTGACATTTAATTTCAAGACACACGTGAAATGAATGTAGATCCTGTATTTAGTTTTTGGATAGCAAGCGTTTCTAAAAAAAAAAAAGCAGTAAATGTACGGCATGTCCTCAGAAATACCATACACTTCTGGAAAGCAGGCCCTCATTTTTAGGGAGAAATAGCATCTGATGATCAAAATGAATCCTCACAAATGCTTGCTGCCATTCAAAAAAGAAGATGGAAGTTCCAGATTAGTATGTTCGCTAAACAGAAGTACCTGTCCTGGCCATGAACACAATCAACACATCAATGTTAAGCCTACTTTGCTGACACACCTGTTTTATGCCACCAACAATTTGGTGTACCATTTGGTGTGAAAAACATCATGAACAGATGGAAAAGATGTGGAATGTCCTTCAGGGGTACTAGACAGAAGGGGCAGAGAGACAATGTCAAATAATTTAACATATTATAACAACTCATTTGTGGCAGTTTTGTTTGATGAATGTTGTTTAAGCTTGCCATTGTATCAGTGCAAGCACATATGTATGCCTGTATGTGTACATATATTTCATGTAAGATGGGGGTTGTCTTTGAATATGTTGATGCATTCCAGTGCAACATCTACAAAGCTTACAGCTACCAAAGCCTGTTGCGTTGAAGTTAACCCTGTTCATCTGTGTACAGAGACTTGTAGAAATAATGTGGGAGCTGAAAAGATGTTTCCATTCCATCGGCGGAAGAGTGTCGCGCCTTGACACAAGGTGCATGTAAAACACCTACTTGCAAATGATGTAACTGTCAGAAGGGTGACAAGTGGGCCCAGAAAGTCCAGTTCTGTAGATGATGACGTGCAGACAGCCGCTCCCTCTTTCCTGAGTTTGCCTTAGGTTCCTCCATCTGTTTTATGCAGAGCTCTTCTTTAGCATGGTTAGGTGTCAAATACCTGTTAATCCGCTTTATCTCCAGATAAAGATGTTCCAGAGGAACAATGCAGGACAGTAATCACTTGTAAAAGTTTGTGTGTCCCAAGGCCATTTATAATTTGCCTTGGCCGAGGAACCCCAGAATTATTTTTAGTAACCATACTTTAATCCTGTATAGCAATTGTGGATTTCAACCACGTTTTCAAGAAAATAGTGGGCATTTAGAGTAAGCGCTGGTTTGCTCTGTATCTAATCACTGTGCCCTGGCAAAATTACTGTTCTAGCAGAGAAGATAACTAACATTAGAAAGTAGTCCTTATTGCAGCAAGCCTTCTTTTTGTGAGTTCCCAAGTAAATTTAGCAGATGGCCCCTGTGATGTAGATACTGTTACCCATAATCTCCTGACTCTGCTCTAGGAGGAAGAATATTTCTTTCTCTTTTCTGAAGTTACAAACTTTCATCATGACAATTATTTGAACAGAAAAGGCTGGGAAGACTTCATGGTTTTTCTTTTTAAAAACGTGTAGTTTGGAAGAATTATTTCTCTTCTATTTTTTAATCTTGGGTTTAGTGGAAAGAAAACTTTCAACAATTACATTGTCTTATATGTGGGATTGTCTTGGTTGAATCCTCTTGTGTTCTTGCATCTGTTGTACAGTCTGCTAGTTCATATAGAAGGTTTTAAAACACAATCACAAATTACACTGTGTTTTTAACTTTTTGGAGAATCTATATCTTGCTTGGCATGAACAGTAGGCTTATTCTAATGTATTAGAGAAAAACAAAAAATAAATCTTAAAAAAGCAGGTGAATCAAACTTCCTTTGGTGACACAACATGTACTGTCTATTTTCATAGACAGCTGTGTGTCACGATATTCAGATACCACCTTCCAGTGATGTTTGTATTTTCAAGCTTCTGTATTTGCTTTCTCTTGCAAAGCTCAGTGCATTCTCTAGAGCAGTAATTATTATTAGTCTCATCCTAGACCTGAGAAACTGAGGCATGAGTTGGTGACAGTAGTAGTCTAGCATCAAACATACTTTTAGAAAAAGAAAAGGAGGATTAATGAGGTGGTGGCCTAGATGCCTGGGTTTTGCTATTGGATTCTGAGGCTCATATGTGAATGAAAACATCAACATTAGGTATTGAAATATTCTTCCTAGAAAATAAAGCCATGTGAATAGGATTTTATGGGATAGAACGAAGGGCATTTTCTCCTTGAGCTCCCCCAGATGGTCTCTGAATGGACCAGAAGACTGCTGGTGTAATTTTTCAGACTGTGAAGTTCATCTAGAGTAGGTCAGCTCAAGGTTAACACAGGTTTGCAAGTTAGGGATGAGGGGATTATTTTCCACAGAGGAAGTTCAGATAATTTACCTCCATATTCTCTCTTTACTTCCAGTTCCTCCTTCTTCAGCTTACATCTGAGAGTTGATAAATACACTTTTGTCATGAAAACGCAAGGGGAAAGGAGCAGTACTGTAACTTTTAAATTTATGGTAGAGGTCTACTTAAAAGATGATAAAGTATCAGCAGAGGGAGGAAGATACCGTGACTACTATGTCCTGCAATGAAAAACAAGTTTTGTCCCACCTGTGGTTGCAATGCTAAGTGGGTTTCCATCTAATGTGCAATCAGAGCATCCTGTGTGAAGAGAGATGCTCGCTGATGATCAAGCATTTGAGCAACAAGAGTGCTCAGCAGGTTTTAAAGGAAATCAGGTGAAATCTTCCTCCAGATGCCACTGCTTCTTTATATGCTGTGTTGCACTGATAGAATGCAATGATGAATCATCTGTCATGTCAGTGTATGACACAATATATTTGTGATGAGTAATGCCCTGAACACAAATTTCATTGCACCACAGTAGAATTTATCCATCTTATGCTCCCCTTGGCCTATACATAATCAAACCCATCAGGCATGATTTTGCACAGCACAGAGGTGCAGTATTGATCCTGTGTTACTGAGATTAGTGTTCCATGGCCTCCGAATTACCCTTGCTGTGCAATAGGATAGAGGCTCAAGAGCCAGGTTGGGTAGTTCATCACAACCTGAAGATCAAGCTGTGATGGGGTGGGAAACTTCACCAAAGGCGAGGCTCCTTTAAAACAGAACAGCTGGTTCCAATGACTGCCCAGAGTATACAAGGAGAGCATGAGGTGGGGTTGCCTAATTAAGGCCTGGAGAGCAACAGAGTAGGATGTCTTGGTGGAGTGTTCCTAGAGACAGGAGGGAGGCTAAGACAAGATCAAGGGCTCGTGAGAGGCTGCGCAGAGCTTGGGAAGCACATGTACCATATCAGGAAGAGGTGGGTGAAGCACTTTTAGAAACTTATGCTTACAGATGATTGATTTGTATGTGCAGCAGGATCATGCGAATTACTTCTGGGTATGGAGGTTAGCTCTCTGTAGGCACTGACTTCTGTTGGTTTTGTTAATGGCTAATCTCCCTGAGCCTTGGTAGTTGAGCCAGAATTTTGGGGTTTGTTTTGTTAAATTAATGTGGAGAGTATAGTTTGGGAAAGGAGGGTCTGTAGCATTATAAATAGCTGTACTCTATACAAGGTTTATCATCCCTTTGATTGAATCAAGTAACAAATAAGTGTGAACTAGGGAGCATCCAATGGGGGAAGGTGGGGAGGCATTTTTTAAGTCGTCTTATTTTTCTTAAGTGGTTTCATAGAGCTGCTCATAAGCCTGAGCTACCTATTCCTAAACAACAACAAATACTCTGCTCCCAGCTCTCCTGCCTGTTCCTGGCAGACATAGGAGATTGCTGTTGTACCTTACTTAAACCTACGCTGGACTGGAATAACAGTACCTGAGAAAGCAAGGGCTCTCCTCTGTGGGCTAGCAAAACCTTGTGTAAAGATTTGTGAGAAGAAAAAGGGGCTATGCAGTCTTTTTATTTTTTTAACTCATTCAGCTGCTCGCTAGCGGAGAATTCAGAATACACAAGCCAGATGCAAATGGATTTTCCTAGGGGAAAAAGGGAATTAAAGCAAAAACTGGGACTGGGGGAGCAAGAAGGAGCCTGAATGTCAGGTGTCTTTCTCTGTCCCTTTCCATTGTGCCAGAGGCTGCTTGCAAGGCAGTGCGTTTTACTCCCCATAGCTCAAGGCTATGCCTGAAGGTATCTTTTAGGATTATCCCTTTATACTAAGGCTGCGCACCTGATTCCAGCCACAATACTTGAAAAGATTTCACAGAGGAAAAAAAAATCCCAGTCTGTCTGTGCTTCTGTAATAAAAAAAAATTTAAAAAAAAACAGCTGGCTTTGTTTATAAAGGTGATGTGTCTCTTAAAAGCAATAGTTTGCTGCCAACCTGGATTAACACAGACTTTCAAAAGTAACTTTAAAAACAGTAACATATGGCCACACCCAGCCCCCCCCCCCCCCCCACTCTTTAACAAACAGGTTGTTTGTGCATATTTAAGTTCACTAGACTTCCTGACAGGTCTCCTTCTGTGTTTTTATTATGCCTATTTAATAGCATACCTTCTAGTTTAAAGATAGCAGACTATTAAATTCTGTGATGCTTCTTTAGAAGGACCTAATTTATAGCAGCAGAATGATGGTAAAAGCTATCTGCTTTAGACAGAGTCCCTTTGATGGGGGAAACTCAATCAGTCTCTTGAAAGTGCATTGACAGAATTCTGAGAATCCTTTCTTGTGTTTCAGCCACTTTCCTGAATGTCTTTAGTTGGTGTTTGTTTGTGCTTGTGCTATACACGGGTGACTTGGGAAAGAGACTCCTGTGAGATAGTGTTAATTTCTTTTTTTTAGCTACAAGAGACACATCTACCCAGTAAGAAACTCTGTCTTATAGCATTTTTGTAGCTGAGCCATGTTATAAAATCCTCTGTTGTATGTGAATGGCTAGGTTCCTCTTCTCTCTCAATGTAAGAAAGGCCAAGGTGCATAAACCTGCAGCTGCAATGAATCAGTCATTAAGATGATGGGAAACAGCAGGTCAGCTTTGCAGTCTGAGCTTAAATTTGAAGGTAGTTCTTGCTTCAAACCTCAACAAGGTTTCTTGGGATATAATCTGCTAGTTAATAGTCTGTCCCTAAATAAGCAGCGATGCAAAATTAGTGCAGGTTGGCTGAGAGAACAGAAAAGATGACATCCATGCAACAAAATGGCTTCACAGACTTATAAATTGGGAGTTCTTGGTCAGAATACCTTGTTCTTGTTCTCCAGCTATGATAGCTTTGTGCTTTATTACCATTTCCCCTATGCTATGATGAGCCTTAGTTAGGGCTTTGTGCTTGTCCATGTGCAGCAGTGTTTAAGGTAGTATAAGAGGATATGAAGATATCGGCTCCTCTCTTTTGTGGGGAGCACAGCCAGGCTGTGACTAGCCAAAACCTACCACAAGCAGGCTCTCCTCAAAAAAGACCACGAACCTGAGAAACTTCACAATTTGATTCCTGGAGCGTGTGTGTAAAGGTTTCTTCACCCCTGTATGTTGAGGTTGTTAAACTGACTCTTCTACACTATTAATTTTTTTCATGTCTGCTTCTGAAATAACGTGAACTCCCCAGCTCTGATGTGGCACCTTTCCCCTGCTTGGAGCTCAGCTTCTCCTTACCACTTGGCTGATAAAACAACAGAACAAATCCCTTTATGCAATGCATATGTTTTCGTGCTAGTCACGGCTGTTTTGATAGGAGGAAATTGGTGGTATGAAAAGTACATTCTTCAACCTAGAGAAAGTTTAATATCATGGCTATTTGTAGAGAATTGTGGTTCCTTTCTTTTAGGTTGTGCCCAAAGTACTTTTCAGCCTTACTGCAGTTTTCATAGGGATTTCTGCTACTAATGCCCCTGAAAACAAGGTGGAAACTGGAAAACAAACAGAGAAGCAAAATCATGCAAAACCTCAACAAAACAAATGCATAAGGAAAATTGGTTCCCTCTGAAGCCAATAGATAGGCTTTAAAGGACTTTCACTGTTCTCTGAAGTGCTGTTAGCAGAAACAAAAGAAAACAAATGGAAATAATATCATCTCAGTGCAGAGCCCTTTGCATTATAGCTTAGACTAACTGATTTTCATTGTTCTCAAAACAGCAGAAAATCTCAGGATGTGGCAAGAGTAGGATTACCTCATTTCACAACTGAGCTAGATTTTTTTTCTTTGGCTTCTCTGAGTCCTACCAGGATGGAGTTTGTGGGGCTGTGCAGTTCCTGACTACTAGATTAAAAAGGTTCTCTTTGCAGTTTCCTCCTTGTACTTAAAGATTAAAAGAACAGTGATGCATTTTCCTGGTACCTGCCTCAGCCCAGCTGGGTTTGTTCCCTGAATCAGGAGTTGCACTCAATCACAGGTGACTTCCCTGAATTCTGATGGCTTTTGAGGTGTGGTAAGAGATTAGAAGCAGACCTGGGAGAGTTAGATTTCAAAAGGGAAAGCTAATAAAAAGAAATAGGTTTAAAGGGAGAATGTAAATATGCTGGATGCTTTATGAAGACTGCTGACAGAGGGGAGAAGGAAAATGAGAAAACATAGAATAGTTGGCTGCTGCTGAGTGTAATGTTGGTGGGGCAGAGCTGTGCAGAGGATTAGTGGCAAGAGCAGGTTAAAACTTGGCATGGTGAGAAAGAAAATGTTTGTAAAGACTTGGACAAGTGTGTTTGCAAGCAGAAAAGGGCTTTTTCAGTTTCACAGAAATGGCTGTACTCCTTAGGGTAACAATCCAACCAAAGAAAAGGTCAGGAGAGGAAGTGGAGGAGATACCAGAATCCTATTGAAACTGCAGGGAATGTCCCTTAAGGTGACTATAGTTATACAAGCTGAGGATTAGCCGGGATAACCAAGTAAATGGAAGGATCTTAGGATTTGCTGTTACTTCCAAAAATGCCTAAATCCTTACTAGCCTTGTAAAAATCATACATGCTGGCTCACAGAGCTCTCGTACCCCTTAAGGCAAGGGACATCACAAGGCCAATATGTTAGTATGACTGTCAGGTTTCTAAAACATTTATATGGTATGCAGCTTTCCAGGATTCCCAAGTAAATGCAAGAATACTGAGAGCAGATACAGTGAATTTGTTGTTCTGAAGATCTGTGTTGGGAAGCTGAGCTTAAGATCTTGCGAAGAAGAGTGTATTGTAAAGCTGACTGGAATATTCCCTTCTCCCAGAGAATATCACGTTTTAGACTTGAATGAGTATTCTACCACTCAACTTTTTGTGGGTTTAAACTAATATATTATTCAGTCTTTCTTTGTGCATGGGGGACAATATTTGGCACCATGGTAGCTGAAACAAAATAGATAGTTTTTGTTGTATGTTTTTAAGAAGCACCTGCCTCCAGTAGTAGGAAAGACATTAAAAATAAACCCACACACACCAAAAAAACCTCCAAAACCCAAACTCACAAGAAAACAAGCAATTCTGAGTATATATTGCCCCAAAACAACATTTTACAGAAAGAGGAAAAATGCTGTGTTTGGTTAAGTGTAGCTGGCTGTCTTACTTCTGCACAGAATGAGTTGGGGAAGCCATATTGTACGTGCGTGGTGGCTCACACAGCATATTTTTACTGGTGAATTGTGAGTATGCTAGACACCAAACAGGGCAGGTGGCCTCTTGAGCTAGGCTCGTTACAAATATAGATCGGTGTACAATGTTCTGCCCCAAAGAACTTGAAAGCTAAAGTGCTAGCATGGAAAGAGGAACATGGGAACTGGCAGAGTGAATGGCATAATTTTAGCTTGTTTTATGCAAAGAGAGGTTTGGGTGAAATGAGTAGTTAGAAAGCAGTATCTTATACTGCTGATGATGTCAGGTTTCTCAGAGGCGCTCAACATCCGACTCTATATAAAGTGTTTTCTTGCAAGACTGTGTTCCAGTTGTGAAGCAGAGCAACTTGATGACTTGGTGGTAAGGCTTCTTACTGAACAAGACATTCCTTTTGCTTCTTCTGTTTGAATCTACAGCATGTGATTTTTCTGTACAGCAGTTTTGTTTATTTTACTGGGCAAAGTAACTTCAGTACCACATTAAATCCTACTTAAAATTGCTTACCTGATCAGGCTCAAGTTGGCTGCTGAAGACAACAGGCTTCTAACAGTGCTCACTCTGTAAATTACTTGCATCCTCTTTAAGGAATATGGCTCACTACTAACAAAGAGGGTCAGAAAACATAACCTTGTATTGTGATTATATTTGTTGCAGAAATAGCCCAACACACCCAGACTGTTGTCCTGGTTGAAAAGAAAGAAATTCTAAGAATGCCTCAAAACCACAAATAGAACCAAGATAACCTTACTACTTAATTCCACAGGTGTGGCTGACCCAGGGCTAAGCAGAGTAAATAGAAGTTAATCTGTTGCTGCCCATGTTAGTTAAGCTCACCAGACAGACTGGGATGCGCAGGTAGATTCTTGTCTCAAACACCAAAATGTCTTTGTTGCTGTTTGTATTTTATTTCTTTAACCTCTAGTTCTGATACCAAAAGAATCTGCAGAAGTTTGTTATAGAAACATATCTTGCCATGCTTTCAAAGTTGTTGAGCCATTTAAAGCTCACACACCTACATGTTTACATAGCTCTAAATTCAGTTATATGTCTATATTTGAACAAAAAGTAGGAAAAATACAGTGTGGAATAAAAATAATAAATAAGAATGCTGAGAAATGTTTTGACTAGAACCCATTAGAGACCAGCAGAGAGTTCTTACCATCTGTGTGAGTTTTGATCTGGGAGAAAACATTTCAAAAGCATCTTAAGGGTCATCGCCCCTGGTTTGAAATATTCCCTTGTTCTGTGACTACTCTTTATTTCTAACTTACATAAATCTTTCTAAAATAAGAATAGGTGCACAGGCAATTACCTGGCCTGCCTGTACAGCCTGCCTCTTTACTAGGTTACCCAGAAAAAAAACCCCAACGCAACAACCTACTTGTATGTATTTTTGTTATTTTATCCATCTTAAAGTACATTTCATTGGTAGATCTCAAGCTTTACAAGGACTGAGATGTATGGAATTGACTTGATTTGCTTGACTTCTATGTATAAGTAATATCTTGTGCAGGTATAGTACACTAAACCACTGTAAATACACGACTTGACCCAAAGGTGAGATTCAGAGGGTAGAGACGCTTCTAATTTACTTGATTGCTTTGTAATGGTGTTTTCAAAACAAGTTCAACTGTGTTGCTCTCTAGCTGTTATATTTGTAAGAAGATGTAGTTTGATGTGCTGCTGAGCCAAGATACAGATTTTCCTTTAGCTGGAGAGACTCTTGTGTTGCTGGTACACACTGTTCTTTCTTTTTGTCCCCAGGGCAGATGTGTACATTTAATTGGTAACTGCAGTACCTCTGCACCTCCAGGCATATATCATTGGACTCAAAGGTACACATAAGGGTGGATTTGTATCTGACAGCCCCCCACCACTGCAAAAAATCCTGTTGTCAAACCACAGAGATGGTTGCTGCACGATAGAAATCATTGAGCTGAACTTCAAAGCTGTTCTGTTGAAATAGCTTCGTAATCACCAGGTTTTTTGTTTTGCTTCAGTTAAATATATAGTTGAGTGTTTGTTAACAATGTTCAAAAAGAATATCTTTTGGACTAAGGTGACTAAAAGAAACAATGTCCTCAACCTGATTCTCTTGATAGAACCAGTGTTGGTCTGTGACAGAAAAACTGAGAAGACCTATGGGCTGAAAAATCCTCGGTGCTAAGCACCGACTTGTATGCAGCTTGCAGTCAGGAGTTAATAAATGGCAGAGAAATACAGATTTCCCATTGTCTGCTTTCATGCTGAAAGGTTCAGTCAATGAATTCTCAGGAAGAACTCTACAAGTAGTGAAATAATAAAAACTGCATTGTCCTGTGCCTTCTCATCAAGCCATTCTAAAACTTCTTACAAGCATCACAAAGGGAAGTTTTGTGATAAGAAGGTACATCAATGACATGCTGTAGTAATTCTTGGGACCTCTTCCCTAGCGTGAGAAGCAATGTGGGGAAAAGAATAAAAATGCTTGTTTGAACTTACATCAAAGTAGGTGGTGGAGGTGGCTGCTGTGACTTTGTCAGAAATTGGTACTACAGTGCTGTAGGCAGGGTAGGGGTGCAGGTTTATCCCTACTGTTCAGCTGAGAAACTAATGTGCAATAACCCGTTCAGTGGGGGATTCTGGCCCTGAACACAGCTTCTCTAAACAGCCAGTACTTGTGCCATGAAGCTGTCCTTACTCCCTTGCTTGTCACATCTGCAACCCCTTAATGAATCAGAGTATTATGTCTCCTCTCTGTTATTCCAGGAATTCCCTTCAACGTTTGATAACCAGTAATGCTCATCGACCTACTCCAGTAGGGCTTTATGTGTTATTTATTGGTCACTGAATGTGTCCTTTGTGGTTCTCTAATTTAATTGGATTTTTTCAATTTACCTTTGTTTGTCGCTGGGATATTGCAAACATAGTTAATTGCATGTGAAAGTATTCCTCCTAGAATAACAGTAATAGAAACTAGAATATTATGCCTGTTTTCTCTATCCACTTATCATGTGACTGTGCTTATACTGAGCACTTTTTTTATTAAGTGTTAACACAGTGTTCTGTAGGATGTGGAGATGTGCCCTAAACACAGATTTCTCTTTATTTAGATTAAATTTTCCTTTTTGAATATTGTCCCTCTTATTGTAGTTTAATCCAAGCTCACTCAGCTTTCTGCCCCTTTTTTCCTGTCCCTTTCCAGTCAGGTGTCTGAATGCTATTCCTTAGTACACACAGTCTAAATCTAAAAGTGATTAATTTGATGACTGGTCTACTTAAAATACTCTGATTTATGATGTTATTTGCTGTTATAGCTGAATTTATTGGTAATATTTTGTCTTCAGAAGCATGGTTACCATAGTACTGTTGTCAATGACTTTTTAAATTGCAATCTGTGTTACGTTATGGTTTAGGAGCTTGCACTGAGCCCTAATCTATTGGTACATCAATGATGTACTTAAGGTGGTAAATCCCTGACTTTCTCGAGGCTTAGGATGTCCTTGTGACCCCGTGAGGTCTTGCTGAGAAATCTGAATTATTTGTCTGAAGCAGTTCTATCTGTCATTATCATTTGCGTGCTGTAGGCCTTTAAGAATATAGCTCTATATCATCTTGGACTGGGATGAAGACCAGGAACAGGAAAGATGTTTGGGTATATTAGCTGTTATTTGTTGACAGATGTCTGTTTCTGCAGGGGAAAATCTCAGGTGTCTCGGAAGGATTGTTCTTTCTCCCCATTCTCAAAGTCTAACTGTCCTTTTCCCAGTTGTACTTTATCCTTCTCTCCTATTGCATAATTTCCCAACATTCCTTTTCGTTTTGCCTCAATGCTTTTGTTCCAGTCACAAGGATAAATTGACAGTGTTTCATAATTACTTTATGATGGTGTTAGAAGAACAGCCATTTTCCTCTGGTAAATCATGTGAGCTTGTTTCTGCTAGGAAGGAATTGAGGTACAGCCTGAGAAGTTGAAGGCTGGATCGCAAATGTCTCTTGCTGGCCCTGAGCAAGTATGAACAGTTAAAATTCTTGTGTGATTCTGAACTGTAGGTCCTGGGAACAGTCAATCCAATGCAACGTTTGCTAAGATTTTGGCCTGTGGATATGGAGCGCAACTATTACACATCTGTTACATCTGGATTAGTCATTGCTCTTACTTCAGCTTTACTACAGTGTCAGTGCTGATGTGCCGATACACAGAGCTAGCTGATTCATGAGCTGTTTTGTAGTAGCTGCAGCAACACAGACTTCTGGATTCTGCCAAAACTAGCTGGGGAGATGAGTAAATCCTCAGGAGGTTGATTCCTGTCAAACCTGGAGTTGGTGCAGATGTATTGCTAACCGTACCTCTGTCAGCTAGCGTAAAGATACCTTAGAGATGTCTGCCCTATACTGCATCACAGCAGGTAGCAGTGAACTGCTACTGGGCGGTGGAGTCATGATCGCTTGATGACTCTGTTCATTGAAAGGACACCAAAGGAGCTTTCCATGTCTTGGGGAATAAGTCTAGCTCACATTGAAGCACCTCTGTGGTGCTTCTGAATCCCACTTACAAAGTTCCTCAGGTATTGAGAGTAGAATGGAAATAACTGGGAGTTTTCTGGCAATGAGAAATGGTAATTTTAAATATAACTGTTCTTCATGAAGGCTGCATAAAAGAAGGGGTGAAAGGGACTGCTGTGACTACTTGGTGGTTTGAGCAAACATTTTGCTATTGCAAAGGGAGCCAGGGATTTCTGTAGTCTGGGGTGTTAGACTAGGACCTTGAACGTCTGGAGATTTCTGACACGGAAATTTCCCAAATGCCTCTAAAAAGCTGGACACTGAGATTCCTCCATGGAGATTCCAGCCTATCTTGTTAGGTGCATGGTTGGTTGAGTATAAGTAATGGTATTTTAGGAAAACTTGAGGAGGGGGGCAGGAAATGTTTCTAAAAATACCTTTCTCCTGGTGAGCTGTTTCTTTATATTGATGTATGTAGATGTGCAATAGACACAAAGAATGCAAGGCAGGCTTGGCAGCTGGTGCAGCGGGATCAGAATAGTGGAACAAATGTCAGAATGTGTTCCCCTTTTACCAGAAGGTGTGATTCAAGAGAAAAAAATTATGAAACTGCTGTCAGAGTCTGGTGGGTCAGGGACTTGTAATGTTTCTCATCCAGCCCTTTTGGTGTTTCTAAATGACAGTAAAGAAAAATAAGGCAGACTGGTGCTTTCATGACAGAAAGGAAATTTCATTTCTTTTTTTCTGAAAAAGGGGGAGCAGGGTAGTGCAAAATTATGTACCATGAGACACCTACAGATGAATTGTATGTGAGGGTGTTTTTTGAGTTTTTAGACTAATATTATCTAAAATGAGGAAGCCAGGTTAATTTTTAGACAGTTTGACTGGATCTTAACACAGGTGGGAATGACTACTGATTAAGTAATTCCTATGAAAAAGAGCAAATACTTAAAAAAAAAAACCAAAAACCAAACCCAACTTAAGCCCAAGCATCACAGCAGTCCTGAGGTGGTTGCTCAGAATTAATTTATCTAGCAATTCTCTTAATACGAAAGCCCTTTATCTGACAAATGGAAAGATATTCATCTACTCTTAAGTCTTTCTACCACATATTCCATCTGCTTCACATAAGGAGTTGTCTGGCTTGGAGCTTCTCTGAAGCTCCAATTCTATCTTGGAATTCTCTGAAGGCGGGTGGCTTAAAACAGTTGTGTGAGGTCTCATACTTGTAAACTTGTAAAACCACCTAATTTTGGTTGTAGTTGTTTTAGGAGTCTTGAAGACTTGGTCAATATCCCTTGAATCAAACTTTCATAGACAATGAAAAGTTTTGGAAACTTCAGACTAGATCATCTACTCTTTGAGGGATCAGAAATAAAACAGGCTTTGGATTTGAATAAGAAGGCTTCATCTGAAAGAACGTCAAATGACAGGCCCGCTAATCCCAAAAAAAGACGAGTTCAACTCCTTTCCTATGCTGTACCCACCCTATTGATTGCTTCCTAAGCAAAGTTTGCTTTACCTTATTCACCAGTTCAGTTATAAGACTGAAAATTGCCTGCTATTAATTGTTGGAAATTTCTTCATATGACTTAATGTTTGTTATAGGAAGAAATAGCAGAAATAACGTCTTACCCTTGTTCCAGCCACATTGGTGTAATGCCCAAAACTACAGAAGATCAATCCCTGCTTTGAACTTCTGGATCTATTGATAGAAGGGCAGACTTTTTATCTTGATAGAAGACAAGGTCAGCTTTTTTATAAAACTTGGCTCCTATGTAAATACAAATCTAAGTGGAGCAAAGAATGATTATTTTTTTTTTTTTTCCTCCAGATTTATAGTGTGACCCAAGTCCTGTAATGTCCTTCAGGTCTGATTTAATGCTGGCACAGTCTCTGGGTCTGACTTTCCAGTTATTGGCCATTCATCAAATGGATGAATTTGATCTATTGTTTTCTCAGGTGGGCCACTGCTCCTACTAGATGCTTCACAAAAGTTCAGAGGGAATCAAGCCAAAAGAAGGGATTTTCTTTTGATTTTTTTCACCCCATTTTGCCTTAGAAGTTTTCAATGTGAAGGGTAAAAAAAAAAGTCAGGAGAAACAAATGTCTTCTAATGTTGAGTTATTGCCCACGTGGACCAGGCTGAAGATGTGCTAAACCACAAACACTTTGACCCTTTCGTACATGTCTAGACTCACCACTTCAAGAAATCATCAGGAAGTGGTGAAAAAAAGGAAAAATGATGAAAAGACATAAGGATTTCAGAAATATTTTCTGCTGTCTTCTTTCTGAGCACATGGACATAACCTTTGGATAATACGAAAGATACTGAAATGGCACATGCTGATTTCAGTGGTGGAAGTAAGAGCCACAGGAATCGCCCAGTGTAGTGAAACCATTCCCAACTGTCATCTTCAAATTAGTCATTAACATCCTGATAAATATGCACAACAATGGGGAGGCTACTTCATTTGATACTCAGGTTGAATTGCCTGGGAAATTACCTGCTTGCTCTACCTGGGTTTAATTATAAACATTTAAATGATTAAGAAGCTCATTTCACTTGAGGGAGCATAAAGGAGAGTTGGATGCCATCTTTTTGCCTCCTGTTGAAATGATGGCTGCTCCTCCAGCTACTGGAATTGGATGCTCATCTGCTGGGTTTATTCCAGATGCTGCTATAGACAGTAAAAGTGAGAAGAGTTCCTACACTAGACTGGTTAAAATGGACTATAGATTTGACTGCTGGTATGCTTCCTTATGAGGGTAGGGATGTAACCTGGGAGCGAGGGGGAAAGAGGATGAATATAACTTCAAGCTCATCAAGGAGAAATCTGCTCTATCTGCAACTTAGAGGTCCTTCCTAGTCCCTAACCAAGAAGCCTGCAAAGCTCAGTGCTGACAGACTGTGTATGTTTAAGCTAGTAAGTGTTTTCACCTCCCACTGGCTTCATATACTTGGACATGGAGAACCTTGCAGTATTGAGCTCTAAATCAGTTGATGCATTGTCACAGCTCCCTGAATAGATGGCCAAGTCATAGCTGGATTTGACTAACCATGCCTAATTTTAACTGTGGGCCAAACTTTGCTTCCTTTGCTTCTGTAAATGATCCCATTGGTTCCACCTCATCAAAGTTACTGAAGTGTTACTTACCTTTGAAACAGTGATCTACAAGAATAAAGTAATTGTTTTTAATTAAATGTGAAGTAAGGAAACCAATCAAGAATTAAGGGGAGATTTTGAGATGGAGGCTAAATAATCTCTATTTACAAATGGAAGTTAAATGCCATACTGCGTTTAAAGTTGATTTTGGAGAAGCTAGGAATGAACTATTATTTTAAATCACATGATAATCTAAATGAAAGCATCAGTTATGCTGCTGCAGTCATCTGGACATGTGACAAACTGCAGGTTTTATGACTGAGCTTCATGCATCCTGGACTTTCTGAGGTGTGAAGGCAAGGGTGACAGACTAGCTCCCCTGGACCTGCTTGGCATTTTATAAATCGTGGTGCGGTTACCAAGACAGATGGTCAGTCTTGCTAGGAACAACAGGGCAGGTAACTGCCTGCAGAACTTTTGCTGCTTGTCACTTTCTCTTGGGATTGATGTCCGCTTCTGCCACTTGGGTATTGTAATGTTAGTGACTTGAGACCTTCTTATGTGTGGGTCAGGCTGCCAAAACCAAGCTGAGGTATGGAGTTTGTGTCCTGGCTATGCAGGTGACCTATGGAACTCAGGCTGGGATTTCTCCCTTACTTCCAGCCCTCTATCAGGCAGTCCAGATGATTTGGATTTCAGTTTAATACTTGAGGCTCTATTTAGGCACTCTGGCAGGACTCAACATTAAAGAAAAATGGCAAGGTTCACAGATGGTGTGATGGGATGTGTGAGCTGGGGCCAAGATGCAGGAAAGCATTTAGGTTGAAATTGCCTCTGAAGCAAGTAACTGCTCTGCCTGAAGCTTGCTGGAGAAGATGCTTGAACTTTTTCTGCTGCTTTTCAAATGGTGTTAGTATGTGATCTGTTGTAGTGACTGTTGTGATGCTCCTTCAGTAGTCTGGTAAATCTGAGATTACAAATTTAGAAGGCCATGGAGATTTAGGAACTGCATCATAGAATAGTAAAGGATTAACAAGTAGTTTTGCAGAAAAAGTTCTTTGATTTACCTTATATTCAGGCCTCAGGTTTCTTAAGGATTTGCGGAAGATGGCTGCATGAGGGACCCTGCTCAGCTGAACTGTGCTAAGTGGCAATGAGAATACTTTTACCTGCTTCCAGTAGTAGCTTAAATTACCTTCACACGATGTCCATGAAAATACATAAAATATTGGCTTGCCCTATATTAAAAAAGGAAAGCCATTAGTCTGGTGGTTTTTTTGAGTGCAATTTGACCCTGTTGCATATATACAGAAAGAAAAGGATTTAGTGTCTTTGCTAACGCAGTTGAGCAGGTATTTCCTGCTGAGTCAGAGGTTTACATTCTGTAGTCAAAATTCGGTGATAAGGAGCAAGCTGCGCACAGATGGCAGAAAGTAGACTGATCCTGCCACCGGGAGACATAAAAGAAATTACCATCCACAGAAGATAGAACAGTTCTGATGGCTTGGAATAGATCTGTATTGCCCTGGACTTTGCACCCCCACTTATAGAACAGTGTTACCGTTCTGCTGCTCATGGAATTATTTATGCCAGTTTAAAAGTAATACTAAAAGACTAAATATACTGACTTAAGCTTGAAAGGAAATGCTGCCGTTCCCATTGATTTCAGCTGCAAGTAATGAAGCATGTTACCGTGACTGCAGCAATATTTGAATCTGGTCTCAAGGATGATGTTGCCAAGCTGTAACACATCACTGGTATCCAAGTACTTTTGTAGTATGGAGACTAGAAGTATGTTCTCTTTTTCATATCGCAGGAGACCTGCTGTGTTTTGCAATTAGAGGGTTCCCCAAAGCCTTCTCAGTGTGTCAGAATCCTGAGGCTGATTATAGTGGCAGAATTTTTCCCCTTTGAGTTTCAATTAAAATACTTTGCATTGGGCCATCATATAGCTAGATCTCAGATCACAGCTATTTTAACTACCTTGTGAGGTGCTTGTAAATAAACTATGATAAACTCTTACTTGTCAGACACATTAAAGTCCTAGACAAGTGGGTATTAGGAAGTAGTACTATGAAGGCATAAATACATATAAAAAGATTTGTAATAAAATAATGCCATAAAGCCAAGAGGCAGTTTTGCTTTGAAACAGCATGTGCAAATGTCTGATTTTTATGGTTGTATAAAGATTGGATGTTGTGGTTACTGACAGGTCATTATGGCATCCACCATCAGGGTGCAATCAATCTTCGTGTTGACCAAACTCCATGAAACTTGCTTAAACACTGTCGTGTATCTTGGCGTGCAGTGTGCTGTCTGACAGGGAAACTTGGAAGCAAATAGAAATTCTAAGAAAATAAGTAGTGACATACAAATCACCACATGTTCTAATATCTGCAGCGTACTCTGTCTTACAAAACAACCAAGTGTCTACATAGTGATTTTCATCTTGGGGACAGAAGAGTGTAAGGGAATATCCTCGTTCCCTCTGAAGGTATGAAGCCAGAGGAAAAAAATCCTCAGTCCTGAAGGATTCATGTCCATGCTTAACCTACTTAGTGAGATAGCAGTATATTGTGTAACTTTTAAATGGCAACAGTAATTTTACTTATACCTGAGAAGGGACAGTTGTTCACTTAAGTAACTTTCAAAAATGGTCTTTTTTTATTTATGACGTTACATAGGTGATAAAAACATAATTGACAAAGGGCCTGTGCCTATACTTCTAAATTACCAGTAAAAAATAATTCTAATGAAGATATTAATACATAATTAATACATGGCAAGTTTATAAATATGACGAGTTAGCTTAGGATGTGACTTATAAGGTTTTGTAGCACACTGAAACAATTTAATTTTTTGTATTCAAGGCAAAAATAACTGAGTTTAAGCAGCACTTTGTGGGAGCTGGAACTCCTATTATAATATTCCAGTTTTCAGAGGATGACAACTAGGAGTCAAATGTGACTTTTCACTTGTATTATTGACTGCAAGGAATGGCTGCATAGCCCACATACCCAGTGCTGATCCCAAACAATTGCATTCCAGTAGTCTGCAGTGAGCGGAAGGAAAGGTCCTTGCTTGAGCCAGTGTAGGCTGGTTCCATTTCTCCCCAGGTTTGCCCTTTGCCCAGAACTGGTGGGGTGTTGAGCACTGGTGTATTCTTGTGGCGCTGTAGTTGCTGTGAACAGTAGCTGTTGTGCTGGCATGACTCTGCATAGTTCAACGTACATGCTGAGGAGAAGGGAGACGTGTGGCCCTGCAAGGCGATGCCTTTGTTTTTTTCACCACTCACCCTTGGGTATTTTTGAAGGAGTAGGTCCTGCTGTTGGTATACAGGAATTTCTACTTCTGCAAAAACAATTGGCAGGTGACAGCCTTTTTTTATAGTATAACCTTTATTTTCTGCTACAAAGAGGTTACGTTGCAGAATCATGAATTCTTTCCTCTTGCCTGGAAGTTTGATTCTGAAGCATCCAGAGTGCTGGCACCATTCTCGTATGACTTCAGCCTGGCACTCATTGCTTTCCTGGTCAGGGTGCCTAGAAATCAAGGTCCAAGTCGGAGATGCTGTTGAAATTAAATTTTCAGTCTGGTTTTGCAAGACTAACGTTACCCTCGCACCACTAGCCAGTGTGTGATAACTTTTACACTAGTGGGCTAGCTTCAACAAAATTTAGATAATGGATGTCTAGAGGAATGCGAATTCTGCTCAAGTAACTGCCAGTGAAGGCAGAGTAGTGATTCCATTAACAGTGTGAACACTAACAGTGTACCGTGACCTCAACTCTTACTGGACATGGGAGAATCTATACCAGTTAATTTTTGGTGATGTATTTACTATGAGTGGAAATTGCTCTAGATTACTTTCCCCTAAGCTGTTCTGACACAGGAGGATGTTTTTCATTTACCTGCTTGTTCTTGTGAAAATGTTAGTAATTTTGAATTAAAGAATTGAATGTGTGATTGGTTCAGCTGTTTCTGGCAGATTTTTTCCCTCCAATTCCTTAATGGTTTTTAATGATGTTCCTTTAAAATGGCTGGTGGAAAATGTGTATTTAATTTAAAAAAAAAAAAAAAAAGGAATTGAATGGAAGTGCTCACACTTAGGGCCAAATGAAACTTTGGATCAGGCAATCCAATGAGATTAAGTTTTGGATTCAGTTGAGTAAGAGCTAAGAAAAGTTGATGGCTGTAGTAAAACTGAAGACCAAAGCAGTGGAACTCTGTACAACCAGTTATGTCATGAGACTGCCAGTACTGGGGATTTGAATCTTGAATGATTATCCAAATAGAGGCTGACTCTGGAATGGTAGGCCTGTGTTTAAACTTCCCTCTGACATTGAGAACAGATTAGCCTACCCTATTCTAAAATGAAATAAAAACATATTGATTTTATTCCAACGGTTTAGGGCAGTGTGCGCTTATCTAACACCTGCTTTCCAACAATCTCATTTGTGGACTGCCGAACTTAATCATGGGCATAAGTCCCGTTCATGGGTTTTATTTTTCCAGCAAAAATTTTTATTATCTGTTAATCTTTTAAATATTGAGAAGACTTCACTATGCCTCACTTCTTAAACTGTAGCATTTTCTCCACATGATTTCTACTGTCACTAAGTACTGGACCTCTTTATTCAGTACATTTCCCTGCCCACCCCCCCCGTCCCCCATCCTCTGCAAAGTTGGTAGTATTGTAGGTTCTGGATTTAGGCTGCCAAAGACCAGGCTGGATGTAGAACCTAGGTATGTTTTGGTTAGAAGGCTTCGCTGGGCTCCAGAATAAGGGTATGCTGTAAATGGAATTATACAGGTAGCTGGGAAGCTGGATAAAAGCCAATAAAAGAAAGAACTAGGAGCCAGATTAGAGAGAAATCTTGCAGGGTACCTAAAATATGAGGTATGGGATGGTTTCTGGGATGGAGCTAAAGTACAGGGATGAAATGATGAGTGAAGCCTAACATTACAAAAATCAGTAGAAATTCAGTTCTACCCAGTACACGTGTGAGGGATATGTTCTCATTCCTAAGAGCACACTAATAGACATCTTTCAGATGTCAAACCAGACTGTACTCCTCTTTATAGGTATGCATGTCTGGCAAGACTAGCACAGATATTGGTCAGTCAAACAGATGTTCTCTAATAAATAACACTCCTTGGTTTGAGCTTTTTATTGGGAGCATTTGCTTCACCGATACTTGTAATGCAGCAGGACTTCTATCGCTCTTGTTTCAATTTTTATCCCCCTTATCCCCCTGCTGCTTTATAGAATAGTTTGTCTTGTAATCCTTTCCTTATTGCTGGAGAGTTGTCCATTTTAAGCCTTGATTCTACTATCAGCTATGCCAGATCAAATCCAGAGCAGCCACTCTGGGGAAGGACGTTCCAATCTGAGCGCTCGTTATATGCTGTCCTTTTTATCAGCAGTGCCAAACAGGAGTAAGTCAATAAAATAATTCTTAAGTATTGCTTTTCTCTCACTGATTTTTTGTGAATTGTACTCGGGCATCAGGTTTTTCAGCAAAACGTTCCTGACTGTAGCTCACAGCTGTCTGCACTATTTGATTAATAAATGCTGTTGCAGGGAATAGCAACCTGCACAACTGTCACCGTGTTAACTGAAGTACAATGTAAAAATAATTATAATAGTCTGACTTTTTTGACAGCAAGAATTATTTTGCAACATGAATATATTGTTATCTCATTTTTGAAAACCTGTGTTAGCCATGAAATTGCAAGGTAATTTGGGTAATCACAGGGAACAACAAAAAGCTAAATTTTGCTTCTCTTCTAGATGATGAGAATCTGACTCTTCCCCTGCCAATTACTATCCAAATATTATGAGCCTGTGTCTCTGTTTGGCAGTGCGATTTGTAGGTCAACTTGAATGTGTGTATTTGCTTACATAGATGTAAAGTTAATATAACTCTACCTTTTGCAGACCTGTAGGAAATAAGCCTTTGATCCATAAATAGGTATTATTTCAGTTTCCTAAATTAGATAACATACGGATTTTGTTTTGAATAAAGAATGTACTGCAGAAAATCATGCTCTATTCAAGTACAATTAAAAGGCAGAACGCTGTCATTTCTGAAGGCAAATATTCATTACAAATAATTTGTTTGGCTCTCATTAGTACAGAAACGGCAATATCATCTACTATATGCTGTGAGTAAAATTAGCTTAGAAATATTTATTTTTAGTGCACTACAAAAATATTTCTGATAATGAGTTTTTAATCATACTGTGATTGTTGTAATCATTGTGCTTCTGAGTCACAGACGCAAGATGGTATATCCTGGAAATAAGTTCAGCTGTTTGGGAACTAGAAATACAGTCCCGTAGTGAAACCCCTTAAAGGGAGATAAAATTGCTGTTGGAAATGTTTGGACATATTAATGTACAGTTCCTTTGGTGTAGTCATCCTAATACTTTGGTCCTGAGTTCCCAGTGTGGGCAAATCTTGTTCCAGTCATGCTTCCAGTATATTTTTCATGATTTTTAACAGAGGACATGCATCTGGACCAGAAATGCGAGGTTAGGACTCATTCTTGCAAGGCTTCACACGTACACTAACATTTAGTATGAGAACAGGCTCATTGAAATAAATATTTAACTTGGGCATTTTGGTAAATTAAGCAAGTGCATCTGCACTGCTTGCAAGATCCGATTTGCCCTCTCCATGGGGCAGGAGATGTGCTGAGGTGAGCTACTTGTTCTCAGCGGACAGGGAGATAACCAAAACTTTTACCAAGCCAGTATGTTGGTTGTGACAAAGTTGGTGGTTTGGGGCGGTGGGGGTTAGACTGGGATTCCTCTGTGTAAATGGTAATTTGCCCAGGGCTGACAGTGAATGTGAAAGAGAGCTTGTAGTTCACAGACCCTATGGCAAGAGCAGAATTTTCTGAGGATGTGGGATTTTGTGTCATTACTCTTTATACAATATTTTAAACTGGTATTTCAATTTATGGCTCCTGTATTGCTTTCAAAGATCTGCTCTAGCATAGTTTGCACTTTCAAAATAAAATAATGATTCTACGTTACATGAATTTTTCTGTGGGTTACTGCAAACACTAGTGGAATGTATATGGACGGTATAATTACATTAGTTAATAGCGTCCCAGATATACTATAAAAAGATTGTAAAATAGGTCAGAGAAATTGTGGAAACTGGAATCTTCCACATTCCTACACATTCCTACAAAGTCTTTTTAAAACACTTTTCTCAATCTGTGTTATTTCAACATTATTTATCTCACTGAAATTCTAGGACTCTGCTCAAATTAAGATGTATAGTTTTAGTCCTGTTTTAAAAACAGTCATGTCATACAGCATACGTTCAACTTCAAAACTTAAACAGAAGGTACGGCACTCTCGTAAAGCACTTCTAAAAGCCTGAGACCAGAAGATGCAGGTGAATTCTCAGGCAGACATGGAATAAATCAGGAGCAAAACAGACTAGCTTAATGAAATAAGAGAATGAACCAGTGTTTATCAGCTTAATCATCAGATAATGAACACTCTGAGTCACCGTCACAAGGAGATGAAACATTACAGAGGAATATGTCAAGTGAAGAGCAACAGGAACACCAAGGCAAGAATACTGAAGGGAGAAGTTTGTTTAAAAAGTGTGGAAAATAGTGGAATACCTAATAATCACGAAGACAAGGGTCTTGGTTTTAGTTATGTTGACAGCTTTAAACTATGTATTTTAGTGAACTGCTTACTGCTGTTTTATAAGTCATAATCAGAAAAAAGGGCAAAGTGCCCCCTGCTCTGTATTGCTGTGGCGCCCCGTGGAGAACGGGGCTTTACCACGAGGTAAATGATAATACTAGATTTTGGCTTGATCTATGCAAAACTACGAGAAGTTCAGTTGAATGGGATCAAATCGCCAAAGTCTGCTTGGACTTTCAGAGTGTGTCCCATCTTGGGTAGATCACATAACTTAAGGTTTTCTGATGCGTTCAGGTGGTGCCTCAGTTGGGGTTACAAACGCTTGTGCTGTTTTGAGGGTATGCATTATTTTAAAATAACTTTTAAAGTATATTTTTGACTTACCTCTTTGACAAAGCTCTCTTGAATTTTCTTTCTCCATAGTGTTGTAGATGTTTTTAAAACTTTAAAGGTCCTGCTGACAGGAAAAAAGGGTTCTTTAGTAACACAGGAACGTGGACTGAAGGAAACAAGCTCCCTAAGATGTGCAGCTGATTGGGAGCTTTGCTGTTTCGTATTGGGGGTTGGACTATGGGAAGGATGATACACAGCTTTCTTTTGATGCAGAAGATGGCCTTATGTTAACAGAGTAGATACGATAGCTAGATTATTTGTCTGGAACGAATTCAGAATGAATACTGGGATTGTTTTGGTACCAGACATCTTGATAAGACACCCGCAAGGCTAAAAATGTAATAATAGTGTAACCATGGTAATGCTGTTGAATTAGAATTGATGTAATGTTAAGAACTAAGATCGATGTAATATTAGATTAGTATGTGGGTTAGAAACTTATTAATGTTTTTGGGATGTACTGTCTGGCGCTCTGGTGCGTGATGGGTGAATTCCTGTTCTTAGAGTGGCTGGCCAAACCCATTTGCCTGTGTGCTAAGGCAGTGAAGACCTTTGTTTTCCTCTGCTTTTGTATGTGCAGGATGGGGCAGGAGGGCAGATTTGAGGCTCTTTCATGCTTCCCCTCCTTTGTGTGGGAAATTCTTGTTACAGAGCCACAATAATATTTGAAACACTTTAGAGCAACATATGTGTGTTGCTCCAGGATATGGGTCAAGCCCATTCCTGAATATAGATTCTACTGAGTTGCCACCTTCACTCCAGGTATCCCATCTCTGTGGGACATTATCAGACTCTTCTCGTTAGTCATGGGTAACTTCCCCCCAAAATCGAGCACAACAGTACTGCCTACAGAAAACAAACTCTTAATCCAATTTATATTAAACTATAGGTTTTTTCTAATAAACCAAATAATATTTGGCACTTTTTAATAGTCCTACCTACCTTCAGAAATGTAGTTTAATCAAAATATCATATTTCTTATTTCCTGCTGCATCATTTGTTGCCTCTTTGGTTCAGGGTACATCACCACAGTTATTTACTACTTTAATTAGCTCTGCATCACTAATCTATGCTGCCTATCATCTTTCTTTAGATAGAGTAACAGTTTGCATTTGTGGAAGAGCATAATGGTTATAGCTGCTGGAGTTCCCTTGACATCTTGCAGCCAATATCTTATGATGTGTTAAGACTTCTGTGCGCCTCACTGCACATGGCTAGAGGATTTAAAGTCAGTGCATTGCAGCCTAATAAGTTTCTTTAGAAACTAAAATATATTCACGAACACTAGATTATGGTGCGCTTACTTTCATGCACGTTGAATAATGGTGCACTATCCCTTTAATGCTACTTGTCCATTTTTTTCTTGGTCAAGTTTTTTGTGTTTGTGTAAAGCCGAGCTGCCAGAACAATTGGAAAAGTGTGGTATTAAGGACTCGGTTTAACAGCTCTGTGGATGTCTGTTGCTGCGAGAAGTTCCAATAATGACAACGTGACGTCTGACTGAAGTGCCAGGTTCCACGCTACCCTAGGTCTTGTGCTGCTCAAAGCGAAGACTGTTTTGCTCTGCACCAATGAAAGAGTAACTTAACTTTTCACTCACCACAACTGGTGTCTGAGGGGTTGCCTCATGCACACTGGGCTGGAACCCCTAAAGCAAAACACAGTCTGTCTCTCTGAAGTCTAGGCCCATCTTGGTGTGCTGCCCATCTTCCCTCTCCCCTTTTGCCCAGGACTGCTCTTCGCCAGTGGAGCTTTCTCTTCATGTATTCGTGGGAAACTAGGCTCTGTGACACAACTACTATAGATTTTCTCTGCTTGTGAGGAGATTGTGTTATCAAAATCACTTCCTCTTGAGCTGGACTCTTGTTTGGAGTCTAGTTAGGAACTTTATTTGTCTCAAGGTTTGTACTTGGTGATCTTTGTCCTTGTCTTATTCCTTGGTGACCTCGAAATGAGGAGTCAGGAAAGTGACTGGTTTTCCTTCTAAATTCTTTTTTTAAAAATTCAGACAAGATCTTTCCTGTAGGGGTTCTAGACATCCAGCAAAGCTCCTACCATGCTGAGTTATTTTAACATGTAACTGCAGTTACACACAGTAATTACACAAAGGAGGCTTCTTGGCTCATATTTTACTGTGTGACAAAACTCCACGCTTTGAAGTGAGGTGCACCCTGCTGGGAAAGGGCTTGGTTCTACCTACAGGACAAAAACGTATGCAACGTGAGAAATGCAGAGCATACTATCAACAGCTTCTCACTTTTTTGTCCTTAAAAATTATTCACATGGTGCAGAAAGAACATTTTGATTTCATTGATTTGTTCTGAGATACTCAAAGTGGTTTCAAGAGGATCAAGATGCACAGTTCCCATTAATTTAAATTGGAATTACCAACAGTTAAATACAATAAATGGTTTGGGGAATCTTGGTTTTGTTTTATTTAATATTATTCAGTGTGATTAACCTGCAGAGCAGGGAACCCTGTGTGCGGTGAGCAGGTGGAATAGTGATTTGTCTCAGTGGCAGCTCTCTTATTTTGTCAGTCCTGGCTTGATTCAGGGTTCAGGAGCTTCTGCATGGCCCACGATGAGAGGCAGCACGTGCGGTGAAAGACTGCCCAGGAAGGTCAGTCATGCTCGCAGATTAGAAGAGCTGCACTCTCGGTTAAAACAACTTCTTTTGCAGGTTGGATGGTGCTCCAGAGTTGAGGACCAACTCTTAAATCTCTTTTATCTCACATAAAAGATCCTGTTTATATCTGTATGTCAGAGAAACAATCAATTCCTGCTGTCCTGTCCTGTATGCCACTGACAATCTGCCCAACTGGTACGTTAGATTCTACTGCTCAGGAAACGCCCTTGTGCCTGTTCCTTGCTGTAGTGCTTCTAGTTAGCTTGGCTCTTCTTTCATTTGCCTATTGTTTCTAATACTTGGGAATAAAACTATGGAGAGAGACACTGAAGCTGTACTTTTAGCTTAATACAAAAGGGCAATGCAGTCGTTATGTTAATAGCTAGGAACTTTAAACACCTCAATTACCTCTCAGGCTTCCTGCATAATGTTTGGCAAGGCATGTGCTCTCCCTGTTTCTTACATATCCCTCCCAGAAGTCATGCATGATCCATATACTCATGAAAGGAAAATTAAAACCGGTGTGCTAAGCTGACTGGAACTGGAGCCAATGTCTTCATCCCCAAAGCTGTGGGAGTGCATCCTTAGAAGTTAGGAATAGTGCTGTCAGTATGATACTTCAATGTGACAATAGCCAAACTACAACTTTTTGTACTTCCAGTAGAAGTCTGAATTTGAAGCATTTCAAAATGGTAAATTCTTAATGCCAAAAGCTGGTTCTAATATATTTATTCACTTAGTGTTTCAGGTGTGTTAGATGGTTTGAAAAGCACGAGCAACAGAGAACCAAAGGACAGCATTCTACTAGAACTACTTTTTTCCATAAATGCACTTGCACAGTTTCTGTTAGCCCAGCTGAGTAAATCATATAAGGGGAAAAACATCATTGTGAAACCCTCGCTAGGCATTAGTACAAAATTGTCTTGGAAGATTAAAAATATTTTAAAACTGAGTTCTGTGAGTGGTGCTTCAGCTAAGCCCATGTTGACATATTCTTCATCTATAAATTACTGGGGGAAACGAATGGTGCCAATCTGGTGTAAGTAAATGATCAGAGCACATCATTTCCACAAAAAGGTAGGTACAGGCTAGAATCAAATTTTGCATCGTGGGTATGAGAGCACTACTCTGGGAAATAAGTACATTAGGGTATGGAGCTTTCTTAGCATCAGCTATTATATCCTTTTAAGCCATATTTCTGATAGTACATTTCCTTCTTGAAAATTGGGAATTTGTTCTATTTTTAAAGAAATGAGCTTATTGCAACTTGGCACACTTTGCTGTGTACACAGCTTTCTGTGCCACACGGGGACCACAGGGCAATTATCAGAGGCATCCATTGAAGGACTTGAGTAATTTGCCAAATGTTATTTTGTTTTCAGATAAAGTAAATAGTTATAGTACTGAAGGGCATTTAAGTGCTCTAACTTTTTTGTTTAGTTTATTTAAATTGTCTTGTTTCTCCTACCCTCTTCTGTCTATGGAGTTTTTTATGTGCTCAGGCACAGTTATGTGACTGACTGCCTTTAATGTCTTCTATGAATCTGAGCATACGGGAGCTCATCCCAAGATGTAGCTGTACAAGGAGGATAATTTAAAGAATGGGGTCAGAGGCTTCGTTAGCAGTTTAAAACACTAGGTCTTCTGTACGAGGAAACTAAATGATGGTTTTGACAGCTGTGGCATTCATTAAATAAAACAATACCTGGTACGAATGGTTTCGCAAAGGCTTGTGTTCTCCCAATAGTAGACTACTCCCTGTATTAACCTGCTGGTGTACTGCAGAAGAGACCCCCAGTCCTACCTCTTGCCCATCCAGATCATCACAGGAAGACCAGAGTCCCTTAATCTGCCTATTTTTCTACGCCTCCAATAACATGGAGAATGTACATCACAAGCCTTTTAATTCTACCTTCTGCTTGCTTCTGATCTTATTTTTAAACTGTTCAGTGTTCCTTTTCAAATGAGAATAAGCACTGCCATGTGTTCCATGTGTGTTAACAAATGTCTTCAATACATACAAGCTGTTCCTTGAACAACAGAGCTAATAAAGCCTTGTTTCCTCTCGATTTGCCTCCCATGTTTCCTGTACTCAGACCAGTGTTGGACCCAGATGGCTGGTCAGGCATGCATTGCTAAGCTGTTGGGTAGGTGCAACATCCCTCCCTTTTCTTTCAGAGCATGCCCTATCTGTCTCCAGCTGCTGTTCATGAAGCTGTTAGGAATGCAACACCCAAGAGCTCTGCTGCTTTGTCATGTGTATTTGTGGCTGGCCAGGTTCGAAAGCCGTTACAGAGGACTGGCAGACATTGTGATCCCATAAGCCTTGTTTCCATAAGGAACCCAGGCTAAAATTACCTCCCATATTACATGGTATTGTATCACATTACTTAATGTGTGTCTTCTGGAAATGATAAATGCCAGGCAGCTTTCATTACCCACAGCACTAAGTGCACTCATAGTCCTTGTTACTGTGATAGTGCCATGAATTCCTAACATTTCCTGCTTTTTTGGAAAGAACTACATACCCTCCTGTGCTGTACAGCTCTGCTCTGTCAGAAAGCGCGCTTCTTTTCCTTTTATGTCCACTTTCCTCTTCTGTTTTCTCTTGCCAGGGGACTGTTAATTCTGTCATAACAGTATACTTAGTTGTCACTACCTCCCAGCTGGTTTTCAGAGAGGAGGAGGTCTCCGTTTGCTGAGGGAGGCAGGGAGGGCAGGGGGGAGTGGAAGTGGTGCAAAGGCTCTCTGCAGTTGACTTGCTCTTCCCTTTTGCTACTGTGCAGAGAATTCTCCATGCTGGCTTCTTTGCTCTGACTGCTTTATCACCTTCAGCAGCCAGCCTTACCTAATCCAAGCCGGTGTCAATCAAAGCTCCCTCTCCTCCTGCACTTATATCTTTCCTTACTTTCAACTTTTCACTGTTTTCAACACCTTCTTGTGTCTCTACTGACAAGTGCTTTTGAACAGATGCTACACTGCACCTTGTCAGATCTGTATAGAAATATGCATCTGGATGACTTTTCTGCATGCAAGAAAAAGAATTGGCATCCTTTTATATATCAAATAATGGATTCAAGGTAGTTTAAGTTGGAACTAAACAGGAGTGATTCTTTTGAGACTCTGATTACTACTCTTCATAGTATACAGTACTGCTGTTCATAGTGAAATATTAATATTTTCATGTGATTTTGTAGCAAATGTAACATGGTGAAACTGACATAATGCTCACCATTTCTGAAAGGCTGAATGTCTAAAAATGATGATAGGCAGGTCCCTTTCAGTAATAACAAATGTTTGAATTCATAGTAACTGACCCACAGCTGCTTGTGGAGTTGTAGGGTTGACTGTTCTGTTGATTTCTCCCACCCCAATCATACGTGTGCTCTGCAATGTATTTAATTACCTCTTTGATCCTGACCCAGTCCTCTTCCTAGACTTGGTGAAGAAAAACAGAGGAGAGACACAGGTGTTAAGGTATTCAGACTAAACTCATTGTTAACATAGAAAAGCAAATGAATAGACATCTTCTCCTCCCACTTCCCTTCAATTGTTAGCCCTTGCTATCTACTGTATCGACGATGGGTTTTTCTGACTTCTCACACCACCACCCCAACCTTTCCTCTTTTGGTAGCATCTTCTCCTGGGCTTTACAGGTGCGTCTAAATCTTAGTGGTGTTAGCATCAGACTAACTCCAGCTACTGAGTTCCTTTAATACCAGAATTTGAGAGCAGGATGAATGAATCCCTTCATCTAAAGTAGTTCGTGTTTTAACATTGTTCGTCCCTGGTGGATTGCTGCCCACCAGTATCGAGGTGGCTGGATTGCTGTATGTGAAAACAGCAGGCTGTGGAGCATGCAAAGCTTCATCAGCCTGTTTTGCATTAGGGTCATAGGAGGTGGTTAAAGGCTTTGTACATTTAAATGATTTTCATTATCTTGTCACAGTTGATTCTTGGTCTCAAATATACTTTAGTTTTCCTCACCTCTGAAGTTGTCCTTAGAACAGTGTTCTTGAGGGTAACAAAGGTGAATCCAGTTTTCTATTTTTCATCTCTCTTTGTAATTTTGTGTTGTGCTTTTATAGAATGACTTGTCATGGAAAAGAAAATGGCTATTGGCAAGCTGGTTTTTTTTTTTTAAAAAAAACAACCAAAAACAACCCACCTACCAAAAAACCTAACAAAACTCCCCACAAACCACCAAAGAAAAACCCCAGTGAAACAAAAAACCCCCAGGGTTTATTTGTCAGGTAAATAGAATGAACTAATATGGTCAGCAAACTGGCAAGCTGTTTGCTTTGTTGTTTAGCCTTTGACTTCTGAGGCTGGAGTTGACTTTCTGGGGGCATTTTACTGCCTTGACACATGCTTATGTGACCAGCTCTTCCCCTAATGTGAGGGAAAAGTAAACCTTGCACACAGTGCCAGGTCATGTATCTTAAGCTTATTCTATGTGGTCCTGTTCATTTTTGAGTCTTGTCATCTATTATGTGAGGTTATTTGTCCATCCCCATTCAAATAACTGTCTTGAGATACTCAGTCCCTGATGGCAGATGTGCAAGTATCAGTATGATCTTAAAACCTTATCTGCCGTTTTATGGGTTGTGTTCTGGACCTCCGGTGCTGGTAAAGGCCAGCGTTTGTTTGGTGCATTCTGCTCTGGGCTGGTGGTTTTTCACATCACATCTTTGAACTGTTGTACTTTGTTATTTGTTTTGTGTTGGTATGGGTGACTTATTATTCATAGCAGAACTGAACTACCACCTTAAAATGAACGCTGAAAGTTGTTGCTTTTCCTTTTTAACGATTTAATTTGGGACGTATTTGAGAGTGTATTACTATTAAAGCCTCACCAGCCAAAGTTTCCCTTAGGCAAAGAGCAGCAGTATGATGTGTTGTGCTTTCATATTGTGATAGTTGCAGGATATCAAGAGTAATCTTAACACTGAAGGAGGTATCAGGTGAGAAGAACCTTAGAGCTCTGAGTCTGCATTCCAGTGCGTTACAAACTGATACATGGACCTACTTTGGGTCTTTTGAGTAGTTGAGCCTACACTTTGGCATTGTTCCAGTGTTCACAAAGCCATTAATTTCTGATTAAATGCAGTAATGCAGGATGAGAGTCATCCTTCATAACATGAGGTATGTTCATAAGTCTGCACAGAGCTGAAGCCTCCAGGAATGATTCCCTGTATCACTGAAACCAGGCAGAGTGCTACAGTGTGCTTCAGTGGATGACTGGACTGGGATATAAAATACAGGCTGTAGCAGGAAGTTTGGCTCGATTGATTCTGGACATAATGGAAGGAGAAAATAATTAGAAAGGATTTGGCTGGAGAGCAGAGGTGTTTTGAGGCATGGTCTGGAGGTATTAAAGTCTATAAAAAGATGTAAGCTTCATCAGTGTTTGACCTTTTTGAGTGGAACTTAGAAAAACCCTTGGAGTCTAGAAGCCATTATGGCAAATATTTTTTACACAAGAATTTTTTTTTTTTGCAAAAATTACTGTTGTACCAGACATGAAGATTCTAACTGTGCTGACAGACAGAATGGCCAAGCCTCTGCACCTGGAGTGGCTCGTTGGTAGTCTAGTGATTGAGTTCATTCAGCTGTAATATCTGGTTGCTTTTAAAATAAGTTTTTTTCTTTTATCTGTTTTTTGTGCTTTTTTAGAAAAAAAACATGAGCTCTAAATGCAAAATCTTGGATTCAGCTTTGGAAACTGAGCACATGGCTCTTGTGTGGAGACCTGTTTAAGGCAATAGGGTTTTTTGTTTGTGTCCATTTGCATGGAACAGCATTCAAGATTAGGCTTCAGTGTAGTCTATCAATCCATAAATATCTGTTACAGATAAATTCTCAGGTAAAATCAATGGTACTGTTCACGAGGGAAAGCATAAGCATTACTCAGTGACTCTAAATGTTCAGATTAGTACCCAGACCAAGGCCCCCAAGTTGTTTTTTTTAAATACTAAAAATAATCATCTTCCCCCCTATATCAGCAGTGTGGTTATGAGCACTGCCCTTGAAGGCAGACAGCAGACAATCTGATTGCTTTTCAAATTGAATGCCTCACCTGCTGTTTGTAAACGTGTTCTTCTCTCATTTACCCTGTTACTGAACAAACAGTCATTGATTTCTGTTGCATGTGTTTTTTAAAGCAGCAACATCCAAGATTGGACACAAATGCGGAGCCTGTCTGCTTAGTGAGGTATCCAGCTTAAAATTGCAAACTCCTTAAACTGTAGCTGGTCCTTTTTATTGTTACTGATTCTGCTAATAAGGAGAATGAACACAGCTGAAGAGAACGCAGGTTATTAATGCACATCTGCCCTGGAAAATGTGAATTTGGAAATTCAGGGTGAATTGCATTTGACTTGAATATAGGTAAAGGAAAGCTCTACAGCAGAAAAGTGCTGAGACTGTATGAATGTATATGTGCCACTTCTTCCATTAGAATAGGATAAATTGCAAACCTACTGATGCCAGGGTTGTGGCAGAGGACAAAGTTTGTTCATTGTTCTGGAACAGGATCTGTGTTTTCAGTTAGAAAAAGACACATTGGATTTATCAAATGCAGGCTTTGTATTTTGTAGGGATTGTGTATATCCTTAATGGTATGTGTTCGGGTTTTTTTGTTCTGCTTTTGTTGTCCGTCACTTTTAAGATGTGTCTGTTTTATTGGTTCGCTTTTTCTGTTGCTGCAAC
The DNA here is from genome assembly GCF_963921805.1 of Phalacrocorax carbo. Taxonomy (NCBI): domain Eukaryota; kingdom Metazoa; phylum Chordata; class Aves; order Suliformes; family Phalacrocoracidae; genus Phalacrocorax; species Phalacrocorax carbo. The sequence goes on from NC_087528.1 coordinate 3,444,762, forward strand.
TTTGATTTTGTAATCATACCGGGAGGCCTCTAGCTCATCCTACCTGTTGCGTTAGGCACCATGCAAATATAAAATGGAATATAGGCTTAGTTTCCATGTAATAGCGTTGCTGACACGCAAGTCAAAGTGTGGGTGAAGGAGATTTAACCAAAAACCAGAAGATGAAGAAAAGCAGAGACTTAAGCTGTGATTTTCGAAGGTCAAACTGCTTTTTTATTTTTTTTTTTTAATTTCTTAAAGTATCCCTAGTAATTGAAATATGAGTACAAAGTAGAAATCTGCTTCAGGATGGGATTAACTCAAGTGCTGAAGTTAAGTCTAGCTTGCATTTAGATTTCAGAAACAGAAATTAACTTAGCGTTCTGGTCTGAACTGTCATCTAATGTAGGTGCCCAAAATTCCCCTGTGGCTCTCCACTGACTATGTATGCCGTCTAGAACTGGCTAATGTAATTATGTACAATCAAATGCAAGACTCCTGAGTTCATGTAGAAATGAGCCTTCTGCATCCTTACAGCGTTTTCATTTATAAATGACAAGATGCTGGTGTGAGACTGAGCAGTATGATATATTTCATTTCAGCATTAAAGGATTACTTGATTATGCTGTTCTGCAGTTAGATTCAAAGTATTTGCTACTCTTCATGTGAATACTTATCTCCATATCTTGGAGCGAAGTGGCTTCACAGGTGTGTCGAAGGAGTGCCTTACATTAACTATTCCACATGTTAAAGAATACTATAGCGTTTTCGATTTCTTGCCTTGGCCATAAGCCACATTTGTTTCTTCACAATAGAGATAATCAGTGCTACTGATGTGACAATATATAATTAAGGCATGTGGAGTTACAAGCAGTTTTATTGAAGAGAATATACAATAGTATTGTGCAAATTCATTAAAAGGTGGGCTGCGTTCTTCCTTATACAAATATGAGATTTGTGTTTGGTGAGCAATTACTTGCCGTCAGAGGAAGGGTCTTAGGCTTCTAGGGCCAAAAGTTTTACAGTCTTAAATGCGTGGAAATCTATTGACAGTAAAACCAGGCTGATTTACACCACCAAAGAATGAATTGCAGCTTTTCTCTACTTCGGATGGTGTTGCATATTATTAATTACATACCCTCGTTCGAATGTATGTAGAACATTCTAGCAAGTCTTGCTGCCAATGTGCTGACTAAACTGTTTACTGTTTGTAGATGATTCTGACTTCATAAACTTTTCCCTACTGGAATGTTCACCACAGAGTGTACTTCACAAGTCTGTGGACAGAGTAAATTGCCTTGACCGGTTGTGCCCAGGTGCCATGATGCTTTTCAGGCTAGCAGCCTGTACAGAGAAGAGCAAGGCACGCGTAGCTGTGGCCCTTACAGTGGGTTATATCCAGATACAAGCAAATTAGACTTAGACTAATTGGTAAGAGCCCATGTCTGTACAGATTCACAAGGTGTATGCAAACGTAATTCTAAGTACTTCAAAATAGTATATTCCCTCATAGCTGTATCCTTTGTAAATAATTGTGTTAAGGAATTCTTCATGTTTTGGACTGAGTTTTACAGCACAATTAGAAGAGAGAAAGGATGAGGAACCCCTGGTTTGGATTGTAAGACAGAGTACAGAAATCTGAAATAAAATCTTAAAGAAAACACAATTTTACTATAAGGTTTTCTGAAACTTACTGCTGGAAAAAATGTCAAAATAAGCATTGCTTTCCTAAGCCTTGCACGAGGATTAAAAGGGGGGGGGAAGCAGCAGGCTTGTATGAGTCTGGGCTTGTCTTCCAGGTCTAGCGCTGCTCAACTGTCACAAATTGTTGCTGTCACAACGTTAAGTATCACCTGAGATTGTGTCTCTTGTTCCTTAGCAATTAAATGCTGAAGTTTGTTACATATATTCTTTAGACATCGTCTATAGCTGCCACTGTTCCTGTTATAGATACTAATTATATGTCAGTGAAATTCAGTATGGATGCTCATAGGGGAATGAGTCAGCTGATGAGACTTCTGCATGTATACTTACCTCCGGGGCTAACCATTTAATTGAATCTAAAATCAATTTTCAATTAGTGGCAGTTTGGTACCTTATATTAGCTGTTAGAATTGTGAATAAAAGTAAAGAGAAAAGCATGCAAATCTATAATTACTTTTACCTTAATGAAATGAACATTAGCAGTATTAGGAAGAGATGTGCTGAGCACTTAAGAAAGAGTTCAGAAGGATAGTCGACACTGATCTGTCTAGAGATGCTAACCTTTACCAGGCTGGCGATGTGCTTGCAATTACTGCATTTATCAAGGCCAGAGCAGCTAGATAGAAATTTTGGCTGCTGTTTGAGAAACAGTGCATCCCTACACGATGCACCTGCGTTTTAGGTTATTTTCCCTCTTGAAATGGAAAGAAAAACTCATGGTAGGTCAGTCAATGCTTGGGTCTTAAACCAGCTCTGCCACTGGAAAAAGATAAGCTGGAAGCCCCAAACTGAATTTCTCTGTGAGAGAGACTTGACAGGCCTTATTTAGACAAAAATGATTTAAAAATGTATAAATGGCATGTGTGTCTGAAACCCTGGAGAATATAACTGCTACAAGTGGAGTTTCTGTTACTAGTTGTTTTAAAAGTTTCTAAGATCTTGTCTGGTTTTTCAGTAGGTTGGAGGATATTTGTCTTCTAGTGCAAGACACCTAGACCATGTCCCATGAGTGCACCTACATCACCTCATAGTTGAGATCTGGTCAATAATCTTGCATTCAATTCCATACTGCAAGCCTATTCCAGAGCTACCATTATTTTGCAACCATTGCCTTTTAGGCTATTCGTTTTAAATTGTTGCAACATAAAATCAATACAAAGCAGCAGGGCTCAAATGGTAAACACTGAAAACGGGAATGCTGTTTCTTCTGCTAACCCTTCCACATGTGTGTTCATTATTTTTAGCACTGGGATTGTGTGTTTCTCTTCCCCAATTTCCAATAAGTTCTGTGGTTCTGTAAACAGCCTAGGTGATTTTCTCTCAAGTGTTTCAGTAGAAAGTCTGTCCAGGTCTTTCACAGGCTTTTGGGATGTGACTGACAGTGGAGAAGCAGTTGGAATGTTATAAGGACAAAGTGGATGGTCTTCATATTTTGTTACTTTTCTGCATTACATAGCAGCATAGACTGGGTTGGAAGGGACCTTTGAAAGTCATCTAGTCCAACCCCCCTGCAGTGAGCAGGGACATCTTCAACTATATCAGGTTGCTCAGAGCCCTGTCCAACCTGACCTTGAGTGTTTCCAGAGATGGGGCATCTGCCACCTCTCTGGGCTACCTGGGCTAGTGTTTCACCACCCTCATTACAGGGGCGGGCGGAAATTCTTCCTTATATATAGTCTAAATTTACCCTCTTTTAGTTTAAAACCATCACCCCTTGTTCTACTGCAACAGGCCCTGCTAAAAATTCTGTCCCCATCATTCTTATAAGTCCCCTTCAGGTACTGGAAGGCTGAACAACCCCAACTCTCTCAGCCTGTCCTCGTAGGAGAGCTGCTACAGCCCTCAGATTGCTTTTGTGGCATCTCTGAACCTGCTCCAACAGTTCGGTGTCCTGCCTGTGCTGAGGACTCCAGAGCTGGATGCAGTACTCCAGGTGGGCTCTCAGTGGACTGTCCCACTAAAGGACAAGTAGGCAGCATTAAACCCCCACAGTCTGCCCAACATCCACCCCCCCCACCCCCCCCCCCCAAAAACAAAACAAAACAAACAAAACAACAGACTAACCCCAACCAACCAAAAACCCACCACCACAAACATGCATCACAAGTTATGAAGGTAATTTAACAATGCACGTGTGGTATCTGAAGTATGAATTAGTGAGATCTTTTCACTTTGAGCAGCACTGTCAGCTGTAGACTCTTTTAATATTCACCCCAAACTCTATATAACTACAGTAGCAAGAAATTCCCCAACAAGATCTGAATATAGGATCTTGCTACTTGAGCACCTACTTATATGCCTCTTCCTTAGCTGTATTTTAAAAACACAGGGATGGCATGGAGCACTGGCTGATCGTCTTATTGCTGTGTGCATTTCTGAAACTGCTATTGCATTTCTTAATGACACAGTTGAATTTTGTTTAGGTTTGTTAAAAATGTTATGGCTGCCATGATTCCACTTCTAGCAGGAGTACTTCTCTGCTACTGCTGGACTTGAAAGCCTGTGTCCCATCCTGCAGCAAACGCAGAGCAAGTGCATTTGCAGTAAGCGGGGCTTTGTCTCTTTGGTCTCCTGTTAGTTCTAACAACACCCAATTTCTGCCTTGCTCCCTGGTGAGTGTTAGAGTAGCCCCAGAGCTACACTGATTTAGTCTGATGGCTTAAGGCCCCTGGGGCTGTTCCTTGAGCAAGGGTTGGACAAGTTGCTGGAGATTCCCCCATCATACTCATTCTTCCTTGGTTGTTCCCTTCATACAGACTGGCACCGTATCGATTCTTTGCTACTGGGATGGTCCCCAGAGAACGGACCGGTGCTGTTTGCATGCTGATGTGTCAGTGTCCTTTGTAGTTCTTCCTACTCCAAGTCAAATATAGGTAGTAAAGGAAAAGTTGGAAGAAAGTTTGTATGCTCCTGAGGATTTTCTTTGCTGTCTTAATGCTGTTATCATTGGCTGGGTAATATGTATGGCTTTCTTCAAGTATACTGTGGCTACAAAGGGCCTTGATTTAGCATTCAAGCTTAAATCTCTTCCAGTTATGTCAAAGTTCAGTTCTAAGGCTGGATCTTAGTTTTCTGTCTCAGCCTCATTTCTACCATTTACAGTAATAATTACAGTAAATCATGGCAAAAAGGCCATCTCTTGTGCTGCAGTTTAAATTGATTTCCTGTAAAAAGTCCCATTTATATATTGATTAGCATATTTTTTTGTGGATTGTTATAGAAATTGATTTTTTTTATTTTAAAAGAATTTTTTAGGTATGTGTGACACTTCTAAGGAGCGAAGAGCATTTTTTTATTACAGTTTCTTTTTAAGCTTGGCAGTTAGGGCAGTTTGAAGGTGAGAGAATTCCTTTGAAGTCTGTGGGGTTTTTTACTACTGGATTGCTCAATAAGCTTGCTGGGGGAAAAGAGGGAAAATAGGTGCCTATTGATCTTCTATATTAATCTGAGTAGTTAATGCTATATTTTCTTTCCCTTCTCTGCTCCATAGACCCATAAGACTCTGGTTTTGAATTAACTGTTGTGAAGCAGTCCTGTTTGCAACCAAAAGAAGGATGTTTGGTGGCCCCATCCTATTGGCTTTGACAGAATCTGGATGAAGACCTCAGTGTTGCAGTGAGCGAGTAACCTGCGTTAGGGAGGTAGCAGTGGTAACAGGATGCTCTTGTTGAAACAGCACATAAAATACATAGTGACAAAGATTAGCAAGGATGCGGTATGTGTAGGGAAAGGCAGCTGCTGTGAAGGTGCAGCCTTCGCTGTACAGAAGATTTCAGTACTGTTTTATAGGCAGATGCCTGACCAACAAATCTTGAAAATGTTGGTTGTATGAGATGTATTTCTTGTATTTTCTAGTGCATCTTAACAAGGAGCAACACAGAAGAGCCAACTCTTCCACGTTGGTGCTCTGGGTCTTCAAAAGGAAAAAAAACCAGTCAATAAATACTTAACACTAGTATGAATTACGTAAGATAAAATATGCAATTGTTCCTCCCTATAACAGAGATTAATAGGTCTGGATATGGAATGCCATAAAAAACAAAATACCCTGAATCTTTACAAGCAAAACAGCATTAGCTGTGAAGAAATGAATGTTTGCAATTGTTCCTACAAATTTCTGGATGTTTATCGAAATGTTAAATGGGCCTCTGTGTGAGAAGCCATTGGCAACTGTAACTAAATTTTCCCTAAACATATATAATTTATGGCATGCTTCTCTGTAATAAGTAAGACTTTAAAGGCTTAAGGATCTTTAGATGTACTGCAGCAATGTCTTAATAAGCTTCTGCATCTTACTGAGTACTTCAGTTATCTTTAATGACTTTTACTGTTCAAGTGTTCTAAAAGTTTATTTACCAGTTCCTGTTTACATTAATTAGTATGGTTATTTCAAAATCAAAACATTTACAAGCACTTTAGTTGAAGAGATCTTATTCTTATCTCATTTTATAAAGTTCCAAAATTTATTGTTTCACACCAATATTGGCTGCTGCAAGTGGAAAAAAATGTATATAATTTCTGTCCCTGAGCCAAATAAAAGGAGCTGTGTGTAATGCTGTGGAGAAAAATCACCAAAAAGAAAACATTGCAGAGACCCCTCCATCATCTTTCAAACTTTTATTCGGCTAGTGATGGTGGGCTAATAAAGTTTGTGGTACAGCAGTGAAAAGGCTGGTGCTGGGCACACTAGAAAATCAGAGCATATAGCAAGGTTGTGCTTTTCATGCTGACTCAGTTAACAGCAGTTTTCTGGTGAGACCAGTGCTCTGTCAGCACGGTCTTTGTCTCATCTATCAGCACCAAGGTAACACCAGTTTCCAACATAATTTTAGAGGGGAATAGCTGATGTGAATGATGCCTCTCTTCCTTCAGTGACTACAAAGATAAAGTAGGGAGTGGTCTGCTGTCTTGCACCTGGAATATTTATTTATGTATGCGGAAAATCTTCCCAGAAGATGTTGCCAGAGTGCTGGGAGCTTTGTGAAACTGAAATTCCTTATTTCACTATGTCACTTAATCCATATTGCATAGCTGTTTTTTTCCTTCAACGCTTTCATTGACAGAGCATTGTTATTCTCAGAACCTTCAACTGCCCCCGATAACTCCGCTGAAGAATAATCAGTCTGGGAATTTTGTAACTAGGTGTAATTTGCAACCCCCCTGTTTTTTTTAGCTCTGTGCATTGATTATTGCTGCTTAACATTTAAAGATAAATTAATGCTGTGACACACAAGAATTGGCATAATAAATAGGAAGCTTGCCAAGCCGTTCGTTAGGTTCAGATAGAACTAGCCTGTGTGCACTTGTGCACATCCTGCAATTTGTGCAACATTGTCCGATACAGATAACACTCTGCAAATACAGAATAGGCATCTTTATTACTCTTCTGGTGACTTCAATATTTTAAAATTTATATTCACCAGAGACAAGATGTCTTGGATCGTCTAATTCTACATTTGAACCTGACAGTCCTTTACAAGCAAGGACAGCTCAGCAGTGAATACTAAATTGTAAAAATAAGGAAGAGTTCTTTCAAAGGGCAGAATACATTGGTAATGTCATGTGTTATAACCTATAAACTGTACCTCTACCTCTATAAATACTTGAAAGGCTGTCAGGCTTCTTAGAGAAAAACTTGATGTCTCCAGCAAATAAATTTTTCTAAAATGTTGACCCTCTGTTTTTCTTGAGGTGGTTCAGCTATGGAGAAATTGTCATGATCAGGCATGCTCCATCAAGCTGCTATTTTCTGTGATAACAGGTGTTTGTCAAACTTCTCTTCTAGCTGTCGCCAGGACATGGAAATACACAGTGGTGCATAGGAAGGGAGAGTGAAAGCACTGCAATGCTGTTAGTCATCTTTGCAATTGCCTAAACACGTATCTGCCTTTTCAGTGCTTTCAATTATCGCCGTTTCTAAGGAAAATTTATGGTTCTGCATAGACAGCAATGTTTTGGGTCCTTTACTTTGTTCCACTTTAAAACATATCATACGCATTTCAGGACTTACTTGTTTCAAGCTATCCAGGCTGTGCTGGTTTTGGCTGAGAAGGGGTTAATTCTCCTCACCGTGGGGGGCGGCTGCCTTTCCAGCTTCCTGCGCTCTGAACCGTGGCGGGGGCTGGGAAGGGGTGGGGCCCTGGCAGGGGCGGCTGACCCCGACTGGCCAATGGCAGGTTCATTCCATACCACGTGACACCATGACCAGTATATGAAGGCGGGGCAGTTGCGGCTCGGGGGCAGCGCGGCAGTGGGTCGGTGGACGGCTGCGGTGCGTGCGGCTTGTTTTGGCGGTTCATTCCCCGCCCACCCCCTTCCCCCCCCAGGGCTTTGCGCCTCTTGTTGTTCTCCTTTACATTGCATTTCTGTTGTTTCTTTTAATTATTAAACTGCTCTTATCCCAACCCACGAGCGTTACCCTTCTGATTCCCTCCCCCATCTACCGGTGGGGGAGCGAGCGAGCGGCTGTGTGGGGCTGAGCTGCCGGCTAAACCACGACACAGGCAGATTCATGTCGCAATTACCAGCCATGGCAACTAGACAATATTGGTGTTATGGTGAATCGCAGTATCAATAACTACCTTTAGGCTTAGTTTAACATCAGTTAAAGTTAGTAAGTAGCTAAACCTTATGGTTGGTGAATGGTTTCTAGATACTGTGGCTAGATTTAAGTTTGTATCCTTACTCGTCTTCCAGTAATTTGTCTAATGATTATTCTGCGTCTACAGTGTCCTGTGGTGAGGAGTTCAAGAGCTTACCTGCCTCTCTTGTGGAAGGGAAAAGCACCTCTTTTGCTTTTAATCTGCATCCCACTAGTTCATTTGCCTCCCCCTTCCCCATGTAGCAGTTACTTTTCCTTTTTTGATCCTTCCAAAGATTTTCTGCCACCTTGGGCATGCCTGATGTTAAGTGATATCAAGAACTTCTGTCTATTGTGTGTCTTAGGACTCCTTGAATACTGAGGAAAGACAGAACAGGCATTTCCATCTTTCAGGCAAAACACTATCGAGGAGGCCCTTAGACTCGGCCTCTGTGAGGAGCACAGAGGAAGGGTGCTTATCCGAAGAAGATTGAAGCAGACAAAGAGTCTTTGTTGCCAGCATTTTGACTTTGCACGTGGGACTGCACTGAGGCGATGAGATGTGATGCACTGTAGTCATCTAGAGCTGACTGCTCTTTCATCAATTAACACAACTCAAAGTACCCCAAAGGATTCTGTAACTGGGCACTGCTCTTTGGGAAGACAAATACAGAGTAGTAAATAGCATATATATATATATGTGTACACACACACACACAGAGTTTTCTATGTGTCAGTTAGCTGAGGTACTGTGGGGACCTCTTGCCATTCTGACTAATATTTTGTTGTTTCACTCTGCTCCCTTTTCAGCTTTCTTGTATCTGCCTCATGGCTACCTTATGTTGCACAGAATAGTAAAAGCTCTCCGGGTCAAAAGTCCTTTTAGTTCAGTACTTGAACAGCACCAGAAATAACCAGTGTAGTTTTCTGGTCTCGCTATCTGTAATGTACTTCAAAGAGCCTGCAAGCAAAATCAGCTCATGAAATCACATTTCACATATGTGAAATATATAGGTTTTGGCTGTGACTTTGAAATTATTTAACGTTATTTTGTCTCTTCCTGTTTTTCATAGTAAATTAGTCCAATCTTGGCATACAAAACCAAAGAATGCCAATCCAGGGAAAGCAGTGAGAAGATACTCCAGAATTATTCACTCTATATGCCACGTGCTTCCTCAGCTGTAGTGGAGGGTTTCACAAACAATTCTTCAGTAAATTCTCACTCTGAAAGTGGCTCGTATGGGCCGTGCTGCCTGGCCGCTGTGGCTTCTTTTGACTTGTTTAGTCATCGCCGGGCAGGGCATGCTTAGTGACCTACAAAAGAAAAGTGTTGAGAAATTCATTCCTTTGAAGAATGCGATAACTGGTACCCTTCAGGCACATACTGCAAAAGGACAGGACTAACACTGCCAGTATTATCCTTGTTTTTCTGTTACAGGGAAATTTAGCTGTGAAAATGGTGGTGTTTTAGCTGTCGTTTTAGGCTGCCATGGGTATGTCGCCAGTCTTTGGGGCAAACGTTCAGTAGTGGCTGGAAGGCTGTACTGTGTAGCTCGGAAAAGTGGCTTTGAGTCATCTTTATGTTTTTCCTTGGACAAAGTTGGAGGTGCTGAATTTATTCTCCTTAAAGCTGCTTTAATGAGCTCCAGTGGTATCTAAAATGGCCAGCAACTGGCTCTTGCAGTGTCTTGGCCGTGTCCCTTTCTCTGATCACAGGCACCCCTGACCACAGCAGTGCCTGTAGAGCTGGTCATTGCCTTGGTACGGTAGTACAAGGCTCCTTAACTGCTAGTCTGGATAGCATTGGCTGACAATGTTAATTTCTGCCTGGAAATTGAGTTTTAAACAAATGATTTTCAGATAAGTTTTTGTGCGTACAAGGCATTGATGAGAATGAAGAAATGCATAAACCAAAGGCTTTCTGACAAACACAAATTAGGAAAACTTAAGCAAAGTTAAGTGTTGATATCTGGTTCCCATATTGTGTTCTTCCCTCGGCATCTGCTGTGCAGATTTAGCAGCTGAACAGGAAACCTGGCAATGTCTGGGCAAACAGATTGTGACAGAGTGCCTACCTGGGAAGAACAGGTTGGGACTGCTTTGACTGGCTAGTGAGGGAAGCTGGTTTATGCAGATGCCGCAGGAGGAGAAAGTAGTGAACGTACTTTAAATTTGTGAAATGTGGGCATCTTTTTCTACCTTTCCTTGGTAGAATACTAGATGAGGTGCTTCAGTTTCCTTCATTTTCCACATAGGTGACTCTGAAGCCTGGTTTACCAAAACACGTATGTTTTATTTGCAGTGGGGTCTTATGTGCTTGAATGCAGGGTGTGCTGCCTAACATGGGACACGAAGGCCAGCTAAGTCTAAGAGATCTCATTTGGTGCTCGGCACTGGTTAATAGTATTGAATAGTGGCTCAGAAATTGAGCACCAGGCAACATTTTTGCTGAGTTTGTTAAAATAACATGTGCCCTCTGTCCCTCCAGAAGTCTGTAGTGCAGCCACATAAAGGGGCTGAATTATGGTTGATTAGGTCAGCTCACTTTGGGCTTTTTCTGACCTTAGAGTAGTGCTTGGCTTTGCAGCCTTGATTATGCTATTTAAACAAGGGATATTTGTGTATTGTTTTTACAGGAGGGTCAGTGGATAATGGTGAGTAGGTTTGGGCTTTGTGTTTAATTTTGCACACAGTTAAAGGAATATATTCCAAGAAAGCTTCCCGAAATTATTCTTTTAACTTTCTCTGGCTTTAATTGGTAAATTACTTTTTGCAAGTCTGTGAGATGGAGAGTCTCATTTCCTGGAGTGATTTGATTGGCAATTTAGAGATGATTTGTTAAACTGAAAGGGTGTATTTTATAAGATTAAATATGAAATTGCAGAACTGCTCAAGGGCATAATTGCCCTGCTTTCTCCTGGAAACATTCTTGTGCTGGAAATGTAGACACCAAACATGTTTTTGCAACATTGGTGTTGAAAAAGAAACACACTGATAAGTTCATTTGAGTGGATACTTGACTCTCTGCTCCATCCTTAAACCTGTTCTTTGCTAACAACCCCCAAAATTTTATTGTAAATAAACAAACCTTGAACCATAATTGCAGCAGATTTAAGTAATCAGTCTCTGTTGCACGCTTACAGTTTTTATCTGGCTAATGTTAATGCTTTTTGGTTTTGTAGTTTGTAAGCTCATGTTTTTTTATGTTTACAAGAATTCACTTTAACTTCTCTTACTAAATAGTAGATATCCAGGTCTAGTTGAGGGATTCTAAGACATTTTTAGCTTCAGAGATAGCTGTGGTAATGAGTTCCACTCTCTAGTGATATTGTTTAATTTGCTATGCTTTAATATAACTGGAAATCCTCTTATATTTAGAATACATTTCTTCAATTGAGTGGTGAAAAATTACTACTTTGGGTTTTTTGCCCTTGGTCAGGTTTGTGTTGTATTTTTCCTTTCCCCTAGACAATGAAGCATACTGCTAAAGCCCAATTATATCCTTACGAAATTTTTAATTTTCTTCCTTTAGGTCTACTTTACTGTAATATTTGGGGGGTTTATGGGTGGTGGTTGGGTTTTTTGTGGGTGGTTTTTTTTTTTCCTTCCTTCGAAATAGTGCAGGGAAAGGATCAGGAAGCCACAGCATGTTATTTTTACTTCCTAGAAATTCCAATTAATTTTCAGCAGCAAATGAGTGAGAGAATTGTTGGGTATCCTGTTGTCTTTTGGGAACCAGGAAATTCCAGGAGCCATCAGCCTACTAACTCGTGATGTGAATTGCAGCTTTCTCCCTCGGTGTGTTCAGAAGCTCAGTTAAAGTATGGCTCTACACCAGATGCACCCAGTGTGGAGCCTAATGCTATAAACACTATCCTTTCTAGTCTTGTCTCACCCTTATTGCCTCTTTTCTCAGCTGGCGTAAGCACTTTCTTCTGCTTGCAGTGCAGATGCAGTTTGGCCTTGCTGTAGTCATTTCACATAGGTCACAGATTCTGACTTTCCCGTCCTGTTTGATGCTGACCTAGGAGAAAGGAGGAACAAGACAGGTAAATATAATAAAAACATGTCCATGTTAACATTACTAGGAGGTCAAGAAGCAGGTTGTTAGGTTTAATATTCAGTTTTAGTTTTAAAAGTTGCTTTGGGTCCCTTAAAAAAAAAAAAGTATGTCACACTCAGCCTGCCAGATGTGAAGCTGGAAAGACAGACTTGCCCTTAACCACTGGGGGAAATCCATGCCTCTAATACCAAGGAGTTCGCCGATTCTGATAGTTATTGTTGCTTTTCTTTTACTACTGAAAGATCAGAGTGGTATCTCTGGCGAGCGAGGAGCCTACCTTCAGACACTCAAGCTGGAAAACTGTGACCTATAGTTATGAAGGGGATATCCAAAGCCAAATTAAGTCTAGGTCAGACTCCTCCACAATGCAGTAAGCAGATTAATTTTAAAAAGAACTACTCAATTAGCGACTTTTAGATTATCTTACAGAGCAGAGGGAGCTGACTGCCATTCCTGCTGCTGAAAGTTTGAGGAGAGCTTTTACAGCAAAGGCCAGTATAAACCACCCAATTACGTCACCATACCAGTCTGTTTTTATTCCTAATAAATCTCATAGACTTAATTATCTTTCCACATAAGCTTTAGCAGAAAGGCTTTTCTGGTTGGGGTTTTCTTGGTTTGGGTTTTTTGTTCTTTTTTTTTTTGCTTTTCCTCATTTGAAATTAAAAAATTAAAAAATTCTTCACCCAAGAAAGAAAATTGCAGGCTGTGTGATGTTAATTCTCAAGGAGTGGGCAGAGCAACTGGGTTCTCCCTTTTCCCATTGCTGGGAGCACAAACAGGGCAGGGAGAAGTTGATGGAACAAATATGGCAGAACAAAAATTCTACTTTCAATAACTACTTGATAAAGAGACTGTATAAGATGTCTATGTACAGAGCAAACTCTAAGCGGATAGAGGGCAGGGCACACAATTTATTAGAGATGTTTTGGTAGCTAGAACAGGGGATGGACCTTGTATCTTTTAAATAAAATGACTGATACAGAAAGGCTGCAAATCACTTATGGCAGAATATTAATAAAGGCCAGAGTGTCTTTAATGCTTTATGCTGTAACTAATATTAATAAACTATGTTTAATCGCTGTTATTTGACCTGATGGAGTCATTCACAAATTAAGGGTATGTTAAATGAATTACCCTTTCTGTCTTTGGGAAGTATGAGCACAGCATCTCTACTGATCTGTTACCGCTTATGGCTTGGGACCTCAACAGGCTTTATCTTGTGTTTCAGTAATAGCTTAAGTATTGGCGTGGTGGAGCACTGTAGCTCCCCCTTACTAGCCAGTTAGAAAATAATTGATTTTTTTCTTTTTCTTAAACTTTTGGCATGCTTTATGTGCACAGTTCAGAAGCTTGTCATTATTTAACCCTTGCTTGTTATATTGAGACCTTCATCAAAGCTGTCTCTTTATTGACAGTAGTGAACACAATGTATCACTGTTCATTGCTCTTGAAAAAGCCTCAAGTATTTGATATGCTGTCATGCCCTGTTGGACTCTAGTCTTAAAAGCCACTACCATTTTAAAGCCTGTCAAGAACAGTGTACGTTCCCTCTTGCATAGATAAATACAGAGTAATTAATTCTATAAAAAGCAGTGTCTTTTATTCTGAGTTCTAGACTGTTATAAACCAGTTTGTATTTTAACTGAAAGAGTACTAATGGGAAAAACATGTATTTCTAGCATGGCTAGTGTACTGAGGGTGGCGGCAGTGAATCAGTCAGCACAAAATGCTGCTTTTGTTAAGCCCTCCACTGCTTCAGTGTCTTTTGACAAATCCCGCATTTGGCTGTGAATTAAACCGATGGGTTCTCCTTGTATTGTGTGTCAGATCTATGGAATTTGACAAGAGAGCTCCCTTCCAGGTTTTTACACCTCCCTGCAGGATCTCTGCAGCACTGCCAGAATCTCTGTGGAACTCTACAGCACGCACTTAAACGTGCACAATAAATGCAGCACTTACAATTGCATGCCACACACCCCTTCTGCAAGAGACCTCGTCTAGAAACATGTTGCGTGCAGGCCTGTGATGAATCAGCAAAGTGGCTGTGATAATGGCTTTAGGGGGGAAAAAAAAGCCTGTTTGTTGCGGCTGCATTCAGCAGCAGCTATAGCGCTGTGGAATACTTAATCTAAAATGATCGGGTTTATTTCATGTGGCTTTGGAAGATGGTAAGGTAAGCATGCATTCTTGCAGAGGCAGGCAAAAGTTTGCTGAGGGGGCTTTTAATAGCTGGCTTTGCTATGGTATTAGCAACCACTCTGTAAACCCAGACATAAGCTATGGCCAAATGTGCCTGAGGCAGTTTTCCTGGATTTCTACAGCTCCGGTTCTTAAGTGTATCTAGTTTTTCTTAAACCAGTGGGAGTTAGGTAGTCAAACACTTCTGGCAATTTCTCAGTAATTTAGAAGTTTCTTGATAATTTGACCCTGAGGTCAAAACAATATTTGTGTGTCACTGAGTGGTATTTTTTTCCCTAGCAAGTATATATACCATTCCATTTACAAAATTACCCAGTACTAATACGTGTTGTTTATGGCTTTGGCTTTTTTGAACTAATTGTGCTGAATCTCTGAACCTGTCAGATTTCCAAGCAGGGAGAGAGAAAGATTTGCTAAATGGTGATGTCTTTCAATTCCCAAAAGAATAAATTTCACATGGAAAATAGTAACTTCTTCCTGACTACTTGCATCTTAACCAGTGGGAAAGGCAGAAGGCTTGTTAAAGAAATGGACCCAGAAATGAAGAAATATCCAGGAAAGTGGTTGACTCTGCCACATTGGACACTTCTAAAATTTGGCTGGACAGGGTGCTGGGCCATCTTGTCTAGACTGTGCTCTTCCTAGAAAGGTTGGACTAGGTGATTCGTGAGGTCCCTTCCAACTTGGTATTCTGTGAAATAAAACTGCATTAAGGTAAGGGGCAGAAATGAGGCTGTGCTGGTTTCAGCGATGGGATGGGAGTTGCAGGAGTTACTTGTCAATGTTAGGATTCAATGCTGTCAGCCATGGCGTCTGGTCTGCAAAGCCACAATCATTGTCTCCAGCAAAGAAATTCTTCCTTCTTAACATAATACTACTGTCTGCCAAGCACGTCAGTGTATGTTCTTCATGTAGTTTTGTCGGCCTTCTTTCCGCTGCATGGTGAGCCATGCAGCGTGTGTCACTAACCCTTTCAGGCCCTGCTCTCCCTTGTGCTGTGAGGCCTGAAGTTGATTTCTTACCAAATAGTTTTGGAGGTAAAATATTTTTTAATCATGGCCAGAAAAGCCCTTAGAAACATCTATGAAGGAGTAAGAAAATAATCCTGTTTTCTTTCTGTCTTTGCAAGCATTACTAGAATCTGCTTTCTCACCCTGTCCATTTATTACCACTGCATCATATCTTTGTGAAATCGGGTATCTCTTGCCCCAGACTGTGGTGGGACTCTCGGTTTGAAGGGGCCGTTCAGGCACTGACAGTTTTTCTTGTGGATGTTTGGCAATGTGGGTGTTGGTGTATGAAGTGATTATACCTTGTAGTCACACTGAGACCGAGAGAGGGGTTGGTTGTGTTTATTATAAGTAAATCTCATGGCAGAAGAGAGATCTCTGTATTTTAAAATGGCTGATTATATTTCTGACAAGTGAGGAAGGCCAGTAAGATGAAGTTGGAAATGCAGCAGGTAGCCAAGTCTAAGGCCCACTTCAAATATAGATAAAATGATTTGTATGGTTTAGTAGTCTCTGTTCATATACTGCTATTACCAAAAAAATCTGACCGCCCTCGTCAATTGTATTTCTCACATAAACAAAATAGGGCTCATTCTAGTCTTTTTAATGTCTTGGTAGGGTCACTGTACCACCTGAACAATGTAGCTGGGAAGAAAAAAGTGTATTCTAATTTCCAAATTCCTGCTCTGAACAGCTGGGGAGGGTTGGAGGACACCCTGGGAAGGATGGATTTTTATTTTATGGGTCAATGTACTGTTGGAATTTAGAGGCAACATGAGGCTAATTCTCTTTAGGTTACTGCAACTCAGTGTTTTGTGTGTGTGTGGTGTTTTTTTTTAGAAAAAAAATCAGGATGGGATTCAAATGGGTGCTGGCTTTTTTTGGTGGGTTCCCCTCCACCCCAGCCAGGCTCCCTATTATAATTCTTAATGTATAAAAGCTCTCGACAGAGACGAGAGAAGCTTGTTCCCTCAATACGCAGTACAGGAATTGTAGTTTTCTGTGCTGTGGAACTGTTTATGGATATTTGCAGTAGACAACCTGTTGACTAATGGTATTGTTTATACCTGAAGGTTGCTCAAAGCTAGCAGAGCAGTGCCTCAGAGACTTTGCTAAGAATGCATTTCTCACTTAGGGCTTGTATAGATAAGAGTCCTAATTCACCACTGAGACCCCGTTTTCTATGTAACTGTAACCAGACTGAAATGGAAGAATACAATGGGGAATCTGGCATGCTATCTTGAATCTTTTAAAAGCCTACTTATTCCCAGTACTAACGTTTCTGTCTACTGATTTGTTTTTCCTTGCAAAAATGTTGAGCTCTGCTAACATTTCTGAAGAACAAAATATAAAGTATTTTGTCCAGCATGGATAACTTGGATCACTTTTGGAGGTGAACTTACAGCAACTGAGACAACACGTTAGAAACAAAGTATGTGTGACGATTCTCATGGAGCCAAATGTAATGGGGCAGTAGAGAGGTGTTGCAGAATGGTTGGAAATAAAGCTCTGAGGGATTAACTGGCTTGGCATTTAAGGAGACGGCAATGTCATCTTCTTGCCTTTAGCATTGGATTTCTCATTGTGTATGGGATGATTTCAGTAAGTGCCAGCAAAGAGCTATTAAATCTTAGCTCACTCAAGGGCTTGGCTGTTTTGTAGGGACTCCAAAAGAAATTGGAAAATGAGGTATGAACAGAAAACTTTTTGTGTTATGGGATCTCATTTTTGCCCATAAGCCACAAATCTCATCGTACTTATTACAGAAGTCCCTGTAGACCTGATAAATAATTGATTTAAGAGGACTGTTCATGGAGCAAAGGGGAATGGAACAGCAAAGAGGTCAGCGGCAGGTTTGCACAAATACATGAGCAGTGACACCTTTAGTGTTGTATTGATCAGTACTGGTGAAAGGGGGAGATTTGTGCGGGGGCAGGAACTACATTATGAAGGGCATAAAATCCTCCTTGGCTTTAGCCCTGTGAGATATGGAAGAAAAACAAGTGGTTAGGTTTGAGGAATGACCAATACTTGGGGAAATGTGGACCTTGGCATAGTACCCAGAAGAGAACACATTTTGTTATGTTACGTGGTAAAGGGGAGGAAGGAGGATTAAGGGGTTTAAAGAACACCTATGAAGCCACTCGAAGAGTGGAAAAGAAGCTGTTGAAGCCTGAGCCATTGTAGTTCTAGGAATATTTGTCTGCTGCTGACCCATGTACAATATTCAAAGGACTCTACAGAGCGGCAGCTGGCTGTTCAACTCTCAATGCAGTGAGTGCCAAAATTAAATCTCAATGAAAATGCGGCTTTAAATGATGTTGTTAGCTTAAGTGTCAGTATTATCTATAGCATGGTTTTCTTCTCTCTGTGGGTGAATAACTTAAAAGCTAAGACAAGCAAGTGGTCTTAGTATCTAGAAGCTTCAGGGGTTATTCCAGTAATAGCCCAAGTATTAACATTAAACACTTTCTAGAGTTGCCCAGCCTCTCTGTCTTGCTGTGGGAGATGCATGCTGTCTGACTGCACTGTGCTTTGATGGTATGAGAACAGAAGAATAATCTCTATGTACAACATTTGTTTGGTTTAGGTTTATTGTAGGTAATTGTAACTATTTGTTCTGTAAAGGATTCCAGAAGTTCATGCAGCAAGTAATCTTAGGTGTTCAGAAGTCTTGTTTGGCTGATCGCCCAGAAGCCTGGAGCACCTATGGAGCTTGCCAGACAGGTGGAGGAATTGCACAGTCCAGTTTCTTTCATGACATCTTGGTAGTTTGATTGGATTCCCCACCCCCCCAGCTAAAATAAAGAATTATGGACAAAACTCAGAATGGGATGGAATTTATCAACACTTGGAGTTGAGGTTCATCTGAAACCTAATTTGAGGCAACTGCTCAAAGACTCTGCAGTGCTGGTTAAAAAATTAGAGACAATTTCATACTCTTTTTTTTTTTTTTTGGACAAAAATCATATTCATTTTCACCTAGTTATGAGAATTCTGAAAAAACTTATATTCTACGCCTAGTGAGGGCAAGAGCTGAGTCAGAGAAAGAAAACCATAATAGTAATACACAAACTAGCACAGTGCAGCTGCACAAAAGAATTACTGTAATGTCAATGGTATAGTGGCAGTTGGTATCCTCCCCTCAGTCCAGGACTGTGCAAAGTCCTCCTCCTTCACTGCAGGAGCACTGGGATCTGTGCATTAATTCCCTTATTCTCCTTGGATGAACTTGACAGGAAAATAGGAGAGAATTGAAACTAATAAGCAGGGACCCTCTTGGTGCTTAGAAACCTCCTTGCAGTGTTGTCTGAATTTTCTCTGTCCCAATGCTACACTGCCTTGCACACAATATCCCTCTGTGGTTCATGCCTTGTGTCCTGCAATCCACAGGATAAGAAAACTTCCTTCTCCTTAGCTTATATGCTCCTAGTAACCATTCACTTGTCTTAAGAACAAAAAATGTAGCAGATATTATATGACGCTTTTAGGGTATTTGCTCTGTGTGTTTTGCTAGTTCAAGCCGGGGCTGTGTCTCCACACTGTAGTTTATAACCTCTTGGGTCAGGGACTCACACAGCTGTGCACGTACAGTGCCTGACACAATTTGCCATCATTCTGGCTTGGTCTTTAGGTGCTATCTAAGAAATATGAGTAATAATGGTAATATGAAAGGAAGCTTCTTATCAGTTCTGAAGTTATTCAGAGCATCAACTTCAATAAAAAGTGGCATAAAGTTTCTAGTTTATGAACTTTACCTGAACTGAACAGCTAGGGATAGATAATCCAAAAAAAAAAAGGGTGTACTGTAACATCAGAATGTTTTGATCCTGAAACTGGGACTGTGCAATTAATCTGGTTTCCCAGAAGCTAGCAGATACTTCCAAATGTGAAATTATTCCACTTCTGCAGAAATGAAAGGAATCAAAAGATGAGCCTCAGCAGTTTCTGCTGGGACGGTGCCCAGGGTATGTCATTTATTTTGTAATTTTTTCCAATTAGATTATTTTTTTCTTTTTCAAAAGAGAGGATGTCCGACTATTTAATCTAATCTAGTTCATTTATTGTTTTTATCATGCTGAGCCTCTCACAGTAAATCCAATAGTGCTAGCGTAGCACAGACCTTGGTAGACCTCCTAGAAACTTTTGCACTTTTCCAGTGGCAAAGCTTATGGGGGTCAGAATCTTTTGGCTTAGTTATAAAGTACAGAATATTTCCATCCCCCTCTCATTAGTTGGGAGCAATTTGTGTGGAAGACAGTGTCAGAATTTTAGTTACACTTTTCAGAACTGAGGAGCATTTTAGAGGAGAATTTCTCGAAGAGGGTCACCTTCATCTGTTCTCTCTAGCCATTCGTTCCATAGCTGGGGGGGGTTGCAGGAATACCGCATGACCAGGTTTGCTGTAACCAGATGGCTTGGTGTTCAGCTGATTTAGGGATCGTCATACAGCAAGGGTGAATGTCTTAAAGACTATGTAGTACTGGTATAGCTGAACCTGCACCCGCAAAAGATATATCATTGCAAACTCTCTGCTTTTGATGTTTAATGACATCATTAAAACTACAGCATACTGTGGTCCTCTTCTGCTGCGTGTTGTAGCAAACAAGTAAACTGAGGATAAATCCAGACCCTGTGGAAATAAGTTGAAAGATTCCCATTAGCTTCTGTGTGAAGTGGACAGGTTTTTGTGAGAAGCTGAAACAGCTATTGAAAACAAAATTGACCTCCAGATCAACGTATAACTTAAATGTTCTGTGTAACTTCATCACCATCTGCTTGGAGTTCTGTTCACGCTGCAGAAGGTCACGTACAGAAACTTAGAGTAGACTTCAGAAGTGCCCTACTGTCCTCTAAAGGAAAACGTGAGGCATGGAAAAGAAAAGGTGCTTTTATTGCCAGCTGGATGCTGGTATCACTCGGGGGGGTGAGTTACCAAGAAAGTGTTAGCTATGCTTTTGGAGCTGCCAAGGAGGTATTTTTTTATATATAGTTGCACTAGTTGGATATATATAGTCTTTTTCTTGTGGTTATTTTAGAAGCAAGTGATTCCCGGTTCTGATTAGATGAACAGTGAAACATGTGATGAATGTATACAGAAATTATACAGATATTTTCTTACCAGTTTGGAAACTACCAGTGCAATAAGCAGTAACGTTGTTTGTTTACTGCTCTGTAATTGTCAAATAAAATGTGTAGTACATGAAGATCACTGTTTATTATTAAACCATAAGGAATCACATACGTTCGGCCTGATGCTCTCGGACCACGTTAAAAATTACAGTTCAACTTTGCAATTCATTATAAGTTAGGAAAAGGCTTATGATGTCACTGATCGGGGAATGCAGACTCCTCTCGAGTGCATCACTCAGTGTGTGGTACAAATCGTGGGTACAGGGGCTGCTTACTCGATTCCTCAGTAATGTGCTAGCATGCGTGTTTGGGGTGCTGAAAATAAAAATCTATAAATAACCATCAAAACCTATAAAAAAAAATGCCATTAAATTACCAAAGCAGATACATCAGCAGCCTAAACACCATCTTTGTCCACGTTTTTTCTTTTGTTTCAGCAGGAGGTGACTTCAGTGTTCTTAATTGTTGCGTTAAGGAAAATGTTATTGTTGGCAATTGCTGATCATGTATTGCAGTGGCCCTACAGAGGAAATCTGAAGCCCAACGACTGCTAACATCGCTGGCAGAAACCTGTGTTTTCCTTAGCCCTAGTGATCTGGATTTCACTTCTGTTCTTCTGCCTGGGAATTGCCCAGTGCTACAATATGGGGATTGATAATTTTCTTTCTTTTGTAGAGGAAGGCTTCATGCAGTCTAGATCACATGTAACAACGGTCAGGAAAATAAGCAGTAGGAAACATTGTCTCCTTTCTGTACCCACCAGAAAGGAAAATAACCTTAAATTTTTGCATGTTTTTGGAGAATTTCTATTGCCATATCCAGGTGTAAAAATAAGGATAAAGGCAAAGAAAATAACATTGTGCTAGTCTAAAACTGAGGGATTAAGTTGGAGATCTGCATCTTTATTGGGAGGGAACAGGTGCAAAATGTTCCTTTTGTGCCATTCCTTCCTTTTTTTGATTCTCTTCCTGTCTTTTCTGAGCAGGTTTCCCATAAATAGAACATGAATGGAGTTTCCTGCTGTACTCCAGATGGGAGGATACAGAGCTGGTATAATTTTAATGTGAAAGATAGATTAGCTTTCAATTATGTAAATATGCATGTTCTTCACTGAATAAGTGAAGACAAACTGGGAGGCATAGATGATAATTGTATATGGAAGGTGTGAGCCTTTGGAATTAATACACACGCAAGCTTTTCAATTTTGAACAGCTTAACGTGGCAGATGAATCGCTGACCTGATCTTGCAAACAGTTACCCATGTGCTTAGTTTTAAGTCCTTGTGTAGTACTGTCGCAGACAGTAGCTTAATCGAAATTTGGAGTGAGTGTACAATCAACAGATCAGATTGGAATGAAATTTTAAGCTTCTGAACAATTTCCCTATTACTTGTACATATTTGAATTTATCTATTTTAGGCCATTTTATGAAACTGTTCCAACTAATGCAGAAGTTTGTCCCCCTCCAGTTAAGTGTGTCACTAGAGAGCAGGCAGAAAAAAGCATCCTTGAGAATAAATTTACCCTAGAAAATGAATCAAAACTTCACCAAAGCATTGAGCCTCTGGAGTAATTTCTTCTGATGCTGACAGAGTCCAAACTGAGGCAAATGGATGGCTTTGACAACTATAAATTGTGTTGGGTAGCACTTACTAACCGTGGAATAGAGACTGAAACTTTACAGAGGGCAATGAAAATTACTTTGAACGAGTCAAATCAGTGCGCTGCTGTAACAGGCTTGAATTATTATGAAGTGAAATATGATACATGAGCTGAGAAGGGACTCGGGCTCCATTTTGAATAGCAAGTCTGGTTGTTGAGAGGGCTTAGAGCTGTGCACAGGTGCATGTATTCATGTTCCTCACTAGAGAAATAAAATGTTCTCCCTTATTTTTAGCTTTGTTTATTTTCATTTTTCAGAATAATGCTATTCCCTACGGAGAACTAATTTTAGGGGATAAAATGTGACTTGGTCTGTATGTCAGCAGTAGTAACTCCTTTTTTTTTTTTCCCTCAGCTAGCTGGGCTAGCAATAATCAATGTTGTGTATTTCAACGGCCCCAAAATGCTAGAAAATAGAGCAATTAATCTAAATGAAAGGGAATGTATGTTGTTTTCTTTTAACCAGTTGTCTCACACTTGAATAAATGACTACATTCATTACCTGTGGTGAACTTGAGAACAACTACAGTTTTACCAGCTGTGAAAGATGTTCACGTCTCTCCTTTACGGATGTGTAAGATGGGAAAATTTTAAAATATTACTTCTGACTTAATTACCTTTTAGATATTGATGTGTTCTCTTTGTATGCATACTTCTGTATGTACCAAATACCCTCAGAACCAATAATGATAATGCAGAGATTGTAATTTTTGATAGGAACTTTCTTGTAATTAGAACAGGTTTACTGATTCCTGCACATCCAGAAGCAGTCATGATATTGCCCCACAGAGATTCTACAAAAATCATTATATTGTCTTTCATTAAAATAGTTATTAGGAAAAAGATATTTTGTCTTTAAAAATAGATGTTTGGAATTAAGTCACTCGGCAGCAGAGAACAACAGTTGGAAAGTTTCTCCTATGTAGTGTTTTTCAAAATGCAGCATTTAGAGTAGTAAGTCTTTCATTTTAAGTTGCATGCAGATACTGCGTAAACAATTACAGTATGTCAGAGACCAATATAACTGCATTTACTTTTAAAATGTACTTGTTTAATTAGAAATTGCTTCCTGAACACATCTGAAAACTTTTATATCTCCAGTCACTTTGTTATTAATAGGTTTTTTTAATAGTTATAGCATATGATTAGCAAATGTCCAAAAACATTATGCATATTTTATATGGCATATATAGTCACCCATTTATAATTTATAACATATGTTGCTAAAACATTTATTAAACATTGATAGCTGGTTTCATGTTGCTACTCCAGTGTATTATAAATACAATAAAATCACTCAAATATTCCCACAACCTTTCTATCAACAGTCATTTATTGTTAATATTTTTGCGAACTCTGGTAGCATATAAAGGGCCATAATGGATCATAAATTATTTATGAAGTCATCTCCACCTGTCCATTTGTCATTTAGGCCGTACATCAAACTGTTGCTAAACCTCTATGTAAAATACACCAATTTGCAAGTATTGGAGAGAATCAACTGTACTTCAAGGAAATACTGGATCAAACAAAGCCGATTGGTAACCAAGTCACTTACTGAGCTGTAACGACCTGGGCTTCCCTCTTCTAGCAGGCCAGTCTGTTTGGCAAACAAGCCTCATACTTTTCTTGCCCTTGGCCTCAGGGGCTTTCTGTGTTCTTTAAAACCTTATCACTTTGCAACTGCAGCTTTTCTCCAGCCCTTTTTCTGTACAGTACTGCTCTTTCATTTCCTGCTTTAGTTGTGGTGTTATCATGTTAGTCTCCTCCAGGGCAGATTAGGTACTAAACTGACATGGAGGGAAGGAATTGAAGTTCTTCCAGTGTAAGCTGGGCTGCTGTTTGGAAAAATGCAGTGGGAGAGCAATCTAATGGGGACATGGCCTTGTACCTGGGTGAGCAGAGTACTCTCTGGAGAACCCAGAGTAGTAGGTTGCTGTTCTCTTCCTTACCACTGCTTAGGTGAAAAACCCCTTCACTATAAAATGCTGAAGCAGTTCTTGAAGCAGGAGCTAGAGTTTAGGGACCCACCCTTCTCAGGTGCCTCAACAGTCATTCTTGCCTCTCTCACCTTGTTAGTGTGAATCAGAATCACATGCACTTCTCTAGCCTGGCATATGCAAGATTAATGATCTTCCTTGATGCTCAAATTCCTTCAAACCTCTCCTTTAGATAGTGCAGTCTAGATTGATTTGTAGCCTTTGCCCGTGTCCATACATCTTGATTCTGACAGACAGTTTTTATGAGCTCTGCTTTAATGTGCCTTTGCAAGTTTAAGTTGTTTTGCTGCACTTCTGATTTTATACCTGCAGAGAAGGAAGTGCTTCTGAGGCCTGTGTAGGCAATCGGTAAATGCTGTACAGTATGCCTTAGTTAACTTGCAGCAGAACTCTTCCCGTGTTGCCTTGGCATCCAGTTGCTTCATTACTGCAAGATCACCTGCTGTGGTATCTTTGCAATGGTGAATGAGTATTTTGCAAATGTGGTCCCTGGGCCTTTGGATGTACACTCCTCCCTTTTGAATGTTTAAACTGTGTGCCTGAATCAGTACTAGCCATTTTGTGGTTTTTTGAAGTATTATGCTGGAATTCTTTGAGATACAGATGGCGCGTTATTTTAATAGCCAATACATCTACAGAAGTACTACTTTTGAATATAACCCTATGACTGCGTACCACTTAATCTCTTCCGTTCTATGTGGTCCTAATCCAGCTAAACTTCACTGCCTGACAGACTTTGCAACCCTTACATGTATGTTAGTAGAGCTAGAATTTAATGAAAATTCTATGCGTTCTGAGATACCAGTGTGCAAATGCATGAATTAGTCTATTTTTGGTACTACAATGATAACTAGCATTAGTAAGGGCCCCAAGGGGTGTTTAGGATTCAAAGGGAATAACTTTGGTGCTGTGGATTCTCCCTAGCTAAGTGTAAATTAATTGTTCCATTGTTTGTATCTAGCTTGCAATCTGTAATTTGCCATTCTGAAGGATTTTTTTAATCAAGGAGGAAACTTTGAAATCTTGTTAAAGACGTGGTAAATCCAGGCAAGATACGAGACTTTTGCAAGGAGTGGTTCCCGTGCTTTATGTTTTTGTGTAGAGTACAGAACCTACAAGCCATTGATTCCTTGAACAGCCAGCATCTGCACCATGCTGCAAATCAACCTACAGACCTTCTCCAGTGCTATACTGGAGATAGCTCTGAGGACTATGGCAGTGATGTTTGTTTTATTCTGTAAGCATTAACTTTTTTCTCCGCTTGAGTGACGGGTAGGGATGCAAAGAACTGCGTACGGCTGAACTGGCTGACGCTACCAGATGTCACTTCTTCGTTGTTACCCTGTGTAACTAGATTACAAATAAAAGTAATACTGTTACTACTTTGGCCTTAAGCACAGAAGTCAGTGTATGTGACTTGAGTTTGCACACATAAATTATAAATAAACCTGTTCCAGGATTAAGGAGATTTGATTCTTAGAAGTTTTAAAGAGAAGAATTGTAAAGGCTTTTAAAATTCAGTTTCTACCAAGTTCCTTTATAGAATCTTAAGGCTGAGGCAAGTGATGAAAAATCCATAAAAACAAAACTTCAGAACCAGAGAGTGGTGTGATGCAAACATCCTGAGGCAGTGTTCATTCTGAAGTAGTCTCATGTAAAGCATTTGGAGTTTTCCCAGTGCATTCTGATACATCGTTTGTGCCACCTTTTCACCTATTTGATGGAGTTTTATGTGCTTTCGCTGTACTCTTTCTAGGAGGAAATCATTGCCAATGAAGTTTTAATGTTAGCTTTCAAACTACTTTTCTCATATGAGAGAGAAATCAAAAGATGACCTAGCAAGGTCTGTGCAGGTCTGATATGAATTGCTCACCCTAAAGAGCAGACAACTTAAACTTCTAAGTAGGAACCTTAGAGATATTCAGAAGGTCTCTGGACATGGTCTGGCTGCTTGCTTTAGGTGACCCAGCTTGAGCCAGGGGTGTTGGACCAGGTGACCTCTAAAGATCCCCTCCAATGTGAAAAATACTGTGATATTTTATTAATCTCATCCCTGAGTTAGCTATTAAACGATACTTTCTTTTAGCCCTATTTAATGAAGCATTTGCTTAATTTAGATGCCCTGAAAAATCAAGGTGCATTGTAGAATCAAGACTTTCCTCTTTGCGTCTTTTTAAGCTAAGCAAATGAAAGTGGAGATTTTTTGCCGTGGCGGTAAATAGAATATGGGTGACACCTGCTTCAAATCCTATAGGAGAAAAATGCTTTGTTGCCTCATGAATGGAAATTGTGGGAGCAGGCGTTTCTGAACCTGTAATAACCACTCTGAAAACACATAGGATACTCTGGGGAAGAGAGCATGTATGTGTGATCGCGTTTGCGTTGCCGACAGTGTGTGCAATTAGTGTGGGAAATTAGCAAGTGCAGGGAAGGGTCGAGAAGTTTGGGTGGTGCTTTATGATTGCTATTGCTGTTCTTGTCACCATTTTAGCAAATTGGAAACTTAAATCCAAACAAGTTCAATATTAAACAGCATCTCTAGTAAATCAGAGATCCAAAACCCAGAAACACTGTCTGGCAGGCCGATGTGTTGGCCTTCAATCAACTTCTCCTCCAGTTTGCACTTCGCTTTCAAAAAGGTTTTTGTCGGTTTTCTGGGGAGGGGATAGCATTCGGGTGCATTTCTTTAGTTAGGGAGGACGGCGCTGACTCATGTGAAGAGTGTTTTGGTGTTGGGTTTGGTTTTGGGGGTTTTTGTTTTGTTGTTTGGGGTTGGTTTTGTTTTGTGTTGCTTTTCTGAGCAGGTCTGGGTAATAATGTGAGGCGCTATAAAGCAGCACCCTCAAGCCCAAGCTCTACTCATAACTGTACCAGCACTCCGCTTAAGCTAGTAGGAACCGCTGCAATTCAAACGGCAGCAACCCACTTTCAGAAACCCCTAGACTCGAGGCTGAGCAGTCATTTTGTAGGGTGAAAACTGGCAGTTTTTCAAAAGGATATTTCGGGTGTATGTCTGTCTATCATTATGGAGAATTTACTGCAGTTTCAGTGTGCTTTATGTTGACTTCTTACTGTCCACAAACGGCCTTGCTGTACATATTTAGCATGTTTTCTCCAGCCCAGTTGTTACAATGATTCTGTGCTGTGTAAATGTTTTTCTAAAGTAGTAGTGAATTCTGATTTTAAAACAAAACAAAAGCACAATAATTCCAGGAGGGAATGACAGGCATGTGTTGTGTTCTTTGTGTGTGGAAGTTGTCAAAGTACTCTTGCTTTTCTGGGTTTTTCCCATTAGTGTTGACTGCAACTCTAACAAGGCTTCATAGCTTTTGGGAAACTCGAGTTTTTCACGTGCTAAAACTGTAAACTAACTTTCCTGGGCATTGTCTCTTTCAGCACAGCACTTTGGCGTGAGCTGAAGTATAAGCAAGAGTTTTTAGTGCTGAGGACAGGGCAACCACCACCATATTTAAAAAAAGCATCTGCTCAGTGATGTATGCTGTCAGTGACAAAGCTCAAGGACGGATAATGCAACACAAGTCAGCGTCCCCATACTGTCGCACGCTTACTTCTAATAAAGTTCTGACCAAGAGATTTGGTCTTCCATAAAAATGCAGCATTTTCAAAGATCTGGTCACCACTACCTTGTAGTATGGTTTGAGGCTGCTGTTAGACTTCCAATAACAGTACAGTGACATTTGTTTTGCAATGCTGGATCAAAGTCATTTTGTGCTGTCGGAGCCTGAACCAATCACCTCAATCTTAACGGGTGTATTTCAAATCGCATTAGTAAGTTGGCGACCAAACTGTGGGCAATTGCTTTCCAAAGCTGGAAGGAACTATTCAATTTGCTAAATAACACTGCTGGATAAGTCAAAGTTATGTTCCTGTCTAACTTAGGATATTTTTCTTCTTGAAATGCTAATGGTAAAATAGAAGCTTACAAAATGTATATTCTGTAGCATTCTTTTTATTCTGTTAATTAGGTGGTTTTTAAATAATATATCTTGTTGTTCTCTTGGTGTTTGAATTTCAGATTTCATTTTGAGTATATAAAGACTTCTTTGTAGGCAGTTCTGTAATTACAGATTTTCTATTATGACTATTCTGTAAATTAAAGAGATTAAGAACCTGACTTTACCTATATAAGTAACGAGAGATTTATTTAAGTAGGATGGAAGCAATGGTGATACGTGATGTGTAATAGACAATATAGTACTCTGGTAGAATAGTGAATTTGCTCAATAAGGGTTAGGGAAAGTTCATCTAGCCCAGCCTTTTAAATTGCTGAAAATCCTGTAGTACTTCATAATGACTCTGCTCATGTTGGTACAAATTTCGAATTAAAAAGATGTACACAAGTGGCAATTTACTGAGAATCCCCCAGACAGCAACAGTGAAGAGTCCTCTGTTGGAGCAGTCCTCTTCCAAACCACCACGGGCTCGGCCTCTGTTACAGTGCTGAACTGAGGATGTGAGAAACTATTGCTGTGGCAGGTGAGGTTCACTGTACGGGAAGCTGGAAGAGTCCTCGCTGAAGGGTTACAGATCATGTTCATGTAGGAGGCATGAGCTATGCACTTGAATGCTTTGGGTTTTGTCGGTGTGTTTTGTGGTGGTGGTGGTCTTTTTTTTTTTCCTTTAGCTGGGTTAACTGACACACATAGGATTAAATCTCAGAGTTCCTGGTAGAAGCCTCCTACGTACTGAGCGTGGATGAATTCTGGGCTATAGGATAGAGCCCCCAACCTACAAAAGGCCATAATTTTTCTCTAACTCTAGCAGTCCAGAAGTTGGTGGCAGAGGCATCTCCTCTTCATGCTGCACCTGGTTTTTTCTGTTGCGCTGTGGTAGCGGACAGAAGAAAACCTCTTAAACAGCATCGCTTCATGAAACCCTGTGGTACTCCCAAATGAGTTTTTGTTTCTAATGTGCTGATGACTATGTGGGCGAGCAGCCTGAATTGGTGTCCCGTGAAAGGTGATGGATCCATAGCATGGAGGCTGCTAAACTAGCAGAGGTGCAACACTCTCCTTCTCCAGTTATGGGACTATGGGAGGCAAATTAGGTCTGGTGGGTGACATGGATGTTTTGCAGCAGAATAAATTTGTTTTAATGGCTGTGGTAGATAGAAAGCAAGATGCTAATCTGGCCCTTGAAATAGGGAAAATGAATGCAAGGAACTGGGCAAAAAGCACCAGGAGGAGGCAGAATACAATGAAGCTGCTGTTGTAAGAATGCAGACCCTCAGGTGCAAGGACCACAACACAGTGCAGAACTGGACAGGGCTGACCACGAGAAGTTCATGACCATCAGTGGGTTATTCAGATGTGGCTGTGACCTGTCTGTCTGAATAACATGTCACCGTCCTGCTGGGTGTACTGGGTGTTGTAAGTTCTTTTGATTAGAGCTGGCTGTTGGAAAGTCTCCAAACGCTGGATTTCTGTGTTCAGCCACTTTTAAGGCCATTCTTTGTTAATCATATTTGGCTGGCATGTTGGTCACTCACTTCACTGCAAAAGGTGTGGGGGGAGCTAGGCTGCACTCATGTGATATTAAATCCTTTCATCCTTGGGAGCTCCTGATGGTTTTGACTTTGACTGTGGCCTTGAACATCTGTTCTCTCCACCTTTGCAAAGCCAATGCTCAAAGGGAGCTGCTGGCTCCTGCACTGGGGACTTTGTGTACTGGAGTAGTTTCTTACTCCTACCTCTTCCACAAATACAGACATCCTTGCAAGGCAGAGTGATTTAAATAATCACCATGGAGTTGTAAATGTTTATTTGTTTTGTCACTTTTTTGACAGGTTATCTGTGATAATTTTGTTAATTGCCACTTGCAAGGAAGGATCCCACTTAACTCCTTTCTCTATACTTATTACACACATATAAAGAATGTCATTTAGCTTTATACACATTTGCATGAAACGCTACTGTTGCTTTGTAGGAGGATTAGCTCTAACTGCTTGACAGGAGAGTGTGTGTTTATATAACGTGTAGTATTCATGACTATAAATACATTTCAACATCAGAGCTGGGTTGCTGATAATGCAGAGCTATTGTCAGGATTCAGCAGGCTGCTCTACCGCTTGTAGGTTGGAGTGAGCGACAGTGCGCTCGAGCCATCTGGAACCGGCAGCTCTGGGGACCTTTGCTGCTGTGAGGGGGTAGCACAGCAGCGTGCCTCTGGAGGACGCGGTTCCCTGCTGTGTTCTCCCGGGGTTTTCACTAGTGTAAGGCAGCCCTGTTGGCAAAAGCTGGAGGGATGGGGGTCTTGGATCCAGCACATCCTCTCCTTTCTCCCACAGTACTGGGCAGAGAGGCGGAGACAGTAAGTAACGCATACACAATTAACCTACTGCCTCTTTATCTTGAGGGAGCTTAGAGTTGACAGCAACATGAAAAAGTGCAATTGTAAGCTTATTTACTACATTTGTTAACCATCTGGGATATAAAGCCTCTAAAGTGAAGGAGCTGTCAGATTTCATTCTAGTTAACCCTGTGGAAGCAAAAGACTTGATTTTAATTTCTTTCATCAGGCATTCAGTTTAATAACAACCTTGGACAAAAAGCGGTACTGATGTAATTTTTTTATTATTATTATTCTCTTGATATTTCCACGATGTCATAGGGGCTCATTACTGACAGAGGTCATCAGTGGCCAGCAGGGCTCCCGTTGGAGGATGGGGGGAGGCTGTCAAAGGGTGAGAAACTCTCTCTTGACTGAAGCTGTCAGGTGCTGTGAAAGGTGGTGGTTCCATAGCATGGAGGCTGCTAAACTAGCAGAGGTGCAACACTCTCCTTCTCCAGTTATGGGACTATGGGAGGCAAATTAGGTCTGGTGGGTGACATGGATGTTTTGCAGCAGAATAAATTTGTTTTAATGGCTGTGGCAGATAGAAAGCAAGATGCTAATCTGGCCCTTGAAATGGGGAAAATGAATGCAAGGAACTGGGCAGAAAGCACCAGGAGGCAGCAGAATATAATGAAGATGCTGTAGCGTGCCCTGCAGAGTGTTGTGAGCTCTGTTGAATTTGGGGAGAGAACAGCCAGGATTCATCCTCAAATTTTCCTGAGTAAGAATGCAAGAACAACTGGCACTAATCGTGACAGTTTAAGGTACTAGAAATGTAACAATGAATAATGCAATGGGTATAGTAAGCTTTGCTGTATAGTACTGAAAAAACTTGCTTTTATTTTGGTTTGGAACTTTGGAAACTGAGCTGTATTCTTGGGTGGGGTTTTTATTTCACAGTTTAGAACTATGCTAGCAAGGTTGAGAGTTGGTGCTGCTTTTCCCCATGAACAAAAGTGAATAAATTAAGGAAGATAAATGACTTGAAGAGAGCAAAACCAAGTAAGAACAGCATCTCGGAGCAGGGAGCCAAAGTTCACAGTGGAGCAACATTGGCCCCAATGGGGCAAATCCAGTTCAGAGGAGGAAAGTATGTGTCCCTGGATTCTGAAGGAAGTGGGGAGAAAGATGCCCCAGTACAGATTGGGTTGGGGGTGGGAAAGCCAGTAGCAAGGGCGGGATGGAGGATGTGCGATTATATAAAGCAGCTGTAGGAATTCCCTGCAAAGCAGGTCCATTACCTTAGTGGGAATCTCTTTTATTCGTGTACACAGGGATGGGCTCTGGCCTTGAGGTACATCTGTTAGGTGTTGAATTCCCTCTCAGGAATGTGTATGATTTAGAGGTGTGGTTGCCCCCAGGAAAAATGAATAGTGGAAACTGTAGCCCCTTGCAGTGTGGGAGTTAAGTGTTCAGCACTACTGAGAATCAGGTTGCTTTGGTGCCAAAATATGGATTTAGTTGCTTAAAATTAAGTCTGCCTGTGTCCCAGTTTCCCCATCTGTAAAATGTATTACAGCAATTTCAGCTAATCCTATTAAATTGTAGTACTAGTGTTTCACTATTAATATATCTACAAGGACATGCATCATGGTAGCTTTACCCCATGGTGACTAAAATGTCTGCAGTAGCACAGTGTAAAATAATCAGAGCCTCTGGGACTCTGGAGCTCTCTTTTTTTAATTGGTTGACTAGAAAGAAATTATGCCAATTTTCTCCAAGTAAAGATCAGGTCTACCCTTGCCATGAGGGAGGGGAAGCAGTCTATTTTTCAGACTTAGATTTTTCTATTTCCTCTCAACCCTGCTGTTTTAGGGTAACAAGCAGGATTTGATGAGAAAGCTTTGTCTTTCCCTTGCACGTTTAACTTGTGAACTTTTTTGTTTTTATCTACGAACCTTCAAGGAAGGACTCGAGTGCCTTCAAAATGCAAAGACTCTGTGTAATGAAAAGACTTCCTGCTAGGCAAGGAAAAAGTTTGAGGTAATTATAGCTCTGTTTCTTCAGCATTTTGTTCCATTTAGTGTTTTATTAAACCTCTCACCTGATCTTTGGGGTGTGTATGATAAAAGGAAGTTTGTAGTGCAGCCACCTCTGATAGATGATATAATCCTTTTAGCAGGCAGGATGTAAAATAGGTCTCATAACGCATCAGGATTTCCTCGGAAATCTCTGGCAAGGCTAATTATTTTTTTCCTAGCCACTGAGCAATCACCAACTCTCCCACAGTTACTAAGTGCATCTGACCTTCGATATTTCTTCTGCGCTTGTGCAGAGATTACACCTGGAGTCCCTGAAGGACACAGCACCTGGGTTATTGTTTCAAAACACAGCTCCCCATGAAGGACACAATTTTTGATGCAGTTTCTGCTTGCTCAGTGCGTTCTCTGAAGACAGTAGCATAACATGTCATGTTGTCATAAGAAAAAAGAATTTTGTTCTTTGGAGTCCATTATATTAATAGAAATCGTTAATACCCTGTTGATTACAGTGGCGATGCAGTAATTACTATATATCTAAAAGGTCACTTGGAAGGATTGTAGAGGAAGGTTGAGGCATGAGTTTGAAAGTAGCTGCTTGGAAGCATGCTGCTTGACCAATCCCTAGACAAAAGGGAGGTAGTGTGACCTAGAGACCTAGGTCCCGAATCCTGGCTGAACATCCCAGACTGGTACTGAAGCTGCAGTAAAAGACTGCAGCCTTGCAGCCTACCTTCTTCACAATGCTTCTAAGCTGAACTTGATGATCTATCAGCCGTCCGTATTTCAGAAAGGCTGGGAAAACAACTCTTTGGGGTGGGCTGTTGAGCAGGAGGTGAGAGCCCCGCGTTTGGTGTCTGGTTCTGCTGGCTGAGGGTGGGCAAGCCTCGTTCTGCCTCTTCTCCATAGCCACTTTCATCTTCCTCTGTTTAGGAGGTAAGGTTCAGTTAGGGTAAGACTTTCAGTTGTCCACCAACATCTGGTAACATTTTGGATCTCCAGATTTTTCCAAATATCCTGAATGCGTTCAGCTTTTCTGACTGCTTATGGGTACTTGATAATGCTGAATATTAGTCTTAAGGTCTCCATAAACATTTAAAATCAGAATTCACTTGCAAAAATGTGAGGCTTAACCTTCTTGAAGTATTCCTTGTTCAATTAAAAATAATTTGCATTTAGATATCTTTACTGTAATTACTTTAAATTATGTACAAGGGCTGAAATCTTAATGTGATGGGCAGGTGCTGAGAGCTTAAGACTTGGGTCATACGTAATTTAAAAATGAATATTCTACCTCTCATTTTTTAATAAGTTAAATGTTACCTGTTGTAGCCTGCAGTGAAACTGACTTGAAACAAAACACAAGTTCAAAACTGTTTGTTCTACCGCTCCTCTGAACGAGGAGTTCCTGCAACTTGAAGCTTGCTCTCTCTGTTTAATCTTCTACTTCAAACGCTGATTGTTACCAGCTTCACCCTTCCCTCTCAGCATCTCCAGGAGACAGGCAATGGTGTAGAGCAAAACAAAACAGTTGGGGTTCCCAGCACCGCATGTAGGTCTGGGAACCCCAGGGTTCCTCACGAATGGGAAGCCAAGACTTAAAAAACCACGTTCCTTGCTATAGTAGGCACATTCTCTTTTGAAACACTATTGTCAAGTGTGACTGTACCATTGAAATAAAAAACCACTAGAGCCACATTTCCATTCAGTTGACGGCCAGTTTCTTATCTCACTAATTTTTATGGTTCCCCAAACAGAGCTCAATATACCACATATACAAAATAATTACAATGAAGCCCAGTGTGCTTCTGCTTTGAGGGATAGATTTTTCAAATATCCCCTAGGAAGGGTTTTTTACCAAACCCAGGAACTTTCAACACAGTTTCATCTACTGCTGTAACTGTAATGTTGCAATTAAATAGTAAATCAGCAATCTATGTTGCTGTTGAGTTAGATCAGGAACGCCCAAAGAGGAAAAAAAACCAAAAGCAAAATACACACCAGGTCAGTGTGTGTCTTTTTTAGTTTGTTGGGCTAAAAGCAGAGGAGGCCTCAAGGGGGCTTACTGCCGCCAGAAGGGTGACACTAATGAGAGGCCCCTGAGGAACTGTACGGAGAGCACGAAGTCTTCAGCAACCTACAGTGCATAGCACAATATGCTCCTCTTCTGTAAGTGAAGACTGTAAGCACTTTCTTAACTCACACAAATAATACGTGCTTTTTATAAAACCCATTTCTGATGCAGGGTGGAACAATGTCACAGGTGGGGAGCTGCAGCACAGGCACTAAATGACTTGCTAAGAGTTGTACAGGAAACTCAGGCACAACTGGGATTCAAACCCAGGTCTCATAACTTGTAAAGGTTTTCTAGAAACTAATGGATTGTCCTTCTGTTATGCTAATTGTAATAGGCTTTTTTGGTATCACATAAAATATTGACAGTCCTGAAAACTATTCCAAAGGCATGTCTGGGATCCCTGCTGAAAAGATACTATAATATTGATATAATAAATGCCCCAAATATGTTTCCTGTCACGCTGCGGAGACAGCTGGTTCACGTAATGAAGCTATTCTACGTATTCTGGAATACCTCTTATTTATAACTTGGCTTTTTTTCCCCTAACTGGGGGAGAGTAAAGCTGGAGGAGATTCTCCAAAGTATGATTCCATTCCTTACTACTTTTAAGGCCTTTATATTGCTGGAATAGCACAGTAAAGCTCCTGTGTAATGAAAACCTGAGTCACTCAAACTGTCATATTACTTCTACCAAAGGTAATTTTAAAAAGTGCAGATACACTCAGTAGGGCATGATCCTTGTAGCTAATGAGATCTTCCCCTTCCTTTGCATTTCCTTGGAGTTTTGCATTTCGGAGACACTTCTACAACCTCTCTGTAGAGACTTGCTGTACAAGGTTTTAAACTAGAGACACCATACGGTCTCCAGTCTATCCCTTTTTCTCTGTCAAAAGCTTACGTTCATTATTATTTGTCTGTTTTCTTTAAAATAATTCTTGAACTGAAAGTCCATGTTCTGCTCTTTTTGTAGCAATTTAACTATTGTGAGCTGAAAATTTGTCCTCTTTGTCTTATTTTTGTGGGTGCTTGAGCTCCCATTGCATTAGAAATGAGGTAGAATGAATGAAGGCTTACTTTTTCCCATCCTCTCTCTTGTATAGTTAGTATATGTTAACTGCTTGCAGCTGGATACTCCAGGATTAGCTGCATTTCAGAGGTTCTCAGGCTACCATTTATAACTGAAAAGTCAGCATTTTGCTCTAACCCCAGAAAAGTCTATCTATTGTGTGTGTGTGTGCTGCACGTGCTACAAACTGCATGCGTCCTGTACGTTCTTTCTCTACAGAGCTAACTTCTGTTTACTTCTGTCATATTGTGACTCCATTCTTTTGAAATCTGAGCATTTGATGGATGTGGTGGGTAGGTATCACTGCTTTCAGGGCCATTGAAGGCTGGACTGGATCATTCCCATGTATCTTAGCCTAGATTTGTTGAAGTCAAAAGTGTGGTGACAAATTAAACAAATTATGATCTAGCCTTAAAAAGCGAATCAGCCTGTTGGAATGTTCTGGCTGATAAACAGGAATGATGTGTTTGTTTTCCTGCTTTGTAGAGTCAGAGCAAAGCAGGCTCTGCAGGGATGCTGAAACTGCTCACAGCAATATTTTCTGTAATATGAGTCCAAATAAGTGAGCAGACAAAGCTTTCCATAAGGGTAACCAGCTCACGGGAAGAATCCCTTTCTCGGACACCTCAGATACACTTCTACAGCAGGGTACTTCCTGGGGAAAAGCAGAGGAGCTGAGTGGTATGGTCTCCATGTCTGTCGTGGTCTCATTTAGTGGCCATGTTAGGCAGGTTAGAGCCTGCTGCGCGAACGGCTTCTCTGCTGCCAAATCCCAGCGAATGGTGTCCAGTGACAGCAGTTTCCAGAGAGGTGCCTGGCAGAGGGAAGACGTGGCTAACTAAGGCACAGCACTTAGTGATGCAGCATAGGCCCTTCCTGTATTTCCTATATATAGGCGTTAGGCTTTTCCTGCATTTCTTCAGTAGTGTGACTGGGGAGCCATGCCTCCAAGCATTGGGTTGCAAAGACTTAAATCTGTGTCTTATTAGCATCTGTCTAGCTTACTCTTCTGAGGGCTTGAGTTAGTTACAGATGTAGCTAACTCCAAATCCTGGGGAATTTTAAGAGTACTTTTATGGGTCAAATCAATATTAGATGATATTGCCAATTATTCAAAATTTCCTCCTCTTTTCTAGTGACAACCTTTTCGTACATCAGTGCAATAAACTTTGTTACAGAAGTAACTGAGAAGAAGTGGTAAATAGATCTCACCATAGATGGAAATAGTTTCCCCTCTGTACACTCTTACAAACTGCTCTGTGTTCAGACTGGAGCACCAGGTTATGGTCGCTAAGAACAAACTGCAGGAGTTAAAGAAACTGGAAGCTCATAAGAAGGAGGAAATAGTCTCTCCATGTAGTTTCAGCACCTACTGGTGTCAAAAACCAATTCTTCACATCATCTTTCAGGGGAAAGGGCAAGTAGCTCTCCTGAGCCTCTCTGCTAATTTTGGGCTCCTTCAGTTAAGAGCAAGGTGTCAGCAGGAGATTATATTTCCTCAGTTGTGTGCCAGGTGTTGTATCCTTCTTTTGTCTTTGTTCTCGCCGCTGGTAAAATTGGATACCTATTTGCAGCGCACCTCATTGGGTAACCTAGGACAGATACCTTGAAACAAGTGCCATTGAGCAAAGATAATAATAATGCAAAGGATTTCTCCAGCATGCTTTTATCTTAAATGCTTTACAAACAGTAATTAAAAGTGACAAGTGAATGGACAGGAATATCACAAATGTCCTGGTTAGTCCTGTGCAAACTGCCAGTTAAGCGGTTGCATCGTGGCTGACTGCGTCACGGTGTCGACAGGTGTCAGCCAAGTGCCACCAAATGAGCTATCCAGAGCAAAACTGCAGCTGCACATTTTTCACCTCCCTTGCAAGGCAGAAGGGGATTATTTCAGATGGAGAAAATGTCAGCCTTCTGGTTACTAATTGAACTTGATAACTGGGCTTCACTGACATAAAATTAAGGGAGATGTGGAAAATCTGAGTACTGCTGTGCAAATTTCTGCAAATGGTGTTAGGGCAGGCTACCGGGAGTGTGTTAGTGCAAGCTGAGCCAGGCTGCACTACCACCCTTCTCTAAAGGTGCTTGCACTTTTGCAGTGACAGTTAACGTAATGAGGATGGATTCTTTCCCAGGTGACTGACTCACTTTCCACAGCCTTAAGTATACGGCAACACCAATACCCGTGTCTGATAGCATATGTGCTTCCATGACTAGCTGGCTTCCAGTAATCAACCTGCCTTAGTTATCGGTATGTTGTTTTGAGCATGGCAGGCATCTCCTTGGGCTTCCACGTGCATCTCCTTGGGCTTCCACGTGCATCTCCTTGGGCTTCCACGTGCATCTCCTTGGGCTTCCACGTGCATCTCCTTGGGCTTCCGCGTGCATGAAGCTAGGATCAGGTCTCTGTTAAGTCAGCCTGGTCTCAAGACTGTAACAGGTATGAGGATCTTATATGTGCAATCAGATAGAGGAAATAACGGGATTGAACTCTGCATATATCTTATGGACTTGATGTCATGAAGTTTGACTCAAGCAGCTTGAAAGGCCAGTACATGTCTCGGCATGATAATTTTGACATGCGCTGTATCTCTGGGGAAAGAGTGCATCTGTTAGCTGCTGCTTTCATGCTGACCCTGTCATAATCAATAAGAATAGCTCAACACATAGAAATTATTTGTGCAAAGGCCAAGGATATCTATTTCTTGTAAAATACCCCCAAAGCATCAAAATAATTCTGTATTATGATCAATCATGGTATAGCAATGTGTATCAAAAATATCTAACTACAAAATACCACTATCTCTGATGATTCAAAGCTATCTAAAATGCTACTTGGAGACATAATTATGAATCTGGTATAAACTTAGGTTTATACTACATTTCCTGCCAACATTTAAAAACAAAACAAACAAACAGAGAAAACCCCAAACACAAACCAAATACAAAAAACCCCAAACAAAACCACAATAATAAAAGCCCCAAACCTTCCATAGTTTTTATCACTGCTGGGTGGGGGTGCAGTGTTTGGGTTGGGGTTTTTTAATAGTTTAATCATGTATAAAACAATTTAAAACCCTTTAACAAATGGTTTTTAGAACATAGGTGCAAATTACCAGTTAAATTATACATAGAGATAGTAAGAGGAAGATTAGAAAGTAATGGAAGTAAAACTCAGACTAAAAAATGTTCTATAGAAATATGTAATTTTGAGCTGCAATAGAACGTTCCTTTGCAGTCTTTACTTATTCAAATCCCCAGTTAGGATTTTTCTGTCTCATCTTCTGTTTTCTGTGCCAAAAATCTGAAGAAAGACCTTTTCTGTATTTCAATTTGCAGAATAAACACACACCCTGCAGCC
This sequence comes from Phalacrocorax carbo, assembly GCF_963921805.1. Taxonomy (NCBI): domain Eukaryota; kingdom Metazoa; phylum Chordata; class Aves; order Suliformes; family Phalacrocoracidae; genus Phalacrocorax; species Phalacrocorax carbo. The sequence goes on from NC_087528.1 coordinate 3,483,934, forward strand.
CCCCAAGCTATCGATTCAGTGCCTTGCTCCAGCTATCAGGACCACTCCCTTCCTAGAGCACTTAGTGAGTAATTCTCTCAGTGTATCTCAGTAATGGACCATTATTCTGAGACCTTCAGCACTGGAAAAGAAATACATCCTTGTGCAGTGGGCTAGCTCAAGATCGATGTGCCTCTTAAATTCTGAAAATAGGTCTCAAGTGTACTATCCTTCTGTCCAGCAGGGAATTTCAATTCCCAAAGCACAAACTCCTCCTAGTTGACACAAGGGCATTACTGGAAAGCGTAACTCCATCCGAATTGTGGCTCTTCTGTTGCATTTATCGCTGTTTAGGCTAACAGCTTGTCCAAGCCCCTGATTAAGGTCTCAACTTGGACGCTGTTTTGCAATCAACCTGTGATCATATGCCTACAGAGTCCATATGCGATAGGGTGGAGATGGATCGCAGAGCTCAAAGTAACTCCCGAAATAGTTTGTGTAGGCTGACTTTGGGTTTCATGCTAACTGGGATAGTCCTTGGAGAATCATTTGGGGCAAAAGAGGAAAAAAAAGGAAAAAACAAAACCCCAAAAATCCGTCACGGTGTTCTCCCATACTGTCTCACGGGAGAGCCTGTTGTCTACATTCAAATTTATTCATGAACAAAATGATGTAGTTTGTTCCAGGCTGGAGCTCAGGCGCATGTTTATGTGCAAATTGGGCAACTGGGGGACCCGATCGCTGGAGTGAAGTAGAGATCAGCTGTACAGACATGCCAACATACTTCTGCAGCTGTGACTAAGTATTAAACTCAGTTTCAGCTAACAACTGCAGTGTGTTAGGACCATCCTTTTTAGTGTATTAGGACTTACCTTTTTATGCATGCAATACCATTTACACTCTCTAGTTTAAGTCCAGGATTCTCATAGTTATTAAGGGAAATTAGACAGCAGAACATTCAACTCAATTTATGTCATATTCATTAATGGTGGCAAACTAAAAGTACGTATTTAGGCTTGATCGAGATTCAGTGTTACTGAGCGTGTCTGTCTCTCTCCTTAAACCCTGCTATGGTTAAAAACCTGCTAGAAGAAAATGTGACAGTTTGTGGCTGTTTGGTAGTTGTACTGTTCATACTGTGACATTCTTGAAAAGCATTTCTTTTCAAATTACCCCGTAATGACCTCCTGTTGAGGTAATAACATATTTGGACATGATAATATTTTGAAATATCTCCCTGAATTGTAGCATAATAGTTCTTAAATATTGTTAAAGGAATGTTAGCATAGGCTGAGGCTACCAGTTTCTGTTCTGGGTGAACAACCTGAGAGAGTGCTGCTGAATCAAGAGTCCCAGGAGGTGAGAGCTAGATTTGCCTCTGATGTGTTGCAGTCTCTTAAAAGCCTGCAGCTAATTTCCATTGGTGGTTTATTGCTACAGGTATCTTCCTGAACAGCAACAGTTGCAACAAATTCTATGGCCTTTGTTTAGAAGTTTTTCTGCCTTTGTATAAGTCAATTTTTGCTCTATATGTTTCTGCGTGCGTTCAGAGTAATAATTTCAATTTAGAATTCCTCCAGAGTTAGTACAAGCATAATCTTTATGAAGCAATCCCATTGAACAGGGATTGATTATTCCTATTTCCTAACGCTGAATCTACAATCCATTGCTGGGTCAGGAATATTGGTACACTGGTACCGTCAAAAAGCAGCTGCTGTGGATCAGCTACACACAATATCTTCTATCCTGCCATTTCTTTTCCAGCCTCCAGCTAAATTAAGCTGTTGAATTAAACTGCGAGGACTGATGCTGGTTTATGTTGCTGTTGCTTTCAAAAAGAAGCAATTTCTTTTTACTTTCCTACATCTCTAGGGGGTGAAACTTCACTATTGCACCAGAAAGGCTTGCCTTGCCAAACCATCCCGACTGAGGGCTTGTGCGGCTGTCAGTGCCTTTATTCTGCAGGTCTTTGGCAGGGACATCATTAATGCCAGGAGACTCCTCAGATAGTCTGTCTCCATGATAAAAACTAGCAGGATGGCTCTCCATTTTAAGACCATGCAGGGTTCAGTAAGCAGTGTCCCCCTGTGGACGTCTGCCCATGAAGTGGCAGAAACCATTTATGGGGAGCTCATTTGCAAATGAACTACTCATTTTGATCGGCTCTCCCTTGCTTGTAATCACATCACATGGGTTTTGCAGTGGATGTAAGAGACACATCAGCTGTTGGAATGGCATACTACAATTATCTTAAACAGGCCTGCCAACAAGTGTTAATGTTGTGTCTTCTGGCTATATAGCTATCTAGGCTCTATGAGAGCTAATATATCTCAATATTATAGCTCTGTACTGTTCTGAAACTGTTGTATGACACAATTCAATTCCTTCTCGGTGCCTGAAAAGAAGGGGGAGAGAAGAATGAAGACTTGCCATAGCTTCATAGCTGAGACAATACAGACTGAGACTCTTCATTGCTTTTTGTAATTTACTTTATGCTGCGTGCTCTCTTATTTTTTTCAATTGGTATGGTATTTCTGTTTTAGTAAGATGTTTAGTCTACACTATGCTATTCAAAATCTTAAACTTATGCTGTGTGGCTCATGTTCAGCAGCATAACAGTCTTCCTTGCTGAATAAGTATTATACCTGTAACTCAGTTACAGGAGCTAAAGTTGTGGAAAATCTATTTTATAATAGACTTCTAGAAAGTTGTAGGATGTCTAAACTTTATGTACTTTTTGGAATATGGGTAGTGCAAAAAATGAAGATATGAAGCGATCACACATCATGGTGGAAAGGTTGGAGGCAAGCAATCATGAGCAACATAAATTTGTTTAAAGACCCAAATGATTTCTAACAAAAAGTGCTTCATGGCAGTTTGCCTGTACACAGTATGTGGGGGGCCTAGTCATGCTGTTCTGGCAAAATGTGATAAAGGACTTGGATTATTTTTGTATTCAGTATGGGAATAATCATCATAAAACTCCAGAAAGCATTTTGCAAATATTAAATTAGAAATTATCAAAATACTACTTTCAGGAGGAAAAGTATTGCTGCCTCAAGAAATTGTGAGGTTAAATAACTTGTCCAAAGCCAATGAAAAACCAAAGGTCAGACCAGATTTACTATCGCAAAATGAACAAAGCAAATGATGCTTGGAGGAGTTGTGGAGTTCATAGCCCTAAACTCCTGTGCTGTCTAGAAGGCTTTGGGCTTGATGGTAGCTTCGTCGGCAGGGGACACATCTTCAGGAAAGGTCATAAAGACAACATCAGCTCAGTTGTCAGGAACTGCTGGTGCAAAGCAGAATATGCTGCGGTATTGTTTCATGGCCAGGCAGCTAATCTGAGCAAAAAATCTTAATGGAAACAAAGCGCTGGGGTAGACTTCACCATACCGAGGCTAGATGGGCTCAACCCCATTTCTGCAGTCCAACTCCTACAGCTGCGTTGTGGTGCAGACTGCAGAAGCGCTTCTCCGTTAGGATTTACAGCAGGAGATCTAATGAGAGTTACCCAGAGGGATCTGACGCTTTTTGGCAGTAAAGATAGAGGGAGGCTTTTCTGCCTCTTGGGGAGGCTCTGTGGTAGCAGTGGGTATAAATTAGTAGGTTATGCGAGTCTGTTACAAAGCTGTCCAACGTTAATCTCTTTGGATGTATCTGTATTTAGAATTAATTGTGTTTCTGCTGATACAGGCTCACATAGGAACTATGTTTGTGTACCTACTCATTTGCATGTTAATGGGGTTCTCCAGGGTTTTTCCTTGATCTTTAACAATAGGAAAGCCTGGCTAATTGAAATTTATTTGGAAAGGGTTTATTTGCCTCTTGGGCTGGGGACAATAGACTATAACAGCTGAGGAAGGTTGCAATGCTCATGTTAGCAAGTTAGGTTTTAATACCTAAGCACATGCAGACTGGTAGGTTAAATTAACAAAGGAGGTGAATGGTTTACACTGATCCTTCTCATGCTAACACCCTAAAGTGGTTTTGGTCCAGCCTGTTCATGTAGTGATGGCTTCACAGCAGCTGAGGTGGGAACTCTTCATTGTTAGTGGAACAAAGGACAAGCTTTCTGTGTGACACAGTGGTACCCTTCTGTGCTGGTTTTGTCTGGGGTAGAGTTAATTTTCTTCATAGCAGCTAGTACGGGGCTGTGCTTTGGATTTGTGCTGAAAACAGCTTCTAGTGGATGAATCTGGCTCAAGAATGTAGGATGACAGGGCACAAAGATCTGTCCCAGTTACCACCACTAATGCTTCTATCAGAAAATTGAACCGGAACATCCGAACTGCCCTTAAATGCCATACGCCAAGTCCTGGCTTTGTGTATTCTAATGTCTCTGATTGACTAAACCCTTTACTCCACTGTCACTGGTGCAAGACATTTCTATCTCAGATCTTGGGAGTCCTGCATATCCAGCCCCTTGCTCTCAATGTGATTCCTGTCCAGAAGCATTGGTCATGGTGAAGCATGACAATTGCTGTAGCAGATCAACGTATGCTGAGAATTACCTCTAGGCTGGGAATATTGTGATGGCTCAATTTATCAGCTGCCCCCTTTGCCAGCACCATCAGTCAAACTGGAGCTGGAGGTCAGGATTTCAGTGTGGAAATAACATTTTTGGGTGAATGATGATGATTATTTGTTGGGGGGAAGGGCTGTATATTTTTACTACTTATCCTCTGTGGCCTGTATTTTCAGCTAACTGCCTGAGAGCTGTTCTGATGTGCACCTTCTGGGGGCTGTTGTTTTCAACCCCAACATTGTGGTTTCTTTCTGTCTAGTTAGTCACCAAAAACCACCGCAGGGCCTGATTAACCACTAATCTCTGTATTTTAGAAACTGCCTATGTTTCGGTAGTCTTTTTGCAATTACTTAACTGCCAGGTCTTATACTGAGGTTTTTGATTATGAAGAGTTGGTTGTATGACAGTGCATTTCCTAGTACAGGACAGAGTATAATCACAGCTGAAGCACAGCTGTCAAAATGAACACAGAATGCAGCTATTGCTTTAATTGTGTTTATATACTCGTTAACTCTGAAAACTTCCCAGTCCAAAGTGGTTCTTCCTGCTGATAATGCAGTAAGCAATGGGCTGCCACACTTCTATAACCAGAGTCCAACTGAATTTTGTCTTTCTGTCCTGAGACAGAGCTGATTAATGCTTCGAGGGGAGCGTGGAGTTCCCTGTGCTCTCCCAAGGCAGGGAAAAGTAAATGTGACAAACAGATAATACATCAAGGATAAGACTGTCATCCTGTCAAAGGTGGTATGACTATGGATGCTGGATGCCAGGTGGCCTAAGGGTGTGCAGAATCATCCCAGTGGCAGTTTGCTGAGTGAAACTGGTGGGACAGGTGAGGACTGTTTCAGGTGGGCTCAAGGCAGCTGTGGCATTGATAAGCTGTTAAGCAGCCAGCCCTTGCAGATGCAAACACTTCGTGAAACTGCTCCTTGTGGACCACCTGAGCACCTTTTCTGAGCCTTACCCTAGCATCCTCTTGGCTTTGAATACCATGACAATTCATGGAAGGATTGGATCTTGACAGCCTCTCATCTTTTGTGTTCCTTCCTACCCCCTGAGACTGGTATTCACCGAGGTTATTTCTATAGGAGAGGTAAAGATGTAAAGGCCCTGCCATGGTGCAGAGCTGTACAATTTTCTGGAGCTTTTTGTAAAAGCGGTGGAAAGCCATAAAGGAATGGGAGATGCTTGGTTGGCCACTTGTCTCTAGAAAGGAAAAAGGAGACCCACAAAAGATGTTCCTTGTGCCTACAGAAATGGGTGTAAGTGGTGTGCTATTGCAAATGGCTCTGTCATCCATTGGTGATTTTGTGGGGTTTTTTATAATCTCCCCTTTTCATTGTCCTTAAATATGAGCCTTTATATCATATCAAATGTGAACTTTTTAACCTTTAACATGCTTAGAGTAAATGATGTCTCATAATTGGCCTTTCCCTTCTGCTGCTGTTTGTTTGTGATTTCTTATTCCTGTCTACAAATACCAAATTATTCTAGTGTGTGTATGTTATCGTGTATATTAAAGGGTTTCTTATTGTCTCTTTTTTTGCCCTAAATTTCAGAAATTTTCTTCTGTACAAAGTTCCTTAAAAGTAGCCATGTATGCTTCTAGTATCAAATGCAGCAAGTGCTGTTTAGGGAAAACTTGGGAAACTCCTTAATTGCTTCCTTTTATAATGTGGAGTTGTGCATTGTAGATGGACAGCTCCTCCTGTATCTTCCAAAGAATATTATTTCAAAGGTAATGTTATACACAGGAAGAGAGTTAAAAAAAAAAAAGGGGGGGGGGGGTGTGTGTGTGAGGGATTGTGACCTGTAGAGATAGTGGTATGAAACCCCAAAGCAGAGAATTAAATTCTAACTCAAGAAAGCTCAGTTTGATCTTGTAAAGTCAGAATTACTGTTCACAACTAATGATCAATCAGGGTGATCATTCTTAGGGAAGCTGAATTGTTACTTGGGAAAATATTAGATGCAACATTGTTTAGGTTTTGGATTTTTTCTTTATATGTTTTGTGGTATAAAGACCAAAGAAGGAATTATCTGGTACGGCACCAACCATGCCTCATACTGAGCTAATTAGGGAGCCAATGACTCAAGTGCTCTTTCTGAGAGCCTGGGTTTCTAAAACACCCTGCATAAAGAGGCATGAGAATTGCATGGCTAATAAGAACTCACAGCTGTAGTTGAAATAAGTAAGAATTGCCAGGTACCAAGAATCTCAAAAATGCATAGGTCTTATGGCAGGAAGCAACTGACTGGGTCATCAACTGGCATAGCTCTTTGGTGTCAGACATGCTGAAGCTGACATCAACAAGCAAATTGAAAAACTGATCCATGGGCTCTTGTGCATTGCAGGACGAGTGGTACAGTGCGCAGAGGATGGCCGAGGGTTGTGCTTGAGGCAGGATGGACCGTGGACACCAAAAAGTGTTGCTCTGCTGTCCTGTTTCTTCTTCATGTGTGATGGGTAGAACAGAAAGACAAATTAGCAGGCAAGGGAGCAAATTCCCACTGATGAGGGAATGGTGACCAGACTTACTTGACTTTAATGAGTTCATTGGCACCTGCCTCGGAGGGCAGCTCTTTCTAACCGAAGTACATAGTGGTCCTTGAACAAGGACGAACAAACCAAAAAAATAACAAAACAAAACCACCAAGAACATCAACAACAAAACAAACCTTAAAAAAAAAACCGCAGCAGGTGCTGAGGTTGTCCTGACTGCCCGCAGACTTCAGCTTCAGGCTGGCTACAGTGCTTCATTCCCTCATTTTGGCAATATATCACTGCAAATGTCCAGTCAATCTTTGTAAAATACAACGGAGGAAGCTCAGTCTTGCTGTAATTGACAGCAGCAATAGCAAAGTAAGGTACAAGAGGAAGTCTTAAATGCTCTTCAGGTGTAAATCCACTGTACCATGTAAGCAAAGACAACTGTCTTGTAAGGAAATGCAAATAATGTTTTGAGATGGATATTTGGGTTGTTTTTTTACTTGTCTCTGCATCTGTTGGGTGGGTGCTTTTGCAGTTGACTAGAAATGATGTTAAAGTAAGCAGCAGATGTGCATCCTGAAATATACTGAGATACTCTTAAATCAATCTCTGTTTTCAAAGCCTTTTGGAAAGTTGAGAGAGAGAAATAGAATATTAATAGCAAATCGGTTGGTAAACTCTGCAAGCACTTTAGAAGTACCCTTCAAAGACAGGATGCAGTAAACTTTAAATTGGCCCTAAGGGAGCTACACATGACCATCATCAAATAGAGCATTTAAATGCAAATGTATCAGGAACATTTTTTTTCCCAACAGCTGGAGCTTGGAAGCATGAAACTCTTCAGAATGAACAGGTCTTGCTGCATGGAACTGTGCCGTATACTGCAGCTCCTTGTCTTTGTTATTATCTCTGTGGTTTTAAGCTGACTGCCTATGTGTGCTGGAGCTTAAAGTGCCTGGCTCCTGAAGGATCATTCTGAGAGCATTTTAATGGTTGCAGTGGTGAGTTACCATGCATTACCCTGGGATGTCCTGCTTGCCTAGCATCTCCCATACATGACTTCAGTTTTTGACTCCTATCTTGCCCCTTAAAGCCAGGCTATGTTTACTTACCTTCCACCTTGTCAGGTTTTCATTTAGCCCTTTTTAGGTTTCTTGCATGTTGCCCCTTCGTGCTTTAGAAGTTTATCACAGTTTTTCAGAGCTTTCTTGGAAGCCCTCAAATTCTTTCTCGAAATCTGTTGCTACAATGTTTTATAAAATCTCACTCTTGGGAAGCCACTAGACTGTATCAATACCGTATCCATCACGCTGACTAGGGATTTGTCTGCCCTGCAGGGGGGAGTGTGGTGTAGAGATTTCGAAGTCTCTCTTAATGCCAGTAGCTGTGTATGCTCACACAAAGTGTAGCATCATGCAGAGAAATGAATTTAGGTCCAGCCACCATCTAGCTGCTGGGTCTTAACTAGTAGGCCCTGGCTTTCTGCTGTATGTGGGCATTTCTTGGAGTAGCAGTTCTAGTATGGGATCTAGATCTGCTGCTGCTGTTTTCTTTTTGTGATTTCTTGACTTACATGGAAAGCTCTTGCTCTTTGTTCCGTGCATAACAGAAAATTTGATCCTGCTTAATGACTGGAGGTTTGGGGGGTGGCTGTGAGAAGCAAAGCAAGTGAAGGGGCTCTGTGGCTTCCCTGTCAACCCTGGCTCAGGTTCTGGACACTGGAAGCTACTGAAGTGAGTCAGTGAGATTTGGTGCAGGCACGAGTTTTAACTTCAGCATTCAGTTAATAATATGCTTTATTTTTAAATAGGAATAAACAGAGGTAGAAAAAAATAGGGTTAATACTGCAGAGAAAATAGTTCCCTTTACCACAGAATTTTAATTAAGTATTGGGGAAAAAAAACCCACGGACTAAACTGATTCTGCTTGCCTAGAGTAATGGATCTGGAAGCTGAAATGAGTCTATTTTTTTCTTGTCTTGGTGTATTAAGAATAAATGGAGGATTGAAAGCAACAAGAGCCCTTCATACAAACATTTCAAAAGCCTCATAAGGGAATTTTCTGAGGCATATGCTGCTACAAATTTTACCTTAAGTGTTTGTGCATCTATTCTAACAGTTGATTTTTAATGTATGTTAGAGTTCATCTATTAAGCAATGGTTATTATGCATATTTGCACATGGCAGACAGTGAAATAGAAAGTTTGACAGGCTTGCTGTGACTGATTAAATTCTTTTTCCACTTCCATTAGAGTTCTCAATCTCACCTTGAAAATCTCATCCCACACCCTTGATGTGATTTTAAAATGGCATTTATAGTGTGCATATGAAACACACTAACTTCTGTAAGCTCTGTATTTAATAATGAGACTGAGAAAATGCTTGCAGGTAGCTCCTAGGAAATGATAATGCAATTCCCAACAGAAGCATTTTTCACTGTCAGATTCGTGGTGGTGGGTCTACTTGCTTTTCTGCAGACATGTGAGAAGCAAACCGTGCTATTTCAGCAGGGTGGGAAAATGGAGAATATACTCTTTTTTTAAAAAGCCATTTCCTGGTCGTGTATGCATGGATCAGCCCTTCTGGTCTGAGTTCTTAGAATCTGATTTAATGAATAATGTCAAGCTGCAGTGCTTATTTGGCAAAAAGTGCTTTTGGGGTGCTTGCTCCTGCAGTGATAGCTGATGGGCAATGTGTGCTGGGAGAGCCAGGGTTAAATCTGAGAGGAGAGGTAGGAACTTGCTGGGTCAAAGTGGCAGTTCCCAGGCTTCCGACCTGCTTTCTGCATTCAGCACCTCAGCTCCTTTAGCTGTCATCTCTGCTAAAAGAGAAGTCTGCCCCAGTAGTACCAGGAAACTGAGGCCTCTTGGAATGAACAAAGATTTATTCAGCTCAGTGTTGTACTGAAAAACTACCTTGGAAGACAATTCTAAATGCAGTTACTTTTTCTATGTTTATTTGAAAATTAGCTGTGTTCATGTAGTACTAAGATGAACACACTTCACCAGAAGTTCTGTAACCCTGATGCTGGGACATCAATACCGGTATTGAAGCATGTACATCAATCCTGGACAGATTCCTGGATTTGGAGGTGTGTATCTTCAGGATCTTAGGGACTGATAATGGCAGAAAACAGTCTTAAGTCATTAAGGTGGTACTTAATGGGAATGTCTCTAGAGCAAAATACGGTGCTCTGGCAATTCTGCAGTAGTTTACAAAATCTTACCAGATTTTCTTAATGGTTTCTTTGGAAGTCTCCACTTTTTAGATAAACTCCCCAAAATCAGAATCTTTTCTTTTTCATGTTCCCATTACCCTTTTTTCCCTTGAAACAACCTTTTTGTCTTAAAACATCCATTCAGGTTTTCTGATTAAAAAGGGCTATTCTTTTCACCTTTTCAATTTACATTTCTCCCATGTTTTCGGCATACCTGCAATTTAAATTCATTTCAGACTGCAACCAGTTGGGGGTGGGGAGGAAGCAAAAGTAAGAAACTCGGGTGAATAACAGGTTCTTTGAGTTATCTGCAACTCCACTCAAAATGAAAGTGTAAATGTGGGACATGTGACAGGAAACTATGGGACACCCAGAAAGCGATGAATCTCTGGGGAGACACTGGAAAGAAGATGCCAGCAGCTTTACATACACAGGTGGTGACAATCACTCATCTTCAGTTGATTGGTGAAGCTCCCCTGATTTCACAGGTTTGTGCCTCTGGGCGGAGTGGCTACAGCAGGCAATCTGCACATGAGAAGAGTCAGTGCCCTCAACCTCCCCGTTTCCCTGAAGGCACCCGCTCAAATTTTACTTTTAATTAGAACATCATTTGAGTGCGTGAGAGCTACTGTATCTTCAGATGCTGCAAGCTTTTGGATGTAGAGGAGCGGGGTTTGTTCCATTTCTCTGTAAAGGCTAAGTGCAGTCAGTCAAAAGCTATTTTCAGATTTTTTTTTAATACAGAAATTCTCTCTATTAGCTCCAAATGACCTGTGACAGTAGCTGTCGTGTGCTTACTATCACAATATCCAAGTAGCAGATGATGTCAGGATTTGGCTGTGTTCTTATTGGAACAAAAGCTGTAGAATCCAGAGGAAAGAACTAGAAATACATTATCTCCTCATTTTACAGCAAGTATTGCAGATAAAGATTAAAAAAAAAAAAACTACTCTAGTAGCTCTTCAGAAGAGGGTGGGAAAGGTAGCTTTTCTAACTGAAACAGTGCATCTGATGGTTTCAGGTTTGACTTCTGTATGTTTAGCTGGTTTTGACAAGACTTTTATTACTGATTTAAAGGTCAGTTGTTCCTTCCCTCTCTCCTGACAACAGGCTTGAATAAAATGTAAACCTCTGCTAGCTGTGAAACTTGAAGTGGGAGAAAATGCAGATGTTCTGTTTATTTCTAATTAGTTTTTAACTCTTGTTCAGGGAGGCAGGCAAACACAGCAGTGTGCAAAAATGTGCCTAAAGCACAAGTCCTTTATTTTCTCTGCACAGTGCCCGTAAGAAATTATTAAACATTATTTTTACAAGGCAGGCATTTGTTTTTTAAATCAGGATTGGAAGATATGCTGGGGCTTAAGAGATTTATATGGTATTGCCTCTTTATAATTGTTTCTGTAAATGGATGTGAGAGTTGAATCACTTAGCATCACTTGCTTTGCTGGGAAGAAGCAACGAATCTTAAACTGAGTTTATTTTCATAGCTAGGCAAGTGATCTGTTATTCCTAAGAAAACCTTGGCATTAAGGTTTATTGCTGCATGTATATTGCTATCTTTTCCATGTGGAAGAGGGGGGAAAAAAATATACAAACAGTAGTTCATGCTGTCAAAACTCAGAGATGTCTAAATGTCTTTTGAAAATGTGCATTCTCTGTACCCGAGTGTGATTTATATTCACAAAAGCTGTTCAGGTCCTCAGCTCTTACTAATTTTGCCAGCTCGGTTGATTTCACCGATGCCAATTTACCTGGCACCAACTGTGAAAATCAGGATCCTGGATGTTTGTGCTTTAAAGACAAGAACTTCTGCGCTATTCTGTAATCAAATGTGTCTGTGTGTATAGATACGTTCTCATTATGAAAGTCTGCAACTCTTAGCTCAACCATCTTACTGCCCTCTTTCACCCATTTTTCGATGTACATGATTAATGTTATGTATCGATGTCTATGAGCTTGTGTGCATACATGCAAATGCATGCATATATATACATATATTAAAAAACAAACTACTGGAAAAGAGAAGTACTGAAAACTGATACTTCAACCTCCGAGTAAAACAATGCTATGTCAGCTAAAACTTTGTCCAGAAATGGGCTTGTGAATGAAAACCTCTGCATTCAGGAGTTTGAATTAAGGCCAGCTGAGACCCCATGAAATCTGCATCCCAGTTCAAAGCCTGTGTTCGCGTTAGTGCATTTTTTTTCCCCATTTAACAGTCCTGAGGAGCGGCTCACAGGAAATACCACAGTTACAGGTGCAGACTACGAGTGACCTGGCAATGCCAGACTTCCCTCTTCGCCGGCTTTGCGGCAGCCCTGGTCTGTGCCAGACCCACGCCCTGGCAGGTGAGCGGGCTGGAGACCGTTCACCCTCAGCTTGTCTGTGTAAGGAGCGATGTTCAGGGATGCTGCTCGCCCCGTATCGCTGCTGCAGGTGACAACGAGGCTGATCCTTGCCAGGACGCAGCGCTGAAATAGGAGTTTGAGAGATGCAGAGCGCAGGATGCCGAGAGTCGAGCCGCTTCATTTGTATGTCAGTTTGTCTTTACAAGAACAACGAACCTGATTTTCAGATGGATCCTTTTCTGTTGTCTCTGAACACTTACCAGTACGAAACATGGTTTTTGCAATGCGAAGACCTATTTGATATTGTGCGTTTTACATTGTTCATGACCTGAACAAACACGCGGACTGGCAATGTGGATTTGCTTAGGAGCCCGTATGCAAGAGTTGAACACGTTTTTCAGTCAGACTCATTCAATTAATAACTTTTGTCTTATCTAAATATTTAAAATGGAAATTAAAAGTGCGATTTCACTTCCAATACAGAGTTAAATCTTGTGATAGGGACACCTAATGCAGTCAAAGCCATTATTTTTCCATGTAAAGATAAACAGAAATTTTAAATAATTAATATTAGGATTTATTCACATTTCTCCTTGTGAAAGAGAATGAGTTTGTGAGACAGAGGAAAAATACATTATTCATTATTTCCTTAGAAATAAGAAAATTGATATGAGGATATCTGGCATGTACTATAAAAATCTCATTAGCAGCAGCGTTCTGAGACAGTCTAAGCAGAGAAATGCATTTAGTTAGACCGGATTAATACGTGGTAGTGCCACAAAGTAAGCTATCTCCTCCTGATTACATTTGTGAGACTTCAGGAGGTTAGTTACATTTCCTCTTGCCGTGAGCATTTAGTGAACAGAGCTCCAGAATAAGTCCTTCTGCAAAAAGTGGTTTGCAAACTTAAGCCACTGAGTAAGCAGAAGTCTTTCTCTATTAGTGCTTGCTCTGATGTTCCAAATTTGACTGACTGAGAATACCATGGCCTTTAAGTATCGGCCAGCTGATAAACCATTACGTTGCATGCAGTTCTGAGGCTCGACAGGTTTTTCTCAACAAACTTTTTAGAGAAATTTTTTGTCCTGCATCCCAGGGAAAGCTGCTTTTATTGCATGCAGATATGCCATGTTTGAAATGTTGAGGTGGCTCCTCTTGGAGCCTGCAGGTACTTCCCTGGTAGAAGGATAATAAAGACATTAAGAATGCAGCATTAAAGTACGCTTGTAATCTCTCAGTAAAATAATTAGCTCTGCTAGTTCAGCAGTTTGATGCAGAGCAAAAGGTCTGTTTGAAGAACATGGTGTCACTAATTACTTTTTGTGATTGTATGTATTGATATTCCAATACCGAGTCAGAAGACGGTAATCTGTCAATGAACTGTGCTGTTGGCAGACTCCTAGGGTGAAACCTCAGGCCTTTGGAAGTCTGCAGTAAAAATCCCCTTTACTTCCACAAGCCCAGAATTAACGCACTTGAGCAATTGCGCTGCCTCCTTTGGCAGAAGTCTGCTGCTCTAGAGCTAATTGCTGGATAAAATCACAAGACTTTAATAAAAAGCACTGGTAAGCCGCGGTAATAACTAGGAGAACAGAAGGGATGCAGTTTCAATATTAAAAGTGTGGTTTAAGTGAACAATAACAGACATTCACAGCTTAGGCAAAAGGTAACCCTTGGCTCTTTATCTTACTGGCTTTTCACAGCAATGTAAACCAGTAAGTTTTCAAAACACGCTTTTAATACTGGTTTAACATCAGCACTTCCACTAACATTCATGTTCCTTAAATCCCCCTGTAAAATGTGCAGCGATAGTGTCATCGAGGACATCTGTAGTTCAGGAGGAATTGTTCCATTGCTGTCTGAACTTTTGACCTCTCCAAGTGCAGTATTGCATAAGGCAGATAACTGCCTAATGAAATACTGAAAAATTTTTTTATTTATTTTTAGCTGTATCTTGCTCCAGAGGCTTGTTTTCCAAGGTCAAGCAGCTGCTTGGTTTTACAAAGCACTGAGAGGATGGCCACAAGTTCATACAGCATCATGAAAAGGAAAGGCTTTATTTTCATAAAAACTGCCTTTGGAAGTTGCTTATGTATTAGTCCTTATTCTTGTTTAAAGTACTAGTGTGAAGCTACTCAAAATCAGATAACTGCTGTTCATTTTTCTGCAACAGACCCTTAGTTTACTCTTGGGTCGGTCTGTCGCATGGGGCTTATTTGAATTTGGCGGTTTGTTTGGTACCCAGGGCAGCAGTGATGTGTTCCTGCCAAGTTCTCTTAGAGAAACTGTCATAAAATAAACCCCAATCTCACCCAAACCCAATATTTAAACGCTACTTTTACTTCATAGGTTATAATCTTGACCTTTTCCCCACTTATTCCGAGTCCTTCTCTTTCTTCTGTGTACTTCTTGTAACATCTCAAAAAATGTTTCATATAATGGCCGTTAACATCAGCAAGCGATGCTACAGGTAAACACAATAGCGTCCATTTAAAAATAACACGGCTTTTTAAGAATGGCAGGAAAAATTCACAAATCTCGTTGGGCTAAAGACTGAGGAGGAACAATCTAATTCGGTAGACGTGTTTGCATTCCAGTGATGTATAGGATGAATTAAATGTGTTCTCTGTAGCACAGCAGGCATGTTATGCATCTAGCTTAAGTGTTTTGGAGATCCAGTAGTCTCTAAATAGAACAAGGTCAAATGGTAGGAAGAGATGCCTCAGAGATGTGATTCAGGTTAGTTGTACTTTTGTTAAGCCCTTCTCAAGATCTGCAGAATAGTAGTTTTGACCCAAATGCTTTGCACAGGTCAGGTTGTTTCAGAATTGTAAATGTTGGATGAAGGATTCTCACTGTTAGGCAAAAGGATTGTATTAAGTTGTAGTTGTCCACGGACAGACAGTGGCATTGCAGAAGGGAAAAACTGAAGATTTTTTCAACACATTTGGGAAAGCACAGGGAGTGCTTGGTCTCCGGACGAGGATCCAGGAAAGAGTGTTGGGTGATGTTGTGTGACTTGGAAATGTCAGCAAAGAGGCAAAATACAATTTTAGGGAAATAAGTGATTGCATGTTCCTCAATGTGGCTCCATAAAGATCATCTGATTCCATAGCATCTTAGCCTAGCAATGTTGATAAAGAGAGAACATACATATGCACACGTATAGATCCAGCTGGAAAATCAGTCCTGAAACTTACATGTTAGGGCGAGAGAAAAGTGCGTACTGTCTCTTTTGCTGGACAGTGTGGGCAATCTGAAATGTTTTCTACTTAAAAAATTCAACAGCTTCACTTTCTTTCTCTCTGAAACAGAAATGCCAGAAACAAGAATATTATAGGTACTTAAAAAATGAAATGAAAATGTAAGAAAAAATTTTAAAGGTTGGGATGGTCAAAAGAATTTTCTCCATCTAGAGAAACCTGTAACTTGGTGGGAATCCACAGGTAGCTAGTTGAGGCTGCTCTGTGCTTCTGGGCAGTCCTGAGAGTATGATCTATTATTACTACCACAGAAACCTGAGCCTTATATTTAAAGCTTTTTCTTTGGAAGAGGTAGGCGTCAGTCTCATTATTCAATCATTCTTACTTTTAAACAGAGGGAACTATTTCATGGGGTGGTTTTTTTTTTCTTTGCTGATTTGGTATTTGTAGCCTGTTTAAAATTTGCATGTAATTGACAGTGAAATGCAAGGCTGTCTAAACCAAAATAATCATTTAGATAAGCTGTGTCCTCAAAACATTTTTTCCCTTCTATTAAGAAAGCAGTTATTTGAATATTGCCGTGTTCCTGCCTGACACATCCCTTTCAGCAGCTTGTTCAGAAGCACTGTAGACACAACACAGTGAAAGCAGAACAGCTATTTTGCCACTTTTCATCATTGACAACGTAGCTAAACCTTCCACAAAAGCTGTGTTTCTGGAAGAACAGGTGCCTGACAGAGAAACTGCTCCCGACTGAAATGAATGGAATTGCTTTTTCAGATCTGTGGACTTTTATTAGGACAAAAATTCAATTTCCAGATGTTTGCCGAGGGATCCTTCGTAGCCCTTCCACTGCTCAGTGGCCATAAAGAAGTCTGTAGCGTATGGGTAAAAGCAATGCTTATGGTTGACAACTACCCATAAGCCTTCCTTTAAATTTAGGATGCACAATGCTGGAATGGGATTCCTGTAAGTACTGTTGCTTGAGAGCTGTTCTTTCAAAATGAAGGTCTTATGTGACCATAAAGTAGAAGGTTTTCTTTTGCACCTATAGCATCCAGGTACATTTCATGAGCCAAGGGACACAAACAGGAGAAAGGTGCCTAAGTCATGTTGTGGTCTTTGAATGTGGAAGAGTTTTCCTTGCTTTTAAGGAACATGAGCACATGTTGGGTCTGAGAGTGGAATCAGACGAAAATGAGAAGCTGTAGGCTTACACAGCAAGCACAGAGTGTGTACCAGAGGCGTATCAACTACCAGTGTTTGCAAAAGATTCAACATAATTTCAAGGGTTAGAAATTTATTTTCTCCCAAAATGCGGGGTTAAAACTGATCATTGTGTAGTTCCGTAAGGTTTAAAGAAGTTGCGTTGCTGATACATTTGACTGATCCTTGGGCTTATAATCTTAATGTATTAGCTGTGACAGAGGAAGGAAAGAAATGGTACTAGCACGAAGCTGGTGGAAGGAGGACCTGCCCTGTCATTCATGAACACGAGGCTGGGGTCTCCTTAGCAGTAAGCATGCTCAGCATCTTTCAAGAGCAGATCCTTTGAGTGTCACCAGGGTTTATAATTCAATTGGGCAAGACCTATATAAATAGCTACAAGTTACAGCCCTATAAAATGCTAAATGTCCTTCTCAGGTTGCTGAAGGCACTCAGTTTCCATTGACCTCCAGCTGAACTAAATAAAAGCTGATGTCAAAGGGAGTTAAATGCACTCAAAACATTTCCTTTTCTTTGAGAAACTTTTGAGCAATCAGACAAGCTCTTATCAGGTATGTAGTCTGGATTTTCTTGTGCTCATTTCTGTTTTTATGTGAATATATGTATATATATATAAAATATGAGAGAAAGAATGAGCACCACAAAAATTGAATACTTGTGGAAAAATCCTAGCTGACAAAAAGTGGCTGTTTTCACAGGGAAATCGCTCATTGCAAATTATAGACTCAACTCTGAGAAAGTTTGTATTAACTAATGTGTAGATCATTGATTTCCACCCACCCCCCATGAGTTGCAGATCTATACTCTAGGTGTTACCATAGCAAGATCTTTGTCATCAGTAGCGTTATTTGGCTAGACTTTGCTGGCGTGACTCTGTATGTATAGACTTCCCCCAGGAAACACGAAGACAGCTCCTGTGTGCTGCCGAACCGGGACCCCGCTGCTGTGGGCTGGGTCTGTGCTGCTGCTGACTTTTCTGCGTGACTGCTGCCCAGCCTGACCGCAGACTGCGTCCTTGAGTGTGTGCGTGCACCAGGCTGTGGTCTGGTATGGTCTGACGGGGAATGATTGTCTGTACCAGAGAGCAGCTGTAATAGGTAACGTGTACAAACCCACTGAGATTAGCTTTGAGAAGATACGCACTTGTCAGGGTTTATAAGATTAAGTTCTCAAGAGGTGACCTCAAGCTATGGTTAGCACCCGAAAGTTAAAAGCAAGCAGACTTCGATTAATGAACCTTGCTGTGCGCCCTCTTCCCTGTCACTTTTGTTCGAACACCCAGACAGGCTTGTTTTCTGAACCAAGTAATCCTGAGGTATAGTGATACAGATGCTGAGGAACTCGCTCTGTATGGCCTGATGTGTTAAGGTGGAAAACTGCTGTGGAAATCTCTTGAGAGCAGCTTGTCACACAATATTCTTGCTGTGGTGTAAGCCTCCCGCTACCACCCTGCGGGTTACTTGATTTGAGGGGACTAGCTCTATGCAGGAAAGCATTTCATCACTGAGGACTGGTTTAGGGCTTTTGGTTGACTCATAAGGGTCTTGAATCATGTGCAAAATTACTACCCTCTCCACTGATGCTGGTATTAGCGCTGGTCTAAGGCATATCTGTGTACACAGCAGGTGCCTAAGGCGGCTGGGCTGCTCAGAGAAACACCGTAACATCAGTTAGTGCCCCTGGTGGTATGGTTGGTTGTCCACAAAGTTCTGGCCTGACATGATCAACTCCCTTCACACAGCCCCTGTATGACTTTCATTTCTAACACCAAATTATTTTCCTTTCTTTGAACATTGGGATTTCCCTGTGTATTTCTGCTGCTGTGTCATAGTCATTTATTGTAGTTTTTGTTACGCCAATTCAAAGGTCATATTACTTTTATTATACCTTATTAGCACTAATTTCTTAAATTCACGTGGCATTTCTAATTGCTGGTCCTCAAGCCCTGGTTACTCAGATTACCCACTGATTTAGTCTTTTCTGCTTGCAGCATGTGGGTTGGTTTTTTTTTTTGGCTCAGTCCCATATAATTATCACTCTACCCACATTACAAAGAGTACATTTTGCAGTTCATAATTCCAGAACATGCCACCACCAACAAAAGCCTGTGAGGCATCAAGAATATTGAAATATGCTTTTGCTTGGAAAAATGTAATCTGCCTCCCACTATGTAGACCACAATACAATTACAGCTGGGGACAATGCTGCGGTAGAGCTAGACAGATGCTCCCAGTAGTGTCTTCAGTGTCTGCAACTATAAATGCAAAACAAAAGGCACAAAAATAATAAAAGCTAATGGGGACTGAAAAGAAACCCTTCAGCCTAGTAGCACAGAACCCAGGATTTGTCAAATGTGCTAAACATAAGTTCTGTAGAGGAACCAGGGGTCCTTTTGCATGGATTAGTTGAAGTAGGCTTTTTATTGTCATGCCTGAATTCTGGAGGTATTTTATTTATTGCCATATCTTGAATTCTGCTTAGCTGAAAATACATTCGTAAAGTCCAGGAAGCCTTAGGTGGAGAGGGGGAAAAAAGAAAAAGAATAAGGAAAAAAAAAAAGGGGGGGGAAGAAATGTGAGCGTGTTCCAAATAGTATGTTAAAGGCCGTCTCAATTTTAAAAAATTGTGCTATTCAGTAGCTTTTGCTGATAATCCACCTAGTGAAAAAATATGGATTTTAGATGTTTTGTAAGAGTTGCTCCAGATAATTTTTATCAGCAGAAATTGCTCAAGGAAATACATTGTAAAGTCTTCCTTCATTCGTTGATAACTTAAGACATTTAAGAGGAAGAGGAATAAGATTATTTGATAAAATTGTTCCTCTTTCACCACTTAAGGCTTTTAAAGAAATTGATTAATTAAAAAAAATTATATCTGTAAGATGTCCCTTTTGCAGAATAACCCACAAATATGACTTCAATCGATGTATCTAGGGATATGAGGAGATCTTCACTTTCCAGCAGTTTTTACATTTGGGAAGAGAAGCTCATGGACACACATTCTTAAAATTTCTAAGGGATGCTGAAATCAATAATTTTTCATTGTGAAATAAAGTGAATATATGGTATTTGTATGTGTGGTAAAGTGACTTTTTATGTCATTAATTATCAGTTTCTGAAAGTAGATGAGGAATGGTTTAGATGATCAGATTATCGGTCTGGGATGCTCTGGCCCGCAGTCCTGGGGTATGGTTTATCTCCTGTCAGCCAGTACAAAAAAAAACCAAACCCCGAACCACCCTCTTTAAGATTAAATGTTAAATTTCCCTGTAAACTGCATCCCTTTGCGTTCTGCAGTGCCCCCCTAAGGTATGACACAAATATTGCTCAGGAACTTCTCTTTCCATCCATAATTCATTTTAAACGTTTCACTTTGAGCACGTAGAAAAACAAACAAGCACCAAAAGGAAGTGAGGTTTCAAAGGTGATTAACAAAGGTATGTTATATAGTCAGGAAATCTTCTGTTGCTTCATGCTTGCGATCTCTGCAGCAGTACTGAGCTACTGCCCTTTTTCTTCTGTTGAGAATTACATTTCAAGTCCAACCATGCAAAATCAATATATTTCAGTCAATCACATTTAAAGCTTTACTTGATAGTACATGTTCTTCCTATAATATACTGGGTTATCGCCTTCCAAATTTGATAGAGCCAAGGCTTTGGGATGAGATAAGAAATATTAATGCGGCGTGCAGTTTAAACAAATCAATGCAGCAATCTGCACTGAACGCTAGCAGGGTAAACAGTTGACTCTCATTTGACATGCAGCAGTCCCAGTACTTAGCTTGGCCACAGTTCCTGCAATTTGTTTTCATTTATGTTGAACCACTGAAGTCTTTTGCACTGCCATTAGCACTTTGGAAGCATTAAGGAGGAAAGTGAGATGGATTCAAATCCATATAGGTACAAAATCAAACTAATCTTCTTTTGTAGCTGAAAGTGAAATTCTGAGCTGCTCAGAATTCTTCAAAGTCATTTCTCCAAATTCATTGCAGAAATCATCAAAGCACTGTTTTTCTGCTTTATCTTAGTCTGAAAAGAAGTTACTTTTCCAGACAAGGCAGTGTATTTTATATTCCAAATACAATCCAGTGCTGGCTCAACCTGAACTCTGCATTTACTCTTCAGAGCTATATATGAGAGAATACATTGTCTACAAAATGACTACATAAAATAGCGTCTGTGGGAGAACAGAGCATTGCTAACAAAGCTATCATTTGAAATTTACCACTCAAACATAATTAAATATTATTTCTTTAAAGTAAACAGATTTTCTTGGGGTTAGCAGGAAAGCCCACACAATTCTCTGCCCTATTTTACTTTCTGTGCATGTTGTCAAGCTTGGTAAATTTTTTAGTAGCTGTCAAAGTAAATTTATTACAGAAGAGGTCTAAGTTCTTGTCTAATTCAGAAGGGAAAAGCCCTGCTGACTTGGTTTTGCTTCATCTTTTGTCTTTACAACACTTTAAAAGCCTCATCTAGTTAAGATTCAGGAAAAGCACTAGTTGAACAAAATTTTCCATCTGGTAAAGAGGAGTGTGTTTGTGTGAAAAAAGTGTGTGTGTATTTATATTTTTAAGACGATTTCCTAATAGCTCACTCTTTAAGAGGTCTGTTTTCAGCATGTAATCTCCTAAGAATGTGTTAAACCACTGAAATGGAATTTGAGAGCTGAAATGAGCCCACTGCAAACTGAGCTGTCCTCAAACAACAAATTTCTGCTGATGTTTGGCTGAGGGCTCTTGACTTGGGTGAGGGAGGGAAGCTGCCGGGTCAACGCATGAAGGGTCTGCGGTGGCGTATTACGTGAAGGCTGCGTCCCAACAGCCGTGCAGTGAGATGCCACACTAGATGTCAGCAAGGCAACGCTGCCTCTTAATGAACTGTATGTAATATGGCACAAAATGAATAAAATAAGGAAAAAAAAATACTGTCTCTTGCAATGTGTATAAATTTATTAAATATATTAAGTACGCTGGAACTTTTGGTCACAAAAAGCAAGCTAAACTTCATTCATGAATCTGTTCTCTCTAAGGGAGTCAGGACTGTGGATTACCTCTCGTTCTCCCTTCTGCTCCAGAAAAGCTGTACTACTTCGTTCTGACATGCAACCATCTGGTCTGAGTCTGTTAAGTCAATTCTTTACTGCTCTGCAAGCCTGGGTCACCGGCAAAGCGCTTCTGTGTTGTCACTCTTGAGAAATTAAAGTTAAGCAAGTACCTCTGCACTTCTGAGGGAACAGTCAGAACTATGAATTATAGCAAGTAACAGCAAGAGGCAGAAGGAAATTAGAGAGATTTATTTTTCAATTCATTTCTACAGAAAAGCGTACAACTATGCTCCTAACAACTGTCACTTAGATGAGCGTGTGTGTGCCTGTGCTGATCAATTTCCCCTCAAACAAAAAAGCCTAGAGTTCACTTAAATTAAAAGAAATACATTTTGAAAACACAACAAAACAAGCAAACACCCCCCCCAAAAACAAACAAACAAAAGCTCCAACAACAACAACAGAACAACCCAGCCAAAACCCCAAACAAGCCACCAAAAAATCCCAAACCTGCAAACTAAAACACCAAGCGTAGAAACAGGGAGTAATTTGAACTTATGGGAATGATGTTTCTTTGATCTTTGGGGGTTGTACACGCAGCTCCCCACTTGCTGATGAGTTCCTGAGCAGGATGGATGAGTAGGTGTGTGTAGTCTATGATCTCTTCTTCTGTAGAGTGTTCCAGGTTCGGGAAATTGGCTGACTTCAGTTAAAGTCTTTTATCATTGTGTGATTACTCTTGGAACACCTGGGTTCTCTTTCTTGGCATTATTTACATTTTTTGATCAATCTTAGCCCTTTATAACTTGAAACACGAGAACCCTCCTGCCCCCCCTCACCCACCCACCCCCCAAAAAAAAAATAAATATCTGTGTCTCTGTGATCATCATGCCTGGAGGACTTGAGGTTTGCCAATTCAGTTTTACAGCAGGTTTAATTTACCTGAAAGAAGGTCAATACAATCAATCTACCTCAAAATGATTCTTTTTTTTTTCCTCAGCAGGAGACAGGAGGTATAACTGAGTGGGGGGAGGGGAGATTAATTCAGCATGAAAGTTTGCATGATTCGCTACACAGGTCTGCTAATGAGACTATCATTGTTTTCATTTTTATTTACTACATCAGTTCTTTATGAAGAGTGGATTAATGTGGCTTCAGGTTAGGTTTTAGTAGTCACTGCTGTTACGTTTTGGGGGAAATGGTTATTTGCATAATATCAGTATTTCTTTATTTTTTGCATGTGTTTTCCGAATTTGCCTTCTCTTGCGTAATTAATATTACTGCTGTGAGATTGACCTATATTTGCTGAAACTATTACCTTGATATATGCTTTGGAGTATTTCCTGCGTTTGCAAAGTACTCAGTTTTGTAGGGGATATAAGCACATCAAATTGCCCCTCTTTAGATTTCTTTTAGACACAGTGCAGAGTCCTTAGGAACTATATTGTAATATAGTTTTCTAATGGTCTCACTAGACTTACACTGTGAATATTTTAATTTTTAGATTTTTTTTATGCAGTAAGGTTGGAATTTTTTAAAGACTTCAGTAGTGACCCTACTCTGTTCCTCCTGAAGTCAGTGGAAAACAGCAATTGATTTCAGCGGGAGCAGCGTGAGACCAGCAGCAGGTAATTACGAAAACCATACCCCAGTGGGAGTAGGTCTAGGTTAAATATTGAAAAATGCCAGAGTGACTTAGGACCACAAGTCCCATTCATTTGCATTAGGGCGAATTTCTTATCTGTAATTCTGCACGCCTCTAGCACAAAGTGTGAAACTGTGTTTTGTTGTTTCCTCAAATTAGGTTGCCTTTCTGATTAGCCTATGAAACTCTTCTGAGAAGAACCAGATTCTTCCCTGTTTGCGTTCAACATACCACCCATCCATAAAGTTAGGTGGCGGTTGCGTACGTCCCGCTGATTTGAGAGATCCACACTGATTCTGATCCACGCTCAGTTCAGTGGCACTTCTCGTGCAAGTAAGTGCTGTCCAGTATGAGTAAGGGTGTCAGCATAATTAGCATTGCTGCTTTTCGCAGTGCAGCAATTTGGGACCAGAAGGCAAAGTGGCCCATTAAAGGTGACAAAAATGAATTTGTGCATCAGCTGGAGCTACAGCCTCAAATCTTCTAATCTTCCAGGCTGAAACCAGCAATTTCTTCTCATTCAAAATTCCCAGTGAAGTCACTGGGCTTATTTCAGTTCTTGAACAACGCTACTGACTTTGTTATTATAGATGCTCGTATCCAAACAGAAATCTGAGCTGCTGGTTCTGATTGGCGTGAAGCCCCTGTGTGTGGCCCGAGTGGTTCAAGGGGGCTAGAATAAGCACCTGTAACATCCACATCTATACCCAAATTTTCTTACAAATGAACAAGAGTGGGAAGGACCAGATGTAAGAATCGGTACCATTCTGATTGTAGTATAGCAAGTTTGGGGGTTTCATTCAAATAACTCCTAGAGTAAATTTTATCTTCTGATTCATTTTTGCAGCACCTGACTTAAAGTTCCTGTAGTTTGTGACCTTGTTATCTCCAGGATCTCTATATTAAATTTGCAGAACCACTGCTCCTAAGTTTTTCTAAATATTACTGATTTTTGGGTCAGTTCTGCCTTCAGCCATTCCCTTCCCCACATTTGGTTTCACTTTTGTATCATCAGCAAACTTCTTTCCTCTATTTCATAATCTGTTTTCCAGTTATTAACGTATAAAGAGTAAAATGGGGGCGTGTCTTGGTTACCCCTGTGGCATCAGTCTGTCAGCTCTGTGAATCTCAGATTGCCTCTATGCCAGGTACCATTTTAATATCAAACTAAGAGAATTTGGAGTGGAACTTGACTGAATTTTTTCTTTTTAAAAGGCTTAGTTCCCCCTTAAATAAGATGTGTGTTTGTGGAATACTTTTTTGCCTCAGGCAGAGGTCCTGTGGACATCAGTTCAGTTGCATAATATTCTTGTAAATAAAATATTATCTTCACATATATAAAAAGCTGAGGAGAAGCAGCTGAGACTTTCTAGGATAGAGCTAGACTTCTGTGTACATCTAGGATTTGAACTCTGCTGCTTGAATTTTCATGCAGATCACATTGCTTCCTTAATTATAACACCAGCTTATCATAGATATCCAGTACATCAGCCCAGCAGGACGGAATTAAAGCGCGAACAGTAAATTACTGTAGGTTTCCAGAAGTATCTGCTTTTAATGTATTAGATTCATAGAAGGCTTTTGAGATGCGTTTGTTTTCACTAAGGTATTTCACTAAGGTATTTTTAGGAGCGTGTATAATGTTACCTTATGGTAATGAGAATCATAATTAACATATTTTTGTTAATTAAATCATGCAAATACAGTTCCTATAGGCAGCTGTGGCACTTTCTCTAGGGATGCCAAGTAAAACATCCCTTGATGCTGCTTAGGAAGACCTCACAGGTAGCATAAGGTGTTGCTTAGGGACTAGGCATAGCGTCTTGTGGGTTGAGTCATAATCTCTTTCTTGGGTAGAATGATGTAAATTGGGATAACTGGTGGCATTAAACTGCTCTAAAAAAAAAAAAAAGAGTCAGATTTATGTTGTGTTTGAAGTTTGGTTGTGAGGTTCCCTGAGTGAGTTCCTAGCTCTCTGCAGCCAATGGCAAAACTTCCTCTGCCTTCAAATGCAGCATCATTTTGCCTCATATCTATTTATCTGAGAACATCCAGGATGCTTTCAGTCCTCATCATCATCGTCATCACTCAAATATTCTTATAGAGCCAGTGGGATCAATTTACTGACCTTCTTCAGGGAATTTTATTTTGTCAGTCTGTGATATTATTTAATGTCATAAAACAAGCCTCATTCTAGATTCTCCTCTGTTCTCTATCTTAAAAAAAAAAAATTACTATCTGCTCTTTCTTTCAGCACACTTAAACCTCTATATCCTGTTTAAGCCTTTGATCACTTGGATAGCGGAATACCTTTCTGACAGCATTTTTCCTTCAAGGCCTTTTTCTTTCTGTGTATGCTATCACATATGTTCAGGAAAACTTCTGCTGCCTGTTAAGTAGGAAAGAGATACTATTTTTTTATTATTATTTTTAAAAGCCTTAAATATATCTCCTTTTACTTGATATTAGGCTATTCAACATCCAGGATTGTTTAGGTTTCTACTTGTTTTTATGTATAATAGAAAGTGGGTATTTCCCCTGATAAACCAAGGCTCCTCAGGAGGCCAATGCAGGAGGATTTTAAGAGTGAAGGACTTACCATCTATCCAGGCAGCGTAACAAGCTTATTTTTAACATGACCAGAAACTTAATATCAAATGCTGGAAGAAGGGAGCAATGCATAAGACAGAAACTATTAAGGTAGTAAAGCCTCAAAAGAAATACAGGGAGAGGCAGCGAAATGCAGAAATGCAGACTCTGGAGACTCCTGGCAAATTCTGTGAGCACCAATGCAGTCCTTAGTTGGGAGAGAAATTTACGCTGCACTTTTTTTTTTTTTCCTTTAATTTTGGATTAGCTATTTTCATACTGCAGTATCGTCAGTGTTCTTTTTACCTTTGTAACTTGCAAATATAGAAAAGTCCTTGACAAAAGGAGAGATTGAAGCCATAGCTAAAGACTTCCCAAGCTGATAACTGCGTACAAAGTTTGCTGCATAATGTATGATGTTTAAAGCATCATGACATGTATGGAGGAAAACTAGCTTTTTTCTTTTCCTTCGTTGAATTACCACTGCAATTTTACTTGAATCTTAAGGTGACCACATAAGCTCAAGCTGTGGGATGCCATGATATTGTTAAATGAAGAAGAGAGAAAATTGCAGTTTTGATCGACAATGCAAAATTTCCTAATTTTTCCTGGAAAGTAAGTCTTTAATACCTATTGCATTCAGCCAGAGAAATGTACAAGAATCCTAATCAAGCTACAGATGTCTATAGGATGATGCAAAGAAGTTACAGAAATTATTTTAGTCTGTCATATTTCAGGAATCTCTACCTGTTCCCATGGCAGAAGGTGGGGTTTTTGGTTGTGGGTTGTTTTATTTTTTTCCCCCCGTGGCTGTACCATTTGTACAAACAATTTGTAAACAGGGAAATAGCAAAATTCATCAAATAGATTATTCACAAAGGAATTATTTACTCGGCTCAAGTGTCTCCTTTAAACAAAACTAAAAGCTGTAAACTCCTATGTTTTGCTATAGGAATTAAAACTGTTTTATTTCAAAGAGCTCTTTATGACAAAACTGGCGAAAGGAAAACCGTGCCTGTGACGGAACTGCGGGCTGCAGCGTTTGCCACCTAGTTTGGGGTATCAACTTTTAGCAAAGTAGAGCAATACACAAAAGCACACCATTAGAGGATTCAAATTCTAACGTGCCTCTTGAGAATATATAGTCACGTAAAATTTTCATAAGTGACTAAAGGAGTTAGAAATGTGTGTTTCTTTGAGAGGTGAGCTCCT
Source organism: Phalacrocorax carbo (assembly GCF_963921805.1). Lineage (NCBI taxonomy): Eukaryota > Metazoa > Chordata > Aves > Suliformes > Phalacrocoracidae > Phalacrocorax > Phalacrocorax carbo. Next base: position 3,511,420 of record NC_087528.1, read on the forward strand.
TAAATCGCTTTGGTGCATTTGAAAATGGTGCTCTCATAGGCTAGGTAACAGTCCTGCAATGGAAAGAAATAACCAACATGTCTTTCTGGTAAAGGCTTTCCTCTAGCTATAATTCCATATTCTATAGGAAAAGAATAATATTGTTCATCTAAGGCTTGATCCAAACTCCTTGGAAGTCGATGAGATTTTTTTGGATAGGCATCAACAGACTTCAGATCAAATAATTATTTTACTTAAAAACTCTTTATAAAATGTTTGCCTTTCAAAATTATCTTCTTTTCAAAGATCTTTTGAATGACTTAGTATAAATTTAGGTTTTACCAGTATTCCAAAACTCATTTGTATGGCAACTGCCTGTCTGAGGCTTCTTTGGAACTTGGAAGCAAAGTCAAATATTCTTTCCCTGTAAGCATCTAATAGATGGTGATTACTGGTCAAAGGTTTATTTGATTAAGCCTTTAATTAATTTGTGTCTTTCCTTACAATTAGTCTATCTTGCTTTTTAACTTACTTAGAGCTTTTAGGATACAATCATGAGCCACGCTTGGACTTGTCCAATAAGAATTATTGCTTAAAAATCAAAATATGGGGGGAAGAACACATCAGAGGCATGTTGCAAATTACATATTGGTGTCTTTATACTTTCTGTCTCAGAGGGAGATAAAATTTTCCCCTGCATGGACTTTTTGACCTATTTTTGGCTAACAGCAAGTCCTTACCTGTTGTTGGCTCGGGGAGGGGAAAATACTGAAGTCATTTACCAGCTTGTCATTTTGCCTGAGGGTTACTTCAGTACAGTCGCTCAATAACCTGTTTTGTTTATTACCTCTACCATATTCTGAAGCATTTTCCCCTTTCCCATCATTACTTGCACATCAAATTTTTATGCACCGTGGAATACTGGAGGAAGGTACAGTCTGTGAAGACATGCTTTGCCGTATATTGTGAATAATTTACTGGGATAGGTCATGAATGCTCACACAAACATTAAAGAAAGAGTAAATATATTGTAAAAATAGGGGAAATGTATGTGCCTTAATGCTGAAGATGTAGATTGACATATAGTGTTTTCACTAAATTTATTGGCTTAGCAGTTGTGTATGTTAAGGGGGGGAGGGGAATCTTAAATCAGAATTAAATCCTGCCCAACCTACAGATGTCATTACAAGCCAAACATTTACATGTCTCTAAATAAGAACCTCTATTACTTTGGTGTTGCATCATGTAAAAGTGGATTCTGTGTATTTGCTGACTTTCCTATTTTATTTCCCCTAAGCAAGTCAATTTAGTGATTAATTCCCAGTAAACAGTATTGTATTGTTTTCAAGTGCATTAAGAATTTTAAGAGAAGAATTTTAGTATTTTTCGTGTAAGGGAATAAGCTGGGGGAGTGAAACTTCTTTATCTACTCCTGTAATGGAAAAGCGCTCCGCTGAACAACTTTGAGTAAGGCTGGGTGGATGATATGTAGCGCTAACTGGAATATACATATATTTGCTTTACCTTTCCCTACCAGGTTTCAGTATAAAATTTCAATATCAAACATTTTTCTACAAAGTGGAAGCACAGCGCAGGTGAGATTCCCTATGGTGCTGCACAGTGTTTTTATTCAAAGAGTTTTAAGATAAAAAGTGGGTTTTTTTAGAAAAGAAACTTAATGAAAACTTCAAAAACAAGCACCTGGAAAATCTAAGCAGGAAGGTGTTTTAATAAAAATGATACATTAAGAGGTAAATAGTCCTTTTTTAATGGCTTGCAAGATGAAAATGTAATAAAGTGAGAGTGCTTTTTATGATCTTTTAGTCTGAAGTGCACTACATTTGATTGTGGAATTTTGATTAGTCTTGAAAATACCTTTAATATAATGAGCTTAGCTATTGTAACACAATACGCAGACCTTGAAATGATAAAGCTCCATTCTGATCCTTTCTTGAGCATATTGGGCATCACCCCTGCTACAGTGACACCCATGTGCTTTCTCTCATTGCTATCCCACTAACGGCTGGGCTTCTCAAGTTAAAACTTATTTGCTAACAGTATGTGGTGCCTTTCAGTGGAGGAGAATATTTTATTTATTTTGCTGAGTTCCAATATGTCAGGTGCTGAGGGTAAACCAAGAGCAAGATTATGAGTAGCAAAGAGTAGAAGCAGCCAATGGCATGTGTACATAATTTAATTTTGGTGGCCAATTCAAGCTTCACCGCTCCAGTGACCTGTAGTCTTTTTTTCTTTTCTCTTTCTTTTTTTCTTTTCTTTTCTGGTTTGTGCATTCTTATTGCCAAATAGTCAGCAGATATATTTCTACAGCCTGTTACTATTTACATTCACATATGCCTTTACTAAATAGCTGGTCACCTCAAAGGGTCGGGTCAAACACAATCCCAAAGAATCTCTTTTTGCTTCTGTGGTATAGAAGGTTCTATCAAGTTTGGAGTTTTAAGCTGTCTTACTCAGTAGTTTTGCTGTGCAGACTTTTTAGTCTGTAGTATAGCTCCATCTTCCTGATAACCTTATCTTCCATCACAAGGGGCCTATGGGAATGTATCACCAAGATAAAAATGAGCTGCTTCAGTAAGTTTAGTCAACTCTTCTCTGATATATTTCTATTGAGATGCAACTGACAGTGAGAGAGTAATACAGAAAAAAACTGACAGGATATACTTTTTCTTTTGCGGTTGGACCCTTCACTTTCTTTCTTGGTTTTGTACAAATAAATCAGCTTATAATTAACCTGGTACACAGATCTGAAATAAATTGTTTGTAGGAAGAATAACTAGTCTAACATTTTTTTCCCTATAGATCAACAAGTAATTGTTTTGGAGTACATTCCAGGTGTCCAAACACCCACCCCCCTCCCACCTCTGGAAAGAAAAAACCAAACAAAATTCAACCCCTTTCTTCTACTTGGTGGATAATTCCTATCTACAATAGTCCTAGTTGTTATTTAGGTTACTGCCCAGCTGTAGCGGTCATCGTCACGGAGGTCTAGGTTTCTGGGAATTTCTTTATTACAAAGTTCTACAAAATTAATATTAGCAAAACCAAATATATATATGTGCACGCTACAGGTCACTACAAAACTACCACTAGGAAAGCAGGTGTGTGTATATATGAGAGTAAAGCAAATGTATGTATATTATAAGTTATTACAGACCCCCAGCTAGTGAAGCATGTATATACTTACGAACTGTTACCTGTGCGTGCACCTGTAAGTATATCATGTGAGGCGTTAGCAGTATGTCACTTACTAAACCGCTCCCAGGAGTGGGACTAATTGATGATGGGAAAAAATCTCACTTCAAAGTGCTGGATTCTGGCAGGGCTGGGTGTGTGCAGAGCGCTCCTGCAGAGAGGCTCTGGCGGAGAAGCTCGGTTTTGGTAGGGAGCAAGTTGCTATTTATGCCTTTTTGGTAAAGATACAGAAGTGGGCATTAGGACATCAGTTCCTGGAGTAGTTGCTGCTGGCTCCTGTTTTCCTAGAAAGTCAGTTTGTTATCACAGTTTCTTTGTCCTGCACCCAGCAAGGTTTCTTTGTCCTGCTAACAAGCTCCCTTCCTTGATGGGGAGTAATCAGGGATGTCTCCAGACTCCTGTCTTTGTCGGGATGTTTACCTGGCAGCTCCACCACCAGCCAAACTCAGTGAAAACAGTAGCCGTCCAGAACATGACCTTCAGTGATCAGTCGAGTTCCATGGGTGCTTTGCTTGAGAGGGTCATAGAGTTGATTGAAAATAAGGTTAACTAATTCAATTAATTTGTCAAGACTTCAATATTCTAGTTCTAGGCATTGGCTGATCATATTGTTTGGAGGTTTGAAATTGTCAGTCCTGCCTTAAAAATCTTTGTGAAGTGTGTGGCCCAACAAGATAAGACGGGGACAGAATGTGGCCTGGTATCAAATACTCCAGATTTCAGTTGCAAGATTACGTTTGAATTAGGGCCATGATGCTTTCGTAGTATTTGAACAACTTTGGCAATACTTGGGGATTTTAAGATTAAGCCTTTTTAAAATAGATTTAAAATTGTTAGTTATGGAAATTAGTTTATTAACAGGGAATATTTTTTGTCAAATAGGTGATAGACCTTGGAGGAGGAGAAGCCAAGTGTCCGATAGTTTCACGCTCCTGTATGGAAAGAAATTACACTAAGTGTAAGAAAGATGTTACTGATTTGACATGAGAGCGCTTCAGGGTCTGGCCCGAGCCCCTGGCCTGGATCAGTGCCACTGGGAACAGAGCTTAAAAAGAGAAAAATGGAGAATCGACTGCCTGACTGCAGAGTGGCCACTAACGCAGAGGTGAGGAAAAGAGTTAATAGCGGGTCACAAAGTGTGTTAGGAGGCACAGAAACTGTAAGTAAACACTTATGATCTGTAAGCCACTCATGATCTATTGCCTATGCAACTAACTTGTTTTCCCAGAGGCAGAGCGGAGGATATTTGCAGCCTGTGTAAAGTTGTGTCTCTTGTCAGGATGAGGCATGGAGCATGCTTTCCTCTGCTATCTTTAGTGATAGAACAATGTTTTAAAATCACTGGCAGGCTTTTTAAATGCGAAACGGTGAGCTAGATAAAGCTCTGAAAGGGGATGGTATCCGTTAGGTATGTAGTAAAAAGGGGATAGAATAATAGGAAGTAATGAGTCCTGGCAGGCATCCTTCTCTGTTTGCAAGAGCCGAATCAAGGCTGGCACCCGTGGAGTCATTGCATGGCAAAACAGAGCTGTAGGGATTTCATGAATGAGGAAGTATTTCCCCATTAAATGTACTTTTTACTCTGAAGTAGGTAAAACTAAGAAGTGTGATGTCTTTTGTTTGCTGTACTCCGTAGCTTTGCAATTCCTCAGTAGCTCTATGGTTCAACTAAGCAAAAACTAGGTTTACCTAGTTTTGACACAGCAAAGTCCTTAAGAAGGAAAGCCTCTGTATACAATTGCTGGTTAAAAATTAGTGGTATTATCATATATTCTCTTTGAGACTTTGGGGTTTTTCTTGCTTATCAGCTTTGGACCTTTCTATTCTGAAAGGAATTCTTTTGGTTGTTGCACTTGGACATAGCCGTACACCCAGGAACACTAGAGAATTTTAAATGTGGCTTAAAAAATGGTGAAGTTTGCAGCTACTCTTTTCTAAAAGGAAGGAAGCGGTTGTCAAAAAGATACTTCCAGAAATTCTGTTTTGACAAAATCCTAGTTTTATGAGTACAAAGACATTTCTGCAACAGAGTATGATTAATTAAAAAGGAAAATTTCTTTAGAAGAAACGGCTTTGGAAATTAGTTTTAGCCTACTTCTGGTTACTTTTGCTTCAGTGTCAGGAAAAGAGATGGTATTTCATTATGTTGTCTCTCTTATTTCCAGATGTTTTATGGTTTTACTTCATGCTTTCTACCCTGCTGTTTTCCCCCATTTAGATTTTTTAGAACATAGTATTTTTTCCATCAGGAGAATTGTTTCTTCACAGCAGAAGCTGACATTCATATAGCTCTGCTGTACCATTTGTGTCACAGAACATAACTCCTGGCGTTCCCTTTTACTTGTTTAACTTGCACATAGCTAGGACTACCCATCTTTGAAATTTTGTAAACACCAGAAGTTAATTTGACTGAAGTATCATTATCCTTTACAGGGAATTCATATTTCCCTAGTTTGTTTGTTCCTTGTCCTTTGGGAGAAAGCAGTAAACCCCAGTAAAGGTGATTTGCTGGGTAGAAAGTATGAATATCTGTGCTTCAAAATCTGGCTTTATCATATACGTAAATGCTTGAATGGATCCACTTGAAACAGAAAGATGTCTATCTGCTGCTCTAACCTCACTTGTTATCCTAAGAAACAAAACTGAGGAGAATTAATTGAAAGTAGTAAAGAAAAAGTTCTTTGTTTCATTGTGGAGGCATGCTGGTCTCAGACATCACGAAAGGATGCTGGTGATAACAACGTTGATGGTATTCAGAATTTTTTTCTGCAGTTGTCCCTTCAAACACATCGCCAGAATACCAGTGCATGCAACTGGATCTATAACTTATTCCTTCATCTGGGATTTGTTGTTTTCCCTTTTTCTTTTTTTGACTTACTCTAATGCATCATTCCTAATTAAAAGTGTAAAACTGGTCTTTTCTAAGTTGTACACAAAAAATATATAGAAACATCATGAGTGAAATGTTAAATTTTTATGGACTTCTCTGCGGGATGCATTCCCTCAGCTGATCACAAGAGTGTTCACAGATGCAGGATGTAACTATTATATCTAAACCCCCTGCTAATGGATCTTAAATTTTTCTATAGCACCCGTCACCATTACATGCAAGTCCTGATTCCAGACTTCCTGAGAACAGCATATTGAGCTTGATGGCTGCTGAATTCTTGACGGGAGACACCTAATGGCTTTTCATACCATACCTACTTTACTACATAAAAATGTTTAATTATATAGAAATATTGCTTTTAGTTGTTCGGATCTTAGTGACGCACATCTGTGGAGGCAGATGATACCTGGGAAAATAAAGCTGGCACACAAAGAAGACCCTCTCATATCTGATTCTACAGAGTAGGTTAAGCACTTGATGTTTCTGCTGTGAGGAATTTTCAGCTTATCTGAAAGCCCAGGGTTAGAAGAAATATTACTTACAAACCTCCTCCCACCCCACCCCCCCCCCCCGCCCCATTAATAAAAATACCACTGAGCTTTAGACCAGTTTGTCTTATGCATATAAGTGGCATTAAAAGAAAAACTAAGCAAAATGTATCGTCTGTAGTGGTAAAAAAAAAAGCCTGGTTGAAGTGTATGAGGGATATTGCAGGTAGAATACAATGGGGGGTGGGGGAAGAAGCATGTGGGTGTAGAGTGGTCCTTTTAGATTTATTCATCTTTGGCACGGACTTTTGTTTTAGGGTTTTTTTTATGGAATCTATATAGTTCTTTATGAGGGGTTGTTTGGGTTTTTTTCCCCCCCTCTTTCTGGGTAACTCAGACTGAAGTGCTCCATTCTGGTCAATGCATTATTAGCAAATGGAGCTATCTCAGGAAATCGTTTGTGGTCACACATTTTATCATTCACAGTTTTTAGAGGCTTTAGGTATTTTTCCAAACCACAGAGGTTTCATAGTACCAAACTACAGTGGTATTGATGATAGCAATACTCCCTTGCCTTTTCAGTTAGTCCAGCTTTAGAGGTGGCCTCTTAGTGCCTTGGAAGTTTTTCATAAGAATCTTCATTTTCTTTAAATTCAGGATATATCTTTAGCCTGTTAAAGGTATCCAGCTGAGAACTCCTGGAGGCAAGAGTGCTCTGCTTCCTACTGAGATATATATACACACATATATATGCCTATGTTTATAGGCAACACATCATAAATCCTGCTTTAAATTTCTGTGGTTTTTTCTGCGTATTATGTGGCAGCTACTGGAATATCTGTTACTAGGGTGTGTTGGAGGGTTTGTGTGGAGAGTCAGCGATCTGCAATCGATGTTAATTCAGGATGATTTGCAGGAATTATTGTTCTCTGTGTTTTATCCTATTTTCAAGATGGTTATACGTATGCCATCTTTTAGTCTGTTAGAGAACTTGAGAGGAAAAATTAATTGAGACAAATAGTAGAAAATTCGTCAGTCAGTTGATCTCTAAGTTTTCCATTTGCTGTATTCTTGGGGTTTTTTAATTGCATCAGCCACCTGACAATTCATGCTCCTGTTGACTTTTCAGGGCCTGTTATTGCTAAGGGTCAACTAAATAATCCATGAAGATCAGCCACCAGACAGCTGTTGTTTTTTGAGTGTTCATATATATTATATGCCTTGCAATATTAGTTTACAGGGAATGTTTACAGGTTTTGTTTGTTCTTTTAAAAACAACACAGTTTTGCATGGAAATGTAGTCTGAAAGAAAAGCGCTCGCTCTCATGGAAGTTTATCTAAACCACCTTTTACTTCTGCAGTTATGCATACCAGGGCTAAGCAATATAAATCCCTGCTGCTTGTGTGAGCAAGTGGAGAATTCTCATTTCCTAGAATGTGCACGAAGAAAACGGCTGAACTAGCTCAAAGCAAATGAAAATCAATGTTCCAACCTTTGCTCTGATCTAAAGAGATTTTTTTAGATTGTTTATACATGTTTATTTGATTTTGAGACTTTGAAGGAAGTCAAGTCCTAAAAGATACAAAAATATTCTAGCATAATCACTCATGTTTGTGTTGCCTTTTAAAATAGAGTATGGAGCTTTTCAAGTTGCAAGTGAACCTTGCTTTTAATAGCTGAAAAAGAAAGCCTTTGTCACCTAAGACGCTCCTGCAGCTTTGTGCATTGTCTTGAATGGGAAAAGGGGCATGTTGGTGTTATAATATTAGGCCCTCTACTAGAGGGAAAGAATCCTGTAAGAAATATGCAATTTTGTAAAGAGACACTCCAGGTTTTGTGAATTAATTTCTTTTTTTCCTCTAAACACAAGCAGTACTTTACCAAATAATTCTGTCAAGGGTTATCCATGTTTATTATCTAGCTCTTCATACGGTTATCAAGTGGAACTGAAGTCCTAGATGCTTGCCATGAGCCTTGAACGCAATTTGTGCTTGTAGATACCGCCCTTAAAGAAGCCCCAATTGTCACTAGCTGTGATAAGGACTAGTTTGGAGTGCATGGGGGTCCTGGGATTTCTGTGTATCCCTATATGCTGCTACCCCTTGCAAGAACTGTTTGTCCTGTCAGTGTTCCCCATCAGCAGCACAAACCCAGCTTCAGTGTTCCCAGAATGGCTGGGCAACCTCCGAGATCTCAAATGTCTCAAGTATTGCGGCAGTTTCACGCCAGGTCGGGATTCCCACTGGCAAATGGCACAGGTCTGGTTTCATTGACACCTTAAAGATTCTCAATGAAGTTGTCAGAAGTGAATGAGCTAGTTTCTTCCTCCCTCCCTCTTCAAAAATTTCTGATGAACTGATGCACACTGACCCTGAAGAGACCTGAAATATATTTGAAAGGAGTACTCTTGAGTGTGATCAGTGAATACAATCCTGCCTTTCAATTTCCTTATGAATACTATAGGATACAAGGAAGTGTGGGGTTTTTTTTCCTTTCCATAACAGCAATTCTTTGACTTCAGGAAGTGAAGCTCAAACTCATTTTATGCATTGCTTTCATCATCTGTGTAGCAACAGTCGTTTTAAATATGCTAGATTTCCATCTCATGTAAATGCATAAAAATAGGAGACTAAATCCAAAGCTAGAGATAGAAATTCTATTTTCTACAAATCAAACTATATAGTTCTTTCAAAAGGGTTAGACACAAAGTGATAGTGACATTCTTATCTTAGTAATTTAACAAGTTATCTTTTCCCCACCCTCTCTGCCACAGTAACCACCTCACTGACTCTCGGGATGCGATTACGCTCAGAGGCAGAGCGCTGGGATCGGGACTGCAGGCACCCGACTTCTCCAGCGAGAGGAATGTCATTAGAAATGATTCAAAGCTTACAGATTGCTACAAATCAGGAGAGAGAGGGGAATGAACCATTTAAAATGTCTTTGCTTAAGGCCTCATCTAAGCCCCAAACTGTGTGTGGGGCGGGAACGACTCTGCTTAAGAATCTGCTCACGGTAAGCATCTGCTCCCTTTGGTGCCAAGTACGAGTCGTTGTTTTCAGGGGCCTTTGGGTCAGGCCCTAAATCCCACAGCAAAGGAACCACAATTTGTCTGTTCATATCAAAAGGATAATTCCATCTCATTAACATTACTTTATGCAGCCAGGATCCCCGATTCCCACCGGCTGCTTTGCACCACTCCGCAGGCCGGAGGCAGCTATAGACCAGGGGAGGCTGGGTTCGTGGCTGCAGGCTTTGGCGGGATAACACAGGGCACACAGGTAGATGTGACCTGGTGTTTATTGTGACACAGCAGATCCGAGATGCTTATGCTTATTCATCTTGCGGACACTTAATGTCCACTTAATAGTGTTTGGAAAACGTGCGAAGCTGGTGAAAAGATGGTTTAAACCTTGTATAGCGCACATTGGTTTTGAATAAATTAAGGCAAGAATATAGCTTGAACTTGGTACATGCAGTAGTTTTAGAAAATAAAAAGCAACAAATATGGAAGCCCAAATTTGGGTCAAATACCGACACCCCAATGCCCAGTTGTAACTGACAGCCTTTTCTTCTAACAATTATTTTTCTGCCTAAGGATTTACACGTGTCAGACGTTTTCTGTGTCCAGCCAGAGACAGGTGTTTTTGGTTTAGCCTTAAATTGAGAAAGACTGCATACTTTCTTCCATGAAGTCTTCTCGTTTTCCACTAATTATTGGCAATCTTCTTGTTGGGTTATGGAGCTCTGGGAAATGTTTATTCTTTCTACTGGGAGCTGAAACAAGACTACAAAAAACTGCTTCAAAACTTAATGTAGCCAACTTTATTTGTAATCCAGGAATTGGGGGTATACCTGCAAGCAGTACAGATGTCTCACCTAGCATGTGGATGTGTAGAAAAAAAAATTTAGAGATTTAAAATTGGTTTTCCTTGCTATTTATATTCTTCATTTGGTTATCCCATTTTCTGTTCTGTGATCAAGGGTGAAATAACAAGCTTCTCTCTAGATCAAATACTTGAATTTATATTGTCCATAAGATGGACAAAGTTGTTTTGCTGGCTTAAGTCTTAAATGTGGACAAAACTGTTCTAATTCTGAAGATGCTGGAGGCCTGATGTGGAACATGTTTCTCTAGAAATCAAAATAAAAGCTTCTTGGAAGGAACAGCTTGTTCATGCTGAGAGAGAAATCGGTTCTTAGTTTTGGCCTAATATATTGGCAGATGAGAGAGAGGCAGGATAACAGCATGAAGTAGGAAGGGTACCGTATTCATATATGATGTATTGCAGACAATAAGGCTTTGGAAGATTTCCTTCTCACTTTTAACACTTATGTCCTTATTTTGGCCCACTCAGACGATATTCTTACTAACTTCAACTGCGATGAGTGTGTACAAAGAGAGAATAGGGTAGCTTAATTTTTCTGGTATCTGTGGTTAAGAGTTAAAAGCATATTTTGTGGCCCCCTGGGAAGGTACTTTGTAATGTAATAGTGAAGGAACATAAGATCAGCAGGTAATCATGCAACTTATTTTGGTAAAGAAATAGAACAGAGAATGCAGACTGTCTGTAGACCACATCCTACTGGGCTTAAAACGCAGAATTCACAGAGGTGGAGAACATGGGCTGCGTGGAATCCCAGTGGATGATAACATGGGAACTGTTTGGGGATTGAGGTAAGAAAGTCATTTGCATTCACTGGCCGCTCTGCAGATGATGCTAACACCATGCAGATTTCACAGTGTTCGTAATAATTGTAATAACGTCTCTCATCCAGAACTACCTTTTATTAGCAACAAGGCTAATTCTGCTTACGTTTCTCTAACAGTGGTCCCATTAATTTATCGTGGAATATGGAATTATATCTACTATGCCATGTTTAAGAATTGCTGCCTCTTGAGGTAACTGTGCCTCCAACCCAGCAAGGTCCATTTTTGGGGTCAAAACGCAAAATAAAATGCAAAACACGTGGGACTGAACACCTAAACAGGAAATATAAAATGCTGAAAGACTCTATCCCTCTCTGTAAAGAATTCTTCCTACAGCTGTTTCAAAGATTTATCCATTGTAGACATGGGTTTCAAGACAAAGGTGAGGAAGACTCCAGGTCTATGGAAGAGAGGTTTCTCTGAATCAGGTTCCAATTCAGATGACCTTTGAAACAAAACATGGTGTCTTCTGTCGAAGTCTGGCTGGTTACGCAGGGGCAGGAGAATTTTCTAGGCATTTGATACTACAAGAATAATTCATGTCATTTAGAATAGCGTTGTAATGTACCTTAGTAATTGCTGAGGGACCTGCCTTACACTTCATATGAAACGCTGTATGTCAACAGCACGCACTGTAGTCTTACAGCGATTAATTATTCCACAGAGAAACTTAAGTCTAGCTTGGGAATAAAGAAAAGAGTTTCTTCTGAATGCAGTTGGTACGAATGCCTGTATCATGGGGTTTCTTCCTGGAAACGTCTGTATAGCTGGGAAAGGTCGTTTGTGATGTGAAGCATGTCTCTGCTGTGTGTCTGAAATTCTGCACATTGTTTAAAACTTTGGCAACTTGTGACTTTTGCCTAGAAGTTGCATGCCTTTATTGGGGAGAAAGAAGCAAATAATTTCCTTCTGTGCGGAACATATCCCTTTTATATTAGATTCCATCATACACTGAAAACTTTAGACTTGCTTTAGCAGTCTTGCAAGGAATCGAAATCATCCAAGAGAGACAGATAGACTGTTCTGATTTAGGTAAAATATGTTGTGTTAAAAGTAATTCTGTTATAAAGTGCTCAATCTGTTTTATTGCAAGTTTCATTTGATCATTGTTTAAACCTTAGTATGTAGCTTTATATATATTTTCTGTCCCAATTTTCACAGAAACAGATGGTATATGTCCGACAATCGATCTGTCCTGAAGTGGCAGAATAAAACACTTTTATTACAGCAAAAATTATTTAGAAAACTCCTGAGCTCACCCTTTTGTGTACAAAATTGACTTTTGGTGCAAAGCAAGTTTTATCGCTGCTTAAACTAGTATTGATCAAACTATCAAAAATTGTGTTATGGTTTCAGCGGCTGTTCTGGAAGTACCTCACAGAATAAGATTTTCTGTCTAAATTCTGAAATCAGCCCTGGTCCTGTGAAATATCATTTTTAAAAACTAATTTTAAACTTAGTTACTCTCTTGACCCTTTATAAGATAAAAGGATAATCTGAAATAGTGTTGTCCTTTTTTTTAATTTCCTCCTCTGAAAATAATTAATTTAAATGTTAAAAGCCTTTCTGCATACCTCCAGGCCAGTTTTAATTTTGGAATTAAAGGTACTGCTTAAAACTCCAGTTAAGGAAATCCTTAAGAGTAAATTACAGGTTTGCTTAATTTAAAGCTTTTACTAAAATGTTCTGTGTAAAATCTGGATGTAGACAAACTGCAGGGTATTGCATATTTTGGAACTGTAATAAAACAACAAATAAAGAATATAACCATCTCAGATATGTCATAGCTTCAGAAAACTGAATTATTTTAATCTAGCGTCAGATCACAGGAAAAGGAACAGTTTATTCCCATTTTAGGAAATAACGTTAAAACCAAGTGTTTATTTTTTGCTTTACTCTCAATGACTTTCTACCTCCACATGTAAATAAACCCCCCAGGACTTCAATTTCCATTCCCCAAATTAAACCATTTGCTAGCAAAACTGAACTACTTAGATATTTGGTGAGACTTTGGGCCCTAAATATGTTCATTGATTTTTGAAAGCTGCACTCTGACCCCTAGCCGCCTTAAGCCAAGAACAGGAACCACCTCCAGACTGAGGAGTGCAGCCAAAACCAAGAAAGCGACCGCGCACAGCTTCTCTAGCCGCCTCCATCTTACGTGGCTTGGTAGGCTTTTAAGTCTGTCACATGCAGGAATGTAGTGGTGGAAACACTCTGGCATTAAAGGAAAAACCCCAAACCAAGACTGGAACAACCCGTGACCTCAAAACAGTTTGTCATTTGGTCCTGATCAGTGTCGGGAGCTGGTTAGCAGAATGACTCCGGGGGTGTGGGTGGAAGCGTTTATTCCAGGCTCTGAATATTTCATCCATGTCAGTGAATGCTTTTTGCAAGAAGATACATTGATTTCAGCGGAACTATCATTGTCAGTTTATGATCAATTAGGCTCACAATCTAGCATGAAAGAAGTAAATGAGGAAAATACATAATGTATAGATCTCTATTCTGTCTGGAAAACCTTGAAGCAGCTTACATATTTTCTAGTACAATGGAAATGATTAAATCATTACATGTGAGAAACTAAAGCTCTGGCTTTTTGGAGTGAGAAATCTCGCTGCTGAGAAGTATATGTGGTTTTAGTAGAGATTTGGAGAGCTTTTAGGCTTGAATCTCTGAGGTAAGCTCCAGCAAGGCTGATTTCCAATGGAAAAAAGTGGGTCAGGGAAGAAGAGAGGTATTAATTACAGTTAAAATCTCTGGAGAACTATTCTCCAAATCGAGATATAGCAAGGTAAGAAAAAGAAGTGAAATGAAAATGTCCTGATTTACACTACTTTGGGTTGTAAGGTTGATTTTTATTACATTAATATCATCAGGCAAGTTGAAAGAGCAGTGATTTAAACACACTCAAGGCACTGCTGTCAGGATTTGTTCTACATGGCACATGGCTATTGGCATTGTTATCTTTAAGCAATAGGTTCACGCAGTCCTACCACTGGAAACATGCGCATCTAACCTGTTGCCCCTTCTTTGGTAATCTTTGAAGTACTATAAAATGTTTCTAATTGAATAATGATTTTCTACACATAAATTCAATAGTACTTTGCTATGTTCTTCATTAAAGCGCCCATTTCCTCATGGTATTTATTGCAAGTGTGTAAATCTGTGTAAACAAAAAGGTACCTAAATGAGTGAGTTGATATTTAGTGATATTTTTCCATACAGTTTCTTCTCTTTTTTTCTGCAATTGTCGCTTGTCTGTCTTATTTGCAAGGTAGGCGGAGTGGCAAACAGCAGAAACAAGTTGCCGTTAGCCTATGTTATAATGGTGGAATTCAAATATGAATCTGAACTTCCCTAAAACTGGGGGAGACTGAAAGTACACCTGTGGCTTTCTAAAGGCACATAAATGCCTGGTGTGCATGGGGAAACACCTATCCTGCTTTGGACTGGCCACGCGCAAGTACTGGTTGCGCTGATGATGCTTCAAAAAATGGGGACCCTGTGTGATGGACCCTTGCTGTGCTCTGCTTTCTTCAGGAGAAGGCTGAGTCATGGTGGTAAACCCTGAGCTCTTCCGTTTATTTTAAATAGAATGCTTCTTAGGATTGGTAAGATTTTATGATGCAAAAACTGTAGATAATTACTGTGTAAACGTTGGCGTACATTAACCAGTGCAATTTTAGCACTTGATTAATGGAGTGAATAAGCTACTGGGATGTGTTAATGTTTGCAGATGTAGACCTTGAAACAGGAAAGGAAATATATATTCTCCAAATAACATTAGTGGGAGAATTCGCATAAGAGAATTGTGTAAAAGCAGTGGGGAGCTCATGTAGCCTGCGTGAGAATTCCCTTTTACCCCTCAAAGCAAACGCAGACACGCAGCTTCTCACATGTGAAGGGCTAAGTAAGGAATTACGCCAAATAGTGCCAGATGGAAATCTGCCCCAGAATTTTAGTTCAAGGAACAAATAATTGAACTAAAAAACCCCCATGCTTATTGTTAAGGGGAATTGTCTGTGGCTACTGTATCAGACACAACTTTCACCCTCATGTAAAACTTAATGTAAAAGTCGTGACAAAAGAACCCATGGTAGGTTACCTCGTGTCTCATTATACACGGGGTTTGTTCCACTAAATTTACATCCAAATGACCCAAACCCCAGCGCTCTCTTGTCTCTCTGTGTGTCTTTTCCCAGATAGGTCTGTAAACTCCAGATTTAGGAAGGGAAATATGCAAACGTTTGTTGAGGGGAACAAATGTGCTCTCTGTTTATTTTCCGTACTAAATTGAATTTGCTGAAGATTTAACAGAGCAAAGCAGCACCTGCTAGTCTAATATTACATTAATATCACTCATGCAGAGTGGGGGCCCTACTTAACGACTAGATTGCTGTTTGTCTGTGCTCGGTAATTGAGATGCAATAGTTTTACTCTGTGCTTTGCTACTGGAGCACTATGTTTTGTTAATCACTGCCTCATTTTGTGCGGATTGTTATTCAATAAACTGTTTGATATAGGGTGTGACTGACAAATGGAGGAAGGTTAGCCTGGTAATACATTTGCTCCTGACTTTTGGCTTCTGCAAGATCAACACAAAGAGCAGATATGTTAATATCTGCTCTGAGGGGAGCACTTTTGCTTTGCTGTTGTATTGGCCGATAGGAATATCAGTACGTCACGGCATGGTGTGCAGCAGTGTTGTGGGGTGTTTTTAATATAATTGAATAAAATATTTTTTGAAATAGGAAGAGAAATGTTGAAGATACGTGATGATGTTTCCTTTGTTTTTTTTCTTCTGAAAGGGTTGGGGGAGAAAGGTTATGTCCAAAAACACTAGTTAGTATAGTAAGAAAGAGGTGGTTTTTAAGGCATTCGCAGGGGCTCTGGCTTCTGCTCCTATTTTATAGTGTTCTGTTGCAAATTTCTTCTAGTTTTCCATTCTGAGAAGAGAAAGTTATATTTTCCTGAGTTAAATCACCCATAGTTGTAATTGTTGTAGTGCAGGGAATGTCTTCTTTTCATTGATTGGGCAATGCAAATATAGTTATGACGCTGATCCCAGCCGTAACCTTCAGGTGCTATGGTGGAGGTAACACATGATAAGATAAAGCCTAACGAAGTACCTGTCAGAAAATAAGTTCTTTGTAAGTTCTTCGCAAGTTCTTTGATGGAATGGTATTATAAAGACAGAGGAGAAAACTGCGAGGTGTTGGAAATCAAATAAAATGGGAAACCCTATAAATTTTATTCGTATTTGGTCTTGAAAGATTTATCATAAGTTAGACCTGGATTGCAGTGTTTCTGAAAGTCAGTAGCAATGCTACGGAGAGAAGGGATGTTGTGAGTCTACTGTCTGTAGAGATGATGCAATGAGAATATTGGTAAATGCTGCTGAAAAAAAAAAAAACCCCGAACCAAACAAAAAATTAGTATCTTCAGGTTGATAAGCAACTCCTTCCTGATGAGGAGGAAGCTTGGCAGAGAGCTTAGCAAGCGAGCAGGAGCCTCGCATTTCTGAGAAGCGAACTCAAGATGATACAATTCCTGTAACACACACAAGACCACCAGGATGTGCAGGTGCTGTCACTGGTTTATTAGAGGCAAAACTATTTTTCTTTTTTTTCTTGAGTCTCCTGATATTTCTTCTCAATTGGTCCCATTTAATTTTATTCTGTTATGAAACTCCATGCAGAAGTTCAGTTTTCTGGGAACTGCTTCCTTGAAATGAGAACTCTTGAGTATTTTCTTAACAGGACCCACAACATTTTGATCATCTGACACCTTCCGGGTGATCCTCTTGCAATACTTTGATGGACTGAGATAGTAGCCCCATAGTACCAAATGCTTTCTTACTCCAACGTGGTATCCTAAATGTGTGTTTGGAAAAACATCTACTTAAGATGAAACTATTGTCCTGTTGGATTTCTGTAGGGCTTGTCAGTTGTTTTTCTGATGCTAACTCTGCTAAGTGCTAGGGCATATGACAGTACAAGTACCGTGCCTGTTTACAGGGAAGCTATTGAACGTTACGAGTTTTCAATAAATTCTTTTAAAGATTGTGCTCTGTTGTTAGATAGCGATAAAGTTACCTCCTATTCCAGTAAATACAGTCATCTAAGTAAGCAGTTAGGGTGTTCCAGAGTGATGAAATATTAATTCGTCTCATTTTTAAGTACTGTAGTTTTATTGTCTGGTAGCTTCCTTGTTCATCAAAACGTTCAAATGCAAAGAGCTGTAACATTTCTTCTTACAGTGCGTTAAGGATAGAATTTACTACTTTGAATTTATTGTTGCTCTCAGCCAACATTAGAAATTACAAAGGATCAAAATAATCTCCGCTTGTACAGAAAATAGTCTCATGTAAAATGCTGAAGTCCATGTGTAACCCAGCTGGTCAGCTCCGTAGCAAAACTAAAGGTTTTTTCCAGTTTCTGAAAAGTCTAACTTTTATGTTATACGTACAAATAAAACACACAGGGTTGAGTGAAATAGTAATTTTTCTTCAGCATTCCTTGCCATAAGAGGTTGTCCTCAGGTCGACTTGGGCAAATTCTGCTCCATTCCCGAGTATATGCGGCAACTTCAGTTACGAGCGTATGATTAATGGTGTAGGCGGAACGTAGCTGTAAGCGTTCTTGGTATTCAGTCGTCACCAATGCTGGCTTGGTCTGTTGAAGGTCTAAAGGGTTATTTTACTATCAGACCTCATTAATGTCATAAAATCCTCTTTTTTGGGGACGTCCCTGAAATCAGTGTAATGTAATTAAAATGGAGGAGTGGGGCTACTTCATATCTAGAAAATAAGACCATTGCTGAAGTAATCCCTTAATACTAGTTCTTTGCCATCTGTTAATAATTCTATTCATTCAGCTGTATGTGTCTTGATCAAAAAATCACATCAGTAATCAAAATGAAGGAGGACCCTGAAACCAGTGCCTTTCTGGATCCTGGTGAAAATTGGCATTAAATGATTTTAAAGATTTGCCTTGCGGTTTATCCATGTATTTCACTACAGCAGAGAGAGGATGTGGTTCTGTGGTAAAACCCCTTGATTTTGGAACATTTGGGTTCAGTTCCTCTTTCCTTCATTAAATCATTATAAACAGACATTTAGAAATAAGTAGCCACAAAGAACTAGATTTTTAGAAGTATTTAGTGCCCTAACCTAAATATTATTATTTTCAAAATAATTTTCAAAATTTCTCATGCACAAAACTTTCATTTACTTCCATGCATATTATGACATTAAATAATCTTGAAAATCCTACTGATTTAATAAGATGCTCAGTTCTTAAAGGCTTTTAAAAGTGTTATCTCAAGTTCTAAAGTAGTTTTGGAAACCAATAATTAAGCAGTTTGTCAACAAAGCTCCCAAAGGAACTTTCCCCTTTAGCCTTTATTAAAATTTAAGTCTCTGGCACTTCTGAGCTTCTGTTTAATTAGCCTCAGCTTCAGATCTGTACATTTAAAAGCCAACAATAAAGCAACAGTTTCTTCTCGTGCCCTGGGGAAGGGTAGTGTCAGCAATTTTGGATTCCATCCTGCTAAGTTGCAGCCACTGGGGTCTCAGACAGTGTGAAACTGAGATATTCATTTCACTTGAAATGTGGTATTAATGGATTATTCCTGCAGGTAAGTCAAGCATATTCTTCAGTTCACTGTTCTTGTGGTATTTTTTTTAAGATCAAACCTTTTGTGTATTAAAGCATTGACCATCAACTGCAGAAGGACTATCAGGGAGGGGTAGGAAAAAAGTTTTCAGCTGAAGATTTGGCTGTTAACAACACTTTAGGCTTCAAAAAGCTTTCTTAACAAATCTAACCAAAACTAATAAACCGTCAAAACCAAATGAAATCATGCTTCGTTTAGCCAGTTCCTCCTGGTTTTATGTTGGATTACCAGAAAGGGGGTGATCTGCAAATTACTTCTAGTCCATTGGAAAGCCCTGAGAAGTAAAAGAAACTCTCTAGTCTTGGAATCCTGCCCTTAAATGGTGCTGCCTACCAACCGCTGAGGTCCTCATTCAGGGCTGGATGCTTTCCCAGCCTTGTTGAAGTCATGAAACCCAAAACAAACATGGTGATTTAAGTATAGGAAGACAAATAATAACCCCCAAATCCTTAAAAGGAACTAGAGTACATCTCAGTTTTTAATTACCATTTTGTTAATGAAGACAGTAATGAACTTTTTCCCAAGTCTGAATTAAACTACGAAACCTGAATTTCTGAAATGTCAGTTAATAGTAAGAAGTGAATGTCTTATAGTCCTTGAACCTGCACACAGAAGTCTGTGTATTTTCTTCCCGGGTGTATGTTCCAACCCAAATGCCATAGAAATTAAATTCTAGCTCTGCAGCAGAAATGTATATTATGATCCACATCTGAGAGAAATGGCTTCAGAGCACGCATTAAATGATAGATCAGACTGTTCCCTTGAGAGAAGTTTAGCTGATTTGTTCGGAGCAACAAGCCATGAAGATTCAGAGGGCCAAAATATCCTTGCCTGTGAATACCGGTGGGTACCGATGGTTGCAGAAAGGTTCTTGAAGTCAGCTGTGCCAGGAAGGTGGCTTCTCAACAGCAGTTGCTATTGTGGCAGGTCAACACTCGGAGCTGTTTGCAAACAGTGGCAGAGAAGGGGAGTGAGGGAAGGAGGAAGAACAATCCAAACTATTTATTTACAGATAATGGGAATAATTTATTTTCTTTATAGTCTGTTTAAATTTTCATTAAACTTGAGTCCTTTCTCTCAGGTCTGGATTACTACGTACTTACAGGCAGCTCCGCCACAAGGAAGGGAATCTCATTTCTATGGAAATTAAAACCAGATTGTCTATCCAGGATTAAAGCAGAAATACATCTTTGTTTCAAAGACTGTTACAGGAAATTGTCCTTATTTAAAGCAGTATTCGCAACCTTTTATGTTAATTACATTTTTGGGTGAAAACACTGTGAAAAGAAATTGTATTTTGAAAAAAGATTGCTATAATGTATTTGATTCACTATAAGAATTTACTCTCTGATAATAAAAATTAATCCCTGCCTTTCTCTTCCCTGCTTTGATAGCTACTTTGCACTCTTTGTCAATGTTTCTGAGGGTTTTTTCTTTACATCCTCTCTGTAAAATAATTTGAAAGCAATGCAAGTACGATAATTTTGCTCATTTTAAAAATTATTTCATTAAAAGTTTATTTTCAACCTGGCATGAAGCTGGGAGACAGAGCTGGGAGATGAAAGAGCCAGCAATTCACCTGTTTCCACTAAACTTCAGATTTAAGTGAGAGGAAGAAGGGAAGTTTAAGAACTTACAAAGATATAAAATATCCCTTTTACTTTAGAGTACTAGGACGAAGAGGAGTTGTTAGGGTTTTTTTTCATTCCACACCTTTATTTTGAAAATATGATCTGCTTGAAAATAAAAAATCTGGCCATTTCCTGACCTGAGACCCCAAATCTGTATCTCACTGCAAAGGTTACGAGTAAATTCCAAAATTCGCGTGGCGTGATTTGCTTTGGAATAACTCCTGCTGGATAACCCAGTCTCCAGTCACTAGGCAGTGGTACAAGTGCTCCCCTGTGGAGGCTGTTGGTCACAACAATATTTCTGGTGACCACGTATAGTGGAGTCTCAGGTAGCAGACCTATGTAGAGCTTAAGCACGGCAGGAGTTGGACAGTCTTCTCCTTTTACCAGTAGCTTTGCGCTCAAGAAGTTGCACATGATGTTCTGGTGCTTCAACAGATCAGAAGGATTATATGTGTATAAAAAATATATATTGTAAGAGAAAGCAGAATAATAAGCTCTCCCTACTTATCAGTGTGATGTCTCGCTCTCAAACAGTCTAAGCCACCTTCTGCAAGGTGCTTGACTTTGCTGAGAGCCCTCAATTTCAATGTCTTCTCAAGAGGCATTTGTTTCTTTACTGGAGCAAACATGTCACAAGAAATACCAAAGAAAGCTTGGGAGAGGATAAAGAGAGAGCTCATCTCATTATCAGTGTAGCAAAATACATATAATACCTTTGGGGGAGTGGAAGGAGGGAGGGTAATTATTTAACTATTAGAGTGTGGAAGTATATAGAACAGAGAACCACGAAGCATTGAAGGTCTTGCATTTCTGATCTTTGGAAGCTTCTCAGCTGGGCACTGCAGTGCTTTTTAATACATTGTCTTAACCTTAAGATGAATACCAGCTGCAGTTGTTGCCTTAGGTAAGCTTTGACCAGATCTTTTCAGAACAGCAAAGCAGTTCACTCTGCTAATAGCTAAAGTCTCCTGATAAGCAAAACTTTTACGTGCACACCTGTATAAAATGAACAGAATGTGCTGTTGCTGGATTTGTGTATTAAACAGCCAATATCGGTGCCTATGCTGTAAAATCAGTAGGTAAAAGGCATTTGCTTGGCCATTATCATGAGTCCTGTGGCATGTTATGGGCATCCTAGTGTCCCGCAGAATAGCTTGCACTGTAGCCGTGTGGACTGTCAGCTGAGGACTCACTGGGGGATGGAGAGCAAGGCTTTGTACGGGCCTTTCTCATGTCGAGAGCATTCCGTTTACAGTACAGCCCCAGTTACTCGTTAGGTTGTTGGCTGATCTGATGTGGGTCTGGATACATTGGCATAAACAGGTGCTGTGCCACCTGTATCTCCTCTTGCAAGCGAAGTGTCGTAGTTTGACTGTTTTTCCTCTCTGCCAACCTGAACAGCTGAGCTGGCGATGTGGGTAACAACCTGAATCAGTCTCAAAGCAAGCAGGGAGGAGAATGCAATTCCTTCTCACTGTCCCAGAGACGGTGCTGGCAGTAAAACTACAAAATACAGATAGGAAGGACATATGGTAAAATCCGGTCTCAGTTTCTTCCTTTACTCTTCCATTTAGGATCTATTATAGTAGTAATGTAAACTCCCCTAACTCTGCTGGGCTGCCCTCTTCAGCAGAGGAGTTAATGACACAGGCAGGTAACAGGAGAGAGCAAACCCCAGACTGCCACCGTTTCTGTGCCACCTTGGCACCATCTACCATAAGCTTAACTTCGACTCTAGACTTGCAGGCCACAACAGTTCCAGGTCCAGACAGGGCTGGTAGAGCTGTCCTGGCTGTTCGTGCGATTCACCTTGGCCAAAAGAGCTTGGGTTGTGAACATGCTCGTGGTAAAAAGCCTGTTTGGAAACAGTGCAGTTAATTAAAACAGTGCCCAGTTTGCGATCTGGGGATGAGCGTGTCTGCAGAGGAGGGATAGCTCTCGATCTGCTGACGGTGTGGAGGATAACGCTGCTTCTGTCCTTTCTGATCACTGACCGCTCTCTAGAGCTGTCGGGGTCGGAAGCAAGCGTCTCGCACAAACATGGTTGTGTGAGAGAGAGGTGGGCAGAGTTAAGGGTTGAAGGAAGAGATGGGACAGTGTGAGTGTGTGTGGTTATATGCAGCCATGTGAGCAGGTGTGTTTTGGACCTCAGGTATAATCTCTTCAGGACTTTCATTTTCTTGCATTTTGGCTTTTACTAACTAGATTCTACTAATTTCAGCCTCACCCTTGTACGTCAGTACAGCTGCATGAGTAAAGGAGACACGATCTAGCTGCTGAAGGTTTGTAGTGATTGTCTTTAAAGCATTGTTATCTTAGAAAACAGCCTTTCCACTTCCTTCAATTGCTACAAATAGCTTTCTCTTAAAGCCACTTTATTTTCTGAGGAGGCTTAGATGGTACTTTAGGCGATCGTAACAGCAGGATTTTTGGAATAGGACCCTTCAAAAAGTTAATGTTTTTCTGAATGTTTCCATATGTTTCTTTCTGTCCTAGTTTACGCTGTTAAACAAATCATTATCCTAACTTTTGTATGTATTCATTGTCAAAGTCAATAGCACTATGATGATAGAGCAGAGTTGGCTCTTCCCCAGTTTCTTCTAAAAGCTGCAGTCTACTCCAAAAAAAGCAATGAATAGATACAGGCTAAGGGCAGATGCCTGAAATAGTCCTGCTTTTCAAAATGGTAGAAACTTTAATTAAACACACTGAAGATTGCTGGACAGAGCACACGGGTAGAGGCATGCTGCTGGCGCCTGCATTTGAAATAGAGTTCTGAGGTTGCGATTAAAGATATTGATGTTGAATAGCTGTGCAGTGCCCTTTCTGCTTAACTTCCTGATGCTATATATTGAGAAATTGCCAATGATGGTCAGAGCAAGGTCTCTTTTATGACAAGGGTTAGATAAAAAGCTAGTTTCTCTATTATCATCTATTTGTAACGTCTTTCCAAGACTAAATTTTTATCAAGATTTATTGTTGCTGCCTCGAATGGAAGCAGTTGTTTGGTTATAAAAACCCATTCCTATCTTTAGGCAGCTGTTAGGATTCAGTAAATACATGGGGTAGGACATGCACATGTTTGGTGGGAGTATTCATAGAATAGTTTGAAAATAAGTTTTGTGTTCCTCTCATTGATGAAATATATTTACAAAGGTCTCCCTGAGCTGAGCTGTTTTTAAATGTTGACCTTGTAAAATAGCTTTCTATTTCAAATGACCTCTCTCTGGCAAGTGTGTCAAGAGAGAGGAAGAAAATTTATTGGGCCTGGGCAATGTTAAAAATAAAATCATTTCAGTTTTCAGCTCTATCTTTATGGGTTTTCATATATGAACTTTCCCCTGTAAAACGTAGAGTTTTCTTTGAAATATTTTTGCTATGGAAGGTAAATGATCCCTGATCAGCTTTATGCCTGAGTATGACTTTTTTTGTAAACAGATTTGTTGACATATTTAATTGGTCTTGTTGAATCAATTAAAATGAAATTAAAAAGAAAAAAATGCTGATTGAGTGGAAGAATCCAATATGGAAATTGACTTACTGTTCTGTTAGGGATAAAAATAAACTTTGTAAATCATACCCAAAGTGGTGAGAACTTCAGGAATATTTCAGTTTGGAGCCCTGGTTATTCCTCTCAGAGCTGACAGCTGAAACATCTTTACTAGTGTTCCTTGAATGTGATGGACTCTCTCACTGACTTAAAGAAATTTGAATCCATACTGGGTTGTAAATAGATAGGTCTTTTATTTAACTGTCTGTTAGTGGATGATCATCTTCTTTCTCTTTTCTGCTCTTGTTAAAAAGATGGTTCTATTATATGTATCTTGTCTTTCTACAGTCTGTCACCTAAAATGTATGCTGTGACAATATAACTTGATTTGTTCCCAGTAGAAGCAACCATTGCTTAACTTCTAAAAGCATAGTGCAGGTAACATGTTTGCCTTCAAACGTGCTGTGCCTGAGGTGCTTGCTTGCCATGTTTCTGAGCATGGTAATTCTGACTCTTTTTAACTAAAAATGAAATAGTGATTAACAGAAAGCATTGTACCATCTTTTAGCCACTTGCTTACCGACTAATAGCCATCTTCAGAGAAACTGCCTCTCAAAACAGAAATCAGAATTTGCACTGAGCCTTTCTCTTACAGCATTCCTCTGGCTTCTCTTTTAGGCCTTACAGGAAGCTTTTGTTCTCTCTCCATAATGTTTTTGCTTCATCTGGAGTTTTGAGGTGATGCTTTGCTGTTTGCTTGTGTAAGAAGGATGCTGTGTTTTGCCTGCCAGTAGGAAAACCTGACAAAACAAGCACTCATTCTGATGTTACATAGATGGAAATGTAACTCCAACCTTGGGTTCCCCAAACATTCTCAAGGTTTGAGTCTCTCAGGCTTGGCTACAACTTCTGCATTATCCTGATTCACTGTCTCTGAGAAGAATTTCCTAAACTTTTCATTTTTTATCTTGGTTCACCTTGTCCCTGAGCACTAGGCAGGTTTAATAGTAAACAAAGTGAAGATTTAACAAGACCAGAGGTCAAGGTTTTGTGGGCAAGGTTGCAAACAAAATATCACAAGTAAACTCAACATAAAACACAATCCTGGTTTATACTTGGCAATATTTCTTCCAGCCTCTTCTTGTATCTCTCATCTAGAATTCTCTGCCACAGCCTCTTTGTGAACACCAAGCTCCCAGGTTCACAGAGTCATTTTACTTTCCAGAGAACTGAATACCTTTTCTCCTAAACTAGCCACGCTTGCATTTCACTGGAGTGGGAGATGAATACAAATGTGAATGCCCTTGATGGCTCGGTGAAGCAAGGCATCTTGGGTACCCCTCGATAATTCCCCCCATGTCTTGCTTCATCTCTGTCATTCATACCAGTAACGCTGCTGGTTTTGTTCCTGGACCTTCAGTTTCTGTAGGCCTTTGTTCTTGGACAGCTGTGCGCTTACTGCCACTCTGAGCAGTTTATCATCTCCCCAGGCCTGTTGAGAGTAGTGTTACTTTCATATTAAGTCTTAATATTGTTAAATTCGTAGTTATATGTACAGTCTGTGAAGTTTGTGATGTTTATTATGTTACAAGCTTTCAAAATAGCCCACAAGTAAAATATTTGTCATTATGGTCTGTACATGAAACATATCTAAGGTCACACAGGAAAAAAAAATTGCTGGATTTTTTAAATTCTACAAAAAATAAAATGCAGAAGAGCTTAAATATTTGTGCTACAGGTTTTCTGAATCACTGCTTTAGAAACTTTAATGAGCTTTAGTTTGCTAACAAAGTAGCAAGCAGTAAGATCAGTATTTGCAAAAGAACAAAGCCTCTAAATTTTCTTTTCCTCTTTGATTTTAAGATAAATATATGCAAGTGCTTTAGACAACTTTATTGTGCATTTCATAACATTTCAGTAAAAAACAGACTTGAAACTTAAGTATTGCATTTTATTATCTTCTTTTGAACCTTTCAGTCTTCATTTTTTTCCTAGGCACCCAAACAATCATCCTCATTCCAGTAATTAAGTTTCAATAGGATCCTCTTGGGGTTTTACACACAGTTTTTTCAGAACCATTTCTATGCAGAAATGTGCCAGTCACAGCAGACTTTCCTTGTGCTGGGGAAGCGTAAAGGTGACCTGTATGCTGAAGGCTGAAGTAGAAACGAAAACAAATGGAAAATGAAGAACAGTGAAGCCACAAGATGGCTTCGTGCAGGATGGCTCTCTGCTTTGTTTTTCTTTAGGATTAGCTCTCTGGTAATACCTCCTTGGGCACAGCCCATAGTGGAAAACAAATTTGCGCTGCTGTCATTCTTCCCGTTTGTCCCTGCCCTTTTTATTGTATTATTAATGTGCACTGTGAGCTTTCAGAAGCAAGAACTGTTCCCTTGTTGCGAGATTTGTATTCCATCCCTCAGTATGGCTCTTTGCACTTAATTGCACTGAAAAGAACTGAAAAAGGAAGTCCTGAGCCCAAATAATGAATCAAACTGTGTCATCAGCAGCTTTGTGTTGTATCCTCTGCCAGCGGGAATGTTTGACCAAATTTTCACCATCTACAAGTTTTCCTTTGAATTCAGCTCGTGTCTCAATGACAGCAAGCTATGGGTGAAGTCCTCTGGCAGCTTAAGCTCACCTGAATTACAGCTGCTCTGTTCCTGCTCCAAGTCATGCTCTTGGCATGCTCGTCTCTGCCCCTGCTGCCTTCTGGCACTGGTGAGCACGTGGAGACCTGGTTCAGGGAGCTGATTGAGACAAAAAAAAAAAACCCAAAACCTCACAAAGGGGAGAGATTAGTGTTTAGCTAAATCAACCCCCAACCATCCCATCATACACACCTTGCCTGTGGGACTATGTGGTTGGGGACATAGAGGGGAAGGTGGGACCAAACTTGCATTGACTTAAGCTGATTTGGAACAGCATCCCAATATGGTAGGCATGGAGGTGGAAGGACTTGGATGATTCACTAACGGCTTAATGATGTCTCAGAGGATCCCCACCTACACTGGCCTTTCCTGCAACTTTGCTTCTGTGTGACCTGCTGCCAACAATGGTGTAGCAATAGAAATTGCAGGCTGTAGCTGTCACAAAGAAGCTTCAGGTGAGATACTTCTAGATGCCTTTGAAGCTTAACTTTGTAGTACTGTAGGCTAAAGCTATGCCTATTGTAGGGAGAAAAGAAAAAAAGCTTATTATTGCTATTTCTTTGTGCTCCTGCTCCACTAAATCGCATAGCCTGGGCCAGTAGAAACAGCCTTCCTAGCGGAATAGAGCTCGGTCTATGGTAATTTACTCTGCTTATGGGTACTCTGACCTCCCCACACACTTACCCCGTTTACTTTTTAAATGACCAATTTAATCAGGCACATGTACAGTACAGAAATGGGTGTGTGAATAAATATATGAGGGAACTTCAGATGTTTTATCTTTCATTAGCTAATAACAGCAGTAATGACCTCAGCAGCACAGGATGTCTTTTGCAAAATTAATAACCACATGAGGGTTAATGGCCCAAGGCGATGAACTCTCTCAGACAATCATTAATCTACCTTGATGATTATCGCTTCATTACTGAACACTGAAACCTCCTTGGTGTACCAGTGAATGCCTGATTTC
The DNA here is from genome assembly GCF_963921805.1 of Phalacrocorax carbo. Classification (NCBI taxonomy): domain Eukaryota; kingdom Metazoa; phylum Chordata; class Aves; order Suliformes; family Phalacrocoracidae; genus Phalacrocorax; species Phalacrocorax carbo. Next base: position 3,539,127 of record NC_087528.1, read on the forward strand.
AGCCCTCCCTGCTGATGTTCATAATGTGCCCTCTTATCTTTCTTCTGGGCATGCAGGAGAACCAGGCTAAAGCTCTGAGATGTAAATGAAGGTAACAAGTGTGAGAGGTATGAAACTCATTTGAATATGGGTTTGGAGAACATGTTTCCCAAATGATTATCTATTTCTACCTACATATTAAAAAAAACTTTAAGGGGTATTTTTCGTTTATGTTTTTAAGTAGCTGTAGGCTGGGAAACAGTACCATGGCTTATGAAGTAAAGACTTTCTGAGATGATTATGTATATAGACTATTTAATTGGCTGGGCTGTGGGTTTAGATAGTGCCCATTAGTAGAGTGTCCTTGTTTTCCTTCCCAGGAATAGCATCCTGCAGCTCCGAGCTGCAAACATTTCCCATGCATTGCAGCTATGGATCCTCAACGTGGAGGAATGTAAGCTGAGGCACCCACAAGAAAACGGTGCGTCAGGATATTTAACACAACCGGCCCCTGCCGCAAACAAAAATTTTTATGGCATCTTAGTCCCCTGTCTTTGGAATAGTCTAGTTTTTTGGAACAATACCAGTGTCTCTAGAAAACAAGAGCTCTGAAAGCACGTCGTCATCTTGCTGGCTGTGGAATAGAGAAACTTGCATGATCCCACATCTAGCGTTTTTTTCTTCCTTGTCAGCCTATGACAGCTGTGCACATTAACCTTCAGAACCCGTTGGTTTTTGGTTTTTTTTTTTGCTGCTTTATCATCTCTGCTGCCAGGATTAGTGTTAGTTGGACAGTGATTAATACAGAGAGGGTGCTGCATAACCAGCTCAAATTTGGATAGGTAATTAGGACCTCCAGCTACTAGCTCCAAGTTAGGAACAGCTGCCGTTCATTTGGATTTTGTAGCAGCACAACCCTGTATAGAGCAGATAGACCTGGAATATATTTTGAAATTTCCCTGCCTTAGTGGGCTAGAAAATACAAACTGTTTACGCTTCTCTTGCTTTGTTTTCTGTTTTCCTTTGTGGAATGTGGGAAGTGTAGCTAGGTATTATTGCTGTAAATAAACAGTAATTATCAAGCATTATGATTGAAACTGGTTTATTAGAGATGGGAGTGCTCTGTAAAACTCCTCAGGAGCAGTCTGATACTACACAAGTGTCGCCTGCCAACGTTCTGGGAGCATAACAGAACACTGAAGTGTCTGTATCTGACATAAACTGGAGACTGGGAAATTGCAGTTGTGAAAATTCACCACCTCAGACTGCAAGGTGTCTTCCCTGTGCTCTCTGACAGATGGAGGCAATAGAAACCTTCTTACCAAGTCTTTATCCACACAGCTTGGCCAAGCCTTAACTATTTCCTAATAATAAGCAGAAAAAGCAAAGAGCACCGGGAACTGTAGTAATGACACTAGTTATGGCTATTACGTGCTGCGCATGGCTTTGTGGGTTTGGCAGTTCTTGTGGTCCTTGTTTTTTATGGAGATTGATATATACAGGCACCCTGGATCCTCCATTGACTTACTCTTCTATATCTCTATGCGATCTATTGACCATAAGCCTAATGGGTGGTCGACAGTAAATTTGATGGAGTATTTTCTATGCTGTACTCTCAGTACTGAGTACTCACTATGTATCTTGCAATTACAAAATCTCATTCCATTACACTACTAATTTACAGGGAGTGAAATTATAAACAAGGTGATTACTGATTGTAATTTATGGCCCATGTAATTATATAGCTGTCAAAGCAATGGATGCAGCTGAATTAGTTTCTGGGTTTGGTGGGGTTTTGTTTTGTGTTGGTTTTTAACAGATTAGGTCTGCACTTTTTTTTCCTGGTCTACTGAGTTTGTTAATTGTCCACAGCTGAAAATATTTTCTTTCATTGCAAGATCACCAACCTTCAATCTCAGAACATAGTTGTAGCCAGTTATAATTAACTGCAGAACTGATGGGAAATCTTGCCTGTTGGTCTTGAAACTCCCTCAGGTAAATGAAAAAAGTTTTTTGTCTACTGGTCGATGAAAAAGAGAACTTCAATTCCCTGAAAAATGGCTAGGATACTACAGGAGTAAATAAATTTTTTAAAAAGTACTTGTCATAACGGCTGTTTTTATAAAAGATACCTTGCCTGCAAGCTGGCAGGAAATACGGCCGTATATAATGCAAAGGTTAAATCAGAATGAAAATACTGAGCATCTGATTTTGATAGTGTTATTGATAGCATACGCATAATTTTATGATGGATTAAGCAACAAATATAGAGAGGCCTACATGGAATTGCTTTTCCACAAGCATTCAACTAGTGGAGAAAGGTCATAATAGAACTGCATCTCTTCTGTTTGAAAACTCCCAAGTACACTTCTGAAATGATGGTATATAAATTATATTAACTAGTGCAATCCACAAGTAAAGAATGAAACAGTATAGCACGCAACTTCATTTAATAACTAACTAAATATGTATGGGTTTGGCTAAATTCAGTGGGGTCTTGTCAAGTTATTATTTTATTCTTCACCTGTAAATTACACTACTGCACTACTAATATAATTTATAAGAGAGGCCATCCATTAATGTTTATTATCTCAGTTTCATTAACCTGGAGGGTTTCAACTGGACAGTGGAGTGGCTTCTCCAGGTCAGTGTAGAGGCCCTATTTGGAAGCGCGGCAAAGGTGTAACAGCTCTGCAAACAGCTCACCCTGCCACAAGGTGACGTGACCTGTCATTCTATCCTTTCTCTCGGTTTCCTTCTCTGTGTCACGGGGCAGTTGATTTACTGTGCCTGAGTTGCAGGGCTACGATGGTGAGCTGCTCTTGGGGGCAGATTGCCAGGCTGTGTGAAAAAGGAGGCCTGGAAGGTGGGTCCTGTGTCCCTCAGACCTTTGGTTTTTCTCTCCCCGGACCCCTGCTGCCAAGGGGGATAAAACCCAAACCACCTCTCCCCCAGCTGCTGTTACCATGTGCCTGTGGTACACCTTACTGGAAGTGCGCTGCTGACTGTGCAGCGGCTGTTAATTAGCAAACACCACTTCCAGAGCTGATACACTAGTCATTAACACAAGTGTAAAGGCAAATTATTCTCTTGCTTTTATATTTATACCTGGCTCTTGCCGATGTCTGTTTTATTAACTGAGGTGTTTTTTTACTTGTGTTCTTAAGCCTGGGAACAAACAGTTGTAAAGAGATTTGAATGTTAACTTCTGCTTGAAATAAAAGTATAAAAAAAGCAAGTGCTTGACAAGTAATTATGTAACGAGCTAAGTCTTTGGCAATATAGACAAGTATAATTTAATTCCACTGACTTTTGGCTTTGTTACATAAGGCTATTTAGCGTTTTCATGCAGAGAAGAAACTGAAGTCTAAGACACTTCATCCTGAAGTTTGTAAAGCCCTTGTTATGTAAAAACATCAGTAAGAGAGAATATACACCTTTCTGAAAGAAGTTGTTGGCAGTGCTTCTGGGTTAATAACATCTGCTGTGGGGAAAAATGGAGAAAAGGTTTTTTCCCTGTGCATTTGGGTCCCACAGGTGGAAACTGTGCTTTCAGTTAGTGAATTAGCTTGTATAAACTGATCCCTCAGACTGGTCACTGTCTGTGTCAGCATAAATGCAGGGAAAACTTAGGAGAAAAGAAAAGAAGATGAAAGACTAGGATTGAAAAGAAACTGTAGCTCTAATAACATGGAAAGGCTCCATCACCTCTGGCAGACTGCGCCTTTGATCCCACCCGTACGGGGCTGGGCATCACTGGTTCCATGTGATTTATGCATATGGGGCAGTCCATTATTGAAGTAAAAAGTGATTAGCTTTCTAGTTTAGTGCTGCCTCTTACAGCACTATTCTTATTCTGAAGGACAGTGGACTTATGTTGAGGTTTGAAGGCTGTCTTTCGTTTTGGAAACTGCTTCGGTCTTGCAGTGAGCGCAGGCTGCAGACCGTGTCCCAGAGCTGTAATTAATGATGGTTCCATCAGCTAAGTGTAACGCAGCGCGAATGAACAGAGGTTTCTGTGTCTCAATAGGAATAAAACATTGAGAAATTATTGTGCCCTAGCAAGGTTACCTCTATGCTCTTCATCAGACTACATCAATAAGCTTAATTTTCTGAAAGGAATTTTAAAGGACAAAACTATGTTTGCTTTGAGAATCTCTGTGTCCAGTGTAGCCTTTTTTTTTTTGTTTATTTGTTTTTACTTATGTATGCCATGAAAAAAATGGTAAGGTTTTGCATTCGCTTTCCTTCAAAAAAAAAAACAACAAACTTATTTGATGATTGTGCTTGTTGGATGCACAGTGTTTTCGTGCTTTCAGTCTAATGCAGCCTACTGATGAAGGCTGCTGAATTTTCACACCTTTGCTACTCAGTGCTCTAGCACCTATTGTCCATCCATGCAAGTGTAAGTAGCTCTTGTTCTGGGGGCAAAAAGTTCATCTTGGTTCTCTTAGCACAGTGTTCCTCTAAAGTTACTCTAGCATGTCAATAATGCAAGGCTGCCTTAACTTCAGGCTAATTGTCAGTGACTGTACCATATGTCATATGTCATGGGAGGAAGCAAGAACATTTGTCACCTAGTGACATAAGGCACTTGTGGCAGCGCTTTATATGTTGGGCATTTTTGTTTGGTTTTTGGTTTTGGGTTTTCTTTTTTTGTTTGTTTTTTTTTTTACCCTGTATTTAACTCATTAATGCTATGTTGAATCAACTTTGGCTGCCATGCCTGCAAAAGTATCGAAAAATAAATCAAGATTTCACTAAAAATATTGATCAGCCACCTCCTTGCGAAAACATACTTTTATGTTCACTTCTGAGTATGCTGAACTAGCGCTCTCTAACGTTCAGGATAACTCAGTGCTTGTAGACTTCCATCCCTACCAGCCATGCTCCAGATGAATTTAACCATATTGTATGAGGTTATTTTTTATTGTGCCAGACTCTGATTTATTCATTGGGCTTGGGCTGCTCTCTGCTACCTGGAAGATTTCTGTCGCATTCTGAGCTTTGTCCATGAGGCGTGCAATAACAGCACACGTGCTGGCCCTGGAGTGCAGTGATAGTGGGCATCTGTAAACCCCATTACCAGTGCAGAATTAACAGGGTGTCTTTTCTTTAAAAACAAACAACCAACCACCAAACCCGAAAAACCAGCATAGGTAGGCGGGTGAAGCCTTTTCAGAACTTGCAGCTTGTTTACAGTGTGTGTCAACGTTTAGGCTAAATGACCTTGATTCAGCTATCAAAATTGACACACAGTGTTTGCTTATTAACATTCTATCTCTGACCTAATGTGTCTTGCCTTCCATCTTACCTGCTTAGGGACCATTAAAGACTGACTTAAGGAAATGCTGTAGTGTGGAGTTTTTAAATTAGATTCTGAAACAATCAACCTTTTAAGTAAACACTTTCTAGTATACTTAGCTTCCCTGACTTCCTCCTACAGGAGAAAGATCACACTGATTCTCATCTCTTATTCCCCTTTTGCCCCCCTTTTCCTAACATTAATACTAGCTACTAGTGAGTGAAGCTTTATTGAGAAAAGCCTTTTGATGTGTCACTTTATCTGGTGAGAAAGATGGCAGAAGGTTAAAAAAACCAGACTTGTCTGCTTAGCATGTCCTGCCAGCCGGCCGCAGCATGAAGGAGCAACGTGTAAAGTGTTTTGCGCATGGAGTTACATTTGCAGCATCATTTGAACCCCAATGTCCAAACCTTAGGCTGTCAGCACTGCTTGTCGCCTCACAGCATGCTACACGCCCCACTTTTCAACAACAAAGTCTGAGGGCCCTCAGTCACAGAGGAAAGGTGAACCGCTATTTGAATGCTCTGGGCATGGAAGAAACTTGTAAAGTGGAGTCATATGGTGTTACCATAAAATTAGTTTCTTAAATCATTGGTATGACCTCTGAGGATTGAATCGCTCATTTCTGGTTTAGTTCCTTTGCCAGCAGTCTAACCCGTTTGGCTGCAGAGTGTCCGCATCTCTCATTCTGCGGTCTGTTACACAGGTCTCTCTTTCACTTATTTCAGTATGACTGTCTACTTTTCAAAATATTTTGGATTCAAAGTTGTTAATCATGTGAGTCACGCAGGCTGGGTGAAGCACGCTTACGAGTAAGGACAAAAAATAATAGCTGTTACGGTTTTTCCTCTCAGTCTAGATGTTGTAACAGAGAATCTTCTGGAATGATCATTCAGCAGAACACAAATGATAGCGTTTAGTCCCAGGAGGAACTGTTTGAGACTTCAGTTTTTGATTTAAGAAATAAGCTTGAAATTATTTCTTGACGTTTTCTGAAACTGTGCACTTTCCCTTTATTTTGCTAATTTGGTGTGACTACTTGAAGTAGCAGAAAATGTCTGTCAGGTCAAAGGAGTGAGAACAGTCTGAAATTCCTGAGAATGCAAATAGTCCCCTGCCTTGCAGGGAAGAAGTCGCTTCGGAAAGGTAGTTAGCAGTTGGTGTCTAGTGTAAACATTTGCTGCCACCTCTTCCTTCTAACTGTAGAAAAATGAGTTGCTGCTGACTTTGCTTTTGCTAATACTGAGTATCCTGCACAGGAATACAAAAGCATTCACAGACTGAAAAAATGTTCTGAATACTTTCTGGCCTTAAAATCTATGAATTGTTAAAGCACAAGTTAATTTTCTAAACATATGGAATAAAAAATTGTTTCAACTATTGTAGTGAGCTTTTTCTTTTCAAAATAAACAGACTTTTACAGACTCGTAGTACTAGAAAGGTAGTTAATAAAGTGATGCAGGCTGAATGGGTACAGAAGCATAATTTCTTTGAAGAAATGATGGTTTGGAAGTCAATAAAGTGAGATCATATAGTGTCCTGCAAGTCAAAGCCAAAATCCACGGGCAACCATGACTAAAGGCATCTCAGCTTTTTCTGGCTTGTCTTAAAAATGACAGGTGATTCCCGTTCAGAATTCCCAGTTTGCAGAGACATGTTACAAGTGGCCATGTCCTGTTTAATTCTTCCATTGTGGTCTTACAAAATGGGTGTATGATTTCTGTAAACTTGCTGCCTAGACTTCAGCAATTATAGATTGCTCTAGTTGCCAAATGGAAAAGCTGGGAAAATTGGCTTCAGGTTGCAACTAAATTGAGTATTTCTGGGGAATGAGGAAACAGTGAATTAATATATGTACTGTTTTGTTGGGTGATAGATAATTTTTAACTTGTGAACCGCTCTTCAGTAAAATTGCCACTTTGAGAAAAAAAGACTAACGTTTCAATGAAGGACTCTATTCTTTCTCTTTCTGAAATTTATCAGATTACAGATATTTTTTTTACCCGGAAAGCATTTTGTTACTCATTAGAAATTTTTTTTGGGTCTGTGCAATGGTGCTTTTTATGTTTGGTGATAGGATTTATTAGTGAAAGACCTCCTCTTCTGTCCCCTCAATTCAGTTGCAACAGAGGCTCTCATGCTTTCTATGATTGTACCTTGCAGGGAGGAAAAAATATAAGCCAAAAGTAATTGGAAGTTGTATTTAATAGTAAAACGTTAGTAAGAACAAGAGTAGGTAAAACTGGAACGTGGTGGGCAGATTCTCAGTAAGAATGCCAACATAGAGTCAAAAGCTCTGCTCTTAGCTGGGCATAGAAGTAGGATGAAGAGGAGGTACTACAGGACGCCTGAGATCCTTTGTGACAGAAAAGTTTGTAGTGTTCAGTTAGAAAAGAAGAAATTATACAGGAGAAAACCTAGTAGGCTGCTATGAAGAGATGGGAAGCTGTATGATATTTTAAGACTAGGTACCAACATTAAGCTTAGTAAATTTTAGGCATTCTGAAAATTTTTATAGCTTTTCCCACCCTCAGCCCCACCCTTCCCCCAAAATTAAATTAAGTACCATTCTCAGACACAGAGTTTACTTGTTTCTTTGTTGCCTGAGAACTATTATTTGATGGGTGTTTAGAAAAAAGAGAGAGATGATGTCCTTACAGCAGAAGTTGATAAAGAGATGTTTCAAATTATCTTGAGTTTATATCAAAGAGAGCAAGTGACGTGACAAGACAATAATACAGAATATCATTGTGCACCAGCAGTCTGGTCTAATTATTATGTTATGTCATGGTGGATTTTGTATTAGTGAAGCTTCAGTAGCACAGTGACATGGCACAGGGAAAGCGTCTGGAGAGAAAAAAGTCTATTAAAAATCAAAAAGTGCTTGTGCTACTTATGTAAGGATGCACACATTAATCGCCAAATAAATAGAAGGGAAAGAGAATATGATCCAAAGTCTAAAGTTGTTGGAACAGCCCTTGGAGACAGCAAAATCCAAGTTCAAGTTCATGGTGCTCTGTGTACAGATCACAGTGTATGGAGAGCAGCAAGCATGTCAGTCTGTCCTCCTGAGCTGTGTCGTTCTTGGTCCACATTCATGCACCCAGACTTTTGTGTATCTGGCATTTTTTTTGTTTGTTTGGGCTTGGGTTTTTTTTGTTTGGCAGTGTTTTGTGGGAATTCTTTGGTTTTCCTTTTTTGGGGGGTGGGGGGGGGTGGGTGGGTGGGGTAGTGGTGTGAGGTGGGTTGGTTGGTTGTTTTTCAGGAAATACTGATTCAGCTAAACAAAATCAGATAATCTCTAGTGCAGCAGTAAGATTGTGTACAAGTTCTCCAGTGAATAAAAATCTCACGCTATCATAGGGAAGAAAAATCAATCCCATATGCCTATTTCCTTCAATGAAACCCAAATTATTGGTGTGAAAAATGACTGAGATAGTCTGTATGTTGGAGGAGTTTAGACTGGGAAGATCTTTTTGGCTTAAAAATGTATCACTTATTTAAATAAAATGTCTCTGCCAGGAAAAATTAAGCTGCATGAAATAGTTTGTAGTGATAGAGTGGGGCTTCAAGTTACTGGCTAGCTATGTCACCCTCACAAAAACACTGAGGAAGGAGGCGGCTTTTCTGGCCTGTAGGTTTTGTGGGGGATTTTTTTTTTCTTGTTTGGTTATTGATTCAAGGCTATTATCTTGGATGATGATATCTGGAGGTTCACTACTTGAATATCTAAAAGGCACATTTAAATTACTTTGGGGAAAATTACTAAGACAATTATGGGATTGTAATATAAAGTACCATAATTACACTTTAATGCTTTTTATTGATTGTTGAGCTTTGCACTTTGCCATAGCATAAAACAGTGAACCTATGTTTTCTTTGCCCACCCAGAAAGTTAGTGCTTTAATATCCATTTTAAAAAGACAGTTTTTCAGAACTTACCAAGTAGGAACTTCTGAGATGAAAAATATATGCTATATGAATACATACATATGCTTTGAAAGCCACATGTCAGTACCTCTCATATTTCAAGTTCTTTCTCCATCTTTAAGTGGTCCAGAGTAGTGCTACCCCAAGGGACAGACATGTTTGTTCCTTCCTCATGCACCACATATATAAAGCTTGCCAAACCGGAAGGGATGAGATGATGTGGTGGTGATGCTCACGCTTTGTGTGGCTAGAACAAGATGGCATGTTATCTCCCAAAATTACCAGGAAGCAGAGAGGGGACAAGCTCTTCCTTGAAGAAATATTTGCTTGGGGTTTCAAAACACCAGCCATATCAGGGCTCTGGGGGTGTAGTCAAAAGGCAGTTTCTGGATAGCTCTTTATAAACCAGAAAAGAGGAAGTTCAAAGAAGCTGCTTCCAGTTATTGCTAGGTAACTTGTAAAATTAAATTCTCTACAAAGAATGCAGGCAAAAAGCGTGTGTCCTTTCTGGCTTAGTTTTACAGACTGAGAATAATGAAGTAGTTCATGCATCTATTTCAAAGACTTTCTGAATGAAGTTCGCTCATTATGACAATAAAGAAAAAGGAATGTGCTATCACTGCAAAAATTCATTAGCCTTCATGTGTTTTTGGCAGCTATTAATGCGGTATACCTGTATCCTCCTCAAGCTGCTACTTCAGCGCATGTGACTCCAAGACAGTATATGCTTCTATGGGCAGATGGAATGATGTATAGCATTGTCCCCCAGTCCAACGTACAGGAATCTAAATCCCTCTAGTTCTTGGTATCAGGAAGTGTTCAGTTATGCTCCCTCAGATCTCTGGTTGAACCTTCTCTTTGCTCTGGTACCTCCAACTACTTGGTAATGACCAGTGCCAGCTCACACATGCTATCATCCTCCTCACTGGTATCCTTTCTGCTGCCGCCATCTCTATAGTTTGATAGCAAGTTTGGCCAATGTTGCTGTTCTTAGTTTACAGCAGTTTGGACAGTGAAAATTCTTGCACATTAGTATGTCTCAGCCTTGTTGTTAGTTTATGATCATTTTTGTCAATGAAATTATGAGAAATATGAGAAAAATTTTATTAGGCCTTTCATGAGAGGCATAAACAAAGTCTGAAGACTTGCATTCACACGCCTTCCCTTCCCTGTATGAATTCAGTTATTTCCTACCAGCTGCCTCTAGGCCTCAGGAGGTTCATATGACATTTGGATTAAGCTCTGCAATAACAATATGGATTGAAGTGTCTAACTGGTCAAAAAAGCAAAGCTGTCCTCTTCTGTAAATATTATATTATCATGTTATCAGTATCTTGCACTTTAAACTATTCTGATGTAAAGAACTCTCTCAGGCTGAAAGAGATGGGGTTGTTCAGCCTGGAGAAGAGAAGGCTGCGGGGAGAACTTATTGCAGCCTTTCAGTACTTAAAGGGGGACCATAGGAGGGGTGGGAGTGACCTCTAGCAAGGCCAGTTGTGACAGGACAAGGGGTGATGGTTTTAAACTAAAGGAGGGTAGACTTAGACTGGATATAAGGAAGAAATTTTTTACAACGAGGGTGGCGAAACACTGGCCCAGGCTGCCCGGAGAGGTGGTCAATGCCCCATCCCTGGAAACATTCATGGTCATGTTGGACGGGGCTCTGAGCAACCTGATCTAGTTGAAGATGTCCCTGCTCACTGCTGAGGGGTTGGACTAGATGGCCTCTAAAGATTCCTTCCAACCTAAAGCATTCTATGATTCATTCTATGAAAGTGGATTTGCCTTTCATTTGCATGTTAGACATGCAGTCTTTTCTTATTCTGAGTGTAGACTGCCAGATGCACTTTCCTCTGTGCCATGTTCACCTTTCCTGTGGAGCTAGCTATGAGCATGCTGCCATCTCATGGCAGGCCACAGTTTAATTAGAAATGACAAACAGTACAGGATAACTTAGTATTATTATGTAAATTTGACCTGCACAAAGATAAGTAAAAAATGTAATCATTCAGCCTGTGTTTTAAAACTAATAACATTCTCTGATTTCCATGTAACAGATAATGAGACTGTAAGTGGTAGAGAAATTGTGGCTGAACCTACTGTATATCATTCTATATGTACAATTTTTTTGTGTGCTTTTAGAAAACTAAAGGACCTTGACTACACAGTATTAATATTAAGGATGTCTAGGATATTGCAGTAAATCCCACTGAGCATTACTAGCTGCACAATTCACTTCCCATAAAAATATCTTTCTTTGCTTTCAGTAGCAGATATTAGTACACATGGTAGAGAAAACCTTAATTAAATCTATTAGGGTGACTTGTTACAGAACACAAACGTCTGAATACTTGACGGAAAAAGAAAACATTTTGTCTTTCTCTTCTGAGGGTAGATAACGCTGTGTCTTTCAATTCTTTTTTAAGAATTCTCAGTCTGTGAGACTGTTCAACCATCTGACATTTTGGTGATCAGCTGGGATTTCTGTTCTGCACCCAGCTCGGTGCTATATAGCTGCCATCATGATAGATGTGTTACTTTTAAAATTGTGGTCCCTCAGAGTCTTCAGTTAACATCAAGGGTGTTTTGGCACAGTACTCTGGGTGGGGGGAAGTGTCTCCATAGTTTGTGTTTTGCTTTTGAGATCTCTATTTCAAGACCATTATTTGGCCATGCAGTCTTAATGTCACTGTTCAGAAGACCTGAAATCTGGCGCATCGCTCAAAAGGACCATCATCTAACTCAGTGTCCTGCTTGCATTAGCTGCCATGGGTGCGCTCACTGGACTGGTAGCAGCCCTAGGAAGTGTCTCCCAGCACCCTTGTGTTTTCAGGGTGTCATGGTGCTTTAGAGACTATGCCAGCCATACAGGATCTCTTTCCATTTTTAACATTTTACATTTGCGGAACTTTGATCTCACAGGTTATAAAATCTGGAGCGCTGATTTGGCTTATCTGTAGTGTGTATCTGCTCAAGAGAGAGAGGAGGAAAGAACGACTTGTCTTTCACAGTGATCGTTTTTATAAATTTGTGTGGTATACTGCATACCTGAGTTTCCACTGAAGAAGAGATAATGGATGCAGCTTTACAATACCTAAAGTTACATAAATTAACAACTGAAAAACCATCTTAACCTCCTTGCAGTTTAAAGTCTTAATACATTGGCAAGCTTGTGTTTCTGAGGCAGAAAATAACCTTGGTGTAGTTTTCCAAACATTTTACCACTCTTACTAGTATAAACTCAGCCTATGATATGTTTGCAGGTAAAAGAAAACAGTTTCTGAAAAGTTGGTTCACCATTCACTGGCTGAGTTTGTATCTGTGTATTAATACTTGCAACTTCAGGCTGAACTACTCAGATTTGCACCTACCGTTCATCTTGTAAGCATGGAATTGCTGTGTTCTTTCATACTGAGCTTTCATCGGTGGATTTAGTGCTGTCTGGAAAAGTGAGCGTGTAGGAACAGCACAAATTTTTTCATATTATATTGGCAGGTGAGGACCTGGTGTGCTTTTTCTGATGAATATTGTGGATAGAAGATGGATTTTGATGCTGAATTTCTCTGTAATCTCTAGAGATGCCCAGATCTCTGTCGCTTCATCTCTAAAACGAGGAAGTGTGGTGGTTTTTTTCGCTGTGATCAGAGTGGGAAATCTTGCTAACTCCAGCTTATAAAATGGCTTTTCTGTGGCTATTCAGTGAATAAATTGGAAGGAGAACTTCTAGTCTCCCAATTCACACATCTGTGCATTTTCTTCTGTGTTATTTTAGAGGGGAAAGCAGGGGAAAAGATAATTAAGTATAATTTTTTTTCTTCTCAGCCATCTCCATGCTCTGAGAATTTCTTTGGGTTGATTCAGGTCTTTTACCCACAGCAAATAGAAAAGCGTGGCACTCCCCATAGAGTTTTCTGAGCTGCGTGCTCATGTTGAGATGCAAGAGAATGCTGGCAGGCTAAGATCACATTACAGAATCCAATCCATGAAATAAATTTTAAACCCTTCTGAACTTTGACAACTTATGTCTAAAAGGCACAGTTTTTCACCTAAAGACCTGTCAAAATCCAAGACTGCCACCTGCTAATAAAAGACTGGGGGGAAATTGGTTTTATTCTCTTTATTTAAGGAAAACCCATCCAGTCAATTGGATTACGATCAGTGATGTTACCCAAAGCAAAAGGTAACACAAATGCTACCTGCAACCTAAGCTTTGCCATGGGTGTTTGTGTTAGTGCCAAGTGGGGAGAGGTTTCTCCTGCTAGGCTTGCGTTAAAAGTACCAGCCCCTAAGCTAACTCCCTCAAAATGAAAAGAAAAAGATACAGCTCTGAAAATGTGCAGTTTTGTCCTATCTGTTGGGTATCCATAGATGTTTTCATTCCTGTTTTATTTGCTTGATTTTTCTCTGAAATTTGTGTCTTTGTAGGTGTCCAGTAACTCTTCTGATTCTGGACAAACTCAGAGAAAACAACGTTATTCAACCTAAGAGTGAAGTTTTAGGTGATCAAAGTGAGAGAAGAGTTGCAAAACAGAAGAATAAGCTAAACTATTAAGTCCTTTTTTGGATGTTCTTGGCTTGTTTAGGAGCCTGGTGACGTGCCGTCTGTCGGTCTAGGATTGACTGATAGAGTTTCTCTCCTTAAATTTATGTTCTCCTTTTGTTCAAAAAAGCATTCTTACTTCCCTTCATGCTCCTGTTTTTATTCCCAGTCTGGTATAGGCTGCCATGTAGGGCAAAAATAATACATAAGCTTTACCCTCGCCTTTCTCACACAGAACCTCAGTTTTAAGGCTCTTTTGTGTTCATCACTTGGCACCTGTCCTCTGCATATTCTAGTATTGTGTGAAACATACACCAGAAATGGTGTTTTCTGTATATGTGTATGCTGCGACATTTGTCATCTTTCAATCTCTTTTAGCTCTTAGGAGAGGTCACAATGGCATCATTTTATACAGGGTGGACTTGGTGTAGACAGTGATTCTTCTAAATAGCTTTTCCTTAGCACTAGCCTCCTTTTATCAGTTTTAGGGGATCATGCTGTCACAGTCATTCAAATAGAAATGTTCCTGCAACTTTCCTTTACTTAGTCTCTTTGTACTTTCTATAACAATAAAAATTATGAGAGATTTTTCATTATAGCTGAGGAGAGGAGAAAGCACTGTGGGAGGCAGTTGTTGTTCCCCCAGGATCCTGCCGTATGAATAAAAGATTTAGGTGCATTTCCATACAATACTTTGTATTTTTATTAGATATTTTTAAAAATTCCATTCTGATATACTGAATTAAGATGTTGGCATTTTCCAGTCTGGCTTGAGGGCTGAAGAACAGGAGTTCTTAATGGCTTACTGTCAAAGTAGTTGGCTATGCTGTATCTATCGCTGCTGAGGCCGTAGCCTGCCGCTGTAATTGTGGATCAGACACCGAAGATTAGAGATTGCAGCAGGTTCATGGACTTTATTACTTCATGATTATCCACGGTGATTCAACAGGCACTAGGAAGACCTGTACATCAATCCTTTTAATAGATTGCAATTCTTTCTCCAAATCTCTGCCTAGCCCAACTTAAAAAAAAAAAAAAAAAAAAAAGAAAAAAAGGCTAAAATAGTACTATTAGGTTTTTTTCTGCTAAGACATTCTGGAACTAGATTGTCCTGCATGTGGATCCAAGATATTTCTTTTAACAACTGACTTCAGTGAAATAGTCCAGATGGCAGGAGTGGTACAGTGGCTATGGGACAGTGCACACCAGGACCCGTCTTCACACCAGGCACTCCATACTTCGGTTGGACCTGACACCCTCACGTTGTTGATCCATACATAATAAGCTAGCTCATAACTGTTCACCTCATATAATGTATATAATTCTTAGTCTGTTTTTTCTTAAATGTGTGTTTAAGAATTCTAATGAAGTAGAGGTGCTCGACACCTCTGAAAGTTGGAAACCATTTGTCTATGGAAAAGTGGTATAACAAATTAAAAAAAAAGGAAGACATGTAACTTCTCTGTGTGGCATTTTTATAAGGAATATAATTCATCCTATTAGAACATAGGCTTTTAAGAGTTCTGAAGCTCAACATAACACTTGAAAGAATTGGATAAATGGTGTCATTATTATATCCCTGACACTTTCAGATTCTTTGTATGAGAAAGACTATACAGAAATAAATGGAATACAACTCAGTTTATTCTTTTCCACTGTAAGGCAACTGTTTTGTCCTGCTTAGAAAATGGATGTGTTACAGAATTACTAAAATGAATACAGGCTGAGATGAGGGGTCTAATCCATTGTAAAAATGTGGGGGGGAAATCAGAAATTGTTTTAAATGTTGTTTTTATCCACAAGACTGGTTCTTTACTGCTTTCTAAAAATATGTGTTTTATTTTGCGAGCAATTGTTCTGGTCCTAAATCTGGGAAGACTTTTCTTTTCTAGAAGTAAGGAACCCGTTGTGAACAAAGCTGTCAAAGATGACTTTTCACATGACATTGAAATGATTTGGAAAACCATAGGTGTGCAAATCTCTTCCCCAGCCTTTTTTTGTGTGTTTTATGTTTTGTTTTGTTTTTGATACAGTGCTGGCTGTATGGTAAATGGCAGAGGTTGACCTGATGGTAGCCAATGACAAAACTTACAGATTTTGTTACTGTGGCGATTTCAACTGAAATGTTAATCCAACGCCTTCTAAGTTTCCTGCCACCTGCGGTTGGATCTTTTTTGATGTTTTGAGGGCTGGTTTGTGAATTCTCGGGCATGCATGACAGTGTGAGGTTTTCAAGTGCGCTGTAATTGAAAGTCATCTTCCCTAAATAGAGGAAGGAAAGATATTAGGAAATGAGAATAATTTTTAATTCTATGAAACATTAGATAAAAGACTTGGGAAGTTACCAGAAAAAAAAAAAAAAGCTGAGAGGCTCTGGGTCTTCCTTCTTCACCTTCCCTCAGTAAAGCCAATGGTATTTCTAGTGCTGTTGAAGTCTTACAGAGACAGTTGAGTAGGGTTTGGTCAGACTGTTGCTAGGTCCCACAGTGGAGTGAGCAGGAACTGCAGAACAGCTTTTAGGTATGCTGACATCAAGGCAAATTATGTCAATTATTTTTCAACACCCATGGGTTATAATTCTTTAACGGTAATAAACTGAGGTTGTATATTCATGCCAGGCTAATGGTATCAGGAAAGTCTTTAATATAATTTGCCAGCTGTATGCAAATAGTTCCACTGACTTCAGCAATATCAGCTGGGTGAACAGAATGTATAGCATTATACCTCTAATCTCACCCACCTCCTGTATTTCCTGCAAATTTTTATAGGGGAAAACAAGATCGCCTGAGGCCAGCTTACAGCTGAATATAACAGTGAAAGGAAGGGGAGATGCTAATAATTCACTCACACTTGACAATATTCAAATTCAGTCCTGACCCCTGCAATATCTATCACACAAACTATTCCTTTCCCGGAGCTCTCTGTTTTGAGAGGGGTTGGGTGTAGTTGCTCTCAGCAACCTGCCTCTTTACAGTGACTGGCTGTCTACTTCTGTTAGTTATCTACTTGCATATGTCAGAGCTGGTTTCTGCAATCCTTATATTTTCAGCCTCATCCTCCTAACATCTTTTTCTTAAATTTATTGACGGAAATAACCAATCAGTTTACCTTGCTCCTTGCTGAATTGTTTAGTTAACTTACTAAAGAGTGAAAAATTGAACTTCTTAATCTGTGGTGGACCAGTGAACAAAGTTCAGGTTGCTAATTAAACTGTATCTCTGACTGTAGCTTGGGCTAGATAATCAAATGGGTAAATGTGCAAAGTTTCAATGAAATCTTAACCTAGTACCTAATTTACCATAAATAAAGTGTTTGGCCTCTGTAAGTATTTACCTTCTCAGTGTTTAATCACTACCGTGAGCTTCCTCAGTTTCACTGTCTTGGAAAATCTAGCAAGTTGCTGCTGGTTTTTTTTAAGGCTCTGAAGTTTTCAACAGACTTAAACCAGGCCCTTCTGTTTTAATCCACTTTTTCCTGTAAGCATGATGAGCTGGCAGTATTCCTTCTCTTTTACCTTTAAAGGACAAAATGCTGAGTTGGGAATCAGTTATTCACCAACTTCTGCTGATGATGCAATTTACCAATTGCCTACAATTAGTCCTAAATTTTCTCTTTTCCCCTGACACTACTGTCCTGTAAATTTTCATCATAAATTCTGAATAAACACTACTAAAATCCCCTTGATAATAAGCAGGATTAATAGCAGCAAAACCCAAATTACTGTTGTGTGCTTTATAAATTAACACAAAGGTGAAAGATAGCAGAAAACTGCTTATTTATAGATGGGGGGTGATTCTCCACTGCTTTCCAACTTATCTTGCCATTTACACTTGTATAATGTTATAATGTAAAAATAAATAGTGTATATTCCAGTAGTACAACTTGTGCTTAATTAATATTAGGACCCCATTGTGTTGGATGTTGTAGGAAGGCTTCATGGGGAGCAGCCCAAATTACAAAGAGTAATACAATTTTATATTACAAATACAAATTGAATATAAAGCAATGAACTTGTAAGCAGAGACGTGAAGAAAGACTTCATCAAAGCCACATGTCAGATCATTAATAAAGTTGGGGGAACGTCTGTTCTCCTGCTGCTCACTGCAATGGGCACGGAGGCTCAAGGCAGAAAACTGAGTCATCTTTGCACTTTTGCACAACAGCATCGAATTGAGCAATACTAGGTCAATATCAATTTCTTTCATACCATCTTAGCAGAGACCTCACAGACATTCATTTCACTGAGAAGTCATTTGGGGCATTCTCTAGTCAGAACATTAAGTGCCCTCATTTCATCAAGAAAAGACTTTAGAAAGGTCCTTTTTCCCCCTGATATTCAGAAGTCAAACTTTCTGCAAAATGCTGCCTTTTTTTTTTTTTTAAATGAATGTAACGCTATCTAAATCACAGAATCATTAAGGTTGGAAAAGACCTCTAAGATCATCAAGTCCAACCATCACCCCAACACACCCCGGCCTCCTAAACCATGTCCCCAAGTGCCACATCTACCTGGTTTTTTTTAACACCTCCTGGGATGGTGACTCCCCCACCTCTCTGGGCAGCCTGTGCCAGTGCCTGACCACTCTTGCAGGGAAGACATTTTCCCTATTATCCAACCTAAACCTCTCCTGACACAACTTGAGGCCGTTTCCTCTCGTCCTGTCACTGGTGACTTGGGAGCAGAGACCAGCCCCCCCCTCACTCCAGCCCCTCTCAGGCAGCTGCAGAGAGCGAGAAGGGCTCCCCTCAGCCTCCCCTTCTCCAGGCTAAACCCCCCCAGCCCCCTCAGCCTCCCCCCAGCACACTTGTGCTCCAGACCCTGCCCCAGCCCCGCTGCCCTTCTCTGGACACGCTCCAGCCCCTCAAGGCCCTTCTTGTCCCGAGGGGCCCAAACCTGAGCCCAGCATTCGAGGTGGGGCCTCCCCAGGGCCGAGCACAGGGGCCCCATCCCTGCCCGGCTCCTGCTGGCCACCCCAGTGCTGACACAAGCCCGGGGGCTGGTGGCCTCCTTGGCCACCCGGGCACTGCTGGCTCATGCCCAGCCGGCTGTCAGCCAGCCCCCCCAGGGCCTTCTCCGCCGGGCACTTCCCAGCCCCTCTGTCCCAGGCCTGGAGCGTTGCCTGGGGTCGGTGTGACCCAAGGGCAGGACCTGGTCCTTGGCCTTGTTAAACCTCACACAACTGGCCTCAGCCCATTGATCCAGCCTGTGCAGGTCCCTCTGCAGAGCCTTCCTACCTTTGAACTGATCAACACTCCCGCCCAACTTGGTGTCATCTGCAAACTCACTGAGGATGCACTTGACCCCTCATCCAGATCACTGATAAAGACATTAAACAAGACTGGCCCCAACACTGAGCCCTGGGGAACCCCGCTCATGATCAGCCACTAGCTGGATTTAGCTCCATTCGCCACAACTAAATACTAAGATTGGTTTAGGGCTTTGGGGTTTTTTTGTTTGGGATTTTTTTTTCCTGTTAGACCCAGTGGTCAGAAACTTTGCAATTGCTACTTCTAAGGATATTAGTGTACTTTTCTCAGTTCAAAACTTGGCTTTATAAACAAACAAATTTCTAAACAAGTTCCTCCAAATGAAAAGCTTTGAGGAATGGTTTCCGACTACAAATAGCTTATATGACATGCTGGAATGAGGAAAGATCACACAGGAGAAAATAATTTCCCATGTAATTTCCTTTGTGGAGTCTTCTTCTGCCAGTTTAAAGATACCCTTGGTCATATTTTCAGCTGTAGAAACCGTTACATTGCTAATTGAATGTGGAAGTACTATGTTAAGATCTGGCAAGCCCAAACTTCTGATTTTTAAATCCTTGTACCCATCTTAATGAAAATGTGTTGGCAGCAGCAGCATCCCAAGAGTGTCCGTAAGAGAGATGCTGTTCTGTTTTCCTCCTGGGAAGAAAATTCATGTGGAGTTTTCTGAGTTTTCTTTGAGTTAGTAAAGCAAAACAGGTCTACTCTTACAAAGGACTATGGACTCTTTCTCATACACACTAGTCTCTTTTGCTGTTTATGAATAACAATCTTTAATAATACTATGAATTCATGATCCGTACGAAGTATTCCCTGGGGTCTTAATACTTCAGTCTGAATTCTGCTTGTCTGAAAAAAGTTATCCTACTTACTGTTTTGGAATAATTCTGCATGGGTTGGTGATGAGGATTTGGTCTGCTGACAGGTTTGTGGTTCTTTTTCAGTTGTGCTCTTAGGTAGTATTTTTGGAAGTGCTGAGCATTTTCTTTAGTCCTTTTCATGTAGGAAATCATCACTATTGATTTTGGAGGAAGCAGGTCAGCCAAGCTTAGAGCATTTAGGAATATTCCTCTATCTCTTCCCAAACAGTCTGGTATTTTATTCTCCTTGCATATGCCAGCTTGTCTGTGACATTTATATACCATGTCAGAGTACCTTGCAATCACTAATACCTTTCAGAAAGCTTCTGTGTGAAACACCTGTGGTGTCCTTTCTTTCTTCACTTTTTCATACATTACAAAGGTACAGGAATGATGATTGATTTGCTAACCCGTTACGGATATTGGTAGCATCAGTACATTGAAAGCAGGTTTTCTAGATGCAGGCTGAAGCCTTAATCATTGTATCATACTTCTCCAAAGACTGGATCTGAACCTGACATCAGTTCAGGGCTCTTTTTTTCCTCTGTAGTTACGCTGATATCTTCCCACAGCCTTTTCCGATGAAGGGAAGCTTGCAGATTGCTGCAGAAAACGAAAATTACTTTAAAATAGCCAAAGTGGCTGTCTCTTCACTCAGATAAACCTAAGTACAGTAACATCTCAAATGCTTAGTATTTCAACTGTCTAACTGAATTCTTAGTTCTTACACAAAATGAGAAGACAGCGGTGGTTGGTTGTTTCTGCCCTTGACCAAACATACTATTTGTGGGAGAGGCCCCCAGTGTCTGACCTGAACATAACTTCTGAATAAGTGAGCTGAGTAAGAAGGATTGCTAGTCACATGTGAAATAATAACTTGATTATATTTAGTGACTCTTTAAGCATCTTTTTTCCCCCTGAAATTGAAGTCTTGGTGCTAGATCAAGATAATTCTGTATGTGTTAAAGGAAGCATTGGATTCTGTGAGCTCTGTGGTGATTACCCACAAAGTATTAACATGAAGGACTGACTGTTTCATATTAGAGTATGAAGTTACACAATATGCCACACCAAGAATGGTTTCTTCTACTGAAATATGGTTGTATGGGCTTGTCAATTCTAGAAATTGTTCTTGGATAACTATTCTCAAATAAGTATGAATTCTTAAGTAGCTGTTTCAAGACTGATTCTCCATGAAGTGTTTTTCTTTTAGTGAGACTGCATAATTTGTTTTTGAAATCCTTCCCTGCAAGAGGTTTCCAATCAATGAACTCTGGCCTGTGGGCTCTCTGTATGAGGCGTTGTTGCATGCAGAGAACTTGCTGGACTGTGTCCGTTATGTTAAACTTCCTTCCTCTCACCTTTCACAGTAATTCTGAAAACTCACTTATTGCACAGAGCATGCTGGCTGTAAAGACCATCCCACGCTGTGTGCTTTCTCTCTTTGTAATCTGCTTCACTATACTGAAACAGCTTGCATCCTCCGATTACAAGTTCTCTGGGGTAGGGACATTTTTTGTTACTTGTTTTGCTCAGCTCATCTACTATAGTGTTCCCTGTTCATCTTTCTTGGAACACAGCGTATGGTACGCCAAAATAGTATTATGTTAAAAGAATTTGAAGTTTCGGGCAAGTAGATGAAGAGCTTTGATTTTCTCATTTCCTTATGTTCTGACTCAGTTATTCTTTATATTACATCACAAGACACATCTGTCCAATGGGAAAGCCTCAACTATGTGTCTTCTATGAGTTCAGAGTTAAAGTATATTGTATGGCCTTGGGTTGAGCTGACATGCTGAATGTAACACTAACATGGCTTCTCCTGCCTCAGGCAGTGTAATAGTTATACTACATAACATCTTGGGTGGCAGATTTCAGCCTTACCCTTTCTGCTGAGAAGGACACACAGTTATTTGGTGTCTACCATAATACAGGCTTGCTTGTATTGTGGTTAGTTGACATAAGAATGTAAGGTACAAGAATATGCTTTATTACCTTGCAGTAGCTTGGGTCATCATTTTTATCTAGAGGATATGTGTTGCTATACTAGAATTAACTTACTCTAGTGTAGCTTTTTTTTATGTGTATTTTCTTTGTTTTCATCGCTAAGGAACTGCATCATGACTGTAGAAATAGTGTGGATCTTCTGGTTACCAAAAAGCCCAGTAGCATGCAGAATGTTTTTCTACACAAGAAATAGTCTCAGATCTGATTTTGCACTGTTTGATACATATTCCTGTGTGAATTGAGGGATCACTTCTAGTCTTACGTGACACACTTTAAATGAATGGTTTTGGTTTCCGCTGGAGTCAGGTAGGATTTTTTTTTCTATCCTTGTATATTGAAGATAAAGTTGGTATGGTTTACGTATAGTAATATTTTCAAATATTTAGATCTCCAAACTTCTGAAATGTTAGTATTTCTGTAAATTCATACATAACAACCTGAAATATTTTCTGGCATATAGAAGGTAGCAAGTTGTAATTATGTATAGCTGAACTCAGAATAGTCTTCCCATTGTCCATTCTGCTAAAAAAGTGAATTGCTTTTCCCTTTGTCCCCTTTCTCATTCTTTTTTTATTTCTTGAATAAACTATTTTTATTATCTTCTTAAGCTTTTTATCTAATCCTATTCACTGGCTTTACTGCGCCCATTGCCTAGTCTTTTTATGATGACTCTCCCTCTTTCTAAAGTCTTTTATTAGTGCAGCACATATGTATATTCTTTCGTTTCATTTCATTGTGTTGCATTTTTCCTTCCTGTCCCCTTTTTCTCGTCTCCCACTCATTGTGATAAATACCATTTTTGCATTCTGTTTGTGAATCTTAGTCTTCACAAAAGGCAAAGATACACATTTGACATCACAAAGAGAATGTCAGTGTTTAAACATCAAGGGCTTCGTTTTGTAAAGGTTGAGAGTGCTTACAGTCTCCAGCAGTTCCACACTGAAATATAGAGGCTCACTTCTGCAAATATGGTTTTGTTTTATTTTCTTTCTTTCTAGCTGATAATAAACTGGTAATGAATGCAGGACTTTGCTGAATAAATATATTACTCATTTAACCATTGTATAAGTCTTCAAAACTCCAAAATATCAAATGAAACATACAGATAAAATCTTGCATCCTTCTTGGCCTAAATTTTCCCTGGTCAAGTACTAGTCCTATGAAAATACACATAAGTGTCACCATTAATTTGAAGATGAATGGATGAGAGCTGTGGATGCTTTTAGCACAAGGGCTAGTTTTTCTAGAGTTAGCACTATTATCTCCTGACAATACATGAAAATGAGAAAACTCTTCAAATTAAGGAAATCCTTTGTGTGGTTTTTGGGAATACCTTTGGTGTTAGGTAGATAGAATTTGTCTGACAGTGAGCATTGGGCTGCTATTGCCTTAGGATTGGCCGTGATTAAAACTCAATCATGTAATCTATTGATGGGAGTCATAATGACCTAGTCATAGACTTCAGTAACACAGCTACCATCCTTTGTCCTTTGTAAGGATTATTTTTCTTACCATTTTCATTTTAGCTGCTGTCTTTTTTTTTTTTTTTTTTTTTTTAAATTCTGAAAAGTCATGGATTTCTGACATTGCTCCAGCAAAACAATTTAGCATATGCTGGACTTCGAGCATGTCATTAGTCCTGTTGACTTTGATGGGATATAAGTGTGTACTTACCAGCCCTGGAGACAAGAGCAGATTATTAGCTGCAATACAGTCATTTCCAGTGTTGCATCCTGGTAGGACAGGTAAGCAGGCCAAGACTCTGATAAATGTAAATAACATAATAGACATCAGCAGATGTTTGGGAGTTACAGAGAATGAAGAGCTAGGACATTATTATTAAAATATATCTCCAGCTTTATTCCTGCTGAAATGAATTTTGCCAAAACCCTTCATTCTCCTATTCCTTAGTGCTTGTGTCTTCCTCCCAGACTTATGCTCTTCTTGAGCAGAGTGATTAGTTATATCAGTAATAAGACATCTGATGCATTTTCTTTCTCATCCTCATAGGTCATACTCAGGTGATGCTTCCATGCAGAAGCATGTGGGTTTTGCTTACCCAAATAAAGATGCATTATTTGTTTCTCAAAAGACTGATAGATATTGTAAATCTGTCCACAAGAGCTTTTTATTTCCCCTCTTAATGATACCTGGGTTAATGAAAGATGTTTTGTGTATTTCTAATTTTGTAAATGTATTAGTAATTGTGTTTTTTACCTCAGATTCTCTCACTGTTATACACTTCATTAATTCCACACATCATATTCTTTCCAGCTTTATTCCAAATTGCCGTATCATTTACTCAGATAAATTAAGTTGTCATAGAAGCTTTGGTAAGCATTTGGTCTTTCCATACCCTTTGGCAATATATTTCTGATTTTTAAATAACAGCTCCTTTTTCTCTTGTGCTCTCTGTCTCTTCTTCTAATAGACCAACTTGAACTAGTTGACATGATAGGGGTAGATACTTCTTCATACTTAGCCCCATGGAGAAGTATAACAGGCCCCCAGTTTAGGACTACCTAATAGTAGCATCTAGGTTCAGGTAGTGGGGAGAAAAAAGGATTTGCAAGCACGCTGAATTTATAAAATAAGTTTTATTTGGTGCTTTCAGTTATCTGTTTAACCTACTCTCTACAGCTATTAAAGTAATTATAGTTTTTGCTATTGACACAAAAGGAATCCTGTAAATATTTGAGCAAATAGGATTACGTGAAGATTTAAATAGCCATCTTTAGGGCTTTTTGATTTTCAGTCCTCTTATTTCAAAAGGTTTTCCATCTCTTAAGCTCTGCTTCAGGAAAGCACTTAAGCACGTACTTAAATCCATCAGTACAAGGAAGACCCATAAGCCTGGATTTAACTAGATGCAGATTTCTGAATCACGGCATTAATCTGTTTGCTCAACATGCAGAAAATGCCATCTTTTTAATCGCAGTGCTTGTCTACTTCCTTGCCAAAATGCACTGCCATATATAAATGTTTACTATTGAATGAGCTGTAGTACAGATGGGAAGGTATGTTTTCTTCATTTTCTTCATTGGGAAGACATACTGCTTAGGGTCTAACCTTACTTTCACTGACTTTCGCTAGGTAATATAGGATGAAATGCCCACCATGACCAGTTTGCTACTGGAATTAATAGGTGTGATGACCTGGCAATCAGTGGGGTATACCTCACTTGGGATCCATGCTGCCAGCCCTTCCACAGTGCCAGCAGAACACAGTATTTCTTAGGGTTTGGTGCAGGGTGGTGTTCAGTGCTGCTCTGTAGCACTTTGAAATGGCCGTCAGTGTTTCATGGGGAGAAAGGAAGAGCTGTGTTTAACCACAATTTCAAATTATTCCTTTAAGAATGTCAATACAGAAAACTCAGTAAATAACAAAAACAAAAATCCTAAACAGATTTGCAAAATCTGCCTTGTATTTGGTGTCCAGTAATGAGCTACATGCAGAAGTGGCCTCAATAATGGTAATAAACCAATCCTGTGACATGCAGCCTGTCAGGCCCAGGGAGCCATGAACTGCACATAGCCCCCATAGCTGCTGATGGGAGCTGTGGGCCCTTAGCATTTCACCTGTCTTAAACTGCTTATTTAGGCCAAATTCTTTCTTAAATACAGAAGCTAAAGGTGAAGAACCATTACTGATTTATTCACACTGGTGTTTTTTTCTGGCCTGGATGTGCCTAAGAGCAGCTGCTGGTCAGCTAGGCCTAGGGCAGAGGAGGCCTGGCAGAGCTCTGCATTACTCGCTCGACAGACCAAAGAGCCTTTTTGCGGATTTTTTCTGGTGGTTTGTATGTTGATTGGAGCCTTTTGTGACAGGGTATGGGAACAGGAGACAAGTACATAACAATCTGTAAATGTTTTCTCACAAGTAATGTAATCCTTGGTTTCTGTGAGGTACCCTCTCTTCTAGTCGTTGTTTATTGGTCTCAGTTGGGGCCTGTTTTCATAAGTATTTAAAAGTCTGGCTCTTGTGTGCTGCCAAGAAATCCTGATCCTGGGCAGGCTCTAATCATCCCTTGAAAGTTGAGCAAAAACTAAATCTTATGAGAAATATTTGAGTGTAAAGGTGAATAACTCAGTGGAAGGATAAGCAGGCCTCTAAGCTACTTGTTTTCCTGCCACTTCTGGACTGGCTGTCGGGTTCTCCTTAGCTCTGTTTATTTCTTGGTTTATTTAAAGCAAGCAAAACCCCTGTATTTCTTGGTGTTCTGACTTGCAGCACCCCAGATGTATTTGGAGCCACAAGCAGTCTGCGAACACTTTGTGTGTAGTTTTGATGTTACAACAGGATTAGTGGGAACTGGGAGCTGCTGTACCCAGAGTTGTAGCTGTGACAACCTAGTAAATTTAGATGGCAATTCTGCTTGGCCATCCTGTGAGTTACCCATATCACAGATCAACCTGCCTGATGCTGGGACTCCTTGGAACATCCTTGTCAGCATTGGGCTATGAATTGTCCTGAGCAGCTCCTTGCCCCTTCATTCTCTAAGGTATGTGACATCTGCCTTGGTCTGGGGAAGATTTACTTGTGCAGCTTATAGGATCAGGAATTTTGCCTGTTCCAGTCTAAAGAGAAATTGTGTTGATGTTAGTGTGGATGTTCCTTTTTTATTCTTTGCCACAGCTCTTACCGAAATGAAAATGAATACTTTAAATGGTGTTTCCAGATATATTTTACCAAATTTCTTAGCATGGGGGGGGAGCAGGGGAGAAGAAATAGAAGCCATTTAAAATAGCTGTTATTTTTGTCTCTTTTTAAACCATCTAAGTAATTAGCTTAAGAAATGACTGGGAACTGAAGATGACCAGATTATTTGTATTTGAAAGCCATTTCTGAAATGAT
The DNA here is from genome assembly GCF_963921805.1 of Phalacrocorax carbo. Taxonomy (NCBI): domain Eukaryota; kingdom Metazoa; phylum Chordata; class Aves; order Suliformes; family Phalacrocoracidae; genus Phalacrocorax; species Phalacrocorax carbo. The sequence goes on from NC_087528.1 coordinate 3,565,870, forward strand.
GGTTTGTTCACAAAAGGCTGGTAACTTTTAAATGCTTCCCTGTAAAACATATTTTACTGTGACACCTTATAAATATTAGAACAAAGTGTTTTGCAGAACAAACAGATCTGAAACCCCAGAAATACACAACAATGATTCATTTCTTGTATCAGTCATTCAATATATTATTAACTTCCCTGTGAGTAGGAGGTGCGTTACGATCTTTATGCCCTAGGAGCAAAAGTCAAAATATTCCCAGAGCAGCAGAGAGGAATGTATTTTCCAGATACTGGTATTACATCTATTTGCAAGGTGTCTAAATGCAGAAATCTGAATGCATCTATATTCAAATCTAGAATTAGATCCAACAATACACCCTATTAAGTTTTCCTGTGAGGTTACTTTCAGCTTCTGTTATAGCTTGCTGGCTTTATTGGGTGTTTGCAGTGCAAGCAGAATAGTCATCACAAAGCCCCACTGGCCTGGAATGTCAGGGCAGTAAGATTTTTATTTTTTCATTATGAAAAGGAGAAATTGTTTCTATTAATACAACATATACTCAACTCCTTTTATTTTTATTTTTTAAATTGAGCATGGAGCTCAAGAAACATCTGTGTTCCAATTTAATGACACAATTCACTCCTCCTTGTACTTTTATAGGATTAATTAGCATCTAAACAACTTCTTTTTTTTTTTGTTGCAGCCCTAAGCTCAGCTTATATAGAACCAATTATATCTCTGCATTTCAGTCTGTTAGAGGCTTATGGTGCAGCAGTTGTTCTTATGGAGGTCAGCATGGTAATAAGTTGTTCTTAGGGACTTTTACCGCTATTTGCATTTTGACAGTTATTGTGTATTGTATTTATGCTGACAGGTCCTGTCAGCATCCACGGATATTAAATCACCTGTGTCCTTATTCTGCCTGTGCTCGTTGGCATAGATTTGACACTCACTGGGGACCTGGGTAAGTAAAAGCACAGTTACTTGCATTTGTGCAAAATAAGTGTAGAATGCATGTAGCACCATTTAAATTAGGTAATGTTGTTCTTGTTTTGTATCAGTGAAAAGTCTATGCAAAGTACAAGTCCGGGAACACTTAGGGCCACTCTCCACTGGTCTGAAAGAAGCTCAATTATATTATGTACAGAGAGCATTTGAAATTATATTGTTTGGTGTTAATATGTGATAGAAATCAAACAAAGGTGGACTCTTAATGGGGCTCTGATTTGCAAATTCAGACACAATACTACATCTTATCTCTTCATTCTTCATCTCTGAAATTATCCATAGTATGGGCTAGGCTGAGGTAAGACTAGGTGCTATTATCCCTTCTGACCCATAGGTCTCTCAAATGTAGCATTGTTTCTGTATAAACTGTAGTAGCGTCCCTAAGCAGTTTAGAAGTTACACCAGAGGTCACAGGAAATATCAATTTTAATAGGGATTTCCAGAAATCTGCAGGTTGGGTTGAAACAGATATTTGGTAAGGCAATCATCCAAAGGTTGGGGAACTTAGAGCACTTTCTGTAGAGCCAGTCCACAGTAAAGGTCTGGGTGAATAAATGATCTTATTTATTTAAAGTGAGGATGTTCAGAGCATTGGATGATCTGCTATCTTGCTAAAATCTGCATATGTCTGAATAATAAATTCTATTTGAAGTGATCATCAATAATTATGCTAGATGTGAATTTTTCCACTCTTTAGTTATAAGATGCCACAGTTTCTTGCCAGATACCATGGTTAATTACAGACAAGTTGATTACTCCCCGGTCATGATTTACTGTGGCTACTGACTGCTATTTCCACTTGATTGCTGCCACATCTCAGAATGACAATAAAAAATTATGCTCCCAATTGGATGTGAAAGGAAAGAGAAATCCAGTTTAAAATGCAAAACTGAAAGAGCAGCAAACCTTGGTAAACTCCAGGATGGAAAAGCTGGAGAAAATTGTTCTCCCTGCCCGCCCCCCCTCCATTATTATTGATAATTGAAACTGTACTAATTATCAAAACCATGAATTCAGAAAAGCACATTTATATTTGTCCACCCCCTGACCCTGTTGTCTGGTATCATCAACTCATAAATTACAAATTATCTGAATCAAGGTCTTCATTTGTATCAATTCCTACAATGCAGAATGGGTCTTTTTGATCCACAGGACTGGCATCTGTAGTTTCAAACTGCATATTACAGTGGCATTTGTCACTATAACTGATATAAAAATATTGTAACTCAGATCCTTTCTTTTATTGATTCTGATCGTCTATTGCCAATTAGGTATTATAATTGTGTCATATTCCTGTGTTGACTGGAGGAACTTTCGTTGCTTGTCCCTGGTAGGACAACTTCCTGATCTTGCATCACAACAGACTGCAAAGGGGTGCACTAGCTAAACTGCCAGCCGCTGGCAGCAATTCAGTCTTGCATGTAGGGCCAGGTTAGTTAGCAACCGCTCTTGGGCCTCTTCCACCAGAGCCAGAGTCCTAGTTTTAGAGTTCCCTACTTTTGGGAGCAGATAAAAATGCTCTCAGCAAAGCAAGGAACCAATGTGTACACTGTGAACTCCATTTGCAATGGCTACTGCAGAGTGTGCACCTGTGGTCAATAGTTTTTGCTGAAATTCTGTCTGTGTTTCATTTTTATGTCTGGCACTTCAGTTTTGTACGTGTTTCTGTGTCTCCTGAGATTCTTGCGTATTCTGGTCTCTCCCTGTTTGCATGCTGCAGACTTGAGCTGTTTCTCTTGATTTTCCTACACAAGGGATCAGACTTAGAATCAGTCTGTGTTAGAGTAAAAATTTGGAAAATGTGGACAGACATGAAGTGGTTTTGTTCTGTCATCAAAATTTTGCAATTCCAAGAGATTTGACCAGTGAGACTTTTTGGATACCAGCCTGTTTGACTTATTCTCTCCTCACTAGGTTTCTTGAGAATTATTTTGAAAACGTATTACTGGGAATGTCAGCTCTAGCCATCGCTGATAGTTACAATGACAAAAATGTGTCATACAAAAAGCTGAAAACTTACTTCACCTTGAGATCCACAAGGACGTTTATGCACTCGTTCCCTCGTCTAAAACAGGCTATGAATTTCATCTTCCAAATTTGTTCTCGCTGCACACCAGCATTCATGGAGAAAATGTTTGTACGATGCTTGGAACTACTTGTACACATTTCATAGAAAGAAAGTTGGATCTCATTAATTACTCTAACAATGAAGTCAATTAGAGAAGTGCATCTTGTTAGGTATCTGCTAAGATTCCACTGAATGGCTCATTACTTGTAAAGAAGCAGTCTGATATCATTTATAGTGCCATGTAAAATAGTGAGTGACATGGAAAAGCTTATGGGAGAGCAAACCGTGCTCTTACTAATTTTCTTTTTCTGTTTACTTTTCATACTATTGGTAAAATGAGTTCATTCTAATAGGACAGATTAAATACAATTTCATATCTCACAAACAGATGACGTGCATTCTCTTTTTACTGTATTTAGCTAAGTATGTAGCATACCATGTTGAAGAGCCTTGTCTGATTGCCCAATAGTGCTCGCTCCCTAAATTAATTCCTTGCTCCTTCAGTTATTTCAAACTTGTTAAATAGAGAGATAAGCATCCATGAGTAAGAACTGCACTGACGCCCTAAGGACTCATGTCTCACTCCTTTCCTTGGGAAAGGAGTGTAAGTCATGTAGGCGATGGCTTGTTGGGGCTGTTAGCGGTGAGGAAGAGTGGGTTTTTCATTCCCATGCAGGCACAAGCAGGTCATTTAATTTGTACAGGGTCAGATTCTGGGTGATAATTTCCTTGTTTGTTCAGGCAGAGCTGAGTAGGTAAAGGACACTGTCTTGTTTGGTGGTTATGGCTGGCTAATGACTCAACAGGCATCTTGCAGTTATTAAAACCCTTTGTTTCCCTTTATCACAGTCTGCCTTAATACTTTTCTGCCCAGGCAGTAAGCTTCTCCATTACGTTTTGCTCCATTAGATTTTGTTGTGGTGGTTTGCAAATAACAGACTGGTGGATAGACAGATCCTTCTAAGCAGCAGTTTAGAAGCCCTGCCCTCAAGCCCTTCCCTCAAGGCAAAGACAGAGCATGGGTCTCCCCATGGGTCTCCAGTGAAGGAGCCTGTGCCTCCATAAAGATGTAATGGTGACCTGCAGGGACAGTGCACTAGGAAGCCACTTAACAGCTGGAAACATAGTCTTCTTGAGATTTACCTCATACGTAATTCCTTTGAGTTACAGCTATTGAGGGAGAGAGCTTAGTCAACTACCCTGGCATTTGAGCAGTAATTATCCTAAGGAGTTCCATGATTAGCGTGCAGTATTCACTACCATTACTGTAAAATAACACAGTACTCTCTTGCTTTAAGAGTAGTGATGCTTTAAAATGAATGGCTGCTAACAGGAGTAATCTTATAATCAGGATAATGTTTTATATACAAGACTATTTTTGTACACTGCCACTACAGTAAATGAGTCTATTCTGATAACTTTGAACAAGTACCACAATTTTCCAGGTGGGCAACTTCTATTAGACATCGGCCTTTTTCTTTGGGAACTTAAGGTTCTGCTAAACAACCTACTGGGCTAAATTATTTAGCACATTGAGTTTAAAATAAGATAATTTCTCTTTATAAATACTTTCTACTATATGCTTAGAAAGATTTTTTTTGGGGGGGGGGGGGGGGGTGGGGGGGTGTCCAGCAGTGCAGAGTTATAAACACCTAAGTACTCTGTCAAAATACTGCCTTTTCCAGCGCTATCAAATCGAGAACATTACAAGTTTTTGAGAGTTATCTTGGGTTTAAACACATATGGTCAGTGTCATTTTTTCACCTGTTTTATTAAATTAATGTTGTTGGGTTTTTTTGGTTTTAGAGCAAAACTAGCTCAGAGATGTGACCACATTTTGATCAGAAAGCTGTGAGATCTGTGGTTTCTAGCACTGTTTTCCATAGCTCTGTTAATGGTGAAGAAAGCTGGGTTGCTGGATATGATTTTCACACATGTGGAGCAGAGACCTTCCTTCCTCTAGTACAAACTAGTTGTCTGGTAATATGGAGTGCGTAGGTGCAACGAGTCCAGTATGTCTACAAGCTCATCCAAGCTTGTGCAGGGATTTAAATTCAAGATCAGTCACTTGACTTTGGCTCAAGTCTGTTTGGGGAGCCACAGCTTTTAAAAAAGATGTGCAAGACTTGTGGTCTGGGGAGCTGATGTTGAAGATGGGTGGCCACTCAGCAGAGTGCAGGGAACTCAAAGTATGAAGCATAAAAATACGTATTTTTAAGTTAATGTTTGAAAACATATTTCCATGTTCTTCAGCAGTCATAATCTTGTTATTTGATAAAACTACTTCCAGCAGTAAATTCTAGAGACGAAGAATTAGCAGAATCATACGTGGCCGCAGACTGACTGAGCAGCAGTCGGATGCAGTGACATCTAAACTCGGAGCAGCTATACCTGCCAGAGCTGAGCACCACGTGTATCATGGCAGCATTTGAACCTGCAGCATCGCCTGCTTCTCACAATTTTGCACTGCACATATTTAATAGGACAATGCACTTTCTGATTTTGTGGATCTGTGGGAATCCATTCGTGCTCTCTGGGCTTGCTTAGCCCATCAGCATTGCGTCTTAGCGTCCATGTATAAAACATGCCTCTATGGGCACTATCCATTTTAATTACAGATATACTCAAGCTCAGATTCATTGTCTTAGTTCCCTTTGAGATGTTTTGCTTCTTTCTCTCTGTGTATTATGAGTATCACTTCCATGGCTCAATCTATAAGGTTGTGCTTCCTGAATTAACATCTGAGTTTGACATTTTCTCGATAATAAATAGGTAGCGCTATGATGAAAGTACCCAGGAAGGCTACATTACATTCTCTTGCAATTTATTTTAAAGACATGCGAAGTGTGTCCTTCTTCCCAGGCAGAGCTGATGCTGTTCCATATAGCATATCTCAGTGCTTTTAAATCCTCAGGGAAATTATCTTTTAAATTACTTACAGGGAAAAAAATAAAAAGGCAGCATGGCTTGACACCGAGGATTAACTGCTCCTACATAAGTTAATTTGGTTTAAAGATGTGATACTTTCTGGATATTGATTTGGATATTTTAGTTCTATAACTCATAAATTATAGGCAAACTTAGTACATTATGAAGATACTTGGCTGGATATTAAAATTGTAAAAGTACTTATGAAATAATTGTTAAAGTCATAATTGCTTTGATATTCTGGAGTTTGAAAAAAAAAATTCAAAAAGCGAAAGTAATACAGGAGAAGTGGGAAATAAATCTATTTCAAGAAAGACCAGTATCATTTGTTAAAGCAAACAAATCCCACAGTTGGGGCACACCATCTGTGACTTTGTTATCGGTCTCCTTTGTACATGTTACACTGAGTCTTCTACAGCCGGTTCTGAAGAGACATGGGGATATCTGTGGGGTATTCAGCTGTGGGAAAGTAAACTAAAAAACTTACACCTCTTGTAGAATCATTACCAGTAATCCTTGATGAATTTTTTTTCTTTAAATAAACTTCTCTTTTATTTCAAGATTTCACTTGGTGTTCAGTGAAAAGAGTGTGCATTTTCACTAGATAAATAGAGTTTGGGAATAGTGACACATTGGCAAAGTGTCTGTAGAGTAAATAATATAATGAAAACAGCTCTTGATAACGTTAGGTAGCTACTGACAAGGGAAAACCAGAATTCTGCTACAAAACATATATCTCACATCCAGTACAGAATTTTGCCTAACTGGCAAAACCTTTTATCTAAAAAAAAAAAAAATATATAAACAAACCCAACCAACAAAAAAGAGGAAAAAACCCAACAAAGAACCCCAACAAAAAAAACCCTGAAAACTGGCAAAAAACCCCAAGCATGCCCCTGCAACCTCCAAACAAGCAAAAAAAGAACTGCTTTTTTTTTTTTTTTAAATACAAACGGTGCTGGAGCTTTGAAAAATGCGAAGCCCCAAGCGCTGACGAGGATGGCATGTGGAGTTTGGCATCTCTAAGCTGCCAGTTGTGGGGCACAGTGGGTTCACCAGCTCAGCTGCCACTGTTCCAGATGTGGATTTGTACCATCATAGTTCTTACACACTGCTGCGGCATCCTGGCTGTTTGGAAGTTCTGCTGGGCTCGAATAAGGGCTGTGCAACCTGGCGGGTAAAGGGTTGCCAGGATTTTCCCTCTGAAGAGGATGCTGCTGTGTTGCAGACAACCGCCTACTGCTGGCAAATGGAGTATCTGACCAGGATGCACCTTTCAGGAGTGACTTTAGGAAAGGGCTGGGAACGGTAAGAAGCCCCAGAACTGCGTACCTATTATTTTCTACCTTTGCAATGATTCTGCTGCTTTTGCAGTCCCTGTGGAAATGAAGTTCAGCTAATTAATGGTAATGAACACTGTGCTGTGAGGAATATTGCTAATAAGTGAAGATTTGCAGAACAGGCTCTAAGACAAATAGCCATGTTTCTCAACAGTAACAGAACCTAGTAATCTGATGTTTTCCATAGTTATTAGGCTGTCTGTAGTTGCCACCACTTCCTCTTGCTAATATCTGTGTCACTTATATTACAATTGTCCTATACTGAGTAGTTGTAGTCAGTTTTGTTTGGCAGAAATCCTTTCTTTGATCACATTTTATTTCCTTTGTGCTTCAAGAAGGCAGAGCTTATGGTGTGGTTGTGCAGAGGTTTCGTATTTCAGGCTACTTTTCTACTCTCTGTTTTTTTTTTAATTGTCATGTGCATAAATTACTGCTGATCTTTCATTTGCAGATAGTTGCCCTGGAGTTATGTAGTCTCCTACTGATGGTTTTTGTTGCTTAGTTTTGAAACACCCGTCACTTTCCCAGGAATTATTTCAGTGTGTCTTTGGTTTTTTAGCTTCCCAATGGAATTAATGCAACTTTTTTTCTTTTTTTTTTTTAAATTAGAATAATTATTTTTCTGTCTCGGTGTCATATTTCTTTTGCTGAAGTGAATGTGTCATTAGAATTCCCTTTAAATAAGTCATAAGGGCTTGCCAGATATTCTGGGTGATGTACAGATCATTAATTAATAGAATAGTGCTGATTAATTTCTTCTTTCTAATTTTCTCCTTTAATTCCGCAGCATTATGTGAGTAATTGTGAAAGATTCAGGATCTTTTCTAGATGCAGTGACTTTATTTCTGTCACTTTAAAACATGCCACCATTGTAAGAGGATGATACAAGGAGATAATGTTCCATTTTCTTGAATTTGTCAGTTGATAGAGTTTCTAACTGGAAGTTTAAAGCAAAAAATAGTCAAATCCATAACACAGAAAGTCATTAATTGTTCTCAATTATTAGGAAAACTGGCAGGTTTTTACTGCTTCCCTTTTCAAGTCCGGTTGGTCTATATAGCCAATTGCAAACGTGTAACAGAGATATGAAAAGTCAGTAAAATTTAAAATAAGCTCTTTAAGTGGACTTCGTCTCTCCAGTGTAGCACACCCTGCACTGTAGTAGTTGCACTAAGCAACACCCTGAATTCAAACACTGAGAAGCTGAGCCCTTGTTCCAGAAGTGGATTTAGTGGAGAGTGAAGGGGAACCTGGAGGCACTTCTCAGATTGTCAGTTTTTGGAGCCTTTGGAGTGATGACCTGAGCTCTTTTCTCTGGTGAAGGACATAGGAAGATAAAACAATGGTTGATATTAGCCAAGTTAGTCAATGCACAGTTCGACGATAGACACTAAGCTGATGGAGTATATTTCTCTACAGAATCAAACCTAATAGGATTCCAATATTTTAATTAAATTAAGTAAAAACTGGATTCCCCTTGCAGTTTAACGATTAAGGCTGCATCAGATGACATTGAACTGAGACTAGAAATGACGTCTTTCACCTTCATTTTATGCTTACATTTCTCCCAGCCATAATTCATGATTCTCACTAGGTAATCAGATAAAATTTATTTAAGAAAGAACTAATATGCAAGAATTCTTTTGCTGAAATGTTTCTTGTTAATTTTCTCAATTTCTTTCTTTCTTCTCCTTTAGGGCCTTCATTGCAAAATTGTTTATGGAATTTCTGATATGTCTAAATGTCTTGTGGGTTTTCTGAGTTCCCACCTTCCAGAACATTGATGATCCTTTTCACGTACTCAAAGCAGACACACATCATTGTTCCCTTTCTGTCTTCTATGCAGTCAAATAATTTGAAATACATTTTCCTCTTAACAGTTCTATTGTTGTAGTCTATTATTTTCTTATTAAAATAATTACGAGCCTCTACTATAATTGATATTTTTTCCACTTAGGCTTGTTTAAATAAGTGCCTAACACTTTACTTTCAAAGGACCCTTTGTTGCCTCACTAAAGGTATGTTGGAGAGTTCCCTGAAATAGCTCAACTGGTTTTGATTCTTTTTTTCTTTTCTTTCCTGCAGCCCTATCTATTCACTTTCAAGATTTTAGTTTCTTGTGCTCTCTTCAATAACTGCATCTTCATCTACCAAAATTTTCTTTTTCACTAAAAACCTTGAATCAGGGTGGTGCTGCCATGAAACTCAGCTGGTTTCCATATTTGTGTCTATTCCCATTTTTTGTGTATTTTCTATCCATTTTCTTTCAAGGTAGCTAGTATGACAAAGCTGATCTGAATGCTTTACAGTGGCTCTTTTTCCCCCTCAAATGTGAGGCCCTTGACATTTTTATTCTGAGAAGGAAAATTGTATTTTTCAGAACACCATACTCCGTGCTAGAATATCCAATAGCCCATTTTAGACCATTTATCTTAAAAACAGAGTTTTTGAATCAACCTCTGGCTCAGTAAGACTATGTGTTTATGTGGGTTAGAAGAGCTCTGGTACATTGAGTAATCCGGGTCTATGACATTTCCTACCTATTTCTCTTACTAGAAGTGCTGAAGTTCTCTGCATTCTAGGAGAACAACCTGTTTCTCACAGAATGATTATCCTTTTACTTAACTAGTAATTCTACTTCAGACATAAAAGCCTTTTGGATATAAGGTACTAAGAACTACAACTTTTGCAAACAGAAATTTGGCTTTGAGCCAGGATCCAAAAAACCCAACAAACCCAAACCCCAGAAAAAGAATGGTTCTGCTTATCATGTAGCAGTTTCCTCTGTGAAAAATGGAAACTGGCTGAACCTAAATACCAGCTGTACACACAGGAACATCTTGCACGCTAACCATTCTTTGGTAAACTACTACAGCTCTGAAGCTAAGAATTGCAGTGAAAATGTTGTAATCCACCTAATATGTAGATACAAGTCTGAGGACTAGCCTCATAATGATAGTCCTACATCTTGCCGATTAGCTTGAGGTGTATTGAGTGAAAATAATACCATTGAGAACACAGCAGGAGAAGAAAGTGCTATTAAACACTCTAAAGGAACCAAAGGAACTACATGAATCTGTAGAGATGCTAAGTTTATCAATGCAAGAAGAACCAGCAGAAATAAATTATTAATCTTGTATTTAAAAACAGAAGTTGTCAAGCAAGTGCGAATCATAACAGTGACATAAAAGACTCCATTCCTAGATTAGTCTTAAAGTGGACAAGACTGTCCCTTTTCAGCTGTACACTCTGGATCCACGCTGCTGGCGCTATCAGAGGGTTGTCAGGCTGACTGCTGGATGCATCGAATGCTGGATCAGATGGTTGAAGGGTGAATGTATTAGGGCCGCACAAGGCATTGAATATAGGACAGTATTTCACCTAAAATAGAAATAATCCAAATGTTTCTACTCTGTATCTCTGTTCAAACATAATTTACTTCCTCGTTGATGAAGTTGCATTTTGTTACAGTTATACGTGTCTTGCAACAGGGTAATACTGAGATTACACTGTGTTGAAAACATGTAAAATTGAGGGGTTTGTGCATGTCCCAGGACCTTACAGCAACACTAATGCAAACTAAGTGTACTTCAGTGAACAGAAAAATTACTTCTAATAGAAAATAAAATATGCAGATGGTAGATTCAGATGATGCAAACAAGACATAGCTATTCAGGTTGGCAACTTTGTCCTCTAATAATTTAATGATTTATTTTTGATTGCTGTTTTGCAAAATGTTTGTCATCAGTTCTATAGAAAAGACAGAAAATCCAGGTCATCGTCATCATGCTGTAAGCTGAAAGAGAAATGCTTTTCCCCCACAACTTGTGTTAATGTCCATGATACCTGGGAAACCTTAGGTAGTTTTTCAAGCTCGTGTGGTTATGCACTAAAGTGTCCTATTGACCTGGCCAAATCCACTGCAGTGTCAGCAGCTCTCTGAATAAAAGCTAAATTAATTTTGAAGGACATCTATAGGTCTTGATGGCTGGTGGTTCTGGTAGGTTATAATTGCTGGGCTATAGTCTTGCTTTTGATACTTATTGCTATATCTATAGATTTTTTTAAATAGTTCAGATTTACTCATCAATTAAAAAAAACAAACACCCCCCCCCCCCAAAAAAAAAAAAAGGTAAAAAAATCCCAAACAAACCCAATAACTAAATATAACTACTTCCCTTCCAGTTCACAACATTTCTTAAATAAAGATTCTTTCTGGGAAGTGGGAAGATTGAAAGGAAGTGTATGCAAATTCTCAGACGTTCAATTCAAGGACCCAATTACTAGCATTGGATATTGGGGTCACTGAAGTACCTAAACAGAATTGCGGGAAGGAGGAGATGAGTACGGTAACTACCACACTCTGAGAGGGTGAAGCACTTAATAGTGCCTTCTAGTATATTAATGGAGTCCCCCTGCCTTGTTAAGAGAATGCAACATTCAAAAGTAATAGAAATGCAATCTAAATGTGTTACAGAGACACCACTGATAACACTGCCTGTAAAATTTAAATATACTGTGAATGGCTTTAAATTAACAGCTCTTGGAACCGTACCTTGTAAAACTTACACGTACGTGACTTAATGTTATTACATTCCTGTTGCACACACAGTGCTGAAATTATACATGTGAAGAACATAGTGGGAAAAATGAATTATTGTGTGTCTTTAACAGGTAAGATAATAGAAGTTAAACAATGTAATTATGCTAATCATGGTGTTAGATAGCTGTGAATCAGTTGCTGCCACTGCTTTGCATTTTGTTTGAACACTTTTCCATGAAAGCTGTCGTCAGCAGTGAGGTTGTCTGGGAGAGGATGCTAGGGGCAGGGGAAGGGAAGATGTGTACTAGGCATTGATTAGATGTATTTCTTGTTACTGCAAATACACTTACATGGAGGCATGACGCATTCTTAGGCTGCAAATTTAACAAGCAAGGCAGGTAAACGGATAGTTAACTTAACAATGAGCAGGACTAATCCTTTAACAAGGGCAGGAATCCTGGTAATGATTAATTATCTAAGCACAATCTCTTAAACCCGATTTAAGTAGGATATGACCTGGCCTGTGTTTTACTTCCAAAATGGCCAAATTGGCTGATGTGGAGATTATTCCTGTCCTCACATTATCTAGAACCGAAGTGCATCGATTTCAAGGACAGACTTTCATTCTCAGTAAAGTACTATATACAGTGATCATCTCTTGGAGAATCCAAAGAATATTAACAGGGCCTATCTTCCAAGATAGCAGGAGATATTTTTTCCCTTTCTCTTTTTTTGTGGTATAGTTTTTGTATAATAGCCATAATCTTCATTGCTTTGTGGTATATAGTGCTTGCCATAAATGGCTATCAGGATTGATTAAGTGCCTGAGCTTCAGTGTGCCTCCCATAAATGGCTATCAGGATTGATGAAATGCCTCAGCTTCAATATTTAATCAGTCACCAGCTGTCGATTGCTGTATACTACAAAATCATGAGATTATTCCTTAAATGTGATGCAATAAACCATATCATTCATAAATCAGGTGCAGTATTTTATATCTTTATACATTATTTTCTTTTAACTAAGGAAGAAGAGCATGGGCAGTGTTGACTGCCTGTGATAATTTGTGCTGTAATTTTAAAAAGTAGCACTACCTAAAAAGTATTTTCTTTTTCCTAACACTTGCGTGAGAGAGAATTATTGTCATATCTCTACCAGTTAAAATCAAAGATGCGTTAGATTAAACGCACTAAGGGTTTAATGTTCACCAAGGATTTTTTTTAAGATATTTTTTGTTTTGCTGTAAAACTGTTAGGAAAAGGCTAATGGAATCAGCAAACGATTGGAGCCTGTTGATTTGCTTGAGGTGTACTGGGAAGCCACCTTTCATGTTATTTGAGCTAGCTTCTGAAAGGGGAAGTATGGCCATGGTGAGTCTAAAAATGAGTCATTTGACAAGTGTATTAATTGGGATGTTTTGAAAAAACACTGCCTATAGAATGGAGAAAAAATAGGGAACTGAACAGTGTAAACACCCTGGTTGTTTTCTGCACTAAATACTGTGGGATTCTGTTGAACTGCTGAAGCGCTGGCTAAACTTCCCTTCTTTTCCTTGGTAAGATAAGCCCACTTGACATTTGTTAATCAATGAACTGTTAAGACTGTCCAATTAAAGTCTGTGGGACTAAGTTCGTTCCTGCTGTGGGTATGGTTCTCAGTTTACACCTCTGTTGAGCCATCTGAGCTGTTGTCACTGTATTATTTCTGGGGATGAAAGATGCCATCACTGTTGTAACCTCCCATTTTAGTAGGTGTCGCTGTGAAGAAATGCAGGACAGATGCCAGTATTGGCCTCTCTGTGACTGAGTACACGGAGACCCTTCTGGATGGATGCTGTCTTAGGTGCAAGGATTTGGGAACTTGGGGAAAAATTGGTCTGCAGAATGGATTTAATCAAACGTGGTAGACAACATGTGATGGCATCCAAGCTAGTCATCCAGTCTGTCTCAAATGTCTGCTTTAGGACGGGGTGCCTTAGAAGTACCGCTTTGTCTTCACTGTTAAGGGGTGCCTAGATAGTGAGCTCATGTCATCAGCTGACTCCCACCCTAAGCAGCTTTAAGGAAAATGGAGCTGGATGGAAAGCACATGGTTCTCTCAAGAGAACTTTTGGGGATTTTTGTAACTTGGAAGGTCGGGGGGGGGGAAGCACCTTCCTTCAGGAATTGTTGCACTCACTAAAGAGGAGGGTTTTTTTTTCTTTTCAGTCATTTGAGAATCTTTTTATGGTTTGTTAAACTAGCTACGGAAATAAGGTTGGGAAAAATATCTGAACTCTCGTGTGACAAGGTAAAAATACTTACTAGAAGCAATATTTTCCTGCAATTTAAAAAGAAAACTGTATTTATTAGAAGGAACATTATCCTGTAATTTAAAGAGAAAACTGTTTAGAAACTTAGATTTTTAATAGGAAAATGTTAAGTTAATTGTACCTATTGGTAAATCAGTAGTTATTTTGGTCTTCTGGTTATCTTTAGGCAGAGCTCCAAAACTTTCAGTGGAATTGAAGGACTTTCCTACTCCCCCCAGAATCTTACTGCCTTGGGGAGCTTATAGGAAGGTTTTTAAATTATACTTATATTCTTTACAAATAGATAAAAACCAACAGAACCACTTGAAAAAAATACTGACGTAACCATGTATAGTACTAATAAAATTTGGAATAAGGAATATCAGATAGAACAATTCAGACAAGATAATATAAGTTTTCTGAATTAAAAAGAGAAAAAAAGTGTTAGATTATTTATAATGTAGTCTGTATGTTTGTTTTGGGTTTTTTATCCACATCTAACAGGAAATAGACTCCATTGATTTTTTTTTACAAGAATTACTTTGTGTAGTTGATGTTATCACACAAATAAATGGTTAAGTATTCATCCTTTATTTAGATTCCACTGTGTCACAAATGAATTCGTAGGTCATAATTTGCGTTTTCTGGAAGTACCTGGTGGCTGAGCATCAAAATATGTTCAGCAAATCCTCCAGGCTAATTGGTAAACAGGAAAACTAATTGTAGTTTATATGAACATAATTAGGCTAGAAACAGAAACATGATCTCTGAGTTACAGGGGAAAAAAATAGCCAGTAATCACTCTGTCCTTGTACGTCAGGGTGGCCTGATCTACCTTGTCCAGGCTCTGGACAAAGCTGATGAGGCTCCATCCAAGAGTAACTCAGGAACAGGAGAGTCAGTAGCTCCCCTGGGGGTTTGATCCTGCAATACTTTGTTAGCCTCTCACTATTTTAGCCTTATCAAAGGCCAAAACCCACCATGTTTTGCAACAGGGTCAGAACAGAAACCTCTGTTCAAGAGGAGGGAATTAAAAAGATAATGAATTGATGGTCTTTCAGACGGACGTAGGTGTTCGCTTATGGGTGTTATTGGTGATGCAATAAAGACTATATAGGTAGTAGGTAATAGTTGAAAATAATAATGGAATAATGAGAAAATGAATATGAAGAAAACTGTGAGTGAACAAAGTAAAAGACAGTATGAATTGCTTAGGGCTAAATTAGCAGTTCTCTGGACTAGTAATGAGGGATTAAATCCTAAAATAATGGTGTACTTTGTACGATTGGGAGGACGTATGTATAAAATATAGGAATGAAATTTAGTACGACTTGTACTTTCAAACCGAAATCAGAATATCCTAGCAAGACACCAGGGACTGAAGTTGTAAATGACAGAACAGTTCAAATACTGTGGTATTTGTGTAGATCTAATCTCAGCTAATAACTGTGCCCCATTTAGGGAATTGCTAAATTCAAACAAAAGTCATCCTGATTAACTGACATTCTGTTGTAGTGGAGACAAGATAAAGAGTAGAGAAAAATTAAGAGTATATCAGCTTTAAAAAAGAAGTAGATGACAAATACACTGAAAGATGTTTCTTTCAGGGAGAAGTGCAATTCATTTTCCTCCTTTCAGGGGGAATGGGAAGACAGGCAGGATGGTATACAGCAGGAGGCAGAGTAGGGCTGACCAAAGGTGAGCATTAGAATCCTACAAATAAAAAGGGTAGAGAATAAAATGTCGTAACTTAATCTATGTGCTAAATCAGTGTTGGAGCCAGGATTAATATTCTGGATTTACAAGAAAACTGTGCTGCCACGGTTCATACCCAGACACCTAAGATTCACTGGCTATTCATAAGGCAATTCTTCTCCCCATCTTATCCCATGATATACCGCATTTGTTGGCATTCTGGCAAGCATTAAACCCATTTGTATTCTATGAGCGGTAGGTAAAAGATAAACTGAAGGTCCTATTCTTCCTTCTCCCCCGTTACATTTTACGGTGGCGTGGCTTTGGTTACCTATGTCCTGAACACCTATGTCGGCCTAAATATATCTACAGAAGTAGACGTTCATATTTTTGTGTGACTGCATTTCTTTTCCAATTACTGCCTGCAGTTATTACCTGGCTGTGTTTTACAGTCCTCTCTCTCACATTTTCTGTAATGTGTGATGATAAGCATGTGCAATAAATATTAGTAAAAGTTTAATTTAGAGTTAGGAAAGATTGTTATTTACAGTGGTTTCTGATGGTCTTTCCTCCTTGAATTATTTTGTGTTGTGAAGTGATTTTTGCCAGATGCAGAGTTATAGAAGAAAAGTACATTTTGCCTGAACACATTTACTAAAGAAGCAATTTCCAATTGAGGAAGAGCTATAAATGCTTTTAGAAGTCTTTTTCTTCTTTTAAACTTATAGGATAAATTAAATAATACTGTCAC
Organism: Phalacrocorax carbo; assembly: GCF_963921805.1. Taxonomy (NCBI): domain Eukaryota; kingdom Metazoa; phylum Chordata; class Aves; order Suliformes; family Phalacrocoracidae; genus Phalacrocorax; species Phalacrocorax carbo. The sequence continues at coordinate 3,582,472 of NC_087528.1, forward strand.
TGGTTATCCAGAGTATTAATGGTGTATTCTTTGGGCAGGGCTTTGTTTTTTTCTTTTTGCATGAAAAATAGGCTGCTGGTATTGCAATCTAGGAAAAAGGAGAGCTGTAAAAAACATTTAGTATTGTGCTTTTTTATATCATGTTCTTCTGGGGTAATAACGCTAGAGACGATCAAACCTGTTATTTGTCTAAAATATTTTAAGGAATACAAAAGCGTAATCTGAGGTAATGTATCTCACTAAAATGTAACTGCTTTTCAAGTGCTTGTCTTTTTAAAAATAAAGGCTTTCTCTGATTTTTTTTTCCCTGTGGAAATTAAGATTTTTGTTGAAAGAAAGGTTTAAAGTAGAGGTGGCGTTTAAGGCTAAGTGTTAATGTAACTATTTTAAGCCATTGCTGAGTTTCCACTAGACCTGGCATCAGCTAGGTGAATGTTTGAGGTAAACATATAAGTTGTCTTTACTCTGCAATGTTTCTTAAGTAAAAACAAATCACAAACATTACGTAGAGAATATAATATATTACATTTCTCAATGTATGTTTAGACCCAACCTGGGGAGCAAGGGGGAAATGGAGTTTAATGGCCTATTTTTGTTAGTCCAAAGTTTAATAATATATTTTTATTAATCTAAAGTCAGTGAGTGGTGTTTGAAGGCATAGCTGTAAATTCTAAACTTTCCCTGGGCAGAAACAAGTGTGGCTGTGACCCAATACCTTGCTACTCACCAAAGGCCTTAAAAAACACCAACCCTGAAATAGCTGTGGAATTGCGTCATCTTCTAGATTACTTTTATTTTTAAGTATCAGTAAAAATTATCTATTTTATTATGAAAGTTTGACTTGAGAAAAATATGTGAATACTTGTTCAGCTATAAATGTGGCTTATTAGTATTTAGTTTATAGAAGGATTTTACTTTATTTCATCAGTTTGTTGCTGTCCAAATGAAAAAGCTAATTAGGTGTAGCCCACTGCTGTTTCCAAGAAAAAAACCTACAAATAAACTGAATTAGCACAAATTGTTGACTAGTTTTGCTAAGCAAACAAGGTTAATCTCTTTATGTTTATTAGTTTAAAACAAAAACAAAAAAACCTGACCAAACAACCAAACAAAAAACCCAAACAACAAACCCAAACAATTAAAATACATTTAGTTGCAGAGTGTGCAGCATCATTCAGCAAGTCTTCTTTAAAACTCAAGAGATAAACTGTGTGTCTGAAGGTACTATAAAGTGGAGAAAGCCTATTTTTCCACATTATGTGATCATATAGAGATAATTTACTTAACTACTGCATTTCCCCACTATAATTCTATTACATTTAGGGGCTCATTTAATAACAATTTATCTGTCTCTTGTTAAACTGGGCATGACATAGCTAGTCCTGCAAAACTCTAATGCTGGAGGGCAGTTTACCATCAGTGCTTGGAAAACTCAAAACAGTATGAACCAGTCCTCCTCCTTTGAATTCATCAGGCATTAGAAATACCTTATCTAAAAATACCAAGGCAAAAAAAAAAAAGTGAAAAAAAAGGACTGTCTAACATTTGTTATCTGAATGAACAAAATAATGGATCTGTAGAAACGGCTTTTTTCATTGCTTAAAGATCACGAAGCAGGTCAAAATGAATATAAGGAGAGCAAAACTGAAAAGCCTGTGCAGTAGCTATAAAAAGACATGAGAATCCTATGTCCTAGAAAATAGTTCTCTCTCGCTTGTTTACAGATAATGGGGTGAATGCGCTAATGTAGTCGTTTGTCAATGTTGTGAATTGTGAAGAGCGCATTGTCTCCATTTTATAGATGGAAAAGTATAAAAGAGAAAATTTATTATTTAATAAAAATTAAATAGCTTATCCAGCCTAGGAACGGGCTGAGCAAGGAACTATTCTTGAGTTCCTAAATTCTTCGTTGAAAAGGTGCTTTTGGTGTTTGGTTTTGGCATAAGAGACACCAACACTACAACTCTGTAAGGCAAATGCTCAGTACTGAGGGAACTGAATTGATTTTTGAGACAGTATTAATTAATATTGCTTCATTAGATATGTAGATATTCGGCAACCTCCGCTTCATGAAAGCTGTAAAGTTTGATGTTTCTTCAGTGTACTACCAGAACTTGCTGCAATATTTTAGGTTTGTAGAAACACATATGCACACTCCACTGTGCAGATTCCTACTAAAACTAACAAGTATCTTTCCAATTAAGAAATACCACTTAAAATAAGACAGAGAAGTTCTACAGGCATGTGTTTTGAGGCTGATGTGCCCTGGATGTGTTGGACTTGCACTGCGGAGCATCTCTATGCTATGCACACGCTGAAACCAAATTGAATGTGCTCAAGAAACCCAGGTATGTGGTAGCAGAATTAGAGTTGCTCCAGTTATAACTGCAGCTTTATTTCCAGAACATGGGGACCAGGATATAATTCTTATGAAATGATATTTTTACAAAGATTTTTGGGCCACAGTTCTGCGGTAGACTGCAAGTTGGAGAAGCTTGGGTTGGTTTGGCACCCAGGCTTTCTCATCTTCTAGTTGCTTCGTGGATTCAGAGGGTTTTTTAAATAATGCAAAATAAACATATGTTTAATGTTTTAAAACCTAGCACCTATTGGCATTTGTCTTAATAATATTTTCTTCAAATATTTAAGGTTTATTACCTTTTTGTTTATGCATATATTACCTTGTTAATTATGGTGGTACTAGACTGATTAAATTTAATGAATTATTGAAGAACACCTGCAGTGTTTTACATACTTAGCCTCAAGCAGTGAACAATTCTAGACCCTTACTAATACCTGTTTAGGCTAGGATATACGGCCACCTAAAGAGAGATAAAGGGACTTTTTAGAAATCCTGCAAATGTGAAGAGTTGAGTATGCCCCAGGTTACGTAGAATTCTTTATCCCCAGTGTGGATTCCCTTACACCAGCTTTTTACCCAAGTGTATCTGTGGAAATATCAGTTAGCCATGATTCAGATATTTTGGCTCATACGTTTTCTGGAGTATTAGTAACTTAGGATCCAGTTTCTACTCTGAGGCATCTATACCTTACGTGAAATCCCAGCATCGTTACAACCTAATCCCTGTTTGCATGTGAAGCTTGGATCCCTGCAGTTCCTGTGACATTCCCAGTCTAGAGTGTTCCCTCACTCTTCTATTCTCCCAGCGCGATATGGGGTTCCCTACCTCCCCCATTCCTTCCTTCACCAAGGTTTCTTCTTCCCTCTGTAAAAAGCATCCTCACTTTAATAACAGGGTTATAAGGCAGCCTGCTTTTCCTTGCTTTTTGGGAGCTGCCTTCCCTGTAGGTCTCCTTAAGCACAGTCATAGGTAGACCTTTAGGGCTAAGAGGAAGAATTTGTAATTCCAGGTGGTGAAAGAGTCACTGGGGAAACTCCTTTCCTTCTCCTTTCCATCCTTTCTTTACTAGTCCCGTAGAAAAGCAGAGCTGAATGCCTGGGGTCAAAATGATCCCTCTGCAGCTCTTGAGAAAAGGTCTTGTCAGAGCTGGCATCCCTACTTGTGCTGTGTGGAGGTGTTGAGAGAGAGGGGTAGGAGTGGGCTCTGCCTGGCAAGGACCAATTTTAACCACTTAAATCACTGTATTTAATAATATTTCTGCAACCTTATTTAAAATTAGGAGCAATGGAGGCCTTTCACAAGCTCTGTAAATAGTGTCATTTTACTGAGGAGCACATGACGTGACTGATTCTACTGTATTTTCTTATGACTGAATCTGGACAATATGGAGAAATACCCAGATAAATCAGTTAAGGTTTCTTTTTCCTCCTTTTCTTCTCACTAATGAGAAGAGTTGTAGAGAAGGGACTATTTAATTAATATTTTAATTATAGTTAATTATTAATTTTCTAGCTGAGAGTCACACCAAAGTCCCGGGTGTGAAATGCTAAGAGAAAAGAACCCTGAGTGAAAAGTTTAAAACAAAACAAAACAAAGGTAGAAACGAGCTATCTTTTGCTAGATAACTTCCCACTATGATTTAGGCTCTAGAGTTTGCTTCTCAAATAAATATGAAACGAGTAATTGTGTTGCATCAAGAGCAACAACTGACAAGAAAAAAAAAAAGTGCCACAAGACTGATTCTGACAGATTTTTCCTAGGCAAACAGAAAGGAAAATAATCTGGAACCCTTTGGGTAAATACAGGACCAAATCTTCACATCGTGCTGCTTCAAGTAATAGCTTTAAACTCCAAGCAACCATAGCAGGGTGAATATTTTGCCTGTTTACTTTGCAAGCTGTTGAATTTTTGGATGATTTCTGCTTCCTCACTGAAACATCATCAGTTTAGGATTTACCTAGTAGACTAGGAAATGTCCTTCCGCATCAGCTGGGAGGACTTCCCAATTCCCACTTGACAAAGTCAGTATGGCAAATGGTGTAAAAACAAACAAAAAAACCAGACACAGCAAGTTTCATTAGCGATGTTTCTGGACTGTACGAATGCGGAGATGCTTTTGTATTTACTGATCAAAATCCCACCTCTATTCTGTGATATATTCTTTCCCTCACTATTCTCAGTTGACCTTAACACGTTAATTTGACTTTAGATGATGGAGGTTAAAGATGATGTAATGCTGCTTGTACTTGTATGACAGTAGTTTTATATTGAGGTATAAAATGACCTGACTCCACAGCCTTGAAACTGGCACCTTAAACTTAATAACTGGGGCTGGATTTTCTTTCTTTGGCTGAAATGTCACCTCCAGACCCTCACACATAGATTTATTTCTACCCTTAAAATTCTAGAACCACGTATTATTTTTGCTTTTCCATCACCTTCCCTTTAAATTCACACATGTGCGTTAAAGAGTTAGAAATTCAGTGCAAATTCCGTCTCCTGGGATTATACTGAACGGTGATATTCAGTTACTGTACCTTGATGTCAGCCTGACTTTGGGGGAATCTGCTCTCTCTGCGTGCACAGAATACCCAACTCATCTATTACCATGAGGATCTGAGGAGCACATTTTGCCTCCAATGTCTGGGTGCCACTGGGATTTCTCATGCTATGTATAATGCATGATGCAAGTTGCTGCATTTTTTTTCCCTCATTTTAGTCAGTAACTCACATCCTTTTGGCCAGACTTCTGCAGCACAAACAACCATGAAAAGACTGTATACCTACAGTTAGTAATTGCTGATGAGTGGGTTATTTTTAAATTTTGAGTGGAAGTGCTAGGAAGGCTTGATGAAAATGCAGTTTGCAGTCATGTAAATAAAACGCCAGTTAAAATGAAATTTGACCATTGGACAGACGTGGTTTCAGAGATTCAGCCTGCTGTGCATGGCTAATTAGAGTCCAGAAGCCATTTCTTAAGTATTTATTGAGTATCCTTTGGGCAAATCATGGCACTTTAACAGTAGCTCACGCTTATAAAGGACACTGAGTAATTTTATTCATTTAACAATAAATTCCAGGTTCTGCCTTGGAAAAGATAGCTCAAATTTTCAAAAATAGGTATCATATTTGGTATGATCCAAGACAGCAAAGCTAAATAGCTTTCAACAAAATAGTAACTACCTTCTTTCTGCTGGCACGGACCTAATGGATGTCATGCATCAGGTATAAGGTTTCCAGAACTGGGCATGCTCACAGCTGGTCCTGCTCCCATCCTGCTTGCCCCGACCCACGTGCAGGATCGAGCTGGTTGACCTGACCACAGATATGGCCATTAGCTGGGGCAGACACAAAGTTAACATGCTGGCTTTTCCTCTGCTGCATGACTGAAGAGACTGAAGCCCAGATGAATTTATTAGAGCAGTCATTTGTGAAGTTCAGAGGAAAGGCTTCAGAAAATATCATCTCTGTGTTTTCTACGCTGCCTCTGTAGTGTTGGAGTGCTTATTCCTTGTATTTCTGAGGAAGGCATCATTGGAGTTCCTTGGTCCTGGGTTAGAGAGGTGACAGGATAAAAGAGGATTATTAACTTGCTTGCATCCCGTCTTGGAGCAGAAAACGGCAGTCATTTGAACAGAAACAAGTTAGCATCTCAAAATAACAAAATTGAGTTGGCTTTTTGTAAAAATAGAAGTCTGAACATATTTCAGGATAAAACTCTACTGAAGGAAGAATTGCCTGGAAAATAATATCAAGGTTTTCAGTCTACAAATGTGATGCCTGAAGAGAATAACCTTATTCCTGTCTAGAAAGAAGAGAAGAACCCTTAAGGGTATGTACATCTTAATCATTAAAGTAAATAAGACTACTTAATATCCAACTGCAGCACAGCCTTACATTCTGGCCCAGTTTACATGCTGGAATCAATCCCATTTAAGGTAATGAGACTACTCATAATGCATATTCAAGCACATAGTGAGGCATCTGCAAAAGCAGACCATAAATGAGGGAGCAGCTCTGCATGCTTAAATGCTTGCAAGCTGGGCATCTGTCTCTCCCTAACTTGACAAAGCTTTAATTTATTTAGACAAATTATTCACTAGCGAAATTTAAGTTTTTTCTGAATTTCAGAATGGGCTTTCAGTCCAAAGGTGGTAACAAGGTAGATAAAACTGTGTGAACTTTAAGTTTTAGCAATTCCCAGCACAGCTTGGAAAAAGTAGGCCTGGAAATTTACTTTTAATTCCTTTGCAAATTGATGATGAAATACATCTATTTTTAGTCTAAAAGATTTTTTTCGTTATTGATAATAGTGCCCTGGGGTAGTGGTGTTTTGCTAAGGTTTTTACTGTGAACACCAATGAAGCTGCGCAGTTTCTGGGGTTTTAGCTTAACTAAGTGTTAGTAATCATAATAACACAATGTGCCAAACCAGCTGTAAGGCAGCCTGATTAATGAAAGGACATTCCCCACCTGTTGCTTCAGCCAAGCCTGATCGGTATCTGCAAACTGGGATTTCCCCTGGTGAGTCTGTTTTCAAAGAATTGCTTAGTGAAAAAGGAGGTATGGAGATAACAGGCAGGAATTTGGCAGACTGAAAGATATGGTAAGGGGATTTTTACCCCCCCCCCCCTCTTACTACAGAAGCAAATACGCTGAACAACTAGCAAGCTGTAAGTCGCGGGGTGGGTAAGATAGCAGTGGCCATATACCAGTGCTGTAATGATATTAATTATGACTTGTAGATCCTGCTAAATGATGAGCAGTATCGTTCTTATAATTATGAAATTAAACAGGACATGTCTAAGGTAAAAGGAAGGAAGGGTATGCTGAAACTTTTGGGAAAAACAACCAGCCTGGAGAGAAGCTGAAGGAAGGGAGTGAGCTGGGAACTGGCTTGAAGCTGTCTGTAGGACTGAGTAGATTTGAGTAAATGCTTGGCAGAATCTTTATTTTTAAAGGATATTTAAATATTTGGTTTTCATGCTGAGAACTACTTTTTACACTTCCAATTTCACAAGAAAGATGCTCAAAATGAGGAACTGTTTTTAAAAGCACTGATGAATGTTTTTCTTACATAAAATCTCAAGAGCTAAATGTTGTCATTAAGTGTCTACAAGCTGACAACTTCAGTAGCTGGAACCAGGGGTTGTAAAATAATCAACACATTAAATACAGAGAGGGAGGAAGAAAGGTTTCTTTGGGAAATGCCAAATCATGTTGCTTCACATTCTGGCAAAATAAATATAGTTCTTGTCAAAATTGAGTATGAGCAGTCAGTAGGTGCCACACAGAGTAGTTGCCACTTTTTATGGAGATTTATCTGAACTGACATGGTGTTTGTTAGCTGCTCGTAGGACCTGGAAATATGGTTGATAACCATATAGGCTGTGTTGTTTGAAATAATTAGAGATACAGTTCACCTGGAGTATTTAGATTCCCATCTCTGGTCTTGAGTGATGAATTATTATTATTTAATCTCAGAGTTCAGAAATTTACCTGGGTAGCTGGTTATAGTATTCCTGTAAGTATTGCCCTGATCTAATCCACAGAAAACATAAGTTCTTTAGTGTCTGGCTGCTTCCTTAGGAGCTCAAGTAGTTGAAAACTGTTTTTGAAGCTCTTCAGGTATCTTGTTAATGCCTTCATGCTGGTCAGCTTCACATGTAGGGGGAGTTCTTGGATTTATTTTGGACTGAGATTCTGGTAGAGAAATATAGCAGGAGTTTGGATGCGTGTGTCTCTTCCTCATCCTTACCATGCATGGAAAGGAGAGAGGCTTCTGAAATTTAAAGCAAATATGGTGCACGTCTCTGATGACTGAAGTCTTCAAACTTAGATATGATGCATGAGACCAGCTCATGAGCATATATTCTTGTCTGTTGTCGAAGAGACAACTAAGTGTTGCTCTTGTTCTTTCACACCTACATTTTCTGTCTCTGCCAAGATATGTTTCCTTCATTTGTGCCTTTATTTAGCATGCTGTCCACCTACTATCTGCATTTTCATTATGTATTTTAAATGAGCAATAAAATAACCATTTACATAATGAATACATTTATATTGATATTCTGTTATATAATTTAGAGATGGTACTTAATTATAACTTGTTTATAATTAGGTCTCTTGCTATGCCAGCTAGCTCTTATGTTATTTATAAAACTTCAGGAATAGTAGAAAAACATGACTATTTGAATGTGAAAATAATCTTTGGTATTGCCTTTTGTAACCCTTTTGTGCCTGTTTCCATCTGTGTTGGGGTGTTCTTCTTTTATTGGGATGAATATTCATGGTAAACTTAGAGTGTTTGTGTGGAATGATTACTGGGGGTGAGATTATTGAGGTTGAAATTATTGAGGCTAAAGTTATATCCACATTTCATAAAAGTTAACTTCCAGAGTGGAATGCAGTTGGCATGCTGGAAATTGGTTCTGTGATTGTCCCCTAAGCAGCACCACCTGTACTCTTAGATGTGAGGAACACTGGGGGAGCTCGGTGTCCTAATCTAGGGGAGGCAACTGGAGGAGGGAGTGAAGCGAAGGCTTCATGGCCAAACTCATCCATAAATCACTGCAGATCTGGGGGTTGGATGGAACCATGGAACCATGCCCAGACCAGCGCAATGCCCTGTGGGTGAACTTTGCTCATTATAACCTCGTTATAATACTAAAACTCACACCTCCATCCCAAAGTTACCCGCCTCCAAGGTACAACCACCCCTCACTGAGCGTGTCCTCCGATTTTCTCTTAATCTATACCTTTAAATCAAAGTGAGGAATTCCTACACCAATCAATAACAAAAGTATATATGACTAGAGTCACTCAAGCTCCATCTAAACCTAAAATAGTATAAAAATGACCCCGAGAGAGAGGCATTAGGGAAGATACCATCTCAGACTACTGGGATCAGTCGGCAGGCTGAACCTCTCTTCTCCCCCATCAGGATGCCTATTGGGTAAGACTTGAACACTTGGTTATACTGAGTGATTCCCTGGGAGATTTAGAGAACAAGGTTATTTTGTGTTTTAGTGCTTTGTACTTATGTGTGCTTTGCTGACTGTATTTATCACCGGCAATCTGATAAAAGCCTGTACTTCTGTTGCTTCTATAAACCTCACTATTAGTGAATCTGGCCGTGAAGTGTTATTGCGCACAACTGGGCTAATAGTGATTGCCCTGTTAGTGAATCCCTCACGGACTAACAGTGCCGAATTGGGTGTCACTCAGAATCTACACCCAACTACCCCCAGCCCCTCTGACATATGAGGACCAGCTGGATCGCAAGGGGGGCGTATTTTCTGCCAAATTTCTTCACCTGTTAATGCAACAGTTTGCTGGTGAGGGTGTACTGCAGAGAAACTGCTGTTGTTATCAATTTCAGTTTGGATTTAATTTTCTAGTTGTTTCAGATCAGGAGGAAGAAATGTTTTGGGGGTTTTGGTTTTGATTTTAGAATTGATATGACTAAAACAAGTAATGCAATCTTCCAGGAATTTAGCTCTTCTAAAAGTTTAAGAATGAAATGTGCACGTCCTCCAAAGAGATTTGGGCATCCAAGTGTCTTCTAAGTTTCTTTGACAATCTAGCTTTTATTTTTGTGATGCTACTGTCATCTTATTAAATCTTCCTTGTGATGCATTCAAATGGATAGAGACTAAACTATGATGGATGCATAGGGGCAGTCTTCAAATGAAGATTTCAGCTTTTGAGATAATTGATAATTTTGGATATATCACTGTTTTAAGGAATCAAACTTGAGACCTTTGAAGGAATCGTTCATTGGCTCGCCACCTTACAAAATTAAGTCTTTTTGAAATGCTGAAAATGTGCTTCCCAAATTAGTCAAACTGTCGGCGGGTTCAGTCTACACTTCTGCATGTGCTCCTTCTTAACCAGTGTTGTCACTGAGGGCAAGCAGCACTCTTGTTTAGAGGGGGAAATAATTTGAGGCTTCACACATTAGCTATTCCCAGTTTGTTTATCTTTTGTTGAAGCAGTGACCTACCATGTCTGTCTTACTGAGTGTGGTTTCCATAGAAACTAGCTGACTTGTAGCATGTTTATGTTCTGACAGCAGCCTAAAATGGTCTTTAACCACATATTGTGCTAGGAAGAGCAATAGCTCTGCTAAACATCAGGAAAGCTGTCAATGGTGCAATATTGAGGTTCACCACACCAGAGTCTGAGAACTGCTGCGCTCCCTTCCTCAGACTGTGAATGATGTCTCATGTGAAGATAGTCCATATAAGAGGCGTGTATATACAGAAAATTGAGTTTGGGCTTACATGGTGACAGTTATTTTTGCAAAGGTCATAAACATAATCAACAAGGAAAAATAAAGCACACCAGTAACTGCAACCTTCAGGAGTTATTACCAATGAAAAATGGCATTTTTTTAAACTGAGGGGCAGCCAGTTTTCACTGAAAAAATGAGTTTGGTTTGCTTTGTCACATGCGGTTCCCTCCCTTGGGGAAAATGCCAATCCAGAAAATATTTTGGAATGAATTGTCATCTGGCTCTGTAATTTTTCTAAAATTATATAAAGCAGGCTGGTCTCTTTGGGTTTCCCTTGGGAAAACTAAGATACTCCAGTTCAGTTTCCCAGTAGAAACTGGAACTTCTGCTTCCAGTGGAAGAAGGTACACAGTGTAATATCTATGACTTCTCTTGTGAAACTCCTTTTCTACTGAGGTGCACTGGAGGTGTGGATGTAGCTTGGAGAGCAACCACCCATCTGAAGAGCACATTTCAGAAAGGAAATGAAAACATTTGGAAAGGTCTGCTCTCTGAAGTAATTTTAGGTTTAATGTTGGAAAATCTTGGAAGAATTTTAGATAATCCTACAGTGTGGTCAATGGGCCTCCATGTTTTAACAATATAGAAAACGTGCAAGTATATATTAATGAGTCAGTTCAGGACAAAACAACTAAAGCAGCTTGCTCTAATTCCTAAGGAATTTTCCTTTAATTTTAATTCAAATCAATTAATTGGCTCTCGGATTATCACAGTTCATTTTCTCCAATACAGATCTGCATTTCTGAAGAGGCTCTGCTGTACTCTTCATATAGTACAGACTGTCTTTACTTTTGCTCCCATTATGTAATGTTTAGCTTATTTATTATAGTATCTTAAATGGCTTTCTAGTTTTCAGCTTTTTTGTTTGGTTTTGATTGGAACAGGTTTCAATTTTTTTTTTTAATTTTTATTATTATTTATTTTCTGCTTGGATGAGTTTTCTTACTCTCCATTATTTCTCAATTGATTGTTTTCACAAATGTTCCTTCTGGAAGAAGACACACTTTTTCTTTCTTTTGTATTTTTTTAACCACGTTGATGAAATAGACTAAGAAAATAGAACAAGGAAAGAAGTAAAAATACGTTTTGTTTTACTTTGAAACATATACAGAATCAGAGAAGTGTTGGTTGTAAGGGACCTCTGGAAGTCTCTGATCTAACCTCCTACTCAAAGAAGGGCTACCAGGTCAGCCGTGGTTTTTGTCTACCAAAGTCTTGAAAACCTGCAAGGGTGGGATACCTTCATAGTAGACATCTTCAGACTGTGTACCTATCTTATTTGGTATATTTAGAAGTCCAGTTCAGTTATTTTTGAAGTAAATAGTTCATAATTGCTGATGCTATGCTTTTTCTACACACACCTTGTTCAGAGTCATTCACAGGAAAAAATTCTAAGACTCACTGTGTATAAGCTCTCGGAGAAGTTTAGATTTCTGAACGTGGTAGCGGAAAGGCGTTTTAATTCTTTTGTTGAAGTGGACAGAAAGGACTCCTTCGGTGTTAACTGAAGACCTGTATTTTGTTTCTAAAGCTCGAATTTGAATACAAATTCAATAGAAATCAATCTCTTTCTCTCCCTAAACGTGCTCTAGAGAATTATGGCCAAAATCCACAGCTAAGATATGCCTAACTTGGCAGCTTATTTATTGCTTTATTGATTAACATTCAGACAACAGCAGCACTGGTGAAACACTCAGTTCAGTTTTCCATCTCTTTACTCTTATTTTTCTCTCTGTGGATTACCCTGTGTGTAATCAGTAGAAAATGTCAATTGTTCTGCTATCTTGTGTCTCAAAGAACAGAGTCAAGATTTTAGGCTACTTAGGTATACATTCAACATATTTTTATCACGAACAAAAAAAGTTACTGGAAAAATTATCTTTTTCTTAGTTTGGTTTATTTGACAGGTTTTTTTATTATTATTCATACAAAATATCAGGTGTATTGTACTCTAAAGAATAAGAGCACAAAACCAAACTGCAAGATGAAAGTGCTGTTTTGAACAGATTGTAATGTTTTTGATTGGTTACAGTAGCATTAGAGGTATCGGTCTGTTATAGTCGGCACACGTAAGAATTTGTGTAAGACATGTTCTCCATAGGAATAATTTGAAAGAAGAGAAGAGGGCATTTGGTTAAAGTTAATCAAGCTCCCTCCCTTATATCTAGCAGTCTGGAAAGAGTTGTGTAGATGACTGAAAGTGAGAAAGAGAAATGCAGCTCTTGTGAAAAGTTTGTATGAAACATACAAACAGAACAGGTTAGATGTGGGGTGGAAGTGCATACAGCCGTGATTTCTGGCCTCTTCTCTGTAACGCCATGATGGAATGAAGACGAATCTCAGGATTATATCTGGATATCATATATATAAAAAATAAATTACATATAAACTTGAAATTAAAATGTGCCATAGAATTGAGCTTCTGCCACCTTTACGGTTACATCTGCCGTGCATGGAAAGATCCTAACCCATATGCATTATGTGCAATAAGTCAGGGGATTCTCCAGCAGTCTCTTACTCTCTCTCTCCTTGAGAGAGCTGTAGATGCTAAGGATACCACCTTATACACAAAACTGTTTGAAGGGTAATATTCTATTTAGTATAAGTCTCAAAGGCACAAGCTCCACTTGTAGTCTTTGTATAATGTGTACAAGATCTTAACTCCAGGCAGGTTCATGAGACATTACTGAGTTGCAACTTAAAGCAGTCACTACCAGAAGCTGTGCAGAAGGTTCAGGCTGACCCCAGGACTTCGTTTCTACTATTGATCACAATATGTTGGAAACGCACAATCTTTTCCTCTGACTATACGCCACGTTGCATGCCAAGTCCTACAAAGCAGTTTCTGGGCTTTCAGAAGTCTGTTCTAAGATAGGTTTCTGCATAGCTGCTTCTCATGCTCCTGAAGCAGTTACTGTATTCATTTCAGTAAGAAAGGGTCTGCAAAGCTGGTTGCTTTTATTTGGATTGCCATGCTGGATTTTTGATCAGTGGGAGTACATCCACGACTAGGTGTGAGCAACTAATGGTAGCACTGAAAAAAGACTGGGATATAACAATAAATGCATGATTACATGAATAAACACTCCAAGTCCTTGTTAGCAGATATCGGAGTGACGCAGGTCTTAACTCATTTGAACTCATTTGAATAAGGACTGCAATGGAGTCAGAGTAGTTGCTATTTGGAACAGATTATACACTGTACTTGAAAAGGTGAGATGCTGTGTCACACCCCAGATAATGAGGGAAAGATATAACCAGGCTATTGTTTAACATGTACCTGAAGTATTTAAACAGGAAGACCAGCAGAAGCTTTCCCCATCAACCAAAAAGTATGGTGTTGAAGGAAAGAGATCAAAGTGTCTCACTGGCTCATTTTAAAGACTGTGAATTAGCTCTGAGCAAGGTGTTAATTAAAAAACAATCTGGAAGAAAGTTCCAGGATTTGCATTTTGCAACAAAACTTGACTCAAGTCAATTGAGAAATTTACCTCAGGTTAAGAATTTCCTGTCAGCCTGGCTTGGTGTGTATTTCAAATAAATGATGCAAAACAACTATCAGCAAGGATCAATGCGTTTGTCACATCAAAACTGCACTATGTGATTTACATTACCTGGGACTGACAGTAGTCTGATTTATCAGAGTAGCCCAGACATAAAAGCCTCATTCTGGAGTTCCGTTTACAATTTTTCTAAACCATCTGTAGAGAATATTTTGTACCTTTTCTCCCTGTCACACTGCCTTTTTAAAAGTATACAAAGCAAAAGACTAAATAGACAGTCAGAATTGCAGGGGAAGTTTTACGATCTGGTGAGTCTTAATTTGATCGCGTGTGTGCTGTCTTTGCTTTTTGTTGTTTTTGTGATTGGTCTATTGAGGAACTTGCAGTTCTCAGCTATGTTGGTATGAATAGAGACGTGCTTCAAGAAAACCTGTGAACTTCTTCATCTTTATTTGAAACCCAAGGCCATTTAATTAAAAAGATTTTATCTTATATGAGTGAGTTAAAAAATACTGGTAGCAAGCTGGCATGACAGGGGTGGCATCTGGGTTTGCATTGCATTCCTCACAAATTTCCAGTGAGGTGCTGAAGAAATTCTTCAGTTCCTCTGGGCTCTGGCTCTCTGTAAGGACGGAAATGTCCTCTCTCTGCATCTTACTTGTGAACCGCTAGGAATTAGGTGAAAAGAGAAACAGAGAGGTACTCTGTGCTGGGTTTTCAAGAAATGAATAATAAAGCACTTACAAATGTTCAGAGTGTGGTACAGTAAATATATTGGAAAAGACAAGCTGGTAAGTATTGTACGTAATTAATACAGTTGTGCTTCTTTACCATTGTTTCTATGGTGTATCCATGCTGAATCTCACAGGAGGCACCTCTTTTCTACTTGCTGAATTTTAACTAGCATAGCTTCCCAACACTGTGTGAGATTTATGACCTCATCTCACTTCCAGTGTCTCTATAATTAAGCAAACCTAGGGGTAAGATTTAGTCAAATGATGCTGAAATTAAACTCATTCCACATCTTCTGAAAGACTCCAAACTTTATTGAAGCCAGGATATTGAATGTAAACATGCTGCATTTTAGCCTGGTTTATTTTTCCTTTAAGGTGGGTGGAAAGAAATAATTTTAGCACTTCTGGAACTAACAGATCCACAGCAGTAGAAAAATGCTCCCCCATATATGAAGCCGCCTATGTATTATTTAGGATCCAGAGATGCTATTACATCTTTCCATCTATTGCTGTGCTTATTGGATCATGGTATTAATGCATTCTGCTCTAAAAGGCTATGATGTAAAGCACTAGATTAATTTCAGAGCTTGTAATCTGTTGGCAAGCTTTATTGCTTCAGTTTGAAGTGGCTCTAGAGCTGCTTCTCTGCACCATGAGTCTGTTGATTTTGCAGCATCTTTAGAGTGCAAGCTGGAGTCCTCTTTTTCCTGCTGCTTCGACATGTAAAATGGTTGCTGTTATTGCCTGTTTTATTACCATCTTTAGTATTCTTAGGATAACAATACTACCTGATGAAAGAGAGTACATCATACCATTGTGATGGGCTTAAAAGTTGTTGCGTTTTAGCAAATGAGTAAATGGGATTGTTCATTTTTTCTCTTTTGTGAAGCAAGTGGGGAAAATATCCTGTGCAAAGTGCTCCAAGATCTGCAAATAACAATGTGAAATGTACATGCAAATTGCTATTTATAAATATAAAAAATGCCTGTAACTCAGAGTTAAGTACAGAATTGCTGTAGATATTAGAATAAAGAAGCCCACGTTTCATTAAGTCAGTCAGACAATAAAAGTTCTGGAGGAGGCTAATAAGTCCACCAATGCCTGCAGTGAGATGTGAGTCACCATGCGTTGGAGAAGAACGTTTTAAAGTGCTGATAGGTGGCATAATTTAGAGGCATCAACTGGAGAGAGTTAACAGCAAAATTATGGCTGAACTTCTCAGAGTGGCCACTGTGGAGTTGACATTTCCACTGTAATTACAAGATGCAGTGTAATTTCTCTGACTGGCTTTGAAAATCTTAGATTCTAAGTATATATGTTCCCCCCTCAAGCATCGGTGTATCTATGCTGGTTTTATTTTCCCTTTTTCCCCGCTGTTTTTCCCTTGCAGTTATGCTGAGTGGGTATGAAATATTATTCAAGCTTTGCAAGTTTAAGGAAGTCCAGTTTATGTGTGATGCTGAGTCCAGAACATTACTGGTACCTCACTAGTGGAAACTTAGTCTTTTAGCAATATTTGCTAAGGTAGAAAATACTTAAAAATAAGGACTGTAGTAAACTGCTGATTGTCACTTTACCCCAGCACTAATGTGCTACCCTTCTGATGCTGATTTTTACTGTAACAGCAAACAGCAAGGTTTTATTCTCTTGTTAAGAAAAAATTGTGATGACACCAGGTCTGAAACCAACTGGAGTTCTTAATTTGATTTTGATTGTCTTAAGGAAGTTCCTGTGGTTAAATCTAGGCATTTCAGACAAAGAATGCAAAAATATTACAAACTTGGGATAAATAATGCCTGGAAATACTAGACAAATTTGTCTCGCTGGGCAAGATCTGACAGCTTTGAATAAATGCTGGATTCAGAGTTCTTTGTAGTAAGCAGGTGTCTTTCCATCAATAGAGGCACCAAAGGTGGAGCAGAGCAGTCTCCTCCACCTGCAAGTCTCAATTGCAATGGATGAAGAGCACGCAAAGTTAGCTAGTTACTTCAGCTTTAGGTTTAAGTTCCCTGGGGACTCGGTTCTGTGTCTTTCCACACAAAAGACAATAAAAGCAGCATCTATGAGTTGAAATAGCCTATCTATTTCAAGGGAAAACAGAAAGTGTGAAAACCCATCAGCACGTTTCAGTTACTGGTGGTACTGCATGTAATACACTGGTGTTTCTACCACAGATGGGAGTTAGCTGCTGAATTACAAAAACGGCACAGGGAGGGAGGACAAATAGTAAAAGCCATGAATATACCTTACTAAAATATTTCCATCTATATATCATGATATACTTATGAAAGAGACTTGAGACAAGACAATATGAACCTGAAAACTTCCAACTCCACAGTTTATTGGAATATGGAGCAGGCAACTAAAGGAAGCAGTGGAATTAAAAAATTCCAGTACTGGGAAATGTGTATGCCTCAAGTGTATTGCATGCCCAGATTTATTGGCTATCATTGGATTGGGCTAGCTATAGTGGCATTAATTCCAGAATTAAGAAGAAGGCTATTGCATCGATTGAGTTTTTTTTTCTCATCCTGCAGTACTGCATGATTCTGCAGCCCATGGATTAAGAGGGACACACACTTGAAACTTTAATGTAGATTTTTATACTGAGTTCATGGGAGCAAAATCTGTAGTGAGGAGTTGCAGCTTGCTCCAGTTGGTCATCCTACCCTTTTATACCCACAGGATCCTATCAAGCAAAGGGTGGTTGATTTTTGTATTATAATGGTAGCCAATAATCCTAGGGATGTTAGGTGGTGCAGCAAGTCTATTTCACCTTCCCAACGCTCCCTTCCTGCTTGTGAAGGAGCCTGAGAGCTTGCAGAGCTGTTGCAGAGTACAGGTGGAAAAAGCGGAGGGAAGTAGCAGTGTTCCCACGCAGTACCGTCCTCTCCCTGTCCCCACTGCAGCTTCTCATACCTCCTCAGAACAATTTCCAAGCTCTGTTTGGAGGACAGGGAGGATGACTGTCTTAGTTTTGAAGTGATTGTTGCTATGAACACCATAACTAGAAAACCAGTTAACAGATGCAGACACTTGCAGTACTGAACTGAATGGAAATTAAATTAATGCAAACGTGATGTTTCCATAATTTTATTAAAATTACTTTTTAACTTTCTGCACAAATTTTCAGTTCATTATTGCCCAAGCAGCTGCATTATTTTGTAGCACTGTATCACAAACTATCTTTCCTGAGATGTTGCTTCCTCAGAGTGATGGGCTTGAGGTAGCTACCTGATGATGCAGCTCAGAAGCGGGCATGGTGGCAATTAGCAGAAGGCCAACAACTTTATTTCAGGTAAAACTACTCCAGCTATCCACCCTTGTGGAGGTATGGGTAGAAAATTGCCTCTGTGTTGACCTGCTGCTGTCTGAAAGGCATGACAAACTGAAATGGACACCCTGATTGTATAGGTAAGGAAAGCAATATTTCATGCAAAGGAAACACCATAAATTGATTCATAGCACCCATATTTCTCACGGTTATTTCCTGTGGGTGTAGAGAGGCAGGGACTAGAAATGAATGGCAATGCTTACTGCTCATAAGGGGTTTGCCTGGAGGTGATTTTACTTCTTTAAGCTTTAAAATTAACTCTACAGATGCCACTCTCAAGAGCTAAAATCTCAAAACCCTCCGTGAGCTTCAGATCTATAAGACAGAAAAGAAGTGCAGCAGAAGGGAGTTAAACATGATGTGAAAGTATTTTGTAACACACAGGGTGTTTAAAAAAGTGCAAGTGTTGTAGCACTAGCCTGTACTGAGCTGCGGCGGGTGCTGAAGAAAGAAGAGGGTAAGATATGGGAGAGGACTCTAAAAAGCGGGAGCAGTTGTTGGTAGTCAGCCAAAGTTTTCCAGATGGCTTCTGGAGGTGATGGAGTCCATCACAGCCCTTCAGTCTCAGGGATTGCTGCTGGGTGACAGCCTGTGGTGGGGAACAGCCTGCGAGCAGTCGAGGGCTAGCAGCCAGGATCCTGGTTGAGTGACCCTACATGGAGCCGGCGGGGTTTGGGGGTTTTGTTTTGTTTTTGAAACAAATTGCACTTTCAATCCCATTTTCAAAATTACTCATTCTCAGTAACCTGGAGACAGGAGCACAGTGCCAGTCTGGGAAATAGCTACCCCATTTTCCCCACTTTGTGGTGGTCCCCCTGGGGTGATAGGAGCTGACCTGCTAACTTTGATATGAATGAAATTACCTGCGTATCTAACCTCTCTACTGTACCTGTCTGCATGATCAGGGCCATTAGGCAAATGGTATTTTGCTATTTACATGGCAACAGAAATTTTAAATTATTTTTTTCCCCAATGCTATGTACAGTCTGTGGCACAAATGATACTTAAGCCCAAGTCTCCTGAGACCCACTCAAGCGCTTTAGCCACAGGGTGAATCCTGTTTCTCAGTAGTGCAAGTACAGTTTAAATGCAAAACAATGCACTTGGGGATGGGTGGAAACTCTGTCCTTAATTTTAATGGAGATTTATGTGGTATAATATAGTTGATATTGGACTGTCTCCTGAGGGAGAGGAAATATTGCCAAGAATAAAAATGTGCAGGGAAAAGATCATAGATTCTATCAGTGAGCAATTAGGAGCTTTGTAGGCTCTGTATGTCTCGCTTATATATCTGAACAAGTAGTACAGGATATATTAGTTATATCTGCACAGACTCCATAATCTCTGGGAAGCTGTGTACTGCAACCCACTGTTTGTTTAAAAACCTTTTGATTTCAGCTTTCACTATTTTAAAAACATTACATCTGTCAAGTAATGAGAAAGTATTGGAAAATGGGCTTGTTTTTATAATTTGATGTGTAAGAGTTTGACCTTTGTAATCAAAACCTTTTCAAAGCATCCTTCATCCCCATTCTCCCCATCATTATGTGTGTCAGCACCAGAAACCCACTAGTTTTTGCAGCATTACATTTCAGGGACCTCTTCTCAGACAGATTTCATCATTGTGTGTATGATGCATATTCAGCAATCAATAGCTGTCATTTGCTCTTTAGAATAGCTTTTAAATCTGTCCACCTAGCTGACATTAAGTATTTTTTTATTGTGCTAAAAAGTTTAATTGGTATAATTCTCAGTAAAACCCCTAGTAGCCAAAAGGGTTAGGTGATGTACTTTGATGCGTCTGTATTCATACACAATGAAATCCCAATGAAGATGTGACACAAATGCCTTCTATTTTTCTGGAAAAATTTTAGACTTGACCTCCTGCATTTTCAAAAAGGATTTTGCTGGCATTGGAGAGCTCTGTACTGTTCAGGAATAGCTCAAGTTCAAGCAGGCCTGAGATGTCCATATGTTTAAAGTTCTGTTAATCATAAAGCAGATTAGGTTGCATTTAATGTCTAATTTAAATTTCCTATGCTAGGCAGCTGATGAGCTGCTCCACAACGGTTGCACATCACTAAATATGCAAAAAGAAAGATTATATATGTTTATAAGCTGTCCTGGTTATATCTGCTGCACAGGCACTGTAGTATTGGAAAACCCATCTTAAAGCAAAGCTTAAAGCTGAAATCCTTCTCTGTAGAAAAGAAAGTAAACAATTCCTTTTCATATCTCCTTATACTGTTATAATTTCTGAAAGAATACCCTCTTTTCAGTAAATCGGTTTCTAACAGCATGAACCATACTGCTTTTCTTATATTTTTGGGAAGTGTCTGCTTTAAGTATGATTTCAAAATAAAACAAAATTTCAGAGGACTTACCCATGTGAAATTCTAGCATATACTTTTTAAATTCTGCTGTGCCATGGTGTTTTCCCCTAGAGAATAAGAACAAAAGATAAGACCAGTCCCAATATTTGGTTTTATTACCAAATGTTTAGTGGTTGTTGATTAAGATGTTGGTATTTAATAGTACTGACAATATGGTGATTTCCAAGATCCTGATAGTACTGCCTAAATAATAAGAGAAGTCCTGAAGTACCTCTTCTAAGTGTACGTGATCCCCTCATTTGTCTTTTCCAGAACCTGAAGACAGCTCTGACACTATTGTGTGTTGGTCCTTTAGGGAAATAAATGTGAACTTGCTTGAGACGGCTGTATGTTGATAGTTAATTTTTACATTTATATTTAATGAAGACTTTCTGGGTGAAATTCTTGTTCTAGCAAAATGTGTCCTAGGATCTTTAATAACCACAAATAGCTGAAATATCTTTTTGGACTTCAATCCATCTCCTTTCGGAAAGATTTCCTTTTTTTTTTTTTAAAGGTTGAATAAATCATGGTTTTATCTTATGTCAGACTTAATATGAGTCTAAAACAACAGCTAATGAGCTATATGTTGTGTTCTGATTTACAATAGCTAGAAATTATTGTTTCACATGATATTCAGACTGCTGGATTTAAATAGATAACAGCTTATTTGTAAGGAGCTTGCCCCAGCATGGGAGAGTCCTTGTGTAAAATAATTTATACCATACTTTTAAATGATCTTTTACCACTGCAGTACTAGACCAGAGGCTCTAGGCAAAGGAGGGTAGACATAGCCAGAGAATGAGAGACAGAAACTTAAAGCCGATTTATCTCAACTAATCCAAGCTGGTAGGTTTTCCCATTCTCTCATTCATGCCTCTATTGTTCATGTGCCGCATGTTCAACATCCAATGTATAGAGACATCTAGAGCAAAAAATCGCACCAGAGTTGGGGGGGAAAAACCCTGGATCACCTTCAGTAAATGTTAAATGGTTGTGGTTTGTTTGCTTGGTTTGGATTTTTGTTTCTTTATATGTTCTCCAGAATATCTTCATTATATTAAAAAAAAAAAAGTAGTTACATTTTGCAAGTATTTTATCTGAGTGACTTGAGTCAGTGCAGAAATTCTGAATGAAGCCCCACGTTCCCTTGAGTCTGTTTTCATCTTTGTAGGCCTTGATCTTAAAAAGGCTTAACTTCACATGCTGTGCTGGTGCTTAAATATAAATAATCCTGTTGGTTTACTCTGCTTATGTGTGCGCTTATAGTTTGGAAAATTAGGGCATTAATGGTAACACATGCTTAGGATGGGATTTAATCACAGAGCTGTATCTGTGTACCAGAAGATAATTTTGCCAAAATCATAACACGTGCAGGCAAAGGAGAATGCGTATTTCTTTTTCTTTGTAGCTCTTGCCAAACCGCAATGTCTTTTGCAAAACTTTAATTTGTGTAGTGACACACTTTCCTGATTGATTTTAAAAAAAAAAAAAAAAAGGGCTTTGCCTTACAGTAGAGAAGGAGCCTGGTTCAGGTGTATTGCACCGAGGAGTGCTGTAGTGGTGAGTCATGCACAAACACAGGCAGTAAAGTCATGAAGCTCAAGGTTGGTTTATTGTATGCAAATTGTATGCAAACTGCTGTGGCCTTCCTTCAGTTGCTAGGTATTTCTGTCTTCTAATACAGGTTATCTGTGGTCATTCAGAAACCCCATGAGAAATTTTTGAATAGGTAGACTGACAATAGAAATGACTACAAAGAAGTCCAGGTGTTCACAAATTACATCTTGCCGGTGCTGCTGCTTACAGAGCCGATAGAAATGTCAGTCATGGTAGCTGGCAGCATAGGTTTTATTTAGGGAAATCAGGATGTCCGAAGTCTGTTGCTTTTTCCATCCTTGCTATGCTCCAACTTCACCAAACAAAACCTGTATTAAAAAGCATTACACAGTATGAAGTAATTGTTCTTTTAGGACGATGGGTCATGACTGCCCAGGTGTCGAGTGGATGTTCAAAATGATGATCCTACTCCAAAATCTGAGATCTCCCTTTTGTCTTTCCTGTTTCATATCTATATGTCAGAGAACAATTTCTTTTCACAAGAGGCTGGAAAATTTTTCAAGGTTTATTTTTCCTGGTTTGGGGGTCAGGCTCATCCTCAGTCTGGAAAGAGAGCTTGCTTTGTGATTTCTGTTTTGTCTTTTTTTATTTCGACCCAGGAGAGCAGATCTTTTCAGATACTAAAATGTCACTTGCTTGAATTGTGAGATTTAAAAAGCTTCTAAAATAAAAGTAATGAATGGTTTATCCATTTCAAACCTGTTGATTTACTCTGGGTATGATTCTGAATTCCAATACTGCATTTACAGCCTTTGTCTAATTACATTTTAAGGGTATAAACAATTCAAGGGGAAATACACAATTAAGGGAGAAGATGTCTGTGCAATATGCTCCTCAGTAATGAAATTCAATGGAGTATTGCTGGCAATGAGTTTTATTTTTAAATGCATTTGCCACATTTAACTGCATTTATTTAGCTTTTCAATACCTTATCCTAGCCAGCATTTTACTTTCCTTTTTTCGGTGTCCTCATTATTCTGTGTAAACAGGAGTCTGAAAGACTTTGGAAGTTATATTTGTGTTTACAGGAAAAATCACAACTTGTCCATTCTTCAGTTGAATAATCCATTGAAACTGCAAATCCTTTTCAAATGATCTAGCTGAATCTCCAGATGTTCCTCTAATTGCATCCAGAAAAGCTTATATTCAGTCACATATAAGTCTCAAAGCTCATTTGAGAAGCTTAGGTAATTTATTAATTCACCTGAATTGTTTCTTCCACCTCTGAATTTAAGCTGATGAAAATTCAGCTCTTTTAAATGTGCCTTTATTTTTGTCCTTTAGGAAAAAAAATATTTGTTTGCATAGAGAAGCTGCACTTAGCTGTGGTAAATGGCTTCTTTGAATCATGGACAGAAGCTTTATGGGACTCCTTGTGATTCCACAGGAGTCTTATTTTCATTTACTGCCCTACTAATCATAAAAAGTTGGCAGTCACTGGAAAGCAAAGTGACTAATGTCATCTCACTGCTCTTCACACCACGGCAAGAAGCATATTCCTTTGATCCAAATTGCCATTAGAACTGCTATTCAGATAATAACAGTGGGAGATTTAGCTTAGATACTAGGAAGAAACTCCATCTCTAAGGATACATGAGGACTTGCACAAATAATGCAGAGAGCTTGTTTTATCTCTTGTACTGGAGTTTTAAAAAAGAGGTTAGACAAATATTTGAGAAAAGGGTATAGCTGGCCTTGTTTTGCAGTAACAACGATTGCCAAGATGACTTCTGGGAGCCCTGTGCTGCTCTATATTTACATGGTCACGTGCTGGGTATGATATGGATTGGACTCTGAGAAATAATTATATGGCACTCGTAGCGCCATGGTATTCAAAACTGACCTGCTTTATGTTGTGGACTGTTTTGGGTCATTTCTTCTGTAGGTATCAGAGTACCTACAGCTTTCTCAAATGCTCATACTGCAATAAGATTGCATTTATGTGTGCCAGCACTGCTTTGGGGTATGTACTGCCAGTCTGTAGTCACCCTAGACTAGAAAATGGCAACTCAAAACTTGAATATCCCTTCTGCTGTGATTGTGCTGTGGTACAAGGTGTTTTTAGAGTGGTAGAGACTATACTTCTCGGTCACAGGAACTTGCATTTAACGCATCCAGAAACAATTGAAACTATTCACATGCTTGTTCCATGGTTTTAGAACAGAATTACTTTTGCCTTGCCTGTTTTATATTGGCTACGTGCACAGTACCAGCGCACTGAAGCTTCAGTTTAATTCACTTGTCGTCAAGAGGAGCTTAAAAGCTTGTATATTGAGAGGCCGAATTTGAAGTGCACTCCAGTCTGAAAATACTTTATCTTTTATGCGTAAGTGTAACACTGATATATGTTCAGCAAAAATATTGCCATTTCAGTTACATCTGAAGAGATTAAAACAATGGAAACAGTCATAGATGTGACAATTACTTTCCCCTACTTTCTGACAACATAAGCATTGGCTAGTGAGAATTAAAGCTGTTGGTAGTGGTACTTTCAGTGAAAATACCTTTTAGGTTAGGTAATGCATTATCTGATCTATCTTGAGAAAAGAATAACTGAGAGAGTTACTTTTCATTTTGCCTCTCAAAATTGGTTTCCGATCAGAAATGACCACCTCTGCATTGTGATGTGGAGGAAACTATGGACCTGTGTTCAAAAAAGGAGCACTTTAACCCATGTAAATGCAAATGTTCAGACAAGGTTTTTAAATAGGATTCTAGGAGCTGATGAAAGCATACAGGTGTGTGATTAAGGCTAAAGAGACTGAGAGAAGCTTTGGAAAGAGAATGCTGCTGAGCTCCCAATAAAATAATAAACATCTGTGTGTCAAAAATAACCTCTCCCAGTGGCCTTAGCCCAGCAAGGTGTACAGATGGAAGTCTGGGTGTTCTTGAGATAGCTGCCTCTGTAAATAAGGGAAAGGCTTGAAGTTTTCTTAGGATATTGAAAGGAATGAGGAGATACATATTTTATCAAGTATTTTTATGTCATTGCCATGATTATTATTTTTAAAGAGACCTTACCTAAATATTATCCTTACTTCTGAAATAGCCTTACCACAAGATACTACAGCTGAACATGTGACGGTGTGCATCAAATCTGGTTTTGCTGCACACAGTGTATATACTTTAGTCAATAATTCACAAGAATGGAGGTAGGATCTTACACTACTTTCAATAAAATGTAGTCTTGGGCATCTTGCTGCTGGCCCATTTGTCTCATTAAAAAAGGCCTGTTTAAAAAAAAAATCAAAACAATGAAATACCAGCTAAAAGGTCTGCATTTAAATCAGGCTATATTTGGCACAGTTAAGTTTCAGAATGGCATCAGAGAAGCAAGGACAGTTACCAACTAACATTTTGTTTGATAGAGAAATGAAAAAACACAGTAGTCTGTGCTGCTAGGAGCTGATATCAGAGTCACTGGGGGCTTGTGGATGTATACGAGACGGATAAGAGAAAAAAAACAGCTCAATGTGATTTGGGGTCCTTAGGGCAGCCACCAGAACATGGACACAACAGGGAAAATAGTGGCTAACACAGGTGGTGTCACAAGAAGTTGCTTTTTAGTCATATGCAGTGTCACCTTTGAGGTATAGGATGAAACAGGCAACAATGCTACACAATCGCACAAGGGGGGGAGGTGGGGAAGGGAATTGGCTTTTTAGCATGAGTGTAGACAGGCAACATCAGGCAGCACAGGCTGCAGTGGTGAAGCCGCTGAACCTCAGGGCTCGGTGTTCCCAAGTCCCAGGGGTGTGGATGGCCTGTGAGCTGTATGCTGGCCATGGAGAGTCTCCAAGATCCCTGTGAGCTAACTGAATACTGTTTGCACCTTGCTTGTATTTGAAAATTCACATTACGTTAATGCAGGTGGATTTGTATTGGTGTTATCAGCCTGGGAGAAGTTGTGGGGGAAACTTTGAAGAGAAATTACCTAGAAGTCACAGAAGGTAGTGGTTGTGCTATAAAGCGACTTAGGTTAAATGATGCTGATCATCTGGGATTTGTAGTTTGAACTCAGGTTGTAGACAGGCTAATGTCCTGTCTCACAGGCTGGAATATCTGTCTGCTCTCCTCATCTGGACAATAAACTGCAGTTTCTGGCAGTAACCTGCAAAGCTGAGTGATGTGTTAACAGATCCTTGCATGCTGGCAGATTGGCTTCTAGAAATCATGGATAAATTACTCCTGTAGGTGCATACAGTGCTTTATATTGCATATAAGGTATTCTACAATGAGAGGATTCTCCCAGCCAGCCTTCCTGTGCTTGACTCATAGTGAACTTCAGTGGCAGAGTGAACCAGGAACAGAACCAGGTACAGAACCAGGTGTAGCTATAGTGCCTGCTTTGGTGGGTCCTCCAGTCCATCAGATCTGCCTCTTAAAACTGCAGTGACTCACAGTGTAGATGCGCTATTCCTGTGCAAAGCAGTTACACTGCGTGTCCCCTCCGTTTTGGCATTCTTACAAAGTACTATCATTGCTGCAAGACTTCTCCAATTTTTGGTTCAATTATCAGATCTTTGGCTCGTAGCCTGAAGACTTTCATCATAGTTTTAATAAGTATAATCAGGAGTTTAGAGCATGTGAACTAACGTGGGAAATAAAGGGTAATTCTTCTCAGAGTCAGAAACGGCTACATGTCCCCTCACAGACAGTTTGATCTCTCTTTCTGGCAAATGCACAAGGTTTCATTACTCCCCAAGCACAAGGCAAGACAGATGGCAGGTGGAAACAAACACCAGCGTGGAACGTCCCAACACCGCAATCACTGCAGTCTTGCACAGCCACATTCCTGGATGTTTGGATTTGAACACGGGCATCCACACACGAGCGTGCATTCTGTATTCCGGCTATACAGGGACAGATCTGCTACATCTCTTCACCTTTACTGCAGTAATTGGTGATTTTGTTTTCCATAACAGCAACCATTTCAAAGAATTAATTTTCTCCATAGTGTGTCGTCCCGTGTCGTGTGTGTTGTCGTCCCCCCCCAGATTTTAGAGCTTGTCTTCAAGAAATTATCTTGAGCTTGTCTTCAAGAAATTAGAGCTTGTCTTCAACAGGGAATGGATTAACAGATAAGAGTTTACATCTACCGATGAGTGAAGTGTTTCAGTGCAAAAAAGGCCTAGTGTTTAAATAAGGTAAATAACCATGTTGTTCGCAGGTTAACCAAAGAGTAAAACTAGAACTAATTGTATTCTGGTGTGTTTTCTCGTGAATATATGACATGACATATCCTCACCTGTCTTACTGCATTGAAAAGGAGCTGTTCAACATCTTATGAATCAACTTTTTGTAGACAAGCTTTAACAATTGCCTGTCCTGAAATGTTGTTCTCTTTCTCTCTGTCTTTGTTCTACCGTATTTTTCACTGGTAAGAGGAATGTAGGGGAAGAGTCAAAAGAACATTTTGGTTATTCACGAAACTCAATTATTTGTTTCCAAACCCAATATGAAATGTTACAGTACAAAAAAGACTGCGATCCTCATTTAGAGGGATTAGCAGGGCTAAGGTATATATACACTGCTCATTTCCATCACAGTGCATTGTATATATGTTGAATAACACTTTTGTTATTGTTGCAGGAAGCATAGGACATTTAAAACCAATATTAAGGCTTTTCAAAGGTAGAGTGAATTCACCTTACAGCTTGGGTTTGGCAGTATATACCCCATACAATGCTTGCCCAGATTTTGAGGATTTATATTTTATTTTCTTAAACAGCTTGCACAGTGCAGCCACTGAAGATGTGTACTGGGCAGAAGAAAGAAGTTGGACAAATTCTTTTGATGTCTCCCTACACTGTTATAATTCTTGACAGAATAACTATTTGTCAGCGAATAAATTCCTGAAGGAGAAGCAGCATATTGGATTTCTCTGTATTTTATCTTGCATGGAATATAGCAGAATCATCAGTAATACACATCAGTGGAGAACAGGGAGGGACTTAGCAAACTGAGAGGTAGCTTGCTCCAAAAGCTCATATTCTGATAATTAAAAGGTTAAAAAGTTTTTTAAAGTCACAGTACTTATTTTTCCGAAAGAAGCTGATACACTGATATATTCTATTGCCTGTAGAAGATGCCTTTCTAAAGGAATAGGCACTTCTGCAGTTGCTGGAAGTAAAGGAATGTGCCAAAATGAAGTTGGCACAGTTGTTCCATGTGTGTTAATATTGAGGCTTTAAGGACACCAGTTATTAAAAAAAACCCAAATCTTCCCTCTACTTGTAAAGGAAATTGTTCAGAAGTATTCCCTTAACTTATTACAGGCTTTCCACATGGATACAGGCTTATTCACAATTTCTCTTATTTCTTTAATGGGCAGAGTGATTCAGTTGCACACATATTTGGAGCCATGTCTCTCAGCGTGTCTGGGAGTGTCCAGGCATGTGACTTGAATCCACAGCTGCCTTTAGCTACCAAAAAGAGCAGGTCTGAAATCTGCCAGAACAGGTCGCTTTGCTATTTGATCCTGCCTAGGATGGGAGGGATTAATTAGATTACCCTTAGAGACAAGTCCAGCTCTATTTTTTTCACCTGTTCCAAGATAAAAGCTATTGGTTACCATTGATGGCCATTCCTGATTTTATTTTTTTTAAAAAAGTAATCTTTTGAAACTACTTGGCCTGAGGTCCAGAAACAGTTCACAGTGGCCATTTCAGTACACAGAAAATTATTAAAATGTAGAGAACTCTACATCATGTTACTTAACTTGTGAATTTTAGACATAACTTTTGCTGCAGGATGTGAGAGATTGCATTGTAGTCACTCACATTTCAAGGCTCTTTTCTTGCTGTCTTGATTTTTTTCTTCTCTCTTCTGTAAAAGGTAGTTATGATGAAGCAGAGGAAGAGAGGTGGGAGAAGAATATATTTTAAACTCTTAATAGTATTTTTATCTAAACTCAATAAGCATCTTGCCAACCTCAATAAAAGCTGAACTATGTTTTCTTGTTTTCAACATGTCATCTTTTGATGGAAATTCATCACAAATTTTTTCAGAAAACCTCCTTGTGGTTTGTTTCTATAGTATTAAGACAAAAAAGAAACCCTGTCATGTTTACATGTGGTGACCTGCCACAAAACTCTCTCCCCTCCCCCCCCCCCCCAAAAAAAAAGAAAAAAACAAACCAAACCAACCCCAACAACCAAACCTCACCTAACTTTTTAAAGTGTCACAATGCCAGTAAAAGCTCTTCATGTGTCCCAGCTGTTTAAGTCTGGCATTTTATTTTGACTTTGTGAAGTTTGTTTGTTTCCCCAATCTAGCTACTGTTTAATAAATTGCTAATCTATGGCTTTCTTTAGTGTTTTTACTGGATATCCTTACAGAATCATGGCACTGCCCCCAACGGGTCTGCATGCTGGAAAGAGAGGAGCCCCAGGGCTCCAAGCAATTGTTGACAAATCATTTTATAGAATCATAGAATGGTTTAGGCTGGAAGAGACCTTAAATATCATCTAATTCCCAGCCCCCAGCCGTGGGCAGGGACACCTTCCGCTAGACCAGGTTGCTCAAAGCCCTGTCCAACCTGGGCTTGAATACATCCAGGGATGGGGCATCCACAGCTTCTCTGGGCAACCTGTGCCAGTGCCTCACCACCCCCATAGTGAAGAATTTCTTCCTTGTATCTGATTTAAATCTAGCCTCTTTCAGTTTAAAGCCATTACACCTTGTCCTTTCACTACGTGCCCTTGTAAAAAGTCCCTCTCCAGCTTTCTTACAGGCCCCCTTCAGGTACTGGAAGGTTGCTATAAGGTCTCCCCAGAGCCTTTTCTTCTCCAGGCTAAAAACTTTGACTCTCTCAGCCTGTCTTCACAGGAGAGGTGCTTTAGCCCTCTGATCATCTTTGTGGCCCTCCTCTGGACTTGCTCCAACAAGTCCATGTCCTCCTTCTGTTGGGGACCTCAGAGCTGGATGCAGTACTGCAGGTGGGGTCTCAGCAGAGCAGACGGGGAGAATCCCCTCCCTTGACCTGCTGGTTACAACTTTTTTGGTGCATCACAGGATACGGTTGGCCTTCTGGGCTGCAAGCGCACATTGCTGGGTCATGTTGAGCTTCTTGTCAACCAATGCCCTCAGGCCCTTCTCCTCAGGGCTGCTCTCAATTTGTTTTCTGCTCAGCCTGTATTTGTGCTTGGGATTGCCCCAACCCATATGCAGGACCTTGCACTTGTTCTTGAACTGTATGAGGTTCACGTGAGCCCCACCTTTCAAGCCTGTCAGGGTCCTTCTGGATGGCATCCCATCCCTCAGGCATGTCAACTGCACCACACAGCTTGGGGTCATCGGCAAACTTGCTGAGGGTGCACTTGATTTACTGCTGGAGGTCTCATGTTGCTTGGTGCAAGCAAAGGAGTACTCTTTGCATGCTGCCTTTTCTGTAATTGTTGTTTTTAGTGTTTTGTGTGTGTGGCCAAATTGCTGTCTGAGGTGTCAGAAAATCAAATGTCTCTGTACTGTTTATCTGCAGTGCACAGCTAGAAAGCCCTAACTGGTGTGTTTTCAACCTCTGTGCTGTTGATTCCAAAGATGATAACATCCTTAAAAACCAAAATAAAATAAAACAGGAGTCCAGTGTTTGCATATGTCATCATTGCTCTCGGTCAGTAAATGGCTTGCTTCAAGCACATTCAGAGGCCTGAAAGTAGTGTTTCCAGATATCTGCCTAAGTAAATATTGCATAGGAAATAGAGGTGAGTGTGCTAAAAGCTTTGCAGTCCTGTGCCAATTTGATTTGTCCTTTGGAGAACTAAACCTTGTGTCTCGTGTGGTGGACTTTTGCAGTGACTGCTGACAATAAACTGTCACATGCGGCTGTGGTGAGATTGAATGAGATGCTGGATGTCATCAGCTGAAATACAACTAAGGCAAAAAGCATTTTCAAGACACTTGAAAATTATGACAGTTCACACATTTTTCTGAGGAGGAAGGCTACCAGGAATTTAGGATAAAGAAGTTTTGGAGTTTGGAAATTCATTTGCATATCTTGTACTGTCAAGCCTCAGAAAAAAGAAAAATCATAGTATGCATACGTTTGGCTAGCTGTGATACTGTGCATATTTATAAGCTGAAAAGATAGCAATCAAGGTTCAAATGTTCCACAGAAATACCATTTCAAAACACTGTCAAGGAAACTGAAGGACAAGGGAAATTTGTGACATTTTATGATACTGGCAAATTTAAATTAGCTGAAAGGTTTAGAACCAGATTCTCATGCAGTATAAATCATTACTTTGAGCAGTGCTCGCTCTTCATATCAGCAGAAATCTGACCATTAGAGTGCAAGTTCTTCTGCTTTCTTAACTTTTGATTATAACCAACAACAATGCTATTGAGAGCTCACATTAAAACCAAACACCTCGCCACCTAAAACCCAGAAAAACCCAGAATCTGCAGGAGGCAAGGGTAGGCTAAATGGAACCAAGAAAAGAAAAATCAGAAGAATGGAGTTAGTGCTGAGTCAGAGCAAGATAGTAAAGGAGGAGAAGGCTGCTGGGGAGAAAAATCCATTACTTTTTTTTTTTTTGCTATCTGTCAGGAAGATAAATCTTTCTCTTTGGGGTAGCATTTTAGACCTGCGCACCCCTCTTTATTCTCATTAGAGGCACAAAGCTTCCACTCAGCACCAGAGGTTCAGTACCTCTCTCCTCCCCATCCTCATGGGCAGTTGGCTCCAGGTTAGTGCCAGAACAGCACTTGGATATAAACAGGCAAGTCTGAAAATACCAGCATTGATTCCAGTTCAGGTGTCATCCTGAGCCGCAGTCCCATCTGGGGGATGCTCTGAAACGCAGGCTGCCTGCAGGGTTTGCATTACGTGTCTGCACACAGAGCTCGCATTCCCTGCCTGTGGTTCCTTCGCATGTTCTTCACTGATTTATATCAACCTACCATTTGTACATATTTATTAATTTTCTATTTTTCATGTGTAATTTATAAAAGAAAATACTTCCAGTTTTCCAGAATAGAAACAGTTGCTCTGGCAATAAAAGTAGGGAACCAGCGTCAGAGCTCCTTTCACTAAGACTTGCTGATTTTTATTCTCAGCAGAACTGCAAGTGTGGATTTCAGGCACATTTGTTGGATAGCTTTTCTAACGTTCGCTGCAGCTGCACAATGTATTTGCAGTACCCCTTGCACATACTGCTGCATACCTACATCTGTGTTATAAATGAATAAATGTATCTGTGGTCCATGCAATTAAGAATGAATAGCCATGTAAAAAAGATACCAGAGTTGTTTCCATGCAATGGTGATATCCATAAAAATAGATCATTGCACAGTAAATGGGCTGTTTATAGATGTAGTTTTCTTTTTACTTTAAAATGCCAGTTGGCTGCAGCACATTCCCACCTCTACCACCTGCTTAAGTTATTATTATGGGATTTTTTTCCTAATACTGAACTAACATTGAACTATAAATATGTTCTTTATTCTCTTTGAAGTTCTGGCACTTGTAGGCACTGGTTATGTGTCTGTGTGGGTGTCTGGAGGTGGTCAGTGCTGTGCAGCTGCTGAATTCACTGATTAAAATAGTAAGAGGGTGGTCCTGGCTTCACCAAAGCAAAGGCAAAATTTCCATTACCTCAAAATTCATCCCACAGAGGGATGAACAGTTGAGGCAGCTTTGACTCATCTCAGTGGTTGGTTTTTTTGTTTTGGTTTGTTGTTTTGTTTGGTTTTTTTTTTTTTTTAAACTAATCCCAGTTGTCTGGCATAATAACGCATTGGTAGTGCTTTAACAGGGAGTTACCGTTACTTTTTTCCAAGGAGTAGGATCTAACTGCAGCTGGCTGTGGCTAGTTAGGCAAGTTGAGAATCTTGCCCTGGTATGCTAAGATTTTTGTCCAAGGGCAGAATCAACTATGAAAGCTGGTTGAAATCTGGAAAGGAATTATTCCTTTAGAATTAGATTCATAACATATTGGGTGTACTGGGACTAAGTTTTTTAGGAACTTTTTAGGGTGCCAGGAGGATCCGGGTAATTAATTTAACAAGAATTTTTACAAAATGCTAGAACAAATTGGTGTTTAAATTTGGTATAATTTATTCTCTGCTCACAAGGAGTTTTTAGTTGAATAAGTACTCCTAGGAGGTTTTGGAACAAAGGAATAATCAGTGGAGAATATATTCCCAGAATTGGTCTCATTCAGTGATGCTCGTTTAGTATTTTGTAACAAACTCAACAGCAGTGTTAGTTAGGAAGAAACATCTGTCTTGAAAAATACATATACGTTACTGTTTAGCTGGTTGACAGTAATAACTTAACAGTTCTTGTACTGCAGAATGTTTGTGCTTCTCTGCGATGTTGCTGTAGCAGAGGCTAATCGTCTTGTGCTGCTCCGCGTGTGCGAACAGAGGGAATGCTGCACCCCAGTATGCAGCGGGGTGCATGTGGGAAGAATTCTGAGCCTCAGTTACGTGAGCCAGTTCAGTTTCTCTCACAGTATGTGCTGGTTTTGATGCGTATATGGTCAAGTGTCGAAATAGTGAATATCTTAGGAAAAAAAGGTGTTTTTTACATCTGTGCTCTGATGCTCTCTCTTACCTTTCCACGGTTTGTGAATGCCACTGTTTGTTTTGTCAAATTTAAAGGCTCAAAGGACAGAACCGCTAATGGAAGACAACACGGTAGGTTTCAGTTTTATCGTTCCGTACTCCTCAATTGTCAGTGTCATTTCCAGCAGAAAAATTTTTTGAGCTATGTGAAATAGCAAATAATTTAATTGTATCAGTGTGTATAAGTAGCTTCACCTGTTAGACAATGTCACACACATTTGATAGAGGGAGATCTTTAAGAATGCCAGTATTTCTTAAGGAAATTATAAGAAAACAAGCTGCTAGAGTTTGTCTCGTTCATTCATACAGAATATTATAATAGTAAATCTACTCTTTAAAAGTGAAATGGAAGTTTCAAGAGTTGAAAACTTTTCAATATACTTATTTTTGGTTTTGTATGCTGGTTATCATATCTGTCTGTGGATTCTTCAGAGGCTTCCTCGTTTGCATGACTGTGTACCGCATCACAGCCTCGGTATGCCAGCGCTGGCGGGCTGCCTGCCTTGCTGCCGAACGTTTCTGGGACCGGAGCTTTCTTGTTACCGCCGTGGCATAGCTATGTTGACATTTGCAAGCTGTGTTCAGTGGACCCATGCTAGCAAATACTGACATGGTTGCATTAAGTACAGCCTTTAGTTATTTTCCCTTTTTGCTTCTCTTCTGCCTCTGCATTTGGATGGCCGTCTCCACATGAGTATCATACACAGAGATAGGGGAACTGGGGTAGCATCGTTGCGAGCGTCAGACTCATGATGTTGATGTGCAAAGGCCTCTGGGCAGAGTATCAGGTTCTGAGTGGTTGTTTGGAACTGGAACCCCTATATTGCTGAAGAATGCACCAATGTCTGTGCCTTTAAAATGCTGCATTAGTGAGATGCTGTGGCATAGTTATAAATGTTGCAAAATAGAAAGTTCAGCATTGCAGGAGAGACTGAACTGCCAGAGTAACAAGCTTATCACTGGGAAGATAAATCATGTCAGAAATTCCAACAAGTCTGTCTCTTTCCTGTGAGCAAAAATCTATTCAGTGACCAGCATAGATTTCTAATAACGTAAAATGAGAATATTTTATGTTTACATTCTTTTTGTCCACGTATTGACTTTTTATTTTTACTCAACTATCATGCAAGAGTTGTCAGTGAATAGAAGAATCTGAGTTAAGAGTGTGAGTGTGTATTCATATGTTTACTTAATTATTCACAGTTTTTACTACACCTCATCAGTAGGTACTGAATTCACTGTAAGCATAATTCCAGAAGAATTAGGCAATTCCTGTTAGAAAGCAGCATGTATGTTCGGAGGGTGGGTGGATGATGTCCAGATCTATTTGTGCTTTTTTACAGTTTGTGTGCAAATGAGACTATTCTTTCTGCCTCTGTGTATAGTCTCTGTGATTTCTTCCTCTATGTAGTGACAGGCACAGACTTCAGGAGGACTGTAGCTTTCTTTTTAGATTCCATAGCAGTATCAATTTGCCAACACCCACCCACCCCCCACCCCCCCCCGTAAATCGTATCAGAGTTGGAAAGGATGCTAAATCCCTTTAGTGAGGGAAAAGAATGATGATTTGAGTCAGTCTTTTGGATTTCTTCCTGCAAAGGTCTGAAAATCAGCTTATTAGACCTGATTAGAATATTCTCATAAGAAAAAATCATATTATCACAAGGTACTGCTTAAGACAAAATGTTTTATTTTTGGAGAGGTGTTAACTTTTCCTCCTGCTGTCACCTTCACCATACTTTGATCCTTATCTGCTCTAGCAAATCAAAGGTCTGATTTTGACAATAAGTTCATATTTTCTTTCTTTGGTTCTTTTCCCTCCCTGAAGCCTCTAATAGAAGTAGTCTTCTCTTGTTTACATCACTGATATTTTTCTTTTCCATAGCCAGGAAGTCAAACATTGCAGAGTGCTTTCTGCTTTGTGAGTGTGTGTGAGACTTCAGGTTTCCTGGTGTTTAGGTTGTTTCAGTTACAAGACAGAAGTCCCTATGAATATATTGAAGGTCTGTGAATGCTTGGATTTATATGCTGTATTTGTGACTTCTCTTAATCCATTTTAAGGTATAGTAGGCTCTGGCTTGCCAGCTTTTAAAAGAGGCTATTAGTGTCAGAAATGGGAACAGCTCTAATTCGACATCTTTTTGGGACATTATCATGAGGTTTGCAAACATTGATGTGTGCGCTGGAATGGAAACAGAGAACAGCAGATTAAAAACATGGCCCTCTGTCAGCTTCATTAGCTCATCTGGTAACAAAATGAAGCATCTTTTGATCATAGAAATGATTATCAGAAGGTACTTCTGGAGGACTGTAGACCAGTCTCCTGCTTGAAGTGGGGTTATTGCCCACACTGCATCAGGGCAGTCTTGCAATTCCTGAGTCTTCAAAACCTCTGAAGATGTAGTTTCTGCAGCCTCTCCTTTTGACCTGTTCAAAGGCTGTGCTACCCTCATGGTAAAAATGCTCTCCAGCTCATTTCTTCTGTACAGAAGGATGAGAGTGCCATAGAAGGCCCTAAAAGCTGAGCTTTTACTGTGGAGGATCTCTCTCAATTCAGGCAAAAGTTTCTCCTCTCACAGCCCTTTCCTAGAGCTACCTCTTGAAGAAAGGTCTTTCCAAATCCTCTGGGGTTTTTGGGAGTTGTTTAACCGGATACATCAGCAGACGAGCTTAACATGAGTACGGATGGCTAATACAGGGAGCCTCTGCTGAAAATGCAGCTTATAGTCTTTGCTTCTCAACAGCTGATTAATTTTGTAGCGTTCCTTACCAAAGCTCACTGCAGAAAATCAGATGATTTTCGTAGACCATTACAGCAATGATATAGCAATGTATTATTTAGTAAACAGGCTTTCATGCATAGTTTGTTTCATATTATCATCACACACTTTAGTTCAGCTTTGAAGGGTCCTTTTTTTCTTTCTTCTTTTTTATTTCTTATTTAAGACTGGGTATCTAATAGTGATGTCTTCAGCTATTTGTAAACAGATTTGCAACCACACTTAAAAGGTGAATTTATTTTATATAGAAGCACAGCACGCATTTTTGCCAGAAGTTTCAATCTGCAATAGGTAGCATTGACTTCCTACTGTGACAGGTACAGATAGGCAGAAAATAACCCCTTCCTGGCTCAGGAATTCAAAAGCTCTGATACAGATGAGACTGGCTTGACCTTTCCAGTTTTCAGACAGTGTGTTTGAAACGTCTGCAGCAAATACAGTATGCATGACTTTGGTATTGCAGGAACTATTTATTCACTGTGGTTAGGAATGTTGGAGAGGTCAAAGCAGGAATATATCTGGGCTGGTTGATGTTTGCTACGTAATGTACAGAGACTGAGTTGCTGCAATAAGATATAGAGGTGGGCAAAGAGTGAAGGCTGTTTATTGCTGAAAGTTCTGCTGTGGCAGATGTTCTAACAGAAGTTCTTCCTCTGGATGCAGCAGTTTTTGGTTGCACTTATGACAGTATATCCTGAATGAGCATATTTGTTTTTGAAAGAACTTAGCAGAAACACTGAGGACCTGAGCTTCAGATGCAGATATATTTTTTTAAAAACTGTGTCTAGAAGACGTCCTTAGACTTACTTGCAACTTATTTTCAAAGGAAGCAGTGATCCAACCATATGCAGCTTTTTTTATGGTTTATCGATCCCCTTGAGCCAGCTAAGTTAAGGAAAAACAATTCAGCGCAGAGATATCATGTGTTTGCAGACACAGTGTCAGAACTGCTGAACGCGACCAGCACTGTCACAGCTGGTTTGCCTGACCAGGACAGTCCTAGTGCTGTTCCTGATGAAGAAAACTGGCTTCCATAGCCTCAGAAAATAAGCCTTTCAGAAATTACGAACAAAGAACCCCCATCATTTGAAAGTAAATATTTAATCATGGCTTGTCTTTAACAGAATACTTTCATTCATTTATTTAGTCATTCATCTGTTCCCTAGCATGTTTGACTGCTTGGCAAGTATTAATCGTGACCTCCTCCTGGTCTTTGACTGACAGGATCCTTTCTGCAATGTTTTATTTGGAAGGAGTTTCTGTAGCAAAGGTGGCAGGCAGCATCTGCTGACAAGTATTACAGTAATTGTTATCTGTAACATCAAAACCACTTAGTAGCAGACTTGTTGGGTGAAGAACCTTCTACTCTGCTCTTTACGGCAGCAAGATAATCGTTATTGTGTTTCAGAGCATGACAAGATTTTCTCCTAGTATCGTATATCTATGCACAAATCTTCTCTTGGGTGCTACTTGCATGAACTTACTTTGTATTTAAATTCTATTACCAGTGTGCTTAGTTTGGGGAAATAAATGAAACAATGCAGCATATTGCTCTGCTTTGTTCGATTTTAATTTTGACTTGAGCATTCTGTTTGGCACTGCAAACAATCTGCGGTCACAAACAAACTGAAAGCAAGTATATCGTGGTTAAGTTAAAAGTAGTAGCTTGGTTAATGGTCTCAAAGCACCATCAGCTTGACAGATATGACAGTTCTGGGATTTTTGACTTCTCTGGATATGTTCTTGAGGGAGCTGAAAAATGGGAATCTTAAGGACTCATTTCTGAAGAGGAATCACGATGGGGCCTGGCATGTTCTTGTTAGAACTGGGAATGCGGACTGAGGCCTGGAGGTGAAAAACAAGATCAGGCTGACATTTCAGATTAGATTCTCCTTTGTTCTGAATGTTTTTCTCTGGGAAATTTTCTTGAAAGGAATTACATTTCTTGAAATGGAGGTTAATTCTTGATATTTATTGTTATTTAAGAGTTTTCACCCTAGATCTTAGAGAGCTTTTCTGAAGTTATACAAAGGAAAATTCTGTTTCTAATGTTGACTTTAGTGCAGACTGTTCAGTACCCATTTTCCCCATAACTGACTTGCAGGAGTTTGCGTCTTGCAAGTACCGTGTTGTCAAAGTAACAAATCATATTGGTTTCAAAATGCCCATCATGTCTTTGATGATATCTAAATAATAATGATTGTGAGCAAAATCTGTCATCTTCTGTCAATTTGATTCTTCTAGAAATTCTAAAATTCACACAGGAGACCACCTCTAGCTCTGTCATGAATGACAGTTCAATGTTGGATTTGCTTTACTTCTGTAGCTTTTAAAGCATAAACTTTAAGTCTGTTTGTCATCTGTTTTTCGTGCCCACCTCAACCCCAACCCCCACCACCCCAGAATTGGGGAATTGTATTTCAGCCTCAGCAAGGTCATTTTAATGTGGCTTTTTTCCTTACAAACTGTTCCAATTTTTGAAAAGTTTATGTAGAAGTTCTAAAACAAATTGAGAAGGTATGTTTGTAGACGTATATTTTAGGTATATTTTGTAGCTGGGAGAAATATTTTCTTTGTAGTGCAGGTGAAATGGGAAATATTGCTATTACTGAACATGTCTCTCTTCTTCTAGTGTTTAAGTATCTCGTCATTAACCCCAGGTCTTTCTGTGGTCTAGGCATGCAAGGAATGCATTTCCAAGGTCTCGGCAGACATGAGATGTATTATTTCTTGGAACTTGTAATAACATCCATCAGTCGTCTTTGGCAGGCTTTCATAATATTCCCATGATGGTCGTTTGGCATGTGATTTACTCTATGATCTTGCCAGTACAGTCACCTCTTCCTTATGACTGTCAAAGTATTTTAGCTTTGCACCTTCATACACATGTGATGTCGCATGTATATTCATATACAGATATGTGTGCATACAAATATGCCCAACCCCCTCTTATTTATTTTTAAAACATTTATAAAATAGGTGCATGGTTAAAATGCTGTCTAGTCATAGGGAAGAGATGAATCAAATAACAAGATTATACATCTAAATATGGATAGAGGATTAGATGGAGCTCTTAGAAAAGAGCTCATCTTACCTGGAGATCTTAAGATGTTTCTGCCACTGGGTACCACCACGTTCTGGGGGGATGCCACTGAGCTAAGAAGCTGAGGTGCCAAAGTGAATTTTTCAAAACTTATAATAATAATAATTTCTAGCTAACATTTTGTTTTGAGCCTTAGATAAAATTATACTGATAGGTTGGTAATTTTTTTTTTCCTTTGAGGGGAAAATATCTATCTGTAGAAGTGCTATAATCTCTTGTGGCATTCTATACAAATGTTTTTAATCTATTTGCTTTGAGCATGTATTACCATTTGCTAGTGATTGCAGCTTCAGTGAAAGGTCTGAGTGTTGTCTATTCACCCTGCGCTGTATGAAGCAATTACCTTCAGGTATTAATATGTGCTTGTAATTTTTCTTTTTATTTCTGTTCTCCAAACATGAAAGCAAACACTTTTGAGAGGGAAAAAATATTCCTTTGTCAGAAGCTCTGGTAATTAACACAAATAAGTAAAGTCAGTCTCTCCTTGTTTGATAATGATGGTTTTATAGGTAGAGCGTTTGCTCCCTTAAATAGGAAAAACTTGAAGGCTCTATGTGGGGTTCCTGTGGTGGCAAAGAGAGGCAGAGGGGAGGTAATTTCTTTAACTGCACTTAATGTAGGCTGCCTGCAGAGTGGGGAGAGCTGCACAGCTCACCTCCAGGGGAAACAGAGATAAAAAGGGAAGAAAATTACAATGGGGGAGCAGAAAAGGACGGGGTTTGTCTTTGTTGTGCTGGTCAGAAATTATTAGTGAACAGGTGTCATGTCCTTCTGCCATTTACTATCTTTTTAGGAATCTAAAGTTTCACATTATGTTTTTCAGCTTCTAGCTGTATGTGAGTTGTTCCCCCATGCCCTGCCTATTTTTTAATCTCACATTAACACTCTTTGGGTTTATAATGGGTTATGTCCCTTGCAGGCTGCGCAGTGTGGCTGACATGAGCC
Organism: Phalacrocorax carbo; assembly: GCF_963921805.1. Classification (NCBI taxonomy): domain Eukaryota; kingdom Metazoa; phylum Chordata; class Aves; order Suliformes; family Phalacrocoracidae; genus Phalacrocorax; species Phalacrocorax carbo. The sequence goes on from NC_087528.1 coordinate 3,623,093, forward strand.
TGTCTCTGTGACCATTCCTCCCAGGTTGTGCTTATTTGTAAGGCAGAACAAAAAAAAATGCAGGCTGGTTAACTGGCCTGTTCCTGTGCGTGGTCCCATTTTATCCTTTCTTGTACATAAAAAAGCTACCCTTGTGTGAACGTGAAAAAGCTACATCTTGTGCAGGTTCACTCCCAGTTCAGCTGATGAATAAAAAAATATATTAATTATATGACTGGAGGGAAAAATCCAGATGTTTCCTGAATTACTAGCAGGGGACAAACTCACCTGAGGAAGAGGAGAGCTGACCCAGGCTGAACTCCGGAAAAGGAGGAGACTTAATGGAGTCCAGACAGTTTTGTTAGTATGTTCTAAAAGAAATAATGACATGTCCTGTATTGTTGCATTATCAAATGTCACACCTGCCCTTGAAAGATTGAGAGGGTTTTCTGAAGCTTAGGTGCTGTTCTGAACCAGAATGCTTTGGATTCAAGCCTAGCCTCCTGTGGGTGGTTTCTTTGTGCAGGAGCAAACTTCTACCTCACTGCTTTCATAAGGACTTCCTAAGTGCTCAGGAGCTCCTGAACAACTCCCTTACAAAGTCAGCTTTGTTTGCATCTCAACAGTATGTGCTTTGGGACTTTTACACTGCTTTTCTTTTTTTTTTATAATTATTTTTGCAGTTCTACCGTCTGCACATTTTATAACTTTTGTACTAATAAACTCATCTACTTTAACAACTATTAATCTGAACATTTTGAAATCACTGTGGGTATTGCCCATTTGCTCCTGAACGTTTTAGGAATCATAAATGTGACATGATGTAAATCTATAAATGAAATATTATCTCTCACATAAAATCTGCATAGATTTTTTTGCCTTGGTTATTTTATAGTCTGCTCTCTGTGGTCACTTTTGTATCATCAATGTCTTTCTCCTTGCCTCTTGAATATAAAAGGTCTACTAATTATTGAACAGTCTCTCTAAGTTAAGCCAAATAAGGACTTAATGACTTCTCAGATTCAAGACTTCATCCGTCTAGTATTTCATATGCTTATTTTAAATGCTGTTCGTCTAGTTGAAATATCCTGAAAATGTCCATAAATTGATGTCATTTTCTCTTCCCATCTGTAATCTGGAAACAGAAAAAAAAATTACTCTGTATGCTGTTTTTTTCTGTTTCAGTTGAACACTACAGGTAGATACTTTTTCCCCCCCTCTCCTCTGATATATCAACATGCTTTAGCACTAGAGGTCTTTTGAAGTTGTAGTAACCTTAATTCACCTCTGATTATTACGCTGAGTAAACTCCAAGAAGTATAAAACTGGGTATAAGCACACACTTCTGCAGGTGTTTAATCCAAAATATTTGAGTCTGGGGAAGGTCTCTAGGATTTTGTTCTCAGCCAGAAATTTCATAACAAGAGTTTTCTGTGTGGGATAATTCATTATATAAATTAGATCAATTGAACCATTTAGAAACTTTTAGTAGTCTTGAGAAGGGAATTTAAAAAATAATAATTTTTTACTTTATTTTTCTTCTTTGTATCTGCTTTTAAAGTTCTTGGAGGAGGGACAAGGTGGCATAGATCACCAAAAAAACGTGTGATGTCTAGGACAGAGGCTATGATTCAGTTTACCTACTGCATCTCCAAAGAAGGGTGATTGATAGACTGAGCACAGCTATGTTTCATCACTATAAATCTGAAGCTGCAAATAACTGGCTTTGCAGGGACTCTGCTAGGCTCTAGACTTTGAGCTGACAGAATCATGAGACTGCTGAAGTGAATGGACCTATGATAAATTTACTCCAGTGCAACTGAGAATAGAGTTTGACTGAATATTTCTGAAAGACAATAACAATGATTTTCTGTTAGAGTTTTCTACAAGTCTCCTGGTCTTTTTAGTATAGTATCCAATCACGGAAAGAATTTGCTTAGTGAGTGTGTCATATGATTATCTGATGATATGGTAGCAATGCTCCAGATCAGAGTAAATGGTAACGTCCTTCACATATCTTTGAAATGAGGTCACAAAAGTCTTCAATATACTAAATATTCCCTGAATTCTTTTGCTTTGATTAGACAGCAAGATACAAATGGGCCGTTAGTTTCCAGGTGAACTTAATGCCTCATATGATAGCTGCACATAATGCATTACATTAATGGAAATACCAACAGACTTGTGGCACCTTGGACTGTGTTCTTTTCAATAGCTGCCGTAACGCACAGGGGATGTTGATTGATGCAGTATCAATAGCACTGCTGACTAACCTGCCGGACTTATTTTGCATCCATCCTAACGAAATAATTTTGCAGTTAGGACTCAGTAGATGTTGAGGAACATACCTCTCGCCAAAAATTTTTCAGGCCTGAAACCAGCTTGTCTTCCCAGCAGAAACTGGGGAAAAGGGGGTAGCTATAGTAGTCTGGAAACAGTGCCCACTTGGGATTACAGTAGTAGTAAGGTAGAAAGTAAAAGAAACAGTCAGTAATCAAATCAGGTATGTTAAGGATCACATAATGCTTCAAACCAGAAAAAGATGAGTTGGCATTTCTGATAATTTGTATTATAATTCACTAATAGATGTTCTTATTTTAAGTCCTGCTAATCAGATTATTTTCACAAGCCATTATAACAATATTTTGTAATATTTTTAAGATTTGAGACTATTCAATGGTATTACTATCAAAATAAAAAATTTAATTAAGATGATTACAGGTCTAGCATAGGGAGGCTCATTGTGGGAAACAAGCATCTGTTCAAATTGTTTTTGTGAGGTTTTTATAATCTTCACTAACAATAAATAAAACCAACCTGACCTTAAGTACTTGTTTCATTTGAAGACTAGAAAATCTATTCTGTTACAGAATGTGTGATTTGTGATATTTTTTTAACCCTATTGTATTTTTTTCCCTATCATATTTTAGGACTCCCAAAAAATGTGTGTGATTGTAAGTGACAAAACTTCCTGCAGTAAATGGGGAGGACCTGACCGCTTTGCAGACCTGAGATTGCATCCAAACTCCTCTGCAAGCATCCAGACAAAAAAGGCTTTCCGTCCATCCTTTCCAGTGGGACTTCAGGTAAGAAAAGGATTGCACGTTCTGTTGGTCCACCTGATGAAAGGATGCAGCGTACACCTGAGTGATACATTGCACAGAAATGATGGGTACACAGGCATGGTCAGCTTCTGCAGAGCTTTTATCTAAGCAAATTCAGACTCTTCATTTACTATTGTCCAAACAACTTTTGCATTTCTCTTGGGTAGCAGTGTCATTAACATTAGGGATTTGGTTGCCCAAAGTTGGACCCTTTTTAAATTTTTGATGGTGAAAATATTATTCTAGTTGAAAAGGTAAAAAGTAGCTAAGCTGTCGTGGAAAGTCTTGCTCTAGTGTGAGCTGAGCAAAGTTGATGTGTGTATAGAAGCTCCATCTCATTTCTTTTATGTGCTTTGAAGGGAGTTTCCTTCTCCATGTGCTTCATGACCAAAGCTGTGCTCCATGAGTGCACCAAAGCTGCACTGCTGTGTAGCTTAAAAAAAGGGCATACTTAGGTGTATTCCCTGTTCAAAATAGGGTGATTTTATGGTAAAGCTAGGCATATATTTAAATAACAACTTTTTAAAAGTATGTTTCTGTCTAAGTTTCTTTAGAATAAATTTATTCTAATGCCACTTAAAATCCAAATAAACGTACATTGGCATGATTGGAGTGGAAGGTTTGTAGCTATCTGCCTTCCTAGAGTATCAGAGGCATGAGAAGAAAATGTTTGGCTCAGAAGAAGCCAGGACTGAGAAGAAAAGGATGCAAACAGATATCAGACTAAGTACAACTTTACGAAATTAAATCCTGCAGGTCAAATTAGAAACATATCTGTCAAGGTATTCTTATCACATATAGAACAGCTAATTTAAATACCATTATAAAAAGTTAATTAAGCATAATCTGCAAAAACCTGAAGTATAAAACTAAAGGACTAAAATTAATAGTGCAAGAATGAGATTCATTCAGTTTTAAACTAATGGTTTTTACATGATATCTTCTGTTAAACCATAGACTCATTTGGGGACTGCAGGATAATAAATTTTTATCAGTATTTAATTTTGTTTAATTTAGAACAGAGTTCTATAATAACATTTACCATGGAATAGTCAAATCAGGTTAATTACGTGTGTCAATTTTTGTTCATAAATCATTTTTAAAAATAGACATGGGACACAAGGTGGGTAATACACTACATTAGTGATAATGTATTTTAGAGTGGTGTTTTTATTTGGATGCAGCAGAAATTGATGGTGCTGTTCATCATGTATTTGTAAAGAGCATAAAGTCATAAGTGGAAACAACATAAGATTTGATGAGACGTCCCAGGATTAAGCAGGGCAGGTTCTCCTGAATGACCGTGAATCAAATCCAAAATACAGAAATTAAGCTATCCGTTGGAAATGATGTACCGAACATGACCTGACAATGTTTCTTCATGGTGATTGCAAATAGCTTTTATAGGAAAGCAAACATCAGTCATTTTTTATCACCTCTGAAAACCTTTTCCAAGAGTGCTGGCATTCCGTGCAGCGTTCTTCAACAAGCGGATAACAAAAGGGAAACCTTTCGAGCCGTAGGTGTCCTCCTGTTAACAGGGTTGTCTAACTAGTGGTTTATATGTTGCACTTGGAAAATGAATCAGTCCACCAAAACGCCCTTTTGTTGAAAGATGTTTCTTTTCATTGCTGACAGAATATATGCTTCTTTCTACAATGAAGGTATGTGCAGACAGCATCCTCTTTTCCAAACGCAGATAACTGTTTTAAAAATTGGTTCAGTTGCCAGGTGATTGCAGCGTACTTATCTGCAGCATTATTTACAAATCTCAAGAAGTTAACAGCTAGAAAATGATTAGTTAAGGGACATCATAAATCTTAACACAACCCACACAGTAAGCACATTGGCCTGCATCCAATCCTTGCAGCTGGCCAAAACACATTTTTTATGCGACCCAGAAAAGGAGATCTTAAATGGCTTTGCATTCTCTCAGGGTGGAAAAGTCACCAGTTCTACCCGTAGAGTGGCCACGGGCAGGTTCAAAGCCCCCAGCATTGTAGTTTGTAGCCTCAGGGGCTACTCTAGAAGATAAGGAATGCTACCGTACTCTGGTCAAACAGCAGCTTTCACGAGCCAGATGCTGGGAGCTGAGAGGAGGGCTATTGCATGACTAAGCTGGCAATGTTTCACCAGAGAATAAGCTCATCATGATAAGCAAGTCAGGAAGTTTGATAGAAAGGGGTAATAAAGCCAATTTAATGACCAGTAGTAGGAGCAAGAAATCTGATGTATTTTTCTGATCAAACATAAAGGAATATTTATTTCCTTATGGAACCTTCTCTGGTCTATAGTTTTGAAAGTGAGGTGTGGTATTTGTCAGCACGATTTCTATGTTGGAGAATATCCTTTCAAAGGGTAGCCATTAAAGCAGGTGTGTCTAGATTGGGAGTACAACAATGCTAGTAAGTAGTGTAATTTTGTCAGATATGGCAGTTTCTGAGAAATCTCTAAGGTAAGTTAAAATTCGAATAGAAGGAGTTCAGTGGATGCCCAGAGAGTAGATTTGGTGTCTCACGTAGTCATCCATGCATTGATTTATCTGTCTAGTTTATCTAATCAGCTTTATCACCTGAATATTTTAAAATCTAATTTTATTTAATCCGCCTATGTTTCTTTTTAACAATCCTATTGCTGAGTTATTTTAGTGGGGAAGCTGGAATCAATAAATGAAATGGCAAAAAGGAAGAAGTTTAATTTTCTTTCATTATTTTATTTATTTTTAATATCACATTCTTTTCCTTTTATTCTTTGTCTTGTACTTTTCTTTATTCTTAGTACATTAGGTAGAGCTTGTTGATTTTTATTCTTCTACATAAATCTGGAGTTGCTAAATGCTTGTACTCAATGAGATGATAGCCAACACCCAGCAGAGGCCTGATTTGTCTGTGCTTTGTGGGTAACTCCATTAACTGCAGTTAGGTTGCAACGCCTATTTAGGAGTTATGGCTCTAATGTTATTGTGGAACGTGCTCTTGGGGATGATCAGAGGATACGTATTTGTCTGGGCTGGAGAATGTGTGGCATAAGTGCATGTGTGCATACACAGACGTATCAATGTTTTCAGTGGAGTAAACGGACATAGTACAATAAAGAGAGAAAAGAGAGGATGCTGCTGGTTTTGCAAAGGACCCAAGTGTCTCCTGCGTTGGTGGATGAACCCCCGTGAATACAGGGACCTCATTTCGTAGCAGTCATGCTGGGAACTCGAAACGGTGGGTGTATAGGAAAGTTGTGTCTCATTCCTACTGCACAGGGTGGTATAGGGAAACAGTCTGACTCTTCGTATGTCACAACATGGACCTGGTGGCCAAAATCTTTCAGACAGTTATGTCAGTTTGGGGTTGGGGAGGGAAGCATCCCTTGCTGATGGAGCCTTTGTACACAGACTTAGCAGTTGCTCTGTATACAGCAGTATCACAAAACAGAAACTATTCCCTCTCTGAAGACACTGTCCAGAGCTTTTTTTCTTCCATGGCTCCCAGGTGGCACATCTCTACATCACTGAAACATCATGTTACCAAGTGGGTGCAGGTTGTGCTGTGACACAAATATGGCTGCTATTGACTGATTACAGATAGGGTTTCTTTGGTTCTCAAATGACCTGAAAGGCAGTGAAGTGTGGGTGGCTAGTCCTCCTTGGATAGGGCTGCACTGAAATTTGGAGATGTGATTGTGTCATCAGGCACAGTGCCCAGGTACTCTTACTCTCAGCCACATTAATGTGCAAATGTGTATCAGCACAGACTCCGTGTGGCGGCCGATTCCCGCCTACTTCCTGAATTCCTGGAGAGCTTGTTCAGCTCCTGTCCACCTTCTGGTCACTGCTGCTATTATTTCCTGAACTGATTCATTTGAAGTTTGTGAAGATGTGCCTACCCATACTGCACTTAAGACTGTACGCATGCCCCTAGGCTCCTAGGAAGACCTAGTTACTGATGTTTGTTCCATTCAAAGACTCTTTAATTTAGCCAGCAATGGCATAACATGATCCAGTGTCTGAAAGTAAGAGTTAAATGCATGCAAGTTTGAAATTAAAGGCCAGCTTTTTTAACAGTGAGGGTTATTAATCATCAGCATAGTTCATCCAAATAGTTATTCCTTTTTTTATGTAGCCATTTAAGAAGGGCATGTAAATCTCACTTAAAATACAGGAATGTCTCACTAGTAAAACTCCTCTGTAGTACAGGAGCTATTACAATTACCTGAGGAACAGCAGGCCCATATTCCACTTTGGCTAAAGCATTCCACTAAAGCAGTGGGCTTCGTGCAGGGGTGCACACATAGTCGGTTGTAAGTGGCTTGTGCCAGCCCAGAAGATGGACCAGATTCTGCTCTTTGTCCCTTTTGCTCTGTTACAAACAAGTGATAGGTTCTTTGCAGGTTCTAGCAAGCTGTGCAGTTGAATTTTCATTCTTCAAAACCCCAGACTTAAGACTTTTGTGCAGAATCCCTAAAGCACTGCTATTTGTTAAAGCTTTCATTGTGGGAGAGACGGAGGTGTGTGCTCCTCTCAGCTTTCGCCATCAGAGATTTATGTTTGTGTATTGAAAAACTCTTCACTAATATGAAGTGAAAGAAGTAGTATAAAAAATAAAATCTAGTCCCAAAAGTTTTCTGTCTCCCTAATGCTACTTTAGAACTAATACATTAATGTTTTTACTTAAGAAACAAATCACTATTTATATTGTTTCTCACCTTTTCTTCCCCAAACCTTTCTATTTTCCATTTATTATCTCTCCTTGTAGCACAATGCTAGCTGTTTGTCAGACACAAGGCTTCACTGCTGAAATAATATGCTATTCATTACTAGAAGCCTGATAATGGGTAAAAAAGATCAGCCTATCTGAAAGTGGTTTTGGCCTTGAAGAGTTGTGGTCGGTAATGAATGTTTTTTAGGCTACATAATGTGACTTGTCATATGTGAGAAAGGGAAAAAAAATTAATTTGAAGAAAAATATTCCTTGGATACTGCATGTGTGTTTTCTTGAGGATATGAAGCTCTGGAACAATACTGATGTCCAAAGCAGACTTTCCAAAGGTTATGTGCAGCTGCCATTCTTTTCCTCCCCACCATCCTTTCTTGTTGTTCACATTGAAACTCCTTGTTTAGACCCCTGGTTTCTGCTCATGTTTCACTTGTCCTTTTCACTCTTGCCTTTTCAGTAACCTACTCACCATTCTCCTCTTTCTCTTTTGGAGCTGGTCTCCAAATTGTTCCTTACTTTTGGAGAGTAAACATAACCAGAGTTAAGTTTGGTTGCTTTCTGCCTCGCAATACTTGCCCCGTTCGTATTTTGTACCTATGAAGCTAAATTAGACTTTATCTTCTTAGGATCAGTTTTGTGCTGGTTCATGTGTGTTCATCACATGCAAAATTCTGGTGTTGGGTAGAAGGTTGTGAATAATATTAATTGGCTCATCTGATGCAACTTTGCGTTACATGTAATTAGTCTCATTTCACTACCAAATCTCAGAAGACCTAGCTTCACTGAAGCCAAAATCCTGCTGACCTCAGGAGAGAGAGAATTAAATCCCAGTGTATCTTAATGAGTCTTGAATGAGAGGTAAGATCCAGGCTGGCACTCTGCACAGGAATGTCATCAGCTTCATATATTTTTAACTCATGTTGAAATGTTCTTTCTGAACACACCTACGTGTGCACACAAGTGTCAGTCCAGTAGACTCAGAGTTTTCCATTTAGAAGTAGATCCGAGTAATGCAAGACTAATGAGATCAATTTGTTCTGGTCTTTCACTGACTTTCTGATTACTTTTAGCTCTGGCTAGAATCCAGCATGGATAATTACATTCTTCCTACCTAATTCCCCCTGTAGTTTCAGTTGCATATGGCATTCTTTGGCTCCTGTTGTTTTTTTGTTTCCTGGGAACTATTAAACTGTTCTACATTTCACCCCAGAACTGGCTGCATTTCAATAGCTCATGAAGTGTTTCATATTTTGTGTTGTTTATAAAGCACCTTGGGACTAATTTGGATTAAGGGTCCCACCTGAATTGAAGAATGTATTATTTTCATCCCTGACATCCTTCATAACTCATAGATCTCAGAGTTTTACAAAATATTTCTCCATAGAATTGCTGGGGTTGGAAGGGAGCTCTGGAGGTCAAATAATCCAACCCCCTGCTTGGGGCAGGGTCAGCTACAGTAGGTTGCTCAGGACTGTGTCCAGTTGGGTTTTGCTGTTTCCAAGAATGGAGACTTCACACCCTCCCTCAGCACCCTGCTGCAGCGCTTGACCACTCTTACTGTAAAAGTTATATTTAAGCAGAATTTCCTGTATAACTATTTATGCCCTTTGTCTCCTCTTCTTTGATGGGATATCACTGAGAAGAGTCTGGCTCTTCTTTACCATTTCCCATCAGGTGTTTATACACATTCATAAGATCCCACTGAGCCTTCTCTTCTCCAAGTTAAACATCTCTCAGCCCCTCCTCACATGTCAGATACTCCATGCCCCCAACTATCTTCATGGCTTTTTGCTGGACTCACTTTAGCCTGTCCATGTCTGTTTTGTCCTGGGCGTCCAGCTGTGGACACAGGACTCCAGATGATGTATCCCCAGTGCTGTGTAGAGGGGAATAATCATCTCCCTCAACCTGCTGACAATGCTATTCCTAATGCAGCTGAGGATGCTGTTGGTCATCTTTGCTGGCTCGTATTCTCAGTCTGTGTTTTAAGAATTTTTAAAAAGGCCCTCCTCCTTTTACTCAATCTTCCACTTTGTTTTTTCTCTTTGCACTGTCACAAAAATGCAAGTTTTGCATTAGAACTTCTTCATTTTCAAATCTTGCTGTAGACTCTAATGAAGTAGATTATATTGCAGTTGGTAAAGTGGGTCCCAAACCAGAAGTTTCAAGAAAGCATGTGAGCCTGAAAGACGCTGTTTCTCCCAATGCTTCTTGTAGTATTTGACAGTTTGTATAGAATTGTGAATTAATGAAATAAGGTTGCAACTGGAAAAATCAGTGTTATGGTGTTACAAGCACGGAGAATCAAGCTTTCTGATGATTGAGGTTGTCCTATTATGTAGTTTTAAGCCTCAAAGGAAGGGGTTTCAATGGCATGAAGAACTGATTAAAAAATAATAGCATACCCTATAACACAGATAAAAAGGATAACCTAATTAGAGCAGTGTAAAGGCGTATGGCAGCCTGGCATTCATTTCTAGCTCAGCTGCAGACTTTCTGAATAAATTGTAAAAGCTGTTTATCTTTTCAGGTCTTTATATCTTTATCAGTAAATTAAGGAGGAAAGACATTCCTGAATGCTCATTGTTACCCTAAAACAGGGGGAGGGGGAGTCATCTTTATTTTGCAGAGTTGATCCAGAGGGAAAAAAAAAATCTGCTAATTATCAGATCTTCAAATGTTACCATAATAAAAGCAGTAGAGGTGAGAGAGAGAGACAGTGTGTGTATACACATATATTAAAAACAATTTCTAGACTCACAGTTAAAATTTGCACAATGTGTGCTTTTAATTTTTTTTCTTTTTCTGGCAAAGCTGCAGTTGTCCTTCATTTTAAATAGCCTATGTCCAGTTTCATCATACTGTACCACCTACTTGAAATGAGAATTTAATTTCCAGCTCAAATCCAGGGAATAATTGGGGAATTATATCTGAATTTTAAAAAATGAAGGAGTAAAGGTTTTCTTGGAATCCTTGCAAAGACTGTTAAATGGCAGTTATAAAACCAGCATAATAAAAAGAAATTGTGGCACATTTCTCATTGACATGCATGACAATTTCTGCAGTTATGTTGGAGTTGAAAACTCACTTCGAAGGTGCATTAATCTCTAATTCAACTTATGGACTCTTGCTCCTGTATTTTGAACTGCCAAAAATATAAAAATACCTGTTTGTGGGGTTTTTTTATACACTGTTCCTTATATGTAGCTCTAGAAATGCTTTGTCTAACAAGTCAGGGTCTTTATCTGTCGTTGGGTTGGGTCGGGTTTTTGTATTTTATCAACATGGAGTTTTTAATTAGTCTGGCAAACAAATATGTCCACAGGTGTTTTCAAAGCCTGCCTGTCAGGATCCCTTGTTGGTATTAAGCTTATTGGGATCCATGTGAGGATATTCGTCCTTTGTTTCCAATTAAACTCATGGGAAACTTCAAACATAAATCCTGCAGAGCTAATTCCCTGTTCAGATCTAATAATTGATTTTTCTTCTATTTTTGGCTACATTTAGTATAGCTGAATGTCGCTGACATAGTGCCTGCTCCAGGCTTTTGAGACATTGGCGAGCTTTCTGATTTTATCTTATTACTATCCCATCTTTCTAAAAGGTAGGACTTGATTGATTTTAACGGCATTAAAATAATTTTGCAAATGTGGAATTCCATTCGGGACTCCCAGGCTGCAAACTGTAGACAGGGTCCCAAAGTAAAGAACTGAATCTGAATCCTCTTGATAAGTGAGATTCTAGCTCCCCAACAAAGGTCTCTTTCTGTTAGCTCATCTTAATATGAAGGGTAGTGCTATGATTCTTGCAATAAGTCTACAGTTATTTGAAGATGAGTTACTATTCTTCCCTTCCAAAACAGAAAAAAGTTACTATGAAGACACAAAAACTCTAAATTTGATTATAAATTAACTTAAAAAGCTGATTGTTCTCCTTTGTAATTTTAGACTGTCAAAATAAAATCTGTCCATAGCAAGTTGACTTAATCCTCTACACCAAGCCAGGTCATGTGTGTGCTGCTGCTCTTTGTAAGATCCGTTTCACCTCCCTGAGACAGAAATGTTACCATCTTTAAAGCTGATGTCCCAAAAATATCTTATTTCGGTCATAGTTTCTGCCACAGATGGTGACAGGAATGACATTAATTCTCTGGCAGTACTGGAAGAGTTATTAGTACACAGAAAGTTAGTGTTTTTAATGCTGCCTTCTACATGCAACATTCATTTTAAGTCTTACCGTACCCTCTGTTGGAACTGCAGCAATTACTGTGGCATCTTTCCCAGGTTCTGTTATTCACAGTATTTCCTTCTCCAGGAGAGTTATTTTTGTATCCCAGTGGTGATTGTTAAAACGGTGGTATAATTTTTGTCTCAATGGTCACAATTTTAGTAATTCAGTTTGGTTCACTAGGGCACTGACCCTAAAGGAGGTTTCCTGTGGGCACAATATGCAGATCTTATGTCCATATCTTGTAATGTCTTGGGAAAGACCCAACTGATGGAACCTATCTGCTCTAGACTTGGAAGCTTCACCTGAGGTCACTTTATTAAGTGAATCAAGTGTGGGTGACTCACATTCATAAATATGTTTGTATTAAGATCCAGCTCAGGCCATAACCCTACTTTGTTGGCTCATTACAAATGTGCAACAGGGTCTGTGTGATGAGTACTGGACGATGCATGTTCTCTGAAAGTACGCAATGGAATGGGAAGATCTTCCTTCAGACATCACACAGAAGCGTAAGACAAAGTATGATTTAACTGAGTTCACAAACTATGAAACTCAAGAATTTTTCCGAGTTTTTAGCCAGGTACTATGTGTTTGGTAATTTACTGAAAGAGCTGAGAAGCTTGTTAGCATTCCACAAGAGAAGAAAGACAAAATCTAGCACTGAACTAAAATACTTCAATACTGTCAAAGCAGGGTACTTTAACCATTCTAGAGGCTTACAGACAGACACATAAAAGTTTTGAGACCCTGCAAAAAGTAAATTCTCTTTAAAATCTCAGATATTCTCAGAATTGGGTTTAAAAAAAACCCTCTTATAACCTAGCAGTGTTTTGAGTGATAAGTTCAAACTGTTTTGTGAATGATATCTCAGAGTGATATGTGAATTTTTTCCTTCCTGAAGTTTAGTATCCTTTAAAGCCCCATGTGTACTACACTCTTTACTCTTCAGAAAAAAAAACCTCCCTGCTGTTTGGCTGAGGTGTGCTAACTAAAGCACTTCACTTTCCTTGCCAAGTTAATGGCACCTTGTGACTTGGTGGCTTTATCCTTTTGAGTCATGAGTGGTAATGGCTGGAGAAAGGAGTTACTGCCTTGTGAGGGAGGTTTCTTGATAGGGAGTATCACCCATTGCAACCCTGCTCTTTGTCTTCTGACTGAAGCTCCGAGATTTGGGCTTGTTTCTTAATAGCTTTGCTGTAATCCACACTTGTCATTGTAATGTGTATCTAGGAGGCAGGTATTAAGTATTAATAAACCTGCTATTTAGCTTGGTTGTGTAAGGTAGAGACAAGTGAGATCCATATTTGTCAAGGAATTTAAAAGCATGTTAAAAGTCCCATTAAAATCAGGGCAACTACTCATGTGCTTAAAGATAAGGCTTCATCAAGACTGAGACCACTGCTCAGTACTTGACAGAATATAGCCCTAAATATATTGTCTCTGTATTTCCACACGCTCTAGATTTGCACATTAAATAAAGCAGTCATCCTTACTAGATTACAGATTGTAATAAAGCATTTAGTATCTAAAAGTCTTCACTTCTTCATCTTACACAAGCATCATGAAATCTTAATGTTATTAGAGGTTAAATAATTTATGTTGCTTGCATAAGAGAAAATGGCATGGAGTGCCCATGATCTGTGGGCTTGAATTTCCAAATGTCTCTTACTGACAAAATACAACATGTATTTGGGTCAGGAAAATGTTTTTTCACCACCTGCCCACCCTCCCCCCAAAAACCCAAAACAACCCGGACCAGAGGAAAATAACAATATAAATCAAGAAGACGATTCAAAGAACAAATAGATATTGTTGTGGAAGCGCTCAGTTATTTTCTAAAGTGACATTGCTTTTTCCATGCAATAGTAGCTTCATCAGTCATTAAGAATTACACAAGTACCTCTTTGTTCTTTCCTTTAAAAAATAACTATTGCATGCCAACTGAAATATATGTGAACCAAGATTTAACAGTACACTCTACCATCAGCTTGTTTGAAAGATTTACAAGAGAAGTTATCTTGCTTATTCAGGTAGAGATCTTACTGATCCTGTTTCAAGGTTGCAGTCATCAACAAGGAAGGCATTTAGACATAAGGCAAATGTAGCTTATAGATCTGCAGTTGGGCTGAGAAATTCGGAGTGTCATATGAAATGTCTGAGAATAGCTGTCTAAGCAGATAGTTTAAATCCCATAAATTGTGCAGCAGCGAAATGAAGAAAGGAGATAAACCATTGATGATGGGTTTTAAACTTACTGATTAATTTCCTTATGTAGTTCTGGTTTGGGTTTGGACTTCTACTTATTTTACTTACTTTGAATACATCCCTCCAGAAAATTACATCATGAAACAGTAGTGCAGCGATCCAAGTTAAATTCCAAACAGGTCTATGATTTGGGTTTGGAACCAAATTTTCCCAAGATTGTGAATTTAGATAGAGTTCCCAGTTCAGGGAGATCAATAATTTAAGCATCAGGTTTGCCTCTGAACACTGGTGTTGAAATTAATCTTTTATGCAAAGTACCACAAAAAGTCTTAAGCCCGCAAAATAAGGTAAATTAAGAGAAAACTTTCCTCTTAAAGCAGAAAAACCTCTTTGCTTCATTCAGGGCTTGTGTTCGTAATTTTGGTTTCTCACCTTCCAAACAAACTGTATGATTTGAGTTTTGACTATAATATGTGTGGTTGTTTGTGATAAAGATAACACATCCTGACCGATATTTGACTGCTACAAAATAACTAAAGCTGATAAATTTGAGTAAGGAAAAATTAATTATGTTCTTTACTACTTCTCATTAAAGGCATTAAAACAGATGTGCATCAAGGAAAAAAAAAGATTAATTAATAGAGGCCAATAAGTGCAACATTTAAAATGAAAGCAATTTTAAAATATTTACTTGTGAATAGCTTATAATGGAATACTTAATTAAAAAAAAGTAACCAATTAAAAAATCTTGGCAAAAAATGAAATTAATTTACAATGAACCTGATGACTTACAGCAATTAAAAGTCTAAACCGTAGGTACCATCTGCTTA
Organism: Phalacrocorax carbo; assembly: GCF_963921805.1. Taxonomy (NCBI): domain Eukaryota; kingdom Metazoa; phylum Chordata; class Aves; order Suliformes; family Phalacrocoracidae; genus Phalacrocorax; species Phalacrocorax carbo. The sequence continues at coordinate 3,638,150 of NC_087528.1, forward strand.
ATAAATATTCCCTCAGAACATTGTGGTGCAAGAATTTGAATGACATGATTTTAAGAATTTAGCCATCGGCTTCCCTGCCTCTTCCTCACTGCTGTCGATATAGAAGGTATAATCCACAGGCAAAGCAATACACAGAGTTGGAGCGAACTGCACGTGTAGGGGCCTGAATATTCATTAGAAATTACTTGGTAGTGGTGACAGCCAATAGATGTGAGAAAATTGGCCTGCTGTGATGGAAAATGGCCGAGTTAAGTAAAAGCGTTGCAAGATGATATAGCAGGATAGAGTCTTTACCCGACGTTGTTAGCAGTGGCCGGTGTCTGGGGGTGTTGCAGTCTGGGGTATGTACTGAGAGGTTTCTGCTGATCACCCCTCTTGAATATAAACACATTCTACAGATGAAGGTGCCAAACTTCAATGGTTTGTTCAAAGCTGTAAGGTGGTCTTCAGCAGCAGACCTGGGGGAAAAAGTAAGTTCCTTTGGCTCCTGATTGTTCTTTCAGCTTCAAATCAGCTTTTCTTTTTTGTCCGCTCACTGTTTTGGGGTTTTGGTTTTTTTTTTAGGGTAAAAAAAATCACTACACAAACTATGTATTTATTCTAGTTGACTGGCTTTGTATTAAACAAGAAGGGTTTCAGCTCCGTGGTAGATGCTGGGATTGTCTTAGGAAGATATCAAGCCCTGTCGTTTTATTATTAAGAACAACTTTCATGAGGGAAGTGAAATGAAGTTAAATTGTGGAATAGGTGAGTCTTCAGTGACCTTTTGATAGGTGGTAGCTAATAACAACATTGTAAGAAAAAGTTTCTTTTTGATAGTTTGCAGGCAGTTGATGGAATAGACTCAGACTGTGGGGGTTGTAGCCTATACTTGAGTAGTAAAAGGAGCCAACAACTCTTCTATGAGGCATTAGTTGTAGAAATCCAATTCCTCCTGAGGGTAAGTCTGCGATGTAAGCAGAGTTTCAGGCTATTTTACACAGAGTTCTCTATTTTGGTTTGGGGGTTTTTTATCCCCTCTGACCTTGGACAAGAGGTTGGAGTCAATAAAGTGCATTTCTCTTTTCTTCTACAAATACTTCAGTGTTGCGGAAGGTTGGCTGGCTGGGGTTTATAAAACTTTTTGATTGCATTTTTAAACTTCCAATTTGGGCTCTCAGAATTACAGTATTAAAATTTCCACAACAAAACATTTTTAATATAACAGTTTTAACATCTGTATTACCGAGGGATAGTACTTCAGCAACTAGCACTGGAAAATACACTCTCCACCAGATAAAGAGTATCCCTACTGTTCTGTAATTTTCTCTGTCTCAAGCAGAGTTATATAGCATTTAATTGTTAAACAGAAGCATTCCCATCATGTTGTAACTGCTCCTTGAGAGCCCCACCAATGTCAGTGAAAAGTCTATCACATACTGCTGTGAGTTTTAAACAAAGCCCAGGCTAATGAAAGTACCCCTGTCCCATCTAGGCAGTCAGAATAGACTTGCATTTAAGCACAGAAGAATAAATTTATTTGAAATGTCTGAGACTTCCCACTAGCTCAAACTCTCACCAATTGTTAAGTATTTGGCGGAATTTTGGATCTAGTAAATGAGAGTACTGCCAGAGGTTTCAGTGGTTGCACAACCAGGTACAACCTGATTAAGATGACAGGCAGAAAGGCAACTTGCTGGTCGAGACTGTGAGAGCACCTCGCAGTCTCTGTGAATTCCCACTGGCATCAAAAGCACCACATCTCTCCATTGTGTCAGTGCAAGTTCAGCTAGAATGAGACAAGTCTCCGAGGCTTTGGCTAGATATGTAGCTTTTTTTCTTCTTACTGGAATGGGAATAAATACTTAGAAGGAATAGTCTGACAGGTAAGGTAACACCACTGAATGATAGTATAAGGGGGTAGATGGCTGGAGTTTGTTTTCATTCTCTTCCTTGAAAAGAATGGGGATGGAGGTTAGCAGAAACAAGAGAGCTTTTAAACATAACATGTAATATGTGATTCAGTATACAGCCTCAAATGCTTACAAAATACATATATAATTCAAAGTAAACAAAACCAACATGATTCACAGTGTTCAATAACCACAGTGCAAGGTCAATTAGCCTCAGTACAAACTGCAAATACTTTCAGACATATCATAGAACCCCTAAAAAACAGCTCCTGAGCAAATCAAGCAACGTAACTCATGTGTACATGCTTACCAGCACACTTTCTGAATTTCTCAGTTCCAAGACTTCCTGAAAAGTTTTGGACCTGGCAGAAAAATAAGTCAATTATTTTGAAAGAGCAGTACCTTCCATTGCTTTTCACACTCCAGTGCCTTGCCGCTGTTTAAACCATTGGGGCTGAGACAAAGTGTATTTCAGCTTTCGTCAAACCTTGGGGGCAAGCTAACAAGTGACTTTTTCACCCTATCTTCATGCATTTTCTTCACTTGCACTCCAATTCCCAAACGTGGTTTTACCATTTCAGCTCTGATGAAATACGATGCATAGTTTGCTACATGCAATACAATGGCAATTACAGTAATTATTATGGTTCTGTTCCTGTGCTGAAATCTCGGTTTAGATTGGAATCTGAGAGCAAGGGTAGAAAATATATGCCTTTTGATGGTTTGTTGGCTTTATTGTCTGTGACTAGCCAACCCAGTGCTTGAAAGAATGGGAGATTACTCTGTCAGTCTTAATTTTGGTCAGAAACCAATCATAGCAGAGAAGTGTTTATGAATGGATGAGCAGTATCAAGCATCAATCTTTGTTAACAGTTTATCAGCGGTAAAAACAAACCCCTAGTCACAGATTTTAGCTGAAATGATATAGAGATTGAAGCCTGCCACAGTGGAAATGCAAAAGTAAAAAGAAATTACTATTAATGTTTAGAGGGAACGAAGAACATGGACGTAAGCATGACGTAGATCCATCAGCCATTGCAGTAAGCGTTAATCTAGCTTTCTGCAACACTTGGAAAACTCGGATATAAGCCTGGTATGGAAAATAACGTGCACATTGCTGTTAACCCTGCCTGCTAAAACGTAATAGCAATTCTTTCCACTAACTTAATCAACTGGTATCAGGTTATTAGGTGCAGACTGCCAGGATGGTGCGACGAGCAGGTCTGTTGCACAAACTGTTAAGTTTAAAAAATAAACACATTTCATAGGAACATCTGTTGGAAATACCTAAAATGTTTTTTGAGCTATCACTTTTCCACGTGTTTATGAATAAGTTTATGGGTTTTTATTCTGTTCTGAGCGGGAGGGGGTGGACTTTTGAATATCCACATTTCCGTGAAAACAGGATTTCAGTCATTACCTAGGGAATAGAACACATCTATTATTCTATCCTGTATGAGCAAAGCTACGGGGGTTGTTTATAGCTTAGAGGAAATGAGAATAAGTATGCAATTCTTTGACTTAGGGGCATGAGAGGAGGGGTTGGGCATCTGAGGGCATATTTTATTTTGCAGAATTATTTCAGGGTACAGAGGAGGAGAGAAGCTATTCCAAACTGAGAGTCTAATTCTGTGGCACTAATTTCCACTCCAAATTTACTGCATAGTTCAACTGAATGTCTCACTGTGAAGATACCAACGTGCTGGATCTTCATCTTCTTGAAGGCAGCAGAAGTACATGTCCACAAAGGCCAGTGCCCATAGGAGATGATTTATTTGGTGAGAGAAGAAGGGGAGCAGGCAGAAGAGAGGGGAAAAGGAAAACATGAATAATGTTGCCAGATTTTGCCCTCTAGGTCAAGTAATTACATGAAAGTCTTGACTTCCTATTTTTCTAGCAGTATCTCTAATTATCTTTCTTCCATTTAAGTATGCTTGTGTGCATAACCATGAAAGCCATAATCTACAATATACGATCATAAGTTCTTGGTACTGCTGAGAAACTAAAATAATGCACTTCAGTGTTACAAAAAAAAAATTTAGATAGAAACCTGACTTTACAAGGTTTTGGATACTTAGTTTGGCAACAGTTTACTCAGTTTAGGATGAGACCCCCTTTCTGGAGGTTGAACCTAAAGCTGTGCCCCAATTAACCCCGAAGTGTTCCCATTTAACCAGAGCCTGCTGAAATAGTCTCTGAGGACCTACTTGTGAGAGATGTCTAGAATCTTTTGCTAGTTCAGTCTCAAAGGAAGGTATGCAAAGAAATGCTAAGTACCTCCCCAAGTTGGTCTCTGAGATGGACTTCAAAAGATATCACTTAAGGGGCCTTCTGAAAAGCACTGAGATTCAAAGGGTCAGGGCTAGGGGGAGGGAACGAGGCAGAGCAGGAGAAGTATTTGCAATGCAAACACAAACAGGAGCAGAAATACGGCTATGAGGAGAGATTTCGAAAGTGAGAAGAAAAAAAAGCTTGATCTTGTTATGTCAAAGAGAAGAGGAGTCAATGAGATCTGAGGATTTCTATAGACTTACTAATCTTCAAAGACTTTAAAAAATATTAAGGTTTTTTTTTAATAATTTATAACATTATGTGGGACAGAGCAGATACAAAAAGCATTTAGACATGTATAAAACAAAAACATTAAAAGAATCGGAACAGCACCCAAGGTCCTTCTGAAAAGCAGCCCACCTCCTTCAGATAAGACAACAGGCTGAGTTTTATCATCTTCTCAGAGGTGGATAAAATTTCAAAATTCAAGCCCAGCTCAGTGGCAATTTAGAGCAGAAGGGCAGTTGTTTCCAGTGTCAGTTGTGAGACTGGTAGCTGTCAAGTGCCACTGATGAGCACAGCCCCTTGGAGAGAAGTTGAACGTAGAACCAGGATATTATAACAGAATATCCCCTTGGCACACTAAACAAAGCTAAAACTCTCGTTAGTATGCCTACACTTCCCTTTTGCCATTGACATTTCTGATCCCAAGGGACTCATAATGAAACAGTATAGAGCAAACTGCCCCAATTTTGTTACTGTTTTTATTGCTAATGCTATTTGGGAGGAAACTGTGCTTCACCTTTAACTGGTTAAGTTTACAGTCAGGTCTCAAGGAGCTGACAATTAGCAACTAATCAATAGAGAGTATCATTGGCTGGGTAGTTCCTTCCCCTGCTACGCTTAGACTTTTACTGATCTACGAATACCTGTAGTTTAAATTGTATCAAGGCCTTGAAGGTGGATATCAGTGTAGAGGCAGAAAGTCAGGCTGATACTGCTCAGCTGCCCAGCTTGACCATTCAGACACAGGTGCTAAATGTTAGTTTCAGTTCTATTGACTTACTTTCAGATGCCTTAGAGGAAACCAGGGTTTCCAGACTGTATTGACACACTTGTCCTCTGAAATCCAGGCGTGTGTTAGGGAGATGGAATGTGCACACTGAACCCATGCTACATCTCACATTTAAAATGAAAATCTTACCGTGGTAAATGATAAAAACTACTTCTGCACCATGCAAGCTGTTATCACAGTGTCATTCAGTTCGAAAAAGTGTGATGAACAGCACTGTGGAAACGTGAATAAAAATCTAGAGCCTTAGCTCATGGCAACTTAATGAAAGTCTAGGGCATTTGGTGTTTTGCAGGCCCCAAATTCTCTATGGCTATAGTCTAGATTTCTCTAGGTTGATATTTTGATGGTAATTGTTCCTGGAAAAAGCCTTCAACCTCAGGAGGTTTCTCCAATGAATGTAGAGCTTGCAAAAGGTATCCTACACTGCTCCTTCCAAACTGCATTGTAAGTAAAATGCTAAAAACACATCAGTGTAAGGAGGAGTTGGAACTGAAGATATAAAGATGCCATGACGTCTTTACCTATCAGCCCCTTCTTATGCTAGTCTGTGACTGACATTCAGAATTTCAGCTTTGACAGCTCAGCTTGTTTGGTGGCAATGAGCTTATGCAGCTTTGGGATGATAGTGTGCATCAAAGGAGACTGCTATAAAAGGAGCACTCAAAGTGTACGTGGGAAGCTAACGGAGAGCTATCTAATGGCTTGTGAGAATAAGTAGCATTGTCTTTAAATTACTTGGTTCAACCCACTACCAAAAACCTGTCTGCACTGTGAAAATGTCCTTTCCCTCCCATGAGGTCTCATGTGAAGTACAGGTTTGAAAGACTGTTGTTTATTGGTTTTAAGCTAAACCGTAATTGAACATAGTGTATTGCGGCTTTAGATGAGAGGTCAATCTAATTGCCAAGTAATTGTCTGAAAATTACAGGAACAATAAAACATAAAGTTGTACACTTTGTAACATACAGTGTCAGGCTGGTAAGAAATGTTTTTACATTTAATTGACATTTAACAAAATAATTACAAGTCCTTCAGGATAATTAGAATACACACTGTATTTGCAAAGTGCTTAAAATACTAGTTGACCTTTAGTAAGTGTGTTAATCAATAACAAACACATAACTTGCTATTATGCCAATTAAATGCCTGTGTATTTCCTTCAGATATTTAAAGGTAAAGGTTAAATCATGTTAAATCATTACCCTGTCAGGATGGGCATTTTGCTCTGATGTGTTGCTTCCAGAGGAAGCATGCAAAGTATCTTGTGAAATGCCTCAGGGATTTTAATGATCCGTTTTAAAATTTACAGCAGGGATTTTAAAATCGTGTACTCCTGTGAGTTGCACTCTAGGCCTTATTCCCAAGATGCAGAGTTCTGCAGAGGTGAACCTTCTTGCCCCTCTCTTTTGTCTTCCTAAAGATTTTAATGAATTTATGTTGAAGTGTGTGTGTCTGTGCTGAACAGTGATTCTCCAGCAGTGTTTCCCCTAATCTTCCAACGTCCAGAGAAATATCGTGACATGACTGCAAAATTACATTGGATATAAGGCCTCCTTTCATCAAAGAGATTAGTGTCTTCTCCTGAGGTAGAAATATCATTATGTTTTATATGTACTAACAAGTTAACACGATAATGGTTAGTGTGGAATTAAAACACATTCGTGCTGCATTATGCTTTTCTGTAACACTTGGTGCAGGACCTCAGAGGTAAGAAGTGAAAATGGTTGGCACGTGCAAGCAGAAGTAGTAGCTTCTCTGCCAAATTCAGTGAAGTGGCTAAAACCAAGAAAAAGATAGGAAGTATTCTTTTTCTGCTTTTGTGGGAATTTTTCCAAGATGTTATCTCTGCAAAAAACCCATCTATTCACAACACAAGTGATCCAAGAACAGAACTGTTACTCCTGTGGTGTAAATCAGCATTACTCCACTAAGCTATAACTGTTCAAATACGTTGAAGATCTGATCAAATGTATTTTATAGAAAGGTGTAGTAAATTAGTATGGCCATTCCCTCTCTTTTTCAAGAGTAACATGCTTCTGACTTTGCATAAAGGTCAGTGAAGTGTTAAATTGAGGGTGATTAAATACAGAGTGTGAGGTAAATGATTCCAAGAGCAAGAATCAGTGAGAAGACAGATATGAATGAGGCTGCAATAAAAAAAAAGGTAATCATAGAATGATAAAAACACCTTCTGGTATGCAGATTCCAAAGCTGTGAGCATTTAAAGAAGTAGCAACACATGTACTGGGGAAAAATCAGACAGACCTCTCTCCTTGCCATGTAATTGAGGCTTCTGTGTAGTCATATGAAAAGTATTTTGTAATTTTCAGTATTGGCACTGTACCAGGAATTGATACATTTAGAACAAAAACTTTAAAGAAGGCATCAAGTCAGGTAATTCAGAACTACCTTTTAAATACTATAATCCCCCAGCCTAGTGCTTCCGCGAATATTCTTTTTCATAACAATATGTTTAGATAAAGGCTTCTATTCCTGGCCCTGCCTTTACATTACTATCACAATGCAACTAGGCATTATCTTAAATTTGATAAAGACATGCAAATCAGGTAGGGTATTTTCCAAGTAGTGTGTAAACTGTAACAGTTGCAAAGCAATTTTTGTTCAATTTTTGTTTGGGCTAGATTTACTAAGTAAATAAGGAGCTCCATGTTGTCTTAAGATCCCATGGAGTTCCCAGTTAATACTGAACCCATTTTGGTGTGAAGGTTCCCATGTTGCTCCAACATTAGGTTATGGCTACATACAATTCCTCACGTTCACTTGTAATATCTGTCCATTGCATTTCAAAGCATGACACAAAACAGAAAGACCATCTGTGTCTGCATTACCCATGTGAAATAAAGCCTTATTTTGCAGATATTGTCTTCTGAATAAAACGTTGCTCCCAAGTTGTAATCTAATTCCCCAAGAGGTAATCAGGGAGTTCTGCAATGAAGTTGATGCAACTAAAGTCAGACTCACAGCAATAAAAACTGTCCCTAAATATTCCCTAAAACATTAAACTGGAGTAGTAAACCTTGGGTTTAGTATACACAGAAATAGAGATTTATAGTCAGTGAGAAGTTGATGAAAAAGTTGAGAGGTTTTATGAGCCCTGAGGCAACAAAATGCCAAGATATCAGTCAGGTCATTTGAAATAAAAGCCCAGAAATCACTCTCAAAGAGGGTTGTTGATTTTCCATGTTAATAATTGATAAAATAATGTACAGACATCTTAGCTGTAGATGTAACTGCCAAAAGCAGTGAAGCTGCATTAAAATATACTGCATTGCTTTTCTTTAGAAAGTTCAATTTTCAGAATGACTGCTGACTCAAGCATTGCTGATTTCCATCACATAAGTTTTGGGAGTCTTTCTCACAAGTTGAATTCTTTCTGGTAGATGTGAAGTTTTAAAGTGTGACCCCTTTTAAATGTTTTATGCAGAAATAAGCTACTAATGATCCATTCATGAAGCGGTCCCAGTCTGATTTGATCTTTATGGAGCAGTGGTGCGTAAGATGGAACACAGTACTCCAGATGATATTATTTCTCTGATGCTCTGTAGAGTGGCTTTACAGTTTTTCTATCTGCTTCTGAAATGGATCATATTACATTTGCCTTTTCTGAGCTTATGGGAGTCCCATCACTCCCATTTTCTTAATACAGGTTTGATACATCTAGAAGAATGGGTAGAGTGGAGAGAGAGAGGAAATACCATTACCCACTAGTTGCAAAACTTGCCTGAGGAGGTTGGATTTTTTTTTTCTTTTCCATAGCCTGTGATTTTCCTGCATGTGCTTTTTGGCAAATTATAGATGTTAAGGACCGTGTGACTGCCATAGACCAAAGTGTTCTGAAGCTGGAAGGCGAAAATTCTGTTGAATAAGAAGGCAACTGGGAGTAAATTAATCATAATGGGAATTCAGCATCTAATTCTCCCTTACGCTGCAGGTGCAGTGACTTAAGAGGAACAATTTCTTCAATCCCAGACTAAATGGTAGTCAAGAAAAGCTGAAGGAATTTAATATGCCAGAAATGGATCAATGGCTGCTTTAATATGGCTTCATGTCAGGCTTCTGTTTATTTTCTACCTAGAAGCTAAACTAGAAAAGACAAAGCTTCCTTTACAATTCCTTGATACCAAATGTGTGTGCAGTGAAAAAATGGAGCAGTTCCCTTAGAGTGAGCAAAAGTATTGAATAAGGATTTGTCCGAATTTTAAATGTCCATCATTATGAAACTATGTAATCTGTAACAAGAGCCGAAGGAAGCCTTTTACAGACACTTTGTTCATCATATTCAGGATGGTTCTTTTTGTCTGTCTAAAGTGTTGTACTAAAGCCTCAAGGAAGAGTTATAGTCTCAATTATTCCTCCTGCATTGCTCTCATATTCGTACTGAATCCCGAGGGAAGGGTTGCCACTAATAATTAATCTTTCCCTAGTTTCTCCAAGCAAAAGTACCAAACCTGCAAACAAGGGGACAGTTTCCTTTTTTAAATGTTTCTGCTACTGTGTAGAATTTTTATTACTTTAGTTGCAAGAATTAAGTCCAAACTGTTACTTGGGATTCCAGCAGTCTGTTTTTTGAAATAGAACAGGCAGAGTTCCTGTGTTGGTTCTGTCCATTATTCATTGAGATCCATCATTTTAATAAATCAAGTGGTAATATGTAGTTCAGATTAATGTGTACTGATACCTTCTGCAGTAATTATGGATACTAGAACTAGAAATATTCTGCTTACCCACCCACCATTTGGTTGCTATCACTAGTGATTATTTTACGTCCTTTATTGGCAATGCCATGGTTTCTCCTAGCTTGTATATCCATACGGCAAGGTGATCACTAAAAGATTTTGATAGTAGGTCCTAAAAGTAAATATCTGGTAAACTGGCTTATATTATTCATATTTCCTTCATCTCCCATGTGGAGGGCCACTGCATAGCCTACATGCTGCTTAATTGCTAATAGACAGTACCAGTGTGAAACCGTAATTAATTGGTTTTATGCTTCTGTCTTGCAAATGATTATGATCTTGTAGAGTGTATATGTTTCTTTAAAAGACATTCTGAGATCTGTTTTCTTCTCTGCTTTCATTCTCTCATTTCAACAGATGTTCAGAAACATGGACCAATTTTTTCCTTTCCAGGGCAAATGGCAGTTAACTTATTTGAATCTGCTTCCTGAACCAGTCGGGCTATGCTGAGCATTACCTGTACCCTTAAAGGCTCAGATCTTGTGACCCTTTGTCATGCAAGTATCACTGTCTAAAAGAATTGCTCTACTCTTTTCAAGAGTGTTACACCTGTGGACTGTAGAGAGACACCCAGCACTTCCACAATAGCTTTTAGGAAAGCAAGCAATACCTCCCTTTGTAGCTTGAGTAACCATTTTCACCTTGTGATATGGGTGATGCTGGAGTTTTCAACTTTGTCAACCTCTTGCTGAGGGCAGAACAATGAAGGCTGCTGGGTGATAGGTTCGTGAGAGCTGGGTAACAGCATGTTACTGCAACCTTCCCTTATATATAAGCATTTTGCTTTTCATAAACTCAGCAGTATGGCCATCCACCAGTCTGGAAATAGAGCACTGGAAGTGGTGTCAAAGCTTACGAATTTACACAAAAGTTAGCTTAGATTAAAAAAAATTAAATAAATAGAACCAAAGTGGGAAGTGATTTGTCTACTCTCTCATGGCAGCACAGGTGGTCCTTTGACATCTGAGGCATCTATTTGCTTATGGTCTGGCGGAGTTTGGGGTCTCAGCAGGTTTTGGAGACTTAAACTTGCTGTGGTGAAATACGGATGAGATTAAAATACACATGCAATTATTTTCAGAGATTTTATCTACTTAATGCCTAAAACCATTGAATGGGGTAAGGTTGGTGTATATGCAAACGTGGCACTTTGCTGAGTTTTTAGGTGAATTTACTGCAATAAACAGATCTGCACTTTAAGTTGTAATATGAGCTGAGACTGTGACTTCTTCAGGTGTCAGCTTTAACAAAACCTCTTTTACTGCTTGCTGTAAATAAATATTTGTTAACTCAATTATTTGCAACTTGAAAGGCATTTCTTGTAGAAAAGTTAAGGGCTTTTGAGGTTTCTGAGTGCTTTCTTAGAAGTGATCTAACCATTGCATGATCAATTACCCCAGGGCAGCTCCAAAGCAACTTGAAATCCATTGGAAAGATTTCCCTGGAAATTAGGCTTTGGGCCAAATTTTATCTGCAGCTGTTTCAGTCCAGCTCGAGGCTTGCAGGTTTCATAGTTTTGTATGTAGATACCTGGGAGGATGGGGCCGATCTGATCTCTGGTGGACCCCATCGAAGGTAATTGTGCTAAGCGAGTGATCTCTGATTCATGATCCAGCACCACAAAATGAAAATAGAAATTGTACATCTCTCCTGAACCGAGCCTCTGGCACATCTACTGTGCACTGAAAGCCTATGAAGGGCTCTGGAAATGTACCCATGTGTCTCACAATAATATTAAGCAATCAACAAAATTAACCTAGGTTCGCTTTCATTAGAAAATATTACCTGATCAGTATGCCTAATTTCAGAGCTGCAAATGTGCCTGCCAGCTGCGACAGCCACCAATTCCTAGCGTAGCCATTGGATCACACAAGGCAGCTGAGTAGACGTTTCAATACAGAGTGAAATGAAATAAGCCGTTGCTGAGTCCAAATTACCCTTGCTTTTAGTATTTACACTGGCCCAAGCTCCAGGATAAATTCATTGTACAATATAAGAGTGAAAGCTTCAAATGTAAAGTTTGTTCCCTGCTTTGCATATTAAACTCTTAGTTTAAATTCAACCTTTTCCACAAGGCATGTATTAAAATAAATGAAAATATATTAGGTCTGATTCTCCTTCCAGTGAGATAGATTTCACAATTGTGTGATTTCAATGCTTGCAGAAATGGCTTTGCTGGCTCAAATTGCATGGAAGAAAAGAAAAATCAAATCACAAAATATTTATAATGTTTAAAACTGTACAAGAAACAGGCTAATGGCTCACAAGGATGACTGAACCAATGTAATAGCCTATAATGTGTTCTTTGGCATAACTATTTACTTATCTTATCAAATGAAAAATTTTGAGAGACCTTACAAGGGTTTGGCCTATTCAGAAGTATACAGCAACTGCCTTTTCAGATCTTTTATACAGAAAAAATTTATTACAATTATTTTTGTAAAATTCTGTGAAACTGTAAATTACACTGGAGTTATGTGTCAAAGAGAGTCTCAAATAAAATTACAGAAAACAAACTGTAAAACGAAAATCTAAGTTTGTTCCAGCTGTAAATATAGGGACTCTGTGAGAGTTTCTTTTATGTCCAGCAGATGTCAATGTGGTGATAAACTAAAGCACACCGGGAATCAAAAACAAGACTGTCCACGTTCAGAATAACAGTAGAGCAACAGCTCACATCCCAAGTGCCAGACTCGGCCATGCTCTCAGTAAAGTGGAGCATTCATTTAATTACTTTGGACCCCTCTCCAAAAAATAATTTTGTATGTCCATGCACAGTCAACATCGATTTAACTACAGTTAAAAATGCTTTGTGACTTCTCTGATGTTGGACATCACTTGGCTTTTTGCTTCCTGTTTCTTCCCATCCTCAGCTCCTGCAAATATAATGGTCTTTCTTTTTCCCCATGTGCGGAATAATAGAAGTAGGCTATTGTATCAATGCTCTCCTCCAGTGCTTGGCAAATTTTCTCTCCAGACTTATCCAGGGAATTCTCTGTTGTGCTATTTGTTGTGTTAGATGTTGTTACAAATTATTTTGATTGGAGTGAGTATTTCACTGATGTTAATTATGTAGGAAATAGGAATAATGGGTGGTGGTCAACACTTTGTAGGTGGATAGCTTGTCCTCTAAGTAGTTCTTCTATTTAGTCTTTTACCGTCATGTTTGAACACTCCATTGATTTTCTTTAAGTTCATCATATTGTTTAAGTGGTTTTTTATTAGTCTACTGTACATGATGTTTGAGTATTGTTGTATTGATTTCCCAAAAAGGTATTTTAGTTTCAAACTATTAATGACTCAAACTATAAGTACTTGTATGTACATTTTTTCTTTCATAAAATAATTCAACAATGGCCAAGGAATAGAGAACCTTTCCATGCTTCTTGCCTTTTGTTTGGAAATGTTTACCTAGAACATTAGTTTACAGTAGACTTCTTCCAAAGAAGAAGATGGAAGCTGTCAGAGATTCAATTAGGAAGTCATTGTCTCTATAAGATGTCTTAAGCTGAGGGTATGGGCAGCTGTCACCTCTGTGATGATTCACTGTGTGAAATGCTGTGGTGCGGCCATGCCGTACGTGAAAGCTCAGAGCTAGTCCCCCACAGACATCCAGCAGGTGCCAGTAATTGTCACCCACACACAGGTTCAGGTGGATTTGGTAGCTTTGCCAATGACTCTGATGTACTTTCTCCACACGAATGGCTTCGTGTTATTGTTTCCAGTATCAGTGGAAAGTCTATATTTGACTCAAAGCCTTAAAAAAACCCCAACAAACAGGAATTGGTATTTTGGTTTTATCACACCACATCTGAAGCTCTTTTCTTACCAGTGCTCCTACTTGACTGAGGCAATTTGTCATCTCCTAGAACTTAAAAGCCACAGTGGACTTTCGCTAGTGTTACTCTCTCCCATGCCTGTGAGCCCTGTGCTTGGATTCTCGGGCAATAACTGACAATAAATAATGACAAAAGAAGCAGTAGAACTCCCTCCTATTTCTGTTTCCCTTACTGCTGATCTTTGCTCTCTTCAATAAGAAAGCGGCGATATGCACCTATGAGAACTGTTCTCCACTCTTGAAAATTTCATATGAGTTGCTTATTGAAAGATTGGTTTTTGACACAACTCTGTGACTTCATTTGTTGTCAAGGTGAACATGCACACTATGTTTTGGAAATGTAAATATGAATATTTGCTCTTTTGTCTGCACTGGAGAGCTCTGACTATGGCATGTCATGAACCCCCTTTTCTACAAGAATCTGAAACTTGCAAGTAACGAAATTTTCAGGTTGAAATTGCTATTCGATTCAATCCTCTTGAGAACTTCTCATACCTCTATACATCAGATTTGCATAGATTCTTACAGTCTTAGACTAACGTTTGGCAAATCAGACAGAAGCAATAAGATACAGTAAGTTGACACAATATAGTATAGAAGATACTCATGCTAAAATAAGACACTTGTACTGGCTTATGTACACCAGTATTTGTGTATCTTGGGATTTTTTTAAACCTGTACAGTATAGTTGTGTTTTAGTATAATATCATACTTTCATTACAATATAGCAATTTTGCATAATAGCTTGTCTGACACCAGCTATCACAAGGGACTAAACCAGAAGAAATTCTATTACTTCATACGTTGAACACTAGACTTGATTTTTATTATAGTCTAATAAATGCATTAGGCCAGCAACCTTCTGTATTCAGTTTTGTTCTAAAGTAATCCTTAAATCATAGTGCATTTTAGTATTGATTTTGTGATGACCTCAGCTTAAGTGCACTCTTTTGGTTACTGACTGCAGAAATCTGAAAACATTAGTAAGAGGAGCTACTCTCAGCAGTAGTGTCGTTATTTCTTCCTTCAGCCAGTCTGATGAAATTTTGCTTGCTTCCTCCCTGGTGAGTTTGGGAAATGTATTTGATTTGATTCACACCCAGTGGATCCGTTGTATTTAATTATTCAAAGCATCAGTCGTGGGGCTGTGTTTGTACACATGAGTAGCCCAAGTGCTGTCCCACACAATTCAGTCTCGGAAGGTTCCCTCAGAAGGGAGCGTTTCCACGAGGAGAGTCTCAGAAACATTTTTGTTCTTAGGGTGTGACTTTCTGATATAACAATTCAGAAATGTCATTTCTGAAATGGGATTGCCCATCATTCCGGTAGTGTCCCTCTGTCATCGTCCAATGACCCAGAAGTGTTTGTTCTAAATTTTCCAATGTCCTGCTGAAGACTTTTATAAACTACCTCTCTAGTTTTTGTCCCAGCCACTTGGTGTGGGTGGACACAGTCTCCTGTGCTGCCAAAAGAGGAGCAAGTCCAGGAGAGAAGCATACAGTAGCAGTGAGTTGGGCTATGTGAGGGCATAAACCAAGTCATTCTGAGGTACTTGAAGTGCTGCTCTTACCAAAGAGAGGCCCTATATGCATGCCCAATTTAGAGAGCTCTAATTAAGCATACCGTCATTGGCGCTCACTATTTTTCCAGCTATATTTTAAAGAGCATGATGTGCACTTCAGATGTCTGTCTTCAGCTGACATTCACCTTCATTGTACCCAACACAAAATCATGAGAAGGGGGACACTGGAGAGTCAGGGCAGGATGTTGCATAGACCGTGCAGGACCACAGGCCAAGCAGCTATGGAGGTCATTAAAGTAAACTTGCCTTAATCTAGCAGATAAGTTTGTAACTTGCAGTGCTACTGATTCAGGGGGGTTCGGTTTTTAAAACAGGTTACATGATTGCAAATACCATAAATCATCTTTCTTTTCAAAGGAAAAAAATGTTTTTTGTTTTCCTCTGTGTCTTGGCATTGCTGACTGCTCCTCCTGGGTGTCGCCAGTCCTGCAAAGCTCTTTCTCTACATGCCACAAGACGTGGCACCTGCCAGCACAGCAGCTAAGCCTGTGCAGCAGCACTGCCTTCAACAAGACATGTACAGCCCAGTAGTACTGCGTGTCATCTTGCTTTGGAGAAAAGCTATTTACTTGTTTGTCCTCTGTTAGTCCTCAGCTGTTAACCATAGATTATTTTTTCCCTAATAGCTATATGGAACCTGGGGAGCAATACCCACTGGGATCTGTCTGCTGACTTAGATCAAGTTTTAGTTCCAAATATATTTACCATCACTTCTTTTATATGGGACTTGTAAATCTTTTCATGTAGAAACAGTGTGGAACTAAAGGTCTAAGGTTTCCCTTTGATGTCAGTAAGAGCTTCCCTGCTTAGTTGGGTTGGACTATGATACTACACATCCGCTGGAAAAAAACCCATGATAATGGGTTGTTAGAAACTTTATAGGAATTTTTAGATTAAACTTTAAGTGAGCATATTGATAAGCTGGTATAATGAGCTTTGCTGTAGGCTTGGGGAAACACACGTAAATATATATAAATGATGAAATCAAAAGTATAAGTCATCGATATTCCCATTTGTGTGCAACAGGTTCTGTAAATCAGCTACATATGTGATTTAAATCTTAAATGAGCTAAGGATGCCATATGGTTTCACTGTGTTTCCAAAACACTGGAACCCTTGCTGAGGAAATAGTATTAAGGACATTTTATTCTTGGCATATTGCAGTATTTCTTCTGAGTGGGGAATACATTTTGAGCTGCCCTTGAATGTAGGCATGTTGTGCTTTCTGGAATAGAAACAGATATGTTGATCTTTTCCTTATATACGACACCCACGACGGGGAAAAAAAATCAAAACAAACCAACCCATCTTTTGGGGGGTGGTAACTATTCTGTGTCCTACTAATGCTTCTCTCCCGTCTCTCATAAAGTTGGGATTTTAAAGATTAGCACTGAGAAATGTACAGGGAGAGTATTTGTTCTTTTCTGATAAGCATGTATTATAATCACCTCACCTGGTCAGATCCTTTTGCCTTGACATTTTTGAAGTAATCTTTCTATGTTTCAAGATATGTAGATTTTTATGTAACACCCTAATAATTTCACATATATATAAATTTCATCGATGTTTTCATATACTGATCTTCATGATTTTGTGGATATAATGAGATTAGTCCTCCTTTTCCTTCCTTACTGTACTTGTTGGATAGTATCAAGAATGCAATCTGGTATAAATTTGCTAGATCCAAAGACACACTGTCTTGTGCAATGCCACATGGGTTAATTTAATTCCTGAATTAATGTAGGCTCACTGCAAAATATATTAACTGAAGATTTTCCAAAATACTGATTTCACACTAATATGGATTGATTAACACCTAAATGAGGGAAATGATAATTTTGTGCATTAGGGCTCTGATATTTACACTGCATCATATGCTGTGTGTTTTATGCTCTCTCTAGCAACTCTATACATTTTCTGTTCTACAATTTTTTCTACATTCCCAAACAGCTGAATATGCTCTTTCTTATTAAGAGTCACTATTTCAGCTGTCAGGTTTTCACAGGGCAACAGCAAAGGGGAAGAGAGAGAAAAATAAGAACAATAATAACTTCCATTTTTATAGCATCTTTCGTCTCAGTCTTGAAAGCCAAACATCATTAGTGAGATCGGACTACTGGTTTTATTTCTGACCTGCATCCAAGCTACCTCTCCTCGTGATCCTGCTCAGGATAATTAGCAAAAGGAGAATAGATGGGTGGCCAGCAAGAAGCTAACTCAGATGTTAGCCAAAGCACTGCTCTGTACTTAGCTTCTCCATTTCCCCTTTTCTTGTAAGGAAACAGTGTCCTTTCCTGGAAATAGCCTTTTGAATGGGACACAAAATCAAAAGTCGTAAGACGTGTTTAGTCATTAAATATCTTAGATTGTTTTCTGAGAGCCGGTTTCCATCCCATTTACTTCAGCTTCAGCTTCTGATGTTGTTCCACAATTTAAACAAATACAATATTCTCCTTTCCAAGCCCTAATTAATGTGAGGTGATTTAGTTCTTTTGCAAGGTATTGAAGAGCCCCTGATCTCATCTCAGGAATCAGCTGTGATTCTTGCATCTGTGATGCAGCAAAGCTTATTCAGGTAGCAGAGCGTTTTGAAATCTTTTGCACGATAGCATGATACTTTCCAGCCCTGAGTTTGCTCTAGTACCAAAACAAATCAGAATCTGTTCTGTCACAGCAATTGTTTTTTCCCTCATGACAGTTTCAGATCAGTGTATCTGACCCTGTGCTTTCAAAGTGGAGATGTTAATTTTTGCACAGATAAACCCAAGCACAGCAGCTAAACTGAATTGATGCTGGCAGATGTTCCAAGATAATGATGGTGTTTGAATACAGCACTGACATCTACGTCTCCTCCCCTGTCCTCAGAGGTGATGGGAAGAAACACCATGCGTGCCGATCAAACCTTTCCTCTGATGGGATTCTAGCTAATGATATTGTCATTATCAATACAGTCTCTATTGATCCAGTTTGTCAGATTTCCACCTTGCTGTGATTTTACCCGGTGAAACAAGACACAGAGGATGTCTCTGTGCAAAACTGGACAAGCTTATATGCCTGGCTTCATGTGCCTTTCAGATGGCTTGTGGTGGTTCTTCCGGTACTGTCCATGTTCTCCAGCCTTTAAATCAGACGCTCATTTTGTTTCATATTACATGAGCTTGCACAGTCAAAACGGCGTTCTCCTCGGCTGGTGCCTTTTTGTATTCACAAAGGACCAGAGCCTTGGTTTCTCATTTGGACTACTGATCACGCGGCTGTTGTGATGACAGCAGTAGCAGTGTTTAAATTAGACATTAGTTATGTAATTATAAAAGAAACTAAGACAAGAATAATAGACATGTAATTTTTCAGCCCTTTCCAGCCTGATTATAATTTTTTTTTCCTTCTGCCTGCAGTTGAACAGCCTCAGGCTCTGCTGCAACCTCTTACCCAGGGCTGAGGAGATACAGTTGATATATCAAGTATATTAGGAGACCTGAATAATCTCTAATCACAGAACCGCTTCAGACAACTATTTAAGCATAGCATTGTTCGTATGAGCAGTGTCACTATAGCTTATTATAAGTTTGTGTACTTTTTTTCAGAGGTGCTGATCTTACAGCTGTCATGGTGCTGAATCTTGTCTTGCTTGTGGTTTTAATTCTCTTCACCCTTCATCTCTTATACTAAGTATGTAAACTCTACACGGCGAGAATAGTTTTTGTATGGCGTATGTGTACCGCTCTGGCCATCGGGAGATCCCGATCCACTAGCTGGGGACTGTTGACTTTACTGAGGTGTAGGTACAAAACATAAGTTTTAGTTCACATCACTTTGAGTACAATCTGGTACAAAAAAAAATAATCCCAAAACTATCGTTGCATGTGGGAAGGAGTTTAGTGATGGATTTCCTGAGGTTTTGTTACTAAATTTCTGCTCCTCCTTTCTTTGAAGGGAATAAATATACCTGACTTTTTTCCCAGTCTATCACATTATTTCAATTATCTCTAAATACACTGAGATTTCAACAGCAGAGTTATCAGTGTACTTTGGTGTGGTTCATGCTGTGGGTAGAATATAAATACAGAGAATCCAAAAGAGAAATGGGGCTACTTCTCAGTTCTGCAATATGAACATTTGTTTCTGTTGCTACACAGGAAAATAAAATAAAGCAGTGCAATGTGAACTGGAGGGGAAGTGTGGCAGTTGTTCTTGGGTTAAAGAAAGGGGGAAAAAAATGTGTGAAATCATTTTGCTAGCCCAAAAATGACAGGGAGGAACATTATGAGCAGGGTCTCATATTTCCCCAGTAACTAAATATTGCTTTGGCTTTATTGCTCAGTTGACTTACAGAGAATGGATTTGTGGTTAGAGGAAAGCACTTTAAAATTGCAACTAGATTACTTTTTTTTCTTTGACCAAAGAATTTTTTATTAAAAAAAAAGGCTTTGAAGCTTAATTCTGTTTTTAGAGTTCTTCAGTCAGAATTTTACAGACGTTTTTCAACAAAAAGTAGAAATTAAAATAAATTACACCCTGATGTTAGTTTTGCTCCTCTTTAGCCCCATATTTTTAAATGGAGCTTGAAGGCAAAACTAATTAACAAGAAGATGCATACATAAAATGAGTTCAGAAGTACAGAAACCCTCGTGTTGCCTCAAGCAAAGAGACCTGAATGCAGTGAGCTAAATATAAACTGTTTTACTGAAAAAAATTTAGCTCTTAAATTCAGACCTTCCCCTTCACCCTCCTGCTTTTCAAGTCACCTTGTTTAAGATAAATTGATTGACCGAGATGGAGTTTTCCTGAGTGATTTGTGGTTTGAAATAGCCAAGTGCTTTCAGACTCGCTCTTTTCATTTCCTGAAGGAAGCCTGAGCTTTAAAGTGAATTCTTCTGTCTCAGAGCAGAGGAAGAACAAACCCTCCTGATTTGAGATGGTCTGAATAAACCCTCAGTAGCTGCGGAAGACATTGGTATGTCTCTACTGTTACAGGAACCTGGTCCTGATCAGGCAAAATGAAACAACAACAACAAAAAAGGAGAGGTAGAGAAATAACTATGAGAATTTTGGGATGCAAACTATAAAAACTGAGAAGTCACAAAGACTGAAAACAGCCGATAGGTGGTACTTACCCTTTCCTTAATGTTCATGATCCCTGGACAATAGATGTTCTTTTGGAGATCTGCACACTGTTTGTAAATTCCTGAACAATTGTGAGAACAATGGGAAGCTTTGAAAGAAACTTTGAAAATGTGGCTTTTTCACTGAAGATAAATCCAGTCATCACCACGTATTTCATCTCAGCGGTCAGAAAATGTAAAGTGTGGGTTTTTTGCAAGCTGTACCATGTCACTCTAGTTTGGAATAATGGGGATTGAAAGCAACCAGGAGCATTTCTCCGGGCTATGAATATATTGCCTCTTGAAAATGTGAATACATATTCACATCTTCATCTCAGATCCATGTTCCTATGCCAGCAAAACATTTGATATCACAATAGAAAAGAGTATTTTATTTATTTTAGAACACGGTTGGAATAATTTTTTTCTGTCACAACCAGTACAACCATAACTTAAACTGACAGTGCTAAATACGGTGGTAAATCTGAAAACAATTCCTTTGCTACTTGATGAATTTAACTGACCTAAAATAAGAATCACATTCAAAAAATGTGCCTAAACTATTAATATAAATTTTCCCAGAATCCAAAAATGCTTAAGCAGTCGGCCAAATACTGGTTTTGTCCACTTCTGACTTCAGTTACACATTTTTCTAGTGGGTTTCACTGGCATAATGAAGAAATTGAGATAATAAATCTTTCCTTTCATATGTGTCTGACTGAATATTGGGAAAGATCAGTTGTGTTTTACGTAGCTCCTGATTGCCATGTGCCTGTATAGTGCAAAACTCTATTGCAGAACCACCTTTCTCGGCTGCATCTGAAATGTGACTAAGCCACCGACCATGTCTAGGCTGTGCCAGTGGACACCTATTGGAGATTCCTCCAAATAGGGGTAAAACCTTTCACAGCAATGCATAACACAATTTGTCTGCTAGTCTTGGATTGTACAGGCTTAGCCAAGTGCTCCCCTATACTAACCTCCTAAAGTGTTGATTTATAAGGAATTTGCAGCAGAGAGGGATGCTGAAGTCCCACTGGGGTGGGAGTGCTCCTTGCATGGCTTTGCTTTCTGTTAGGCAGCTCCGACTAGCACTGAACCAGCTCCTACATCAAATTGAAATGTCCCTGTCCAGTGCCCTGCAGATGAGCCACTCGGATGCACGAGTGTCTCTGGTGTAACACAAAAGGAAAGGGTGAAAAGGAGAGTGACAGAGCAGCATGCTGCAGCACCCTACTACCCATGTGTGAATCTGGGCTTGCCTGGAAAAGCCAGGGCAGGGCATGGTGAGCAAAAGGCCATCTGAGCAGTGAGAACTCCAGGTGATGTACTCGAGCAATGAGCCCAGAGTCCCCAGTCACAGACTAATGTGAGCTGTTCCTGCAGGGAAAGAATCAAATAGGAAAACAATGCTACTTTCAGTATGCTTTTGTCATCCAGAAACACTTAAGCTGCATGAATAAAATTGCATTTGGTGTGCCGGGGGCATGAATAACTCCACATACTGAAAAGCAAGTGCCATAAGCTTGGATGGTTACCAGTGTCAAGACAGCAGGCTCGCCTAACTATTTACAGTGGAGTTTTACAGAATGAGAGGGAGAAACGTCCATGATAAGAAAGTGGGTCAGATGCACAGTGAAAAAGAAAAGGAATCAGAGACCCCACAAGCCGCAACCCAACAGCCCGGAATCTGGGGACAGAATCTGTGTAAGCACAAATGTCACTTTTCTTACCCTCAGCAAAACCTGACAGACCTCCCACGTTGCTTTAAAGAACACTTTGCTTGTCCAGCAGCTTTGTTAAGTACAGTGCCATAAATGCTGCAGATGATGCTTCAGATTCCTAAAGCTTGATTTCTGTCAGTGAAAAAGTGCTTTCTCCTGTTAAGCAGGGCAGGTTTCTAACCAGAGAAAATCCTTAGTCCTGATCATGACAGTTCCTTTCAACTGCCTGGGTCAGGCTTAAAATAGTATTTCCGTGAAGAAGAGAGCTTGACAGATGAAAACAAGGCTGCTCCTCACTTCATTGTGCCTGGTGAGCTTTCACTTTATTTCGTTTCAGACACAGAAACCGCCTCCTAGCCTAGAGCTGCCTGTATCTCCAACATGGAGCAGTGTTAAGACTGCTGTAAAAATAAATAGGGTGCATGTATTTTGTGCTTCAAGTGATGTGTTAATTTGTATGCAGACCTAGAGCACTCATGGGATTCAGGGTTATTCCATAGTTCAGTGAGGGAAAGAGCTGGATAAGACAATGGAAAAACAGCAATGGCCCTGTAGAAAGCAGGGGTGAAGAACTGTCCGTCCATCTGCCACAGCATGGACACCCCGGATGGGCACAATTTAGGGTGATTTCTCTACTTTATTCCCATTGTGCTTGCCCTAGTCTTTCCTCCCTGGGCGGAGTTTATCCTGCTTCTCCCAAACATCAAAACAATGTTTAATGGTTGTTGGAGACTCTGGTTTGATTCTTTCTCGGGTCGCAGGCGCCTTGTGCAACCCTCAGCAAGTCAGGGCTTAGTCTCTACATCCTGCCATTCTCCACCCATAAGCTATGCAGACCTTCGTACTGTGCCTGGCGGGGTCTTGTGATAGACACCTGAGCAAGTGATCTGCTGAGTGTGATTCAGTTGTTGCTCAGTCATGAGCTGCCTGCAGGTCCCCTATCACAGGCAGACCTCCTTCGGTGGGCTGCAGTGAGCCCCGGCCTCAGTACAGGCTGAGTTCTGGTCCAAAGCAGTTGGCTTACCAGCTCCCCTACTAAAAGGATGCTTAAATTTGCAGTAGCTTGTCTCAGCCCTGAGCTATAGACCTTCATCTTAGCACATGACAATTATGCAGAGACTTTGACAGCTCAGTATTTCCCATGTTCCCACATTTTCATTTTGTAGTTGAAGAAAACTTATGATCCTATTAGCAAGTTGTTGTTTGTTTGCGTTTTTTGTCTAGAAGTTATGGCCTTTTGATGGATGTGTTATGTACGTGCTGACTGATTAAATATGACAGTAAATGAAAATATATTCAATAATATAGGCTTGGGATGCCAGCCAAAGTATTCATGAATAAACCCAAAGAATGACAGAGAACGTAAGGGATGAAAGGGTTACGCTGTACCCTGCAGCAGGGTCTGTAGTTTAAAGAGTGTCAGGTTCAAAGAGTCAGTCCCACCAAAGGGTTTTAGCACATGCAGACCTACCAGGGGTTGGCTTGTTTGGTACTACACCTGCGTACTCTCCCCTGGGTGCTGCTCAAAAACAGCCTGATTTCTGCCTGTCTTTTTGTTTGTTTGGGTTTTTTTTACCTTAACAAGTGACAGTTTGGAAACCAAGGCCCCAGCACCCAGTGCCGAGGTGAGGCTCCCCTGCTCAGATCCAGCCTCTGCCGTGGGGCAGCCATCCCACTGGTGCCAATTTCCCACAAGCTTTTCGTGGCGTTAAAGGAGTAGCTGTGCTGAACCATCTTACAAGAGAGGCACTTATACAATTAAATCCTCTGTCTTCCTGGATCAAAGTCATTGCGGGATTGTTGCTGAAGCCTATTTACTAACCTTGAATTGATACAAGGTGTACAAATCCAGCAAGACCTGTTCTACCATGGAGAATAAAAGGGAAGCACTAACGCTTTCACTGTCAGACTTTAGGTGATTTCAATCTATTTTTCTTTCATACAAGTACAGAGAAATACAAACACAGGAAAATGTAAAATCAAATTGTATTCTAAGATCAGGAAGTTTTTACTGGCTTGCGCTATCTTACCACCTGCATCCTTCCCCCCTCTCCATAGCCAGCAGTCGGCAGGAAGCTTTAAAGCCTTTGTAAGTAGTTTAAATCTTCCCACGGCACTGTTTTACATTTTAGTTCAACAGGTCCCAATTTTACAAACCTGTTAAACATGTGCTGCTCATTGAGAATGATCCCAAAGTTCTCTGATAGGGATTTATATGCAGGAATAGCACCCTTTCCCATTGAAAAGTAGTCACCAGCTGAGGAAAAAGACATTATACTCTCGGCGTTTCAGTGTTATAGGTTGGAATAGGCAGAGCTTATGGGTTAAAAATTCCTTCACAGGAAGGGAAAAATGCTGTACAATAGCTTTTTATTTTTTTGTCTTTTTATTGCTTTTACAATAGCAAATGTGGACTTTTTCCATCCTGTTTAAATAAGAGACAGCGCCTTCCCTGGCAGCGACCTGGATTTTGATCTGGTAGACAGATATGTGCGTATTTTGAGATGTGCTTCTCTGGTCAGCTCCCAACCATTGCACCTTCCCACTGCCCAAAGCCATGGTTTTCATGGCTCTTTCCCCCTCCCACCCCTATGCAATCTAATTACCTCAGCCCATCACTAGTGAGGAACAAAGCTCAGTAAGGCTCAAACGTAGCGGAAAGAGGAGAAAAGTCATAACGGGAAAGTTAATGGCCCAGCAACCCCTATTGGGAGCACTACTGAAATGGGCTCTGTTATTTCTGCCGTATCAATCACATCTTGCTCAGGGAATCTTTGATGGTTTCCTTGTTGCTGCTCGTAACTGGGGAACGACCCAGGTGAAGAACCCCCCAAAGCACAGCTGCCTGGCAGGGGGCTTGTTAAGCTGGGACAACCTGTGATATTTGTCCTAGTGTCACCTCGTAGTTCTCCCTGCTGCTTGTTCAGCAAAGTTGCTCTGTGAACATCAAAGTCTTTGGAAATAGTAATTAATTTTAAATTAATTGACACTTGAGTACTGACGATTTGTTGTGGGTACAGTAAGCTGGTCAAAATGCTGTTATAGAACAAAAGGTTACTGGCAGGAGTTATAATAATAAAAAATAGAGTTTTGACTTATGTTCTTTCTAGAGGTTTAGTTTTGTTCTCAGTTTTCATTTGAAGTAGCTTCTAGACTAGTTGCAAAGATTACTTTTATAAAAGTTTATTAAACCTATTTACACTTAAACGGGCCAAACAGGATCTATGGATGCTGATGGATTTAGAATGTAGTTCTTGACTATAAATGTGTAGATTAATTCTTTGTGTTTGTAGGCATGCTGTGAGAGAATGTCTAAAATTCTCCAAATAATTATACATCTTTAATATATGCAGTTATTTGTGGTTATTTTGAGTACTGCAGTTAGATAGAATCAGTAGCGTAGAATTGTTTTCTGCTGTATCTTGCCTGGCATGAGGATGCTGAAACAGTCAAACCATAAATGTATGCTTTGCATGGAATTCTGCAAGCTTGGGGGGAAATAAGATCCCTTCTAGACTAGTTCTTCCTGTTTTATTTCTATGTATTTGCATTAGTTATGGCATTCTTGTTTAGAGGTTTCAATACAGTTCTATGCTCACAGAACTTGATGAGACCCCTATTAACACTTTTTTGTTTACTTCTGCTGTAAAGTCCTAATATTTGCAGAGATAAGTATGTACAAATATTTGACTATAAGCTTCACTTTCAGGGCATGCAATTGGGTTTCAGTTTAAAAAATACTTTCCCTGGTTTCTCTTTCCAGCGAGGGGTGTGAAATCTGTTAAGTCATTAGAGGACCATGGAATCTCAGGGCTGTGCTTTTCATTGTTGTGCCTGTTGTATAATGATTGACACAAATACAAAGTAAAATGCTATTGTTTTGAACCGGTAACTTTATACTCCTGTCATTGACTACAGAGTATAGGGAGCAGGAAAATTTGTTTCATAATACATTGCACCTGACATTTGACTGGTCTGAGACCGAAGGAGAGCAAAGAGGAAAGGTTATTGTTAATGATTCATCTGCTAAGAAAATGTAACCTGGGGATTTGAAAGGACGTTTGATGCACATATTCCTTGCGATTTCCCTGTGCGGTGTTGCAGCTCGTGCAGCAGACTGAGCATTATAAAGCAAGTGTAAAAGCAACACTGTGAGGAAATATATTTGATATGCCTTAATGACTTCCAGATCAAATTTTTTCAAATTAGAAGTCATGCTTTTCTAGCTGAAAAGAATGCACAGCCAATAGAACATCTGGGTGTCCCACTAGTCATCTCTCCAGGGCATCACCCTAAAGCACGTAGCTGAGGTCCGCTATTCAGCACAGTACCTGGTGGGTCTGTTTTCTAGCAGGGCTTGCTTAGGAACGCCTGATGTGATTGGGAACTCAAGCTCGTTCCCTGTCAGCTGGCTGACAGTGGCAAACACGCTTATATCCTGGAGAAGAGAAGGCCCATGTGCAGATGTACGGGCTGGTTTTTTGGGAAACACTTGCCATGCCCCCAGGCAACTGCTCCCTCTCAGTTACAGGACAAGGCTGGCAGGGGACTCAAAAGGGGTTTGGTTTCCATGCTCTGCAGGCTCCTGGCAATCCCTGCCTGTAGAGCCTTTGAGGCAGAGCTCCGTGACAGTGGGAAACCCTGGGTGTTCCCCTAAGGCAGTAAAGACCATTACAACTTCGATTGACTTCAGGTGAGCTATGCCAGACTGCAGATTTTCAGCAGTCTCACCAGAAAGCTGGGTCACTTTATAAAGCTGTGTTCCTCCATCATGAGAAAGTCTAGGTGCTAAATCTGGGCAAGAACTTAGAGCGATAAGTAGGTGAATCAGACTTTATCACTGCATAGACCTGTCATGCTGGACACTACCAGTTCATCAACACGCTACCCAGCATCTCTGTTTAGTTGCCTTTTTATTGCTGTCACTGCTAAATGACTTGATGTTACCAAGTGAAGATGATTCATGCTTATACTGTAGAGAAATTTGTAATATACTTATGAATAGGAAACAATATTTGGAGCCGAGGTGCATAGAGGGACATGGGGGAAAATAACAGTAGATTGCCTGTTGCCGCTGTGACTGTAATAAGTCCTGTTTAAAAAGATTGAGGGGCTGGATTTAGTAATATAAACTGCTGAAGTACAATATTTAGAGTGGCAAGTCATCATGAAAATTAGAAAGTATATTTAGCCATTACGAGACACTGCATTTAGTGTGTTATACTTTTAGACTCTCAGTAAGCCAGGCACACACTGCCTTATATTCCCTGACATTTTCATTACTTGAGTCGGTAGTGGGCATAAACATTACCGCAGAATAACAAACCAAAACACAAAGAACCCAACTCAATTTACCTTTGAGTTTTAAGTACTAATATTTATGCATATATGAGGTGAATAATGACACACTGTTTTACTGTAAATGAGTCATAACTTGCTGGGAGTCCAAATAACAAGCTATTCAGCGGGTGACAGTGTTTCAGCAGTAGTGGAGGGCCACCGCAGAAGACCTCAAAAAGGGAAGCCCTGAAGTACTTCAGACCATTCCAAGGGGAAGACATGGGATCTGGCATCAAAGCTTGCGGATGAGTGTAGCCTGGAGACTTTGTTAATAGATTCTTGCACCTTACAGTGACCACTTTCCTTGCTATTGCTTATTGAAGTGAACCTTACCTTTAAAGTGCACGAACAAGTCTGGCACGTGAGTGCCGTCTGACCCGCGCTGTAACACCAGCAGCAGCTTTAGGAGGAGACAAGAAGCACTAGGAGGCTGGGTTGGCCACGGTGTGGTGTACTGCAGCCCTTTAAGATCCAAATCCTGTGGATGTGGTTGGGAGAGTATTATATTTCTCATGCTTCTTATCTTACTGGACCAACTGCAATATGTCTGGCTACATGAGAAAAAGAAATACATGCAATAAAATTCAGATTGCCATTAAATTCTTTAAAGTTTAATGCAATAGGAAGTGTACCAACAAGAGCAAATTATAAAAATCACCCATCCCTGACTTTGATAGATGTTCCCCTCACAAACTCACCACATTCTGTTTTATGGACTAGATTATTTCCCTAAGTCATCAGCATATGATTGATTAGAGAAGCAAAATGAGTACATAATCACTTCTACATATCTTGCTTACTACAAATAAGAAAGTTTTGTATAACGATTTATTAAAAGCTGATTAGATTAAAATAAATTGTATAGTTGGAGCCATGACAAATGTTTCTTTTGTATTGGAATACTCTGTGGTTAAACGGTGTTAGTCCAACAGCCAGCTGAAGACTGGCTTCATGTCTGCTGCAGCTTCCAGAACTCTCCTGTCAAAACAAGCCACCAAAATGCCTGGCAGGAATTATTTACTGTTTGAGTGACTGGGAGACAATAAGTAAATTCCATTTTTATGTCTTCTTGGTGCTAACAATTGATGACATCAGTAAAAGAATTACTCCTTCGAGAAGTAAGGAAAAGTTCTTTCTTGCTGAGTTTTGTAATAAATGGGAGAGACAGGATTAGTGGGGTGGAAAAAAATCCTAAATCGTAATTTTTCAGAGCTTTGAACTGACAGCAATTTTTTAATGTAGACATCCTTTTTACAATATAAATTAAATGTTTGATGAATATATGCATGTATTTTATTAGAGTGTGTGGTAATATAAAACCTAAATGTTTAACCTGATATCTGGGAATGAAGCTGGGACACGTTTGTTCCTCTGTCCCAAAGGTTTTGAGGTATGCGTTTGATCCCCAAGTGTAGAAGTATTGAAGTGATATAATGTAACCTGTCAAATTTAAGAAAAAAATGTGGTCATACTAAGCAAAAGAGATTAAATACTGTGAAAAATGAAACTATATTGAAGAGCCATAGTTTTTTAAGAGAAATATGCTCCCTAGGTATCCAAAACTGATTCATCTTAATCTATAACCAGTCCTGAGTAAGAGGGTAAAATTGACTCTTGAACATTATATGAATAAAAAGCATCTTTGGGCAAGGTCCTGTCTTTATCAAAGTCTTATAGACTACTCGATTCACTTTCAAAGATCAGTCTTTCTCCCTCCTCTCTCTCAAATTATGAATGATGAGAAAATGAATAAGAGAAAGCCCTTATTCTTTAGCTAGAGAGAAAAGATTGCCTTACTTGTTACATTACTTAGCATGGAGATGGGCACAATGTAATGTAATAAGTGATGTGATTTCTCTTCCACCTCCTAGTGGGTGAGGGAATGAGTCATATATTCCCAAATTACACCCCAAGAACACAGTTGTCTCCAAAATGAACTTGCCATTGGTATCCGATACCTAGATATCTCCACTGTAGCAGAAAACCCTCTCATTGCAGCAGATCCATCTCATTCAAATGAGTTGCAGTCATGGAAGTGAGCAGGATTTGAGCCAGTACAGAAATAGGACATGGCATGTGTATTTCAGCTTATTTTTCTCTAATGGTGACTGAGATAGCATGTAAACAGTCCTGAAAGGGTGAAGCATTAATGGCTGATTTACAGGGGCTCCCCAAATTGTATTAACACATTGTTCAAGATAAATTAAAATCACTTTGTTTTAAATAAAAGGGATAAATTAACTTTAGTAGGCCTCTTTCTACATGGCATGGTGGTGGCTTTTTTAGAAATATCAAGAACTTTGTAAACTCTTCTGATGATACATTATCTCTCTCCTATTTTCCATCAGCCTGTTTTCAGCAGAAAAAAATATATAGTATGTAGTGAGAACTTCAGTAATTTTAATTGCATAGGCTTATTTGTTGGCTTTAGATGCAGAATGATTTCTAAGCATGTAATTAAACTTACAGGGACTGATGGCTGCATACTTAAATGGCTTAAAATTAAGCACGTGCTTTTGTTGATTGATGGACTGGTTAACAACAAGGATACTGCGTAACCACCTAGCTGGCTGCAGTCTCTGCATAGGACAGAAAATGAAACAATATGTGTAAAGATGCTCTGGTCAGGGTTAAAACCCCATTTATCACAAGGAAATTATCAACTGAGCTATTGTTTTAAAATAATTTTAAAATTATTTTTCTTCTAATTGGGGAGTAAAATGCACAAAGCTTTTTTGGTACAGTTCTCTAAAATGTCTACCTGTTATCCATTTTAAAGAATTCAGACTTGTTTCATATAAAAGACAGGCTTATTAATGTCTCAGTGCTGCAGATTGGCACAACACATCATTAAAGCTCAGACATAGTCATTACCCGGTGCTACAGTGTTTGGGATTATTAATATTTTCAGCGCTGTGAGGACACAGGAGATGTGCCACTGCTGCACGCATTTCTAAGCCTTGTGATGGATTAAAAAAGGGGTGCCTAGATACAAAGCCTAATAATACTGCGCTGGCCCTTTTTAAAGCAGTCTCCTTTCAACATTCAGGGATATTTTTCTATTGTTCCACTGAGCGTGTGATAATTAAACCGATGGGAGGACTGAGAACTAATTGATGGCAGGGTGGGTCTCCAAAAGTACTATGCTAAAGGGAGTAATGTTAGATTTGCTTTTGAAAACTAAACTTCAAAGTTATGACACGTGCAGATCCAGTAGACCATGTACTCAACTGGAGCCAGAAATTCAGCATTGAGGCTCTCGGTGTGTTACAGGTTAACCTTGTGGTTTCCAGCAGACATGCTGCAGAGCAGAGAGGACAGAACCTGTGAAGTGATCTCTTGTTCCTAGACACTCAAACGCAGTGTAATGCACATGGCCACTGGAGTATGCAGATCTGCCGTCTCCTGGGTGCAAAGAGAATCCTGCAATCATACATCCTAGACGAGACTATTGGCCAGGGAAACTTCTCTTTGGACACAACTAGAAGAGGCAGGTGCATCTATGTTGGACATACCACACTGCCTCTCACGTGCAGCCCATGAAGCTAATAGTGTTGGGTAACAAGTTCATACCACTGCATAGTGTAGCAAAATACATGTGGATATACAGTATACATTTTACTGTCACTGGGGCCAACGCAATGCTGGCAATGGGAGAAATCCTTGTAAAGAGGGATTTTAGTGGCAAAGCTGGTGCTATTATTCCTCAGCTCAGAATAGATTTCAGTCCTAAGTTGATTTAGGCAGAGCAAAGCGGTTGCAGTGAGGTTTGTGGCTGTGTTAGAAATGTCTTCCAGACTAAATAAGATAGCCGGAAGGGTTACCTACTGTGCTGGTGTGCACAGAAAAGGTCCCTGTGTGGGGACTGTGTGTACTTTCTGCCAGCTTGGCTAAATACCCTTCCTATTTTCAGTTTTGCTCAGAGACAGATGTCTTCAATATGAAGGTGCAGATTTTTATCACCAACCTACATGAAAACTCTCGTTCAGTGCTTGGCTCATTGAACTCTTCTTTGGCACTACAATGGTTTCATAATTATTATTGACTGAATTGTCCTTTTCAATACTTAATCCCATTGTATTTTGCTGACCAAGGCAGATGCTTTAGCCATGCTCTTATCTCTGATGCTTTCCACAGATACCTCTTGAGTTTTCTGCATTCTCTCCTTGCCTGCAGAACAATCTCTGATTATAGAAGTTTCATGCATAAAATGAACGAGAGAGTAACCTTGCTAGAAATGAGTAGTGTGAAATGGAGAGAGAACAGAGCTTTGGGACACTGGAAGTGGAATTTAGTCACGCAACCATTTGCACCAGCTTATTTTGTTGCATTCTGCAGGGTTTGGAAACTAACTGAATATATATTTTCTCTTCTGAGCTTTATGTGTTATCTTTCCAAATAGTTCCTCTGTTACTGATATATTTTAATAATTAAATTAAACTTCATCATTGGCATTATTTATTCCTCCTTCATAGGGGCTTGCATGGCAATATTCACAGGTGGGCAATGCCACCTAACTGCTTACTGCTGTAGTCATGGTGAAGTCGGTGAGCTCCTGTTATTTTCTGCTAGCTGGAAACATGCACCTTTCCATAACGGTAGAATATTTTTTTATTACACGTTCCTTTTGTTATAGCACGATAAGTTAACTGAATGGTGTTGACTTGCTGTAGGATTGTGTCATACTTCCTTTGTAATGGGAAATGACAAGCATGAACCAACACCATTTTATAAGCACCACTTTGAGCAGAGCTGCACTGAATACATTTTGGCTAGCACGTATTTGGACGGAGAGGAGAAATGGCTCCATAGAACTGGTAGTAGCTACTTCCAATTTTGTGAGGTGAAAGCAAATCAAGTGAGAATGGAGGAAAGCCAGGAACAGTGTAGTGGGATAAAGCATACATGGTCCCAGGTTGTCATCTAGCTACCACATGTGCAGAAAATGCTTCTGCCGCCCTCTGTGTGAGACCACCCAGCATCCTCAGAGGAGTTGTTCAGTTCTGGCAATTTATGATGGCTGGAGCTCTGAAGGTGCTGGGCTTAAGGAGAGCTTTAAAAGAAGTGTGTTGTGTGAATTCAGAGATTCCCATTAAACTGGCTGTTTTACTTCTTTCTGCAAAATAAGAAATTATTGCCTAATGGACCATTTAGCTGATGTTTCAGAGAAACCCAGAGTGGTTAGGCATCTGGCACCCATTGGCTTTCCACCTCAGTTATTATGTTGGTTAATCCAGATCATTTACATCAGCATTGCAAAAGCAATAAGCTCCCCAACTCAACGGGTTACACTGCTGTCAGTGTTTATTGACTGGTTGACAACTTCAGAACTGTTATCTATCATGATTCCAACAGCTCAGCAGGTAGTAAACATTCTCTTTAGTATCACATATTGAACAAAATTTGTATGCAAGTCTATTAGCAAAGCTTGTAAACACTTGACTAAACTATGTGGCTCAATTAGCAAAGAATAATGGAGCAATAAGTAAAGTGTGTGCAATTTTATCAACTCTTTGCAGCTCGGTGAAGTCTACAGCATTATCAGGAAAGCATAAAGAGCAATTGTCAATGTATCTCACTGAATATTTGCATATTGCCTTTGACTAAATCACAAAGGTATGTCAGAAAATCAGAAAAAATTATGAATGGCATCAGCATGAAATGCAGCGCAGTCAGGTGCATATATTCATTAATTAACAAACATGTACTACTTGGTTAATTAAGAATATAAAAACGTAACATCTGAACTGTACTATTATTTAAATAGCAAGGTTGATCACTAACACATAGTGCACAAACAGCTCTTTCATGGAAAGTATATACACAGCACAATTTTTAAATTATGTAAATATGAACACACTTTAAACACTACTCTATAGTCAGCATGTGAAATGGGTACTGCCAGGAACTGCTATATTGCACCCCAGCTCAGTTTGGGCTAAGGTTCAGACAAAGATTTAAAGACGAAGATTCACCTGTATCAAAGCTGTCCTTAGAATTTCAGTTTCTTCCAGCATTTTCAGTTGCTTTTACACCTGATTCGTTAAACAGCCACATTTCTCATTTTCATCCATATGAAATGTGGAGGTAAAAACTTGCAATATATAAAGCTCTGTTCCATCTTGTGCTGATGCAAAATTGTTCTTTAAGGAATTGTGCTGCAGTTCCGTGCTGTACTATGAGAAGTCCAATGTTCTCAGCAGGCTGTGCCTGCTGGAATGAAGCTTAGGGGTGTGCCAAGACAACCAAAGGAGAAAGATACATGTCCACCACAGCATCAAGTCATGCAGAACGCGTGGCTCCCTGCTGAGTGCTGCACTGAGGCCATCTGAAGGAGGGAAGAGTGGGATTCTATTTTCTTTTCCATCCCACCTACAGTAAATCAGCACCTGACTTTCCTCTTGATTAAAGAGGTCGATGCCAGCCCAAATGTGTGATGAATCTCTCTCAAAGCATGGATGAAAAAGAAGAATGAAGGTGTGGCACGTACATTTCTGCATCCCACAAGTAAGAGTCAGTAAAAGGCTGTTCTTGGTGCTCCGAGAAGAATGTGCTTGGCACCCTGGAGACCACCCTCTGCAGTATTGCACCTATCTCAGCTGCCACAGGGAGATCAGGAGAAGAAACACCATCACAGAGACATTTGGGCTTATTCTTTGACGTCTTTGAAAATAAAAATCAAGATCTGGAATAATTAAAAAGGTGTAAGTTTATAAAAACCTCTTAGCACTATTTGAGACTTCTGCAATATTTATAGCAGTAAAAGATATCTCAGTAGTATCAACTATTTCAAATTTAAGACATTTAAAGATGGGATCATTACAGGATTGTTAGCCACCAGGCAGCTTGTAACTGGAGACTTTTGCTTCCCTTCAGTTTACTCCTCACTTTCTTCCCAGCCTTACCTGGCTCAGGAGCTGGAGAGTGTTGGTCCCAATAAGAGGGGTAGCTTCAGATAATGATGTTAGATGGGTTGAAGTCTCTTTATCCTGTCCTACTTCCCATCATACTGTTCTCTCCCAGCCCAGTTTCCTCTACCAGACCCCTCTCTCTAGGTCCACAAATTCTTTCAATACTAGTGGGAGAGCATGACAATAGCCCCTCTTCTGTAGGAAGGTGGACGAAGGGAGAAGAAATTAGCACAGCTCTCATCCCTCATCTCGTCTCTCCACTGCTCAGCAGACAGAGAGAGTCCTGCCTGGGCAGAGGTGCTGACAGGTACCGAGGGCTGGGATCTGAGATGAAACAGGGCTATGCAAGACAGTGAAGTAGGAGGTACCACTACTTTGGCCGTCCGATAACCTATGGTATGGTGTAGTATTTCTGCATGGCAAACACCTTTACCTGTGGTGTATCATCCTTTCTGTCACAACTGCTGATGAAATTACCTGTTGTCTTTAAGAATGATTATTATATACAATGGTAGCTGCCCTTTTTTGATGCTATCTGTGAAGACTTCTATAGCAGATGTTCTGTAAGCACTGTATTTTTCTGCCTGCTGGCAAGAAGTTATGAGGGGTAGGGTGAGATTAAAAAGAACATATGAAATGCCTAAATCTTGTGCTCTCTGAAGAGATGTCTTTGTGCCTTTGAAGTTTGCAAGGGTCTTAATGCAAGGCAATGTCTTCTCGCACAAAATCAGATTCTTTAATGGAACTTTAAATCTAGAGAACCTGTTAGAGTTAAAGGCTTTCATATAAAACGGTATTCTCTTGGTTTCGATATCTTTCCTTTAAAATATAATTTTTAAAAAAACTGTTTACTGATGAAGAACACATGAAGTTGATCAATAGTCTCTCCTGGGGTGCATAAAACCTCTAAAATTGATCCAACAGCTCCACAAGGTGATTATGGGTAGAGAGGTCGATACAGTATCTTGCCAACTAATCTTCAACTGTGGAGGGTTAAGTTAAAGAGCTCACACTTCAAGCTCGGTATGTATTCATTCACACAGACACATTTTGATCACAGTCGTTTTTCTAAAGCATCGTTCTTGTGCATATAGGAGAAATGATATCAAGTAAAGACAAGCACAATAACATTGAAACTGTTAATGGTGTAGTCAGCTAAAATGGCAACCATCTTATGAATATATTACATGCTCGCATTGGGATGGTTCAGAAATCACTCCCTGCTCGCCCTTTACTAAACCAATACTTTCATTTAAACCTTTCTATTATTTTTTTTCAGACAGGCATCTGGCAAAAATGTAAAGGATTATAGTGGTTCTGTAGGTCAGTGTTCAGCTCTTATGGTTTCAGATGTCCTTTTTGTCACCATAAAAAAGCCTAGTTCTGATAGTGCACCTTCAGCTGAAATTATGATCCTAGTAATTCAAATATGCTTTGTTCTCCTATCTGCAAAGCTCCCATCTTTCTCGTCAACTGCAGATTGCTAGTTTGAATGTATGGAAATAATTTCTCATAGTACAGGCTAATTGTCAAGCAACTACCTGAAAATCACAAGTTGGTTGTGGGTTTGGTTTTGTTTTTTTTTTTTTAATTGGTGACAATAAAATTCTTTATTTGCCCTGGGAAATGAAGTTGCAGAGGAAGGCTTGGACACTTGACATAACTATTCCCAAAGATTTGGACCAACTAACTAGAAAAGAACATTTCATGATTTTGAAGTAGATCTCACAGTATTTTGAGCTTCTGTTTCATGTTTCTGAGTACTTGGTTTTAAGTAATTTATTAGTTCTGAGTGAAAAGGAGATCTCTCATTTCTTTTTGGGAATGGCTTTTTAAGGCCAAACACCAGCTTGTGGGCTAGAAGACAACAAGGGAAGAGAAGAAACAAAACCCACAGCGAATCCCCAGGAATAATGCATCAAATTTGCTTCCAGGGTGTTTCAAGTGAAGGCAAAAGAATTACACCAGGAATGAACCTGATCCAAAGTGTTTCTTTTCCTGCATGGCTGATGTTCTTTATTGTTTATGACTGAACTAAATATTGCCTCAGATAAAAGAGCAGTATCAGTTGCCAAGAACTGTTAGTATGCAGTTCTGTGGTCCAGGTAGGGAGAAGTTCATTATTTCATATATCACTCAAAACTTAACATTATTGTATAAATTTAAGAGACTCCACAAAGATAAAAAGCAACTTTGTCTATATATTTAAAGAATTTGGGTTAATACATCTATCGTCAAACAGAGAAGCAAAGCACTGGTTATATCTATGGATGCTTTCTTTCGTGGTCTAGCATACAGAGGTGTGAGGTACAAAACAAAGTCATAAAATCAGATCTCAAAAACTTGTAGTCAGGGAACTAAAGTGTTTCTGTTGCTTTGATTTATCTATTATAACACCAAGGACACAGAGTGGGCTGAACTTTTGCTGTTCTGGTTGTGTTTTGTTTTCTTTTTTTACTTTACTTTTTTGTTGCTGTTAATGGCAGCTAGTGGTAGCTGCAAGTTGGGTTAGTGATGGGGATAAAAACAATGGGAGGCTGGAGGGACTGATATTCAGAAAAACATACCCAGGTTCATCTCTTTCTTGAAAAAAGAGTTGTTAATTAGAATTAAAATGCAAACCTAATGTTTGCTTTCTTCATTAACGTTGCAACAATGAGCTTCATTAGGGTCTCAGAGAGTCAATGTTCTATTTATGGCTGATTATAGCAATGTAAAAATGGCAGCAGTGTATTTATGTATTTCTGTTTTTTCTGGAAATAGGAATGTATTTGTTGAACTCTTCACCTGGTAAAAGCATCTTATTGTCAAAGCAAAGTGAAAATGGTAGTCCATGAGCTAATTTCCCTTATTAATGTTCTTTGGCTAACTCCTTCATTTGACAAACTCTTTGAGGAACGTTAATTGTGGAAGCATACAGTGAACAGTTCTGGTCATTTCTATCCTCTCACTTTAACTGGAGTGGAGGAAAATAAATTACATTTTTAGTAAGTCACAAGCAACTGCAGTGGATTTAAGAATTTTTTTTTTTTTTCATTAGATGTACATTAAAATATAAATGTTAAACACAATTCTGCAAATCAGTAACATCTCAGAGACTCTTGAATGATACTAGTTTGGCAGCTGTACAGAGGCCATGGTTGCTTGTTTTGCTCAAGCTCAAAGAAATTAATCTAAACATAGATACATATTGCTCTCAAGCTACATCTGTGGAGATCATTTGACATCAGGTATTTCATGTTGTGGTGCACCTGTGGTTTGCATTGGCTAATCCTATTTTAGGGGACGAGAAGGGTCAATGCAAACCTTTGTTGAGGTAAAAGAATAATAAGTGTGTGTGTATTGTGAGGGAGTTTCCTGATCTTCTACGGGCAAGACATCTCTCTGGCTCTATACCTAATTGCAATGGGAACAAGGGGCTTGGATGAGAACAGCAATATCCAAACTTCTGCAGTATTTTCCTCGGTAATTTATAATCTGTTGGCAAATTGTACATATTGCCTCAATGATACTGTCAAAGGACAGAGATGGGAAAAGCAGAGTAGCTTTATAAGCTGAGTAGCTGAGTAGAGAAAACTAGGTTTTAGTATAACTTCAGCTTAAATGTTAATAAACCACAAGATCTATAGGAGACCAGGCATCCTTAGTTTGGCTGATTACAGAACCGCTTATTAATAACAAGATGTCTAAACGCCAGGGAATGAACTGGCAATTTTCAAACCATTAGCTGCTACAACCTGGGCTGAACAGCCCAGCTACTTGGCACTAAGAAGCTTGCATCACCTGCAAATGAAGTGCTGAGTGGAATCAGTGACACATGATGGATGGTAGTAACCACCATGCAATTATTGCAAAGAGCGAGCCACAAGTTTGTTAAATCTTCCCTAGTTGGCTATTTCTTCTTTTGCTGGAGATTATGAGTGGAGAAAAAGCAGGGAGGATGCCACACTGCTTTACCATTGCACTGGGTGTCCAGGTTCTTCAGGGAGGCAAGAGGTCTTTGCAGTGCACTTTTGTACTTGTTGGACTTTCTGTGATTGCAGCTATGGCTTCAGACGTGCGATTGAATGGCCATTCAGTGCTCTACATTGTGCCGGAAAATTATGGAATTGGCAGTAGCTGTGCAAGCAACGAAGTCCACGTGACTTCTAAGAAATTGACTTTATAGTAGTAGGACAGGCTGTTTTAGCTTACTCTCCCTTAGAGATCATCCACATTCATTGACATAAACTGACTCCTAGACAGAGGCAAAGACCTTTATGCATTGCATGTCACGTCAGCCTTCAAGACTGCAATTAAATAAGATCCGGGTGGTATCGGGGACTTGGCAGCACTGATGCTGCCGTGGCAGTTTTCTCTTTATTTAGTTTTGTGGTAGTCAGGTGTGATTTCTGGTGACCACGGAGCTAGGTAAAGCGTTTCTGCCCCCAGCATCTCTTTGCTGCTCATTGCTGCCCTCCTGAGCTGGGCTGAAAATGACTGAAAAAACCCAAGTGAATTAGGATTGTGTTGGTAGGACAGAGAACACATGTGCATACAGGTAGGCTGGCAAAACAAGTGCGCTGCCCTCAGCCTGGGCAGCAGCAGCTGAACAGCCCTTATGACTTTAGTCTTAGTTTCTTGTTTCAGCTACCTAAGGGAGCCAACTCATTTCAGGCATGGCATTTCATGTGGAAAAAAAGTGGAAAAATGGAGAGAGTGCAATATTCAGGCTTCATTCACTCCCCCTGCACTTATAGAGAAAGCCGTTTTCAGTGGTCCCATCAATAAGGAAATTAGAAACATTGCTGCTTCTACTATAATGCAGGGGTGAATTTCACTCCTAGTTGTTCATCAATTGGACTGTCAGGTAACAAATTTTACATATTTATCCAGCACACTGTATTCCCCTGTTGTTGAACTATATGGCGTATTCACATGTGTACATTAGAGCTATTCAAGCTTTTGCTCAGCAAAATCAAGCCTGACTATACCAGGCCAGAGCAGGGATCTGTCAGGCTGCATTAGGTGACTGTATTTTTTATGATAAAGAGAATAAGATTCCTTACGGACACAATAAACTGCAAGAGAGACCTCCAGAGCACTATGCATCTTCAGGCTAGCAGGCTTTTTTCATCATGAAGCCATTAAGTATGGCATTAACTACAGCATATGAATGGGTACCACAGATTATAGCCATAGGAGGTACCGAGAATGTGCCCCCTCTTACATTGTTTGTAGAAACGCACTCGTGTTGTGACGATTTATGTTTTCATTATAGAACAATTCCCATAATAACAGGCATTGAATATGGATGCTTAATGTTGAGTACAGGGGGAAAAAATAGAACTACACTTTGAGTAATAAGTTTAGATTGAATGAATGGCTACTTTATAAACTTTCATTACTATGATTTGGTCTGAGTGAAATAGTAGCTTGTCAGAATTTTTCCAATGAAAAATTTAATCAACAGAAAATGACACGTTAGGAGAATGAAAAGGCTATCAGCAGCATTGTGCTGGAACCCCACAGCTTTGCCAGCCTTTCTAATCCTTTGACAGCTTGGGTTTTCAGGATCCTGCCCCATGTTTCCTTGGGCTGCTGGTGGGATTGTTGTGGTAGCTGTGCTGGGAGCTTTCACAGAGCCTGCAAAAGCTCTCGAGAGCTTTTTGAACATATTCATGCCAAGTGTGATTTCAGTCATGTCTAAGCCATGAAGGCTGGCACTCCTAAGTGAACAGCACTGTCTTCCATGGGTCTTCGCTAAACCATGCTAAACTTGAAGGCTGTCCAAAGTCAAGTTGATTTTATGCACATGCTACGGGTTCAGTGTGTATTTAGTTGCTTTCTTAGCCCAGTGGCACTTGGCTTCACTCAGTTTGTATTTATGCTGTCTATGTGTAGGGCAGAAGTGTTTTTACTAGGAAATTCGTCAGCACAGTGTTATTTTCAGCAGAGATATGACTTTGAAATAGTATTGAAAAATCACCATAACTCCACAATCTTCTAGTTGTATCACTACAATTTAAAACTTTTCCAGTAAAAATATATAATAATAAGAATATATATTATGATATATAATATACTACCAGTCAATATCTATTTTCTTTATGCAATATTTTGTCCAATAAAAATTTGCTTTCTTGTTAAAGATACCTGATTGCCAGGTAGCTTTTTCAGGATCACATTTTACCCCTCTTATTCAACAGCCCTCTCTTCCCCTTCTCGTCTCTCTTTTTCTCCAGAATGGAGAAACTAAAAAGCTAAATCAGATTCTTCATCTTTTAATTTCCTGTAATTTGAGAAAAGTGGAAAACAGGAAACATTGTAAAGAAAAATTAAGTTCAAACAGAGGAAGTCACTGGTATTTTCCAACTAAAAGAGGCCTTGTAATATACATTGGTCGAACATGAGAGTGATGCCTATATACATGCTGGTTTTTCATCTTCATTTTTCTCCTGTGCAATTCTACTATTTCTTATTCTGCTTGTTCTTTCTATTTGTATTTCATCCCAGGCTCAGTCGTCTTTATTTCAAGTTTTTTCTGGGATTTTTTCATTTTTTCTGCAGTATTTCTTCTGGTTGAAAAGTCTGATTGGGGATGAATCTTTTTACCCACAATGTTAAAGCATTTTGAAAGAATCCTTCCACATCTAGCCCCAATCCTAATTTTCATAGCAATCTTCTGGTGGCTTATCTTTCATTTAAGTTGCTAAATGGCTTTTTTCCCTTCTGTTATACTGGTATTTTTTCCAGTTATCCATTAGTTTCAGTAGTTCTGTGCTTTAAAGATGAACAGTAACAACTTCAGCCAGAACACTGTATTAAATTATTTGTTCTGTACTCCTAATCAGGAGACTATTAGTCTACAAACTCAGAAGAAATGTACAAATCATATATATAACCAAGGCTTGGAAGCTGAGGCTTAGAGTGCTTTTGATCTTAGAACTGTGGATCGAAATACGTGATAATATAAGGTCATGCAGATAAATTTACCATTTAAGGAACTCTTTCAACCAGTATTGCAGAAGCTACAGCACAACTGGTTATCACAGCACACTCCAAACAACGGCTATAGAACTACACGTATCACGGGATCCTCATGGCTTTTGTCCAGATTCGGCATGCTTTTTCAAGTTACACTTTACCTAATAGCATCTCCCATTACTTGAACTGATAGTTGGCTTCACTCTGTTTATATTGATCATGAATTGTACACAGTTCCCACTGCAGCAAAGCAACACAGTCGAACACACTGTAAGTCAAAATCTACAGTTTACACGGCATGTTTTTCCACCTTAGCGATGGAAATTTTAGTGACGTAAAATGTATTGTTGTGACTGCCAGTATAAATTCAGCACTTTGTATATCCTTCTAATGAGGCCTGTGTCATCCCAGGATAAGTATAATGTGACATGATTGTGTCTTAGTTTGAATTCTGTTTGGCTCTGGCAAGAAACCCTAATCAAGGAGACATGCAGATCTGGTCTCTGACTTCAAGAAAGCCTAGGCTTTGGGTATCATGCTAAGCACAAAGGGCAGCTTCTCTGCTGGTATAAGCTGAGCTGTTCAGCTGAAGTAAAATATTTAAGACACTCATTATGTAGTTGCTCACCTGTTGGGTACATGACCCTCTCAATCACTGCCTTTCTTTATCTGCTCCTCTGATTCAAACAGTGGGTGTGATGCTACATACTCACAGTTGGAGTTGAGCTCTTCATGCACCTATTG
The DNA here is from genome assembly GCF_963921805.1 of Phalacrocorax carbo. Lineage (NCBI taxonomy): Eukaryota > Metazoa > Chordata > Aves > Suliformes > Phalacrocoracidae > Phalacrocorax > Phalacrocorax carbo. The sequence goes on from NC_087528.1 coordinate 3,680,352, forward strand.
CACATGTATCAGTGAACAATGCTGCGTATTTGCTTTCAGCTGTGGAATTTACTAACTTGCATGGAAAAATAGCACTGTACTCTGGTTGTACCATTCTATAAAGAAGTCAGTTGTTTTATTGACTCCCACTTTTCATGGAAATTTCATAAACAGCCTAAATAAAATAACTTTTACTATTAAGACTTAAAAGCTGCAACCAGGCCAAATACAGAAAAGTCTACATTTTGCCTCTTAGTGGTTTTATCTGCTTATAGATCTGAGAGAGAGATACCAACTGATTTCTCCATGTTTTTTGATAAGTCCCTGTAAGATTTGACTGACCTTTTGAGGGCATCATTCCGACGCTGATGACAGAGGAATGATGTTCCAGTGCGATGTGTGCAAATCCACTGCAGATCTCTCCAAACAGGACAGGAATTGAATGTACCACGTAGCAGATGAATGTCTTAATCAGTGCTGTCTAAGTCTTGCTTCCATGATTATCTGTTGCATCGCTTAAGAAAAATCCTGAAAGATCTCTTTTGCTTTTCATTTTGGAACAAAACTAAATTTCCAGGTTCACGCTGTTGACAAAAAGCCTCTCTCACTTTCCAGATGCCCCTCGCAGCCACAGCACAAGCAGTGCTTTCCTGATCAACATATTTATTTTCAAGAGCAGCTTTGACATTCAGAACTAGCTGAAACAGAGCTATATTTTAGCACTTCCCAAGGCACCCCTACCAAGTTAGGATTTAGGGAAGAGATCAGGAAGTGCGTATGACTGTTGCCAAATTTAAATTGTGCATAAACTAGGAACCACATTTCCAAGTGTGCCACGGTCAAAATTTTCACATTAATAAACTAAAGGCATGCGGAAACAGGGGGATGATGCCAAGAAGCACAAAAGACTAAGCTTACATCTCTAGCATATATGTCTAGCCAGGTCACAGGGTATCTTTGACAATCCGCACGTAGTTTAACCTTCTGTATGTAAGGTGATAAGTTCTCTGCTGCAATTGCAAGATACTATTCTAGCTATACAGAAACGTTCGTCACGGAGGCAGCTCCATTCATCCTACTCTTCTGAAGTGCTGCAGTATAAATAAAATAGCTACAAGGACAAATAGAAGAGGAAAAAAAGTTGGGACTATATCCCATATCCACTTGCACTATCAGGCTTCTTGTGAGAGGTTTCACACTGGTTTGTTTTTGAGAGTCTCTGCTTGTGCAGTGCTTGATAACAATGTGCTTGAGACCTCTCTGTCACTTAGGACAAAGCTCTTTCAGCAGGAACAGCAGGAACCAGAATGCTATTGCTCATCTTTCCCAGTAGCATTTCCAGCTTTTGAAGCATAGGATTTAAACCCATCCTTCAAACACTTGGGAAAAACTTCACTGGTCTTTGATGAGTGTATCTTCAGGCTCTAGAAGGATCCTTACTGCAGAGTGGGTTTAGGGCCTTTTTAAAATCTAGAACCTGAAGGCTGCTATTGATGTGACTGAAGCAGTTGAAGAGATCAACACAGCTGAAACAGATTAATTTGCTCTGCGTGGGCTTGTTCCTAAATCCTCACCCTGCTTGGAAACACACTCTACTATTAAGCACTGAGGAGGTTAATCTCTAAACAGTATTTGATCAAAAACCATTTGTTTCAGAGTGTCCTTATGCTCTGTCAGTGATGCTGTAATTCAGAGCAACTCAGATTGTCCACGTGGGCAGCAGCTGTGACAGCACACTGGCATGGGCAGAGCTGGGAGCCGTCGGAGTGGTGAGCACCGACCAGTGCTGGTGCTTAGACAGGTAGATGGAGGTTGGACAGAGCAAATAATTCCCTACCAAGGCACCAGGCAGACCTGGGGCATGGCTACTCCTTTCATGACCTGCTGCTGGAGTGACAGCCTTCTGCCAATCTAAGATTAGCCTTAGAAGGCTATCTTCTAGCTAGTCTAGATGACTAGCTAGACTGTGGGCTAGCAGTCATCTCAGTTTCTCCAATGTCCTCATGTGATTAGTCCTTAGGGAAGTGAGGGTAATTTTTACATGATGAAGCTTTAGCAGTGATATGTGCATGAATCCCAAGTCAAGTTAAACCGATACATTTACAGAAGTACTTGTCCACCAGTCTAACAACCCTCCAAATTATTGTAGTCCATGTCAAAAGTATTTCCATGGGAGAGAAAATCTCCATGCGGATGTCTGCTGAAATACACGCTTCAGTTTTGCTGATAAAACCTTCCCTTTAAAACAAGTCTTCAGAAAGGTTGGTTGGTTAGCTTTCTACTTCTGCTTTTCCGAGGAGATACCTTCCTTCCTGGAAAGTATTGGCTTTTTTGGGTGGGGTCCCTGTGTGTATTAGCAGTTCTTGCATACAGGACTTTGATAACCTATGCGCTTCTGCTTTGAAAATGTATACTCTGTGTCTTTCTCATCTCCTACATCAATTTCCTTTGTGACAGAATGACACCAGGCCACTTTTTGCTCTTATCCTGGCCTTTTCTTCTTTCAGAGGATGTGAAGTTTCCCCCTTTTTTGTTCTTTGTGTGCACAACCCATGCATTGGTCTTTGGTGTTGTGTTTGAGGATTTACTGATAAATAGAACGTGTCCTGTTTCTCTATATGATCTTGATCCTCAACCAAAACACCACAAAGCTAAATAAAAATCCAAGCCACAAGAAATAAACCCAGTAGATAGGAGCAGACAGTAGAATGGAAAATGTTCTAATAATAATTTTTTTCCTGAACACTAACTATTGCCCCGTGCATTTTTATGAGGCTTTTCTAGACCCAATGTACTGCAACTTTGACCATGAGATAAAGTATTAATCATTTCTGTTTCAATTACAAATGACTGGGACTTCCTTTTCTCTTGGCCTGAATGTAGACAGATGAATATTTACTCTCTCTCTATATATATATTTATTTTCTGCTATTTAATTAAGGGATGATCAGTCACAAATTGTGACTTGTCAGTCAGATTGAAATCTTCACAAAAAATTAAAAGCTTTTCACAGAAAAAAAAAAAATGGTGAAATAGCCAAGCTTTCAAATGAGACTCTCTGTGCAAGCTCTGTAATAAACACACCTTCAACACATTCTGACCTCTTCATTTTTCATTGCAAAGATTAATAATAGGTAGCTTAGCAACGATGCTGTATTGTCAGCACATGTTAGAGGCTTGGCAGCATTCAAGGTCGATCTGCAATAAGCTTAGATTGAATGCCATTAGCTAGATGCCACTTTGCCTCTGGAGTTTATTGCTGAATTTTTATTCCAGGAGGGAAAGAAAATACTGTGCTGACACAGTTAATATTTGGACCACAGCAGAAAGGTCTGGATCACTTACATGACTTGTGTGTTGAAAAAAAAACCTAATAAATTATATTTTAATAATTTGCAAATTGAATCTATTATCATTCATTATTGAGTATAGAGGTAATTTCTGCATGGAGTAGACATTAAACTGCATACAGTTATGAATGCAACAGTTGCATTTTTGACTCATGAGAACTAGGGTTCAACTAACAACTCTGAACCTGGAAAATCAGGTATATTTGATCATCTCTTGGCCCACTTTTATGAGAACCTGTCTCCTCTGGGAAAGCAAGATCCACAAAATTATGTTAGTGCCTAAAATATGGATGATATAGCTGTATCCCAACTTTTAAACTCAAAATCCCTTTTTAGCTACTGCCTAACCCAAGTCTACCAAAAGACCCATCAGATAAAATTTGTAAGTGGACTTTGGCGCAATGATGGATTTTGCTGAAAAGGGACAACTGTTAAACTCTGCTTATGGAACAGTTCTTAGATCTGCAAAGATACTGAACACATTAAAAAAACGCAACCAGCTCACCTTCATGGCTACACGAGATGCAATCAGTAAGTACATGCTTGATAATCTTCCCCTTCAAGAGATTTGATTAAGCCAGAAGTGAACTTTCATTGACTTTCGAGGGCAGAGGGTTTTCACCCCAAAACTGATCAACTAAGTCTGAAAAACTGTCAAAACTCTGGAAAGCTATATAGATTGAACCTTTGGGTATTTAAGTGTTGCCAGTCACCAAGCTTTAAACCCTGCTGTGAACAATCATATATGCAAAGCTACGTCACTCTAGAATAGTTTTCAGAACACTGAATAACACAAGACAAAGGGTTGGAAATTTTTTTTCAGGAGCCTGAAGCTTTAAAATGCCGTAACATTTAACATCTGTCTCTTGACGACTAATCTCTGCTCAGCGATGGTGTGAATTCAGTCATTTCCTACGACTTTGGATAAGCTGCAATTGCACATTCATTTTTTTATTGCAACTCAGCATTTAATGTTCTGTATCTCTGATCCAGCACTTCCCTTTCCCCCTGTGCCTATTTTTTCATTTGGTTTTATGCATGAGGTACTGTGTGGCTCAGTACTGGAGTTTGTAAAAATGGATGGTGAGAACAGCAAACACATTCTGGAGCGTGTTTTCACACACAAACGTAAGTGACCCACAGGTCTTTAACAAGTGTTATCGAATTTCCTTAAACTAACTCAGTTTCTTAGTTAATAGGCAGAATCTAAAAAATCATGGAGGGATTTGTGGGAGTCTTCACAGTTGTTAAACTCCATTGTTTGAAGTTCTTATGAAGAAAACAGAAGACAGCAAAAATAGAATAGTTTGCCATTGTGAAAGGAACACAGGTTGCCATGTTTTCCCTTGTAATTTCTATGTTTCCAGTGTAGGGAATCATTTAATAGCAGAAAAAATGAAGAGTAATGACAGTAAAAAAGTAAGAAAAAATCAGATCAATAACACACTTAGCATTCCTGCTACCAGACTGCTAATAGCGTGGCTGAATTTTTCTTTCCCTTGCAAATATTTATACTCAGTAAAATGTCATTTCTTGTGCTTGTGATTAGAGAAAATGCAATTATAAATCCAGATCTAACGCATAATCTTCTAATAAAGTCAACTTTTCCCACTGTTCCTATACTACTGCCATCCTCTAATTTATTTCTCATTAGGCTATGGCATCACTAGTTAGGAGTAAAGCATTCAGAAGTAAATCAACAGACCTGAGAAGAATTTTTAGTAATTATTCTTTAAAAATATACAGAAAGTTAAATTATTGAATCACAGTTATGCTTTTCTCTCATTTCTATTCCAAAATTTTAAAAAAAAATTACACTCCCCCCTCTTTTTTCTTTACATCTATTAATTTGTACCCTGGGTAGTATGTCCCAGGAGCATTTATCATAAATTGGTTATCTGAAATCATTATCACCAAAGGACTTCAAATCAAAGTTTATTCTAGCTACTCATATTATATTTCATACTGTATATTCCCTGGGTACTTGATTATGAGTTTTGAAGTCTCTTTCTTGAAAAGAAATAGCTTTTGCTGGTTGGCAGTCTATCTAGCTTTCCTGTTTTGGAATCAGACACACAGTAGCCGTTCTTCACTCTTTATGTGGCATTCAATATATTATGTACAGGGTAAAAATCGTCATCAGTCAACATGCAAGCTGTTGCTTCCTTTGCTTAGTCTTCATTTACAGCAGTCCCTGCTCAGGAGCACAGTGTAGGGTGGGAGCTGGCTTTGGTCCCGTTCATTGGTGCTTTGTGACATGATCCTCCATCAAACCTAAAAAAGCCCATAAAATGCAGAATACTCTGAACTTAATTCCTTCGTTCTACCCCAGGGGAATTGCCTCTGTTGAATTTCTGCAGATTTTTCTTGTGTCAACGCACAAACAAACTCGCAGAAACAAACAGCTGTTTGGGGGATTCTAGAGGACAGTCCCCACAACGGTCAACAGGTAGTATGAGATACTTCGGAGCCTGACTCCAGATTAATCAACATAATTGCTTATATTATGTTCACTGAGTAAATGTACACAGAATGTAGGAGAAACTAGTAGTTAAAATACTTTAAAAATTGTTAGAAGAATGTCCAGCTAGAGTGATGTACATACAGGAAAAGTTGAAATGCTTCCATCAGGTTTGCAGAAAGTACTGCATGCCAGTTTTTAATTACCACATTGAACCATGTTACTTGTTGTCTTAAGGAGATTATGACAGCAATGTCCAAAAGCAGCACAACACCCTTGCAACAAAATTAATGTTTTCAAGATGGTTACAGATCAGCTGCAAGGCCATTTTCACCACTGATGAGGTGGGGACTATGCTATTTACACCTCAGCTGCAAATTAATATTAGGGAGGGATTCCAGGCCAGATGCATAGAGTAACGACAGAGAACGGAGCTGCCAAAACTGTTCAGAGGACTAAGCAAATGCAGGAGGGATGATCTGAGCTGGGCCTCAGGAAGGCAGGTAATATTCAGCACATTACTGTCAGGCTGATTTAAATGCCAAGCTTGCTGACCCACCGAAGGACCTTCACAGCAGCCTCTAATGCTTTGAAATTTTGTGTTCTCCTGACCTTCTGAGTAGCTTTGGCCAACTGACTTCACTTTGTCTTGTTAAAACATCTGTAGTGCCTCTTGCCACTCTGAATATTGTCCGCTTTCTACTTATGCTTTGTGGCGTGAGGCCCCTCGTTCTTCTAAGGGAAGTACCTGGCACCATGAGGCCTGGGTCTACTGCACAGAGAGGGCTTTACTGCTAGCATTATTGCTGTTGTAATCATTAAAGGAGAGGATTTTGAAAAACTACGCCTTCTTAAATTGATCCTCTCTCAAATGGTATTTGATTTGTTCAATTTCATTATTTTTATTAGAGCTTTCTTTTTGTGTAGTTATTTGATAGCATATATGCTTACTTTAGAAACTTAGACTCATTGTATTCATTACTAAGAGAAAATGTGTGAGGAAAACTGGAATTCATGTGCTTTTGTGTTTTGTAATGCACATTTTGCACCTCTCCAAAGGAATATATTCAACATACAATCATAAAATGGTTTGGACTGGAAGGGACCTTTAGAGGCCATCTAGTCCAACCCCCCACAGTGAGCAGGGACATCTTCAGCTAGATCAGGTTGCTCAGAGCCCCGTCCAACCTCACCATGAAAATGTTTCCAGGTATGGGGCATCGACCACCTCTCTGGGCAACCTGGGCCAGTGTTCCACCACCCTCGTTGTAAAAAAATTTTCCTTATATCCAGTTTAAATGTCTTGTTCACTTGTCTTGTTCACTGTTGCTTTTGCTTTAGTCCCCTTGACCTTAATATTTTATTAAACACATAGTCTTAGGGAATTAATGAGGATACACCGGGCCTTATACCTTTAGGTCATTAGTTCTACTCTTGTGCAGATTGGCAGTGCTGAAAAGAGATTGCCCCTGCAGAGAGTATTTAGTGCCCTTTTACATATGGATTATGTTGGTATCACCTGCCTTATCTGTGACAGATATGAAGTGTCTTCCCCCCAGAACCCAGGAGGCCAGATCGCTTGTTGCTTATTATCTAAATCAACAAAACAGTGAATAAGCTGAACTGGAATTTTGGTACAAGTCAAATAAAATGTTGAACAGTATACATAATAATAATATAACGAATGTAACACTCTATGAAATTGCTCATGGTGACAGAAGTAATAAAAAATAGAATAAATAGGCAGTTAACTTTATAACCACACAAACTATTTTGCATTATTTGTATATTGTTTTTCCCAGTGTGTTGGGATAGCAATAGCAAACTAATAGCAATGCATATTATGAAAATAACCCACTGCAGAATGAACATCTGCTTTCAATTAAACAGGTGTATGGGAAATTCAGCATATTCTTAAGCATAATTAAAGACTGTTATTACCAGGAAGTAGCGACACACTTTAGTAATTAAATATGGTTGAAAATTATTGCACTTTTTCTTTATAAACTTATCTTTCTTGTTTAAAAAAACTTATCAGTTTTTGAACGGATCGTTTTGAGGAGTACATTCATAATGTAAGCAAAATTTAGGAGTGGAAATATTCTGTCTTTAAAATGCACCTTATTTATTATTTTGACATTTCAATTAATGACTTAAGGTCATTCATATTTTCAGTGCTTTGCTAGAGATAACATTGAAAGCTTTGCTACCAGAAAGTGGTGAGTTATCTCCCTTTTGAAATACTGAACCCTAAGTGTCAAAAGTTCAGCATGGAGACACCTGAAACTAGTATTCACGTTAGCAAATCCTGACCTTTTGCTCATGTATGTCCCTAAAGACATTTGACTGAAGAATTCCTACATGAGGCAGATATTGCCTAGGGATTATGGACTAAAATGTCAGAAGTGCCTGAAAAACTTACTGCCGGCAACTCTGTTTTTGATGAACTAACTTCAGACAACTGAGGCGTCATCACTCCCCAAAAGAGCCAACTTGCTGGGTCTGTGGCATGAGTTGCAAGTTTATGTAGTAACAGGTAACATAAGCCAGGCCAGGATAAGAATAAACAGGTACAGTTACAAGCAGTTGTTTTACAAGTTGAATTTTAAAAATGTCAACAGCCCCTCCAAGTTACTTTCCTTTAGTAGAGTTTTGCCAAATATCATATGAACTGGCAGAAATCTCCTGCAGAGCAGTTTTGCTCCAGCCCAACATCTGTTAGGGGCTTCCTTGCTAATTATTGGACAACACACACAGGTAATACTGAAGGGCTCAGACACTTACCTGTATTGTGGGGCCAGGCCGTTGGTTTCTTGGGCTTTCTGTAAGTGTTCCCTCCTCCCTCTTTTGGATGACTTACCTGTTTAAATCCTGGTTTAACCAGCACAAATAAGTGCGGTGTTAGTCTGCTTTTCCATACATGAAAGAAAAAGCTCTGTGGAGGTGTCATATCCAATCTGGAGAGCCAGATAAGTCAGAGTCTGAAACAAGAAATAAATGTGTGTTGTTATTTCATAACATCGTGGTAGCTTTCCTTGACTTGTTTAGACCTACAGTGTAATGGGGGAAGAAAGATATATTGTTGATATGGTGTTATTTCATATTTTTTCTCCTCTAGTTGTTTAATTGATCCCCTACTTTACTGCAGTTAGTAGGCAATCCACTTGTATACATTCCTCTGTGTTTATGCCCCGGTCATCATCCTCAGCTGCATAAATTGGCTAACTTGAAAACTGCTGATATAGACCTGTCATGATCTCTTCCTTAGCTTTATAAATGATGCTTCCAGGTGAAGGACATTGTGTTAATGGACATTCTGTATATGCCTGCTTCACTTCAGACTGTGTTGTCTGAGATGTGAAAAGTCAAAGTGAACTTCATACTGCTGAACACAAGCAGAGAGAAAGATAACAACAACAACATCTGAGAAGCCCTACAGTATGAATGGAAAGTTAAGGTAGATCTTCATCACAGACCTGTTTTGAGTTCTCTTTGTTTATATCTTTCCTACCAAGGAATGAGCAGACAAAATGCTATCTTTAATTTTCAGATTAAACAAGCCTTAATATTAGCTTCTGTGGCTACTTCTGCAGTGGGGTGATCTGTACCGTTCATAAGGTTGGGCTGTCAAAACGCCACACAGCGTACTGAGCCAGGTAGTGGTTTAGTAGTAAAAATTGAGCAGTAGGCTCTATCTTACCCCTGGGCATTAATGCAGGGAGAACTAGATTAATCTAATGAATTTCTAAAAGTCTCTACTACATCTAGTTGTTCTCTCCTCTTCACCCAGTGTTCTATGATAGGTCCGTGTAGAATTGTCTGTATGTGTTTTCAAACTTAACTATTTCTCTTCCATTTGTGTAATTTCATTCGCCTTCGCTCTTACACAGCAGACCAGTCTTTGGGCCATTGAGTTCAAGTAGAGGTAAAAATGAAGAGCGAGTGGATGAAATATTGCCCTTGTTCATCCACATAAATGTGAGGTAATTTCTAGAACAGGTTGAAAATTGAGTTTTCATCCCATGGGCATATCCTTTTAATTTAGAAACCATACCAAATGTAAAAGGGTTGAGGGAAGCAGAGTTTAAATTCAATGAGACATTTCAGACTCTAAAATTTTGTTTCTCTTCAGTAACTTCAGTGTTTTTGTTGGATAGTATAGCACTGCTGAGACAATGGAATGCTTTGATAACTTTCCATACAAAAGACTGAAGAATCTGATATGTTATCATATGTTTTGATTTTTATAAACCAACATTACTCAGTGGAACAAAGATCTGTAGGAAAGCTTTCAAGCAATTCTGGTGTTTATCTCGAATAATAGGTTAGATTTCATTTTCAGACAAACCTACAACCAAGGTAACCCAACTGAGTTACTGTGCGTACTTGAGAGTTGCTTCAGACTCTCACAAGCACAAGTACCAATGAGATCCAGTCCAATAAATCCATTAACAATTTGTTTTCCTGGATCCTTTCACCGCTATGACACAGTTGTCTTCAATGGACATACAGTTTGCGTTTACCTTTTCTTTTAAGTAATTAATTGGCACTTGCAATAGCCAAATTCAGCTAGTTTATTATAAAGCTTGAAATAACCCTAGGAATTTTGTCTGCTATTCTGGCTTCTTTGCACAAAGGCTTTGACTGAAGGCTGCTTCAAACTATTATCAGCTGCCCAAAAGATCTGTGTTCTCTGTCACTGCCCCACAGAGAGCCCAGATTATTTAGGTTTAGGGTTATTGTTAGAAGTCACTGGTGAATGAGATTCAAGCCAAGTTGGAAAGTGAACAGTATTCATTTTTAATATCTTAAAAAAGAACTTGTCAAATTGTAAATACACGAAGTAGTATATGCTGAATTGACTTTTTCCCCCCATTGATCTATAGCCGATTTATGAGGTGCTTTGCAGTAGAATAGTTAGGAAAAAAAAGGGAGGGGGGCACGTTTGGAAGCATCTCTTATCAGGGGGATGCAACATTTGCATCTCTTAGCAGCAGCATTTGGGTTCATTGGGAAACAACCTGTTTTTCCAGTATTCTGATGGTGAAGTGTCTGAAAAGCTTCATGTAATGCATATATGAGTGGTCTCATACTTGAGTCTTGAGTTCAGCAGAACTAATTCAGACACTTTTGTGATGGGGTTTTGCAGGGATTTCATTTATTTCTTTATACCATCACCACAGGTGACCCAAATTTGAAAGACAGAGAGGTATGAGTTTTAATTTCTATTCTTATTTTCACAGGGGTATGAGTGTTCATCATACTTCATAGAATGACCAAATATTAAATTCTGCTCTCAGTGTGCAGCTTTTAATTTGGAGCAACTTTAAGGGAGTTAGTCCAGACTTAAATATTGTAAGTGGAAGCAGGAAAATTTGACTCAGTATGGGTTTGAGTCTGATGTCAGCTATGGTTATCGACATTGTAGCTCTTATTTGATTCAAAAGCTCAGGTTAAGTGCATGAGCTATGTGGCAGTGTCCTTTTCAGATGGAAATTATTGCAGGACCATTTAAATAAAGTCTTAATCAGGTGCCATACAAATTCCTGATTAAGGTTTTTAAATAACAAACTTGAAGTGAAAACCAGCAGGGCATAAGAAATTCCCAGAGCGGTGAACACAAAGTCATTAATCTGAACCACTTTTAATTTCTACTCGGAATTTGTTAGTGCGGTGGTTAATTAAATTGTGGTCCTGCTTTTAGAAAAGTATCTGCTGTGAACGTACACTCATTTTTCGCTAATCAGAAATGTTAGGCAATAGTACAGTGCTCATAGAAACCACTTGTCATTTATTCTTCTAATATGGAATAAAAAATGAAATCTCATGGAAAAGATTTGCTTTCTCATATATCACAATCACTACAACATGAGACCAGCAGGAACATCAGTATGGAATGCACAGCAAATCACACAATAATGAAAGACTGAATGTGGGGGTCAGGACTGAGCAGTGTTCTTTCATATCCTTATAACTACATAGGGGCTCTCTTTTGCAGTGGTATAAAGCAGAGATAACGGAGATTCAGTGGAGCGATGCTGATGGGAAAGCAGAGTGAACAAGGTCAGAATTAGGACCATGAGTTTTCTTGTGTTTCCTTTCTATTTACCAGGTGGGTTTGTTTCTATTCCCAATCCATTTTGTAGAAGCAGCTATCCTGTCGATGTACTAGTTTTATGCTGGAGAGAACCAAAGCAAGCTTTGTATTTTGGGCAGGGTCGCCTCTGTTTTCAAGGCAGGGTACGCTCAGGCGTAAATCAACTGCAGTTTTATCACTACTAAGGAAAAAGGCTTCTGATCACTCAGGTCGATGGGGTTAGTTGTTTTGCTGAGGCTGCCTGTATAATCGTTTTGGTGATGAGCAGGAGAGTTCCTAGGAAGCCAAGTTCTTCTAGGAGAGAGAGCAGATAAGGCACAGCATTAAGGTGGTAAAGCTGCTTCTTCAGGATGAAAATAGCCTTGCCTGAGGCATCATCTGGAAGAGATTTAGGTTTCTGTGAAGCTTGTTAGTCATCTAAAGAGATTAGGTGTTAATGATCTTTAATGTTATAAATATGCGTGGAAATGTAGATAAAAAGCCTGTAAATTACCATTTTAACTGCCTCGATGCTGGGCTCTGGAAAGACTTCTCCGATGCTCACCTTCTGCTCTTTTCAAGACTCTTCCACACATGTTTACTTAGTCTGGGCATGAATTCTTTCCCAGTTTGACTGGCCCCTGTAAGTCACTGGGGTTGAAGAGTGCTATTGCTATTTGCGTAAGGTGGGGTGTCCTGCAGCGCAGAACTGAGCCCCACCAAGCCAAATGAGATGTTTGTGCTGGCAGAGACCATATCTTCGCCACTGATCTTTCAACTATGCAGAGACATATGCAAGCGCAATGACGCAGCCAGGATCAGTACAGATAGTCTCAGCATCATGTCTGGAGAATCACAACCTCACAGACACAATGCCTTTCCGTAGGTTTTGGAGTGTTTTTTGTAAATTGAGACTAAGCAGAGGAGTGCCAAATGGAAAATTCTGGCTTTAACAGAATGTAAATTTAAAAAATGGGAGGGAAGGAGAAGAGATTCCCCAGGAAGAACTAGCAGTTCACTGCAAGAAAGCCTAGCCCTAGAATTCTTGTGCTGCATGACTTAAATCAATGGGAATGTTGTCAGCTCTGGGCTAATTGCCTTTTCCCTGTGTCAATGTGCATACCCTGAGTTTTAAGCGTGTATTTGGATCCAACTCTCTTTAACAAAGCAGTTCTGTACATGTTAGAGTTTTTGTAATTTGAGGGCCCTGTGAAATGCCTACTGTGACAATTTCAATTTAGTTAAAAAGGGGTGAGAAAGCTCAGCCCATCTCAGGAGGTTCCCAGCTACCCTTTACAGGAATATCCCTGTAGCATGTATTAGGGGATTTCTTAGGCTCTCCATGCAGCTAAGAATTAGGATCCTTATATAGGTATTTTTACATATTCATTAATTTAAGGAAACAGGTTCGCTACAGCAAATAAACACAGGGTATGTGCAATGAATATTACATTGCTTTAAAAAGGAAAACAACATAATATGTTCTGTGTGTGATTGGAGTATCCCCAGTGCTTATTTCCAATTAAGTGAAAAACCACAGAAAACTAGAGAATATATAAAAAGAGTATATCTGCAGTCACATCCAGGATATTGGTAGAAGCAACTACCAATTTTTGTCTCCCAAGAGTATTGTGAGAATTAACTCATATCTGCAAAAATGCTTTTAGATCTGGGATGAAAGACCCTGCACAAATATAAAGCATTTTAATGTTTTGGACCATTCTGGTACAATTTCTTTTGCAATAATCCCATTCCTTTTGCTGGAATTGCTTACACCAGAAGATGGAAATAACAATAAGGGTTTTAAGGACATTGTCTTTTGTTGTATAGGAGGGAAGTCACTGCTTGTTGTAATTAAAAATAACCTGTAGCAGTGCAATGCGCTTCTGCATCTTGATCAGCAACTGGATCATTGAAAGTTGATGGGTTTTCACCCTCAAAGGTTAAAGATTAACAAAGATCTGTGGGCTCCCGGCAATACAAATTATAGTGGTGGCTTTCAGTGGCACCTCCCTGTCTTCCGCTAAAATCTGTATCTAAAATCACTTACAAATCTAGGACTAGTAGTACTGAGCTGTATAGAGCTTAATGCATAGATTTCTAGAGCACACTGAGAAGCCATTTTCCATATTTGAAACTGAACAGAAAAAGCCTGTGACTTTTTATTCATCCTGTGCCTTCCTTACAGAGTGATTAACTTTACAGATTAATTAGGGAGCCAAAAGAGAAGGCAAACAGGAAGGAATGGAAATAGAGGGGGAAGAAAAGTTCTGTATATAGCAAAGGAATCTTGAAAGCTCATTCTAGACTAAACTTCAAGCTTAAAATGTTCCATTTAAGGATTTTGCTGGATTTTCCATTGAGCTGTAATTTACTCTTCAGAATCCTTTAAGTGGCAGGAACTGACAATGTTTATGTTTTGTTTCCAGATGAATGATCCATAGTGTGTAGCCTGTAGTGGAGCTTTACAGGCAGCGTGTTGTGCTGAAAATCACAGTGATAGGAGAGGAAGATTTTAATGTGAAAAAGAAAGAAGGGGAGGGTTGGGAGCAAAGTGTGACAGAGGACCTGTATCTCTACCGGTGGTCTGATTTCAAGGCACAAGGAAAAATAATTGCTTCGGGAGTTTAGCAAGAAGTCTTTACTGAAAGTGGTTGCAACCGACAACCCTTGTCTGTGAACACTGGTTGTCACTTATTTGACATGTGACTATTAATCCTCAATAAACCTCAAGTATCAATAAACCATTCCCTAGAGAAAGCAGTGAGTCTGAACAATGCAGGAGCTGAAGAAATCTCTTTTGATAAGCCAGACTTAATGCCCTGGGATGGGGATTTGACAAGACAGGTCACTGGACACAGCAGGAAGCTGGTGTTGATGTGACAGAAAAAAACCACAGTGCTGAGAGTTAGTTGGAGTCTAGAAAGGGAAGGGACTGATTCACTGGGTTTATCCGTGTCAGTAGATGCACCGAATGCACAGGTATAAGAATGACCTAAATCGAGGCTCTGTGTTAAAGACTATTTTCCCCTAAGTTCTTTATGTAGTTTCCATGGATGTAGATGGGAGTCTTTGTGGTTAGTTAAACATTAGGACAGTACTTGAAATCAGTTAAAATACAACATTTTTAGGCTTTTTATGATCCCTGATATGTGACTTTTCACACACAAGTCCGAATTTGACAAAAGTGCAGAGATCAGTAGTGCTTGTGTTGGTCTCTCAAAACTGTACACAGAAAATAAAAAGTTAGGCAAATATGATTTTGAGGCCTAAATGTGGAAATATTAACTTTCGAAGTATGATATAAAGTAACTAATCTTCTAGGGAGTCTGTTGATGTGATATGATGGTGCAGAATTTTTATCTCATCAGTGAGTGGTATTTTGCATATGAAATTTGCAAACACAATATGTTTTTGTCATATAAAATACAGTTAATTTTTCTCACTGCCACAAGGGAAATTTTGAGGTAATTTTGTCAACTCGCTCTGTAATGAAATGAATTTGGGGGCTCCCAGGCTCAGTAACTTTCTCGGAAGAAGAAATAACACTTCTTAGTCTCACTCTGAAGGTTGCTGGCAATTATAAAACCTATAAATACTTTAAATGGTAACATTTTCAAAGGTTAGAAATGAGCCATGAAGAAATTGGTTGATCCTTTCTCTCATTTCAGAAATGTGAAAGAATAACAGGAAAGGGAAATGGGAGAGAGCACTTGCACACAAGCAAAACCTAGAGAAAACTAATCCAGCTCAGAGTGAGGTGACTGAGTTTTAACAAAGGGTGTGACTAAATCATAATCATTTTTGCAAGGATGGGTGATATAAGACATTGGCAGCATGTAGGTATCACATCTGTCTTGAATGGCTGCTTCACTGGTGGATATCCCAGTTTGTATTGCATTTATCTTAGTCAGTGACTGGCAGAATGTCCAAGGTTAAAATCCAGCAGCTGGTTTGGAAGGAACCGATGTGGAAATGCTAGAGCATAAGATGTGGGTCTTTTGGACCAGAAACAGGTTGTCATTGCAATTCTTGCACATAGCTACCTGTCCAAAAGCAAAGTGCCTTTCCTTCTGGGAGGCCTGTAGCTCATGGAGGGTCCTGCAGCCTTCCCCATGGCTCCAGTTCTCAGGTAGAGCTGGACATGGTGGGATTTTGCTATTTAGGAAGGTAGAAGCTCACTGCTCACGCTGGAGCCCAGCCAAAAGGAGGGGTTTGTCTGTACGTGCACTGAAAAAATCAGTGTGAGGCAGTGCAGGGGGCACAGCACTGGTAAGGCCAAGAACCCAATGCTGTAGCATTATTTGCAGCAGTGGAAGAGACTGTGCACGATGCTTGGTGTGCGCGAGGACAGGTAAAATAACCTCCAGCTTTTGCAGGGGATAAACTGCCCCTGGCTCAAGCTGTAATCACCCTGTTTGGATGGAGGCTGGATGGAGGTAACGTTAAGAACCAATAATAACATATATAATGCTCTTATTTTCAAATTATCTGAAAAGTACTGAAATGCCATCTAAAAGGCCCTGGCATAGCATGTGAGCCACAAATGGAATGTAGCTGGCATTTCTGTACTCATGCTACGCAGGGGACAATGGAGATGCAGGCAGGCTGCCTGCCTGCAGTGCTGTCCTCTAGCAAAAGGCCCCGACTGCTTCCACATTTCCCCTGGAAGTTTGGACTTCATTTTGTACAGCTTCTTACTGCAGTGAGAGGTGCTATAAAAAATTCTAATACACAGATGGGATGAGGTGAGGCCTAAGCACTTCCACGCCAATGTTACATAATCTGAGGCAGATTGAAGTTTAATGATTTGACTTATTCAAGTTTTATAAGCCACAAAGACAGCACACTTAAGTGCTTAATCTCTTTGCTCCACTGACTTTAATTAAACTCATCTGCAGCTTATGAGTTTTGGGGAGCTCATTACAGAAACACACAAACAAAACTTAGCTCATGTGGCTGAATTACCCTGAGTTCCCCTTTTCTGTGTTTTTGCTATTTCGTGTGGCCTTGTGAACAAACAAATTAGAAGTAAATGTTAGGCATGTTATTGCAAGGAAGGTGTTACTCAAGTCATGATTGATTGAAGGGAAAAGAGAAATGGCTACATTCTGATTTTTATCAGAAATATGTCTTTGCACAGAAGTTCTGGTAGGCATGAAATGAGAAAGCAAGCATCGTGTTTTCATTGTCAATCTCCGGATATCGGGCAAATGCTCTTTCCAGAGTCTGCATCTGATAAATTATTGGAACTAGAGTGGCATTTGACTTGCCTGGATAAAGAGGCAATAAAAATATTTTCTATTTGTTTACACTGAAAAATATCATATACTGAACTGTCAAGTCTGAAAAATTGATGCTTCTGGCTTCCCAAATATTCAGCAGCCTAATAGAAATGTCAGGTGTGTGCAGTTTTGAGAGAGGAAAAGGAAAAAGAAAAGAAAAGAATCAACCACACAACAAAACATTCATTTATTTTCATCAGATTTGATTCTCCCTCATGTAAGTGATAGGTCCAAAGACAGGGAAAGTTTATAGAGTTTTTTTTCTTCTTGATTTCAGTGATTTTTGATTAAGCACTATAGAATACTAGGGTTGAGTAGCAGATTTTTTAACATCACTAGTTCCTCCTGCTGAAAAATTTGTGTCACATGGATTGAGGTAAGTGTCATTAAAGGCAAGCAGCTGAGGCTGTCTTTCAGCAAGGTCTGTCATGAGGAGCACATGGTTTTGGTGATGAGGTAGAACCGTCCTGGCTGTGACTGCCACCTTCACAAGCACATCTACTGCTGCTAAATGGCTTAAAGGCAGCCTGACTCCCTCCCTGCTCATCAGCTGAGATGGGGCCATGCCTACTCTGACAAGGTGTGTTGGTTCCTGTGGGTGTAAATGCCATGCAGAGGGGAAGGTGGGCAAGATGTGCAGCTTGCAAAAAGGTCTACCTGCCATCTGGCTGCCGTTAAAAGCACTTCTTTATGGAAACTACATGGACATTGTGCAAGATTCTACCCCTGTTCACATGCAGATTGGAGAGTTGTGTAAGGGGTGCCAGGGGCAGCAGTCTTCTACCCTTTCATCATTTAAAAATACTGTTTCATAGAATCATAAAATGTCCTGAGTTGGAAGGGATCCACAAGGACATTCAACTCCAACTCCTGTCCCTGCACAGAACAACCCCAAATTCACACCATGCCTCTGAGGGCCTTGTCCATGTGCTTCTGGAATATCCCCGGGCTGGTGCCGTGATGCCTCCCTGGGGAGCCTGTGCCAGGGCTCCACCACCCTCGGGGGGAAGAACCTTTTCCGAATACCCAGCCTAACCCTCCCCTGGCACATCTCCCTGCCATTCCCTCGGGTCCTGTTTGGTAATTTACTGCTACTTTCGGCTTAGGAAGGAAAAAAAGGTCACCCTTATAGTGGGAGGTTCAAATGTATTTCTCATATTTTTGGCTGAAATTGTAGTGTATTAAATAATGACAAGTACAGATTGCATGTGGGTGGGAGGGAGGAAGGGTAAACGTGCAAACAGTAGTAAAAATGGGACTTTTGAACTATAGGGTCAAAATCTGGGAATGCAGAAACTGGGTCATTTTGATCACAGTGGATACAAGGATGGTCCTGAGGAGGAACATCAGCAGCTGGTGGAAGCTGGCATTTTTGCCTTGCTGCTGAGAGCTGCCAGAGCTGAACACTCTGCAATTGTCCCATGGCTCTAGATAGCATGTGCGTACAGTATTATATAGTGAAAAGACAAGAAAAAGGTAAAAACTCCAGAATTAAAGCCCACTAAGGTACAAGAAAAAGTCTCATTCTTGCTTGTTTTGATTTCTCTGAAAACAGACTTCAGTCTCTAATTTCTAACATGGCACAAGCCAAATTGGATCAGTTTTATGATGGTCTTTGTTTTCTCTGGTAATAGCTTAGGACAGATTATCCTTTGGGCAATAGCTGTGTTTAGGTTTAATTATATAATGAGAGCAAATACATGTAAATCAGGTAAATGGGACATAATCAGTTAAAGGATTTTGTGGCAAATGTACGCAGTTTGTATGAAGTACATGTTTTTAAGGTTCAACTAATGGAACTGTCAGTAACCATTAAGGATGATAAAGCTGCAGCTTTCAAGGACTGGCTATAGGGAACAGGAAGAATTGGATATGCATTAGAAATGGAGACCCACGTGGCTGTTTCAGCTGACGGTCTGGAGAGCGCTGGACCAGTCGGTGCACGTCCTGCTGCCCTGAAAGTACATGAAGGGATTCAGGTTTTGGGAACAAAACAAATTGCAGCTGAGGACACCCTGGATTTTAGGGACTATTTATTTTCAATATGCCATTTCTATCTCACACTAATGTTTTATAAAGTAAATTTCAAAAGGTGTGTGATATCAGAATTTGAACTAGGTTAAAGTATTAGTTTCTTCTGTGAGGCAAAACTCATTGTTTTATCTAGCCCAAGCAACCTACACTATGTGCAAAGTGTCCCTGGATGTAGGGCAGGCCAAGAGAGCAAAACACTGAAATTGAGTGCAACTGTGAAGAAGAATTTTGGCCTTACTCAGTCCTGAATACCACTGTTCCACATTTGTGTTAACATGGAAAAAAGACTTGAAATGGTTTTGAATCCCATGGTACAAAAACCCCCCCAGTTACTCTTTATGTACAGGCTGAGAATTGCGTTCTCACAGGAACTTGTTCACATGGATGCCTATTTTGGTCTTTGACCTAAACTTGTTCTTAAATCTTATGGACTTAATAGGAATTAAGTCAAAGCTTACAAGCATAAAAATTACTGTCTGTTTAACTGTTACACATTTGCTGAAAAAAGAAATTGGTCTTGGAAAAAACAACAGGAAAAAGAAACTGGTCTTGGATGAATGGATATTGTTGTGGGATAATAGTCCCTGATAGTCTGTAACTTTTGTTCATGCACACTAAATGGTACAATTTTTAATTACCATAATTCTCAAATCACTGTAATGGACTACAGGATCCTTGTGTTGTTGAGAAACTAATTCCGTTTTTTAAATTGTTTTGGTGGAAACTTGTGAGCAGCCATATTGTCATTATTCTGCGGCTCTTTTGAATAGCTTTGAGATTTGCAGGAGAGAATAAAACTACCGCATAGATTAGATATTGTCATGCTACAGCCATGCTATAAATAGCTGATTGGCTTGGCTTTTGTTTGTGAGCCTGGGTGTCTAAATTGCAACACTTTTGGCATTCTATTCTCTGAACATCGATGGCTGCAGAGACACGAGAGTGTGCAAGAGAGTAACAAATGTCCTCCCACTGCTGAGTTTGCTTCTGACGGCCTGTCTCAAAAAGGGTAATCGCTGTGCGGTAGTCTCTGGAGATATCCCTAGCTGACTCTCCTGTTACAGGTAAAGCAGTGTAGTGTTCTTAAAAAAACAGTATATATTACTCTTTGAAAGAATGTTCTATGTTGAAAAATGGGTGCCTTGGACTTTGGGACTATTGAAAGGAAGAAAATAGGAAGGTTGATTGAGGCAGGTTATATTGAACTGCCTGGAAACTCTGTGGAAGTAGTGCTTTTGAAAAAACAGCAGGGGTACAACAGATAAATAAATCAGCAGCAGAATTTCCAGCAACTGTCAAATCAAAAGCAGCAGTAAAACAGAAATATACAGTCAGTATCAGTCTGAATAAGCATTTGTTAAACACACCAAGGACAGACAGACAGTTGTGCAAAGCCATAACATGTTTTCAAAAGAGAATTGTTCCTGTTAATATTAGCTTGGTAGTTAATGCTCTGTTCTGATGAATATGACTATTTTAATCAAGTGAAGAGGGAGAGATCACCATGAAACTATTCTTCAGAAAAAAAAGCAGTTAACGTGTTAGGTATGATGGAGTGATCCTGCTGCCCTTTTTTCACTGAGTTTCCCATAATGGAGTCTGCCCAGAACTGAGACTATCCAGAGGTGACTGCAGCATTTAGGAAAGTATCAATCAGATGGGGACCTAACCTGGCCGTGTACTCGTCGGGTACTGCTGATAGCTGAAAACATTTCATTCCTCCCCCACAAATATTTTTCCAAAGTCAGCAGAGGTGGATTCTCTCAGTTCATTCTGTATGGCTTTGGTTCGCCCACGGAGTCACAGAGTACTGTTCCTAAAGTTGCAGTTTATTATTAAGACTTTGGAAGATACAGATTACCTTTGTCGTGGTTTAACCCCAGCTGGCAGCTAAGGCCCACCCAGCTGCTCGCTCACCCCCTGCCCCGCAGTGGGAAGGGGGAGAGAATCAGAAGGGTGAAAGTGAGAAGACTCATGGGTTGAGATAAAGACAGTTTAATACGTAAAGCATCCTCCTTCCCTCAGCTCTATATGCTGAGCATGACGTCATGCAGTGTGAGATATGCCACGGGATATCAGCTGGGGTCACTGTCCTGGCCGTGTCCCCTCCCAACCCCTTGTGACCCCCCAGCCCCTCACTGGTGGGGTGGGGTGAGGGGCAGAAAAGGCCTTGGCTCTGTGTAAGCGCTGCCCAGCAATAATGAAAACATCCCTGTGTTATCAATGCTGTTTCCAGCACAAATCCCAAACACAGCCCAGTCTGGCCACTGTGAAAAAAATTAACTCTATCCCAGCCAAAACCAGCACAACCTTGTAGATCCATACAAATCAAATGCATGCGACAGGTATGACAGTAAAACATAGAGGTGTTTAGTGAGTGCCCACAACAAAGCTGAGTTTGACAGAATATTGTCTAATATCCTGTGTGGAAAATGGATAGTGCCTGTGACTAGTTTGTGTCCATAATTAGGGTTTTGAGTTTTCTAGGCTATTAACTCTGACAAGCTTCTAAGAAACTGGGTGTTCCTTGGGCTGCAAACAGGGACTTGTGAGACAGGTTTGGGCAGTGGTGAAAGGATAATGGCTGGGTAACAGCTGGGGGTTTCAACCACTTCACCTGCTAGTGAATTTGGAGCCGTATTTTATAAAAATGTAAGTATTTTTAGCTGAATGAACTAATGATATTAGACCATCTGTCTGTAGTTTTTCTATAGTGACTCTCACTTCTGCATGGCATCTCTTAATACACTTGCTGTAATTTCTGCAATTCCTGTAACACTGCGGGAACAGGCCACCTGAAATGCTCACAGAATAATCTTCCCCAGCCCTCAAACAGGCTGCTTTGATAAGCATGCTCATGGTGTGCTTTTGAAACAGAAGCCAACAATTGCATACTGCTGCTACCTTCGTGACATGGGGAATATTTTATCAGATTCTTTTTAATGTAGTACTTTGTTTTCTCATCTGGGATTACACCTGATGAGGACATTCTAAAACTTTCTCTAACAGTTGCGGTGAAACTCTATGCAGATGTGTGCTTCTCTGTAGGAAAAAATTCTCTAAAAATGTGCAGCTTCTAAAGCCAAGCCAAGTTGAGAGAAGCTGTGGTACCAAATGTGCATCATCAAAGTTCACAGCAGTTGTGGCTTTCTTCTCCTTTCTCTCATCCTTTAAGATACTGAAGCAGCACACTTCAAGGGTTTGACAAGAAAGAGACATATATTCCCTTTTGTGGAAATCTGCTTGACGCTTACGAACACTGTTCATTCTAAAACCCATTAAGATACTCTCCTAGTGGTGTGGCTCTGGCAGAGGAAAACAGAATGAATTCCACAGCAAGGGAAAGAAAAAAAAAAGAGCCATCGTCAAGTCTGTTACTCCAAAGAATACATTAAATTAGTTAACACATCCTGTTGGACAGGGTAAATGGATGGGATTCTTATATGGAGGGGGAAAAAGTGTCCAAAAATTAAAATAGTACAGCAGAGACATAGGTTTCCCTGCCAAAAGTTGCCTGGTCCTTTGGAGTCTGGTCCAGAACCCAACGTATTTCAGAAACTGCTCTCCCATGCCATGCAAGGAGTGAATTAAGCAACTCACAATAAGATCCACTAAATCCTTCTTGAAGAGAGCTAGTCAACAGGAAAATAATGAGGGATTTTTCTGAAACCTAACCTCCCACTTCAGGTGCTGTAATATGCCGATGGTATTAGGAGAATCTTGGACTCTCTTTTGGACTTTGAGTCAATTTTTATATCATCACAATATACTGTACGTACAGGTTCCTTAGAAGTCCTGCTTGCCAAGATTTACAGTTTACAAAGTAAATGTGTACTTGTTTGTTCGTACAGGGACAGTTACTCATTACACGTCTCGAGCCATTCATTGAAGATACATTATATGTGGCTCTGCAGAAGAAAAAAAAGAGTACTTTTTTCTGTACCCAAAAGCCTACAAGAAAGTGTACAAAAAAAGGAGACAACAGGCAGATTCAGGTGGACGAGTAGTAGGACATGACAGTATTTGGTCAGCATCACTCAAAATCAGAGACCTCACAAAAGCCGCTTTTGAAAAACATTGTTTCAGAATGAAACATCTCCTTTTGCCTTCACAGTAAGATATATAATAAATACTATAAAAACAAATTGAGATGTCATTTAGAAACACAGAGGGCTTATTTCGCTCTTACAATCAAAATGTTTCAGTCTTATTGCGTTGTCTTGAAATGAAATTTGTCAAAATGGATATATCCTGCAGAATTTTTCAATTTTGTAGAAAGCTCTTTTGCTCCAGAAAACTAATAATTGAATTCTTTTTTATGTTGACTGTTAGAATCTTGATATTTTAGGATTTTAGGATTTTAACGTCTCCTTGAGAAAAAAAAGGTGGGACACTACTCTGATCACTTTTATGCTATGAAAACCAAGAGTAAGTGTACAGAAATCAGGCAGGTTATTCTGGATTTCAAATTATAAACCTGGGGTCATGGTTTGATTAACTTTACTGAGGTTACTTATGCTAATCTTTTTGTGAGTTTTAATAGCTTCTTATGACTATTTATACTTTCCATTAAAGCATGTGTCATTGGGAAGAGGTGGCGCTCTCTACGTATTCATAGTAATAAGCAACCTTTTATCAGTTTAGAAGAAAATATCTGTTATATTTTGAATATGTGCAACTAATACAACATAGCCATTGTGCAAGGAAAAACATGTGGATGAGAAATTGTTAAAGATATAGCATTTGAAAACCAATACATTATTGCCTTTGTATATAATCCTTATTGTCATGGTTTAACCCCAACCAGCAACCAAACCCCATCCAGCCACTCACTCACTGCCAATGCAGCAGGAAGCGGGAGGGAATCAAAAGGGTAAAACTGAGAAAACTCATATGTTGAGATAAAGACAGTTTAATAAGCAAAGCAAAGCAAAAGTGGCACATGCAAGCAGAGCAAAACAGGGAATTAATTCCCTCCTCGCCAGGGGCAGGCGGGTGCTCAGCCGTCCCCAGCACAGCAGGGCTCCATCGTGCGTAACGGTGACTTGGGAAGGCAAACGCCATCGCTCCCAACGTCCCCCCCGCCCCCTTCCCCCAGCTCTATGTGCTGAGCATGACGCCATACGGTGTGGGACACCCCTGGGGTCAGCTGGGGTCACTGTCCTGGCTGTGTCCCCTCCCCACCCCTTGTGACCCCCCAGCCCCTCATGGGTGGGGTGGGGTGAGGGGCAGAGAAGGCCTTGGCTCTGTGTAAGCGCTGCCCAGCAGGAATGGAAACGTCCCTGTGTTATCAATGCTGTTTCCAGCACAAATCCCAAACAGCCTCATACTGGCTACTGTGAAAAAAATTAACTCTGCCCCAGCCACAACCAGCACAATTGTGTGTAATAACTGCTATGACTTTTGACAGCTTTTTCTGAATAATTTTCAAGGTTAACTTTGATACTACTGCAGCTATACATGTATGAATATTGTTTCTTAAATGAATTATTTAAAGATATTTAAATCAATTATCAACTGATATATCAAAGAATATTTTTTAATGCTAACTCACTGTACCTCTCCAATGGCATGTGAGTAAACAAACACATGATGCAGTATATTTTTTTACAATCCTTTTAATCAAACAGAGGCCAAAAAGAAAGCAGACAAAAAAAGAATTGTGTCTATAGATAAAGATGCTGGCACAGATTTAGTCACAGTAGCCAGAGTACCAGATACGTGCTCCCATTTGTAAATGTACTTTGCTACAAATCAACTAACTGAAACTAATTGGCCATGTTATAGAGTGTTTGTATGTTGGGAGCAAGAGCCTGAATCTTTGCCTACAGCCAGTTAGTGCCTATTTTTAAACATGGGGAAGTTTCCGGATGTTCCCACCTGAAAATCTGCTTCACAAATCTGATGCCTCTTTTTAAACAATGAAGAAAAAAAATAGACTAGTCATATTTTGTTCAAGGTCCAACTAATGTGCTTACTTTGTTCAGGCAGCAAGTAAGTGGTCTAGTATGTGTGATTCCTGCTCAGTATGAAGGCTGTGCGTTTTGAGACCTGCATAGCACTGGGATTGCCATAGGTAGCAGCCTTCGTTGTGAAGTCAGGGCGTCCTGGTTCTTCGCTCAATGAAGAGTCTTTACATTTGCAATGAAAATGTACATTTGTAATGCTGTTCTCTAATTTGCCATAGAGTAGATCAGACCCTGAACTTTTATCAATACTAATCCAACTGATTAGGAGTTCATCGACTTTATTGGTAGCAAATGCTATGAAAGCTGATAAAGCCTTTTCCCTTTGCATGTCTTAAAGCTTGGATTTAGAGTTCATCCTCAGTACTCAGATTTTTATTTCCTTTTTTTAAAGTAAGATTCAGAGGTGGGTTAAGTTTTGTCATTATAATCTTGAGATTTGATTTTTCAGTAACTTTGGAATCTAGATACGCGTCTAGTTTATGGTTTAGGCACTATGGCAATGCCTGCCCTTCTGTGGTGGAAACTAATAGCGTCTGGGATTTTTAACTGCCTGTGGTACATCTCAGAAATGTGTCTTCACTTTAAACATCCACAAAGGTGCAGTTTCTTCAAGAGTCATGCCATGTAATTATATGGTTTTCTTCTTCACATCAGTGACGGACATACTTCGTTTAGTTTTACTGAGTCCCCATGGTAGAATGTGGGGCACTGATGTGTCTGCATCCTTGTAGCTCAGTCTGATTTCTGATCAATTCCTGGGTACCCATTGCAAGCCTCCCTGGGAAAAAGACCGATGTTTTTGCTGAAGTCCTGAAGTGACCTGTGGACCCGTCCATCACGGGTGATGCCTCAAGAGCAGTAGCGAAATAGGCAATTGGACAAACCGGAGGAGACAGGTGCATGTCACCAAAGATGTTCCTATCCTTCCAGTATCTGCTATGATAATGTCACTATTTCACCGTGTGATTACCTTATTAATTAAATACATTATTTCCTGTGTCTGAACATCTCCTTTTGTTCCTTCCTACCCAAGTTCTTTCCCCTGGATGTATGTAGTTATTATTTTAGTTGCACCTTAGAGGCCTAAAACGCAGCAGGCACCCTACTGTTTTAGGTAGAGTTAATTAAGTTTCTCTGCTCTCTCTTTTCAAGTATTTAATGCCTATTAAATGTGCGTTATCTGGCACATAAGAGCCCCTGGCAATGATGCAGGACCCCACTGTGGTAGGCAAGACTGTTTTCTCCCTGCTTTATAAATTCGGAGCAGATGAGCTGTTAGGGAATGGCAAAGAACCGACTGAATTTTGGTACAAGCACTTGAAGAAGCACAAAAGTTAGATGGAGTAAGTCTGTGAGATCTTAGCTGAGAATGCATTTCTCTGACAGTTAAATCTGAAAAGATTATTACACTGGGTCATCTTTGGCACTCTTTCCACCACTGACCTAGAAAATACAGTCTAGTGCACATATAGCATTGGGGGGGGAAAATCTTTTGCAGAAGAGACAGCTTAAAATCTATTTCCATTGGAATGGAAAGGTGGTTTTTTCCTTGGCTTTGGGGTAATGTAAATGGTTCCTAACATACAACTGCTACCAGGAAAGCTAGGTTTATTTCCAGCAAAAATAAATTAATTTACAAGTCAACAAATTCTCCTCTTGAACATTTAATTCTGTTTGCAATGCTTTTCTACCCCTCAAAAAAACCCCCCAAACCAACCAAGCAAACAAACAAAAAAACCTACCCTGAAAAATGCACCAGGAGAACACAACAAGATTTTTGACCCCTTTTCAGAAAGGGTTCTTGGGGATACAGTCAACACTTGAGAATTCAGCGGCTCAGCTGGAATGAAAGAGTGTCACTCAATAACAATATTGTGAGGAGGGAGCACAGGTAATTTGTCCCTTCTTCTCTGGGATATAGTTTCCACTTTTTAGATATACCAAGTAGACTGATTTGCACCTTTTTCTTCTTGTTTTCTTTATTGCTGTCTGCTGTTGAACATCTGTGAGACGTAACTCACAGCATACAGTACAGTGAATGAAGCTCCTTATGGCTGTTGGAAGGACAGGAATGCCTTCTAAGCTGGCTTTTAAACAAACTTCGTTCATGTTAGTTCTCCCGTCTGGTTGGTCCTGCAGGCACGAAGACCTCGTTTTATAGCAGAGGGTGCCTTCCTCCCAGGCTCTCAGCTGCCTGAGCCTCTCTCCGCAGCAAGCGGTGTATTGTTAGAGGCCCCACAAAATTTCATTTGTTACATTTTCTGTCCTGTGGTTCAAGACTTCATTACCTATATCTTTACTTTTGTGACAGTCACATCTAAAAATTCCCACTGAAGTCAGTATCCTGATAACACATGATACTAGATAATATGTTGGAAATTCCTGAGGGCCACTGCCTAGAAGAGCTTAGTAATTAAAGAGACCAGGGGTGAGTGAAAAGAATAGAGTACACTGAATGAAAACTAGGATTTGATGCAGTGATAGAGGTCATGAATGGCTGCTGATCATTGTACTGAGAATTTTGACTTAGACTTCTTCAATCTAGTTATATGACCCTTTTGTAATCTTGCTAAATTAGATATATTTTTTGAGGACCACGAGCTGGTTTTATCAGTGCTCAGACTCCTAACTTGCTGAGCACAACAAATTGCTGTCCCAAATCAGGATCCACACAGGGGCCCAGGGGGCTGTAGTTCGTGTGTTTCTTCCTGCAAATACATTTGATAGACTGGCATTAAGTGGCATGAGTGAAATAGTAAATGTTTCACTTTCGGATAAAGCTGGGGAAAATAAATCTATATTTATGAATTTGAATTTGTTTATCTTTCCAGCAAAGATAA
This sequence comes from Phalacrocorax carbo, assembly GCF_963921805.1. NCBI lineage: Eukaryota > Metazoa > Chordata > Aves > Suliformes > Phalacrocoracidae > Phalacrocorax > Phalacrocorax carbo. The sequence continues at coordinate 3,708,346 of NC_087528.1, forward strand.
ATATATTAATTTGTGCAAATCCAAGAAGCAGTAAATAAGAACGCAGGCAACCTTAAAAGGTCAGGCAGAATATGATCCAAATAAGATTTTCTGCATCATATCTACTTTCTCCCTAATTGGAAGGGTAAGCAGATATCATACTGCTGCTTTCTTAACTATTTAGGTGAAAACATGGTTGGTTTTGGTAAAAATCTAACTGTCCTAATGATAGCAGTGCAGGCTGGAATCTCTAGCATGTTTATGTCCCCTGCACACATAATAGCTTAACCTCTTCTAAATATTTATGATTTCACTAATGGGTGGCAGGATGGTAATCCAACTCCTAAACAACATGCCTGCTAATGTATTTCTTTTCCCAGAACAGTAAATAGGCCTATCTTTTTTGCAATACTCAGTGGATGCTATAGTTTTGTAACTATCTCCAGCTACCAACAGAAATGTCAGTTAAAATTTTGATTACTTTGGTTAAATCTTTCGTTGTATTCTTACTCTTTCATGGCTTAATGGTGTATGCTGACTACCACCTAACAGATCTTTAATGGCAACCTTCAGAGATAGACATGGGCATCTCTGGTCCATGACTGTGCCTCTCGAAAAAAGAATGAAAATCACAGGTCCTGAATAAAAGCCTTTTTTCAGCTGATAATATATTAACGTTTTTTCATATGTAGCTATGTATATGTCTGTATTGATTTTTTGTTGCATTCTGATTTGTTCTGTGTCTCTCCTGCCCATTGCCGTGCTGCTTTTCACTCCTGGATTATTAGGTTGGCTGAAAGATAAAGCAGTGGAACGCTGCCAGCCTGGGAAATTATACGGCTGCTTTTAGCTTCTCCTGGTGTATGCTCTGAAAAAGTTAGAGGAGGAAATAATGGCCTTCCATAAAGCTCACCTGAGAAAGCCTGCCACGTAAAAATGAATCTGCAGAATGAAATACTGGAAATGCCCAAGGCGAAGGAGGCACAAAAGAACTCAGGCAGTGCTGTTGAGAGCCAAATATCACTGCTCAGTAGACAGAGATGCAGACCTTTTTTCTTTTTTTTTTCTTTTTCTTTCTCTTATCTTTTTTTAGCTTTAACTTCAGAAAAGATGCAAAGAAGGAAAAATAAAAGATTGATTCACTGGCCATGGCAAGCTGAAACCAAGTTCCTTTTGTCTGTTCATAACCGTGTACAGACCTTTAGGTGTAGCTGCACCATTTGTTTAAACTGACTGACTTTGCAGCCAGTGGATTGAGTTCCACGTGTGCCAGGTCCTTGCGGATCTCCCACAGTTTGTAGAAACCAGGGACTGACTCATTCCATGATATGCGTGTGTCATTTGGGAACTTTCTCATCAGGACGGCAAGTGCCAGCACCGTTTTGCAAAGGCCTTTCACACAGTTATCAAAGAAAGTATCCTGAGTGAGTCTCCATGTTGGCTCTTGAATTAAAAACAAACAAAACACCTTCAAAACAGTTATCCTTCATGAACAACATACAAATCCCAACCTTGTCAGAATTCCTTTTCTCCTGAGTCTGGGCCAGCTGTAGACATACATTTCAGTCTGCCAAAGATCATATGCTCTGTCCTCTTTTCTTATTCTTTCTGAAGATGCTTGTTAATGAACCTTCTTGAAAAGACACAGAGGCGGATAAAAGGCCAGGGCACTGGGTGGAAAAGCAATGCAGATTGGAAAAGACAAAAAGCTTCTTTAATTCTTTCTTCTCCTGATCTCAAGTCCCTCAAGTTATCTTTAAAAGGATGTTTAAAGCTTACAGTTAAAACTTTCCTGCATTTAACTGTAATAATTAAAAGCAGCTAAGGGAGCGTTCAGGTCCAAAGGGAAAAATTTCAAAACCCATTTCAACCACTGCTAGTCATGCGTTTGGGGATGGATAGGATCTTGAGAAGAGTTTGCAGCTGCCTTTCTACCTCGGTTTCTTTTTTTAGTCTGTTATGCTTGAATTTCATTTGTTAAGATTTAAGGTCTTCGTCTTGCGCCTGTAGCTTGCCAACCCTCTGGATTCTAAATGGGCACTAATGAATCTCAGTAGCACCAAGTCAAGCTTTATTTGAGGATGTAGTTTTATGACTCTGACAGTAAAGGGAAAGATTGTGGGTTGAAAGAAGGAACTGGGGATGTGGGAAAAGTAGGAGGATTGTTGAAACAATCTTGACTAGGTCCTTAGGAAGTGGTACCGCACTTTGCATGCTGCTTGCCATGTGGATCACCTTCCCAATGGGGAGCTCAGGATTGACTGTTCCTAATGAGAACATAAACCCAGGTAGGCTGGTATCCCGCCTACATCAATGACTAATTCTAGCCATTTAAAAAGGACATAAAAACCCTATAATGAATCTACTGATTCTGTAAGGGAAGGTAACTGCTGATGTGATATTCTAAATACCAAGATCTTAGTCGACATAATTCATGTTCATTTGCAGCCATGCTTTTCAGAATGGATTGTTAAAGTATCTTAAATGCAGATTGACACTGTTACAAGTTAATGTCTTCAGTTTCTTCCAGGGTAGATGGAGGTCACTGGTCTAATGGCTTCTGGTCAAGCTGAATTTTTGATGTAGTAGTATCTCAGGAGCTCAGTTTATTCCTGTATCATCTTAGACCTGAAGAAAGAGGAAAAGGGTGAAATATTTCTGGGCAATGGTCACTAGCATATGGCATACAGCTAGAGCAGGGGTGAGAAATAGGGCCAGCCATGGGTTTTAAGAACTGGGAATAGGGGACAGCATATTCACAGCTTATTCTATTCCTGTTTATCACCTAGAAATAGGATGAGGTTGTTGTTAAGAAGGGTGAGTGATTTTATTTCTTCTGGTCATTGCTGCAGCTATGGGTTGAGACAATAGAGTACTATCAAGGTTAGGGTTAGAGGCAGCGAGGCTCTGATGAGGGCTGAGATGGATAGGGGTCAGCATTGCTGTCAATATGCACACTTATCAGATGACCTGGTCTTGATCCTGTATCCTTAGCAGAGCTACAATGAGCAGAGCAAGCAGAGACTGTAGTATGTAGCTGCACCCTGGAAAAATAGTTAAGCAGATTTAGCATTGGTTTCAGTACAACTACTTAAATACCCACAGTTGAGCTCCAGCTCAGGTGGTTTGCTGGACTGTTACCTGAGGTATCAGAATCATCTAGGATTGCCAGGGAGCCCCAGCTATGTGTTTTGTGGCATTGTTCAGTATGAAACTGCCTTTCCTATTAACAGCAACATCTCTTGGGGTCTGAATATGCAGCACATGATTTCCCTCCTCAGCTGAATTTTGTATTTCAGTTCTCAGCTAGTACAAAGCATGATCTAATTTTCATTACCAAAACACTGTGTGTAGGTAGTGTATATCTCAGTAGTTAGTATTTGGAAGTAAAATATTAGTAGAGCAAATGCAGTTTCCTAAGTTAAATACACAGATAATATATACATTTTCTGTTACATCTCTGAACAGGGAATGTCCACAGGGTCACAGAGTGGCTGAGGTTGGACAGGACCTCTGGCGATGGTCTTATCCAATCCCCTGTTCAGAGGAGGGTCAGCTAAAGCAGGTTGCTCAGGACCTTCTCCAGTTGCAACCTTACTGTTGCTGTTTTCTGGATGTGTTAAGGCTTTAAACATAAATAAATAAATTATTTCTTGCTGTAATTCCTTGGAAAACAAGTTAGAGCTGGCAAGCGTTTCTCTGAAGTGCTTGTTTCTCTTGTTAGCATTTTTTTATGCAATGCCTTTTTTAGTCATACTATTAAAAACAACTTTTCAGAGAGCTGTACACAATTGCTCAAATTTATAAAAAATACAGAAAGATCTGTGTCCAAAAAATAAACTACAGGAACCAACAGGTTACTTGCAGGAGGCTGCGCTACTGCAAAGGCTTCAGGAGCTGGCACCTCTCTGTGAATACATGGCAGTGCGTTGCTTTTTAGTTGTTCTCTTCAGTCGTATGTTGTTCCACAGCAATAAAACTGCAATTTAAAAATTGTGCACTGATCTTTTCCACCAGTGCACACAGTACAAATCTGCTGAACTAATAGCAGTCAAGACAAGGCAGTGCTGTAGGTTCATCAGCCACTGAATCATGATGTTCAGTGTTTTTCAGGTACTGTGTCTTGTTGCTAGCATTAGAGTGCTCGCATTGCTAGCATTTTGTGTGCTAACATTAGAGTGCTACTAAGCCTATAACTTTATTGGACCTTTAGCTTGCACAGGTTGTTCCCCGTGCACAGTTTATCACATAAATCACCATTTATGAATAAACACAGCTGTCTCACCCAAACTGAGCAGGTTCTGCAAAGGCTTGGTCATTGCAACACTAAAATTTAAGCAAGTTGTTTTACTCAGACTATTAATGTTTCAGTAGGGGTGCAGATGCCCCTTTAATTGCTGATTTCCTTCCCCTGCCCTCCAACTGTTCCCTTAGGTCGTGCTTGAAAGGTTACACATGTGGCTGTTTCCTCCAGGGTTTTCTGGAGCTGAATGGTAGAGTACTGAGCTCGCTGATGCACAGAGAAGCAGGGCCAGAACCCAGCAGTTTTTGTGGGTCAGCTTGGCCATGGCTTGGCCTCCAGCTTGTCTGCTGCTCAGCCCTGAGCTACTTGTCCAGGGAAGACTTCAGGTCAGATACAGGAGCAGCAGCAGATCTCAGGACCACCCTGCCTGATAAGGGAAGTATTGTCCTTTATCACAGCTGCAGAGGGATGCGAGAGCACCGTGGCTTTGCACAGGTACTCCCTTCTGCTGCTCTGCAGTAGGCAGTGGACTCAAGATGCTCTTTGCCAGCTTTTCCAATGTCTCTCATGCTTTCTTCTGTGCTTTTCCTGCAGACAAATTGCTGATCCACAGCCAAGGTAACAAAGCCACAGCCCCTTTCCCTGTTCAAGTACATTGACATTTCCAATGGCGAGAGTTGGAGGGGTTCGTTCATTTTCTGTGTATACACAGATCATAAATAATGACTCACTAATTCCCAGGAGGACACCAGTGTCAAATCACTTTAGTTAAAATGAAGTCAGTCTCCCAAGATGCAGATAAATGTAATCTCTAAAGCAGAAGCTTTCTTTGCTGGGTCTCTATGCCAGTTATACTGCTTATGTATTTATACTGTAAAATACTTCAGGCAGGGATTACCTCTCCCTGCTGTGCTTCATTCAGCACCACACACACCACTGTCTCTTTGTGCAATAATTAATAATAAATCTTCTAGTAATCTGGTTACAATGTAATTTACAGACTGTTCCTTCCACTGTGTGTGGGATAAAACAAACTAACAGATGATTTTGAGACTCCTGAAGCACTGTTAGCTGTTTGGGGTTTTTCAGTCGCTTCAATATGAAAAGACTTAGCAGGAAATCTGGATTATATGGCAGAATATGTGTCTGCATCTGCTTTTATAGTTACACTGGAGTAACCTAGGAATGACTTTTCTTAAGTTATGAGATTTTATATATAATCTCCTTAAGGCAGGAATCTTCTCACATAGCTATGTATCATCACACAGGCAGTGAAAAGAAATAAATGCTAATACTTAGCTCTTTGTGGTTACTTGAGCCAGAGTATAGGTCTTGTAAACTATTTAAATAGCACCTCATTAATCAGCAGTTTTAGCTTTATGCTAGATGTAAGTGACACATAAGCCCTTTCTGGTCCTCTGCAAATCGGTTAATGTTAACTTCCATGAAGTGGTTAGACACCATAGGTTACCCACACATTTATCTTATCAACTTCGTATTAGAGCAGGCAGCTCCCTAGATGGAGCTCTCCTGCCACCTCTACTCCAATGTCACACCTGAAGGCTTGGAGGTTTGGTTTCCATCTGATCCATCAGCCAGCACAGGCTGATTCCCTTCTTGTTCCCCTTCTTACACATTCTGAACTGTCCCATTTGCAGAACTGGGTAAGCTTGAGGATAGGTCCTGTTTGGAAACAGTGCACGTTTGCTTTGGCATCCTATTTGCAGGGATTGCCAAATGCCGTGCTTGCTTGCCTTGGATAGATGTTTTGTGGGAGAAAGCAAATTTGTGTATTTGGCTGGCTAGGAAGGGAGAATGCCGCGTTTCTGAATGTGCGTATAACTGGTGCTTATACGTTATACAGTCTTCTCATTCCTTCCTGGTGCATATGCAAGTATACAGACGGGGAGAAAAAAGGAGAGAAAATAAAGCGGACTATATTCAGAGCCCTGGTGTAAAACTGCTATCCGAATATACAAACTGTGTACAGCTTGTAATTTAGGAAACTGTTATAACTGGAGTGAGGTTAAGGAAGTGGTATTTCCAAAGCTCGAAGTGCTGTTTGTATTTGCTGATTAATTCCAAATGAGGGCAGAAGCACTTAAAGGAAAACTATAAAGGTACATTTTCTCTTTTCATTTAGAAGTGTAACATCTGAGAAGCATTTATTAGCAAAACATCAACTCTATTTGCACATTTCTAAATAGAATATTAGAGCAACTGAATTTTAATTTTCATGTCTGTAATTTGTTAATATAATTACTCTACAATACAGTTAGGCGCTTTCAGCTCTTTCAGTGTTAATTAAAAAGCTAATAGCTTGAAAAGCTATAAATACTGAGGTAGAGGGGCTAGTGCTCCAGGCAGTTAATCCGTTATTTGTCATTTACTAAAGATCCTTTTTCTAGAAGGCCAGGCTTTATAGTGAGTATAGCACTTTGTGACTTGACTCCTCCTTGCTACCTGATAGATATTCCCACCATGCACAAGCAGCACAGGGCCTGATTCCCAAGCACAAATCAGCATATTCACAGCTAAATGCAAGCAGAAAACAGAAGAGATCCCACTACTTCAGCCTGTTAAGTGTTTTTCCTTCTCTGCTTTCATCTGCTCTGCCTTATCCAGACCTACCTGCCTATCTATGGAATGGTGCTTGGCACAATGTGAAACAGTCCCTTTCTGGCCCCTTCTAAAGAACCTATACAGCTGGCTATGGAGGGGTTTTTGTAGCTTGTTATGTAGGAACTGTGAGAAACTCTCTGAAATGCTGTCAGCCACACCTGGAGCAGCGGTGTGTGTTTGTCAGAGCTCATTGCTGCGGCTGCAGCTCTGGGGCTCAGGGCCGGCAGTTCTAGGACATACGCTTTGATCAGCACTGGTTAGGAATGGTTGAGGTATTTAAATTTTCGAATTTGGGAAAATTTCCATGGTTCTAAATTAAAAAAAAGGAAAGCCAGTAGTCAGAATTTCTTGCTGAAATCCTCCACTACTGTGAGTGTCCTGAAACAACTCACTGAGGTTCCCAACGAGCACATGCTTCTTTGGGGCTGCCCAGGTGTCAAAGATCAGTTTGCACTACTACATTGGTATAAATCTGCAGACCAGCATGTACAGGGCTCACCACAGCTAAAGGGAAAAATACCCTGTGGTTGTCATGCGGTGTCTCAAAGTAGAGTCATCCATGCCTTATTCCTGCAAACTACTTAAGTTGTGGTAGGCTAGAATATGAAACACTTTCTTCTGTGCAGTGTTTACTCTTTAGTCAATGGAAATGGAAGGAAGATTTTATTTAAATGTAGTGATCCTGTTTCTAAATTAACCTTGTCTAGATATAGCCTGGTTTTAATAGAGTGACTCATGATCTGTGTTGGTAGAGGAGAAAAATGCTTTGCATTAAACGTACTGTGGTCTGGTGCTGATTGTTTTAAATGTTCTAAAATAAGACATCTATTTTAACAGAAAACGGACTTGCTCTTCAGTTATATAAATGAAGCACAAACAAATGAGACTGTGCTACCTCACAGAAGGAAAAGCTGTGTTTTAAATTCTAATCAAACAGTAACATTATGCTAGATAACATACACAGCCAGATACACACACGCACAGCATAAAGCAGCTGCGATTGAGGCAGATTTTTAAAACAAGCCAACAGAACAAACATTGGAACTGGGAAACAACATTCCCTCTTACCAAAGAAGATGCTTCACGGTGTACCTCAGCATTGTTTCAGCACATAGTCATTTACCTAACGGAAATCATTAATTCTGGCTAGCATTTTTGAAGAATACCTTGATGATGAGCTTCCTAAAAGGCACTCAAAGGAAGCACTGCTTTCTGCAGTCAGTTCAAATTGTTTAATGTTTGTCAGACTTGAATTGCATCTGAAGGATACATTGCGAGTAATGGATTTTCCTGCTATTTACACATGGGCATGGCTGCACAGCCATTCCATGCTGCAGTTTATTGCACTGCATTATGTATGAGGTGGTTTTGCAAGCAGATACATAAACACAAAAGGAGGGAGAGAAAATGTAAGAAAGCAGATTCATGTATTGTCCAATATACAACTGCTAGGAATAATCTAGAAAACTTTTAAACACTCATGTGTATAAATATGTGGAACTGTAGCTCTGAAACAAGTTATTTACTGCATGCTTAGCAGAGAACATGATAGTTTTACTGTGAGGCACCTCCTCCTTCTGTTGGAATTAGCTTATACCTACTGCACTGCTGATACATGACACCGACAATCCTAACAGCCTTTATTCAAAATGTAGGGTCACATCCTAAAAAGAGCTATGATCTTTCATTTCTCATTGCTTTAAGGGGATTTTAGGTGCTAAGTCCATTTGTAAACCTGCTGTTCAAACTGTTGAGATGTAGGTGTGTAGCTAGTAAGAAATGCCAAATGGCTGAAAAGCACCCACCACGCATTGCTTTTCAATAGGCATTAGGGTATGCTCTGCTTAGGGATTTATTGGTAAGTCCTACTAAGCTACCCTCTAGGTAGTCAAATAACTGTGCTATGTCTGGCTGTGAGCACTAACAGGAGATGTTTAACACCTCACAGAGCTGGATTCTCCCAGGCTGATCGTACATGTCTTACTGAGTAGCACTTAGCTGGTCCAGTGGGGCCTCATCCAAGTCAGCTCGTTCCCTCAGTAATGTCAACGAAAGTCTAACGGCTGATGAGTCATTGCTCTCCCATGGGGGTCTACAGAACTTACAGTCTGGCAGGGCAATAGGACTAATCAGAATAAATTATCACTTGCAGTGAGGGAAGGTGTCAGAATTTGGCTCTTTATCACTAGTTAGGTTACTGCCTTGGAACTTGGCATCCCTATAGCTGGGAATCACCACTGGGTTGACCACGTGACATTGGCATCTCGTCAGTACAGTTTCTTGGCTTTGAGAGCATCATCTAGCTTTGAAGGGTGCATTCCTATTTCTTTAAACCTCCCAAATGCTGTGCTGAACTGAAGGTGATTATGGCTTTCCTGGATGAACTGTCATGGACAGCAAAAGGAGATGCAGCACATTGCAAACCAGAGCTAACATTTAGACATTTCATATCTGAATACGAAATCCAGTGTCAGAATCTGTGATTTTCCAGGGAGGCTGTCTGAACATGGACATGTTGTCTGGGTATAAATTGTTGTTTGTTAGTTCTGGAACAAGCTAAGTAATGCGCACTGCCTTGGTACAGGAGTCACAGAAACATTTTATAAAAGAGATTGAAAGGGACCTGTCAGCCATTACAATGAAAGATACCAAAGCTGCTTCTCCAAAGATACTTCACTCATAGTGCATGGTGTATCTTAAATATCTATAGTATTTTTGATTTCTTTTTATTTAGGCTGTTTTATCACCGTGCCTACTGTAGTATTACATGACGCACTTACAGTCTGCTACTTTACATAAGACTGTTTTAATACTGAGCACGAATGCAGCCCTTTTTAACAATTAAGTCTTGTGAAGGCCATGACAGAAGCCAGAATGTTCTTCTGTGATTTGCAAAAGATGGTTAGAGACATGAAATACCTTTCCTGAGCTCACTGATTCCCTTTGTTAGGGTTAAGACTAGAACTTGGGATATTACTCCTTTCCCACGCCTCTTACCAAAATTCACATTTCCAGACCATGCTACCCCTCCTAATAAAGAAGCAAAGAGAGGACTCAACAGTCTCTTGTGCAAGCTCTTGTGCTTCAGATCCCCATAGGCTCCTGTGGCTATTTATCCTCAAATGTTATGTCCTTACCTTGGCAGGAGAAAGAAACCTAACCTGCCAAAAACATTTCTAAACTATACCTGGCAGGCTGGATCCCTTGCAGTGCTTCATCCCTTCTGCAAGTTGGAATTACTACTAATACACTTAAAAAATACTAGTCCATGGTAGAAATAGATTAATTTTAGATAGCGTTAATATTGTACACAAGAGCATGAGGATTGATAGCCCTTGTAATCTCTTATCTAAACATAGAAGGGCTGCATATGCTGGTCATAAAGCACTGAAATCAGTCATTACAGTGGCAGACAGGTAATTGGGAAGCAAGCTCCTGCTTATGCAGACCAAGAGACGACAACAGCCTTCAACAGTTTTTTGCAAAAATTATTCTCTGTCTCAGCTGTCAAACTTAAAATCTAAAGCCAGCCACTCAAAAACCATATGTGAGCGCTTCGGTAGGTAGTGTGACCTTCAGAACTGCAAAAACTTTGTCTTCCCGACGACTTCAAAGAGCATGAAGGTTAGCCAATGCTTCAGGTAGAAAGACCTGGAAATGCGGGGGTGCTGGTTTGGCATTGATTGCTTGGTACCTAACGGCAAGGAGGGTTCAGGCTTGTAGATCCTGGTAACCAGTAAAAACCAGCTATGTCTACATGGCTCTAAGAGTAGGATCAGAATTTAATTAACGTTTGTTAAGACCTTTGAAATGTTAAGGCTTAAAACAATTATATGTCTGCACAGCTCCATAATTTTGTTTAATGAAAGTCTTGTAAAGGGGATCTTGGAGCATTTAAGAACAAGTCTGTTTACACGTTCAGCCAGATGAGGAGAGTCAGAAAGATTCAGTAATTAGAAAGAGTTTGTTACTAAAAGCTTCTCTATGTATTAAACATGAACAGAATGTTTCTAACTATGAAATGAATTAGGGCTAACTCAACTGTTGTATGAATTAGCCGTATTCACTCTCTGATTTCCAGATTAGTTACATTAATTTTAAATACTACTTTCTGCCAGGAAGAGACTAGTAAACCTATAATAATAAAAATTGACTGTGCCTCATTAAAACATTGAGAACAGAATACACTGTTCCTTTTTTTCTTTTTTTTTCTAGTAACTCCTTATAATCCACAGCTTTCACTGAGTTTGCTGGAATTTATCCTCTTTTATAATGACACGGATAATTATTTTGCTTTGTTTTTTATTACTTCATAAGATGAATGAAAGCTGTTTCCACTGCTTAGAGAAGCACGCTTTAGGTCAAATAGAAATCTAGGGAGTTGGCAATGGTCCCACTTCTCTACACAACATCATGCAAGTCCTCTAGGCCCCTCAGTATGGTAGACCCCATCTGTGCTTTCCTACTCCCTGAACAGCTGTTGTTTCCCTTATCAAGGCTTATGGTTTGTTTGGGGGGTTTTGTGTTGGGTTTGGGTTTGGGTTTTTTTAACAAATTGTGATCAGGATCTTGGTCTTGCAAGGACTTTGTGTGTGGGCAGATCTGTGCATCCATCCAGCTCCCATGAAGTGTGAAATACAAACTGTTATTTGCCTCATCACATTTCATCTGAATGCTGTGTTTTTTGGCAGAAAGCACCGGTTGTCTGTATTAATGTTGTGGGTTGCAACCACAGCTTTTTGCACGTAGGGCGAGCTGACAGCTTGGTAGCAGTGGAAAAGCAACAGAAGAAATGTGGGATTTTTAATTTATTTTTTTTTACATCCTGTGATAGTAAAGCATCTTCTATTAACAGACTGTGCATTATATCCTTGCTGCTGCACATTGCATTTATTCTCTGACGACTCATAGCAAGGCTGCAAATCCTTTACTTTCTGCCATAATATGGTAGTATTTTAAAAAGTACAAAAAAAATTCTCATGTATGTTTGCAAATTATTAGAAGGGAGTTTTAATAAGTCACAAGGTTTTAAGCTATTGCACAGTCTGTGTTAGAGTTTGTTTCAGGGTTTGTTCATAGATAAACAAAAGCTTTAAAGATTCTGGGAAAAGACTGGTCCCCTGCCCTCTCTGGAGACACTGTCCTCCTCCTTTCCTTTCCCTTTCCCTTTCCCTTTCCCTTTCCCTTTCCCTTTCCCTTTCCCTTTCCCTTTCCCTTTCCCTTTCCCTTTCCCTTTCCCTTTCCCTTTCCCTTTCCCTTTCCCTTTCCCTTTCCCTTTCCCTTTCCCTTTCCCTTTCCCTTTCCCTTTCCCTTTCCCTTCCTTTCCTCTCCACTCTGCAACTGCTGTCTATAACGCCAGCAGAAAACTCACTGAAGAAAAATTGTCTTTTTCTGGAAATATTTACATGCTGTTCAGCACAATGGAGTCCTGATTTTGACATAAGGTCTTTAGATGCCACCTTAATGCTGGTCAATAAATAACCATCCCTAAAAATACCTGTGGACATGAATCTTGATTAAACCCCAGCATCTGGGTTTGCAGGAAAATTTCCTTTTGACAATTCTTCAATTCTAATCCAACATAGACTTTTTGATATATTACAGAATAGCTACCTCCGACCATGATAAAAATTCAGCCTTTTCTGTCCAGATATGTGCATCTCTCCTCCAGGACACTGCAGGGAAGTTGGAGCACTGAGGCAGTGATTTCATGTAATTTACTAACTGGGATCTGAAAAACAGATTAAATCAACGTCAAAGCTTCCTCTTCCTTTGGGTCCTGGTTTAAGAGGGCACTTGGCTGGGAGAACTGGAAGGGGTGTTGGTCTCTACATGCACAGGATTGGCACGGGAAACTGCCCTGGTATCACAGGGCGACTGTGGGAGCTGGCAGCCCCTTCGCTTAGATTAGGGCTGTGGCTGTGACATTCCACTTTTGTCAAGGACTTAAGCCCCTCTCTAAGGTAGCACACGTGCAGGCACCCTTGTACTTTATGAAGAGGATTTACACTTCTTTTTAAAATTACTGGTTAATTGATCATAGTGCTGGTTTAATCTCTCATTTTCCCCATCTGCGTTGAGTGATAAAAGCTGCTTGTAAATGCATAGCCATCAAAACCATTAATATTTGTCAGTTTAAAACATGGAATCCCAAGCCAAGTACAGTCTTTTCTCTTTTTTAAAAGCATATTCTCTATAAAAGAGGCACTTGCATAAATTTTAGTTCTCTTGTGTACGAAATCACACACGATTACTTCAGCAATTAGAAGCCAACATGAAGAGGGAGCAGCGAGGCACTCCTGGGAGTGACTTATAGTGCAATATTTCACAAGATGGTGCTGTTAGAGTAAGGTTGAAGGCTGAGAGCTGTTAAATGCAGCAGGTGTGAATTACTGCACTATAATTTGCAGGCTTGTGTGTCTTACTAGAATTATAAAATAGCCCTCTGCAAATATTTTTAAAGATGCAAGGGCAGATAATCAGACCTAACTGGGGCCACGCCTGAACTGAGGATCCTAAAGTCTTGAACAGCAACAAGGTGTTGCATCAGAAAAATAAAGGAAAAAAACCTGAGTTATTTTAAATTTATTAAAATAATATAATAATCACATTTGAAATGTTTACTTCTAGTTGCTTTGTCCGTTAGCCACTGTATTTGCCCATCATAATCTCTGCAGAACTCCCCTGTTCAGTTTTCTCCTAGTGACATCTCTTTCCAGTGCAGAGGCAGCTGAAGTCCCTGTAAAAACAGGGGTTTGTTCATCCGAGTTCTAGAAGCTTTCTCACAAGGATTAATCCATTATATAAATGACTGAAGCAGATGCATAGTATTGCTGGTTTGAAAGGTATGCTCTAGTTTTGAGTACCTAGCTTTAATATTCACTGTGATGAATTTATACCTGGACTGGAAGCAGAACTCACTGAGGTCTGCAATTATCTGTAGCCTCTGAAAATCAGGCTGCTCCATTTCCCATTAAAATGTTAAATCTGTGGGCTAATGACAAGTCAGCCATTATCATTACATATATGACCTGAAAATCTAAGCCATCCCTTCTAAAACCAAACATGCTGATAAATCCAAGCACATCCTTATTGTTATAAAAATACTTGAATTTCAACAGATGGGCTCTCAGTAAAGGGTAGTTGGTGGTTTGTTTAAGAAAGGACAATTGATGAGTGCGTACTATGAAAGAGGGGCTGGGATGTAGGCTGAGCTCAGGAAGAACTAAATCAACTTCAGGTTGTGCAGCTGTGCCAGGGCAGCAGAGAAGCTCGGTGTGATCTAATGAGCTCAACAGCTGCTAGGTGTCAATTTGCAACAATGCTATAAAAAAGCTGATTTGATGTTTTGTCTCATGCAAGATTCATATTTAAAACACATATTTGGATATTTATGTTCTCCAGAATGCTTCCCTAAAAAAGGTCAGAAAATTGTGCCTGATCAATAGCAAAATTTCTGAGTTTGGGGGGTTTATTTGGCAAGTAACACCATTGGCGATTTGCAGGTTTTGTAAACAAACTAATATGTAACAATTTTATCTTTCTGTTTACTTAGCATATGGTCCAACCATGAGAAGTACTGGCATCTTTGGCTCCTTTTTGGGTCAGAGGGTTTGAAGTGTGGTTGGTTTTTTACTAAGTATATTATCATGGGTCCAAAACAATCCTGGGCCCACGCTGAGGTTATATTAACTTTTCTATACAGGGAACTGATGGTATTTGGAAGTCCCCTGTTTTTTTTGCTCACATTTATTTGGGCTGAAAATTTGTATTCTAAGAGCATTGGAAAATGAATCTCGATCTAACTGAAATTCTGTGGCAACCCTCAATGAGTTAGCTTCTTTTAAAAAGCCATCTTCCTCTGAGCGCTGCTGTAATAAGCCTAGTAACACTCCCCAAAGTAGATTTCTGTTATGGTTATTTGGGGCTATTTCAATGCTTCTATGAAATTGAGTCATCTTCTCTTGCAACGACATCACTAATTAAAACCGAGATGAGCAACAGCTTACACAGCTTGGTGGGTATGATTGCAGTTACTCGAGCGCATGTTACAGCATATGTATCCTCCAGGAACATCAGATGAATAAAAGTTGTTAAGCTATCCAAGAGCGAATGTCAGATTCCTCAAGCGAAAGCTTGACTGAATTCTGATGCCCATCTGAGATTCTAAAAAGGTCTCCAAACATTAAACAGAAAAGGCAGTTTGCCACAAGGATTGGTTTCATTATATCCCTCTGGCCCATTCATGGGATACTGCTGCAGCCTGCTACTCCAGGATATTTTGACCTCTGGATCTGACAAAAGAATTTGAGCAAAGACTTGTACTAAGAGAGACAACGTTGCCATGGAAAGCTGAACATGCCTTTAAAATCACAGCTTTGCTCTACCCGGTATCCCTGGTGCTCTGTATTTCTTCAAGCCTGTCTAACAGTGTACATGGCAGGCTTTTATCTCCAAAATCTAGCCAAGAAGTTGCTGCCATTTTACTACCCTGCATTCTTCATCAGGCTGGCTTTTTCAGATGGAGACCCAAGGACTAGATCTCTCCATAACAGTGACATAATTTCCCTGCATAAAAATGTTTTGAATTACATGTAAAGCTTATTCAAAGGCATGAGGACTTAGTCAGGCACAAGTGGCTGACAGCAACAGTAGTCATGGTGCCTATGTCTCCAGACAAAAAATGTGAATATTAATTGCTCTCCTTCAGGAAATTATAACACATCTTAATTGGTGTTTTGGCTCCACAGGAGGGTTGGTAAATAAGGACATCCAAGATTCTCCCTGTTGTTAAGTTTTGGTGATCTCAGACTGCCCGAATTCATCATTTTAAGTTACCCGTCAAAAGGCAAGAACAAATGGAGATAATTAAGTATCTGCTAAAATAAACCTTCTGAATTGGTTTTATTTACTTTAAGAGTATGTAAGTCTACCACTATTTCTGCAAGTGCTCTTCTGAGGGCTGCTATGGCATTTGAATGCTCTTGTGAATAACGGTCCTCATCACTGAATGTCTTAATCTACCTGCCAGAATGAACCAAAAATCTTATGTAAGCCAAGACATTAAAAAGATTTTCCTGTAGCCAGAACTTTGAAATTCTTTATTCAGGAATCCAGATGTCTGAAGAGCATTACAGAAACAGATTAAAAATATCATCAGCTGTTCCAGTTATCAAAATAATATCAAATTCTTCCTTGTGGATGCAGATGTACCCACTGCACTTGCACTGCAACTCTGGTTTTCATTCATTTTCTATTAAGTCCATTTTTTCTCAACCGGGATTTCAAGGCATGCAAAGCCTTTTAAAAGAATCCAAAATTTATGTTCAAGGTAATTGAAAGCAACATGTTGTTTTCTGCATTTTTGTGTGGTCACTGCAGGACGAAAAGGCTCTCTTGAGTCTCTGTGCTCATGTCACTGTTATAAATTCTTGTGCCACTGGCATTAGCTTAACACAACGTGACTGATCTAATTAGACACGATGTGTCACAGCAGCTGCACGCCAGCCTGGAAACTCAAACAGGCCTTTTCAGGTGATGGCAGCTTTATACATTCCTTCCACCCACATCAGCTGATTAAAAACATGTATATTTTCAACCTTGAAGCTGAATGCCTTCCACAGCCCCCCAGGGTGGGCACGCAGGCCGTTGTAACATGGTGCCAGGCAAAGGCAGCGCTGAGCCCCATGGGACCCACCGCGGCCAGGGGCAAGCTCCAGCCCTGCCTGCACCAGCCAGGGGGCACCTCCACCCCACAGCTGTGGCCGGGACATAGGGACAGCATGGCTGGGGATTTTGGGCACATCCAGTTGGGCACCTCTGTGGAGATCGAGCGTAGCAACGGATGCATCCACCCAGCACTTCCAGAATCGCTGTGGAGTGGCTTGAGAAAGGGGCCAACAGGAGCAAACAGGTGGGGTGGATCTCCAGCTCATCTTTGCCCTCATCCTCACCTGGCCCCAAGGAGCAAGTCCATGACCATCATCGAGGCCCCACTGTCAGCAAAAGGGAACCAGAGCCTGGTGAGTGAATGGCTGTCGCAGCCCATCAAAACCATCTGGGGACAGCAGGGCCCTGAGACTGCCTGGCCTGGCTCCAGGGGCCGCAGACCCATGTGGACATCACCATGTGTGCAACAGGTAGGAAGGCTGTGAGAACAGCAGGAACGCCAGTGCCTGGAGATGTGGGAGCAGCAAGCCCAGCAGGCCACTGCTTCACTCTACCCCAGGACTGATGTGATGGCCGTGATCCAGAAGTGCCACAGCCACTTGGACTGCAGGTCACCACACCGTGCTGGCCCCATCGCATCTGTGTGTGTTCAGAAGCAGCTACTGAAGCAACAGGAAGTTGAGCTCAGTGACTTCGATGTAGTGACAGTGTCCTGCCAGGACATGGTGATGGTGCATGAAGCTAAGCAGAAGCTGGACCTTACATGGTACCTGGACAACCAGGTCTTCTGCTTTGACCATGCCTTCCATGAATGAGCTAGTGTAGAAACAGAGCACTCAGCCCCTCATGGGGACCATCTCCCAGGGGAGCGTGGCTGCCTGCTTTGCCTGTGCCCAGACAGGCATCAGTAAGACACACACCATAAGGGGAAGTTTCTTTATCAAGAATTCTGAGCCCTCCAAAGGGATTTACATCCTGGTTACTGAGGATGTCTTCGTCAGGCTGCAGGGGACAGAAACTGGAGCTTCAAGTCTGTGGGGCTTTCTTTGAGATTTATGGGAGCAAAGTGTTTGACCTTCTAAACTGGAAGAAGCAGCTGAGAGTGCTGGGAGATGGTAAACAGTATATCCAAGTGGTGGGGCTGTGGAAGTGGTTACAGTATGGGAGACATCATCAAGCTAATTGAAGCAGGTGGCAAATGCCGCACGTCAGGCAAGACCTCTGTCAACACTCACTCCTCCTGGAGCCATGCCATCTTCCAGGGCATACTCAGGAAGAGAGGATATTTGTATGCCAAGTTTTCCCTGGTTGATTTGGCTGGGAATGAGAGAGGAGCTGACATCTCCAGTGCGGACAGGCAAACACCACCGGAGGGGGCTGATATTAATAAAAGCCTCTAGGCACTCAAAGAGTGTATCAGGGCATTGGGGTGTAACAGAGCCTAAACCCCATTCACCGCTGGCAAATTCACCCACGTCTTGAGGGACTTTTTTATAGGGGAAAACTCCTGTGCCTGCATGATTGCCACTCTCTCTCCAGGAATGAGATCCTGCAAGCTTACCCTTAACATCCTACAGTATGCCAGCCACGTGAAGGAGCTGGTGGTGAATTGAAATTCCCTTGGACAACCCTGTCAGGAGGCGTTCAGATTCCCACATCAACTGAAAAACGTGAAGAAAACCTGGACTATTCAGAACTGTCCCAGGACAGCTGAGTTACAGCTATTTGGGGCTCAGACAGACAAGGAAGTCTCACCCCAGTTATTTATTTTCAGTGCTGGGAGGAAAACACAGAAGAGAGAAGAGGTGGATGAGAAAACACTTATGGAGGAGCATCAGGAATCTCTGCGATGGTTGAAAGTATTCTTAGAAGTGGCTGGGGAAATAGACTACAGCGTAGATCTTTATGTTGCACGGTTTGAATCCATCCTGGGTCAAAAAATTGGCATTCTGACCAAGATCCAAGAAAAAGTCAGATTATTCCGGTCAGCTCTTTGCAAGGAAGAACAAGGAACAACCAGAGCTGCACAAAGAGATCCCATATGCTATAAACTGTGCCAGAGACCCCTGGACCCTGTAACTGCTGCAAAATGAGAGCCACTGCGTCAACTGGTCAACAACTCAAATGCTTAGAAAAAATCTTAAATAGTGTCTGCAGGGCTATTCTAGTTGGGTTTTTTCCTTGAAAATAGTGGGTTAGACATGCAGGAAAATAGTACAGTGTTGTTTCCAGGTATTTTTCACTGAAGAAAGTAAAATTGTGCAGTTGTGAGGATCTAACCTGTAGAAAAAGGCAAGAATTTACAGAAAATGTATCTCACCTTATCTCGGCAGGCTTCCTCCTTATGCCTGTAATATATATATACACACACACACACACACACAGAGATACAGAGAGATATATATATATATATATGTATGTACCTCCCTGGATGGTGCCTGCTCCAGGGTTGTGTGAAGCTTTGCCAAAATGAAAGTCGCATTCCCAGGGTAGGAGGCATTTCGAGTGATTTAAAAAGGCGTTAGAGTGCAAAGCACTGTCATTTCTGAGCACGTTACATGTGGGAAATGAGGGTTGTTTTGTCACGGCATAAGCAGTGGCTTTTTTATAGCATCAGCTCACTTTTTTCCTCTTTCCCTCTCTATCTTTTTCTTTACTATGTTCTCATGAGACATTAAAAGGAAAAGATGCTAGAACCTGCCTTCATAAAAATTAAGCTAAAGATCATGGCAACTGCCTGACCAGCAGGGAGAAGATAGGCCTGCAAGGTTTGTAGAGGGAAGCAGGGCAGTCAGTGCCCTGTATCAGGGGCCTGATACGTGGAGATTTGCCAGATCAAAGGGTCAGAAAAGCTGCGTGCAACAAAGCACCATCTGATAGTGTGTATCAGTGCGACAGCGGCACGCAGGGAGCAGCAGCTCAGACTTGCACATCATCCCTGATGGGAAACCCTGCAGAAACTGCTCTTAGTAGAGAGGTTAAAGCATTAGGCACAAATCTATGCTTATTATTCAATTTGGAAATTAATTAGTTTAAAATATTGAAAGGATAACAAATAAGTGGAAGAAATTAAATGGTATAAATCATACCTAATTAATTGATTATAATCTCCCTCCATTTCTTCATGCCATCTGAGCTCTCTCTGGCTGTTGGTCCCATCCACCAGTTTATGCTAGTGAACATTTAAACATCTGATAAGTCTGATGAAACCAACGGAAGAACTTCAGCAGCTTCTCAACCAAGCCAGAAATCTGTTTTCAGTGATGAAATTATGAGACACCAAACATTGTTAAAATGCTGGTCATCTTCTAGTAATAATATGCTGTGCTTTTCAGCTTCAGTGCACTTTACAGGCATTTATTCATTGGCATCCTGCTTGTTTTGCTACTCCTAGTTTCAGCAGGTCGCAGTGTTCAGAGATGCAATGAGATGTAGGTACTACTTGCCAGATTAAGATAAAACTGTGTTGATTCCAGTGGGGATTTACCATGAAAGGGTTTCCTCCTTTCTGAAAAGAAACATCTTTGAGGTTCCTTCCTTAGCATTTCTCCTGGGTTCTTGTGTTTGAGGTGCTGGGCATAGTAGGGCAGCAGGTTGTGAAGGCCAGGTACCCCACCATGGGGTACAGCATGTAAAAGCACACTGGCTCCGTGGTCCCTTGCCTGGGACTCTCTAGCAGGCTCCCTTTTAGCTGGCTGTAGGAAGTGTTTTCCACACAAGGTACGTGATGGCTTCACTCTTTTGGCTGCCTGTGGTCCTTACTCCAGGTCTAAGGTCCCGCTGTTCACATGCTGTGGCTGTGCGTTAGCTATAAATCATGAGCATGAACTGTTTTGGCAAAAGGGGCTTTGAATTAATTGAGTTGGGCACAGTTCTAGAAACACAGTTTTAATGAGCTGGAACAAAGTCATATCAGGGCGGGATGGTTTGCAGTAAGTAGGAAAATGAATTTTATTCTCTCTTTGTTTATACTCTCACATTCAGGAGGCTGTTTGCAACTAAACTCAAAGGTGACTCATGAGCACACCCTACTGCTTTCTAAAGCAGATGCAGAAGGAATTAACTAAATTAGCCTTTTTTTCCATTTTTGTGGTTACATGAAATGTTGATTAACCTCTTTTCCTTCTTTGATTATCTTCATTTACATATTTTCCTTTGCTTTCTAAACAGAAATCCAGTGTATGTAGAGAGTGCAGAATCCCTTCTTCCTATTACCTGGACTTTAAGCATGTCTTCTGCCTGGCTTCCATGAGTTTGTAGCCACAGAATACCCCTTTGTATTTTGAGTTTGGAAATGTAGTTTAAGCACGTTTACATGCGTCTGCAGAGTCCAACCCATAAAGGCTCACAGATTCAATGAAAATTCATTCTAATTTTTACTGGCCAAAGCAGGCCTTTGTAATGAAACCAGAATCAGATAAATGTGATGGGTTTTAGGTTTGCATTGCTCTGGTGACCATGGATGTTCAAATAAATAAAGATCCCTAATTAATTATAGTGAGGTCGGCCATTCACTTAGCCTGTTAAACAACTGAAACACTGTTATGGGATGCATTTTTGTTTATAACTGATTGTAGCTGAATGAACAAGAAAAGCAACCATTGTATAAATAGAACCTGGCTAATTTAATCATTTAACAGCTGATAATTAACCATAAATACTGCTATTCTGTTATCCTGCAAGGGTTTAAATCTCTTCTCTTCGTACCCTTGTCATTTCTAGGCAAGATTTCATTGCTAATATGAGACATACCTAGGAGCTCTACACTCCCCCAGTGCTGAAGTATTGCATCTGCTTGACTTCACTGTTTCATAAGGACCGAACCTCCTCTGTCAACAAGTGATAGTAGTTCACATTGCAACTATATATATAGATAGACAGACAGACAGACATATATACATTGGTCTCATTTTCTAGCTGCTGCCTCCCTAGTTCTGAGCTTGGTACAGCTTTGGCTGCAAAATATATTCTTATTTTCCACACTTCTCTAGTGTTCGCCAGTTAATTTTGTCAGAGCAGCGCTGCAGTGCCTCCATAGCTTGATTCAGTCTCTGCTGAACTCCTTGTTAGGTTTCCTCATGGCTTGTTCCAACTCTTGCATGTTCTCCCTGTGCAGGCCTCAAAGGTTTGAATTCCCTCAGTCGAAAGCAACTGAATGCCCACATGCTCCCTTGAACAGTCAGGACGCTCCAACCCATAATGTATGCGTCAGCTGAAAAATAAAATTGATTCATCCACTAGTTTTTTTAAACATTCAATTGCTTTGCCCTCTGCTCTCACATCCGCTTGCCTTCCCATCTACTCCTCCTGTTCAAGCTGCCTTTCTAGCTGTGACGCTCCATACCAGGCAGTCAGCAGCAATATTCTTGCGTGCATCTTATAATCTTTCCTTTCAAAATTTCTGCCAGCATTGCCTGCTCCCATGTCTCACAAAATATAGGTTTTTTCATGCCTCTTATACCTTCTAGAATAATTTAATTGTTGGAATCATACTTTTTTGGGGTTAATCTTTTAGACTTCTTGGTAGCAGAAAAAAGCTTGGAAAGGGACAATCTAAATGCTTCTAAGCTGGAAGACCATGCTGAAAAAAATACTTACAGAAAGTTCATCTCATGAATTTTGAAACTAGAAATAGGATGTTTAAAACCTTGACTTTGGTAGTACAACTCTGCTTAAACCTTCCGGACTCAGGCACTTGTGATCAGGCCTGTGCAAAGATAACCCCTTTCCTGAACCTCTGGTAACTGGGTGGTTCGTTGACCATTTGAAGACATCATTATTTGCCTCTGTTTTTATGGAAGTCCAGGGGAATGATACAGAGGCTGAGCTCAGGGCCCAGAAAACCCACAGCTTGATGTGGTTTTGGGAGAGCTCACCTGGGGCCTGCAGCAGCTAGGACAGGAGGTAGCCCCATGCTGCCTTAGGAGGGTGGAAGGGGAAAGCTGGGTGACAGAGGCAGGCACAAGCTCTGCTAGCTGTGTGCGTTGTGCGATAGGAAACGAGTGAGGTTCAGCCTCAACCTCCAGCTTCCCAAATTGCAGCATCTGGAGTTTCCAGTTCAGTTCTGAGGTGTCAGTCAAAATGGGCGCTGCAATGAATGGATCCAAATAATCTGTACCCTGCAAAGACAATCTGGGAGAACAAGACGCCTTCTGGTACTGCCTCTGCAGCCAGTGGTATGCAATTTGCTCAATTTAGCATCAAGTAAGCATGGCTGAATTTAGCCCTATATTTCTGGCTTTATTATTATCTGAGTATTACAGCTCAGCCTGTTATCAGGAGGCAAACTCACAAGGTTTTATTCAGATTTTTCTCTGGTTTTCTGCTTAGACAAAGCCCAAGGCAACAGGGATTTTCCAGAGTAGAGAATGACTGTTGTCACTAATAATAGCTTTAGTCAGCAACATATGTTTAGTGATGCACATCAATATTTGTACTTTCACAGATACTGAGATTTTGCATTTTTGATGTCATTGTGTCCAGGAGCATGGTTTATCATGGTGCTATAAAAGTACATGTAAAATAGTGAATTTTTATACCTACATCTCCCAAGCTGAAAGCTGGTGGCTGAAATTCCTCTGTGCTATCAGGCAACATTACATTGCAAACCATACCACTTCCTACTTTGTACCAGAATCTCGTGAATCTTTGAAATATGCACCTCAGCTATGATTTATGAGGTCTTTGTATCATTTTACTTTTCTTTTTCTGCAGAAGCACGTAATATCTCATAGGGTATGTTGAAAGACATTACATCTTGAAGCAATTCACCTGGTATTCTGCCTCTCCCGCTCCTTTAACGCTACAAGGAATATGTGATGGAAACAATGTTGTTATTCCTCACATTGTTTCTTGAAGTTTTCTCTTGTTTTTACTTTTATATTGAGTCATTCTTCTTGTGACCTCCTAATCATTTCCTCAGCAAGACACTGGGATGTGACATGCAAGAAGATGATTTCAAGTGAAGAGGAAAACATACACCACAGAAGAGGAAAGCTGAGATGTAAGGATCCTGTTTACAAGCAAAACTTGCAGTATTTAGGTAAATAAGCACAGAAACATTTAAATCAGCATCACAATGTTGTCCAAATAAGAAGCAGAGTCTTGTCTGCAAACTAGAAAAAAATCCTGGTAGTTCCCTCTGGCATTGGACTGGATGGGGGGAGCTGCCCTCCTCATTCTCATACTGTGGGGTTTTCTTACTGAGTAGGTGTGATCAAATCTGCACCGTAAAGGCTTGGCATTTATGCACGTAACATTGGCGGGTTTCTTTGAATGAACACCTGTTTGTGTGTGCAGTTCAGGTCTTGTCTACCCAGAAATGATAATTGGTCTCCTTCGCGTTCAGAATGAAAGAGGTTTGATGAAAATCTACAAGGTGGCTTTTCTTATTTTTATAGACTTAGGGTTTGTTTGAATTAATTTACGTCTTCCAAACTCGTGGTAAGAAGCAAAATATCAGGAACCTCCTCCTTACGACTGACTGGGGTCCAGCTGATGACAGCACTGAGCGCTGAAACGCTTGTCCCCTTTTTCTGGCTAAATCAGTTGGTAACAAAGAAACAGTTTGTTTCTTGTGTTATGGCTACAGATAGGTTCCTACAACCACTGACCCAGACTTTTTCTGGGTGTACTCTGTTCTTGATATTGAAGAATAGAACAGTAGCTGGTGAACAGCTACTGTGTAATAACCTGCCTAGTTTCCTCTGTGCCTTGTCCTGAAATTGATGTTTAAACTCATTCTCGTTTGTTAGAGTTCACTAGTTCTGCTCATCACCTGAGACTGACTCTGCACAGGTCTTGCTTCCAGCTGAGCAAAAGGGTGCCATGCTGGTCCGGAGTTTCATGTATTGTTCACGGTCTCATTTTCATAATTATATACTAATTTCAAGCAGTGTTAAGAACCTCTTGAAATAGGACATTAGAGCTCAAACTTTGTTTGGATACTTATTCCCTCCTGCATACTCTCCCTATCTTTTGCTGCTGTGGGATGTTGCCTGTGGTGCCTCTCCCTCATTTCTTGTTTCTCAACAAACTACTGCTTATCACATGATCCTTCCCTTTTGGTGAGTTCATACGTGCCATCCTCCGTGTAATTGTCCAAGGAGAGGACAGTAAATACACCACCCTCCCCTTTGAAAGAAAGAAGTCAAAGCAGAAATGTTTCCGTCTCTGATATTTCCTCAGTTAAGATTCCCACATCCCTTTTCCTTTGTCTCCCACTCAAGGTAACTTTTGGGTAGTGGAGCTATTCTTGTGTGACCAATTTGCATAAAGCCATAGGAGAATATCGGGTTTTATTTTGTGTAAACTGACTTTTAAAATCTTTTAGAATTTTTGTGTGTAATTTGATAGATGACAAAGCACAAGGAGGTGTAGGATTCATGTTTTCAAAAGTATCGTGTGAGCGAGTGCCCTGGCTTTACACTTTTGACTTAGCAGCTTTGTGCAATGGAGGTTGAAACTACCAATAACTGTAAATATAACCCATTTTTATTGGCATAACAGTGACATCTATTGTTCGATATTATATACATCTGTGCCACTCTTAGCAACTGCCTACAGGTATTGAACTAATCTTTCTGAATTTCATAAGACACAAGCACGCAAAGTCAAATTACTGATTCAAAGAATTATGTAATAACACATGTAGTAATGCCACTGGACAGCTATGCAAAATGAAATCTAATTTGTTTTGTCACAGCCTAATTTACAAATCAGTGTGGACTGACGCACAAAGAGAGGCACCTCCTGTTTCTGAGAGTGTCGGAAGATGTTGCTTTTATGAAACCTGCACACCAGCCACACTGCTGGCAAGGCTGCAGCGATGCTGCATCTTCCACTCTGTGGACAGTCAGAGGCTGGCAGCACCCAGCAGCAGATTCTCCCAGGAAAACTGCCCTTGCAGTGATCCATAGCTTCAGAACATCTGCCCCCGCTGCAATCCTTGGACCTAAGCAAGGGAACCCTGAACATTCAATCACAGGCGCAGACACAGTAGGCAAGTGGTGTGGGCAAGCCGTGAAAAACACCATTGCTCATTTACTTTTCACTGAGCATTTGCTGCAAGGCAGAACCACGAGCCAGCACTGGGTCTTACCCAGGCCACTAAAGCTGAACTGTTACAAACCAGCCCCAGGGGGGTACCATGGCCACAGCATGCTGGGTACTTGCTCCGGGTGTTTTCAGACCAGCTGTTGCACTGGAAACAGAATTCCAAAGCATCAGGCTGGGGGAGTTAAAAGGGAGTCACTTTAAGTCCTTTCTTCTTGCCCTCTTTTGATTATCTCTTCTACCTCTCTCTCCTTTTAATAGAGGATACAGAATTCAAATAGGAAAGTTTTTAATATAGCAGTAATGAAATACAGGGGCTATCTAGTGTGTCAGACACTGGCTGATTAGACTTTCTGATTCGTGGGCTAGCACTCAAGGGAACAGCAACTGTCTCTTTACTGCCTTGTCTATGAAAACAGCAGAAGGCTATGTATGCTCATTACTATTTTATGTGATTCTGAACATTAAAGGAGAAGTGGAGAGAGCAGAGCTATAGAAAGATTTTTTAATAATTTTAATGGAATACCATGTTTAATTCTTGTATAAGCAAACTCTGGATAAGCGATTACTCTCAGTAAAAATATTTGATACTGGTAAATGAAGCAACATAGTTCTCTTCTTTGTAAGCCATAAGCTTTAATATAAGGATGTAGAAATGTAACAAGCGCGGGTAAAGGGAACACATTGCCTATAGACCATGCTGTGAAGCTAGCACTGAAATACGTGCTAAACATTCAGCTTACACTTAGAGTTCAGTAGTGTACATAAATGCTCTCTTGAACAGCCATAGCACATTCCTAAACTGAGGATATAAAGATGGACTACATTGTGTAACCCACCAGGCTTACTGTCATTTAGAAACGAGAAAGAAACGAGCAAATACTGTCTTGTCCTCCACGGATCTATACATAGATGGACTTTTCCAAATCTCCAATCAACTGTAAAGGCTGCAGGATGAAATATTAATATAAAAAATCTTGTATTAAAATCTACATCTCAAGTTTTTCACTTATTGTTCTCCACAGTGATGTAAACTCACTTCTAATTTCCCATGTTCACGCCTCCCTTTTCAGATGCTCTCCACATAGTAGCACCCAGCTGCAAAATAACAGCAGCTGTGTTTCTAAGGGCCGGTGCTGAACTTCTGTGCTTCCTAAAGAGAGAGAAAAATAAATTTTATAGGGACAAGTAACACAGATTTCATAAA
This sequence comes from Phalacrocorax carbo, assembly GCF_963921805.1. NCBI lineage: Eukaryota > Metazoa > Chordata > Aves > Suliformes > Phalacrocoracidae > Phalacrocorax > Phalacrocorax carbo. The sequence goes on from NC_087528.1 coordinate 3,735,120, forward strand.
TAGACACGTTCTGAAGGGTCTCACTGTTCCCTCAGTCAAGAGGGAAAAGGACTGCATATAATGAAAGCTCTGAGTATGTGCTGTGTCGCAGGGGCTGGAGATGCAGACATGCACCAAACCCCACTGGGCTAGATTTTCTGAGATGCAGATGTTCACGAAAGCAATGAAAGATGTTGTCTGTCCTAAAAATTTACAGTTTCATGCATGAAGAATGAAGAGATCTAGCGGTGGCTATAAGGAGCAACTGGGATGCTACAGGGCAGCAAGATGAGAGGTCGGCGCCTCTGTCCCAAGCTCACTGCCTGGAGAATGCCCAAGTCTGTGTCTGAAATATGAAATGGTGATGGCAGCTGGTACCAGAGACCAGGAGCTGGAGCTGGGAGGGAATGAGAGAGAAAACGCAGAGTGTAGGGAAAAGGCACAACCCTGGGACTAAAGGCAAGCACCTGCCAGAAAGGACAGACCCAACGTGCGGGAGCTACCTGCTGTGCTGATGGTGCCTCTGCGGTTGGTGCTTTTAATTTGCTAATTTAAAATGAAAGCCTCAAGACCATTGGTGCACTGTGCAAGAACCCTAGAAAATGCAGGGACAGGGAGATTTAGAGAAGCTGCTTGTTGCCCAGGGATAATGGTGTAGCTCCACCAGCACCAGTTTGTATCCCACTGAGTCTGTTGACTTCTTTTTGGGGAGGAACACCTTTTCTTTTGACCCCCAAATTCTTTAGATTTATGCAGATTCTCCCTTCCCCACAATCTTAGCTAATAAAGCTATCACAGGCACGTACGAACATTCAGGAACAGCACCCCAACCATGGTGCCTAGGGGAGATCCCTGGCATGGGAGGAAGGTCCTTTGCCTTCAAGAAAGCTGTGCAAAACTACATGCAAAACTACACAGCTTGATGTCAGAGCCTTTCCATTCCACTCAATCTTTCAGGAAAGCAATGCCCTAAGATTAGGGAATGCAGTTTGCTAATACATTTAAATGTGTCCTTCTCCATCTGCACAGAGCTCTTTGGAAAATCTAGCCCGTGTGAGAACTGAGCTTTTCTGTTGCTGTTTCTAGCTTACACGTTCTGGTATTCACACCACGGGTACCGGTGGGACCAGCAGCTGGAGCGCCTCCTCCCTAGCACTGGTGACGAGCCCACCGGCCCCGACGGTGAGTGTGAAAGAGGGACATTTTTTTTAGTTGCATCCTGATACATGGCAGAACTAATGGAAGTAGCTGCCAGCGGCTCTTGAGGAAGGCATCGCTGACTCGCGGCGCTCTCAGTGACCCAGAGCAGCCATAACAAATCCTGGCCTCTCCAACCTCAAGAAAGGCACTTCCACTTGATTTTCTTTCTACAGGCAAAACCCTGAGGCCTTTATTTAGTCTCTGTTCCACGCTTGCTCACATGCCAAAGCAAGTCATTGTGACTGGAATTAAGTAAAAGCTGAGGGTCGGGCCCTGTCCTGGCAGAGGCACCACTGGTTTCAGGTGGAGTTTCTTTGCATTCATCTCATTGCAGAGCACATTTTCTCTTCTGGTGCAGGTGGGCATCCAAGGCAGGCGTCCCGCTGAGCCCCCCACCCACCCTTAGAACTGCAGAGGGGCCAAAGAAAGGGGCTTTGCTCTCCCACCCCCAGACGAGGTTTGCAGCAGGTACAAAAGTAAAGCTGCAAGATTTTTAAAAAGACCTGAGGGACGTGGGAGCCTGTGTCAAAATGAAATTCAGAGGGCGCTGTGCTGTTAATTCCCCACACATACCCTTGAAATCCCAGTCCTCTGTATTTATTTATTGTCTCTGAACTTGCATCCCTTTAAATTGCAAAAACAGAGAGTGAATGATAGTAGGTTCTGAAAAATCAGTCTTAGCAGCGTGCAGGCAGCCCCCAATCCAAGTGGAGGGCAGTAATTTATTATCCATTAGGTGATGTGTCAATCAAAAACGACTAACAGAGCAATAAACTTTGAAGTGATCTGTGGAGCTCTGGCCATAATACTAGCTGGCTATCAGAAAGGTCAGGGTGGTAAGATGGATGGTTTCCTCTTCTTCAGACACTCTGTCTTTCTCTCTGGTGACACATGCAGCTCTCTCTCATCAAGCAAGATTGTCAGATATCTCCTGTGGATTAAGTCAACTCCAATCCAGTTGCATGTTTTACTGTTTCAGAGGAAAGAATCTGAATTTTTTACATTTTATTGAAACATTTGCAAATGAGGACAACAGCCCCCATTGCTCTGGTGGTGTTGGAAGCGAGCTGCAGGCTTCAGCGCCAAACCCAGCCTCCTTGCAAGGCTGATGCTCTGCAGGGCTCCCAGGGTGGTGACCAGATGCTGATGCAGTGAAGCTTCAGCAAAACTTTGTCAGGGAAATTATTTTCTCCTGTTGCTCCACTGTAGTCACTGTGCCAGGGCTTAGATGTAAGACCTCTGACCTAGGATTCAAGGGGTCCAAGCTCATTTCTTGTCTTTCACCTGATCCATCAACCTGTGGGCTTCTCCAGGGTGAGGCCCCGATCATTCTTCAGTAAGAGCTGAAATTCAGGATTTAAGCACAGAATGCATGAGAGATTCACAGACCCTATCTTGGGAAAGGGGAAAACTTAGATTTTAGTCCAAAACTGCATCAATTGTTTCATCCCACCCTTGTTCCCAGTAAAACAGGAACATTCCTGGAGGCAGCAAGTAATATATGTTTTGAAAGGTTTCTCTAAAGCAGGAACAGAAGCTTTCCCAGCGTGCTGCCCTAGCATAATAATATTTCCAACAGACTACCCTAAACCCTAAACAGACAGGCTCGCTCCTGAGTGGCCAAGGAACCGTATTTCTTGATCAGACTTTTAATTCATTGGAGAGCTCTCTCCAAATGCACGGCACTAAGCAGCCCAGAGCGCCCTCGCGATGGGGAATTAATCCATGCTCTGACACACTCTCTAGCTCCGTCCTTCCTTCCTGACTCCTTATCATACTGACGTTTGTTACCAGTCTCTGGCTTGCAGCTACAGGCAAAAGTGTAACCAAACTTTCAAGCCCCTGGGAGGGAACTGGAAATGGTCCGAGCCTCAGACTCCAGCCCAAAATAGAGTTCTGGTATTCCCCATCCTTATTGTCATTGCAATATCGTGCATATGTTTATTTGTCGTACTCTAATAAGCTGTGTGTGAACATCTAGCTTGTTTATTCTCTAAGGATAGATTAGAACAGCCAGTCTCCTCCTGGAATAAGTGGAAGTTGAATTATTTATTTTCTTTTCTTCATAAGAAGCTTATAGCATGCTGGATGAAAAGACAGAAATAATTAAGAGAAATTCTCTGCATTCAAAGCCAAGAAATGCATGTAGACCAGCTGAAATGACTATCACTACTACATTGCTCATGTGTAACAGGTCACAGCTGGTCTGAGTGTGGTCTTGGGGTGGGGAGGGAATAACATTTTGGTGTTGCAGGATTCAGGCTGGAAGGATGTAGTGATTCTATGGAAGTCTGTCATTTTGTCTGAAACAATTACTCATGTTCACTTTCAATCACAGTAGTAAGCTTCTGGATGATGCTTTTTACCAGGTGGTGTGGAAGTGTCTCACCAAACAGGCTTCTGCCATGATGTGTGTTTCAGAGAAGGGGATACTGAGGCACAGAGAAGAGATGGCATTTTGGGGCTTGGAACATGTTATCCCTTCAATTATGCTTTCAAATATGGCTCTTTATTTTTAAGATATGATTTCTGATATTTTTCATGCAGACAGAAAGTTTGGAAATACTTCTTCCTCCTTATAGATGCACCTTCTTTCTTTTCTAAAATACTGCTGCCTCCCACAGAGGAGAAATTCAGAATTCTGCCTTTATGAGTTTCTATTCATTGGTCCCGCACCTCAGGTCAGAATTCTGAGTAAAAGACAATATTCCCCAACAATGGAAGTTTGTAAGGTGTGAATTAACATCCCTTAAATAAAGAAAATTTACACCTTTGCTTTACTGATATAGGATTGATTTTACATTGCCCAAATACATGATTCCATGTGTCAACTTCGAAGCATTACATGTACAGAAAAGTCCTTTAATTATGATTCTGATCACATGTGGAACAGGTTATTCTGAAAGGGATTTAAGGTAAAAAATACATTTCAGGGACTAAATCTTCAGTATCCCAATTGCTGGAATTCCATTTGGGAATAAATAGTCCAATATGCTCACTTCAATTTAAGAAAGAAATACATTAGAGTAAAGGTATTTTGAATGAAAAAGTAATCTCCTTTCCCATTTCAGCACAAACTGAGTCTGTCCCATGTAATCATACCTTTTACTACATACAGATCTATGATTGCTCATAAAAATAGATTCTCTGGGTTTAAAGCCAATTGCTGCTCAGGCTTAAGTGAAACTGTTATTTTACCTGAGGGACAGCAGAAAATATTCATCTCAATCTATTACCAAGCCCTTAGGGTTTAATTAATGGATGTGAAGTGCTTTGAGATCATCAGATAAAAGGTGGTTTATAAGTGTAAATATGTGATGATGACTACCTTGGCTAACCTGCCCCGGAGATGTCGGGAGTTAAAGGCATGAGCTGCTGCAGTGGAGGGAGAAGAGCAGGGCCGTGTAGGTGGGTTTTAACACACACACACCCCCGTAGATGCTACACAACAGGGACCTGAAACCAGTGGGTTACACAAAGATACTGTTAATTTAATGCCATAGGCAGAGTCCTATTAAACTCAGTAGGCAATCAGATTAAGCACCAACCCTTGCATTTGGACATTTTTAAGGTTAAAATCCTACAGAGTATTTCAGAGCTATGAAATACATGTATTTTGCTAGAGCTGAGCAGAACCCAGCTGTTGAGAGGCAGGGGTTTTCCAAGTGCTTCAAGGTAGTTAGGTACCAGCCTCTACTGAAGTTCACCAGATACTAGCCCTAACTTTCTTGGAGTCCCTTGAATCCTGGATGTGGTAAAAAAATAATATAAGAAGGTTTTTTATCTTCTCTGGGAATAACAAAGCACAGTCTGGATACTTCAAATGGCATCCACTTACAGCTGGGACAAATTCTTCTGTTTTTTCTCTTTAAGGAAAATCCTTCTGTATATATTTGAGGCTCTGTAATTTATCATTATTGCACTCCACAATTCACCATTCTAAAATCCATTAAGTACTTCACAGACAGTGAAATATTCTTTGACCACCTTCCTGGGCATCCTTGTGCTGGTGGGTTTCACAAGTTCTTTTAAACTAGGTCAGTGAAATGTTCTCTCAGTTGAGGGTTTTTTATTTGATGCAACCTCACTAGAACAGCCTTGAGTTAGCATAGTGAAATGTGTCTCAGACCATAATGTATAGCAGTATATAGGATATAAGATTCATTGACTTAGCTGGGTTTAAAAAACTAATCCTTGTTCCCTAAATCTTTGATGAAACATTATTTTAGCTCGAAATGTTATGTGGCATGTAGTAATTCTTCCTTGGGTATAAAATTTTATTTCTGCTTCAAGCCTGTTTTGGAAACCTTGGCACTTCAGCTTACTGCAGACAACTGCCACAATATGAAAAGTCCATTGTGGTATTGGAAAGCAAGGTGCCCCAGTGCTGTGTGATATGAAAACTCATTTAATTATAGGAAGAAACAATATATGATAATTTCAGAATTAAAACATTAACAGTGCTGGACACACAGAGGTAATTCCTCTGTTGAATCCAATATTCAGCACAGATAACTGACTGACAGATTCAGAGGATTGTTCTCATCCCAGGTTGCCTGGAAATCAAGCCACTGCATGGGTTGGAAGACCCACTGAGAACTGGTTCAACCTCCAGGAGATAGATACACCAGGCTGTGGGAGCACAGCATGCTCTGCAAACAATGTCATCTCCTGCAGCCATCCCCTCCGCCCAGCAAAAGCACCCACCAAACAGGAGCATTGGCACTTTTACCAGCAGAAGAGAGCCTGAATATTGTCAGCAACCCACCCCTATTTTATCTGAGCTGATGCCTAACAGTTTATCCACTAATCTGCTTATAGCAGATCATATTTCCTTGCTTTGAAACCTCATGTTCATTTTTGTAAGTTTAAAATAAAAAAAAAGTCAGAAGCCTACAAGCTGCATATTTTGGGAATCTTTTAAAATTAATGCTGTTCTAAATGCCAGGTTGGAGCTACGGAGACCTCTCCTTTCTTGTTTTGTTTTATTTCCCATTTAATTGTTCAGCATCACCTATTTTTGATTTGCAGTCAGATGTCCTAAACTCCGGTACAGGTATTATCCTTATTATCATTGCACATTCTTATTTAATTATTTTTAAACATCCTGACCCATTATAGATTAAAAGTCATGAATGAGGTTAATGTATAATTAATGAGCAAGGGTGTTCGTGATGACAGCTCAGAAAAATGATGAATGAGCTGAACAAGAGATCTGCGAGCTGTCCAAGGTCAAATTGCACATGGGAGTGTTAATGTTGCCTGACACAGCTTTATTTCCTTCTGATTTCCTATTTTAAACAGATTTGTTATTCTTACAGAGCTGTTAAGCCATTTAAGGGATGGGAAGACGTCCTCTGACCTCTAAGTAAGGAGTGCTCCTTTCTGGTAGCAGTTTATACCATCTGGCACAAAGTACCAGATCCAAAGTCCATTCTTCTCTCTTGAAAGATACCCACTAAGTTCAGAGGACAGTTGATTGGCGGTGAGGGGAGGGAAGAAGGGGAAAAAAAACCCTGAAAAACAAAACCCACTGACCTCAAAAAAACCCTATTATTGACTCCGACAAAAAAAAACTTTGATCCATTTCCATAGAGCAAATATTCTATTTAGCGAAATAATTATTTACTGACAGACTGCAAACAGCATTCCTGATTGATTTATGTAGAAATCCCAGCTTTTCTGGTACCAGTGAGAGTCTTGCTGTTGTCACCAGTGAAACCATGACCAAAATCCCATGTAGAGTAGTGCTTGACTGGTGAGAGTGGTATAGAAATTGTACATTGATGCACAGCCGGGCCCCAGTTTTAATTAATGTAAGGAAGGTACTATCCTGTGACCCAAGCCCCACAGTTGCAGGAACATGCCAGGGCAATCTGTATGGTAAGTTTTACAGCAGCAGCAATTAATTCTGCCCTTTCTCCTTACTTAAAGGTGGGTTTCTTCATTAGTAGCCTTCCCTGAGAAACTAGGCATTATGGATGATGGATAGACTGTGTGTCAGGACTGCTGGGAACACTATTTTTGTCTGCTGCCTTCAGGGTTTGTTATACTGGACCATGGGCCAAGCCTGGTAGGTGCCCTGAAAACGGGCAATTTGTCTACTTGCCATATTTTCCACACAGTCTTAATTTACACTTGTCTCAGGGAGGACAAGCGTCCTACACTTGTCTCTCTAATCATGTGCTATGTACATTGCTGCTACTTAATTTATTTTCTTTGGTCACTATTGTCAAAGTTTGTCCTCGTCTCTCAATCATGCACCGAGTTAATTGAATGATGGCACACCCCCTCTCTTTCTGCAAAAAGGGTGCTCAGTGTTACGCAGTATCAAAAGGAAATCACGCAAAATGCTTGAAGACCATTTTTTTTCCTAAAATAGTTAAACAAAAAAAAAACCTGAAACTTGTCATTCCTACCACAGATACTGCCCATGCAAACATGCCTATTTTGACCCTGCAACCGGAGCCAAAGGGCAGACTGTGAACCCATTCTACAAACCCATCCCTGATATAAAGGGGTCTGTGTGTGACTGGAGCAACCTCTGGCCCACGTGTGATCCTGCAGAGATCAGAATAGGCTGTGATCCTTCAAGCTACCTGTGGTACCTTGGGGATGCAGAGTATTTCTGGCTAGCAGAGAGTCAGAAAACATTGAGACATTTCAAGCCATTCAGGAACATAAACATGAACTTCCTCCAACGACAAAAATGAAGAAAATTCCCACAAGCTTATAGATATGTATCAAATATTATAAAGATTGTGCTAATTTGCTTAAGCAAAAAAATACCACAATGTGTGAATGTACAATATGCTTTTACACAGTATGGCAGAAGAGGTTACTTATAGTGTGTATCCGTTTCCTGGAAGGCTGGGATCACAACAAGGAGGGTAGACAAAGGCATGAAGATTTGTAACAGCTGTTGCTATAAATTTACTGAACCAAAATAATTAGGGTAAAATTAGAAACACAAAATAACATCCCGGATAAACTGTCACTTATATTCAATATGATTTAGAGTGAATTAACATAAATCCCCAGCATAGTATATTTAGAAATTGCTTTCATTTTATCAATGTTCATAAGTTCAACTTTTGCCTAGATGAAGGTGTATTTTACAGGACATTTATCTGCTGATGACTGCCCGTAAATAGGATTAAGGCAAGCTAGAAACAAACAAAAAATCCTGTTACCTCCCACAGTGCTATATGAACAGAGTGGTATGTCACCAAGCAGACACACATTGTGCTTATGTTTTTTTCTTTCTTTAAGTTAAAAAAGAACTGAAAATGAACAAAAATGGCAAAATACAGCACAACTGTGGCATTATGTATGCTATATTAAAAAAAAAGACTTGTTCAAGTCAATAAGAATATGTGAGACCTGCCTCAGCCTGGCACTTTTTCAAGGACTGGGCCCCTCCAGATCAGGCCACCAAGGCAGGAAAGCGGCCCCGGGGTTCATGTTATGGCAGTCATCGCTCAACATCGCTCAACATCACTCAACACACAAAACAACTGACCCGGACCCTGGTTTGTAATTCAGGAACTTCATGTAGCAAAGCAGATAAACCCACGCATGCCTTCGCTTCCACAGGTACTATCAGGGAAGGTACCTGCCGCGACTTATGTTCGCAGATCCCAGGACTGGTTCCTGATCTCGTGTGTTTCTGTTGGGGAGACAGAGGGTATCAGTGGTACGTGGCAGGATAAAGACGTTGCATAGGCAGATGCAAACTTGAGCGGTTCATGCAGCTTTGCTGGCCAGGAGCCCCTGGCTTTGCTGGGGATTCAGGAAACTTTCCTTTGTTTTCTACCTCAGCAGAGAGCAAAGCATTGATCTCACCCAGCTGTACAGCAGTGAGGATTCGATGGTGGGAAGGAATTGAGTTTACTCTGCTTTTCAGAGCACATTCTGTCACTCTAATAACTTCATAGATATGAAATTTTGCTTGGAATAAAACACAACTGTGTCACACATCTGACATCAGGGACTAAGTGCCCAAAATATATTTCTCATTTTCTCCTGCCGGATTTTTCCTTTTTCTTCCTATATTTTCTTTCAGCTGCTAGGCTCCAGATTGACTCAGTATTCAGGTTAGATAAACCTCACATGTTCTTCTTTGAAGGGGTAGTGTTTTATTCATGTTTATTGCTTTCTTGCAGTGGTTCCACCTTTTTTTTTCCCTTTTTGTTTTTTTGCCATGATATGTGCTGAAGCAAAATCTTAAAAACAAGGAAAACAAGATAAGCAATACCTTTTCTAAGAGAAAATATCCCTGAATTCTGGCAAATTCTGAAATGTGAGTTTAAAAAGCAAACCTTCTTATTTCTGAACACAAACCTTTCCACCCATTTAGGAAAGGGTACTTCCTCTGACATGATGTATTGTGATTTCTAGATGTGCTTCAGTAATGACTGATCCGACAGCACCCTCCAGGCACAAGATTTTCCCTTGATTGGGATGAGTTGCCATCAAGCACATTTTGTTAAGAGGAAATAAGAGAACACCTGTCCCACTGGTACAACCCCAGCTGGTGTGGGTCAAATTTAAGCACTGTTGAAGTCGTGATTGCAAGAACTGACCTTTGTAAGCTGTAACACGAGTGCCTGGAATGAGAGACAGAGCTGAATCCTGGGTCTGGGTGGGGTCGTTTTTGTTTTCTTTGGTTTGGTTTTTGGAAAGGGTAAAGTCAGTGGAACTATATTCGAAACTACAATAGGCAACGTCCCTCTCGGAGAAGATAGCAGCATTTTGAAAATGTAAGGTGTGTGGGCCACGTGATGGGTATTGGCTGCTAATTGATCAGTTCTGAGCAGAGTTTTAAAAGGTGGTTTGAAGGTGTAGAAGCCTAAATGGCCGATCAATACCCATCCTTATCTTCTGTACTGCCTCACAGAACTATGAGTAAGCTGTTACAGGTTAGCTGTATATAAAATATATGCATGAAACCTGCTGCACCCTTCCTTCCAATTAATGCACATTCAGTGGTCACCAAACCAGACAGAACAGCTTTCCTTAGGTGTTGGTATACAGGCAATTGGGCTACTCTGAATTTTTATCTTTGTTTTTCTTTTCAGAAGTCAGCATAAATTGACCTTTCAGCATTCAGTGTCAATGGGAAATCACACAGAGGAAAGCCACACTATGAAAAGGAATATCCTATAAGCCCCCGCTGCTGGCTCTGGGACTCATGGTCTCCAACCTAATCTACAGACAAACTTAAAGCGTGCAAAGATTAGTCTTCTGTTATTTGGAGCTACCTATGAAATACACTATGGAAAAATACAGGTCCAGGAGATACTGAAGGGACTTTTACCATCTCACCACTTCTACATCATTGAAACATGCATGCTCTGCAGCGTCCTTCATTAGACTTATATCTCCCATGTGCCAGGAAGGAAACGCTCCTACTTTTCTATGTGAAACAGAAACAGAAATGTATCTGTGTAGTCAGTGTGTGGGAATGGCAATACCAACCTCTCCAGCCTCACACCCCACTAAGACCAGCCACTGGCGTCCACCCACGATGCACCGAAACAATGGCAGCAGGTACGTTGGGTGTGTGGGAAGAGGGGTGTTCAGAGCAGCGGGGACAGAACCTGTAACGTGGTATGACCTCTCCTGAGTGTGGGTGGTAGTGTTGGGTAGTGTTCTTGTGGGATGCATTGGTCTCAGGCGGGGTATTTGGGACCCCAGCACCTTCCAAAGCGCTTTCCCAGGGGGCCTTCCCAAGCGGTTGCCTGAGCAGCCTGAAGGCTGCTCTCCTCACGTGCAGAGTTGAGGTCTTGCTGGCAGGTTTCCTCCTGTCACCCGGTCAAGTCCAGCTGTAGCCGAACGCTGGCACGGCACAAGAACCAGGCGTAGATCGGCGGTTGCAGCGTCCCGAGTCGGACGGGCGGCGTCGTGGTGCGCACGCCCGAAGGATTGCTCTTGTCGTGGTGTCTTTGGCGTGGCCGCAGCCCCTGTGGTGGGTGGGCAGGGCCAGCTGGGCAAGGGTGGTGCCGGTGCGAGGCGGCGAGCGGGTGGCTGTGAGCAGCAGGAGGCCTTTGGGTGTGGGAGCAGAGGAGAAGGAAGGTGTGCGGAGGCGAAGCAGCGTGCAGGGAAGCGTGGGGGAAGGAGAGAGGTGTTGTCGGTGTCGGGTGTGTGTAGGTGTAGGCGCCCGCGGGCGTTGTTGTTGTTGTTGTTGTGTGTCTTGTGGGGGTGTGGAGAGGGGCGTAGGCGTAGGAGGAGGAGGGCGCGTAGGCTGTTGAGGTTGTGTAGGGTGCTGGTGTGGCGTGGTGGAGCAGCGTGGTGCGTGCGTGTTTGCGTGCAGAGGGTGGTGCGTGTGCGCGGGCGCACGTGCGTGTCAGGGTGGTGGTGGCGCTGTGGCAGAGGGCGTGCGCGTTAGCGCGTTGTGCGTGCGTGCTGGGTGTGCGGGGTTGTGTGTGTGTGGGTGCGCGTGTGCGTGCGTGCACGCGCGTGCTGGGTGTGGCGGTGCGTGTGACGTGGCGGTGCGGGCTATAGGGGGCGCTGGTGGCGTCCCGCTGCGGGGATCAGTGTGGTCGAAGGGAACTGTCGTGTAGCCCGCGGGGCGGGGGCCCCGGGTTCGATCCCCGTTTTGCCCGCGCCACGGCACCACGGGCCGCCCCGCACCCCGCACCCCGCACCCCGCGCCGCCCTTCTGTCGCTGCCCGCAGCAGCGCCTGGCCCGCACCGAGGCTGGCCCCGCGCGGCCGCCTCCTGCTGCGGTGCCCGCAGCCTTTTTGCCCGGGGGCTCGGGCCTCCCCTTGCCGCGGGAGGGGCCGGGCAGCGCCAGGCAGGAGGGGGCCCGGCTGCTGCCCGGCCCCAAAGGCTTGCCAAAGCCGGCCTGGCAAAGCAAGGCAGCAACAGGCACAGCGGGGCTGGGGGCGCAGGGGGAAGCCCGCAGCAGCTCCACTCCCGGGCTGCCTTCCAGAGGCGGGGGGGCTCTCAGGCTCCCGTTCAACTTGCCGTCGCCCAGAACCCCCAGGTCCCTCTCTGCGGAGCTGCTCTCCAGCCTCCCCTTCCCCAGCCTGTGCGTAGGGCCAGGGGTGTCGTGCCCCAGGTGCAGAGCCTGGCCCTTGCTCCTCTTGGAACTTCATGCGGTTGGGGATTGCCCCGCTCTCCGGTCTGCCCAGATCCCTCTGCAGGGCCTCTCCGCCCTCCAGGGTGTCGACGGCTCCTCCCGATTTTGTGTCATCAGCACCCTGAATTCGTGTTCCTTCCAGCCCTGCAGCCAAGGCATTTACAAAGAGATCAAAGAGCACCGGCCCCGGGATGGATCCCCGCTAGGGACTGGCCGCCAGCGCGATGTAACCCCAGCTACTGTGACCCTCTGGGCCCGGCCCGCCAGCCCATTGCTCCCCCGCTGCGTGACGTGCTCATCCAGCTGCGTGCCGGGCGTTTTGTCCGGGAGGAGACTGTGAGAGGCAGTATCGAAGGCTTTACCGACATCCAAGAAGCTTCCACCGAGTGGCTTCCCTTGGCCAGCTAGGTGGGTGACCTTGTCCCAGAAGGAACTGAGGTGTGTTAGGCAGGACTTTCCCCTCGTGAGCCCGTGCTGGCTGGGACCAATGACTGCGTTGCCTTTCAGGTGGTTTTCGGTAACTCCCAGCGTAATCTTCCCCACCATTTTGCCGGGCAGAGGCGCGAGACCGACGGGCCTGTAGTTAGCGGGGTCATCCCTGCCGCCCTTCCCGAAGGCTGGGGCAACGTTTGCCAGCTTCCAGTCAACGGGGTCCTCTCCAGATCCCCAAGAGGACTGAAAAATCATTGCGCGAGGTCTCGCTATGGCATCAGCCAGCTCTTTAAGTACCCTGGGATGAACCCCATCAGGCCCCGTCGACTTCCAGGGGTGGAGGTGGAGCAGCAAGTCGAGCCCAGGTTCAGGATTTATTAGGAGTTTATCACTGCCGCAGCCATGGGGCTCTAGCCCAGGGCTCTGGGGGTCCCCGAGCCCACCAGGGGTGCTGAAGACAGAAGCGAAGAAAGCCTTAAACGTCTCTGCCTTGCCTATGTCCCCGCTTGTGAGGTGACCGTTCTCAAGAAGCAACGGGCCAATGCTCTCTGTGGCGCGCCTTTTGCCATGAGTGTCTTGAAAAAGCCCTTCTCGTTGTCCCTCGCGGTGCTGGCCAGCTTCAGCTCTAATTGAGCTTTGGCCGCACGTATTGCCTCCCTGCCAGGGGCGAACAGCATCCCTACAGCCCTCCCCTGTCGCCTGACCTGGCTGCCGCCGGCCACGGGCTTTCTTTTTTCTCCCTGTTTCCAGAAGGATATCCCTGGTCAGCCGAGCCGGCCTTCTGCCTCGCCGGCTTGACCTCCTGCACGTTGGGATTGCCTGCCGCTGTGCTTTTGGGAGGTGGTTCTTAAAGGGCGGCCAGCACGGGTGGACCCCAGCACCTTCCAAAGCGCTTTCCCAGGGGGCCTTCCCAAGCGGTTGCCTGAGCAGCCTGAAGGCTGCTCTCCTCACGTGCAGAGTTGAGGTCTTGCTGGCAGGTTTCCTCCTGTCACCCGGTCAAGTCCAGCTGTAGCCGAACGCTGGCACGGCACAAGAACCAGGCGTAGATCGGCGGTTGCAGCGTCCCGAGTCGGACGGGCGGCGTCGTGGTGCGCACGCCCGAAGGATTGCTCTTGTCGTGGTGTCTTTGGCGTGGCCGCAGCCCCTGGGTGGGTGGGCAGGGCCAGCTGGGCAAGGGTGGTGCCGGTGCGAGGCGGCGAGCGGGTGGCTGTGAGCAGCAGGAGGCCTTTGGGTGTGGGAGCAGAGGAGAAGGAAGGTGTGCGGAGGCGAAGCAGCGTGCAGGGAAGCGTGGGGGAAGGAGAGAGGTGTTGTCGGTGTCGGGTGTGTGTAGGTGTAGGCGCCCGCGGGCGTTGTTGTTGTTGTTGTTGTGTGTCTTGTGGGGGTGTGGAGAGGGGCGTAGGCGTAGGAGGAGGAGGGCGCGTAGGCTGTTGAGGTTGTGTAGGGTGCTGGTGTGGCGTGGTGGAGCAGCGTGGTGCGTGCGTGTTTGCGTGCAGAGGGTGGTGCGTGTGCGCGGGCGCACGTGCGTGTCAGGGTGGTGGTGGCGCTGTGGCAGAGGGCGTGCGCGTTAGCGCGTTGTGCGTGCGTGCTGGGTGTGCGGGGTTGTGTGTGTGTGGGTGCGCGTGTGCGTGCGTGCACGCGCGTGCTGGGTGTGGCGGTGCGTGTGACGTGGCGGTGCGGGCTATAGGGGGCGCTGGTGGCGTCCCGCTGCGGGGATCAGTGTGGTCGAAGGGAACTGTCGTGTAGCCCGCGGGGCGGGGGCCCCGGGTTCGATCCCCGTTTTGCCCGCGCCACGGCACCACGGGCCGCCCCGCACCCCGCGCCCCGCACCCCGCACCCCGCGCCGCCCTTCTGTCGCTGCCCGCAGCAGCGCCTGGCCCGCACCGAGGCTGGCCCCGCGCGGCCGCCTCCTGCTGCGGTGCCCGCAGCCTTTTTGCCCGGGGGCTCGGGCCTCCCCTTGCCGCGGGAGGGGCCGGGCAGCGCCAGGCAGGAGGGGGCCCGGCTGCTGCCCGGCCCCAAAGGCTTGCCAAAGCCGGCCTGGCAAAGCAAGGCAGCAACAGGCACAGCGGGGCTGGGGGCGCAGGGGGAAGCCCGCAGCAGCTCCACTCCCGGGCTGCCTTCCAGAGGCGGGGGGGCTCTCAGGCTCCCGTTCAACTTGCCGTCGCCCAGAACCCCCAGGTCCCTCTCTGCAGAGCTGCTCTCCAGCCTCCCCTTCCCCAGCCTGTGCGTAGGGCCAGGGGTGTCGTGCCCCAGGTGCAGAGCCTGGCCCTTGCTCCTCTTGGAACTTCATGCGGTTGGGGATTGCCCCGCTCTCCGGTCTGCCCAGATCCCTCTGCAGGGCCTCTCCGCCCTCCAGGGTGTCGACGGCTCCTCCCGATTTTGTGTCATCAGCACCCTGAATTCGTGTTCCTTCCAGCCCTGCAGCCAAGGCATTTACAAAGAGATCAAAGAGCACCGGCCCCGGGATGGATCCCCGCTAGGGACTGGCCGCCAGCGCGATGTAACCCCAGCTACTGTGACCCTCTGGGCCCGGCCCGCCAGCCCATTGCTCCCCCGCGGCGTGACGTGCTCATCCAGCTGCGTGCCGGGCGTTTTGTCCGGGAGGAGACTGTGAGAGGCAGTATCGAAGGCTTTACCGACATCCAAGAAGCTTCCACCGAGTGGCTTCCCTTGGCCAGCTAGGTGGGTGACCTTGTCCCAGAAGGAACTGAGGTGTGTTAGGCAGGACTTTCCCCTCGTGAGCCCGTGCTGGCTGGGACCAATGACTGCGTTGCCTTTCAGGTGGTTTTCGGTAACTCCCAGCGTAATCTTCCCCACCATTTTGCCGGGCAGAGGCGCGAGACCGACGGGCCTGTAGTTAGCGGGGTCATCCCTGCCGCCCTTCCCGAAGGCTGGGGCAACGTTTGCCAGCTTCCAGTCAACGGGGTCCTCTCCAGATCCCCAAGAGGACTGAAAAATCATTGCGCGAGGTCTCGCTATGGCATCAGCCAGCTCTTTAAGTACCCTGGGATGAACCCCATCAGGCCCCGTCGACTTCCAGGGGTGGAGGTGGAGCAGCAAGTCGAGCCCAGGTTCAGGGTTTATTAGGAGTTTATCACTGCCGCAGCCATGGGGCTCTAGCCCAGGGCTCTGGGGGTCCCCGAGCCCACCAGGGGTGCTGAAGACAGAAGCGAAGAAAGCCTTAAACGTCTCTGCCTTGCCTATGTCCCCGCTTGTGAGGTGACCGTTCTCAAGAAGCAACGGGCCAATGCTCTCTGTGGCGCGCCTTTTGCCATGAGTGTCTTGAAAAAGCCCTTCTCGTTGTCCCTCGCGGTGCTGGCCAGCTTCAGCTCTAATTGAGCTTTGGCCGCACGTATTGCCTCCCTGCCAGGGGCGAACAGCATCCCTACAGCCCTCCCCTGTCGCCTGACCTGGCTGCCGCTGGCCACGGGCTTTCTTTTTTCTCCCTGTTTCCAGAAGGATATCCCTGGTCAGCCGAGCCGGCCTTCTGCCTCGCCGGCTTGACCTCCTGCACGTTGGGATTGCCTGCCGCTGTGCTTTTGGGAGGTGGTTCTTAAAGGGCGGCCAGCACGGGTGGACCCCAGCACCTTCCAAAGCGCTTTCCCAGGGGGCCTTCCCAAGCGGTTGCCTGAGCAGCCTGAAGGCTGCTCTCCTCACGTGCAGAGTTGAGGTCTTGCTGGCAGGTTTCCTCCTGTCACCCGGTCAAGTCCAGCTGTAGCCGAACGCTGGCACGGCACAAGAACCAGGCGTAGATCGGCGGTTGCAGCGTCCCGAGTCGGACGGGCGTCGTCGTGGTGCGCACGCCCGAAGGATTGCTCTTGTCGTGGTGTCTTTGGCGTGGCCGCAGCCCCTGTGGTGGGTGGGCAGGGCCAGCTGGGCAAGGGTGGTGCCGGTGCGAGGCGGCGAGCGGGTGGCTGTGAGCAGCAGGAGGCCTTTGGGTGTGGGAGCAGAGGAGAAGGAAGGTGTGCGGAGGCGAAGCAGCGTGCAGGGAAGCGTGGGGGAAGGAGAGAGGTGTTGTCGGTGTCGGGTGTGTGTAGGTGTAGGCGCCCGCGGGCGTTGTTGTTGTTGTTGTTGTGTGTCTTGTGGGGGTGTGGAGAGGGGCGTAGGCGTAGGAGGAGGAGGGCGCGTAGGCTGTTGAGGTTGTGTAGGGTGCTGGTGTGGCGTGGTGGAGCAGCGTGGTGCGTGCGTGTTTGCGTGCAGAGGGTGGTGCGTGTGCGCGGGCGCACGTGCGTGTCAGGGTGGTGGTGGCGCTGTGGCAGAGGGCGTGCGCGTTAGCGCGTTGTGCGTGCGTGCTGGGCGTGCGGGGTTGTGTGTGTGTGGGTGCGCGTGTGCGTGCGTGCACGCGCGTGCTGGGTGTGGCGGTGCGTGTGACGTGGCGGTGCGGGCTATAGGGGGCGCTGGTGGCGTCCCGCTGCGGGGATCAGTGTGGTCGAAGGGAACTGTCGTGTAGCCCGCGGGGCGGGGGCCCCGGGTTCGATCCCCGTTTTGCCCGCGCCACGGCACCACGGGCCGCCCCGCACCCCGCACCCCGCACCCCGCGCCGCCCTTCTGTCGCTGCCCGCAGCAGCGCCTGGCCCGCACCGAGGCTGGCCCCGCGCGGCCGCCTCCTGCTGCGGTGCCCGCAGCCTTTTTGCCCGGGGGCTCGGGCCTCCCCTTGCCGCGGGAGGGGCCGGGCAGCGCCAGGCAGGAGGGGGCCCGGCTGCTGCCCGGCCCCAAAGGCTTGCCAAAGCCGGCCTGGCAAAGCAAGGCAGCAACAGGCACAGCGGGGCTGGGGGCGCAGGGGGAAGCCCGCAGCAGCTCCACTCCCGGGCTGCCTTCCAGAGGCGGGGGGGCTCTCAGGCTCCCGTTCAACTTGCCGTCGCCCAGAACCCCCAGGTCCCTCTCTGCAGAGCTGCTCTCCAGCCTCCCCTTCCCCAGCCTGTGCGTAGGGCCAGGGGTGTCGTGCCCCAGGTGCAGAGCCTGGCCCTTGCTCCTCTTGGAACTTCATGCGGTTGGGGATTGCCCCGCTCTCCGGTCTGCCCAGATCCCTCTGCAGGGCCTCTCCGCCCTCCAGGGTGTCGACGGCTCCTCCCGATTTTGTGTCATCAGCACCCTGAATTCGTGTTCCTTCCAGCCCTGCAGCCAAGGCATTTACAAAGAGATCAAAGAGCACCGGCCCCGGGATGGATCCCCGCTAGGGACTGGCCGCCAGCGCGATGTAACCCCAGCTACTGTGACCCTCTGGGCCCGGCCCGCCAGCCCATTGCTCCCCCGCTGCGTGACGTGCTCATCCAGCTGCGTGCCGGGCGTTTTGTCCGGGAGGAGACTGTGAGAGGCAGTATCGAAGGCTTTACCGACATCCAAGAAGCTTCCACCGAGTGGCTTCCCTTGGCCAGCTAGGTGGGTGACCTTGTCCCAGAAGGAACTGAGGTGTGTTAGGCAGGACTTTCCCCTCGTGAGCCCGTGCTGGCTGGGACCAATGACTGCGTTGCCTTTCAGGTGGTTTTCGGTAACTCCCAGCGTAATCTTCCCCACCATTTTGCCGGGCAGAGGCGCGAGACCGACGGGCCTGTAGTTAGCGGGGTCATCCCTGCCGCCCTTCCCGAAGGCTGGGGCAACGTTTGCCAGCTTCCAGTCAACGGGGTCCTCTCCAGATCCCCAAGAGGACTGAAAAATCATTGCGCGAGGTCTCGCTATGGCATCAGCCAGCTCTTTAAGTACCCTGGGATGAACCCCATCAGGCCCCGTCGACTTCCAGGGGTGGAGGTGGAGCAGCAAGTCGAGCCCAGGTTCAGGGTTTATTAGGAGTTTATCATTGCCGCAGCCATGGGGCTCTAGCCCAGGGCTCTGGGGGTCCCCGAGCCCACCAGGGGTGCTGAAGACAGAAGCGAAGAAAGCCTTAAACGTCTCTGCCTTGCCTATGTCCCCGCTTGTGAGGTGACCGTTCTCAAGAAGCAACGGGCCAATGCTCTCTGTGGCGCGCCTTTTGCCATGAGTGTCTTGAAAAAGCCCTTCTCGTTGTCCCTCGCGGTGCTGGCCAGCTTCAGCTCTAATTGAGCTTTGGCCGCACGTATTGCCTCCCTGCCAGGGGCGAACAGCATCCCTACAGCCCTCCCCTGTCGCCTGACCTGGCTGCCGCCGGCCACGGGCTTTCTTTTTTCTCCCTGTTTCCAGAAGGATATCCCTGGTCAGCCGAGCCGGCCTTCTGCCTCGCTGGCTTGACCTCCTGCACGTTGGGATTGCCTGCCGCTGTGCTTTTGGGAGGTGGTTCTTAAAGGGCGGCCAGCACGGGTGGACCCCAGCACCTTCCAAAGCGCTTTCCCAGGGGGCCTTCCCAAGCGGTTGCCTGAGCAGCCTGAAGGCTGCTCTCCTCACGTGCAGAGTTGAGGTCTTGCTGGCAGGTTTCCTCCTGTCACCCGGTCAAGTCCCGCTGTAGCCGAATGCTGGCACGGCACAAGAACCGGGCGTAGATCGGCGGTTGCAGCGTCCCGAGTCGGACGGGCGGCGTCGTGGTGCGCACGCCCGAAGGATTGCTCTTGTCGTGGTGTCTTTGGCGTGGCCGCAGCCCCTGTGGTGGGTGGGCAGGGCCAGCTGGGCAAGGGTGGTGCCGGTGCGAGGCGGCGAGCGGGTGGCTGTGAGCAGCAGGAGGCCTTTGGGTGTGGGAGCAGAGGAGAAGGAAGGTGTGCGGAGGCGAAGCAGCGTGCAGGGAAGCGTGGGGGAAGGAGAGAGGTGTTGTCGGTGTCGGGTGTGTGTAGGTGTAGGCGCCCGCGGGCGTTGTTGTTGTTGTTGTTGTGTGTCTTGTGGGGGTGTGGAGAGGGGCGTAGGCGTAGGAGGAGGAGGGCGCGTAGGCTGTTGAGGTTGTGTAGGGTGCTGGTGTGGCGTGGTGGAGCAGCGTGGTGCGTGCGTGTTTGCGTGCAGAGGGTGGTGCGTGTGCGCGGGCGCACGTGCGTGTCAGGGTGGTGGTGGCGCTGTGGCAGAGGGCGTGCGCGTTAGCGCGTTGTGCGTGCGTGCTGGGTGTGCGGGGTTGTGTGTGTGTGGGTGCGCGTGTGCGTGCGTGCACGCGCGTGCTGGGTGTGGCGGTGCGTGTGACGTGGCGGTGCGGGCTATAGGGGGCGCTGGTGGCGTCCCGCTGCGGGGATCAGTGTGGTCGAAGGGAACTGTCGTGTAGCCCGCGGGGCGGGGGCCCCGGGTTCGATCCCCGTTTTGCCCGCGCCACGGCACCACGGGCCGCCCCGCACCCCGCACCCCGCACCCCGCGCCGCCCT
Source organism: Phalacrocorax carbo (assembly GCF_963921805.1). Taxonomy (NCBI): domain Eukaryota; kingdom Metazoa; phylum Chordata; class Aves; order Suliformes; family Phalacrocoracidae; genus Phalacrocorax; species Phalacrocorax carbo. The sequence continues at coordinate 3,755,058 of NC_087528.1, forward strand.
TCTGTCGCTGCCCGCAGCAGCGCCTGGCCCGCACCGAGGCTGGCCCCGCGCGGCCGCCTCCTGCTGCGGTGCCCGCAGCCTTTTTGCCCGGGGGCTCGGGCCTCCCCTTGCCGCGGGAGGGGCCGGGCAGCGCCAGGCAGGAGGGGGCCCGGCTGCTGCCCGGCCCCAAAGGCTTGCCCAAGCCGGCCTGGCAAAGCAAGGCAGCAACAGGCACAGCGGGGCTGGGGGCGCAGGGGGAAGCCCGCAGCAGCTCCACTCCCGGGCTGCCTTCCAGAGGCGGGGGGGCTCTCAGGCTCCCGTTCAACTTGCCGTCGCCCAGAACCCCCAGGTCCCTCTCTGCAGAGCTGCTCTCCAGCCTCCCCTTCCCCAGCCTGTGCGTAGGGCCAGGGGTGTCGTGCCCCAGGTGCAGAGCCTGGCCCTTGCTCCTCTTGGAACTTCATGCGGTTGGGGATTGCCCCGCTCTCCGGTCTGCCCAGATCCCTCTGCAGGGCCTCTCCGCCCTCCAGGGTGTCGACGGCTCCTCCCGATTTTGTGTCATCAGCACCCTGAATTCGTGTTCCTTCCAGCCCTGCAGCCAAGGCATTTACAAAGAGATCAAAGAGCACCGGCCCCGGGATGGATCCCCGCTAGGGACTGGCCGCCAGCGCGATGTAACCCCAGCTACTGTGACCCTCTGGGCCCGGCCCGCCAGCCCATTGCTCCCCCGCGGCATGACGTGCTCATCCAGCTGCGTGCCGGGCGTTTTGTCCGGGAGGAGACTGTGAGAGGCAGTATCGAAGGCTTTACCGACATCCAAGAAGCTTCCACCGAGTGGCTTCCCTTGGCCAGCTAGGTGGGTGACCTTGTCCCAGAAGGAACTGAGGTGTGTTAGGCAGGACTTTCCCCTCGTGAGCCCGTGCTGGCTGGGACCAATGACTGCGTTGCCTTTCAGGTGGTTTTCGGTAACTCCCAGCGTAATCTTCCCCACCATTTTGCCGGGCAGAGGCGCGAGACCGACGGGCCTGTAGTTAGCGGGGTCATCCCTGCCGCCCTTCCCGAAGGCTGGGGCAACGTTTGCCAGCTTCCAGTCAACGGGGTCCTCTCCAGATCCCCAAGAGGACTGAAAAATCATTGCGCGAGGTCTCGCTATGGCATCAGCCAGCTCTTTAAGTACCCTGGGATGAACCCCATCAGGCCCCGTCGACTTCCAGGGGTGGAGGTGGAGCAGCAAGTCGAGCCCAGGTTCAGGGTTTATTAGGAGTTTATCATTGCCGCAGCCATGGGGCTCTAGCCCAGGGCTCTGGGGGTCCCCGAGCCCACCAGGGGTGCTGAAGACAGAAGCGAAGAAAGCCTTAAACGTCTCTGCCTTGCCTATGTCCCCGCTTGTGAGGTGACCGTTCTCAAGAAGCAACGGGCCAATGCTCTCTGTGGCGCGCCTTTTGCCATGAGTGTCTTGAAAAAGCCCTTCTCGTTGTCCCTCGCGGTGCTGGCCAGCTTCAGCTCTAATTGAGCTTTGGCCGCACGTATTGCCTCCCTGCCAGGGGCGAACAGCATCCCTACAGCCCTCCCCTGTCGCCTGACCTGGCTGCCGCCGGCCACGGGCTTTCTTTTTTCTCCCTGTTTCCAGAAGGATATCCCTGGTCAGCCGAGCCGGCCTTCTGCCTCGCCGGCTTGACCTCCTGCACGTTGGGATTGCCTGCCGCTGTGCTTTTGGGAGGTGGTTCTTAAAGGGCGGCCAGCACGGGTGGACCCCAGCACCTTCCAAAGCGCTTTCCCAGGGGGCCTTCCCAAGCGGTTGCCTGAGCAGCCTGAAGGCTGCTCTCCTCACGTGCAGAGTTGAGGTCTTGCTGGCAGGTTTCCTCCTGTCACCCGGTCAAGTCCAGCTGTAGCCGAACGCTGGCACGGCACAAGAACCAGGCGTAGATCGGCGGTTGCAGCGTCCCGAGTCGGACGGGCGTCGTCGTGGTGCGCACGCCCGAAGGATTGCTCTTGTCGTGGTGTCTTTGGCGTGGCCGCAGCCCCTGTGGTGGGTGGGCAGGGCCAGCTGGGCAAGGGTGGTGCCGGTGCGAGGCGGCGAGCGGGTGGCTGTGAGCAGCAGGAGGCCTTTGGGTGTGGGAGCAGAGGAGAAGGAAGGTGTGCGGAGGCGAAGCAGCGTGCAGGGAAGCGTGGGGGAAGGAGAGAGGTGTTGTCGGTGTCGGGTGTGTGTAGGTGTAGGCGCCCGCGGGCGTTGTTGTTGTTGTTGTTGTGTGTCTTGTGGGGGTGTGGAGAGGGGCGTAGGCGTAGGAGGAGGAGGGCGCGTAGGCTGTTGAGGTTGTGTAGGGTGCTGGTGTGGCGTGGTGGAGCAGCGTGGTGCGTGCGTGTTTGCGTGCAGAGGGTGGTGCGTGTGCGCGGGCGCACGTGCGTGTCAGGGTGGTGGTGGCGCTGTGGCAGAGGGCGTGCGCGTTAGCGCGTTGTGCGTGCGTGCTGGGTGTGCGGGGTTGTGTGTGTGGGTGCGCGTGTGCGTGCGTGCACGCGCGTGCTGGGTGTGGCGGTGCGTGTGACGTGGCGGTGCGGGCTATAGGGGGCGCTGGTGGCGTCCCGCTGCGGGGATCAGTGTGGTCGAAGGGAACTGTCGTGTAGCCCGCGGGGCGGGGGCCCCGGGTTCGATCCCCGTTTTGCCCGCGCCACGGCACCACGGGCCGCCCCGCACCCCGCACCCCGCACCCCGCGCCGCCCTTCTGTCGCTGCCCGCAGCAGCGCCTGGCCCGCACCGAGGCTGGCCCCGCGCGGCCGCCTCCTGCTGCGGTGCCCGCAGCCTTTTTGCCCGGGGGCTCGGGCCTCCCCTTGCCGCGGGAGGGGCCGGGCAGCGCCAGGCAGGAGGGGGCCCGGCTGCTGCCCGGCCCCAAAGGCTTGCCAAAGCCGGCCTGGCAAAGCAAGGCAGCAACAGGCACAGCGGGGCTGGGGGCGCAGGGGGAAGCCCGCAGCAGCTCCACTCCCGGGCTGCCTTCCAGAGGCGGGGGGGCTCTCAGGCTCCCGTTCAACTTGCCGTCGCCCAGAACCCCCAGGTCCCTCTCTGCAGAGCTGCTCTCCAGCCTCCCCTTCCCCAGCCTGTGCGTAGGGCCAGGGGTGTCGTGCCCCAGGTGCAGAGCCTGGCCCTTGCTCCTCTTGGAACTTCATGCGGTTGGGGATTGCCCCGCTCTCCGGTCTGCCCAGATCCCTCTGCAGGGCCTCTCCGCCCTCCAGGGTGTCGACGGCTCCTCCCGATTTTGTGTCATCAGCACCCTGAATTCGTGTTCCTTCCAGCCCTGCAGCCAAGGCATTTACAAAGAGATCAAAGAGCACCGGCCCCGGGATGGATCCCCGCTAGGGACTGGCCGCCAGCGCGATGTAACCCCAGCTACTGTGACCCTCTGGGCCCGGCCCGCCAGCCCATTGCTCCCCCGCTGCGTGACGTGCTCATCCAGCTGCGTGCCGGGCGTTTTGTCCGGGAGGAGACTGTGAGAGGCAGTATCGAAGGCTTTACCGACATCCAAGAAGCTTCCACCGAGTGGCTTCCCTTGGCCAGCTAGGTGGGTGACCTTGTCCCAGAAGGAACTGAGGTGTGTTAGGCAGGACTTTCCCCTCGTGAGCCCGTGCTGGCTGGGACCAATGACTGCGTTGCCTTTCAGGTGGTTTTCGGTAACTCCCAGCGTAATCTTCCCCACCATTTTGCCGGGCAGAGGCGCGAGACCGACGGGCCTGTAGTTAGCGGGGTCATCCCTGCCGCCCTTCCCGAAGGCTGGGGCAACGTTTGCCAGCTTCCAGTCAACGGGGTCCTCTCCAGATCCCCAAGAGGACTGAAAAATCATTGCGCGAGGTCTCGCTATGGCATCAGCCAGCTCTTTAAGTACCCTGGGATGAACCCCATCAGGCCCCGTCGACTTCCAGGGGTGGAGGTGGAGCAGCAAGTCGAGCCCAGGTTCAGGGTTTATTAGGAGTTTATCATTGCCGCAGCCATGGGGCTCTAGCCCAGGGCTCTGGGGGTCCCCGAGCCCACCAGGGGTGCTGAAGACAGAAGCGAAGAAAGCCTTAAACGTCTCTGCCTTGCCTATGTCCCCGCTTGTGAGGTGACCGTTCTCAAGAAGCAACGGGCCAATGCTCTCTGTGGCGCGCCTTTTGCCATGAGTGTCTTGAAAAAGCCCTTCTCGTTGTCCCTCGCGGTGCTGGCCAGCTTCAGCTCTAATTGAGCTTTGGCCGCACGTATTGCCTCCCTGCCAGGGGCGAACAGCATCCCTACAGCCCTCCCCTGTCGCCTGACCTGGCTGCCGCCGGCCACGGGCTTTCTTTTTTCTCCCTGTTTCCAGAAGGATATCCCTGGTCAGCCGAGCCGGCCTTCTGCCTCGCCGGCTTGACCTCCTGCACGTTGGGATTGCCTGCCGCTGTGCTTTTGGGAGGTGGTTCTTAAAGGGCGGCCAGCACGGGTGGACCCCAGCACCTTCCAAAGCGCTTTCCCAGGGGGCCTTCCCAAGCGGTTGCCTGAGCAGCCTGAAGGCTGCTCTCCTCACGTGCAGAGTTGAGGTCTTGCTGGCAGGTTTCCTCCTGTCACCCGGTCAAGTCCAGCTGTAGCCGAACGCTGGCACGGCACAAGAACCGGGCGTAGATCGGCGGTTGCAGCGTCCCGAGTCGGACGGGCGGCGTCGTGGTGCGCACGCCCGAAGGATTGCTCTTGTCGTGGTGTCTTTGGCGTGGCCGCAGCCCCTGTGGTGGGTGGGCAGGGCCAGCTGGGCAAGGGTGGTGCCGGTGCGAGGCGGCGAGCGGGTGGCTGTGAGCAGCAGGAGGCCTTTGGGTGTGGGAGCAGAGGAGAAGGAAGGTGTGCGGAGGCAAAGCAGCGTGCAGGGAAGCGTGGGGGAAGGAGAGAGGTGTTGTCGGTGTCGGGTGTGTGTAGGTGTAGGCGCCCGCGGGCGTTGTTGTTGTTGTTGTTGTGTGTCTTGTGGGGGTGTGGAGAGGGGCGTAGGCGTAGGAGGAGGAGGGCGCGTAGGCTGTTGAGGTTGTGTAGGGTGCTGGTGTGGCGTGGTGGAGCAGCGTGGTGCGTGCGTGTTTGCGTGCAGAGGGTGGTGCGTGTGCGCGGGCGCACGTGCGTGTCAGGGTGGTGGTGGCGCTGTGGCAGAGGGCGTGCGCGTTAGCGCGTTGTGCGTGCGTGCTGGGTGTGCGGGGTTGTGTGTGTGTGGGTGCGCGTGTGCGTGCGTGCACGCGCGTGCTGGGTGTGGCGGTGCGTGTGACGTGGCGGTGCGGGCTATAGGGGGCGCTGGTGGCGTCCCGCTGCGGGGATCAGTGTGGTCGAAGGGAACTGTCGTGTAGCCCGCGGGGCGGGGGCCCCGGGTTCGATCCCCGTTTTGCCCGCGCCACGGCACCACGGGCCGCCCCGCACCCCGCACCCCGCACCCCGCACCCCGCGCCGCCCTTCTGTCGCTGCCCGCAGCAGCGCCTGGCCCGCACCGAGGCTGGCCCCGCGCGGCCGCCTCCTGCTGCGGTGCCCGCAGCCTTTTTGCCCGGGGGCTCGGGCCTCCCCTTGCCGCGGGAGGGGCCGGGCAGCGCCAGGCAGGAGGGGGCCCGGCTGCTGCCCGGCCCCAAAGGCTTGCCAAAGCCGGCCTGGCAAAGCAAGGCAGCAACAGGCACAGCGGGGCTGGGGGCGCAGGGGGAAGCCCGCAGCAGCTCCACTCCCGGGCTGCCTTCCAGAGGCGGGGGGGCTCTCAGGCTCCCGTTCAACTTGCCGTCGCCCAGAACCCCCAGGTCCCTCTCTGCAGAGCTGCTCTCCAGCCTCCCCTTCCCCAGCCTGTGCGTAGGGCCAGGGGTGTCGTGCCCCAGGTGCAGAGCCTGGCCCTTGCTCCTCTTGGAACTTCATGCGGTTGGGGATTGCCCCGCTCTCCGGTCTGCCCAGATCCCTCTGCAGGGCCTCTCCGCCCTCCAGGGTGTCGACGGCTCCTCCCGATTTTGTGTCATCAGCACCCTGAATTCGTGTTCCTTCCAGCCCTGCAGCCAAGGCATTTACAAAGAGATCAAAGAGCACCGGCCCCGGGATGGATCCCCGCTAGGGACTGGCCGCCAGCGCGATGTAACCCCAGCTACTGTGACCCTCTGGGCCCGGCCCGCCAGCCCATTGCTCCCCCGCTGCGTGACGTGCTCATCCAGCTGCGTGCCGGGCGTTTTGTCCGGGAGGAGACTGTGAGAGGCAGTATCGAAGGCTTTACCGACATCCAAGAAGCTTCCACCGAGTGGCTTCCCTTGGCCAGCTAGGTGGGTGACCTTGTCCCAGAAGGAACTGAGGTGTGTTAGGCAGGACTTTCCCCTCGTGAGCCCGTGCTGGCTGGGACCAATGACTGCGTTGCCTTTCAGGTGGTTTTCGGTAACTCCCAGCGTAATCTTCCCCACCATTTTGCCGGGCAGAGGCGCGAGACCGACGGGCCTGTAGTTAGCGGGGTCATCCCTGCCGCCCTTCCCGAAGGCTGGGGCAACGTTTGCCAGCTTCCAGTCAACGGGGTCCTCTCCAGATCCCCAAGAGGACTGAAAAATCATTGCGCGAGGTCTCGCTATGGCATCAGCCAGCTCTTTAAGTACCCTGGGATGAACCCCATCAGGCCCCGTCGACTTCCAGGGGTGGAGGTGGAGCAGCAAGTCGAGCCCAGGTTCAGGGTTTATTAGGAGTTTATCATTGCCGCAGCCATGGGGCTCTAGCCCAGGGCTCTGGGGGTCCCCGAGCCCACCAGGGGTGCTGAAGACAGAAGCGAAGAAAGCCTTAAACGTCTCTGCCTTGCCTATGTCCCCGCTTGTGAGGTGACCGTTCTCAAGAAGCAACGGGCCAATGCTCTCTGTGGCGCGCCTTTTGCCATGAGTGTCTTGAAAAAGCCCTTCTCGTTGTCCCTCGCGGTGCTGGCCAGCTTCAGCTCTAATTGAGCTTTGGCCGCACGTATTGCCTCCCTGCCAGGGGCGAACAGCATCCCTACAGCCCTCCCCTGTCGCCTGACCTGGCTGCCGCCGGCCACGGGCTTTCTTTTTTCTCCCTGTTTCCAGAAGGATATCCCTGGTCAGCCGAGCCGGCCTTCTGCCTCGCCGGCTTGACCTCCTGCACGTTGGGATTGCCTGCCGCTGTGCTTTTGGGAGGTGGTTCTTAAAGGGCGGCCAGCACGGGTGGACCCCAGCACCTTCCAAAGCGCTTTCCCAGGGGGCCTTCCCAAGCGGTTGCCTGAGCAGCCTGAAGGCTGCTCTCCTCACGTGCAGAGTTGAGGTCTTGCTGGCAGGTTTCCTCCTGTCACCCGGTCAAGTCCAGCTGTAGCCGAACGCTGGCACGGCACAAGAACCAGGCGTAGATCGGCGGTTGCAGCGTCCCGAGTCGGACGGGCGGCGTCGTGGTGCGCACGCCCGAAGGATTGCTCTTGTCGTGGTGTCTTTGGCGTGGCCGCAGCCCCTGGGTGGGTGGGCAGGGCCAGCTGGGCAAGGGTGGTGCCGGTGCGAGGCGGCGAGCGGGTGGCTGTGAGCAGCAGGAGGCCTTTGGGTGTGGGAGCAGAGGAGAAGGAAGGTGTGCGGAGGCGAAGCAGCGTGCAGGGAAGCGTGGGGGAAGGAGAGAGGTGTTGTCGGTGTCGGGTGTGTGTAGGTGTAGGCGCCCGCGGGCGTTGTTGTTGTTGTGTGTCTTGTGGGGGTGTGGAGAGGGGCGTAGGCGTAGGAGGAGGAGGGCGCGTAGGCTGTTGAGGTTGTGTAGGGTGCTGGTGTGGCGTGGTGGAGCAGCGTGGTGCGTGCGTGTTTGCGTGCAGAGGGTGGTGCGTGTGCGCGGGCGCACGTGCGTGTCAGGGTGGTGGTGGCGCTGTGGCAGAGGGCGTGCGCGTTAGCGCGTTGTGCGTGCGTGCTGGGTGTGCGGGGTTGTGTGTGTGTGGGTGCGCGTGTGCGTGCGTGCACGCGCGTGCTGGGTGTGGCGGTGCGTGTGACGTGGCGGTGCGGGCTATAGGGGGCGCTGGTGGCGTCCCGCTGCGGGGATCAGTGTGGTCGAAGGGAACTGTCGTGTAGCCCGCGGGGCGGGGGCCCCGGGTTCGATCCCCGTTTTGCCCGCGCCACGGCACCACGGGCCGCCCCGCACCCCGCACCCCGCACCCCGCACCCCGCGCCGCCCTTCTGTCGCTGCCCGCAGCAGCGCCTGGCCCGCACCGAGGCTGGCCCCGCGCGGCCGCCTCCTGCTGCGGTGCCCGCAGCCTTTTTGCCCGGGGGCTCGGGCCTCCCCTTGCCGCGGGAGGGGCCGGGCAGCGCCAGGCAGGAGGGGGCCCGGCTGCTGCCCGGCCCCAAAGGCTTGCCAAAGCCGGCCTGGCAAAGCAAGGCAGCAACAGGCACAGCGGGGCTGGGGGCGCAGGGGGAAGCCCGCAGCAGCTCCACTCCCGGGCTGCCTTCCAGAGGCGGGGGGGCTCTCAGGCTCCCGTTCAACTTGCCGTCGCCCAGAACCCCCAGGTCCCTCTCTGCAGAGCTGCTCTCCAGCCTCCCCTTCCCCAGCCTGTGCGTAGGGCCAGGGGTGTCGTGCCCCAGGTGCAGAGCCTGGCCCTTGCTCCTCTTGGAACTTCATGCGGTTGGGGATTGCCCCGCTCTCCGGTCTGCCCAGATCCCTCTGCAGGGCCTCTCCGCCCTCCAGGGTGTCGACGGCTCCTCCCGATTTTGTGTCATCAGCACCCTGAATTCGTGTTCCTTCCAGCCCTGCAGCCAAGGCATTTACAAAGAGATCAAAGAGCACCGGCCCCGGGATGGATCCCCGCTAGGGACTGGCCGCCAGCGCGATGTAACCCCAGCTACTGTGACCCTCTGGGCCCGGCCCGCCAGCCCATTGCTCCCCCGCTGCGTGACGTGCTCATCCAGCTGCGTGCCGGGCGTTTTGTCCGGGAGGAGACTGTGAGAGGCAGTATCGAAGGCTTTACCGACATCCAAGAAGCTTCCACCGAGTGGCTTCCCTTGGCCAGCTAGGTGGGTGACCTTGTCCCAGAAGGAACTGAGGTGTGTTAGGCAGGACTTTCCCCTTGTGAGCCCGTGCTGGCTGGGACCAATGACTGCGTTGCCTTTCAGGTGGTTTTCGGTAACTCCCAGCGTAATCTTCCCCACCATTTTGCCGGGCAGAGGCGCGAGACCGACGGGCCTGTAGTTAGCGGGGTCATCCCTGCCGCCCTTCCCGAAGGCTGGGGCAACGTTTGCCAGCTTCCAGTCAACGGGGTCCTCTCCAGATCCCCAAGAGGACTGAAAAATCATTGCGCGAGGTCTCGCTATGGCATCAGCCAGCTCTTTAAGTACCCTGGGATGAACCCCATCAGGCCCCGTCGACTTCCAGGGGTGGAGGTGGAGCAGCAAGTCGAGCCCAGGTTCAGGGTTTATTAGGAGTTTATCATTGCCGCAGCCATGGGGCTCTAGCCCAGGGCTCTGGGGGTCCCCGAGCCCACCAGGGGTGCTGAAGACAGAAGCGAAGAAAGCCTTAAACGTCTCTGCCTTGCCTATGTCCCCGCTTGTGAGGTGACCGTTCTCAAGAAGCAACGGGCCAATGCTCTCTGTGGCGCGCCTTTTGCCATGAGTGTCTTGAAAAAGCCCTTCTCGTTGTCCCTCGCGGTGCTGGCCAGCTTCAGCTCTAATTGAGCTTTGGCCGCACGTATTGCCTCCCTGCCAGGGGCGAACAGCATCCCTACAGCCCTCCCCTGTCGCCTGACCTGGCTGCCGCCGGCCACGGGCTTTCTTTTTTCTCCCTGTTTCCAGAAGGATATCCCTGGTCAGCCGAGCCGGCCTTCTGCCTCGCCGGCTTGACCTCCTGCACGTTGGGATTGCCTGCCGCTGTGCTTTTGGGAGGTGGTTCTTAAAGGGCGGCCAGCACGGGTGGACCCCAGCACCTTCCAAAGCGCTTTCCCAGGGGGCCTTCCCAAGCGGTTGCCTGAGCAGCCTGAAGGCTGCTCTCCTCACGTGCAGAGTTGAGGTCTTGCTGGCAGGTTTCCTCCTGTCACCCGGTCAAGTCCAGCTGTAGCCGAACGCTGGCACGGCACAAGAACCAGGCGTAGATCGGCGGTTGCAGCGTCCCGAGTCGGACGGGCGTCGTCGTGGTGCGCACGCCCGAAGGATTGCTCTTGTCGTGGTGTCTTTGGCGTGGCCGCAGCCCCTGTGGTGGGTGGGCAGGGCCAGCTGGGCAAGGGTGGTGCCGGTGCGAGGCGGCGAGCGGGTGGCTGTGAGCAGCAGGAGGCCTTTGGGTGTGGGAGCAGAGGAGAAGGAAGGTGTGCGGAGGCGAAGCAGCGTGCAGGGAAGCGTGGGGGAAGGAGAGAGGTGTTGTCGGTGTCGGGTGTGTGTAGGTGTAGGCGCCCGCGGGCGTTGTTGTTGTTGTTGTTGTGTGTCTTGTGGGGGTGTGGAGAGGGGCGTAGGCGTAGGAGGAGGAGGGCGCGTAGGCTGTTGAGGTTGTGTAGGGTGCTGGTGTGGCGTGGTGGAGCAGCGTGGTGCGTGCGTGTTTGCGTGCAGAGGGTGGTGCGTGTGCGCGGGCGCACGTGCGTGTCAGGGTGGTGGTGGCGCTGTGGCAGAGGGCGTGCGCGTTAGCGCGTTGTGCGTGCGTGCTGGGTGTGCGGGGTTGTGTGTGTGTGGGTGCGCGTGTGCGTGCGTGCACGCGCGTGCTGGGTGTGGCGGTGCGTGTGACGTGGCGGTGCGGGCTATAGGGGGCGCTGGTGGCGTCCCGCTGCGGGGATCAGTGTGGTCGAAGGGAACTGTCGTGTAGCCCGCGGGGCGGGGGCCCCGGGTTCGATCCCCGTTTTGCCCGCGCCACGGCACCACGGGCCGCCCCGCACCCCGCACCCCGCACCCCGCGCCGCCCTTCTGTCGCTGCCCGCAGCAGCGCCTGGCCCGCACCGAGGCTGGCCCCGCGCGGCCGCCTCCTGCTGCGGTGCCCGCAGCCTTTTTGCCCGGGGGCTCGGGCCTCCCCTTGCCGCGGGAGGGGCCGGGCAGCGCCAGGCAGGAGGGGGCCCGGCTGCTGCCCGGCCCCAAAGGCTTGCCAAAGCCGGCCTGGCAAAGCAAGGCAGCAACAGGCACAGCGGGGCTGGGGGCGCAGGGGGAAGCCCGCAGCAGCTCCACTCCCGGGCTGCCTTCCAGAGGCGGGGGGGCTCTCAGGCTCCCGTTCAACTTGCCGTCGCCCAGAACCCCCAGGTCCCTCTCTGCAGAGCTGCTCTCCAGCCTCCCCTTCCCCAGCCTGTGCGTAGGGCCAGGGGTGTCGTGCCCCAGGTGCAGAGCCTGGCCCTTGCTCCTCTTGGAACTTCATGCGGTTGGGGATTGCCCCGCTCTCCGGTCTGCCCAGATCCCTCTGCAGGGCCTCTCCGCCCTCCAGGGTGTCGACGGCTCCTCCCGATTTTGTGTCATCAGCACCCTGAATTCGTGTTCCTTCCAGCCCTGCAGCCAAGGCATTTACAAAGAGATCAAAGAGCACCGGCCCCGGGATGGATCCCCGCTAGGGACTGGCCGCCAGCGCGATGTAACCCCAGCTACTGTGACCCTCTGGGCCCGGCCCGCCAGCCCATTGCTCCCCCGCTGCATGACGTGCTCATCCAGCTGCGTGCCGGGCGTTTTGTCCGGGAGGAGACTGTGAGAGGCAGTATCGAAGGCTTTACCGACATCCAAGAAGCTTCCACCGAGTGGCTTCCCTTGGCCAGCTAGGTGGGTGACCTTGTCCCAGAAGGAACTGAGGTGTGTTAGGCAGGACTTTCCCCTCGTGAGCCCGTGCTGGCTGGGACCAATGACTGCGTTGCCTTTCAGGTGGTTTTCGGTAACTCCCAGCGTAATCTTCCCCACCATTTTGCCGGGCAGAGGCGCGAGACCGACGGGCCTGTAGTTAGCGGGGTCATCCCTGCCGCCCTTCCCGAAGGCTGGGGCAACGTTTGCCAGCTTCCAGTCAACGGGGTCCTCTCCAGATCCCCAAGAGGACTGAAAAATCATTGCGCGAGGTCTCGCTATGGCATCAGCCAGCTCTTTAAGTACCCTGGGATGAACCCCATCAGGCCCCGTCGACTTCCAGGGGTGGAGGTGGAGCAGCAAGTCGAGCCCAGGTTCAGGGTTTATTAGGAGTTTATCATTGCCGCAGCCATGGGGCTCTAGCCCAGGGCTCTGGGGGTCCCCGAGCCCACCAGGGGTGCTGAAGACAGAAGCGAAGAAAGCCTTAAACGTCTCTGCCTTGCCTATGTCCCCGCTTGTGAGGTGACCGTTCTCAAGAAGCAACGGGCCAATGCTCTCTGTGGCGCGCCTTTTGCCATGAGTGTCTTGAAAAAGCCCTTCTCGTTGTCCCTCGCGGTGCTGGCCAGCTTCAGCTCTAATTGAGCTTTGGCCGCACGTATTGCCTCCCTGCCAGGGGCGAACAGCATCCCTACAGCCCTCCCCTGTCGCCTGACCTGGCTGCCGCCGGCCACAGGCTTTCTTTTTTCTCCCTGTTTCCAGAAGGATATCCCTGGTCAGCCGAGCCGGCCTTCTGCCTCGCCGGCTTGACCTCCTGCACGTTGGGATTGCCTGCCGCTGTGCTTTTGGGAGGTGGTTCTTAAAGGGCGGCCAGCACGGGTGGACCCCAGCACCTTCCAAAGCGCTTTCCCAGGGGGCCTTCCCAAGCGGTTGCCTGAGCAGCCTGAAGGCTGCTCTCCTCACGTGCAGAGTTGAGGTCTTGCTGGCAGGTTTCCTCCTGTCACCCGGTCAAGTCCAGCTGTAGCCGAATGCTGGCACGGCACAAGAACCGGGCGTAGATCGGCGGTTGCAGCGTCCCGAGTCGGACGGGCGGCGTCGTGGTGCGCACGCCCGAAGGATTGCTCTTGTCGTGGTGTCTTTGGCGTGGCCGCAGCCCCTGTGGTGGGTGGGCAGGGCCAGCTGGGCAAGGGTGGTGCCGGTGCGAGGCGGCGAGCGGGTGGCTGTGAGCAGCAGGAGGCCTTTGGGTGTGGGAGCAGAGGAGAAGGAAGGTGTGCGGAGGCGAAGCAGCGTGCAGGGAAGCGTGGGGGAAGGAGAGAGGTGTTGTCGGTGTCGGGTGTGTGTAGGTGTAGGCGCCCGCGGGCGTTGTTGTTGTTGTTGTTGTGTGTCTTGTGGGGGTGTGGAGAGGGGCGTAGGCGTAGGAGGAGGAGGGCGCGTAGGCTGTTGAGGTTGTGTAGGGTGCTGGTGTGGCGTGGTGGAGCAGCGTGGTGCGTGCGTGTTTGCGTGCAGAGGGTGGTGCGTGTGCGCGGGCGCACGTGCGTGTCAGGGTGGTGGTGGCGCTGTGGCAGAGGGCGTGCGCGTTAGCGCGTTGTGCGTGCGTGCTGGGTGTGCGGGGTTGTGTGTGTGTGGGTGCGCGTGTGCGTGCGTGCACGCGCGTGCTGGGTGTGGCGGTGCGTGTGACGTGGCGGTGCGGGCTATAGGGGGCGCTGGTGGCGTCCCGCTGCGGGGATCAGTGTGGTCGAAGGGAACTGTCGTGTAGCCCGCGGGGCGGGGGCCCCGGGTTCGATCCCCGTTTTGCCCGCGCCACGGCACCACGGGCCGCCCCGCACCCCGCACCCCGCACCCCGCGCCGCCCTTCTGTCGCTGCCCGCAGCAGCGCCTGGCCCGCACCGAGGCTGGCCCCGCGCGGCCGCCTCCTGCTGCGGTGCCCGCAGCCTTTTTGCCCGGGGGCTCGGGCCTCCCCTTGCCGCGGGAGGGGCCGGGCAGCGCCAGGCAGGAGGGGGCCCGGCTGCTGCCCGGCCCCAAAGGCTTGCCCAAGCCGGCCTGGCAAAGCAAGGCAGCAACAGGCACAGCGGGGCTGGGGGCGCAGGGGGAAGCCCGCAGCAGCTCCACTCCCGGGCTGCCTTCCAGAGGCGGCGGGGCTCTCAGGCTCCCGTTCAACTTGCCGTCGCCCAGAACCCCCAGGTCCCTCTCTGCAGAGCTGCTCTCCAGCCTCCCCTTCCCCAGCCTGTGCGTAGGGCCAGGGGTGTCGTGCCCCAGGTGCAGAGCCTGGCCCTTGCTCCTCTTGGAACTTCATGCGGTTGGGGATTGCCCCGCTCTCCGGTCTGCCCAGATCCCTCTGCAGGGCCTCTCCGCCCTCCAGGGTGTCGACGGCTCCTCCCGATTTTGTGTCATCAGCACCCTGAATTCGTGTTCCTTCCAGCCCTGCAGCCAAGGCATTTACAAAGAGATCAAAGAGCACCGGCCCCGGGATGGATCCCCGCTAGGGACTGGCCGCCAGCGCGATGTAACCCCAGCTACTGTGACCCTCTGGGCCCGGCCCGCCAGCCCATTGCTCCCCCGCTGCGTGACGTGCTCATCCAGCTGCGTGCCGGGCGTTTTGTCCGGGAGGAGACTGTGAGAGGCAGTATCGAAGGCTTTACCGACATCCAAGAAGCTTCCACCGAGTGGCTTCCCTTGGCCAGCTAGGTGGGTGACCTTGTCCCAGAAGGAACTGAGGTGTGTTAGGCAGGACTTTCCCCTTGTGAGCCCGTGCTGGCTGGGACCAATGACTGCGTTGCCTTTCAGGTGGTTTTCGGTAACTCCCAGCGTAATCTTCCCCACCATTTTGCCGGGCAGAGGCGCGAGACCGACGGGCCTGTAGTTAGCGGGGTCATCCCTGCCGCCCTTCCCGAAGGCTGGGGCAACGTTTGCCAGCTTCCAGTCAACGGGGTCCTCTCCAGATCCCCAAGAGGACTGAAAAATCATTGCGCGAGGTCTCGCTATGGCATCAGCCAGCTCTTTAAGTACCCTGGGATGAACCCCATCAGGCCCCGTCGACTTCCAGGGGTGGAGGTGGAGCAGCAAGTCGAGCCCAGGTTCAGGGTTTATTAGGAGTTTATCATTGCCGCAGCCATGGGGCTCTAGCCCAGGGCTCTGGGGGTCCCCGAGCCCACCAGGGGTGCTGAAGACAGAAGCGAAGAAAGCCTTAAACGTCTCTGCCTTGCCTATGTCCCCGCTTGTGAGGTGACCGTTCTCAAGAAGCAACGGGCCAATGCTCTCTGTGGCGCGCCTTTTGCCATGAGTGTCTTGAAAAAGCCCTTCTCGTTGTCCCTCGCGGTGCTGGCCAGCTTCAGCTCTAATTGAGCTTTGGCCGCACGTATTGCCTCCCTGCCAGGGGCGAACAGCATCCCTACAGCCCTCCCCTGTCGCCTGACCTGGCTGCCGCCGGCCACGGGCTTTCTTTTTTCTCCCTGTTTCCAGAAGGATATCCCTGGTCAGCCGAGCCGGCCTTCTGCCTCGCCGGCTTGACCTCCTGCACGTTGGGATTGCCTGCCGCTGTGCTTTTGGGAGGTGGTTCTTAAAGGGCGGCCAGCACGGGTGGACCCCAGCACCTTCCAAAGCGCTTTCCCAGGGGGCCTTCCCAAGCGGTTGCCTGAGCAGCCTGAAGGCTGCTCTCCTCACGTGCAGAGTTGAGGTCTTGCTGGCAGGTTTCCTCCTGTCACCCGGTCAAGTCCCGCTGTAGCCGAACGCTGGCACGGCACAAGAACCAGGCGTAGATCGGCGGTTGCAGCGTCCCGAGTCGGACGGGCGGCGTCATGGTGCGCACGCCCGAAGGATTGCTCTTGTCGTGGTGTCTTTGGCGTGGCCGCAGCCCCTGTGGTGGGTGGGCAGGGCCAGCTGGGCAAGGGTGGTGCCGGTGCGAGGCGGCGAGCGGGTGGCTGTGAGCAGCAGGAGGCCTTTGGGTGTGGGAGCAGAGGAGAAGGAAGGTGTGCGGAGGCGAAGCAGCGTGCAGGGAAGCGTGGGGGAAGGAGAGAGGTGTTGTCGGTGTCGGGTGTGTGTAGGTGTAGGCGCCCGCGGGCGTTGTTGTTGTTGTTGTTGTGTGTCTTGTGGGGGTGTGGAGAGGGGCGTAGGCGTAGGAGGAGGAGGGCGCGTAGGCTGTTGAGGTTGTGTAGGGTGCTGGTGTGGCGTGGTGGAGCAGCGTGGTGCGTGCGTGTTTGCGTGCAGAGGGTGGTGCGTGTGCGCGGGCGCACGTGCGTGTCAGGGTGGTGGTGGCGCTGTGGCAGAGGGCGTGCGCGTTAGCGCGTTGTGCGTGCGTGCTGGGTGTGCGGGGTTGTGTGTGTGTGGGTGCGCGTGTGCGTGCGTGCACGCGCGTGCTGGGTGTGGCGGTGCGTGTGACGTGGCGGTGCGGGCTATAGGGGGCGCTGGTGGCGTCCCGCTGCGGGGATCAGTGTGGTCGAAGGGAACTGTCGTGTAGCCCGCGGGGCGGGGGCCCCGGGTTCGATCCCCGTTTTGCCCGCGCCACGGCACCACGGGCCGCCCCGCACCCCGCACCCCGCACCCCGCGCCGCCCTTCTGTCGCTGCCCGCAGCAGCGCCTGGCCCGCACCGAGGCTGGCCCCGCGCGGCCGCCTCCTGCTGCGGTGCCCGCAGCCTTTTTGCCCGGGGGCTCGGGCCTCCCCTTGCCGCGGGAGGGGCCGGGCAGCGCCAGGCAGGAGGGGGCCCGGCTGCTGCCCGGCCCCAAAGGCTTGCCAAAGCCGGCCTGGCAAAGCAAGGCAGCAACAGGCACAGCGGGGCTGGGGGCGCAGGGGGAAGCCCGCAGCAGCTCCACTCCCGGGCTGCCTTCCAGAGGCGGCGGGGCTCTCAGGCTCCCGTTCAACTTGCCGTCGCCCAGAACCCCCAGGTCCCTCTCTGCAGAGCTGCTCTCCAGCCTCCCCTTCCCCAGCCTGTGCGTAGGGCCAGGGGTGTCGTGCCCCAGGTGCAGAGCCTGGCCCTTGCTCCTCTTGAACTTCATGCGGTTGGGGATTGCCCCGCTCTCCGGTCTGCCCAGATCCCTCTGCAGGGCCTCTCCGCCCTCCAGGGTGTCGACGGCTCCTCCCGATTTTGTGTCATCAGCACCCTGAATTCGTGTTCCTTCCAGCCCTGCAGCCAAGGCATTTACAAAGAGATCAAAGAGCACCGGCCCCGGGATGGATCCCCGCTAGGGACTGGCCGCCAGCGCGATGTAACCCCAGCTACTGTGACCCTCTGGGCCCGGCCCGCCAGCCCATTGCTCCCCCGCTGCGTGACGTGCTCATCCAGCTGCGTGCCGGGCGTTTTGTCCGGGAGGAGACTGTGAGAGGCAGTATCGAAGGCTTTACCGACATCCAAGAAGCTTCCACCGAGTGGCTTCCCTTGGCCAGCTAGGTGGGTGACCTTGTCCCAGAAGGAACTGAGGTGTGTTAGGCAGGACTTTCCCCTCGTGAGCCCGTGCTGGCTGGGACCAATGACTGCGTTGCCTTTCAGGTGGTTTTCGGTAACTCCCAGCGTAATCTTCCCCACCATTTTGCCGGGCAGAGGCGCGAGACCGACGGGCCTGTAGTTAGCGGGGTCATCCCTGCCGCCCTTCCCGAAGGCTGGGGCAACGTTTGCCAGCTTCCAGTCAACGGGGTCCTCTCCAGATCCCCAAGAGGACTGAAAAATCATTGCGCGAGGTCTCGCTATGGCATCAGCCAGCTCTTTAAGTACCCTGGGATGAACCCCATCAGGCCCCGTCGACTTCCAGGGGTGGAGGTGGAGCAGCAAGTCGAGCCCAGGTTCAGGGTTTATTAGGAGTTTATCATTGCCGCAGCCATGGGGCTCTAGCCCAGGGCTCTGGGGGTCCCCGAGCCCACCAGGGGTGCTGAAGACAGAAGCGAAGAAAGCCTTAAACGTCTCTGCCTTGCCTATGTCCCCGCTTGTGAGGTGACCGTTCTCAAGAAGCAACGGGCCAATGCTCTCTGTGGCGCGCCTTTTGCCATGAGTGTCTTGAAAAAGCCCTTCTCGTTGTCCCTCGCGGTGCTGGCCAGCTTCAGCTCTAATTGAGCTTTGGCCGCACGTATTGCCTCCCTGCCAGGGGCGAACAGCATCCCTACAGCCCTCCCCTGTCGCCTGACCTGGCTGCCGCCGGCCACGGGCTTTCTTTTTTCTCCCTGTTTCCAGAAGGATATCCCTGGTCAGCCGAGCCGGCCTTCTGCCTCGCCGGCTTGACCTCCTGCACGTTGGGATTGCCTGCCGCTGTGCTTTTGGGAGGTGGTTCTTAAAGGGCGGCCAGCACGGGTGGACCCCAGCACCTTCCAAAGCGCTTTCCCAGGGGGCCTTCCCAAGCGGTTGCCTGAGCAGCCTGAAGGCTGCTCTCCTCACGTGCAGAGTTGAGGTCTTGCTGGCAGGTTTCCTCCTGTCACCCGGTCAAGTCCCGCTGTAGCCGAACGCTGGCACGGCACAAGAACCAGGCGTAGATCGGCGGTTGCAGCGTCCCGAGTCGGACGGGCGGCGTCATGGTGCGCACGCCCGAAGGATTGCTCTTGTCGTGGTGTCTTTGGCGTGGCCGCAGCCCCTGTGGTGGGTGGGCAGGGCCAGCTGGGCAAGGGTGGTGCCGGTGCGAGGCGGCGAGCGGGTGGCTGTGAGCAGCAGGAGGCCTTTGGGTGTGGGAGCAGAGGAGAAGGAAGGTGTGCGGAGGCGAAGCAGCGTGCAGGGAAGCGTGGGGGAAGGAGAGAGGTGTTGTCGGTGTCGGGTGTGTGTAGGTGTAGGCGCCCGCGGGCGTTGTTGTTGTTGTTGTTGTGTGTCTTGTGGGGGTGTGGAGAGGGGCGTAGGCGTAGGAGGAGGAGGGCGCGTAGGCTGTTGAGGTTGTGTAGGGTGCTGGTGTGGCGTGGTGGAGCAGCGTGGTGCGTGCGTGTTTGCGTGCAGAGGGTGGTGCGTGTGCGCGGGCGCACGTGCGTGTCAGGGTGGTGGTGGCGCTGTGGCAGAGGGCGTGCGCGTTAGCGCGTTGTGCGTGCGTGCTGGGTGTGCGGGGTTGTGTGTGTGTGGGTGCGCGTGTGCGTGCGTGCACGCGCGTGCTGGGTGTGGCGGTGCGTGTGACGTGGCGGTGCGGGCTATAGGGGGCGCTGGTGGCGTCCCGCTGCGGGGATCAGTGTGGTCGAAGGGAACTGTCGTGTAGCCCGCGGGGCGGGGGCCCCGGGTTCGATCCCCGTTTTGCCCGCGCCACGGCACCACGGGCCGCCCCGCACCCCGCACCCCGCACCCCGCGCCGCCCTTCTGTCGCTGCCCGCAGCAGCGCCTGGCCCGCACCGAGGCTGGCCCCGCGCGGCCGCCTCCTGCTGCGGTGCCCGCAGCCTTTTTGCCCGGGGGCTCGGGCCTCCCCTTGCCGCGGGAGGGGCCGGGCAGCGCCAGGCAGGAGGGGGCCCGGCTGCTGCCCGGCCCCAAAGGCTTGCCCAAGCCGGCCTGGCAAAGCAAGGCAGCAACAGGCACAGCGGGGCTGGGGGCGCAGGGGGAAGCCCGCAGCAGCTCCACTCCCGGGCTGCCTTCCAGAGGCGGCGGGGCTCTCAGGCTCCCGTTCAACTTGCCGTCGCCCAGAACCCCCAGGTCCCTCTCTGCAGAGCTGCTCTCCAGCCTCCCCTTCCCCAGCCTGTGCGTAGGGCCAGGGGTGTCGTGCCCCAGGTGCAGAGCCTGGCCCTTGCTCCTCTTGAACTTCATGCGGTTGGGGATTGCCCCGCTCTCCGGTCTGCCCAGATCCCTCTGCAGGGCCTCTCCGCCCTCCAGGGTGTCGACGGCTCCTCCCGATTTTGTGTCATCAGCACCCTGAATTCGTGTTCCTTCCAGCCCTGCAGCCAAGGCATTTACAAAGAGATCAAAGAGCACCGGCCCCGGGATGGATCCCCGCTAGGGACTGGCCGCCAGCGCGATGTAACCCCAGCTACTGTGACCCTCTGGGCCCGGCCCGCCAGCCCATTGCTCCCCCGCTGCGTGACGTGCTCATCCAGCTGCGTGCCGGGCGTTTTGTCCGGGAGGAGACTGTGAGAGGCAGTATCGAAGGCTTTACCGACATCCAAGAAGCTTCCACCGAGTGGCTTCCCTTGGCCAGCTAGGTGGGTGACCTTGTCCCAGAAGGAACTGAGGTGTGTTAGGCAGGACTTTCCCCTCGTGAGCCCGTGCTGGCTGGGACCAATGACTGCGTTGCCTTTCAGGTGGTTTTCGGTAACTCCCAGCGTAATCTTCCCCACCATTTTGCCGGGCAGAGGCGCGAGACCGACGGGCCTGTAGTTAGCGGGGTCATCCCTGCCGCCCTTCCCGAAGGCTGGGGCAACGTTTGCCAGCTTCCAGTCAACGGGGTCCTCTCCAGATCCCCAAGAGGACTGAAAAATCATTGCGCGAGGTCTCGCTATGGCATCAGCCAGCTCTTTAAGTACCCTGGGATGAACCCCATCAGGCCCCGTCGACTTCCAGGGGTGGAGGTGGAGCAGCAAGTCGAGCCCAGGTTCAGGGTTTATTAGGAGTTTATCATTGCCGCAGCCATGGGGCTCTAGCCCAGGGCTCTGGGGGTCCCCGAGCCCACCAGGGGTGCTGAAGACAGAAGCGAAGAAAGCCTTAAACGTCTCTGCCTTGCCTATGTCCCCGCTTGTGAGGTGACCGTTCTCAAGAAGCAACGGGCCAATGCTCTCTGTGGCGCGCCTTTTGCCATGAGTGTCTTGAAAAAGCCCTTCTCGTTGTCCCTCGCGGTGCTGGCCAGCTTCAGCTCTAATTGAGCTTTGGCCGCACGTATTGCCTCCCTGCCAGGGGCGAACAGCATCCCTACAGCCCTCCCCTGTCGCCTGACCTGGCTGCCGCCGGCCACGGGCTTTCTTTTTTCTCCCTGTTTCCAGAAGGATATCCCTGGTCAGCCGAGCCGGCCTTCTGCCTCGCCGGCTTGACCTCCTGCACGTTGGGATTGCCTGCCGCTGTGCTTTTGGGAGGTGGTTCTTAAAGGGCGGCCAGCACGGGTGGACCCCAGCACCTTCCAAAGCGCTTTCCCAGGGGGCCTTCCCAAGCGGTTGCCTGAGCAGCCTGAAGGCTGCTCTCCTCACGTGCAGAGTTGAGGTCTTGCTGGCAGGTTTCCTCCTGTCACCCGGTCAAGTCCCGCTGTAGCCGAACGCTGGCACGGCACAAGAACCAGGCGTAGATCGGCGGTTGCAGCGTCCCGAGTCGGACGGGCGGCGTCGTGGTGCGCACGCCCGAAGGATTGCTCTTGTCGTGGTGTCTTTGGCGTGGCCGCAGCCCCTGTGGTGGGTGGGCAGGGCCAGCTGGGCAAGGGTGGTGCCGGTGCGAGGCGGCGAGCGGGTGGCTGTGAGCAGCAGGAGGCCTTTGGGTGTGGGAGCAGAGGAGAAGGAAGGTGTGCGGAGGCGAAGCAGCGTGCAGGGAAGCGTGGGGGAAGGAGAGAGGTGTTGTCGGTGTCGGGTGTGTGTAGGTGTAGGCGCCCGCGGGCGTTGTTGTTGTTGTTGTTGTGTGTCTTGTGGGGGTGTGGAGAGGGGCGTAGGCGTAGGAGGAGGAGGGCGCGTAGGCTGTTGAGGTTGTGTAGGGTGCTGGTGTGGCGTGGTGGAGCAGCGTGGTGCGTGCGTGTTTGCGTGCAGAGGGTGGTGCGTGTGCGCGGGCGCACGTGCGTGTCAGGGTGGTGGTGGCGCTGTGGCAGAGGGCGTGCGCGTTAGCGCGTTGTGCGTGCGTGCTGGGTGTGCGGGGTTGTGTGTGTGTGGGTGCGCGTGTGCGTGCGTGCACGCGCGTGCTGGGTGTGGCGGTGCGTGTGACGTGGCGGTGCGGGCTATAGGGGGCGCTGGTGGCGTCCCGCTGCGGGGATCAGTGTGGTCGAAGGGAACTGTCGTGTAGCCCGCGGGGCGGGGGCCCCGGGTTCGATCCCCGTTTTGCCCGCGCCACGGCACCACGGGCCGCCCCGCACCCCGCACCCCGCACCCCGCGCCGCCCTTCTGTCGCTGCCCGCAGCAGCGCCTGGCCCGCACCGAGGCTGGCCCCGCGCGGCCGCCTCCTGCTGCGGTGCCCGCAGCCTTTTTGCCCGGGGGCTCGGGCCTCCCCTTGCCGCGGGAGGGGCCGGGCAGCGCCAGGCAGGAGGGGGCCCGGCTGCTGCCCGGCCCCAAAGGCTTGCCAAAGCCGGCCTGGCAAAGCAAGGCAGCAACAGGCACAGCGGGGCTGGGGGCGCAGGGGGAAGCCCGCAGCAGCTCCACTCCCGGGCTGCCTTCCAGAGGCGGGGGGGCTCTCAGGCTCCCGTTCAACTTGCCGTCGCCCAGAACCCCCAGGTCCCTCTCTGCAGAGCTGCTCTCCAGCCTCCCCTTCCCCAGCCTGTGCGTAGGGCCAGGGGTGTCGTGCCCCAGGTGCAGAGCCTGGCCCTTGCTCCTCTTGGAACTTCATGCGGTTGGGGATTGCCCCGCTCTCCGGTCTGCCCAGATCCCTCTGCAGGGCCTCTCCGCCCTCCAGGGTGTCGACGGCTCCTCCCGATTTTGTGTCATCAGCACCCTGAATTCGTGTTCCTTCCAGCCCTGCAGCCAAGGCATTTACAAAGAGATCAAAGAGCACCGGCCCCGGGATGGATCCCCGCTAGGGACTGGCCGCCAGCGCGATGTAACCCCAGCTACTGTGACCCTCTGGGCCCGGCCCGCCAGCCCATTGCTCCCCCGCTGCGTGACGTGCTCATCCAGCTGCGTGCCGGGCGTTTTGTCCGGGAGGAGACTGTGAGAGGCAGTATCGAAGGCTTTACCGACATCCAAGAAGCTTCCACCGAGTGGCTTCCCTTGGCCAGCTAGGTGGGTGACCTTGTCCCAGAAGGAACTGAGGTGTGTTAGGCAGGACTTTCCCCTCGTGAGCCCGTGCTGGCTGGGACCAATGACTGCGTTGCCTTTCAGGTGGTTTTCGGTAACTCCCAGCGTAATCTTCCCCACCATTTTGCCGGGCAGAGGCGCGAGACCGACGGGCCTGTAGTTAGCGGGGTCATCCCTGCCGCCCTTCCCGAAGGCTGGGGCAACGTTTGCCAGCTTCCAGTCAACGGGGTCCTCTCCAGATCCCCAAGAGGACTGAAAAATCATTGCGCGAGGTCTCGCTATGGCATCAGCCAGCTCTTTAAGTACCCTGGGATGAACCCCATCAGGCCCCGTCGACTTCCAGGGGTGGAGGTGGAGCAGCAAGTCGAGCCCAGGTTCAGGGTTTATTAGGAGTTTATCATTGCCGCAGCCATGGGGCTCTAGCCCAGGGCTCTGGGGGTCCCCGAGCCCACCAGGGGTGCTGAAGACAGAAGCGAAGAAAGCCTTAAACGTCTCTGCCTTGCCTATGTCCCCGCTTGTGAGGTGACCGTTCTCAAGAAGCAACGGGCCAATGCTCTCTGTGGCGCGCCTTTTGCCATGAGTGTCTTGAAAAAGCCCTTCTCGTTGTCCCTCGCGGTGCTGGCCAGCTTCAGCTCTAATTGAGCTTTGGCCGCACGTATTGCCTCCCTGCCAGGGGCGAACAGCATCCCTACAGCCCTCCCCTGTCGCCTGACCTGGCTGCCGCCGGCCACGGGCTTTCTTTTTTCTCCCTGTTTCCAGAAGGATATCCCTGGTCAGCCGAGCCGGCCTTCTGCCTCGCCGGCTTGACCTCCTGCACGTTGGGATTGCCTGCCGCTGTGCTTTTGGGAGGTGGTTCTTAAAGGGCGGCCAGCACGGGTGGACCCCAGCACCTTCCAAAGCGCTTTCCCAGGGGGCCTTCCCAAGCGGTTGCCTGAGCAGCCTGAAGGCTGCTCTCCTCACGTGCAGAGTTGAGGTCTTGCTGGCAGGTTTCCTCCTGTCACCCGGTCAAGTCCAGCTGTAGCCGAACGCTGGCACGGCACAAGAACCAGGCGTAGATCGGCGGTTGCAGCGTCCCGAGTCGGACGGGCGGCGTCGTGGTGCGCACGCCCGAAGGATTGCTCTTGTCGTGGTGTCTTTGGCGTGGCCGCAGCCCCTGGGTGGGTGGGCAGGGCCAGCTGGGCAAGGGTGGTGCCGGTGCGAGGCGGCGAGCGGGTGGCTGTGAGCAGCAGGAGGCCTTTGGGTGTGGGAGCAGAGGAGAAGGAAGGTGTGCGGAGGCGAAGCAGCGTGCAGGGAAGCGTGGGGGAAGGAGAGAGGTGTTGTCGGTGTCGGGTGTGTGTAGGTGTAGGCGCCCGCGGGCGTTGTTGTTGTTGTGTGTCTTGTGGGGGTGTGGAGAGGGGCGTAGGCGTAGGAGGAGGAGGGCGCGTAGGCTGTTGAGGTTGTGTAGGGTGCTGGTGTGGCGTGGTGGAGCAGCGTGGTGCGTGCGTGTTTGCGTGCAGAGGGTGGTGCGTGTGCGCGGGCGCACGTGCGTGTCAGGGTGGTGGTGGCGCTGTGGCAGAGGGCGTGCGCGTTAGCGCGTTGTGCGTGCGTGCTGGGTGTGCGGGGTTGTGTGTGTGTGGGTGCGCGTGTGCGTGCGTGCACGCGCGTGCTGGGTGTGGCGGTGCGTGTGACGTGGCGGTGCGGGCTATAGGGGGCGCTGGTGGCGTCCCGCTGCGGGGATCAGTGTGGTCGAAGGGAACTGTCGTGTAGCCCGCGGGGCGGGGGCCCCGGGTTCGATCCCCGTTTTGCCCGCGCCACGGCACCACGGGCCGCCCCGCACCCCGCACCCCGCACCCCGCACCCCGCGCCGCCCTTCTGTCGCTGCCCGCAGCAGCGCCTGGCCCGCACCGAGGCTGGCCCCGCGCGGCCGCCTCCTGCTGCGGTGCCCGCAGCCTTTTTGCCCGGGGGCTCGGGCCTCCCCTTGCCGCGGGAGGGGCCGGGCAGCGCCAGGCAGGAGGGGGCCCGGCTGCTGCCCGGCCCCAAAGGCTTGCCAAAGCCGGCCTGGCAAAGCAAGGCAGCAACAGGCACAGCGGGGCTGGGGGCGCAGGGGGAAGCCCGCAGCAGCTCCACTCCCGGGCTGCCTTCCAGAGGCGGGGGGGCTCTCAGGCTCCCGTTCAACTTGCCGTCGCCCAGAACCCCCAGGTCCCTCTCTGCAGAGCTGCTCTCCAGCCTCCCCTTCCCCAGCCTGTGCGTAGGGCCAGGGGTGTCGTGCCCCAGGTGCAGAGCCTGGCCCTTGCTCCTCTTGGAACTTCATGCGGTTGGGGATTGCCCCGCTCTCCGGTCTGCCCAGATCCCTCTGCAGGGCCTCTCCGCCCTCCAGGGTGTCGACGGCTCCTCCCGATTTTGTGTCATCAGCACCCTGAATTCGTGTTCCTTCCAGCCCTGCAGCCAAGGCATTTACAAAGAGATCAAAGAGCACCGGCCCCGGGATGGATCCCCGCTAGGGACTGGCCGCCAGCGCGATGTAACCCCAGCTACTGTGACCCTCTGGGCCCGGCCCGCCAGCCCATTGCTCCCCCGCGGCGTGACGTGCTCATCCAGCTGCGTGCCGGGCGTTTTGTCCGGGAGGAGACTGTGAGAGGCAGTATCGAAGGCTTTACCGACATCCAAGAAGCTTCCACCGAGTGGCTTCCCTTGGCCAGCTAGGTGGGTGACCTTGTCCCAGAAGGAACTGAGGTGTGTTAGGCAGGACTTTCCCCTTGTGAGCCCGTGCTGGCTGGGACCAATGACTGCGTTGCCTTTCAGGTGGTTTTCGGTAACTCCCAGCGTAATCTTCCCCACCATTTTGCCGGGCAGAGGCGCGAGACCGACGGGCCTGTAGTTAGCGGGGTCATCCCTGCCGCCCTTCCCGAAGGCTGGGGCAACGTTTGCCAGCTTCCAGTCAACGGGGTCCTCTCCAGATCCCCAAGAGGACTGAAAAATCATTGCGCGAGGTCTCGCTATGGCATCAGCCAGCTCTTTAAGTACCCTGGGATGAACCCCATCAGGCCCCGTCGACTGCCAGGGGTGGAGGTGGAGCAGCAAGTCGAGCCCAGGTTCAGGGTTTATTAGGAGTTTATCATTGCCGCAGCCATGGGGCTCTAGCCCAGGGCTCTGGGGGTCCCCGAGCCCACCAGGGGTGCTGAAGACAGAAGCGAAGAAAGCCTTAAACGTCTCTGCCTTGCCTATGTCCCCGCTTGTGAGGTGACCGTTCTCAAGAAGCAACGGGCCAATGCTCTCTGTGGCGCGCCTTTTGCCATGAGTGTCTTGAAAAAGCCCTTCTCGTTGTCCCTCGCGGTGCTGGCCAGCTTCAGCTCTAATTGAGCTTTGGCCGCACGTATTGCCTCCCTGCCAGGGGCGAACAGCATCCCTACAGCCCTCCCCTGTCGCCTGACCTGGCTGCCGCCGGCCACGGGCTTTCTTTTTTCTCCCTGTTTCCAGAAGGATATCCCTGGTCAGCCGAGCCGGCCTTCTGCCTCGCCGGCTTGACCTCCTGCACGTTGGGATTGCCTGCCGCTGTGCTTTTGGGAGGTGGTTCTTAAAGGGCGGCCAGCACGGGTGGACCCCAGCACCTTCCAAAGCGCTTTCCCAGGGGGCCTTCCCAAGCGGTTGCCTGAGCAGCCTGAAGGCTGCTCTCCTCACGTGCAGAGTTGAGGTCTTGCTGGCAGGTTTCCTCCTGTCACCCGGTCAAGTCCAGCTGTAGCCGAACGCTGGCACGGCACAAGAACCAGGCGTAGATCGGCGGTTGCAGCGTCCCGAGTCGGACGGGCGGCGTCGTGGTGCGCACGCCCGAAGGATTGCTCTTGTCGTGGTGTCTTTGGCGTGGCCGCAGCCCCTGTGGTGGGTGGGCAGGGCCAGCTGGGCAAGGGTGGTGCCGGTGCGAGGCGGCGAGCGGGTGGCTGTGAGCAGCAGGAGGCCTTTGGGTGTGGGAGCAGAGGAGAAGGAAGGTGTGCGGAGGCGAAGCAGCGTGCAGGGAAGCGTGGGGGAAGGAGAGAGGTGTTGTCGGTGTCGGGTGTGTGTAGGTGTAGGCGCCCGCGGGCGTTGTTGTTGTTGTTGTTGTGTGTCTTGTGGGGGTGTGGAGAGGGGCGTAGGCGTAGGAGGAGGAGGGCGCGTAGGCTGTTGAGGTTGTGTAGGGTGCTGGTGTGGCGTGGTGGAGCAGCGTGGTGCGTGCGTGTTTGCGTGCAGAGGGTGGTGCGTGTGCGCGGGCGCACGTGCGTGTCAGGGTGGTGGTGGCGCTGTGGCAGAGGGCGTGCGCGTTAGCGCGTTGTGCGTGCGTGCTGGGTGTGCGGGGTTGTGTGTGTGTGGGTGCGCGTGTGCGTGCGTGCACGCGCGTGCTGGGTGTGGCGGTGCGTGTGACGTGGCGGTGCGGGCTATAGGGGGCGCTGGTGGCGTCCCGCTGCGGGGATCAGTGTGGTCGAAGGGAACTGTCGTGTAGCCCGCGGGGCGGGGGCCCCGGGTTCGATCCCCGTTTTGCCCGCGCCACGGCACCACGGGCCGCCCCGCACCCCGCGCCCCGCACCCCGCGCCGCCCTTCTGTCGCTGCCCGCAGCAGCGCCTGGCCCGCACCGAGGCTGGCCCCGCGCGGCCGCCTCCTGCTGCGGTGCCCGCAGCCTTTTTGCCCGGGGGCTCGGGCCTCCCCTTGCCGCGGGAGGGGCCGGGCAGCGCCAGGCAGGAGGGGGCCCGGCTGCTGCCCGGCCCCAAAGGCTTGCCAAAGCCGGCCTGGCAAAGCAAGGCAGCAACAGGCACAGCGGGGCTGGGGGCGCAGGGGGAAGCCCGCAGCAGCTCCACTCCCGGGCTGCCTTCCAGAGGCGGGGGGGCTCTCAGGCTCCCGTTCAACTTGCCGTCGCCCAGAACCCCCAGGTCCCTCTCTGCAGAGCTGCTCTCCAGCCTCCCCTTCCCCAGCCTGTGCGTAGGGCCAGGGGTGTCGTGCGCCAGGTGCAGAGCCTGGCCCTTGCTCCTCTTGGAACTTCATGCGGTTGGGGATTGCCCCGCTCTCCGGTCTGCCCAGATCCCTCTGCAGGGCCTCTCCGCCCTCCAGGGTGTCGACGGCTCCTCCCGATTTTGTGTCATCAGCACCCTGAATTCGTGTTCCTTCCAGCCCTGCAGCCAAGGCATTTACAAAGAGATCAAAGAGCACCGGCCCCGGGATGGATCCCCGCTAGGGACTGGCCGCCAGCGCGATGTAACCCCAGCTACTGTGACCCTCTGGGCCCGGCCCGCCAGCCCATTGCTCCCCCGCGGCATGACGTGCTCATCCAGCTGCGTGCCGGGCGTTTTGTCCGGGAGGAGACTGTGAGAGGCAGTATCGAAGGCTTTACCGACATCCAAGAAGCTTCCACCGAGTGGCTTCCCTTGGCCAGCTAGGTGGGTGACCTTGTCCCAGAAGGAACTGAGGTGTGTTAGGCAGGACTTTCCCCTCGTGAGCCCGTGCTGGCTGGGACCAATGACTGCGTTGCCTTTCAGGTGGTTTTCGGTAACTCCCAGCGTAATCTTCCCCACCATTTTGCCGGGCAGAGGCGCGAGACCGACGGGCCTGTAGTTAGCGGGGTCATCCCTGCCGCCCTTCCCGAAGGCTGGGGCAACGTTTGCCAGCTTCCAGTCAACGGGGTCCTCTCCAGATCCCCAAGAGGACTGAAAAATCATTGCGCGAGGTCTCGCTATGGCATCAGCCAGCTCTTTAAGTACCCTGGGATGAACCCCATCAGGCCCCGTCGACTTCCAGGGGTGGAGGTGGAGCAGCAAGTCGAGCCCAGGTTCAGGGTTTATTAGGAGTTTATCATTGCCGCAGCCATGGGGCTCTAGCCCAGGGCTCTGGGGGTCCCCGAGCCCACCAGGGGTGCTGAAGACAGAAGCGAAGAAAGCCTTAAACGTCTCTGCCTTGCCTATGTCCCCGCTTGTGAGGTGACCGTTCTCAAGAAGCAACGGGCCAATGCTCTCTGTGGCGCGCCTTTTGCCATGAGTGTCTTGAAAAAGCCCTTCTCGTTGTCCCTCGCGGTGCTGGCCAGCTTCAGCTCTAATTGAGCTTTGGCCGCACGTATTGCCTCCCTGCCAGGGGCGAACAGCATCCCTACAGCCCTCCCCTGTCGCCTGACCTGGCTGCCGCCGGCCACGGGCTTTCTTTTTTCTCCCTGTTTCCAGAAGGATATCCCTGGTCAGCCGAGCCGGCCTTCTGCCTCGCCGGCTTGACCTCCTGCACGTTGGGATTGCCTGCCGCTGTGCTTTTGGGAGGTGGTTCTTAAAGGGCGGCCAGCACGGGTGGACCCCAGCACCTTCCAAAGCGCTTTCCCAGGGGGCCTTCCCAAGCGGTTGCCTGAGCAGCCTGAAGGCTGCTCTCCTCACGTGCAGAGTTGAGGTCTTGCTGGCAGGTTTCCTCCTGTCACCCGGTCAAGTCCCGCTGTAGCCGAACGCTGGCACGGCACAAGAACCAGGCGTAGATCGGCGGTTGCAGCGTCCCGAGTCGGACGGGCGGCGTCGTGGTGCGCACGCCCGAAGGATTGCTCTTGTCGTGGTGTCTTTGGCGTGGCCGCAGCCCCTGTGGTGGGTGGGCAGGGCCAGCTGGGCAAGGGTGGTGCCGGTGCGAGGCGGCGAGCGGGTGGCTGTGAGCAGCAGGAGGCCTTTGGGTGTGGGAGCAGAGGAGAAGGAAGGTGTGCGGAGGCGAAGCAGCGTGCAGGGAAGCGTGGGGGAAGGAGAGAGGTGTTGTCGGTGTCGGGTGTGTGTAGGTGTAGGCGCCCGCGGGCGTTGTTGTTGTTGTTGTTGTGTGTCTTGTGGGGGTGTGGAGAGGGGCGTAGGCGTAGGAGGAGGAGGGCGCGTAGGCTGTTGAGGTTGTGTAGGGTGCTGGTGTGGCGTGGTGGAGCAGCGTGGTGCGTGCGTGTTTGCGTGCAGAGGGTGGTGCGTGTGCGCGGGCGCACGTGCGTGTCAGGGTGGTGGTGGCGCTGTGGCAGAGGGCGTGCGCGTTAGCGCGTTGTGCGTGCGTGCTGGGTGTGCGGGGCTGTGTGTGTGTGGGTGCGCGTGTGCGTGCGTGCACGCGCGTGCTGGGTGTGGCGGTGCGTGTGACGTGGCGGTGCGGGCTATAGGGGGCGCTGGTGGCGTCCCGCTGCGGGGATCAGTGTGGTCGAAGGGAACTGTCGTGTAGCCCGCGGGGCGGGGGCCCCGGGTTCGATCCCCGTTTTGCCCGCGCCACGGCACCACGGGCCGCCCCGCACCCCGCACCCCGCACCCCGCGCCGCC
Organism: Phalacrocorax carbo; assembly: GCF_963921805.1. Lineage (NCBI taxonomy): Eukaryota > Metazoa > Chordata > Aves > Suliformes > Phalacrocoracidae > Phalacrocorax > Phalacrocorax carbo. The sequence goes on from NC_087528.1 coordinate 3,784,726, forward strand.
CTTCTGTCGCTGCCCGCAGCAGCGCCTGGCCCGCACCGAGGCTGGCCCCGCGCGGCCGCCTCCTGCTGCGGTGCCCGCAGCCTTTTTGCCCGGGGGCTCGGGCCTCCCCTTGCCGCGGGAGGGGCCGGGCAGCGCCAGGCAGGAGGGGGCCCGGCTGCTGCCCGGCCCCAAAGGCTTGCCAAAGCCGGCCTGGCAAAGCAAGGCAGCAACAGGCACAGCGGTGTCATAAATTGAGACCACAATGGATCATAATCCAATTAGAATTTTATTAATTGTAGCAAGTAGAATATGAGCAAATACAGCGCTGGACGGCAGGGGAGTCTGCGCTCCGCCAACTGCCGTACTGAGCAGTTCAAACAGTCTCTCTTTATACATCTTTACTTCCACGTTCAATGAGATAGTGGAGGTACTTTTCGCATGCTTCAGTTGTTGTTAGGGGGTCGTTTCCTGCTTCCTGGTGATATGGGGTTGCTTGTCTTATCTCTGTCGATAAGTTTGGACATCTGATGGTTATCTTGCATAAGCACGCCTGGGAGGTATTCTTCGCATGCTTTACATTGAGCTTAACATAAGTCTTAATAAACAATACCTTAGTTCAATTTCTCACAATCCCCCCTTTTTCTTTTTATCCTATTATTGTTTATTAGACACTACTTTCATTTTCGGCACTGCAGGCAAATCTTCTTCCACAATTCCGACATTTATCATAACACTCACAAGGTAATATCTCACAATTACAATCATAGTTCTTATGTGGCATAATGCATTCACAACAATCGTCATCTTCATTAATAGATACACTCTTATATTTTGCTTCAGACCTTGTAGTCAAAATAAGCAATTTAGCTGGGTCAAACCGTTCTTTAATAAAATGTAAAATACAGCGTAATATACAAGGTCCAAATATAAGTCCCAGAATCAACATAATAAGCGGTCCTGCTAAAGCAGACAACAAAGTGGTTAGCCAAGGTGAAACATTAAACCAGCTTTCATACCATAACTTGCCCGCTTCACGATCTTTTTTACGTTGATCTAACCTTTTCCGGAGTTTGGGCTATTATCGATAATAAAACTAACGATATACCAGGAAAAAGGGTGTCTGTCAATTTTTCCAATTTAAGTACACTTTTACCAGTCTTGGGGAAGTTCGACCATAGCTGCTTTTGCGTCCCATTGTTCTGGTTCTTTTCTCCACAGTTTGTTCCTCCTCTGCCTCGCCCGTCGACTCGGTTGCTTCGAGCCACGGGGTGTACCATCTTCTCGGCAGCAAGGGAAATCTTCAGGAGAACAGCTGTTTCAGGCTTTCTGCCTGTTTATATAGGCCTCCCACTTTGCAGCTTTAACTAATGGGACTAAGCAAGACACAGCTAGTACTTCCCTTCTGCACTTTGTAGCCAAAATTTCAACCACAAAGGGGATTGATTCGTTGGAATGGTAACAATAATACTAAGGGTTTATTCCTTTGGCAAAACTTTCCACCATTCATGGGATCCTCGAATAATTTCTTGTTCCGACTCTAATTGTTTTTAATTTCCACTCAGTGAGAGTTCTTTGGGTTTTCCAACACTGTGTGCAAACTCCTATCGGAGGGTATCCATATTCACAGTGTGTCCACCATTTATCCTGGCATACCTTACACTTGCAACGAGCAAATGGATAACAATCGCAGTTCAAATGATTGCATCTAATTTGTATATCTAAAGTGCTTATTAGCTTTTCCTCTATATTCAATATTGTGTTACTACATAAGTTTAGCAATTTCCTTCAACACACTTTGTACGCTTCCATATATAATAGATTAAAAAAGATAATTATAGCAAATATAAACAGCAATATACACTTTATACCAAAAGGTAATGCGGCAAAATAATCAACTAAAGTTCTTATCATTACGTTATCTTTTCAGAGTTATCTTGGTGTCACCTGGAGTACTGATTACTTTCCAGTGGGGTCTCGTCACTGGGCCTTTAATGCGACTAGCATGAGTCCATCCACGCTCAGCAGTCCGGACAGCTGTTTCATCTTGTTCCTTAGCTCCCATTTGTTCTAGTTTTTCCTTTTCTGCAGACTCAAAACTCAAATTATTACTAACAGGTACTTGTTGCATAGTCAAAATCGTACTATAATTGCCTGCTACTCGTTTTGCTTCTGTATCAGCTGCATTATTTCCTCTAACTTGATAACTCGTGCCTCGCTGGTGTCCCTTTATATGTACAACTGCTATTTTATTTGGTATTTTCAATGCCCCCAGAACTCGCCGAATTAATTCTGGGTGTATCAGTTCTTTTCCCTGTGAGTTAACAAATCCTCTCTCCTCCCATATTTTCCCAAAGGTATGTACTACTCCGAACGCATAGCGTGAGTCTGTATATATAGTTCCATCCTTTCCCTTCAGTGACACTAAGGCTTTCCACAATGCGTACAGCTCACAGGCTTGAGCCGACCAGCTGGCACTCAGGGGGCCCGATTCTATTGTCTTAAATTCTCCTTTTGCCCCAATTACTTGTACTTTTTCAGGGGAAACTTTACATCCCTCAGGTATTTGCCTAATAGTCGATTTCTCAGCCCCAGTGTCTACTAAAAAGGTGAACTCTTGTTTATGGGGACCTATTTTTAATTTTATCAAGGGCTCATGATGACTCCGGTCCCCTAAGATATAGAGCCCCTGACTCTCCTATTCCGTTTTTAATATTTCCTCATCCCTGATCCTTTCTCTGCAATTCGTCTTTATATGTCCCTTCTTTCCACAGTAAAAACAACATCTCTGTTCCTTCTTTACTACCACGTTCCCTTGTTTCGCTCCAGCAGATCTGTGTTCACCAGTCCGCCCTTTGCGATCCTCTCTGACTGCTGCTACCATCATTTTTACTTGTCGCTTGCTGCTCTCTTCTTCCCGCCTTACGTAGACTTTCTGAGCTTCCCTCAATAATTCATCCAACCCTCTATTCTGCCAGTCCTCTAACTTTTCAATCTTCTTTCTGATATCTTCCCATGATTTTGCCACAAACTGAGTTTTGAGGAGCGCTTGCCCTAAAGGGTCGTCTGGATTTACCCCAGAGTACAGCTGAAGGGCTTTCCTCAGTCGTTCCAGCCACTCAGTAGGGCTCTCATCTTTCTTTTGTATTTCATTAAATGCTTTATTGATATTCTGGCCACGGGGTACTGCTTCTCTAATCCCTTGAATTACTATAGTTCTCAGGTCCTGCATATGAGTTCTATGCACCGGATCCTGATTATCCCAATTAGGTCTTTGGAGTGGCCATTTAATATCTGCTTGGGGTCCCTGGGCATGCTGAGCATTCCACAGTCTCATTCCTGCTCGTCTAATCATATCTCTTTCCTCGGTAGTAAATAATTGACCAAGGATAGATTGCATCTCATCTCAAGTATAAAGGTTTGGTCCCAAAAATTGATCTAATCTTTCTGCCACTCCGAGTGAGTCTTCAATTAGGTTTCCCATCTCGGTTCTTTTAAAATCTCGTAGGTCAGCCGAACTTAGGGGCACAAAAATATATCCAATCACAGGTTGGGGTCCCCCCATGGGCATTTCCCTTAAAGGATACATCTGAGCTGCCCCTTTTTGACTCCTAGTTACGCGTCTAGGAGGAGGGGGAGACCCTTGTTCCGATTCTGGTGGGGGAGTGGGCGCTCTGGGGACCTCTGAAGGGGCTGCGGGAGCAGGAGGAGAAATATAAGGAGAGGGGGTTAGAAGGGTTTCGTCTAACTCTTCCTTCTTTTTCTTTTGTTCAGTTTTTACTTCATTCAGTGGATAAAGTCTAGCTCTCGGTCTTTCTAGCCACACTTCCGCATACTGACTCTCTTCTGGGTTAAGGGGTTTTTTATTGTTAACCCAGAGGTTTAATTGTTGTCTGACCCAATCCTCTTCTGACCCATAGACTGGCCAAACGACATCTTTAGAAATCTTCTTCCCTCCCCATATCCTAGTACAATATTTTATCATTTTCTGTTTATCTTTCCCTAGGGTTCCAGGGAAATATCTCCAATTGTCTAGGATATATGCCAGAGGGGTATTCTTAGGTACAGTGGGTACCTTTCCCATGGGAGTCGAAGGCTTGCTGCCCTTCGCCCCCATCTTCTGGAATATCCACAAGCGTGCACTCACTCGTTCCCCTTGTTCCTGGCCCAGTCCCTCGCGGGAGATGGGAAACGCAGTACTTAAGGGTCCGCACTCGCCTGGTTCAATATAGCGAACCTCTCACTCGTTATATTCCAGGAAACCCAATCCCGCCCGAACGGTAAACCCGCGAACAAATTCGCCATATACTTACGCGCCCTGCGTCTTCGTCCGGACTCCCGTGCACAGAATTTTTATGGGATTTTACCGGTTTCTCCTTTGCTCATCATTCTAGAATTTAGGTTCGTCGGTAAGGTTGAGGTAAGCTGTCGGTCGCGGGGCCGCGGATTGCCGCGGGGCGCCTCCCCGGAGGACAGAAGCTCACCGTTCCTTATCCGAGTCACGGCACCAAATTGTCATAAATTGAGACCACAATGGATCATAATCCAATTAGAATTTTATTAATTGTAGCAAGTAGAATATGAGCAAATACAGCGCTGGACGGCAGGGGAGTCTGCGCTCCGCCAACTGCCGTACTGAGCAGTTCAAACAGTCTCTCTTTATACATCTTTACTTCCACGTTCAATGAGATAGTGGAGGTACTTTTCGCATGCTTCAGTTGTTGTTAGGGGGTCGTTTCCTGCTTCCTGGTGATATGGGGTTGCTTGTCTTATCTCTGTCGATAAGTTTGGACATCTGATGGTTATCTTGCATAAGCACGCCTGGGAGGTATTCTTCGCATGCTTTACATTGAGCTTAACATAAGTCTTAATAAACAATACCTTAGTTCAGTTTCTCACAGCGGGGCTGGGGGCGCAGGGGGAAGCCCGCAGCAGCTCCACTCCCGGGCTGCCTTCCAGAGGCGGGGGGGCTCTCAGGCTCCCGTTCAACTTGCCGTCGCCCAGAACCCCCAGGTCCCTCTCTGCGGAGCTGCTCTCCAGCCTCCCCTTCCCCAGCCTGTGCGTAGGGCCAGGGGTGTCGTGCCCCAGGTGCAGAGCCTGGCCCTTGCTCCTCTTGGAACTTCATGCGGTTGGGGATTGCCCCGCTCTCCGGTCTGCCCAGATCCCTCTGCAGGGCCTCTCCGCCCTCCAGGGTGTCGACGGCTCCTCCCGATTTTGTGTCATCAGCACCCTGAATTCGTGTTCCTTCCAGCCCTGCAGCCAAGGCATTTACAAAGAGATCAAAGAGCACCGGCCCCGGGATGGATCCCCGCTAGGGACTGGCCGCCAGCGCGATGTAACCCCAGCTACTGTGACCCTCTGGGCCCGGCCCGCCAGCCCATTGCTCCCCCGCGGCATGACGTGCTCATCCAGCTGCGTGCCGGGCGTTTTGTCCGGGAGGAGACTGTGAGAGGCAGTATCGAAGGCTTTACCGACATCCAAGAAGCTTCCACCGAGTGGCTTCCCTTGGCCAGCTAGGTGGGTGACCTTGTCCCAGAAGGAACTGAGGTGTGTTAGGCAGGACTTTCCCCTCGTGAGCCCGTGCTGGCTGGGACCAATGACTGCGTTGCCTTTCAGGTGGTTTTCGGTAACTCCCAGCGTAATCTTCCCCACCATTTTGCCGGGCAGAGGCGCGAGACCGACGGGCCTGTAGTTAGCGGGGTCATCCCTGCCGCCCTTCCCGAAGGCTGGGGCAACGTTTGCCAGCTTCCAGTCAACGGGGTCCTCTCCAGATCCCCAAGAGGACTGAAAAATCATTGCGCGAGGTCTCGCTATGGCATCAGCCAGCTCTTTAAGTACCCTGGGATGAACCCCATCAGGCCCCGTCGACTTCCAGGGGTGGAGGTGGAGCAGCAAGTCGAGCCCAGGTTCAGGGTTTATTAGGAGTTTATCATTGCCGCAGCCATGGGGCTCTAGCCCAGGGCTCTGGGGGTCCCCGAGCCCACCAGGGGTGCTGAAGACAGAAGCGAAGAAAGCCTTAAACGTCTCTGCCTTGCCTATGTCCCCGCTTGTGAGGTGACCGTTCTCAAGAAGCAACGGGCCAATGCTCTCTGTGGCGCGCCTTTTGCCATGAGTGTCTTGAAAAAGCCCTTCTCGTTGTCCCTCGCGGTGCTGGCCAGCTTCAGCTCTAATTGAGCTTTGGCCACACGTATTGCCTCCCTGCCAGGGGCGAACAGCATCCCTACAGCCCTCCCCTGTCGCCTGACCTGGCTGCCGCCGGCCACGGGCTTTCTTTTTTCTCCCTGTTTCCAGAAGGATATCCCTGGTCAGCCGAGCCGGCCTTCTGCCTCGCCGGCTTGACCTCCTGCACGTTGGGATTGCCTGCCGCTGTGCTTTTGGGAGGTGGTTCTTAAAGGGCGGCCAGCACGGGTGGACCCCAGCACCTTCCAAAGCGCTTTCCCAGGGGGCCTTCCCAAGCGGTTGCCTGAGCAGCCTGAAGGCTGCTCTCCTCACGTGCAGAGTTGAGGTCTTGCTGGCAGGTTTCCTCCTGTCACCCGGTCAAGTCCAGCTGTAGCCGAACGCTGGCACGGCACAAGAACCAGGCGTAGATCGGCGGTTGCAGCGTCCCGAGTCGGACGGGCGGCGTCGTGGTGCGCACGCCCGAAGGATTGCTCTTGTCGTGGTGTCTTTGGCGTGGCCGCAGCCCCTGGGTGGGTGGGCAGGGCCAGCTGGGCAAGGGTGGTGCCGGTGCGAGGCGGCGAGCGGGTGGCTGTGAGCAGCAGGAGGCCTTTGGGTGTGGGAGCAGAGGAGAAGGAAGGTGTGCGGAGGCGAAGCAGCGTGCAGGGAAGCGTGGGGGAAGGAGAGAGGTGTTGTCGGTGTCGGGTGTGTGTAGGTGTAGGCGCCCGCGGGCGTTGTTGTTGTTGTTGTTGTTGTGTGTCTTGTGGGGGTGTGGAGAGGGGCATAGGCGTAGGAGGAGGAGGGCGCGTAGGCTGTTGAGGTTGTGTAGGGTGCTGGTGTGGCGTGGTGGAGCAGCGTGGTGCGTGCGTGTTTGCGTGCAGAGGGTGGTGCGTGTGCGCGGGCGCACGTGCGTGTCAGGGTGGTGGTGGCGCTGTGGCAGAGGGCGTGCGCGTTAGCGCGTTGTGCGTGCGTGCTGGGTGTGCGGGGTTGTGTGTGTGGGTGCGCGTGTGCGTGCGTGCACGCGCGTGCTGGGTGTGGCGGTGCGTGTGACGTGGCGGTGCGGGCTATAGGGGGCGCTGGTGGCGTCCCGCTGCGGGGATCAGTGTGGTCGAAGGGAACTGTCGTGTAGCCCGCGGGGCGGGGGCCCCGGGTTCGATCCCCGTTTTGCCCGCGCCACGGCACCACGGGCCGCCCCGCACCCCGCACCCCGCACCCCGCGCCGCCCTTCTGTCGCTGCCCGCAGCAGCGCCTGGCCCGCACCGAGGCTGGCCCCGCGCGGCCGCCTCCTGCTGCGGTGCCCGCAGCCTTTTTGCCCGGGGGCTCGGGCCTCCCCTTGCCGCGGGAGGGGCCGGGCAGCGCCAGGCAGGAGGGGGCCCGGCTGCTGCCCGGCCCCAAAGGCTTGCCAAAGCCGGCCTGGCAAAGCAAGGCAGCAACAGGCACAGCGGGGCTGGGGGCGCAGGGGGAAGCCCGCAGCAGCTCCACTCCCGGGCTGCCTTCCAGAGGCGGGGGGGCTCTCAGGCTCCCGTTCAACTTGCCGTCGCCCAGAACCCCCAGGTCCCTCTCTGCAGAGCTGCTCTCCAGCCTCCCCTTCCCCAGCCTGTGCGTAGGGCCAGGGGTGTCGTGCCCCAGGTGCAGAGCCTGGCCCTTGCTCCTCTTGAACTTCATGCGGTTGGGGATTGCCCCGCTCTCCGGTCTGCCCAGATCCCTCTGCAGGGCCTCTCCGCCCTCCAGGGTGTCGACGGCTCCTCCCGATTTTGTGTCATCAGCACCCTGAATTCGTGTTCCTTCCAGCCCTGCAGCCAAGGCATTTACAAAGAGATCAAAGAGCACCGGCCCCGGGATGGATCCCCGCTAGGGACTGGCCGCCAGCGCGATGTAACCCCAGCTACTGTGACCCTCTGGGCCCGGCCCGCCAGCCCATTGCTCCCCCGCGGCATGACGTGCTCATCCAGCTGCGTGCCGGGCGTTTTGTCCGGGAGGAGACTGTGAGAGGCAGTATCGAAGGCTTTACCGACATCCAAGAAGCTTCCACCGAGTGGCTTCCCTTGGCCAGCTAGGTGGGTGACCTTGTCCCAGAAGGAACTGAGGTGTGTTAGGCAGGACTTTCCCCTCGTGAGCCCGTGCTGGCTGGGACCAATGACTGCGTTGCCTTTCAGGTGGTTTTCGGTAACTCCCAGCGTAATCTTCCCCACCATTTTGCCGGGCAGAGGCGCGAGACCGACGGGCCTGTAGTTAGCGGGGTCATCCCTGCCGCCCTTCCCGAAGGCTGGGGCAACGTTTGCCAGCTTCCAGTCAACGGGGTCCTCTCCAGATCCCCAAGAGGACTGAAAAATCATTGCGCGAGGTCTCGCTATGGCATCAGCCAGCTCTTTAAGTACCCTGGGATGAACCCCATCAGGCCCCGTCGACTTCCAGGGGTGGAGGTGGAGCAGCAAGTCGAGCCCAGGTTCAGGGTTTATTAGGAGTTTATCATTGCCGCAGCCATGGGGCTCTAGCCCAGGGCTCTGGGGGTCCCCGAGCCCACCAGGGGTGCTGAAGACAGAAGCGAAGAAAGCCTTAAACGTCTCTGCCTTGCCTATGTCCCCGCTTGTGAGGTGACCGTTCTCAAGAAGCAACGGGCCAATGCTCTCTGTGGCGCGCCTTTTGCCATGAGTGTCTTGAAAAAGCCCTTCTCGTTGTCCCTCGCGGTGCTGGCCAGCTTCAGCTCTAATTGAGCTTTGGCCGCACGTATTGCCTCCCTGCCAGGGGCGAACAGCATCCCTACAGCCCTCCCCTGTCGCCTGACCTGGCTGCCGCCGGCCACGGGCTTTCTTTTTTCTCCCTGTTTCCAGAAGGATATCCCTGGTCAGCCGAGCCGGCCTTCTGCCTCGCCGGCTTGACCTCCTGCACGTTGGGATTGCCTGCCGCTGTGCTTTTGGGAGGTGGTTCTTAAAGGGCGGCCAGCACGGGTGGACCCCAGCACCTTCCAAAGCGCTTTCCCAGGGGGCCTTCCCAAGCGGTTGCCTGAGCAGCCTGAAGGCTGCTCTCCTCACGTGCAGAGTTGAGGTCTTGCTGGCAGGTTTCCTCCTGTCACCCGGTCAAGTCCAGCTGTAGCCGAACGCTGGCACGGCACAAGAACCAGGCGTAGATCGGCGGTTGCAGCGTCCCGAGTCGGACGGGCGTCGTCGTGGTGCGCACGCCCGAAGGATTGCTCTTGTCGTGGTGTCTTTGGCGTGGCCGCAGCCCCTGTGGTGGGTGGGCAGGGCCAGCTGGGCAAGGGTGGTGCCGGTGCGAGGCGGCGAGCGGGTGGCTGTGAGCAGCAGGAGGCCTTTGGGTGTGGGAGCAGAGGAGAAGGAAGGTGTGCGGAGGCGAAGCAGCGTGCAGGGAAGCGTGGGGGAAGGAGAGAGGTGTTGTCGGTGTCGGGTGTGTGTAGGTGTAGGCGCCCGCGGGCGTTGTTGTTGTTGTTGTTGTGTGTCTTGTGGGGGTGTGGAGAGGGGCGTAGGCGTAGGAGGAGGAGGGCGCGTAGGCTGTTGAGGTTGTGTAGGGTGCTGGTGTGGCGTGGTGGAGCAGCGTGGTGCGTGCGTGTTTGCGTGCAGAGGGTGGTGCGTGTGCGCGGGCGCACGTGCGTGTCAGGGTGGTGGTGGCGCTGTGGCAGAGGGCGTGCGCGTTAGCGCACGCTGGGTGTGCGGGGTTGTGTGTGTGTGGGTGCGCGTGTGCGTGCGTGCACGCGCGTGCTGGGTGTGGCGGTGCGTGTGACGTGGCGGTGCGGGCTATAGGGGGCGCTGGTGGCGTCCCGCTGCGGGGATCAGTGTGGTCGAAGGGAACTGTCGTGTAGCCCGCGGGGCGGGGGCCCCGGGTTCGATCCCCGTTTTGCCCGCGCCACGGCACCACGGGCCGCCCCGCACCCCGCACCCCGCACCCCGCGCCGCCCTTCTGTCGCTGCCCGCAGCAGCGCCTGGCCCGCACCGAGGCTGGCCCCGCGCGGCCGCCTCCTGCTGCGGTGCCCGCAGCCTTTTTGCCCGGGGGCTCGGGCCTCCCCTTGCCGCGGGAGGGGCCGGGCAGCGCCAGGCAGGAGGGGGCCCGGCTGCTGCCCGGCCCCAAAGGCTTGCCAAAGCCGGCCTGGCAAAGCAAGGCAGCAACAGGCACAGCGGGGCTGGGGGCGCAGGGGGAAGCCCGCAGCAGCTCCACTCCCGGGCTGCCTTCCAGAGGCGGGGGGGCTCTCAGGCTCCCGTTCAACTTGCCGTCGCCCAGAACCCCCAGGTCCCTCTCTGCAGAGCTGCTCTCCAGCCTCCCCTTCCCCAGCCTGTGCGTAGGGCCAGGGGTGTCGTGCCCCAGGTGCAGAGCCTGGCCCTTGCTCCTCTTGGAACTTCATGCGGTTGGGGATTGCCCCGCTCTCCGGTCTGCCCAGATCCCTCTGCAGGGCCTCTCCGCCCTCCAGGGTGTCGACGGCTCCTCCCGATTTTGTGTCATCAGCACCCTGAATTCGTGTTCCTTCCAGCCCTGCAGCCAAGGCATTTACAAAGAGATCAAAGAGCACCGGCCCCGGGATGGATCCCCGCTAGGGACTGGCCGCCAGCGCGATGTAACCCCAGCTACTGTGACCCTCTGGGCCCGGCCCGCCAGCCCATTGCTCCCCCGCGGCATGACGTGCTCATCCAGCTGCGTGCTGGGCGTTTTGTCCGGGAGGAGACTGTGAGAGGCAGTATCGAAGGCTTTACCGACGTCCAAGAAGCTTCCACCGAGTGGCTTCCCTTGGCCAGCTAGGTGGGTGACCTTGTCCCAGAAGGAACTGAGGTGTGTTAGGCAGGACTTTCCCCTCGTGAGCCCGTGCTGGCTGGGACCAATGACTGCGTTGCCTTTCAGGTGGTTTTCGGTAACTCCCAGCGTAATCTTCCCCACCATTTTGCCGGGCAGAGGCGCGAGACCGACGGGCCTGTAGTTAGCGGGGTCATCCCTGCCGCCCTTCCCGAAGGCTGGGGCAACGTTTGCCAGCTTCCAGTCAACGGGGTCCTCTCCAGATCCCCAAGAGGACTGAAAAATCATTGCGCGAGGTCTCGCTATGGCATCAGCCAGCTCTTTAAGTACCCTGGGATGAACCCCATCAGGCCCCGTCGACTTCCAGGGGTGGAGGTGGAGCAGCAAGTCGAGCCCAGGTTCAGGGTTTATTAGGAGTTTATCATTGCCGCAGCCATGGGGCTCTAGCCCAGGGCTCTGGGGGTCCCCGAGCCCACCAGGGGTGCTGAAGACAGAAGCGAAGGAAGCCTTAAACGTCTCTGCCTTGCCTATGTCCCCGCTTGTGAGGTGACCGTTCTCAAGAAGCAACGGGCCAATGCTCTCTGTGGCGCGCCTTTTGCCATGAGTGTCTTGAAAAAGCCCTTCTCGTTGTCCCTCGCGGTGCTGGCCAGCTTCAGCTCTAATTGAGCTTTGGCCGCACGTATTGCCTCCCTGCCAGGGGCGAACAGCATCCCTACAGCCCTCCCCTGTCGCCTGACCTGGCTGCCGCCGGCCACGGGCTTTCTTTTTTCTCCCTGTTTCCAGAAGGATATCCCTGGTCAGCCGAGCCGGCCTTCTGCCTCGCCGGCTTGACCTCCTGCACGTTGGGATTGCCTGCCGCTGTGCTTTTGGGAGGTGGTTCTTAAAGGGCGGCCAGCACGGGTGGACCCCAGCACCTTCCAAAGCGCTTTCCCAGGGGGCCTTCCCAAGCGGTTGCCTGAGCAGCCTGAAGGCTGCTCTCCTCACGTGCAGAGTTGAGGTCTTGCTGGCAGGTTTCCTCCTGTCACCCGGTCAAGTCCAGCTGTAGCCGAACGCTGGCACGGCACAAGAAGCAGGCGTAGATCGGCGGTTGCAGCGTCCCGAGTCGGACGGGCGGCGTCGTGGTGCGCACGCCCGAAGGATTGCTCTTGTCGTGGTGTCTTTGGCGTGGCCGCAGCCCCTGGGTGGGTGGGCAGGGCCAGCTGGGCAAGGGTGGTGCCGGTGCGAGGCGGCGAGCGGGTGGCTGTGAGCAGCAGGAGGCCTTTGGGTGTGGGAGCAGAGGAGAAGGAAGGTGTGCGGAGGCGAAGCAGCGTGCAGGGAAGCGTGGGGGAAGGAGAGAGGTGTTGTCGGTGTCGGGTGTGTGTAGGTGTAGGCGCCCGCGGGCGTTGTTGTTGTTGTTGTTGTGTGTCTTGTGGGGGTGTGGAGAGGGGCGTAGGCGTAGGAGGAGGAGGGCGCGTAGGCTGTTGAGGTTGTGTAGGGTGCTGGTGTGGCGTGGTGGAGCAGCGTGGTGCGTGCGTGTTTGCGTGCAGAGGGTGGTGCGTGTGCGCGGGCGCACGTGCGTGTCAGGGTGGTGGTGGCGCTGTGGCAGAGGGCGTGCGCGTTAGCGCGTTGTGCGTGCGTGCTGGGTGTGCGGGGTTGTGTGTGTGGGTGCGCGTGTGCGTGCGTGCACGCGCGTGCTGGGTGTGGCGGTGCGTGTGACGTGGCGGTGCGGGCTATAGGGGGCGCTGGTGGCGTCCCGCTGCGGGGATCAGTGTGGTCGAAGGGAACTGTCGTGTAGCCCGCGGGGCGGGGGCCCCGGGTTCGATCCCCGTTTTGCCCGCGCCACGGCACCACGGGCCGCCCCGCACCCCGCACCCCGCACCCCGCGCCGCCCTTCTGTCGCTGCCCGCAGCAGCGCCTGGCCCGCACCGAGGCTGGCCCCGCGCGGCCGCCTCCTGCTGCGGTGCCCGCAGCCTTTTTGCCCGGGGGCTCGGGCCTCCCCTTGCCGCGGGAGGGGCCGGGCAGCGCCAGGCAGGAGGGGGCCCGGCTGCTGCCCGGCCCCAAAGGCTTGCCAAAGCCGGCCTGGCAAAGCAAGGCAGCAACAGGCACAGCGGGGCTGGGGGCGCAGGGGGAAGCCCGCAGCAGCTCCACTCCCGGGCTGCCTTCCAGAGGCGGGGGGGCTCTCAGGCTCCCGTTCAACTTGCCGTCGCCCAGAACCCCCAGGTCCCTCTCTGCAGAGCTGCTCTCCAGCCTCCCCTTCCCCAGCCTGTGCGTAGGGCCAGGGGTGTCGTGCCCCAGGTGCAGAGCCTGGCCCTTGCTCCTCTTGGAACTTCATGCGGTTGGGGATTGCCCCGCTCTCCGGTCTGCCCAGATCCCTCTGCAGGGCCTCTCCGCCCTCCAGGGTGTCGACGGCTCCTCCCGATTTTGTGTCATCAGCACCCTGAATTCGTGTTCCTTCCAGCCCTGCAGCCAAGGCATTTACAAAGAGATCAAAGAGCACCGGCCCCAGGATGGATCCCCGCTAGGGACTGGCCGCCAGCGCGATGTAACCCCAGCTACTGTGACCCTCTGGGCCCGGCCCGCCAGCCCATTGCTCCCCCGCGGCATGACGTGCTCATCCAGCTGCGTGCCGGGCGTTTTGTCCGGGAGGAGACTGTGAGAGGCAGTATCGAAGGCTTTACCGACGTCCAAGAAGCTTCCACCGAGTGGCTTCCCTTGGCCAGCTAGGTGGGTGACCTTGTCCCAGAAGGAACTGAGGTGTGTTAGGCAGGACTTTCCCCTCGTGAGCCCGTGCTGGCTGGGACCAATGACTGCGTTGCCTTTCAGGTGGTTTTCGGTAACTCCCAGCGTAATCTTCCCCACCATTTTGCCGGGCAGAGGCGCGAGACCGACGGGCCTGTAGTTAGCGGGGTCATCCCTGCCGCCCTTCCCGAAGGCTGGGGCAACGTTTGCCAGCTTCCAGTCAACGGGGTCCTCTCCAGATCCCCAAGAGGACTGAAAAATCATTGCGCGAGGTCTCGCTATGGCATCAGCCAGCTCTTTAAGTACCCTGGGATGAACCCCATCAGGCCCCGTCGACTTCCAGGGGTGGAGGTGGAGCAGCAAGTCGAGCCCAGGTTCAGGGTTTATTAGGAGTTTATCATTGCCGCAGCCATGGGGCTCTAGCCCAGGGCTCTGGGGGTCCCCGAGCCCACCAGGGGTGCTGAAGACAGAAGCGAAGAAAGCCTTAAACGTCTCTGCCTTGCCTATGTCCCCGCTTGTGAGGTGACCGTTCTCAAGAAGCAACGGGCCAATGCTCTCTGTGGCGCGCCTTTTGCCATGAGTGTCTTGAAAAAGCCCTTCTCGTTGTCCCTCGCGGTGCTGGCCAGCTTCAGCTCTAATTGAGCTTTGGCCGCACGTATTGCCTCCCTGCCAGGGGCGAACAGCATCCCTACAGCCCTCCCCTGTCGCCTGACCTGGCTGCCGCCGGCCACGGGCTTTCTTTTTTCTCCCTGTTTCCAGAAGGATATCCCTGGTCAGCCGAGCCGGCCTTCTGCCTCGCCGGCTTGACCTCCTGCACGTTGGGATTGCCTGCCGCTGTGCTTTTGGGAGGTGGTTCTTAAAGGGCGGCCAGCACGGGTGGACCCCAGCACCTTCCAAAGCGCTTTCCCAGGGGGCCTTCCCAAGCGGTTGCCTGAGCAGCCTGAAGGCTGCTCTCCTCACGTGCAGAGTTGAGGTCTTGCTGGCAGGTTTCCTCCTGTCACCCGGTCAAGTCCAGCTGTAGCCGAACGCTGGCACGGCACAAGAACCAGGCGTAGATCGGCGGTTGCAGCGTCCCGAGTCGGACGGGCGGCGTCGTGGTGCGCACGCCCGAAGGATTGCTCTTGTCGTGGTGTCTTTGGCGTGGCCGCAGCCCCTGTGGTGGGTGGGCAGGGCCAGCTGGGCAAGGGTGGTGCCGGTGCGAGGCGGCGAGCGGGTGGCTGTGAGCAGCAGGAGGCCTTTGGGTGTGGGAGCAGAGGAGAAGGAAGGTGTGCGGAGGCGAAGCAGCGTGCAGGGAAGCGTGGGGGAAGGAGAGAGGTGTTGTCGGTGTCGGGTGTGTGTAGGTGTAGGCGCCCGCGGGCGTTGTTGTTGTTGTTGTTGTGTGTCTTGTGGGGGTGTGGAGAGGGGCGTAGGCGTAGGAGGAGGAGGGCGCGTAGGCTGTTGAGGTTGTGTAGGGTGCTGGTGTGGCGTGGTGGAGCAGCGTGGTGCGTGCGTGTTTGCGTGCAGAGGGTGGTGCGTGTGCGCGGGCGCACGTGCGTGTCAGGGTGGTGGTGGCGCTGTGGCAGAGGGCGTGCGCGTTAGCGCGTTGTGCGTGCGTGCTGGGTGTGCGGGGTTGTGTGTGTGTGGGTGCGCGTGTGCGTGCGTGCACGCGCGTGCTGGGTGTGGCGGTGCGTGTGACGTGGCGGTGCGGGCTATAGGGGGCGCTGGTGGCGTCCCGCTGCGGGGATCAGTGTGGTCGAAGGGAACTGTCGTGTAGCCCGCGGGGCGGGGGCCCCGGGTTCGATCCCCGTTTTGCCCGCGCCACGGCACCACGGGCCGCCCCGCACCCCGCACCCCGCACCCCGCGCCGCCCTTCTGTCGCTGCCCGCAGCAGCGCCTGGCCCGCACCGAGGCTGGCCCCGCGCGGCCGCCTCCTGCTGCGGTGCCCGCAGCCTTTTTGCCCGGGGGCTCGGGCCTCCCCTTGCCGCGGGAGGGGCCGGGCAGCGCCAGGCAGGAGGGGGCCCGGCTGCTGCCCGGCCCCAAAGGCTTGCCCAAGCCGGCCTGGCAAAGCAAGGCAGCAACAGGCACAGCGGGGCTGGGGGCGCAGGGGGAAGCCCGCAGCAGCTCCACTCCCGGGCTGCCTTCCAGAGGCGGGGGGGCTCTCAGGCTCCCGTTCAACTTGCCGTCGCCCAGAACCCCCAGGTCCCTCTCTGCAGAGCTGCTCTCCAGCCTCCCCTTCCCCAGCCTGTGCGTAGGGCCAGGGGTGTCGTGCCCCAGGTGCAGAGCCTGGCCCTTGCTCCTCTTGGAACTTCATGCGGTTGGGGATTGCCCCGCTCTCCGGTCTGCCCAGATCCCTCTGCAGGGCCTCTCCGCCCTCCAGGGTGTCGACGGCTCCTCCCGATTTTGTGTCATCAGCACCCTGAATTCGTGTTCCTTCCAGCCCTGCAGCCAAGGCATTTACAAAGAGATCAAAGAGCACCGGCCCCGGGATGGATCCCCGCTAGGGACTGGCCGCCAGCGCGATGTAACCCCAGCTACTGTGACCCTCTGGGCCCGGCCCGCCAGCCCATTGCTCCCCCGCGGCATGACGTGCTCATCCAGCTGCGTGCCGGGCGTTTTGTCCGGGAGGAGACTGTGAGAGGCAGTATCGAAGGCTTTACCGACATCCAAGAAGCTTCCACCGAGTGGCTTCCCTTGGCCAGCTAGGTGGGTGACCTTGTCCCAGAAGGAACTGAGGTGTGTTAGGCAGGACTTTCCCCTCGTGAGCCCGTGCTGGCTGGGACCAATGACTGCGTTGCCTTTCAGGTGGTTTTCGGTAACTCCCAGCGTAATCTTCCCCACCATTTTGCCGGGCAGAGGCGCGAGACCGACGGGCCTGTAGTTAGCGGGGTCATCCCTGCCGCCCTTCCCGAAGGCTGGGGCAACGTTTGCCAGCTTCCAGTCAACGGGGTCCTCTCCAGATCCCCAAGAGGACTGAAAAATCATTGCGCGAGGTCTCGCTATGGCATCAGCCAGCTCTTTAAGTACCCTGGGATGAACCCCATCAGGCCCCGTCGACTTCCAGGGGTGGAGGTGGAGCAGCAAGTCGAGCCCAGGTTCAGGGTTTATTAGGAGTTTATCATTGCCGCAGCCATGGGGCTCTAGCCCAGGGCTCTGGGGGTCCCCGAGCCCACCAGGGGTGCTGAAGACAGAAGCGAAGGAAGCCTTAAACGTCTCTGCCTTGCCTATGTCCCCGCTTGTGAGGTGACCGTTCTCAAGAAGCAACGGGCCAATGCTCTCTGTGGCGCGCCTTTTGCCATGAGTGTCTTGAAAAAGCCCTTCTCGTTGTCCCTCGCGGTGCTGGCCAGCTTCAGCTCTAATTGAGCTTTGGCCGCACGTATTGCCTCCCTGCCAGGGGCGAACAGCATCCCTACAGCCCTCCCCTGTCGCCTGACCTGGCTGCCGCCGGCCACGGGCTTTCTTTTTTCTCCCTGTTTCCAGAAGGATATCCCTGGTCAGCCGAGCCGGCCTTCTGCCTCGCCGGCTTGACCTCCTGCACGTTGGGATTGCCTGCCGCTGTGCTTTTGGGAGGTGGTTCTTAAAGGGCGGCCAGCACGGGTGGACCCCAGCACCTTCCAAAGCGCTTTCCCAGGGGGCCTTCCCAAGCGGTTGCCTGAGCAGCCTGAAGGCTGCTCTCCTCACGTGCAGAGTTGAGGTCTTGCTGGCAGGTTTCCTCCTGTCACCCGGTCAAGTCCCGCTGTAGCCGAACGCTGGCACGGCACAAGAACCAGGCGTAGATCGGCGGTTGCAGCGTCCCGAGTCGGACGGGCGGCGTCGTGGTGCGCACGCCCGAAGGATTGCTCTTGTCGTGGTGTCTTTGGCGTGGCCGCAGCCCCTGTGGTGGGTGGGCAGGGCCAGCTGGGCAAGGGTGGTGCCGGTGCGAGGCGGCGAGCGGGTGGCTGTGAGCAGCAGGAGGCCTTTGGGTGTGGGAGCAGAGGAGAAGGAAGGTGTGCGGAGGCGAAGCAGCGTGCAGGGAAGCGTGGGGGAAGGAGAGAGGTGTTGTCGGTGTCGGGTGTGTGTAGGTGTAGGCGCCCGCGGGCGTTGTTGTTGTTGTTGTTGTGTGTCTTGTGGGGGTGTGGAGAGGGGCGTAGGCGTAGGAGGAGGAGGGCGCGTAGGCTGTTGAGGTTGTGTAGGGTGCTGGTGTGGCGTGGTGGAGCAGCGTGGTGCGTGCGTGTTTGCGTGCAGAGGGTGGTGCGTGTGCGCGGGCGCACGTGCGTGTCAGGGTGGTGGTGGCGCTGTGGCAGAGGGCGTGCGCGTTAGCGCGTTGTGCGTGCGTGCTGGGTGTGCGGGGTTGTGTGTGTGTGGGTGCGCGTGTGCGTGCGTGCACGCGCGTGCTGGGTGTGGCGGTGCGTGTGACGTGGCGGTGCGGGCTATAGGGGGCGCTGGTGGCGTCCCGCTGCGGGGATCAGTGTGGTCGAAGGGAACTGTCGTGTAGCCCGCGGGGCGGGGGCCCCGGGTTCGATCCCCGTTTTGCCCGCGCCACGGCACCACGGGCCGCCCCGCACCCCGCACCCCGCACCCCGCGCCGCCCTTCTGTCGCTGCCCGCAGCAGCGCCTGGCCCGCACCGAGGCTGGCCCCGCGCGGCCGCCTCCTGCTGCGGTGCCCGCAGCCTTTTTGCCCGGGGGCTCGGGCCTCCCCTTGCCGCGGGAGGGGCCGGGCAGCGCCAGGCAGGAGGGGGCCCGGCTGCTGCCCGGCCCCAAAGGCTTGCCAAAGCCGGCCTGGCAAAGCAAGGCAGCAACAGGCACAGCGGGGCTGGGGGCGCAGGGGGAAGCCCGCAGCAGCTCCACTCCCGGGCTGCCTTCCAGAGGCGGGGGGGCTCTCAGGCTCCCGTTCAACTTGCCGTCGCCCAGAACCCCCAGGTCCCTCTCTGCAGAGCTGCTCTCCAGCCTCCCCTTCCCCAGCCTGTGCGTAGGGCCAGGGGTGTCGTGCCCCAGGTGCAGAGCCTGGCCCTTGCTCCTCTTGGAACTTCATGCGGTTGGGGATTGCCCCGCTCTCCGGTCTGCCCAGATCCCTCTGCAGGGCCTCTCCGCCCTCCAGGGTGTCGACGGCTCCTCCCGATTTTGTGTCATCAGCACCCTGAATTCGTGTTCCTTCCAGCCCTGCAGCCAAGGCATTTACAAAGAGATCAAAGAGCACCGGCCCCGGGATGGATCCCCGCTAGGGACTGGCCGCCAGCGCGATGTAACCCCAGCTACTGTGACCCTCTGGGCCCGGCCCGCCAGCCCATTGCTCCCCCGCGGCATGACGTGCTCATCCAGCTGCGTGCTGGGCGTTTGGTCCGGGAGGAGACTGTGAGAGGCAGTATCGAAGGCTTTACCGACGTCCAAGAAGCTTCCACCGAGTGGCTTCCCTTGGCCAGCTAGGTGGGTGACCTTGTCCCAGAAGGAACTGAGGTGTGTTAGGCAGGACTTTCCCCTCGTGAGCCCGTGCTGGCTGGGACCAATGACTGCGTTGCCTTTCAGGTGGTTTTCGGTAACTCCCAGCGTAATCTTCCCCACCATTTTGCCGGGCAGAGGCGCGAGACCGACGGGCCTGTAGTTAGCGGGGTCATCCCTGCCGCCCTTCCCGAAGGCTGGGGCAACGTTTGCCAGCTTCCAGTCAACGGGGTCCTCTCCAGATCCCCAAGAGGACTGAAAAATCATTGCGCGAGGTCTCGCTATGGCATCAGCCAGCTCTTTAAGTACCCTGGGATGAACCCCATCAGGCCCCGTCGACTTCCAGGGGTGGAGGTGGAGCAGCAAGTCGAGCCCAGGTTCAGGGTTTATTAGGAGTTTATCATTGCCGCAGCCATGGGGCTCTAGCCCAGGGCTCTGGGGGTCCCCGAGCCCACCAGGGGTGCTGAAGACAGAAGCGAAGAAAGCCTTAAACGTCTCTGCCTTGCCTATGTCCCCGCTTGTGAGGTGACCGTTCTCAAGAAGCAACGGGCCAATGCTCTCTGTGGCGCGCCTTTTGCCATGAGTGTCTTGAAAAAGCCCTTCTCGTTGTCCCTCGCGGTGCTGGCCAGCTTCAGCTCTAATTGAGCTTTGGCCGCACGTATTGCCTCCCTGCCAGGGGCGAACAGCATCCCTACAGCCCTCCCCTGTCGCCTGACCTGGCTGCCGCCGGCCACGGGCTTTCTTTTTTCTCCCTGTTTCCAGAAGGATATCCCTGGTCAGCCGAGCCGGCCTTCTGCCTCGCCGGCTTGACCTCCTGCACGTTGGGATTGCCTGCCGCTGTGCTTTTGGGAGGTGGTTCTTAAAGGGCGGCCAGCACGGGTGGACCCCAGCACCTTCCAAAGCGCTTTCCCAGGGGGCCTTCCCAAGCGGTTGCCTGAGCAGCCTGAAGGCTGCTCTCCTCACGTGCAGAGTTGAGGTCTTGCTGGCAGGTTTCCTCCTGTCACCCGGTCAAGTCCAGCTGCAGCCGAACGCTGGCACGGCACAAGAACCAGGCGTAGATCGGCGGTTGCAGCGTCCCGAGTCGGACGGGCGGCGTCGTGGTGCGCACGCCCGAAGGATTGCTCTTGTCGTGGTGTCTTTGGCGTGGCCGCAGCCCCTGTGGTGGGTGGGCAGGGCCAGCTGGGCAAGGGTGGTGCCGGTGCGAGGCGGCGAGCGGGTGGCTGTGAGCAGCAGGAGGCCTTTGGGTGTGGGAGCAGAGGAGAAGGAAGGTGTGCGGAGGCGAAGCAGCGTGCAGGGAAGCGTGGGGGAAGGAGAGAGGTGTTGTCGGTGTCGGGTGTGTGTAGGTGTAGGCGCCCGCGGGCGTTGTTGTTGTTGTTGTTGTGTGTCTTGTGGGGGTGTGGAGAGGGGCGTAGGCGTAGGAGGAGGAGGGCGCGTAGGCTGTTGAGGTTGTGTAGGGTGCTGGTGTGGCGTGGTGGAGCAGCGTGGTGCGTGCGTGTTTGCGTGCAGAGGGTGGTGCGTGTGCGCGGGCGCACGTGCGTGTCAGGGTGGTGGTGGCGCTGTGGCAGAGGGCGTGCGCGTTAGCGCGTTGTGCGTGCGTGCTGGGTGTGCGGGGTTGTGTGTGTGTGGGTGCGCGTGTGCGTGCGTGCACGCGCGTGCTGGGTGTGGCGGTGCGTGTGACGTGGCGGTGCGGGCTATAGGGGGCGCTGGTGGCGTCCCGCTGCGGGGATCAGTGTGGTCGAAGGGAACTGTCGTGTAGCCCGCGGGGCGGGGGCCCCGGGTTCGATCCCCGTTTTGCCCGCGCCACGGCACCACGGGCCGCCCCGCACCCCGCACCCCGCACCCCGCGCCGCCCTTCTGTCGCTGCCCGCAGCAGCGCCTGGCCCGCACCGAGGCTGGCCCCGCGCGGCCGCCTCCTGCTGCGGTGCCCGCAGCCTTTTTGCCCGGGGGCTCGGGCCTCCCCTTGCCGCGGGAGGGGCCGGGCAGCGCCAGGCAGGAGGGGGCCCGGCTGCTGCCCGGCCCCAAAGGCTTGCCAAAGCCGGCCTGGCAAAGCAAGGCAGCAACAGGCACAGCGGGGCTGGGGGCGCAGGGGGAAGCCCGCAGCAGCTCCACTCCCGGGCTGCCTTCCAGAGGCGGGGGGGCTCTCAGGCTCCCGTTCAACTTGCCGTCGCCCAGAACCCCCAGGTCCCTCTCTGCAGAGCTGCTCTCCAGCCTCCCCTTCCCCAGCCTGTGCGTAGGGCCAGGGGTGTCGTGCCCCAGGTGCAGAGCCTGGCCCTTGCTCCTCTTGGAACTTCATGCGGTTGGGGATTGCCCCGCTCTCCGGTCTGCCCAGATCCCTCTGCAGGGCCTCTCCGCCCTCCAGGGTGTCGACGGCTCCTCCCGATTTTGTGTCATCAGCACCCTGAATTCGTGTTCCTTCCAGCCCTGCAGCCAAGGCATTTACAAAGAGATCAAAGAGCACCGGCCCCGGGATGGATCCCCGCTAGGGACTGGCCGCCAGCGCGATGTAACCCCAGCTACTGTGACCCTCTGGGCCCGGCCCGCCAGCCCATTGCTCCCCCGCTGCGTGACGTGCTCATCCAGCTGCGTGCCGGGCGTTTTGTCCGGGAGGAGACTGTGAGAGGCAGTATCGAAGGCTTTACCGACATCCAAGAAGCTTCCACCGAGTGGCTTCCCTTGGCCAGCTAGGTGGGTGACCTTGTCCCAGAAGGAACTGAGGTGTGTTAGGCAGGACTTTCCCCTCGTGAGCCCGTGCTGGCTGGGACCAATGACTGCGTTGCCTTTCAGGTGGTTTTCGGTAACTCCCAGCGTAATCTTCCCCACCATTTTGCCGGGCAGAGGCGCGAGACCGACGGGCCTGTAGTTAGCGGGGTCATCCCTGCCGCCCTTCCCGAAGGCTGGGGCAACGTTTGCCAGCTTCCAGTCAACGGGGTCCTCTCCAGATCCCCAAGAGGACTGAAAAATCATTGCGCGAGGTCTCGCTATGGCATCAGCCAGCTCTTTAAGTACCCTGGGATGAACCCCATCAGGCCCCGTCGACTGCCAGGGGTGGAGGTGGAGCAGCAAGTCGAGCCCAGGTTCAGGGTTTATTAGGAGTTTATCATTGCCGCAGCCATGGGGCTCTAGCCCAGGGCTCTGGGGGTCCCCGAGCCCACCAGGGGTGCTGAAGACAGAAGCGAAGAAAGCCTTAAACGTCTCTGCCTTGCCTATGTCCCCGCTTGTGAGGTGACCGTTCTCAAGAAGCAACGGGCCAATGCTCTCTGTGGCGCGCCTTTTGCCATGAGTGTCTTGAAAAAGCCCTTCTCGTTGTCCCTCGCGGTGCTGGCCAGCTTCAGCTCTAATTGAGCTTTGGCCGCACGTATTGCCTCCCTGCCAGGGGCGAACAGCATCCCTACAGCCCTCCCCTGTCGCCTGACCTGGCTGCCGCCGGCCACGGGCTTTCTTTTTTCTCCCTGTTTCCAGAAGGATATCCCTGGTCAGCCGAGCCGGCCTTCTGCCTCGCCGGCTTGACCTCCTGCACGTTGGGATTGCCTGCCGCTGTGCTTTTGGGAGGTGGTTCTTAAAGGGCGGCCAGCACGGGTGGACCCCAGCACCTTCCAAAGCGCTTTCCCAGGGGGCCTTCCCAAGCGGTTGCCTGAGCAGCCTGAAGGCTGCTCTCCTCACGTGCAGAGTTGAGGTCTTGCTGGCAGGTTTCCTCCTGTCACCCGGTCAAGTCCCGCTGTAGCCGAACGCTGGCACGGCACAAGAACCAGGCGTAGATCGGCGGTTGCAGCGTCCCGAGTCGGACGGGCGGCGTCGTGGTGCGCACGCCCGAAGGATTGCTCTTGTCGTGGTGTCTTTGGCGTGGCCGCAGCCCCTGGGTGGGTGGGCAGGGCCAGCTGGGCAAGGGTGGTGCCGGTGCGAGGCGGCGAGCGGGTGGCTGTGAGCAGCAGGAGGCCTTTGGGTGTGGGAGCAGAGGAGAAGGAAGGTGTGCGGAGGCGAAGCAGCGTGCAGGGAAGCGTGGGGGAAGGAGAGAGGTGTTGTCGGTGTCGGGTGTGTGTAGGTGTAGGCGCCCGCGGGCGTTGTTGTTGTTGTTGTTGTGTGTCTTGTGGGGGTGTGGAGAGGGGCGTAGGCGTAGGAGGAGGAGGGCGCGTAGGCTGTTGAGGTTGTGTAGGGTGCTGGTGTGGCGTGGTGGAGCGGCGTGGTGGAGCAGCGTGGTGCGTGCGTGTTTGCGTGCAGAGGGTGGTGCGTGTGCGCGGGCGCACGTGCGTGTCAGGGTGGTGGTGGCGCTGTGGCAGAGGGCGTGCGCGTTAGCGCGTTGTGCGTGCGTGCTGGGTGTGCGGGGTTGTGTGTGTGTGGGTGCGCGTGTGCGTGCGTGCACGCGCGTGCTGGGTGTGGCGGTGCGTGTGACGTGGCGGTGCGGGCTATAGGGGGCGCTGGTGGCGTCCCGCTGCGGGGATCAGTGTGGTCGAAGGGAACTGTCGTGTAGCCCGCGGGGCGGGGGCCCCGGGTTCGATCCCCGTTTTGCCCGCGCCACGGCACCACGGGCCGCCCCGCACCCCGCACCCCGCACCCCGCGCCGCCCTTCTGT
Source organism: Phalacrocorax carbo (assembly GCF_963921805.1). Taxonomy (NCBI): domain Eukaryota; kingdom Metazoa; phylum Chordata; class Aves; order Suliformes; family Phalacrocoracidae; genus Phalacrocorax; species Phalacrocorax carbo. The sequence continues at coordinate 3,808,268 of NC_087528.1, forward strand.
CGCTGCCCGCAGCAGCGCCTGGCCCGCACCGAGGCTGGCCCCGCGCGGCCGCCTCCTGCTGCGGTGCCCGCAGCCTTTTTGCCCGGGGGCTCGGGCCTCCCCTTGCCGCGGGAGGGGCCGGGCAGCGCCAGGCAGGAGGGGGCCCGGCTGCTGCCCGGCCCCAAAGGCTTGCCAAAGCCGGCCTGGCAAAGCAAGGCAGCAACAGGCACAGCGGGGCTGGGGGCGCAGGGGGAAGCCCGCAGCAGCTCCACTCCCGGGCTGCCTTCCAGAGGCGGGGGGGCTCTCAGGCTCCCGTTCAACTTGCCGTCGCCCAGAACCCCCAGGTCCCTCTCTGCAGAGCTGCTCTCCAGCCTCCCCTTCCCCAGCCTGTGCGTAGGGCCAGGGGTGTCGTGCCCCAGGTGCAGAGCCTGGCCCTTGCTCCTCTTGGAACTTCATGCGGTTGGGGATTGCCCCGCTCTCCGGTCTGCCCAGATCCCTCTGCAGGGCCTCTCCGCCCTCCAGGGTGTCGACGGCTCCTCCCGATTTTGTGTCATCAGCACCCTGAATTCGTGTTCCTTCCAGCCCTGCAGCCAAGGCATTTACAAAGAGATCAAAGAGCACCGGCCCCGGGATGGATCCCCGCTAGGGACTGGCCGCCAGCGCGATGTAACCCCAGCTACTGTGACCCTCTGGGCCCGGCCCGCCAGCCCATTGCTCCCCCGCGGCATGACGTGCTCATCCAGCTGCGTGCCGGGCGTTTTGTCCGGGAGGAGACTGTGAGAGGCAGTATCGAAGGCTTTACCGACATCCAAGAAGCTTCCACCGAGTGGCTTCCCTTGGCCAGCTAGGTGGGTGACCTTGTCCCAGAAGGAACTGAGGTGTGTTAGGCAGGACTTTCCCCTCGTGAGCCCGTGCTGGCTGGGACCAATGACTGCGTTGCCTTTCAGGTGGTTTTCGGTAACTCCCAGCGTAATCTTCCCCACCATTTTGCCGGGCAGAGGCGCGAGACCGACGGGCCTGTAGTTAGCGGGGTCATCCCTGCCGCCCTTCCCGAAGGCTGGGGCAACGTTTGCCAGCTTCCAGTCAACGGGGTCCTCTCCAGATCCCCAAGAGGACTGAAAAATCATTGCGCGAGGTCTCGCTATGGCATCAGCCAGCTCTTTAAGTACCCTGGGATGAACCCCATCAGGCCCCGTCGACTTCCAGGGGTGGAGGTGGAGCAGCAAGTCGAGCCCAGGTTCAGGGTTTATTAGGAGTTTATCATTGCCGCAGCCATGGGGCTCTAGCCCAGGGCTCTGGGGGTCCCCGAGCCCACCAGGGGTGCTGAAGACAGAAGCGAAGAAAGCCTTAAACGTCTCTGCCTTGCCTATGTCCCCGCTTGTGAGGTGACCGTTCTCAAGAAGCAACGGGCCAATGCTCTCTGTGGCGCGCCTTTTGCCATGAGTGTCTTGAAAAAGCCCTTCTCGTTGTCCCTCGCGGTGCTGGCCAGCTTCAGCTCTAATTGAGCTTTGGCCGCACGTATTGTCTCCCTGCCAGGGGCGAACAGCATCCCTACAGCCCTCCCCTGTCGCCTGACCTGGCTGCCGCCGGCCACGGGCTTTCTTTTTTCTCCCTGTTTCCAGAAGGATATCCCTGGTCAGCCGAGCCGGCCTTCTGCCTCGCCGGCTTGACCTCCTGCACGTTGGGATTGCCTGCCGCTGTGCTTTTGGGAGGTGGTTCTTAAAGGGCGGCCAGCACGGGTGGACCCCAGCACCTTCCAAAGCGCTTTCCCAGGGGGCCTTCCCAAGCGGTTGCCTGAGCAGCCTGAAGGCTGCTCTGCTCACGTGCAGAGTTGAGGTCTTGCTGGCAGGTTTCCTCCTGTCACCCGGTCAAGTCCCGCTGTAGCCGAACGCTGGCACGGCACAAGAACCAGGCGTAGATCGGCGGTTGCAGCGTCCCGAGTCGGACGGGCGTCGTCGTGGTGCGCACGCCCGAAGGATTGCTCTTGTCGTGGTGTCTTTGGCGTGGCCGCAGCCCCTGGGTGGGTGGGCAGGGCCAGCTGGGCAAGGGTGGTGCCGGTGCGAGGCGGCGAGCGGGTGGCTGTGAGCAGCAGGAGGCCTTTGGGTGTGGGAGCAGAGGAGAAGGAAGGTGTGCGGAGGCGAAGCAGCGTGCAGGGAAGCGTGGGGGAAGGAGAGAGGTGTTGTCGGTGTCGGGTGTGTGTAGGTGTAGGCGCCCGCGGGCGTTGTTGTTGTTGTTGTTGTGTGTCTTGTGGGGGTGTGGAGAGGGGCGTAGGCGTAGGAGGAGGAGGGCGCGTAGGCTGTTGAGGTTGTGTAGGGTGCTGGTGTGGCGTGGTGGAGCAGCGTGGTGCGTGCGTGTTTGCGTGCAGAGGGTGGTGCGTGTGCGCGGGCGCACGTGCGTGTCAGGGTGGTGGTGGCGCTGTGGCAGAGGGCGTGCGCGTTAGCGCGTTGTGCGTGCGTGCTGGGTGTGCGGGGTTGTGTGCGTGTGGGTGCGCGTGTGCGTGCGTGCACGCGCGTGCTGGGTGTGGCGGTGCGTGTGACGTGGCGGTGCGGGCTATAGGGGGCGCTGGTGGCGTCCCGCTGCGGGGATCAGTGTGGTCGAAGGGAACTGTCGTGTAGCCCGCGGGGCGGGGGCCCCGGGTTCGATCCCCGTTTTGCCCGCGCCACGGCACCACGGGCCGCCCCGCACCCCGCACCCCGCACCCCGCGCCGCCCTTCTGTCGCTGCCCGCAGCAGCGCCTGGCCCGCACCGAGGCTGGCCCCGCGCGGCCGCCTCCTGCTGCGGTGCCCGCAGCCTTTTTGCCCGGGGGCTCGGGCCTCCCCTTGCCGCGGGAGGGGCCGGGCAGCGCCAGGCAGGAGGGGGCCCGGCTGCTGCCCGGCCCCAAAGGCTTGCCAAAGCCGGCCTGGCAAAGCAAGGCAGCAACAGGCACAGCGGGGCTGGGGGCGCAGGGGGAAGCCCGCAGCAGCTCCACTCCCGGGCTGCCTTCCAGAGGCGGGGGGGCTCTCAGGCTCCCGTTCAACTTGCCGTCGCCCAGAACCCCCAGGTCCCTCTCTGCGGAGCTGCTCTCCAGCCTCCCCTTCCCCAGCCTGTGCGTAGGGCCAGGGGTGTCGTGCCCCAGGTGCAGAGCCTGGCCCTTGCTCCTCTTGGAACTTCATGCGGTTGGGGATTGCCCCGCTCTCCGGTCTGCCCAGATCCCTCTGCAGGGCCTCTCCGCCCTCCAGGGTGTCGACGGCTCCTCCCGATTTTGTGTCATCAGCACCCTGAATTCGTGTTCCTTCCAGCCCTGCAGCCAAGGCATTTACAAAGAGATCAAAGAGCACCGGCCCCGGGATGGATCCCCGCTAGGGACTGGCCGCCAGCGCGATGTAACCCCAGCTACTGTGACCCTCTGGGCCCGGCCCGCCAGCCCATTGCTCCCCCGCGGCATGACGTGCTCATCCAGCTGCGTGCCGGGCGTTTTGTCCGGGAGGAGACTGTGAGAGGCAGTATCGAAGGCTTTACCGACATCCAAGAAGCTTCCACCGAGTGGCTTCCCTTGGCCAGCTAGGTGGGTGACCTTGTCCCAGAAGGAACTGAGGTGTGTTAGGCAGGACTTTCCCCTCGTGAGCCCGTGCTGGCTGGGACCAATGACTGCGTTGCCTTTCAGGTGGTTTTCGGTAACTCCCAGCGTAATCTTCCCCACCATTTTGCCGGGCAGAGGCGCGAGACCGACGGGCCTGTAGTTAGCGGGGTCATCCCTGCCGCCCTTCCCGAAGGCTGGGGCAACGTTTGCCAGCTTCCAGTCAACGGGGTCCTCTCCAGATCCCCAAGAGGACTGAAAAATCATTGCGCGAGGTCTCGCTATGGCATCAGCCAGCTCTTTAAGTACCCTGGGATGAACCCCATCAGGCCCCGTCGACTGCCAGGGGTGGAGGTGGAGCAGCAAGTCGAGCCCAGGTTCAGGGTTTATTAGGAGTTTATCATTGCCGCAGCCATGGGGCTCTAGCCCAGGGCTCTGGGGGTCCCCGAGCCCACCAGGGGTGCTGAAGACAGAAGCGAAGAAAGCCTTAAACGTCTCTGCCTTGCCTATGTCCCCGCTTGTGAGGTGACCGTTCTCAAGAAGCAACGGGCCAATGCTCTCTGTGGCGCGCCTTTTGCCATGAGTGTCTTGAAAAAGCCCTTCTCGTTGTCCCTCGCGGTGCTGGCCAGCTTCAGCTCTAATTGAGCTTTGGCCGCACGTATTGCCTCCCTGCCAGGGGCGAACAGCATCCCTACAGCCCTCCCCTGTCGCCTGACCTGGCTGCCGCCGGCCACGGGCTTTCTTTTTTCTCCCTGTTTCCAGAAGGATATCCCTGGTCAGCCGAGCCGGCCTTCTGCCTCGCCGGCTTGACCTCCTGCACGTTGGGATTGCCTGCCGCTGTGCTTTTGGGAGGTGGTTCTTAAAGGGCGGCCAGCACGGGTGGACCCCAGCACCTTCCAAAGCGCTTTCCCAGGGGGCCTTCCCAAGCGGTTGCCTGAGCAGCCTGAAGGCTGCTCTCCTCACGTGCAGAGTTGAGGTCTTGCTGGCAGGTTTCCTCCTGTCACCCGGTCAAGTCCCGCTGTAGCCGAACGCTGGCACGGCACAAGAACCAGGCGTAGATCGGCGGTTGCAGCGTCCCGAGTCGGACGGGCGGCGTCGTGGTGCGCACGCCCGAAGGATTGCTCTTGTCGTGGTGTCTTTGGCGTGGCCGCAGCCCCTGTGGTGGGTGGGCAGGGCCAGCTGGGCAAGGGTGGTGCCGGTGCGAGGCGGCGAGCGGGTGGCTGTGAGCAGCAGGAGGCCTTTGGGTGTGGGAGCAGAGGAGAAGGAAGGTGTGCGGAGGCGAAGCAGCGTGCAGGGAAGCGTGGGGGAAGGAGAGAGGTGTTGTCGGTGTCGGGTGTGTGTAGGTGTAGGCGCCCGCGGGCGTTGTTGTTGTTGTTGTTGTGTGTCTTGTGGGGGTGTGGAGAGGGGCGTAGGCGTAGGAGGAGGAGGGCGCGTAGGCTGTTGAGGTTGTGTAGGGTGCTGGTGTGGCGTGGTGGAGCGGCGTGGTGGAGCAGCGTGGTGCGTGCGTGTTTGCGTGCAGAGGGTGGTGCGTGTGCGCGGGCGCACGTGCGTGTCAGGGTGGTGGTGGCGCTGTGGCAGAGGGCGTGCGCGTTAGCGCGTTGTGCGTGCGTGCTGGGTGTGCGGGGTTGTGTGTGTGTGGGTGCGCGTGTGCGTGCGTGCACGCGCGTGCTGGGTGTGGCGGTGCGTGTGACGTGGCGGTGCGGGCTATAGGGGGCGCTGGTGGCGTCCCGCTGCGGGGATCAGTGTGGTCGAAGGGAACTGTCGTGTAGCCCGCGGGGCGGGGGCCCCGGGTTCGATCCCCGTTTTGCCCGCGCCACGGCACCACGGGCCGCCCCGCACCCCGCACCCCGCACCCCGCGCCGCCCTTCTGTCGCTGCCCGCAGCAGCGCCTGGCCCGCACCGAGGCTGGCCCCGCGCGGCCGCCTCCTGCTGCGGTGCCCGCAGCCTTTTTGCCCGGGGGCTCGGGCCTCCCCTTGCCGCGGGAGGGGCCGGGCAGCGCCAGGCAGGAGGGGGCCCGGCTGCTGCCCGGCCCCAAAGGCTTGCCAAAGCCGGCCTGGCAAAGCAAGGCAGCAACAGGCACAGCGGGGCTGGGGGCGCAGGGGGAAGCCCGCAGCAGCTCCACTCCCGGGCTGCCTTCCAGAGGCGGGGGGGCTCTCAGGCTCCCGTTCAACTTGCCGTCGCCCAGAACCCCCAGGTCCCTCTCTGCAGAGCTGCTCTCCAGCCTCCCCTTCCCCAGCCTGTGCGTAGGGCCAGGGGTGTCGTGCCCCAGGTGCAGAGCCTGGCCCTTGCTCCTCTTGGAACTTCATGCGGTTGGGGATTGCCCCGCTCTCCGGTCTGCCCAGATCCCTCTGCAGGGCCTCTCCGCCCTCCAGGGTGTCGACGGCTCCTCCCGATTTTGTGTCATCAGCACCCTGAATTCGTGTTCCTTCCAGCCCTGCAGCCAAGGCATTTACAAAGAGATCAAAGAGCACCGGCCCCGGGATGGATCCCCGCTAGGGACTGGCCGCCAGCGCGATGTAACCCCAGCTACTGTGACCCTCTGGGCCCGGCCCGCCAGCCCATTGCTCCCCCGCGGCATGACGTGCTCATCCAGCTGCGTGCCGGGCGTTTTGTCCGGGAGGAGACTGTGAGAGGCAGTATCGAAGGCTTTACCGACATCCAAGAAGCTTCCACCGAGTGGCTTCCCTTGGCCAGCTAGGTGGGTGACCTTGTCCCAGAAGGAACTGAGGTGTGTTAGGCAGGACTTTCCCCTCGTGAGCCCGTGCTGGCTGGGACCAATGACTGCGTTGCCTTTCAGGTGGTTTTCGGTAACTCCCAGCGTAATCTTCCCCACCATTTTGCCGGGCAGAGGCGCGAGACCGACGGGCCTGTAGTTAGCGGGGTCATCCCTGCCGCCCTTCCCGAAGGCTGGGGCAACGTTTGCCAGCTTCCAGTCAACGGGGTCCTCTCCAGATCCCCAAGAGGACTGAAAAATCATTGCGCGAGGTCTCGCTATGGCATCAGCCAGCTCTTTAAGTACCCTGGGATGAACCCCATCAGGCCCCGTCGACTTCCAGGGGTGGAGGTGGAGCAGCAAGTCGAGCCCAGGTTCAGGGTTTATTAGGAGTTTATCATTGCCGCAGCCATGGGGCTCTAGCCCAGGGCTCTGGGGGTCCCCGAGCCCACCAGGGGTGCTGAAGACAGAAGCGAAGAAAGCCTTAAACGTCTCTGCCTTGCCTATGTCCCCGCTTGTGAGGTGACCGTTCTCAAGAAGCAACGGGCCAATGCTCTCTGTGGCGCGCCTTTTGCCATGAGTGTCTTGAAAAAGCCCTTCTCGTTGTCCCTCGCGGTGCTGGCCAGCTTCAGCTCTAATTGAGCTTTGGCCGCACGTATTGCCTCCCTGCCAGGGGCGAACAGCATCCCTACAGCCCTCCCCTGTCGCCTGACCTGGCTGCCGCCGGCCACGGGCTTTCTTTTTTCTCCCTGTTTCCAGAAGGATATCCCTGGTCAGCCGAGCCGGCCTTCTGCCTCGCCGGCTTGACCTCCTGCACGTTGGGATTGCCTGCCGCTGTGCTTTTGGGAGGTGGTTCTTAAAGGGCGGCCAGCACGGGTGGACCCCAGCACCTTCCAAAGCGCTTTCCCAGGGGGCCTTCCCAAGCGGTTGCCTGAGCAGCCTGAAGGCTGCTCTCCTCACGTGCAGAGTTGAGGTCTTGCTGGCAGGTTTCCTCCTGTCACCCGGTCAAGTCCAGCTGTAGCCGAACGCTGGCATGGCACAAGAACCAGGCGTAGATCGGCGGTTGCAGCGTCCCGAGTCGGACGGGCGTCGTCGTGGTGCGCACGCCCGAAGGATTGCTCTTGTCGTGGTGTCTTTGGCGTGGCCGCAGCCCCTGGGTGGGTGGGCAGGGCCAGCTGGGCAAGGGTGGTGCCGGTGCGAGGCGGCGAGCGGGTGGCTGTGAGCAGCAGGAGGCCTTTGGGTGTGGGAGCAGAGGAGAAGGAAGGTGTGCGGAGGCGAAGCAGCGTGCAGGGAAGCGTGGGGGAAGGAGAGAGGTGTTGTCGGTGTCGGGTGTGTGTAGGTGTAGGCGCCCGCGGGCGTTGTTGTTGTTGTTGTTGTGTGTCTTGTGGGGGTGTGGAGAGGGGCGTAGGCGTAGGAGGAGGAGGGCGCGTAGGCTGTTGAGGTTGTGTAGGGTGCTGGTGTGGCGTGGTGGAGCAGCGTGGTGCGTGCGTGTTTGCGTGCAGAGGGTGGTGCGTGTGCGCGGGCGCACGTGCGTGTCAGGGTGGTGGTGGCGCTGTGGCAGAGGGCGTGCGCGTTAGCGCGTTGTGCGTGCGTGCTGGGTGTGCGGGGTTGTGTGTGTGGGTGCGCGTGTGCGTGCGTGCACGCGCGTGCTGGGTGTGGCGGTGCGTGTGACGTGGCGGTGCGGGCTATAGGGGGCGCTGGTGGCGTCCCGCTGCGGGGATCAGTGTGGTCGAAGGGAACTGTCGTGTAGCCCGCGGGGCGGGGGCCCCGGGTTCGATCCCCGTTTTGCCCGCGCCACGGCACCACGGGCCGCCCCGCACCCCGCACCCCGCACCCCGCGCCGCCCTTCTGTCGCTGCCCGCAGCAGCGCCTGGCCCGCACCGAGGCTGGCCCCGCGCGGCCGCCTCCTGCTGCGGTGCCCGCAGCCTTTTTGCCCGGGGGCTCGGGCCTCCCCTTGCCGCGGGAGGGGCCGGGCAGCGCCAGGCAGGAGGGGGCCCGGCTGCTGCCCGGCCCCAAAGGCTTGCCAAAGCCGGCCTGGCAAAGCAAGGCAGCAACAGGCACAGCGGGGCTGGGGGCGCAGGGGGAAGCCCGCAGCAGCTCCACTCCCGGGCTGCCTTCCAGAGGCGGGGGGGCTCTCAGGCTCCCGTTCAACTTGCCGTCGCCCAGAACCCCCAGGTCCCTCTCTGCAGAGCTGCTCTCCAGCCTCCCCTTCCCCAGCCTGTGCGTAGGGCCAGGGGTGTCGTGCCCCAGGTGCAGAGCCTGGCCCTTGCTCCTCTTGGAACTTCATGCGGTTGGGGATTGCCCCGCTCTCCGGTCTGCCCAGATCCCTCTGCAGGGCCTCTCCGCCCTCCAGGGTGTCGACGGCTCCTCCCGATTTTGTGTCATCAGCACCCTGAATTCGTGTTCCTTCCAGCCCTGCAGCCAAGGCATTTACAAAGAGATCAAAGAGCACCGGCCCCGGGATGGATCCCCGCTAGGGACTGGCCGCCAGCGCGATGTAACCCCAGCTACTGTGACCCTCTGGGCCCGGCCCGCCAGCCCATTGCTCCCCCGCGGCGTGACGTGCTCATCCAGCTGCGTGCCGGGCGTTTTGTCCGGGAGGAGACTGTGAGAGGCAGTATCGAAGGCTTTACCGACATCCAAGAAGCTTCCACCGAGTGGCTTCCCTTGGCCAGCTAGGTGGGTGACCTTGTCCCAGAAGGAACTGAGGTGTGTTAGGCAGGACTTTCCCCTCGTGAGCCCGTGCTGGCTGGGACCAATGACTGCGTTGCCTTTCAGGTGGTTTTCGGTAACTCCCAGCGTAATCTTCCCCACCATTTTGCCGGGCAGAGGCGCGAGACCGACGGGCCTGTAGTTAGCGGGGTCATCCCTGCCGCCCTTCCCGAAGGCTGGGGCAACGTTTGCCAGCTTCCAGTCAACGGGGTCCTCTCCAGATCCCCAAGAGGACTGAAAAATCATTGCGCGAGGTCTCGCTATGGCATCAGCCAGCTCTTTAAGTACCCTGGGATGAACCCCATCAGGCCCCGTCGACTTCCAGGGGTGGAGGTGGAGCAGCAAGTCGAGCCCAGGTTCAGGGTTTATTAGGAGTTTATCATTGCCGCAGCCATGGGGCTCTAGCCCAGGGCTCTGGGGGTCCCCGAGCCCACCAGGGGTGCTGAAGACAGAAGCGAAGAAAGCCTTAAACGTCTCTGCCTTGCCTATGTCCCCGCTTGTGAGGTGACCGTTCTCAAGAAGCAACGGGCCAATGCTCTCTGTGGCGCGCCTTTTGCCATGAGTGTCTTGAAAAAGCCCTTCTCGTTGTCCCTCGCGGTGCTGGCCAGCTTCAGCTCTAATTGAGCTTTGGCCGCACGTATTGTCTCCCTGCCAGGGGCGAACAGCATCCCTACAGCCCTCCCCTGTCGCCTGACCTGGCTGCCGCCGGCCACGGGCTTTCTTTTTTCTCCCTGTTTCCAGAAGGATATCCCTGGTCAGCCGAGCCGGCCTTCTGCCTCGCCGGCTTGACCTCCTGCACGTTGGGATTGCCTGCCGCTGTGCTTTTGGGAGGTGGTTCTTAAAGGGCGGCCAGCACGGGTGGACCCCAGCACCTTCCAAAGCGCTTTCCCAGGGGGCCTTCCCAAGCGGTTGCCTGAGCAGCCTGAAGGCTGCTCTCCTCACGTGCAGAGTTGAGGTCTTGCTGGCAGGTTTCCTCCTGTCACCCGGTCAAGTCCAGCTGTAGCCGAACGCTGGCACGGCACAAGAACCAGGCGTAGATCGGCGGTTGCAGCGTCCCGAGTCGGACGGGCGGCGTCGTGGTGCGCACGCCCGAAGGATTGCTCTTGTCGTGGTGTCTTTGGCGTGGCCGCAGCCCCTGTGGTGGGTGGGCAGGGCCAGCTGGGCAAGGGTGGTGCCGGTGCGAGGCGGCGAGCGGGTGGCTGTGAGCAGCAGGAGGCCTTTGGGTGTGGGAGCAGAGGAGAAGGAAGGTGTGCGGAGGCGAAGCAGCGTGCAGGGAAGCGTGGGGGAAGGAGAGAGGTGTTGTCGGTGTCGGGTGTGTGTAGGTGTAGGCGCCCGCGGGCGTTGTTGTTGTTGTTGTTGTGTGTCTTGTGGGGGTGTGGAGAGGGGCGTAGGCGTAGGAGGAGGAGGGCGCGTAGGCTGTTGAGGTTGTGTAGGGTGCTGGTGTGGCGTGGTGGAGCAGCGTGGTGCGTGCGTGTTTGCGTGCAGAGGGTGGTGCGTGTGCGCGGGCGCACGTGCGTGTCAGGGTGGTGGTGGCGCTGTGGCAGAGGGCGTGCGCGTTAGCGCGTTGTGCGTGCGTGCTGGGTGTGCGGGGTTGTGTGTGTGTGGGTGCGCGTGTGCGTGCGTGCACGCGCGTGCTGGGTGTGGCGGTGCGTGTGACGTGGCGGTGCGGGCTATAGGGGGCGCTGGTGGCGTCCCGCTGCGGGGATCAGTGTGGTCGAAGGGAACTGTCGTGTAGCCCGCGGGGCGGGGGCCCCGGGTTCGATCCCCGTTTTGCCCGCGCCACGGCACCACGGGCCGCCCCGCACCCCGCACCCCGCACCCCGCACCCCGCGCCGCCCTTCTGTCGCTGCCCGCAGCAGCGCCTGGCCCGCACCGAGGCTGGCCCCGCGCGGCCGCCTCCTGCTGCGGTGCCCGCAGCCTTTTTGCCCGGGGGCTCGGGCCTCCCCTTGCCGCGGGAGGGGCCGGGCAGCGCCAGGCAGGAGGGGGCCCGGCTGCTGCCCGGCCCCAAAGGCTTGCCAAAGCCGGCCTGGCAAAGCAAGGCAGCAACAGGCACAGCGGGGCTGGGGGCGCAGGGGGAAGCCCGCAGCAGCTCCACTCCCGGGCTGCCTTCCAGAGGCGGGGGGGCTCTCAGGCTCCCGTTCAACTTGCCGTCGCCCAGAACCCCCAGGTCCCTCTCTGCGGAGCTGCTCTCCAGCCTCCCCTTCCCCAGCCTGTGCGTAGGGCCAGGGGTGTCGTGCCCCAGGTGCAGAGCCTGGCCCTTGCTCCTCTTGGAACTTCATGCGGTTGGGGATTGCCCCGCTCTCCGGTCTGCCCAGATCCCTCTGCAGGGCCTCTCCGCCCTCCAGGGTGTCGACGGCTCCTCCCGATTTTGTGTCATCAGCACCCTGAATTCGTGTTCCTTCCAGCCCTGCAGCCAAGGCATTTACAAAGAGATCAAAGAGCACCGGCCCCGGGATGGATCCCCGCTAGGGACTGGCCGCCAGCGCGATGTAACCCCAGCTACTGTGACCCTCTGGGCCCGGCCCGCCAGCCCATTGCTCCCCCGCTGCGTGACGTGCTCATCCAGCTGCGTGCCGGGCGTTTTGTCCGGGAGGAGACTGTGAGAGGCAGTATCGAAGGCTTTACCGACATCCAAGAAGCTTCCACCGAGTGGCTTCCCTTGGCCAGCTAGGTGGGTGACCTTGTCCCAGAAGGAACTGAGGTGTGTTAGGCAGGACTTTCCCCTCGTGAGCCCGTGCTGGCTGGGACCAATGACTGCGTTGCCTTTCAGGTGGTTTTCGGTAACTCCCAGCGTAATCTTCCCCACCATTTTGCCGGGCAGAGGCGCGAGACCGACGGGCCTGTAGTTAGCGGGGTCATCCCTGCCGCCCTTCCCGAAGGCTGGGGCAACGTTTGCCAGCTTCCAGTCAACGGGGTCCTCTCCAGATCCCCAAGAGGACTGAAAAATCATTGCGCGAGGTCTCGCTATGGCATCAGCCAGCTCTTTAAGTACCCTGGGATGAACCCCATCAGGCCCCGTCGACTGCCAGGGGTGGAGGTGGAGCAGCAAGTCGAGCCCAGGTTCAGGGTTTATTAGGAGTTTATCATTGCCGCAGCCATGGGGCTCTAGCCCAGGGCTCTGGGGGTCCCCGAGCCCACCAGGGGTGCTGAAGACAGAAGCGAAGAAAGCCTTAAACGTCTCTGCCTTGCCTATGTCCCCGCTTGTGAGGTGACCGTTCTCAAGAAGCAACGGGCCAATGCTCTCTGTGGCGCGCCTTTTGCCATGAGTGTCTTGAAAAAGCCCTTCTCGTTGTCCCTCGCGGTGCTGGCCAGCTTCAGCTCTAATTGAGCTTTGGCCGCACGTATTGCCTCCCTGCCAGGGGCGAACAGCATCCCTACAGCCCTCCCCTGTCGCCTGACCTGGCTGCCGCCGGCCACGGGCTTTCTTTTTTCTCCCTGTTTCCAGAAGGATATCCCTGGTCAGCCGAGCCGGCCTTCTGCCTCGCCGGCTTGACCTCCTGCACGTTGGGATTGCCTGCCGCTGTGCTTTTGGGAGGTGGTTCTTAAAGGGCGGCCAGCACGGGTGGACCCCAGCACCTTCCAAAGCGCTTTCCCAGGGGGCCTTCCCAAGCGGTTGCCTGAGCAGCCTGAAGGCTGCTCTCCTCACGTGCAGAGTTGAGGTCTTGCTGGCAGGTTTCCTCCTGTCACCCGGTCAAGTCCCGCTGTAGCCGAACGCTGGCACGGCACAAGAACCAGGCGTAGATCGGCGGTTGCAGCGTCCCGAGTCGGACGGGCGGCGTCGTGGTGCGCACGCCCGAAGGATTGCTCTTGTCGTGGTGTCTTTGGCGTGGCCGCAGCCCCTGTGGTGGGTGGGCAGGGCCAGCTGGGCAAGGGTGGTGCCGGTGCGAGGCGGCGAGCGGGTGGCTGTGAGCAGCAGGAGGCCTTTGGGTGTGGGAGCAGAGGAGAAGGAAGGTGTGCGGAGGCGAAGCAGCGTGCAGGGAAGCGTGGGGGAAGGAGAGAGGTGTTGTCGGTGTCGGGTGTGTGTAGGTGTAGGCGCCCGCGGGCGTTGTTGTTGTTGTTGTTGTGTGTCTTGTGGGGGTGTGGAGAGGGGCGTAGGCGTAGGAGGAGGAGGGCGCGTAGGCTGTTGAGGTTGTGTAGGGTGCTGGTGTGGCGTGGTGGAGCAGCGTGGTGCGTGCGTGTTTGCGTGCAGAGGGTGGTGCGTGTGCGCGGGCGCACGTGCGTGTCAGGGTGGTGGTGGCGCTGTGGCAGAGGGCGTGCGCGTTAGCGCGTTGTGCGTGCGTGCTGGGTGTGCGGGGTTGTGTGTGTGTGGGTGCGCGTGTGCGTGCGTGCACGCGCGTGCTGGGTGTGGCGGTGCGTGTGACGTGGCGGTGCGGGCTATAGGGGGCGCTGGTGGCGTCCCGCTGCGGGGATCAGTGTGGTCGAAGGGAACTGTCGTGTAGCCCGCGGGGCGGGGGCCCCGGGTTCGATCCCCGTTTTGCCCGCGCCACGGCACCACGGGCCGCCCCGCACCCCGCACCCCGCACCCCGCGCCGCCCTTCTGTCGCTGCCCGCAGCAGCGCCTGGCCCGCACCGAGGCTGGCCCCGCGCGGCCGCCTCCTGCTGCGGTGCCCGCAGCCTTTTTGCCCGGGGGCTCGGGCCTCCCCTTGCCGCGGGAGGGGCCGGGCAGCGCCAGGCAGGAGGGGGCCCGGCTGCTGCCCGGCCCCAAAGGCTTGCCAAAGCCGGCCTGGCAAAGCAAGGCAGCAACAGGCACAGCGGGGCTGGGGGCGCAGGGGGAAGCCCGCAGCAGCTCCACTCCCGGGCTGCCTTCCAGAGGCGGGGGGGCTCTCAGGCTCCCGTTCAACTTGCCGTCGCCCAGAACCCCCAGGTCCCTCTCTGCAGAGCTGCTCTCCAGCCTCCCCTTCCCCAGCCTGTGCGTAGGGCCAGGGGTGTCGTGCCCCAGGTGCAGAGCCTGGCCCTTGCTCCTCTTGGAACTTCATGCGGTTGGGGATTGCCCCGCTCTCCGGTCTGCCCAGATCCCTCTGCAGGGCCTCTCCGCCCTCCAGGGTGTCGACGGCTCCTCCCGATTTTGTGTCATCAGCACCCTGAATTCGTGTTCCTTCCAGCCCTGCAGCCAAGGCATTTACAAAGAGATCAAAGAGCACCGGCCCCGGGATGGATCCCCGCTAGGGACTGGCCGCCAGCGCGATGTAACCCCAGCTACTGTGACCCTCTGGGCCCGGCCCGCCAGCCCATTGCTCCCCCGCGGCATGACGTGCTCATCCAGCTGCGTGCCGGGCGTTTTGTCCGGGAGGAGACTGTGAGAGGCAGTATCGAAGGCTTTACCGACATCCAAGAAGCTTCCACCGAGTGGCTTCCCTTGGCCAGCTAGGTGGGTGACCTTGTCCCAGAAGGAACTGAGGTGTGTTAGGCAGGACTTTCCCCTCGTGAGCCCGTGCTGGCTGGGACCAATGACTGCGTTGCCTTTCAGGTGGTTTTCGGTAACTCCCAGCGTAATCTTCCCCACCATTTTGCCGGGCAGAGGCGCGAGACCGACGGGCCTGTAGTTAGCGGGGTCATCCCTGCCGCCCTTCCCGAAGGCTGGGGCAACGTTTGCCAGCTTCCAGTCAACGGGGTCCTCTCCAGATCCCCAAGAGGACTGAAAAATCATTGCGCGAGGTCTCGCTATGGCATCAGCCAGCTCTTTAAGTACCCTGGGATGAACCCCATCAGGCCCCGTCGACTTCCAGGGGTGGAGGTGGAGCAGCAAGTCGAGCCCAGGTTCAGGGTTTATTAGGAGTTTATCATTGCCGCAGCCATGGGGCTCTAGCCCAGGGCTCTGGGGGTCCCCGAGCCCACCAGGGGTGCTGAAGACAGAAGCGAAGAAAGCCTTAAACGTCTCTGCCTTGCCTATGTCCCCGCTTGTGAGGTGACCGTTCTCAAGAAGCAACGGGCCAATGCTCTCTGTGGCGCGCCTTTTGCCATGAGTGTCTTGAAAAAGCCCTTCTCGTTGTCCCTCGCGGTGCTGGCCAGCTTCAGCTCTAATTGAGCTTTGGCCGCACGTATTGCCTCCCTGCCAGGGGCGAACAGCATCCCTACAGCCCTCCCCTGTCGCCTGACCTGGCTGCCGCCGGCCACGGGCTTTCTTTTTTCTCCCTGTTTCCAGAAGGATATCCCTGGTCAGCCGAGCCGGCCTTCTGCCTCGCCGGCTTGACCTCCTGCACGTTGGGATTGCCTGCCGCTGTGCTTTTGGGAGGTGGTTCTTAAAGGGCGGCCAGCACGGGTGGACCCCAGCACCTTCCAAAGCGCTTTCCCAGGGGGCCTTCCCAAGCGGTTGCCTGAGCAGCCTGAAGGCTGCTCTCCTCACGTGCAGAGTTGAGGTCTTGCTGGCAGGTTTCCTCCTGTCACCCGGTCAAGTCCAGCTGTAGCCGAACGCTGGCACGGCACAAGAACCAGGCGTAGATCGGCGGTTGCAGCGTCCCGAGTCGGACGGGCGTCGTTGTGGTGCGCACGCCCGAAGGATTGCTCTTGTCGTGGTGTCTTTGGCGTGGCCGCAGCCCCTGGGTGGGTGGGCAGGGCCAGCTGGGCAAGGGTGGTGCCGGTGCGAGGCGGCGAGCGGGTGGCTGTGAGCAGCAGGAGGCCTTTGGGTGTGGGAGCAGAGGAGAAGGAAGGTGTGCGGAGGCGAAGCAGCGTGCAGGGAAGCGTGGGGGAAGGAGAGAGGTGTTGTCGGTGTCGGGTGTGTGTAGGTGTAGGCGCCCGCGGGCGTTGTTGTTGTTGTTGTTGTGTGTCTTGTGGGGGTGTGGAGAGGGGCGTAGGCGTAGGAGGAGGAGGGCGCGTAGGCTGTTGAGGTTGTGTAGGGTGCTGGTGTGGCGTGGTGGAGCAGCGTGGTGCGTGCGTGTTTGCGTGCAGAGGGTGGTGCGTGTGCGCGGGCGCACGTGCGTGTCAGGGTGGTGGTGGCGCTGTGGCAGAGGGCGTGCGCGTTAGCGCGTTGTGCGTGCGTGCTGGGTGTGCGGGGTTGTGTGTGTGTGGGTGCGCGTGTGCGTGCGTGCACGCGCGTGCTGGGTGTGGCGGTGCGTGTGACGTGGCGGTGCGGGCTATAGGGGGCGCTGGTGGCGTCCCGCTGCGGGGATCAGTGTGGTCGAAGGGAACTGTCGTGTAGCCCGCGGGGCGGGGGCCCCGGGTTCGATCCCCGTTTTGCCCGCGCCACGGCACCACGGGCCGCCCCGCACCCCGCACCCCGCACCCCGCGCCGCCCTTCTGTCGCTGCCCGCAGCAGCGCCTGGCCCGCACCGAGGCTGGCCCCGCGCGGCCGCCTCCTGCTGCGGTGCCCGCAGCCTTTTTGCCCGGGGGCTCGGGCCTCCCCTTGCCGCGGGAGGGGCCGGGCAGCGCCAGGCAGGAGGGGGCCCGGCTGCTGCCCGGCCCCAAAGGCTTGCCAAAGCCGGCCTGGCAAAGCAAGGCAGCAACAGGCACAGCGGGGCTGGGGGCGCAGGGGGAAGCCCGCAGCAGCTCCACTCCCGGGCTGCCTTCCAGAGGCGGGGGGGCTCTCAGGCTCCCGTTCAACTTGCCGTCGCCCAGAACCCCCAGGTCCCTCTCTGCAGAGCTGCTCTCCAGCCTCCCCTTCCCCAGCCTGTGCGTAGGGCCAGGGGTGTCGTGCCCCAGGTGCAGAGCCTGGCCCTTGCTCCTCTTGGAACTTCATGCGGTTGGGGATTGCCCCGCTCTCCGGTCTGCCCAGATCCCTCTGCAGGGCCTCTCCGCCCTCCAGGGTGTCGACGGCTCCTCCCGATTTTGTGTCATCAGCACCCTGAATTCGTGTTCCTTCCAGCCCTGCAGCCAAGGCATTTACAAAGAGATCAAAGAGCACCGGCCCCGGGATGGATCCCCGCTAGGGACTGGCCGCCAGCGCGATGTAACCCCAGCTACTGTGACCCTCTGGGCCCGGCCCGCCAGCCCATTGCTCCCCCGCTGCATGACGTGCTCATCCAGCTGCGTGCCGGGCGTTTTGTCCGGGAGGAGACTGTGAGAGGCAGTATCGAAGGCTTTACCGACATCCAAGAAGCTTCCACCGAGTGGCTTCCCTTGGCCAGCTAGGTGGGTGACCTTGTCCCAGAAGGAACTGAGGTGTGTTAGGCAGGACTTTCCCCTCGTGAGCCCGTGCTGGCTGGGACCAATGACTGCGTTGCCTTTCAGGTGGTTTTCGGTAACTCCCAGCGTAATCTTCCCCACCATTTTGCCGGGCAGAGGCGCGAGACCGACGGGCCTGTAGTTAGCGGGGTCATCCCTGCCGCCCTTCCCGAAGGCTGGGGCAACGTTTGCCAGCTTCCAGTCAACGGGGTCCTCTCCAGATCCCCAAGAGGACTGAAAAATCATTGCGCGAGGTCTCGCTATGGCATCAGCCAGCTCTTTAAGTACCCTGGGATGAACCCCATCAGGCCCCGTCGACTTCCAGGGGTGGAGGTGGAGCAGCAAGTCGAGCCCAGGTTCAGGGTTTATTAGGAGTTTATCATTGCCGCAGCCATGGGGCTCTAGCCCAGGGCTCTGGGGGTCCCCGAGCCCACCAGGGGTGCTGAAGACAGAAGCGAAGAAAGCCTTAAACGTCTCTGCCTTGCCTATGTCCCCGCTTGTGAGGTGACCGTTCTCAAGAAGCAACGGGCCAATGCTCTCTGTGGCGCGCCTTTTGCCATGAGTGTCTTGAAAAAGCCCTTCTCGTTGTCCCTCGCGGTGCTGGCCAGCTTCAGCTCTAATTGAGCTTTGGCCGCACGTATTGCCTCCCTGCCAGGGGCGAACAGCATCCCTACAGCCCTCCCCTGTCGCCTGACCTGGCTGCCGCCGGCCACGGGCTTTCTTTTTTCTCCCTGTTTCCAGAAGGATATCCCTGGTCAGCCGAGCCGGCCTTCTGCCTCGCCGGCTTGACCTCCTGCACGTTGGGATTGCCTGCCGCTGTGCTTTTGGGAGGTGGTTCTTAAAGGGCGGCCAGCACGGGTGGACCCCAGCACCTTCCAAAGCGCTTTCCCAGGGGGCCTTCCCAAGCGGTTGCCTGAGCAGCCTGAAGGCTGCTCTCCTCACGTGCAGAGTTGAGGTCTTGCTGGCAGGTTTCCTCCTGTCACCCGGTCAAGTCCAGCTGTAGCCGAACGCTGGCACGGCACAAGAACCAGGCGTAGATCGGCGGTTGCAGCGTCCCGAGTCGGACGGGCGGCGGCGTGGTGCGCACGCCCGAAGGATTGCTCTTGTCGTGGTGTCTTTGGCGTGGCCGCAGCCCCTGGGTGGGTGGGCAGGGCCAGCTGGGCAAGGGTGGTGCCGGTGCGAGGCGGCGAGCGGGTGGCTGTGAGCAGCAGGAGGCCTTTGGGTGTGGGAGCAGAGGAGAAGGAAGGTGTGCGGAGGCGAAGCAGCGCGCAGGGAAGCGTGGGGGAAGGAGAGAGGTGTTGTCGGTGTCGGGTGTGTGTAGGTGTAGGCGCCCGCGGGCGTTGTTGTTGTTGTTGTTGTGTGTCTTGTGGGGGTGTGGAGAGGGGCGTAGGCGTAGGAGGAGGAGGGCGCGTAGGCTGTTGAGGTTGTGTAGGGTGCTGGTGTGGCGTGGTGGAGCAGCGTGGTGCGTGCGTGTTTGCGTGCAGAGGGTGGTGCGTGTGCGCGGGCGCACGTGCGTGTCAGGGTGGTGGTGGCACTGTGGCAGAGGGCGTGCGCGTTAGCGCGTTGTGCGTGCGTGCTGGGTGTGCGGGGTTGTGTGTGTGTGGGTGCGCGTGTGCGTGCGTGCACGCGCGTGCTGGGTGTGGCGGTGCGTGTGACGTGGCGGTGCGGGCTATAGGGGGCGCTGGTGGCGTCCCGCTGCGGGGATCAGTGTGGTCGAAGGGAACTGTCGTGTAGCCCGCGGGGCGGGGGCCCCGGGTTCGATCCCCGTTTTGCCCGCGCCACGGCACCACGGGCCGCCCCGCACCCCGCACCCCGCACCCCGCGCCGCCCTTCTGTCGCTGCCCGCAGCAGCGCCTGGCCCGCACCGAGGCTGGCCCCGCGCGGCCGCCTCCTGCTGCGGTGCCCGCAGCCTTTTTGCCCGGGGGCTCGGGCCTCCCCTTGCCGCGGGAGGGGCCGGGCAGCGCCAGGCAGGAGGGGGCCCGGCTGCTGCCCGGCCCCAAAGGCTTGCCAAAGCCGGCCTGGCAAAGCAAGGCAGCAACAGGCACAGCGGGGCTGGGGGCGCAGGGGGAAGCCCGCAGCAGCTCCACTCCCGGGCTGCCTTCCAGAGGCGGGGGGGCTCTCAGGCTCCCGTTCAACTTGCCGTCGCCCAGAACCCCCAGGTCCCTCTCTGCAGAGCTGCTCTCCAGCCTCCCCTTCCCCAGCCTGTGCGTAGGGCCAGGGGTGTCGTGCCCCAGGTGCAGAGCCTGGCCCTTGCTCCTCTTGAACTTCATGCGGTTGGGGATTGCCCCGCTCTCCGGTCTGCCCAGATCCCTCTGCAGGGCCTCTCCGCCCTCCAGGGTGTCGACGGCTCCTCCCGATTTTGTGTCATCAGCACCCTGAATTCGTGTTCCTTCCAGCCCTGCAGCCAAGGCATTTACAAAGAGATCAAAGAGCACCGGCCCCGGGATGGATCCCCGCTAGGGACTGGCCGCCAGCGCGATGTAACCCCAGCTACTGTGACCCTCTGGGCCCGGCCCGCCAGCCCATTGCTCCCCCGCTGCGTGACGTGCTCATCCAGCTGCGTGCCGGGCGTTTTGTCCGGGAGGAGACTGTGAGAGGCAGTATCGAAGGCTTTACCGACATCCAAGAAGCTTCCACCGAGTGGCTTCCCTTGGCCAGCTAGGTGGGTGACCTTGTCCCAGAAGGAACTGAGGTGTGTTAGGCAGGACTTTCCCCTCGTGAGCCCGTGCTGGCTGGGACCAATGACTGCGTTGCCTTTCAGGTGGTTTTCGGTAACTCCCAGCGTAATCTTCCCCACCATTTTGCCGGGCAGAGGCGCGAGACCGACGGGCCTGTAGTTAGCGGGGTCATCCCTGCCGCCCTTCCCGAAGGCTGGGGCAACGTTTGCCAGCTTCCAGTCAACGGGGTCCTCTCCAGATCCCCAAGAGGACTGAAAAATCATTGCGCGAGGTCTCGCTATGGCATCAGCCAGCTCTTTAAGTACCCTGGGATGAACCCCATCAGGCCCCGTCGACTTCCAGGGGTGGAGGTGGAGCAGCAAGTCGAGCCCAGGTTCAGGGTTTATTAGGAGTTTATCATTGCCGCAGCCATGGGGCTCTAGCCCAGGGCTCTGGGGGTCCCCGAGCCCACCAGGGGTGCTGAAGACAGAAGCGAAGAAAGCCTTAAACGTCTCTGCCTTGCCTATGTCCCCGCTTGTGAGGTGACCGTTCTCAAGAAGCAACGGGCCAATGCTCTCTGTGGCGCGCCTTTTGCCATGAGTGTCTTGAAAAAGCCCTTCTCGTTGTCCCTCGCGGTGCTGGCCAGCTTCAGCTCTAATTGAGCTTTGGCCGCACGTATTGCCTCCCTGCCAGGGGCGAACAGCATCCCTACAGCCCTCCCCTGTCGCCTGACCTGGCTGCCGCCGGCCACGGGCTTTCTTTTTTCTCCCTGTTTCCAGAAGGATATCCCTGGTCAGCCGAGCCGGCCTTCTGCCTCGCCGGCTTGACCTCCTGCACGTTGGGATTGCCTGCCGCTGTGCTTTTGGGAGGTGGTTCTTAAAGGGCGGCCAGCACGGGTGGACCCCAGCACCTTCCAAAGCGCTTTCCCAGGGGGCCTTCCCAAGCGGTTGCCTGAGCAGCCTGAAGGCTGCTCTCCTCACGTGCAGAGTTGAGGTCTTGCTGGCAGGTTTCCTCCTGTCACCCGGTCAAGTCCAGCTGTAGCCGAACGCTGGCACGGCACAAGAACCAGGCGTAGATCGGCGGTTGCAGCGTCCCGAGTCGGACGGGCGGCGTCGTGGTGCGCACGCCCGAAGGATTGCTCTTGTCGTGGTGTCTTTGGCGTGGCCGCAGCCCCTGTGGTGGGTGGGCAGGGCCAGCTGGGCAAGGGTGGTGCCGGTGCGAGGCGGCGAGCGGGTGGCTGTGAGCAGCAGGAGGCCTTTGGGTGTGGGAGCAGAGGAGAAGGAAGGTGTGCGGAGGCGAAGCAGCGTGCAGGGAAGCGTGGGGGAAGGAGAGAGGTGTTGTCGGTGTCGGGTGTGTGTAGGTGTAGGCGCCCGCGGGCGTTGTTGTTGTTGTTGTTGTGTGTCTTGTGGGGGTGTGGAGAGGGGCGTAGGCGTAGGAGGAGGAGGGCGCGTAGGCTGTTGAGGTTGTGTAGGGTGCTGGTGTGGCGTGGTGGAGCAGCGTGGTGCGTGCGTGTTTGCGTGCAGAGGGTGGTGCGTGTGCGCGGGCGCACGTGCGTGTCAGGGTGGTGGTGGCGCTGTGGCAGAGGGCGTGCGCGTTAGCGCGTTGTGCGTGCGTGCTGGGTGTGCGGGGTTGTGTGTGTGTGGGTGCGCGTGTGCGTGCGTGCACGCGCGTGCTGGGTGTGGCGGTGCGTGTGACGTGGCGGTGCGGGCTATAGGGGGCGCTGGTGGCGTCCCGCTGCGGGGATCAGTGTGGTCGAAGGGAACTGTCGTGTAGCCCGCGGGGCGGGGGCCCCGGGTTCGATCCCCGTTTTGCCCGCGCCACGGCACCACGGGCCGCCCCGCACCCCGCGCCCCGCACCCCGCGCCGCCCTTCTGTCGCTGCCCGCAGCAGCGCCTGGCCCGCACCGAGGCTGGCCCCGCGCGGCCGCCTCCTGCTGCGGTGCCCGCAGCCTTTTTGCCCGGGGGCTCGGGCCTCCCCTTGCCGCGGGAGGGGCCGGGCAGCGCCAGGCAGGAGGGGGCCCGGCTGCTGCCCGGCCCCAAAGGCTTGCCAAAGCCGGCCTGGCAAAGCAAGGCAGCAACAGGCACAGCGGGGCTGGGGGCGCAGGGGGAAGCCCGCAGCAGCTCCACTCCCGGGCTGCCTTCCAGAGGCGGGGGGGCTCTCAGGCTCCCGTTCAACTTGCCGTCGCCCAGAACCCCCAGGTCCCTCTCTGCAGAGCTGCTCTCCAGCCTCCCCTTCCCCAGCCTGTGCGTAGGGCCAGGGGTGTCGTGCCCCAGGTGCAGAGCCTGGCCCTTGCTCCTCTTGGAACTTCATGCGGTTGGGGATTGCCCCGCTCTCCGGTCTGCCCAGATCCCTCTGCAGGGCCTCTCCGCCCTCCAGGGTGTCGACGGCTCCTCCCCATTTTGTGTCATCAGCACCCTGAATTCGTGTTCCTTCCAGCCCTGCAGCCAAGGCATTTACAAAGAGATCAAAGAGCACCGGCCCCGGGATGGATCCCCGCTAGGGACTGGCCGCCAGCGCGATGTAACCCCAGCTACTGTGACCCTCTGGGCCCGGCCCGCCAGCCCATTGCTCCCCCGCTGCGTGACGTGCTCATCCAGCTGCGTGCCGGGCGTTTTGTCCGGGAGGAGACTGTGAGAGGCAGTATCGAAGGCTTTACCGACATCCAAGAAGCTTCCACCGAGTGGCTTCCCTTGGCCAGCTAGGTGGGTGACCTTGTCCCAGAAGGAACTGAGGTGTGTTAGGCAGGACTTTCCCCTCGTGAGCCCGTGCTGGCTGGGACCAATGACTGCGTTGCCTTTCAGGTGGTTTTCGGTAACTCCCAGCGTAATCTTCCCCACCATTTTGCCGGGCAGAGGCGCGAGACCGACGGGCCTGTAGTTAGCGGGGTCATCCCTGCCGCCCTTCCCGAAGGCTGGGGCAACGTTTGCCAGCTTCCAGTCAACGGGGTCCTCTCCAGATCCCCAAGAGGACTGAAAAATCATTGCGCGAGGTCTCGCTATGGCATCAGCCAGCTCTTTAAGTACCCTGGGATGAACCCCATCAGGCCCCGTCGACTTCCAGGGGTGGAGGTGGAGCAGCAAGTCGAGCCCAGGTTCAGGGTTTATTAGGAGTTTATCATTGCCGCAGCCATGGGGCTCTAGCCCAGGGCTCTGGGGGTCCCCGAGCCCACCAGGGGTGCTGAAGACAGAAGCGAAGAAAGCCTTAAACGTCTCTGCCTTGCCTATGTCCCCGCTTGTGAGGTGACCGTTCTCAAGAAGCAACGGGCCAATGCTCTCTGTGGCGCGCCTTTTGCCATGAGTGTCTTGAAAAAGCCCTTCTCGTTGTCCCTCGCGGTGCTGGCCAGCTTCAGCTCTAATTGAGCTTTGGCCGCACGTATTGCCTCCCTGCCAGGGGCGAACAGCATCCCTACAGCCCTCCCCTGTCGCCTGACCTGGCTGCCGCCGGCCACGGGCTTTCTTTTTTCTCCCTGTTTCCAGAAGGATATCCCTGGTCAGCCGAGCCGGCCTTCTGCCTCGCCGGCTTGACCTCCTGCACGTTGGGATTGCCTGCCGCTGTGCTTTTGGGAGGTGGTTCTTAAAGGGCGGCCAGCACGGGTGGACCCCAGCACCTTCCAAAGCGCTTTCCCAGGGGGCCTTCCCAAGCGGTTGCCTGAGCAGCCTGAAGGCTGCTCTGCTCACGTGCAGAGTTGAGGTCTTGCTGGCAGGTTTCCTCCTGTCACCCGGTCAAGTCCAGCTGTAGCCGAACGCTGGCACGGCACAAGAACCAGGCGTAGATCGGCGGTTGCAGCGTCCCGAGTCGGACGGGCGTCGTCGTGGTGCGCACGCCCGAAGGATTGCTCTTGTCGTGGTGTCTTTGGCGTGGCCGCAGCCCCTGGGTGGGTGGGCAGGGCCAGCTGGGCAAGGGTGGTGCCGGTGCGAGGCGGCGAGCGGGTGGCTGTGAGCAGCAGGAGGCCTTTGGGTGTGGGAGCAGAGGAGAAGGAAGGTGTGCGGAGGCGAAGCAGCGCGCAGGGAAGCGTGGGGGAAGGAGAGAGGTGTTGTCGGTGTCGGGTGTGTGTAGGTGTAGGCGCCCGCGGGCGTTGTTGTTGTTGTTGTTGTTGTGTGTCTTGTGGGGGTGTGGAGAGGGGCGTAGGCGTAGGAGGAGGAGGGCGCGTAGGCTGTTGAGGTTGTGTAGGGTGCTGGTGTGGCGTGGTGGAGCAGCGTGGTGCGTGCGTGTTTGCGTGCAGAGGGTGGTGCGTGTGCGCGGGCGCACGTGCGTGTCAGGGTGGTGGTGGCGCTGTGGCAGAGGGCGTGCGCGTTAGCGCGTTGTGCGTGCGTGCTGGGTGTGCGGGGTTGTGTGTGTGTGGGTGCGCGTGTGCGTGCGTGCACGCGCGTGCTGGGTGTGGCGGTGCGTGTGACGTGGCGGTGCGGGCTATAGGGGGCGCTGGTGGCGTCCCGCTGCGGGGATCAGTGTGGTCGAAGGGAACTGTCGTGTAGCCCGCGGGGCGGGGGCCCCGGGTTCGATCCCCGTTTTGCCCGCGCCACGGCACCACGGGCCGCCCCGCACCCCGCACCCCGCACCCCGCGCCGCCCTTCTGTCGCTGCCCGCAGCAGCGCCTGGCCCGCACCGAGGCTGGCCCCGCGCGGCCGCCTCCTGCTGCGGTGCCCGCAGCCTTTTTGCCCGGGGGCTCGGGCCTCCCCTTGCCGCGGGAGGGGCCGGGCAGCGCCAGGCAGGAGGGGGCCCGGCTGCTGCCCGGCCCCAAAGGCTTGCCAAAGCCGGCCTGGCAAAGCAAGGCAGCAACAGGCACAGCGGGGCTGGGGGCGCAGGGGGAAGCCCGCAGCAGCTCCACTCCCGGGCTGCCTTCCAGAGGCGGGGGGGCTCTCAGGCTCCCGTTCAACTTGCCGTCGCCCAGAACCCCCAGGTCCCTCTCTGCAGAGCTGCTCTCCAGCCTCCCCTTCCCCAGCCTGTGCGTAGGGCCAGGGGTGTCGTGCCCCAGGTGCAGAGCCTGGCCCTTGCTCCTCTTGGAACTTCATGCGGTTGGGGATTGCCCCGCTCTCCGGTCTGCCCAGATCCCTCTGCAGGGCCTCTCCGCCCTCCAGGGTGTCGACGGCTCCTCCCGATTTTGTGTCATCAGCACCCTGAATTCGTGTTCCTTCCAGCCCTGCAGCCAAGGCATTTACAAAGAGATCAAAGAGCACCGGCCCCGGGATGGATCCCCGCTAGGGACTGGCCGCCAGCGCGATGTAACCCCAGCTACTGTGACCCTCTGGGCCCGGCCCGCCAGCCCATTGCTCCCCCGCTGCGTGACGTGCTCATCCAGCTGCGTGCCGGGCGTTTTGTCCGGGAGGAGACTGTGAGAGGCAGTATCGAAGGCTTTACCGACATCCAAGAAGCTTCCACCGAGTGGCTTCCCTTGGCCAGCTAGGTGGGTGACCTTGTCCCAGAAGGAACTGAGGTGTGTTAGGCAGGACTTTCCCCTCGTGAGCCCGTGCTGGCTGGGACCAATGACTGCGTTGCCTTTCAGGTGGTTTTCGGTAACTCCCAGCGTAATCTTCCCCACCATTTTGCCGGGCAGAGGCGCGAGACCGACGGGCCTGTAGTTAGCGGGGTCATCCCTGCCGCCCTTCCCGAAGGCTGGGGCAACGTTTGCCAGCTTCCAGTCAACGGGGTCCTCTCCAGATCCCCAAGAGGACTGAAAAATCATTGCGCGAGGTCTCGCTATGGCATCAGCCAGCTCTTTAAGTACCCTGGGATGAACCCCATCAGGCCCCGTCGACTTCCAGGGGTGGAGGTGGAGCAGCAAGTCGAGCCCAGGTTCAGGGTTTATTAGGAGTTTATCATTGCCGCAGCCATGGGGCTCTAGCCCAGGGCTCTGGGGGTCCCCGAGCCCACCAGGGGTGCTGAAGACAGAAGCGAAGAAAGCCTTAAACGTCTCTGCCTTGCCTATGTCCCCGCTTGTGAGGTGACCGTTCTCAAGAAGCAACGGGCCAATGCTCTCTGTGGCGCGCCTTTTGCCATGAGTGTCTTGAAAAAGCCCTTCTCGTTGTCCCTCGCGGTGCTGGCCAGCTTCAGCTCTAATTGAGCTTTGGCCGCACGTATTGCCTCCCTGCCAGGGGCGAACAGCATCCCTACAGCCCTCCCCTGTCGCCTGACCTGGCTGCCGCCGGCCACGGGCTTTCTTTTTTCTCCCTGTTTCCAGAAGGATATCCCTGGTCAGCCGAGCCGGCCTTCTGCCTCGCCGGCTTGACCTCCTGCACGTTGGGATTGCCTGCCGCTGTGCTTTTGGGAGGTGGTTCTTAAAGGGCGGCCAGCACGGGTGGACCCCAGCACCTTCCAAAGCGCTTTCCCAGGGGGCCTTCCCAAGCGGTTGCCTGAGCAGCCTGAAGGCTGCTCTCCTCACGTGCAGAGTTGAGGTCTTGCTGGCAGGTTTCCTCCTGTCACCCGGTCAAGTCCAGCTGTAGCCGAACGCTGGCACGGCACAAGAACCAGGCGTAGATCGGCGGTTGCAGCGTCCCGAGTCGGACGGGCGGCGTCGTGGTGCGCACGCCCGAAGGATTGCTCTTGTCGTGGTGTCTTTGGCGTGGCCGCAGCCCCTGTGGTGGGTGGGCAGGGCCAGCTGGGCAAGGGTGGTGCCGGTGCGAGGCGGCGAGCGGGTGGCTGTGAGCAGCAGGAGGCCTTTGGGTGTGGGAGCAGAGGAGAAGGAAGGTGTGCGGAGGCGAAGCAGCGTGCAGGGAAGCGTGGGGGAAGGAGAGAGGTGTTGTCGGTGTCGGGTGTGTGTAGGTGTAGGCGCCCGCGGGCGTTGTTGTTGTTGTTGTTGTGTGTCTTGTGGGGGTGTGGAGAGGGGCGTAGGCGTAGGAGGAGGAGGGCGCGTAGGCTGTTGAGGTTGTGTAGGGTGCTGGTGTGGCGTGGTGGAGCAGCGTGGTGCGTGCGTGTTTGCGTGCAGAGGGTGGTGCGTGTGCGCGGGCGCACGTGCGTGTCAGGGTGGTGGTGGCGCTGTGGCAGAGGGCGTGCGCGTTAGCGCGTTGTGCGTGCGTGCTGGGTGTGCGGGGCTGTGTGTGTGTGGGTGCGCGTGTGCGTGCGTGCACGCGCGTGCTGGGTGTGGCGGTGCGTGTGACGTGGCGGTGCGGGCTATAGGGGGCGCTGGTGGCGTCCCGCTGCGGGGATCAGTGTGGTCGAAGGGAACTGTCGTGTAGCCCGCGGGGCGGGGGCCCCGGGTTCGATCCCCGTTTTGCCCGCGCCACGGCACCACGGGCCGCCCCGCACCCCGCGCCCCGCACCCCGCGCCGCCCTTCTGTCGCTGCCCGCAGCAGCGCCTGGCCCGCACCGAGGCTGGCCCCGCGCGGCCGCCTCCTGCTGCGGTGCCCGCAGCCTTTTTGCCCGGGGGCTCGGGCCTCCCCTTGCCGCGGGAGGGGCCGGGCAGCGCCAGGCAGGAGGGGGCCCGGCTGCTGCCCGGCCCCAAAGGCTTGCCAAAGCCGGCCTGGCAAAGCAAGGCAGCAACAGGCACAGCGGGGCTGGGGGCGCAGGGGGAAGCCCGCAGCAGCTCCACTCCCGGGCTGCCTTCCAGAGGCGGGGGGGCTCTCAGGCTCCCGTTCAACTTGCCGTCGCCCAGAACCCCCAGGTCCCTCTCTGCAGAGCTGCTCTCCAGCCTCCCCTTCCCCAGCCTGTGCGTAGGGCCAGGGGTGTCGTGCCCCAGGTGCAGAGCCTGGCCCTTGCTCCTCTTGGAACTTCATGCGGTTGGGGATTGCCCCGCTCTCCGGTCTGCCCAGATCCCTCTGCAGGGCCTCTCCGCCCTCCAGGGTGTCGACGGCTCCTCCCCATTTTGTGTCATCAGCACCCTGAATTCGTGTTCCTTCCAGCCCTGCAGCCAAGGCATTTACAAAGAGATCAAAGAGCACCGGCCCCGGGATGGATCCCCGCTGGGGACTGGCCGCCAGCGCGATGTAACCCCAGCTACTGTGACCCTCTGGGCCCGGCCCGCCAGCCCATTGCTCCCCCGCGGCATGACGTGCTCATCCAGCTGCGTGCCGGGCGTTTTGTCCGGGAGGAGACTGTGAGAGGCAGTATCGAAGGCTTTACCGACATCCAAGAAGCTTCCACCGAGTGGCTTCCCTTGGCCAGCTAGGTGGGTGACCTTGTCCCAGAAGGAACTGAGGTGTGTTAGGCAGGACTTTCCCCTCGTGAGCCCGTGCTGGCTGGGACCAATGACTGCGTTGCCTTTCAGGTGGTTTTCGGTAACTCCCAGCGTAATCTTCCCCACCATTTTGCCGGGCAGAGGCGCGAGACCGACGGGCCTGTAGTTAGCGGGGTCATCCCTGCCGCCCTTCCCGAAGGCTGGGGCAACGTTTGCCAGCTTCCAGTCAACGGGGTCCTCTCCAGATCCCCAAGAGGACTGAAAAATCATTGCGCGAGGTCTCGCTATGGCATCAGCCAGCTCTTTAAGTACCCTGGGATGAACCCCATCAGGCCCCGTCGACTTCCAGGGGTGGAGGTGGAGCAGCAAGTCGAGCCCAGGTTCAGGGTTTATTAGGAGTTTATCATTGCCGCAGCCATGGGGCTCTAGCCCAGGGCTCTGGGGGTCCCCGAGCCCACCAGGGGTGCTGAAGACAGAAGCGAAGAAAGCCTTAAACGTCTCTGCCTTGCCTATGTCCCCGCTTGTGAGGTGACCGTTCTCAAGAAGCAACGGGCCAATGCTCTCTGTGGCGCGCCTTTTGCCATGAGTGTCTTGAAAAAGCCCTTCTCGTTGTCCCTCGCGGTGCTGGCCAGCTTCAGCTCTAATTGAGCTTTGGCCGCACGTATTGCCTCCCTGCCAGGGGCGAACAGCATCCCTACAGCCCTCCCCTGTCGCCTGACCTGGCTGCCGCCGGCCACGGGCTTTCTTTTTTCTCCCTGTTTCCAGAAGGATATCCCTGGTCAGCCGAGCCGGCCTTCTGCCTCGCCGGCTTGACCTCCTGCACGTTGGGATTGCCTGCCGCTGTGCTTTTGGGAGGTGGTTCTTAAAGGGCGGCCAGCACGGGTGGACCCCAGCACCTTCCAAAGCGCTTTCCCAGGGGGCCTTCCCAAGCGGTTGCCTGAGCAGCCTGAAGGCTGCTCTGCTCACGTGCAGAGTTGAGGTCTTGCTGGCAGGTTTCCTCCTGTCACCCGGTCAAGTCCAGCTGTAGCCGAACGCTGGCACGGCACAAGAACCAGGCGTAGATCGGCGGTTGCAGCGTCCCGAGTCGGACGGGCGTCGTCGTGGTGCGCACGCCCGAAGGATTGCTCTTGTCGTGGTGTCTTTGGCGTGGCCGCAGCCCCTGGGTGGGTGGGCAGGGCCAGCTGGGCAAGGGTGGTGCCGGTGCGAGGCGGCGAGCGGGTGGCTGTGAGCAGCAGGAGGCCTTTGGGTGTGGGAGCAGAGGAGAAGGAAGGTGTGCGGAGGCGAAGCAGCGCGCAGGGAAGCGTGGGGGAAGGAGAGAGGTGTTGTCGGTGTCGGGTGTGTGTAGGTGTAGGCGCCCGCGGGCGTTGTTGTTGTTGTTGTTGTTGTGTGTCTTGTGGGGGTGTGGAGAGGGGCGTAGGCGTAGGAGGAGGAGGGCGCGTAGGCTGTTGAGGTTGTGTAGGGTGCTGGTGTGGCGTGGTGGAGCAGCGTGGTGCGTGCGTGTTTGCGTGCAGAGGGTGGTGCGTGTGCGCGGGCGCACGTGCGTGTCAGGGTGGTGGTGGCGCTGTGGCAGAGGGCGTGCGCGTTAGCGCGTTGTGCGTGCGTGCTGGGTGTGCGGGGTTGTGTGTGTGTGGGTGCGCGTGTGCGTGCGTGCACGCGCGTGCTGGGTGTGGCGGTGCGTGTGACGTGGCGGTGCGGGCTATAGGGGGCGCTGGTGGCGTCCCGCTGCGGGGATCAGTGTGGTCGAAGGGAACTGTCGTGTAGCCCGCGGGGCGGGGGCCCCGGGTTCGATCCCCGTTTTGCCCGCGCCACGGCACCACGGGCCGCCCCGCACCCCGCACCCCGCACCCCGCGCCGCCCTTCTGTCGCTGCCCGCAGCAGCGCCTGGCCCGCACCGAGGCTGGCCCCGCGCGGCCGCCTCCTGCTGCGGTGCCCGCAGCCTTTTTGCCCGGGGGCTCGGGCCTCCCCTTGCCGCGGGAGGGGCCGGGCAGCGCCAGGCAGGAGGGGGCCCGGCTGCTGCCCGGCCCCAAAGGCTTGCCAAAGCCGGCCTGGCAAAGCAAGGCAGCAACAGGCACAGCGGGGCTGGGGGCGCAGGGGGAAGCCCGCAGCAGCTCCACTCCCGGGCTGCCTTCCAGAGGCGGGGGGGCTCTCAGGCTCCCGTTCAACTTGCCGTCGCCCAGAACCCCCAGGTCCCTCTCTGCAGAGCTGCTCTCCAGCCTCCCCTTCCCCAGCCTGTGCGTAGGGCCAGGGGTGTCGTGCCCCAGGTGCAGAGCCTGGCCCTTGCTCCTCTTGAACTTCATGCGGTTGGGGATTGCCCCGCTCTCCGGTCTGCCCAGATCCCTCTGCAGGGCCTCTCCGCCCTCCAGGGTGTCGACGGCTCCTCCCGATTTTGTGTCATCAGCACCCTGAATTCGTGTTCCTTCCAGCCCTGCAGCCAAGGCATTTACAAAGAGATCAAAGAGCACCGGCCCCGGGATGGATCCCCGCTAGGGACTGGCCGCCAGCGCGATGTAACCCCAGCTACTGTGACCCTCTGGGCCCGGCCCGCCAGCCCATTGCTCCCCCGCTGCGTGACGTGCTCATCCAGCTGCGTGCCGGGCGTTTTGTCCGGGAGGAGACTGTGAGAGGCAGTATCGAAGGCTTTACCGACATCCAAGAAGCTTCCACCGAGTGGCTTCCCTTGGCCAGCTAGGTGGGTGACCTTGTCCCAGAAGGAACTGAGGTGTGTTAGGCAGGACTTTCCCCTCGTGAGCCCGTGCTGGCTGGGACCAATGACTGCGTTGCCTTTCAGGTGGTTTTCGGTAACTCCCAGCGTAATCTTCCCCACCATTTTGCCGGGCAGAGGCGCGAGACCGACGGGCCTGTAGTTAGCGGGGTCATCCCTGCCGCCCTTCCCGAAGGCTGGGGCAACGTTTGCCAGCTTCCAGTCAACGGGGTCCTCTCCAGATCCCCAAGAGGACTGAAAAATCATTGCGCGAGGTCTCGCTATGGCATCAGCCAGCTCTTTAAGTACCCTGGGATGAACCCCATCAGGCCCCGTCGACTTCCAGGGGTGGAGGTGGAGCAGCAAGTCGAGCCCAGGTTCAGGGTTTATTAGGAGTTTATCATTGCCGCAGCCATGGGGCTCTAGCCCAGGGCTCTGGGGGTCCCCGAGCCCACCAGGGGTGCTGAAGACAGAAGCGAAGAAAGCCTTAAACGTCTCTGCCTTGCCTATGTCCCCGCTTGTGAGGTGACCGTTCTCAAGAAGCAACGGGCCAATGCTCTCTGTGGCGCGCCTTTTGCCATGAGTGTCTTGAAAAAGCCCTTCTCGTTGTCCCTCGCGGTGCTGGCCAGCTTCAGCTCTAATTGAGCTTTGGCCGCACGTATTGCCTCCCTGCCAGGGGCGAACAGCATCCCTACAGCCCTCCCCTGTCGCCTGACCTGGCTGCCGCCGGCCACGGGCTTTCTTTTTTCTCCCTGTTTCCAGAAGGATATCCCTGGTCAGCCGAGCCGGCCTTCTGCCTCGCCGGCTTGACCTCCTGCACGTTGGGATTGCCTGCCGCTGTGCTTTTGGGAGGTGGTTCTTAAAGGGCGGCCAGCACGGGTGGACCCCAGCACCTTCCAAAGCGCTTTCCCAGGGGGCCTTCCCAAGCGGTTGCCTGAGCAGCCTGAAGGCTGCTCTCCTCACGTGCAGAGTTGAGGTCTTGCTGGCAGGTTTCCTCCTGTCACCCGGTCAAGTCCAGCTGTAGCCGAACGCTGGCACGGCACAAGAACCAGGCGTAGATCGGCGGTTGCAGCGTCCCGAGTCGGACGGGCGGCGTCGTGGTGCGCACGCCCGAAGGATTGCTCTTGTCGTGGTGTCTTTGGCGTGGCCGCAGCCCCTGTGGTGGGTGGGCAGGGCCAGCTGGGCAAGGGTGGTGCCGGTGCGAGGCGGCGAGCGGGTGGCTGTGAGCAGCAGGAGGCCTTTGGGTGTGGGAGCAGAGGAGAAGGAAGGTGTGCGGAGGCGAAGCAGCGCGCAGGGAAGCGTGGGGGAAGGAGAGAGGTGTTGTCGGTGTCGGGTGTGTGTAGGTGTAGGCGCCCGCGGGCGTTGTTGTTGTTGTTGTTGTTGTGTGTCTTGTGGGGGTGTGGAGAGGGGCGTAGGCGTAGGAGGAGGAGGGCGCGTAGGCTGTTGAGGTTGTGTAGGGTGCTGGTGTGGCGTGGTGGAGCAGCGTGGTGCGTGCGTGTTTGCGTGCAGAGGGTGGTGCGTGTGCGCGGGCGCACGTGCGTGTCAGGGTGGTGGTGGCGCTGTGGCAGAGGGCGTGCGCGTTAGCGCGTTGTGCGTGCGTGCTGGGTGTGCGGGGTTGTGTGTGTGTGGGTGCGCGTGTGCGTGCGTGCACGCGCGTGCTGGGTGTGGCGGTGCGTGTGACGTGGCGGTGCGGGCTATAGGGGGCGCTGGTGGCGTCCCGCTGCGGGGATCAGTGTGGTCGAAGGGAACTGTCGTGTAGCCCGCGGGGCGGGGGCCCCGGGTTCGATCCCCGTTTTGCCCGCGCCACGGCACCACGGGCCGCCCCGCACCCCGCACCCCGCACCCCGCGCCGCCCTTCTGTCGCTGCCCGCAGCAGCGCCTGGCCCGCACCGAGGCTGGCCCCGCGCGGCCGCCTCCTGCTGCGGTGCCCGCAGCCTTTTTGCCCGGGGGCTCGGGCCTCCCCTTGCCGCGGGAGGGGCCGGGCAGCGCCAGGCAGGAGGGGGCCCGGCTGCTGCCCGGCCCCAAAGGCTTGCCAAAGCCGGCCTGGCAAAGCAAGGCAGCAACAGGCACAGCGGGGCTGGGGGCGCAGGGGGAAGCCCGCAGCAGCTCCACTCCCGGGCTGCCTTCCAGAGGCGGGGGGGCTCTCAGGCTCCCGTTCAACTTGCCGTCGCCCAGAACCCCCAGGTCCCTCTCTGCAGAGCTGCTCTCCAGCCTCCCCTTCCCCAGCCTGTGCGTAGGGCCAGGGGTGTCGTGCCCCAGGTGCAGAGCCTGGCCCTTGCTCCTCTTGAACTTCATGCGGTTGGGGATTGCCCCGCTCTCCGGTCTGCCCAGATCCCTCTGCAGGGCCTCTCCGCCCTCCAGGGTGTCGACGGCTCCTCCCGATTTTGTGTCATCAGCACCCTGAATTCGTGTTCCTTCCAGCCCTGCAGCCAAGGCATTTACAAAGAGATCAAAGAGCACCGGCCCCGGGATGGATCCCCGCTAGGGACTGGCCGCCAGCGCGATGTAACCCCAGCTACTGTGACCCTCTGGGCCCGGCCCGCCAGCCCATTGCTCCCCCGCTGCGTGACGTGCTCATCCAGCTGCGTGCCGGGCGTTTTGTCCGGGAGGAGACTGTGAGAGGCAGTATCGAAGGCTTTACCGACATCCAAGAAGCTTCCACCGAGTGGCTTCCCTTGGCCAGCTAGGTGGGTGACCTTGTCCCAGAAGGAACTGAGGTGTGTTAGGCAGGACTTTCCCCTCGTGAGCCCGTGCTGGCTGGGACCAATGACTGCGTTGCCTTTCAGGTGGTTTTCGGTAACTCCCAGCGTAATCTTCCCCACCATTTTGCCGGGCAGAGGCGCGAGACCGACGGGCCTGTAGTTAGCGGGGTCATCCCTGCCGCCCTTCCCGAAGGCTGGGGCAACGTTTGCCAGCTTCCAGTCAACGGGGTCCTCTCCAGATCCCCAAGAGGACTGAAAAATCATTGCGCGAGGTCTCGCTATGGCATCAGCCAGCTCTTTAAGTACCCTGGGATGAACCCCATCAGGCCCCGTCGACTTCCAGGGGTGGAGGTGGAGCAGCAAGTCGAGCCCAGGTTCAGGGTTTATTAGGAGTTTATCATTGCCGCAGCCATGGGGCTCTAGCCCAGGGCTCTGGGGGTCCCCGAGCCCACCAGGGGTGCTGAAGACAGAAGCGAAGAAAGCCTTAAACGTCTCTGCCTTGCCTATGTCCCCGCTTGTGAGGTGACCGTTCTCAAGAAGCAACGGGCCAATGCTCTCTGTGGCGCGCCTTTTGCCATGAGTGTCTTGAAAAAGCCCTTCTCGTTGTCCCTCGCGGTGCTGGCCAGCTTCAGCTCTAATTGAGCTTTGGCCGCACGTATTGCCTCCCTGCCAGGGGCGAACAGCATCCCTACAGCCCTCCCCTGTCGCCTGACCTGGCTGCCGCCGGCCACGGGCTTTCTTTTTTCTCCCTGTTTCCAGAAGGATATCCCTGGTCAGCCGAGCCGGCCTTCTGCCTCGCCGGCTTGACCTCCTGCACGTTGGGATTGCCTGCCGCTGTGCTTTTGGGAGGTGGTTCTTAAAGGGCGGCCAGCACGGGTGGACCCCAGCACCTTCCAAAGCGCTTTCCCAGGGGGCCTTCCCAAGCGGTTGCCTGAGCAGCCTGAAGGCTGCTCTCCTCACGTGCAGAGTTGAGGTCTTGCTGGCAGGTTTCCTCCTGTCACCCGGTCAAGTCCAGCTGTAGCCGAACGCTGGCACGGCACAAGAACCAGGCGTAGATCGGCGGTTGCAGCGTCCCGAGTCGGACGGGCGGCGTCGTGGTGCGCACGCCCGAAGGATTGCTCTTGTCGTGGTGTCTTTGGCGTGGCCGCAGCCCCTGTGGTGGGTGGGCAGGGCCAGCTGGGCAAGGGTGGTGCCGGTGCGAGGCGGCGAGCGGGTGGCTGTGAGCAGCAGGAGGCCTTTGGGTGTGGGAGCAGAGGAGAAGGAAGGTGTGCGGAGGCGAAGCAGCGCGCAGGGAAGCGTGGGGGAAGGAGAGAGGTGTTGTCGGTGTCGGGTGTGTGTAGGTGTAGGCGCCCGCGGGCGTTGTTGTTGTTGTTGTTGTTGTGTGTCTTGTGGGGGTGTGGAGAGGGGCGTAGGCGTAGGAGGAGGAGGGCGCGTAGGCTGTTGAGGTTGTGTAGGGTGCTGGTGTGGCGTGGTGGAGCAGCGTGGTGCGTGCGTGTTTGCGTGCAGAGGGTGGTGCGTGTGCGCGGGCGCACGTGCGTGTCAGGGTGGTGGTGGCGCTGTGGCAGAGGGCGTGCGCGTTAGCGCGTTGTGCGTGCGTGCTGGGTGTGCGGGGTTGTGTGTGTGTGGGTGCGCGTGTGCGTGCGTGCACGCGCGTGCTGGGTGTGGCGGTGCGTGTGACGTGGCGGTGCGGGCTATAGGGGGCGCTGGTGGCGTCCCGCTGCGGGGATCAGTGTGGTCGAAGGGAACTGTCGTGTAGCCCGCGGGGCGGGGGCCCCGGGTTCGATCCCCGTTTTGCCCGCGCCACGGCACCACGGGCCGCCCCGCACCCCGCACCCCGCACCCCGCGCCGCCCTTCTGTCGCTGCCCGCAGCAGCGCCTGGCCCGCACCGAGGCTGGCCCCGCGCGGCCGCCTCCTGCTGCGGTGCCCGCAGCCTTTTTGCCCGGGGGCTCGGGCCTCCCCTTGCCGCGGGAGGGGCCGGGCAGCGCCAGGCAGGAGGGGGCCCGGCTGCTGCCCGGCCCCAAAGGCTTGCCAAAGCCGGCCTGGCAAAGCAAGGCAGCAACAGGCACAGCGGGGCTGGGGGCGCAGGGGGAAGCCCGCAGCAGCTCCACTCCCGGGCTGCCTTCCAGAGGCGGGGGGGCTCTCAGGCTCCCGTTCAACTTGCCGTCGCCCAGAACCCCCAGGTCCCTCTCTGCAGAGCTGCTCTCCAGCCTCCCCTTCCCCAGCCTGTGCGTAGGGCCAGGGGTGTCGTGCCCCAGGTGCAGAGCCTGGCCCTTGCTCCTCTTGGAACTTCATGCGGTTGGGGATTGCCCCGCTCTCCGGTCTGCCCAGATCCCTCTGCAGGGCCTCTCCGCCCTCCAGGGTGTCGACGGCTCCTCCCGATTTTGTGTCATCAGCACCCTGAATTCGTGTTCCTTCCAGCCCTGCAGCCAAGGCATTTACAAAGAGATCAAAGAGCACCGGCCCCGGGATGGATCCCCGCTAGGGACTGGCCGCCAGCGCGATGTAACCCCAGCTACTGTGACCCTCTGGGCCCGGCCCGCCAGCCCATTGCTCCCCCGCGGCATGACGTGCTCATCCAGCTGCGTGCCGGGCGTTTTGTCCGGGAGGAGACTGTGAGAGGCAGTATCGAAGGCTTTACCGACATCCAAGAAGCTTCCACCGAGTGGCTTCCCTTGGCCAGCTAGGTGGGTGACCTTGTCCCAGAAGGAACTGAGGTGTGTTAGGCAGGACTTTCCCCTCGTGAGCCCATGCTGGCTGGGACCAATGACTGCGTTGCCTTTCAGGTGGTTTTCGGTAACTCCCAGCGTAATCTTCCCCACCATTTTGCCGGGCAGAGGCGCGAGACCGACGGGCCTGTAGTTAGCGGGGTCATCCCTGCCGCCCTTCCCGAAGGCTGGGGCAACGTTTGCCAGCTTCCAGTCAACGGGGTCCTCTCCAGATCCCCAAGAGGACTGAAAAATCATTGCGCGAGGTCTCGCTATGGCATCAGCCAGCTCTTTAAGTACCCTGGGATGAACCCCATCAGGCCCCGTCGACTTCCAGGGGTGGAGGTGGAGCAGCAAGTCGAGCCCAGGTTCAGGGTTTATTAGGAGTTTATCATTGCCGCAGCCATGGGGCTCTAGCCCAGGGCTCTGGGGGTCCCCGAGCCCACCAGGGGTGCTGAAGACAGAAGCGAAGAAAGCCTTAAACGTCTCTGCCTTGCCTATGTCCCCGCTTGTGAGGTGACCGTTCTCAAGAAGCAACGGGCCAATGCTCTCTGTGGCGCGCCTTTTGCCATGAGTGTCTTGAAAAAGCCCTTCTCGTTGTCCCTCGCGGTGCTGGCCAGCTTCAGCTCTAATTGAGCTTTGGCCGCACGTATTGCCTCCCTGCCAGGGGCGAACAGCATCCCTACAGCCCTCCCCTGTCGCCTGACCTGGCTGCCGCCGGCCACGGGCTTTCTTTTTTCTCCCTGTTTCCAGAAGGATATCCCTGGTCAGCCGAGCCGGCCTTCTGCCTCGCCGGCTTGACCTCCTGCACGTTGGGATTGCCTGCCGCTGTGCTTTTGGGAGGTGGTTCTTAAAGGGCGGCCAGCACGGGTGGACCCCAGCACCTTCCAAAGCGCTTTCCCAGGGGGCCTTCCCAAGCGGTTGCCTGAGCAGCCTGAAGGCTGCTCTGCTCACGTGCAGAGTTGAGGTCTTGCTGGCAGGTTTCCTCCTGTCACCCGGTCAAGTCCAGCTGTAGCCGAACGCTGGCACGGCACAAGAACCAGGCGTAGATCGGCGGTTGCAGCGTCCCGAGTCGGACGGGCGGTGTCGTGGTGCGCACGCCCGAAGGATTGCTCTTGTCGTGGTGTCTTTGGCGTGGCCGCAGCCCCTGTGGTGGGTGGGCAGGGCCAGCTGGGCAAGGGTGGTGCCGGTGCGAGGCGGCGAGCGGGTGGCTGTGAGCAGCAGGAGGCCTTTGGGTGTGGGAGCAGAGGAGAAGGAAGGTGTGCGGAGGCGAAGCAGCGTGCAGGGAAGCGTGGGGGAAGGAGAGAGGTGTTGTCGGTGTCGGGTGTGTGTAGGTGTAGGCGCCCGCGGGCGTTGTTGTTGTTGTTGTTGTGTGTCTTGTGGGGGTGTGGAGAGGGGCGTAGGCGTAGGAGGAGGAGGGCGCGTAGGCTGTTGAGGTTGTGTAGGGTGCTGGTGTGGCGTGGTGGAGCAGCGTGGTGCGTGCGTGTTTGCGTGCAGAGGGTGGTGCGTGTGCGCGGGCGCACGTGCGTGTCAGGGTGGTGGTGGCGCTGTGGCAGAGGGCGTGCGCGTTAGCGCGTTGTGCGTGCGTGCTGGGTGTGCGGGGTTGTGTGTGTGGGTGCGCGTGTGCGTGCGTGCACGCGCGTGCTGGGTGTGGCGGTGCGTGTGACGTGGCGGTGCGGGCTATAGGGGGCGCTGGTGGCGTCCCGCTGCGGGGATCAGTGTGGTCGAAGGGAACTGTCGTGTAGCCCGCGGGGCGGGGGCCCCGGGTTCGATCCCCGTTTTGCCCGCGCCACGGCACCACGGGCCGCCCCGCACCCCGCACCCCGCACCCCGCGCCGCCCTTCTGTCGCTGCCCGCAGCAGCGCCTGGCCCGCACCGAGGCTGGCCCCGCGCGGCCGCCTCCTGCTGCGGTGCCCGCAGCCTTTTTGCCCGGGGGCTCGGGCCTCCCCTTGCCGCGGGAGGGGCCGGGCAGCGCCAGGCAGGAGGGGGCCCGGCTGCTGCCCGGCCCCAAAGGCTTGCCAAAGCCGGCCTGGCAAAGCAAGGCAGCAACAGGCACAGCGGGGCTGGGGGCGCAGGGGGAAGCCCGCAGCAGCTCCACTCCCGGGCTGCCTTCCAGAGGCGGGGGGGCTCTCAGGCTCCCGTTCAACTTGCCGTCGCCCAGAACCCCCAGGTCCCTCTCTGCAGAGCTGCTCTCCAGCCTCCCCTTCCCCAGCCTGTGCGTAGGGCCAGGGGTGTCGTGCCCCAGGTGCAGAGCCTGGCCCTTGCTCCTCTTGGAACTTCATGCGGTTGGGGATTGCCCCGCTCTCCGGTCTGCCCAGATCCCTCTGCAGGGCCTCTCCGCCCTCCAGGGTGTCGACGGCTCCTCCCGATTTTGTGTCATCAGCACCCTGAATTCGTGTTCCTTCCAGCCCTGCAGCCAAGGCATTTACAAAGAGATCAAAGAGCACCGGCCCCGGGATGGATCCCCGCTAGGGACTGGCCGCCAGCGCGATGTAACCCCAGCTACTGTGACCCTCTGGGCCCGGCCCGCCAGCCCATTGCTCCCCCGCGGCATGACGTGCTCATCCAGCTGCGTGCCGGGCGTTTTGTCCGGGAGGAGACTGTGAGAGGCAGTATCGAAGGCTTTACCGACATCCAAGAAGCTTCCACCGAGTGGCTTCCCTTGGCCAGCTAGGTGGGTGACCTTGTCCCAGAAGGAACTGAGGTGTGTTAGGCAGGACTTTCCCCTCGTGAGCCCGT
Source organism: Phalacrocorax carbo (assembly GCF_963921805.1). Taxonomy (NCBI): domain Eukaryota; kingdom Metazoa; phylum Chordata; class Aves; order Suliformes; family Phalacrocoracidae; genus Phalacrocorax; species Phalacrocorax carbo. Next base: position 3,846,937 of record NC_087528.1, read on the forward strand.
GCTGGCTGGGACCAATGACTGCGTTGCCTTTCAGGTGGTTTTCGGTAACTCCCAGCGTAATCTTCCCCACCATTTTGCCGGGCAGAGGCGCGAGACCGACGGGCCTGTAGTTAGCGGGGTCATCCCTGCCGCCCTTCCCGAAGGCTGGGGCAACGTTTGCCAGCTTCCAGTCAACAGGGTCCTCTCCAGATCCCCAAGAGGACTGAAAAATCATTGCGCGAGGTCTCGCTATGGCATCAGCCAGCTCTTTAAGTACCCTGGGATGAACCCCATCAGGCCCCGTCGACTTCCAGGGGTGGAGGTGGAGCAGCAAGTCGAGCCCAGGTTCAGGGTTTATTAGGAGTTTATCATTGCCGCAGCCATGGGGCTCTAGCCCAGGGCTCTGGGGGTCCCCGAGCCCACCAGGGGTGCTGAAGACAGAAGCGAAGAAAGCCTTAAACGTCTCTGCCTTGCCTATGTCCCCGCTTGTGAGGTGACCGTTCTCAAGAAGCAACGGGCCAATGCTCTCTGTGGCGCGCCTTTTGCCATGAGTGTCTTGAAAAAGCCCTTCTCGTTGTCCCTCGCGGTGCTGGCCAGCTTCAGCTCTAATTGAGCTTTGGCCGCACGTATTGCCTCCCTGCCAGGGGCGAACAGCATCCCTACAGCCCTCCCCTGTCGCCTGACCTGGCTGCCGCCGGCCACGGGCTTTCTTTTTTCTCCCTGTTTCCAGAAGGATATCCCTGGTCAGCCGAGCCGGCCTTCTGCCTCGCCGGCTTGACCTCCTGCACGTTGGGATTGCCTGCCGCTGTGCTTTTGGGAGGTGGTTCTTAAAGGGCGGCCAGCACGGGTGGACCCCAGCACCTTCCAAAGCGCTTTCCCAGGGGGCCTTCCCAAGCGGTTGCCTGAGCAGCCTGAAGGCTGCTCTGCTCACGTGCAGAGTTGAGGTCTTGCTGGCAGGTTTCCTCCTGTCACCCGGTCAAGTCCAGCTGTAGCCGAACGCTGGCACGGCACAAGAACCAGGCGTAGATCGGCGGTTGCAGCGTCCCGAGTCGGACGGGCGGCGTCGTGGTGCGCACGCCCGAAGGATTGCTCTTGTCGTGGTGTCTTTGGCGTGGCCGCAGCCCCTGTGGTGGGTGGGCAGGGCCAGCTGGGCAAGGGTGGTGCCGGTGCGAGGCGGCGAGCGGGTGGCTGTGAGCAGCAGGAGGCCTTTGGGTGTGGGAGCAGAGGAGAAGGAAGGTGTGCGGAGGCGAAGCAGCGTGCAGGGAAGCGTGGGGGAAGGAGAGAGGTGTTGTCGGTGTCGGGTGTGTGTAGGTGTAGGCGCCCGCGGGCGTTGTTGTTGTTGTTGTTGTGTGTCTTGTGGGGGTGTGGAGAGGGGCGTAGGCGTAGGAGGAGGAGGGCGCGTAGGCTGTTGAGGTTGTGTAGGGTGCTGGTGTGGCGTGGTGGAGCAGCGTGGTGCGTGCGTGTTTGCGTGCAGAGGGTGGTGCGTGTGCGCGGGCGCACGTGCGTGTCAGGGTGGTGGTGGCGCTGTGGCAGAGGGCGTGCGCGTTAGCGCGTTGTGCGTGCGTGCTGGGTGTGCGGGGTTGTGTGTGTGGGTGCGCGTGTGCGTGCGTGCACGCGCGTGCTGGGTGTGGCGGTGCGTGTGACGTGGCGGTGCGGGCTATAGGGGGCGCTGGTGGCGTCCCGCTGCGGGGATCAGTGTGGTCGAAGGGAACTGTCGTGTAGCCCGCGGGGCGGGGGCCCCGGGTTCGATCCCCGTTTTGCCCGCGCCACGGCACCACGGGCCGCCCCGCACCCCGCGCCCCGCACCCCGCGCCGCCCTTCTGTCGCTGCCCGCAGCAGCGCCTGGCCCGCACCGAGGCTGGCCCCGCGCGGCCGCCTCCTGCTGCGGTGCCCGCAGCCTTTTTGCCCGGGGGCTCGGGCCTCCCCTTGCCGCGGGAGGGGCCGGGCAGCGCCAGGCAGGAGGGGGCCCGGCTGCTGCCCGGCCCCAAAGGCTTGCCAAAGCCGGCCTGGCAAAGCAAGGCAGCAACAGGCACAGCGGGGCTGGGGGCGCAGGGGGAAGCCCGCAGCAGCTCCACTCCCGGGCTGCCTTCCAGAGGCGGGGGGGCTCTCAGGCTCCCGTTCAACTTGCCGTCGCCCAGAACCCCCAGGTCCCTCTCTGCAGAGCTGCTCTCCAGCCTCCCCTTCCCCAGCCTGTGCGTAGGGCCAGGGGTGTCGTGCCCCAGGTGCAGAGCCTGGCCCTTGCTCCTCTTGGAACTTCATGCGGTTGGGGATTGCCCCGCTCTCCGGTCTGCCCAGATCCCTCTGCAGGGCCTCTCCGCCCTCCAGGGTGTCGACGGCTCCTCCCGATTTTGTGTCATCAGCACCCTGAATTCGTGTTCCTTCCAGCCCTGCAGCCAAGGCATTTACAAAGAGATCAAAGAGCACCGGCCCCGGGATGGATCCCCGCTAGGGACTGGCCGCCAGCGCGATGTAACCCCAGCTACTGTGACCCTCTGGGCCCGGCCCGCCAGCCCATTGCTCCCCCGCGGCATGACGTGCTCATCCAGCTGCGTGCCGGGCGTTTTGTCCGGGAGGAGACTGTGAGAGGCAGTATCGAAGGCTTTACCGACATCCAAGAAGCTTCCACCGAGTGGCTTCCCTTGGCCAGCTAGGTGGGTGACCTTGTCCCAGAAGGAACTGAGGTGTGTTAGGCAGGACTTTCCCCTCGTGAGCCCGTGCTGGCTGGGACCAATGACTGCGTTGCCTTTCAGGTGGTTTTCGGTAACTCCCAGCGTAATCTTCCCCACCATTTTGCCGGGCAGAGGCGCGAGACCGACGGGCCTGTAGTTAGCGGGGTCATCCCTGCCGCCCTTCCCGAAGGCTGGGGCAACGTTTGCCAGCTTCCAGTCAACGGGGTCCTCTCCAGATCCCCAAGAGGACTGAAAAATCATTGCGCGAGGTCTCGCTATGGCATCAGCCAGCTCTTTAAGTACCCTGGGATGAACCCCATCAGGCCCCGTCGACTTCCAGGGGTGGAGGTGGAGCAGCAAGTCGAGCCCAGGTTCAGGGTTTATTAGGAGTTTATCATTGCCGCAGCCATGGGGCTCTAGCCCAGGGCTCTGGGGGTCCCCGAGCCCACCAGGGGTGCTGAAGACAGAAGCGAAGAAAGCCTTAAACGTCTCTGCCTTGCCTATGTCCCCGCTTGTGAGGTGACCGTTCTCAAGAAGCAACGGGCCAATGCTCTCTGTGGCGCGCCTTTTGCCATGAGTGTCTTGAAAAAGCCCTTCTCGTTGTCCCTCGCGGTGCTGGCCAGCTTCAGCTCTAATTGAGCTTTGGCCGCACGTATTGCCTCCCTGCCAGGGGCGAACAGCATCCCTACAGCCCTCCCCTGTCGCCTGACCTGGCTGCCGCCGGCCACGGGCTTTCTTTTTTCTCCCTGTTTCCAGAAGGATATCCCTGGTCAGCCGAGCCGGCCTTCTGCCTCGCCGGCTTGACCTCCTGCACGTTGGGATTGCCTGCCGCTGTGCTTTTGGGAGGTGGTTCTTAAAGGGCGGCCAGCACGGGTGGACCCCAGCACCTTCCAAAGCGCTTTCCCAGGGGGCCTTCCCAAGCGGTTGCCTGAGCAGCCTGAAGGCTGCTCTCCTCACGTGCAGAGTTGAGGTCTTGCTGGCAGGTTTCCTCCTGTCACCCGGTCAAGTCCAGCTGTAGCCGAACGCTGGCACGGCACAAGAACCAGGCGTAGATCGGCGGTTGCAGCGTCCCGAGTCGGACGGGCGGCGTCGTGGTGCGCACGCCCGAAGGATTGCTCTTGTCGTGGTGTCTTTGGCGTGGCCGCAGCCCCTGTGGTGGGTGGGCAGGGCCAGCTGGGCAAGGGTGGTGCCGGTGCGAGGCGGCGAGCGGGTGGCTGTGAGCAGCAGGAGGCCTTTGGGTGTGGGAGCAGAGGAGAAGGAAGGTGTGCGGAGGCGAAGCAGCGTGCAGGGAAGCGTGGGGGAAGGAGAGAGGTGTTGTCGGTGTCGGGTGTGTGTAGGTGTAGGCGCCCGCGGGCGTTGTTGTTGTTGTTGTTGTGTGTCTTGTGGGGGTGTGGAGAGGGGCGTAGGCGTAGGAGGAGGAGGGCGCGTAGGCTGTTGAGGTTGTGTAGGGTGCTGGTGTGGCGTGGTGGAGCAGCGTGGTGCGTGCGTGTTTGCGTGCAGAGGGTGGTGCGTGTGCGCGGGCGCACGTGCGTGTCAGGGTGGTGGTGGCGCTGTGGCAGAGGGCGTGCGCGTTAGCGCGTTGTGCGTGCGTGCTGGGTGTGCGGGGTTGTGTGTGTGGGTGCGCGTGTGCGTGCGTGCACGCGCGTGCTGGGTGTGGCGGTGCGTGTGACGTGGCGGTGCGGGCTATAGGGGGCGCTGGTGGCGTCCCGCTGCGGGGATCAGTGTGGTCGAAGGGAACTGTCGTGTAGCCCGCGGGGCGGGGGCCCCGGGTTCGATCCCCGTTTTGCCCGCGCCACGGCACCACGGGCCGCCCCGCACCCCGCACCCCGCACCCCGCGCCGCCCTTCTGTCGCTGCCCGCAGCAGCGCCTGGCCCGCACCGAGGCTGGCCCCGCGCGGCCGCCTCCTGCTGCGGTGCCCGCAGCCTTTTTGCCCGGGGGCTCGGGCCTCCCCTTGCCGCGGGAGGGGCCGGGCAGCGCCAGGCAGGAGGGGGCCCGGCTGCTGCCCGGCCCCAAAGGCTTGCCAAAGCCGGCCTGGCAAAGCAAGGCAGCAACAGGCACAGCGGGGCTGGGGGCGCAGGGGGAAGCCCGCAGCAGCTCCACTCCCGGGCTGCCTTCCAGAGGCGGGGGGGCTCTCAGGCTCCCGTTCAACTTGCCGTCGCCCAGAACCCCCAGGTCCCTCTCTGCAGAGCTGCTCTCCAGCCTCCCCTTCCCCAGCCTGTGCGTAGGGCCAGGGGTGTCGTGCCCCAGGTGCAGAGCCTGGCCCTTGCTCCTCTTGAACTTCATGCGGTTGGGGATTGCCCCGCTCTCCGGTCTGCCCAGATCCCTCTGCAGGGCCTCTCCGCCCTCCAGGGTGTCGACGGCTCCTCCCGATTTTGTGTCATCAGCACCCTGAATTCGTGTTCCTTCCAGCCCTGCAGCCAAGGCATTTACAAAGAGATCAAAGAGCACCGGCCCCGGGATGGATCCCCGCTAGGGACTGGCCGCCAGCGCGATGTAACCCCAGCTACTGTGACCCTCTGGGCCCGGCCCGCCAGCCCATTGCTCCCCCGCTGCGTGACGTGCTCATCCAGCTGCGTGCCGGGCGTTTTGTCCGGGAGGAGACTGTGAGAGGCAGTATCGAAGGCTTTACCGACATCCAAGAAGCTTCCACCGAGTGGCTTCCCTTGGCCAGCTAGGTGGGTGACCTTGTCCCAGAAGGAACTGAGGTGTGTTAGGCAGGACTTTCCCCTCGTGAGCCCGTGCTGGCTGGGACCAATGACTGCGTTGCCTTTCAGGTGGTTTTCGGTAACTCCCAGCGTAATCTTCCCCACCATTTTGCCGGGCAGAGGCGCGAGACCGACGGGCCTGTAGTTAGCGGGGTCATCCCTGCCGCCCTTCCCGAAGGCTGGGGCAACGTTTGCCAGCTTCCAGTCAACGGGGTCCTCTCCAGATCCCCAAGAGGACTGAAAAATCATTGCGCGAGGTCTCGCTATGGCATCAGCCAGCTCTTTAAGTACCCTGGGATGAACCCCATCAGGCCCCGTCGACTTCCAGGGGTGGAGGTGGAGCAGCAAGTCGAGCCCAGGTTCAGGGTTTATTAGGAGTTTATCATTGCCGCAGCCATGGGGCTCTAGCCCAGGGCTCTGGGGGTCCCCGAGCCCACCAGGGGTGCTGAAGACAGAAGCGAAGAAAGCCTTAAACGTCTCTGCCTTGCCTATGTCCCCGCTTGTGAGGTGACCGTTCTCAAGAAGCAACGGGCCAATGCTCTCTGTGGCGCGCCTTTTGCCATGAGTGTCTTGAAAAAGCCCTTCTCGTTGTCCCTCGCGGTGCTGGCCAGCTTCAGCTCTAATTGAGCTTTGGCCGCACGTATTGCCTCCCTGCCAGGGGCGAACAGCATCCCTACAGCCCTCCCCTGTCGCCTGACCTGGCTGCCGCCGGCCACGGGCTTTCTTTTTTCTCCCTGTTTCCAGAAGGATATCCCTGGTCAGCCGAGCCGGCCTTCTGCCTCGCCGGCTTGACCTCCTGCACGTTGGGATTGCCTGCCGCTGTGCTTTTGGGAGGTGGTTCTTAAAGGGCGGCCAGCACGGGTGGACCCCAGCACCTTCCAAAGCGCTTTCCCAGGGGGCCTTCCCAAGCGGTTGCCTGAGCAGCCTGAAGGCTGCTCTCCTCACGTGCAGAGTTGAGGTCTTGCTGGCAGGTTTCCTCCTGTCACCCGGTCAAGTCCAGCTGTAGCCGAACGCTGGCACGGCACAAGAACCAGGCGTAGATCGGCGGTTGCAGCGTCCCGAGTCGGACGGGCGGCGTCGTGGTGCGCACGCCCGAAGGATTGCTCTTGTCGTGGTGTCTTTGGCGTGGCCGCAGCCCCTGTGGTGGGTGGGCAGGGCCAGCTGGGCAAGGGTGGTGCCGGTGCGAGGCGGCGAGCGGGTGGCTGTGAGCAGCAGGAGGCCTTTGGGTGTGGGAGCAGAGGAGAAGGAAGGTGTGCGGAGGCGAAGCAGCGCGCAGGGAAGCGTGGGGGAAGGAGAGAGGTGTTGTCGGTGTCGGGTGTGTGTAGGTGTAGGCGCCCGCGGGCGTTGTTGTTGTTGTTGTTGTTGTGTGTCTTGTGGGGGTGTGGAGAGGGGCGTAGGCGTAGGAGGAGGAGGGCGCGTAGGCTGTTGAGGTTGTGTAGGGTGCTGGTGTGGCGTGGTGGAGCAGCGTGGTGCGTGCGTGTTTGCGTGCAGAGGGTGGTGCGTGTGCGCGGGCGCACGTGCGTGTCAGGGTGGTGGTGGCGCTGTGGCAGAGGGCGTGCGCGTTAGCGCGTTGTGCGTGCGTGCTGGGTGTGCGGGGTTGTGTGTGTGTGGGTGCGCGTGTGCGTGCGTGCACGCGCGTGCTGGGTGTGGCGGTGCGTGTGACGTGGCGGTGCGGGCTATAGGGGGCGCTGGTGGCGTCCCGCTGCGGGGATCAGTGTGGTCGAAGGGAACTGTCGTGTAGCCCGCGGGGCGGGGGCCCCGGGTTCGATCCCCGTTTTGCCCGCGCCACGGCACCACGGGCCGCCCCGCACCCCGCACCCCGCACCCCGCGCCGCCCTTCTGTCGCTGCCCGCAGCAGCGCCTGGCCCGCACCGAGGCTGGCCCCGCGCGGCCGCCTCCTGCTGCGGTGCCCGCAGCCTTTTTGCCCGGGGGCTCGGGCCTCCCCTTGCCGCGGGAGGGGCCGGGCAGCGCCAGGCAGGAGGGGGCCCGGCTGCTGCCCGGCCCCAAAGGCTTGCCAAAGCCGGCCTGGCAAAGCAAGGCAGCAACAGGCACAGCGGGGCTGGGGGCGCAGGGGGAAGCCCGCAGCAGCTCCACTCCCGGGCTGCCTTCCAGAGGCGGGGGGGCTCTCAGGCTCCCGTTCAACTTGCCGTCGCCCAGAACCCCCAGGTCCCTCTCTGCAGAGCTGCTCTCCAGCCTCCCCTTCCCCAGCCTGTGCGTAGGGCCAGGGGTGTCGTGCCCCAGGTGCAGAGCCTGGCCCTTGCTCCTCTTGGAACTTCATGCGGTTGGGGATTGCCCCGCTCTCCGGTCTGCCCAGATCCCTCTGCAGGGCCTCTCCGCCCTCCAGGGTGTCGACGGCTCCTCCCGATTTTGTGTCATCAGCACCCTGAATTCGTGTTCCTTCCAGCCCTGCAGCCAAGGCATTTACAAAGAGATCAAAGAGCACCGGCCCCGGGATGGATCCCCGCTAGGGACTGGCCGCCAGCGCGATGTAACCCCAGCTACTGTGACCCTCTGGGCCCGGCCCGCCAGCCCATTGCTCCCCCGCGGCATGACGTGCTCATCCAGCTGCGTGCCGGGCGTTTTGTCCGGGAGGAGACTGTGAGAGGCAGTATCGAAGGCTTTACCGACATCCAAGAAGCTTCCACCGAGTGGCTTCCCTTGGCCAGCTAGGTGGGTGACCTTGTCCCAGAAGGAACTGAGGTGTGTTAGGCAGGACTTTCCCCTCGTGAGCCCGTGCTGGCTGGGACCAATGACTGCGTTGCCTTTCAGGTGGTTTTCGGTAACTCCCAGCGTAATCTTCCCCACCATTTTGCCGGGCAGAGGCGCGAGACCGACGGGCCTGTAGTTAGCGGGGTCATCCCTGCCGCCCTTCCCGAAGGCTGGGGCAACGTTTGCCAGCTTCCAGTCAACGGGGTCCTCTCCAGATCCCCAAGAGGACTGAAAAATCATTGCGCGAGGTCTCGCTATGGCATCAGCCAGCTCTTTAAGTACCCTGGGATGAACCCCATCAGGCCCCGTCGACTTCCAGGGGTGGAGGTGGAGCAGCAAGTCGAGCCCAGGTTCAGGGTTTATTAGGAGTTTATCATTGCCGCAGCCATGGGGCTCTAGCCCAGGGCTCTGGGGGTCCCCGAGCCCACCAGGGGTGCTGAAGACAGAAGCGAAGAAAGCCTTAAACGTCTCTGCCTTGCCTATGTCCCCGCTTGTGAGGTGACCGTTCTCAAGAAGCAACGGGCCAATGCTCTCTGTGGCGCGCCTTTTGCCATGAGTGTCTTGAAAAAGCCCTTCTCGTTGTCCCTCGCGGTGCTGGCCAGCTTCAGCTCTAATTGAGCTTTGGCCGCACGTATTGCCTCCCTGCCAGGGGCGAACAGCATCCCTACAGCCCTCCCCTGTCGCCTGACCTGGCTGCCGCCGGCCACGGGCTTTCTTTTTTCTCCCTGTTTCCAGAAGGATATCCCTGGTCAGCCGAGCCGGCCTTCTGCCTCGCCGGCTTGACCTCCTGCACGTTGGGATTGCCTGCCGCTGTGCTTTTGGGAGGTGGTTCTTAAAGGGCGGCCAGCACGGGTGGACCCCAGCACCTTCCAAAGCGCTTTCCCAGGGGGCCTTCCCAAGCGGTTGCCTGAGCAGCCTGAAGGCTGCTCTGCTCACGTGCAGAGTTGAGGTCTTGCTGGCAGGTTTCCTCCTGTCACCCGGTCAAGTCCAGCTGTAGCCGAACGCTGGCACGGCACAAGAACCAGGCGTAGATCGGCGGTTGCAGCGTCCCGAGTCGGACGGGCGGTGTCGTGGTGCGCACGCCCGAAGGATTGCTCTTGTCGTGGTGTCTTTGGCGTGGCCGCAGCCCCTGTGGTGGGTGGGCAGGGCCAGCTGGGCAAGGGTGGTGCCGGTGCGAGGCGGCGAGCGGGTGGCTGTGAGCAGCAGGAGGCCTTTGGGTGTGGGAGCAGAGGAGAAGGAAGGTGTGCGGAGGCGAAGCAGCGTGCAGGGAAGCGTGGGGGAAGGAGAGAGGTGTTGTCGGTGTCGGGTGTGTGTAGGTGTAGGCGCCCGCGGGCGTTGTTGTTGTTGTTGTTGTGTGTCTTGTGGGGGTGTGGAGAGGGGCGTAGGCGTAGGAGGAGGAGGGCGCGTAGGCTGTTGAGGTTGTGTAGGGTGCTGGTGTGGCGTGGTGGAGCAGCGTGGTGCGTGCGTGTTTGCGTGCAGAGGGTGGTGCGTGTGCGCGGGCGCACGTGCGTGTCAGGGTGGTGGTGGCGCTGTGGCAGAGGGCGTGCGCGTTAGCGCGTTGTGCGTGCGTGCTGGGTGTGCGGGGTTGTGTGTGTGGGTGCGCGTGTGCGTGCGTGCACGCGCGTGCTGGGTGTGGCGGTGCGTGTGACGTGGCGGTGCGGGCTATAGGGGGCGCTGGTGGCGTCCCGCTGCGGGGATCAGTGTGGTCGAAGGGAACTGTCGTGTAGCCCGCGGGGCGGGGGCCCCGGGTTCGATCCCCGTTTTGCCCGCGCCACGGCACCACGGGCCGCCCCGCACCCCGCACCCCGCACCCCGCGCCGCCCTTCTGTCGCTGCCCGCAGCAGCGCCTGGCCCGCACCGAGGCTGGCCCCGCGCGGCCGCCTCCTGCTGCGGTGCCCGCAGCCTTTTTGCCCGGGGGCTCGGGCCTCCCCTTGCCGCGGGAGGGGCCGGGCAGCGCCAGGCAGGAGGGGGCCCGGCTGCTGCCCGGCCCCAAAGGCTTGCCAAAGCCGGCCTGGCAAAGCAAGGCAGCAACAGGCACAGCGGGGCTGGGGGCGCAGGGGGAAGCCCGCAGCAGCTCCACTCCCGGGCTGCCTTCCAGAGGCGGGGGGGCTCTCAGGCTCCCGTTCAACTTGCCGTCGCCCAGAACCCCCAGGTCCCTCTCTGCAGAGCTGCTCTCCAGCCTCCCCTTCCCCAGCCTGTGCGTAGGGCCAGGGGTGTCGTGCCCCAGGTGCAGAGCCTGGCCCTTGCTCCTCTTGGAACTTCATGCGGTTGGGGATTGCCCCGCTCTCCGGTCTGCCCAGATCCCTCTGCAGGGCCTCTCCGCCCTCCAGGGTGTCGACGGCTCCTCCCGATTTTGTGTCATCAGCACCCTGAATTCGTGTTCCTTCCAGCCCTGCAGCCAAGGCATTTACAAAGAGATCAAAGAGCACCGGCCCCGGGATGGATCCCCGCTAGGGACTGGCCGCCAGCGCGATGTAACCCCAGCTACTGTGACCCTCTGGGCCCGGCCCGCCAGCCCATTGCTCCCCCGCGGCATGACGTGCTCATCCAGCTGCGTGCCGGGCGTTTTGTCCGGGAGGAGACTGTGAGAGGCAGTATCGAAGGCTTTACCGACATCCAAGAAGCTTCCACCGAGTGGCTTCCCTTGGCCAGCTAGGTGGGTGACCTTGTCCCAGAAGGAACTGAGGTGTGTTAGGCAGGACTTTCCCCTCGTGAGCCCGTGCTGGCTGGGACCAATGACTGCGTTGCCTTTCAGGTGGTTTTCGGTAACTCCCAGCGTAATCTTCCCCACCATTTTGCCGGGCAGAGGCGCGAGACCGACGGGCCTGTAGTTAGCGGGGTCATCCCTGCCGCCCTTCCCGAAGGCTGGGGCAACGTTTGCCAGCTTCCAGTCAACAGGGTCCTCTCCAGATCCCCAAGAGGACTGAAAAATCATTGCGCGAGGTCTCGCTATGGCATCAGCCAGCTCTTTAAGTACCCTGGGATGAACCCCATCAGGCCCCGTCGACTTCCAGGGGTGGAGGTGGAGCAGCAAGTCGAGCCCAGGTTCAGGGTTTATTAGGAGTTTATCATTGCCGCAGCCATGGGGCTCTAGCCCAGGGCTCTGGGGGTCCCCGAGCCCACCAGGGGTGCTGAAGACAGAAGCGAAGAAAGCCTTAAACGTCTCTGCCTTGCCTATGTCCCCGCTTGTGAGGTGACCGTTCTCAAGAAGCAACGGGCCAATGCTCTCTGTGGCGCGCCTTTTGCCATGAGTGTCTTGAAAAAGCCCTTCTCGTTGTCCCTCGCGGTGCTGGCCAGCTTCAGCTCTAATTGAGCTTTGGCCGCACGTATTGCCTCCCTGCCAGGGGCGAACAGCATCCCTACAGCCCTCCCCTGTCGCCTGACCTGGCTGCCGCCGGCCACGGGCTTTCTTTTTTCTCCCTGTTTCCAGAAGGATATCCCTGGTCAGCCGAGCCGGCCTTCTGCCTCGCCGGCTTGACCTCCTGCACGTTGGGATTGCCTGCCGCTGTGCTTTTGGGAGGTGGTTCTTAAAGGGCGGCCAGCACGGGTGGACCCCAGCACCTTCCAAAGCGCTTTCCCAGGGGGCCTTCCCAAGCGGTTGCCTGAGCAGCCTGAAGGCTGCTCTGCTCACGTGCAGAGTTGAGGTCTTGCTGGCAGGTTTCCTCCTGTCACCCGGTCAAGTCCAGCTGTAGCCGAACGCTGGCACGGCACAAGAACCAGGCGTAGATCGGCGGTTGCAGCGTCCCGAGTCGGACGGGCGGCGTCGTGGTGCGCACGCCCGAAGGATTGCTCTTGTCGTGGTGTCTTTGGCGTGGCCGCAGCCCCTGTGGTGGGTGGGCAGGGCCAGCTGGGCAAGGGTGGTGCCGGTGCGAGGCGGCGAGCGGGTGGCTGTGAGCAGCAGGAGGCCTTTGGGTGTGGGAGCAGAGGAGAAGGAAGGTGTGCGGAGGCGAAGCAGCGTGCAGGGAAGCGTGGGGGAAGGAGAGAGGTGTTGTCGGTGTCGGGTGTGTGTAGGTGTAGGCGCCCGCGGGCGTTGTTGTTGTTGTTGTTGTGTGTCTTGTGGGGGTGTGGAGAGGGGCGTAGGCGTAGGAGGAGGAGGGCGCGTAGGCTGTTGAGGTTGTGTAGGGTGCTGGTGTGGCGTGGTGGAGCAGCGTGGTGCGTGCGTGTTTGCGTGCAGAGGGTGGTGCGTGTGCGCGGGCGCACGTGCGTGTCAGGGTGGTGGTGGCGCTGTGGCAGAGGGCGTGCGCGTTAGCGCGTTGTGCGTGCGTGCTGGGTGTGCGGGGTTGTGTGTGTGGGTGCGCGTGTGCGTGCGTGCACGCGCGTGCTGGGTGTGGCGGTGCGTGTGACGTGGCGGTGCGGGCTATAGGGGGCGCTGGTGGCGTCCCGCTGCGGGGATCAGTGTGGTCGAAGGGAACTGTCGTGTAGCCCGCGGGGCGGGGGCCCCGGGTTCGATCCCCGTTTTGCCCGCGCCACGGCACCACGGGCCGCCCCGCACCCCGCACCCCGCGCCGCCCTTCTGTCGCTGCCCGCAGCAGCGCCTGGCCCGCACCGAGGCTGGCCCCGCGCGGCCGCCTCCTGCTGCGGTGCCCGCAGCCTTTTTGCCCGGGGGCTCGGGCCTCCCCTTGCCGCGGGAGGGGCCGGGCAGCGCCAGGCAGGAGGGGGCCCGGCTGCTGCCCGGCCCCAAAGGCTTGCCAAAGCCGGCCTGGCAAAGCAAGGCAGCAACAGGCACAGCGGGGCTGGGGGCGCAGGGGGAAGCCCGCAGCAGCTCCACTCCCGGGCTGCCTTCCAGAGGCGGGGGGGCTCTCAGGCTCCCGTTCAACTTGCCGTCGCCCAGAACCCCCAGGTCCCTCTCTGCAGAGCTGCTCTCCAGCCTCCCCTTCCCCAGCCTGTGCGTAGGGCCAGGGGTGTCGTGCCCCAGGTGCAGAGCCTGGCCCTTGCTCCTCTTGGAACTTCATGCGGTTGGGGATTGCCCCGCTCTCCGGTCTGCCCAGATCCCTCTGCAGGGCCTCTCCGCCCTCCAGGGTGTCGACGGCTCCTCCCGATTTTGTGTCATCAGCACCCTGAATTCGTGTTCCTTCCAGCCCTGCAGCCAAGGCATTTACAAAGAGATCAAAGAGCACCGGCCCCGGGATGGATCCCCGCTAGGGACTGGCCGCCAGCGCGATGTAACCCCAGCTACTGTGACCCTCTGGGCCCGGCCCGCCAGCCCATTGCTCCCCCGCGGCATGACGTGCTCATCCAGCTGCGTGCCGGGCGTTTTGTCCGGGAGGAGACTGTGAGAGGCAGTATCGAAGGCTTTACCGACATCCAAGAAGCTTCCACCGAGTGGCTTCCCTTGGCCAGCTAGGTGGGTGACCTTGTCCCAGAAGGAACTGAGGTGTGTTAGGCAGGACTTTCCCCTCGTGAGCCCGTGCTGGCTGGGACCAATGACTGCGTTGCCTTTCAGGTGGTTTTCGGTAACTCCCAGCGTAATCTTCCCCACCATTTTGCCGGGCAGAGGCGCGAGACCGACGGGCCTGTAGTTAGCGGGGTCATCCCTGCCGCCCTTCCCGAAGGCTGGGGCAACGTTTGCCAGCTTCCAGTCAACGGGGTCCTCTCCAGATCCCCAAGAGGACTGAAAAATCATTGCGCGAGGTCTCGCTATGGCATCAGCCAGCTCTTTAAGTACCCTGGGATGAACCCCATCAGGCCCCGTCGACTTCCAGGGGTGGAGGTGGAGCAGCAAGTCGAGCCCAGGTTCAGGGTTTATTAGGAGTTTATCATTGCCGCAGCCATGGGGCTCTAGCCCAGGGCTCTGGGGGTCCCCGAGCCCACCAGGGGTGCTGAAGACAGAAGCGAAGAAAGCCTTAAACGTCTCTGCCTTGCCTATGTCCCCGCTTGTGAGGTGACCGTTCTCAAGAAGCAACGGGCCAATGCTCTCTGTGGCGCGCCTTTTGCCATGAGTGTCTTGAAAAAGCCCTTCTCGTTGTCCCTCGCGGTGCTGGCCAGCTTCAGCTCTAATTGAGCTTTGGCCGCACGTATTGCCTCCCTGCCAGGGGCGAACAGCATCCCTACAGCCCTCCCCTGTCGCCTGACCTGGCTGCCGCCGGCCACGGGCTTTCTTTTTTCTCCCTGTTTCCAGAAGGATATCCCTGGTCAGCCGAGCCGGCCTTCTGCCTCGCCGGCTTGACCTCCTGCACGTTGGGATTGCCTGCCGCTGTGCTTTTGGGAGGTGGTTCTTAAAGGGCGGCCAGCACGGGTGGACCCCAGCACCTTCCAAAGCGCTTTCCCAGGGGGCCTTCCCAAGCGGTTGCCTGAGCAGCCTGAAGGCTGCTCTCCTCACGTGCAGAGTTGAGGTCTTGCTGGCAGGTTTCCTCCTGTCACCCGGTCAAGTCCAGCTGTAGCCGAACGCTGGCACGGCACAAGAACCAGGCGTAGATCGGCGGTTGCAGCGTCCCGAGTCGGACGGGCGGCGTCGTGGTGCGCACGCCCGAAGGATTGCTCTTGTCGTGGTGTCTTTGGCGTGGCCGCAGCCCCTGTGGTGGGTGGGCAGGGCCAGCTGGGCAAGGGTGGTGCCGGTGCGAGGCGGCGAGCGGGTGGCTGTGAGCAGCAGGAGGCCTTTGGGTGTGGGAGCAGAGGAGAAGGAAGGTGTGCGGAGGCGAAGCAGCGTGCAGGGAAGCGTGGGGGAAGGAGAGAGGTGTTGTCGGTGTCGGGTGTGTGTAGGTGTAGGCGCCCGCGGGCGTTGTTGTTGTTGTTGTTGTGTGTCTTGTGGGGGTGTGGAGAGGGGCGTAGGCGTAGGAGGAGGAGGGCGCGTAGGCTGTTGAGGTTGTGTAGGGTGCTGGTGTGGCGTGGTGGAGCAGCGTGGTGCGTGCGTGTTTGCGTGCAGAGGGTGGTGCGTGTGCGCGGGCGCACGTGCGTGTCAGGGTGGTGGTGGCGCTGTGGCAGAGGGCGTGCGCGTTAGCGCGTTGTGCGTGCGTGCTGGGTGTGCGGGGTTGTGTGTGTGGGTGCGCGTGTGCGTGCGTGCACGCGCGTGCTGGGTGTGGCGGTGCGTGTGACGTGGCGGTGCGGGCTATAGGGGGCGCTGGTGGCGTCCCGCTGCGGGGATCAGTGTGGTCGAAGGGAACTGTCGTGTAGCCCGCGGGGCGGGGGCCCCGGGTTCGATCCCCGTTTTGCCCGCGCCACGGCACCACGGGCCGCCCCGCGCCCCGCACCCCGCACCCCGCGCCGCCCTTCTGTCGCTGCCCGCAGCAGCGCCTGGCCCGCACCGAGGCTGGCCCCGCGCGGCCGCCTCCTGCTGCGGTGCCCGCAGCCTTTTTGCCCGGGGGCTCGGGCCTCCCCTTGCCGCGGGAGGGGCCGGGCAGCGCCAGGCAGGAGGGGGCCCGGCTGCTGCCCGGCCCCAAAGGCTTGCCAAAGCCGGCCTGGCAAAGCAAGGCAGCAACAGGCACAGCGGGGCTGGGGGCGCAGGGGGAAGCCCGCAGCAGCTCCACTCCCGGGCTGCCTTCCAGAGGCGGGGGGGCTCTCAGGCTCCCGTTCAACTTGCCGTCGCCCAGAACCCCCAGGTCCCTCTCTGCAGAGCTGCTCTCCAGCCTCCCCTTCCCCAGCCTGTGCGTAGGGCCAGGGGTGTCGTGCCCCAGGTGCAGAGCCTGGCCCTTGCTCCTCTTGGAACTTCATGCGGTTGGGGATTGCCCCGCTCTCCGGTCTGCCCAGATCCCTCTGCAGGGCCTCTCCGCCCTCCAGGGTGTCGACGGCTCCTCCCGATTTTGTGTCATCAGCACCCTGAATTCGTGTTCCTTCCAGCCCTGCAGCCAAGGCATTTACAAAGAGATCAAAGAGCACCGGCCCCGGGATGGATCCCCGCTAGGGACTGGCCGCCAGCGCGATGTAACCCCAGCTACTGTGACCCTCTGGGCCCGGCCCGCCAGCCCATTGCTCCCCCGCGGCATGACGTGCTCATCCAGCTGCGTGCCGGGCGTTTTGTCCGGGAGGAGACTGTGAGAGGCAGTATCGAAGGCTTTACCGACATCCAAGAAGCTTCCACCGAGTGGCTTCCCTTGGCCAGCTAGGTGGGTGACCTTGTCCCAGAAGGAACTGAGGTGTGTTAGGCAGGACTTTCCCCTCGTGAGCCCGTGCTGGCTGGGACCAATGACTGCGTTGCCTTTCAGGTGGTTTTCGGTAACTCCCAGCGTAATCTTCCCCACCATTTTGCCGGGCAGAGGCGCGAGACCGACGGGCCTGTAGTTAGCGGGGTCATCCCTGCCGCCCTTCCCGAAGGCTGGGGCAACGTTTGCCAGCTTCCAGTCAACGGGGTCCTCTCCAGATCCCCAAGAGGACTGAAAAATCATTGCGCGAGGTCTCGCTATGGCATCAGCCAGCTCTTTAAGTACCCTGGGATGAACCCCATCAGGCCCCGTCGACTTCCAGGGGTGGAGGTGGAGCAGCAAGTCGAGCCCAGGTTCAGGGTTTATTAGGAGTTTATCATTGCCGCAGCCATGGGGCTCTAGCCCAGGGCTCTGGGGGTCCCCGAGCCCACCAGGGGTGCTGAAGACAGAAGCGAAGAAAGCCTTAAACGTCTCTGCCTTGCCTATGTCCCCGCTTGTGAGGTGACCGTTCTCAAGAAGCAACGGGCCAATGCTCTCTGTGGCGCGCCTTTTGCCATGAGTGTCTTGAAAAAGCCCTTCTCGTTGTCCCTCGCGGTGCTGGCCAGCTTCAGCTCTAATTGAGCTTTGGCCGCACGTATTGCCTCCCTGCCAGGGGCGAACAGCATCCCTACAGCCCTCCCCTGTCGCCTGACCTGGCTGCCGCCGGCCACGGGCTTTCTTTTTTCTCCCTGTTTCCAGAAGGATATCCCTGGTCAGCCGAGCCGGCCTTCTGCCTCGCCGGCTTGACCTCCTGCACGTTGGGATTGCCTGCCGCTGTGCTTTTGGGAGGTGGTTCTTAAAGGGCGGCCAGCACGGGTGGACCCCAGCACCTTCCAAAGCGCTTTCCCAGGGGGCCTTCCCAAGCGGTTGCCTGAGCAGCCTGAAGGCTGCTCTCCTCACGTGCAGAGTTGAGGTCTTGCTGGCAGGTTTCCTCCTGTCACCCGGTCAAGTCCAGCTGTAGCCGAACGCTGGCACGGCACAAGAACCAGGCGTAGATCGGCGGTTGCAGCGTCCCGAGTCGGACGGGCGGCGTCGTGGTGCGCACGCCCGAAGGATTGCTCTTGTCGTGGTGTCTTTGGCGTGGCCGCAGCCCCTGTGGTGGGTGGGCAGGGCCAGCTGGGCAAGGGTGGTGCCGGTGCGAGGCGGCGAGCGGGTGGCTGTGAGCAGCAGGAGGCCTTTGGGTGTGGGAGCAGAGGAGAAGGAAGGTGTGCGGAGGCGAAGCAGCGTGCAGGGAAGCGTGGGGGAAGGAGAGAGGTGTTGTCGGTGTCGGGTGTGTGTAGGTGTAGGCGCCCGCGGGCGTTGTTGTTGTTGTTGTGTGTCTTGTGGGGGTGTGGAGAGGGGCGTAGGCGTAGGAGGAGGAGGGCGCGTAGGCTGTTGAGGTTGTGTAGGGTGCTGGTGTGGCGTGGTGGAGCAGCGTGGTGCGTGCGTGTTTGCGTGCAGAGGGTGGTGCGTGTGCGCGGGCGCACGTGCGTGTCAGGGTGGTGGTGGCGCTGTGGCAGAGGGCGTGCGCGTTAGCGCGTTGTGCGTGCGTGCTGGGTGTGCGGGGTTGTGTGTGTGGGTGCGCGTGTGCGTGCGTGCACGCGCGTGCTGGGTGTGGCGGTGCGTGTGACGTGGCGGTGCGGGCTATAGGGGGCGCTGGTGGCGTCCCGCTGCGGGGATCAGTGTGGTCGAAGGGAACTGTCGTGTAGCCCGCGGGGCGGGGGCCCCGGGTTCGATCCCCGTTTTGCCCGCGCCACGGCACCACGGGCCGCCCCGCACCCCGCACCCCGCGCCGCCCTTCTGTCGCTGCCCGCAGCAGCGCCTGGCCCGCACCGAGGCTGGCCCCGCGCGGCCGCCTCCTGCTGCGGTGCCCGCAGCCTTTTTGCCCGGGGGCTCGGGCCTCCCCTTGCCGCGGGAGGGGCCGGGCAGCGCCAGGCAGGAGGGGGCCCGGCTGCTGCCCGGCCCCAAAGGCTTGCCAAAGCCGGCCTGGCAAAGCAAGGCAGCAACAGGCACAGCGGGGCTGGGGGCGCAGGGGGAAGCCCGCAGCAGCTCCACTCCCGGGCTGCCTTCCAGAGGCGGGGGGGCTCTCAGGCTCCCGTTCAACTTGCCGTCGCCCAGAACCCCCAGGTCCCTCTCTGCAGAGCTGCTCTCCAGCCTCCCCTTCCCCAGCCTGTGCGTAGGGCCAGGGGTGTCGTGCCCCAGGTGCAGAGCCTGGCCCTTGCTCCTCTTGGAACTTCATGCGGTTGGGGATTGCCCCGCTCTCCGGTCTGCCCAGATCCCTCTGCAGGGCCTCTCCGCCCTCCAGGGTGTCGACGGCTCCTCCCGATTTTGTGTCATCAGCACCCTGAATTCGTGTTCCTTCCAGCCCTGCAGCCAAGGCATTTACAAAGAGATCAAAGAGCACCGGCCCCGGGATGGATCCCCGCTAGGGACTGGCCGCCAGCGCGATGTAACCCCAGCTACTGTGACCCTCTGGGCCCGGCCCGCCAGCCCATTGCTCCCCCGCGGCATGACGTGCTCATCCAGCTGCGTGCCGGGCGTTTTGTCCGGGAGGAGACTGTGAGAGGCAGTATCGAAGGCTTTACCGACATCCAAGAAGCTTCCACCGAGTGGCTTCCCTTGGCCAGCTAGGTGGGTGACCTTGTCCCAGAAGGAACTGAGGTGTGTTAGGCAGGACTTTCCCCTCGTGAGCCCGTGCTGGCTGGGACCAATGACTGCGTTGCCTTTCAGGTGGTTTTCGGTAACTCCCAGCGTAATCTTCCCCACCATTTTGCCGGGCAGAGGCGCGAGACCGACGGGCCTGTAGTTAGCGGGGTCATCCCTGCCGCCCTTCCCGAAGGCTGGGGCAACGTTTGCCAGCTTCCAGTCAACGGGGTCCTCTCCAGATCCCCAAGAGGACTGAAAAATCATTGCGCGAGGTCTCGCTATGGCATCAGCCAGCTCTTTAAGTACCCTGGGATGAACCCCATCAGGCCCCGTCGACTTCCAGGGGTGGAGGTGGAGCAGCAAGTCGAGCCCAGGTTCAGGGTTTATTAGGAGTTTATCATTGCCGCAGCCATGGGGCTCTAGCCCAGGGCTCTGGGGGTCCCCGAGCCCACCAGGGGTGCTGAAGACAGAAGCGAAGAAAGCCTTAAACGTCTCTGCCTTGCCTATGTCCCCGCTTGTGAGGTGACCGTTCTCAAGAAGCAACGGGCCAATGCTCTCTGTGGCGCGCCTTTTGCCATGAGTGTCTTGAAAAAGCCCTTCTCGTTGTCCCTCGCGGTGCTGGCCAGCTTCAGCTCTAATTGAGCTTTGGCCGCACGTATTGCCTCCCTGCCAGGGGCGAACAGCATCCCTACAGCCCTCCCCTGTCGCCTGACCTGGCTGCCGCCGGCCACGGGCTTTCTTTTTTCTCCCTGTTTCCAGAAGGATATCCCTGGTCAGCCGAGCCGGCCTTCTGCCTCGCCGGCTTGACCTCCTGCACGTTGGGATTGCCTGCCGCTGTGCTTTTGGGAGGTGGTTCTTAAAGGGCGGCCAGCACGGGTGGACCCCAGCACCTTCCAAAGCGCTTTCCCAGGGGGCCTTCCCAAGCGGTTGCCTGAGCAGCCTGAAGGCTGCTCTCCTCACGTGCAGAGTTGAGGTCTTGCTGGCAGGTTTCCTCCTGTCACCCGGTCAAGTCCAGCTGTAGCCGAACGCTGGCACGGCACAAGAACCAGGCGTAGATCGGCGGTTGCAGCGTCCCGAGTCGGACGGGCGGCGTCGTGGTGCGCACGCCCGAAGGATTGCTCTTGTCGTGGTGTCTTTGGCGTGGCCGCAGCCCCTGTGGTGGGTGGGCAGGGCCAGCTGGGCAAGGGTGGTGCCGGTGCGAGGCGGCGAGCGGGTGGCTGTGAGCAGCAGGAGGCCTTTGGGTGTGGGAGCAGAGGAGAAGGAAGGTGTGCGGAGGCGAAGCAGCGTGCAGGGAAGCGTGGGGGAAGGAGAGAGGTGTTGTCGGTGTCGGGTGTGTGTAGGTGTAGGCGCCCGCGGGCGTTGTTGTTGTTGTTGTTGTGTGTCTTGTGGGGGTGTGGAGAGGGGCGTAGGCGTAGGAGGAGGAGGGCGCGTAGGCTGTTGAGGTTGTGTAGGGTGCTGGTGTGGCGTGGTGGAGCAGCGTGGTGCGTGCGTGTTTGCGTGCAGAGGGTGGTGCGTGTGCGCGGGCGCACGTGCGTGTCAGGGTGGTGGTGGCGCTGTGGCAGAGGGCGTGCGCGTTAGCGCGTTGTGCGTGCGTGCTGGGTGTGCGGGGTTGTGTGTGTGGGTGCGCGTGTGCGTGCGTGCACGCGCGTGCTGGGTGTGGCGGTGCGTGTGACGTGGCGGTGCGGGCTATAGGGGGCGCTGGTGGCGTCCCGCTGCGGGGATCAGTGTGGTCGAAGGGAACTGTCGTGTAGCCCGCGGGGCGGGGGCCCCGGGTTCGATCCCCGTTTTGCCCGCGCCACGGCACCACGGGCCGCCCCGCACCCCGCACCCCGCACCCCGCGCCGCCCTTCTGTCGCTGCCCGCAGCAGCGCCTGGCCCGCACCGAGGCTGGCCCCGCGCGGCCGCCTCCTGCTGCGGTGCCCGCAGCCTTTTTGCCCGGGGGCTCGGGCCTCCCCTTGCCGCGGGAGGGGCCGGGCAGCGCCAGGCAGGAGGGGGCCCGGCTGCTGCCCGGCCCCAAAGGCTTGCCAAAGCCGACCTGGCAAAGCAAGGCAGCAACAGGCACAGCGGGGCTGGGGGCGCAGGGGGAAGCCCGCAGCAGCTCCACTCCCGGGCTGCCTTCCAGAGGCGGGGGGGCTCTCAGGCTCCCGTTCAACTTGCCGTCGCCCAGAACCCCCAGGTCCCTCTCTGCAGAGCTGCTCTCCAGCCTCCCCTTCCCCAGCCTGTGCGTAGGGCCAGGGGTGTCATGCCCCAGGTGCAGAGCCTGGCCCTTGCTCCTCTTGGAACTTCATGCGGTTGGGGATTGCCCCGCTCTCCGGTCTGCCCAGATCCCTCTGCAGGGCCTCTCCGCCCTCCAGGGTGTCGACGGCTCCTCCCGATTTTGTGTCATCAGCACCCTGAATTCGTGTTCCTTCCAGCCCTGCAGCCAAGGCATTTACAAAGAGATCAAAGAGCACCGGCCCCGGGATGGATCCCCGCTAGGGACTGGCCGCCAGCGCGATGTAACGCCAGCTACTGTGACCCTCTGGGCCCGGCCCGCCAGCCCATTGCTCCCCCGCGGCATGACGTGCTCATCCAGCTGCGTGCCGGGCGTTTTGTCCGGGAGGAGACTGTGAGAGGCAGTATCGAAGGCTTTACCGACATCCAAGAAGCTTCCACCGAGTGGCTTCCCTTGGCCAGCTAGGTGGGTGACCTTGTCCCAGAAGGAACTGAGGTGTGTTAGGCAGGACTTTCCCCTCGTGAGCCCGTGCTGGCTGGGACCAATGACTGCGTTGCCTTTCAGGTGGTTTTCGGTAACTCCCAGCGTAATCTTCCCCACCATTTTGCCGGGCAGAGGCGCGAGACCGACGGGCCTGTAGTTAGCGGGGTCATCCCTGCCGCCCTTCCCGAAGGCTGGGGCAACGTTTGCCAGCTTCCAGTCAACGGGGTCCTCTCCAGATCCCCAAGAGGACTGAAAAATCATTGCGCGAGGTCTCGCTATGGCATCAGCCAGCTCTTTAAGTACCCTGGGATGAACCCCATCAGGCCCCGTCGACTTCCAGGGGTGGAGGTGGAGCAGCAAGTCGAGCCCAGGTTCAGGGTTTATTAGGAGTTTATCATTGCCGCAGCCATGGGGCTCTAGCCCAGGGCTCTGGGGGTCCCCGAGCCCACCAGGGGTGCTGAAGACAGAAGCGAAGAAAGCCTTAAACGTCTCTGCCTTGCCTATGTCCCCGCTTGTGAGGTGACCGTTCTCAAGAAGCAACGGGCCAATGCTCTCTGTGGCGCGCCTTTTGCCATGAGTGTCTTGAAAAAGCCCTTCTCGTTGTCCCTCGCGGTGCTGGCCAGCTTCAGCTCTAATTGAGCTTTGGCCGCACGTATTGCCTCCCTGCCAGGGGCGAACAGCATCCCTACAGCCCTCCCCTGTCGCCTGACCTGGCTGCCGCCGGCCACGGGCTTTCTTTTTTCTCCCTGTTTCCAGAAGGATATCCCTGGTCAGCCGAGCCGGCCTTCTGCCTCGCCGGCTTGACCTCCTGCACGTTGGGATTGCCTGCCGCTGTGCTTTTGGGAGGTGGTTCTTAAAGGGCGGCCAGCACGGGTGGACCCCAGCACCTTCCAAAGCGCTTTCCCAGGGGGCCTTCCCAAGCGGTTGCCTGAGCAGCCTGAAGGCTGCTCTCCTCACGTGCAGAGTTGAGGTCTTGCTGGCAGGTTTCCTCCTGTCACCCGGTCAAGTCCAGCTGTAGCCGAACGCTGGCACGGCACAAGAACCAGGCGTAGATCGGCGGTTGCAGCGTCCCGAGTCGGACGGGCGGCGTCGTGGTGCGCACGCCCGAAGGATTGCTCTTGTCGTGGTGTCTTTGGCGTGGCCGCAGCCCCTGGGTGGGTGGGCAGGGCCAGCTGGGCAAGGGTGGTGCCGGTGCGAGGCGGCGAGCGGGTGGCTGTGAGCAGCAGGAGGCCTTTGGGTGTGGGAGCAGAGGAGAAGGAAGGTGTGCGGAGGCGAAGCAGCGTGCAGGGAAGCGTGGGGGAAGGAGAGAGGTGTTGTCGGTGTCGGGTGTGTGTAGGTGTAGGCGCCCGCGGGCGTTGTTGTTGTTGTTGTTGTGTGTCTTGTGGGGGTGTGGAGAGGGGCGTAGGCGTAGGAGGAGGAGGGCGCGTAGGCTGTTGAGGTTGTGTAGGGTGCTGGTGTGGCGTGGTGGAGCAGCGTGGTGCGTGCGTGTTTGCGTGCAGAGGGTGGTGCGTGTGCGCGGGCGCACGTGCGTGTCAGGGTGGTGGTGGCGCTGTGGCAGAGGGCGTGCGCGTTAGCGCGTTGTGCGTGCGTGCTGGGTGTGCGGGGTTGTGTGTGTGGGTGCGCGTGTGCGTGCGTGCACGCGCGTGCTGGGTGTGGCGGTGCGTGTGACGTGGCGGTGCGGGCTATAGGGGGCGCTGGTGGCGTCCCGCTGCGGGGATCAGTGTGGTCGAAGGGAACTGTCGTGTAGCCCGCGGGGCGGGGGCCCCGGGTTCGATCCCCGTTTTGCCCGCGCCACGGCACCACGGGCCGCCCCGCACCCCGCACCCCGCACCCCGCGCCGCCCTTCTGTCGCTGCCCGCAGCAGCGCCTGGCCCGCACCGAGGCTGGCCCCGCGCGGCCGCCTCCTGCTGCGGTGCCCGCAGCCTTTTTGCCCGGGGGCTCGGGCCTCCCCTTGCCGCGGGAGGGGCCGGGCAGCGCCAGGCAGGAGGGGGCCCGGCTGCTGCCCGGCCCCAAAGGCTTGCCAAAGCCGGCCTGGCAAAGCAAGGCAGCAACAGGCACAGCGGGGCTGGGGGCGCAGGGGGAAGCCCGCAGCAGCTCCACTCCCGGGCTGCCTTCCAGAGGCGGGGGGGCTCTCAGGCTCCCGTTCAACTTGCCGTCGCCCAGAACCCCCAGGTCCCTCTCTGCAGAGCTGCTCTCCAGCCTCCCCTTCCCCAGCCTGTGCGTAGGGCCAGGGGTGTCGTGCCCCAGGTGCAGAGCCTGGCCCTTGCTCCTCTTGGAACTTCATGCGGTTGGGGATTGCCCCGCTCTCCGGTCTGCCCAGATCCCTCTGCAGGGCCTCTCCGCCCTCCAGGGTGTCGACGGCTCCTCCCGATTTTGTGTCATCAGCACCCTGAATTCGTGTTCCTTCCAGCCCTGCAGCCAAGGCATTTACAAAGAGATCAAAGAGCACCGGCCCCGGGATGGATCCCCGCTAGGGACTGGCCGCCAGCGCGATGTAACCCCAGCTACTGTGACCCTCTGGGCCCGGCCCGCCAGCCCATTGCTCCCCCGCGGCATGACGTGCTCATCCAGCTGCGTGCCGGGCGTTTTGTCCGGGAGGAGACTGTGAGAGGCAGTATCGAAGGCTTTACCGACATCCAAGAAGCTTCCACCGAGTGGCTTCCCTTGGCCAGCTAGGTGGGTGACCTTGTCCCAGAAGGAACTGAGGTGTGTTAGGCAGGACTTTCCCCTCGTGAGCCCGTGCTGGCTGGGACCAATGACTGCGTTGCCTTTCAGGTGGTTTTCGGTAACTCCCAGCGTAATCTTCCCCACCATTTTGCCGGGCAGAGGCGCGAGACCGACGGGCCTGTAGTTAGCGGGGTCATCCCTGCCGCCCTTCCCGAAGGCTGGGGCAACGTTTGCCAGCTTCCAGTCAACGGGGTCCTCTCCAGATCCCCAAGAGGACTGAAAAATCATTGCGCGAGGTCTCGCTATGGCATCAGCCAGCTCTTTAAGTACCCTGGGATGAACCCCATCAGGCCCCGTCGACTTCCAGGGGTGGAGGTGGAGCAGCAAGTCGAGCCCAGGTTCAGGGTTTATTAGGAGTTTATCATTGCCGCAGCCATGGGGCTCTAGCCCAGGGCTCTGGGGGTCCCCGAGCCCACCAGGGGTGCTGAAGACAGAAGCGAAGAAAGCCTTAAACGTCTCTGCCTTGCCTATGTCCCCGCTTGTGAGGTGACCGTTCTCAAGAAGCAACGGGCCAATGCTCTCTGTGGCGCGCCTTTTGCCATGAGTGTCTTGAAAAAGCCCTTCTCGTTGTCCCTCGCGGTGCTGGCCAGCTTCAGCTCTAATTGAGCTTTGGCCGCACGTATTGCCTCCCTGCCAGGGGCGAACAGCATCCCTACAGCCCTCCCCTGTCGCCTGACCTGGCTGCCGCCGGCCACGGGCTTTCTTTTTTCTCCCTGTTTCCAGAAGGATATCCCTGGTCAGCCGAGCCGGCCTTCTGCCTCGCCGGCTTGACCTCCTGCACGTTGGGATTGCCTGCCGCTGTGCTTTTGGGAGGTGGTTCTTAAAGGGCGGCCAGCACGGGTGGACCCCAGCACTTTCCAAAGCGCTTTCCCAGGGGGCCTTCCCAAGCGGTTGCCTGAGCAGCCTGAAGGCTGCTCTCCTCACGTGCAGAGTTGAGGTCTTGCTGGCAGGTTTCCTCCTGTCACCCGGTCAAGTCCAGCTGTAGCCGAACGCTGGCACGGCACAAGAACCAGGCGTAGATCGGCGGTTGCAGCGTCCCGAGTCGGACGGGCGGCGTCGTGGTGCGCACGCCCGAAGGATTGCTCTTGTCGTGGTGTCTTTGGCGTGGCCGCAGCCCCTGTGGTGGGTGGGCAGGGCCAGCTGGGCAAGGGTGGTGCCGGTGCGAGGCGGCGAGCGGGTGGCTGTGAGCAGCAGGAGGCCTTTGGGTGTGGGAGCAGAGGAGAAGGAAGGTGTGCGGAGGCGAAGCAGCGTGCAGGGAAGCGTGGGGGAAGGAGAGAGGTGTTGTCGGTGTCGGGTGTGTGTAGGTGTAGGCGCCCGCGGGCGTTGTTGTTGTTGTTGTTGTGTGTCTTGTGGGGGTGTGGAGAGGGGCGTAGGCGTAGGAGGAGGAGGGCGCGTAGGCTGTTGAGGTTGTGTAGGGTGCTGGTGTGGCGTGGTGGAGCAGCGTGGTGCGTGCGTGTTTGCGTGCAGAGGGTGGTGCGTGTGCGCGGGCGCACGTGCGTGTCAGGGTGGTGGTGGCGCTGTGGCAGAGGGCGTGCGCGTTAGCGCGTTGTGCGTGCGTGCTGGGTGTGCGGGGTTGTGTGTGTGGGTGCGCGTGTGCGTGCGTGCACGCGCGTGCTGGGTGTGGCGGTGCGTGTGACGTGGCGGTGCGGGCTATAGGGGGCGCTGGTGGCGTCCCGCTGCGGGGATCAGTGTGGTCGAAGGGAACTGTCGTGTAGCCCGCGGGGCGGGGGCCCCGGGTTCGATCCCCGTTTTGCCCGCGCCACGGCACCACGGGCCGCCCCGCACCCCGCACCCCGCACCCCGCGCCGCCCTTCTGTCGCTGCCCGCAGCAGCGCCTGGCCCGCACCGAGGCTGGCCCCGCGCGGCCGCCTCCTGCTGCGGTGCCCGCAGCCTTTTTGCCCGGGGGCTCGGGCCTCCCCTTGCCGCGGGAGGGGCCGGGCAGCGCCAGGCAGGAGGGGGCCCGGCTGCTGCCCGGCCCCAAAGGCTTGCCAAAGCCGGCCTGGCAAAGCAAGGCAGCAACAGGCACAGCGGGGCTGGGGGCGCAGGGGGAAGCCCGCAGCAGCTCCACTCCCGGGCTGCCTTCCAGAGGCGGGGGGGCTCTCAGGCTCCCGTTCAACTTGCCGTCGCCCAGAACCCCCAGGTCCCTCTCTGCAGAGCTGCTCTCCAGCCTCCCCTTCCCCAGCCTGTGCGTAGGGCCAGGGGTGTCGTGCCCCAGGTGCAGAGCCTGGCCCTTGCTCCTCTTGGAACTTCATGCGGTTGGGGATTGCCCCGCTCTCCGGTCTGCCCAGATCCCTCTGCAGGGCCTCTCCGCCCTCCAGGGTGTCGACGGCTCCTCCCGATTTTGTGTCATCAGCACCCTGAATTCGTGTTCCTTCCAGCCCTGCAGCCAAGGCATTTACAAAGAGATCAAAGAGCACCGGCCCCGGGATGGATCCCCGCTAGGGACTGGCCGCCAGCGCGATGTAACCCCAGCTACTGTGACCCTCTGGGCCCGGCCCGCCAGCCCATTGCTCCCCCGCGGCATGACGTGCTCATCCAGCTGCGTGCCGGGCGTTTTGTCCGGGAGGAGACTGTGAGAGGCAGTATCGAAGGCTTTACCGACATCCAAGAAGCTTCCACCGAGTGGCTTCCCTTGGCCAGCTAGGTGGGTGACCTTGTCCCAGAAGGAACTGAGGTGTGTTAGGCAGGACTTTCCCCTCGTGAGCCCGTGCTGGCTGGGACCAATGACTGCGTTGCCTTTCAGGTGGTTTTCGGTAACTCCCAGCGTAATCTTCCCCACCATTTTGCCGGGCAGAGGCGCGAGACCGACGGGCCTGTAGTTAGCGGGGTCATCCCTGCCGCCCTTCCCGAAGGCTGGGGCAACGTTTGCCAGCTTCCAGTCAACGGGGTCCTCTCCAGATCCCCAAGAGGACTGAAAAATCATTGCGCGAGGTCTCGCTATGGCATCAGCCAGCTCTTTAAGTACCCTGGGATGAACCCCATCAGGCCCCGTCGACTTCCAGGGGTGGAGGTGGAGCAGCAAGTCGAGCCCAGGTTCAGGGTTTATTAGGAGTTTATCATTGCCGCAGCCATGGGGCTCTAGCCCAGGGCTCTGGGGGTCCCCGAGCCCACCAGGGGTGCTGAAGACAGAAGCGAAGAAAGCCTTAAACGTCTCTGCCTTGCCTATGTCCCCGCTTGTGAGGTGACCGTTCTCAAGAAGCAACGGGCCAATGCTCTCTGTGGCGCGCCTTTTGCCATGAGTGTCTTGAAAAAGCCCTTCTCGTTGTCCCTCGCGGTGCTGGCCAGCTTCAGCTCTAATTGAGCTTTGGCCGCACGTATTGCCTCCCTGCCAGGGGCGAACAGCATCCCTACAGCCCTCCCCTGTCGCCTGACCTGGCTGCCGCCGGCCACGGGCTTTCTTTTTTCTCCCTGTTTCCAGAAGGATATCCCTGGTCAGCCGAGCCGGCCTTCTGCCTCGCCGGCTTGACCTCCTGCACGTTGGGATTGCCTGCCGCTGTGCTTTTGGGAGGTGGTTCTTAAAGGGCGGCCAGCACGGGTGGACCCCAGCACCTTCCAAAGCGCTTTCCCAGGGGGCCTTCCCAAGCGGTTGCCTGAGCAGCCTGAAGGCTGCTCTCCTCACGTGCAGAGTTGAGGTCTTGCTGGCAGGTTTCCTCCTGTCACCCGGTCAAGTCCAGCTGTAGCCGAACGCTGGCACGGCACAAGAACCAGGCGTAGATCGGCGGTTGCAGCGTCCCGAGTCGGACGGGCGGCGTCGTGGTGCGCACGCCCGAAGGATTGCTCTTGTCGTGGTGTCTTTGGCGTGGCCGCAGCCCCTGTGGTGGGTGGGCAGGGCCAGCTGGGCAAGGGTGGTGCCGGTGCGAGGCGGCGAGCGGGTGGCTGTGAGCAGCAGGAGGCCTTTGGGTGTGGGAGCAGAGGAGAAGGAAGGTGTGCGGAGGCGAAGCAGCGTGCAGGGAAGCGTGGGGGAAGGAGAGAGGTGTTGTCGGTGTCGGGTGTGTGTAGGTGTAGGCGCCCGCGGGCGTTGTTGTTGTTGTTGTTGTGTGTCTTGTGGGGGTGTGGAGAGGGGCGTAGGCGTAGGAGGAGGAGGGCGCGTAGGCTGTTGAGGTTGTGTAGGGTGCTGGTGTGGCGTGGTGGAGCAGCGTGGTGCGTGCGTGTTTGCGTGCAGAGGGTGGTGCGTGTGCGCGGGCGCACGTGCGTGTCAGGGTGGTGGTGGCGCTGTGGCAGAGGGCGTGCGCGTTAGCACGTTGTGCGTGCGTGCTGGGTGTGCGGGGTTGTGTGTGTGTGTGGGTGCGCGTGTGCGTGCGTGCACGCGCGTGCTGGGTGTGGCGGTGCGTGTGACGTGGCGGTGCGGGCTATAGGGGGCGCTGGTGGCGTCCCGCTGCGGGGATCAGTGTGGTCGAAGGGAACTGTCGTGTAGCCCGCGGGGCGGGGGCCCCGGGTTCGATCCCCGTTTTGCCCGCGCCACGGCACCACGGGCCGCCCCGCACCCCGCGCCCCGCACCCCGCGCCGCCCTTCTGTCGCTGCCCGCAGCAGCGCCTGGCCCGCACCGAGGCTGGCCCCGCGCGGCCGCCTCCTGCTGCGGTGCCCGCAGCCTTTTTGCCCGGGGGCTCGGGCCTCCCCTTGCCGCGGGAGGGGCCGGGCAGCGCCAGGCAGGAGGGGGCCCGGCTGCTGCCCGGCCCCAAAGGCTTGCCAAAGCCGGCCTGGCAAAGCAAGGCAGCAACAGGCACAGCGGGGCTGGGGGCGCAGGGGGAAGCCCGCAGCAGCTCCACTCCCGGGCTGCCTTCCAGAGGCGGGGGGGCTCTCAGGCTCCCGTTCAACTTGCCGTCGCCCAGAACCCCCAGGTCCCTCTCTGCAGAGCTGCTCTCCAGCCTCCCCTTCCCCAGCCTGTGCGTAGGGCCAGGGGTGTCGTGCCCCAGGTGCAGAGCCTGGCCCTTGCTCCTCTTGGAACTTCATGCGGTTGGGGATTGCCCCGCTCTCCGGTCTGCCCAGATCCCTCTGCAGGGCCTCTCCGCCCTCCAGGGTGTCGACGGCTCCTCCCGATTTTGTGTCATCAGCACCCTGAATTCGTGTTCCTTCCAGCCCTGCAGCCAAGGCATTTACAAAGAGATCAAAGAGCACCGGCCCCGGGATGGATCCCCGCTAGGGACTGGCCGCCAGCGCGATGTAACCCCAGCTACTGTGACCCTCTGGGCCCGGCCCGCCAGCCCATTGCTCCCCCGCGGCATGACGTGCTCATCCAGCTGCGTGCCGGGCGTTTTGTCCGGGAGGAGACTGTGAGAGGCAGTATCGAAGGCTTTACCGACATCCAAGAAGCTTCCACCGAGTGGCTTCCCTTGGCCAGCTAGGTGGGTGACCTTGTCCCAGAAGGAACTGAGGTGTGTTAGGCAGGACTTTCCCCTCGTGAGCCCGTGCTGGCTGGGACCAATGACTGCGTTGCCTTTCAGGTGGTTTTCGGTAACTCCCAGCGTAATCTTCCCCACCATTTTGCCGGGCAGAGGCGCGAGACCGACGGGCCTGTAGTTAGCGGGGTCATCCCTGCCGCCCTTCCCGAAGGCTGGGGCAACGTTTGCCAGCTTCCAGTCAACGGGGTCCTCTCCAGATCCCCAAGAGGACTGAAAAATCATTGCGCGAGGTCTCGCTATGGCATCAGCCAGCTCTTTAAGTACCCTGGGATGAACCCCATCAGGCCCCGTCGACTTCCAGGGGTGGAGGTGGAGCAGCAAGTCGAGCCCAGGTTCAGGGTTTATTAGGAGTTTATCATTGCCGCAGCCATGGGGCTCTAGCCCAGGGCTCTGGGGGTCCCCGAGCCCACCAGGGGTGCTGAAGACAGAAGCGAAGAAAGCCTTAAACGTCTCTGCCTTGCCTATGTCCCCGCTTGTGAGGTGACCGTTCTCAAGAAGCAACGGGCCAATGCTCTCTGTGGCGCGCCTTTTGCCATGAGTGTCTTGAAAAAGCCCTTCTCGTTGTCCCTCGCGGTGCTGGCCAGCTTCAGCTCTAATTGAGCTTTGGCCGCACGTATTGCCTCCCTGCCAGGGGCGAACAGCATCCCTACAGCCCTCCCCTGTCGCCTGACCTGGCTGCCGCCGGCCACGGGCTTTCTTTTTTCTCCCTGTTTCCAGAAGGATATCCCTGGTCAGCCGAGCCGGCCTTCTGCCTCGCCGGCTTGACCTCCTGCACGTTGGGATTGCCTGCTGCTGTGCTTTTGGGAGGTGGTTCTTAAAGGGCGGCCAGCACGGGTGGACCCCAGCACCTTCCAAAGCGCTTTCCCAGGGGGCCTTCCCAAGCGGTTGCCTGAGCAGCCTGAAGGCTGCTCTCCTCACGTGCAGAGTTGAGGTCTTGCTGGCAGGTTTCCTCCTGTCACCCGGTCAAGTCCAGCTGTAGCCGAACGCTGGCACGGCACAAGAACCAGGCGTAGATCGGCGGTTGCAGCGTCCCGAGTCGGACGGGCGGCGTCGTGGTGCGCACGCCCGAAGGATTGCTCTTGTCGTGGTGTCTTTGGCGTGGCCGCAGCCCCTGGGTGGGTGGGCAGGGCCAGCTGGGCAAGGGTGGTGCCGGTGCGAGGCGGCGAGCGGGTGGCTGTGAGCAGCAGGAGGCCTTTGGGTGTGGGAGCAGAGGAGAAGGAAGGTGTGCGGAGGCGAAGCAGCGTGCAGGGAAGCGTGGGGGAAGGAGAGAGGTGTTGTCGGTGTCGGGTGTGTGTAGGTGTAGGCGCCCGCGGGCGTTGTTGTTGTTGTTGTTGTGTGTCTTGTGGGGGTGTGGAGAGGGGCGTAGGCGTAGGAGGAGGAGGGCGCGTAGGCTGTTGAGGTTGTGTAGGGTGCTGGTGTGGCGTGGTGGAGCAGCGTGGTGCGTGCGTGTTTGCGTGCAGAGGGTGGTGCGTGTGCGCGGGCGCACGTGCGTGTCAGGGTGGTGGTGGCGCTGTGGCAGAGGGCGTGCGCGTTAGCGCGTTGTGCGTGCGTGCTGGGTGTGCGGGGTTGTGTGTGTGGGTGCGCGTGTGCGTGCGTGCACGCGCGTGCTGGGTGTGGCGGTGCGTGTGACGTGGCGGTGCGGGCTATAGGGGGCGCTGGTGGCGTCCCGCTGCGGGGATCAGTGTGGTCGAAGGGAACTGTCGTGTAGCCCGCGGGGCGGGGGCCCCGGGTTCGATCCCCGTTTTGCCCGCGCCACGGCACCACGGGCCGCCCCGCACCCCGCACCCCGCACCCCGCGCCGCCCTTCTGTCGCTGCCCGCAGCAGCGCCTGGCCCGCACCGAGGCTGGCCCCGCGCGGCCGCCTCCTGCTGCGGTGCCCGCAGCCTTTTTGCCCGGGGGCTCGGGCCTCCCCTTGCCGCGGGAGGGGCCGGGCAGCGCCAGGCAGGAGGGGGCCCGGCTGCTGCCCGGCCCCAAAGGCTTGCCAAAGCCGGCCTGGCAAAGCAAGGCAGCAACAGGCACAGCGGGGCTGGGGGCGCAGGGGGAAGCCCGCAGCAGCTCCACTCCCGGGCTGCCTTCCAGAGGCGGGGGGGCTCTCAGGCTCCCGTTCAACTTGCCGTCGCCCAGAACCCCCAGGTCCCTCTCTGCAGAGCTGCTCTCCAGCCTCCCCTTCCCCAGCCTGTGCGTAGGGCCAGGGGTGTCGTGCCCCAGGTGCAGAGCCTGGCCCTTGCTCCTCTTGGAACTTCATGCGGTTGGGGATTGCCCCGCTCTCCGGTCTGCCCAGATCCCTCTGCAGGGCCTCTCCGCCCTCCAGGGTGTCGACGGCTCCTCCCGATTTTGTGTCATCAGCACCCTGAATTCGTGTTCCTTCCAGCCCTGCAGCCAAGGCATTTACAAAGAGATCAAAGAGCACCGGCCCCGGGATGGATCCCCGCTAGGGACTGGCCGCCAGCGCGATGTAACCCCAGCTACTGTGACCCTCTGGGCCCGGCCCGCCAGCCCATTGCTCCCCCGCGGCATGACGTGCTCATCCAGCTGCGTGCCGGGCGTTTTGTCCGGGAGGAGACTGTGAGAGGCAGTATCGAAGGCTTTACCGACATCCAAGAAGCTTCCACCGAGTGGCTTCCCTTGGCCAGCTAGGTGGGTGACCTTGTCCCAGAAGGAACTGAGGTGTGTTAGGCAGGACTTTCCCCTCGTGAGCCCGTGCTGGCTGGGACCAATGACTGCGTTGCCTTTCAGGTGGTTTTCGGTAACTCCCAGCGTAATCTTCCCCACCATTTTGCCGGGCAGAGGCGCGAGACCGACGGGCCTGTAGTTAGCGGGGTCATCCCTGCCGCCCTTCCCGAAGGCTGGGGCAACGTTTGCCAGCTTCCAGTCAACGGGGTCCTCTCCAGATCCCCAAGAGGACTGAAAAATCATTGCGCGAGGTCTCGCTATGGCATCAGCCAGCTCTTTAAGTACCCTGGGATGAACCCCATCAGGCCCCGTCGACTTCCAGGGGTGGAGGTGGAGCAGCAAGTCGAGCCCAGGTTCAGGGTTTATTAGGAGTTTATCATTGCCGCAGCCATGGGGCTCTAGCCCAGGGCTCTGGGGGTCCCCGAGCCCACCAGGGGTGCTGAAGACAGAAGCGAAGAAAGCCTTAAACGTCTCTGCCTTGCCTATGTCCCCGCTTGTGAGGTGACCGTTCTCAAGAAGCAACGGGCCAATGCTCTCTGTGGCGCGCCTTTTGCCATGAGTGTCTTGAAAAAGCCCTTCTCGTTGTCCCTCGCGGTGCTGGCCAGCTTCAGCTCTAATTGAGCTTTGGCCGCACGTATTGCCTCCCTGCCAGGGGCGAACAGCATCCCTACAGCCCTCCCCTGTCGCCTGACCTGGCTGCCGCCGGCCACGGGCTTTCTTTTTTCTCCCTGTTTCCAGAAGGATATCCCTGGTCAGCCGAGCCGGCCTTCTGCCTCGCCGGCTTGACCTCCTGCACGTTGGGATTGCCTGCCGCTGTGCTTTTGGGAGGTGGTTCTTAAAGGGCGGCCAGCACGGGTGGACCCCAGCACTTTCCAAAGCGCTTTCCCAGGGGGCCTTCCCAAGCGGTTGCCTGAGCAGCCTGAAGGCTGCTCTCCTCACGTGCAGAGTTGAGGTCTTGCTGGCAGGTTTCCTCCTGTCACCCGGTCAAGTCCAGCTGTAGCCGAACGCTGGCACGGCACAAGAACCAGGCGTAGATCGGCGGTTGCAGCGTCCCGAGTCGGACGGGCGGCGTCGTGGTGCGCACGCCCGAAGGATTGCTCTTGTCGTGGTGTCTTTGGCGTGGCCGCAGCCCCTGTGGTGGGTGGGCAGGGCCAGCTGGGCAAGGGTGGTGCCGGTGCGAGGCGGCGAGCGGGTGGCTGTGAGCAGCAGGAGGCCTTTGGGTGTGGGAGCAGAGGAGAAGGAAGGTGTGCGGAGGCGAAGCAGCGTGCAGGGAAGCGTGGGGGAAGGAGAGAGGTGTTGTCGGTGTCGGGTGTGTGTAGGTGTAGGCGCCCGCGGGCGTTGTTGTTGTTGTTGTTGTGTGTCTTGTGGGGGTGTGGAGAGGGGCGTAGGCGTAGGAGGAGGAGGGCGCGTAGGCTGTTGAGGTTGTGTAGGGTGCTGGTGTGGCGTGGTGGAGCAGCGTGGTGCGTGCGTGTTTGCGTGCAGAGGGTGGTGCGTGTGCGCGGGCGCACGTGCGTGTCAGGGTGGTGGTGGCGCTGTGGCAGAGGGCGTGCGCGTTAGCACGTTGTGCGTGCGTGCTGGGTGTGCGGGGTTGTGTGTGTGTGGGTGCGCGTGTGCGTGCGTGCACGCGCGTGCTGGGTGTGGCGGTGCGTGTGACGTGGCGGTGCGGGCTATAGGGGGCGCTGGTGGCGTCCCGCTGCGGGGATCAGTGTGGTCGAAGGGAACTGTCGTGTAGCCCGCGGGGCGGGGGCCCCGGGTTCGATCCCCGTTTTGCCCGCGCCACGGCACCACGGGCCGCCCCGCACCCCGCGCCCCGCACCCCGCGCCGCCCTTCTGTCGCTGCCCGCAGCAGCGCCTGGCCCGCACCGAGGCTGGCCCCGCGCGGCCGCCTCCTGCTGCGGTGCCCGCAGCCTTTTTGCCCGGGGGCTCGGGCCTCCCCTTGCCGCGGGAGGGGCCGGGCAGCGCCAGGCAGGAGGGGGCCCGGCTGCTGCCCGGCCCCAAAGGCTTGCCAAAGCCGGCCTGGCAAAGCAAGGCAGCAACAGGCACAGCGGGGCTGGGGGCGCAGGGGGAAGCCCGCAGCAGCTCCACTCCCGGGCTGCCTTCCAGAGGCGGGGGGGCTCTCAGGCTCCCGTTCAACTTGCCGTCGCCCAGAACCCCCAGGTCCCTCTCTGCAGAGCTGCTCTCCAGCCTCCCCTTCCCCAGCCTGTGCGTAGGGCCAGGGGTGTCGTGCCCCAGGTGCAGAGCCTGGCCCTTGCTCCTCTTGGAACTTCATGCGGTTGGGGATTGCCCCGCTCTCCGGTCTGCCCAGATCCCTCTGCAGGGCCTCTCCGCCCTCCAGGGTGTCGACGGCTCCTCCCGATTTTGTGTCATCAGCACCCTGAATTCGTGTTCCTTCCAGCCCTGCAGCCAAGGCATTTACAAAGAGATCAAAGAGCACCGGCCCCGGGATGGATCCCCGCTAGGGACTGGCCGCCAGCGCGATGTAACCCCAGCTACTGTGACCCTCTGGGCCCGGCCCGCCAGCCCATTGCTCCCCCGCGGCATGACGTGCTCATCCAGCTGCGTGCCGGGCGTTTTGTCCGGGAGGAGACTGTGAGAGGCAGTATCGAAGGCTTTACCGACATCCAAGAAGCTTCCACCGAGTGGCTTCCCTTGGCCAGCTAGGTGGGTGACCTTGTCCCAGAAGGAACTGAGGTGTGTTAGGCAGGACTTTCCCCTCGTGAGCCCGTGCTGGCTGGGACCAATGACTGCGTTGCCTTTCAGGTGGTTTTCGGTAACTCCCAGCGTAATCTTCCCCACCATTTTGCCGGGCAGAGGCGCGAGACCGACGGGCCTGTAGTTAGCGGGGTCATCCCTGCCGCCCTTCCCGAAGGCTGGGGCAACGTTTGCCAGCTTCCAGTCAACGGGGTCCTCTCCAGATCCCCAAGAGGACTGAAAAATCATTGCGCGAGGTCTCGCTATGGCATCAGCCAGCTCTTTAAGTACCCTGGGATGAACCCCATCAGGCCCCGTCGACTTCCAGGGGTGGAGGTGGAGCAGCAAGTCGAGCCCAGGTTCAGGGTTTATTAGGAGTTTATCATTGCCGCAGCCATGGGGCTCTAGCCCAGGGCTCTGGGGGTCCCCGAGCCCACCAGGGGTGCTGAAGACAGAAGCGAAGAAAGCCTTAAACGTCTCTGCCTTGCCTATGTCCCCGCTTGTGAGGTGACCGTTCTCAAGAAGCAACGGGCCAATGCTCTCTGTGGCGCGCCTTTTGCCATGAGTGTCTTGAAAAAGCCCTTCTCGTTGTCCCTCGCGGTGCTGGCCAGCTTCAGCTCTAATTGAGCTTTGGCCGCACGTATTGCCTCCCTGCCAGGGGCGAACAGCATCCCTACAGCCCTCCCCTGTCGCCTGACCTGGCTGCCGCCGGCCACGGGCTTTCTTTTTTCTCCCTGTTTCCAGAAGGATATCCCTGGTCAGCCGAGCCGGCCTTCTGCCTCGCCGGCTTGACCTCCTGCACGTTGGGATTGCCTGCTGCTGTGCTTTTGGGAGGTGGTTCTTAAAGGGCGGCCAGCACGGGTGGACCCCAGCACCTTCCAAAGCGCTTTCCCAGGGGGCCTTCCCAAGCGGTTGCCTGAGCAGCCTGAAGGCTGCTCTCCTCACGTGCAGAGTTGAGGTCTTGCTGGCAGGTTTCCTCCTGTCACCCGGTCAAGTCCAGCTGTAGCCGAACGCTGGCACGGCACAAGAACCAGGCGTAGATCGGCGGTTGCAGCGTCCCGAGTCGGACGGGCGGCGTCGTGGTGCGCACGCCCGAAGGATTGCTCTTGTCGTGGTGTCTTTGGCGTGGCCGCAGCCCCTGGGTGGGTGGGCAGGGCCAGCTGGGCAAGGGTGGTGCCGGTGCGAGGCGGCGAGCGGGTGGCTGTGAGCAGCAGGAGGCCTTTGGGTGTGGGAGCAGAGGAGAAGGAAGGTGTGCGGAGGCGAAGCAGCGTGCAGGGAAGCGTGGGGGAAGGAGAGAGGTGTTGTCGGTGTCGGGTGTGTGTAGGTGTAGGCGCCCGCGGGCGTTGTTGTTGTTGTTGTTGTGTGTCTTGTGGGGGTGTGGAGAGGGGCGTAGGCGTAGGAGGAGGAGGGCGCGTAGGCTGTTGAGGTTGTGTAGGGTGCTGGTGTGGCGTGGTGGAGCAGCGTGGTGCGTGCGTGTTTGCGTGCAGAGGGTGGTGCGTGTGCGCGGGCGCACGTGCGTGTCAGGGTGGTGGTGGCGCTGTGGCAGAGGGCGTGCGCGTTAGCGCGTTGTGCGTGCGTGCTGGGTGTGCGGGGTTGTGTGTGTGTGGGTGCGCGTGTGCGTGCGTGCGTGCACGCGCGTGCTGGGTGTGGCGGTGCGTGTGACGTGGCGGTGCGGGCTATAGGGGGCGCTGGTGGCGTCCCGCTGCGGGGATCAGTGTGGTCGAAGGGAACTGTCGTGTAGCCCGCGGGGCGGGGGCCCCGGGTTCGATCCCCGTTTTGCCCGCGCCACGGCACCACGGGCCGCCCCGCACCCCGCACCCCGCACCCCGCGCCGCCCTTCTGTCGCTGCCCGCAGCAGCGCCTGGCCCGCACCGAGGCTGGCCCCGCGCGGCCGCCTCCTGCTGCGGTGCCCGCAGCCTTTTTGCCCGGGGGCTCGGGCCTCCCCTTGCCGCGGGAGGGGCCGGGCAGCGCCAGGCAGGAGGGGGCCCGGCTGCTGCCCGGCCCCAAAGGCTTGCCAAAGCCGGCCTGGCAAAGCAAGGCAGCAACAGGCACAGCGGGGCTGGGGGCGCAGGGGGAAGCCCGCAGCAGCTCCACTCCCGGGCTGCCTTCCAGAGGCGGGGGGGCTCTCAGGCTCCCGTTCAACTTGCCGTCGCCCAGAACCCCCAGGTCCCTCTCTGCAGAGCTGCTCTCCAGCCTCCCCTTCCCCAGCCTGTGCGTAGGGCCAGGGGTGTCGTGCCCCAGGTGCAGAGCCTGGCCCTTGCTCCTCTTGGAACTTCATGCGGTTGGGGATTGCCCCGCTCTCCGGTCTGCCCAGATCCCTCTGCAGGGCCTCTCCGCCCTCCAGGGTGTCGACGGCTCCTCCCGATTTTGTGTCATCAGCACCCTGAATTCGTGTTCCTTCCAGCCCTGCAGCCAAGGCATTTACAAAGAGATCAAAGAGCACCGGCCCCGGGATGGATCCCCGCTAGGGACTGGCCGCCAGCGCGATGTAACCCCAGCTACTGTGACCCTCTGGGCCCGGCCCGCCAGCCCATTGCTCCCCCGCTGCATGACGTGCTCATCCAGCTGCGTGCCGGGCGTTTTGTCCGGGAGGAGACTGTGAGAGGCAGTATCGAAGGCTTTACCGACATCCAAGAAGCTTCCACCGAGTGGCTTCCCTTGGCCAGCTAGGTGGGTGACCTTGTCCCAGAAGGAACTGAGGTGTGTTAGGCAGGACTTTCCCCTCGTGAGCCCGTGCTGGCTGGGACCAATGACTGCGTTGCCTTTCAGGTGGTTTTCGGTAACTCCCAGCGTAATCTTCCCCACCATTTTGCCGGGCAGAGGCGCGAGACCGACGGGCCTGTAGTTAGCGGGGTCATCCCTGCCGCCCTTCCCGAAGGCTGGGGCAACGTTTGCCAGCTTCCAGTCAACGGGGTCCTCTCCAGATCCCCAAGAGGACTGAAAAATCATTGCGCGAGGTCTCGCTATGGCATCAGCCAGCTCTTTAAGTACCCTGGGATGAACCCCATCAGGCCCCGTCGACTGCCAGGGGTGGAGGTGGAGCAGCAAGTCGAGCCCAGGTTCAGGGTTTATTAGGAGTTTATCATTGCCGCAGCCATGGGGCTCTAGCCCAGGGCTCTGGGGGTCCCCGAGCCCACCAGGGGTGCTGAAGACAGAAGCGAAGAAAGCCTTAAACGTCTCTGCCTTGCCTATGTCCCCGCTTGTGAGGTGACCGTTCTCAAGAAGCAACGGGCCAATGCTCTCTGTGGCGCGCCTTTTGCCATGAGTGTCTTGAAAAAGCCCTTCTCGTTGTCCCTCGCGGTGCTGGCCAGCTTCAGCTCTAATTGAGCTTTGGCCGCACGTATTGCCTCCCTGCCAGGGGCGAACAGCATCCCTACAGCCCTCCCCTGTCGCCTGACCTGGCTGCCGCCGGCCACGGGCTTTCTTTTTTCTCCCTGTTTCCAGAAGGATATCCCTGGTCAGCCGAGCCGGCCTTCTGCCTCGCCGGCTTGACCTCCTGCACGTTGGGATTGCCTGCCGCTGTGCTTTTGGGAGGTGGTTCTTAAAGGGCGGCCAGCACGGGTGGACCCCAGCACCTTCCAAAGCGCTTTCCCAGGGGGCCTTCCCAAGCGGTTGCCTGAGCAGCCTGAAGGCTGCTCTGCTCACGTGCAGAGTTGAGGTCTTGCTGGCAGGTTTCCTCCTGTCACCCGGTCAAGTCCAGCTGTAGCCGAACGCTGGCACGGCACAAGAACCAGGCGTAGATCGGCGGTTGCAGCGTCCCGAGTCGGACGGGCGGCGTCGTGGTGCGCACGCCCGAAGGATTGCTCTTGTCGTGGTGTCTTTGGCGTGGCCGCAGCCCCTGTGGTGGGTGGGCAGGGCCAGCTGGGCAAGGGTGGTGCCGGTGCGAGGCGGCGAGCGGGTGGCTGTGAGCAGCAGGAGGCCTTTGGGTGTGGGAGCAGAGGAGAAGGAAGGTGTGCGGAGGCGAAGCAGCGTGCAGGGAAGCGTGGGGGAAGGAGAGAGGTGTTGTCGGTGTCGGGTGTGTGTAGGTGTAGGCGCCCGCGGGCGTTGTTGTTGTTGTTGTTGTGTGTCTTGTGGGGGTGTGGAGAGGGGCGTAGGCGTAGGAGGAGGAGGGCGCGTAGGCTGTTGAGGTTGTGTAGGGTGCTGGTGTGGCGTGGTGGAGCAGCGTGGTGCGTGCGTGTTTGCGTGCAGAGGGTGGTGCGTGTGCGCGGGCGCACGTGCGTGTCAGGGTGGTGGTGGCGCTGTGGCAGAGGGCGTGCGCGTTAGCGCGTTGTGCGTGCGTGCTGGGTGTGCGGGGTTGTGTGTGTGTGGGTGCGCGTGTGCGTGCGTGCACGCGCGTGCTGGGTGTGGCGGTGCGTGTGACGTGGCGGTGCGGGCTATAGGGGGCGCTGGTGGCGTCCCGCTGCGGGGATCAGTGTGGTCGAAGGGAACTGTCGTGTAGCCCGCGGGGCGGGGGCCCCGGGTTCGATCCCCGTTTTGCCCGCGCCACGGCACCACGGGCCGCCCCGCACCCCGCACCCCGCACCCCGCGCCGCCCTTCTGTCGCTGCCCGCAGCAGCGCCTGGCCCGCACCGAGGCTGGCCCCGCGCGGCCGCCTCCTGCTGCGGTGCCCGCAGCCTTTTTGCCCGGGGGCTCGGGCCTCCCCTTGCCGCGGGAGGGGCCGGGCAGCGCCAGGCAGGAGGGGGCCCGGCTGCTGCCCGGCCCCAAAGGCTTGCCAAAGCCGGCCTGGCAAAGCAAGGCAGCAACAGGCACAGCGGGGCTGGGGGCGCAGGGGGAAGCCCGCAGCAGCTCCACTCCCGGGCTGCCTTCCAGAGGCGGGGGGGCTCTCAGGCTCCCGTTCAACTTGCCGTCGCCCAGAACCCCCAGGTCCCTCTCTGCAGAGCTGCTCTCCAGCCTCCCCTTCCCCAGCCTGTGCGTAGGGCCAGGGGTGTCGTGCCCCAGGTGCAGAGCCTGGCCCTTGCTCCTCTTGGAACTTCATGCGGTTGGGGATTGCCCCGCTCTCCGGTCTGCCCAGATCCCTCTGCAGGGCCTCTCCGCCCTCCAGGGTGTCGACGGCTCCTCCCGATTTTGTGTCATCAGCACCCTGAATTCGTGTTCCTTCCAGCCCTGCAGCCAAGGCATTTACAAAGAGATCAAAGAGCACCGGCCCCGGGATGGATCCCCGCTAGGGACTGGCCGCCAGCGCGATGTAACCCCAGCTACTGTGACCCTCTGGGCCCGGCCCGCCAGCCCATTGCTCCCCCGCTGCGTGACGTGCTCATCCAGCTGCGTGCCGGGCGTTTTGTCCGGGAGGAGACTGTGAGAGGCAGTATCGAAGGCTTTACCGACATCCAAGAAGCTTCCACCGAGTGGCTTCCCTTGGCCAGCTAGGTGGGTGACCTTGTCCCAGAAGGAAATGAGGTGTGTTAGGCAGGACTTTCCCCTCGTGAGCCCGTGCTGGCTGGGACCAATGACTGCGTTGCCTTTCAGGTGGTTTTCGGTAACTCCCAGCGTAATCTTCCCCACCATTTTGCCGGGCAGAGGCGCGAGACCGACGGGCCTGTAGTTAGCGGGGTCATCCCTGCCGCCCTTCCCGAAGGCTGGGGCAACGTTTGCCAGCTTCCAGTCAACGGGGTCCTCTCCAGATCCCCAAGAGGACTGAAAAATCATTGCGCGAGGTCTCGCTATGGCATCAGCCAGCTCTTTAAGTACCCTGGGATGAACCCCATCAGGCCCCGTCGACTTCCAGGGGTGGAGGTGGAGCAGCAAGTCGAGCCCAGGTTCAGGGTTTATTAGGAGTTTATCATTGCCGCAGCCATGGGGCTCTAGCCCAGGGCTCTGGGGGTCCCCGAGCCCACCAGGGGTGCTGAAGACAGAAGCGAAGAAAGCCTTAAACGTCTCTGCCTTGCCTATGTCCCCGCTTGTGAGGTGACCGTTCTCAAGAAGCAACGGGCCAATGCTCTCTGTGGCGCGCCTTTTGCCATGAGTGTCTTGAAAAAGCCCTTCTCGTTGTCCCTCGCGGTGCTGGCCAGCTTCAGCTCTAATTGAGCTTTGGCCGCACGTATTGCCTCCCTGCCAGGGGCGAACAGCATCCCTACAGCCCTCCCCTGTCGCCTGACCTGGCTGCCGCCGGCCACGGGCTTTCTTTTTTCTCCCTGTTTCCAGAAGGATATCCCTGGTCAGCCGAGCCGGCCTTCTGCCTCGCCGGCTTGACCTCCTGCACGTTGGGATTGCCTGCCGCTGTGCTTTTGGGAGGTGGTTCTTAAAGGGCGGCCAGCACGGGTGGACCCCAGCACCTTCCAAAGCGCTTTCCCAGGGGGCCTTCCCAAGCGGTTGCCTGAGCAGCCTGGAGGCTGCTCTCCTCACGTGCAGAGTTGAGGTCTTGCTGGCAGGTTTCCTCCTGTCACCCGGTCAAGTCCAGCTGTAGCCGAACGCTGGCACGGCACAAGAACCAGGCGTAGATCGGCGGTTGCAGCGTCCCGAGTCGGACGGGCGGCGTCGTGGTGCGCACGCCCGAAGGATTGCTCTTGTCGTGGTGTCTTTGGCGTGGCCGCAGCCCCTGTGGTGGGTGGGCAGGGCCAGCTGGGCAAGGGTGGTGCCGGTGCGAGGCGGCGAGCGGGTGGCTGTGAGCAGCAGGAGGCCTTTGGGTGTGGGAGCAGAGGAGAAGGAAGGTGTGCGGAGGCGAAGCAGCGTGCAGGGAAGCGTGGGGGAAGGAGAGAGGTGTTGTCGGTGTCGGGTGTGTGTAGGTGTAGGCGCCCGCGGGCGTTGTTGTTGTTGTGTGTCTTGTGGGGGTGTGGAGAGGGGCGTAGGCGTAGGAGGAGGAGGGCGCGTAGGCTGTTGAGGTTGTGTAGGGTGCTGGTGTGGCGTGGTGGAGCAGCGTGGTGCGTGCGTGTTTGCGTGCAGAGGGTGGTGCGTGTGCGCGGGCGCACGTGCGTGTCAGGGTGGTGGTGGCGCTGTGGCAGAGGGCGTGCGCGTTAGCGCGTTGTGCGTGCGTGCTGGGTGTGCGGGGTTGTGTGTGTGTGGGTGCGCGTGTGCGTGCGTGCACGCGCGTGCTGGGTGTGGCGGTGCGTGTGACGTGGCGGTGCGTGTGACGTGGCGGTGCGGGCTATAGGGGGCGCTGGTGGCGTCCCGCTGCGGGGATCAGTGTGGTCGAAGGGAACTGTCGTGTAGCCCGCGGGGCGGGGGCCCCGGGTTCGATCCCCGTTTTGCCCGCGCCACGGCACCACGGGCCGCCCCGCACCCCGCACCCCGCACCCCGCGCCGCCCTTCTGTCGCTGCCCGCAGCAGCGCCTGGCCCGCACCGAGGCTGGCCCCGCGCGGCCGCCTCCTGCTGCGGTGCCCGCAGCCTTTTTGCCCGGGGGCTCGGGCCTCCCCTTGCCGCGGGAGGGGCCGGGCAGCGCCAGGCAGGAGGGGGCCCGGCTGCTGCCCGGCCCCAAAGGCTTGCCAAAGCCGGCCTGGCAAAGCAAGGCAGCAACAGGCACAGCGGGGCTGGGGGCGCAGGGGGAAGCCCGCAGCAGCTCCACTCCCGGGCTGCCTTCCAGAGGCGGGGGGGCTCTCAGGCTCCCGTTCAACTTGCCGTCGCCCAGAACCCCCAGGTCCCTCTCTGCAGAGCTGCTCTCCAGCCTCCCCTTCCCCAGCCTGTGCGTAGGGCCAGGGGTGTCGTGCCCCAGGTGCAGAGCCTGGCCCTTGCTCCTCTTGGAACTTCATGCGGTTGGGGATTGCCCCGCTCTCCGGTCTGCCCAGATCCCTCTGCAGGGCCTCTCCGCCCTCCAGGGTGTCGACGGCTCCTCCCGATTTTGTGTCATCAGCACCCTGAATTCGTGTTCCTTCCAGCCCTGCAGCCAAGGCATTTACAAAGAGATCAAAGAGCACCGGCCCCGGGATGGATCCCCGCTAGGGACTGGCCGCCAGCGCGATGTAACCCCAGCTACTGTGACCCTCTGGGCCCGGCCCGCCAGCCCATTGCTCCCCCGCGGCGTGACGTGCTCATCCAGCTGCGTGCCGGGCGTTTTGTCCGGGAGGAGACTGTGAGAGGCAGTATCGAAGGCTTTACCGACATCCAAGAAGCTTCCACCGACGTCCAAGAAGCTTCCACCGAGTGGCTTCCCTTGGCCAGCTAGGTGGGTGACCTTGTCCCAGAAGGAACTGAGGTGTGTTAGGCAGGACTTTCCCCTCGTGAGCCCGTGCTGGCTGGGACCAATGACTGCGTTGCC
The DNA here is from genome assembly GCF_963921805.1 of Phalacrocorax carbo. NCBI lineage: Eukaryota > Metazoa > Chordata > Aves > Suliformes > Phalacrocoracidae > Phalacrocorax > Phalacrocorax carbo. The sequence goes on from NC_087528.1 coordinate 3,890,117, forward strand.
TTTCAGGTGGTTTTCGGTAACTCCCAGCGTAATCTTCCCCACCATTTTGCCGGGCAGAGGCGCGAGACCGACGGGCCTGTAGTTAGCGGGGTCATCCCTGCCGCCCTTCCCGAAGGCTGGGGCAACGTTTGCCAGCTTCCAGTCAACGGGGTCCTCTCCAGATCCCCAAGAGGACTGAAAAATCATTGCGCGAGGTCTCGCTATGGCATCAGCCAGCTCTTTAAGTACCCTGGGATGAACCCCATCAGGCCCCGTCGACTTCCAGGGGTGGAGGTGGAGCAGCAAGTCGAGCCCAGGTTCAGGGTTTATTAGGAGTTTATCATTGCCGCAGCCATGGGGCTCTAGCCCAGGGCTCTGGGGGTCCCCGAGCCCGCCAGGGGTGCTGAAGACAGAAGCGAAGAAAGCCTTAAACGTCTCTGCCTTGCCTATGTCCCCGCTTGTGAGGTGACCGTTCTCAAGAAGCAACGGGCCAATGCTCTCTGTGGCGCGCCTTTTGCCATGAGTGTCTTGAAAAAGCCCTTCTCGTTGTCCCTCGCGGTGCTGGCCAGCTTCAGCTCTAATTGAGCTTTGGCCGCACGTATTGCCTCCCTGCCAGGGGCGAACAGCATCCCTACAGCCCTCCCCTGTCGCCTGACCTGGCTGCCGCCGGCCACGGGCTTTCTTTTTTCTCCCTGTTTCCAGAAGGATATCCCTGGTCAGCCGAGCCGGCCTTCTGCCTCGCCGGCTTGACCTCCTGCACGTTGGGATTGCCTGCCGCTGTGCTTTTGGGAGGTGGTTCTTAAAGGGCGGCCAGCACGGGTGGACCCCAGCACCTTCCAAAGCGCTTTCCCAGGGGGCCTTCCCAAGCGGTTGCCTGAGCAGCCTGGAGGCTGCTCTCCTCACGTGCAGAGTTGAGGTCTTGCTGGCAGGTTTCCTCCTGTCACCCGGTCAAGTCCAGCTGTAGCCGAACGCTGGCACGGCACAAGAACCAGGCGTAGATCGGCGGTTGCAGCGTCCCGAGTCGGACGGGCGGCGTCGTGGTGCGCACGCCCGAAGGATTGCTCTTGTCGTGGTGTCTTTGGCGTGGCCGCAGCCCCTGTGGTGGGTGGGCAGGGCCAGCTGGGCAAGGGTGGTGCCGGTGCGAGGCGGCGAGCGGGTGGCTGTGAGCAGCAGGAGGCCTTTGGGTGTGGGAGCAGAGGAGAAGGAAGGTGTGCGGAGGCGAAGCAGCGTGCAGGGAAGCGTGGGGGAAGGAGAGAGGTGTTGTCGGTGTCGGGTGTGTGTAGGTGTAGGCGCCCGCGGGCGTTGTTGTTGTTGTGTGTCTTGTGGGGGTGTGGAGAGGGGCGTAGGCGTAGGAGGAGGAGGGCGCGTAGGCTGTTGAGGTTGTGTAGGGTGCTGGTGTGGCGTGGTGGAGCAGCGTGGTGCGTGCGTGTTTGCGTGCAGAGGGTGGTGCGTGTGCGCGGGCGCACGTGCGTGTCAGGGTGGTGGTGGCGCTGTGGCAGAGGGCGTGCGCGTTAGCGCGTTGTGCGTGCGTGCTGGGTGTGCGGGGTTGTGTGTGTGTGGGTGCGCGTGTGCGTGCGTGCACGCGCGTGCTGGGTGTGGCGGTGCGTGTGACGTGGCGGTGCGTGTGACGTGGCGGTGCGGGCTATAGGGGGCGCTGGTGGCGTCCCGCTGCGGGGATCAGTGTGGTCGAAGGGAACTGTCGTGTAGCCCGCGGGGCGGGGGCCCCGGGTTCGATCCCCGTTTTGCCCGCGCCACGGCACCACGGGCCGCCCCGCACCCCGCACCCCGCACCCCGCGCCGCCCTTCTGTCGCTGCCCGCAGCAGCGCCTGGCCCGCACCGAGGCTGGCCCCGCGCGGCCGCCTCCTGCTGCGGTGCCCGCAGCCTTTTTGCCCGGGGGCTCGGGCCTCCCCTTGCCGCGGGAGGGGCCGGGCAGCGCCAGGCAGGAGGGGGCCCGGCTGCTGCCCGGCCCCAAAGGCTTGCCAAAGCCGGCCTGGCAAAGCAAGGCAGCAACAGGCACAGCGGGGCTGGGGGCGCAGGGGGAAGCCCGCAGCAGCTCCACTCCCGGGCTGCCTTCCAGAGGCGGGGGGGCTCTCAGGCTCCCGTTCAACTTGCCGTCGCCCAGAACCCCCAGGTCCCTCTCTGCAGAGCTGCTCTCCAGCCTCCCCTTCCCCAGCCTGTGCGTAGGGCCAGGGGTGTCGTGCCCCAGGTGCAGAGCCTGGCCCTTGCTCCTCTTGGAACTTCATGCGGTTGGGGATTGCCCCGCTCTCCGGTCTGCCCAGATCCCTCTGCAGGGCCTCTCCGCCCTCCAGGGTGTCGACGGCTCCTCCCGATTTTGTGTCATCAGCACCCTGAATTCGTGTTCCTTCCAGCCCTGCAGCCAAGGCATTTACAAAGAGATCAAAGAGCACCGGCCCCGGGATGGATCCCCGCTAGGGACTGGCCGCCAGCGCGATGTAACCCCAGCTACTGTGACCCTCTGGGCCCGGCCCGCCAGCCCATTGCTCCCCCGCGGCGTGACGTGCTCATCCAGCTGCGTGCCGGGCGTTTTGTCCGGGAGGAGACTGTGAGAGGCAGTATCGAAGGCTTTACCGACGTCCAAGAAGCTTCCACCGAGTGGCTTCCCTTGGCCAGCTAGGTGGGTGACCTTGTCCCAGAAGGAACTGAGGTGTGTTAGGCAGGACTTTCCCCTCGTGAGCCCGTGCTGGCTGGGACCAATGACTGCGTTGCCTTTCAGGTGGTTTTCGGTAACTCCCAGCGTAATCTTCCCCACCATTTTGCCGGGCAGAGGCGCGAGACCGACGGGCCTGTAGTTAGCGGGGTCATCCCTGCCGCCCTTCCCGAAGGCTGGGGCAACGTTTGCCAGCTTCCAGTCAACGGGGTCCTCTCCAGATCCCCAAGAGGACTGAAAAATCATTGCGCGAGGTCTCGCTATGGCATCAGCCAGCTCTTTAAGTACCCTGGGATGAACCCCATCAGGCCCCGTCGACTTCCAGGGGTGGAGGTGGAGCAGCAAGTCGAGCCCAGGTTCAGGGTTTATTAGGAGTTTATCATTGCCGCAGCCATGGGGCTCTAGCCCAGGGCTCTGGGGGTCCCCGAGCCCGCCAGGGGTGCTGAAGACAGAAGCGAAGAAAGCCTTAAACGTCTCTGCCTTGCCTATGTCCCCGCTTGTGAGGTGACCGTTCTCAAGAAGCAACGGGCCAATGCTCTCTGTGGCGCGCCTTTTGCCATGAGTGTCTTGAAAAAGCCCTTCTCGTTGTCCCTCGCGGTGCTGGCCAGCTTCAGCTCTAATTGAGCTTTGGCCGCACGTATTGCCTCCCTGCCAGGGGCGAACAGCATCCCTACAGCCCTCCCCTGTCGCCTGACCTGGCTGCCGCCGGCCACGGGCTTTCTTTTTTCTCCCTGTTTCCAGAAGGATATCCCTGGTCAGCCGAGCCGGCCTTCTGCCTCGCCGGCTTGACCTCCTGCACGTTGGGATTGCCTGCCGCTGTGCTTTTGGGAGGTGGTTCTTAAAGGGCGGCCAGCACGGGTGGACCCCAGCACCTTCCAAAGCGCTTTCCCAGGGGGCCTTCCCAAGCGGTTGCCTGAGCAGCCTGGAGGCTGCTCTCCTCACGTGCAGAGTTGAGGTCTTGCTGGCAGGTTTCCTCCTGTCACCCGGTCAAGTCCAGCTGTAGCCGAACGCTGGCACGGCACAAGAACCAGGCGTAGATCGGCGGTTGCAGCGTCCCGAGTCGGACGGGCGGCGGCGTGGTGCGCACGCCCGAAGGATTGCTCTTGTCGTGGTGTCTTTGGCGTGGCCGCAGCCCCTGGGTGGGTGGGCAGGGCCAGCTGGGCAAGGGTGGTGCCGGTGCGAGGCGGCGAGCGGGTGGCTGTGAGCAGCAGGAGGCCTTTGGGTGTGGGAGCAGAGGAGAAGGAAGGTGTGCGGAGGCGAAGCAGCGCGCAGGGAAGCGTGGGGGAAGGAGAGAGGTGTTGTCGGTGTCGGGTGTGTGTAGGTGTAGGCGCCCGCGGGCGTTGTTGTTGTGTGTCTTGTGGGGGTGTGGAGAGGGGCGTAGGCGTAGGAGGAGGAGGGCGCGTAGGCTGTTGAGGTTGTGTAGGGTGCTGGTGTGGCGTGGTGGAGCAGCGTGGTGCGTGCGTGTTTGCGTGCAGAGGGTGGTGCGTGTGCGCGGGCGCACGTGCGTGTCAGGGTGGTGGTGGCGCTGTGGCAGAGGGCGTGCGCGTTAGCGCGTTGTGCGTGCGTGCTGGGTGTGCGGGGTTGTGTGTGTGTGGGTGCGCGTGTGCGTGCGTGCACGCGCGTGCTGGGTGTGGCGGTGCGTGTGACGTGGCGGTGCGGGCTATAGGGGGCGCTGGTGGCGTCCCGCTGCGGGGATCAGTGTGGTCGAAGGGAACTGTCGTGTAGCCCGCGGGGCGGGGGCCCCGGGTTCGATCCCCGTTTTGCCCGCGCCACGGCACCACGGGCCGCCCCGCACCCCGCACCCCGCGCCGCCCTTCTGTCGCTGCCCGCAGCAGCGCCTGGCCCGCACCGAGGCTGGCCCCGCGCGGCCGCCTCCTGCTGCGGTGCCCGCAGCCTTTTTGCCCGGGGGCTCGGGCCTCCCCTTGCCGCGGGAGGGGCCGGGCAGCGCCAGGCAGGAGGGGGCCCGGCTGCTGCCCGGCCCCAAAGGCTTGCCAAAGCCGGCCTGGCAAAGCAAGGCAGCAACAGGCACAGCGGGGCTGGGGGCGCAGGGGGAAGCCCGCAGCAGCTCCACTCCCGGGCTGCCTTCCAGAGGCGGGGGGGCTCTCAGGCTCCCGTTCAACTTGCCGTCGCCCAGAACCCCCAGGTCCCTCTCTGCAGAGCTGCTCTCCAGCCTCCCCTTCCCCAGCCTGTGCGTAGGGCCAGGGGTGTCGTGCCCCAGGTGCAGAGCCTGGCCCTTGCTCCTCTTGGAACTTCATGCGGTTGGGGATTGCCCCGCTCTCCGGTCTGCCCAGATCCCTCTGCAGGGCCTCTCCGCCCTCCAGGGTGTCGACGGCTCCTCCCGATTTTGTGTCATCAGCACCCTGAATTCGTGTTCCTTCCAGCCCTGCAGCCAAGGCATTTACAAAGAGATCAAAGAGCACCGGCCCCGGGATGGATCCCCGCTAGGGACTGGCCGCCAGCGCGATGTAACCCCAGCTACTGTGACCCTCTGGGCCCGGCCCGCCAGCCCATTGCTCCCCCGCTGCGTGACGTGCTCATCCAGCTGCGTGCCGGGCGTTTTGTCCGGGAGGAGACTGTGAGAGGCAGTATCGAAGGCTTTACCGACATCCAAGAAGCTTCCACCGAGTGGCTTCCCTTGGCCAGCTAGGTGGGTGACCTTGTCCCAGAAGGAACTGAGGTGTGTTAGGCAGGACTTTCCCCTCGTGAGCCCGTGCTGGCTGGGACCAATGACTGCGTTGCCTTTCAGGTGGTTTTCGGTAACTCCCAGCGTAATCTTCCCCACCATTTTGCCGGGCAGAGGCGCGAGACCGACGGGCCTGTAGTTAGCGGGGTCATCCCTGCCGCCCTTCCCGAAGGCTGGGGCAACGTTTGCCAGCTTCCAGTCAACGGGGTCCTCTCCAGATCCCCAAGAGGACTGAAAAATCATTGCGCGAGGTCTCGCTATGGCATCAGCCAGCTCTTTAAGTACCCTGGGATGAACCCCATCAGGCCCCGTCGACTTCCAGGGGTGGAGGTGGAGCAGCAAGTCGAGCCCAGGTTCAGGGTTTATTAGGAGTTTATCATTGCCGCAGCCATGGGGCTCTAGCCCAGGGCTCTGGGGGTCCCCGAGCCCACCAGGGGTGCTGAAGACAGAAGCGAAGAAAGCCTTAAACGTCTCTGCCTTGCCTATGTCCCCGCTTGTGAGGTGACCGTTCTCAAGAAGCAACGGGCCAATGCTCTCTGTGGCGCGCCTTTTGCCATGAGTGTCTTGAAAAAGCCCTTCTCGTTGTCCCTCGCGGTGCTGGCCAGCTTCAGCTCTAATTGAGCTTTGGCCGCACGTATTGCCTCCCTGCCAGGGGCGAACAGCATCCCTACAGCCCTCCCCTGTCGCCTGACCTGGCTGCCGCCGCCCACGGGCTTTCTTTTTTCTCCCTGTTTCCAGAAGGATATCCCTGGTCAGCCGAGCCGGCCTTCTGCCTCGCCGGCTTGACCTCCTGCACGTTGGGATTGCCTGCCGCTGTGCTTTTGGGAGGTGGTTCTTAAAGGGCGGCCAGCACGGGTGGACCCCAGCACCTTCCAAAGCGCTTTCCCAGGGGGCCTTCCCAAGCGGTTGCCTGAGCAGCCTGGAGGCTGCTAGCACTCCTCACGTGCAGAGTTGAGGTCTTGCTGGCAGGTTTCCTCCTGTCACCCGGTCAAGTCCAGCTGTAGCCGAACGCTGGCACGGCACAAGAACCAGGCGTAGATCGGCGGTTGCAGCGTCCCGAGTCGGACGGGCGGTGTCGTGGTGCGCACGCCCGAAGGATTGCTCTTGTCGTGGTGTCTTTGGCGTGGCCGCAGCCCCTGGGTGGGTGGGCAGGGCCAGCTGGGCAAGGGTGGTGCCGGTGCGAGGCGGCGAGCGGGTGGCTGTGAGCAGCAGGAGGCCTTTGGGTGTGGGAGCAGAGGAGAAGGAAGGTGTGCGGAGGCGAAGCAGCGTGCAGGGAAGCGTGGGGGAAGGAGAGAGGTGTTGTCGGTGTCGGGTGTGTGTAGGTGTAGGCGCCCGCGGGCGTTGTTGTTGTTGTTGTTGTGTGTCTTGTGGGGGTGTGGAGAGGGGCGTAGGCGTAGGAGGAGGAGGGCGCGTAGGCTGTTGAGGTTGTGTAGGGTGCTGGTGTGGCGTGGTGGAGCAGCGTGGTGCGTGCGTGTTTGCGTGCAGAGGGTGGTGCGTGTGCGCGGGCGCACGTGCGTGTCAGGGTGGTGGTGGCGCTGTGGCAGAGGGCGTGCGCGTTAGCGCGTTGTGCGTGCGTGCTGGGTGTGCGGGGTTGTGTGTGTGTGGGTGCGCGTGTGCGTGCGTGCACGCGCGTGCTGGGTGTGGCGGTGCGTGTGACGTGGCGGTGCGGGCTATAGGGGGCGCTGGTGGCGTCCCGCTGCGGGGATCAGTGTGGTCGAAGGGAACTGTCGTGTAGCCCGCGGGGCGGGGGCCCCGGGTTCGATCCCCGTTTTGCCCGCGCCACGGCACCACGGGCCGCCCCGCACCCCGCACCCCGCACCCCGCGCCGCCCTTCTGTCGCTGCCCGCAGCAGCGCCTGGCCCGCACCGAGGCTGGCCCCGCGCGGCCGCCTCCTGCTGCGGTGCCCGCAGCCTTTTTGCCCGGGGGCTCGGGCCTCCCCTTGCCGCGGGAGGGGCCGGGCAGCGCCAGGCAGGAGGGGGCCCGGCTGCTGCCCGGCCCCAAAGGCTTGCCAAAGCCGGCCTGGCAAAGCAGGGCAGCAACAGGCACAGCGGGGCTGGGGGCGCAGGGGGAAGCCCGCAGCAGCTCCACTCCCGGGCTGCCTTCCAGAGGCGGGGGGGCTCTCAGGCTCCCGTTCAACTTGCCGTCGCCCAGAACCCCCAGGTCCCTCTCTGCAGAGCTGCTCTCCAGCCTCCCCTTCCCCAGCCTGTGCGTAGGGCCAGGGGTGTCGTGCCCCAGGTGCAGAGCCTGGCCCTTGCTCCTCTTGGAACTTCATGCGGTTGGGGATTGCCCCGCTCTCCGGTCTGCCCAGATCCCTCTGCAGGGCCTCTCCGCCCTCCAGGGTGTCGACGGCTCCTCCCGATTTTGTGTCATCAGCACCCTGAATTCGTGTTCCTTCCAGCCCTGCAGCCAAGGCATTTACAAAGAGATCAAAGAGCACCGGCCCCGGGATGGATCCCCGCTAGGGACTGGCCGCCAGCGCGATGTAACCCCAGCTACTGTGACCCTCTGGGCCCGGCCCGCCAGCCCATTGCTCCCCCGCTGCGTGACGTGCTCATCCAGCTGCGTGCCGGGCGTTTTGTCCGGGAGGAGACTGTGAGAGGCAGTATCGAAGGCTTTACCGACATCCAAGAAGCTTCCACCGAGTGGCTTCCCTTGGCCAGCTAGGTGGGTGACCTTGTCCCAGAAGGAACTGAGGTGTGTTAGGCAGGACTTTCCCCTCGTGAGCCCGTGCTGGCTGGGACCAATGACTGCGTTGCCTTTCAGGTGGTTTTCGGTAACTCCCAGCGTAATCTTCCCCACCATTTTGCCGGGCAGAGGCGCGAGACCGACGGGCCTGTAGTTAGCGGGGTCATCCCTGCCGCCCTTCCCGAAGGCTGGGGCAACGTTTGCCAGCTTCCAGTCAACGGGGTCCTCTCCAGATCCCCAAGAGGACTGAAAAATCATTGCGCGAGGTCTCGCTATGGCATCAGCCAGCTCTTTAAGTACCCTGGGATGAACCCCATCAGGCCCCGTCGACTTCCAGGGGTGGAGGTGGAGCAGCAAGTCGAGCCCAGGTTCAGGGTTTATTAGGAGTTTATCATTGCCGCAGCCATGGGGCTCTAGCCCAGGGCTCTGGGGGTCCCCGAGCCCACCAGGGGTGCTGAAGACAGAAGCGAAGAAAGCCTTAAACGTCTCTGCCTTGCCTATGTCCCCGCTTGTGAGGTGACCGTTCTCAAGAAGCAACGGGCCAATGCTCTCTGTGGCGCGCCTTTTGCCATGAGTGTCTTGAAAAAGCCCTTCTCGTTGTCCCTCGCGGTGCTGGCCAGCTTCAGCTCTAATTGAGCTTTGGCCGCACGTATTGCCTCCCTGCCAGGGGCGAACAGCATCCCTACAGCCCTCCCCTGTCGCCTGACCTGGCTGCCGCCGGCCACGGGCTTTCTTTTTTCTCCCTGTTTCCAGAAGGATATCCCTGGTCAGCCGAGCCGGCCTTCTGCCTCGCCGGCTTGACCTCCTGCACGTTGGGATTGCCTGCCGCTGTGCTTTTGGGAGGTGGTTCTTAAAGGGCGGCCAGCACGGGTGGACCCCAGCACCTTCCAAAGCGCTTTCCCAGGGGGCCTTCCCAAGCGGTTGCCTGAGCAGCCTGAAGGCTGCTAGCACTCCTCACGTGCAGAGTTGAGGTCTTGCTGGCAGGTTTCCTCCTGTCACCCGGTCAAGTCCAGCTGTAGCCGAACGCTGGCACGGCACAAGAACCAGGCGTAGATCGGCGGTTGCAGCGTCCCGAGTCGGACGGGCGTCGTCGTGGTGCGCACGCCCGAAGGATTGCTCTTGTCGTGGTGTCTTTGGCGTGGCCGCAGCCCCTGTGGTGGGTGGGCAGGGCCAGCTGGGCAAGGGTGGTGCCGGTGCGAGGCGGCGAGCGGGTGGCTGTGAGCAGCAGGAGGCCTTTGGGTGTGGGAGCAGAGGAGAAGGAAGGTGTGCGGAGGCGAAGCAGCGTGCAGGGAAGCGTGGGGGAAGGAGAGAGGTGTTGTCGGTGTCGGGTGTGTGTAGGTGTAGGCGCCCGCGGGCGTTGTTGTTGTGTGTCTTGTGGGGGTGTGGAGAGGGGCGTAGGCGTAGGAGGAGGAGGGCGCGTAGGCTGTTGAGGTTGTGTAGGGTGCTGGTGTGGCGTGGTGGAGCAGCGTGGTGCGTGCGTGTTTGCGTGCAGAGGGTGGTGCGTGTGCGCGGGCGCACGTGCGTGTCAGGGTGGTGGTGGCGCTGTGGCAGAGGGCGTGCGCGTTAGCGCGTTGTGCGTGCGTGCTGGGTGTGCGGGGTTGTGTGTGTGTGGGTGCGCGTGTGCGTGCGTGCACGCGCGTGCTGGGTGTGGCGGTGCGTGTGACGTGGCGGTGCGGGCTATAGGGGGCGCTGGTGGCGTCCCGCTGCGGGGATCAGTGTGGTCGAAGGGAACTGTCGTGTAGCCCGCGGGGCGGGGGCCCCGGGTTCGATCCCCGTTTTGCCCGCGCCACGGCACCACGGGCCGCCCCGCACCCCGCACCCCGCACCCCGCGCCGCCCTTCTGTCGCTGCCCGCAGCAGCGCCTGGCCCGCACCGAGGCTGGCCCCGCGCGGCCGCCTCCTGCTGCGGTGCCCGCAGCCTTTTTGCCCGGGGGCTCGGGCCTCCCCTTGCCGCGGGAGGGGCCGGGCAGCGCCAGGCAGGAGGGGGCCCGGCTGCTGCCCGGCCCCAAAGGCTTGCCAAAGCCGGCCTGGCAAAGCAGGGCAGCAACAGGCACAGCGGGGCTGGGGGCGCAGGGGGAAGCCCGCAGCAGCTCCACTCCCGGGCTGCCTTCCAGAGGCGGGGGGGCTCTCAGGCTCCCGTTCAACTTGCCGTCGCCCAGAACCCCCAGGTCCCTCTCTGCAGAGCTGCTCTCCAGCCTCCCCTTCCCCAGCCTGTGCGTAGGGCCAGGGGTGTCGTGCCCCAGGTGCAGAGCCTGGCCCTTGCTCCTCTTGGAACTTCATGCGGTTGGGGATTGCCCCGCTCTCCGGTCTGCCCAGATCCCTCTGCAGGGCCTCTCCGCCCTCCAGGGTGTCGACGGCTCCTCCCGATTTTGTGTCATCAGCACCCTGAATTCGTGTTCCTTCCAGCCCTGCAGCCAAGGCATTTACAAAGAGATCAAAGAGCACCGGCCCCGGGATGGATCCCCGCTAGGGACTGGCCGCCAGCGCGATGTAACCCCAGCTACTGTGACCCTCTGGGCCCGGCCCGCCAGCCCATTGCTCCCCCGCTGCGTGACGTGCTCATCCAGCTGCGTGCCGGGCGTTTTGTCCGGGAGGAGACTGTGAGAGGCAGTATCGAAGGCTTTACCGACATCCAAGAAGCTTCCACCGAGTGGCTTCCCTTGGCCAGCTAGGTGGGTGACCTTGTCCCAGAAGGAACTGAGGTGTGTTAGGCAGGACTTTCCCCTCGTGAGCCCGTGCTGGCTGGGACCAATGACTGCGTTGCCTTTCAGGTGGTTTTCGGTAACTCCCAGCGTAATCTTCCCCACCATTTTGCCGGGCAGAGGCGCGAGACCGACGGGCCTGTAGTTAGCGGGGTCATCCCTGCCGCCCTTCCCGAAGGCTGGGGCAACGTTTGCCAGCTTCCAGTCAACGGGGTCCTCTCCAGATCCCCAAGAGGACTGAAAAATCATTGCGCGAGGTCTCGCTATGGCATCAGCCAGCTCTTTAAGTACCCTGGGATGAACCCCATCAGGCCCCGTCGACTTCCAGGGGTGGAGGTGGAGCAGCAAGTCGAGCCCAGGTTCAGGGTTTATTAGGAGTTTATCATTGCCGCAGCCATGGGGCTCTAGCCCAGGGCTCTGGGGGTCCCCGAGCCCGCCAGGGGTGCTGAAGACAGAAGCGAAGAAAGCCTTAAACGTCTCTGCCTTGCCTATGTCCCCGCTTGTGAGGTGACCGTTCTCAAGAAGCAACGGGCCAATGCTCTCTGTGGCGCGCCTTTTGCCATGAGTGTCTTGAAAAAGCCCTTCTCGTTGTCCCTCGCGGTGCTGGCCAGCTTCAGCTCTAATTGAGCTTTGGCCGCACGTATTGCCTCCCTGCCAGGGGCGAACAGCATCCCTACAGCCCTCCCCTGTCGCCTGACCTGGCTGCCGCCGCCCACGGGCTTTCTTTTTTCTCCCTGTTTCCAGAAGGATATCCCTGGTCAGCCGAGCCGGCCTTCTGCCTCGCCGGCTTGACCTCCTGCACGTTGGGATTGCCTGCCGCTGTGCTTTTGGGAGGTGGTTCTTAAAGGGCGGCCAGCACGGGTGGACCCCAGCACCTTCCAAAGCGCTTTCCCAGGGGGCCTTCCCAAGCGGTTGCCTGAGCAGCCTGGAGGCTGCTCTGCTCACGTGCAGAGTTGAGGTCTTGCTGGCAGGTTTCCTCCTGTCACCCGGTCAAGTCCAGCTGTAGCCGAACGCTGGCACGGCACAAGAACCAGGCGTAGATCGGCGGTTGCAGCGTCCCGAGTCGGACGGGCGGCGTCGTGGTGCGCACGCCCGAAGGATTGCTCTTGTCGTGGTGTCTTTGGCGTGGCCGCAGCCCCTGTGGTGGGTGGGCAGGGCCAGCTGGGCAAGGGTGGTGCCGGTGCGAGGCGGCGAGCGGGTGGCTGTGAGCAGCAGGAGGCCTTTGGGTGTGGGAGCAGAGGAGAAGGAAGGTGTGCGGAGGCGAAGCAGCGTGCAGGGAAGCGTGGGGGAAGGAGAGAGGTGTTGTCGGTGTCGGGTGTGTGTAGGTGTAGGCGCCCGCGGGCGTTGTTGTTGTTGTTGTTGTTGTGTGTCTTGTGGGGGTGTGGAGAGGGGCGTAGGCGTAGGAGGAGGAGGGCGCGTAGGCTGTTGAGGTTGTGTAGGGTGCTGGTGTGGCGTGGTGGAGCAGCGTGGTGCGTGCGTGTTTGCGTGCAGAGGGTGGTGCGTGTGCGCGGGCGCACGTGCGTGTCAGGGTGGTGGTGGCGCTGTGGCAGAGGGCGTGCGCGTTAGCGCGTTGTGCGTGCGTGCTGGGTGTGCGGGGTTGTGTGTGTGGGTGCGCGTGTGCGTGCGTGCACGCGCGTGCTGGGTGTGGCGGTGCGTGTGACGTGGCGGTGCGGGCTATAGGGGGCGCTGGTGGCGTCCCGCTGCGGGGATCAGTGTGGTCGAAGGGAACTGTCGTGTAGCCCGCGGGGCGGGGGCCCCGGGTTCGATCCCCGTTTTGCCCGCGCCACGGCACCACGGGCCGCCCCGCACCCCGCACCCCGCACCCCGCGCCGCCCTTCTGTCGCTGCCCGCAGCAGCGCCTGGCCCGCACCGAGGCTGGCCCCGCGCGGCCGCCTCCTGCTGCGGTGCCCGCAGCCTTTTTGCCCGGGGGCTCGGGCCTCCCCTTGCCGCGGGAGGGGCCGGGCAGCGCCAGGCAGGAGGGGGCCCGGCTGCTGCCCGGCCCCAAAGGCTTGCCAAAGCCGGCCTGGCAAAGCAAGGCAGCAACAGGCACAGCGGGGCTGGGGGCGCAGGGGGAAGCCCGCAGCAGCTCCACTCCCGGGCTGCCTTCCAGAGGCGGGGGGGCTCTCAGGCTCCCGTTCAACTTGCCGTCGCCCAGAACCCCCAGGTCCCTCTCTGCAGAGCTGCTCTCCAGCCTCCCCTTCCCCAGCCTGTGCGTAGGGCCAGGGGTGTCGTGCCCCAGGTGCAGAGCCTGGCCCTTGCTCCTCTTGGAACTTCATGCGGTTGGGGATTGCCCCGCTCTCCGGTCTGCCCAGATCCCTCTGCAGGGCCTCTCCGCCCTCCAGGGTGTCGACGGCTCCTCCCGATTTTGTGTCATCAGCACCCTGAATTCGTGTTCCTTCCAGCCCTGCAGCCAAGGCATTTACAAAGAGATCAAAGAGCACCGGCCCCGGGATGGATCCCCGCTAGGGACTGGCCGCCAGCGCGATGTAACCCCAGCTACTGTGACCCTCTGGGCCCGGCCCGCCAGCCCATTGCTCCCCCGCTGCGTGACGTGCTCATCCAGCTGCGTGCCGGGCGTTTTGTCCGGGAGGAGACTGTGAGAGGCAGTATCGAAGGCTTTACCGACATCCAAGAAGCTTCCACCGAGTGGCTTCCCTTGGCCAGCTAGGTGGGTGACCTTGTCCCAGAAGGAACTGAGGTGTGTTAGGCAGGACTTTCCCCTCGTGAGCCCGTGCTGGCTGGGACCAATGACTGCGTTGCCTTTCAGGTGGTTTTCGGTAACTCCCAGCGTAATCTTCCCCACCATTTTGCCGGGCAGAGGCGCGAGACCGACGGGCCTGTAGTTAGCGGGGTCATCCCTGCCGCCCTTCCCGAAGGCTGGGGCAACGTTTGCCAGCTTCCAGTCAACGGGGTCCTCTCCAGATCCCCAAGAGGACTGAAAAATCATTGCGCGAGGTCTCGCTATGGCATCAGCCAGCTCTTTAAGTACCCTGGGATGAACCCCATCAGGCCCCGTCGACTTCCAGGGGTGGAGGTGGAGCAGCAAGTCGAGCCCAGGTTCAGGGTTTATTAGGAGTTTATCATTGCCGCAGCCATGGGGCTCTAGCCCAGGGCTCTGGGGGTCCCCGAGCCCACCAGGGGTGCTGAAGACAGAAGCGAAGAAAGCCTTAAACGTCTCTGCCTTGCCTATGTCCCCGCTTGTGAGGTGACCGTTCTCAAGAAGCAACGGGCCAATGCTCTCTGTGGCGCGCCTTTTGCCATGAGTGTCTTGAAAAAGCCCTTCTCGTTGTCCCTCGCGGTGCTGGCCAGCTTCAGCTCTAATTGAGCTTTGGCCGCACGTATTGCCTCCCTGCCAGGGGCGAACAGCATCCCTACAGCCCTCCCCTGTCGCCTGACCTGGCTGCCGCCGGCCACGGGCTTTCTTTTTTCTCCCTGTTTCCAGAAGGATATCCCTGGTCAGCCGAGCCGGCCTTCTGCCTCGCCGGCTTGACCTCCTGCACGTTGGGATTGCCTGCCGCTGTGCTTTTGGGAGGTGGTTCTTAAAGGGCGGCCAGCACGGGTGGACCCCAGCACCTTCCAAAGCGCTTTCCCAGGGGGCCTTCCCAAGCGGTTGCCTGAGCAGCCTGGAGGCTGCTCTGCTCACGTGCAGAGTTGAGGTCTTGCTGGCAGGTTTCCTCCTGTCACCCGGTCAAGTCCAGCTGTAGCCGAACGCTGGCACGGCACAAGAACCAGGCGTAGATCGGCGGTTGCAGCGTCCCGAGTCGGACGGGCGGCGTCGTGGTGCGCACGCCCGAAGGATTGCTCTTGTCGTGGTGTCTTTGGCGTGGCCGCAGCCCCTGTGGTGGGTGGGCAGGGCCAGCTGGGCAAGGGTGGTGCCGGTGCGAGGCGGCGAGCGGGTGGCTGTGAGCAGCAGGAGGCCTTTGGGTGTGGGAGCAGAGGAGAAGGAAGGTGTGCGGAGGCGAAGCAGCGTGCAGGGAAGCGTGGGGGAAGGAGAGAGGTGTTGTCGGTGTCGGGTGTGTGTAGGTGTAGGCGCCCGCGGGCGTTGTTGTTGTTGTTGTTGTTGTGTGTCTTGTGGGGGTGTGGAGAGGGGCGTAGGCGTAGGAGGAGGAGGGCGCGTAGGCTGTTGAGGTTGTGTAGGGTGCTGGTGTGGCGTGGTGGAGCAGCGTGGTGCGTGCGTGTTTGCGTGCAGAGGGTGGTGCGTGTGCGCGGGCGCACGTGCGTGTCAGGGTGGTGGTGGCGCTGTGGCAGAGGGCGTGCGCGTTAGCGCGTTGTGCGTGCGTGCTGGGTGTGCGGGGTTGTGTGTGTGGGTGCGCGTGTGCGTGCGTGCACGCGCGTGCTGGGTGTGGCGGTGCGTGTGACGTGGCGGTGCGGGCTATAGGGGGCGCTGGTGGCGTCCCGCTGCGGGGATCAGTGTGGTCGAAGGGAACTGTCGTGTAGCCCGCGGGGCGGGGGCCCCGGGTTCGATCCCCGTTTTGCCCGCGCCACGGCACCACGGGCCGCCCCGCACCCCGCACCCCGCACCCCGCGCCGCCCTTCTGTCGCTGCCCGCAGCAGCGCCTGGCCCGCACCGAGGCTGGCCCCGCGCGGCCGCCTCCTGCTGCGGTGCCCGCAGCCTTTTTGCCCGGGGGCTCGGGCCTCCCCTTGCCGCGGGAGGGGCCGGGCAGCGCCAGGCAGGAGGGGGCCCGGCTGCTGCCCGGCCCCAAAGGCTTGCCAAAGCCGGCCTGGCAAAGCAAGGCAGCAACAGGCACAGCGGGGCTGGGGGCGCAGGGGGAAGCCCGCAGCAGCTCCACTCCCGGGCTGCCTTCCAGAGGCGGGGGGGCTCTCAGGCTCCCGTTCAACTTGCCGTCGCCCAGAACCCCCAGGTCCCTCTCTGCAGAGCTGCTCTCCAGCCTCCCCTTCCCCAGCCTGTGCGTAGGGCCAGGGGTGTCGTGCCCCAGGTGCAGAGCCTGGCCCTTGCTCCTCTTGGAACTTCATGCGGTTGGGGATTGCCCCGCTCTCCGGTCTGCCCAGATCCCTCTGCAGGGCCTCTCCGCCCTCCAGGGTGTCGACGGCTCCTCCCCATTTTGTGTCATCAGCACCCTGAATTCGTGTTCCTTCCAGCCCTGCAGCCAAGGCATTTACAAAGAGATCAAAGAGCACCGGCCCCGGGATGGATCCCCGCTAGGGACTGGCCGCCAGCGCGATGTAACCCCAGCTACTGTGACCCTCTGGGCCCGGCCCGCCAGCCCATTGCTCCCCCGCTGCGTGACGTGCTCATCCAGCTGCGTGCCGGGCGTTTTGTCCGGGAGGAGACTGTGAGAGGCAGTATCGAAGGCTTTACCGACATCCAAGAAGCTTCCACCGAGTGGCTTCCCTTGGCCAGCTAGGTGGGTGACCTTGTCCCAGAAGGAACTGAGGTGTGTTAGGCAGGACTTTCCCCTCGTGAGCCCGTGCTGGCTGGGACCAATGACTGCGTTGCCTTTCAGGTGGTTTTCGGTAACTCCCAGCGTAATCTTCCCCACCATTTTGCCGGGCAGAGGCGCGAGACCGACGGGCCTGTAGTTAGCGGGGTCATCCCTGCCGCCCTTCCCGAAGGCTGGGGCAACGTTTGCCAGCTTCCAGTCAACGGGGTCCTCTCCAGATCCCCAAGAGGACTGAAAAATCATTGCGCGAGGTCTCGCTATGGCATCAGCCAGCTCTTTAAGTACCCTGGGATGAACCCCATCAGGCCCCGTCGACTTCCAGGGGTGGAGGTGGAGCAGCAAGTCGAGCCCAGGTTCAGGGTTTATTAGGAGTTTATCATTGCCGCAGCCATGGGGCTCTAGCCCAGGGCTCTGGGGGTCCCCGAGCCCACCAGGGGTGCTGAAGACAGAAGCGAAGAAAGCCTTAAACGTCTCTGCCTTGCCTATGTCCCCGCTTGTGAGGTGACCGTTCTCAAGAAGCAACGGGCCAATGCTCTCTGTGGCGCGCCTTTTGCCATGAGTGTCTTGAAAAAGCCCTTCTCGTTGTCCCTCGCGGTGCTGGCCAGCTTCAGCTCTAATTGAGCTTTGGCCGCACGTATTGCCTCCCTGCCAGGGGCGAACAGCATCCCTACAGCCCTCCCCTGTCGCCTGACCTGGCTGCCGCCGGCCACGGGCTTTCTTTTTTCTCCCTGTTTCCAGAAGGATATCCCTGGTCAGCCGAGCCGGCCTTCTGCCTCGCCGGCTTGACCTCCTGCACGTTGGGATTGCCTGCCGCTGTGCTTTTGGGAGGTGGTTCTTAAAGGGCGGCCAGCACGGGTGGACCCCAGCACCTTCCAAAGCGCTTTCCCAGGGGGCCTTCCCAAGCGGTTGCCTGAGCAGCCTGGAGGCTGCTAGCACTCCTCACGTGCAGAGTTGAGGTCTTGCTGGCAGGTTTCCTCCTGTCACCCGGTCAAGTCCAGCTGTAGCCGAACGCTGGCACGGCACAAGAACCAGGCGTAGATCGGCGGTTGCAGCGTCCCGAGTCGGACGGGCGGTGTCGTGGTGCGCACGCCCGAAGGATTGCTCTTGTCGTGGTGTCTTTGGCGTGGCTGCAGCCCCTGGGTGGGTGGGCAGGGCCAGCTGGGCAAGGGTGGTGCCGGTGCGAGGCGGCGAGCGGGTGGCTGTGAGCAGCAGGAGGCCTTTGGGTGTGGGAGCAGAGGAGAAGGAAGGTGTGCGGAGGCGAAGCAGCGTGCAGGGAAGCGTGGGGGAAGGAGAGAGGTGTTGTCGGTGTCGGGTGTGTGTAGGTGTAGGCGCCCGCGGGCGTTGTTGTTGTTGTGTGTCTTGTGGGGGTGTGGAGAGGGGCGTAGGCGTAGGAGGAGGAGGGCGCGTAGGCTGTTGAGGTTGTGTAGGGTGCTGGTGTGGCGTGGTGGAGCAGCGTGGTGCGTGCGTGTTTGCGTGCAGAGGGTGGTGCGTGTGCGCGGGCGCACGTGCGTGTCAGGGTGGTGGTGGCGCTGTGGCAGAGGGCGTGCGCGTTAGCGCGTTGTGCGTGCGTGCTGGGTGTGCGGGGTTGTGTGTGTGGGTGCGCGTGTGCGTGCGTGCACGCGCGTGCTGGGTGTGGCGGTGCGTGTGACGTGGCGGTGCGGGCTATAGGGGGCGCTGGTGGCGTCCCGCTGCGGGGATCAGTGTGGTCGAAGGGAACTGTCGTGTAGCCCGCGGGGCGGGGGCCCCGGGTTCGATCCCCGTTTTGCCCGCGCCACGGCACCACGGGCCGCCCCGCACCCCGCACCCCGCACCCCGCGCCGCCCTTCTGTCGCTGCCCGCAGCAGCGCCTGGCCCGCACCGAGGCTGGCCCCGCGCGGCCGCCTCCTGCTGCGGTGCCCGCAGCCTTTTTGCCCGGGGGCTCGGGCCTCCCCTTGCCGCGGGAGGGGCCGGGCAGCGCCAGGCAGGAGGGGGCCCGGCTGCTGCCCGGCCCCAAAGGCTTGCCAAAGCCGGCCTGGCAAAGCAAGGCAGCAACAGGCACAGCGGGGCTGGGGGCGCAGGGGGAAGCCCGCAGCAGCTCCACTCCCGGGCTGCCTTCCAGAGGCGGGGGGGCTCTCAGGCTCCCGTTCAACTTGCCGTCGCCCAGAACCCCCAGGTCCCTCTCTGCAGAGCTGCTCTCCAGCCTCCCCTTCCCCAGCCTGTGCGTAGGGCCAGGGGTGTCGTGCCCCAGGTGCAGAGCCTGGCCCTTGCTCCTCTTGGAACTTCATGCGGTTGGGGATTGCCCCGCTCTCCGGTCTGCCCAGATCCCTCTGCAGGGCCTCTCCGCCCTCCAGGGTGTCGACGGCTCCTCCCCATTTTGTGTCATCAGCACCCTGAATTCGTGTTCCTTCCAGCCCTGCAGCCAAGGCATTTACAAAGAGATCAAAGAGCACCGGCCCCGGGATGGATCCCCGCTAGGGACTGGCCGCCAGCGCGATGTAACCCCAGCTACTGTGACCCTCTGGGCCCGGCCCGCCAGCCCATTGCTCCCCCGCTGCGTGACGTGCTCATCCAGCTGCGTGCCGGGCGTTTTGTCCGGGAGGAGACTGTGAGAGGCAGTATCGAAGGCTTTACCGACATCCAAGAAGCTTCCACCGAGTGGCTTCCCTTGGCCAGCTAGGTGGGTGACCTTGTCCCAGAAGGAACTGAGGTGTGTTAGGCAGGACTTTCCCCTCGTGAGCCCGTGCTGGCTGGGACCAATGACTGCGTTGCCTTTCAGGTGGTTTTCGGTAACTCCCAGCGTAATCTTCCCCACCATTTTGCCGGGCAGAGGCGCGAGACCGACGGGCCTGTAGTTAGCGGGGTCATCCCTGCCGCCCTTCCCGAAGGCTGGGGCAACGTTTGCCAGCTTCCAGTCAACGGGGTCCTCTCCAGATCCCCAAGAGGACTGAAAAATCATTGCGCGAGGTCTCGCTATGGCATCAGCCAGCTCTTTAAGTACCCTGGGATGAACCCCATCAGGCCCCGTCGACTTCCAGGGGTGGAGGTGGAGCAGCAAGTCGAGCCCAGGTTCAGGGTTTATTAGGAGTTTATCATTGCCGCAGCCATGGGGCTCTAGCCCAGGGCTCTGGGGGTCCCCGAGCCCACCAGGGGTGCTGAAGACAGAAGCGAAGAAAGCCTTAAACGTCTCTGCCTTGCCTATGTCCCCGCTTGTGAGGTGACCGTTCTCAAGAAGCAACGGGCCAATGCTCTCTGTGGCGCGCCTTTTGCCATGAGTGTCTTGAAAAAGCCCTTCTCGTTGTCCCTCGCGGTGCTGGCCAGCTTCAGCTCTAATTGAGCTTTGGCCGCACGTATTGCCTCCCTGCCAGGGGCGAACAGCATCCCTACAGCCCTCCCCTGTCGCCTGACCTGGCTGCCGCCGGCCACGGGCTTTCTTTTTTCTCCCTGTTTCCAGAAGGATATCCCTGGTCAGCCGAGCCGGCCTTCTGCCTCGCCGGCTTGACCTCCTGCACGTTGGGATTGCCTGCCGCTGTGCTTTTGGGAGGTGGTTCTTAAAGGGCGGCCAGCACGGGTGGACCCCAGCACCTTCCAAAGCGCTTTCCCAGGGGGCCTTCCCAAGCGGTTGCCTGAGCAGCCTGGAGGCTGCTAGCACTCCTCACGTGCAGAGTTGAGGTCTTGCTGGCAGGTTTCCTCCTGTCACCCGGTCAAGTCCAGCTGTAGCCGAACGCTGGCACGGCACAAGAACCAGGCGTAGATCGGCGGTTGCAGCGTCCCGAGTCGGACGGGCGGTGTCGTGGTGCGCACGCCCGAAGGATTGCTCTTGTCGTGGTGTCTTTGGCGTGGCTGCAGCCCCTGGGTGGGTGGGCAGGGCCAGCTGGGCAAGGGTGGTGCCGGTGCGAGGCGGCGAGCGGGTGGCTGTGAGCAGCAGGAGGCCTTTGGGTGTGGGAGCAGAGGAGAAGGAAGGTGTGCGGAGGCGAAGCAGCGTGCAGGGAAGCGTGGGGGAAGGAGAGAGGTGTTGTCGGTGTCGGGTGTGTGTAGGTGTAGGCGCCCGCGGGCGTTGTTGTTGTTGTGTGTCTTGTGGGGGTGTGGAGAGGGGCGTAGGCGTAGGAGGAGGAGGGCGCGTAGGCTGTTGAGGTTGTGTAGGGTGCTGGTGTGGCGTGGTGGAGCAGCGTGGTGCGTGCGTGTTTGCGTGCAGAGGGTGGTGCGTGTGCGCGGGCGCACGTGCGTGTCAGGGTGGTGGTGGCGCTGTGGCAGAGGGCGTGCGCGTTAGCGCGTTGTGCGTGCGTGCTGGGTGTGCGGGGTTGTGTGTGTGGGTGCGCGTGTGCGTGCGTGCACGCGCGTGCTGGGTGTGGCGGTGCGTGTGACGTGGCGGTGCGGGCTATAGGGGGCGCTGGTGGCGTCCCGCTGCGGGGATCAGTGTGGTCGAAGGGAACTGTCGTGTAGCCCGCGGGGCGGGGGCCCCGGGTTCGATCCCCGTTTTGCCCGCGCCACGGCACCACGGGCCGCCCCGCACCCCGCACCCCGCACCCCGCGCCGCCCTTCTGTCGCTGCCCGCAGCAGCGCCTGGCCCGCACCGAGGCTGGCCCCGCGCGGCCGCCTCCTGCTGCGGTGCCCGCAGCCTTTTTGCCCGGGGGCTCGGGCCTCCCCTTGCCGCGGGAGGGGCCGGGCAGCGCCAGGCAGGAGGGGGCCCGGCTGCTGCCCGGCCCCAAAGGCTTGCCAAAGCCGGCCTGGCAAAGCAAGGCAGCAACAGGCACAGCGGGGCTGGGGGCGCAGGGGGAAGCCCGCAGCAGCTCCACTCCCGGGCTGCCTTCCAGAGGCGGGGGGGCTCTCAGGCTCCCGTTCAACTTGCCGTCGCCCAGAACCCCCAGGTCCCTCTCTGCAGAGCTGCTCTCCAGCCTCCCCTTCCCCAGCCTGTGCGTAGGGCCAGGGGTGTCGTGCCCCAGGTGCAGAGCCTGGCCCTTGCTCCTCTTGGAACTTCATGCGGTTGGGGATTGCCCCGCTCTCCGGTCTGCCCAGATCCCTCTGCAGGGCCTCTCCGCCCTCCAGGGTGTCGACGGCTCCTCCCCATTTTGTGTCATCAGCACCCTGAATTCGTGTTCCTTCCAGCCCTGCAGCCAAGGCATTTACAAAGAGATCAAAGAGCACCGGCCCCGGGATGGATCCCCGCTAGGGACTGGCCGCCAGCGCGATGTAACCCCAGCTACTGTGACCCTCTGGGCCCGGCCCGCCAGCCCATTGCTCCCCCGCTGCGTGACGTGCTCATCCAGCTGCGTGCCGGGCGTTTTGTCCGGGAGGAGACTGTGAGAGGCAGTATCGAAGGCTTTACCGACATCCAAGAAGCTTCCACCGAGTGGCTTCCCTTGGCCAGCTAGGTGGGTGACCTTGTCCCAGAAGGAACTGAGGTGTGTTAGGCAGGACTTTCCCCTCGTGAGCCCGTGCTGGCTGGGACCAATGACTGCGTTGCCTTTCAGGTGGTTTTCGGTAACTCCCAGCGTAATCTTCCCCACCATTTTGCCGGGCAGAGGCGCGAGACCGACGGGCCTGTAGTTAGCGGGGTCATCCCTGCCGCCCTTCCCGAAGGCTGGGGCAACGTTTGCCAGCTTCCAGTCAACGGGGTCCTCTCCAGATCCCCAAGAGGACTGAAAAATCATTGCGCGAGGTCTCGCTATGGCATCAGCCAGCTCTTTAAGTACCCTGGGATGAACCCCATCAGGCCCCGTCGACTTCCAGGGGTGGAGGTGGAGCAGCAAGTCGAGCCCAGGTTCAGGGTTTATTAGGAGTTTATCATTGCCGCAGCCATGGGGCTCTAGCCCAGGGCTCTGGGGGTCCCCGAGCCCACCAGGGGTGCTGAAGACAGAAGCGAAGAAAGCCTTAAACGTCTCTGCCTTGCCTATGTCCCCGCTTGTGAGGTGACCGTTCTCAAGAAGCAACGGGCCAATGCTCTCTGTGGCGCGCCTTTTGCCATGAGTGTCTTGAAAAAGCCCTTCTCGTTGTCCCTCGCGGTGCTGGCCAGCTTCAGCTCTAATTGAGCTTTGGCCGCACGTATTGCCTCCCTGCCAGGGGCGAACAGCATCCCTACAGCCCTCCCCTGTCGCCTGACCTGGCTGCCGCCGGCCACGGGCTTTCTTTTTTCTCCCTGTTTCCAGAAGGATATCCCTGGTCAGCCGAGCCGGCCTTCTGCCTCGCCGGCTTGACCTCCTGCACGTTGGGATTGCCTGCCGCTGTGCTTTTGGGAGGTGGTTCTTAAAGGGCGGCCAGCACGGGTGGACCCCAGCACCTTCCAAAGCGCTTTCCCAGGGGGCCTTCCCAAGCGGTTGCCTGAGCAGCCTGGAGGCTGCTCTCCTCACGTGCAGAGTTGAGGTCTTGCTGGCAGGTTTCCTCCTGTCACCCGGTCAAGTCCAGCTGTAGCCGAACGCTGGCACGGCACAAGAACCAGGCGTAGATCGGCGGTTGCAGCGTCCCGAGTCGGACGGGCGGTGTCGTGGTGCGCACGCCCGAAGGATTGCTCTTGTCGTGGTGTCTTTGGCGTGGCCGCAGCCCCTGTGGTGGGTGGGCAGGGCCAGCTGGGCAAGGGTGGTGCCGGTGCGAGGCGGCGAGCGGGTGGCTGTGAGCAGCAGGAGGCCTTTGGGTGTGGGAGCAGAGGAGAAGGAAGGTGTGCGGAGGCGAAGCAGCGTGCAGGGAAGCGTGGGGGAAGGAGAGAGGTGTTGTCGGTGTCGGGTGTGTGTAGGTGTAGGCGCCCGCGGGCGTTGTTGTTGTTGTTGTTGTGTGTCTTGTGGGGGTGTGGAGAGGGGCGTAGGCGTAGGAGGAGGAGGGCGCGTAGGCTGTTGAGGTTGTGTAGGGTGCTGGTGTGGCGTGGTGGAGCAGCGTGGTGCGTGCGTGTTTGCGTGCAGAGGGTGGTGCGTGTGCGCGGGCGCACGTGCGTGTCAGGGTGGTGGTGGCGCTGTGGCAGAGGGCGTGCGCGTTAGCGCGTTGTGCGTGCGTGCTGGGTGTGCGGGGTTGTGTGTGTGTGGGTGCGCGTGTGCGTGCGTGCACGCGCGTGCTGGGTGTGGCGGTGCGTGTGACGTGGCGGTGCGGGCTATAGGGGGCGCTGGTGGCGTCCCGCTGCGGGGATCAGTGTGGTCGAAGGGAACTGTCGTGTAGCCCGCGGGGCGGGGGCCCCGGGTTCGATCCCCGTTTTGCCCGCGCCACGGCACCACGGGCCGCCCCGCACCCCGCGCCCCGCACCCCGCGCCGCCCTTCTGTCGCTGCCCGCAGCAGCGCCTGGCCCGCACCGAGGCTGGCCCCGCGCGGCCGCCTCCTGCTGCGGTGCCCGCAGCCTTTTTGCCCGGGGGCTCGGGCCTCCCCTTGCCGCGGGAGGGGCCGGGCAGCGCCAGGCAGGAGGGGGCCCGGCTGCTGCCCGGCCCCAAAGGCTTGCCAAAGCCGGCCTGGCAAAGCAAGGCAGCAACAGGCACAGCGGGGCTGGGGGCGCAGGGGGAAGCCCGCAGCAGCTCCACTCCCGGGCTGCCTTCCAGAGGCGGGGGGGCTCTCAGGCTCCCGTTCAACTTGCCGTCGCCCAGAACCCCCAGGTCCCTCTCTGCAGAGCTGCTCTCCAGCCTCCCCTTCCCCAGCCTGTGCGTAGGGCCAGGGGTGTCGTGCCCCAGGTGCAGAGCCTGGCCCTTGCTCCTCTTGAACTTCATGCGGTTGGGGATTGCCCCGCTCTCCGGTCTGCCCAGATCCCTCTGCAGGGCCTCTCCGCCCTCCAGGGTGTCGACGGCTCCTCCCGATTTTGTGTCATCAGCACCCTGAATTCGTGTTCCTTCCAGCCCTGCAGCCAAGGCATTTACAAAGAGATCAAAGAGCACCGGCCCCGGGATGGATCCCCGCTAGGGACTGGCCGCCAGCGCGATGTAACCCCAGCTACTGTGACCCTCTGGGCCCGGCCCGCCAGCCCATTGCTCCCCCGCTGCGTGACGTGCTCATCCAGCTGCGTGCCGGGCGTTTTGTCCGGGAGGAGACTGTGAGAGGCAGTATCGAAGGCTTTACCGACATCCAAGAAGCTTCCACCGAGTGGCTTCCCTTGGCCAGCTAGGTGGGTGACCTTGTCCCAGAAGGAACTGAGGTGTGTTAGGCAGGACTTTCCCCTCGTGAGCCCGTGCTGGCTGGGACCAATGACTGCGTTGCCTTTCAGGTGGTTTTCGGTAACTCCCAGCGTAATCTTCCCCACCATTTTGCCGGGCAGAGGCGCGAGACCGACGGGCCTGTAGTTAGCGGGGTCATCCCTGCCGCCCTTCCCGAAGGCTGGGGCAACGTTTGCCAGCTTCCAGTCAACGGGGTCCTCTCCAGATCCCCAAGAGGACTGAAAAATCATTGCGCGAGGTCTCGCTATGGCATCAGCCAGCTCTTTAAGTACCCTGGGATGAACCCCATCAGGCCCCGTCGACTTCCAGGGGTGGAGGTGGAGCAGCAAGTCGAGCCCAGGTTCAGGGTTTATTAGGAGTTTATCATTGCCGCAGCCATGGGGCTCTAGCCCAGGGCTCTGGGGGTCCCCGAGCCCACCAGGGGTGCTGAAGACAGAAGCGAAGAAAGCCTTAAACGTCTCTGCCTTGCCTATGTCCCCGCTTGTGAGGTGACCGTTCTCAAGAAGCAACGGGCCAATGCTCTCTGTGGCGCGCCTTTTGCCATGAGTGTCTTGAAAAAGCCCTTCTCGTTGTCCCTCGCGGTGCTGGCCAGCTTCAGCTCTAATTGAGCTTTGGCCGCACGTATTGCCTCCCTGCCAGGGGCGAACAGCATCCCTACAGCCCTCCCCTGTCGCCTGACCTGGCTGCCGCCGCCCACGGGCTTTCTTTTTTCTCCCTGTTTCCAGAAGGATATCCCTGGTCAGCCGAGCCGGCCTTCTGCCTCGCCGGCTTGACCTCCTGCACGTTGGGATTGCCTGCCGCTGTGCTTTTGGGAGGTGGTTCTTAAAGGGCGGCCAGCACGGGTGGACCCCAGCACCTTCCAAAGCGCTTTCCCAGGGGGCCTTCCCAAGCGGTTGCCTGAGCAGCCTGAAGGCTGCTCTCCTCACGTGCAGAGTTGAGGTCTTGCTGGCAGGTTTCCTCCTGTCACCCGGTCAAGTCCAGCTGTAGCCGAACGCTGGCACGGCACAAGAACCAGGCGTAGATCGGCGGTTGCAGCGTCCCGAGTCGGACGGGCGGTGTCGTGGTGCGCACGCCCGAAGGATTGCTCTTGTCGTGGTGTCTTTGGCGTGGCCGCAGCCCCTGTGGTGGGTGGGCAGGGCCAGCTGGGCAAGGGTGGTGCCGGTGCGAGGCGGCGAGCGGGTGGCTGTGAGCAGCAGGAGGCCTTTGGGTGTGGGAGCAGAGGAGAAGGAAGGTGTGCGGAGGCGAAGCAGCGTGCAGGGAAGCGTGGGGGAAGGAGAGAGGTGTTGTCGGTGTCGGGTGTGTGTAGGTGTAGGCGCCCGCGGGCGTTGTTGTTGTTGTGTGTCTTGTGGGGGTGTGGAGAGGGGCGTAGGCGTAGGAGGAGGAGGGCGCGTAGGCTGTTGAGGTTGTGTAGGGTGCTGGTGTGGCGTGGTGGAGCAGCGTGGTGCGTGCGTGTTTGCGTGCAGAGGGTGGTGCGTGTGCGCGGGCGCACGTGCGTGTCAGGGTGGTGGTGGCGCTGTGGCAGAGGGCGTGCGCGTTAGCGCGTTGTGCGTGCGTGCTGGGTGTGCGGGGTTGTGTGTGTGTGGGTGCGCGTGTGCGTGCGTGCACGCGCGTGCTGGGTGTGGCGGTGCGTGTGACGTGGCGGTGCGTGTGACGTGGCGGTGCGGGCTATAGGGGGCGCTGGTGGCGTCCCGCTGCGGGGATCAGTGTGGTCGAAGGGAACTGTCGTGTAGCCCGCGGGGCGGGGGCCCCGGGTTCGATCCCCGTTTTGCCCGCGCCACGGCACCACGGGCCGCCCCGCACCCCGCACCCCGCACCCCGCGCCGCCCTTCTGTCGCTGCCCGCAGCAGCGCCTGGCCCGCACCGAGGCTGGCCCCGCGCGGCCGCCTCCTGCTGCGGTGCCCGCAGCCTTTTTGCCCGGGGGCTCGGGCCTCCCCTTGCCGCGGGAGGGGCCGGGCAGCGCCAGGCAGGAGGGGGCCCGGCTGCTGCCCGGCCCCAAAGGCTTGCCAAAGCCGGCCTGGCAAAGCAAGGCAGCAACAGGCACAGCGGGGCTGGGGGCGCAGGGGGAAGCCCGCAGCAGCTCCACTCCCGGGCTGCCTTCCAGAGGCGGGGGGGCTCTCAGGCTCCCGTTCAACTTGCCGTCGCCCAGAACCCCCAGGTCCCTCTCTGCAGAGCTGCTCTCCAGCCTCCCCTTCCCCAGCCTGTGCGTAGGGCCAGGGGTGTCGTGCCCCAGGTGCAGAGCCTGGCCCTTGCTCCTCTTGGAACTTCATGCGGTTGGGGATTGCCCCGCTCTCCGGTCTGCCCAGATCCCTCTGCAGGGCCTCTCCGCCCTCCAG
This sequence comes from Phalacrocorax carbo, assembly GCF_963921805.1. NCBI lineage: Eukaryota > Metazoa > Chordata > Aves > Suliformes > Phalacrocoracidae > Phalacrocorax > Phalacrocorax carbo. The sequence goes on from NC_087528.1 coordinate 3,916,662, forward strand.
GGTGTCGACGGCTCCTCCCGATTTTGTGTCATCAGCACCCTGAATTCGTGTTCCTTCCAGCCCTGCAGCCAAGGCATTTACAAAGAGATCAAAGAGCACCGGCCCCGGGATGGATCCCCGCTAGGGACTGGCCGCCAGCGCGATGTAACCCCAGCTACTGTGACCCTCTGGGCCCGGCCCGCCAGCCCATTGCTCCCCCGCTGCGTGACGTGCTCATCCAGCTGCGTGCCGGGCGTTTTGTCCGGGAGGAGACTGTGAGAGGCAGTATCGAAGGCTTTACCGACATCCAAGAAGCTTCCACCGAGTGGCTTCCCTTGGCCAGCTAGGTGGGTGACCTTGTCCCAGAAGGAAATGAGGTGTGTTAGGCAGGACTTTCCCCTCGTGAGCCCGTGCTGGCTGGGACCAATGACTGCGTTGCCTTTCAGGTGGTTTTCGGTAACTCCCAGCGTAATCTTCCCCACCATTTTGCCGGGCAGAGGCGCGAGACCAACGGGCCTGTAGTTAGCGGGGTCATCCCTGCCGCCCTTCCCGAAGGCTGGGGCAACGCTTGCCAGCTTCCAGTCAACGGGGTCCTCTCCAGATCCCCAAGAGGACTGAAAAATCATTGCGCGAGGTCTCGCTATGGCATCAGCCAGCTCTTTAAGTACCCTGGGATGAACCCCATCAGGCCCCGTCGACTTCCAGGGGTGGAGGTGGAGCAGCAAGTCGAGCCCAGGTTCAGGGTTTATTAGGAGTTTATCATTGCCGCAGCCATGGGGCTCTAGCCCAGGGCTCTGGGGGTCCCCGAGCCCACCAGGGGTGCTGAAGACAGAAGCGAAGAAAGCCTTAAACGTCTCTGCCTTGCCTATGTCCCCGCTTGTGAGGTGACCGTTCTCAAGAAGCAACGGGCCAATGCTCTCTGTGGCGCGCCTTTTGCCATGAGTGTCTTGAAAAAGCCCTTCTCGTTGTCCCTCGCGGTGCTGGCCAGCTTCAGCTCTAATTGAGCTTTGGCCGCACGTATTGCCTCCCTGCCAGGGGCGAACAGCATCCCTACAGCCCTCCCCTGTCGCCTGACCTGGCTGCCGCCGGCCACGGGCTTTCTTTTTTCTCCCTGTTTCCAGAAGGATATCCCTGGTCAGCCGAGCCGGCCTTCTGCCTCGCCGGCTTGACCTCCTGCACGTTGGGATTGCCTGCCGCTGTGCTTTTGGGAGGTGGTTCTTAAAGGGCGGCCAGCACGGGTGGACCCCAGCACCTTCCAAAGCGCTTTCCCAGGGGGCCTTCCCAAGCGGTTGCCTGAGCAGCCTGAAGGCTGCTCTCCTCACGTGCAGAGTTGAGGTCTTGCTGGCAGGTTTCCTCCTGTCACCCGGTCAAGTCCAGCTGTAGCCGAACGCTGGCACGGCACAAGAACCAGGCGTAGATCGGCGGTTGCAGCGTCCCGAGTCGGACGGGCGGCGTCGTGGTGCGCACGCCCGAAGGATTGCTCTTGTCGTGGTGTCTTTGGCGTGGCCGCAGCCCCTGTGGTGGGTGGGCAGGGCCAGCTGGGCAAGGGTGGTGCCGGTGCGAGGCGGCGAGCGGGTGGCTGTGAGCAGCAGGAGGCCTTTGGGTGTGGGAGCAGAGGAGAAGGAAGGTGTGCGGAGGCGAAGCAGCGTGCAGGGAAGCGTGGGGGAAGGAGAGAGGTGTTGTCGGTGTCGGGTGTGTGTAGGTGTAGGCGCCCGCGGGCGTTGTTGTTGTTGTTGTTGTGTGTCTTGTGGGGGTGTGGAGAGGGGCGTAGGCGTAGGAGGAGGAGGGCACGTAGGCTGTTGAGGTTGTGTAGGGTGCTGGTGTGGCGTGGTGGAGCAGCGTGGTGCGTGCGTGTTTGCGTGCAGAGGGTGGTGCGTGTGCGCGGGCGCACGTGCGTGTCAGGGTGGTGGTGGCGCTGTGGCAGAGGGCGTGCGCGTTAGCGCGTTGTGCGTGCGTGCTGGGTGTGCGGGGTTGTGTGTGTGTGGGTGCGCGTGTGCGTGCGTGCACGCGCGTGCTGGGTGTGGCGGTGCGTGTGACGTGGCGGTGCGGGCTATAGGGGGCGCTGGTGGCGTCCCGCTGCGGGGATCAGTGTGGTCGAAGGGAACTGTCGTGTAGCCCGCGGGGCGGGGGCCCCGGGTTCGATCCCCGTTTTGCCCGCGCCACGGCACCACGGGCCGCCCCGCACCCCGCGCCCCGCACCCCGCGCCGCCCTTCTGTCGCTGCCCGCAGCAGCGCCTGGCCCGCACCGAGGCTGGCCCCGCGCGGCCGCCTCCTGCTGCGGTGCCCGCAGCCTTTTTGCCCGGGGGCTCGGGCCTCCCCTTGCCGCGGGAGGGGCCGGGCAGCGCCAGGCAGGAGGGGGCCCGGCTGCTGCCCGGCCCCAAAGGCTTGCCAAAGCCGGCCTGGCAAAGCAAGGCAGCAACAGGCACAGCGGGGCTGGGGGCGCAGGGGGAAGCCCGCAGCAGCTCCACTCCCGGGCTGCCTTCCAGAGGCGGGGGGGCTCTCAGGCTCCCGTTCAACTTGCCGTCGCCCAGAACCCCCAGGTCCCTCTCTGCAGAGCTGCTCTCCAGCCTCCCCTTCCCCAGCCTGTGCGTAGGGCCAGGGGTGTCGTGCCCCAGGTGCAGAGCCTGGCCCTTGCTCCTCTTGGAACTTCATGCGGTTGGGGATTGCCCCGCTCTCCGGTCTGCCCAGATCCCTCTGCAGGGCCTCTCCGCCCTCCAGGGTGTCGACGGCTCCTCCCCATTTTGTGTCATCAGCACCCTGAATTCGTGTTCCTTCCAGCCCTGCAGCCAAGGCATTTACAAAGAGATCAAAGAGCACCGGCCCCGGGATGGATCCCCGCTAGGGACTGGCCGCCAGCGCGATGTAACCCCAGCTACTGTGACCCTCTGGGCCCGGCCCGCCAGCCCATTGCTCCCCCGCGGCGTGACGTGCTCATCCAGCTGCGTGCCGGGCGTTTTGTCCGGGAGGAGACTGTGAGAGGCAGTATCGAAGGCTTTACCGACATCCAAGAAGCTTCCACCGAGTGGCTTCCCTTGGCCAGCTAGGTGGGTGACCTTGTCCCAGAAGGAACTGAGGTGTGTTAGGCAGGACTTTCCCCTCGTGAGCCCGTGCTGGCTGGGACCAATGACTGCGTTGCCTTTCAGGTGGTTTTCGGTAACTCCCAGCGTAATCTTCCCCACCATTTTGCCGGGCAGAGGCGCGAGACCGACGGGCCTGTAGTTAGCGGGGTCATCCCTGCCGCCCTTCCCGAAGGCTGGGGCAACGTTTGCCAGCTTCCAGTCAACGGGGTCCTCTCCAGATCCCCAAGAGGACTGAAAAATCATTGCGCGAGGTCTCGCTATGGCATCAGCCAGCTCTTTAAGTACCCTGGGATGAACCCCATCAGGCCCCGTCGACTTCCAGGGGTGGAGGTGGAGCAGCAAGTCGAGCCCAGGTTCAGGGTTTATTAGGAGTTTATCATTGCCGCAGCCATGGGGCTCTAGCCCAGGGCTCTGGGGGTCCCCGAGCCCACCAGGGGTGCTGAAGACAGAAGCGAAGAAAGCCTTAAACGTCTCTGCCTTGCCTATGTCCCCGCTTGTGAGGTGACCGTTCTCAAGAAGCAACGGGCCAATGCTCTCTGTGGCGCGCCTTTTGCCATGAGTGTCTTGAAAAAGCCCTTCTCGTTGTCCCTCGCGGTGCTGGCCAGCTTCAGCTCTAATTGAGCTTTGGCCGCACGTATTGCCTCCCTGCCAGGGGCGAACAGCATCCCTACAGCCCTCCCCTGTCGCCTGACCTGGCTGCCGCCGGCCACGGGCTTTCTTTTTTCTCCCTGTTTCCAGAAGGATATCCCTGGTCAGCCGAGCCGGCCTTCTGCCTCGCCGGCTTGACCTCCTGCACGTTGGGATTGCCTGCCGCTGTGCTTTTGGGAGGTGGTTCTTAAAGGGCGGCCAGCACGGGTGGACCCCAGCACCTTCCAAAGCGCTTTCCCAGGGGGCCTTCCCAAGCGGTTGCCTGAGCAGCCTGAAGGCTGCTCTCCTCACGTGCAGAGTTGAGGTCTTGCTGGCAGGTTTCCTCCTGTCACCCGGTCAAGTCCCGCTGTAGCCGAACGCTGGCACGGCACAAGAACCAGGCGTAGATCGGCGGTTGCAGCGTCCCGAGTCGGACGGGCGTCGTCGTGGTGCGCACGCCCGAAGGATTGCTCTTGTCGTGGTGTCTTTGGCGTGGCCGCAGCCCCTGTGGTGGGTGGGCAGGGCCAGCTGGGCAAGGGTGGTGCCGGTGCGAGGCGGCGAGCGGGTGGCTGTGAGCAGCAGGAGGCCTTTGGGTGTGGGAGCAGAGGAGAAGGAAGGTGTGCGGAGGCGAAGCAGCGTGCAGGGAAGCGTGGGGGAAGGAGAGAGGTGTTGTCGGTGTCGGGTGTGTGTAGGTGTAGGCGCCCGCGGGCGTTGTTGTTGTTGTTGTTGTTGTGTGTCTTGTGGGGGTGTGGAGAGGGGCGTAGGCGTAGGAGGAGGAGGGCGCGTAGGCTGTTGAGGTTGTGTAGGGTGCTGGTGTGGCGTGGTGGAGCAGCGTGGTGCGTGCGTGTTTGCGTGCAGAGGGTGGTGCGTGTGCGCGGGCGCACGTGCGTGTCAGGGTGGTGGTGGCGCTGTGGCAGAGGGCGTGCGCGTTAGCGCGTTGTGCGTGCGTGCTGGGTGTGCGGGGTTGTGTGTGTGTGGGTGCGCGTGTGCGTGCGTGCACGCGCGTGCTGGGTGTGGCGGTGCGTGTGACGTGGCGGTGCGGGCTATAGGGGGCGCTGGTGGCGTCCCGCTGCGGGGATCAGTGTGGTCGAAGGGAACTGTCGTGTAGCCCGCGGGGCGGGGGCCCCGGGTTCGATCCCCGTTTTGCCCGCGCCACGGCACCACGGGCCGCCCCGCACCCCGCACCCCGCACCCCGCGCCGCCCTTCTGTCGCTGCCCGCAGCAGCGCCTGGCCCGCACCGAGGCTGGCCCCGCGCGGCCGCCTCCTGCTGCGGTGCCCGCAGCCTTTTTGCCCGGGGGCTCGGGCCTCCCCTTGCCGCGGGAGGGGCCGGGCAGCGCCAGGCAGGAGGGGGCCCGGCTGCTGCCCGGCCCCAAAGGCTTGCCAAAGCCGGCCTGGCAAAGCAAGGCAGCAACAGGCACAGCGGGGCTGGGGGCGCAGGGGGAAGCCCGCAGCAGCTCCACTCCCGGGCTGCCTTCCAGAGGCGGGGGGGCTCTCAGGCTCCCGTTCAACTTGCCGTCGCCCAGAACCCCCAGGTCCCTCTCTGCAGAGCTGCTCTCCAGCCTCCCCTTCCCCAGCCTGTGCGTAGGGCCAGGGGTGTCGTGCCCCAGGTGCAGAGCCTGGCCCTTGCTCCTCTTGAACTTCATGCGGTTGGGGATTGCCCCGCTCTCCGGTCTGCCCAGATCCCTCTGCAGGGCCTCTCCGCCCTCCAGGGTGTCGACGGCTCCTCCCGATTTTGTGTCATCAGCACCCTGAATTCGTGTTCCTTCCAGCCCTGCAGCCAAGGCATTTACAAAGAGATCAAAGAGCACCGGCCCCGGGATGGATCCCCGCTAGGGACTGGCCGCCAGCGCGATGTAACCCCAGCTACTGTGACCCTCTGGGCCCGGCCCGCCAGCCCATTGCTCCCCCGCTGCGTGACGTGCTCATCCAGCTGCGTGCCGGACGTTTTGTCCGGGAGGAGACTGTGAGAGGCAGTATCGAAGGCTTTACCGACATCCAAGAAGCTTCCACCGAGTGGCTTCCCTTGGCCAGCTAGGTGGGTGACCTTGTCCCAGAAGGAACTGAGGTGTGTTAGGCAGGACTTTCCCCTCGTGAGCCCGTGCTGGCTGGGACCAATGACTGCGTTGCCTTTCAGGTGGTTTTCGGTAACTCCCAGCGTAATCTTCCCCACCATTTTGCCGGGCAGAGGCGCGAGACCGACGGGCCTGTAGTTAGCGGGGTCATCCCTGCCGCCCTTCCCGAAGGCTGGGGCAACGTTTGCCAGCTTCCAGTCAACGGGGTCCTCTCCAGATCCCCAAGAGGACTGAAAAATCATTGCGCGAGGTCTCGCTATGGCATCAGCCAGCTCTTTAAGTACCCTGGGATGAACCCCATCAGGCCCCGTCGACTGCCAGGGGTGGAGGTGGAGCAGCAAGTCGAGCCCAGGTTCAGGGTTTATTAGGAGTTTATCATTGCCGCAGCCATGGGGCTCTAGCCCAGGGCTCTGGGGGTCCCCGAGCCCACCAGGGGTGCTGAAGACAGAAGCGAAGAAAGCCTTAAACGTCTCTGCCTTGCCTATGTCCCCGCTTGTGAGGTGACCGTTCTCAAGAAGCAACGGGCCAATGCTCTCTGTGGCGCGCCTTTTGCCATGAGTGTCTTGAAAAAGCCCTTCTCGTTGTCCCTCGCGGTGCTGGCCAGCTTCAGCTCTAATTGAGCTTTGGCCGCACGTATTGCCTCCCTGCCAGGGGCGAACAGCATCCCTACAGCCCTCCCCTGTCGCCTGACCTGGCTGCCGCCGGCCACGGGCTTTCTTTTTTCTCCCTGTTTCCAGAAGGATATCCCTGGTCAGCCGAGCCGGCCTTCTGCCTCGCCGGCTTGACCTCCTGCACGTTGGGATTGCCTGCCGCTGTGCTTTTGGGAGGTGGTTCTTAAAGGGCGGCCAGCACGGGTGGACCCCAGCACCTTCCAAAGCGCTTTCCCAGGGGGCCTTCCCAAGCGGTTGCCTGAGCAGCCTGAAGGCTGCTCTCCTCACGTGCAGAGTTGAGGTCTTGCTGGCAGGTTTCCTCCTGTCACCCGGTCAAGTCCCGCTGTAGCCGAACGCTGGCACGGCACAAGAACCAGGCGTAGATCGGCGGTTGCAGCGTCCCGAGTCGGACGGGCGTCGTCGTGGTGCGCACGCCCGAAGGATTGCTCTTGTCGTGGTGTCTTTGGCGTGGCCGCAGCCCCTGTGGTGGGTGGGCAGGGCCAGCTGGGCAAGGGTGGTGCCGGTGCGAGGCGGCGAGCGGGTGGCTGTGAGCAGCAGGAGGCCTTTGGGTGTGGGAGCAGAGGAGAAGGAAGGTGTGCGGAGGCGAAGCAGCGTGCAGGGAAGCGTGGGGGAAGGAGAGAGGTGTTGTCGGTGTCGGGTGTGTGTAGGTGTAGGCGCCCGCGGGCGTTGTTGTTGTTGTTGTTGTTGTGTGTCTTGTGGGGGTGTGGAGAGGGGCGTAGGCGTAGGAGGAGGAGGGCGCGTAGGCTGTTGAGGTTGTGTAGGGTGCTGGTGTGGCGTGGTGGAGCAGCGTGGTGCGTGCGTGTTTGCGTGCAGAGGGTGGTGCGTGTGCGCGGGCGCACGTGCGTGTCAGGGTGGTGGTGGCGCTGTGGCAGAGGGCGTGCGCGTTAGCGCGTTGTGCGTGCGTGCTGGGTGTGCGGGGTTGTGTGTGTGTGGGTGCGCGTGTGCGTGCGTGCACGCGCGTGCTGGGTGTGGCGGTGCGTGTGACGTGGCGGTGCGGGCTATAGGGGGCGCTGGTGGCGTCCCGCTGCGGGGATCAGTGTGGTCGAAGGGAACTGTCGTGTAGCCCGCGGGGCGGGGGCCCCGGGTTCGATCCCCGTTTTGCCCGCGCCACGGCACCACGGGCCGCCCCGCACCCCGCGCCCCGCACCCCGCGCCGCCCTTCTGTCGCTGCCCGCAGCAGCGCCTGGCCCGCACCGAGGCTGGCCCCGCGCGGCCGCCTCCTGCTGCGGTGCCCGCAGCCTTTTTGCCCGGGGGCTCGGGCCTCCCCTTGCCGCGGGAGGGGCCGGGCAGCGCCAGGCAGGAGGGGGCCCGGCTGCTGCCCGGCCCCAAAGGCTTGCCAAAGCCGGCCTGGCAAAGCAAGGCAGCAACAGGCACAGCGGGGCTGGGGGCGCAGGGGGAAGCCCGCAGCAGCTCCACTCCCGGGCTGCCTTCCAGAGGCGGGGGGGCTCTCAGGCTCCCGTTCAACTTGCCGTCGCCCAGAACCCCCAGGTCCCTCTCTGCGGAGCTGCTCTCCAGCCTCCCCTTCCCCAGCCTGTGCGTAGGGCCAGGGGTGTCGTGCCCCAGGTGCAGAGCCTGGCCCTTGCTCCTCTTGGAACTTCATGCGGTTGGGGATTGCCCCGCTCTCCGGTCTGCCCAGATCCCTCTGCAGGGCCTCTCCGCCCTCCAGGGTGTCGACGGCTCCTCCCGATTTTGTGTCATCAGCACCCTGAATTCGTGTTCCTTCCAGCCCTGCAGCCAAGGCATTTACAAAGAGATCAAAGAGCACCGGCCCCGGGATGGATCCCCGCTAGGGACTGGCCGCCAGCGCGATGTAACCCCAGCTACTGTGACCCTCTGGGCCCGGCCCGCCAGCCCATTGCTCCCCCGCGGCATGACGTGCTCATCCAGCTGCGTGCCGGGCGTTTTGTCCGGGAGGAGACTGTGAGAGGCAGTATCGAAGGCTTTACCGACATCCAAGAAGCTTCCACCGAGTGGCTTCCCTTGGCCAGCTAGGTGGGTGACCTTGTCCCAGAAGGAACTGAGGTGTGTTAGGCAGGACTTTCCCCTCGTGAGCCCGTGCTGGCTGGGACCAATGACTGCGTTGCCTTTCAGGTGGTTTTCGGTAACTCCCAGCGTAATCTTCCCCACCATTTTGCCGGGCAGAGGCGCGAGACCGACGGGCCTGTAGTTAGCGGGGTCATCCCTGCCGCCCTTCCCGAAGGCTGGGGCAACGTTTGCCAGCTTCCAGTCAACGGGGTCCTCTCCAGATCCCCAAGAGGACTGAAAAATCATTGCGCGAGGTCTCGCTATGGCATCAGCCAGCTCTTTAAGTACCCTGGGATGAACCCCATCAGGCCCCGTCGACTTCCAGGGGTGGAGGTGGAGCAGCAAGTCGAGCCCAGGTTCAGGGTTTATTAGGAGTTTATCATTGCCGCAGCCATGGGGCTCTAGCCCAGGGCTCTGGGGGTCCCCGAGCCCACCAGGGGTGCTGAAGACAGAAGCGAAGAAAGCCTTAAACGTCTCTGCCTTGCCTATGTCCCCGCTTGTGAGGTGACCGTTCTCAAGAAGCAACGGGCCAATGCTCTCTGTGGCGCGCCTTTTGCCATGAGTGTCTTGAAAAAGCCCTTCTCGTTGTCCCTCGCGGTGCTGGCCAGCTTCAGCTCTAATTGAGCTTTGGCCGCACGTATTGCCTCCCTGCCAGGGGCGAACAGCATCCCTACAGCCCTCCCCTGTCGCCTGACCTGGCTGCCGCCGGCCACGGGCTTTCTTTTTTCTCCCTGTTTCCAGAAGGATATCCCTGGTCAGCCGAGCCGGCCTTCTGCCTCGCCGGCTTGACCTCCTGCACGTTGGGATTGCCTGCCGCTGTGCTTTTGGGAGGTGGTTCTTAAAGGGCGGCCAGCACGGGTGGACCCCAGCACCTTCCAAAGCGCTTTCCCAGGGGGCCTTCCCAAGCGGTTGCCTGAGCAGCCTGAAGGCTGCTCTGCTCACGTGCAGAGTTGAGGTCTTGCTGGCAGGTTTCCTCCTGTCACCCGGTCAAGTCCAGCTGTAGCCGAACGCTGGCACGGCACAAGAACCAGGCGTAGATCGGCGGTTGCAGCGTCCCGAGTCGGACGGGCGGCGTCGTGGTGCGCACGCCCGAAGGATTGCTCTTGTCGTGGTGTCTTTGGCGTGGCCGCAGCCCCTGTGGTGGGTGGGCAGGGCCAGCTGGGCAAGGGTGGTGCCGGTGCGAGGCGGCGAGCGGGTGGCTGTGAGCAGCAGGAGGCCTTTGGGTGTGGGAGCAGAGGAGAAGGAAGGTGTGCGGAGGCGAAGCAGCGTGCAGGGAAGCGTGGGGGAAGGAGAGAGGTGTTGTCGGTGTCGGGTGTGTGTAGGTGTAGGCGCCCGCGGGCGTTGTTGTTGTTGTTGTTGTGTGTCTTGTGGGGGTGTGGAGAGGGGCGTAGGCGTAAGAGGAGGAGGGCGCGTAGGCTGTTGAGGTTGTGTAGGGTGCTGGTGTGGCGTGGTGGAGCAGCGTGGTGCGTGCGTGTTTGCGTGCAGAGGGTGGTGCGTGTGCGCGGGCGCACGTGCGTGTCAGGGTGGTGGTGGCGCTGTGGCAGAGGGCGTGCGCGTTAGCGCGTTGTGCGTGCGTGCTGGGTGTGCGGGGTTGTGTGTGTGTGGGTGCGCGTGTGCGTGCGTGCACGCGCGTGCTGGGTGTGGCGGTGCGTGTGACGTGGCGGTGCGGGCTATAGGGGGCGCTGGTGGCGTCCCGCTGCGGGGATCAGTGTGGTCGAAGGGAACTGTCGTGTAGCCCGCGGGGCGGGGGCCCCGGGTTCGATCCCCGTTTTGCCCGCGCCACGGCACCACGGGCCGCCCCGCACCCCGCGCCCCGCACCCCGCGCCGCCCTTCTGTCGCTGCCCGCAGCAGCGCCTGGCCCGCACCGAGGCTGGCCCCGCGCGGCCGCCTCCTGCTGCGGTGCCCGCAGCCTTTTTGCCCGGGGGCTCGGGCCTCCCCTTGCCGCGGGAGGGGCCGGGCAGCGCCAGGCAGGAGGGGGCCCGGCTGCTGCCCGGCCCCAAAGGCTTGCCAAAGCCGGCCTGGCAAAGCAAGGCAGCAACAGGCACAGCGGGGCTGGGGGCGCAGGGGGAAGACTCCTCTTTGATTGTTTGTGGTGTTGCTTGTTCCTCAGCCCTGTCCTTAAGAAACAACGAGTTATGATGTGACTCCCATGCCCCTGTCACCGCACTCTCCTGCTGCTTTACTCACTTTATGCCTGTTTCTGTTCCCTCTCGAGGCTGTGCACTGCTTGTTCCATAGCTCCTTTTTTTTTACTCATGTAATTTTTTCTTACTTACAGTGGTAGAATTATGAAAACTCCATATCAGCCAATGGTGGCTGAGTTAGTATATTCGTCACAGGCCCACTGTCAGAAGCAGTTTTACAAGTGTTGGAAAGGCTCCACTCAGGCCTTGCTGTTATCCACGTTGCATTTGATATCCCAGGCACCTCCTAACCTCCAGGCAAAGCCAGTCCTGAATAGTTTTTTTTTCCATCTGAATAAATTTACACAGGTAAATACTTTGTTTTTTAATTCAGGTGGTGGGAGTTGATGCTTCCTCTACCAGCTCACTCCCTGGCTTGTTAGTCAAACCAGTAATTAAGAGGCTGGAGCACAACGCTGGCGGGTGCTCACCCACAGAGCAAGCAGGGTGCCAGGGCTTGGAACTGCACAGGCAGGAGGGAAAAATGCTTCTACTGTCTTTTTTCCAGAGCATATTTGCCATATCCTGGTCTCTACCCTGTCAGTAAAAGATTGGCTTCTAAGTAACACTTTGGGGTGTTTTTATTATTGACCCCAATAATACTTGCAACAGTCAGACTCATTTGGAAAAGCCCATATTGGTTAGCTATCAAGGTCACCTAATACGCAAAGGCTTTGGGAAGCTTTCTTCAAGTGTAAGTAAGGTTTTACTATACTTTCTGCATTGAAATATGGATGAACAACATTTCAGCTGTTTCAAGTAGCACTTGTATTTTTGCAAATAAAATTCCCTTAATCCAGATTTAATGTTGGCTTTTCAAGGCGTTGAAGCAAACAGAGATGTAGACAAAGCTGGAATTGCTTGTCAGCGAAAGTACTTCCCGTTAGAAAACCAGAGTGAATGGTTTTTCATGCTCTTGATACTCAGTTTTGAGATAAAAGGCTTAATGCCCAAATGAGACAAGTCAAGTACTCTGCTTATGTTTGTCACCCTTAGCATTTATTCATACAAGCTACAGAACACATGCACACGATATTTTTGTTTTATTATTTATTAAAACTTGCCTTTTTGTGTGAGTAGAAAAACTAAAGCCTACTTTTCCAGCAACAGTGTCAGCCAGTCTCAGAGAGTAGAGGGCAGCTGGAAATGACATACTCTGAAACAATTCTCTGTAGGATACTGGGAGAGGTAGAAAAAGGGAAGGGAAGTAAATTTACATTCCTGGTTGGGGTGGTGGGACAGGCCCTGGCCTCAATGTCACCCAGTCCCTGCAGAGCTGGCAGCAGGGCTGTGGGACTATTTTCAGTGTGATGTAGTCATCCCTTTAAAAACGTTTGTTGCATTTAAAGAAGGTACAGACCTTGCTGCCTTCCGATCAGCCTTGGCCAGACGGTGCGTTTGGCCCTCAGCTTCTCTGGCCATCTGAGCACCAGCAGTTTGACTCGCAGCTGCCACGAGGACACCGGCGTTTTGGTGGCAGGAGAGATGCACGTCCAGCTGTGTGACAAGGAAGTGGCTGCGATGTGTGGCCCCCAGATAACCCAAGTGAGCTCATCCTTTGCACTCCGGCTCCCAGTTTAATGATGAGGTTTTGAGGCCTATGCTAGATCTTGTGATTGCTTAAAGAAACATTTCCCTACTCAACCCCCTGATGTTTTTTCTTTTTCCAGATCTAATGAAAGTTTTTGCATAGTTTGTTTCACAAAAATATTTGAGAAGTTCCACTATTCAGTATGGAAGAAAAACAAATTTTTAAGCTTTAGAAAGTTTTTGTAAAACAGACCAGTCATTTTGGGGCCAGCTGTGCTTGGCAGTTTCTGTTCAAGTCGGGGGATGCTGAGCTGGGGGGTAGCGCTTGGCAGAGGGCTGTGGCAAAGCTCTTCTGTAACACTCTCATTATTGTCCGTGTTCTGTTCACTCACTAATTTCATCCATTAAACAAATAAATGCGCGATTATGCCAGATGAGGGGGTTTTGTATGAGAGGATCTTCTTCTAGCATTGCCATCTTTTAGTGGTAATTATGCAGACATACAGCTGTTGCCTACAGGCAGGTTTGAAATAATAATTTTATAAGGTGTATAAATCATACCATAAAAATAAATAAAGAGACAAGCATCTAGTCAGAAGACAACAGAGAAATAAAGCTAGGGATCTGGAGTACAGAATGCTTTGACAGGCTCAGATTATAGTCAGTCCTGGCTATGATTGTCCTAGTGCCTTTATGTGACTGCAAAATCAAGCAATTAAGGCTCTGGAGCTTAAAAAGAATTACATGTGTGCTGAAGTGTCCATACCAGGACCAAGTCAAGTAATTTTATTTTTTCTCCTCAGGTTCACAGTGGAGAGTGGGGAAAAATTTGTGATGCAGAAAGTCAAGTAGGTGTCTTGTTTTGGATGATAAAAGCAGGCCAGCAGGAGAGCTTTGAGAAACCCAAACCTCACAGTCCCAAACTCACGAACTCTGCGTGCAACACTTGGCTAACACGTTGACTCATACATTTGGATGAAGATCCTTCCCAACATATGGTCTGAAATGGGTCTCTCCTGTAAATTTCACAGAGTTATTTTCTTTATTGCTTTACTCTTCTGAAGCCTAGTAAAAATGCTTGTTCTCTGTTTATTCTGGCTATTTAGTCTAGCAATTATGTAATGTTCATGAAACAGAAGCAGCACATAATTTTTATGGTTCATAATATCTCTCCTCAGCAAAAAGCTGGCCACTTAGAGGAATTTTCTTATCCCAGGATGCTTTTTTGGTGATGACTTTTTGGCAAAACCGAACTGCTGCAGGCTGGAGGGAGTAATTTTGTAACTGATTGACTGCTCTCTTCTTGCTTATGAGCACTCATAACTTCCATTGCTCCTCTTCCCTGTTTCTCCTTTCTTCTTCCTGAGGTGCCGATAGGAGATAAATGTCTAATTTTGGCTCATGAAGCGGCCACATTTCAGGACGATTTGGTTGTGGGTGTTCTCTTTTTCAAGAGATAATGAAGGAGACTGCACATGGGAAAAAAAGTTTGTGTTAGTTTAGCAGCATTTAGGGAAGGTGTAGGAAGTTCATGGATATTTTCCATCCCCTGGGTTACAGGTCAGAGGTGTTTGTATGATACAGGTGTGATTATAATATCATAATGTTTTTATTTAAAACCGTGAGACACTGATAGAAGGATGTAATCCCAGACTTGGCTCTCATTTTCGTGTAAGCCCACAGTAGTTCCAATGAAGCCAATGGATAAGCACTGGTTAAAAAGAAAAAGACCAAGGAAAATCAGGAGTCTTTTTGTATAACTGCTATGAGAAAACATGTTGTACATCTGAATTTCAAGAAAAATATAAATTAAGTAGAGAAGGGAGTTGAAAATTTCATATTATTTGGTTGGTGTGTGGAAAATGGACGTAGATGAAGACTGTAATGTTTATTTGAATGACAATTGAGGATACAGGGATAAATATTTATAGGAAAGGTGTCAATTATTTATATGTGTTCCAAGATAGCAGAGTTTAATAGCATCCCTTCCCTGGACTGTAAGCTGTAAGCTTATGCTTAAGCTGTAAGCCCCCCACTGTAAGCTGGGGTCACATGCACAGTGATATGGTATCTGATATTAGAGGATTTGTGTTTGACATGAAAAGACTGCAGTGGAGGGAGGGGAGCAGCTTCATGTTTGAGTTCGTATTTGGAATAGGTTCAAAGGCCAACAAAAGTGCACAACTTTGAGTAAAGAACACTCAAGGCCCCATAAATCATCAATTTAATGTTATTATGCTACAATGGCAAATTATGCTGGTTTTTGTCTCTGCAATTGAGCAGTGCAACAGATGGCAAAGATTTGCACAACCAGTTAAAATACCTGGCAAAGCAAATTTTTTGAATTTGTAGGTGAAGAATTAGTTGAGATACACTGGAATATTTGTACCAAACAGGGAAAAAAAATCCCAACCTTTTAATAATCTCTCTTCCACTTAAAAAAATAAAATCTGACACTTGCCTAACAAGCGGTGCTATTACACCAGCAGTTTCTATTCATGCTTGCACTGTGCTGGGGAAAACTGCCAGCCTCAAATTATCCAGGGAGCTGTTTCCAAAGGGGAAATGCAAGGCAGGAAGCAATTTCACCTGTTAGGTCAGCTCAGGAAACCTGGCAATAGGACAGACATGTCGTGTTTGGCTGCACAAAACACCAGTCTTGGTCTGTTACTTATTTGCAGGTTGGTGGTTCCCAGATCTGGCACTCTGAGCCCAATAGGTGTGAAGGAAAGTTAGGCCAGGTTCCCGAAAGTGGATCCACAAGGGGAATATTACAGAGAGGTCTAAATACAAACCAGTCTATATGCTATTTCTTATCTTTAATTCACTACTGTGTTATAGTCATACTTTACACTACAAAGACTGTAATTACATTGTAATTTATGTTAAAATTACAATGCAATTTCAGTGCATTTTAATACATAATTATCTGTTATTTGATAAAGCTGAACAGTTACATGTTTAGAGTCCCTTTTACTCCAGAGGAATAATTCTGAATACATGTACTATTAAAATCCAGGTGTTATAACAAAACTTTACTGCTCCCATGATCATTCTCAGTTATCCAGTGAAGGGAATTGGTGCTAAGATTTTAAGAAGTGAATGCAAACCACCATTTAACAGCAGGGTAATTTTGCAGTTACATGATAGGACATCATGCTCTGCTGATTGTTTTCTGCACTGCACTTGCATGTACAGAGCCGTACGTAAAGCAGCAAGGACTGGGACGTGGGTTTGTTCCTGCACTATTTTTGCTGTTTCTTGGGTAGGTCTTGCAGTGAGGACCGTGTGTTCACAGCTGTGCTGAGCAGCACATCCACAAACTGTATGAAAGGTGCGGGGGCGGCTGCATCTTCTCAGTGCCACGTGTGGCCTGACCTGCCCGTACTCCTAATGCTGTGGCTGAGAGCACTGTGGGTGTAAGTGGGGAGAGCTGGTGTCCCACCAGACATCACACAGGCTGTTCTCATTTCCTTCCACTGCCAAAGAGAATCAGCCGAAAGGTCTGGGGAGGCTTGTGCGGGCTGGTCCTTGGCCAAGGCAAATAGAGGAACTTGTAGGTCAAATGCTTCTTCAGGCTGGTGCCTTAGTCACATAACCCTGAAGGAACTGAGTGGACCTAAAATGTCTCCTGTCTCTGGAACACCTCTAGCCATCAATCCTAGCCCGAGCAAGGGCTTGGATTAGGGCTGACAGTGGGGTCTGCAGGACTATCAGGCCTCAGGAGGTTTCTCCAAGGAAGCTTCATGTTCAGGGTCCTGCCTGTGCCCCATAGTCAGCATGCGTCTAGGCCAAGGATGAACAGATGTGGGGCACGTGCCTCTCAGTGAAAGACTCCGCCACAAAAATTTTAGAATACCTGTCCTTGGGTTCTTTGGTGGGAAAATATGGGCTGTTATTCCTCTGAGGGCCATCAAACCTAACTTCAAGTTAGGGCTGTGTGAATGACTCATTTCCCTTTGATTTTTTTGGTCAGTAAGACTCTGCACTTCAGGGGAGGGGGAAAACCAACCTGAAGATAAAACAGATAACATTTGTTCATTTCTCTACCAATTCGCCCTCAGAAAGAAGAAAGGCGAGCAGCCCAGCCTCACTTGAGATAGTGATATTTCAAGGCTTTTGATAAATCTTTTACAGAATTTCTCTCTAGGTTCTTCCATATGATTCCTGCATGCAAAACATTTTTAACTTTGCTTGATTGTATACTCTGTGCTGCTCTGTCAAACAAGCCAGCACATGCATCTGCCTAAAGGGTGCAGAGTCCTTAGTGACTCAGACCCAGAAACGGCTGAATTGAAGAACCAAACGCCACTGAAGTCAATGTAATCTCAGTATCAAAAAGATCTTTGAGAGTCTGCATCTGCATCAGAGTATGTCCCTGAGACTGAAAGACTGAAGATGCTGCCATGTAAGGTGGTTTATTAGGAAGCACAATTATTTTTTTTATATTGTGATTAATTATTTCAAAGTCTGGTGACCCTGTAATGGCGCAGAGAATTTTCCTGACTAATGTCCCTCATTCTCACTGCGTCTCCACGAGGGCAGAGTGACAATATCTGACCTTTAATTGTACTTGGCCATTTTCCTGGATTTATGTGGTGCTGTGCTATAGGCTTCTTTTATATTTTTAGCTGTAATAAACGTTGAGCTGTAATTTTCCTTTGCAGATAAGTTGTAGGTGTTTGTGATTTGGACAAAAAAGTTACTAAAATTTCCCCTCTTTTGTTTGATTGGAACAGCTCTTGATATTTGCTCAGCATTACGGACTTCTGTCTAATGCTTTCCACAACCTTTAAACACTTAAAGAATAAAGTTGGTTTTCCTCAGTCATCTATTTAGTTACAAACTAGGGATTGCCACACTACTGGTACTAGTTTTTAACATATTCTGTGGATTTTCATCTGGTATTTTTGATGTTTCAGTGAGTAGCTGACTTTACATAGTCTTCTACTGACTATGCAAAGGGTTTCCAGGCATATTCTGACAATGTAATTTAGTAGGAAAAAAATGAAATTTTTAACCTCAAATACAATTTAATACTACTTTTTCACAATGAATTAAAATTATACTTCTCCTAGTATCTAGCTGCAAAGTGCACATGCATTAAAGAAACATTTTACCTTTGCAGTTGAAAATAGCCAGAATAATATATTTATGCTAATTAAGAGTAAAATAATTTTAGGCTACTTTTAAAAATACCTGAAGTGGAGATAAGGCAAATGTGCAATTGGAATTTTCTTTTAGCTGAGAGTTTAAAAACATTCTGCTGCTTTGTATCACAAGATCTCCCAGTGTACTGCCCTCAAAGAAACACCCATCTGTAAAAGGCAGATCAGAAGCTGCACATTTTCCCCCTTTTTTATTTTTTCGTTGTCGTTACCAGAAGCCAGAATAACTTGGTTTGATGGCATTACAGAAAGAAGTTTCTCAGGTTCATCTGAGTCTAATATGATCCAGCTCAATTTCCAAGAGAAAATCTGATCCTCAGACTTTTCTTGTTCCATTTTTATTACCAACTTGCTGTGTAAGGTGTTTCTCAGCAAGATGGCCCATTTCTCCCCTTATTTGATAAAGGCACTGTTCTTGACATGTTCGTAGGAACGAGTGGGGGAAAAGAAATCCTCAAAAATGCAAAAGCATACTCAGATGGACAATGTTTTTTTATTATTGTCATGAATTTCATAATGCACAACTGATTTCTCTAAGGATATGTATTCCAGTTAATTTGAGATCTTGCCCAAATGCTCAGAGCTATAATTGAGTTTTTTGTTGGGGACAGAAAAAAATGAAGCATACACACGGCAGTTATCTAAACGAGCAGATATTCCACGACAACAGTATTTCTTTTTGAAAAAGTAATTTTAGAAAGGAACTATTCAAACTGCATTCTTGTGCCATCCAAGAGGTAGAGCTGAAAATAGTTCTGTTATAGGTTTGTCTTCTCTCTAAATTTACATTAATAATTAAATTAGTCTCTGATTTTTGCTTGGAGAAGAGGGGCATCCTTTCTGTTTTCTGTTACTTTTTAACTTAAAAAAAATAATCCCTCTTTTGATCAACTCATTAAAAAAATGGGGCAGAAGCAAGATATTATTTTTGTTCAGATTGAGTCACTTGAGTGAGATGGATTAAAAAGAAATCCTCAAATCTCTTACCTGCCATAAGTGAGTAACAAGATCACATTAAACAATATCACATGGGAGGCCCTGGGGAATAAATTAAGGTCAGCACTCTTGTGAATAATTGATTTAAAGAGGGCACAGAGGGGTATAGCTGGCCACAACTTTCCCAAAACAATGAATGCTTTGGAGGTGGGGCTGGATGTTTTGTTGCTTTTCAAAGGCTGCTTTGATGGGTTTCCTTTTAGGAAATAGGAAGATGCTGAGAGGCAAGTGATTTCTAGTGCTTCCGTAATGACTGCGTTTAATTTTCTTGGTAAGTGCTTGAAATCTGAAACTGGGAGGGAGGGAGAGAAGAAGGGGAGGTAGATGAACAAGATCAATGACTTTTAATTTTCTCTGATGTGGCTTTGGATAAAAATTAAATCTCCTGCAGCTGAATTTGTTAAAGTAGGAATTGATACTGCTATCCTTCATCCTGTGAGACTTTATTTACTATAAGAGTAAAGAATCTATTTTTTCTTATTATGGCAAGACTATTTTTAGCCTTATTTCCTAAAGAACCAATGTGTGAAGATCTACTCATCTCTTCCTTTATCCCTCACTCCTTTCCTCAGTGATTTGAGTCCATTGACTGAGTTCAGCCCAACTGGCAGAAGGGTAGGGCTGTCTCAGAAGCAATTAAGTGCTGTGGGTTTTGTGGGAGTAGGTGGCTGGGTAGAAGTTGCTGCAAGCACTCTTTTGAGGAAAAGCCTGTATGGAGAGCTCAGAACCCTTTCTAATATGAAATAATCAGCACAGACAGAGGTGTTAGGAAGGCTTCAAATGCAGGGAATAGCTGCAGTTGGAGCTGGCACCTTATCAGACCTCAGGACAGCTATCCACAACGTGCAGGTCCAGAGCACTCCAGCCCTCTGTAGTTCTGCTGCTGGCAGAGCAGCCTGTTTGTTCTGTAACTATAGATGTGTGAGTACTTTGTGTTTTCATGGTTTTGCAGCAAAGCTTTTTGCTGTCCCTTTCTGTCAGCCCTGTTTTGTGCAGGTTGCTAACAAAAATTCAAAGCAGGATTTGAAAAGAGGATGTTGACAAAGATGAAGCATCTGTCTGTGACTGAGAGGGAGGATGGCTTGGCTGCCTGAAAGAGGAGAGACCGTGCTGGGGCTGAGGGATTGATTCCTGACTCACAGGTGATTTCCCCAACTCCTCAAAATAGTCTCATCAGCCTTTGTCAGTGTTTCCTACAACAGAAAACGTGGAGAGTACTTCTGAGCTGGGAGGGCGATCATGGATCCCTAGGACCCTCATTTTATGCCAGTTGACCTAGAGAGTTGGGTCAACCAGGAAGGAATTTAGGGTTGTTCAGGGCTTCCTGGCAGGGATGATTGCTCTCGGCAGTCTCAGCGTTAGGGAGGGAGGAAGGCAAAGGGTTGTGGCTCTGCTGCTGTGCTACCTGCTGCAGTAGCACAAGATTAGCAAGCCCTGAACACTGCTCCCCTCTTCTCAAGGGTATGGAAGTTGCAGGGGCTGAGTCCCTCCAGCCAGAGGTGGATAAAAGGTGGGAAAATGTTGTCCAGTGATTCCTCGAGCTAAAAAGAAATAAGTCTGTTGTAAATGGGTAAAATTCTCTGAGATGAGCACCTGGGAATGAATAAACTACTAAGTTTTAAGCCTGAAATGCTATCCACACTTTAAAGGCTGGGACATTTTGAACAACACTTAAACTAAATTGTCTGGTGTATAATATGAGATGGTAAATTCCATCTTTCTCACAAATTTTCCATCATCTTTCTCACAAATTTTCCATCATCTTTCTCACAAATTTTCCATCATCTTTCTCACAAATTTTCCATCATCTTTCTCACAAATTTTCCATCATCTTTCTCACAAATTTTCCATCATCTTTCTCACAAATTTTCCATCATCTTTCTCACAAATTTTCCATCATCTTTCTCACAAATTTTCCATCATCTTTCTCACAAATTTTCCATCATCTTTCTCACAAATTTTCCATCATCTTTCTCACAAATTTTCCATCATCTTTCTCACAAATTTTCCATCATCTTTCTCACAAATTTTCCATCATCTTTCTCACAAATTTTGTCCATGCCCTGAAAACTGTGGAGTAGTTAGGTTTTGGGTTGGGTCATGTTAGGTGATCAATCAAATAATGTCTTTGTATCTTCCCCCCGTGTTTCAGAATAATTATGCTTATAACGATAAATATTAATTTCTGCTCAATATGTATGTACTTTGGAGTCTGTAGGTGTGAAAAACAATATCTGATTGCAGAAACTAGAGTATTCATTAAATTCTTTCAGGTAATCTTTAGATGGGTGTACTAAGATTCATATGTGTGCTAGAAGGAGTGTTTTCTGCAGAGCTGTGAAAGGCTCTTTGATGTTTCCCTTTAGCCAGGAGAATCTCACTATGTATGACTGCTAGCATCAAGGAAGAAACATAGAAAAAGGCTTTGTGTGGCCAAAAAAGGCTTCATATTAATGTACCATTGCAGATATGTTTTATATAGTTAATTCTACCTCCCTAACAACTTGTTTAGTATCTTAAAAAACAATATTTTTCAAAATCATTACAAGTTGAGCAACACTAACAGAATAACCTTCATGTTGTGACTAACCGCTACTGTTCTAAAAACGCTGTAGTGTGGAGTTTTGCTTCTTTCCCTGTAATTGCCCTAAATCTCCAGAAACTTTGTGTAGTGTGGGAAAAGCAAGGTGAAATGTGGACATGACTCTGTCCACTCACTTGCTGCTTAGCAACAGATTAACATGCTGGGTCTTTTTTTGAGGTCTTCCTGAAATCATAGGAAATAAAAAGGAGGGTATCTACAGGAGGCAGTCTGTGCCATCCCTTCCCCCAAGCCAGGATCAGCTATAAATATGTTACTGCTGACTGATGTTTGACTTGGCGTTATAATGCTGAGCCACTTTCTCTGTATTTATAGAAATATGCTACTCTCTCACTTGTGAATGAGAAATGCATCTACGTAACTAATAGACTCAGTGTGTGTTTTGTTTCTCTCAAGTTCAGCTTCCCTCATAGTAAAAACTTTTGATGAATCATGCAAATTTAGGCACTTTATAACCTCTGTTTTCAAACTTCTGAGGATCTTGTCTGAAGATCAGCAGGAACCTCCCCAAACTAAACTCCCAATATGCTCATCTTTGAGTGGGTTAACTCTCAGAACAGTCAAAAGCTGTTCATGACTTGGTGAATACAGAACAGGCAAGGCAGACCATGCGAACTGCTGCAAAGATCTAGTAGCCCACACTACTTACTGTCTGCTCCACGTTTGGCAGTCATGCCCAAATTTGTTGCAGCTCATGCATCTTTAAGCAAGATTCATTGATGCATCATTTATCTGCTTTTCCTGCTGGAAGAAACATTAAAGAGAAAAAATTTCTTGTGTTGTGTGTAACCCAGAAAAAAAATTAGTTTAAGACCTATTGAATGCAGTGCAGGCAATCTTAAGGAGAAACATCTGCTAGCCTAGCTTGATTCTCTTTTTTTTCTCCCCTCCTTCCAGAATATGCTAACACCACCAGTTACCTGATTTCAAATTGAGATGCATTATGAGCACCAGGCTGGCTATTCATTTTGACTAGTAGTCACTGCTTAACTCTCACTCTGTTCACAAAAAGCTTTTAAATTTTTCCATGAACCGTTTTGCTCAAATCCACACTTGCCATGCTTGAGTTTTGAGCTCTTTTTGTTGTTTGCTGCTGACTACCTGTGTGTGGTAGCATCCAACTGGTTAATTGAATCAGGTGAGATTGTTTCTGATTTCTGACTAAATGCCCAAAACTTTATTAACAAGGGAATAACAAGGACTTAGTAGTGAATTAGCAAACACTCTTGATCCCTCAGGAATATCTTTGTTTGCATGAGAACATATTCATACAGGAACAGCCACTCCCCAACCATTTGTGCAAACAAAAACATGTTCCCTTGAATATTCATGAACAACAAGGGGCACAAACGTGGTTGAACCAAGCAGCTGCTCTGAATTCATACAACCATTTTGTAAA
This sequence comes from Phalacrocorax carbo, assembly GCF_963921805.1. Lineage (NCBI taxonomy): Eukaryota > Metazoa > Chordata > Aves > Suliformes > Phalacrocoracidae > Phalacrocorax > Phalacrocorax carbo. The sequence goes on from NC_087528.1 coordinate 3,938,996, forward strand.
CACCGTTTTGCAGTATTTGACCAGCTCTGGGTACTGCTGTCAAACAGGAGCACAAATGAGCTGAAATGTTGACAGTAGTAACAGCAGATTAAAAAAAAGTAATCAGTGATACATTTACATACTTGTTAAATCTTACCATGTATAAAGGCCAACAATGATAATGAACCTAATTCAACTTTTTGAGGATGAAATACACTAACATAATGGCACATCTCATTGGTTAGGCACCTGTTCTCAGACTAGTTTTGCTCTCTCATCTCCAAGTGTTTCATTCCTTTGCTATCTTATTTCCATTCTGCAGTCTTGAATGCTGGAATAAATTAGTTGCTTGAAAATTGGTTCTATATTAAATATTCTGCTTGATTCCTTAATCCTTTTTTCTCCACTTGTGTGCTTTCTTTCCAGCAGTGAGCAGAATGATGCCCTAGGACTAGAAGTGGAGTGAAAATCATCTTTTTAGTCTGTGCTGTCTTGTCTGTCTCTTGTTCAGCCCCCTGGGATGATGCTGTTCTGTTCAGAAATGCCAGTATTTTAGCTGGAGAGAAGCAGCGTGTGGCTCTCTGTCAATGGGCAAAACTGTCCAGGTTGGTGAAGATAATGGTGAGGAAAAAAGTCTTTGAGGGTCATGATGGAGGGAGACAAGTTCTGAAGAGTAGCCTGGAAACGGTCTTCAACTTGTTTTTGAACTGCTGAGTTCCCAGACCAATTTAGTCATTCGTCCATGAAGCTAAATAGACTTAGGTGCTGCTTATGTCCAGGGAAGTAATGGAAACTCCTATTTTTTGTTAGTTTTTTTTTTTTAAATCTGCATGTAATCACTCTGCTGATGTTTTTTGTGTAAAAGTGCAAATTAAAAGTATTTTCTGGGATTTCTGGAACTCTAAGTGAAAAACTATTTGAAATCTAAATTAAATTCATTGTATTAAATGGAGCAGATCCTAATTTCTCTAGTATCATACAAACAAAAATAAAATTCAATAACATTACCTGTGGGATGTGACATGATTCAATAGGTCTGGTGCTGATCTAAGAACGTTGCTCTGCAGCCAACCTGCTGTGTTAGTTTGTGCAAACTGTAGTTTCCCCATATACAAGAACAGGGAAAGAGAACTGTAATTTTCTTGGGTTTATATGGAGCTGAATTAATAATATAATTATTTTTTCTGTATGTATTTTCTAAAATAAGTGAAAGACACGGCTCTGTGTGTGCCTTTTGATTCTTCCCCCCCAGCTTTCCATCAAGTAAGCTGTGTTAAATAGGATAATGTTCTTGCTCCATCTAGACTGCTCACCTCCTGTTGAGCGCTCAACATTTTTTGATGCTGCTCAGTTACACTGATCCTAATATTATGGTAGGAAGGCAGATGCAGGAGCTAAAAAGTTGAAGATAAGTACAAAATAATACAAATAAGTTGGTTCTGCTCGTGCGGTTTACCACATTAAGTAAACACTCTTGGGAATTATTCAAAAGAAGGTGGAATACATTTGGAAAAAAAGTGCCTATTTGCATAATGCAGCGAATTGCTTGGCTCTTGTGCACCACTGAATGTAGATGAGAGATTCATTTAAGAAGTTTACAATTCTGCATCCATTTTAATGTGTGTTTATAATAAATAACTGTGAATGTAGTTTGAAAAGAGGAAGGTGATCTCTACAGCCCTTGGGCATTAGCTGCTACCAGTGAGATACATTTTTAGCATACTCTGTTTATACTGAAATTAGATGTTTGCCATGGAAACCTATGTGTTACAATATACTATCTTGTTCTGAAGTGCAGGAGAGCTTTGCAGTGAAAACCATGAATGCACCATCTACTGCTTTTTCTGAAATGATTTGTTCTAAGTATGATTTCTTCATATTTTTGATTGATTTGATGAGGATTGCTCTAACAACTCAGTTTGTGTGGAGGATGGGAGCCCCCACCTACAAAACATTAACTTCTTTTGAATCTGCTTTTCCCTCCAAACTCCAGACTTTTCCATGAAGGAAAAGCCTGAAAAAATATTTTGGAGGAAGCAGATCTGTTTCTTGTTGGCAGAAATAAATTATTTTTTTGCTTTTTATTTTGATTTTCCACTAAATTATATTTAACTTAAATATCATAAAATATAAAACAATACAAATTTTCTATTTGAAAAATACCAACATGAGATGTTTTGGCTTTGCCCTTATGTTCTCTTTGCTCTCTCGCTTTTTTAAAAAAAAAACCAAAACAAACCCAAACCAATTCTAGTGAATGTCAAGTAATTTTTACAAACTGGGCTTTTACTTTTGACGGACCTGAACATTGTGGTACAATGCGATTCTGCCTTTAGAGTTCTGCTCGCTATTGTATCCAAAAGCCACACACCACTAATTGGAGAACTGTTTCTCGAGGTCAGGCGTGGTGTGTGAATTCCAGCAGCCTCATCCTGAAAAAGAAATATAGCATTTACTGCATCTGTTCGACAAAGTTGCAGCACTTATTCTCCCACCAAAGGGTTTCCTCTAAAACTAAGACTGTTGTGCAGCCTGAGGCAGCGTTGGACACTGCTGCTGCTTTAGCTGAGCTTCTGAGCAAGGAGGAATGAGGTCGAGCATTATGTGACTTTGAGTTCTATGACTGAAACCACTGGTTACGGGTATGAGACTTTCTATACCTTTGTGGCTTGAAGCAAGCGCTGCACGTGTGTTAGAATACAAACTCCAACAGCAAAATGTCAAAAATGCCTTAGCAGCTACCGGCCTGGACATTTTGTTTTGCAGAAATTCATTAGAACATAAAACCCAACCAATCGCATTGTTCTCTTTCTTCCCCTTCTGCTTCGCGTAATGGAAAATTCAACTACAGGGAAGGTGGTGGGGTTCAAAAGATCAACTGAAATAATAGTAGCACTTTTTCCTTCTTTTTGCTTTTCCTTGTTCCCCTCCCCCTCTTCTAATTTTTTGGCCGTAACTGTCTGAGAGCACCAGCCTTCTGGAAGATACCCTAGTGGGTCTTATGTTCTGGTGCCCTGTGGATATTCTGTAGCTCGACAGACTCTTCTCTGAGCTGTTTAATGGACTCCCATGCTGGGATTCCATCCCCTCCTGCACCCAGACGACTTTTCCTGAGAAGCAGTCAGCCAGCTGTGCTTTGCCACAGGACTTTCTCGCAGGCTATGATGCTGAGCTCAATAGCATGCGAGAAATCTTCTTGTCAGAGGTGGAACAGGATACCTTAACCCAGACCTTTCTGAGATCGTAGTAACCAGGCTATGCATAAAGGCATCCATCTCAATGCTTAGGTTAATGTTATTGCATCCACTCCTGTATCTGCTGGTTTATACCTCATTTGTCCTTTTTGAAATATTCTCTTTTAAAAAGTATCTCAGTAAATGAAGGGGGAAATGGGGCTTGCTGCAGCCAAAATAGATGAATAAATTAAAGCGCTAACTCTTACAGAAAGCGGTTTAATAACCAGTGTGGCAGGCATTGCTAATGTTAAACCTGCTTTGAAGTCTGTTATGTAGTTAAACTGGGATTTCACATCAAAAAAAGTATTATTTACATTTGTACATGCTAGCCCAGCTTTTGTTAACAGCACTGGAAGATTAGATGTAAATGATCTGAGACCAGTAATATAAATGGAATAGGCTGAAGGCATTTCTCAAGGAGGCCATTACAAGACATGGGTGGGGGAGGAAGTATTCAAATTCCTAACCATGTTCCTATCATCCAAAGCATATTTCCGGATGCCAAAACAATCTCAGCTAGCAAAAGCAAAACTCATTTGTTCAAGCTTCCCATTTGCTGAACTTGCCTAACAAGACACTTGAGACTAAATTTTACATTTTTACAATGAAAATGGGATGGAATGATGCAAAGCCCTTTGTGATGTTTCCTCCCTTGACGTTTCTACTTCTCTGACATCAGGTGGTTTAACAATAACATCTGCATCTTACCCACACTCTGGACTGTAGTGCTGTTCTGATTACTGCTTGGGGGAAAATAATTCCTGGAAGTACTAGGAATTTAAGAGAATAGTGGCTAATATAAGGAGACTACCAGACTTTTGCCTTTTCAAATCTTGGAATTGTATTGGGTAAGACGGACATGGCTGGATTTCTTGTCTGTTCTGCACCTTTAGGCTAATGTTTTTACTTGGGCCCAGATTCAGTCTCAGATGAGGTATTTGATTTTAGGCATCTATATTTAAGAATCTAAGTTAGGAAGTCAGTCCTTACTAGTGGCGTACGTGCAGCGTGAATCCTGTGTGGAGCCACGGACCTCTCGCTGATTTTAGAGGGAGTGTATATTTTCGTTATAGACAGTCTGATTAGCAGCTGAAAGGAAAGTAGGATACAGCCTGTTCTCCTGAGGTAATTGTGCAAGCAGTTACACTATTTTTTTCTTCAAAGCCTTATAGAAATATCAATTTATTCTCACAAAGGACAGTCAAGATGAGTGGGGCTTTGGGTCATATTTTGACACAAATTCGCTCTTATTTCTAGTTCTAGGCAATTTTTAGTAGCTTTCCCTTTGCCTACCATGAAAAGCTCAAATAATAATACTGCTACTTAGAATTAGACTTACTGTTCTTGTTTGTCTCATCAGCTGCTGCCTTCTAGAAGACCAGGGATGAGTTTCCATTCTGAAAACAGGCATGATTTTCTGCAGTATTTTCTGATTCTTTTTTTTTTAAGGCAAACCAGAATCTTTAACCACTTTTGAACCTCATTCCAGATTCTTCATTCATGACCAATCTGAAATAGAAAGTGATACAAGCCTGATTCTCCTTTCAATGGGAATGACAGGGAATGAAGGATTTTTCCACTGAAGATAATTTAATCGAAGTCTTTTGCAAGTAAGAATCAAGTATGCTGATTCTCAGGAATGGAAATTAAAACTGAAAAAATTAACAGATTCTTTAAAAAAAAAAGCCAGTTAAGACCTTTATAATCTGGTTTTCAGCAGCTCTTCGTCAATGAAGCTCTTCTGGGTTTCACTTAGTTGTGGGTCCCCAGTGCTTCTGAGAATCAAACTGCTGCTTTTAGCTTTTAACCAACTGTCAGACATATTTTGGCTGGGTCAGATTAAAATGAAAAAAAAAATCAGAAGGAATTTGTCTCTCACAAATAAGCATTGTAAATTTGGCACTGATTTCCCTTGGGGTTCATTTGAAAAGTGTTAGTCTCTGTGTTATATCCTAGCTTTAAGTGCCTGAAGTCATCAGTTTCATTGGTATTTGCTGGGTGTAAGGTGAAATCTGGTATTTGAAACATGTAAATAAATTTAATTCCTTATCTGTGAATTTGTGGGATTTTTAGAATACACTTAAAAAGAAAAAAAAAAATAAAATCCCAAAACAAAACTCTACACTTGTATTACCAGTGTATCTTTTTCTGGTTTGGGGCTAGTTTGGTTTATAGCCCCACTCTATCCCTCAAAAAAAACCTTCTTTTAACCCAGAAGATACAGCACAGTTCTCAAATACCTGATTGAAATTCTGAAATTAAGGTTACTCGCATACTTTATGGGGCTTTTGAATAGCATTGGATGAATAGCCCAGTGATTGATTCTGATCACAATCCACATATTAGAGTTTTGCAGCACTGTACAATTCATGTCTTTCACAGGAGCTGCGTGTGTATCTGTTCCGTGAAATGTTCATAAAGCCAGCCTTTGAAGCGTAGTTAGCTTGAATACAAAGAAGCAGACCACAGAAAAAGTGACTGTATAGATCCAACCCATTCTATATTATACCAGCATGAATCTGGCCTCACAAAAGATGGAGGTAAAATAGAGGATTTTGTCCAAAATTTATTGGAAGCACATCTCGAGCCAAATCACACATGTTCGTATCCAAAAACCTAGTGCTGTATGTCACCGAATGCAGTATCTGTGCCATCTTCATTAGTCAGTTCTCTGAAAACCAGACTACCGATGAGGATAGATGCCCTTTCCTATAAAGCTCCTTCTTGTTATATTGTTCATTTTACCCTAAATGGTAACACCTCACTTTGTTAATGGAAATCAGCTGGAAAGTAGGGATCACTGATCCCCAGTGGTTTGCGAGAAAAAGGAGTGATAGCCTTGGGATTTTTAGCAAGTCATAAAAATGTTAGTGTCTGGTTCCTAGGCTTGGGCATTAGACTTATTCTGGTCTTCTGAAAATGACAGGCTCAGTGCACTTATTCTTCTTCATCTCCTGTTAGTCAAATTGAAAGAATTTCCACCTTTCAACTGTCAAGAGTGGTGATGAGCTCAGCCAGATAAATATGTGTGGAAATTCTTATTTCCTGGACTCTAACTATATAAGGCAGCCATAATGTTTTAATAGTTAACATAAACATAATGGTCACTCAGCTATTTTCAGAAAGCAATACGTTGCAGGAGGGTCAACCATTTGATTAAATCAAAACATGTTTTAAACATTAATTTGCACTATCTGCTACTGGCTGGAGAGCACAGCAGCTGGTATGGAGCATTTTGACAGTATCCTTCTGTGGCTGCTACAAAAGCTTTTGCTGATAATGAACCGCTTGCTAGCTCAGCAAAGATGTCAACACCACTACAGGGCAAATACCAGGTAACTCCTGTTGTACTGCCATGGAACGATTTAACCACATCGGATGGTTAGAACTAAAGCAGTTGGGTAATTAGAGACACCATTAAATGGCAAGATGACGTATCCTGCAAAGAGTAGAAGTGGTCTTGTGTGTCCCTCTCAGATTAGGTTTGAGTCAAGTTCAGTGAATTAATAGCAATTAAAAGTCTCCAAGTTATCCTCTCTGTGAGGTGGTTTTATAGATGGTGGATGTTTGCACTGGCAGGTAGGAGGTGCCAGCAGAAAAAACTAGCTGAAAAGTATCCTTGATAAGGCTAGGCTTGGAATGACTGCTTCAGGAATAGGGGGAGTAGGTTCCCCTAACATGAACCATCTGCTAGGCAGATGTCTCTTGCTCAGTTAGTTTGTGCCTTATGCTACTTTTATAGTTGATGCTTTGAAGGAGAGATTAATCTGACTTATTTTCAGTATTTTCTTAAGGATTAGGTGAATCTTGACTTAGAAATGCTTTTGTCTTTTTACTAGATGGGATTGGGGACTATTTCAGGTCTCGCCATCCAACTTTAATCAACCATTTACATTTGAAGAATATGAAAAGGTATGGGGAAATGTCAGTTTCTAGAGCACATGCGAACATAATTTTTTATTAATACGTGACCATCAAGGGGAAGCAAATTATGTAATGAGAGAAACATCACTCCTGGCTTTCTTCTTTCTTTGATTTTCTGTGACCATGAGTTAGAGTGGACGGTCCCACAAATCAGGCACCATGGGACTAGACTCTTACTCAAGCAAAACCCCTGAGAAGTGTTTGCCTGGCTCAGGAGAAGAGAATATAACTTGCCTGTATAAGCAAAGAAAGAAATTGTAACTCATTTGAAATCTTGACACTTAGTGATGTTTCTCTTGTGCACTGTTGCCTCTGTGTGGCAGCTGAAATAAGTAGAGAGATGATTAAGCCCATGCTATGGTATTGCCATATATAGATGCCTGATTTCTGCCACTTGGTTCTGCTGTCACTATTCAATCCCTGCAGCGATTTCTTAGAGGAGACTTTTCCTTAGCAGAAATAGCAACAGTACCTCATGGCTGGTCTGCTGCAGCTATGTAGCGTGGCTGCTTGTGGTGCTGCTCCCAGGGAGCTCTCCTGGTGCGTCTAAGCAATTATTTCTTGATCTATTTCTATGTTAAGGAAGGAATTGGGGTCCAAAGACAGAGTGGCAGATAATCAGTTCTGTATTCAGCTCAGTGTGTTTCATGCCAAAAAAAAAGGAAAAGGGGTAATAATACCACCCCCCTCATTTTCTGCTCTGTCCCCTCTTTACTGATGACACATAGCTGATAACTTTTCAAATATTTTCCTACCCGTGTATGCACATTAGTATCTTTGCTGACTATACATCTATAGCGGGATGCCTGGTGATATCTGAGCACATGTCAAAACATGTCCTAAACATTTTTTTGGTGGTTCTTCATTTTATTTTTCAGTAAGCCTTACTGCTGCTCATTTTTCTTTCTTGGCACTTCAGTTGCAGTATTTATCAGCTTTAGCTAAATGATAGCAATATACTGGAGAAAGAGATCTGCTAGGCATATTGATCCTGCACTTCTTCCCCGTCACTCCTGGGGGATGATGACAAAATTGTAGCAAAATCAAATGGCAATTTATAATTGTCTTTTCAGAGTGTCTCTGCCTCAGTCTTGTCACATGTAGAACATCAGTAACATTTTTAAGTGTCCAAAGTGCCAGCTTGCTTTCCTGCTTTGAGGTTCCTCCTTTAATTTACCTAAACTGGGCATCTCACAGATGTTTACATGCAAAAACTAAAATGAAATCAGCATCAATCTTTCTATTAAAAGTCAGAATTTCAATCTTCTTGAGCCATATCACTGTTTCCCTAACACAGGCTAGATGGGATGTAGTTGAAAGGAAACACATACATGTAAAGGATCTCCATCAAGGACAGTAATTTTAAAGGCAACAGGCATTCACTGTGAATGTCTTATAATAACTTAGAAAAATGGTAGAATTCCTCTATTAATCCAACAACAAATATCCTAACTGCCGCTGCTGGCACCAAGAGCAGGTTGCTCTGTGACACATCATCATTCCAGGAAATGAACAGAAAGGAAATGAGAGATATGATGTCAGAGTTTAGGGACCTGAAAGAAACTGAATCCAGTTTCCTCTCATGCTTATATAATTAAGTTAAAATGTTTCACTGAAATCTCAGATTCCCTGGAAACAAAACTGCTTCCTTGAAAAGACTAGAGTTTCCCTGGGAATTAGAACAGAGCACATGAGTATGGCATGCAGAATTTAGTTATTTTTTTTCTTGGAAGCTAATACTGGCTCCCCTATAACTCTGAACTTTCCCTGTTGCAGACAGTTTAAAAAATAAAAAAATTTGGTGCTTTGTCTACTCCTCACTTAGTTTCTGCCTCCCTACCATGAAATGGGCTTGAAAGCCATGACAAATTATTTCCTATTACTTCTCATCTTGTGCTTTTTGCATCTTTTGGTTCAAACATTTTAAACATTTGTCCAGTTTATGTCAAGAAAAAGGACTAGAAAGTTAAGTAGAAGTGGCTATTTTTGACCATTTTTCCCTAAGGTAAGCCAGTATTTTCATGTTTTCATGTCTTCAGGTCAAGGAGTTAGAGAAAGACGTACCAAGTATCACCCACTTACAATAGTCACAAGTTGTCATTTCTTTCAATTCTTAGAGTTGTGTCTCTTCATTTTACAGTATATTGTTAATAAACATATAATGCATATAAAATGCATCAATTTATCAGGGAAAGAAGTCTGTTCCCTGGAATGCCTTCAGAGTTCAATGCATCCAGGTACTGTTGCATTCTCATAACAGCTTCTTTGCTTATGGACTTCTGACACATACCTGGAGAAGTAAGGCAGAATCAACTCCAACAGCTCTTAAAACACTTTATTCTGAGAATGGAAAAGTTCTCCTCAGGTGGCATTCCTCCAGAACATAACAAGCATTGCCAGAACTGCAGCTTTCTGCAGAGAGACATACAATGAAGCTTCAGTAACATACAAGCATGCTTACAGTTGCACATGGTGCAAGTGTTATATTTATGGTTGGTCATTGCAGTGTTTATACAGAGTTATTTAATTCCTTTAAAAAAGAATTTGAAAAATTAGACAAACTAAGTATTTCTTAAGTTTTTAATTTCTGGTATTCCCCGTGTCTCTCACAACAGCATTTTTTTCGCAGACTCTTTTCTAAACTATGATTTTGTTGTGTTCCTCTATCAAACTGAAGCCTATAATCTGCAATGTGAATTGGCAAGTTGCTGCATACAGCAGATGGACTTGTGCATGCTTCTGCCAAGGAGCCAGCATGTGCACCAAGCTCTGCGCTTGTGGCATCCATTTCCTAACCAGAATGTCAAAACAGCTGTCTGTGAAGGACTTTTGCATCTGTACTAACAAGATCTGCCAGAAGTCTTATAATTTGGAGCATGGTTTCTATCTGAACAGTTTGAACAGTTTTAATGTGCCCCAAGCCGGACCAATGATCTCTGAGCTCTGTGTGATTTATACCAGCAGAACAATCCTGCAGGATCATGAGGGTTTGTGTCTGATGCACATCCACCTAGCTGTGTTCATGAAGGTGCTAAAGAAGTGAGGGGAGGGGGAGTCAGATCTGTTGTGGTAACCATGTTAGGGTGGTTTCAGAAATGCCTGGCTCTGTGAAATGGTACAGGAATGTAAAAAACCATTTGGATGAGTGGGGAGTTTCAGCAGATTTCAGGGGAAACAGGTGCAGCCACAGCTGGTGCAAAGGGAAGGTGTGTTATCAGCAACTGGCAGGTCCTGGGAGGGAGAAAGCAGAGTATTCCTGTCCAGTGATGCTTCTGAACCTGGTGGGAAGCATCTTCTTCAGTCATGTTCCCTGCAATTTTATATGAGCTAGCATGCTTGCCTGCTTGGCCTTCACCTTCATTCATGTGACTGGTTTTAACAATTGCCCCTATTTTTTTCTTTTATAGGGCTTTTCTCTTAATGAATAAACAAAACCAAAGAACTCACTCTGAAAAATATTGTTATTTCTCCATTTTATTAATCTAGCAGTAGCGGTCTGACCTTTTGTTTCCCATTACAAATAATCACTTAAATTTTCTCAGACATTATGAAACAGTTGTAATAAAGGTATAGCACTTGCCCTTTGGAAGAGGCAAGAAACCAGCCATTTCTGTCTGCAGCTGCGTCTTGCCAGTGAAGTTAAAAATGTTTTGGAACCTTTCCCCCAATAAAAGTTGAAATAATTGCACTATTCTGGATGGGTTTTTCCCTTGTTGTTCTAGTGCTTTTACTCTCAAAGGCCTAATGGCATTTAGAATGATGAACCTTTTGCTTCTTTCCTTCCCTAAAATACTTGGCGATAATATCTACTAGAGGTTTCTGAGATGACCAAAAATGCTTTTTTCCTGATAGTTTTGTGTTCATTTTAAATGGCACTTCCTGGGATATGTAGCAGATTATCAGATCACATGATTTTGTTTTTCTCTGATGGTACCTGATCCTGTAGACTGGGAAGTTGGGATCAATCGTTTGTGGTAAGATCAACTAGCTATTGAGATCCATGGGATCATGTTCTGTGGCATAGTTTATCCCACAGCAACACCATGGACTCTTGAGTACTCTTCCACTAAACATTAGACATGTTTGTAGTACAACTTTATGTTTAAGAGATGTTAGCGGTCATTAGGGTCCAAAGAATTTGGGATGGCCTGCTTTGTAATCTTTGTACTGCCTTCTTATTTTGAAGAGAAGTCTCAGATTCTTAGGTATCACTTTTCATTCCTACTTTGCTTATGTTCCTTGTCTCTGTAAGTCTCCTGTCCTGGCTTTGACTTTAGGTAGATGTAGGGTGACCATTAAATTGGCTTGTATAAAAGTGAGGGCTAGCTAAATGCATTGAAGCTACATCAATATGTTGAAGTTAATACAAACCACTTGTAGAAAAACAAAGTAACCTGAGGGTGCTATTAACTTTAGATTAAGAATGCGTGAAGGAATGAAAGCTAATCCATTAAATTAGGATTGTTTTGCTATGATTCTAATGTAAATCATCAGAAAAGTAAAGATACTAGGAGCAACTAAGCAGTTTCACCAAGATCAAGCCAAGGTTTGAGAGATGTCTTCCTCATTCTTGTGGGTTTGCAGTTGTTTTTTCTTATTCTTCATACAAAAGTAATCAGTAACACTGGAAATAATTCAGCTCTAGACCAAAAAAAACCCCTCCTTTTGAGACTCCCCTAATATCTACATAGAACTCATAGAAAAACATAGAACTAGGTAATTATGTACAAGAAGTAAACACCGAAAAAAGTCATAATAAGACAGGATTTTTTTTTCTTTCCTGACACTTCTTTTAGCTATTGGTGCTTTCTACAACAACAGGTCGCAACTATAGGGAGGAGTGTGACTTTTAAGTCAGAAACATCCTGTAAATTTTTGCAGTTTATTATGCATTGCTTTTAACTATTAGAGGGCCTCACATACAAAGAGCTGTCCCCATGTGTCTCTGCCTTTGTCTTTGAAGGTAAGAGGCTATGGGACTCTACAGCCGCAGATCCCAAGCTTCACAAGAACAACTCCTGCCAACCCTTTTTTAGGGAGAGATGTTTTTTGTGAGAAAGTCCTCATTTTGAATATTTTTTTTTTCTTCAATCAGAGTATTTCTAGCAGCTTCCCTTCCATTCTGATGCTATAGCATATTCAGGCGTAGCTGGGATGAGGCTCCAAACAGCCAGTGCCTTTGGGCACAAAGGAAGCAGTTTCCTTGGCAACTGCAACCCCAGAAAGGTCCCAAAACAGCACTTCCACCTGCTTGAGATTTCTTTTTAATTTAGGAGTTTGCACATTGGCTTTGCATGGAGAATTGGGTTCTGTCTTAGGGCTTTATTCATAGCATAAGTTGCTTACAGGTATAATGTAATTTTTGCATATGAATTTGTACTTTGGACTAACTGGCTTACCAGAAAGATTGTCAACTTACGTAGCAACAGCAGCTGCTGCAGTAGCATGTGGTGGGATTTGGGAAGGACATGCAACACTTAAGCTACAAAAATTAAAACACAGGAGGAAAAAAATACCTGTCTAGATAAGAATTAGTTTGCTCCTATGCCTATGTTAGAAATGGTATCAGGGAAACTGCCAAACTTGCATGTATCTTTGGGTTTTACTAGATTTGCTAGCTTTTAAGATGAAACAGCCAAAGAGAAGGCCCTTACATAAGGAAATACTAAAAAAAGGTGATGTGACTCATTTAAGGCAGAGGCCAGGCTCCTCTGGCCCTCAGCATCACTGCAAAGTTCACACAGGGACGGGTGCTTTCATAAAGAAAAGCTCACTCCTGCTTCTGGGGTCACTCAGAGCAGCTCCTGGCAGTTTTCAGACAGTAAATGTGAGATCATTGTGGATTTAGCAGAGCTCGGCTCCCTTCACCCCCACATAGGCTGGAGTGGCCCATGGCTGCCTCTCACCTGGGGCCTGCCCACAGGGTCTGTAGGCCACTTCTCCAGAGCATAGGAAGATAAAAGGAAACCCTGCTGCTGGTTACTGGAGGGGTTGAAGCTCACTATAAAAAACATCTGCCGTTGGAAAGCAGCTGAAGTGAAGGCCTGCTCTTGCGCCACTGTTGTGGGCGCCATCTTGGGCCAGCAGAGCCCCCCTGCCCCAAGTCCCATGCAGGGAGGCACTGGGAGAAACCGAGGGATGTTCCTCTGGCCTCAATACCTCCACGATTAGCAAAGACATGAACTATAAGGTACCATGAATGCTGTAGTGGCAAGCTGCAAGATTAGACTTTCAGGAGGCTGACCCTTAACAGCCATTTTATTTGAACATGCAAATGCCATTTAAAGCCCAAACATATTTACTCAGCTCCTGGCTTTCAAAAATAGCCACATGTGAAAAGAACTGAGCTTGTGATTCCTGCCCAGGGTGCTGTGGAAGTGCAGGACTGTCTCCTTAAGAAGAAATAGCTGTGCCACACAGGTGACACCAATTACCCCCAGACCAGGTGTTTCTGAGCAGGAGGAAATTGGAAAGAGCTACAGCAATAAGGAGCTGGAGCCTGAGATACGTGATCTGAGGGAGAAGAGGTGAAGGAAATACCCTTTGAACTCCAAATATAAGTGAAAGCAGAGTATTAGTTGCATGGGCAGTAACGCCTGGGTGAGTAAAACTCTCTTCATGGTTGTAAGGTAGATCTAGAGGATGGGGTGAAGCCTGAAATCAATGTTTTGTAATAAGACACATGTTCCTCAAAGGTACATCATTGCCTTTCCATGTTGTATTTTTAGTTTAGTTTTGTGAGACTGTCCTGCCAGGGTAGCTTTCCTCAAGTTTGTCTGGTGCTGTTGCTTGGTGCAGGTGGTGATGCCTGTTTCTGCTGTCAAGTTTTTGGGGATTTGTGTGCATGGAAGTGCTTCTCTTATTCTTGTGGGCACTAAAGGTTACCAGAGTATGTTGAGAGAGAGAGAGACCATAATTTTATCCTGCTTTTGGTGTCAGGCTCCTTTTTCAGTTATGATTTCCTAAAGCTGCCTGTTTCTGTGAACTGGCTGTCCCAAGACCATTTTCCTGGGTAGGTCTTGTCACCTTCAGATTTATCAGTACCGAATTGAATAAATGATTGGGTTTTTTGTTTAGTCGGTTTTTTCTTTTGTAAGAGATGTGTCTTGGGTACATGGATGTTCAGATCCTAAGTAAAGAGATTTTCAGTCGCTGCTGCAAGATAGTGAAATAAAAACAGAAATCCCATTCTACTGCTTTGCCAAAATGGTGTTTATTTTATAAATATCTCCCTAATATTTTCCTTTTCATGAATGTCACCTGGAGAGGGGCTGTTTGTGCTATTTAGCTTTATGTATTGCAGTCAAAGCAGACAGGTAGCCCCTCCAGCAGCTCTGGTGAGTGCCTCAGAGGCATAGGTGCTAACCAGAGTAGCTGAGGGTGGTAACTGGAATGAAGCAGTGAGTCTGTTCCTCCTTCACCTGAGTTCCCAGTAGCCAATTAATATTTCTTGAACCTGAGTGATGAGGCTCAGAGTACAGCTCTGTGCTTAACAGGGAGAAGAAAAATTCTTCACAGCTGCAGCAGCTATTTCAATCCCTCTTTGACAGTGGTCTTTTAATATGACACTTGTCTCCCTGGCAGAGATGGATCCTGCTAGTATGGAGGTGTATGTTGTGTTGTTAAGAGACTTTGTGACCTTGGCTCTGTTGTTGTTATCCCAATAATTAATATGTCACTTGCTTGGTAAGACTTCACAATATAACTGGTTTTGCTGTGAATGAAATAAAGTCAACCCCAGAAGCAGGTTTCCACAGCCTTCAGATTTAAGTGTGGGCAGAGGGGAGGAGAAGTTTCTTGTCTTTTCCAAGCCTGTGCTCAGAGGATGACTCTAATACTCAGTGGAAATGCTCTGTCAACAGAGAAAGACTAATGAAAAGGAGGAAGTTTCAGGTATAGCAGGAGTCAGAGCTCTGTCAGCTTTCCAAAGCACTAGCTTGATTAGCCTCTCCCTTCCTGGTCACCTACATAACAACATTTATTCATTTCATATAATGCTTCAGTGAAACTCATGAGTCCTCGAGCTAAATACTGGCATATGTGACCTCCACGTATTAATGTCTCCCTCTGGTTTACATGTCACTAAAAATACTGCAAACCTGCTGGGTTGTTGGGTTATATATATGTGAGAGAATAAATCGAAGAAAATAAACCGTGTGACAGCAATGTAATGAGGAAGCAGGCAATGATCAGCCTAATGGGAGGGTCAAAGACATAGCTCAATAAATAAAAGGGAGATGGAAGTGTCCCCATCAGCTAATATGTGCACATACTGTTATCTGTTTACCAGCTGAGCCCCTGCACAGCTGTTGGGGATCAGAGGGGTCTGTGTGCTATTGCTAGCTTTGCCAAGGGTGAGAGTAATCAGTCTGAGCTCCAGTGCTCTGCTTCTCTGGCAGTGAGGTCCCTGACTTCTCTATCTCATTTATCCTTCCTAGAAAAGCAAGGAAACTGGCGCTTGAGAGGAAAGATGAGTTGCTTGCCTAGCTTTGTCTGAGCTTGTTTCCCATGCCCTGTTGCAGGTCCTGCTTGCAACCTTGGGTAAATTGCTTAGGCAGTGAAGTTCCTTAATGGATTTTGGCTGAAGGGTGTTGGGGACCAAGGTTCCCAGTTTTTCCCCTCTTAAAACTGTGTTTAGTAGGGGCCTTGCTTTCCAGTATTAAAATTCCTCAAGGTTCTTGGAGTTCTGCCTCTTTAGTGTACAGAGAATTCTCTTTGTGATTGAGGTGACTAGTGCCTAGCTTGGGTTCAGTCTTTTTACTGATGAAGCTGCTTGGCTGCTGCCATCATTACACGTGTGTAAAAGTTAAGTGTTAGTGATTTGGTGAAATTTTTTATTTTTGAGCTCCTCTCCCCCAGTGCTTCAGGTCCTCATCTGAAAGTGCAATAGTAATTACCAACAGAGCCATCATTTTGTGGTATCTTAAGGAATGGGTGTACTTGGTACTGTCTATATACGTAAGGTGTTGCAAAATATCGTTTCGCTGCCTTTAAGATTGTTCTTCATTCGTTCTCATTGTCCCAGTGTCTGCCCTCTACTCCTGCTCCAGTTTGCATTCATCCTTTATAAATCACAGAATCACAGGTTGGAAGGGACCTCAGGGACCATCTAGTCCAACCTTTAAATATGGAAGATAATTTGATATATAGGTTTCCAGGTAAGGGCTGGCACAATGGTAGTCCCCTTGAATGGATAGGATAGATGCATTAAGGAGCTTTGCACAGGACCTGAAATTTCATGTAGCAGGTGGAATGCTAGTCTTAGAAGATGTGGGGGGGTTTGTTGGTTTGGGATGTGGGTTATGTGTGGTTCGTGGTTTGGGGTTTTTTTGGGGGTGGGTTTTTTTTGTGGGTTTGATGGTTGGTTTTTTATTTTCTGAGAAACAAGGTTTACGTAAAGCTTTGTTCCTGTAAGTTGGCTGTGCGTGGTACATGTGTGGATTTAGTCTTAACGTGGCTGTATCTGTTCTGTCATGTGGACCATCTTGATACCTTCCACTTTCTAAGGAGAATTAATATTGACCAAGAGCTAGAAATACATATGAAGTTGTCTTCCAAATTTCCTTGTCTCTTAGATTTACTAGGATAACAGCGTTAACGAAATTGTCCTGAACTTTTGGTTGCTGATTTCATCATTATTGACTTGAGTGTATTTTTAAAGTGTTTAAGGCAACCAGATGGAGGTTGCAACTTTAGGCAAAAGATTTTTATCTCTTTGCTACAAAACAGTAAATGGGCAGTTAGTGTTTGTGACACTGCAGAAATGAGCAGAAGTGACTCTGCCACAAACGGCAAGTTCTTTGCCTGGATTTGGCTACCTTGAGATGACATTGCGGGATTTTTTTTTTCTGTCCCATGTTGACTTGCACATAAACACTTTCAGACAACGTTTGTGTAGAACTGTAAGAGTAATGAATTAGAAATGTCAATTCAATTCCACAATTGTTAAAGGTTAATGATAACCACGGTATTGCTGTGATATTCTTATTAAAAAGACTAAGAAATGTGAATGGCTTCATTTTGCATTCTCCGAGTACATTTATGAGATGAGATGTGATAGCAGAGAAAATTATAGCAGGTAATTTACTGATTTGCTTATTTCTTTCTAGATGCTCCTATTTTTCTTGTATTATTATCTGGTTTCTCCTACCATTATTGGGTCCTTATTTTACGTTTGTGTGTACACACATGTGCACTCTCTAGATAATGCGTGAACCCAAGACCTGAAAGCAAAAGTCAACAACAAAAAAAGAAGGCAAAACAGAAACAAAAAAAGGACCACAATCTGACTCACAGGAAGGAAGCTGATGTTCAGTGAGAATAACTCAGCTGATGTAGCAATTTCCAGAAGTGGTATATTCCCAGCACACACCAGTACAATTTCTGTACTTTGGAGTTTGAGGCTTTGCATCTATGCTTGAACTTTGTATCATCTTAATCTGAATTGTTTCTAAGAGGTGAGTAATTGCAGCATCTAGCTTTGATGATAATGGACATTATAGAAGTACTTCAGTGAAAAAGTAGATCTTATATATTGTGATATCATCATCTCAAGTCACCTGAAGTTTGAATAAATGAGAGAATGTCAGTGTTAAGGGGGGTAGGGTGTGTCAGAGAGAAAACGGAAAAAAAGAGATTTCATGGAAATATGATGAATGATGTGGCAAGAGATGCAGAGCATACCCTGCAGGTCATTAACAGAGAACAAATTCCCTTCCTCTTGCATTCAAGTTACACATGAGAGCTGTTTGCAGTCTGACTGCAAACTATTTTTGCTTCTTCTGTTTGTTCCATTTGGATGTCAATGTGTAATTAACTTGATGATGCCAGGTAATCTACTCTGGCCAAGGAGAGCACAGCACAAAATAAATCAGGGATAGCAGAAACTGATGGTGTCCTTTGTATGCTTTCAGTCCTCGGCTGACTGCAGGTGCTCTTAGCTGCCATGTTTTCTTGCTGGGGGAAGTTGTTTGGCATAGACCACCCTTCAGGTTTTCTAATTTATATAAAGGGGCCATATCATGTTGCAGGATACTTAATCTTAAAACCTTTCAAGGAAGCAACCAGATCAATGGTAATAAATCTCGATATTACGGGGACCGTCTTCATGGTGCAAATGTGAAGGTGAGAGACAAAAATGATTTGGCAGAACCTGGCATGGAGGAATGAGCTCATTGTTGGGTGAGGTTTGTTTTGGGTTTTTTGTTTGTTTTGTTTTTTTAATTTTTCGGGGGGGTGGGGGTGGGTGGGTGTCAGTGTCTGAGCTTTAACCGTGCTAGTGCTCCTCTTCTCTATGAAGAGCACATACAAGAAGTCTTGTGAAAACATTTGCTTTATATCATGTACTCACAGCCCACTTATGAATGCCAAGTAGCAGAAAGGCAGAATAATCCTATTTTAAAAGCACTAAGAAAAATTTTGTTGAAATATATGAAGTTATTGAAAACAAATCTGTTTTACAGAAGTAAAAGCCATTAAATCAATGCTGTGCTCCTCTATTTTGTAATTTCTATATAGCTTGTACTGAGAGAGATAAATATGATTTTAAAAGGCACCAGATTTATGAACATTGTGTGACAACCCAAACTATCTGTATATTACAAAAAGATAATCAAGAGATCGATAAGCCCGCCTGAAACAGTTGTTTTTCAGTAGTATTGAATTTTATTTTTTTGCACCAGTCAGTGCTTTTTGAAGGGACGATTTTCCAGTAAAGCAGAGTTGTATCATAACCAGTTGCTGGGCCATTGCATTTTATGGCCAAGGAAGAAGAAAGATCTGGTCTGGTTGTATTTCCTAATTAGCAGGGAACTTGATTTGAGTCCAGAGCTTATTCATAGGAGGCCATCCAGGCTGTCTGAATGGAGAAATTACACATCACATATGCCCTTGGATCTGTACTGTGCTTCTAGTGACCCCAGTCTCTCCAGCTTCAGCTGTGCTGAAGGAGAGCTGCACCATATGGTGGAGAAGTGCTGTGGAGAAAAGGTGTCAGCTGATGACTAAGAATTACTTTTTAATTCTGGCTTTAGACAAGAGAAAACAGAGGGGAGGGTGTGATCCTTTAACTCTGGCTTCATTTTTACACGTTCTCCAATTTGGATCTCTTCTTTCCATCCTTCTAAAGCATCCAAGGAGGTGGAGGACAGATTGGCACATGCAGTTGCTGATCGCTTAGGTTCATTAGAAAATGCACATGCCGTAACACGTAGCAATTTGTCCATGCAATGGCATAGCTTGAAAAGTTGCATAGTTGATAGGAGTCAAAACAGTGTTGACTTCAAGTCTCTTTTTAACACTGATACCTAATTTAAATAAACACCAGATGGGACAGAGGCAGTTTGTCTAGGTAATTGCATTATCCCCACTTGCACAATGCTGTACTGTGTCTTCGGCAAAGATATGCATGGAAGCATCCAACAGCTGGGATGCTTCCACAGCAAGGAGAGGCGAGGCAATACCAGTCAAAGTGGGAACAGTCAAAGAAAGGTGGTTTACCCCATGCCCAGGATTTTGGTATAGCCTGGAGAAGCTGTTGAATGTCTCGGAATATTTAAAATTAATGCAAGAAATATGCATGTAAAAATAAATACTTGGCTAAAAGTTACACTTAAGTGTGAAATTTAAAGTACTTCTGCAAACACCAAAAGAAGTGGCTGGGAACTTCTGATGCCTTTATTTTATAGCAGTAGAAATGGAAAGGGAGTTCAACATAAATTGAGGAAGGACATTTAATTAGTAAAATTCCAACTAGTAGCAAATCAGTCCAACTAATGTATTTTAGATTTCTTACTTGGAGTCATCACCTATCATAGAAATTTCATTAAACATGATTAGTTTAATTATTTTGTCCTTAGTGAAGAGTGCTAATTAACTTGGCTATGATAAATATGTATCTGAATATAATTTCAAAATCCCTACAGATCCTAATTATTCTTAAAGTCTGAGGTTTAGACCTTGCTATAATAATCCTTTTTTAAACTAAAGATTTCTTCAAGGGTACCAGTGATTTCGAAGGTGAGTAATTTTTTTCTTCTGAAAAAAAAGGAAGCAATTTTTGATCAAAATCTGAGGTGAAATTATGAGGGCTCTTGCAAATAACCTTGAAGTGTGTATCTTGTTCCTAGCCATGGATTCTGCCTATGAATTGAAGCCAAATGAAAATCTGCAAAGGGGGATTGGTTAACTGCTAACCATTGTAGCAGCTTTGAATATGTAATCAGTTTGTATGTGAGAATAGCATTACTTACGCTTGAAGGTAGAAAGGAACAATATATGGCAAACTGTCTTAAGCATATATCAGGCCTCAATTTGGAGCCATTGTCTTGTAATCACAATGGACTGAAGATGATCCTCCAAAATCATTTTAAAATCCTGCATGCATGCCATTTCTGGCGACTTGAGTTCATGATATCCCTGACTATTGACTAGATCTAAGACTCTCTTGAAGACTGAGTCAAGAGGAAAAAAAAGAGCTTTCTCTGAAAACTTTATATTTTAAGTATCTCTTTAGTTTTACTGCCTAGAAAACTTTTACTAGAACAAGCTTTTTTGCATTCAAATAGATGGGCTAATGATACTATTGGGTTGTCTGTTCTACAGTTTCCTTTCTTGGCTTCTTGACAAGGGTAATTATAAATTAAAGTAGATGCAATTCCTTGATGTAAGAATGAAGTTAAGGTGTGCTAATTAAAAATGGAGTCGGTATAGGTATGCAAAGGTGTTTCATAGATTTGCTTGGGGTTTTTATTATTCAAATCTCTTTGTGTCAGGATATGTTACTTTCTAATCCTTGACCCTGTCAGCTAATCAAACAAAAGCATGCCTGTCTTCTAATTAACGAAATAATTTCCCTTGTGGATACAGATGTTCCTATAAATCTAAGATAAACATCAGTGCAATTAAAGTGCAGTTCAGGTTTCTGAAATTTACTTTGGAATACGAAAATGCCGTAGTATTAAGTGTTTGAGGAACTGTTACTCAATCACTCAAATGATTAATTTTTTTTTTTTTTTTTGGAAGTAAAAGGAGTGTTTTGCATAAATTTTAATCTCAATACTAAAAATAGTGCTTTGGCCACATTGTGGCCAGGAAATGCTCTCTGTCCTCAAAATGAGATAATTATAAGCTGAAAAATATAAGTTCTGATTTTTGTCAATGATCTATCACTAGAGCCTCTTAAAGTTGCAATAATACAAGGGACACGAAAAGCAAAAAGCATATAAGTGCCTCAACTTACAATGGTAATGAGTACAACAGTTTGCTGGAGTAGCTGTAAATCAAATGTACTGTAGCTATAAAAAGCCCATAAGACATTTGGATGTGATCCTGGACTGCTTCTGCAATATAGAAGCTGTGCATACAAATGAGAAGTCATCCATATTGTATTATGGGGAGGACTGCATTATTGAAACTGGAAAGATGATAATAGCAAGCTGTTTTTGGAAAACTACTGAAGCTGAGCTTCGTGTTGGCGCCAACATAGGGCAATTACATTTGGGACAACATCAATATCAGTTAAACAGAGGAAATGCAATAAGGAAGGAATATGTGATCATTAGGAGTATAAATTAAGTTCTACAGATTAGAGGACTGCATATTTTAACTTCATTTTAGCCTGATATGCCTCCCCCCTTATTTATTTTACTTTATGCTATATTACTGTTAACCTTTTTTCTCATGGTCTGGCTAATGCTTACAACACCTTCATCCTGCATACTGAGCTTAAAAGAATTCTTCAAACAAAGAAAGCTCTTGCAGTAGACATTCAAAAATCAATGTACTGTATACAGCATAGGGCTTGAAAATGAAGGAAGATGGACAGTGCTGTGGCTGAACAGAATGCTAGAAGCACACCTGAAAACAAATTCTTTCAGGAAAAAATATTTCTATAGATTAAGGTAACGTCTCAGACTCAGAGGACCTGCATTCAGTTCCTGACCCTGTCATGTCTTTGTTCTCCACCTGTAAAATCAGAAAAGCCGCCTTTCCTCTCCCCTGATTCCTATGTACGCCTTCTCTTTCTAAGTCTTTAATCATTTTTAAGTGGGGACTGGTTTTCACAGTGCAGTGCACTTAATTAGCATTCTGACTGCATTTGGAGTCTAGGTCTTAATTCTAGTGTTTGTATATTGTGACAGCATCTAGTATTACTACTTGTTATGGTAATATTAATGGATTTTTTTTCACCTGAACATTATGTTGGGATAAGGCTGGGACTGCATGTACCTAGTCTTGTCTGGGATGATCTGTCCTATAGTGGCCACAGGCTAGATCTAGTGGGAAAAACCTATAAATAGGACCATGGTGGCCTGAATTAGTGTCCCTATCTGTGTTGTGCGCTGTGACCTGGCAGGCTGGTTCCCTAGTGATGTGCCTCAGTTTCTCAGCATGTGGGTGCAGAGTAATGGTTCTTGTGTGATGTGAGACCTGGGTGTTTGTGAAGTGTCTTGAGCCCTAGAAGAAGATGCCTTAAAAGCATGATGAATTTGTAGGAGGTGCCTTATTTCCTGGTGACCAGTTAAGTGTCATAGGTGCTTTGAGTAAGCTTTTTATTTTCTTCTAGTTCTTTACCAAAACAAACATCCATTAAGAGAAGGAAACACTAAGAAAAAGGTGGAAGTTTGAATGTAGGTGCCAGGAGTTTGGCTTGAATGCATTATAGATTAAACATCCATAAATCATTGCAGTGGTGAGAGATCACACGGACATGCAATTCCTGTCAGAGAAGTCCAGGAAGAAATCTGCATGTCTAGCCATAGAGAGGGGAAGGAGAAAAACTGTTGGCTTCGGACTTTTAATCTAGGTTTGTTTTAAGTTTATTATGATGCTTCTTAAATGCCTTAGCTAAGAGAATGGCCCCTGTTGTATTAAACTGCAGAAGTGCACCTTACCAAGCAGTTCTGGACTTCGGAAGCTTTTGGTTGGGTTTTTTTAAAAGAAAGGAAAAGTTGTGGGGTGGGTGGACAGACTAAACAGTGTTGAGAAGGTGCTGTAGCAGGTGAGTAGCAGAGATGACACTATATCCATTGAGCCATACTGCCTCCATGGGGTCTGGTACCTGCTTTTGATAGATGCAGGAATGCATCAGATAGCTGCCCATGCCTTCTCTGCAGGCTGGCCCTGTGATGTGCTAAGGGATACCCCCCCAGAAGCTGGGAGTTTGTTTATTGTTGGTGGTTCTTTGAACGGAGGATGGGCAGTAGTACTGCATCACCATCAGCACAAGACCGAATGTTGGATTGTCTGTAGCAGCATGCTGCTCTGGAGTACATCTGTGTTTGCGAATAGCTTAGGCGTGGGTCATAGGGCAGATTTATAACACAAATGCATGGGCAATTTAACATAAACCAGCATAGCTGAGAGAGGACAGTTGTGGAAAAACAGTTTCAGTCTCTCACCATCTTCAGACGTTTCAGCCCCAGGGATTGCAGAGCCCAAGGAGGGAGGACAGGGTAGTAGGTAATGGCTGTTTTCCCTCTGGTTTTCCTTGGTCTGGCTCTTGCCAGGAAGATTTGCTGTCTGAAAGAACTGATCCATTAAAACTTGGTGCAAAAGGACATTATGCACTTGGTTTATCCTCATTGCATCTTTGTACTGCTGGGGCAAATGTTTGGAGGCTACAGTCCTGTTTTCTCCCCCTCAGTGCTTCTTCCCATAGCAAGCTTCTCCATAGCAAGTATTGTGGTTTAGCCAGCAACTCAGCCCCAAAACCAACACAGCAAGCAATAGTCATCCAGAGTCTTGGTGAGTCTTGTGTTATAATGCCCACTTTCTTACCTTGGGGACTAGAAGGGAAATTTGCCTTTAGATCCATCTGTTCATGAACCAGTGGCGATCTGTTGGTCATTCAAGTTCAAGATTTGTGTGCGCAAATGAGTTAATGCACAAATGCATTGTTTACCCAATGCCTGTTTGCTGGTGGTACCAGTTAGCCAGTGTGGAGACACTTCTTTTGTTTTTACTCTATCTACTCTCCTTGCAGGTAAGGTTATTTTTGACTCTGTTTTTGATCTGATCTGATTTTAAAAGTTGTCTTGAAGGTGGAAATTCAGACTATCCATCCAGAAACCCACCCAACCCTAGCTGATTATTTTTTCAACACATGCAGACAACTAAAACAGCCATTTAAAATTGTAATTGAATGCTCAATTCATAGATTAGTGTGTCAAAAAGTAATTGTTGGAATGTGTTCCTGTTACCAGGTAATGTGAGTCTAATTTAACTATTAAGTCTCCCTTCTCCTGAAATGCTGTCTTTTGAATCTTTTTAACTTCTCACATTTGGAAAATGCCAATAGACAAAAGCTTGCACTTTAGAGTGGGACATGTGAAAATATCAGGTGTAATATGTAGGTGATAAATTGGTTGGGCTCTTTAACAGCTTTATTGATTTTTGTCTGGTGATATTTCTGTCAGGAAGAGACATCTAATCCAACTCAAAGTGGTGTTACATATAGCCCTAGCAAAAATAATCAGAAATTCCTTATCTGCAATAAGTACATTTATGTACTATGCTATGCAGTTTTGGTCCTGTTCTCTTCATTACGTCGGAGTCCTGAAACACCTCCCTGTTCCCAAAGGCTGAGTAAATGTTATTGGTATGTTTATTTGCTCTTCCCATATACATGACACCCACAGTGATTAATGGAAGCCATGTACATTAACCTCACAAAATACGAATTCCCAGATGAGTGGGACTTCCCAGAATTGACATCAGAGGGCCAAATTCCTCTCTTAGGCTTATTTTATAGACATTCCCATTGATTTCCTCCTGTTTGGTGGGCACAAAAGACAGCTGAGATCTAGCCACTATGAAAGTGCCTAGAAGCAGCCCGGGGAGGGTAGACTCCCCAGACTGTGTCATAAACTTTCGAGAGAGTCCTCCTCAGGCTTTCTTTAACTTTCTAATACTGGCTTCAGCTTGGGGCTGGCAGGTAACAGCAGGGTTTTTGTCTACATTTTGTTCTCCTGTGACACTGTTGGTTTTATTCCTCCATCACATGCTGTTTGAGCCCGGCAGATGTAGAGCAAAAGCCACCGGTGGACAAGAGCATGTTGTGGTTTATCTTTTCCTTGTGAACCCAGCCAGTGATGGCAGGAACACAGGGAACAGCAGCATTGAGTGCCTATGGGGCAAAGTGGTAGTATGTGTCAGGATCTCAGTCTTGAAGTTGGGTGAAAGCAGGCAGGGTTGATTTCTGGATGCCAATATAATGGTAATATCAAGTTCATAAATTCCAGTCTACCTACCATGCTCTGTCTTTTTTTTTGCTCGTTATTAGTAAAGAGTAGCTGATTGGCTCTAACAATTAGACAAGCTCTAATTCAGTCCGTGTTGTAACTGACAGAATGCTTTCTTCCATCTGGGTATTTTTTAACAGAAAATATAGGCTTACCTCTTTCTTTCAAATTCCATTGATATTATTTACTACTTGAAATAGTGTTAAGTCTCCTGGGCCTCCTTATTTTCATGCAAGAGCTAGTTGGCAAGGATGGATACCTGTCATGACTTAACACACACATCAAAATAAAATGAAATGGGAACTTTGCCATTTGTCAGTAACAGAAACTATTGAACATAGTCATTCTCATATACAGTTTAGGAAAAAAAAAAAAGGAAGAAGAAAGCTCTCATCTGCTAGAGTACATAAAAGAAAGTATTATTAAAAGATGTTGAAGCTTCATCCTTCTTGCTGTCGCTTCTGAAGCGGGCCAGAACAAAAGCTGGCGTCTCAGCAGCGGAGTTGGATACACGCAGGGGGACTGCAGCCAGCGCGGCACGTGCCTGACTGACGCGCACCCGCACCACGTTAGCTTGCCCAGCGGAGCCCCTCTGAGTGTCTGCTTTGGTCAGGGTACTGCCCGATGAATCCTGGTGTCTTAGAAATACTGATTCCTCGAGACTGAACCTTCAGTGTATGTGAGCAAAATTAATTAGATTAAGGGAGCAGCAATAGAGCTACTTTGAAAGGAATTTGAATAAGAACATTGGGGGGGGGGGAATCTTTGGGGCAGTTAAGTATAAACTCTTTATCACTGAGAGGCTATATAGGTGTTCTGTTGGCAATGGTGATTGTAAGGAGGAGAAACAAAAATGGTATTAGGACTGTCAAATTACTGTATAATCTGCAGAAGCTGAAATATTGCAAGCAAGTACAAGTAATGTGGCTAAATCCTGAAGGATATGGCAAATGTTCTATAAAGAGTAAAATCTAGAATCTCAGCAGGGAAAATTGAGAAAGAAGGGAGGGAAAGGTAGTGTTTATCCTAGATAATAAGCCATTTAGGGGGAAGAACATAGAATCATTCTTCAGAGAGGCCTGTTACACACAGGAACAGTATAAAAGTACAGAGATACACATTAATATAACTGATACGCATAGCTGGTGAGCAAATATTCACTCAAAAAAAAAGTTAATCTGCTATTTGAATGTCCTCTTTCACAGTGAGCTGAATGTTGATGAACACTGGAACATAAATCTAGGGGAAACATGTGAGAGAAGGAAAAAATGCAATGCATTTATCCAATTTATTTGAAACCTACTAATGACAGTGGATGGCTCGCCCTGAGATGCTGTTGGTAAAGCAAAGGAAGCACCAAAATTATTTTGTGTAAGTGACTTGCAGCTTTGGATTCACGGCCTGTATCCTTTCTGATGTGTGCAGGATACAGTGGGCTGCTCATCACTTAAACCTTTGATAGCAAGGCTGAGGGCATTTCTCAGGCAGACACTTTCAGTCAAAACTTACTGTGCCTTACATAAAATCCCTGGGTGAATTTCCAGATACCACATTAAATGTTTATCAAAGATCATCTGTCACTATGGTACTTGTGTGGTCCCTAACACTGTAGAAGTGGCTCCTGTTGTGTTTAATCTTTCCAAGCCTGTGAAGAGAAGCTTTACCAGCTCTTTTTTTTAAATTGATGAAGGGTCTGCAATGTCCCTTGAGCTTCCCTAAAATGCTTGATCCACAAATGAACCTGATTATGGCAATGCCAAGCAGTGCAATGCCTAATGTCAGACATGGCTCTAGACTCTTTTGACACCCGGTTCCCCTTGGCAGGATGGAGGGATGTCCCCTGGGTGTGATACACAGCACGTGGGAAGAACTCGCCATCTTGGTGTGGGACCACTGAGCGGTGTGCCCAAAAAGTGACCCAGCGGTGGAATGCTGATATAGTGCTAAAGACAGAAGGGTAGAGGGTTTCTGAAAGGAAGGGAACCTTGATTTTGCTCAATACCTGAGTAGATACCCAGTTTCAAGCCTATGACAATGTGAATTAAGGTTGTTGATGTGTGCTAGCTGTTTGCAGAACTGAGGATGTTTTTGCTGAAAAACAGAGCCCTCTTCTGTTAGCTGGCACTAATACAAGAGATTATACCTTCTTTGTACATCAGCAATGAGATGGAAACCTATTCACAAACACTGAGAAGTCATCCATCATCAGGCAATGATGCACGTATACCCTAATGCATGGCAGTAGTTCTATTATTTATCCATTAGCTCCTTCGAGAATCTAACCCTTTCCCTCAGTATTCAATGCTAATATTTTTGCTGTTACTGTTTGTTTTGCAAGAAGCTCAAACTGTGCCTATATCTTTTATGAATTTGAATTGTTAATGTGAACATTTGAGCTCATTATAACTCTGAAATGTTTCCTTTGTTACCAGTAACTGACAAACCTGCGCACACGGCTCAAAAGGCAGTAAGTGCTATTTCTAGGATTGTATTTTGTTCACTGCTGTGCAAAACAATATGCTTGTGCCTTTGCTAATGAAGTTTTTCTTTAATGAACACAATTAGAGCTAGGCAAACAATGCAAAAATATTTTCCATGAATATTCATCCAAAGCCTCAAATGAATTCCCTTCAATTATGTTTGCACCCATTCATTGTCCTCTTAGTGAAATTTTTCCAAGATTCAATCTTTGATGCTTGAGTAATGAGGGGGGAAATTAAGTTTCAGCTCAGGGGTTACCCTTCTAGTGTTGTCTAACTCGTTAATTACTATTGGTACTTATATTTCTGCAAGAATATCTGGGTGGGGAAGTAGTGCTGGGCAAGAAATGTGCATCTGGCCACTGTAACAATGAGTTTGGAGGTGAAACCTGGCAACATAGAGGCAAAAGCAGGAATTTTTGCAGGAGAAAAGAGGTTGAAGAGGTAGGTACAACTGGTTAGTCCACTGGGGAGACGGCAGCTGCCCAGGACAGGGCTTCTGTGAAGGTGGTGGGTTTTTTGGGCTTTGTTTGGCTCTTTTGGTCTTTCAACAACCAGTTCAAGAACTTTAGGTACTGTCACTGCGGAACAGAACCCTGATCAATGCAGATATGCACACAGTATGTTGATAAGTAGTACTTTGGATTTCAGTATTTAAATAGCAAAATACAATAAAACTTCTGGGAAATGCTGCTGAATAATCCCAGAGAGTGAAGAGAGCTGAGGGGTTAATGATCTGGTTTTAGATCTTTTCCTGAAAAGAAAAGCAGCAGCAATTAAATCAATTATAAACTCTTTGCTAAATTCTAATTACATTTAGCAGTGTAGAAGAGCGCAGAGCCTCTGCTGAGGATTGCACGTGGAACCTTTCATGTGTACAAGCATTGGTGCGGACATCTCCTCTGGGAGCATCTGAATTCTCAAATCATGTCAGGACTGCTTGGTGGTCCGTGTGAAGCCTCCAGTTAGTCTGTGATGAGTGAGGATCTGCCTGCATCAGGGAAGAGGCAATTGCTAGAGCTGATGTTGCTGCTCTGGATTCTAAAGGACTCTCCAAGTGTGTCAGATGTTACCCAGAAGTTATAGGAGTGGTTATTTTTCCTCCTTTTGTTTCCCCCTGCACAAATCACAGCTTCAGTAGTAAATTTTAATGAAATTCCAGTGGAGAAATGGGTTTTATTTTCAATTCCTCCACCCTAATTTCCCCAAAACTTTGCTGTTCCTGAAGTTTATCCTAGTCTGCTCAGAGGCTTCCTGACCAGTCTAAACTCACTTCCTGCCTGTAGTGTAAAAGTTCAGTGGTTGAATCAGAAAATGAATAGATACAGTAGTCAAGATTAGGAAAAGAGGTTTCCTGTCCAGTTTCTCTAGTATGTTTCATAAAGACAATTTAAAAAAGCAAGACTATCAAACATTTTCAAGGCAAGTGGTCACCAGTTGATGCCCAAATCAATTCCATTTTTGGAGTTTGAGGGTTTGGGATAGGGATGAATATTGGAAGATGAATGTGTAGACCCTAGCCATAAATACAGAGAGCTGTTATCTTGAGGGCTTTAGGAATTAAAGCTTAAAGCCAACCAGCTGATGTATAAGCCAGGTGTGTAAAAGCAGATTATTATGCATTTAATATAGAAATCTCCCACAAGGTCATTTCAAGTTATAAACCATTTGGGTTTTTTCATTCCTACATAGTTTTTCCCAGAGACATTCAATAAGTATGATGTGAAAAAAAGATCTTTTATTTTGCACAGTGTGGGAACTGAACAGAAATAGAAGCCTCTGTGGAGCAAAATTTGAGATAGTTTTAGATTTCAAGATAAACAGCTGCAGAAATCCTCTTAGTGCAGAGAAATTATTAAAATGAAAACGCCCTAAAGTATTGAAAGGACACTGCTTAATATCCTGGTATTTGGTGGTTAAACTAGCCACTTGTTGTTGTTCATTACCTAACTATGTGGAAGCATGTATCTAAATGAAAAAGACTGTTGTCATCACTTTTAAATGTTACTTAGATCACAACCTTGACACAATCTGGCTTAATGTTAAAAGCTGCTGCAGTGTGCTCTCCTCAGTGAGCTGATTGCAGGGCAGCGCTTGAAGTCTGCTCAAGGTATACTAGTTATGAGGGCATATGTTGTATATGGTATTGGGGACGGAGGCAGGCACAGGCATGCATGGTTTAATTTCCTGTTTGCTCATACAAATCAAATCTTTGCTAGGGGCACCAGGGGAGGAGACAGTGTAGCTGCAGGTGCAAAGGCATGCTGGAAGTGTGAAGAAGGGTGCTGTGGAAAAGGGAGATGTGCTGTCTACACCTGTGGGCCTGAATATAATGGAGCACTTAAGCATGTGTTTCAGTTCATTCCTATTCAAGAAAAGCTTTTAGGAATGCAAATGATGCCACCTTGAAATGCAATGGCTTTGCAGTTAAAGCTGCTCCCTAAGAAAGGCCAGCTGGCAGCACCGTGAGGGTGCTGTCTCCTGTCCTCCTGCGAGACCCCCTGTCTCTGACTCTCATTAAACTGCTAGAAAACATTGTGAAATGCAAATCTCTCCTGTTCCCTTGTCTCTCTGCCTCAGAACTTGTTGCTAAAATCTTTACAGTTTTGCCTAATCAGTGTTACTAACTTGGATCTGGTATCTGCACACATAAGAATAGTAATTACATTCAGTAGTGTTTGTAGAGATTTTTTTTCCCCCTTTCTAAAGGGAAGGATGGAGAGTAATTTTGTGGAAAAAATAAGGCATGAGGTTCCCCTTTGACAAAAGCTTTCAACTTTGTGTATTAAAAAGTCCTTGTGACTGATAAGAATGTCTTTTGAATGATTTGTCAGCTTCCTCTGTGTGAACTCTGACCATGTTTCCCACTGGCTCTTGTATCTCACTGTTGTTAATATTTGCTTTCCAGGGGACTTTTCCAAATGCTCTTCCAAGATCTGCGTTAAATACTTGGAATTAGATTCAGCTGATGTAAAATACTGATTATTTACATCATATTTCTTTATATTTTCTCCCCTTTGGTACCCATTTAAGGATTTTTGAACTAGTCAGCCTTTTCACTTAATGTCAGCTTATTGTCAGTGGGCTAATATTTGAAGCCTCTTATTCATGCAGTTCAGTAATAAACAGTGGGAAAAACAGAAGTCGTTGACAAAATGCACTTGAGCATAAAGGGTTTTCCTTGAGATTCTTTTAAATAAAAAGCAAACTTATTGCTAGATCAGCAGCTGCTCTGAATTATGTGCTGGGAAAAATTACTTTTTAGAGAGTCCTTGTTGCCATAATGGAAAAATCTTTTAAGAAACAGACACACGTAGGCTGTTTTTCATAAGGGAAATATGTATTTGACTTCGGTAAACTCCAAGGGTTTGTATTGCGTTAATTATGAAAACAAAAGGACAGGATCATGGGTGCCTTGCTAACACTCTGCTCCAACAGAGTACTTAATTTGAAGCATGAACACCGTTATTCAGAAGCTACAACTGCTTGTTCATGTGCTTTGCTGTAGCAGGGTCTGAGCCTGATGATGATGGGCACTATTGAAAAGCTCCTCTTATTCCTTTCCAGCAGAGAGGTTTTAGACTGTTGCTTCTATGAATTAGCATTCCTGCATTCTTTTGTCACTGATGCATCGTGTTGGCTGGTTTGTTTTGAAAGGAAAAATAATCAACCAGCCTGGCATAGTGACAGCTGCAAAGATTTGTTCCACAAATTATAAACAACCAGTTTCCTCTATTTGATATATAGCATCAAAATATGCAAAGCATTAGTAACTAATCACTACTCTTTTTAACCATTCAGCAAAAGACGTGAGCTGTGACTATTATGCCACTTTAGCATATAAATACTATGGTAGCTTATATACCTACAAATCATTGTTTGTGTATTCGTCTTTGCAATCAATGAACATCCTTTGTTACAGGTGCTTATAAAGGACTGGGCATATTATTAGAGCGACATTCATGATAAATAACATTCACATACAGAAGGATAATAACGCATTACTGTGCACTCATACCAACAGCTAAATACTGCGTCAGGAAGGCCAGCTAAATCCCTGGGTTTGGGTTGTTTCTTCCCCTTTATGTGAAAGCACTTGTAACGACTGGAAGGTCAGAAGCTGTATTCCTTCCATTGCTCCAGCAGGTAGATTATCCACCAACCGGACAGAAGTAAACACTTTTAAGGTGGTTCTTGGCAGCTTGTGGGGTTTGTGCAGCATATGTTATTAATGTAGATTTAGAAATTGGGGGTTTGAGCTGAATGAATCCATTTGCACTTTCATGCAAATCAAATCAACTTTACACGATTTAGAAACAGCTAGCTGAGCCATGGAAGTTTTTCAGAGCTCTCAGTTGAGCAAAGAGCAGCTATGATTCTTGTCACACAGGAGACATCTTCTGTCCCTTGGTGCCCCCTTCTGTCTTCTCCTCCCCACTGAGATTTATTGTGGGAATGCAGCATTTACAAAAGACACAGTCTGGGGAAAGAGATGGTGTTAGTCAACTTTCTTACTGTTCAGTGTCTTCTCCTGTATGTCTTCCCCTAACAGTGCTCTGGATTTACCAACTTCTGTATTCAGTGTAATCTAAAGCAGCATCCAAGCTTGGTTGTGTTGTGTAGAGACTAGGTAACTCTTTGTAATGACAATTATTTTAATGCCACAAATTCTCTTTTGAATGAGTTTCATGACCTTTTTTTAATTCACTGCTCTGCCCTGCCTCTGATAATGGCTAAGAAAGCAACTAAATAAGCAGACCTGTAAAATGATGTCCAGTTTGCAGCAATAGGTGAAATTTTTTCCTGTAACACAAAAAGTAGTGGTTTCCATGGGAGTTGTTTCCAGAGCTGGGTGAATACTGATCTCTTCTCTTTATTTCTAATTGAATTTTAAACCCAATTATCCTTCTTTGTTTCTCTGTGCTCTATTTTGTATTTTCCCTGTCTAATATTTTAGCAAATGAATTAATTGGTCAACCACGATTGTTCTTGCCCTTTGTAGTGTATCCAAACTCCTAATCATTTCTTACAGAAGCTTGGGATTTGTTCCAAGTGACACCTTTCTCAAGCACCCATCCTTTTAATTTTTCTTTTTCTTCTTTTTTTCCCCAAACTAACTTATTTTCACACTAAGGCTGTAGGTCATAGGATAATTTGAAAAATAACTGTCTGAAACAGTAAGCTTTCAGTGAGTGTTTAAAATAAAAATGGCAAAGTTTGTGGTTTTATTCTTTTAATTCATACTCGAGCATCTGCACTGGTTGCTGCACTTCTGCTACACTGGAATTAACAATGTATCCTCATATACCTAAATATTTAAACAGTTAAATATGGTCATATGACTTTTCTACAAAGTAAAAACTTAAGTTTTTCCAAGCCTGATTTTTTAGGAGTTGGACTAGGTAACTTGTCAGTCTAGTCAAAAGAGTGCCCCTTTTAATGTCTGGCTAAAGACCAGAACCAAAGCCAGGAATTAATTGGTGAACAATTCTAGTGCGAAGCCACGCGGGGAAGTCTGTGACCTGGTCCTGGAGGATGTGCAAAACACAACTGCAGCTGCAGACGATTCTCTCTTTCCCATCTGCCTTCTGATGGGATTGTGCAGTCATTAGCATGGACTTCTCCAAATTCTGTTAGCGCACTTTTCCCTGTTATGTACTGTTCTTTATTCATCATTGTAGGTCTGCAATTATGTATCAGGGTTGACAGAGATGCAATGAAGGCACCTTAATTAGCCATTACTGTTTGCACATTTTATTTTTTGTAGTTTTACCTCAAGTGTCAAAAACCACAGGCAAGGTCCTTCAGAATGAAGTAGTTCAGAGCATTCACTAAGGGTTATACTTTGCTATTCTGCCCCCAGAATGAAACTTCTTTCAGTCTCTCCAATTAACACACAGATTACTGGAAAGATAGTTCAGTAAAAAACAGATTAAGTCACTGGAAGATGCCGCAGACAACTCGAGCAGCCTGCCAACAAAAAGCATTTTTATTCCAACTAATTATTTTTTAATGATACTATTAGTAATTGGAACTCACTATACACAGCATACTCCAGATAAAGACCTCGGCAAGTTTTACATAATAGTGATGTGAAGCCTTGTAACATGTTTAAGATTAGGGTGAGTGGGTTTCTTTTATAGCCACTTTATATGTGTTGCACCCAGGCTAATGCACTCGTCCCAGATCAAACTTCATCAGAGCCACAAGTTTGAGCTTAAAGGTTGTCTGGCCCCATACCCTGATCACTGTTTGCTGTTTTACTTCATCATTTGGCTTTGTTCCCTCAAGGTGGTGTTTGTCATGCTCTCCCAAGGTGTTTGATGTGCCAGTTTAGTTCTGTGCCCTTCACCTGTGTGAGAAGTCGCTGCCTGAGATCTCCCTGCTCTAGTGCCAGCCACCTCAACCCTGAGTAAGCAAGTACAGACAAGGAAGGAAATCTTTGCATGTAGTCTGCCAATGATTAATATATACTACTTCACCCAGAAACAAACAAGAAGCAAATGAATCGTGATTTTGCAAATTGTTAAGCTGCTGAAGGAATAAAATGAAACACAAGCAGAGTAACGCATTCTTAATCTGTGGGCCTCTGAGTGCCAAGTGGCCTGGACAGGCAAGGGGTGGGAGCACCTGCCTCCCCCAGATGCCTGCAGCTGTTTTTCATAAATATCTCTGCCCCAGCAATAAACCATCTCTCAGCGCCAGAGCAGTGGCCTTTATCCTCCCCAGCTAGGAAAACCTGTCCCAATTAAACATGCTCATTCATGAGCGGGTTTGGGCTGAAGGTTTGTTTTTCTTTTGCCTATGTTTCAAAATAGTCTTCCACATTATAAAAAAAGTGCAAGCATTAGAAGCTCTGTGTCACTCTGTACTAATTAAATTTATGATTAGAGCTGATTACAAAGGCTGAGTTTCGTAGGGTTTTGAGGGGACAAAGGATCCCCTTGGCTGGGACAGAGGATGAGAGAGGAGAGTTGTCTACTTGAAAAGCTCGCTGCCTTTTCTACAGGAAAACCTTCTTTCCAAAGCCCTAGGAGAATCTTTAGGGATAAGAAACTCAACCTGAATACAAAAGGACATGTCCAAAGACTTATTTATGTATCTGGGACTAAGACTGTGGATGAGAAGATCCTCTACTACAGAAGGACTAATGTGGAAAATAGGGATGTGCCATCTGCCTCTTTCTCAGTGCTTTCTGTAGGGGGAAAAAATACCCAAACCAGCCCACAGCTCTGCTCAGTTCCTTTCTTCAGAGATGCTTTGACCTGTTCCACATCATCTCTTTATTCAAACCTATGCAAAGATAGAAGTTGCAATGCATGAACTTACTAAACTACTGTCCCTTCTATGTAAAATAAGCTGTTCCTTATGCTCCTGCCAATTCTTGGAATTTAACTCTACTTTTATTCTGTGGTCAGGCTGGCCGCAAAGCAAGTGGTTCTCTAGCAATATTTTCTTTTGACAGGTGAAGACTTCACTGCTATTTTTAAGATATTTTCAGTGTTTCAGTCTATATGTGCAAGAACAAATGTCCTTTCTCACTGTCTTCTGCAGAGGTGGTGTTCAACTTCTTAGCTTTTTTATGTCCTTAAGGCATAGACAGACGTGCGCATATACACAGAGAGAAAATATGTAGGCTTTGGGATTTTGTTTTTGTGCTTACTGGAAAATGGCATTCAGTAGTCATTAATTCAAAAAATTAAATCAATCCACAGTGGGTGGTGTTCCTTCGTTGTTAAATTGTTTTGTACATCTCTGTCTGCACTTGAAAGATAAGTATGAGGAGAGGATTTCTGCAGTATGTCACTCTGCTTAACTATTTGCCTTTGATTAAAAAAAAAAAAAGGCAACCAAAACAACAACAACAACAAAACCCCAAAACCTAAACCCCAACAAAACAAAAAACAAACCAAAGCATAGGAAAGAAGCAAATCAGCTAGTCCAAAACCACCCCTTGGTGATGGTCAGAGAGTGTGCTAAAAGGCAAACGCAAAGCCTGCAGGCCACACGCTCCTCAGGAGACGGATAAGTTCTGCCCCTTCAGATCAGTAACTGAAATGAGTGACATTTTAAGGCTGGCAAGAATTTTTTTTTTTCTTCTCTTTCCCTCTTCAAGCTGGAAGCAAGGGATTAGAGCTCATTTCTGCTTAGGCAGAAACATAAACCACAGCGGAACAACCAGTGCAAATTATCACGGTCCCTCTGTATGTATGACTGTCAAAGGGACTGGCTGCACTGTGACTAGCGTGTGATACAGCATAGTCTCTCAGAAACCGATTGCTTTAGCATTCTTGCTGCTTTGGTGTGTATTGTCAAGTGAGTAGGTGGTAGGGCATAGTGCCCATCATTGATTCTTTTTTTTTTTTAGTGGGTGCTAAGTCACTTAAGTATATGATTTCTGTTCCATAGCATTATTGTCTGCAATGATAATTTTATTTTTAATAGTCTTCTCCTTGTGTGTGGCCTGCTCCACAAGTCTTATCTGTCAGATACGCACCTGAGATGCTCCTGTCTCCCGGTTTGTGTTGCCTGGTGTACATGAAGTGCCAGGTCAGGTAATGAGACGAGATCAGAGTCATACGCAGCTCTGAAGTGACATTAAATCACTTCATGGCACTGCTAACTGATCTATGCTGCTGGAGTCTTTTGCCTTTCAGACAT
Organism: Phalacrocorax carbo; assembly: GCF_963921805.1. Classification (NCBI taxonomy): domain Eukaryota; kingdom Metazoa; phylum Chordata; class Aves; order Suliformes; family Phalacrocoracidae; genus Phalacrocorax; species Phalacrocorax carbo. The sequence continues at coordinate 3,975,518 of NC_087528.1, forward strand.
CTGTGAGCATTTTCGGTGTTGTCTGATTTGATGTCTTGCTAACATAATCGGAGTTTTTACATTTGTCCTTACTGCTTGCTTGGTGTCAGTTAATAGAAAACTTGTTAAAGAATAAAAAAACTCCAGAAATTTCTCTGGTTTTCCTATTTCTTTAACTCTTTGCCCATTTCTTGAGGACAGAGCTGACATATGCTGTGCATTTTGTAGTTATAGCTGGATCCTGCACTGAACTTAAGCCAGCAGTTTTTGGAAGTAAGTGACGCTTTAGCTGTCCTAATGGTTGTGTGCCCTTTTGAGGTGTTGTACTGAAAGTATCAAAATGCTAACTTTCGCGTCTCAGTCTAGCCATGATGGTATTATCTGGTATCTGTGTGGACTGCCTACTGTGCAAGAGGTTCATGGCATATCAAGATCCCTCTTAATACAGGTGTTTCATCTGTGCCCACCCTGTCTCCTGTGGTTGTAACAGAGATTTGTCTTCTTGGCAGCTTTTCTTTAAAACATGGGTAAGTCTTTTTCCTTTTGTCTTATGATGTTCCTGATTACTGGTGAGCTCCCCTAGACTAAGAAGACGTTAAAGTCGTGCTGGATTTTTAGAAAGGCACCCTTCCATTATATTAAAGAGTCTTTTGGTAGTGTTTTTTACAGGCCCATGCATGATACGCCTTAGGACACTTTTTACTTTATGTGATCTTTGTGTTAAATATGTCTTCACAGTTAGCATAACTGGCATTTGCAGTACATGTCTGTGTGCAATACCAAAGAAGATCTAAAGGATAACACCTTGGCCTCAGTTTTTGTGCTTGGGAAGTAGAAACACAAAAATAAGGATGTACTTTGGAAGAAGTGGAGATCAATGGGTTGTGTCAGGAGAAAATTAGAGGTTGTATTCCTGCATTTTACAAAGACTGAATACATAGGACTGTTTTGGTTTTTTTTTAAATTCTTAGCAGTTTTCAGTTGCCATAATATTAATGAAAGGTTGACATTTAGACAGGGAAAAAAAAAAAGACAAAATTAAGTGCTGTGGAGCACATGTCAAAGCATTGTATCTTCAGTGTGCAGCCCAATTGCAGACCGAGCGGAGGACTAGTATGCTGCTTGGATAGACAGCTACACTACACTTGCCTTTAGAAATGGAATAGCACAGCTACATAGTAAGCTCTAAAAGAAGTCTTCAAAATTAGTGTTTTGATGTCAGCTTCAACCCACATCTTTTATAGAAAAGGGTCACACCAAGTACCATGAAATATAGATCCAGAACTGTGTGAGGAGAAGCTTTCTGTGCCTAACCAGGGCACAAGCACATAGGCTGGAAGCCAGGCAAGTGAAGCCACATGGCTTAACTTATATTTGGTAAAACCAGATTTTAGCTTAGTGTTGCAAGGCAGCTTGCCCAGCATTAGTTGGGTTTTAATTGCTCCACGTTTTTAAAGCAAGCAAATCTTGACAGGAGCATCTGTGATAAAAATGGACTGAAAATGTCAACTCTCTTGAAATTAAACAGCCTGTCTTTTCAAGCCTTCTTGTTCTTGAAGATGCAATTTTGCTCTGTCATGCCAGGTCCAGTTCTCATTAGTTCCTATGGAATTACACTTAGAAGTGAAGGGCAGATTTGACCTCACGGCTATCATTATTATTCCTTGCTCTGCAATTACCAACACAGATCAATCTGGAAAAAAAACCATGTGTCTGCTTTAATTTTCATTAACAGCTGAGCCATACCATGTTTCTAAAGAGGACAAGGCCTAGTAAGTGCACTTCTTGTCTCTCTCTTCTATTTTATTTTTAATGTCACTTATTCTATAGACACCTAAGTAGGTAATCAAAATATCCTTAATTAGAAAATCTACTTGATTGGGACATCTTCCAGGGAACTGAATTAGGTCTAGTGGTATTTGATTATATTTCTTAGGGAAGGTTCAGTTTCTCTTGTCTACACTTCCATAGGCAGTGTGTTTTGGAAACTCATCCCCTATGCAAAATACCACTTAGCTTGAACAAACCCTGTTCACCAGAGTAAGTGGATACTGCTCTTAAGTTCTTTTCAGTCAACCTGCGTGGTTGCCAGAGCAGCTTCTTCACTTACGTGCATAACAGGATCCTAAGCAGGACCTGGCCAAGGTAAAACCACTGTTCAGCAAGCCCGGAGCAGGGTGATACATCATGTCAGTCCTCGAAGTGCCTGAGGCTGAAGTATTGCACAGAATTCCGTAACTGGGGTTTAGCTGTGGGCACTAATACCGCATAAGCTAACCTTTTGTTTTTAATGCAGTTCCTCGACAACTAAAGCTGTGTGGAGCATATAATAGTACTGCTTGATCTGAGCTTTAAACTGGATCAGAAGGTATATACCTCTTTGATACATAAACTTATATTCAAATCCATGCCTCAGTATTTGTCAAGGTTGTTGATTATGTCACAGTAAGATAGCACACTATTCAAACGGAAAGTGGGGGGGAGGGAAAGGCTTAGATGTATCACTTCTGACACTAAAGCCACACATATGACAGTGAAAAATGAGAATTCAAGCATCGCTGCTGATGCTAGAATTAATTTGTGGTTCACAGTGTGAACTGTTGATGTGTGATGACCATGTATTATGTTAAGAACGTGTCGTTGCAATAGAACAGCACTTTAGTTAACTAGGTCCATTTTCAAATGAAAACATCAAACTTGCAAAACAAGCAGTTTGTTGTTAATTGCCGTATTTTAATGTCTCTTCTAATAAAAGATATTGTCTCTTGTATAGCACAAAACTTAAAAAATGCTGACCTGGAATGTCTGGAATATCTGCCAGCATTATGACTTGTTTTTAAAGATGTGGTGCAAAAATGAAGTAAATCTGAGCTTCCATCAAATTATCTCACACAAGAATTTTGCTGATGGAAACGTTATTTGTTAAATGAGATGTACATACTTCAAACAAACTTTTTTTGAGTAAGTCTTGTGGCATCCCTTCTTTCTTAATGTCCTAGTCAGCCTCCAGCAAAAAACTTCATTAATGTGTCTAGTAGCTTACAATATTTAATTAATTTGCATTCTCTTGCTCCTTAAGGGTGAGCTATTTGGTCAATTTTGGCTAAACCCCCTAAGTTTTAAAAGATAGCATTTACAAAATCAAATACCACTGAGTCAGTATTTCTGGCATCGTTATTTGCACTGGAACTCTTGTTGCTCTTCCTCTCGCAAAGGAGAAGGAGCTATGTTATACAAAAACCAAACGCTGCAACCTATAGCAGGTATATATGAACTATGAAAAGATTCAGGATGGTTATACACAAAAGTGAAGCCAATTAGTCTGTTTCATTTTCTGGTGGAGAGTAACGCAGAAAATTTAAGCATCATACCAAATTTTCAATTAAGGACCAGAGTTACTTTTCTATTTCAACAGTCACTTTTAGTACACGGCTGGTATAATTAGTGACGTACCTGGCATTGTAAAGACTGGCACGAATAACGTAGTGGATGTAATGCCTTTATTTCAGCTTTCCAGTTGCAGTACTTGGCTGTTATTCTTAATGACTGCAAAAGGTCAGGTTTTGTTAGTCCTTCATATACCAAACAAATAATATTTCTCATTTTAAGAAGAGACGTCCTACTACACTAAGTGCTAAATCCTAAATTCTGACCTTAGGGTCCTATGATAACCTCAGCTCTGCAGCTGAGGAGACAGGCAAAGGTAGATGTATACAGACTTTAGAGCAGTCAATTCCTGAGCCACCCACAGGAGCTTCCAGACTGACAAGAGGTGCTGCTGCTTCCCCCCATATGACCCCAAACATGCTCTAGCTGTGTTCATCTAAGTGTTACCCACACATTAATCCCTCCTTTCCACACCCCCCTTACACATTTGTGCTCCTCTGTAAATCAATTCCTGGCTGTCCATGTGGTTTCGGAGGTAACAGACAGAAACAGCCTAAACTACTATAAACCCAATTTAAGCTGGCATACGAATTGCCGAAGAGCAGGTTGCAGTGAAATGAATTAGATTTCTAGCTGACTTAAAACTCGCATAATTGTGGAGCATAAATGAAGCTGAATGTCAGACTTGGGTCTGTGGTGTTCCATTTACAAGCAGCTACCTGTGAGCAAGACATGAGCCTGTTGCAAGACATTTCTATTGATACTTCTTTTTCTTTTTGTGGAAATTGTCCCATTGGTAGTAAGGGCTGTCCTGACATCATGGGGTTTGAAAGTAGCTTGAAGAACATTCAGCAGCCGGCAAGTGCTTAAGCTAGGCGGACAGATTGGTCCATCCATCTTTAACCAGAAAACCATATTTCCTATAATATTTTAGTGAAACCATTAACCAAGCTCAGTGCTTTGTGCTTTGAATTACCTCAAAAAGCAATCTACCTTTTAATCCTTTCATTCTGGTTTTCAAAAACAGCATTTAATGCCCATTTCAGAGAGGAGCAATTACAGCAATTTCTTTGGACTTGATCATTGTCCGTTGAGGCAAAATCCCCTAGTAGTGCAGGAGGGAAGGGAAAACGGCTGGGCTCAATCCTTAGCCCAGGCTCCCTGTAAGCTAGTGCAGCTTCTGCTACTGCAGTAAAGATTTCTGGCAATCAAAGAGTACAAACATAGGCTGGATTTGAATAATTGCATCCTTGCTTATGCACAAGTGGTGCATAATAGGTATTTACAAATCAGGCTGCTTTTCAGACATCAACACAATTCTGTGTTTGGAAGATGGAATCCTGCTAATTTAATTTTGTACTCCAAAATGAGAATGAGTAAAACGAAATGAGGTTCAGTACTGATTCTGTACAAATCTTTCCATTGAAGATTGCTATAAGTGAAAGAAATATATGTAATCCTATTCATATAGCCTTTGTGGATAACACCTGAAACCATTTTATATGTTGGAGCCTGTAAGGCTTGGTAAAACAGATGGCTGGTGTTTAACTCAAAGCAGAGCTCTGAATGGGTTTTGATCATTGAAGCTTTTTCCATCACTGGCTTGGACTGTGTGTGTTGGGGAGCAAAATAGTTTTAAGATTTTTAGACCTGGCTCTGCTAGCTATTTACTGTGCTTGTTCCACTGGAAATGTTTCTGAAAATAAAAATTTTTTGAGATATGCCATATTCCGTACTGGGCTGGGGGGGGGGGGTGTGGGGGGGTGGGGAGAAGTGAGATTGAAATTATTAATTCTTCTTATAACAGAGTTGGTTTAGTTTTACTTGGTGTATTGAAATAGGACATTTAACTTCAACAATAACTACTTATAGGGAATTCACAGGGTGGTAAAAAGAGAGGAAGGAGTTTTACTTCCTGGGATGTTTCACATATTGTTTTGGAAGAAAATAATTCAGCCTAAAAAATCCCATTTCTTCCTTCCTTTTCTTATCTCTATGTTGGGTTGGGAATGATGTATCTCACCTTCAGAAAGATTTAGATATCCTGGCTATGAGTAGCACAGTATACATGGTATTATTTGACTTTTTTTATCCACAAGGATATTAGAAACAACCAGCTCTTAAATTAAGCCCTCAAGGCTAGCTTTTTTATTAATATTTTTAAACTATTTTTAAAACAACTAAAAGATCCAGTACCTTGCAGCAAGTCCCTAAAAGCACTAGACAATAGTTGAACTAATAAATGGTCAGGGCTGTTTCTTTTTTAGTTTACATCTGGACTTCGTGATGTGGAGGACTGAGCTGATGCTCCTGGGTGGTTTAGGTGAAAGCAAATGCACCTTTTGGAGTGTGGGGAAGAGGATGCAAACAGATGGGGTTTGTTGCCCTCTCTGAAATGCGGTACGTGCTTCCCTGTGGGAGGCTAGGGTGGGCTCTCGGACCTTTGCTCTGCCGCCAGCTCACCCACCGAGGCTGGGCTGCCCTCCTCATCTGTGCAACCCTTCCCTCCCTCTTGCTGTAGTGATTTGGTCGCAGCCTTAATTTGGCCTTTGGGATTTTTTAATAGAGGTGACCAAATCTCAGGTGAAGGGGGAGAAAAACCCCAAAACAAACACAAACAAAACAAATCAACAACAAAATCTGACATGTTAATCTTAACTATTTGCTGTAATCTCCACTGGAGCTGCTTTGGTGACCCTGGCACCTTGTCGTTCTTGTTTACTTTCTCTGTATGTTCAATCACGTTTTATTTGCACGAGCGCCCATCAAAAGCACTTTTGCAGCTGTGTAATGGACATGTTATTGTAGAATACTGGACAGGGGCATTTTCTGAGAGTAACATCTCCTCTCTTCTCTGTTCATGCTCAGGTTCTTTCTCCTTTCTTCTTGGCCCCATCCCATCTCTTCAAATTTTAGTGACCCTGTATCACAAAATTTTTGCCCAGGAAATAACTTCTGTTGAAGGCGTAAGAGTCTTGCTGCTGTGGATTGCCCTTTCTCCTGTTACAGCATGTGAATAACTCCCTTAGAATAGAAGCTGCTTATAAGCTGCAGTGGCAGAATGGGGTCCCAGGGTTTAATCCAGTGACTCAGTGCATTGTTATTAAAAGGTTTTTCTGTAGAGGGAAAAATGTTTTAGAAGTTTAATACTTTGTAGAGATAAACTGTTCCTTTTAAAGTCATTGTTTGTCTTGTTCTGATACATCATCTCTGAAGAAATAATTCAAAACACTTTTATTCCTGTCTCTGTGCTGTCTGCAAGTGGAATATTTAAAGCAGGCTGCGTGCGCTAATACTGAATTCAGACTAGGGACTTTTGTGGGGTTAGGGCTCACATTTGACTTTTTTCCCCCACTATTTTTGTCCTCTGCATTTTTTTTCCTCAGGTTATTCTTATGTTGTAGGAGGGCAGAGAAAACACGAAGTACCCTTTTGAGAGAAACAGATATTCAGCAAGGAATGATTTAAAGTAACAGCAGTAGATCTGCAGGGAACTTGCAGCTGCATGGAGTGCTGCTGGTTCTCCCCTCCTACCCAAAGACAGAATGGTAATGTTAGAAAGGGCCCAGCATCTACATTTCCTGGGATATTGTGTGGTTTTGTTGGTTTGTTTTCTTTTTTTTTTTTTAAAAAAAAAGTATTCCAAATGGGAATGAAAGCAAAGAATCTCCCATCACCTATAAAATGAAATAATTTTAGGTCTATTGCAATATTAAACATCAACAGTATAGCTGTACCATAGAAGAAATGTCTGAACAAAACTATTTGAAACAGAAATGACTTGCTAAGAAGAGAACAAATAGAAACAATTTAATCTTATCCAAATGCTCTTATTTATGTCCTGAAGTGAAGTTCCTTGAAGCAAAATGGCTTAGAAGAGGAACTTTTCATTGAGAATCCAGAAAGGATTTTGTGTGTGTGTATATATAAAAATATATACACACACACTTTTTTATATGAAAAGATCACAATCTTGTTGCTGTAGTACGGAAGGCAGCTGCAGATTGCCTCAGTTTAAGGGGAAAACACCTCTCCTCACAGCTGATCCCTAAGCCTGCGCACCATGGGTTGTCTTGCGTGTTCTGCTAAAGCTGCTGGCTTTGGCTCTGAGCTGGTTGTGCCGCCTTGGTGCAACACTGAGTCCTTCTGTCTCTGAAATAACCTGGAAAATATTGCAAAACACAAAGTTTAATTATTAACCTTATTATTTGTTATTGTTTTCTCTATCTACTGAGTCACAATTTTGAATCTTGACAAGAAATCATTTTCGTGCGTGTCAAATGATCAGATTGCTAATGCCACAAATGTGGCTGTGTACCAGGCACTGGCATGAATTCTGAGTCACCTTCAGACAAAATAAACTGGAAAGAGTTTTGGTTTTCTCTGTGAATGGTTGCGGCCAGAGGTTGAGATTAGTAGTTTGCAGGCAAATGAGCAGCTTTCCAGCGGGTAAAACAAGCAGAGGATGGAATCAGACCAAGCCTGAGGAATAAAACCTTTACTGAGGTTGTGAATCTTAAAATGCATGGCACCTAAGGTCTTGTTTAAGACTGGGCAAGTTTCCAGTGAATAATGGACACTTTGTCTCATTTTTTAAAGGCAGCAGTTCCTGGCAACCACAGAAAAAGGAAAATATCATTGCATTTTCAAACTGTTTTTCAGACTTGGAAACTGAGGACTTTTACATTTGATTGGGACTTAAGAACCACAGATGGTGGGTTTTCTGGCCTTTTGCTCACATAAACTCTGCAGCCTTCAAAGCTTAAACTTAAAAAGCTAAATCACGTTTAAATAGTGGGGACATATAATAGTATATGAAAATGCTAATACTATTTTTCTGCTGTTTAAATGCCAGCCAGCAAAAACTGAGCCAGAGACTTGTAGATCCTTGCTGACCAGCCAATATTTTTTTTTCCTTGCTCTTGGCAAAGTACGACTTTCTCACTAATCTGCTAAGAATAAAATTGCTTTGGGGTGTGAAGCCCTAAACAGAGGACTTAAGCTCATTCATGGTAACAGAATAATTTTAATAGCACATACCCTGTAGTTTACAAACATTGGTATCAGCAGGCCATCTTTTAGGGTTTCATCAATGAAAATGAATCCTCTTGTGCATTAGAAAAATGCACCGGACTAGGAGATAATCACAGAACACTCCATGTCTTCAGATATGGGTGAATTTAAATGAATCAGGCTTACAGAAGTCTCGGAGTGGTAAGTTTGGGGCTGCTAAACTAAAATTCATTGGGATGCACTCAACCATGTCGGTTGGAAGTTTTGCCATACAAACGTCTGCACATTATTCTTTCATAAGGGTATGACTTCCCTGTCAAGCACAGAATACAAGTAGAAGCCTCAATATTAGATACAGCAGTAGGTAACTTAAATGTTTAATGTGCCCTTTGCATTTCTATCCATCGCCTGTCGGCAGCTAGAGGCAGCCATTCAGAGCGAGATCAGGACCTGGTATAGCAGGGTTTGATCAGCTCTGAGCGGGGGGTGTGTGTGTTTGAGCAAGTAGGATATTGCCAACCCAAATCATTGAAGAATGAGCCTGGTCTCCCTTTCTATCCCCAAATAGATAAGTTTTTTAAACTGTAACTTTAATTAAAACATTGCAGTGGGATTTTGCTACCTTTTTAGGGTGGTTTTATTTTCTTCAAGGTACTCTAGGAAGGAATATACATAAATCCCTGCATTTTTGCTTAGTTTTTAAAGGGTAGGAGGCTCATAGTGAAGCTCTACTAAGATTCCTACGATCCAAATTCCATGTCCCTATTTCTTCTTTTATACCAATGTTTTATTTGATGATTGTTGTTTCTTGAAGCTTTGCAGCCAATGGACTCAACTGATAACTATTAGTGGGAAGGGAATAAAATAGTGGGGTTGGGAGAACCACATTTGATTTTATGTAATTTTAAAAGTATTTTTAAAAGTAAGAAGTATTAGAGAGTAGTTATGCCACACTCCTGCATATTTCTATATTTGTAGACATACTTAAGTCGTCATCTATTTTGATAAATCTTCATTAGGTATGTCAAATAATGAAGTCCACATATACCTTCCATGTGATACCTCTAGTCCTTATTACAAATTCCCTGTCTCTATTGAAAGGGTATCTTTTTAAGGCTTTAGAGCCTCTTCATGTAGGAGACAGACAGCACTGATGAATCAGGTCAATGTTTCTGTTGTATATCTGAAAGCAGTGTATGTATCTTTAATATGTCCTAATATTTGATCTTTTGCATATATGGTTTAGCTGGATTACGTGATATATCTCTCACCTGATGCATGGCTCCGCTAGAGCTCATGCTAGATACTACTCTTTGTTGAGATCAGGTTAATAATGCATACAGCTTCTTCTGTGACTCACTTCTAAAAGTAACTTGGGATGTTAAAAGGCTCAGCCTACCTTCCTCTCTGAAGCAGGTTTTCCCTGAAATTATGAGCTGACACCATCTGAGACTCATTCCAAAACCAGACTGTGTTTGTTAGGTGCTTAGGTCCAGCAACATGTTGGGCATAAGGATGTAGCCAATGAGCAGCTTGTTTCAGTGCCTCCTTAATTTAAAGGGGGCACTATACTGATAGAGCGGGGAGGATGTGAGTGTGCTGTAAAAGGCAATAGATTTAGTGGTGATTCCTGTTACTAAATCCTTATTACATAGGTCCAGGTGCTGCCCTAACATGGCTCCATTAGTTGCTGAACATGGGATAGGGCTGAGGCCACAAATGGGTGCTCTGTGGGACAGCCTCATTGCTCTGGGGTTTAGGCACACAGTGCAATAACCACTAAATCCTCCATAAGTGTTTGAGGAGGTGGTGTTCCATGTTTTCCTCCAGACAACTCAGGCATGGCCCTGAAATAGCTTCTGCTTTTCTGCTGCCTAGGTGCAGCATGACAAGGAAAGAGTGTTTTCCACTCGGATGCACAGGATCTGTCACAGTTTCCATTGCAGTGCCCTGTTCCTAGCACAACAGTGCTAATGAGAACAGCAGATCACAATTAAACATTCAGGTGCAATCAATGTAATGAGGAATATGGGTCAGAAGCACCTCTGTCATTTCCATCATATTAAATTGTGAGCCTGGAGACTCGCGCACCTTCCTCTGATGATAATTCTGAGCGTTAAGGATGAGGCTGATGGGACCTCCTCAAGCAGCTGTTTGGTAATTCTGGCTGGGAAGCACTCTCCCCGCAAGCAATATCACACTCTGCTCAGTTTGTTAAATATATGGTGAGGGATTTACAGGCTCAGACTAGAAGAGATTGGTGGTGTAGAGGTATATCATGCAAAAAGAAGATTGTGCCCTCAGAGATAATAATCATTTCCAGAGTTTTGTGGTACAAAAGGGTGCTGGGTGCACATTTCCCACAGGGTACAGTGGCTGTCAGCCAGCATGGAGAGTAGAGTGAAGCATCCTTGCGGCCTTTTTTTATGCTTTGCAAACAGAAAGGACACTGTATGAGCAGGGAAAGTGTATATTCCTGTTGATGTTATCTGCTGTCCCTGCCATGTCCCCTCCCCACCCCTTGTGCCCCCCCAGCCCCTCGCGGGTGGGGTGGGGTGAGGGGCAGAATGGCTCTGTGTAAGCGCTGCCCAGATGGAATGGAAACATCCCTGTGTTATCAATGCTGTTTCCAGCACAAATCCAAAAAACAGCCTCGTACTGGCTACTGTGAAGAAAATTAACTCTGCCCCAGCCAAACCAGCACAATCTAAAAAGCAAACTGTGCTTGAACTTGGGTATATATTTGCTGTTGACAGGTTGTGTCTAGTAGTTTCTCTTTGCTCAAAAAGTCATTCAGACACACCCCAGATAACATGCAAGAACCTACCCTTCCCCTTTGATTTGGGAACTTTGTGGGGGAGTGGTGCTGGTCAGTAAGAATGAATTGTACAGGGCCAATTCCATGTGTAACTCTTATTACTTTGAGCAATATTACAGCACAAGGGTGCTGGGCAGGCTGTTGAATTGAATTGGATCTTGTCCTTTAGCTTTTCTCACTCAAGTAATCAGGCCTCAAGTAGTATGTGCATTTCCCAATATATGTGCTGCAGAAACACCCATATAACTGTGTTAAGAGGAATACTTCCTTTCATTGCAGGTTACAATTTTTCTTGGTTGCTAGCAGGTTTTTGCTGAAACTTGAAAATAAGTCTCAGCAATTGCCAATGTGGGCTCTGCTGCTTTCTTATTCTCTTTTCAGATTGTTCCTTGAATATTAGCTGAGTATTAAGTTGTTCAACAAGGTTGGTAATGTAAATATATCCTTTATTCCCATGCAAACAGCCTTGAAAGAAAAAGTATGAGGCGGTGAGCATTAATAGGAAGGCAGTATCATAAGTGCTAATTCCACTTCTGTTTTATTGAAAAAGCAGTGAGCTTTTTATTTTGCAACAAGGCATGTGACTTTGCAGTGTAATAGGTGCAAGCTAGACTGCTTGGACAAGCTTGATTTAAATAGGATCTAACTCCAGGAGGTAGGGATGTCGCACTGTGCAGAATGTAGTTTTTAAGAGGTTTGGAGAAGTCTGAAGGTGAAAAATTTCCATTAAGTGATTGGTGAAGTACAGGGTAATGCCAAGTTTTCTTTATGTATAAGAAGAATTTAAAACTGAAAGGCAGAAAAATAACTAAATCCCTCCCTCCATCCTTTTCCTTTGTCTCTGATTTCCACAGTTGTGACTTCCCAGCTGCCCTGGCTGCTTCGAGATCTTTTGAGCCCTAGTTCATCCTTGAACTGAATCTGTGTCACTCCTCGTAGGAAGGGAAGAAAAAAATGCATAAGTATTAACTATGGCCCTAGGAAATACCACCTGGGTTTGAGCTTAAGTACTAATCTTTCAACAATTATGTGGCACTTGTTCTCAGGACATACAGGTAACCCTCCTGCAATCACTCTACCCAGTAGGCAATGTCTCTGCTTAATCATCTCTCACTTCTATCTCTGAGCTTTCCCAGCCACCCCCACAGTAACAAATCTAGTTTATCCCTAGAGCTATATGTGCAGAGGATTGAACAGACGATACACTAAACACTCCCCTTTGCTGCTCAAGGTGGAGATACAGGAAGACTGTTTAAATCATTGAATGCTTTTCCTCTTTTTCCTTGATGTGTGTTTCTTCCTTTTGTTTTGTTTCTCCCTCCCCTCCCTCAGTAGATTACTCCTGACTCCCTGTCCCCGCTGCCTGCTACTTCCCTCGGGGATAGCGAAATGCCTTTGTCCCCTCTTTGCAAAATCCCAGTTGGAATCAACAGCCAGCCCCAGCTCCCCTGAGAGCACTGCTGCTGCAGGAACTAGTCCTGGCCTCCAGTGGGAAGGTCAGTTTTCTGTGGGTGAGCAGCCTGGCCCAACTCACTGTGTGGCTACGCAGCCGCCAGGCCGGAGACAGAAGGGGTGAGGAGTAACATGTGCAGAGGAGGGGAAGAGGAGAGGGCTGCCCCATGAAGCACAAGCGTAGTAACTCAATCAGCTTACACTGAGAGTGGTGCTGCACTTTTAACATATGTTTAACTACATGATCCACTGCAGTGTAAAGATACATGAGCTGGCTCTGAATGAGCTGCCTTTCTCATTTCTTAAGTCCCAGATGCAGTATAGCTCCATTAGCATGGCAGTACACCCAAACTAATGAGTTTGGGTAAAGCTGATGCTGCTATATTGCCTTCCCTTCTGGTGTTAGCTCATTTCCAGCCAGCTCAGATGTCTCTTAAGTGCTGTTATGCATGATACAGATAAACCCTAAATAACCTGTGCAAGGCAAGCATGGAGTCCAGTAAGATACAAATGAATCTCCATTTCTGAGCTATCCCTCTGATCACCAAACTAAGCCTGTTAGCCGCTAATATGGTATTTTGTACATAAGGTAGGTATATTGCTGTGTGCTGCCATTGTACTAGCTGTCTTGCCAAAGCTTTTGGAGGTTACTGATCTGAGCAGAAGGGAAAGATCTCAGATAGGAAATTCTGAAGGTGAAAGAAGAAATTTATCTCACTGCAGTATCTGTTCATTTTAGTTGGAGGTTTTTCTTCTTTCCTTTTTTATTTTACCTTTTCTCTTCCCCTCCTCCCCACCCCCCAATGCACTTACCAGATGTTGAGAGCGTTCATTGTTGTTCCTTAACTAACTTGAAAGCCTCAGGTATTCAGTGCTTCTCTCAGCTGTAAATCTGGGAAGCCCCTTTGGAAATAGCAGCTACAATATGCTAACAATGACTGCATCACACAATACGTTGAGATGAAAAGGAGATCATTTCCTTGATCTCACTTCAGAAGACTGGCATGTCTCTTGGCAGAACTCATTTGGATGTTGCTTTCTGTAATTAAAGAGTGTATCATCATGCACACAGGGCATGGTTGAAAGAAGGTCTCTGGGAGGCTGAACTGAAGTTGTACAGGCAACCTTAATTTTGGCATTTCCTAGCATTCAAATACTTGACTTGCAACTTTAATAGTGTTTCCTTTTTTTTTTTTTCAGTTATTTACAAGCAGTTTCCTAGGGGAATTGATTTTCTTGTTTAACTTTGAGCTGCCATCAAGTAATATGTAATTCTTGGTCACATAAAACAGCAGCAGGCTTGGACCCCCTTGGCGCTTGGGTTGCTAACAAAGTAACGGTGGCTGTAGGTTGCCTTCCCATGACTGGACCTGTGCTAATTTGAGGTAGGCCTCTGAGTTTAACAGATGGTGAATATCCGAAGTCAGGAACCTTGGTTTCCAATTTTGGTGCTGGTTTACTCAAACCCTGTGTCCTCTTTTTTTTTTTTTGTTTCTTTGATTCTGGGATTATGAAAAAGTGTATTATTCTAAGAGCATTTTAAGACTAGGAGTTATGAGATTCTTTCATTACAATACTCTCCTTCTCTTAGATCTGGAAGAGCTATTTTAATCTATCGCCTTGTATCTGGCTTCGCACATTAAATCTCTGTCTGATCTGTTTATGATTATTAGTGCAATCATCCCCCTTCCTTTGTGGACTAATTAATTAGAATAGTTCTAATGACTTTCTAATGGAAGCACAAAAATAACTTGGGTTAGGCAGAAACCAAGGAAAAAGAGATTCCAGACCAAGACATTCATCCATGTCCTCCAGTCATACCATGTTCACACATTTACAATGTATATAGCAATTCTTTCTACAAGTAGTATGGCATAATAGTTCGATGTGTAAGCACCCATGTTTTCTCAGCAGCAATAAATAGGACTCAAAGCTGAAAATGTCTGCAACGTTGTCTCTCTTTTGCCTTGAATCAGGGGTATTTGTCTGTATTGTGCAGATCCTGCTTCCTATAACTTGGTGGTTGGTTAGGGTGGTCCTGGCTTGATGTCTTATGCTGACTACAGTTAATATCACATCAATGATTCCTAGATAAATGTGAAAATGCAGAGTAGCTGCAGGAAAAATACTGTGATGAAAATGCATTCAGTAGCTTTATGTTGCATTGTTTAATCCAAATTCCTGAGTGGAGGTTTTATAATTTCCCACTGGTTAATCAGTGTAGGGGTATGGAAAGGAGGGAGGAGTGAACTGGATCGGGGGCAACATGCAAAGGACAGTAGAGAGGTCCAGGAGGTGTAGGGCTCCTCAGATAACTGAAGTCCAGAGGTTTGCCTAATTTTTCAGTTAGGGATTTTTAGATTCCAACATATGAACAATACAGAAACATAGTTCTGAACACAGACTACCCTGTTCTCTTAATAGTTCAGTGTAAGGTAATGTAACATCTTCTACGTCATTCCCTTTTATCATGTGTAATCAATGTTATACTTAATGCAGCATGACTTTTCAAGTGATTAAGGACCTGGTGGGGACATTAACAATGTAGAACTTTATTTGCATTTACACTAATGATTTTATAATGAGAGTTTTATTATATTAATGAAGACAACTGAGAGAAAGGAAAAACAAAGATGAAACTCCCTTAATGTCTTTCTTTACTAGAGTACCCTCTGCTAACACTTTGTTGACATAGGTGCTTATTTGCATAAAGGAAAATACGGGCATTTGGAACTACTCATTACTGAATGCTTGATGTACTTTGTGGTAATTACTATATTAATAGAGTTATTTTAGGATGGGTTTTATGGGAAATCATTTATTTATCCAACATTTCAGAGGGGAGATAAGTTTTTAAAATAACTGCATTTGTATCATCATGGTACCGTATCTCAATAACAAAATATGGGATAAAAATACCTGTGAGAGCAGCTTACCTTTAGGCAGATGTATCCAGAAAGAGCATGAACTGCTATCCTTCCACCGTGATGCTTCAGTAAGTTACAAACATTTTTAACTGGAAGAGAAAACTTGCAAAGGGAGAGTTGTTGGCCCTTAAATCCAAGCATTGGCAGGACCTCCCAAGAAAGGGAACTAGCCCTGGATGTAATTTCTGGAAAGTAACACTGGCTGCTTATTACTGCTTCCAGATGTTACCTGAAGGAGAAATTTCAAAACAAAGAAACAAAAAAAAGCCCTGAACAAAATAAACTGAATTATTGGAATGGAGTACACTTCTCTTGAAACAAATTTTGTCCGATACTAGGCAACTTCCATAGTGCAAGAAATGAAGAAGTAGTTCCACTCCACTCATCTGATTATTTTGCAGTGCAACTCTGAGGCTGCCTTCATGCAAATACCTACGCAGTTTGCTATATTTTCACAAGATAGTTTTCCCAAAACTCTTCCTAAAAATACGAGATAAAAAAATGTCACCTTTCTTGTTATGTCAGGTATAACACTGGCAGGAAAAATAAAGATACACTAGTAAAAGAGAAGCCCACTGAGAATGTAATCATAGATTTGATCATTCAAAGCAAAAATATTACAAAACTCTTCCATATTGTTTTCATTCTATTTAATGGCTTCACCTTCACTTTCTTGCTTTGGTTTCCCTCCACCTCCCCCAATGGACTAGTACAGTTACTACCAGCAAGCTGGTTTTCTGTAATT
The DNA here is from genome assembly GCF_963921805.1 of Phalacrocorax carbo. Lineage (NCBI taxonomy): Eukaryota > Metazoa > Chordata > Aves > Suliformes > Phalacrocoracidae > Phalacrocorax > Phalacrocorax carbo. The sequence goes on from NC_087528.1 coordinate 3,991,839, forward strand.
TCTGCAAATGATTTGTTATAGTAATTAGGTTTCTTGGCAGACCGCCCTAAAAGTCAGCTTGCTGTCAAGAGATTTGATTTCATTGCATCTTACTCTAACACACATGATGTGACCTGTATTCATTAGGAATGCTATGTACAGAATTTGGGGAATTGAGGATGCAGCCAGGTATCGTGGGACCATAAGGCTCCCCAGAGGTTTGTAGCAAGAATGTCTTGACAGAAGCAGGTCAAAATATCAGATGAGGTCTGCCAGAACCTCTCATTCTTGAATGGCCAGTCCTCTGCAGTAAGTCGGGTGACGCTGCTGGAAAACATCGGTCAATGGAGGAAGCGAGTGACATTGGGTGGGGTGGTGGGAATGGACTATCTGTTGACTGGGATCTGCAGTGGCAGAAACCAGGAGCTGGAAGCGAGAGAACCCGAAGTCTGAAATCTTTTGAGGTCTTTTCCTAACAGCATAAATCTTGATTAAAGTACAGTGGACTCTGAAAACTGTAGCTCAGCTTCAGCTATGACATATATGATTTATAGCTCTGAATCCAGTATTCCCTGGGTGTATCTTCCAAGGACTACTAAAGTGAAGACGAAGATAAGAATTGAATTCGGAGGTATTTTTATCAGGCTTTGGGAGACAATAGAGGGCCTCATAACCCAACTGTATCTGAAGAAAGTAATTTGTTGGCTTCAGTGTATGAGAATCCTCAATTCTTGATTTATTTTTTTTTTAATAGTTTTGCACATATGAAACAATGATTTTAGGCAATGTATGTTCAGAATAAATTTTAGCATAGAGTCACTGTTGGACTAAATGACTGGAACTCTGGAAAGGCTTCTGCCGCAATCAGTAGTTCCTTCTTATAGTGAAGGCTGATTTTTAATACAGTGACTATTGTAACAATACTGCAGCAGGAAATAATTACCTAAAAACTGATTTAAGTAGTCTATTTCAAACTACAAACTTCACTAGCTGTGAACCTGCAGCACCGTTTAATTAGGCTTTGTATCAGACTGGTTCTTCAGCAGCTTACCTCATCAAAAAATCTGATGTAGGAGTCTTCCTGCACAAGTTACCCAAAACACGTCACAATCCAAAACTTTAACTTTTTAGTGTAGTGAAAGTAAATATTTGTGGTCCAGGAAAATGTATGTTGTCATTTCCCATCTACAGCTCTGTATAAACAGAGCATTTAAGTGGAAATGCAAATGTTCTTTCTTCTGCACTTCTGTGAACACCTGAAAGATATATAATAGCAAAGTGCATTTTTTCAAAGGATTTTTTTGAAATCAGTTTATAAACTTCTCTAAAGATTCTAGCAGGAGGCAGCTGAAAAGAAATGAAAAAGAGTCATGCCAAGGAAATTACATTACTGTCATTGTTAATTTGCCTTAAATAACCATGAAAAGAAGGAGTCTATCTTCTGTTACAATTACCCATTGGCTTACAACCAAGTGGTGAATATAATATTTTATAGACTCTGACATGAAGCCTGTGTTTAAATATTTATCTCTTGAACAGCTATGTTTACAGCTAAAACCTTCCTTCAGCTTAAACTTTAGCAATAATGTGATATATTCCTCTTCCAAAGTTGTCTCAGGTGAAAATAAATTAGCAGGTCAGGTTTTATGAAGTTCTTCAGATCTCTCAGATTATTTGCTCAAATGGAGGTCAGTACTTTAAAGGTCAAGGTGAAAATGTGTGCAGTAGACTACATTCATCCTTGCTTCCAAATTTGTTGGAGCCATTTGGACTTTACTGTAGAGCACCATTTGGTACTGACAGTATTGCATATAAGCTTTGCAGATGGTTTTAAATGAATAGAAGAAATCGAGGTCTTATCGATGTCCTGTGAATTTGCCCGCTTTCAAAGCCTTTTTGCAGACCCTCCCCATTGCCACTGTTGCGGTGTTCATGCTAACGCTTCAAAGTCATCAGCTTAGACACTGCTGACAGCGTGGATGGAGGGCAGGGCACTGCTGGAGTGATCAAAATACATGGCTGTGCTTCTGGCTAAGAGATAATTAAGTCAATAAATTGAGCTTGTTTTTTCTTCTCATTATTTGTATTTCCCAAACTGCGAAATATGTGAGAGTACCAAGAATGAACAAACAAAATGCCCTGCAGAGTTTTGCCAAATAAGAGGAGTGCTTTCCCCCTTGTGCCATGTAAAGGAAGCACTGAAAAGTGTCTACTGTCATATAAAGGAGCCTTTAAATTTATTGTGTCTGTGATTGTGGTTCAGGGAACATGCTTGAGCAGGTATAAATTTTGGTGGAGAGTCAGCTGGGCCTCATAAAGATGCCACTAGGAAGCCTGCAACTCTTGAGTACTAAACTTGTTAGTGTTATAATATCAAGGGAAGATATAAATCTGTTTTAGGTGCCGCATCTATCCCATGCGTATGTGAGTTCGTTTGCCCTGGATACTGTTGTTACAATGTCAGCTGTAATGAAATCAAGAAAGATTAAGCAGGATAATATTTGTTTGAGAAGAAGTATCCCTGATAACTAAGTTTAAAAGAAGGGACAAGGTACAGCCCTGTGAGTCTTGGGAGGTCTTGCGGGATGCAATGTGCTCCGGGCAGCGGCAGGGGTGGTTTGTGCCAGGCCATCACTTGTGGGTGGTGTGGCAGGGAACGGTGCAGGGAGACAGACGGAAGTCCTTTGCAGTTCCAGGTCTCAGTGCTTCAAGCAGCCTTTGCCATTTGAGTGTGGACTACAGTTGCTGATCCTCAGAAGCAGCTGGGGCACTATATATAATATTTTCACCTGCAACAATGAAATCAAAATGCCTTTTCAAATTAGGCTTCAAATTCTGCTTCTGCATGCAAAGGCACTTTTCCCAATTGTGGATGTTTAAGGACAAATAGCTGCAAGACTTTTTTTTTAACATTTTTTTTTGTTAAAGTGAATAGTCGTATTGAAACCACTAGGTGATTTACAGTATCAGCATGTACCAATGAACTACTCTGAAAGCCAAGCCTTTACTTTGCTCCAGGTTTTTCATCTCCACTGCTAGTGAAATAAATTGATCGATAGCAATTAGTCTTATTAATGGCACAAATGCTAGCCTTATGCTGAATAGGTTCTGCAGGCTTTGTCTGATTGAATTTATTTGTGTCTTCCTAGGTTAATCAAATATTTTAGAGGAAGGTGATTGGAGAATACTAAATTCTGTGAGTCTATCAGTATTCTGAACAGCTGTTTCTAGATATCCAAATTCACTTGAGCTGATGTACATATATTACATGAGATATTTACTACCCAAGTAGATTTTTATTTTTTGTAAATGCAGTCTTGTAATTAATAAACCTCTTAGTAGATGCTTTTTGCAGGAGGCCATGTCCTTCACAGAAATACCAAAGTCATTGCACAAAGAAGACTTAACTCATTAGGAAGACATGGAAGAAAAAAAAAAAACACTAGCCTGGTGCTCAAAATTGCACTAAGTATTTTTTCTTTTTGTGTATTTTTAATTTAGGTATTCCTCAATTTCTACCTAGTAACTATAAACAGATCTTTCTAAATGTGCCATATGCTTTTCTTGGATCTTGAAAATGCTATTGTACAATATGTCTTTAAATTGCAGAAGTATGTCAAAGTATATTTCAAAATAAACAGTTTATTCAATAACTTCTGAGAAAAAAAAATTACATTTCCTAGATAAGAATATGTGCAATTGTTCCCTTGCTGACATCTCAGAAGTATGACATTTTAAGGATTGTAAAAGTGGCATCTAAATAAAAGTCACTTTTGATTAGAGGTGTGTTTGCTGTGGTGGTGCGGATAATTTTGTAGAGGAAAAGCTGCACCTGTTTTCTTCAGTGCAGAGTTTAGAAGACAATTTCATAGCAGTAATAAATTGTGCGAGGTGTGTGGGGAGCGTTTTTCCTAATTGCAAAAGGCCATTCTGCTTTTGATGGTCATCTTCCTAAAGTAAAGTGATACCGTGTAATGTTTGTCCTTTACATCCCAGCTGCTTTAGCCAGTGATCTGCTCTGGCCAGGTTTCACCAGAGCTATAACCTGAAAGGCAGTTGCAATTGAAAAATTGCTTTGCCCTTCTAGTTGTGCGCAAGGTGTGCATATGGGAGCGTGGCTGCAGGATGCTTAGGAGAGGAGAAGAGCGAGCAGAGGATGTTCCTGTGTGTCCCAGTGAACGTGAACCAAGCCTCCAGCATGCAGTGCTTGTGCGGGTCCCCCTTCCCAGTAGGGACTGTCCTGCTCTCTGTGCCTGCTTCAGGTGTGGGACTGGTGATATTATCTGCATCTGTTGTTTAAATTCTTAGTTGAGCATTAGCAGTTGAGTCATGGTAGTGACAGCAGTCAACCCCAATCCCCCAGGCAGTGAGGGGTTAACTACACCCACCTTCCCCTGAAAATGTCCCTGCAGCACTTTATTACATAGTGAAAAATTCCAGCCAGAGGAGAGCTGAAGGTTTGCTTCCCATTTATCAGGGAGAGGAGGGGAACTCTGTTCTTTACTTCTAATAAATAAAAGTTAAGTAAGAAAATAATTTCATTAATCTCATTAAGGTTGCTTTGTTTTAACAAGCAATAAAAAATATAAATAATGAAACAACCAGGGAAGCCATGTGCTAGCGGGTTATTAATGGAGGCCTAGGGCACATTGTAAGTCATGATGTTGAAGGCAAATTGACTTTAATCAAAAGGCCTGCATTAATTACTTAGTCATTTGAGGCCCTTTTTATCTTGCTATGATAATATCAACTTTTGTTTAGTTTTGTTTCACATGAGGAAAAAAGTATATTTTGGGGACAAAAAACCTCCTTGAAAGTCTGCAGTATGGATTTTAATTTCATTAAATTTACAGAGATTGAGTCTGTTACAGTCCCCAGTACAGCATATGGCTTTTCAGCTTCAGTATGCAGAACTTGCAGATTTTTGGAGTGTTCCCCCCTCTTCCCTCCAGTTCAGTCCTTGATTATGGTAGACAAAGTTTTTATGCATGGATGTTAATTTAAACCACTTTGCCCAAAGTGTGATAGAAGACTTCTGCCTGAATTTATATAAGCCAAGCAGAGAGGAGCCAGGTTGTCTTTAAATTTGTACCTGAAGGATTTGTATTTATTGCTTTCTGCTACTTCCTGGGCTTGGTCCTCCCTGAAGGCCTTCAGAACAGCTGAAATGTAGCCCTGGGAAGGTCAGTGGGAGGCTGGTGCAAAGCACAAACCTCATTTAAGCTCAGCGTTGAATGCTTAAGTGTTGCAAAGGCCTTGTCCTGTCATTGCACTGAGGGCTGAATTCCCTTCAGGGTGAGAAATCCAGACTCTGTTAAACCAAAATGCTGACTTAGCCACATGGAAACGTGTTCTTTCAAGCCTTGCATTAAGATACATAAATAGATTTTTATATATTTTTAGGTAGCAATAAAGCATCAGCTCTCATTAACTGGAGCCTTACTAGTACTTGTGACTGGGCACAAACGAGATTGGCGTTTGAACACTATTCCGTAGGAACGCTATTCCTCCTTGGTATGTGATGTGATACTTTCTGTAAATTTTCATAACTTGGATGGATTAAATCCAAAAGTCTTTGAAGAATGGAATCTGTAGTATTTTGATTTTTTTATTATTATTATTTTTCAAACACAGAATGTTCTGTTTATAATGGCAGGCCCCTTGCCACTACTTTTCCTGAGGTACCCGAAATGTGTGTATTTTGTATGCATCATTCATATATATATGTATGCATTTAAGTGTTGAAGCACAGATATTAATCTTCCTTGTAATCTCCCAGGTCACTGCTCTCATTTAATATATTATTCTGATCCACTTGAAGAGCATGACAGGGAACTGGGCAGATCAGCTTTTAGTGCTGCAGCCTGATGCAGCTTTAATTCATTTGAAAAGAGAAGAAAAGAAACATATGAGAAGACTTCAAACTCATTAAAACTCAACTCCCTCTGCAGCAGCCAGACTTGAAATAGTGGCTCCAGCTTTTAAAGGGGAAGGTGGACATTTTTCCAGATTATCTCTGGTCACTGCAGCTGTGGTGCCACTGCAGCTTGACAGCACCAGCAGTACCACTGGTGTTTTTGTTCTCCATGCAGTGTTTGGCCATCCATGGTGTAATTCCAAAAATTTTCTTTTTCTTATAAAATTGTCACAGTGCTCACAAATCTCACAGCTAGATCTTTTATTTCCCCCTAAAATGTCAGTTTAATTATATTTGAGAAACTTGAGGGAACTGCAGGGGAATGGCTTTCAGGAAGGCATGTTTAGGTGGGCTCAGTATTTGTAAATGAGGTTTCAGTACCTGGAGAGAAACATCTATCCACTTCATTAAGGTGTTTACTCAAGAAATTAGCTCTTTTGAACATCTAGCCTAAATTCATATACCATGCTAGTCTTGAGTTTTGTTTTAACTTAGAAGGCAAATTTGTGAGACCTTTCTCCTCTTCTCTTCCTCCTTTCTCTCGTAGCTGTCCCCAGTATTTGGAGGCAGTGAAGCTGTCCAAGTTTTATTCTATGTAAGACTAAGATTGTGGAGCTAAGGGAAGGTTACCTGTCTGAAACAGATACATATTACTGCTGCCAGAAGATTCCTGAGGGGACTGGAATAAGCAGGTCCTGAGTCCAGCTACACAGTCTCTTACAGAAAGGTTAAAAAAAAGAGAAGCTTTTACAGTTGTAGCTAGAATAAGAATAAGGCTGCTTCTGTCCTGTGTAGTCGGCTACGGAGTTGTGGTGCATGCACAGAGGAGAAACTTTCCTTCCTCCTAGGGGAGAAACCCTCCAAGCATCAGGGTTGCTTCCTTTTAGCTGGCTCCAGAAAGAATTCAGGAAGACCAGAAACCATGGAATACTCCTTAAGCTAAAATGGGAGTCTCTTTCAAAATTAGTAGAACCCAAGATCTCTTACCAGCTGTATCTGAGGGCAGATCAAAGATAGACAGAGGAGAAAAATAATTTATCTGTCATCAAGACAGACTGAAAGTCAGTGAAGCAGCTCAGAGAGAACTAGAGCAGCAGATAATTATCCTGGAGCAAAGATATAAATGTAGGAATGATGGGAAAAGTTCCCATGAACTGTGATACCAATAAAGAATTAAAGTACTTAAGCAATATGAGATGACAGGCGGTGCATATCTGGGTAAGTATAGCATGCCTCAGGTAATGCTGTAAAGCGTCTTGACAGCAGATTCACATTTAGATTCTCCCAGGTCTTATACCTTTATCTATCAATCTCAAGTGACTTTAATCACCCCAAAAAAGCAATGTTCCTGTGAAGGAACTTGAGACAAGTGATTAGAACAGGGAACCTGCCACTCAGAACTTTGTGTTCTGCTTCTGTTATCGACCTAAAATATAGTGTACCTTTACACACCAAAAAACGGATGTCTTGGTGTGCAGCTGTTAGACTGCTTCAACTAGCCAAGCAAAAGTGCCAGTACATTTTTAAGATGCTGCATAATAGCCAAATGTTTGTCACGGCTGCACCATATAAACCACGTGCCTTGACCAAAAGCAAGCAACAGGTTACCACAGTTTGAGAATATGTGTGTGTTGGAGCTGCATCATAGTTTAAGTGCAGAATCAAGGAGATACTATTTCCTTTGTGTGTAGCAGGTTAAATAAAATTAGATTCTTTATGAGAAAGAGTTTTGAACATATATTATCCAAAAGAAAGGACATGGAAGAACCTAAGTTGCTTCTGTGAAAAGGAGTTTACTCAGCCTGTGCCTGAGCCATGATACTCACTGGTTGCTCAGCCAGCAGTACTGACACACGTACAGAACAGCAAGCAGCTGTCCGGCTCCCATTACAGTTCCTTAGGAACAGGAACCTCCTTGAGCTCTGAGCTCTTTTTGAAGGCCTATATACCAAAACATTTTTTTTTTCTTTTTCTATCCTGAAATCTTATACTGTGGTACTGCTTCTAGATACCTTGCAGTTAGCCACTGTGCCAATTAAAAAGTCTCTCCTCGGTGCTGTGCTAGTGTAATTGCTAAATGAAGACAAGCACCTGACAAGAATGTTAGCAACATGACTTGTACCAGATGCAGAGATGCTTATTCATTCATATGAGGCAAGATTTGTAATTAACAGGAATAGATTTGATTGTGTAGCCTGTTCAAGCTAGCGTCTGTCTCAAAACATCTTTGCAGAAAAAAATAAAACCCTGCCCTTAACTGCTGAAGATCTTTGCAATCCAGTGAATTTACCCGGTGGAGAAAGTCTGAAGGCTTGTGAGGATACTCTGTTAGATGGGTGAGAGTGTCACCTGACTCTCACATTCTGTGGCTAATTTGTGGAAACTGTAGGCCCATGTGGGTAGACCGGGTTTCCTTAGTATGTGTACAGTCATCGGTGCTGGGCAGTATAGGTAAAAATCATCTCTGCATGTGGATCGTTGCAAGTCATACACCAAACCACAGTCCTGCAGTCAGGATTCTGCACTTCAAACCGAATACTGATGTTAAACAGAGTGCTGCTTAAGCCAGGGTTTAGGCAGAAGTTAAGCAAAGCATAAACGGTGGCTTTATAGCTGGATATAAATTCACAGTTCTCATAAGCAAAGAACAATATTCTGGGAGAAAATGGCATGATTTCCTGTTTGACACTTTCCATGCAACGACATTAAAAAGACAACAATGAATCATGATTTTGTAACTTTACCTAAGCGGGGGGAAAACTGTTAAAAGTGCTTTAACGGGGGGGGAAAAAAAAGCATTAATACAGAAGTGGCACATGATTCCTCTAGAGTTCCCTCCATTTTATTGGAGTCATCGCAGCCTGATAAATACTTGGTAACAGACAAATTGGTGAATTGGATAGAGATCCTCTTACTGACATCCTACAAAGCTCTAAAACCCCTCCCTACTTCAGACTGTAATAAAAACATCAATGGAGATACATTTTGCAATGCCTGTGTATCTAAAATGCACTAGACTGGACTCTCATTTTTCTGAGCTTCTAGGAAATCTATGTTCTCATATGCATATTTTACAGCTGTTTTGACAGCCAGCACATAAACATACAGAATAAACACAGATATCAGCTAGGAGTACCTCTAGACATTGTCATTTTCATTTAGGCTTGCTGATGATATACAAAATAGTCACAGGAATATATTTACTGAAAGCAATGCAGGTTGCTATGGTGTATTATAATATTAAAAGCATAAATTCCCTCATGTGGGGAAAGGACTGTAACATGCAAAAACTTCAGACAAGTGGGAAAAGCTGTCACTGTTTGCCAGTGAAAACGCTTTGCTGAAAATTCAGGTGCTTGATTTCACATACAGAGGGAACTCCAGGCGCAATGTCACCTCTAGAACTGAGCCCTAGACGGTTTGTGCTTGTGGCCATTCATTGCCACTTTCCAAATACTAGTTAAAGTCTTTGTCTTATGAATTGTTTTTCTGCCTTACCAAGAACACCTGAAAGAGCTTACATGCATTGCTGGCTTGTTGCCAATAAAACAGTCCATTCTCCTCCAGAAGATTCTGATACTCCCAACTAATCTCAGGTGTACTAAATTACTCTCTGAAAATGTGTGAATGTGGTTAATGCTGAGAAGCCTTTCCGTAAAGTAGGACGTCAAGGCTTTAAGGCGCACAGTCATGGCAGCAATGTGGCAGAGCAGAAAACAGCTTTGTGCCAAGCACAGCAAGAACTTGGCTGGCGGAACAGCTAAGAATTATAAACCTTTTTTTCATCTTTTTAAGTGTGAGGAAGCAAATTGGTTGAGAAGGCTTCCTTAACAGAATAAAATAAGAAAAGTTGCGTGGGATCCAAAGATTCTCTGTTCATTCTGACACGATAGAAAGCGTTTTAAATGTTGGCACGTAAGAGCATAAATTAGTGATAACACCCAGGAGACCTAAAAGTATTGTTCTACCTTCACAACATTATTAGCATTAACTTACAAGTAGTACATGTTTTATCAGTTACAAGGAATGTCTGTTATAACCAAATGCCAAGTACATTCATATTGTGCTCTAAATAATTGAGAAATTCAATAGAAATTGTACTAAATAATTCCATAATGGCCTGCCCGCTTATCCTATAACTTCTACCCCAGCAAAGATGACATCAGTAAAGTTTCTATACCAGTGAATGCACCTGTATAGGAGAAGGGGAAAACAGAGAGCTGCTTGGATACCACTAAGAACATAAATCTTGCTTTCAGAAGTTATAAAAAATGACAAATCACCCTGACTTTTAGTGCAGCGCTACCCTTGCTACCTGGCTATGGGCACATAGAGGCATCCCTATGAAGCTAGCAGGGGGTGCAAACTTGCAGCACACTAGCTGTTCTGCGACAAATTGTCCTGTGCGGGATCTTTCCTGTGGTTTGTCTTATCCCTCCTTGAGGAAAACTGCTCTCACCTGTTCATCTGTGCCAATGGGAATATGAGTAGTATGCACTGGTATTGCAGAGTAGCTGGCATGTCTACGGCCCCTCATGCACCTGCATCACTTTTTTAAAAAGGAGTGTGAACTCGTGAAGCAATTGCTTTAAAAATCCCCTCTCCCCCACCTTCAGTGGAAGAGTTTTTCATTCCCATCTTTGTAATGTTTATTCCTGTGCTATTTATAAGAGCTTGTTTTGCAATCCCAGTACTTTATTAACCATAATTACTCTGAAATGTGCATCATTGCCCTTTATGTGGGCTCTATAATACACACAACAGAACATACTGAGCAGCTTCTGCAGGGAAGTTGCACCAGGGATGAAGCTGGTGTGCTGTATGCAAACCAGAGAGCACAATGGTCCAACAGCTTTTTGTCCACCTCAGTCTTGTTCCCAGCATGATGGCCTAGATTTCAAGTATACGCATTAATATTGCCTACCAAACACAACATGATGAATAAGAAATCCAGTGGTGTTTTTTTTGAAATTGCCATATAGTATTAATGATTCATTTAAAGAAAAATGTGCTATCTTCCCTTTTAATTTCAGGAGAGGAACACATGACTGTGGCTTAATTATTTTTATTTTTCAGAGTATTTAATGTTCTATACCTTTAAAAAGTACATGTGCTCCCTTCTGATGGAAATGTATGTGAGAAATAGATTTTTAAAGCTGAAGAACAATATGAAGAAATATTATTTATATTCGTGTATGGTTTTGGAAATCTTAGCTGTACAGTGAGAGGACAGCAAGACGTTTGTGAATCTATTGCATCTACGCTGCTACACCTCCTCCAGCCTTAGGGCCATCTCCCTCCCTGCACTCCTTCCAGCCTTCACCTTCTTAACATCTGCTCTGTGGAGCCAAGAAAGAGAAAGTAATTGTTGCAGCCAGCATTTTATTTATAGCTGCATATTTGGATTTTTTTCCTGCAGAAAATTATTGTTGCTTTACAATGATTAAATGAAAAGGATTGAAGTCTAGTAAAGGCTTGGGGAGGGAGGGAAATTAAAATTGTAGAAGAATGCCAGTCAAGTGAGGACGAGGATGGTCAACAAGATTTGCTTTTAAATTTTTTTTTTTTAATACATCGTACAATCTTGGAAGCATTCTGTGTGCACTGGAGGTGATCAGGGTGGCGTTTGAACTGGTCAATAGCTGTGACAAGGCTAAATGTGAGAATGCGTTTGATGCAAGGTAACATGATGGTCAAGATTATCCCACATCTGGCAGGCTCAGAACGCCAATGCCGCTCCCTGGAACATCTGGCTATGACTAGGAAGAGCACACAATGCTACGTGGCCCTCCTGTATGGTTTGGTTTAGCAGTTTCTAGAGCTTCATCTGAGAATTTTCCACTTAGCATATTTTCAGCAAGCAGTCGACGCACGTGTAAAATCATCATCTGCTATGTGCTTTTTAGATCTTAAGCATCTTACTGTAATTACCGTACAATATTTTGACAGAATTATTTTTAAAAAAGAAGGAAACTACTGGACGCATTTGGGGGCACTAATATAATAGCATGAGATTGATATTAAATGCACAAACATCTTAGTAAACTGAAAGCTTTAATTCTTCAGTTGGATAGCACAATCTGTTATCCTAAATTAAATTTCCAAAGGAGTATTTTTTTTTGGATATTACATACTTCATAGCTGTCAGGGACACTATCTAATTAGCTATTTATATGCAAGGCATACCAGGGGATAATTAGAAACATGGATTATGCAAAGGCAATCAGACTGACAGAGGGCAAAGGAAGCTAACATATTAAATCAAATTTGTATATATGCTTATATAGTTTATCATGTGTCGTTTGGGTTGTATTACATTAATACTTCATTTAATATGTTGTTACGCATATTACTGTAATCCACTAATTTGTAAATTAAACATGTGCTCTCCTAAAAACAGTGTCTATTGGCCCAATGAATCAGTTAGGCTTGCAGAAAAAGGCTTAATTAAGTTACATATGTATTCTGCCACATGGGGAATGCCCTACGCCTCTCTAATTGCATTTGTGTTCAGATACAGGCTTTATGGGTCACTCCTGTCCCCAGCATATCTTACCACATGCTCAATATTTGTATTGCCAAAGCGATGGTGAATGCACTGTGAAACGCGTGGGTAGTTGTCGCTGGGCCAGCCAAAGAGATGGTGAAATGGAAGAATGTCCTTTCCTTGAGTTACATGGAGGAGACGCACCACGTGTCTGAATTCAAGCAGATGGGAAAAGAGGGTCATTTGCCGTGTAAAGAGGCGTAAATTTGAGGTGTAACTTTGATGTGTAACTACTGGGTGAGGTAGGCTCCTAAATTAGCTGCTCTGAATCCCTCTGTGAAGGCAGTTAATTTTTTACCACTGTATAGAAAGTTTTAGGGGCTCGGTCTGCCAGGTGGTGACTAAATGAATGACAGATTTAATACCTTTCTCAGGTGTGCAAACAGTTTTCCGCACTTTGTGACCACCTCAGTCAAACAAACGTTACAAATGGGGGTTGTTCGGGATGTGTTGGGCCTACAGCCAATACAGGTATACCTATGCAAGCCAATACAAGTCTTTCTAAACTTTTAAAAAGTTGGCAAATGTAATTGTTTCGTTGGCAATTGGCAAGTCAACCGTAGAACCAGTCTCAGCGGCTGAAATGTAGATGATTCCCCAACTGTAAGGTTAAAAGGCTATATCTCGTCCGCTTTTGCTACCTTTTATTAAACATTCAGAAGAAATAGTTTCTCCTTTTTATGGTGAAAGGAAAGTTAAATTCTTTTAAGGTCTAATTGTAGGAAAATCACGTGACAAAAGCAGAGGATGTGTGAAAGCAAAAGATATGAGTAACTGTGTCTACAGCACCCATAAGACTTAGTGGCTTTTTATCTGGGAGGAAAGAAGAATCTGTATGGTATTTTGTCGTGAATGACACTTAAGGTAAACAATGAATGAAAAGGCATTTTAGGTTCATTCAGATGCATTCCTTCAGAGGAATTTCTGTTGCTCCCTTTCATTTTCTTCTGGTAAAGCGTGGTTAAGCATTTAGGGATTAATAACACTGGATCTTGGGTAGCCATCAGAAGTTTTTTCTTGGAAAGAGATTATGTGATCCTGTAGGAGTCTAGATATGGCTGATTTTGAAATTGCATTTGAAAAGCTATTCAAATAACATTTCTTCCTCCTTATGTCTGAATAGTTCTAATCTGTAGTGACTCTACACAGATATTTGTGAATTTGGGTGAGGGACAGCAGAGGTTCCTGTTTCTGTCTTGAAATTCCTCTGAAAGCTGGTACAGTGAAACTGGAGCTATCCTCCAGCTGATTTCTCATGGGAATTCACAGTATGCTGCTTCTGACAGAGTGTGCTTCCAAAACCTCACAGACTCTGCTTTTATTCGAACTGTAGCCCTAACTTAAATAATTTCACTGGCATATGAACCTTGGCATAACTGAATGCAGAATTTACCTCCTGGACTTCTGTATGTTTTTAATAGTTATTCATTGGTCTGTAATAGAAGAGTATTTGTTGTCGTCATAACTGGATTTCTGGATGAGAATCAATGGATCATTAGTTTTAATTATAATATATCAATGTCATACTAGTACAATTTATAGCTAATGAAATTATGTTGGTGATATACTGTACCATCATCACTAAATTCTTCATGATAACTATAAATATCAAAACCTGCTTTCTTTACATTATTTATAGATTGATTTATCCAGCACAGTCTAATTAAACAGGCACCATTTTAAAAGTGATTGCATATTAATGCTGGATGAGGTACAAATATACTGGCCCATCTAGCTCTGAGAAAGGAACATCTAGTGCAGCAAATAATATACAGGTGATGTGGTGTGGATAAAGAATTGGACTTGGAATGAGGAAACTGAGTTTTGTTCCTGCTATGATAGGTACATTGTAGGTTATCTTTTTCAAAATCATTTGGATCTCAGCATCTTTGTCGAGTTGCTTTCTTCTTTGTGAAATTGCTTGATATAAACAGGAAAAGCTGCTGTATAATAGTTGTTGTTAATAATAGTGTGTTTTTTATCAAACATGTTTTACTGGATCAGGCCTCGGGTCTTCAATAACTTCTAGGGTAAAGCCTTAGACATCAAGCTACCTGAATGTCTGTAATGATCGCCCTCAGCTTATGTATCCTGAAATTGAAGTACGTCAAGCAATTTCACTTCTGCAGATGACAGCACAAGCAAATGCAAAGACAAATAGACTAAGCTGGTAGCCATTGACAGTCAGATAAAACAAAACTGATTAAGGGTACAATAAGTCATTTATATTACTGTCTCACAGATGGGTGACAATTATTAAATTGGCTAATAACAACAAAAAAGGCAAGATTAATAGCTTGCATTAAGTGAAACTAACTAGTATTTTACTGTTTTAAGAAAGTGTTTCTGAAGTCCTTTCAGTGCTCACCTGCAGCACCAGAGTCTAATCCTTATGCAACAGCAAAATCTGGGATTCACAGCAAAGGTTTCTTGAGAAGGGCACGTACGTGATGCATCCCTCTGAAAAAATATCAAATTAGGCATATAATGACTGGGGATTCTTTGCTCTCAAACTGGAGGTACAAAGAGAGTTGACGTTGTCTGGGGCTTTATTTATCTGTGACCATCTGTTTTCAGTCCACTCAGAGCTAGGACGGAAGATCCTGTTCACCAAAATGTATGTGGACAGAGTTGGGTTAATGATACCCTATGCCATAAGATCAATGATTTTTCAAGTCTGGATGGTGATGATGCTACAATGATTCATTGCCAAATTCTTAACTTCCGTCCCCTGAGATGAAGGCAGTAAGTCCCCTTGCCCTAATGAAGTTAAGCCTGCGTTTGTTTTACAGGACCGGAGCCTTACTTCATAAACATACTGGATTTTTTCTATAATTTCTTAGATTGATTTTCATTTTCTATCACTCGTCTAGCTTAAAAAAGTGGCAAAATATTTAAGGTATGCACATGCATGTGAAGTAGCCCTTCAATGTTTGCAGTTGGGCATAAGTTACTATCAGTGACCTACAGAAGGGATTTTCTAAGTTTTACCACGATCTGCACTCACCCCCTGCCCCAGTTTAGTGAGACTCAGTCTGAAACTTAAAATCCTAAACTGCAAACAAGCAAAAGGAATCTGTTGGCCACTGACAATATGCAAACAAGCTATCCTTGGATAGTGATGTCCCCTTGTAGAGGAGCGCTAAAGCCAACAAGGTCTCTATGTGTACAGCAGCATCTTGATGCTGTGCATCTTCTCTCTGGAAAATAGCTGTTCCCAACTTCTCTGGCAGAAAGGCACTCTTACCGCAGGCTGTGGCTAGGCTTTGGAATGACTGCATTTTCCTCTTGTGATGACTACATCTGCAGGTGCTCTGCCTGCAAGTAAGGTGCAGCTTGAAAGTCAGGTGAAGGTCATTCCCCACAAGCAGTCTTCTAGAACTCCAGAATCTGCGTGAACATCTGGAGGATCAGGTGACAATGCTCTCCCCTTAATTTCTGCAGCTAAAGAAAATGGTCATTTTGAAAGCTTTGATTTACTCCAAAGTAACATGGCATTCTAGTCTAAACACAGCTTCTTTTTAATGAGATCCACTGTTAATTTACTTGCCTCTGAATCTTGTTGCTCATAGTTTTCTACTCTTGAAGGCTAATTAATTTTAATATGCTCTGTAAGAATAGTTCTATCTTCTCCATTAATGAAATCTTCACTTGGATTGCTCAGAACATCCAAATCACTTTGGCAGCTACAGATACAGAACAAGGCATTAGTATAGCCCACGTTTATTTCCCGAGTCTTCCTGAGAGAGGTTTGCAGCTGTTCTTTCCTGAGGAATGGTGAATAGCATACATACGTGAAATATCTGTCTACATGAGAGCATCTCCCCTTTCTGCCTGATATGTTTCTATGATGTTTTGTTGAATATTATTATAGGGTTCCCTAAGAGAATCCTTACCTGTCTGACTCTGAATGGAACTGGAGCAATGGTCCTGTCTGTCTGTCTGGAAGGGAAAGAGATCTGGGAGAAAAATGCAAATGAGGCACATGTTCACTAGGGATATCATGAATAAGTGTCTGAGATCGCCGACAGAGCCTGCTTTGTGTTTATGTGCATTTTGCAGTAACCAAAAAATAGTTCTAGAGTTTCTGAATTTCTGTTTCCTCGAAAATGGAAAAGGTGCCTGTTAAGTTCATGCTTGGAAAAGTTTGGTAACTGCTGAAATTTCTACATAATTTTCCAAGTAAATAGAAACATAGAATCATAGAATCGTTTCAGTTGGAAGGGACATTTGAGGGTCATGCAGTCCAACCTCATGTTCTTCTCAAGAGTTACAACTTGAGGAGATAGAATAAAAATTTTTTTGAAAAAGTAACTTACCCCAACAAGATTGGGAAGCAATGCGATATGGAATCCTTTTGATAAATACTCACAATGAATATTTTTTGTTTTCTTTACAGTACACGATGTTTTCAGAAATATCTCGAGCCTTGCCTTCCAAAGTTTCACAAGAGATTCAGGCAGAGTGACCATGGAAATTATTGATGTACGAACAGATTGTGACCACACTTGCTCCTTGCCCCATGTATGAGAAATCCCACACAGGATGCTCCCCTGCTCCTGGTCCAGGACTGGTTCCAAGTCTGCTGATGCTGGAATTAAGCCTTGCTCTGAACATTATCCTGCTTGGGACTGGTGCTTGCCTGGCAATGCTGTTACTACTGCTTGTCATCCACACCAAATCAGGAAAACAGGGTAAGAATCATCACGCTCATTCTTGTTATATGCATTATTCCTTCACTTCTATATACAAAATATTCTCTGTAGTCCATTACATTCATCATGTTTAGATGTACTTTGTTATGGTCAGTAATCTATTACTTTAGATATCTGAGTATTGAAAGCAAGGAGTGTTGGCATTTCTCTTTGGCAAATGGAATTTCCTGCTGTTTTCTTCCTTTTCTGCTTAGGCAAAATATTACAGCTTCAAAGCTGGTAAATTAAATGTCAAATATAATTTGGCATCTAAACCATGAAGTCTATTTCTGTCCTAAGAGCAAACCTGACAGATGCCTTCATGTCCTGGCTGTAGAGAGAGCTATACAGGATGATAAATCACTTTTTAGTATGTCATCACAAGTGGTGGAGTATAACTTCTTTATGAAAGTTTAGGATTTTTGTAAGTGCTTTAAAAAGAAACATCTTTTTATACAGCTGATAAAGCCCTGCAGCTTCTTCAGTCAGCTTCAACTCTTCCCCCCTCCCCCCCAGTCATGTAAACATGCATCTAGTTTAGATTAAAGTGTGAAGTGCTTGGTTCCTACGGTGTTTGATCACAACATTACCATGTGAAACAGCCATAATTCCTTTTTAAAAACAGAGCACCAGTAAAGCAAGGTACAATAGGAGAGTAATAACTTGTTTAAGAGGACCCTGGAATTGTCTACCTGAATCTTACTATATAGGAAGATTAAAGCCTAACCAGAGTTGATTTTTAATCCACATCACAAAGCACATCTCAACTTTTCTCTTTTTACAACATGGCTTCCCTAAGACTGTCGGTGATATATTTTCAGGTGTTGCATCACATCCTTGTGTGCACACACAGAGGAACACCTTAAAATGCCAAAAAAAGAGGTTTTTAAATTGTTAGGAAAAAAAGCCCAAAACATCCATAAACTGTGAAACCTTGGTGTCAGCAATGCTGGTAAAACATAACCAATATTCCTAATGAAACAGGTGTCCTTCTGGAGGAAAATATAAATTGGGATATAATTGACATCATGGTTCAAAATCAACCACATGGTCATCTAGTGAATAACTTGCCCCCATATACATTGGCCAGAACAACAAAGCAGTGCTTAAAATAATGTCTGTCCATGTGGAAAAATGTCACTGAGTGTCTGAATCAATAGTGACATTTAGAATTACAATAAACCACCCAGCCAACCAAAGTCATTGTATCTGGGTAGATCATAACAGACTTTAGCTATTGCAGGCTCGGGAATGTGCAGAAATCCTGAGCTATCCAAGTCGACAGTGGAAATGATTTTTCTTTAGCCAGCGTTTGTTTTGTCATTGTTTTCTCAGCCTCCTTAAGTACATGTCAGCATTGACCATTAGAGAGATAAAAGAGCCTGAGTAGATCACTATCTGGCTGGAATGCTGTCTTCAGTCTTTCAAAAAAGAGAGATTAAATTTGTATGCTGGGTCATTCATGCAGTAAATACAATGAGGGAGGAAAGCAGAAAGTTTTTATAAAATTGATAGTATTTTGAGAACAGAAACATGGGAGTTAATGTATTGGATCAATGCAGTCTCTATGTAGTCCGTAGCTGTCACAGATAGGGTTTAAACCACAGGCTTCAGAGGCAGACCAAACAAAAGGCAATTGTAGTCTGGGGAGCTCTAGAGGGAAATTTTCTCCCACGTTTAAAGATAGGAAAAGCTTTAGAAATTTTCCCTGAGGCACAGGAGTTTATACGCCTTCTAAAGCATTGAAGGGCTGAGGTTTTTGTTTTGAATTCATAATTACAAACCCAGATATTATTGATATTCTTGCAAATGTCTAATCTCTCTGTAACTCCTCATGAGCTTTCAGACTCACAGATACATTGAGTCAAGAAATCCCAGAGCCTGACTGTTCGTTTTTGCTGTCAGTTTTGAGAATGACATCTAGTGCTGCTGGAAAGAATGTGAGCTTGTTAGCTTTGTTCCCCCTCTGCAAAATGGGCGCAGTAGCACTGTTACCATAATAGTGATTGTCAGAATATCTATGCCCTCCATACATCAGACACATAGGTTCCTAAACTGTGGATCCACCCAGAGGCAGAGGGAAGCAAGGTGTCATTCCTGAATTTATGCACCAGGTCAGTGGCAGCACTAGGAATACAGCCCTGCTCACCTGGGCTAATAAGCTGCCCGTTAGACCTAAGTCTCTGCCAGCCACCACTAAGTAATAAACATGACAAAGTATATCATTTATCCAGTTTTATGCAGTAGAGCACTGTACTTTGTGGTTCTCTAATCTCTGGTTTTTATATTGTGTATGAAATTAACAGAGGAGGAGTAAAAGCAGTGAATATAACGCAGATGTCAATGCTGATAGATTGTTAATAATCAGAATGTAACATGCCAAACAAATGTAACTAGGGAGAGTCAAGTGAGCATCTTTTTTTATTCGTGTTCTTTCTAGCTGCCTAAAGGTGATTGCTATATTGAATTGCATAAAACACACGCAGATAGATATCTCCTGGCAACATATTTACATAAAAGGAAGTTAAAGCAAAAAAAAAAACCACAACCTTCCCCAGGAAAACACTCTCTGCCCAAGACTATCTTCGCATTCATTTTAACTCATTCGCTTGTGACTGAATGGGTTACTCCAGCCTTGCTTACAGTAATTGATTGATGACTCTCCTCCCTCTTGTGAGGATGTAGCATAAGAAGCTGTGTAAAATGGAAGAAGCTTTTGAAGTGTCAAACTGGCATGAGAGAAAAATCTAGTCCCTGAATTTGAAGACTGCTGCAGGTGTTTAACCATCTGTATCTCTTGAAGAAGTGAGGGTTGCTAAGTGCCCGGTACCACTTATCCAATACTGAATCAACCAAACTGTTTATTCCTGCCTCTTTCTGCTGCTGAGACCAGTTGGGTGTTGCATTAGTGAGTCCCGAATACGCTGATGTCTGCTAGTCACAGTGCACACAAGTGCAGCCAAAACTATGCTTTGCACGTAACTTCAGCCAGTAGTTTCCTCATTGATTTTCTTGGAGGTTGCTGTGAAATTCATGGCAAACGTAGCTGGCTCTCATTATGCTAAACACCCCTTCAACAAACACCTGAAGGCAAGCAAATGGCTCAGTATGTGATGTCAGCGTGGGGGCTAGAAAGTTCCGTGTTTCCTTAATAGATGGTCTGGGAAGTGGTATGAAAACGTACTGTTACTAACCAGCAAAGGTTGTTTCCTAAAGTAATACTCATAAAGAAAATTCCATCCTATTCACAATCAACTCCATCCATATTTTAAATGGTAAGGAATATGGCTACAGTAAGATCTGTATATTCCCAGTGTCACAGTATGCATTTTAGGAACACTTTGCATTGGCAGTCAAGTGCAGTAGCTATAGATAAAGAAGGAATGAGGATCTGACTCTGCTCCTAGCTGTGCCCTGTACAAATGACCTTGTGCTCTGCACTGGAAGTATGAATACAACAATACCTGCCTTGCTGAAGTGCTTTGAGAAGTCTCGTAAAAGAGTAGAGTATTAATACTCCTATCTGGTAACATACAAACATAGTTTTGTTTTATAAAACAGTAATAGAAGAGAATTATGTGCATATATTTTGATGAGGTGATAAGATGTGGCAGCTTCTCGCTAAAATATTCATAGCTAGGCGTACCTTTCCCATCAAGTGACTATAAAAGCTGATGTAATGGAGTTCGAGATTTACTGTCTTCCTGCATAGTTTTGTACGAGTCTTTTTTTTTTTTCTCAGTTTGCAGCTCATCAGGGGATTGTTTTTAAACTGCAGGTGCAGGTATTTACAACGCAAACCAGATCCTTGGTTATTCAGAGATGGTATCAAGGTGGCTATATGTGAAAGATCTTGCAGCAGTTGACTTTGGGGGAGAATTGGGGTTGGGGGGCGAGCTGGGGATTCTGGAGAGGGATTATGATTGTGTTGGATTTGGAGCTGGAGTTGAAGGCAGCCCCTGGAGCAAGTAGATATTTTACTGGCTCTGAACTGGAATCAGTTTAGATGCCAATTGCCAGATATGGACTCCGAATGAGCTAAAATTGAAGCTGTGCACTAGAGTTAGGTCCTTGTGCAAGGCTTGTTTGATGCTCATGTCCAGTCTTTTAGTTGAAGTCATGTGGTGCACATTCTTAGCCTGTGTGCAACCTGTTAGGAGACTATTTTATGATTGCATTTGTCTGTTATGTCTAACCTGTCATTAATCTACCAGGTCCGTATCTCCTAGCTCTTTTTATTATAATCTTTTTCTTTTAATATGTTTAGGTATGGGACATGTTCTGTGGAACTGCACTCTCCAAGATTATATCTTTTCCTGTTTCCAAATGGCTAGTCATTCAAAAACATTTCCATCCTGGTTTGTTGAGGTGCATGTAGGGTTATGCTGGAGTGCTTTAAATGAACAATTTCTCATAAGCAACTCCTGAATCATCTTGAAGCTGTAGGCCAAGATCAAGAACAGAGCTATGGCAACTGTCTCCATGCATGTTTTTTTCCTTTTTTTATTTTAGTGTTTGTCTTCTAGTGTTTTTATTATTTAGCAGACTGCTTACCTGAAGTGCCTATAAAAGAATCTGGCTTATCTTGTAAAAAAATATACTGTGCAAGGAGGCCTTTTGACAAGGGTACAAAACATGAGTGGTGTTTTAATAATCTCCAAATATGAAAGACAGTAGAAGATATACACGCAACTGTATCTCAGACCCCAAAAGATGACTTGAGTTCTGTGAAAAGACATTTTCTGAGTTATACTTGATGTATGTACACTCTAAAACCCCAACGGTGGCTGTCTGCAACATTCACCACAGCAGTGTAGAGTTCAGCCTTTCTCCAACATTAGAAGAGCATTTGCTCCCCAACCTCAGTGGGCTGCTGTGCGCCCTGCAGAACATGCCGTACAGAGTGGATGGCACATGGCTGAGAGTGCAACATGATGAATCAAGAGAACAAATCACAAGACTGCTTCTTTACCCTCCAGTTAATGAGCAAATAGTCCAACATCTCTTCCAAAGGCACATTCATTATCATTCTAATTAGCAAAATGTAAAAAATTGATTTGCATACCTAAAGGAAGAAAAACTCCCTCTGAGAAATGCTAGAATTACCGGCTTAGGAAAAATAAAAGATGATTCTCTGAAGCAAATCTCGTATTTTCTGCTGCAATTAGCTGGGGTTTTAAAAATTGTTTATTCTAAGCCTTTAAATGTCTTTTAAAGTATCAAGTGGCTGACTCTGTACTTGGAATCAAAATACAGCTGATTTCAAATCAAGAGAGTTTTAAGATTCTCCTTAGATCCATGAAGTTGTTCTGATGATGCAAATCTTTGAGCTGATTTTATGTCAAGATAATCTGACAAAAAGGAAGCCAATACACTTATTTTTATATTTCTCTACGTTATGAAGAATCCAAGGGCAGAAAATCTGTCATTTTCTGTCTCTGAAGTATCAAACACCTTTTCATGACTCATAAATAGTGAATAGGAGGAGTATTTGTTAAAATTATATTGCAGGAAAAATCCCTGGCATTCACATAATGTCTTGTGTGATCAAATGCTTTACAGACATTAATTAGAGTTGATTTGAATCAGTAAAACAATATTGAGACAGGTCTATTAAACAGCCCAGAGTGAATAATTATAAGATTGAAATTATACATACCGGTGTTTCATATTGCTTTGTAGGAATGATATACATGATCTATGGTTATTAATAGTGTTTACTGGACTGAGCAAAGCTCCGAGTTCCTGTTCTATGTAATTAAAACCTGGCACAGAAAATAAAGTGTTGTTATAACTGTAGTTGGTTGTTTTATGTCAAAAGAGATACGGAATGTTCAACATATGGTGAAACAAGTCATATTTGTAATCCAACATGTATTCAGCGTTTTAAAGAAAATGTGTGGCAGAAATATGTCTAATCTAATTGCAAGTAACTCAAAATTCAGCAGAACTGCAGATTCAAGCAGTAGCTCTGGAAAAATGTTCAGAAGATTGATGAGGATGATCTTTTCCTTCTAAGCTTTTGGGTGTAGCAGTAGTCTTTCATCTGTGTATGCTGGTTGTGGCTGGGACAGAGTTAATTTTCTTCACAGTAGCCAGTATGAGGCTGTTTGGGATTTGTGCTGGAAACAGCATTGATAACACAGGGACGTTTCCATTCCTGCTGGGCAGCGCTTACACAGAGCCAAGGCCTTCTCTGCCCCTCACCCCACCCCACCCGCGAGGGGCTGGGGGGTCACAAGGGGTGGGGAGGGGACACGGCCGGGACAGTGACCCCAGCTGACCCCAGGGGTGTCCCACACCGTATGGCGTCATGCTCAGCACATAGAGCTGGGGGAAGGGGGGGGGGGACACGTTGGGAGTGATGGCGTTTGCCTTCCCAAGTCACTGTTACGCACGATGGAGCCCTGCTGTGCTGGGGACGGCTGAGCACCCGCCTGCCCCTGGGGAGGAGGGAATTAATTCCTTGTTTTGCTGTGCCTGCGTGCGCGGCTTTTGCTTTGCTTATTAAACTGTCTTTATCTCAATCCATGGCTTTCCTTGCTTTTAACTCTTCTGCTTCTCTCCCCCTTCCCACTAGGGGCCAGTGAGCGAGCGGCTGGGTGGGGCTTAGCTGCAGGCTGGGGATAAACCACAACACTATATTTGACATCCTTGGAAAGCAGGGTCCTGCTCTGTGGCTAGCACTCTGTGGAGCTATTGTCACACAAAGATGCTATTTAGAGAGGCGTGACTTCATTAAAATTATTTAGATATTCTTTCCTGAATTTAGGGCTCCTTTTAAACCTTTATTCAAACCTCACAATTGAAATGCTGCTCAACAGCGTGCATCAAAATTCCCAGTGACCAAGTCCTTCCAAAGCATAATGGACTTTTTATAAGATGTTGTGGCTTCAGAGTAAAAACAGTAATTTAGCCCATAGTATGTAGACGGAGCGTGTTTAATTCAGAATTTAATGTGTGTGTATATTTACGTGTGTGTATATATATAATAATCCTTCAAATGTAAATGAAAACACAATCTATTAATGTGCTGTAATTTTTCATGTTCTAGCATGCAAAATACTAATCTTTGTTCTGATAGTTTCATATACAGTAGTTGCTTCACCCGCTGATCTGTGATATATAGTATATAGCTTCTAATTTTAATATAATACTTGGGATCTGAAAATTCAGGCAAATAATTTCTATTGTTTCTTACCAAAATGTGCAAGCATCTTTGCAAGAAATGTAGTTGGTTGTCTTCATCCTGATTGCTGCCATGGGAGATCATTTTCTAGCTTTGCTAGAAAAAATGTTGCTAGGTTATTTGGTTGTTTTTTTCAGGGATATCACTTGAAGTTAATTTTATCAGATAATATCTATGAGAAGACTGAGTATTTCTTTACAAAAAACCCAAACAAACGGCACAAATACTGAGCCCACCCGCAGCACATCCATATTTATTTGTCATAGTGATGCTAAAACCAGGAAGCAGCCAGTGACTGAGCCATCCATCAGTTAGACACGTTACATATTTATCATTATTATGAAAATGTGGATTGATGGCCGGTGAATGCATTTCTGAGTTTCCAAGTCTTCCACTGTTCATTTCTTTGTGAAAGGGAAGCACCAGTTTCTCAGGGTTGTTATACAGGTGACCATCACCGTGGGCTGAGGTTTGAAGTGGCAGAGAAAGTAATAAGGTAATGTTGACACTGGGTATGAGTTTGGGAGGTACCACCTGTCCTGTACAAGGGAAGAGAGAAGAATTAATTGAAATTAGGTTGCTGTTATTCTGAGTGCCTTATCGTGTCTAGCCCTCCATGAATAGCTTTTATTTTTATTAGCAAGTTTACGGAAAAAAATTGCATAAAATATGACACTTGTCCTTCTGCAGAAAGAGGCAGTGGCCAGGTCACAGTCTGTACAGGAGCACGATTTACACTTGCAAAGTACGGTTGTGCACTTACAAGCTCGGCATGTGCTATCCACTTTTTTCTCTTAGTTTTTATTAATTCAGGGGGGAAGAAACAAGTATTTCTAAACCAGTAATTTTTCCCTGTACATGTCTACACAAAGTACGTATTGTGATGAGAATAAAGCTAAGAAGCTGGGGACTATCTAAGACTGTAGGAACAGGAATCTGTAAACAAGCTCATCCAAGATATTGTCAACAAGAGACATACATTTATGGTGAAATGGCTTTCACAGTAGAAACTATTAGGTCCTTTTTTTTTATCTGTTCTCTGGCAGAGGAATGATTTAAAGTGAACTTCAACTCACATTTCAAATAATAGATGACAGGAACTCATCCATTTCAATCTAATACATTGCACTGCATATGTATGGGGGAGATTTTAAAAGAAAACTAGGGAGTTATATTTCCAAGTGAGCCACTAGATTTTTAGATATGGTATTTCCTCCTCACTTTCCTTCTGTTAAGTTTATTGGCATCCCTGAGTAGAAGAATGCACTTTTGTGTTAGATATTGCTCTTTGTCTTACACCAGCTCTAGAGCTGGGGTGCAGGGCTGGGGTACCTCTGGTTGGTTGATTGGTTTGTTTGGTAGTCTGACTGCTGTTTGATACCTTAATGTTGTTGTTGTTGTTGTTTTTTGTTGTTGTTTCTCAAGTATTCGTTTCCTACTTTATTCACATAATGTACAATTCACTTTCCTAAAAAGCTGTCAGTGCTCAGAGCTCTCTCCTTCCATGTGCCTGAAATACATGAACTCCAATATCATAAAACTGAAAGTAATTTTATTTATCTTTTTTTAGGTTTCAGTGTTGGGTGTTTGGGGGAGGGAATGTTCTTATTGATCTATTTGATTTGAATTGTGGATAATGACATTCCCTATTGAAAATGTTCCTCTAAGTGTTTGAGAATCCACAGATGAGAGAGACTTCCAGGAGTGCCAAGCTGAGGGTGCTGGGTGCTTTCACACCCATTACTCTGCTTGGGAGTAGAATCTGGAGCCTTAGATTTTTGTTGGGAGCAGATGTCCAGACTGAAATCCTGGACACGGCAGAGGATGACTGGCTCCCTTAAAGATGACAGTCACAGGTTTTTGTCCTAACTTTTAATGGATGAGGACCTCATTCATTACTTCCAAGATGCTTCAGTATGATTTGGACGTGGCATACCAGGTCCTTAATGCATATGCTGCATGTAAACCAAAGCAGATGCTAGCATAAAATGTGTCAGAGTTGCTCTAGGAGGAAAATCAGTCTTTTGTGGTTCCAGGCAGTTTTCCTGCATGAACAGAATGTTTTATTTTTGAAGATAACTACTGTATGATATGAATGACAGATACACTTTCTTTTTGAAAGAAACAAAGTGTGTCATCAGTGTTTTACTTTCCAGTGAGCTACAAAGTTATGGTGATCTTCAGCTGATGAAAGCAAAAAGAAATTATTTTAAAATTAAGAGGGTTGGGGCATTTTGGCACAGTAGAATGGAATGATATTGGCATCGTAAATTGCCAGTCATTAGAGTTGGCTGGAAAGGTTCCCATCAAGGCAGTCACAAAACCAAAAGATACTAGAGTAAACAACTACCTGGAACCTGACAGTGAGTGAATCCTGGGGGAAGCAGGCTATGTGTGCCAAATGAGCTTAAGTGACAGTATTCTTTTCATATCCATTTGTTTATCAATTATTGTTGTTCTTACTTTCCCTTTCATTCAATTCATTTCCCTACTCTTGGAAAAAGTCGCATTTAATAATGCTAACCTGTACAGAAAAGTATATGCATATTCATGAAACTCATCAATTATTGGCAAAATCGAATTGAGTCAGCACTGACCACGGCAAAAAGCAATTAAATGTACTTGTCTTGTGAAAAAAAAAATCAATCTCAACTGAATTTTTTTTTCTTGGACACATAGAATTTGAAATACATTTTGATGAAAAATAAAACATTGAAGCATATAGATGGAGAATCTCATATTTCTTGTCTGTAAAGTTCTATCCTTGCTCATTAAAGTAGTGTATTTTAACACCCTAGAAATACAGGAGATTTTAAAAGGATCTCTGGGGTTAAAATTTAAATTCAGAAATCCCCAAAAGTTTGCCATGCATTCAACTTGACTAATTCTAGTGAAAGTGTCTTAAAGTGTCTTCTGCCTCCTTTTTGTCATTCTGCGGGAATTGACTCATTCTCTGTAGGGAACATTTCCGTGACTGTCACAAGATGTTCAAAATCCGATGACGAGCATGGGTAAAAATTCTTGACACAAAAGTGTCCTGTCAGAAAATACAGATTAATCAGAATTTAAGTGTTTCTCAGGGACACATGAAGTCCTTTGAAATTATAGGTAGAAAAATGTGTAAGTCAGTAGGTTCAACTTTGTCATTGCATTTCACCTCATTCCACTTGGACTTTTAAATTTTGTCCCTTTTTATTACCCTATCAGTGAAATGTTTCCATGCTCTCAGGACTGTATCACTGACGATTTCTGCTCACCTGAAAATTTTGAAATTTTTTGGTTTGTTCTGATGTGACACACAAGTTCCCTTCTATTTCTGCTGGAATGGAAGTTCTAATTTCCAGTTGTGTTCTAGATTTCCAAACCTGTTCTCAATTTTTGTGTGATCAAACATATCCCCATGGAAGACTGATCTAAAGCAGAGCAACTGCTTTGAGAAATCCACCAACCAATGTAAACCCATTAAGAAGTTGTAAAGATTTTCTGCAGTAATCTTATGAGGAATTTTTGCCTCATATAAGCCTTCAAAGATCCTATTTCTTGAGCTAAACAGTCCTTATATCAGACTCTTCAAATTAAAATTGAGCTTGGAGGAAATTAGAGAATTTTTCTAGTGCTGCCAAAGGAAAAATATGATGAGTCTTCCCTTGAGGTGTCCAAAATTTCCTGGGCACACGTAAGCCACATGCCAGGGTTTTTGCTATTGAAAAGAGCACATGTGGCTTCTGCTTTTTTTTTTTCGGTCGTATTTTTGTCAGTGTCCCCATTTCACAGTCAAAAGATGCTGAAAGAGGTATCTATGAACATGTTTATGTAGGTAAATTTGAAGTAATTTGCATTTCAGGTATTCGTGTGCAGCTCCTATTGATGCTAATGGGATTTGCACACATTAATTTCATCACATCCGAATGGAAATACATCCCTTGCTATAATTCACATTCTCCCTTTCATTTGGAATCTTTTTATATTCAGCCATTTATAATTTATTCTCCAAAACTGGTTTTGAATCTTAACAACGGTAACTTGAAAAATTACGTTAATCTGTTTGAGGTGACTTAACCTCTTTTTTCCATCAGTTGGTCCATGAGTCAGATTTCCTTGATAAGACACTGATACTTGCACAGACTGGTAATAGCACTAATATTTTTTGTCAGTTGTAAGATTTCTGAAGCATATATTTTTAAATTCAATTCAGTGGTACCATTTTAAAAGAGCATTTTAAATTATTTAGCATTTTTCCCCCTAGAGACAGAGCCATACGAATTTTTAAATTATTATTGTTGTTGTCAAATACCAATGGCTTATGTGAGTCTGCTGAATATTTTTTTCCACTGATTTTTCATATGTGCACTTATTTCTTGACTGGGGGTGTGTGATTGGAAGTTGCCTGGGGCCATTCACTTGAACAAGGATTGCTTTAGGACTACCGGATGTGATTCTTGGCCCATGCACGCTCACCTCCTGTGTACAAAATCGCAGGAAATTAGATGAACCTGAGGAAAGCCCGGTAGCTCTCAACTCCAGCCTCTTCCAGAATTCACCCCACTCCAGCTGCTTGACAGAGGGTGTAAGTAAAACCACAAGGAGAATTAGTCATGGGGGAAAAGGCCTCTTTTTACTGTTGTTTCATCGGTAGTTCCTAAGGAAGTAAATCTAGAGCCTATTCCAAGTAGGTGTCAGAAATTACAGCTTTTTAAAAGTTTTTTCCATGTACACATTTCTCTGCAAGAATATATGGTTAGGGCTGGGAGGACTTCTGTAATTTTGTGTAGGCTTATAACTTCTGAGGTAGTGAACAAATATAACAAATCTATTATAAAAGCATTCAAGTGATCCACATGCGTTTCTAGTCTTGAATGTAATACAACCTTCGGGTTTTTTTCTATTTTTCCACCAAACTTTGCTATTTTTCCACACCTGTGACATCTCTCAGATCTCCTGTTCTTCACCTTCTTTATTTGTTCCAATATCTTTACTCTTTCCCCTTACCTTGTACCCCTATTCAGTGAACTTAATCCTTGGGCTGGTGGACTCGTGCGCCGCTGCAGTGAGGGCGTTGCCTGGGGAGCTGTGCAGGCACTGACAGACTGCGCACAGCTGGGATTCGGTAGCACCGAAGTGTGGGCTTTCTAAATTGCCATCTGAGATTTGGGCATGCCAGGAACCTCATCAGGTTGGTGTGTTATTGGACACATACTGGAAATATTTTACTGTACATTTTGAAATAGTAACAAGAAAATCAGTTTGTAACTTCTGCTCCTAATACCACTCCTTCAGGGGAACGTGTTGTGTGTAATCAGGTGAAACCACTCACTCCTACTGTGTTTTCGTATGTAGGATAGAAGAAAGCAGAATGAAATGCATAGCAATTAGTAACTTCCCTGTGAATACATGTATGGTAATCTTTTCAATTTTAGTACTGTAGCTTGCAAGCAGATCTGGGAGGTGTGGAAGGGGTCTACGTAGGGTATGATCCCAACAGTTCATACGATTAGCAAGAATTAACATATATTTCCTTTATGCTGAATTTTTCATTTTTAACAGCCTGCATTCTAAAGAAAACTGAATTCTATAATTGAGCATATAAATGTGGTGTTATTTCATATTCATGTTATCTTGATGCTTGACAGAAAGATAATTTTAATTATGCAAGTTGGTTTTTGTTAGCCTTTTGAGAGCATTCCTTGGGTGTCAAGCCTCATTGTTTTTCCTGCTGCCATTTTCCTTGAAGGAAAAACTCAAGGACTGCATGCTGACAGCCATATATCCTGCACTGATAATAGTTACATTTCTCCCATACAACAGAAGATAGATTCCTATGGAATTGCTCTTATTTTAGGTGAAGAGCATCACAAAATGAGAGAGAGCAGAACTCCATTTTTTTCACAGAAGAAGATGGGATGAGCCAGGTTCTTATCATTACACACTTGATAGTAGTGTCTGGACTTCTCTGATGAGAAAAACTATGATTTGCATCTGTTTTGAAAAGAAGCAATTGACCATCACGTGAGATAAAGGTAACGTGCACACCTCTTCTGCAACAACTTGCATTGCAGTCAGTACAAAACGGCTGCTTGTCTCTGTAACTGAGACAGATCCTTGGTTATTTCAAGGTGTTATGTAGTGAAAACAATGAACTAGTAATTGGCTACAGTTGTGTTTCTAAAACAGATTTTAAACATTTCCTGACTTCTTGTTATAGAAAAGAATAACTTTCTTGAGAAGCGACTAGTCGGGCAGTCCAGGGATAGCTTTCCTTCTTCTTTTACTGTAATTTCTTGTCTCCACTCAACCTTGCCGAGGTGTTTGATCCTGTAACAATTACAGTAAACGTTCAGCTGGTTTTTTGGCAAGTAGAGCAGTGTGCTGGTTCTCTTTGTTTTCTGCCGTTTCTGCTTCTAAGGGCATCACACTGATAGGAGCCGGTGCCCCTCCACAGCGCAGAGGGACCAGCTGTGTGAAGGCTGGCGTAATTTCTGTATTGACTTCAAGGTTTCCAAAGACAGAAGGACTTTCACTGTGGCAAGGATCTCTCAAACCTTCTTCACTCAGAGATTTAAAACCATCCACCTGAGCAGTACTGCATCTAGGTTATCTACAGGGGACGGGGGGGTGGTACCCCTAGAAACTGTCTTTGCAGCTGTTTCCTATTTCTCATATCCCCAGGAAGGGAAAAATGCTAACCCTGGGGGAAAGCCTCTCTGAGGACTGTGCAAGGTTATGTGCTAATAGGGGAAAGCAAGGGGATCCCTTTGCAAAAAAGGAGGACAGAAGTGAGAAAGAGGAACACAGAGGCTAAAGAGTACTGTAAATATCAGTGACATGTTAAATATCAGGTCTGGAAAACAGTAGCCTCGCTGTTTTGCAGTGTGCCCTTTGCGGACCAGAAGGGATGAATCAAGTTTTCATGTAAAATGCTGAGCTTTCTTCTTTAGCAAAAGTTTAGCAATACGTAGATCATTGATAAAGTCCTGAGCCCTAGTGTAATGGTTGCTTGGTCTGTCTTTCATACGCGTGTGGCTAAGCCATTCTCATACAGCTCCAGTCAGTTTCTGACTCGTCTGGCACACTAAACCAAGTGAAACGAGAACATGAGCTGGGAATGAGAATGTAAATGGGATTTCATGGCACTGTGATCAAGAAGAGACAGTGCTTTATTCATGTAGGCTTGCTAGAAGACCATTTAAGAGGAATGAAAACAAAAATACCCTCAGATTTGTTTGCGTAGTAACGTTTCACCTCCATCCAATATCGGGACCACCATTCCATACACCAAAACACACCTCTTGATCACTACAGACAGGCTGTGTCCATGGAGAACCCCTTCTGTGTTCTTGGGTTTTATTCCCTCTTCTAAAAATAGAAAACCATTGGTTTTGTTTTACCTGTAGATATTATTATTATATTTAAAAACTTTCTTTATGAACAGAAATCATACCCTCACAATTAATTCTAGTATTAAATAAGACAGTTTTTTCAAACATATGATTTAAATGCTCATAAATATTGAAAAGTATATTTGTGCTATTATGGGATCCTTTAAAAATCTTTTTTAAACACAAGCTGATTTTTAAAATATTGCTTTAGTGATGGGACTACTCAATTTCTTTGTAAATTATTGACATTATTTTAGGGGCGCTGAACTCAACATCCTAGATTCAAATGCAGCAAAGGTCAAACCTAGCTACATTCTCAGTTGCTGAATATCTGTATAAAACAAATATTGTTAAACAGGCTTCCTTGGTATCATGAGAACGGCAAGACCCATAGGGACCAGAAGAGGTGAGCGCTGGTGTTGGTTTGAGCCTTGCTGGAGCAGATTTCCAGCACAAAGGTCCCGTGCATTGGCGGAGAATTTGGCAGGGGCCTTTTTTGCCAGCAAATGGCTTAGCTGGGTCAGGACTTGCAGGCATTTGTTTTGGTCATGTTCTTTGCAAAAGGAATATTGGAGTATACAAATCTCAGGGGTTGTTAGGCTGCTACTTTTCAATCATACTGAATTCAAAGAGAAAATGGTTCTCTTTCAGCCCTGTGCAATCAGGACTCGCAGTGTACTGGCTTTCTAATCTGGAGATGAAACAAGCACTCCAGATTGTTCAGAAACAATAGAGACCCTGATTGTTTAATACACTGATAAGAATGTGTTTAAAAAATAAATTATCTACTAGCTGCTGGGATTGCTTGAAATTCCATTAAACACTAATGAGAGAAGGCATCACAGACAAATTAATAAACACCCTACGCACTAACCTAGAAAATAGCAGCCTAAAACCTTTGATGCTAAACTGATTAAAATGAGAAACATATTTCATGTGAAACCACTCGGCATATTTCAATGTATTAATTGAGGCATAATGAAAATGGAAGATACAGCATAGAAAAGGAAGAATACACATCATAAAGCAGGCCACAGTTCTGCAAAACGGTTGTATGCAAATGCAGCCTTAGTTGCGTGCACATGAGCAATTCCACAGCGCTAGAAAGAGCATATAAAATAGTTAAATATATTAAGATTTTGGTGCATTTTGGTTGGTGAAATCAACGAAAGGGGTTTTTTTCAGTGAATTTGTGCATGTGTTGTAGGATCATAAATTCTTCATATGTACGAAAAATCATCCAGTCCTGCATCTCCCATTGGTTCTGAGGTAGGTTTATAAAATAACTTGTACTGGGTGTGAGAGGAAGGTTGAAGGGAAACAATGTTGCATTTAAAAGACAAATCTCATGTATTATACCTTGCTTAGATAAGCATAAATTAGAAAAGAAAGAACTAAAAAAAAAGAAAACTGGTTGTAGTAAAGAAAAAGGAAGATGCTGGTGCATCTGTCCAAGGCATTGTGTGCATTCAATACTTTGCCATTCAATGAAAAGGGGTTGCCATAACAACCATCATACCTTGTGAGGATGATGGAGATATAACACATCTCCTAAAGAAACTCAGCGCCAGCTTGTTGCACAGCACACACACACGCATAAAAAAAATCATTCTGAGTGCGTGAGGAGTCCTGGCCCAGGTCATGTCATCTGAATCCTCATGCAAAGAGGACTCCTGGGCACAGGTACTTGTCTCTCCGACAAAGGGCGAGGCTGATGGTGCCTGTGTTCCTGTCTCTTGGACCATAGCTGGGGCAGTAGGGATAAGCTGGTAGCCAGGGAAGGGTTATCTTCTCCTATCTGGAGCAAACAAGACTATGGCTCCAAAACAAGTATCTTCTGCTTTCATGAAATCTTTAGTGTAGCTGTGGTTGGAAAATCAGTTAGTTTGGCCCAGCTAAAGAGCTGTGAGAAAGAAGGGACGTCCCCAAACTCACTTAGAGTCAGAGCTCCCTCCTGGACACTTCTAACGCCAGGTGCACTTCACATCTCCTCCATCTCAGTCTGGCCAACGTAACCTTTTCAGCAGAGAGCTCCCTGCCTCTCTGTGAGCCCCTGCACAAAACCTTATTCAGGGAAGAGCCTTCTGTGAGATTTCATGTGCGTGCACAATCATCTTAAGCACAGGTTCTTTTGCAGTAGCAGCACTGTAGCATTTAGAAGTGGTCTTTGGCATTCATGTGTCTATTCATCAAATGTCTGTCACATGAAAAAAGTACTGCTTTGTGTTGCACTTCATCCAATGAGATATATGTGCAGAGATAGTGTATGATTCAGTATGGTCATGCCCTATAAGTAAAAGTGTCATCAGATCGTGATACAGAGCACATGAAGTCTGATTGAAAATCTTCCATGCCTACAGCTGTCATTATCTGGGGTGACAATCTTGCTGGTGTAGAGAGCCAGTAAGCAGTATGGGCAGAGTCTTTTCAGGCACTATATGTGCTAGGAACCATGCCCATTCACCTTTGCTATATACTTGTAATCTCTGTATAAAAGCTGGGCTCTAGCTACTAGTAGCTATTAACTGAGCTCTTTCAAATCAGTATTTAAAAAAAAAACCAAAACCCAACCCAACCAAAACCCAGTGTGTTGTGTGTGTGTATATGCATATATAAGCATTCCTTTATTTGTATTCAGTTTCTAATTTTTAATGTAGTGTTTGGGCCTCTCTTTCTGTAGGAACAACTTGAACTAAACAATATGTATTTTTAAAGAAAAGTGAGCGGTCTCAGTTATCCATTCAATGTCAGCAATAGGGGGGCTCAAAGTCATTGGTTACCACGAGTCAATGAAATCACAGTCGTCTTCACAGCCTGGCCCAGATCCGAAGCCTCTTTAAACCAGCAGGAATCTGTGAATTGATTTCACTGGACTTTACAGCAAACTAAACAGCTGTTCCTCTTCATCTTGTAATTCTTTTTGACCATTGTTTCAAAGTTCATGTTTAAATATATTCTTCCACAAATGACAAATAATTTTTTGCAGCATTTAGAAAACTGGTACGAAATGTGTCTGTTATCTGTATGAATCAAAGCTGCATCATGAGGTGTGACACAAAGCACAAAGACTTCTTTCATTGAAATCAGTAGGAGCAGGAACAGCCCATTATTCATTTTTGATGGAAAGGGAAGAGGAATAAACCCTCCACAATAAAAAACAAAGCAGTAGAAAGTAATAACCTGCACCCAAACAGCAAGTGCATACTCAGAAGTGTCTGAAAGCAGGCTTTTCTTCTGGTATTCATGGATCTTATTTTATTCCTGGCAATGGAAGGTGGTAATATTTGGTGGTGCTAGAAGTTCTATTTTTGGTTAAGTAATAGGCTTCACTTCAGATCTAGCTATTTTAGGTGCAGTATATTATTTATATTCATTGAATAGGTGTGTTAGTCACAAAGGATTTCTGTATCTCTAGTTACGTATTGTCATCAAATAGATTGCGGAGTAATCATACTGTATTTACAAGACATGAATTTATTCTACATTGATTCATTTTTACCCTCAAGTCTGTTCACTGTCTGAAATACAAGAAATTAAGCGTGCTTTAATATTTTGAAATAAAGCACATAAATCTTCTGGCAAGTATGATGTATGCTGTCCTGGTTCCTGCATGCTTACCTTAACCAAGCTTTCCACATGTTAATTGAAAAATCCCAACGCTTCTACATTTAAAGATATCATGAATGTCATATATTTCTCTAAGAAAAATTTTCATTTGTGGATAAGGTGCAGTATAAATGCTATTGAAATATTTAAGGAGAATCACAGGATATATTAAAACTGAATCCTCTCAATTTCAGACTCATGGAGCAGAGGGCTTTGAGCAGTAAAAAAACTGAAAGCGCGGCATAAGTGTGGTAGAGAATGTTTATCTGTGGTGACCAAAACTCATTATTACCAATGTCTCTTTCAATAATAGCTTTTATTTGGGCTGACTGAATCTATGGAAAATAAAGACTTTTTTTCATTAGGGCCGGTTTGTGTCAGCAGTAAGGGTAGTTCCTGAGTACAGGCACATCGATTTAGACAAATGAAAAATTGTTTCCCCATTTTGCACCTTCACCTAGTTCTATAGGGACAGTTTCTTTTGGAAGGCTTTTACATCTTTTCTTATCATCTCTGTATCCTTCTCAATGTTTCTGTGTCTCTGGTCTTGATTTTGATGAAGCCAGAAGCACAGAAATACCATGAGATCAGGATTTATTTGAAACCCAAACTGTGTTATAGCCTTTGTTTTGGATTCATCCTAGTTTGTGCTGGAAAACTGGAACTAGAGCCAAGCCTGAACCCTTTATTCAGGCATCATTATTATCAAAAGCAGCACTAGGTAAGGACACAAATATTTGGTCATTAATGATACATTGGTTTGCTTGCCAGAGTAACGCAATAAAGCCCCACGGTGTGGAACTGACATAGTGTCTCAGAGTATATAACCACCAACATTGTTAGTCTCTCTGAAACAGTGTAATACATTTTTTTTTTTTTTTTTTACATCTTTCTCATGAACTTTTTAAAGCCTCTGCTGGCTTTGTGGGCTTATTGCAGTGAGTTTGAAATGATGTATTAAATAAGAAAGGCAGGTTCTACTCCACAGTCACTACTGCGTGGTGTTGGATGATGGTATAGTGAGCTCATAAAAAGCCAGGACAGGTCTGAGCTTTATAAGAAAGAGAAAGAAAATTTCACTGCAAACATCTTACTGCTACTCCTTCACACAGCGGAACTGGCTGTGATTAGCGATCGCCCTAACGCTGTGTCTTTGCTATGTTTTTCCTGCTCCTTTCAGCTGGTAAATTCTGCAAAGGTGGACTTTCCTAAGTCTTTAAGTTCCTGAGCAGGACTTTCCTACCTCAGTATTGAACTGATACCTAGTAGGGCAAAATGGAAATTGTGACTCGGCCAATGTCTTCCTGCATGACTTTGCCCAAGTTATTTAGGGAAAGAGTGAAACGTTGCTTAGCAGGAGTAGCCCTGTTCCAAGGATGGATTTTGTTTTTTATCCAGTGACTTATCAAGCACAAGCTCTACTTGAGTTCATAATTCATTTTTTTAGTTGATTTACTTGTTTTTCTTTTTATTTTGACTCTTGTTGCTCTTCCCTCCATTTCCCACACATAAAGGAGAGCAAGAGGACAGCTTTTTCTACCAGTGATTGTTCTTCTTCATTGGACTGAAGGACACGATGTACACTTTTTTCCAGGTCTTAACACCGTTAGACCTGCATTTTGCTTTGCACTGTAATACAAAGAATAATACTATCTATATATGGCAAATAGAGTTTTGCACGGGAGTGTGGTTCTTTTTATATGTCATTCTAAAGACACAGGCACAGCCAGAAAGAAAAAAGCTAGAAGAAAACATGAAAAAGTACAATAGAAAATGAAGGAAAAGAGGGAATAATATGTATATATTCATTTGTCTGTAATCCACTTCTGTCTGGATCTTATTGATCTATGATACTGATATCATAGTTCAGACTCTATCTGAATTTTAATCAAGCTTGTTCATGTGATTTTATCATGTTCTTTGAGAGATGTTGATTGAATGTTAATTTGGCTTGATGTTGGAGACAGGGAAAGCAGAGCACTGGTAACAGTGAAAAGTTCAACCAAAATGCATTTACTTCCAAAATAATGGACAAGCTTCAGCCCTCACAGCTGTGCAAGTGCAAGTAGCTTTTATGGATGTTACAGCAGTGATTGTACTCTCAAGATTTATTTGCAGCAAGATAACTCAATTGAATTACTAATAAGCTATGGTGGATAAATGCATGCTTGTGTGGAAGCCACACTTCTTGTGCCCCTACACTTGCACACATACGAAAGACTAAAGAGTACGCAGTAACACCACATAGGAGATACACTAATGCACTCAGCACTAAAGATGCTTGGTCCAGCTTGACCCAGGAGGTCTGCAGACTTGGAAAGTGGAAGGGAAAATGTAAAGTTTGGGTTAGAAATGTATTAACACAGCATGAGAGGAGCCTATCCAGCTGTGTAGAACTGGAGTTCTTGTCATTTCTTATTAAATGTATCCTACAAGTCAGTATGACTCATCAAACAGGATTCTGTCTTTTATTCTGGTTCCCGATAGCTGGCATTAAAATTTACATTTTAAATGAAGGAAAATAATTGTGGATAATCCCTTCTAATTCAATTTGAGTTTTAAAACATTTTTTTTCTCTAATGGTATTGGCTTTATAATAAAGTAGGATTGAAGTTTGTAAAGTAAAGAGAAGACGAAGTGAATATGAACTTTGAAGAAACCTGTTGATCTCCAAATAGTTTTGCATAATAATTCAAAATAGTGAGATGTGCAGGTTATGCCCATTTACACAAATTAAGTCTGCAATTCATGCACAGTCACAAGTGGGCTCCAAACCTTTTACAAAGTCCAACACAATTGCCTCCTGGTCTTTCTCATTATCTATCAGCAGGTTGTTACCGCTATGTTAGGTAAAAAAAAAAAAAAGAAGACCTTATTCTTCTTTTCAATCTATAATACTTTTTTCTAATGCATATATGTGATGCTTAAGGCAGTTTAGCACAATTTTAAATTTTTATTATAATTGCAATAGGTGAAAGCAGTCTGTCAGTACTAGCACAATGTGTACTTATTTTGTGAGGTGCTGAATTTCTTCATGAGACTCCTAAAAGGAAAAGACTAAAAATTCACTAAATCATCCAAGATTGGAGGCATTAAGGACTACTGTACGCTGACTGCATCTGCCCAGTCTCGATCCCCAGCGCAGGGCTTTCCTTTTACCATTATTACCTACTTTTCTGTACTGTGCTTGTTGGCACAGTGAGCAGCACCATCTGCCTCTCACAAAATGATGTGTCTAGACAGCTTTGAGTACCATTCAAGAGGTCATCGGAAGTGGGGTGGATTGCAGGTCCCTGTGTAGCTCCATTGTGGGGAAGAAGCAAAATAGGCCTTCCCTCTGTGGAGTGAGTCGGTCAGGTGGCTCCCAAACTTGTCAGACCACTGCAGCAGCACGTCTTGTGCGGGTTTGCTGGGAGCAGGCTGCCTGGTGTCCCGTGCGAGGGGCACACAGCGCCGACCAGGGCTGCTGGGCATGGCCGGTGCCTTCCTGATGGACCACAACAGAACAGGTCTTTGTAGCAGCTTAAGCAGCCTTTGGTACAGAGTTCATTTTTCTCCCTAGCTATTTCAGACAGAAAAGGCTTTTGTGTAGCTAATTGCAGAAGAACAATAATTCAGGAGATGCTTCTGTTAAGATGGTATTAACTGGGTGTGAAGAAAGAGGTACTGAATCCCCTTCACTCAAAGGAGTATGGATGGGTGTGTGCATTTCCTTTAAAGGTAATAGGTAATGTAATCAGATATAACATATGATGTGGAGGCTTTAATCTGTATATTAATAGAAGCTCTATTCAATATAACTGATCAGTAGATTTGATGAGGTTTGGCAATCTATTTTTGGAAAAGCTTTCTTATTAACATGAGATCTGTAGAGACTTGGTTTTCTTTTTAATCTCTCTTTGCCAATAATATCGCTGTCTTTGCATTTGTACCTAGCCTTTATTGCTGAACCCGCACGTGTCCTCCAGGTGCTTTCCTGTGAATCCAAAGTGTTAGGGGCATGATCCAAGGCCCTGGAAAGTCAGAAAGAGGGTTTTTTTTTCTAGCTAGTAGTCTTTGAAGTAAGCCTCTGGTGGATAATTTAGTCAGATGCTTGTTGAGACGTGCTTCATAGCCTGAACCCATTACACTATTGCACTGTTGTCTGTCCTCAGGCTGCCTATTAATTTTTAGAAAGAGTTTAAGTTGTTGGTTATTGGCCTATAAAGCTCTTAGAGGTTTGGGAGCTATCTGAGACTCCCTCTGAGTGAGTCTGGATGGGTGATCAGCGATGAGGCATGAGAATGAGTGGCATTTTCCAGGCGAGATACTCAAGATTGAAACTCCCTGTAGAGAGTCTGCACTCCAGCTGGGCCAAAATAGCCTGATCTTTTTGAATGTGTCAAACAGTGCAAGGGGAATTTATGCTTAATCAGGGTTTTAGAAAGGATGATGGCTGAGAAGTGTGTATTATAGAGTGGTA
This sequence comes from Phalacrocorax carbo, assembly GCF_963921805.1. NCBI lineage: Eukaryota > Metazoa > Chordata > Aves > Suliformes > Phalacrocoracidae > Phalacrocorax > Phalacrocorax carbo. The sequence continues at coordinate 4,031,609 of NC_087528.1, forward strand.
GGGATCTTACTGATTCAGAGTGTATTTCCAGTTTATTAAGTTTGAATCCAGAATGCTGTGAACTCGTCTTAATGCTGGTATAATGTTTTGACTCATCCTATGTTTCAGTGGACATGCATGTGTGAGTACTTAGAGGTTGACAGACACGTCTTAATAAAACGTAGCTCTCTGATGCGGGTGTTTGGGTAGGCAGGGATTTTCTTCTAATGGTCTATCACAGAAAGAATCATAAATTTCCCTTCTTGATCAAGGTATGAAAATCTCTGTGTTGATTCTTTTGATAAATGTAGGCTCATTTCCTGGCAATTCATAGTCATGATTGCTCCTAGCGTACTGCCATGCCCATACATTTAAGTTGTGAACCTGTATAATAAAATACAGTTTGAATCTCGGTGTGACTGCCAAACCTAGTTAAGCTTGTGGATGATTTGCTGACACATTTCAACAGCAGGCTCTCAGGAATGTGTCCCTGTAAATCCTCCTCTGTTGTTTGTTTGGCCAGTGATGCTGTTTGTAAATGGGATGCTACTTTGTGCTGTCTTGTGATTGCTCTTCAAACCATGATACGTTTGCTCAGTCTTCAGCTGAAGGAAACAAGCAGCCTGGGGAGTGTTTTATAAGGCAAGATGTATCTCTTCAATATTAAAGTCGCAAATCTGTAAGAAGTGCAAATATTCTGTCGCTAGGATGCCAATTCCCTTTTATGACTCCCTCAGTAATTACTGAGTAATATTTATTACGGAGCAGTGTACTAGGGAATAAGTGGAGTTTTGTAGATGGGGACCAAAGTGAAGCTAAGGTGTTTGATAACAGTGAGATCTGCATGGTGAGTTCAGGAATGTTCCTGATGTAGGACAAATTAAGCAGAGATGGATTTTAAAAGCCATCTTGTGGGGGGGGGGGGGGGGGGGGAAAGCATAGTCAGAAATGTTTGCAACTGTTGCTAATTTGGGATGTAGAACACAACTTGTTCCCCTTGCAAAACTGGCTTCCCTGCGGCTCCAAAGGCATTTCCTCTGGCATGAGGAAATATTCCATCAAACTGCTTTGACCTGATACGACAGTTGATATTGAAAACATGTAAGTAGGTTATAAACTCTTTGGAGTTTGGATATGATGTCTTTGCGTAGGTCGATCCTAGCACAGTGGGACTCTTATCTCTGAGTCAAGCTTCTAGGCACCAACGCAACCAACAATAATGCCTCCTATTTTACTGGCATAGGCAATTTTTAAGGCAGAAGAGACCATTAGGTTATCCAGTAAATGCACTAGGCTGTTACTGTCCTCCAGAGACCCACATAGACGAGAAGGATAGTGCTGCATTGGGGATGGAAGAATCACACCAGTACAGGCCTAGGTGCAATAAACACCTTTCTGACGGATAAAATCCCTTCTGTGGAGTTATATTTGCCCATTGCTGCTGACCTTGGCTGGGATTTCTAGGCCTTACAGTAATACTGATGTTATTAAAACTGGCTACAACCTTTAGAAATATGTGCTGTGAAAGTAGGCAAAAGCTAACTGTATCTACCCATCATTCATAGCCTTCCCTTCCAAAGGAAACTGTACAAGGAAAATGTGGAACGTACATATGTGCAAATATGCATATCCATTCTCTGTATAAACTCAAATAGTTCATAGGTATGTATTTTACATTTTTATGCATGTATGAATGAGTATATATACATGTGTGTGTATGCTATATATTTTTTCCTTTTCTGAAATTCCAGCGATGTGATTGTTAAAAGCTTTTTTTAATGAAGTTAAGACCTTGGGCAAAAGCAATAAATACAGTTTAATCGAAAAAGAAATTACTAGACTCTTATGCCTAAATGTAGAATATCACAATTTTTCATTTTGCTATTGAATGCCATAAATGTGGAGCAACAGCTGAAAATTTCAGCTTTTGCTCAGAACTTCCTGACAAGTCTCAAGCCATTAATATATTTTTCACTGTTTAATTATATTTAATGTTTTAGGACTGACTAAATTAAATGGGTATGGTAAGCTTTTAAAATTCATTGATGCCATCTCATTTTAGTAAACGCAGGGATGGAATAATGCCCTAAGCTTTAGCCTACGTACTTTACTCTGAATATCCATGTCCATAAAGACAGCAGTCTCATTCCCCTCCTTTTATAATACATTAATATTTTATGGAGCAGAACAACACAGAGTCAATAGACAATTTCATATTGTGATCATAGTGACATAAAGCCCAATACTTGGCATGCTTTTCATCTCCAAAACCTCAGAAGGCTCCTGCCTGCACTTGATTCAGGTTAGATCTTGCAGCTACATCCTTACTGTGCCCAGACATTCAGCTCTCGCAGAGTGACTTTCTGCAGGGAAGTTGTGGAAGCATGTCCGGCTACCTACAAACCAGCCTGCGCGCTCAGCCGTGCATGGTCCCACGTGTTCCGGCAGATATGTTGCAGCCAGGCACGAAGGTCTATGCCAACAGCCACCAGCAGTGCTTGTGTAGTGAATGACTCCTAAATAAAAGGGAGGACGTTGCTTATCTGGGCTACCGATATCAACATGATGTGAAATGCACTGGGCTACGTGGCTGCATTTCTAAGCATAACTGACAATGCTTAATTAACGACACTTAAGGAGGGGAGGAATTACTCTGAGCTTTGAAGTGCCAAGTAGTCTGCAAAATGAAGTTGAGAATTTGGATCAACAGGGCTGGAAATGAATTGGGCTCTGCAACATGCTATATAATTGCTACAGATGTCTGGGTGACCTGACAAGCGGTCATTCCCTCTCCTCAGATGCCTCCAAGGAGTCTGCAACTTGCAATGGTGAGAGAAGCAGATTCTTTCCTTTCCCAGCTTCAAAGGAAAAGCGTGTTGAAGCAGAGGATGAATGCAGTGCCACTGCCCTGCCTAACCTCCAGTTAATGCCTGTTTTGAGTAATCGAGCAGGGCATAGGCTGTCTGCGAGTTCTTTTCACCAGGATGAAATTTCAGCCACTATGTTTAACTTCAGTCCCTATTTATCTGATCTACAATATGTAAGAACACGAGAGCTATACTTGGGTCAGAGCAGGGGTTTCAGTAACGCAGGTGTTCAGCCTTTGACAGAGACCAGTTGCAGACAGTTTGGAAAGAAATATAGGATTCGGGGAAGCAGGGAGAGAGCACTGCTGGTGCTGGTTTTGGCTGGGATAAGGTGAATTGTCTTTATAGTAGGTAGTATGAGGCTGTGTTCTGGATTTGTGCTGGAAACGGTGTTGATAATACAGGGATGTTTTAGTTACTGCTGAGCAATATGTTTTGTCTTCCCAAGTAACCTTTATGCGTGACGGAGCCCTACTGTCCTGGGGATGGCTGAGCGCCTGCCTGCCCATGGGAAGGAGGGAATGAATTCCTTGCTTTGCTTTGCTTGCGTGCATGGCTTTTGCTTTACTTATTAAACTGTCTATCTCAACCCATGAGTTTTCTTGCCTTTACTCTTCCGATTCTCTCCCCCATCCCACCGCAGGGGAGTGAGCTGCTGGCTGGGTGGTGTTTAGTCCCTGGCTGGGCTTAAACCACAACAATGGAATATATCCTCACAGCTTTCTTCCAAGGCACAATCTTCTGTTCACATGAATTCAGATATTTTACTAATATATTTTTAGCTATTGAACACAAAAACGACATGGAGAAATGAAAGGTGTTTCCTGTGCTCAGAGAAGGATGGTTACTGCAGGCAGCTTAGAGAGCTCAATTTTCCTGCTCCCCCTTTCATCCTGGCTTTCTGCCTAAAGCACATGGCTCAGTAAGGCGTCGCAAAGACAGCAGCCCTTTTATTTTGCAAAACAGTCCACAGTTGTTGGTTTCAATTTGATATTTGTTTTGCTTTGGTGTTTTCCTCCAATATTTCTGCTCTGCCACTGTTGGAGGCTTCTTTTCTTCAGGGCTGCAGCATGTCTTAACATTTTGGCCTTGGTTGTGGCATGTGTGTGCTGTGATTGATTGTGTTCATTAGGAAGGTTGACTGTTGTTTGTTTCACTATCAATAGATACGTTAGCAAACAAGATAAGTGAAGACCAGCAAACTTGCTATAGTAATTATTGTAGGTTCAGATAAAGCATGTAGCATTGGAGCCTCTCTGTAATGAACCCTTGTTGATATGAAACAGGAAATTCATTATATATCAGATGTTGAAATCTTTCCACAGCCAAATGGGAAGAATCGCAAAAGAAGAAAACACCTAGTTCTTTAGGGCAGTATGTGTAACGCTTCAAATAATGAGAGCATAGTTAGTGCATAGCACTAACTTTTAGCTGAAGCACTTTTTTTGTGGATCCAGGGACATCAAGATGTCTCACAAAATTGGATCAATTTTGATGAAATCTTCTTATCAGAAAACACAGCAGCAGCAAAATTTATTTCACTCCAGCACAAAATCTTTGGACAGTGTTTCTTACACCTTCCCATTTTGAAATGACCTCTTCTTTTACTTAAAATGCAGGTAAGGCCTTGAAATTAAAACAATGTTTTCCAGACACCTTTAATATTCTTTGCTATCCCTCCCACACTCTGTTTCAATTTTTTTCCCTAAGCCTGGCTCAACATCCCTCATGCCTGTTTCTTCATCTCAAGCTATTTCTTTCCACTGGCTCCCTTGTCCTCTCCTGCTGAACTGGAAAAAGCAATTGCAGAGGAAGTGTTGCTGATCTCAGTACGCTCAGAAAATGTCTTTGCCAAACTAACAGCTTTGGACTTAGCTGGGCTAACCAAGCGCTCTCACAGCCTTAGGTCAGCTAAACGGGAACAAGGGTTTTGTTTTGTTAAAAACAAAAACGAACAACAAACCACAAAAAAAACCAAACAAAAACCAACAACAAAAGAGCAAAGGGCACATCCCCACCAAGAGAGTGACCCCTCATATCAGTTGCAAAGCCCTTTTCTCAAACATGAAGGCTACTATTTTTCTAATTTATATTTTTTTTAGTATGGCCAAAATGTTGATATTACCCCTTCCTGGAAACAACTGAACCATTTCATTGAAACTCCAAATACTTAAATCTTGACATCAGAACATGTTCTGTTCAGTAGAGATGCGCTGTCTTAGAGATATGATTTTGGTAGAGACTGGTTTTACAGACAGAGGACTAAAGAAAGGAGGGACATACAGGCAGAAAACAAATTACCCTGATGCCAAGGTTTTGTAAGCAGGAGAATATCTGTGGAAATACAAAGCTGAATATCACAATGTAACCACATGAAGAAAAAGCCAAGAAGTCTGTCATAAGCAGGTTGGCTTTTCAAATCTAAAGTGAACCTCACATTCTGCATCTCTTTCTCCCTTCACTCCCTCATCTGTAATATCCAGAAGATCTAGGAAAAGATTAGGATATCCAAAGGGATATGAGGGAACTGGGAACCCCCCTGTCCTACACTGTGAGGATCAGAGAACCTTTTAGATATGATGAACTAACTTCTGGTGCAGTGGAAAAAACTTATAACAATCAAATATTTTCTACTCATAGCTTGTGGTTCTGTATCGTTTCAAGCAGCCAGATTCCCAAAGACTCTTTATACCCCAAAAGGAAACAAGCAGCAAGTTGCTACAAAATACAGTTTGAAGAAGCGTAAAACATTTGTCATGATTTTAATTAACAGTTGCTCAGTATCTGCGAAACGTACCCCTGGTCACTGTTTAACTAGTGGTGCAGGGGGTGTTTGTACCTGCAGCAGGTGATGTAGCTGTCTGTTCCTGCATAGTTTTCAAAATTCCTAATGTACTTGCTAAAGATTGTAATGGCACTGAAGCTTTAAAAAGCTGTTCTGGAAACTATGCAACGAGAATTTGTAGCCCTACATGTTGTGTGTTGCATGGGGAGTTTTTAAAGCCAGCAGATGGAAGAGAAAGTACCTTAAAATAAGTTATTTAACACCAAAGAGGCTCTTGGAAGTTATTTGTGATCATTATCCAGCTACCTTATCTCAAGCATCAGTTTCTGCAATGAGGTGCAAAGAACGGATGATCAAGATGAATCTTAGTTACCTTCAAAGGGTGGGGAAAGTTTCACAGAGAGGATTAAAATAAGACAAATGAGAGAGCCCACTGAGAAGACATTTACAAGCATTGAGTACCCACATCGGAGGTGATCGGTGAAGTGGTAAAAGGTATTTTGCCTTAATTGAGACTCCCTGATGCCACCGCAGGCTCATCTAGATCACTCACCCTGTCATACTCCCCGTGTAGGAGTGATTCTGAGAGACTGCAGGCTGGTACAGTGGGTGTACTGAAAAGCCAGAATGAAAGATGTGTTAGAGGTACGCTATGACTTTAAAGACAGTCAACTTTAATGCCGTCACACCTTGTTCATGGCATTATTTGTTGTCATCCTAACATCTGAGCCCCAGGCATGCGAGTGGCATCAGCTTTGTGTTAAAAGTGTGGCAGAAGCGTATGGCACGAGCCTCTGAGTTAAAATGATTGAGTCTTAATGAGTCCAGAATGGTCGGCCTATATCTACATACAAGTGGGGTAAGAACGTATAATTCAGAGTTGTCGTTCTGCATTTCCTTGAGTTACAAATCAAATCAGTATGTCCTGAAACAGAGGTAAGAGCTATGCTCTGGCGCAAGACAGAGCAGGAAGATTTAAGCAGTATCAATTGAATGGTGACCTGTGCAGTAGTTTAGCTATATTGTAACCTGGTCTTAAACTTGACGTTCAGTGGGGCTGTCATGCTCGTGTGGTTTGTTTGGAATCAGGTAGATGGAGGTGCGTGGGTGAGCTGGTTTTGGCTAAACCACAACAGTGGGTGAAGTTTAAGTCACTGTTTTTGTGGATCGCTGTGGCAAACTGAAGCTGCTGAATATCTGTGTGCAGAGACTGTACTTGAATTACATTTTCTTTTATACAGGGGAGAATTTTATCTCCTGTCATGCTTTGTTTATCTCAACATCACTTTTTCAGACCAAAATAATAGTCATATTAATATCAAACAAAAAAATGTTGACTGTTTTAACTTTAGCTCTAAGAATTTAAATAAATTCACAGGTGAATTCTTAAAAAGCTTGCATCCTTCCTTTGATGGTTTAACATGGATAAAACATTTGTTACGACTACAAATGAACTACTCTGGCACTTTCAGCAGCATAAAAGATTGATTCAGGAGAATAAGTTGTCCAGAAAAGCAATTACACAGCAAATCACCCATCACTGTAAGTTTGCAGACTATGGTTGACCTCACATGCATAGGAACATAGGTTTCTTAAGAAAGAGAAGCAGTGTCCCAGCTATCCAACGGTGACCCACTGCACTGAAACGTCAGCACACAGTTCAGGGGTGAATGAGGGAGCTCTGAGGGTGGAAGCACCTGTAAAAAAAGGCACGTCTGGATGGAGAGCAACTCTCTCTGTGTGGGAAACCCTCATGTGATAGTTAAGTCAATGAAATGCCTTTAGTATTCACATTGGACCTGCAGCCAAAGCACTGCAGCTGGAACGATGAGGCTGTATCTGGAAAATGCCCATGCATGCAGTGGTCCAAATTAAGAGGAAGACATTCTTCAGGTTTTTGTGAGTATCAGGTATTTGGATGACTGATGAACCAGAAAAGGCAAGCAATATCTCCATTGTCTCCCTGTACCTCTGTCTTAAGATGGCTTTTCCTTTCTCTGATTTTCTGAAGTTTGTCTGACTGAGGATTTGAGCTCTGTAGGACTATACTACTGCAATTATCTTCAGCTCTGGCTTGAGGGAGTGCAGCTCTGTAGAAATAGCTCTGTATTGTAAAAAGATGATCTTAAACTGTAGTACATGGCATAATTTCTGCAGCAATTTCAAAATTATGTATCATCAAATGCCATGTCACGTCCCTCATAATGGCCATTAGCAATTATGTCACATTGAATCACAGAAAACATAGTGAATTTGGTACTAATAGAGCAGAACAAAGTCTTTTCTGGTTTATGAGTCTTGTTCTTTAATCTCCACAACTGAACGTTGCAGTTTAGCACTGGCAGGGAACCTTGTTTCTCTGTGGTGTGTGCTTGCTTTTAGTTTTAAGAAGACATCAATTCTAGAGAAAATTCTGCCACTATTAGGCATGCAAATGTGGTAATTTATGCAGGACAAGCATGTTATCTACTGAGGCCAGCACTCCTCTGCCTTGTGTTCACAGAGCTTGTAAAATGAAGACAGCAAAAGCCCTGCTGTGTGGCAACATGTAACCATTGGCCAGTCTAGCATGGCTTTGCTGCTGCAGGAAAAACTGCTATGCCATGAATTAGACAAAGAGGTGCCAAGTCTCACAGGCTTGAGATTTTTCTAGAGCAATGATTATGTACTTGTGTTGGCAAGAACTAGCCTGGCAAACAGATGTGTTCATCATATCAGTACTCCTGTATAGCCAACTCATGGAATACTTTTGCAGGTGCCAAGAAAATAAATACCAACTGTCTGTTGGAGTATTCAGGTGGAAGCTAGCAGACTCTCTTCTGTGCTGCAGTGACATTGTTAGGGAGCAAAGAATCATGTTTAATGGAAATTCTGAGAATGGCTCAGAAATGGGAACAGGAAGGAGAGTGAAGCATCAGCACAGAGCGGTCATTTCTGAGGAGAAGCATTACATGACAGAAAGGGCAATGAGAGGAACAAGCAATAAGAAAGACCAGAAAACCAAATTCTCACATCCATGCTTATCATGTTGTAGTCATGGGGAAAAAATTAAGCCTTTGTTTGTGTTAAAGTCCCTCCAGTCATTTGATTAATAAGGGCACAAAAGACCAATAGAACACAATCTAAATCCCACCCCAAAGAGAAGGGAACATTTCTTTTTATTTTTAAGTGTCCAGTGATCTCACCAGATGTTGGTGTGAATTATTCTTGTCTCAGTTTTTAAAGCTAGACTCCTAACTGAACCAAATCAAAGTTTTAAGGTTTGTGGGTGCCTTTAATTGTACGCTTTGTAAACACTGTTCCCCCGACAAGTTTGATCTGTTGAGTGATGAGACCCTGATTTTTTGTATACGCTCTGCCTACAGGCCGGGGCTCTAATGATGTCTAATTATCATATATAGGGGAAACAAATGTGAACTGTTCTAGTAACAGTTTGTTACCACCGAGCTCTGACAGGTTGACGCTGGATATCAGTCTGGCTGCATGAGAATTTGTCTCCTTGTGAGACAAACCTTGTTTAGATTGTTACATAGATGATCCATTAAGCAACAGATATTGTCCTTTGAGTCTGTTAAATTTCATGGAAGAGTGGTTAGTTGAGCTGGACAGTGATTTCTCCTGAGAATCATGTAAGGTAAACGTAGTTTAAATTGGGGTGAACCCTCTCTCCCTTTAATTTGTTTGGATTTTCTAATAATTTTCTCTCATATGAACTACTGTGAAGTTAGAAGCTTTGTAGAGCTAATGATACCTCTACTATCTTAAACAATAGCATGGACAGCTTTGAACCACATTGTTTATTATGAACTTGGCTTCCTATTTGCTGAGGTTTAAGAGCATCTCGATATCCCACAGAGCATTCTCTTTGAAACCCAGCATGACAAAAAGGACTTCTAATTTTATACCCTCAAAATTGGTAACATGCCCTCAAAACAGAAGTAATTGATTGACATGTATCTTTAATGTAATATAATACACATTGTGTTATTCAAAGAGCTGCTTAGCCTACTTTCTGGCAATGTTGCTGCTGTGTTTTTCTATAGCTATTTTTCTTTCTTTGTGTTGTTTCTAATGATCTCATGTAAAGCTGGTCATTTTACTTTACCTTGAATATAAATTATTTTTAAATGGTGATGATTCTGAATAGGACTCATGCTGAGCTCCATAAAGTATCTTTTTTTTCTATTTAAACCTCAGTCTGCAGCTATTCTTTGGTATAGGCTGTGCTTCATGGAGGTGAAACAGATGTGAAATTTTGTCAAATGACTTAAAAAAATACGAAAAAATCCAATACATCATTAGAATGACTCTAATATCTTTACAAATTCAAAACACTGTTGTGGTGTGACCTTTCTCATCTTGTTAACTTGTTTCTCCAAAGTGTTCTGACCTTAATATAATGTATTAGCTAAAAATGTTTTCTCTATATTGTCAAACTACTGCTGTACTCAATCCTGTCTTAATGGGTCTCTACAACATCAGCCAGCAACTTTTTTAATACCTTCATTAAAGTATGTTACTGCACAAGCATCTTCAGTTTTTTTACTAAAACTCTCTCATTTGCTTTTTTCTTTCAGCTCGGTATCATTATTATATTGTTCCTTGTTAAGATCCTGTGCTAATTCTGAAAGAACTTTCTTTTTCTCATCTTCATTTTTATGAAACTGACTCATAAATGTCACATTCCTCCTTCAACAAACCTTATCTGCACGGACATCTGCCTTTTCCCTTTTCTGAAATGGAGGAAGTTGTGCAATTGTTATATATTTTTTTATTTCCAGATTGCTTCTAATTAAAAATTAAATAAGTAAACAAAAATCAGAATCTGCCTTGAGATTAATTCTGGTTTTGCTTGTGTTGATTTTACTGCAGTGTCGTTCGGTTGATGTTGGCAGAGTTATTTCTGATTTATATGAATGTAAATTCGTAATCAGAACCACACTTTGAGGCCTCAATCCAGCTAAGCATTTAATTCCCTTATTCTCCATAACAAGTTTATGCAAATAGTTTCTTGGCTGGCTGGTTCGTTTTGTTAATGCGTATGATGCAGGTCCTGTGTGTTAACAGGCAGCTGTTTGTTGTAGGGTAGCTTCAAAACGCATTGTTAGGGGATCTGGGCAGAAACAGTGATCTAGAAAAGCTGCATTCAGCAGGCAAAAACACAATCGCCACAAACTGTGGTACCTTGTTAGCTGTCATGAAGCTAATGAGTTTTGCCAAAACCAAGAAGAAAGAGATGGAAAGACTCACTTATTAAAGCATGCATTTACAGGTTAAGAGGAGGGGACCGTTGTCAGAAGGACAGCATAGGTGAAGATTCAGAAATGCAGCATGTTGCAGAGATGGAGTTGACAGAAATTCTTGAAAGATTTTGAAGAAAAAGTGGAGGTAAAAAAAATACTTTCTATGCTTTATATTTACTGTATATGGTCTTTTATTTAACCATTGTTCAACGTGGTGTTTGCCTTTGGACAAAATAATTCAGGATTCTTGGGTTTGAGTAGTATTTTACAGTCATTTTAATCAGAATCCTCACAAATGCTCAGGGAGAAGGTCTGGTATGAAGCTCAGGTGGGACTACCCAGTTACAGCAGTTGGTGGAAGGGCTGCGGACTGGTACTGATAGGATAGCATGGCTCTTCCCAGACAATCATACAGAAAGCTAAAACCATCCCCTTGGCTTTTAGCCATGGCTGTGGACAGGCCATATGAGAAAGGCTGAAATGCCTCCAAGGCATAGTTTGGTTTGTAGTGTTGACACATGTGCTTACTTTTAATTAACTGATTATTTTTCTTACCTAATATCTGTTAAAGTTAGTGTGAATATTCGCACTGAAATTTGGCATTTGTTACAGGAGTCTGTGAGGCTGGGGCTTGAGTCTATCTGTGGCGCTCATCTCCAGCTCAGGGTCACCACCCGTTTCCCCCAGCTCTGATAATTTCTTACACTCTTCCTTCCTTCTCTGCTCAAAACCTAACAGCAGAGGTAGACATCGTCTCCTGACACCCACTGATTTCACAGAAAGCCTCACCAAGCCCAGAAGTAAGCTACTATACCATCCCAACAGGGCAGAAAATTACATTGGGGCGTTTAGCCTGAATTTACCCAATATTGAAGGCTGATCCCTTGAACAGCACGTTAATCCACTGGTTGATGTGGTTACTAGTATAATTTTATTTCTCAGTCAAGGGTTGTTTGTATTATTTGCTGACTTGGTTCAGTGTTCTTCCAAATCCACTGTGGGATGAGCAAGAAGAATATTACAGACATTCACCTTAAACTGATGCTGTAATTAAGTCCTAGAGCAACAGCCAGGTAAACCATTCATGCAAGGCACAGATGCTCTAGTTTCAAAGTAGTTTTTGAGGATAACTGTTTCCTTCTCCATGTCCTGAAGCAATGGCTAAAGAAAGGATTACAGCCGTGAGCAGCACAGAGTTCTCTTTTAAAATGCTTTAGTTGTACTTGGGTTGTGCTAAGTGGTTGAGTTTTGTATAGAAGTTGCTTGCATGTTTAAAAATCTCTTTCCAACTCATAATAAGCTGCCCTCAGTGAGCGTGAACTAAATTATTCAGTGCAAAAATTAACAAATAAGGGAGGTCTTTGATGACATTGTTAGAAGATCGGCGTTTGTTACCAGTGAGCGTGCCCAAGCTCTGCACGGTTCGGATAAAAGCATAGGAACGGCTGCAGCCTTCTGGGAATGAGCAAAGAAGGAGCCGCGTTGCCACCATCAAACGCCTCTGTGGTTGGCAGGTTCTGGTATCTAAAGAGAATGTCATATCTGGGGGGACTTTGTGGTGTCTAGTTATTATTTAAATATTTGGATATGAACCTAAAGCCTGACAGTGAGCCACAAATTAGCAATTCTGGTCATGGTTGTATCTTCCTTTTCTCTTCTGTATTGAATTTTTGTATAAATTAGAAGAGTATTTGATCCAAGCTACACTTATTATTCGTCTGCTTCTCACAGGCTTCTCTTTTTAGTGACATACTCTTGGGCTTCAAGTTAAATGTGGAAAATAACAGGGACCTGCTGCTGGGTGTTTTATTTGAAAGACTAAGACTTTTGAAATTCATTGCCAGATTAGTACAACCTGCTGAAATGGTACAAAGTTGTAGGGTACAGAGGTGTTTTCCCCCTCTTGAATTTATGTTGTGGTTTGTTTCAATGATTGAGTGCTGTGAAGGTGCTGTGAAGCCTTGGCGAAGGGAAGGGTGCTTTGGGGGGCAGCTTCCAAATCTGGCCAGGGACTGGGTCATCTGGCACAGGTACTAGTTCCTGGGGGAGGCTGCCGAGATGGGGTAGCCAGGGTAAGCAGCTCCTGAGAAATAAAGATCTTGGAGGGATCTCTGGGGACTCCGTGAAATTTAGAGTAAGGTTTGAAGATCCTTTAAAAATTGTTCACTTTGGTTCATACTCTGTCAGAAGGGAAACTTAAGCTTGCCAGAAAAGTGAAGTTCAAATCAGATTGGACCCCAGGCACTAGGGTCCCCTAAGGTGGGAACCCCAAGGCAGGAGCTGACTATCATGATGCTTCCCAGCTACTGCACTGAATTCCCTAGGGTTTTTATATGTAGAGAGTTCTGTTGCATGGGCAGCTTTCCTGTGTTGGCCTTTCTCTTGCTGCTACTGTGGGAGGTAGGCAAAGTTGGGATGAGGAAGAAGGAGCCATAACCATAGTGATGGTAGATGTACTGAGTGATGTCATTACTTACGGTAACGATGTATATCTCATGCCAGAACTAAGAAAAGGATTTCAAACTCTATTTACATTTAAATACATGGAAATAGATATTTACCATGCATTTATGCTACCAGGACCAAAGCCAAACACTGTATTTGTTTCATTGGTTCTTCAAATCCTCTGATCTGCTTTTGGTCAAAACGTGTTATTAAATGATGTATGTATTCACGCGTTATCTGACTTTCTGACTAGCTATAACAGGAGCTTTAACAATCTTGGCAGCACGAAGCTAAGACTAAAACTAATGCCATATGACATGAATATGTATAAAGATATTAAATTCAGTTCTGGAAGGGATTTTTTTTGTGCTTTGTTGAAGACTGCAGTGTTGTGGAATAAAGATTTTCTTGTAGCAACTTTTCAATTTATATTTAATTGACTATCTGTAAAATCATATGGATTTTCATATGATTTTTCCCCTAAAAAGCAATATGCACATTTTCTGCATTTTTCTAATAGTACAATAAACAGTGTGAGCAAAATGAACAAAAATTCAAAATGAGACAGGTAGGAGCATCTATTCTTAGAAATGAGCTACTTCCAATTTGCTTATTCATTTTGTTTCTTTTTTAGCAGGTCTGGTTCTTCAAGTCAGTTTGTTTAAAAATTGAAAGAGGTTAGAAATAGCTGACAGTATAATTGTTTCCTACTTGTTAAATAATGGGTTAATTAAATATAATATGAAAAGTTAAATAAGGAATTTATTCCTGCTTGGGTCAATCAGTCTGCAACAGGAACAGAGGCTAGATTTCTGTTCATATGGGATAAAACTGACATAATTTCAGTGCCAAAGATGAATGAATAAATGACTGTGCTATCAGGGAAGGTAAAACAAAAAACCCCAGTGGCACTGCCCACACATGTGGATGCGTGGTTACACGCCGGAGTCATCCAACCGCATGTGCTTAGCAGCACGTCTGCACGTGTGCTTAGGCAGCCTGGCCAGATGGATACGATTTCCCAACCCAACGTATTCATCACCTTTGCATCAGTTTAGTCCTAAAAGATCCATTTGTCTCTTGAAGTCCTGTAAATAAACAGAAGTCTCTTTGGTTTCTTTATTCAGGAAAGCTTTAGTTCAAGCTCAGAGCATCAGTAATGGAGAAAATTTGGCTGGAATAACAATAGATATCTCTTTTGAATTCACGAAACCTTCCTTAATGAAATTTGTTCCAACTTCCTGAAAGTCACAGGCTGCAGCTGTTTACTGGTAGAAAAGGCTGCTGCCCTTAGGAAGTTCTTCTTTTCATGATCTGTTGCAGTGAGCTTTAAGGTTTTTGTTTCTGTGCTTATGGCGGAAGCAGGAGGGTTAGAAAGCATGACAGTGAGCTGGTGAGATCCTTGAAGCATTCCTGCTCCTGGCCAGCCCCGCAGAGCTTCACATTCCTGAGCAGCATCTGAGAACACAGGAAAAATTAGGGGCAGGATTTTGAAGGAAAGCAATAGCTCACTCCCGTTTGGGAGAGAACAGTTCCTTCCGTAGTCCTGTATGAGGTACCGCTGCAGGAGAGCAAGTGACTTTTTTTTTTTTTTTTTTTTTTAAATATCTACAGTAAAGCTTCAACTTCACCTCTAGTGAAGCCAAAGCTACTTTTCTACCAGGAGCTTCCCTATGCTTCCTTACAAGTGCTTTCTGTTCCATAAGGCACATGAACATTCCCCTTCCACTGCTCTCCCTTGACTTTCTCCTAGCACAAACACAAGAGCATCTAGTGTCTTATTCAGGTGGTGAGTAAAAATATGAATATTGCATTGGGTGCCTACAGAGTGAGTAAGTAATAAAAGAATCTGTGTATGCACACAGATAGCTCAATTGGCATTTACCACGGGCTGCTCTGGAGATGCTGCAGTCGCTTCCGAAGCGTCTGCAATAGTAAGGGGAGGGAAAGGAAGCAGGAAGGGATGGGGTGAGGACTCGAAACAGGCTTCAGTTGCGATCGACGGTACAGGGGAGCCATTCAGTGGGATGCTACTCCAGCCTGAAGTGAAAACCTCAGTAATATAAGAAGAAAAGCAGGTTTCCTACTGTGAAAGAATTTTTTTCATTATACTCCGTGAACATATTCCTGCTTGCTGTGGATAACATCTCTTACTGAGATGTTAATCAAAAGAGATTTTACTAAAACTGAGCTTTCTGAAGTGTTTACTTTTACTGTGTATTCTGCTTTATTAACTAACCAAAGAGAAAACAGAGGAAGCTTGTCACCCTGCAGGGTCATATATATATATTTGTTATAAAAAGGTTTGTTATAAAGAGGTTAGAAACCTTTTGTTTCTGATTGTCAGTTATTTGGAAACTATATGTAGTACCTCTAGAAATAAAGGGGATGATTACGTTTTATAGGCAAGAAGGGATTAATAAAACTCATAATGCTCAAAGAAACAGCTGTTTCTCTGTTCTATAGTGCTTCTAAACCCTCATCTAATGCTGAGTGAGTCAGCTGGGAGACGCCACTAGTGTTAAAAAAGAATTAAATGGAAAAGTAGTGGTTATTATTTGAAAACAATTATTCTCTAATTATGCTTTGATGGAGGAAAAAGAAGAAAGAAAACTGCTGTTAAAATAATTTATAATTGGAACAAAGTATAGAGTAGGAAGAAAAGATCTTTTAAAATAAAGACTTCCTAATCCATAAGCAGAGATAAAGTGACAGCAATAATGTTTTTATTAGTCTGTTTTCAAAAGGCTACATTATTCACAAGTGGCGTTGATGCAAGCGAGTGGAGTTGGGCTTCCTCCTGGAGCTGCCGCACGGCGGTGGTGCGGCATGGCATGGGGCTGGGAGGGCAGGAAGCTCCAGCTGCATCCCCAGCTCTGCTGTTCCTCTGCTCCATAACCTTGGAGAAAGGCACACTGCATCTCCTCAAGCCTTCCTCGCACCCATTTAGCCTTCACACTGCTTTTTTGTTTGGGTGGGTTGAACTTTTGAGGACTCAAAGCAGAGACTCTTGATACTTACATATATAATGTGTAGCTTCAACTTCAGTCATTGAGTATGGAAGAAAATAGTTACTGGCATTTCTGTGCCTTCCCCCCTCTCCCCTTCTTCTGTTGCCTGGAATGTTCATATGATTTTGCTGGCAGAGGGAGAATAAAGAGTTTGTATCTCCATTATGCACTTTCCATTAGAAGTGCATATATTTAATAGTTATGGCTTGCAGTGACCTTAAGCCACATGATGTAATCCTTACTCAATTTTAAATAAAGGCAGAATTCATATCAAGTTTGAGGGCTGTCAACGTGAAAGAGGTGTCAAGATTTCCCCCATTAGATTATAAAATATTCTGTCCTGGTGCCTTACGTTCTTTCAATAATGTATTTTAATGGCATCTCTGGAAATGCAGGAGTACGCTTTGAAGATTTGATAAATTAATGGACTTTTCTATTAGTCTCTGAAAAGAACTGTGGTCCCATAAATATCGTTAGATTTACAAATGGTATCTTCCTCACGTGTAGGCAGTGTTCATAACCTGCGTGCAGCATGACTACTTTTACTTCTTGTCCTTTAGTTCTTGTTCCATTTCATTTTACTTTTCCAACATGCCACTCTGTATTTTGTTCAGACTAAACAGTCAAATCTAAAGCATGGCAGTAAAGGCAAGGAAATTTCTATTCCCAAGTTTTATAGGGTTTTGGCATTCGGAAACTCACAGGTAACTCTTGTAAGAAGCAGAAGGGAGAAAGAAACCAATAAAAGACACAAACAGCACTTTTATCAATAGCCTGAGAGCCAGAGGAAGCACGCATACAGATAGGACTGCTTTGTTCTTTCCATTTTCCAGCCTCTTCCCTTTTCAGTTGCCTGGAAAAACCTTCCAGAAACTAGATTCCCTTGAAGGATGAATAACCTGACATGTTCTGTGTAATTGCAGATTGTGTTAAATGTGTGATAAGGTTATAAGACAGTGGTATATTCAGAAAAATACCGGGTTTCCCTTTTACCCCCGGTGGTCACAGTCTCCATCTATTTATCCCTATTTTCTAGACAGTGCTGCAACATGGTACACTTCATAAAGTTCACTCCCAGGGAGGTTGAAAATAAATGATGAAGACCTTCCCGAGGCCGAAGAAAATAATTAGTCCTTAGGGCTTGAAGTATATAAATTTGGAAGGCCCTCATGGGGCTAAAGAAAATAAATTAAACCTAAAAAGATGCTATTTCAGGGACAAAGATTTATCATCTGGGGGCGTGTGAGGGCTGTACTTATATTCCAAAGTTTCATAAAGCAGACTCTCTGTTTCTTCTCGGTAAAATCCATTAGGTTCAAAAATACTGAGCCCACTCTGAATTTCAAAGCACCTGCTGTTTCCTCACTCCATCTCACTCCTGGAATAAATTACTGTCCCCTCTTCCTATGAAATTAGGCTGCTATGCCATTTTCTTTGCAGGATATTTTGCATAGAAAAAGTAAATTGTGCTATTCCAGCTCTGAGGCCGCGTGGCAGGCAGATGCGCTGATTTATCATTCAGTCTCTCTAGGATGCTGTAGGAGCGTTCTGGTGCATATGATTCAGATTTTCCTGTGTCACCAGAAAACCAGAGTTTATTTAATTTTGTAACAGTCATAAATGGCTCCTTGTCTGACCAATGCGTGTGGTTTGTCTTGGAGCAGAATATGCTGGAAATGGGTCCTCGTAGCAGGCAGTTCTGCTTGCGCTCCTGAGCTGGGCAGGCTGGCAGCAGAGAAAGCAGAGATCTGGTGGGGTGCGGAGAGCTTCGTGTCTAACCTCTCCTGTTATTCTTCTTTCAAACACAGTATGGAGTCGGGATTATGCAGACCACAGAGCTTTTTGTATTGTCTCTGTCCTGTAGCTTTTATGTTCCCTGCCACTGCTAGGGAGGTAGCAATGGATGTGCTGCCCCTAGCACGGAGCTTTATTGGCTGACTTGGGATATTTCATCACTGATATCCTTCCTGTGGTTTGAAAGGAGAGAATTTTTCTCTAGAATTTTATGTTTTCCTAAAGCAAATTTAATTTCTGCAGTATTTAGGATGTTGATGGATGCATTTCGACATTGCTGACTTTTTCCTCTTTTTTTTAACCTATTTTCTGGCCACAAAAAATCAGCCCCTGCCCACCTGCCAAATTCCAGAAGATTGTGTAATCCACAGGATGTTTCAGAAAGGAGAGAGAAGGCCACCAGGCTCATGCTGGATTTGCAAAGTGTTCCCAGTTCCTTTCTGTTCACCCAGAAAAGCTGTATTCCCTTCTGTTTGATGTATAGAGGAGCTCCAGCTCTAAGAGGTTGGCCTAAATGCACTAGTATTTCTAACAGTTATTCCAAAGGAGAGGCAAAAGCAAGTTGCCCTGGATCAAACAGGTCAGCATTTCCTTTGTTTGACCTTCCAGAGTGTGAGCTGTGTTAAATCAGCTCTGCGAGACACGGCAGCCCCAAGAACATGCCTGGAGGGAAGTCAGAACTCTGTTTTGCAATTTTGCCTCTGGCTGACAGCTGTAAAAAGTGTTAACTAATGAAGTATTCTAAATGGGTAAATACAAAAAGAAAAAAAACCTAGAAAGCTATAGAAAGCTGCCCATCAAGTAGAGAGTGAATTAAAGCTTTCTACCTGCAAAATTCAGTTTCTTTTTATACTTTAGCATTGATTCTCTGGTCAGCCTATAAGCCAGCCTGTGAGTTCAGAGCGGTAGGCAGCAAAATCCTCAGTAAGTCCCTCATGCTCGTGGTGTTTTTCTTCTGATCTTTTCCCGTTCCACATCAACATATGCTGTCAGTACCTGGAGGGTACTGAATTTAAGATGCTATATTCAAAGTTTTACTCTTGCTTGATGTAGAGATCATTCTTCTATAATCCTTAAATATCACGGAGGGAAGCCATATCCATGCAACTAGCCCTGGCAGGTTTCTCCACAGACTGAATCTGTAATCCAAACAGTGGTTCTTCAACAACTGGCGAGCGCCCTGCGCCAAGGTGTGACCTCCTCCAGAGCCTACTTTGCTCTCTCACCTAGTGTCAGGGACGAGAGCCAAGGCTCCCACTGGGTTTGGGTCCAGTATTGGGTGACTCCACCCGTCTGCTCCTCTTTGAGTAGCCTGCAGAGGCTCAGTGAGCAGCAGAATGCCTCATGCTTTCAGAGCTGAGTACCTTCACCGCTGGCCCCCTGTCCCTTTCCACCTGAGATGGTTATCGCCCCAGCCACCCATCACCACCCAATGCAGGAGGTGACCCACCTAACAGTGGGTCACCTGTACTCTTCAGGGGTCCTCATGGCTCAACAGGTACTCCCTAAACCAAAGTGAGCTTGCTGGCACATATGTATTATTTAAGCTTCTTCAGCTAACCCAGGTCACCAAAGCAGCTGAGATGGCGGCGTAGAGAGAGCAGCTCTCCCGTGGGTGGCTGGGGCAGGTAGCAGAGGCTGGGCTGGGCTCTCACCTCCTGAGCAGGCACAGCCACAGCCAGCAGAGCTATGAACCAGCCCTGAAGCCCCTGAGCAGGAAAGACCTTTCTCCTCCCCCCCTGCCTCCCAGCATCTGATATGAAGTGCCAGAAATATTCCAGGTGACTGAAACAATTGCAGTAAGTTATGTTACAGCTTTGGGGCTGGTGGACCTTGTACTTTGCCAAGCTCTGACATTGTATTTGGTGCGGTGAGAGAAAGAAGACATGTCCCTGTGAGCAGAGAGTGTATAGCTCCTGCAGGTGACAGAGGCCTGGCAGGACTCAGGAAGGTTCTGCCTTGGTGCTGAAAGGATCAGAGGCAATAGAAAAAGCTAGAAAATTGCTATTTTCCCTCATGATATGATCCAGAAAAATTGTGTTGCCGTAGCAATGAATAATTAAGCAAAGCTGTCTCCCCTCAGATATGTCACTTTCTTGCCCAAAGGAATTTTCTATTATTTTTCAGGTGTTATCAGTTAGATTCAGCTTGAGTTATGAAATGTTATATAATGGGGACGTCCATATTTCTTACTGCAATGATACACCAGAGTTTGGTTTCTTCAAACATTTAATATAAATTGACCTTTGGGGCAATTCAGGAATACTGCAGGCCAGGCAATGATTTAGGTTTGTGAGTTATCAGCAAGAGAAGACATGTTTATGGTCAAAAAAATCTTGTAGCATAACAGTGTGATTTCACTGTATTCTACATTTATATACAGAAATGTAATGGGTGAAGTATTGCCACTTAATATTTTGCATATAGTCACAGAAGGGAAGTAGTCTCCACATGGCTGTTTTTCTTCTCATTTGCAGATATGGAGGGTACAGCTGGAGTTTTAACTCTGTATTTGATCAAAAAGCTAGCACTGCATAAACCACGCAGAGGGGAAGCAGAACACACCGCTGCGTGGCTGGCACAGCTTTTCCAAGCAGCCCTTTAACCATCCTGAGCCGTTACCTGTATCTTGTCTTGCTCCTGGGTTTGCTTGCTCAGTTTCTGAAACAGATTTTGTACTCATCAAGAGCCATGACATGTTGCTTGAAATGGCTGCCATGTCCATTTCTGACATTTGCTGAAGTAAGAGAATAAGTTTCCAGTTTCTTGTTTTCCTGACTCTACATTCATCCTGGGCTGTGAAAGTCAAGCTTGATTTTTCCTTGTTTGCATACTGTTGCTGCTAGTAATGATGAATTATTCAGTGGGAGCTAAATGAATGAGCCTATTGATGAGTGCAAATCAGGAAAGAGTTTAGTTAACTTTCCAGGAGCTTTACTGCCCTGAGGAATTTTTTGATATCGAAGAGAACTGGCCAAAAAACTATTGTGATGAGGGAACTTCTTATTTTTGAAATCTGGTTTTGAGCAAAAATTTCTAGTGGGTGAGACATTTTTGCCTGGTTCTGTTTCTGAAAACATTTACACTGTAAGATAGAGATCTCCCTTGCTGTAAAACTCAGAAATTCCTCATTCAACTTATGGAATAGAGTTGCTCTGAAAAAAGGTAATTCAGTAACAGCATTTGACTCATGAAAAAGTGATGACCTCTGTAACCAGTTGGAGCTTGAGTCCTGTGATTTGTTTTGACTATGCGGAGTCACTAGAATCAGTGTCTGTGCACATTGGTACAACCCACTGCAGTGACACAAAGTTTTGGATTTCCAGAGAGAGCAAGAGATGTTGCAGCAATAGAATTAATAATAGTCCAAATGAAATTTGGCCAGAACAGCAGACTGTTCTTGTTGCGAAGAGTGCCCAGAGCTTTGCACTACATCTCCTCACAGTGACAACAGCTATTAAACATTCAGTGCCGTGTTTCAAAATTCAGCAATAACACTTCCATCTGAAATTCCACAAATACTGACTAGGTGATTTAAAACCCAATGTTTTTCTCTGTCTTGCAAACTCTTGCTAATGCTGACTGTCTCCTGCATGCACGGTTGATTTATACGCATTGGCATAGACAGATAGGTAGGAAGGGAACTCTTTTTTTCAAATGGAAAATAAGACTAAAGTTATCTTTTCTGGTTTTCTAACCTGACCATTAAGCAGAAGTTATGGCTCAGGAAAAAGACTTTCCTAGGTTTTCTTCCATGGATCATGCCATCTCACTTTTTAGATCTGCATGCAGATTTAAGAATTAGGGCAACTGTAGTCAGACCCCATGTTTTTACTGTTCTAAGGCATTAAACATTTTTTTTTCCCCTGAAAAAAATAGTGCAAATATCTTCATCTGCTGCTATTTGTGCATTGAACGCAAATAGTTTGGCTTCCCCCCAGCCTTGTATTTATTACAAAAAGCAGTCGCCAGAGATCACAAAAATTCATTCAAAATGCATTTGCTTTCCAAAAAAGCACATGTACGTTTAGCTGTACAGTTATGAACTAGTAACTGATAGGGCAAAATGAACTTTTGCCTTGTAAGATAAGATTCCTGCTGTCATTCCTCCCTCTTTCCCTTTCTGTGTTCAATACTTTCTGGGGATGCACATCGTAAAACCTACAGAAGATCAAATCTCTCACGGATTTGGTTTTATTATATAAAGGCAGTGCATTCAAATAATTTGTGTCATGCTGCTACCCTGCACTCGCTTGGCATAATCTGCTCCAGAAGACATTAACAAAAGCACAAGTGTGACATCTATTGACAGCACAAGGCTCCAACCCAGCTGGCAGGACGAGCAGGCAGCCGGTTTGCCTGCAGCTCGCTGCTGCAGGAGCAGCAAAAGGTCTGTAAGAGTGCACTCCGCTGCAGGTCTAATCTCAGAATGATATTAGAGCAGAGGTTTACAGCAAAAGGCTAATGTTGATTCTGAGTTGCATGTGGTTTTCGTGTTCGATTTAACCTAGGTCTTGCACAAATTTCTAGAAGGATAATCCACGTGGGACTATGAGACACAAAAGATACCAGGTCTGTCTCAGAAAATCCTTGAGTTACAGACTCTGCTGCAGGAGTGCGGCAAGGAAGTAATGGTTTGTGCTTCTGATGTCCATATGCTCTTCCCTAGGCATCTGCTATTGGCTAATGATTAATGCAACTGTCCCTGGAGGTCTGTGCTTATTAGCATGTATTAGCTCTAGAAGTACCATGGTTATCCAAGATGTAGCAACCTAAGGAACCACAGCTGCAGTAATGAGCCATCTGCAGTTTTGCTGTGTGTTGGCAACTGGCAGGAGGAGGATACTGGGCAAGACAGACCTTTCTAACCTGGTGTATCTGGTCTCGGGTTTAAGCTGAGCTGTAGGAATGAACATTTTACAGTGTTACACCGCTTCTGTGTTATAGACTCTGTATAGCTAATATTTTGTCTTTTGATGTGGCTGGAGGAGGCTGGTTAGAAGTGTCAAAGTGTCTAACAGCAGGGCTTTCATTCCCTGTACCGCGCACAGAGAACTTCTTGAAGGCATCTTTTGAAATTTGCCATCTTGCCCTTTTTTCTAGTAGGACCCATGTTTTCTGGCAGTTCTCTTAATTTCTGACACATCAAAAAAATGTATTTGCCTTTCAAATAGTTCTTCTCAGATAGTCTCTATAACAGGCAGAGAGGTGGTCGTCTTCTCATGGTGATCTCAAGCATCAGGCTTGGATTTAAAGGCAAAGTTTTCTAAATGCCACCTAAGTTCAACTCTTGTAATTCCACTTCCACCCTAGCCAGCCTGCTCTGATGTAAGGAGCTACTTACTAAGGTCACTGACACATCTGTGGGCCTTTAAAGGGACTTGTATGTCTTTAATAATTTGAATATTGCTGGAAGTAAATCACCTTTTGAGCAGTCTTCTGATCTGAGTTTTCTGAAGTGTAATTCCATTGAGGGGTGACATGCTTTGTGTTGATAAGAAGTCTGAATCTTTCTTCTGTCTCCAACACCACCTATTTTTTGCTGAACTTTTGGAAGAGCTTCCTACGACCCATTCCCAGTGTTTTCAGTGGAGATAGCTTTGAGATGAATATATGAATCTGGATAGATCTAGAGATTTTACACCTCATTCACCATTACATTCCTGTCATCAGAGGGGTTTGGATCTGAGCTTAAACTTTGAATCTTATTTTAACTAAATTTAACTATTGTCATTAAATATTATATTTCACTTAAAAATTAGATACATTTAGATTTATCAAATAATAAAAAGGAAAGTGAGCCCAGCCTGGTGACCAGATGCTTCATAAGTTTGAGAAAAGAGTCAGAAAATTACAACATCCTGGTTTATTTTAGCCTACGTATCTGTGATATACCTCGATGCACTCCTCACTATCCGAGTGCCAAAGAGCTCCTGTGCTGAGATGGTGGGCTCTTACCTTCCCCTTGAACATCTATGAACAAAAATAAATCCTTGTCCATGCTGAGGTCTCCCTTTGCACCGGGGCTATGCAAGGAAGTATTTTAGTGCATTCTAAAAGACAAGAAAAAAAGGCTTTGTTTTGTTCTCCGTGAGCAAGGAGTGCTGCAGTTTTCTTTGACTGAAAAATCTTCTTTGACATTCGACAGTTTTACCTGGGCTCCCCTGGCAAGAGCTTTCCTGGGTTAACTTTTACCCATGTGTTCCTGAAAGGAGGCAAGCTTCTGCACATGGGAGGTTTTTTGTATATCCTCCTCTTTCACCCATGGCATAAACCCAGCTGGGATTGCTACGTTTTACAAATTTATGTGCAGGAGTCATTCCTCCCTCTTCAAATCCAATGCATATCTGAAAGCATAGGAGGGAAGTAACCCGGAGTCAAAGGTACAAACAAAATGTCTTTTGTCCTTTCTTTTTCTTCTATGTCACCAATTCTTAAGAAAAGTAATATACTCCTTCAGTAAATCAGTACATGATGAAAATTTATGTGAGAGAACGTGGATAAAATATGTGTAATTTCTAAATTTGCCAGTTTTCCAGACCCCATATGTTCAGTACCAAAATAAAATTACAGCACAGGGGAAATTGGATGATAGATCCAGGACATGGGGGGAAATATATGGCTATTAATTTGTAATTTTGTTTTGCTAACTGTGAGACAAGAAGGCTTTCTGCACACTAAATAATGATGGTATTTGGAGTGATAAATCTGAGCATCTTTGTGCTGTCTCCTGCTGCTGAATAAATCTGTTGGTCTGTTACAGGCTAATGGTTCTGTTGACGATTTTAACTAGACCGTTTCACAGAAAACTGGCCTCTTTCCCCTTAGCTCCACTGAGATCCTTGATGAAGCACAACTGGATCCCCACCCATACCACAGAGGCAGAGTGAGGCTGTCAGGATGGGTCTGCCCAATATGTCCTCAGTCCTCCTTTGCTTGGGAGATTCATCTTTCTTAAGCTATCTACTCTGTGCTACAGCTGGGCAGGTAACTGTTAGCTCCTGCTTGTCATTGTATCGCTAGCTAGACATACCCTTCTTTCACATGAGAAAACTCAGAGCAGTAGCACTCATTAACTGCTTACATTACAGCTTTGACAAAAGCCAGGTTGGAGTGGGAAAACTCATTTACACCTGATATAAGGGGATCATTAGGTAGCTGAATGATTACAAGAAATGTAAGGCCACAGCACACCAGTGAAGAAACTACAGCCTGGCAGGGGGATTCCTGTAAGTCTAGAACTGTTAACTCTTTACATTGCTGTATGCACAAAGGAGGGAATTTTTTGTTTGTTTGTTGTTGGGTTCTTGAATTTTTTTTTTCTCTTAAGCGCCATTTTGTAATTCCTGGCAACTCCTGTAATATGCAACCATGGGAGTTAGAGGACCGACACAAAAGTTGCAGAGGTGCATAAACTGGATAATTGCAAAATAATCTTGCACTGCCTTTGTCATCTGCTTCTTTGCAGCCTACGGTGAGACTTTTAACAAAAATAATTCAGGAACAAAGAGTGACCGTGTGTTAAATTCCTTCAGGAGGAAGCAGCGGTGGCCATAGCTGGTGCTAGCAGTCTCAGGCAGGCAGTGTAGGAAAGAGCAGACCTTGCATTAAAATAGCACATTTTAAAGAGGTGATCACACATGCTATCTGCCAGTAAAGCATTTGTTCAGGGGGTTTAGTTATGGTTTTCACAGAGAAAATCTGTTCCGATTGCTCATAGGTAGGTAAATAAAATTGCACAGCTGTTATTTTGGCAAATTAAAGGTTGGTGGCATTTGGTTAATTTGTTGTCAGATGTAACTTGTGGGAAGGTGATATGGTGATGGCAGAGTAAAGATCATGAATATTTCCAGGCTTGACCCTTGTTGCATGATCAACTACAGTGGCAGGGACTGGGTTTATAACCTTCCAATACCTCTTTTCTTGTTTCTTTTGCAAAATTGCTTCTCTGTTGACGAACACCTTGGAGTATCATGTAATATATTGTTGTGTGTACATATACATAATGTTCCTCATGACAACCTCGTTCGCAGGATGAATGTCCTAATCTTTAGGCTATTAAAGGTACCTGTCTGTGTTTTAAAACACAAGGCCAGTCCATTCCCAGTTCTTTAGAGGAGTAGTTGCAGAATTCTTGATGTGGATCCTAAGGGAAATGGCAATCTCTTTAGCACAACTGGAGGTACCAAAATCCTAGGGAAGGGGTAGGACTTGGGTCTATCACTCATCTTTGACTCCCTATTATATAGCTTCCTTCTGAGCATATTAAGCCAGTACATGATGAATTTGAGCACCCACCTACCTTTGCTGACTTGGACAGTCCTCCAGGGTGATCGTATGTCTTCTGAGACAAGTCATATGTAAGCAGATGCAAGTGCTCAGTTGTGTACTGAGTGGTACAGCCTCCCGCCTCAGACCTTGAATTCTTGGTTCTTTCAGTTTTACGGTCAAATGTTTGAACCCAGTTGAAAGTGAAGGCCATAAATTTAAACCATCCAAAAGCACAGAGGGACTAGTTGTAACAAAAATGCGCTGATCATTTGAAAACATGCCAAAAAGCCACTCTACTGTCTGGAATTTGTTTGCTAAGATTTTACCATAATTAGAGCTTGAACATTCATTAATTATACCGAGTTTATTCAGAGTAAGTCAGGTAATCGCTGCTTTTTACAATTACTCATGAAGGATAGTAATTAAAGAGCCCTTGCCATTCTCAGTCAGACACTGTTAAAGGGACTAGCCCTGCATTGAGAACCCCCTGCTTGGTTTTGCTTCTACCTCCCTTCTGGCAGTGCTGCTCAGAGCTGTTAAAAAGTTGCTGTGGCAGTGCTTGAGGGAAGACTGATTTGGGTGTTCTTTCCTGTTTGTGGTATTTTTACCTTTTTTTGAGATCTTTATTATGCAAGTGTTACTTAAATGTGAGTTGCTCTAGAATTAGTAAGTTACGGGGGATCGAAAGAACAAGCCTAGAAGTGTGTTTTTATTCTGTAAATCACCTACATCTAGAATTTAATAGATTTTATAAAAACTGTATCTGTCCTATGGATTTTGGAAAACTCAATAATGCTATGTAAGATTAGGAAACTCAGCTGGAAAACAGTTAAAACTTTATTCATGATGACATAGATATGCCTAATAGAAGAAATTTGGAAGAAGTCATGTGGGGAAATTATTACAGAATTCTGCTCTGATGAGCTTGCTTGTGTCTTTCTCCGCAGTATCTGGATGCTGTAGAAAATAGTATGTTGGACCATGTTTTTTATCTCTGTGACAGTTCCTTCTTTTCTGAAGTTACTGACTCAAAGTATAAATTGATATTTTTGAACCAAAACCATGTCTGAGGTCTGTCTCGAGCATGCTCGCTAATTTTCAGTGTGATTTTTATGGTCTTACTGAAGATGAACACTCCAGTGTTAACTGTTGGAAAATGAGGCACATGTTTTGAGTTTGATACATAGGCTCTCTCTGTTGCCAGCAGAGACAGGCAAGCAACTCCAAAAGAGCTAGTGGTAGAGCATGCTTTTCTCTTAATTTCATACCCCTGTTAGTTCTCTCACTAACTATATTACTTTAAAGACTTTACAGTCTATCATACCAATAATTCACTGGCCAGAACTCCTTAAGTACATATTTGCATTGTTCTTATTGTAATGTGTTCTGAAGGACATGTTATGGTTCAACATGCCTGATAGCATTCAATCAACAAGCCATAGATAAAAATCTCTGAATGTTATGAAATTGGATAAAAGATCGTAATCATTCCAGGTTTTTTTATTAAATTATTCTTAAAATAACAGGTCGCTTAGGCTCAAACCCAACAGAGCACGGAGGATCAGGACAGTGCTGAGGCATGAACAGAATTACCGAGGATGATACGGCTCAATTATTTTAAGGAAACTGAACAGTAAATGAGCAAAATGGCAAAGTTATAACGTGTTCTGCAACAGGAAACAATTGGTTGCAAGAGATTTCTAACAATTTCCAGTAGTGTTGCAAGTGGTTCTACATTGATCCTGTGTTGCTCACATCCCCGTCTCAGTGCAGGTCTTTCTGAATTCCCATTACTTCTGGTAGGGACCAAATTTCTTGGGACAATCTGTGGAGAATGATGCTCCTAAGTATAGCAAAGGTGGCCAGATCTAGCTGTGTCTTGTTATCCTGTAGCTACTTTGGAGTGGTGTGTTCTGGTATTGTTTTCTCTGAACTTGCAAGGTACAGTACTGCTCATGGTTAGTTACACATGCTTTTGGAATGGTCTGCTGCATAAATTAGGCTTGATGGCATTATTTGAATAAAAAGTTGGTATGTGTATTTTATATTATTATTATTAAGATGGTGGTTAAAACTTGCAACCACTTAATATTCTTAGTTCTCCCTTGTCTTTGGGGACCCAAACAGAGCCTTGAAATAGAAAGAGGAGATGATGAGTCAGCCCATGAAAGGTCCCATGATACAAGCAGATCACTTTGACAAACCCCAGAGCTTATTATATCATTTGGACAAGTGTCATCTGAATATTTGCTTTTCTGAGACAACTCCCTTAGGCAGATGAATGGATTCAGACATTACTACCACTGAGTCTGATTTGTTGTCATTCTGGCTAGAAGTAACAGGGAAGTCCACTAGAAATAACATCCACAGCATTATAGGACCAGGGATAGATTAGAAAGAAGTTATTGCTGGTGCTTTCAATTCTCTCTTGGCCCACACAGCTATTTATTATTCACTTTCCTCTGTGTCTGGATTTATCTGATGACTGACATTCCAATACAAATTGAAATTTAAGCTTTAGATATATATACATAGTTGCCTCTTCAGGCTGAGACACTGTGAGTTAATGGTTAGTCCCTCAATGTCAAACAGAAGAGGAGCCAGACTGTGAGGGAAGAAAGTGGTATTATATTTGGCAGATGTTCTCAGTCTTCACAGCAAAGACATGACACTTACAGTAAGTAGAATTTCCCACAAATTAATGAAATGTTCTGCAAACTTGCCTGGCTGTCCTTTTAAGTCCTTGAGGTTTTTACACTCTGAAAATGATAACAAGCACTGGAAAGTTGGAGGCCGGTTAATGTTGTCACAGGAGAATAATATACAATGAATTCTGTCTAAATGAGCACCTGATATAAAAGACGTACAATGATAAGACTAAGAAATCCATATTCGCTATCCACTGCGCTACTCTCCAGTGGTAATGTTTATATGCAGATAGCCACGTAAATGAATATCTTATTCATAACTCAAAGTCAGAGAGAAAAACAAATCCTTCTGTAAATAGATAAAAGAAATTGCGAGATGTCTTTTAGGATGAACTTCTTTGGATGCATTGTACTTGAGGGGCAAAGGGGGACATCAGCATTTTGCAACTGTTCTAGAAATGAATGGAGAGAGACCTTCCCCTTTCCCGTTCTCATGTTGAATTCTTTGTTTCATATGACACAGAAAGGGATTCGTTACAACTTTAAAGTCAAAAGTATAATATTTAACCTGCTGTGTCCTCCCCATCCACGATCCTAATGAACATGAAGCAAACCTTGCTTGTCCTCATTGTGGCTATGAAAATCAGAGGTTCTAGGGCAGCTGTTAGGTTTTCCCTAGGTTTACAGAGGAAAGAAAGAAAAGCATTTCGTCCTGTGGACCAGATACTGAATTTAATAAAGACATTTCCTATGGTCCTGTGAAGGACGTAGGGCTGAATTCACTAGTATACACAGATTAATCAAGGGAATACCAGTTTAAATTGGCTCACTGTTTTTGTACAGAATGTATTGTTGGCGTTCATGCTTCTGGTTAGCTACTGACAGCAGCTGCATGGACAGTGTCAGGCACGCAAAAATGCACCAGATTTAAGTTTCTCTATGCAACTTGAGTTGTGCCTACTGGTTGCTCCCTCCTCTTCCCTGAATGCAGAGGTGTCCTGAAGGGGGAGAGGGATTTCTTGTGTTATTCAGGTAAAAGTTGCAAGTGGGAAAATGAAGGTTTTCTTACAAGTTTACTTGTCTTTTTTTTACATGATTTTTACATGATTTCCATACCCAACAATTGCACTGCACTAGCAGATAAAAATTCCCCTGCTATGTCCTCACTACAAATCAGTATTTAGATGAGACTGTCCTTGTCATGAAAACATCATTCTGCTTGGATTTCTCTTAATGAGTGGTCATTAGCTGCAAAAGCAGAGCAAACGCTCCAGCGGTACCTGCTATACAGATCAGTTAATTATTTGAGCTACTTCTCCTATCCTCTCTCACCTGGATTCCCCGTAGTTCAGTAAAATCCGAGCAAGTCATCCAGTACATGCGTTCCCTATAGGATTCAGATCTGGGGACCACATTTACCTTTTGATCTCCACCAAAGAAACATTTATCTAAATTTAAAATTAATTAATATCACGCAGCTAAATCTGAACCCTGTGGATTAGATTAAAGTTTATCCAATAAGAGCAGAAAGTCTGATTCTCTGAATATAAATGACTGCATCATCTGCATGAGATTTAATTGAGAAAACTGCATCAAAAAGGCAAATTAAATACCAAGAACACAACAGATTTTCCACAGCGAAACACCGTGGGAAGTGAAAAACCATCTGTACAGAGAAGAACAGAATGACATTTTTGCATCATGTCAGCCAGATAATATTTTCTCTTTCATGCATTATCTATGTTAAACATTTTGATAAGACAGATAAATTAATGTACTTTTGCCTATCACCTGACATTAGTTAAGATGATGAAAAGATTACTGCAAACTCAAAATGACACATGAATTTTAAATGGCTTCAAATTTACATTATTCCTCTAATCTTGTCTGTTCTGAAACCGACAAGAATGCAGATTGTTAGGAGTGCTATTTAGAATTCCTATTAAACTTTTAGTCTGGGAGACTAATTCTGGAATCATAGGTTTGCACCTCTCCAAGCTTTCACACCACGTGTTTCCTAAAAAAAAAGTACCAATATAGATTCATTAGGACTTCTAGTAAAATTAACCCCACTGTTAATAAATATATTTAAAAATTATGTTTCACAGCATATGTTTCAAAACCTCAGAAATGCTGCCATCTGTTTTTGCCTGGATTCCGAAATAGCCACAGTCAAGCAATACTGTCAAAGCCCTGTAGCATCCATATGCTTTTTAATCAACAGACAAGTCTGAACCAGGATTTCCAATGCCATATGGACTAATGTCATTTTCTCATTATTTCAAACAAAACCAGCACTTTGGGCGCGTGTGCTCTGGTTCCAGGTTCACAGGTAGTTCAACAGAAAAGCCCCAGCACTCAAGTCACAGCTCCTCATACCTAAGGATTTTTAAGGTTAAAGAGTAACAGAGGCAGCAAAGACATGATGTCCACTGAGGCAGAGGAGCTCAACAGGTTATGAGTGTGTTGCTAGAGTTTAAGAATATTTTCTTTAAAACAATGTGGTATTAAGAGGTTTTTACTCCAACAGTAGCTACATCTTTGGAACTGATGTTCCCAGGATTTAACTGGGCTCCGTTTAAAAGGACCTAGACAAGGTGCTGCTGTTTTTAAACAGCCATTAATTTCTGTTACATAGTATAATACACACCCACAGAACAACTGGTTAGTGGAAGTAGCTCTGTTTCTCTAAGGTCTCAGCATGCCTCTGGAGTCTGCAAAGACTCTGCAGAGTTAAAAATAATGAACTGAGGTATCCACACAATTATTTATTTTTAAATTGGTGAGGTGCCATTTTCTTCTCAGTTCAGGAAATTAACCTCCCCGAAAGCCAGCTTGCTCTACACAAAATTAATAAAGCAGAGCATGCTGGCAATAACTTGCACATGTTTATTTATGTGTGATGTCTCCAGCTCGAAAGGCTAAGATGAAAAATTTACTCAAAAGGCTGCACTCTGAGGGGATTTACTCCTGGGTTGGGCCCATTTTCATGTTGTTTAAACTCAGAATTGATGGAACATGAATCTTCTCTGAAGCCTATAAAAATTAAGCTCTTTTATTATTACCTTTCCTTTTTTATGCCATGGCACACATCTAACATTTTCTTTTAGAAAATAAGGTGAAGAGATTGGCCATCCAGTTCTAAAGGAGAAGCAAAGGGGGAAAGGCAATGAGGGTTGCAAGAGAAACTGTTGGTACTGAGCCCAAGAAATAATTTTCTCCATGTCTTTTCACTGAAGCTTTTCATGGTTTAAACTGAAGTTGTATTTGGGTTAAATGCTGGTGAAATCTTGTCCCAGCATACATACTTGCATGGACTGCTGAGCTTTGTAAGACACCTCTCAAGTTTGTAGCGCTGCAGTGCCTAATGAAAACTCCCACAAGGCAGGTCTCATCTGAAAGTTAAGCCACAGCCTGTAGAGCTTGATGAAGACAAGTGGTGCAACAGGACTGAGGTGTTCCAAAATTAACTCTCTTTATCAGCCTGATTTAAATCTGATGTGAAGACTGAGGGCAAAAGAATAATTTCCCTGGGATACTTCTGCTTTTTTGTGTTTACCCTCACCCTGTTTTTCTCCTCAGGGAACACACATTAACAACAATCTCAGTTTGTATGTATAACACGTCTGCTGTTCCTGTTTCTTCACTGATGGCTTTTCATTGTTGGCACCATTCAGAATATAGGATTTAGCAAAATTTTAGCTTCAAATTTAATTTGAGGAAGACACATCTCCACAGTCCTGACACGCCTCTGCTGGGTGCTGCACGCGCTGAGCCATCTGGGGTGCTTGGCTGCAGCGTGGTGCTGCCTAGGCTGTGCCAGCAAAGGCAGTCTTCTCAAGGGAGCCGTGAGGATTTCAGGGGGCAGAAAAATGTCTTTTGAGGTAGAGAATTGAAGGGATATGTTTGATGGCACTTCCATGTAAGAAGCCAGCAATTGTACCCGAGTCCTTTCTGCCCTGACAGGTGAGATAGGCATGTAGGGACTGATGTCCTGGGCACCGGCAGCTCTCTGCCTTTTCATGCTGGGGAGGGAGAAACTGGCAAGGAGTGAGCATCAGCACCGCAAAAGGCGTAATGGTATTAACTGGGGGTCACACTGGACACTTTTTGGGACCTTTGTAGTCCTACTCAAAGTAGGGAGTTCAAGCAATATCCTACATGTTACTTCTCAGCTTCTTCTTTGAATCATATAATTTAACATCAGGCATCAGCAGGAAGGTCAGCCCATACAGAAAGTGTATTTCAGAGTGAAGACAGACAGCATTTCATAAACCTTCCAAGTGCCGCCCCCTTCTACTTGTGCATTCCTTAATTACACTGAAGAATTGAGTCTTTTATCCAAAATAATCCTAGCTGACTGCTCTCCCAAAAATCAATCTGGTTCATCCAGAATTACCACCCTGTCAAAGTTGTAGGGATTTCATAAGCTCGGGGAGAGGTAGTACTGCATGTACCAGGTCTGACCCATCTTGACTTTGAAATGTGTTCTTTTGAAAGCCTAATAGGTGCTGCTGTAATCATGTCAGAAATATAGGTTTTGTGCAAGAGAAATAGCTCCTGCTTTGCCTCTAGCTACATAGCTGGAGACATTCAGAGGCAACATTCATTTATGAATCAGAAACTGAATATACGTCCACTTTTCCAGCTCAGAATGCTGTGGCTGGATTCAGGTTTATCATGTCTGGAAAGCACTCAGTAGCTCATCTCTCCTCTTCTTCACTGGGCTATATTGTCAGGTTTATCTGTTTGTTGGCAGGAGGTTTATTCCTTTACTATCAGTAAACCCGAGAAGTACCACAGGTGTCAGGTTGGGTTGCAGGATTTGCCAGGGCATATGTAGCCTGGAGTTAGAGGATGAGGAGCAAAGCTGGCGGGAGTTAATGTGTAACTGAGCTGCCAGAGCAGAAATGAGCTTGGAAAGAGCAGTGCATGTCTTCTCTCTGGCTGCTGGGTGGCTGCAAGCCTCTGACCAATTCTGTTCTCCCTTCATTTGAGGAAACCTTGGGAAGGCTTTTGTTCTGTTTCATCAAACCGGAGTTAAGCAAATATTACTTCTGATAACTCTTCTCTGCCTGGGAGTTTTTATTTTTGTGCTAGAGATGCCTAGAAGAGCCTTAACAAATGTTAGCGTCTTGTAATGCTGCATAATGCAGTGAGCAATAAGGCCTTCATGTGGTCTCATACAATCTAAATAGAAAAGAGCCCCTTCTGCCCCTTTTCTGAAACTGGGAACGGGCACAGGGAAAGTGAGATTAGCCTGAGGCAATGAAAAAGCCAAGAGCCTGGTACAGATAAGTCTGAGACCAATGCCTTGGCAGGGGATCTCATGGCTAACTAAGGATAAAAAGGCTAGAAATACCTAATCATTGAATAGTGTTGTTTCCTGGACCTGCCTGAAACTAGGATACACAAAGAACACATGCATATATTAGGATTTTCTTTTAATTAGTTTTACTCCAGAAATTCGGACTAGCTTTTGGGCAGAGGCTTTGATTTCTTTTTGAACTGAATTCATGCGATTGCCAGGAAAGGCAGTTCAGTTTCATTTTCCTTGAAGTCAACAGAACTACTTACTTCAAAAGCAGGAGGAGGCCCCAAATTAACAGAAGTCGTGCAGCTCATTTGCTACATCCCTGACCGAAATTGCCATTGAGGGTTTGGACCACCATTATTGCTGAGTTTCCAGGGTTCAGTCCGGTTAGGAGGATAACTTAACACCAATTATTTGACAGCAAGTGAAATGAAAGTCTAATTTTCAAAAATCATGACTAATTTCTGACATAGTTTTCAACTCTTCCCTTATTAGAACTACTGTCTTTCATGTAGTTTCCTTTCTAATTATTTAATCTGCAGAGAAATTTAATGTATTCTCTTTGATACCTGCCCTGCAAGTCTAAGTCAAATGCTCTCACTGGCAACCTTAGACTCAGTCTTTAAAAAATCCTTCAAGTCCTTAATACTGTCAAGGTGTTAAAGATACATTTCTTCATTTGATACAGATAACACATCACTGAATTGTGATCTGTATGGGGTGCATTTTATTTACTATTTTCAAATGGAAGTGATTCCTTGTCTTGCAATTCTAGGGCCAGATTTTAAGCATTGTGAAACCTAGAGGCACCAAGACTTAAAGGAGTTACAGTCTTTTGTTTTGTTAAGAGAAGTAAAGTGAATGGAAAATTAGACTGAAATCAGGGGGGACACCCCCATCCTGAGGGGTGGTAGGGAAAACTCTACATCTTTTAGAGTATGTCCAGATACTACTCAGTTAAGCTTCACAGTTCAGTCCTTTGATAGATGGAAAAATTTCAAAGTATTGACAACGATGGGGAAGGTGCTGATTGTCACTTGCCTTTCTTAGTGTGGCATCCTTCAGAGCCCTCCTGACCTTCTGCACTTCTTCACGCATAATTGTATCATGGGTGTTTTGGTCCTGTGGTATGCCTGAGCCTAGCAAATGAGCTTCTTCAAAAACCTGTATTGTTAATGCATTAAGGGAACAAATCCAGCATAATATCTGTAATTCTTTAGGTGATATCAAGTGCAGAAGTACTGGCTAACCTATCCTTCACCTTGCAAACTTTTTTTTAATAGTATTGTTACCTTTTCCGCCCCCACCCCCCCCAGAAGACTAGGCATCTCTTGGATGAAAACCAGACTGACTTGTGTTCTAGTCGGTCAAAACATTGGTTACGTAGTTCACTGTACACGTTTCCCTATTTTTCTAACTAGACACTGAATTAGCACCAGATTTTCTCATGTTAACAGAAGATAATTACAGTGATGTTCCAAAGTTGTTCCATTTGCTGTAATTTGGGATCTTTTACTCTCTTTCCCTAGTTTCTCCAATTTGATTTTCTTCCTTCAGTCTTCAGGCTCAGCTATGGGTAAACCTTTTCATTATGTTGGGCGTGATTCTCTTCCTTTCTGTTCCCAGGAGTTTGGCGTGAGATTCATTTATCCTAACATTTGCACATAAAAATGAGATGTCTGCATTTTAGAGAGCCAGACTGGACCAGAATCTTTTAATAGTCAGTGGATTGAAATAGATAAGTAATATTTTGCACAGTCCCACTGTGTCCAGGAGTATGCTTTAGACTGTAATGTAGCCATTCGGGAAGATTTAATTGCCGATTCTGGAATTTGGCCAGGGTGAGGAATTGATGGCCCCATGCTTACCTTTAATGTGCTGGGAACATTAAAGATAACATGTGATTATGGCTTTCCCTTTCTCTCAGTTGTTCCTTTTTTAGGAGCCCGGCTTCCC
Organism: Phalacrocorax carbo; assembly: GCF_963921805.1. NCBI lineage: Eukaryota > Metazoa > Chordata > Aves > Suliformes > Phalacrocoracidae > Phalacrocorax > Phalacrocorax carbo. The sequence goes on from NC_087528.1 coordinate 4,067,922, forward strand.
CAGGCAGACACTGCAGGGCACACTTTGTTTCAGAGGCGAGAGTGTTGCCTCCTGTAAAACTAATATCAAACATATCTCAGATGCAGGAGTTTGAGCTGGAACATGTCCTCCAGTAGCACAGAGCAACTAAGTGGTAGATTAAATTGCTTCTTTATTTTAACAAATGCACTGGCTTGTCCAGTCTCGTTTATACCTGACTGTTGTACGTTCTGCCGGAGCAGTTCTTATCGAGACTGTGCACAGTTCTGCGATGTGGCACAGTTGTTAGCTTGGACCCTTTTCATGAGCACTAAATTAGCCTAAACTTAAAAAAGAATTGAGTACTTGAAGGAGAAATCAACATTTGATCAGTTCTACCCCATTCACCAGGATTCTGTCCAAGATATTAAAATGTCACTTCATTGGTCGTTCTTCTGGCAGCCTTGAAGAGGACTGTGCATACCAGCTTTGAAGAAGACAGATTATGAACTTAGATGATGAGTTCACTTTGCATTTTTAGCAAGAACCTTTCTGACAAATATTGAGTAGAGTAAGAATTTGCTACTCGCTGTGTTCACCCTGGTATTTTCAGGTGCATTTGCAGAATTACAGTGACATTGAGCACAAGTGGGCAGATGGACTATTATTCCTGTGATTCATTGACTTTTAATTCTTTCTGAATGCATTCTGGTTTGTAGTACCTGGCTTCCACCTGGCATCTCTGTGAGTCAGAAAAGAAGGAGAAAATCCTGTTTTCCCATAGATGCAATTATATTTAACTATTTTTAAAAGAAATTAAAATAAATCAAGCTCTGCATTGTTAGTGGGCTCAAAAAACTTAAGCAGGAGGAAAACATTCTTGATTTTGACAGGCACATGCACAGGAAGGTTTATATATTTTAGATATTATTGCTGACCTTGGATCTGAACTGCATATTTCCTGACAAATATTATATGTGTATGTTTTATGTACACTTCTATTGTTTTTCAATTCAATAGTTAGTTAAAAAAATGAAAGACTTCATTTTAAGTATTAGAAGAGTAAGATATTGGATGACAGTGTATACTGGGTGTCAATATACACAGAAAATGAACTCATCTAAGACTTTATTTTGTCATTTCCATTTGGATCCTTAAAAAATTTTGAAAATGCACCCTCTTTTAGCTTGTGGACTGAGCAAAAGAAAGTCATATTTTCTTTCTTCCTAACCTCTGAAAACGAGATTTGGAACCAATCTTTCAAAAAATCATGGGATCAGGAGATTGTTTCAGATTAATCTATTTTTAAAAGTCTTAATATACTATACTTTGGTATTGTTCCTATATAATATATTCATGTTTCTTTGCTACAGTTAAAATAAGTTTTTATTGTCTATTTGAAATGTAGAAGTGAGCCTTGGTGTGATTGTTGTAAATTTTTCTGGTGTACTACTTCTATTTGGCTTGGTAAGGACACATTTCCATGGCCTCTTCTGCCAACCTGGCAAAAAGGAGTTGACATCATTTCAAATAAATCCAAAGGCCAAAGTTTCTTCAGGGAATGCTGCCTCTTTATTTTTTCTTGTTCTAAGTTGTCCAAAAGAAGCATATTTTGGCATCTCACACAGGAAACTTCTGTACATCTTAGAGCACATAAATCCTGAGACCAGATCTAGTGTCCATATGGCTCCACTGGAACGTCAGAGAGGGACCTGTTTTCCAGACTTTAAGCTGTATAAATTTTAACAGGTTTGCAGATCATTGTTCTGATAATCCTTCCCAAAGGAGACCTCTTTAAAATGGCTTTATGTTGCTCTACATTTCTTGTGGCAGCCTTAGGTATGAACCTTCCTGCTTCATTTTCCCTGTCAAGAAAATGAGTAAAACGAGGGTGATGGAAAAGCATCCAAGAAAGACTTCTGGTAGAAAATCTCAGTGGAGACACTGGTAACTCAAATCCAGGTTTGGCAGCTGTTTCTGGTCTAGGATGTCCAGATATGGGATGAATAATTCCTCCAAGACAAGGAGATAGCATCTGATCATTCCATGGATATGAAGCCTTAGAAATGCTTCTGTCACTCAAATTTTCACAAAGGAAATATAATCTGTGGTTATTCGTGCACTGCATAGACAGATGGAGGCACAGCAGGTAGATAAATACTGACATTCTCTTCTATGAATACCTTCAAAAGAAAGGTCAAAGGTACGACAGTGAGTAAAGTGAATGTAGATTAGGCAGAACATCTGCTGAAGGGGGATAGTAGGGAAATGTTCATTGCTTTTCAAATGGAAGTTCTGCTTAAAAAATGTTGATGGGCATCTGCTTAATTATAAATTCTTTGCCAACCTTAACATAAAATAAAAATTCAATAAAATAAAAAAGAGAAATGAAAAAGTACAATTAACCCCAAGAGATAATTCACTCCTGTTTCCATAATATGACACCAGAACTTGCTTGGACTATAGAAATACAAGAAGGTGGCTTAGCAAGTATCTAAAGTGCAAGAGGTGGGGATGAAGGGCACTTTGGGCAATGTCACAACCTTCCTCACTGTCCCATTTAGTAACATGCCAGAGTAGAATAAAATCCTGACTTCAGGTAGATCTGGCTGTTGCAGGGCTTTGTCCTTCTGCAGCAGTAGAGCAGACCTGACTGTATTCATTCCACACCAAAAAGAAAATCAGCGACATGATATGTGCGCAGCATTCAGTGCCCTGATCTCAGTGAGCTTCAGAGGAGTGAATATCAGCTATTTTTCATAATTTTATATGAACAAAAAAATCCCACTAACCAAAGTGAGTGTGTGCGTGAAATACAATATATCACTGCCTGCTCTTGAACTCATTGATATTGTAGTTCTCAGGACTGATTAATTATGGCCAAAATAATAATTTCACTTTCATCACTTTGATGTTCTATTTTTCACCGGTCTTAGCTATTGATTTAGCACGTTCCCTGTTCTGTATTTTTATTGGACCAATTGTTTGTAATGGGTGAGTAAACAGATTTCAAAACAATTTAAAAATAGTGGGAAGAGGTATGAATGGCACTTGAAAATCAACAGGAGGGGTAGAAAATATCCATTTGTGCCATGGAAATTCTTCCCATAAATCATTCCTGCATCCAGATCAATTGGCTCCCACTGGGAGACAGTACTGTTAGAGCTAATGCCACCTTGGTCAGAAATGATCCATGTTTGTCAGGCATTCAAATTAAAATTCTGTAAAAATGAAAAATGTGTAACATCCTTTGAAAATGCAGCTCTTCAAAGTATTTCTTGCACTGAGCAAGCAAGTCCTGATACTGGCCTCCCAATGACCTGAAAGACAGAAGGGTATGCCCAAACGAACTTCCAGGTAAACCGATATACGTGCTTACTCCAGGGAGTTATTTGCATATACTGTAACGTACATACTTTGTATGTGTCAAACAGCACTTAAAATATTGAGAGAGTCTTGTATAAGGCATAATACCCCCACCTCACTTTCAATGCCCCACACACAGGCTCCTAGGAGAATAACCCTCCTTTTAGATTGCTGTCTTCGCACGCGGCTAACGCAGGCGTTATTTACGCTGCTGATAATCAGTTTCAGGTATGATTAGAGCTACACAATCCTTTTCCTCCCGACCTTATGGCCAGAAAAATCTCATTTGATATCAATAAGAAAATGACTGCTAATATTACAATGGCATATGCTAAAAAGGTGCCTGTCAACCTAGAGCAACCTTTACACCATTCCATGTGTGACTGCAGCTGTCTTAAGAAGTTAAACAGCGGTAAAGGACTACTGGATATAAATAGGCAGGTGACATTCTGTAATACTGATGTGCTGCATTTTTCTCCCTGCTCCTTTTGCTAAGCACCTAATGATTTCTGAATATTGAGAATTAAACAGAAAGGATTTTCTGTGCTTACGTGTGCACTTGTTCACATCCACACACACGCATACAGACAAAACCCATCATATTTAGTTTGATACTGAACTATGACCATTGCTTCTAGTGATTTGTTGATTGGGACCTTCATCATGTTGTTAACAGGGAGTTCTCCTACTTTCTTTATATTTCTAACCTGCTAGCTAAGGCTCCTCCACCACTTAGCATTTGTAACGCTGCCTTTGGCGGCTGGGGGGGGACATATTTGGATTTCACTGTGTCCTACAATTGGCCATTTCCACCTGGGATCTAAAAGCACCTTGTCCAATAGCCAGGAATGATGTATGTGGGTGGGAAGGTTGACTGATGGTGCAGGTTGCCCTCCAGGAGGAGGGAGACACTCTTCATGAAGTGATGCAAAGCAAAAGTATTGATTGCACAGTATCAGTAATGTCCTGACTCTTTTAAAAACAGCTGATGTTCCCACAGGTTTGTTGCTGTACCTTTCCTATCTGCTATTATTTTCAGACACATTCCCCTTTTTTCCCCAAAGATATAATATCTAAGGATTCTCCAAATTAAAGAGTTCTCTTCTCTAAATTACTGTTTCATATTGAGAACCTGATATCACTGGAGAAAAATTGTTGCTCACACACCTGAGGGGTTCCTTGTTCAAAGACTTTCCATCCCTTTTAAAAGACTTGGTTTTGCTGAAGGTTGGTGTCCCGGGTCAGTCTCTGGGTCCCTGTCCCAGGCAGAGGCCCTGCCTTCCAGGGGCTGCGCTTGCTATAGCCAAAGGGGTTTAATGCAACGAGTGGGGAGAAGTGCTAAAACATGGCTTTAAAATTTGATGCTGGTCTCAGAGATTTTATTTCTTGTTTTAATCAAAGCTTCTCTCAGATAAGCATGTCTTAAGAAAATCTGTTTCTAGACTATGCTAAAGAAGGGACACAGCATGGTTGTTTTTTTTTCCTTTAAATATCTGATTCAAAACCCATGAGACATCTCTATTTGCTATATCATGTATACAAATATTTAACACTAACCATATGTTTCTGTGTTTTCTTGAAGCCTAAAATAATTTTGTAAATCATCCTTCCTTTTCAACTTCTATGTTAAAGTGCCTTTTTGGCAGCCTAAATTGCTCAGTATTTAAGTGAAATGTGTTTCATGAGAGAGACTTTATATCTATGTATATTTGCTATTTATGCATCTGTGTTCATTACAAAATAGCGTAGTGTGCAGGATGATGACTTGTAGAGTCCAGACCTTTGTGTAGTCCAGAAATTAGCTGATTCAGCCCAGCATGCTGGGCCAACTAGATATGTCTCATTAACTTCAACTCAGGAGTACAAAGGGATGAGCATTAAAAATTAAGGAAAGTTAGAGGGAGACGCTAGATTCTGGAGGAAAAAATGGCAGAGGAACAATCTCCTCGATGAAAAGGCAGGTTCGTTTTATAGTTGTTATAAAAGTTGCAAGTAAAGAACCCCTCAGGGTGAAAGCTAGGCAATAACCCATTGTGTAATCAGTGGGGTCAGGGCCTCACCTTTTAACAATTACCTGCAAAGAGCAAAGCATTGAATAACAATCATAAATTTTGCCAGTCTTGAGCTGCGCTGGGAAGTTGCCGGGAGCTGTAGGGCTGAACCTGTTTTACATAAACACTTGGCATTCAGAGATCGATGTGCACATGGAAAGGTGAACAGCCTTGTTTTGGTGCAATTTTAAAGTTGTGTTTCTAGCTGCTGAAAGAAGACTGCAAGAGGTGAAATGAAGAAAAAAAGATCGAGGCAAATAAAAGCTAGGAGGGGAGTATAAAACAAATATGAATAGAAGATGGGTGGAAAACTCTCAAAACACCTATAACTTCATTCTTCTAAACATAATAAGCCTCTGATCCTGAAATACTGTAACAACCATCCAGCTCTGAGGAAGGACTCTGTAACAGGCCTTGGATTCAGCCCATGATCTCTAACTTAGATTTAGAACCGTTTTGCTACCTTTGCATTTTCAAACCACTCTTTAATTGAATAGAAAGTCATCTTATTTTCTGAGATCTGTGACACAACATCAGCTTGAAATGAGTTGCTTCAATATGGAAAGAAGATTCTTGTCTGAAGATATCAGATTTAGATACAACCTTGTTGGCATTATCAGCTCATGGGAGAATCTAAATTCTAAACTTGCGTGTGCTGGAGCACCTTGAAGTATTTTCCTTCAGGGAATCACATTAGGATGCGTAATGGAAACCATAATGATATAAATATTTAATTCTTATAACTAGGTTCTAAACAGTATAGAAATGTTGGCATAATTAATTTTCAGCCACTATCTTTTTTCTTCCTGTTTCTAATTAGTAGAGTACAGATGAGATGCTACTGCATAATTGATAAAAACTATGTTTTTAATTGTGTATATATGAACATTCTTACATAGTTACATCAAATGAATTAAGTGTCATTGCCTTCTTTAACACAGCTCAAGGGCTAGAGGGGATATAGCTGTAATTTTATCCTGGCAAATGCTTGTTGCTCTTCATCTGAAGACATCAAAGACCTTTGCAAAGCTGCATGGATTATTCTGCTTCCATATATGGGACAGAACTCACCTTTTTTTAATCTGGAGATCATTCAGTCATGAGACCAGAATAAGTAAGTGGTATTAAAATTCTCAGTCTAAAAGATTTACGCATACAGGCAACAAGCATAGAGCTCTGAGCCATGCCTTATCCCATATAAATTAAAACATGCCTTATTCATCGGTCATGTAGGATGTCCAGGAAGATAATATAACTGATAGACATGCCGTTTGCAAAGACATCAGTAATAGCTTTGCTCTCTGGGAGAGCCGCTTGCCCAGACAGGCCTTCCCAGCTGTTCAGAGTGGTGAGAGTGATAAACACCTTAACCTGAACTGGAAAAGCAATATTGACTACAACAGGTAGGTGTTGATCCAAATTTACTAAAGAAAAAATATTTGGACAACTAGAAAACGTCAAGATTGATCTTTCCAAGTGAAGGATTTCAGAATCCACAGCAGCTTTTTTTGATGTGGCTTGGAACATAAAAATAATGATTTCTTAATTCATCCACCAAGTTGAAAAATCAATTATTGCACTCCTCAGCTCTAGTGAACTGTTTGTTCCTTAATGTAATGACAATTGTCTTCCAAGCAAATTAAGTCCAGCACTACAGAAAATAAAATATTCATTAGAAAAGTTATTAGAAAAATAGATCAAATTATATTGAGGCAGTTTATTTTCCATGTTCCTACAAGGTGCTTGTAATACTATGTTGCCTGATTTTAGGTAACATCAGGACAGCCTTTTGGATGGGAAACATTGTATCCTAGCACAGCAATTCCTGGAAAACCCCATACTGCAGGTAAAAGCATAGACAGTGGAAATTGTCCTGAATGACCTTTGCTTCTACTGAGTACGAGAATTTATGTGGAACAGGGTGTAGCAGCTGTGTCTTGGGAAAGAAAAGCTGTAGTCTCATGCCAGGCATGAAGAGGACTCAAAGTTGGATTTTGGTCCTATAGTGTGTCCGGACAGAAAAGCAACACAAAAATTCTCTGCCTCCTGAAGAAACTACAGAGCTAGCTGCATATCTTTCTGAAAGATGGAGGAATTGCTTAATACAGAAGGAAATTTAATCAAACTTGTTGCTTTTCCTTTCTGCACAAGCTTGTGGATGTTTTGGATGATTTTGTTTGTGTTTCCCCAATTTGGGGGGAAAAAAACCCCAACAATCCATAATAGAACAACAGGCAGTATCTCCCACCCTGCCGGTACCGGCAGCTGGCACAAAGAACTTTAGGCTCTTAAACTTTAATTCACACCTAACATCCTGGAGATCTCAGTGGGAAGTCAGGGCCTGAGTACAGCTTAGGTGCCTGTATCCATTTCGGGAGCTCTTGGAGGAGAATATGGACATGCTAAACTTCTGGGAGCTTTTCCCCTGTCTTTCTGAAGATGTGATTGCCTTTAACCTACATGGAAATCAAACCAGACTCATCACCTGAAACTCAAAGTCACAGTGAATCTTGACTATAACCTCTTCTACTCAAAAGTCAACTTCCTATTCAGAGCACGGCTGCCCTGACGCTCCTAGACAATTTTCACTCATCCAAATAATCCTTTAGATTAATGTTAAAGCAGCAGCACAGAGTTGATTCTTGGAAGCAAAACTGGGTTCATTTGACACAATTTAAAAAATAGTTGTAATTATTCTCTGTGATCTCTCTGAAGTGCGGGGAGAAAGGGAGGGGAAGCAATTACCTTATTTGTGCGTGTGTGTGTTCATAAATTATGACTTTTCCTTCTTTCTTTACATCTGGGAATCTGTAATGCAGCTGATAGTGATTTAGGGCTTTTAAAGTGTTGGAACTAATCTCTGCTTTCCTGGGAATTTTAAGATATACATTGCCCTTGTGTTCACTGACCTAGCTAGCTAATGATAAAGAAAAAATATTTTCTTTATTATTTGGAGTAATAATGGGCAGCATCTGAATAACTGATAATTACTGCAGACAAGCTTAGCTCATGTGATGAATGTAAACATTGTCTTTGAATATGAACTTGCATTTATCACAAAGCAGAGAGTAATATGGACCTGACCTGAGCATAAATATTTTTAGATTAATTAGTGACCTACCTGCAGATACACAGAGCAATCAGCCAAGTTTTAATTTTTGTTTAGAAGTATATTACGTTTGTATGAGTTCAGCAGCAGATCTCAGTGCATTCTACAGGATCGGTTTTGAATAGAAGAAAAAGGTACTAATTTGGGCTTCAGATAAACAAAACAGGTGGAAGAAACTCTTTCTAGAGATGAGACAGCCCTCAATGTTAATGAAGTAGACAATATCATGATGTGTTTTTGCAAGCTGGGACACATCAACAACCCCTCTCTGTGCAGGGTGCTTTTAACAAGAGGGTTATCCACTTCTGTCACCACCAGCAATAACCATCTTCTCTTATTAGCTCCTTTTAAATGTGCCGAAGAGACATGGAAGGGGCTGTAGCTCAACACTCTAGTTCAAGGAACCATCCCTGTTAAGAAGGGTTCTTGAATGCTTGCTAAAGTTTAAACACGTATTTAAATGCTTTTCAGGGTGGTTTATAGTACACAGTAAATGTTTTCTTGCCTCAGGGTCTTAATTAGGAAGTGATAGTGAGCATCTGTGCTTGCTGGCTGGTGTAGGAGACTGGGGAGAGGGTAGGAAAGCATCGTACAATAACCAGAGATACAGTTTGGTGGTTTTAAAGGGTTGAAGATTTCATCCTCCAAAGATGTGTCTGTCTTTCTGATGGTTCTTCCTCTAATTGTGAAACAACATATTGAAAATTTGTAAGATATATGTGATCAAAAATCTTGGCCTTTAAGACTGGTTTAAACAAGTGTCTATAGAAAGGATAGTGCTGCCAAGAGCCAGTGACTTTAACTGTAAGGCAAGGCAAAGCCTGATTTGTGGGATGGTTAGGCCAAACAGCTCAGTCCACATGAGATGGAGACAGGTCTGGCATGTGTGAAAGCAAAACTGGTGTTTCCTAGTTTATTAGTAAGAAAACCCTGGCAAGGCAGAGGTTTAAGTGCTACAGCCTTGGAGTTGGTCCCTGTGCTAAATCCATGTGCCCTTTTGGGGCACCCGACATCTGGCCTCAGTTTGATCTGTAAAACATTCTGCCTCACTGTGTTATGCTGGGGAAGATATTGTGCAGTATTGCTGAAATTGTGAAATGGGAGAGAGATAAGCACCCCATGTTTTCCTGCTGTAAGGCCCTTAAGAACCCTGGCAAAGGACCTGCTTGTTTCCTGATGAAGTGTTGCACGTATGTTTTGCTATAGTTTTTGTTCTTACATTTGAAAAAGGGTAACAGTGACATTTGCCAGTGTGTGATTCCCTTTTTGTCTCCTGTATCTGAGACTGCATCCATACAAAGTAAAATACTTTGTGCATTTCTGCTTGAACTTGTATGGCATCTTTCTTCACATAATTGGTAGACATGGATATTGTGAAGATTGGTTGAACAGCAACGGTAAACGATATTGTTGAAATTGGAATAGATCTTTCCACAGCTCTTAGCCAGTTAACAAGAATAAGCTCTGTTAGCAGAGAGGTGAAAAGAGGTGCAGTGCATGCCTTATATCAAAGGAACTTTTACTGTCTACAGAATTTCAAAAGAAGCAATTTCACTACATACATAGGGTATGGAGAGTTTTATCCCCCCCCTCCCCCCCCAAAAAAAAAAAAAAAATATCAGAGAGCCATGGATCTCTCCAAAAGAAATGGTACTATATTGTCTTATTGACAATAAAAACTAGTTTGTGCCTCTGTTCATCTATGGAGTACAATGACGAGTCATTCTTCTTTCTTCCCTCTAGTCAGTAAGGGGGGAAAAAAAAAGTTCAATAAGAGCAGCATTATAAAAGTCAGCAAAATCCAAATGTTGATTATTCTCCCCCCACCCCCACCGTTGAATTGCTGCTTGTCATTGCTGAGGATTTAAACAATTATATTTGTGCTCATGGAGTTCTCATCAGCATCTTCACCATCAGTACCCGCAGCTTCAGGAGCAAGGCAAGGAGAAAAGGTGGAGGAAATTCCTCTCTCTTCTTCTTTCCTTTGGTTCTTGAGCACAGAAGGACATTTCTAGAAACAAAGCTGAAGATGGTCTGGGCATGAATTCCATGTTCTTCCATTATTAATATGATTTAAAGTTCATCATGTGGCAGCACTTACGGAGCTCGGTCAGGTTGTCACCCATCATTTGAGGCATTAAAAGGCAGCCCCTGTCCTAGAGAGCTTACAAAGCTAAATGTTGCAAGAAGTTTAGAACATATATGTAGATGCAACTTTAAAAAAGAAAGAGAAAAGGGATTTAGTAACAAAAATAACAGTTGTTTACACCCAGACCAATCTGACAGAGAGGTATAAGGCACGATAAGAGCGTCTGCTGAAACAGGCACATGGAGAGAGGAGCAGAGGCTGCCCTGGGTCAGAAGACACCAGGTGCCCGTCCCACCCGCACCCGCGGCAGAGCGGAGCACCCAGTCTGCGGGAGCACCCAGGGCTCATCACACTGCCCAGCCGGCCACAGTGGCCATGGCAGGGACTTGGGGATAGTGCAGGTAGAGGAGGGGACACGGAACACAAAGCCACTGGAAAATGGATTTCATTAGTTGCATTGCTCATGAAAAAACCTTTTCTTTTTTTGCAGTTCTGGCAGCTACTTTTTAAGATACTGTTCACTGTTACTTTCATTTATGCATCTGCTTACAGTTTTCAACTGACCAGATTATATATGACCTTACGGTTTTCTCTCTCCTCCTGTCTAATATGAAGCTTTTGGCCTTTTGTTCTGGACTACTTCTTGCCTTCATTACTTCCTGCCATTAATCTATTTCAATACTGTTTCTTCCTCCCCTAAGTGCAACATTTTCACTCTCCTGAGCAATGGAGTAAACCTTTGTTTTTAATAAATTGGGTTTTATAACATTGTGACTTTTCAGTAATTTTTAAGGAACTCTCAGATAAAAAAAGAGAATTTGGGGGGATTGAGAGCAAGTTTCAGCCACCTCTGTCAGGTTAAGTAAGATAAGGGACGTGGTAAACATTTGAAAGAGCTGTTGCAGTAACTGCAACCTGCAGCCTAATTGTCCCTTTGGGGGCAAAATTGATCCTAAAAGGTTATTATTGTACTGAATCTGGTAGTAAATATAACAGCAGCTCTGGGTTTTAATTTAGCTGAATCTCTTGTCTCCCCAAGCAAATTTTCAGCTTCTTTTTCAGCTATCTTTTTATTACTTAATTGTCTATGCTCATTAGTACCAATGCCCTTTTGTCTCTTGAAATCTTCTTTAAGGTTGTTTGGTTTCAGTAGGATGGTAACAGCTTCCTGAGAATAAACTTGAGCATGAAGCTGCATATTTATGTATCAGTTGGCTTTCCCTCCATTTCCAGTCCTTCTCTGCAGTAGGAGGGCTTTTCTGAGCAGGCTTTGACTAGGCTGAAGCACACAGCATGTTGGTAGTCTGCCCTCCCCGAGGCCTTAAGAGAGTGTAAGTGAAACCTGGGGAAATCAGGTAAGCTGCAGATGTCTAAAGCACAGAATTGCAAAGGAGCTTAAAACTTTCTTCCTTGTTTCTTCCTTATGACTCTCCCCAAAGGCAGTAACAGAAGAAATTGGAATCGAGATTAACAACTTTAAAGGGCACACTCAGTGCATATGCCAACTGATGAAATGAAAGTTGCTTTTAAGGTGATCAGCAGAGTAACCGCTCAAAGCCCTAGTAAGACAAATTAGTTCATGGAACAAGTCATCTGCTGGGCAGGTAGGAGGCAGCTGCAGTCCCAGAAATTTAAGGCTGGTTTATCTGTTTGGCAGCTTCTCCTGCAGCTCTTGGATTATCGATCAAAGCTTTCACCTTTTCCTTGCACTTGTTGGTGTTGGCTATAGGTTGAATGCATTAAATCTTTTTGTGTTTTAAAACTTTTGATCTCTTCTGAAATGTTTGGTGTGATCCAAGTCTGCCAATGCTGGTTGTAGTAGACCTGACAGATTTTCCCCTCATTTCCCGAGCAGTTGCTTTGTATCCTTTTCAGCCTGCACACTTCTTTTGGAATTTGTGTGGTCAGAAAAGAGCAGGCTTAGAAGAGGAACAGTTTCCACTTTGAGTAGTCTATAGATAAGCGATCAGGAACTTGCAAATCAATCAGGATATCATATAGATACAACCCCAGCGAAGATATCAAATGAACAAACAAACAAGTCCAAACCTAGGTATGTTCTGTAATTAGCATTCTATATTCATCATTCAATAAAGTAAAGGATGCCTTGCACATGTTAAAAATAGACAGAATAATAGAATTAATAGCAAACAGCTAGTATGGAATTAATTGGAGTCCTCCTTCCTTCCTAGGATTTGAATTTCTGTATTTGAGTCATTCCTTTTATCCTTCCTAAGAGGCTGCTTGACTGACAGCACAGAAATGTATATTCTAAATAGTTAAAAGCTGTTGTCACTGTATGTATCTGCAATGCATTAACAATGAATATCCAGGGCCATACTAGGCAGGATGGGAGGCTTCCCTGTTTCAGGAGCTCTTCCAGGGCTGATAACAAAAGAGGATAATTAAGGCTGAAGTCTGCTGGCTGCTGCTATAGCCCAGCCCTGCATGTCAGATACTGCCCTATGTGACAGGTAGAACATTAACGGCTCGAAACTACACATCACTGAAGGTATTGCGTCACTAAGGAGTAAGGCACAGGATCACCTGGAGGGAAGAAAGAGGTCTGGAAACAAACAAGCAAAGACTTCAAGGTTTAGAAGCCCCTTGGGTAAATGAATCACCTTTTCTGAAGTGTGATTAGCAATCAAATGATGACAACCTGAGCAGCACAATTGTCGTCCCTAACCAAATGGACTGTCACATCATTTAATTTCCTTCTTGCTGGCAGCAGGCACTCTGTCAGAGACTGCAGCCCGAAGAAACAAGAGAAGGGAAAGAAATAGCAGGCATTTGACAACTGAAATGATCCTTGCTGTATTGCCATTGTCCCTGAATTTTGAAAGGCCAACATCAAAATATTATGACTCCCTAAATGTCATAATTACAGTATCTCAACTCACACTTGTCTTCACTCTGAGCCGCAGACCTTATGTTTAATCTCTTTAATGTACTATAATTACGTCTTCAGTGTGGATCAATTATCTCAGAATAGAGAAACAAATTACCATCATTATCTCCAATTATTCTTTACATTTTCTTTTATCCATTTTTGTTTTCTGGGTTTCTTCACTAGTGACAAAAGTGTAGTTCACATTCGTGCTCCTTTGTTGTTCTTTGCCTGAATATACATGTGGCAGGAAATCATCTGTCAAGCAAGGAATTGTCCTTCCCTTTGCTGTTATTCCCTAGTCCTCCTTGTTGGGCAACTCATTACTTTCTGCATTATTCAGATAGGTCTATTAGAAATAGCTCTCAAATAAGACCAAAGATTAGGAGCAGATAGATTCGTTTTAATTTCTCAGGTTCCTCACTAAAGTACTTACTTCAAATTAACATACACTATATCCACAAGAATAGCATTGGTATCTGCAGGAGTTGAGTTTATTGTGACAGTAATTCACAGGTCAAAGCTCACTTCATCTGCACTGATGTGACAGCTAATGGTTCCTATTATGTGCGTGATCCATGAATTATAGAGTAACTTGTTACCATTCCACTACAACTATAAATAAAACTAATGAAATTAGCACTTTGAAAAAAATGCATTAAGCTACAGTTATAGTTCGACTACAATCCACTAAAGCAGAGAAACTCAATTTTTGAATTTCAGCTGCATCTTTTGATTTGATCTTTGGAGAAAAGTCACTATAACACCATGTGCAGTGCTTCTGTACTCTACACTCCCAAAAGGAAAATCAGTTCTTAAAACTCAGTCTCAGTAGCCCTTTGCACCTAAATTATTAACTTTGGTCTCCAGGACAATTTATCTGAATAAGATAAATTAGATTATCTGTGTTGCTTGGAATACTGTGAGAAAATTATTTCTTGTGTATACTGGTATATTATCTGTTTGGGTCTCAGCTGGAATCTGTGAATGAAGCCAAGGTATCCAAGCCTTGCAAAACTTGAAGTTAGGATATTTTTTTAAGGTGATGATTTTGCTGTAGGGATCATGTCTCATATCTTCTGAATTGGCCAAGCTTACTTCCAAAATGCTGCACTGAAAATCAGGTTTCATACAACAGGAATCTCTACTAGGAAAGGCTTATAGTGGTAACTCTCCCGTAAAACAAATCATATCTTCCTGCCCTCCTCTCTCCATTTTATGAGGTACCTTTCCCCTTCTTATTGCTTTTTCTTCCGTTTTTCACTGTCTCTGCTGCACACCAAGGCAATAAACTACAGAGGTGCATAAGAAAAAGGCAAGCACTCACTTAGTTCAGAATTGCATCCAAACCTGGCTGCTGCTTGAGAACAGTAATTTCTATCAACTGTATTTCAAATTAAAATGCTAAAGTGCTGGAGAAATGGAGTGTGGAAATACTTAATTTGATAGCAAATTACATTTATGGGATGAGAAAATGATGTCTTTTAAAATGGGTCCCAGTGTTCAGTGCATACCTGTTTTAATTACCCAGGTGTGAAAAATAAAAAAAATTATGCTTTGTTGGGAACATTTCAAGGACTGCTGATGTCAACAAATGGCAAGGCAGCAGCGTAAACCCAGATGATTAGCGGTAGGCTTTTCTTAACCATCTAAACACATTTACTGAAAACTACAGATCTAGAATCAGGTACGAAGAGTAAAGCTATGCTTTCTTGTGCAGCGCTTTATTAGCTAGTGTCACAAGGCATGTTTTCCAAACTGACGCAAAGTGTAAGATTTGGGGAAATTATTAACGGCATTTCTGTTCTTCGTGTTTCTCTGCTGATCTGTACTCCTCTGGGTGACTCGCAGGAGAAATGAATATGCAAAATGACAACAAAGTTAGCGATGAGCACGCTGCCTGACTTCAGGCTGTAACGCAGGCATCAAAAGCTGTAGTGATGTGTCAGCTCTTTGCTTCTGAAAGTTACCTTCCTACCGTTACTGGTCTGAACTGCAGCAGAACCCACAGTGTCTCATGGAGAACCGGGGCCATGCTGCAACGGGAGCTACACAAGAGAAAAAGGGTGGGTTTTTTTCTCTTTTATAAAGCTTATAACTTCTGGTCTAGAATGTTCTTTAGTGAATTATTTATTATGATGGGCAGAAACCTGATAGATCAATGATCTCTGTGATGTCCTGTTGTGCAGTTTCTCTGCCGTTGCGTTTGGCTGTGCCCACAGGAGGCACGGCTGTTTTGCAGGAGGGAGCTGAGATGATGTGAGCCCGCTGCACCTGTCTCGAATGGGCAGCCAGTTTGCTTCAGGGAACAATTTTAATTTGATCTGGTAGGCTCAGGAACTCCAGTGGCTGGCTCCCACCTCCGTGGTGATTCACCAAAAGGAAATTGCTGGAATTGGCTTTTAAGGGACATGAACTGCTTCATGGCTCCAGAATCAGGGCTCACTGGTGATATCTTTAAATGTCTTTGGCATTCAGTACCTTCTCCACTTAGAAGGGTAGTTACCAGCGTTAAAATGACTGTCATATATTGGGGTCATGGAGAACAATCACATTAGAGAAGTAAGAGGGAGAGAAGCCAGGGAAACCTAGGCTTAATGTGACAAATCTCTCTGTAATGAGCTCCTGTTACTTCAGGGATGAATCCAGGTGAAGGCACTGATGTTGATGCAAGTTTTCACTAACAACAAGCAAAATATTATTATTAATAAATGTATGCGTTAATGTACTTGAGCTGCCTTTGTTTTCCAGTGCTTGGTAATAAGGACTGCCAGCCTTCCCGAGCAGGCTGGGGGTTAAATGTTTGTCTTGGGGAACGTTCCTGAGAGTAGTTGCCTAATAAACACTCTATGCTGTAGGGGAAGACAAGTGATATACATTGCAGTACAGCGATATAATGAATTAGTTAAAAGCAAACAACCCCAAAACAGTAGATTGCCAGGGCAGGTCTGTGTCTGCCAAACAATATTTCTGTGCCAACTTTCCAAATGAAGCACAGCCAAAAATAGCAGTGCAATAACTCATCTTGAAGGAAAAAAGCTATTACAAGGGGGATGAAACGGCAGCAGTCTCTCACCAGTGACCCTAGATTACAGGTCTGATTCTCAGTCCTTTGGCTTGTGCAGTAACTTACACCAGCCCTGCAAACCCTGTAAGATGCTAATGAGTCAGAACAGTCTCATGCTTCCCTGCATATCTGCAGAGCTGGGACAAGTGGTCAAGAAAGAGCTGAACTCAGTGCTAGTTTGGCTAACAGTATTGCTGTCACCAGTGGAGCCAGCAGAAGTAATGGGAATATCTTCCTTGTGCGTACAGGTTTAGTGCCTTTGCTTAGTGGTGATACAGCACTGGCACCATTTAAGTGACATGAGGAATGCCTAAGGCGTTTTACACCATGGGAGATAAAGTTGTCTAAGACAAAATAGGGCAGGTATAAAGGGTGACTTCTGCAGTCTGCTTTCCTGTTCTGAGTCTGCAAGCATTGCTGGATCTAGTGTCAGCAAATTAAGGCGAAACAGGAGAGGCATTGGCCGAACACAGCTCACTTTAGTCACCCTGCCAAAGCCAGATGTCTGCATTCACTTTTTAACAAAGAAATGCCCTGCCATGCCAAACAACTAAAATAAGATTCATCAGTAAGATGAAATTCAACAACTTATACACCTGAGTACCCATTAGAAGAGGAGAAAGTGATGCGTGATTGCTGCTTGCAGCGTGTGGTTCGTGAGGAAGAAGCACTGGTACCTCAAGAGTGGGCAATAATGACAAACATCTGCTTCATTTGCAGTTTCACAGGCATGCAGGCCATGTCCTCCGACATCCACACTCAGAACCAAGTCGTTCATCTCATCAGGCTCCTTTGTACCATCTGGGTTTGCTGAGAAATGGTTTTGCAAGGAAAAAAAATGGCGGGGGGGAGAAGGAGGAGGGATCATTATTCAGTTCTCCCTGGTGGATAATATCCGTCTATAAGCATGCTGGAAAGGTCATAGAAATTGAAGGTCTGCTACAATGTGATACATACAGCCAGGTTTCTTGGTCCTCATTTGAAGTTTCACAGTCCTTGCTAAACCTGCTGAAATTGAAAACTATTACATATATGTGGAAATAGAGGTTACCTGGGGAATTTAATAATAATATCCTGGAGTTAAAATGAACTTAGATTGCATTTCTTTCTATTTCCATTCTTTTTTTTTCAGAGCATTATTCTTCCTTAGTCACAAAGTCATTGCCGTTGAGCATTTCACAGATAACCCCTGCTTCAGGACTGAACTGAGAAGAGAGGCCTTATCAGAGAGACCAAGGCATTCCTTAATTTGTGGAGGCACTTGAAATAATCCCTTGAGCATATGTTTCATGAATACAGAGTGCCAAAATTTCAGATGTTTCCCTTAAGTTTAGATCTCTCAGACCAACATACCCAACTCTGAGACATTGAGCATTGCATATTCCACTTCTTCCATTGCTTTAAGTAAAAGAGGTTTTAACAGCATAAAGAACCGACATTTTTAGGACCCTGCAGTGGGTAGAGATCCTCAAAGAGTCCTCAAAAATCCAAGCCTTTCTGCAGAGAAGATATACAACCCCTACTCCTCATGATGCCCTTTCCAAGGGTATTTCCTAGGCCTTGCTACAGCAGGACTAAACAGGTACCTGGTTCCTTCTGTGCTATTGTAGAGAACAGGTTACAACAGTGGCTGAACTGGTGGCTACCTGACTGCAGAGGGCTGGATCGCTTCCCTTGATTCATCCCCTGAATGCTATATTCAGCAGGGAGACACCAACGTGGTTGCCATTTCCTTGGTACATCGTACATCTGGCAGGTACTTTTGTCAAGAGATTGTGATTCTGTCCTTCTGCTCTGTAAGCAAATTTTTTAGAACAAAAAAAAAAAAGTCCGTTTGCCCTCCAGCTTTCCCTTTGGTTTGCTTTGTTTTCCTGCATTTGTTCCTATCTTCACCATTACCAAAACTGAGACCTGCAGGATGTGAATTTTAATAGAGTCCATGTTTTAATCTGCAGTCATCAAGGGAGGCTATATTTCTCTGTACATCTTTTACTGCTTCAACTCCTCACAGAACAGGAGCCGTTCCTGGGGCACGGGCTCTCCCCCGCTCCCCCATGGGCATTAGCTCATTGACAGCAGCATTGTAATTAGAGAATGCTAAAAATCATACCCCTGGGCTGCCAACCTGCCAGAAAACATCAAACTGCTGTGTGTGTGTAAAAGCCAATAGTAAGCTGCTCAGCCAAAACCACAGAAATTGGCATAGTATGCTGTCGCTTCAGATCTTTACTATTATTTCATTGAGGGTGAGCAAGGTTGGGAGAAAGCATAACAAGGTGCCAGTTTCTTTCCGTACCTCCTAAGGCAAAACCGCATTTCCAGACTAAGGTCTGGCCTCTGCATCCAGCGGTGTAGGGTGCAGAGCAGGCGCTGTACTTTTCACAATACCAAACTGGGATTTGTCCTGCTTCTGTTCATAAAGAACTATACCAGCAAATCCCAGTCTAGCCCCTGGGAATCTGTTCCATTGTATTTCATTGAAATGCAAAATGGCATGATAGGGTTTTTTTTAAATTTTGTTCGATGTCTGAGAACAGTAAGGGGAGAGCAGGAAGGATGATCCATAAATTGCCAGTAAAATATTAATAGCTCTGGAGGAATGTTCTTAGGGAACTATCCACATGTATATTGTGGCATTTACCTCCACCAGGGAGTGGCGCAGAGCATCAGAAGGCAGGACTCTGCGCTCCCTCTCCAGCTCTGCCACTGTCTCCTTACAGAGCTGTGGGGCAGCCCGCTACAATGCCATGGTGCTATGAAGATCATTCCCATCCTGGATAGGAGGCAACTACAGCTGTAAATCTAAATGCAACCTTTTCATAGTGATGCTGGGACTCTTCCCATGGTTGTAAAGTGATCCAGGACACGTAGGTGTGAAAGGTGCTGTGGCAGCTGTCGTATATTTTTACATATATTTTGCCTTGCAAGCAGTAAGCTAGTCCTAAATAAACAGGAGAAATGAGCAGAATGTGAAATTACATTAAAGATGGCACAAAATCTGGGCTAAAACCATGAGAGGTCTCAAGTTGGAACTACCCTGAAGGAGAGGGGATGTGTCATATTGCCACTCAAGGAATGTCACTTAAACATGTGTATATGATGAACCTAAGGTTAACCACACTTGTATGATGACTAGTTAAATGTCTTAAATGTTCTTCTAGGTAAGTACTTTCCTCAGGATCATGGTTAATTGACATGATTGTATTTAGATCTATGACAACACCTTTTCACACAGTCATTAAGGTTGGAAAAGACCTCTAAGATCATCAAGTCCAGCCGTCACAGAAAAACATGATTCATGTTGTAATTCATGAAACAAAATTCATGTTTACATGCGTTTTACATCTTCTGTGATTCTGTAATCTTTTATAGAGCTTTTATAGAGCTTGCAAACAAGGTCTTAATGCAAACAGATATGGCCAGTGTGAGTTTATGCAGCATGTTCTGCAAACCAGAACAGAGATTTTCAATTTTCCTTTTTTTCATCTTTTTTTTTTTCCCCTGTCTGTATCCCTGCTGCTTAGCGAGAAATGGTAGTTAGTCACTCACATGAAATTAAACCTACTTTACTTATCGGTCGCTGAAATGCAAAGGTATTCTTAGATGTCTTTGGAAATGCACCTAAGATATTAGGTAGACACTACGAATCAGATGCAAATGGAATCCGAGGTACAGCTGTCACCTCTTTTGCTAGCTGGGTCATTTTTTTCTGAGTCATGACAATTACAGTCCAGCACGTTACGCCCATCAGGCTCCAAATACTGACTGCAGTGGTTGCCACTCCTGCGTGCTGATAGGCGGGGGATTTCGGTTAATCTCAAACCCCTTTAGCAAACCCTCACCTTAGCAGCACTGGGCACTCTCCCCGCTGAATCTTCTCCGCTCGGGCTCTACCTGCCGCTCGCAGTCGTCACGGCGCGCTGAAACGTGCGTGGGCAGTTAGTTACTGACTCTGAATTTCCTGGAGCAAATCTCTCCAGCCCCCCCAGCCCGTTTCCAAGCTGCAGGGGCTCTGCCAGGCATTTCTTAGCCTCCACTGTCCTCTAGCGGTGCTTCATTTCCAAAACCTTCTGCCGGGTGCGCCCCGAGCCCTGCCCGCGCCGCCGGGCTTTCGCCCGAGCTGGATCCAGAGCCAGGCTTGAGCAAGCGAGGCCCTGCAAGTTGTTGGGCTGGTCCCTGGTTCCTCTGATGAGAAACGCTGTTTCAGTGGAGTTACTTTCCTCCACCTCTTCCCACTCACCAGCCCCTACGCTGAGACTCCAGACTTCGCTATCCAAAAGACGGAAAGCTTGAATGCGCGTCTCCACCTCTTCCCCAAGTCTCGTCCCTCGTGGCGGTGCCGAAGCCGTTGGTTTGAAGCGTGGTTTCCCAGCTGAGGAGCTCTGAGCACCCTAATACAGATGCCAGCACATTCAGCCTTCCTGGTTGCTATTCATTTCACTGGGAACAGGGCTTTTTTTGACCAGGCTGTAATTATTGAATTAGCATGGATGTCAGCAGTAGCATTTAGATGAAATTTAATGGGTTCATCCTGTGCCTCGCAGAGGGCTGCTGCCAGTGCGTGGCGTGGCAGCTGAGTGCTCGACTGACGGCTTTGCAGCCGGGTTCACAGGAGAAGGGACAGCACTTAAGATGTCAGCATGTAGCTTGCAAAATGCTTTAGGGCATTAGTGTGAAAAGAAGCTTGCAAATCTAAAATATTAACTAGCCTTTGTTTTTAATAAACCCAGTTATTGTAAGGGAATGAATAATGTTTGTTATAATGTGACTAAGTTTGCCATGTTTCCTGAATTCATTTGAGGAGTATCTGTCTGATCCCTCACTTGAACTAGGAAAGCAGCTGAATATTTTATAAAATCAGTATTTCTGTACTATTCAAATTACTGTACCAGTATTCCTACAGATGATGCAATATATGAAAAAATAATAATTCTCAGAAAGCTATCTATTCAACAAACCTAAGCCCAAATTCCACAGAGACTTAGGTATACACTTCACATTTCTTAGGGGAATAATCCTATTGGATTCAGTGTCAATGTTTGCATGAGTGAGTGTTAACAGGTTTAGGGCTTTCTCCTTTTCTGATATCTATTTACATAATACTACAACCTTGAATTAGTTAGATGACTGATTCTTTGAAAATTTTCTTTAATTCCTCCTTTGAGCCGACCGTGACTAGCCAAGCTGTGATTTGGGATGGTTGGCTATGACAGCTTAGCTGTGATCTCGCTGCTTTGTGTTGGGATAAACATACAAACACTTCTAACAAAAATGCTTGCATAAGAGGGGGTTTTGTTTGGGGTTGGTTGGTTGGGTTTTTGTAGAAGCTCACAGGGGAAGGAAGGTTAAGCCATTAATTTGCCTTTGGTTGAACAAAGGATAAGGTGGTGTTCTCCCATCCTTTATGTGGCTCTCCTAGTGCATATACTCTGCAGTGGAGACATTCTCTCCCCATATAGGTTTTGTATCCTACCTTAAGCCTTGATTATAGAATTTATCCTACAGCAATAATGAAATTTTGGTATGGGTTGTCTTTCTCTGAATTTCCTCTTCTTGACTACTGGCAAGAAGTGAGGTACTGCAGGGTGACTGGCAGGGACTGGATTAAGAATGCAGTGATCAAAATTATGGCAGTAAAAAAGCAGGAGGATATTGATATCATCTGACTTCCAGTACCTGAGGCTGCAGTTTCGTAACTGCTTTTGGGTGATCTAAACACCAGCTGCCACTGAGCTGCTGCCTCCCTTGGGCCAGGATTGGCACCTGGGTGCCTGCGTGGGTGACTCAGTCCAGGAGCCATCCCAGATGAGATCAATTAAAAATTTTTAAAAAGTAGAAACGATGGGATTGGCTTACAATAGGCATGAAAATACACCCCAAGCCAGGTGTCCTGAATCGCTGTCTGAAGTGGCCTGATGGTCACAGTCTGCGTAGGACCAGGACTCCTACCTTTGCATGCTCTGACCTGTATCCAAGTCAAATAACTGAAGTGGATGGTGCGAGGCCCCTGTTCACTATGGTTAATGTACTTGGGCTCCCTTTGTAGTTAATGAAGACAGGATCCTGCACCTCAGAGCTAGTCAGAGCAAGAGCTTAACTTAGCTGCTCAGACTTATCATCTGGGAGGGCCCATCTTTCTTTATTAACTGTAAAGCGGAGCCTAGGGAGTTTAACCTCACCAGGCTGGCAGTAGCCCTTATGATCCCCCACTATCTCTGCATCGCCTCAACTGATGTTTCTTTTTTTTTTTCTTTTTTTTTGCGACAGTGCAGTCACTATTCGTAATGGCAGTAATGCCCTTGGGAACTGCAACAAGTTCTTACAAGACTTAATACCAGGAATGTAATGGAGCTACGCACCCACAGCACACAAACAGGTACGGGCAAGGAAAAAACCTAGCTGTGCTACTATGGCCATGCTGTTTACTCTCCTGCATTGTTGTTTGGATGTGAATATGAAAGATATTTATTATGCCCTTCAGCAAATATTGCTCTCGCCAATATTTACAAGTGTATCAGCTATGGATTAGCAGTATTCATTCTCTCTGGAATAATGTTTTCTGTTCTCACTGGAGAGTCTTCAAAAAGATGATCTTTAACTTTGCAAGCAGATTTTTCTACCCTTTTGTCTCCCATGAGAGCAAAAGAGCATCTGAGATTTGATTAAATCTGTGTGTGGGAAACTTAGGGGCAGCCAAAACACCATGCGGCTGCTAGAACAAATTAATTTTTGGTGTAAATCTACATTTCTGGAAAAGGCCTGTTAGCAGAATCTTGCCGTGGAGGCTCTTAACTATCCTGTAGAAGCTGTCTCCTCTATAAAATCATAGGTCTTTAAAATGTAAAATGGAATTGCACTGTTGGGTCTGACCCACCCCACGATATGATGGTCCTCAGTGGTGTGACCCCCGTGCACTAAGGAATGGTGTGTGTCTGTGGTATTCTTAACATGTGCCTCCAAAATTAATGCTGGCTAGAAAGAAAAAAGAAAAGAATCCAGAATCTCCAGTGCCTTCAGTTTCCTTTCTTATTTGCACTTTAAATGCTGCATTTGAAGGGGAATTAAATATCAAATATATCTTGTTATTTAGCCAACACTTCAGTATGCCAGTGTTAACAGCAAAATACTGCTCAGGGAAGTGCTTGTCTGGATGTGCGAGTCCAACCTGTACAGGTGTTGAGATAGTTTTGGAGAAATAACAGTAATTTTCCTCATGGTTTCATTCCAGTGGTTTATTTCTCCAAGTTCTGCCATACGCTTCTTCAGGGGAATCTGAAGAGCCAGATTTATAAGGGGAATGGATAATTTCATTGCAAAAAGACAAAACTAGCATTGTGCATGTTAAGTTAAGGGTAAACAAATCTCATGCTTCAGGGCACAAAATTATTTCCTATTGGGCTCAGGAAAGATGTTTTTCTCCATGTAAAGCATCGTATGGTTGGCTAGACATATTACTAAGGGGTTTATTTATTCTTTTGCTGCCCTCTGAAGCATCAGTTTAGGAAGCTTTGTTTTGGGTTATGCTAGAGGCAGGATGCCAGACGTTGTTATAATTTTACTTGGGATCAAGAGAAAGTACTAGAAACTTCCTGGTCCAGCAGACCTCTGATGCCTCCAGACGCATAACGGAGTCCCTCAAAAGCCCGCCAGATGCTCCAACCATGTAATGCAGTATCGGTGGGTCCATACAGTGGTGGAGCTGCTACTTCCTTGTACTCGGGAGGAAAGACGTAGGACTCATCTAATGTTTTCCTCCTATAGTACTACTCTTCTTATCTCCTGCTTCTAGTGTGCAAGCAGTTACTGTAGATGTATAAGATTTGCAAGATGTGTTATCAGGGGAGTGGTATTCAACCATACCATGGCGTCTGCCTGCCATACTGTCCTGGTTTCGGCTAGAATAGAGTTAATTTTCTTCCTAGTAACTGGTATAGTGCTGCGTTTTGGATTTAGGATGAGAAGAATGTTGATATTTTAATTGTTGCTAAACAGTGCTTACACTAAGTCAAGGACTCTTCAGCTTCCCACTCTCTGGCGGGGGCACAGGGAGCTGGGAGGGGGCACAGCCAGGACAGCTGGTCCCAACTGATGAAAGGGATATTCCGTACCATATGATGTCACGCCCAGTATATAAACTGGGGGCAGTTGGCCGGGGGGCAGTATTGCTGCTCGGGGACGGGCTGGGCATCGGTCGGCGGGTGGTGCGCGGTTGCATCACCTGGTTTGTATATTCTTTTGTCATTATTGTTGTTGTTATTATTATTATTATTATATTCTCTTTCTTTGCTGTCCTATTAAACGGTCTTTATCTCAACCCATGGGTTTTACTTTTTCCCCCCAATTCTCTCCCCCATCCCACCGGTGCGGAGTGGGGGGTGAGTGAGCAGCTGGGTGGTGCTTAGTTGCCAACTGGGGTTAAACTGCAACAGTCTGGTTTTGGCACAGTAGGGCATGAAGGGCTGAGGTAACATGCCCTGGTCAGATCTGTCATTAAAACAAGTTTGTTATAAGCATTCATTATAGTCGTTTAGTAGTTGCTGGTCACAATGTTGATTTATTTGCTCTCAAAGTCATTGTATTTATTCTCAGAGTTGTGTTATATAACACCTTACTTGCCATATATATTGTTTATCAGTATTTTTGTGCTGCTTTTATCACCTCAAGGAGATGGATAAAGGTTATCACTTTGCTGTACTGTGT
This sequence comes from Phalacrocorax carbo, assembly GCF_963921805.1. Taxonomy (NCBI): domain Eukaryota; kingdom Metazoa; phylum Chordata; class Aves; order Suliformes; family Phalacrocoracidae; genus Phalacrocorax; species Phalacrocorax carbo. Next base: position 4,093,152 of record NC_087528.1, read on the forward strand.
AACACTGGCTTACGGTATGATAAAATTATTGGTCGTGAGATCAATCTGGTATTTGTACTTAGCATTGCCGTCACCTCTATACTTTGGGAGCCACATATCAGAAATATTAATAATCACACTTTTTGCTTTTTCTCCTCAGAGACCCAACATATGGGGGAGGCACCTTCCTCCATCTTCCCCTTCTAAACAGAGGACTATTCCAGCTACTAGGAAGAAAATTAACTCTAACCCAGCTGAAACCAGGACATGGGCACACCTAAATACCCCAAGCCAGTTCCCATAGATGGAGCATGCAGAGTTTTGGGTCAGTCTTTTCAGCAGAGGGCCAGGAGCATCCTGCCTGCTCCGTGCAGGGAAAGCAGCCTGTAGCTGCTACCCACAAACGCCTACACACTACCTGGATTCATGCTCTGCCCATCCTTCTGTGACAGCAGTAATTCAGCCTGTGACTTTAGCACAAAGATGGGCGGACATAAAAGCAACTTTGAAAGTTCCTACAAGAACTGCCTTTATATTTGATGCCTGGAGTCAGTTTCCTTTAAGGAAATGGAAAGAGAGAGAAATAACTCTAACAGCCTTGGTAGTTTTTGCTTCTAAGTGGGCAGCCTACCTCATTTGGTAGATTGACGTTGGTAGAAACAGAAGGAATCCGAATCTGTGAATGCAGCGAAAGCCACAGGAATTTAGATGTATGCAGTCAGGAAATTCACTGACAGTAAAGGGAAAGCGTTCAGTTAAAACGTTCCCATATACCATCTGAGCTCAAATCCAGTTCGTGTGTTTGTCATGCTTGTTTTGTAGAAGTCACCTCTTCTCTCTGTGCCTGTGTTTTGCATCTGTAAAATGAGGGTGTGACGACGCCACCTTTGCCCAATTTAGGATGCAAGCTGCTATGGCCTGGGGCAGTTGCTTTATACAGAGTGTAACAAAATATTTCATATAAATAGCCATAATGCTTTCCAGACAGAAAAGATCTTGTTGAGAATAAGGCTGGAATGTTTTTTCCCCATTCAAAATGTCTGGGATTTTATTGTTGTCTGTCATTTCCTCTTCTCTCTAGGCTGACTGTTATGTTTCTGAAACCTCTGACAGTTCCATGAGTTAATCGCAACCATCAGACTGGGTACAGCTATTTTGTAATGATCTGAAGTAATCTGCTGAGGGAGGGGAGGTGCTGCCTGTAGATCCCTAGTGTTTTGTTTGCGTTACGGATGAAGAGTTTGACAGCTTCGTGTCTCAGGGTCTGTCATGGTGAGGATCAATCGCGTTGAGCTGTAATTGCAGCCTTTAAGATAAAGGCACTTTTCACGCGGGGGGCGAGGATGTCTCCGTTACTGCAATTCCGCTGCCACCATTCTGCAGCTCAGCCAAGGCGCTCTCTTCTCCGCACCAGTTCCTGCAAACAGGATCACTCAAGCTGTGGCTGTGTGACACCTGGAGTAGGGAACACAGCTCTTGTAGGCATGGCTGAGCTTCTCTGGGTGAAAAAACAGAGTTTGTGGCAACTTAAACTTTACTGCTAGTTTTCTGAGTTCGTGTAGGAGCTGGAGCGGTGACGGGACATCAGTCCATGCTGAAACCTGTGCTGACCCATTTTTATGCAGACTGGTTAGATTAAGGCGAGCTCATATGCATCTGGGTGTTCACCCCTTATAGCCTGACTGATTTTTTTTTGTTTTGTTTTCCACATCTCCATTACCAGTCCAGGAGTCTTCCTAGGGCCATGTAGGCATATTTGCCTTGTGCAGGGATCAGGGGGAGAGTCTGTCTGTTCCGAACCCCTGGCATAGGAGGAGAAGACGCCCTTTGGCATGAGGATGTTGCAGAATGATGAGGAAGATGTTTCCTTATGCAGATGATGTCTGGGGAATTTAATACTGTCCATTTCCAAATTTTTGCCTTATAGTTATCCCCACGTTTCACTTGCTGCACAGCAGACCGGGATGATCTGGAACTGGAAAGGATTTGGATTGAGAATGGGCAATTCAGCTGCATATAACAGGATTTGCATGCTACAAAGGGAGGTGGCCATGAAATAAGATCAACAGCTGCTTTATTGTGAGGCTGCTAGTGGCTGCAAGAGATGCCTTGTTTGAAGGTTAAATGGGTTATCTTTTTTATTTGAAATGCATGTATATTCTGCTTGAGGCACTTTTGTTATCATAAAACTACATATATTTTTTGTAGAGAAGGTAGAAGGCTATAATTTCCTGAAAATTAAAACTTCTGAAGAGAAGCAGATTGCAATTTCAGGGGCACCTTGTCCTTAATAGATACAAATATTGCATCTCCACTGGGAGTTGCTCTTCAAATTAGAAATTCAACCTTTAATCTTTCAATCAAACAGCACTAAATAAAAACAGCATTTAACTTTTGCTGTCACTCTTCCTTGAAATACAAGATAAAAAGGAGAAACTGCGTTGCTGGAGCCTACTCCAGAAATTCCAGGTTACATTGTCAAAGCCTTTTAATGTTGTAGCATGAGCTTCTGAATTGCAAATAGCTGGGCTTAGGAGTAATTAAAGAATTCCTACAACACGTCAACCAAGGACCTCAACACCCTGCACAACTGTTATTTTAAAACAGGCAGCTGAGATAAGTAGGAAATTGAGGAATGGGAGACAAAGTCATCCTTGGAGGAGCAGCTGAGGCCACAGCCCCCATTGAGACTAGAGCATCCTAGAGCACAGCATGATATAAGCACCAGCTAAAAAGCAGTTCCTGCCGTGAGGACCTTGGAGTCCACGCTGACAGCATGGCATGGGGGAATTCCAGTTGCCAGTTTGTAGGTGGGAAAGTGAGACGCTCGGCAAAACTCATGCTATGAATCTACAGCAGGAACTGTGCTTTCCTCATGAAATTACTGGCATGTTAATCACAAGATCTTGTTTGTTTCTTCTGCTTGTCATCCACCTCTTCTGTATGAAAGCAGGGAGTGTGTAGCCTCCAGAAAATCAGCTCCTTGTGTTATGGGATTAAAGGTATCCATCAGTAGATGTCTCTATGTCAACTAGCTGTCTGGGCAAACTTTATAATCAGTTGTGGGAACTGAACTTATCTCATCTTACTCTGAATTCTTTGCTGTGGAGGCCAGTCTAGTAGCACAGTGGAGTTCCCTTCACAACGGCTGTAAGCTGGCTTAGAGGTCAGGTTTTCCGAGAGGCATTAATTTCTGTGCAAGGCCCCTCTCTCTTTGAGGCCACGCATTTTGCCATTACTAGCAGCCAAAGATCCTTGTAGTTCTCGGCATGTGCCGGGAGGCTTTCACTCCTTCCCTTAGTAGTTCCTGTTCAGGAGTACGAGATAATGTCTTCTCCACAGTGGTAGAATGAGGCCATAAATGCAGCAGATGGGCCCACCAGGAAATAACTTAAATGCATGGAAATATCAGAAATATAGATGTGGAATGGCGGTTATGCTTAGAGATCTGCAAATCTTCAGATATTCCAGCTGCTGCAATAGCTCCTGCAGTTTTGCCACAGCAGAGTAAGTTAAATCAGCTCTGACTTGGAGCTACTTTATGCCACAAATCAGGGAGGAACTTGGATAGGTGCAGAGGCAAGGGTCGCTGTGAACTTGTCTGCCTTCAGCATAGCTCGGACAGAGAGGAAAATTGACTGAACACATCTTACCCTTTTCATGTAATGCTGTGCTGGATTTTTTGTACGGAGTTAGTTTGGTATCTAAGAAAAATAAGCTCTGAGATGCAAATGTCTCCCAGTGTAAAAATATACCTGAAGGGGAGGGAAATCATTAGGTCAGAAACAACTCCTGTCTTTTGCTTCTACTGAATTTTGATGATAAAGGATTCATGCAGATGTCAAGGCAAATTTGTATTTGACTTCATTTTGCAAACATATGGAGAATGCTCGGTGTATGATAAGAGTTGCCTGGAAAATGCTATTCCAGGAGGATTAGGAAGCAATGAGCAGTCGTGCCAGGTGGCACAGTCAGAGGACATTTGCTACCTGCTAATGTCGATTGCTTGAGGAGTCTGTCCCTGGCAGGCAGGATGGCTGCTGGGAGGCAGGCGGGTTTGCAGCCCAGCACTGGGTGCTCTGACGGTGTAGAAAGCTTTGGTTTGTGGCTGTTTTTTCCCATGTATTTCCACCCAGTTAAAATAACAATGAACAAAGCAAGTGGTTCTGAAATACCACAGGATCAGCATTGTAAGAAGCAGTGCAGGCACCTTTTTATTAATAAAGGAAATGCTGTTGCAAGGTGAGTGTGACTGATGCGGGGTAAAGACCCGCTCCCCAGATTTCCAGTCAAGGACAGCGTGAGTTCTCAAAACCTTTACGTGCTGTCACAACAGGGAGTGTTCAAATTTTATTTATATTTTTCAAGATGACCTCACAGGTGAGTTCCAAAAACCACCATTAGAAGCCGGCGGCCCTGCAGCGAGGCCCGCCGTGTGCGAGAGGTCTCCGGGAAAGGTCAGGCACACTCACCCTCTCTTGACCCTCTACAGACCTCACTGTGTTCCTGCTGTCTGAGTCCAGAGGCCTTACCTTGCGCCCATTTTTAAGCTTCCTGCGTCAGGACTGGCCTCAGCAGGGCCAGAGCTTCTGACTTCCTCCTCTAACGAGTGTATTTATTGATTTCTCCTTTTCCTTAACATGATTTCAAACAGTTGAGACCCTCCAGGGAAGCAGCTGTTGAGTTCTTCCCACTGAAGGAACTCTTTCTTCTAGTTTGTAAGTACCCACAGTAATAGCTGTTCCTTGTTAGCACTGAGAGCTTAAATTAGTGTGGTCTGGATCCTTCTGGGGCTCGCACATCATCAAAAGCATTTCTTCTGTGCTCTAATTTTCCCTTCTTCGGTATCAGTACTGAGAAGAGATGGCATAACTGCAGGCCATGTAATAGGCTCTGTGGGCAGACAGATATAGCATCTTTTGTTTTGTTATTGGCAATCTCAAGTTGAGATTTGGTTTCCGAAATGGAAGTTGTTGGCTTGTCTGAAGATTTATGAAATAAAATACCCCAAAGAAAAATTAGATGGCTCCTTTGCTCATTTCTTCCTGACTGCATATCCAGCTCATTCTTGCTGTTGTAATCTCCCTTCGAAGTGCTCTGTTATCTCCACTGGTGTCTGCAGAAGGTCGTGGTGCTGCTCACGAGCACCCTGAGGGTGATTGCGGGGAATGGGATAGTTACCCCTGCTTCACCCCGTGCCAGCAGCTGCTAAACAAACTTCCCACAAAGAGTTTTTACAAAATCAGGAGGAACTCTTTGTCAGTGGCAATGAATTGAAGAAAAACAGCCCCCAAAAGAACCTTTTATCTGAACTCCCTCTTACTCTGCTGGTTTGGAGCAGAGAAGCCAGAGCTTGGATGTGCTGACTAGAGGCATGGAAATTTATTACATCTGCCATGTACTGCGAGTGCAATTTTCCGGGAGTCTGCTGTGTGCTGAAAACACCTCCATCTTGGTTTTGCTCCAAATGCATTGAGAGAAACCCACTGTGCTTTGTCATTGTACTTACTTCTGCATCTCACCATCTAAAAATAATTTAAGATGAAAGGATATGAATTTTGTTTGTGGATGGAAAAAAACCATAATGTTTTCAACTACTGTGATTTTGGGGAAACTAAGATGACAATAACTTACAAAGTCAGTCTGCCTGTGTTATCTATGGATTCAAGAAATGTTTAAAGCAATGAAATTTAAAGCCATTTTTCCCATCACTTACACCTAAATGAGTGAAGCCAAAGGCAAGTGTAAACCAGTGCAGAATTGTACCAAAATGTGTAGTTTAAGAAAACAGAAGAGACTGGCAGTTGTCTCAAAGATAAAATGGCTTTGGATTTAAATTCAGTAACAGAAGTTGGTGGGAGTCATGGTGGAAAGCTTGTAGTTTTGTTTCAAGCCTCTTTTCTTTTTCCTTTGCCACTGTAGCAACTCTCTGGGAAGCAATATATACTGTAGATGAAGCTTGCTGAACGGGAGAATGGAGTATTTCCCTGGTGTCTCTGAAAAACTATGGAACAAATTGGACTGGGTATGACAAGCTGCACAGTGTTATTTTAGTTGCTGTAGATAACTGAATTTCTCCTTCTAGGCATTAAGTGTCACTAGTTCTTGTATTAAGAGTGAGATCCTGCTGGCAGCCACAAAGTGCGAGTGTGGAGGATCTCCAGTGGAGACTCAGCAGTGACCGGAGAAGCTCGGGATTTACCACTGTGCCATCGCGAGCAGGAGCGGCCTCTCAGGGCTCTCACGTGAGTAACCGTGGCGGTCCGTAGCCAAGTAAAACTTCATTTATTCTCCAAGGCTGTATGAGTTCTCAACTGTTTAATACAGACGTAATTTAGTTGTACAGGTCCATTGTGGTGGTAGAGGCAAAGGGCCAAATTTCCCGTTGTCCTGGACCAGACAGTTTAGTGGTTAAGTCGTACTCTTGTGAGTTAGTTTTGCATATGCTTCTTTTTCTCTACATGCATTACGAGATGTGCAGCTTCTCCAACACTTGTCTGTGTACTAGAAAAGGAGGGTTATTGTGCTTGGGAAGGAGAAAGCCTAGTGACTTTTAGCTGGGGCTATTGTTAAACACATCTCGGTTCTTTTCCTGCTGCTGCCATTGATTTCTGGTGTGACGTTGAGCACGTAATTCTGCACATTGGTCTAAGCAAGCCTATGGGGATGCTGCAAGCCAGCTCCAAAACCAGCAGCAAGATAGCTGCGCAGGAGTAGCAGGGCTAATTAGCCCTGGTATTTTGGACCTGCGTAGTGCCTTGACAGTACCATGCAGTGGGCAAAACTGCTTGCGGCACCTATTAGACACAAGCACATATTCCCTAAAAGCATTTTCACCATGCTCTATTGCTCAGTGCAGACATGTCCTTAATCTCTTTGTAGCTCAGTCCCAGGTTATTCTGCTCATCTTCTGGTTTGTTATAAGGGGAAAGTAAAAGGGTAGTGAAGTGTCTCACAAACAAGGGTGAGGGCAGTTAAGAGAAATACACAGTAAGATGTACCAGGGAATAACTCCCTGCCCCACTGTTTAAACTGGGGTCTCTGAAGACAAAAGGCTCAGGGACCATATTGGAAGCAAGACAGAACATATGTGAGCAGTACTTTGAAAATGAATTAAAATAATTCACAGAAAGCCTCTTGGCCGTATTTATAATGATACCATTGGTCTGTTGTAGCAGCAACAGTGCTTAAAAGGCAACACATGTTTACTTGTGCTTGATAGTTGCCTCAGCAATTTACATCTGCTAATGCAAAAATGGATGAACTTGTCTCACAAACACTAGTGACAAAACCTGGCATCAACTACTTCTTTAGTACCTAAACGCATGCAAGGTTTTATGAATCGAGAACAGTGTGTGCCATTTCCAAACACAGACTGCACTAAGAGTGTAGCCAAATTTTTCTTTATTGCACCTTGAAGTACTATTTCATTAGTGGAGGAAAGAACAAATTTGCTTTTTATCTCTTCCTTTACATTGAATTAAATCAGGTACTTTTAAATTATGGACCTGAAATTACCAACACTTCGGACTTGTGCAGTTTCCCAATAAATGTGCTAATGCTGAATTATGTAGCGTATATTATTTCAGGTGGATTAATACATCAAATCTGTCTTCATTCATTTAGTATCTCCTTAACAGTGTAAATGTATTTGATCTGGGAGAAGATTTATATATTTTATGTGTAATGGTGAGATGGCAGAGTTTCTTGGATCTTTCACATACATTTGTATCTCTCAGAACTATTAAGGTCAAACAGAAGTTACTGCTGCATCTCTCACCAAGTAATAATTGAGCGCAAAATTAAATATTTGCTACCAGAACCTATCATAAAAATTAGCTCCATGTGCAGTGTTCAGATAGGACTGTTTGCTCTTGATTTGGTTTTAAGGGTGGGCTATTGTTTGATTCTTTTAGTTTTTAATCCACTGGACTGTGAGAATTTCAGTTCAATGTTAATAAGAATATTTGTTCTCTAATTAATTGTAGTTTTTGTGATCATACGTATTAGGCTAGAAAGAGCTCTTAATTTAAAGTTTAAATGTCTTAATAATATATAAAGTGCAGTCCTAACTAACTTCATCTGTGACTAATAGGGAGAGCTTGTGTCAGCAAGGGTTTACCTCCTGGATGTACACTACCTCAACACAAGCACGGGCACACATGAGTCCACTCCCTTTCTGGGTGACCAGCTGATTTTCCTGAACTACTTCCAAATGCGAGTGTCTCTCTTTGTACAAGACCATGAGGAACGTGGCCCACAGGTGTTAAAGCATACGCAAGCCTTGGGGCAGCCCTGGGACCTGCGCATTGCATCGTGTTGGTAAACGCGTGCTCGGTGAGGAAAGTGGAGGAGCTTCCATGTTCCCTGAGCTTCGAAAATATCAGGTTTACACGATGGTTAGATGCTAATGCCAGAAATCCAAGGGATTAGCAAAACAGGAATGAGTTTTTTGCAAAGGTTTATACTTTGTTTGTCTTTATTAACTGCTGCTGTTGAAACTTTTAACAGCCGCTCTGGAAATCGGGCGGACAACAGGGAAAAGCGGCAAGGCTTATAATCTTCTGAAGGATGCCATAAAGATTAAACTAAAACTCCCACTGAATTACCTTCCTCATATATGTACACATTATAATAGAATTAGTAATTCTCATGATTCACCAAAATGACAGTTTCTTGCCCAGAGCGATTTAATGGGGTGGTTGTTCTCTGCCAAGAGCTGCCACTGAAAATACTGAATGATGAGCTAGCTCACTAACTGAAACTCTGTAAACTCCCGTTTTTTAAAACAAAGATCCTTGAATAATCTAAGGCTGGTTGTCTCACATTTGGGAACAGTGGTGGAGAGGTAAAACGAGTTGCATAGAGTAGACCTGCAGAAATGTTTCTGGCGTGAATATCCTTCTAATAACCAGTACAGCGGTACAGCCATCACTACAATATCGAGGCATCAGGGAACTTTATTTTTTATTTCTTTCTATAAGAATTTAATCAAAAAGCCACTGGAACTTATTTCTTTTCTCTGAAGGACTTCCACCAGGAGCTGTTAGCCCAGCTTTATCTCCAGAAGGTCTGTTACAGAGCCATAAAAGACTGATGAGAAGAGAGAATTTTCCTACTAAAATGAGAATAAATCATAATTTTTCATTCCGTAAGACCTGCTCATACAAATGGGATACTGCTGCATTACAAAGAAAAATTGCTTCGTGTTACTGTTTTAGTCCCCGAGTCCAAATTGCCTCTGGAAGTCGCGGGTTGAGGCCCGGACATCTTTCTTGGGCCAAGCTCAGTGCGCCAGAAAGAGAACAAAGTAATTTCCTTTTTGCAGTTGCAGGACTTTAATGGCTGTTAATGGAATAAGCAGCAAAACAGCCGGAGTTGTAAAGCCAAACATAGCTTCAATTTTAGCAAAGATTGGCGTTGTTAGTGCAAGTGGTTGTGCTCTCCACTGTTAAGCAGTAAAACAGGGTAAAGGGTTGGACCACTGGGAAGGCAAAGGGCACTGGGCTAGAACCCACTCCTTCCCACGAGCCTGGGGATGCTCCCCCAGGAACCTGCATCCCTGGGGCTTGAGCAGGGGCAGGGGTACTCAAGGGTTAATGAAAGGAAATTTGCAGCAATGTTCCTATAACAGCAGGGAAATTCATCCAGTGGCTCAAGAGGCTCCATCTATCTCCTACCTCTGGGGTTGATAAAGGCACTGAGCTGAAGTCAACATCTTCCCCTTGGTTCCTGCCCAGCTGCAGACTTTGAAAGATGCTGAATGCCACTTTCCAGCCCAGACTGGTAGAGGTATTTCAGCAACACAACAAGCTGTTGAGAACAGATTCAAATGGCATTTTTTCCAGGAGAGATAGGTCTTAGATTTAGCTGAGATCATCATCTGGTTGACAAGCAGCTCCTTTAAAGTAGGTTAATACCTGTTAGATCACTGAAGATTCAGGTACAGAGTTGTGCTGGGAAAATCTGGCAAATTATCTTTTTGAAGAAGCAGAGCCATTTCTTACTATTTATGAGTTTTTTTCTGGCCTGTTCACATTACCTCCACTGCTGGAGCACATCCTCCTGCTGAATATATAGGCACACTATATACTGTGCTTTTGCAGAAGGAGCACAATGTTAATCCAGGTACTGAGAATAAGGCTGTGGTCTTCGTAACAATGTCTTAATTTTGATTTTGCAGTAAATATATGTCCTAGAAAATGAATACATTTTAAAGCAGGTTTTTTTATATTTCACATACATACAGCCAACATAGAATCTAATTGTGCTAACAGTGCTTCTATTATGACACAATAAATCCCTTACACTATGTATTGCATTCAGAATTGTGTGTGGGACTGAACTCAAGGTTTAGTGAAATCATTAACCATGAAAGAAACCATTAACCATGAAAGAAAGGAAAAAAGAGAGGAAAGGCATGGTTTGTCCTTCCCATGTGCCCGGTGCTGGTCAGTCCGATTCTCTGTACCATGACTTCAGGAAAATGGTATGAGTTATCTGACCTTATGGTCAGCTATCTGACCTTAGGTGAATATGTGGTATGAGTACAAAATATTGACATAAAAGTGCTATTTATCAGCAGTGTTGTATCTGAGAGGGACTGTGAATTCATCATGATTTATGCCTGTTATGTTTTATAGCCTGCTGTGTCATATGGACACTTTGCTGTTGGTGATGAGTAGACTGAGACTGCAATATATGAGAAAGCTGTATCTGAACACCTTCTGTACTTTAAGCGAAGGCCGAAGTAATGTATGCCCCAATGCCTGTTTTTCTCAAATACCAGCTCTTTCCTTATTCTAGAGTGGCAAAGGCAGCTTTGCAGCATCCTCCAGCTGAATCTGATACACAAGGCAAGGCCCGTTCTGCCAGTAGGATGCAGTATATGGAATTCCCCCTTGTCCTCCAAAGAATTATAGGCTATGTTTATGTCCCTTGGAAAGTCCCACTGAGAGACAGCTGGGTCCAGGAACCTGGCATGAAGCTCCTTTGCTGCTATTGCTGAGCTGTAGCACAAAATTTGACATAGGATAATCTTTCTACAATCATCTTAGCTGCAGGAGACGTTCAGGAAGGTTGCGTTGACATGCTGAACTAATATGGAGTCAAGACAAATGACATGGGCACTGACACTTATCATCATTATTTTAATATAATTGAACTAGGAACATTCCGCTCCCTGTCTTTTACCTGCTTATACAGCAAATGTATTAGGGAGACAAAGGAATTCCTCCGATCGTGCAGTGGAACAGACTCACGTGTGTACTCAGTGGTGATGGCTCCAGCGAGCGGACGAGTCTGCCCAGCGGGGTCGCACGGACATAGGTAAAGTCCCTCCTCTCGGAGCAAACAGTTACTTTGCGGCACGTGTGCTGAGAAGCATACATGTATAAAGCTGCTGTTGTCAGCTTTATGTTGTCTCACGTAAAGTTTTTTGTTCCAGAAATGTTACATAAAAAGGCCAGAGCATAAATTTATAGCTGCCCAAAGCCACCCTGCCCAGGGAATGGCCATACCCAAGACATTTTACATTTAATCAAAGAAATGAAAACTACTTACCATTGCACGCTTGGCATCAGTGATAGCTCTCAGTTAGGGAATGTTTCTTCAAAGGAAGACATGTGCTTTAAAATATTTTTTATGTACCCACATGCCAGCTTCAGTCCTATAAACTGGTTTGTAGAGACCTTTGAAGCCTTGGTCTCCTGGCCTCCATCTCGTACTTCCAGACTGCAGAGCTGTGGGCACGAACTTTCAGTCCGTCTTACTCTTTAGCACCCTGTGCGTTTTGGGGACAGTGGATCAGCAGGGTCTGCCGCAAAGCCAGGCAGAGAACTGGCACCATGCTGCAGCTGAGACACGCAGGCGAGCAGCCACGCGCTGCCTCTTGAAGCAAGGCTCTCTGCTCTTAAGAACTCAGAAGGTACCAATATGGATTCAGACTGGCATCCAGGACACCACTGTAGACTCTCTTCTTTCTCTGAAAGTCCTGAATTATTTTATAGCATAATATATCCAGATACGGTAATGAAGAAATATATCTTCCAGACTTTTGCCCTTATTCCTGGTTACTGAGTTTTAAGCAGTCTCTTCGCGCTGCTCCAAGGATGATATTAACATGCAGCTTATTTCACTACAGAGCTGTCTGTGAGTGTTTTCAGATGTGCGCAGTTACAAGGAGCTTCAGCTCCAAACTGCAGTTTTCAGGTCTCATTATTTGTTTTGGTTTGTTTTTTTTCCCCCGAGGTGAACCGAGAATATTTCACATTTGAATTTCTCCCATTCTTTTTTTTTTTTTTTTTTAAGATATAAGCTGACGAAACAAGGGGGCATGAATCCAAGACTGGTCCCTTGTGGTATCAAACTCATTCCTCCCTCTGATAATCTTCTAGGCAGCTGCTGTCTAAAATGCTAAAGAAGTGTCTTTAAAATATAGAACAAGAGCTGCCTGCTGTGCTGGGTATGCTCCTCAGTGCGTGGCGGCTGTTGGTGGAAGCCACCCCAGCTCCTCTGGGAAATGGGGGAAGCGAGGGAGGATCATTATTTTGCTGTCCGCTCTCTGTCTGGCTGTGCTTGTTCAGTGGCCTGATGACAGCGGCACCAGTGTCCCGCACGCAAATGGCACCAGCAAAAGCAATAGTGGAGAATCCTTGGCATTACAGAAAGAGGAAAGGGGCTGGTGGGGTCTCCCTGACAGGGGTCAAAGTCATCAGGTGGGGACTTCTGGCATCTGACTCCCCTTCCTTGTGCTCCTTCAACCTCTGCATCCCTGAGAAGCCTTTTCATCCCCCACACGCCCTTCAAGGGGCTAGTGGCACTTGCTTCGTTTGTAAAGTCCTTTGGGATTTTTTGAAGGAACTGGGTACTAATTCTATGAAGTTACTGAGGGTCAGTTATACTTTTAACTGCTTGTATGTGTCAGGTCCTGTCTTCTTCGGTGAGCACTTGGAGGCAAATCTGACATAACTTGCTTCCCTCAGGTTGCTTAACAGAGCATGGCGGTGAGCTGAGCCTCCCTGCAGGGCCGGCGACGTGTGCCAGTCGGCAAGCGCGGGGTGTCACCTCCAGCCTCCAGAGCTCCTGTCTTCCTGGGATGGAACCATATGGGGTGGTGGCCACAGCACCTAATGACGTTACTGGGGTCTTCTCTTTTTTTCTGCTTGGCTTGAATGAGCAAGTCTGAGTAAGAGCAGCCTGGGCTGAAGCACGGACCAGTCCCAGGTGAGAGGAAGGTTCCCACTTTTCTTAGGAATAACAAAGACATCTAGAGGGGCAACGCTGCTGGCTTTTGATATAGGATGGAGCTAAGGATCACAGTGCCTTGGCTCTGCCATGACTTGCTGTGCAACCCTGGACAGACACTGCCATAAAAAGTAACAGCTCTCTTATTTCATTATTCTTCCCTGTAATGTGCAGCAATTCTTCTTTACTTTCAGGTGTTGCAAATTGTGATTAATATTTATAAACTGCCTTGTTGTTTTCTGATAGACCAAATTCCAGTGCGGCAGTCACCTGCAACTGTCTTCCAATCGTGCCTTCTGTAATTAGTGTTACCGTGCTATTCCCTAGACCTACCCGATACCATGGCAACATTATTTAATTGCAGAGTCAACAGGCCCACTCTTGAAGATAAGTACTGTGTGGTGTAGTGCGCCTTGACTCCTGTGTTGATTCTGGTCTCAGTGCTATCGGGGTATTTTCATGTTTTATTCTAAATCTGTAATGATTATAATTTCAAATTATTAAGCAAAAAGTACTGAAAAAGGAAAACAAGAACAATTAACTTCTCATCAACGTCACGGCTAAAAAACAGGCTTTCAAATAGTAAATAGCATAAGTGGGTTGTAATTCATGGTGCCTTAAGAGATGTCACAGGGGGACACAATTCTAAAAAAAACCATGAAAACAAGAGGCTTTGGGATGCCATAAATTTAAGGGAAAAGTCCCATTAGTTTCAACAGGAGAAAGAAAATGATTGTGTCAGAATATGACTAAATTAAAATTAAGTGGGGTTAGAACATTACCTGTGTATATTGCTGACATTGGCTGGAGGTAAGCAGGTCTGCATTAGCATCAGGTAATTTTTTCAGTAGCGTCCGCCTTGCACGTAGTGAGTTTTCCTCTTCTTCTGGCAGGAAAGGTGTCGCAATGATTATTTTAATGTTATTTATCCTTTCTGGGGCTATGAAGTTTTGAAACAATTATTTTCTAGGTTGTTTTTTCTTACTCTGGATTAGAATCAGCCATCCCAATTAGGTATAAATGTGCATCATGAAACGTTGCAGACAAACTCAGCCTAAGGCAGAAAGTCAGCAAGGGGAATTTCAGCCCAAATGGTTTAAGTCTGGTGAAGTTGCTAACAATAAAATACCGGGTCTTGTAGTGGAAAATGCCAGGCAGTCGTACTCCTAGATACTGCTACCTGGCCTGCCTAAGGTGCATATTTTATGTAACCAAATAACAAGATAGGCATTATTCTTCTTTTTATTCCCATTAATTGCCGTGCTGTTGCAGACACGTAATGTGAGGTGACAGAAAGGGGTTTTTTCCACCCTGTTCCAAATCTTTTGAAACAGCACTGACTCTGGGAAGGGGGAAAAGGAGAAATCACTTCCCCCTGTATTTGTGGCTTACTTAAAGGGTTATTTCTCTTTCTTTGTGCCTATCTCAGGACTGCCTTGTATTCAGACAACGCCAGCTCTTCTGCCTTTCCTGATCTTCTGCCCAGAACATAGTGTTATTTCAGACAGACTGGGAGTTCTCCTAATTAAAGCTGCTGTTTTATTGGAACTCACATCCAGTTGGATCCCAGGTAATTTGGTCAGAGAAATTGGAACTGCAGGAAAACACTGAGTTTATCCCCAATTTTCATTTTTGATTGTCCCTCCCATCCTTTCCATAATATCTTAATCTGACCCTGATTTGACCTGGTATAATTCAGCAGGAACATATGCAGCACCTTGTTCTGCAGTTCCCCATATGGCACAGTGAGGGAAGGAAAGCTGGTGCCAATTGCAGATCCAATTATAGCCAAGCAAGGTTGCTCCATTATTGCATTTGAAGCCATAATTAAATTTGCTAACCGTGAAGAGGTGCCAAACCTGCCATTTCTTTGGAATATGGGACATCTGTTTAGTGCTAATGCTAGCATGGGATTTGAGGGGAAACATCAAAACTTCCATCAGTTTCTGCTGTTTCATTTCTTCATTAAAAAGCATCTTCCAGTTAGTAGCTCCTTGGTTTCAGTTTTACATTTCTTGAGGCATTTCTAAACTGATGGTTGCAAAAGCTCTGGCCCCTGTGCAAGCCAGATCCCTTCTGGAAATGTATAGAGATGCATTAAGGCAGTGCTGTTCCAGAGCTAATATACCCCATAGTGTTTCGTGTGTGCATGTTGAGCTGATGGCAGCTGAATGGCGGCTATTCAGTCGACTCTGTGCACAGGAGCTAGTGCACCCTGCCTGTATCCATGCTCCCGGTCCTTCCTAGTCATGGTTCCTTAACAGACTTTCTAATAAATGGTGGTTGTTTTTTTTTTTTTACATGACAGCATCTTTAAGCGTGACCAAGTTTTGCAGTCCAAGCAGCCTCACACCGCTTGCTTTCCCCTGCTCTACAGTGTTGTGTGGCCTTGAGTTTGTCTGCTCACGCTCTGCCCTGCCCACAGCTGCCTCCTTCGCCTTTCCCTAAAGGCAAAACCACCCCTAAAGGCATGGTTACGACTGGATGCTTTTCGGGTGAATTCAAAAGCTCCTTGCTGTTTGTTGCTAGTACCACCTCACACAGGTTCAGCGTGGGACAGGGCTTCTCATGGGGGACTGTAGCAACCCTTACGCTGTGTAGACTTGCTACACCTTTCACTGCGGGCACACACTCCACCGAACCGCTGTGCAAAAACAGAACCATATTTCTCCTGCATCTGGCAGCATTAGAAAAACACGTGTACCTTAAAGTACCTGAAGTGGTGATTTTTCTGCCACGTGATCCCTTGATTTCAGGGCAGTGCAAGGCAGGTTTTGTGGCCGCTGGCCCTTTACAGCCTCAAGTCTGGGGTGACCAGGTGAATGTAGGGCTGACCACCTCTCCATAGTTGAGAACAAACTTGAGAGCAAAGCTGGGGTAGGGGTGCCATGCCCCTGGTCCGCTCTGAGTGGGGTAAGAAGGAGGATGAACAGTAGCAGGTGCAGAGTAATGCCAAAATGTGAAAGCTGTACGTGTGTTTTAGTGATTGAGAGAAACATGAGCAGCATTTGTTGTTGTTACCAGCCAGGCACAGCCAGGAGAGTTGCCCCTTAGCATTTCAGCATCCAGGTCTTTTGTGTGGGAGGTAAAGCTCTGTGCTCTGACACTCACTTCTGACATCATTTAAAACAGACTTGATACGTGTATCTGTCTACATTTTTCCTCTTCACATGCCTTCTACTTCCCTTGCACTTGTTCAGAGCCGGGATTACACACTCTTAAAACAATAACACAATTTGCTAAATGGAATGTCAAAATACATGGGGGAGCTGGATGCACTCTCTCAGTGTATTTTTCCCCCAATGAGTTAATGTTTTTATGAGTTGATGTCCTTATTGTTATTATACAGCCTGGTTATAAAAAATGAAAATATTGCAAGTCTGTGTAGGAGGGAGAAAAAAGCAGCAAGGTTCAGGTAAAATGCCTCTAGAGATTCAACTGGAGACAGGATGATGGATTCAGCAGTTAATTCCCAAAGTATATAATGGCTGTAAGAACAGGCACTGAAAATATTATAAATTAAAACATGGATTTCCATTATTACCTTCAAATGGCAGTTGAGAAATGCGTTAGGTTTAGGGTTGAGAGTGCGTATGTTATGATCTCACCTATAAGAACACCATTTGCTGCTGACAGATATCAAAATGCAATGTAATTACACTTCTAATCAGACATGCATGTTTCATAATCATATAACACTTCCAAATGCATTTTTCCTCTTAGAGTTTGAGAGAGAGCAGTACAACCTGAGACCCAAGAAACTGCAATATGGATGTATTTATAAGTACCTATAAGCACACATTTGGCTGGCAGCTTCAGAAGTGAAAAAACAGTATCTGGTGGTTTGGAGCAGCTGCCTGGAAAGCAAGATTTCATAATTCTTCTCTCCCCTTTCCCCTCAATGAGTGGGGCCACAGACAAACCAGGTAAAGCCTTGGCTCTTTTTACTGGCCAGCTAGAAATTCTGGTTACCCACCAGAGTCTGAGTAGTTAAATGGCAGTTTCTAAAATCACAGCATATTCCTTACAATTCTTTTCAGTATTAGAAAATATCTAAAGCTTACAGTGAACAAACAAATGGCGCATCACTGGTGTATTACTGAGTGCTATTATGGGTAAGGTCTGGGCATGAGTTCATGGAGCTTAGAGTGGGGCTTTTGCCCTGTCCTGTTTGAAGAGGCAGCATTACAAACACTCATCTCTATCAGTTGATTTCATCCAAACCAAAAGTTTTCTCTCTGCCTCTGTAAAAAGCTGTAGAAAGCTTCAGAGCACTCCAAATGGTTTGAATGAATAATACTTAATTTTAGTTGCACTAGCCCTTAGATAGATTGCTCTGCGAGCTGGCTATATGATATAATTCTTCTTTTTATATTTAGACTTCTGCATAGAAAGAGTCTTTGGAGCTGGATACATAATTCCGTTAAATCATTAGCGGGATGGTAGACCAAGGTCAATGCTTCCCTCTGTTCCTTTCAAAATTCTAGGTGGTTTTTTTCACTTGTCAAAGCATCAGAAGAACACCGCTAAGGAAAAAGACTTGTGCAAATAGAGTTGGATATGAGCTTTTGTACAAGGACATCTTCTGTACCAGTGAAGTGTAGCTGATGCTCTGAGAGCTTGGGAGGGCATTTTCAGGTAAGCAATATATCTCTGCCAGGCGATCTGCTGTTCCTTGAAGGACGCTAAGCAGTTCTTGATGCTGAGGTGATATTTAGTTTAAAATAGTATGACTCTTCCTGATCACCACCATCTAGAAATCAATCATGTAACTTAATTCAGGACACTGGAAAGGTGTGTTTTTTCCTTCATTGGAGATTACATGGAAACTTGAATGAATTCCCAACCAAAGAACATAAAGGTTTGAGATCACTCATGCTTAGCCAGTGTTTTGCAATTTGCTTTCTGTCTTTTCTTCTTATTGCCATCCTCAAATCGGTTATTCTGGGTAAAGAGGTAAACTCTCAAAGTCACTGAGTTTTTCGTCCTTTCTAAAAAATGTTGTGTTCCAGATTCTTTTGTGATCCCAAATAGTTTTATAGCATCTCATTTCTTAGGGTACCTCAGGGCACTTTCCAATTCAGCTATGCCACTGCAGGAATAGCTGTAGTGAATAGAAACCCTTTTTTCTTGGCTATTTGCATAGACTCAGAGCAGTTAGATTTTGTCCTGTCTGGCGCCTGCCTTTGCATACTCCATACCTACTCTTCGATATCCTCTCTGAAAGACATTATGGTTCTTTCATGTGGTTAATAAGGCTAGAATCAAACACAGTAAAATGTCTATTGCCAATTCATTTACAGGATATCAGGGGTATAAAAATAATGCTACAACAGTGCTATTTATATTACAGTCCTTTGCAACCCAGTAGGTTCTTCTTATGGCTTGGCCTGCTGTGGGAGCAGGAACTGATGCTGACAGCTGTTACTTTTAGGGAGCTCCTTTCACTCCCATGTGCACCAAATGACAGGCACACAGCCCCAGGGGCCACTCATGGAGACCTGAAGCAAGAGTTTCAAGTTCATAGTGCATTATACAACAGCAGGGAGGGCACTGAGGTCACTGGAGCTTGGATGAAAAAGGCTGCGAGGGATTTTCATTTTTTAAATGGCCCTGCAGAGAAAGGAATGCACATGGACATTAATGTCTTGTCCGTAAGTTCAGGTTTTTCTGCTCACCAGACATTTATGATTTGAATATTTGTTTTATGGAACCTCACAAAGTCTGTGCCCGTGCCAGGACCTAGTGCACTGTCAGTGCTTCTGGGCTCTGTTTTATAGCATAGATTCACAGCAGAGATTACCTTTGAGGCTTTTCTTATTTACAATGGCTTTCATTTTATTGTGGGATAGTCAGGGGTTTGTAAATCCAGGGGTACGCTGCTGAATGGAGTTAAGCTCTTGGGGATATTTCTAGCTTATGTGTCTTTTACGCGATTTCCTGTAGTTGCAGGGAAATGGCTCAGCGACCTAAAGGATCCTTTCCCATCACTAAGACAAATGCTTCCGTACTGAATCTATAACGTTCCAATTTCATATAATAAATCACTGCTACCAGCTTGGCATAAAACCATATAAAAATATGAAAGAGGACAAAAGTATAAAATTATATACCAAATAGCAGTTTTCCATACCCAATTTATTTTATTTCCAGGACATTTTGGGGTTTTGCTGACGTTTTTGTCTCAACATACATTAATATGTGTTTAGAAATATTTTACAAAATAGAAGTTCTAAGATTTGATTAACTACAAAGTAAATAAAGGAGGTGTGAAACATGCATAACTTTGAACAGTGAGATAGAACGCGAGCAAGATTTGGTGCACGGCTCTAGCTAGAGAGATGAGATACTTCAAATCTGATATTTGACCCCTCAGACCATTTGTTCTAACGTATCATTCCTTTGGTGTGGACTAAGTGAAAGCAGCGAAGGATTGTGCACCCTCTTGGTTAATTGGTGTTAACTTATGAAAGGGCTTTTTAGAAAAACCATTCCTCTTGTAATCAGGCCGTAAGCTTGCTGTAGCTGTCGGTCTGCTGTGTCGCAGCTCAGCTCGGGTGACACATGTGACCAGATCAGCTCTCGTGCTTTAGCTGTTGTGCAGCTTCAGGAAAAAAAAGTAAGGTCAGTCCAGGCAGTAAAATGTCTCACTGCGGGGAATTTGTTACGTGGAAAGAAATGTTGCAAATATGCTAGTGTCTTCCCGGACTCTCTTGCTGATGGAATTAGTTTTTAGAAGTCACTTCTAGTGGATCCTTGGGGCACGAAGGCATTAACCTACCAAATTAATGTACATCTTGCTTCACAGAGGAGTTTTGGCAAGTTTACTAGGGCGGTCGGTGAGGCTGGGTTTTCAGGTGTCTGTTCGGGGCAGCGGCCCATTGGGCACCGGTGGGATTTGTGTTCCCAAATTGCTCTTACACTTCTGAGAATTCTGCCTTGGAGTCTGCGGGTCTAGTCAGAGAGCAAGTTACAGCTGTGAGCAAGTGAACTTTAAGTGCTAAAATATCCACAAAACAGCTGTCTTCTCATCTTTTTTTTTTTTTCTTCTTTTTCAAAGGGAGTGGCCTTAAAGCAGTATCCAAGTCAGCAGATTAAAAGGGATTGCTCACAACAGACAGTCCGGTAGGAGGAACTCCCCTGAAATAAGCTGTTCTGGGAGGAAGCCAAGGTAATAGCTTTTCCATCAGTGCTATAAGGCGGCAGCAGGGGTACTGTAATTACCAGCGCTTAATGAGCAACCCAACACTATATCAGGGAGGATAACTGTCCTGACTCTTGTGGCCTGTAAGGATGTAA
Organism: Phalacrocorax carbo; assembly: GCF_963921805.1. Classification (NCBI taxonomy): domain Eukaryota; kingdom Metazoa; phylum Chordata; class Aves; order Suliformes; family Phalacrocoracidae; genus Phalacrocorax; species Phalacrocorax carbo. Next base: position 4,113,675 of record NC_087528.1, read on the forward strand.
TCTTTAGAATAATTTCTGGGTTTCAGTCTTCTGATGCCCCTCGCTTTCCACCAAGCCAACCCTGCCGTACAAGCACCACCCTCACTAGCTGTTGCAGGTTCCAGGAGCGAAACTTTGAGGCACAGACTCCTAGAAATGAAACTTGAGTGTTTCAGCTGTTCACAAAAGTACAGGTTTTTCAGTTAAAAATAAAAAAAAATTTACCCAAATGGTGGAGCAAGAACATGATTTGACCAGATCTTCAGCTGGCATAAAAAGATAGAGACCGTTGGCATGTGTCATTGAAAATATCATCTGCAGCTGAAGTGGAACTGCAGCCAAAAACCTTTCAAGTAATCACACAAGCCTTCAAGAGTGAAAAGCAATAATTATTTCCAAAATGGCAAAGACCTTTCTCTCACTCTTAGCAAAATCTTTACTTTGCCGATGACTTTCTGTATATAGGGTTTTTAGACAATTGCTGAGGTGATGTCAACATTCACTAACAAAGAAACTTTCAGTGAAGTAGTAAGAGGTCTGCAGAGCTCATCAACATTATTACTGCCGTCTTGGGACAGTGGTGGCCAGTGCATGCTTCAGCTGCAGAGCCATGTCCCTGGCACATCGGTTCTTGCAGGTTGCGAGTGGATATATAGTCGTGCTTCAGCAGGGCTTTTGTTTGTTTTCACCTGGAAGGCAGAGAATAGAAGTACCTTGACTGAGTAGAGAGCACTGCGTGAGGAACAGAGGAACATTTTTTTGTAAGCTTATACGTTCTAGACTGTGATAGGTATTGGAAATATTATCTAAACTTTGCAAAATGGATTATCCAAACGTTTTGTTCAGTTGGCTGACTTCTGAAAAAAACATCCTGAGAACAAATAATATGTCATTATACCAAGTCAGATGACAGTAGGAAAAAATTGATGTGATGAATAATATCAAGAATCAATTTTTATGCTTGGAATTAAATTTCTGAATAGTGATCCACTGAATGTTGCCAAAATTAATTAGTCCATTCCTTATAAACATCTTTTTTAGGGCTGAATTACAGTTACAGCTCCACTTTTAAGCACTCACCATCATCAGCTGCAGCCAGAACTTCAAGAGCACAGTTTTCACAGAATCACAGGTTGGAAGGGACCTCAGAGATCGTCTAGTCCAGCCTTGAGTTTTAATATTGGCACCGAGAATGTAGCCAATGCATTTCTAGACCTAAGAAGGAGCTCGCTGTATTTTTTTAATTTCTACTGATCCCCACTTTTTAAAACAAAAATTAAGTAACTTGTGGTTTGTTCTCTGGGCTTACTGGTATTCCCAGGACAATAAACTAAGGCCTGAGACTCAAAGGGCTCAGTCCTGTCTGTTGAAATGGGAAGACGACACAAGTCTTCTCATAGAGGATTTCAGTGAGCACCTCAAGATGGAGCATTGATTGCACATTCTGCCCCCATGCTGTCTTTGTCTACAGGAGAGTTAGCATTCGTGGTGTCACTCAAAATGAACTTTTACTGCCCACAACAACCTATTTCTGTAGCAAAGGTCAGATTTGTTATCTATCAGGTTGCAGCAGCACAGTGGAATAATGAGTTGCCACAATGAACTGGCCTTTTTACCTTCTGAATGGGCTTCTAAATCAAGCAGAGGGAGCATTGACTGAAAATCATTGGGTCTGTCTACTTGAAAGGTCATAGTCTGAAATACTGCAAGATAATTTCACCCTGGTTTATATAATGATGCAGTCTCTGGTACAAAACCCACCACCTGCACCAGTTGTTTGGTTCTCTAGCCTTCTTGGGATTTGAGATAGTGATGGGAAAAAAGAAAGACTACCTGGATATGTCAAAGACCTGAATTAGCCGAGGAAAGACAGAAAACAATAAATTTAAAAAAACCAAGCAAACCATTATTTTTTGCTTTGTGGCAAATGCCATCATACCTTGCAATGAGTTCCCTTAGAGAAAGCATGTCCTTCCTTAAAGTCCAAGTACAGCTGCCTTCCTTGGCCAGCAGTGGAGTTTACCACAGCCCGTGTGTGGGCAGTACACCTTTCCAGGCCTTGCTTTCCCAAGGAGTTTATTTCGGCTTGCTCAATACTCAGTTAATTATACGTGTTTCCTTCCAACCTTACTTCTCAGTTCTAAGACCCTTCTCTTTACACTCCTCAGTCAAGACAGGGTATTTCTTAAACACAGGGCTGCAACTTCCAGTGTAGCCGAAGATAGATATGCAGTTCACATATTCTCTTGGCCTGTGAGAGCAATCTTCCGTTTTCAACCAATCAAACATTCATCGGCTTTGTCAAATGGAGATGCGACATCCTTAGGTGCATAAAAGCAATACCCAACATTATACAAGTAAAAAGTAAACTTCAGTAACTGGTAAATGAAACTCTTAATAAAAACAACTGCTGCTTGATCTGTTTTGGAAGGGTGTTTGGCCCTTGGCATGTAGATGAGCATTCTATATTAGGCAAAAAACTCTGTCTTTCCTCTAATTCCTGTTTCTTTTACAGATCAGCCAAACAAAGTTCATTGTTAGTAGCATTTGAAACAAACAAAATTCTTCTGTTTAAGTGAAGAATATCAGCCTAGACGGGGTCCAATTCTCTACCTGAAACGGGCTTTGCACTGCTGTGTTATTTACCTTTATGATGTTGTGTCAATACACCCAGTTCTCCAGTAGCCATAAAAATACTTTGTTTTACTGCTGCAAGACAATGCCATGACTTGCAAAATATACTGAGCTCCTGGACCTAAGAATCCACCTGAGTGGATTTGTCCTCCCGACACAAATCCTGCTCTGATGCAAGGCAACTTCACCTCTTTGGTGCAGGAGGCAAACCTGCTTTGGCTACTGGTCTGAGGCTGCAAAGCAAAGTACTAAGAGTAAATGATTAACACCAACCTTTCCACCTTCTATGTCAAAGGCATCTCTGAATTACGTTTTTCTTCACTGAGTACAGAGCAGTGGGTAAAAAAAAAAAACCCAAAACACCATACCACATGCACCCGTGAAAATAAAACAGAGCACTCCATGTCTCACACAGTGCTCCCCAGAGGCAGGATGAAAGAAAAAGAAAATAACTATGTCTGACAGATGTTAATGAAACACAGAGACTCATTTTAATGAAGCACTGGAAAGTGGCCAATCCCTTGTAGTTAGGACATTATAAGCCAAACAGAAAAAGGAAAGGACACACAGAATTTTATCTCTTTTCTAAAAAGTATCCTTCTTTAAGGATGTTTGGGAAAGTTTTGTATGGTTGTCACAGAGGGCGTATTCATGGACACGCGGGCTGAAACCCTTACCTCCTGAGAGGCAGAAGTGCTCTGATGACAGCACAGTTCTTGGCCACCGGCACAGCTCCGTCCAGATCTGCTGGTTAAATCCTCCCGTAGCTACTTGGGGAACAGTTTCAAAAGGTCAGTAAGCACCACAAATTCCAAATGCCAGCTCATGAATTTGGTTCAAAAAAGGTGGCTGGATTTTTCTCTGTTGTCCCACTGTAAATGCCACTGAAGCAGTTTAGAGTGATGCTGCGGAACAGCTCTTCCCCGGGATACCCAAAAACCCTCCTGCCGTTCTCTGTGAAGGTATCAGCTGGTGACACGGGCTGCTGTTGCTTGCAGCACTACAAGGCTGTGCCTGGCTGCTTTGAACTCAATTCTGCGTTGCATACAGCCCACACTTGTTTTATCTCCTGTCACCCAGGGAGATGATGGTATTTAAATGTATTACATTTGAAACAGTATTAGGAAGAATAAAATATTAAACTAAATGTAATAAAGAGATAACGAAATGTGCACAAGGTAAAATGCTAAATCTAAATATTAAAAAAAACCAAACCAAATGAGTTGAGGGAACTTCTGGACCAGCAGTCTCAAGATTTATTCCACATTATTATATTAACTTCAGGATTTAAATGTGGCTTTTGTTCCAAGTAGACTCCTTAAGGAGTTGTGGCTAATTTTCAACATATTTAAGAGTGTACACTGAGCCCTCCCAAAAGAGTAATTTCATTAATTGCTTAGTACTGCTGCTGCTTGGACTTATAATGCTTTTTTTAAACTACAAAGAGTATTGAAGCCAAGACATCTTCCCTACATACAGCACCATAAAAGACTACCCTCTCGTATTCTGCTGCCGCTGTTGACACAGTAGTCCTCTGCAAATTTCATGATATTTCTGGAAAGGGATCTGTTTATAATAATATTAATGTACACACGATCCCTACAAGCCTTCACTTTAATCTTGGTTAAATAGCTAAGTTATTAGGTAGTAATTCCTGGTGCTGGAAAAGCATTATTATCCCGTGAGACAAGACAGGGAACAGGGAATGTTTAAGGCACTGGCATTTTGAAGCTAATTTAAGGAGGATTTATCACAATTAGAAAAAAGAGTTAATGAGGGATATATGCCTGTTGTCTGGCTAATAGTGGTCCACATTCTACCACCATCATCAAGCCGAAGCATAGGTTAGAAGGGCGAACCCCTGCCCTGTCTGCAAATGCCGATGTGACTGCCATGGCACAAGCTAAGCACCTCCAGCATCACTTACCGAAGAATCAGTGTGAGAGCAGCTGTGAGTAGCATTTAATAGCCCAACACAATTGAAAAGTTATTGAAAAGAGTAAGAGAATTTCTGTGGCTTAAGGCAGTATAATTAACCCTGCCTTCTGCTGTGGTTTATCTACAGAAGAAATACCTAGGACAAATTTTATTGACTGTACTCATGATTTCTGCAAAGAAAGCTTTGTGAAAAGGTGAATGCTGGCTTAAGTCTTCGTGACTAAGAAGTTAAGGACTATCTCACCGGCGTTCTGCATCCTCTGCTAGAGCTGCCCGTCTGTCTCTATTGAACAGGCTGGAGTGCAGGTACCAAGCTCAATGTTGTTAATACTCTGCAGGCTCCAGTCTCAGGCCTGCCTTCTAAAACTTCTGGTTCCTAGTCCCCTTTTAGTGATTATATAGGCATCATTCCTGTCCACACTAAGACTGGGTTTTCCCTGTAAAGCTGGAAGTGTGTGTGTATGTGGATAGATTAATGGGTAAACGGAAGGAAGAAAGTAAAGCAAGCAAGCAAGGCACGCAGGCAAAATAGTAGGGTTTTTGAGCTCTCTCCAGAAGCGGCATTAGTATTATGTGAGAATGGCAGCGATGCTTGGCAAGAGCTGAGCTGAAATCCGGATCAATGGTAGGAAAAAAGAGAAAATTGGGCCATGGAAAGCAAGCCATCTGATGGATGTGAGAGAGGTGGATATTTGAGAAGGTTAATCCTAATAGAAAAGGCAACAAAACATATGAAGGGAGCCTAATTTGTGCCAGTTTCCAGGAAAAAAACATCTTTAACAGCCATTCTGCTACAGCAGCAAGCTCTAAGTAATGGGCAAACACTGTCAAAGACTTGGCTGTGACTATATCTCTCTGCAGCAATACAGGCCACCCTGCTTATAAAAAAGAAATTGGTAGAAGAGTCTGATGTTCTGGATTTTATTACTTTTGGCTAGTTGTAGTTGAAAGTGAGACCTTTCAGAAGATGTCGTCAGGGTCTGGGGATCCATGTGAAATGGTTTTAAGGTCTAATGAAAACTGTGGGTAGATTACCTAAATATATGCAGAAAAATAATCAGTAACTTAGGTGTCAGCGTTAGCAGTGGGTTTTGTTCAGTGTTATGTTTTGCTGTGTGTTTTTCTTGGGATCGTGGAGAGGAAATGCCAGGATCTTTAAAATACATTAGTGCAAATTTGGAATACTTACTTTATCCATTGCATCCATGTGGCAAATTAAATTTCAGGGCAATCTGAATTAGATTTTTGGAGCAAGTAAAAGGGTCAGCCTGGGGGCTTGTAGCCCCATCAATAATGGAGCTTGCGTTCTAATATGAAATTGATTCAGCACATCCTGTTTTACGTGGATAATTTAACACAGCAGCTTTCAAATTTGCTGAGACTGAAGGCTAAAATCTCAATAAGTCATTTAAAACATTTTCAGAAAATTGAGATGATGTAATTTTTCAGCTTACCTGACTTGCAACTGGGTTCTGTGCCAAAACTTCGGAAGAGACTCACTTCCCTCCTTTTTAAGTCCTGCCTTATATAGAGCCCGTACTGATTTAATTTTTTTTAAAAGTGCAGCTATAAACCATTTGTTGTGACTGATAAGCAGGGCAGCAAGAAACACACTGTGTCTTTGTAGCTTCCAAGTGTGCTTACTACTATAAAAACCAGCTTGATGCAAACTTAAAGTCAAATCTGCTGATGCAGGCTCTTAGCAGAAAAGCCCTCAGAGGAAGGGATGTGCGTAGATGAAAAGCAGAGTTGATTGAAACAAGGAGGTCTGAAATTAAATGCGATGTTTCTGGTCTTTGTTACAAAATTAGGAGATGGTTCTTTTCCATCTTGAATTCTCCAGATGTGCCTGACCTTTCTCTTTTTCTGCTGGTCAGCTGCTTGGATATATTTTTTTCTGTGCAATCATCTATAAATTTTTCAGGAAGGTTTTGGTTGTGTTTGTGTAATATTGTAGGTTAGGTCAAAATTCCATATGTTTCTCAAATAAGCTTCAAAAAAATTTAAAATTTGAAACAGTGTGATCTTTCGTTACCTTTCTGTATTAACTCTATTGCTACGTTCTTCGCGTTGTTCTAGTGAAGCTGAATTTGCCCCTTCAGTACTTCTGCAGAACTAAAACCAGGGCAAAGCAGAAGCAATATTGATCTTCTTATGCCAAGGGGAAAACAAGTGTCTGCCCCTGTGGTCCATCGCTAGGCTGGAACTGGAAGAGCTCCCACTTAGTTTAGTGCAGTTCAAACTTGTCACTCTAAGTGGGTTTTTGCCGGTCTGGTCTCAAAGTCCGTCCCTGCTGCCCCTGTAGCCTCTTGCAACTTCAGCTCCTGTTCTGTTCTCTTTTTTAGAGATCCTCACGCTGTTGTTCTGACCTTAGAAATTTTCAGTACTGCGCTAAATTACATGACTAACATCTCACAGGCATGGTTTGGTTTTTCATTAAATACCAGATGGGAGTCAGAAAGAGCAGATCACTTGCTGTGCCACAGGGAAGTGCGGTAGCATGAATACAATCTCTAACTCCTTTCAAGTTTGTGGGATTTTTCTCTTCCTCCGTCGTCCTGGTCCCACAGCTCTGTAACAGTGTCAGGAATATTAAGAAAAATAGGTAACCGATATATTGCAAACATTCTCAAGGAAACACACAGATATTGAAGTGTGAAATAACTTAGTCGTGACATAAAATCCCCACCAGGTGAGCAAATCCAGTTGCCTTTATCAATAAGGGTTAATATACCACAAGCCTTGCTTTGAGCAACACTAACTACTATAACAAGACTGAAAACCATGTCCAGTTCCACAGATGTTTTTTGCTTTTTGGCTATTTCAGTTGTTTCTTCATCAAAGTAGCTCTCTAGAGTCAAGATAAAGATGCAGATGTCTTGGGTGTGTTTACACGGTGCAGCAGAGATCTCTGACCTGCTCTGTTCCATGTACACAGACCCGCACAGCTCTGCAGGAAGATGCCAGCTCAGGTCCCAAAAGCAACACACGAGCTGCATCTGTACAACACTTGGCATACACTTCAAGCTTACTTCTCAGTGCGGGCTGTATATGGAGTGAGGCTCTCTCCAATTCCAAAGCCAAGCTGGCCCTGCATGTGTAGAGACCTCCACATTGACTGATTTTTAGACTCCTCAGTTTTTAGACTCCAACAGTTGTTTTTTATTCTGAATTGGAGCATTTTCATGTCTCTCATGGAATAGGATCTATTTGAAATGTTACTTTTAATTCTAGCATTTTTCTGTTCAAAAATACAACGTTTATTAAATAGAAACTTGTTTTGAAATAAAAATAAGTTCTCCCTTTTCAAATAATATTTAGAGGGCAGAGGAGCGTTGAGCATTTGATAACTTTTGATTGGATCTTATTCCCTAAAATCTAGGGGCTAAAATCATCATTATTTCCATAGCACCTAAAGACATTAAGAAGGGCTGAAAGCAGGTGGAAAATACTGCATCACAGTCCACTTTCTATTAAAAAAAGACAAGTAGGTATAACCAAAACTCAGAATAAATGGACAGAATTCACAGCTGTAGCGAGCAGCAGTAGATGTGTGCCCAGGCCCTTTTGAGTGCTACATTGGCGCTGTGCTGTGCTGGAAGAGGGGCTGCACGGGGACTCCAGGGTGGGTATGACCCCGTGGGACAGACAGGAAAGGGAAAGGGCAGCCAAAAGGTCTGGCCGTGATTCTGAGAAAGGGCGAGGGTGTCTTCACATGTACTATCATTTCGAACACAGCTAAATCATGTGGATATGATTTCTTTCCCAAATCTATATTAATCAAAATGGTTCGATCTGCAATATATTCTAAACATGCAAGGAATATCAGGCGTTTCTGTCACAGGGCACTGGCCTGCTGTGCACAGTACGTAAATCTCCCACTAGACCTGAGTTCCAGCAGGAGTCTGTGAAAGGACATGTCACTGTAACTGTGCACTTATTTTTGCATAGCAGATTTGTGCCTTCCTGGAATAGACCTGCTAGTCAGCAGCAGCATCTGGTATCATCAGAAAGTTCTCAACAAATATAGTATTAGATCAATCTGTTCATCCTAGAAGAATTTTAGTTCCTTTTGCGGTTTCCATTTATGGGGTGGTTGTTCTTTTACCACATACAGCTTGCATAGAGATACAGATAGAGAAGCAGAACAAATAAGTGTGGGGTTTTTTTTCATTTAAGAATCTAAGTTACTAAATTATTTAAGCATATCCCTAAACTCAATGGATTTTAATAAGATTTAGCCACACACCAAAGGTAAGTAGGCACTTAATGCCTTTCGAAAAAAATTTATATTTAAGGAAAGCACCTAATGATATAGCAGTACCTTTCTTCTGTACCTAAGAGGCTTCAGTTCAATGTACAAGCCCAGTATTAAACTTCTGAGATCAATCTAGTTAGTTCTCTTGCGTGCTGCAGAGAAAGCGTGAAGCGGCAGTCACGGTTGTCCATGTTTTTATATTTCATAAGGGTAGTGATCCTTCAGGCTCCTGTCCCAGCCTGCTGTCTGACCCACCCACTCCTGCAGGCCTAGTGGCTGTATCTGGATAACCATAACTCTTTCAGTTCTGCACGGAGCTGCTTCAAAAGGTGATTGTTTTCCTCAGCGTATGATACCACAATTATCTGGGAACTCAAATTTCATGGCCGGTGGTCACCTTCATAAATAAAATGTCATGACAGTGGCCTAGCCTGTCCTTGCCAAGCTGAGCGTGCTGCTAGCCTGGCTCCACTCTATAAAACTGTACACGTGCAGTACGGTACGTTAGTGATTGCGTGAGTGAAACTACTGTTACCTTCCCAGCCAAAGGTTATCAGCTTTGACAGCATTTGCTGATGTCCAGTGAACCATAAGCCATATTCTAAGAGTACTTATCACTTTGCTGTCTTACTGCCAAGGCAGTTCATGAGCAGTTTGTGAGGGGGAAAAAAGTGAGCAGGGCTGAGGAGGACACAGGAAATTTTGGAGAAGGGAAAAAAGTAGTACTTGGTGATGGTAACTCATGAAAATAGGCCATGAAATAGGCCATAAAAGAGATGAAACAATAAGAGAGGCAGCATAGTGGAAATAGCTACTGCACCATCCATGTCAGTCTGGTGCATGCTTTTCGCTCGCTCCCATACTGCTTGATTTGAAAGCAATCTTCGACATTTGTGCTCCCTTAGAACACTTCTTGCCAAGAGATCACTGTATAGTTTTACAAATATTATTGAAGTCTCATGCAGTGCCTGTGAGGTAAATCAGTAAAGTTATCTCATTTTTTCAGGTGAGAAAATTACAGCATAGAGGTGAGTGATATATTTTTTTCTTTTTTGACCTGAGACCACAGCAAGCCAGCTTGAGAGCCAGAAGCAAGATCCCGAGAGTCCTGCCTCCTTTATAACCTGCGCTGCACTATCTCTGATTTAACAGAGTCTTGGTAAGTAATTTTTGTGCGTTAAATATAATTTCTGATTATGAGTCAGTTGTGTCTATACTTGTTGTTAGTCCCTATGCCTTAAAAAGAAGAAGGAGGTGCTGCTCAGTAGGATTAGAGTTGCTAATGTTTAGCCAATTGGCCTAAAATATTCTTTAGGAGCCAGTGTCTGTTGTTCTTACCCTGCTGACAGCAGTGTAGAGAAACATTTGGAAAATCATCAGTAATACCAAAAGGCTGAAGAGCTTTCCATATTACTGAGTTCATGGATATCCCATGATTTCATGTGACACCTCATCCTGAAGGAAAGCTGTGATTCCTCATGATATAGTCCAAACACACCTCCATCCAGAGCAGGGACGTGCAAGCATCTCGACTGTAGCTCCTGTGAGCTCCTATGCACTTCTGCAGCAGTGCTTCCCACAGCTATAGAAATGTGTGTTGGCTAGAAATAATATATTTTGCATTAGATAAAGTACACAATAAGTAAAACATTTTTGTTTGGGAATGTAGAGAGGGTACTGAATGACTGTTTATTTGTAGAGGTTTGATTGACAACATCATGGTCCTAATCAAAAAGAAACCCCTACTAAGTTTCCTTTTAAAAAGCAAAGGGCTGAGCACCAAGATTTTCTGGCAAAAAATATAAAATCAGTCATTCTGTGGAACGTATATTTACAATCAGGCACTAGAAATATAGAAAGTACTGAAAAATGTTACAGGGGAATAAAGATTGACTCAACTGATAGCTAAATATGAAACACTAACAGTGTTCATAAGAACGAGGAAAATTACAAAGGGCTTGCCAAACCGTGAATTGTCCAAAATGACTGACTGAATCAAGAAGCAATCCTTGGGTAAAGTAAACTGTGTACCAGCAAAGGTCATTACCCTTTTCTCACAGGGTTTAGCTCTTTCACTTTGCAACTGAGCTGGGTTTTTAAAAATAGTTTCAGTATGGAGACTTAAAGGTCTTGGTCTGTGTTAAACAGAGAGGCTTTGAAACCTACTCCCTCAACCAGTTGTTAAAGAATACTAGCAGGTTATTAGGGTGTTACTTGTAGCAGCTCTGCTGTGTGTGAGGGCTACACCAGCCACACAATGGTTAAGATCAGAGGTTTAATTAGCCATATTTTACTGGGCTTGCCTTTAGGCCTCAGAAATAAAAGGATTGAAAGAAGAGCTAAGGAGAGCTTTTGTCTTCCACGGGAGTAGCCTCAGGATCACAGCCTGCCAGAGCTGTGCGCTGCATCTGTGCCATTGCGCTTATGACCATTGCATTGCTGTTTCAGGTTGTGGCAGTAGAACTAATTTCCTTTATTAGATTTGTATTCCATTGGCACATGATTTACTAAAAGGCTAGAACTGATGTGAAACACGGAGAAACTAGTGATTGCTTTCCTGGTGTGTAGGTAAGCGTACATCTATATTCGGAAGTCTGCTGACAATATTGCACAATATTGCCTATTTTCTGCAATTGATTTGAGCAACAGGACCAGCAAGAGTCTAACTACAGCTCAAGTACCCTGTTCGCAAGATGATGGTGCAGTTAACTGAATCAAAGCTAAGACTAAGCACTACTTGAAGCTTATTACCATTCAAGTGAGACCAGTTAAAACGAAAGCACCAATTCAGAGCTAGTGACCTTGAGCTGTGAGCGTTCTGTTATCAGATGCAGCCGAATATGGAGTTGGCTCAGCTGAGGGGTAGGCACAAACTCGCAGTAAAGAAATTATAAGTAACAAGCCGCAGCAGAAGAGGCTCCGTCCGCCTTGCTTTCAGCCCTCATTCCCCACAAAATCAGAAAATTGATGCTAAATGCACAACATCTTATCGTCCATGGGTGGTTAGAGAATTCCAAATTGAAAGGGGCAGAGGTTATTCTTGCTAGCAGATGAAACGCTAACTATATTTCAGTGCATTTGTGTATAGCAATGGAAAACATTATTTATCTGGGATGTCAGGAATGACATTGCTTTTTATTAACCTTAAATAACGTTACGCGTCTTTGCTCTACTACTGTGTAGGCACATGTACCGTCAGTTTCTGTGCATACATGTGTATATACAGAATTAAGACAGTGTTGGAAATTCCTCAAAACCTTGCTAGGAGAAACCTGTTAAGAGCTTATGGCAGGTATTTATTTTATGTTTTAAAAATTCAATAGACTCCAGTTAATCTGCCCTCTGGTAATCCACAGAATAGTGATTGAGCCAGACACTTAGCTGGTGTAATGTAGTGAAGCTCTCCTGAAAGCAAAAGTCAGGCTGCTACTCTAGGATATAAGAAGCTTACACAGATCTCTTGTGTAACCTTGGGCAAATTCCTTATATCTAGATGGAAAAAAGGGTTTAGAGACATTGAACAAAGTTTGAATCCTATCCTGACGATGCTCAAACTTCCTACATGATGTGTAAGGAGAGCAAGGCTTGTTAAATGGAATGCAGAATAAAAACCGTAGCGGACGGACACTAAGGAGGCACCCTCAGCATCCTCACATAATTTCCATATGGCTTTAGGAAGCCAATTCTATGAAAGAAGTCATAATTCTACATATTTCCAATGAGAATCCTCTGGTGCTTCTTACATCAACAGCAGAGCACCTAGTTTCTTACTGCTCCTGAGGATAGGTGTGAATTAGGGGCTGAGCTATTCAGTTCAGTCATGACAGACTTTGTGGGCAGGCATGGAAGCAAAATTCTCCAGTCTCTGGTCAAGCCACAGCTCAGAGCATGTTTCAAGCATCAGATCTCTGGAACTAGGAATCAAAAGAGGGACTTCAGAGAAATTAATTACTCTGACATTTAATCTTTCTATTGTTGCTTCACAACCTCAAGATCGAATTGGAAGGTAAATGCATTAAGGAGTATAAAGCGTCCAGTTACTGTAGCAATAGGGGCCATATAAGCAGCTGAAATTAATAGATGCTGTCATAAGCCAGTTGATGTGATCTTTTGGATGTCAGTAAAGCCTTCGACACTGCGTCTCGCAGTCTCCTCCTGGACAAAATGTCCAGCACGCAGCTGGATGAGCGTGTCATGCAGGATACTGCTTTGTCAAAAATCTCACCATGAACTAAAAAGTTATTTGTTCTCTGTTACAGCATTTTCTCCAGCCTCATCTCCTCCTCTTCACATTTGACCACAGACAGGTATCGATATCCACTTTGACTACTCAGGAGTGTTTCCTGGCACTAAATCTCACTTTGAGAGAAGTGTGGCAATTTACAGTTGAGTTACTTACTGCTGGATCTCAAAAGCTCCGTTAAGTAGGACTGCCAGAAGACAGAGATTTGTCGAGTGTGTCAGCGGGAGCCCAGCATTTTCCTTAGTGATGAGGACAGCCTGCACCGAACTATTGATATGCATAACAATATTGATATGCATCAAATACTGATATGCACAGAACAAAGCACGTAGGGGAGAGTTGCAGGCATCTTAAACTGGCCCTTCTCTACAAGACAAGCAGAAAAGGCAGAAATGGTTATTGCTCTGCAGCTGGCATATTTTCTTTATTCATTGTTTGTGCCGTTAAACTGCACAAAGTCCCTACCAAAATGAGCAGGAACTCTGCTTAGCCATTCCCTGTCTCTGTAACGGGCATCGTTCAGGCAGGGAACTCCTGCCCAAACTGCTGCTCCTGAGCAGGCATTTGCACCATCCAGCATGTGTGTAATGAGTCGCTCCCTTTACCTTCTCCTATGACCTCTCATACCTGCTTCTACAGGCAATGCAAATACCCACCTCCCCGCTGGGATGGTTGTTCAGCGGTTAGTCGGAACAAACACAGACCGTGACACAGCAGGAACAGAGTTCAGGTTTGCTGGATCCTAGCCTGGTTTCACAAACACGGCTTTTGTGCTGGAACTCAGCAATGGTTTTCAGAACGCATCAGTGCAAAGCCAAAGATTATGATTTTTCTAAGCTGAGTGGTCAAAAGTACAGTTCATCTCTGAATTTCATGTGTCTTTTGAGCAGAGCTCTGTGTACAATTTAGCAGTTTTTCTGCTCGCAAGATCAGAAGTGGGGAGTGCATATAAATGAATGTCATTGCAAGGAAAAAATGAGTGTCCTGAATTAGTAGAAAAGATGGAAGAACTCTTGTTTGTATTCAGAACTAACCACATCAGTAAGCAGCAACAGACTTGGTGTAACGGTTTAGTATGGGAAGACCTCTGACATATTGATCATGGTGGAAAAAGCAATTCTTGGAGGCTTTTCCTCACAGCTGTCTTCACAACAAACAGTTCAAATAATTTGTATGCTCTTCTACTGCATTAAATATTTCAGTAAAAAATTCCTACATTGCTGACATGGGTGCTTTGTTACCCAGTGATAGCGGTGGTGAAAACTCAAATACAGACAAGCTAAAACTTCCAGTTTGCCTACAGGACATGTGCTGTCTGTTAGCGTGAGCATGCACAGTGCATCCAAAATGGTTCTCTGCTTTTGGAAATACGAGTGGGATTCCTGCAGTGTGTGAACTGTACCTTTTAGACATAATGAGAGTTGTTTCACACAGCATTAAATTACTGGTAGCTGCATGGTTTTGCAAATGCCAGTGCTCCAGCACCCTGGGTAAAATGCACTGCAGAGAAATGTTTGCCAAAAACATCAGTGTGGAGATGCAGCCAAAGCAGTAAGCATATTTTGAGGTTTACAGCTGTTCTGAGCAGATATTCAGAGATTTTTACCTTAAGTTTCAGAAGAGCAACCAGCAATAATTTCACCCTGCTCTATCCTGATACAGGGGACGCACCTGCTGCAATTTCTCTACTTACTGAACTTTATTACAGTGAGCTAAGGCTCCGTGACAGGCTGCTGTACAACCTGCTTGGTTTATATACATGCTGCAAAACCCAGTGAACTGCAAGGCGAAGTGAGAGTCTGAACTCCGTGAGACGTGTGCGATTCCCCTGCTCCACAGTACTCGAGCCTTAGCATGACACAGAGGTGATAGTGCCATAAAACTCCATTTAGGCCACACGTATTAATCAGCACGAACTGTGCCGCAGCCCCGTAGGTCAGAGCCACGCGCACTGGCCAGCAGTCACTAACCCTGCAGAAGTGTGGTGAAGTAAAAGAAATCCGAATACTTTCTTCCATAGAAGAGGGCTCAGCCCAAACATGGGCAGACTGTCTCTGTGTTCAGATTAAGAAACCAGATGAACGTTTGCCTCCCTTAGCAACAGGGGAAGATATTCTTCAGCTCTCATTGAGTTACGGCATTAAAATCTGCATTTATTTGCTTCTTCTATTAACTGGCAGATACGTAGCTGAGTCTTTCAATTTAACAAGTTGGCAAAATTTTCTCTACATCCTCCACTCTGCCAGTAGGAAAATCATTGCCTTTGAAGTGGGTCTTTTGGTAGGTTCCCATAGCACTGTCTTCACTATTGGAAAGAGGTTTTGTTTTGGGGTTTTTTAATTTCCTGTTAGCTCGGAGGCAATTAATGTGTGGTGAAACCTACAGCTGGTGGGAATTTTTCTGACAAAACACCTCTGATAAGCAAATGCTGAGTTGTCAAAATCAAAACCATTCCTGGGAATCTGTTTTCATTCAATCCTGGTTCTGAAATTGTCGACATATCTGGGTCTACGTTGTCAAAATGAAAGCTAATGGGTTTTGGCTTTGAATAATTTTTGGATTGACTTGAACAAGAAGCGTAGTTTGAACTGTCCTTTTTTTAAAGAAAAAAAACCCACTAGGGAAATCCTATCATGGGCAAAACATTTTGTCATTTTTTAATATCGCACAAAATGGCTCATTCAGAAGAGGATGGTACTGTAAGTTGCACATGCGTGTTCAGTCTAAAAAACAAACCACACAAACCCTGTAATGCTTCCTTCCTCAGCAGAAAAACACCACAACAGAGGCAGAGAACCTGCATCCAAATGACCATCTCTAATAACCAAATGTCCACCGAAAGGCTGTTTACACAGTTCAGCTCAGAGGCTGTGTATACCATCATGATAGATGAGACTTGCTGAGACCTTAGATAAAGACTCCTGTGGAACAGCGTAATTGATGGGGACCTCAAAACCATGGCACTGGCTGCTGCTTATTTTCCTTAAAATATTGACCTTGGTAGCTTTTCAGGCCCTGCCTGTTTCCTGTAATGCATTTATTTGATGTAAGCTAACATTTTTCTAAGCTGCTTTGTCAAGTGATTGAAGTTATTAGTAAAATTATGAAAACATTTGTTGTCCCTTATATGAGAAGAAAATTAGTCTTTCACTTTATGGTGTATATATGCTCAGTTTGAATAACAATAATTGTAGAGTAACCAACTAGTCCCGTCATTTACCTTGGCATAACATAATTTTTTAAACTAATCACCTAAGAAAATAGTGGATTTTCTTTTTAGAGGGAAGAGGAGTCAGGAGAACCCAACAAAAGCTATAAATCAAATTAAGAACAGATTTGATAAGCTTCTTTACCTTAAAAAACTAGACAGAGCAAAATCTGTTGCTATTGTTATTTTTATCCCGAGGAGTCACCCTGCGCCACAATACACTAAGTGGTACTGTGTACACGCTCACTGTAAAACAGCTAAACATCCATGAGTCATTTGTTTAATCAGTTCTGAGTTTTTATGCCAAGCACCCGCCTTTTAATTTGCTACGGCCAACCTGAAACATCTGTCAATTTTTTCCCCACGAATTAATAACTCTGTAATTAAAATCCAGCAGAGAGCTCAGCTGAGACTCCTGGTTAATTAGGACAGGAGATAGCCATGTGAGCGGCATGGCGTTACTTTAGTTGGAGAAGGCTTGGATTTGAACCAGGGCTCTGTGGGTGACACGGAGCTACCAGACCATGATTTAACTATGAAGCTTTTGGATATTTGTTTCAGTAGCCAGTGTGTGTATTTGTGGGCAATCAAATATTGCTGAAATTATTTAATTAGGACGCAGTGCCTGAAAACTGTTTTCTTGAAATGTGTATTTTCAGAGGATCTGGTGTTAGTTATTGCTATTCTCCAAATAGTAAGAAAATGAGAAGAAACAGCGATGAGCTAAGCTCTTGCCTAGAGCTGTTTCACACTTCAAGTGGCAGTGGGAGTGTCACAAAGAGAAAATCACCTTGGTAAAGTCCGTACCTGCTGCTAATGTGCAAAGGTTGAGGATTTCAGTTTCTTCCAGGATTGCTTTCTACACTGATAATTGCAATGGTGTCCAAATAATCAAGATTGTTTGTGGTACTGAAAGTATCGGCTTGATTCAGGATGATGCAGGTTGGTTCCTGCAGCTTTTGAAAGGATTCTTATACCACATACTTGATACCTAAGGATTTGGGGATTCTTTTTCTTTTGTTTAAAGCAGCAGACAAAAATATTTGTTGCTGTATCGCATTTTAGCACACCTATAGATGAAAACAGCTATCTGAAGCCCTCATCACTTGTCAGGTATTTTTTTAATTTTAAAAAGTGCACCAATTAATATAGCAGAATTTTTCAAGCTTGTTCACTAAAGGCAAAGAAATTTGTATTGCAGCAAGAGTGAGATATGAAAGATTTTTTTCATGAACGTCAATAATTTGAAAACAAAATTAGACTAAACGTCTTAAATGCAAACCAGTTATTTGCCATTTTCCTTTGCAGGCAAGATGACAGAAAGGTTCCCAATGTCCCACATGCTACTTTGCTGTAAATCTGAGTTACCAAGTTCATAGCTTATTTTCCATTTTGAGCTTGTTCTTTACCCAGCAGTTTGTATATATATAGCAGTCGCATCCCATTCACGGGAAAATTATCTACAATTCCTGAAATTTAAGATTCAGGGAGTTTTTTATTTCTTTATAAGTTTTCCTGGGAGATTCAGGCAGAGGATTCTCCCTTCCAGTGGATAAGGTGTATTTAATAATGAATCTCATACAGGAAAGTTGAGTCAAGACTCAAAATATTCTGCAGTATAATAATGATTTCATTGTTTCTTTATAAATCTAGAATCCATTGCAGGAAAATATGCCTCTGAAGAGAAGCTGGGGGAACTGGATGATGCATCTTTGTCTCTGAGAAGAGTAACTTGAGGAAAGGCATTGGTAAGTTTCCTAAATATACAACAAATATTTATCTCCAGCCTTGATCCAGGGAAAAAGGAGGATTGTTTCCTGAAAGGAAATGGAAGAGAGGCAGGAAAGCTTTTGGATTAACACCACGTCGTGAGAGCAGAATCCCAGAGGGAGGTATTATGTAATATCGAATATATTTTTTTAAAAAAGTCTCAATAGATGTAAAAAACTTGTTTCTGAGAGAATTTACACTTACTCATCCTAGGTAAAACAAGGTACATATGGTTTTAGTTTCAAATTAGCTGGGATTCCCATAGTGTGTTCTTTTTAAAAATTGTTTTTCACTTGGAATTCTCAGTGTTTAGAACAGGGAGAAATACAGGTTTGTCCAACTTCACACGAAAGTGCCAGGGCAGTGACAGTGTGCTGAGGCTGTGTGGTCCAGGAAGTGCAGCACTGAACCGAGAGCGGGAAAACCTGGCAGCCACCTGGCAGCCCTGAAAAATACCACACGCTCCCCTCACCCCCTTCTGCCTTCTGAGAGCTTTGCATTGCATATTCAGAGATTATTTTTTTTTTTATTTCAAATGACAAGAAAGCATTACAATGCTAACGAGCTGCATCTGAAGCACACTGTGTATATGAGAAAACCCAACATGGCTGACAGGGTATTGCCTTTTCCAAAAACCATCCTTCACTTCGAGCAGCCACCGCATGAAAAATGAGGAGATTCCTTGGACAAGCTTGCCCCCTGCAGGCCACGGGCACCTCCCTCCTCCGCTCCAGTATTTGTTCCCCCTTCCTACACAGGCAAATTAAATGTGCTGCCAACATGACGGGGTTTAGATATTTTATTTTTTTTATAAAATAGTAATTACTTAGAAAGATATTTGGGGACAGCTCTTCATTCTTAGTGAGACTGAGTCCCAAACATTAATTTAATTTGCCCAAATAGCTCCTGATTAGGTTTGCTGTTATCTGAAGGCAATGAGCTAATGGAGATGATGCAGAAGGGATTTGATTTAGCCCTCTAGCTGTTTCTTTAAGTTGAGCTACCCGCACAGGCCATAACCAGCATCTGGTCTAATGAGCTACAGTGAGAATCCTGCTGATTGTGTCTTTGTTGTACGGGATAACAAGGAAGCATCACACTAAAATAGACTTCTGGTGAAGACCGTGAGAGTAAATACAGCTCTAGGGAGATGGAGGGGGGAATACTTTGTAACTCCTCACCTAATCTCTGTTGAATAATGATCTTTTGAGAATCTCTCTCGGTTTTTAAACTAAACCAAAAATCATCACCATGGTTTGTAATTGTCATATAACAAATAGCAGCAGGTACAAGTCAATATCATAAATCAGTTTATAAATATGACAGCTGCTTAATTATTTCACTCAATGTGTTGTGTATGTGATTCCTTGAAAGTAGGACTGAAGACTAAATAAGATAAAGGTGTGATTTTTTAAAAAAACTAGATTAATGATGTATAACTCTGAAGTTTAAAACCAGCAAAACTAGGTTGGAAAAAACCTCTGCATACCTACAGCAATTAGGGATGCAATTTTCTATTTGTAATTGACATAGCAGCATCAACAAAATCTCTAGTACAAATAAAATTACATTGACAAGCCTGCTTATTTTGGTATAATACATGTTAGCTCAAGAGGCAGACATAAACTATGCCACTAAACACTCTTGTTTCAAATCATTTTGCAAAGAGAAATTATTTAGCCTCTTCTTTCTTTTTATAACGTACTAGGTGTGCTTGCATAACATGGAAAATGTCCCTTAATAGTAATAATTAAGTATAATACTATATTGGCAATAATAGTAAAACTGCAAGGAGTGCAGTAAGACCCTCCTGGGACTCTTTGATCACTGACTCCTAAATACCAAGGACTCCAGACCAGAGAAGGCTGAAGAGTCAGGCAGGCTCATTTCAAGCCAAACCTGAAGTCCACTAGGAGTTCATAGATCGAGACCAGTACGTGATTCCGATGAGTAACTTTAATCAGTTAAGTTCCAATGAAAAAAGGCTTCATCAGATTTTTTTTTTCCCCCAGGAGTAGCTCAATAAAATATGCTTTCTGAAAAAAGAGCTGACTCGCATTGCAGGTTTAACAAAGGCTGATTTAAATAGGCCCTTATTTCAGTTTCGGTGTTAAAAAGCAAATGAAATAAAGACCCAAGTTTAAAGGATGTCTTTCAGAATTCTGCAACCAAGAATAAATAAACAAACTCCTGTTTTGACAGATCATGTCTGGCGTATAACTAAATTGCGAGACTAACAGAAGTGTGGAAAATTGGGATGTGTTCCTTAGAAAGTCTCAAATGGAACATCACCAAGCTGTATGACAAACTCCACCCATTGCCATAGAAAGAGTAAGAAAAAGACTCAGCTCCTACATTCATTGTACATGATCAACTTGCCCAAAAGTTCTTGTAATACCTTGCTTTTTGTAGAGATATTTGCAGGTACCCAGGAAAGTACGTTCTTCTCCAGCCTTTATGTTAAAGCCATCCAGTAGATGGGGCCATAGAGTTACACAAAATGCAAAAGTAAAATGCGTTTGTCTTAGGAAGAACTCTCATAATCAGTGCAAATACGGCTTTGTTAATGCATGCAATTCTAACGTCAGGCAAATAATTTATTTGGTTATATCATGTTCTGACTGTATGACTAACTAAGCTGTATTCAAATGCTAGTTAATATGATTCCGTGTTTGTTTGATACTGAAATAATTACAACTCTCAGTCAACAAAAATTAGAGCTGAGGTTTTAATTTTCATTCATGTCCCATTCATTCCGGAGTATTATATAGGTCTGAGATACAGTCAGATTTGTGATGAAGTGACACAATGGAAGTCATTGATCGTAACTGTAGCAAGAAAGTCCCACATGTGGAAACGTGTATGTGGCGAGAGGAATGTGTTAGTGGTTTCTACATAATACAAAGGATGGTTTTATGAATGTAACTTACATGCACTGGTTTCCCCCCCCCCCCCCCCCCCCCTTTTTTTGAGATCTGTGCATCTGTTCCTGTTAAATCTGAAACAGAAAAGAACAGAACATATAGATTTGCAAAACCATGTATGAACGTGGCAGGAGCAGTGGTCAGCCCCAGTGATTTCATAGCGGTGGATGCTAAAGCTTGAAATGTGTCTGCACAGAGCACGCTGTAAGGTGTAGCAGTTGTCGTCGCTCTCACTGCATATACAGTCTTCTTTTAAAATAAATGAATTGTGTGTAATCAATTTAACAAGCAAATTGCATCAGGTACCAGTTTAAAAGTGTATATGCTGTTCTGATGCATTTGAAAAGCCTGATTTTCTGAGGTTTCGTATCTGAAGTGAAGGTCTTAACAGCTATATCGTAAAGCTGACGCTTTAAAAGTCAGTTCTGCTATAAAAAGTTCTTCACAATACCTGAAAAGACAAAATTACCATCGGTCTTCTGTGCTACTGAACAGATCCATGGGGCGAGTGCTGCAAGGCAGGCGGTTTTTTCCCCTTTCCGTTAAAGTTAACATAGGCGTGCGGGTCATAGGTGCCAGCAGGCAGGTTGGAGCCACGGGGTAGGTTCGACCCAGCTGTTTCTGGGCTTTGACTCACGAAATGCCAAGTTTCTCGTGGTTTCAGCTATTAAGCCCACCTAGGAGACGGCTGAGGGAACTCTCATGAGCGGGAGGTCTCGTCACAGGTTAAGCCCTGGCCAAGGAGCAGGAAAAGGGGGACGTGGCTACGCGGCGGGGTGCTGTGGGTGCGGGACGCGCCCGTCCGTGAGGGGCCGGGCTGCCGGAGCCCCGCGGCTGGAAGACCCTCCGGCCTGGCCCGGCCCGGCCTGGCCCGGCGCGGGGCTGCCGCTCACCCCGCCGCTCCACCGGGACAGCAGCGCTGCGGCCCCGCGGGGGCGGTGCGGCCCGGTCTGGGCGCGATCGGCAACGGGGAGCCGCGACGGCACCTGGAGGCGGCTCCGCCCCAGTCCCAGGAAGGGAGAGACCGGCGGGGCGGGAGGGGAGCGGCCGGATCCGGCGGGACGGGACGGGGCTGCCCCTCAGAGGCTGCGCGACCCCGCCGGCAGCGGCCATGGCTTTCGGGAAGGCTCCGAAGGACCCTTTCGGCACCGCCGTGGGCAGCCTGGTCGGTGAGTAACGAGGGGGCGCCGCCTCCCGCCCCGCGCCGCTCCGCCGCCCGCCTGAGGGGAGCCGGGGGGGCCGCCATTTCCCGCCCCGGCCGTGAGGGGCGCGGCGGGACGGCGCCTCCCCGCTCCTCCCGCCCGGCGGGGCTCGGCGGCGCTGGGGGTCCCCGGCCGGCTGTACGGCGGCTCCCCTTGGCCTTTCAGACCGGGCGACGTTGGGAGCGCTGCAGACGGAGGAGTGGGGACAGTTCATGCACATCTGCGACGTGATCAACGCCACGGAGGAGGGGTGAGCGGGGCAGGGGGCTGCGGGCCCGGGGCGGGGGGCGTCGGTGGGACGAGCAGGGCCGGGACCTGCCCCTTCTCCCGTGGGAAGCGAGAACAGCCGATTTCCATCACGGAGGTAGCGCCAGCGTTGCTCGAGGGCGAAATCGAGCAGTCGACGTATGGTGTGTCTAAAGCCACCTAAAATTAAACAGCAGCAGGGAGCAGATATCTTTGGCTCCTAGCGAAGAGTTTTGCCTGTCTCGGTGCCTTTTGCTGCGCCATCAGGACTTGTAGGGATTAGACTTGTAGGCTCTTCGCCATAGATAAGTGTTAGGTGATAACACAGGTCTCTTCCCCGAGTCTGACGTATTTCATTTAACCTGCGCCGCCTGTCAGGCAAAACGCATGCCTTCGTGCTCTGGGAAACCCAGATTGGAAAAGACCTTGAGAGTGTAGTTGCCTGCAACACTATTTAAAACTCTGTGCTTTTAACTCATTCGGAGTTCCCTGCTATACAACTTCTCAGCCAACCTTCATCACGGTGGCAGAGCGAAGCGCTGGCTGCGTTCCTGTTCAGTGGGATCCATCCTACCGACGTGCCTGCCTGGGGCTCCCAGGACGGCGTTGGCCTCTTGCACCAAATGGCCACGTACTGATTTGCTGAGCCGCTTGCTGCTATGTGATTCCTTGTTCCTACCTGTAAAAAGGGAAGAAGGAAGTTTGTTCCCATGTAAGGTCTGCTTCGGCCTTGCATTGGAAGAACTCACTGCTAACAGTGGCGAATTTTAACACCGACTGGAGAACTCTCTCCAGGGACATGAGGTATGCCTTAGTTTCTGCACAAGTATCTTCTTTTATATCAGCTTTTCCTTCCTTTCATTTTTTTTTCGAATCCAACGCTCTCACGTGTGGCTTTTAGAGTTTGGAAGGTCAGTAATAACTCCTTCCGGTCACTGCTATAAGCAACAGCACACTTTGACCCTCTGTTCGTTTTTCTGTAGAGCTTCTATGTAACAGAGCTTTTTTAAATAAACTACTTCCTCTTGTGTACAGCTTATGCTTACAGAGGAGCTTCTCAAAACTTCCTTCTAGGCAACTACTACTAGTCACAGCCTGTAACAGGATACTGGGAACAGCAGAACTGCTGTATCTAATTAGGCAAATGGTTATTTTAATGCAATATCCAGCTCCTGACCAGAGCACTTCCAGATGCTTCAGAGAGAACAAGAAGCAGGAGTGGAATAGTAGTATAGCTTTTTGCAAGGGAAAGTTTTCCTTCCCTGTCTCATGCTCCCATCCATCACTTCTGTTTTGACTTGATGGTTTACTGGTATGACTGGGTGTGGCAACTCTGTTGCCATCGGATTAAAAAAAACAGAAGTCTTTTTTTCTGATGAGGTACAGCAATATTTCAAACTCAAGAATGCGGTAATGCTAAATACCCATTTAATTTCATTGGCTTTAAAATATTTTCAACAAAGATTTCTTCTTATCAAAACATTCTATTGCTCCGTCTTAGATTCTAGAGAGATCCCAAAGAGACTTTAGGACAACTTGTTTTTGTTGACCAAGAGCACTGAGGTGGCCCTAATAATTATACGCTATAGATAGCCCCTGTTAATCAGGCAAACTGTTTCCTGCACGCGATAGGCTAGATACCATCTTCTACCCTTTTCCTCCTACATAGATAGTTAAAAGATAAGGGGTGTATATATAGAAATCAAAATGACTAGGCTAGAAATGCCACTATCTTTGGGGTGGAATGGGTTGTTCATCCATACATGGTAATTACTCAGATGAGTTAAAAGCATCCTGCAATTATAAGATTGGAAGTTAGCCAGGACACCCTTACTCCTGACAGCACTCCCAGGAGAATATTTTTTAATTGCATCCTATATGGAAAAATAGGGACGAGTCAACTCTTGATACAGCTGGCAGTTGTTATTCCCCTTCGTAGCAATAAAAGCTAGATAAGTAAATCTATTGTACAACAGCGAAAGTAATATAGTTTTGGAGGAGACTCTGCAGAGGAGAATAACTTTATTTCTCTGTACAAGTCTCTAGAGTAATGCGGAGTTTGCAGTAACAAACCTGATTTCACCGCTTTGTTACTTCAGCTCAACGCTGAAGCGATTTTGCTGAAATCAATGGGGCAATTGCTCTAGTTTTATGTGGGTGTAAATACAGGGATGAATCTGGTCCCGTATCTCAGGCTGGTATTTTTGGCTCTTGGATGAAGTTACAAATCCGAAAAATAGTCTGACATCTCTGGTAACTTTTTCTACTTAATTTCTTGTCACAGGCCTAAAGATGCAGTTAAAGCGCTAAAGAAAAAGCTTTCAAAAAACTGTAACCAGAAGGAAATCAGGCTTACCCTGTCTGTAAGTACAGCTATATTTACATTAATTAGACACTAAGAAGGAAAACATTTTAAACGATAAGGTGGCATGCAAATTATTACTGACAGAACTCGCCGGGGTGTTTTGTCTTTGTGTGTACAGCACTACCACGGTGCAGATCAGATGGCCTGCTGGCATTCCACAGAGCAAATTCTTAAATTTAGTGTAGCTTTTTTTTTTTTAAACCTATACTATATAAAAGTAGCGTACTACTTATTTGCAGTAGTGACTGTCCCTCTGTGAGTGCCCCAACTGTTTGCGAAAGATACAGAGGTTGGCATATTACATAAAAGCTACATCTGACCATTCTGTTACTCACCTTGTGGTACTGATCGTGGTTAAAGCAAGCACGGTATGCAGTGCGGTGGAATGTGCGATACCTGTTTGGTAAAAGTGTTGTTATGTACAAATGAGAAACTTGAATGAAAGGGTAATGATGGCGAGTTAAGCAAGGGAGCAAGACCCAAGGTAAGCCACATAAGATTCAGATGTTATGACGAAAGGTTGGAGTGGCTGAGAATATCCTCATTTGAGATAACCTGGCCTCCAGAATCTGACAGTGTTTCTATCCCAGAGTTTGGGGAAGTGTAGCGATTTCAGTCAGTTTAACATTTACTGGGGTATGTTAACACAGTTCTGATTTCCACTGATAATGTAGGCAGTAGCAGGAAGCTTCTAACACTTACCATAAGCCCAGAGTTCCCCACCTGAATTCCTCTTGACTAACAATTGTGCAACTGCGGGAAGAATTGAGCTGTTTGTATTTTCAGGTGTTGGGGGTTTGTGTCTTTCATTGTTTGTCTAGAAGTGTTTTCCTCGCCAGTTCCTTTTTTGAGGTTGTAGAGGCCTGTCTGCATTACACTCTGGGTACTGTTACTCATGGGTTTGGTATTTGTTGTGCAAAATCATTATCTACATCAATATGTGCTGAGAAGTGATTAAGGAAGATAGGTGATTGATAGTGTCGAATTGTAGGTTACTTAGCAATTGCCCAAGTGCCTCCTGACAAGTTAGAGATGCAGATAAATGTGTTAAACATACCGATGTATACCTTCAGCTCATTCCATTTCCATACTTCTTTCCTGGCTTCCTCCTCCACTGTCTAATGAGTCACCTTTTTGTGTGTTCTATGTGTTTGCATAACAGAAACGCTTGGTTTCCGCTGCAATTACAATCCTTGTATGAGATCTGCTTTCTTTCTCCTGCAGTCTTTGTGCACCTTGGTCCTTTTCTGAATATCTGACGCAGTCAACTGGAGTTATGATAACCCAGTGCTTAGATTTAGGAGCCTTTCTTTGGATATTTACTCTGCAGATATACCCAAGGTGATATTATGGGTTAGCTCTTAAGAACATAAAAACAGGATAAGGATCTTGTTTCAGGCGTATCCAAGGAAGAGCTTTATCGCGTTGACCCAGAAGCTCATTGTATTTACTCGTCGATGGAGTGTGTACCTGGTTGCAGTTGTGCCTGTAGTTCAACATGTTCTCACAGTCTCTTTGCTGTTCAAGTTCCCTTCTCCATGTTTGTTCTCACCCACTCACATGTACACGTGTAACTGTGCCTGCCAGATAATCACATCCTTTTGGCCCAGTTTCTGGTCTTTGACTGCAGGTTTCTTCTCCCTGAGTTCCTTATTTTTTTTATTTGTTTTTTTTTAATGAGTGCCAGCCTTTCCTCCAACTCTTCCCACTTTTATGTAAGATCTTCCATCCTTTGCCTCTCCCTCTACCATTGGCTCCTTTCATTTTTCAGGTTTTCTACCAGTACTGCCATCAGTTCAGCATGTGTAAAACCTTTCCTTTGATGACCTCGTTGCTGACCATGTATGACTTTAGACTCCTTTGTTCCCAAATAGTCTTTCTACCTGCTGTATCTTCTGTTTTGGGTTCTTGCTTGCTGTAATGAAATTGTTCCTATTTCCCATTTTGAAATGCTTGGATTGGAACAGCAAATCTTTGCAAATAGAAAAACAGAAATAACTTTCAGTTCCTAAAACACAAGACCCCCTTCCCTGTGCAACTCTTATCTCTTAAAAATTGTTCTTCTCTCAGATTTCTACAAAAATAAGGGCCCTTTTTTGATTAACTGTAAGTTATTGTTGTGTTTCCTACAGTAAATACGGTCCTCCAGCTTTTGAGACTCTACATCAAATTGTGTCTCCTGCCCACATTAGATACAATGAAGAAGGCAACAGATCTACACATCACTTTTCTTTTGAAATGTACTTTGATCCACTTCTATTTATTCAACCTTGAAATTCTGGAATTTAGTCTTTGTAATAAAACTGCTTAAGGAGCTTATTTCCAGAGAATACACACAGGGTGAAATGTGAAGGTCTTCACCTGAAGTAGCATGACTCCATGTGTTAGCCCCGATACTGTCATCAAGACATGTTAAATCTCAACAGCGGCATCATCTTTCTGGCTCACAGATGCTTATTTGTTTACTTGGAGGAAGAAGGGTGAGTGCCAGCTGTATAATGTGTTGGCTGTGGCTTGACTTCATGCACTCATCCCCTGAAGTTACCTAGTGCTTGTGAAGTCACAGGGATCAGGGTGTATGTGTGTCAGGCCGTGAAGTTGCTTCATGCAGTGTTTGATAAAGCCAAGAAATCAGGCTTGGCAGTGGTGATTTTGCAATCAGAGTGAGGAGGATTAGAACTTTTAGGCAGGAATCCAACAAAGTGTGTATGTGTTATTTGACTTATTATTACTAATAGGCTTTGGATACGTAAACTCTGTTTATGTAGTGAACGCTGAGACACCTGTTCAGTTGGCTCCATAGATCTCCCTTGCTTTTGTAAAGCATTTACTGCAGTGCCCCACTTCTGATGCCTGTAAAGTCTTAGGAACTGAACAGCACATGGGGAAGTAGTTTATTGTAGGTTCTGCTCTCTACCTGTGTCCACGCGCACACTCTTATGTACAAAGCAGTGGGCAGAAATTTAAAATGAAATTGTTTCAGTTCTGCATGACATTGTTGGAAAATATTTTAAAGGAACTCATTGGTTAGATTTAAATTTTGGAGTTTGTTTGGGTTTTTTTGCCTTAGGCTTTTTTCTGTTTTTTCTTTTAGTATTCCATATGTTTTCAGATGTGAAAAAAATTTAGCATGGCAAACGTTGCCTTCAGATTTTCCTTTGTTAAATTAACATTTCACAAAGCAGAGGATCTAAAAAACAAAAACATGAGGGATCCCTCCAGCTCCTCCATCAAAAAAAGTCCTAGTCAATTTTATTATACTTTATGGTACGTATGGGCAAAGAGGGAAAGAAAAGGACATTGAGTGGGAGCAAAATAAATCCATATTTCAGTGTTATATATATAATTTGAAAAATTCAGGACTTAACAAAAAAAAATATTTTTGAAATGCAGAATCTTGGTAAAGTGTACATAGCCCCTACACTGTAGTTGATGAATGTCAGCTGAAAAAGCTGCTCGTAGAGGGTTCTTTTAAATGCTGGCACTTGGAACTAGTCTCTTGCTGTTCAGAAACGCTACTGGGTAGACATGGGTATATATTTGATAGAGTGGGATCCTGGAGAGGGCTTAATGAGTTGTTCCCTTTGAGTCAGAAATGCGAAGAAGCAAACTGTTCATCTGTGTTTTCTTGCTTTCACCTTAGGTCTGAGAAGTATCTGTCACAAACTACATCCATTCATTACAGCTTTGTGGACCATACCTGGCTGCCTTAGATGAGCAGATAGTACTACTGAATTCTGAGTGAGGCCTCTATAGACAAGAAATATGGTTGACTTTTATCCCCACCAACTTCTCCCCTTTTTGTTTCTGCTTGACAGTTTGTCTCTTCACCTCCGCTCAGATGCCTTGTATCAGTTTAGTTTTGTGTTGCTGATGTGAACCAGAGGGCTTTGGTTGTGCAATTCGTCCTCGTTTTTGCTCAGTGCAGATCTCTTCTCAGCTGGATGTCTGGAATCAGCTAGCCTGGAACATAGCAGCTCTGTCAGTTCCAACAGTTCTCAGGTCCTGCCTGTCATTTAGAGGAAATTTAATGGTTTGGTTGAAGTTAATTTGCCTGTTCTATTATTAAAAGTTGTTTCTGTTTAGATTCCATAGTGTTATGTGGAGCAATAGTTGACTTGGCCACCTTGGATGGCCACCTTCACTCCCATGGAACTGCTTGGGAAGGTGAAGTCCTATTTGCAATGATAAATAACCATATTTAAGTTCTAATGAAAGGTGTTATTAGCATGAAAGTGGTTCGTCCCTGAATGGTCCATTTAAAAATAATTGAGTCAAATTCTTCTTTTTCTTACACCAGTTTAGTTTCACTCTGAGTGGGCTGTACTGGCATAATGAGTGGAGGATCTAGCCCATTAGTTCAGTATTTTCATTCAGAGGGTAAATACTCAGTCCCTTAAGTAGGGAATTAATAATAGGGAGTAGCATACCAAATTTCCCATGCGCTGGGTCGAAAATGTTTTACACAGACCATCTTTGAAGTACTGCACAGGCAAATGACTTGGCTTATTAGCATATGTTTCATGTACTCTTTCAAATGAAAAATAATGATTCGAGCCAAGATTTTTTTTTTTATAATTATCTCTCAGTTTTTTGCACAGCAGTCTGCCAGTGTCTCTTTGTTCTACCCTGTTTTCATTTCAGCAATTTATTTTCTTCTGGTTTTAAGCCTCTTCTCCCATAAGTTCCCGATCACACTGGGAGAAAAATCCCCAAGTCCTGAGGCTAGAAAATTAGTTACTGAAATAATATCAGCTTAGCCAAATATAGTCTGCTCTGATAGGAAAGTATATTTAACCTACTTTTATCAAGATTACAATAGCATCCTTTAAAATCTGTGTTTCCTTTTGAAAAGATATCCTGTCTGTTGCATGATTCAGGGGAAGCTTTGTCTCAAGCTATGAAATTTTGCAAAATTTTGTTAAGTTCTACCCTTTGCTTTCACCTTTCCATCTTCCCTCTTAAACTGGGAGGGAAACTAAAGGTACGGCTGAAGAGCAAAAAGCACAAGAGTGACCTTTTTTTCTCTACGTGGGGCATCATAGTCCTGTGGTCAATCTCCAGACATGAGCAAGACAGGATGAGTTACGTTCCTGATTCTGCACCTGATCTGCCTGACCCCAGTTTCCTATCAGGACTTGTATTGGCCTGATTTCAGATGACTGGGACGTAGAGACAGCTTTGATACCTCTTCTGTAAAACGGGAATTGTAATCGGCCACCTGCAGGTGTACAAGGGAGAAGTATTATGTCATTATCCCGTACTGCTGTATTTGATAGAGTGGACATGTTGCTTGCAGGGATCCTACTCTGAGCATTCCAGGCAGAATTTTGGAAGTAGACTTCTTTCATGAAGATGAATCTGACAATTGGAACAATTCAGCTATTCTGTTTCAAATCAATGTGACCTTTAAAACATGTGGAAAAATTGTACTCTGAGTTGTTGAATTTGTTCTTTTCTGTTTTTTTCATGAATCTCTCACTGACAGGGCAGATTAGAAGGGAGGCATTTACTAATCTTATTTTCTTCTCATGTAGAGCTCTTCAGAAGCGGTCAGACCAGGGTACTTATGTGTTAGGCAGTGAATTAATTCTATTACTGAATCTGTACAAGTCATTTTTTAAGCTATGGACAGATTTCATGCTGTTAAGGTGCCCAGTGTTCAGTAACGGCTATGATATGGAAACAAGTGTGACCATACTTGTCTGTTAAAAATAGTGTAACTCTGCCTAACACATCTCGTTTTGTATTGCGTAGGTGTAACAGTACACGCAGTGAGCTACTGTTTCCCTGTAGTAACCTCATCAGGCATTCTAGTGAGATAGCTGGCAATAATCTGTTCATATCCATTTGTATTCTTCCCCATAACACCTTGGAACAAATTAAACAAAAGGAAACAAAAGCAGTCAAGTTGGGGTTTTTTTCCTAGTATCTGAGTAACAGAAGCTTTTTGTGTGTGCAGCTGCTTGACATGTGTATAGAGAACTGCGGCCCGCGATTCCAGTCTTTAGTTGTGAAGAAAGATTTCTGTAAAGACAAGCTGGTGAAGCTGCTGAATCCAAGATACAACCTGCCAATTGACATGCAGGAGAAAATCTTGACCTTTATCATGGTAAGTCTAGAGTAAACAGTAAGTGTTAGTGCCTCTGCTATAAGGTAAACATTTAATGATGCGGCCCATTTCTCTACTGTAACATACTCATGGGAACCTCTTCCTAAAGCAGATTTTATTCTTGCTGCTACTGCTTTGTGCAGAGGTAGCAGAGACTGGAAGGCGAAGGGAGAGAACTGGAAAACTGTCAACCTCCACCTTTTATATTCCCCTCCCAGTCTGTGTATGTGCTCCTTCTGTGGTTGCAGATGGGAGGTAACTTGGGAGCTTTTCTGGTTCCTGCTGCTTTGATTGGAGTTAGCTGGAGTGGTTGGAGGGGATAAACTGCCTTTAGGACCACATATTTTAGAAGCACTTGTCTGACCACTGACTGTCTGCTTCTGTGACTGTTACTGTTCCTGTTATTTCAAAACTAGACGTGGGCCCGCGGTTTCCAAGGAATGGTGGATGTGAGTGAAGTAAAAGAAGTTTACCTAGACTTGCTGAAGAAAGGAGTGGAGTTTCCATCTTCTGACACAAGCAGAGGGGGACCTAAGGTAGGGATACACAAGGATACTTCATTAATCGTTGTAAATCGGACACATGTGTTAATTGTATGAGCTGTGTAGACAAAGAAGGTGTGTTTGTTTTGTTTTTGTTGGGTTTTATTTATTTATTTATTTAAATGCTCCAAGGCAGAATATGACCAACCTACTTAAGCATGTGAGCAGGAATCAGTTTCCATTATAACAGCTAAGCTACCAACAGAGGAACTTGGCGTATATAATAGTTTATTTTATATCAAGCCACAGATTAGTGGATACGTTCTCAAAAAGGAAGCTTTCAAAGTGTGTAAAGGATTGGGTATGTGGTTTACCTCAAAATGAATGAGAGCTGAGTGCTCCAAACTTGTCAACTTCTGAAAGTCTCCACTAAAATGAGTAAGATTTTAACAAAAACATGTAGTGTTCAGAATTATGAACATTATCTATCTTTACAACTAAACCAGGAGAGGTAGAAATCTATAAGAAAAGATTATTGTCTATGTATCTCTCCAGCTGTTTGCACAACCTGTACACAATAAATGTTGTTTAAGCATATGTATCACTGTGTAGGATTTAGGACATGTAGCATAGTATGGCTTGAGCATTGGACGTCAGCTGAAAATACAGTACATGTTCTAAATCCATTCTTTCCAGAATTTTTTCTCTATTAGAAGAGTTTCCCCAAGAGTTTTGAGAAGTGTGAATGCCATCCAGCACTGCGATTACAGAATTAGGTGTCTATGATCAGTGCAGACAGGAATGATTCAGATTTATCATGAGTTTGATTTGATGATTGAATAGTGGACTGTACACCAACTTATATATTTGAAGGTTGTTTGAACAAGCTATGTGGAGAATGCCCTCAATAGACAATCTTTTTTTTCCCCTCACCTGGTACAGTAGAGATGATTCTCCGATTCTCCGTACCGCATATATCTGCCAATTAAATCAGTGGCAAACCTTCTGTTGATCTCAGCAATGGTAGACCTGAACACAGGTTTTAGCTCCATCCCTAGGAAGTGAAGGACTTGAAATGTGTAGTCTTGTGCAGGTTGGGTTTTGAATTAGAAATTTCTTTATAGCCATCAGTTCAAATGCAATGCAAGTGAACCTTTCTGCAGACAGTGTGTTCCAGCTTTTTGATCCAGGCGGCCTTTGTAATTCATCTTCTGTAGAGACCCAGACTTAAACCCCCAACCTTTCCACTACTTCCAAGCATTATAAACTACTCTTCACTGTAAAATTGCAGGGGCACTTTGGGAAGGATTCTAGGCTGTTGTAAAGCTGAAGAGCTGAAGGAGCTAGCCTGATCTTAGCCATTCCCACTTTATTCTGTGATGGAATTTACTTCCAAATGTGTTGAAAAACTATCTGATTTCCAAGCCCCATTTCATTACAAAACAGCCATTACATTTATTATTGTAAATAGACCTTGCTCAACAATTTCCCTGGGAGCACTGATTATGCGAAAGCTAATGCCCAGTTGTCTAGTCTGACAAAGATGTTTTGTAGCTCTCTCGTCTGGATGTCTGCTTCAATTCTTTTGTTAAACCCAAGCTCTGCTGTTTTGTCTTTCCGCAGACTTCATCTCAGCCTTCTACAAAGTCATCACCATCTTCAGCTAATCCTGCAAAACGTTCTTTGCTGCCTCTTCCCACAGGCCCAACATTACTGTTGACTCCTGAGCAGGTGCAGTACTACAGGTCTGGGGGGGGCAGGTCCACTTGAAATGTCCTGGTAATGTGTGATTTTGACAATCTGGGTGCGTAGGCCACTGGAAGGGACCATCAATTCCAGTGGCATAGTTCTATATTCATAGCTTTAGGTTCGTTCTCCTGAAGGTGTTTTTTATGGTGTTGTGCCAAAGCAAAGTAGGCAACAGAAGTGAATTCAATAAATGCTGGGCTGTACCCCAATCTCATGCACTCAAGCATGAGGATATCTAATGATCTCTTATGATGTTGTTATGCAAACTGATAAAAGTTACTTCAAAGATAAGTGAGAAAGCCAAACGTACTTTTGCGTAAGGCTTGTGTGAAGAGATTATTCTAAAAAGCAGAAAGGAAAAGGAAGTTCACTTCCATCCCAGCTTGGCCTGTAGGTAACTAAAAAGAGCAGCAGTAACATCAGTGAGAGGGATTAACTGTAAGGAAAATGAGTAGTACTATCAGACTTGGCTCTGTGTTTGATTGCACATGTAAAAGCTGAGCCATCTGTTTTCATGGCATGTCACTGGAGTAAAATAATGCTAATTAGGCCCATATTATACCTAATGGGGAAGAAAGTATGTATTAGAGGTAAGAATTATTCTGCTCACTCTGTTCACCTACGCAATATTCTGTCCTGTTGAACTCAACAGATTGGGAAACTATACAGTGAACTAGATATGGCAAAAATGAACGTGAGAGTCATGTCATCAATATTAAAAGAAAATGTTCCTGGCTCTGAAAATCCAGATGATATGAATCTTTTACAGGTATGTGATAATTCATTGGTAAGGCCTATTTGGTTTGGTCAAAGTTTTGATTTTAAAATATGTTGTATCCGTTCTCGTAACAGCTGGATTCAGATTGTCAGATGAAATCCGACAATAGGTTTCTATCCCTGGTTTTGCTCAGCTTTCTCCTGTCGCCTTCACCTTCCCCTGACATCTAGATAGTCAGGAAAGCACAATACAGCTTGCAATGCAAATTCAAGCTCTAGGGAATTCCAATGGCAAAGGAATTTCATAATGGAGTGTTCTCTGTTAAGCATGTTCTGTCAAACAGCCCTGAGAACATTCCACCTGAACGCAGTTGCCTTGTGGGAAAATAGATGATGACACAGTCTCTCTCTCATATCCGTCCTGGAGTTTTCAGTGCTCTCTTTATTATTACCAGTACCTTAAAGGCAGACTGAAGGCCAGTGAAGAATATGAAGCATTTGTTCTGTGTGTGACCTCCAAGCTTGGGAACTTGCTTTGCTATAGATGAATCCACGTGCTCTTAAAGTGTAGCCTGAAGGAAGCGTATTGCAATAGTTGAGTTCAGATTTGACAGTGAACATGCAGACATTCTTCTGTGGTGTCAGTTCTACTTGCTCATGCTGTATTTTCTATTTTAGAAATTAAAAATGCGGTATTACTTTAGCATTCCAGTAGTGAACTATATCAATGGACATTCTTCTGTTTCATATCGTCTTCAAGAATTTAAAAAGCTTTTACCACATCCTTTTTTTTTCCTAAACTTACCTCCAAACCTCTATGATGAGGAAGCATTTTTTGCAATTTGTCAGCATTAAATCTGTTGGAGAACTGATCTCATTTTTGCAAGTCTTCAGTGCGCTTCTCTTGCCCAGTGGAGAATTTTTTCCTTTGCAAGGAGCCCTCACTGGGTGCTGTTGGTTTGCTGTCAAGGTTGTACTGTTCAGCTGTGACCATTTATGCTTTGGCTCACAAGTAGAGGTGAGATATGGAGAGACAGCAGCAGTTTGCCACTGTCTGTCATCTTTAACGACAGGCAGCACTGCTGGTCTGGAGGAACCAGATAGGAGCCAGGTGCAAACTCTCAGTGGTTTTAGCTCCCCTAGAAATTCCTCACATCTCCAACACTGTCTCTTTTGCAGAGATTTGTGGAGCTCTGAGTCCAAGGAGAAAGGGCCTGTGAAGCAATGATCTGAGCGGAGTAGACTTTAAACACAGGCAAGGCAAACAGCTGTTGCAATAGATTACAGAGGGCTGGCATTGCCTGCACTGAAGGGTTGGGTATAGGTTGTTCCAGCAATGGACACCACCAGCTAATCTATGGCTGTTGTATGCACAGTACTTCACTGCTGTAGTGGTACTGCCACCAGGGAGGCTGCCAAGGTGCAAACTGGCCTTGATGATTTAACCAAACAGTGAAAGATACCCCAGGTAGGAGAATACACTGGTTTAATATACTCGGCCACCTCTGTCCAGTCCATGACAAGATAAGTGTCTTCGATTGCAAAACAGGAAAAGTATCTCTCATTTCCTGTCTCTTACTATGGCCCTTCTGCATGTAGGCACAGATTAGGTTTCCCGCAGTAAACCAGTAGATTCTTATTAACACTCCCAGTAATAAAATTGTTGGCAAAAGTTTGAGGACAGGGTGTGGAGTTCCCATTTGTGGGAGAATGACTAAAAACTCATTCCTTCTGTGTTAATTTCAGTGTTCTTTCTGTTCTTTTCCCCTGTGCGCTGAGTGGTATAAAGCATCAAGCATGGCTAGCCTGTTCCTTTAACGATGTTTAATGTTCCCTTTTGTTTATAGCTCTACCCGGATTGCTTGGATTAGGCTTTTGTTGTCAGAGAACAAAGTCCTTTATTATAAGAGCTGCTTGTTTAAGCTTTGAGTGAGTTGGAGACATTAATTTCAGTCCTTCTGATGATCTGGAGTCTCTCAGTAAAAACTGTAACGGGTATACTTCAGCAGTGCAACATATTTTCAGTTCTGTAACTTCATTAGTGGCTAGGCTCCTCCCTTTCTCCACCCTGTTTTGGACAAGGCTTAAGATAGATCTCACTTGAAATATTGCGCTGGCCAGTAACAGTAGTTAAAGAATAGCTAGAGCTCAGTATCAGCCAAGAAGAGTAACAAACTTTTGTACTGGACAGTGAATAGACATACTTGATGGACATGCAGGAATTTGGGTCCAGATCATCAGCTGGTAAGAATCAGCACAAATCCAGTGGAATCACTGATGATTGTTATACCAGCTGGTAGTCCGTCATTGTAAAACTCCAGTTTTCAAAACATAAGAGTGCATGCATCGTTGTGGGTAGGAGCAAAGCCTAGCAAATCTGTGCTTGAAATAAGTGTCTCGATTTCCTTCTCTGTTGAAAATTGATATTTACAAAGAAGCTAGTCTGCCTGTATAATGGAATTGTAAGAAGTACACATTTCTTTACTACCTGATACACATTTAAGTTGGAGAGGTTTTAAATTTAATTACTGACATTAAACTGAATACACTTGTGTGTTTTATCCTAGTCTATGAAGATACAGTACTGAAAGGTACAGTACTTTTTAATTCTTAAGCAGATTTGGCAAACGGGTGCAAAATTTCTTTTTACATAAATACAATAATTTATTTACATGAAGTATATGTTTTTTGAGGAAAAATCACTGTGTCTAAACTTCTCCACTTCGAGGAATAGTTAGAGCTAGACTTGTGTCACAGAGCACTTCTGTCTTTAGATTGCTGTTGTCTTTTCTCCAAGCAGATGTTGGACAGGATCACATCCATTACATCCATGCGAAGTATCCTGCTGAGTTTAATCAGCCTCACACAAGATCAAATCAAATGTGCTGTGCTCTGCATCACCCAGAGGGGTCTTTGTTATTTTGTAATTTGTAATTTAGGCCTTAGAGACAGATACATCTTTAGAAATAAAGGCAGGTCAAGGGGTAGGAACTGGTTAGGGGTAGAAGTTCTGCCTGTGATGATAGGAGTTGTCAGCCTGCCTTGCAGAGATCAAAGACATGAAAATTACGCTATTTGCAATGTTTGGTATGTGTGTGGTTTGTATAAATTAAGGAATGCTACCCGTGAGTCTGCAGTGCTCAAATGTCTTATCATTCTTCTCCAGAACTGACAAATTGGGAGATCACAGTTATGATTTGTCTTTTTTTTTTCTTTCCCTGTCTCGGGCAGAAACTGTATAAGACCTGTCGGATGATGCAGGAGAGGATTATGGAATTGTTGGTGACAGTGGAGAATGAAGATGTGATAGTTGAGTTAATACAAGTAAATGAAGATCTGAATAATGTCCTCCTGGGCCATGAAAGGTAAGTACAGAGCATCTCTCCTCACATTTGGTATTCTAACTGAATGGCCACAGACATCCAATGTTGATCCTCCACCAGGAGACAGATTTTGTCCTTAAATACAGAGAAGAAACGTGATGGCAAAAAGAGAAAAAATATATATTTGCCTTCCCCTAAACACTTCAGAAACGGTTCATAAAGGTGGTTAGAAAACTATTAGAATGGGATAAGACAAGTTAACAGCATAGACAGGAAATCAGATGGAGGCACGTAAACAAAAAGCACTTTGGAACTTGACGTCCCTTTTTGGTACTGCGCAGTGAATTTGTCATCAGTCTGCTACAAACCCTTTGGTGCTGGTGGTGGTTCTTATCTCTGTTAAGTGTAAATGCTTCCAGGAAAGACTACTTATTCTCCTTTCTAAACAACTTTGACAGCTTTACTGCAGAAATCGGCCATGGAATAGCATTCTGCCTCGTTGCATGCTTAAGAGAGTCACTTGCTTTTCTCAGCTGGATTGAAACACGCTGTTCTAGTTGTCTTACAGCAGAAAATGTTTTTCTTTACACATGGAAGCACCGTGGTGCTTGCATTGACATCCTGTGTATTTGTCTGTTATGCTACTGGTAGCACGACTAGATGCTAGCAAAACTGAAATGAATTTTTAACTCAAAATTCCAGTATTGTCCCCCAAAATATCAAAGTGAGTATCCTCAGGTAGAGTATTGTGGTTTAACAGGAACTCGCCTTCCATGTTAAGTAGCTTATCTCCTCCATGGCTAAGAAATGTTCCAAAAATCATTATGCATCAAGTGCAATGATTCATGATTAAATTTAGCAGATTTAGAGGGTTCAGTCATTTTTTTTCCTTTTTAAACCTCTTCTGAATGCTGCACTGAAAATATCACTAATTCTTCTAAGTGTCATGGCACAAAATTTGGGCCTTATCTTGACTAAATTCAGTTTTCGTTTATCCTTAAATCTTATGTCTACAGCAGCGTTAGCATACTTTACAGTAACTCCTTGAAAGAATGGTGTGCTCACTTCTTGCTTTAGGAAGTTTTTCATTTTAGTAAAGCAAAACCAGAATTCTGTTCAGTTTCTGTAAATCCACTGAAATCAGATGTGGGCTTATGCTGAATCTGGCAAGGCCAAGAACCGCTTGAACTGTGAATAGTAGCTTGTGGGTACAATTCAATAAATTGCTGATGTAAGACTCGCCTGGTGATGGAAGGAGCAATTAATTGGCCATGTGAAACTGGACAGAAAACTTCCGCGTTTTAGTACTATAATGTTACTGTTTATATGTAATGAGTCTTCTGGGGTGAAGCTGTGTTGCACTTGAGAGTTGGTAAGTGTTAAAATTTATTTGGTTAATGTTTGCAGAAGATTTGTTCTGTGGAACTCCCTCTGAACAGTGAGTGTGTAGAGGACAAACTGATTTTAACCAGCTGCATCTGTTTTATATTATGTGTATTGTTTGAAGACAAGGCGTGCTGCATTCTCCAACATAGAGTCCAAATTACATCAGGAGCAATCACCATTGTGCAATAAACTGGCCTCGTGTGTGTAACAATGACTCCCTCTAGTGGCTCTGCAACTTTTCCGTTCTTCCTGTATTTCAGATAAATACGTTCTGCAGTTGGAGAGGTTTTTTCTTCTTCTGTTCCCCCCTGTATATGTACTATCTTTGTGGACCTCACCAGTATGGTAACCCTGAATAGCAGTTGGGTAGACAGTCCCATGCCTCTACCACTTAGGGCTCTTACTTCTGAAACAGGTCAGCGTTATGGATGCTGAATAGCACTTGACTGGCTCTCCTCTGGGCCCAGTGTAGCACTGCTATGACTCCCCATATGTAAATATTTATGCAGGTGGATTTTCTGGTTTCTTTTTTTTTTAATTATTTCCAACACCTGAACTAATGAGAAGGCATAGAATGCCCCAGAATAGGCATGTGGTGGGGGGACCTCTGAGGACAGAAGGCTTCCTGGGACTCAGCTGGAAGAGTGTTCTGGTCAGAAGGAGCCAGATCTGGCACAGCGTGTGTTCATAGTTGCCTGTCTGGCATGAACAGAGGCAAACTTTATTGTCAGCTGTGCCTTGGTTTTCTTCTGGAAGAAACAGGTGGCTGTCTCCAAAAGTGAGCCCAAGAACAAACTGGCATTAGTATAGGTGATCAGAGGACCACAGCCCTGGCGAAGAGAGTCACACTGCTAGTGCAGAGACAAGTGCCCCACAGAAAAGGACCTGTAGTGGTTGTTTGGTACCTTGGAGTCGTTTGATAATCAAACCTTGATTATAACTGATTTCGTGTCCAAATTGAACACTTAACTCTAACTTCAACAGGTTCTCTCGAAACAGAGTTCGTTTTTTGGAGAATCAGAGAATACAACGTGAACGCATGGAAGTGAGTAATTACAGATGAACTCGTGAACTGCAGGACTGTAAACATTTTTTCCTGTTCATTGTGAAAAATACACTTTTGATACATGCAGACTTTTATTCTCTAGCGGAGAGGCACAGGAGACAGCAGGCTGATACTACTCATTGATTTTTCTGAAGTCTCACTTGCAGAATTTCATGCAAATTCATGTAACTAAAGTAGCAAATGTCAAATCTAAGATGGAAGCTTGGTCAGGAAAAAGGAGAGAGAGATCTATTCAAATGCTGGTTTATTACCTCTACAGCTAGGTGCTATTATCTGCCATAAACAAAATGAGGAACCATAATGTTTCTTTTCATTTGTTCTCTGTTAAGCATTTATAGACTGAAATACTATTACGCTACCCGAATTCACTAGTACTGATGGTTTTTTCTGAGTCAAAGCTTTTTCTGAATTGTGAATAATGGCTTGTAGCACATCTTTAATGACTATCCTTTATTGATTGGTAATTATGGTTGTTAATTATATTGCCCAAAGTAGTTTTGCACATGTTTTTCAGCTTCTGCTAAGCCATAATTGTGTGTAGTCTCTAGGACTCAATATGAAAATGACTGCATTGTGAATGCTGAAACACAGCTGACAATTATTAAAAAAAGGTAGAAGACGATCTTGTTTTCCTTGAAGAGCCGCTATTACTACATTCTGGTTATGCTGGTGGATGTTTTTGCTTGATGATGCACTGTAGGATTAGTTAATAGTCCAAATGGTGCAGTCTGTGCATTTTTTTATTAGAGTCTCCAAGTTTAAAATGCATCATCTTTTTTTTTTTAATCTGGTGTGACCAAACCCTTATGATTCAAGCATGTACTTTTATTAAAATCTTTGGTTGGCAACATTTTTGTTTTATTTCTAACACATTCACAGGAGAAACAAAGGGAACCCTTTGTCCTAGGAAACATTCTTGTGTTTTTGAACTTTTCCTATCCAAAACAGGACTGAAAAAATCAATCTCCTAATTATGTGTCTCAATAACACAAAAAAGTAGTGTGAAAATAATTGTACAGGACCAATCAGAAGATCAGTATCTAACCTGTATCTAAACAAGCTCATGATTACTTTTTAGAATTGAGTCCATTCTCTTTTCTACTTCAGAATTGTTTTCCTTAACTTTTTGAAATAGCAACCTTGCTGAAATGGATGTTTTCTGGAAAGCGTTTTTTTGTTTCATTAGCTGTCTTTCACATGGAAAAATAAACAAATACTGATCCTTTCTCATACTTTCTAATTTTAGTATTATGATTGTAAAAGCTTATATTCTGTGAAAATAGTAATTTGCTTAAAACTATGTAAGATCAATTTTAAAAACCAAAAAACCCACCAAAAACCCCACAAACAACTTTATTCCTTTTCGAATGTGAAGCTGTACAGGAAACAGCCATCCGCTCCCTCAAGCGATCTACTTGACCTCTCCGTAGATTCTCCATCTCCTGTGTCACCAGGGCAGCAAACTGACTCTGCCATGTCTCCTTCAGGCCTCAGTAAGTGATGAATGCACTTTCCCCTTGCAGTCTGGTTTCCTAAAGCCAAACCAACAAGGACTTAGTGGAGGAATCAAGAAGTTCCTTGCAAGGAAGAAAACAAAGCAACTCCTTAACTTTAAGGATGTTCCTCGTATCTCCTTGCAAGGAGAATTGATGTGTGTACGTAGGACAAAAATGTAAGGTAGCAGAGGGCTGCCTGTAATTTGTTTACAGTGGAAGCAATAATCTTTTTCCCCCATTATACTTAAACAGCGGAACATGCTCTGTTTTCTATTACAGTGAAGTTTGTAAAACATTGTAGCAGTTGCCTGTTTCGTAGGCTTGCAATACAGACAGACAGATAGGCTTTTCTTATACCCTCTTGATTGCCTAAGTTTTTTTTTCAGGAGGCACTTGGTGTTGGAAATAGTTCACTTTGAGAAAGGTACTAATTTCCTCTGACTTTAGACTCCTTTCATAGTCAGAGGAGTGACTAAAGCTCCTAACTTAGGTACCTGGAGTTACTGTTTGCAGAAGCCGCGCCTTTATCTGCTCTAGGGGGTCCGTGTCCTGAAGTTAAAGGTGTGAATAAACGCCTCTAATTCCATTTTAACCTTTTAGAAATAGTGAAAGGAGTTTTAAGTGGTATCTACCACATATAGCACTACTGACATTTTAAGGAGATAAATATATTGCATCTAAAACTTTCTGAGTTACTAAAATTTTGCCTTTCATGTGATAAAAAGCAATTAATTTCAGATTCTTTATATGCCTTCGGAACAAAACTTTACCCTTCCAATGTTCACAGTACAAGTAACTAACATTTGCTTAATTATGTTTAAATGATCATTAATGACCTCTTTTTGAATTTCAGATTGCATATCTGCACATCCTGAAGATAAAAACAGGCATCATCCATCAATTTATCCACAGCTAGATTTAGCAACTGCTGCAAAAGCTCAGCAATTCCCGTGAGTCAATTCTCTTATCAAGAAATGGTAACAGATAAAAGATCTTCAGAGGTATTAGTACACTGTAATTCATCTGACAAGTTTGTAGAAAGCTCTGAGAACACAGACTTACTACTGTTACACTTTAGTCCAGTAAAACAAGAGAAAACTGTCTGCTAGGCATTGCTTAATATGCTTAAAAATATGCTACTTCTGCAGCACTTTTTAGTCATAGACATAAATTTATCTCAACAGTCAAAACATACCTGAGATATCTATGACTTTCTGCTCGCTGCCAACGCTGCAGTGAAAGGGAGGAATAGGTGAATCGTACAGGTCAGTAAGAAGAGTTTAAGATAGGCGAGGTGTCCCTGTAGTTCCCTACCTTTGATGTGAATGGGACGCTGGCCCACCTGCCCATGCTGCTCTCGGTTGTGGCATAAGGTAAAGACAGACCAGCAAAAAAAGAATGTAACAATCAGAATATGCAGGTTTGATGGTTTCTGGGTGACTTTCAATGTATTACTCTCTCCTAGATTTGCGGCTGAAGCACAAAACAATAGTGTAAGCAACCCAGCTGGACATTCCTATAGCAATGTGAGTAACACTCATGTTCAGAATCATCATTCTCTGCTGGCAGCTGTCAGAATGAGAACTGTTGGGATTTAACCCGACTACTGTCCAAATGCGATACAAGGATCTGTTCTGTGGCCCTTCCCCTTACATCAGGGAGCACCCTGCATTTAGTGACCAGGCCAACTTTCCTGGTGCTAATATGAAAGCATGTTTGTTTGGGTCCAGCACAATCTCAGGGCAGTTTGCAGAAGGCAGTTGCTGTATTATTTGTGTTTAATCCGTTGCTGTGTGAAGCAAGCTGAGGTCTCATGCTGCCATTATGTTACTCTGGTGTATTTCCTATCTCAAATAAGAAACTAAAAAAAAAAAATCCAACCAAACAAAAAACCCCAAAAAACCCAAACACTTAAAAATCAAGTACAGTGTAGGACAAATGGTATATGCAGACAAAACACCCATGACAGAAGGAATGGAAAGAATACGAAGGGGCTTTGAGGTAATGTTATGAATTTGAATGCTATTCTGTGGTAGGCAGTATGAAATAGAAAAGCTGAGAAGCAGCCCCCAAACACGTACGCATATTCCCTATGTTAAACAGCAAGTAGAAGCAGATACCTGGATTCTGAATACTGTAGTCTTTGAGTCTGTGTAACAAATTACATAGAAGTAAATCATACAGATGTGCTATAGACAACACTAAAACATGTTTTGAACCTTTTGTGGAGAATGGAGATTAGATTGATAACTGTTGATGGTTAGAATTTACATGTTATAGTCCGAGAGTCTGAAGATAAGTCAGCAGTTATCAAAGTTAAGTCAAACCAGTTCTCACAGACCAATCTGTTTATGCCCTGTTTTGCTTGATGTTCTTAGTTGGTGACCCTTTTAAGCCCAGTGCCTCTGAATCCAGTAAATCCGCAGACTGGACATACAAATGGACCGTCACCAGCAGGTAATAAATACTGCAGACCACCTAACTTTCATGGAGATGTATTTTTCTTGTTAGAACTTAAGGGCTTTAAATAATGGCTGTCAAAGACTAGGAGCAGCAACAAACATTGACAAATGTCTGTCCATTGTAGCATTTAAAGCAACTAGATATGTAGGAGATAACCTGCTGCTTCCAGGAAGATACGAAAAAGTAACAGGAGTAACCATGCTTTTCATTTACATCTAAATCTGGATTTATCTGCCTGTCTTTATTCTTCAGCTGCATCAAAGAACAAGTCACAGTCACCTCATTACTACGAGATAATGGAATTTGATCCCTTGGCTCCCACTGAGTAAGTAACTTTTAAAATAGATAATGTATGTTTCTCCTAGGTGCCAAAGGCAAGAATGCTTCTGAGATGGCTTTTTCTTTTTAGTGAGAAAACACCACACTATTTAGACTGAGTTAACTGACCAGCTGGGCCCTAATGCAAATGAGTGGCTGCGTCTTGCACGTTGTCTTCGAAT
Organism: Phalacrocorax carbo; assembly: GCF_963921805.1. Taxonomy (NCBI): domain Eukaryota; kingdom Metazoa; phylum Chordata; class Aves; order Suliformes; family Phalacrocoracidae; genus Phalacrocorax; species Phalacrocorax carbo. Next base: position 4,157,736 of record NC_087528.1, read on the forward strand.
ATTTCTGGCATAACCAATTAAGGAATAAACTCCTATAGTGTGTTCATTGAACAGCATCTGTTAAAACGGCGGAGTAATGCTGAGTCAAAAACGATCTGCTAATCTTATTCGGTGATATTAAAAGGTGAATAAAACACAATCAGGGTCCTGGTGGAGGAAGCTGACGGTTCAACACAGATAGTTCTCGAGCAAGGTAGCCAAAGTAATTCCTGTTCACAGCGATTGTGATTTTTAAGAATGTTGTTGTTCTGCATATCAAGAAAATCCTCAATTTAAATATAAGCTACAAAAGGGAGTGGATGCTGGGACTCTGGAGGGAGCCAAGTGGTCAGATGGAAAACTAATAGAAAACTAAACGGATGGCAGAAGTCTCATTTCTACCAGTAAATTGCAAAAAATGTGAGCCATCTACACAAAGCTTATTTCTGAGGAACTATCGAATTCTGAGGTAGAATAATCTCAACACAGCTTTATTCTTTTTTTAACGAGTGCAGTAGCTACATGCCATGTGGTATGCTTGCGTTTGTGTCTTGCAGTCCTGTTCCCAAGCTTGATCAATCAAAAGTGACAATGTCTAGAGGTGTCTCATTAAACAGTCACAGACATGCCACAGGATTGGCTCTTTGTTTCCATGGAAACCCGGGCATCCCGCAGCTGATGCCGCTCTGTTAGGCAAACACTATAAACTCTGCGCAGTTCATGCTTGGGCAGGATTTCATTGGTGTATTTTGCCAAAATGAAGCAACTGTGATGTAGAAGTCGCCCTGTTTCTCTTCTTTCAGAGCTATTTATGAAGAAATTGATGACATGCTGAAGACAGAAGTTAAAAAGAATACAGAATGCTGAAGGTGGAGGTGGAGTCTTTTACAGAACACATGTTACTCTCTGATGTTGGTCCTGCGCAGTGCTTCCTATAACGTACAAGTGAATAACAGGACAGGTTTTGTATTTTGACACAACAAACAAATGGAATACTAAGCTGTATGGAAGGTGGAAGAGTTACTTGGATCTACACCTTGATCATTTGTCCTAAATGTTCAACTGCATGTTCTTCAAGGTGACTTGCGGTATTTTGAAGTATTTTGGGGGCCTTTAAAATAGGATTTCCAAGTTCACCTGCGTAGGAAGTTAACACTTGACACCTGACACAAGTAAACAAAAAGGACTTCTGCAGCTACAGAAGAAAGCTTTTCTTCCAAGTTAACTGTTCCTTTGTATTGCTTTACCCCTTTATGCAGCAAACAAAGCAAAACGTTATGTTTACAGAAGTTGCAGAATCCAATTTCTATTTTGGCCTCATTGTGCTCTCTGTTAATCTCCCCAGAAGTTTAAAAGGGGGCTTTGATATGTGGGACTCTTCTAAAATCGGGTCTCTTGATAGATGTCAGAAGACGTGCAGTGTTACTTTCCTACATTCATATTCTGAATACAGGTTTTATTTTCTTCCTAAAAGCCTACAATATAGTTGGATTTTTGTCTTGGTAGGGACATGAGGAGCTGTCATCCGTGCTTAACAGAAGAGAAAAAGCCCTGCTTGTTCCGTTGTTGCTGTTGCTTTTATTTACTCACTAAATATTGGAGGGGGAGCAATCATTTCTTTCCATGTTCCTGCCCTGCAGAGATTGCTGTTCTGGTGAAGGAAAAAATAATCATCTACAATGCAGATGAGCAATATTATCCATTTCTTTTAATCAAGTTGTTTAACCCTGTTAATAACAGTTTAAATAATTAAAGTGCCTTATCTATTTTAATGCTGAATGTAAAATGTGCACTTTAACACAGGTATAGTTCTCTAAATTTAACTGGTATAAAATTTGAGAACTTAGTTCATGTTCATAATTGATATAAGCTAGTTCTGTGAAATACTGCATTTTAACTGTATTAACTCTTTAAGTGATAAGAAGTTCTCAGCCTGTTATACAATTTTTGTAGCATAAAATTCCAAATAAAAACAAATGCTTACTGAGAAATTAATCCCAGTCACTTCTGAGTTTTTACCAGATGATGTGCGTATTCCACGCAATAGCAAATACAGACAGTGGTGGAAGCATGAGAGCGAATCCATGGCGTTCCCTTGCGTGGTTAGCACTTCTGCAGCTTGCCGTAGGACCGTTACACCACCTTACATGTATCTAAAGGACAACCTTGAAACATGGGGGGGGTTTGTAAGCAGAGGTGAAAAGGTAAGCTGCTTTTTTATTACTTTTCTTGTATTATTTGCAATGGTCTGGACAGTAGCCTGGGAAAACTGCTGAAACAGGCTTTGAGGTGGATCGATTTTTCCTTACAGCTTGGTTGTATTGTTAAAACCCTCCACACTGAAGCGTAACAAATTAAAATAGGCTGTTTGAGTATGGCAATCCATAATGGCTGATCGCTAACCGAACTCCTCCATAAATATGGAAGAAGCAAAATGGTCACAGACAGATGAAAGCTCTGAAGGGAGCTGGCTAATTACTGAGGTTAGAGCGCTTTACAGTTGGAATGTGCCCAGTGTCTGTGCAAACCTGGGCTTTCAAACTCGGCAGAAAACCTGCATGTTTATGAACCTGGCACTTGCCAGGGGGATACTCTTATTTTGGCCACGTGCTTCGGAAGAAAAAAGCAAGGTGTGGAGAACTGTCACAATCAGGTGAACTTTCAAAAAGACAACGGACTAAAGACAACCCAGGTAAGAATTTTTTTTCTCCTAGCCTGGATTTGAAGATTTGTCATGATACCTTTTTTTTTTCTGAAGCACAACTGGAATTATAAGGCTTGCCACTATCAATATATCATACAGATATATTTCACTTGTTTGGGCTCCACAAGTTCTGCTGGATAAAATGCATTAGAGAGATCGAAGAATGAAAAATTTTAAAACTTTAATAAATACAGTTTAAGACCTGACATGAATGTCATCCAGAAACTAAACCCCACATATAACTGGTACAATAATGCATTTTAAAGGCAGCATCCATTTATTTTCAAAAAAGCACTTTTAAATTTATGGTATGCAAACATCATTGAGCCTAGAGTAACTGACAGTTATTTCTGAGTCCAAACAAACGAACATTAGTCTTTGTTAGATCTCATCTGCTGAAAGGGGTAGCAAGGACTGGCCTAGCAGATGAGATACTGGGTCGAGCTTAATTCCTGTCTGAAAATGAGTAGGTCACTTAAACTTGCTCTGCAACTCGCTCCTCATTTGCAAAGCTATGATAAAGTGTTATTATCCCTACCCCACAGATAATGACCAAAAGTTACATAAATACAGGCTTACGTGTTCTGATGGTAAACAGAGTACCTAGGAGTACCTCTGAACAACTGATTCGCTGCTGGGCAGGCTTTGTCGGACTTAACCTCTGAATGGGGCTGGTTTCCTTCTGGTTTTTGAGGAGACTCCTATGCTATTAACTCAGCCTGCAGTTTAGAGCAGTTGCTTCTGTACTGCCTTTCCTTTCAGCGCCTTTCATACATAAGCCGAGCTTGTCTCTGTGTGGAGGTGCCCAGTGTACAGCCCTCTGCAGCGTGAAAGAGCAGTCGTTAGCAGTACAGACACTTTAAATGAGCTGAACGCAACATTGAAATTTGAAGATGGTTATTTCCAAATGGAAACCATACCATGGATTTGACGTGCTTACACTTAAGTTACTGTCCCTCATTCAAATGATAACAGTTTGAGAGCAGTCTGCTCTTACCAGACGAACTACTGATTCAGTAATAATTCAAGAGGGTGCATAATCATCTGAATCATCTTATGCTCCTGTGCCATGGGAAGGCTACACAGCAACACAGTCTAACTTTGCTTAGTTTTGCAATTTCATGAACTGATTACCTGTTTTTACCTTTTTATAAAGTAACTTACATGGAAGTTATTCTTCAGAGCCAGCAATGCAATTTTAGATGCTTATTAAATGGATTTGTTCCTCTGTATTTAAATGAAGATCTCAATTTACACTTGCAATTAAAAATTTGCCTCGCCGTATTCAGGTAACATGTATCATCTTATAAAAAGATAGCTTGAGAAAACCCTCTCTCACCCAGGAACACTGTGTTCCCTTCTATTGTCTGATGAAGAAATACTATCCCTAAGAAATAATATTCCAACTACATAAGTTGTTGGGGTTTGTTGTTTTTTTTTTTCTTTTAAACAGAAATACATCCTTTCCTAACAGCAGCATGTGCCCACAGTGGTTTAATAATATAATTTCATATTGTACCGTACTCCTGCAGTTTTTCCTTCCATGGAAAAATGGTTTCAAAACTGGCAGTCAGGTAGCAGAAGTCAAATGGTGTAGAGATTGCCCTTTACTGATATCCAGGAAGTGGTAACTTCTGTCCTTCCTTTGCTTCAAAAAAGGTGTAAGAGAGGGTGATCAGATCAACTTTAGCCATTTTAGGGTCCTCTGCAAATTCTGGATCAATGTAGAAAAAGACAGGCATGTCCACTTCCTCTTGAGGATTTAGCCGCTGTTCTTCAAAACAGAAACACTGCAAGGGGGCCAAGAAAAACCCAAACAATTAAACAACAAAAGCTACGGTAAACTTAATCTCTGCCAATGCAAAGGAAAGCTTCGTCTTTTAAAATCCTAAAATCCTGGTAACTATCAACCATGTGAGCATCAAGGCAACAATTCTGTTCCTCTGTGTTACAGGAAAACAATCAGCTTTTAATGAAGTTAACCTGACGTGCAAATTGGCCAGGCCAGCTCACATCACCACCACCTGCCCTCAAAGCCAGTGGTACTAAATTCCACCTATCTGGGAGCCACTCTAGCTGGCCGTGTACTTCAGTGTGTTCTGAAGTCAGTAAGGCGAAGAATGACCTGTTGCGCTGTCATATGAAAAAACATCAAGTTACTCTGTTAAAAATGTTGGCATACAAAGAATGGTCTCCAGGATTAAAATGAGGAAAAAGTTAATTTATGGATAATAATTCTCATTCGTGTAAAAGGAAAATGTGATCTTTGCTTTGTCCACACTTACTTGTATTTTGTTGAAATACTGTCCCGCTTCAAAGGGTATTACATTGTAGGTGGAGATTCCAATTATGGGTTTGTCAGTAGGATTTTTTGCTTTATAAAATGCCAGTGCAGTCTCTCCTGGTACCACCTGGATAAAGCAATTGCAGAGTGATGGGCTTTTTTTCTTTTTAAATCCACTGCAACCCTCCACACCTCAAAGCAGTTCTTTAGACTTAGCTAGAGTTAGTTATTTCTCTCTTTTGCTGCTCCAGCTTGATAACTTCACAAATATTCTGCTTATATACCCACCTTCAAAACTAAATGCATCCACAATGCTACATGTGTACATTTTTAATCTTAACCAGTTTGCCACTGAGGCTTCTATTTTCAGCCACTTTGCTGCAGGTGGAGCTTTTTAATATGCAGATTTATATGTGGTGTACATTTAAGTTTTGAGGTGTTAATTCTTTTGGTACTGGACTCAGAAACCAATTAGGAAGCATGTCTCCTTTTGAGTTTTTATTAAGAACTAACTTTAAACAGTAGATTTTTTTTTTTTAAATATGAAAAAAGCCCTACAAGGATAGGGGCAAGAAGGGGATGTACTGGGGGCGAAGTCTGGCACAACCCCCCAGGTTTAGATATGCAGCCACTCCAGATGGTTTTTTTTATAAATGTGTACGCGCACAGAGTTTGTGGTGTACCCCCCGCCCCTTGGGGGCAGTCGTGCGGCGGCAGCCCCCCCCCCCCCCCGCAGGTGCGGGCGGCCGCGGCGCGGAGGCGAGGCCCCACGCCCCCCCCCCCCCGGGCGCTCACTCACGTAGATCTCACTCTGCTGCGGCCTGAAGCTCCACTGGATGCTGGAGTGCACGTCCGCGTTGAAAGTGACCCTGACGACGCGGTCCCTCACCGGCTCCATGCTGGCGACCCGCTCCGCGCCGTGGCCGGTGCCCGTCGTTCCGCCCAGGCCGGTGGCCTGACAGAGAGGAGAGGCGGTGGGTGCCCCGCGCGGCCCGCGCCTCCCGGCGGGCAGCGGCCGGCAGCGGCGCCGCGGGGCTCCCCGGTACCTGGCAGTAGAGGCGGTAGAGCGGCACGGCCGCGTACGACATGCCCACCATGCCCACCGCGGCGGCGGCGATGTAGGCCAGCGCAGACCGGTTCCGGCGCCGCCATTCCTCCTCCTGCCCGCGGGTGAAGGGGTTGGAGCTCCGCAGCCCGCGGCTCCCCGGCGGGGCCGGCGCCCGTCCGCCCGCCGCCGCCCACAGGCCGTACCGAGCCCTCCCCTCCGGCCGCGGCGGCGCCCACCCGCCAACTCGGCCCGGCCGGGAAAGGGCCCGGCCCAGCGCCAGGGCCAAGAGCGGGCCCGATGCCCCGGGGAGCCGCAGGCCGCCGCCGCGCGCCCAGCCCCGCCCGCACAGCCCCATCGCCGCCCGCGGCTGCCGGTACCGGGCGGGGAAGCGCCGCTCTTCTCGCGAGAGGCGGTGGCGGCGGGGTGAGCCCGCGCTCACGTCGCTCCGCCTCCTCCCCGCGGCGTTCGGGCTGTGGCGGGGGCCGGGGGAGACCGCGGCGGGGTCCGGGGGGGCCGCCGCCCCCTTGGCGCCGTGAGGGGCGGGAGCGTGGCTGCGGAGGGGCTCGCTCCTCTGAGGGGCGCGGGTGTGTGTGTGTGCGCGCGCGGGTTCCCGCCAGACGCCGCCGTTGTTTCTCCCTCCCCGGCGGGGCCGCTCGGGCGGCGGGGTGCGCACCGGGGGAGCTGCGGCAGCCCTGAAGGTCGGCGGGGTTTCGCACCCCCGGGGACGCTGGTGGCAGAAAGGCCCGCCAGAAGCGGGTTACCGTAGCGAGGCACGGTGAGGGGGAGCCGTTACCGGAGTACCTCAGCGGGGTCAGGGCGAGGAGGAGCGCGCTGCGGGGCAGCGGCGGCCGCGGGAGCGCTCGGCCCGGCGCCGGTAACGCCGCCTTCGTGCCCTGCGGGGCGAGGGGCTTCGGCCCTTTGCCTCCCTGACGCCGGCTGTTATTTTTTTCCAGCGGTGCTTTGGTTCGTGTTGAGTTTCCTCTCTTTATGTACGGATTTGTTTTCTTTGAGGCACAAATATTGGCGCGTCGGGCAGGGATTGAGCGCTGTTTGTAAACAGCGATGGCTTCAGGGCAGGCAAGGTTGGGCAAACCCACAAACGCAATTTTTCTTCCCCTGCACCGTAACAAAGTTGGCTGTAGCAACGCTTGGGTTGATTGCTTTAGAGCGCTGCTCCGCTCCGGTAACGGGAATCGCGCGGTGACTTCGGCAGCTCCCGCTGCGCTTCGCCTTTGCCTTTAGTTGCGTTGAATAAGAGAATGATAAAGCCGAGAGCGAAGCAATGTTGCAGCTTTTCCTCTGTATTTAGATGGCGTTGGTTTTGATCCTTTGGGGAGAGGTCTGAAAACATCCGCTGCAGGAAAACTTGTGGTATTCCAAAGTGAATATAATATTTTGGTCGTGCAGATATATATATAAGCCGATGAATCGGGCAGTGTGTTTGTGCGGAGGCTGACGCTGTGCTCTGGGGAGCCTTCTGGATTTTAGCCCAGGTTTGTGGCGTGTCAGCGCTGCCGCAAGCACGCGTTGCCGTCTGTCGCCCGCGCGTCGTTCGGCGAGTCCCTCGTGCCGTGGCTTCGGGGTGGTGCCGCCTCCGGCTCGTGGCCCCGCGAGGCTCCGGCCCTACCGCTCGGGTGGTCGGGGAGGCTTGTTGCTGTCACAAACAGAGATTTTTGCGTTAAGGCTTTTGCAGTGATTTTTCAAACGGTCTTAGCTCAGTACGTTTACGGTTGTATTTTTTGTCGACCTGTCGTATGCATTAATAAAAAGTGTGAATGACTGGGGTTTTGCTACATTAGTGGAACGTAACCCCATTTTGCATGCGTTTTGGCCTATATCCTACATACTTCACATGAGAATTCCATAGGCACTGAATACTAGACAGTAAGTTTAAAAAAAAAAAGTGAGAAATAAAGACACACAAAACACCTTGTCATGTTCAAAACAACATTCTCCCCCCCCCACCCCCCGCCCCGGTAACCTTTGCTGGAAAAAAATGAGATTGTTTTTGTCTTTAGCAGTTACACTACTTTATCCTGGAATTGTAATCTCAGTTACTTGATTTTTTTTTTTTTTTGAAAATTTTAAATCGCAGGGCGTTTGTGTTTCCCCTAATTCCTACAGCATAATTGTTTTGGTACAATATACAGCCAAGCCTGAGCTGTTAACTGCTTACTGCGTTCAGCAATGAAGTGTATCTGTTGTATCATGAAAGTGCTTTTCCCAGGTGATTTCAGCTAGCCATTAATAAGTAAGAATCATTGTCAGTGACTGAAAATAAACGCAGCTATGTAAGTTTCAAAAAGTGGTTTCTCCTTTCTTACAGCAATTATTATCTTGGTTACGAGCCAGTGCTTCATGTGTCAGAATTCTTCATTTTGAACTTTTATTAAAATAGTGCACCTAAGAAGATGTCCAGTACAGATCCCCTAACAAATACAGATAAAAAGTAAGTATCTTTTCCCCCTGTACAGAAATACAACAGTTACTGGGTTGTAATATGGAAATTCTTGCTGTTTCATTAGTAGGATTTTGTTTTGATGAAATCTTAAAGAAAAATAACTTTGATATTGAAACAGTCTGAAGCAACGTCTTAGAAAAGCTTATACTAACACCAGTGAATTTACACATAAAGGGAAGAAATAGCTTTTAAGCTTTTCATTAAGTTAACCAGTGCTTGGTTTGGACTGGTTCTGTAGAGATAAAAACCCCCCATAGAAATTCCTTAGTGCTTCTGCAACTATGAAAACATACTCGTAAGGTACAGAGGAAATTAGTTCCTTGTACGTACAGGGTAACTACAGTAACAGAAGACGCTGTACGGAGTTCATGTATTCTACGCGTTGCTCTTTCAGAAGGCATGTCTGCATGCCTTTAATGTTTTCTATGTAGTGCTGTGGAACCATCTTATTTTTTATCAATGCTATGGAATATATAATAATCATTCTATAAACTGAAATGTTATTCACTTGAGTTGGATCAGGTTCTAAATGGCAAACTTGGATTCAGTTGTGACAGAAAAACTGTAGCTCCAGACCCTTCCCAAACTGCGAAGTAACCGTGCCCAGTGCTGTCATCAAAACCATAATTAAGAAGAGGCACAGTCAGCTCTTGCTGGACGATCATGTTTGCTGTGCTTGTGCAGCAGAATCAAGCAAACAGTATTCATGCCAAACAATTTAGCATAGATTTTGAATTATGCCACTTCATAAATAACTTGATTTAAAAAAAAAAAATCCACAAACAGAAACATTAACTTGCTTTTTACTGGGATCTGAGGAAGCAAACACTCTGCTCGTCCAATAGAAACAGAGGGTATGTAATACAACAATACGTCTGTGAAACAGCTATGGCCGGCTAGATTCATGTGGAAGGTATATTATTATACCGATAGTTACTAAATCACTGTATCCTACAGGCAATTTTTCACATAGGGGAGGGACATGAAAGCTACATATAACTGCACTTCATCTAGGTGAAGATGGAAGCCTATAATTTTCTGTACTTACTTTTTTTTCCCCTGGGAGACAGTATCAATGCACAATGCTCCAAGAATGCACTTGGTTGTATGTTAATGGAGGTTTACCTAAACTTTAAATAATACCTTTCGTTTCTCCACACGGGGTTAGCCTCAAACCATTCATGCTTCTCTGCAATTACAACGTTGCTCAAGCTTTTATTTCCTGTTTAACAGTAGCCGTATAATGACATATGTTTTCTTTTCGTCTTTATGACCCAATCAGCAAAATGTATTTTGAATAATTAGTGGGTTTGGATAGATCAGAAGTAAGTGTTTGTGCTATATGATACGGCGTTCTCTTGGCTGTGGTCCTTAGTGTCATACTAAATTTTTACCTTTTAGGGTTAGTGAACCTGAAAGGCCACAGTTGCATAATTGACTTGTACAGGGTTTTTGTAAAAGACCTTTGTTTTATTTATAACAAAAAGATCTTGGGAATCTTGCTTCTGAAGACTCTGCAAATCTTTTTGTTGTCTGCTAAATTATCCTGTAATCCATCTCAGTTGCCAAAGCATTACAAAGCTTCCTTTGGGAAAGGTGAGTCATCATTAATAATGCTGCCAGAATAGAACAGTTTACTAGCTGTTTGAAAGAGAATCTTATTTTGTTTGCTGCATAAAATGACAAACTATGTCTCTTGAAAACTTAGTCTTATTTATTGATATTAGGTTTTATGGGGTTTTAAGTTGTTGAAGTATTCCTTGATCTTTCTGGAAGTAGAGAGTAATTTATGTTCCTCTGAGTATGTTCTTGAAAGGCAGAGAACTTGCAAAAGAAGCAATAATACCATTTTTCTCAATGAGTCCTTTAGGAACGTTAAAAGTAGCACAGCAGCTGAATTTTAAGGTAAAGAGGACTAGAAGCCTTGGGGATGAGCTCTGGAAACCGAACAATGCACAGTTTACTTTGAGGAAGGGACGGAGGAGCAATTGTTTGAACAAGTGATGTATTCGTGATAATAACACTAAAAAAAAGAGGTGGGAGCAATAAGCAGCTCAATGCTACTTTATATCTGCTTAAATTGTTGGGGTGTTTGTCAGGCCTCGTTTAATAAACACCACTTTTTGCTTTTTAATGATCGAAATGCATAGCCTTGAGTCATACTTTCAACTGGGGGTGCGTGCGTGTTTCTGTGGCAGGAAAGATGACACTGGATACCAGCCGTATCCGTCTGAGTGGTTTGTTTTGCCAGAAGTTCCTGATGCTGACACCACAAATTGAGTTCCACTGGTGTTAAGAACAGTGACAATTTTGTTGGAGAAAGGCTACTGGTATTTCGTCTTCTGTACCCTTGCCTGGAGCAAATCCAGTTGATACGATGCTTAAAATGTCAGTGGTTTGTTTTTTTTTATCAGACTGTAATGCCAGTAACACCGCCAGAGCTAAACTGATTGAGAAGAGGCTACAGAGGGCCAAATTTTCATCACTGACTGGATGTGAGCAGGCCAAATGATGCCGGTGGAGCTCTTCACGTTTTGGGAACTGAGGGGGCTGCTTTGTGGTCCCACTTCCAGCACTGATCTCCTTAACGTGTGCTGGGTCACTTTACCCTTCTGCCCACCTTGTGCGTGCAGGTTGGCGGCTCTAGGGGCTGACCTGAGTATGTGTCAGCGCTACACGGCACGTCGCCTACAGCAAAAAGATCCTTTCCCCACAGCAATTACGTGCTAATGAAACCACAGTCACTACAACTTTAAAAAAAAAGTGCGTGAGATAAGCATATGCATTCCTGGCGTAGCCAAGCTGTCCTGCTGTGCAGCTCTAGACGCTGACAGATGCTGTCTCATCACAGGGTTACTGCCTGCTTTACAGAGGATTCACCTTTCTACTTAAACAAAGCCCTCAGTGAACACGGAATATTTAGTTCTCGTTTTAAACTGTGATCTTTTTAAGATCTTTTCTCCCCCCTCTTTCTGAATCGGTGTGCATCTTCTGATGCAAGCCTGGAAGAAAATAGTAATTAACCAAAGTGATGTCAGGTGCTCAGAGCTTCTCAAAATACGTGTAACCCTGCAAGACCAAGCCTCGTATCAGAGAGAGGCGTACTTCTGGAAATAGGGGTGCATTTTTTACTTTTCCAACTAGATTATTCTCAGTGTAATGATATAAACTCACCATTTTTATTTGCTTTGACAAATAGCCAGATGTGTCAGCTTCCATTTCTAGAGAAAATATATAACCCAAGTTCTGTGTTAACTTTTGACTGTTGTATATTGAAAGACTAAAAACTGGGTTAAAGCACAACACAAGTCAGTACCCTGATGGAGAAGCAAAGGAGGAGCATAATGGCATTTGTTTTGTTAATGCTTTCGGTCTGTCTGCTTTGTTGGCTTTCCCTTTTGTGTGTGGATGTAGGTAATCCAGCCTGCTAGGAGGATTGCTTTAGAAAGGTCATGAATTACTGCTTTTGACCTTGTTTGGAGGGAACGTATAAATTATTGGAAGAAAATGAGTAACGAAGTTCATTTTAATGACTTTACTTGGCTTCTGCTGCTAGATATAGCTTGCATAATCACAGCTGTAGTAAATGCAAGTGAATTTTCTCTCCTTTGTGTTTTCAGTCTTTACAGCTGTTATAAATTGTCATTTCAAACAGGGAAAAAGTAAACGTTACCTCGATAGGTGAATTAGTCCATGTGACGCAGAGGGTTTCAGAGAAGATTAAGTAGGCAGAGACACTCGTCTGGAGCTCTGTCTCTTTGTTTTGGTTTTTTCCGTCAGTAGCAGAAGTTGTCCTGCACGTAACTTTTCTCCCTCTGAATTGGAAACCTCTGGTGTATTTTGGTTGCTTTGTCATTGTCGTTGCTGCTGTACTGAAGAATGTCCTTACTCTCACCAGGAGATGAAGATGAACCAGAGCGTTTTGATGGTCTTTCTCTCTTATACTGGTATGCCTAGCCATTAGGTTCTGACAGTGTTTTTCTAGTCTGTGATGGGAAGAGTACGGTAAAGATAATTGAAAAGCTGTAGCCTTTTTCAGCTTCCTTTCTCTTTTCATAAGCAGCCAGAATCTACCATTTTGATTCTTGTTTAATCTCTGTTTTGTGAGGTAAGGGTATTATTCTTCCGTTGGTAAATCTAGGTAAATATTTGTTTGTGGACATAAATGACTAATTTATGTGGACATAAATGACTCGGGAATACAGATCAGAAGACTATCTGGAGCTGTATGTTTTGATAAGTCTCTAGCAGATATCAAGCTGTTGAACTTCCTTGTGTATGCTGGTGAAAAGCAACAGAAAAAAAAGTATTAAAGATTTCATTTTAATTGCCTTTAGTAGAACATCTACACAAAATTATACTGACTTAGTCTATTTGCATTCCAGGACTCCAGGTGGAGTGTTGAGTTTAATATTTTTTCAATTATTTCAGTGTAACAAAGTTCTAGTGTACATTTTGTAGAGTCTTGCTTGTTTATTTCATCTATTGCCTTACATATTTTCTTCTCTGTGTGCTAAAAGCTTGTGTACAAGTATTTCTGCATGAATTCTCAAGGAATGAGCAGCAGCATCTGATTGTTTAATCTGCATCTTTTTCTGCAAAGAACATTGAAATTATTATTTGTTAATTCTGCCAATTGGTTTAGAAACCTATTTCCTTATTTATACTGTTGAGCATACTTCTAATGGTTTGGGGGAAATATTCTAACATTTAATGAATGTTAAATAACATGAGATAAGCTTTGGATGGGCGCTAAATCCAAGTCTTCATATAGTGACACTGCAAAGCCCTGTGTATTTCAGAAGAACTATGACAAGTAGCTTGACTTGAAGATCCGTATCGAAGTTACATGGGAGAAAAACTAACACCGAAAGCCGGCAAGATGTGATATGCTAAATGAATTTGGGGAATTTGAAGATCCTTGTCTTTACTTTGTATGTGATAAAGTAATTTTTAAACTCCATATATTGGAGGGATTTGTCTTCAAAGCATAAACACAATTGAACGCCTTGTAAGGGTGTCTGTTCAAAGAGTCAGGCCTTTCTAATTGTAGATGGCAACATCGTAATAATCTCAGTGTTTTAGAGATACTTTATTCCTCTCCGTTGTGAATTAGTTTGTACGTTGTCTGTATCCTCTTTGTCATAATCCATTTTATGGTAGTTCAGATCTTTTTTGAAAGTATTGCCTGTTACTTCTGGAAATGTAGATCCTTTCCTATTAAGTGTTCTGTGCCTATTTGGTCATACGTCACGATCATTTTATATAGTAGTACCTAAATAGGTTCTATTTCTGGTGAACTCTGTTTTCCTTTGGAAAACTTTAGGCTTAAAATCTGAGATTAGTTCTTTCAAGACTTCACAAAAGTAAACTGCTGTGCGAGGCCGAAACAGCATTTGTTCTTGCTTTTTTTATTAATAAAAAACTGCTATGTCAAACTAGCTGAGAGTATGGCAGAGCAAGAAAGAGAAGGGGAGTGGCAAAAGGCAGGACAAAAAAAAAGAATAATTGTCTGCTTATTTTAAAGATCAGTGTACCTTGTCTGAGTTTTCAAAGATGGATACAGATCAGGACAGACCTGTAAAGAACATGACTAATATGTTGTCTTTGAGCTTCAAAATGATTTAAATTCATGGGATAAATGAAGTGACAGTACTAGGAGGTGATGCAAAATACTCTGCTGTTGTAGTAAAGGAGTAGCTTATCAGAACAGTTTTGTTAGAGAAACAGCAGACTTAAGGATTTATTCTTCCTTTTAGGCTGTGATTAAGTAAAGGCAGTTCAGTTTGCTTTTAGCCTTACGAAGTGTGCCTTATGCTCCGCCACAGTAGTAACAAGGTCACGTGCAGTCTTGTCGGCGGCCAGAAATACTGACTACGTTTCATAATTTCGTTTTAGCCTATGGAACGAACACCGCAAGAAGCACTGAAGTGGAAATTATACAGCGTTTGAAGCACAGGCTTCCTGTTTGTTTCAAAAGATCAGTTATTAGGGTTGTTCTTACGGCTAGCCTTTCGAAAGCAAAGGCTAATTTTGCAAATACTTGGGAATCTGCATTTGTGGAACAAATTGTTGCTTTTAAGAGAAAGTGCCTTTATAAAAAAACTCAAACAGTTTTCTTATATAAAGCCAAAAGAACTGGGGATGTTCTTTGGAAGCTGGATCTCTTGCCTGGTGCTAGAATTTAGGAATATTTGGACCTTGTGGATTTCTCTGTTCACTCTGGCACACCACCTCTTAATGACATGTACCCCAGCTTCTGCAGAAATACCCGGTTTCAGGCAGGGGGTTCAGGCTGTGTGCTGGATTTGGTTCTGTGGGAGGATTTGGGTCACTATGTCCTCCACATCGATCTCCTTCCCCCCCCAAATGAACTCGAGTTGTTCCGTTTCACTTTAACATCATGCTCTGGAAAACACAACTCTCTATCTGATACAGAACAATATGTAGGTCAAAGCAGAAAAACCTAACTGGTGCTTCTGCTTTTTTTCTAGAAGGGATCTGGTGAGCCTTCTCCAAAAGAGGTACAGTGGGAGGACAAAGGAGCTATGATACAACTGGGATTTTTAATAATAATTTCTCTAAATGAAAATAAAAATGGTAAAGGGTAATTTGGCTTTATAGGAATTGTTATCGCTTTGCCTTCTCAGCGCGGTGTGCTGGTCATGCTTCTGACGGTACTGCAAACGTAGGTTTCAAAACTCTCAATTTTACTTTGTATTCTTCCTTAGTTCTTTAGCATTATCTGCTGCCTCCAAAACATTCATCTGCTTTTAGACAACTTCAAGCGCCATCCTGGTATTTTGTCTTGGGGTGGGAGGGTACACAAGGGAGTAAGCAATGGGGTTTGGAAAGAAACATTTTTTTAAAACAGGTAAAGAAAAAGGTGTTGAGTGAAGAATTGAGAGACTGCAGGGAAAAGACTACATTCATAAATAAGCACAAAATTATATGTTAGATGTCTTAGAAAGTATTTTTATATACGCTGTCTTAGCTGTGGTTTTGTTTTAATATTCATTACCTGATCTAAGTCATTATGGTATGTTTTTCTTGCCTAAATGCTAAGCTGGACCAGGTTGTGGGATTTTGTTTCTTTTAATCATAATCCTTTTATTATAATCGAAGTGGGATTCACAGTTCAGCCTGAAGTGTTTTGAGGGAAAAGGAAATAAACTGCCTATACTTTTTTTACATTGCCATCTTATATATTATCAGGAGATTGTTTTTGCATTGGTGGAAGGGGTGGCACGGAGGTGTCCAACAATATGAAGTTGTCAGTGGAGAAAACTGGGTTTGGTTTGTATTAGAGTTAAAAACATGATCACTGTAATTTCTTCTGTATTAACATAGCTCTACGTATGTTTCTGTAATTAGGGATTTAAATGACTTTTGTTTTATTCCTTAGGACTATCATGGGCCCTCATGGAATCAATCGAGCTGTTCACCGCATTTCTTTTTCTGATTGTCAAAATGGACTAGGTAATGAGATTTCACATCCGCTTGATTCAGACTAAACCAAATCTAAAAGCACCTGGTGAGCTTTTCCAGTTCACACTGCCATCGGTAGAAGTTTAATTTATTTGGCTTTTATGGATTTGACTGCAAATCGATTTAGCACAATAGGTGGCATAACCAATTTCTTGCTTGTTTCTTTTGTTTGTTCTTCAGGAGTTAAAATTATTGGAGGTTATCGGGCACAAACAGCAGAAGATTATGGGATTTTCATAAAGAGAATTCTGCCTGGAGGGATTGCTGCTGTAGATAGTAAATAATTTTACATTTTTTGTTACAAGCACGCTGCATATGAAAAGCTGTCAGAAGAAGTCTTCTTTATTTTACTTTGTGGATAAGGCTATTTAAAATAGCATGGTTTAGTCAGGATTCACGGTGTTGTGGCTTACTTTAAGATAGAGAAATGAAAGTTGGACCCTCGATAGGTCAGATTTTAAGAGTCTCCGTTCTTGAAAATGTGTTCAGATCTAGATATGGCCGGTGTGAAAGCAGTTGGTGATCTTTCAGCACTGCCAGATAAGCGCTGAGATGCTGAACCTCTTTCAATTCATAAGGGGCAAGAGTGGTGTTTCCTTTTTAGAACTAGTATTTTTAATGAGTTCCAATAACATCTTCCCCCCCTCCCCCCCCCAATGATTCTTAATGTTCAGTGTGGAAAGAAGAAATTATACTTGGTAGTGTTTGCCCTAATAAAGTACGGAGTATACTTCTGTCCTAGGTCTGTATATGGGGTTTTTGAAATTCCATCTGGTCTGGCGCAGAATGATCATTTAAAAGAATCTAAATCTACTTCAAAAGTGATGGCTCCTAAACCTGGGATTTACAGAAGGTTAAAAATAGAATTGGTTCTAAAAAAAACTTTTAGGTGTCTTTATTAATATATAAAACATTAATGTATCTATATGTGGTAACTTACATGTATGTTAAGAGCAAAATTCAGCTGACAGTTAATTCCACAACTGTGAAATGGAAATTCCAGTCCCAAAAATACTTGTGCTATGTGTAAATAATACAAATAGCTGAATAACACTTACTTGCAGTGGCTATGCTGTGGTTAATAAGACTATCGATAGTTCTTAGTCTTATCACAATAATTTAGCTTAATTAGGATCAGAACCTAATTTGCAAAAAGTCATAAGGTTGTTTATTGCATTAGATAACATAAAATTGAAAGAAAAAGCCCTCTTTTATTACCATGATATAATATGTTCACCATTTTCCTGTTGATTCATGTATTACTGTTGATTTAATTACAAGGCCGTTTGCTCACTGGTGACCTAATTTTGGATGTCAATGGTGAAAACTTAATTGGAGTAACCAATGAAAGGTACGTTTGTGCTGATTACTAAGTCTTTATTGAGCTTGGAATGTTACACGGGGGTTTTTGGGACAGCATAAATTAAAAGAGCACAACTCCACTGAGGTCCTTGGAGTTCAACTGGCAATTAATTAATCCTACAACTCTAATTCAGCAAAACTACCGTGGAAAAGTGACAGGACTGAATATGCTTTTATAATGACAGAATAAGCTAGTTTCTTAATTATTTAGTTTATAGAATGTATGTGAAAATAGCACTAAAAGGTGTTATTTTTATAATTACCTGTAGGTTCAATACTGGTGAAGGTAAATGAGGCAGCTGACGAGTATCATTGCAATGGGACAGCAAAGGAGAAATTGTTCAGAACAATCTGTAGAACATGTTGGATGGTTTCTGAATCTGGATCACCAGAGATCATTGCAGTTTAGTGTTGGTGATGTAGGTTTAAAATGGAAATTAAAATCACAGTATATATTGCTGAGGGAAATTCTGAGCAATGAAGCATATCTGGGCAGTAGTTTTTCTCTGGTGTAGGCTGTTAATCCTGAGGGAGGTCCAGGAAGGCAGTAGGATGGGCCAAGGAGAGATGGGGACAAAAGGGAAGGGAAAGGGAGGGCAGTCCCAGACTCACCACAGTCTGCCTTTTGCTCAGTTCTCCAATGCTTAATTTGGGTTATGTAGTCAAAATTATTAACTACATTAAAAATTTGTTTGTTTTCCTGCACTTTTAGCGTTACTCACCACATACTCCTTGACAGCACCCTGGTATATTTATTTGGTTGCTTTTCCCCCCTTCTAGGGCTGTTGACATCTTGCGAACAGCATCAGCCTCCAATCACATATCTCTGCTAGTTGCTAGAGATGAAGAAGCAAAGTAAGAGAAAAACAAAGTATTGTTTTAAGCTCAGAACTAATAAAAAACCAATGCTACACCTAAGGTCGGGTGGGCGGGCGGGCTTGCATGTATTTTTCTTTCACATCAGTTTTAATCACAAAATTGTACCACATGTCACATTTTTCGGTGTGGTATTTGATGCCAGTTCATTCTGAGACTATCTGCGTCAATTAAAGTAGCAAGCTCCGGCCAATTTCAGTTTAATGAAGAGGATTGAAACGTTATGTTACCAGCTAATGCTATTAAAAACTATTTGCTGCAATAATTTTGTAAATACTTCTCACATTTTAAAATAATTAAAAATGAGGCATATGTTAGACCAACAGTACCACAGAACTGTGTGATTTAAGCTGGTTTGCCTTCTGAAAAAAAAGGCAGATTTAATCATTGTTTCCCCTCAGAAGTTTGCTTTTCAATCTTTAATGAGCTTTGAGTTAGTTTGGATAAGTAGGTTAAACTGTTCACTGCAGCAGTTGTCCAAAATACATCCGTTGTAAGGACATTTATGTTAAATATTGCTTTAACCCTGCTGTCTAAAGTTAAGCGTCTAAGCCAATATTGGCAGAGAATCATCGGAAGTGCTGTGATCCAGGTCTGTGTCTCCTTTTGACTTAAATCTCTGGAGGAAATGGCTGTTGCGTAACTATATTTGATAACCATTGCAAGAGTATCTGCTGTTATTTGCATTTCCTGGGATGTTCCGCTTGCAGAGTAATCTCTCCAGAAAGGAATCTTCTCTAAATTCCTTTAGCCTTTTGTCCAGTTTAAGGTTCCTTTTTCTGCTCCTTTATTTTTTGTATTTGACGGGTATTTAAATCACTCTGTATCCTCTGATCTCGCCTTTTTTTTCAGACTGCCTAGATATATGTGAGGTCCACTCTTAATCTGCTCTTATCTAAAGCGTACCGACCTAGTTCCTCTAAACTCCTTGAATAATTAAAACCCATCAGTCCTTTTACTGTTCTGGTGGGATGCCCAATGGCCTGTGCAGAACTTGCCACTACACACAGTCAGAGAGCTGCGAGTTAATTTCTTGTGACTGTACATTCCTGTGCTAAAAGATTGTTTGATTTACACTCAGAACTGTGTGTGTGTGTGTTCCCTGGGTCTGGCATTAGTTCAATAAATTCTGTCAGTTTTTAAAAAATAATGCATCCAGCAGATTTCAACAATCCTCTGCAGTCACTGGAATTCCTTGGGAATTACATTCCCTGCAATCAGATAATTTATGTTCTCTCTAATTCTGTAATATTAATTTGCTGGTGTTTCTGGCTTACATCATTCAGGATTATTTATATTTTTTTAATCTGTTATCACTGAGGTAATCATAGCTCAGATTATCAACTTTTTTATATATAAATTAGGCTACATTCAATATTAGATTAATCAAGAGTTTTTGTCTTCTCTTTAATGCATGTAATACAAGGTGTATGTTTTTGCTGCTTTTTTGCCAGTTTGTTACAATATGATTGCTTTCTGCAAGAGCTTCTGCTTCTTTTTTTAATTATTATTTTTTCAACAGTGCGCCTCACTGTTGCCCTTTATTTTGTCTATTCAGGCTTTTTAAAAAAAGATATTCTAATGAAAAAGATAAGCAAAGCCCAAGCACATACAATATTTAGTATATGATGGTATTTACCTCAGATGAAATAGACTGCAAGTTTCTGAGAAAGCTAAACAGAAGTTAAGAATTTGCCTCTGTTGTACTCATTCTTGAATAATTAATATTTTTTTATCCTCTTTTGAGGTGCCACAATTTTGTTTGCCAGTCTCTTCTGGGTTCTTGTTCAGTATAGTTGAACTAAAAGCATTCTTTAAAAATATGAGTATGCTATAGCTATACTATCTGATTCCTTCTAATATAAATAACTTGTTCTGGACCGAAGTAATGCCACTGTTGTTACTATCTGTAGTTGACTTGCATTACAAGATTTTAAAGTTTTGAAATCCAGGGTGAAGAGAGGTAATAACTGAGCTTTCCTACCAATAATCCATTTCATTCGTACTCCATTGCTATTCCATCCTTATTCTTCTATAGTATATTATCTTTTTTTTTTGCCTCTTCCGAGTGT
Source organism: Phalacrocorax carbo (assembly GCF_963921805.1). NCBI lineage: Eukaryota > Metazoa > Chordata > Aves > Suliformes > Phalacrocoracidae > Phalacrocorax > Phalacrocorax carbo. The sequence continues at coordinate 4,178,010 of NC_087528.1, forward strand.
TTGCCAGGGCTTTCCTCTTTCACTTGAGGTTGAGCTTCCTTCTCCAAGGAGGGGTAAGGGTTCAGTAGGAACAGCAGCAGGTTTCAAAGGATGCACTTAAACTAATGCCAAATCCTGACAAAGAGGATAATTTTATTGCCGCAGGAAAGAATTTCTTGACCTGATGGATAAGTATGGCTCTCACAGCGACACCAACTCTGCAAGTTCTCCAACACAACTCTCAGTCGGTGAGATTGCTTCCTAGCCGGACGTAATCCTGGAGGGCAGTAGCTGTACTGCGGTGGAGTAGAAGCTTGCGCTTAAAACTCCTTTCCTTTGGGGGGGTGGGTATATTGGAGGAAGTGACTGAAAATCAGGCAAAACACACCTTTACTGAGACTTTAATATTAATTTGTAGTCTAAACATGTAACTTGAGGGGTTTGTGTGTCAGCTTCTCCAACGCTTAAAGTAAATATGCTACCACCTACTTTCAGCAATTATAATTAATGAATAATGTGAAAAGTATTTGGTATTTGTAGGTTAAATGTACCATAAGATTTCAAAGTACCGGTAAATTTTGAGCTAGAATACCATAAATTCTAATCCTCGTGGAATCGTTGGCTAATAAGGATGTCTTCAGATAACATGAGCCGTTATTCAGTTGAGATTATTTCTGCACCCGGTTTGGAAAACAAAAATCATCACTTGCTATGTTTTAAAGAATTATTCCTGGAACCCTGGGTGCCTCGCAGCGCTTAGCTGTGTACACTTCAGCTTTCCTTTGGCTATTTGATCGCTTATAGTTTGTCTGTTTTCTAACATGAAAATAGTCCCACTGAACTTGCTTACATGAGATGAAACTTTGTGCTTTTCCCAAATGTGTGTTTTATTTCTTTTATTCATTGTTTCTTTTCTTTAAGCAAAATCTACAGGCAGCCCTCCTTCTGGCTCATCCTCAAGGTCACAGAGTCCTCAGTTGCATCTGAAGGATAATATTACGACCATCAGCAGAAATAATTCTGTTCCAGCACCGTCCCCAAAGCTTGCAAAGTAATTTCTGAAACTGACTGTAACTCTCTTGTGTGAGCTGTAGGAAATGGTGTATTTGGCTGCGCAGGAAGATTTTGGGTTGAGCACCAAGTGTTCAACCTTTTCTGGTTTTTTTGTTTTGTTTTGTTTTTTAATCCTGTAAGTTATAATGCCATTGACATTGCAAACTTTTAGTTTAAATAAATAAATGAGAAAAATACCTTATTAATTGTTTACATGGTAGGAGTAGATGAATCAAATTGACTTTTGATCTTAGTCTCTCCAACTTTATTAATGTTTCTGGTTTATGTGTACCTAGATACTCCCATAGGCCTTGAATATATATATATTAGAGAGGAGCTTTTATTCTTGTAAAATAATGTATTTGTTCTTTCTGTAATTGCCGGAAGTAACAACTGAAGTTGCTGATTTTGTAGTAAGTAGGCAGTGTAATGTTTGAACATTGAGATTAAAAGTCCACTATTTCTATTTGTTGCTCTAATACATATTTGTGAAATCAGTAAGATAAAGTTACTATATCACGTCAGCCTTTATTGAGTGTCTGGTTCTGTGAAGTAATTATGCTTTTATTTTTATCTTTCTCTTTGTAGGGACAGTGCATTTCAGATTATCTCTGTTTGCAAAGGAACAAGCCTAGGTTTGAATATTATAGGAGGAATTAATAGAAATGAAGGGCCTTTGGTGTATATCCAGGATATTATCCCTGGTGGTGACTGTCATAAGGTAAAGACCTTTTTTCCCTCCCTCCCTCCCCCTTCAGTCCACCTGTATTTTTGCTGTCATTTAGTATCTACTTCAGTATTTCACATATACGGTTAGATACAAATTTTGGTTGTGTTTCTGAGTGCTTTCTCTTTAAACAGAATTCTCACTGCACCATGGCATGGTTACATGGTAATGAAAACTATTCCTGAGTTTATCTGCGGTAAATAAGGGTTTATTCCCCAGTTTACCTGTCAGAAAGTATCGTCTTTATGAGGTTGCGTGATGCAAGGTAAATCAGCACGAATGGGCAGAGCTACAGATTGCATCTCTCTGGTTTTTTGTGTTTGTTTTTTTTTCTTGGACATTCAGAAATCATTTTTCCCTTGGACTTAATTTAGATGGATCCTTGCAGTTGGAAAGCATTGCATAGGCAAATTAGAATAAAAAATACTCTGATAGTGCAGACCAGTAAAATGTATGAATCAGTACTGATTACTGTTTTCATTTATGACAAATGCAATATTTAAATCGGGAGGCTTTGTCAGTTTTAAAAAGTAAATAACAGAGCTGTCTGGTTCAGGTACACAAGGCTGTTTATCCTAGTGTCTCCTTTTGCATCCTGAGTTATTATGGTTATTTTGATGTGTAGATAACCAGGCTTTGCCTCTTGCCAAGCAAGAAGGTACGAGGTAATTTCAGAAGCAATGAGTTTTGCTCCAAAACAGTCTATAACTATTTGTGACTGAATTTTTGTAAACTAAGAGTAATCCCAAAAGGCTAAGGTGGAAGGAAGAAAACACAGTGCTTCTCCAGGACTAATTTTAGTAGCTAAATGGTAATGATTCGTCTTTTGTTTTCTCCTGTTGTGGCTTCTGAAACATTTTTCTCATTGTAAACTTACAATTTAAAGTGTATCATACATAACTGATCAGTTGAGACTGAGACATTAATTTGCAGTAGGTTCTAGTATTAGCAAAATTAGAGGTAAGTTCCCAGTCTTGGTTGTCCTGTTTGAGAAACCTAAGTAGCAAGCATATTTTGCATCTCTGCCACATGAGGGCAGCATTGAAATGGATATCTTTTAATAGGCTGGATGCAGGCGAAATAAATGACCTACGACTTTTTTCTTTAATCAAAACACCAAGTGACAAAAAAGCGTAGTAAAATCTTATCATAGGTTTGAAATAACACAGCTAAAATTATGGTATGTGGGTATTAAATATGTAAAATTACACTGGTCTTGAAAAGGTATTTAACTTATTTCCTAGGTATCTTCTTCTGTACATTTTGTATCACATGATCAGATTGATCCTGTGATTGATTTCTTAAGAGCTGAAGAACACAGGCATGTTATGTGTAATTTAACATGTATTAGATTAGACAAATGTCATCACTAACTCTGTAGCCATAGGAGAATTACGTGACTTTCCAGGTAAATTATTGAGGCCTCTTTCAACATGTGCGTAAAGAAAGCTTTATCTTAGCTAGAAATCTAGCCTAGCACGCTTAAAGTCTTGTCTTACAGTCTCTGAGACAGAAACATGATATGTTCCTCTGTTGGTAGAAAGTTTGCAATGAATTCAACAGAAGCACAAAGCGGCCAATATTATTGCTATGCTGGTATTGACTGGTGAACCCCTAATAGACTGGTCTGATTTTCTCATTAAGATTAATATGGCCAATAAGTGCCTGAACAGTCCCATTTATAGCCAAGAAGGTTTGGTTTTGAAATATAAATTTATCCAGCTCCCAGCTGAATTAATTAGTAAAGAAGCTCCTTGTAGTCTGACGGGTTGATACTCCTTGCTGGAAAAATTGCTTTCTGTACTTTGTTTGGGGTTTTTTTAACAAAAATATGCATCTGGGTCCAAATTTCTTCTCCACACAGTATCTAGATCAGTTCTGTCTGACGAAGCTTTTGTAACGACTGCTGTCATGGTGATGAAATGATTGTTTGATCCGCTGTTTATTTCTGGAAGATTGTCAGGAAAAATGTATAGTCATTCTTGATATTTCTTGTCTTAACCGATCCAGAGGAATATGTTGAAGTGCTGTTATTTTACAGCTCTTTCTGTAGTCTTAGCAATTAATGTAAAACGTGTGGGTTTGGTTTTTTGTTTGTTACTTTAGGATGGACGATTGAAGCCTGGAGATCAACTTGTATCCATAAACAAAGAGTCAATGATTGGTGTCTCCTATGAAGAGGCAGAAAGTATAATCAACAGACCAAAGATGAGGTATCTGTTACTGTCAAACTGAGGGTTTATTATACTATATTTATGATCAGATTGTGAAATGTCTTGTCCTGTGCACTTAGAGGAAATGCAAGGGATATTCATTGTGTTGAAATATTCAACTGCAATATTATTTTGTAGAAAAAGACTCAAATACACCTTTAGGCCTGTAAAATTATGATGCTGTCATTGCTTTCAATAGAAAAGAAAAACAAAACCCAAACCCACAGTATTTGCCTTTTTTAATGATGGGGAATAGAACATCCTTTTAGAAAAATAAATAAATGAAATCACACACGGTGTTTGGGAAAATGTAATTTCTGCGAGGGTAGTGTGTAATCTTGTGAACAGTGTAGCATACAGTATGTTGAATCTTTCTTAATTTTAATTTTAGGTTTGAAAGTTTTTGGGAGATAGCTTTTATTAGACAAAAAAAAATTCCCAGTTATTTAGAGAATCTGCAACGTCCTTCCAGCCTCTTAACGTCGTCTGTAGCATATGGAGAGCAAGAGGCTGCAGTACTTAGTCCTGCTGCATCTCCTAATGGGAAGCTTGTTTCGATGTTCACTCCAAATGCTGTGAGTATACTTATTCCTCCTTTTAGTATAAAGTGAGGGAATGGTTGGTTTTTTCTAATTTTATTGGAACTTCAGAATAGGGTTATTTTAATTCAGTTCCCATTCTAGTAAGAAAATGACTCTCTTTCTCCTGCACAATATGAATTCTTTGGAACATCAGGACTTTTCCAGAAGACGTCTTGTGTAACAGTAGAGTAAACCACACTGATGAGAGGAATAAGAGTTAGTTGACTTGTGATAAGGAAACAAATCAAATAAAATAGCATTAACTGTGTTCTTAGACAGAAAGTTCTCCTTACTGCTTCTCTGGGGAGTAAAATTTCAGAAGCAGATACATGGAGTTACATATTTCAGAGATGAAGTACTCCCTGATTACTACGTATGTGTGAGCACAGTGCAGTCTCACAAGTTACACTTCCTCCACAATGACGGGATTTTTGCTCTTCAGAGTCCTAGAAGAATGTGGGCTTTCCCCTTTCCTTCAGCTAAGCAACAATTGTTTTAATTCATACAGCTTGCCGTTAGTGTAAAGTAACGTTGCCCATAAGAAAGGTTTTTAATCTACTCTATTATTTCAGTTTTTCAAAGAATATTTTCACTTGATCACATTTTAAAAACTAAATAAAATGTGTCTTGGAACAAGGAAGAATAAAACCTTCCATGTCAAACACAAAGTTGAAACAGGTGATTCTCAATTGTTCTTACATTTGTACTTAAAATTCTTGCCCCTTTTTCTTTCCTATTAGAGATACAAACATCGAGGCAGGTTGCCTAGAGCGGCTGCGCTGTCTTCATCTGTGAAGATACTCAAAACCTAACTAATGTTTTGATAAGGCCCTGATCAGAGTTTTTTTTAACAGCATTCCTTCTTACTGCCACCACCACCCATGCCTTCCTTTTTCTCCTAGGGTAGTTTCAATCTATCCAGCCCTACTTCTCCCCCTGGTCTTCCCTCCCCTCCCTCCCTCTCACATTGATGTGTGTTTCTAGTTTGGCTTGTGGTCTGCTTTGGAAGTGGAATTTTGTGACTTTTGATTTTCTTTCACAGATGGAAACCGGCGTCAGGATGGGAGAGCAATCTCCAATTACTTCTCTAGACAGCAGTCCTACTGATGTGTCTGCCACTGGTAAGTGCTGATTTAATTCTCTGCCACCCTTTTTTTCTTCAATAATGTCATACAGAAAATAGTACATAATGAGACTTGATAGTCTTTAAAAAAAAGGAATGTTGCACTATTTTTGCAGTACTAAATAAAGGACTGAGATCAAGGGACTGTTTAGTAGCTTCTGTCAAATATAACTTACATTGTCTTTAACAAACTGCTGAAACCAAACAAAAATGAGCGATCACAACATTTGCTATACAGCAGTAATGATAATAGACTTGGTAGAAACCAGATAATGAAGGCTTAGATATAGATCAAGATTAGGTTGCCATAGAAACTGTGCGTTCTTGGTTTGATGAAATTATGTGGATGTATACCGCTTGCACTTTTTTTTTTTAAATCAGGGCAGCATATTGGAAGGATAGAAATAACACGCAGACCTCTTCAACAGTTTTTTAGTTAACAACGAATAGAATGTATATGTGTATATTTAATTTTGAGGGTCGTGACATTCAAAGGCAATAGTCACTTTGATCATATCTTTAAATATATATTTTGAAAACAACTGGTCAGAACCAAATCTGAACTGAACAATTGTAACTCCTTTGGGAAACAAATATGTGTTGCATTTACACTGTTTGTAAGTACAGTAGTCAGACATAATCGTGAGTCTCTGTTGACCCAGTAATATAAGTGACTGTACTGTATTTCTCTATGAAGACCTGGACCGTACTCTTTCTCTTCAGGCAGTAGTAAGCAAGCATAACCTGTGCTTCTCAACTTGATTTCTAACTACTGAGAAGAGGAAGGACAAACATACAGGACCCGATTCACTCTAGATATCACTCCACTAATGTTATTTAAATTGTACCCGTGTTTATTATGGCCCATATTAGATATCCTAATTTTAAATGAAAAGGTCTTCATATTGCAAATCTGACCAGTTGGCTCCCTTCCTTGAAGGGTGAGCTGAGTGAATGTGAACTTCTGAAACTGGAAGGAAAGGTTGGTTGTAGTATTGAATACACCTGGAGTTCCATGATCACACAGTTTTTTTCATATTGATCATGAGAAACACCACAACTAAATCAGAGGAACAAGACAAAAGGCTATTTTTGAATATATTCAGAGTGTAAGACTCTTGGTTAATAGAATGCGATACACAGGAACTTCATTGTTGCTTAAGGAGACCAAGAAGGCCACAGTTTCTTAACATATCTGAATAACGTAGCTAGTAGAGTGGGAAGCAGAAGTACTTGTGGCTCCAGTTTGTACTGTTCCTTGTCATTTTTCATTTTAGTCTTATTTAATAGCACATCCTTAGTCAAAGCTGCCGCTTGCCTCATGCTGCCCTTTCTCAAGGATAACATTTCAAAATAACCTTGAAAAATTGAAGTAGCTTCTAGATTATTTTTTCTAATGCTGTAAGAAAAATCAGCATAATTTTGAGAAATTCTTGCACAAACTCCTCATACACAAGGCTGCTTCATTCTGAGTTGAAAGGGAGTGTGCCAATTCAGCTGAGGTTCTAGCCCACTATCTTCAGAATTTAATATAGCATGTGAGAGGTGTTAGTGTCAGAGATTTTCAAGATGTTTTGGTTTATGCTTTTGGCATATAAAAGAGAATGTAAATTACTTTGAGCTTGGTAACAGATATGCTGTGAAACTTAAAAAAAAAAAAAAAATTCTATGCGATTCCTTCTGTTCCTTTGGGGAGAATCTCAAACTGCAAGATCCTTTAGTTTTCAAATGCTGGCTTTGGTTTCAGTACCCCTCTAGTCCTTTAAAGAAGTAATGAATTAAGATCTAAATTATCTGTATAAACAATGAATGCAAACAAGTATTCCATGTTCTTTTGCATAAAACAAGTCAATGAATTTGTTCTATTTACATACGCCTAAAATCCAGAGAGACTGATAGCGAGCTGCTCCTTTTGCCCGCTGTCTGTGATCAAAGTCTTCCAAAGGTTGCAGCTTCTTGTGTTGTATCCGCAGGTGTGTCTGAGACACGACAAAACTGTGACGGCGGTTCTCGAGTAAGCGCGCACACCAAAAAAGAAAGAAAAGCAATTATTCTGAAGTCTTGCATATGGACTGCTTAGTCCTGCTAGCTTCTTTTCCTTTCCTCAGCTTAATCATTTGTGTATGTTGGAAGTAAAATAGAGGCATCATAAGTTATTAATGCGTCTAGCTAAGATTATGCAAACTTGTGTTTCTGAGTGTAAGAACTGGGGAGGAGGGGATGATGGCTTAATGGATGGTAGTTCTGGGAAGAGAGTTCCTCCCCAGGAAAAAGTACTGAGGAGCCTGCTGGAATTCAGTCTAAGCTGTCTCCACACTGACCTTACTTGGCAGCAGGTCATTCCCCCTCTTTCCACAGTGTGTTCTAGATCACTAGATACGCTTTTGGGAACTGTTAATTATGCTGAGGGTGTGTCTTGAAGGTCTGTCTTCTTGGAATTCACAAGTGTGTTTCCCCTTCTGTTTCCAGAGTAACTGCATCTCTGAGAGAAGAGAAAATACCAGAAGCATAAGCCATATGCTTGATGGGTTGCTCAAAGTTATTCCTGGTTGCTTTCTGCTAATTTGCTACTTGTCACTCTTTGATGTGAAAAAAATAGTTTAAGTGATTGATGCCCATAATTTTGTTTATTACAATTATGTCCTTAAAAAAAGTCAGTCTAAATATTAACATTTATTTGTGGCAAGTGGGTATTTAGCTGGCATCCGGTTGATGAGCAGAGCTTCAGAACAAATTTTTCAAAGCAATAGTTACAACTGTATCGTTACTTAATTTCAATTTTTTTCTTAGTTGTTGCCCCCAGCCAGAGTGATGATTATGATCTGCAAGGGAGGAACTCTACTATTCGTCTCAAAGCAGAAAAGCTGGAGAGGGTAAATACTTACAATCTTTTGAGTTTTCCTTTCTCCTCCTTCATGATGCATGTAAAACATCTGGAGTATATTTCTAGGTTGACAAACTATAAGCTATAAATTATACACCAAGTTTTCTATTTGGATAGTTCTTTCAGGTTGCAGGCCAATATTTCATTTTATATTTTGGGCAAATTACTGTTTTTGTTAATCTAATTACTGATTAACTCTTCTGGGAATCTGAACAGCCCTCAGGATTTTTAAGGCAGTTATTAAGGACAAAGGGTTTTGCTTATTACACTCATCTGTATTCAAGGTTAAATAATATCTGAACATCTCTCAATTAGAAGGAAAAGACACAGAGCGTCTCTGGAATAAAAGTGTTGTCAGTGAGAGTGTACTATAATACAAAGGCTCTTTGAAGTATAGCTCTCTAATTACTCCCCCATGTCCCTGCAGTCATTATCCCCAGTCCTTTCTTTCTCCCTCCTCCCCACCCCCCCCCCGCCCCAAAATAAGTTTTCTCCTTCCAGGCATTGAATTATCTTGGGATTCAGCCCACAGATGAACAGCAGCAACCCCTAAGGCAGCAACCTCAGAAAGATTCTAAAGGAACAGTGTCTTTTGGAGGTAATAATTTGTTAATTACCATGGAAAATAAGGAAATGTAGGAACACAGAAATGATAGATAATAATCATTAATATATTTTTTTGTCAGTATTGGGTTGCTTTTGCAAATAAAATGATACTTTGAGGCAAGGACCTTATTCTACTGTATAAAAATAAGCTTGGAATTCTGAAACTAAGCAATTGGAGAGCAAAACACAAATTTATCTAATTAAGAACAGCCTTGAGAAAGTTTTGATCTTGTGCTTGCAAATTCTTAAATTTTTGCCTTGACAATAGAGTACTGTAATTGTTCCAAAAATTACTTGGGAGAGTACTGATGGCTAAAGAGACTTCTTGAAGCAACCAAACTGGTGGATTATTTAACTTGTTTAGTTTGTGAGAAGCAAGAACATGTCAACTATTGCATATAGAAAGAGATTTGTATGGAGACCATCATAATTCTTCTTCTAGCTAAACCTAATTCTGATGGGGATGAGTTGCTTATGGCAACTTTGGGTGGTGACACTCACAATTTAAGAATATTTCTCATAAACTGAGAGACATATGATAGCTCTAATGCTAAAACTGATGGAAATTTCACTTTCCTTAGAGCTTATGAAAAACAGCATCCAACGCTAGTATATGAAAAGTAATTTCTTTTACTTAACCATCCAACTAGACACTGGATTTTTCAAGTACCTTATCAAGAAAGATACTGGATTTTCCATCAGATTTGGTGTGGTGTGAACAGACTGACCTTTATATTTCCACTTTTCTGTCACACTGTAGCAGAATTTTTCTTTAGACATTCGAAATGCATGGGTGATCCAAAGCATCTTGGTTGAGAATTCTGTAGTGTTTGTATTTAAAACTTCCAACTTGGTCAACATTAGTTTTAACCAGGTCTCTAACGTGGGTTTAAAGGACCTGCAAAGGAAAATGAGCTGTGAGCCAGCACGGAATTTTTCCTTTTTCTTGCAAAGACACTGTGTCTGCTCTAGCAAGGTCAATCCGTTGGGAAGTGCAGCTGTATAACAGGTGTGCAGGTTTCTGTTTCACAGGGCTCTGGCAAATGCAGAGCATCTCTAACCAGGTACTTTGAAGGTGAACTTCACACCACCTTTTGTTTCCTTTCCTCCTTTGCAACTTGACTGAGGGATATTTCATCCCAAGACCAGTTTTTAACACTTTTATTCTTCTTCTTACCAATTTTAAGAAATGCTTGTGTTCAGAGAGACGTGTCTGACTTGCATATTTTCCTTCAGAAAGCTTATGGAGGGCAGATGCTGCATTTATAACAGCGTAGCCATGTGTTGCGAGAGCAGTAGTTGTGTTGCATCTAGTGATACTGCTACTAAACGGAACTTGTGGGCTACAGCAACAAAATCCAAACTGTTTTTTAGATTTCGTTGAAGTTTCGAGGAATCTGTTCTCTATGCAATTGAATGCAACAGACGATGGCCGAAAACCTGTAACATTTGGGGTCAGTGAAGTGGCCAGCTTAATGGATTCACAGGTAAAGTATGTGCCTGTACAGTGTTTAACTGTTGGGAGGAGATTACTGGAGAGCTTATTATATGTAAGATTACTCCAAATCTTGGGCAGATGTTTAGAACGGCGCCATATCATGGTGTTCTTTAAGGTAACCTAGTTTCTGTGAAGCTTTTTAAAGCAACCTACTTTGCAGAAAGCAATTTACATACTTATGTGGTGATTTGTTATAAGTATGGACAACAGTGATTTATTGTGGCTTCTTAATGGTATACATATTGCTGCTACCTGTGTGAGTGATAAACAGTGATTTGAACTACTGCTATAGTGAAAACCACTTTATTCTAGAGGTGAGAAAGAACATTTGCAGCATAGGAATACTAAAATAAAATTATGTATTATTTAAAATATTGAAGAAAATGAGCTATTAGTGTTGTATTCTTGTTACTTTTAAAAATATTTGTAGTAATCCTTTTTAATAGGAAGAATAGTTCCTTTGGAAGGTAAGTTGGTCAGAACGCTCTTAAACATTTTTAGGATTTTCAGACCTTTAAACTATTTTAAAATTAAGATTATCCTCTCATTTTCTTTTAAGAAATTTTTCATTCTTTCAAGATAAGATGTTAAAGATTATGGCAGATACAGTTAGCAATACATTCTAACCTTACATATTTAAATATGCACAGTTTGTAACCTGTGATTCTTTGGAGGATGACATGGAAAGACTTAAGAAAGAAAGAAATGAAGCTTTAAAAGAGATAAGTAAATTGAAGGTAATACTTTATTTTTATTTTCTTTGAATTATTCAAGAGACTAATTTCTTTTGGAGTGTATGTAGTAATTTACCATTTTTCTTTTGAATTTTATGTGCAATTTTTGATGAATAAATAAAAAGGCAGAGCAAACAGTCCTAATTATGTCTGAAGATTGGATGCTTCCAATTTATTTCTGGCGATAGTGAATTGTATTTGTTATATTGAAAACTAACGCTTTTTTTAAAATCTGATTCACAGAGAAATGAGACTAAGCAGACATTTTACAAAAGTGAATTTGGAGAAGTAACTGATTTGCATAGCAATCTTATTTAGAAACGTGTGATCCTGGTAACTGCCGTGTCTGAGCATATGCTAATACTTTAGAAAGAAGTCAGAACTGGAGGATAAATTAATCTGTTTTCAAAATTAATACGTACTTTCACAGACATTACAAAATACATAAGACCTAAAGCAACAAATATATTTATTATTTCTTAATACCCTGGGTTACAACCGTGGTGCCGTGCTCCGGAATTTCTTTCCTGACAACCCAACAGATAAAAAATTCTGGTTCTGTATTCAGTGTACCTGAAAATTGCTCCCAAGGTACAGGCAATTCTACAAATTGCCTCCTAGTCCAAAAAAATTCTTTCTTGCTAGCAGTTACAAAAACAGTGGGTTGACATGCCCGAAGAGCTGTTCTCCATTCTGTGCACAAAGATTCTTCTTCTGAAAACTTTGTATTGAAATGCAAGAACCCGATTTACATTGAAGCAGTGAATGCTTTTATCATGAGTCCCTAAATTACTGATGTCAAAAACTGGCACTGATCAGTCTATAATTGCCTCATTTCTTACACTCTTTCCTTAACAATCTGCAGTCAGATATTTGATACTGAGTGAGGAAATACCCTTGGTCTGACTCAGGATGAGAATCTTCATGCTTTTATAGCACTTTTTTCTTAAAAAAAAACTTCAGTAGAACTGTTAACCTTCAGAAAGTGGTGTACCTTCAGGCTCTGGTGTAAGTAAGCGAGTGAAAGAATGGTCAAACATACGATGTTGAAAATACTTGATGTGAATATTAGGTTTTACAGCAATTTGTTAAAGCCACAAAAATGTCTTCATTCCGCTCATTTGTTAGGTGTCAGGGTAACAAGGGACTTACAGCACAGAAACATTCAGTAAATAATCCTCAGATGCTCAAGAAACTTAAACAGTATCAATGACCTCTCTGAAAATCCAGCTTTTAGAGGTTAAAATTTGCTTTTATCACAGGTTTTATAAAAGCTGTTGATTATTTATTATTTCCACCAGAACTTTTTAAATATCTGTGTTCCTGATTATATGTGATGGTCTAGAAACTTAGTAGTTGTACAGAAGGCAGTAAGTACATTGATAGAAATTAAGTATTGCTACCAGTAGTTTTGAGCGAGCTAATTGGGTTTTAGGAATCAAAACTCTTTCAGACCTAATTATTATTTCTTCCTTTTTTTTTTTTAACAGGAAAAATTGTCTGAATCTGTGAATTTACAGAAACAGTTAACAGAGGAGCTAGAAATAGTCAAGCAAGTATGTTGAAGGTTCTTAAAAATATAATTACTCTCATTTTTGGTTTTTACTGTTTTTTGTGGAAGGGAGTACTTCTTTCTCCCTTGATGCTGGTATAGACTATACTTTCACACTGATTTCAGTGCAGAGTGGTTCTTTTGTTACTACACAGCTTTTGATTAGAATTGGAGAATATTGATCCTTAAGTTTCTAGAGCAATAACAGTTCTCTGCTGTTGAATTCAGGTAGGAATCGTAAGGCAAGCTGGATCAGATGAATTGGATAATAATGTAGTGGTACCTTTCTGGTCTGAAGTGTTCTTGAAGTGATTTTGCTGTTCTAAGGCAACAGTGTGCCTAATCTGCAGTCCTAACGTTAGCTACTTTATATGTCAACCAAAGCTTTAGGAATGAAAAAATAGATGTACTTGTCAATTCTACCTGATATTTACCAGGAAAAAAAAGGTAGTGAGGAATGTCTTGTTTCTGTCTCCATATCTCTCTGTAACTATGAGAGAAAAAAATCAGAGTTTCTATGAAACTTAGCCTTCTTGTCTCTCCTAAAGAAAATTTCCAATTACCTGTAAGTCTCATGTCATGTATAGCTTGGATTCAAAACCAAGTAACTTTGCTGTTTCCTGCTTGTACTGACCATCACCCTGTCAGCCCCTGTTCCTACGAGCGGGCCACCTTTCTTCTCTCCTGCGCTGCTACACGTATTCCTTGTAGGCTTTTCATGGCTACCTGCTCCCCCAGATGCCGTGTACTAAAATGCGAGATACAGTTTAAAAATGTTTCTGTGTACTGTTATATTAAGATTAGTTTTTCTGGTTTTGCTCATATGCAAGGTTCAGCACCTTCATTATCACCTTTTATTCCGTGAATGAAAGAGAACTGCTTGAAAGCTTTTTCCATTAATATTGTGATGTTGCCATCTGTGCACTGGGGGACAGCAGGGAAATAAACTGGATTCTTTTTTGGATAAAATTTAACTGGAAGTATGTCACGGTAGCGCACCTCATGTGTCCATTTGCTACTGGGCATTCAGTCTCCTGCTCTAGACTAGAGCAGACGTTCAGTCTGTCAGTCTAGAGTAAAGCTAGTACAAAGTACGAACCCCAAAATGCAAACAGTATGGCCACCAGGTCCTCAGCATCGAGAGCTTCAGTTCATGTACCTGCTCTTACTGGGAAGGTAGGCTTGGCCGAAGATGGTTTCAGCTGGAGTTGTAAGTGGCCGCGATGCCCGTTCCCTACCGCACGAGGTCCTCGTACTTTTATTTTCTGTCAACGAAGGCTGTGTGATGGTGAAGGTCAGCTTTGCAGTACAAACCTCCAGGGGATAAATACTCTTGATTTCCTAGTAAACGTTTTAAGTGTCTGCTGTTGAAAAGGTTCCATACAGTGAAATAAAAGAGAAAAAATAAATTATATGTAATTACAGCACTGAGTGACCTATTTTAGGAGATACAAGCAGGCTTTTAATGGAAATTTTAGTTCTGTTTGTACTTGGTGCATTTTCAAGCATTTCATATATATTTCTGTAGTTCAGGACCAATGTTGATGCTGAGATTCGTGGTGAAAAGTTGTTTAAAAATAGGCTACTTACAGTACAGGTCGCCATTTAACTTACGGTGGTGCATTTCTGCTTGAGCTGAAGTTAGCAAAATGAGTTAATGAGTACGTTATTGAGCCCTAATGGCCTGATTAAAAGTAAACAAACAAACCGACTTAGGTATGTGTGTAAGGTCTTCTGAATTCAATTCAAACATTTTTTTTTTTTTTTTTCAATCACTGCCTTCCTGAAAAAAACCAAGGTTTTAAATGAGGATATAGGCTGCTAGTCATATACTGGAGTTTCTTTTGTAGTATTTCTGTTGTTTGCTAATTGTGAATTGCAGAGATTACAGCTTAATTGGGGCCAGCATACAAATATTCTGGTTAAGGAACATGTTTTGTTAGTACCGATTCATTAAACAGTGCTTGAATCAGTAGCTAACAGGACAAGCAAACTCCTAAAATTATAAATATTGCTAAATTTGAAATGAGGTAGTGATGATTTTCTAGTATTGGTCTATGACAATGAAAATATATTGATTGATATCTATTTACTTTGAGATTGTGATGTAGCACTGTGTTTGGGTCTTCCTTGAAATCATATGGAAGGTGAGATTGGCACATTTGAGTACCCAAATCATGTCAGAACCATGAATGTGAAATCTGTGATGGTGTCTTTTATCTTCCTGGATGAGTCTGAGTGTATTCTGTGCTGCCCGAAAGTCGTGGGTCATACCAACCTGCATGATCTCTTCTTCACTAGAACTTTTTTTATGCAGTTATTGTCAGCTGAAGCATCTCAGCTAAACACAGGAAATGCAAAAGGCCATAGAGATAAGATACTGTTTGTGGTATCCCATACTGCTGGACTTGTGTTTCACAGGGCTCAGATTTGCTCTTCTATGCTTATTTATTTCACCCTGCCTGGGAGAAGTAGTATTTGGTTTATTTTTTTTTCATTAGCTTTTTTATTTTAATATATAGTAAAGATACTCAGTTCTTGTAAAGGATGTTTTTGGCATACAATTTTTGTAAAATTAATGAATAAACATAACTGAATTGTAACTACAATTTTTCATGTGGTTTAAAAGAATACCTTTGTCCCAGCGTTTGTGGTGGCTGAATACTACTGGATAAAACCTTCTTCTGGCAGTTGAATTTGTCCAAGGAAAAAAATACACACTGGCTTTGAAAGAAACCTGTACCTTGAAACTGATTCTGTAAGGATTCCACTTCTCTCCTCCAGCCTGCAGTTTCTTACTTGTTGAGTGGCTTCATACCAGATTAAGACAAATGGTCCCATCAGGTATTTATATAGATGAAATGTTAGCAGCTGCAGATTCCAGTTCTGTTGGGTCTTCTTTTATACAAGCAGTTGAATGGGACAGGAGAAAATGTTGCTGAAGCATCCTGTAATCCATCTGTTCTTCAGTGGTGGGGGGCCCTTACCTGCATGAGTAAGAGAAGCCACCGTGTCGCCGCAGTGCCAGCTTCAGTGACTGTAGAATGGGGAAACCTGATGGTATCGTTGCCCTTTGTGCCTCCCTGCTCTAGCAAACAGCTGTGGTTTGTCAGAAAATTTTGCTAATTCAGTTGTAGTGTAGAAAATAGTTTCATTGTAATGTAAGAACCCATTGTTCCTTAATTATTCCTTTAGGTCT
Source organism: Phalacrocorax carbo (assembly GCF_963921805.1). NCBI lineage: Eukaryota > Metazoa > Chordata > Aves > Suliformes > Phalacrocoracidae > Phalacrocorax > Phalacrocorax carbo. The sequence goes on from NC_087528.1 coordinate 4,194,159, forward strand.
TTCACTGTTGAAATCTGGTGATACTTAGTCTGCTATTACAGGGAAATTAATATTCAACAATTGGGTTTCAGAAAAAAACAATGGAGGAGTAAAGACGATTCTGGATTATGAGAGATTAAACCTTTATCTCAAGGAGGTCTTATTTCAAAATGAAGACCTCCCTTATTATTATAGCAATTTTCCAATTACTTTTCTGATGTCAGTTTATTTAAGTAATTCCTATGTGTGCATTTTTAAGATGCCACCCTTTGTCGAGGCCGGTGTGTTCATTTATATTAGTCAAATCTAACATCGGAGCATCTTTTCACTTTTGTCTCCAAGAGTCTTTATCCCGCCTCCAGCCTATTACTGAAGGATAGATACCTTTGCTACTGAAGGCTACCAAATCTTCTTCTGTATCAGCAGGGCCCAGCTCTCCTTGCAGTTGAGTCACACTGTTTCTTACAGCGGCAAGAAAATGCCCTTTACAGAGGCAGTAATTTTGACCTCTACTTCTGTAGATTCATAACTTCTTAGAATCCCTTTTGTTCTCTGAAACATTTCTCGGAAAAAGAAGCGCTATGAGCAGCTTGCAGGAGGGGTGGGTTGTTCTGGTGGTCTTTCAGTGAGTGCTTTCAGTAACGGCCCCCTGCACGGCTTTCAGTGCTGTGCAGACAGCTGTAAACTGAGCTGAATAACAGAAAGACGTGCAGCAATAAGCTTTCGAAGAGTTTGTGTTTCCAGGTAGAGACGATCATGGTGTACAATAGGCTCATCTAATGCTTTGTGATTCCAAAAGAAAAGTCACTATAGTTGCTGTCAAATTAAAAGTTATTTAAATGTATCTCTTATCATTTGTGTTCCTATAACAGAAACCTCCAGACTATGTAACACCAATGTCATCCCTATTCACTAATGGTGCTGCCGTTTGCTACATGTGCAATTACTTCTTCCAATGCTTTATTTTCTAAGAGACCAGAATGTCCCTGGCAATCATCCAGATCGGTATTGTATTGCAAAACCATTGTGAATATGAAGATGATGATGTCCTATATATATGTCATCGGGATTAGTTTACTTATGGCAATATAAATATATATTGTTTGTTAAGAGTAACACTGTACAGGTTAAAAGGCATCCAAAACTGAGACTGGTAGATCATTTTACAGAAAAAGACTTTATGACAAAGTATAGGAAGGCCTGGCTTGAAGGATATGGATTACACAGAACAAATGCTTCTAAGTTAGGAAATAATAATAGAATTAAATCTGCTTTTGTGAACTTAACCGACCTCTCTAGACATTTATATTATGGCAGCTGTCAAATATTATGACATTTCTTCCACAGTATAGGAAGACTTGGTCATTTAGGCTTTTCGGAAACAGAGATTTCAAGGCTAGTTCCTGGAAGGTTATTTCCTACTTATTGTAGGTTCATGGTGTGTTTCTCCTCTTCCCCTACCTGTTTCCCCTCTAGTTCCATTCCCAACCAGGGTATAGTTACACAATACAGTAGGTAGACTGGGAACAGGATATTCACCTAAGTATCCTCGGCTGAGGAATTTGTACAAAGAATTTCTAGCTCTGTGACTTTGTATATTCACAAAGCTTATAACTTAAAATGATTCAGAAAATTAATATAAAGTGACTTTTTCCACAGATTAATAAAAAGCTGAGGGGAAAGATGGTTCATTGGTTTTGGTGCCGGTGAGCCTGTATGTCTACATTTCTGATGAGCAATTTGTTTGTATTTTCTAGTGTAAACTCATCTGTTGTCCAGACCTTTAGTTTGACTTTCTAAATTTACAAATCAAAATTAATTTGAATTAATATTCAGTAGTAAAATGAACAGAGCAATGTCCTTCTCAAAATCAGATTTTACAACATTTAGGGATTACTTTAGCTGAATTAAAAGCTAACAGTTTCTAATTTTCTGTTTTCCATACTTTGTTTATATATAAATTTTATAAAACACTCTTCTGTGATGAGACAGGATAATGATGTAAGAGCAGGAATCAGGCAGAAAAATAAAAACTAGCACTTACTTTGAGAACAGTGTGGACTGAGTGCTGGCATTAGAAGTCTATCTACATGATGTGCAAACTCCAAATTGACTGTGAATTCAGACAATAATAATAAAGTAACATCTCATTAAAGTACTTTTTTAGTATGGAAGTGATGGGGCAGATTAACAGCACCAGGTGCATTTTTATAAAACCTTTCATTTGATTAGATTTACAGTAATCATAGAATTTGTGATTTAATTATTAGGAAAATTATCTCTTTTTGTGAATACCTGGGTTTTGTACATCATACACTTAAAAATTAGCGATTGAATCATCTCACCGTAAATACTAAAGGTATCCCCAGTGCCAACTGCAGTACATTTGAGCTAAATCTGTACTTCTTTGTTAGCTGGAGTTATAACTTTTCAATTAAATTCTATCATCTATAGGAAGCCAAGGCAGCTGTAGAAGAGACAAGAGCCCTGCGAAGTAGGATTCATCTTGCAGAAGCTGCACAAAGGCAGGCTTGTGGGATGGAGATGGACTATGAAGAAGTAATTCGCCTATTAGAAGCTGAAATTGTGGAGCTGAAGGCTCAGCTCGCTGATCATTCTGGCCAAAGTAAAGTAAGAAAAGCAGTCGCCTGTTGTAGTTACCATGGTTTCCTTGCTGTTGTCATGTATCTTGTTTTCATTTTCTTTTCATCTGCTTTTCTAAAGTAGGTCACTGTTTGTCTTGTATTATCCAATAACTGGAATGATGCGTGGTGAAAGGGGTAATGTGAAGTGTGTGAGTCTTCCTTTATCCAGATATCTTTGGGCTGGAAAATAGGAGCTAGAAGCATATGTGGGCCATAGGTTAAAATGGCACATCCCAAGCATTAAAGCACGGAATAGTTTCCAGACTGCAGATATATTGTCTTTAAAGATTATATGTATATATGTACGCTTCTGCATTAATGTAACAATGGCCTTCATATTTTTGGTTCTGTTGGGCAAATAATAACAATATGACATCCAGTGCTGTTCTTAAGGAAATTTAGATTTAATCCAACCTGGGATTCTCTGATCCTGTGAAGATAATCATTTAAATGCTACTAACGGTATCCTGCCAAAAACACCTTTTTTTTTTTTTTCTGAGCCTCATATTTTAAAACCACTTCATCTCCAATGAGGCATTTCAAAAGACGCTAAGAAATAAAATATTTGAGGCACTTTCAAATTTTTCCCCATAATTGCGGATCCATTTTCTGTACACAGTCTCAGTAAGTGCAAGCAGGTTGGCATTTGTGTTTACCTCCTTTTACTCATGAAAAATGGCTGTGCACATAAATTGATGAAGAAAATCTACTGAAATGTTGCCTTATTTCCTCATGAGAATTAATTCAGCATTACAGGGTATTAAAGGTAAAACTGAGCTATGGTATCCAAGCTTACGAAGAAGCAACATAGCAAGTATGTTTAGCCCCTGGGGAGGAATTCCTCTCATCTAGTTGTGAGTGTGTGTGATGAGGTGAATCACCCCCTAGAAGTTCTTCTTTCTGAACATCCCAGTGAGATGCCCCACCTTTTATGTCAGGTATTTTTGAAGAACTGTTTGTCAACATTTTAAGAAATTCAGAGCATGTGGGTTGCTTTCTTAGAGATTTGTTTCTGAGCTGCTAGCTTGAATTCCTGAAATTGAGTGAGCACTTGTGTATCTGAGTTGAGACTTGATTCTCTGCATTTCTTATTCAAAAGAAGCAGTGTCAAGTAGGTACCAACTCTATCGTATACTCTTGAGTATAAAAGAGTGAGGTCCCTCTGACAGCTTACCAGCTCCTTCTCCGATAGTGGGCAGCAGGATTACCAAAGAAAGGTGTTTTAATCAACAGATTCTTCGACATTCAGAGTGATCATGACTCTGCTGCTTTGTGCAGGGTATACAAACAAATGTGTGCACTCATTTGCTTCAAGTAAAGATAATTACTGGGTATTGGTGAGTTTTTTATAAGTTTGGTGATAGGTAGTGGGCTTTCAGAAAAGATCACCTACAGTGATGTAAAAGTTTTTTAATGATAGTGATATTTTCTTAATTTTGGGGAGTATTTTGGTCTAGATCTTCTGTTCAGCAGACAGCGTAAGCTAAACAAGCAAGCCCATATGCACATGAAAACTTCAATTGTGGTCCTCTCACACAAACAGTGCCAGGAATTCAAGCTGAAACCTTCAGCCTCCAGAACTTGATCTGGTGGGACTTACATTCTCTGTAGCTGAAGTACAGAGGGATGCATGGCACTGATCAGTAGGTTACAGAAGTAGAGAAATCCTAGGGCGTCATTTTCTCCGAGATATGCCATAATTGCTCTGTTGGCCAAAGGATGCACAGCTGCAAACTAGCGGACCGCATTTGTTCGCATACGGGCTATTTATGCCACCCTGCTGACCGATACTGTCACTGTCAGGTAGGTATTTTTTGATCCATTCATGAATCAGTTCAAGCTGTCCGAAGTTTCAGCCCTATCACTGTTGTTAGATGCCAGTTTCAACCTTTATATCATTTGCCAAAATCCGTTGCAGTTTGGGAGCTGATTTACTCGCAGGTCAGGCATACCTGCCTCAAGAGCAGCTATGTTTTTCAGAAATGTAGAGAAGAGTGTGTCTTTAAACATTTCAGACACCCATTTCAATTCACACCATGTATCTATGTGAGCCATGAGAGAGAATTATTAAAATAAAAGCCTTAAAATATCTTTCCCAGGATAACATCCAAGACTTGAGAAAGAGAGTTACAGTGCTCGACTGCCAGCTGAGGAAATCAGAATCAGCTAGGAAGACCTTTGAGGTGGCTGCTGAAAAATTGCTACAATTTGTAGAGGTAACTTTGCCTTTCATTTCTACCAATATTTTGTTTGGAAAAGTTTTGTGTTGATGTTCTGAGGAATAAACATAGTAAACTGACTATAAACTAGTTTGCAGAGTTCCTTTCAGTACTAGAAATAAAGAGCATGTGTAAGTAAGTGTACAGATCCATGTAGGAATTTACTTTATCTTTGTTTTGCTATAGACTAAACAAATGAAACTGATCAGATAATTTTTTTCCTCTTAATTTTTCACAGACTCATATAAATTTCTCTGAAATTTCCCAGACAAAAAATGCAGAAAAAGTAATATTTGATAATATTTTGAAATGTTATGAAACAAAAAAGTTATGTTATTTTATTTTCATTTAAAGGGGTTATAATATTTAGGGGTTTACTTTAAAACTTCTAGCTGTGAGAGAGTAGAATAATTACAAATCAAATTCCCCACACTCAAATCGAACATTAAATTATAAGGTATTAACTTTTTGACTGTGTTGATTTATAAACTGTTAACTTCTTGACTGTGGCCAACAGGTTGTGCATGAAATTCTTTCAGATAACTCTACTTCCTCAACAGTTTTAAGGTAATGAAGTGACATAGTTTTTAATGTTGAAATGGCAATATTAATATTGAAAAAACCTACTATTGTTTCAAAGTCTCCAAATACTGTTTTATAGCTATTTTTGTTACGTTTTTGCTGTATGTTTGAGTGTCATTTTATTGGAGGAGAGGGAATGGCATGAATTAAAAGGAGTGTGGCCAGCAGATCAAGAGAGGTTATCTTCCCCCTCTGCTCTGCCCTAGTGAGGTCACACTTGGAGTACTGTCTCCAATTTTGGGCCCCCCAGTTTACGAAGGACAGGGAGCTGCTGGAGCAAGGCCAGCGCAGAGCTGCCAAGGTGCTCAGGGGCTGGAGCATCTCCCTTGTGAGGAAAGGCTGAGAGACCTGGGTCTGTTCAGCCTGGAGAAGAGAAGGCTGAAGGGGGGATCTCATAAGTGCTTATAAATATCTGATGGGCGGGTGTCAGGGCGATGGGGCTGGGCTCTTTTCAGTGGTGCCCAACGCCAGGCCAAGGGGCCACGGGCACAAGCTGGAACACGGGAAGCTCCACCTGAACATGAGGACAAACCCCTTCCCTGTGCGGGTGCCAGAGCAGGGGCACAGGCTGCCCAGAGAGGCTGTGGGGTCCCTTCCCTGGAGACATTCACACCCCGCCTGGACGCGGCCCTGTGCCCCTGCTCTGGGGGTGCCTGCTCCAGCAGGGATTCTGTGAATTATAAATTAGGCTTTCAGGATACAGCTGCATTAAATACCTCAGAATTAAAAAGCAGTTAGTTATTACATAGCTATGGTTGCTTGAATGTTTCCATGAAGTAATTATAATGTGCTACAGATTAGTTAAAAGTGCAAGGAACCTTAACAGTGGGTTATAATTTTTTTTACTATTACTGTTTTTTAGATTTGCCCAAGTGGTATTGCATCATCATTAAGCATATAAATAAATTTACAATGTAGATCCATTTAAGTTTTATTACTTTTCTTGTTTCAAAAGGTACCTAGGAATATTCAGCAAGATTTAGAGCAGCCTTTGGTCCTTCAGAATATTACAATGATTGAGCCTATATACCCCAAATAGTGTTCCATTAACATTTATGCAACAGTAAAGTTGTTTGGTCTCTCTCCTGCCAACTTTTTCAGTGAAGCTCTCAAGGAAATCAAATATATTTAAGTGAAGTTACCCGGAACTTTATTTCAAAAAAATCGGCAGGATCTGGTCAGCTGTTACATTGGAGATGTCTGTGTTCTCATATGCTAAATCCTAATCAATTAAATGCACTTCCCATTGGCACTGCACAAGAGTGATGTTGCATGTTTTATGAAGTTCGTAGACTTTATTTTAGTAAATGGTTTGAAGTATAAAACACAAAGCTGAGGTGACTGACTCACTAGCAGCATAGAAGATAAGAACTGGGTCCCTAAAGCAGTGTCCCTTCATAAATGCTAATATCAAACTTACTTTTAAGTAAGTTACTTTCCTGACACCCACTGAGTTCTCCACACTAGATTTTGAGACATGAATGTTGTTTGAATTGAACTTTCCTAGTACCTTTATTGCACAGACAGAACTGCTACTGAGGCAAATTCATCAGTTTGGTAGTATGAATCTGTCTAGTTCATACAGTAAGACCAAAACCAATCTAGAAACGCAAGTTACATTATTAAAAGTAACAATTTCTTTTATGCTCTTTCAAATAAACACCATTTTTTTGTTCTCTTAGTGACAGAAGAACAACATTGTCTACTAAAGCATGGTTGGGAAGGATTGGACCAACTGTCACAACAGCTCTTGCAGCAGAAGCCAGAGACCTCGCCAAGTCTGTCCGTGCCATTTTGGAAGTAGATTGTGAGTGAGTGTGTGCGTCTTTGTGTGCGTGTCTGCACGTACACACACACAAGTACTTCCTTTCTTCCACCCAGCGTTGCAGCTTTAGCATCTTGCTTGCTAATGGAGAGTAGTGTGTTTCAGGAGTCTCCGTGTGGGGCTTTTTCCAAATGCAGGAAAAGGATCCTGCGCAGAGGTTCTGTTTGGGTTGAGTTAGGACTGTGGGGTAGGTAAGGGGTCCAGAGCCCGCTGTTTCTCAGAATGCTGGAAGACCTACAAACCCAGGAAAAGGGCTCCTGCTGCTAAGGGCCTCGTTTTTCTAACCCTAACCGTTACCCTAACCTAAACTTACCCTGCCCACAGTCAGAAGCTTCTCCTACAGTTGGACTCTTCATATGGTGATTTGGCCACTTTCCTGTTGTGTGCTTCACCCAGCAGAATTTGTCCACTGTATCATTTTTTCATTTCATTTCTTTCCAAGATTACAGAGCTGCCTTAATTCTGGCTGCTTAAGATTTAGGCAGTACTTTGTAGGACTGATACAGAATGTGGAACGAGGGAAAACTAGTATCTGTCTGGAATTAGAAGCTGTTTTCCCTATTAATACCCTAAAACAGTAAGTGCATTTCCTCCTTAACTTTAAGCAGATATCCCAGGGTAGTTTATTGCATGCATTTTACCAGTGTCAAATGGGTGTAATAATAATAATGACCTTATTTAAGTAAGTTGGGTATATTTTCTAATTCACTTAAGGCTACGGAATAAACGATAGTGAGACCTTTACAGAAAAGATAGAGTAAACAAAGAGCAAAAAAGTAAATTAAATAAATCTTTAACAAACAGTGTTTTCAATTATAATGAAGTCACAGAACATTTTTTTGGATCATAAATACTCTTCCAGGAAAATGCATCAGGTATTTCCTTCTATTATTTCTGATAGCATGTATATGTTGTTTATTAATTGTCGGTTGAAAATTTCTTCTGTTTATGTTCAGCCAAAGCAAGGAGTTTTGTTCCTCTTTTACTCTTCTTTTACTAGCTCTTAATAAGAATATGGTTGTTTGCTAAATCAAGAAAATATTTATTCTTCTAAGGTTTAACCTGGGAGTGGGTAGACATTTCTGAAAAGACCTAATAATTCAGAGAGATTCAATACATTTCATCCCATTCTAGAAGGCTTGGCCAGGCAAGTGATAAGTTCTATGCAAGCTGAAATTAGTCGCCTGTTACAGAGTGCAGTAAAGCCAATGGCTGGTACTGGAGACTTCAGTGATTTGCTGCCACAGAGCAGATCATTTAGAGAATGGTCAGTGGATTCAATTTTTTCTTTTCACTTTTGTTCTTCTGTTTCCCCTGCCTTTTGCAGGGTCTTTACTTTCGGGGTCATCAACAGCTTTTATCTAACACAGACCTCACGACAGGAAAAATGGAAGTGTAATATTAGGAAGTTATTTTAGTTCTGTTAATAGCATTCATCAGTCTTCCAAAAACAATACACCGAGGACTTTCTGTAGTTCAAGATCATCTTGCTCTAAACATTAGGAGGAAGAAGTCAGAAGTAAGCATCACATGGGATTATAAAGACTTGTGTTTTCTTGTCTCAAAAGACATCACCCGAAACTTATTGGAATATTTCCATTGACCTTGATGGGATTTAAACCAAAGTGGTGAATGCAGTCTGAGTCAACAGGGTTTTAGAATATAAGCTTTAATAACTCAGATACAGATCTTTTTTCCAAGATGCAAAGGATGCATCAGAGTGAGAAGGTTTCTCCAAATCTTTAGAAATTCAGAGCATTATTGTTAAGGATTTTTAAAAGTGAGTTTTGAAGTCAGGAAATGCCCTTGAGGAAACAAATCCTCCAGAGCTTTTAAATCTGGTATCGGTTCATCAGCAAAAAGACAGATATTTTTATTTAAAATTGGATGTGAATGGGCAGATTAAATCATTCATAGCACCGGAGGACAGTGCAGGGTCAGTGTCAGTTCAGCAGCACCTTCATCAAATTATAATTAGAATATGAAGTTATTCCAGAGTGTGGGGTTTCTTGTCCTGGAAAAATTAAAGCAGAAAATTAATGCTAAAATGAGGAATATAAAGATTTCCAGAATCATGTAAAACTACCAGAATTTCCTGACTATTATGCTCTATTTTCATATGGGAATGTTTACAAAATGTTATTCTGCTGAATTTACATGAACATGTATCAAATAGTGTCTTAATGAAGAGTTTATTGCTGTAGGGAGTGAATGTAGCCTGCAGTTTCATTTGGAGATACGTGTATATCCTCAGGTCATCAACAGAAATCTCTTTCCATTGGTAAAAATTATGCTAGTTCATGACCAATTACTGTAATAAACTGCATGCAGTTGGAAATCTAAGAAACAACTGGGGCTTACTGTACGATTCCTGGTTCAGATCATCGAAATGATGCTATATTTTGATCATATTTACCCATAGTTGAGCAGACATGTCAGTTCTAATCCAGCTTAGCTGGACTGATTTGTTAAAATAAAACAGAAATGGCCTGACACATTACAGGAGTTTTTGGAAACCTGGTGAATTACGATTGACAAAAATCATGGTATCAAAGATTTTAATATCCTTTTTACATTGCTTGGGGATTAATTTAGAAAGGGGCCAGATAGATATGTATGTTGAGGGAATGTTTCAAGATACAAAAAATGTCTTATTTGACGTTATTTATGCAACACTTACCTATTAAATCACTCTATGGAGAAAAAAGCAAGGTCGGAAGATAATAAAATTGTTCGGAAGTGTCCAGAATATTAGAACTAGAGTGACTCTGGTGGCCAGGAGAGGAGATAATTGGTTTTCCACCACTGACAATGGTAGAGTTTTGTCACACTGAGTTGTTTCTATCACACTACGCAGGAAATCGTGCGAGGAAAACTTTTAGTTCTAAATGCAGCTGAATTCTAACATGTGCTTGTGTCAAACGTAATAGGTAGGATACACGCTGGAAAGCTCTGGAGCCATAATAGGGATCCATTTTATGAACCTGAAAGTTAAAAATAGCACTGCAGAGGATTTAAAGATTGAACGTCATCCTTCCGAGTTCATACTGATCTGGAGAGTATTACACATAGATTTGGGCTCTGACGAGCTTGTGTACGAGATTAAAGCTTTAAAGCTCACTCTTTCTCTAAAAAAAAAAAAAAAAAAGGCAGTTAAGGCAGACTAACCGTTTAATAGCATGCTGCCTGCAGTCCTCTGTGCCAGATTCTCACAAAATGTTTCCCATGTGATCCTCAGTTTTCTTGCAGATGGGCTGTCATAAAAAGGGGGCTCTCGTGTATGTAGCACTTCATAAATATCATACATCAAAGAAAAAAGCATAATAGACATTACTTTGCAGACTAAAGGCTTCCCTTTTTCCAGAAAGATGTCCACAACTTAATAATTTGTTCATAAAATCTTAGAGAATTGGAGTGGCTATTTTTGAGGTTGCTAAGTGGATAAAAATGCATAGCTGGGCAACTGTCATGATATATTTTACCTTCTGAGTAGATCTTCTCTTTCAGTATTTGCTTCATTTTGTACAACACGAAGTAAAGGAGCCCTAACAGAAATACTTTTTAGATTCATTTACAACACCTGTGAAACAAAGTCGAGGTGCAAGGCATGATTGTGGAGTGTTCTTCCCAAGGAAAACTGCTTCCCTTGTTAAATATCATCCTTGCCATCCAGGTCAAAATGACATATTTATGAATTAGCCACACAAACTGTCCTCCTCCTGGGTGATAACGTGGCATTTTGCCTGAGAAGAGGTTTCAAGGAGTTCAGTGTATTCCTGAAAACCTCCAAGTACATATTGCCTTGTGATAATGCTGCAGATCAGTTTTCAGCTTTGCAGGTTGAGCGACAGCTCTGTGAAGTCAGTTTGGCAATTCTTCAAGCGAGGGCTCTGTCTAAAAAAGAAAAGAAAAACCAGCCAACTTGTTTTCCAGTGCTTACTACTACAGGAGCCTCAAGATCCAGAAATACAAATAAGAAAGTTATAAACAGAATAATCAAGCTCATCCTTTGAAAGATTCATCCTTCATCTTCCTGAAAGACTGTAAGCTATTTTTAGAAACTAAGTCCTGAGAGGCCTTTTTGTTTTGTAGAATGCAAGCATCTTCTGAAGACATAAAGAAAATTGCTTTCATCATACAAAGGACAATAATGCCTCAGTGAAAGAACTGTAGCATTTTAATGTAGTAGCTGGCTGCACTGAGTAGATCATATGGTGCAAATCATGCTAAAAAAAATTGAGAAAGCATTTTCTTCTTTTTCTATTACATAATTAGAAAAGAAATACAGTTGGTACTAGTAATGGCTAAAATCTGATTAACCCTGGTACATACTTATCTCTTGATAAAATAGCAGGCAATCAGCATTTTGAGATGTGCGCTAGCATAATGCAGCTTTCACGTATTTTGACTGCTAATTTCCTCACTCCGCCTCGGAAATCTCTATCCAAAAATACAACCTTGCTCTTGTTGATATAATCCCGCTCATCAGTATCCATTAAGTGCTACGAAGCCTGCTTCCCTGCTCGGCAGGAACTCAAGCAGTACATCTTCAACTATTTTTTCCCATCGTGTTCCTTTAATCTGTTGTCAGCCTGGGATGTGACACATGGCGATCATGCTGAAGTTCACTAAAATCATCTCCAAATTAACACAGTTTCCAAAAATCCTACTTACCTTACTGATATTGATCTTGCTAGTTGGTCGCAGTAGCCATTATACATCTGACTGTGAAGATCCTACAGGCAGAAGTTTAGTTGCCCAGTTTTTGTATTCATTTTCCTTGAAGGGTGACTATCTCTAAAAAGGCAGCAATAGAAGCTCTGGTGGTCAGCATCCATTAGTGCTTGTTCTCTTGATAGTTGCTTTTGATTTTTGGACCACAAAGTCTTACATCTTAAGCATCAAAAGCTGAAATACGGAATCTCTCCGTTTCTTCGGTAGGGTTTTTTTAACTGTATTATGGTCAGTTGCCGAAAGCATTGCGTATTCAGCAGTGTTAGTTGTCCCTTCCCATTCTTTTGACAGTGTTGGTGGAAGAACGTTATGAGGTAGAGTGGAAAGTCTTCAAAATAATAATTTTGCTATTCTGAGAAGAACTAATATTGTTAAGGGATCTTGTTTCTTTTATTCTTTTGTTATTACAACAAAATTTTTATTACAACAGAATTAAAGCCATGTATGTTATTACTATTTTGTTCTTGAAATTAAATGTGCAACAGTGCTCTAATTTTGTACAGGCTGTAGCGCATCAGAAGAGTTCTGAAAAAGTAAGCATGGGCTGTTCCCTCCCCCCCCTTTTTGGTTTAGGCTGTGCATCAAAATCCAGATGTAACTGGGTAGGGCATACCCTGGCTAACATGACTTTTGTTAACTGGGATAGGGGTATTAAGTATGCATTTGCAGAGGCCGAATAACAAAATGTGAGTCTTCTGTTGACCCCAAGAATATTGCCTGATTGCTGGTGTATGCTGAAACTCATGCTGCTAAGTCTTTTTATATTTTTAGTATCAGAAAGAGAAAATTGTTTCCTGAAAGATCATCTTTCTGGGGACAATGCTGCATTGGGAGGATAGCACACCCTTAATATTCTTTCAGCTAATAACCTAGAACTGTACCTTTTCTTCCTTACTGGAAGAGCTGCTTGTCAAGGAGCAGCATAGTGATAACTAGAGAGATAACTCTGTGTGTTCATTGTTCTGGCAAGGCCATAAATGTTTCAGTGAATTACTGAAATCAGAAATAGAAGAGACCTATTAAATAATACAATGTATATTCTGAACGCATCTGGACAGGTCCCCTTTTTAATAGTTTTTGACTAGTAAAAGAGGTAAATCTTAAATTCAGTGCTGTATGCTTTAAAGATGAAGAGGTTATGTTTGTCAATTAAGTGTTTCCTGAGACAGTACTTCCATTAGAAAATACGAATTTGGTGAAATTGGAAGTTTCAAAGGAATAATATGTTTTTAACAAAAAGAGGTGAGTTTTCCCAAAAGACAAGTTATCAACTGTTTTATCCAGTGGAAAATTTCAGTTTTACTAGTCCCTGAAGGTTGAAGAATTTTTCCTCAACCAAAAATATTTAATGGGAAGGTTAATTTAACTTCTGTAGAAAGTAATAATATTACCTTATTAAAGGAACTTTTTACTGTTGAATCTTTTCTGAGTAGGCATTTAAAAAAAAAAAAAAAGATAAATCCCAGAATGACATTGGTGATTTTGGAATGTGAGCTGCTGTCCTGGTTTCCACTGGGATAGGAGTTAATTTTCTTCCTAGTAGCTAGTACAGTGCTGTCTTTTGGATTTAGTGTGAGAATAATGTTGACAACACACTGATATTTTAGTTGTTGCTAAGAGGTGCTTATACTAAATCAAGGACTTTTCAGCTTCCCACTCTCTGGCAGGGGCACAGGGAGCTGGGAGGGGGCACAGCCAGGACAGCTGGTCCCAACTGATGAAAGGGATATTCCGTACCATATGACGTCACGCCCAGTATATAAACTGGGGGCAGTTGGCCGGGGGGCAGTATCGCTGCTCGGGGACGGGCTGGGCATCGGTCGGCGGGTGGTGAGAGGTTCATCACTTGGCTTTCCTGGGTTTTGTTCCTCTCTCTCCCTTTTTTTTTTTCATTTTCACTATAATTTTTAATTTTTCTTTTATTTTATTACGATTGTTAAATGGTTCTTGCCTCAACCCTCAAGTTTTCTCACTTCTACTCTTCCGATTCTCTCCCCCACCCCGCTGGGGCGGGGTAGGGTGAGCAAGTGGCTGTGTGGTGCTTAGTTGCCAGCTGGGGTTAAACCATGACATCTGGTCATCAGCAGCTCCTTCTGCTTGCTGAATTTTGAGCTCATGGGGACTGATATCTTTTGCCACAAAATTCTGGCACTGAATCCTCATGTAGTATCTTGGCATTATACCAAATGGTGTCAACTTCTCAAGAACAATGCTCCAAAATACATTTGTTCTTACACAAGAGCAGGAGTAGGTGTGCCTGTGGCATGTCTTCCTGGCTTCCACTGACTTCTGAAGTCAACAGGAGACATAAAACCTCTTTCTTATATAGTAGAAGCATCTCCCAGTTGTCTTGAATTTATAATTTAGTTACCTTCTTGTTTGCTCAGTCTCATCTTGTAGAGACAACATAGAGTGAGACACAATAGAGCAAGAGAGGAGCTTCATGCTGCTGCTGAATGCATCGCTTGATTTAGTCTCTGTGGGGCACTGGTTTTCTGGTTTCCACCTCTGCTCAACGGAAAACTCCATAGGAACTGGGAGCAGCTGTCTTCCAATTCAACATGTGCCCTGGGCCGTAGGTCCCTGCTATCAAGCACACACTGTGAGTGAGTGACACAGTGCAGAAACAGTGGCTACTACACAGTTTGTCCAAAACTTAAACTTAAGGTAGCAAGAAATTGTAATATTATTTTTTATTAAATTACAGAGTACCCACATTCCTTTCCTGATCTGAAAACTTTTTGCTGTTGCAACAAGGGAATATAGTTTGGGAATTGAAATAAACTTATAGTAATTTTCCTTTTACATCTTCCATGATGTAATCTGAGAATAAACTTGACTTAATTTTAATTGTTCCAATACATAGCATCAAATACACATGAGATGAGAAGTGGACCCCTTTTGCCCTGTAATACAGAGATTGCTGAACTTTTGCCTCATTCTGAAAATGAGAAGGTTTTGTTAAAAAAACAGCTTATCAGCAACTCTTTATATACACTACAAATAAATGAAAAGGTGAACAACTTACAGACTTTGAGAAAAATTGAAATTCAGAGTTGCATAACAGGGAAAATAGTTTCTATAATTCTCAGGAAAAAAGTCCAAATGTGTTTAATACAAATTTACAAGGACACAATCTGGAATTTAAAAGCTTGTTCTACATATCTGTTTACTGCAGGAAGACTTTGAATTTTCTGCAGATCATTTAAATTTCCAATTTTGCCTCCATGGTAAATGAGAATGAAGAGTTGTGATTTTGACAGTGTACCTCATACTGTAATTCCAAAAGGAAAATCTATCTAAGAATTTTAAAAAGTTTCATTGCAACAGAAAGGAAGCCTTCCACTTGAGAAATGTAATAGTGTGCAGTCCTTCAAATCTTCCCAATTTAAATTAAATTGAGTGTGCATGGATAGTAAATTAAAAATGGAGCACTAGACCTGTGAGACAAGTCCATTCTTCAGTCTGTAAATCTAAGATCATCTGCTTTATTTCCATCATTTGTACACCTTGATTAGAATTATCCCCATTTTAAGGAAGCAGCAGGCTCGCTCGTTCCTGGGAGGGAGCGAAAGGCAAGGACTTAACAGAAGTCTCCTGAGTTAAATAACAATTTTATTTTTCTGACTAGGTGTCATAGCAATATTTCTTCATGGAAAGTAATCTACTATTACTAGAATCTGTTACAATATAGATGATGTTCTTCTGCATTCTTAGATAAATGTCAAGTTCGTTAGTGATTTATAAAAATACGTTGTTTCTGTTTTATCGTTACTGTATGTTGTATTTATGCAGCGCATGGTCATTGAACAACAATGTCAGTTGGTGCCTTGACTGTGGAACAATGTCAAGTAGCACCTTCACACTGTCTCTTACCCTCTTGAAGGCTTCCATTAGAGAAGGAGAATGCCTAATGAGGAAGCAGACTTAAGAACGGAGACAGCCAGCGTAGGGTCTGTTGAGGTTTCCTGAAAGAGTTTTGCTGGTTCTGGATTCTTGCAATTTTAATTGTAATTGTTATCTTTTGGTACTGTGTGTTTGATGCTATGTGTCAGTGCTGTGTACTTGACCCGAATTACATTTTTAATGCATGGTTATCCACATATTTCAGAGTAATTTAGAATTACAGCTGTGGTTTCCAAGCTGTAGTTTGTCAACAGCCGCTGAACTCTTATAACTGATTTACAACTTGTTTACAGAAACTTAGCATTTTTACACTCTTTTCAAGGACAAGATTCATTATGATGATCTATGAGTATTTTTGAGGGTGGGTAGTGATGCCTGACTCAAAACAATTTGCAGTCACTGAGCTATAGCATCACTGCTGAAATAGCGACGTTTAAGTACATACCTGTGCTTAAAAGCAGTGCCTATAATGTTACATAAATAAGGCCAGTGAAGCCAAATCAAGGTGGAATGATTTATTAGAAAGGTAGTAGACAGCAAAAAAACTTTCACAGTTTCACCTTTCGCTGTGTTTTTGTTGTTGTTTTTAGTTTTGGGTTTAGTATTATTATTGGGGTGTGAGTTCAGGTGCTATCTGACAAGCCTAAAAAACATACTATAAAGCCTATTTCTTTTGCCAGGATTGGTTTGGTTTTACAACAAATACTTGGAAGGAGGCAAGAGAAGAGTTGTTCAGCACATAATATAAGTAAATTATTTCTGTGAACACAAGACACAAAAATGCCTTGCAAATGGGAAGCAGAAGCAATGTCTGTGCGTAATGTAAATTACACAAAAGCTCAGAAAACTAGCACTCAGATGGTACTTTGCCATCAAGGAATCAGAAAAGCTTTGGCTAAAAAGTACCTCCAGCAATTAGGTTGTTCATCCACCTGCCTCCAGCCACATGAATTATATCTGCATTAGTCCAAACAGGTATTTGTCTGGCACATTCCACAGCTTCTGTAGGCTAACTATTTCCATCCTTAATTATTTTCACCATTAGAAAGCTTTTCCTTTGGCCTAAATCCTCCTCATTGCAACTTAAGCCCATTACTACTTGTCTTCATCCCTACAGTTATTGAAAACACCCTACTGCTTTCCTCTTTATGGCAGCTTTTAACATATTGGAAGACCATATCGTGTCTCCACTCCATTTTCTGTTCCCCAAAATAAACTGAGTAATACCAGTCTGCTCAGTTTTTCCTTACAGAGCATGCCTCTTAGCCATTTCATCACCCTTGCATTTCTCGGAATTCCCTCCAAGTCACCAAAATTGTATTTGAGTTCTGTAGCTGAGACCTTCCAGTGGGAGACAGAAATGGAAGAAGTTTGTTCGCTGTAAGATGTAGCACGCCAGCTCTGAAGTCCCCAAATGGTGTTCCCTCCCCCTGACAGAGCTTCATGTTCCTGATTCGTATGAAGTTCAGGCTTTCCTGTACTTCCAGAGCCTGTTCTGCTGAACCAAAGGCCACCTAGACATACCCAGCTTGTTTTGTGCAGCTGATTATTTGCACCTATGGTAGCACTTTGCTTTTGTCATTATTGAACTACACCCTATTTATTTCATACATTTGATCCAGTTAGTCAAGCTCTCACAAAATTCTAATCCTGTTTTTCAATGACATTGCAAAGAAATGTCTGTTTACAAAGGGTTTTAAATCCTGAATTATCCCTGAACTCTCCTGACGTGGACTAAAACAACGTTTTGTTGAATGTGAGAGAGGAATGCCATCGTTTTCACCTAACTGGTCTTACTTGTGGGTACTGTTACTGGACCTAGGAATTAAACGCCACTTGTTTAATTGGATGGCTGAGAATCCGAGCATTACAGCTTGTAATTATGTACAAGCAGAGAGGCTAGATAAAAGGTGACACTAATAAAGATGGGATAATTTTATAGCCTGATCAAATAAAAAAATATATTTCAAGTACCAATTATTAACAAGTTGCTAGCTAACTTATTGGTGATTGAGCATGTCTGTTAGGCCCAATGTTTCACAGCAAGGAAAAAGACAATTCAATGTCTAAAGCCTGTATTTAAGACAGTTCTTTAGTATGACCTAGATTTCAGAACTCTGTTGTAGCTGCTAGAAAAGCAATTTATTCTCTCTCCATTCAGTTACCTTTAATGAGAAAAGATGAGTCAGGTTTTGAATAGGCACTGTCTGTACTGACTTTCAAATCAAAACATTTTAATAATGAAAAACAAGTAAGTGATATTATACCTTAAAATGCAGATGAGCTAACAAGATTAGTGCAGTCTCATTAGGTTAATTTCCAGCATCTCTGAAGGAAGACTTCATTAAAGAGCAGACCTTTAAAAGTCTATGGATTCATTTAGTTCATACTGTGACCCCACTATGAAAAAAATTAATTGACTTTGTCCCTCTTCCCATACAAGTTGTACTTGTTCTTGGTAACTATGGAGACTGAAGCCAAAACTCTCCAGAATCAATGATTTTACTGGATGGTAAATACTTCCTAAATTGTCCCTCTAATAATTTCTGTTGACATAATGTTTAGAATTTTAGTGCATTAATCCTGAATTACAGTATGATGTTTTGACATGGGGGGGGGGCGAAAATCCTTCCAAATTTTGTAGCATGGAGATGCAGCTTGCTCACTGTCAGAGGAGACACAGAGGTGAGACGGGAATTGAAGGCTGAGATCCCGGTCCCAGACCAGCTCAAGCTGAAGCTGAAGTCTCAAGCTGAAGGCTGCCCTGCCTCCTCTTCCGATTTGCAAGCCCAGGTCAGAGAGAGCCGGCTGCTTATCGGGAGAGGGGGGTGCGCCCCGTCTCTGTGTGGGTACGTGCGTATGCACGCCACTCGGGGAGCGACGCCCGTTCTCTCTGGTACCAAAAACCAAAGTAACCCCTACTGTATGGAGCTCAGCCAAGGAGCTGTGCGCACTTTTGCGCAGCCAGTGCTGAGCTGAGTTGCTGTGGCTACGCGACGGTGAGCATCCTGAGGGAGCTGGATTCAAGCTGGCAGGGGGAAGGAGCGGGCCTTTGTTTCGAATATCAATGTATGCTAAAGCTATCAGTGCTCATCTTGTCTAAGAGGGTTGGTATGCTTTTCTGTCAGTTCCTTCAGTTGTCACATTCTTTCACTTTTTTTCAGTAGGTAGGAGTGAGAAGCTGAGGGCTAGCAGAGTTACTTAGACATATATGGCGCACAAGTGTGATAATTTCAGTGGAAAGAAGTACAGAGACCGTTGATTGCCAAGAATGATATGGGAAGCTTTTTAAAAGTACATTTTAAGGAGAATTTGCAAGAGTAAAACGTAATTGCTGGGTGCTCATGAAGGAGACCTAAATGAGGTGCAAAATGTACGTAAGTCTCACACTAGATGATGTATTGCCTCATGCCATACAGCGTATGTATCATTAACTGGGAGTTAAGGATGGAGATCTGGCTTTGCCTTAGCAATTGCTACGGGTATTATATTTGAATCCTTTGCAGTTAAGGTAAAATAACGTATGCTGAGTTAGGCACATGGTGGATTTTTTTTTTCTTCAGATTTATAACAAAAAAAGGGAAGGTATCTATCCGAGTTTCGAAGAACTTTTGATGTTATTTATAAAATATACTGGCTTTAAAGTCACGTCTTCCTGTAAATAAAACCCTTCTTTCACTTATGTGTAGCTACAGCGGTTTTTGTAACAGGCTAAAAGGATATCTTGTATTAATGTGTTTGTACAATTCTTGCTTCAAAAGGAAAAAGTACTGCTTTGGTCTGGACTTACTGAGCAATGAGCTCAGCAGAGAGTAGTTCTGTGTCTCTCGGTTGTGGGTGGTTTATGCCAGCCCCCTGCGCAATTTAATTTCATCATCAGTGCAAAAAAAGTAAGATATTACTTAGCAAGAAAGGCATATCATGTAATACTATTGCTTTTTACATCTCAGACAATATCTGATCAATTCTAATTTTAGACAGTCATTTTAATTTGTTACTGATGAATGCTTTCTAATTAAACTTATATTTAACAATCACATGCGTCAGTGAGCAATGCGAGATGACAGTGATGGAAGTGGGTGCATAGCACAATAGATGGTGACAAGAGAATTGATCCAGTAAGGAAGGGAGGAGACGGATGAATTCCGGAACAGAGAGTAATCAGGGGAGTGAGAGAGTAGGGAAACTGAGGAAGAAGTAAATGGTTTAGAGCTGGGCCGTACAGCGAAGTGTTCCAGGCTATTCCTAATTACCTAGTCCTGGTGGTGAGTTCCCTGTGTGCAGAGGCTCGTCTTTCTGGAATAAGAGTGTGTTCCTCCACATTCTTTTAATCAGCTGGAAGAGGATCGTACCAATTCAGAACAAGAATGCCCTCAAGAGAGTACTTACTTGTATGAATTTAACTTTCTTCAGCCTACGTGGCACCTGTGTAGAATTCCCCAGTTATGGACCATTTCTCTAATTTTATATTAAATAATGTGTTTCCTGTCTTGTCTTCAGCAGTTTGAGATTTGTAGGCATAAACAAAATTAATTTCAAATTAACTTATGCAAATATTCCTCAGAAATTAGTTTGTAAGTGTAGTGTATTCAGTCAGCAATGGAAATAACACATTCTTGACCCGTTGCAGACAGACAGCATCACGGCAACAGTCAATACTGGAAGGCTGTAGAAAAAAGCCTGCAATTAATTCCTTTTTTAAAAGCTGAATGAGACTGAAAAAAATGTAATGGGGTACATGCTTACCATTTTGGAGACCTTATCAGGGAGTGCTGCTACCTATATGATCCTCGGGTACTGTATTTCTCTTGCTGTGTCACTAAGACTCTGGTTTTGGAGCCTTTAACATTAAAATAAAACACCTTTGAGTTGGCAGACTAAAGCAGGTGGGAGCCACTAGAGGATAAGGAGCACTGGTATGTTATTTTGCAGCCTTCTCTGTGGAAGAGGGAGATTTCTGCATTCTGCAGTTTTCTGATTTTCTGCATTGTCTCCACCTTAGCACAGATTCTTCAACGACAATAAACAAAAGAATTGGGGGGGGAGGGGGGTGGTCACTGCATTCTTATGTATTTTCACTGGACAGCCAGTAGCATTTTAGTAAGAACCAGTGTAACTGTCAGATAATCAGTATGTTAAATGTATTTTCAAAAGCAAATAATATGAGCCAGTAGATGCAAAACTCAATGTTTGGTCAGAATGAGCTAGTCTTAAACGCCTCTCTGCTTTCACTATCCCCTGCCTTTGAGGGCTTACGCTTCCCTGACCGAGTGACTAGACGAATGTTCTACATTCGTGGCCAAAATAGCTGTAACGTTGAAGGACATACTGCTTAATGGCATCCTCGGCTCCTCAAAATCAGTTGTGGAACTTCTGTCAGATGTGTGGTATTACCTGGTTTACCTCCAGGCTAAGAGGAGGATTTATCCAAAAGTTGATGTTTTATTGGTGGTTTGTTGGTTTTTTGTTGTCAGTTGCTGGTGGCTTATTTACCTTCCCTGGTCTCACAGAAGCCTGTCTCTTCTCCAGGGTACCTTAGAAGAACAGCTTCTACTCGGGGAAGCAGACAGCTTGGCACTTCATTTGCTGTATTCTTCCCATTCCCTTTAAAAGTCAGAATGTTTTCTAGTAATGTTGTTGTGAAGTACGTTCTGCAAGCTCCGGTGACTTCTGCCGCTGCTCTGTAATTGGTCGTACACATTCGGTTGCCACCAGGCAGAAGAAAGTATTTTATTGCCCTTGTTAAGTGTGTTGTGCTTATGTTTTACTTTCACTACTAACCTCCTGCATGGCTAAAAATGAGCATCAGGTAGACTGTTTGCTTCTCATTTTAATAACAGTCTAAATTGTTTGGATGCTACAGTACCTAAAACTTCTGTTTGAAAGGATATTATTAGCCTTTATTTGAAAAATATGTAGGTTTGGGGTTTTGTTGTATTTCCAACATTCATTTTCTGAAAAGGGACATTTTTTTAAAGTAATGTTTCCAGAAGATAATTCTTTATCCATCCTGAAGAGAGACAGCAGCAGCCTCATTGCTCGGGTGAAAGGTAGCTCTCGCTTGTTTCTGAAGAACTTAAGTGCACGCGCTGGCAGGGTTTGTTCTGAATTTGGATTTCTGGGTTACGTCAGCTGGGCGAGCAACACGTCTTCAGCAACGGCTGATCGCATGCACCGATCAAGGCCATGCTTCGCTCCTTAAATTACTCAGTTGTTCATACATTACAATTCCTGTTGTATCCATGCTGTTTCATTAACTGTTCCAAGTTATTCATGGACGAGTATTAGAATAGAAGAAAAATATTTCTAACAGTTTGTAATTTCAGAATTACCGTAAAGATCTTGAAGTTGGTCATATAATCCTGCAGCACAAGAAGCAAACTATGACTCCTGTTCAAAATTGTAACTTGATATGGTGCAATTGTTTTAGTAAGAGATTAATGAGTCTGCCAGCATAGACGGGTCACTATCTTATCATTAACAGGAAATGGGAAAACACAAGGTCATCTTTCACCATGCCCTGAATATCCAAAGTAAGAAAAATACTTCTCCTTTCTAGGAACAAGGCTGAAGGGAGACAAGCCAATCTGCCAACCATGCTCTAAATTAGCGTACATTTCAGTTGCTAGTATTTCCCAGATGTCTGCACTTGAAAACTACTTACTCCAGCTTTGTTTTATTAAATTACCACCAACAAAAGCAAAAGAATAATTTCTTTAAAATGGAATTTGATATGTGAAAGAAAGGAATGGAATGCCCCCTTAGCAGAGTATTATTCATAAAATGAAACACGTTTGTGGGAAGAGCCCTTGAAATAGTCTGCAGAATAAAGTGGCACACAAGCAAATGCCAGAAGTGCACACTCACTCCTGAAAGCTGTTCTTCTGAACCTGATGTTTTATACTTAATTCACAAATAAGCAGGAACATACAGTATATAGCACTGACAGCCTCAGAAAATAAAGGGCCATTTTATGCCTGCACCCCATTGAACAGAGTCAACAAAGAAGGCTGGATATTTCTCCACAGATTATTGCTTTAGCTGTGTTCAATTGCATGACTCACAGAGGCGTTTCTGCTGGTCTCACATCATATGATACCTCTAGTCTCGTGTCTGGGCTATTCCCATGTTCCAGGAGCACTCAGGAGTCCAAGACCAGATAACTTAGAGGCAGCAAGTCAGATTTGCAGCCCTCTGTCCTCTGCACTGCATGGATAGCTCAAAGAGAAGAGCCAAAGGCAGTTGGGATCTTAACTAAGCAATTTTGCATTATTATTGAGGCCACGTGAGGAAGGCTTAAGTGTTGGTAAGAGCTGAACGGGTGGATATTAAAGAGAGATCAGAATTCAAAAACTCATTTATCAAGCTAACAGAGAAAACTGTTTATAATGTCCTTTAGCAAATCTTCGATATCAGAAATACTTTTAACGGGTAATTTCTACTTCTGCAAAAACTTCTGAATTTTGGAGTATCACAATATTAAATATAAGTAAATCACTAGGAGGTAAATAAGGGGTAGTTCTGAGCTAGGTCATGCTCTTCCTTAAAAACATATAGCTGGAAAAGTCAAGCATAAGTAAAAGGATATGTAAAAAAGACATCCTTATTTCTGTTGTTGGTTAAAGAATACATTCATTGTGAAACCGAATACTAATACTATGTGGCTTTTGAATCCCAGATAGCTATTGCATCCCTTAAGCTTGATACTTCATATTAATTCCAGACAAAGTGGTTTAATGATACGGCCACAAGATTGTTTAGCCTTGACAGGAAACGAGCTGTAGCCAGACGTCCTTTTTATGGTGGATGAAAAGCTGTGAACAGTGCTGGGAAGAAGTTTGTGTTTCACAAAAGAGTTTTGAGGGTGAGCTTACGCCTCCGGTAGGCACCTATCCCTAAGCAGTCTCTGCAAATTCATCAGTAATGTTTGTGTGACTGCGTGTAATGGAAGCAGGGTTTTAAAGTCTGGCCTTAAGGCCAACATAGAGCACTTCAGGACATACTTATCTTTATGCATCTAAACAGTCCCACTTTCTCCAAATCTAGGTAAAATCCTAGTGAACAGTAAATTTTTAACTAGTTCTTACTATAGGCTCTAAATCTCTCATGTCTTTTGAGTAATTTTGTCAGAAAATAAGAAAAGTAAACCATTTTGGACTGCAGTATTTAGATGTTAGGGAAATAACTGTCAGTTTTGAGTCAACTGAATATTCATGCTGTGGTATCTGCTTTTATTAGTTTCATCTGCTGACCTCTACATTCCTTTTTGTTTAATATTTTTTAACTGACTTATTGGAGGGGGAAAAAACCCCCACTACATTAATGCACAGTTTCTAGGTTTGATAACTGCCCAGTGAAATGGGGGTTTTTCCTAATTTCTGTATTTCCCCCTTCCTTTAGGGACATGCTTTGATCATGCTGCGGGCAGCTTTTATTGCAGGGAGGCTGTGCTGAAGCACGAGGGACGGTGTATGCATTCTGCCTTGGAAACAATGGGCACAATCTTCAACATCTATCGCTTCATACAAGTTTATCATTTGGGCTGAGGTTTATCTTCCTACTTACTGCAACCAACCAAGTATCAATGCTGGTACATGTTTTTTGTCCTGTTAACCCAAGGAAGTGATAAAGATAGGCGAGAACCACGCTTTATCAAGTATCAGGAAAATTTTGTTTGCCCTAGGGTTTCATTCCCTTTCTGCTTTATATAATGTTAGCTTTACAACAGTGGCTATCACAGCAGGCATCTTGCAGCTGAGGACGTAAACAGTCACCAGGGATACTGCCTTGCTGCTCTGTGACCAGCTGCAGCGCTACTGGTAGACAAACAACAGCAAGTGGTTTGTTGTTTTTCACATAGAATTATAGAAATCTCCTTTGCATTAACCCTAAATAAATGCATATAATGGTAGGTTATAATGTATTTTGGCTAACATGCACCCTCTCAGGAGACTATTCTATTTGGACTGTATTCCACTTCTTTTGCATGCATAATTACTTTTGCAGTTTTAACTTTTTTTACCTTGCAAAAGATGAATAATCACAAATATTTGAATAGAGAGAAGCTTGTATTTTCTACTGAAAATACTTCTAGATATTGTAAATTGTAATTTTTTAAGATGATATATGCCGACAACTGCAGCTGAGATGTATTATTTATGAAGTTTCATCAAAGACTGTAGCAATTCACAGAAGAAATGATAAATATGTAGGAAACCTAAGACTTCTGGAGTTCATATAGACTAAATCCTTTATCTTTTAGACTATTTCCCACTCTTTGAGGTTCTTTGCCTCCCATTTATTCCAGGTGAGAGCTTAGCAGGCTTTCAAAGCAAGACCTAGGACAGGCAACAAATCTGACCCTGGAGGGTGTGAAAAAGTAGAGCACTAGGAAGTAGATCAACTTATGAATGATTCATGGACAAAGTGAGCTTGAAGGAAGCAAAGATGATGTCTAGGGAAATACGATGCAAAACATGAGAGCCTCCTGGCTACCATGGGAAATACTGAGAAATATAAGTACAAATCTAACAGTGAAGGAAAGAGTAAAGGGAACAGCAGTGAAAAACTAGCGGAGAAAGAGTAAAAGTGGATAATAAAGGCATTAAAAACCCTGCAGGTGTAGGTGGAATTTTGAAACATGTAAGGAGTGGATAGGATATAGTCTAATGCATTTAAAGTCAAACAGGCAAATAAAGCTGTGGAGATATCTCCAGAGTTTCATTTCTAGGTGACAAATGTATTCAGTGTTTTCAAAAAGCGTGGTCTTCATGGTTAAGAAAAGAACGCAGAGCATCAGTTATTGCTACCTATGTATCGCTCTTCATTTAGAAGGGAAAAAAAAGATATAAGTTGATCAAATTACTAGTGAAAAAAGTGTATTTATCACTGATGAATGAAGCAGGTGAAGTAAGGGATCCATGTGAGCACAGAGGAGATGCTGAGGTTTTATTCATAACTAAGCAAGTCCGTTATCATTTATTGTGGTGCACGCGGGAGTGGGGAGAGGCCACGGCAGGTGGAAGCAACTGAATGTTGACTCCTATTGCTATTTAAATCATTAGAAAATATCCATGTTAAATAAAGGTCTCATCTTTTGTGGGAGAGGGAGGAAGAACTAGTGATCATGTCTAGCATATTTATAACTTAAAACATCCTTTTCTTCCTTCTTTCATAGGAATCAGAGCCTGAAAATTGTTAGGAAGCGACTACCTTGTATTTAGAGAGAAGTAGCTGTGGTTTATTCTCTCTCAAAGGTAGTAGGTGGCGTGTTTTGAGGAACAGATTGTATAGATCTGTGCTAAACTGAAAATGGAAGAAGCCTGAGATAAGTGACTAATATGGGGTAAAAGTGAAAGGAGAAAATTAATCCAACGTGCTTTTTGCTTTTCAAGCTGTACTAAACAGTGTTATGGTGCTGGTCTGCAGTTACCAGTTCTCAAGTTTCTGAATTCTGGAGTTTCGGTAGACCGACTTGTTGCTCCTCACTTGGTGCCTACAGGTATAGTTACTTCTCAGCTGGTTTGTACCTGCTTCCCTGCGCCAAGCCATGATTCAGTAGCTGTAATGAACTCTGTGTGTCTTTGGGACCTGAAGTTATCCCTTTCCAGGTTTTTAAGAAGGAAGGACCACACTAGGGAAAAGGTGTGATGATGGAAGAAAAGAAAACGAGCCTTTTAAGAAAGAACTTCCAAAGAAATGTCTGTGTGCACTGAGGGCATGCCTTGGTATGAAGCAGCTTTCAAAGATCATATGGTGCGTGCAGTCCAGCACATTTTCCAAATAAAAGTTTTCAATCTAAAGCAGGCTCACAGATGGTTCTAATGAGCTGGTCTTTGAGATATACTGTGGCTTGAACAAAAATAGTTTAACTCCTAAGACACTAACATTTCGAGATGACTTTCAAGCTAAAGCACTTGCAGAACAAATTTTCATGCATATTTTAATTGTATGTATATTTCCGGTCTGCAAAAAAGGGAGGTTTTTCAGGACCTTGCACTTTCCTTCATTATGTTACAGCATAGTATCACAAAATCATGCATCAGGAGTGTTTTTGCACATTGACTGATGCCTTTTTCCCCCAGCACTTTTCAAACTCTACAAGCATTTGGTTTTGAACAAATAGTAATAAAGAAGGTAGACATTTCCCATGAAAAATTAATTTTAAAAGTGATATAGTATAGTACCCTACTAATAGTATTACTCGTCATTCTCATGGACGGGACTTACAAAGTCCACGGTTGAGTTTTAAAGATGAGCGTGACTGGAAATTACAAAAGGGGAAAAGAGCACAGTTTCTTAGTGCACATAAACCTGGCGCCCTTTCAGAATTAATATGTTCATTTATGCTAAACTTCCCAGTATGACATACTTCAACTCTGAGAAACATTACTGTACGTCACAAAATCAAGCAATGCGTTCAGTAAATTAACCTTTGTCAGGATATGTAGACAGAGATAAGTATACATACAAATATCTGTACATATTTTCTCTGAACCTGGCTCTAAGTGCCTTGGCATCCGTGTTTAAATTCCCAAAGAATTATGCATAAACACAAAAGTTGGTGATAAACCAAAGAGCAGAGGGTTTCATTCTGCCCAGACTTCTACCTCATACGGTTATTAGCATCTGTATGAGGCAGCTGTCAAAACAGGCCACAGGCACGGCGGGTTTTTTGGTCACTTCATATAGGTGTAAATTACAAGAAAAAGTTCAAAAATAATTAACTGCTACGCTCTAATTTGACCAGACTGTCAGCTTCTGCAAAAGAAATGCTGCTCCTGGAAGTATCATCAGATGGTTTATAGCTTTGTAGCACAGCAAATATTTCTTAAATTGTATTGTTTATGTTATTATCTATTGCAAAACCAGCAAGAATTCATTTATAATCTGTTTATGACATGGTTTGAAATGACAGCGTTCTGACTTACACCACTTCAAACCTATGTTTCTGTCACCTATGCTTTGAGAGACATCTTATTTCTTCATTTCATCCTAGGTCTGCCTTATGGATGGGAAGAAGCTTATACAGCAGATGGAATCAAATACTTTATCAAGTGAGTAGTTCCAGGCGAAACGGGTCAGAGTTAAAATAAAACCACATCAAACTAAACACCCTTTTAAACCTAGAATTAATGGAAAAATGAGTAAAATAGCAAAAGCTGTCATATGTTTTATATACATCTTTATTACCAACATCACTTTTTCTTTTCTGGTTTTCGTTACTTCACTGTCCAGAGGGTCCTAGGGGGCTTAGTCACAAATCCAGGTGAAATTTAGTGAGAACGGTGTCTCTGCGCCCTTCAGATATCTTTGACAACCCTAGTCTACAATGCTGAGAACTTCCCCAGTTACGTTTCACCCTAGAATGGGCCCAGGAGATAAGAAAAAAAAAATCTCAGCCTTTAAATAGTTTACAAGTATAAATATCTATTTTAAAAATGCCCTTATATTTTGGGGAAGTGGAAGAATTCTTAGAATTCTTTTAGATTTTTAGAAGGGAATGCTCTGGTTTCAGCTAAATCTAAAGTTACTGATAGGGTTTTTTTGACATTGTATCCTGCTCCCTTGTGGGAATAAGTTATTCTGTCGCTGCAAGAGGGTGGACTGAAAGCATTTAGTTATATTTATAAAATGATCAAGAGAATTCCAACTGCCTTACCATTCATTTAGGAGAAAAGTGATTATAGCCTAGACTTTACACTTAAGATGCTAAATGGAGGCTTACTAACCTGTGTATCAGAAAATTGCCCTTTCACGGTATCGCTGTCTGCAGGCTAAGCAACGTTTGTTCCAGTGATGATGCCCCTGAAGCTGCACTGGGTGCGAAAGCCTTCTCTTATATTCTGCATGTCCTGCACATACACGATTTTCTGTTCTTGATTTCTACCCTATGAAAATTATACCTACGGTTTCCATAGGGTTTGCTTTCTACATTTTCAAGAGGTTGCCAAAGATAAAGCCGTACTATTCATAGCTGGCTTATGAGAAATACTTATATTAACTAACGCTGAATTTCACAGACGGGTGCTCAGGACAGACATTGCAACAGTGAGCAGTTATTATGACCCCCCAAAAAATTACAGAAAACTATGTCTCTAACAGGCGTTACTGGTGATTTATTAGAAGATATTGCCAACAAAGTCATTTTTCAAAACTCTCCAGAGACTAGAGGAAAGGTGACATTAATAAGATGTTACAATAATGCAGTGTCTAAAGCATAAAGAAAGCCTCTTCAGAAGTTTTTAAAGCAGTTAGCATTTGAAGGTGTAATTATGGGGGGGGGAAGAACTAAGCTTTGGCCCTTGTTTTTGCCTTTCCTTAACTGTAAGAGTTCCTTAGTGATCATTTTTCTGAAAGACTAGAAGAAAAAATGCAGTGCAAATTCATTATTTACAAAAAATGAAAAAAGATTATATTATTTTTTTAACCAAATCTGAGGTATGGTTTATATCCTGCTCATAGCTTGCAGGTAGAGAATTGAAAGCCTTTGTAAAAGGCCTGCCTGATAAAAGCTGTAAGAATTTGGTGTATACTATAGGAAAGATATTTTTTCAGTTGTGTTCTCTGGTTCTGGAGGAAAAATACATGAAAAAGAAGTAGGTCCTGTTGGATGTCCCAGAAGCTTCAGGAAGTGAATTGGACAGTACGCTGTTATTTTATTCCAGAATATAGTGAAAATTAATTTAATATTTTTTTTTCCCTCTAGAAGATTGAAACAATTGGTGAAAAATACAACTCATCTCCCTTCATCTATATCGTGAATCATTGCTTAATTAATAGCTAGTTACTCTAGCTGCTGAGATTTGCATATTGTTTAATTGTTATAGGTGCCAGGAAGACACTGGTTTGCAGGTGGACTTCCACAGCCTCCTAAAAGACAGGAAGGGCAGCAAATAAATCTTTGCAGTGAGATAAAAATTACTTTCATCCCAAACTCTTATAAAAGTCACGTTAATAACACAGAAGTTTTTGTACTAGCTAGCCAAGAAAAGCAGGGACATTCTATTTTTCTTTTTTTTCAAACAACGGCTCCGTTGTCCTTGACTCACCCCGTGGCGCCTCAGGCTAGATGTATTAAAGCAGACATGTTTTTTCTGCAGAGGTTTCCAAACACACCATATATGATACTGCATTCCAGCTCTAAGGGCGGCTTTTCTTTTCAGACAGATGTAGGTTACTACATGGGATTTATAAAATAAAAATTGTAGAAAAATAACTTAGGAAATGAAAGTGAATTGAAAGCGAATTTCATAGCAATGGAAATAAATACAAGAGCAACTCTTAAAATAGAGCACTGTTCCCTTGGTCTCCATCTGTTGATACAGGGAGCCGTTATAGGACAGTTGGAAAGTTAAGGTGGATTCTGGATTCTGTTCTGGGTCAAACACTTGCAATACTCTAGGTTTACAGCTGCGTAATTGGAAACTGAGCTTGAAGATAGTATTATCTACCAATAATAGCAAATAAAATTTAGCAGCAGAACAGAAGAAATCTCACATTCCTGCAACATCATCCCCTTCTCTTTTTTTTCCTGCTTTTGTTTCTGTGCTTCTCATACAAGCACTTATCTTGATGACTCAGCGGAAAGCTAGATTTGCTGAACATGCACAGGAAATTTCTCTTAAGTTCCGCACTTGGATGCTGAACTATTGCAGATGTGACGATGAAGATGCATATTAGCGGCAGTAGAATCTCAGGTAGTCGAGATGGTGGAAGCCCTGATTTGTATAAAACATCAGATGTTTTGCATGTTATCCCCACTTGCTGGAACTACAGATCTGCATTGAGTGGTTCACATGAAAAAGCTTTCTCAGGAATTTTTGCACCTCTTCTCTTTGGCTGATTATGACTCATGAATGTTCTCCCCTCCTTTTAATATGGTCCTAGCATTACAAGTGGTAGTGCCCCAGGTCTTCCGTCGTTGTTACCTTCTGTAATCTGTCCTGTAAGGTTCTGGACGTCAGTCTTCACGTGGCAGGCAAGGAAAATCTGTCCATTTTAATTGCAGAGAAGGGTACGGAGTCACCCTTCATGGCCACTGCATATAAACTTCCTTTCTTCTGGATGGAGCCAGCACACTGAAGTAGTGTTAAGAGCTCTTAATGCAGTCATTAAAATGGAATTAACTGAGCCCTTCAATAAAACATCATGGTAATTTATGCTCCTTTTAACTATTTCCTTATTTTGCTTTCATCACTGTTTCCAAATGCCTTTACAGAGCGTAAGCCAGGCTTTGCATGCCTGAGAATTCATACTCTTACTACACTTTGTAACGTGTATGAAGTCGGTCTGAGAAAGTTAACTATTTAGAGCAAGGAGCAGGGGTTGCCTAAGGCCTTGTTTGAAACACTGAACAGTAGAGATTCCATGATGAAGATTCTGCCCAACATTGAAAATATCCTTTTCTAGGAGGAACTTAGCTTGAGGTGCATCTTATCAACTGATCCTTTTCAGCAGGATTTAATCTAATTGTTTAAATGGGGATTAGCAGAATAGTCGATACTTCACAGCCCTGCTACTAATACTGTAACCTTGTTCTCTCTGGCTGTTAATTTCAATCCTTTCATTCTTTGGTGTTGAGAACAGCGGAGGCCCTGAGGGGCTTAAGAGTATTTCAACATCAGCCCATTTCCGTGTATATAAACAGATGGAAAAACATGTTATAATTCCCAAAGTGTAGCCACAATTAAAGTGATCTTGTATGTGCATTGTCAGTTTTCTTATTATGCAGTTAAGCTGGGAGGCTATAGAGAAGCTGCGATGGCTCTGTTTAAATCTGCAGCGGTTTTACAATATGCTAAGGACAATCAAATATTATTTTAATTAGTGGTTGCCTTCAGTTCCAGTGTGCTTTATTGGGCCATCAAGTAGCTGAGTCCATAAATCTGTATATTATAAATCTAATGCAGTAAACACCCCAGAATGGAATCTTAATAGCACATAAGCCTGAGACAGCTTGCTGTGAAATTTCCATAAATATCTCTGAAGGGGGTGTAGCAATATGAAGTGCATGAGAAATGAGAGTTTAAAAGAAGCAAACCAGCTGGCTTGTGTTACACACTAAAGTGAAACCCACTTATGTGAATAACTGACATGAATAAAACATTTATTGGCCATACTCCTAAGGGGCTGAACAGCTCTCTGTACCTACCAGGGAAAGCTGTATCTTGTCCATGAATACTCACCTTAAGACAATTTTTGAAATCACCTCTTTTATTCAGGAAATCATTTCAGTCTCTCGGTAATCTTGGGGAGATTCCGATTGGACACCAGAGGGAAATTTTTCACAGTGAGGACAGTCACCATTGGAATAATCTCCCCAGGGAAGGGGTTCACTCGGCCACGTTGGACACCTTCGAGAGTCATCTGGACAGGGTGCTGGGCCATCTTGTCTGGACTGTGCTCTTCCCAGAAAGGTTGGACTAGATGATCCCTGAGGTGTCTCCCAACCTGGGATTCTGTGATTCTGTAAATTTTTCAGGTTGCTAAGGTTGGTCACAAAGTACTGGCAAGTGTGAGAAAAACTACCTTTTAGCCTCGCATGATTCTGTGCTAGGCATTAAGGTCATGTCTATAGGTTTACCATGAAACAGCAAACTAATGTAAGCTTCTCTGAGTTACAGCTCAGTGTATGCATTGGAAAAAAAAGCACGTTCAAGTGTCTTATTAATATAATATAAATTAACAGTTATCAGCAGGACAAAAATAACACCAGTAGACTAAAAGGTCAGGATCAGTTCGTCGTTAGTGTAGCTGTGCTTTCCTCCTCCTGGAGAGTAAAGGGTGAGTTTGGCCCCAGATATGTTTTAAGATAACCTGGTGTACTTTAAAGTCACGGAGAGGCCAAGCACTATTTTATTTTGCATGTAGCAATACAACCAGTCATTCATACATAGCACCAGATTCATGCCCCATCAATTAATGTGCAATAGAAACACAGTACTGGTGTCTGTTTCCTCACCAATTTATTTCTGGTATTTCTATTGCTGTTCTTATCAGCCGGTTTCGTTACGAAGAGTTGAAATTCTGACCTCATCTGCTCAAAGTGACAATTGAAAGTAGCCTAGCGGGGTTTTCAGCAGTCTGTTGCAATTCCAAAATCATGGTACAAAATCATAGAAGTCCAGACTGGAAGGGATGTCTGGAGGTCACCTCCTTTAACCTTCTCTTGAACAGTAAGTTATCCAGAGCCCTGTCCAACCAAGCCTTGAATATTGCCGGTGAGGGAGATTCCACCACCTGTCTGGGCACCCTATTCCGATGTTCAGTTGTTCTCACAGTGAAGAATATAATCTTAACATAGACGGAATTTCCCGTGAAGCAATTGCTTCTTGTCTGTTGCCATACATCTTGGTGAAAAGAGTGCCTCCATTTTCTTAATAACTATCCTTTAGGTATCGGAAGACTTTGATTAAACACCCCCACCCCACCCTATCCCCTGAGCTTTCTCTCCCTGGGCTGAACAAACCCAATTCCTTCAACATTTCTTCATGTGCCAAGTTCTCCAACTCTCTAACAGTCTTGGTGAGCCTGCACGGGATCCTCTCCAATTCTTCCAATGTCCGTCTTGACCTTGGAGGTACTGAAGAAGCCCCACATGAAGGTAAAAAAGTTAGATATTAATGAATTTCACTTACCAGATGATTAACATGGCTGCTCTTCTGTTGTCAGAAATTCAATTACCAATGTTGTAATACAAATTCCTGTCGCAAATAGACATTCTATCTGGAAAACCCAGAGACACAAAGGGGCTAAGGGGCCCTCATGAAGTATCACCTACCTCCAGCTGTGTATGTGTGCACTTACCCGGCAGCTGGGAGGCATTAGGTTGGGAAAGCTTTACAAGTAAGAGAAGGTTCCTCTTGTTCGCTTTTAAAGCTAGTCGTGTGGCTATTTTTGCCCAGGCTTAGCTCAGGTGTAACGTTGAATGTGTTTACTAAGTGTTGTAACCACTGTTAGAACAAAATTTCACTTCTGTTGTACGCTCTGGCATTAAAGTCCTCGTGGAAGTGCCAGCACTGCGAACAGGAAGCGTTTTCTATCACTGAATGGATTTGGTGCGTTAGTAACTCCGAGGTTTGATTTTTAAACAGGAGAAAGAGTCTATACATAACTTTGCTCTCCCAGTGAAGTGTCATATATGCTGATTAATTAATGGTTATACACTGGTGCTTTAGAACCACACAGGGACAGCATAAAAAAGCATAGCTGGGACACTAATTTTTTTCCCAGAAAACCCATTCTAGTTAATCTCTTCCATCCTCCCACTACGTTCACCTTTAACATATGGCAGCTCTGTATCATGAGACTGGCACCTAAAATTAGGTAGGGCCTTGCTATGCTCCCTCCCACTCCCACCCACTCCTTGCATATGTATACAGTTTGTAAGGACCAGCTGTGAATTTTTCCCCTGTAAACACTGTTTTTCTAGCTTTTTAACAGGACTCTGTTCCAGCTATTCCACATTAGCTGTTATTTTCCTCAAGAACATTTATCTTACATTTAATTTTCCTGAAAGACAAGTAAAAGTTCCCAGATATTTTAATATTTTGGGATCTTTTCCCTTAGATGTATTAGGGTCTGTGATGTTTTCTGCCTTATACCAAAGGGGAGACAGTAATATTTGATTTAGGGTTATCTTTCAGCAGTTTATCTAAAGATCAGAAGTTTCACATGTAAGCATTGTGTGCTTCAGTGTGACAAAGTAGGCAATGAAAGTGCTCTGACCAGCACAGCTGGGTGTAGAATTGGTTCATGTTAAGTAGGAGCCTAAAGTCAGTACTTGCAAAATACAGTTAATAAAACCCACACATGACGTGTTCTGGTAGCTTTTGACATCATACATAACAAATCAGGCTTCTGATTGAATTGAATGAATTAATGACTTGTAAAGCCAGCTCATCATACTTACATATTTTATAATATTCTGTTTTGTTTGGGTTTGACTGGGAAGGAGCCATCATTAATTTTACTGAAAGCTGGGCATTCACAGAAACTGTTTATGATTTTATGACTGAACTATGAATAGCAAAGCATGTGTGACAGATTAAGAACTTCTGTAGTATAAACATTGATGTTTTCTAGCACCACAGCTAAAGGTATCATCAAAAAAGGAAACTAAATCACAGCTGATTTTACTTACTGCATGATAAATTGGGAAAAAAAAAAAAAGAAAAAGCTGCTCCTCTGGTAAGTGGACTTTAGACATTTCTGCTGCATTATCAAGGAAGGGCTGAAAACCCAGCCTGCTGAGGTGAGGTGTGTTCAGCTTCGCCTCTGCTGACCCGTTCCAGTATATACTAGTACGTTACAATATCCTAGTTATCTGCAGGTTATCTAAGTAGTGGTTGGAGTGGCCCTTCCTAGAAGAAATCAAGTTTGATAAAGTTCAAATCATAGCAGAGCTGATCGAGAAGTAACTTCTGTACATTTGTTTCAGTGAGTTCAGAGCAGCAAACTAAGAAAAACCATGAACGTGCAATAAAAATTCCCCCGGACTGGATCGAGTACCGGCTCTGCTGCCGACTCCCTGCATAGCGGTAGGCAAGTTAGTTGCACCAAAGTTATCAGTTATCAAAGTCATCATTGTAGGTGTCCCCATCTTAAAAACTGTGATGTTTTGTGGGTAGGACTGGGTATTTTGAGGCATGGAGTGCTCTCTTTTCACCGAGTTCAAAGATGCAATTACTTTCCATCTCTTAAAATTGGACCTTTCCTATTTTACACATCACTCAAAAACAGAGGTTGCTTTTGAAAATGTTCCATTTTACCTGTGATCCTCAAGTCCTCCTGTCTGAAAATAGAGGAAAGAATCATCGTATAGTCACAAGAAGTTACAAATATTTAAAAAAACTGGCTCAGCACTAACCAAGTGCTGTTGTTATACTTTTGAATGTATAATGATCCAAAGCGCTCTGCATCCGTCAGCTTAACATCAGTTGAAACACTTTCAGATGTAACTGTAGGAATTGGGGTAATCCTGACATTTTTCTTTTTGATTTTTGGATAACCAACTTGAGACATCTCAGCGAACTTTTATTTTCACGAAGTGCTAATGCCTGCCCTCTGAAGTACATGACTCTCTGCTGTGTCTCAGGTTGGTCACTGGGAATAAATATATCTAGAAGTAATAATCCTCTCTGAAAATTGTGCCCCCCGGTTGTTCTTTGTTCACAGTCACTGCTGAATGAAGAAAGACTTCTCATGAAAAGACAGAGCAGTGATCTAGTGTAAGACATTTTGCTAACTAAAAATTCTTGAAGACTTGCAGATAGCCAGGATAAGATGAAAATTCAAAGTGATTTCTAAAGTTTAGAAACGGTTGATTGCCAGATACTTGGGTTTTAGGGAATTCCGTTTGTCTGATTTTCACTGAAATAATTTTGCGTGACTATAAGGAAAATAATGTCAGATGTAAAACTAGGAAACTTGGCATTGGATTTTGTGATAATATGAGCTTGTAATGCAAGAATGTTAAGACCTTAAGCTGCTTTTGGTTGGGCATTTTTTTTTTTTTCCTGAGAGGTTGTTTGTTTTTTAATATCACGAACCAAAATGGAGAAACATTAATTCAGCCTCCACAGATACTGCACGCTCTGTCCAGGTTCTGGCCTATCATATAAGGCAGCTGTTAAAATTTCTTCTGTGAGAAAATACATGAAGCTGCAATGATTTTTTGCTCTAGACCTATAAATCCCACTGAAATCAGTGTGCTGATTTCTGTTCCCTCTGCTGGGTAGGACTGGAAATGTGGAAGTTCAGACTCCTACTAAGTTTTCCTGTTAGGACAGGATTTGGCACTTGTGGAATAAGTCACGTACATCA
This sequence comes from Phalacrocorax carbo, assembly GCF_963921805.1. Classification (NCBI taxonomy): domain Eukaryota; kingdom Metazoa; phylum Chordata; class Aves; order Suliformes; family Phalacrocoracidae; genus Phalacrocorax; species Phalacrocorax carbo. The sequence goes on from NC_087528.1 coordinate 4,230,875, forward strand.
TCGGTTCTGAGATCTCCCTGGGTTTTGGGAGAGCCGTCAGAAGCAGAACAACACACAGCAAGGTTTTATCAGTGTGTGTTTCATCTGAAACATGGGCCTAAGCCACGACTTAGGCTTTAATTCATTTCAGTACACATGTAGTTTAAACATAAGCCTTGAGCATGCTCCAGCCTGTGGCAGAAAAAAACTTGTGATCTTGGCCTAAGTCTGCAACATCTGTTTTATTAAGATATTAGGCCTGTGATGCTAAGACAGGACTGGCATGAAGTGAGCAAACTGGTTGTACAATTCCTCACAAAACTAACGCTGCTGATCTTTATGTTCTGATGCATTTGCAAATATACTGCAGCAGGATTTTTATGATGTTCACTTAGCGGCACAGGATTAGGCGTAACTGCATATATTAAAACAGCACTTTTAGAGTAATAGCAGTGGGCTAATACTGGGGTGAGACAGATTTCAGGTAGGGCTTTAAAACTGTGAAAAGTTTGCATATCCTGTCACTCAAACCTTTGGGCTTATTCAGCCTTGGCTCAGATCCTGCTGTTATTACTGTTTTTATTTTAGTTTGGCCCGTTTGTTTATTGTTGACAGTTTAGTGATGTAGGACACTACTTGCTATATAAATCTTCTTCCTAGTGATAACTGCCTTCTGAAATTGCTCACAGGCTCACAGATTTTTCTTAGTAGACAAATGTTTAATTGGTTTAATCAAGGAATGAATAGCGAGACTGTCTTCTGGTGTTTTGCTTTATACCCCTCAATCTTTAATTAATACTCAAGCAAAATCTGTGATCCCTGAGGGAAATAAAGAAACATTTATGTCGCCTTAGGACACAGTTCCAAGAGGTGATAAGTGCTCTCGATCTTATTGCAGCCAATACAAGTTAAGGTCACTGCCATCTTCCAGGGCCTGCCCAGCATCTCGTGGGTTGCTATTAGGTGCTGTGTGTTCCCTTGGAAATGTTGTCTTGAAAGCGGGTGTGGTCTGGGACCAATTTTAACAAAAAGGGTAAAGAAAAAATAATGTTTAATTTAAATAGTCTGATTTTGATAAATACAATTCAAAAACCCTTCCCAAAATGCTTATAGGTTCCATGTCTGGAAACTGTCCCTGGATGCTCTCGGGATTGATTGATTATACTGGCATCAACGTCACTCAGTTGTTTGATTTTTTCCTAATTGCTTATCTGCTAAATTAAAACCCTTTAGTTACAGTTCAGAGTAAGTTACTCCTTTCAGAGCCTCCCAGCATTTGCTCTTCAAAATAGCGAGTTTCCAGTTGCTTCACTTGGGATCCCCTTAGAGCATTTAACATCTGCGTTCCAGCCTCTGGCATTTTCAAAGGGGATACCAAACACGACAGATATCATGACTGGGTCTGAAGGTGTGTGCTAGCTCTGAGAGTTTATTGCGTGATAAACACTGGTTTGAAGAAAGAAAAAATTAATAACAAGTTTAAATTAATAAGGGACAACAGCAAAGTGTTAAAAGCACTGGCTCTGGAAAGCTGAGAAATAGTTCTGCTCCCAAAAATCATGCAATCCTACATAAAATTAGGACTGCACCTGACAGGCTTATGTGAATGCATTACCAGTAACTACATGATATGTTCCATTTACTTGTGCCAATTGTAAATACCGTCAGGTAGAGATCTGAGGGTAACAGAATTAGCACAATTCCAGCATTTAGGCTATCCAGTGTACCAAATCTTGCTGTATGGTATTTATCTGAACTCCACTATCACGGGAGGGGGCTGGGCTGTAACCAAAAGGTTTGCAATTACCCTGCTCTGCCTTCAGGAGTAGCAGCTCCCTGGCGCTCCCTTAGATACTCCATTGCCACCTGCTGGCTTGGGGAAGGGTAATTCTGCCTCACCCTAGCAAGAGGTGAGGGTCTAGTGCAAGCTAGGACTGCTCTATTTTTGTGCAGGATCTATTTTTGATGGTATTTTTTTTTATTATGCAGTGTTTCAGAAGGTGCATAAGGAATGTTGATCATGGACCAAGAGACTTGCATTCGCAAGTTAGAGAAGTAGGAGTAAAATAGAGGTGAACGACCTGGGCACCTTCTCAGAGGTGCAAGATTTGGGACAGTGGGTTTTAAAGAGAAAAAGTCATCCTTGCAAAGCAAAAGGCTATTCAGGCACAAGGGGAACAGAAACAGAAAGGCCCAGCATGAAAAGGCAAATGCAGTGATTAAAGCCAACCTTGCAGAGCTGCGTGTAGTCCTGCAAAGAGCTGCACAGACCGATTCTGTGCAAGAGCAAGCCAGGAAGATGATACAACCTCAGGATGAAGGATTAAGTTTCAAGATCTCCATTCAGTGGCATTGTTCTTTATTTTCCTGTTGCTCTGGACCTCACTGGCCTCCAAACCACCACTGCTTGGGGGCCGCAGACTAGCGTGTAGCGAGGGAACGCGTAGTCCCCCGTAGAGGTACTCATCTAGCAGATGGCATGTACGCCTTTCCCAGTCTCTTCAGAACTCCCCACTGGGATGCGCATGTCAGTCTAGAAACTAAAACAGCACAATATGGGATATATTTTGGGGTCGTATAGAGCATGTCCCCTTCCAGCCCATTGCACATACAACTAGCCGTGCTGTCTGCTACATTTTTAACCGATTATTTCAATAACTACAGTGAAAGTACTGAAGGTTAAAGCCTTCCGAGAGTGCAGTTTCCTGTGTCAGCCTTACGGGTGTCAGCAGCACTGCGCTGTGCCAGTGGCTGTGCCAAAATTTTCGATTGCGCGCAGATTGGTAAAAGCTCTGTCAAGCAGCAATACTCTTCAGTTGAGCATCGCTGCATTTTAAAGGGCTAGTGAAGTCTGGGAAATCAAAACATAAGATAGGATAAAATTTTAGGAAAATTAACACTGTGGATCAAATGGATTAGGCTATTGGGTGTGTTCACATAGGGAGGAAAATAGCTACCTTGGCTTTTGTGGTATTTCACAGGAGCAGAGTTCTGCTTTCACTTTCATCTTCAGTACTGCTCAATTTGGTGGAGCGGCACAGGGTTCACATAAGGCCAGAATTTGTCTTTCCAAGTTCAGATACAACTAAATTCTATTTGGCTCCTAATGAATAATGGTCATTGTGAGAGTTTGGCTGATTAATTGTTCAAGGCTGCATCTTGTCTCCTGAACAGATCTCAGACAAATGGATCTTGTGCAAGATTGCTCCTTGTAAACCTAAATAACCCTGGCGTGCTGGAAAAATTGAGCCAGGTGTTAGGATGTGGTCCCATGTCAAAATGGGAAAAAGAAACCCCCTAGCTTCAGAGAATACCGCATGACTGCTTTGTAGCGCAGCGTCCTGCACAGTGACCTACAGCAGTTGTGTTGTCTGCAAGACTCTCCACGAGTCCCTGTTAGGCTCCAGAGTTTGGCCCTAGTTGGAGAATACAATTTAAGGTGAAAAGCATGTCTTGATAATGCTCAAAATCTGAGAAAGATGCAGACATTTTTTCCTTTGAATTATTCTTTTCTTAAAAGGTTGTCTTAAGCTCTCATTTTAAAAGAAATCATTTTGCATGCAAATAAGAGCCATAAGGAGGGCAATTACAATGGTATTTTAAACAATTCGCTACCATTTCTTTGCCAAAAAAAATCCCGGTGTTCTCATGTTTTGTTTTTCCGAGCTCTAAAAATTGTCCTGCAATTTACTGATGTTAAAAAGACAGACTAAGCTACTGACATATTTCCAGATCAACTGTTTCTGTTTTCTAATAATAAATTGGGCTACGCTCTGATAGCAATCACTTGTTTGAAAACCTAAAAATCTTTAAATATTGTTAATTGCTCCAAAAAAAGTGAAATAAATCTTTTGAAAAAGAACATTTGCAAATGGAAAACGTTTTACGTTTAGAATTTGTAATGCTGGCTTTCAAAATATTCCTTTAATAGTCAAAACAGTTTCATCAATTAAGCAAAACCCGGAGGTAGATTTGAATTCCCTCTCACTTTTATTGCTGGCCCTAACACACAAATCAGAGCGGATGTATTTCTAATACAAGAATGTTCTGCAAACCAGTAAATCTGGGATTATCTCTTCAGACTGATTATGTCAAAGCTCTTTAGCCACAGCACTTTTGGAGAGCTAAAAATAAATAGCCGGGGTGGGGGGAGTTATACATTTATTCTGTACCTAAATAATCTGTGCGTATTGTGTGGGTCTGTCTACACGGTATCTGGACTTAATGTTTATTTATAAGAGTTCTTTTCCTAGTAAGGATTTTGGCAAAGGGTTTAAACCAAACTGTCCTACTAGAAGCGTCCTACGGGATAACGTCTGGTGCAAGTTTAAAAGACCTGAGTTCAAATCAGAAGTGTTTACTGCAGATTGGTATTAGAGCAAAATTTGGCCCCAAATATTTTGAAAATGGATTAAAACGATTTCTCTTCCACCCTACCGGTGATTAAACACTGTTATGTCATTGAACAGAGAAAATTGGGATCTTTATTTCAATGCCACAATTCGGCACTCTTAAAGATCTGGAGAGATTTTGCATTTAAATTGTACAAGACCAAGATGAAGTTCTTACAGCAGTTAGCAGAAAGACAGGCATGCTATCATTTGCCTCCTGCTCCCGAAGTATGTAGGAGGAAAATCTTCTGAAGAATAAACACTTAACAAAGAATTTTTTAATAGGTTACATCAAAGATCTGTGAATGCTTTTCCACATAACTCTTCTACTCCTGTGCAGATTCTCCCATTTCACAGGACTGATACTTGCATGCTCACAGGAAAATAGAGCGAAGGATGGAGGTACACAGCAGGTCAAGGCACGCTACGTGAGGAAGTCACATGGGAAAAAGTAAAATTTAAAAATAATGTTGTTCTTATTTAAATTCAGTAATGGATTGTTGAGAAAGGCTTGATTAAAGCAGGCAATATAAACACTTACATTAGTACTGCAGGCAATAAATCCTGCATTGGCAGAGCTGGAATGGATGGAATCCAGTTCATTCAGCTCCCATGATCCACAGGTATTGGCAGGAGTTCTCTGTCGTTATGCAGATAAATGAAACCGCATGCTGGGACTCTAATTTAGAGGGACATCTTCAGTATTAAGCCATAATGCTGACTTTTTTAATTAAAAAAAAAAAAAAAAAAAGATGGTGTTTCCTGGCAGTAGAGAAAACATTGCAGAAATATTCATTTTTCACTCTATATTTACAAATACAAACATATATTCGTAATACAAATATGAATACCTGTATTTCCCTGTGTTGTGGAATAACAGGAATGATGTTCTTGATTAGACAGAGTTCCTCTTAAAATGGAATTTTTTTCACAAATCTCTCAGAAAAAGATGTATAAGGACTCTTCATATTCATGGTGGCTATCGTCTGACTTTCTAAAGGTAAACATCGGAAGCTTTTGGAAAGTTGCTCTTATTCCTGGTGAGAATGGTGCATTCACTTTCTCAGAATGAAATGATGGCTGTACTTGCGAACGGTCAGTGTCTGCGGCGCTGTATTTTCTGTAGCTACATGGTGTTCAGTTACACTCTGGTTTAGCTTCTGTGCAATGATCTCTACAGCTCCACTAAGGCGATGCTTGTTTTTGTAATAGCCTCATGAAGGAATGGAGGCCGTCCAGTGCTGCTCTGACCAAAAAAAGCACTTATGCATTGCTCTAACACAAGCTGGAGCTTTTAGGGTCGTCGTTGTTTTAAGGATAACAACTGAGACTGTGGCCTTTATTTTCCACACCTTGTTTTTCTTGCTTGGTCCTTACTCAGGTCATTTCAATTGAAGTAGGGGCTAAATTCACAGATTACCAGTTCAGAGATAGGTTAATCTAGTTAATGCAGCTCAAGATATGATTTACCTTAGCATCATATTTACCTCTTGGTGAACAGTATTGTCCTCATCATATCCAACTTACTCTGAGCTCAGTATACTGAAATTAAAGGTGTGAACAGAAGGTAAGGTCATAGCATGATAGTGTTGACTGGAGAGGCGATCCCCATGCCCGTAATTCAGTGTAGGGGAACATTGTAGTGCAACGTTGACTCGTTTTCCTACTTTAACGTATCAGTTTCTGTAACTGGATATTCAAGAGAGCATTCTTGAAGGCAGAAAGAGAAAATCTATTTTCACTTGAAAAGGTAAATCTAGAGCAGTTCCATCATGGCACTTCATACTTAATTAAACCAGTGCACCTGAAAGGTGGCTATAGGCATGGGCTTTAGGCACACCATATGTTAGAAGTTGTGAGAAGAGCTCTTTGTCCTTTGTGGTGTATATTATACGCACAATATTTTTCAGCTAGTTCTTGTAATGAACTTATATTACAAAATTCATCTTTGCACTGACTTGACTGTAAAAACTGTGAATTTATTAGCAAGATTTTTTTAAGTGAAAAGAAGCTATTTCCTTTACCAAGAACACATTATTCCAGAAGGGAGAAGAGGCTGTGCCTTGCCCACACACAGTATGGCTAGCATGCATACCACCAATCATAAGGTGTGCAGCGTTCCCACCCGCTAACAGTGAGCCCATTCCATTTATCTGTCCTTACCGAGCCTTGATCAGGTTCTTTCCATTCATATAGAACCTTACCAAAAATTATAAAGCAGCTTAAACTGCATGTCAAATGTAGGGTTTAAGCCTTAAAAAGTAGTACTGACTCCCTTTTATTACAAGTGTTAAAGGCTGTGGAAGCATGTCCAGAATTTGGTCTAAAGGCCATGTAAAGAGCATCTGGTTTTGGATTTATTCATCAGCCTTTTTCTGCAAGAAGAGGAATGGCTTAATGAAACTAGAATATCAGTTCCTGTTCTAACAAACTGAGCGTATTTCTGCGATGTGATTCCACATTTGGTCAACTTCCTCTAGACCTCAGCCTTTAACTGCTGGGATGGCAACGTTGGTACCTTGCTAGCTTGTTGGCGTTTTGTAAGACTTGGCTAGTCTGGGCTGCACAGTGTGGATTGTCTACAGCTCTGCTAATGAACAGGCGCTGTCACCAGCCTGTCTCGGGAGTCTCTTACAAAAGCCTCTGATGTCTCTAATGCCATGGGAAATGGGACCTTCAGTCTGGGTTCTGGCACTCAGAAGGCTCCACATTTTGTTTGTAAAATCTCGTAGTTAGCAAGAAAAAGAGAATTCTGTGTTTGAGAGTGCTGTAATATCATTACAACTCCAGACTCAATCAGGTATTTCTTGTTCTGAGATTGGTAAACCTGTGGTTTTTTCTCTTGGTTCTTTTTAGCCATGTGACACAGACGACGTCATGGATCCATCCTGTAACAAGCGCACTAAGCTTGCTTGGCTCTGAGGATGATGACAGTGGAATAAAAGAGCTTCCCGGGTCCAAGAGCTGAGGACGTCTCTTGACAGAATGTAGTTTGTCCAGTTTCAGTACATTCGTGAGAAGATGCACACTTCTTATCTACATACCTTCTAGTCCAATGTAATAGTACCTGATGACGTTTGTCCCCTTCAAGTCTGAGGAAGTTCTGCCGTTTTTTAGGTGGGTTTATTCATGGGTGCTGCAAAAGATGCAGGCACTGCAGAAGTCTCTGTTCGGTCCTTAATCTGTCCCAGTTTGGCGTGCAGGGAGCAGTCTTATCTTAAGGCCTGATCTGGTCCTTTCATGACTTCTCTTGGCATAACTCCACTGACCTCAAGTGGAAGTTTCACAGCTCTGTCCAGCAGAAGAGTTAAGATTGGGACATTGGTTGCAGTTTCACATGGTGAATTCCAGGTAGTGGCTGAATGAAAGATGCAAGGTGAGCTTTTATCTTTTTTTAACCAGTGCTAGTGAGTGTAATGTAGATGCCTTAACTACTGAAAATTTTTATTTTTATGGAAGAAAGTTGCAAATAAGTTTTGCTAATAGAAATTTAGCAATTTATTACAAGTATTGGAGCCATGATGACTTTTAAAACAAATATTTTGTAAGATTCAGTTTGGGCTTTAGAAAAATGAGTCTTTGATAAGTTGTCAAGTGAAAAGAAACAGTTTTGGTAGAGGACATCATACTCTGTCAACAATATGAGGCAAGAATGAAAATTTTTCTACTTTTGTACTCTGCTAAGCTGATATATACATGCATCAAATACTTCAGTGGAAGCTGTGAAGTTTCAAGTACAATGAAACCTGTGAAACCACCTCCAGGATCAGCAGAAATCAGTCACCTCCTCAAAGCTGGTCTTTAAGTAGAACAAAATCATTATGTACACGTTGGTGATGATTTAAAGAGGATATAGAAAATGACAGGGGGTGCTGGCGCAATCTTAATGAACAGGTTTCACTGCACCTCTGTCGTGGTTTAACCCAGCAGGCAGCTAAACACCACCCAGCCGCTCGCTCACTCCCCCTGTAGTGGGATGGGGTAGAGAATCGGAAAAAAGGTAAAACTCATGGGTTGAGCTAAAGATAGTTTAATAAGCAAAGCAAAAGCTGTGCACGCAAGCAGAGCAAAACAGGGAATTAATTCCCTCCTCCCCAGGGGCAGGCGGGTGCTCAGCCGTCCCCAGCACAGCAGGGCTCCATCGTGCGTAACGGTGACTTGGGCAAATGCCATCGCTCCCAACGTCCCCCCCTCCCTCCTCCTTCCCCCAGCTCTATGTGCTGACCATGACGCCATACGGTGTGGGACACCCCTGGGGTCAGCTGGGGTCACTGTCCTGGCTGTGTCCCCTCCCCACCCCTTGTGACCCCCCAGCCCCTCGCTGGTGGGGTGGGGTGAGGGGCAGAAAAGGCCTTGGCTCTGTGTAAGCGCAGCCCAGCACATCCCTGAGTTACCAATGCTGTTTTTACCACAAATCCAAAACACAGCCCCATACCGGCTACTGTGAAGAAAATTACAGCAGCCAAAACCAGCATGTTTTCCACCCCTTATTCCATACCATTCACATCATGCTCAGGTCCCACACTATCCGGTACATTCTCGTTACCCACCTCCACCCTTCCATGCTTCGATATAATACACGGGTATCATTCCCTTACTCTATGGACCACCCCTGTAAAGTGTCCACAGAATGTCCACCAAGTTCATTTAGTCCATGACTTTGGGCTCCATGTGTTCCAGCGGTCACTGAGGGCAGGAGAGGTGGTGTGTTGGGTGGAGTTACTGGGCACCAAAGCCAGCTCAGCTCAGGTCACTACTGCACTTGCACAGCTTCTTGTAAGGCTTCTCCTCCATTGGTTCAGATGGTTCCTGCTACACTAATGCCCATAACGTGCAGCTCAAACCATGGGTTACAACAATCTAAAGGTATTTCCATTACAGTGTCCACTCCGGTCCTTTTGGGCCAGGTTATAGGGTTTAGCACAGACTATTTTAAATCTCATTATTCGCAGCACAGTATATGATGCCAGCTTTGTCAAATATCTTATTCTGTGCTACATTTTTCTGGAGGCTGTTTATATATATCTCTGTGTGTGTGTATATAATATAGATGATGGGTGTTGACTAATGAATGAGAGAAGGACCTGAAGCTTTGCAGCAGCACTGATGACTATGCCAAAGGAAAGCCCTGTCTCTGACCTTCAGCCCAAGGAGAACAGGAAGGTAACAGTGTGAGGCAGGCATAGACTTCAGTCTGCATTTTTCTGAGGAGTGCACTTAAGGACTTCCGAACATCCCTGGAAGGGTTCAGGCACACTTCTGCACTCTGGCTCACCTCTGCTGACAGGTACAAGGGAATGAGGCATTTTTTTGGAGGGCTGTTGCAGCAGGTATGGCACTGGATTTAAAAATCCTTGCACTCTGAGGAATGGATATAAAGACCAGACTTACCTGCAGTTATGGTGCCTGTGCCACACTCTCTGTCCGTAGCATGACAGAGCTGTGCCAAGTCAGGCACGCTGTAGCTGTTGATCCTTTTGAATGAAAAATAATATACAGTCTTTTTAAAACCCAGGTCAAGGCTCTTCTTTGAATAGCGTTTGGCCTGTGAGCTGTAGAGCACATCACCAAATGTTCTTCCTGGAGGAGCGAAGCGCAGCTCACAAGAGAGTTCTTTGCAGGCTTTGCTGGAAGTAGATGTCGGGATATATTGACTAAGCAAATAGGAAAATTTGTTTTGTACTTTTAACTAGGTCAGAACCAAATTATCCATGAATGTACACAGGTGATGTGGATTAGGAAGAAGAGCTTGCTCAGCAGACCCACAGGAACTTACATTTCTAAGAAAACTTCTCATAGCAATAACACATAAATGCGTTAGCCATATTTTGCTCCGGTTGCTCCTACAAGCTTCACAGCCGCCTTTGTGTTCCCAGGGAACACAATCTGAAGGGTCAGAGCACGTGCTTTGGTTTCAGGGTTGGACACTGGAGAAGCATTTTTATTTCAATCCCTTTTCTGCGAATGGCACAGCCTCGTGACCCATAGAGGAGATACATTGCTCTGAATTCCTTGCGATTTGTGCTGTAGCCTTAGTGGTCATTTGGATGCTTTATGACAGGCGTGTTCAGTTCATACTTCCGTGCTATCCAGCTTGCACATAGATTCCAGTTTTCCAATTCTGTTCAAGAGAGGTTTGAATCTCCGCTTGACCCTCGCAGTCTTGATTTATTCTGCTAGTGGCTCAGTGACAGCTAGCTGGGTCTTTCAAATGGGAGAAGCTATTTAGGGACAGAGAGTATGGATCAGGCAGGCTGCATGAGCAGAGGCTTCACGGAGAGCAATTTAAAGCTGTCCTTGTGTTAGATCAGCTGGAGGAGGACAGCTCTGCACACCCTGCTCGCCCTTCCCGGGGCGCTGGTAGCGGTCTCTGGCTCCGAGCATGCAATGCCCAGCCTGCTGTGCACGAGGGAGGGGGGCATCGAGGCAAAATGTTGGCCATCTGCCTGCTCTGCTTACTGTCTGCACCCACAGATGAGAACATTTCAGAAGCTTGGAGACTCTCTCTCCCTCTCTCTCATAAATTTGGCTAGGAATTAAAGACATTAGAAATAGATCTCTAACTAGCTGCTTCTCCGGTAAGCACTACGTCTTCAGATAACCTGCTAGTTCAAATTCTCTGTTATTGAGACTACTGTTTCATACCTACAATCTCCAGCTACAATCTCCAAATGTTCCAATCTATTTCTGTACGCTGGCATACTTGTTTCCTAGGTTATTTCTCTCTATCTCCCCTTGTCTCTTCCTTTCTGTGAAATAGTTTGTGAAATTATTTTGATTAAGCTGAACTGTGTATATTGAGAAAGTGGTTCTAGGATAACTTAAAAGAAATTTGTGAAGAGCGGTTGTCAACAAACATAACACTGTAAACAACAACTTTTCATTTTTATTCCAGAATAAAAACAATTTAAGTGGAAAAGAAATTAAAGTGCACGTTATATCCTTTAAAATAGTGAAACTACAGCTTTATAAGGGAATGGTCACGGGGGCATAAATGATTCCTGTACCTCTATTTATTTTCCGTGTAAAGGTGACATTGTGAAAAATACTGTCCTGGTACACACTGATGTTAATCTTCACCTGAATGCTTGCACCACACTGCCCTTCAAATCCTGCAGATATCCCCGTAAATTTAAAATGGCACATTCTCCCATCAAAGCAAAGAGCTTAACACAAATACCTACACAGTCATATTGGATGCTCGGCTTCGTAGGTGCTAAATAACTTGTAGCACTACTCAGTGTCTCAATAAATTAGATGATCCTTTTGTCACCCCCCACCAGATAAATACAAGCACGCACACATATTTGAGCTGGCCACTCCATAAACATCACTTAAATCCTCATAGCGGTCAGGCACACGTGCTGGCCGGTGCGTGGCCGCGCTGCTGTGTAATGGCTGCGCTGTGGTTTTCTACAGCAAAGTCTATAAAGGAGATATGGTTAATGTGTAAGTAAATGCATACGGCCTTTAGATTTTTATGGTCAGTTGGGGAGAAAAGCCAACAGCTGCCGTCTGCACACAGACATCTAATGCAAAGCAAGGACCTCCTTGGACCCAACCTTACAGCGCTAAATCTGTTCCCACACCAATTTCATTTGGAGCTGTAAGGACTCACGTGGGTTTGCAGTGGTGCCCGACTCTGTACAGAGAATTTCACTGTAAATTCTCAAGTAGTGTTATTCTCGAAGGATGATCCTGCTCGGCTTCCGGCTGGAAAGCTCCCTGTTTAATACCACCCCCTTTAAAACCATAACTGATGCAGGCTGCTGTTCCTCTTCGTACTCAAAAACATTTGTGGTGGTGGAAATCCCTTGTGTCCTTCAGAATGCAGGTTTCAGTGATAGAAAGTACTTACTTATGTAATTAAACAGTACAAATCACTTCTTCGTCTGCTTGGGCTATGCATGTTACTGAATCAGCTCGTGCTTATTTTCTAGGGCTGTTGTAGGCATGTGATGGGGCAAATGCCCAGCGGCTGGCCAAGGAGAGGGAACAAATCCCTGCTCTAACATCAAACTTTTCAGGATTGCCAAAATCCAACTTTTAAAGGAAGCTGAAAAAGCAAATCAGCGTTGCTGCAGTTCCTGTGCAGGTCTCTGTGGAGCCTCGCATACTTTACTTACATTCCCCATGGTTGTAGTTTAAGGAACAGAAACTAATAGGATCCAGCCTAGAGATCAGCTGGAGGCTCGAGCCTCTGCTGTAAATTAAGGAATACAAAATTACTTACACTAAAATGAGAAATACAATAAAATGGGAGTAATTCCTGCAACTTATCCTTGTAATTTGCTGGTTACTTCAGAATATATTTGCCTCACGGACACTATCCGTTGGGTGGCCTCATCTGCTCCTCAGACCAAGTGCAGTCAAGGTTACCTCGAGCACCGGCTGCCAGAGCCAGGTTTCACCACGTGTGTTTTGGCGTGGAAGATAAACCTGACAAGCCGGAGTACCGAGAGACAGGTTCAGTCAAGCAAAGTGTTTAATGCGGGTTGATCTATCCCACGTAACGTTCACCATCTATTTAAATGCTTCTCGTGACAGGCTGCTTTATGAACCTGAAACAAATGATCTAGTAGATGCTTCTGACAGGCAGGAGGGTGTCTGTTGGAATTAAGTTAAGGCAAGGAAAATCCTTTAAGAAAAGTGTTTGCAGTTGTGGAACAGGCCAGGCTGCGCAGGACTGACAAGTGGGAAAGGCTCTCCTGAAGCTCAGCAAATATTGTTATGACTTGGCCTGTGAAATCTTGACTTTTCTGGGAACTGATGGGATTCTTAACGCTCAGCTCAAGAAACTCACTGAGTCAGACAGCTTAATGCTCATTCCAATCCGAGCACCAAAATTCGGTGTCCTTTCTTGCCAGTACTGCTGTGAGTGACTTCCGTACGGCTCTAGCTTACGTCAGTAACAGACCTCCCAGCCAGCTCAGGAGCCTTTGTTTGCCTCCGTGCTCCGGGACCTCGCGTATCACCCATCCCACCCTGCCCGAGGAGCGCCAGCTTGAGCTTCGGCTGCTCAAACGAGCGAGAGACACCGGGCAGCTTTGCAAAGATGTTTAGCAGCTTAACGATGTTGATGGAGTTAATGGGAATTAGGCACCTAACCTACTTAGATGCTGCTATAAATGCTGCTAGGCGTGTTTAGGTACCTAAATACCTTAGTAAATCTTTCCCTTTACTGCTTGCAATGATAGTGTACCAAAAATCAAATACTAATGAATAAAGCCTAACCTTTGTCCTCTGTAACCAGCTTTGCCTTTCCCTGGGGATTGTTTTCATGTAATACTAAAATTACTGGCCATCTCACAGGTTGTACCGTCCAGATTCTGGTCATATTTTTGGTTGCTTCATTATTTATTGCTCATTCTGCTTTTTTTTTTTTCCCCAGACAGTGGCTGATGTTGTCATGGATTTAATAGGTTGATATTTTTGTAACACTCTCTTAAAATAAGTTATTTTATTACAAGCTAACAGTATTGAAGTCTCTTCCCACAAAGATGCAATGAGGTATTTTTATCCTTCATCATTAAGTCATATGGTTGAAAAAAAAAATGGAATGGGCCAAAATCTGTTATAAATAAAGCTTTGTGTTTCCAAATACTAGGATGGGAAGTTGAAATCTAATAACCCATACTGATTTTGTCCCCATGGTACAGTATCCAAGTGAAATCCAAACTGTGTCAAGCTGTTCATTTGGGGGAAAAAAAAACTCTTTCTCCCTCCTGCTCCCAGTCTGTTTTGGGAGGTTAGCCTGTCCCCTGCCAATTCCGTCCCTGAAGCCATAAGGCCATGTTTGATCTGATGTATATGATAAGCGTCTGTCTTTACAATGTACAGGGTTAACTACAGTCTAAGGCTATTTTCTTGCATTAGCGCATATATGTCATCTAGGCTGAGCTCTTCTCAGTGTAACAGAAAGGACGATGATCTGGTTAGTCGTTCTGATGGCACTCAAGACTCACAGAATTGAATTTAGTCCAGCATCTTTTCCAGAACATACATAAGCTATGTTCTGCCTTCAAGTTACAAAGGCTATTGACAACTAGAGATACTGAACTGCAACTATATGATGCCTTATTATTCCCTGAGGGCTGCAAACAAGGCAGTTTGCTGAAATGATCACTCGTCTTGACGAGAAAGGATCCAGCTTCTCAAGACAGTCATGATGGGGAACAGCGGTTTGATTGCTAGGTGTCTTGGCTAAAAGCAAACCATGAAAAATCAGTAGGTTTGCCGGTGCTTTGGATAAGTCACCCTGACCCCCAAAAGCCTCACACGAATCAGAAATGTCTTAATCTCTTTCGAATTACCCTACTCTTTAACTATTAAACAGTCAATATTTCCCTATGGCCCAATTATTATTATCATCACGAAAAATCCTTCTTCTTGTATGTGAGAAGAACTCATTAAAACATATGATTGAAATGGAAAAAGAAAATTATGTCTGTGGCCTAAAATAAAAATGCAACAATAATAGCACTGATATAGGAGAGAGACAGAGCATTGGGGTTCCTTCTAACCTTTCCATTTTTACTCCAAAGGCTGGTAATGCATCACCGTTCCTTTGCAACCCCAATGGCCTGAGAAAACCAAGAGCCCTGAGCTCCCCAGGGGTAGTGAAGCCTTCAGTCCCCAAGCAGCAGCCTGAACTGCATTTATTAATCGCTGGCCTGTGCCGCTGGGGGCCCTAACGTTAGGCACTGTAATTACTCACCATGGGGGTTACACATTCCAGGTCAAAGACAGCTGCAGATAATTGATGTCATGGCATGAGCAGGAGCAGACAAGCCCATTAAGAGAGCTGCCTGTCACTCTCAGATCATATTATTCCTTCAAATTAAATACAAAAGTGTTGTAAATAATAAAGAGGAACAAGAAATAGGGCACCAACAGCGTTAAAAGTATGACTCTTGTGTTATTTGGCTATTTGAAAGATGCAACCGAAAGGAATTATTTTATCATTAAATGAAAATGTGTAAATGCAATTAAAGTCATTCATGTCTTCATGTGCTCGTCTTTGAGAATGTCGTCCAGCCACCTGAGCCTAAGCTCTCCGCGTGTGTGCTTAGCCCATTCCGATTTCAGATGCTGAAGTAGCATGGTAATGCAGGCTGGGGTGGGCCAGTAACCATTTAGAGCCCACAGTGAGTGATATAAAAACCACAAATCAAATGAGCAGTAAATGCACACTAACAGGAAAGCCCTGTGGCTGCCGAGGGTAACTGAAAAGTCTGTTACACTGCTGTGCTCAGAGGTTGGCCGAGTCTTTTTCAGTCCAGGTTTGTTATCGCTGCTTGTCTCACCGTTACGTATACACAAATTAACCTACTTACAGGTGAGTACAGTTTTGGGAAAGGGAGGGAAAAGGCCTTGATAACTTCTCTGCATTCATAAAAACATAGGTTCCCTCGCACAAGAAAACTCGTTGGCCATCGGCAATCAAGTTTTGCTGCGGCACAAGTGGGTGCTGCAAGAGGAGTCCTCTGGGCAAGGGATGGCTACTGCCCAGAGGTGAGCCGTAATTAGTGATTTGGTTTCTGATGTGGCTGAGAGAAATTGCTGCTCTCCAGGTAAGGAGGGGCAGCTAGTTTCTTTTTTTGCTACAGCCAGATGGGAAAGGCAAGGCAAGGGACTCCGCAGCTGGCAGTGAAGACGGTGGCACGCAGTCAGGTGTACCATCACGCCCTTGAATCCGCAGTGCATCAGAGCTGGTTCCCGAGAAAGGATCGCTATCAGGTAAGCTCTTCCTTGCTCGAACAGCTTTTAGCTTATTGTAGCGGGAAGTCCTTAAAAAAAAAAAAAGTTTGCTCTGTAAAGGTAGTGACCATTCTAGCTCTGTGCAGGAAGCTTAAACGAAAGATGCCCACAGAAGTGTCTGTAATTCCTTGTTAAAGCCAAGGCCACAGCACAGCCTCCTGCCACTTCTAGCACTAACCGCATTTAGTAGCTGTTCACAGAACTGATGCCGGCACGACATCCTTGTGCCCTAGTTCTGATCACGCCCCTGGATCCGAGCTGCCTTTTTCCCTGTCATCCACCGTGTCTCGAAGGGAAAGACTGCAACGCTGCAGCTCCCGAGCAGGTGAGTCGGGTTTGCAGTAATCCCAAATACCTGAGGTAAGAAGCACAGCTCTGGCGTGGAGGCTGAAGGTTTGGAGAGCAGGGCAGGACAGGGAGTCGGATTCATGTGCCTTACGCCACGCGTCCCTGCCAGGGCTGGAGCCTAACTGGATTTCACTAATATGACCTCTGTGTTTCTTGATCACAAAACCAAATTAAACCTCAAGAAGTTCCAAATAAGTCCCGTTCCTGAAAGTTTGCCTTAAAAAGAAAATGATGAGAGATCGTTTCATTTCAGCTTCTCCTCTGCCCCAGAAGGGGAATAAAATGAAAGCTTCAGAACTATTGCTTTAAACCAAATAAGAAGAGAAGCAAAGTACAACCAGCAGATCTGCTGGATTCCTGAGTGCACTGAATAAAAGCAGTCATGTGATAATGATGGGATTTTCTAGAACACCTTTTAGGCATGCAATTTCTCTATTAAATCTATTCAGATGTCCCTAGAACATCTTCTTCTATAAAATGGGAATAACAGCCACTTTTTACAGTGCATTGACAGCTACAGATAAAAGCATGGTAATTGCTGGTAGTGACTACTGCCTAACAGGAGATTTTATTGAAAGTTAACCTGTCAAGATTTTTAAGACTATTGCACATCCACACGCAGATTCTGGAGAAGAACCTCAGCCCTGATAGCCCTGTGCCAGTTCATGCAATTTTGGGAGGTGGGGTACATGTTAAAATTATAGCTAACAGTGGGATTCAAATAGATTCAAGCTTCTCTTGAAGCCAGATCACAAGCGGGCTGATGTCTGGAGTCGGGGCAGGAGAGGGAGCAGAGCTCTCCCTCTGAGGCTGCCTGTTCCCTCTGATTTGCTGTTAACGTGACCTAAAATCAGCCGGAGCTGCTTCAGCACGCAGGTGCAGTGGGCTGCTCTGCCTCCCTTTGGGGCGACACCGAAACACCTGCTAAAATACTGGATAGCCCAGAGAGGAGCCAATTATAGCTAATGCCTGGGAAGATCCCCAGCTCTACAGCGACATGGGTCCTAGCTGCTTTTCATCTAGCTCTCTCTCCCGATGTTTATTCATGAGGCAGGGTGCAGGGAAGATGAAAAGGCAGCTAGCAGACTTCTGCCTGGAGTCACCCCTTGAAATGGCACCACATTTCCAGGGAAGCCCTGCCTGCGTTCACAAGACTGAGACTCCTGGGAATGCAGCTCTCAAGGCAAGCAAACGTTATCCCTGATGTCCAAGCACTGAGGCACAAGGAGAAGTCACTAACCCTAATCTACTTTGGTAAGATCCAGAGCTAGAGATAATTTTACCTCTATTGAAAAACCCAATGGCAACATTGCAACGGCTTTGCTTGGTGCCAGGCTGTTCTTCCAGTCTTTATGGCAGCCACATGAACAGCTGTTAAATAGTACCTAAAAACAAGGGACAGGGCAACGCGGACTGCTTCCACACAGGGCTCGAGCAGAGCAAAACACTGCTGCGGGAAACCTGTCTGACACCTTTTTCTGCAACAGGGAATGGCAGCTATTGGAGCAGAAGAAAAACTGTGCCTGAACGAAAGCAGAGACCTTGGGGAGGCACGAGCTCGGAAGAGCTGCCGCCGTCCTTTATGCCACCCTCGTTCAGTGAGCGGGGATGGCCAGGAACAGGCTGTCAGGGTGCGCGGTTCTCTGTACGCACCATCCCCTTGCTAAGGATAGCAGTTCCTCCCCTGGAGCACCCGCAACCTGGAAAAAAGCTAAATTAGGCTGATTTTTTTTTTATTTTGAGGGGAACTGTTACAAATATTGAAAAAAAACCAGACCTGTTATCTATTATACAACTGGAAAGCTTAAAATTTATTTTTTTTCTCAGCTGATTTGCAAGCTCTCATTAGTGCTGTCCGTGCTGATGCCTTACCATCAGGGCGTCTCTGAGTGCCGAAATGCGTAGTCTCTAAATGAACCAAAAGCGCAACATTTTGTGTCTGTAACTGCAATATGTGTTAGAGCTGCCGAATCCTCTCACACGAACTCACGCATATTTTACTTTTTGTTAAAATTCACACGCACCCTCAGATGATGGCAAATCTTACCTTTATAACAAAGCCAGCGTTACCGTTTCAGAACAGACGGAGGCAGGGACCTCGACGGGCCCTTTCCTGACCCCTTTGCCAGAAATGCAATGCTTCCACAGATTTCTTTGATTTTAAAAACCAGTCTATGTGGCAGTGAGATACAGCACCTGGGACATTTCAACAGCCTAGTGAGAGTGAGTTGTTTTAGTAGAGATTACTCGTGAGCTACTAATCTTAGCATTATAAAGCCTTTGACTGACTTCCAAAGGACCTCAGCGCAACTCATAAGTAAATGAGTCTTGCCTAAAAAGTAACCCAGAGTAACCAAGGGGTTTTCTGTGGGTCAGTCTCTTGCACAGGCTCCCTGTCCAAGCCAGACTGGAGCTGCAGCACACAGAGCCTTTGCCTCCCCTGATGTGCTACGGATGGCCCGGCTCTCAGCAAGCACTCAGTGCCTGGCAGGATCAAACGCTCCAAATCTAACCAGGATCTGGGCAGTTCAGATGTCTTACGATGAGCAATATTAGACTGTCTGTGCTAGCCAAGTGCAGAAATCTGCAATAACCGAGATCGCGACCGACTCTGTTACTAAGCAGATGCCATCTCCCAGCCTCTGAGCAGCTCATTAACAGGGCTTGAGAGAGCAACAAGAGGATATTACTGCGAGGTTCAGAGAAATATAATGTGCTGCTAAAGGCCTTATTACAGGAAACAAGTACCTGGCTGACATGTACAAGAGGTTTGCAATCTGTCAATGTCATAATAGACCTCATTACCTTATACGAAAACACACAGCCAATCCCTGCAAATATTCATCTGGGATACAGATGTTACTCTCTCAAGATCCTCCTACCTGCTCCTACAGGAAACAGAGACAAAGAATGAGAGCGACAACACTGACAGAAACGGAGTGACTTGTCCGAGGTCATGCAGCAAGTGGTGGCAGAGGCTGGAGAGATGAGCACTAGTCACCAGCCTGGTGCTTCAACCCCTGTACTGAACTGTCTTGATAAGGGAAGGCTGCAGATCAGGTGTAAAGGTTTAAGTTAGATGAAAATTTTATTATTCAAACACAGTATTAAAAAAATGGTTCTGAACTTTTCCATCTGCTAACACAGAGAAGATCATTTCCAGTGATGAAAACTCTTGGACCGCATGTAAGAAAATCATCAGCTTCAGCTCTGTGCCTTTCAGTGTTGTTGCATGGCTCTTCCCACCCAGTTCAGGCCTCGGTCTCGAGGTGCCCTGTAGCTTAAAACCCAATTATAAGGGATTTTAAGCAGACCGAGAGTGAATGCATTTCTCAGGTCCGTGGCCAGGAGTACGGGACGCAGACAGCTGCGAGAGCCTGGCACTCCAGTATCTCAGGGATCCCTGGGTCTGGCACCTACTGCTCAAGGAAAGTCAAATAAGGGGACAATATGGCACTGCTTGCAGAAGTGACAGTTTTTCCAAGGAAGACCCCACATAATATGACAGTTGACAATGTGGTTAGATAATGACCAAGCTAAAATAATGGTGCTGGACATCTGAGCAAAGCATCAGAGAAACGTTCCAAGAATCTTGTCTAAATGTCTACAGCGGTTCAAGTTTTGTTTCTGTTGCATGGAAGCTTCTTGGCCGTAGAGGCATTTCGATGCTCGCTGGCTCCAGTTCTCGCCAGGAGAGAGAGGAAGGAGTGCCCCGAGGAGCAAAACAGTCATTCGGTTGTGCAAGTGCAAGTGCAAAATATTGTGAAAAGCTGATTGGACTTAATGGAGTTAGCGGATGAAATGCTGTATCCATGGTATCTAAGAAGGTGACTCATGTCACCACTATAAATATTAACTTGCTTGCAAAGAGTATATTCCAGTAAAATCTGCATTTGCACAAGCAGCCTGTACTGAGGCTCCACTTCTTCCAATGTTAATAGCGCATGTCTCAGGATGAGATGCTGGTGTAAAATAGCTGAGGCCGAAAGAGAAGCCATGCTCCATATGCTCTCCCTCTCCTTTCCTCAGCTGCCAGCACCGAGGGCTGGCCAGCAGGCAGTCCTCCCCAGGCTGAGCATATTGTTGAGTGCATCGAAACGATGAGGAAACACCTCTGTGTACATCTTCTCTAAGAGCTTAATGCAGCAACTGTAATTCAAAAGGTTTGTTTCACACAGAAACAAGTCACTGGCTCCCTTCTGACGTTGGTTGTGCTTTCAGTGTTAAGAATATAGTGATGCCACCTGGAAAGAAAGGTAGCTGCAAACGGGGTAACCATTAAATAGCCGCATGCCAGCTTATTGGGCTCTTTCCTGGGAAGCAAGAACATTGCAGCAGAGCATCTGAAAGTTCCTAGAAAAAACAACAGATCTCATAAGGTAAAGACATCAGGCAGAACTCCACTGGCAGTCTGGAATTCGCATCAGCAAATAGCTTTGGATGCTTGCATTTGGAGACCGTAACTTGCCTCCCTGGGACAAAAAAAAAAAAAAGAGGGGAAAAAGGCAGCCTCCCCAAGCTGACAGAAGCGCTGTTCACTTCTGAGCTCAGGAGCGCAGCTCCCCTGAGGCAAATGCAAAGATGGCTGTGGATTTCAGAACATGCTGCTCCCCCAGCAAATTTAATGAGCCCAGAGATGCGCTCCTGCTCCTTTTCTGGCGAAATGTTGAGGGACGTGAGTAAATCAGTGGGGAAGAGAGAACTGTATTTGTGGCTGCTTTGTAGTCAAGGGTCTCAAAGTGAGAGAAATAGGACTTTTTAAAAATAACATACTGAATTCTTAATGATTTTTAGAAGATACAAATAACTTTCTCATTACAAGAACCTTCTTTGCTCCCCTTGTTTAAATATTCCCTAGCTGGAAAAGTGGAAGAAAGTCAGAAAGCTGAGTTGGTTCAACACAACACTACAAGGCTTTGAAAAAAAATATAGACAAGCACTTCCCCTCCATCCACGGTCCCAAACCAGATGAAATCTAAGTGCTTTGGTAGGTTTTTGCATGTGTTATTGTATGTCTTGAGATTCTGATAAAATAGAAAGATAATCAGATTGGAATCCTATTATTCTTTACCTTTTGTAAGATTAGTAATTTCACAGTATATGGTTTCCTAGATTAGTTTAAATGTGTAACAGCACTTCATTTCACAGCGGAGCATGGGTAGACAGTATTCCAACACTGCTGTGAACATCTGTTCTGAGTTACCAGAATTCCAGCTGAAAAACAAATATTTCCACTATAAATCAAATAAAACATTATCCTGAGTGTTGTAACAGATGCAAAATGATTCTGGCTCCCTCTGCCCTGTGGTTTGGCTTTTTCCTTAAAATTGTTGTGAATATATTTATTTACACGCTTCAAGAAACGCACATTTGACATGGCTATTTAAGCTTACTTAGAATGAGACTGATGTTAGTTCAAAGCTGATGGTCAGTTGATAGACTATCTTATTAACTACAGATGCTACCAATTAGCATAAGCTCTAGTCACAGCCTTCCAGATAAACCTGGTATAGAGCTACACTTAAAGTCCTGCTCAAGTGTTCTGATTACTGTAACCCAAGGCTACTAGAAATGGTGACTTGGAGTTTGTTTTGGGGTTTATTATCCTGTTCTGATGCACTTTGGTGGGTTTTTTTAATCCCCATTGTTACTGCTGCTATTAATCTTCAGTTTCATGAACTAAAACATTCAGAAGAGATATTGATTTAGGTGGAATAAACAAATGATATTTATTTACTAAACAGTGTGGAAGAAGGCTTTGCAAGAGACTGCCCAGTTTATGGTTGCAGTAGGTGAATAAAATGGTTTGTTTAGGCAGAAGAAGCTGTAATTCCATACTTTGAGGTGTTTAATTGCATTAAGCTGCATCTGAGCAACTCTGATTAAAGAGGCTTTCCTTTTTTGAAATATTCCATATGTAACGGATAAGCCAGACAAGGAGAGAACTGAACTATGGTAACGTAAACAACAACAAAATCTTGCAGGGGGGGAAGAGAAAAGTCCTTTCGGTTTACCCCTCTTAGCAGAAATATACTTTGGGGGAAGAGGCAACGCTGTGTTTTGAGGATGACGTTTTGTAGTTGTTACTCAGATTCTGTCTTAAGTGCTTGGACAAAAACAGCGTGTGTAGACTAAATATAACCGTGCCTTTTGCGATGGTTGGGAAATAGGAGCTGCAGGCTAGTTATCCAGCCCACAAACAATAGGAACACATGGTCCCTCCAAAGACATGATGATGGCAAAGGAGCTCTTAGGGGAAGGCCAAGGGCCCAGCTCAGGCTCCCGCTGCGATAGCGGTGTGTGGCGCGCTGGGGTTTTCGGGCGTCGGTGACCAAGTGAACAGAAATTGTGCAGGGGGTTCAGCCATAAGCACATGCGTTATTCCCCATCAGAGGTGCCAACGTTATAAAAGTCTAGGACCCCATTTTCTAAAGGTAATCTCTTAATTAAGGCATAACAGTAAAAAACCCAACGCTACGTATATTTAAAACTGTATACGAATGTGTATTTTGTTCAATATTTCTATCTGCAAAGCGATTGAAACATTCTGTATGCAGTAGGCTGCATCCCTTTTATGGCATTATACATTTGCTGTATATATTGTTAATTAGACCTAATTTAGGCCTCAAAAAGAAAAAAAAACTCATTAAAATTCTGATTAGTGGTGTTGGCAAGCAGCCATCTAAAAAGCCTCCATTTCTTCCTTTGATAAGTTTGAAACTGCTATAGCAAACAGTAAAAATAAGATCACAGCTTGCTTTCTCATGCCAATCAACATAATATGTTCTCCAGGTCAAAGCCATTTAAGGGAAAATACAGGAGGAGGACATCTTTATTTCCTTGCATACGTGCTGTCAGATGGCTATAGAAAGCTGTAAGTATGTTTATGCCCTTTGGAGGTTTAAAAAACAAAACCAAAACAAACCTGTCTATGAGAATGCTAGTTGGGAGCCTTCAAAAACAACTTGCTCTACAAGGAAATGACTTCAAAATTAATGGGAATGAAAATAATGCAAAGCTGGTTTAATATTAAACTAGTTATGTCTGATGTTTTCAGTATAACTTTCTGCCTGATGCTTTCCGTATAGTTTATACTCGAAATGCCTGGCCAGGAAAACATACAGACAAGAATATCTTTAGTCCAAATACAGTCAATTTTACACCCACGTTACTGCAGACCAGGGCAGATAACTTTAAAAGAAAATATGACGTTTAAAAAAAAAAAGTCAAAGGCAGAATAAAGCAACAAACAATAGCAATGCTTCTACGCTTCCTTCTGTCTGCAAGTATAGCGAAGGGTTATTGTGATCCAGCTGCCAGTTATCATTGTATCCATCCCAATTAACTTAAACATTTCGCTTCAATGCATAAAAACGACTTTACAAGGCTGACGGCACAAAGCTGAACGCTGTTTGACATGGCAAATACTACGCATCTCTTTTAGTGTACATCTTTTCCGTACACATCTGTCCTCAGAGGAGACGCTGGCAATCAGTCTACTCTTTCCAAAGATAAAACGGGGAGCAGGACTTCTGCAGAGCTGCTGACTCCAGCGGAAAGGGGAGGTAGGAGGACCCATGGTTTGAACGCTCCGAATGTGTTCCTTTCCCTGGGAGCACAATCCCCACGTGCAGCTGCTCCATCCTGCGTCACAGCACACGGCGGCCCTGGACGCTGGTAAGACAAAGCCAACGTACGATTATGGGAAAAATACCTCCTTTTCCTTTTGATAAACACAGAGCCATACGACTGAAATCAGCTTTGGGATGCTCTGTATCAGTAAAGCTGATCCCATGCTTGAATACACATTTTTAAAAATCCAAGTTACTTATACTCTGTTTTTTTCCAAGCCCTTTAAAATGTAATCTTTAGCGATCTAATCAGACTTTCTGTATCAAATAAAGCAGGGAGACAGACGCACGGAATCCAGGGTACATTTGCCTCTAGAGACAGCGCTCGCTGTTACTGTCTCTATGTTACATTACGATATTTGCATAAGGAGGTTTCCAAAAACCTGGGAAGCCTGGTATGCTGGTATTTAACATATTCAATGTGCGTATTGTGATACTGAGACAGCAACTAGTTTCCAGCTGAAATTTCTGATGAGAGATTTAAAGAGAATAAAATGGGCCACAAGAGAGATGATAATTTAGCAGAATCCCCCCGGCTGGGCTAAGGAAGGGTGCTGCAGGCTGACACGAGTATCGGGAACCTGTTCTGCTGCTGCGTATAACTGGAAGTGGGAGTACATTGAAAAGGGGGGTGGGAGGCAGGAACCAAACCAGTCTCATCTGCAAGATTTAATGAATCTAAACCTACAGCATAAACTGCATATAGAGCAATAACGTGTGTTTCTGCACTACTTGCTGCTCTTTTAAACTATGTGCAGTTGCAATGACTCTTTCATAACAAGACATACCATGACTTTAATCCCTTTATGTTTAGAAGCCTGATTTTTCTGTCTGTAGGAATTTTCCCAGTTTTCCGCAGAAGGTCAGGCTTTCTTACCAAAGATCAGAGGGGTTTACCATGTTTTCGGGTTCTTAGTAATCTAGGCCCATGCAATTAAAAATTAGTTTGGGTTTTCTGCAATTTTTTAAAATTTCCCAGGGAAACCTGGGAGCAAGGTGGATGTCACAGAACTGATCACAGAGGTACAGGACAGAAAGAAATCCCACGCTCGGGGCAGCCTTGCAAGACGGAAGCCCAGGGCACTAGTCACTTCAGTGACTTTCACAGACCTCCTTGAAGAATGTGGGTTTTCAGTATCAAGTTCTACAGATCCAGATCTGATAAGCCTATGCATGCAGAATACTCCAGGCTAAATTCTGCCTGACCTTCCCCAGCACCATGCCTCCAAGCTCCCTGAAAACAGCCATTTGAAGTCAGAGAAATGTGGGTCATTGACTTCAATAGAAGCTCTGAATGAGGAGGAGATGCTCAGCTCCTGCACCTTTCACTCCTCCCTTCTGTTACAGCTCTGCCTGGGGATGGGCTGTTTCATTCCGCGCTCGTGGGTGCTCTTCTATCTCCAGTAAAACCAATGCCAACTTCCAAAATCAAACAGCCTGAGCATGTAAGAACAGCTATTTCTAACTGTCTTTCTGCAGCATGCAAGCCAAAAGTGAGAAAGGGAGAGGAATGGAGTGCAGAGGAATAAATGGAAGGATCAGGTTGTTTCTCCTGTTGGCACCAGCTGGGAGTTGCCCTTATTCAGGGGAAAGTCTGATGGCAGAACAGGCCAGCTACCCCCCTATCGCTTGTCTCAGTCCAGCTCTGTCACCTGGCTGGTTACACCTACTGGGTCTAAATACTTTGCCAAGGCACCGAGGGCACTATGTGCTTGAAATGGGCTCGAGAGGCTGGTTAATGCTTTACAAGGTTAAGGGCGCTTTAATAAGCACAGCAGAGTATGTGTTCCAAAAATGCAGTCATCGCTGAGAGTAACACTTGCGGAGTTCAAACCAGGTCATCTGCCCAGGCAAGTACATGTATTTGATCTACTGTCATGGTAAAGGCTGACTGTAAACTTTGGCAGAGAAAATTACTAATCTTTCAACCCGTAGCATATAAGCAATGCCTAGTAATACCTATTTTTCTGAGAACTGGAATGCCTTTTGGAACCACCTCAGATTACTTAAGAGAAGTTCCTCTGCCATCACCCAAAAGCAGTTCCAAACCTGTCTCTCCCACATTCAATTAAACCTAAGAAAAAAATTAATTGGAAAAAAAAAATGAAGGCGGGGGCAGATCATGGTTCATTCAACAAGCATTTTTCCTCTTGCGAGGAGCCACAGCAGCTCACTCAGCTGCACACCACGTGGACAATAAACATCAATTTTTAAGTAATTCAGCGCTGTTGGTAGCGGTTTTCACTTGGAAAGCCAAGCCAAGCTACTTCCAGAACCTCTGTATCTTCAAGTTCTCTCCTCTGTGGTTTTTTTTGTCCATCCCACTCGATCCTTTCATCCTTTCTTTTGGCTCCTAAAGGCCTGAGGCAGGGATTGCTCTGCCGATAAACCTGTAGGTATTTAAGGTACTGTAACCATTTGCTTTTCCAATGTCCTGTGCCTTGACCCAAAAGCCTGTTCTCCTGCATTATTTATCCTCTCTCTTCACCTCAGTGCTTGATATCCTTCCCCCCTACTTTCGCAATTCTTGTTTCCAGACAGAACGTACTTAAAAGAAAACAACCCACTGGAGGAATTAAGCGAGGCTGGCCGTCCAGCTGCAACCTGCTCAGGGGAAGTTTTGCTCAAGTTCAGGAGAGTTCTCAAACTGCACGTACAGTCTGGCTCCGATTTAACCCCAAGACAGAACGAGATGGTGAACGAGCTGGATTCCTCAGACCAATCTGCATGGAGACGCGTAGGGAGCTCTGGATCACCAGCCGGGCATGGTACACCTGCCTTCCAGCACGGGCCTGCCTATCTTTCCATCTATCAGCATCGATGTTTATGCTGAGCTGTGACCATTGCACGGTCCTCCCGGCCTGCTTTTATCCGTGTTTATGGAGGAAGTACAAGCAGGTCCCAGGGACGACACTGGTTAGGTGGATCCCCAGAGAAAACTTTCACTCAAGCTTTTGGTGTGGGGAAGAAAAACCGCAATCTTGTTACCAGATGCCATTTCAGAACAGAATTCCCAATTACCATTACGAGCAACACAAACGCAATAAATAAGAGACCGGGACCTGCAGCAGAACAGTGGGGAAAACACATTTATCCACTACACTTAAGATTTATTTTTTTTTTTTTACTTAAACCAAGCAGTACCTCCTTTGTGAAGTGTGTTTAAAGTAACTTTAGTGGGAAAAAAAATCCCAAACCTTTATTCAGGTTTAAAAGCGTGGGTAGGAGCAGGTTTAGAACCGAGCGCAGGCCCAGCCGCCCGCCGCCAGCGGTTCCCGCCGCCCTAGGGCGGGGCGCCCACGCCGCGACCCCGGTGTCGGAGCCCCCGGGTGCGCACCCTGCGGGCCGGGGGGGAGGGGGGGGGGCGCCGCCGCAGCACCGGCGCGTGCGGGCTCGACGTGGCTGCCCGGGGCATTCGGTACCCCCGGGGCCCGCCACTAGCCCCGCCCAGCACCGGGCAGCGCGCGGGGAGGGCGCGAGCCGCCCGCGCCCCGCCATTGGCCCAAAGTAGGTCAGCCGGCGCGCTCACGTGACGGCCCTCGCGCGCCTCTGCCCCGTGACGCGGGGGGGGGCGGGGGGGCTGCGTCGGTTACCCCCGCCGTGCGCGGCCCCGCTCGGCCCCGGAGCGCGGCGGGCGGGGAGGGGTGCTCAGGGTCCGCCGCGGCCCATCCCTGCCGCCGGCGGTGCCCGGGCCGGCCCTTCGCAGGTGCCGGACCCTGCTGCGGTGGGTGTGTGTCCCCCTCTCCGGGACAGAGCGGGAGGGGCCCGGTCGGTCACGCAGCGCGCCCAGCACCCCGGGCCTTTCCGCCCTGAGCCGCCGGGCGGGGCGCGGTGCGGGGGTGAAGCCCTGCAGGTGCCTCTGCGTAACGCTCCTACGCAAAAAAGAAAACTCAGTCTGTGAACTGCTGTGCGTTCGTCGTCGCAGCCCGGTGGTGCTCGGGGCGCTGCTGTGAGCTACGGAGGGGACGCCCGCCTTGGCCGGGCGACCCCCCCCGGGGTTGGGATACGCTGCTGGTCCCAAGCCCGGCAGCGCGGTCCTGTGCTGCCACAGGGGCCTCTGGTCCTGGCACGCCTGGCCTGGAGGTGGAAGAACCCCTTAAAAATGTAAAGGCTTTTTTGAGTTTAAAACTGTCTTTACTGAAGAAAAGAATTGCATTTAAAAAAAAAAAAAAGGATGAACTTGGAAAATGGTCTATTGTGTCGTGTACTTGGTTTGCAAAAAATAGGATCTTTGGGCCATAAAACTGATCAGATTTCTGGGATGGAAACACCAGGGGCAGAAACACAAACGGTGGCTGAGATACTTTTTTTTAATGGGGGACCAATCAAGATGTTTTCTATAGAGAAAAGAAGCTGTCATAGCCCTTTATGAGCCATAACACAAACGTTTTCAGGGGGACTGCTAAACTAAGAATACACACCAACAAATGCTACTTTGGTCAGAAAAGGTAGAAACCCAGTTAGTGAATCATCCGCTCTGCTTTGGTGTGTGAGCCTTACCTGTGGGGTCAGCCGGCAGCTGGAACAGTGTGAAGGAACTGGGGACACCACCACAAAAGCGTAGCAGTAGAAATTGGTAACGCGTAGGTACACGCAGCGCTCCTCTTCAGAAACAGCGTGGTGTCCTGACAGCCGGGCAATTTGGGCTACTTGGTACAAAACCCGCCTGCGTGGCAAGGCTGGACTTAAGCTGGGGCTCCCGTTGCAGCATGAGACTGGAAACAGCAGCCTGAGCACCGCACTCGGGTCCTTCGCTCAGCTTTTCTGGCTGGTCTGGGTGGCAGGAAGAGACAGTTCGGCTCTCTCGGCCAGGAGGTCTCCAGCTCCTGCGCCTCGGGAGTGCTGGGTCTGTAACTGTAAGCAGTCCTCAGTGGCTGGGTGCTTCACCTGGTTCCATGCCTGCACAGATCGACACGTAACAAATCCTGTTCCATGGCCAGCAGTGAAACGGTGCAGTTTTCTGGTCATTCTGCGGCACTGAAAATGCTGTTTCTTTCTGTCGAGTATATTTTGTCTGTAATGGTCAACAACCATAAAAACTTGTGCTTTCATTACATCTCCAACCGATCCGGTTTGTGACTGGTGTTTCCCAATATCCCCTTTACTTTTACATCTCTTTACTCTCCTTTGTGGCTTCCTAAATCTCCTAAACATATCTTTATCTTTTCTTTATACTGCATAGCAAAAACGTTCTGTACCCCGTCTGCATAGGGGTTGCCAATCGTTGCCCTAACCTTTACGTCACTCGCTCTGTACCTCTGTAATTAAAGGTTTCCAGTAACTAGCAATTTGTCCGTCTGAGGCAACGTTGGTCTGTGTACGATCATTTAATAATCCAGTGCTTTTTTTTTCCTGGTTAGGTGACTTTAAAACTGCTGTGCTGCCACTAACGCCCCCCTGCTGGAAGCCCCCCCCGGCACGAACCCTGCTGCCTCGCTGGCCTTTGCAGGTTCTCCTGGGACCCCTCCTCAGTCGTGCGTAAATACGTTAACATTGTGCTGTCTCTGGTTCCAAAGGGCCTGACAATTACAGCTGCTGGCCTTTGGGTTTTGGTTGTGCCAGAGCCATTTTATTGATTTGAATGTACTTTGGGCTTTGATTAGTTGCTTGTTTTAGACAGATCATTTGACCAGTTACTACTCAGTGTTCTTAATCATGGATATGTAAGGGGAGAACCTAACTGCTCAGGGCAGATTTCTGTTCCTCAGGCAGCTTTTATTTCTAAATACTGGGCACTCCAGCTAAAAGTTTATGCGCATCATTTACCTTTATTTGCGTATTTATGATTATTTATATTTGTTAATGGCAAAAACCTGACTTCTGAAGAAAGAGTAACAACTAAATATGGACGGTAAAGCTTTGCAAAATGCCATCAAAAAAAAAAAAAAAGACAAGAAGACAAGAGGCAGGGAGATACAAATGCCTACAAGCACCTGAAGGGTGGAAGTCACTACAGCAAGACTGCACTTCTTGGCCGGACTATGCAGGTAGGGCTCAGTACCTGAGAGGGTGGCTGAAGGCCTAAGCAGGGCGAACATCAGTCGTACTTCCAACGAGGAGCTTCGCCAGTAGAGAGAAAAGCTCCTTCACACAAACTGGGACAAGATACTGGGACCCTGCTAGCGGTGACAGCTATCTTGGTAACTGGTGAGAGAAGCAATCTGCTTATGGCAATGAGGCCTATCAAACATCTGCCGTGGCTCTGGAACTAAGTGCTCACAAGCCCAATGACCGGTTCCCTCAGAATTGTATAAGGATACCATTAGTCTCGACTCCTTTGGGCACCAGGGTAGTTCCCCACCGGGCTCCCCCACCACCATCCTCAGTGCTCCCGGGTGGGCCAGGTGGGACCCGCCGCCCCTAACAGAGCGGCACAGCCCTGGTCCCTCGGACTGGCGGTGGTGGGTGCCCACACTGTTCCTGCCCCTCTGAGGGGTGCCACCCCGCTTCCCTGAGGGGTGCCACCCTGCCCCCCTGAGGGGTGCCACACACTTCCGCTCCCCTGAGGGGTGCAGCCCCGCTCCCCGCTGCCCTCACGCTCGGATGCACCGAGCGAGGTCAAACATTCAAACTCATTAACATTCCTCCCGGTTACCGGGACGACAGCTCCCGGCCGGGCCTCGCCAGACGCGGCTCCAGGCGGGCGGGGGGAACAGCAGAACAGCGCTCCCCGCCGCCCCCCCCGGCTCCTCACGTCCCGACACGGGTAACGGCGGCCGCGCGTGCCGGCGGGGGGGGGGGGGGCGCGCGGCGGGAGACTCCCCCTAGCGGGGCGGGCAGGGGGCGTGGCCGCCCGCCGCTCTCCCCTCGCCAATGGCGGTGCCGCGCTGCGCCTGACGTCAGCGCCGGCAGCGCCTGCACATGGGCGCGCGGCCGAGGCGCGCGGCGCAGAGCGGAGCGGCGCTGGGCAGAGCGGGCGGCGGGAGTGGCGGTGTAGCTGCGCGGCGGAGGGGCCTCTCCCGCTCCCCTGCTCCGGCGGCCTCCAGGCGCCCCTCGCCAGCGGGGCTCGCCTCGCCTCTGCCCCCGTCTCACCGCGCTTCGTAGCGGCGCCGCCGCGAGAGGAAGGGGAAGGAACCGCTGCCGCGCAGCTGCCCCGAGGGAGAGCCCACCATGTCGCGGCCGCTCCCGCTGAACCCCACCTTCCTACCTCCCACCTACGGGGTGCTGAAGTCCCTGCTGGAAAACCCGCTCAAGCTGCCGCTCGCTCATGACGACGGTGAGGCTTCCCCGGGCAGCCCCCTACACCCCCCCCTCCCCCCCCCCGGGATGGCTCTGCCCCCCGCGCCCTCTCCAGACCCCCTCACAGCCGGCCCGGTGAGGGCAGGCGCCCCGAAATGGCGGCCCGGTCCTGCCGTCACTTCAGGGACCGCTGCCTTGCTTTCCCTTTCCCCCGCTCCCTCCGACCCCCTACCCCCGCTTCCCCAAGGCGATTATTTAATGGGACGGCTTCGGCCCGGGCGTGAGGCGGGGGTCGCCGCCGGCCTGACCTAACAGAAGGCGTCCGGGTTTTCCGTCGCCGCGGCGGAGCCACCGGGGGGGGTCGGCTCGGCAGCCTGCAAACATCAATGGAAAGGGCGCGATTCGCCTCAGGGCGAAGCGGTGGGTAGAGGGGGGGCGCCCGGGGTCCCCCCAGCCTGAGCCGGGGTGCCGCCGCCCCCTCCCCATCCTTTCACGCCCTTCCTAGAAACCCGCTCCCCTGTAACTGAAGAGCGTTTCGACAGTAGAAAGTTGCAACTTTTCTGGAAAGCTGAGGTAGTGCGGACGTCATTGCACCTTGTATTTCCAATTAATCAAACGCACATTAAAAATCAAAAGCCTATGAAAGGTCTTGCAGAGCCAGAGCTTTTTGTATCCTCAGCTTTCCGAGTTTCGTTGCAAAGCGACTCGCAGGATTTTGCCGGGGTTGTTGCATGCTGTTAAATAGAAAATGTTAAGGAGGCATGGTAGTTGACAGAAAGCTTTATCGGTTCAGATTGTTGCAAATCTTTTGGAGAAACCAAGTGTCTCCCTTCAAAAATGTGTTGAAATCACTGCATGTTGTAGGAATGAGTAGGAAGCATATTTTTAACTTTATTTTTTGCTTTGCTTTGCTTCTACTTTTGGATTTTTTGTTAGCTCTTCCCTGCATCAAAATACGTATTCTGTCAGACTTCACCGTCGCTTTAAGTTAGTAACATTAAGAAGTACTGAATTTGAAGACTTACTTTCCGTGTGTAAGGACCAGCAAGATGAGCCTTAATTTATAAGTATGAAAGGATAATAAATTACAGACATTTTAGGTTAAGATCATTCAGCAGAACACAGCAATATCTTCCAGTTTGCTGTAAGTTAAATACTCACTTTTAAGTTTGAGTACTTATTGAAACTGACATTCAAAGCCATGCATGCAGTGGATTTGTTACCTAAAAATAGAGGAAAATCTGAAAAACATGGTTGGATCCAGCAAGGCTGCTCAGTTGGCTTGACCCGTCAATTAGCTACCAAACTGAGTGAATCAAAGGAGTTATTTTCATGAAGGCAATATGTGTTTGTTACAACCACAAGTGCAGCAGAAGTAGCTAATATTTTAATTACTGAGCTCTTATATCTTTATTATGTGTTTTGTTAAAGCATTCGGTAAAGAAAAAGACAAAGAGAAGAAGTTAGACGATGACAGCACCAGTACCACAGTCCCTCAGTCAGCTTTCTTGGGCCCAACATTGTGGGACAAGACACTGCCATATGATGGAGACACTTTCCAGTTGGAATACATGGACCTGGAAGAATTCCTCTCAGAAAATGGCATTCCACCCAGCCCAAACCAGCATGAGCATAGCCCGCACCAGTCAGGTCTCCAGCAAGCTACCTCAGCATCACCTTCTGTCATGGACCTCAGCAGCAGGGCTTCTACTTCAGTCCATCCAGGCATGGTGTCACAGAACTGCATGCAGAGCCCGGTCAGACCAGGTAAATCAGACCTAAGAACTTCCTATGGATTTGGGCATGACCCCTTCTCTCCACTGTAAATAATGACTTCTTCCTGTGTGGTTGACAGGCAGCTTAGAGAAGAGCCAATATGACTGAAGTCACTCACACTCCAAAAAATAAAAATAATAGCTCTAGTTATTGCTAAGTTGCTCCACAGGGATTTTTGTTTTAATTATGTAAGGAAACTGTGGGAATTCCAAGGAAACTTGCCTATCTTCTTTTTTTTGTTGATAGCCTAGCTATATTAGCAAGTAAAAAGACCACAAACACAATGGTAGCGCATAGATGCCATGGTGTTAGATGCAAGGGAGAAGGACTGTGAAAGAGAATATTCCTTTGGCCAATATTTGATGTGAGAACGCAGGAGTGGGCAATCATTTTGAAGTTAAAGACAATAGTTCCTGTCTGAAATTTTGGCTGTAATCTTATTTCTTACTGAGCAAAGTAAAATTTGCCACAGTACACAGGGCAGGAACTAAATTTTAAAGCTGCATTATAGTCTTGCTTATGTTAGCATGAACTGAGTGTAACTCTGACCCGAGTTGATAAATTACATCTATAGTCACCCTAAGCTGTAGGCAAAGAAAACATCATGGAATCCAAGGTCTGATTGTAATGCGTGATTCTAAGCCGTTTGATGTCAGTGGAAGTCTTCTATTAGTTTATTATCACTTGAAGTCATCCCTTTAAAGACACTAGTATGAATCCAGAATAACTGCGCTGGCTTGACACCAGCATTGCTGAGATCATGGTCAGTGGAATAGTGTCAACATTGAAGTTTGGAAAATGTGGATCTTTGCCTTTTTTCTTTAAAAAAAAAAGCCAAAGCAAAACAAAAAAAACCCCAAACAACAAAAAAACCCAAGGGTGACTTCTTTATTGTGCTTTTCTGCTCACACAAGGTTTTGCTAGAGCAAAGTGTGCTCTTTGGAGCAGGAAACCACTCCTCTCCCTTCTGCTTGATCGTTTGCCATGCTCAGTGTGCGAAGTCATTGTCAGAATCATCTGATAAGGCGGCAAAATAAATAAATAGAAGGTCAAAAGTTGTGGAGCAGGGTGAAGTAGAAAAGTATTACAAGTCTGCAATGTTCCTTTCTCATTAAAAAGAAGTAAAACACCTCCCAAAACACCCCAAACCTGTCAACAGACTCGTTGGCCCCAAGTCAGAAGTGTGTGTTTAGTCGTGGATTTCATTTACTTGCTTTTACTTTATGTTGATTTGACTTTGATTTGTATTTCAGTTTCAAGGCATTTGGTAGTTAACTAATAACTTATAAACGTTTCCAAAGTTAAAATATATTTGGAGCTGGCAAGAATATAAAAAACCCTTGCTTTTTCTGAGCCAGTTTTTAAAAATAGTGCGTATGTGCTACAGCATTTTCTGTTGTGTATGCACATGTACAATTAAAAGCAGATAATCTGTCCTCATTCCTTTTCAGAGGAGCTTGGTTATGAGCTGGGCTTTTAATGATCACCTGTCAGAATTTATTTGTAATCAGCTGTCTGCATGACTTTTCAACTCATTGATTTTTTTTTTTTTTGAGCTTTTCCTGAGCCATTTGCAGCTCAGGGTTACAAACTTTTCTCACTAGAAACTCTACACATTTTTACTGTTGTAAAAGAAGTCATGGTTCTTGGGGTGCGATAAAACATTAAATTTGCAGGTACTTTTTCCCCCCACCATCTTGCCTTAAGAATAATAAAATTTTTTTTGCGAAATGTGTTGTTTAAAAGGGAGTTCATTCCATTTCTTAAAATAGTATTTTCTTTTTCTCCCCTATTACAGATAGGTATTATGACTTAGTTCACAGTAGTCTGATTTATCATGAGGTGGCTGTAATTTTTACGTGCTGTCATGTTAAAATCTTAGTTTGACAATCTGTTTGGAAGAGAAGATAAAGTTTAGCATTTGAGCAAGTTTTAAAAGAAGACAGTATATACTTTAAAAAACAAATTTTTAGTAAAAGTAAAAATGAGTATTTAAGGTTGTCATAAAAGTGCCAAGGCAAATGTGCTGCTCTAAAATATGGAAGTTGGTCTGGAGGTAAATGTTAAAATCATTGTAATGGAGCCTTTTGGTTAATGTATCTTCAGACTTTTAAAATACATTTTTTTCAAACTGTCACATGAAGAAAGTTGTCTTTTTAATTGGTGTGAGCTACCATTTCAGTAGCCTCTGCTGTGGTGATTTGTATTCTTGTAAGAAACCCAAGAACAAATCGTATGAATTATGTAATTCCAATAAAATTAATTCCATTTGATCTTACTATTTTTAGGAAAACCGAATTGTTCAGGTGATAGTAGTTGTCCCAAAAGTATTTCGTTGTTGTGTCCTCTGAATCTTGTTTTACAATGGAAGCCTGCTTTAGCGTGTGGACTCAGGCAATGCAGGATTTGACCCTGCCTTTGGCCAACATCCCTACTTTAAGTGGCTCCGCAGCATTTAGCGTCAGCGTATTGTGTGCAGTTGGTCAAAACTCCTGTACCTGCATGTGCCGTGTACGGGGGAGGATGTGCACGTGGAAGGCCAAACGTGATTCATATAAGTGCACAGTCTATCTTCGACATAGAGGGTCTACAGAAGAGTGGCATAAGCAGATTTAATTTTGTGTGTGTGTTGAAATACAAGCTTTATCTGTCTTTAGAATTATTGCCCAAATACGTATTTTATACCATCTCTGGATGAGATCGGGAAGTCTGCCTCGGCATT
This sequence comes from Phalacrocorax carbo, assembly GCF_963921805.1. Lineage (NCBI taxonomy): Eukaryota > Metazoa > Chordata > Aves > Suliformes > Phalacrocoracidae > Phalacrocorax > Phalacrocorax carbo. The sequence continues at coordinate 4,266,661 of NC_087528.1, forward strand.
CACCGAGAAGTGTCATCAGGCTCGGCAAAGCCGAGCTGACCCTGATTGCAAACATGACATTACAAAATCCTCATGATTATTTTTTTTCTTAAAAGTAAAAAAATAACAACAACAAAATAAAGTTTCCTTATAGATTTAACTTAGTTCTGTATTTCCAGCTTGGATTGTCTGGCTGATGGAAAAATGTTTAGGCTCACCAGTTTACCATATGTTCTCTGGACTATAACAAAGATCAAAGCAAGCACCTACTTTCCCACAAATTCCTGTTCAGGGAATATACATATAGCAAATACTGGCTCTGTTTTTGAAGAGCAGGAACACAGGGCAATGGCTCTTGCGAGACTGGAATCTGATGTATTTCTTTTTCACAGTACCAATTTTGTTACGAAAAAATAGTATTTTTATTTTAGCATTGCAGACCACTGTTCATTGTAATGTGCAGATGCATCTGAAACTCCTTTTCTCTCCATGTATTGGAGGCTGGTTAGTTGGTTGAAATCTCTGGTCTCCCTCAGAAAAACAGGTTTTATAAAGCCGGCTTTTAAAGTAACCTGTTACTGCAATCACATCATCTTCGTTATTAATCTGTTGCAGACCTTGTGTTGTCTTCTGCTATTTTTTGGTGAAACATAAATCTCCATTTAACTGTGGAATCCTTGAAGGAAATGGGGAGTATTTGTAGCTGTTTGTATGTAAAGGGAGGCTCATATTTTGCAGGTAACTAGCTGGTGGTTGCTTTTGCCTGGCTCTTTTCCCTGTGTAGCCCTTATTTGAGTGAATGGTGCAGCTACTGTAAAGGATTTGAATGGAGTGAATTAGAGTTCAGAAGTATCAGCTAAGTCTGGTGGAAGACCCTAATTAGAAGGTTTTGGGGATTCTGTGGTTTAGATCTGAATTTTCTGCTGGCCCCCAAAGCCTTGGATGTAGGGCTGTGTCACGGGGATGCTGCTGACACAGTGATACCCCATGTTTTGTTACCACCCTGCTCCTTAAGCAGGGTAGGGCTGTCAGAGGCTTTGAAAAGACTCTCTCATTCTTTGTGTTCCTGTGACAGTGGTTTTCAGTCTGTTGCCTGGACGGCTGGTGTCTTAGGCTACTTGCAAAGATCTGCCAAAGATTATTTAAGGGAAGAATAAAAGAAAAAACAAGCTTTGTAATCTGCTGTGGAAATACATATACATGCAATATCTGCGAGTCTTCACTTTGTTGAAAAAAAAAATAATTTAGGGGTATGTTAATCAAAAAGCTGAAAACTGTTTCTGTGTAAATTGTACTTACACCTCCTACCCCCCAAGAACACAAAGATTTTATTAAATGCCATGTTTTCTTTATTCAGCCAAGATACTTCATCTACAGTACAGTATCCATTTCCTTTTACTTCTTACATAGATACTGAACTGTAATGATTCACACTAGGCGTGATTGGGTTGTTTTCAGCATTTTCTTTTCACTCTTGTTTGTGATAGGCACGGCAGCCAACTGGGAGAGGTTTGTTCTTGCTCCATCCAGCTCTCAATCACATACTGGGGATGACTTGGTGAAGGGGGCAGCCCACAGAAGGGTGTGTGTGCAACACTCCCTTATTGCAGTCTTCCTTCCCCTGTGTTTCTTAATGTGACCTCCTCTTCCACCACAGCCTTTGTGGTGTGAAAGGCAGCATTCCCAGCTGCCAGCTTGTATGTGGAATCCTTTCCTAAGCTTTAATCATTGCTTACAAGCAGTTACTAGGTGTTGCACGAGCCACAGCGTGAGCCCCCTCTCTTAGAGTCAAAGGACTCTACCTGCAGCACTGAGAGGAGCTGGGAGTTTCCTGACCTCTGTTCTCTCACGTGACAACATGGGAATGACCAGCTAAACAGTCAGGCAGGCTGGTACCGAGAGCTGCTCTTCACATTGACTCTCACGTGAGGCTCTGGGTGGCTGTTGCCTGCATGACCATGTGCTTTAGGCACGTGGCAGTCCCCTGTGCAGCCTGCTCAGCATGGCTTTTGCTAGAGCAGCAGGCACGCACGCACGGCTGTGTGCTCCTGCCATCACCAGCCAATGCCGAAATTGCAGTGAAATGGAAAAGCCTCGCTCCTGACTGCAATGGCAAGGGAAATGCAATATGCAGACAAGCCTCACAAAACTGCTTTCTGGATCAAAGGAAGATGCAAAATATATTCAGGCAAATATTAAAAATAGCCTGTCACATGGTAACGGGAAAAAAGTGCTGAACGCACAAGTCTTGTTAATGCTAGAAGCAAGAACACCGTGTCTCCTTCGAGAGATCTGATTTTAATATTCACTGTTAAATGTTGATTATTGGTTAAATAATTGCTTGACTGCATGAAAGAACTTGATGTTAATTCCGAGTGCAAACAATAAACAGCAGGAAACATCTTGGGTTTTATGCGATACTTTTAAAATATACTTGGCCTGACTCTTCAGTTCTCATTGGGAATAGTCCTTTCCATACAGATAGAGCTACTTAAGCAGGTAAGGGCTATCCAGTGTTAGGAAGAGGATACACAGAGGGAACAAGTAGGTTTTTTTTTTTGGTCCACTTAGAAAGACATTTCAAGGGCGTCTGAGTGTCAAACTTGTTGCAATTACCTAGAAAAAGTATAGTGTCTTTCTCGGAGCCTTGCTTCCCATCTCAAATTGTATTGGAGAGTATTTGTTTGAATGATTCTAGCGCAGTGATTTGATTTTTAAGAAGCAAGTACACCCTGAAGTCTTTCATAAAACAATATGTTATAGTTAAGAGAGAAGATGTCATCAGGAGATGTATACAAAGAAGACATTGGTGTTATCTGATTAGATGAATGCAATAGGAAACACATTAAATTGTTTCAATCTCTAAATATTTAGATGACAATAAATTGGCAATTGTGGGAGCTAGTAGTGGCTAGATTCTGCCCAATTAATCTCAGCAATTACTTTACTCCTCATGCGGTCTTACTGATTTCAGTATTGCTCAGCAAGAGAGCAGCTTGGTGACTGCTCTCCAGGTGGAGGAGCAAAATGTCGCCATTCACTCTCTTGTCATTCATCTTTCTGGATTTTTTTTTTTAAGGCGATGAGGGCTCTCAGTGCACCAGTGGAGTTTTCTCAGGATGAAAGGATATATTCTTCATCAGTAAAGAGGACTTTAGAGCATTAGGAAATCAGAAGCTTGGTTGGCTGGTAGTACGCTAAAGAGCTGTTTGGTGTTTGTGCAGACATGATCGTAAGTTTCCTTTTTTTTGAAGTCTCACTTCCATAACAAATAAATTATGTTTTCAGTATTTTGTTTGAATGCCATAGAAGGCTGGTGTGATCAGACAAGAGTATTTCAACTAAGTTATATCCAAGAAAACTGGTTTGATCTCTTCTACATTAAGTAGATAATGAAAGCTCTGGAAAAAAAAATTTACTTAAAGCTCAAATCTATTCCATTTAATGGAGTAAGTTATACATAATGAGTTAGTGTAGAAAATGAATGTAAAATGCATGACTGTCAAAATGAATGCATGACAAACAGATTTTGTAGCTTGTGGGTTTGGTTTTTTTTTTTTTTGTTATGAACAAATGGCATTAGAGAAGCTGGCTGTTTATCACAAAGCTGAATTTGGTCCTGAGAGCTTCAGAGCTAATGCAGGGAGAGCTGACATGGGTAGGTAAGGCAGCATGTGTTGCAACATTTCTGGTTTTTTAGTTTTGTTTGTTTGTTTCTTTTCTGCTAGGGCTCTTCATAGCACTTCAGCTTTGCATAACTGAGGTGCTATCCATCAGGTTTTAAACTAATACAAGTTATTGTTCAGCTTCTCTCATTTCTGACACACTTGAAGCTGTTGTACAGTTACAATTCCTTGTCCTGGCCTCTGAACTGAATCTTGCCAGGACTAAATTTGGCCCATATTTTCACTGTACGCCATCCAACACCATTGCTTTGCTTCTCTGATGTGACATGCTCTTGCTTCAGGGTGCTCTGCTCAACTTTAAACAGCTCTAGCTCTTCATCTTACCAGTAGTGTTATCTTGTTCATATTATCTGTCATTTAATGAAATGTACTGAGGATCTTAGAATCATGGAATGGTTTGGGTTGGAAGGGACCTTTACAGGCCATCTAGTCCAACCCCCCTGCAGGGAGCAGAGACATTGTTAACTAAATCAGGTTGCTCAGAGCCCCGTCCAACCTGACCTTGAATGTTTCCAGGGATGAGGCATTGACCACCTCTCTGGGCAACCTGTGCCGGTGTTTCACCACCCTCATTGTAAAAAATTTCTTCCTTATATCCAGTCTAAATCTACCTCCTTTAGTTTAAAGCCATCACCCCGTGTCCTATTGCAACAGGTCCTGCTAAAAAGTTTGTCTTGAAGCTCTTTGCTTGTGTTTTGGTGTATGGCTGTTTTTAGGAGGAGATAAAAAATCCAAATTGCATTAGGGTCCTAGAAAACTTAGGTCCTTATTAACTGGAATGCAAATCTAGATTATTATTGAAACAGACCTGACAGGAACCCACAGATGGATGTATTAGCATGCATTTACTACAAGCAGAAGCTAGAGTGAACTACAGTAGTAACTTGTCTGTAACAAAATGTCATCCTTAGATATGTAGGTGTATAAGTGGAGAGGCGAAAATACATAGTTTGGCAAAGATTTGTTGAGGATGGAGGGTGGTTTAAATAAAAAAAAGTGTTCTTTTCCAATTAGCCTTAGGGAGCTCAGCTTGCTGTAAATTCTTTGTTCTGGAACATGGTTGTGGACAATAGGTCAAAGATTAAGTAATTCATTACAGAACTGGTTGGTACTCCTGAATTTAATAAACAAATGAATGAACAGGGTTCTCCATCCACAGCAAGATCCATTACTTTGTGTGGCAATGGTTGGATCTTCACATTTTTTTAAACCGCTTGCAAGGCTCCCTACTTACTTAATTCTAGTATGTGGACATTGCTATATTTGAGGTAACCTGGTAACTTAGCAATCATGATACAGGTGAAAGCACTCAAAACAGAAATTAAATGTGGTCCCACAGGTAACTGCTCATAATTTGAGATTCTAAGGAGGTGAGGAAGGAAACTGTAAATTGCATTTTGAAAAACTGAAGGAAAAATGTCAAATGTCTAACCAGAATACTCCTGCAGAACTCGTTTGATGGAGCAATCAATATTTTTAGCAAGATTACTGAAATAATAGCACTAAATCTTGTTGGAAGAGTATATTATTCAAGGCTGCAGAATATAAAACACGGGCACAAAAAAGTGAGAGGTCTGCACTGAAACAGAGGAGGTGACTTAAAACAACTTAGTAATTTTTACAAACTTTTAATTTCAACATTTGGAAATGAGCCCTTCTCCAGCAAGATGGCTGCTTAAAATACAGCTGTGTGCTTGGCTTCTAATACTTAGTAAGTAGAAACTAAGTGCTCAAAACGAAATCCTGTTCCTCATCAAAACAGAGAGGGTTAAACTGACTTAATTCAAAGGACCCTGCAGCAATCAGACATACCACTGTTCCCTCTTCCTTTGTGCTGCATGGTGGAAATAGAGATGTTACTGACGTCTGTAATCCCTGCAGCTGCGGCCCCTCATTGCAGCGTGGGGCATGCAGCCGTTTTATGTATGTAGCTCTGGCAGCTCTGTTGCTTGCTGTAATAGATGAGTATCGGGGTTTTTTTTTTTTGCCAGGTTTACTATGAAAAGAAACCATATCCAGTCATGCTGGGTATGTGGCCTCTTGCATGTTCCTGCTTCATGATTTTTTAGTATAGTGGCTGATTTTAACCAAATGTGACAAGAAAGTTGTGATTCTGAAAGAATAATTACATTCCTAAAATCTCATGAAAACAGATGAGGGGATAGGAAGGGAATAAGTTACTGAGCAGGAAGAGCTGTAATGTAAATGTGCGTTTTCTGCATCAGAGAATTTACATGGGACCTTTAAAATGCTTGATCTGTGTGAAATGCCTCTGGGAAAGCAGACGCCTTTCTAGACACCGTGAGATGTCAATTCACTTTGAGAAATGAATATACAAGAAACCAGGTTTAATTGGTTTAGTGTGTGTTGAGGGGGGATGTCACAAACTTTTTTCCAACACTATTCTTTTAAAATCCCCAGCTCCTGGATTCTTGTGATTATATGAGACTCCAAAGTTTCATTTAAAAAGACAAGTTAGAAACCCCCCTGTAAGGTTTGTAGGCAAGGTCCTGAATGCACTGAACCCAGGCAATGGAACGGTCCCAATCATGTCCGAAGTCAAGCACAATTATTTTACATAAAAATTTTCTAAACTTCTACAGAACCTTGTTACATGCTGTTCCTCTTGTGCTGCAGAAGCAGCCCAGCTCTGCTGCCCTGTTTGAAACTACCTTGCAGTGAGCCAGCTTCAAATTTGAGGCCTGTTATCTTATCACAATTATTGCAGTATCACATGAGGGCAAGCGTCCAAGTGACCTTGTGTATGTGTCTTGCCATTCATTCTTCACAGCGTGTTTCAGTCGGGGTGCTGTGCACAAAGCTGCCTTTTGCGGCTTGCTCTCGTCGGCGTAACTTTCCACTCTGCCACCAGGGTCTGGGGTGGGGGCAGGTTAGAAGTGAATGAGAAGCAATGGGGCAGAGAGAGTGGGCTAAAAATGTTGAGGGATCAAAGAGGAAAAGTAGGTCGTGGCAGGGTGTTTGTGTTGGGATGAGGAATAGGGGGAGCACAAGCTAGGGGAAGGCTTGTTTTCCTATTGGCTTTTCAAAGTTGTGCAATTTAAGAATTGGATTAACCTGATATGACTTAGTTTTTCTGCCAGATTAGATATGTGGAGTTTCTTGGCATTGTGAATTGTACAGTACATTGTGTGCTGTAAATATGGGTGTGTCAGGATAAAGCTGTAATGACACAACACGCTCGCAGTATAATGCAGCACGGCTAGGTGGACTCCCCTGCTGCCTTCGTGTCCCATTCCTTCTACCCCTGAATGCACATACTTGTTAGGGCATTTAGAAGTTTGTTAGAACCTCTCTACCTTCCTATGTTCTGTTTCCAGCACAGTACCAAGACGTTTTGATACTCTCTGTGGTAAGGTAATGCTTATCTGAGGCCCGAAAGCCTGTTTGGTCTGGTAGTGGCGTGTGCTATATGAAGTGTCTTTGTAAAGAAAAAAAACAACAACAAAGAAAACCCAAACAAACCCCCACATGTATGTATGTATGAAAAGACACTTAAGAGTTTCTTCCTGCTTTCTCAGGATTAAGTTGGAGAAAGTTTACTGAGAAATGTCGCAATTTAGTTTTTCTTTGCCCTTTTTATTTTTTTCCAGACTGCTTGTAAGACACTGCCTTGAGCTTAACTTTGGAAGAATAAAAAAAAAAATCGGGTACAGATCTGAAATGGCTGCAGGTGCTGAGCTCACTGCGGCCTGAAGCACACCACGGTGGCATATGGATGACAAAGTAAAATTTTCACAGCAGCATATATTTGCTTGCTGGTGGCTTTTTTGGGGTTACATACATCCTGAAATAATTTAATTTGGTGTATCCATTTTAAATGCTGGTCTAGCCCCACAGAGTAGCCCAGTTCTCTTTGCTTAGTGTAGAGTGAGAGTGGAGTAATGAGTGACTCCAACTAGGTAGCTAAAGAAAGGTGGCCAAGAATCAAAGCCCTGTTGAGCTCGGTTGTCGCTGCTCTAAAGACTAGTAAAGAGTGTGCAGACTTTGGAGAGTGAAACTAAGGATATGTTAGGGCACCTTTCTTTAATTCCCACTCTTGATTTCCAGGCTTCTCCAGGGACCACATCTACCCAAGCAGGATAGTCACAAAGGGTTGACCATAGTATGACCTTTGTCACCAGCTGTCTAGGGGCCTGCCCTCTGTATCCATATATCTACACTGAAAAATGAGGAATTAATTCCCCTGCCTGTAGTGAAGATTGTTTTTCTCAGAAGAGCATAAATAACAGATAAGGTTAATCCGGCAGGTATCAGCATTGTGTCATGTTCCTTAGCCATATGTTGTTACAATGCCTTGCTGACATTCACATAAACAAAAAAATGAGGCCTGCTCATTAGATGAAGGTTTTTCTGAAGTGGTGGTAGTCTGACAATTGTGCTGTTTTTTGAGAGTAACACAAATTGATTAAAATGGAGCAGGAGGTTGACCTTGTAAACACCTGCGTCATTCAACTGTATACTTAAATGAGAGAATTGGGAAAGTGCGCCATATTTAAAGTTAACCTGCATATCTACCTTTTGAGGTTAAACCATAAGCCTTCAGGTACAAATATTGGACAGCTGTGGTTGGGCATCTACTTGAAAGACACCTTAGCTGTTGGTGTCTCAGCACTTAAAAAATCAGGGCATGGCTTGTCCAGACTCCCAAGATTTGACATTCATGCATTCGTAATCACATGGCTGCTCTCTGGCTGATCTTTCTGTTGGACTGGACTCATCACCAGATTTAAGAAGCACTTTTCCAAACTCTCTTATCTGTTCAGTTTTCCCAGTGCGGCATGGTCGAAGTCATCGTTGAAAACTGTAGTCTCTGCTTGGAAGCTGTCCTGAACATGTGAAAAGAAATCATTAGCCAAATAGAACAAAAGAACTGCAGGTGTAATTGTCAACTCGTGTGTGTGTCTGATTTCACCAGCTGCTGCACGTGTCTAGGTTATAAATTTATTTCTGTTAGAAAGTAAACAAATCTCACTTTTCTCATGTGCTCTCATGACTGTTTCATCTGAGTTGCTCTTATCTGTAGCGGGGATGTACTTCTGAGGTCTTCTGTTTGGAGGCTTTTCTTTCTGCTGCCACATGTAACATGCTCTGACTAGGCACGTGCACCTCTGATGCTGGCCATGGATGCTGTTTGTCTCTTCCTAAGTCAGTTATTCAAAAGCATCATTATCACTACTATCAAAATATAGTGTCTTATCATCAGGGCAGTTTTTATCCCATTAGACCCTGCATGTTTTTGGATTGAATCCTTTGGCCAAATTCTGTCTCATTTCATGAATGTTTCTCTGTGTTCAGCAGTGCTACTTGGTGGCTATTTAAGTAGCATCAGCAGAATCTGAGCCATAGGGGATATATACCACCATCAGAGTAATACCCTTCCTGTACTGCGCCACATCCTGAGAGGCCTAGTATCTCTAATTCTCCTGAATATAGAATTTGAAGTAGTTGAGTGTTTTGCATTTTTGAGCCACTGATGGGAAGCCCTCATAATCCCCTACAGTGAAGAATTTGCAGTGCCTTTTCCGAATCTGGTCCTTTCTGCATCCCTGAAGAAGCTGATGGGATATAACTCCAGCTGAAATCCAGGTGAATGCCCAGTGCCCAGCACCCTTGCCGAAGGTGCTCAGCCCTGTGACCCCAGTTAACACCTTGTTAAAACACAGCATTGGCAACACTAGCATTTAAGCAAATTCCTTAAGTAATTTTTTTGCTGACCTTCAGTTTATAGCCCGTGGCTTGTTGTTTCCCACTTTCTCACGTTTTCCCAAAGCCGCTGGTGTGTACAGTCTGAAGATCACATTTAACCAACACAAGGAAATCAGCTTGGCCCGACGGGCTGCTTTGTCACGTGGCTGAGAATGTGTTCACTCTGTTCTGCCAGACTATGGCTAGCTGAGCAAAATACAGTGAAGCTCTGGGCTTCTGGCCAAGCTTTTATTTCAGTTTGGAGCTTACAGCCACATGTTTGCTATTTGGCAGGACATCCACTGGGGTATATTTGGATAGTAATCTAGCATTGTTTTGCTGCTTTTTTTCTTCTCTCTCTTTTTTTTTTTTTCTTTAAATGCACACAGATAGTATAATCCCAACACTTACTTTGGCCAGTCTATACAAGATGTCTCAGTGTGCACCGTTATGTATGTGCACTCAGAACTTGTAGCCATGACCTTTAATAAATAAAAGTCAAAGCAATTAACTTACTTTTATTGAAAAATTCTGGATGTCCTACTCTTTGCCCCCTATGTGCTGATAACAGAGCTATGTTGTTACTCTTTCCAAGATCAAAAGCTTTGCTAGGGTTTGATTGAAGTCCAATTATGGAAGGAAGTAGCTGTGCTGGAGCTCTGAAAATAGCAATAATTGTTAAAATAATAAAGTGTGTCCTTGTGTGTCTTTATAATCTTTAAAACTTCTTTTGGGGGGAAGCGGGTGGCTTTCCTCTACTTTTAAAATGAAAATATTAGCAAACGTCTTGGGAAAATAGGAGTATGCTGTTAGAAATCCAGAGAGGGATACTTGCTCCTCTTTCTTCAGTTCTATTCTCCACCCCAAGTTTGCCTTCCTCTGAAGCTGTTTGCATGCAGCCTGACTCATGCAGGAAAATAAAGCTGGATTTGATTTTTAACTGTATGGGAAGCTTTGGGTTTGGGGGGATAAAGACTTCATGATGCAAACTTATTTATTTCTCTGTGAAACAAAAATGGGCTTTTTAAAATGAGCATGTTTTGGAAAGTTGGCTCTGGGTTTGAAACCCCAACATTTCTGAGGGCACCCTTGTATGAAAAAATAATACAAAAAGACATTATGCTTGGGGAGGGGGTTCAAAACAAGCAAGCAGTAGTGTTTGAGGAGCAGTTCCTGTTATTTATGAAGGGACATCTCTTGAAACATGGGGAGGGATTGGCTGGTTTGTTCTATATGGACAGTACTGAGCCCGGAAGTCTGTTTTTACGGTAACTTTATCAGACACTTCAAGCTGTGTCTGAGCAGATCAGTACTGGCAAAAGCTGAGATACTTTCCCCCAAATCTGTACGTAGTTCTTTAGGATTTAAATTTACAGTTGCCTTCTCTTAGTCTCTCCTGCATCCTCGGAGAGAAGAGAACCCGGGAGAAAGAGGCTCCTGGCTGGTGTCGACTGACAGAGCTTGAGGAAGGCAGAGCTTGGTTCTTGATGTTAAAACTCAGCATGTATAAACATCCATTTGTCATTTGCAGTGTTTAGTTGATCGAAACATCAAGTTGAATAAATAGGAATTAAGATGACAGTATGGGCAGTGTTAAGTAAATATTTTCCAATATTGGTTGCTATAGGTGCTGCTTTGGTGACTATACAGTTGTGGCTGGTTTGAATTTATAGCAAGATTTTACTGGGGTTTGTCCTTGTTTTTCCTTCTTTTCTGTTTTAAGCTCATGTGCTTACACACATATCTGATATGGGACAAGATAATCCCTGTGTGAAAATCAACCCCTGCGTTCATTCTTTTTAGCCAGCTGGACTCAAAATCACTAATTACTTGAGTGAAATCTTTGCATTATAGATAAATGGTATCAAGTAATAAGCCCAGAGGATTGTACAGATCCAGTGAAGCCCTTTGATTTGTCACATGAACCTTCAGAACTAGAATTTTCTTTGCCCCTTAAATTAAATTAAATTACCTGTTATTTATTCATTTGAATCTTAATGTTATGCTTTCTCCATTGCAGTGAGAATTATTTAGTCTTTCTTCATTCTCTTAAACGTTTTTTAAATAATCTATTTATTCTGACCATAAGACAGCTTTATGTATATAACATCTATAATATACTCTGCCTAAAATAGTTCAGTTCCATGCTCTTACTGGGTTTGGATGGCTCTTCGGTGTACAAACTGCTTCATTGCCTTCTGGAAATGTTAGTTGTCAAAAAAACAACCTTAGCGAGGGGTACCCTGTTGGTCGGCTTAAAGATGTTTATACAGTCGGCAGCTTTAGCTGCTCTCAGGAACAGCCTTGCCTGATCTCTAGGAGCCGCTGAAACTCATCAAGCAGGTTCCTGCTAACCAATTATCCAGTTAAGCAGAAAGAGGAAAGGTGTTTCTCTTGCTTGTTTTTTCTTTGCTAACTTTAACCCATTCTTCCCCAAGCTTCGGGAATTGTGGGCGTTAGTGACACTGGAATAACATCAGTGGGAGTAAGAAGGAAGAGGGTTAGAAGGGATCTCTGATCTTGCAAATACGGATCTGTGTGTTAGTGTGTATTCCTCAAGTGGGCAGAGACAGGCAGTTACCAGCATAAATGTAGAGCACTCTAATTCTTAGCTATGAGTCCTACCCAGTGTTCCTCACCTAGCTTTTTGTCCTGCATTTTGACAAAATCTTTAAAAAAAAAAAAAAAAAATTCCCCCTTCCAACCAAACCCCTCCCTAACCTAAAGCCAGTAATGAATGTTTCATTGCTGCCAGAGCAAATTTGTTGATTCCCAAACACTCCTACTGTGTCTTGGTTGGAAGACTTAATTTACTTGCATAATAAATGCTGTGGATAAGAGAAAAAAGCTCTTTTTAGTAGAGCTCTGGTTTTCACTACATATTATAAGAATAAATAAATGCTCAGATGATACCAGACAGCTGGCTTGTCCACATCTGACTTTTCTACATTGATTTTTAAGACAGCACGTGTGCATGACTCTTTTAATGGCTATCAATACCAGATGTGTCTGTGTGAAATTCAGAGAGATTGTCAAGTGGCAGTGCAGTTGTCAAACAGTTTTGCTTGTGATTACTGGAAATAGTAAATGAGTGGGTGGGATAAGGTGAAAAGATATTCTCAATTCCAGTAGAGAACAAGAGGATTAAGTGTCTTTCCTGACTGCTGTAACAAATAATAACTTGGTGAATACTTTCCTTTTTTCCTTCCTACTACCTGCCCGAGGAATCGCTTCCATGAGCAGCAAAATCTCAGTGGGTTCTCTGATGTGCAATAAGGTTCCTGCAGCCTTCCTTCAGCCACAGAGTTAAGAGCTTCATTCATTTACATTGTTTTCACAAAGGTTGTTAGTAATACATGTCCATACCTCTCTGCCAAATTTGTTCGAAATTGGCCAACAGTTTCAAAAGTTGTTGGGAGAGGGCTAGACAGACATGAGGGCAGCAGGATTGCACAAAACTCATTTCTCTAGGAAACTGAACTAAAGAATAACTGTCAAGTACTGGGGCGCTGACATGAAGCTTGCAAAGTCGTTGAAAGAACTGAAAGGCCACTTGGTATCTTAATTGCATGCACAGCCTTTAACCAGGTTCACAGCATACAGTTCTTGCCCACAGATTAGATCTGTGCGGGCAGATTTCCATCTGCCCAGGGCCTGTCTTTGTGAAGTGTAGTTTGGTGACTGCATTGATTGTTTTGGAAGTGACTGGAAATGCTTAGGAAGAAGCAGATATAAATATTTACCAGCTTAGGCTGTAGCAGTTCTCGATCTGGTGGTCTGAGTTGTGCTAGCAGCTGAGTGGTCTGTGCAATAACCTTACACTACAGATAGGGCTTTCTCTCCTTTCCTGAGTAGCCTGAGGGTGTAACTGAATATTTACTACTGTTCTGCATTTTCTTTTTTCATTTTTTTAAGGAGGATCTGTGAGTACACGAGTTGGAATGCATGTTAATAACAAAAACGTAATAGAGCTTTTACATCATCAGGATTTTATCAAGTTTTGCATGCGCATAGAGTCCTCAAAGACCTTATCCAGGCAGCAAAATGGAGGCAAAGGAGGTAGAGCCAAGTTCTCGGGTTACTGAATAAGGGAGCGGCAAAGCCGGGTGGCGTCCTCATCCCTAGCAGCTAGGACAAACCTGCTGAAACAGCTAAAGATGGGCTGAGGCTTCTACTGCTTCAGTAGATGCTTCTGCAAGGCTGCAGGTTAAGCGGGTGAGGTACGAGGTTGAACAGCATGTTGAGTGCGGTGGATGGGCAGCATCATGTAAGCTGGGTGTGAATTGTGTGGAATGTATGTAGATAAATGGCCTGGGCATGAGGAAGCAAGATGTTTTCACCTGTGAATAGATGAGTTACTTCTGGTGAAGTGCACCAGAACACAGGGATAGCTTCTGTAGGAAGAACACATCAGGTGCCACATAAAGGTGGCACGAAGCATCTTTATTGTGAGACCAGTTCTTAATTTATTTCTGAAACTCTGGCTTACCATAAATCTTGTCAATGCCATTTTCTTTATTCCTTCTGCATTTGTAGAAGGAGAACAAATAAAAATGCTCTGTAAGCTTTGCTACCTGTTTAAAAAATATCATCTATAGGGCACGGCTCTATTTGGTGTAATTTTTTATAACCAAAAGATAGAGGGCTTCAGAACAGAAGAAGAAAAGCTGCATATCTGAGTTTAAGATAAAATAAGATGATCTTTGTGACAGAGACAGCAGAAATGATGTGATATGACAGTTGCTGTAGCAACACCACCTACTTCATGAAAATCAGAGTTAACAAGAGTGTAAAAGGTAAAGCCCACATAATTTTCCAAGCCTGTGAATTGTTGCTGCCCTCAGCTTGCCGTGCTTTCCAACTCTGCAGTGTTTCTCCTTTCATTTGGGCACAGATACACCTTTTTCTGCATGGCCAACTCTTGCAGACCTGATGCTGTATTCAGCAGGGGCACATAGTGGCAGTTCTGCAGGGGCAGTGAAGGCTGCAGTGTCTTTGCTTACAGGTGACCTGCTGAATAACAGGAAAATAACACGAAGGATTGTGTCATGTCCCATCTTCCCCCCAGATCCTCTCAAAAGCCTTGGACGGTAAAATACTAAAAGGCATGTACTGTCTCACAGGTATCCCATATAGAGAATGGGATGACCACTGTTGTAAAAAGGCAGCCAGACCAGTCAATTTACTTCTGTGGGAATCAGCTTTTAGTAAAGCACTGTTACATTTAATATGAATTGCAGGTGCTGTAGAAACGGAAGGTGTCAAAGGTAAGTACATTGGCACTTCATCCCCCCCTCCCAGGTAAACCTGAAATAGCGGTGCTGCATACCAGTGATACATTACCTATGAAAATAGGAAAACACATTGTTCATGATCAGAGTGGTGCTGAGCTGGTTGTCTGGCTGCTGGGAAGCGCCGGGTGCAGTGCAGCACGCAGAGGGCTTTGTTCCTGGGTGGGCAGAGCCTTCTACGAAATTTACTGTATTCAAAGGGGTAGAAAGGTCTCTGTTCAAGAAATGCTTCAGTGCCGAGATATTGTTTGAAGGTTACTTGGTATGTCTGGATTGGCAATGAATTTTGAAATGTGCAGCTATGGTTACTAGAACAAAAATACCCTATTAAAAAAGACAGTTACTGTATGCTGGCTGCCATTGGCTTACACTTTTCTTAATAATAATTTTCAGTGAACAGAGTCCTCTGTGTTTATGTACATTTATAAAATGCAGACAGGTATGTTTAAAAGCTCCCAGATGCAGTGAATTGATAAGTGGTGATTTGCCAGTTCGTGTTGGTCTCGAGGTTACACTCAAATATATTTTTGTTTAATGTATTGAAATTTTTATTTTTAACATATTGACTTAATTTGTTGATAATACTTTTAACGTTGATTGGCAATGGAGAGCCATGCTGTGTGTGATAGTAAAAGTAAAACCTCTATTACTTGCAAATTGGAGGAAGAGAGTTGGAAAGAAATAGCAATCTCAAATGGCAGTCAAGTTTTATTGATCCATTTTGCTGAGGGGCCACCTGAAGCCATCACAATAAATGCACTACTCAGTAAATGGAAGGAGGTTTGACTTTGTGTCTTGAGGCATTTTAATTTCATTTTTTGACATCGTTCAAGATCATCTCAGGTTCTGCATGTCTGTTGTATCCAGAACATGCATATGTAGGGTGTTCAGAGTTTCAGTTCAGGGCTATGGACAGTTTGCAGAGGAGGTCACAAGAAGGAAAATAAGTGTTAAGATTCCAGGATTTCATCAAGAAATATTCCATGGCCCGCGTTTTTCACTGCTACTATTTTTAAAAGAGAAAAACTTGAAGATTTTGGGATAGGTTGCTTTTTCTGGTCACTTTTCCCTGAGATTTTTTGCTCACTTTACCTTAGTCTTTCTATATAAAGATGTGACTACTGTTCGTAGGTGCAGAAATCTCTGCAGGGATTAGTTTGGTTTTTGAGACTCCTCAGCATAGTAGTTTCTTGTAATTTTCTGGTGGTCGATGGCTCTCATGTTCGGAAGTGAATTTATAAGACAATGTCTTGCCTAGTGTTCAGTGTCATAATTTCTTTTAATCAGGAACTTGCTTTTGAAGTTCCCTGTTTTTGTCTGTGCCTGATGCGCCATGAAAACCTGTGTTATGCAGCAGCTGTAAAGAAGGAGTTACGGATACACGGGTAACGTCCATATGCAACAGTTCGTTCTCCTGGAATTTTCCCTGAGCTGCAGTTATATCTTCCCTTCCTCCTCTGACCCATTTTTCAGACTACCCGAGACTGATGTCTTTGTATACCTTGTAAATGAATATATTGATAGAGAAAAAGATACAACCACACACCCTTGTACTTCCTTTGTGTGCACTCATTGAGAATAAAACTACTATCTAGGAGGGTATCAGACCTTTGCAGAGATTGAGCTGTAACAAACCAAGTACAAGTTTTGGGGTTTTGCTATTTTTGTTTCCCCCAAAACATGTTAGAGGGTCCTAATTTAAGTCCGAAAAGAGAATGTACTGAGTCTCAGAAAGTTATGGGAACAGTGTGTCCCCATTCTGGCATCTCTACTTCTTAAAATGTGATTGTTTTATACAAATCATCCTCTATAAAGCATCAATTTAGTTTTGTCACATAAAGAGTGGGCTTTGTTTTAGTGAACAAAGAATGTAAAGTAAAAATAAAAGCTACTTCAGCAGATAGTTCAGATTTGCGTGTACAGAACAGATCAAAAGAGAAGGCAAGATTTGCAAGCTCCTGTAACTCTGCCCAGTGACCCCTTTTTGTTATATCCAGAGAGCAGCTGATAGCATCTGTTGTCTGTCTCTCAGGCTTGCCATTAGCTACTGATTGGGAGGTAGAGGAAATGTACCTGTTTCACGTGGCTTTTCCATGCCGTTTGAAATCTCCCTTGGCTGTGTTTTGATAACACACCCAAGCAAGATAGGCTTGGGTACCAGAACTGGGTGATAGCTACATGAGTCATGGGTGGCACATGCATTCAGGATTACACGATGGCTTTTTGCAAGACCTGTTGACTGACTGTCCTGGATGTTCATTAGCCAAAGAAATAGAACAATGTGAGAGGAACTTCCTTGGTCTGGAGTCTGGCAGAGGGCATTGGCAGTGGCATGAATACATTCTGAAGACAAGTGTTGTCTTTATTTTGCATGGTATTCCACATGAAGGCATGTGTCTGGATGCCGTATGAGGCTGTTATCTAAAGCAGGGGCTTTATCTAAAATCTACTGTTTGAGATTGGTTTATTAAAGCTGGGTATGTAATTGTCCAAGGAAAGAAAAATGGATCTTCTTGTCTCCTTCAAAACAGGTTAACAATTCTGATGCTTCTCTGGAACCCTCCCTTTAAGAAAAGAAAGGAGGATTGTACTAGTTGAGGAACCTTACTGTATGTGAATTGCCAGTTAACAAAAATATACACAGATATGTGAAAGGATGCCACAAAGCTCTCATGCACCAGAGACTATCAGCATCCTGAAGTGAAATGTACTTCTGAGCCAAGTGTAAATCAAAATACCTGTCTGAACATTCCTCCCTGCAGCGTCTCTTCAGTCCCTGTCCCCACTGAACGCTATCTGGTCTGCCTTTGTAAGGAAAGCAGCACCCTATTAAAAAAAAACCAGAAGAGAACTTAAGAGGTCTGTGGATTTCATGCTTTTCAAGAATTCTAAAATCCTTATGCAGTGTCCCCAGGAGCAGGTTAAACCTGTCACTTTCCGCATGTAGCACAGCTGCAAGGGAAACGTTCAAAACAGGAACAACTCCTTTTGGGCCTCTTGCAGTTTGGTTGTCAGGGGCTGGTTTGATTTCCTGGTAGCTTTCAGAAATGGGGCCTCACTGAGCCAAGTGATGCCTTCACACAGGCAAAAGGCAGGGTAAGGTTTTCAGAGTGGGATTTTACGGAAGAGTAGACAGTCTTAGTAGTAGGCAGTCTTAAGTCCAGTAGACATAGTGGAAAATTTTAACTGGTGGCTCCTCATATTTGTTTGTTTATTGCTTTTGAAGGGCAGAATGTTACTGGCACAGCAGGCATAGCATATTACATGTACGTTATGCTAACCACAAGCAGGAGTTGCAAAGTCAAGCTCTCAAAAGCCTGCACTCAACCGAAGGCCACGTGTGCAGCTTCGGATAGCACACCCCCCTCCCTTGTCTGCTTGGAGATGCGGGCTTTAATTACATTATATCCTCTTTTTTCCCTTTTTGAATGCAGAGGTCAGACCAGCTCTGGGTTGAATCAGGGCTGTATCAGGAAGGAAGCTGTTGTCTGTAGGATCTTGGATCTTGACCTCATTTACTGCAGATGTGAGAGGATGCGGAGAACGGTAGGAGGAGAAGGGAAAATCTGGCAGGAAGGACAGAACGATTTTGTCTAGAGAGACTGGATTTTGCCAGAAAGTTTCAGCAGAATTATGAGCAAGTCACTTGATTATGTGAGCTGGTCACACTGCATGTTTGCTTGCCTTTTTGCGAGGAGCCCAGTTTGATACTTCGGGTGGTCCTCACTTGTGTTGGCGTACAGCCCCCAACTTGCAACAGAAGTCAGTAAGAGTTGATTTGAAAGGCAGACAATGCCTATAATGTTAGCTAACCCTAGAGGCTGCTGCGTACTTTGGATTTAAAATGTCTGTACTTCTGTCCATCAACCTGCAAAAAGGAAGTGCTGCCCCTTCTTTCATGGAGTTCTTGTGGGGAAAAAAAGTTGTTTCTGTGAAGCACGCAGATGCAGTTGTCATCAATGCTGGAGGGAACTCCTGAAAAGTTGCTAATGTGTCTCTACAGGAGGTTGGAATAGTTTGTGGCAGATAATGTATGGGTCCATTTGAGTGAGTTAAAATGGGTGAAACGAGTGAGTGAGGAAAGAATCTGGAAAAAATAGGATGTGGTTGAAACTTTAAAGATTGTTGCAACCATGATAGTGCTTCTTAAAACAACTCTTGCATTTAATTTTAAAAACAAATTGAAAAGTCAGCCTGGATTCTCTCATGGGCCACCCCTACAACAGGCGCATTGGAAATGAGTAGGAATGGACCTGACAGCACCCCGCAGCATCCTGCTGCTTGGACTGAGTAGAGGGTGACAACTTATTCTCACCATAAGGACCCTGAAGGGGGAAACAGAGCTTTGCCAGTGCACTTCATTGTTTGCTGATAGCAGTGGACCTGTGGGACTGAGGAATCTGGAGCTGCACCTGTACCATCAGCACAGGCACCCACCTGCCCTGTTGCCTTCAACAATGTTCTTCTGCTGAACACCTTCATTCCAGCCTTTGCTGAAGCAGTCTTCCTCTTCCACACACTGCTGCTCGCCCTTCATCTCTGTCTCCCTCATCCTCATCTTCCCCACTTCCTTGCCCCCTTCTCAGCTTTCAATCCTAATCACTTAGTCACATTGCCCCTTTCTCACCCAGCCTTAGCGTGCTTGCAGTAGCTAGATTTTAAGGTGGCAAACGAAAGGGAAATGACACTGATTCAGGAGCTGCCCTCTCTGCCAGTGCACCAGCCGCTAGCACAGTTGAGTGAAAAGTTTGCCAGAAATTTTTTAACAGGTTCAAAACAAAGTATTTTTGCTGAACCTTTTTCAGGAAACTGTAAAACCATTTTGGCAGAAACTTAATTAGTGCATACAAATCCAAACAGAATGGTTGAAACCTGGCAAAGGTCTAAGGAACTGGAGACGGCATCCTCTGATGGGAATTGTCAGGCAATCTAATAAGACTACCAGTCCTGCCTGTAATAATACTGTAGAGGCCCAGAGCAGGAGGCACACAATGCTGAGAGGGGAAATGACAATTCTTTTGTAATTAAATGCACAAGGTTTGTAAACAATGCTGGTATCTTTTAAAAATACACTTTTTAAAAACACTTTTGTGTGCCAGTCTTTTAGTGTGTGTTACGAGCAGCTAACATATCGTAGTTGCATTGGATTAAGATCCTTCTTCCCGCAGGAAGCGTTTGCAGTCACCCCATGTTCAGCAGCATCGAGTTTGTGTAAGATAAGAAGTAGAGGAATGTCTGTGCCAGGGTGGAGCACTCGTCAAAATACACTAGTCTCTTGTTGCTTCAGAAGAAAATAAAGCTCCTCTAATAGATGCTTACATAAATACACCGGGGAGTGCAGTGTCACCTTCACCCCCAGGCAGAGAGCGGTTGGTTTTGTCTTGCCATGTGAGGGCTAGAAGATCATACAGCGTGGCTTGTCACTCCCTGTAGTGCTAGATTGTGGTCTTACTATTCATGTAAATGTTTCAGTTTCTGGAAAACACTGAAATCCTCATAGTAGGGCAATTAGATGATGTTTGTAATATTGTAACTGAGAAGTTATAACCTGACAAGATACTGTCCTTAGATAAATCTTGGCTTCCAGAATACGCCTTTTACTTTACTGCCTGTGGGGATTTTTGCCTGTATGGATTCCTGTGCTGAGATAACTTTTCCTAGAGGCTGAAGGAGTTAATGCAGAAATAGATGACAGATTAGTCTGGGACAGGCTGTGATTTAGAGTAAGAGCTATCGTAACGAGCTGGCCAGCCGCCAAGCAGATAGATGATTCGGAAGACCTATCGGCAGAGCCATGGGGTTCTCTGGAGCAGCTCTGAGTGAGGATTACCTATCAATTTAACTGCTGTACTGTATAGTCTGACATACCCAAAGTGCCTTTAGCTCATATAAAGGAAAATGATTAGCAAGCACATATTTTATCTCTGGGCTGCTAATAAATTGAATAAGAAACTCCTCTTTTCTTTCCCCTCCTATATATGTGTATAAAATAGGGGAAAATATTTTTATTAGAACACTTCCAATCCCTTTCTTTTCTTTTTCTTGTCACTGTTCTCCAGCCAGCTGTTGAGCTGATGAAAGTGTGGAAGGGCTGCGTAAAGGGAGATTTGCTGAAAATGAGGCACATTTCTATGGGAGTTGAATAATTCAAAATTGAGTTCCACATAATTCACCAGGGAACTCTTGCAATATAAATAAGAAGTCTGTCAAGCAGCAGTGCAGTTGAAGAGGTTATTTCCATCTTAACTCTCCTGGGCACAGCTGGTGGGTGGGATGTTTCAGAAGGGGGAAATTAAGAGTCGGGATATGGTGACTGAGCTCCCCACAATAGCAGGCCAGCATTTTGGTTTTTGTTGGTACACAAAACACATAGGCTACTATACTTTTTAATTGTGTGTTTTAATTATTTCAAGTAATTAAAAGCTGCTATTTTTTTTACCAGCCGTTTGGTGACCTAGATGACACAAGTGAATGGCCTCAGTCCATTTCTCTTTGAACAAGGAACCACACTGAAAATTACTGCCATTACGTTGGACTTCCTCACTGGCAGTCTCTGCTGGGAGGAGGAGGAGGACCAAAAGGGTTAGAACAGCCAACTTTCTTTCAAGTCCTTCTTTCTGGAAAATTTTCCGCTATTGCTAATGCCTGCCAGAGCAACAGCAAAAGCATTAGCTAAGGCAAGATGTTGGGGCAGCCATAACTGCTGGGGTTGTCAAAACCTGCCGATTCCTTTGCCAGGAGACACCTGGAGCTGTGTCTGTCCTGGCGTACTCAGCGTTGCTTGAGTGGAGCTCTACAAGTGGGAAAGCCTCCAGACAAAAGGCCAGTGTTGACATAGTTGTGGTCTCTCCAGGCCATGGTTGAGACACATCACTGGGGTGGTATGAGGGGAAGTTTCCATTAACCATTGTTCCCAGCTTGCATCCACCACGGCTGTGGAGTTCTGCAGCTGGATTTCCAAAAGAGCTTAATGCTCAAGAGCTCCCATTTCAGCAGCTTAAATAGAGGGGCTAAGTTATTTCCAAAACACTTGGCAATCTTCAGCCCCCATTGAGAACAAAGCTAAGCACATTAAACAGTCCAGCCACTTCACTGTTGTGAAAATTTGGCTGCTGTTGTGAGTGCAGAGTGTTTAAATAATAGAGAGACTTGTAACAAAGGCGTCTGGCTCCTGATGCTGAGCAGTGAGGTGCTTTATCTTCACCTGGCCTTGGCAGCTGGTGCTGTCGGCTTCCTCCTTGGCCGATGCCTTGTGCATTGCAGCCTCTGACCAGCTCTTTCTCGGGATGTTGTGACAGCTGTGAAGCTTGCTGATGTGAGGATTAGTCGGCTGCTGGGCACATGGCGTTCAGATTGCTGTGCTTATTTGATCTACCTCTGATTGTGAGGAATTTAGTGCATAAAAATAACACCCTGAACAAATCTGGCAGAAGGATGCGCAGCTAAAGTGCCATGCACACGCGGGGAGAGGAGCTTGGAGAGCAATGTAACGTGAGGCCACATACTGTACTCTTGCAGTAATAGCAGTGCCAAGTCCAGCGCAGCCCACGCTGTCGTCTTGGGTTACGATGAGCTCCAGTACCACAGAGATGTAATGGCCATTAGCCAGTAAACTAACGAAGACAGGTTCCTGGCTTGTATTATTGGCAAAACTTGATAGAATAAATAAAAAGGTACCATGTGCCAGGAGTTGCCTAACGTAAAATGCTGGACAAGGAAATACTGTTTATTCTGCCTGGGGTTTTAGACACCCTCATTAACTCTGTTATTCTCAGTGGAGCTCCTGATCACTTACAGGAACGTGACCGCAGGGAGAGTCAGCCTGTGTAGACTGATGGAGCTGTGCGTGTAGGAATATCTTACAGGGCAATAGTCTTCAGGCTCCTAGGTGATAACGCTTAGCTGTGTGCATGATTTGTTCAGGCTTTGCATTAGTGGTAGCATTCACCTCGAATGAGCTTTGCATTGGTACCAGGGGCATCTTACGTTTGCTGAAGGGCCAGGTCTTTAGTGGAGAGAGCATCTTAGACCAGGAGTAGTGAAATGTGTGCATGGAGGGAACAAGGCGGGATCTTGATTGCTGTAGATTGTTTTCTGAGGTCACCTTAGAGAGATGCATTGCTCTTTCCTTTATTTTGCTATTGCATTGGTAAGAGGTAATACCTCAGTTTCCTGTGTTTAAAAGGAGAATTTTTAGCCTTTCTTTTTCAGAGAGATATTGTAAAATTTCTTGAGGCCAGTGATTACAAAGTTCATGTAATGGTGTAATATAGCATATTACAGATAAATGATACTTGAACTGATATCATGTATCTAGAACTCCAGCAATATTTAAATATAGGCTCTTTTGGTTAGGACAGTTAGAAAGCTGGGGCAGATTTCACAGTCTACTTGACTTTTACAAACAACCTGCATGCTCCCCAGAAATATTATACAAGTATTCAGAGCTAGTGTCTTGCTTCATTTTTATCTGTATTACAGAATTTGGAAGATTTGTACAGGCATATGTCTATGTACTTGTCTGCATTAAAAAAATATCTGGCTGCTCTGGTACAAGCGTACTCACATCAAAGGAAGCTTTCCTGCATTTAATCCTTTAAATAAGCCTGTTTCTGCCAGCCCACATATCTGAAATGAGATTAGCCATCCATTTAAAGCAAGGCCACGGGAATGCCTTGGTGCATTGAGCCGTTTGGGCTGGCTTTAAATCAGCCACTAGCCTGGGTTTCCCCCACCACCTTTACAGACATCGGAACGTTTTAAACACATGTGCATTAATCACGGGTATCTCCAGGGAGAGCTGAAGCGCCTGCTTGTGAAAACCCGCCACGCAAACAAAGCCGAGCAGGCTGTGTCCCTTCCCGCAGCCTTTCCCTGTAGTTCCGTTTGGCTCTGCTTGCTGGAGCACACGGGGCGTGGGCTGGGGAACGCGGTCCCCCACGACCCGCGTCCCACGCTGGTGCTGCAGCAGTCGGGCAGGCCGTGGTTTCTGATTTTATTAATGAGGCATAGTAGGAAACATCAAGTTTTCAGTAACCAGCTCTTGGCTGTCGGGTCCGGAGGCAGGGAGAAAGCGCTCTGCTGTTCGTGCGACGCAGGTAGCAGGAGCCTTTCCTCTCGCTCGCTCGCCTATAGATGTATATATATTTTAATAACTTTGATCCTCCTTTTCTCTTCTCCCAGGCCCTCATTAGCCTTTCCTGGAAGCTGATTCTATCAGTGCTGTTTTAAAATATGAGTTACAAAAGACAAGCTCTCTGTTAGCAAGCCCTGGTTTGCGCAATGCAATTCCCCAGTGCATTTTCTATGCAGTTCCAATATTGTTGCCACGATCTTCTAGCTTAAAATAGAAGCTACATTGTTAACACCGGCCTTGGCTTGGAATTAGAAATGACATTTAAAGTTTACCATTTTGCACCCTAAATATTGCAGAAGTGGGCACAAATAAGGAAATATTATGCAGTCACAGGATGTTTGTGTAGTTGTTATGAAAGCTGTCATATCTCTAAAGTCAAAGTGAATTAGCTAATAGCCAAAATTATTAAAGAATATCTGGTTCAATCAGAAGTCCTCCCTCTGAAGTCTGAGGCTTGTACTTCTGAGGCATGTGAAAACTTCTGAAAATTCTATCCCCAGGGATAGCCCATGTTTAGGCAGCTGACTTTAGGATCCTATTTTTGGAACCTTTGGCTGAGATTTGAAGTTGGATTTTTAGTGGGAACGGTGCCTGAATTGGTGCTGTAGGGTCTTGAAGGCTGTATCTAAGATTAAAAAGGAAAAATGGGGGAGGGGAGGGGATAGAGACAGACTCCTTTTAGTTAGATTTTATATACCATAAAAGAAAAATGTGGCATAAATAAGTGTTCTTTCATTTTTGCAGAGCATCTTTAAGTAGTCATTGTAGTCTTTCAGGTTGCTAGTTTCATCCACTGTCTTTTAGAACATCACCGGTAGGATTTCATAGAAAATAGCAGTCTCCTTAGCTGAGTGCTTCAGCACAGCTTGAAGGTACATTGTCATGACGTTGTACATTGTACAATGCTGTACATTGTACATTGATTGTAAACTAAACATACCCTCAATGCCATATATGAAGAAATCTGTGTATGAGAAAACTGGGAAGGATGACAGTGTGGTGGATAAATTGGAGCTAAATGACAGTGCTTGTGATTTGTTCCTGAAGGCATGATAATGAAGTAGCATGGGTTGGAGCAACATGTGTCCTGCCTGCAGCCTAGTGCAACTCAGTGTTGGATTCAGTGATCTTACGCGGGCATCCAAGATTAGCAACCAGAATTAGGAACCAATTCTGAATTTAACGGCATAAGCATGTTGGGATCTGAATATGCACCCCACAAAACGGCAAATCTAATATTTAGCAAGGGTAGATACCAAATTTACAGTGAAAGCTTAAAGAATTGTTGCTTGTAAAGTAATCAGAGATCTCTTAAAATCCATGTTCAGTGATACTATTTACATATTTTCTTCTAACGTGGCTGAATTTATCCTTTATTTCTATAGGTCAAATCTTGCCAGCAAACCGAAACACACCAAGCCCTATTGATCCTGAGACTATCCAAGTTCCTGTCGGCTATGAACCTGACCCTGCAGATCTTGCTCTTTCCAGTATTCCTGGCCAGGAGATGTTTGACCCTCGTAAGCGCAAATTCTCTGAAGAAGAGCTGAAACCACAGCCGATGATTAAGAAGGCTCGCAAAGTCTTCATTCCCGATGACCTGAAGGTAAATTGGAACTGGTGACGAGGTTGTTCATACAGACTCTATGAGATTAGTCTCTGAGATCTAGGTTTGGAGCATGGATCTGTTTTCTCATGTAGGGTCAATATGCCAAACTAAACATGACTTTGTTGTAGGATAAAACCGTTAACGGTTCTGAATGGGACAGAGGGGAGGAGGTCCCTTATTAGTTATGCAACAGCTGAAATTCATGAGATCAATATTCATTTCCTTTGTATGCCAGAAACTTCCTGCGTGACCTTGGACAAGCTTACTTTGTCCCATATTTCCCACTTATGAAACAGCCTGATTATGTTTCCTTTTCCTCCATCCTCTGTCTGTCTCACCAGCATAGACTGTGAATTCTTCAAGGAAGAATCCATCTCTTACAGGGTCCATGGAGGTCCCTGATAATGACAGAAGGAAGTATCTCATTTGGAAGTCGTTTTAGCTCTGTGTTTATTAATGAATGGGAACGTTATAGTAAACACTGCTAATCTAGGTGAAAGAATCTAGTTGTAGAAAAACAGAACAAAATTATTCTGCTGAGAATTGTATTTTAATACAATATTTAAAATATAATAATAATACAGTATTTAAAAAGAAAGGCCCCCCTTGTCTGTGCCTCTCAGTGCTTCTGAGATGTGAAGAGCAAAGTGCATGAAGAGAAAACAGAATAAACTGATCAACTGCTTCAGCTGTCAAACAACTGAAAATTGTCGTTATTTGCAAAATTCTATCCCCAGTCTGTCATTTCCAAGAAGACCTTTTTTACCAGAGGTAGTCAGTGCAGAATTTCATTCTGCTGTTGCTGTTGCCCCTCAAGACAGAGACTGAAAGCTTTTGAGTTGGTGGGAATCTCTGGCTGCTATCATTTTTGCGTGCAAAGAGGCCGGGATGCGATGTGTTTACACCAGATCAGAAGCATTAGGGAGAGAAGCTGATGCTGTTTGCTATTTTTATCCCTAAGGATAGTGTTGTGCAAGCCAAAAGCACAGAAATCACAATTCCATTAGCGTTCGGGTGGTACGTTGCTGTCACTTGATCTGTGGTATCCTCAGCTTTCATTTAGAAAGGTTTATCTGCACCATACCATTACTTAACTGGGCAAATTTTACTACCAATGATGCTGTGTTGGCATTGCCGCGTGCCGAGAGGTCTGCCTGAAGAGAGGCGTTCGATGCAGAGATGGCTCTGCGGGCATGGGGAGGCTGGAGTTTGCCCTTTAGGGCCATTTGTCATTTTGTGGTATCCTTATTTGTCAAAGCAAACTTTTGCCGAAGATGCCCTTGGACTGCTTCATGCTAGAAGTGGAAAATGCCAGTGTCTTGCATGCAGCAGTGGGGGTCATAAGTTTTCAGCCTAAGGCTGAACTGGGAGCTCAGGGTCTCTCGTTTCACATTGGTTGCCCTTGACTCATTTCAGAGCGCTTGACCCAAGAGCTGCTTCTGCCCTGGCATGTGGAATGGCTGCTGAGGTCTGAGGGAGGGTAAGCAGATTAGACCAGTCAATCATCTCTGGGCTGCATGTGATTTTGAAATGCCAGCCTTACCTCTTTCAGGCCTGGATTAAGGGATTTGCCATAGCAATTTGTTAAAATAAAGATGGGTGAAGCCTAGGTGGCACACTAATAAATTGCTTAAAGCTGATTTTTATAGAGTGGAATGAGATGGGAAATTATAAACAAGATTTGGGTCATAGCTTTTTGCTTGGTTTTAAGAGGATTTCTGGGGGT
This sequence comes from Phalacrocorax carbo, assembly GCF_963921805.1. Taxonomy (NCBI): domain Eukaryota; kingdom Metazoa; phylum Chordata; class Aves; order Suliformes; family Phalacrocoracidae; genus Phalacrocorax; species Phalacrocorax carbo. The sequence goes on from NC_087528.1 coordinate 4,293,794, forward strand.
CCCATCTAAGTACAGGTGAAGCAATTTAGAGATACACTAGCTCCAAATCATGGGTGCTGCGTGCCTCATTAAGCTAAACTAATACAAAGCAGTTGTAGAGTACTTCCAGCAGTCGTTTTGCTCTTGCTTTGCCTTTGTGCAAGCAGCAGGAGAAGATGCAGGGCGGTGGTGTTAGGTCTGGCGTGCTTCGTGCTGAAAGGCAGAGGAGAGGAGGGGAGGGGTGGGGTGCCTCTTCAGTGCAGCGTAGGAACGGATGGCTCCCGGTCCTTGTGGTGGATATGGAACTGTGCTACCGTGCTTGGTGGAAAAAAGAAAGGCACACAAGCAAGTGTAAGCGTGTAAAAACGGAGGGATGACTGGGAGGGGAAGTTTGAGCTATATGACTTGACCTGGCACTTTGAGGGTTGAATGGCTGCATCACTCTTATTCTGCAGGGGACTGAATTTCACATTTCATGAGAGATTCTGCCTACTTTTTATTTACTGAGTTGTTCCAAGTTTCTGGAACTCTAATTCAGTTTCAAAGTAACATTGAAGCTGCCATTTCAACGAAGGCTGCTTCATGTGAAGTTAAGTCATGACTTTAGAGCCATTGATGCACCAATGCAATAAGGTGATCTCCTAGAGGCAAGTGGATAGGGATGATGCTTTGGGAATGTGTTAGCTTATAAAACTTCAGCGGTTAGTGGACCTATTTCTGGCAAAGGCTTTTTTCCCCACAGTCAAAGCCTATTGTACTAATCTCTTGACGGACGGTACCAAAGCAGCCATGCTGGTTGTGCCAAGGAGCCCTCTTACAGTGACTCGCCGTAGCAGGGTGCAGACGGGAATGCTCTGGGGCTCTGCGGAGAAGGAGCTTTTGAACAGAGAAAAAGAGCCAAACCATAGATGAAATGGATGATACCAACAGGCAGAGTGAGCCGGGTGTTGGCTGGCAAAGATAAGCGGGGACATACAAGAGGTAATTAGTACTGCCCCAGCAACCGGTAAAGAGTGAGTCATCGCATGCGAAGGTGGATGTGCTAACTAGGTCAGCATAGATGTGAGATGAATTGTGCCACTGGAATACTGCTTCGTTTTTCCTTGGAGGAATTCACAGTCAAGAGGATGAGGGAGTTAGCGTAAACATTTTGACACAAACATGTACAGGCATCTGTGTTCCCTGGGTGCATTATGCCACGGAAATCAGTAACTTCTGTCCCAGCACTGTCAGGGCTCGCTGGGCCAGGCAAGCAAACCATGCGGAGTTAAGTCAATCCCAGCCCGGAGGCTGCGGCTAAGAGCACATCCTGGTGGCCGTTCAGTTTACTGAAATCTAATATCATGTTCGTTTCTTTCTGTGTTTAATGAGCAGGATGACAAATACTGGGCAAGGCGCAGAAAGAACAACATGGCTGCTAAGCGATCGAGGGATGCCCGCCGGCTGAAGGAGAACCAGATCGCCATCCGCGCCTCGTTTCTGGAGAAGGAGAACTCGGCTCTCCGCCAAGAGGTGGCCGACTTACGGAAAGAGCTGGGCAAATGCAAGAACGTCCTGGCAAAGTACGAAGCTCGACACGGCCCCCTGTAAATTCAGGGCGGGGGAGTGGGTTTTTTTTTTCTTTTTTCTTTCTTCTTTTCTTTTTTTTTTGTTGCGGGTTGGCATTTGACTAGATGGACAATGTGTTTCCTGTTTGATAGCACCACACCCAAACCAACCTTTCTGTCTTCAGCACTTTACCAGAAGCAGAAACAAAACTGACTTACGTTATTTTTGTTGTTGTTGTTGTTTGCGTATGCGTGTACCTGCGTACGTGTGCGCATGTGTGCTCGCGCGGCTGTGTATGTGTGTGCGCGCTTGTGGGTGTGCATGTGCGTGGGTGGGTGTGCGTGCGCACGCATCTCGGCACTTCCCATTTTTAGGAAGCCCTCTTCAAAGGGTGCCACATTTTTACCTGGACTGTTGAGAAACCGCCATAGTAAGCTTTTTATTATATTTTTTTCAGTGCTGCTTCAGAGTAGGGTTTTTGTTATTGTAACCAGTTCCATCCTCCTGATTTACTTGGAAAGATCCCAGTATAAATTATTAAAAAAAAAAAAAAAAGGGAAAAAAAAAGAAAAAAGAAAAAAAAGTAGATCTCAGTTTTCTCGAGAGTAACAAGCTATTGTTTAAGTATGTCTAATCAGAAAAGTTAACATGCTAATAAAGTGCACAAATAATAATTTAGTACTACACTGCAGAAATATTAATTTATAGATTGCTTTTGTTGTATTTTAAGTTTTGGTGATAATTGTCTTCAGATTTAAAGTGCTGTTAGACTGAGTTAGCTATACTCATCATAGATCCCCTGATGGCTTCTCTAGCTGTTAAGGTTCCTTTCACTCGCACAGACCCCAGGTAGGAGTACTGTTGCTAGACCACAGAGTGTGTATTTTGCACTGTCCGTACCTGAAGCAATAATCCTGTTGTACGCTAGCGCGCATGCTGCCCGGGTGTTCCTAGTGGACGTAGGATGGTTTCCCTACCCGACAGGAATTTTGATGTCTTTAACAAAGAGTTAAAAAGTAAAAGACACGTTAACGTGAGCATGCTAATTGTATCCCTGCTATAGGGAGCGCATGTATAAGAAGCAGGATAATTAGTTGAAACGAGAACAAAATTAATAGTATCGAATCAGATCCGAAGTCGAAACCAGAGGGGCTTTTCTGTTTTCAGTTAGTTATGCATTTCTTCAAGTTCCATTTTGTGACTAAAAATGAAATAAATACCTACATTCAGTTGGTTTTTTTCCCATGTTCTGTAATATATTTTCTGTGGATTATATCTTGCTGTTTTAAAAATCACTTTTATTCAGTTAGAAGTCGTCACTGGTTTGCAAAGCCCATTTTTCCTAGTGATTGTTGTTCTGAGTGTGACATGAACTGATGGTTCTGAACTTTGTTGTTTTAAACTCTATTTGCTTTTGAACACGTATGTTCTAATATAAAGTGGACTTCTGAAAAAATGAATGTAAGAGACACTGGTGTATTTCAGAAGGGGATGGTGTTGTCATATACTGTGGTTAATCCAATCAATCTAAGTGTTTACTATAGACCAAAAGAATAGATATTATAAAATGTATAAAGTTTATACAGAATAATTATAGTATGTTCGTTTTGTACAGTATTTTTCAAGTACAAATACTGACAATGTATTTTGAAAGACATATATATAGCAAAAAGAAAAAGCTATTCCATGTTTAAAATATATAGCAAAGATATATATTCTCCATTATTGTACAGAAAGGAAATGCTTAGGGGTTTGTTGGTTGTTGTTTTGGGTTTGTTTTTTTTTAAAGAAAACTTTAATATTTTAAGGCTACCACTGGCACACCGGCATGTTCTGTGCTTTAAATTAAATCTTTATGGAAGTAATATGGCTTTCCAGGATGTTCCATATTACTGAAAAAGAGACTATTATTTTCCTTCAGAAACACACAAAGAAACTGTTTAATAGGGACAAAGCACAACATGGATTTTAATCAACTCTTGATTGGACAATACAATATTTTGTAAAGGCAGAAAAATAATATATAACACACACAAAAAAAACCTCATCGTCATTTCTAATCTGCTGCTGCTGCTAGAACCTGTTTCCAGCTGAAAATCTTTTATAAATAGCTCTGTTCATGTATACAGTTGTACGTACTGCATACGGTTATTAACGTGTGAGGAAAATATGGTGCTACATGTCTTGCTCACAGTTTTCTACGTGTTTTGACATTATTTTCAAATAAAAAGGTTGTTCATTCCATTAAATCATCATTCATGCTTCAGGAGATCGTTACAAAGGACTCAACATTTTGTGCAGCATTAAAAATATCCTCGCATCAGTGGCATTTTTCCAGTATTTTTCCTCAAAAATACCCACCTTGTCAGCGTCCCTTACCGTGCAGTACTTGCCTGTGGACCATTTATTCAGCAAATTGAATTTCCATGTGCTGCAGCAAAGTTTAAAGCATAGTAAGCTATTTTCTAAAGGTCAGTATAAGCACTGGATGCATGGGTAGAGAAATTAGACTGACCGACTGGCACCAGTCGGTGCATCTGCTATAGCCACTATGAAATAAACTCTACTTTTTTTTTGCCTTTGGAAGAAGCGTGACTGTGGCAGGGCTCGGCCAGCCGCTGCTGTGGATACACTTTTAGCAGCAACACAGCAAACCGCAACAGCTAATTGCCCTCAGGATGATTAACCTTGGGGTGACACCTGACCAGCAGGAACGGTGCGTAAGAGACCAGCCGGTACGTACCTAGCCAGGGCTGTCGCCGCGTTGCTTGGTGACCGCAAAACTTTCTCTGAAATGGGAAAGGCAGCTTGGAAAAAAAAATACAGATAATTCTTTTGTTTCTTTTGGGCAGGGAAGGGGGGGAGACGCTAATTTTTGTAGGATGTCACAGATTTATTGTCACGGCCGCAGGGGAGCGCAGCGGTTCCCAGCAGCTACCTCGTCCAGCAGCCCCAAAGGTGCCCAGATGCCTCCTTGCCCCGTCCGGCCGCGAGCAGGGCCTGCGGCTGCCCCGGGGCTGGAAGCGTGCCGGGCCGAGCGGGAAGGGCAGCTCAGCGGCAGCCGGCTCAGCGCGGGCCGCCCTCTTCCCGGTCGGGGCAAGGGCTTTCCGGGCACTCGGCACTCGCCGTGGGAGCTGGGTACCCTGGCTCCTTTGAAAAGCTCGCCCCTAAGAAAATTTAAGAGAGGAGAGAAAAATAAAAGGCAAAACATGTGGGCTAAGTCTTGGTGGGGTAAAAACCCAACAGGTTCTCAAACCAGGCTGTCTCCCCAAAATAGCAAATAAATAAATGAAAGCTTAGCTCATTTTCAGTTCCTGAGGACAGCTTAGCTGGGCGCGTCACACCTCTGATGGCTTTGTTGCTCATGAAGGAGCTTGTAGGTATATGAAATTGTAATTTTATAAAAATAGAAATATATATTTGCAGAATAATTAATAGTGTGTCTAAATAATTCACTGACCTCTATTAAACCGTAAGCATTGGTAAAATGCTTTTTTTTGTTGTTGTTTCGCTGTTTTTGCTGAAACTCGGAAGCAAATTCTTTCTTTTTAAAAAAGAATGCCCTCTAAAAAGAACCCAAATTTCAGAGACGTTTGTGAATACGAGCACCTTGGGGCTCTCCGGGGGAAGCCCGTGGCGGTGGGGGGCAGATTATTTTTTTTCTCTTTTGAACGGCGCTGAAGTCACCAAACCCAGCGCCATGGAAATAGAGTTCTGACTTGAATCCACACAAGCAAGAAATTCAAAATGCAAGGAAGGCGCGGGCCCCGCTCGGCTGCGCGGTTGTGCGGCGCGGGCGAGCCCACCGCGCTCCGTCGCCGCGGGGCGGTTCGGGAGTGCCGCAGGACCCCGGCATTGGAGCATCTTGCCTCTGTGGGTTTGTAATGACCCCGGTTACTGCTTTAAACCGATCTTTGCGTGTAGTTTCCACTAGAGCTGTGCAGTTTATTTTTATGTCATTGACTTTTTTTATGTGAAGGAAAAAAATTGTATTAAAACTTACAAGTGATCAACCATCGTATTTCTGGCAACACCACGGGACAGCATCTGTTTAAATACAAGTCTAACAAATAAGATCAAATTAGCTGTATGACACGAGATGGATTGCAGCCTGTATGCTCTTCAGCCCAAATCGTTTGCTTTTGGTTTTTTTTTTTTTGTCTGTTATTAATGTTTAATAAACTTTTAAATTTTTCTTCTCTCACCTGCGTGCTTACTTTGGTGTCGCGGGGGTTGGGCCCAGGGCTTTCGGGAGGGTGTATTTCCGTGTCTCTCCCCGGCACGCGGGTGGGTGGGGGGGCCCGGCCGGGGCTGTGTCCCCCCGGGGGCTGGACCCCAGGTACCGGGGCTGCAGCTGCCCCCCAGCCGCTGCCAGGGCTGCGAGTGGTGTCTGCTGGGTGAACCCATTCCAAGGGCGTACTTAGGTTAGCTATTTCTGGGTGCAGGACGTTTAGAACTTAATAAATATTGCAATTGTAGTGTATGTTGTGCATCATTTACGTACTTACGCTTGGTTTATCATAAGGTGTGATCATTTATTAACATACAGTGCACAGGGAGTAATACAGCCATTAAAATTCTGTATATTAGGGAGTGTTTTCTTCTCGTTTACAAAATGACGCGTTACTGTTAATCGCCATTAGCCTTAATATTTTGTATGGAGGCCATGGCAGCTACTGCACGCTTTTAGGCAGTTGGTACACAACACGTACAGCGAGCGAGAGAAATCCAGTAACATTTAGAAAAGTTAGTCATTGAACTATGTAACCGCGTTTCTCTATAGGTACAGGTATAGCGCGTTCATTGTGGTAAATGGCTGTTTTTAATAGTTATGTTATGCATTTTGCAGAAAGCGTGTGTGCGCGCGGGGTCACGCGCGCTCTGCACCGGCGCGGCAGGGCGCTCGCCGCGGGGCGCTCGCCGCACAGCCGCACACGCACAGGGCAGGGGGTTCGTGTGGGGCACAGCCGACGCACAAAAATGGGCTTTTAAGAACAGGGATACAGGCACTTGCTCACTCTTCCCCTCCCCCCCACGTGCGTGCGCGTGTGTATGTACACACATTCCTGCCTTAGGGTGTTTTCTAGCGATAGATAGATAGATGACACTCATACAAATGGCTACATTTTATATGCTTACACATGGTCATATACCCAAAATATATGTGTATATAGAAAAAAGTTTTAAAATGAAGTTTTATATACCATATTTAGCAGAATTTCTTTTTAAAAGCTAGTTTCATAGTTCAATATTTATTTGTAAATAGATATAAAGTAAAGGCCTGTCTTTTAATATCTGAGACACAAAGTGTATTAGTTTTAATACCCACATTTACTCTCCCCCCCCCGTGCGTATACCTGCACGTGCGTACGTAGCGCTGCGTGGCTGTATGGCTCACGAGCTCCCTACAGCTATAACCCGAATGGTTACACTTTCAGAGCACATAACGCGATTCATAGAGGTAGCTTGGCTCGCACCCGTGTGTACACACGCTTCATGGCTGTAAAGGGCCTTTTTTAATGATATGTGTACTATATTAGGCACAAACCATGGTTTGTGTAATAGCGACACGCACACGTGCACGCACACGTGCGCACACGGACACACAGACACCGCAGCGCGGTGTCAGCGCGCACCCCTGCCCTGCGGGCGCTTTGCTCTGTCTCACGCCGTACGCCTACGTAGCTATCAATTTAATAATTCTATTTCCTGTAGTCCGTTGATCAGCATTTACTGCTTAATGTACCTTTTTAGCAAATACACGTAAAAATAGATTTAATTGTTGTAAAGCTCCTGTACAATAAATGCTGTGTGGGCTGCCCGTTTGGCGCGCGGGACACGGGCATCGGTGTGCGCACACGCGTGTAGCTCTGGGTGTGTCGGTGCCGCTGGACGCCCAGCGCGAGGCACGGCTAGCGCCAGGCAGCCTCTGTAGCAGCAGTTAATAAGCTAGGCTGATACCTTATTGCTCTGTAATTATCTATTGCTATAAAGGTCTGGTTTAACTATTCAGTACATCTTGTGCTCAAAGTACATTAGTAGGTTATAACACACACACACACAGAGACATGCACCCGCACCCTCACTCTCGCTATCCACATTGAAATTTAATAATTATATTTTTTTATATAATATATGTAATAGTATTTACAGAAGGGTGGTTTTTTATTTTTCATAGAACGGGACATACAACGATAGTCATCACTGATATATAAAGGTCTGTGTTTAAATATATAGCACATATTATGCACAAAAATATGTCTTATTAACATATAAACACACCGGTCTGTGTGCGCCCATGTGTGCGCATGTGCACTCATGAGAGAGATTTAAAAAACAGTATATTACATAAATGTTTTAAGAGTATATTTTCATACAGCATATTTAGCAGCTTTTAATTTTAAAAGCTAGTTTTATACTTTTATATTTATTTGCAAATGTAGACAGTTTTATTAACATAAAAGTTTTTTTTTAATATATGTTATATTAGGCATAAAGTATATTCATTCTAATACAACGTGTGTGTGTGTGTGCGCACAAGCGCGCATGTAGCTATATATCTACATAGCCAGCTATAGCTATAAATCTAATAATTATACTTTCATGTACCATATTTAATAGCATTTACATAATTAATACCGCTTTAGATCTTTTTGTATACACACGTGCGCACACATTTCGTTGATAAAGGTCTGGTTTTGTTTGTTTATTTATTTATTTATTTATAAAAACATGCACCAGCTGTATTTGCCATACTACACGGGCACACTTGCTCGCCTCCCCCAGGCTGTGCCTGCGCGTGCACGTGCACCGTCGTATTGCGCAGTCTCTCGCTCCCTACCTATATAGATATAGCTATGGATGTAATAATTATATTTCATATATTTATAACTATTTACTCACACTATAGCATTGTAAATTTTTTAACATAGCTATAAAGGCGGAGTTTTATGACCTCTGCTATATATTATGCGCAAACTAGATTGCTCATGAGCGACGCGCCCCTCGACGCCCATGCACTGCCGCTTTCGCGCGCGTGTGCCAGCGTAGGGCTAGCGCCGCGGCGTGCGGCCGTACACAGAGACACACGCTCAGCTACGGGTTCACTCAGCGTATTTAGCAGCATTTAACTGTGGTTGTATTTATGGCTCCGTAGTTATATAGTCTGTGTTTAATACACATTCGAGGTTACGCAGGAAGCGTGTACGTGCCAGGGCACGAGCGCACACTCCGTGCGTGTGCGTGTGCAGCTCTAGCCGTAAGTAGCTATTAATGCAATGGTTTTTCAGAAAGCATATGTAACAGGATATTTTTAATAAATTCATTTGCTATGTCTTTATATAAAAAAACACATTTCAGTGGTATATAAAGGCAAGCTTACACGAAAATAATTTTTTAAAATTTTCCTGAGGCCGTGCACCTTCGTCAGCGTTATCCCGCGCCCCGAGGGACCCAAGCTGTGCGGGGCACCAGTCCCCGCCGTACGCTAAGCTCAGTCTAACCACACAGTGCACGTGTGTGCTGTGTTAGGTGGTCCTTGGTGGGGTGTAGTATTAGCTGCTTTTTATTATTATATTTTATATAACATATAAAATGGATAATACGCACTTTTGGAGATATTTGTATTTTTTTATATACAGTAATAGTTGAGACAAGATTTTCACATACATTAGTCATTATCATACACCTGTACATATAAAATCTAAGAATTATTACAATATACTATACTAAGTAGCATTTAAACGTAACATGTAAGTACACAATCTATTTTAGGTATATAATGTAGCTTATGGTAATAGAACTTTTCACTATGCATGCGCATATATATGTGTAAAATTGTATATAGAGCTGTGTTTAGCAATATACACGTACAAATATTGGTATTTAGACACATCAGTGCCTATACACATACGCGTGCGTACATATATATGTGTGTGCACTTTTAAAGCAGACCTGCTGCAGGCCACGGATGGGGGGTGGGGTGGGGTGTGTATGTCTGTCTGTGGCCGGTGCCCACCTCGCTGGCTGTGGTGTCGCTGCCCCCGCCGGTGCCCGTTCGTGCCCCCACCCTCTGGCAGGCTGAAGCCCCGTCCGAGGGTCGCTGGCCCCGCGCACCCTTGCTGGCGTCGATGACATGGCACAGGCCGAAATGAGGCTGGGGTGTCGGCGCGCGTGGCTCCGTGTGGGGCTCACCCGCCATCAGCCCAGCTCCTGGGGCGTGATGAGCCGAGACGTCCCCCCCATGCTCCCGAGAGAGACCCCCGTGTGCCCAGCTCTGAGCCGAGCATCACCATGACGGGGAAGACCAGGGGTGGGGTGGGGTGTGTGTGTTTCTCCACTCGTGTGTGCAGCTGTGCTTGTGCACCATGGGCCGCAGCCCGCCGGGCTCGCCCTTTTCCGCTGCAGCAGCCCAGCTTTATCTTCTCCCCCCTCCCAGGCCTGCGCGCAAGGCGCTGCCGGGGCCCCGCACACCGGCTCCGCCATGGCGTACGCTTGGGCTGACGCCAGCCCACAGCCTGGGCCCGTGTGTCCCCCTCCCGCAGCCCCCTTGGGGCAGGTCGGGGCGCGCTGCTGCCAACATTAAATAAAGGCCAGCATTAAACAGGCACAATCCCTCTCCCCAGACCATGAAAACAAAGTTGACAGTAACCCCCACCAGTGACAGACACTGACCGGCTCCATGCACCCACCTGGGGGCCCAACATCACCCCTTTGCTCAGCAGGGCCCAAAGTGGGGTTCAGCCCCCTCAAAACTCAGCACACGACCATGACCCCACCCCCCCCCCCGGGCCACGCTGCCCCCAGACACCACAGGTGCCAGCCCGGACCGCGCCGGAGCCAGGGGACACCGGTGCCCAGCAAGGCGCAGCTCCCTGTGCTGACCATAACCCAGCCCCAGCTCAGTTAAGGCAGCTTTTAATTGAGTTTTTAATCCGCCGGTGCCTGGTGCCCTCTGGAGGCCTGTGGCCCAGGCCGGCCGCCCGCGAGGAGGTGCTGACGGAGAACCCCAGGACTGTGGCCCCTCCGCTCCCACCCACCAGCCACCCCCCATGCCTCAGGCACTGAAAATCCTCCATCCTGCCCACGCCAGGCAGGACAAAGACATAAAATATATCATCATATTTATAAAATCACCTACAGAAACAGCCCACATGAAATTGCTCAGGCAAGGCACTGCGGGGCTGTAAATCTCAGCACGGGATAACGGGTCCTGCTCTTCCTAATGAGGCTCAGAGCGAGGAGAGGCCGGCGCCTGTCACAGCCAGGTTTTATCCCCGGTTCCAGGCTGAGCTGGGGATGGATGGCTGGTTTCAGCCACTCACTTTAAGCTCAGTTTGGTGGAGCTGCTCTTCCAGCACGGAGCCACTCAGGCACTGCCTGACAAACGCCACACGGGCCCGGGCACACAGAGCCCAAGAGCAGCCCCTCCCGCTCATCCTCTCCCCCCCCAGGCCCAGGAGCTATAAAACAAACACATCTTTTCAAGACGCAGAGAACACGTTTCGGCTTAGTGGCATCAACACCAGGTGTCATTTATAGCGTTGCAAGCGCTGCTTGCCGGCAGGGCCACCAGGCTCCGTCGCAGCTGAGGCTTCACATCACTTCTGATGTCTCTGGGTGAGGTCCTGAGGGCTGCCCAACTCTGCCCACCATAAACCAGCTCATCCCGGAGGTGTCCCCTTGGCTGGGCACAGCCCTGCGCTGGTGAGGGCCTGGTCTGCCGCTGGGCGCAGCCGGCAGCTCTTCCAGGTCTCTTTTTCTTCTTTTTTTTTTTTTTTTAATTGAGCCCCAGTTTTCATGAAACCTGCCAATGCTTAATAAGCTTTTAGACGCTTTAGACCTTCTATTAGGCTCATCCAGCTGCTTAAATTATTTGGGAGAGAACTAAACAGGCCGCTGTACCTACAGCACGCATGGCAGCTGTATTGTCCACAGCAAGTCAGCAGTTAAAAAACCAAAAGAGCCTTAAAGTGGTATCGGAAAGGAAGAAACAGGACTTGCCTTCATGCCCGAGTCTGACTGGTGTGTTTCGGCATCTCGTTTCTAAATGTACTCATCCCTTAAATGTAAATGTGCACGAGAGAACCGGGAGCTACCCGTGGGTGCGCAGGCAGAGCCGCATTTCTCCAGCCGCTGCAGCGAGCCCAGCTACACGCGTGTGCTGAGCCCCATCGGCCTCGCCGTGCGCCGCCAGGGCCCGGCTCCCTCCGGCAGCGCCGACACAAGGGGTCACGCATGAGCCACGCGTGGCTCCTGACCGCTGGCCTCATCGTGAAACCACCATCCCTTTCATCCTCCTTGATATCGCGCTCTCTCCTCCCCGGCGCGTTTCTCCCGCCATGATGCTGCGGCAGGGGAGGAGACCCTGTGAAGCCGCTCGGCCGGTGACTCACCCGACCCTGTGGTGAGGGGCTGCGGGGCCAAAGGCCAAAATGACACCAGGGGTCAGGGAGCAAACACAGCATCACCCCAGCAGCACCACAGCTTGGCCAGACACCCACCCTGACCGCAGCGGCTCACCCGGAGCACCCCAGCGTGGGACATCGGGGGTGTAACCCCACGGGGTGCTTGTGGTGCCCCGAGCAGGGGCAGCACCTCTCCGAGATGCTTTGGCTGCTATCTGGGAGTGTAAGACATACCTGACCTTAAAAGGATGATGCACAATCATTTTGCGTATTGGTAGACCCAATTTTAGTTCAAAAATCTGGGAACCAGCCACACTTTTACAGAGCAATCAATAGCCAAGTTTCACCTGGGACTGATGAAACAAGCAACTTCTGCCCAGCGACCTCATTCCTCTCACCTGTGTTTCACTTTTACCCCTCTGCCTTTGCAGCCTTCAGCCAGAAACACAGCCATGGTCACCTGCCCAGCCCTGACGCGCTCTCTCAGCCCTGGACCCTGCCCCCATGCTGCAGGTGAGCTGGTCGCCCAGTGCCGAGGCTGTGAGGTCCCAGTGGCCCCAGCGGCAGCGAGGTGGCATGTCCCACGGTGGCGTGGGCAGGAGAGGCAGCGATGCCCAGGCAGGGAAGGGACCTGTTGCCCTGCCCTGGTTTTGCAGCCCCTCGGGCCCTCCCCTGTCATTTGCCCCCCCCACCTGGGGGGGGACACGGCTGCAAAATGGGCTTGCCAAGGCAGTGCAGCCTCGTGGGGGTTTGCCGGGATGGCCCAGAGGCTGCAGCCGCCTCAGCTGCAAACAAACAGCAGCTTTGCCAGGCACGGATCTGGAGGATCCTGCTGGGTATCAGAAGGTTTAGCGAGGAAAAGTTAGACCCAGCACGCGGTGGGTCAGCCCAGGCTCCTGGCCAGGGCACTGCTTATTTCCAGCGGCAGGTTTCTGCGGTAAAGGGTCAGATCTGCTCCCCCCGGCACAGAAATGATGGACAAGGCGCTGCCCGCCCGGGCACGCGTCCGCGCTGGCCGGCGTCGCCCTGTGCCAGCCAAGGGTGAGTGCTGGCATCTCCCCTGCTCTGAGTCACCGGGGCAGGAGGCTCAGCCGCGCTCGGGCCACCGAGGACAGACCCTACTGTACGTGGGACGGGTTATTTGCAGCGCGGCAGGTACTTTGTTGCCGGACAACAGCGTGTGTCTGGTGGGACCCGAGCACATCGCAGCTGGGGTGCAGGAGACCGTCCTGGAGACGCTGCTGGGAGCTCTGCAGAACACAAGTGCAGCACTGGAGCTGGGGGAGGGATTGCATTAAAATACTAAAAAAGCAGCCCAGAAGTAAAAGCATATCAGAATTAGTTTGTTAAAAAAAAAAAAAACACAACAAACCTACGAACCAAAAAATTCCCCACTCACACAACAGCAATAAAATAAACCAATAACCAGAACAAAACCACTAAGAAGGATGAGGAAGGGCCGCTCTCCTGGGATGCCGTGGGATGGCAGAGCTGGGAGAGGAGCGCTTTGGCTAGAACAGGACCCGGCTGCGGGCACGCCGTCCCTTGACAGGGTGTGATACAGAAATTCCCCAGCCCATCATCACATTGGCATCACGGCAGCCAGCGGCTCCCTAGTGGGTGCTGAGCACCCAGGTCCAGCCTTCGCCCTCGCTGGTGCACCTTCGCCCAGCCGCAGGGTGCGCGGCCCCAGGGTGCTCTGAAGGCTCCAGGGCGTTGGGTTCCAGCTCCGGTTTCCCTGATAGGCCCCTCACAGCCAGAAGCCGTGCCTTATCCCTGCCCTGCAGGCTGATGCTTTCACTCTGCCCCAGTTGCATGGAAGCCAGCTGGGTGACGTGCAGCCCCCTCCCCAGGCAGCACCCCTCCCTTTCCTCCCCAGTCCCCCAGGGACTTTCCTCCTTTCAAGACGCTGCTGTGCCTCAGGAGGGGCCGATTTCTCCTCCACAGCGGTTCCACTCTCAGCTGGTTTCTGGGGGATTGGTGGCCCCAGGCTCCCTCCCTTCTCTCCTGAAACACGGGATTACAGCTCCTGCTTCCCCCTCTCCCTCATTTTGTGCTGTCACTGATTTCTCATGCCCCTGTGTCACGTTATCAGATGGAAAAATTGTGTCTGAAGTCATTCTGGAACAGCCCCTGACTCTGTTTAACGAGATGGCCATGAAGAAAGACTGAAGGGTTTGAGTTTGTTTAAATCTAGGGGAGAAAAAAAGCAAGGGAAGTGGCAGCTTCCAGCTCTATCGAACCTGCCTGTAAGGGCTCCTCTCTGAGCCCACTGCAGGCAGGGCAAGGAGTAACGGGCTGAAGTCATAGCAAAGAAAGTACTGCTTGGACAGCAGAAAGAAGTCTAAGAGGGCAGAGGGTGAAACAATTAAATATACTGCCTGGGAGGATTGTGAAATCCCCATTGTTGGAGGCTTTTTAGAACAGGTTGGACAAGCACATCAGGAATGACAGGCAGAGTTCGTCCTGCCTGCAGGCAGAGGATGGGCTAAAAATATCCCAGTCCCTTCCAGCTTTATTTTCAGTGATTTAGCAGAAGGCTGATTACGCTGCTCAGCACCACCATCAGCTTCAAGACAAAAGCCATTTTCATTGTCAAACATGTTCATATATGAAGACACATACTTAAAAAAATAAAATGCATATTCCTTTCCTAAACTAATCCTCAGCTTGCCAAGTGCATGGGTTTTAATTTGAGAAGATGGTTGAGTTCCCACAGCAACGATGCGCAATCCTTCAGCGTTTACGACGCTACTAAATCATTGCTGGTTGAAGACAAATGTACCACGGGTTCCCTGTAGGTGTTGTGGGTTGGGTTTCAGTGTTTCAACATCCTGAATAACTACATCTCTCCAACCAAACATCCTGCGGTCTGGCCTGAACGTCCCGTCGGAGACGAGGCTCGGTCGCTGGCTGCCCATGCCGAGGAAGCCTCACACTGGCTGGTCACTGCCTGCATGCCAGACCTCTGCGTCGCTCCTGGCAGCAGGCACGACCCACCAGAAAGTGAGATGATGCCTGCTGGAGCTGAACCCACTAATTCAGTAGGTCTCTACTAACAGCTATTTGCCTATGTGAAAATTTAAGGGAGATTTTCAAAGGCACCTAAAGGATTTGGGCGCACAAATCCACTGCCAGCAGGGCTCATGCTGCTAAGTGACAGAGACACCCGAGTACATCCTTCGGAGAGTGCACCAGCCTCATCAGAGCCAATGGCGTCACTTCGGTTATAAAACTGGAGCTGGCCTCACTGCTAGCCTTCCGCAAGAGGATTTGGGTTCCCTGGTTCCCTGGCTCTATGAAGGGAGCAAGCATTGCCACCCTTACTGCTCGCGGTCAGGCTCACCACCCACAGGCGGAGGATGCCTAGAGTGAAAACAAGCTAGCGAACAAACACCCACCTCGGTAACAAAATGTCAGCCCGCTACAAGATACTACCCAAAGGGGAATTTGAATACTCTTTTTTAAAGAAACCCATCCTTTCCCTAGAGGTTGGGCGCCTAAGACTGAACTACCACATTAGGTCAGGCTGTACCTGGCACAGATGCTCCAAAGGTGCTTCACCTCCGACTTCTTTGTGGTGAATTTTCAAGATTGGCTGCAAGCGCATCCAAAACCCGCCGCCGAGCAGCCCGGGGATATCCAGCCCCAGTGTTACCACGACGCTGCTGCTTGTACCACAGCTGGGCAGCGCCAGCCCTCCCAGCACTGCCAGAACACCAAATTAAAAGCATCCGAATGCTTCCAAACAGGCACTAGCAAACATTTCAGGTGTCTTACGTACGTTCCCCTTCCAGACTATGACAGTGCTTAGTAGATTTATTGAGACAAATGATGAACGAAACACTTTCAACTAGAAGAATGACAGCGAGCTGCCTCTAGCTGATGAAGAGCAATGGTCCATGCCACAACCTACTCAGTGGGACAGGGAAGGCACAGAGGCCCGCAGCGCCCGCGCTGCGGAGCCGGCAAGCGTCCGCCTTGCCATCCTGGTCATCCTTTGTTAACATCAAGGCTAAAAGTAGCTATGACACCTATTGATGGTGAAGGCAATCAACAAGCAGAGACTAGCGTCCTGCTTTCTTTTAAAAATAGCAAAGCACAGAGAAAAGACTTAGTCAAGCACATGGTGGGAACACGGCAGCCTTAGCCTCCAGAGGAATCACTAGCTAAGCACACCAGACCTAAATAAAGAATTGTGTAGGTGACTAAGAGGTTTCCAAACAAGCGGCGGGGTCCTAAGCATGAGGGACAGTCAAGCAAGAGGTTAACAGAAGAGCCTCTATGAAAAACTTTAGCATCTTCTCTAACTTGCTCGTTCCAGCCCGACACACGCACGTTTCACCAAGCAGCAGCTCTAACGATGCTACGACACCTGTGAGATTTACAACATTCACATATCCGCCCGTAAGATTTCACCACCAGCTGTGAAAATCATGGAAGAAACTGGACTGCGATTTGCGATTCCCACAGCAATAGCCCCGAGCCCCAGAAGCGCGATCCTCCGTCCAGCGCCCTGCCAACGCTGTGGAGCTGCTGCTCTGCGGAACAACCAGGACACGCCTGCCCGACGCAGGCTTGGCGCTTCAAACCAGGCAAAGCCCGATTAATTAGAACGAAACAGTAAAAACACGTTAAAAGGAACCGTCTTGCCTGTCTGCTAACACTGAGCACTTCTGAAGATCTGGAATTTAGGTAACTTTAAAATTTTGGTAAACAACTATGTTTCAGAGTCTTTGAAGTACCCCGCTTCTCCACCACACCCTCCCACAGACACAGCGAAGGTTGCCTAAACCATGTTCAGACACTCAAGCCTCCTTTGAAAGGACTTCATCGCTCACCTAGAACTGGAAGACAGCAATACGATTTCTTACCATGCTCACAAGAAATTAAGAGGGATGCGGGGAAGACAGAATTGGAAGAGAAGCCTGCTTTTATGACTGCTTTTTTTAACAGAAAGGAAAATTAATGCTTCCTCCCAGCGCTCCTTGTCGCTGTTGAATTAATAACCAATACAATGCAAAGAAGTAATGCACTCTAGAATAAATCCTTAAATGACTCCCTTCAGATAACTGAATTATTTTTTAGATGCACACAATACTGCGTTAGAAAGACAACCTACGAGTGACAGGACTGAAAGTATCCAGTATTCAAAGCCCCTGCGGCATCCCAGACATCCTCTGGAAAGGTCCGTCTGCACAACTAAAACACGTGTTCTCACCGCTTCATTTAAACTCAGTGTACTCGTTGAGCTTCTGAAACCTAGAGGCATAGAAAATACAGAAGCAAGTGCTCTTAAAAACATTTGCTTCGGGAAGACAAAGAAATCACAACTCTGCTACTGCAGCAAATGTTACTGGAAAAAGCACTACTGTTAGTCCTGGGAGGCATCAGCCTGGAGAGCTGCGACTGGGGCGGGGGCGAGGGGGGAAGGCTAATGACAAATATGACATACTTGGTTTCCAGACAGAAATGCATTTTTAGTTCAGCTTGTCTATATTTAATGCAATGATACCCCTATAGGGATAGGAGCAAAACGATGGTTTCCAATGCTATCTAATTGAAAAAACAGAACCCAGTATATAATGGTATAAGAAAATTGATGCGGAACAGCAAAAGGGAAAGCAGCAAGTTCCCAATATTGACCAAAATTTACACATAAATGTACTTTTTTCCATACCACAAATTGAGTAATTTGGATTGCAATCTTCCCTACTGTTTTTATTTCATGAGTTGGCCGAGCAAGCATGAGGGTCACTAGGTTCAACCCTGGACCTCTTGTGCCAGGAGTGGCAACACGGTGTTAGTCCCTTGCTTTTCTGCATAAGGGTTGGAGGGGAAAGATACCCCAGCCGCCAAGAACACAACCATTTCCAAATTGCACAAAATGTTTATTGTTAGTCTAGTACATTCAATATCATATTGACTAGAATACAGTAATTCAAAATATTTCAGATGAATTGAAGTTTTTAAAAACCATTTCAAACACTCCAAAAAGCAATGCCATGAAAAGTTAACTTAAAATTAAAACATATTCAAGCAATAGTTTCACTTTCGACTACAGAAAACAGTTACGTGTATTTTAGTGGTTTTAACAGTACTGCGTTTAAACAAAATAAATGAATTCACAAAAAGTGGAAAATATTAAAACAGACACAATGTTAAAAAAATGGAGGCATCCAGATGTGCGAGACTGCTGTAGCGGGCATCACCCGCCCAGTTGTTCCGTTTGCGCTCTCCCGGGGCAGTTCACAGCTCGGCTGTAGCGGTGCTGTTTCTCCGGTCGCCTGCCAACACCGTACAGCAATTCTTCTTCAATGCCTTGAATTTAAAGTTTGTCCCTCTTGTAAATTCCGTATACAAATGTGTATATTCTAAAATATGCAACCCACTGGCAAATCTAGGTGCAATATTAAATGGTACCTTGAAAAACTTCCCTATCTTGCTACTAGTTGTCTGCAGACAGGCAATATCCAGAACAAAATCTGAAAAAGGCAACACGTTTTAGTTTTGTTTTTAAATACTGACATGAAAAACTGAGTAAATTAGAAAAAGGATAAAGTCAATCTTAATATAAGACATTCATTATATAGTGGGACAGGATACAATTATTGGACAAACAGTATTAAAATGACTCTTCTACATCTGGTCATTAAATGCACGTGTTCTACAATCACGACTTGCTACCACATTTGGTTTTCCTGTACAGAAAGACAGCGATACAATTAAAGACCAGTTTTACTCCGCGTTAAGTCCCAGAACGACAACTGACACTGCATCAAGTTCTTCAAGCTCTTCTCCCTGAAAGGCTGTGCTTGTGAAGAACCAGTAACCGTGAACTCGAAGCGCTCAGCCATCGCGCTGCGCCTGCTGCTCTGACCAGCGCTTCCCAACAGAACGACCCGAACGAAATTTAAATCCCTTTGAAAATCCAAGCCTTAATATTACAGCACCAATACACGTATCTGTATTCTGGAGAAATGACTGACTCTCGGGTTTGGACAGGGCAATATTAGCTGCCCGCCTGCCAGCCTCTGCAAGTCAGCTTGCCTCCAAACTGCTGCCTGGCCGGGCAGCACGGGGCAGAACCGGGAAGCCTCCACGAGAAACTCCTGCTAACCGTTTCTTTTAAAGCGCTTCGTTTCCATCTCGGATAAAGCCCAGTTAAGGTGCTGTTTAAGTGGTATTGTAGATGAGCAGAACAGTATCATGTTAAAACTCAGCAGAATCACATTTAAATTGTTAGTTCATAAAAGTGGTTATTACAATTACACCTGTAATCCAACCTTTGGGAGAGGTACAATGTTTGCTTGTCAGTACAGTGTGTGGAATGTAACTATTCCTTGCAAGATTTTGCAACATGAGTAACTGCATAGATGACAGTTGTGTGTTTTCAGTTCAATAAATGTACTTTTAAAGTTTACAAAAAACACAAAAAGTTTCTATAAAAGTCGCATCGTATCAAGATAATGGGTGGTAAAAGTAGATTATTTGTCTGCGATTCACATTTAATAAATGACTAGCGGAAAGGTGGTAGAAACCTATTTCAAATCAAGAGTTACATTTTCGCTATTGCACTGACTTCACTGTTTGAATCACTAATTTAGAAAAATTCACGTAGTTAAAAATCGTAAAATTAACCTAGAATACAAAATTTCTTTGTAAACATCAGGTAGCCAGTTCTACTAACATGGAATGGACTCTTAGTACTGCAGTACAGTATCTTGGTTATTTACAGCACTTGCCATATGATGGGCAATTGCAGGACACACACAACATCCGTTCACAGTAATTGTGTTCAGAGAACTACCAAAGTCAGTGCAGTTTTTCTGTGCAATTTTCCGATTTCCCCAAATTCCTTAAGTCAAATAATACTGTTACAGAGGCCACGTGCAGATTATTTTTTATCTAGATATATATACACACACACATATATATATATCTCATAAGTGACGAATTATGTCTGCAGGACTTCTGTAAAGGTACTTCCAAATGGCATAGTAATGAACAGCAGCTGCTGTGGCCACAAATACGTGCCAGATGGCATGGGCGAACGGAATGACTCCATCGCTCTTGAAGAACACCACGCCCAGACAATATATCAAGCCTCCCCAGGCAACCTCCTGAAGTCCATCGGTGTTGCTCTGTCAATTAACAAGGAAAGATTAGGGGTGGGGTGTAAAGGAGGGAGAGGGCATTTTAGGCACAAAGTGCCACCTCTCCCCCCTCACCCCCCAAACGCTGGCCGTCATAGCTCAGAACATCTCGGACAGGAGAGATGGAGAAGTGAGAAACCCAGTATATAAGAATTTGGATTACACTTTGTAAGATGTAATGTGTTTATATATGTCTCAATAGCACTATAAAAGTAAGAGCAGGATAACTCAAAAATTAAGGCAAGTCTGATGTTTTTCTTCATGCTCATTAGCAGAGCAGACAAACATGGAGAAAAAGAAAACCCCGTTACTGTGTGTGAGCGTGAGTTTAACGCAACTCCTGCTAGTTGGCTGAAGCATCCAGAAAAGTTCTGGTACAGCACAGCATTCATGTGGAATAGTTAAGTACAGTAACGGGCATTACCTTGTAGAGATGTCAGATTTATATTAGCAGCAGAGAGGGTTATTCAAAGTACTTAAAATGTGTAGCTAAATAAATAACAAAGTTTTGAGGTGGACAAGACAGTAGTATGGCTTACAGATGCACCAAGAAACCTTTTGCAAAAAACCAAAAAGGCGTCACCTGCTGAGAGATCAAGGATCCCAGATACGGTGCATCAGTTTGATACAGGTCAACAACCTCAACTTTTCAACTTTTCCCTGCTTCACTGATAAAAAGAAGCCTTCAATAAGAGACAAAATATTCTAGCTTTGTTGCCCCTAAGTAATTCTGAAAGGAGCAAGAATCAATTTGCTTCCCCCATCTTGGTCCAGACCACAGAATCAATTGATTAGATTTTCCAGAGAGCTCTTACATAGACCAAAAAAAAGGACAGCAAGTTATCAGAAGTCCATTCCACTTTCCTAAAGAATAAGCTTCTTTCCCAATTTGTAAGCAGTAAGTGGGCAATAAGTAAGTTCAGAAATAGTAAAATCCAGAAACATTCTTTGACAGGCTAAGGTACTTCACATCTTTATCATTTTTACTAAAATGGAAGTAATTGAATTGTTACACCCAATATCCTTTCAGAAGTGACGTTCAGAACCTAAGCTCTTTCCATTTCAACCCTGTAGCCCAGATACATCGAATAAGGTGGCATTTCACTGGATGTAAAACTATATCCAAAATATAACTGACTAAATTTGGTTCTTCTGTAGAGAACACTTACAATTATAGTGGACTAAAATTAACATCTTCGGAGAAGAAAGAGCTGTCCTGGAACTTAAGCTAGTTATAAAAGGAAAGTGTGTGTTTGCAACGTTAAGAGTCACATTCCTTACCATGGATGTCACTACCAGAGCAGGAGAAAATCCCATCGCTAAATAGAAAAAGAGTTCAACGATCTTATACCTAAAAAGGAATGATTTGAGTCATTTAAGGAGCTGAGCATTCATTTGCATTAAGTACTAGTGAGAATAAAACATTAAGACAACTTATATTTTCTTATTTGACAAGAACTTCAGTAGCTCATCTCCAAAACAAAAAAGTTGGGTCTTGCTCCCTGAGAGTAAGTAACGAAAGCAGGCTCAACAGTTCAGATCTGGAACTCAAGGACTCACATCTCAAAAGAAAAACAAGAAGGTAGCAGGAGCCAGTATGCACCAGTAGACAATATAATATTGCAATATAATCTATACACAATGCTCTGTAAATTAGGCGCATAAGAAAGCCATTTCAACTGTTTTTTTACCCCACCCACTATCAACTGCTTTCTTGTAGCAAAAGTTAGTTTTTAAAAGTGGATAACTTCCCTCTGACCCCTTTAAAAGAAGACAACAATATAGCCTAAGACATGTCATAACAGGGTGAATACAATTGTCTTCTGACAAGCTTTAAGTTCGCATCACTCATCACATGTTTCCACGTATCAAATCCCTCATTTCAATGTGTGAAAGTCTGGATAGGAACACTCAGAAAACAAGAAAGCCACCACCTTTTAATTTTGTTTCAAAGTTAAATGCAAATAATAATTCTTACTTCTCATGGTAGAGAAATACATAAATAGTTCCTCCAGCAGCCATCAGCCAGATAAACCAACGCATGTGAGATGCTAGAGGTCCAAGCTCACGCAGATTTAACCTGGAGGTACAGAGATTTCAAGAGACAAAAGTGATGAATGAATGGACCATACTGACACAGGAGTAGTAAGGCTTGATAAAAATAAATAACTATTCAAAGCTATAATTTAGGCACGATGTGGGAAAGACACTGGGACATTCTATACACAGAGACGCAGAAGGTATGCTTGCATTGATGTGAGGGAAGCATAAACTGGGGCTTGTGGCATATAAATAAATTATTTTCTGCTGTTTTCCTATATTAGTTTCTGTTCAGCAAATCTCAGATCACATTATGTTGCATTTCACAATGCAGAATATGGTCAACTGCATCTAAGAAGATAACTATAGATTTTGGAAAGCCACAATGATAAACTCTTTGTAATGGAAAAAGCTTGAATTCTGGAGGTGGGTGTCATATTTCTTACCATGGTGCATATGATGCTGCAATAAAGACATAGATCATCATTCTGTCACACATGTGAAAGCAATGTTCCATTGTCCTAGTAAGAGAGAGAATAGGTCACCAAGAGAGATTTTGGAAAGACTTTTGTATTGTCTCAGATTCCTCACACACTTTGGGATTACTGTGGGGAAAATACCATCAGCTGTATAACCTCTTAAAACCATCTGGACAACTGTTCAGCTGACTTCAACTTCAGGAGGCCATAAACGAGACGAGCCCTCCTCCATTCCTCTCCCCATCTCCACACCATCACGCATCCTGCTCTCTGGCACAGAGGCAGAAAGCTGTCACAGCAACTCTGTCTAATCCAGAAACCGTTACTATTTAGTGACTACTGGTTAAATCCAATTTATGGCTCAGAATTATATAGGAATCAATGGGGGGGAAAAAACCCAACCAAAAAAAAAAATTCACATCTTAGCTTTGCTATTGCTGCCTTGCCTCCAAGGAGGCTTTCTGCTTGTTAACTGTGCATTGTACTAGAATTCTCTTGGCAAGCTCTGCATTCCTCAAAGTGTTTGAGCATGCCATAGTCCCAGTGTTCTCATTTCTGCAATGGGATTATATCCATCATACATGCACTTAGGTTAGGTTTTCCCCATCCAATTTCTGGATTAAGAGCACTAGGGCATAGAACAACACATTATTTTCCTTGTGAAAAAGCAGCAGGCATTAAAGTTTGTTTGTATATGAGCTTGGCTCCCTATTTCTTCCAACAGAATCAAGGGTGTTTTTTAATGTTTCAGTACAAGGTACCACTCCAGACTTATGTAAAATCATGTTTTTGACTGGGAAACACAATGGAAAAACATCACAGAACCTGAAAATAAAACATACATCTTACAGCGATACCTTAAGTGGCTCTTTTTCCAAGAAACGATATGAAATACTGTGGAGACAATGAAGAGCGCACAGAGCCCTATGCCATACATCCACGCTGTTATCTTTTCCCATCGATCATCCGAAAGCCGGTGGAGAAGGGCACTACCCACAATCGCAGGAACAATGAGGAACTAAGAAAACAAAAGGCCATTGTTAAGTCTTGACCAGCAGCCAACATAGTAGCACCCACAGCACAGCAACAGAGACCGTATGTACGACATCGGATGCCGTGCTCCTAACAGGAGGAAGTTTTTCATTTAGGTGTGTGTTGACACACGTGTTAAGCCTTTGACAAAGTCTCAGACAGCTTACGCCCGTTTGTGGTAAGCTTCTCCTCACGTGGTATTCCAGTAACAAAAGAATTTGAGAAGTCTTAGCAGTGTTTTTATTTTCACTTGTGTTTTAAGAAAGTTTTGATCTTTCTGTAGGCATGGATCTAAACCACCTCTTGTGCATAGAGGCAGAGCACAGGACAGACAAAAATAAACTTAAATACCAAATGAAAAGATAAAGCATTTAGAAGTATGCAGTTAAGTAGAAGACAAGAGAATTAAGGGCTTTGCAGAACTTGGATTTTAGATATTATAAATAAATTAGCGGCAAACTTCTTTTATGAATAGATTCTTAATGCACAAAGACGATGTTCTTTTAATGCAGCGTATCCAATTCTGTTTTCCTTACCACTTCCCTCTCAAACAGCTTTAATTCAGATCTTCCAAAACAACCACTGTTAGAACATCATGATAGAATTAGCATGCTCACTTGAAGTATCTAAGAAGTGGGCTCCAGGCTTCATATGCATTTAAAACTACACTCCTTCCCAGAATAAATTACATCATGTACCTTTGCTCACTCAGGAAAAAACAAACAAATAAATTGGGGGTGGGGCGTGGGGGAAGGGATGTCCAACAAGTAGTTAAAGAAAAGAACCTGCTGGCTCAGACATTTCTCCCCTTCCACTGTGAAGTCCTATCTTTGTCAGGCTTCTAAGTCAAAAACTCTGCACAAGTTCCCTTCCAGCCCAGTGTGCCTTAAGATGTTAATTCGTTCACTTGAATTGTAAATAACCTTCTTAGGTTAAACTCTTTGCAGTTTAACCCAAGTCTCACATGCTAAACAATAAAGCCAGGAACCAGTAATGTTTAAACAAATCTGGCATCTCTGTTTTGCCTTACAGGTTTGATAGCTTAGAGTGCAAAGATCTGGTCTAGCCTGCACTGCCTTTGTCCTTCATCTGCTTACAGACTAGAAGAAATCGAGGCTCTGATCACAGCTACAGTGCAGAAGATGCAAAGTATACCGAATGAATCTGAGAAGCAGTTGGTTAACCCAGAGAGTTAAAACAAACAAAAGCAGCTTTTGCTTCTGGCTTTTGACGTACATCAACTGTAGCTTCATTACTATTATATTTTCTTCCTTTTTGCAAAATTTAGTACATTTACGCCACAAGCTGTAGAGCCAGGGAAATGAAAAGTACGACATTCCTGTATCAATGGCATTTGGACCAGAGGTGAAAACACTTTCCAAGTTTTGTAATGAGGCTGTGGAAGTTGACCTCATGTACTTTAAGGCCAAAAATAGTCTGCCAGTCTGGCTTCTCATTTATCACAGACCATAAATTTCCATATACATATCCTGGACAGCCCCCAAATTCAAGAAAGGTTAAAGTGTTTCACTCCTCAGGAGATTAGTCCCTCCTGTTTTCCACATATGGCATACAGTTTAATGTGCGGCTGAAGCCCTTGAGATAGCAAGGAACTGATGAGATGTGGCAGTTGTTTCATTTAGCTTTTGCTGGAGACAGGAAGATGCTAAGCTCCAGAAATAGCTTTTTAGCCGTGATTCTTTAAGCTGTGCAGTCATGCTGTATCCACGTTCATCGGTTTCCTTCCCAATTTTGGGTGCAAATTTCAGTTTTGACTATATTTGACAGAGAACTAAAAGGTTTCAGAGAGATTATGTACGCTCTTTGCACCTTCAGAATGAAGAATACAGCTACAAATGAGTACATGGATGAAGCGCTGCATTAATCTCTTTTCTGCTTGTCCTGGCTCTGAAGAACCATTCTACTTCTCACAGGGAACAGCACTATACTAGCATGAGAAGGATTTATTGTTTTTTCTAAGTATTCTATTTGGAAACACTTTCCCTCTGTGACTGATACACACCATGGGAACAGATAGACTAAACAAAAGATGTTTTATTACTCTTTTTCTGACCAAAAATAGCTAAATTAAAAATCAGAAGTGATACCCTGCTGTTCCAGCCAACCGGATAAAAGTTCTTTAGATACTAATGCCATACAAGAAAACATATGATACAATGGACTTCTTTATACCTAACATCCATCTTAAAAAGTAAATATAACTCTCCAGTCAACAAACCAAGATGGATTTTCCCATGTTCATTTGAAAAAAAATCTCTAGCGTAAGAATGGCTTTTTAATCTTCAGAATGGAGAAGCAATCAATGAGTCCTTTAAAAGGAGGGTTATTTACCAAAAAAGTAGCCAAAGAATCAGAACTAATACAATGAGTGTGATTGTGCTGGGTCATTTTCCAGCAATGACACAGCATTTCTAAGTTGCCAACATTCCTAGTAATAAAACTAGCTAGAAGTCACAAAAAACTTTGCCTATTTCATCATGAAGTGCAAGTCTTCCAAACGAATATCGTCAAACCCACCAACTTAATGTTCTGTGGACAAAGCCAGAACATGATGATTTACTAATTTTAGCACCTTCATTAACACTTGCTAAATAGGAAATGGGGATGGTGGAGAGATTTACAGAACAAGAGAGCAGGCAACAGTTTCACCAAGTTTTCTAGAGAAATGCCAGAACAAAATGAGAACATGAAGTTATAAACCCCTTTACAATAAGAAGGAAGACAAAGGATTAAAATTATTTATAGCTAGAGGCAGGAATCTTTAAGCAGAGACTTGGGCACAAGCCCCATGTGATGTATTTTGGGAAACCAACTACCACAACCCCTACTGTCACAAACAGCAGCCACTGCAAAAAGCCGTAAGCACAAAGAAAGATGCTGAAACAGTAAGCTGTAAACCTGATCAGGCATACTTCAGGGAAATTAAACTCTCTGGTTACTAACTTATAGAAAAGTATCTGGTACCTTCCATCTATTTGGGGCTGCTTCTTTCTGAAGACAATCTCTCCCATAAAGAGGTTTAAAAAAATCTGCTTAAAACTCTGCTTTTAACATTCATGCCAAATTAAGTTATCTTCTTTGCACACAAGGCTATGCACGTCATGTAGTCAGCAACAATGACCTCTGATGCACAAGCCATGGTGTTATTGTTGCGATCTCATGTGTCTTTCATTGTGAGGGAACACTAACAGCATAAAGATGGTCCCTGCACTTCCCCTTTGGAAAGGAAGGCAATGGAAAGACCAACAAAGCAGCCAAATTCACACGTGACGCTTAAGAGGGAACGACAAAGGACTGCATCCATCCATCTCAAGCTGCCTGGCCAGCTCCAGCAGTACAGCCCTGAAGCCAAGTACTGCATCTCCCCACTCATCAATTTTCTCAAATAAGGCATGGTGGAGTGGGAAGCATACTGGCAACTTGAGTTGTGCGATACACAGAGAGCAGAGAAACTGCTAGTATCAGTCAGCTAGAATGGAAACATTTTCATCATAAGAGCCCTTCTGAAATTTTGATGACCCCTTCCTCTATGCTCAAATGGCCTGGCAAATGCTCCCAGCCTCACTTTTGAAATATTTATACTTTTTTCCATGCACTGCACAACCCAAGACTGGAATAGAGAGACTATTAACTTAATAATAGTTCCTCCTTTTAAGGCAGTTGGGAAAAAAACTTTTAGAGCAGTGCAAAGCAAGCCATGCCTAAATTCTGAGGTTTTAATATAACAGAGCATGTCTTTTGTCTGATAAACCTTATGTACACTAGAAAGCTTCATGATGAAAGAGCCATTTCCCCCCTTTAGATTTCACTTACCTTATAACTCAAATTCTTACGACTCCTACTTCTCTCATACACTGTTTCCTTCCTGTTCTTCTAACCACAGAGCAGTCTTTTCTGTCTCTATATTCAACTGCTTAGCTGCCCTTCCTGTCTCCTACTGTCTAAAGACAAGTCAGTGCTTCATTTAAAGCTAAAAAAAAAAAATCAAGACATTTTAAAGAGCCTTACTAGTTAGAAATTTGAAGATACCTTACTATGCTACACAAAGTTAGCTTTTAAGTATTGTAGCAAAAAGCTATGCATGGGATTCCGTATGCCCATTTATTAATTGTTTTGGGGTTTTTTTTTGAAGCAGCTGAAGCCTAAACTGACTACTGTGTCTTTTTAAGTCAAAAAACCAGATGGGATAGAAGTTGACTACTTTCTGAATTATGAAAGCTTTGGAAAAAAAATATATGGAGAAACATTGCTAAACTCTGTTTTGTAGAAATTACATCAACATCTAACTGCAAACTCAGCCTGTAATCTAGTGGCAAAGCACTTGGCCATCTAACATTTAGTGAAACAGGCCGTAACACAGAGGAGAAGCAAGCATCCCCCCCAGCTTGTTCTGTATAATTCATTGTGCTTTCCCAGATTAGATTCCTGTTTCAAGGCTTTAAATTTCAATTAAAAGTTATTTACTGCATACAATTTTATTTAGAGTAATAATCCCCCTTTTACACTACACTTCATTTTTTTGGCAAGGGGTACGTTAACATTGCATATCCCCAAGCTGTTAGCAGTTCATGGTAGGTTTAGCATGTAGCTTGACTCTTCAAAAAGTAATTCGACAGCTTGACCAGAAACTAGCATACCAGAAAATACTGATATGACATCTTGGCTGTAACCTACTGCTAACAGGCAGGAATAAGACATGCCTGTTTTTCAACTAGAATTGCAAGGAGTACAGCAACTTCTGCCAGATATTTTGAAATCTAACTTTTTGGCCAGAGTAAACAAGATTTGTACAAGGATTATAAGATAAACTACATATTTGTGCTAACTAACAGAATGTTGCTTCATTCTCTAGAGAAATAAGCATATATTTACATAATGCTGTACATGAGACCCTTGGCTTAAAAACACATAAGTTTCAGTTAGCTTTTCTATATGTAAACCAAGATGATTGTTTTCACCAGCAACACAGAGCTGCATGCTGGTCATTTATAAAACACACACAGATCGTGAAGAACAGAGCTCTTTCTAGAGCTGAAGAGTCCCATGCACTACCTTGAACATTCGTAACTGTAGCTCACTCAGACACACTGGAGATAAGAGCCTAAGGACAAAGTCAAACATACTTCAGATGTTTGGAGTTAAACAAGGGGTTGAGGAGAAGCACAAGCTGCTTTTATAAAAGGGCAAATGCTATCTTTAAAAACAAGCACACACATTTTAAAGTCCTTTTCGAAATGCCAGACAGCAAATTAAACTTCCCAAGTACTTAAAAAAAAAAAAAAAGGGGGGGGGAGCACAGACGACAGACTGCTTTCATTATTTTGTGTATACCATATATTCAAATCTAGTATGGGTCCATATATTATGAAAATAAGGACAGACTAGGATTTCTAGTAGGGCTGTCAGCATTATTAGCGCCTCTTTCAAAATAGGAGATTTCTTGACAAATCAATTCACAGATACGAAGTATCAGAACTAAGCCATTCTAGCTCTTCTGGCTAATACCCACAGTATTCCGCTTCCAACGTGAATAAGTCTTTTGTATACTTCCAGTATGCAGTATCCAGCATGACACCATGTGAGCACAGCATTCTGAAATCTGCCTTGCAAGACTAGTATAGAACTATATTCACTTTACCACAGTCATCCTGACTGGGACAGAGGAAAAGCATATAAAGACATGTAACTTCCTTTGGTGAAAAGGAATCTTACGAAGCATCTGGAGCTCCTAGAGATTCAGATCAGGGACCAGTGATTACCAGCCATCTAACTAACATTACATTTTCTGGACTGCTATAGCTGAAGCTTATATAACAAAATCAAAGAGGCTGTAAATATGAATACACTCGGGCAAAGGTAAGCATTTAGCCATCCAAACCCACAAAAATTTACTGAAACATCTGGTTTAAAAAAAAAATCCAAAGGAAATGTACTTACTGCATGTGTGTAACAGTTAGCAGCATGTTCATAGCAAGTGGGTTTGTAGCGGCTGTTTGCTGGAGCTGGGTGGTTCATGAACCTGTGGAAAAATTAAGAGGTATTTTTAGGAGAGTTAATAAAAAATTTCTTTGGAGCGTCATGAAGGAATCCCTCCAACCTAGCAGCATTAAAAATTGTAAGTACAGACATGTTAGAAGCAACTGTTATTTAAATTGTAAGTTCTCCCAGAAAAGTTCTCTTAACAGAAACATATGTTAAATCAATTTCTGTGACTGCCTGATGTGGTGGACGGTTATCTTTAATCAAGACTTTGCATACAGAAGTCAGACTCCCTCTTTTCTGACAGCTTGGTTGGATGAAGAATGAAATATTTCCAATTTAAATTCCATTTAAATGGACTCAAATTGCTCTTGAAATACGGACTTCTTCATAACTGCCAAGGGTTACTCTTCTTTTAAGGAGTTCTTGAAACTATAGCGATATTCCAGTTCTATAACACCTCGGAATAAACCAACCTGAACACTGACTTTTCAATTCCTATAGCAAGCAATATTTGCGTTTGGAGCATTAGATGGCTTGATTTGAGGCTACTCCTATCTTCTGTCTGTAACTAAGATCCAAGTTACACAGGGATGAAAAGAGACTCTAATGGCTAACTCTGAAGATAAAAAATTTCAAGGTCCTTACCATAGAGATTCCACCTTTTTCTCTAAGAATTTTCAAATATTACCTAACAAACAAACAATCACCCCAAACAGCCTTTGCAAGCCAAATGAAACATGATGAAGCTTGAGAAAGCTCTGGAAGAACTTGCCAATACAAATGTTGCTTTTAACTACACTAAAAAAACGCAAACACTTGAGCTGCTTCTGTGAAACTACACAATTTAAATCTGTGTATAAAAACCTCTAAAAGACAGCACACATTTATATGCAGCCAGACAGTCAAAGTTACTAACTACTCCTGCCACAGTACCGCGTATGTCATCCCAGCACAGCCTAATATCACACAAAAGTGGTTCTCTTTCACTAATGAATTCCAGTTTACTCCAGACTATTATAAAACTATGCATTGACAATTAGTCAGGTATCCAACAAGCCAGGAACAGCTTCACAACAAATACAGAACATGCCTGTATGCTCAGAACTGAGAGCAGCTTTGTTAGCTAGATTTATATAAAGAGCTTGTTAGACAAACTTTGGTCCTCCCCCATGTCCCTCCTGGTTGAAGTCAAAACCAGTCCTATTTTTATGACATCCATAAAATACTGGCCGATCTCAGACCAGGGAAAAACAAATAACCAACGAAAAAAGCCCGACTGGAACCTTATAGTTGGAACAAGCAGCTCCAGACTTCTGAGATACAAACCACTTGGTTTTCTTGACTGATTTAAGTGATTTGTAAACCATTTTTTTTCTAAACCCATATATGAAAATTTAACAGCATTGATTAAATAACACGGTGTCATGATCTCTCTCCAAATTGTCGCAATTTCAAAGAACAGTTTCAACTGTTACCAATACAAAGGATAAGAAAAACGTGAATTTCATTCACAGATGCTGAGGATAAATGGTTGTTAGCAAATGGATAATTCCATGGGAGTTAATAAACTATTAAACAATGGCAATTATTTTGTCAGTGACAAATGACACCTTGCTCTCACCTCCAAGAGGATAATGACATTGTAGTCATATACACAGGCTCGCAGAACATTTGGGAAATGATTTTATTGCCCATTGCGTACAGGTCTTCAACAGCTGCTGAAGGCCATTTCGGCAACCTCTACAGATGGAACATTCAGTTTACTCGGTTCTGCTTCCAAGTTAGGAAAACATTTAAAAATAAAAGCATCTGTTGGCTCAGTTGAGTGGCCGGGATTAGACTGCCCTTGCCCAACTCCATAAATTCAAAGTCATGGGAAACCTTTCACTGGTTACATCTGGAATACTATTACGTTTCTCCAAAGGCCATGGTGGTACCTTGGCATTCTCACAAGAAGCAGGAGGACAAAAAAACCAAACCAAACCAACCCAACCCACCAACCTCCCCCCGCCCCGAACAAAAAAACCCCAACTATTAAAGAATAAGCTCATCCTCGGTACTAGCTTTATAATTTCTGTTGTTCCAAAAATCTATATATTATCGTCATCTAAAAATCTATAAATAATTGAGGGTAGGCTGCTAATGGGACCTTCTATTATCTATAAGAGGATAATTTTTTTTCCCCTTTTCATTTATATTTATTTAGTAGAAACGATAGTGGATCTTTCTAAAGCAGTCGCAACAGAGCCTGGATTAATGTCAGATTTCAGAAAGAATTATAACAAACACTTCAGAAAAGACCATTTATTATTAGGACCTCACAGCACTATTCTAACTAATTTAAAGACAGTGTTATTAGTAGTAAAACAGAACACAAAGATATTACCAAAACTATCCCTTCTCTGTTATCTGCACAAAGGATTGGGGGGTTTTTCCCCACCTTGTTTGAGCCAGCACAGGAATGAAACATGATTTGTTTATCTGAGGCAACTTTAGGCTGGGGAAACAGACAAGCATCAGGCTTCAGAAAACTTCACACTTACAAAACACTGCAATCATTTTCTTAAAAAAAAAAGACTTCAACTCCAATTATTTCATTTAAAACAACAACAGACATGGTTAGTAGCACGGCTATTGAACAGAAAGCTTCACTGGACTCCCACAACAGCTGAAACTCGCTTTTCTTCCACCAGAGAGAGTTTGAGCAGAACCCCGCCGTTAGCAACACTTCACTCGTCCCCTTCACCTATGTGGTTATACTACTAACACCACCACCACTCGTGTGTTTTAGCAGGAGAGGAAGAGTTAGACTTTACCTGTGCCTTAAAGAAAAGGATCTCAAAACACCCCAGTATCTAATTTTGCTGTACATTTGACATGCCTGTACCTCTTCTTTCTGCAAGGTATCGACTGCAACGGCTGTAAGGCCCAGACAGCAAATGCTGGAGCATGTTTGCTCAGGTCACACTACCCACAGACAGCATTTCCAGTAAAGCAAAGCTTCAGTTCTCTCCCTATGCCTTTTTACAATGCTATTTATAAGCGTTATCAGGAACAACTTTAGAGGAAGGGTCATTTAAAAAGTGGCTGAATAGGGCGAAAATTCCAGCCAATGCTTCTCTTGAGTTAATTTCATTTCCAGTTTGACAATTTGTGTTTAACACCTTAAGAAACAGACCTGAAGCTTGAAAATAGTTGCTCACGGATACTACACCGAAATACTCATCATAACCAGGAAAAATTATTTTGACCCATGATGTTAAAAAAAGTCATACCCTCCTGTAGTTATACATATGAATGACATCGTAATATAAAGGCAGAATAATTCGGCTGCAGGCTTACTCACAGTCCGGAGGCAAAAACTGTTCTGTTCTTTCTTAAAGATAAATAAATAAATAAAGCCCACATCATCTCCAACAACGGATGCTTTTTGTCTTCTGCCACATGAACACTGCAACACAGGGACATTGTTTTTCCTCCTATCTACAGGTCAAGTTTGCCTCTTCTGAAAAAGATAAATGCGAGGAATACAACCTCACCTTCCTAGAAGTGGAAACTTGATATATAGCATACAGATGCTGTTTACTCCTACAACTCTCTACAAGATAGAGCTCTCTCTAACACAACCATTAAGATTATTATCAAATGCAGGACAGTCTCATAAGGCCTCACTGAACAGGACTGCAGTTTACAGGAAACATCTTTAAGTGAAGCCTTTTGATTCTCTAACAAACCTATAATGTACTCTTTAATAGGAACTCTAGTGAAACCAGAGTCATTTAAGCAGGGGGTACGCAGCACTATCTCATGAGAACGCGTAAGTACTTCTCCATTTAAGATCTCTAATATGAAATATTAACTCCTTCAATATCAGAATTTAAAATTTCTGAGATTAACAGACTAATAACTACTTGCAGCCAGGCATGAGAACAGAACGCTTTTGCACTGAACTGAGTTACGAGTTCATTTTCACAATTTAAACTCATTCTTAAAGCTCAAGAACTACTTGAGGCCAAGGAAGTCCAAGCTTTATAGTTTCACAGCATGCAAATATTCCCAACATAAGTGGAAAAAGGATATTGGGAAAGACATATGACAATTTAAACCAAGAGAGAAGAAACTCATAGCCCTTTACATTACATGAACTTTAATCTTCAAACACTTCAGATATTTAAAGTGTTAAACATATGGGTTAATCCATTCTTTGTGAGAGACCCCTCATGTTTCAAGTTTCTGTTCATGTCCAAGGAGCAGATGCTGTATGTCTCATAGTGATTCCAGAATTGAGATCATAGTATCTGGGAGAGAAAGGAGGAAGAAAACCTGAAGGTTCCTAGCGCTCTTTCTTCTCACGCAAACCCAACCTAGAAAAATAAATATGGGGGGAATTGGGATATCCTCAAAAAAATTTGGGATAAAAATCCCAAATCTATTGCAAATATTTGGATGGCATTTGCCTGGCATCACAGCAAGCATATAACAAAACTGCAGAAGAGAAAAGCACCTTTCAAATCTTGCCTTATTCTTGATTCTAATCTTCTGAATGAATTATTATTTGAAGCATGAAGTAAAACGTCAGTAAAAACAGCAAGTGCTGACAATAGCTTCAAAGATCTGGATTTTTTTAGTCTTTTCAGGAAGTACATTTCCTTTATTAAGCTCAAAAGGCCTCATACTTCCTTTTATCAGCTTAAAAGCACCTCACCCCTTTTTGTATCTTTTTCTTCTTGTGCTCTCCAGCAGCGGGAGAGGCCATTTAGACCTAATAAGCCACAAATAACAGCATATGAGAAACTGCAACAAGGTGGGGATAACTCCACAAAACCAGCAGTAGCATACGTTAAATGGGGTTACACATTTAGATCCTGAAGCGATTTTTATGTTATCTAGGCTCTTTGCTCTCGAAAGGAAAAACAAAACCAAAAAAAGCACAAGCAGGTCAAAATAGATCAGCACTACATTTTCATGATGACCGCATAAGATTTTAAAGATAAATGAATTGGTTTATAAGAAGCTTGCTTGCTTTGACCAAATTGGCAGATATTTCCTCTTTATGAATTCAGTCCATTCAGTTAAAAATAGGGCCATATTCCCCCGGACTAGGCACCTTCCTTCCTGGATTAGAAGGGAGCTAGTTGTGGTTTGTACCTGTTCATATAAGCTTTACTACCGCTGAGCAACGAGTTACAGAAATAAGTCAGATCAGTACGGAAGCACACCACTTATTTGGAAATATCAGTGAATTCACACACTGTGTAAAGGTTCAGGTACTTACCACATGGTACTAAAGATAAAAATGAAATCTGCGATACTCTGAGAATCCATTAACAGTTGCGGCATCACACATAGATTAGGTCACGGAAAGCAGAGTCTGTGCATCCCGCTGACCTCCCAAAAGGCTCCTCAACCTTCTGGCAAGTGCAAAAGGCAAAATTTCAAGCAAAGAGCAGGCAGCGAGCAAAAGTCACACCAGGTGCTGCCGCCCGCCCGAGCGCAGGGGCAGGGCATCGGTCAGCCTAACAGCCTAGGTGTGGGCTAGTACAGAAACCGGGTCTGACCACACTCACGTTTTCCTCTCTTTTGGCTCTTTCAATTTTATTTTCCTTTTAATACTTAGGCTTTGGTTTCTTAAGCAAGTTGGTGAAAGGAGAGCAGAGCAGCCCTGCAGCAGTGTACTTGCTGAGGGAGGCCACTGTGGAAACGGGTCTTATCTAGGCGACAGACTGTCACTCAACAGTTATGGCCTTGCATCTGGGCTTCGAGCAACTAGGTACCTAAATTCATTAGGTACCTAAAGCCCATGCATGTTTACCCGAGAGCCTCGACCGCCCCGCGAACACCAGCAGCATCTTCAATCCGCCCGGAGCCTCACCCGGCCCGGCCCCGCGGCGGGCAGCGAGCGGCACGGCACCGGAGCCACAGGTCGGGCCCCCTCCCGGGGCCGGGGCCGGGACACGCGGCCGCATGCGTGAACCTCCACTCGTTCAAAGAAAGGGAATAAATAAAAATAAGATACATGCAGACATCCCCCCTTCAACACACACCCACCCCGGCGGGACGGCGCTGCTCCCCGCGTCCGGCACCGGCGATGCCGCGGGCTCCCGGCCCCAGGCAGCAGCGGGGCCGCGGAGAATCTCGGCTCCCCCCACCCCAGCCCTCACAGGACCCCGGGGCCCCCAGCCCCAGCGTGGCCGGCCGGCCGGGAGAGAAGAGCGGGGGCGGCCGAGGGGTCCCGTCCCGTCCGTCCCTCAGGGCGGCCAGGGGGAGAGGCGGAGGGTCCCCGCCAGGGCAGCGGAGCGATCTCACCTCCTGAACCTCTCCTGGAGCCGCCGCATGGGTCCGGGCCGCCCGCCCCGGCCGGGCGGCGGGCGGGGGGTCGGGACGGGAGGCTGCGGGCGGCTCCTGAGGCGGCGAGGGCCGGAGTCCGGGCCTTCATTGGCGTGCGAGCCGCCGCGGCGCGCAGCGACGGCCGGCGCCGTCCGTCGGTGTGGCGCGGGAGCCGGGCGGGCGGCTCCGGGCGGCCGCTTTAACCGGCCTCTCGGCTCCTCTCAGCCCGCCCGGCCCGCGCTTCCCTCCGCCCCTGCCCGCCCACGGCGGCCCGGCCCGCCGCGGCCCGCCCCCTCCGCGCCGCGGCAATGGCGGGAGGGCGGCCCGGTGCGGGGACCCCCAGCTGGGCGGGGGCAGGCCCGCCGCGGCGGCCGCCTCTCCCCCGGGAGATGGGGCTCGGCGGGGGAGCGGCGGGCGGGGGCCGGGAGCCGCGGCCTGGCCGCGGGGTCGCGCCGAGGGTGGCCCGGGCTGAGCCGGGTTTGCAGGGTCGGCCTGGAAAACAACAACAGCAGCAGCGTCGGGGGGTGGGGGTTCCCCGGGGGCCGGCGCTGCAGCTCATCCCCCGCAGCCCCGGGAGGGGCGGCCGCGATTTAACAGCACAGAGCGACCAGGAGATAGTGGTTGAATTGCCATTGTCTCAACCCATTCACCCAAATAAGCAGATGGGTGAGGACTTGGCGATTTCAACACGCCTCATTTTTAAAGTCTAGAAGCTGAAGGAACCCTCCCACAAGGGATAGAGCGTAGGCTGGCCATGGCGCTGGGCTCTGACCCACCGTGGGGTCCCCACCCTGGGACCAGACTAACGTCGGGGGTCTGATGAAGAGGGGATCGCCACAATGAGGCTGAGGTGAGGGGCAGAACTAGGTGAAAACTTGGTCGCCCCATGCTTAGCCCCCAGCCCCAGCTGTGCAGACTCCAATACCATGCCTCTGCCACTCCCCACACGGCTTACCAGCTGCTTGGGCCTAAACTTATATCAAGAGCCTAAACAGTTTCTAACAGAACACTCTGGGAGATGTATTTAAACCAAATCAAGAAGCTGTCACCCACTCCCAGCTAAACACTAATCACAAGCACAACCCGTGCTTGAGGGTTTAGTTGTGTGGCTCCTTTAAATTATAGAAACATGAACGTTTTTGCTGACCCATAAGGCCTTCCTCCCTCCTCGCTCCTCATTTACCTACCCAAACAGCCCCTGTTCAGCTCCAGGGGTCGTAGCAGGGTGTGCTGCGGCAGCTAAGACTCTGGGTACAAAGATATGTGGGGGCTGGGGGCTTCACACCAGCTATAAAATCAGAGCATGGGAGTAACTCAGGGGAGCTCCCTCTCAGCTGGCCTGAGACCCCCACCACCTTTGACCTTGCCACGGACTGCTGGAACACCGAACAGGTCATATTCCCCTTCCCCCAATTTCACGTATCTTGCTCTACCAATTTCTGTCGTATGTATTGGGTTCACTACATAGGTTAAAATAACTTGCTTAAGGACAGTGGAAAATATAATAAAATTGTGGTATAAGTTAACTGCCTGGCATCTTGTCAGTGAAGCACGTTAACAGACAAAATCTATCTCG
This sequence comes from Phalacrocorax carbo, assembly GCF_963921805.1. Classification (NCBI taxonomy): domain Eukaryota; kingdom Metazoa; phylum Chordata; class Aves; order Suliformes; family Phalacrocoracidae; genus Phalacrocorax; species Phalacrocorax carbo. Next base: position 4,331,340 of record NC_087528.1, read on the forward strand.
CTCCAGACAACAATCCGGGAACGGTGCATGACACCCGCGGCGCAGGCCCTGGCCCTGGGGTGCCCTCACCCACCCACGCAGGGGGGTCTGCCCAGCGTGGCATGGGAGAGTGTGGCTAAACGCTCCTCTGGCAAAGCTGTGGCTCTGCTGTTGCAAAAAGCTGTGCGTAGAATAATTTACTCTGCTCCAAATCAAGGTTACAGTGACTAGGCTGTTTGTGATAACCTGGCTAGCTATCTTCCTAGTTCCCTCAGCTGTAAGCCACAATCTTAGCTACTTAAACCAAACTTTTCCAAGCAAGGGTTACTTTACCTGAGTGAAGAGAGAGTGTCAGGCATGTTTCGGTAACATGAATGTGGTGTTGCCTTCTGTAGTACAAATCATGGCATGAATTGGGAGAATATTGTTCAATTCAAGCTTCTGTCTTCTAATCTAAGATTTTGTTTACAATAGGATTTTGAAGAGTTCCAGCCCTCAGCAAAAGCAATTAGTATAGGCACACCAAGGCAAACCACCAGTTTAGACCAAATAAACTATATCTGGCATCATCTTTTATGGTAGGACAGAGACAGATGGGATCTGCCGGCTGCTGCTGCCATGGTTTGTAAGTCACCTCCCCAGCCGAATGTGCCGCCTCTGCCAGGTAACCACCTCCACCACAGGCAGCAGAAGGGAGCAGGAGCGTCATGACTTGGCTGGCAGTCAGGCTAAATCTGACTTTTCATGGCTCTCAGTCCCTTTTACTAACTCATCCTCCATGTCAGGAGCGAGCAAACAATCAGGTGGTAACAGCTTTGTAAACTGCCACGGCAGGGCTTGCCCCTCGGATTCTCTAGTTTCAGGATAGAATAAGCTCTTCTGGTACAAATGGCAGATTTTGGTCTCCAGCAGGAGCTTGCTGTAAGGATGGCTGGGGCTGGGCCAGAAGACCACTGCGGATATTGGGTTGCTCAGCTTTGCTCAAAGGGGAGGGTAGAGCTTGTTGCTGGAAAGGAGAGCTCCTGAAATGCAGAGCCAGCTAGTTGCCCGCGAATACTTCCATTAATCTCAGTGAGGTATCACTGTTAATAAGTTGGTACGATGTGTCATCTAATTTTACAATGTCACTGCTAATAAAATTTCATATTGCTTATGTTATCTGTTAATCTAAAAGGAGCAAAGTTTGAGGACACCACTGAAGAACCCAGATACACACAGAGCTGCATTTGAACATTTGAAGCTTTGGTAGTGTCCCGATAGCACGGCTTTTTTGTGAGGTAGAACTTGTGGTGGCACAGCTGCCTTCCTGCTCGATACCACACACCCATCCTTGCATTCCTCTATGGTTGCCCCAATAATTCACTCTTTCCAGCCGTAAAAACGTTCAGGAACGTGTGGCATTATGGACACCGTGACTGGAAGGCCGGCTTCTTTGTGGTTCGGGTGAAAAGCTGGACTGACTCCTGTAAAATGAATCTGCCGAGACCTTCAAAGGTGCGCACAGAGACACTGCATTTTGTCTCCCTCTTTCCTCACTCCCTCTGCTCCTCTTCGACTCTTTCTTCTGCCTCTTCCCAAGCCACTCTCATTTCATTTCCTTCCCTGCTGCCTTCAACATTTGATCTAGAGTCTACTGGCGCATGTGTTGCAGAGTTTTTCTCCTCACAGGTTTCACAGCCTGTTTTTCCACGTTTGTTCTGAGGTCACAGATCTCACAAATTGTGAAATCTTTAAAACAATTGGTTCCTGTTGCTGGAGCATCAAAGATTTACAGATTCAAGATACAGTTAAAAAAAACCAAAATCACAGTTTCAAACTTACGTATTTTGAATGAAAATGATAACATTCAAATCATGAAGCTTGACAAGAGGAACCAGGTTGAGATGACCACCAACCATCATGACAGCAGCGATGAGACTGGAAGATTTTGAACTGAATGTCTGTCTCTCTTAAGGACACCACTAAATTACTCAGCATACGTACGGTTAGAGCGGTCCTGACCAATATGTTTTTAGTACCAGTGACTCTTGTTGAACTCATCTCTGTAATTGCTTTTTATGATCTAATGAATCAGAATGCCTTTTAAAAAATCACAACAAAAGAAACCCCTTATTATGGGCCAAGTAACTATCAGGTCTAAATATAAAAATGGGCATTAAGCATAGAAAATTAACAAAGCAAAAACCTTATTAGTGTGATTACTCTTATTTACAAAGTATGAAAGAAAAAAACCCCTTCAAATACCCAATGTCCATTTGATTAAAAAATGTTCTCAAGACTACAAATATGTCATAGTGGGTTCAGCCAGAAATATATTTTAATAGATGAGTCAGGGTTACAGGAAGATGGAAGAACTAACTTTGCTGAATGCATCCCTGCTGTAGTGCTTTTGGAGGAAGGAGCAATATATTAAACAAGGGCTTATTGATAAGAAATTTAACCTACTCTTTTTTCATTGGGCAAAGAGACCTTAGTTCTGATCAGAGCTCTGAGGTATTTGATAAAATAGATTGTCCAAAAGGAACAAGGCAATCCCAGTCTGATACCTAATAGATGCCCATTCGACACCTAATAGAAGGGGGTTGCATAGAAAATCTGTTACTAATTGCAATTCTTGACAGTCTTAGTAATGAAGTCAATGAGTACCTGAGCTGTTTGGTTTGCCCTTGTTATTTCTAGGTCAAATTTTACCAGTGCAGAATCTCCTGCTGGTCCTTCCTGGGCGCTATCTGCTTGTCTAGGGATGGAAGAGTTTTTACTCTTGGACTATTTATGAGCATTATATTGACACACACAGACACATGTAATTTCTGAATCAGACATCAAATGCTTTTATAGGATTATGCAAATAGGGACAGAAAAGTGGGGTCTGTAGTTACAGTAATGGCAGTATTCACTGCATTGAAAAATGTCTTGGGTGGAACAAATCTATCAAACGAGTAGGCAGGACTTGCTGAAAGCTTCCTTTTCCCCACCCAAGATCAAATTTTAAGTGCCACATGCGATGTCTGTGGTGAATGAAATTCTATCAGGAGGTTATATAAATAAAACTAAACACCTCACACAAAAGCTGAGTTTCTTCTAGCCGTTTGGCACAGACAAGTTCTTATTATAAGCCTGCACAACAACTGGTCTCCTGATTTGTTAAACAGATAACAGAGAAGCAAACATTCATAAGCAGCTTCACGGTTGCCAAAACGGATGTATCGGTGACAAGACATTGCTGATGTTCCCAGGCACGGACTTTTTGGAGTTGCCAGTGGTGCCAGGCTGACTTTGGAGGCAGCAGGGCAGCGCACTACGGCTCAGGAAGCTCTTGGCCAATGTAATGCAGCACGGGGCCCTTAATGAGGCACGGGAAACAAGTTTGACAGGTGAAACTCCTCTCCACTCCCAGTCTACATGGGAGAATAAATCAAGCTTTTCTGGTAAATAAGGGTGGAGAAAAAATACCCTTCTGTCTTCTTTTGACTTCATAACAAACAGAATATGAGGATCAAGCCTTCCTCTCTCAGGGGTGCACATGATAATGGAGGAAGGTGATGCTTTCACTAAGGTTTGATTTAGGAGCTTTAGAGGCAAAGCTCTTTCCCTTCCTTAGATTTAGAGAACAAATTCTGAAGTAAGTGTGTTTGTTACTGAGTGCCTGCTTCAGATGTGTGTGTGGCTATCGTATACATTCTAAAAAAGATCTTATTGGCTGGTAAAATGTAACCTACTGATGCGATTTTGGAAGGAAATTCTATTTCTTCTTCAAGTTTCTAATAGAAAGCGGTTTTGCAATAATGTGGACTGTAAGACCAGGACAACAGTAGGTCTCAGGTGAGCCCGAGATGAAGCGCTGTGTGCTCCTCTTTGGGCACAAGCTCCTGCTAAAGTGCGAGCTGTGGGGTGCTCTGGGGGAAAAGCTTGAGGTTGTGCTTCCTCTTCGCATGCCCTCAAACACATCTCTGCGGTACAGATCAGGTGGGCAAATCAACCCAGAGCCCTTCAGAGAAGGACTCGGGCTTTCTCGGTGCATCCGAGGACACATGGCAGCAGAGCTACCTTGTAAAAAGTTTCGCTCTGGGTCTGAACCAGGACGAGGGTCCTGCAGGCAGCATGGGTGTAGCTCTTTTTTTTTCCTTGCTGCAAACTGACCCAGATTTCTGCTTTATCTAACAGTCTTTTTTTGAGTAAAGTGCGAAGGAGAAGCATCTCTTACTGAAATGCCTGTCAACGGTCTTGTGAAATGAGCGCCTCTCCCTCCCTCAGCCTTCCCCCCAATCTAATTAATAAGGTCATCCCACTGAAGGCAGGTTTATAAATAGATTTCCAAACACTAATGGAATTAGTTCTGGTCTGGACAACTTTTCCAGGGTGATACAGGTACCTAAGAAGGGCTGGCTCCTTGGCATATACAGCCACTTGCAGTGGAAATGTTGAAGCATAAACATTTACCTGATGTCACAGCGCTCTTGCTGCCAGCATTAACCTGAAATGGGATTACAGCATTACCTAGTAATGTAATAGAGAAGATTTACTGCAAGTAAAACAAGTGATTTTAGAGGGACGTGCCTTGTATTAGATTAGATTGGGTTAGATAATGAAGTTTGATATTCTGCTGGAGGTTTCTCTTTTGTCAGTATTTCTGAGAAACGTCTATTTTTTGTGGCCACAAACCCACAAGATTTTGTGGGGCCAATAAACAGTTAGCTTGCGGAATACTACAGAAGTACTGCGAGTCGATAGGAATCTTTAATATGAAAGCAATTAATGGGAAATGAGTAGTGTAGCTATAAACTCTCAGAAGAGAGTGATATTTTAAAATTATTTTACTATTTTAATCATCTGTGAACTGAGCCATTGAACCCCTTTGAAAGCAATGGCTGAATTATTATAATTTTAAAATTTGGTGTGAGTCTGGATTTTTATAATAAAAAAACCCCAAATATGTCATAGAAAATGTAAGCTCCAATTGTTCAGAAAACTTAAACCAAATGCAGAGAGAATGTGTGTTGGTTGTTCACTGATTTAGAGACTTCAAATCAGTCAGAGTTAAGCTCCTAAACAAGAGACATGAAATTATAATTTGATTATCTATGTGACTAATGAAGTTTAATTGCATCTTCAGGAAAATAATGGAGAAACATTATTTTGCAGTTGTTTGGTTTGTATATCAAATAATAGTCCTGGCACGTATTGCATTTCCAGGGGTAAAGAAAATTACATAGATTTCAAAACGCATATTGAGAAAACCAAAGATTATCAAATTTGATCTTAATCTATCTTTTCAAACAAAGGAAAATATGAAAAGGTCTTTTTTTGAAAGTGGCTAAGGTCTCGTGGCATACTTAATCCTCAAAACACATCTTCTAACATACCAGTTGTTGAGACTGTTTCAAAAACACTGATATTTTTTCCTTGTTTTGATTAGAAAACTTGGGTTCATCTGGATTCATGATGTACCTCAAGTGTATTTCAATCAGTAACATTTTCTAGTAGGACCACACTGATTTATTTGTTGCAAAAAGAAGTTCCTGTGGGAGTGAAAAATCAAGTTCCTCCTCGTTGCGTGTTATACCTTCAACCTTCTCCTTAGACGAAGAGGTTGACACAAAGGCAGGAGGTGTTTTGTGTAACTGAGACAAGATGGCATCTTTAGAGGAGGAGAGAAAAGCAGCACTCATCAGTCTCCGTACTGGCCTTGGACCAGCTGCACAAATTCTGAGTCATCTGATGAATCAAGTCTGTTAATGACTGCGGAGAACTTCTACTTCAAAAAATACAGAAATATCCTGCTTTGAGATATTGATTCTGTAGCGTTTCCTTTGAGAAGCTGTAGTCATAAAGGTACCAGAATTCACGGCTTGTTTAGAAATAACAAATATCAGGGTTTTTTGGCTTTTAGTAGTTGCACCATAAAAAAGATGATCAAGGATTTTAACCTGCTGGTTATGGTTGAGTGGCCCACGGCCCTTGGAATATCTATCAGTTCCCCCAAAAGAAATCAGTACGTAATTTAAAATAACAGGCAAATAGGAGTTTATCAAAAGGCAATATAAAGGTAAAATTCACTCATAAAGAGAATTTTATACAAAAGGCCAAATCAGGACAACCTGACTTGGGAGCTAAGCAGCTGACGTTGTCTTCTGGGTCAGCTTGGACTGTACCCCTGGAGAACCCCTGAAAAATCACTGTTCAGTTTCTTAAACCAGAGGAGTTAGAGAGTCATGAGACTCTGTGTTGAGGCCTGCCTTGAGGAAGTCTGCAACAGAGAATAGAGAGTTACTCTAACTGTATTATAACAACATGTACTTTCGGTGTCAGCAGATCCTGGGAGACCGAGCCTCCCACCCAATCCTCCAGTTGCACTCATGGGGTCTCATTTTCTCTGCAAAGAAAAGCATCACCACCAGCTGCACCCCACTCTTGGGGAAAAAAAGAGCATTAATTGCCTTCTCGCAGATGTTGGGTTTTGGCATCCACGCTAAGCCTCCAAAAGGGGAGGCTTTTGAAGATTTTTCTAGCAACGTGTTACCTGTGCAGGGCAAATTATATGTCTTTGGCCCCAATATTTTATTTATCCACAATTTTTTGCCTTTTCAAAAGTAAATGAAAAATGTTGACACTTGTACCAAAGCCAGAATAAACCAGTTCTGTGTTTAAATTCCTTTCCACAGGCAAAGTGGACCAACGTTAATCGATCTTTATGACATTGACGTGCAAAAACTTTTGCCCTCCTTTTTTCTTCCCACCATTGGGTTTTTGCTCTGTGAATGTGTCTGCCATCCATAATCATTCTTAATACCTCATTTTTGACATCACAATCAATGAAGTGAAATAAGCTGTTACTTAATGGGTCTGGCATAAAATCCATTTAAGTTAACGGAAAGACTCTCATTGTTTCCTATCAGCTCTAAGTCAAGTCTAAAGTGAACAGAGGGGGGGAATTTAGCCCGTTGTTTGTCATCTGAGAGGAAATGATTTCCACATCCCATTTGGACTGCTTGGAGATTTTAAACATATTTAGCAAAAGAAATCAAATTGATTTCTTGTCAGTGGTTAAATGGTTGAAATTTTACTCGGATTGGATAGTGTCTCATTTTGAGATTTTTAAGACACTTGCTTGAATTATGTTTTTTCTATTATTATATTTTGCCTTAAAATGGTACCTAGCTTTTTCAATAGTTTAGAAATAAACAAATACAGGAGGTAAAGATCAAGATGAGTGGAAGTCAGCTGAATTGAAGAGGTGCCTGACTGCCCTGCGTGGGTCATGAAACACCGGTGTGCGCAGGGGCTCAGCCTCACTGGCAGGGGCTGCCCGGAGCCAGGCAGCCTGTGAACTCACTTTGCCCTTCCTGCCAGCAACGTGTGGGGCTTTCTCACAAAGCATCTTGCTGACAGCTTGTTAGATTTATTTTTTTTTAGGTTCCTTAAATACATTTGGAAAGGGAGAGAACACCCATACTCCAATGCACAGCATTATCTCAGGTCTTCTGGGTTTTATAAACACTTAGTAAAATATGAATCCATTTTTCTCTATTGCTTACAAATGAAACTCAGAAGCAAAATGAGTATTTTCTTTACTAGAGCCCAACAAACATCAGACACACTGTCCCTGCCATATCTCCCGATCTAAATAACACTTGTTAGCCTTGGAAAGAGGGGGCGGAGGGGCTGGCAGGGACAAGAGCCGGGTGATTGTCTAACTTGTGATTCCCCTGATACGTTGAGAGACTTTTTTTTCTATTGTTTATGCAGAAATAACTCATGGGATTCAAGGGAAAAATCCAGACACTCTTCTTGGTTGTGGTATGTTACAAAGAGTAAAACAAGTTCAGTTTCACAACATCCCTTCTGGACAACAGCAGACTCGTGGTATGTACCATTTAATTACTGGTGGACAGGCCAAGCTGCTGAGAGGCTAGAGGACTTGCAAGAGACAGTGGCATCAAGAGCTTTGATTCCAGTGCAAATTTGTCTACTCAGCTGACAAACAGAGTGGTTGCAAAACAGATGTTGCTGCTATTAGCAACCTTGCCTCCAGCATCCATATATTTTTCACCCCACCCTTGAGATAGAGTTATAAATTGTGTTATCTTTGCTGAAGGGGTAAGTTTTCAGATAGTCTTTGACCTGACTTCTCTTTCTGTTGTGGTGGATGAAAGTCTACAGCATTCCAGTGATGTAACTGAGTGATTGGACTGACACTGATGAGACTCTGACCCATTGCGTAACTGTTGGATGGCCTAAAGGGGAAAAAACCCTAATAATTGGGAGGTTTTTAGAGGCCAGTTGGATAGCGAGTGGATAAACAACAATCCAGAGGGGCACAGGAGTCCCTCAAGGTGTTTTTCAAGATTGGACCCTCAGACAGCAAATTCCTGTCCTCCAGATTCCTGGGTCTGGAGGCTCAGCTGGCAATATTTACAAGGAGAAGATAAATTGGCTTAACAAAATAAAAAAATAAACAGACAATGTCCCTGATGAAGAGCTGAAACAGCGGTGTCTGTGTGTGCAGAGCATGGCTTTTCAGGAACTGTCACTTCTGGCCTGCTTCCTGGTTATCCAGAGGGAGGAGCGGGAATCCTCACCGGGGCTTACCTTGCTCTGCTGCACTGGGCGTTACAGCCGCCTTCTCCATAGCTCGTGGATGCAAAATTGCGAGGCCACATTTTTGGGATGGAACCCAGAGCCTTGGAGGAAGGCCACGCTTTCAAAATCTGTTTCCTCAGTAGCTTCCCCAGTGGCCGGGACGTGGTGCTGGCAGCAGAGCAAAGCCCGGGAGTTCCCGCGCTGAGCTTGGACCATTCCTCCTGGCTGAGGTCACACCACTCTCTTCCTTTCTGTTTGCTTTTAGCAGGATCAATTTTATAAATTACAGGGTGAGATACAGCCCTGGTGTGAGAGTGAGGCTGGGGAAGGCGTGCTGCTGCTCGCCTGTCGTGTGGCCGGTGGTACATGTCACACACTAACCACTGCGGTGGCATCTGCCCGCGCCCTCGCTGGCCCCTGGCTGGCAGCTGTGCCTGCACTGCTGTTATCGACTCTACGGGACTCATTTCAAACAGCCTCACACCTAATACAAGGACGAATGGTGGTGTCTGAATTGCTACCAGTTCTTTGTAATTTTACTGGAGTCCTGTCGTAGTATTTTACTCAAATACTAGGTTTTTTCAACTGTAGAAAAGACCCCCATAGCTCTCAGCTCCCTTGGAGCTGGGAAGGCGCTCTGCAGAGATTTCAGTGAAAATGACAAAAGTTTATATCAGGGTTTTCTAAAGCCCATTTCAGTTTTTCAGTGGAAATCCCCATATTTTGGCAGGAGCTATATAGGGTACATTTGAACTAACGTTAACTATTTAAAAGATCTTTAGTGTCCTTCAAGACTAAAAGGAGGGAGTCTCCTTCGAGGAGAGATGCCCCTCAGCAGAGGGCAGGTGATGCTCTGGAGGAGCCCATTTCTTTCCTCCTTTTCCAGAGTTTGGGGGAGCAGAGGCCCAGCCTTTGGACAGTGACATCAATCCCATCCAAACCGAAGGGAACGCTATGGCTCCGCTTGCATGGCTCCAACGTAGGAGGTTAAAATAAATGGTTGTTAAACTACAGGCTGCGTAGTGCAACAGACGTTAGTGCTGCTTTAGTCATCAATATATTGCTATTTAAAGATGACTGATACTTTTAAATCTCCAGATTATTCATATTAAAAGAGTGTTTCTTTTGTGTTTGAGATTCTATGCCGTCATGCAGACATCTCCATAATTAAATGTGTGCTCGACTGTCTCCAGTTAAGTAGACATTAATGGGGAACTTACTAAAAACAACTGCCAGGTATGTTCCTGTACTTAAACTTCAGAAATATTAATATCAAACTGCAGTGATGACATAAGTCCGATGTGAAATCACAAATGAAAATTAAGGCTAAATGTTTTTTGAATCATCTGAGATAGCTCGTTCAAATGTTCTTTTTATTACAGTTGTCCGACAGGCACAGCAGAGACCTGTGCTCCACCACACAAGGGATGGTTTGAAAAGAAATATTTTTAAACACAAAATGTCTCCACCTACAGCATAAAAGAATAGTAGTAAAGTTGCAAAATCAAAGGCCTTAACATTAGGGAGCACCAGGAGTAAAGTCAGCTCTGGCTTAGTCTTTCTGCATATGCCTGATACGGCACAGTATTTATTGCCATAATCAAACAGTAGTTTTCCTGTAAGAAAAAAATCACACACTGGATACTATGTACACACAGTACGTTCACTTTGGGAGCAGCTATTCAGTATTTCATTTTCTCTTTACCTTTCAATATGTGGCCTAAGGTTTAAGCCAAGCTGGGAGGGAGAGGTCTTACACACCTTGGTCTCGATAATCTGGTCTGATCCTGGGTCATTTGCAGAGCAGTCCTAATCTAACTCGTGCACTGAATCTGCGTGCTAAAGTATTTCCTGTGAATTTTTTTCTCTCTAGAATTTCTTTTTGTTATGGTAAGAACAGTATCTTCTGAGGCAGTGACTGCAGGAGAGGGAACTGCCTGGAGCAGCCAAGTCTCACTGGGTAAATAACCACCCGCACTGGGTACGCTGTTGCTTGGATGCTTGCGGCTAGATCCTGCGCCCACGGGGTGCAGATGGATGCTTGCAAGAACTAGATACAGATGGAATTGTACTAGTGACTGAGGATCCCAAAAGTGCCCTTTTTACAGCCACTACCCAGACCAAACCTCTTCCCTGTGCAGGAGGATTTCCATCGTTGCAGCATCGCTCTGTCAAGACTCTTGCCTTTATTCAGTGCTACGGAGCGGGGGCTGAGCTACACGTTACACAACCTACAAAACAAGCTGAAGGTCCGTGACAAAACCAAAATTGGATCAAGTATTTTGTAACAAGTGAGTGGGACCTTAAATGGAGATGTTGTTTGTACTCATCCCTTTGCTGCTAGGGAGCAGAGAACAAATATTTGTACAACCACCTTCACAAATCCAGTTCACATAAACCCTGTCCCCTCCCTGCAATAAAAAGCTGCCGAAAAGGTTGGCTCTCCATTTAACTTTGCTGCGGGTGATAAACGTGCCTGCCTCCGAAAGCAGTCCTGCACTCAACGCCAAACATGGCACGACAGGAATGAACCAGCCGTTCTGCTCAGCTTCAAGGGCAGACCCTCAGCCGCTCTCGAGAGCTGTGACTCCAGCGCAGCCGGTGTAAGCCAGGGCGCCTCTCTGGACCCTTGCTCTGGCTGATGAGCTGCACAGTTTTACATCCCAAATCCTGCTTTTTATACCAAAATGTGAAAACACAAACCAAGAAGTTCAGAATCTCTGTTTTGGTCACAGTTTACCCACTGCAACTAGGGTTTGACGGAGGAGGGATGGAGAACAGCGTCATGAAGGCACCAGCCCTGCTCATCAGCACTTCAGTCTTAGCATGGTGAAGGACTGATCAGCCCATGAGGGACTGCGTCCCAGTCATCTGCTACTGGTTTTGAAGCTTTATGAGGATGGGCCCCAGCAGGGACTCCCACTCTGACCCCCCCGCCACACGCTCCGGCTGCTGAAAAAAGGCTGGTCGCAGCGTGGGCTATGGTGTGGCTATGCCAGCTGGGAAGTGTTGCATGCTGGAGAGAGTTCCCAGCTTGGAGGGGAATGGGATGATGCCCATCCTTCCTCTGGTGTTCACAAAGCAGAGGTGGTGAGCTGTTCTCTTTTGTTTTCAAAAAAGGGCGTGATAGCAGGGGACGTAGCCTGAGCTCGAGCTAAGCACGTGGGAATGCGGGCAGCCACTCTGCGTGCCTGCCCCGGGGAGCTCTGCCAGCTCACCTCCAGCCCTGACCTCACGTAGCCCCTGCTATTCCAGCTCCTGAGGCCAGCTCTAAGCAGCGGCTTTGTCCTCAGCGCAGGAGAATGGTTTGTTTTGACGGCAGGATAATTAATGTGCCGCAGTTTCATAGCTGTAAAATCCCTGGGGAGACGAGGCGTGTGTAATTTTTACTGCACCACAGCTAGGTGAGCATAACACAATATTCCTACTTAGGGATGACCATGCTTAGCTACCCGACTGTAAAAACTGCAGCTGTTTTCCTCATTTTATAGTGGCAAAGCTGGTGTCTATTAACCATCCCACCTGGAAAAATAACACCCAGCTCCCCAGAGAGGCCACAGGCAGAAACTGTCAGCTACAGCAAACTTTTTTTTGACATGATCAAAGAAATTGCAATCACTTTCCTTATGCTGGGACTTCAGGCAGCATTGAAGGAGTAAGCCCTGTCTTCTGCTGCCCTGCAGGTGAGGTAGTGTAGCTCTTCTTTTTTGTTATAAAAAATGGGCTAAAACCAGCGTAGGTTAAAGCCATCCTTAGGCAAAGAACCCCTTGGCCAATGGCAGGTCTGCTCTGTGCAGAGAAGTCCCATCCTGGCGCAGCATCACTGCGAGACTCCTGTCGTGATTTAAGGCCTAAGGAAATCTTATATATGCACATACATCCCTTCATATAGCAACATCCATGTTTACATAGAGCTGCTCCTCCCAGATTTTACTTTGATTGCATAAACAATAATTACTGTCTTTTCCTCCTTGGCTCTCCTTGTAGCTGAGCTATTCAGTTCTGGTTTGGGAGCGCACAGCGCTAACATTGGATAAAAGCAGCAGTAAGGAAAGGTTTACTGACACTTCCCTATTTCAGTATGGTTTATTTTTTGTTCACTTCACCATCTATTTGTGCTAATCAACTGCAAATATAAATATGGACTCATACTGTTTTACCTGTGTATTTGACATTGATAGAATAAATGATCCTTCCTACAAATTCTCAGTTATATATTGGCTTCCGTTATGTGCTGCACAACACCGACACGAGAAGGAAACATTTGCTGTTACCGCCATTTGCAAACACGGTTCTCTTTCAAGCTTTCCGACTTGCTACTAAATAAATATGTATGCAAGATAGCATGTGTATTACTACAAAATACTATTATTTAAACAACATCCAAGCTTATACAAATTCTAACGTATAGTTCACACAACATATTCTAAGACACGGAGCTGCAGTGGAACTTCTATACAGCTGTGCTCACGCCACCTCCAGGACCAGAAACCCAACATGCACAGCAGAGACCAAACCTGTGTTCCTCCCACTGAACCTTAAGCATCCAAATGAAGTGCCGTGTCACCTTCGGCTTTCTCTTGGAAGAGGCAAAATCCAACTAAGATCTGAATTTCCTCTGGAGGCGCCCATCCCTCTCCCGACTGTGAAAGCGGACTGGATTTCTAATCAGGCACTCAGGTTAGTAGAAGAGAGGAGGACTGTTTCCATAGCCATGAGCTTGGCCTTGAAATTGATGATTGACCCCATAACACTAGTTCTGGAAGGAATTATCTCCCCCAACAAAAAAGGTAAAATAAGGAAAATGTTCAGTACCCTGAAACGCAACGAGATGCCTGGCCAGTTTTGAAACTTTTTGGTAAAAAAAAAACCATCCAGCTGAGTTTTTCGACTGCTGACAAATATTCTGTTTTCCTTTACAATCTCCTGCAGGCAGTGGGTACTTAGTCACAGACCATCCCTCTAGAAAAGCAGCAGTCGCCCGGCCCTGAAGCAGAGGTCAGGTCCCAGCCAGCGTGAGGATGGCGCTGCAGGTGCTAGGCTCTGTCTCCACATCACCCGCCGTTCATCCCTGCGCGTGGGCACGGTTCAGAGCCCGCGTGGCCAAGAACAGACCCACAGGGAGGGAATCGAGCAGCTCCAGGGATCCCTCCATCTTCCCTTGGGAAAGAGGCAAGCCCTGAAATCATCGTCTCATGCCCTCAGTCTGTTCTTACTGTAATTTCCATTTAGTGTGTTTTCTTCCATTTTGCTTGTGCAATTGCATTGTCAGTTTAGATGCAGCTCCTGGAAGCCTTGCGAAGATGCGTATATATATTGCAAATCTGTGTTCGTGTTTTTATATGTGTGTGTATATATATACACACACAGAGACAGGTCACCCATATTTTGCCATCTCGATTTGACCACCAAAGTGATAGAGAGGGGAGCAAAGACTGGCATGATTTATACTGGCTGAAGATCTGGTCTATATGTTGCAACATACCTCACACAAAGTAAACATTGCCTTGCATCATAAGCCATAGGCTGGAGCCAAGAAATAGCTCAGCTAGAGAAGTCACAGAATAAGGAGAGCACAAGCCTGTTCAGGTAAGAGAGCTCTGTATCTAAAAACATGTCCTGACGTATTCACAAGAGGAGGCTAGGTACTTGTGAGGCTGTGGTTTTTTTTCTTGCAACTCCCCAATCCTCTGAGCTCATTAAAATGAAGACACTCTAATTTCCAGGAGTGGCCAAGAAGGAAAGGTCAAGGAAGGATTTCTTTGTAATGTCGATTCTCAAATTCCAGCGAGAACAGCAGGGTTTTCATTAAGCCACTGTCAAGTGATAAATTACTGCACTGTGAAAAGAAAGTAGGACTGCTTTTACCTTATATGCAAAAGGTAGTGAAAGAAAAGACCTGATGATTTGTAGCTTGTGTACAGGTCTGCCTTCCGTGATGCACAGGTCATTGTACAGGTCTGCCAGAAATGAGATCTCAGGTCGACAAAAACAAGGGTCTTGTTACCAGCAGCTGGCCCGGGCTGGGTGAGGAGCAGCCAGCGCTGCCGTATCAGTAGTGTTACACATCCCCTCTGCACGGGAGGTTTTGCAGGGTTTATATCAACACGACTCCAGTTCTGAAGGTGCAAAGCTGCTCAGAGAATGAGGTGCTTTGCCAGATACTAAAGTCGTTAAAAGAAGCAAAGCAGCTATTTTTGTTATTGCACCAAACCTTAAATAATGCAAGAAAGCCTCAGGAACACAGTGAAATCTCTGCTGAACAGGACACCCAGTCTCTTAGGGAGGGACTGGAGTTTTACATCCAGATCTGTTGCTTGCCACTTTGTAGTTTGTGTTTGCTGGACAGACGTCAGAGGAAGACAGTCTGATTAGACCAATTATTTTAGCTAAAATGGAAACAAATATTTGATTTCATGCGTCCCATCTCCACTTGAAGAATGCCATCTGTCCACTATGAAGCATCGTGACTGATGACTTAAGAAAAAACATTGCTTGAGGCCCTTGAAAGGAAAACACAGCGCAGTGCTCTGTCACCCAGGTGCACGCTCTAATGACATGGTTTTAGGCTGTTCATAGCTGTAACTGCCTTTGCTTCTCAGGAAAGCTTTCCTCAAATCTATGGGTTGGTCTGAGGACCAAGATACTGTCTTTTAACACATAATTAGCTGGAGCAATTAGTGGTCATGTTGTTGTACAAAGAGCAGCAAAGGGAGTGTGAAAACTGACAGCCAGAGAGTGGCTCGACCTGAAACCACAGACGATGGCGGAAACGCTCAGGCAGCAACATCCAGCAGCCAAATTGTGTCTTGACACAGGCTCCACAGCACGGCAGCCAAATATTAATCCTGGTTGTACCCATGCAAATGTGGACCTTCTCTCCTGCATTGCACCTGCACTCATGTCGCCCCTGGGTATTTCCACTGAAATCCTGTTGAATTACCTTGAGTAACCTCCCGCCGACAGCAGGGAAAGGGAGAGCAGAGCGCAGCCTGCCGGCTTTGGAGCCGGTCCAGGATCACGCCTAAGTCCCAGAACGCAGAATCTGGCCCCTGCAAATCCAAAAACTGGAGCATGGAAAGACCAATGATTTGTGGGGAGACAAAGTGCACACAGTGGGCTGTACCTGTATCCCAGAATGTGCTTTTTGGAAAGGCGATGCTTAGGACAGTAGTTACACTTTATGCAGTTGACTTTCAAATCATCTGCCCTGTCCCATGAGCTTCTGGAGAAGAGAAAGAAGGCAGTCCGAGGTGAGGTGAAGAATGAGAATCAAGCTGGGATGACTGCTGTGTTGAATTCAAGATACTGTAATACAGGGTTAAAATAGAAGCACCTGCAATCTTTATACAACAACCTGTAATTATGTGCACGAAGACACGTGTCTCTACATGTGTGGGTGTATGCCTGCATTATTCATTAATATGGGTATAACAATCAAAGAAGCTGATATAGTTGCTTTTCTTTCCGTATTATCTTTTATTAGGAGATATGCATTATGATTGTTTCCATTTTTTAAATCCATGGCAAAACATTAAAGCATTTTCTGACTTTGCCATATGTCCCTTGCAGGAACCTGTGCTGTGCCAGCAGCCAGGGCTGTACCTACAAACCTACTTCTCTCTCTGAAGTGTGGCAGCCTTGTCCTTCTCCAGTCACTTTGGGCACTTGCTGTCCCCGCCCCAGGTTGAAGTCACAATCAGGCACGCTGCAAGTTTTAAGCCCAAAGAGCCCCTTTGAACTCAGAACTTCTCTGAGTCCTTGTTGCCTTCTGGCAGGTTATTCTGCGAGTTTGAGACGGATGTGATCTGGCTGGCAGAGGTTTATCCACTAGAGGCAGAAAAGCTGGTGCCCTGTAGGAGCGGAGCTAACCTGACGGGGTAGCACTGAAGTCAAATGGGAGCGGTAAAATGCTTCTGACCCAAGAGGCTCTTTCAAGCCCTGCGCTGAACAGGGTGTGGTGACAGGAGGGCGCCCCGCGCTTGCAGCATCGCTACGCACCGCTCCAGCTCAGAGCCGTGCCCCTGGCAGCACACGTCCCACCTGGCCCTGCTCAGGATGTGCACTGCTGCAATCCTGGCGAGGTCCAGGCGCTCATCCTGCGGGGTCTGGCCTCTGAGCCAGTGCAGGTGGCTGCTGAGACCCAGCTTTGGCTCCACCCGTGCGCATGGGGTGGGAAGTAGCTGGAGATCAAAGGGTGCCCTCTGCGTGGCAGACAGGTGAGACTGCTGCTGTACACCTGCCTGGAAAGCAAGCGATAGCAAAAAACTGGACCTGGTCCAGTCCAGGTAAGAGCAAGACTTTGCTAAGTGTAGAAACAAAGAGAGGTGCTTCACCCTTGTGCGATGAGGGCACAGCCTGGCCCTAAGCCATTTCCCTTCAACATTTTCATCTAGTAAGCATGCCTTGACTTCTGCTCTAAAAAAATGGAAATGATCTGGCTTCTCTAACGTTTGTTACTCCAGGTTACCCTGTGTGCTTCCCGGTAGAGAGGGCACAGACAAACCACGGTCACAACCTGCCTCCTCCCAAGCAGCTGTCAAACAAAACAGGAAACCGCAGCCCTACAGCGTGACTGCGCTTTGAAGCTCTGCCCTGCGGGACAGGCTTTGGTAACCTTTGGGGGAAGGTTTAACAGGCACCGTTTGGCCCTCCCAGTGCTGGAACCTTTCTTTGCCCTCTTACCACAAACACTGCTGCCCGCTCCTCTCGGGTGCTATACCCCGGGCTCGGGGATCCTCTCTTCCACTGCACATTAACAGAGCAAATAGGCAGCGAAATAAAACCACGCATTTACCTTAAGCAGATAAAGAAGCAAAGCATTTTCTGTTTGTAAAAGGGGAAGAGCAGTGAGTCCGTCTGCAAAACTTGTTTTCCATTAACCAGCCCGTGACAGTATCTTACATCCTCCTAATGGCGGTTTAACTGTCACCCCAAGAAGCAGATGGACTTTTGTAATACTGAGAACGCAAAATCACGAGAGGACGGAACCTGCAGGATCTGCCACATTGCAAAGCTGGTGAGACAAAGTTAGTTGGAGGGAAAGAAAAAGGGTTCTTTGTCCCTTCAACTTCATAGAGGTAATAACAGGAGAGCAGCCTGTGTCCTCCCAGGCCAAATAACCCTGCCAAGACAGTTGCAGAAACACAGACTTGCCAATGATGAGCCATATCTTCTCCAGTTATGGCTTAAAGCTCCCACTTGTCCAAGCAGTTCTCTAACCTCTGCCACAATGAATTGGTAAAAGGCTCCATCCTCCCAAGAAACTCTTAAACACCAGCACGTTTCATAAATATGCGTCCCAAGGATGTGGTGTTAACACTTCACAATTATTTTTTCCATGCCAGAACGAGTTAAGGTAGGAGTCTCTGTCCTGGCTTTGAATTTCCTGGCTTTCCCCTGTCTGCGTCACGACATAATTCTTTCCAGCCAGCCTTTTCCTCAGATGTTCAGAGTTAGCATTGGGATCCCTGCCAGCTCTCCTTCCCAAAACAAACATGAAGCCTCCCGATGCCAAAGATTTGCCTTCTATTCAATACCCCAGGGACAAAACACTTGGCTTTACAAGCGCTGCCCGATTTTCAATTCTGCAGAGGTATATAAATAAAAATGCAGCTTTATAGAGCCTTGTCTGCACTAGAAAAGACTTGATGGCATGTCCCTACAAGTTGTCTTCCTCTGTCAAATGTAAATACAGCTTCAATTAATTAAGGCGGTTATTTGCCAAGTTAGCACACACAGTTTCAGCAAGCAAGATAAGGCTTACTGTCAAATTATGTTTTCCCGGTGTAATCGTGTCTCATGCATTGGAGTTTTGCTAGTGATAAAAACACCCACCTATTATTAAATCACCCTGGTTCCAGTGTAAACCTGGTCTAAAACTAATGCCCTGAGAAGTGATAAAATACTATTCCCATCTCAGTAAAAAGTTTTTCTTTCCCTCCAGCGTCCCTGGGTTCACACCTTATCTGCCATTGCAACCTGCGTGCTTTGCCTGGAGGGCTGGGAACTGCAGAGCTGTTGGTGGTTGATGAGAAATGTTGCCATCACGGAAACACAGTGGGATGACTTGTACGACTGGAGTGCTGCAATGGATGGCTATAAACTCCTCGGAAGGGATGGGCAAGGCAGGAGAGGCGGTGGGGTAGCCCTGTATGTCAGGGAGTGTTTGGATTGTCTGGAGCTTAATGATGGTGGCGATAGGGTTGAGTGTTGATGGGTAAGAATCAGGGGAGGGCCGAGCAGGCAGATATCGTGGTGGGAGTCTGTTACAGACCACCCAGCCAGGACGAAGAGGCGGATAAAATATTCTACAAGCATCTGGGAGAAGTCTCACAGTTGCTAGTCCTTGTTCTCGTGGGGGACTTCAGGTTACCAGATGTCTGCTGGAAATACAGTGGAGAGGAAACGGCCTTAGGAGGATCCTGGAGTGTGTGGAAGAGACCTTCCTGACACAGCTGGTGATGGAGCCAACTAGGGAAGGCACCTGCTGGACCTGTCGTTTGTGAGCACAGAAGGACATGTGGATGATGTGATGGTTGGAGGCTGGCTTGGGCACAGCGATCACGGAATGATAGAGTTTTTGATTCTTGAAGAAGTAAGGAGAGGGGTTGGCAGAACTGCTACCTTGGTCTTCCGGAGGGAAGACTTTGGCCTGTTTAGGAGACTGATCAACAGAGTCCCCTGGGAGGCAGCCCTGAAGGGCAAAGGAGTCCAGGAAAGCCAGGCATTCTTCAAGGAGGAAATCTTAAAGGAGCAAAAGCAGGCCGTCCCCGTGTGCCGAAAGACAAGCCAGCGAGGAAGACCACTGGCCTGGCTGAACAGAGCGCTTTGACTGGAACTCAGGAAAAAAAGGAGAGTTTATGACCTTTGGAAGAAGGGGCATGCAAGTCAGGAGGAATACAAGGACGTTGTGAGGTTATGCAGGGAGAAAATTAGAAGGGCTAAAACCCAGGTAGAGCATAATCTGGCTACTGCCATAAGAGACAATAAAATGTTTTTACAAATACATTAGCAACAAAAGGAGGGTTAAGGGGAATCTCCATCTTCTATTGGATGTGGGGGGAAAGATAGTGACAAAGGATGACTAAAAGGCCGAGGTACTCAATGCCTTCTTTGCCTCAGTCTTTAATAGTAAGACCAGTTGTGCTTTGGGTACCCAGCCTCCTGAGCGAGAAAATGGGGAGCAGAATGAAGCCCCCGTAATCTAAGGGGAAACTGTTAGCAACCTGCTACGCCACTTAGACACACACAAGTCTCTTGGGCCAGGGAGGATCCACCCAAGAGCACTGAGGGAGCTAGCAGAGGTGCTCACCAAGCCACTTTCAATCCTTTACCAGCAGTCCTGGCTAACCCGGGAGGTCCCAGTTGACTGAAGTTAGCAAATGTGATGCCGTCTACAGGAGGATCCAGGGAACTATAGGCCTGTCAGTCTGACCTTGGTGACAGGGAAGGTTATGGAGCAGATCATCCTGAGTGCCATCACATGGCACATACAGGACAACCAGGGGATCAGGCCCAGTCAGCATGGATTTATGAAAGGCTGGTCCTGCCTGACTAACCTGATCTCCATCTATGACAAGGTGACCCGCCTAGTGGATGAGGGAAAGGCTGTGGATGATGTCTGCCTAGATTTTAGCCTTTGAAAACATTTCCCACAGCATTCTCCTGGAGAAACTGGCTGCTAATTGCTTGGATAGGTGTACTCTTCTCTGGATAAAACAACTGGCTGGATGGCAAAGCCCAGAGAGTTGTGGTGAAGGGAGTTAAATCCAGTTGGTGGCTGGTCATAAGTGGTGTTCCCCAGGGCTCAGTGTTGAGGCTGGTTCTGTTTAAAATCTTTATCAATGATCTGGACAAGGGGATCAAGTGCACCCTCAGTAAGTTTACAGACAACACCAGGAGTTGATCTGCTTGAGGGTAGGAAGGCTTTACAGAGAGATGTGGACAGGCTGGATCGATGGGTCAAGGCCAGCTGTGTGAGGTTTGAGAAGACCCAGTGCTGGGTCCTGCACTTGGTCCACAACAACTCCATGCAACACTATAGGCTTGGTGAAGAGTGGCTGGAAAGCTGCCCAGCTGAAAACAACCTGGGGGTGCTGGCTGACAGCCGGCTGGGCATGAGCCAGCAGTGCCCAGGTGGCCAAGGAGGCCACCAGCCCCCGGGCATGTGTCAGCACTGGGGTGGCCAGCAGGAGCCGGGCAGGGATGGGGCCCCTGTGCTCGGCACTGGGGAGGCCCCACCTCGAATGCTGGGCTCAGGTTTGGGCCCCTCGGGACAAGAAGGGCCTTGAGGGGCTGGAGCGTGTCCAGAGAAGGGCAGTGGGGCTGGGGCAGGGTCTGGAGCACAAGTGTGCTGGGGGGCGGCTGAGGGGGCTGGGGGGGTTTAGCCTGGAGAAGGGGGGGCTGAGGGGAGCCCTTCTCGCTCTCTGCAGCTGCCTGAGAGGGGCTGGAGTGAGGGGGGGGTCGGTCTCTTCTCCCAAGTAACAAGCGATAGGATAAGAGGAAATGGCCTCAAGCTGCATCAGGGGAGGTTTAGATGGGATATTAGGAAAAATTTCTTCACCAAAAGGGTTGTCAGGCACTGGAACAGGCTGCCCAGGGCAGTGGTTGAGTCACCATCCCTGGAGGTATTTAAAAGTCATGTAGATGTGGTGTTTAGGGACATGGTTTAGTGGTGGGCTTGGCAGTGCTAGGTTAACAGTTGGACTTGATGATCTTAAAGGTCTTTTCCAACCTAAATGATCCTATAAAAATATATGAAAATATTGATGATGATATAGGTAATATCATTAATACAAATAGAGGTAGATGCTAAGCATATATTCTTAGCTCATGCTAAAAGTCCACTGTCTTTTTAGGGTAACAAAGAACTATCTTGTGAGCCCAGTAAGCTTCAGTACTGAAGGAATGAGAAATGTGGGTGCTTAAACAATATGTCCAAGTCTCCTACGCACTCAGGAAGAGACAGTAATATATAATAACTCATAATTAACAATATCTCTATAGCACTGCCTGTGAAAGGCGCTCATGTTCCTTCATAAATATTAATTAAATCAACCAACACCCCAGTTGCGTAGCAATTATTACTGCCATTAACAGATGGAAAAACTAGGGCACAGTTCTGTTGCCCACACAGAGCATCTGCTGCAGATCTAGGAAGAGAGTGACCCAGCCACAACCTGGGATGAGTGATCAAATGCTGGACCCAGATGCCTCATGACAAGTATCTGTCTCCAGAAACTGTACCTGAATTGTCAGGTCAGGGTGGAAGTGCTTCTTTGGAAGGTTAATGTCAAGCAGCATCATTATTAGAGGGAAACAAAGCAGCAGCGTCTCCAAGGAAACCAGCACACATGAGAGGGAGCAAGCAAGGAGACAAAACCGGTTGTTGGAAGAGAGCTAGAGATGGCAGCTGTTCCGATTTTCCCATTTTTTATATTTCTGGTATGATTTTCTCTTGATAAGTTAGATAGCTTTCTGCTGTGAATGTCAGACCAACTTAGTTATAAACAATTATAACTTTCTGTCACTCAAGCATGAAGGACCAGATTTCCACCTCGGAGTCCTTCCAGCTGTCCCAGGAGTCCACCTGGGCATAGTGCCATCCTGGGCAGCAGCAACCACCAGCAGACTCCAGCGTACATCCCCCCGCACTTCACACTTTTCTCATTTGTATCCTCGCTACAGCTCTGGCTGTCATTTCATCCTGAAATGCAGCTATTTTGGGTACAGGCTTCAGAAGCCCCTTAGGGACATCAGCAGTACACACACGTTTGCTTTCAGCACCCAGACCTGACACTATGGGACAGATTCGGCACAGGGAGTCAAGCACTTGGGAGAGTCACAAAGTCGGTGGTGCTGGAACAGGACCAGGAGACACAGGTCAACGCTTTGCCTTATAACAAAGGTAGCTGTCGAGCCTTGGGCTCGCAGTTTTTAACCCACCTAAAAGATGGCATGCTGGGCTATAAGGCTCCCCTAAGCATGAAGCAGTATTGGCTCATGGCTGGAAGAGCAGTTTTTCCAATTAAACACTCAGTATCAATTCTTACGTCTTGGCATTCCCAAAGCGCCAACGTTACACAAGCTGAATAGCGGATAACGGAAGGTGATGTGGTTCTAAGGCAGTAAAACTATTCTTAGGCTCTTCTTACAGCCAAGGGGTTTGATGTGGACATGTTACTGCGCTTCTATTCTTAGCACTATCAGAGGATGAGCATTTGCACCATAAGAACAATGTGCTAATAAAAGATGAGAGAAGATTTATCCCTATTCAAATAAAAAAAAAATTCACTTCATGGGAAAGAATTCTCCCTTGTGAATATGGGTTAGTCTGTCTGGACTAATCCTCTCTTCATATGTAGTGGCTTATTAGGGATTTGAAAAAAAATCTGAAGGCTTAGACAGTATATTTACAGTGGAACAGGCTCACATGAAAGATGTATTTTCAGTGAATTTAATGACACGTTTGACTTGAATTACTGTTGGAGAAATCTAGAAATCTGTGGGTTTTTTCCTGTTGTTTCTGTGAAACCCTTTAATAAAGGCTTTACAGAAGCAGTAATATGTAACTTTAAAAGGGCACTAAAGCCAATTGAAAGCAAGCCAGTGCCGACTGAATTCCCGCTTCCTGCCGAACAGCAATAAATCCTCCCACCACCACTCAGTTCCCTTGTAACCACAGAGCTACAGCTCGTCAGGCCGGCACAATGACCATAGCTCACTCGAATCAAGTGTCTTAAGGCTCTATGTCCATGGCTTCCCCAGATTTATCGTGGCTTGTTCATTGACTTCTCCGCTCCACCCACTCTGGCCATTTTTTGTTAGAGTATATTTTATTTGGTTTTCTTTGAACCTGCTGGGGTTAGTTCATAGAGTGAAATTCAAGTGCAGCCCCTGCATGCCAGCCGTGTAGTAACCCCCTTATGAGCCGCACAGACATCCAAGAAGAGAGAGAAGTCTCAGTGCAGAGGGCCGAGAGCAGAGAAAATTAATGTGCAGCAGAGACACATAGAGTGAAGCGCAACGGGAACGTGAGCTGCCCAAGGATGCCCCATAAGCCAAGCACAGAATTGGGAACAGAGCATATTTCCTAAATCCTTGTCTCTCAATCCAACGCTCTCCAACTCACATTGCTTCTGAATAAACTGTAACACAATTTTTACCAACATCTTACTCATTTGCAAATGTCACCTACTTCAGAACACTATTTATATGCTAGATATCCGGGCCTTAAAATACTACCTAATTCTCTAGGCAAAACACACGTCTACATAAGCACAGTTAAGATTAAGCAAGGCACAAAATCACGATCATCTGAACAGTGATGGAAGAGCCAGATACAGTGTGTGCGAAGAGCTACAGGTGTGCTGGTCCACTGCAGCTGTAGATCTCGGCAGCGTAACATCCCAGCGCTTTCCCCATGCTGCCAGCTGTGGGCCAGAGCTTGCAAGATGCTGCAGATGTCTCAAAGGGGATTCAGTTTCCGCAGAACTCCCCTGCGCAGCTCGGGGTATAGCCGTCAGCAAAGCCCGTTTTCAGGATGCTTTTTAGACCATGTGAACTCCAGCAGGGGATATGCCTCTTGCACCATACAATCCAGGAAAAATAGCCACACTGCTGTGAGGGTGTTTGTGCCCATTTTCTTGCAATGATGCAAAGGACATGGCAAAGGACTGCAGGCACTTGAGGGACTGTGGCTTCGGGGGTGATTTCCTGCCAGCTTGGCCTGATAAAAGCCCATTTGCATGCATTAATCCTGCCACAGTCATTAAGTAAAGTGTGGTAGCGGAGACCTCCACAAAGCGGTAGTTTCACTCGCATTGACTTGATTACTTGCGGTTCTCTGTACATACCCAAGGGCTCTCTCACTGCTCTAATACACCAGTATTGTTCTAGTATAGACAAAACTAAGAAAGCCATTTTATTTCCACTGGGAAGGCAAAGTCCTGATGGACTTTAGCCTCCCATTTTGTGGAAGGGGATTTTACCCACTGTTTAGAAATACTATCAGGAGGAAAGTATCCTTTGCTGCTGTTACCTCCACGTTTCAGGGCAGAGTCCACCAACTCTATCACAACTGATAAATTTCCTTACAAGTGAACACTGTGCTCCTAGAAACTGCTCCCCTGCCTGCCTCCCCGCCGGCACCGCCTGCGGCGCTGCAGCCTGGCTTCCCAAAGCTTAAGGGAGAAAACTTGACCACACCAAAATCAACAATTTTGCCGCTGAGTTTCAGGGAGCCACAAGTCTGCGGTTGCTGTACGGAAAAGGTTTGCTGTTAGAAAAAACTACGTATCTGGAGGATTTCAGCTATCTAAAAGTATTTATTAACATAGCCTTGCAAGTCTCTATCTCTGCATGTGTTACATAAACAAACACGGTGGCAAAGATACAGCAGATGTCTCATGGTATCATTATGTTATTTGCATGACCATCAAAGAGCTGCAGAGCTTTTCTGCTGGCATCGTGGCATTTTATACAACATCTCACCGTCAACAAAGAAAACAGCTCTGCTACGCACTGATATTTGTGAGCTCTTTTTATTCCCCCCAATTTCTTCTTAGCAAACATTATTACTTCTGTTCCCTAGCACCAAGGATGCCTTGTCACTGAGAAGGCTCCTAGCATGTTAGATGATATAGGAACACACAAAAAGCTTTAGAGAGCTTACAAGGTGAAGATAAGGCAGGTAGGAGAGCCCAAGGAAGGATAACACTGGCCTACGTGGGTGACGGTGGCCACAACACACCAGCAGCTTAGTCACTGCCAAGTTTCTTCAAAGCCGCTACAACTTGCAGCTAACTAATTGCACTTCTTCAGTGCTAGATAACTAAAACAAGACATTCAAGGTAATTATTTCAGTATGATATGTGGCAGAGGATCATGCCACCAATTTCTGATTTATTACCAGTTTCATCACATCCAGGGCTTTACTCAAGCCCACAGCTCTCAGGAGCCTTCCTTTCAATTCTGGCTTCCTTCCAAAGCCAGGCGTATCTGTAACTCACAGGGGTGCAAAGGACAGCTTGAAAACAAAACCTCACTTCACCCTCAAGAATTCAGAAACCAAAGGAAAAAACCACTAACCATTCTGGCTGCTTTTTTAAAAATACAGATTAAAAAAAGATACTCCGTATCTCAAGATTTCTTTGCCAGTGCCAGGATCCTCTGCCAGCTGGTGCATAAATCAGCACGTCTGGGGCTGTAGTGCAGGCAGCCGGTTACTTCCCAGCTGGAGTACAAACCATGCAATCCAGCCAACAGCTTTGTTCAGTTGTGGTTCGAATTCGCTGCAGTTGATTTCTGGAAGTATTTAAAATGCCCGTCCTGAAGGCATTGGGACCACTGCATCCAGTGAGTCATCCCCGACACCTGACGTAGACAGGTAGTAAATCTCGCCATGTTTACCAAAGCTTTCTATAGGACTCTGTGGGTACTTTGCATTAAGATGATGTAAAATAGCATATGGGACTGACATCTGCAACGGTGTGGGTCCAGTGCTGGTTTTCCCCTAATAACCTGTTAAAATCCACCAGTCAGAGTACCATACACAGTAACTCAAGCACTATCTAGAGGGACACAGTAACCTGGTGTTAAGCATCCCATCTTAGGATTCCAGAAAACAGATTTCAGCTTTTTGCTCAATCATGGACATGTTTGGGTAGGACAAACCAACTTAAGCCATGAATTCCCTGCAGCCAAATGAGTTTTTAAAAGCTGGTTTGGCCACCAGTGAGAGAGTGTCTCTCCCAGCACAGAATGCATCAGGCACCAACCAGGTCTCCCCAGTTTCTCAGGTGGGTTTTGCAGCCCAGGCTGATGGGGACAGAGCAAGACCTGAGCTGGCTGTGCTCAGGAACATCTACACTTCAGTGGCTACAAGACCAACATCCCTCTTATCTCTGTGCCTATGTGCTTCAGCTGGAGGACAAAAAAAAAAACAACAAAAAACCACCCCAACAAAAAACCAAAACCAACTACCCCAACATTTCCCCTCAAACCAGCAAGACATGGAGGAAACTTGTTAGCCAAAAAGGCCTTTAACTTATAGTTTCCAAATTATGGGACGAATAATGGGACCTGATGCAGATAACATTAGATATACTGGAGATACAATATCAGCCCTCGTGCGGCCCAGCTGGAACACGATACAGCTGAAGGAAGGCTCAGGGCCGAGAGGCAGGGTCAGACATGTGGAGATGCTCATTGAAAGCCAGGTTGTAGGTTGCACTTGCTACAAAGGGTCAGAAACTCCCGTTTCAGTGGGGCGGCCGGCGGCGGTGACTCACATGTATCATGTTACTGGTAAATTTACCCTGGTTCACTATTTCCCTTGGGCAGGAGGCAGTGTACCCAGCTTTTCCAGGAAGCATATTGTATCCTGTCAGGGGATTTGTGTGGAGCAAGGGGTACTCTGCCCCGTAAGAGCAGAGTTCACGTTCTACCCGTGGAAAATAAGCGCCAAGACAGGCTTGGCCCTGCCCTCTGGGGACCTTACAGACAAAGGGCAAGTATTAAATTCTGATGGGAGCAGCAGCTGGCTTCTATCAGAAAGGCACTATCTGTATCCTTTTAAAATCCTTAGCGTTTCTTTTCTCACTGGAGAGATAAACAGCCTACCAAGGTCATTTGCACTCTGCTGGCTAAGGAAGATGTGCCGAGGCTGCAGGGCAGCGGCGGCTCAGCCGGTCAAGGATGGGATGCTTTGAACAACACTGTGTTCCTGCAAAAATGATGGTACCAAGCATGACTCGAGATTAAACCAAGGCCCTTCTTCAGTGCCTGAGCAGATAACAGCGTCACTGCTTCAGACTGCCAGTGGGCTGCCAGGCAGCAGCAGCGTAAATGGAAATTAGTCTCTTTGGATGGCAGACAGGATTGCAAGCCTATATCAATGCAGAACACAGCTGAACACAAAATGACCCCCTTGGCAATGTCACCAAATCAAATAAATCAGCGTCTCAGCTTACCTTGTGAATGCGTTTTCCTTTTGCAAACGGAGGGTAAACATAGCGGATGAGGCAAGCTGATCGGCAGAAACTGGAGCTCCGAGGCAGGGTCCCCTTACACAACAGTAGTCCTTTTCCCCGGCAGGTCAGAGGAGTTCCCGTAGGCAGAGACGAGCCCTTTTGCCCAGCAGGTGCTGGGGGAGCCCTGCTGCATCACCACCAGCCGGATTGGAGGCTGGGTATCTGCAGGGACCTCAGGAGCATATTCCTTGCTGGGATCCTTCCCCCTGCAGTCATAAAGCACACAGGAGATCAGGAAGACCAGAAGCAAAATAACATAACTAGCTACCAGAATGATGAGATTCAAGGTAACAGGGTCAATCTCCAAATAAAACTCCATTTGGTCCCATGCTATTGAGTGCAAACCCAGAGAATGAAGTTTCATACGCATGAGTGGGCAACCGCTAACAGATCAGAATAGATGTATTGGCTTTGCGGTAAAAATACATTAATCCTCAGGTCTCCTGTAGCAATGGATTTCCTCGAACTGGATGATTAAAGCAGCTCAGATTAATAACTTAAGCTCCTTCTTTTAATGCCACGTTGCCTACAGTGGCAGAAGCTAAATTTGAATGCTATATTGACAGGAAAACATCCCCCTTGCTCAGGGACTCTCTTTCCTTGATGGGCAGGTACCAAACTGGGTTTCCTTTAAGGGCATTTTGCAGAATTTCCCTTCTACAAGTAGGTTTGGGCTCGTGGGCTGAAGAAAACTGAGCTCTGTAATTAGTAAATGAATACAGAGATGAATTAGGGAGAAAGTAATTTGCAAAGTAACTTTTCTCAAAATCTAATTTGGATTTTGACTAAGACCTTTTTGCCCTGCCCTTGTGCTATAGAAGGGCTTTTAAAGTGAATCAGAGAGACTTATTACCCAATTCCAGATCAGGATTACTGGGACACGTCACACCACTGTATCACACGCCCAGCCAGGCCTTGCACACACCGGGCTGTAGGAGCCAGCTCTCCGCAGGCTGCTCCGTCCCCTTGGAGTCTCCCATGTGCGAGAAGGTGCAACATGACCGGAGCGTTTCTGTGGGCTGGGCACCTCCCATTTCTTTTTCCTGTGTGGACCCTCTGCTTGCTAAAAAAACATCAACTTTGCAACGTGGCTGTCCCCTGCCTGGGAGCAGTGCTAGGCACAAAACCCGCAAGTACTTTTTGCATCTTCCAGATTTCCATCTCTGAAGCAGATGAGAGAGTAGGGGCACGCGTAGAGGTGCCATGCATTGCCCACGCAGCGCTTGCTTGTTTCCCTGGGAAACCATGCTAGAGAGACCAGCCCTCCTCCAAAAACGAGAATTGGTACCGCTGTATAAGATACCAGGAAGGCAGACGGGAAGGGCAGGAGGTGATGCTGACAAGCGCCGCAGACCATGTATCAGCACACTCACCGCTTCCACGCAAAACTCCAAGGTTTTGGTCAGCATTACAGCACAGGGTGGTTTTAGGAAGAGATTAGGCTGTCCCAGCTCTTAGCACTGCCAGAGCTGTGGAAAAGGGCTTTACATGTCAGCGGGAATCCGATCCGGTGCGTCTAAGCTGTAAGAAATATGTCATGGGGCCATGCTGCTGCCACAGACCTCGACACATGCCACTTGTTTTAAGGCCAACATCATGTGTGTCCCCCACCGCCTGCCCTCACGGCTCTTTAGCTGAGAAGAGGTCTTGTATCGAGAAGTAATCCCAAGCCTGGCATTGCAAGAGGTGCATTTAGCACGGAGAAGGGAACCCCACAGCACTGAAGATGCACATTTGCACGACCCTCATGTTGTGTGTCTGTCGTGCATCATGTGCCGCATCTGAAGTGGACCATGCATCTGGCTGTTCAGTGTGGTTTGGATGAGGCTGAGATTTTTCAGGCCAGGCTAAGGCTTTGGTTATGCACTTCCCCTCCAAAGCAATGATGATGGGAGCCAGAATTTGGTTTCAGTGCTCGCTGGGAAGCCAAAAGCCTTTTGAAAATTCCTCCAAAATGCCTCCGAAGCACAGGTGCCTTTGAAAAGCAATTGGGTTGGGTTTATGGTCTTAAATTTCAATCATGTTCTGCTGCAAACAAATTAGTACCAAAGTAGTAAATACTATATAGTTCCCATGTTGAGAGATATATGGGATTTTACATTAAAGTCTTTGAAACTAGCCCTCAAGTGGCAGCCTGGATTCTGAAAACTCAGCACTGTGTTTGCAAAAGAAAGTTTATGGGATTTTTATCCCTTGCATTTATTTAGTACCCGCAAGTTTGCCAAACGTGAATTGTCTCCTCTAAAGTCCTCCACACTAATAGCTTGGTTTCAGATTTCTGTCTAATTGCAGCTGAGAGATACATGGCATTAAGTGTTTAATTTAGATAGGCATCATGCCAGCTTTTAGGGGGACTTTTGAAGAGGTAGAATCAGGGACTAAATTACTGCACCACCTTCCGCGTTGCTGCGGACGTCCTCTCTTGGAGAGAGAAAAGGCTCCACACTTCTACATCTCCACAGTTTCTCAACACACTGCCTTTGAGTCAAAATATATATATTATACTTTCAAAACACCTCCCAGAGGCTGTACCCAGGGCCTGGTTTGCAGCAAGGAGATCGCGCATTTATGCTTTTGTTGTACTCTCAGGAGCCCTGTCCTTGAGCCGGAGCTGCTCACAGCAGCCCGTGTCTGGAGTCAGTGCGCTGAAAACTGAAGTCCACAAGGGGATTTGGCCCCACTACTATTACTTACTCCTTCCTCCCAGCCCACATCCAGGGCAGACTGTAGGCATTCACTGTGTGATATTCCTGCGCCCAAGGGTTGCTGGGGTCTGATACTGCCTGCCAGCACCCCTGTCCCAGAAGCATCACACCGCCTCAGGAGCCTCATCCGCACGTGCGCTGGGGCTTTTTATAGTGGAGCCTCACTCCAGCGAGCTGGCAGTACTCACGAGGCCAGTGTCAAAGCCCTGCCCTACCTGACACCGCTCCCTCCTGCCTGCTCTGTGGCTGACCATCCCTTACCAGCCTTCACCACTTCACCCTCCTCATGCCCTTTGTGCCTGCACACTTTTCTTAAGGAAAATCTTTCAAATCCCTGTTTGCACCTGCAGTGATGGAGCACTGGCAGCTCCCCCGGCTCTGCAGTGAGCGGGTACACATTTCCCCCGGGCAAATGAGAGTCTCTGGAGGATCGGGGAAAACTTAAGTGAGTTGTGCCTGTGCTGCCCCAGGCAGTGCTAGCAACCTGGCTGATGCTCAAGGCCTTGTGCAGGCTGGCTCTAGCAGTGACAGGTGAGACAGTGTCTGTGGGGCACATTTTCCTCAAATGTCCAAAATTTATCTGTGCTGTAAGCGCTTCAAAGGCCAGATCACCTCTGCCACCAGCTGTACCAGAGTGCAGAGATGGTGGCTTGCACAAGACATCTAAAATACCCTCTAAAAGTGGATTAACAGGAGTCCACTATTTATTTATTCCACTATTCCATTATTTAATGCTTGAGCAAAAGCCTATCCTGAGAGCCAGAGCTCCTGCCTGCCTGGAGGCTCAAGGCCACCAGCTGCCACTGATGCAAGTCCACACTCAGTTCCTCCCTCATTTTTTTTCCTCTTATTTTGTCCACCTGGATTGATAGACACTTCTGGACTAAAAGCACCTCTTCTTCTGCAAGCACCCAGTTCAACTGGGATGAGAGGATAAAAGGTACATTAAAAATTACATTTTTTTCCCCATAATTTTTGCTTGAAGCCATTGTACAGTGAATTTTACAGTACAAAAGTTCAGAGGTTATTAAAAACATCAAAGAACTCTATGATCAGAGGAAAAACAGATTTTAAAAAGAAAGTCGTGGGAAGAGGTTCTAATGGGAGAACACTACAAGTGCTCTGTTTTCAGTGCAACTACAGCGCAAGGAGCAAAGGGATTGCAGGCAGCAGCTGAAGGAAAGAAATCAGTCTGCAGGAAACTACAGCTTCATCTCATCTAATGTGGGAGTTAATAGGCCCCTCCCGTGCTGGCTCTTTTTGACTATAACAGGTTAGGGCTGATCACACAAACATTTTGCCTGGCAGACCTAAGCCTCAGCAGCCCCGAAGCGTGACTGGTCACCCAATGCATCGCCGTGGATGTACACAGCGGAATACCCGAAAGGGACCAGGTTCTGCTGGACTCAGCCATGTGGAAGCAAAAAGCCATTTCCAGTCCTGGTGCTTCCCAGATGAAGCCTGAACAGTCAGAGTGCCAGCGGAGCCTCACGCACTGCGGAAAACGCTGCTCAACGTGCCCGGCGTGGCTGCCCCGATTCCGGCTGGCTGCACTTCGGAGCTGTGACCCAGTGAGATAGCCGTCACTGCCGGGCTTGATTGGCTTAAATGTGGTGTCATTGCTAAAAATAGACCCTGGGAAATAAACCTCTTCAATCCTGGTGCAGCCTGAAAGAGGGGAATACGGACGACAGCAATCCCAGCATATTTCACACAGTGTAATGAACAGACTGAGATGGGGTATCAGAAGGGACAGACCTCCTGGGTAACACCCTGTCCTGCCTTGTCTCTGCAGCGCAGGACAGCGAGGGTGGATGCTTGTGGGCTGCAGGCAGCTGCCTTCCTCACATAAGAGGCTGTAACTTAGGAGGGAAGCTGTATAGATTTAAGGGCAGTGGGGAGAAACCTGGTGTGACCAGGACCCAAACCATGGTTACTGCAACACCTACACTCCAAATCTCGAGTGCCCGGAATAAATCCAACCAAAGCAGGTTTGTTATGCACATCGTGCGCAGACACCAAGGGCAGAAACGCGGCCACTGAGCTCCTCCTTGGGGACGCCTCTGGGTGCTGCAAACACCTGCTTGAACAGTGTGTGGCGTTTGCAAAGGGGACACACAGGAGCGTGTATAGCCTATGGCTTTTGGGGTCCTGCCTTCCTCTAGCACAAGCTCCGGGCGTGAGAGGGCTCGGACCCCCCTTCCTTCGCTACAAGGAGCCGCTCGCTCAGGTCTCCCCTGCTTATTTCCATAGTGCAAGGAGCAAGTTGTTATATTTGAGAACTTTGGTGAAAGGAGACCGAGATTAAGCAATGCTACTGAAAACAGTGGGACAAGGGCTAGACAGGAGCCCAGCAGCACGCAGGACAACGACGTGGCACCACTGTGCACCTGAAGTCCCGGCAACCGAAGCAAAGCACAAGCTGTGTTTAGTATAATGACTTTATGCCTGTTTTCCTACCGGCATCCTTCGGCTGAGGTTTAAGATTACGGCACGGCTAGGCCGGGCTGGCCTCGCATAGGTGCTGTTGCCTTCCCTCGGTGGGCATCGGGCACTGCCGAGGGCTTCCAGCCCACTCCGCCGTGCAGGACAGCGCCGCGTGTTAGGAAGGAGACCTCTACCTTTTTTAAGCTCTTTCGGTCAGTGGTGTCACTGTTTTACCAGCATCTGAAGAGAGAAAGGAGTTTCCACTGTTATTGTTCAGGGTTTATACTGAGGTCTTTCTCAGGAAGCCTCTGAGTGCAGCGGTTAGACCACGTCCTGCTTTAGAGGTGCGTGTGTTATCTATTTGATCTCTACAGCATTAGAAAATAGCTATTAAAATGCTGCTTTTGAGAAATGAAAAGAAATTCAAGACAGAAGATGAAAAGGGGAAAATACTAAAAAGTCATTATGATACAGAACTAGTCTATTTAATTATTTGTATTGCAGTTCCCTCCTGGGACATTAAATCCACAAATACATTAGTCAATGAAATGTCTGACTTTGAGACTATGACTGGTCCTACAGAAGTGAAAGAGACAGCCAGCACCTGAGGTTAAACTTATCCTGAATCATGCTGGGGAAAAAAAAAAAAAGAAAAAGCCAGAAGCTCAAAACAAAGACTGAAGTCTTACCATATTAAGCATTGCTTATGAATATTGCCGGTACATCTTCAGCTCCTCTCCCCAAAAAGCTTAGACACCATTGCTACTTCATTCACAAAACCACTCCTCACCTACAGTCCCCCATACCCAGCAGGGCAACATACTGACTTAAATCCAATTTTCTTTATCTGCAAATCAACTTACTAGAAAAGACACAGCTGGAGAGGATTTGGTCCTCAGTGAAATATAACCAGCTGCCATAAGGTGGCAGATGCTGATCAGCTATTTTTCTGATTGCTTTTTCTTTGTCTCAGGGCACCAGGTGAGATACAGCCTTCAAAACCATCACCCAGCTGAGATGTATCAAAGAGAAATGGGGTGTTGGTGTTTGCTGCTACCCGAGCTCCCTGCTGGAGAGCTCTGCTGGCGTTAGGGCTCTCTGTTTGGTGCTGCAAAACCCAAAAGGATCTGATTTTGTGCTGTGACATTTGCTTTTGATATGGATTTTACAAGGAAAAAATTAATTTTTATACAGAGGAGTGTGCACAAGTCCAGGATGATGCATGATAAAGGGACTGAGGGGTTAGAGAGCTCGACCCTGGCCAGTGGGTTCACAAGATGTGATGGTCAGCCAGCACTCCTTCTCATGATCTCCAGTAAGATGTAATTCAAATGATGTTGAACATTCATATAAATAGTTTAAAATGGAATTATTTTGTTAACCAGGAAGACAGATTTGATGTAAAAGGTAAAACCCATTACTTGATTTTAGAAGTGGTCCAAATCTTCATGTGGGATAAATCTCTATAACTTTATCAACATAACTGGGCTGGTACCAACTGGGCATGGGTGCGTTTTAGTCAGCGCTACTCTGTACGGTGAGAGCCTATAGAGGAATAATACCTGAAGAAAGGGAGCATGCTTATTTTTCATCTCTAGGTAACTTTCTAATGAAAGCTCAACTACCTCAAACTGTAGCAAATCTAGTTTGAAGTGCTGTGAAATATTTACTTAGTCCACTTGTCTTCGGCTGCTTGAGAAGCATTTGCAAATGTAAATGTCTTCTCATTATTAATGGTGAAATGGCTTAAAAACAGGAGGAAGAAAATGAAAATGTTTGATATTGAATGCAAGTCTCCTGGAGTGGGTCATGCATGGGTAAAGCAGACTTAGACTGGGTTTGATTCTGCTGGAGCTGGGCTGCTCGCCTGGTTTGTCTTCTGTCCATAACATATCTTCTGCAAGAGCTAATCAAGATAACGCAGATGGAAAATCAGAATGATACAGACATGGTTGCATCAAATTCAGTGAATCTCCTTTTGCTAACCCCATCTGAGTTACTATCAAACTCAATACTGTGCTCTGTAAGCTATCCCATCCTTTCCATGGTTCTGACTTGGTGCTGGACAAAGAACTTTAGCCAGGTCTTTAAGGATACACTTCCCTTATTTCCCTGGCACTGCAGTACATGCTTTGCTGAATTGGGATGGATTTAGGTGCACACAGCGTTCAGCTCAGGCATGTGTGTTTAGCTCAACTTGGGCTATTAACTACATTGTGGCTGCCAGAAAGGCAATTATTAATGTAGGTAGTAAAGCACTTAATATGAGAAATCACAAAGTGAGAGCCATAGCTTCTGGTTTTAGAGCGCTACAGCTTCTTGTTTTATTGCTTATGAAGATTAAGGGCTATATTCTTTCCTACCTCGTTCCCAGTAAATCAGAATTTTGCCAGCCTGGCTGGCTGCGACCGGCACAGGTGGGAGCACGTGAGCCAGAGGCACTTGGTGTGCCAAGAGCTGGGGGTTTGCTGGGGATAGTAACCTCTTCACCAGCACAGCTGCAGCCTGGAGGAGGAAAATAGGTGCTGGCACCTTTAGGTGACCTAGAAAAGACAGGTGCTGCAGACATACAAGAGAAACTCCAGTACGCAGGCTGAGAGAGGGATGGTCAGGAACTGAAGGCTCCAACTTTCGGCAGTGCTGCGCACCAATTTTGCCATTGCAGGTGGAGCTGCTGCACAGTTCCCCAGGTCTGTTTGGCACAAAATCTGTATGTCTCTCCTCAGGGTGACATATGTGTGTTTGCCTCTCTTTCTGTTTGCCTTGAATAAACCTCCATGGGGTGGGATGTAAGGAATACATCACTATTCTTGGGGCATGTTTGAGGGCTGGTGTGATCATGTTACAAATCTGTGGGCAATAAATCAGTTTTGCATATGAATTCAATCTGCTTTTTCTTGATTTGCTTTCAAGACTCTACTACCTTGGGACAGCTGGCGACACATAGCTACTTTCAAGGAACCAGAGGACTTTTATGAGCTGGGGATAGGTACAGGCTTTTTGCCCAAGTGTTTGCAGGCAGAATAAAATGCAAGAGTCACCATGGTTGTGAGCAGCCACTGCTGAAGTGGCTCTGCAGAGCCAGTGGTCTCCAGCTCTGACTCCTGACCACTGCTTTGCTGAATATGATCTTGGGTGAAGAAGAGAGAGAGGAGTTGGATGATGAGAAGAAGAGCTCTCAAAAGCAACTTGGCAAAATCTGCCCGAGAAGGTCTTGCAGAGCTCTCAGCTCGATTCAGCTGGGGTGCAACTGGAGAGAAAAACCCCTGAGGTTTCCTGAAGCAGCTTTTCTTGTCTGTTTTGATTTTTCAGGCCTCTTGCTAGGATCTCTGCAAATCTATGTCACACCATGTGTGAATGCAGCAAATAAAGTGAACCCTGAATTTAGCTTTCTTAGGGTTTTTCAGGGAATACAGGCCTCCCTCAAAAGAGGATACTCGAATACCAGTCAGACACCTGGCGAACAAGCCAGCTGTTCACAGCTGTTCTTTCCATCTCTCTTCTTCATTGTTTGAAGAAACAATGAAGTGATCGAGGACTAAGAGGGTTGAACTGACGAAAAAAAGAGACGCAAGTGCCAAGCTCTTTAGTGCTCTTTGTAAAACCCAAATAAATGGAAAAATAAATCAAGCTTAGACATCAACAGGAAATTGAAAAGTTACATCAATGGAAGGACAGAAATGTATACGTCAATCATTTGGCTGGAGATGTTGTGGTTATAAACAGATTTTTATCACATATAGGCCCCTATTCAAATAATTATGTCCTAGATTTCTTTTGTAAAAGTACAAAGAGTACAATTTTGCCAACAAGCCTCTGGCAACAAATATGAAAAATAGAGCAAGACTGGCTTTGCTGTCCCTGATTTCAAGTTCACAAAGTTTTTAAAGCATCAGTTTAATTCAGAAAAACAGAAAAGGCTTATAGCTAATGCTCAGTCAAGGCTGCAAGACTTGTTTGATGCCTGCAGCTAGGCACACGCCTACATGGGGGTTGGACTAGATGACCTTTAAAGGTCCCTTCCAACCCAAACCACTTCTCTTTTCCCTCCTTCATAGCAACCCACGTTTCTTTTAGTTAGTTAATTTGCCCACAAAGAAAGGTTAAATGTGACAGCAGCCTGTCACCGACCCGCGCCCCGAGCTCCTGTTCCCGTCACCGCACCTCGCAGCTGACGCACAAGGTCAGCCTGGCGCCACCTCCATCACAGGGACGTGGTCCCTCGTCACGGGAACCACGCTGCTGCCAGCCGCCCTCGGGTGCAGATAACCGGCCCTTGAGGACAAAGCCTTTGCCTTCCTTTTGAGATGGAAGATATCAGGATACAAACAGTAATAAATAACTGATGTGTCAGTCTGAACTGAATCCTGTTCCCTGCCTCACCCACTTCCACTCTGTTTACCACCAGCCTTTTTTTTGCCCTCTCTCTGCTTCTTCCACACCCACCTTTTTATTTTGTATTCCCTCGGACACACGCGGGACTCCAGTCTGTAGCTACGGTCTTTTTCTGGAGTTTTTCATCTCTGACAAGGAGGGAACTATGTCTCCATGCTGTTGGGAGGGTTGGGCCTCTGATCTCCTCCTTCCAGCCTTGCCTCTGGCACTTGGCCTCTCCCTCTTGTCTAGACCCATCACTTATACTGCAGTCAGTCCTGCCATGTTCCTCGGGTTTCTTTCTTGGCGCCAGGCACTGTTTTCTGCTGCAAATTTAGCCCAAATCATTTTTGCATTGTTCTCTGCCAGCGGCTATCTTATCATTGCTGCATTGTTCCTTTTTGGCTTCCTCTGCTGTTCCTATCTGCCTTCTGGCTCTTTGTGTATCACTGCAGGCTTAGCTTCAGTAAGTTTTGACGTCATTCATCGGACATCTTGTTACTGCTAATTCATAACATTCTGGTTTCACTCTGTTCCTGCTCTGGTTTCACTCTGTTTCAAGCTCTCTGAGCAAAATCTCAGCTGAACTCAAGTCAAATGTATCCCTTCGACTGACCAAAAAGCCCTGAGCTGAAGTGGAAGTCAAGGTGGTGGGAAGGTGACCATGAAAATGTTCACAAGCACAACATGAAACGGGGACTTGTTTGACCTGAGCTTTCTGCAGGGCCGTGGAGCTGAGCCCAGCTTGATGAAACCACTGAGATGCTCTGCAGACCCGTTTGTGAGGACTCCTGCCAAAATATGGCTCTGTTTTGAAATCCAGCTCTGCTTAGCGTTTTACATGATCTGTTGAAAATAAGTTCAGTAGCCATAGTTCTGTATTGGTAGGATACAACTGAGATCCACTCCAGTCTGGAACTGAATTTGAAATGTAGAGATAAAAAGTAAATTATGACCCCACAAAATCATTGCCAGATGTCTACATCAGCCCACAAGTCAATAAACTAGCTCCAAAGCGGGGAGCACGTATGGATTGAGCCATGCAGGTGTGCACTTCCTTGTCTCTGTTGTCCCTCACTGCTCTGGTTGCAGCCAGAGGCTCATGTCTGTTTTCACTGGCATTTACTTCTACTTCACTGCTGTAGAAAATCTTGTATGGAAACACTATCGTGTTTCCTGTCTCCAAGTGACTGCTGAGGTCCTGGTTTGCCAGATCTTCAAGGTAATGGCCAACTTGATGCACATGTGAATAAAATGACTTCTCTTAATTCTTTCAAGTAAGTAATTAACTACCCGGTAGCACTTAACTGTGTATTGGGTCATTCAGTGGAGACAAATCAGAAGCAAAATTGACACAAATACATTAGATTCTGAGAATGGTTTCAACAATTTTAGCCAATTGCTCAGCAACTACTTTTGATTAGCAGCACACTTAATCTTCATGTAGCAAAGGTGGCCAAAGAGGAAATTTTCAGAACTTAGGCTTTAAATCCTCCAGGCATTAAATCCACCATTTGTGTCAGTAGTAGGTCATCCTGTGAAAAGGGAGGATGATACAGCAATTCATGCTCTTGGGCTGAGCGCTGTGGCGTATAAGGACGTCTATTTCCAATTTAATTTAACAAACCTGTCTTTTGTGTAATGTTTAGTGGCTCTTGGTCACAATTATCCTCAGATAATAAATAATTCCTTGGGACAGAGATGCTCTAGTCAAATTGTTACCTATGTGCCATCTTTGACTGCGAGTCAATGATGCACTCCAGCAGCCGCAGCCAATGTGAACCAAACCAAAGGAAAACTTTGTGCGATGTGAGACTGGTACATGCCAAGTTCTTCTCTGGTGTCACTTCACTGATCACAGTTCAGTTATATGGGGGCTACATCTGGGCAGTGATAGCTGAACCTCCTGATAGTCTGAACTCCATCATCAGTATTGTCCTGGTTTGGGCAGTACCTCAATAAACTAAGCACAGCCAAGTGTTGTTTTCATTCTTATTCTGACAGATCAGCTAGTTAGAGTGCAAAATAATATTCTCATGCTTAGCAAATCCTTTTGACTTTGAAAGATTATTTTTTTTTGCTTAGACAACATGGAGACTCAGTGCTAAACTACACAAATTAAATATCCAATTTCAAACAGTTGGCTCTGGTGTGGAAGCACTTCAGTTGATTGCTACAATTCAAAGGAGAAAAATTATTTCATTTTGAATACTGTAATGCTTTTTAAATGGCAAGTGGCTGACCCATCCTGGGTAAAGACCTCAAGAGCTTCACATACATGTTTTTTGAAAATAAGGTTTGTGCTTTGCGTCATCAAATGGGTGCTCAAGCTTCACAGCTGCAGTAAGGGGAGAAGAGCTGCCCATCTGCCCCTTGACACTGTTTCAAGGGAGACACACAGAGGTCTCGAATGACCCACGTTGGCGCGTGATCCCAACCCGAACCCCAACCGCGTGGCCCAGAACCACAAAGCAGTGTACAAGAAGCCCCAGAGTAGACATGGATGGTTCTTCAGTGATGAAGGGAATGGCTCACTTGTATGAGTGTGTGTGTCTGTGTATGGACTTAAAGGTCACATTCGTGTGGAAAAAGCATGGAGGATGTATCCTTTTCACAGATACAGCAGTTTTGCCTTAGGTCTCTCCATACATCCTACCACTTTCTATAGATCCTCTCTCCTTTCTGTTGAGTACATGTTTGAGATGGTTTTTTCTAAGGGCAGTGGTCAGTCTCCCTCTGACAAGTCTGCCTTGCCCCTGCTGTTGGAGGAGCAGGGAAGGAGAAGGGCTGAGCCACCACTTGCTGGGACCATCTGCACCAGGAGCTCTTGGAGATCCCAGGATAGCAAGGAAGGAGTACGCTGCTCCATGGGTGGTGGGTTTATCTGGGTCACCCAACCCAGGCCGTGAGGGCAGAGAGACAGATCAGCTCTGCTGAAGGCCACCACAAGCGACTGTGCTTAGTGACACCTCAGTGTGTTACATCTCCAGGACTTCTGTGCTGATATCTGCCGTTGCTGCCATGGGAGGCTGACTGAACAAACCCGTCCCTTTGGGCTGGATTCACACCAAAGGCTTAAACCTCCTAAGAAGCCGCAAATCCTCACGGCTCAGGTGGCAACCACCAGCCATCCCCCAGTACCGGTCCTTCAGCTTCACAAAGGGCAGAATTTTAAAGCAGCAGCCCCTGGCTTTAGGAAAAGTCTTGGGATGTAACAGGAGGTAAATGAAACGCCTGATCCTGCAGTGGAGATATTTGTGCTCAGAGGTGTGTTAAGTTTCACAAGAGTCAGCACAACACTCGGGCTCCGTGTGGACCACCCAGTTGCATGGCAAGAAACCCATTTTTCTTGTGGTTTCGGCCATGTCTTTGCTGGACTGCTGCTTTTACAGATCTCTTGTTTTCCCAGCTGGTTTGTGTGCCTGTGATCACGTCACTGAAAGCAAAGGGCTTGCTCAAAACTTGCTCAAGTTAAACAAAAGCTCTTTCAAGTTTAAAAAGAAGAAAAAAGAGAAAAGCCCACCTGCAGGGAGCCCCCGTCTCCAAGGAGGAAGAGGTTGCTTTGGAGGACTTTCTCCAAGAAATCCAAGGCTGAGCTGGTCCATGACTAACACTGCCAAGGTGTGTGTGTGGGGGAGATTTGACTGTCTCTTTAAGATAAGAGAATTTCAGGAAAATACTTCAGCCACAGAAATATATACCCAGGATTTAAGGCAAGGGATCAGACACCTTTCCTGATAGA
This sequence comes from Phalacrocorax carbo, assembly GCF_963921805.1. Taxonomy (NCBI): domain Eukaryota; kingdom Metazoa; phylum Chordata; class Aves; order Suliformes; family Phalacrocoracidae; genus Phalacrocorax; species Phalacrocorax carbo. The sequence goes on from NC_087528.1 coordinate 4,372,181, forward strand.
CAGACATCAGGAAAACTAAGAAGGACATAAGGGACTGGATAAAAGGAGATTGATACTCAAATGGATGGGTCCAGAACATAGAAGCTCAGTTCCCACCTCAGCCAGAAACTTCATGTGTAATCGTAAGACTTAGTCGCTGCGAGAATGAAATCCAAGCCTGGCTGCAAGGTACCAGGAGCTGTTAAGTCACCTGAATAACAGAGGGAGAAGTCCACCTGCTCACAGTCCCAGCTCCAGTTCTCCTCCCTTATCCTCACTTTTTTTTCACTGAATAACTTGGGGAGCAAAAGCAAAGATGTTTCTCTCACAGTTTTGTTTTTCTTGGAATATGGGTCAGGCCCCTGCTCTGTGGGAAAATAGAGACAGGCCTATCTTGCACTGGCCTACAAGGGTGGTCCCACCCCAGACAGCTGCGGACTCTCACAGATATTTTGGGAAACACCAAAAGTAACTGCTCTGAGGACCAAGGTGCACACCCCGGAATTGTGAGCAAATCACAGCCAGCCAACAAAATACACCCAGCCAGCGATGTAACCCCTTCTGCCCTGCCTGAAGGCAGTCAGGAGGCAGATGTCTGCCCCAGCATTTCCCAGCCCTGTCATCCTGAGCATGCTCAGGCCACCGGTCGTGGGAGAGGACCTGCAGGATATGGTCCACGAGAGGAAGATCCGTAGCACACCATCCCCAAAGGCAGATGTGCCTGGGCGTAGGGAGGTGCCAGCATGAAGTCCCATCTGTCTTTCAGGAGGTACCACCCACCCTGGTGCTATCACAGAGACTTAAAAAGCTCAACCATGAGCAGCCACAGGTGAAAAACAGCCGCAAGTCCCAGTGGGGCAGCCATCTCCATAGCATGGCTGGGCTGTGGCGCAATGAGGGGGAGCTAGCTGCTCAGAGGAGATGTTTCCCTGGGCACATAATAAATGCTTCCAGTTTTACTGCTGGTCAGATTTCCAAGAACCAGACACTGTAATCAAGTCATTCAATGGCAGCTTTTTTTTCTCCCCCATGGAGCACAGCAATCAAGACCCCTGTTTGCCTGGCAGGAACCAAACAGGCTTTGAATGAATCCAAATTACTGGAGAAAAACATACAGGCTTTAATGGTTTATGCAGAACACCAACAACTGGAAGTGCTCTGTGAGCACACCGGGGTGTCATACATCGATCCCCTGATATTTTATGTCCGTGTAGACATACTGTATTGATTTTTAAACAACTGCAAGAGCAGAAATTTTGTTCCCATGGAAGCTATTTTTTATTACACTCCTAAACCTAATCTTAATTCTTCCAAGTGTACTTTGGACTGTGGCCAATCTGTGCACGTGTGGTGGGAAGCCGCCTCGCACAACTCCCTGCAAAATGGGACAACTGAGAGTGGCTCCACAGGCTGCCGTGGCATCCAAGTCCATGAGAAGCAGAAGGCAGCAAGAGCGGCTCGGCTGGTGAGGAGATGGCGAGTGGCACCCCACAGGGGCCAGGGAAGAGGCTGGTGTTACGGTAACGGGGTAGAAAAGCAACATGTAGAGACTGAACAAAAAAAAAAAAGAGTGAGCTCCTTTGATAGCCATAGTATCACAATCAGGAGAAACTTCCTGGCCTCATATTTTCCATATAAACACTCTCCACTGGATAAAGTTAATGGTTCCCTAACTGCAACGCAGAAGGGCTTGATCAGTTCAATTGACGTCACAGATGAGTATTTTAATGAAATGTGCTGTGCTTCCCCCATTTATATGTTTGACCCTAACCTTTCCCAGATGTTCGATTCATGCTCACTCGCAGACACTGCAGCACTGTGTTTTGGAAATCTGAAATGCTCAAGTGGAAATAAAATCCTCTGACACGAACTCTTTTGTTTGAGCTGCTCCTGCCACAGGCAGCGGGCTGCGCGGAGGGCTCTGCGCCACTTGCACAGGAGCATACCCAGGAGAGATGGGGCAAAAAAGGGCCAAAAGGGTTATACTGTGCACTGCCTGCCCATGCGGGAGCGTAAAGGAACCACAGCTCTCCCCTGTACCCCTCCCAGGCAGTGGCCCTGAGACCAGCAAGGAAAGGTGAGCCTATGTCAGAGGGAGCAGAAAAAGAGCTAGAAACCCTGAATTTAGCATTTGGCTCTGTCGTGTCCCCTTAGGCAAACTGTGTCTGCCTCTGAGCCTTGTTTCCCAGCCATAAAATGGGACAACATCCCGTTGTGCAGTTACATCCTGGGTTTATCACGGGCAGGGCTGGGCTGGGGAGCGGCCGCGTGGCTGGGACAGCAAGGGCTCACTCGTGTCCCCTGGGACAGCCCAGGCTCTTACTTGGGTGTGAGTAAACTAGTATCGGCACCGCAGTCCCACTGCCCCCATGTTGCTCCGGGTGCAGATCTGCGGCACGCTGAGACTGCCCCCCCGCAGTCACACCTCCCAAGTGTGTCGCTGAGCTTTGCAAAAAGTGAAACCAGCTGGAAATAAGCCACAATCAGGGGAAAAAAGCACATAATCAAAACATATGCCATCAAAAGTTTTCTGGTATTTGATACTCATTTAGAAAGTCTCCTGCTCATTCCTTCTGCAAAGACAGGATAAAATGATGGAGCAAGAGAGGGTTAAAAGGAGATCCACGTTCCCAAACATCAGCTTTAGTTTTTGATCACTTCATTTTAGATAAATTGGAAGCTGGACCCAAGCCACCCTTTAGTTCTGGGTTTGGGTTAGCAAATTGAAAGTCACTGATGAGGTTTTGGAAAACCAAACCCATATCCTCCTTGGCCTGCTCCTAGCTGAAACTGAGCTAGCCCTTAGCAAAAATAAGTGAATCACTCCTTAAAACACATGCCCCAAAAATGCTGAACTCAACAACCACAAACAGAGAGAATGAGCATATTAAAGCCTGTGCAAGGCGCTCATTCCTTTTAACCCAGGAAAGACTGAACTTGCAACACCAGCACTTTGCAACAGAGTAGACAGTAAAAACATTTGGAAATGTTGAAAAATAAAAACTAATGGTTCTGTTTTTATCCATGCACACATATAAAAACTATGTATTCTGTGGCCAAACAGTTTGCATTTGTCCCCGAGCAGATGACAGTGGCTGTTAGCGTGGCAACCTCAGACCTGCTCATGTTTCACTTCAACATCAATCCTGCAAATGCAGTTCAGTGGATTGAATCAAAGTGAATCAAAGGGCCAAGGTTTTCCTGGCCCTGGGGTAAAAGCAAGCGACGAATGGAGCTGCCCTGCCTCGAGCACACACCTTGCTGTAACCCAAAACAATATCCAGGTTTTAGGTAAGCCTAAAGCGTTGATTATTTCTTGAAAGTCACAGCTACCTCTCAGCCCCATCTAACTGCAAAGGAAATCTCCCTCCTGCCCGTTGTGGCCAGAGGATGAGGAGATGCTCACGAAGCATGAGCCCTCCCCTGCCCGGGTGCCACAGGACGATACACAGGGACAGGACCACTCGGCTGGGTGCAGCCGGTGTGCATCAATGCAGAAACCCAACCAGCCGTGGGCTGGTTTCCGTGTGCCAGAGGAGATGCAGCAGCACCCTGGGAGCTGTGGGTGAGGGTTTGGGCAAGGGCTGCGCACCACCACAGCGATGCCGCTGCAGCACTCCCTGCGTCAGCAGAAACCGCACCGCCAGCCTGGGGTTTTCTTCCCAGAAGTTGCAAAAAGAAGTGGGAATTACACAGTAACTGAAACCACACTGCAGAAAGCAGAGGCTCTGCCTGCAGGTTTGCAGCCGAGGCGCTCAGGGCTTGCTGCGGGGTGTGCACAGTGTCCCAGACCTGCGTGGCCGCTGCAGCGATGCCCCCTTAATCCCGTCTCTTCATCACAGGCCCATTATAACACCACCACACTTCTATTAGCAGGAAATCCTAAATCCAACCGTCAAGATGTTAACGGAATTGCAATCTGATGAAAACAGCAGGTAGGGCCTGTCTTGCACCCCTGAGGTGCAGAGGGGCTCCTCTGAGTTCCCAGATTCACAGTAAATACAACCTGAGCATCAACAGTTAAGAGCATTTTACCAGTGGCAACGAGAGGGGTTCAAGCAGAGTAGGAAATAATAACATCTTCATTTGGATCGGCGCTGCAACCAGGCTGTCTTCCCTGCCATAATTTACACATCCCCACAGACATCCATATTAGAAGTGATTTTTACAGCCAGCCAGGAGAAGCCACACAACCCACACCAGCTCTGGTAGGAATCACACGCCTCAGTCTCCTACATGTGTCTGCCTCTCTGGTAAGAAGAATGAGGAGTGTTGTTTTTCTGGTATCCCTTAGGCCCATTCGGTTTTATTTCCTTTGCTTACTGGCAATAAATCGTTCCATTTCTCTTGCTCACCGAACACTTTTCTTTTTATTGTGGGTTTTTTTTTGCTCATTTGTTGCAACAGGAGCGATGAAAGATTCTGTTTGAGTTTGCCAGATCATGCACCAAAGCTAACATGGAGCGCACAGCTTCTTTAGAGTCACTTCTTAAACTCCACTTTCAGCTCCTGGTCCCAGCCCACCCCCGAGGGACAGAGTGTGCTGGATGATGGCTGGACCCTGGACTGGCTGGGCTTTCCTGCTTCCTGCCTTCCTACACACGGCTTTTCCACCAGCCCTTCGCCCCAGTGAGGGCTAAAGGGCTGATGTATCTTGTAGGTGCTCACTGTGCAAGGATTTGTACCCCAAGGGCAGGAAGCTAAAAGGGAATTCTGGCTTCCCTTTCTGAGCAAAACCACTTATTGAGGGAAAGGCTCTGTCCTGAGGTGCTCTTCTGTGAAATGTCAGCTGTGGCATGGTCTGACACAGTGGGTTGGAGAAGATAATTCAAGTATCACCCCGTGTGCGTTGTTTGGAGACCAGTTTCCCAGTTTATGTACTTTTTCCCTTGATTAAAATTGATAACATGTAATACCAAAAGTGTCAATCATAGAATCACAGAATGTCCTGAGTTGGAAGTGACTCACAAGGATCATCACAACAACGACAAATTCACACCGTGTCTCTGAGGGCCTTGTCCAAGTGCTTCTGGAATATCCCCAGGCTGGTGCCGTGATGCCTCCCTGGGGAGCCTGTGCCAGGGCTCCACCACCCTCGGGGGGAAGGACCTTTCCCTAATGCCCAGCCTAACCCTCCCCTGGCACATCTCCCTGCCATTCCCTCGGGCCCTGGCGTTGGTCACCAGAGAGCAGAGACCAGCCCTGCCCCTCCTCCTGCCCTCGGGAGGGAGCTGCAGAGCGCCATGAGGCTGCCCTCGGCCTCCTCTGCTCCAGGCTGAACAACCCAAGGGACTTCAGCCACTACTTGTACGGTTTCTCCTCCAAACCCCTCAACTCCGTGGCCTCCTCTGGACACTCTCTAGTAGCTTTGGATCCCTAATACGCTGTGGCGCCCAGAACTGCACACAGCCCTCGAGGCGAGGCAAGATCAGAGATGTGCTGATCCCGGTTAATGCACAGCTCCTCTTGCAGCAACCATCTCCCTGGATGGCTTAACTCAACTGCAAAAGGAAATTGCCTCAAGTGAGGGAAAGTGGAGCCAATGAAGCAGACAGCATAATATTTTTTTTTCCTGTTTTCACAACTGGGCAGAGAGGACTGACAGTCTGGTTTTATGGCAGGGTTTACAGCCTTTGCTGCCTCCTAGCAGCAGTTGTGCAACATAAACCACCACCCAAACCAAAAATCACCGAGTCAAGAACACTCCACCTGAGAAGAAAAAGTGCAGGCACTTCTTAATTAAATTAATCATTGATGATAAAATATCCAAGACTTCACCCAGCTCTCCCACTCCAGCTGGGGCTGAACCAGAGGAATAAACTAAGAAAAACATGGAGGGAAAAAGCAAACAGTTGTCAAAACTCAGAGTGGGAGCCACAAAGAATGATCTGGCCTTTCTTGCCGGGTGGCAGTATCGGTTGCACCATGCAGCACCCAGGTCTGATGGGGCTCCCACGCAAGGTGTGCAGACCCTGCCCAACACAAGTGGCAATGCTGCCTGTGGCGTTTCAAGCCCTGCTCATCCAAAAAACATGCAGCCTCAAGCAATCAGAAAGACTTGGGGAAAAAGAAGGGGTGGGTCAATAGCGTGGGTAAAAATAGGGTTGCTGTTAGGGTTAAAGCATGGTTTTCAGGACGATGAGTAGTGGCAGGGCCACTTTGGGGCTGGGCTGTCAGGAAGGTGCCACCAGCTCCAGCATGGAGGTGACAACTGCAGTGAGTTTGGTGGCTCTGAACTGAGCTCCCTGGCTCACATGGGAGGGGAAGGCAGGAGCGGGATTTGAAGATGGCTGTTGTATTGGATGTGCTAATTGTTAATTTTAGGCCAGGGAAGAATGAACTTCTGTGTTCCCTGGTTTTCTTGGCTCCCACTCATAAAGGCACTTAAAAAAGCTGTCTATCTTCAAGTATGTGCTTAAGTGCTTTGCTGAATTACTCAATTAGCACATTTACTTGCCTGCAGTCTTTGCAGAAGTCAATTGAAAGCACTGGGATTTTGATGAATGCTTTCAGTGGCCTCTGGAGCAGACCACAGGTACCAAGTTACCCTCCCTGATCGCACCTCGATAGCCTGCAGCAGCCCTGTCCTGCAGAGCTGTGGCATGAGCTTGGCTGCTTGTCTCTGTTCATCTCTAAGCTATATTGAGGCAATTTTTGTGATCAGCTTCATTGTGTCATTTGCAAAACTCGGTGCCATTTGGAAACTCCTGGCTGCATGAAGCAGAGCTCAGCGTGTCCTGCCAGAAATGGGTTTAAATACTTATGTTTGGAGTTTGTTTTTCCTGCTAATTGAGGCTCTGAACTCCAGTGATGCTTTTCCTTTGATTTAATTAAGGGAAACTGTTTCCAAGGAATCATACATATAGCTCACATCAAAGACTTCAAGAGCAGTGATGCACCCTGAGATGCAACGGATGTGATTCACAGTGACTCACGGGCCGCGTCCAGCTGCCAAATGAGTCAGCATTTGCAGCAACCTCATCGTAATCCACCGCCAAAATTAAGGACCTGTGGTCCTGTGTCCGTGCGGGGTGGAAGGAGATGAGCCCCAGACGTCCGTCGCTCCTCAGATCACAGCAGACAGCAGTGCCCCATCCCCAGGACAGTGTCCCCTGGGACCCGCAGCTCTGCACCACCATGGACAAACTCCCCCATGGGGAATTTAAAGTCTTGCCTTGCTCTTGTCTCTAGTTTGCTCATGGAAGTATATAGCAAAAAAGAGCTGAATTTCTGGTGAATATCAGGCCTGGGTGCAGAGGACCTTAAGTCTTCTCAGCTCATTAAAAGCCAGACTCGAGCCAATTCCAAAGGACCTTGTAGCCAAATGAAGTGCTGAAACAAGTGATTTCTTTTAAAACTTCTGCAGAAGCAATATTCTCGCTGGTGCAGCCCCAGGGGAGGATCACAGCGCTGGCCTGTGTGCCCCTTCCCCTCTCACGTTTGCCAAACAGCAGCAAATAACGGATTTTTTCCCCTTCCACGGAAAGTGTAATACAAATTCTTGCCGATTCTTGTAAAATTCGAAAGCTAAGCAAGCCTGGATTTTACGCGCACATACCTGAACACCCCCCCCGTGTAATTTGTGATGCATTTCTGCAGATGCAGGGGGGGGACAGCAACCATCTGTTTTTCTGGATGGGAGAGCGAAAGAGCCGCGAGGGAAGTTCTGGTGAGGTGGTTGAGCTCGGGGCGTTGATTTATAACTGTTAATACAACAAATCCTCCCCAATTGCCCTGGCGTTGCTCGGGAACCAGCATCCAGCTAACAGAGCAGGCTGAGGTCAGGAGAGTTCAATGACGACCAACTTGACTGGGAAAGCGAGGGAAAGGCCAGATTAAGTTGCTGCCCTCGGCACCAGGCTAAATCACTGCGGGCTGCAGCTCCACGGCCGCTGGCCCGGATGGAGTGATGGGCGCTGCCATGTCCCAGCAGCCTCGCTCACAAACCCGGGCTTAAACTGCAAATGTTCATCCCGCGCCTCCACCCTCCCGGAGGCAGTGCCGAGGCCAACGGCAGCGGTCAGCTCCGTCCTGGCGTGTGTCAGCGCAGGCTGCAGCGTCTGCACTTGTGAGGAGGGGGCAGGACTGAAATTTTATTTTGGATTGACTGAAAAAATAGCTCAACAAATCCAAACTTGTTATTTCAAATTTTTGGGGGTTTAAAATTTTTTCTTTTTTTATCTTTTAATTACTCAATTGGAGGAAATGGTGAAGCTATTTCCACCCCAAATAGGGTACCACCTTAGTTTTGAGAATGTTAGAAGAGGACATTGAAGTTATTTTTAGAGAAAAACCTAAAAATCTAAACAGAACTTCAGCAAACACAACACAGGCTCAGAAAACATCCTGATGTCACCAAATCTGTACTTTTCACTGGAAAAAAGACGCATGAGAACCATTTGCCTGTGTTTACAGAGAGCTGATGGGAACAGACTGGCTGCTGCCACCCCCCAGTGCCTGCTCCCATCCCGTCCCAACCTCCTGACCGTGCCCCTCCAGACTGGGATCACCTCACATCCTGCACGCACAGCTTTTCTGCTGTAAATGGTGGCACCAGCATCGAAAAGGTGAGTTACAGGATGGAAAAGGAGCCCAAACTGCCTGAAGCTTCACCAGCCGCTTTCCCTGAAGGCAGCTTTTCTTGGATACGACCCTCCGAGGACCACGCTGGCTCCTGGCAGAGCACATCCTTTAAACCACTGCTGGAAGAAGTCAGCAGGAGCAAAACTGTCCTGTCCTTGGTGAATTCCCCGTACAAAATAACTTGGTGTGTTATTTAGTTTAAATGATATATTTTCTTTTTCAGCAGGGCAGCATAAGTAAGGCAGAACTGGGATATCACACAAGTCCTCAAGCAGGGCAGTTTCACTGGAAAAATTGGGTTTTCCCAGAGCATTTGCCAAATGGCACCACAACACGCGGAGGTCCCTGGCTGGGGCTCACTCGCGCTGCTGCAGTTGGGTGCTTCCCTTTGTGGCCATATTCCCCACAGGAGACAGTGCAAATAAATACTGATATTGAAACATCCTTGCACGTCTACGTGGGCACTGTGAGTGCCCGGGAGCCTGTAGGGATTTCCCAAGGAGCAGGACTGCAGGCACACTGCGAAAAACCAGCAAGAGGGGCAAAATCTCAGGCTTTCCTTGCCCGCTTCATACTCCCGCAGATAAATCACTGCTTTTACAAGGCATTATTTAATTCCTTTCACACTGACCATCCAGCCCCTCCACAGCCATGAAGCAGACTGGCACAGGGTCGTCTCAGACAGGATATCCTCCAGGGAACAGCCTCTGCACAACATACAAACAATAGAGCCCTGCCTTTCAAATCATAGGCATTTTAAAAGATATACAACATGCCCAACCTCTCCTCCCCACAAACCTCGGATATGTGCTATCTGCTCAGCAGTCAGCACCACAATATCAGATCAACAGCGCAATTTTTTTCCTGCTGTTTGTGAGCGATTCCCACCAACGTTAAAGGGAGCGGAGCGGGGCTCCGGTCCTGCACCTCTGCCCCATCCTTCAGATGCTGCAGGTTTCAAGAGCTCAGGTGTTCATACGTTTGCACACTGAGCTCAGACAGGTCGCTCTCCTCCCAGTGCTCGATGGCACGACAAAGCCACCAGCCAGTCTAACCCACGGCAATGGCTCAGAGGCCTTGTTACAACCCCACTTCCATAGGTACCTCAGTGCCTTGGGATCCAGCCATCTGCAGATGTACGTAAACATCATGCTGAAGCCTTTCACAAGGTCTTTACAGAAAATGCTGGGCTGAAGCACCTTCTGATCACCTTATGCACACGTGGAGAAGCAACATTTACAGCGGTCCAGGTGGGTCATGGTCTCTCTGGTTTGGTCACGTGAAGTTGCACTGACTCAGCTGCTGTCAGCCGAGCTGCTGGGCCCTATTCTGCTCTCAATTATATAAACACAAATTTGGAACAACTCCACTGACTTTCACAGCATAACCTAATTTAATGGAGAGCAGGACCTGGTGTGCTTTCTAGAGTCATGCTGTGTAATAGGGAACAGACTTGAACCTTTGACTCACTAGGAAGGGAACATATATTGAAATTAAATTCCCAGTAGGTAAACATCTCTCGAGTCCTATTTTTTTTGCCCATGTTGTGGAAACAGGGGGACTTGCTGCTGAAATGTAGCCTGATACCCACTGCCTGCAACACGCCGCTTCTGTGGCATTGAAAAGGTTGTAATCTCCTTGACAGAGTGAAACAGTCTCTTTAAAAGCCATTTCAGACTTAAAGCAAAGCCCTGAAATCCTGCCAGTGGGAGTATGTGCACCCTGAGTGGCCCTGACCGAGCAGACACGTCCAAGACGATGGCATGGCACTAGCAGCCCGCAGCGATGGATCTCAAGAGTCCCAGGGATATTTCCTCTGTGTGTATCATATCTCATTCCTCCCTAGTAAGTCCGCTGGAGCTGTGCTTGATTTATTAATGTATTAATCAAAGTGGAGACTGTTTATACTGGGCTTTGGGAAGAAAACCCTTAATGGAGGAACTTGCTACTGTGGGTCGGCTGTGCGCAGGGCCAGGTGGCTCCTTTCTGGCTGGTGGCAGCCTCTGGCACGTCCTTCCCCGCAGCATTCACATCTTTCACAAGCACATCAAGACAAACTGCACAGAAAATAGCTCCTGCAAAGCAATCCCATGCTGCCGGCATGAGCAGAAGGTGCTGCCGGGCGCCGGTGGTGCAGGCAGAGCCCTGGGACAGGCTGCCCGGCCGCGGCTCCCAGCACCGCACTGCAGGCTGGCTGCTGCAGGGAACGCCCTGGGAGGAGGGTTTGGCAACGGAGCCCTAACTGGCTGAATATCACTTCTATCCAAAGACTTGGCCATTGCTGAGGATTTTGATCCCTTGGGATTTTTGTTACCTTTCTAGAGGGCTGAATGACGAGCCGTGCCTCAGTTTACCAGCCTCCACAAGCAATGTACTGCATCACATCGGTGTGTGAGCCCAGATCAGGAGTGCGAGCCCCGTGACCGTGGGCCATTTCTCTCAAAAGACTTAAAAGAGGTTCAAGCAATGTTTTTAGTGCTCGTTCTCATTCAAGCCCCAGCAATTACTGTGTCTCAGGCATCTGCTGGGTCGAGCACCCTGCCTGCTCCTTGCTACCCTGACGCGGAGCAGCCAGGCCCGCTCTCCCCACAACCCCTGCTGTTTGAAACCCTATTTCTGCTAATCTTCATGCAGTCTTTTACTGCACCAGCTGGGCTGTGTAAACTGTTCTCCTGCAAAGAGAATTCTTTGTGCTTGCTGAGAAGCCAGGACACTACCTGCACTGTGAATTACAAATAAGGAGCATGTCATAAAATGAAACCTAAAATTACCTAAAAAATCCCTTGAGACAAGCTCCATCACAAGTGGACTCCCTGCCTGCTGTGCTGGGTGTATTTCACAGCAAGAGGAGTGTTTCTCTTCATCCCAAGCAGGAAACGGCCGCTCCAACGTGCAATTTCTCTGCCGGGTACTTGTCTTTCATTTTACATCCCTGAGCCAGTGCAGGATCTGCAAACATTTAATAATTCCAAGAACAAGCACATTAAGGCTTCAGAGCAAGGGGAAAGCCTTTTTCCTGCCAGCAAGGCATATTATTGTCAATACCCCATTGTTGTACTCGCACTCACCACCCCTTAAAGCAATTAATGGATAAATCAGGTTTTTTTTTTCTGTGGCATTTCTGTGGGTGGAGTTTACTCCCATCCTTATCTGAGCAGCGGATCTTTCCCACCAGTAACCTGGTGCCAGGGTGTCCCACAGCCCGTGACGCCGGAGCGCGCTGCAGAACAAACAAACTCAATTATGGGAGGATATTTACAATTGCTGACCAAACTCTCGATTTCCTTGGTAAGCTCCTCAAGACAATATGCTCCGGGCGCTGGCCTCCAATTGTACTGTCAGAAATTGATACAGGCCCAAGAATGAGAAAATATTGTGTTTAGATTTGCGATAGGCAAGCAAAACAAATGACCGATGGTTTTGGAGGGTTCCTCCTGCCCCCATTTGTTTTTACAGCCATAGGATGGAGCGGGGCGAGCGCGGAGCCTCCCCTTGGCCACCCTGCCCTGCTCCTGCCAGCAGCCAGCCATGCAGTGCTGGTGGGCACTGGTGCGATCTCCCTGGGAGGGCAGCAAAGAGGAACAGCACTGCATCTTGTGTGCGAGGCTCAAAGTAGCCCAAAATGTATATAGTGCCTTTACTGAGCTCATTAAAACAGTTTTTCCGAGGTCTGCCAGGATTGAAGCAGGAAACGGTGGTAGCAACACACAGGGGTTTCCAGCTGAGGATAAAAGAAGCCTTCCCCTCCTGTCGCAGGTGTAATCCCTGCTCATCTAAGGGGTGCCCTGAGCACTGCAGCTCCCAGCCCCATCCTGCATGGTCTCTCCAGCACCCCTTCCCCATGCAGCACTTGTAAATAGAGTTAAAATCCCCCTGAAGCAGCTCCCTTTTGGCCCTAGTTTCATTGTATTTTCAGCCCAGTCCCTTCACAGGTCTGGCTCAGAGCAGAGCACGTGCCCAAACCGCAGGACTGAGCACGCTCCAGCATCCAAACCCACCTTGCAGCACACACTCACCACGAGCTGCTCTCAAGCGCAAAACTCTTAAATGGTTTGAAGTGAGACGTCACTTCTGAATTTGAGCTGCCACAGAGCACCCTGGGATGAGCACAGTGTCCCCCCAGAGAGGGTCTGACAGCCATCCCCAGGGCAAATGGTACCATTTCACAGAACCTGGCCTCAAGCTACTGCCAGAAAACAAGCCCTGTGGTGAACGGCACAGCTCATTTATTCCTGGGTTGGAACAACGTGGTCAGGGCTACACTCTCCTACAGGGTGCTTAAAGGTGCCATATTATGGGCAAGGTCTTTAGGGTTTTTAACACAGAGCAGCTCAGGTTCAGCCCTCATTTTTGCCTCAAGCAAAACTCAGGCTTACACCTGCAGATGCCATCTATCTGTAAGGCCTTTGACATGGTCCCCCACAACTTCCTTCTCTCTCCAATTTAGAGATATGGATTTGATGGGTGGACTGTTCAGTGGACGAGGAATTGGTTGGATGGTCACATCCAGAGAGTAGCAGTCAACAGCTCAATGTCTGGATGGAGACCGGTGACAAGAGGGTTCCTCAGGGGTCCTTGTCAGCACCAGTACGATTTATTAACTTCATCAATGGCATGAACAGTGGTATCGAGTGCACCCTCAGCAAATTTGCAGATGACACCAAGCTGAGTGGTGTGGCTGGCGTGCCTGGGACATGGGGTATCATCCAGAGGAGCCCGGACAAGCTGGAGAAATGGGCCCATGTGAACCGCCTGAGGTTCAACAAGGCAAAGTTCAAGGTCCTGCACCTAGGTTGGGGCAACCCCTGGTATCAAAACAGGCGGGGGGATAGAGGGATGGAGAGCAGCCCTGCAGAGAAGGACTTGGGGGTGCTGGGGGATGAAAAGCTGGACACTACCCAGCAATGTCCACTCTCAGCCCAGAGAGCCAACTGTACCCTGGGCTGCATCCCCAGTAGCATGGGCAGCAGGACAAGGGAGGTGATTCTACCCCTCTGCTCTGGTGAGACCCCCCTGCAGCGCTGCGTCCGGCTCTGGAGCCCTCAGCACAGGACAGACACGGGCCTGTTGGAGCGGGTCCAGAGGGGCCACAGAAGTGATCAGAGGAATGGAACACCTCTCCCACAGAGAAAGGCTGAGAGAGTTGGGGTTGTTCAGCCAGAAGAGAAGGACCCAAGTAGACCTTACTGCAATCTTCCAATAGTTAAAGTGGGCTTATAAGTACGATGGGGACAGACTTTTTAGCAGGGCCTGTTGCAATAGGACAAGGGGTGATAGTTTTAAACTAAAAAAGGGTACATTTAGACTAGATATAAGGAAGAAATTTTTTTTTACAATGAGGTAAAGCACTGGAGCAGGTTGTGCAGAGAGGTGGTTGATGCCCCATCCCTGGAAACATTCCAGGCCAGGCTGGTTGGGGCTCGAGCAACCTGATCTAGCTGAAGATGTCCCTGCTCACTGCAGGGGGGGTTGGACTAGATGGCCTCTAAAGGTCCCTTCCAGCCCAAACCATTCTATGATTCTATATACCCAGATTAACAGCAGAGCTGAACTCCATGAGGGTTGATGGTTTGATGTTTGGACGAATTCTCTGTTTCTTATTACACCAAGAGCAAATCTTGAGTGACAGCACTACAAGCAGTGTTTTCCAGATTTGCACCAGTTAAATGAAAACCAGAATTTGGCTCCACATCTGAAGAGATAACACTATCTGCACTGGTGGCCAATATGTTAATGCCCTCCGGCATTGACAACTTTTTCCAAAACCTTTGTAAGCCTTCCCTTATAGCTTATCCAAGGATCAAGGTCTAGAAAATCCATGAAATAGTCTGGCTGCACAAGATTTGCATTTAACGTAGCATGACTTTTCTTACCACTAGGCACTCTTGTTTGGCTGAAAACCTCCATTTGTTATTTAAGGGATTAGGAACATTCAACAAGGAAAGAGGAAAAGGGGTTCTGATAGCTCTAGGATTCTAATTCGGTAAAACACTAATAGTCTAATATCAAACTCTGGTCCAAAGAAGGAACATAAATTAGTCAGTTAATGAGAATTAGATTCCAACCGGCTGGATTAGGGTCCTCACGTATTCTACTTTTCTCCCCTTGCCCTGTTAATTGACTGCAGGCCACCCAGGGTAACAAATATGTATGACAGAAATATAGTGTATATTTATGTTGGCTCAACTTGCTGTAATATCCTTTGGGTATGACCCAACTTTAATAACTCAGACTTACCCTATCACTTTCTGGCTCATTTCCTTGTAGGTTTATATCATATACTGTGCTTTTCAGTTTATTCTTTCAGTAAAAAAAAGGAAAAAAAAGAAAAGAGGAGAACAGGAGAGGGAAATTGGCTAGAAAAAAATCATTAAAATCCATCTCAGAGGCTCTGCTTACATGTCCCATTGCTTAGGGGCTCCTACAAATATTAGCACAGATCACCTCCTGACAATGTTTCCCCATGGCCAGTAACAGCATCTTCAGAGAACAAGTGGAAGATGTGAGCACTGGCATATGTTCCACCCTCAATGAACCAAGAACTATAAACATCTCTAAGGCTAGGTAATTTATCATTACAAGAAATTACACAAAGAGACAAGAGTTGAAGTAAAATCAGGTTATATCATGGGAGGAAATCTGATTGTAAAGGCATACCAAAGCATCTTCTATTTTATCAGCTTGCCTAATGGCTTGCAATGGCTTGTACAGTCAGTTGACTGTAGCAGAGGCTGTTTAAATCAACTTAAACTGGCCTGGTTACAATTGATTCTGTACTTCTGGTATTATTAGTACAGATTGTCAGGTGATATTATTATAGTTATGCTGCTAAGGTAAGTTCAGAGAAACTAGCCAATTTTAATAACCATTTCAAATATGTTACTGGGATAAGAAGGAAGAAAAAAAAAAATCTTCTCAAACCCAGTTGTTAGGACGGAGCAGACAGGTTTCTTGTGTTGAAGTCTGTAATCAGTGGTTTTACCTTAAGGTCCACAAACAGGCACCAGAGGCAGACCTTCTAGTTCCTACAAACCTCTGTTCCACACCATATTTTTTTGACCCTGTCTTAAACCAGGTAGTTCCTAAAACTGAGATTAGAAGAGATGGTGAGTATGGAGATAATTTACGACTAACAGGGAGGCTGATCCCAACTAGAAGAATGAGAACTGCCAGCCACAGAAGAGGAAAAAGCAGCTGTGAGCAGGTTGAAGGGCTGATTTTCAGACACATAGTTGTGCCTTTAGGATGCAACAAATGATTCAAAGGAGCAAAACATCTTGAGGAAAGAAAATGAAAGGATTGGCCTCGTGAACTTTAATTTTGCCCCCAAAATTTCACCCTAAATTGAAGAACTACCATGAAAGTTTGCAGGAAAATGCTGTTTCCAACTACAGAAGTCCAGCTTCAACAAGTGGGAAACTTTGCCCTCCCCCTCTCCCCCCAAAAAGCCAGTTCCTTGCCTGTTCTAGAGTAGGTTCAGTCCAAAGGCATTTTTTTCAAGAAAAACCAAGTGCAAGACATGCTGGGACTGTTACCTGGGCTGATGGGGTAAAGCTTATAGGCACCATTGGGGGACCCCTTTAGCAAGTAGTCTGCCAAAGGCCTAGAAGCAATTTGTGGGGTGCAAAGAGCCAGGAAAGAAGGCAGCTGGTTCACATGGAGATGCAGAGCTGCCCCTGGGTCTGAACTGGGAGGCTATGAAGCGCAAGATGTATTTGAGACCTGAGCTAGAGATACGAGTCATGAGCTTCTGGGATACTTCTGAGTTTGGTCCTTTTCCTAGGATGAAAAGGAACTCTTGGGCGACACTGGTGGAAGAAGCTACAGCAAACACTGAGGATGTAGAGGAGAAGACAGGGAAAAGCGAGCAGAGACAGCTGTTTCTTGTATGTCCCCCAGTCAGTCATCCCAGTGCAACAGAGCAGACAGGAAGACACAGACATGATGCCTGGGAGTTGCATCCCATCGTGATGAAATTTTACATTTCATAAATGGAAGCAGCATACCAGCCCTGAGCATAAACTACTTACAGGCCTCTCAATAAAGCTGAGGATTTAATAATTTGTCTTATAGAGATGAGACATGATAAGTTTACTACCTTCTCCCTGTAGTTTATTATCTATTGACATGGTTTTCTTTGCAAATTCCAGTTTCCAATGACTTGCTGTTTTTAGCACTGGAAAAGTGAAATGCAGAATAATGCCCGTTCGCTCTGCTAGCTGTTCACATTGCTCTTCAGCTGGTGCTCTCAGTTGTTCTGAATAGACTCAAAAAGCCATTGAGGTCTGAAGCCTGTTGTCCAAAGCTGGAATGACAATTGCTTGTGTTTTCAAGGAACTGCAAGTTCCTTGAAAGTCCTTCTTCACAAAAATTAACTGAAGTAGGGTGATGAAAATCTGCCTTTATCCTTTGATATAGAAGCACAGATCAGGAAGGGATCTGCAGAATTGTAGACAGCAGTTGTGATGTGTAGCTGCTCATATGGACTTAGCAAGCCTCATCTGGGGTGGGGGGGAAGTCTATTTCTCTCCCACACTCCTTTAACTGAAAGAAAATCTCTCTGATGCCCAGAGACCTTCTTCCAAATTCCACCCTAAGTATATTTATGGCCAGCCTACACTCATTTGTTCTTGTGCCAACATTGTCCTGTTCAAATAGCTCTTCTTCCTCCCTGGTGCTTACCCTTCTGATGTATTTATTATCCTCATGATATAGTTAAATGAAGATGGCTTGTATTCAGAAAGTTTTTTCATCTTCCCCATTGGTTTCTTTCTTATTGACAGAAACCATAAGTGCTTGTCCGAAGCCACCCAAATAACCAAACCAAAACAAAAAAATACCCAAGGGGGGACCCTTGCAACACTCACTGCAGCTGGAGGCTCACCCTGAGTCAACAGCTTGGCAAGAACTGGCTATTCAAGATCAACCCAGATTATTAAATGCCCTCTAAGAGTGTCCTGTTCATTCACTGTTAACTTCTCTGTGAAAATGGGATACAAGAAGAAGAGTCTGAATTTTAGTCATAACCCTACCATTCAGTTGGTGAAACTCCAACAGCTATTACAAGTCAGGGCAATGAGACATCAGCACTTCCTTAACAACTGTGCCATCTTAGAAAGCAATCCATGGAGATTTATGCTATAAATGCACATCTTCATCCAAACATCACTAAAAGACAATGTTATACCTTCATATCAGCAACTACTGCTGGAGGCAGGACCTGATGGATCAGCATCATAGGCCATAACACCCCTTCCTAACGTGCCATTTGCATTCGGTGCTCACACAGTAGCAGGACTCCAACGCACCCATGTAAGAGCATTTCAGGAGAGCAGAAGTGTGATGTGTCATCCTTGCAAAAGCTAGTGTACAAACATAAAGGCCATAAAAAGCCCCATCACACAGATTGGAATATTGATGCTGTCCACCTCAAGATCCGAGGATGTTCATTCCTCAATGTTTTTGCTCAAGCTGAAGTTGGAAAGGAATTAGCTTGGCACACTTGCACTTGGTGTCTTTCTTTTGCAGTGATCCTATTGTTCTGAAACATAATGGGGCAGAGTTTTTCTATAGTCCCACTGGGACTGTATCAAAATTGACATCAGTAATGAAAAGCATGCTGTGTAATGCTGCTGCCTGCTCTTAACACCACAATTTCAGCCAAGAAACAGTAAGTTATTCACATTTTCTCCTAGTGAACTGGAAGGCCTTTTATTCAGGCTCCACATTAAATTTCAGCTGCCCAAAATGGTCTCATTCTTATTCAGGTCAGTGCTTTTGACTTCTTAGGCTTGTACAGTTCCCAGGGCGGGCAGGCCTGCAGCAGCTCTGAGGAGCTCTGTTTTCTGCGGTGTTGTTACTTGATAGCATGTTGATTTAAAGAGCTGTTTTTCTTCAGACTCCTTCAATCAATATCCAGTGAAGGAGCATGGAAAACAAGCTAGTCAAAGACATTGTATTTTCCCCCAGATTCTGAATTCTTATCCACATCCTCACCTTTAATGTTTTCTACTTAGGTCCGTACTTGCAGCTGGAGCCGATTTAAAAGTAGTTCATATCCTTGGCCTTACACCAATACTACTTACGTACAGTTGAGGTATGCATTGCAGGAAGTCAGGCTGATAAATAGACATACTTCAATACCACATGCTGTCAAGCATAAACCTTGTAATAGTGTACTAATAGTGTTTAATTGTGCAGGTTACATTTCTTTAGAAAAGCCACTGAAGAATTCTTTTCCTGCCATTTACACCAGTAACATCCCTGTGCTGAACTCAAGAGACTGAATCATGCTACATGCTGGGAGATGGAGGAGCATCACGAGCCTGGGGAGGACACTGGCTCCTATGGGAGAGATGGCATTCAGGCTGTTACCCTGATGAGAAATCTGAAGCTTGCAGATGCTGTGGCTTAAAAAAAAAATATATCAGGGTCCATGAGAAGCATGTTAAAAGCTGAAAAATTATTAGACTTCTTGAGAACTTGGTAAACTTCCAAAGATAACTCAATGTATATTTATTCCTCTGCATAAACTGCCTGCCTATTTGCATTCATGTCTTTGGACAGTCCCACCACTTTGCAGCCCTCCAGGACGCTGCTCTGAACCGATGGAGTCAGCAGCCTTTGCTTTGGCTGTGCCTTACCCCATGAAGAGAGCTCCATGGGTGCTCACCCCTGAGGGGGTGATGCTCATTCTCTCAGTGCTTTGAGGTGAGGTTCAGGGATACCCAAGAGGCCTGATCACCTCTTCCTTCAAGCACATTGGGACTGAAAGCA
Source organism: Phalacrocorax carbo (assembly GCF_963921805.1). Lineage (NCBI taxonomy): Eukaryota > Metazoa > Chordata > Aves > Suliformes > Phalacrocoracidae > Phalacrocorax > Phalacrocorax carbo. Next base: position 4,391,519 of record NC_087528.1, read on the forward strand.
CCAGCACAGAGCGAGTGGGGAAAAAGAAAACGTGTTTAATTGTAGCCATTCAGTAAATGGTACCTGATGGGCACCAGAAGTGACTGCCTCTGTGAGCCCTGAGCTGCACAAAAAGCACTGGACAGCATTGTGGTTTGCACCAGAGCTCTCTGAAGGAGCTCTGTTTTTCATTTTCTCTTTCCATAGAAGCTGTGCCAGCACAAAGCTGGGGAAACAGTATTTTCTTTGGAAATGCCTCAGAGATAAACATGCTCTCAGAAATGGCTGCAGATAACAGCATCTTCCACATACACCCTGGCACCAGGGGAGGTTTGAACAAGCAACGGAACATCCTGCAGCAGTGCTTTGCTCCTCCTCCATCCTGGGGCAAAGCCTCAGCACCCAGGCAGAGCCAAAGCAGTCCTCATCTGATAGGGCATCCCACCCCTTGATGGGTCCTGGCTCCCTTGCTCCTGGCAGCAAATGCTCAATGGGAGTCTGTTCTAGAAGCTTCCCTCCTCCCAGATTGCCTCGTCATGGTAAAAGCCATTTCACCAGATGCAGCTTCCCGCTAGCGCAACGCAGCGGTGTGCAGGCTGTGCTCATGGTCATCTCTGTCACCGCAGGGCCTGCTGTGAGCAACCCAGTGCCCTGCTGGGCCAAGTTCCAGGGTATATTGGGCACCTTTATATAAAGCATGAGGCCAGAACTGAGCAAAACCCACAGTTTACACCAACGACATGGGCAGAAGGGAGCAGCTGGGAGGAAGGTGTTTTAGCTTCCTTCTAAGAGATCAACCAAGAAGGCATTTAAAACCAAGCCTATGACATGTGACTTGCTTGCATATACTGCGAAGGATGAAACACTGATGTACCTGAGCTCATTGCTCTCTGCTCCACAGGTCTGGGTTTTGGAAACCCCAAAGAGACACGCTGAGGAATTTTGGGACCTGGGGACATGTCAGCACCTGTTTGTAAATGCAGCTAATCCAAAATTAGATGGGAGAAGTGGAAGAATCATTTGTCAGCTCCTGGTCTCCTCAGCCATCTTTAAAAAAATGTCACAGATACATTGACACTTCTGCTGTCGATTTAAATAGCAGCCACTGTCCAGGATCGGCTGCTGGGCGAGGGGGCAACGTGTAGCTCCTGTCTCAGATGACTCACCAACATGCCTGAGAAACTCCTTTATACCACAGACTCCAGTAGCAACCCCACAACAAACAGTTGTCCAGGGCTTGCAGTCGTCCTTCGGGGTTTAGGACGTAATCCTGCCAGCGCTCAGGGAGCAGGGGTGAGATGGCAGTGCTTCGCTGCTCCTTTCTCCTGCTGCCTCATGGCCACGTTGCTGGACTGGGATGCAGGTGACATCAAAACCCCCACTCTGCCATAATATCCTCTGCCCCCAATAAACTGTTCAGTCTCCTGGTCCTGCTTTTTCACAAGTACACGAGTGATAGCAAAACCTCCTCCCCAGCTATTCCAACTGACCCCTGAACTTCTTGAACAAAAGGATGTTCACACCCACGTTTAACCGGGTATTGCGCACTGTAGCGGCTGGGCCATGGTATGGCTGGATGTCTCTGGATCACAGCTACTTTTGTGGAGCTCCACTGGAGCGTCTTAATGCATGAATGCATCCTTAAAACACTGAATTTGTAAAGCAGAAAAAAAAGTACCCTGAAGAAGCTAGTGCAGCCATCCAGTACCTCTCGTCTGCAAAACAGGCTAGGAGGAGTTTCTATTCCAGCCAACACTTTGGCAGCAGGATCCGTCAAGCCTGCCTTTATAACATGAAAATACAAAGCTCCTAGGAGTGACTTGGAAAATCATTTCCCCTCCACCTCTCCTATCATGCTGAGGGCAGGAGCCTTGATTGCAACGCTCCCACCCCTACCCCGAGAGAATTGTAGCTCTACCTCCAAAATACAAGTTAAGTGTTATGACTCTGCTGCTACCCAGCTGTGGGGAGGACACTCCTAAACAAACACTTCTCTCATCTGGACCAAGAGAAACTACAGAGCTTCCTATTACCTCATTGTAATCCGCACCATGACCCTCTGCAGCTGCATCAGACACACCTTCATCCTTCTCTGAAAGCAACACTTGCGCCCGAGTCCACACAGCTTTACTTGCAGGAGTCATTCCTGTCCATACTGTTTCACCAGGGTTAGTGGAGCTGCACGTACAGTGATGGGCAGCTCCTTAATATGGGTTCACAGGAGCAGGCACTTAACTAAGCAAGCTATCCCAGCATGATCTTCGCGCACCAAATATTTTCTCTTCATCTGTCAAGATAACTTGACCAGTATCCAAGGATTTCTCTGGGAAAAACTGAGCTACAGATGATGTAGAATTTTCAATATGACAGTATTACACAAAGGACTTCAGAGCCAATACAAATCAACATCATACGAGGTTCTCATATATCTTCCAAATGAGATTCTGCTCTGACCACACCAGTTCTAGTTTTGGGGTTTTGTTTTGGGGGTTTAAGGGGTTTTTTTTTCTCCTTTTCAGATAATAGTTACAGCAAAGGATTATCTACATTTTAATGAGAAACAAATAATTTTCATAGAAAGCCAATTACTGGAACAAACATTTGCAAGTCCTAGAACATAACCACTAGGCCAAGTACCGTGATCCTTCTTAACAAGAAAAAAAGGGTAATCTTTTATAGGCAACATTCATTTTTATACTTAATTTTAATATTGAACTTTCCCTGCTGTAACTTCAGTTAAGCCATCTTTCCTCCACTGATTTTTAAGTTTCTAAACACACACTAACTCAAGCTAATAGAGTTAGAAATTTACTCTGTGGGAGTTTTTAATGCTTTCAAGAAAGATAATGTGTGTTTATAGCTGAAATCATGTCTTTATTTGGAACCCAATTCTTCAAGCACATAATTATGTAAATAGTCCTTGGCCAGGCAAAAAAAATTGTCTTCAGGTTTTGTAAGCTGCAAGCCAAGGTTCCCAATCTGTTGGAGCTCTGCTAGGAGAGAGCGTGCTAGAGGCGGCGGAGCAGCAAACGCACATGTTCAGACTCAACTCAGACTGTCCCTCAATGTTTGCCTGTATTTATTGCCCATTCAGTGCTCACCCTATTTTTGCACTGTTAAGGAGCAGTTGCTGTTGGAGACCCGGCCACTGCAATTAGCATCACTAACTGTATCACCTACAAGCAGGAACTCGCATCCTCGCTGCCCCAGCTCAGAGACAGGTCCTGCCCACCCAGTACCCCATCCCCAACAGCCACTGGTACCAGCGGCTTTGGGAGATGGGGGTCCACAGCCCAGGAGCCGGCCTTGCAGTACATGATATATAATTCATTGTTCTCGCGTACCCATGAGAGACCCAGGTCTGTGTATACATTCAGATGGAACCGCAACCCTTTCCTACTGCTATCTACCACACAATGTTTATCAGGGCTTACAGACCACTTCCTTTTTAAAACCCTTATTGAAATTTGCACAATAAACAATTTACCCAATTGGTTTTAGGAAGCCCTCAGCCCTTTTCCTTTCAAGGCAAAAGAAAACAGATTTATTTATTATATAGAAGCAGGCTGGGCTCTGGTGGGGCCAGGGGAGACAAGTGAGGGGGCTCAAGGCTCTTGATGTGAGCACGGACACTAGGAAGGGACATACTTGCCCCATGAGACTGTCAGACCTCAAGAGACAAGAGTACATAGCACCTACCCTCCAATGTAGACAGCAAAAAATCACCCAGATCACAGGTTAAAGCCCCTTTGCTGAAGCGTGGCGGCAGCCCAGGTTTCCTGCAGGTACCAGGGCCAGGAGTCCCACACACAGCACGGCCTCGGTCGTTCCCCTCGCACAGCACTGCCTGTCCACCAGTAATCACAGACAGGGCTAGGCTTAGTACCACTGACGTTTCTCCCAGTTGAATGTATAGCCTATTAAATCTGTCTGGTTTGGATGGTCAGAGAGAACCACAAAGCTGCCACTTCACCATCCACTTATAGAGCCTCCAAGCTCCTGGAGCCCACTGGGCCCAAATTTGCTGCAGCCAGAAACAGCTCTGCCCCCAGTTTGTGGTTTTGCTGCCTGGATTTTGTTTTGTTTCCGAGGAAGCTGTGGAAGGCATCCTCAGGCATGCAGGAGCTGCTAACGAATCGTCCCATACCAGATACAGGTGGCACAGCTGGGAGCATGGACACTTTCCCCTTATTAGGTTTGACTTTCAATTATCTTCCAACTTTTCCAGGTGCAAAACACTGCACAGATGTTACATCCCATAGGGATTTGACTGCCCAGTGCGTTAAGGATTTGAAGACCAGGCACTACAAGCCAAGCATGCAGTTGTTCTGAGTTCAGGGCATCATATGGGAGGCCAAGGGAGAAAGAGAAAAGAAAAATCTTTCTGAACAGAGAAAGTACATCTTTAACACTATTCCTACAAAAAGGAGGGAAAAAGAAAAGCAAGGCAGTACTTGCTCCTTGGGAGATGTCGTGCAAACTGTTTTCAGAAAGCCACGCAGCGGTAAGGACTGAGGTATGCTGTGTCCAGCTGAGAGCTACTGAAACGAAACCCCTACCTAGGTGAGCCAGGCAAGGGTCAGTAATGCAAGTGCGGTAGCAAGGGAAGCTTTCAGCCTAAAGCAATTTGCAGGTACAGAGAACTCCAAAGGACAGCAACAGCTTCTCCTACTCTTTTGATAAACCAAGGATTTCTATCAGCCTCAGACCTAAACAGTTTCCTCTCCCTTTTCTACCATGGAAAACCTTCTGTTGGGTTTTTGGTGTAATCTTTAGTTTTTCCTTCTGAAACTGCTTATACTACAGGGCACAGAGGGAAGAAGGCACAGTTATCACCCAGGAGCAGTAGCTTTAATGCAAGATATAAATAATTTACTTTGGTTTTCTCTATCTGCCTGAACTGTTGTCATCTGCAAGGGGCAGAAGAGCCAGGATGCCCTTCCCACCCTGAGAGGGCAGGCAGCTGGTTTGGGCAGTAGCTCCCAGACCGCCTGCAGTTTTTGACCCTTTGCCCAGCCACTTTCAGACCCCCGAGCAGCAGGAACACATTTGCTGGGGAAGTGCCGACCTTTCTGCATGGCAGGAATTCATGGCAATGCTTTGAATGCGAGAAGTGCAGCAGCACTTGGCAAGGGATGCCACATTAATGATATACCTAACACAGACAGAGTGACTTCCATGGTGAAGAGTCCCATGCCTTTTTTTTTTAATGGCCTTTACACCACAGGTCTTGCATGAAATGCAGCCACATCTGGAGGTGAAGGAGTTAACCAGACAGTACCGGACATGCTGCAGACAGAAGGGGAGAAGTCAGGGATGGATACAGTGGCAACAGGCATCTATCAAGTGTAAAATCATTAGTGCTTTCATAAAAATGACGGGTACAACACAGGTTTTTTTTTTTGCTGGAGTGCTCAGGATAGGAAGCATTACAGCTGGAGCTGGGACAGTTCAGTCTTGCAAAATTCTGTGTGTATTCTCTCAAGGCAATGAATACTTGCTGGGCAAGCCAAATGCAATTAATTCATGGTAAGAGCTGGCAAGTACAATTCCATCCCCAGATTTCCACCCTTCGCCTCCATCCTGACACACACATTCTGCCTCCAAAAAAATATACGCTCATCAGGAAAGCAAGCAAGGAGTGCTGTGACCTGGGCTCCAGCTCTGCCTCCAACACTGAGTTCCAAAATTCAGCATTCCCAGGGTCAGTCATTTATTCTCTCTGCTTTGGCTGTGGTTAGCTTCTTTTGGGGAGGGGACAGCAATTAAATCCACAATTAATCATGGTTTTAAAGTACTTCACTACTTCTCAGAACAGAGATGTTACAGATGGGGAAGTGTTAGAAGTGAGCAGTAAAATGCAGTGATTAAGCACCTGAAGGTCATGGATATCCTCTACATGAAGGAGGGAAAACTTCCTCCCCTGCCCCCATCCCTTCTTGATAGCACAAATTAAAAACAAAGCCAGCTGTTCAGTCAGGAGTGACTTTAGGTTCAATCTTTCTGTTTCTTGCTCAATAACCCTTTCATTATAAGCTTCCTGCTGGGAAAGCTTGTGAGCCAAGGCACGCTACTGAACACGCAGCACACTGTCTGCAGAGAACAAGCGCCCAGTGAGCCCGCATCCACGTCTGTTGAATCGTTACAATTTCTAGATGTGATGAGGCAAATCAGAGTGTTTTGGTTTAAAATTAAAAAAATAAAAAGATTAAGATACAAGCTGTTCTCCATGAGAACTAATCACACGCTGGAAAGTTCTCTCGCAATTTGAAGAGGAGGCAAGAAACAGAGGCAGCAGCTCAGGGATTTGCGCACAGCAGGCTGTTCTTGCCCTGCATGAATTACATTCGTGACAACCCTTAACTGAAACAGTTTGTTCACCTATGAGCTAGCTCCAAAATCCTTTGAGGTCTGTAGGAAATTCCCAAGATCCTGGATGGGCTTTTGCTGAGATCTCCATTGTTTGCATGAAGGGAAAATAGGAATATCGATGTAAGCCCAACAATTTGGAGGCCTTGCTAGCAAACACTGGATCTGGACAAGGAAGGCTGAGGAGAGATAAAACATGATCAGGAAACTAGCATGGTCCAGTGAAGAGTGTTTGTGGCTGCTATCTGTGGCTCTGGTCTAAGCCTGGAACAGTTACGTCACCTATATTTGGTACATAAATTGCAAAATTGAGGAGCATCCCACATTGCCTCTGAAGTAACTTCACTTCAGAGGACAGTGCCTCAGAAAAGGCATCAAAGTGGCTCATTCAGTGGCTGGGTGACATGACTCTGTAAATTTATGGAAAATAACACTATTCACTGGTACCTACCTACATACAGCTCCAGGGGAAGGTATTATCATGGTGCTCAGAGCCCAGACAAACCAGTTGCGGGCTGTGATCCAATGGAAACTGCGTGCAGGGAAAGCCTGCTTACTAACAGCCACAAAATCCACATACCGACTCAGGCCAGGAGCATCAAGCTTTCTACCTTCCAAGTACCTCTAGCTCAATTTTCACTTGTGCTGAACCATAATTAAAGGCAATGATCTCTTGTAAGCTTCAGATCAGCCTATGCAAGCTTTGTTTATACAGACTTGTCAGCAATTTAAGAAACCATACTTAATTGGGCTGACTCCATCCCTGTGAGAACACAGAGGTCATTCTTTTCTCTTCAAACACTTCTTGACCCAACACGTTACTGAAACCAGAGCGCGCACACCACTCCTCCCCCAGCCACTTGAGTGTACGCTACATTCAAACAGGTTCACCACCTTCGTTCCCAAAGCTGTCACTTTCTCTCACTCGGTTACTCTTTTTTGGTATATTTATTTGCCCAGTGCTGGAATATCCCATGTCTGCTGACATAAGTGATTGCACAGCAGCCGAGGCTCCTCTCCCACACGCAGAGTATGTTTAGGCTCTTTTGGGGTTTGCACAGCCCAGACCTCACAGGCAGCTGGACTCTGTTCTGTTAGTCATCGATCAATCTTTCGGAGCAGCGGCTGACAAATTTGTTTTAGCACAAGTGTCTAAACAAAAAAAAATCCTACTGCTCTTTTACTGCAAGAATGAAGGGCAAAAAATATCTTTTTTTTTCTGCAGTGAAACCTGAATACTAGCTCTGTTTCAAATGATAGAAAACATAAATGTTATGATTACAGAATTTAGCATGCAAGTGGAAGAGGATACTGCCTTCTACGTCAGAGTGAGATTCCACTCTGCAGCTACAAAAACACGCTAGGGAAGGTAAAGTCGATGCCAAGTCCTAATGGCTTTCAGTAGCCCTGAAGTACACTCAGTTTTACTCCTACAGCAGTGGTCTCTTGGGAGAGTATCACACCCCTTCATCTAAGGCCCTCTAAGCTGATCCTGAGCAAAACAACATTCCCAGGATTTCATCCAGTAATTTCTTTAATTTCCCAGCAGCCTAAGCTAGAATATATTTTTTTAAGATAAATCAAATCTGTGAAAGTTTTGGAGCAATAAAACAGTCTGCTTAATCCTGTCTTAAAGGCAGAACATTCATTAAACAAGCCAGTAGTGTGCTAATTCAGGGGAATATCTTTTTTCCAAAAGGCTAGCATTACAAAATAGTGTCACTAAATACTACCAGAAAAACAATCCAGTCATCTCTAAAGTTCAGCAGTGTTCATGACGACATTCCTGTCCTGAGACTGCCGCCGAGATGTTCTCATACAACCCAGTCATATGGAAATCATAGCTCTCACAGAGCAGCTGTGTTTTTTGGAAGTGACTTCATATTTTTGGATGTTGTCTACCACATGGACTCTAACATCTTCAACAGCAAATAAAGCTCTTCCTTTCATCCCATGCCACATTTCCTCCATGTAATAAAGGTGGTAGATGATTTTTAACTCTACAATGACTTCTTTTTGCTGCCTTCTCTTAAAACACGGGCTGTATCTTTGCAAGCTTCTGCTATTTCTAACCTAAACTGAGCTGAGATTTTACACAAGACTGGAAGGATTCTTCTTGCCACTTGCCTCACATCTGTGCTGATGTGGATCTACTCACTCATTCCAAAACTTGCAAAAGTGACTGTAAGTTCCTTTCCCAAAACTACGTGTTTCATAATGACAGTTCCACCACATGTCCGTCTGACAAACCACAAGGATTGTTGGCTACTGTCTTCGGGAGAGGTCCAGACTGTATGGGACACGCCAAAGCACACCCCTGGACCCTGCCCTGGGGGCCGTGTGAACCAGCAGCTCCGGGGTTGCCAATGGCTGACGCCTCCGCAGCCTCCTGTTGTTGAAGTGATGGTTGACAACTCTTGCAAAGAGAGAGTCAGGCTGCGGTAACACGGCGAGAGGAAGGGCTGGGGCTCACCTTGCTTGCTGGGGGAAGGCAGAAGGAATAATTGTGACCAAAAGCAGAATTTTGTTTTTCATTAGCACCTCACCTTCCCCAGCCTTTCCCCTCGGGCGTGGTCCATGCGGAGGAAGCAACGTCGCTCCCCACACATTCACACAGATGAGCCTAGGTACAACGCCAGCCTGTTGAGTCACAGCACAGTTCTCACAAACATCAGCCAAGGCAAAAGCTAACTCTCCAGTCACCCCTCCTACCCTGCTTTATGCGATAATCAAGTCCTTTCTCAGCCTTCCCTTCTTCAGTAAACAGTGCTCAAGCCTCACTACAAACACCACAGAGATCTTTGCTTTTATCTGCTGGGGAACATACTTGACAAATAAAACCCAAACATTTCCATTTGAAATAACAACCATCTGCACATACTGCTATAGCAGTATCTGCCATTCTGTCTCACCAGTCAGCTGCTCACCCCTGGAAAGCAGCTGCATCTCCACAAGCGCCAAATGGACGTGCACCAAAATGTAGCTAATGAAGCACAGGGAATGCAGCTCCAAGGCCCTGCAGTTAGGATCTGCCCCAGCTTTTTTTTTTTTTTTTTTGAGAAGTTGTGCAAGTGACTCCCAGATCCATCAGCATACAGCTTTTATCAGTTCAGTTCCTGCAGGTCCAGGTCACTATATTTACTCCCTGGCGTGACAGGAATTGATAAAAGAGCATTTGACTTCAGCATTTTGGAGTAAACTCCAGACATACATTGGGATATTCAGCTGTACCAGACTCGGCTCATTTTCCACCTCGCCCAGATCCCTCAGGCTAATGGCAAATTGCAGATTTCACAGAAGTGACTGAGGATCCAGATATTCAAAACAGCACCAGGTTCCTAAAGGGCTTTAGGGAAAAAACTTCTTTTGCTTTTTTAAATCCCTGAAGGCCTTATGTGTTTTTTAAGGTGCCTTTGAAAGTGGGAGGTATCTAGATGCAAGTAATTAAGGCACTCAATGCCTTCACTTCAAGTGGACAGACCTAGAACATCAATGTTTTCCCTCAAGATCTCCATTAAGTGCATTTGCTTTCCAGTTTCCTTACACTGAGAACACTGCTCAAGACCAAGGTAAATCCAGTCTTATTAACCACGTTATGTAGTCTGCATACAATGGTGGAAAGATGCAAAAGTGATAATAGATACACATTTAAAAAAAAAAAGAATCTTACATTAACCACATTTTCTATCTAGCTTAAAATTAAAGGCAGCAAGAGAGTAAGCTTCTTACCAAAAGATAGTAACTCAGCAAGGTAAATAGAAGTAACTGGCAGAGCCTAGGTGATGTGTCCCAGCTACATTTTCTCCATACAACTGCTTGACAGTAGGGTGCCCGACCTCAGAAGCTGCGGTGGGGGCTCCCATTGCGACACCAGGTAACAACCTGATTTTGCAACAGTGCTGGTCCACAATAAGTTCCCAGGTTCTTTCTTGCCCAGGAAGGTGCCCTAAGCAGCTGGCCAGAAGCTCATGAGTGCAGGCTTGTACCTCCCTCATCATTCTGCTCCACTGCATCGACCACTAAATATTTTAGGTAAAGCAGAACATTTTTCTTTAGCCTACACAGTAAGGGACTAAATTCAAAACAATTGGACCAGCAAAACAGGTGAGGAAGAACAGAACCACTGCTGCTAGGTCAGCTCAGGGCACTTCGACTGCTAACACTATTGGGGGGGTGTGACAAGGACACCCACCCGATGGGTGCTGGAACACTCACCTTTCCAGAGGGAAACAGCCTCTGAGTCAGCCGGGATGCTCGTATGTGGGAAGTCCCAAACACTTATGCTCCAGCACCCACCCACCTCAGAGAGCGGCTCAGGGAACGTTATGGGGTTGGCGTAAGATGGTTTGTCCTTCCACAGACCTAACCCTGCAGTGCTTTTGGAAGAGCTACACAGATTGTTTTGCTTTCTTGGGTAAGACCTGTCTAAAATTGAAAATTTGCATACATATAAAAATATATATGCAAGCTTCTGCTAGCCACAAGGGAAATAAACAAGGAAGTAGTCAGGAATTGGGAATAGCAGGGTGTCTTTTAGTTATTTAAGGTATTGGCTGAACCAATGGGCATGCTTTTCCTGTTTTAAATAGACACAATAAGATAAAGGTCAGCAGGGGAATTGGTTACATTTCTCTTTCCCACGTATAGGTATGCTGCTGTAGAGGATGTAATCCTGCCCAGAACACTTTAAAGATACAGAATAATTTGGAGACTTTGGAACTATCATATGATGCTCTGTGCTGATGAAGCCAATAGGTACCAATGCCCTGCAAAAGCCAGAAGAATCTGGGCATTCTGATACTCAAACAGCAAAACTAAATCCTGCTATGTAACTAAGGGATCCCACAGGAAAGCTTACTCAGCATCAAAGCTGACTACCCTGTATACTTATCTTTATAAGAGAAAATATCACATGGCAGAGCAAATATATTTTCTAATCAGCTTTCTTATGCTTCAGCAGATAATTGAACTAGAAATCAGTCTCAAAGTGCACCAAGAGGCTCAATAAATATCACCAAAAAATAATTGCTTAGGCCAGGCAATAAGATACTCAGCAGTGCTCTTCCAGATCTATTAACATGCAAACTTGTTACAGACACTAGGCCATGCACAGAACCCACCTTGATTTTAGTGAGTTACCACCTTATTTTATAATTAAACCCATATATTTTTAGCATACTAAACAATTATAGAAGCAGCTATTTTAGACAAAAATATAAGAGAGATCATAATCTTACAAACCTGCACGTGCTCCTAAGATCAGCAAGAGCCTTCAGTTTAGTGAGAGGTCAGCCTACCTTGCAATTACATTTATAATGCATCCTGGTTCAACAGAAACCAATTATCATCACTGGCAGCTGTAAATAATTCAGTTAATCAATTGCTAGCTTTGAAGTGCAAAGAAAGGGATGCTTCTGATTATAAAAGTACTTTTAAAGACTATATAATTTCTTGAAGGGAGAATATTAAATGGTGGGGTTTATATACACACACACACATTTATATACACACATGCACATGTAGGCATGTATATAAAAGCCCAAGAGAATTTGTTCCATGGAGAAATGTAGAAGGACCTTCACAATGGGTGTTCTGAATGTTGCTTCCTTAGTCTTAAACATGAAATCTAAGACTGACCATGCAAAACATACAGCAGTCTGTCTGAGGTCTCAAGCACATTATATCTTGTATCCAGGTTCTATTTTACAGTTTCCTTATTGCCTCCAGAATCATTACTCTGGAGAACATGCTGTTAACTCAGCAAAAATTAGAACCCTGCTGTCAAGAGCTCAGGGAAAAGCTATTACAGAATCCAAAGCATAAGGTGTGATGTTATTGGAATGTTTCTGAATGAGGAACTTAAAGCAATCTATTTGTTCTACTTTTGTTTTGGAAAAAGAGTAATGAAATATTACTCTTAGGATCCAAAATGAACAAGAGATCCATTCCCTCCCTGTATTATGAAAAAAGCCACATCTTGCAAAATCTGTTTTAATGGCTTATTTCTGGTCCAGGGATTTCAAAATGTATATGGCTATCCTCCAAACCTTCTTTGAAAGAAATGAAATAAGACTGTGTTTTGGTTTAACTTAGAAAAAATATTCTCATTGTATGCAAATTCCTGCCCTCGCCTATGGGAAAAATGCACCATAGTGGCTGCGAGTTACAAAACCTTCATTGTACAGACCATGATGTGTGGTTTGAAAGACGTCTCATTTCACCTTTCTGCTTGACCAGTTGAGCTATCACTGAAGGGCAGAGGTACAAGAAGTCGAACAGTGTTTGGTTCAGGAGTTACACACGTTAGCTTAGGCTTGGTTCAGCAGAGCATCTGCACCCTAGTTTAACCATAAGCATCTCTGTATTCTTTGCTGAATTTGCAACAACAGCAGAAAGTCATCCCAAAGGACAGTCCTCACAGTGACTTTTATCTGAACAAATGTATTCAGTGGTTTCCAAATAAAATACGTAGACCAGGGAATAAGGGGATTTGATATTGAGTTTAATTGCTATTCTTTGGATGCACTCAAATAATACTAGTTTTTGGAAAGGCTGCTTTCTCAACTCATTGTCATACTACCAAGAACCTCTGGCATCCGAACAAACAAAATGAGTGCTGAAGAGGAGTGAGCTGGCTTTGTGATATGGCAATTTAAAGAATAATGGACTTCTAGTGGCAAAGTCTCCACGTTGTGCTATTATGTTAGCAATTATTGCAGAGGAAGTTTGTTTAGGATTTAGGCCCAAGGTTCCCTAAGCGAGGCTTGTAAACAGAATGGAAGTTGACTTTCCTGCTGGTGACAGAAAGATTGACAGCTAACAGCAACCTTTTGTGAGGCAATGACAACTGTGATTATTTTGCAGTTTCACTGCAATGTGATTAGATTTTAATTAGGCTGTGGCTCTGCTGGATTTTTGTATTGCTTAATTGATGGTCCCAAACCAAATAACTTTCACTATGAGGAAAAAAAACCCTGAGACTTGAATTCCCTCCGTCGAATTGGTTTAACGCATTCTAGAGCAGTTTCACGCTTGTAGCAAATGAACCTTCTTTCTTTACGTGCTTTGGATAAAACCCACAGAAAGCGTGGAAAGATCCCCTAACGGACTCTGGACCTGGGTCCAGGTGACTGCCAGAGGCATCTGTTACTGAAAAGCTCTTCAAATTTGGTTGAGAGAAATGGGTTTCTATTTTGATGTAGAGAATGGTATAAATTTCTTTCCTCAGTTCCATAAAACTGTCATGAAGATGAAACTCCTTTTATAATGAAAAAGTAGTTGTCAACAGATAGGCCACTGTGGGTACAATCTTGGTTTTATGGAGATCTGAAAGTTGTCTTATTATCACCAGTGAGACAAAGATATAATGTGGCAGATTCAGAATAAAGGAAGCACCATAATTTCTTTATATTGTATATTTTTATAGCTGTGTTGCTCAGGCCACATTTCTAAACTTGGAGAATTAATATTTTCAGATCTGCTTTCGTGAAGAAAAGAGTAAGGCGTAACAGGATGATTGTTTATATTCACAAGGATAATATGTTGTTTGATTAAACAGATGTTAAAAACAAACAGTAAAACAAATAACGTCTGATAAAATAACTTTGGGAAAACCAAATCAGAATTCATTTCTTCAGTTAGGAACAAGCGTCTAATGGGAAGTGTAGCTGATGAGCCCGTCTCGGAAATTTTTAAATATATCCAGAAACTTGAGCCACAAGCTTATATTTGGCAAACACTATCGAAAATGTTCCAACATCATATGATAAGACTGAGTTATATAAACACAGCCCATGCATGAGAAAGTTGCCTACTTACGCTTCATCAAATAAGAAGATGGAAACGTGCCAGTATATTATTAAAAAGTAAAGACTTCTTTTTCCATTCTCCACAAGAAGGAGTAAATTTAGAGAAGATGGAGGCAGGAGCTGCGTTTGCTTCTTGGACCCACTATCAAAGTCTCCATTCAAAAAGCAACACAGCTTTTTATTTTCTCCCTTTCTAGCATCTAGGTATGCTCATTAATCACACGGAGGGAGGCCACTCTGTGGATGTTCGTGTTCATTTACAAAGAGACTTAAAAATCCTCTAAAATGAGCTAATGCTTTAGTATATGTTGTCCCTCTGTTAGGAGCCTGAGCGTTCCTGTGCAGTTCAAGGCCATTCATTAGCAGCTGCCAGCTATGCTACAGGCCCCCCTCTAATCAGTCATTCCATCATCACTTTAGGACACTTGTAATGCTTGACAGGACTTTAATATAAAACTTCCCAAGGCAGTTGTCAGATGGCCGTGAGTTCTGACCATGATATAATTCACATGTTCAGGAATGTAATTTCATGCTATGCATGTTGCTGAACTGCAAGCTTTTAGTTCTGACTTCACGGTACTTAATCTCTTCCATGCCAAAAATTGCTTCAATAGCATATTTTACGTTCAGCTGAACTGCTGCACTAGCTCAAGGGAAAACTTTGTTTCAAGGTAGATTTAAATCTTGCTGGAAAAAAATCTAATCAGACCATTTAATACAATTTGCACTGTTGCTCCTTCTGCGTGTGATGTGCAGGGGATGCAGAACAGCTCTGCCCGCCTCACGCCTGTCAATGACCAACACACAGCACGTCTCTGCTGCAAATGAGGATTTCTTCTCCTCGCCTGCCCATAGTACTTGTTCTCCAGGGCCTTTCAAGGGACTGGCCTCCCGAACACCCACCTTGCTGGTCTGCTGGAGCTGCACAGGCATTGGAGACGGCTGCTCACTGCTGTGCTGTGCCCTGCGCACCTACGCGGGCAGAGACAGCCCTGCTCCAGGGAAGCCGCAGCCTCACCAGCAAGGCAGATCAAAGAGCAGCATCTGTGGCGTGTTCCATACACACCGCAAAGACTGGAAGGGCCTCACTGCAGGGCAGATCTAGAAGTTAAATATAAATCCCCAAGTACTGCCATACCCACAGAACAACCCTCCTGCTACCACTTTTAAGCTGGAAAGAAAGTGAGGAGTGACTTCACAGGGTGTCGTTCGCGTGGCTCCGTCTCACACTTGTCCCTGTGATTAAACGACCCCTCTGCACAGCTAGCCCGCCCCAAAGCAGCTAAAATGAGTGGCTGAATGAGATGGAATAGCAGTCGTCTCCCACAGATAGTGTGTCAACATCAGGAGCTAACAGTGCCCAGGCCTGAACAACAGCCCTCTAACTCTTGGTAAAAACTGGCCATTTTTTGCAACAGTTATTTGGAGAGCAAGCTGCAACTACCACTTCTCTCCCACACATTTTTCTGTCTCGTTTGCTCCGAACTGTTCTCTGGCCCAACTTGGAGTCTGCTGTCCTGTGTTCAGACTGTAGCTTTCTGCTGGCTTTTTGGGGCTGGCTCCCCAAATACCTGGTGTTCAGGGCCTGATGCTAGGGAGACCTGAGGAGATTTTCCTTCTTTCAAATGACGGATCTGTGCAAATGAGAACTCTCTCAAAGTACTCGGCAGAGTTGATGCCAGTCACATTTGCAGCGTTCCAGCGTTTAACAAAGACTTCACTCTGGGGACAAGAGCATTGTCCAGCAAAGGAGGCGACAGAGCCATCAAATCTATATGCCAGATGTCGGTGTCGTAACTTGTACTGAGACTCCTTTCTCTTTGTGCGCTTGGCCTCGCTGCCTGCAACGTGCATTTCCCAGCTGGAAAGACCTCGCGCACTTCTAACACTGGGAAAAAGAAAATTGCCCAAAGGGAAAAAGTACAAAAGGTTTGCCTCTGCTACAGGAAACTGAAACTGCCAACAGTCTGCTTTGCTGAACGTTGGTGGAATTAGGGTTTAGCAAGGTATCAGCAGTGTGTGCACGGACAGAAACAGCGAGAAAGAATTTCCCAAGTCAGGTTATTTTCTCTCAAAACAACATAGAGTAGAGAAATAAAAATTCAGCGATTGGAGCTCTTCGCAGTCTGGAATTTCAATCAATGAAAAAATCCAGGATTTTTCTAATTTTGTTACCTTCCCGAATTGAGATGCAAATCTCTGTCTCAGGGGTTTATGCATAGATTTAGGTACAGACCTTTCATATATGTGTATAATATTTCATTTCAGCAAGATGAAAATGTTTCATGTCATCTTTCTCTTTTTGATGTTTTATAAACAGTGCAGCTGAAAATTAAGCATGTTAATAGGATTATTACAATTTCCTGTAACAATGAATACGCAACAAAATCGTTAAATTCCTATGAAATGTTTTGAGTTAATCAGATCATCATTTTCCAGTGGAAGACTATTCACTTGGGACTTTCTGACCAGCTGTAACTCTAGCATTTGGAAATCTTTCACCCTAGGAAATTAAGAATATCAGAACCATGAAAACATGGGAGCATGGCGAAGTGCTTGTTGTGGCACTGCAGGGATGCCTATCAGTCGTGGGAGCACCGCAGCACTGAAGTCTTAATTCCTCGTTCTTCTCCTCAATTTGAAACCCTTCATACCTCTTAACACAGAGTATTATATATGTGTGAATACATAAGCAGTTCACTTAGCGTGCAAACAATTAGAAAACAGAAAAAACTCCAGTAGATGGCGCTCAAAAATATCCCAAATTCGTGGCCCTGCGCGGCTCTAAGAGGACCTCAGGGCTGCGCAAGCGGCTCGGTGCAGGCAGCTCTGCCGGCAGCTCGGCGCAAGCGGCGCGGCGGCCGGGGGATGCGGGACGAGGTGCGGCTCTGGCTCAGCGATGGCACCGCGACCCTGCGCGGAGCCCTTGCTGGAGGCAGGAGGTGCTCGGAACTGCCGGACCCGTACACAAGGGCTGGCTCAGCGGCGGCACGCGGCTGTTGCTCACCCGTGCAATGGGAAACGGGGCCAGGCATGTCCCGGTTCCACCCCAGTTCCTTCTTAGCACCCTGCTCTGCCATGCACAGCTATCGGTTGTACTTACTGGGCACTCTCTCAGTGTGAAGGTAACAGAAAATACACATAAAGATAACGGATTAAAAGATGAGTCCTGTAAAAACACAGCAAAGTTTTAGAAAAGCGCTGAGATCGGGGCAGGTGCAGAACAGGACCTGCGGGGTAGGGGAATGTCTGTCTGTCTGCCAGCTCCTGTGCACTTGTGTTGCTTAGTAATGGCCAATTCCGGTCCTAGTTTTAGATTTTGTAGCTCTGACTGGAAAGAGCTTGTTGTGTTACAAAGGTGATTGAGTAGCAATTCTTCAACAGAAGCACAAATGGTTTTACCATCACCAGGGGAATGGTTTTTATTGACTATTTTGACCAAAGTCCAGAGTAAAAGTTGATACCATCTAAAGAGTCCCCAGCTGGAGGCCCATGGGAAATGATCTAATGACCAGGTCCCCAGATGTCCCACAAAGCCACTGCCAGAAGTGCATTAGCAACAACATGCTGTGATTCATCAGATGCTCCAAGGTGTCCAGCAACACTTCGTGTGGAGCCCAGATCTCCTGGCTGTCATCTGCTTTATACAAAGACAAAACAAAGCCCTTCTTCTAGGAAGGGAACGGATACATCATGAGCAGCAATGGTGAGAGCCTTTCCAAGCTGGTGGCTAATGTGCTCCAGTCCTTCTCTGGAGCACTTACATCTGCTTTAACATTATTATGAGCGAAACACATGTGCACATGGTTTTTGCCTGATTTTTTTTTCCCCATCCTGAGCTCCAGGCTTGATGCTTTCACTTCTGGTCACTTTACAGTCCAACTGCACTTTACTGTGTCTGGAGGTAAGTCCCTCTAGTCCTGCTTGGCGTGATCAAGCAGCCCAGGCTACAGTGAGGAAGAGGTGGCTGCTCAGAAGAGCCATCTCAGCCCCACTATTGTCAGCACACAGTGGGGCAGAACTTGAGCAAGTCAGTGAATGTGATGTGAATGCTGTGCCCAGCACTGACAACTTACGTCTTTCACAATAATCGGAGCTGGTGGCAACTGAAGCTATGATGCCTCTCATGTCCCATCTGCTGTGATGGAGGACCAGAAATATTTTCCCCAAGGGAAGAAAAGCTTGTTTTCTAGATTGTTGGGGTTTTTTTAAATTTTATTTTAAAAGGCAAATGGAGGTGTTTGTGCTGTTACACTTAATCACTCATCTTGCAAGAGCTGAAATGCTGGCAATAACTTGACCATCTTTCTGATCTGGCACAGGAACATTATTCACTTCAGCAGTTTTGCCTTTGGGCAAAAAGGGCAAGGGGTGACAGGATGGCTTGCTTAAGCCTGGATCTCATTAAACATAAGCTGTACCAGTTTTGTTCCAGATCAGGCAACAATTGATCCAGTCATTAGACTTTCTATTCATAGGGAAATGGCTAAGAGATTAGGATGTTTCTTTACAAATTTATTTTACGAGCCAGAGTGATGGCTGAGCAGCACGTTGCTTGTGTGATAGCAGAGGTCATTCTTTGAAGCACCATCAGTTGGTAGGCAAAGAATGACATTTTCTTTGTCTCTATCCAGCGAAAAACAAAACAGAAGTGGCAACACAGATGGTCATACATAACATACCCCATCGATTCCAGGGGACTAAGCCTACTCACACAGACTGTGTATCTGACCCCAGCAGTCTTAACTGAGGAGCTCTTGAGTTACATGATGTGAAGCACAGTGGGATTTTAGCTCTTCCATTACATGGAAGATGAGGAAAAGTGATCGTGGCTCAATTCAGAGGAGCAGATATCTCACCACAAGAAGCTCGAGCAGGCTTGTGGGAGCAAACATTTCTTAACCATCAGGCTGCGAAGGGAGTGAGGGGGTGGTGAGCACTGGCTTACAAACAGACTTTCATTTCAGCTGCAGCCCCAACATGCCCGGCCCTTCCAGCAATTATTCTGGCTCTCGGCCATCAGTCCTGGGAAGAAGCTTCCTTTGGGAGAGTGCGCTTTTACGCTGCAAGTATTAGAAGTTTACATATCTCAGGTCATTTGCCCCTATGTGTAGTCAAAGAAGCATGTGTGTGTGGATATATGACCTTTTCCTTTTTTTTAACCAATACAAAAAACTCAAGATATTAAAAAATGGACTCGTGACTGAATTTAAAAATAAAAGCACAGCTATCTCCTACAGCTTTGAGATGAGGAGCAATAAGACTAATATTGCAGATTAATACTCTGAGTACCTCAGAGAAGAATTACCATATGAGAACCTAATCAGATTTTGTCACATGTGGTCTGGCAGAGGGGAAGGTGGGAATACGAAGTCTTTGCATCCTCCTCTCTGCACTCTGCCCAATGCCTACGGAGGGTTTAGGGTTGCCAACTACCCAGATCGACAAGGGGCTGCTGGGCTGGTCTTGGAGAACACGCACTTCAGTTTGTCCCTGTCACAAATTGAACGCAAGGCTCATTTGAGGGATGATTTGGGCTCCCCTAACTCACCATTTAATCTCCCAAGAGCTCGTCCTGCTAAATACTGAATTGAATTAGCTTTCCCAGGGACAAAGGTGCAGTATCAAGAGGAAGCTAGCTGCAAACCATTTCAAGCTGATAGCTTCTGTTCCCTTGCCAGTGCATTTCCCTCGAGAAGCGGTGAAAGTTGTTCAATGAAGCTTTTGTGTTCTTCTGGGGAATCTCAGCTAATTCACATACAGGCATACTTTGTACTTTTTTTTTCCTTTGTTAAGCAGTCATTGTACGATCTGCAGCACAGTGAACGTGCAGGCAAAAGAACAAAGAGCAGCAGGCAGCGAGAATGTGACACCATCTCTTCCCATGCAGCTCTGTTGCTGCGGCTCGGCCGGCTGGATGTTATTTTAGTGGCTGTGCATCCCACCCATGCGTTTCTGTGGACCCAGAAGCCGCGCTGCTGTGACGCCTTGTGAGCTCGAAGCTTATTCATGTTCAGGAATGGGAGGGTCAGGGCCATCGACACACACCAGCATCCTGCTGCCTATTATTTCCTGCCAGCGCTGGCGTCGCACCAAGCCCTAACATGACAGGTGGATGGAGTTCACAAGGAAATAATGTCATGGGCCAGTTTTCCAGGAAAGCTGTTAACTCTATTCACAAACTTGGGCCTTCAGATTGAAAGGGAATGTGGCTGAGAAGAGGTGGTGAAGGGCTGCTCTGGTGTTATTTACTTTTTTTTTTCTTTAAATAGATTATTCACTGACTTCTCTTGCTGCAGTACAGAAATCTTTACCTCTATATAGTGCCTACCTCTTCAAGAGTAGACTGTGGCTGAATGCCTTATAACTTACAAAACCACGGGGGTACTGCCTTTGCAAATCCCAAATGGCCATTTTAATTTCAGTCAGATTGCAAAAGATGGTACGAAATGAAACTTCTGCCTTTTGCTGAGCTAACTGGGAAACAGAAAAGGAGAAGAAATATGAGGTGTAATCTAAGACTGATGTCAACCTGGGGACTTCAGGCATTTTTTAAGAATGAAACTGAGGATACAGCCAAGAATGTATCAGGAACAAGACTTATATGTTTTAGAAGCACTTGTGTAAAGCTCTACTATCCCTCCATGACTTTATGCAGTGTCCAACATTTGCTGTTGCGTGTTCTTCTCTTTCTTTCCTCTTTTCCTCTCTGTTTTTAAAGTTTAATACTTTTTTCTCTTACTGTAGGACACACAAAAGAGTTGTGAAAGCAATCAATTTAAAGAAAAGTGTTTTTCAAAAATGCCATGTTTGCCACAAATGCAAAGTTTTGGATGCATGAGTTAGGACAATAGGACTCCAACTGGCTGCTCACAAGAGGAAGGATTAGGTCCTCTGTCATGTTAATAGTGACATCAACAACCTGAATAAAAGCCAAAAATTCAAGTTGATTCTGCAGTTTAATACTATTGTTCTCCCACATGGTTTAGCCTGTAAGATCTAGTCTACACTTAGAGTTTTGCCAGGATTTATGTAATTTTTCACATCATACAGTGCAATTCTTGATATGTTAATGTACTTTTATGTATAAAAGCTCTTTGTAATTGACAAAGATTTGTACTGATATAGCTAAAACGTCCTACGGTCTAAAAGCATCAGAGGTATTGGAAATACATATGCAAAATTATGGCTGCCCATATAGTTCTGCTTTTGTTATTTTGGAGCCCATTGTAAAAACAAATTAGGTGAAGCCTGCTAATAATATGCAACAACCTCTGTCTCAGTAGCGTAGCCCTGGGCTTTGCTCTGGATAAGCAAAACTGAGGCAAGAACACGGGATATTCCAGAGGGCTTGTTCCTGGCCTGACCCTTCCAGATCCTGATGAGACCTTCAGGCCTTTCTCCATTCCATACTCTGAGCCTGGTTCCTATTCTGTAGAGCTGCAGCGATGTTGTACATGCGTTGTTCAGTAACAGGAGCTCTCCCAAGTGTCCAAGGCAGAGAAACTTAATTATTGACATAAGCCCGTGAAACTAACCTTTCTCTCTTTTTCTTTTTTTTCTAAACCTGGCAAATTATGCTATCAGAACCACAGTCACGTACAAAACATGACATGTTAAGTGACTGGGGAATCGTAAATTGGGCGTTTTGACTTGAACAAATACTAAGCATTGTCATACTAAACTGATTATTATTTTAAAATACTGTCCCAGGCTATAACTGGCTTTGTGTACAATAGCAATACAGGGTGTAGTTACAGACACAATTTCCTGTGCTTAGGTTTTGAAATTATTATTTAAGATCCCCGTAACATTTGCCCGGTGCATCAGCGCAATTCCCCTATTAGATAATTTTCTATCCTTGTGAGGGCAATTTTGCTTGCGCAATGCTGCCAGAGCTTTCAGGAAGGGAGAGACAAGCAATTGCGACAATAAAATTTGCATCAGCTCCCACCCAACCTCTCCCAGAACCAAAATACCATTTGCCGTATTCAAAGCCTGTTCACACCAGAAGAGAACGTGTTTCTGAACTGGAAAGTCATTGTGATCTCCACAGGGTTGCATCCTCCAGGCTGACGTTTGTCTCTCAGGTTCCCATGAGAAACGCCAAACGGCAGTTGTGGAGTTCCAAACGGCTTTGTATCAAAGACTTGGTGGATTGCATGACCCAGCATCCAGGCATGAAACCCCGAGTCAGTCCAGATTATGTCATCGTGTTCAAAAGCTGAAGCCAAAATCTTGCTGTTTGTAGCTGACCAGTTTGAGGGGGTTGACCCTTGTAAAAGCATTGTAAACATGCCCTTGTAAAGAAACATTTCAGATCTAACAATATCACCCGTTTCTGGAAAAATGAAGGTGCTGAGCCTGCCACACTGTACTCACGTAGCACCTCTCCCAGAATGATTGTTTTTTAAGAGCTAAAAAGAATGTATTGTTCCTGTGTTGGAACCAGGACAAGGGGTGCAGGGAGAGAGAGGATAGTAATGAAAATGTCTGTAATATGTAGATTTGTAGGAGGAAGAAACACAGACTGTGAGACTTTTGTTGGATGTCATCATCAGTCATTCAGAAAAGATACCACTACTTCAGATTGTCCCAAAATCAAAACACACAAATCACAGTGGAGAAGCCTGTGCCAGTTTCTAAGGCCATGTGGCAATTTAGTGATGAAACACATGAAAACACCTTCAATGGCATGAGGTCTGACTAAACTGTTCACAACCTCTGCCTTGCTCCTGCAGGACACCAGGACCAGGTGCTGGGATTCTTCCCCATAAAGTTACTATTTGCTTCTCTGAATAAAGGACAAATAAGAGTGAATTCCTGTGCAGGCTTTCATTCACTACTAGGTATGAAGATGCTTGTGCATGTACCTTGTCTCACCAGGATACAGCCGATGATACAAAGCTCAGCCATGTGTGCTATGGCAGCCCTATATTACCTAGAGGCCTCTCAATCTGTCAGTTAGCTGGTATTAGGGGACACCATGTTGTATCTGAAGCTTTGCTATGTTAAGAGATCATGCCTAGGGTCGTTGCAATGCTGTCTGTCACTGCTTACATGCTGCTTAATACCTAGATGCCCTACAATTAGCAAGGCAGAGGGTGGTGCAGGCACTCTGCTGCGTCCTTGTGTACGCAGTGCAAATATAAAAGAGAGCAGAGATTAGGGAAATGAAATCTCCTCTAGCAGCAGCAGAGCAACTCTTACTCTCATTTACCCTTCCTGAAAAAAATGCTCCCAAAAACCCATTGCCTCTATTCCACTGCCTTTTCTTTTGGCTTAGAGCAGAGCCTCACCTTGCACCTCTACTTTCCTTCCACGTGCCACATGCAAGCTCGCCTGTATGGCAGCGATGGTGAAGGGCGGACCCGTGTATGGGAAAGACTTCTGAAGAGGGAAACAGGCTGCTTCTGCTCTGGACTCAGCCTGGAAACCACATGTGTAGTGGAAATCGCTGCATCTCTACAGCCCCTGCAATTCTCTCCTCGGCAGCCCGCAAAATTCCACTGAGGAAAAAGAAATGGGGAGGGGGAAGAAGGAGTCAGAAAAACTATTGTGTTCCCAGGGAAAAAAAAAATAAACAGCCCTATTTAGCTTATCCAGCTTTGCTAATGTCAATCACTTTTCTCATTTTAAACAGGAAAGACACTACTTTAGTCCACCTGTTCCATTATTTATCATGCTATGCATTTCCCATGAATTGTCACTCATGCAAAACCTGTACATCGTAAGGGGACACCCTAATATTTTTAATGACCTTAAGCAAAGTGATTGACATTAGACACCGGTGTCAGATGTTCTGGTGACGCAACATGTTCTCCTAGCAGCAGGAAAGCTTCCTGCCGTGATTAAGTTAGGGCTATGGAAGTGCTAAAATGTGTTGTCAGCTTTCCTCTGATGCAAGTGATTTTATTATAGCGTCTGGTAACCACGGAGTGTGGCAACGCAAATACTGACTCCAAACATCCCCTCCCATACATATAGCTTGCTCTATTTAAAACACAAAGTGCACTTTGCAAATCCGGGGATAAGTTATGGATGTAACAAGCTTAAACCATGGAGGGCAGAGGAAATGGAGGCACCTAAGCCAGAATGCCTGGGTGATTTCAGCAGGAGAAGCATACGGCTCTGGATGACCTGCAGAAGGCTATCCCCTGCGGCACCTGTTTGGCAGGTGTGCTCTGCAGTGGCATCGCCACAGCCACTGTGGGTGCCAGAGGCTCTGGGGAGCAAGGAGGAGGCACACCAGCACAGGCCTCGCTTGCTGTAGCGGTGGAAAGCAAAAATCACATCCAGGCCTTGAGTCTGAAGAAAGTAAGGGAAGGGGAAAAAAAAAGAAACCCCTCAAAAAAAAACAGGAAAAAAAGGAGGACTCCATGCAGCCCCTCTGCCTTCTGACACCCTCATACACACTGGGGTGGACGTCTGTGACTTGGCTCAGCACTACTTGTCCTTCATGATATAGACAAAGACATGTTCTGGTTTGCTTCAACTGGGGACCAGCCCCTCAATTATTCATTACCTGAGGAAAGTTGGAAGACCTCTGGAACACAGGAGTTACAAAATCAAACATCTCAGACACACCCAGGGGGCACCTGAGACCTGCTTTTCATAAAGATTCGCAATCCCAAAGCTCATTCAGCAAACACTTACTACGCAGATGACTTTGCTTCCACAAGTGATGATTGATAGTTGTGTCTAAAACTGGCTATGCCAGGAAGCGTCTGCAGAACTGACCGTTACGATTTTTCAATAACTGAGCTGTTAATCAAGCTGAAGAGGAATGGGCTATCAAACCAAAATCCATAGTCTATAGCGGTGTTTGGAAGAGATCAGCAGTATGTATGTTGACAGTAATTGTAACAGGTGTTTTTCTACAAAAACAGAATCATAAAGCAGTCAAAGTTGAAGATACAAACTATCCTGATAGCAATACAAAAAGATTTTCTAAAGGTCTAGCAGCACTGAATATTATTTTAATGACATTTACTCTTTAATTTTATAGCAAAATAATCAAAAGTGCTAAACCTGACCACTTAAATTTACAAAAAAGTCTCATGTTTTAAGCTATAATCATACCTCGTTATTTAGGTTAGACAATATAATTACACATTTCTACCTATTTCTATTCAATAGTAAAACAAAATTAATATTAGTTGGTTTTAAAAAGGGGGGAAGTACCACAGATATTGGGAGAGGGAAGTTACATAAAACATAAGAATCAGCTTATAGAGCAATCTGCAGGTGCGTTGGTTGTTATTGCTTTTCTTTTTTGAGCTACAAGTTAAGTCACAGGCAATCTGGGCCGTAAGCTTGCAGTCACTTTAAATGCTATGACTTCTCCCTTGGTCAAATGTCACAGTGTGTACTTTAAGGAGATCTCTGGCATTTCAAGTCAGTTCAAATTATTTTCTTAGTTCTCACCATTTCCCCTTCCAACATGATCAGCATGTTGGAGAACGCAGTTATGACAATTGCAGATATGAAGACACTGTTTTCTGTGAAGAAAGAGTGGTTTTTCTTCCATCTTGGAAAGAATCACTACCAAGTCTGCAGTAAGAAAAATACTGAGTACTTGCAGAATTTTTAAGGGTCTTTCTTAATCCATTCCATTTTCATTTCAGTTCATTTCCAAAGTTAAATTAAAACCTGCAATCTTTCCTACTGATAAATAGTCAAGTTGACTTGCAAAGGTTCTGCCTTCTGTCCAGCCTTCTCTTGGATGTCTTTAACCAAACAGGGTTCGCTGATTCGCCACAAGCGCCGTCTGGCTCTCCCGCCTCTTTGCTTTCTTCTTTTGCTGCCTGATTTTCCAGCACACTGCACTAGAAGCCAGCAAAAGGAGTCCTGATGACAAGACGACTAATCCAAACACCGAGATGATCGATCCATGGGAATTGAAGCTGTATGCCACAGCTGTAACCACAATGCCGGCTATGAGGATAACCACACCGAAGGGGATGGTACAGCGGTAGCAGGAGAGCTCTGCGCCCCCTGTTGCTGCAGTCAGCTGGCATTCACTGACAAGAGGGATGGTGGTTATCACACAGTCATTGTTATTACTCTTCTCTGTGGTTACAGAATCAGGATGCTTCGGAGCACCCAGGATCTCTTTAATAGGTTCGTTTGTCATCTTGATTGTCTTTACTTAGTCAGTTCTTAGGCTAGAGCAGGCTCTGCTGAACACGCATTGCACTGTGGAGAGAAAAGCATAAGTTCAAGAAGTGTTACTGTTATGTGACAAATGAGTGACGCAGAAGTATCCCGTGTGGGATCGCAAACAAACAGACACTCTGACCCGGCAAGGATTTATGCACAAGATTAATTTTAACACTGCTGATTGTGGTGGATCCGAAACAATTGTTACAGTAGTCATCAGCATGCGCATAAGTGCTAGAAAGAACAGTGTCACAGACCAAGACAGACACCAACCTCAGAGTGTTGTGGGCCAGATTCCACTTCAAGTCACATCTTAAAAGTCAGTATTTCTGGATGCAATTTAGATTTCAATAGCATTACATCTTCTGACGAGGAGGTGAAGTTCATAGGCTGTTTTGGTTAAAAATTCTACTTTTGCTCACACGCTTTTCCACGCTGTTTCTTTATATATACACCTACACACACGCATTACCCAGATTTGCTCCAGTGCACATCACGATAACATGAGCAAGAACTGGCCTGGCAAAAAACAGGACTGGACATTGAACCCTTTCTCAAACAAAAGCTACTTGCTGACAAAATTCAAATGGTCATGACTAGGCATGGATGTGAGGAGAATGGGGATGAAAACAGTTCCCTGCATTCAAATGCCAGCTGAAAGCTGGTGAACTTACCATTACAGCAACATCAATGCCAGCCTGTCAGCTTGTCGTTTAAATTGGCTTAATGCAGAAGTAATGGGTCCCTTATAAGTCCATGAAACCACACCCATGTTACTGTGTGGGAGGGAGATTTACAGTCACATTCACTCAGTTACAGTAGGTTGCTTTCCTCCTGTCTCCACATCATATACACACCCTCAGTCCTACAGACGGCAGGCACAGTTTGATTGCATCTGCATTATGGTGCACAACAGCTTTTGGCTCCATGGAGCCCCATGCAGAACCAGACTCCACCTGATCAGGGCCAGATGAGCCTGTTGCTCTCCGCTGCTACGACAGACCTCTGCCATCTCACTGGGACTCTACTGGGGTGGGGGCCACCCTGGGGTCTGCAGTGAGCCACTGGCACTGCTGTGCTGCCTTGGGCCAGGCTGTGCGCTCAGTGCACTCCACCGCGTACAACAGACTGGGACACTGGGGAACCACTGGGTTTTCCTGCTGGGAGTAGCTCACAGGACTCCTCTGCCACTTTGCCATATGGGCTGTGTAGCTTTTGCTCCTACAAGCAGCATGGTATGCAGTTCAGAGAACAAGGAAGAGCGTTGGCAATGCAGTAATGCTTTTATCACTTTTATCACCTTCACATCTGTGACTAGGAAGTTAATTGCCAGATACTTGTATTCTCTTTTTCCTTTCCCACCACTCCCACCCTTGTTGCTAAGATATATTCGTCCATTGTGGAGAGCCCTTGGTTTTGTATCTCAGCACCTCATATAATGGACTGTGTATTTTGCAAGAAAGAGGATTTCACTGTTTTTAAACACACACACACAAAAGGGCTATACTCTGTATCTAGTCAGAGAGTTCATATCCGAGTTTCCTTGAACCCTGATGAGATCTGGTTTGACAAAGCTTTTGTTCTACTGCTCTAAGGAAGAGTGCTTAGCTCAATATTGTATCTTGCTGTACACCTTCAGGGCTCAACCCTGCAAGGACCTGAGCAGCCTTTCCCTCCCAAATGACAACTGAGCACAGCACAACCAAGCACACACTGAGCACTGACAACGCAAGAGGCAATAGGCACAAACTGAAACAGGAGGTTCTGTCTGAACATCAGGAAACGCTTTTTTATTGTGAGGGTAACTGAGCGCTGGAACAGGTTTTGGAGTCTCCATCCTTGGAGATATTCAAAAGCCATCTGGACAGTCCTGGGCAGACTTCTTTAGGTGACCCTGCTTGAGCGGGACAGGGGGGTGGACCAGACAACCTCCAGAGGTCCCTTCCTCCCACAACCATTCTGTGATTCTGTGTGTTTCTGTGAAGGTACTTGGTATCTCCAAGGGCAGGCAGGGGATCGGATCAGTACTTATCAGACAAAGCAAATACATCTCTGCTGACACCTTAGATATCCTAGGTTCTCCTAGGTTCTGTTGCTTTGTCCTTCAAATTCTAATCCATGATTAAGTACCTTTTATATCAGTTGAAAGAGCCCAGGAAAGCCATGGGGTTGCTGTAGAGCGTCATCAGTCTGTCCCCACATGTATCTGAGCCACAGTTCTGCATTTTCAATAACGGCTTACACGGCAGTGAGACTCACACTGGTGCCATTATGCTGCTGCATTACTTATCCATAAAACATTACAGAAGTTCAGCACAACAGGAAAATGTGGTCCCCAAATGTCACCTTTGTTTTGATGCTACCATAAGCCAAATTCAATTTGTTCAATATTTTGTTATTAAATTTGAGGGCTGAAAAAAAATAACCATTTTCCATATAAAAGGTTTCTTAGTTCCAAATACATTGTAATAACTATTCAAAAGTGCAAATACTCCATATCAATCACAGAAATAGGGCAACTTCCCAATAACTTGAAAAGGCTTTGGATTGGGCTCATAATAAACATGATTATTCTGAAAAACTTTAACATTCAACAAAGTATACTTATTCCTGTCTCTAATGTCTTTGTCCCCCTGCTTCATATACATCCCCAATGAGCACTAAATCCCTTAGACATCTTATACAGAGATTTATGAAGAAAGAAGATATATTTATACAGTCAAAACTAACATGAATTTAAAAAAAAAATCTCCTAAACTACCAAAATTAAGTCAATGGCAAAATACCTGTTCACTTCTACAGAGGACAGCTCTTGCCTGCAATAGGATGTAAGCAGACAGGCATTCATAGAAAACAAATAAACAAACCTCTATTGAAATACCATAAGTTAAATAAACAACAGACCTATTTGAAGTGCGAGTAAATGTATTCAGCCCTAGAAAACAGGGCGCTAGATCCTCATTGCCAGTGAAGTCACTTCTGACTTACGCCAACAGGTGACTTGGTTCATATTTCAGGGTAAGAAATTTAGGCAAAGATACCCAGCAAGGCCAGCATCCTCTCACTGATCGCACTAGGAGTACTTTCTTAAGGAGCTACTTTGACCTGGAGGAAGACACTGTTTTCTGTGGCAATCTGTGGCTAACCCTGGACAAAGGGGAGAGGAATGTTTTACCCACCAATAAGTGTAAGTTGAGACTTACTGAAAAGACATGAATCCACCAGCATGCACACCTACCAGGTCCATGAGAAATCCATCGTAACAAATCCCTTGGCTCAGTAGCAGAGGAAGACTGCTTAAGGAGTCTTGTATGTCAATTCAAGGCAGAGTCATGCAGCAGTAAGAGCCGCTCCAGGCTTTGAAGTATCAGATGTTGCTGAATGATGAGTTGGAGGTGACAATATTCTAGCATGAAAGTTTCCTACAAGAAAAGTTGATGGATTTATCAGCTTCTTAAGAAAAAAACCTCATGCGTGGAAAAGCTCCTGCTGTATGCTGACCCCTGCTCCTAACCTAACCCAAGCAGGAGATGTTCTCCCTCTGGCTCTCCTAGTGGTTTCTGCCTCTTTTCTTGGCAGCAGCCACCCATTTCTGGCCCTATGTAACATTTTCCTTTGATGACGTGACGTCTCGATGATGAGTGTCACAACCCAGGCAAGTCCCCCAGAAAGAGCCAGGCAGGAAAAGGTAATGCATATGAATTTCTACAGTTAAAAACCTCATTTTACTTCATTTCTATTGTTCACTTCACCTATGTGAATCAAAGAACCAAATCATGGCTCAGAATACTTCAGGTTTGTCTCTTCTGTGTCTCCATTTCTTTGAGCAAATAACTTAAACTCCCTGTGCCTTGGTTTTCCTCACTGTAAACTGACAGTGACAACATGCTTTCCATTAAAAAACCCTTTTAAATCTAATCTGCTGTAGCAAAAACCTAAATAATATAATCTCCAAAACTCCTCTCAAAAAAAAAAAAAAGGCAAACTGAGTCCAAGAATTCACTGTAACAAACGTGATTCCATTATATTTACTGTTCTTCATTCCTCTAATTTTTAAAAATGAGATTCATAACTCAAATAGGGACAGGGCAGAACCCGCAGCAGGGCAGTGTGACAACTCCGCAGAGAGCGGAGTGATGGAAATTGTTATCAACTGCAGAAACAGCTGTGAAATCACCAAGCAGCTGGGTAAAACTTACGAAGCAGCAGAGATTTATGTTGCTAATCTTATTCAACATTCCCTTTCTATATGTGCATGATTGTGGAATATCATTTTGACACTGAAGCAGGAGCTCCTAAGTGGGGATGACAATAAATTAATGAGAATAAGTTCATATAATGATAAACTTCAAGGGCTTTTTCTCCTTTTAACTTATTAAGGCCATGCTAACATTTCACAAACACAAATATTTACAGGCACAAACTGCTGCTGTTCTTCTCTAGATGATCCTTGGAATGAGCCTGTGACATAGCTCAAGTATATTTAGCCTATTATTGAAGTTTGCTAATAATGAGGCAGTCTCCTTGCTTCTCTCCTTGACTATATTCTTGGGCACACTACCTAGCAATTAGCTTGACTTTTGGAAAAGTTTGGAGGGAAATGCAGAAAAAATCCCACACTGTAGATAAATAATCCAGATTACAGTCAAACAAAAGCAGACCTCTGAAACTAGTTTGCAGTCAGCTTCCACTCGTATTACAAGAACGGTTACATTTGTTTGCAAAGCTCTTCCTAGTGCAATTGTGCCCCCTAAGCCACGCCGCTAGCATCATTCTTTGAAAAGACTCATTGCTCTGTCCGTCATTTATTGTATTTGCCCTTGACTACCTACAATTTAGGTAATTTTTTAAAATAAATGTCTTTATCATAAAAACCGTCAGAGTAACTTTTACAGACAGGATCTCTTCCTTCCTCCCTTTCTCCCTCACCACAGAGCTGAGAAGCAGAAACATGTGAAATCTATACATTAAGCTTCCAATAGTTTACCTCTGAATAATTTCAGTGTGGTGCTCTCTCAGGAGGCGTCCCACATACCGAGTATCTCCGTGCAAGTGCAAAGAGCTGGTATTTCTCAGCCGCTACAACCCTTTACCCTTTTTTGCATTTTACTCAGAACCAGTGGGATCCACTTAAGTTTTCTGCCTTCAGGCTCTGGACCTGATTCTCTGTATTTTGCATAATATTTCAGACACCCTCTTTTGCTTATGTAAAATTCCAGTAAATCGTTATGCCCGTGTTTCGCACTTGGTTTTGCACTGAAGCGACTATGGAAAACAGCGTAAGGAGTCCTTCTGTACTGAAGGAGAGGCAGAGTTCATTTGGAATTCAACAGACTACAGTAATCCCCAACGCAAACCCGCAGCATTTCCCCGTGGGGACACTCCTGGAAATACAGAACTCGAGTTTGTACTTACAAGGCTCCAGGATCAGGCCCTGAACTGCGGGGTAGGAGGCGAGCACATTACACTCATGCCAACTGCCTGAGCCTCGCAACGCCGCTGAGTTTCCACCACCAAGTTTTCAGGTAACACAATTACCAGATTCAAGCACTCACACCTTTTTCGTGTTTCAGGCGTAGCTGGAGGGTAGGATGGGAGCCAACACGCACCTCCACAAACAAACCTTGTTATCTGCGAAGCGCAAAGCTTTCAAACGCGGCTGTTAAACGCCCCCCACACCTAGAGTAAGCCCCGGCGAGTCACGCCTATCCCCGAGCACCGATGCAAGCGGCGAACAGGCAAGGAAAGCTTTATGCACGCTTTAGCTTCCAGCCCGGCGGGGCACACGCCGACCCGCAGCGCGGGGAGCGCCTCCGGCTGCGACCACCCCGAAGCTTGTAAGACCTCATCCCCCGGGAAAAGCCCCGCGGCGCAGGGGCGGGAGCGGCGCCAGGAACCGCCTCGGGACCCGCCGGCCGGAGCGGGGACCCGAGGGGAGGGGGAGGCTCCCCGGCGTGCCCGAGCAGCCCCAGCCCGCTCCGCGGGCACCGGCAGCCGCGGCCACCGGGCGGGCGGGCGCCGAGCCGAGCCGAGCCAAGCCGAGTCGTGCCAGTCTAGGCTATGGTATGGTGTGCCGTGCCGTGCCTTACCTCCCGACTGCCGGACGGGACTGCGGCGGACACTAGCCCGGAGCAAGGATAAGAGGGGGATGCAGCTCGCTGCACAAGGGACTGTAAACAAAGTTCTTGGTGAGAGCGAAACAATTAAGGGACCGGAGCAAATTCAGCGGCGGGAACTGCCGCGGGCGGGGCGGCACTCACTCACCGGGGAAGGTCCAGCTCGGCTGGGAGGGCGCCGGGAGGAAGGCCGTCCTTGCTGGGCTGGGCTGGGCTGGGCAGGGCAGGCAGGGAGGCTGCCCTCTCCGCCGTGGGTTCGCTTGCGGAGCTGGCGCTGCAGCCTTCAGCCGCCCGCTGCGGAGATGCGCCCACCGGCGACAGGCGGGGCTCCTGCCTCGGCAGGTCACGCACCGTGGCGGGGCCCCGCATCGCTCCCCGGCCGCGTCACGTCAGGCGCGGGGCCTGCGAGCGCGTTTTCCAGCCCTCTCCGCCCTCCCGCGCACCGCCGTGCGGGGTGGCAACGCATCGCCACTCCGGCGGGCGCGGGGCGCGCTGCCTCTCCGGAGCCCTCCGGGACGCCAAAAGCGGCGGTGCGGGGGCACAGCCCACGCGGAAATCCAGATGAGTTCCTCGCTGGTGTTCAACTGCTCAGGAACTAAATGAGGAGGAACATAGTTTTGCGTGACATCCTTAGGTGATAAAGTTTTATGTATCTGGAAATATTTTAACTGGCTTGTCTATGCTTTAATCGCTCATTGCAGCAGAACATCAAATACTACACGAGTTTGGAGTGGATGGGTACAGGCATGTGTTATTTCTTACCATGAACTCTGATCTTTTCAGACGAAAAGCAGACAAATTTTGCTTGTAAGGCTTGTAAAAGAAGATGTTTGAATTTTGCAGCTAAGCTTACCCAAAGTTTATATTTAAAAGGCATTATTTTATCAATGATTGATAAAAGAGCAGTGCACCAGATGTATTTAATCAGGCACTCTGTCTCTGAAAGCATGCGTGTACTTTTGACTCCCTTTCCAGGGTGAAATCCTGGCCTCACAGAAATTAATAGCTAAACTTCTATCAGCTTCACAGGGGCCAGGGTTTCACCCTGTGTATCATTAAGAACTCCCCAGTGATGGAGATCCTGCCTAGGGTTCATCTGCAGCCGAATCAACCAGGGGGTTCTGGAAGAGCTCCGCAGCTTTGTACAAGAAACTGACATTTTTACCCCATTTGCTAGTGTTCCCTTCAAATGCATCGACATCTCAGCAGAAATGACAAGCAAACTGGCCCTGAGGAGAACTGTCATAGAGATGATCTCTTGGGCCATTAAGTCCAGTCCTTCCTAATACAGGCAGCTGTGCCAGGTAATAACTTTTTTAAACTTGCCAAGTTCCACAGCAAGCCTGGGTTTCCTCCTCCTCCTGATGGAAGGCTGTGAGTCTTATTCTGCTGCTATCTAGGAACCTCAGCCTCTTTCCTAGCTGCATGTATTCATAGGCAATTATACATGGATTGACAAGCCTTTGGCTGAAATAGATCTTCTTTCTTTTAGCAATTAAACCTCTAATGTCCTAAGACGTAG
Source organism: Phalacrocorax carbo (assembly GCF_963921805.1). Classification (NCBI taxonomy): domain Eukaryota; kingdom Metazoa; phylum Chordata; class Aves; order Suliformes; family Phalacrocoracidae; genus Phalacrocorax; species Phalacrocorax carbo. The sequence goes on from NC_087528.1 coordinate 4,425,475, forward strand.
AAATCAGACTCAGTCTTATTTTAGATCATTTTTTCAGATGTGGCCATACCAGGTTTCTGCATGGAAATGCAAGTATTTTCCTGTCTCTACCAGAAATGCTGACATCTCATAATCATCCTCCGATTGTTCCGTATATCTGGATTTTTCTCCAGTATCTGTTCCATTTATCACTTTATATCAGAAACTCTTGCTGTTAGCACATATGTGCATGACCTAAATTTCACCCCATTCCTATTACATCAATTTGTCTCTAGTCCTTCCAGTGCAGCATTTGGTCCTCCTACGTTGATAGAGTACCTCCCTCCCTTGCTTACACCATCAACAGCTTCACTAGTACATTCTTACTTTTCCATGCCAAGTTTATTACTGAAAGTATTACATAAAATACTGAAAGTATTACACAAAATAAGTCCCAATACTGATTTTTGAGGAGCTAATCTGAAGAACACGTAAACAGGCATTGAAGCTGGGCTTAGAATTCTCATGTTTCTGCACAAATAAATGCTCTAACGACAGGCTAGAAGGTCACGCTCTCCTTTTTGTGAAGCAGAAAAGCTGCGATGGGAATGCCGTCTCCCTCTAGTGCTGAGAGGTCAGTGGGCTCTCCCCTAGAAGGGTGGGTTTGTAGCTCTCAGGCATATAAGGGTGGAATAAAACTTTGGCAACACCCCTCCAGCCTTTTAAAAAAGGGGTCGCTGACTACCTCTGCCTTTTAAGGTCCTGCTGAGTTCTGAGCATGACTCTCCAAGGATATAAGGAAAGAGGCGCCAAACATACCCGAACCAGCGTGTTTGGCACCTGTAGAAATTCAGTGCAAACAGCTGAGGGAACTTCAGGACTGAGCAACAGCTGCAGTGAGGGGTTACAGGTTCACAGTTCTGGACTGCCATGCTTAAATGCTACATAGTTCCCCTTTAGGACCTGCTCTAAATGACAAAATCTCCTCCCTGTGGCCTTAACACAGCTGCTTCAGAAGAGGTGCAGCCCCAGTGGCTGGGACAAGAAACAAGAAGCCTGTGATTCTGGAACCCATGTGGTCTATTGAGAGAGCAGAGTTTTACTCCTAAATTGAGCAATGTTGTTGCTCTGCCTACTAAGCCACACTTGCAATACTTCATGGCTTCCTTTGAGTTTCTAACAGTCTCCTGGGCCTTAACAGCCCAGCAAACAGTGACTCATTAATCTGGCAAAGTACAACCATTGTGGGCTCCCTATTCAATTAGTTTTCCTTGCCTTTTTCCTAACCCTCCACTGAATTTTCCTTTATTTTATCCCTAAGCCCACACACGGACACAACACGCCAGCTGATTACATTTACTGGAACTTTGAGAAAGCACTCTTTCAACATGTTTAATATGTTGTAAATTGTCCTTATGATGTCATGCAGTGTATGTGTTTTGTGTTGGGGAACGGAGTCCTTAACAAAGCCAGTTAAACCAGAGAACCAAATCATTTCACATAAATGCTGTAGCTCCCCTCTCATTAAAACAGTTTACAGCACAGGGGAGTTCAGCCCGGTTGGTTGATAGCTATGCAAACCACCCACTCTGTGCGTATCAGGCTGATGAAATGGATGTGCTTATAATGATAGTGGGAAACCTCTTTGGCGACTAGGAATATGGAAAGGAATTTTCTTTGAACTGCATTAGATCCTACCAGTGCTTTGGTCAACATCAGTTATCCTGCTGTGCATTTGAACTCTGTTATTGCCCTACTCGACTTTCACTTAATCTTCCTGCAGTGCTGAAGAAGACAGGACATCTGGAACTGAAAACAATTATTCTTATCTCCTACTGCTTTCATAATTACATGAAGTTCACATCTGAAGAGCTGCATTCCTTATGTGGACATGTGCTTTTAATTAACAGAGGGATGTGCCACACCACCAGAAGCCAAATCCTGAATCTTGCACAAGTTGGTTACAGAACCTCTGAATCTTTAGCCAACATGGCATGGCACCATTCTGGCCGAGCTAGGAGGAAGCCTGGTAAATAAACACAAAACAATGTAATTGCACCATAATGTGCTTTTTGTTAGAGACTACTGCAGTAGGATCCAGCAGATTCAGCTGAGATTTAAGTCAGGGTAGGAATGATCTCTTCCTGTGGCTCTGCAGAGATCTTTTCTTGGTATTCCACCTGCACTGAGTACCCCAAAGAATTTACAGGGCACAAAGACGTGAAAGGAAACATAAAGAGCTGAAAAAGAGAATTGTCCAAGCTCACCTAGTGGATGATGTCAAGAGACATTGTGTATCTTGCTTCCCTGCTCTGCCAGTAGATACGGCATAAAGAGCACACACTCTTCAAATGGTCGGTCTAATGAATATGGAGCATTTCAGCCAGTTGTAATTGACTCTCCAGCTGTAGAAAGAAAATTATGGGCTTTCAGCTAACGTACACAGGCCATTGGTTCAATTACTTCCTTTAAAATAAGCTTCTCTGTAGGCTGTAGACAGCTTGGGAAAATTGGTGAGAAGGGAAAGAAAGTGTTATGGGGAAATCACCACTTGCCAATGGTGTTCAATGGCTGTTGATGCACAGATATACTGGTTTATGGTCAGAAGCCTTCAGATTATCTTAGCTGACACCCTACGTAACACAAAGCATTCGATTTTATATTCAGTCCAAGATCTGTTCTATGAAACCAGAATTCTCTGCCCATCTGAAGTATATTTTTTACAGAAAACCATCCATCAAGAGATGGAGAATTTGTCTTGGCAATTCATTCAAATGTTACTATCTTCACTGTTAAAAGACTGTGGTTTATTTCTAATTCTTCTTATTTCTTTGTTATAATTTTAAATCTTTTGGCTTTTACCCTGTCTTAAACCCTTACCCTGTTACCTGTCTTTCTTTGTCCAGTGATGGTCCATCACTGGAAGTGTTCAAAGTCAGGTTGGATGGGCTTTGAGCAACCTGATCTAGTGAAAGATGTCCCTGCCTGTGGCATGGGGGTTGGACTAGATGATCTTTAAAGGTTGCTTCCAACCCAAACTATTCTGTGATTCTGTGATTTGACCTATTTCACTACATTCATTGGGACTAAATTAATACACAACATCTATCTAAAGTACTGCATATAGCTAAAATACCTAGATTTTCACCGACATAATAGATGAGTTCTGTGAAATTAACAGTAAGACAAGTGTCTGGCCTAAAGGGTAGTTAAGAAATAAAAGAAAGAATTATTGCAGTAGTTCTCACTATTCCCACAAAAGAGAGCTTTTCATATGTATCCTCTGCTTTAGCATCACTTGCTAAAGAAAATGCTTAGAAATATTTCTACATCCCTGTAAACAGGTTAGGAAAGTAGAGGATGAGGTAGTGACAACTATTTGCCAAATCACATCAAGATGTCAATAGCCCTGCTTATCTTTTGAGTGACTCATTGTAGGTCATGCAGGTAATAGTGCGACCCCTTCTTTCCTACAGCAAAGTTTGCAAATTATCCCTCTTTCCTCAAGGCCAGGTAAATAGGCCGTACCTCACAATCTCCAGTTTATTTGCACTGAGAGCGCATTACTTTCCAGAAAAGCTGTGGCTAAAAGGTGTAAATCAAAAGTAAACATAATGTCCTGGTTTAGCCCCAGTCAGCAACTAAGCACCACCCAGCTGCTCCCTCCCTCCCATGGGATGGGAGAGAGAATCAGAAAAGTGAGAAAATTTGTGGGTTGAGATGTAAACAGTTTAACAGGTAAAGCAAAAGCTGTGTGCACAAGCAAAGCAAAACAAGGAATTCATTCCCTTCTTCCCATGGGCAGGCAGGTGGTCAGCCATCTCCAGGACAGCGGGGCTCCATCACATGTAACGGTGACTTGGGCAGACAAACGCCATCACTCTGAAAAAGTCCTTGACTAGTGTAAGCACTGCTTAGCAACAACTAAAACATGTCCACATTATCAACACTGGTTTTAGCACAAATCTAAAACACAGCCCCATACTAGCTACTATGAAGAAAATTAACTCTATCACAGCTGAAACCAGGACAGTATCCACCCCTTATTGCATACCATTTATGTCATGCTCAGGTCCCACACTATCCAATACAACCTCATTAACCACGCCCCCCCCCTTCCCCTCCTTTGGTATAATACAATAGACGGGTATCATTTATCATTCCCTTAGTCTATGGGCCACCCCTGTAAAATGGCCATAAAATGTCCACAAAATGTCCACTGAGTTCATTTAGTCCATGACTTTGGGCTCCATGTGTTCCAGTGGTCACTGAGGGCAGGAGAGGTGGTGTGTTGGATGGAGCTACTGGGCACCAAAGCCAGCTCAGCTCAGGTCACTGCTGCACTTGCACAGCTTCTTGTAAGGCTTCTCCTCCATTGGTTCAGATGGTTCCTGCTACACTAATGCCCATAACGTGCAGCTCAAACCATGGGTTACAACAATTTAAAGGTATTTCCATTACAATCTCTACCCTGGTCCCTTTGGACCAGACCGTCAGGTTTAACATTGCAACAAACTCCTCCTTTTGTCCCTGCTCCAGCTTGGACTTATCCACACACTGCAGTCCCTTAGGGATGTACCTCTGCCAGGTGGACCCTTATCTATGAGCCACAGTCTCTCCAGGAGTGTACCTGCTGCAGCAGGGACTTATACACAGCCACGGGCACTTTGAGGTGCACTTGTTCCAGCGTGGCCTTCTCCATGTCCCGCAAGGCCTTCAGAGATACACCTGCTCCAGTGTGGCCTTACCCACAGTCATGGTCCTTTCAGAAGTAAACCTGTGCCGACATGGCCTTGCCTGTGGCTGCTGTCCCTCCAGGGGTGTACCTGCTCTGTTGTGGGCTTACCCATGGCCACACACCTGAGGTGCTTCAGCATGACCTCATGCACAGCCACTGATGCTTCAGGGTGTACCTGCTGCAGCGCAGACTTAGGCATAGCCACTGGTGCTTCGAGGTGTACCTTCTCCACTGTGGACTTATCCTTGGGCCACAGTCCCTTCAGAGGTATACCTGCTGTGGCACAGACATAACCACGGCCACGCTTGCTTTGAGATGTACCTGCTCTGGCATGGGCTTATCCACGGCCACAGATGCTTCAGGGTGTCCTGCTCCCACATGGACTCATCCACAGGTCACAGTCCCTTCGCCCCGAGGTCACACTGGAGTTCCAGCCTTTCCAGTACAGCAGCACAGAAACAGCAGCGATGCCCTGGCCATCTGCCAGCCCAGGCACATCGCATTGCTGTTATCAAACTGGTCCCAGGCACCGCAGAGTAAGGTGGTCAGCAGTACAGCAGCAGAGAAAGCAAAGAGCAGCCACTAATGAGTGCTAGGCTATAACACAGAGTAAGGCAAGCAAACCCTATGGCAAGCACAGGAGCCTGCAACTAATAGCTGAACAGCAGTAACAGCTATAAATTCAATCCACTGCATTCCAATCAAACCTGTCGTTATCGCAAACCCTCTAAGCACCAAAAAGACTGTTGTGGTTTAGCCCCAATCAGCAACTAAGCACCACCCAGCCGCTCGCTCACACCGCCCCCCCCCCCCCCCCACGGTGGGATGGGGGAGAGAGTCAGAAGAGTAAAAATGAGGCAACTCATGGGTTGAGATAAAGGCAGTTTAATAGGTAAAGCAAAAGCTGTGTGCACAAGCAAAGCAAAACAAGGAATTCATTCCCTTCTTCCCATGGGCAGGCAGGTGTTCAGCCTTCTCCAGGACAGCAGGGCTCCATCACACATAATGGTGACTTGGGAAGACAAATGCCATCACTCCGAACATCCCTCCTTCCTCCTCCTTCCTCCTCCTTCCCCCAGCTCTATGTGCTGAGCATGACATCATACGGTGTGGGACATCCCTGGGGTCAGTTTGGGTCAGCTGTCCCAGCCATGTCCCCTCCCAACCCCTTGTGCACCCAGCAGAGCTTGGGAAGCTGAAAAAGTCCTTGACTTAGTGTAAGCACTACTTAGCAACAACTAAAACATCTCCACATTATCAACACTGGTTTTAGCACAAATCCAAAACACAGCCCTGTACTAGCTACTATGAAGAAAATTAACTCTATCACAGCCAAAACCAGGACACATGGCCAAATGAAAGAGATGGGTCCTGACACCAGGAGTCCAGCATATTAGAACTCTTTAGCAAAGATAAAAAATATTTGATATCAGAAGGCAGGAAATAGCAGAACTCCAGTTATTCTCTGAATCCTCTTCTATTTGGGTGCTCTGTTGAAACTAGACACTCCATACAGATATAGTCATAGTTCGGGGTTAAATTCAACTCTATGAAGAAGGTCGATACAAGAGAGTGTTTAATGGCCACTTAAGACCTCTTCTGACAGCTCAAACAGTGCGTGTCTTGTGCTAGTTTTTTGCAAAAGAGATGACTGTCACTCTCAGTGCCCCTTCCTGCCTATATACTTAGACAGGAATATGAAATGTATAAAGTATATAAAGAAATCTGTGGCAGACAGGCAAGGTTTTCTGTGTATTCCAAGAGTGTTGATAAAACTGATTTCCCTTTGACTCACACAGGAGAGGAGAATATAGACTGCCTTACACATGAATGTCTGTGGTGGGAGACGCTATTGTTACTTTTCATCTTTCTGGATGAAGAACTTGCTCCTTGCAAGCTATGAAAGTCATGAAACAGTTTGTAAGGAAGGCTTTTCCTTAATGCAGTCAATAGAACAACAGCAGCAGAAGATTATAATTAGTTTGGCTGCGTATAAAAGAAATATGAATGTGCATATTATATAAATGGTGTGTCAGGACTATTCAGCACTTTTGCAAAGTTTTTGGAATGCACTGAGTAAAATAGAATGACAATAGTATATAAACATCTGCACAGCAGTTGGATCCATCAAAATCCCACATCTTTAGGTCATCTTCATGAATTCTCAAAGTGCACCAGTGCCACACAGAGACAGATGCAGGAAAACACAATACAGCCGGTAGCACTCTCGCCTATAGATACCCATTTCCAAAACAAACACTGACAATCATCTGGAGCCTGAAAACATCGATGTAGTATTCACTGCTGTTTTAATTTCTGGCCACATATGATTTCCTGGTGGAGGAGTTCTCCAATTTACTGGTTTGATTCCACACCATAGAATTCAAAGGATTACTCGGCATTGATTTCAGTAGCAGAAAGGTTAGGCGCTAGGGTGGAATTAATACAGATTATTTCCATTCTAAAAAACAGGTGGGTAATTTAGATGCATTAATCCCATTGGTAGTCCAGATGAGCAACTTTCCTTGAGGTATCATTTCCCACTGAAAGCAGCAGCAGCAGCAGCAGCTAAATACCTAAAAAATACTACATATGTGGGCACTTTTGAAATTCCCCCTCATTGCCCTAGAACAGTAACCCTCTATTTTCATTCAGTTAGTATTTAGGTCCCTGATCCACATGTGGGACTGGATCGTGCTGTATCTAGGCTGCCTTTAGTAGCTGTGCTCAAGCTTGGGTTCATGTTCCCTGAACCAGCTGCCCCGAAGCAGTTGCTGTCCCACTGCCTGTTGGGGCAGAGCTCTAGGAAGCTAGCCCCCACTGTGTCTGAACTCACTCCACACTACAGACACAGCATCTAGCAGTGCAGATATCAAAGGGTTTGGGTTCAACCTTTAGCTGCCATCTGTAAGCTAAGGGCAACACATGGACACACAAGTAATAAATAATAACACTTACATAAACATACATGAAAATAGAATATAAAGTCTCCTTTCAGAACTGTTTGTGCTTTCTTAGTAATCACCACTCTTTATTTACCAAGAAAAAAGGTCACATAGTAATGTCTTTTTTGAAAGTTTTGGTCCCTAGAGGACCTTGTGAGATAAATCGCTGTTTTTCCATGAAAGTGCTGGGGGGAGGAGGGAGTGGCCAGGCCGCTGTAGCCAACTTACAACTCTGATGCCATGTAGACAACCATATAATGCAAAACATTTACTGTAAACCAACAGGCAATGGTGAGCTGCGACCACTTCAGTCCTTTTGCACAAACAAGGCTCCTTATGAGGTCATGTAATCTCAGAGGCTCATTTACAGGCATGTGTCCTTACTGCATGTTAAACATCAACCTTTGACTCACAACTCCTCCTTTTCCATACTGGGTGAAAGTCCTCTCTGTACAAAGAAAAGCCACAAGCTCTTCCAGTCTCACGTGAGCCCTTTTTCACAGCATGAATGGGATTTAAAAGTGAGACAGAAATCTGATAAAATTGCTGCAAAAGTAAAACTAATGTTTAAAGAAAAATTTCTGCAAGGTAAACTAAATCAGTCTCACTCATATCCCAGTTTAAGACCAGACCCTCAGCTGGATGAGCAGCACAGCTCCACTGAAGTCAATTTAGCTCAGCCATGACTCTACTCCTGAGCCATAAGAAATGTATTGTCATCGTGTTTCAGAGAACCAGCTTAGATGACTGAAAGAATGCTATTGAAATTCACAAAGAGCACAAATAAGCCAAAATAATTTATATGTACTGTATAAATATTAATAATAAAAGGTCATAATACATGTAAGCATACTACAAAAATGAAAGAGAAGAACTGAAACGTCTGCCTAGCAATTTCACTGGGGAGGTGAGAGCAGGTAATGTATGAGCAGGGACTTTCCACCATTATTTTAGAAAGGTGCTACAGATCAAATTCTGGCATTAAATGTACACACTGGGGGGAGGATCGTGACATACCATCCTGCCTTCTGCCACAACTCGCTCTCCAAAAATTTTCTGGGCTGTGCAAGGATGACAGCCTATATGTCCAAACCAGAGCCAGACAGAAATCCTCATGCTCTGCTTGCAAACCAATTGACTGGAACTGGAAGGGATGGCTGACATATGTGAACTCTTTTTCAAAGAAGTCAGCCACTTGGCAGGGAAGCTAGGAAAAGCTAGATTTTGCCAGCCTTGCACAGAGGTTACCACCAAGTGCACTGGGGGAGCATTGTCAGGCAGGGTCTTTGTCAGTCAGTGGATGACGTCCCATGGCTCAGAGCTGCTCGCATTTTATTCTGAAGACAGAGTGTTCAGCAGGAAAATCTCACATGAATTAGCAGAATAAAGCTGTAATGAAAACAGATTTACAACTTCAGGGAGAAAACCTGCCCTAGCCACTAACATTTGGATGTCCTGAATGCTTTAGCTGTCTGTGCCAGCCTCACACATTAGCATGTTGTAATAGGTGGTGTCATCCAGCAGGAGCCTAAGGAAGGTGTGAGGTGTGTCCCCACCAGTGGGAGCCCTGCCCAGTGACACAGCTTTCTGTCCCCGTCTGGGGCCAGAGCCGGCTGCCCCCTCCGCCAGGCTGCTGGGCCTCGGTGGGTGTGGGCATGTGTCAAACGCACCCACCAGCCAGCCGTGCAGCGCCTAGGCGTGCCTTACATTTTTCATGTGAACAGTCCGTAAGGGAGACTGCTTCTTAAAATATCTATCTATAGATATATATCTGTATCCATATATCTATATAAATGCACGCGCCCATTGAGACTACTGAATCTCTATCCTTGGGAAACCCCCAAGGACACACGGACAGACCCCGGCCCTGCTCGGGCACTACCCCGCGTACCCCCGACAAACTGAGGCGCTACTCCGCAACCGGAGAAAGCGCGGACAAAACGTGCGGGGCCACACACGTGCCGGCGGGTTTCCACCGACAGAAGCCCACGTCCCCCGCTGCCCACCCCGCGGCGGGCAGCCCCCTGCGGGCGCACACCCACCGGGACGGCCCGCGGCCGCCCCCTGCCCCGGGGCCCCGCCGTCCCGGGGCGCGGCGGGGCCGGGCGGCCGGCGGGGTGGGGAGGGCAGGGGAGGGGAGGGAAAGGCAGGGGAGGGGAGGAGTGGCGGCCATCGGGCGGGCCGGCGCGGCCGCCGATGCCCCTGGGCCGGCAGATGCCTCCTGCCGGCGGGGAGAATGGCCGCGCGGCGGCGGCTGGGCTTCTCCGAGGAGCAGTTTCGGGCCACATGCCGGGAGCTGGATCAGCCGCCGCCGGCGGTGGGGCGGTCCTGCCAGCTCCTGGCCGACAGCATGGGCGTGAGGATCTACCGGCTCTACGACGAGGTGTGTGTGGGGGGCGCCCCAAAGGCGGGGGAGCGCGGGGGAGCGCGGCGGGGCGGGCGGGGGGCGCCGGGGGCCCTGGAGCGCCGGCCCGTCCCCGTCCGGAGTCCCGCACGGCTCCGGCTGAGGTCCGTTGCCCGTCCAGGCGCTCCCGGCTCAGTTTCTCCAGGCTCCCAGAAAGCGGCTTTTAGGGCAGTGCTGTTAACTGCTGATGGAGAAAACTGCGCTGCTGCCGTAAACACCGCTCTTATAACCTGCGAGGGGAACCTGCGAACTGCGAGGCTCCGAAGCTTGTTGGGAGCTGGTGCCTAGAGAAGGTCCTGGTGGGAGCTGCTCCTGGCGACAGCAGCAGTCGTGGGCCTGACGGCGTGTGTGCTCTGCGTGTCCCACTGCTCTCCCTGCTCTCCCGAGCCCCTCTGAGTGGTGAGGGAGAGACCTGTCCCTCAGCCCTGCCGTGGTAGAGCATCCTCCTCATCGGCAGACTCCCGCTTCCCTCCCTTCTGCCTCTCTCCAAAAGTTGTTTCAAACTGATTTTCCACCTTTCTCCCTCTAAAAACAGGAGGTAGTTCAGACAGGGTTGGAATGAAATTCCTCCCTTTAGGGGAGGACTTACTTCTCTTAAGTGCAAAAGTTTAGGCTTCCACAACTGACTTGTGACTAACGCTGTGAGTGTTTCCATTCCAATGCAGGCTTAGGAATTAATAACGACTTTTGAATCCATATAAATGTCCTATTTCTTTAGCTCTGTGATCATAGTTACCTCTCAGCTCCTTATAAAGCTGGACTTCATGCTGTGCTTTGCACAAAAATGTTGTATTCTGAAACATAATTTCAGGCATGGCCATGTTACTAAAAATAGCAAATAAAGCAAACATATAGGTGTGTGTGAAAGGCGAGGCAGGGTAGGGAAAGTATTTTTTTTTTTTAAAGTAAATTCATAGGCCTTGGAATTATTTTTTGGGTGGTAAATGGTCCCTACTTACAGCATGGACATGGTAACTGTCAAGGGCAAGATAGGCTTATCAAGGAGAGCACACAGCAGAGGCGAGCCCATGGTGGCTGCCAGCTATCTCTGCAGGAGTTAGATACACTGATGAAATAGAGGGTACGAGGCGTGTTGCTTCTGGAGTGCATGAAATAGAAACTTTAGGACTGGAGCTCATCGCAGACCTGTGAATGCATCATGCAGTGAATGAAGGCAAAGGAACTTCGGGAAGTTGGAGGCTGGATTTAGCCAAACAAATGGGCCTGGGGGCCCATGAGACTTGTGTTGGGGCAGCCTGAGTCGCTGTGGCTTTGCTGCTGTTCTAGAAATTGAAGCTGGCTGGCTGGAAAGTAGCTCAGGCTTCTCCTTGTGCTTTTACACCAAAGGGCTATTGAGCTGCCTGAAAAACATTGGGGTGTCTTTGTCTGTTTGTTTGTTTTTGCATGTTGTCCAATGACCCTGATGTAGGGTGGGTGGACAGACCAGGTGGGATGCAGGGGACCTTTTCAAGTCTGGTTGTCAGATTCTGCTGGGAAAGAAGTCTGCTGTTTTGTCTTTCAGTTGCTTCAAATTGCCACATGAGAAGAAGAACCAAGTCTAGGAGGAGGGTCTTTGCTTAAAGTTGTTACTGGAAAAATTGGCTTTTAACGCTTAATGAACTGCGAGTCCCCTATAGCAGTGGTGTCCAGGAAGCTGAAGGCAGCAATTACATATCCTGTTGCCTTCTCTTCCCGCCTTCTCTGTAGGCTACACAAACAGATCTCCCGGGCTTTCCCGCTCTGTGCTGTATTCTAACCTGAGGATCGACTCTCCTGCCAATAGGTCTCTGCAAACGTGAAACATTTCACTATTGTTTTAACTTTCTTATTGTAAATTTCTGTTTTTATTTAATGTCTTTGACTGTCTCACCTCCTGCAAGATGTACTGTTTACTTTTCAGATCATGATGCGTTATTTCATACTGATATCAAAATACTACCTTTTTTAGTAGAAGGCATTTAACGATGTATACCATGATTTGTCTAGCAGCGGAACAAATGAATTGGTAGAGAAGAACATGATAATTTCTTGATCTGTCCTGAGCTACAGTATAAGAACTTGAAGTAATTCTTACTTGATGTAAGAATGACCGAACTGATACTGTGAACCATTTGGGAGCCTACCTTTGCATGTGGGGCAGAATCCTATCTCTTAAATCAGGGGACTGGGTAGTGCAGCCCTTGTACTCTGTATTTAGTGGCTTCTGAATTATGTGACAGTAAATAACATCACTTCAGCTCTATTTTAACTTCTGATGGAGGTTCTATCTGTAGCAAAAATGCTTTAAAGACCTATATTGTATGCACATATCTTGATAATCCTCAATTTAAAAGTATTACTGGCACTTCCAGTGGCCTATTGGCTGGAGCATAAAAGCTTTAGAAACAGGCAATACAATGTAATAGAAGTGTGAAACTGTAGTCTGACCTTGCTAAGGTACAAAGCACCTGATTCTATGCAAAATCTTTGAGGCAAGTTCTGATAGCTTAAATGAGAAAATTGGTGCATGGCTTTCCGCTGTCAAACAGATTAAGAGGAAGCTAAAGGATGCAAAGAAATGGTGAGTGTGCTGATGAGCAGCGAGCTTTGCACATTGACTGCAGAAGTTTGGGGTGAGCTTCGTTTGTCACCTCTCAAGATGCGGTCATGATCAAAGTCCAGGAAAAGAATACAGAGTTCTGTTCCTCAGTGGAAGAGCAGCCCAATTACATGAGGAAGTACGACTTTTTTCCTGAATTACTAGAAGAGCAAGGAGAATTGTGGTTTGCTGTTCTCCTGCCGTATGTGACACAGTGTAAATATACATATGTACAAGATAATCCACGTGGCATTTCTGACCAGTGACCTGGAATGAAATAGTGTTTAAGCTAAAACAACTATTTCTGAAGTACCAGTGTAGTGCCTTGGCATGTGCTGTTGGGTCTTGGCTTAATATCAGGTGGGATATTTTCAAATTTAGTTTTTCTTTTGGAAATAAAAATGTTGATGCCTTCTACAAAGATCACACGAGTGCCTGGGGCTGCACAGGTGCTGAACAGTTCAGGTTTGAAGCTAGGGACTGATGCTTCAGTGAAGCCACAGTGAAGATGAGTAGCTTAAGCTTCTTGGTCCCATTATTATCTTCTGGTAGATCCAGTCTTCATCTTCTAGGGTTGATTTGCAAAGGGGGGGGGAAGAAGTAAGATCAACCATTTGCTAACAGAATGTTGTATAAACCTTCCCTCCCTTTCCTTGGGAATGCTTGAATTTGACTCCTACACTGTATATTCCAAATACTCTCATTGTTTTAATTTAGTCCTGAACTGGTACTAACAATAGCACAAACATTGCTCTATAGGCACAGAGGGAGTTTCCATACATTGAGAGAAACATTAAAAGCATTAACATAGGAGATATCCTGCACCTCACCCCTTCAGTGTAGACAGCTTTCAGAAAGCAAGCAGCTGGTAAATATTCAAGGCAGATGTAACAGTGCATTTTATATAAGCATGAACTTTATAACGCATTTGTGTATCACAGCCTGACGTATAAGCATACCTGACTTGCTGGAAAGCTTATTCCAGATCATGGCAGTACGTGGTAACCTCCTGGAAATGGCTGAGATTCTTAAAACATTATATAGGGTATAGGAGACCTTACCACAACAATTTAATGCTTCTGATAAGCTTATGTGTGGGCAGAATTTAGTCCATGCTGACCACTGGAGAAGAAAAGGGGCGTTTGTGCGACTGGTGAAACATGCTCCCTTTGGAACTACTTATTAAGCAGAAGGGTACTGGTGTAAGGGAAGGAACAACCATTGTGCTGGGCAGGTCAGCCTGTCTGGATTTAAACTTTCATGTATAGATCAAAAAGTCGAGAGGTTAAAGACTGAATCTTGCATTGTTTTTTGAACACTTGCTTTCACAGCTCTTGAGCAAATGTGTAGCATGTGCCCCACCTAACTTCCTTCAGCTGTTCTCCTTGCTGCAGAGTACTTCCCTTTCCTGTGTGACTTTTCCTCTCCCCATTCTGTTTCCACAGCAATCAGGACTTTATGAGTATAAAGTCTTCGGTTGTCTTGCTGACTGTCCCCCAAGACGGCTTGTGGATTTCTATATGGATTTAGATTTCAGGAAACAATGGGATTTGTATGCTAAAGGTAAGCTCATCTAGGCAGTTTAAAAGCAAGCTTTGTGTCCACGTTGACTCTTCCCACTAAAACTTTGTTCAAAGGCATTTTAAAGCTGCTGCAGTCAAAGGCTTTCAGCCAGTCTTAGGTATCTTTTGGGATAAGGTTGCACTCTGCAAATATACAAGTAAACAGTGATGTGGAACAGGTAACATCTAATCACTATATAGCTTCCTTCTGGAATGAATTCTTTCCATGTTGGTTAAAGCACATAATTGGCACCACTTGTTATGCTGGGGCACCTTGCAGCTTCTAGTTGTTGTAATTCCTAGGTGAATTTTAGTAGATGTGCTGGGGAGAAATGGAGATGGTACCTTCTGTGCATTTTTGCATATTGCAGCGGAGCGGTGCAGTGGCTTGCACCACTGCGATGCGTGATGGAACGTCTTTTCCTGAAAGCACTGGTTGTTCTTGGCACCTTTTACAATCAGAAATGGGTGTATCAAGAGAGTAGTTGGTGACTTTGGGCTTTCGCAGAGAAAGGAATAACTAATTTAGTTATTTAATTTAGTTTATTTTATAATGTATTTGAAAAAGGGAGTTGAACCTGGATATCCATATGATGTTAAAACATCTTACGTCAGCGGTGACAAGGCAAGGATTCAATGGATGTAGGCATCCAGTAATCCATTTATTTTAAAGATGAGGAGCCCTTCCCTTTTAAGCATATGCTTAAAATCAGTTCAGGCCAATAAAACTGAAGGATGGTCCAAGTGTTTTGCTGAACAAAGAACAGTGTTGAAAACCAAAGAATTGTTAAATGTTGTGCTTGTTAAGTCTAGGACAGCTCATGGTGAATGATTACTGGTAATGCCTTTGGTTGTATCGGTACAGAGAACCACATATTTGACTTGTGTCAGTACTTGGTCAAGCTGAAGAAGCTGTGTCTTCATTAGCGAGTGTTATTTGTCAAAATGGGCAATAGCTTTCTTGTAGCAAAAGCCACATTAATGAAACAAAAAGAGCTGGAGTGGGACTCAACATTATCATATTGGATGTAAAAATACTATGTTACCTCAAGTTACTTCAGCAGTCTTTTATTTAAGTGCATTTAGAACTGAATCTTTCTTAAACACTTTTTTTTTTTAATGCCTTCTTAGAGAAAAGAAAGGAAGCAGTTGGGGAAAAGTACACCCTTAAACTAAAAACTAGATAATGTTGCAGAGCTGGTGTTTATATCCTTGCTGACCCTGATGTGTTCATCTTTGAATTTATACTTGTGCTGGTACTTCGAGTCCAATGTTTCTCAGAAGTTAACTCTTGAAGGGCATAAACATAACGTTAATGCTTTCCTTTTAGCTTAAAAATTGGCACTAGCCCTCCCATTCTTTAGAGCTATGCATATGACGAAAGAGTGCTAACCAACCTTTTCAATGTAAACTACATAAGCTTGGTTTTTCTCCTTTCACATTTAGGGAGAAAACCCAGAAAACTTCCATTCAGAGCCTTCTTGCTGTTTGTTTTGCCGTTTATATTCCTTTTTGCTCTTACAGCTATGCAATAATGGCAGTCCAAGGAAGAGTTCTCTGCTGAACTGCTGGCTGGCACTGAAATAAAAATGTGACCAGAGTAGAAGTAGCTGCCTTTTTAGTTGAAAATGTAACTGCTTTTGCACTACGCCTAAGAGAAGCAATCTCTATCCTCTAGTTCTGTTCAGCAAAATTCTTTATGAAGGCCTGACTGGAGGCAGATATGGACAGGATGCCTGTGAGTACTTCACAGGGTCCTGCTTTGATCTGTTCTTGCCAAGAGTTTGCCTGAAGCCTCAGAGATGTTGGTATCAGAGTCATAGAATGGTTTGGACTGGAAGGGACCTTTAGAGGCCATCTAGTCCAACCCCCCTGCAGGGAGCAGGGACATCTTCAGCTATATCAGGTTGCTCAGAGCCCCAACCAGCCTGGCCTGGAATGTTTCCAGGGATGGAGCATCGACCACCTCTCTGCGCAACCTGCTCCAAGTGATTCACCACCCTGACTGTAAAATTTTTTCTCCTTATATCCAGTTTAAATCTACCCTTTTTTAGTTTAAAACTGTTACACCTTGTCCTGTCATAACAGGTCTTACTAAAGAGGTCGCCCCCCCATCCTTCCTATGGTCCCCCTTTAAGCACTGGAAGGCGCCATAAGGTCTCCCTGCAGCCTACTCTTCTCCAGGCTGAACAAACCCAACTCTTAGCCTGTCCTCGTAGGAGAGTTGCTCCAGCCCTCGGAGCGTTTCTGTGGCCTTCTCTGGTGCCGCTCCAACAGTTCCATGTCCCTGCTGTGCTGAGGGCCCCAGAGCTGGACACACTACTCCAGGTGGGGTCTCACGAGAGCGGAGCAGAGGGGCAGAATCCCCTCCCCCGACCTACTGGCTGCGCTTCTTTTGATGCAGCCCAGGATTCGATTGGCCTTCTGGGCTGCAAGCGCACATTGCCGACTTATGTCCAGCTTTTCATCCACCAGCCTCCCAACAGTCTGCTGCTGTTGCATTGCTGTTAGTACCCTGGCTATTTCCAGCGCAGGCTCCTGGGTATCTAGGAAATGTCGACATCCTGAGGCGTGGTCAGTGCTGCAGGTGCCAATTCAGCGGGGAAGCTCTGACTAAACTGTAGAGTAGTCACTGAGGTACCACATGCTCCTGTGGCATGGTCCAAAATGGTTGGGCCTGAGCAATTTACAAACTTGCTACTCCTGACTGCAACACCATCCTGATTGATCTCATATTTCCCAATTTAAAGGTAATAAGTGGCTGCTAAAGCAGCAAATGCAGCTGTGCCTATTATGAGTAAAAGGGACTTCTGATCTATTGTAGAAATGTGAAGTGAAATCTTGTTATTGATTGAAATGCACTGTATTCTGCTTTGATCAGAAGCTGTCCACTAGTATTGACAGACTAAAGTGAATACAGGTGGGGCATGACTTACCTACTCTGTGCTTTTTCTGTGTTTGCAAAGATACAAAGGTAGATGACCTAGTAGCTAAAAATTGCATCGAGGTCTTTAAAATAGTCTCTTAATCCCTTTGAAAATGGACCGCTCTGCAGTTAGAAATGAAAGCAAAGCAAAGCTAATAAACCAATGCTCCAGTGACCTCTGGTGGATAGTGTAATGCTGTAGCTTATACGACACTGGGAGTACTGTGCATCCAGTACTGCTCCAACCTGGAGGAGAAGCTGCTTTGGTGGGTGACAGCTGACTTGCAGGGCATACTGAAAGACGCATAGTTTGGAACATGTTATATAGGGAAAGAATCTCCCATCTGTGGCAGGCACTCTTCTTGCTTTAGCAATGAGATTATCAGTCTGTTCTAGGCTTATTTTTAAAACTACTGAAAGCGATGGGGCAGACTGTGTGCATTAGCTCTGCAGGTTATAGAGCACCTCTAGGCAGAATTCTGCTCTAAAGGAGGAAAAGACCACTCTGACTGTTAATGTGAACCATCTTTCTGGATCACATCTTTTTTAACTGCACCGATGTAATGACCAGACCTGAGCAGACAGGAGCTTACCCTGGCTCAGCCCCACGGCTTGTCAGGCCCATTGCCCTGATAATGGCGGTTACTGCCTCAAGGGAAGAGGCTGTACAGCAGACAGTTTTTCAAACTCTGTTGTGTAGTTTGATTTTAACTCGATTTTTTCCTTCATGCCACACTACTATCTGAGTCGCTGCCATGTTGTGCAGACTATTCTTAGATATTGTTTTTTCTCCTGTTCAGCTGCCTTCTGATTTAGTTTCCAGGCAGAGTGAAGGTGCTGTAATGAAGGCTCATAAACTGCTCAAGCTTCTTGTTCACTGTTGCTGTATATATTGCTGTGAATTTCCTAATAGCTTTTCCAAACTTCATTAATCCTTCATGTAAGACCTCTTCAGGTATTAGAAAGCAGTAGTCGTCCTAGTTCCATGTTAACTCAGATTCATTTACAAGCATAATGACATGCTTGTGAAAAAGCATACTGTACTTGTGGCTCAGAGTTACACAGAATATGCATAGGCGAGGCAGAAGCTTTGGGATGGAATGACTTTGAATGAGCTAACTGTCTGAAAAGGAATTTGACTCTGCCTCCCCCCCGAATTGTTTTGGGTTTGTAGTTTGGGTTTTCGGGGGGGCTTGTGTGTGGTTTGTTTTTTCTTTGGTGTTTTTTTTTTGTTTGGTTTAGTTTTCTTAAATCAATTAATTCATAGCAGCAAAAAACCAGGCCACCTATTTTTGTGTATTGGCTTCCTGAACAACCCTGCTACAGAACTTTTTTAATGTCTTCTACTGCTACAACTTTACATACATACCAATTTTAACATAAGGGTTGCATATAAAATGGTTCATGTCAGAAATCTGAGCAGTTCTTGATGCCGTGTATGGTTCTGTTGAAGCAGAAATTAAAAATATATAACAATCTTCCTTTTTCATCTGCAGAACTGTATGAGAAAACGTATGATGGTGAAAAAGTAGTCTACTGGGAAGTGAAGTACCCTTTTCCTCTCTCAAACAGAGACGTATCCTTCAAGCTTTCTGTTGCTCTTGCAGTTTTTGTCACCTGGTCATCCAGGGATCCTAACAATGTACTGATTCTACTGCTCTCCTGCACTTTGTCTAAGATCTTGCAGTCCTCGTGTTACATGAATATGTATACTGTGAAGAAGAGCGTGGGTGCCTCTTCCCACACACAGCTAAAGCTCACATAGTTGAATTATTACTCTGCAGGATCAAATCCTGTAGACTCATAAGAAATAACTTAAAGGGGCTGGTATTTGTAATGGAATTCACTTGTCAATCCATCATATGTCAAACTGACACTGTTTTGACGTGCCTCCTCAACTTGGAATACAGTATGTCTATATTCGTGAATGTCAAGAACTGGATGTGAATGGGCAGAAGATCTGGGTTGTGTTAGCTCAAGGTGTGTCTGTTCCTCAGTGCCCTGAAAGGCCTGGTATTATCAGAGTTAAAACCTATAAACAAAATCTGGCAGTTGAAAGTGATGGCAAGACTGGATCTAAAGGTAAGAGGTCAAGAAAGTGTGATCACAAGTCATGTAGCCAAAGAATGTATGTATTCGCAAAATGCACAAAGAGGAGAGACTGGAAATTTTAAGCTAAAACCAATTACTATAAAGTGGATGTACTGAGCACTAGGAATACTTTAAAATGAATGAAACTTTTGGAAATGTCCAGTGTGGTGTGCTACTCTTAAGAATCTTTTATTTAACAGTTGGGCTGGGTAGTCAAGAGTAGAGTACTGACCACTTCATTCTTCTCCATTCAGTTGGGTAGAGTCTGATGCTGCCTGCAATCTGGTTAACTCAGCAATCATACAAGTATTGTGTTGGACAGATTTATAGATTAAAGGGTTTGCCTGGAGATTGACTCCTGTCTGAGATTAGTCCTTTAAAGACAACCTTATTTTGTAAGACAGGCTGCCTGAAATGGTTTGCAGTAGTTTAAATTAATATTATTGCACTCTCAGCTTCCCAGAGATTAACTGGGAATGGTTGTACTCACTTCGCATTCCACTTAAGTAAAAGTTTACGTTTTTGTGAAGAATTTAGAGCAGAACTGTTGTACTTGGTGATTCAGTCATGCGCACTGACAGCTTTTGTCATATGTTGTTAGAGCTAATACGCAGACTATGGCCGGATAACTTTCTGGTAACTTCTCTCTCCTCTCTAGTCTATATGTACTATGTTGATAATCCTGGTGGCAGAATTCCATCGTGGCTGGTCAATTGGGCTGCCAAGGTAAGTAAAGGTCGACAGCACAATTGTCTTTGGCTAATCCGTTTCAAACAGTGTACTCAGTGCATCCATACCTGTCTTCTATACATCTGAAACAGATGTATTGACCTTTCCAGCTCTTACGCAGTCCCATTTTTAGAGTCTTGCTATTGTCTGCTCTCATGGCAGTTGTCTTTTTTTCTTTTTATTTTTTTTTATTCCTATCAAATTCCCTTGGTTAGTCAACCAGGCAGGTAAATTTGTGCAACAAAACCAACAAACCCATGTTCCAGAGCATATGTGAATAGCCGTAACACAAGCAAACTGCAGTAATGCAGTCTGTTCATGAAGGGTTAAAGGAATGGTTTGCTGCTTTGTACAAGATCTTAGAATCATCCTGTATTTGTTTGAAGGCCTCGGCCTATATAGTGAGAATTCACATCTTGCTTAATAGTTTTTCTTGATTACATTGTGCAAGAATGACTTTTCCACTTTTCTCTTTACAGAGTGGTGTGCCCGCTTTCATGAAGGATGTGATAAAAGCTTGCCGTTGTTATTGTAGGAGGTCATAAGTCAAAGTTGATCTGAATTGTTTAATTCCTAGAGCTCTGCGCTTACAGGAGTGGCTATTATATACTGCACTGAATAAAATCTACCTCTAATGTTGGAAAGAATTTATGCCTTGAATTTTATTAGACCTTTGTTTCCATCTCCAACTGAAGAGCTAGCCACTGACAAGGTAACGCCAACATCACCTGCATCCTTTTGGAAGTACTTAAGTTTAGCCTTGTCCCCCATGCTTTGCTTATGCTGATTGTCATGTGTCAGCTAGAGGAGTTCTGTTTACTGAAGTATTACATCAGACAAGAGACAACGATCTTGCTAGGAAAAATGTCTGAACTTGGACTGAAATTTCTCTGCGTGTGTTATGGCTGGATCTGCCTTTGTGGCCTTGCAGGGTGGCTTCCTACTGAAACTGAATAATGGAACTTGGATTGCTTAGGAGGAAACACTTTTGCTACCCAAGTTTGTCATTCTTAAACTGTCTGCCTGCTACGAACGTGAAAAATGCTGGGGGCATATAGTTAAATTACTAGAAATCTGCAGTAGGAACTGGAACTCTGTGTTACGAAGCTTCCTTGTGATGGCTTTAAGCCCACATATAAAAGGACTTGTGCCCAAAGCCTTGCATTCACATCTAAATACCCCTGTATAAAAAGTAATAACCATTAGCTGTGTCCAGCTAGAAGGAAAGGAGGAGTTGGCCTCCATGCCTGATTTAAGGGGGACAAGTTATATCTTCGGAGTCAGTAGCCTTATCTACATAGCAGCTTGGATACCAACTTTAAATTGGAAACAATTATAAACTGGGTGGCTGCAACTGAATGTAAGTGAACTTGATGTGAAACTTCGGCTTTTCTTCATTTTTAAATTTCATGCTGATGTAAAGAATGAAACAGAATTTTGGATGGTAATCCACTAAAAGCACAACTGAGCAGGAAATTATACTTCCAGCACCTTTGCAGGGGGTGGGGAGGGGTAGGAGGATGAAGTACATAAAAGGTGAGAGGGCCTCAATCTCAGGGATTTAAAATATTCTGCATTGTTACTGAACAAATCTTGTAATGGGGTAGGTTTGTCTTGTTAGAAAAGAACTGGTTGAAGTGATTGCCTTTATACTTTGTTAAAATATTTGTTTGCAATAAATCCTTATTCTGTCCATGCAGCGCTCTTGTTCCGTCTCTCATGTTCAGGAGTGGCCATGCTGGGCAGGTCACAGGTGACAGGCTGATATCATGGGCTGTCTTATTTCTAAAGGCTTTTGAAAGGATAACCTGGATGCATGAGAACTAAGTAGGATTTCATGTGTTCTGAAGAGCTTGCTGCCAGCAGTTTAGGCATTTTCAAGTGTTTTTGACTTGGAGACCATTACTGAATTGAATATTACAGTGCTAGACAACTTTCAATCAGTTGTAAATATAGCTGTCACTTTTTTTTTTCGCAGCAGATGAACAGACATCAAGAGAGAATAGTTCTGAAGCATAATTCTCTTTAACTTTCCGTTAATTTTTTTATATGCATGAGCTTACTGGAACTGGAGCCAAATTGTGTACTGAAAATGAATTATTTCCATCATACCAAGAATATGATGGTGTTTTACCTGAGTATATCAATTCTCAAATTTCTTTTTTTGGCAGTGTTTAAAAAAATTACCTTGAGAATTCAGGAAGCATTTTAGCAGGGTGCTGAATATGTAGGAATTCAAATGTCATAAGCAATCACAAGAATACCAGAATTTATTTTGAACAACAGGATGTGGAGTCAAGTTATGTCCTAAGCAAAGCAGCAAAGGTGGGACTAGGTACATTGTTCAACAAGAAGACAGAAAAGCAAGCCAAACTCTTCTAGACTTGATATAACAGAATTTAAAAAATGGACTAGCTGAGGATGAATCTTCCCAGAACAATGATGCAAACTAATTGGTTTCCAATTGCTTCTGAACAAAACTGACCTCTGTACCACAGTAGAAAAAAACCTATTTGTAACTGTAAACCTACCTTAAAACTTAGAAGAGTTTCAAGGTTTACAAGAAATGTGTACCTAGTGAGCTGAGTCTGTGCACAGAGATGAACTCTGTAGAAATGAGGTAAATTTTTTTCATTCTTTTTCTCCAACCAATCCATAATTCTGTTTAGTCTTTAATGAAATGCATAATGAAAGCATTTTACATTCATAAATTCATGATTACATCTTTGTCATTATAGTTATTTGTCATCAAGATATAGTGTACATCTGTCTGCAGTGGGCTGAAACAGTATGACTGAGCGTTCAAGAGGCTGAATGGCTCCATTGTCAATCTTGCTGAAAACTTGATTTCCTACAGACCCCACACAGATTATAGAATACATGGCCTTTGCTCACGTATCCTTATTAAAACCATTGCACAGTCAGTTTCTTGTGCTGTACACAACTTTCCAAATTAAACCACATTTGATTAAACGGTAGCTACTGAAAACAGCTTTTCCTCTGTTTGCAGGCAACTAACCAACGATGTGAGATGAATGCAACATCAGATCTTCGGTTAACATTAGGTCCCCATGGACTTTCACAGTGACCTAAACATGCAGTGACACTTCAGGTTATTTAAGTATATGTTACTACACCCATCTTATATTACTAGGAAAGAAGAAGCAGTTCCAGCTTTGTGTGATGTGGCTTCTTGCCTAAATAGGAGATTACGACCAGAAAGTATTGGTATATTGCAGTCTTCAGATGTGAAGACATTCATAAAGTATTTTAGAGCTTTATTCATGACTGAATAAATACTGATCTTGTGTGAATTATACATGCATCACGTGAACTTCTCTGGATAGCTTGAACAGAAATTTTCCTGCTGTGAAAGTTGTAAGTCATTACGCATTCTGAGTTCTGGCACACAGGGTTAAAAATGGAACTCCTCCTCCCATGCTCTTTGTTATCATAGCACCTGAAAGTCAGCTTTGTTTCACCAGCTTGCTTAAAAATGGAGCTCAAATTTTGTTCTTTTAGAGTGATCTGTTGTAAACATAGTGTTGTTTGAATAAAAAGAATGAAACGCTTCTGTTAGAGGATGATTGAGCCTCTATTCTATATCCCACCCCCATTAACAGGTCGGTAGGTATCACACAGATTAACAGGGACTAATAAGGTTTTCCTTGTAGCCAAATAGAACTAGAAAAATGCTGTAGCTCCTGGCAACAAACAGGAATCTGATCTGAAGCGCAATAATCAGACTTCCCACAAATCACAATGAGCTCTGGATCTATTCTCATGTAGAATTTCTGTTTTAAAATTACCAGTTCTTACAAAAACATATTTTTGCATGTTGTTCTTCACATAAAGGAGTGGTTCTTTTGGGGGATGACTGGTCACCCATCCCCTGTTTCCATAAGAAGTGATGTTGCAACAAAGTGAATATAAACCATTCTTCCTCTTTGTGTTCTAGTCATTCAAATCCATTCTTTCCATGTGATCTCTCTGTAAAACTATTGTATTTGAGTTGGAAGGTAAAGTAAAGGAAAGATTCTGAGTAACCCAAAGTCAACATAGTGAATGATGTCAGATGCGCAATCACTGTAGCACTGCCTCTCAGAAGATGGTGTGTAAAGGGAAACAAAAGTTGTCTTTGCTCAGGAAACATCTGGTTGATACTTCATTTCTCAAGCAGGTCATTGGCTGTTTTTATAATTTAGTGGAACAAAAATGTGGGAAGATAGGGGGATAGACTTCTGATATTAATGCACACTAGTAGATGATATATCTTCCCACCAACACTTTTACTTTCCTTTATGTTAGTTTTATATATATAAAGAACATTTTCAAGTGGGATCTAATGATATTTAAATTTCACTTAGCTGAGTGTACTCTCCGTGAGCATGGGTTTGCCTTCCTCTAGACAGGAGGATAATTCAGAACCAAATTTACTGCCCCACTCTAGTCTTCTGATCAGAGGAGACTACTAGACTTTCAGACAGAAAACTTTGGTTTTCACTCATCTCTTAAAGGGCAAAAGAGACTGAAAACTTCCATACCAAATCAGAAAGTAAGGCTTACAACCGGAGGTAAGTTGTTTTAAGTTTAGTTGGACTACATGGAATATAAATGCTGTTTGAGGAGCAATACCAAGAACAAATCTCTATAGCAAGATGAATTTTGCTGACTTTTTTTCAAACCGCTCTGGCTTATAACTGCAGACTTAGGACAAATCCTGACTATAATGTAAATAAAGCTGGTGTTTAAGCATCCTACTAATTCTTTGCTGCAGCTGCCAATTAACATATTAATTAGGATTACATATGAACCCATATGCACACATAAGGAGAATGTCATCTTTCTCTGTTATTTCAGTATTCCCTGTTCTTTGAGAGCTTGACCATACAT
The DNA here is from genome assembly GCF_963921805.1 of Phalacrocorax carbo. Lineage (NCBI taxonomy): Eukaryota > Metazoa > Chordata > Aves > Suliformes > Phalacrocoracidae > Phalacrocorax > Phalacrocorax carbo. The sequence continues at coordinate 4,450,299 of NC_087528.1, forward strand.
GATTATTTTCATCTGGAATATGAATTATGAAAGTATCCTGGAGTCCTGCTGTGAGACAGGAACATTTTAAATGGGAACAACTCTCCACTGGAAACCTTTATTTCCAAAGTAAGAAGAACTGCATCCTGTGCATAAGTGCTTCAGTGGAACATGCCATAATAAGCAATTATGTTGAAGGGCCTTGAATATAGGTATTAATTTTAACCTTGTGAAAAATTTCCTGCTTCCCAGCTGTGCAACTAGTTAAACTGGAAGCTGTTCCTACAGGTTAAGCAGGAGTACTTGTAACATTAAGATTTAAGTGAGTTTGCCTTTGTCTGTCCTCACTAGATTTCATGTACATTTTTAGATTTTTCTAAGGCGTGTTTCATCACTGGAGGCAGGAGAGGTTCTGTTATGGGCTTTGTGATGCTGGAAGAGTCAGGTTTTGCTCCAAGCTTAATTCTCTTCCTGTTCTTTACCCATGGAAGAAATTCCTGAGAATTAATCATTTTCATAGATTATGGTGTTCCTAGAATGACAAGTGTTGGATTGTAGAAGTTCTTCTATAATACGGATGGCCAAGGGTTACCTGTGTGCTGTACATACTCTCAGTAGATGTCTGCTGTTAAGTTACAAGACACACTGCATTTCTGCCCAAGCGTATCTCGAAAGATTTTAAGTCTTTCCCTATTTCACCTAGAGTTGTGGGGTTTGGGGCTTTTAATATTCTTAGTGCATATACATATCTTCCAAAGCATGATAGGAATTGTGTGCAATTGTCTGTAAATGGATGTTTCATATTCAGCTGCAACTTGGAGTTACGGTTTAAGAGTGGGTTTTAAACATTTTTATTAAGACCAGGCTGCTGCTGTGCATTTTAAAAGTTAATGCACTTTCTCAGCATGGAAGTCATATAATTGGTTTGTACATTTGAGTGGAGAGCATGATCCTGCAAGAAGCCAAAATTGCCTGGCCAACCCATTTACCCTGTGAAAGGCTCATATGATGCTGTTCATCTATTCAAATAAAAACAAACAGTAGGAACATTTCTTCAGCAGGAAATTACTTTGACACTAAAAGGGACTCCTGCCTCAGAGTGTGAGGTGGGTATGTGAAAGGATACATTGCCTTCCACTGATTTTTTTCTTGGAACATGGGAATAAACCGACCTTTGACAACACTTAAGGCGTGGTTCTAGGAACCATGAAGTTGAGAGCATTATTACTGAATAATGAGTTTGATTAATTCACTACAATGACAGACAGGCATGTCAGTAATTTAGCAAAAGGACTTTAAAATCCATTTGGAACAAGTTAGAGTATAAGAATAAACAAGTAATCCGAGGACCCATTGACGTCTTTCAGCAAGGAAAGGCCTAGAACTACCTGCAGAATCACCAAATGCAATTACAGCCATCGCATAATATAATTTATTCCCTTTCATAAAGTATATTTAACAATTATGTGTTTAACCCATCTTCTCATTCAGACTAGCAATTCTGTATGTTTAGTATCTTTGCTAGTAAGTTTGCTGTGAAAATACAACTTGAGTGGAGAACTAATATATTGTTCTTCATCATTTGTGTGATCAGTAGATATTGGAATATTTAATGAAAATATAAGGGAAGGTTTTTTTCACAGCAATGATAATCAGCAAAGAAACAAGTTGCTCTGAGAGAGTATAAAATCTCCATTTTTGGAGATCCTTAAACCTCAGCTGGACAAGGCCCTAGGCAATTTATCTGACCTTGAAATTAGACCCAGCTTCAGATTTGGTGCTGCACTGGCTGGGGGTTGGAGCAGATGATGAGATGATCCCATATGTCCCTTCCAAGCTGAATTATTATATGAGTTTTAATAATAATAAATCCAGAAGATTACAGTGTGAATCCTTCTGAGAAGGCAGCATTATTTTCTTTCCAAATGCTGTTATTTAACAGACCAACTTGAATGGACTAAATACCTATGATATTCAATGAGATGCACAAGTATATGAAAATCTGATAATCAAGATCTGTATTAGAAACAGGTACATACACATTTTGACAAGATGCTCGTTGTAGGCTTGCATTTTTGCTTTAGTCCATTATTTTAACTAAAATTATTTGTAGGAGTTTTGTGAGAAATCTGGGAAATTTAAACTAAATTAAATGAAAGCAAACTTCTGAATCTTTGCTAGTGAAGCTTAATATCTTAATAAATACACTATTGAGTGAAAACATGATGACTACTTTTGGAAAAGGACAGCAGCAGCAGCAAACTGAGGCTGTGCTGCACACTCAGAAAGAAGTTATTTATGTCAGTTATTGTTAATTTCCTTTTGCATCCAGCAGCTGTAGATCATATTTGAAAGGTTAAAACTGGGAAAGGCTCAACTGGGCAAGGTTGAGATGTAATAAAAAGAGAAGATGAAATGCAGATTTGGGATATCTAAGCGTTCCATGATGGCCCTCTAATTTTACCTTAACTATCATGGCACAGTATTTTTAAAGACAACATGCTGAGCCAAATAGCATTTAAAAAATTTTAGCCTTATACATGGTGAGACCCTCTTTTTTTTCAGGTGGGAATATATACTCAATCATATTTAATTAAGATTAAATTAATATTAAGGGATATTTAGTGTTAGTATGCAGGATCTTCTTCACCTGGTGCTCATTACCAGCCTAATTCAATATTTAGCAACAGAAGATTAAGAAATCTTTATGTTGATTCTATAGTGGACTTTCCTCTACCTGGTCCAATGATGGATATTTCCAGTCAACGTTTACTGGTGAATACAATGTCCTCTACTGTCACATGCCTTTCCCTTTCCCTTCCCCCTTCAATACTGTGTCAACATTTGGGATGAGCCCAAATCCTAATGTGTGATCTGACCTTCTGACATCTTAGCCCGGTGGGCTACCAACTTAGCCATGCTTCCTGCTCTGGAGAGTAAAGCACAAACATCACTCTCAAGGATCTTCTTCTACCCACCTATTATTTCTATGCCTGTCAGTGCCAGTGCATTTTATGGTATTGTAGAAATCTTGGATGCATTTTCATTCCCAAAATATGTATGTGGATCTATGTATCTGGATTTATGTGGGAATAAGAATTATGCCTTTTGGAATTGGTAGTTGTTGAAACTATGAAAAACGAGGAGGAAAAGTGCAAACTGGGCTGAAAAGACAGTACTAAACATGAAATTATGTTGTTCAGCATTAAGCAGCATTCTGAAAACAGAATATGTCTTTGTTTAAAATGATGTGAGAAAGTATATGCACTATATTTTGTAATAAAGCCTTTCATCACTTTTCCATTAAAAAAACAGGGCAATTTTTCAGGTACATTTGTCCCATTTTTCATTAAGCAGAGACATATTTTGAAATTGCGTCATTATTGGCTTGCTGTGCCTACTGCAAGTAATCAAAGAAAAAAATATTTGTTAGACTCCCAGTAAATACTGCCTTCTGACTTTCAAAACTGCACCCCTGTATGAGTTTAGCACTGTTGCAGTAATGGAAAAGCCAAGCTTTTACAGCGTTCTTACCTATATAAGATAGCTTCAACTTTTGCAGTTTCCCGTTTTTTCCTAATATTTTGAAAGGTAGGTAAAAAAAAAAAATCCTCATTGCTCCACCCTAGCCTTGCCCAGAGGCTCCAATTCAAACACTGTTTTGTTTGGAAGCAGGATTAATTTCATTGCCTACAGTAGCAAACGAGGAGGAAAACAAAATGGTTCCTTTCTTGACTCTTCAGAATAGCTGTATCAGTGATATGCCTTCAGTAGTTTCCTCAGCAGAGAGATCAAATGAATGAAACATCAGTGAGCTAGGATGGCGCAGTCTATTTTTGGTAGTGAAGCAAGCATCCACAAAGCTCATCTGGTTCACTGGGGATAGTAGAGGAAATTGCAAATACCGTAGAAGGCTATTCTAATGTCACATGCTTTTAGGTGGGTTAAAAGGACAAACATTGAGCCTTCCACTTTGCCAGTTGCTGATTATGAAGCAAGGTTGTGTTTTTGTCTACAACACCTACGCTGTCCCACAAACAACAAATTTTTTCAAGTATTAATGCAGCCTGAAATGTGGCAAAGTACAGAAATAAACAGTGGAATAAGTTCAATCTTTTCACTTGGTTTTAAAACATACTGAAAAGGGTATTTATTAGATTAGTTTCAAATGCAAATATAAAATATTTAAGATTTCCCACCTAATTTTCCTCCCACTTCTTAATTTTTTATTATTAAAAATAAAACGGAGCTAGAGCAAGATGCAAAGAGAGGGAGAGCAGAGAGGAAAATAAATCTTCAGGTTTGGGGGGAAAACTGGGACAATACTCCAACTGTCATGGAAAAATAAGGAAAACAGTATCTTTTCTTTTGGGAAACAAATTTAATATTTTTCAACTACTATCAGCCTTTCCCACTGTTGAAAAGCAGCTAATACTCTGGACAAAAAGACAAAGTATGAAATCTGCAGAAACAAATAACTCTCCCCTTCTCTCCTCACAACTGTATGGCACAAGCAGCAGTGGAAAGTCACCCCCACGCACACTGCCTAAGAATTTTAACATTGGCTTTGCTCCATAGCATTACTTCCCTCTCAGAAGAGCCTTTAGAAGAATCCTGCCTCTTTCCCCATTGACCTGGATCGATTCTGCCTGTGTTGAAGAGTTACTGTACAGGGCAGCACAGTCCAGGTACAAAAATGTTAATCTTTTCAAACTGTTTACAGGTAAGAGACTGAACTCCCATCTTGAAGCCAGCAATCTTAAAGTAAGGCAACCCAGCCTGCCATATGACGTCAAACACTATTTTGTTTCTTTTGTATTGCAAGGCCACAGTTTGGGAAACCGAAAGGACCTTGCAGGACAGAAATAATTACATTTATTATTATCCTAACTTTTGCTTCAGTGGAGTCATCTAAAGAGCTAACTTCACCTGCACAGGCAATAAGATCTTTAGTTAATGGATGTAAGACAGCAGATACTGATTACTTGAGGAAGCTGAGAAACAAAACCAATGTGTTCTGATCCAGTAGATGATATTGCTAAATTGGCCGCCTCATTGTCTTACAGAACGACCTTGTTTAGGCAGTCTGGTGAGTCAACTGGCAGAGGTTGCAAGCGCACGATTACTGACTCTGAAATGGAGCAGAAGGGAAGGAAAACAAAAATACCTATACACAGAAAGGCATGCATGTGAAATAAATGAGGGCAAAGCAGCACCTGGAAAAGGGCAGTAAATAGTGCTTAATAGTGAAGAAAGACTACAGGAAACTGGGTACCCAAACACAGTAGAACCAGGAAGGTGTATCAAAGCATTAGGAAAGGGCCACAGGTAGAGTGTAATAAACAAGGGCACCACTGGGCACATACTGCTTACTGATCTGTGCACACTACGACATCAGGGATTTGGGGAAACAGAAGCAATGTGGACATGGTATCTTTTTTTTTTTTTTATCTGAGAAGTCACATCAGCATTTGGTTTCCTTTTTCCTGATACTTTCCTGATGTTTCACACAGGGTTGGAAAAAGACCAGAAAAATTGAAAAAAAAAAAAGTAATTTGGTTTAAAAAAACATAAGTATTTTGCTAATTCATGCTATTCAGAGGCTGAAGTACAGCTCCAATACTTCTGCCTGTGAAAAACAGTAGGATGTCACCATTATTTGAAGAAAACACTGAGGCAAGTTCTGAGTTGGGAGTATCAGTTCCTGGGAAACCCTCACTCAGGTCTACGTGAGAATCCACTCACTCACATACACAGAGGTAAATTCTGGTGCAGATATACAGAAATTTTACCCTGCAGTTTCACTGTCTCAGTGAATCAGAAACCTCAAGACAATACCTGCAAAATTGTATTAATATCCTCCTTACACAAACACACATGCGCACGTGCGAAACATGTATTTCTGTCACCTGATAGTAGGCATCTTAGACATTTTTTTCAAGCTCCTTAACCATGAAGACTGTAAATATGTTTGAAAACCAAGTAAATACTAAGATTTGGCAACCTGAAGTTTTAAGTCTCCCCCAAATAATAAAAATCAGCAAAATGATGAGCTGTCAACCTTGTTCTTAGATCTATTAATTACAGCCTGCAACTGCCTGCTGTAAACACAGGGAGAGGTCCTACACTAAGACGGTGGGAGTTTTGCTTTGCCTTCCACCTACCCAGTCTCTTTTCAGTTCCTGTTCACTTCCAGTGTGACAAAAGAAATTAATTCTTTTTTTCTTCTGAATTTTTCCTGGTCACCATGTGAACAAGGAAGCGTTCAGTTTCATGCTTTCGTTTACTACTAATAAAAACACAGTGGGTGAAATACCACTTAGTCTTTTAAACTTCTAGCTGGTAATATCTTTTGCATTATTAGTCAAAACTGCCTAAATTAACATAAACTATTCCTTTTGCTCCTCTCCAAATTCACCTTCATTCTTCAGATAAAGAAATACTTTGTATTTCTTTAAGCAAATGAAAAATTTGACTGATTTTTTTTTTTTTTTCTGGTAGCTGTTCTGTATGATCAGTCTGTCCATGTTAGGTCTGACTTACACCTGGGTCTTCGCAGATCCCAAAATCTGGAGCTATACCTGGTTGTCTATGACTTCATCTCTTGGTTTGTCCACTCAGCCGTAAATTCTGATGTCTTCTCAGTCCCACACTCTTCCTTTTTTCAAGAAGTGACACAGCAGTCACCCAGAGAGGTCTACCCACCAGCCTCTCTGGTATGCTCGTAACCCAAGACATGGATTTTCTAATATTTCACCTACTTGTTTTCTGCTTCAGTGCTTATGTTTACTAAATCCTTACGGTGCCTTAGCCTTAGGCACTCTCCTAAGCCAATCCCACACGGCAAAATGAATAGTGCTTAGAAACTTGTCACATTTTTCAAATCTCTCTCCAATATGCACAGGAGAGATAACAAAAAAAGTGTCACCTTGCCCTGTGAAGTGAATCACATAGTGAAAAAAGGGGAAGAATCTACAAATAAATTCTCCTCGGGAGATATATTTCCAGTCAACCTATTAGCGCTGTAAATTATTCTCTCATATTGGGCAAACTGTATTTTTAAACATTCTGTGATTTTATCACTTATTTAAAGCAGAGCCTGTGAGGCGTTACCAGGTTTTTCTGGTGACACCTAGTGGTGATGGTTGTATAAAGCGGAGTTCCTGGGACGTGGATGTGATAGACTGTGGCATCACTGAGCAGACTGGGGCCATTTTTCTCTGAATTTAGCAAGAGTGTTTGCTTCTTGCTTTGTAAAATTATGGCTGTGAAACCTCACACGCATTGTGCAGAACGACAGGGAATCTTCTTGAAGAGTTCTACAGATATTTGTCCACTCTGCAAGAAACCTCCCTGGATGACAAAGAAGCTGTTAGATAGTATGACTTTTTCCTGCAGGGCTGCAAAAGGCAACATCCTAAAATATTTTTATTTCCTACTGAGCACTCTGGTTTGCAGCTTCATAGTGTGTGGTACGGCTGAACATTAGGCAGTTTCAAAGAGGTTAATTCTAAAAAAAATGAACTACCTGAAAGGAGGTTGTAGCGAGGGTGTTGGTCTATTCTCCCAGGTCACTCGTGAAAGAGTGAGAGGAAGCGACTTCAGGCTGCATCAGGGGAGGTTTAGATTGGATATTAGGAAAAAATTCTTTCCTGAAAGAGTGGTCAGGCATTGGAACAGGCTGCCCAGAGAGGTGGGGGAGTCACCATCCCTGGAGGTATTTAAAAGACATGTAGACGCGGCACTTCAGGGCATAGTTTAGGAGACATGGAAGAGCTGGGTTGACAGTTGGACTTGATGATCCTAGAGGTCTTTTCCAACCTTAATGATTCTATGATTCTATGAATATGCAAAATCCCCAACATTGTATCTGCAATCAGCTGCTACTGCTTTAATTTATAAAGGGAGGTTATAACATACATTCAATTTGCATACAAGTCATTGTGATCTAAGAATTTTCAAAAAATAATTCAACTGTTTTGTTAAAATTAAGGCCCAAAACAAATCTGCTTAGGTCGTGGGCATTCAATGACTGAAATCTTTCAAAGTGTCTGGACTTTTAGAGATGAATCTTTAGAAGGATAGCCCTAGCTAGAATAAAAGCTTAGACATTCTTGCTGATCCCATTCAGGGTTAGAAAGCTAGCCTTTAGGCTCAGCAGGGCTGAATGAGATTATTTACTATTACTATTTACTATTACTGTTATTCTGTTACTAGCTTTCTATGTCCATGAAAGGGTCACTTAATATTTGTGTGTCTGTCTTTACACTATCTTTCATATAAATCTAATCATTATGCAGAATATTGATGGTTTCAGGGAGCACTGCAATTCCCCATTGGAGCACATTACTGATGTACATCAAATTGGGATGTACAAAAAACAGGGAAGAGATATTTATTCCTCTTTGAGGATGTTATTTGTAGTAATAAATCTACTTCTGCAAGATACAAAAAAACCCCAAGTAATAAAAGAAAAACTGGGGAAAAAAAGTAAATGTAGCAGAGATTTGGGCTGTTTAACTGCTTCTTTTCTTTGAAATAAACAGTGAACTGGAACTGGGCTGTGCTTTTTCCCCCCTTGGCTTGTAAATACGATTCATTTGACCCAAATCTCCACCAGTAAATGCAACAGCACCCTATCAAAAGTCAAGGTACTATCTCTCTAGCTTCACTGTATGTAAATGCATTATTAGTATCTTCATCACAGTCAGGGAAACAGATTAAAATACTGTTTTCTACCTCATGGGAACTGACAAATGCTAATTGCAGCCAGCCCTATGTCACAGCTCTGTGGAAAGGATAAATGTTTTAGCAGCATCAGTAGATCACTCATGCTGATCACAGTCACCAATGAACTACCCAGAGTATTAAACACCATTGTGCTATTTTTATTCTTAGAAAAAGGTTGGTTGGTTTTGTCTTACCGGGGACAAAGAACATTTTAGAATGTTCTTTGAACATAGAAATTTAATGAAATTAAGCTTTGTCTGTTCAATATTTAGTGTGAAGGGTCATGGAGTAAGTTTAGTTAGATGTATAAAAGGCAATTTGCAGATTGGAAAGAGAAATAATATAGATTTATTCAAAGTTGTAACCAAGTAAGAATATACTGACAATCATTTTAACGTTATTTATTTAGCTAGCTGTTTAACAAAAACACTTAAATCTTTAAAGCTCAATATAAAGTCCCTCTGAGCCTTGAACTTACGGATCAAATCCCCAAGTTCTTTTTCTAAGTAACAAATAGAAAGATATTACAAAAATCTGCAATGCAGAGCAATGTCTGCTTTAGGGAAAGACTGCTCTATTGCATATTGTTATGACTAGGCAGAGAAAAATGTCCTCTTATCATTCAAAGTCTTCCAAGCTCTTCTTTCAGCAAAACTGTTTATAAACTGAGGTGCTGGCTTCAACTAACCTCTCCTTTAGTGAGATCACTCCAAAGCAACCCGAAACCTTAGCACATTAGCAAAAAGATTACTTTGCTTCATTACACAGGCTGTTTGAAATTGCACTGTCATGGTGAGGGTGCTTTCAAGAGGAGCTCAAATGAATATTTTGCAGCAAATTCTGATACTTAAAATCCTAAAGAGTAATAAATACATTTCACAGTAAGTAATCTCAACATCACAAAACTTCTCATGGATTAAAATACCAACCAACCTGAGCAGGAAGATCAGAGTACAGATATTTCACTTAGATTTTATAAAATAAAAACTTAGCATCTTAAAAGTAGACCAAGAATAATTTTGAGTATTGACCCAAATATCACTTGTGGAAGTTTCTTACAGTTTGCAGTTTCTCCCTGAGACTTACAGAGGTATAATATTACCAATATCTCAGAATGAAGCCTTTTCTCATGCATGAATAAATGTTGGCTCAAGAGATGGATTCTGGCAAAAACATTTTCATTTGAGGAGAACAGGGTCTGGAAAGATCTAGATTATTCTCTCTTGGTCTCTCAAATATATATAAAAATAACATATGTCACCACATAGCTCATAGTAAAAATGTATAAGGGTTTGCCTCTAAAGAGATTTACACTGTAAGGACTCTATTTGTGAGAAGTCAGAGGTGGAAAAGGAACTAGTGTCAAATTAAAGCGACTTACTGGTTCTGTCCGTAAAATATTGGTTCTGCCTGAAGGAGCGCCGAGTAATGAAGTGCAAAGAGTGGGACAGAATTCTCATTACAGCTGAAATGAAATGAGAGGATATGACTTAGTAGTCAGTAGTAATTGCAGCTAAAACCTGCTTTCATTAGTTTACCTTGGCAAGCTTTCATAAACAGTTAAATACCATTATTCACATTTTAAAGACAGAACACAAGATAAAGCAATCCACTCAGTCAACAGCAGAAGAAGTGAAACTCAAGTTCTCTGGATCAGTCACTGCAAAACCCTGCAAGACACTTGGACTTTATCATGAAATAAACAGAATTTGGTCAACCCTACAACCCTCCTTTGGGTGAACCTTCTCTCAGGATAGTTCATGCAAGTTCACTAATGCAAAAATTTATTAGTCAAAACTTTGCCTCAGCAAAGAAGCCTGCTTGGTCCTCAATCAAGAGGTGTCTTGGTGAAAGCAAGAGACAAAAATCCATCTTTGATAAGAGGGCTTAGATATTCCTTAAATCATAGCTCCACATCTTTCAAGTGAACACATCTATCATCCCAATACCAGCACATCACTAACAGAAGCTTCTGCAGTGAAAACATATGTGTTTAACAGTTCACCGACTGTTTCACATCTGTTTGGGCAATAAGACCAGAGGCTTTTGTACAGTTATGTCAGTTTACACCTGATGAAAAATCTCCGTGCAAGAATAATTGAAACTAAATTTTTGTGCACTATGCCATTGACATTTAATCACATTTACCTAATATTCAATGCAATTGCATGGTGGCAGATTTGGCTAAATGTGATATGCATAAAGCTGTTAGATTTTGCTGGTGTCTGAACTAACCATATCTACTGTTTTCTTGGCAGACACATCAAGACTTTAATTAGCTTGCCCCTGCAGGGAAGTATGCTGTATGCAGTATGAGAAATAGTTTCTGTGCTTAGCTTAGATCAACTTCAAACGGTAGACCAAAACAAACTCAGAAAAGAAATGCAGTTCTATTTTGCACTCAGTTTACATTTCCCAGCCTGGATGACTAATGACAGAGAGTTGATGATTTCACTGGGAAGTGTAATATGTTACTGCCATCTAGTGCTATGCATTAGACTCAGCCTCTGTCATACTACTGAAATATAATATTTTAATATGACACATGGGAACATTAGATAAATAGATTACGTTTCCTATCAGTTGCTCTATGAAGCTTAGGATACAGTTGAGTGACATGGTGACTTTTGGTCTGGCCCAGCAATTAGTCCTCTATTTGTATGGAGTAAAATAAGATTGTAACAACCAAAAAGCTCCAAAATCAGACAAGAGGCATGGTAGAAACTATGCTGAAAAGGTGAAGACTCTTATCTTCAGAGACAACATCAGAGGAGTGGAGTTGCTCAGTGAGACAATAATCGCTAGCCAGGATAGGGCTGTCTTTCCTTCTATTAAATAAAAATCCCAGAACTCTCAGGTGGCCTACAGATGGTTTACCATCAATGTTTTCCTAAGATCATATGGAAAAAATTTGTCAACATTTGAGGCTAAGGCAATTTCTTGGTCAAAATTTAGACCCTTGACTTATAACGAAAAGATTATAATTAAAGTTTTGCTGTTTGCTTTATGAGAGCAACTTCTGGATGCTGATAAGACACTTGGAGGGAAATAATGCTGAACCACAAAAAAAGGCTGCCAAAGGAAAAACATATTTTAACTGTACGGACTTTGAGCACTGTTTGGTGGTATGTGGCTAAAATAACTATAGCTGTCAGCACTGAGTACCTCACGTTTATTGACAACTAAACTGTTACTGGTGCAGTAGTAGGAAAGTTGAAATTAAAAAGAACCCAAAACATTCGTGCAGAAATAGTTCAAAACTTGATCCAAAATTTATCAGACTCCATGAGACTCTTGATTTGGATTTTGGGACAGCACTTCAAAATGTGTAATGAGAACTTCCAGTATGGCTTATAACTAGCATGAACAGTGCAGAGTTAAAATATTTGCAGGAAAAGACTCACGCAAAAGTCTTTTCTGCTTTTCTCTCATTTAAGGCTGATTCCTATTTCTCCAAATAGAGATGCTGCTCAGGAACCGGAAATGTTAGGACAATTTATCCACTTAGTTTGGACAGTATTGGAAAAAGTCCCTCAGCTTTACTCTTCTGTTTTATAGAATATTCCCCAGCAAGCTGATAAACTGAATGTAAGCAGTAAGTACAAGCTTCATTTAATACCCACTGAAATCTTTAAAAATCTTCTACTTACTTCAGCAGTCATCTGATTAAACCCTAAAAGTCTAAATTGAAATCTAAAGTTTCTAAAGGATTCAAAGACTGTTTTTTTCAAACATGGCTCAAAGTAAAAATAAAGCAAATGACATTCTCTCTCATCTCTTTATTTTGCATCAGACCTGTAGGTTCTTGTTTATGCTTTCCTCTTTACTGAAGCAACTGAACAAGTATCTTCATGGTCTGTCCCACTGCAATTAAGTAGTTTAATAATTCTATGGCATATCAAAACATGCTATTGTAAAATTGCTTTACTTTATTGACAAAGGATGAAACGTCACACTAGCTGCTGCCAAGTGCAGTCATTCATGTTTTCACAAGAAGTTTGTGACAGCCTGTTAGTATAATCAATCTTACATAATTTAGGTAGCTGTCCTCAGTTCTCCATTTGGTGAAAGTATATTATGAGAAGTCATTCTTTTCCAGTTAATAGAATGACATAGCTTGCAACTAGAGTAGGAGTAATACTTCACAGTAATTTCTAGACAGCACACAGAAAAGCAGCCCATTGTGATTCTTTTGTGATAGTTCAAAAAGAATCCTTTTCTATTTCTAACCACTTCTGCTTTGCAATGTGCATGAACCCTACAATAACATGTAGCAAAATATACTTCAGTGCAACTTCATCCTATAGTGAATGGAATGCTAAAAACGGTAAGATCCAAGTAAAATTTGTAACATTTGTTTCTTGAGTTTAATAAAAATACCAATAGGAGTGCTGGTGAGATCTGCAACAGCCCTCTGGTGTTATAAGAAGCAGATTACAGATCAAATCTTCATTTCCTTTTGCACTGCACTGGACTAACATTTTACAACCTTTATAAAACAACAAAAACAGTGGAATGTTGTCATTTTGCACTGTTGAGTGTAAGAACAACCCAGAATCAATCCCCAAATGGTATGCTTTGTAAAAATGGGAATGTGCCTGCTGTCTGGGGTGTCCTTTAGTCTTTTCCCCATCCAACAGCCAAAGCTGTGGCTTTACCATTCAGCCTGCAAGTCATCCTCACTGCTACAATGGTTCCAGGAGCTAGTCATTACCTCTCCATTGTATCGTCATAGGACAGAGCAGCAATGTATCTACAAATGATCTTCTTGAGCAAAGGCCTGCAAGCTTGGTCACTTCCTCTCTTTTCTGGTCCCTCTCCCATCTTTATATATAGTCAAGCCATCATTCAGGCTCTTCTGAAACAATGCTTTCCACTTTCTAGGTTCAGTGTCAGTTCACATCTTCTAGCATCTGCCCAAGATGGACAACCAATAACATAGGCTAGGAATGAGCTTTTTATTACTGGAATTCCTTGTGCAGAACAAACCCACTCAATAACTCAAACCAGGCCTACAAATCTCCTGGCTTGGCAAATAATACGTCTCCCCTCAGGCTACCAAAGATTGAAAAAAGCATCTAAAAACCTGCCCATTAGCTAGTTATTTTCTTTGCAATGTACATTACCCAAAACCAATGGCAAATGTAGTTATTTCCCACTGAAGTGAAACTATTTGCTTTTCCTAACTTACGAGCAAAAAGGCTTGATGTGCATTAATAGAGGAGTATTGCTTTGAAGTCAAACAATTTCCTATTGTTGCAACCACAGCAGTGGAATAAGAAACCGAGTAACAGAGGTAGCAATCCTGGGAGCTGTTAATCAGAGATCTGGAACAGCTTTTGTTGTGTGACCTTAATGATAGGTATGGTACAAAAAGAGAGGCTGCTGAAGCATGTAGGAAACAGCCCTCTTCACAAATCAGACTTAGTTAAAATCAGCTTCTAGAACAGACCGAGGCAAACTACTTCACAGGATTAAAGGAAAGGCCATTCCACCAAGGGAACAGGAAACAAATCTGCAGTTTCTGAATAAACAGCACTACTATACTGATCCACGGGACCTTTTCCTTCGTCCTCTTTGCAGAGACCAATATCTCCTACAATGTGAATCATGTCATGTGAACTAGGCAACACAAAGATAACTGGAAAAGCTGAACCGAAAGAGGAACATTGGCAGAAATGCATTAAGCTTGAGAAGACAATTAAGTGAGGACTTAACTACAAAAATGAAATTGCTGGTCTAAAGTATGAAAAACAGCCAGAAAGATCACATTTAGTGATGCTAAGCTCAGTAAGTCCTACCAACCAAATATGCAAATATGTCCCTATTTGAGCCTGAAAAAAATGGGGCACATTACAGTGGTAGGATGGCTTTCCTTCAGATTATATCAAAATGATAGACGGGAATGATATGTGGCATGGGAAAGTTTGCTCTTGTCACAAGGGAAAAAGCTACTAAAAAGGCAGCCCTGGATTGTCTCAGGGGTAAAGGTTTTCCTCACTGAGATTATTTATAGAGAATTAGTTTTTATGGTGGGCATTTTATTATTTTCTTTTCCTCTTGAAAATTCCATCCGTTCCTTGTTATTCATTTCAGATGTTCCACATCAATGAAGCATATCAAGGTGTCCTTTGTAGAAAATGTCCAGCAGCAATGCAGTAAACTCACCATCACTGTAAGTAAACTCAACAATCAGAAGAGTACTAACATTTGTCAAAAATGCTTTGTCTTTTCCCTGCTAATCAGCTAAATGATTTGGAATAAATGGCGTACTTTCAAGTGAATCATCCGCATCACAGTATGTATACATGATTATGCATGGTGTAATGAATTTCTCTCCAACCAGACCAGAACACTCGTGAGCAGTCTACATACTTAAAATTTTCCTGAATTGTATCTGCCGGGAAGGACACTGCAAGGGAAACTGATTGCTACTTAGTTTTTATTGTACTTGCAGAACTGGCTTTTTCACAGCAACTGCTTAACATTGTTATCTTTTACCAGGATTAGTATAACACACTGTCTTCTATACTATTAGCAGTTCTGTTATATGCAGCATGCTTATTATATGAGTTTCCATGCTCTGGCGTTTTTTTTTATTCTAGATTTTTTGTTAGTGATTCTAAGGAAAATAACACCTTCCTTGTTTGATTAAAATGTCCCACATTCACGCTTTCATTAATAGAAAAAGACATTTTAAATCAGCCTTTAAACCCATATCAATCTAAGAATATCTGTATTTATGAAATCCTAAGCCACTTTAGGATGGTGATTACATGACTTAAAATTCAGATACAAAAAGATACAACCACATGCCATTAAAATTTCAGGACATATGCTTAGAGGGCTGTACCGACAGATTATGTCTTTGCCCATCTTCCAAACTGTTCTTCAGATCGTTCTGACTCCCCTCGGGACCTCTGATGCTCTCCTCCCCAGAAAGACTGCAGGAGGTAAACTGGTATACCATATCCCACAACACGCTTTATATCTCCAGCGTCACATTGTCCCATGGCCATTTTATGAATACAGAGGCTTCTAAAGGCATATATCCAGGCTGTCAGGAGGTGTAAGAGCTATGGGCAGAGTGTTTTCTGTATGCAGATTATATGGATGCATCTTCTGTTGCAGTGGTGGTGTGGGAGTATTAATTTTCATGTTGTTTCTTAGCCAGCTCTGCAAAAGGAGGATGAAATGATGACATACTCAGTGGTCACAGAAAAGCTGTTCAGTAGTCTTAGAATCTGTGCTGGGTATGAGTAGAGTTTTGTTTGGTTTTCTTATGCCTACGAATGTCACTTCTACACAAAAAAGCCCCCACCTTTATGAGTGACTTGGTCTTTAAGTTATTTTATTCCTCTATGGCATACAGTACCATACAAAAATGGACACAGAAAAAAAGTGAATGCTCCCTCTCTCCATCCCTTGCCCTTTTTAATAATTTATACGGACCCCTGGCCTCTATACAGTAACAGATGCAGAGAGCTGTGAAACTGTGGACTGTTCAGCACTGAGATTCTAAAATACCATCCTGATGAGTACTGAAGCAGCTAGACTGATTAAAAAAACCCACGAAACAAAACAATAAAAACAAACCAAAAATCCAATATTATATTCTTTCAGTCTGTCCTACAGCTGGTGTAAATCAGTACTACCTCCTCTGACTCCCATGTAATTCTGACAATATCAGACACCTGAGACTCATCCTCTTCATGCAGTCATGAGGAGAGTACCATGTTTAAACACAGCTCTAAAATATGGTAATACTCATTTTGATTGCCTGATTTTGATTGCCTTTCTCCAACGAGAAAGGACTCTTTCCTTCTTTTAAATAAAGTATTTAAATAAAGTATTTTCCTTCAATCCCCTCTTCTTGTGGAAAAAAAGGGAAATGTAAAGGTAGTTTTCATTTCCACCCTTCTTTCTTATTGAAAGATTATTTTCTTTTTCAATTAAAATCTGAAAGATAATTGAAGATGGATCTCTCTCCAGAGAAAATATAATTGGAAAGCAGTTTCTTCAATGAGGAGTGATTCAATAAATGACAGTCATCCATCCGAAGGTAGAGGATCTTTTAGTACCATTAGAATGGGCTCATTTTACAGCTGAGTTCCTTGTGTCTCTGCCCTCCCACCTTTGGGTATTGTCTTTCAACATGCTGTACAACAGCTGCCTAGAAGACACTGAGGCAAAGTTTTGAGACATTGCATGTATCAGTCTTACCCTTTTGAACCATTTGTAGTTCCAGATCATTGGAAAGAAAGTGCTTTAGATAAGCAAAACTGATTTATGAATCTAATGGGTCAACCCTTGCTTAAGCAATTAACATTCTTCCCACTTCACATTCCCTTCAGATTTGAATTGCTGAATAATTTCTTGCTTCACATTCTAAATACTGAAGTATATAGTTTCTTGTAGAGAAATGCTTTTATATTTTCTTCCAGAAATGACTGGAATTATGAGTCACAATACCATAAAAGTGCAAATTCTTTTTGTATAATTGCAGCAATTGTCAGGAACTGCGGACTTTGCAATAAACTGCTGGAGGTGGAAGAAATCGGTTCTTGCAGGGAAGATTTATTCTGAATTTGCCCTAGAGAAAATGGAAGGATCTGCATGCTTAGCATGAAAGAAATTATTACCTTGATTATGGACTTCTTAGTTATAGAACTCATAGAACAAAAGTGCCTTTAAGAAAGATTTAATATCTCGCTGTGTATTTATTCCTGTATTTGCCTGTTCAATTTACTGTATTTAAGACCTTTTCAAATGGTTATGCGTGTGTAATGCAAAGGATGGGAAAGAGCGAATTGGTACAAATCAGAACAATTCTACTATTTTAAATGGACCAAGAAAGATTTATTTCAGCTGAAAGTCTGATTAATGTATTCCAACCTGTTCCAGATGTGGACGTTTCATCCAATTCTTTTTAATAATTTGCCTGTCTAAAGAGCTTTTCAAAACAAAGTGATCATCAATCAAACCAAAATGAGCATCAATTTCTTTACTCAAAGTTAGAAATAGCTTCTCTGATGCAGTTTGGCTTGATAAGAGTCTGATATTTCCACATGTAAAACATACATAATAAAAGAATTATTGGTGGTATTGTCTCTATTCCAGAGAACAACAGTAGTAGTATATTTGATTAAGGCTCAGAATGTGTTTAGTGCTGCCTAAAGGAGTGATAAGAAAAATAAGTGAACATATTTGTCAAATTCCAACTTTATGGAAACAAAGGAAGTAGAGGATTGTAATAAGTCAGTACTCCTCCTACAACAGAAACTCAACAGCAGTGTAGGTCCCACTGATGCTTTAGAATGGTATCAGTCCCTACTTCACTGCTTACTTTTCTTCTGTTAGCTGTATATGAAGTACTACACATTACTTTCAAGGCAGCAGTTCCATTTTATGATGTCCTTGTAAGACAAACAGGGAATTTCTTGTCACAATATCAATCAAGGATGTAATTTTTTACATCATAGGGGGTTTATGCTTTGTAGATTTACATGAACATTTTTCCCTTCCCTACTCACCCAATGAATGCCATCTGCCTGCAGTAGTTGGACCCTTTTAGTACAGTCCATCTGATTTTTCATTGCACCTTTATTGTTTTCTGCCCATGAAACTGAATAGAAATGGCTGCCAGGGGATTTCGATATGTTCTGGTGAAGCTTACACTATTCAAATACTATACAGCTATTTGAGCAGGAGCTTGAAGAATGCACTTGTCCCCTAAAAAGATTATGTTTAGTTTTCCATTTTAAAGCCAGAACTCAAGGCTATTCAGTGTCAAGAAGTCTTGTACACTGAAAGATTAAAGCTCCGGGACTTCACCAAGGCTACAAACAGCTAATACAATACTAGCTGGTAGGGGTTTTAACAACTAACATATGAGGGCACTACAGCAAAGGATGCCAGAGTTTCATTTCCTTTCTCTGGTGTGACTTCAGACAAATACTTTAAGATCTTGATTCCTCATCTATGAAATGAAAATAATCTCTTATTGTTCCCTCAGATGGGAGTCACTGTGTGAGCCAGTAAGCCTACTCCATATCTGAGCAATATGAAGCCCAAATAACTAACTAGCTGTGCTGCAAGAAGATGAGTTTGTCTTTGTCATAAGTAGCCTGGAAGCTACTCAGGTCTTCTTCGATAATAACAATAATGGTTCACAGTTTTGGAAATTATAAATGTATCAAATCTGCTCTCTGCCCCATGAAACTTCAAGGTAGGTCTGGCACAAACAAAAGGCTGCTGATACAGTACACTAAGAGATTGCAGGAGCCCCACACGTTGGGCATTTATCAGAGTTCACCAGTGAAAGGTTTTTTTTGTATGCAGTACATTTGAGCAAGTAGGAAAAACTAATAGCTTTGCCTTCAGGAGGCCAGACAGTCTGTAGACAAGCACTGTGCAGATCTCCAGACCGCCCTGCGAAGGCTTCTCAGTTCTTGCCCTCAACACTCCTATTATTCCCTTGCAGTTGCTGCCAGTTGGCTTGGTAACCATGGGCATATTTGAACAGCTGAATTCTTCCCTCAGTTACACTTGGCACCACTACGGACTTAAGGGGAGCTACAGGGTGTAACTAAGGGCAGAACTTGGCTCCCAGCATCCACTACAAACCAGGTCAAGGCCACCAAATGCATTTTTATCCTTAATGTTTTAATCCATACCATTAGAAAAAGGAACCTAAAGCATGAACTGTATCACCTTGCCTGAGAAAGTCTGGCTCCTTCATTTGGGCACAAGATTATGTTGTGCATGAAGCTTTGTCAGCATGCCAGCACGTGTGGAAAGAAACACATTTCTTATACCTGAAGTGCAGACTCGGTGTCACTCACGCTGCCGTCTACCCACCTATCACACCGAGCTAAGCCTGCTTCCGGAGCTGTGCTTGAAACAGTGCTTTGTTTTAACCACATATTTTTATTTCATAAAACAGAGCTACGTATCCTGAAACTAAAGGAGTATTTTTTCATGCTGCTATAATTTGTGAAATAATGAGACATTTTGGTCTGTTAACTCCTCTTAAGTCTCACCACAATGTTATGCTTTGACTTCATTTGTGGTTGCAAAATATTTACTTTTCTCTTTAGCAGATTATATGAAGCTGTGTATTTTGTCTTGGGAGATATATACATATATTTATATATATATTTAATCTTAGTAGAAGCTGTTAGTAAAGCTACCTTTGTGCTCTGATCTGTTTTTGGATCCTCTTTAAAAATATTTACCAGGATATTGTGGAATTATTTGCTGATACTATCTTTTCTCAAAAAAAAGTTAGGACATAATAATAATGTTTTTTTCACTATGCAGGTCATATGCACACAAAGAAGTCTTCACTTGTATGGGGAATATATTCCCCAAACAATTATTTGGTAATATTAAACTTTCCCTCATTAGAGATTATTAATACAAGGTTGTATTTCTAAAACTGCCAGAGGGAGTTAAAATCTTAAGCCTTCTAAAAAGTCAGAGTGAGCTTTTACTAGGACAAACTCCACAGTAAAGGAGGGAGTACTGTCTACTTAGGATTTAAATAGCAGGACACCTGGGCTTACTTTCCTGCCTTTTCTATCAACATACACTAGGTTCAATCACCAAAAGCCTGATCATCACTCATTTATTGACTGAGCTGCTATCCAAGTAAAATTTGGATAGTGAAGATCCAATCCAAAACTGAACACCTAGCACGTTCAGGAGACTTCTGATCCTACATTTGAGCCACCTGTAGTTACAGTGCTGCTTATACAATACAACTCTGAAGTAATTAACAGTGTAATTTAATGCTTGTAAGAAGTTATGATATCCTTTGAAAAAAACAAAGCAGTATCTAGTCATACTTCTCTCCCCCCACCCTTCCAGTGAGAATTCCAATGTGATTTCCTCATTGTCTGGGAATGCTCCTTTACAAAATTTTTCTTGGTAATTAGAGTCCATCTCAGCTAGAACCTTTCTCTCTTCCTTCCCTATCAGATTAATGCCTTGATGTCTCCACTGCTGTCATTATCTTGGGGACTTCTCCATTTTCCCTACAGAGCCCCTAAATCTAGTAGGCACTGAGTCTTGTAAGGATAAGTCTGGCATCAAGGGATAAAGGAACCTGCAAGGAATTCACTGCACATAAGACACTAACACTGCATCATTCCCGCAAGCTAAAGGAGCTTTTAGTAATCTTTTTCATTATTCTTGTGGCTCTTAGTTAAGCCTGCCCAGACTCTCAGCAATTTTAAAGATATATAGCACCTGAATCTGGCAGAGATTTCAGGAGTTGTATCACCAGCACCAAATACAAAGACAATGTAATCCCGCTACATTTATTCAGTGCCTCCTTTTCGTAAACACAAGTATTTGCATTCACTCTGTTGGCCAAGGCATTCTAGAGGAGAAAAGTCATGTTCTGCTGAGCCTTCGACAGAATTCTCAGATCTTTTCCACAGGTAGCTTCTCCCATATATATGGTATTTTACTTAGTTATACTGAAATGCAGTTTCATGTTCCCACCATACTGAGTGTTGCAGACTCCTGTCAGTGATCTTAATTTTTCATGACATGACAGTCTGTATGTGATCTGCTATTCCTGTCAATTAGCTTACATTTTCTTCATGTCTGACCTGAAACTCTACACTTGAGAAAAGTAGATTTTCAGAAGTCTTTAGGCACCTAAAGAAAGGCACCTTGTTACACTAAAAAGGGAGTTAAAGAAATATGGTACCTAATTTCTGTTGACTTCCAATGGAAAAGTGCTTAAAATATTCAATGACTTCTAACAGTTTAATTAGCCACTTGCATGTGTTGTAATGTCCCTAAAAACACTTTTGAAGATAACAAATTTTGCTTTTCATTTGTGTGTTGTTTCTTACTGTGGAAGCAGAGAAAGGACCCAGAAATGAACACGAATTATATAACTTTAAGGTCTCTTTGTACTGGAGAAACAGGATAAAGGAGTGGTTTGTTGTACTTTGTACTTGTGGACCTGTGCTGTCTTTTAACCACACTTTCAGCTGTACACAATCTGCAACTGGGGATCTTTATGCTAAATATCTATATTAAGTATAACATCTCTAAAAAGACATTAAAGTAACTCAAACTGGGCCAAAACTCCAATTTTTTTTCCCTAGAACTTACAGATAACAAATTCTTGACCTTTGTTTTCATTGTTATATGGGATTAAAACAACTTGGGGGAAAGGAGGGCGAAGAGGGAGGAGTGAAGGGGCATTCCTAATTTTTCCACAAGACAAATCTTGGAAAAGGATGAATTAATTTAGGGAACAACAGATGCATGTGGCTTCCAAATGGCTCAGGTTTTTTTGAGCTTGTGAGAAAAAATGATGTGTTTTGTTGTTGTCTCTGATACCTAGTGCCAATCAGCTGCTTTCTCTTAGTAGAGTCCCAGGATTTCCAAGGCTTAGGTTACACAGGAGCCACAAAACCTTGATTCAGTGAGACAGCCTGACACTGGTCTTGCACGTCTGGACAACAAATTCAGTTTTGCTGAGAAACCTCAAGCTGCTGCCTCTAAACCAAATATTAAAAGCTACACTAAAGAACTTCTAAACAAGCACTGAAGTGATACTGCAATAATCACGTATATTTTAATCAACCACTTTTGGGTCTAGCCAGGGATAAAATCCTACATATGAATACATATCTAGTGAAAACAAGATACCTGCCCAAAAAATTCTGGGCTAAGGGAGGTGAAACACTACATGTTCATCTTCCCTTTCCAAGAGCACAGCCGAGGTTTTCCTTGTTCCAGTGATAATTTTCCTGGATGCAGAGAGGACCAGCAGATGCCTATGAAACAGTTAGCATAGGCATGCTTTGTCACTGTACTCCAGAGGGCAGTGTGGTAATACCTATGAGATTTGGCTACCAAGTCATGCAAGAATCCTCCAGATTTTCATACTAAAAATAAACATTGTTATTTACTAATATTTATACACAGATAAGCCATCAAATATACGAAAGCAGCATCTGAGGAAATGTTGTTCAGATGTCATTGGTACATAGATTAAAACAGTTTATATGGAGATGAGGTTTAAATTTAAAATATCAGCCTTCCTATACAATATTTTAGTTTTGTAAAAGGATCGTACAGTCTCAAGCTAAATTCAAGTAGAAAGCAAAATAAAAATAGCTTTCATTTCTAAAAAAATGTTCATTTTCTGATTATTTTCCTGCTCAGCCTCAATATTGGATGAAAAAAATGTTAATATATTAACTGCAAGTATAACATATCCTGTGTTAAGTACTTTCATCAAAGTCAAAGATATGTAGGAGTGTGCTGCTTGATAGTAACTTTCATTATTTGTAATACATAAATAACAAAAAAAACCCAACCCCAAACATCTAAACACTTCAGAAAACGTTAGCTGTTTGTGCTTCAAGCTCTTGGTGCTTCTAGATATTGCAGCCTAAGAAATTACATTTTTGTTTCTGTGATTTATATTTAAGACAGAACTTAAGGAAAATCACAGCTCTTTAGAGCAAAAAAAAGATTCTGCATCCAAGATGTGCACCCAAAAATTTGAACCGAGCTTCCATCATTACTTTTCTCCCAAGTATTTTCTCCACATAACTATTCTTGGTTATTAGGGCAGTGCAAATCTGAATAGCTGAAAATCCACTAGGCAAATCAGGTTATCCAAACTTCTCAGTAAGGAAACCATTTGCCACAATATATTGAGCAATGTGTATAAACACAGAAAAAATAAATCTTTGGTGTGAGAAGCTTATTCCATAGAACAGTGGGAGAAAGGAAATACTGTGTTTATTTTACACTTTAAAATTTGAGAAATTATGTAACATGGCCAGAATCAAAGAGTTTGCAACTCTTCGGCCAATAGCTAACCCCCATCTTCCTAACCTCTGTGCTACACCTTAACACAAGACCAGGTGCTCAGCTACCTTCTTTGTGCAAACACATAAATTTAATCCCCAGCTAAGGACAGAATCCCAAGAAATTACACCAACGGATTCATAAGAAACCATGCAAGCCTAACCTCCCAGTCTATATGATTTTATTAAAGTCTCTATATTGTATTCTCTATGCCACCACATGTTTGCAGGCCAAGCTATTTTTCTCTCAATACAACAATTTGTCTGCATAAATAATATATTGAATTTCTGAAGCTCTGATTTAGCTGTTTTAAATTCTCTTGACTAGAAGCAGGGATGTATATTATAACTATCCACCTATAGTGAACAAACTCTGGAAGTAAGAATGCCTTCCAGGTCTCTCCAAAATTAAGGCAGAAATTAATCTTGTTTAGGTGCATCTCTGTCTTTCCAGGTAATTACTCCTGAGAGATCAGCTGCAATGACGAAGAATATAGCTGATTCTTATCAATGTGGGGATTGGAGATATGTGCTTGTAATTTCCTGCCCATGTTTAGTGGCTATGGGTTGCTCTAGGTCTTAGTATGAACTGTTGTAATTTGCAACTCCTGCTTCAAAAGCCCCAACGGAGTGGTTAAAATAGTGCAATAACTCACTTGTCCTCCTCTTGTACCAACTGCTTTTTCTGTTTCCTGTAACTTTTTTAACTGCACTTTTAACAGTCATCATTTTCTCCCTCTTCCTCTATCCCAACCATACATGCAGAATGAGTGACAGCAACTGTTTGGGCAGAGGGCTTTATTTTATTCAGTCCCTACACCAGCAGCCTTATTGTTTCACTTCCCTGAGCAATACTAGATAGGACTTCATACACAGGTTTCACGATTGCCTACAGGTGACGTGAGCTATGGCTTAAGGAATTTCCCAAAGGTCTGAGGTCAAAGGGTTGATTACAGTATTTGACTAGATTACATTACTGGAGTAAAATTTATCCCCTTTATTATGGTCCTTGGTATGTTAACTGACAAGTAGCCAAGCCCCAATTAAAAGGGTGCATATGTATACATATGTCTAAGTACGTATGTTCTAGAATGCTAAGCAACTGGAATCAATAGCTGTCCTCACAGTAACAGTAGAAAGCTATTCTCCAAGAATATTATTATATAAAATTACAATAGGATCATATTCCAATTGTTTTAATAAAATGAGTACAATATGGGGCATTGTTTAGCCAGGGCTGGCCATAAAATTCTGCAATTAAGCCCTAACCTGTATGTAGTAGGTTTCATATAAATAATGCTGGCAAGACAAATGGGAATCCCTATATATTGCAACCATAAAAAAGCTTACAGAGTGCTGGTTTGCTTATTATGGACTTTATCAGGGTTTTGTTGAGTGAAGTAACAATTAAACTAAATATGCTGACCCAGAAACCATTTATGGCTCTTCTGTCTCCGTAGAGCAGACTATAGTGAAAGAGACCATGACTTGCATTTCAAAACATGCTTTAGGCTTTCTTTTCAATGGTTGTAAAGAACCTAGTATGGACCTTTTCACAAGTGATCTGATGAAGCCAAAAATCTACTGGGTCAAATTTTTAGAATTTTGGGTCCTATGCCACCTGCCTAACACAGTAGGTGCCTTTCCCAAACAATTCTTAGGTAATTTATGATGACTTCAATAATCCAGTGTAGTGTTCTTAAAATCAAATGAAGTTTTTGCATGTGATGATTGGAACAAGCTTTGTAGCCCACAGATATTTTTCATTCAGTAGGTTTTTTCTGGAGTAGTTTAGACACAAGAAACCTTCTGAAGAAATTCTGGGGAAAGTTACCTCTTCTTGTGAAAGTTTTAACAAATCAGGATCTTTTGAAGGAAAAGTGTGCAGGATCACTTTTATACTGAGACCTTCTCAGTCCTGAGCAATGCCAGGGCTGAACCAACACAGAGCACCTAAAGATGCTGCAACACTTTTGCCAACAGTCCCTCCCCAAAAGAAGGATGTATTTTAGGAAGGATCAATAATTAGAATCCATAAATAATTAAGCTTAGAGGGAGGTTGGCTAAAGATAGTATCTTGCAAGGGAAAATTCTTTTTCTGCCTGCAGTCTGAAAAAGACACAGGTACTGCCACAGGATGTTTTTGACTGTTCATTAACTTTACCTGCTAGCCCTGCCCATAGAAATGGGGATTTTTTTGGCTGAGTTCTGCTTTACTGTTTATTTGTGTCTTGCAGGTCCTGCAAAGCTGCTTTCATTTCCCTTTGTCCACTTGCTTGTTATGAAAATAGATTTAATAGACCAGCTAGGAATTTTAATATATGAAACTGAAACTGCATGCAACATTTGCTGTCCATGTTCAAATGTTCACCAACGTAGGCAGCAACTGCATTGTTTAGCCCTGTAGTAATCAACTCTCGTCCTTCCATGGGTATCTATGATGATTACAGTGGACACAGAGACATAAACAAATGCGAGCAGAGACAAACTGTGATAAAAATATATGGTAAACATGTATCCAACTGACCTCTTTAGTTAAACTACAATAAAAGTATTTTCATTACACAACAAAAATAACGATGTGGATCATCACAAAACTGACAAGAAAGAATGCTCTTGTAGGTATAGTATTCCCTTCAGACTTGAGATCTGTGTTCAGCTCCTCTCTCATAAACATTTTTTGTTTCACAGAGGAAAAAACACATTTTCTGTGCTGTATTTTTCTGTGTGTAAACCCCACTCTCTGCCTTCACACTAAAACAGCAAGATGTTTAGGACAGAGGCTGTGTAATTATACTCTTTGTAGAACCTTGTAGCAGTATTGGACGATCTCAGCTGGGGCTGCTAAGTGCTGTATGTCAAACAAACATTCTTGTATTTGGCTTGATTTCACTGCCAACACTTTAGATCAGCCCCTAAACTGCTTTAATTTTTAATTAAAATACATTGTAATACCCTTTGAATGCTTGTATCTCTGTTGCTTCCAGCTACACAATAATTTTGTTGTCCGCATTTACACACTTAATTTTCTGGTTGTTATCTGGAGAAATTCCATGGTATTTTTCAGAGCGTTTTTCCTTGCTGCTGCAGGTATGCTGGCTTTCTCCAAAAGACACCTGCCCTGAAGGTATATCAGACTCTTTGTCATCTTACTCACTCCCCCCTGATTTCTACAGGATAAGAGCATCAGTCATTTGCCTGTAATTATCTTTAATTCACTGGTACTGTCATTGGACCAGCTGCACAAGGAACTGAAACTGGTGCAATGAACAGACTGAAGCAGATACATCAAGCAGCCATCAGAAGAGCGAAGCTATACACAGTGACACGTAACTGCATGTGTATCACTTAGCCACAATAAAATCATGGCTCTTGCCCCAAAGAAATTATGACCTAAGGCACTGATTCTGCAAGTTTTAAGCAAGTGCTTCAATTACTCAGTGCTGTGTTACCAACTCTCTCAGTTCCTACCAAGAAGCTTACAATGTATGACATCTGCCTAAAATCCCATTTCTGGAAGTCATAATTCTGCATGAGAACCTCCAGATTTATTTGGGGGGAAAAAAAAAAAGTTTCTGTCATTGCACAGAAAAAGACTGGAAAACATGACACAGATGTTTCCTTGAGACTCAATAAACAGAAAGCAAATTAAAAAAAAACCTTTTTTTAAAAGTTCTTTGATTTAAAGATCACATCTTTTAAATCTTAAAGGCCAGCCTGATGATGTTTTAGTACTTCAAGTTGACAGAATGATCAGTGGGACTATTCACAGAGTATAAAGATAAAAATGTGCAAAAGATCTTTGTCAGATCTGGGCCTACAGCCAGCCTCTCGCTCCCTAAGAGCATGTCATATGGCACTACTTCTAAATTTGGATCAAATTTGTTTTGGTGAGTGCAAAATTTGCCCAGATCTAAAGCTGGTTCTGCATCTACCATTTAAAGCTTTTCCATCACATGTAGAAACCTCCAAATAAATAAAAATCACAAAGAAGCTTTTCTTTGGATGTAGGTGTGTTTATAAGAAAGTAAGAGTGGTGAAAGCAAAACAACATTGGGCAGGGACCCAGAGGCTGATACCTGAGCTATAAACTACCACTGATTACAGTATTTAGTAAATTCACTAAAAATCCCTTCCTCAGTTTCACTGCTTGTAGCCAGATAGCCTCCTGGCTCTTCTTGTCTGGACTAGAATTTACCCCCATAAAGCCCCAGGGAATCAACATAAAAGCAATGGCAGAAACTGAATGGCATAATTTCCTTCCTCCCTCCCCAACATTGTTTCATGTAACGTTGGCAGCTAAATCTGCAAAGTAACAGTTCTGCAAAGGAAATCTTTGACAATGACTGCATGTCTCACATTGCAGCCCCTTCCTCCGCCTTTTCAGCTGTTTATGCTAAATCACTTCTCGTTTGCCACATGGGAAAAAACCTGTGTCTAAGATGAGGATACACAGTGCATGCAGTTTCTTCCTTAACCCCTTCCAAGCTACAGAGAACTCAGGAAAAAGGGTAGACTTTGCTTACCTCCCAATAAAAGCATAAAATGTAAAAACCAAAAGACAATACCGGCCAAAGCAGCAGAGGGTCCCTTCCCTTAATCTGCTAATACATAATATCACATGAATCCCCACCCCACCCCGCAAATCGTGTCCCTTCCTTATCGATTCTTCCCTCTGTGAGCACCAGCTTTGCTCTGAACAGGGGAGGGGAAAAAAATATTACAGCAAAATCAACAGCAACATGGCAGTAAAATATTACCCAGGCCCCAAGAGAAATCTTAGACCTGTGACTAGACCAGCCCTTTACTGTTAAAGCCCTCTGAAATTTTCTAAGATAGCACCACCAGATCAGTGAGATGGCAAGCAAAATGGCACTGCTGTTGAGCACAAAGGTTAAAGGGGATGAAGGAGAGTTTATAATCCCACCTTCCAGCATACAGAGTGGGCTCTTTCCTCCTAGCTTCCCCTCAGCCCAATGCTGAGGTGCTGCCTGCCCTTCCCCTGAGGAAAGGCTCCTCTCCTGCCACCTGAGGGAAAACTACTGACACCTGAGGGAAAGGTTGTCTCTTGTTGCCTGAGGGGAAACTCCTCTCCTGCCACCGGAGGGAAAACTCCTCTCCTGCCACCGGAGGGGAAACTCCTCTCCTGCCACCGGAGGGGAAACACCTCTCCTGCCACCGGAGGGGAAACACCTCTCCTGCCACCGGAGGGGAAACACCTCTCCTGTCACCGGAGGGGAAACACCTCTCCTGCCACCGGAGGGAAAGCTCCTCTCCTGCCACCGGAGGGGAAACACCTCTCCTGCCACCGGAGGGGAAACACCTCTCCTGCCACCGGAGGGGAAACACCTCTCCTGCCACCGGAGGGAAAGCTCCTCTCCTGCCACCGGAGGGAAAGCTCCTCTCCTGCCACCGGAGGGAAAGCTCCTCTCCTGCCACCGGAGGGAAAGCTCCTCTCCTGCCACCGGAGGGAAAGCTCCTCTCCTGCCACCGGAGGGAAAGCTCCTCTCCTGCCACCGGAGGGAAAGCTCCTCTCCTGCCACCTGAAGGAAAACTTCTCTCCTGTCACCTGAGGAAAGGCTCCTTTCCTGTCACCTGAGGAATGGCTTCTCTCCTGTCCAGCCCTGCCCTGGAGCTGCATTCACTCAGAGGTACCACAATTTGTCGCCTGTGAACTGCCTCCCACTTACCCTCCAGAAGCTTCCCCAGCCCGGCCCGCCCAGCTCCACTCTGGGCAGCATGGCTCCTTCCCCGGGAGGCTGGAGCAGAGCCTGGGCTTTGCAGGCAGGACAGGGAAACAGCCGGTCCTCATCCCAGCTTCTCCTCAGCCAAATGCTTCTGGAAGGTCACAGTCCCAGTGAGTTTCTGGTGGTACAAATTAAAGTCTTCTCTGGCTGGCAGGGCAGAGCAGAGGTACGCTTAGGCCTGTTTCAGGTGCGGTTCAGTGCAGATGGTGAAAGGGGATGTAATCTCAGAAATAAAGCAGCATTCTGAAGGTGAAAACTCTCAGAAACCAGGGATGAAATGCAGCAAGTGTGCTCTCCTAGATATTAGTGGGGCCTCAGAAGCCCAAGAGATTTGTTTGGGGTAGCGCTGTGTCCTTTGATGGCTTAATGGTGGTAGAGCCAGATTTCAGACATCTTTCCTCTTTACTATACTCTTTCCCTACAGTGCCATAGGCCCTGGTGGTGGAGGGCAATAGTCTGATGACACCAAATGCAGGTTTGGGCTTTTGGGTTGTGGACATGTGTGCAAAGGTTTGGCTGGAGGATGAGCTGTCTGGGAACGTAAGGTGAGGTTCTGGAGACTGCAGCGCACGGTCATTCCGCTCACAAAATCATGGCTTGCATTTTAAGATGCAGTTTTGAACTTCAGCCACTTGATGGCCACGTTTAAGAATTTTGTTGCAGATAACTACAGGTGCTGTAGTTGCCAAGATAATGAGCCTAAAATGTATGTGGTCAGAAAACCATCTAGACAGCCTCCCATGCAGGAATATATTTGTGCATGTGTCTATTTTGATTGTGTAAATACTTATTTCAATACCTCTCTGAAATGACTCTATAATATAAACATAGAGGAGAGGCAAAGGTTTTATACTAGAAGTGACAATTCAAGTTTCACTCTCCAGGACCGTGGCCTTGGGTGTTTTTTGGTTTTTAAAGAAATGTGGAAATCTAATGGTAGTTACAAATAGAAAAAGTCAAAAACTTAATGTAGAAAGTGGGTACAAAATCGGCATTCTGAAATTTTTTAGATTTAATTTCATCCTAAGCAAAACATTAGATAAGTCAAAATAATTTATTGCCTTTTGAAAATTTGTTTTTTCAGCCTTTGATTGAACCCTAAGCCATTCTGGCTGAGATCATGGTCTGAGCGTTTTACCTGAGAAATGCAAACCTGCAGTGGTTTTAACCTTTTATTTATTTTAACAGTATTGAGCATCAAATGATTCAAGAATATAATCCTAATGGATGCAATTTCCTCTTGGAATTTTGTTCTGATGTGGCAAATTCAAAAGTTGTGGGACCTGCTGTCATTGCTTGCGCTAAAATTCTTTTGCTTCTACCATAACCTCAGCATTACAGAGGCTCATTGACAGGATAATGACAGTGTTACTTCAAACAGCATGGTTCCTTTTAATTGTCTTTAGAGCACTTCTGACCATTTTATAAAAGGAAAACAAATAAGTTTATTGTTGCCAAAAGAACATGGGAAATACAGGGAAAAGGGGCTGCGATAATACTGAATTAGAAAAAAATCCTATATGTTCCTACTGAAATTTTATAAGATCTGGACAATTAAAAAACATGTTTCTTTGGATTACTTTAAAAATTCTTGGTGGTATTTTTAAACATTAGAGTGTTTGCTTTAAACATAATGCAAAAAGAAAAAAAAAAAAAAGCCAGGTTAATATTTTTTCAGCATAAAGTAGTTTATCAAAGAGTTTGGGACAGGATCTAGCTCCAAGGTGCAAAGTGTCCAGTTTAGATTCACTGTAACAGGTGAGCTTCTAAGATTGCAGTATAAATTTCTGCCTATGCACTCAGTCCATTAAACAATTAAACTAAGTCCATGTCTAATCTTCCCCTCATGAATTTGACCAAACTACATCTCAGGAGGCCAAAACCCAGTATCCTGCCCTTAGGTTTACAATCCTTAAAACAGTTTATGATAGTGAATAAGATAACAGAGATCCAGGTTTCAATGTGGTTGAGGTGATACTATATTTAAAGCATGCAAGCAGGTGTTTGATCTGAAGCTAGAACTTCTGGAGCAGTATTGTACTACACAGCTTAAGCTGGGGAAGGCTCCTGGGCAACAGTAGCCTCGTGAAAGCTCACTAGGATCTACAAAATGAAAGTTTTTATGAAATGAGATGAAACTTAAATAAGAGTTAATTTGTGCTGTTTCAGAAGCTGGGTTTTTTTAACTCTTTTTGATACAAAGCTAGTTCCTTTTCCTGACCTTTTTCTGTTCAACTCCATGTGTGTATGATAGTCTGATCAAGAAGAACTATTTATTGTTCTTTCCTGATTTTGAGTCTGTTTGAAACTTTTTTTTGGTAAAATCTAAAATGACCTACCTTCACTTTGGCCACTATGAGTTTCATATGGTTCTAATAGTTGCTCATACTTAATAATGAAGAAAAAAATCATGCTGCAATTATTACTAATCTTTGCTTTCTTCTTTCACTCCTTTTTTCCCTTTCCTCATCCTCCAGTGTGGCACTGAATAGAGCTGAGACAGAGCTGGTTCCAACCTCTGGTACTTATTTTTGGCTCATTAACTTTTGGCAAAGAAGGGACACTTAATAGGTCTGACGTTCCTGGCTAGGTGGTGATTGATCAAAAGTCAGCACAGTCAATGTTGTTATTTTTTCCAAACCCGTAGTAATGTTATTCCCTAAGAGCCCACAAAACCAAAGCAATTAGACTGGCTTGATAGGAATGATGGTGGCTAAACCAGCATCAGAAGTGAAGATAGCAGTTTTCCATGGGATTACCTTTCCCCTACTTATTTCTTAAGTCTGCTGCAGTCTGATTTATAAAATGACAATGTAATGCATGTCGTATTTAAAGTGCATTATCTAGATTATGCCAACTGTGCTCTTCAGGAATGTGACATTGTGAAATGAGATTTCCACACACCTACAGGAATGAGCAGACACTGTATTTATTAGCCTAGTAAAAATACAATCTTATATCAATAACACCCAGGCTCTCTCTCAATTTCTTCCTGTTTGTGTTGTGTGTCTGTGTCAGCCTTGTTCTGAGCCAGTGTTGCCAGGTGTACTCGCCAGAGTCTACTCAATTGGAGCTGTGAATACTGGCCAAAAACAGCTAGCACTGATCAGATGCTCCAGCAGAGTTAATAGTTCAGAGTCAGTAAGAGTGCACGCAGAAGGTACACACAGCTATTGGCTGCTGGAGGTTTGAACTTGCCCACTGAAGATGAAGTTGTAACTGACATCAGGATGTGGATCGCTGTCAGCTGTCTGGACAGGCTGGTTAGTAAGGACCTGGGTGGTAATTTCAAATATTTAGGTTTGAATCCTGCCTTGAGGCATTGGGCTACTAGGTACTTTTACTTAGCCAGGGTTTTTTTGTGACTTGATTTCCCCATCTCTGAAGTAGAATGATGCTGCTCATGAAAAGGAAAGATTAGATATTCCAAACAAAAGCCAATATTGGTACTATTGGCAGGGAAATACCACAGTTGGATTGATTTGAGATTTCATAAAATTGTTAATAAACCCCTGGATAAGGTGGTGCTGCTGTATTCAGTGGATGATATTCACCTTTGCACAAATTAGTAGGTTTACGGGGGACTGTTGGAGTTGGTGATGTAAATGTGCTCCATATACAGATGCATTTCACTAATTCCTCTTTGAATCTGTGAAAGAATCTCTGCGGGTGTTGATCAGGTCCAGAGTATCTGAGACCTACCAGAACTCTGGCAGAACTTTCTGTTTTCTTCTGGAAATGTACAACACTCAGAAAATGGAGAATGTCCGTTTTGGTTTTGTCTCAGTAGGTTTAGTGTCTCCCTAATTCTGATAACAATTTTGCTAATATTTAGAGAAAATTAGCTTTTGAATGAGCCCTGAGAAACTATGCTTTCGGGCTTAATGGAAACAGTAAACAAGTCTGGTTTGGGACCCAGTAAAGCAGTCTGGATTGCTTGCTGCAGCTGGTGAGCTTCCAGGACAGGGTCTGAAAAGGCAAAACTCAACTTTGGTTAGGAATACAGTCGGATGAAAAAGGCATGGGAGCCGGAAATGAGGAATTTCTGTCAGAGTCTTCCTATATAATGACAGACGCAACAGGGCATGATTGCTTTCTTTGGATGTCAATGTCTGACTCAGTCTTGTCTCAGCCTTAGTAAAGCTGAATTGCTGGTGCTTCAGAGAGCCAGGGAGGTGCAAGAGGTCTGCTGAGGTTTGAGCTTGAAAGGGTGAAAGGCTGTTTGTGTGTTATTTGAACTTTAGGAAGGAATGAAAAAAATGTTATCTAGCTGTAGTGCTGAGTCATCTTAGCCTGGAAAGTGTTAGGAGCTGCTTAGGTCAGCTGAAAGATTGGGAAGGAAAATACTGACTCAAGTGTTTTCTCATGTCAGCAGAGGGTCCCTGCTGCAATATGGGCTGAAACTTATAGATGGAGATCCAAAGGGGGACATCATAAACAGCAGCTGCTTTAAAAATAGTATCATTCCTTTGCTTCTGAGGATTGCCTAAAGTCATAGGAAATCCTGCCATAACTGTCCCTTCTCATCATTCAACAATATTCACATCTCTGTTAGTTTTCTAGCCTTACTTACATTACTTACTTATATTACTTAGCACTTGCTTAAGAAAAGCTTGGTTATACATTCTTTCCTTAAATTGGCTTCATCTCAAGCAAAAATTTCAGATGCACCCAAGTGATTTAGAAGCCTTGTCTGACTGAGCTTTAATCACTCCTGAGAGTTAGACGTGATGTTTATGAAAGAGTTATCTGTGGCCTGTTGCTTAAATGAATCATAATATATTATTTTTCAATGTCTTTGGCTGAAGGACTCAACTATCTTGTGAACTTGTAAATGAATAATTTCATTCTGTCTATGTGTAAAAATATTTATTGACCCTCCCCCCCATATGACGACGTCAGTACAGCTTGCCCTTGGTGATGGGTCAGTTTGGGAATTTTCTGACAAAGTAGTATGTTGTTGGAAAATGCTTCAACTGGGGCTCTCATGGCTTCATTTATTACACGTTCTACTGCAACTCCTATGAGCTCTAGTGACCAAGACCTTTACTCTGGGCCTTGAGCACAATTTGGTGTGTACCTCAAAACCTTGCTTCATTCTCCATTCTAAAAGGGTCTCCAGGTAGTAACAACTTCAGTCTCCTCTCTGCTTTTTGCCTTCCACGAGAAATAGAAGATACATTACCTACCACTCTGCTTGCAGCTATATGTGCTGCATCTCTAGCATGTCAAGATCTGTTCTATTAATGGTTGCAAACAGCTCGACTGTGGGAGGGTTTTCTTTACATAAGTTGTGAAATGGTTTGTCTTCTATCGGTTCTTTGCACTAAGTAAAAGAAACAAAGATTTACAGCAAAACAGATTCTCTTTAGAGTGCACTAGTAGATCTTTCAGGGAATGGGGTACAATGACATTTCCACCAGATTCCATTCTCCTGCCTTTTCCTCCAGCTTACTATCTACCCAGGGGGGTGAGAATAGCACCTCACTGGCTAGGCTTGTCCATAGGAGGTCATGCATAAAGCCTTGTATCCATATTTATTTCATCTCCTTGCTCTCCAACACTGCCATGTGAATGAGGTCATGGTAACAAGTGGTTCTAGCTGACTCCATAATATCTTTGCTTTGTGTCCTTAAGGACTTCTGGAAACTGAGCACTATATTTTGGGAGTATTAGGTAGGAATCTTTTATTAAGAATTTAATGACATTGTTGAATTGATATCTTTATGTGCTTTCTGTCTGTAAGTGATTATTTCTGCCCTCTAATATAAATGATTCAAATGTCAAGATTCTGATACTGTGTATTCTGTGAGTGGGGCGGGGGACAGAAATCCCAGCTCTGATTGCAATTCAAAAAGGTAATGCCATCTTATAAAGGCTGTGTTATCTCAAGTATTGCTATCAGATTCCAATTTGGAAAAGTGAATCAAGGCACTTAAACTTTCCTCGTGCTCCTGTGTTTAACATTTCTTTCTTTTTTCACTTAAAGTGTCAGGAAGTGGTGCTGAGTTGGCAGCAGTATATACCATCCCAGAGGAGGCTGTAAGTGTGTGTTAAAAATGCTTAGTCCTGTCTATAAAAATGGCTTTTATTGAACTCTAAAAAAGTAGTAACAGAACTGCCTCTTCCAGCAGTTTTTGTGGTTATTAATAGATATTAGTGCATTGATTACTTTCTAATGGAGATTTAAATTCTTATCTGAACTCTCCATCCAAATTGAATACTTTCTTAACCTTAATTATCTGCTATAATTTCTGTGAACTCCTTTACACAGAATGAAATTCACCACTATAAATTAGTAGGCTTTTGGGAATTATTATTGATTCATACAACTAAATCTTGTGGAGACTTCTCTTTTTGATTAAGAGTTTGCCTTGAAGACTCATGTTACAATTCATCTGTTCACTTGTTTCACCACAGAAGTTACTGTAATTAAGGTCTCTCATATACTAGAATAAATTTAGGAAGCTGTATTAAAAAGATGGCCCTTCATCAGAATATTTAAATTATTTCCTGTCATTTCCTCTAAACAGAAGGTTTGTTATTTAAAGAGTTACACTGCTTCTGATCCTCCTGCAACATAATTGTCAACATTATGATGCTAACATCAGTAATGTAATTTAACTTCTTGAAGTGGGACATAGTATCTGTCAGGACTATTTGAGCCTTTGCTGTTCTTCTGGTAAGAAGAAATTGAGAATTTTTCCTTTTATTAGGACATAATGTCATTTTAAAGGAACATATGCCTTTTGAATTCCATGATATTCATGTTACTGATTGTTTAAAAATTCTTTTCCAGTGTTGTTCTGCCCTCACAAACTTCTTAGCAGTATTTCTTAGTTTTCCTAGGGGTTCAGAATGCCACCAAAGGACAGATGGCATATTAGAGTATACCATTACAGTCTAATATGTTGCTTTGTGGTTTCAGGTTGCTTTTACTTGAGTAGTTGGATACTATCAGTTGTCAGTTTCTCATCTATTGTTTCTTTCCTGCAGAAGCTCAGTAAGTGGGAGACAACAGAGCGGACGCACTGCCTGTGTTAGGGGAGCAACAGAACTCCAATAGTGATATAAATTATTGGAACAGCGTTCATCTAAGGAACTGCAGACAGACAAAGAAGCTCTGAGAAAATGCATCCCTGTCAAAGACGGTTTGTTTCAGCTGAGGCTTGAACAACAGCAGAAGTAAAAAACCAGAATAATCTGGTGAGGGAGAGAGCAAACTGGAGCCACTGTATGTAAGTATTTTCTAATAATTTCTTACATAGCTCACTTATCTGATGAGCAGATTACTGTATGCATTTCTGGACACAATTTTTCATCTTTGAAGAACGAAAATTGCATTTCCTTTAATGTGATGCATAGGCAAATTTTTTCTTTCCTGTTCTATAAATATGTGGAATATTTTATATGAAGAATGGAATCTCAAATATTTATAGGGGAGAAGACGGTTTTGTTTTGCCTTCCAAGTATATGCTGATATTTTAATCCAAGTACATACTGATACTTTGATTGTGTGGTCAATACCTTTTAATAGGACATACCTATAAACAAGTAATCATTGTATTTAAGACTGGGTGTTTATAATTTCTGTTTATGGAACTGTTTACATTTCTACTGTTTTCTTCAAGAGTCAGTTTATGGGAGGGTGTTAATATCAGTAATTCACCTGCATTTACACATCAGCAGCCCAGTACTAAAAACTGGCAGCCTGGAATGAGAATGCATAGAGTTTTATGGCAGCCTAAGACAAACCGGTTTTTACAAAAAGCTTATGTTTCATTTGATCCTCAGCAAAAAGGTTTGTGTGTATTTGTTTTGATAACTAAAGAATATAAGTAAATTTTGGCATTACTAAAAACTTTTTGGGACCAATTTTGAATGGGACAAATCAACTCCAGCCAATGGAAAATTAAGGAACTCTGCATTGTGCTACCAAACTCAGCCTGTCATGGCACATGGAATAAAAAAAGGATCATTTGGATTTTCTGAAATCTAGTATTAACCTGCAATGATTTCTCAGTATGTTTTACAAGCAATGCTCATTAGCAGTGAATTCAAAGCTCATGTGCCTGCTATAGCAACAGCACTTCTAGTTTTTAGAACATTTATGGGGAACTGCGGCACTGCACCAGGCTAGATATTTTGCATGTTTCATAAACCAATTACAACAGTTAATTACAACTAAACAGCACCTGCTTGAAGTGAAAAACAGTGGTATTACTTAGCATGAGTGTATCTTCTCTGGAAGAACTTGATTTGACTGTATCTTGTCTGAGACTCTAGTTAAATAGTGATTCATGTAACTAAATAGTGTCATGTAGACTGCTCCTTCTGATGTAAGAAAACTTGGCCTGCACATGCATGTTGCAATTTAATTGACTGTATCGGAAGTAGCATGACATTCTTGTCTGTACCACATACTCAGTGAAGTGGTACTGCTTTCTGTTTTTTAAAAATAGCTTAACAGTTTTAAGATCATGGTAAAGAAAGTCTCCAAAGAACTTACCTAGAACTTTGTACTTTGCTCAATATTTGCTATGACAGAGGGTAGCCAGTAATTCACTGAGGTATTAATACCCATTTCCTTTGTTTTCAGTGTTATGGCGTGTCAAATTACACTTTGTCTTTACTGAAATTTTGCTGTTTGGTGTTAAAACTTTACTGCTAATCTCAAGTCCAACCTCTGTTGCACTTCTTGCCTTGATTGTTCATAGAGCTTCCCTAGTGTAGAGTTTGTTAAAGCTTTGAATGTTAGACTGAACTGAAACTATCATAATTAGAAAACTATTTTTAATTTAGATTTTTCTTATTATTTTATTATTTTAATTTTTTATTTTTTGTTTAAGGTGTATGGTAATCTGAAGCAATCATATAATTCAGAGAAAAATGCAGATCTTCCATGAAAACAAAGAAAATATCAGATTAGATGTCTGCACAAAAAAAAAACCCACACCTTTGTGGAATATTTTTATTTGAAGATCAGCTAGTTTGAAATCACATAGCTAATTAGTTTCTTAATTCTGATATTAAAAATTATGGATCTGGAATATGGTGTCTCTCTTGATGGAAGAGGGAGGCCTAGGTTTTAATCTCTTCGAAAAGGTGAAAATCTCATCACTTTTTAATAAAAATATGAATCTGTTTATTATATAAAGTATTAAATTTCCCAAACACTATTTTTGAAAAGGGGATTAAGTGCCAGTGAGGTCATTTCAATTCCCAGGATAATCCTATTTCTCAATGAGTTTGCATGCACTTCTGGCATAGACGACTATACTTTGACAGAACTTGGTGGAACATTCTTATGCTTCTGACTGTTTTGGTGGCTCAGTACTAGCCGGCACTGTTTTGGTGTCTGGCTGGCCAAGGATGAGAAGAGGAAAAGGGCAACCAGAAAACATTGATCGTAAATTTATTCTTTTTGAAATAATTAGAGTTATCTTTAACTCTTTCATTTCTTACGTGAATAACTGTTTTGAGACTAAATTTAGCTCTGTCTAAAAGCTAATTTAAAAACAAAACCCTCTAATAGGAATATTACATTTGACCTCTAATTCTCATTTAAACTTTGGCCATTGAACAAAATATAAATACCCCCTATTACTGCAGTTCTTAATCCGGGAAATTAATTTCCAGCTAAGGGATTGGCTTTTCAAGGAGTGTCAGAACTCCTGTTAGGTGGTAGTGCGAGTCTCCTGGGTTGCACAAAAGAATGAATTGGGGACAGCAGGCTGAAACCTGGAGAGATGCTGAGCAGGAGAGTGCAGCTGAGAAGTTTGACTCCTAGTCATACTAAACATGGATGGAGACTGAAAGAATGTGCTAACTGGGATGGCATTAGTTCTCCTACTAACACCTGAAAGCAGTTCTCAAAGGGAAGGCAAAAGATAAGAATCTTTGATGTCAAAAATTCACAGTGCAGTTTAAGGTCTTTTATGAAGTGAACTCACACTGAGTGGGTACAGTATTCATTGCCCTCTTTCAACCTACAAATACACTTTGTGTTGTGTCTATGATTCTATGTTTTTAGGTTCATAACAAAGAAAAGTGTTGCTCCAAGGGCTTTGCCTTAAAGATATATAGGAATCAAGGGAAACTCATTTGCCAGTGGTTAACACCGGAGAACAGCATTCTTCCTCCTTTAAATTTATGTATTCCCTAAGCATCAATGTGGAGAAACTTGATAGGTGTCAAATGAGTTACCACATATTGGGCATAGTATTCAGTTAGCATTTATTAGTGTAAATCATTACTACAGAGCACTTCTTACACCAGCACAAAATATATCTCTCAGAACTGACATTTCTGTTCTATCATTAACAATCAAGATGCATGCATCATTCCACTATGTTCCCCTCCCATCTGAGACAGAATTTCTGCTTTGCAACCCAAATTTACTGATCAAATGGCCTAGCTCATTACATGGCTTGTTACAAACACTCCTACGCCTCTTTTAAGTGGTATTAGAAAAAATGTAGGGATTTGTAAGTACAGGCAAGCTAGATGAGCTGGTGTTTAATAGATACAAGAGAGCTTTGTATTGAAGACACAGCTTTCAAACCTTGTATTATATCTCCTATAATCAGTCTTCAGCATTTGGATATATTTGTGAGCCCAGCACTGTATCCTCTGTCTTCAACTTTGAAAAAAAATCACAGTGGAAACTCACCAGTAAGTCAGATGAAAACATTCTGCAGCCTACAGCTGTTTCTGTGCTACATGGCCTTTTAGTTGCCTGAAGAACAATTAGGGAGTGTGGGAATTGCTTTATAGAAATCATAAATTGTTTGGGGATTTACTCAACAGATTCTAATTTTGGATGAGATATGTGATTATGGAAGCACATAATAAGCATTCTCTCCTACACTCACAAAGAGTCTTTCAAATATTTTCAAATACTTCACTGTTAATACTCAGATTCTGTTGCATTATATCAGCCCAGTCACATGCTTTAGTCAGGTTCCTTAATAGACTTGCTAATGATAGAGAGGTTTTTCCTTCTAAACAAATAAGCAAACAGAATTCCTACCTGTCCTACAAGTAACACATCTTGCAACAACTGCTGTGCAGTGATGCTGGGTTTGTTTCAAGTATGATGCCTTCCACCCTTCCTCAGAACACAGAACGAGAACCAAGAGCACAGTTCATTAGAACCTACCTATAAACAGGTAGAGCCTGCTTCTCATGTAGGTGCCAACTGAAGCACGGGCAGAGGAGGCCTGATGGTAGCAGTTGGTGGGGAGATTTGGCCAACCTCCCACCAAAGCTTCCAGTGCCCTAACTGCACTGAGACCTTGTCTGTGGTAAGGCCCCAATCCATAATAAGGGACTTCGTGACAGAATGGGGAGAATCTGTAGCAAAACAAGGCAAAAACGAGAACATATTCTAAAAATTTCTGATCCATGGTAAAGGTGAGGGGTTTTTTTCTTAGCTTAAGAAAGCAGTTATTACATCTAACACTTTTTTTTAAGCACTTTTAAAATCATGACCAAAACTATAGATCAGTTGGCAGTGCTCCTTAGTGTCCGTCGTTAATGGTAAAGAGGTAAAATAACAGCATGGAACTAAATGGAGAGATCCAGAGCACTGGTTTGTGCCCTTTATGTGTAAAAAAAGTATGCCCTATAAAGTTCATATTTACATTTTCTGAAAGCATGAGTGAATTTTCTCCTGCTCCTAACCTTATCCTTGTAGAGTATTTTTCAGTGACTGTAAGATAAAAAATGTGGTTATTAAACATAGAATGTATGTGTTGCTGTGGTATTCCTCTTCCATAGATAGATATCAAGATAGATAGAGATTATTTAATGACAGCCTTTTGGTCCAATGAATGTGTCAGTAAAGGAAACCAAGCATTTCTTGTACTAAAATGGCTTTTAAATATCCTCAAGGATACATTAAAGTGATCTCTTTAAAAGTCATACTCAGTAAGCTAATTAGCATGATCAGAGTGTGCATTCCTTCCTTATGATTAACTTCATGGCACTGAAAGGAAAACTCTAGGTAAAAGGCTTACAGTGACACTAAATACATAGATTCTTATATTCTGTTTTGGAATGCATGACACACTGGCTACAGTTTAAGTAGCTGTTTAAAGTATTTTGAAAGCAGCAAGGACATAATTCAACCTAGGCTCTCACTTTTCCTCAACACAAATACACAGGGCGTTAAACAACTTGGGCAAACAGTCTGGAAAGTTACATTGTGGTTCATCTTGTTACACTTGTGCTTTTTATGTAATGGCAATTTCTACTCTTTTACTCAGTAAAGCTGGGACTTCAGGTTTATTACGAAAACAAAAAAAAATTTGCAATATCTAATCTTCAGTATTGTGATAATCTACTGTGAAGCAAAGATAAAGCATATGTAAGTGGTAAGGATTGCTTTCATCACACCCTTTAAAGTTTGATAGCTAAGAGATAAATAATATTACAGTATTAACCACAGGTTAAAATGTTACTGGTATATTTTTTAATTTTTTAATAAATTTTAAAATATAATAAATTAAATTCAATAAATTTTAAAATGTATTTTCTTAAACTGAAATATCAGTCTTTTAAAAACTGAAATATTAGTATTTTTATCGCATACACATTAATATTGCTCCATAGCGTTGTGCTCCGCGTGTAAGATCAGTACTGATTCTCAAGCATGTTATTTCCTATAAACCAGTATTACTATCTAACCTTGGCTTAGCTG
Source organism: Phalacrocorax carbo (assembly GCF_963921805.1). Lineage (NCBI taxonomy): Eukaryota > Metazoa > Chordata > Aves > Suliformes > Phalacrocoracidae > Phalacrocorax > Phalacrocorax carbo. Next base: position 4,492,307 of record NC_087528.1, read on the forward strand.
ACTTGAGCTATCCTTAAATTACTTGAAGACAATAGGATTTGGTGATATAATTTTGCTTGTAGTAAGATGGAAAACCAGATGTTATATTCCTTAGAGTTTGGGACTGAAGCAAATGAACGGCATGGTGTTACTTAATACTGCACAGAGAGTTCTTCAGCAGAACTGCACAGCTTAAGTATTCTGTTTTCTTGTGTGTCAGATGTGGTGCTGGCTGCTCTTCTTAGTTTGCTTGAGCAGAAGTCTTGTTTCAGCTATGATGAGATACATCAGTGTAGCTCCCACTAATACTCTCTGATTTCTACTTTATTGCTGGTTTATGTCAGTCTATCAATCTGTCTCCATCTGAAGATCTTTCCATGTTTCCCCTTGTCAGATGGCCATTGAACTACTCAAGAAATTACTTCTAGGTGAAGACATATTAATATATTTCTTTAGATTAGTCTCTACTGATTTTGAGCCACCAGGTTCATATGAAAATGAGTGGGATTTGGTATTTGAAATAGCTTTAAAAGTATCATTCCTGGGAAATAACTATTATTCTATCTTTGAAACGATGAAACAGGCTGTTAATGGGCTTATTCCCAAACATTTGCCTAAATGTTTGTTGAGTTACGTAGGCTGAAGCCATTTATTAAAGTTAGCCTTTTAAAATATAGCTAAAAAAAAATGTGGTGAGGTTTAAGCATAGTCTTGTCCACCTGAACTTTAAGAACATATGTGCCAAAAAGGGTGGAGCAGACACCGGTGAGAACAACTGAGAAAGAAAAATGTCAACAAATAAACCAGGAATCATTTACATGAGATTACTTGCTTGGTCTTGAGACAACAGCAGAGAGGACAGGTATAGCAGGTGTTTCAGTTCCATCTCAAGAGGTCTGTGCTTCCAGACATAGTCACTGGAAAAAATGCCTGAAATAAAATAAAAATAACTGATTCCGTTATTTTTTTCCACCTAATGAACAATAATGCTATTAAAAGATGTACGTAGGTTCCTCTATTTACTTAAAGCCATATCAGAGCTTCTGTTTTCATTTTATGAGAGCTGACTCCTGATTGCACAGTCCTGGTCAGGTCAATGAGGAGTCCTTGTTTTAAGGAGTAGCCGTGTCTGTAGGAGACGATCCATGGGCTAATCCTGACGTTATGTCATTGCTTTTTTGTTTGGACTGGCAGGCAGGGGAAGTACAATGTTTTGGTCTGTGCCATGGCAAAATGTGATGATAGCTTTTACACATTAAGTTCAGTCAGTCATCCATGGGAGTGTGGGGAACAAATCACTTGAGAGAAGTGCTGGCTGGAGGTAGACCCATATCACTTTTTCCAAATAAATACACAGGTAAGAGAAAAATGTAAGGTGCAGCCTGCACCTCCACTTCTTGCTGTGCATCATTGGTCTTGACAGTGTTTACTGGCACATCATTACCAGTTGGTACACCCACTGGGTGCTCCTACGTTCAAATTAGCTGGGGCTGCTTTAACTTACTGTAAAAATGCTGTGAAAAAGCATATACTGCTTTATTGATTGGTGGATTTAAGGCAGGGTATTACTTGGTTTCACAGCTTTGACTGTGCCCACACTTCCTTCTGTAAAGGTACTGTTTCGTGAAGATTGGTGGAGGTCATATGACCCTGCTTCAGGACACAAAATATAGGCTGGGTCTTATGATTCCACCCAAGCAAAGATAAGTAAGAAACACTGATCTAGGGCTGTAATGACAAAGTTATGTAGAACAAACTGAACTGAAACAAGTTCAGAACATTTTTAAATTTTGAAACAAAAATAGGAATCTGCTGTATAATGTAATTATACATTATAGAAAGATTAGCTTTCTAAAATTAGATGGCACAAGAAGATACTGGTCAAGCAACAGACTAATGAGGCTCTATTTACAAAATAATTCTAATTTCTAACTACCTAGAGGACTAAATTACGTTGTTTTCAGTAACAAATTATTATTGATATATTTGACATTATGGAACTGTAATAATAAAAATAAGATTGTAATGACAATACAGATTTCCATCCAGACTCCTGGTTGCTGTGCATTTTCTGATTGTGGTCATTAACATCTCTTTAAAGGACCAGAACACTTGATGAAAGACCATCATTTAGGTTTTAAAGGTGAAAAGTTAAAAAAACAAACAAACAAACAACAAAACCAAAAAAACGCACACCACCAGATCAGGATACCAAGGGTGTTCCTGCTATTAAATTAAATCTGGAATCAGAACAACTGTCCTGATTAATTTCAGAATTTTGGTTGTTTCATTTCTTATTTAAAATACGAAGTCCTTTGTGAATTTTATCAGAGAATGCTAGTTTATGGCACACTGTAATTATAGATTACTGTCTCTGAAGTTTGTCCTACAGAGCAGGGAAGGGGCGAATGCGGTCATATGTTCCATCTTTACTACTGCATTCCTTGGAGGGCTCCATATGTTTACCTTTATCTGACTTTAGATTTTGTGCCTTTGTGGTTGCTGGCAAGAGCAGCTGAATTCTTTCATGCCTATTGCTTTAATAAGGAATGCAAAGCTACATACATAACAACACTTGAACACAACAGTATGAAGCGCAAATAATCCCTGTTGAGATGCATATCTTGAGCAGGGATTAGGAATGCTTTGCACCCAATTCTTTATTTGGACTGTTACACTTAAAAATTCCAAAAGGGGGCAATCTTACCCTCTGCCTGAAAGTCTACAAATTTAATTCAACTGAGAAAATACAGCACACTGCTTTCTAAGTTCTCATTTAGCTTAGAAAACTGAAGGTTAGTGCAATGATAAAAACAACTTTTACAGGGTTGATTTTGTTTTTGAAAATTAAATTTTAAAAGTGTGACTGGATTTTTAAACTTTATTAACTGCAATAGTATGAATACATGTGGTCACGCTCAAAGTGTGATGGTTAAAATTATCTGATGCTCTTGCTTGTAGAGAACAATCATGTTGTTGAGAGAGAGAACCATAAAAAAATTATACACTTAAATCTTGGGCATAAATCAAACACATTTATGATGGAGATCTAGGGAAAAATAGAATCTCAAACTCATCCTCTTTTTCCAGCTGATTGCCACTTACGAATTTAAGACAAAACTGTGTATTCTCTTGGAGGAATGTAACGATAGCCAAATTAGTGCAAGTTGTTCTTTATAATTTCTTATCCTTCTTCAGCCTAAGTAGGAGAAATAAACTGTAGCCTTTTGGGGAAAAAAATCCCCAACCCTCGAGAAATGTGCTTGCCATTCATTTGTAGTAACTTTTTAATTATATACAGTATTTTCTGTAAGAAGTATGCTTATGTTCTTTCTATATGCTTTCTAAATAATATGTTGTTGACCCATCTTTTGTAATTTGATAGCAACAATAAGAACTATAAGAAAAGAGAATATTTCATGTATGTGATATATATATCTACATCTACTAGCTGCCAAAAAATAGTATTTCTGTAGATCTTGGGAAGCTAATATCAAGCCAATATCCTTAGGCTGAATCAAACGGATGTTCAAAAGGAAGGCTGCAAGGACCCGATGAGAAACATTCTTGCTCTTGTCTGTGTACCACAGGATGGTAGAGTCCCACCCTTTCAGTTTTCTCCAGGTACCAACTTTCTTAGTGTCCTGTCTTACTCTAAGACTGAATGTCTGGTACATGTTCATAATTCTGGCATCTTACTGGTAACTCCCTGCCTCAGAAATCAGGGGGTATCTTGCTGATACCTCCTCCCTAGCTCAACTGAAATAGACCCAGCATGCTGAAGTGAAAGATCTAGTACTTCAGACATGCTGTTTTTTACAGGGCAGATAAGGACTGTGCTGGGTGGAAGGAAGTGGGGAGATACAACTGAGATGTGTATTCTGTTCTTGACTTTATCTTAAATTTAGTTGGAAAACACTTTGAATACTTTAAAAATTTTAAAAGCTTTGAGGGACTTCTGAATACCAATATTTATGAACTGAAACATCATTGTTCATTAATTTCTCTTTTTACTTGCGCTTCATCCCAGTAACACTGGGGCTGCGTATCTTCCTGTGATAAGGCCAAATCGTATAATTTGTCATTACTACATGAACTTTGGTTAAAGCTGGTAGATTTCTTCTAGTAAAAACAGTTGCAGCTTGGGATGTTTGGGAGCTTGAGCTCCAGTCCATGCAGTATGAATAAAGAGGTACAGACTGCCAACCTGTGTATGCTAAAGTGGCTCGGACCCCTGATTCACAGCCAAGAATATGGCTGGTACAGTCACAGTTCAGTAAAGCCCTATGGTTAAATATGTTTCATGAGACATAAATGAAGCTAAAATAAATTATAGGACCACTTTATTTTTATTGTGATAAGCAGTATACATAATAAATTAATATGATTTTTTTTTTTTTGCCTTGCTTCACATTTATATGATGTAGACTATTTTAAACACACTACATTTTTTCCCCCTCTAGAGAAGATGACCATACCAATTGCCTCACTATCTATTTACATTCTGGAAAGAGTCATTTGGGATTTTGTCTTTCTGAAATAAATGTTTGCTTATGGATTTTTTTTATTGTCACATCCATGGCATTTTTAAAGTAAATAGGAGTACAAGGTTTATATTATTTTAAATGTATATTGTATTTGTCTTCCCAACACTGTGGTTTTTAGTACTGTGAATAACGTAGTATGGAGCCAGCCTATTAAACAGCCTGTTTTTGTAAGGAAACTGTTAGTCCACCTACAATATTCTATTGCTTACTGTGTTCTTCCAATATGCTTAGCATTCCACAACCTAAATGATCATTTGTTGAACAAATTCATGCTTTTATTAGTCAAAATACAGAGAAAACAGAGCCCCCCTGTTTCAAGATATTTGCTAATGCACGGTTAATTATCACATATAGCTTACTATAATTCATTTTACAGGGAGACCTCCTGCAGGTAACATACTAGCAGTTTATGAAGCAAAATAACCTCACTATAGATTAGAACTGTTTCACTACTGGTCAGACAGTTGCTGCTTCTAGGCCTTCTCACTTCACATTGCTAATTTGAACAAGGCTTTATTTTTATATTTGTCAGCAGCAAGACTGTAGCATGGTTGTTAAACCTCTCCCAGGCCTAATTAGAGTAGCAATGCTAGCATTCATAATGAATCTCGTGTCCTGGGTTGGAGGAGGTAGCCGTGGTGCTACAGTAGCTTCCTGGCAGACAGTTGCTGGCAGGTTTAAGGTAGCTTGTGGCTTGCAATATTAAGTGACTGTTGAAATTCATTGACTCCACTGCGGCTTATGTGTCTAGATGACAACAAGTTTACACGGTTCTTTTATAGTTACAGCAAATGGGTCCATTTAAATATTTATTAGGTGATTATGGTGATGTGAAATGGAAAAAAATTGCAAAGTACAGTATTGCATGTATAACTGTTTTAACTGTTTGTACAAAATAGGCCTGTGGTATCATTTGAAATTACAGCATCTTTTTTTCCTCATAAATATTTATAGTGTATCAGTAGCTAGGAATGCTAATTTATTTGCATTTTGTTTCTTATTTAATTTGACAGCCATTTGGGTAGCCATTAAAGGCACTCACTCTGATTTGAATGAAGGATATTTCAATCAGCAGTTGAGTGGCATTTTGATTGGAGTGGGTGAAGTTCAATCTTAGGAGTTCTTTTTGCCTTTATGAGACACAGAAAGGAGTATTACCTGTGTGTGCTTGATGACGGGAGTGCCCACAGAAGGCCTGCTTCTCTGAAACTTTTACTTTTGAGGAATTTGTCATAATTATTGGATTAAATGTAGTCAACTTGTTTTATTTTGTTCTTCATCTGGCTTAATCAGAGTGAAAAGGACACAATAGCCAGCAAAAAACCAAAAGTTGTTGTAAAATATTAATATGACTTGGATGAAGAACAAGCTATCTCAGGTTATAGACAAAAGGACTAAATGCATACAGGAGAAAAAGATATCCATTTCATTGACAGCTTTGTAGCTACTGTTTACTTTTTCATAGCAACAGAAGAGATGGAAGTGAGTCAATCTCACTCAAGGGCATGAGACAACACGATAATGATATCCAGAGGTGTCAAAAGCAAATATGTGCATTGGAAGTGCTCTCAGTGATAGCACGGAAAATAGGAATAGTGAAGAGGAATCAAGCATAGTACAGTAAATTTACTCTGAATATATGCATGTGTATATATATAAACTTAAATATAGTATGAGACACTTGCTCTTTGTAAAGAGAATAATTAACTATGCTACAGCAGCTTCACTCACGACGCTATCACTGAACTTTGCTGTTGTCTGGAAATTTAAATTTACTGCAAGAAGTGGCATAACTTTCCAGAACTATATTTTTTAAAAAACAGAAATTAAGAGCAGGGATAACAAATCTAAAGTCAGCTCCTGCCAGGGGAAGTGTAAGATGCACATCATTGTCAAATAGAGGCAGCAAACACTAGTTGAAGTAATTTAACTGTGTTTTGAGATATTGAGCAACGTGTATGCACAGGTCTGATTTGTGCTTTGCTAATTCTGTGCAAATACTTTCTTTGATAGATTGCCATCAATTTCAGCAGGCTTGGAATACATTCTGTTTTCTTGTTTTGAAAAATCAATTGGAAATTCATTTCATTTAATTGGTCCTGCCCTCTTTGGGTGTTCCACTTGTTTGCATTCCTTTGTTCTCCTTTAGTGCTTTTCCTTCTTCAGTTCTGCCACAGTGCCTCCTATGGCCACCCCACTCTTTAAAAAATTGCAAACAGTTATTCTGTTTCGTTTGCAAGGTATTGACATGAATATTTTTTAAATTTATAATTAGAAAGAGCAGAATTAAAAAAATTAGAATAGAAAACAATAAGTGTAATTGAGATTTAAAAGACTTCCGTGATTAATATGAGTATACTGAGATTTCTAGAGATCAGCAGTGGAGAGGGAAATATCTTAATTATTGGAGCCGATGTTGTCAAATGTACTTGAGGAAAGTAGTTGCACCGCCCACAAATATTGACACCAACTTGAATTGGAGATGGAGAAGTTTCATACTTTTGAAAATGAGGTGAGTTACTCCTCCAAACAGGATAAGAAATTTCCAGGAAGTAAAATAGACGCATGAAGCCTCATCAAGCTATTAGAATGTCCACAGTCTTAAGGAAGACTTGAGGAATCCCATCTAGGATTGGGATTAGTCTACTGTATATAGCACAAGATTGGCTGATACTTTGTTACTCCACCAATACTTATTCCATTACTAGTAGCAAAAAGTGAGACAGCAGTCCTATAGGGATATGTTTAATGCTGGCTTTAGCTCGAGTTTGGTGCCCTTGCTCAAAATTGAAGTGACTGAAGGATACTACTACAGCACAAGTAGTAAGAATTATGTATAAGTGCTCAGATGAGAATGTATGGTTCAGTTTCTTTTCTGCTATGAGAACTTAAAAGCTTAGGTGATTAATTACTTCATTAATGAACTGTCTATATGATTATACGGATATTTACTCTCAGGCTTAAGAAATCTGTGCTTTATCTCTGCATTAGTTTTGAGTGAAGTCCTATAAATGCCCAAGATGGTAAGTTAAACTTGCAACTCAGAGTGAAGGTACATCAGCCTGAAGTCAGGACACTGAAAATGGCTGTGATCTTGTGCATACACAGTAACCCTCGGTCTTTAGGGTTGTCGATCCAATTCTTTTCACAAGTACTAAATTCATTTAAAAGAAGGTGAAGGGGGAAAAAAAGAACATTCTTTAGCTTTTTAAGTCTGGAACTTCTGTCCTACTGTTTGCTCAGATTTTCCAGTGAGATCACTTCCTGAATGGGACATAATATGAATAAGTGTTCTGAGAGGCAGGTTCAAAAGCTAAGCATGCAGAAACTGTCCAGTTTTGCAGTATCCCACCAGTGACAAAGCTGAATTTGGTTCAAGTTTTCCAATAAGCTCAGAAATTTCACATGTGAAGCTTGAATAAGATGAGCTTTATTGTATCTTATGTGACAAGTCTCATTAAATGTTAAATTCTAATAATACAATTTAGGTTTTAAAGCACCTTAATATATGTATCTGCCTTGTGATTTCAGTAGAACAATTTGGTCTGAATAGAAAAATGTCAGAATTTCATTCTAAAAGTACCTGCCAAATTACATGGTTTTACCTCTTTATAATGTGCAAAGACAGACTGCAAAATATCTGAACTGGTATGGTTATCATCAGTTATTTTAATTGAAAATTTGTGTCCTAGTTAAAGATCACGATTCCATCCAAACACAATGCAAAAGATGTTAACTTCCCCCATAAACATTTCAATGCAAGCCTACTTGGAAAAAGAAAAGTAAGATAAAATATGAATTTACAGTCAACTCATGGTTCATCCTAGGGCTCATATAGTTGGTTTTGCAGGTAGTAGTTCTTAAGAATAAACTAAGAAAGAATGGCTTTCTTACTTGCATCCATCACTATTTGTGACTGGTTTCCTAAGTTAGATGCCCCTTTCACTTTTACTTTAGTCAGTAACTAAAACTGTTTATGCAGCACAATAAAACAATCTTAAATACAGGTGGAGTGCAAACAGACATTTCCCAAATACAGTAGAAGCACAAAATTAGCTAAACAAAAGTTTATGAACACCAAACGATAAGAAGCAGAACAGAACTGGTCAAAGTAAGCTACTGTTTTCTGTGTACGCTGTTTGTTAGACTTCAGAGAAATTTCATAGAATGGAATCATAGAATAGTTTAGGCTGGAAGGGACCTTAAAGATCATCTAATTCCAAGCCCCCAGCCATGGGCAGGGACACTTTCCACAAGACCAGGTTGCTCAAAGCCCCGTCCAACCTGGCCTTGAACACATCCAGGGATGGGGCATCCACAGCTTCTCTGAGCAACCTGTTCCAGCGCCTCACCACCCCCATAGTGAAGAATTTCTTCCTTGTATCTAGCCTAAATCTATCCTCTTTCCATTTAAAGCCATTATGCCTTGTCCTTTCACTACATGCCCTTGTAAAGAGTCCCTCTCCAGCTTTCTTACAGGCCCCCTTCAGGTACTGGAAGGGTGCTACAAGGTCTCCCCAGAGCCTTCTCTTCTCCAGGCTGAACAACCCCAACTCTCTCAACCTTTCTTCATAGGAGAGCTGCTCCAGCCCTCTCATCATCTTCATGGCCTCCTCTGGATCCTCTCCAACAGGTCCACGTCCTTCTGTTGGGAGCCTCAGAGCTGGATGCAGTACTGTAGGTGGGGTCTCATGAGAGCAGAGCAGAGGGGGAGAATCATCTCTAGTCCGCTCTTGTGAGACTTCTGCAGTACTGCATCCAGCTCTGGGGCCTCCAACATATCCAGTAACATCCCTGGAATTTTGCTAGCTCCGGACATGTTTTTTCCCCTGATTATTAAGCAGTGATAAGCACTACTTTAACTATCCTTTTCACTAGTTAGAGGCATCCAGGTGTCACTTCCAATTTTTGCAGTACCTGCACCGTCCTGGACTCTCAAAGCTTCTCTAATAAAGCAGGCATTGCACCTCTTGTTCGGCCCTCCTTAGTTTTAAGAACCTTTGTTCAACTTGACTGGGTTTTTTTGAAGGGATCTAATATTTTGGTACTGATAAACTACTCTTGTCTGCTGCATAAAGTCTGAATTTTTGAAGTAGGATCAATGAAATATTCACACAGAAACATGAGATTGAACTGACAAAATTCTGTATGTGCCTGAAAGCAGAGCTGAGTGTTTTGGCTCAGTAAGGGTAGGTTACAGGCATGTTTTTTTTCTATTAATTCATGCACAGAGACTTTCTCATGTTCAAGTCACTACCTTGGAGAAATGGCAAAATAAACACATATTTGCAAAAAGGCCATGCTGGAATAATTGTTCAGTGTCCATAATGATTCATGTATATCTGAGGCAAGGTTTGTAGAGGAAACAGTATCTTTTGTTAGCTGAAATTATATTTCAGATAAAGGGGAAAAATTTGGGAAGAAAACCCTGCAGAAGGCTGTATGGATGTATCAGACGCTTCAGTTCCTGATTTGGGGGAATAATAAAGGGGAGAGGGAATCAGCAGATTTAATTTAGGAAATACAATAATTAAAAAGATCGTTAGAACACATGGGCTAAATTAAGCTTGCATATACATTTTTGTCTTAAAGAATCTGTGAAATCAAATACTTGAAGTGTTTGGGGGGATGTTGTACGTGCATTCAATATATGGGTTGACTGTTCGTCCAGTGCTATAGCCTTCCCTACCTCTGTTTTGTGCCACAACTTTGTGGCAACTTTACTCAAGATAATGTTAAATACTTTATTTTCAAGAGTTTTCTGCAGTTTAGTCGTTGAAGTTAATGTATTTTATACATTTGTAAGGACAATTACAGGTCCATTATTATAATCCCTATGTATTCATTCTAATAACACTGCAAGGTGGGGATGTGCTGTTTTCCCTACTGAACTAATACAGAAAATAAGACAGAGATCTTGTTCCAGAGATGGATATTAAAATCTGCCTCTGAGTACAAACTAGTTCTCTTACCACTGAGTCCCTTTTCTGCTGACACTCCGTGTTGTAATGTATTTAGATGAAAGATGCTGAGGGGCGGGGGAACTGCAAAGAAGCACGCAGGCACGAGGGAATGGCACTTGCTGCAGTATGGCAAAATAAGGCTTCTTTTTACAATATCAGGACAACTAATTTTAGACAATCAGTAGTACAATAAGCTATAGTCAGGGAAATAGAAATCCATTTTTCAGTTGAATGAAAAATAGGAGGTCCAAGTGTCAAGATCTTAGCACAAGTTGGAAGCTTTCCAGTGGAACATTTTTCTCTCAGCTAATGCCGGTTCACCAAAACCTAACACGTTGCATGAAAATGTCTATTCCAATGAAATTTTTGATGGAAATGTGCTTGGTTTTCTGCCAGCTCAGCCGCTTTTCCCAGCTCTCAGCTCCCCGGCATCTTGTGTGGAATGGTGCCAGAAAGTCAAGTTTCTTCACGTTCTTGGCCTGTTTGGCAGACTGCCACAAAGGATGGGAGTCTGGGCTCACGAAAGTGGACAAGAAACCTTATACATGCACATACAACCATACACATACTCTCACAGGTCATTTAAATCCATGTCAGTTCATTCAAAGCAAAGGTTTTTTTACATAGAGGGTCTTTTAAATATGAGCCTCCTATGGAAAATTTCTCAAGTAGGAATTTTAATTCCAAGTTGCAACTGAAAAAAAATTGGGGAATATGAAAAATTTTCCTTATAACGGAAATGCTGGTTCCTGTGTAACTGCGTGTTGCACTATTGTCATTAAGGCTATCGACAGCTCCATCTGCTTCTCTTTTTCATTGCATAACAAGATCTATATTTTTAACAGGTAAGGTGTTTACACCCTTAATCTTAACAAAACAAGATGATATTTTTAGAGCTTTGTAAATATTTATTTTAAAAATTCCTCTTAAGCCACCTTAAATAAGGCAGGCAATCTTTTCTTGGTCACTAAGTTTTAGTCTGTGGACTGAAGGGATAGAGAGTTTCAATGTTTTTGGCTGAATAATAAACAAAAAATAGGCATATATACTGAATTTCTGACTGAGAGTTCCCTGAAGCACGAGTATTGTAATGTACTTTTCCATGGCTTCACTTCATGCACTGCAAGCTGCTCAGTCGCTTGTTATATGTAAGTAAATAAATAAATTTCAATCACACTGTGTTAGGTAATTTCTGACTGGAGGGATGTGTTCACATTTGAGACAAAAAGCAGTTGATTCAAGTAGCCATTAATGAATTCCTTTTCTGATTATTCTTAGTACCTTGGATTAGCATAACAAAATCAGACTCTTTAGGAGATCAGTACTTGAAGCAGTTAATTTTTCAGCTGAGCTTTTGAGAAGCTGGGATTTATAGTAATAGATAAAGTTCTTACTACTTCATCAAAGAAGGGTTCCTGAGTAGAATTCCACTGCTGTGTAAGTTGGCATTGTGGTCATCAAGACAGCCTCACTGCCAGTCTGTCAAAAAAACGTTGCTTTTGTAATAGTAGGAAAATGTTAAATGTCCTGTATAAGATGCTGAGATTTCCATTGAACAGAGAACATACCTTTCTTTGTCCAAATAAGGGGAAAAAACTATTACTTGTTGTTAGAGCAGGAGGCTGCATTGGTGCTGTCCCTGGCTCTTTCATAAAATTGTAATATGATCTGAAATTGCTCCCAATGCCTTTTTTTCTGATGCATTAAAATGGGAATGATCAGCAAAATACTCCTGTATTAATGGACACAAATTTTTGTAAAAGGCTTGGATTAAATGCACTGTTAGACTCACTAAGTATTAATTTGGACTGTTGAAGATTTTTATCATGCTGGGAGTTAACTTGTAATGTCCTACAGGTACATGTTTCTGCCCTTGTCATTGTAATAATGCTGAAGAAGGCTCCATGGGTTGCAAGCAGCAGCAGAAAGTGGGTAAAGAATTTATTGGTGGAAACTTTAGTTCAGTCCTAAAAGTTGTCGTCTCCCTTGCTGTGGCTGCACAGAATCCCAAGATCCTTCGCTTGCATTAACCTTGACATCAGTCTATCCATGAGGAGGAGAAAACGGGATGTGTGTGTGTACATATGCAGCGGGACCGAGCAATTCAAATTAATCCTCTGAAAGGAGATTTTAAGATTAATAAAGTCACAAACTTTTAAATTGGTTTCATATTAATTGTTCCTTGCTAAAAATGATGCAACAGAAACCTGTATGTTAACAGTTGCTTTCTAATGTCCCTAAACTGAGCTCTCAGTTGCCCTCTCTAATCTCCTAACCTTTTTGCAAAGGAGAGCAGAAGGGCCTCTCTACAAAGCAACCTTGACTGCTTTATTTGACTCATTGGGGTGAGAGGAAAAAGGGAAGGGGGGGTCCAACACATATCATGCTGCAAATACAATTCAACATGTGCAATGAAGTGACAGCAGAATTCTTCAGGCCTTTGTGTCAAAGAATCAGTACTGGACTGTGGTGTGTAAGCAAAGATGTCTCATACTGTTATCTGACTAGCGTTCTCTAAAAGCAACAGTCTGACTGAGGGGGGGGCAAAATCAGCTCAACTCTCTGGAAAAGAGAAGAACACTGGCACTGACTTTCCTCAGCAGCTACCTTGCGTAAAGTGAAGCTCAGCTCTTTACCGTAAGACTGAACTAGTTCTGGCCTCTCTCCATTTTCGCACGCACTAGCAGCTGCTCTCTGGTGGAGTGAGAAAAATCTGATTTCCATACAGAAGTGTATCGTCTGAGATTTTGAACTTTCATCTGTCATCCAGACATAATGTAACACACTTTTCTGATTGTTCTCTGGATGTGTTAAAGGGCTCAGGTAAGTCTATGCTTGAAAATTTGGTTCTGGATCCAAGTCTTTGACCATTTCTACCCAATAATACAAAAATATTGAAATAAGTAATTCCACAGAAAAAAAAATTACACTTACAGCATTTTGGGATGCTGGTTTTGGTGTCACCTGAAAGAGAGAGCAAGATGTGATTGTGTTGTGCAATGCATGCTGTGCTCTGTTTTCAGAAGGAGGTTGATTTTTTTGATGCAAACAAGAAGTTTGAGGATGGAGTCACAGTGTTTCTCTTCCCAACGCACTAACCTTCATGACAATTTCTATTAACTCTTCATGTTGTAGGACCTCAGACTCATGGCAAAATCACCCTTATCTAGAAGCACACATCCTGGTGTATATTTAAAACCAGGGAAGGACAAAGACAAGCAGGGATTCCTAACTCCATACGCTGAATTGGACTGAGACCAGCGGGCCTGTATAGAATGTAGATTCTCAAATACCTGGGAGTTCAGGAACATGGCCAGTGCTGGGAGATGACAGGCAGCAGGGGAGAGCAGCCACAGAGAACAGAGCTAAGGATTTGGGCTTGGAATTTTATAGGAACTTATGCAAGCAAAGGTACCTCCCCTCTGTAGTCTGTCGTGAATACCTATTAAAAGCTTATATTTCTTGCTATTGATCTCTCTCCATTTTCTGTAGAAAACTGGATCTGATTTCTTGATCGATCTTTCTGTAATCAGCTACCTTCATCCCAAAAGCTGATTGCAATAACTAAATTAAACTGTGTGCAGTAGTGTATCGTCCCGTCAGATGGCACAGATGAGTTCTACAGTCTCCTTGGAGTCACCCAAATCAACTATTAATAGCTAGTTTTAATGTAAGAATTCCTAGGCGGGTCAGTTTTTCTTTGGTCATAAGATATTCTGGAGGTTTGGGTTTTTTTCTTCCTGAAATTGTTGTGCTGTTTTCAGTACTTAAGAGACAGACTCCAAACGAAGCAGCCATTCCTAACCTATGCAGACAAAGGGAGTGGTTCCCTTAGCAACAGGAACCATGTGGAGGTTCTCAGAGAGCTCTCTTTTCCCCCTACTCGTGTTTTCTTTTAACTCAACATTTTGCACAGCATCTTGCATGGAGACTCCGACAGCTGGGCTGGAGGCAAACGGTTCTTCTGGCTCTAGCTAACCAGTGCTCGAAAGGCAATTGTTCTACGCTCATCAGACAGAAAAAATTATAATCATGGGTAAGTGAACTGGCACACAATCAGAGTTCACGCTGAGGAGGGGGAAAGTTTACTGGCTGGCAACCAGAAGTGTCCAGCACTTCCCAGTAGGCATGTATGTTTGAAACAGGGGTACTAATGTGATGCTTACCTTGTTTACTGGTAGGGTTGTATGTCTGCATTTAGCATTTCAGGCTTTGGAAACATGAGGACAACTGGGTTCTAGTCCTTAGTATGCTACTGACTTCCTTTATAGCCCTGAACATCTCACCTCACCTCTCTGTTTTCCTTCCCCATCCACTGAATGGAGATAATATACCATGAGGTTCTCGAAAGGACTGTAAAGTACTGTAGAAATATATCATATTGCTTGGCAAAATTATATTTGCTTTTGAAGTTAATGATAAGGTGTGCAGAATCTGAGATAAAGTATTGCTCTTTTATTGATGATTTAGCCCAGTTAACTTTTCTGTAGATAGATCTAGTTGCTTTTCTTCATGGTACAGAAGAGGAGACATGTGCATGTAGTGTCTGTACATACATGTTGCATATACATAAAAATTTGTGTATGCTGGTGTATAAGTTACAGAGCAGTTTATTTCCCTCAAAATATCTATAGCACTGGTAAAATAGTAGCTATGTTTCAGTGAAATCCAGCATACTATAAAATAGTGGAATTTAATCTTTGTATGTATTGAAATAAATGCTTGTTCTGCTGTCCCTGAAGTGTTACATATTACCAGAGCTCTTGCCAGTCTCTGTTGGAAAAGCCTAATGCATACACTCCGTAAGTTTGTAGTCATTTTACCCAGAAAGAGACATCTGAATTAATCCAATTTTAAGTCAGTTATTTCGTGGTGGGTTTGCATAAGGGATGAATATTTATCTCAGTTCTTCCTAATTCAATATACAAAGTTCCTCTGGTCACAATCTTCACCACATTTGAATTAAAATGCAGGCATGTGAGTTCATATTTTGACACAGTGCTGCATACCAATCATTTGGATGCAGGCATCCTTTTATTGCACACTTACAGACGAGTCCCATAATGTCATAGTGAATGCATTTACTACTACAGACAACTTAGTTGCTCTTATTTCAAATGTGATTACTGCAGGAAAAAATAGTTGTTGGTAACTACATGCGCAGAGCAGCTGCGGAAGAGTCATGCATCAGCTATTCACAGTTATATCAATAATGTACCGTTATTACTCTTCCTATTCCTTGTGCAATGTTAACCTTCTACATATCACTTGCTACGTGCTTGTACAGCACCCAGTACCACTGAGATTTTCCTAGACGATCACAGGTTCAAACACTCATAATACTCCCTTTTGCGTGGTAATTGACGAATCGTCTCTTAGCTCCAATTTAAATTAAGAAAAATTGCCATGTTTGCACCTTTACGAATAACATTAGCTTTTCTGCCTGAATAAAGATGAAGTCAATAATGTAATGTCATTGAAATGAATTGTTCCTCTTTTCTCTCGTTGGTTGTATGCCCCTCCTTTTATGCTCTACTTCAAACAATACTACTGAATGAATCAGTGATACCAGCTAATGTACAGGATTAAAATAGTTTACATTTAGTAGGCAGCATTTGACTTCCAAATTACATTTTGGTATGTATATTTTGTAATATGTGAAGAAAATCCTGCTTTTAGGGTTTTTTTAAGTAAAGGTTTTAAGTAGTTGCAGATTGATCTTCTTGATTACTTCCCCACCCCCATTTGGTGTCTAGTTCTGCAGTTTTCCCTTGTTCGTCATTTACCCTATCTAAAAAGATAGAGTTTATTTTCATTCAGATGAACAGAAATGTCAGTCGTTTTGCCAGGCCTGCTGTTAGAGATTTTGTATGAATAAGCTACTGAGAGCACTTTGAGTTACTTCAGATTTAATAAGTTTGTAGTGTTATTAGCAGTAGTTATACTGTGTCTTTCATCCAAGCATGTGAAGTGCACTGCAAACATAAATGAAGCCTCCCCAGAAATCTGGAGACAAGGAAGTAACATTAAGGGACCACTTCATCCAGAAACCAAGTAAATAACCAGAATTCTAATAATCTACAGAATTGCTACATATCTTAGAACAAGAAGGAAAGATCTAATGTAGAAGAAACAGATTAGATTGATACCAACACCTATTTCAATTTCTTGATGCCTCACATATAGGACACGTATATAGAGTAAGCTGAAACGGAAGAAAAGTGGATGTTAGCCTTAAAGATTAAAGAAATGAATGATGATTGACCTACAGGAAGAGTTACGAGAGGCTTATTTATGTGGCTGACAGCCAAGAAGTTGGAGAAGTTTCATGCTTTCAGCAAGAACGATAATCTCATACAGATCAAATTTCTGTTTTTACAGATCAAATTTTACCATTTTTATGTAGTATATGATTTTTCAACACCAAGTAAAAGGCAAGGATTATAATGTGAGTAATTATTTTTTCAGTCTGATCAGCAGGTATAACTTGTCCAAGATACCTCTGGCTAAAAAGCAAAACATATATTAGCTTATGCATGGATCATGGCTTTTTATACGGTAGCCATGAAGAGAGGACTGGTGTGATAGCCTGATGCGATACCGCCCCTAGCAACCTGTTATCAGTCGTCTGATCCATTGCTAAAATATATTACTACTGCATGAAGGTAGACGGTGGGCATCCTTTGCTGTAAAGACTTTTCTTTTGTGGGAAGAGCCAGAAAACCTAGGAAAGGTGAATGGCTCTTACCCATCTGTTTCCAATCCTGAAACTGGTCTGGCATTTTCAGAGAGCCTTAAATGATTTAAGAAGCCAGGACTAGTGACCATATACAGTCTGTAGCTGTTGTTCAGCAAAGTAGCTGCAGTCTTTGTCCTTGTGTCATTGAAGTCCTGACTCTGGGTATGTCTACATGGCAAACTTTGTAATGTAGCTAGAGAGATGCATGTGGGTCAAATGCCTTAGTCCATGGGACTAACGGCCCAGCTACTTGCTTACATAAATGGAGGCCCTGAAAGTAGACAAAGTGCCCCAAATCTTTCATTGCCCTGACATCCCATTTAGTCATATTGTGTCACTGAGCCAAATACAATTCTTGCTGTAGCATACGCTAGCATGCTCCTGCTGACATAGGTAACAGCAGCTGTACAAACACTGCAGCAATGGCTTTAGCTTGTTCCAGGTTGATGAGAAGACAAACTCTCCGAAGACCCATAAGAGCCTCTAGTTTCTGAGGTGTGCTAAATCTGGTGCCTTCATGTCTTCATTGCTAGTGTTCCCCTTGCTAACTCATTTATGACAAAGTTTGCTATAATCACATTATGCTAGCTGGATGTGTAGGCATACTTGATGTGGTATAAATGGGACTGAATAAACAAATGGAAAGTGTTATAACCCAAAGATTTATTTAACTAAAAAAAACATACTCCCCAGCAATTAAGATGTTGAAATAACAATGGGATGCGCTTAAAAACTTAGTAGCAGTGAGCAGTGCACACCTCCTCTGAAGTGCAAGAGTAGGTGGGACACCCAAAAGAGTTCAGCAAGGAGATTGGATAAACAAACCTGTCTCAAAGACTTTTCAAATTCACTAATATCATACATATGAGAAGGCTTAGTTTAATGTTTCTTCTCTCTACTTGAAAGTTATCAATAGCGTTTTAATGGACAGCCCTATGGAGAATCACTGTTACTTCCTTATGCCCTTGTTTTTAACCACTTGTTCTATTAATTCTTTAGTCATGGGATTTGTGGAGCTGTTTTCTCCTCTTCCTATGACAAGTTGGTTTTACTTCTGTATCAGTTTTTGTTCGTAGATGTTGCCTTTTCATATATCCTTTCTCTTACTCTTCCACTGAGTGGATGAAAAAAGAATCTTTTCTTTCTTTTCCCTTCTCTCTCTACTCTTTCAGCACCATTATGAAAAAGCACATAAATTTGTGTTTGTAGAGTCTGCTGTACAGAAGCTATTCTGAATTGTAATGCATGTATTCATGGGATCATTCTTCAGACTCTAGCCTATTGCCTGGGACAGTTGTAGGAAAAACTAAGTGGGAAGGTCTTAAAAATAAACAATAACTGTGGTTTATTACTTCATTTCTCTGTCTCTAGAAATACTTCTCTTTGCTCTAGAAAAGGTAAACCCAAGAACTGAAAAAGTCCTCCACTGATTCTGTAGCCTACTTTTGTGTCATCTTCAAGCCTGTGTTAAGGATCATCTCATGCATGATTCAGATTAGGTTTGTTCTGTAGTAGAAAACATTGAGACTTTGGAGTGTGTTTGGAGGGAGATCTGGAGGTACAGCAGCTTAAAGTTGATGCCTAAACTTGCCTTCCCCAAAAATGTATCAGAAATGCATACACAACGGCTCTGAGCTCAGGGTTAGTTTCTTCTGCCTTAAGGCAGATGGTGAGCTGAGAAAGATAGAAATCTGCAGAGGGATCCTAAAGCACCCTTTTTTAAATCTTTTAAGGCTAATGTCTCCTTTTCCTTTTGCATCCTGACAAGGTTGAAATTAATGATCTTTGGATTTAAATTTCACATGGAGTCAAGCTGAGAAGATGTACCTGAATCCAAGTTTCTTCTAAATACACAGTTGCTGCAGCTTTTGTTCAGAGCTAATCCTTGTGTGAATCATATGGCAACGCTCAGCATGCCTGGTCTCCTGAAGATGTTCCTTTGAGGTCAGCAATTGTCTCAAGCAAATATTTGCCACTTCATAAATCTCTGCTTGTATAGGCTGGATTCTATAGCCTCTTCTTTGGGCAGTGCAAGATTATACAATAGCTATCATGCATCACCAGGGGAGTAACAAATTCTTTTGGAAAAAGGAGGCTAGATATTCAGACTGAAACACAATGTTTTTTTGTAGCCAAACTAAGTTTTAGATCAGCCAGATTGTCACTTGAAATAGATAGGAATTTCAGGTCCACCATTTTAATGACTAAAATAATATGTTGTGAAAGATGACATATGCAGTCAGTGCACTTTTGAAAAGCAAAGGAGAAAGTTTGAAATATTTCACTGAATGTATGATTATAGTGCTTGGGGAAGTTTCTGTAATAATATTTAAAATTATTACTGTATTTCAAAAATTATTATAATGAAGTGTATCAAATTTGTTCAGAAGTTAATGTTGAGTTAGAATTGCCATTTAGCCATTTGTACCTCTTGAAAAGTATATATATCACTAGGCATTTTATATATGGAAAATTTGATGTATGGTCATTGCAGAAGTATATGGAAAAGAACTGGCCATTTTTATTGGATTCTGTCTGGTGTGACAATACTTTTTGGCTCACAAGTGAAGGTAATCATTCAATTTTTATTTAATATATAGCCAGAAAGTTATTCCTCAAAAATAATCAGCATAGCATTTTACTTTGTTTGAATTGGAATTTAAACCAGATGATGGTTGTTGGGGGCTTTTTAAAACTAAATGGGCTGATATATTACAAAATATCCCACACCTAATTAGTTAATGTTGATTAAGTTAAAAGTGACTCCCATTGTATAATTCCTTCTGTATCACCTGATGGCTTTTCACTGTGGTACTGTGTACAAAGAAGCTCGGTGACATCTCCATTGGGCAGCTGAATGTCTCTATGTCGTCTGTTTAAAGGCTTCTTCAGATTTCTAACAGTGTTATAAGGCTCAGACCGATGGTATCTGAACTTAAGCATTGTGGTCAATTTGGGATTAAAAGCAAATGTCATAATGTTCGCTGCTATATGTTCCCTGCTTTCCAGGATATTCTCATACAGGGTATATTTTGTATCTCATTATCTGTATCTATTTTGAGCATTTAGGACAGAAAGTGTGCAGTCTGCGTGCTCACAAGGGTCAGGATAGAGCCTCAACTGTGACATGTTTCAGCACTACAAAATTCAGTTGAACTACTACAGGTTATATTAGCAGGAGAATTGTTCCTCACAGCAGAACATCAAAAAATAACTCAATTTCATTTAGATAATAAGAGGCTGAGAGTTGTAACATTTGATGCCTTATAGTAAGGCATGTATTTTTACATGATGTCGTGCTACAGGCATAATGTTTTAGGCATTTTTAAAACTCTGTAAGATGATAGGTAGGTGAAGTTTTGGAGAGCACACCAGATTCTGAGCAATGTAAGAGAAAAACAGGGTGGAGGGAAAAATCGGTTTGAGGATTT
This sequence comes from Phalacrocorax carbo, assembly GCF_963921805.1. Classification (NCBI taxonomy): domain Eukaryota; kingdom Metazoa; phylum Chordata; class Aves; order Suliformes; family Phalacrocoracidae; genus Phalacrocorax; species Phalacrocorax carbo. The sequence goes on from NC_087528.1 coordinate 4,512,966, forward strand.
GAAATATCTTTCATTTTGTCACTGCCTGTTTGCAGTTCGGTGATAACCACTGCTCCAGGCAGCTCCCATCCTATCTTGTTATCGTCCCTATTGAACAACAGTAATTCTTGGCTATTGTGTATTTCTATTATTCTCCAAGTGATATCTGATGTTGTGTTCATATGGCTATTTGTTTAAACCCGCATTATGCAATAGTAAAGCAGTGAAAGTGGTACTATTTACACCGAGCACTGTCAGTCCTCACAGTCTTGATTACAGTGCCAGTTAGGATTATATTTAGATTCATCATTCAAGAAACAAGGAAGGAATTGGGATAGAGAGAGGAGAGATGCTGTAGGAGGAGGGTAATGGGAAAATTAAAACCATTTTAGCCTATTACCTCCTAGTCTACCTGGCTACCTGGTCACAAAGTACAGTGTGCCTTTGCAGGCAGAGGTGGCTAAGGGAGAGACAGATGTATGTGGTTTTATACAGTTTTCATATCTTGCAGCTAAATATTATTTACAGATACTAATCAGTTCTCTGTCTCTGCTATTTTGTTATGAATGTCTGTCCAGCTTTCTGGCATGCTTTTTATGAGGATGATTAATAGTGACCTTTAAAAATTATTTTAAAACTAACTGCCCTGCAGGAATATGTAGAGAGGGGAAAGGTGACAGTAATGCACTGCGTTAGTGTGATACTGAGAAACTATGTTGAGAATAAGTGTAGTCATTGTTGCATGTGTTTTTTTTTCCTTTGAAAACTTTTACTGAGCTTAATATTACTACTAAAAAAGGCAATGTTTTAGACTTCATATTTACGCCGTAGACATAAAGTGTATTTAGTTGTAAACCCACCAAACTCTCTGTAAATTGTATGCCTCAGACCTTACTCTTGAACACCTACTCAGGGGTCTTACCTCATCGAAATCTGCTATTTATACACATAAGTATGCCGATTGGGCTTCCTTGCTTTAAATCAGTGAGTTAAGAAAGACTACTGCTTTCAGGACACTGATTGATTTATGCATGTTAGCATAAAATACATAATATACCATAGTTGTTTCAAAGTGCCCAGCCAAATTCATTGGGGCTTTTATCCTGCTCACAAAGTTTGCCTTACAGGATCAGGTTTGAACAGCGATAGAGTTCCCAACAAGTGGCTAGATTGTTTATTTCATGTTAGCTATGCCACTACATTTCTTAAATAGGGAAATAGGGTTTTTAGATTTATCTTGGGATTTCAAATGAATATTATAAAGGGTTTTTGATGGGATAGAAAGGGAACATAATCCAAAAGCCTCTGAAATTAATGGAAGTTTTTAGTTGATTCCAATGAGCTGTGAGTTTAACTTTCAAAGGATGTTTTGCAGAATTGATTAGCTTATTTAGATACCTCATTTATGAACCTGATAATATTTTTTTCTGTCTTGCTAAAAACCACAGGGTGTTTAAGATCAGAGTCCTGAAACTTCCAATACCCAGTACTGTAGCTGACATAGCAGCTCATATGGCATTTTACTTCTTTGTTTTGTTTTGTTCTTAAAGAAAATATTTAAGTTATATATAAAATCCAAGACATCCAGCTGGTCAGACACTGGAATGGGACTAAGCAGAGCCAGCTGCTAATCATGTCTCCACCACTGTGTAACTAAACCCACCTAAACTAAACCATCATCTCTTCACCTTGCTGTTTCCTCTGCGTCTTATGTATATGGAAAGCTTGAAAGGGAAAGTATTCTCTCATGCTAAGTGTTTGTAGAGCACATAGCCTCAGTTTCAGCAGAGGCCTCTTGATACTATAGTAATAAAAATAAACAATTAAAGTCTAGAATAATTGCTTTAATTAGATGTTTTAGAGCTGACCAACTGCAGATTATGGTAGAAATATGTCATGCTGGCTGTTGTACTGGGTACAGAATAACTGGTTTGTGTCCTTAACCTTGCCAGCAATATTATTTTCAACTGGAGTTATTAGCCTGTATTCCCCCCAAGAACTGAAATGCAGTACCAGTATGGTAACAAACATAACAAAAATGCATACCATGTTTCCATGTATTACTAAATTGTTTTCCATTGAAAAAGTTTAATTATTCTCTAAAGTATATTCCTTACCCAATCCAAAATCGGTAACATTAGGGATCTCCACAAATCGTAACTGAATCTTTGCTCTCAATACATACTGTCTTATTTTCTTCACACTTCCATATGGCAAAAATAAGAGCAATTTTCTTAAGATCCAGACTTTTTCTCCTTTCTGGAAGTTCTAGTTTCTGTTCATAGTCCTCTCTTTTGTAGAGTTTAAAAAAAATAATTAACAGTTGGTCATGTGTAAAGTTTCAGTGTGCAGTGGGTGGAAGTCTTTGGCTTTACTAAATTTGTGTTGTCAGTTTTGAATAGTTGAGTGCTGCAACGCAGAATGTGCAGCATGTTTGGTATGGAAGGCTGGGGGTAGAGAGGTACCTTGAGTTTGTGCAAAGATTTACTGGGATCTTTTGCTGTGCTTGTCTTTCTGGTGTGACTAGGGAAATTCTTGCAGACAGTAAAAAAAATATACTCAGGGTTAGAAGTGTAGAGTAAATCAGATAAATTATTTCCTTTCCATAATGAAACATGAATAGTTTGTACATGATTCTACAGGTGAAATTCATCATTAATGGTTTCCTGTTCTTTGGTTAAATCTGAAACTAGAACGGATAGCTTTTGAAACTTCTTACTTACAGTGTCTTACTATAGCCCCTAATAATGGCTTCCACCACATATGTGACAGTGTTCCCTATGCATGAGAGAACACTGAGCTTTGGGAGTTCAGCAGGCATTTAATAAAACAAAAGTTTGTTCTTCTGAACAAAAATTATTTTAAAATAGTGGCTTTTAGAAATCTGTCCTTATTGGGAGTCACTTAATTTTTTGATTTAAAGGTTGGCCTCTGAATTGGATTATTAACATGCAAACCCATGCACCAGCAGACACATAATATACCTGTTTCAATATATTTTTGAAATGTCACCTAAAATAGTTAATAGCTAACAGAAAAATTGCTGCAAAGGAAGCTACGTGTCAGTTTATGTGTATTGGCATATGCAGCAACTCTGTGTGGTCACTTTGAACACTCAGTAAGTACAAAACAGTTTATTCCACTTCCTAAGGACTTGGGGTATGGTGAGTGGATTAACACAGGGAATTACTGCACAGTAATCGCTATGCTGTAAATTTATTTCCCACTGTAATTTGCAGTAATTTCCTGGGTAGACAAATGCAACAGAAAATGAAACGGAAATAAACGAGCAGACAGAAGGAGAGCAAACCCCAGCTTGCAATCCAGACTGCAGAACTGAAAAAACCCCAAGTTTCCATCTGGCTGAATATAAAGGAAACAGAATCCATAAAAGGGGATACTGAGATCTACTACAAGTTCAAACAAGGACAGCTATGCATCCTTAGAAAAGCCATGACCAAACTTGTATGGGTAGAAATATAAAAATAGACTGTCAGCAACTTTGTGGTTTTGTTTTCACGTTCTCTAAGACAATCACTGGTGGCAGACAGACCACCCCAGTTTGCATCTGACTAATCTGTAGACGAGGTTTAAAAATAAATATGATTTTTACCTAGTTTCTCCTAGTCTGCTTGATAGTGCGTGGAGAGGGCTTTTTTGTGGCATATTTGGTTAGACATGTTAGGAAGTAGTGGTAAAATTAAAGTATTTGCTAACCACTATGAAAATTAAATGCAGCCCCTGGGTGTGGGGTGGAAAAGATATTTTATGTAATTCCATCTTAGTGTAGTAAAGCATTTGTCCCTCAGCAAAGTGCTGTTGATATAGAAGTGGGACTGAAAGGCCCCACAGCCATCTTTTCTGCCTCAGTTAAATGCATTTATTGTAACTAGAACGACAAAGATTAAAAATGGCTCACATAAGCCAGGCACCTGAGCATGTCTTCATTTTAACTATTACAATCTGATCTTTTCATAAACACAGTGTTACATTTCCCTTTGAAATTTGATTTTGATTTTGAAATTTAATGATCAAACACAGTAATCTGAAATGTCGCAGGTTTCTTTGCAAAATCTTGCCCTTTGAACAACAGTGAAATATATGGGTCATTTCCTGGTGTAACTTTTGGCAATGGGATGGTAGTATATTTTCACAAAGCAAGATGTTTCTCCCCAAATGTGAGCACCTAGTAGCATCAGCCTTCAAGGATCCCTGCAGGCTGACAGGAAACACATAGTCTGACAAACGTGTCCTGGTCACAGACATAACAGGGTTTGCCTGTGCATACTGTGCAGGTTTATCTGGATTCATCACCTCCAGTGAAGAGGAGAAAAAGAGGTCTTATTCACCTGTGCCTGCTCCTGCACTAGGCAAGGTTAATATTGCAATACAAGAATGCTACCAAAGCAAAAAGGAATGCTTTCCTTTGCAAAATTGGAAACATCAAGACAGAAGAGAAAAAGGGAAATAACAAAATAGACTAGACTTGTTACCAGTCCTCAGAGTGAAGGAAAGATAAAGGGATCTTTCTACCCCTCTTCTCCAGTTAGGCAAGATGGATCAACCAACATTTGTTTTTTGTTTTGTTATCTAAAGAAGTTCTATAGGGACAGGTCTTTAACTGGAGCAGGGAAACAGGCAGTTCATAGATGGGTTCAGTATCATCAGGTGACACTAATCCATGACTCATAAATGCTACCACACTGTTACTACTAGTAATAGCTTCTACATATTGTGCCAACCTGAGCCTCCCTGTAGTCATCCCCAGCTCCACCTCCTTGGAAATATCTTTGCAGCACTTCTTGTCGAAGAGGGGAAGCTAACTTGGAGTTAACTCTATTCACCAGGAATACAGTGGTGCCCTTTCATTACGTCATGCAACAAACTCACAAAGAAATAAAATTAAATCCGATTTGCATTCCTAGTTTGTTCTGGACAACTTCTTTTGTATAGATGAATGTTGTTGTTCCTTTTCCAAGAATGATGTGGCTTGATGGGATAGGGAATGGTATCTTTTTAGTTTACAAGGAAATTGCCAAGAAAAAAATTAAACAAAAAAAAAGTATTTTCTTAATTTAGAAGTCACTCCAGGAGGCTGATTTCTCAAGAGCATAAACCTCTGCTACATCATTTTACTTTGTGCTTTTCACAACTGATTAGAGAAGATAATGCCAGAGAACTTTAAAGAAAAAATGAGAAAAACACAAAGTCATGGACTAGAATAAGAACAAAAGATTGACTGTCATCTGTAAATAAGCTATCCTGACAGGGGGATGTTCCTACTGGCCTTTTTTCTTTTGGGGTGAAACTGATTCAATATAGTTATTTTCCCAGTTTTCTCCCTTGAAAAGTTGACCTCTGAATCTGGCTACTACCACAAAATCATTTAAAAATTACATCTCTGATGTTGTATTTAAGGTTCTTCTCCTTTCAGGTGTCATCTGACCAAAATATTTCAGCCCATGCCTAAATATTAGCAGATTAATGAATTGTGCTGAAATGGCTGTGTGAATTCCCACTCATAAAGTCTCATGCTTTCAAGTATCTTTTTTAACTGCATCAAAAATTCTCAACCACTCTTAAGAAATCTGCATTTCATAAAGTGTATTTAAGGATGAAAAGATTGTTCCAGATTTGTTATCAGATATACCTGTAAATTCATGGGTCAGTCCTTTGGATTGTAAGTGACTTTCACCACAGAAGGGATTTGCACCACTTAGCTTAGGTGGCAACGTGGGGGCCCAGACTCACCTCATTGGAGGTAGGTGACATCCAAATTTAACAGACTCTGTTACTCTGAGATGCTTGTCTCGCTGCTCTGACAATAAAGGGAGCATTTACTACTGATGTATATACCTAAAATGAAGGCAGGGTGATTGTCTCTTCCTCACTATGTCTTCCAACAGAGCTAAGAGCATGGCATCTTGATTACAGGATTATCTGCCTCTCAGGTGTTTGTTGCACTTTAAACTTTTATGTCATTGAGAGAAGGACTGTGTCTGTTTGAACTTAAGTGCATACTTTAATATTTTACTACGTATGAAGAAAATGTCTTTCCATACTGATTGAATGAACGTTAGAAAAGAGACTAATTGGAAATTCTAGTGTCGTGTGACTAACTGCCGTGGTGAGGCTCACCTGCTTGATCTACAAAATCAGGATCAGGGTCAAATTTTGTCAAAATTTTACAGCCTAGAGTTTCACAGTTTGCAAATGGTGGAAATCTGTTGCTCTGAAACTTCCAGCTTGTTTTTCAGACTGTCAAAGCTCAGAAGTTCAGACAGACATTTGGCTGAGAACCCAAACCCTGAAATTTTCATAAAACTGGAAAATTAATTTTTACTTGTCACTGAGTATAATACTGATACTGACGTTTACAGCAGAAAATATTCCTTTCCCAGCTAGAACTGTAAAGATTTTAAAATAAGGATCTTCAACTTAAATACTGTGACATCTGTGAACTGCCAATTTTTAACAGAAAAATCATTGGTTCTCTGGAAATAAATACTACAGGCCTTTTGATAAACCACTTTAGACTCCAAAAATTTCCATCTTCCCAACTGTGATCAGTGAAGGATTCTTCAACGGGCAGAATAGCTTTATAGATATGCTTTCTTTACACACAGATTTTGTTGACCTTCCTAGATTCTGTGTGTGAAGCAGTACTAATACACGGTGGAGAAATATCCTGAACATCAAGAACAATTTTTCAGTAACTGAGCTTGCATCTAGAGTAGTGAAGAATTCGCATGATTACCGATGTTGTAGAAGATTAAATATAAAGGCACTGTTACCTGCAGGAATGAAATCCATCTTGTCAGCTAGTTGGAAGACTCATGAGAAGGAATTTCCTGTTGTGGCCAATTTCATCTCTCCTTCCTCCGCCCCCATTACGTCTTTGCTGTGCCTCCTTCTTCAGCTCTGTCCGAATATATTTTCACTACGGCACATTTAGTTATCAATCAACGGGAATCTCAGCTGCTGTTGTGCTTGGTGGACAAACTGTTCTTTCTTTACACTAACAAGGAATGCCTGAAATAGCCAGACACACAGCACTGATTGATGCAGCTACAGTTTATACACCTAGATTCAGACAGTCTGAAACTGCCACAATTAATGGCTTATTATTAGAAAAATACTTCTACTAGACTTATAATTTAAAACCATTTAAATGTCTCAGGCATAATCACTGAAGTTAAGGTTTTAGCTCATAGCTTGATGGTGTGAATTAGACATGTCTGCCTGTCTCAGGTGCATTTTCTCTTAATGTTTTTGCTGTTTTAAGGTTTTCCTGTATTTCTCAGATGAGATATCAGGGATGATCAAGATCAATGCACAACTTTCTATAGATTACATTATGTCCCTGACTTTTATCACTGAGCAAGACAGAAAACTGATCCTGCCAAGCAGGATCTGGATCTCCTGTAGAATACAGCTCCCACTTTTCAGTTCTTGTAGATAGCAATGTTCTGGTGTTAACTTCAGAGAGGGAGGAATAATTAAAAACTGAAATGCAAACTTCCTCACTCTATAAGCTACAAAGAAGGGGAGGAGAAGGACATAGCAAACAGCATCAGAGATGCTGTGAAAATGCATGTTTAGAGGCTCTTGCGATGAGCATGGTTCTAAAGGGCCGAGAGTATAGAACTACCAAACTTCAAATCAGCTAGAATTCTTAAAGCATACTAACAGTCAGATCTGGGGGAATTTACAAGAAAGATGATGGGACTCCAGAAGTTTAGGACTATATAATGTTGTTGCAAACAGAAAATGACCATACATTTTCACTTACAATCTTAAACTCTCGGGCCAGCTCAACTCGGTGAGCGCCTGCTGCTCAGGGAAAACACCAAGCAGCCAACCCCTAAAGAGAATCTACATTTGCTGTAGCGTTGGCAAAAGCATTGACTGCTTTTTCTCCTGGACTTATTCTACGACATAGAACACAATTAAGGGCTTCAAAGCAAACATGTTGGAAATGAAGGGAAGGTACCAAGTGAGATGTGAGAGGAGTAAGATACCACACAAACAGGGGCTATGTGACAAATAGCTTGATTTTGCCACACACATTCTTTGACTGTGACTCTTAACCTAATGGTTAGCCTTTCTATTTTATATATGAGAGTTCAAGTTTGTGACTGGCTTTCGTCATGAAAATGGACCATGATTTAAAAGCTCCAACAGCACCAAATGCAAAATATCAAGCTATGGGAAACCTGTCAAAAGGCTGTATGAGTACCGAGTGCTCAGGAATAGCGCATGGGCTGCCCAGTTAGCTGAAATCAGAAAATACGAGGAACTAAAAGAGGATTGTAGCTCTAACTGAGATTCAAACCATAAGGCTGTGTTGTCTAAGCAACAGTCTGCACTCAGGAGAAGCTATCAAATAGACCTGGATATTCTCATCACCAAGTGTGTTTTGTAATGTGTGGTACATAGTACCAGACGCCTGAGCAAGGGCGGTCTCCTACACTTTGCTGAACTGTAAATGGCTATAGCTTTGCCACCTGTGTTAATACAATACTCTTGGTTCGTGTTACTGTGTAAAATTGTAAGAGCAAAATTAACACATTTAAGGAAGCTTTTAACTGATGGAGTTCTGTTAACTACAATAGTTTTTCGGGGAATACTCGGCACTTCAAAATATTTATGAAGGCTGATGCAAATATTTATTTATATATCACCACCTAGATACCTTTTTATCTCTATTCTGTTGTAGCCTAGTCGATCAGAAATTGAGTGCTTTGTATCAGGTCAAGCTTCTTGTGAATTAATTAACTAAAAAAGGTAGTGTATGCTGAACAGCATATATTTTTCATTAAAAGTTTATGCTTTGGCAACCATCAGTGCTGTTATTTTAGCATTCCTTTTTTTAAAGAGAATCTTTTTCATGGTCTGGTATCCCATTCTCTAAGTCATCAGTCAAAAAAAAAGGTCTCAGCACTATTACGATTTCCCTTTTGAATTAAGTTTGTGCTATTCATCAGCTTTCGAAGAGAGATGAAGGACTTAAGGGCTAGCTAGGGGGCAATCGGGAGGCTTCTATGTAACCTTGAGGACATGTTGGGGTGCATCCAGGGTTGCCCATGTACTGAGGGCACACAATGTCTGTCTGCCACCTTGGCTGGAAAAATACATTTTTTTCCTGCTCTTGCAAAGGGCAGACTCCGGGTAGCTGAGCTCAATGTGTTAGGCTGTAGAGCACAACAGCAGTCTTGGAGCACTGGTTGTTATGCCAGACCATTGTTCCCTGGTGTGTCAGAGCACTAAGTCACTCAGTAAATATACACGGGGTGTTAAGTATATCTCTGTTCTCTTCATATAAGAGCTGCTTCTGAAAAGGTTTTTTTTAACTTGAGCAGTGACAGGAAAAGCACACTATTGATTTCACAGGTTATCTGAGGCAAAGTCTTGTTTTGCTTTCTCTGGATAATTTGAGGCATCCTTTATAACCATGTGTTTCAGACATCCCTCAGAAAAGAAAGAATTCTAGAGCCTTTTTTTCCTTGCTTTTTTTTTAAAGCGAATTCAAATGTAAGTCCTTTATATTTAGCCCTTCATGGTGAATCTCAATACATGTGCTGTATTTAAATAAAACATAGCTTTCTTTTCTATTTATTTACATTTAATTTGTTTCAGGAATCAATTCATAAGCGAGTCAGTTACAATACACAAGTGATTTTTTTTATCTGGCTCAGAGTAGTTAATATACTCTTATACAAATTAGGGATAATTAACGATATGTTTGCACTAGGAACACTAGGACTGTTTGCACTCCCATTGCACTAGGAAGTTCATGCAAGGACATATTTCTTGTTTTTATTTAACATCCCAAATTTTATTGACTCAAAGTCTTAAGGTTAATAGGCATATTTATAAATACACCCACATCAATCTATATTGTGGCTCTCAGTAAGTGCTAGAGAGGAGTTGTTTGCACAGGAAGTTAAGACAAATTAACTAAAGATATGATTTTAAAGTATATTAGTTAAAGTGCATTAAAGCTTGGTGTGAATGTTCTCATTGAGAAGTAAAGTGACTGTAGTTCACTTTGCCTTAATGCACTTTAAATTCACACCTTTCAGCTAATTTAGCTTAACTTCCTGTGTGGACAAGCCTTAAGATTGTTCCCATTAAATGGCTGTGCTGAGCTTTATTTTCTACTTTTCAAATGCAAACATGTAAACCAGTCTTATGTTCTAAAAAGACTATGTTTTAAAAAGAGATTTTGTTAGGAGTTTTCCAATCATGACATTTTCTTGAATGGGATATTAAGTAGTAAATTTTAGGATAAATTATAATTTTATAATTTTTTTTTAAGTTCAGGTATGAGATTAGTGAGAGAGAGGGTGTATTTATCCAAACAAAAAACCAGAAGACACTATGGGTGGCACATGAAACTCTGACAATTCTTAATGAGTCTGGGTTATTTTCATTTGGGAATCTATTGGAGTAGAATAAAGAGAGTTTGAGCTATTTTTTCAGCATTTCTGAACTTTCAGAGCTCTGGAGAAAAGGTGCCATACATAGGCAGATCCACTCACCAGCCCATACGGAGCGATTTTGATGCCTTGAGGATGTGCGAAACTTGGAGTGGGGAGACCTACACACACAGAGCTCTGCCCAGGAAACCTTGTCACCAGTGCAAAGACACTGTTTAAAAAAGCTATTTCGTCTCACTGTTCAGCAGTAATTTTGGTGTAAGTGTTCCTTCTTAAAGATGGATGTCTGATGATTATTTATTACAATGTCTTTGTGTATTTTGGGGTACTTAAGGTATATAAACTAATCACCTTATTACTCAGCATAGATTTTTCATTAGTTTAGGTTTAGGTTTGTATCCTTTTATTCTCCATGTTTGTTATCAGATAAAAGATAATTGTTCTTAATTCCTTTAAAAACTGCATACTTCAATAAACTGAGCTCTTCTCACAAAAACTTTTGGTTTACAAATCATTTAATGTTATTTGACATTAGGCTTTTATTAATGTTGCATATTTATAATATCAGGGATATAAGCAAGGTTGACCTAACCAGTACTAACTTAAGTCTAACCCCTGTTGTATGACTTTATCCAGCCTATTTGTAGCAACATGATTTACCCTTCACAGAACTAGTGCTTCTGCAGTTACCTGTAGGTTGCTGTATCAAGCACTGTCCAGAGCTGGGTGATCTCAATGCATTCAGTTGAAAACAAGGCTGTGAATTAGTCTTTGGATCTGCAAAGTGTGTTGGTCCCAATCCAGCAGCCTACCTGAGTTTCCACTCAATTTTTAAGTACTTAAGTGGTCTCATTGTTTTCAGTGGAATTACTTAGACTTCTGAGGGGTTAAAGAAAATCATGTGCTTAATGCTTTCCAGGGTTAAGACCAGAACGCTAAACACATTTTAGGGTTTAGCGCTATGCATTTTACTCCTCTGATGACATGAACTTTAACCAGGGAGTGTGTGTTACATTTGCCAGCTGTTATCCATGGTGTTCTACAGTTTGATCAGAGCTGGCTTGTAGCACAAAAAAGACTGTATGGCAGCTGATAGTTAAGTATGTGTGTAATAAAAATTGTATTTTTGGTCTTCAGATAATGGTGAAAAAGCTCCAATTCTCTTTCATACACTTTTCTTCATTTGTCTTATTGTTCACATTTTTTAGGAAGCGGTGGTACAATTTTTAGATCAGTCTTTCTTTATTCACTGTATTCACTTTATTCACTTCGAATGTAACGCCTGTTCCCTTTTTGCAGAGTTAAACCATGACATTGATAAAGTTTACAAACTGTTTGAGAAAATTAAACTCTCAAATCCTAGTAATTCCCAATGGCCTTTTCCATAAAAGTCAAACCCAATGTGAAATAGAATAAAAATATTTTAAATTGTGGGTTTAAAAAATGGGTGAAGAATAGTAGACAGATATAGTAGTGAGATACATTGCCAGAGACCAAATTTTCCACATACTCTAATAAGTAAGATAAAATATATTAATTGGTGCTTAAAAGTATATTTGCATCTCATATGTTCAAGAAGATTTACAGAGTACAAAGGAAACAAAAAGCCTCTGGCATCATTAATGGTTCACATATCTGTAAGACTGTTTTTCCACTGGGAATTATGATAATAATGTCTTCTGTGAGTTTGACGGTTATATGTTGCCATCTCTTGAATCATAAACCTAGAATATCATGGAGGGAACATGTCTTAATAAACACAGGCAAGAAGCACTGTACAGATATTATTTGTGTTATAGGATCTCCTACAGGCCCTAGTTTCTTAGGTATTGCATGTAAGAAAGCAAGCTTGCTGTGCAGACAGATGATGGATGAGGGTGGAAGAGGTCAGAGAAACAGGAAGCAACTTGGTCACGGTCATATAACAAGAATAGAAACGAAGTCTCCTCACTCCCAAACCCAGCGTGTTATCCAGTATTCCACACTGCTGCTCCTTCTGTATGCGTAGCTATTTCTTAAGCCCAACCACTGCTTGAAATCTGAGCCCACCTACCCTGGCTGTGACAATAAGCACCACCAAGTTTTAAGTAGGCAAGTTGAATGTGCAGGTATAACAAATTACTTGGCAAGTGTAGCATCAGGTTTCTAATTTTATCTGCAGAGACCATCATTCCAGTTGTATTTTAGCACCAAAACAGCACATTAGGCAAAATGAATTTGGCACAAATAGTGAGCGTATCATCTCATTGTTTCCTCTGTACATATGATAGGTTCAGTGTTGCATTTCTAGTCGCTTCACAGACAAAAGTGTAATGTGTGGGAAGGACTGTAGACTAGTGGCATCTGCAGCCAAGTTTTTAGGGATGATTGTCAGGGGAAACCTCTTTTCAAGCTGTTTTAGCTTTGAGAAGAATAACTAACTTGTACCAGCTTTTAAGCTTAAGTCATAACCTCTGTGGACTCCTTTCCCTGGTACACCGTGGTCGTCTAACAATAAGCTGTCTGTTTTGTAAAAAAGAGAAAGTCAACCATATTGTTCCGAAACAAACATGCATTTTTATGGCAAGGCTGAATCCCTTCCATAGTGGGAGGAAGAGGAGTGAGATTGCTTCCTTTGTGCTGCCGTGGGAGTGTAGCAAAGGATACAGGGCGAGCGATGAAGTATCCCACAGTTAGAAGCAACGTTGTCCATGTTGTATATGTGTACATTATCTCACAATTCTAGTACGGGAATTTTTAGCTTGTCGTGCTTTGGTCACGTGTCAGACTAGATAAAATTAACATGTTTTAACATTATAGTCCTTACAGTGACTCAAGCATTTCAATTGGGAAACAATTCTTCACGCTGGAGTGTACTGAAGAAGAAATATGGGATACCACACCTCCACATTTCCCTCTTTCTGGATAAAAACTTTACCATCAAAGATTTTGCCCTGTTCAAACATCTATCCAGGATTTCTGGTAACACAGCAGGCCAACCGGAGCATCAGTGACTGCGTCCCATACGGCAGTTGTAGTAAGCTGGTTCTTTCAAGACATATTTGAGTAAGTGCACATGCACTACACAGTTGCTGTCTGCCTGCAATAGATCTGACACTTTCCGGAAGTTTTGGACAGACCTGCCCTACCACACATGTGCTTTCAATTCAGGCTGGGCACACTCAGCAAGTCAAGTCTTTCAGGAAGCATCTGACCTGCTGCACAAGCTCATTTATTTTTTCCCTGCACACACAGAAGATTTGCTCTGTTCCTCATGTGCACAATTATGGCTCATACAGTAGGTTGGACATGAGGTTTTCAAGGTGTTGAGCTGTCTGCACAGGTGTTGCGCAGCATATGTGTAAGTATTTCAATCTGGATTTATTATAGGAATCCCAGAAGGGTATGTCTTATGGTTAGCTGAAACAGTTGCAATCGCAAATAGTTGCTAGGGCAGAACGTAGGGCACTGAACTGTTACTGTATGGACGGAGCTAGAGATGAGGGAGGGCAGAAACACCCCAGGTCAGCTCTGCCGTCAGAGGAAGTGCTTCTGGTACTCTAGCTTTTTTGTGCATGTGCTGTAGAGTAACATCAAGCGTGCATATTAATGCAACATATCTCTTCAGACTAGGCAATCTGATCATGAACAGACAGTCTATGCAGCACGTTGTGCACTAGGTCTGATGACTTGCATTACTGTTAGAATTACTGTCTATGTGTCACAGGGATCATATTTGCATTTGCCCTGAGTATCGACTCACTCATAGGCTGTTGGAACACAAACCAGCCATGCCCTACAGCCATAGTGGCTTTCAATATTTAGGAGAGAATTGCAACTTATGCATCAGTTGCAGTTTTATTTAAAAATTACTTTTCTTCTGAAATACAGAAGAAAATTTGTTCCTGAATTCCACAGAAGAAGAAAGATGACCTTTAGAAGCATGGCCGATTATTTTATTCATTGATGGAAATAAATTGCTTTTTGTAGTCACTCCTGTGCAAAATTTATTTATACCACATGTCCTATCAACATATGAACTTATTAAATTTCCTGTTTACAAAAAGAGTACAGCCAGTATGTTCAGATGTGGCTGGTTTTTACTTGTTTAAAACTTCATTATCTGCTCTTTCAAGAATTCATTTGCATTAGAAATTACATGTGTGCAAATTGTTGGCAGATAATAATTACAGCTTAAACTGTCAGCCAAAATACACCAAAGCTATGGTTCTCATATTTGCATTCTGTATTCCTTCACTGTCCACTAAAGCAAATTAATTACACTGTGTTTCTTTTGCAAGTCAGCAGGAGGTAAATTGGTATGGTAGAAATGAAAGGGAAGAGTCTAAAAGAATATTGTCAACCAATTTGTTAAGTTTTCACTTCTCTTTGCCGCATTGTTTTGCAATATCAAAGCCTGAAAATTATATGCCTGTCATTGCTCTGGGCATTGTCCTAGTGTTGCTGGCATGGGGACTGTTAGTGGTAAGTGAAAATGTCAGATGGCTTCTTGAAGGGCAGCTAAAGGGCATCATGATGACTTAAAAAATCTGTTTCCTTTAATTTCTAATGGGCATCATCATTCATTAAGTTTAAGAGATATTGAATAACATGGCCTTGATTTACTTTATTGAGTCTTCTGGTATCTTGGCCTTTGCACATGGGGGGATTCCATCTCAATTTTTTCTTGAAAATAAAATCCTCTCTTTTGCTAAAGTCTGTACTCCATAAAAATAATCAGCGACATCTTCCCATGTATTCAATGGATTTTAGGCGTGGATTTATATATATAAAATGCGCAATGTTGCAAGTACATGTATTGCTCCTGTACTTGATACCTGTGTTTAGATTGAAGAAGCTGAAGAAACTCATTACTGAAGGATGAGGAAGAAGCACAGCATCTGTATACTGAGCGTGATCCAGTCCCCTACCCACATCCTCCCCTCGACTCTGTATTTATCACAGCTCTCTTGGCTCACTCAGTTACGATTTATGAGTGCACGGATCTGTGAGAATATAGGTTATCAGGAATGCAGCTGCAATCTTGTATGTTAAATATCATATCAACATCCTACCCAATGCTTCTACTTCTAGAAATTCACCTGGAAATTGAGTTTTGTGCACCACTAACGAGTCTGGTTGTGAGCCCTTGTTGATAAAATTCAGGTGACCTAATCTTCTCTGTTTTGAATCATATGGTCTCTAGGCCTAGTGAGAAAATAAGAATAGTGACATCTCCTATTATTACATATACAGCAAAAAAATAGTAGCACTTGCTTCAGAATTCCTGGGATAACACAAGCAACAGGTCATCTTGAATTGCACGAGAATTTTTAGGGTGAATAATTGATTTTGAATTGAATCTTGTTGTCTAATGTAGAAAAAAAACCCACACCCAAACGGGAAGGTCTCAGACCATTTCAAAAACATTTTGGTCCAAAATTTCTAAATTTGAAAGTAGAGGGAAAAATCTTTTTTGTTTCATTTTGTTTTGGTTTGTTTCATTTTCAACCCATTGCGTAACAGGTAAAAAAGCAAATATGAACTTTTTATAAGAACTTCCACTGAAATTTGAGATTTCAAAGAAAAAGAAAACTAAAATCACTAATACAGCTAAACGTTTTTCAAACAATAACACTCAAAACCAACCATTTCAGTCTCTATAGTGTTGATTTTCAATTATGATTTCAGTTTGCTGAGCAGATGGTGTGCAGCAATAAAGGGGGAGTGACACAAGGGCTGAAAGGAGCTAAAATATTAGAAAATGATTTTATTTTATTTTACAATTTATATTTAGGGCCAACTCTGGGGAGTTCACAAATTCAAGTATGTTGGTTCCCTTGTATGCGATAATTCTGGTTCCTACACTGAAGGGGTTAAAGACCTGACTCTGATCTGAACCTTCGACGCAAGTGTAAAATGAAAGATGTAAATCTGCTCTTACAAGCCTAGACATAACTGTCAGCTACTTTTAGCCATTGTTCTGTATTGATTTTTATGTTCTTAGTTTTATTTAATGAACAGGTTATTTTTCCCTTCCTCTGCAATTCTGACCTTACTCAGTAGAATCTCACTCTGCAACTCGCCTTTAACTTTCAAAAAAATCTCTTCCATAACAGGTTCAGAAAGCAGTTTCCTGTGAATTTTTATGAGGATGTTATGAAAATTAGGGTTGCATTTTTGACCCCATTTAATCTCCAAGCATCTGGCTTGCACTGTTCTGTTTGGTGATGTTTCTTTCCCCCAACATGACTTTGATAAATACTTTTGGTAGGCTGCTTACCCTTTGCTACTCAAAGCATTAGAGTTATTTACTACACTCCTGCAAACTTTCCTATTGTTTGCACTGTCCTTTGTATCAAATCAGTCGGAGACCAGCACCAGCTTTGCAGCAGATTGATTACGTGGCTGTTGATGGCTGCTTCTTTTGGTAGTTTTGAATTTCAGTTCAGAGTAAGAAGAACTGTGCAAGTACTATAAAATTATATCTTTCTTGCTTTTATTTTCCCTTTGCACATGATGCTTTTATTAAGATGATATACTATTTTTATTTGCCATGAAATCTTAGTTCTACAAAACTAATTTAGTTCAGATGGCAATACTTGACATATGAATTTTTAAGAACTTTGATGTCCTACAGGACAAAATTCTTTTCATGCACCTTTAGTCGATGAGCTGTATTTTTACTGTCAGTAATATTTACTTTTTTTTTTTTTGAGGCATAGTAGTATCCCACTGTGAGCAGATACCCATTGTAGTAGGCACTAAACCAACATTTATTAACGGAATTCTTGCCCTGAAGAATTTACAGTCTGAACATGAACATAGAGAAGAGAGGAAAGGAAGGAATGTTTATTCTTCTTTTACAGAGGAAAAACTTGAATGCAGGAACATGAAGGCTCAGATCCGCAATAACATCTCACTGCTGTTGAGATCAGCTAATTGAGTCAAGGTCCATGATCACTCTCCATATAAGTATCAAGAGGGAAGACACCAAAGTTGGATATACACTTCCAGACAAAAATACTGGGGAAAAAATATCAGAATAATATAAACTAGCCACAAATACATATGTAAATCAGGATGTTTCCATCTACTGGCGGAAAACACTCTCCCGGTATGAGTACTGGCAGCAAGAAACCCAACTATATTTGTGGAATTTTATAGCTTAGTGTTCTCATGATCAGAGAAAATTAAGAGGCGTCTCAGGTATCTAGTCAGAGAGATCTTGGAGTTTTCTCTTTGTCCTTGAAAGCTAACATTAGAGGCTTCAAAGTTCATTGACCTGGAATCACAATACTGTGGAGGTTTTGTTTGTTCTATAACTGAGCTGTAAGTCCATAGTTCATAATGCTTTTGTTTCACATGGGAAATATCCATTAGACGTACAGAAGCTGTACGATATGTACAGTGTTCGCTCACAACAAAACCTCTCCCTGATCTGCTAAAGATCTTGGGCTTTTGATCTCTGCTCACTGGATGTCCCAAAACCAGAAGATAACCTGTAGGACTATAATAATAATAAAATTCTGAATTTTATCTAGGGACTCATATAAAAGCCCTTTTAACTGACTAATCTTAGAAGAAGACTTAGAGAAGACTCATTGAAACTATGCACTTGAGGTGAGAGGAATACTTGGGAACCTGGTACTGTGTCTGATTATGCCAGCCAAAAATCCAGGGCAAATACAACACTTGAAAACCAAATATTGTATATAAGCTTTGTTGTTTGCTGTGCCGCTTAGTAGCAGCCAAACTGATAGAAGCCAGCTCATTCTGTGTAAAACAACACTGAAAATGAAATGGCATCGTTTCATTGCACTACCCAAGCAAATTCTGTATTTTTAAGAAAATTTAAAGTTTCATAATTTGTAAGAAAGTTAACTTTCATTATTCTGTTGACACGGATTACAGCATAAAAATAGATAATTTGAAGATCTATGTAAAACCTTAAAGTTAATGTTTTCCTAATAGCAGTTCACTTAAGACATATCTTTATAGCTAGTTTACAGACAGTTCTGCTTCAAAGTTAGGAGAGGAACTTCTTTTACATTATCTCACTGGACAACAGAAAATCCCCAATAATTAATGCCAGATCCTCAGCTCTGATAGTTTCATTGAAACCATTAGGTCTATGCCAGTTTACATCATTTGAAGATCTGACCAAGCAGGTATAAAAATGAAAATGGCAAGGCAAAAAAATACGAGCAATTTGATAGCAATAAAAATGTGCATGAGGTCAGTGGGGACAGGGCCTTTTCAAGTTTTCCTTTGACTTTTTATCCTGAAGAAGAACTTTTTTGTTTTTAGTTATTGAGCAAGGTAATGTACAGCAAATGATAAATTACAAAAGAAAATAATCTGTTGTAATAAAACCTGGGCAGAGGACCAAGTATTTGTTCCTAAAATATTTATTTTTCCCCAGCTGTATTTATGCGTGAATACACTGATGTTTCTAAAGCAAGTATTAAAAAATGTAACATCTTTTGAGTAAGAAACTGGTTTTAGTTATGCACATTTCTAAAAAAAGTTATTCATTTTTCAATTTGAACTTTGACCTTTCTGCAAGCTCACGGTCACAACTGGCAAATCCCAACTGTTTTCATTTGACAATGTTTGCAGAAAAAGAAGTTTCAATATAGAAGTTCTGAATCAAATTTCTGACACAGAAAGTTACTCAGCTGCCCAGAAAAGAAACTGTAATAGAACAGAGCATAAGTCAGTCTCTCACTTTGAATAGCAAATACATTCAATAACTTGTATGGAAATTATTGTCACTATAACTTATGTCTGGAAAAGATATATTAATTATTATTTACCAAAGACAAATTCAATCAGAGACAAGTATAGAATTTGCTGTTAACTCAGAGGGAATGTTTTCTTTTAATTTCACTGGTAGAAAACCTCAATTAAAAATTGTTGTAAGGAAAACTACAGTTTAAATAATGAGCTTAGTGAAAAAAGACAGCTCAGACTTGAGAGCTGAACATAGAAAATGAAAAGTTTGAATTCTACTGAGCCATGGGGAGACAATATTGTATTAAGGAGCTGGGTGTGTAGCCCCACATGTGATTAATTAGCAGCACCCAGGTGGTGAGATAAAAGAACAACAAGCAGCTTAGTTGAGAGAGAGCTGCAGGGAATAGGGGGCTACTGTAGAAGTGCTGGGTCAGGGAAAGGGGCTTGCTCTACCAGCTAGATGAAAGGCCTTGCTGGGTACACCTGCTGTGTAGACAGCAGCAGAAGCCCTTGGAAACAGAGGTCTTAAGAGAGGCCAGACAGCAGGATTTGGTTTATCTGTTTTCTTTATTGATGACCTGTGTTTGAACAGTAAATATGTTCCTTAGAGGAGGATACAGTGATGCTAAAGATGCTTTGTTAAAAAGTGTGACTGGTTTATACCAGAGTGGGGAAACTGAGGCAGGAATGTTTGAAGGTGGAGTGTTGCTTATACTGTTCAGTTCTGCTAAGTCTGTATCTAACTACCTCCCTCCAGCTTCGCTCTGCCTTTGCAGTGTATCATGGGGGGGCTTGAAATGTTCTTCAGATCTCTTACTGAAGGTGAATAACAATGATAATACTGGCTAGTAGAGCTGCACAAAGGATCTGGGAACAGAGAGCAAAATAAGTGGATCCTATGGAGGGGAAGTTCCTTGTCTAGAGCAGTTTGGGTGTATGTTGGGGCCTAGCCTTGCTATAAGGAATGGAATATATAGAATCAAAGTGAAATTCTATATGGGACAAGAAATGGGGTGGTCTTTATAGCAGGGTGGTCTTAAACTGAGGTTTAATGTATGTACAATATACAAACATTTTTGACAGACCATTAACACCTATAATCTTGTAAATATTTGCAATTTTCTAGATCATAAATATAGCTGCATAAGCAGTTCTTTCAGGACATCATTTATACTCCATTAAAGGTTAATTTACAAGTTAGTACCTTATAGAAAGAAGATATGTGTACTTTTATGTTAACTTTCTGTAAAGGGAGACTGGTGTCTCCAGCAGCAATTTGTAATTCTCCTGTGACGCTCCCAGTGGCACTATTCAAAGCACTATTTGAATTCTTTTCATCAGCTCATGTTCACAGCAAACTTAATCTTCTGTTTTGAAGACAGAGAGGGAAAGAAAAAGAAAAAAGAGCAAGATCTTAGGTCTTCTGTCTGTGTTCCCAAGCATCCAACTGTTTGTTTAAACAGTCTCCCCTGACACACATTCTCATTTGTCACAGTGCTGATGATACCTGCTGCTGTATCTTAGCCCAACTTAACTAGCTCAGTCGTGCTAGAGTCTTAGTGGTGAAGGGGGGAGGGAGGAAGGAGGTAAATAGTAGGGGATTGACTCTGTGGGCTATGACTTTATTCACTGTAATGGCATTTGTGCTCTCTAAAGATCAAAGGCCAGAAGACTGGTGGGGGTGGGGGAAGAGAAAGAAAATTGTTCACTGTAGATCTAGTCAGGAGCTTTCAGAAGTGCCTGTGAGAAATTAGGTGCCTCTCTGCACACTTGATCATCTAACTTTGAAATCCTGATGAGAGAGGTTAGAGAAGGATCTGAAAAGAAAGAAGAATAACCACTCATAGGTTAGGACTACTGGGGAAAAATGAACAAGGAAGGTGCCAAATTTAACTGATTTTGATTTATTTTATTTTTCTAAATGACAATTTTCCTTGTAGAGCCTGGTAGTTAAACAACTGAGTGGCTTTAAAAATTGCTGTTAACTGCAGATATACAGGAAAAAAGAAATCTGTTGTAAATTAATATACTTTGTCAGTTACTGGGATAAAAGAAAGCTTTTTCAAATGGCATGGCATGAGTTCCTACAATGGTCTCCATGGGTTTATTCACCTTCCATAAGGTTTCCCATGAAGAGAGATGAAAGCTTTATCCTTGTTGCTCTACTATGCAGTATATGTTTATCTTCGTTATTCGTATCATAATAGTGTAAAGATTTCAGTGTTTTCTTCATGTTTCAAACTACTGTGTATGTTGCTGAATGTTCCAAGCTTCTGTTTTTCATACACTGAGATTCTTTCAGCTGGTTTCATTCACAAAACGGAGGGCGGTCGTTACGGTATATTCACAACACACTAAATAGAAGCTAATTAGATATTCTTACTGTACTGTTTTCACTGGAAAGCTCTTTACAAAAATTGAAGCTTTTCTCAAAACAGAATGACATCAATACTCGGGTAATTTTTGAAGGCTCAGGGTTGATTTTCTGACTTGGGTATGCAAGAACGGGAAGCTTTGACCATTGCATGTTGAATCTGTGATCTTCCAATCCATACCTGTATTTCCTCTCCAAAAGAGGCAGATCCAAGAGTAATTAAAAACTCGCAGGCTGCAGACTGGGTGGAGAAGTGGGAATGAGCTTCCCTCTTACCAGGTTAGTGATCTAACTGCAACACTATAGAGTCAGTGCAAGCTGTTAGAACTGTGCCACTTGTTTTAAACAATTGTTTGTTGCCTCAGAGAAGACCTTTCTGAGGTACTGCTTGTAACTTCAAACCATTTTTATCAATATTTTTAAAAACACATTCTTACTTACCCTTACATTTACCTCCAGTGTTGAATGAAGTAACTGCTGCCTCGAGGCCTGAATGAATTGGCATGCATTTTAGTATGAAATTCAGTGGAAGGACTTCTACTATAAATGTAGCTGGAGTTGTACCTGACTCTAGGAGATAATATGGTATGGCAGTGACAATGCTTGAGTCCCAGTGTCATACACATGCTTGGAAATCACTGCATTTTCTATGACCAAGGAGACCTCTTCAACTGTTTTAACAGGAACATTGATCTTGATGCTGAAGAGCAGCTGTGTGGCATGATGTTGCTGATTAATGCCATGTGCTGTGTGGCACAGGAATCCCAGCAAGAGGTTGGAGAGGGGCATATTAAAAAGGCATAACTACATAGGTCAGTCACAAGTCCAGTCAGTGCCCTTATGAGGTACAAAAAATGTTTGCTCTGTGGAGTGCTGGGTTTGCATATATGTATCAAAACTCTGGTTTGAATTTATCTTGTAGTAGTTACCATAAATAGCCTTATTATAGTTGAGGTTGTAGGTGGGTAGGCAAAACAAGAGTAATCATAAAGAGAAGTCTGAAATGTCTCGTTCACTGGGGAACTCATCAAAGAATGGTTTCTTTCTACAATCACTAGTAAAGTGGCTGTGGTGACAGAACATGAGGTTTAACGGCTGTGTAAGTGCTCTAATATAGTTTAGCCTGAGAAATCAGTTAGCCTCAGTGTGTGCAAATCCCTTCACTATTTTTTTGGTATTGGGCCTGCTTGTAGGTCTACGGCTTGTCTTTGCACACTTGAGGCAGCTTAAAGAAATATTTATGTACATGAAGAAGTAGCACAAGTATTTCACAAGGGCATTTGCCACTCTTGCAATCTGTGAAAGGACTGTCTTAATCATCTCTCTGATCTTCTTTCGTACCTCCTGAGATAACTTCCCCCATATCCTTCAGAAATAGGGAAACCTTCTGAAGAAATCCCTTCTATTACCCTTTTCCCTTTTCTCGTCCCTGCTTCTTAGCCCTAGAAATGTGCGTTTTCCACTGTACTAGTTGGGGGCAGGATCACAACTCAGAGGGTCTTATTTCATCTCACTCTGTCCTGTGCACAGCTGAGGGATGCCTGTGACTGTCAGCTTTGCTCCCGCAGCAGCTCTATTCCTGCGTATAAAATGAAGCGTGTGCTCATGAGTGCAGGATCAAGCCCAAAACATTTGCTCTTGGCCTTCCTCTCCCACATTTCATATATAAATTTACACAGTGGAAGCTAAACTTTACAAAAATATTAATGAATAAGTAAATATGTGATTGTCTCAGTATGTAAAATATTCCTGAGTTCTTCGAGTTGAATCTAGATTTACACAAGTGCAGAGCTCCGTGAGATCGAGGCCTCACCAATTACAATGCCTACTCATTTAGCTGCTCAAACAACATTTACCTCTAAATTTTACAATAATTTGTGGAGCCTTTAGGCTCCTCTGGATAAATCTTAATTTAAACAAAATGTTTAGGTCATAAAAGCCTGAAAATGTAGATTAAAGCAGGATTCATTCTATTAATTTTGTTTCTTAGAGTGGAAGCAATTTCAGGTACATTGGAAGCTTCAAGGAGTGTCTGTTAATTATTAAATTCACAGTTAAAAAAATCTAGCAGACTTGCTTGGAGTTGCATGAAAACCTGGTTTGTTATGTAAATTGGTGCAAAAATATGTTCAGTTGCCTTACCTTTAAGTAGTGATACGTCACACAGTTATTCAGGAAGCTTTGAGAAGGTTACTTGAGGACACCATTAATGTGTAACATCTTTCTGCTGATAATTTTGTATATTTTGCCATGAATGTGGCTCTTGCATTTATCAAAATATCTTTTCCCTTTTCATTTAAAGGGTGATGCATGGACATAAGAGAGCAGTTTTTCTTTTCTGTTGTGAGGGAAGGGAAATGTGCCAATGCTTATAAAATTACTGTGTGATGGTTTGTTTATTACATAATTAACTAAAACAAATTAGTGTTTTTATCTAGACATTGATCAGGAAAGGTTTATTCCTGCAGTAGCAAAGTTAATGAGCTGTTAACCAGCGCTTTGCAGTTTGATCATAGCTGTCATTCCACAGTATGATTTTGCTAGTCCTTCAAATTACTATGTTTCTTTCACGCTAACACTTTTTCATGTTTTCCTGTCACTTCTAAAAATGCTTTGTTATAATTCCAAACACAAGAAAGCAATTTCATCATTGCAATAAATTTCAGGACATAATAAGTTGTCATTAAATTGTTTTGCTTTAACTAGCTTGTTGCAAATTGACAGTACGATATTTTTCCGGGTAACAGTCAGCTTTGTTTTCTGAATAATAGTTTGCATGAGTTGAAGACACTGACAATGCCTGCTGAATGCACCACACTTCTGATCTTTCAATATAAGGCATACGTAAAAGGAAGAGCTACCTGAGCAATTTATCTCCAGTCCCTCTCTGAAGCCGTGTATTTCACAGGATTATTGCCATGAAGGTGACCATCAAAGCAGTGAGAAAACCAAGATTCTGATTTTTTAAGAGTGTAACAATCTAACAGTTATCTACATATTTGCTTTAGGAAGTCTGATGCAA
This sequence comes from Phalacrocorax carbo, assembly GCF_963921805.1. Taxonomy (NCBI): domain Eukaryota; kingdom Metazoa; phylum Chordata; class Aves; order Suliformes; family Phalacrocoracidae; genus Phalacrocorax; species Phalacrocorax carbo. The sequence goes on from NC_087528.1 coordinate 4,537,501, forward strand.
CTTTTAAAAAAGAGTCTTCTATTATCTTACAACCAGACAGCACAGAGGTAATAACTGGAGCATCTCTAGATTGTAATAAACAGTTGCTAAATTGTAATGGAAAACTGCAAGTTGAACAGTTGCACAGATTTATTTTTTATAGTATCTTTTTATTACTCAAAAGCTACCGGAAAACTCTTTGTCCATCTCTTCAATAAGCTGATATTATTTATATTCCCATGTATAATGCTTCAGTCAAATGACTGAGACTTTGGAGGCTTTCCAGAAAGACTAAATGCTTGAGATATATATACACACACATACTCCAGCACAGATCCTATGTTTTTTGTTTATACTTCATGATCCAATAAATTAGTGTTGCTTTCATTGTTCCATAAATTCTGTGTAACTGTCCTTCAATCAGCTTTAGGAAAAGCAAATTCCTGTTTCCTCCGTCACGGAAGATACCTAATGGGGAGGGTGTCCTATTTTTTCAGCTGTTTACAGACTGCTGTTGTAATTGAAGAACTATGATCAGAAGTTGCTCTTAGAAGTCCCCTGTGTGTTTTCCTTTCCTAGACCCTGTCACAAATCCATTCTATAAAGATAAGCGTTAACTCATCTTGGACCGTTTCTTCTTTTAAAGTTTTAACAATGAGTGACTGAGACACGTCTACAGGGACTTTCAAAATGATTTACCAAAATAGTGGTTCACTTTGAGATCGTATCAGTTTAAACTGGTGAAAATTATTTATCTAACAGCATAGCTGCTCGTAAGACAAGGCATTATTCCATCACTTGAAATTTCATTTTCATCTATTTTAGTTTCACTATAATCTATCCTTTGTCTACATTTTGATACTTGTGTGTCTTCCTGCCTTGGTCTCTATATCGGAAGAATGCTGTAGATGCAATAGTAATTTCCTGTATGCCTTCTAAGCCTCTCCAATTTCATACAAAATGTGTTTCAAGATTTAAAAAGAAAAAAATCTGTCTCCAAAAGAGTAATAGGTGCACGCTGCACATTTTGATTCCCTGACAGCTGCTTATTGTTGCTACGATGACATCAGTTGAGGTTAAAGGAGCTTTCAGCTTTGGTCTTCAGATTTCATAAAAGATGCCAAGAAAAGAACGTAGACAGGTGAGTTGTGGGTAACAGGAACAAGTTGCATAATGTTCAACCTGTAGTGAAGAAAAACCTTCCATGTATTCTCTGCTGTCCAGCAGAATTAAGCCAATCAAAACGTTCGCCTGAAGCACTTGATCGGCACAAATTCTGTTGCAGTTAATCCTGGTCAGTACCCTTGGATGGTAATTTCTGATCCGTGACCGGTCGTGTTCATTTGTCCTTTGTTGAGGTTTTTGGAATAGATTTTTTGCACCATTCATTCTTAATGTAGTATTATTTTCAGACCAGAGCAGATAATGCAAATGCCATTTTTTGACCTTTTTTAATCATGACCTGTCAATTGTAAAGAAAGATTTTTTTTTTTCTCCTTTTCCATTTGTTCCTGGATTAATAACAGTGTAAAATCCTGTGTTACTTGAAATCAGTGAAATTGTATATCAGTGCACTGCCTTGTCTTCTTAGAGACAGAGGTGAAAATGAGTTAATATCTCTTTATATAAAACGAATGGAATAAAATTCCATTGTAATTACTTTCAGACTTCACTGACTTTCATAATTCACTCATAAGCTTAATTTTCTTACCCATCTGTGTATGCTATTCAGTTGTATTAATTATTCCATATTGAAAGATACTACTTGATAATTAGTTGGTTGTATAATTTGAAGCAAATGCTGTAGTGAATTTTGTCTTTCTTTTTATTCAGAAATCATCTGCAAGCGGTTTTCTCAAAAGTACTATTTACGAAAATTATTTACCTGGTAGTTATACTTAAGGAAATACAGCTGCTTTCCAACCATGTCTAAAAAGCTTATTGTATATATCTAATATTTTTTAATATATTCTCTCTTGGTTACTTTTCATTAGATGCGTACATCAATATAGTAATTGTCAGTACAGTAATTTCTTCGCTTTCTGCACTGCTTTGCAAGGAAAGGAAAAGTTAATGAGTTATCTCTGAGAAGTCATCTAGTTTTACCATTTGCTTGGAAACACAGTTCAGATGCTTCTTTGGACAGGCAGATGGGCAAAAGAAATCAACAGGAATTGACTCTGCTTAGGAGCATGCATTCGCAGAACCACATCTTGCATGCAGGCAACTTTTACTGCAAATTCAAAACCTAGCACGACGTTCCTAACTATTTTGTTTTCTTGTACACTTGTGATCACTCATTTATTTCACATTTCAAATGTATTTCTGGTAAGAAAGTGGCAATTAATCATTACACCGTGATCTACTGCAAGCACCACGCACCCAATTGGAAATATTCTCTGGACTTAGAAACAGCTTTCTTCTGCACTTTGACAACAGATTGGCAACAAAGAAGAGCGGTAGCTCCGTACTGCCAAAGTGGGTTAGGATCAGTGTTTCCGTTCTGATTATCTGTTTTTAATAGTTGAATCCAGGGTTGGAGAAAGTAGACATTCTTCATATGCAATGAGGTTTCATATCTGTAACCTATTGAGAGATTCTCCCTAACCAAACCTAAGATCAAAGAGCCTAGGAAGCTTACCAACCATCAGATCTTTAGGAGACATCCAAAGGGCATTAACTTAGGGGGCGGTTATTTTTTGCTAACAAAGTAGGAGCCCCCATTATGGAATGAATATCATATTGCTTGGAGCTGTGGAACTTCAGTTAAAATTAGAGAAGATTCATTTCACTCTAAAGCCTGAACTCCTTATTTTTCATGAGGGCTGTATAAATGATTCTGGCTAGAAATAACCAGTTGTATTATTCTCCTTACTATTCTCAAAAGCCTACTGAACAAGATGCTGCATACTAAAATCAGATTCAGCTGTTCTTCGATAGGCTTTTGGAAAAACTCTGACCAAAATTTCTATTTTTAAACGTGTATAACTATGCATTATTTCTTTAAATATTTGGAATTCTAGGAATTGTTTTTTTTTCTATTACTTATATTAAAAAGTTAAATTCTGGTATAAATAGAGGAAAATCTAGGCAATCTTTGTGGTGGGCTGGTCTATTAAGCTTGTATATGTTTCTTCTGCTGTTAGAAAACATAACTGCTTCACTTGCCTTTTCGTGTGCCCACAATTTTGTATTCTTCCAGCACAGTTTGTAACAGAGACAGCAGAGCATTCAGTTTTTAGATTGCCTATCAGTTTATACCTTCAGGAGGCTGATAGTTAGAGTCTTGGATTTCTCACCCTTCTAAAGAATCATTCTTTAAGGACTGAACTTGTTTGAACATGCTTTTTAAGTGTCTGGATGTTTTTCAGAAAATAGGAAGTTATACTTAAACTGTGAAATTGTGATATAATAATGGCCTCAGTAATCAAACTTTTCTATAATACTGAAATACTGATACTTTGGCTTGTTGCTAAAGTATAGGTTCATGCCTTAGTGTTAAGTTTGTTTTTAATGTAGCCTCATTTAAAGAAAAAGGTGGCGTCATTCTCTGGCCACTAATTTTATTCTAATTTTATATAACCTAATCTGTGGGCTTTTCTAACACAAGTATTGCTGTAGCATGCCAGTGATTTTAAAACTCAGTTCCATGGTAATTTCTCAGGGAGGGTAAATCAGATGAGCCAAGCTTGGACAAAATTCCAGCATTTCTGTTAAGCCATATGATGAGGTATAAGTACATATAGGAACAATGTTAACGTCCAGTTCTAGCTCTGCCACAGGTACACTGAGTAACAAATCACTCTCCCTACTTCCCTCTTCCTGTCCTGTCTGTGTGCAAACCATTGAACTTCCGAGTATTGGTACTCACAACAGTAATTCCAGTACAAAACATATATTTCTGTACTGAAGTCAATGTGAAATGTATCTGAGTTTTCTGATAGAATATTGTAAAAGGGATTACTCTGCCAATGAATGCTTCTTTTTTAACATTTAAAATGGATATTTTTGTTGTTTTTTCATGGTTGCTCTTTACCTGTGATTCAAGGTTGAAATAGTTCTTACCAGCTTGAGTTTTTTCCCCCTCTGTAGTTCAATATTTCTCTTAAGAAAAATCACTTTATTTGTATTGAACAGTAGCAACAGAGCCATCTGCACCAGCAATTCTAAGAAAGAATCTTATGATTCATGTTTAACACTGCTTCTTATGAAGTGCAGCTGGAATAATCAATCTGACCTTCTGTTTTTCAGCAAATTCATCTGAAAGACGAAGCAAGATAGCAAATTCATCCTGCATACTGATAGTGGGTAATTCTAAAGATGTTTCTAATTGGGCCCCCTAATTAAAAGCAAAATACATAGTTTTATTATAAAGTACAGGCAATAGAAAAGGTCAGGTGCTTCCAAAGTATTAGAACACATGACTTTCTGTTAGAGGACTGTATATAACAAACTATCATCCATCTGAGAATCTCTTAACACTTGACAATTAATGGTGATTTAAGCTTCACAATTACCTATCAGCTATATATTTAATAGATCAGAATCTGAGGAAAGGAAATAATAACATACTTAAGGTACAGTGAGGTGTCCATATTCCTATTAAAACTGGTACTGCTGTCTGGGCTTCTTGAACCTTCAACTTGTTCATTAATCTTCAGGACTTCCTTTCTCTTTTTAAAGAAACAGGTTATTCTACCTAAAAAACTGTTGCTATCAACTTTTATTTTACTGTAGTATCATCAGAGTAGAAGTGTTTTTGGTTAATAGCATCATAACACATGACTGTGGTCATGTTTTAGATCAGCAACATATTGCCAAAACACAGGAAAAATAAGTGCTGAGTTTCTGACCAGGGTATGCTTATTTGCTACTGTGGCTCAAATCAATGCAGAGCCAAAAACTGATCACAAAGCGAGCCTCTCACTGCAAATACATGGCTTTCTTGCTAGCTGACCAGCAACACCGGGTGCTGTGTGGAATCTTTTGCAATAGTGCCATTTGGAAAAGTGGATAGAGGCCCAGAGGCAGGAATTTGCCCAAAATGGTATCTTCAGAGGCAAACTATATTCTCTGTTGCAATAATTCAAAAGACCTGCATTGAGTTAAACAGTGCAGAATATGGTCTAAAGCATGTTAGTTACCAGAACAGAAAAAAGTCACCAAAAAAGAAATTCAGTACTATGCATTGGTGTGATAAAACTGCCTGGTTTTTGGTTTTGTTTGGGCTTTATTTTGATGTTCAGTCAAGAAAAGCACCTGTATTAAAACCTTTGGGCATTTTTTCTGTACAAGGGCTCAAGTGTCATAATGATCTGTGATATTTGATGAGTAATTCTCTTGCCAGCACTTAATATCTATAAGATTTCAGTTGGACTCAGTGTTGCCTATAGGAGAGACTCACTGCACTACTATATGATACTTGTGCAGGCTTGTAGGTTACTCATATACAAGTTATCTGTGAAATCTGTGCATACAGACCATGCCCCCTTTTTAAAAAAAAAAAAAAGGCAGAGAAAAGGTACTCAGTGAGAGGTTTCACATTGTGTGAATTCAGTTAATTTTTTCTTATAGCACCTCATAATTTTTCTGAACAGAGATCATTAATCATTCCAAAGTGTGTAGAAGTTTGTGTGATAGCTGTAAGACCACCAAACTCTGACCCTGGAGGAAATGAATTCCTAAAGGTGAAAAGCAAGTGTTTTCTTAATTAAGCCACCTAAGCCGCCTGGTTTTGCAAATATTTATTAACTCAATTCAGATGAAGTCAGATTAGCACTTCTAGCTGCAGAGAATGTTGTTTCATTGGACCATGAGTCCTTGTTTTCAAATCAATATTCAATCTTTTAACACAACAGCAAATTATTCTCCCCATCTGTCTCCTGTGACAACTCTAACAAATGTAATAAGTGGATGGTGATGTACAAACACTTTCTAAGTACTTCATTTATAAAAATACAGGTAGTAGTTATTTATATTAGGCTGTTGGGGTGTGGGGTGTTTTACACTTTTTGAAGTTAATTTTCAATATTCTTTTCCATTTGCTGCGTGTAACTGAAACATAAGTGAACATGTAGATAACAAAACATTCTTGATACAGTAGGCTTGTAGGGTATCTGAGCTTGGTATCACAAAGGCTTTCTCAGCCAACGTCTTTGTACTCTAGGACTAATAAGTGTTTTAGTAGGAGTTGAAGAACAAAAGGTACTTTGAAACTTGGCCCAGTTGGAGACTGAACCAGCTCAGAGTGTGACTTGGAGTGGGCCATGCCAGTTCCACCACCCAGAGTGGGTCGAGGCACGTGCCAGAGCGCTGTTGTGTGTTGTAAGCACCTTCTCGGTACACAAGGTTAACGTTATTATATATTTATAAAATTATATTTGATATATAACCTTTAAATATAACCTTAGTGCCCAAGATTAACCAGCATTGTTCTTTCTGATTTAAGAATGACTGAGAATGAGTAAAGCGTGTCCCAGATGGCCTATTAACAAGATGGCAGTTCAGAGGCTTTTGCTAACGTATCAGGATTTGGCCTCTACCATGATCTGTCATTAAGAAGGATTGGTTTTTTTAGTCCTGAAATGAATAATAAGTGTCTTGAAGGCTGCATCCCAAGTACTTTGCTAAGCCAGAATATGACTGTGGGATATAAAACCAAGAATCTCATGGTCTGAATCAGGTTCTCTTTGACCTGTTGGAAAACAGAGTAATGCTTACTGCAGCCTGCCGTGGAAAGTAGGAATTTATTTCAGATTCATTTCTCACCTTTGGTGTTGATTGATGCATTAGTTAGGACATGATGGAGGAACGGAAAGAGAAGCTGTGAACTAAATCCATCCAAAAAGTATGTGCTCATTAGAGAGCGATGATCAGTTTCTTGTCTGTTCTCCTTTGTGGTGCTGGAGATGGCACTCGTGGCAACAAAGTGAGGAGTATAAAAACTATTGCTTACTGAGAAGTTGACATAACTAATTGAAAGGAAACAGATTCATCAGTTCCAGGGCTTAAGGAAAGTGATGAGACGATATTTTTGTGAACAGCTTTTCTAACAGCTACATATTTTAAAAGGCTCCACCACAATAAGAAAGTAATGATTTTTTGTAAAGTATGTTACAGATCTCCTATATTCTATGCAGGAATGATTTGGTTGAGTTTTCTGCATTTTAATTTTACTTTTAATGAAATGTTGGACTTCAGGAAAGAACAATCACATAGTCTGAGTTTTGCCACTGGTTTTGCTGTGCCTCCATACTCCTTGTAAAGTATAAATAATCATATGTCCTTGTCTCTGTAAATTAAAAAAAACGCTTTAACAAAAACTCTGGTATGTCCATGTATATTGTCTCTGTAGTAAACCTTGCATCTTTGGCATTTGAAAGCTATCATTAAATGCTCAGCAAAAATGAATGTTTAAATGTGCTTTTTAACTCAATGTGAAATAGAATTGCGCTGGAAAGCCTGGAGTTACTTCATGGCAATCACTTCTATTCTGTTTAAGGTTTTGTATTGCTCCTGTGAGACGCCGGTTTGGAACTCCTCAGAGTTATTTTCGTTTTAACTAAAATGTAAATGAACAGTCACATCAGACCAAATGATTGCAGCCTGAATTCCAGCCTGCGTAAAGCTATCATAGCCAGGAAGTGTGATGTTTCTTTGTTACAGAGATGACCCATGGGGCTATTCACAAAAGCTGGCCTAGTGAGACCGAGCTCCTTGTGGTTCTTTCTCTGATAATGCAGACGAATAGGCTCTTGTTTTGAATTGTTATCTGTATAGTCTGTCTCTATCAGGATCTGGAAAAATTGTTCTCCCTAGGTAAATGTTAGCCTTTGAAAATAGTCCTTCTCCTACTCCTTGTCCTCAGTATCAAAGTTTTTTTAAGCGGTACTTTATTCTTGTTTTGTGAAATGCCTGATCTTGAACACTATAAAATATTTGGTAAAGAGAAATCATTGCCCTTAAACAGATTTCTGGTTTTGGTAAGGTAAACAAGCTGCTTTTTAAGGAATATCCGTTTAGTGAAATAAACACTGCTTGGAGCTGACAGAATAATAGGAAGTTGCTCTTCTATTAGCTAAGTTGTTTCTTTGCTCAGTAAGAGAAATAATGACACTTGTTTAGTGCTTTATAGTAGATGGTCTTGTACATCAAATCTTGAAGAAAAAGGAGATTTGTCTTCAGAAATAGGCCTTACATTAGTAAGTACATTGCTACTTACTGCAACGATACAAAAGTTGCAATCTATATGTTTATCTATATGTTTATAAGTTTATTTTGGTCTTTTTAATGACCATGTCACAAACTTAAAAACTGTTGTGATCTTTGAAGACACAGCTATAGTTTTAAAAAAAAGTGCTTCTCTGGAACAGTGCACGTCTGCCTCTGCTCAGCTTTGTTCCAGGCTCAATTTTGGTAAATCCTATTTTTTTCTTTTTTCTTTCCTAATCTAGAAATTGCCAGCTATGAAAAGCTTGTTAATTTCTGTTTGTAAAATGTTCTGCTGTAACTTGGATTCAATGCAGTGCAGCTGGGAGTAGTCATGGCCAAACAATACATGGCATAAATTATCTCTATATGGAGCGTCTGACTAGGTAGCATAATCAACATGAGACTGACAAAACAACACAGTTGTGCTGTTGTTGCTGCTGACAACTTCATTAGTTGTATGATGTTCAGCTGGGTGATTTGTTTTTGAGGAACAGCAATATCTTCAGATATGTCTAATAGCCTGTATGTACTTTTATAATGTTTCTGAAGATGGATGTGTTTGCACAAGTTTAGGGTTTTTCCTAATATGGAGAACAATTGCAGGAACCATTAGCAGAGAGCATTCTGCTCGGCATTGTTTTTGCTATAGGGCTGCATTTCTGTCAAGCAATGTTGGTGAGCGCCTCTTGATATGTATGTGGATTACTTAGGGTAACAGCAGCTGCTCTTTGATTCCTTCTTTCAAACAGTAATGGCTTTAAGGATCTGATGAACTTCTTATACTAAGGTATTTCTGTTTACCCTAACGTACCCTCCCAATCATCCCAAAGGACTAAGCAGTGTTTTGTGGCTCAAACACTTCAGGACTGGTTCTGTTCCACTGCAGCCAGGGATTATTATTCTCAGAAATTTTCCAATTAAAAAGGCTAGGGGAAAAAAAAAAAGCCACTTTGTCAAAAACAAACTGTACAAAAAATATGCCATCTTTAAAGAATTCTGACCAAACAGTTCTGGTTTCCTGCTAGTTCATCTGAAACCATACTCTGAAATACAGGCAGCCAGGGTCCACAGCGCCGAGGCACCGCTGCCGTGCAGGCTGCCGCAAAGCTGGAGAACTCCTGGCCTCCGCGTCCCTTCCTGTGGAAGCAGGAGTCTGCAAGCCCCAGGCACTGGCCTATCTGCCAGCTTCAGCCCTGCAGCAGAGCCTGCTGAAATCCAGGTTGCGCTGAGAGGACTGCAGATCAGGAACCACGGCTAAGGCAGGAAGCCTGGAGGAGTTGGGGCTGCCAAGCTCAGTTTCTTTTAGTCACTTACATCACGGGTGTCTCAAATATTTCAAAACACTTGGGAAAATTATTTCATTGGGAAATTTTCTAAACTTAGTCCAAACACAATTATTTTTTCTTCACTCACAATTTCAGAATTTCTTGAGTTTGATCATGTCTATGACTGATGAACTGGGAAATAGTTGTCTTTTTTATGAATATACTGAATACTTCTGTGTCTCTGTGGATAATAGGTTATTTGCTATGGATTTGGATCAAGGACACTGGCTAAGGGAACTAGTAAAACAGTAAGACTCAGATCAACGTCCTTGAGGAAACACAAGAAACCAGGGAATAGGACAGAGAATTAACAAATTGGCAAAAGGGTATGTGTGAAAGATGATAGGTAAACAAGGAGCCAGAGAGGCAGAAATTGCCAAAACCAGAGTTGGAATTTACTACAGTAGCTCATACGTATAAAAGTTTGCAAGAAAGAATAAGTGTGGGGACAAAGAAAGATACACTTTTATAGGCTTGCTTGGGTTTTTTTGTGTTTGGATTTTTTTACCTTTCCCACTGTATACCTTTGTATGAAAAAACACCCCAATATCTTGTTTCAAGGAGCAGAGTCACTTTAACCACCTTTCTAGTCATGGATTTTCAAACTGAGAGAGCGTACAGATGCCAGACCATGCTACTCTGGGAGGGAGGCTGGAGATCCCATTCCCGCTCTGCCTGGCTACATTGCCCGACCCCGGCTGCAACCGTGTATGGGACGTCAGATGGGACGCTTGAGCAGTATTTGTTCTTTTAGGGGGATTATGGACAGTCTAAAATACAGCTTTGTCTCTGATGATGATGACAGCTTTGCCACTGACTGATTAGGAAATAAAGTCAGGCTCCATGTGAAGTTTTCAAATTCCAAATGTTTGAGGGAGTTTCTTTCCTCCAAACCTCCCACCCGGTTTCCAGGCTATTGGTCCACTGAGCGTTTTTCACAAACTCAGGGCACGCATAGTGCCCAAGCACAAGGCGATATAAAGCATAGGAGCGTTAGTTTCTGTACACGAAGGAAGTGCTTGCTGCTGAAATCCCATCTGCAATTAAGCGTTGGGCGTCGTGTACTTGGGCCAATGTAATCCCTGCGCGCGGCTGCTGCTCCATGGACCACATCAGGCTTTTGAAGAACTGGGTGAATACTGCCACCTATTGATTGGCGAAATGAAAATGAACGGCTCCCAGCTACCCTGAGATGTTACACAGAACAGCCTTCCGCTTCTTGTCCTCTGTATGAGCACAGCCTCCCTCACCCCAGACACGTTACCGGTGTCCAGCAGAAACAAACAGAATTTGCTGAATGGAATTAATAACCAATACAATGTGCTGCTTGGCCGCTAAAAATATCTGGTGTAAAAGCTGAGAACAATACAGGGTAAATGTTTTGGTAAATGTGTTGGTTAATCAGCCAACTTGGGTGGCCTCTTTAAATGAAATGTAGCACTAAGGGCACATCTTCATGAAAACGTGCAGCTTTAGCAATAGTAATAATAGCAGCTTGTGCAATCGGCTCATGGTGTGTACCGCAGGTAGGTAAACTTTTAGAGTGATCAAACACAGAATGAAAATCTGTTGCAATAGGTTAAGTAGTGTAGGTACAGCAAACAAAATATTCTCTTCAACTAGTAAGTATAAAATAGAGGCAAGCGAAATAATAAATGGCTGACATCTTTGAGCCAGCTAATGGACTCATCGAAGGCGAAGACGTGCAGGTTTCTCTACAACATCAGACTAACGGATCTGCTCACATGTGTTTTATCATAAACACAGGGTTTTGTTTTCTGTAGGTCTTTTAGTCTTCTCCACTTCCAGAACTAGATGTAGGTGCCTCTCACACTTATTTACACACATTTATACCTTGTTTTTTGTAATTGATTCCATGTTTTTATTATTTGGTAAATTTATGATTACTTCTCTCTCCTTACTGGGTGTTGGTTTATGTCTTCTGGCTTTTCACAGCTTAATAATGAGCTTGAATTCATATGACAGGAAGATTAGAAATAGGTTTAGTTAATATAAACAAACAAATTGTCTTTCATAGAACTAGCCTGGGCAAGAAAATGTCTTCTCTTTTACTATTCTACTAAATGATTGGGTAGCAATAGAGAAGTTCTAAGCATTATAAAAATTCAAATGGCAACTACAAAAGGTCTGCTTTCCGCCAAGCTGAAGGGAGAAAGCAAAGGCAAGAAGGGAAAGTATTGACCCACAATGAGAATTGCTAGAAAATATTTATAATAGACTAGTGTCACTAAACTCACTCTAGCTTTTTCCCCCTGAACACTGCTGGGAATTGAGAATTCCCTCACAAGCAAGTTCCATTGATGGGGTCTATACAGACAAAAAAAAACTTTATAGGGGATTTTGACTTGGAAGAATCATCCTTATTCAACACAGCACTGAAAATGGAATTTTTATGCTTACACTTTATTTTAACTAATTTAGACATTTTGGATTTTCAGCATGCTTTTTTTCCAGATAGTATCCCAGTGTTTGAGAAGTATTTGGTGGTTTTCGAAAGATTTCCAATCTTCCTCCTGTTGGCAAGGAGCAGTGACCTCAGTCAGCTGTCCTGCAGCCTTCTCACTGATGATCCTTAGAAGCAGCAGAACAAAAGAGGGAATCCTATACATGTATAGCCTGTGATTTTCATGGCATAGGAGAAAGGAATGTTGTGCATAACATATTGTCATAGCACTTTGTAATTCCCTGCTACAGCAAAACATGCAGCTAGTTGCATTTGATGTTCTTGTTACGTCTTTGAAATAGGTGCATGCGCATGTTTACATACACACACATAAATATGCATGCATATGTGCATACAGAAAATATCTCAAAAAATGGTTTGGTCTGTATCCAGATTGATTTTAAAAGTATAGATTAATTTCAAGTGCCATGATATATGAATGTCGGGCCCAGGACTAGATTTTAGCTTCAGCTACTTTGGCAAAAGGATACTATTTGGTATGAGGTCCAGTACCCTTAACTGAGTTTTGAAGGGTGGGAGAATCAGGCCGGTCACCAGCTTTTGGGAGGTTTCCAGTATTTTCCAAAAATCAAATATTGTGTCTGAATAAAGCCAGTGAATTTTTTTTAGCAGTTTGCAACAGTAGCTCTGGTATCCCTTTAAAAACAATAAAAAAATACCTTTTCTGCAGATCATTGGCTACAACAGACCCAGGAATTAGTGTGTTTTGTTTTTCTTTCTATTGCCATATGTTACACAGGAGTGTTCTGGTTACATTAATTTAACCCAGTGGACCGTCCAGGAAGGGTAACAATTTTCTAGATTGTTGTTTGTCTTTGTTTATCACCTACACTATATTCAGAATTCTAAGGCTGTGTATGGTTATTCTGTATTCTGACTTTGTAACTCCTTTGTGGGTTTCTGTTGGATCCAGCATTTGTGTATCTTGCCCTATAGTAAAAAAAAATATGTTTTGAAATACCACCATTCTACTATTTTGGAAGCTCTTAATACAGACATTACAGAATCTGTTTTAACTAAAACATAGGCATCAATAAAATATGTTTTTCTTATTCATTTAATAATCTTTTTTAAGCGTAACCTGTTCAGGCTGGGAGCTTTCAAATGATCTTACAGATGTCCCATAGCTATGGATATGGTTGCTGCTTTTGTTGCTATGATTGCAGACAGCTGTAGTGATAGCTTGCTCGAAGAAAGAAGAAACAATACATCACATGCAACATGCATTACTGGACCGAGTGTAGGATTGTGATTCTCTTTTTTTTTTCCCCTTTTATTGGTTTAACATAAAACTAACTGCTTTAAGATGGCTGCATTAATGTCTTTTTGCACATACTTCATGGCAAATTAATTACAATCACAGTTTTTATTTTGGCAGTAATTATTTTTTCTACTTGCACGCTGTGCTGCTGATCAATTTTAAGGGATACAACAAGCTAAAAGCATACAGAAGTCATGGCATCTTTGACTACAGAGGCAAGAGCTTTATATATTAGTCATTCCTATAGCTGCATGCATAACTGGTATAGAGTTAAGGCACCAAGCATTTTACCTGTGATACACCACTAATGCTTTAAATGCTGTTTTGCTCTGAGATCTTATCTTGGACTTCAGTAAGTGCTAGTAATAAGCTTTTTCATATCTGATCATTCATGCAGTATAAGGAAGAGGTTTACTCATTCTGCCCAGAGGCTGAACCAGCAGAGACAGCAAAGCCAATGTGATTCATTGAATGAAGACAGTGGACAATTACCAGCAACTTGTTCATGTTTTGCCTTGGATACCCTAAGCTGGTAAGTCTAATTTAACTCTTTAATGCATATATTCTTAATTATTAGTTTCAAGTATAAAATTGTCTCATAACCATATTTAAGAACACGTATAATGTTGAGTGGTTTCTTGGCTGTTGTGTTTTCCTAAAATCTGAAGTTAATGCTTTTACAGCCACACTGTGTCCTACCAGTGCACCTGTCTATACAGTGCAGCATTTATGCACCACATACAACAGACAGTGATCTATAATTTAGATATTTTTCCTTCCCTCTCTGCAATATGTTTTTAAAAGGACATGAATATTAGGTCAGTATTTGCCAATCAAACAAACAAACAAACAAAAAGCTTTTACAAGGGCAACTCATCTATATTCATCTGTATTTGAATGTGACCTTTAAAGCACTCTGCTGTTGGGAAGTAAAACGGTTACTTCAGCGCTTAGAAGCCCAAATAGAAATCCAATCACAAAGATTAAGCTACCGTACGTGCAGCATGAAATGTGTGTTGGAAGACTTCAATCACTGGTTTGGTGCATGCTATAGCAGGGTGACAGTCACATAAACGAGACTGCCTGGGTGGTTATTTCCAGGGGAGTGCAGTAACTGTTTCCCCAGAGATTCAGGTTGGTTGTTATTGCAGCCACTGTCATAAGACTGTCATTTTATGTTTTTTAATTCTTAGAAATGCAAACTACTGTTATTACTAGTTATAAGGGGGGCTGCTGTTATTATTCTATCTAGTTCTGCCTTTTACTGAGAAACCTTGCAACGTGCTGCTTGTTATAGTTCTTGACTTGCTGTTTAGTCAGGTCACGCAGGGCTGCTCCGAACCATATTGAGGTGCCCTTACTGTTTTATTCTGACCTACGCTAGGTATGTGCAGAGGCTTCCAGAGGTGAAAATCTCAAATGGGTCAGTTCTGGACATCACCTATTTCTAAACCGCCAGACTTTCATATAACAATTTTAGTTGTGACAGTAATATACACTCAGGTTAAGTGCGTTTCAGTTGGGGGTTTTGTTATTTCAATCAAGCCAATGCACATTTCAGGGTTTCACCTGATCAGTGAGGTGAGGACATGGTTGTAAAAAAACCCAAACTGAATGATTTCAAAAAGGAGCCTAAAAGTGCAGAGAGTTCATGTCTGTAAAAATAAAATGCCAACATCCAATAGAGACCAATACGTTTTCAATCACAGAATAATGTGAATCAAGCTGTCTTTGTTCTCCTTATTTTTTATTATACATTTTACCCATGATTTTGCCTGATCTCGTTTCTATTGCTCTCCTGGGAGTCATTTCTACAGCCCAATAATATCACACTTCCAGTAAGTTTTCTAGAATATGCAGCTTAGCTTTACCTTTACATTTTTTCATTTCATACCTTGTATGTGACTAGAAAACACGTTAAGTACGATAATCTTCAGTAGCGTTTTGCATCTTACTGTTTCAGTACACTGGTTAAAAATGCAGTTCATTTGCATTATATTATTCCAGCTATTTCTTTATTGTTCTGCGTTTATTCCATGCACTATTTCTGGATATTGAAGGTTAGTATACAGGCAACGTTCATATGTTTAAAGTCATTTCTGATGCACTGATTCCGTGTGGATAGCAAAGATGGTGTCTGCTTTATTGTTGAATAGCTGCAATTTTTATAGTGTTTACTTAGCTTCTCTGTAGACTCACCTGCTCTTGACTTAAGAGAAACTTTCATGAGATTATAAAATATCTGTCCTCTTCTTACATTAATGTTAGTCTTGGGGATCTGCTCTGGCTGTGTACTGAAAAAGCTTCCACGCGGAATATGGACACCCTACTGTTACTGTCCTTGGAAGTCATTGTTTAGATATTTGTTTTCTTCTGAATGAATAAATCCTGTTTCATTGACCAGATCAAGGTGGAAGGACTCCAGCAACCCCTAGGAACGGTAATAGCTGCAGTCAAACTAGTTTAGATACAGTCAATATGAACTGTAACCCATTGCATGGGGAACAGGCCTGAGCAGACTTGGTATTAAACTGCTACTAGGCTTTTTCTGGGGTGGAGACATAGGCTAACAGCCCAATGATACCTACATTTGCTTTGGTCCTGAGACTCCACCAGCATCCTAGAGTGCTGTAACATATTTTGAGAACCTAGTTTCTTTTTACAGTGTACATATTGAAACAGAGAGAACTGACCTGCAAACTGCCTGAGTTCTGGGAGATGTGTGACTAGAACACATCTACCAAACCCTCAGATTCCCTGGAAAACTGTTCAAAAACTGAGAGGTGCTTCTCCTTTACTTGCTCAGGTTAATATCTCCTCATAAAAGAGAATATTGCTGCCAAGCTGTTCTCTGTAAAATGTTGGGATTCTGAAAATAACTTCTCTACTTCTCAAGAAAATCTTGAATTTTATGACTTTCAAGACATTCTGGGCAACTGAGTTTAAGGAGACGAATACAAATATGCTTCCTGCATTAGTGAAGGCTGGAGAAGAGCTTGGGTTTTTGTAGTAGTCAGGCTGGCAAAATTCATTTTTAGTAATTATTTTAATTCTCAAGAGTATTGTCACAATACTAATTCTATGAACTAGAAGCACTACAGCTTCTATAAGCATGGCCTTAAATATAAATAAATGCCTCTTCACATCAACACCAAAAATCTCCAGCCAAGGATCAGCTCTTCAATGGCTGTCCTCTCCAGAGATGACTTAAGTACTTGAAGTCAACAAGCAGGTAGTTTGGTCTAGTGAGATGGAGGGAGAACTTCATCAGCCTAGGGAGGACTGATAAAGGCATAAGACATGTTAGCTTTAATAACAGGTGTTCTTGTTTGGTTTTAATAATACCACAATATGTATGAGAAGTCCTACTAAGTAGAAATGCCTAATTTATTTAATGTAAGCTTACTACATGTCTCCACATCTTCTCAGTAAGTTTCCATATTGAGATACAGGCTTAATGTAATATTGTGCCACTCAGAGGTACTGAGGCTGTTGTTTCTCATATGAAAAAATAACCCTGAAGCAAAGAGAGTGAAGCATGCTGAGCTACCTTTGAACTCAGTATTGGATGGGTCTACTCTTCTTTTTCTGTCCTCGTCTTGATGATGTTTAGGTTTGTGTGGTAAATGCAAATTGTTCTCTTTCTCATGAGTTTACTGCTAACTGTGTGGTATTTGGTGTTCAGTGACTACTCTTGGAATCAAATGATTTGGGGAAATTGAAATTTCCTTTACAAACACGCCTATGACACTTATTGGCCTATTTTTATCCACAGTTTGGGACTGATTCTTGACCCATACTCTGTTGATGAAAGGAAGAACTTCTTGAAAAGGGAGGTAAGAGGAGAAATTTATGTGGGCTAATTTGTAGCTCTATATACTAATAAAAACTGTGGAAGTGTTACTCTAAGTAACTGAGAATTACATTCTTATTATATTTGGTAAATTTCTGAGTTTCTTTAAAATACTAATAACATGGAACAGTGGAAGACGAGTAATCAGCTTTGGGGGGTAATCAGCTATTTCTTAAGCTTATTTTTAATAAATATCTGAAAATAAACTGAACTATTGAAGCTATGCTAAACAGAGACAGATGTGAATGAAATCTTTTAAACATCTTAAAAAGAATTTTATTTCATGTTTATGCTCCCAAATCGTTCCATGGATGCATCTGTAAAACAAAAGGCTGTCTTCTAAGTTTGTCCAATATTAAAACTCAACACTTACCAGAAACTTCCACAGAGTAAAGCCTAACCCACACTGATTCCAGCACATGGTTCCAAATAATTCTGGTGTCTGGAACATTTGTGAGTTGGCATTGGTGATCATAATTCTAGTGTTATGCTCTAGTTTGACATTAACAAGCAACTTCTCATGACAGAGACTTTGATTAATCATTTTGCTATGTTCCTTGGTTTCCACTCAGCCTTTCTATCTAGTCTATGCAAGCTTGCTGTCTGGGGCAGAGAATAAAATGCTTCATTTGAAAAGACAGTGATTTCTGTTAGTCCTTATAGGCACTGCTGAAATGCACGTAATAATTAAAAGGCAGGATGGATTGCTTGTGTGAGCCTCACTTTACCTTTCTTCCACAAGCTCAGAGAAAAGCAGTCCAAAATCACTGCAGTATTGTCACTCCTTAGTCCCAGAGAGCTCGTTTCTTATCATACCCCTTCTTGCACATTAGTTTCAGGGATGCAGCCCACATAATTCCCTTCTATTGCACACACTGTTGTCCTAATTTAACAAAGTCTTCTCATCACATGAGGCAATTATGTTTCTCTTCATTCAGAGACTTTGTCTCTTTTCAATATCCCATAAGCTTAGAGAATATGTGACTCTACTTGTAATTAGATATTTTTGTGCTCAGGATGTCTGCTCCACCACAATCTACAATGAGAAAGGAAGATGTAGACAGCTTATGAGACCTGGGTGGTGTTTTTAATCTTAGGGACCAATTCATGCCAATGAGCAGCCTCAACAGCAGGGCGAGTGTTTAGTGAAGAACGTTTTTATGATTGCAAATGGTTATTAGAGTCTGGTCCTGCAATCTGATTTGCTTAGATGCAGGCTGAGACCACAAGAACAGAAAGTTACAGGATTTGTATCATGGTACAAAGAATCTAAAGCTTATTTCCAGGAAAAGATAGTCTGAAAGGGTAGCCAGATTTACTGTTACAACTGTGAGGTCTTCTAGAGAGATACTCTGTCTTCTAAATGTGTACACACTCTTGGCAGGGAAAAAGGAAATGTGGAGAAATTGTGCATTTTCGTTACTTCTTCACTTACAGAGATCCCTGGGGATACTTTTCTGTGCTTGCAGTTGGGTCAAGTCTGATTCTTAGTTTCCCTTAAGAAAGGCAAAACTGTTCCCACATAAAGTATTTCCAGAGAGTTAAATATTAATTCAATTTTTCTATTATGGAAAAATGACTGTAATCATAGAGCATAGAAATAATTGTTTAATTATGAGATAATATGGGACTCTTATTAGGCTGGGCAGTTGGAGAAAGGAGGCAGTCCCTCTTGGAAGAGTTTGCAGTCTAAATGGACAGGGCAAACACAGCAGAACAAAGTTACACAATATCAGTGCCTGTCCACTAATTGAGGGAAGAAACTACTTGGTATGAAACTGTAAACAGCAACAGTTAGAATCATGTTATTTTTACTATAAAAGAGGGTGTAAGGTCTTTGTGTGCAGTAACCTGGACGCTAGTTGGCCACAGGTAGTTTAAACTAGAAATGCACATATGCCTCACTACGCCTACAACAGAACCCAAATAGGTTTTCTGTGTTTCAGCTATTATTTGCTAAGACATAACGCTTTAAGAGTCTTGGTGACAGAGCAGGTTCCCTCCCTGCCAAATGCTTCTCAAAAGTCTAACAAAAACATTCTCTGTAGCAATGGACTTCCATTTGGATGATAGCATGCAAATTAAATGTAACCTCATGCATTATTTCTGTAGTAGCTTGTGATGAGTCCATAAATGAAAAAGTATTTTGAATCCAGCCATACTTTCTGAGTGAGAAATACTGCTTTGAGTCTCCAGAGAAAGAGAATCCACCCACCCAACTGAAAACATCACATGCTTTTGGAGCACACGGTTTGCTAGCAGACAGTAATGTGGGCAATAAAGCGCCTGTCTTGCCACAGTTGTGCTTGTGTCAAACTTAAGTCACTTGGCCAGTTAAATCCAGCCCTGCATTGTGTTCTGTAAGTACATTTTTTTAACCCTCTCAGTTGCTTCAGTTTTGTTTTAAGAAACCATTGTTCTGACAAAATGCAGGTTATGTACATTACCTAAATTGTATAGTAACATTTACATGTGGGTGTCATGTTTTGACACCTGTATACCAGAACTCTCTCTGTCAAAAGGCCACTGCCCTCATTAAAAGAAACCCCTTCTCCTTATACAAATTAGCAAATAGTTCTGAAGTGGTCTGTTTTATTTTTCCATCCTTCATTCTCCCTTCCCATAAATAACCATAGGACTAACTCCATAAGGAACAATTTGCTATTGAAAAAGCCCAAAGATATGCTTCTGAGTGTTCAAAAAGTGTGTGTGAAAGTGATTTTTGCCACAGAAGCCTTGCAATGTGTGTTTCAACGATACATTTCTGATCAATGATGTTAGTGTAGCAAAACCATGTTAAACAGCTGTTGTTTTTCTTCTAGAAACTACTAGCTGAAAATGACACAGCAAATGCATAACTTAAGTCTCCTCCAGACTAAGAAGAACAGTGTGCCATCCTCTCCAAATGCTGCAAAGCGGTTATATCGGAACCTGTCAGAGAAGCTTAAGGGGAGTCATACATCCTTTGATGAAGCATATTTCAGAGCTCGATCTGACCGGCTCAGTCTCCGTAAGACCTCAATGGTAATTACTTGATACTTATCAAATTGCTAATTTACTGTCCTATTAATGTCCTTAATTGGTTTGGTTTTATTCTGTACAACTCTCATCATCTCACTTTGTCTGTTCCCTGACCAATGCTGTACATTCTTCCCAGACTTAGCATTTATGATCCTGTGTCAAAATAAAGTCTGACCTTCTTGAAGGCTAAAGAAAAGCTACCTTACTCAAGTGATGATGCTTTATTTTAGGAGTAAGGTCTTAACTTGCCATTAATGTAACAAAATATGGATTAAATCTATACACAGAAGAGTTTCTCTTACAAGAAATGAAGAAAAAGCATTTTGAGAAAACTGAAAATTACTTTAACAGAAGTTCTCATTCTTTTCTGAACAACAGAGCAAGTGGAACTTGCATACTGTGACAGATAAATGCAAGGTTGTTCAGACTGTGGTGTTGGTCACTAGATAAGGCCATGGAAAAAGGCAATCACACCCTACCCTAGTCGCAGAACACAGCTGAGCGCTTTGGTGCCAGCACAAGAAAGTATATAAGCACTTGCTCGACTTAACACTCACAAATGCTCCTATTTATGCCAGTCCTGGTGAAGTTACACAACCTCCAGCACATACATTTTGAAGAATGGACTGTGTCCCTGAAATAATAGCACAGTGTTAAGGTCAGTGCACAACAGAATCTTTTATATTTGCTGGAGGAAGATGAACCTGCTGTTGATACTGCCAAAACAAAATAAATTCCACTTTTCCTTAAGTAGGAAGAACAGACGCATCCTTCAACTTCTCCTCTGAATTATTTTGAGGAAAAGAGTTCCTTGCCGCTTCTGAAGAGCAATGACTTATGACAGCGTCTGTGAATGCGCCAGCAGGCACCTCTCGGAACCATTAATCTGCTGCACTAAAGTGGATGCTTAGCACAGTGCAGGACTAAACTCTGAATATGGTTGGGCCAGATAATAAACATATTATGTTTTGTCAGGAGAAAAGGCACGCTCTAGACTCCTTTAACACTCACAAATCTTTGGTACGTATGAGACAAATTATATGAATCAATGCATGAATTGAAAATAATTTTAAAGTTAATTCAATGATTCTATCCCCTAGGACCACTTCTTTCTTGAAGTCAGAGGACCCATGAATGCCCCATGGAAGGGCTAAGCTGAAATGCAGCTCTAGTGCACTAGAAAGTCAGAAGACCATTGTCTCTCTCCTGTGAAGAAATACTATGACCTGAAGGAAGCAGCGGAGCGTGGCTCTTTCCTCTGAGCTCTGCCAGAGCCAACAGATTTTGTTTTACAGAAGGAGAAGCCTGAAACTTAAACAGGGCCTGATAGCTGGAGAACAGCCTTTGCATGGTAGCCAGCAGCTGTGCTTTGGAGGCAGCAGGTCTCCAGATGCTTTCAGTTTCCAGGGATCACTTGAATTTGGGCCTCTAAGTAGGAACTGTGGGAAAAGATTCTTTAATTCTTTAGCCACTATCTTTTCTTGCCTTTTTCTTTTCATTTGCAAGCTAGTGTGTGACTGAGTGAAAGAGGAGGATAAACTAGTGCTGGGGACCATGCCAGAGCAGACTGACACGTAGACTGAATGAATGCCAGTCTGTTAGCATATCTTCCGACCAGTGTTTCTCTAAATATACACTTCAAGTTACATATTCCTTCAAATATGGTGTCTTTGGTTTTATTTAACTAATGAGAAGAGAAATGGCAAATGAGCATAGCCCAAAGACTGAGGAGCAGCGTACTGCTTCTGAGGCTCAAGCCCTCTGCTATCCACAGAGATTACAACCTCACCTCTCCCTTTTCAGTCCAGATCTGTTAGGCAGTGGGAATGCCTATTCAATCAGTAATTAGGAGACTTGATTTTACGTTGTGATGTGGTTGGTGATTTAATGGGATATAGACTTACTTGTGCTAACTTGGTTTCCCCCAAGTCACTCCACTGTCATGGGAGTGACACAGCTTTTGTCACCACTGACCTACAATGAGTATAGGTTCCTCTAGGTATTTCCAGTGTGGGGTCTGAGCTGGTGTCCCCAGCAGTCAGTGAATAGACTCCCACTGAACTCATAAGGCTTTGGATCCCATTCTATCCATTCTGCCTGTTGTTTTCACAGTTTTCTTTAGAAATAAATCAAGGAAGCCATCAGTGAAGGGGTGGAAATATTCCAGGACAAGTTGCTAGCTGGTGTATTTGCTAATCATTGAGTTTCTGTGCTACAGTCAATGACTAAAATCATGTCTCCAGACAAGTGAACAACGTTTGTTAGAATTTGTTTTCTTTCAGCTTTGGCTAGTGAAGAGTTTTCTTTCCATTCTCTCTTGCTGTGCAACACTTTCCATTCAGTAAATTGTTGTCTTGCTGCAGACATAGCAATGTCCCAGAATAGCTTTATTCTTGAACTCATGTTTATCAAAACAAGTCTTTGCAGAAACTACTTTAACATTTTTTCCAACTCCAGTAGCACATAGTGGACTTTTTCAGTCAAACCTAGAGCAAATATCTTGAAAGGGGCACTTCATTTTAATTAAGCTACATAAGATTGCATTTCTAAACACTCCAGCACTGAATCACTTACTGGAACATGGTTATTACTTACTGCAAAGCAATACTGTAGTCCTTTTCAGTATATACATTTGTGCATCAGAGTAACACCTAAATAAATTAATCACATAGCACAGCTGTCTAGCTAATGATTAGAGGCTGCAGGACTGAGTCAAGGAAAAAGCAATGTTAAAACTACCCCTAAACTTTGCCTGATCACTTGTAAATGTGATTCAGTTTCTCTTTGAATTCAATGGTTCTGTCTTTTCAGAGCAGAAGAAAGTTATCTAGTAAATGTAAATGAAGGTAGAAATCAGAAGGCTTATGTTAGTATTTGTGACAATACCAGCTGGGCTAAAATTCAGGACACGGGTCTAAAGCTACTACATCTTACCCTTATGTGAACTGCTTACCGTTGGGCTACAGATGTCTGAATCACGCTGCAATACTAGAGAGCCTTTTACATAGAGAATGATCAGCTTTTTGCAGAAAACTGTATAATCTTCAAATATATTTGTTTTCTGTGTGAAAGAAAATAGTTTGAGAAAAGTTGTTCAGGTGTGTAGAATGTTTTTCTGGACTTGGAGAACTGGACTCGATGCAGACTTCCCAATGGGGCGATTCACTGGCAGGGCTGAAAATGTGGTAGATATTTTCTGTCTGAAATAGATATAGCGTTGTTAGATGCCCACTTGTATGTGGATGAGGGATGCATACATGCCCAGTTAGAAAGGCCGTATCATAGTTCCCATGTTTTCACACTCTTTGAAGTTATGAGACTTGCCAACATATTTCAGCCTATTGCTTGTGTCTGAATTGTTCGTTTGGAAAACCTGATATTTGCAGTTTGGTCTCATAAATGTTTGGATTGGATGAAGTAGCTTATAAAAGTCATGCTCTGTTTCTTGTTTAAATCAATGCAGCTTTTTCAATCAGATTTCTAATAAAATGAAGAAATAGAAATTTGCTTTTATTTTTTCCCATTTGGTGAAGCACTCTTGCCAACTGATTATCTGGCAAGAGCGTTTATGAGGAATTAACTTAAGCATGTGCTTAGATTCTGTTCTGCAACTTCAGGTATTTAATTTGGCAAGCAAAAATCTAAAGATGTGTTTTCAAAGGCATCTAGGCAGGTCTAAATCTCAATAACTAAATCAAAAAATAACAATTCAAACCAAAGTTTTAAAAATAATTCTACAATAATCATTCAGGTAGGTAAAATCTGTTTTTAAAGTGTGCGTATATATATCTGAAAAGGGCCAAATGCTTCTGTCAGCCATATAATTGGGTTAATTTCAGCTGTAATAATGAAGATAGCCATCTCTTTTTTTGTTATGTAACAGAGATTTTTTGGTTTTCTGTAACACAAGAAACTCCTGAGATGTAGAACATGATTTATTGAGTTGCACACAAAATTTGAATTAAAGCCAAACAACAGTATTGAACACTTAGGGTAGCGCTCTACAAACGCTAGCTCATTTAACTTTTATGCAGATACATAAAGTCAATTAAAAGAGAATTACTATTCTGATCTTATAAAAGAGGAAAGCTGAGCAGGTACCCAGTGCCACAGAGGTGGAAATATGAACCAAGAAACACCTGGTTTCCTGTCCTAAGTGGGCCTCACAAGCCTCTCATTGAGTAAAACCATCAGCTGTACCTTTTTCTTCTGCTCTCAGACTGTTCGCTGGTGTTTCCTAAAATGAACTTAACTAAAAGAAATGGAAACTAATGCAGTCATTCCATTTACTTCAACCAATTCCCTTTGTAGTAAGCTCTTTATGAATTTGCTGGTAAAGAAACGGATTTTCCCAGCTGTGATCAGTTAAGAGAGTAATACAATTTTGTTTGTTTTCTGATTGGATCAAAACGCAGATGCTTCTGAAGCATAAATACACTTTATGTACATAAGCAACAGGATAGAGGAAGTTCCAAAATCAGTAGAAAAAGAATTTGAAATGGGTGTAAACTGTGATGAAATTAATGCTTTTTAGAGTGTTGATACATATTTTTGGAGAATTGGTGAATATATTTTGCATTTCTAATAATTTATATGAAAAAAACAGTCTATCAGTTCACAGTTCTGCATTCATAATAATGAAGTTTCAAAGAGTGAAGGAGCACAGCATTTTTTTTATCCTCTTTAGGTAGAACATCAATTATCTATTTATGTTAACTTTGAGTATATAGTACAGTGCTATATATATCTGCTAAATGCATATCGTTGGCTTCAGTGGGACTTGATGACACATAGAACATATCAGATTCATACCATTAACTAAAATATTTTGTAATTATAATTAAGAGTAATTAAAATTATTCTGATTTCCAGCCAGAACACTTCATCCCTTCAGGGTAGGGGAAAAATACCAGAATAAGGGTAAGATCTCTGATTTCAGGATGATAAGGTGTTATATAAGCAAGCAGCAGATGTGTGTAGCTACTGGAATGAAAAGAAGTATTGCTGCATTGCAGTAAAAATTTCTGTCATTTTTAAGTTTTACCTTAAAATAGAAATATGTGCTGGCCTTTTTTCTAAAATTTTCTGGAGATGTGTCCTCTTTAATGTCCTTAAAGACGATTTTTTGCCTCGAACAGAGGGGTGGATAAAGAATGATAAATCTAGCTGCTTACAATTCAACTGTTCCTTTTTCTGAGATTTTTCTCTTACACCTAACACTGAAGTATGATCAAAGTATTTGATAATGAAATTAGATCTGAATCTTACAATCTAAAGAAGACTCTGAGAACAAGAATTTGACAGAGACCCATTTTGATGAAGCACTTGTTTAAATAGTATCTTTTATTGTGCATGGAAATCTACAGAAAAAGTATATCTGCAGCATGAGGTATCTTTTGTACTTCGGTGTCTAAAAGGCAGATTCCCAAGTCAGCACTACTCTTCTGGATTTGCTTTATTGCTGCATAGTTCATCTCATCCTTAGATAGTCATCTAACATCAGTATCTCATTTCTCTGTGTTGACAATTTTGGGTAAAGATCATCTTATGTACATCTGTCGTCTTGTTCTGCTGATCCCTAATATTCAGCATAAGTGGGGTCCATATTAAAACTTTAAGATAACATCATCTTTGTAATCTCTTAGTGTGGTACCAATACTTCACATGCAAAACAGTACACCTGTAAAAAACAAAACCAAAACATTGACGAACTAATCAAACTCCAAGGCGTAGCTGTAGACTCTAATTTTCAGAACTGCTTGCAAACCATTAGTGTATGCGTTTTAGGAGAAGACACAAGATCCAGTGCTCTTTCAGAAAGTGCTGTTTCACTGAGAGCAAAACTTGGACAGGGATATGCCAAATAAAACTACACCAATTTCAAAAAGCTAATGTTTTGATGTGCCTGAAATGTTAATTTCTAATCACAGTAGAAGAAATTTTCTATTCGATTTATTTCATATCATAAAGAATACATTATTATATGAGAATTTTCTCTGTGTTTCCTCCATGTGGGTTTCAGGACACAGGAAGCTAGTTTACATCATGTGTCTGGATTGCTTGCTTTCTATGGTTGCATTTCCTGAGGATGCCCATTGGCACAATATATCTACATAGACCTCAGCTCCTTTATGAGACCACATGCTGAGCCCTCCTTGCTTAGCTGGGCTTCTTGCTTCTACTAATTCATTCCTGAGAGGAAAAAAAACTATTGGGTAATTATGGCAATGGGACACTGGGAGAGAACTTGAGGAAACTTGGCAAATAACATGTCAT
Source organism: Phalacrocorax carbo (assembly GCF_963921805.1). Lineage (NCBI taxonomy): Eukaryota > Metazoa > Chordata > Aves > Suliformes > Phalacrocoracidae > Phalacrocorax > Phalacrocorax carbo. The sequence goes on from NC_087528.1 coordinate 4,563,912, forward strand.
TACTGTAGGCTCCAGAAGGATGTTCTCATAACAGAAACCTGCAGGCCATGCTACTCTCCTGCACCTGCTTCTTCCCAGCTCAATTAAAAAATGATAGGTTTCTTCGTATTATATGTTCTTTTATCTCCTTGACATTGGTAAGGAAAAGGTTCAATGGTTGTCCCTGCTTGAGAGTCGGTGCCATGTATGTTCTTGAGTTTGGCTGCTTGCGTTCTTGGCTGTGCAGACACATCACTTTCTGGACACGCACACTGGAAAGCCAATGCTTTTCAGTCTCATTTCTACTCTTTATTTGAGGACTATACATTTCAAAGCTGCTTCTAGTTACAAGATAAATGCAAAAATATGAGCACTTAGAAATGACTGAAGTGTTTGAATGAACAGTACCTATTGCTAGCCCACACTGGAGCTGTGAGGGTTTTTCTCCAGAACAGCTTGTTTGATTTGCATTTTGATCACCTGGGTTTGTAGATTTTTACTTTAAACTTTGAGTTCAAAAAGCTCAGTAGTCCAAAACTCTGCTAAAATCATAGTCTCTCGTTCAGTTTCCCACTGAAAACATAAAATACTGCTCATATAGTTTGATTACAGGACAGGTTTCTAAGTAAGTACAGGTTTGTTTTGTATGGGGTTTGAATCTCACTTGAATCTTCCCACAGACCTGAAACAAGTTCAGGCACACAAGTCCAGAGGCACAACAAGCTCAGTTTTGCTGCAAACAATTTCCATGCTTCTAGCCAAACCTAAGCTGGGACTGGAGGATCAATATTTCATAGTAATTTCACAAAACACCAATTTTCTCAATTTATTTTTTAAAACACTGACATTTGAAAAGTTTTACTGAATTTCTGTTTTTATTGATACACAGAACTTCCAGTGCAATGAAGCTATGTTTGAGGCTGTAGAACAACAAGATCTGGATGCTGTTCAGATTCTTCTTTATCAATACACACTGGAGGAACTGGACCTGAACACACCAAACAGTGAGGGACTAACTCCTTTGGATATTGCCATTTTGACAAACAACGTCCCTATTGCCCGGACCCTGCTACACGTTGGGGCAAAGGAAAGCCCACACTGTAAGTAAAGAACACAGATTGAATCAGCTAAGGTCTAATTGCCTGTAGGATATTAGGTTTGTTGCTCTTTTGGGAAATTAATTACATTACACAGAAAAATTGACTGGTTTTATCATAAAGACGACCAGGTCATACCAGCAATAGTACCCCAGTGCTGGAGGACACTTTCAGCAATGTCTGCTTGCTGAATGTGTGCATCTTTTTTGTTCTCTATGTCAGGTACACCAACTGATGAATCAGGCTGAGCTTCTAATGTGATTAACACTGGGGCAGCAGCTGAGTTTATATCAATACTGAGAAAAAAATTCTTTAAAAATATGGAAACAGGAATTGAGTGAGTGATTCAAATATCATGGTCTGAAATATGGAGGTTTTCATCAAAAATGAAAGGACGATGGGTTGTCTAGACTTGGGTTTATTTTGATTATCCTTTGATTTTTGGCTATGCTGCCTTCAGGAGACAGGTTGTGTTGAAATCTATCATTTCCATTACCCACAGACTCCTCACTCTTAGTCTTCATATGGCCTAAAATCCCACCTAAATGAGAATTTCAAAATTCTTCAGAACCAGAGAAAATCTAAACACAAAACAGACCGTCTCACTTTACTGGAATACCAATACCGCTTATAACTACATATTGTAGTTTTAAAACTCCATTGTATTCCTTCATGGGCATTTTTATGCACAATTTGTGAGTTGGAGGGTGACTTACCAACCCAATTAATCAACCATATACCATGACACAAACTCTGACGCCTTACTTGTGTCTAAAAATACACCAATGTATGCGAATTTGTTTTAAACTGTCAATGCCTATATTTAGGACATTCCCAGCAAGGCTATAATGAGACTGTGTTTGAGGGGTTCGGCCACTGCAGACTCTGCCATTAATTTGAAGTTAGTTAAATTAACAACATTTAGTGCTGGCATGTCAATCTCAGTGCTCCAGGAAATTGCACCTTGAGGCTACTAACATTGCCAGTTTTTTCACTGGAGAGTGTATGTGCATGTGCGTGTGTGTGTTGAGTTTTTTTGCCAGACCCTCAGTGTTGGTACACCTTTATTGCTTTTCTATGTCCACAGCACTTATATTATCATTTATTCTGGCCTCCTTTAACCTTCCCTGGAGATTTTTGCATAGTGTAGCTGCTCAGTGAAAAGAGTTTTTTAGTTTTATATTTATTTGTTTATTTTTCTGTCATGGTTCATGACTGAGGCTTTAAAAAAAAGTGTGACAGCATTTAGAGTACATGATTGACTGCTGAAGCAACATTCATTAACCATGACAAATCTAGAGGAAAACACAGTCTTGAGTGTTCTAAACAGCAGTAAAAAAGACTAAACTAATTTTTCATTGACCTCATCTGTAAATAAATGCAGTCTGATGGCGAGCAGGGGCAATCATAAATTAGTATTCATTTCCTGTAATTAATGCAAACATGCCTATGAACACAGAGAATATGAATATATAACCACCTCATTTCCATTTCAAAATATACCCACCAAATTTCCACTTCACTTATCTTGATTTTTAGGTTTTCTGATTGAAATAATGGATGAAGCATTCTCAATAAAAAGTGAACGACTGTTTATTTGGGGGTGGTTTTTTGCCTTATGGCTTTACACTTGCTACTTGAGAGCAAAATACAAAAAGTTATTTTCAGCACTCAAAACAAAGGCTCACAGCATCTTTGTATGTGGCTTCATTCTTGTGGCACTGATAGCAGTCACTTCCTATTTTCTCTAGTCTTTCTGCTTTGCTTTCTGTACTTAACTGACCCTGTTAGGATTAAATCCATTTTGGTTTTATGATCTCAGGGCTGCAAGAACAAGATCCAGCACCCTGTGGAAGCATTTTCATTTCTCTATGGTGGGTAGTTGAGCAAGACTTCCCCAGGCTGAGCGGGAGGGGAGGGGATTTCAAGGTAAAATTCTGACTCATCCCAATTTTGGGACAGGACACAAGCATCTCTTAATCTGTTTGGAAATGTATAGGGCAGATGCACAGATCTGTGTGGCTGCAAGGTTGAGGAATTCCCCTTTCCAAATGCACACAGAAAGCTTCCTACACAGAGAAAACTCTCGCTTTTCCACTACATTAGCTGTAGTGATCAAGCTGAAATCTCCTTATAGCCCCTAACCTAATGCTGTACAAAAGAGGATCTGGAGGACAGATAGCTTCCATGTGTATCACCTGGATTTCTGCCTGGAATAGGAACAATAGCAGATAAAGCAATAGAAAGTGAAACTATGATCTTCATTTCCACATGGAGCTCAGACTGTATAAATCTTAACAGGAACCCAACATCTCTTAACCACAAAGTAAGTAAGATCAGAAAGGACAGCATTTAAAATATTAATTTAGTTGGGGAGAAGGCAAAGTCCACTGTGTTATCTTTTCAGTTACTCTTATTCATCATATTGTCATGGTTTGGCTTGTCTTGTTCTTGTGAACCCAAATAAAAATAAGACTAAATTTTTCAGTGGCTGATTGGGCACATTTCCAAGGCCTGATAATTGTGGGTCAGAATCTTGATTAAACAGATAGAGCCAGATCCTTAGTGAGAACTTGAACCAATGCCAGTTCTCAATCACCTGAAGTTCTGGTACATAAAATCTCCTTCCTCGGTCCTGTTGTGCTATCAGATGTGTTGCGTGCTTGTTGTAGGCATGGATCCAGCAAACTGTATCACCTTTGGCCTCCCAGCAAACAGGCAGTTCTGAAGATACCAGCAGATTCCAGCAAGCCTGGCCATATGTCTCTGATGTCCATATGAAGAATGATCAAACTTCAAGGATGGCTTCAAGCCAGCTTTTGAAAGCAAAGTTTTAGAGACAAACATTCTTCAAAAACAACCTTTTGGATGTCAGAGGCGTTGAGTAATTCTTTGCTCTCCTGTGGCTTTGAAGATCCCAGGGCACTTTTCACATTAGTAGGTAGGGTTATTCTTAGACTCTGCTAAACTTTGATTGTGATATTGTTATGAGAGACAGAGGGCAAAAGTTAAAACAAGAGGTTCAGACTGGATAAAGCGAACTCCTTTTTCACCATAAGGACAGCAAAGCAGCGGAACTGGTTGCCTAGAGTTGTTGTAAAGCCTCCATCCTGGGAAGATTTCAAGACCAGGCTGTGTAATGCCCTCAGTAACTTGGTCTGACCTTATAGCTGACCTTGTTTTGAACAAGAAGGTTGGACTAGAGAAGGTCCTTTCCAATTTGATTTGTCCCATAATCCTATGATTCCAGTTTAGGAATAACACATTCCTATGTGCAGACATCTTCGCTCGTGGTGTTTTGATGTCAAAAATCTGTCAGAGTCTTGGTCCTTTATATGGTACAGTTTGATGTTTTCAGAGATGCCTACCAAGGCCTGGCTGTCCTGCACAGCAACTCCCCATCATTGCTAAGAGCAGCTGCTTGTGCCAGGGCAGTGTTTTTGGTAAACAAGGGCTTTTAAAATTAAGACTATTCTGCAAAAATACGAGACACCAGAGAAAAGTTATTTTCTGTGATTTCAGAATTCCTTCTCTTGCACACTATTTCCTGCATATTGAACATCAGATCAGTGGTTGCATTTTTTTTCAGATTAAACACCTTTACAAGTCCTATTTTCTAAACTGCAAATAGTTTGAACAATTTCAGGCTAAGAACATTTCTGAACATAGGGCTTGATTCACTGCATTTCACTGTAAAATCAAGAGGCTGGTTTAGGGTGGTCTTATGGACTTGGGCTAAAATCAAACCTATTTTAGTTTGTAACCTATGCAATCTTCATTTTCACCTTTATTAGCACGCAGTAGTTCCTACAGGCAATCTGAACCACTAAACGTCAAATTAAAATTATTCTGAGCACTGGAGAAAAACAAAACCTTCATGTGTCGAGCTGCTCGCTCTCTGTCCAGTCCGTCAGAGGACTAAGTGGATATTACAGGGGCAAAATTGTGGCATAAAGAAAACCTGGAAAGAGACCCATTCTATACCAGCCATGGACCTTAGGCACAAAACTTTCATTCTTAAGTTTGCCAATTAGCTCTCTCTTTGCTTGTAGAGATTTATATATTGCGTGTGTTTATAACCAGTACAACCTTGGTTTTTTCTATGAAAGTTTATGATATTATGGCAAAGTAGGGGTTGGATAGAAACCAAATGCTTTCTTATTTTAGTTCATTTTTAATGTTCTACCTACTTAAAACATACATGCAATTTCAGTCTAATTAAGACATTTTTAAGCATATAAGAAACATCGGAAGAGAATATTTGCTCCATTTATTCATGTTGTTAACTCCATTTAAGTGGCCAGATCCTTAAGTGGTATAAATTGGCATGCTCTAATCCATTTGATGACAAGATAACTACTGCAAGGCCGAGTGTCTGAGGATTTGATCTTACAGGTGTTATACCAGAATGCGTAAGGCCAGAATTTTGTCGCGTAAGTCCACCAAGCAATTACTTACCTCTCCCTTTTCTTGGTAGTTGTTAACATGGAAAGCAGGTCAGCGCATCTCAGTACACTGGTCCAGGAAGCACAGCAGCGAGTTACTGAATTGTCTGCACAAGTGACGAATGAAGGCCTTGGTACAGACAACCCAGAAAAAGAGAAGCAACTAAAAGCGTGGGAATGTAGATACAGGCTATTCAAGCGCATGAAGGCAGGCTACGAGCATGCTAGTAAGTAGAAGAAAGTACCTGCAAAATTCAAGATGATCTCTAGAAGTGAGGACACTCTGAGCAAAAATGCTCTCGCTCACTGATCCCCACAGCACTGCCGTGAAGCAGACGAATGTTAGGGTGGGAAACCTGAGGCATGTGACTAAAGGGCCTTCACAAGAACGAGAGGAAAATCGATGTTAGAACAATAGAGAACCAAATATCTGAGAGCAACCAGCAAACAGCTCCTTTAGGAGAGGGCCGCATAAAATTCATAATATGAGACCTCCAAACTCTTGGTTCAGGATCTAATCATTCTGTCCTGCTTATTTCTCTTCACATTTACTCCTGGATCTCATTTAATGTGCTCAGGGTTTAAAACAGGATGATTAGAAAAGAATATATGAATAGGGAGGAAGAAGGATGGGGACGTTGGCCTTTTTTAAGTTTTAATTTGATATTTTTAAAAAAGTGTTCTGTTTTAGAAGAATAGATTTGTTCTGAACATTTCAGTAAAAACGGACTTTCAGTTTACGTATAAAAATTGTGAAATTTTAATCTTAATTTTGGCATCCACGTATAACAGAGATAGTCACAGATTGGGTCACTTTAAACAGTCGTACACGTGAGTCTGTACCCAAAGTAAATGTGAATTTGGGCTGTGGGAAGGAGTAAACAGGGCTGAATTGTTTCACGCGTAGATCTTTTAGCTGTATCCTATTCAATGAAGTACAATCATTGCCATTAACATTTTTACAACCATCTTTATATAAATCTACTTACAAATAACTTTCTCAAATTTATTGTATTTCTAAGATTACTTCTTCAAGACAGATGTAGTGCTTCATGTATTAGATAATAAACAGAGGAAATACAGCAGAAGTGTAAGTTAATAAAATGATTTTTTAAATCAATCCCAGCAGTAAGTCATGACATTTTGTGTTTGATTTCTGAATTGAGTCTGATTGATATTCTGTGAATTAAGTGGGTTTTTAAAAAAAAATAAAAGGAAAAAAAATATGCCAGGCCTCAACTGACAACTGTATTTTAAAACTAGTACACTGAAACATTTGTGGAATTTGCAATTTCTGAATCAAAATAATGTAAAAATGTTTTCTGTTATTTGATAAATTTGAGTTTGTTAGTGAAACCATAAAGGTTTAATTAGCTCTTTGTGGTTTTGTCCCTTCCCTCTCCTCCTACCCACCCCAAGAGATTTATAGGGGCTTTTCATTGACATAATTAGCATGAATCTGTTTTATTGGGTTACATATATGCAGGAAGATATTTTTAACCAAAAGGAGCCAAAAACCATGATAGAAACAAATGGTGTCTGCAGGATATTGTTAGCAGGGGCACTAATTAAAATGCTCAAAAGGCAGAGAACACAAACACCTACAACCCAAAGCTCACAATTGCAGGGTGATTTTCAGTGGGTTCTTTGAAGACTCAGAAACATTGTTTGAATAGGATTTGTTGTGCTGAAGAGCTGATGTTTTCTCTTCTCTCCCAGGAGCCCCTGAGGCGCCAACCAATGTCTGTCTCATGGTAACAAGCAGTACATCACTCACTGTCACCTTCCAAGAACCTCTGAGTGTCAACTCAGCTGTGGTGACCAAGTATAAAGGTACTGGATTTAGACATCTTTCATTCACCCTAACAACGTACAAAAATTTGAGGGCTAAGTGACAAAGGTATTTATCTACAGAAGATTATATTACAATGCTAGTAATGTTTGAATTTAATTATTTTCCCAGTTAATAGCTGTAGAAATGGAATTTTCTTAAAATATTCCCCAAAGACAAAATTTTTATTAAAAAAGAAATATAAATTAACCATAAGCTTTCTCCATCAGTGCTTTGAAGAAGTTTGCTTGACTCACTGTGGTTAAGACATCAGCTCAATGACTGGGTTGAGATGAGCAGTTATGAAACACAAGCTAACTTTTGGTGCCTGTGGGCTCCTGAAACCATGTGTATCCTTGTAAATGCCAAACCCACACCACCATTCCTTAAAGGAATGCCTCTGGAAGCTGAAACTTTTGGCAGAGGCCTCATACAGCCCAACTAATTAGCTATTCCAGGGCTGCCACATCATTCTTGGAAGAGCAATACACTTGGGGTGGCACCAGTTAGTTGCAAAGTGGAATGAATAGGAAAACGCTTCCATCTGAATAGTGCTGTTGAATAGAAATGGTTTTGAAACAGAATTTCTGTTCCACAGGAAATTCCAACATTTAAAAAATAAAAAGTTTTGTTGAAGATTAGAACAAAAATGAGAAATTTTAAAATTTCCTGTTTAAGGGAACTTCCAGGTTTTCTAAAATGTTTGAACAGTAAAATCTTCAGTGTTAAGTGCAGCAATCCGCAGCCTCCATCTTCCAGTGGGAGCCTGAGCCCTTCCACAGCTCAAGGCACTGAAAAGCACCGTTCTGAAGGTCTGAGGCTGCCTTTGACCAGCCCAGGGGAGTCAAGGAGAGGGGAGCCTGAAAGTCCTCTTAGTTATTTCCCACTGTGTCTCTCTTAATGTTTCCTGTTGCGTTTGTTTCTTTCTATTAATAATTAAAAACTCATTGGAGAGGTACCTGAACCTTGGATTTCCATAGCAAAAACCATAATGGCTGTGCTGTGGGGCAGTCTATTTCGTGTTTCCGCATGTGGGTGTCCAGGGATTGCTTCAAGAGGAGAGATTCAGAGAGCCCCAGTCCGTCAAGGGCTCGTGGAACTCTTCTGAAGGTGGGACATGCCAGAGCACAGACTCCACTGGCATCAAGGACTGCATGAGTTTATTTTGGAAAAGGCAGATTCTCTCTTTCTTTCCTCCCCCTGCTCCTGGTCAGACATTCCACTCATCACTGGCTACGCGCAGTAAAAATTTTTTTTTTACGGTGTAAGAAAAACCCAACCTCCCAGACATCGCTAAAGCCATCAGAGTGATTCCATTCCCGATAGCCTCGGTAGAAGGGCGAACTACTGTATTACACCTAGTCAGCTGCGCAGTGCTGCAGGAAGTGTGAGTTTCAAAAACATCAAAGCCCTTTAGAAGCCTAAATCTAATTTTCAGCCATGGGTTGGGTTGCCAGGAAACTAAATTTCATTTAAGGGCTTCCTACTGCCTGATTTACTTGTGAAAATGATACGTGGGCTCCTAAAACATTTAAGTTCTCTTGAAAATATTAGCCTGCTCTTTGTAATACACATATTTGAAACAACCCTGAAATATTGTCCACAGTCTAATTATAATGAACGCTGATGTTTTCACAGTAAAGCAAATTCCCAAATAGAACCGATTTTTAAAACAATTTCCTAAAGGTTGCAGTATTTTTCTCTTGTGTATTCATTTGGGTTGCATCTGGTTTGCACCATGTCAATTCTGTCCTCTTTTTGGTAAGCACAACATTCAGAGAAACTTAATCCAACCTGACCTGACTTTCTAATCAGACTAGGTAGCACTGCTGTCGTATTTTGAATTACCCTCACTGGTGATCATTTTATGCTTTATCAAGTTGACAGTTAGTTTTGCCAGAATGTTCTTTTTAAATCCTTTATCCCAGGAGACTTGCATATTTATGGTTAGATAAAAAGAAAGATCATTAATGGCTCCTTTTGGTGACTTTCGGGAATTAATTAAGCACTGGTTGTAGAATTGTTTATTACATTATGGAGTGAGATTCTTTGTGCTAGTTTGAGGGGTCATAAAATGAACCTTTCAAATGATCACTTGCAAGAATGATTAGAACCAGCTAGCAATTACTAGCCCTGAAAGGAGAGCATGATAACACTGTGTGAGGATCTTTTTAGTCAGATATATAAACCTCCTATCGAGAAAACCGTCCAAGCATTTTGCTAATTCAGGGGCAAAAATAAGCTGTTAGGGTTCCCACCCTCCACCCCCCACCCCCCACCCCCCAGTACTTTACCATTTCTTTTTCTAAGCAAATTAAAATTCAGGAGCATTTGCAGCAGTGTTTAGGGAATACCTGCTCATTAACAGAAGCTAATAATATTCTCTTCTCCAGACCTGAATTATAGGGGATAAAAACTGACATCACTTCTGTTCAGTTTAGTTCCCTAAAAACAGTGAGAAACTGCCAATTCTTTTTTTTTTGTGTGTCATCTTTTTTTTTTAACATATTTTTCCAAAGCTTTATTTGCCCAAATGTCATTTAGAAACCAAGCTTGGAACATTATCTAACTGTCTGCTATTTTCCTGTGTGTGATCTTTTCCCTTGTTAGCTGTATAACTTACAAATAATAATACAGGAGAATAATACTTTGCACTCACTCTCTAACCACTAAAACCATCTCACTTCATTAGGAGATTTAATTTTAACCACACACAGTGAATGGGTATTGACTTTGGTGTCCCAGCTGGATGGCAGTTCAGTGACTGCATTCTGTTGAGCCATTGCTTTAAGGAGCCAGAGTATTCCTTACTTCCTCTCCTGGATTGTTGTTTAATGTTGCAGGCACCATCCTAATGGCTCCCTTCAGTTTCCCTCCAGAGAAGGCTACAGCGTGGTGGTGGCTGACGTGAAATGATTCCTATGTATATTGTAACTTAGTAAAGTGTTTTGAGGCTGGAAGCAGACAGGCATGACATAAATCAATAATAATAGTAATAACCTGCTCCATGCTACAGAAAGATTCAAAGCCAGAGACACCTCACCCCAGCCAGTTTTAGGAAGGATGTGAAGCATCACTGTAATATTGAGAAGAAAAACCCCTGCCTTTGGTTAATCATGCCCTAAAGCCAAACTTCACATCCCACAGTGGAAGTACTTAAGACCTGCTTTAGTTTTACATCTTTGAAAACACAATCAAAATGTTCCACGCTAATACACAAAATAACTTGCCACAGTTTGAAGCTAGGGCGAACCTTCTGTTTACACTGTCACATTTTACTGCATGATGTATTTTTATCCTGGAGCTACACTCCTGTGACAATCTTGATGCAAAGAATCCCAGCAGCAACAAAATCCAGATAGGCACCACTTGACTCCTAGGAACAGTCCCACTAGAGCCCAGTGGTAAGTGCTTGAGGGGCTTTTAAGAACGGTTGTCTTTCATTAATTAGCCTTTCTAGGGCTCACATGTTCCACGCAACACATACACATAATGGAAGCAGTTTTATTTAAAGAACAAAATTATAAGTAATGGTAAGTAGTTTTGTTGCACGCACTTATTTTCTGCGCATTTTAAACCCAGTAATTATTTTGCTTTTATGATGAATACGTACAGGTAAACCTCCTCATACTGCATAATTTTTTTCATCCACTTCCCAGCCGCAGTAGCCATAATAATGCTGCGATCCCCAAGTATGGGATAAGGAAGAAAAATGGACATAGTGCTGATTATTACCTACTGGAAAGGATCACTATGCAATGGAAAATCTCTGTTTATATTTTATTTACAATTTTTAAACAAGCATCTATATTCCCTTTTAGAGAAAAAATTAAACAGCCTGTATAACCAAAGTTGAACTAATTTATTTAAGGCCCTGGAACTATTTATGTTTGAAGAAAGAAAAAAATCTGAGCCATGTTTGATGTAGCAAACAGAGCTGATCTCTCTGTTTGGATGTAGCTGTGGACTGGGATGCCAAGTTATTTTCCAGATAGTGATGCTAAGCTGTCTGGGCCACTTTAGCCCTTGTTACCTTTTTGTTTAGCTTTTTATTTTAGCAGAATATGTCACGTTTGTCAGGACTGCCCAGCTGCCTTCTAGGATTTCTGTTGGAGGGAAAGAAGAATTTTTTAATTTTCTGTGTCAATGTAGCTCTTAAAAAAAAAAAAAAAAAGAAAAAAACCAACACATCAGCTTCAGGAAAGAAGGAGTTGTTTTGCTTAAATTTTGACAAAATGTCGTTCCCTGCCTCCCATCATCCAAGGCAATTCATGGTTCATTTCAGAATTTTTTTGCATGAGAATAATTTAAATTGTCTTTAAATCACTGGCTCAGTCCTAGCTAGATATGAGGTCACCACAGTGTGTTGCTATCGCGCAGCTGCATGAAATGGGTTTGAAATACGCACGTACCTTTGTCTAGGAGAGGCTGGTGCAATTTGGTGTTATCATTGGAAGCCTCAACTCAAGGATGAACAGAGCTGCTTTTTCAGGGAGATCAGGGGATGATGAAGCCTGCCAGGTTGGGCCTGTACGATACATGTTCTGTAGCTCAAAAAAAATCTGTATTTGAGATTCTCAGTTGACATCTCACTGTGTCAATTGAAATTTTTATATTTCAGTGTGAAAAACCTCAAAGATTTTACAAAAACTATCTACAAATTTTGCGTGATTCTGCATGTTTTACTCTCGGGGTAATCCTTTCACAACCAAATAATCTTACCATATTGCGTGGGCTTCTGCTTGTCCCTGTGAGCATGTACAAACAGCATATACCATACCTTTTGTAATTTTGTATTTGATCAACAGTTGGCTTGCCGTGGTTGCTCGCATTTGGATTTGTTCCATAACAGTCTTCTTGCAGTGATCCTTCTAGTTCTGTACAGTGGGTTTGACTCCAGACAGATTTGCCTAGTCTAATAGGTAGAGCTTACTCAAAGATCTAAACACATATATATACTCTTCGAGCTTTTTTCCCCACTTTGATGGCACCTGACTGTCCACATAGCCGTGTCAGCGTAGAAAACAGCAAGCCTGTGCTTTCTTTGATTTCTAGAATAACCCTGGTTATTGAAATGAATGCTTGTAGATGTGAATCTTAGGTATGAAAAAGTGGTGCTTTAATATTAATACCTCTGCAACTTTCTGAAGTAGATGCTGTGTCACTGCTTGATCCTGGTCCAGTCTATAGCGGAATTAAGTACCATTCTGCATTCAACTTGATCTTGAAACGCTTTTCACTTATTATCCAAAGTTTCATTGTATATTTTGAAACTCATTCTTTCTTTCCCCAAAACAGTTCTTACTCCATAAAAAGGAAAGAGAATACATTTCTTTGTAAGACATTTGAATTTATCCTGCTGAATAGGTGTGGTCTGATATTTTTTACAGTAGTTCATTTATGGTGTTTTATTAGGTCTCCTGGGCACTTTATTTGCACATTACATTTTGGTAGCTAACAGAGCTGTGCAATTTGACTTCTATTTTTATGCCTAGCAAGTACAGAAATGTATAAATGTTAAAACAAACCTTTCTATTTCTAGCTCCTGTCAATGTCTGTAGTATGTGTTGGACTTAACATAAAATTTAAGAACTTCTATTTTTTAGGTTTGCTGTGTATTTAAAGCCACCTTTGATCACGGATCACATATTAAGTGATGGTGTCATTAACTAATGTAGTTTATCAGACACCAGTTACTCAATTCAATCATTCTTTCCTCCTGTTTTGTGTTTTATAAGGATTTTGAACAGCAGCTCAAGATGAATGGCTATGAGAAAACCCAGACATACAGGCTCTGGTTTTGTCTGCCTTTGGTGTCTAAGAAAAAAGGCTCCTATAATGATGTTGCTGAATTTTAGACATTGCTTTACGTTTTACATTTGCTTTGACTTACCAAAATTAATCAGTATTTTAAAAAATTATTTTCATGTGGCTAAGCGTGATAGCTTCCAGTTCATACGTATTGCATAGAAGAGGTGAATTTCTTGTAGTCAGTGGTAGGACTGGAACTCGAGACCTTCAGGTGCTGTCTTGAAGGAGGTTCCTGATTTAGCAGATCATTTGATTCATGGGTTTGGGAATGCTTCTTCACCGGAGGCTTAGGCAAAACCAGAATCTCTTCAAAGTGATTGTGGTAAAGTTTCCCTGCTCACCGCTTTGTCTGAAGTCTTCTCTGGTCCATCATGGACTTTTCTGGACCACTTACAAGCATAAAGGGTCTAAAACATAGTTAGTTTGCCTCTCCAACCAAAACTTGATTCTGTTCTAGTAATTAGGTCTGACCCACACAACTGATAAATGAATGTAAATTTGGAATCAGGCCTTTCGATCTGCTTCAACCTCATGTGCTGAGCATCAGTTTCAGGGTTTACTGTTTTCATGCATGAGTGCCCAGTTAGTTCACGCATGAACACCCAATCAATTTATGCATGAGCGCCCAATGAGTTCATGCATGAGCACCCATTTAATTTACCAATGAACGTCCAGCTAGTTCACCTATGAGCGCCCTGTTATCTCACGTCTGAGCACCCAATGAGTTCATGCATGAGCACCCACTTAGCTCATGCCTGAGTACTATGTGGGGCATGTATGGCAGATTTCAGTAGCCAGGGGCCACAGGTGTGGGAGGAGGTCAGGAGATGCCAGGCGCTGGTCAGAACTGGCCCACCTAGCTCTAAATGCGATGGAAAACCCCATCGCTGAATGTAACCCCATGGTGGAAACGAGGGAAGTTGAGAGTAGGAAAAGGGGAGGATAGGTGTTTGGCATAAGTTGAGCCGGGGAAAGGCAGTGGAAGGGCGTTCACTTAAACGTTTGTTTAATTGTTTATGTTTTCTTTCTTCTTGCTCTGAATGAGTGATTAGAAGTTTGTGTTAATTGGCAATAAATTCAATTAAGTAAAAATTCCCCAAATCAAGACTGTTTTGTCTGCAACACCTGGCTGCAGTGCTAGGGAAAGGTAAAAGCTCTTTAAGTTACTGTAGGGATTATTTTATAAAGAAATAATAGCTTTCAATATAATTAATTAACATCTATGCAGCTAAGACCCTCTTTAAAAATACATTACGGGAGAACCAGAGGAAAAGCAGTGGAATCCCATTAAACAGATTACTTGAATTAACGTTTGTGTATTTACTTTCTTTGTTAACAGTGCCGTGCAGTGTTCTGGTTTGCCTCGTACATTGTGATAGATTACTTTTTTGTTTGCATTTTCCCAACTGTTCGTTATTAATTAGATTTTAATGTATTATGTTCTGGGAAGAAGCTGAGCCTAACTCATGTGTGCTTCACAGAAACGAGTAGTCCTTATGTTCATAAGCTTCCCCACCAGCTTTGGTTATACAGATTACATGAGTAAAACGTACCCACTGGGAGTGGAAATTCACAGAATCGGAGCCAAGCCCGTTATACCTTTCTAGGATGTGAAGCCCTTGCACAAGAACCCCATTTATTCTCCAATCCCTTTTTACAGTTCTAACACATATTTTGTCCCACTTTCCACAGCCAGAGAGGGATATGTTTGTCATTGCAGGGCTGAGACACAAATCTTGGCTGTTATTATAATCCATTGTAGCTTTTTAACCTCTGGCCCTCACTGGAAGGCAATATGTACCCACATGGCACATTTTGTTAGTATTTATAAAATGTTAGCAAGAAATGTCATTTTCACAAACAGAAAGGAAAAAAGTTCCTTCTTGTACTGGAATAACTGACTCTATTACTAATGGATAAGGAATTGTTAGTATTTAATTTAATTAAATACTTGAGAAAAAACAGTCAATAATTTTTTTTTTATTTTCTCTTGGTGGGAATTTTATTACAATGTAATAAAAATAGTATCATAAATCATTTATATAATGTAGATTTGCTATAAGATGAACTAGCGAGACCATGATCAAGCAAAGATGTGTCTTTGGCACCCAGCCTGCTGTCATAATGCCTCCCATAAACATCAAGACATAGAGTATTCTGGCCTGGGTCAAAGGAACATCCACAAACATGGCCACAAGAGAGGTTATTTAACATCATCCGTCATTACTGGCAGGCCTAAAAGGTAAAGGAGCCCACAGCTGTACTACAAATAAAGTATTTGATTATTTTAAAAATTCTCTGAAACAAGTATAATGAAGATTTACAGCCACAGAAGTTTCAAATGAAGACGTGCTCTCTAGGAATAGTCTAGGAATGCTGCTCTTGGTACTCTTCTCAGTACTGTTCTGATGAGAGGCCCTAAACCCACCCGTGGCTCTTTCACACTAAAACACAGCAGTGTTTTATTTACTTCAGGTGGACACAGTGCTGTTTGTTTGCATCTTTTTCATCCTTCTTCAGCCTTATTGATGTTTCAACGGACCCAGTACAAAAAGCCTTGATTAAGTTCACAGAAATAACTGAAATAATAGATAAGATCCAAAATAATGAACACGGGTATTTAGAGCAGTTAGGAGCTCAGGTTTTAAGTTAAGTAGTACCTAGAAATCCTTGTCCCTGGCAATGTCTACACTGTTCTAACTTCTGTGTTTGCACAGCAATATGACCAAATCCCTTAGGCTTTTTCATAAATCCCAGTTAGAGTCCCTAAACAAGCAAACAAATCAAAAGTTGACCTGTCCCTTTTGTAAATGCTGTGGCTCGTATCAGATTGTCCCTGCCTACCTTCTTATTGAGCAGAATGCAACCAATTCCCGACGTTCTAAGTTAGTGTGTGTTTATGGATGGATTACACCCTTCACAGAAAAACCAAATCCATGGGAACAAATGCAAACTCCTCAGTGCCAAACATTTGTTTTTTCCTAATGGAAGCACTGTCTGGGATCTCTGTAAGTACTCCCTACAGCTGGTATGGCTTGTCTTTCTCCTATCATTCTTTGGAGAATTTCCAAACATGAGAGAGGTATAAACAGAGCCTGAAACCCAAATCTGCAAAAATTGAGTTCCTTTCTAAATTCAGGCTGGAAAAAACTATTCGAGGCAGTTGGGAGGAACGGACCAAATACTGCAGTGTCCTCCATCTGAGCTGGTGATGCTGTCTACACCAATAAACTGATTCCTGCTTTTCACTAGTCTTCAATTCTCTTCACTTGTGTTATAATTCTAAATATTTATTTAGGTACTTTCGTCCTGATTTTGTTCACATGAATGGCAGTGTTCAGCATCCTTACATCAAGGTGCTAAAACATTATGAGTGTAAATTATTAAAATTATTTTGTAAAGATCAGCAGGCAGAAAAGATGATGCGGAGTGGTTTCTGGTGTTAGCCCTCTCAGTTTTATATTTCAAAGGAAGCTGTTGAACAATGCAATTATTTGTTTGGAGGCCCTTGGAAACACAAGCTAACATACAGTGTCCTTCAGCCTCGGCCCTGGACATGGGGAGGAAGGGAAGGAGAGAGAATCTTTGCTGCTTAAGCCTGGCTTAAAAGCCATAGTGGCATTATGCTTTGCCCAGGGTCATACAGCCAGTCAGTAGCAAATGCAAGAATAAAACCCAGAATCTCAGCTCAGTACACTATTCTGTAGACCCCATCAGCTTAGCAACACAACTCATGTCCCTCGGTCTAATTAATCTACTCAGCAATTCAGTGAGTAATTTAAGTGCAAGCAAAAACAAATGCCAAGAGAAGTGACAAATTCTACTGTGGCTCGGGCTATTTACTTGACTCAAGAGAAGGTGCTT
Organism: Phalacrocorax carbo; assembly: GCF_963921805.1. Taxonomy (NCBI): domain Eukaryota; kingdom Metazoa; phylum Chordata; class Aves; order Suliformes; family Phalacrocoracidae; genus Phalacrocorax; species Phalacrocorax carbo. The sequence continues at coordinate 4,580,939 of NC_087528.1, forward strand.
TCCCGAATGAATCTACAATAGGGTCAGGAGGTGTTTTGTGCCTTCATTTTGTCTCTTGTCTGTCTGTCAATCTCTCTGATAAGCTGATTAAGGCGTGCTCAGTATAACAGAAAGACAGCGAGTGGAAAAGAAACAGGTGAAAATAAACTTCTCCCTTTAAAGTACATGAATTGAGTATTAAAAAAAAAAAAAAAACTTGGCCACAAGTAAGTTACATAACTTAAGCCAGTCTAAAATTATGTGCCAGCAATTTACATGAGTTTTATGTAACTGTTTATACTGCTGTTTATTTAAAAATTACTACTTATCTTGGCGACCGCAGCAACACATCGTGCATTTGCTAGCTCTGGAATACAGGGCACCTTCATTAAAACACATAGTCACCAATATATTAAGCACACAAAAAAAACCCTGCTCTGACATAACGTGAAGTGTCAGATGGAAAGCCGCAACAGCAAAGACATTCAGCGTTCATGACAAAGCAGCCCTTTGGGGTGTTCAGAACGGGACTGGAACATGCTCCATCCTTAATTCACCCAACAGCTTTCAGGTCCTTTACAGCACAGTTGGTACAGTCTACAAGACCCGCTCTTGTTCCTGGGCTCTTATAAAGGACCCTCTTCATCTTCAGGTTTTTATACTTGAGCATTTTTATATTCAACTTTTAAAGTGCTGAGGTTAGCTAGCCTTTTGTTCTTTCTTAAAGTCCCAAGTACTTTAGAGTTACACAGATGGTTGGTATTTTTTGTTTACTACCAGAGCAGTCTCTCCCAGCATTCTCTTTCAGAAAGTGGCAAAGATTTAGCAAAATCTTCATGCTGGGTTGCTCATGCACAAAGTTACATAATTTTTAGATCCAGGTTAATCACAAAGGTAAGACCAGAGATGTGTAGCTTTGTACTGGTACCGGAATAGCCAGAAGCCAGAAGCGTGAGCAACACTGGCCTAATAAATGCAGCACAGGCCATAGGAGCTTGTCCCTTGTTGTTTGGGGCCTGCTGACTGAACAAGATGCTCTACCTCTCCTTGCCTTCATTTTCCCATCTATAAAATTGGGATTCTGGTATTCACATCCTTCTAAAAGGTTTAAAACCCAATGAATGAGAATAGTAGAATAGTATGTATCATTTTTAGACAATCATTATGGTAGAAAGCTGAAATCTGGTGAAGTACAACAGGAGATATAAACTTAAGTGATAAATGACTTAAGCTGATTTGCATGTCTTTAAAACTATATCATGTCATCCTCTTCTCACTTGAATCAGTAAAATAATGGGGAAAAAATTGCTCAAATCAAAAGTAAGCAAAAAATACCAAAATTTGTTACGAATTTCTTTATGACAGATATAATGAGTCAGAGAATGACATTCTGTCAAAAATAGCAATGCTTCATTGTATCCTGTTGATATGTTTTCAGTAGTACTTTGAAACAAGGGGAAAAAGAAGGCACTATTCCAACACAGCTGTTCAAAAAATATTTATTTTTCAGTTATGGAAATTTTTATTGAAACTGAGAGGCAGGTTTTTTTCCAAATGTGAGGTTTTTAAATAGATGTATTTGAAAATTGAATTCCGAGTAACTTTGTACACACCATCTTGTTAGGTAAATATCCTTTAAAAGGTCGGGCGTCAATCATAATGATAACCATAACCTGATCCACAAGCTAATATAATATTCCTAAGGTTTCAGTTTCACGGGTCTCAGCCACCACAGGGTCAGATAAAAGGATAAGTGCAAAACGCTGGCATTTCTCGGCTGTATAATGAGAAGCACAGCTGAGCCTCAGCCTAGCACCCAGTGAAGACTGGGCTGGCTGAGGGGATCAGAGGGGTACACAGCTCTCCTCAGTACCTCGGGAAAGGACTAGCAGACTCCGTCGCTCTCCCTAGCGAGTGGTTGTCATTCAAGGGCCTGGGAGGCCACGGTGTCACCCAGCAATAAGGGTGTTTGCCCTGCACATGGGGCTTCACTAACAGCATGAGCTGGGGCAACAGTTCACTCTAGAACACCAGAGCAAAGCTGTGAGTTAGTATTTCAAATCCCACTTCCTCAGCAGTTCCTGAGATGGCTTTAAAGGCAATGTCAGCCTTTTCTCCCCTTGGTAACTCAGCTTCTTTCTCTGAACTCATTGGTCCTTGTTTATTTCTGAGAAGTGCCATGATGTTGCTAATCATATTACTAGTATCATGATGTTCCTGCTGTACACACACTGGCAAATGTGTAGGATTGCAATCCTGTTTAGATTAAGGCAGTTAATTCCTCTTCAGGCAGTGGGTTAGGATCTCTAAATATTAGGAGCACTTTTCTAAATGCTGGAATACAAATGGAAGGGTTGAGAAGGAGACCCACATCAAGAATAGGGCTGCAGTGTTTATTTGTGTAAGCCACCCAAATTTAAATATGCCTCTTGAACTACCAGTTTATGTTTGGGCAGCCTCCAGTCCATAGAACGGCTGAAAATTTGGGAAGCTCACAAGCAGCTTAAAGCTGCTTATTTCACCCTTGGCTTTTGTGTTCCCTAAAGTGCAGCCTTACCACTGCCCCTCATGCTGAGAGGCACATTCAGTCGTGCCTGGGGATTTCAATGAAGACAGGATCTGTTGGAGAGTCTGTCCTGAGTGACACTACCTTGCTTTACATGAGTCTTTGAGAAGAAAAATGGTATGTGAAGTAACAGGAAGCCTGTTGAAGATGTTAATCTTCAGCAGTTTGAACAGGGTTTCTCCAATTTATCCTTCTGGAAAACAGTCAACAGGTCTAAGTTTGCAGCGTGTATACAATGTCCTCAATCATTTAATACAGCAGAGTTATAAACCCTGAAAATCATGGGTTACAATGGAAACTCTGACAGGCCATCAAGTTCAATGGTACTAACAAGTATTCCTAAAATTAAGTTGTCAACAAAAACTTACAGTACGGTACCATAACATCTCTACATTTTTATACTAATGTACAGAGATTGCTTCCACTAAAGGTGGCAGCAATTAGATATTTAAAACCCATGGAAAACTACAAAAAATATACACTGAAAAAGTTCAAAGACAATAGACAAAACCAATACCCTTTTCAGCGCAGCACATAGAAGAATGTTGCAGAACATGCTCTGCACTCACAAACTGCAATCACAGAAACAGAGAAATCTGGGGAGAAAGGAAAAATGAGTTGGGCTATTGATACTTGGCTGTTTTAGAAAAATGTGTTGGCAGTTAAACGTTGTATATGCTGAGCAAAAACTTCTGTGAAGCCTTTTTCTTTTTACATGAAAATACCAGTACGAGACAGCCAGAAGATGAAAATTCCACATGCTGAAATTAAAATACTTATGTGCTCTGATCTATTCTAAATTATTGACTCCAATATTAATAAGTATGCAAATAAAATGTCTATAAACTATTTTGTGAATCTTAAAGGGAAAGCTTTGGGTTGAATGCTCTACTTTGGTGTAAATCCAGAATATTGATGAGATTTTCCCATGTCTACAGTAGAATAATTTAAGATATTAATATCACTATGTTTTTGATAGGTTTTCCTGGAAGCTTGGGTCTGAAGTACAAGTTACTAGACCCCGGAGGTGTGACTCTAGGGTGAACCTTAACTCTGATCATGGTATCTGTCATTAATAAAGTATAATTTAAGAAAAAGAGGCTGTTTTCCCACCTGCAGTCATCAGTTTCCCACGTGCATATATTATTTTTTTAAAATCTAGTAGTTTTTCATGGTCTTTTTGATACTATTTCACATGCACATTCATTTTTGCAAGTACTGAGGAAGAGTACTGGCAGCAGGACTACTAATTTCATAACCCCTTATGCAGGAACATGAGCCATGTGTTGATGGGAGCACTTTGATGAAGGTACCCATTGTAATTTAGGCTGCAGGATGGGTTGGGAGGGATGTGTCAGCCCAGCACCACTTAATTCACTTCAAAAATGGATACAACTTAATAGGTCGTTGTGGATATCTGTAATTTCAGTGACCACAGCAGCATCAGGCTTGGACAAGAGAGCCAGAACCCACTGAAACCAATGAAGAGACTCTAGTGAGTGTCGGATCTAGTCCAAGGAGTATATTTCTACACAAATTAGCCAAGGCTAGGTGACGAGAGTTTTGTGGACCTGTGGAGCCAAAAGGACTCTCTGCCTGTGCCTACCTATGCAGATCCAATTGCAAAACAGTAATTTTTGTTGGTTTGGATGCATAAACTGCCAAATGGCATTAGCAGGTCCAAACCCTCTACCTACTCTTTTCCACTACTTCTCTTTCTTTAAAAGGAAATTGTTTAAATGAAGGGAAATGTTGACTGCATGTAATTTGTATTGCAGAATATTTTTAAGCATGCTTTCCTGAAAAGCTTTTGAGCAATATTTTGCTTTTCTGTCTCATACACAGAGATATACTTTAACTATTGTGTGAAGTTTTGCTAAACAGTATTGTTAAACATGAGTTTTAGTATCCACATGGAATGGGAAACTGCTAGGAGAAAAGTTAATCTGTGAGCGATCCAAGTACTTTGATTTCTTTGCTTGGACTGGTATCTGATTTGATTTTCTCCTGCTATTTGTTTCCTAGTGGAATGGAGCTCTTCAGAAGACTTTTCTCCTTTGGTTGGTGAAATAATTATGGATAATCTTCAGTCTTTGAGGTGCACCATCACGGGTCTCAGAACGGTAAGTGCCAAATGGTTCATTTTGATCTTGATCTCCCCAGCCGCCCCAGTGATACAAAGACACTGATAATTTGCATCCATGCCTGTTGGCAATAACTGAGGAGTGCCGTTCTTCTAGCAACAAGTTCCAGTCATTAAGCATAGTATGTCTGGTATCCATAATCCAAAAGTCACAAAGGAACAGGCAGACAGCATGAACTGGTTTATACGTTGTTATGCTTAGGGGAGATCCGAAAAGACTGGAGGGAAAGCTGCTGTTGTCTGCATCACAGGATAACCTTAGTGCAGATCAAAGGCTCCTGAAAGATCTAGTCCTGACTCTGGTGACCAATAGCTAAAGTAACAGTTCTTTCTCTGCTACATCTTCCAGGAACACACACATTGATGACAATAATTTTCATTTTTGTTATTTATTTTCATATAAATGTTTTACACTGATAAGAACTGGGTCAGCCATTGAGAAAACTGATGAATACAGATTCGTAAGCAAAATAATTTTGACCATGTGTCTGAAAATCTTTTTCCTACAGGCTGTTTGGGACCATTTGCACAAGCAAATTTTGATTCACAAAATAGTTGATGAAAATAAACCTTGCTCAAAATACAACTATTTCTACTGCCAACATCATCAGAGGGGCCCAGTCCAGCATCCACTGAGCTGGAGCCTTTCCACTGAATTCACTGCACACTGAATCAGGCCTACAGTCGTGGTAGGGGGAGGTATGCATGTGACCCTTGGCCAGTGCCCCAAAACATGGGCTTTCAAAATGAGAGAATTAACTTTAAAGAGTAAGCAATGGGCACAAAATAAACCCCTCCACATATAATAGAAAAAAATACTGGGGTTTTTTTCTAGCCTTTTATCTGAAAAAATCTTTGATTTGAAGCACACTGTTTTCCAGGGAGCTGAGCCACAATATGCATTTTCTCTGTTTCTCGTTTTCTAACAACAAAAAAGAGTAACTGTTCTTAAGTTAAAAACAAGCGAGCTTGCCCAGTCACTTCCATAGGCATGTGTTAAGAACAGTGCATACTGTGTGTTTGCCTATACTCTCCAAGGTATATAACATATTTAAATTAAACGTTAGGCTTTCAGAAGTGCTCTCCATCAGCCTAGATTTATGCATCAACATCAGTGATAAAGGTGTGACTGGTTTCAGTGGCAGCGAAACAAAGCTTCTTCCATTGGTGGGCTGGTAGAGAGACCCTTTTCAACACAACAGGAAAAAGGGGAGTCCCTATTCCTGAAGTCTGATCATAAGAGTTCCCAGGGTTCAGCTTTGGTAGAAGAGATTGTGGTTTGTCAGTTGGAATCGGCGTGTTCTGTTACCCCTCAGCAGATCACCTGTCCTGAAGTCTTTGTCCAGTGTTTCAATCTGTCATGGTGCACCAGTTGATGCCACTGAAAACTGTTGAAGTTTTTCAAAGAATATCTTTGGGAGGGACTGCTTTCCAGTGACTATGGCCAAGATTTTGAGTGAAGTGATAGTTTTGACTCCAGTTGTTTCCATTTGCAGGGCCAGAGGTATTTTGTCCATGTTGCTGCATACAACATGAGAGGATGGGGACCTCCATGCAAATCTACTCCTGAATATGCTTCTCCTTCAAGTAGGTTGAGTTCGTCTACCCTCCTAGTTTGATTAGTGATGTTGCTTTGTAAGAATTTCTCCCTCTTCAAAGAACAGAAAGAGACAAATACTCTGGAGTTAGGGGTTTAATCGCCATGTCATCTAGGAGTGAAATAAATAAAACTCAACTCCTTCCACCCCAAAAAATAAGCAAAATAATCATATATGTATATTTATTTGTCTTTTATTCTTCTCCAGTCCTTTGACAGAACGTTGTCATCTAGTCACTTACACTTACGAAAAATGAGAAATATTTTGACCTTCGTTTCTCGTAATGGAGTTATGCTATATGGAACCTCATTTGTCAGTACACAAATGGATCAAAACCTGAATCTGAACTATTGGAACCAAAACACTTACATGTACCATATGTAATGTTGCATTCTGCCATGTAGCGTTACAGATCCCCTTCACTGGAGCATTCTTACAGCACCCTGTATGTAAAATACTCTAGTGTGGACACGCATGTTGATAGGATCTAGCATGTAAGCACTAAAATGTTCCAGACATGCCCAAAAGACTTTCTTCCCTTTAAAACCTATGACAGGTTTTCTCAGACTCCCTTAGGACTATGATTTTTCATTTGTAATTTTTAATCTGTTATAATCACATTGTATTGTCAGTTGCTTTTCCAGACTTAGTGTTCACTGCCAAAAAGGCTCAACATATTACAGCTTGCCTTGTATCGATTAATGCAGTAAAGTGAGACTTCTCATTTTGTTGCATTAGCACTTGTTTTTATTAGGCTAATGTAACAATTTAATAACCTTGCATGCTAATGTGAGAAAATAAAGCAAGCTGTACCTACTCTCAGTAGTTATAAAGGAGAGGATTGGATAAATGAGGCTCTTGCAGTACCATTGTCCCATTTTGCTTAAATTTTGCTCTTGTTTACCCTAGAATAAAACCAGAACTAGACTAAAGGAATATTCAGTTTGAGAACAAAAATGTGCTACAATCGTGGACAAAATTCTACTCTTGGCTATGTGGATAGCTCACGACTATGGAGTTGTTTTAAATAACTTAGTGACATGCAATTGCCTGGACCATAGCTAGGTATAACTACACAGGATTTGGCCCCACAGACCAAAAATTTACATCAGCTGAGAAACAGACTCCTTTACGGTAGCTGCTAAATATCCCCAAAGAACAGGGCACTCCTAGCAAGGCAGGTGGTATTTAAGACTCTAACTTTGTATGATACAAACTCTTGCTTCAAGCCTATTGCATTGTCTTGCCTGCCTATTTCTTGCCCACTGTTATTAACCTTCTGAAATCTGACAATATGTGCCAGTTCCAAAGCTTTGGGATGTAAGGGAAGTTTTCTTGCAGATTTCAGTGGATCAACACAAAAACTATGCAGAGAATTAAGTTCATTTCCCTTGTTTAGTGTTTCAGGGATTCTGGGCTTTAGAGTAGCAGAAAGTCCTAGACTTGCTGGCGTTAGGGACATGTTGTCGTGTGCAGCTGCTCAGAAGTCAGCGAAGTCCCTGTTTCCACCAGGGAGAGCAGTACCATCCATGGGAGTACTGCCAAAGCGCCTGGGACAAGTGTTGCAGGGGTGTTTCTCTGAAGGCAGCCAAGGTAACAAAAGGGATCTTTGGGATTTCCCTGTAGGAGAGCAGGAGCATCACTTGATATATATGGGATTCTTTGTGAGTTTATGGCAAAGAGAAATGTTTCTTCATGGCTATATATGTATGTTTTCTTTGTTGATGAACACAGAAGTGTTAGGCAGGCTCAGCTCACTGTATATAGATAGCTGGCAAGAATGTGGTATTTTCATTAAGTATCCTTAGTGACGCACGCTTAAGCTTTACAGCAAATGAGACCATCAGAGCCTAAATGTAAATTCTTTCATTAAGTACATTATTTCGTCGTTTCATTAAGTAACATAAGAATTTTAGCTTGAGAGACAAGATGCTATTTAACACAGCAGTTACTGGGGGAAGAACTGCTTTATCCACGTGACTGTCTTCACCACTGGTTTTGAAAACTAGCAGATTTGTGCTTGGCAAGAAGGCAGCAACCTGAAATTACACCACTGTTGCATAACAGAATATGCCTCTAAGCTAAAAATTAAATGTGGATACATTAATACCCTACAAAGTTGTCTGTAACAGCAGCCAGAAGAATATGCAAGGGAAATGAAAGCTTCAGGGCTTAATCCTGATCCATTCCAATCCCAGAGCATCAAAGATTAGTAACAGCCTTGGAGACGCAGCTGTGTAGCACGACAGCGAATGCTTGCCACTGTCCTCCTCTTTCCCCCACATACACAGAGGCAGCCTGGAAAGCGGTGGCCAGTGTCGTGCAGCTGGTCTGTGAAATCATAGTAGCTAGTAACACTTCTAGGCTTATTCATTAGCATGTGAGTGATGGACAATGTGGGAAGCTGGTCTGATTTCCGTGTCATTTTTAAGGTAGTCAGCAATCTGGAGGCTCAAAAAGTTCGGGATAGAGAACCATGGGGCTGTTCAAAACTCTACCAGTTTGATGACACCAAAGCACTTTGAGATCGGTGAGTTCAAGCTGGTTCCTCTTGGCTGCTCGCATCCCAGTTCTTACTGGGCTCCCCACACAGAGCTATAAATGCAGCTGGCCCTTGATCTCTGCAATAGCATACAGCACACAGGATAGCCACTCTGCAGCTGTTACAACTGCCCACAGGCTATCAGGATAGCAAATGTCTTCTCTTTCGACCCTTTCAAGGGGCTTACTCTAGCTGCTATACTAAATGGCAGCAAATACATATTTATATCCCTGGCATAGTGAGCCCATTGGAAGGAATGCTTGACTCCAAACTTGCACTAGAGACTAGATCTGTATATTTAGTGAGTGACCAAACTGTTGGTAGCTGTGAATGCGCACATGGCCTCTATGCCAGCAAGATGGAAGCTTGTCTCTCTTGCAGACAGATCTCTTAATACCTTGATCCACCACTACTTTGAGTCAGGAAACTGGTGCAATACTGTTTTCTCATTACAATGAAAGTACAAAAATAGTCAAAGCTGGAATTAAAAACCTCCTCTCAGATACACACAGTTTCATCCTCCTATTTGTGATGGGATTGTCTGTTTTTTAAAATCAAGATTGAGATGGCAGCTAGCAGCAACTGAGTGAAAACAAAGTCTTTTATAGGTGGAAGGTATGTGGGACAGAAACCGCAGCTTCTTGCCTCACGAGTGCAGTGCTGAGCAGACCGTAGACTCTAGGGCAGGAATTGCCAGCGTTTGTTCAGACTTCTGCTGGGAGCAAATTTTCAGAAGTGATTTTACTCAGAGCATGTTTCTCTGGCTCCAGAGCTAGCTCTGGATGTAGGAGGATGTTAATTTTCTGCTTGCAATCGGTTTCCTATATAACTGTAGCCTCCTGGTGTCTCAACAAAACACAGAAGGAGCAGTAGTGTGGTCTTAGCGAGGTACTGTGAGTGTCAGTACGGTACAGGCTGAGAGCAGCTCTGACACTAAAGCAACAGAGGCCATTTATGTACTGAAGAGAAATAGCCATTGTCTCGTCAGTCACTGCAGAGCTTCTAGGAGCTGATTGTGAGCTCTTTGTTAATAATCATTATGATTAATTACGTAGCTGGCACAAGGCAAAGGAAACTTCTTGTACAAGTAACAACAGCAGACTTAAAAACAACTGCCATTTTTTCCTGCGTGCCCAGATGTAAAACTCCTCTAGAGCCAAGAAGTATCAGAGGCAAGAAAATATTTTAAAACCTTCTCCTGCTGCTTTGTGTTTCATTTCTGTTTATTTCCTTTGTTCAATAGACTGGAAAGACTGCAGTGGAAGAGAACCTCGGCACAGGGGACACACTGAGGCCCTGGAACGTCTCCTTCAGCAGGTTCGAGCAGCTCATCAGCATTATAATTGCAGAGGTAAGGATAAATATCTATGTGGTAGGGCACCAGCTGAAGCCTCTGTGGCGCCTGTAATTTTAGCAGTTTTCTAACTAGGTCATACCTTCTCATTCATCAGGAAAGGAAAGATATTAATATTGGCCCATCTGGAATCACTTTAGCGTGCTATCTTGCTCTTAACCCTTGAAATTAGTTGGATGAAAGCATCTGAAAGCTAGAATGCACACAAGCACAGACACACCCTTTCTCCCTCTGTACCCTACACACCTATTGATTCGTTTTTTCCTACAAATTAGTTTCACACAGGATTCCACTAAAAGGTTTCAAGCATCTTTCTTTTATTTTTTCATATAAAGAAATACTTTAGAGAGTTAACAACTATTTTGGATCAAAACGGGGGACTTGGCTGCCTCCAAATGGAAGACACTAAGTACTCTAGTGGATGCGATGCCAATCTATAATGAAAAATACTCGCACAATGCAGTGGGAAGGTAAGACTGCTACGTTTTCAAATAGAATGGATCAAACTAGGAGAAAGTTCAAATCTCAGCCAGCTCTTTGCTCGTCATTCATGAGAAACAGACTGTGCCTTTAATGCTCAAGAGCCAAGGCAACAGCTTGGCATTCTTTTTAAAGCATATATAAAAACTCCTGTTCTATACGGGTTGTTGAAAAGTACTATTTATTTTCTTAAAATAAACTTCTAACTGGAATAATGCTTCATTGCAAAGGAACTTATTTGAAACTGAAAAGTAGAACTACCATGAAGTTTTCATTTTTCTTCACCTAGTATGACTGTTATGTCATGCTGCATCAACTGATTTAAAACCATAGAAATACTTAGGGCTAAAATAATCTGGCTGAAATGGAAGGATGCGGCCTTTGTTCTTTACGTGCAAATATGTCACCATCACGATGATCCACAGTCTGCCACAACCCATTGTAACCATAGCAACTTAACTATTCAGCTATGTTGTTTGGAAAGGGAAAGGAGATACTGCAAGAAATGTTGTTTCTCTAATTAAAATCCATACAAGCATTATCACTTGCAGTTGGTCTTGCTACTGAAAATACAGACGATGTATTCTATCTCTTACATAGCTTTTTCATGCTATGGAAGATGTCTTTCTTCCATGGTACAGTTTTTCCCTTCTGCAGTTAGTGCGTATCTCAGGTCTTTCAGGCCACCTTCCTAGTCAACAGGGAATAAGTGCTGGAATATCTGAGAATATTCTCAGTATAAATTGTTTTACTGACATACCAGCCCAGAACAGAAGCAGTTATAAGCAACATGCAGAAAATCCCTCCTTTTGAGAATCTGACACCAGTGCCTGGTTCTCATAGAATTCCACTGCTCCAGAAATTAACCCCAGTCTCAAAGCAAAGCACAGACAACTCCGTTGTTGATTTCCCAACTCCTTTTTCTTAAATAATAAATAACAACAGTACAGAAGATCTGTTTAGCTCAGAGTATTTTCTTGCATGTGTGAAAGAGGATGTGGGAGCTTACATGTGGCGGTACTACACTGTGGAGTCAGCCTGAGCAACACCCTTGCCTCCAACCAAATAAAAATCTCATAATTGCTTGTAATGCTAGTATTACACAGTAGTACATTTTGGATAAATCAAGACTGTAACATAATAGGAGAGCCTTTGGAACCTGTCTTAAATATATGACTGATGTCAATCCCTGTATTTCAGTAATCTGGTAAAGAATCAAGAAAAAGAATTTGCAGGAAAAGTAAGAATTATGACATCACTTTGACTCTGAAATTTGATTCTGGTATTTACCAACGCCAGTGAAATCTGAGGATTTTGATCAAGGATCTGAGATAAGCTACTGTATATGACTGGAAAGCCTAACTAATGGCTTTCACTTCATTTAATACAGAGATCTGAGCTAAATTCTTAATTAATGTAAATGAGCATGATTCTACTGACATGGATAGAAGGCAGCATGGATATGCTCTTACACATAAGCTGAGGACCTGCCCAGGCATTTATCCATTCTTTACCATGCTTCTCCTTAACACAGTCGTCTTTGATTGCACATTAATATTGTAACCATTGTCTTCCTCATTTGCTTTAAAGATGTCAGTAAATAGCTGGACGCTGTTTGCAGAGTATCCTTGAATCTTCTTACAACCACAGATTTGCTGTGGTTTGTAAATGAGAGAAGAATCAAGCTCTGCATGAATTAAAGCTAAGTGAAGACAGAGACGGGACTCAAAGCTGGGGTCTTTGCATCTTGGCTTTTCACTGACTCCTCTGCGGGATATCACACTCATGATGCTCAGGCTGGCTGAAGGAGGGTGGAGGGGGAGTGCAAGGGAGATAGAAGAAGATGAGAGGGTGGTCAATCTAAAAGGTCTGCCATTACTTGGATAAGGTAGGCAAAAGCTTCAGAACACAGAGGAGCTAGAAGAGCAAGCCTGTGTGCTATTGCTCCAGCGTGATCTGGGAGGGTTAAATTGCCCAGATTCCAGGCAGATCTCTTGCCCAAGTCTGTTCATTCAGGCTTTGCACTGCAGCCTGCCTTTTGCCCCATGCTTTGCATTTCAGGGGCTGAAGGAAACAAGCTTACCAAAATACGAGGAAGAATACATTGGAATGTACAGTGAGTTTAAGAGCTTTTGGAATTAGATCAGCTGTTGCTTTTGAACCTGCTCTGTGATATGATGAAATCTCCTAGGGAATTACTTGGGAAGCTTTGCTTTCATCTGTTTAATCTTCTGGAAAACCCTGATGATTACAAACAACAGTCATCCATTTGTCTTCATAATACCATGCTACAGACTATCATAACTGAGTTACTACAATTGTATGTCCTGGCAACACTTCAAATGTATTTTTTAAGTATTTTTTTCTTGAAGATCATTCTTTCTAAACAATTCTGAGTAGGTTAAGTAATTGTGTGGTGCTTCATTACCAAAGGAACCCAAATCTTCAGTAAAATGCTTACCAGATATTTTCTTTCTGAAATTTGGTTGAAACATATTTTACTAGGGAAGTCAGAGGTGAAATAAAAATTTCTATTTGTAATTTGAGTCACAAGCAGAGCATGTAACTTTATTGTATTTAACAAAGAGAAGGCTCTCTGATTCCACAGGGTGTTTAAAATGTTTAGATTATAATTATTTGTGAGAATATACAAAAGCAGGCTTGAGAGCCAAGCCATAGACTGAGAAGTTCAGGTAGGGAATTTAAGAAGCTACTATTTCAGCTGCTGAGCCTGACTTCGTAATCCAAAATATACGCCCAGTAATATGACTGTCACGCCGATAGCTTCTTCATGAGATACAGAATTTTCTTTTGAAAGACATCCCACCTTGAGGTGAGGTAATACAGAATCTATCATGGCCTCAAGCTATTGAGGTGCCTGACCACTACTTATGCCTTTAACTTCTGTGTGGAATTATGTCTCCATGTACATTATCCCAGTGTCAGTTGTCTGCACTGCTAAAAATGCGCAGCGTTAAATTGAGTTTGAATTTGTCTGGAAGTTTCCAGCTGTTTGATGTATTCTCATAAGATTACACAGTTTGTGAAAACTCTAAACCCCATTCATGCCCTCCACCAGGGTTTCAGTGGGATCTAGCTCATCTTGTGCTAACCGGCTTCCTCATGCAGGGTCACCCTAAATGATATTTAGCTGTTCCACAGGCTGCCTGATTCGTGGGGCTAGCATCTCAGATAATTTTGCACTGAGGTAATTCTATTTACTTCACATCTTCCCCACTTGAGGAGAGGCACCCACTTGTCTAGTGATAGGACGAAGAATTCCAGATGATCTTCCTCCTCAGAGAAATGGCACAGCATAACAGACATTCCTCTAGAGCACAGACCCCAGATGCATACTAGCAGCCTGGGCATGCAACTTTGTTCTTATTCTTCCACTTCCAGCTCATGTTGCTTTCAAGTATCTGTTGTATTTAAATGAACTGCAAAGAAACATTTATATGTCCTACCTGAAGAGAGAAAAACTGTTAATGTTGTGAATATACACTTGTAGCTAATTGCCTACTTCAATCCAGGTTTGAATGCTTCTGATCTAAACCTAATCACTGCAAATTCTCTAATCTCCGACACTATTTGTTCGCTCCTGAGCCTCTATTAAAAGAGCCCACAACTCTGTTGCTGTATCATTAACTAATATAAGCTGCTTTTGTTGTTACTTGTGCTTTTCTATAAAGGTTACTCTCCGTTATTTATTAGTTAATTAAATAACAGACAAAGTTCCATTTCCTGTAGATCCAAATTATCCTCTGATCTCAGCTCCATGGTTTTTGACTTCTAGACTCACTACGCTGTAAAACAAAAGCAAACAGCAATGTAGGAGAGTTTACAGTCTCCATCTAGTTTTACATTATTTCTTTTGCTGTTGGCTTGTGCAAAGCTGTGGACTAAACCCAAGCCACTGAATAGCCCAATAATATATATTTCACTTGTAATGTGCCCTCTTATTTTAATGCTGCAGTCTCTGGGTGTTTTACTCAGAATTATGTTGCTTTGCCTTCAGCAATTTCCTCCTCCATTCCCTCCATCCTTAATATAGAAGAAAATAAAAATTGCATAATTAGAATGGAATTTATATTCCTAAATTGGTCTTAACCTTGGAAGAAGGAAACTGTAAGACAGGAGTTTTCATGTAGCATTTGGTTTACATTAATGTGATATAATGAAAAAAGTTCACAGTAAAATAAAAATTATCTGAGGACATAAGGATAGAAAAGCAAATGAATTTTTTTAAAAGGAAAAGAAAACCAAGATCAGTTGCATTAAAGGAGCAGTCATGGATTTGGATGAGTCTGTTCAAACTAAACTGAACAGTGCATTGGAGAATACGCCATGGAGAACAAGTTTGCACTGGAAAGACAATAGATTTGATGATCTAATAAGTCTCATACATCTGAATTGTATGATTTCACCCCAATAGAAACTTGTTCTCTTTGTACTTGCTGTTCAGCAGAGTGGTAATTATTGCTAACAATGTGTCTTCTTTCTTTGGTTTTCAATGTGCAAATTATGGTGCAAATTTATTCTTCATTTAAAAATATGTTGAGCACTTCCACAGATGGGGTTTTGACAGGAGCAAATTTAGATGTTCATTAAATGTTCAAACTTAGAACTCACTAGGGAGACACAGATAGACACCTCCTATTTTGCATCGGAGGTAAGTGGGAAATATGTTACTCTGAAAGCACCTAAGCAGACTGATTAGCAGCTTTCAGCAAATAATTCTTCATGAGTCATATTCTTCCCCACTGGAGAAGGGTGTCCCTCAACATGTTTCGCGCTTCAGTCTGGATGGGTAGCCATGCTTCATCCACATAAAGTCAGATCCTGGAAAACTGAGATGTAGTTTCACAGTTAGATTTTTTCTTTTTGTCTTTCATTTCAGATCACAGTGAATATCTAAAGAATTAACTCTTTTTTTTTAAATTAAACGTTTCTGCTGTTTCTCTTACAACAGCATTAACAGGAGGGACGTCGCAAAAGACAATGCAAAAAAAATCCTGAACAGTTTTAAGCGCCCGTTCCTTTTAAAAGCCATATGTGCACGACAACAACTGACAGTGCATTATACATGCAGCAATCCAGCGCGTTCCTGACTGCCATCTATTGGCATACCCTCTAAAGTCCGCTTCAGGTATACAGGTGGGCACAGCTGTTTCACAGAGCTTGTGAGTTTCAGTTCCCACTGGAATATTTTTCTTTGGCTTACAAGGAAAATCAGACCATGCACGAGGGAAGGAAAGACATTAAGTCAAATTCACAGAAGTGAAAAATAATACAATGTATAAAAATTTAACCACATTTTTTAGAATATTGGGGAAATATCTGAATTTATACAGTTCTTCTATTGAGAGCTGGTCCAGAGATCCTTGCGGGCACACAGCAGGTCCGAGCTTTGACATGAAGTGACCAAATGAGTTAAACACCTCTTCCTTGGATTCCAGATTACTAGGGAGCAAATGTAACTGTGAAAGCTCTGAAGCAATACAGGTGAGTGGAAATTGTTGTGACAGGGAGAAAAAGATCCAAACAAAAGCACGTGCATTTAATGTGATACAGAGAAAGTTGAGGGTCAATCCACTTGTTTCATCAAAGCTTTTACTTAGATTAGACTGGTGATACCGTGATGTTAGTGATTGCCAGGGCACCAGTTATTCACTTCTTAGAAGCTTATCGTGTATATGGACAGAAACTGAGGAATTACAACACCCTAAAATGTTGACTGATGGTTCAATTCTCTTCTTGGGTATTTGAGACCACTTGCAAAACTCATACCCATTCAGAACATTAAGGATACATGGTACTGGTTCAAGCTATACTTTGCTAAGGAGCAAAGCATTTTTACCAAGCCTGAGTTTGCTGCAAGTGAGGAAGTTATTTGTTGACATGTATCACTAAGATAATGAAAATATAAGCAAAAGGTTGTATTGGAGCATGTTTCTAAATGTTGTTTTTTGAAAGCAATATAGTGGGCACTGACTGAAATACAGTATTGTGGTTCAAGAGGCAAAGGTTCTTTATGAGATACTAACTGAAACTTAACTGCCGGGTTTGGTTTGCTTTTTATTTTCCATTTTAGAAAGTTCTAAATTACAGAATGCTGGTCGCAAGCAATCCGTTTCCAGAAGCCTGAAGCACCTTTTCCATTCATCGAACAAGTTTGTGAAGACCCTGAAACGGTTTGTCATTCATTTAATCTCCCAAACAGTCTGAGTTTTAGCAAGCAGTTGTTGCTTTATGTAATAGTGAAAAGCACCTTAGAAATATAAGTGAAGATGCCACTAGCAAAGAAAGAGCAATCAATCAGAATGAACCTGATTAAATCACTTACATGTAAGACTGGTGCAGCTGACAGGAAAATAATGCCCCAGTTCCTACTGGAATCAATAGAACCTTCTCAGTGTTACTGTTGGAAATGGATTCGAATTGTAACAGTGTGAAATATTCTGTGCAAACACAAAGGGCAGTTCCTGAGATATCTTGAAAGTACTGCCCCGGTTGCTACTCAGTAATGAAACTATTGTATTTATTTCATTAATAATATAAAATGCAGGACTCAGATAACATGTTTTAATAGACTACTGGCAACAAGCAACACATCTAGAATTCTGTAGCCTCTTTAGCTAGGTTTGCAACCCGGTGTGGCCCAAACAACCCTCCGCCTTGAAAATTTGTTTTAGCACATGGAAGTTGCGTATGGTGGATTATTTCTTCTTTCATTGCCAGGAGTGTTCCATTTGCCTTTTTGCCTTTGTATTTTGATAAGAGTTTGATTCTTTCAGAAGAGGTCTCCAGAGCCTTTAAATTCCCTAAGGCAACTACTTAACATATATAACTAATTGCAAGGGTAAATATTGAGAGGAATGATCTCTATAAACAGTTTTGCAGATATGCTGGCCAAATTACACTCAATTACACTAATGTAAATCCATAATAACCTGCCAGATTTCAGCTGAGTTACTTCACATTTACTCTGAAGCAAACGAGGGCAGAACTAAGCCCATTAATAATAAAAATTTTGGTAAAATTTCTGATTTCAGTGGAGGCATAAAGCCTCCATTGTGTACTGTTTACTCTGGCAAAATTGTTACTAAAACCGATGACAGAGGCTTGCATAGATTCATAATTTCTTTGATTCCTGTAGTCTCACATCATCTAAAGTGATAAGCTTCCCAAATATTTTTCAGAATTCACTGGCTGAAGATGTATGATAACACAGAAGTTAAGACCAGATGATTCAGTTTGTCTCCTCAGAACTTAACATCTATGATGCTTTGACTGAAAGCATCATGCTTTGGCATGATGCAAACAGACATGAAAGGTGCTTGACAGTGTTTCCTTCTTTCTTTAGGGGACTCTACTTATCTGTTGTATTTTTTTACAAAGACAATTTGTTAGTAACCAATGAAGATCAAATCCCAATTGTGGAAATCGATGACTCTCACAGTAGTTCAGTTACGCAGGATTTCCTGTGGTTCACAAAGGTAATGGGAGCCTCGTGTCATATATTGCTTCTACAAATTTGTCGCTAGCAGTGCATAGGCCTTAGCTCATCACTCTGAATATATGAAATAATGTCATTAAAAAGCTAAATGATGAAGTGCTTTACCTTTCACTCACGTTAAAGTGCAATTTTCACAAACCATTTATGTGGGTTAAATTCTGACTGGGTCACTGACAGTGGCACGATTAGCTTTTTTAAATGTGTGATCCTACATAAATGATTGCTACTTGGGTAAGTAAAGGTTTCATGAACACTTAGAGGAAAAGCCTAAAGAAGTAACTGGAAGTTTTAAAGTTGGTATTATTGTTATGCCATCATTCAAGGTATCCTCACACTATTTTTTTCTACCAGAAAACAGTAGAACAGTAAATCAGTTTTACACAGTAGTCTAAAAGGAATTGAAATAGGTGCATGATGTTTACAGAAAAACTTCTGTGTCTGATTCAATACCTGTTTTGTGTTTATCTAGACAACTCATTGCCATCCACAGACACTCAAAATGAGCAATGTCTACTGATCCTTCCAAGTCCATAATGCATTTAGTTTCATTTCTGCTTTTGTAAATGCTGAGAACAAAAACTGATGGAACTGGCTATATTTTTGCAGTTGTCTTGCATGTGGGATGATATCAGATGGCTAAGGCAGAATATGTCTATATCTGTGTCCTCATCAACAGCACTTCAAGCCAGGCAAAAGATGCTTTCAGCAGCAGCACAGCTACAGGTTGGTTGCATCGCATATTTCTATTAACTTAGTGACTTTCTGATCTCGAAGGGACAGTGCTGCCAGCTGTCCTATGTTTCACCACTCCCCACTGGTCTCTTCTTTGGAGCAGCAGTAACATCTACAATGAAATGCGCTACTGAGCCTCTCTTGCCAGCTGGAAGGAAGGAGTTACGTTAAAAGTAAAGAGTAGGAAAGGAAAGGAAAGAAACAATAATGGCAGATGAAGAAACAAACAGATATGAACCAGTAAATAATGACCACAGATAAGCCTGGGGTTTGCCGATTGGGAATTCAAGAGTTATATTCCTAATATTTGCTGCTCAAAAGCCTCTTAGAAGGCCTATTCTTTATTAATTTTTAATATAATTATGAAGCATTTAACCTCTGGGTAGGATTTAGCACGAGGGAGTGCTATACGGGAACCTGCGGCAGTAGGTAGCTTCTGTCCATGTGACAGCAAGGACAAGTCGACAGCCGAAGTTGCCAGAATAGTACTCTTGGTTCACTCATGGCTTGCAGACTGCTCAAGGACAGCTTCTAGGGCAGAACTACACTGTTTGACACACAGGAAGGCTATGCCGTTGTGGATTGTCAGCAGGGAAATAAAAACTAATCTTTCATTAAGTTCTTAATTGAGCTGCCAAAATTTTAAAGGTGAAATGTACCTTTGTGCAGAGAACCAGTCAGAGACCTACTTGGACCCTTAGAAACAGAGACTAAGAGAGATGAAGTGGTGCATAGATCTTGTGCTGACCGCTCAGCACAGCGGTAGGGACAGCAGCACTACGGGCACTGTTCGTATCTTGCTGTCAAGGCGTAGCAGTGACTGTCAGGATGGTTCCGTTCCAGCCTGTGCTACAGGTACTACCTGAGTGGTACTGAACAGGCCACTTAACCCTTCTGTGTCTGGTCCACTATTTGCTATGCAAATAGTAATCAGTTTCTCCAGCAGAACATTTTTACATTTATTGTAAAGGTTTTGAAGAATGGGTTTCATGATAGCAGCAAATCTCTAGCTGGAAGGCAGGCATTTTTATAAAATTTTTACTTTTGTGGGAAAATATGTTTTAAAAAAGATGTGCGCATGATTCTTACAGAAAAATTATCCAGGCCTCAGTTTCTCCTACCTTTTGTTTGAATGTCACCAAAGCTTCCCAGAAAAATCTCTGGTACAGTCATGGAATTAATGAAGATCTTCATATTGTTTGGCTCATGTATTAGCCACAGAGCCACCCCTCTTGTTATTGCCAGTCACTGCAATAAGCTAGGTTTTATAGCAGCTGTGAGAGCCAGATACTTCGTGGCCATTATTAAGAATATCCATGTGGGCTTTGTTTTACATCTTTTGGCAAAGCTGTACAGGAGAGTAGTCTTCCTGGGCAACCACCTGCCTGGACTGATTTCCCCAAAGTATCCCGAAATATATGGAATGCCAGTCTGCTGTACCTTTATTGGAGGACCACCTGTATTAAGCAGCAGCTGCTTGTCAGTCTTTTGAGCTGTCACTAGAGCAACTTTTAATTGTATCTGCTGAATGTTCCCTCTGGTGTGGTTAGCCCAGCTTCGGTAGAACATACTCCTTTGGTTAGCTCAGTTTCATTCCCTCCATGCAGATCGCCTTTAACAGACCGTTGCTAGTATGCATGGACTGCCCTGTAAGATAACCAAGATTCCTACAACATTGTGTTGTTATTTGCTACCAGAGATGTTAAGAGCAGAGTTGAAGCATGGAGATATAGCAAATGTGTCCATCTGGTACATTGCTCTGTTGAATTTCTGGCAAATTTATTGTCCTTAACATTTGTTCTTTAGCTTGGTCCCCTGATGAACACAGGGATTGTCACCGACCTGCCAACCTCTAATGGTGTGTGGCCTAATGGGATCCACCAATGGAAGGATCCCAATAAAGTTTATATGGTTGAATATGTTTTATTGAGGCAGTTAATAGACTGACTCCACAGGAATTTAGGGCAGAATGCAAAAGATCAGAGACAACACAGCTGCTAAAGGACTAGATCAGTAGATTCAGAGACAACAGGGACTGTAACTTTGCCTGTTGTTACCAGCAGACAACTAAAGCAAACAAAACACAAGTGAAGCTAAACAGACACAAAACTCTTTTAGTATAAGAATTAATCACATATTCATATTAGTAGGTACCCCCATTCTCTGTGCTGGAACCCCATTCAGCATATACAGTCAGTGACAGTAAAGGACTCTCTGTTTTCATCTAGGCACATGCATATATTGCAGGGATTATTATGACAACTAGATGGCTAACATCTACCTGCAGTGATTTGTCCCACCTGTGGACACATGGATTAATACAAAATGTGTACTCAAAACACCCTGCGTCAATCAGTTATGGAGGCTAACCTCAAAAGGCAGAACAGTTAGAAAAAGAAGAGGGGAGGTGCTAATAGACATCAACAGTATGCCCTGGAGAGGGACACATAAAGCTAAAATAGCTAAGTTATGCCACATAAAGGGCAGTCACTGTGCTGACTACCTAGAGTTTATAAACAATTTAATAATACAGTTTATAAGTAAATATTGCCTGCTAAGTACAGATAAATAAACTCAGGATAATCTATCCGTTTACAATGTCATTAAGTTAATGCACAGCACTTCCCAAAACATACAATGTGCTACATTGTGAATTCAAGTTTTCATTTTAAACTACCCCCATCCCTATCCAGCTCACTGTAGATCTCTTGAAAAGTCGCAAAGTAATGAGCATATTTTAAATGTTAGGCATTTTTCTTTAAGACATCTGGGAATCTCTTCAGTGGCTGGTCACTGGATTGAGTGTGTTTGCACCTATAAGCAGATGCCTGACTGTGTGAGGAAAGGATTTTGACCAAAATATGTATTTTATGTGGAGGCTTTTAAAATTACTTTTCTTTAATCCTCACATATTTTCCTGGAGAGCTTTGCCCTGGTAGTTTGTTAGTTTCTGCTGGTTTTGTCTAGCACATTCTTGGTATCTGAAGTAAAAGGAAAAGGGTCCACATCTCTTCAAATTCCTCTGTGTTCCTTCACAAACATACCCACAGTTTAGCTCCAGAATTATTTACATTCAACACAGATATGAGGGCCTTTTGCTTTTTTTGCTGAAAATAATCTGAATGATTTTAAAACAGAGAACAGAAAATGGAGATTATAGTTAATGGCCTTAAGGAAAGCATTTGAAGTGTCCAATACGAATTATCTGGGGGTAGCAGAAGAATTTTGTATCATGTCTGACACTTTGTTATGGGGAGGTTAAGATAAGCACCTAGCTCTTCAGTAAGTTCAAATCAGAAGGGCTTCACTGATACCAAAGGAATCACCACTAGACTGACATTGAGTGCTTCTGAAAATTGCATCCTTTATCTTTATGTGACTAGGCAAAAACAGGGAGTTCTGTGCAAATAAGTTAATTGCTTTGCAGTGTTTCCTTTTACAAAGGCATTGGGTCGTAACAGTCTTTCTGATGTTCTCCATTAAATGTTGGGCTAAACACCGCTGGGCCAAATACATTGGAGGATCCACAATTCAACCCACAAGCACAGCCTAGGGAAAAACTTTTCCTTTTGTACTGAGTGATACGACTGGAGGGCAAGGGAGTGAGAAACACTGTGTGTCTGGTTTTTATTGAAGTCAGTAGGACTGATGTCCGTGAGCACAAAGTTAAGTTTCAGAAAATACCACTCTCCTGATATGAGATAAATAACTTTGATTTTATAACTTGCTTGTTTTCTAGAACTTGCTGGGAACTCACAACTTAGGCAGAGTTTTTTATGAGCCAATCAAGGATCGACATGGCAATATACTGATAGTTACTATAAGAGAAGTGGAGAGTCTTTATTCATTTTTTAATGGCAAATGGATGCAGGTATCCAAACTACAAAGCCAGAGGAAATCCCTTTCAACTCCAGAGGAGCCAACAGCATTAGACATCTTGCTTATAACAATCCAGGTAGTGCTTTGCTTCTCTTACTGTATGTTATTTGCTTTTGTAAAGCCTGTGCCAGAGCCCTGATTTTTGGAAGAGTCTTGTAGAATTTTAGGCCTTAATCCAGTGCCCAGTAAAATTAATGGCAAGGCTCCCATTGAAAGCAAAGACTTATATTACTTCCAGTGGGTCTGGGATCAGATCCTTAATATGTAAAATATCCATGAGATTCTAAAGAAATTAATTCAAAGCCCTAGAAGAGAATAGTACGGTTTCTATCAGTTTCGGGAAACCATGCTATAGAATTCTGTAGCAAGGGATATAAAAACCTCTTAAATTCTCTGGGATGTTCTTAAGCACCTATACAGACACTTACAATTTCTACACTCCATAAGATTTTTCCATCCAACCTTGAACACTAAATCTAGGTTTAAAACTTTACTGTTCTACTTAATAAACTTGTTCTGTGAGGTTCAGAGTTCCTTGGAGCCTGGTATAGTTGCTAAAGAATTCTTTACTGACCATAACCCTCCTTTAACCTCTATATAACATGCCCCTAGACTTCACCATTAGAAAAATACCAAGGTAAGGACTGATCTCAGAAGTTGCTTTGTATAGTCAGTTCAGTTAACATCATTGAGAGCTGTGGGTTTGCAGCCCTTCAAGAATCAGAGTATCTATGAACTCATGTCAAACGTAGATCACTCACATACAGATTAATGCATGTTTTCTGTAGGTAACGGCAACCTATTCTCACAAAATGCCAGTAGCCAATCTCTCTAAAACTCAGTTGCACAGTTACCCAAAACACTACAAGACAAATCGTTGTCTTAGTCCCTTCTTTAGTAACTTCAACTAGACGATGACTGCTGTGGTTTATTTTTGAATTAGAGGCACTTTCTTGGGCAGAAACTGTGCTTTTCGTACCGGAAACTGCCAAGCAATCAAAATATACATTACCAGGTTTTAGAAACATTAAAAAATTTCCAAAAGACAATAAAACTTACCTGATCTATGTTAGATTTAATGTATTAAAATGTGTTAAAGGTGTAGAAAAATGTCGATCTGGGCAAAAGTTTTATATTAGGAAACCCAAAATACAGGCCTGATCAGATTTCCATAGAGATCCTAGTGGAAAAAATGTTCCCCTAATGGTTTACACATTCCTATCTAATGCCCACCCTTTCTTGTATTACTTGTTTAATCATCGAATGGGTATTTTGTTCGTGAAGTGCTTGTGAAAATGAGGGTCTAATTGCATTGGTCAGAGCCAAGCATAGCACTGGCAGATAATTTGATGGTTCCAAGAGTAAAGGCATAAAGCCAGGCGTCTTAATCCTCGCCCACTGCAGAAGCACACATTTCTCAGGATGGCAGCAGACATAATTTTTAGGGTAGTTTTGGGGACTGCTATACATAGGCTTAAAAATGTCTCCTGGCTTCAGCAAATGTGCCTTCATTAGTAATTCCTTCTAAGCTCTACTTGTTTATCAACAAAGATTTTTGTTCAGAAAATGCAGCCATTAATTAAACTTTGCAACCCACCAACCCCCATGCTCATTGAGATCCTCCTGTTGACAGCAGGTGATAAAGAACAGGTTTTCAAGAGCTGTAGGCAGAACACGCATTTCTTTGGTGACAGTACTGGCTTATGCAGCCCAGGTGACAGCTCTTTCCCAATGCTGCTCTGCTCCACGTCTGTAGCTATATACCAAACGCATAACAGGGAACTGCCCTGGCTGAAAAACCACTGCTCCTTTTCCTGAGTTGTTTTCAGCTGAATCAGTTCCCTGACCCAGCTCACTGCTGAAATGACCAGACAGGAGTGCAGAGGTGGGTGTTATTTAAGCTAGTTTAAATACTATAGTTGTAGAAGTTTGAAACCTCAGTTTTTTAGAGCCAATTCCTGCATGACATGAAGAGGTTAGAGAACCTGGGTATGGCTTTAAGTAGAAAGTTGTCCAAGTGCATCCAAACTGCCAGAGATTATTTATATGTTTGAGCATGTGCTTAAATGTTTTGTGAATTGGGAACACTGCTGAAACAAATAGACGGCTGTAAAAATATTTGTTGCTTTTTGATCCCAAACTCTTCCGCTTATGTGGGAAAAAAAATGAGATTTTTATGTAGGACTGTTTCTCTTTAAACAGGACATACTTTCCTATCACAAACGAAGTCAGCAACGCCTCCCTCCCGGCTTGTATCTGGGTTACCTTAAACTCTGCAGTTCTGTAGATCAAATCAAAGTGCTTGTGTTGCAGAAGTTGCCTAATGTCCTGTGTCACGTTAAAATCCGAGACAACAGCAATGTCTCCAAGTAAGTGAATATATACCTATTTACAGACATATATGTAGAGAGAGGACACTTGTTTTAAGTTTGAAACAACTGATCAAATTTAACCACTAGGGCAATTTTGCCATTGCAAAATTGTAACTGCCAGCAAGGTTTGGCTCGGGTGAGTACCATCAGAGATCAGCGCTGAACTAAACAGGTGCATCTGTGTGTTTCCAGCAGTCTGAATGCTGATCCAGAATACATACATATAAGCCCATTGGTTTCTAAGGATAGCAGTCTGTGGTCGCTCAAATTCTGCACAGTGGTAATGATCTGCCATATATCTGCTAGGAAGATCATAGCCTGCAGCCCTGATTCAGTCTCCAGTGAATTCAATGTCACCCTTCCTATTGATTTTCACTGACCGTGGGCTGTTGGTGTTGGTGATTTTTCTCTCTGTTCTCTTGTGTAGTATCTGGTTTCCCGCTCTAATCCACAGCAAACATACAGCAACTGAAAACACGTAACGAGACAAACGCTATCAGCTGTTGAACTGCTGTGCTCTGGGAAAGCCATTTTCCCCTTTGTCCATTGCTTCCCTTATCTATTGGGCAAGTGCACTTATTTGCACTTCCTAGCCCTTGCCTAGTGGGCAACACGCTTTATTGGCTTTTTTCTGGAGCTTTTTAATCCCATATCATTTCAGCAACCAGCTGATAATTTTGCATGAGGAAAGAGGAACTGGATATCTACATGGCTAACACGGATATCCAGGACGTGATGGTTAATACTAAGAAAAATTTTGGAAGGAACATGAAGCATAATGCCTCAGGGTTTATAAAAATCTCTGACTCTTGAAGTTTAAGATCAGATCTTTATTTAGGAGAAAACTGTACCACATCTATTACTCATCTTGTAGTGGGGTTTCCTTTTTTTTTCCTGAATGCTTGGTGCTGGCTGCTTTTCAAGACTGAATACTGGGCAGGGTGAATTAAGGATTTGATCCAGAAAGATGATTCCCATGTTTATCAGGTCTAGAATGGACATATGTTGAGCAAACCAGGAAGTTCTTTGACTCCAGTGGTACAAAAGAGTCTGTCACAGAAATTAAACTTCCTGCTAATTGTCACTGTTGTTATTTTCAATGTATGCTTTTTAAAACATTGTGGTAGATAGGGAATGAAGTATGTGAAAACGAAAACCTGGAGCGAGAAGCCTTAGTGAAATATTTCAAAGGCAGTTGGACTTTCAGAGGTTTGCAAGGAATGTTCAGTCTGATGTACATATGCTAGAAAAATTAAACTTTTCAAAGTTAGATTTTTAACCACAAACAATCAGGATTGCACAAGTTTAGAATGTTTTGCTATATGAGGATTAAACTATCAACAGATCCCAAATGCACATAGACTGAATTCCTGCTTGTGCACTGAACTTTTGTTATATTTCTAATTTTAACTTGACTCAACATACAGAGATGAGTGGGAATGGATCCAAACACTTTCTGGCTCAGAATCTGTGGAAAGTATGGATCATACTTCAGACTGCCCTACTCAATTGTTCTTGTATGAGCTCCAGATGGCAGTGAAAGCTCTCCTTAAACAGATCAATCTACCTCTGCATCAGGTATTTTCCTTTGTGGTATTTATCACCTTCTTAAAAACTGATTCTTAAGAAGAGAACTAAAAGCTACAAACTGTAACTTGCAAGTAGGGATTAAATGTTAACGGTTGCAAGAAAAGAAAAGCAGAGAATTTTTGTATTCAGCTGTTGTAAGCGTGTGTGTGGGGAACATCTTCAATAAAAGAGTTATTTTCCTGGATATTTGAACATATAAGGATTAAGAGACAAATTTTCAATTAGCTCCTGTTTTTGCATCTGTTAGCATATTTGTGCAACTTCAGGCAGGTGCAAATAAGCACTTTTGTATGAAATGAGTAGTCGCGAGCACCTTTACCCAGCTGGCAAAGAAAGACAGGTATTTTTCCAGGCAAGCAGGGCAATTGACTGTTCTTTTGGAAGTAACAGTGAGGGTGTATGAAAGGTCTGCTGAAGACACAGCATTTTGCTATTCTTTTACACACAGATAAACGTAGCACTTCTAAAACACATAGTTCCAGGATTCCAGATTGCTGTGGGTGAGGAGAGGTATCTGGCTTCTGGCTTTAGGTTTAGGTACAAGAAATGCATATGTGAATAAATAAAGAAGTCAGGGAGGATAATCTATGATGTGAAAGACCCATGAAAAAATAAGCTAAGGAGTTTGTTTCTTGTTTACATGAATTCCATTTTATTTTGGTCTACAAGGGTAAAGAGGGCTTAAAGTAGAAGTAAATCATCTTTATATTCACTTCAAGGTCTGTTTGTGCAGCTAGAAAGATGTGGCTTTAAAATAAATTAATCTGCTTCTACATTTCTTGATTTTGAAAGGTTTAGGCTTTGCTTTTAAAAAGAAATCCATCAGTGCTGCACCTTCTACTCTGGGAAGAGCCAAGTAAGACTCAAGTAAATCCAAAATTAAGACAGATGGTGTGCTGCCTTGTGGTCAGTCACTCTAATTCAATAGGGCTCTGTACAGGTCTCTATGCTAGTGTATTTTCTTGGAGGTTATAGCTTTTGTGCATCTTTTTTTCTTCTTTCTGAGCTAGGGACTAAAATATTTCAGTCACTGTGCAATATGTGCCTTAGGCTGCAGTTCAGCCAAGCATTTAAGCTCATCTATTGTGCATGAGAGACATAAACGTGACCTTGCAGTTAAACACAGTTGAAAAGCTTTGATGACTCAGGACCAAACTTCTCTGTTAATGAATTGAATTTTTAATTCAACGAATTTATTTATGTATTTTTATTATTTTTGTGGTAAACAGAGTCATGGACAGTGACACTGGTGCACACCCAGGGTAAATGCAGCGCTGCACACAGCAGCTCTACAGCAGCCTCAGGCCAACTCCTGTGTGTGCCATTTTCTCTTGCTGCAGCACTTGTTAAACCTTTTCAATGCTGTGTTGAGGGAGAGCTGCATATTTCTCTTAACCAACCCTAAATTGAATCTTAAAGGTTTTTAATTGAATCCATTTTCATGTTTTCACATAATTATGCAATCATAATCTTGAAAAGCACATGGCATGTGATCATTTTCTGCCTAATAAGAAACATAAATGTTGTTTTCAGGGGGGTTGTGCCTGCGTGTGTTGTTTTAATGTGGAACATTGCAGCTTTAAATCTTTATTTTATGTAGTGACATGAACCCACATTTAGCCCCCCCCCAAATATTTATGTTTTATAAAAATTCCGAGCTTGATGTTGTGCAAATTTTCTTTAATGTTTTATATCATTTGGGGTGTTGTTTATATAAGTGCCATGTTGTAATTCTCTCCTATTTCTTCCCCCGCGCGTGTCCCTCTACAGGCTAAGCACTTCCGTCTGTATACACAGGAGGTGTTGGAACTGGGTCACAATGTCTCCTTTCTTCTCCTGCTCCCCGCCTCAGACGACGTCTGCACTGCCCCAGGACAGAATAATCCTTACACCCCACACTCAGGATTTCTTAACCTCCCTCTTCAGATGTTTGAACTCGGTATAGTAGCTTGCTTCACCTAGAAATATTAACCCAGTCTCCTTATAATAAAATCACAAAGTTCTATCTGTTTTCCCCCTTGTCCCAGTGGAGAGTCAATAAATCACATGATGGCTTTGGCAACAACACTACCTA
This sequence comes from Phalacrocorax carbo, assembly GCF_963921805.1. NCBI lineage: Eukaryota > Metazoa > Chordata > Aves > Suliformes > Phalacrocoracidae > Phalacrocorax > Phalacrocorax carbo. The sequence continues at coordinate 4,609,767 of NC_087528.1, forward strand.
TAACTGTGTACAAGTTATAGAGGGAGCAGAGCGGTTAAAGCGTATACTGTAGCAATCATTATTGAAATGCAAAGCATAGAGCAAAGCCCACAGTTATCCCTATGTGTCTATAAGCTTATTTGGAAGATGATGTTCTTAAAAAAACAGAACCAAAAAATTACATGCAACATAGCATGAAAGAAGATGCAAAAAACCATCCCTCTAAACTGTCACAAGAATAATCGTGAGTTTCGTAGAGGAGAATTTCTGCAGTTCCTGATTGCAGATATTCCTGCTCAAGGTCTGATGCCCTCACGACTTTGTGAAAGGTCTGAGTGGAGCTTCCCGCATGAGGGTCATCTTTTTCCTTCTGATTCCTGGAAAAGTGCAGGAGACTCAGTCCTATTGCTGTGGTGCAGGAAAAGCCTGTTACTGTGAAAAATGCTGAAGCACTGGGCTTGAATCTGTCTCTTTAGGGAGCACAACCTGTGCTGTAGCAGATTCAGCCCTCGTTCCACTGCATTGCTGACTGGGTAAGAATTCCCCAAAACAGAGTTTTCCAGGTGTCTCACAGAAGGCATAAGATGCTTTAACTTCAAGGTCCTCTATGACTAGTTTCTTTGTCTTTGGTCCACAGAGAAAAGAAAGGTTCCACATAAAAGCAGCTCATAAAGACTTAATAGTGCTTTTTAGAAAGAATACTATAAGTATGGGGATGGCTGAGCGTTACACATGTCTCCTGTTTCCTTCTGGCATGTAAAACTGGATATCTTTCTTTCCTCTGCCTTGGAGAAGAAAGATATGAGCCAAACTGATGGAGTCAGTACCCAAGAAGCCACTGCAGAATAGGTCTCTAGTGGCAACTGTGTCCTCAGTGTTATCTCTCTCAGGTGTTTACGTGACACCACTACCATCACCATCCTATTCCCTATGTATCATTGCTAAGTGCCGTTGGAGTCACTAATGTACACGAATGATGATTAGATGTTAATGGCGGGTCTTACCAAGACTACATTTCTGCAGTCATGACAGATTGGTGACCTACCAACATCCAGCAACGCAAATGTCATTCGGATCAGGCAGGAATATATGACCGTGTTTATGCCACATCAGCCAGAGCACGCAAAGTGGTGGCTGTGACAACTTTAGGTGTTTATGCGGGTTGTGGGAGGGCAGATGACAGCTGAGCTGCCATAAAATTATGAGTGGTACAGAGAGACAATACATGAGCTGGTGTAGTCTGCCAAGGAAAAGTTCAGAAGAAAACTAACGTAATTGAACTAGAAAAGTTAGTTCCTTGCTTTGGGTCATATGGCCATGGCTGTAGTGCCCTAAAGCCAGACCTACTGTCTTCTTGACACACAACCCTGAAGACTACAGTTAGACTCTGAGCATATCATTCCCACGTGTGAGAGGTGACCACTGCGTTCACTGTGCAAATTAATGCAGGAAGCATATTCACCTCTGGTGAAATGAATCTCTGCACTAGAGGTTCTGCGGGCTATTTAATTCTTACTATGTGGTACACAGACCAGGGACAGAGTCATTCTCACTTCTGGGGCATAATTTGCATCGGGCTGGCAAAGCAATAGACACTCAGTGGGATGGTGTGGTGCAGATAAACATACAACGGAGTAATCTCTGAAAAGGCATTTTGGGTGCCCGATCTCTGTTTAGCAATGTTGCTGCAGAGGAAAAGCAGTTCATGGTGGAGAAAACAGTATGGAAAGCTGAATTTTACTTTTGAGTATTTTTTTTTAAGTAGGCAATCATCCGGCCAAAGGCAGATGACATTTCTATATGACATATATATATGTATCCCTGATGTTCTATAAAGCGACTGTGATTCACATCTCAAATATTAGAAGCTTCCATTCCCCATTAGCTGGTGGCTACCAACTATATAATTGCATAACCACAAAAGACTATGTTGAAGTAACATTTGTTAAAGTAACATTAAAGGGTCTGACTTAAAACCACAAAGGCTAGAAACTTCAGCACTGAAGTTGAAACCGCAGCTGTAATTCACTCAAGAGTCCACCACATATGGCATATATACTGCAAGACCACACACTATTCAGACTAGATCCCTGCAATATCTAGGCATCATTGGGAAACGAAAAGGTAGAATTCTTTCTTCCACTCTTTTTTTGTGGGATTTCTATGTTCAGATTAGGCCTTTATTGTTATGCTAATGATGCTTCTGTGGTTGGATTTCTTAGTTTGAGTAATTCTACTCAGTTATTCTTACCATGCTGTTTGCAAGGGATAAGTAGATATGTGGCACTGGTTTTATTTCTGTTTTAATATTTATGATATATGATATCATATAAATGTCACATCTAAATATATGACATTTAGAATATATGCAGTTTACACTTGAAACACCCTGAAAAATATCATGCCACAATCCAGAAAAGCAGCAGCAGTAAGCCAACTGGCATTCACTGCTCTAACAAGATCACGCTGTGTGCTTGCATTTACTGAAGCACCAATGAATGGGGAAGTATTTCTGAAAACTTGTTCTCCCTCAGCAAGTTTCGGTATGTCTGTACGGCGGTTTGCAGAGATAACTCACAAGTTTTGCCTGAGCAATTGCAGGTTCTGGAAGAATGTAGCTTTAAGAGGCCAGGTAAATTACCATTTGCAGAGCTCTGCGGCACTGTAGCGTTTCTGTCTCTGCTACCCAGTTACCTCTTTTAGAGGTAGCTCAGATAGCTCTGTGCTACTCCAAAGTCAAATTGCACAAAGCAAGAAGTTATTTCTGAACTTTCTGTGTTACCCGTCTGCTTGGGAGTTCAGAGGATGATGTGCGGTAACACCTAAGAGTTTTAATTGTTTCACCCAAACTGTGATTCCACTGAAATGCTTTTACTGCTGAGTAATTTATATTTAAGTTACTGATTTAAGCTAGCCTAGCCCAAGAGAAAGTTACCATTCTTCGAAATGATACTTTCTTTCTGAAACACTCAATTGAAAAAACTAAAAGACGAGTTCCATTTTCCAGTCGTGTCACTACTTAAGACATTATGAGCTATAAAAGCTTCAGAACCAGCCTTTCTGATTAAGGTTATCAAGGGCAAAATAGCCTCTGGAATTGCATAGTAAGGACCTGATTACTCCTTCACTTAGATATAAATTAGAAATTACTCTTTTGACATGGGTGAAGTTACAGAGTAAATCCGGTGTAAATGAGAGGAGAATTAGAGCCTGCATTATTTATTTCAGGCTTAACATAACCCATCCAGAGAGTTAGTAATTATTTTTCATAAAATTTGTGTTCTGAAAGCTAAGGATTTCATATTTCATAACCAGAATATAACAGTGTTGCCTTTGCACTTGGTCTTTTCACAGTCCATTTTTGCTGTTACAAGGAAAAATTTATAAGCCTGTATTGCCGCCTTTCTGCTGTCATAGAGCTGGACTCTCTGAAAACCCAGCAATCCCTAAGGGAGGCAATTTCAGACAGTGAAGTCGCTGCAGCCAAACAAAGACACCAGCAAGTTACAGACTACATACAGGTAACAGTCTGTTTCTGACTATTCCAAGGAGATTTTAAGGTGGCTTTCTTAAAAATTGCATAGTGCTGTAATTTGAAATCTAAATGGAGAATTATTCACAGACATCATAAAAAAAGCAGTTGTATCAAATGTGCAATTCTGTTTTTATGAAATTCAAACCCAGAACATTATTTCCTTAGTTGTTGCTTTTATACAAGGATTTTTATGGGTAAAATCAAATGACAGTTATATTAGACTGTTACAAAGAAATGTGTCAGCCTGCTCGTAAAACTCGCTCCCATCTAACGTGAGGTAAGCTCGTACCACGCTTGGGCATTCGTTTGTGAAATCGTTCTTCTCTTTGTGAATTGAGGACATTTTTCACCATGATAAATTGCCAATTAAAAAAATTAAAACGAAAATTCAGACTAGGTTGTGGAGCCAATCTTCATCAACAGTACCACAGTGAAGAAAGCAGTTCTGCGTTTAAGATGGTAACCAGCGCCAAAAGCGTCCATAAGTCTGTCCAGCACCATGCAGTGCTACTGCTTCGGTCCCCCAATGCAAAAGGATCACAGATGTTATCATACTTGCCTATCTTGCTTATTCTCTGTCTCTCGCACTGATTTTCCTGTACTGTTCCCAGATCAGGACTCTACTTGCTCAACTCAGGGACCTTCAAACTCCACCCCACTGTGCAGCGTAGCAAGGCCTGTCCTTCTGCAAACCATTCTGGCAATTGGTTATTTATAGATAAAACTCATGACCTTTGCAGAGTGCATCTATGGACATGGTTGATCTGCCTTTCTACCAGTGAGGTGCAGATAAGTTTACAGCTCTATATTCTCAATATTCAACCAATCTTCTGTTGGAATAGGGGCCAAGACAACCATTTATCCCATTGATAATATGTTTGGCCTTCTGTAATTATGAACAAGATGGTAATATTTCTGTTCCTCTTTGCGCTGAATTCATATCCCCTTTGCCGTTTCCACCGTGGAGCTTTTGGCAACCTGCAGCGGGGCAGAGAGGAATGTTCCATTGTATTTTCACTGCTCAGTCATCTCCTTCCTTCTCATCTTCCCATTCTCACACTCTGAAAATCCAGCTTTTTCCCAGCATGTGGGAGAATTTGGAAAATTTTTATCCTTCACAACAAAAATAAGTATATGAATATTAATACGCATGCACTGTATAGACAGTTCTGTGTTCCTCTTCTCCAAAGTGCTTGAGTCACATATATATGCTGGGAAAATATGGGAGAACATTTTAAACTTCAGTGTTTTGTGCCGAATTATTATGACAGTGTATTACCTTGTTAGGTTTCCTCTCAAATGAAAACCAGCTGTATTCCACCTATTGGCAAAAATATCTCAGCCCACCACATACCGCAATCTTCAGTGGTGACCACAAAACCGCAAGAGCATTTGTGTGATCCTAGATCTAAGACAGTGTTGAAGTCACTACACAAACCAAACATTGTAAAGAGCAAGAGAGTCTATATAAATGTAGTTCTGAAAAGGAGTCAGAGGGCAACTGAAAAGTAAAAATTAAAAAAAAAAAACCAAACCAAAACAGCAGATAAGGCACGCGGAGTCTTTACCAGAATGTTACACAGCAAGAAAAGAAATCTACAGACGCTGAAACTAAAACTGAAGTTAAGCTGTCATTTATATAGTGTAATGCTTCAAACATTCCTAAATTGTAAAAGAACCACCGCTCATTAAAAAGACTCCGTTATCCCAGGAGACACTGCAGAATGGCATCAGGGAGAAAACCCACAGGATTTGCTTTTTATTAAACTGCATGCAGTATGATTTTTGTTTGGGGTTGAGGGAGGATCACAGAAAGAAAGTATAAAACCTCCAAAATCAAACAGGTGAGATGTTTGCTAACTGGCATTCTCTTCATGGAGATACACTGAAGTCTTGAAATGATGTAGGATTATGAATTAATCTCTGAGCCATTTGCTATTCTTATCAGTGTATATTCTTAGCTCAAATTAACTCAGTGGCAAGGCTTGCACTGACATCATTGGAGTCGGGATTTCACCTTTACATAAAAATGGCCATACTAGGTCAGAACAAAGATCCATCTATCCAGCTTTCCTGTCTCCTTCACGGCTCCTCAAGAACTACCCTAGCTAATCCGGCACCTACAGTATCATTTGGCAATAAATTTCACACTTAGAATGCACATTTTGTGAAGAAGTACTTCCAGCTAAGAGTGTGAGCTGGAGAACTCATCTTAAATGCATCAGCCTGCAGTCTCCTTTTCACTGACCCCGCTGTTACTTCCCTATTTGATAATACTCACTGCACAAAGGACCGCTCGCTTTGGCCTACCCTTTGAGTGACCCAGGGCTCTCATTCTGCGTTCTTGCAGAATGTGGCTTGTGTAACTGCAAAGCAGTTTCCCTTAAACACTGCAATATTAATGTGAAGGCTCACTTCTTTAAATGCAGAATCTTCTGCAGGAAGAGAAGTACAAGGGAAGTTCTAAAAAGACACTGCTGCAGAAGGATAGTATGCTCACAGATACTGCCATTTGCTGCTTGCAGCAGCGTTTGCTCACTCAGCTTGAAGATGTTAAAAGTGTTCTATTGACAAAAGGCTCTCAAGACCCACATTAAACAGCATCTTTCCACTCTGCATATATACTTAAAGCTATATCCTGCTATTGATTTAGGCACTTGTCTCTTATTGCCATCAACAGGCATGTGTTAGAACTGACTCAGTGTAGATTAATACTACTAAAATGCATGCCAACCAAAATTATGATAAGGAAGAACATGTGCAGTTTGGCTCATAGCTGTGCCTCAGCCCCCCATGTATGTACACTCTTCCACATGCATTTATATTCTTCTTCTGTTAAAAACAAGGTTTGACCTGAGCACTCTGCTTGTGGACATAATCCTGGGTTTGCAAGGATGCTCCAGAGTCTTGCTTTCATTCCAGTACAGAATTAAACCAACTTTCAAGTGTGCTACAAAACTGAACAAGTTTTTTACTCCATCAAAAGACAATTCTCATTTTCTTTCCATGTCAGAGTTTAGGCCTGGATTCACCCCTCCTAATTACAGGTTCTTAATTGAGGTACCTAATTTGAGAGTCTGATGGCCCCAAGCAGCCGCTGCAGTGGTGGAGGAGAACAAGCACCCAACCAAAGGCAGTTCACACCACCTAAATCTGAAGTGTCCTGTCAGGGGCTGCTTCCCTCTGTTGGCAGTGACTACACACCTACTTGGGCACTTGAAGAAAGTACACACTTAGGTAAAATTAATGCACAAGCTTAACTATACTTTGTCACCATTTTTTTCTCTACAGCAAATTGACGAGATCTGGAGGGAAATGAGATGGATCACAGAAGCACTGCAGTATGCAAGGTACAAGCAGCCAGCAGCTGGCCTACCCATAAAGAAGCTTGTGGATCTTTCAGAACAACACTCTCAAAAGAAAATCAGTTCAACCTCTTCACATCTAGATTGTCTTCCTTCACCTCCCCCTTCACCTGAGGCTAGAATCCAGAGGAGAAAAGCTGTGAGTGGTAAGATAATTTTTCTTTGTTCATCAAGCGAAATCTTTGAACACACTTATTATTATAACAGTTCTTATACATCTTTTTATAAAAGGAGTAAATTTTTCTGGTACCTGCCAAGTTATTTTAACAATCATTTGCCACGCAGTATGCTGAGATCCTGCTACAATCTTTACAATCGTTTTTTGTTTTCAACTGCTCAGAAAAATCGCCCATCAGCCAACTTTGTCACCTCACTGTTCCAGATCATTTAATGAACAGGTTGGAAGGGACAAGTGCTATCACTGACTTCTCCATGATGTCCAGAATTAGTAAAATCCATCCATAGTGAAAGCTGACTACTTCATGTGTCATCTACACCAACAATCCGCTATTAATAGATGGAGGGAGCTTTCTCTTTACCTCCATAACAGCTTCATTGCTTCAGAACCTGTGGTAAAGAACCTTGTCAAAAGCGCTTCAGAAATCCAAGGATGTCTCTGTATTAATTGTGCACATGTTCAGAGTTCTATTAGACTGGTGAGACATGAGTTACCAAGCAAAAGCTGTTGACCCTTTCTCATCGCTCATGTACCTATCCATTCTTCAGCATAGTTCCTAATAATTTGTCCAGAATCTAAGTCAGACTTTTCCATAGTCTCCATTTGTCACCTTCTCTTTCTCTGATATTACAGCCATTTTCTTTCCATGCTTTGACTGTTCCTCTGCTTTGGAGCAATTCTTCCTTATGCTCTTCTTGCTTTGTTTTGATAGAGCAAATTTTAGTGCCAATAGCCCAGTTTGATTTAAGTCATTTCACATACCTCAGTGTTCTCAGTGTTTTAGACAAGCACTGTAAAGCACAGAATTACACAAATAAGTACCCCCCTCATTGACCATTATTGCTTCTCTGAAAGCTGGAAAATTAAACTGATGAAAGAAATGGATCACAGCAAATAAAGATGAAGCAAATTAAACAGTAACACCTAATTAATTTGCTAACAGAATAAGGACTTTGGAGAAGAATGTAAAGCAACATTCTGCTGAGCTGTCTTTAAGCAACGAGTAAGTGAAAGAGTAGAAACAAAAGCAACAGATGCTGCATTAAACAACTGCCATGACCATTTTGGTAATAACTTTTTTTTTTTCAAATTGGCAGTTTTATACCGTTAAGAAAAATTGATAAATCTACTCTGATTAGATTAGGTTAAAAGAAACCCAAAGACGATGGTGCTTTGATTTGCTCCATTACACGGTGCTGTTCTCTCTCAGCATCTCTCCCTGAGTTAATTTTTCCCCTGTATTACAGACCATGAATGCAGAATAATCCTTAGCTCTGGCAACATGTAGCCCAGAGCATTATCTTGTCCCGCACGGGCTTGATTCATTATTGCTGTGCTATATGGTAATTTACACTAGGTCAAAGTGAATAGTCAGAACCGCATAAATTCTACATTTTTTTCCTTGGATCTAATATAAACTATCTAGGGCAGTGGAGCATCAATCCATCCTATCACATACGCCACTATTTATTATGTTATTGATCCTTCTGTAGCCAAAAGACAGCAGTGATTTCAGTGCCAGTATGAGTTTTGGAAAACAAATTCGCATTTTAATTAAATGTGTCTGCTTTGGTTTTGAACATACATAATGCACCTGACAGATGAAAGGGTAGCTTTTGTGCATCTACCTCCATGTCTTGCCTCAAGCCTCTTACGCACACATACAGCTGCACCCTATTCACAGAGGTATAAACCTGGAGTAACTCAACTGACATCTTTAATAAAAACAGAATATGGTTTAGAGTTTCTCTCTCTCCCAAATCTTCCACTCTATGAAATTTGGTGAAAACAAGACAAAAGAAAACAGATCTTTTCACAACTTAGTCCCAATTAAAATTCAAATTGTCCCCTGTACTCAATATAATATATGAATCCTTTTTGGCTTTCCTAATTCTACCATCACCTCTCTAACACATCTTTAAATCCTCCCTGACTACACTCTTTGCTGTCACCTAGGCCCATGGACAATTCCATAGAGGAAACATACACACATTTTCAGAATTGTAAATTTGATTCTAAATTAAGAAAAAATAAATATAAATGACAGTAAAGCAATTTCTCTCCTGTGCTTGTCTTCTTAGTGTTAATCAGTTCTCCTTGCAGATTCCCAGCCCTGCTCAGATGAAGAAGGCTGCTCTGAAGTATTCCTTCCAACGGACAGTGACTATGACTCCAGTGATGCATTAAGCCCCAGAGAATTAGACCTGATTTACTCCTCCTCACATGACATATCCCAGCAGGCAGGCAGCGGCCTGGGTGGCAGCGCACCTGATGTTCTCCAAGTCCACGACATGAAGCCTTGCCTAACATTGAAAGAAGGCCTGACAGAGTGTAGTGCCTTTGATACTAATGCTGAATGTTGCACAGAGTATATGAGCAATCTAACAATGTCAGGGCTTTCATCAAAAAGCATGGACAAGTCCTCTAGCTCCAAGCAACCGTTGAGCTTTTTAGGGAAAAAAAAGCTAGGGAAACATCAACATTACAACTACTTCAGCCGGCATCACCGCTGGCTGCGTGTGCACAGCGAGACACATTCTGGCTCTCTGTCTGAAGGCGTGTATACTCAGCACCTCCTGAGAACTTCAGATTTGTCTCAAGAACCTACCTCCAGTGAGCAGTTAAAGATTCCCAGCGATGGGTCTCGGAGCACTTTCTTACCTCATACATCCAGCCTTCCAGAAGATGGGAAAGGCAAGTATGAGGAATCAAAGCAGAATGTCCATAGAATACATGTGGAGCCTTATAAAACAACATTTCTGGGTGCAGAGGGAAAGTCGTGGGCAATGAGCACACAGTCTGCAGAACACAGGGAAGTGCACAACGCTATGCAACAGGTAACAGGTCCAGACGACCAGTCGGGTTCTGCTGTCTCAGAAGTCTTCAGCAGCACACTTTAACTGCAGGCTTCTGCATTGCTTCCCATTGCTCCACAATGAGATAGTGAGCATTATGCATATAGAACCACACTTTCAAAACCACTTGTAAAAATCCAGCTCCTGAAATGGCAACTCATGCCACTCTGACTTCATCACCAGACTTCTGGTCTTACAGGGGTACCTGTCATGGTGTAAGCATTATTATTGGCATCTGCAGTTTTGCAGGTAGAGTCATAACAGTCATCACATTAACAGAACAATCTGTGGCTGCAAATCTAGTAACCAGGTTTTGCAGCTCTCTTGATTTCCATGTATCTCTGAGCAGGCAAAACTTTAAGCATGAGTGGTTCTGCCTGCAAGTTAGCAGAAACTGTAACATCCTTGGTGTTGTCATGTTAGGACTGTGTCCTAAACTTCTGTTAACCTGTTTTCCACCATTTCCTATAAATTTTTCTACTTCTCAGCCTTCTTGAATGGATTTAGGTTGCATATAACTGAAGTGCTAACTGGTCTAGTAACACAGTTAACCCAGAGTTTCCAGCCACTTACAGAGAAATGAAAATTCTTTCAATATCCAGAAAATGCAGTCAACAAGATCCCTGAATGCTGTCAGAGCCTGACATAATTATCACAATGGGGTTTCTTTCAGGAGCTTAGATTTCAAATTATATAAGTAGTAGCAAGTTATTTTAAACGCTTAGGAGGTGAACCTTTGAGGTCAAGAGCAGGCAGAATGAGGCCAAGTTCTGAAGGAATAATACGCAGGGTGTAAGCGAGACCTAAGCAAAGCTTGGTCTTTTCTCCTGCCCACCACACAGGAGCGCATTTCTTTGTCGGCAGCACACTCATATACCCATTGGAAAGCAATGCCCCCACTTTTTTTCCTGAAGATTCACTGTAAACTTCAGGAGTATTTGATCACCATGTCTGAAATTAGGATATTCTAGCAATTCAGATTAGGGAAATTTGGGGTGCAGTTTGAATTTCAGATTTTTTTATTTGGGCCACCAATAAATACTAGTATCATAAGGGGGGTGGGAGGTGGTGGTTTAGCATGCTGTATTTGTCTAAAGGCAGATCACAGTGAGCCATGATTTTGTCCTTTGCAAGCAGAATAAGACTTATAGTACTTTGGAAGATGATCTCAAAAATGAACTCTATATTAATGAGAACTGAAACTTTTGAGTCACTAAGAAATGCACTAATGTGGAGAGAAACCCCAGCTGTTGCACAAGCTTTAATTTTTCTTAAACGGTTCTTGAAGTTTAATTTTATGGGCCACATTCCTGCTGGTTAAATTCCCTCACTCCATGTTTGCGCAGCCTTCTACCTTTCAATTTTTCAGCCTCCAGGTGGATACATTCTAAGGCCTCCAATAAAGAGATTTGAGTTAAATAGTTGAGTTTACAAGTCCTTGAGGTAAAGGTAAGGATTTGGGCCCATGATCTGTGGTCCTTATTAAAATAGCACTTCCATAACCCCAGTGCTATTAAAATCCCTGTGAACTCAATCCATAAATTCAAAAATAAATGTTATTCACTATTTTATGCTCGGTCAGTCTGTGGAAGCCAAGAAGAGTCTTTGCAGTGATACAAGGGCAAAAACTTTCTATAAGGGATTTACATTTGTAACTTCTCTTTTTGGGAGAAGGAAGTTAACTTTTCGCACCAAATATATTCATTCATTACCTGATCCAAAGCTCAGAGAGCATGGAAAGACTTCCATTCACCTCCACAGGCTTTGAACGAGACCCACACCGAAAATTCCTGTGGGTGAGAAGATGCGGGGGGAGCAGAAGAGTCAGTGCCAATTTGCAGCTAGAAGGACACACATTGTATGTTTTATGCCACATGGAACTGCATGGGGAAAACCTGACTCACACACCATGGAACCAAATAGTGATGTTTTACTGTCACTGAAGGCAGTAACAGCTTGTTACATTAGATTAGGTTCATTAGCAGAAGGCTTTTCACCAGGGAGAGACAGAACAATAGAAAGCTCATATTCAGAAGTCAAAATCATTTCCATTGTTCTCTAGTATACAGCACCTAGCCCAGGCTCCCCTAACCTGTTTATCCTCTAAGTAAAACTGCCGTAAAACTGTCTATTAAAGAATAAAAATAACAATAAGCTGAGGCCATGTGCTTTTGCAGGAAGTGATGAGATAAAACAAGATGTTCCTGAATGAAACCCACCTTGCTTTGCTTTGCCTCTTCAGGAAAAGTGAGGGCAAGAAGTAGCAAAATCTACAGCAGAACAGGTACACACTGCTGGTTAGATAAGGCTGTAAAAATCTGTTACCTACTCCTGCTGCTGGACTTTTCCAGTAGTCACATATCTAACAAAGAGCTGGATTCTTTACTGGTAGAAAAGGCTTGACTTCATCATAGTCTCCTGTGCTAAGATGGAATTTGACTCTGGGAGTGAAATGCCAGCCACAATCTACCCCATCTTGATTTTAACCTTGCTGTATGGGAGTAGTGTTTACGTGACGTCCAGTGGGGCATACATACTCCCTTGATCCTGTTACCTCTAGATTGAGGTTCTTCCACGTACTTTAATAGTCAAAGTAGTAACTGATAGTTCTGACTTCAAATAGTTCTGGTTATAAAGCACTGAATTATCTTTTGGTAGAAATACGTGTTCTTTGTTCAAAATTGCTATCCCTGCCTGTTCAGTGGGTGACTGAGTAAAGTAGCTCCTTAAAAGAACAGTAATGAACACCCAGAGATAAATAAATAATAGAAAGCGGTACCTTTCAAGTACTGTCATAATGCTAATCATAATTCTTCCTTGGTTCTCTTAGGAAGATCACTCACGCATTTCACAAGCAACTATAACAATTCAGAAGAATCCTGCAAAATACAGCACTGTTACCCCCGCTCCATAAAGACACGAGTGACTCTTCCGAGTAGAGTTTAGGCTTACAGTCAGGAATCAAATTAAAGTTAGGAGCTCAGACCTTTGCTTTAATTACTAAGAACCCTTTCTCCAAGTTGAGCTAGAGTGCCCATCCAACGGTTCTTGCACAGAAGTGGGCTCAGAGCCCACAGCATACTGGAATTTCATTAGCCAGCAGACAGCTCATTCAAACAAGTCTGTACCCACTTATATCAGCTGAAGCTCTGCTCTAAAATGGGTATTTAGACTTTGCAAACTTCTGGATCTCTCTCTCTTGCTCATATATCTTGCCACAGAACTGCTGTCCTGCATTTTCCAGGGAGTATATTTTCACCAGGGCTGAACGCAGTCCCTCCTATTTCTAGGCATGACTTGGACTGGCTAGAAAAGGATATAGAATATAGACTATTATGACTCTACAAAAACAGCCCAGTGTGGACCATACCTCCTATGGTCTAAAAATTTCATGTTTCTGCAGGTAGGAAGCGAGATACAGGTAGACTTTAGGTTTACACTCCAAATTCCCTGCATCCGCAAGAAGACAGTCTGCCCATCGACAGTTTGCCCCAAGAAACCTGTGTTTCAAGCAGTTTTTTCCCATGCTTCTATTATTTTGGTTTTTTGCCTTTAGATATTAATTAAGAATAGGATTTTCTATACAATAAGAGCACACAGAGAAGTCTATAAATTAATATTTTTAAATACAGACATTAAAGGGGGAGGGAGAAGGTGGAATATTTTATCCTGAACATTTATGTTTAGAGTGTTTTGGAAAGAGATGGTGCATCTTTAAATTCCCTATGGTATAAAGAAATGCATTAAGTTGCTGGTCAACTCCTTTAAGGTGTTTAAATGCACGGCTCATGACTGTTATGTAAAACCTAAATACCGCCTTACAAACAACAAGGGTATAGTGTATTTGAAAATACGGTATACAGCTTGGAAACTTACTCTGAATTTCTCTGAGGTGTTGAACTTTGCCATCAGCAAAAAGTATTTTCAGTAAAGAGGCCTTGAATTTTCAGACAACGGAGATTTCATCAGGTTGGGTCTCTGATTTTTCCACCACAGAAAAACATTCAACAGCTAGAATGCTTTATTTGTAAGTATAATCTATCTTTTGATTCCATGAAGCAGAATTCATAAGGCTAAATCATGCCCAGAAGTGAGAAGCAGAGCTGTTGGCCCAGCATAGTCTTTGCAAAGGCAAGGTGCAACGCCGCCCGAGACGGGCTGCGAGTTGTACTCGGGCAGCGTGCTTTGGCCAGTAGTTCACCCCTCTTTTGTCAGGCACCAACTACAGCCCTCTCTTCTGCTGAGACAGCATTTGCAAACTCATTAGGCGCCGTTCTGTTGACTTGGCTGGGCTTTGGAGCAGGCCCTATATATGGCTGAAAGCTGTACAGATCCCATCAGCCCAGAGATCACCTCTCCTCAGTACTGATGTTCATGAGCTCTCGCCCAGCTAGCTGTCCCTCCCAATGGGCTTCCAGGGTGAAAGTAGAGCCACACTGGAGTACCTTCCTCAGCCTTTTCGTACCACAGCATCTTGGGCAAGATTTAGCCTTTAAACCAGTCATCCTGTAGTAGAGTAATGTGTCACTAAACTTGTCTGTCATGAGGCTACAGAAAACCTCCTGTTTTGCTGGTCAAATAATAAGAATAGATTTTTAATGTTTATTGTTATTTTCATTTTCTTTCTTGGAAAAGCTACGTGAAATTCATCTAACATCAGAGAAAGTGATTGGAGCACCACTAATCTACCTTATTACTGTGAAGTGTAGTAATTTATTAAGCAGATTTTAAACTAAATGCACAGACTTTTTGTGTTTTACTTTATATAAAAGTCAGTCTGGGCCCAATCCTCCTGTGCTTGGACCTCATTCTGGGTTCTTTTGCCCCAGTGTAAATCAAGAGCAGTTCCACTGAAGCTGAGTCAGGCATTACCTTGTATAAATCAGCATACCTCTGCTCGCTCATAAGGCTGGCTCGATACCAGCCGAGGATCTGGATCAGCAGTCTCATCCTGAAAACAACACATTTATGCTCATGTAAAAAATGATATGTGTGAGGAAGCAAAAGGGTTTTTATCTCATGGAATATTCCCCTGGAGGTCGCAGGGACCGTTGTCAGGCAGGGCTCAGAGCGAGCCCACCACTGCTGTGTGACCAGTTGCACTGGGGGGGGAAATACATACTGCATAATGTATTGCTACGTTTTATAATGGGGACCAAATTTCTCTCCCATGTTATGCAAATGAATCCCCTGCTGAATGCACTGGCAGTTCCAGTTACTTTGCTGATAAAAATGAAGACTGTTTAGGGTTATTGGGGACTTGGGGGAGGGGAAAAGGGGTTGTTTGTTTTTTTCCCCTCAGAGAAAAAGTAATTTAAGTGAAATGTGCAAGGCAGTGTTTAATTGCTTCCTGCCTTGTTTGTACATAGCAATTTGGCTGTTTATTGGTTGTCTTTGTTCAGATTTTTATTGTCACTTGTTGCTATATATGCAACCAAGCGTATGTTAAAGTTTAAACTTTGGTACATAATAATGCACAATTTTATGTGCTTTAAAACTTTGTAAATATATAGATGAACAATGTATGCTGTGCTAACTGTGATCTTGGGACTTGACACAACAATATTTTCATGCGTATGTACCTGCAAATGGTTTGAAAATAGCAAAATATATATTGAGGATGGACATGAGCCAAGAGTAAATGAGTGCCGTATGACTCATGCTTCTTTAATAATTCCTGAAAGAGGCATGTATAGTACATAAAATAGACAATAAAAATAATTTTCAAGACTACAAATATTTTTTATAACTTCAGATATTAAATACTATTTTAGAAAAAAGATTGGTTGGTAAAAGAAATCTTAGGTTTATTCAAGCGAATCATTGTCATAAAAATGTTCTTAACATAGATTTTTTTGTTTGATCTAATATCATAGAAACCTAGCTCTTTTAAGATTTAGACTTGAAGCGTTCTTGCAATTCCTACAACTCCTGTGATCTTCTAAAATTATGTGCTTCAAGTCTTCTCCCTCATTAATGAAAAATGCTAGTGTATACATTCACATAATCCTAAACACCATGTGTACTTGTGTATAACCTTTAAACTGTATTTTCTGAAGTAAGTTCTATCTGACCATCATCAGGTACCCATGTATGTGAGCTTTACAGCCCACGGAAATCGGAATGTAGTTTGTGTTTTTCTCTGAATACTTGTATTTTTATTGGAAAGTTACTTTTTTTAAGGCCAAGCTTTCAAATATGGTCTCCAAATTTTGCTTTTGGTCTACATATTCAGAGACCTAGATTAAACAGGCATGGCTTCCAGAGTTTGTGGGTAAAAATAACCTCCCATCAAAGTCAACAGAAATTGAAATTCAATTTATATAAATGTAAATGCCTTAATACACAAGTGATATCTGGGTAGTCAGATTTGAAGTGGCATTTCCAATCCGTGCGCCACAACTGCAGAAGTTGCTGGCATATGAGCATCTTTGCATCAAAGTGGTGAACGGCATAAAAATCTCGCCGGCTGACAGCCCAAGCCCTTTCTCCAGCCTGGCGACTGTCGTACAGGCTCTGCGGCTTTCACATGTGTATTTACAATGACAGCCAGACAGAATCCGCTGTGCATTTCTGGTGTGAATCCGTGCTTTCAAGCCACGTTGTAAATATACTGTATTGTGGGTATGTGTAATCTGCTTGTAGGCGAGAAACACCCCAGATACTACCCACAGAGGGAATTAGCTTATAAAAGCGAAGCACACTCTTCCATTGCGATTCCTCTGTT
The DNA here is from genome assembly GCF_963921805.1 of Phalacrocorax carbo. Lineage (NCBI taxonomy): Eukaryota > Metazoa > Chordata > Aves > Suliformes > Phalacrocoracidae > Phalacrocorax > Phalacrocorax carbo. Next base: position 4,626,406 of record NC_087528.1, read on the forward strand.
TTTCACATATTCTTGTAGACCGAAAAGAAAAGCACGGCAACACTTCTAATGTAGTGTAAAATTGGGTTACCGTATTTACGCAAGAGAAGTAAGAACAACTCCATTTCAAATGCTGAAATGAAACCGGAAGGATTCTGCTCTGGGTCACCGTTTGCCTTGTTCCGAAGACAGACAGGTCGCTAAATGTGCTTTAACTGCCATGCTGCCTGAGCCTCCCAACGTTTCGCGTGCTCTTCTCCCTGTTGTACAGATAAGGCCATAGCTGGAATAAGGGACATGCCCAAGGTCAGACAGAGAGCTCGCGGCAGACCAGGGACACAGTTTTCTGGCTAGCATCCTTACAGCATCGTCAATTACCCAGAGCTTGTGCACAAGTATATATGGTAATGTAAATGTTGACAAATGTCTGTATTTCAGCCATGACATGCCAACTCACTGCAAGCTTCAGAATAACAGCATCTTACTGGAGTGTCTGTGGATATTTTCACACATGGAAAATATTTTAACCAAAATGCAGCCAAAGCGGAGTTAAGCAGCAGAGCAAAACAAGTCTTAAAATGTAAGATAAGACATGACTGTCAGTCATTTCTGCTTCCTTGATTTTTAATTTCAAAACATTGTTACCACATTTACTAAGTTAGTAAAAGAAAAAAACCAAATGCAAGTAATTAGTCATGTACAGTACCCTAAGAAATTAACTCAAGAAAACACCGCAAGACAGACGGATTTTTGTGTGCATGTACTTAGTTACTTCGGTGCATTTTTGCATGTCCCATGCATTTTTTTAGGGGCTGGTTGTTCGTATGTTTTGCTTGCCCCGAGCTGAGATTTCTTCTTTATATAAGAAGATGAGCAGGCAAACAGTGCAATTCTTACACACCTTTATTACAAGTTTGCCATGGTTTCTTGAACGACAGTGCTTTTTATAATTGCCTCTGTGTTCTATGCTGTTTTACTGAAATGCTTTTAAACCAACTGGAAAGAGGTTAACAAACTCTTACGGGCATGTTTTTGACTTGTTCTGTCAGCAAAAGATAACCATTTCACTGTTCCATTCAAATGTATTAGATTATATAAACTGTCATCTCTCTGAGCAAACTGTTAACTTATTTTTTAAGTCTGTCTTTAAATAAAAGCTTTGGGTTTGATTTGGGGTTTTTGTTTGTTTTGCAAACACACAACAAATCTTTATTAATAAGCTTTGCCCTTCTTTTCCCCAGACTGCTGTTCGCAAACTCTTTTCAAACTAACATCTGTTTATTTAGAAAGGGGTTATTTAAAATGTTTCTATTTTGTTAGTGGTTTTAATTAATTAATATTAATTAATTAGTCCTCATTAATCAGTAGGACTTCTGCTCCTTACCTGTGTGAATAACAGATCTAATTATTCTGATTTTCCAGTTCATCTTTATAATAGCAAACATGCAGGAAAAAAATTCAGGTAGAATCCTCCCCTCTGCTACTCACATACTCATTTACAGTGAAAAAATGGTAAACTGAGCAGCAGTTCTTGAGCTTTAATATTAAAGTCAATTTAAAGACAAAACAGCCTTTTATACCAGTAAATGTAAATGCTTTGTTCTGGAAATATCAAAATAAAATCACTGAATTTGCTGATATGGACTTTTTTTTTAACTGAATCAGTGTGATATTTTGAAAGTATATTATTTTAAAATTTCAACCAAATTTTATTTTTCTGGGGGAAAAAGGCAATGTTTCATCCAGCACTGTTTGTAATCACTTTCTGAAAATCCTGAAGCAAAACATCTCCAGTGTAGATGCCTTCCTTAAGTGGTGATAAATAAATCCGTAATAGTTGACTGGGCTGAAACACCCTTCTGTAAGAAATGCCGACATCTGCCACTGATGTTGATTTCAGTGGTACTTGGGAGTGCTCCTCACTTCTGAAAATCAGGCATTTTGTTTAATCGCTTGCTATTAGTCACACACGTGTGAGAATGTGGCTCTGGTTCTCCTCACCTGTGATCATTTCTGGACCACAAAAGATTTTGCCACCTACATGGAGGCTCTTCACAAGAACATGCATGGCCTTTGCCTTTTCCCATATTGCTTTTTAAAAACTTTTGAGAAAGGAAAATGTTGACTTTTTTTTTTTTTTTGCTTATCTTCTTTTTTCCTGCAATGGTTGCAGAAAGGAGCTAAGTCAGAACTTGGGCTCAAATAGTTTAACACCCGATTCTCAGGGCTACAGATACTTTGAACCCGGCCCCAGCAGAACAAGGATTTTTTCAAGCCTTCTTCTGGGGCACACTTGCTCCTTCCCCCTTCTGTGCCTTGTGGTTTCGTTCTGATCCCCTGCTCTCTCGTGGCTCCATCCTGATCCCTCTCTTCCTCAAGTCTGAGTCACAAGAGCAATAACCCTGCCTGCTTCGACCTACTCAGTGCCTCAGCTGTTAGGGGTAAAGCCCACGCTCCCGAGGGACTCACGTTTGAGTACAACCCCAGAATTGTCAGGGCTCTGGCTGGCAGTGCTGCCGAGGGGACAGTCTAAGGCTCTATTTTAATCTTCTGGAGTCTGGCCAAACACTGGAACGGAGCTGCCAGCACGAGGGGGGCCCTCCTGCTCACTGCGCCTGACCTCCCATCAGGAGAGGTGCTGGTGTGTTCCTTCTCAAACTACTAGGGCTCTTTCATTGCGCCTGACCTCCCATCATGAGTGCTACCAGGGATCCAGCTTCAACTACTGGGGGCTTAACCCTGGCACAGATCCAGCACACGAGCTACACGCTGCTTGTCTCCAGATGTAAGATGCACCAAGTGTAAACTCGCACGCTGCAGGCTCAGCTGGAGGGGGCTGTTTCAGGTACTTTGTAAAAGCAGCCACGGAGCGCTGCTGACTCCTCGCCCCGTCTTACAGAGGTGGACGTACCCCTGCACGGATCTCAGCTGCTCCTTATCTTTTTATTTGGGTAGATGTGTGTAACCAGCATTTTGCACGTCTTAATGGTCCTATCCTGACTCCGTACTCCTGCAGCCGACTCTGCAGCTTGACTACAGATACACGCTCCTCTTTTGAGTGGTATCAGCTCCGCAACCTGTCCCCACAGTGATCAGGTAAATAAGATCTGGCTGTGCTGTGGGCCTTGGAGAGGAAGCCCTTAAACAACCACGAAGCAGAGTACACCTCAGATACCCAGAGATGTGAATTTTACAAAAGACTCTTACAGGGTTAGCAATTCAGCTAACTCATGCTGGGTTTTGCTGTTCAGCTTTGCAGATTTGTCCTTCAATGCAGGCAGCAGATAAAGCAGCGGTCTCCTCCCGCCCTGCACTCCTGGTTTGCTAAAGCACCAGGACATCAGCCGAAGCCCATCCTGCACACCAAGAGCTTTTCCCTGATGCCAGCAACTCCAAGCTGGGATCTTAGTTACTAGCAGCCTCCTACCCTATTTTTTTTACATTTGCTGCATATCATAAATAATGACATCACATTCCATACCAATCTAGCACACATTGCAACACTATATTCTTAATTGAAAAAAATGTATTTTTACCAGCCAAAGTATGTCCTTAACTTCATTACTTTGCTATTAAATACGCCCATTGGCTCAGCTCTACAGAGTTACGCAGGTTTGCACCTCAGCAGCCCGAAGAAGCCTCCGATGCGGCTGTGGTGACAGAGCACGCAGTGGCGGGAAAAAGCTTTGTCCTGCGGCCGGTGAGGTGGGGCTCTGGGTACCAGCCACAGACTAACGCTGCCCGGAGCCCCTCGCCCTGCTGCCCGCCGTCTGTGCCCGGCTTGGGGACCTGGCCCGGGCAGGGCAAGGCAAGGCCGGGCAGGGCAGAGCAGGACGTGGCAGGGGCCCTCGGCGCGCTCCCCGCACACCGCCGGGCCGGGCCGGGCCCCGCTTCCCGCCGCGCCTCCCCTCACCTCACCTCACGCCCGCCCAAAATGGCGTCTCCCGGGCGCCGCGCGGCGCCCTCTCCTGGGCAGCCTGAGGTAATGGCGGCTGCCAGGCTTGGCTTGGGGTCCCCCGCGCCAGATGTAATGCCCTAATCGGCTCCACGGGTTGTGCGGGGCGCGGGAGGGGGGAGTTATCCAAGGACCCATAAACGACTAGGATTAAAAAACGTTTCCGATGTTTTCCACAGCCCCTGGGCCCTTAGCTGTGATGTTACAGCAGGTCTGTGCTCTGGACATGGCGCCCACGTTGCTAAAGCTCAGCCTGTGTGGGTGGTTTCCTCTATGCCAACCATCGATGGCCGCCGCCGCCACCTCTCAGGTATTTATCGTTTCAGGGCTCTAAGGTGATCACTGTGGGCAATGGGGGCTGTGACACAAGTGGTGTGGGGCGGGCGTGCCTTTGGCTCACCCACACAGAGGCATGGCCAGTCGGAAACTCCCAAGCTGCAACCTGCAGCCATCACCACCAGCCTTATACTCACTAGACAGGGACCTGCACTGTGCCTTAGAAGAGAGGTCGAAAAGCAGTGCTCGAAGTCACTGGGAAACACCTGATATGTGAAAACATTCAGGCATGGGTCCACATGGATGAGGCATTTCAACAACCAAGAGCAGCTTCTGTGTCATCCACGCTGATGAGACCATTTGCACATGCATTCTTGGCAAAGTTAACCTTATAAAGTTTACTCTGTTTGAGTGACTGCATCACCACAGGTTTCTGAGTGACTCCAAACTCAAGATGCATATTTTAAATCTCCCCTGCTGTTGCTGGTAATTTGTTCCATATTTACCATATTACTTAGTACTTGCAAATGGGGGTTTTTTTAGAATGTAAATGTTAATTAAATTAGATACCCGTAGCCACAGCAGGCCAAGCTCATCTCTGACCCTTCATGCTGTTGCAATCCATGGTTTTAACATTCAGGATGAATTTAGCAACATTGACTTTCCCCCTACATTAATCCATTGTACTTTAATAGAAATGGAACTTTCTCTTCTGTGTAAGCTCAGGTGGTAACTATTTCTGTGTTGAGCTTTGTGCTGGCATTGGGTCCTAAAGGTTTGCAAAGGACAAGGCTACTGAAACTGTATTGCTTGTTAAAATATAAATAGTTGACAAACATATGCAATTCTGGACTTATTCAAAGACCACCATTCTTACATCTGCATCTGTCAAGTTAGGATTTGGGTAAGAATGTAGGCAAAATAAAAGGCTTAATATAACAAGCTTTTAAAACCACATTTACTCAGCTGGAGTTTTTATGTTAATATTTTTCCTTAAAGTAAACCAGCGAACTCCCACAATGTCAGAAAAATGGGCAACTCAGAAGAAAATTATCTTACACACAGGTCTCCTACATTCTGTAGGGATTGCATCCAGTGTCCGGTATTGCATTTTTAAAATCCATTGAATAAAATTATATTTAAGGCAACGTAGTTACCATTTATGAATAGAATATCCTTTACGTGCTTGATGATAGCTTTCACTTTGGAGCAAGTAGGAAGTAAGTGAGATCCATGCGGTTGGGCCAACTAATGCGCAAGCTGATGAGAGGTCCATTGTTTTTGTGACAGGTAGCTTTATTATTTCACTTTCAACATGTTCTACATTATTTGCTAAATCAGTTTACTGAAAATCAGTTCAACCAATGCTGAGAAAAATATAGTGTAGTTTTGGCAATTAATTTTAAAAACAAACTGAAGATTCATTTCAGCATCCACTGAAGCGATGAAAGCTGGAGAGAATGCAGCTGTACCTGCATTCCATCAGCTACCTGATTACATTCCAAGTAGACAATAATCTAGTTTTCAGCCTTCATGTTTAAAATCTCATGCAAAATGACAAAGTAATGTCTTTCACTGGTATTTTTCTTGCTAAATGTCTCCTCTGTTTGTGGTTTAACCAATTATTTTAACTTTAATTCTTTGCCAAATGACCAGATTTACCACATACAGATCTATATTAATGCATAGTAATCCAAGTAGCAAAGTATTTCATCCTGTTCGGGTAGTCAGACTTCAGAAAGGTTCAGAAGGATCAGCAGAGATTTGTAAGAATGATTCAGGGACTGGAAAACACACCTTAGAGCAAGATACCTAGGCAACCCTTTCTAGTCCATTTAACCAAGAGGTGACTCAGAGCTATTAGCTCCTGTTCGGTATGTAAGTTCATGAGAAGGATCCTTCAGATTGTAAAGGTGTCCTAACACTGAAAAGAAACTACATTGTGAGACCCAGTATCTGGGTACTGGAGTAGAAATAGGGAGTACAATTAACATTTGGATAAACTTGCTGAAGATTGACTTGCCCTTTGCACTGAACTGCCTCTCTAAATTGACATTTCTTATTGGATGTGAAAAAAAAAAAGAAATTATTTGCCTCCCAATAGCTTTTGTTAAGCAAAAAAAAGCAAAAAGCATGACTTCTGATGAACTCTAAAAGTATATTTAATACATATGCTATAAGATACATATACCACAGCATGTGTTCCCATGAAAAATTTTAGGAGGAGCTGCATTTTCAAAATAGTTTGTATTTGGCCTTATGCATGCATTATTCACATGCACACATAACTTCTGTGAAAGTTGAGAGAAATTAATAGAGATGAAGTAATTAAAAGAAACATCGATTCAGGCGATTGCACTTCAGCCCAGTTTGTGTGCCCAATGTCTGTTTTCGGGGTTTTTTTAAGGCTATGTGCAAAGTTACAAGAAAAACTGAAGAATGGATTGAACCTTGCCTCTGGAAAATGTCTCTGATAATGGGGCATTCTTTAAATTGAAAAGTATCAGGTTTTGCATATTGGATTGTACAAGATAGCAATTCTGCTCTTTGATGTGAAATCTGTGGGAAAAGAACCAGTTGTCCCCATTCCCCTGTGACTTCACCAGGTACGTTTGGTGTACATATCTTCAGCATAACTTAGCTAGTCCTGCTGGTGTAACAGTTAATGACTCCCACACTTTAGTTCATACAGGAATTGTTTTGGCCTACACTGTTAACTAGTCTAAATAGCCTGCATGTTAGCAGCCACTGAAATGAAGCATAGTTTTAGACTCCACAATGCTTAGCAGTTTATTATTAGCTTCATATTTTGTGGACTTTCATAACACACAGTCACTCCCCTTTTGTCATAAAAATCAACAGCTGTGGAAAAAAATGGTGCAGTTGGGCTGTACCTATTCCTCTATGGCCTTTCTGTCCCTGTCCTAATCCGCTGAGCCCTGCTGGAGAATGCAGGGAGCCCTGAGGAGTAGCGCACTAATACCTCGGCACTGCTTAACCAGTTTGGGGAAGGAGTAGGTGGTATGATCGGTCAGGTTGTCATCACTCAGGAGTGAGTGTTGCACAGACAGTGACCTTGCCATCTGTGCAGTGCCCGCCGGGTGTGGGAGCATCAACTTCAGCTCCTGGTGCTGGCTCTGTCCCAATCTATGGCCAGAGAATTTCTCGTTCCACTGAGACCTCCAGAAAGGACGTTGGAAGACTATTGGCCATGTGAGTGATCTTGACTTAAATCTTCCAGCCTGAGCAAATAGATGGCTCTGGCTCTACCCTATACCCTCTAGGCTGGCAAGAAGGCACAGATTGAAAGTGCAAATTAGCGTACTTTGAAGGTTGTTTTGGTGTGAATTGATGGAGGACGGGCAAAAACACTTGTAGGAGCACTGAGGCTACAGAAGAAATACATTGGGACTTTATGTATCCAATTCTACTGGAAATGAAGTTGAGACAGAATTTAATTTTTTGAAAGGAGTGAGGGATACTGGAAGTTGAATGGCCCCAAGAAGAGTGTTGGTTCTGGGAGAGGAACACCGGTAAGACCTACCTGTTTGGATACAGTTTGGAAAGAGTGAAAGTTGGCAGAGCTAGGCCGACAGCGAGTGCTTTAAAAATCCCATCCTTGCCCTTTTAGTTCTCTGGGTAATAAGTTCCCTCGGGCTGTGTGACTGTACACAGCAACACACCTTTAAGTACTTCCGTGCTGGTTCTGAGTATTGGCTCATGCTCTTCTTTAGCTGCCTGTGGGCAGGTTTATAAAGTATCTGCTGAGGCTTATTTTGCTTATGTGATTTCTTGAAACATGCTTAAACTTAAACGATATTTAGTCAGTATCTTTGTCTCTTTAAAGACATTCTGCTGGAATACGTTGTTCTCACTATTAGCTTTTGGGTTTCACAGAAACTCATAGAAGCCTCTTGACCAGCAGAGCTGCAGTAAAGGTCTGCTTGCCATGAAGACCGCCTGCCTGCTTACTAACCGTGTGCTGTTTGTCAGGGTGCCTCTTCTCCCCTATTTCATGTTCGTCAACTGAACTCTGTTGGCAACAGTAAACAGTTAAGTAGCTAAATGTCTATTCAATTATTGGCCTGCCAAGTTACCAATGCAAGCATATTTTTGTAAAGAAATATGCGACTCAACTTGTGGTGGCCATTGAGAAGCTGAGCTGCAAAAACATCAACACCACAAGGACACAATATTTTTCTCCTGATTACAACATGCTCATTTATTTTGGAATTCTTATGCCAGCTGAGGACTACAGGGCAGTGACAGTAGAAGAGTTGTCCAGATGCCAAGGAAAAGAGAGAACTGTACAGGTACTCTGTCCTGAAATGGTAGAGGGTAGGGAGAAAGGCTGGTAATGATTTGAAAGAATACATTTCCATAAACGTTTTCAAGGGAGTCCACTCCCACAACAGTACCTGCAGTCCTTTGAAAGTATGTATAAAATCCAGCTGATCGCTAAATTCTCAGGTCTGCTCTTTCCCTTGAAAAGAATGCAGAGAGCTGCAGATTCAGAACAACTCTTCTTTTAAAATTAAGATAAATTATTACCTTTCAAATTAGCTGGGAAAGCCATCACATAATAAGGTACTTGTGTGGGAGCAATCCCTATAGTATGTATTCCTCGGGCCTGAGAGATAGTGGGCTCTAACATCTGACTGAGTTGGTCAGGTAGCAATAAAAAAAACCAAATTATTAGAATAAAGACTTTGTTTTGGTTTATGTGGAAAACTCAAATCACCCTGTCTTTCTATAGTATATGTAGACAGGTTTTTTACCTCTTAATATGTGATCATTTCTGTGTGATGGCAACCTCTCCAGCACTCAGCATTATTTAAAACTTTTGGATTCACTGGCAGTTCACAGCACGACTTTTTGAAAGAGACTGTGTTCATCAAAATGTATGCGGCTCCGGCTATATGGCCTAGTGTGTAGGCTGTACAGAATATTTTTTCTGGGTCTTGCCACAGTATCTGAAGTTTTTTAAGCCTTCTCTTAAAAGACTTTTTTTCTGTTTTATCTGAAAAAAAAGAATTGAGCATAGGTGCTGGAGCACAGGTGTGCTGAAGCAAACCAGCAGACGGTACTGTTTCATTGTCTTTCTTTTATTGTATCATCTGATACCTCAAAGGTTTAATTTATGCTAGAAACTTCTGTGGGAGCAGGGATGCCTTTTCCTTATGCATTTGTACGCTACCAAACATGGCCGGTCCATGTCCGAGCTTTCAGGTACTATGATAATATAAATACTAAATCTTTGAAAGGACGTACTTTTTTATCTTCCTAGTATCATCATGGGTGTGTTGTCATTTTATGGCTGGGCAACTAAGACATAGATGGTCTACAGTCAAAATTATCAAGTATCCCCTAATTGTGGGTATGCTTATTCAAGCCACCTAAGAGCTGATATTTCATATCAGGACTTTACATGTTCAAAGCACAGTTCCAGTTGGCTTGAACTGCAGCTGTTGTAAATGCACGCCCTGCTATGAATGGAGTCCCAACTGAGGCTGCATAGCTTAAGCATTGTCGAAAATGAGACATATACATTAAGTGGCCACCTGTGAAAAGTTTTCAGTTGCTTACACGCTACTGCATGGGGATTCTTTGGCAGAACACAGGGAGAGGATTCATTTTTCTGTGATGATGTTCAGTTCCTGCAAGCGTTGCCTTTATCTTCTGCTTCGTTCACTACTTAGCATCTAATTACTGTAACAAATCAGAGAGTCCTATTTCTGCAACAGTCTCCTTTCATTGCATTTCCATTGTCAGGTGCACGATCAGTGAGGTCCAAAGATGGAAAAGAAAGTCCGCGCACTGACTATAGAAAGAAATACATAGGGAACAAATGGCATTTGCTCAGCAGCAAAAAGCTGTAGCATGAAGTGTGAGAACAATTCAGGGCTGTTTCTCAGACACCAATGGCATGTGATAGAGCATGGTGCATTATCAAAAATATGTTTGCTCCACACGAAGGCCCTCCAGCTTCATTCCTTTATATATCACACTTTTGACTGAAGGTGGTTGAAGGTCCTCTATCCCCAGGACTGGTATTTGAGAAACAGTGACTGTTCAGATAACATAGCAAGAAGCCCTATAAAAGCAACAATTATGTTAAATTTAGAAGGCTGCTTCTAAACTAAATTATGTCTATGTAGTATTTCCCTCCTGCGAGGATTACTTTGAGAAGTTGTGTAGATAGCAACCGGCATTTCACACACTGCACAACTGTCCCCTGTAGCTACAGTCTTATTCTTTCATGTGGAGTTTTGTCATTGCCTTTCATGCAGCTGTGATTTGGATCTCCCTTTCTAAATGGATGACTAACTTCCACTCTAATGAAATCAGAAGATGCTGTGACATCTGTGAGGCCCTGTGGCCTATCCCTGCTAACATGCTGCTCTTATAAAAGATAGGAACCGGCCCTAAGCAGGGAAGGTGGAGTCTCCTTCCCAGTTCTGCTGTTTTGTGACATTGGGCAAGCCAGTGCTGTACTTTGTGGGCTTTTATCTCCTCACCTTTAATCTGCGTAATCTATCGAGATGATCCAGAATTCAGACCCTGAACTGCCATTCACCATATGCACGATGCCTACCGCAAAGGGATCCTGATTGCACTGCGCTAACATTTGCCTGATACATTTAGCTGAAAAGCAAGTGAATAACTAACAGGAAAAGCTGAACCTGACAGAATAATCGCTGAGCAAGCACTGAGTACACATAGCATGGTACAGAGTACATGTACCGCTTTGTGTGAAGTCTGTTGGATACTCTTCCAAAAGTCTCTGATAAATCTCTTTACAAAACCAGACCTGTCCTTGTGTACTGCTTTATATGTGTTCTTGATGTTTCGAAAATTTTCAAAGCTGCCTTTCAACACAAGAAGCCATTATGTTCCTACGTTCTCAGTCCATGACACAATAGTCTCATCTCCTTTTACAAAATGGCTTCTTTGCCCAGTGAATGGTGTAGTTCGAGCCAATCAAATCAAAGTCAAGTTTCATTTTAAGGAGCACCTGGTGTGGCACAGCAGGGTAGCAGGGTTTTAACACACTATCTGGGATTTCAGAGCTCCGAGTTCAGTTTTCAGTTCTGCCAGAGATTCATGCAACCGTCTGCTCAGAGCCAGGTGACTGGCTGCACCTGCACCCAGACAAGGTGAGCCATGCAGCCCAGCTGGAGAACAGTCAGGGTGGCTGAGGCCTTGGGCGACAGAGCAAGACCGAGTCCTCTAGTTAACCAAACCCTGATGTCCCCTTCCATCACAGCTCCGCATCTGGCTCTTCCCCTTTCACACGCTGTAGTTTTGCCGCTCATTTTAGCATACATTCACACTTGGGTCCGGTTCCTACTGGCTGAACAAACATAACTGATGCCAGGACAGTGATTCAGTGACAGGTATCTGGATGGAGGCTCTTCTCTGAGGGGTGTGTTCCTCTGGGAGATCGGCATTTGTTGTCACCTAGTGGCAGCGTCCCTTCTCGGGATACCTGTGTGTGCAAGCCCACAAGCCCATGCCTGCTGCCTTTAGCTGCTTTTTCAGCAGCTAAACAAACAGGGATCTAAGGGTATCAAGAAGCTCGATTCTCTTTGATGCTGTCTTTTGGAAGGCTCTGTTGCCCATTAAAATCCGTACAAGCTTTTTCTCTCACTTCACAGGCTTCTTGAATGAAGCACTTTCCCATGTCAGGATCTAAGATGCAGGATCAGGCTCTTACCTTGAAAATCTGTGCATTAAGCACCTCGCATCTTATCTATATAGCTGTTGAACTAATCAATAGACATTCCGCTAGTTACATTTATCCTCCCAAGCCGAGGGATCACGCACCACTGGCATTGAAAAGGCTGAATGATTTGCCCCGGTTCATGCTTTTGAATAAAATTGACAGCTATGAGATGGAAATGTTCAGCTCTTTTTTTAATTTGCTGCAAGAAAGATTTATCAGCCAGAGGTGAAGTCTTTGACCCAGATTTGTCCAGCTGGGGTCTCTCTGAACGCCTTTACATGCTACAGCGGGAAAGGAGGAGTCCCAAGCACTGATATTTTCAGGTGTCTCTTACTCTCCCGGTTACAGCCGTGATACCACAGCAAGCCGGTGGGGTTTTAGGGTGCCTCACTGGCTCCGCGTTGCAGCCTTTTGCAGGTCTGGTCAGAGACTGCGCAGGCCAGGACTGGGGGCACACTCCCACCCAGCCGGGCACCTCGAGGTGCCGCATCCACTCGCAAGGAGCAGTCGGGGAGGAGAGGAGCCCTCAGGATGCTGCTGCCAGCTGTAGCCTGAATGGCCCCGCCAGCTCCAGGGGCAGCTCACCGGGACCCTGGCTGGGGGGAAGCGCAGGGTGGGCCGGGGGGCTGGCAGAGCCCGGGGGGCTGGCGGGGCCAGCAGGCCCAGCCGGGAGGGCTGAGTTCGGCCCAGCCGAGAGCTGCGCTCCACGCAGGGTGCCGGCGGTCCGCGGGCCTGGGGGCAGGGCGGCTGTCTATTTTTAGTGAGGGTTTTATAGAGTGGATCCCTGCGGTCTGGCTCCACACTGAAATATTGTCCTAGTCTCAATGACATAAACACAGGGCCAGCCTGTGATCCTGGCGCCAGCTTCAGCTTAGGGAATGTGAATGAAAGTACCAGTGGGGTCCAGGCAAGAAGGAGAAGAAAAAAATCCCGACTGTAATTACAAATAAATCCCAAACCCTTTCGCTCTCATGGCTCACTTAGTACGGCAAATAGCCTCTGATTCTCTACAAATAAGTCCCAGCTTAGTTACTGACAGATCTACCAAGAGGCAGTTAATGGAATAATGACTAAGGGAAGCTTAGGGTAATTTACAAACGGTTCCCAGTGTTGGAGGGCGATTGCTCCCACCTCACCCCCCACCCCGCTCCCTTCAGGTCCTGCAGCAGTAAGCCACTGGGCAAGACCTAAGCCTAGGCACACAAGGGCCCTCAGGCTGGTGGGAGAAGGCTGCTTACTTATTTATCTCTTGAAGAGATCTAACACAGAATGATGACAGGCAGACTCTGATACCTGGAGCTGAACTGTCCCCCTGGAGAGAGTGATTTAGGCTAGGGTCTGCAGAGCAAGGTTATTCCTGCTTTCTTTTTTGATAGGAGAAGTGGGGAGATCTTAAGTGAAAGTGGTATAAAAAGCCATCTCTACCATGAGACACTTTAAATGCAGCAGTGTTCCTTTTGCTTCTTTTGCTGTTACAAAGGCATGTCTCTTCTTTGAATCCCTTGTCCAAGTCTGTTTTAATACCTAATATTTGAGTTGAAGTGCTCTGTTTGCTTACAAAAGCTAACCTACATGTTAGAAGTACAGAGAACTCTTGTGGAACTTCCACAGTGGTCAGGGCAATTCTCTTTTTTGTTTGTTTTTGATCCTTTTGTAAATAAAAACAGAATAGTGTTCCAAAGACACATTATCCTATCAAAAATGGGAGTAATGGAAAAGCTGTTCCTGCATGGGAACAATTGCACATGCATGCATACACATAGACTTGCACAGGCACAGAGAGAGAGAGAGAACAAATCCAAATAATGGTTAAAATATATGCCATTGTGTCTGACATCTTATTGAACTGATGTGTTTATTATGAAAACAAGTGCTTTAAAAGGTGATATGGCTTCAGGAGACATGCTAAACAGCAAGGCTATTCAGCTGAAGTGTCATTATTTCAATCTTGCTTGAAAGAAAATGATTCGAAGACCAAGGTGTATGTAGGAAATTCTAGCTGATTGTCAATCCTGTCCTGGGTTTTTTCTTCATAGTGTGCCATCTTAGCCTTTCCAAGTATCTGTATTAAAAGGAGGAGGGTAATATTCTCATGTTAGTATTTTTTAATGAAAAAAACCCCAAAGTTCTTACTCAGGCTTATCGAAGGAAGTTGACTACATGTAAGCGATGCTTTGCTGTGAGCCAAGTAGTAATCTGTGACCACTTCTTCCTTTGCTGTAGGGCTGTTAGTCTCGTATTCCTACTATACCCTGTGTCAACTCTTTTTGAGAGATGGTGGTGTTGTGGGATGTTGCCCTCTACCCAAGAATGGCTCTAAAACCTTTTAACTCTATCCTGTAATTGATGTGTTGTGTAAACTGCAATAAAGGAAGGATATTAAAAAAAAAAGGGGGGGGGAGGGGGGAGGAACAACATATTTAATGAGGATGAGTAAACACACCCAAGATGTAACTGTAGATATAAGAAAAATAAAAGCAGCTGGGGGGCTTCTGGGACATTGTTTGTCTTGAAAGTGATGAGAAGAGGCACCATCAAAAGACTTGTTTTACTACAGTCATGCTTCATTATGGGGAAGGAGAGTGTGGGGAAGGGGAGGGGTGGGGGTTCCCTACGTGACCAGGTTGCCAGAAGAGAGAACCTAACTCGTTTGCATGGCCTAATTAATCCCTGAACCCAGTCAAAGCCTGAGTCAGAGGGAGAGAGCAAATGTCAGATCTGTGTCTGGGAAGCCTAGATTCATTATTTTACTCGCCTGGGTCCCTTTGCCGTCACAGGCAAAGACTTGAAACTCCCAAGCCAAAGAAACACAACCCAGAGATTCATATGGAACATGAGCAGGTTTGGAATCAGTCTCCTTTGTGTCTGTTTCTATATCTGAATTAATCCCATGCCCCCATGTGTGTGTCTGTTTCATCATTTGTGAGAGAAAGTGGAAATCATTCCATTTGCCACTAAAGGTACAAGTTTCTTTGAAAAGTATCCTGTTGAACATACGGGTTTTCACAGCCAAGCCAGTCACTGTGAGTTCGTATTTCATGACATTTTGTAGCGGCTGCAAAGATAATGTTATGCACACAACTCTGGCTGATCTTTGTGGCCTACTTCTTTTTGAAGAGATCAGTTTCCCTTCAGGGATGAAGCGTAAGAAGCAGGAAAGAAGTGATAAATACAAAATGCTGGGGAAAGACACACAGTTTAATCTTTTTCTACTTATTAAAACTCCTTCATCCTTGCAGATTTTTTAGCCAGAGCAAATTTAAAGACCGTCTAATAAAGCAGCAGTTCCCAATTTGTGGGACCTTCCTCTGCTGCATTTATTCTTGAGGCAAAACTATAGTCAGGAGTTGTTTTATATATTGGGCTGAATTCTGCTCTTTCATTACCCTTTAGCCAAAATACCTCTTGTTAGCACGAAGCACAGCCGTTCTAGATTTCGTTTGGGGCTTCTGAGTTAGATATATTTGTGATCCTGCTCCCCCTCACTCTCTAGTCAGGGCTAGACCCTGCCTTTGGGATTTTGTGCTTCCACGAAACCCATGAGTCTCTTGGAACATTTTGCCCCAGCATCTGAGGCAACAATTACTGAGTGCAGGGGACCTGGGGGCTCAGGACTTAGTTGACAGAAGTGCTTTTAAAATAAGTTTCATTTTCCTTCATTCATAACCAACAAACTCAATATGATGTAATCGGATTTATTTTTTCCTCTTCACCCCCACTGGAGCCAGGAAAATGAAGTAGTTGAGAGAAAAGGGGTTGTCATTTTCAGTTGAGCAGCCATTCATCGCGTAGCATTAGACAATTAGCAATAAAACATTCGAAGGGCTCCATTGGTGCTAAAAGGGCGAGGAGGTCTTTTAAATATCAGAGGTGGGAGATGTTATGTATTGGGGTTATTCAGTAGCTGGCATCAATGAATCACTCACATGCACGCAGGGCTTGACTGGAGGGTTGCTGTATTTTTCACTTCATTGAATCTCTGTCACTCAGTTGTTTTCAGTGTTTTATAAAAAAGGAATAATAAAAACTTGGTCTATCTCAATAAGCAGGCTGGCAAAAAAAGGATAAATACATTCCTACTTGTCATGTGTGTATATATGTAATATATGCTGCTACAGGGAGTTTGTTTGGATAAACAACGTTGCCTGTGTGGAAATTCAAATCCTCATCAGGAGCCATTGCTTGTAAATATAAGTGTCATTTTTTAACATAAAAAATGCCTTGGTTCCTGTTTCATCTTTGCCAATTCTCCCACTGGCCTCTCCCTCCATAATGAATTGGTCTGCAAACTGGGAGACATTCAGCCAGCTCTGGTCTCTTCTCTTGACTGCCGAGGGGTTCGTATTGGCAGAAAAAGTAGGATGGTTAGGTGGGATAGAGGAGGAGGGAATTTAGAAGAACTTTTCCTCTGTTGCAAACTTTGTGCGAATAAATAAATAAATAAACAAATAAATAGAACTTTAATTCCTCCAAGTGGGGTTGCAGCCAAGAAAACTCTGTTCTGAAAGATTCAGATTTACGGCAGAAGACACTGCTGAGAGAAAAAGCGAGAAACCGAGACAGTGGAGTTCCACCTCCCATGATATATAGAGCCAAGGGGAGGTATAAATACCTGTCACTTCCCGGACCCTCTTTTAAAAAAAAAGACAAACACCCAGGATCCTGTCTCTGGCTGGCTTGCAGCAAGGCGCCCTCATAAAAACTAAGATAAACAGTTTATCAGCAGATGAATGCACAAGCTCTGTTCCAAAGACAAAAGTCTATACCTTAGGAAACATGCAGGAGCAAGAGGAGAGTGGCCTGAGAATTAAGGAGGCACAGTGCTTTAGGGGCAGGAACGACACAAACTGAGAAAAATAGAGCAATTCTTCAACGACCTTGCAAGATTTTATTCTCTTCTTTTACAGCCTTTTTTTTTTAAGGCAATGGATACAACTCTCTACATATAGCTGTACCTGAACACTAAGAAGTAACTTATTTTATCTGAGGGGGTCTCCTCTTTTTTTTTTTTTTTTTTTTTTGCTTTTTTTTTTTCATTGCTTTAATGCATAAGTCGTCTTAGGATTTACTCCATTATAAAACATTCATCCCAGAGACTAGTTTCAAAATATATTATTTATACATCATTTATCACTGCAGATACAGGTTCTTGGCCAAATGTATCCTTCCCTGTCTCCATTCTGTTGGGATTTCAAGGTAGAACTTCACTCTCTCAAAAAATGTTTACCTTCCAAAGTATGTGATTCATAACTGTTTTCTTTCAGAGCAGCTGATCACTTGCTAACATTGTGTAGTCCATTAACACAATCCTCATTCTGTGGCCCTTTCTGTGAATCAGGGCAGGGAAATGAGGCACCTTGAGATGCAGAACCACATTTCAAAGGTCCAGCAAGATCTCCCTGAACCTTCCCAGACTAAAGAACAGAGCTTGAACGCAGTAGAACATGGTGCATGGATTCCTTGTTGAGGTCATACATGACCTTTTGTAGTTGATAATGTAGATCGGGTAGATCGTCATACGGCATATTTGAGCTATGTAAAATGTCTGAAAGCTGTACATCTCCTTTAGAAATTCTTTAGGGATTTACAGTTTTAAAAAGGATAGAAAATTAATCTGTAAGGAGTTTCTTACAAAATTTATATGGGTGTGACCAAGGAAGAGGGAGCTGGTCTGGCAGCTCACTAGGACAAAAGAGTAAAATGTAAGAGATTTTGAGTTGTCTGCTCTGTCGATCGCAGGTTTCCTCCATAATTTTAGTAAAACACTGGACTCTTCCCTCTGCATTGATATAGATGCACTGGAGGCATCTAATCAAACTCCCCAACACCTCCGTGAAAAAGGCAAGGACTAGCATTCCTGCTCCACGAATAAGGAAGGCACAAAGCTACGGAAGTTATTGCCCAAAGCCATATGAGAAATTTACATGAGAGCTGGGCAGAGGACTCACGTGGTTATGTTGTTGGTTTTCCTTTCTGTAACAATCATTGTTTCACGCCAATGGATTTTTTAAAAATAAAAAGTGAAAGGCAATAGGATCACAGATGAGATCATGGCTTAAATAATCTTTCAGTGCAAGGGAAACAAGAATAGTTGTAAGGAAGCCTCCACTCCTAAGGAAGGCACACCTGGCATAGTTCTTCCTCATCCCAGTTTTGTATCAGTTTGTTACTTTCTGTGAGATTCCCTCCATGTTTGAGAGTGGTGCATGCATTGAGCTTGAGACCATTGCTTATAGACCAGGCTGATTCAATACTGTGGGCTGAACTCAGTGGGATGTCCCTGAGCACTGGGTTGGGTGAAGTAGGTCAGGCTATTTCCTGTTAGTAGATTTAATGGGAAACAAATCTATTCTGAATTCTTTCTGTGCATCCTTGCTGTTGTGGACTGAAATCAGATCCTTACATAATGCGTTTTCGCATTCACATATTCGGAGCTGTGCCTCTGAAGTCATAAGCAGAGCAGTGCAGGCTGCATATCTCTTCTCTCCTCATCAGAGATGTGACCATGCAGAAGCAGCATCTTACTCTTGCCCACGTTGGCTTTCTGTGTGCCTTGAAGGTTGTATTTGCTTTGTCTACTTAAAAAACCACATTTTTGCTACTGACAGCACTCCAGAACCAGTAAAGCTGAGGCAAAAGGAGTTGTTTTCTCCTCTGCTTCACGCACCATTGCCAGTAGAGTGACCAGCTAAGACCTCTATGAGCTGCTGGCCTCTCTCCCTGTCCCAGGAAGGGCTGGCATCCTACACAGAGTCTGGATCAGGCCCTTTACCTCCAGGTTTTGTTTGCTGCTGCTTTCAGCAAACCCTGAAATAAACCAGTCTGATAGGAATCCAAACCTGTTTTTCCCTCTGACCCAGAGGCTTCTGGCAGCTGCTACTGGCAGCTCTTCCCCAGTCCTGCGATCAGCCATTTCACCAAGAAATTCTTGGGCCACAAGTGACTTCGGTCACTTCCGCAACCCTCGAGCTTTCACAGCCGTGCCAGGAGCCCAGTACACCCCAGGCGGGCACCTGCGCTTGAGGAATTACCACGCCCCCGCCAGCTCCGCTCAGAACAACTCTCAGTACCTTAAAAAATCAGTCCATTTGACCAGCCTCATTCCAGAAAGCATTTCCTCTGACAGGTAACTCAGTTCAGGAGAGAAAGGTCTTCGAGTGCTTCCTTAGGATCACACTTTTGAAGGCAGAGTTTTAAACACACACCTGGCATGATATAGACAGGACATGGGCCTTACAGGCTTTATTTCAAGACTTAGAGACTGGTAGTTAAGGAATTGTTTTCAAATACCAGCTGAGTAAAACTGAATTTATTATTAAAGAAGAAACAAGATATTAGGTATAACTTCTGAATTTTTGCTTTCTCTTCAAAACACTATTATTTTAACCTACTGTTGTTACTTGTGCCTTTGTGTTTAAACAAGGTGGTTTAAAAGCAAATTCAAAAATATATGCAGTGACTTGCAGGTGACTTATCAGCTGGAGGTAGAAAGACAGTGAGGAAAGAGAAAGAGATAGGCAGACACCCCAAAGAAAAACCTTAACACCTTGCTAGGGTTCATCTGCCATCCTCACAACTGCTCTCCCCTGAAACCAGTCACATCAATCCTCCCCAGAGGCAGTGGATCCGCTGATGAGCTTCAAGGTCGGGCTTATGCTCCTGTGTCAAGAAACGCTTAGTCCTTCAGGGTGGGCAAAAAACAGCATGTGTGGGAGTAAAGGAGGGATGAGTGACCCTCCCCAGCTCAGCGCAGCAGCCAAACAGCAGCTTCTACGGGCGAAATCCCAGGAGGCAGGTGTGGAACCGTGGCATGAACAGGCCCAAGACCTGGGTGAGAACCTGAGCCAGGAGCAGCTTGTGTTTGAGCTCACTCGCTGGCCCTGCGCAGGGCTTACCACCTCCATGTCCTACTCATGCTCCGTTCAGCACTGAAGCCGTATCCAGTTAAGTCCTAAATTCAGCAGAATGTCCTATCTTCAGTTCCTTACGTTTCTACCCCTTGAATTTTGGGGAATTTCATTTTGAAAGATAAGTGGTGTGGTTTCTCACTTCTTTCCAGGGACAATGTATGACAAGGTTCAGCAATGAAAGTTTATCAGGTCCTAGATGAAGGCAGAGCCCTAAACTTCCAGGTGAAAAAATACCTAATAAAACAGCAGCAGATCCTTGACTCACATCAGAGCAGCAAGTGTCACTGTGGGGCTCCTTTTACTGTGTAGAGCAAGGCCATTCTCCATCTTTTTCATGTCATTGGTTTTAGTTATGTATTATTTATAAAATGCCCTACACGCTCAGGAATGAAGCCAAACAAGAGTTGTTTTCAATTTAACTCAGGGAGTGAAAATAGTTGAAAACATACTGTTAATTTTTAGAAAAAATTGCTCAACCTGGGTAATAGGATCTATAGATTACTTTCCTAACAAACCTAAATTTGAAGGTGAACATTTAAACAAACACATAAATAATTTGGGTGAAATAGCAAAGCTTCAGTCCCATTAAACTTAGGCTCCTAAGTGCCTAAATAGCCTGCAGGAATGGGATTCAAGCACTTCAGGAAATTTTACTCAAACCTCAGTAGGCTGCCGGCCCCCCCTTACAGCACGCCGCCCGCCGTGCCTTGCGAGCGCTCTTTGTGGACAGTAATTCTGCACGGGAAGCATCATTTCGTATCAATTTTTAAAATTGTTTTATGTATCTGCTGCCGAGGCAGGCTTTCGGTCTGCTCCGCGCGGGTTGGCGGCGTAGCGGGAAATGGTGCTTCTGATGGAGAAGCCTTGCAGGAGTCCCTGGAAAACTGCGAAGTAAGTGGCCAGAGGTCCGCGGTGGAGCCCCGCAGCCCGCCGGGCCGCGGGCACCGGGCTCCTCTCGGGCTCCGCACGGAGCGTCCCGCCCGGCGCCGGCCCCCGACCGCTGGGCACCGGCCGCGGCAGCCTCCCCCTCCCGCCCTGCAGAGGCTTCGCACGCCGTCGTTCCTCTCCCGCGTCCGCCGCCGCGGCGCGGCAGCTTTATTCCCGGGGCTTCTCCGATCCCCTAAGAAAAAAGGCGCCGCGGACGCGCTGGCTCCCCCGGCGGTCCCGCTCCCCCCGCGCCCGCCGCCCGCCCGGCCCGGCCCGGCCCGCCGCGCCGCCAGCAGAGGGCTCGCTCCGCCCGGGAAGGCGGCCGCGGCGGGGCGCGGGCGGAGGAGGCGTCTGCGGCGGCCCCGCGGGCGGGCTGTGCATCCCGGGGCCATGTGCGGGGCCGGGCGGGCGGCCCCCGGCGGCGGGGCAGCCCCGCGGGGCGCGGGGCGGCGAGCGGCAGGAGAGGCGGCGGGGAGCGCTGCGCCCCGCGGGGAGCGCTGCCGCCCTCCGCGGGCAGAGAGGCCGCGCTCCGCCGCCGCCGCCCGCGCTGCGGCCATGGGGTGAGCGGCGCTGCGGGGCGCGGCGGCCAGGCCGAGGAGAGCAGCGTTCGCCGGGCGGGCGGAGCGGGGCCGGCCGGCGGCCGCCCCGGCGGGAGCAGCATCTCCCGGGGCGCGGCGGGCTCGGCTGAGCGGCGGAGGGCGGGGGGAGGCAGCGGCGGCTCCCGCCTCAGCCTTCCCCACCAGAGGGTGTCTGCTGGGTGGGAAGGGGGAAGCCGCGCTCTCCTGGACTTTTGTGGGAGTGGGGGTTGCGTTGTGTGTGTGGGTTTGTGTTTTTTTTTTTTTTTTTTTTTTTTTTTAAGGGGGGTGGGGTGGGTTAGAAGAGAGTCTGTGGTTTCCATGGAGATGAAGCTGAAAGTGCAGGAAATTTAAAGGCTTTGGGTCCTTGCAAAGCAGACAAACTGGTGCCAACGTGCGTGGCTGCTGTTGCTGCTGAGGAGGCTGCTTTGCAAACGGCGGAGAGGAGCGGGAAGAAGAATCGGCAGCAACTTCTTCCATACGCACGGGCAGACAACGAGGAGCAGCAGCAGCAAGCAGAATTTGCAACAAAAAGAGGCATCTCCCTTTCCCGGGGAGGGTGAAGAGAAGCAGCAGCAGCAGCAGCAGAATTTTGGAGCGGCTCCACCAGGAGAAATTTTATTGAGAAGCCTGCAAGAGAGAGCGTTTGCAGGGGGCTTGTTCTCCGGGCTTATTAGGGGGCTGTCTTTGCTGGTGGCGCGGGGAGCGGAGGTGATCCCCCTTAAAGAGAAGCTATTTTGGATATCCCTGTACAAGTTTTCTGATGCATTTGCTTGCACCTTCTTCCCCTGCTGTTTGGTGAACCCAGCCCCCCTCTCCCCCCCCCCACCGGTCTCCCAAGGATGGATCATTCCCAGTGCCTTGTGACTATATACGCCTTGGTGGTTCTGCTGGGTCTCCGGCTAGAGCAAGGCGCCTGCCAGCACTATCTGCACATCCGACCGGCTCCCAGCGACAACTTGCCTTTGGTGGATCTAATCGAGCACCCGGACCCTATCTTTGACCCCAAGGAGAAGGATCTTAACGAGACCTTGCTAAGGAACCTCATGGGCGGACACTTCGACCCTAACTTTATGGCTATTTCCTTGCCCGAGGACCGGCTCGGAGTGGACGATCTAGCCGAGCTGGACTTGCTGCTCAGGCAGAGACCCTCGGGAGCGATGCCCAGCGAAATCAAAGGGCTGGAGTTTTACGACGGGCTGCAGCCGGGCAAGAAGCACAGGCTAAGCAAGAAGCTGCGCAGGAAGCTGCAGATGTGGCTCTGGTCCCAGACCTTCTGCCCGGTCCTATACACGTGGAACGATCTCGGCAGCCGCTTTTGGCCCCGGTACGTCAAAGTGGGCAGCTGCTACAGTAAAAGGTCTTGTTCAGTCCCAGAAGGCATGGTTTGCAAACCTGCCAAGTCCGTGCATTTAACGATCCTGAGGTGGAGGTGCCAGCGCCGGGGAGGGCAGAGGTGCACATGGATACCCATCCAGTACCCCATCATTTCGGAGTGCAAGTGCTCTTGCTAGGGCTCGCCCTTCCCTCTTCTCGCCCCTTCTCCGGCGGACTCACGTGGACCTTTGCTGCAACAAAAATAAAAGACATTTGCTTTCTGGTTAACGTTGTAATGCACTGTAACGTGTAGGAGAATGTATATTGTGTGTATATATGGCACCGTTTTAATATACTATTAAAAGGTCAGTATTATACGTGAAATAATCAGCGTCTACTGTATTTTTAAGACTATTACCCTGATCGTTGCTAATGTATCTTTTTTTTTTTTGGTATTTATATTCCAGAGAGAAGTTGCTTCGCTTTGGCGAGGTCGGTTTTTTGTTGTTTTTTTTTTTTAATAAAAGGATTAAAAAACACAAACCAAACTTTTTGATAAGAAAACGTTTTAAAGCTATTTTCCATTATTCGGAAAGCGTGTGTGTGGGGTTTTTTTTTCTTTTTCCTTATGGACTTCAGATTTAAAATAAAAAAGAATAAACGCCTAGAGCACAATGTTATTGTAAATAGAGAGAACAGTTTGAATGACTTAATCCTATGTAAATGAAGAGTATCTGCTATTTATTCTTTATATCCTTGTAGTAAAAGCGCAGTGCAGAATTAAAGTCAACCACTAAAACACGAGCCGTTTGGATTCTGTTTGCTTTTTGGTCTGGCCACCTCCGGGGGGGGGGGGGGGGTGTCCTCTCCCTCCCCCCGCTCGCTCGGCTCAGCAGGACGGTTCCCGGCGGCGGGGGGAGGTGGGAACCTGCTCTCGCCGCTCCCGGGAGGGGATCCGTGGCACCCCGGGGCGGGCGGGCGGCGGGGCCGGAGCGGCGGCGCGGGGGTCCCGGAGCCGCCCCCCCGCCCGGAGCCCCCCGGAGCCGCCCCCCGCCCGGAGCCGCCCGCCGCGGCCGCGCAGCCTGGGCGCCCTCGCCGGCAGCTGGGCTGCGAGGTTGTTGTTTTTTTTTAACCGCTTGACATTTCATTTACAAGGGGACACGTGTCTTTCACACCTACCATTGTGGTGGGACACTGCTGAAACTTGACCCTTGGGCTTTGGGGGTTTCGGCGCAGACACGTTATTAGCTTGATCCTGTGACAGCCTCGCACACCCTCCCTGCCCGGCCACAGCCGCCCCTCGCCGCCCCGTTAACTCTTTGGGCTCCCGCCAGCCGCGGGTGATCTCTCCGCTGGCGGGCAGCCCCCTCCAGACGCCCTTCCCCCGGGCAGAGCAGGGCAGGGCAGGGAGCTCCGGGCTGCTCCGGGTTCCCCCGCTCCCGTACGCCGCGCTCCGGCCCGCCGTGCCCGCGGAGGTGCCCCACGTCCCGCAGCCGCCTTCTCCCCGGCCCGCCGCTCCGCGCCGCCCGCTCCCCCCGGCCCCCAGGCTGCCCACCCCTCCGCCGCCCGCCCCCGGGGCTCCGCTCCCCTCCGCCGCCCGCCCCGGCCCCGCGCAGCCCCCGGGGCTCCGTCCCAGCCCCCGGGGCTCGGCTCTCCGCTCCGCGGGGCTCCGCTGTGACTGTCCCGCGGCTCTGGGACGACCCGTCGCAATTATGAAGTGTTTGACTTGTACGTGCCAAAGGACCCGACGGTTGGTATCTCGTAGATACCAACTGCAAAAACAAACTCTCCACGTGTTCTTCAAAGCGCCCTGACAGTGCAGAAAGCCTTTTCCTTATTTATCTTGGAATCAAAAAACTTCTCCCCCCCCCCCGCCCCAAACTTGAGGGAATCACTGCTAATTATTCTAAACCCGTGGGTCTTTCATTGACACAACCCAGACTGACGCAGCCCCTGCTTTCTCTAGCGTTTAGTTCGCGTATCTCCGAATGCATATTCATTCCCTCTCTCGCTCGGTGCGTTTTACCACCCGTCTCTTTGCTTCTAATTTCAATAGTTTGGGGGAAAAAAAATCAGATCTCGGGACGTTTAGGGTATTCATTAACCTAGTGAAGAGGAACAGAGGCATTATTACTCACATAGAAGGCACCCTGCCCCCATGTCTATCTAAGGGTTCATTGTAAAAGGATTAAAAGTTAAAGACCTTCATCTTATGATTCTTTCATTTAATCTTCGTGGCGCCTGAAAGACATGCTGGATGGATGATCACATTTAAAATATTCCTAATGTCGGCTACCTTAGGACTCCAGGCAGTGCAAACAAACGTAATTTATTTCTAGAAGAAAGGGGATATTGAGATGTTTAAGTTTATGAACCACCATTACCATGTATATTTGTTAGGTTCTGACAAATACCCAAATAACATTAAAATCAGCCATTCATCACATATGAATTTATGCAAAACCTTCTATGCCTGGGGCCAATATTTTTTTAGACAGAGTTTCACTTGCAAAAAAAAAAAAAAAGTTTATTTAAAAAAAAAAAAGCCAAAAGCAAGAGTTTTTCATGACTGGTAAACACGAGAATTATGTGAACAGAAACTATTTCATGCTGGGATGGCAGCCAGGGACTCGGGAATGTCAACAAAAGTTCTCCGAAGGTTGAAAATGTCACTGGATTACAATACAAGGTCCTTTGCCCCATTAGAAAACTTCACTAAAGTAATATTCCCACTACTTAGGGAGGGGACTCCCCCAGTGAGTTATCTGTCTGTGATCCGAGCAATGGGGCAAACAGAGACTTCATCTGGAAACCACCGCTGTTTGCTTAAAGATTTAAAATTTTTATGTGTGCAGAGGGGCGTGTGTGTGTGTTTGTGGGCGTTATGTGAGTGTAAAATAAGTGTGGTGTTAGTATAGTCTAAACATTTGTCACCCTACCTGTTTTATTTTTAATCTGGTAGTCATTGTAATCAGTAAGACATATGTACATACATGCTTTCTCAACTAATAACACCCTGTTACTAATACATTTACAAGAATATTTTGGGTTAAAAAAAGTAAAGTTTCACCATCCACAAGGCCCGTGATTTTTTTTTTAAATAAATAACTAAATTTTGTCAGCTGGTAGAGCAAAAATAAACTAGTAGTTTGCACTGTTGTTTCTGGTCAGGTTCACTTTCTGGTCCTCCTGCCCTAGTGTTGAAATGTTTGGCTTGTAGTGGAAGTGTTTCAAGCCAAACAAATAAAATATCTTTCTGATGAATGTTTCTATGCAAATCTTTTTAATATTAGATTTTGTAATATGTTTTTAAAGCAAAATTGAATTATGGCTCTTTTAAATTGAAATCAATTCATAACACGGCCAATTTTTCTTTGCTGATCTTTGTAGTGGCATCATACGACCTTACAGAGACCACTGTGGGGAAGAAATAAGAAGGGAAAGGTTGAAAGTTTGCTTTCAGTTACTCTCAGTTTCTTCTTTTGCAATTTTAGTGTCTTAAAGTGTAATATTGGAAATTTAAATTCATTTCTACCTCTACCATAGGCTGCATAACCTTGGTTGAGTCCCTCAACCTGTGGGCTGCAGGTCCTTATGAGGTGTACAAGATTTCGTCTGCTTTATCAGCATAGGTAGTCTTTATCCAGAATAATTTGTTCTTTGACACCAAGTGTTTATTCAAAATCAGTAAAGTTAAGGCCCGGTGTTCAAGGGGGGCTCCCTGATGGTATTGGATTTAGCGTCCAAGCTATTATTTTTGCCAGTGCAGAACAGCATCTTACGCAGCATTCTCAAATGCTTTACACTTCTGTTTATCAGGAAAAGCATAGTATTTTTAACAAAAGTTGTGATGCTGTAGGCTTGTTTGAAAGTGCTAGGAGTAACGCAGTTGATGAAAGGATAAAAAAAGTAGACCGGAGTAAGCTGTCCGAACGTATGTAATAAGCTCACTCAAAATTAGTCCAGAAGAAAAAGAACCAACTAGGAAAACATTGTTTCACATGCCGTTGAAGTGTTGTGTCCTCACAAGCATAATTAACTGAAAAAATATATTTACTTCATTTTATCCTTTTCAAAATACCACCACAAAGATAAATTCTTGAGATTGTATGAGTGCATGATGGAGTCATCACAAAAATAACCACAGCTAGAAATTAGAGCAGTAGTGTTTGTATAAATACCGGACAAGTTTTTCCTCTTCCATAGTTTTAATAGAGAAATAATCTTAATTTAGTAATGTCAACAGCCGTTAAAAAAAAATTCCTAGCAGTTCACCTTACTTGGTTTGTGTTATATAAATGTAATCTGCTGGATCTTGGATCCATTAAAAAGAAGATATTCCAGTTCGGAGATTTGCCAGGAATCTTCATTGAAAGTTGAAATAAATATAATGATGTCATCATATAATATAACATCATAGCTTTCAAGGTAAGCCAAACCAAAGGTATGTTGGCAGGGGAATGCTGCCACCTGGTAGATCCACGCTAGGAATAGATACGATACTCTCATCCAGCGGGGAGGAGAATAGCCACACTCTTCCTGGAGTCCCCACAAGGATCCTGCAGTCTTTCTGTGCGTGCAAGTCCGCTGGGAGTCCTACTACACGCGAGAGCTGCAGAGTCTGTGTCAATGCGCTCTTTTAAGAGAGCAGCTACAGCAAATTTGAAGAGACCCTTTCATTCCCTCTTCCTTGCTCCCAGACCAAGCAAGAAGCTCCAATGGTTAAAAAGAAGGGAATGAATACATTCACTTGAAACAACTGTTGGAATGGTTCAGGGGGGAACAGAAATATTCAGCAATCAACATTAAAGACTCTAAATCCTTAGAGGTGTTATTGCAGGATCAGCAGCTTACAGCCCTCTTTCGTGAAGGCTGGGTACCAATGTATTACTGTTAAGTCTCCTGCAGCTAGTTCTCTGTGAGGAAAAACAGCTGCTCTATGCGATGTGCCTTCTGAAGAGTCTGAGAAAAGATACTGGAAGAGAAAATCTGCACGGGTGTAACAGCCCAGTGAGTCACTTTCCTCTGCCGAACTGGAGGACAGGAGCTGCAGAGATGGCACAATTTAGCCTCTAACTCTTTAGGTCAATAGTTTAGATGGAAACCAGCTGAGAACAGATGCTCTGGGGGCTCACTGGTAGTTCCTTCTGCCTCTCCAGGGGTATAGTTATGCTGCCATTAAGCATGGTTCTGAGCCAAGGCGCAAGACCAGACCAACCTGTGTGTGCCCTTAGGCCCAGTCAGCCTGCAGGTATCCCGGAAAGCTTAGCAGCGTCCCTGTGAGGGCCTCTGGCAGCGTGCGGGTGCTCCTGCACAAGAGCTACCACCAAGCTAAAGGCAGCAGGACTGACTGAAGGCGCACAGATCTTAGCACCGACTAGTCTGGAGCCTACTCTTCACCTAAGACAGACATTCCCCAGCACTCAAGTCTCTCCCTTAGAGAATCCAAGAGTACTAGCTGCATCAGATAATCATAACAGAGTTTGAAAATAGGTTTCATACTCCCTCTGCATTTTTTTCCCCCCCTCATGAGAGGGGGAGTGGCAAGACTCCCATCACAAAGAATGTTACTCAGAACCAGAACAGATCTTAAGGCACAACACTAAAAACCTGTATGCAATGGAGAAGGACTGGGTGGCTCGGGGGATTGGTAATGGTATAAAGAGCTTTTCACCGCTAGGCTTCTGGCTTCAATCCAGAGGTAGTAACTGAAAGCCACAGTCATCTGATGCCTGCATAGTGGGCTGTGCAGAATGACTTGTTGGTCTCTGCATAGATCCTACCAAGCAGGATCCAGATCACAAAGCCACCACTAGAACTGACATGCTTGCAAGGATTCTCAATCCAAAGAGCAAAATGAAACAGGAATGAGGACGTTTGAGCTGTGTTTGTGATTTAGTAGCAACAAGGGTATATTGTTGTTGGCGGTTTTGTTTGGTTTGTGGGGAAGAGGTTAGTATAGGAGAACATAGCCACTATAGTCCCCTGTACAGATATACCACCAATAGTATTTTCCTTCTGGTGTAGTAAAACCTTTATATTTGACCTACATCTGGAAACTTATTACCTGGCTTGGATGCAAAACCGTGGTCCAGAGAAAGATGCAGCAAATGCAAGGGCCACACTCTGCTGTGTGGATCGGAAGTACGTGCAGCGCTGTGTGCTGCGGTGCAAATTACTTTACAGTAAATCCGTCTTACACTTACCAGTACAAATAGATGCTGCTTGCTGGGTTGGTCTGCTTTAGTTAAGGCAGTGCAACTTTCCAGGGCTCAGGTTAGAGGTTACCCTTTCATAAGACCCCAATCATGCAGCTCTGAACATGCGTTTCTCTGAACAAAGGATGGAACAGGCTGTGATTTAGAATACGCTTGCCAAGCTGCTGTGTTGTACCTGTGCAATAAAAAAAATCCAGCACCTTTTCTCAGCAATAAATAAGTTGATTTTAACTTCAAATATTAGGAAAAAGAGGTATATAAAACTAATACATATTTATATAAGGGGCAGTGAAAATATCACTCCTCTGTTTCAAAATGAACCTTCTGGTATTCCAGGCACTTAATAATATTGTCTGTGAGTGAAAATGGACAGCAAATAATTTTCCTTCACTCCCCCTCCTAGTTTGCTTTGGACATTTAGAGAAACTGCTATCTAGTCAGTTTTATTTTGCCCTTTGCATATATTTGTTCCTCCAAGGGCACACTGTTTCTTTCATACAGCAACAGAATACAGAAAAATATTGCATAAATACTACTCTAAACATGCACAAATGAGTAGAGGGACTTTAGAGCCCAGTGAGACAAGCTGAAATACTATCTTTTAAAATTGAGTGGACTTCCAAGTTTGTCACATCCTTTTGGAATAAATGGATAAAATTTTGTTTTGTAGGTAATACTTGTACAATAAATTAGATCATTGACTTGAACCTTGAAGGTCTGGTAAATAAGTCACACTGTCTTAGTTATAATCGAGCCCTGAATTAAGTCTCAGTGCTACACTAGAAATCTTTCTTGTGGCCTTAGAAATACTTTGGTATCTCTCCTCTGCCTCGTATCTGCTTGTAGGCTATTGGCTTCAGAAGGGTGTGAAGAGCCACTTTTCACTGAGTGGTTTACTGGATCCGGATCTTACGTTGCATGTGTACCCAGCGGGGTATTCTAGTTAGCTGGAAAGTCTAATAAAGTTCACTAAGAACTACATGAAGAAGGCATTAAGGGTGGACCACCAGGTCAGGGATGGTTATGCTGTACTTAAGCTGTCTTCAAAAGCACAGAGCATTCCAGTCTGAGCCAACAAAATCTTAAGCACATGCTCAGCCTAGGCTTCATGGGCACCTCCACAGAAGGACTGCTCACCTGATTAAAGTAAAGCACGTACGCAGGTTCTCCCTTGGGTCAGGCCAAAATGCTCAGCACCCTGTATCAGCGTCCCGAGGGAACTGAGAGCAGCTTGGGTGTTCAGGGGAGGGCTGTTTTACCTAACCAGGAACAGCTGAGTGTTGTGGTTTGTATAAACTGTTTGCCATGTATGTGTGGCATGTGGCAGTAAATGAAACACTTACTTTAAAACTTATTGAAGTTCTTTCAGCAAAAAAATTAATGTGGGGTTGGCTTTTATGCGTTGTTTCAAATGAAGCAGAGATTTATACACCTTATTATCCTAATTTTTTTCCAGACACTGCCCTGAATATCTCTCATATCTTATGGGAAATTAAATATCAGAGTTTTTAAAGAGATCATTTTTAATTTCCCATCTATGGTATGAACAAAAAACTGAATAAGTCTAATGAAGTGGCATGTAGTCAAATGTTCAGACTGCAATCATCTACAAAATATTTAAAGCAATCTGAATGAAACTTTTCAGACTGCCAGACTAGGTTCCTCTTACTCCTAAGCTTCTGAGAGATGCCAACAGACTTTAAGGTTAACATTTTCAGGCCTGGGTGCCTAAGATTAGGCATCTTGTTCAACAATTGGAAGCCTCTTGGGGGAAAAAATCTATGGTTTGAGATTTGGATGCAGAAATTCACAGCTCGCAGTAGGAGACAATGATAATATGCCACACATTGAAAAGCAGCTGTGAATTTTATAATTGGTTATAGTAAGATTTATTTTTTTCCCCTCAAAATGAGCTAATAGGTGCACACTAAAAAAAAAAAAAGTGGGATTTAGGTACATAACTTTACTAGGAGCTGCAGAAAATCCCATTTCCAAATCTGCTCAGTCTGTAGTCATGAGAAGAAGAAGAGGGCTTACAGTTTCTCACAGGCAAGAGAAATCCTAAAGCAAAATAATTAGATTCTAAGCCGTATCTTCTGCCAGGGTGGATTTGTAGGGAAAAAGGGAGGATGGGGGGGTGGGTAGAGGTAAGACATTGTTGCCCATCATAACCCTCTCCACTTTTTTCCCTCCTCCTGGCTCCCGCCAGCGTGGTTGATGCTGTCACATGCCAAAGGAGTGGTTGAGTCCCCTCCCTCCTTCATTTCAGCTCTCCATCAGCCCCTGCAGATGACTGACTTCAATACAGTTATTTTATGCCAATTGAAGATCTTAATCTGCTTATAAAATAAATGAAGACTTTTCAGAAGTCTCTTTTTCTATTTCTCATTGCCTAAAATCTTTCTGCCTTTGGCACAGTAATTAGCTGTCGCTGAAGCTTCTCTTTGTCTGTTAGTGTATTTTCCTTGAAGGTGGTCATAATATTGTGATTAAAATATTTTTTGACCAAATAGTAGATGTTTTATGAAATAGCACGTTTTCTTTAGCAAATATAGCTTTGTGGAATTTCTTTAGCTTTCTATAAAAACAAAGCAAAACACGGGCTTTTTTATCAACCCTTTTTTCTTCAGTAAAATAAATGGATTCTAAAGCTATACTTCCCGCTCTTGAGGAGCTCACGAGAAACTCGCAGTAAAGCCTTTGCAATTTTGTTATAGTTAAGATGAAACTCTGCAATTAAAAGGACTCCTTTGGTCACTTCATAGTGTAAAGCAGTAGCGTTGAGGCGCAGAGCGTGAAAGTTATTTCACTGTTAGGTAGAATATCTGGTATAATAATCCCTGTCAGTATCCCGCAGGATCCTTAGTGTCTGTGCAGAGACTGCTACCACTTGACCTGAAGAAAGCTATTAGCTGGCAGCAGTAGGAGGCTTCTGTTTTCTGTGCAGACTTACCTTCTAAAGAGAATACAATATATGTCTTTTACAAGCGTGCTAGGTATCTTCCTATGTTCAAGTTTGGGACAGCTACTACAGCAACCTCTAGTGACCTGCTGTGCTGCTCATTGGAAACAATAATTTGAACACTGAGGGGAAATTGCAATATTTATAATATATTAAGCCATGGAACATGTGAAACCTGGTTTCCTGTGGATTTATGTCTTGAAAGTGAATTTCTGGAGCTCATTTGCCAAATGTATCATGAGCCAAACCTGGACAGCACTAACCTGACCCTCCCATTTCTGGGGAGCGTTGTCTTGCTTGAGCACTGCAAGCCCAGTGACATCAACTTTGAATAAGCCGAGCAGCACTCTGAGACATGACCTGAATCCTGGTCTGTCCGTCTGTCCCATTGGGCGAGGCCTCGTGTTGGTTCCTTTATTTTTAATGACAGCAGAGCTTATTCTTCAGCTTACCTTAGTAGTGGGAGCTACTAGATATCTCCTCCCAACTTAGCTTTTGAGTTTTGTTATTGTCAGGAATTTAATATTCATAACTGAGAGAGAGTATAGCCACATACACAGCACAGTCCAGTAAGCCTAATTTCCTTTGAAAACAAAACAAAATTTTTTTTAAATCGCTGTGGCACTGAATAATAGCTCAGAATCCCCTCAATCCGTGAGGAGCTCTACCGCAAGTATTAAATAGCCCTACTGCAAATAATCCCCAGATCTTCTCCTGCCTCAGATGCACTTAAGCATCATTTCTGCTATGGTACTTGCAATGTGTGAGTCAAATATGTTACTTATTTCAAAGGATCTTGCTGCCTTCTAGCCTTACTGAGCAATTCTGTAGTTTATTCTGTAACCCTTGTCCCTTTTCTTAGTATTTTGGATACATTTAATAGTGCTGCAAATGAAACTAGATTGAAGGTCCCTTTGAGACAATACCTGTTTTTATATTTCTGCTGTAAGTTGCTCAGAATAGTTTAGGTTCTGATAACAGTAAATGCTCCCGGCCCTGCTTGTGCCAATTGTCTTACTGAGGTCAATAAATGCATCTGCTCGTACCACTGAGAAAAATATTTTAGCAGTTTTTCTGGGGCAAAAATGGTGACTCAGTGGCAGTGTAACATTTTACAGATTCACATCAGCTGAAAAATGTGGCCACTTTCCAGCTTTGAAAACATTAAACAAGTTTTTAAAAATAAAATATTTTGTTCTCATATTTTCAGAGTAATAACTATTGATTTTTTTTTCATTTTGAAAGTCCTCATTCAATTCTGTTAGAAAAAATCCATTCCTTTTTAACCTATAAAAGCTCAAATCCCATCTCAGTCAAAAGTAAACTCTTTAAGATTGAACAGAGCATTTTGTGTGATTTTGAGCCAGTATTTCTTACTTTTCAGCTCACCAAAAATTTTGAAAATGTATTATTTTTGGTTAGCTCCAAGCATATATTTAAATTATTCACCAGAGCTGTGAGGAACGGAAAAATTAGATTGTCTCACAGCTCAAATCAGATGCCAGATCCATAGCTGCAGTAAATCAGCAAAGCTTTGCTGGTGTTGCGTGAGGTATTCAGTTTTATGCAAGCAAGGAATCCAGCTCCATGTAAGTGTTTGGTTCAGTAGGACTGTGTAGATGGCCTCCTCAGGTGAATATGGCTTGTAGCTGAGATCCTTGAGAGGCAAGACTTGTAAGGCGAAAGTATTATCTGACCTATCGGTAGCATTAACATGTGATGCCTGTGTTTTCAGTACCAATTATTAGTATAAATCCTGTGTGCATGGCCATGTATTACATGAATTTACTTCTATTCTCCTTCACGAGGAATATTAAAAGTTGCATGACTTCCAAGTCCTTCTATGTGCTGTTGATTAGCATTCCACCAGGATCACTAACCTATTAGAGTGTCTGTCACTATTGGTGGAAAAGAGTCTTTTATTTCCTTCTCAAATGATTTTGCTTTTCTTCAATGGTGTCCATAGCAACACATACTGGTAGTGATGAGTCCCTGATTCTGTTGCAGGCTTTCCACAGCAGTGTCTTGCCAGTAACAACAGTTGACCCGACATTGTAAGGCTGCTCAGAGGCACGTAGCCACGCTGGTTCTCCTGATGAATGGGAGGTATCTTTCCTTACGTGGCAGGTCAGTTCTGGCAAATGACCTGGCTCTTTTCTAATCAGACCAGTGTCTTCTGTTATTCTGAACACAGTTATGGGAATCTAACTTTGGAAGGTCTTTTGACTGAAAGTTATTTTCTGAATGTGTATGTGCATACATGTGTTCCTGTGAACGTGTGTAACTATTTCTAAGGATATGAGTTTGCTGCTGTAGGCTGGAAGTTAGCTCTAACAGCAGTCTGTGGAAGGGATCGCCCAGAATGTAGCCAGGGGACAAGGAAAACCATTTGTCCCTTAATCTTCTCCATCTTCCCTCCCTGTTTTTAACCTTTTTGTCTAGGTAAAGAACATTTCAAGGAAATGAGTAATCTGCAATGTGGACTATCTGTGCTGCAGACTTTAAATTAGAACCAACAATCTAGCATCAAACTCAAATAAGAATGACTTCATTACCTAGACTGAAGCTGGCAAGGAAGACAAAATGCTCTGCTGTGTGGTCTCCTGTGCCTTAACCTAATACTCAGAACTAATAGGAACAAGTCTTGGACTTAGTAAGAGTTGGCTTTATATCACAATGTGCATATAGCAGGGACCAGATCCAGTAACCTTTCTTCATGCAAGTAATTCTTGCTCACATATGTAATCAATGGGATGATTTGCTTAGGTAAAGATTCTCGGCATGTGTAAAAGTGGAAAGGACCTGGACAAAATTCTGCAGTTTTTCTTTCTCTGACTCATACTTGTCTCTGGATTTGCTTTGTGTGTGTATTGGCACTGTGGTTGCCTCCAAGTCCCAAGTACATATCTGCAGTTCTTTACGTTGTATTCTTAATGCCAAATAGACATCCTGAGTTTCTCGGGCACCCATCGAAGAATCTGCGTTTTGGAAGCATGAAGTCTTGACCAAATGCGTATTGCATTAAATGAAAATGATTCATGCTGACTTGCAATACCCCTGCCATCTTCATTTGTGCAAGTAGTGTGTCATTGCTGCTTCTTAATGTCATTTCTTCCAGGGGCAGCTTCGCCCTGATGTCTGGGGGTGAGGGTCCCATCTGAGCTGGGGCCAAGCACAATGAATGCAATGTTAACAGATGGACATGACTGCAGTCAATAGACCATGCTTAAGTGTGAGTGTTGAGAGCAGAACTCACAGGTGGGAATGGCCAAATGTCTGTCTGTACTGTGGTTAGGGGGACATACCATTGCTAATTCTGCTGTGGGCTGACTTAACTGAAAAAAGAAATTCTTCCTTCACCACATAAGGAGAGGTTTTGGCCTGTTGGAATTGCCTGGGTGGTGCAAAGGAAGGTGGGGTGTAGAGAGACATTCTAATTAAGTCTCTATCCCCTTTTGTTCATATCTTTTTAGGAAAGCCCCCATGGAATAGACCAAAATAAGCTCCTACCCCTAGCTGAATAGGTTGTCAGGGTGCAGAACTATATTCTGCAGACTTATGCATGTGTAAGGGGTGTGTAACATTTTTGTCTGAATGGAGCCCTATGTTCTCATAATTTATAGTAAGTAATCTTATTTGCAAAGCATGCCCTTACAGTTTTAAAAAACAAGTTAATTGACTTGCATAAAAATCAAACATGTCAAAGTTTTCCATCTCAACACAAACACCACATTGAGCAGCACATTGCTACAATAGCCATGATGCAGTCTGGGCTACCTATTGAGATATTTCATAAACCAAAATGGAATCTTAAAAAGTTTGTCAGTTTTGCATACCTCTGAGTTGCTGAATTTAGGAGTCCATTACTCGACTAATTATACAATGTTTTATTTTTTTCCTTGTGTAAATAAACAAACTTGTGTCTGAATTTTGGCAAGGGGCACTAGAAGCCAATTAGAAGGTGTTCCCAATGTATTACAGTATTACAAACAAGATGCCTTTTCTTAGAAGGGTGAACACACCATGTTTCTTTTAATGAGTGTGAAAATATACCAGTTGCTTAATCACTAGCAACTTATAGTTATAAGCATAAGTGAGTCCTTTCTCAGGAATGAAAAACATAGTTTAGTTTCTTTACTAACAGATGACATTTTAATTTAGAGCTCCAGTTTTTGTCTGGAAGGGCTAAACCATCTGAATTATTTGAAAGAGAAATAAGGGGCAGAGGGGAAGTATGAGAGAGCAGGCGGGATTTTCTTATCTGACTAGACTTCACCCCCCACTCGTTTGAGTGGTGAGGATAGCGTGTCCCCCTCGGTTCATGTCTGCAATGCCATCTAAGCTGCTGTGTCATTTCTAGTGCACTTCATTCACTGAGTCCTGCCGTGCTTCAGCACTAATCCAGATCCAAGGCTAAAGCACTGTTAAGTCACGGATGTACAGTTACTTAAGGGTAGATTATGCTTTCTGCATGTTGTAGGTATGGGCTGGAGCACAACAGCATCCCTGGCACAGCGAGCCCCAGGAAGCATGGTGACTCAGCTGTAGCTTATTCCCATGATCCTCTTCTGGGTAAAAAACAGGGATGCAGCCTTAACCGCTTTTGAAAGGGTAAAACTTCCTCCTATGCAGTCTGGACAAATCACAATATGCAGGCTCGTTGTGAAGCAATAAAAATATTAATCTGGATAAGAGACGGGGTAGAACAAATAACTCCATATAGAGACCCTTTATCCTTGTTTTTCTTGAAATGTTTGTCTAGAAACATAAAGATCGCCTGATTTATGACTTGTTCAGCAAGCTCCAAATCAGATGGTGTTGCATTCAGAGCAGTGAATCTGTCAGCCTGGTATTACTCCACTGCAGCCAGTGGAGTGGTGCAAATTCCGCGCAATGACACATCCCTAGCTGCTAGTCCCTGGGATTATGGCAGGAGTATGTTACTTGTCAGCAGATAGAAGCATGGAAGAATCTGGCCTATCATGATTTTTAATCCTTCTCGTAAAAATAAAATAAGCCTTGGGAAAGCTCTCCAATGTTATTTAAAAATAGAAGAATGAGTGTTAGTGGTTTTATATGGATTACATAAATTACTAGTTTATTAGAAAAAGGGATCATTTTAAAAAGAGGGAATTTCCCTCGAAGGGAATGTTTAACTTCTTTGGGTTACTTTATGGATATTTTATTTTACATTTAAAAATAATTTAATCTTTTAAAGGAGAAATTTTCATTTTTTGTAAAATAATGCTTTTCCTGCTTCAGAGCTACACGGCCACTTGTGAGCCAGCCTCCACGCTACTCAGCACTAAGGCATGTGCTTGTGAAGCCATGGCTCAGTAAGTTATTGTGCGGAGCTTTGGTCATAGTCTGTGCATGTACTCTTAATTCAAGGCAAAGGTAATGTTGACAAACTTGAAAACTGATCACGGGAGATTTAATCCAAAGCCAGCTATACTGCCCAGCTTTAGTTCTGTCAGGTACGCAAGTGAGATTCCTAAGTGCAGTGTCTCTAGTTCCAGTGGAGCGTTCGGAGAGGCAGAGCACAGTTAACAGCCTATTTACCGCCTAACTTATTTGCTCTAAATCATGGTCAAAATTTTCACCCAGGCTTTATAACAACATAGCAAAAGCATCTCAGGAGTCCATGAAAGTTAAATGAGTGCAAATTGCCCATGTAAGCACACAGTCCGACCCTTGTGGGATGCAGGAGTAAGGGCCAGCGATCCCACCTGGAGCAGACTCCCTGTCTGGACATGTGTGCACCGTCCCTTTGGAGACGAGGTGATGGGAAGGTGCTGAGGATGAGAAAGCCATGGCTGGCGGGCCCCTTGTGTGCCAGGCAGTTTAGTGCAGATGGAGATCAAAAGCAATTTCTGCTCCCTGCTGAATATGAGGAGGGGACTGGGAAGGGGCTGTGACTAGTGCTGAGTCTATGTGACTGCCTCCAGAAGTAGTCCTAGAGTGGTGCTGCTGGGACACAGCCCCTTGCTTCCTCACCACACCCCACAATTTTGATGAAGAAGAGGAGGAAAACATAGAAAATTGCCCCCTTTGCTGTGATTTTTAATGGAAAGTTGGTCTGGTCAAAAAAATTGCTTTTTTTCTTTTAGTAATGCATCTGAAAATGTTCAGGTTCAGATTCTGAAAATATTGTGAGGCTCTAACTGGGTGGCAAACTTTCTGTTAAAACCAGGAAAAAATCAGGTTTGCTTGTAAAAATTCTTCGGTTTTCAGTACTCAAAGGCAGAAGGGAAGAACTTCCTTCAAAACTAAAACATTTCAGCTTTCTGTCGATGAAAACCAAAAAGTTGTCATTGAATTTTTTGTGGTGAAAGTAATAGTTTCTAATCTAGTCCTGAGATTTTCCAGGACATTTAGGGAATAGTAGTCTGTGCTCTGGATGGGGACACAGGAGGCCAGAGCTCAGTTCTCAGCTTTGTCAGAGGTTTTTGACAAGCTACATAATCTAATTGGGTATGTCTCCATGCCCTGATAGAGGTGGCACAGGGCTCTGCTGGAGTCAGTTCTGTCTGGTTTGGAAACAGACACAGAAAATAAAAGCCAGTTGATGAAATGGCAGTTTAATGCCACTTCGAGCAAGCTCAGCTCCCCATCATTGCTGTCCCCTCCTCAGAGAAACCATGCCACCTGCCTGTGTTCAGCTCAGTGGGGCATTTCTCCTTTCCACGCTCCCTTCCCTTTCCCCTTCCCATTCACACCTGAGTCCCCACATCTGCTGTTACACCCACGCTCCCAAGGCTGAGGGCGGGCGGTCAGGCAGCACACCCCTGCCAAGGCTGACCCTGACCAGGCTTGCCCTCGGCGCAGGAGGCTCATCATCAAGGGCAGCCTCTAGGCAGCTGAAGCCCGTCTTCTCGGTCATGCAAGACCCCAGGTGTCTAAAATGCCCAGTGGATTATCACGCTTCAGAAGGCAGGGTCGCACCAGTTGCTCACAGATGGTCGCCAGGCTGCCCACCAGGCAGCCATGTGGTCAGAAGACAGCCAGATCCTGAGACCACTCTCATGGTCACATACCGACTGCTTTTCTGTATCAGTTTTTTCTTCTGTAAAATGGGAATAATATCCTTGACCTGTTTTCTCTCTTTAGTTTGTTAGGGCTCTCTGACAGGGTCTGTGTCTGTATACGCTGCCTTGGCAAATCAGGTCCCTTTCGTACCTGCCTGTTAAAGGCTCCCTGGTACTACTACTAAGTACAGTAGAATATACATACGACTAAATACTCACTTTCGTTCAGGTTTTTATAAGCATTTTGCTTTACCATGAAAGATCCTGAACTGTTGTAAATTTGGCAGGCATCCACCACAGTGAGAGCAGCTCTACCAGCCTACCCCAAGTGAGGAGCTTGGCCCCAAAGTATGCTTGAAAAAAAAATACACTTGGTGTAGGAATCCTTTTGTTAATAAAATTAGCATATTTTGTGTTTACAGCATTTTTTTAAAGTTCTGTTAAAAATAAATTCCTAAAGTCCTGGATAAATAAATAGTTGTACAGAAGAGTCCTCTGTAGCCACAGTTGCCAAAAATTATCAGTAATCCTCAGTCAGATGGAATGTACAGTTGGCAAGGGGATGGCAGGAAAAAGTCCTCACCAGTTCTGCCTCGTATTCCCATACAATGAGAGATGCCAAGTTTTTCCATTAGTGTCTGTGATGCAGTTGAAGATGGGAGTGTTTGTCATTAAGGAGACCTTGTTTTAGTTAAATAACCAGTGAAGGGCTCAGTTCAGTTGCATATTTTTCCATCACTAGATGTTGATTTCACACGAGCTGCTTTATTTTGTTAATGAAATTTGACCCTCCTTTCTTCTCCCTCTGCATTTAACTCAATTTAGGTCAAAACACAGAATATGCAAATGAAGAACCACAAGTCCAGCCCACTACTGATGTGGTTTTAAAGTCCTGAATAAAAATAAAAATTATTTACAGACTAGTCTGGGGCAATGCATGCTTTGAAAACTGACATCCAGGATCCTGGCAGCTGACGTATGTATTTATTCAGGCTTTGACACTGCCAGGATTTATAATTTTGGGGGGTTTGGTTTTTTTGGAAAGTGACTAGTGATTTTAAGGGCCTTTATTCTGAGTGACAAAATTCGGACAAGTGCAACTGGCATGTGCTCCCTGCTGTCTGAAACACTGCTTTAGTTAAGCCCTATGTAGCAAAGCTTCAAGCTCTTGAGGAACCCCCAATCACTTGTCAATTCTGTGTATCTTGGCCCTGGGCACAGTGCATGTAAGTGGATAATGGGCCAAGAGCTGTTTTTATTTACACCCGTGGAATTCCCGCTTGGTTCAACAGGAATTACACCTGTTCAGCCAAGGGTAAACTTTGGCCCAGGAATTGAAACCTAGAGATACTGCTGCATCAGAGCACAGTCACACCTACGATCACAGCCGTGCCGCAGAGTTTTGTTTAAGAAGAGTTACCCCCACACCAGGCACACCACGAAGACGAAACACTGTAGTAAAAAATGGGAATCTGCTCAATCTGAGGGTCTCTAGTCTGTTTGACTGGATCCTGCTCTAATAAATATACCTATGGTCTACCGTTAGATTTATGTGATTGCATTGTTCTACACCAACAGAGAAGTTATAAACACTTTGCTGCTTAGAAAAAACATCTGCTGAAAAGTTTAGTAGCTTAATTGCAAACTTCAAGTGTG
Source organism: Phalacrocorax carbo (assembly GCF_963921805.1). NCBI lineage: Eukaryota > Metazoa > Chordata > Aves > Suliformes > Phalacrocoracidae > Phalacrocorax > Phalacrocorax carbo. The sequence goes on from NC_087528.1 coordinate 4,666,935, forward strand.
TAGAAATGTTTAATAGTCAGAAGAGTAGAGCTGTAGTTACAGAAGTGACTGTGTCTGCATAACACTTGCATCTTTTCAATTAGCCCTGAAGGTAGACATCTGAGAACAGAAAAATTAAGAGAGACTGAAAAGATTTGCCATCATTGCCATGATTAAGCTCCATTCATACTCAATTTTTCAGTATTTTGCTGACTATCAAAACATAAAGGCAAAGTCTGAACTATTTACGGACTAATACAGCTGCAGATTAAATTAATACTACATTACAGCAGCTACTTACTGTGACTGTCAAAAGTTAGTTTTACCCCAGAGAGAAGGTACAAAGAAAACAATGGAGGGTCTTCTGTGTGAAACCCTGAAATCAGATACCAACAGTCAGGCAGAGCTGTGCAGATGTAATACAATCTAACCTTTTCATTTTCATTATACTTTAGCGTTTTCATTTAACATTATACTCAATGGAACAGCTTTAAACCAGCCACAAAGAAGTGACCTGGCATGTTTTGACTATAATAAGCATTGATTCCATGCCTATAAATTTTATCGTTGAATCAATTATATTTGTTCTTTATAGGATTAAAGAAAATGTTCCATTTCAGATGGAATTTTTATTCTCATGACAGAGAAGAATTGAAGGGGGAAAAAAGAAAAATGAGTGAGCGATGCTAAAATTATGAAGAAAATGCCTAGAGTATTTTCTCCTAGAATAAAAGCTGTCTAGATAGAATATCTCAGCCTGAGGAAAGATCCACAGACACTGAACATATTTCTTATTTGCCATGAAGTGAGAAAAGGACCGGCTGTGGTCTTTCACTTCTCAGAACAGTTAGGAGACCACACTTGGATCTCACTGAAGATGGGTCTGTGCCATCCAACTCAGCATTGAACAGGAAGGCACGCGCTTTTCTGTCAGGAACAGTAGACTGGGCTTTGGGAGACCTCAGTTAAAGTTTCGTCTCTGCCACAAGCTTCCTTGGGCAACTCACCTTGCATCTGACAGTATGAAATGTTCAGGCCTGCTACTGTGTTTTTATAGAGTGCCCGGTCAAATGGGGCTTCCAGTCTTTGGTGGGACTGCTTGTACACAAATCCTAATTACCTCTAGCTGATGCAATTAAATGATGCCTGTGAAATGCAGTGTTCTCAATGCTTTGTGCCTGTTGAGTGGTAGAGTTGCAACATTGAGTAGCAGGGAAACGATACTGCTCTGAAAATCTTTGGGTTTGTGGTTTCTGTATTTGGCCACTGAAGTTATATGGGGATTTTGAAGTACTTTTCAAATCACTTATCATGCTACCATTATAAAGCAGACATATTTCTAGATTTTTGCAGAACATTCACTAAGATCTCAAAGGCTGCTGTTAGTCAGAGTTCATCTGTCACAAAGCATTCAGCCACATCTCATTCTGGTGTGAAAATATCCACTTCACTACACCGAAGTGAGATTATGAAGTAGCTTGTGCCGGATATCAACAATGCGAGCCAGAACTCTTGACAGTCTCCAAAACTCAGAGGAATGTACTACAATAGTCTATTTACAAGTGCTCTGGGTAAGGTGCCAGTCCAGAAGTGCTGAAGCTTATATCATATGTAAGGATTAAAATCATATCCTTGGTGTATTCAAAAGGAACTGGGACACAATTTATATCCTGAAGTTTGGGGTATATGTTACAATACATGTTCCTATGTACCCTCACAAAATTTTGCTTCAAGTCAGTAAAATGTAATGTGTGACCCAAACAAAACCAGCACGGTGAGCAACAAGTCTTCAGCCCCTGGCAGTAAAACACTGGTATGGGTGCAAACCTCTGAAAACTCTACTGAGAGCTTAGAAACCCTTGGCTTTTGCCTGTAGGATACAGTGTGGTGTGCTAACAACCATTTTTGCAGTGAAAATAACCTTGGGCCATGAAGTGTGCACTCACAGGCTAGTGACAGAGCAACATCTACCAGCATGGAGGTGGGAACCGTCACGGTTCCTTCTGCACCACCCATGTATGTGCCCATCACGGCACACACATCTCTGCAGTTGGCAAAAGCCCTGTTTTCTGTCCCTGTATTGCAAAGCAGTATCCGCTCAGAGGACAGCAAAACATCCTTGTCCAGACCAGCTCACCCCACCCTGCGAGGGATCCTCTAAATCAATGAAAGATCATCCAGGGAGAAGAGAGAAGATGAGCCATTGGCTGCTCCTTTGCAGTTCCTGAAGGCCAAGGCTTGGCGCAAATGTAATCATTTTGAGTACTGTAGTGCAGTAGTTGATCAAGATGGATGAATTTATGATGCTTGATTTTATAGTTCTACATTAATTAAACTTTTTACCCCTCCCAATTACTCTAAGTACCTGGCAAAACAGTGCCCAAGCAAATTTCCATAAAATGAGGAATGTGTGAGCAGCTTCTTTTGAAGGATACACCAGAAGTTTTACATCAGAAACAGTAAAAGGTCCTTGAAGCTTCTACAAGCTGCTGCAATGAAATTTTAGCTATTTGGAATGTGTTTTAAAGTAGATGAGATTTTAAAAACCATTCTGGCCTAAAAATCTGTGAAGAGATGCTGATCTCTCTTTGCTTCCTTTGTTGAAAACAGTTCAGTGCAGACAGCATTGTAAGCACAGTCAAAATAGCAGATATCAGGAGAGCTGGGAATCCATGAGTAGCCAGGAATGCTGAATTTCTGTACAGTCAAAATGGTGTATGTCATTATGTCCAGTATCTGTGTGAGCGTGGATATCCAGTTCACAAAAACACTTATGCATGTATTAAAATCCCATTTAATCACTGAAAGTTTGTAAATGCACAACCTTTAAGACCTGTTGATGCAACAAGCATCTATTTAAAGATGGCCTTCAAAGATTTCCTTGACTCAGGCTGTAAACTGCAGTAGTTCTGTAGTAGTTCTGTAAGGTAGTTCTGACCAGGTGAGGATGGATTCTTTTTGTAAGGAGTTTTATTTCACCCACAAATAGCATGCCCTGGTTTGCCATCACTAATAGCCTAATATGGTGAGTGATAATGTAACATTTCCCTGATTGTTTGGTTTTTATTTTTAGAATAGTAGCATTTATATAACAGTCTTGGTAGAGATTTAGTGTACAAAAAGCCCCTAACCAAGGCTACAGCTATTAACCTCATGTGTTGTGTTTATAAAAAGCTACTTTAATACGGTGCTGTATAAAGTATGTATAAAAAGAAAAATCCATTACCACCAAGGGGATTTTCAATGAAGTATTAGCCTGGTAAGAGGGTTAACAAGGTTGGTGCTTTTTTTTCCTTTCCTTTCTTTTTTTAAATCAAGGCACAACTTAGTATAAGCAGTTAATGTGCAATTTTGGTGCCACAGATTAAATTGTGCAGGCAAAAGTACTGCAGGGTTTTTGTAAAGACATATATTCAGTTCATTGATACATATAAATAAGATTATACCCTTTCCCCTGTATTTGCATTAGCCAAGACAAGTATTAGACATCATAATACAGAATGGTTATTCAGAGCTCACTAATTATGGCTTCGTATCTTTAGATGAGATTATAATATGGCCAGCTCTGGATCCTGGTACAGCCTGACTGAGTTATGCTGTGACACTTGGAGGCAGCAGAAAAATAGCCTGGAAAAAAAAGTTCACAACATATTTCCATATCAAGTTGGTAAGAGCGTGTGTGCGCAGGGCAGGAGAGAAAATGGATCTTAACCTCCTGGTTATAAACAGTTGCTGCAGAGCTGGGCTTGCTGATGCTGTCAGCTGGCACTGCAGGTGCTGAAGGTAAATAATACCAGACTGCATTAAACCTGCAAGTGAGGCATCGAGGGAGTCTGCCTCCCAAACACTCCCACGCCTGCTCCAGTAACAGTGGAGTTTGCCCCTGCTGGAATGGTTTCAAGGACTATCCCAAAGATTTCAGATTCAGCTGAAGAGGTGGTCATGCAGATGTTACATTGGCTCTGGACTTCAGTAGGCCCTTCCCTGTTCTGTGCTGGCCAGGGCGGCCTTCAGATATTTGGGCAGATAAAGCTCTGTGAAAAAGAGAATGTGGCTGGGTGAATTTATATTTTGTATTTGGATTTTATGGGGATGATATCCACATATAGTCCATTTTTCTTAAGAGCCTGTTGACACTCAGCTGCTGTTCCCCTCTTCTGCCCTTTACAGTTTGCGAGCACAGTCGCATCTCTGGCTTGCTGGGTGGCAAAGGGAGCAGGGCATTGCAGTGGGGGTGGCCGAGTCTTCCTTCCATTCCCTATTGAGCTACAGCCCACATGCTTAACATCCTGTGCAAATCACAGATAACATCACAGAATTCAGTGTAACTGTAGTAAGATATGGAAGAAGAGAATAGGCACTCTGAACTCCCTGCTGTAAACTGCTCCATGGTATTGCTCTGAGCTGCTGCTACTCACCATGCTTCACCCCAGAGCTGGCTGCATTTCAGTGATGAATGAAGCCACCCTGTGTCCAACATGTCTGTTTTGTTTTAATTCTGCAGAGCTCTTTGGAATCTTCTAGGATGAAAGGCGCTATATAAGTGCAAGATTGTTGTTTTTATTTGGATTTGGAAATAGCCTTTCTGAAAATAGTAACTAGTAGATTAAATGCCAGACCGAGATGAGGCAATACGCTTTGTACACAGAGAGGATTATTAGAAATATTTCTTTAGAATGATACCCAGAATGTGAATTACTCAACTTGCCAGGTTACTTATGAAACAGAAAAAGTTACAGAAGCGCTTATGTAACATTGTTTTTCCAGAAAAATAGGTGGTGATTTTTCTCAGCAGTTCCATCTGCTAAATGGACTAACATCTTGCAAAACCCCCTCACTGCTTTTCCTCCCAGAACTTCTGTAAGCGGACACATACAAAAGCATATCCATGCATAACAAAGAGCAATCTCAGATGTTTTAAGTAGGCAATCGGATACAAGAACAAGCTTGGACTATTGGATGGGTGAGAAAGGTCAGTTTGTTTTTAACTTCTCTGCATATAAATCAACTATAAAAAAAAGTTTATTTTGCAAATGTCTTGAGCAGTACAAACAAGCAATACAAAGTTCAGTGATTCTTTCTGGGGGGCCGGGGGTCGGGCAAGTGGGCCAAAAAGGTCTCTTGACTACGTTCATGGCTTCATCCTCGTTACACCAGAGCTCTGTTACACCAGTCCAACAGCAAGCCCAAATTAGCCCCTTTCTGCATAGGAGTGATGTGAAAACATTCGGTGTCAATGCGGAGTGACTCTTGCAATGTTCAGCTCTCCTGGTTACAGCAGTATTTATAGATTAGCAACTGCTCCCTCTGCTTTTGGAAAGACTGGCTGGAATGCTTACTATTTGGGGCTGAATTCTTATAGAAATGTAATTATTATTTAACACAGAAGGAAAAAGGGTAGTCACCTCAGAATATTTGTAAATATATGGGAGGTCTCTACTGATACAAGGTTATGTTGTGCCTACTATTTAGTCTGCCTAACAGCATGTTCAATTTTGGGTACTGAGCTCACAGAGATCTCTTTCAGAGGGTGTATAATTTACCCCTTCAGAACAATGCTTCTTGATGCTTACTTTTTATAGTACTTTAAAACTTACTACAGAACAACAACAACAAAGAAACCCTCCTCCTTTGGCTCCCCAGTAAAGCTCCGAGTGGGTGTTTATGTCACTCCTTTAATGGGCATTTGTATTTTATGTCTTATTTTAAAAATGCATTTACAGATTTCTTTCTAATTAAATTTTATGGGTGAATTTACTGCTCATGAAAGTGAGTGATTAATAATGCTGGTTCAAGTCAGATGTAGTGGGGTAGGCATTATGCAAACTTCCCTGCATGGCTCTGCCCGGGCATCTCAGTCTTGACCTATTTTACCCTGCAGAGCAGGCTGGCCAGTCGTGTGATAGTCATGGCACATGGCATGACTTTGTCATCACGTGCCACCAAGCAAGCCACCAAGGAAGAATTTTCCTCTGGAGTGTCAGTGGCTGGCATGGTTCTGTTATTTCTGCTGCTGACATACATGGTGCTGCACTGGCACTAGTAACAACAGGAGAACCTGCGCTTGTCTCCCATGAAAACAAAGAATAGCCTAACCTTCCTGTCACTTGGAGAGGGTCTGAAGCTTCAGTACCTGAATAATTTCAGGGACGTAAATAATCTTATTGCCTTTAAGAGGAGAGTCATCTTCTTAAAGTCAAGCATGTGCTGAAGTCATTTGTTGCCTATGAAAGTCAAAAACCAGCAGAAGCAGTAAGACAGGGGAGGGAAGCATGCCAAAGACTTGAAATCAAGTCATTAGAAACTAGAAATCAGTATATCACTAATCTATCTGTATTAAAGCATACCTTAGAAATGCAACTAAGATGACTCCCTTGTTAATCTTAGTCCTTACCTGCTATTCCTTGAGATTCCAAATTTTTTCGTGTGTTCAGAATGACTCATGGCAAATACTAGGCCACTTATGAAAATGCAACCTGAAGAAATTATAGGAATAGCTCAATTTCCAAAAGCTTGTAATGCCCAGTGTATTTCCCAGTGACTACTTCCCATCCCTGAAATACACCTCAGTTTTCACGGCTGCAATGCCATTCGGAGTCGATGCTGTGGCATCTTCAGAAATCTGGCCAATACTAAAAACATGAAGAAGTTACACCAGCTCTGAAAGTTTCGGATCTGAGCTTTACTCAGCATGATTTTTGAAACCATGATCTTTAGTATCACTTGTTCTTTGGCATTCTCTGTCTCACAAAATGCCCCTCTCTTTTATTCATCTGGAAAGGAATTGTATCTTTGCGATGAGTGTCACAATGGAGCATTTCTAGAAAGCAGAATTCCCTGTGACAGCTGGTCCAGTCTTTCTCTTCCTATTTTTAGACAGTGGACACATCCCTCAGCTGATACAATCCCAAGTAGCACTATTACTTAAACTTAAATTTTCAATAGCCAGAGTTTAGCCCCAACCCTTTAAACATTTCTTTCAAATACAGTTTTAACTATGACAGTCTTTAGCATACTTCATTTATATGCCTGCCACATTTTTGTAAAATAGGCCCTCTCTTCACCACATACTTTCTACTAGCAGTGTTGCCAGCCCTCTTAATACTTAGTGTTTATACATAAAGGCTTGACTTTGGGATTTGCCTAAAAACATTAGAATAGTAATTTTCAGTGCTTATATTTAAAAATATGTCTCTCACTACTGTGGTTATAAAGTTTGGACAACTTTCTTAGGACAAGAAGGCAGAGGTCAATAAATATTTACAAACTGTTGTAAGAGTTTATTTTTTTCTAAAAAGACAGAATTCTAAGTCTGCTACATCATTTCTTCAAACACTTCATAATGCTGTAATAGATATAAATTACCATCAGGAGGCAAAAAGGGCTCTGGACAGAATGAAATGATGCTACAGTTATATGAAAAAAATTAACTACAGTATATAAATAATGCCTGTGCTGCTTGACCAGAATTAGCCACGCCTCACACAACTCATCCCATAATGCTATTTGTTGCTTTGGTTTTTTTTCTCCCAGAGAGATTGCTGGCAGGCCAACAAAGTCTGATGAAAAGACAAATGAGAGTCAATGGAGATTTAAAGTAACGCTGATTAATATTGTAGGGTTAGACCAATACAGGATGGTTGCTGAGACATTTTTGGAAAACAGAAGTTGATCCCGTAACATTGGTGTAATTGGTAGGTGTTCCCAAGACACCTGAATCGATGCTGGTACAGCAGCAGGTTGCACATGGAATAGGCCTCTGCAGGGTCATAGTCTATAATGGGACTATAGTCTGTAAGTGTGGACTACACTTGCACTCTTAAAACTGCATTGGGGTACTGAATAGAGACTCTTGTATTGCAAGGCTTCGTATGGACCAATGGTACCCTCTGGGATGCACTTACTGCATTATTTTCAGCACAGATTTTAGGCCACTTCATACGGAAGTGGCTATTTACATGTGGAAAATGCAGCAATGTCTTTGTAACCACGAACAGGATTTCCAGTGAATAGTTAATGTTAGGCAAAGTAGGCATCTACAGTAAATAGCAATGTGGTTACTGCAAGTGTATATTTTATAAAAATATATATATATTGCATCCACATTTTCTTTCCCCTTTTAGAAATTTAGCCTTCCATCACTCATCCTCCTAGCTTTCACTGGTGTAAATCCAATCTAACACCTGGTAAACAAAGAAGAATCTTCATGGAAGAATTTAACATTTGCTTCTTGGGAAAGTGTAAAGAGTGACCATCAGATAGGACTTTGCAGAGAAAATATTTACCTGCAATAGCACTGGTGTCTCAGTAACTGTGAAGAGCATTCTCCAATGAATAGCCAATGTTTGGCTTAAATGCAAGCGGCCCAACAGCTAATTCAAGTTGGCAGGTTTTGTTGACCCACAGACCTAATTATTTACACTCTCCAGGTATTGTGACTTTTAAGGAGCACATTTCAGATGGAAGTAAATTGATCTATGCCAATTTACACCAGCTGTGGGACCAGTCCTTAGCTTTACTCCCTGTTCTTAAACATTCTGAGTCAAAAATTAAGTACAAGGACTCACGGAATTTCAGTAATTTCTGGATGTGCTTCTGGATCTATATCCAAGGTAGCTTGGCCCCTTTCATTCCCTAGCTTTCTCTTCCATCATGCTTGTGAAATCAGGAGGAATATTACTCACCTGGCTGCAAAAAATGGAGAATCTTTGCTAGAGGCCTCACCTAGGAAGGAAGGAGGAGAGAGTAAGGAATATAGCAGCACAGAGCAAGTAAACTACAAAGCCAGAAAAAGCACTTATGTTTTCATTCTCTTAGTACTCTGTCCACTGGACTACACAGGTTGAATTAGGAGGCTGAATTAAACTGTAAACTAAATCCATGGGAACTCAGCGTAGAAGAGCTAGCCAGAATATCAGGAACAAAACTTTGTTGTTAGAATATGAAGGGCTGTTTTGCCAAGTTCACAGAGCCCTTCTGGAGTCCTTTGCGTGTAGAGCACTTAACTGTGAGGCTGGCTCCAACCTCTAGATACTAACAGACATTTCATTTTTATCCTGTGAGCAATAGTACATCTACAGTGAAAAACACTGCAGGAATATATGAGTATTAGTGCAAAGAACTGCAGCTGTCCAACACACATCAACTGCAAGTATTAGAGAGTACTGCGCTGGTGAACTTGTTGCAAGTCATCAAATTCTGGTCATGAGAATTTGATCCATTTTCTTACAAGTAATCACAGTAGGGCAGAGGAGAGCATTACAAATCTACTTATTTTAAAAATGGAACCAAATTTCTCGAGTCCCACTCTTAATTTTGCCCATGCATTGCTATGATGATAAGGATATCTAGATACACCTAAGGACATCAGTTTGAACTGTGTGGTTTTAGTCCATAGAACAGGGCACACCACCGAGTGATCTACAGTCAGTGGAAAGATTTCAGGGGTTCCTGACTCAGTGTGTGACATGGGTGCCTTGAGAAAAGCCATGGCATTAACTGTAACTGTCATATTATTTTTTCCATAGAAAAATACCAGTTTATCAAAACAGATTTTGAATTTTAATTCAACATTTAGGAAGGAATTTTGGATCAAAATCAGAGAAAGATAAAGAGTGAAAGGCACTGTTCCTTCCACCCGTTTCAAAATAGTCGGTAAAGTGGTAGTTGGGACAGTTACTTGGAACGTGAGATAACTGGCTTCTAATCCCTCTGATTCAGAGATTTAAAGCTTATCCAGCAGCTTTACACTAATTGTTACTCCAGAATTGTTAGCTATTTGTTTTCTTCTCTGATTTTTGCTAATGAAAATTCAGAGGAACTTATTTTTGTTCTGCAAGAAATGCTTAAGAGTAGGTGCTAGTATTTAACAACTCCTACAAAATACTGTTCTTATTTTCTAGCCTGGATTTCTCTCTGAAGCTCTCCACATAGCTGTCAAGAATAGTTCTGCACTGTTCCATCCCAAGTTCAGCTTTGGGTATGCATAGGGCCGGGGAGCCCAAAGTGTATGCACTGAGATTTCTTAGCAAACACAAAAGTAACTTAGTTACACTATACAGGAAAGACTAAAAAATATAAAAACATTCTTATTATTTCAAAGTCATATTTTTATCTGTTGGCTTTAAACTTACAACCACGTGTATGAGGAATTGGGTGTGCCAGTCCCATTAACAATAATGGGAGCAGATACTATGCTGAAAATGTGTCCCCCTAAGAATACTGCATGTGTAATTGATTTGGGCTATTTGTTTGAACTTGCCAAATGGATTTCTTGAATATTTGTAGCTAGTTCTGAAAGCACTCCCATCCTCTACCAGACACACACGTTATTAAAGGATTTGATTTGACATTTAACAATTTTGTATATTAATATTCCCCTCTTTTTCCTAAATTGACATAATCCTCCTAAATCCTAGCATCAACAGTCATTACACCAAAAGAACAAGATGTTACTGGTGTCGCTGTGTTCCTGTATTGAATTTTGTATGAGCTTGGTTGATTTGGACAGATTTATATTGTGCTATTTCCTGAACTGTGAGCAGGACCTTGCAGGTCCAGCTCTTTGAAAACATTCACACAAACAATCTCACTTCATTACTTTGAAGGAAATAGATTCAGTGGCATCTGCTGGAGTGGTGATATTCTGTGACACAGAAAGATATGTTTTTGCTCTCAGTCCTGGCTAAATAAGACTCAACCCTGGATACCAAGAGACTGGTACGTGATGGAGATCTGATCTCAGATATAGTAAGGATTCAGGTAGTTTTGAGCTACTCTGGATTTCAGCTGTTTCAGGCAAGAATGACAGCAAGAGGCTCAGTTTCAGTTGATGCAATGATTGATAGTTCTTCCCATAGCCGATATGAGTTGCAGTCCAAAGAGTTCAGTGTTTTCTCCCCAGCTTTTCCTAGGACTTTTTAAATATGTCTTCATTCTCTCTCTCAACACTGAAGTGCTTTTTGTGTCATCTCATTCTATGACCACAAGCTATAAAGTATGTTTTGCCATCCTGCCTGAGATTGAGCATTGCATCACTCAGCAGATAATTCTATTGCAATGAATTGGGCTCCTCAGAAAATTTACCCTACAGCTTCAGATCTGGGTGCGATGGAGTCAACAGGATTCACTCATCAAGTGACTTCCTTATTCCAGTAGGTAGAGTGAAGAGTGAATGTGGGCTCTAATTTTAGAGTCACTAGCCAAAACAGCAAGGTCAGCATAGCAGGAGGATGTTGTAATCTGCTGCTGGTTTAACCAGCAGTAAATTTCTACCCCAAAGGACGAAGAGGAAGTAATGAAAGAATAGTGACTCAGAGGTGTGTCTCTGAGTCACGAATGCCCTGGGGATTATCTTCAAAACAGTGCGATTAGCACTCAACCCCTTGTTCGAGGCTGTGCCTAAAGGTACAATACACCCTGTGTGATGAAGATTGATCTACCCATTCTGAGTCATAACTGCTGTTGTATTGAGTAAAGTGAATGCTAATCCCGAAGTCCAAATGTTGAATGGAGTAGTACAACTCAGCCTTTAGCAGAGGAATTTTTTGAGACATGAGAATACCTGAAACTTTCTGTGGAAGATACTTGACTCTTGTCAGACACAGTTCAAACCCAGGTTGAGGAGCTTGGAATAAATTAATTTAGGTACTGTTGAATGTTACTTATAGCAGAATCTCCCAAGGAGTGAATGAAGAACTATGTTTAGCACCATCCGTATATCTGAAGTGTTTTTTTCCAGTGTATCAGGCCTTATGTTGACACTGTAGTGTGTTCCAGGCCTGATTGCATCTCTCCAGGCTGTATCTGTGACAAACAGGAGAGAAAAGCTGATGTTCCGGAGAAAGGCCTGTCTTTCCATTACCTCCCTTGGTCGTACTGCTCCTAACCAAATACACCGCACTGAGCGCCTTGGGGAGCTCTTTCTGACCCCTTTTGCCTTTAGGTGTTAGTTCAGACTTGAGACATCTGGGACCTTCTAAAGCTTGTTTGTCGTATGAACCAGCACTAACTACCAGCACGCATGTACCGCTTCTTTTTTCTTTTTTTTTTTAAATACGCCATACTACTCATCACATTTCTGTTATGATTCATGGACAGACCTTGGGTCTATGATTCATGTATTTTAAAAATCACCAGTGTTATGACCTTTATTTCCTAATGTTCTGACAGAAGTTGTGGTCTTGGTTGTGTTTTGTAGTTTCCTCCTATTAAAATGTCTTTAGAGAAGTTGTGGTTGAGGTTGTTATGTAGAAGAGGACTCTCACAGTTAAGATGACTAAGAGGGTAGTTTATTTACTGGACTCAGCAGGACTGAGAAGGGCTGGATTAGCAGCCCAGGCATTAGTTTTTGTAAAGAGGACGAGCAATCCAAACCTCAGTAGCATCTTCTTAAACTTTTCTGCTTCCAAAGCAAATGAGTTAAGTATCAGAGAGAAGTGGGATGAGAGCTTAAAGTCTTCTCTAACCAATCCAGAACATGTTGTACTTTTAATAAGAGAGAGATTTTTTTTTTAGTCAAAATATTGTGTTCTTGCTGATAGTGTTGGGAGCTAGCTGTTAGTGTTGGAGCCTCACAGATCCCTAAAAGAATGGAAGTGGCTATCGGGCCATTGGTACTTTGCTACCAGCCTGTGGTAGCATGGCTGACTTGCCCGCAGTGTAGGGGGTGGCGTGGTGCGGCTGGCAGTGCTTGCCTCCATCCTTCTCCACCTTCAAGGCACAGTTAACTGATCCATTTTCTGCCCTCAGCAGCTACAGCTCAGCACAAAAGTTACATTAGCAATTCAGGAGTAAGCCGGCTAACAGCTCCAGGCTTGTGCTTACGTAGGCCCCTGTGTTTACTTTCATCAGCTGCCACTGGCTCAGTCACTGCTAGGGTGAAAAAGCATTTCCCCTGAAAGCTAGTTCTCCTGAGGCCAAAACATTTCTGTGACACTGCTGGTACATGAAAGAGTGATACACAGCAAATAGTATTTGTCCATTACTGAAGAGACCGTTTCGAGGTTCCTGTTCTATAACTGTTGAAGAGACAGTACTTCTTGGGAGGTGACAGTGATATTGTCATATTCCATTCCACCCTCTCCAGGTTAAGATGCAGTATTGCACTCCTGAAGGAAATTATTTTCCTTCTACAGTCTTAAACTTTTCATCTGGGCTTGCATGTTTGACTTACAAAAAAACCTGAATTAGGCAGGAAAAGAGAGAACTCGGAACGAAGGGAGCCTGTCTGGGAAAAGAATATCTCTCTCGTATTTATTTGAGCTGAGCTTAATTATTCTGTTAACAGTCTGTCTTTGGCAGCACCACTATAGACCTGTCCCAGCTCCTGGAGGGGGCGGGAACTCACGTCTGGACCTGGGTCCTGGAGCAGGAACAGCACACAGGCAGCGGGGTCCAGCGGCACACATCTGCCTCCTCTCTCCCTGCAGGGCTCCTGCTGCCCCGCACCCGTGTGACGCACAGCCTCGCCCAAGGGGGACGGACACCTTACGCAGACAGCGGTGAGGGAGGCCGCCAGGGTCAGGCTCGCTGTGTGAAAAGGGACTGAGTATAGCACGAATGTCAATGTTTGTGGGTTTGATCAATGCGCTTATTTTAAGATTTTCATGTCCCTAAAAACAGTACATAGCCCTTTATTGTATGTCAACATTCTGCAGCTTAGCTCTGTTAGCTCCACTGAGTTCTGTGCAGGTTCCATAAATATGAATCATGTAGTGCACTTATAAAAAAAAAAAGGAGGGCTGATTTATGCTTATTTATTCTGTACAACTACAAACATCTGTGTAGAAAATAAATATGGACACCGAAGAAAAAAAAACACTTCACCCTTTTTCCTTCCCCCCCCCATTATTTTTAAACCTTACAAAGGCAGGCCATGTGGTCAACATCTGGAATGTATGTGGGAATTATTCAAATGAGCCTTAGTGGTAGTTGCCTTGTGCCAGGCTCCTGAAGTGCCAAGGGGGAGTGACAGCCCACCACGGCTGTGGCTGTGCTACGCTCTTGCGCACCACATCCGCATTCCAGTCGTCTTCTCGTTGCTGGGATTGCCACTGGTGTCCTACAGGCCTGGCGGAACCTAACGCCACCTATTTCATATCAAATATATTTTGCATGTCTAGGGTCACTTGGCCCCCTAAGGAGACAGAAGTCCAGCTCATGCCCGCAGCTCCACAGGCAGTGCCTGGAGGCCATGGCACCGAAGGTGGAATGCCATCAGATAAAGCCCGTGGCCCTTACACTTGGGCTGGTGGCTTCTCCTCAGGCTCTGCTTGCCAGAAGCGCACATCGCAGGCTCCACTTTGCCTTTCATCCATGCAGCCAAGTTCACAACACCCTGCTGCGCTCTCATTGGCTTCGCTGAACTTGAATAAATGCAACAGGAAAAACCTTTCTTGGGTAAAACATATTTATTTGCTGCTTTCTAGACTTTCAGCTGGAAGTCCTTCATCAAGAAGCTTCATCCTGTGCGGGTACAGGCTACATTTAGTATCACAGTTTTGGGTTTTTTTCCCCATTACTATCAGCTAAGAGTCAGCGTCCGTACTTTTGGAAGACTTTGACGAAATCTTTCTCTCCGTCTTCTTTGCTACTATGAGAAGAATCGTGGAAAACACACTGAAACTAAACAGACTTTCTCTCCTGACCTGACAAACCTTCTTCCTTTTCTTCCCAACTAGCCAGGCATCTTATAATCAGAAGCTGGATCGTGAATGCCTTACTCACATCAGCGGCTCATTACATCAGTCATCCCCCTTCGGTTCGTGCTAGGCCCATACGCTGCCTGTGACCTTCAATGGGAGTAGGCGTGTGCAAGTAACCCACCGTTCGGAGCTAAAGCTTGGCGAGCCGGCCCTAAACGTGGGGCAGTTTGTTCTGCGACATAAACAGTGCCCGAAGCGACTGTGGTTCCATCAGCTGAGCTTACTAGATTGGAAAGAGATGCGTTAAGCCTGTCCTGGCCATGCCTGCTGCTTCCAGCCTCCCAGGCAGCGGGAGCAGGGCTCGGAGAGGCGGCCCGGGCACCGCTCGGAGGAGAGGGCGAGAGGAAAGCACCCGTCCCTCGCAGGACGGGGCTTCTCAGCAGCTGTGTTGGCTCCTCTCCTCGGAGCTGTTTGAAACCTCTTGACAGCTCAGCAGCTCCGCGGCGCGATTTTCACACAGCCCGAGCAGGAGGCGGGGGAGCGGGGCGGCAGCGGGCCGGGCTGAGCCGGGCCGGGCTGGGCCGGAGCTGGGCTGAGCCGGGCCTGGCCAGGACACCGCCGCTCCGGCAGCCCCTCCAGCCGCCCGGCCCTCCCGCCGCCGGGCCGAGCGGGGCCGCCCGCTTCGCGCCGCCGGGCCGGGCCTGGCCTGGCCGAGCCGGGCCTGGCTGGGCCGGGCCTGGCTGGGCCGCCGGTGCCCTCTAGCGGCGGCGGGGCCGGGGCTCGGCCTCCCGCACAACGAGGAGCCAAAGCTTTCCGTGGTGCAAAGCGGCGTTACGCCGTTGGCTTTACTGCTAATTGACTCCAGCTGAGGATCTGGCCCGGCTTGTTCAAACAAATTAAAAACGATGCAAATCAGCCACAAGTACTTGATGATTTCACTGTGCTAAGGGGAATACAACTATTTGGCACTGGGTGTGCTGTCAATGGGAGGATTGCTAAGTATTTTGCAAGCGAAGCACTTTCTAAGTGCGAAGTGGCTCGCTTATGGTAGGGCTGATCAAAAATATTTTGTCAAAACTGTTTTTCGGTGGAAAATTGAATTTCCAAAAAAAGCCCCATCATTTTCACCATGGAGATCTGCTTTTGCAGAAGAAATATATTTCCCTCAAGAACAATTCAGCCAAAATTTTAAACTTCTGTTTACAAGCCCTTACTTTCTGTTGAAATTATTCATATTTTGTTTTTTAAAATAAGAAGTTTTAGTTTCTGCAGCGAAGGAGGAGTCATTTTCCATACAGGTCTATGAATTAACTCTCATAAAACCCCAGCCAGCAACACAAGCATAGTTTTCTTTTTATGGATGAGAAGCTGAGAAGCAAAGAGGTTAAGTGATTTGGCTCCAATCCCTACAGGCACCATTAAAAGCTCCTGGCTCCCAGTTCTGTGCTCAGAATGTTAGATCGCATGACATATCTTTGTGAGGCAGTTAAATGCTTTCAGACTCCCTTGGATTTCAACGGGAGAATCAGTCAGTCTACCGAGAACAAAAAGAATGATAGAGTAGTCTTGCCTCAACCCACACAGTGAGTCCTCAGCAGAATTAGAGCGAGGACTTCTGACTCTCAGTTCTTTGCGTTACACATGACACAACATGGCTCGCCATGCAGAAAGGTTGCGCTTTCTTCTGGCCCATCTGGGCAAATCTTGTGTCTTAAGAGGGAACGGCGGTGGCTGTCCCACGGACAGTGGTATTTGCCCTGGGTCTGAAATCTAGTTGATACCCATACTTGAAAACTGGAACCGTTGAGTCTTACTACATGATTAATAGTACAATATTACATTGTCAGCACCAATGGTCAGCCACAGGGGAGAAATAAGAAGACTAAGCAGGCTGACAAAGTGGATGAGGGTGTCAGTCATCTCTTGGTTAGAGCCCATGAGCTGAAGCACCTAAGCTGTGTTTCCAGTTTTGGTACTTTCATAATGTCCAAAAATGGTTAAATCATAGCATTTCCTTATATCTCAGTTTTCATATATGCTTATAAAGTGTTTCCAAACCTTGTGAGAGAGCAAGGTCTTACTAAAAGGAATGGTATTTAGCTGGGCAGAAACTTAGGTCGACCGCGCTGGGGTTTTTGTGTATTCTCCAAAATTACAAGAGGCGAGATTACCTCTGACCTGTGTTCTGGACTTGCACACGTAACTCCAGGGGCTGACGTCTAAAGACAGGTTCCTGCTGTAGTTAGGCATCATAATCTGAAGTGACCTGGTTTTTAGTGATTTCCATTAACATATATCTCTTCTCAGATGTTTTGAAGACTGAATCACTTTGTGTATTGACTGAGTATCTCGCTGTGAGCAGCCAAGATGGAAAATGTTACTTTGATTCTTTTGTACACTGGAAAACACAACATTTGTTCCTGGATGGCACAGATCTTTTCACTCAAGCAGCTGTGTGTGTTAATATTTTTACATTGAGGCTTTATTATCTTCATCCAAATTTCTTTACTTTAGGACTCGTTATCCCTTTCCTCGACATTTTTCTTTTATTCTGGACCAGTATCTTCATGAACCAGGCTGAGGAACTAGACTATATTGTATTGTATTACACTTGCCTTACTAGGTTGTAATACTACTACAACTTCTCACTTTGCCAGTTGAGTCATTTGTGAACAGTCTAGAGCACGGTGATTTTTCTACAAATAGCTGGTGTAGTGATCTCGCTAACAGATTCAACTTGCGTGATTATCACGTTCAGGAGAATTCACGGTTTGGCAGGAGCTGCACAAGAAGCCCTGCACCCACTTCGGAGGCCACTGACCAGAGAATACTTTTTATCACAGGAGCCAGTATAAAGAAACTTTTTCTCCTTTTGCACTTCAACAAAAGATTGCTTTAAAAATACAGTTCCAAAAATGTTAGTGATTTATTTTTAACTCAGAATAAAAGGTTTAAGGAGTCCTTACATCCTAAATACCAGTACTTTTTTTATAAGCAACCTGAGATTTTTTTTTGCTGTTCCTTAGCCAGTTGTGGAGTTGATAAATATCACTGAATATTCTAAATTTTAGGGAAAAAAAGGAAAAAACACTTTTTTCCCCACATAAAATGTCTACTCCTATTCTTCTTTGAGCTCTAATTTCCATTTTTCCCCCAGCAAAAAATGACAAATGCTCTTTGTGTCAGGGCCCTACGGGCACCAACAGGCCTTAATTGCCCCATCTGGTCTCACCTGGGGCCTCCTGACACTCCCCTGCCCATGGGTCCAGGAGCTCTATTTAAGTTCGGCCCCGGGGTCTGGTTCCTGTTTGGTCTGTGCTGTTGAGGTGTCTGCAGCTCCATCGTGGCTCTGTTTGGCTGTGGCTCCCAGTGATCTGGCCCTTGCCCTGCAGGGTGTTTTTCCTGCTTGGTCTTGGACTTGCCTGGCAGTCACAGGATGATGTCTGACCCTGGTTTCCCTCACCAGTGCTGATCCTGACCTGACTTTGCAGCTTGACCTCATCACCAGGGTCTCCCCTGATGTGGACGCGTGGCTGAAGCTGGCTGCCACCCCGGGCCTGCCCTGCTCACCTCGCTCAGGTACTGTGGGACAGGGCTGGAGCTGGCAAGGTCGCAGCCCCGCCAGCCTTGTTATCGCTTCCAGCCCTGCATCCCTCAGGGAGCAGCCAGCCCAGTTATTTTAAACACTTGGAAGCTAGACAAGTGTTCATCTGGCTGTTTTACTGTACACTTCCTTTTCCTTGATAGTGGGGAGATAGAAAGAGTAGGCTACTGATGCTAGTCTTGTTATTTTTCCCTGCTGTCTGAAATATAGATGTTTTAAATGTTCAAAATTGAATCTATATCAGCAGAAGATTTAAAGAGACAGAAAGAAATTACTTATGCAGTAGCCTGATAGGAAAGCTGGAAATGAAACTAATTTCTTGAACCAGTGATCCTCTACCCACTGAGCCAAGTTTAACACTTTAAATGCGTGCTCCCTCACTTGGAAAAGGGAACTCTTAGTATTTCAAACAGTTTTTGTGCCACTCCTACTCTATTATTGGGTAGCAAGATAAATTGGCTCCTTCTACTTCCTGGCACTCTGCTGTTTTGAATCACAGACTTCATGTTGGTACCACCTACTTTGCCCCTCACGTGAGAGACTTGTGTGACTTATTGCACTGAAATTACTTTTGTTATCAAGTCAATTCACATTGGTAACTTGCAGTTAGAATTGATCTACTCTCCAACTCAGACAGCAAGCAAGTGAATGTCTTAGTCTGCACACACCCATAGATGGACCTGGCACTGATAACTAACCATCTACTTAGTGAAGTTTATGCAGTGTAATATGTATTGTATACATTGTGTAACAATTCCTGGAAAAGTCTGTGTCGTTACTTTCATTAAGTCTTAAAAATTAACATCATCAGCCAAGAAACATAATTTCTCTGTCTCGAACTGAGGAAATACAGGCACTTTGAGTTACAGCAGTATGAAGTGATGAGTTGGTAGCTGCTAGGGGAAAGTAATGTGTCACATAGTGGTGTCCATCACTGAGGCACTCTGCAAACATCAGCATCATAATCCCTCTTTCAAAGACATATGGAGGCAGAATTAGCTTAAAATAGACTATGTTGTGACTTGTTTAAGAGCTTGTATTAAGCCACTGGCAGATGCAATATGAGCCCAGGCTTTATCAGCCTATTCCTGTGTGCCCAGTTCCCCCTCTCTGGTACAGCAGCTTTGTCCTGTGCTTCTTGTCCTGGCCAGGTACTGCCAGCTTGAGCTGGAAACCTCCATACTGGGATGATCTGGGAAAAAGGCCTGGTATTGGAGAGATCAAAATTGTGAACTGGTGACCTAGGTTGTTTCCATTCTTTGACATAGGATTTCTTCAGTCTCTAAAAAAAAATGGGCCTTGCTATCTCACACCAACACAAATGGAAGGAAAACAATATTCAGTGTATTTGAGGAGAAGGACAAGGAGGAGCACTGCCCCAAAAATCTTGTTTCAAAAGTTTTGATGGGGATGGAGCTCTAGACTCAGGAAAAGGCAGTTTACCTAGGTTTTCAATTTCCTTTTTTTAGCATGCTTTAACATAATTTTTTATTGCTGAGGTCTAAAAAGTTGTTGTGTAAATGGCCAGAACACTTTCTGGTGAAAACTGCTAAAAGTCTGTGTAACTTGAGTAGTGCTGCGTTGATTGGCATGGCCTGGGCATGGTATCTCTAGAATTCGGTGGAGCTCCACTTGCATCAAAAGCAGTTTTGGTCCAAGATGCACTCTGATTTGTGTTTAAGGAGCCTGGCAACATGGTAATGAGCAGCTTTATAAATAGCTCCGCATTATCTGTATGTCTTAGTAGTAGTATTGTTATTTTTATGGTACTGTAATGTTTATGATGGCTATTTTATGGTGTAATTTGATTAGCGTGTTACCCTAATGTCACATAGAAAAGGGGAGGGCATTTCTGTCATACTTCTGAACACTACACCTTCTGTTTTCATCTGAGGAACCCAAAGCCCTTTGGTGATCATTAATTGTCCCACACCATATAAGTAAACTCAAGCACAGAGAACTTAAATGATTCCCCCAAGCCCACACAACAAGTCAGTGGCAAAGCTGAGAGTTAGACCTCAAGAGTCCCGACTCCCTGATGTCTGTGTTAACCACTAGAAACATTCCCATCGCGGTAACAGCAGGTATAATAGAAATGAAGATTGCCACTTTGGAGATTTTTAGGTCAGAGCACTCAATGTTTTATAAACCCTTTAGGTTTCCTGTTTAGGTCTTGATCGAACCATAAACTGCTCGTTTAAATAAGCTCCAAAAACAAAATGTACTAGAAAGCTGAGGAGTAAGGAGACAACATCCAACAGCAAACTTATGTTTATTGCTCATTTGCTTTCCTTGCTGAGATGATGCCGTGTAGTTAGATTAAATATGCAGAGCCAAATTTATCCCTAGGGTGTAATTTTTTTGGACTCTGAATGACACCAGGGTGAATTTGGCACATTTACACTCAAAATTTAATATGGGTTTTACGAATATTTGGAACGGTGTCAAAATGTTGTGGGTTAGATTCTGTTCTCAGCTCCACCAGTGCTAACCCAGGTTAACGCCGTTCTGATCTAGCACTGGATTTACAGCCATGTAATTCCACTGGCCCAGTGTTCAGCTGGTGTGAATTAGTTTATCTGCACTGGAATGCAGGCAGCTCAGCTGCTTTACACCAGCTAAGAATCTGACCCATATTTAAATAGAATTACTCCTAAAACACACAATGGTAAATGCAATGTGAATTAGGTCCACTGTGCCCCTAATTTGCACTGGGGAAACACAGCTGAAGCTGGTTCTGCAGCTAGGCTGTGCAACAACACAAACTAGTGTTGCAAACCTGAACCTGACCCCATTCGGTCTTCTGATGCTTTATAAGTTTTAAAATAACACTGCAGTAAGTGTTACACATGCTGCGTGTGTGTAAATCATCCCAAACGGCTGCAAATCATCGTCTGTTCTCTGGTTTCAAAGCAGAGATTGGGAAGTGCTTGGTGATATTTGGGCTCAGTTCAGATATTCCAAAGCTTGGATGGATGGATTGTTTTGATTCTTTCTTTGAACTCCTTTCCCACCCCTGCTAAAAGAAACAGACAGATCCACTCAGTTAAGCGACAGACAAGTTGGAGACAATGCGCCACTGCCCTCCCCAGTACCACCCCCCACACACCAAATTTGCAGACATCTGCTAGCTGGAGCACAACTCTGCGGTAATAAAGAAGTGCTGGTATTCATGTGATGTACTGCCTTTAGCATTCACAAATGACTGAAATTAACCTCTGTTCTATGGGCCTTAACTTGGTTTACGACTGGGGGTCTTTTGTTTTATACCACCATACAGAGGTGCCTTTGCCATGCTAAAGATTTAACTAAATTATAATGAATGATCCTCACCAGCACTGTGCCCCTAATTAGAACAAGTCGCACAGACATATTGTCTCCTTGATTTCCTCTGTTACATTTCTCTCACTCTCTTTCTCTGTCTGAGACACATGGGTCCCATTAAACATTTTAGCATTTAATGTGGTTCCCTTAAATGACTTCTCAAGTTTTCAAGTTCCATTTAGAATTGTATGTAACTCTCCTGACTGTGGTTTTGATTTTGTTATGTTTCATGCGTTTAGCCAAAGCAATTGCTCTTCTCCCCCCTCTAGTGGGGAGTAGCTTGGGTCTGTGGAAGCGTGTGCCTAAGTGTAGTGTGGTGGCTATCTGTATGTTTTGTAGACATTCACACAAATCTCTACATTTGTATATAAAATAAGGAGATGGGAAAACAGCTCCTAATGATTGGTGTATACAAGCATGGTGGTTGTGTGATGTTTTTCAGTGCACTACAGTTGATTTGTAGGGAAAACAAAGCATCTGTTTATTATGATTATATTTCTATCAAGATCTCTTTGTGTTTCTGTTATACACAGAGCTTGTCTTTAGATATTTCCAACCTAAATAGAAATGGTTCGACAAAAAGCTTTTATAGCATGTGGTCATATGTACGATGTAAATTATCCCCTTTACGTATCTCTGTTGTACAGATGGAGTGCTGAAGGACAGAGATTTTGTCAATCGCATTGTCTGTAATGCACTGCCTCAGTAACTGCTACAATGAGAATACCAAATTGTCCTTTCCAAGAGTATCAAGTCAAGTTCAAGGTCTGGACCTTAATCCTCAAGGTATTTTGTGGCCTGGGCCCAAGGTGTCTCATAAAGCTTGTCTGTGCTTGTTTAAAGCTTGTCTATACCACTGTAGTTATCCCATTTCAGATCTATGCCTGGATAATTATTTTGGAATAAGAATGCCTTATTTCCCCCACTCTTTCCCCATTTAGCTTATGCTCCTCTGAAAATGGTATATACCTATTTAAAGGAAAAAGACATTCTTATTCCAAAATAAGGATCTCTTTCCAGATAGTGCCATAACAGTAAAGTATATTATAATAGCATAAATTAGCAATCTAATTATAAAAGGTAAGTTTTATTTAAGAGAAAGGGCCTTTCCGTAGTTATAAAGGAAATCTGTTATGAAAATGAGCATTAGACCTGGATTTCTGGGTCCTGCTTACATAGGTGGCATCATATTGAGGATCTGTGTCTTTAAAGCTGCTAACTTTGAGTGCCAGACTGGCTCTGGTTCCTTTTAGGATGCTGTTAGGTTTGTGAATCCAGGAACTTATTCCTTCCTGTTAAAGGCATTCTTATCCTGGTTCTGATGCCATTGTCGCAGTATTTTAATGGTGGATTTTGACATGCTGTAACAAAAACAGAAGACATAATTTGAATGACAATGTCTTGCTGCCTAGATCCCTCAGATGTGAAATCAGCTCAGATTTAATTATGGCGACTTACCAACATTACTTGTTCTTTAGATAATTCTTAGAAGTTTGTGATGTATTGGCTTCCAGGTTTAAGCCACAAGAAGCTTGAAATTTATCTCTGGAGCTGAGATTTAGGTTTCATTAACAGTTAAGCTTTCGTCTGGAGTGCTGATGTGTTCTGCAATGGGTAACTCGGCTTGTTAGTAACGTTAGCAGATTTGTGAGGCCTCAGACACATCCATGGGCAATTGTGTTTCAACCTTGTGTTCTTTATTATAATACGCTGTCTGATAATGGGTGACAGGGTAGATAAGGAAATGTGCCAGTAAGATTTTGTTCAGTCTTGTACATTCTACCCGCAGCTGCTGTTTCCTCTGAGGTGATGGCTGACTTGGCATCTCTTCCTTTAGAACAGAGAAAGCCACAATTGATGACAGGCTGTTTAATGCATTTCTTACCGGCCACTCATGGAGACTTTAAGATTGCTGTAAAGAGATATCACAGGTCTAGGAGCTGCTTTCTGGAATCATTCTTGCAGTACTGCAAGTGGACAGCTTTTGTTTCTATCACAGCAATGATCACTGTTTAAATTAAATGGGGCTCTTTGAAATTTTTTTGACAGAGCAGTTTTCTGTTGATAAATGCAGTTTCACTAAAACTGAAATGTTTCTCCAGGGAAGGCATCAATTTTGGCAAAATTTTCCGTGGGAAAGTTAAAAAGAAGCATCTTGGCTTTGTTGAGAGGAATTTTATGAAGTTGAAGTACTTTGTTTTGACTTCAAAATTTTAATTGTTTAGATTTGCATTTTTACGCTAATGTGGCATAGATAGGTATTTATTAACATACAATTGCATTAGTATATTTCATTGTTTCTACATGATCATAATAAAAAATGTTTAGCTAATTCTACATTTTTGAGACCCTTAGAAATCTTGATTTGTGGGGAAAATCTGATATTTCAATTTAGAATGAAAACAAATTCTAAATATTGAAACTTCCCATTAGAAAGAAATTCTGGTTTCAGACTAGTTCCTGTATTGATGCAGACATTATCCATTTCTCTAGTTGATCTTTTAGTTCTTTATAGCTCTGCAGCCTTCTAAAAAAAACTTCTATTACATGAGAGCTGTTCCCTAGAGAAGATTATTGTGACAAATATTTGCCTTTCTAGCCTATAGAGTAGCATTTCCTCATCTTTCACAGAAAAGTAGCCCTGTTTCCTATTGAACTTTTCTCTCAATACTGATCACTTCACTTCTATTAATACCGTGTTATGAGTGCTTCTACTGCCTTTGCAATATATTATAATCACAACACTGCTGTTGAGGTAGAGATTAATTTTATTTTAATGAATTTAAAAAAAGGTGGCAGAGAAACTAAGATCCAGACTCTCAAAGGCTCTTATACTGCTTTGGCTCCAAGTGATTTTGTTGTCATAGTCCTCCTGTATGATCTTGGGTGAGGAACTAAGTCTTAATTTCCCAGACCTCTTTGTGGCAAACTCCTAGCAGCAGCTACATGCCTTTCACGGACAACAGCCCATGCTGAAAAATCCTGGCTCATGTAATTTAAGGGGTTAAAAATCAAGGAGGCAAACCACCAACAACAAATGCCATGCCTTTGATTTAATAAAGAGATAATCCTCTTTCTATTAGCTACGATAATAATGACTCACCAGTAGTAAATGAAGGAATATACACAGAATGACATCATGTGAACAGCACAGTGTCTGTGGGACTTAAAACGAAGAGGATTATTCCAATATATCAGTTCTGAGCCTAAAACTGGCAAGGATGGATCTGGAGTAAAATTTAACATGAGAAATGTTTATTGAAGCACTAACATGAGAAAGGAATTATATAACTGAAGTTATTAAAAACAATAAGCTCCTATTTCAAAAGCTTTAATTTCGGTAGAATAATATACACCCAGATTGACATAAGGCTGTAATTCTATTGAATCATTCCAATGACATCATGAACCACAGGAGGGGATGTGCCATGGTTTATCGATGTCTGCAAACCACACCCCATCCCCTGGATGGAATTATAGCCTCTGTCTTATACTGGAGACTGGAGTCTCACCAGGTTCTTAATGAGGAGGGAACTGACCTGAAATCAGCAGGGTTAGTCTGGACTGACACCAGTGTCGGGAGGAGGAGTTGAGTGCTGATGGCTCACAATTCTGTATTTCCAGGCCTTCTGCTTCTAGATAACTCATCGATGTGCTTTATCACAAGGATTTCCAACTCCTTTATATGCATCAGATTAAAATTATAAACTGTAGCAAAATAACATTTTGGTTACAAGGTCTTAATCTGATTTTTACAGACAAGGGGCTTCCTTTAAATTGATCTTTATGGGTCTGATTGTCCCTGATCACCGCAAAGATTGCCTTGTTCCCATGAAGCGAGAGCTGGGGAATGGCTGAAGTAGCCACTTTGTCTAGCTTTAGGACTGACTAAAATGGTAGTTTTACTGTACTGCGAGCAGAGAGAGGTTCCTATAGAGAATGACTCGGAGCAAAAGTTGAGTAAAGTGCAGCTGAGTAGTTCAGGCTAAAGAGTTGCATACTGGGAGTAGGGGATACAGCCAGCCCTTCAGTGCCCCTGGTGCAGGCCTGGGAAGGTTTTGCTGTACCTCTGGTGGCCCCACCTGGAGGTACAGCTCTGTAAGATGCACACCTGAATCTAGTCCCACAAAGTACTTTTGAAAAAACTTGCAACCCACCTATTTCTTTGTCAGAAAGTGCAGATGGTATCACTTGTGTTATGTAGATAATTGGGCTGGATACTCGTGAAATTTTATTCATACTAGGCTTGGATTTAACGTTTTACTATAACAAGTAAGGAAATGCAATTTAGATCTTACAGGGCCAAAGCCTGCTTCTATTTACTATTCTTATACTTAGATACTAAATCCTTAATATCTATTTCTGGTAAATTGGATTCCAGCGTCAAACAAAAGAATAACTCGGAGGTCAATGAGATTCACAGTGGTGCCACTAAGGATGGATCCAGTGAGTCTTGCTTGTGCTGGTGTCAACAGCAGTACTGGCAAGAGGAATCTGCCCTGCTCCATTACTCAGAGGGTGCTGACAGAGTATCTTTTATGAGGAGATTGAAATATTCTGGAATCCGCTTCCTACCCTGGTCCAAAGAAGCCCAGATTTGGTGACTTTCCAGGCAGGTTGCAAAAGACATCCATTTGTCAGATGTCTGGAGAAAGTGAGAATATGCTTCAGTTCATCTGCCCTACGAAGGGGATTGATGAAATGCCGGGGAACTGATGCCTGATTATTTTGTCTGTGCTGGGGCACCTGGGCAGACAACTTCATTATCTGAAAACTAAATAGAAAATATATGCAGACTTATTAGGGAAACTAGGCAATAGGGAATTCTACCAATGGTTCAGGGGTTGGAACAACTTCTTACACTTTGGAAAGAAGGAATTGTTTAAAAAAGCACTGTCATAGTTTCTGACAGTCCTTAGCAGGTCTGTGTTTTCCCTGTGTTACTCTTGTCTTCCCCACCTACCTCTGCTCATTCAATGAGCTGATTTCTTGTTTTGGATGTTGGTCTTCAACACAAATTTCTAAATGCCTGATTAAATTTACTCCACTCTACTGCTGCAGATTGCGTTAGAAAGGCAATTACTAGATGAAGCCACATCAGTAAAAAGGTGGATAAATAAATGAACTGGGAAGAAGACATTTTGGAGCAGAGCTCTAAAACTTCTAAGTAGGGTCATTTTTCTAATTATAGGATGGTGAGGCTGAAGACTCCAAGTGCCCAGGCAAAGGATGAAAAAAAAGTATCCAACTGAATAAATAAATCTCTTAAAGATAGTTGTCTGCCAAGAAACTCAATATGAAATGTTGAGAGTGCAGTTCTGAAAAAGATTTAATTGGAGATATAGTCCTAAGAATATGTAAATAGTCTTTCAGTTTCTTACCTAAAAGGAGAAACAGATGCCAGCTCTAAGATCTGAGATCAAGTATGAAAAGTACTGAGGCCTCGAAATGTCACTTTAAACGTATATAATTAGATTCTTATCTTGCTAAGAGGTTGGCCAGTGTTTTTCCAGTGGAAGGTATAAACTCTTTAGATATGTTTTACAGAGAATGGTTCAATTGTCTAGTTTAAATGCACTAAAATTCAAACATCTAGATATTAAAATGTAATTTAAAATTTTAGGTGGCCTTCAGACAAAACAGTGATATGTCAGTTTTGACTAGCCAGTGTTTTGGCACTCATTAGTCTGCACCTACTGATTAAGGATCCTGTACCTATTTAGTGTTTGGTTACCCCAACAGTGAAAAATTCAGTGATGGCATGTGGACTTGACTATGATGTCAGTTATAGATCAATTAATTTCAGTAAAATAACTAAATCCATTTTTATTCATTTAAGACCCCACTAGTCAACAGAATCTTAGTCTTTACACATGAAGGACAACAGTTCCGTGGGGTTGGAGGTCAGTCATTAAATGGCACATATTTTTGCCCTCCCTGACTTTGGTAGAGACCATGAAGGAAAACACTGAATCATAGAACAGAAATTAATGTTGACAGAAGGGATGGCTCAGTCACTGCCTGACATTGTAATTTTTCATTTACATGAGGACATTAGATAATTAAACAAAAATTAATATACCTAATGCCTTCATCATCAGCTAGCTAAGACCCAGGAGTTTCTTTTGTTTGTCTGGGGCAACAGCTCTGACTCCAGTTCTACCGAAAGCCAAGACATAATATGATTGTGACATTACTGATCCAGTAAGAATTTGTAAGTACCAGAAAATTTAAGCAACTTGCAGTCTACAGTCACAGGTTCAGGTAGGAGGCTTGGTCCTGGGCTGATTTTGTTCAGCTTTGATTACTGCAGTAAATCTGAAATTAAACTGAGCTCTCCAACATTGAGTTTCCAGTGATGCCAGGCTAGATTTATGGTTCTGGGAACAAACCATACAGTTTTGCAGAGGTTGTGGTGTTGCCATAGAATCATAGACCTGAAGAGTCTAGCCCAGTCCCTCTGTCTTTTCTGAAACAGAATGAACTCTACCTAAAGCCTTTCTGTCAGATGCTTGTCCAGCGCATTTCAGAGACCAGTAATGGTGATTCTCCTTAGGTGTTCATAGAAAAACACTTAGACAATGAAAATAACATAGGCCAGCTCTTCTGATGCATCCAGATGTACTTCAGTGGCCGTCAGTGTTATGTGGCTGTGGCCCATGCATGATGAAACCAGATCTTATATGCATTAAATGTTTCCATTTCACTGTTCAAAAACATTTCAGTGAAACAGTTTGTACAAAATGATGGGGGGAAATGGTTGAAATGAGTCCATTTCCCTTATCTTGGGAAAAAATCTTGGTTTAAAGCTTAGAAAAATCAGTACTTTCTAGTTTTTCCAAAGAAATGTCCTACTGTTATGAAATTGTGACAAAATGTAAAATTCCCCAAAGCTGAAGTTTTCCAAACATTCCCAGTGGAAGATCAGCACAGTGCTAGAAACAGAATTTTATACTGTTTCCCTCCCCACCCCTGTTCTGTTTGACATGCCTCTTGCCCACGCTTCAAAGCTGCTTTAGATAGACAAGGAAAGAAATGGCAAGTGAATGTCATTGTCCGTGAAGCCAACAGGAAACCTTTCCATTGCGTTCTGTACACTCTGGAGAAGACCTGAACAGAAAATCAGAGAAGGATGTGTGCCTGGTTCTACTGGGTTCTTCTGTGTGGCCTTCTGTTACCCCCAAAGACAAACTGCAGCCTTGCCAGAAAGCACTCCTGCCTCTACTCACAGTCCTCTGTACTAAACTTCTGTAAATCCACACTATAATCCCAGTGTGCTGCTCCACAGATGTACTGTCCTTTTTGGAATCAACAACAAATGTTTACCCAGCCAGGAGAATATCTGGGAGGGATTTTTATTTTTGTGGGGACAGTAGCACTGGCGGGGCCAGCACAGACGGACTGGCATCTCTGCAAAAGCAGAAAGCATCACCTTTGCCTTTGCTGTCTGCCTCAGCACTCGATCTCCCACACGGTCCTGGAATGTGCCTCTTGTCTGCTACCCGGCTGGCTGGGGAAGTTTTGAAAAGGTTTAATTTAGCTCTCATTTGAGTACCTTTGCGCTGCCAAAAAATCTGAACTTTGGTTCCAAGCAGAGCTTAGGAATCCTGGTTCCCAGGAGAAGAGGAGGGGAGGACAGGGGAGAAAAGTTGGGCATTTTAAAGGACAGAGAAAGAGATGATACCAGAATTTTTTTTTCTTTTTTAAAGGGACAGTTGTTTTGTGTTCTTATCTGCTTCATGCTGTAGCGCAGAAGATGAGTGACAAGCTCCAAAATTTGGGGGAACAGCGACACTCCGTGGCCAGCTGTAGCCACCCACATAGGGCTTTCCTGGGGCCCTGGTGGCTTTTGTAGTAAGTGAGAGTTCTCTGGCTTATCCCTGTTGGATATGTATAGATGCACAGGGCCAGCCTGTGCTCTGAGGAGCACCGAGCATGGTCCTGTGTGGTGCTCACAACAGACGCTGCTTCATGTCATCCCCAAGGCAAGAGAGCTCCTGCGGTGCCTGGAGTTGATGGTGGAGGATTCCCAAGTTATTGCAAAGTGCCGGAGTACCTCTGTTGTGCCTTGTGTGTGTGTCTTGCACCTGGGAGCAAGGGGAAGGGGATGGCAGGTTTGCTGGTCTGGCTGCCTGTGGTGTGGGGGATCACAGAGCTGGCACAGGTGAGATGCCCAAGGCTCAGGTAGGCAGCTGGGGCCTGAGGAGAAGGCCAGGAGAGCGAGTCTCCTGCACTGTGCCGCAGCATCCCTGGACATGTTTATACATGTGCAGCTGTGAGCAGTGTCTGGCCTACAGAACTGCATAGGTGCAGAGCAGAATCAAGTTTATTGCTTCCTGGACAAACACAGGACCACTGTCTTGCCTGGTGTAAATCACCATCACTCAGCTGAAATCAATACAGTGTTGGTAAATCTTGTCATATTATTGGAAGTCTAGCAATATTTGGTGTGTCGCTTAGAGCCCCGAGTCCTGTCTCATGTGGATGCACAAAAATCTCAGCTTTCATTTTGAAAAGTCCTCATACTTGTGGGGAAAAGCTTGATAATGTGACCCGAGCACTCCAAAAGGACTTAAATATCTGGAGGTGAATGGGGAAAAAAAAAGAGGGAAAAAAAATCTGAGTTCTCTGCTATGCTTTCAAACTTTCAAAACAGCCTCATTATTCTGGAAATCCTGGTGGCTGCTCTGCTAATTGGACAGAAATGAAATTAAACAATTTGCAGTAGCCTAGCATTTGATCTAAATATCCTAATACAATAGCATAGATATGGAAATAACACATGTCCTTCTCTTAAAAGAAAGAAGAATTTAATACCTGCATATGCCATTTTCTACTAATCTTCCCTCTTTAGTCTGTGTTCCCCCTTTTCAGTGACATTAGTATACCCAACTACCGATGTAAAACACAGCAGCTTTGATCTTCTCAGTAGCTCAGAGAGTCCACGCTTGTGAATTTATAGCTATTAATAGGTTTTGGTGTCCCAATAATTGGACAAACAAGGCATTTCATGTGTGCACGTAAAAGAGCAGTTGCACTAAGTCACAGGGACCCCGGCTGCAGGAAGATGCTACTTTCCTATCTGGTTATGGCATTTGTGGTAGGCAGTTTAACAACCAGCTGTCAGGGAGAAAACTGAGACTGCTCAGAAGATCAGCAATGGGACATTTGCAATGATCTTGTTGACCTCAGATGTCAAACGTAATCGGGTTAACACACCAAGCAGTGAGCTGTGTAGAGCTGTCAGCTTATTCCAAAACTAACACCCAAAGGGTGCCATTCTCAGCTTGCTCACCAGTCAGTGGGACTACTGGTACAGGAGAGGCCTGCAGGAGTGGCCCCTGGGAAGTATAAACAGGAGGATTTTTCAAAAGAACAGTTTTGTATTAAAATATTACTGGTCGTTAATTTACAAATAGCTGCAGGCTACATTATGATAGAAGGAGCAAGAATACAGGTATTTGTGTCTAGAGAGAGGTTCCACTGTGAAAGATATTAATGTGCTGTGGGAAGGGGCACCAATGGCCAAAGACTGTCAAGTTTTCAAGCTGACTGCAGCGTAGGATGTGAAGCTGGCACTAGAGTTTATGCTGGAGATGTCAAAAGATCTTGGAGTTGGGGATCTCAATGCCAGGCACTTCTGAATGGTGCTTAAGAAAATACAAAAATCCAAAGTTACCCTGTAGAGGTGCAGAACATCATGAAGTCCTCTGCCACCATGAAATGTAGATTGCAAGGATCCAGTTCACAGATCAGATTATTAGAACTATACTTCAAACTTTCATGCTATAAATGATACCATACATAATTAAGTTTATACTTCAGGTTGGAATAGTATCCGCTGCTACTGACCATTTCCAGATGTTGAAAAATGTTACCCATTTTTGAAAGTGGTATAAGCTCAGGCTAGGTAAAAGCCTGACATACCCTGTGGGAAGGTGAGCTGCCATGATAATCTGCTGCTGGATAAGAGAGCAGAGCAAGAATCTGGGAAAGAAGGGGAATAGGATGGGTGTGTGGAATAACCAACTGGGGAAAACACACTAGCCATTTTAGCTTAAAATTGAGCTACCCTCATAACTGAAAGATCTTTAGTCAATTCTGAAAGCAGGAAACCTCATCCTAGATCTGTTATTACAACAACATAAATAATTACTTTGAAGACTTGTAGTGAAATAAGGCTGAGGTAATTAAGCGAAGAATTAGGCCCGCTTGATGGTTAATGGAGCCCCAAAGTTTCAGAGAAGCAGGCAACAATATGTTCCCTTGTCACTCTTCATTTGAAGTTCTTGAATGCTTCACAAATAGTAATTAAGGTTCAGAATAACTATTTTACAGATTACCAGAATAAGGTGTAAGGAGCTACGACAGGGTGAGTGAAAGCAGGAGGAAAAGCATGGAGATGCCCTGCGTTCCTGTGCAATGCACTAACCAAAGTGCTGCCCAACGCTGACAATCCATTATTTGTAGAAGCAGCATCCCATATGATTGGGAGACCAGTGCTATTTATTTCTCTGTATAACCTATGTTGAAAGCTAGTTACAAATTTCATCTTCTAGGCCTATATTAAGATTGGCAAATAGTCTGTAAGAGGCTTGAAATAGTTGCATTGGTAAACTAAGCTATTGCACATCACCAGCAGCTCCCAACAGTGTACAGTACCCCATATATATGACCTTAAATAATGTTTTATAAAGAGGAGACTAGGAAGAGAGTTATCACAGTTATAGTTGTCTATAGCCCAGATGCTGCATAAACACCATTCATGTTTCATGCTCCATTAACTTCTGTAGATTAATCCATGTTTGCACAGAATGTTTTAAACCTATTCATGCTGATCCCATGTATTCGCCACAGGCCTTGCAGCTGCGGGCTGGTTGATCCCACTCTAGTTGCAGTTCTGCGAGCCATCGGATATGAGCTGGCCAGTGGGTACGTGCACGTGGGTAGGGACAAGGCACAGAGGTGTGACTTCTGATGCCTTATTCGTGATAGATCCATTTCTGTGAAGTCATTGTAAATCACCATCATTCTAACCCAGCTTGATTTCCCACTTCATTCACACTGCCCTGAACGTACTGACTTCAAGTGCTGTCACACCTTATTAAAGCTGGGTGGGTAGAAAAAGAATTGGATTCAAGGGTAGCTGAGTATCTTAAATTCATGGTGTGGGCTAGATCTTGAGCTGATGTATTTCAGCAAGGATGTTATTCTATATCTGCTGAAGACATTGCTTCTGTTTTTTGATTAGCCAGAAAATAGCTTCTAAAAAGCCTGGGAATATAATATGCTGGGAATTCTTCACAGACTGTTTTTCCATTAGAACTGGCTGCCAGCCTGCTTACGAGGCTGTCTGACATCAGGTGTATCTTTCCTAGGAAGTCTCCATTATCTGATACTGGTATTTTTTTTGTGCCAATGATTGAATTAAACTGTTCTTATTTCAAAATTGAACCATTCTAATGTAAAAGCCATCGATGGATAATATCCTTTAATTCAACTGGCTGAAGACACTTCCTTTTGTTTTAACCAAAAGAACCTAAAAATCAAAACAAAATTTTTGGTGGTCAAGAAACTGTAGTCCAAACCAGCTCACAAGTTACCTGACAGAGAGCTGATCAGACAGCTGTCTGAGGCAGTGGAAGTAAAGAGTGATCTCATTCATGCTGATCTAAACTTAGAGGTACATGATAAAGTCATAGGAGCCACTTCGATCAGCTCCAGGCTGAGATCATAACCGCCAGCTACCTAACAGCAGCATTTGGCTACAGGTGCAAATTAAATCTTACGTCTTGGGAAGAAAGCACCCTGTCCAGCTTCAGCTGTGACTTCAGGAGCAAGGAGCGTTTGGGGATTATTTTTTTTTTGTCACTGACTAGGGTTGAGGAGAGACTGATGGGGTGTTATGCTGAGGCACCTCAAAGGAACTGATTTTTAGAAATCCTCAAACTATCAGGCTGTTCTCAGGGCTGGCTCAAGTTAGGCAACCTGGAACAGGCATGCAAAATCACTAGTCCCTTTTAAAAAACATCAGTCTTCGTCTGTCTAGCAGACATATTGGGAAATCAGGCTAATGTAGAAATATTAGCTGTGAAAAGCCTTAAAAGTACTACAAATCTAAAAAAGGTACTTATTAGTGCCTGTAAAATCTGAGTGTATTGCGCAGGATTTCTTCCACTGAGCAGTAGAACATGCTGTACTGTAGCTATCATCCCCATGAAATTGCTAATGGTGCTATAATTATTAATAGTCATTAGAAAAAGCTGTCTTTGCAGCTTTGGTACTTAGCCAGCCTGCCTACATCCCCTTATTCTAATAGAACTGATGCCGACTGTGATGTGTTGCTTTTGAGGATTAATTAAGGCAGAGAAGGAAATGTTTCTGATAATGATGCAAACTTTGAAAATGGCTTGATTCTGTTTCGAACTGTGCTCTAGGTTGTTTGGGAACCAGCCCAGATCGGTTTGAGCCACTCACACAGATCAGATTACATACACCGATCTCAGTGTTATCTCCTCACAGGGACTAATAACATCAGTGAGATAATTTATTAAATATTTGACTTCATTTTGCAGTTAGATACCATGTAAATAGGAGCTCCCCTGGAGACGTTAAGAATGACTGCAATGCGCTAATAGGACCACATCGTACTTTCAGCTTGGTTCTAAGAACATGTGAAAAGGTATTGGTAATCCACCACTGGAAACCGAACACACTGCGATACATTTATTCAGGAGTCAGATATTTTTTTCATTTCTGCCTCTCTTACCTCCTCCCACTAGTCCTACCCGTGACTCTCATCTTGGGATTCTGATGAGGACTGTGAAAGTTCGTGCGCTGGCTTTGAGAGGCAAAAATGATTCCACCCATCTGTGATGATAGTAACATTTACTAAAAACTAATGAAATGGGTGGCATTATGATGTCAGGAGGATCAGAGCCAAAGGTGGTTTTCTGAACGGAGACTCTGCATGAATCTCCCCAGACTGCCCAGCAGTCAAGGAGATTATATTCTCAACTGTTAACGCTGTTTACACATACCAACCAGCACTGACTGCCTCTTTGTGGCAAGTTGTTTACATGAATTTATTTTGGGAAAATTCCATTAGACGGGACCAAGATTTCTTCATAAATCATAGAATTTAGCTTGTGTACTGATAAAATCTGGTTAGTCATTTATTCTTCAGAGCAGCGCTTAGTTATGAGTGTTCATTATTTGTAAGGAGCAACTTACATGGGTAATATAAAAATAATGGATCGCCTATGGCTGTTTTCAGTGGTGGATATTTTACTCTGCTGGGAAAAGATGTATTAGAAAATGACCCTGCTTACCAATACATCTAATAAAACAAAGGACTCATTAACTGGAGTCACAGACCTAATGTATGCTCTGGATTTTGCTAATTTAGCCAGCAAAAATCTCCCAGTGAGACACTGAAACAGCTTTGAAAATGGCCCTGCAGATCTGTTTGCCGTAGTCTGTATTGCCGTGTCCCCTGTAGCAGTAGGGATCTGGCTTGAGATATTACTGCTACTGCAATGCTCCTTCTTTCTTAATCAGAGGAGAATCAATGCTGTTGGACTGGACTGCAGCGTCCTCATTTCACGCACTAGAAGAGAGTGAGTTTTCACAAAGTACCATTTACCAAATCACAGGGGGGGTATATGGAGTGTGAGAGGACACAAAATTTGTTCCTTAGTTTTGAACAGAAACTTATTCTTACTTTGAACTAGCACACATGCTTGCTCTGCAATTTCAGGTGAACATACAAAATGCCTTAAAAAAAAAAAATCTAATGCTCTTAAAAATTCTATAACTTACAGAGCATCTTTCTGCTGATTTGCGACTTCTTTGCTAGCATTTGCTGCAATGCATTCATATAACCATGTATCACCAGTATAAAGAGATGCATTTAAAAAGGCCCAAAAAGCAAAACTAGCATCTAGACATCAGCTTAATACAAACTTCTGACATGTTCAGACCCAGGATTTTGGTTGCTTCGTTTCAGGCAAATGGACCAGGGTCAGATTCTTTGTCAGTACGACTGGAATAACTTTTTTTATAATTAACTGTCTGCATCAATTTACACTAACATGGAATTTGACACCTTGCCACCAAATGGAAGGTGGCTTTTCATCCTCTAAATTCACACAGACATATTAATCCAACACTGAGGTTTGGCATAATCTCTAATTTTATATAGCACATTTCTTCAAGTGCCTCACAAATATCACTCAAACACAGCCGTGTCTGGTAGGGAAGTTAGAAACATTCCACAATGCTCACCAAAGAAGGCAACTTAACGCCTCCTTTTATTAAAAATAACATTAATTCAGAGAGCCACAGTTTCAATTGTGTTGGAAATACCCAGTCACTCAGACTAAACGGCATGAAGCTCAGTTAATGAGGTGTTTAGCTGCTCCTTCCAGAATCTGTACCTCTGCTTCAGGCAGTCTCTGTGTCTCTTGGATGATTCTAGATCTTTACATTGAATTAATAATTTGCACATAAGAGGTATTCTTCAGAAGATTGTTTACTGTAATGGCCAGTTCCCATAAAGACAAGCTGATTGTGCCTTGTGTAAATAAGTCTGTTCCCACTGAAGTTAAGTGATACTAAACAGTTGGCAGTAATACTCAAGGGCAAGCAATATTTTGTTATGGCAGGAATATCTCTGATAGTTGACATATTTGATGTTGAATATTTTGTTCCACAAGGTTGTATCTTCACCTCCACCAAGAAACCTAATACGCCAGTTATTGTGTCTGCTTGTATGTCTCGGTCCTAAAAGCAGGCCCTCTGAACAAGATCTTTTTCTGTGTGCAGAGAACTCAGACAAAGATTCAGGCTGTCCTCTCAACATAGAGGGAAGAAACACAAAATCCTGCCTTCCAGACAAGAGGAAAAAGCTATGATGACACAGATGGTTCATAAGTTAGTCTCTGGATTAATTCAATCAAATAAAGGGAATTTAAAGGTTGGTAAGACTGGCAGAACCGGAGTAGGGATGTTGGTTGCCTGTGCCGGCAAGGGAGAAATGCAAGAACAACCATAGCGCTCCCATAAGCTTCTTCCTTACACATTATGCTGCAGATGCCGATTTCAGGGCTGCTGTTTACCTCTGCAGGGGCAGCGGCAGCAGTGGATATTAGTTAAGTGGAAAGTGAGCTCCACATGTGCCGGTCCAGGTGAGGGAATTCCCCTTTGCTGGACTGCAAGCTGCTGACGTTCACAAGGACTTCCTTACATGAGCCACAGCTTTATTTTCCAGCTGAAGGGCTCTCTCAGCAACCTTTCCCTGAGAAATGCACAGAATCAGCCTGCCTCTCAGCCAGCTCCGTCCCAAACTCTGCTTGTTTGGCCCAACCAACTTGAGGAGCTCACCAGCCACATCTAAGCATCTGAGCTTCCCTGGAAGAACAAAGTGGCTGAGGCCAAGCGCCTGGGTGCAAACTGGGCTCCAAAAGAGTACACTTCCTGCTTTACTTTTACTTAGCACAACATGGGAAGTTCTTGAGTAGCAAACTTCAGGCCAAGCAGTTGCTTATTTTTTCTCTCCCTTTATTGATTGTTTGCTTTTAAAAAAAAGATTGGTAAATCCAGTGATCATGAAAGCCCTGGATTGATCCAGATGTAGCGTGGGCAGGATTTGTGTGAGTGCCTCCACAGAGCTCTGCCAATGCACTTTTGTCCTGGCCAATTCCTTCTCTTCTGTTCCAAATCTTGGCCTCTCCAATGCAGACACTACCAAGTCAGGAAGAACTTAAGAACTGAGACATATTATTAGGTGGTTTTGAGTTGTGGATACTTGCCTACAGAAAATGCTATGCTTGCTTTCTCCCCTGACCAGATGCAGTGCTTATGCCTGGCTTCCAGAGGCAGAAAGTGGAGCAAGACTAAATGCAACTAATACGGAAAGGAAATAGTGAAGAAGGGCCATATTCACACCACACACCAAAACGTGTCCTGTGGTGAGGGCCCTGCTGTGGGAGTCCCAGGGGATGTGCTTTCTAGAGCATTATGCACTGATATGACTTCAGTCTGTCACGGGGATAGGATTCCCCTTGCTGGCTGAATGTGGAGACCTCTATCTTTAATTAAGTTGCTGTGCTATGCCTATCCCCATGGTGTCCAAACCCACCCCTGGCTAAGTGCAGAACCTGCAAGTCCTTCTGCTTGCAAAGAATGAGGAGGACCATTGTGGCCTCCCCCAGCACAGAGCTGGTAGGTCAGGGCGATCCTGGCTGGTTTTCCCCCTGGCAATTCACATGCACACACGCTGGGCTAGGCTAGCTCTGAGAGGCAGCCTATCTAGTGACCAGGGCACTGGACCAGTGATCCAGAGAACTTGGTTTCTGCCTGGCTCTGCCAGATTTTCTGTGTGACTTTGGGGAAAGCTACTTAGTGTGTCTGTTTCTCTTCACCTTTGTCTTTTGCATGATCCTTAGGATAGGGCACTGTTGTATAATTCAATGTACTGGAGGGGGCTACTGTGTTGTAAATAATGGGGCATTAAAGGTCATGTTCTTCAAGCTGGAAAATCTTGCACTGAAATGAGTAAATGCAGAAACTGGGAGGGTTTGGAGTTTCACCTGATAGATAGCAACTTTTAACTGATTAAAATTACAAGATTAGGGAAAACTTTAGCTTCCTAAAAACCAACCAAAGTAAAGATAAGTAATTAGAGGAAAGCTATCTATCAAGCAAAATACAGAACTTGCAGAAAACGGTTTCCCCTATGGCTAAAGGCACAGGCTATAAAATAGAAATTTTTTTTCCCCTTCACAAATCATTTAAACATAAGTAAGAAATCAGTAGCTCCCTCTTCAGAAGCACCCTAAGGAATAAAAATGCAGTGAATCATGGGTATTTTATTACTAGTATGTGTGTCTATCTGATGGCAAGCATCAATGGCTTCCCTTACACAGGGTGCCCAGGGGGATAGAAGAATGCAGGGAATAGCTTACTAGTTTCTGTGTCTGTCTAGTGGCAAAAATCCATGTTTTCTTATAGAAGACACTGCAGTAACGCACGGGCAGTGTTTCAGTGTGTGTGCCTGGCTTTCTGGTGGCAAACATAAAGTGGGATTGAAATGCTCCCCTTCCCAGCCCACCCGTTCCCCACCCGTCTGTGTGGGAGTGGGGAGGGCCTCTGCTGGGACCTGCCACACCAGCAGCCAAGGTAAGAGAAGGAAGGGAAAACTCCCTCTCCAAAGCTCTACCACAAGAGAAAAACCCTCATACCCACTGTGCAGACTGGGCAGGCTCAAACCCATGGCAGTTACAAGTTTTGTAGCATCTGTGACTTTAATTTGATATAAAATCCCTCAGTCAAAACATGCCTCCTTAGTTCAGTTTTAACAAGACAACCAAATTTTGCTAGATTTTTCAGTGCTTTTGATCAATGCTATTTTTGAAAGGAAAACAGTTCAGGAATCTTTCATAAATATATTGAAATCAATAAATGTGAAAGAACAAACCTGAGAAGACCTATCACTGAAATTATACTAGTATGAGACAACTGAAGCTTAAACTATTCAGTGGCTCAATGTCAGATTAACACCTACAAAATTAAAAACAGGAATCAGAACAGATTATCAGAAAAGCTGAATCATTTCATTAAAATTGCGGATAAACTATACAAAGCCTAACCAAAAATTGAAGAAAATGGCAAAAAATAACATTCACTATAAACACCGTGGGACATGGCTACTTCAATAGTGGCATATGGGTAGTAGTTTCATAAATAGCCTGAAGTCATTTGTGGAACAGGCATGGAATTACTATTGCCAGCATTGGTATTAGTGTCATTATTGCAATGACCTAAAATAACATTACACTGCTTCTTGGACACCCTGTAGGAGTCCTTGGATCTCAGCACATCCTGATTTATTCAGCTTCTATGATTTGTGCAAAGATATTGTCTACATTGTAATTGAGTGGCTAAAGAGCTTGGTTTGTCCCTTGGACCTCTCATTGCAGGCTCTCAGATGATTCAGGGAAGCACTGGCCCACAATTTCATAACTTTTTCCATAAAGTGATGTCCAGGGAATTCCTTAGGGAAGCTGAATCTTCATGCATCTGCCAGTTCTAGCTCCGAAAGAAGATGTCTTGGGGAAAGTAGAAAACTTGCAACAGGCAGTCAATATTCTGTATCAACCCCTTTTCACTATAGTCCATGCTTTTTATCTCTGATGTACATGCATACACATATGCATTTTGATTTGCCACTTCATTTAACTCCTCTGCGCTAATAAAAATACTAATATTTATTTCAGAACACTGTAAAGCTTTTTTTGCTGCAATGTCTGCTTTCTGATTCCAGGTGAACACTATCATGTGAAAGAACCTATTCAAAGTCCATTGCATTCCCGTCCTTTTAATTTATGCAGTTAGGTTTATACTCTAATTTCACATATCAGTTCTTGTCTGCTCTTGAGTTCATTTGCTTTTATAGCAGACGGAGCTGCTAAAGTGGCTGCATACATACCAACCTTCTTGCACTGGAATGATATTGTCCCTAGGTGGGTTTCCTTATAATTGCCACAGATCCTCCCAAAAGTTCTGGCAGAGCACGGAGCACATCACAAGTTCAGCAAATGTGAGACGATCAGATGATAAAGGCCTGTTTGTGCTGCTCTTACTCAGTAGGAGCAATAGCTGATTCTTCACATGCCCAAAATGAAATTAAGGGGGCTACTCAAAGAGGTTGTGGTTACACAGTCACTTTAATCTGGCATAAATCTGGCTGCTGCTGAAAGGGGTTGTTCCACGCCTCCCCACCCCTTCCTCTGCACCCAGTCACTTTTTTTGCCCACTTTAGTCTGATCCAGCTGAATATCAACTCAATTAAAAAAAAAAAAAGGCATACAATTAATTAGTTTCTTAGGGTAGTACAGCCACATGAATGCTTGTGCTGGCGTAAGAGAGCACAGAAATGAGTGTCTGGGGGAAGAAGGAATGGAAGAACTTTTTCAGTAGCAGCCCAAAGTGCCATTGAACGATGGCCTGATTAGACTAGCGGCATCCAACCCACACAAATGAAACTATCTAGGCTAGGCTGTGAACTTCTCACATTCCTTGGTAGCTCCTCTGCTTGTTTCTCATAAGTGCCTTCCCATTTCTCAGTAGCCACCGAACACTTAAGGTTTTCAGGCACTCTTTGTCCTGGGAATCCTCTGCCCATCTCTTC
This sequence comes from Phalacrocorax carbo, assembly GCF_963921805.1. Lineage (NCBI taxonomy): Eukaryota > Metazoa > Chordata > Aves > Suliformes > Phalacrocoracidae > Phalacrocorax > Phalacrocorax carbo. Next base: position 4,707,679 of record NC_087528.1, read on the forward strand.
AGCAGTAAACACGGTTATCTGTATTGCCTTCTTTTTCAGTTTGTAATTTCTACAATCCCCCAGCAGTCCGACTCCCCGCATGCCAAATTAATTCAGATTTCTTGTTTGTTCATTTTTTCCCTTTTTACCACAATGTGCATGCCATCCTAAACTTTTTCCAGAGATTGGTCAACCAAAAAAAACCAAGGTATTTTTCAAAATTATCTAAACAATGAGCATTTCAGATCCGAGATAGTTTCCCAATTCAGTGAAATATTGTCCTAGTTCTGCTGGGCTTACTTAGGGGCAACACGCAGCATCCAGTTGAGTTATCCCAACAGCAAAGCAGCACTTCAGTTGTGGCTCCTGGGTTTCTTCCTTTCCAAAAGAAGCAATCCGTGCTAGCATTGTGCTTGGCTCCGACTGCATTCCCCTCCTTGCCGCCTGGCTGCCTCGGCGTGTGAGGGGTGCCAAACCAAAATTCCTCTGCTCCCCTTCCCAGCCCACCCGTTCCCCACCCGTCTGTGTGGGAGTGGGGAGGGCCTCTGCTGGGACCTGCCACACCAGCAGCCAAGGTAAGAGAAGGAAGGGAAAACTCCCTCTCCAAAGCTCTACCACAAGAGAAAAACCCTCATACCCACTGTGCAGACTGGGCAGGCTCAAACCCATGGCAGTTACAAGTTTTGTAGCATCTGTGACTTTAATTTGATATAAAAGCCCTTGGGCACGGCACATTCGCACAACACTTGAAACCAGAACCTCCTAACAAAGGGAACCATCAAACCCAGTAGCAGAACAAGGAAATAATGCAGGCTCATCCTGGAAAGACACAAACCTTCCAGGTCAGTGTTTTGCATTTGTTCATCCTTGTTTCAGTCTTACCACAGAACTGATGACAATTATTGCTGGTTAGATGCATCTTCTGAACCCAGCTGTCTGGTGCAAAACAGCTTAACAAACCCCACAGACTTCAGCCTTCCCTGTGCCATGAATTCCAAGAAATCTAGAATCTCGTTAGTGAAAAGCAATCTTTTGGGGCGAGCAAGGTGTCATGAGCTAGAATTTGGGTCTGAAGATATTACACTAATCTACCTCAAGGTGTAGCATCTGTCTTAATACCTGCAGTTGTGAGTTAGTTCTGACTGACTGTTTCTGGGTCGGTTTCCCATGCCTGCTTTCTGATGCCATCAGCTTCCACTTGTGAAATAAAATAAATTTCTCAAAACAACACAGAATAAAAAGTGGTCCCTTTCAGATCCCTCTACTGCTGTTTCAACCGTGATGGGCCAGAGTCTGTGACGGTTGCTAGCAGTTAATATCACTGTGTTCCACAAACCAGCCCATTCAGTATGGGTAGCAGAATTGGGGTGTAAACTGTTACACAGATTTGTTATGGTTTTTCCCCCTGCCACAGCAGAGGCTGATATGCATTGGTATCTGTGAAGTCAGTGGTCTGTCCAGGTTTATAACAAATAGGGGTCTGGCCATTCAGCCTAAAATCCCTTGCTAGAGAAAAAAAAGTATTCTGAATTGAGGTTTTATTTTCACATGGAACCTCCAAAATCAGCTTGTTAGGACTTGCCATGGGGGGAGTACTGCCAGTCTACTAAAATCTGGTCTGATGGGAAATACTTGCACTATTAGGATAAAACTGAAGGTGACAGTAAGGCTTAGTGCTTTACTGTAACTATGCTCTGGGATAAATCATACACATAATTTAACAAAAGATTCTATGAAACAGACTTGGAGGTTCCTGCAGAGAATTATCTTCATGGTTTTATTCAAAACACAGGGGAAAGGCACTTAGCTTCTTTTTTATTTTACAAAATTTTAGAAATAATGTGCTTTCTTGCTTCTTTTTTTATTATTTTTCATAGCTTGAAAAGATTTCTTATTCTCTGAACTGCTCTGGTCTGTTATATTCCCTCTCTGCTCTTGGAGCTAATTTCTATTCTTTGTCTCAAAAAATGATTGTATTTGTATCATCTCCAGACAGGTCACAGGAGGTACATTGAGCGCACACTGGATATGTTACACATCTGGTTTATATCCTCCTCCACTGAGCCACTTCATATCCCAGAATGCAGTATTTCTGTACTGTTGCCATATATCAAAACAGAAAGACAGACGCACAGACAATGGAGCTAAGTGGACACAGCTACATGAGACACAATTAAAAATTCAATTCATTTAAAATAGCCACTTTTCTTTTAAGCACAGTTCCCGATTCTTGAAGTTGAAGCAATATTGAACTGAAGAACCAGGCAATGCAATGTAAACTCCACTAGGCAAAAAAGGCCAACAAACTCAGTTTTCTGGGTTTTCTTTGCAACAGCCTTTTGGTATTTGTATATAATCCCGAGAGACTCATTTTAGGGACGGAAAAAAGAAATTTCTATTTAGACAGAATTTGTGGCAGTCTCATTTTTCATGATATGGGCTGAAACAGAGATGCTATCCTAGCTCTTTTTTGTAGATCATTTCTCAGGGGCCCATGGACCATAGTTCAGGCGCTCCAACAGAGGAGATAATGTATGTTCTGTAGATGACCAAAGGACAAACGCAACGAGAAGGCAGACACTCGGCGCCTTCAGACTGGCATCCACTGCCCCTTCTCTGCCAATTCATCTAATTTCCTCTCATGAGACAGGACAATTCTTTCTGGGTCAGCGCAGGACAATAGCTCTGGACACAATTTGAAACGACTGTGCCAACAATAATCCCAGAGGCACCACCACTGTGGGCCAAGAGATCCTCAGAGCACAGGAGAAAGATGAGGGAATGTACTTCATGCTGCCTTGGGCTTCTCTGAGTCTGGCACAGTGTCACTGCAAAAGCTTTTTGTCCCATAAGCAGGTTTGCTTTGGCCTTTTATCAGCAACAGAAGCTTTCTTTGGGTTCATCTGAGAGTTTGAACTAATCTTTACTCAGATCTGTTTGGTGTTTCAGACTAGCGCAGTGACACAAGCCAGGCAGGGTTACAGCCATCACTTGATGCGATGACCTGACACAGTTCTGAGGCAAGAAGGCAATGCTGGTGGGCTGCCTGACTGACAGCCTGACAGACTGACGGATGGGCTGCCTGACTGACAGGCAAGCAGGTTCAGGAGTTACTGGAATGTGCAGCGCCTTGGCACTGCAACCCCCCCATGAAACTGCAATGTCATGAGGGAACCAGGCATCCCAGAGACGGTATTACAGCTCTCATAATTGAAATCTCTGCTTCTATGAGCACTTGGGTTTGGGAAAAAAAAAAAAAAAGGTCTTTGTGTGTCAGCCCTGGGCCCTGGAAAGGTGTGACAGCAATGGGAGCTGGCTCGGGCAGCGCAGGGATGAAATGTGCTGGGAAGAGCAGCAGCACCAATTGCCCATTGTCTCCATCCTTCCATCCATCCCCCCAAAGTACGTGCACACCTGCACCTACACACACCCAGTTTGACTCTGATTTGTCCCTGGATTGAATTAAGCTGAAGGATCAAAGAGCAAAGCTGGGACACTCTTTCCACACAGAGCACAGGCAGGGATTCTCTGCTCTCAGAAACCAGCCCAGTGTTTGTCCCTGGTGGCCTCACCTGATTCAATCAAAATACAGCCAAAGGTCTTCTGTTTCTAGCCCTAGCTCCTCCCATCACATCCCCTCAGCTTTCTTCCCACATGGGCTCCTTCCAACTTTGCCCCATGTTCTCCAAAATGCCAGGAAGTGTTAGTCCTCCTTTTTCCCCAGGAGTTGGCATTAAAGCTGGAAGCAAAGACATTTCTGTCTGGTCGGGGGGGGGGGGGGCGGGGAATATCTGTTCCAAATGCTTTTGAAATAGGCACATCAAACTTGATGACGCTCCTTTTAGAATACTGGATTCTATTTTCCTTACATAAACCTTGGTGGAGCAATTTTCCACGTCCACATACATCCAGACTGCCTTATTCCTGGGTTTCGGGAGGTTGGGTCTCCGTTAATTGAGTGGTACACATGGTTTCCTAACGTGAGCTTGCATTTTTTAAAACAGTACATCTTCAATTTTAGCTTAAGGTACTATTGCAAGTATTGCTCTTAATAAATAATAATGATAGAATCATAGAATTTTTAAGTTTGGAAAAGACCTCTAGGATTATCGAGTCCAATTGTCTGTAATATATAGTTATAGAGCTTTTCAGTTTAATGCAAACCCTTGGTGCTAATTTAAGGAGAATTAAGATACTTTATTTATTGGTTTGCTCAGAGCACGCAGTTCATTATTCCACCCTAAAAATTTTAGGACAGTTGCGGTGACGTATTTATAGTTCCTGAGTACCCCAGCCTAGTAACAATCAATCTGAGCAATGGCATGCATTGTTCCTGTGATAGCAAAGGAGATCAGAAGGTGAGGTTTGTAGGTAGTAAAATCTGGTCATGAGGCAAATGAAGTGAACAATGTCTGAATGCTAATGTTATGGTAAATGCTGATCTCCCTGATTTTCAGTAACCGCTACAATTGATTGCAATATCTAATCAACCCTGTCACCACGTGGGTGAACGTAGCCGTTGCAGTCCAAAGCTAGTAAGCTTGTCTACACAATATATAGCAACATTATATGGGGAGATGTTTGTACACTGCTTGCCATAACAGGGAACGTTAGGCATTTCTGTAACTGAATTCCAAAAATAAAAGGAAATTACAAAAAAGCGTGCAAGCTAACACATACCTAGCATCTGCTGATAATACTCTGTAACCATCTTTTACAGGATGGAAAGAGCAGAAAAGCAAAGTTGAAAATAAATGAGACCCATGCGTGGGCTTAAATTGGAGCAACAGTTAAGGAACAAGTGACCTTCCTGTCATTTCATACATTTTCTTGTCTTATTTAATTGACGGAGTCATGTTCTAAAAAAGCACATTTTGGTTTTTCTGTTGTCCCTGTGCTTCCCTCGCTGTGCTGGTGATTTCCTGTGTGTAGCCCAGAGCTGTAATCCATTCCTGCCTCTGCTCATGTGAGTCGCTCTGGCCACATGTGTGTCCTGCTGCTGACAGACTGAGCCACAGGTGCCGTTCGCTTCAGACCTGCTCTTGAGAGCGTGGTTTCAACAGCAAAGCTGTTGATGCATACAGAGCAGAATTGAAAGCTTGGGAATAAATTAACTAGGTTGCTTGAACATTTGTCGTCCTGGTAAATACAAAATAGATGAGCAACTGAAATGATGGAAGTAGCCTCCTCCTACCCCTTGGCAGCCATGAATTTCAGGCCATGCAGGATGATCCCTTTTCAAAGGAGAACTGGAGATGCGTCAGCGGTCTCAGTGCATAAATAAGGCTGCAGCCCTTCGTAAGCCCTGTCAGTATATCACCGGTGCTAGAATCGTGCCTCCTCAGGGTGGATCCTAGCCAAAGTTAAAGCAGTGCCCTCTGTTCAGTGCACTGTTTGAAATCCACTGTCAGACTATTTTGGTTGAGGGAAAGGCCTGTTTCTTTCTTGGGTGGGATGGAACACTGTGAGCACCTTTGGGGTGAGTCACCCCTAGGTGCAGCTGGAATGATTAGTGCACAGGATGGCCTGGGGCAGAGCTAAATGAGAAACCATGATATACACCCTTAGACACAATAGTAATATTGGGTAAGAAAGCTTTAACCTCCCTGGGCAGTTTAACCACAGCTGCAGAATTTACTGGGTAGAGGAGGCTGTGCAGCTGATAAAAGCACCCTAACCTGCTGGGAAGTATCCCCAGTTCGCTAAAGCTGCTGTGGAAGAGAGAACTGAGATAGTCCCATTCACACTTAAAGTTTGGGGTGAGAAAAGGAAGATGTTTCTGACTCCAAAAGTCATAATCTATTGCATCTATCAGCTGTTCTTTACTGAGGTTGGACTGGAAAGCTGTAACTGATACAATCACACATAATGAGTTCTGTAGGCATGCACCAAAAGATAAATAAATTGGCTTACTATCAGCTGGAGGGATTTTGGTCTTTGACTCTATTTTTGTGATTGCTCACTTTGCTGAAGCTCATTGCATTGAAGTGCCTCTTAAGAAACGCTTTTAGCCCCAAAGCCATATTAATATTTAAAATGTTTTTCTCCGGCAGTGCAACAGCTGTGCAATGTGAAATAGAAGATATTTTTCTCTCTTTCCCTGGGCAGCTCTAAAGCATCAAATGGTAAACAGAGACAAAGGGGGGGGGGGGGGGGGGGGCGGAGAGTTTGGTTTCTGCTATGGCTCTTATCTAAAATACCAAATATTAACACCCCAACCCCCAAACCTCCTCCAGGACTATAGATTTGATGTTAGCAAAACTTTGTGTATCACTGAAATGTCCTCAAATATTGAGGACTGAAAAATAAATTACTCTGGGCAAAATATGTTCTTGAAAACCTTAATTACTGCAGCTGGAATGCTGAAATGCGATTCAGATCCATCCGCTGTTGAAACATAAGCTTAATTTCTATAATTTAGAGTACATTAAAATATCTGTGAATATATGCATATACAAATATAAACATAGGTAGACATGAATCTACTACATTTATTTGTTTTGCTTTTGCTTTGAAATGAATTTTGTTGCCTGTGAACCTAAAATTGTGATCTTCACAATTGGAAAATGAATAAATGTACGTGTGTGGTTGGCAGGGCTGAATGAAAGCAAGCTATGGTCTACCGTGGTGTCTCATGCTGCCTCTTGCCCTCAGACTTTAACCTGGCCCTCCTTAGAATTGCCAGTAATGTCAGAATACGTCAAATGTCTTGGAACTGCTCCCTCCCTAAAGATGCAGGCAGAATCTGCTGTACACAATTCATATTTCAAGCTTTTCTTTGTATCTGTGGGGACTAGAACCATGTTTTCTAAATGAAAGATGAGATTCTGGTTTCTTCATGTGACTCTAGGAGATGACCAGTAGCAGTTCAACCTTGATCCATCCCAGACCGTATTCTTAACACCAGCCTGTTGGCCCCTTCTGTGTTAGCAAGGAAATGAGTATATTTAGGATTTAGCAAAACTGTCCTTGGTAACAACAGAAAAAAAATGTTTGAGTACCGTGTACCATAGTGACTTTACTCCTGTGGAAGGCTGGAATTCACTGGATGACTCCCATGAGCAAGGTTTACTCATATTTTACAGAATAAGGCCCTAAATATTTGGGGGTTTATTATTTTTAAATTATTTCTTTTTCAGGCTCAAGGCTCTGATTATTGTGAATCATGGTATTTGGCCGTTGTGCAGTCTGAGAGTTTCCTCTACGGTGACCTATTTGAAATGCGATTCATACAGTAATACAGTATAGCTGTAGTGTAAAACAGCAGCAGTAGATCATACAGAATAGCACAGTGAGGACAGTATAGAATAACCTAATATAGACTAGAAACAAAACAAATCTACAGCTGCACAGTATTGCTGTGAACAATTCCCTATGCATGTAATTGTTGGCCACAGGTCTAGCTGGTGTGTGAACAAAAGAGTATGTCTCCTGATACTCCGTTTGCTGTGAGAAGTCTGCCCTTATTTAACCCTAAATACCTGTCAGTTGCTTCCAGGAAGAATTTGCTTTGTGAACAGAACATTTCAAAGGATTATTTTTTTAATTCGTTGCCATTTCATTTTTAGGAAGGCGAGGAATCCAACACGTCCAACTCTGAGTAGGGCTCTTTGACGGGTTGGGGTGCTGCATGGATGATAAATATATCTGCAGACTAAGAGTAAATATTCAGTGACATGTTACTAAGGTATAAAGGAGTAAATTTTATACAAGTTGGCCACAGACGCATTGTCATGTCCTGGTAAATTAAAGTTTTCCATTGGACCTATAAATCTATTGTACTAGTATTCTTCCATGACTACAGGAACAGCCTGACCCTGTTTTGATGGAGTGTTCCATTCCCTACGGATAGCAAGAGCCCAGTGCTGTTCCTGTGTGTGCCATGGCACCAATGAATGAGCACAAAACCCTTTTTGCGGCTCTTTCTGTGGCTGCCACTCCGTGCTAGTCTTTCTTTTTTACTGTTGTTTTTTCCCAGAGCCTTGATCAGAGCCTTTGCCAGAAAAAAAAAAAAGTGCTCTGCAAATTGCTTATAGGCTCATGAGCCGTGTTTTGATAACAGAAGCATAGCAGTAGGATGGAAACCTTTCTCCATTACAAATCACATGGCAAGTCACTAATATTGCCCAATGTCCCCAGTTGCTTCCCAGCACAAGCTGATCCAAAGTAATGGAGTTGAAGGGCATACTGTTAGCCTGGATTAATTTCAGACTCCAGATCTCTGTGTGTCTGAGGTAAAACTACTACCTCCTTTGCTTAAAATCTTGTGGTTTTACATACCGAATGTCAGATTTTGCCCATGATTGCAAAGGGTCTCCTGGAGGAATGGATTGAGGCAGTGCTCTGTAAGGAAGGGAGACTTCTTGCACGGTGCTGTGCTTATGAAACAATCCTTGAGCGGTGCAAAGAGCAGGTGGGAGCGAGCTGGGGTAAGGAGGGAGAGCTGTTCTTATGCCAGACTGGGTGAGGCCAAACCATGTGTTGTGAAGGGTCTGACACAGGCAGGATTTGCTTGTACAGGAAGATGCTGCTGTTGCCCTGTGATTGAAGGGTGAAGATTCTCCCTCCCAAGCGTTCCATGGGCACCTGCCTAGCTCTCTGGTTAGCTACGGACAAAGATGCTGCCAAGTGAAATTCAGAACTTCATAAGCATTGTTTGCTTTTCAACCTCAGGAGTCAAATGTTCAAAGTATCATGAACACAGGTGTCTCAGCATAAAAATAGCCATACCACTGCTATACAATTGTTGTTTTTGCATAACTACCAAGGATTGGATTTTGAGAAAGCTCAGTTACAATTTTTATAGGCTTTGGGTCCCTCCCTAAACAATGAAAAGAAATGGACACTAGTAGGATGCCGATTTTGAGAATCTACTTTAGGATTAAAGGAATCATGACCTAGAAAGAGCAGATAAATCCCATCTTTGTTCATTGTTAATTTAAGAATGCTTTATTTACATTTGATCCATTGTTATTACTGCTACGGTTTGGTTTTGTGTTTGGCTTTTTTATTCTATGCAGGTATGCAGCAAACCCTGCTTATTTAAATCACCCATGACTGATCACACCTCGGATCGCTGTGAGGCAGGTGAACTCTGTTATAGTCATCTAATGGACATTGCTTGGCCCATCCTCTCCCAACCAGGGAGGGGAAAACCTGTCATTCTGCAGGACTTCGTTTAAGCTGTGCCTCTAACTGATCGATAGAGGCTGTGCCAACATGCAGAGCAGTTGGACTTTGTCTGTTAAGCCTGGCTTTGGCCAAAAGTAAAACTGGCCCACCAAAACATGAGCAATCTGCTGGTTGAACGGGGTAAATCTATGTACTAGAACTATATCTCCTAAATAACCAGGACAAGATCTTATTCTGCAAATAATTATGTGTGTCAATAATTTTTCTCATCTGCTTGACGTTTATTACTGATGCTGGAACTAATCCTATACACTGTATGGGAAGTATATAGAAGTATATCCCGATTGCCTTAAGTGGAATATTGGGCTCTGTTGGTGTCTGGGTAGTAGAAGTGCTGTGAATCTGATCATGCAGGCATTTTGTGGACTGGGTTCTGATCTTATTTTTATAGGTACAGTAGGCACATATCCATAGTCACACCAAAAGAGTTCAAGAACAAATCTCTAAGCCAAGAATACTCTGAACATTTGGAGCATTATGCTGAATTAATTATTTGAAGCCACTCAATAGTTGCTCTTTATTATGAAAATATGCAAATGAAGCAATATTCTGCCCCCTTTCGTCTAAGATCTCCTATATTTAAGCTGGGCTCACTCCGTTTAAGAAAAGTATGTGCACGATACTCATGTTATATACATTGTGCAATGAAGAGAGATGCCCCGATGGACCCTTAGATCCAAATCCCTCCGAATTTGGAAAAAAATTATACTTCAACTGATCATCACTTCCTGAAATATCCTGAAAAGAAGACAGGAAGTACCAAAATGAGCTTGAGCTTTGCAATAATACTAGTGCTTCCAACTTTTGGTTTCATGTTGAGCCTACATGCCTAGGCTGGACATGCCTATTTGGTAAATAAAGGTAGTTGTACCAGCTCAAAGTTCCTTGAACTTTTTCTGCTTTTTACTGGTTTTCATTTTAGTACATATCTTTACCCCCAGACCTGAAAAAGGATTAAAATGCCAGAAAGGAGACAGATCGCTCAGCATTTCTAATTACATACCAGAAATCTCAAGACACATAGTTCTCATAAGATTTTCTACTCTTTGTAGACTGTAAAAGGCTCAGATAACTCTCTAAAGTCCACTCTGATCTCTTTAGTCATTAAAAAATAAGTTTTTACTGAGAATCTAAGCTAGATTCCTACTGAGTGATCACATCCAATCAATCCAATTTCACTCCACTGGTTCAGAAGTTATTTATGCATTCATTAATTAAGACAGAGTAACAGGCATCTTCATTCAAAACAAGATTCTAACATTCAAGTTACAAGGCTGTAACTACGGCAAAAAAGAAGAAACCCACAAAGTACTGCAGAGAAATATTTCCATACATGTTATTTATTTCAGATTGTTATAGGCATTTGCTTTGTCTCTGTCTTTCATGTTCACTTTTCAGAAATACTCCAGAGAAGCAGCACTGTCATTGCGAATGGAAGAGTACACTCACCTGTTCGGCCTCCGTGAGAGGCGGGCAAATACTCTATCATCTAAACTACAGACTGGTACGTTTAATTTGGCATTTTCCATTACCTTCACCACTGTGAAAGTGAATTTCAAATAAAGTAAGTGATTGACTTGCTTTCAGTGAAATTTCTGGAAATTCTAGTCTTATTAAGTCCATCTAGTGCTTGTTGTCCTGCAAGGTAGGGCAGTCTGGTAGAAACAGCCAATTAGTTGAACTGGCAAATTGCTAATTATCTGGCCGTGATAAAATCTAGTCTTGTCCTTGCTGAAGAAGCTGTTGCTTTCAAAAACTCCAGCCTTTGTCTTTTTTCCCTGAGGTGCTGTGTATTTAAATTAAAGCTGATATTATTTATCTACTCTTTATAGAGGGGTGCTACACTTCAGGCCCTGGGCACAGTCTGCCTTTGCAGCGCAGGTTTGTACAGCACCCAGTACACAATTCCCCCAAGCTGCTAAAAGTAAATGTAATAAGATAATGTCATGCCAGGAAGAGTGATGCTTTTACCCATAAGTTAGTCTGCAGCTTACAGTTCAGGGTTACTGAAGATGGATCAAATGGGACTGACTCAGAGAGGGAAGAGCTTCTGCAAACGCACAACATCCTTTCTTAGGATCTGCGTTTGAATGGCAGACAGTAAAAAGTCACAAGCCACTACAACGTGCTGTGTAGAAACTTCCAACCATTTCTTTCTATGGCATAATTAGGTGCACCCACATAACCAGGCAGACACCACACTGACATACATTCACGGCAATCTTGGATCTAAAGGGGAAAAAAATCAGCTATTTGCTAAAGGTCTGTTTTTTCCCTGGTTTAGAGGTGACTTTTTATTTCAATCGCCTGAGCTGAACTTTTTAAGAAAAGGAGTAAAAACACAAGGTGGGAGAAGGAGGGATGCAGTATTTTGAGTCAAACAGCCATTGAGGGCTGTGGTGCCGTTTATATGCAGAAACAGTGGCATCTAGTGGGCAGGTTTTCAGATGGGAAAAGACAAAGTTAGCAGACACTGAATATAAAACAAGGCAGCGATTAAAACCAATGATATGTTTATCTTTTCCACAGATGAAAGATTTTCCCAAGTCTGCTGTAATCTTTTCATGTAAAAGCATTTGGAAATCAACTATTTTGCCAATTTTCCCATCTTCAGCATACAAACTTCAGAACATTTGTTCTTCCTGTTTCTATTCCATTAAGCCCTCTCATGGCTTTCATATGTAAATTCTAATCACTTAATGTTATACAGATTATCATAAATCTTTACCCAGTAGGAAAGCTAATGGTTTGCATGCATGTGTAAAAGTCTAGCATTTTTCCCCAAGTTTTTACACATGGGGAAAAATAAACCTCCAACTAATCCTTGAACACACTTGATCTAGTTCAACCTCAGACGATCTCAAACACAGCATGGCTTTGAAGGAAAGATCTGTGTGAAGGAAGAGAACAAAAATGCAATAGAGCAGCCACACCGAAGGACTCTGGAAAAAGCTTAATTACATGATTTCTGTAGCTATAACTAAGTGTCATGTTTACATAGTGTTAACCTTTTTTGCTAAGTATGTATGAGTTTTTTCACTGCTGAGTCATAATAAATGCTTGAGTTAATTTATTTATGCCTGACCCTAAGATCCTGTTCTTTTATTAGTCCGCTGGATTACATGTAAAACACTGTATATATTTTATGGACTTACAGAAATGTATAATAAGCAGGATGAGGGGTTGCTACATCCATGGCAGTAGTCTAAAGCAGTCACACACCTTTCCTCTCTCTTTAGACTGCAGGGTTTGCCAGTTCTGAGCAAACTGCTGAAAGCCTGCTTTGCTGTGATGGCCTCCTCTTCTTTGGCTGTCTCTCAGGTAGGTTGAAGGGTGTTTCTCTGTTTATTTGCAGGGCCCAAATTAATTTGCATGAATGGAGGACTTGGCTTCTTAAACCTGGCAGAAGAGCTGGATGTCTTAAAAAGAAATATCTTGGCTATGTTCTTCATGATCATGGGATCACAGAGGCACTGACAGGTTTCAGTCTAGGATTTTCTGCTTTACCCTCATAATTTTCTGTTCTTTCTTTCTTTACACCTTTTTCTCCCTTTATTCTTTATGTTTCAGACTTTCCTATATGGTGTCTGCTGTTTTTCTTGTCTTGATGGACCAGGAGGTACTTCAGTGGTCAGTTCTACCACAGAACAGAAGTGTAGATATTTTTAAGAGCGAGTTTACTTTTGTAAAGAAGCTTAAATGCTGGAATTCTAGAAAAACTGCTAATTGTTTTGATTTGTATCTGAGTGCAAACTTGGGTTGGCTCTTTTGCCCATTGGCTAGTTGAATCAGTCTGACACAAATGTGGGCTAAAGACTACTAACACTATACCAAAACTTTCTCCCTTGTGAAGTGGGAGAAAGCATGGAACAGGTACCTGGAAGTACCTCACCTTTCCTTGTCTCTAGTTTTCTCTGTGTAAGTTAGACATAACAATACTTTGCTTTTTTTGGAGATACCTATATGAGATCCTTCAACCCTAATGTGGAAAAGCAAACTTAATAAACAATCTTTATGCCACATGTTTGCTTTAGGATTAGCTCAGTGTTGCCAAGGTAGACCTAGAAGATACTATTCAACCTTCCTAGTTATCTAACTCATGACTGAATATAACTACATGGGAGTTCTTTTATTTCACAGAAGTACTTAAATCAACTTTCACTCAGTGAAAGTTGGCATAATTGGGATGGCATGAATTTTTCACTGTGCAAGAAAAAAAAGAGCCAGGATTTCATCTAATGACTTTCATTCACTTCAATGGAGATATGCAAATTGAGATCTCTGTATTGAGAGTGTCCTGGATGAAGCACACAATAGCAGCCTCATTATACTTTTTTACACTCCCAGATTTAATCTATGATTTCGTCTTGACAGTAGGGAAAGCTGAGCCTTTGATGCTTTGACATTTAAATTATTTCCATGGAATCATCTAGGAGAGCTCTCTTACTGGAAGGAAAGTATACTAGAAGGACTGTTGATCTATTTCAGCCTACCAAATGCTCTGTTGCAGCAGTAATTACCTTATGTGTCTTCATAAAACTGTTTGTTTTATTTTGCTACCGGTCCTCAGGCTCTTCGTGTGACTGCAGTGAGGGACTCTGAAAGTTACTTTGGTCCATTCATAACTAATTCTATTGTCATTACAGATTGTAACAGTCATCTAAGAGCCATCAAGACATTCTTCATGCTGTTTTGCAGACATCATATATTTACCATCTGACTGTACGAGATACTCTACACGAAGGCATAAGTTATAAAGGTACACGGGCAGAAAAGGGGTGGCTGGATACACGTGCCTGACCTGGCAGAATCATAAAGGAAAGTGAAAAGTTGTGCAGAGAAAGTACACCATGAACAGACTGCACCATAGTGCCTCCCAGCTGGTGATCCTAGAAAGTCCTGTGATGTTTCCTTAGTACTTTGCAATACTGAGCCTTGCTTCCAGTGATTTTAGCAGCATATAGTATGGGAGACTAAGGTAACAAAATAATCTGAAAATGGATTTGAATCAAGCTGTTATTATGAAACAATACATGAAATATTCATCAGGCAATTAAACATAGATTAGTATTGCATAAATGTTATGTCTTCATACATATTTAACATTATTATTTAACGTACAAAACTGTAACTAAGGATTCCTCCAAAGCCCAGAAAGCTGGCCTTGAGCTCATGTTTATATTCTCCAACTTTCTGTGGACCTCTCCCTCTAAGTTCCTTTTGCTTCAGACAGTCTAAAGCTGTACCCTTAAAAAGCATACTCTAGGACTAACCAGTGATTCGTTCTTGCCCGTATCTCAGAAACTGGGGGAACCCTTGATTTATTTATTCATGCATTCAGTTACTACTGGTAGAAAATATATGGTGGCCTATAACATATCCAGCCATTTATAGCTGGAAGTTTTGCTGTATCACTGGGGTTGCACTGTGTTGCAAGGAGGTTCAGCTCTCCACTGAGCACGTAGCCAAGGCAGGAATAATCTCGTCCTCAGCACAGTCACAGTATCTTTCATCTTCAGTGCCCATGAAGAGATCTGCAGAAAAAAAAAGAAAATATAATTTAAAAACATGCTGACATTGGCCATACTAATAACAAACAAAGGGCTTCAAATCATTTAAGCGCTTTTCTAACATTAATTCTTCAGAATTGCCTGTGAGCAGCTATTGAGGAGAATTAGAATTGCTAAGTGAGCCAGCTTTCAACTGTGTCTCAGCTGGAAGGTTTTTTGAAAACTGCCAACTTACCTCCTAGGGCTAAGGTTTGGGAATTTTAAGTTTTTGTTTTTAAATAAGTTTCAGACCTTTGGCTTCTTGTGGATTAACAGCTCCATTGAAGTCTACCACGACATCCAGATTTTCAAAGGTATTTAGATATGTACAGGTACAAATAGATAACAGAATTTTAAGCAGACAAACTTTGTCTTTTGAAACAGATCAGCCATGACAGACACCACCTCTGTATTCTACTCCTTAAATGCTTTTGAAAGTATGGAGCTCAATCTGCGACTTTTATTTTAAAAAGTTAACTGTGAGTGATATAGCATCACTATTATGGCGATGAGTCAAATTTATCCCAGTCAACAAATTTCATGTCTGTTTAAGGAATGTAAGCAGGAAGGCTTATGCTGTTATAAAAATGTAGAGATATAGGTTTATCTTCTTTTTTTGGCACCACAAATGGCTGTTGGGTAACTGGAAGAGTTTATGATTTATACTTATCTTTTACAGTTCTATACGTTCCTTACCTCAATACATCACATTTTTTTTAATGTAGTGATAAGTTGATACTGCATGCAGAGCACACAGGGGAAAAAAAGGATGACCGTATCACAAACTATTGGGATGTGTCGTTTTGTCGCTGATTGGCTTGTGAGTAGTGCCGGGTTTCTGAGCTGCGCTTTGGAGCATATTTTCCCATTGAACTCTATGAAGCATATGATAAACAGAGGCAATAAAGCAAATGATGCTATTACACTGATGTTGAAAATAATAAACAGAACTAATAATCCATGCAAGCTCTGTAAAAATGTTCTATGTTAATGTTTACCAGCATGTGTACTAAATAATGAATTCCATTTTAAAAATCAGCAGCGAGCAAATTATTACAGCTGAGATACTGCAGAACAGGCTCAACTCTTAGCAGGACAGACTCCATCTTAAATATCTCAGGGACGACAATGGTGAGTTTAATCCTGCCACAGTCCCAGCAAGAGCTAAGTGAACAAGTACAAGGCTTAAATAGATGAGTTGGAAAAGGAGCACAAGCAGACAGGAAAAAACAGGGGCAATCTGAAGCAAAATCAATAAGAACGTTGTGCAGTCACCAACTTGTATCCATATAGCAGAGAAATGCATAATCAAATGTTTCATTAACACAAACAGAGGTACCGTGGCACAGTTGATGCCTAGGGCCCTTATGTTCCCTGCCACTGCTCTGTTGCCAGATGCTTTTCAGCACAAGGTACTTCCTCCAGCCATTGGTTGTCTTCCAGTTTGTGGCTCTGCCTTTTATTATGAAAAACAAAATACACACTGTAAGAGAAATATATATATACCGACTGCAGGGTAGGCAAAACCATTAGATTGGATGCACTAAATCCCTGTTGCAGTGTGGGAGGCAATGCGGATTCAACCAGTGTTCAAGGAATTGTTCTTCTGATCTCTGCTCCAAGCGCTGGAGGTAAAGCATATACTCCTATTTAAAGAAAAGAAAAAGTAATTTAATTATGTAATCACTCAAATCTAATGTCAGGCCAATGAACCAGGAGAAATTTACAGCTTGTGTAAGAGCAATTAATTTACCCCTTAAAATTATCAAATATAGTGAAATGGTGTTGCTAGTCAGCTTGCCCCAACCTAGCAATATTTAATGAACAACATCACCATCCAGATCAGTAAAGGTGTTGAACAAGAATTTTACAACAATATTCATAAATTAGGAATTCTGCATACACATTTCATCTTTGCACATCAACACAGAAGCCTCTGTGGGTCCTGAGGGTACAGAAGGAGTCTCACAGATAGGTCTGTTGTACTCTGTTTTAAAAATTGATTACTGCTGATTAAAAAAACATTAACCCCTTATAGAATGACGTGGCACTACTCTGAAGGGTTCTAGCAGTAGCGCGCATCAGTGCTGATTGCTCTTTCCTACTAAATAAAATAATGTGAATTTCCGATAGTAATTGATAGTTTTTTGGTGTAAGCAACAAGTTATCAAGCTGAAGCGAGCTGCATACCAAAAACTTGGCCTCCATCAGGAACAAAATTTACTTTTAAGAAGTTACAGTCCCAAGCATTTGGGCTCATAAGCTTTGTGAACAGGAGATACATTTTTTCAAAATATACCCCCGTTGCTTCGCACAGTAGGCTCTGTAGGAATGCCAGCTGTAGCGTAAACCCTTCGCGCTGGCCGAGTATTCCCACTGTCATCCAGTTCCCTGCTCTTTGTGCTGACCAGAGGGTTGGTACACCGGGTGCCAGCAGGAAGCGTGAGTGTCCTGCCTTCTACCGCGCTTTCTGTCCTCGCAGCACAGGGAGACTTGGTTCAAACCCCTCTGTGAGACTGCGTTATGAACTTGCGGAGAACAGACCGAAACGACTGAGAAGATGCCACATGATAAAAAGCAGGGTGTTGGTCAAAGTAAGATTGAAACATGCTGATAATATAAATGACATTTTTTAAATAATCAAAGATGGCAGATCTTGCTGTCTGTAACTGAACGGGCCTTTTGACTGAAACGGCACTGTGGAAGTCAAACAGTGTCACAAAGAACTGCAAATTAAATTCCCCAGCTCAGCATGATCTGGCCTAGTACAAACAGCTTTTGCTTAAAATAGATGAACAGAGGTGGGTCCGTCCCAGCATTCAATTCATTCTACTACAAAGAATCCACACAAAATGAGTTTTTTCTCCTTGAGCCGGTGGTAGAACTGCACAGGGATACAGAGCCACGCACCCTCATCCACAAGGGAAAATCTCCATATTCCACATGGCAGCGGGGGATGGGTTTTTTATCAGAGGATATTTCCTTTTCTACTGACAACCTTGACATTTGGTGAGAAAAACACATACTCCTAAGTTCAGGTTTTCTTACAGAAAGCCAGTGTTGTTGTATAGAGGGGAAAAAAAAAGGTTGGAATTTTTCAACAAAGTGTTTGCTACTAATCGTGGTAGGATGGAAAGTGGTGAGGACGGAGCAGCAGAGGTCAGTAATCAGACACCTCTCTAGCCCTAGCTCCCTCTGCTCCCCACCTAGAATCACAGAATATCTCGAGGAAGGGACCCGCAGGATCATCGAGTCCGACTCCCTGCGCCTCGCAGGACTACCTAAAATGAAGCCATATGACTAAAAGCTTCTATGTGTGCATGTAACTTCCTGCAATACAGGTTTTAACTCAATCCAACTTCTCTACTGTTTTATTTATTTTGTGTTTAATGCATATTTACTACATAACATATTATATAATTGTGGTGGTATATTAAGCACAACCATAGATGGGAGCTGTATTCCCGCTAATTTTCAAAAACTGTAAGGCTCGTTTAACAGCACCTTAGAAATCAACCCAATCCTTCGTGCTGTGGGCAGCAGTGAAGCCCGTGCCTTCTGGGTTTTGGCTCTGTTGTGCAGCCTTGATCATACGAGATGTTAACAAGCGCAGTGCAATATTCTCGTGACAGCATTCATCTGTCACGGCCGTCACACTTGACAAAGCAGCGCGTGCATCGGGAGTGGTGTACGACCAGCCACCCAGGACAGCCAGGTGGATTCGTTTTGGCTGGTACGCAATAACCACGAGAGATGGAAAAGCACCAGCTGTCTCCACAGTCCCGCAGGGTACATGTCCAACGGAGCTCCGAGGTGTGCAGCACCTTGCTGAACTCAGCCCCTCGTATTCATCATACGTGCACAATCCATTGTGTGCTTTCTAGCCTCTGTGGGTTTTGCCTCTTCAGAAGCATGTAATTATAGCAGAGAGTATTTATTTTGGAAAGAAATAGGCAGCAATTTCAAAATACCTCTAGTATCTCCTGAGAAGTGCAGAATTATATGTTACATCTTGTCAAAGTAAGTAAAACAGGAGGCTCCTGAGTTCTTTTACTTCTTCTTTTGTTGTAATATGGTTTAAAAATAAATAAATGTAAATACTGCATGCCAAAAGAATGCTGTTGCATTAAGCTAGCAACAAAAAACGTCTACAATATCATAACAAACCATCCTATCTGTAGCATTCATAAATAAGTGAATAAAAGCAAGTGATTTTAAAAGCTAGTTCAGAACTACCTCGATCTCCACACTGACCGCTGACACCTACATCTCCTTTCTGCCTTGAGTGCAGAATGTACTGTAAGCAGAAGACATTTCCTGTTATTTAGGTTTTCAGGAACAACCTGATGAAATCCACATTTCTATAAATGAAAAGCCACTTTCTTCTCAATAATTTAATCGGCATTTTTGAACCATGATAAATAATTTCCACATTCTGCAAGCATACATTTCCTGAGCAATATTCAGCACTTACAGAATGCTACTTAACAGTAACTGAAAGAATGTAAAGAGTTTTTTTAATATTTTAAGGAAGAACTCAGCTGCTTAAAAGGGTGATATTCATAACACATTACTTGGAATTAAATCTATAGAAATTTAATACTAAGCACAAATGTTTGGGGGTTTTTGGTGTTGGTTTTTTGCTTTTTTTTTTTTTCCAGTTAGCGTAATTTAAAAATAAATGTCATAAATCACCCTCATTGGCTCATCAGGGAAACCAGCTTTTCTCGGTCTGTCTTCACGACGAGTTCTCAGAATCTGTTTGGCATCTTTTGCAGCCAAAATTGGTGAAGTGTCTAAAGACAGAAGAGCAGAAATTAGTTCTCAAATCACCAAAAAGTTAATATTTTATCTGTCAGTTGTAAAATGAAATGTCTCCAAACCTGATTTTTGTCTATATACAAAGTGTTCTTTCATTACAGCCCCTTCCCAGGGGAGATCGCATTCCAGGAGATATGAGTGGAATTTTAAACCATTTTTATACTTGTGCTTTCTATAGTTCTACCAGTATGAAGCAAAGCCTACATATTCATGTTTCTCTCTAAAATGAGAAAATATAACAGCACCATCTAACCACTGACATTAGTAACTCTTCCAATTCTTTGTTCTTTTCTGTGTTGCTTTACTCTTTAGGATTATTTTTCAAAGTAATGAGTTAGAATTTTGTTGCCGAGGAGAGATTGCATTGAACATTTAGCTTGCAGGACCTTGGTAAAATAATATTAAAATAGTAAGCTCATAAAATAAAACTTTTTGGGTTTAGAATAAATTACTACAGTGTGGTAATGCCGAGAGTAAAATATCTAATACAATAGCATGATTGTTAAAAAGCAAATCATGGAACTCCCGCAATATAAAAATAGTTAAGTATTTAAAAAAGAAATATGAAGCTACTAAAATACAAGGTCGACAAACTAATACTATTACACTATGCTCTGCAGCTCTACGTTCATATGCAGCTTTGTTTTATAAGAACTCCTACCTGTAAGAGTGGTCATGAGGACCAGAAAGAAGACAACCACAAGCAGCTTCTTCATTTTGATTCTGCTTTCTCTCAGTCTGTTCCAAAATGAGGAACGCTGACTGAGGCATTAGCCTATTTGAAGTAGCTACGTCAGTCACAAATGTTTGTTTATGCTTTAACTAATTTGAGTGATAGTATGATTTTGAAGACATCTGGCCTGAAGTTTTGAATATGGCTATTATCTGCTCACACATTCTCAGCATAACTCTGTTCCTGAGGGAAAGAAAATAGAAGACCATTTTCCACTTTAGGCTTCAGAGTTACACTGGGTATTTTAAATTTGTGAAAATAAAACACATGACCTTACATCTAGCACAGCAAGCCATGGTTTCGGGTGCCTAAGATAAATGAATGTGTTTTAAAAGAAACAATTGTCCATTCCTGAACGTTAATTTCAAAGGCAACCGCAAAAGGGCCCCTTTGTCAAATACTGTCTCTAACTGTACTCCAGCACAGATGTACGTATTAATGTGGTTTAACGGTAGCAGAGCCAAATTATTCCTGCTGAAAAACAAAGCAGAGAGACTTTTATCAAATTAATAAATAAAACAAATGAAAACTCAGATAATTCTTCTCTTTTCAGGACCAGCTAGTAGAAAACAGGATTATAAATGTCCTTACTAGTAAACACAGTGTGAAATAAGAACACAGGCTAACAACTGTAGTTGCAAACTAGTTTATGCCTTGCAAAATGTGACCGTCCAGCCCTCTCCTGAGCAGCACTACGCTGGACGTATGGCACCGGCACCACCGATTTGTAGGAAAAGATGCGTCCCTTTGAGTATAGCGTATGAAGTGAGGAGTCAGAATTTATCAGCAGCTCTTGCACGAGGCGTGTGAGTAATTAGCACGTGAGTAATTCCCTCCAAGGGAAAGGTGCAGCACATCCCCACACCTCCTGCACCACAGGGACTCAGCCGGGGTTTGCCAGCCTGGCTCTGAGCAGGTCTCTTCATTTGTGCCTTTTTGTTTCCTAAAGAAGCGGTGTTTCTTCTGTCTGTGCCACTGTGTCTGCACGAGCCAGCCAGTTCCAGGGAAAGCTGGCAGAGAGCTGCGGGTCTCAAAAACGTTAAGATACAGGACGGTTTAAGAAATCAAACAGCAGGTCAGAGGGAGAGGCTCTGTGAATGGCCCCTCAGATGGACCCCTTCGGGGTGTGCTTAACTTCGGTACACACCGGAGGCTGCAACCCTGAGACACGTTTCCTTAGCTGGCCGGGCTGGATTAGCTCAACTGCTTGTACAATTATTGATGCACTGTAGAACCGTGCTGTAGGTGTGAAGGCTTGACCAGAGTGAAAGCACGTGATAAAAACGAAGCAGTTCAGGAGTTGGGCAGTTCTGGCATGTCGTCGAACTGTGGAACATGTGCGTTTTTCAGCAGGTGTTTTAAGGTATCAACAGCCTAAAATCCAAGAAATATTATGGATACTACATGGATTTATGTAATTGTTCAAGATACTGTTTTGAAAGTGTACAGCACCTATTTATTTTCAGAACTGCTACAGGGGAAACAGTGTAACATGTAGGGCAGAATGAAATTATGGGGGGAAAAGTATTTATGGTTGGGTAATAAAGGAAAAAATAGTACAATGACCCCAGTAACTACAGGCCCATCAGTCTCACTTCTGTGCCCGGCAAAATTGTGGGGAAGATTACGCTGGGAGTTACCGAAAACCACCTGAAAGGCAACGCAGTCATTGGTCCCAGCCAGCACGGGCTCACGAGGGGAAAGTCCTGCCTAACACACCTCAGTTCCTTCTGGGACAAGGTCACCCACCTAGCTGGCCAAGGGAAGCCACTCGGTGGAAGCTTCTTGGATGTCGGTAAAGCCTTCGATACTGCCTCTCACAGTCTCCTCCCGGACAAAACGCCCGGCACGCAGCTGGATGAGCACGTCACGCAGCGGGGGAGCAATGGGCTGGCGGGCCGGGCCCAGAGGGTCACAGTAGCTGGGGTTACATCGCGCTGGCGGCGAGTCCCTGGCGGGGATCCATCCCGGGGCCGGTGCTCTTTGATCTCTTTGTAAATGCCTTGGCTGCAGGGCTGGAAGGAACACGAATTCAGGGTGCTGATGACACAAAATCGGGAGGAGCCGTCGACACCCTGGAGGGCGGAGAGGCCCTGCAGAGGGATCTGGGCAGACCGGAGAGCGGGGCAATCCCCAACCGCATGAAGTTCAAGAGGAGCAAGGGCCAGGCTCTGCACCTGGGGCACGACACCCCTGGCCCTACGCACAGGCTGGGGAAGGGGAGGCTGGAGAGCAGCTCTGCAGAGAGGGACCTGGGGGTTCTGGGCAACGGCAAGTTGAACGGGAGCCGACAGCGTGCCCTGGCAGCCAAGAGGGCCAGCCGTGCCCTGGGGCGCACCAAGCCCTGCATTGGGGCAGGGACTGTCCGGCTCTGCTCTGCGCTGGCACAGCCTCGCCTCGAGGGCTGTGTGCAGTTCTGGGCGCCACAGCGTATTAGGGATCCAAAGTTACTAGAGAGTGTCCAGAGGAGGCCACGGAGTTGGTGAAGGGTTTGGAGGAGAAACTGTAGGAGTAGCGGCTGAAGTCCCTTGGTTTGTTCAGCCTGGAGCAGAGGAGGCCGAGGGCAGCCTCATGGCGCTCAGCAGCTCCCTCCCAAGGGGAGGACGAGGGACAGGGCTGGTCTCTGCTCTCTGGTGACCAACGCCAGGCCCCGAGGGAACGGCAGGGAGATGTGCCAGGGGAGGGTTAGGCTGGGCATTAGGGAAAGGTCCTTCCCCCAGAGGGTGGTGGAGCCCTGGCACAGGCTCCCCAGGGAGGCATCACGGCACCAGCCTGGGGATATTCCAGAAGCACTTGGACAAGGCCCTCAGAGGCGTGGTGTGAATTTGGGGTTGTTCTGTGCAGGGACAGGAGTTGCACGCGATGATGCTTGCGGGTCCCTCCCAGCTCAGGACGCTCTATGATAACAGCCCGAAGCCTGTTCGGCGGCCGCCTCCTCCTCCTCCACCAAGGCTCCGCGCCCGGGGTTTGCCGCCCAGCGAGCTCCGCCAGGCGCTGTGCCGGCCGCCGGCAGCCCTGGCGATAACCCCGGTGTCGCGATAAATCGCTGACAAACGCTCCCGCTTCCGGGCGGTGCCCGTCTCCTGGCAACCGCCCTCGGCCGCTTCCGCTTCCGCCGCCCCGCGCATCCCCGGGGCCGCCGCTCGCCTGCCCCCGCGCTGCGGCCGCCCCTCGGCCCGGCGCAGGCGGCAGCGGCCGCGGGGAGCCCCGCCGCCAGGAGCCACCCCCCTCCCTCCGCCGCCAGGAGCCCCCGCCGCGCTGCGGAGCGGGAAGCGGGCAGCGGGCGCGGGGCGAGGGCGGGCGGCGGCCCCCGGCGCCGGGCAGCGGAGCGGGGGCGCTGTGAGGGGACGGCGCCTCGGCGCGGTGCCGGTGTCTCCCCCCCGCACCCCCGCGGCGGGGGCTCAGTGGAAGCGGGGCGTCCGGGGGCGTCCGGAGCCGCCCTCCGGGTGGAGCGGGCGAGGGAAGGGCCGCGCCGGGCAGGGCCGACCTTGGGCCGGGCCCGGGCAGGCGGCGGCGCAGCCCCTCGCAGCCGGCCAGCACCGAAGCCCTTCCGTCGGCCGGTAGGTCAGGCGTGGGGGCAAAGACGTGCTTGGCCCTAATAAGGGATTAGAAGATGTTTGATGAAGCTGCGCGCCGGCCCCTTGAACTGGGGGCCCGTTCCCGCGCTCGCCCCGCTGTCTGCCCGGCTGCTGAGAGGGGTTAGGCTGGCGGGGCCGAGCTGCTGAGGCATGGAAGGGACGGAGAGCAGGGGCGGCACTTCCTCCTCGGTCGTCGCAGACTGGAGCTTGGTGTTTTGGACTCTGTGCTCTGTGCTCCTGCCGGTGCTGATCACCTTGTGGTGCAGCTTCCAGCGGTCCCGGCGGCAGGTGCTCATACGAGGCATCTTTCGCAAGAGCAAGCATGACTGGCACTACACAGACCTCTTCGGGCAGCCCTCCTACTGCTGCGTGTGTGCTCAGCACATCCTTCAGGGTGCTTTCTGCAACTGCTGCGGGCTGCGTGTCAGCGAGGGATGCCTCAAGAAGGCTGACCGGCTTTTTCTCTGCAAGGAAATTATGATGCGGGGCAGTGGCGGAGCCCGCAGCTCCATGCCACACCACTGGATCAGAGGCAATGTCCCGCTCTGCAGCTGCTGTATGGTTTGCAAACAACAGTGCGGTACGCAGCCCAAGCTCTGCGACTACAGGTACTGCAAGGGAATTTGACTTTGTATGAGAAAGTACGATGCCATATCAGTATTTTGTTTTCCGCAGGGTTATTGGAACACCTTACCCCGAAGGAGATCCTGCAGTAGTCAAATATAAAACTCAGTTAAAAAAAAAAAAAACAAACAACTTCAGAGATCCTAAAATTAAAATTGTGGGCAATTTGAGTCATGTCCACTTGTTCTCTTAATTGCATTATTCCTGCGTGATGTGCTAGCTACTGTATAATTACATACAAAAGGCTCTCTATGCCCAAGAGAGTTTATGTTTTAGGGGATGACCTTAAGAAGGTTCTAACGCGCTTGTCATTTGTACAGTGGGTAGCCTGAGCAGTTCGGTGGCCACAGCTCAAATTCAGAGCACCAAAATGTGTAGGCACCTCTGCAAAATTGGCATCTGCTCAATGTTACTAGAACAACCAACCATCCTGTAGCTGGTTTAAGTTCATTTTTAAGGATACTCAAAAAAGGGTAATGCAAAGTTTTAAAAGCCACTGTAATATAATCTGTTGTTGAAGTTTGGGGTAAGTGTTGAAAATTTTCAAGGAACAGTTGAATGGGCTTGCACTGTCATCAGTAAGGCTGCTTGCAAAGTTGTCAGCATGACACATAGTGGCACATTATGCCAAATTATAGCGCTAGTGGTCCCGGTCCTGGGTACAGTGTGTTACTTCAGCCTTCTTGCCCTGTGTCTGTGCGATGCTGTCCGATGGCCTGGTAAGTAAGCAGAATCACAGTGTGAATGAGCACGCTGTCAGAAACAAAACCTCGAGGAGGGAGGGCGTGTAGGGGATTTTGGAGGCAAAGGGGGAAGGAAGAAGAGGAAAAGAAGAAAGGCACAGTACAGGGCAAGTATCATTGCTACTCTGGTTGAGTGCTGGATTAGTCAGAAGGACTCCAAAAATAGCTTTCACAGCTGCTTAAACTAAGGCTTTGGATGTAGCAAATGAGGATTAACATTCTGCAGAGGCTGGCAGTGGATATTGCAGTATTTCCTCTTGTTCTGGTCCGTTTTCCAGGACAGCTTTTAGAATAGATCATAAAACTGAGTATTTTTGCATAACTAAATCCCATCGGCCTTGTACAGTACTGTGTAACCTTTTAAGTTTCAGACTTAAAGGGGTATTACCTATCTTAAGAAATCAATGTTATTAATAATGCCTTATTATATTGAACTCCAGTGTTTTATCTGTGCTCTTTAAGGATGGGTAGGAGTTCGGTTTCTCATACAGGCTTTCAGTGTAACTGTTCATATTGCAGACAATGTTAAGAGGGTATTTATAGCACCTGTGTTTCAAATTAAAAAGAATAGAATTAAATTAAAACTGTTGAGGTTTGGTTTGTTGGGTGTTTTTTTTCCACAGAATTCAAATACTTCTCTAGACTTGCAAGCACATGACCAAGTTATGTAATTTTCTGTACCCAATACCCAGTCATGTAAACTTCCAGGGAATGCGTGGTTTTCTCTGTAACATGCTTAAAATATTACTTATAATGGTGCATGTAAACATAAGTACTTTTCAGAAAGTTACTCTATGTAAAATAAATGAGCAAAATCGATGTGCTTGTTGTTCGAGGACTTTCTTCATGTTTTTTGGTCTTTTTCCCAGGTGTGTGTGGTGTCAGTACACTGTACATGACGAATGCATGATGGATTGTTTAAAGACTGAGGAGTGTACGTTTGGAGAATTCAGAGACTTAATTATTCCCCCGTACTACTTGTCTACAATCAACCAGATGCGTAAAGACAAAAGAACCAATTATGAAAAGGTAATTGTCTACTGCTTCTTGGTTTTATAATGTATTTTTTAAAAAACCCAAAAAACATGAAAACTTGAACTTGGTACATTGTCAGGTTAATAACTATCAGGTAAATGTTTCAATATATATGAAGTACTTGCAGTGTTAGGTCGGAGGTGTTTGTCATTTTATTAACATAGTAGTCGAAGCGTGAGCAGGCATTTGGATTTTGTTTTTCCAAAACAACGCTGAGGTTCGGGTACCTTACTTCATTGAGTGCTTTGTGATTTTTCTACTACTGTGTTCATAACACTGTAGTATTTGTTGTCCAAGGCACTGTAGAACGGAAATCTTCAAGCTTGCTGCGTCAGAAGTATTTGTTTCTATTCTGAAATAGAAACTGCTTCAGACTAATTGGTGACTTCCTCATTTCAGCACTTACAGGGGATGGGTTTTGGAGCAAGGCTTTAAACATTTTCAGACGTGCAGTATTTGTATGACTGACGGACTGTTACCTTTTTGCAGGTAGCACCTTACTGCAGGAAACACTGGATGCCAGTGATTGTACTGGCTAATACTCGTAGTGGAAACAACATGGGTGAAACTTTACTAGGAGAATTTAAAATTCTGCTGAACCCCGTTCAGGTATTTACAGTGAAAAGCTACTATAATAAAAGTTTAAACTAAAATAAACATCACTTTGTTTACACGATGGCAGTAGGATCCTGTGGAAGATCAGTAAAGGAAACAAATTCATGTAGTTTGTTCTTTTAGAAAGAATAGCTTATAGACAGAGACCAGAAGCGCAGAGGCTCCTCCCACCCCCAAGGTTGTTCTGGTTCTAACACTGGTCCAGTTTTCTATTCATAGTAATACATGCAGCAGTTCTGTTAATGGTAAGTGTCTGGCTCTTGAAACAGTGTACAATTTTTAGAAAATGAAATATTTAAATCTTCTTAGTTTGAAACCTCTATTTGTTTAAATCCTTGCTTCACTTGTGCAAATGTCAGTGTTTACAGTTGCTGCTTTGTGTTGTCACTTTCCCCTTAAAATCCCCTGGGATGGCAGAGGATGCTGACGTAAGGCAGTTAGTCTTTCCTTGGATTTCCTGGCCGCACCTTAATACTCTTCCTTTAAAGTTCAAAACCCAGCCTGATAGAAGTCACTGTGTGTGTTCTAAATGCTTCCCAGTAAGGCTTTAAAGAATAAACTTTGTGTGCTGAGTATTTGAAAACAACTTTAATCTGAAGTCTTTCACCTTTACAGAATTCCTCATAATGTGTCTAGATACAGACTTTACTTAGGACTCTGTCAGCTGGGTTTATCAATGGCATTGATTCCTAAGGAAGCAGGTGGAGCTCTCTTGTGAATTTGGGAAACTAAGTCCTGCTCATAAAAGTCAAGACAGCGCATTTGCTAATGTAATATTGTAAATGGAGAATCTTTGTTTTGCATTAGGATGAACTTCTTGAAGTTGTTTATCTGTGAGGCAAATCCTGAGTCATGTTCTGTGAACTTACGGAACTCCTTATTTTGCTTTCTTCTAGGTTTTTGATCTAAGTAAAATCGCACCTGCTAAAGCACTCCAACTTTGTACCTTGCTGCCTTGCAACGCTGTCAGGGTTCTTGTCTGTGGTGGGGATGGCACCGTAGGCTGGGTCCTGGATGCAATTGATGAAATGAAGATAAAGGTATTGTGTTTTAAATTAAAAGATGTCTTATGGTGAAATGAGTTTTGGAGCTGCTGAAGTGCTACACCCAGTCTCTTACCAGCATTTATTGTTTTCATCTTCCTGAATAAGCCTACAGAGAAATATTTGCAGATTTGCTTATTCATATTGGGGGCGGGGGGGAATGCGTCTTGTTATGAGTCCCTGTAGTTCAGCAAAAATATGAAAGCTTTAGATTTTAAATTATATTAAATTATTCTGCAGCTTGTTCTCTTCCTGTTCTACAGAAGATTTTATGCATTGTTCTTTCCTTTTTGTCTAAACAGATTTATTTTGTTGTAAATGGAATCCCTAATAATGGCTAATGTGCTCTGACTGCTTATTTCTCCCAGCGTGCTCAATCTTTTATAATAACCTCATAATTTTTCTGGCTATACTGGTTATGTTGCCAGTGCATGAATGAGTGCAGTAATTTGCTTCAGCTCCTTATCATGTATTCTAAAGAATCTGTCAGTCTGCACCCTCACCTATTAACAGCACGTATAGAAGGAAAAAACAAGCTGTGTGTCTACTGTTGGTTTGAAATGGAAGATATTCCAATTTACAGGGTACTACTGGGAACTCCTGAGAAAATTAAGAATGAAGAATAATTACTAGGGCTTTAGTGCTTTAACTAACAAACAACTTCTCTTGTGATAAAATGAAGAAAGTTACTCTCTATATATCAATGTCCCTTCCCCCCCACCCCTGCAGCTTTGTCGTTAATACATGAAATGTGCTAGTTGAAGGCCATTATTACAACTTCATACATAGTCAAACTGAGCCTCTTTGAGAATTTTTATGTGCTGATGAAATAGAAATGCAACAAAGCGTAACTATAAAGGTTAATGAATATGAGTATATGGTTACATGGTCTTGGACACTTGATATATTGTCCCTCAGACCCAACATAGCTGGTGAAATCTGTTCTTCTTGGTTTCCAAGTATTCAGACTGAGTCATTGGAATTACATAAATACTGCTGAGGTTATCAGCAAAACCTTTTTATTATCAGCAGTAGGTTATTTGCTCCCTTCATTTATCTTGACCCTCAAATACAGATTACCTGGCTGATATTTGTTCTTGAAAAAACAGTAACCATAGTGCCAGTTATTGCAAGTGCTTTTCACAGCAGAATTTTGAAGGCCGTACTACATCTGAAATAACTGTTCACCTTCTGTGGTAAAGAGAGCAAAGACCTTTGCTAAGGTGGCCATTCTGAGTGTCTGCTTCTGTCACTTGCTCTGCAGAGGTGGTTATCATCTGCTCCATCTGTTGATGGCAGTTGGATCTCTGTGTGTATGTGGCACCTATGAAGATTAGATACCAACTTTCCTTTTCCGAGTGTGTGAATTTCCGTCCGTGGTTGAATACTCTAGTATTACGTGCATCTGTTGTTTTAGATCTAACCTCACTTCAGTCTTGTAAGAGCATTTCGGTGTCGTGTTATGGTTCACAGCCTCGTGTGTTACGTCTCTGTGTTCGTATCACTTCCCTGAGGCATGTGCAGCAATAGTGTTAGTAACTCACCTGTGGCTGCAGCAAGCCAGCACCATATAGTCAGGAAATCAGGTGAGGAGTTCAGGCTTCCACTTCTACATCCAAAGCATCATTCTTTTGAAGGACTACTCTGTTCAGTATTAATAATGCATTGTTTCCGTATCGTGTTTGTATCCTCTTTTCCCACAATGGTTTAACATTTGCTTCCTTTGTGTTATCCCTACGATAAGTACTTAAATGTGTTATCTGCTGTACTAACCCTGCCAGCTCTATTGCTCTGGACTAGGTAACAAGCTGCTATGAAGGTTAATGATATTTATCGAACCTGAACATTTGGGAATAAAAGGGAGAAAACGAATGCTAAAGGAGGAGCTAATATGCAGTGTTTCTGTATCCTAGGGGCAAGAACGTTATATTCCACAGGTTGCAATTTTACCTCTGGGAACAGGTAATGACCTGTCTAATACACTGGGCTGGGGTGCAGGTTATGCTGGAGAAGTCCCTGTAGAACAAATCCTACGAAATGTCATGGAGGCAGATGGAATCAAGCTAGACAGGTAAGTAACAGTGAAAAGGTAAATTGTGTAGAACCAAATACTGCTACAGCTCCACTGACATCCAGCTGCGGCAGTGTACATAAAGAAACACAAGTGTCGCTGGAGGGAACTGCAAAATAACTGAGGTCCAAAATCAGGCGTTATTTAGTTGTTCCAAAAGGCTTAACTCTTTTATAACTTAAATTTGAATCTTTTGACTTGATCTCAGTATAGATACGAGATTCCTAGCGACTGCTTTGATACTGAGAACGACCTCTGTCATGAGTCTAAGTTATGGCTGTTGTTTTTTCAGATGGAAGATACAAGTAACAAACAAAGGATACTACAACTTAAGGAAACCAAAGGTACGGTTTGCACGTATAAATACACATTCTATGGAATACCTGTACGTTTACGAGTACTTTTCCGGCTACCTACTTCCCATTAAACACTGTGACTTTTAAATCCTATTAATGATGCTTAATAAGACTGTAACTAGAATTTCTGTCTTACAGGTATTCACAATGAACAACTACTTTTCTATAGGACCTGATGCTCTCATGGCTTTAAACTTTCATGCTCATCGTGAGAAGACTCCCTCTCTGTTTTCCAGCAGAATTATTAATAAGGTGTGTTTGGTAAAGTGACATTTTCTCCTTGTAGTTGTTGACCTGGCTTAAGGCTATTTTTTGCTTTACATTGCTTTACTCACCTACTTCCCTTTCATGCCAGTTTAGGAGTTTGAACTCATTTTTCCTGGGGAGGGGATTCCATGCATAAAACATGTTTTCAGCCTTCTCACAAGTGTTCTGCCTTGCCTCTGCTTGCTTGCTTGCTTACAGAACATGCTGTTTGTTCAATTTTTGTTGAGAATGTCTCATTTGCTTTGAAACTTAATGAGTTAAGGACATTGCCTATTTCTTTATAAAGTGGAAGGCAAGTGTCTTATGCAAGTTGTAGCTTATCTCACGAAGGAAGCTTAGTTGAAGAATGTGCAAATATGTAAGAGAAGAATTTTAGATAAGGTTTGCAGAACAACAACTATACATTAATATTTCAAATAGCCTTCATATGAATTTTGTTTTTCTAACAGTGTTTTCTGTTCTCCCTGTTTGTTTGGGGTTTTTTATAGGCTGTTTACTTTTTTTATGGAACCAAAGACTGCTTAGTACAAGAGTGTAAAGATCTTAACAAAAAGGTTGAGGTAAGTTTTTTAACTTGCTTATTCTCTGGACAATCAGTGGAGTGTAATAAACTTACCTTATGAAGGAAAAGGGGGAAAGCTTTGCAGTTTGCCTCTATATGATGTTTGTATAAGGATGGCTCTGGACTTGGGGTATTGTTGATGTTCATTTTGCTGTCTGCAGCTTACTTCATGGAACTCATGTCTTCGGGCTTACTGAAAATTCCTAAGTATTTTTTTATGGCCTTGACTCAGTTTTGTGAGTTCAAGTACTGATATTCAGGTAAAATTTTGCCTTTGCACCAGAGACCTACATAAGTGAGAGTTCCTTTTTCTTTTCTCTATTAACAGAAACTTATTACAGCTTAGGATATCTTCTGAAATCAGAAGTCATTTTTTTGAAGTATGAAAACATGTTCTGTTTGTACAGGGCTAGTTTTTATTGAAGTGGAAGCCTATTAAATGCATAAAGAGAATAATTAGCTTATATTGAAGTACTGAATTTGGTCCACAGTAATTAACTTATGTTTGTCTTCTAAAGCTAGAGTTGGATGGTGAGAGAATCGAGTTGCCCAATTTGGAAGGCATCATTGTCCTGAATATTGGATACTGGGGAGGTGGCTGTAGGCTCTGGGAAGGAATGGGTGATGAGCCTTATCCTTTGGCAAGGTACCCAGTGCCTATTTTTCTTTTTTTTTTTTCCCCTTTTAACAGTTCTTGTAGTGTAAGCAATTCCCTCCAGTAGGCTGTGCTTGTGTAGCCAGCCTTGTCTGAAGTCAGGATTCCTTGTGACAGTAGGCTATCTCAGATTTTTCTGTTTTCCTCGTGCACTTGAACTAAGTGCATCCCACACATCGAGTTTTTTTTAAGACCTTCTCAAAATGTCTGGCATAGCATTGAAGAGGCTATTAAAAATAAATGTAGCCTTCAAAAAGTAGAAGATATGTCCATTTCAGAATATAAAATAACACATCTTCACAGAGGTTAGAATATAAAGTAAAAACAAAGCCAAAAATTTGATTCCCATGCTTGAGTAAGTTGGCTGGAGCAATACTAAAGAGGAGAGTAGGTGAGTATATTAGTTATTCCGTCTTGTGACTTCCTTCTGAAGAAGCCATGTATATAAATATACTTCATAGTTCTGCTACAAGGCTTATGATCCTGGATTTCTAAAAAATATTTTGGCAAGGTCCTTTACCAAAATCTAAAAAGTTAAGCCATTAAAAGATGTTCCTGTAGATTAATAACTGAGTGAAAAGATAGAAAATTGTACAGATTCATGGAAGAGAAATCTGCTGTGGGCCTTAACTATGCACGATGAGTCTTGGAAAGTCACATATCTGCCATTTCCAGAAGCTAGCTAGTGAGTGACAGCTGGTATATTGCTCCATACTTGTGGGTTTGTATGGCTTCCGTTGCCGTTCAGTGAGATTTGTTGTCCGGCACAAATAGATAGTTTAAGCATATTTGTAGAATAACATTTGTCTTCTCTATAGGAATTAGCCATAAAAGGACTCTGTAATATTTGGACAGATATTCTAAAGCTCATGAGAACCACTAAAAAGAGTCTCCTTTCTTAATTCATAGACATGATGATGGACTTCTGGAAGTTGTTGGTGTGCATGGTTCTTTCCACTGTGCTCAGATTCAGGTGAAACTAGCAAATCCCGTGCGGCTAGGGCAGGCACATACAGTGAGGGTAAGTGGTGTTTATGAACCTGTTTCCCCAAATTTTGTCTAATACACAGTATAGAACCTTAAGCACTCAACTGTCTGATCTGGAGTTGCGGTTTGCAGTTGAGCTAGATGTTTCTCTTGCTTAGTAAAAATCAATTACGTCATAATTCACAGTCCTCAGTTGCTGTGGTTGGTGGCCTGGGAGTGCAACTAATTATATACTAAATTCCTCCATGGCCAGGCT
Source organism: Phalacrocorax carbo (assembly GCF_963921805.1). Classification (NCBI taxonomy): domain Eukaryota; kingdom Metazoa; phylum Chordata; class Aves; order Suliformes; family Phalacrocoracidae; genus Phalacrocorax; species Phalacrocorax carbo. Next base: position 4,740,745 of record NC_087528.1, read on the forward strand.
GAAAACGTGCAGCATCAGTATACTGTAGTTGCAAAAGGTGTCTATGAACTTTGAACTGCTATGATTGTGTGTCCTTCTGTTTAATACCAGCTGATCTTGAAGAGTTCAAAGATGCCGATGCAGGTGGATGGAGAGCCGTGGGCTCAGGGGCCCTGCACTGTTACCATAACTCATAAGACACACGCACTGATGTTGTATCACTCGGGTGAACAAACAGATGATGAAGCTTCCAGCATGTCTGAGCAAGACCAAGTGAGAGAACAGACGGATGAAGATATATAGGTTTTGTGGAATTTCACGTAATACAGCGATGAACTTCAGCTCGTTAAAAACACTGAGAACGCCTAATCTAGATTAGGGTTTATGCCGTAAGGTTCATGCTCGCGAATGAACTAGAGCTGAGGAAAAAGCCATGCTTTCACATTCATGAAAACTTTCATAGCTGAATTACCACAACTGTTTTGCCTTTTAGATTGGTGGTGATGCCCAGCCTTTCTAGCCGGGGGAGGTAGTTACTCTAATGGCAGGAAACAGACAGATGCTGCAGCCCTTCCTTGCTGTGGAATCAGATCTTCTGCACATACACAGTCTAGTCTGTAAAAGGTTTGATACCCTTGGGAAGAGGAAGAGCTGGGAGTCTGGCCTGCTTCCACCTGCCATCTTCCCCAGAACAGTTCCAGAACAGAAAACCAGACCGAGCAGGGTGTGGGCTGATTTTTCTGACAACAGCTGCTCCTGGCTGCCTTCTCCTCTTGGGAGCGGGACGGGCTCGTGCAGTGTGTGTCTAGTAGGCTTCACTGGGAGAGCAGAGGTTCTGGGAGCTCTTGGGAAGGTGGTTAGCAAGAAAGATGCTTTTGGACCAAAGGTGTCTGGAAATGTTCTGTTAGCGAATGGCCTGCTTCAGTGGCTTTGTAGGCCATAGGTAGAGCACGCCTGAGGTCCTGAGTACCCAAGATACAACTTCAAAATCATTCTACCCTGACTTGCACTGAATGATCCTGTGACTGACTCTGTTTCAGTTCAGTGAGAGACTAATTCTAGTTTTTGTAAATAGCAACATCTTAGTTCTTGAGGAGGCTTTTTGGAGGAAAACTTGGACAAAGGAGCTGTTTCTTTTAGCTATGTACCGGAGGGTTTTAAAGAAATAATGATTGTTGGCAAATGTGGGGGTTTTTAGGCTTGTTAAAGATCTTCCTTCATAATCACCTGAAAATGATCAATAGCAAGTCCGTCTGTCAACTGTTGAGGTCTGGAGGCTGAGAGCTAAATTTGCAGAGGTTAGCAAGTTCTGACGTTAATGTGTAAATTTTTTTGTGAGAAAAAAAAAGCATGGAAGCATTTGTTTTCTGACAGGCGCTTAGCAGGTCAAAGATACCTTGTTGGATCTGAAACTTCATTTCCCATATGAATGTAGGGCGAGAAAAAGATTGGTGGTCTATACTTGTAGTAAAGGTTAAGAACAAGTACAGAAGTACATGGGAACTGTCAGTTTGGCGTATCTGAAGCTTCTCAGGTTAAAAGCTTCTCAGGTGAAACATCTTCATGTTTAACAGAAGTAAAAATCTGCTTCCTTTTTTTCTTGTGTTGTGGGAATTTTAAGCCCACAGCAGGTGAGAGCTGTGAGTTGAGGTTTAAAATTTGCCACTAAGTAATTCAGTTAAGTCCAGCTGAGTTACTGAAGGTGATCTTCCAGTTAGGAAGAGAATTTATGCTGAATGTATCGTGCATAAGCCAAGATCATAAGAGAAGTTGAGAGCTTTGGTCTGAACTTTGAATGTCGCTGCTTTTGTCAGAACTCCCCCAATCTTTTTTTCCCCACCTTTTTTTCTTTATGCTAACTGAAAGCGATACCATTGCGTAGAGCAGACAATGTTTCTAGGTTTTGTAAAATGAAACTGTTTTTCAACAATCTATAAAATGACATTTGCATTAATGGTGAATGAACTATTTATATTTTAAAATAATTTATTGAAACCTTGGTGAAGTCAGTATTTTAAAACCTTCAATTGTAATCCTCTTTGGAGAACGTTTTTAACTTGACGGTATTTGTTGTAGAAAGTATACGTACTAGATCTTAAATACTACTGATTATCAGTGAATTTATAGCTGCCTGAAAATGTGACTAGAGTGTAATGAACTGTAAAGCAGAAGCCATTTGTAAATCCCATATTCATTAGCCTTACACACCACATCTTAATTATTTTATTGTATGTAAATAGAGTACAAATTAATAGTTAAATCTATGTAAAAAGTGTTTAAAATACCCAAAAGTATACTATTTTAGATAAATCTACTAGCCTTTTTTTTTTTTAGTTATGAGGTTGTTTGTATTGGCTACAAAAATCTTAAAGTTATTACTTTTTTTAACCAACTTCTAACCATCAGCATCCTAAAAATAGTGAAGTTCTGTGCTATGGTTCTTACATAACTATTGTTTACAAACAAGTGACGAGGGTGGAAAAGCAGGGTACATGCTATGAAAGGCAGTATTTGCTCAAGAGAAATTACACCTCTGGCTACTTGATCTAAACTATTCATAACACAGTTTAAAAGAGTTACCTGAAGTTGATCAGATGATTATTCAAATTGTTTTGTAGCCTAAGAACCCTTACCTATTCAAAAACTTCTCTCTTTGAACTCTTGACATCTAGAAAAAAAAACCTGTCGATGCCACGACTTTGAAAGTCTCCCTTTTTTCAGAAGGTGAGCTGGCTTCTCCACTTGCGCTTTGCCCGAGTGGGTACCGGTGATGTTCTCGTGTGTTTGTGCAGGCAAGATCCTCCCGCTTACTGCGGCTTGCCAGGAGTCCAGTCCTAAATGGGAAATGTAAATCCATCATTCCTTTTGAAGAAACAAAGGCAAAGTGTAAGTGAAAGTAGTATCTAATTGGGTGCTTGTTTGGGGCAAGCCCTGGTAAACGGCCTGGTTTACATTGGACAGATCACCCCCTTCGTGCATGTGGAGCTGAAGAAACTTGTGTTTCACAAACTGACTGTTAGTGATTGCAGCAAATGATAGGTAGCAAACGTAGCCATTGTGAGCATGGGGAAGCCTCTCGTAAAATTGCATTTACGGTACGGAGAATCTCCTGTCAGGTTGAAGTGTCCAGCTCCCAGTCAGACCTGGGGTCGTCGTTCTGTTGTAACTATGTCGCTGTCATATGCACGCCAAAAACAAGGTCTTTTTTAAACATACAGTGTTAGCACTAGAATCTGTTGGGAAGTCTTGGTGTTTCCAGCATGCTGTCCTTCCATTTCAGCGTATCCTCCTTTCCAGTGTGTTGCAAATTTGATTAAAGCCTGTTTCGAGTTACTTCTCTGGAACTGTTCTAGTCCAACTGCAGGCAGTGTCAGCAATGGGCTCCCAGATTCTAGTGCTATCATAACTGAACTTCTCTGATTTGTGATATAGCTGTAGCTGCTTCATGTTGTCAGGTGTGGTGTGACTGTAAAACTGTTACGTGCTTGTTTTAATGCTGTAGGTGCATGAAGCACCAATACAAATAGCTCTTCTGTAGCTCTTCTGAAAACAGATCGGAAACCTGAAAATACTGCAGTGCATTCTCTATCCAGAAGAGGGTACTCTGCAGATGGATCTCCCTTCCTGCACCGGAGAATTTTCCCTAACCCTGTTAATGATTGACACTGGAAAAACAGTGAAAGCGATGTTTCAAAAAGAAATAATGAAGAGTTTCTTCTGGCGGTCTTCATAGAGTGATACCTTTGTGTAAAATGTACAGGGTGAATAATAACATCAATTGTCAAGCACTCAAAAGCAAATCCACAAAGTCTTGCAGTTTCATTGCTGCATACACTAGCTTAACTGAAGCTCGGGGCTCTGATAACTTTCTTTACCGTAGGTTCTCAATCCTGCCACATGCAAGACAAAAACTCACGCTTGCATGGAGAGCCTTTCCATGAGTCGGGCTCCTGCCTTGCTCAAACCTCGCTTGTTCACGCACAGATTGATAGAGCGTGTACGCGTATTTTCATGTGCATAGAACTCCTTGTCATAGGCTCTGTTTTACTTTGTGTTTTCAGCAATTCATAGCAGGGTTAAACTGTTTCAAATGGCACCTGCATTTTGGATCTTTCTCCACGTCTGGACTTCTTAAAAAGGTGTCTGAAGGCCAAACTTGCGTTCATCGTCTTTAAAAACAGCTTAGGGGAATGGCATTGATTTACTTGTTTTTTTTTCTTTTTAAGTATGTCTGTTGTTCCTGGTGTTTAAAGCAGTTCAGGGTGGTATTTAGAGCATACTTTCAACAGCACTTTAGAATTATTGCAGTTATTAGAGAACACGGTCTTGTGTCTTCTTTCTACTGTAATGGTGATATTTCTGTTTCAAATTTATTTAGAATTATGTTCCAGTTTGAACATTTTTCCTCAGCTAGCACTGTTATGAATTGCATTTCATGTTCATAATGTAAAGGCTGTATAGCATAATTCCTTTGATACTTGTTTTATATGTTTGCTTTTGATGTTGCCCCTTCATAGGGGTTTGGGTTTGGTTTTTTTCCCCCCCCCAGGTCTTGCTTTTCTGAGGCACTACGTAACTTGAAATATTGTTTACTTTAGTTAAAAGCTTCAAGTACTTGCTCTCAGAAAACAGACTTGAGTTTCTCCTGGTTGCAAAAGAAAATGCTACCATGTTTGAATACACTTCGAGAAAATCATCTTGCTGAGGCAATGCTTAGAGCAAGAGTGAGTTCCAAGTTTCTTCTGTATAACTTCAGCTGATTCAGGCTGAGAATTTGTTCCCCTGTACGTTTTGTCTTGCTAGTGTAAGTACTTCTTTCCCTCAGTCATTTAACTACTCGTTTTATGCTGGCTCACTTCCAGCTAAAAATGTCATCGGGGACGGTATCAAAAGCTCTGCTGGAGTCAGGATAGTGAGCTTCTCTGCTGTCGCTTTATCCTTCACGCCAGCTCGCTTGTCAGAAAAGGAAAATTGGAGTGGCTTCACACAGCTTATTCTTAGCGCAGTACCCCACCTGCTTGGCTTTTTCACTTGCCATCCCCACACCTGGAAGATATTAGAAAGGACTCCAAAGCTTCCCAGTCCCCCTGACCTATTTTGAAAGTACAATTTTTGCTCTTTGCTGCTGGGGAGGAACTTCCCCATTCTCCACAGGTTCTGAGAACCAGATAGCTCAAGTCCTGGTTTCAGTTTGGCCAGTTCCTTCTGGTTCTGCGTTATGTTGCACTGAAGCTCACAGCTTCTGCAGTGTGTGTTATTGTATCTCACTGGTTAAAAAACCTTCAAGCACTGTACCTTAGCTGTGAACAGCGTAATAGTATCAATGTTATAATATTACTCTTTTTTACTTGGCCACAAATGCTTTTTGGTAGAGCACCACTGTATCCCAGTTAGTTAATCCGTGGGTAAGAGTAGGACACTTAGGAATCTTTGCATGTGTCCTAACTGAAGATCCTTTTTGTTCTGTATTTCATACCAACTGCTAGCAGTCGTCTTCCTTTTGGACAAAAGATTCAACCTTTTAGGCGTAAACGAGGATATCTTCAGATTTAAAAACTATAGTGTCATAGCTGATCCTGTTGAATGTGAACCACTTATTTGAAAATGCTCTGACGTTTTTTCTTTCTGAGAAATGATAGCTGCTTCCTGAACGCCGGAAAGAGACAACAGAGACCGCTTGTTCCTTTAGCAGTTAGGTGTGTTGAGGGAACTTACACATTCTGTATTTCAGCTTCATTTAGGCCGCAGTTCTGAAAGCATGGCATGACCGAAATTGCTTTATCTCAGAGTGCTGAATACCCAGTTCAGGTTTTGGGCATCTCAGGGAGAGACTTACAGCTGGAGTAAAGCCACATGCCTTGACTAAACCTAGTGATATTATGCTGATTTACGTTAGCTGAGGATCTGGCCCTTAACGGTTCAGAAGCATGAATGTATTCAAAATTTTACTTCGTTTCTCATTAATACTGCCCTGTTTACTGTGCTGTATACTCTTGCTGTATGTAACTCGTGTTGCACTGTTTCACTTACAACTTGATTCTAGATTTCAGCATAATTTTCTTTTTAAGAGTAAGTGGGAACTTACATGGTGAGTTTATTTTATCTGTATCTTCAGAGTTTACATCCCTCAAAAGCCATTTTGTCTGCTACCAGCTGTTGTAATCATTAGAGTACCTCCAGCCATCTTCTCTTTCTAGGATTTTTATAGTTAAACAGAATGGATTTTTATTTTTGTAGCTTGTAACTCCAATATGTAAAGTAGTTATTTCTATTTAGTAATTAGTGATCAGAATACCATAATCATGTTAACTTTAAGAGCTGTAACTTTAAATTATTAATAACTACTTACAAGACAATACCAGCATGTTAGCAGTTTAAAAAAAAAATTATTATTTAGCTTGGAAATACTGTGATGCTGTACTTGGGACTTGTATTGAATGTGTTTATGCATATATTCTGAAGTTGCACTACATAGGAAAAAAAAAGAGCTTAAAATGCAAGTAATAGATGAAAAAGTAGACTTTATAACACCTTAGTTTTCTTCAGTCAAGAAGGTAACAATTTGGGATTCAGTATTTTGGGGGGGTTTCCCACAGAACAGTGAGGAAGGAGTGGTTGGTGTGCTCTTGACAGAACAGTTCATTCCTTAAGGCCCAGTTTGAGATATGTATGATTTAGTGCCCAAACACAAGCAACAACCGCTGCACCATTCCCACCCCTCTTCTCAGAAAACAACAACCCGGAGCAAACCTGAATGCTCACGGCTGTAAAGTATGTGAGATCTTACTTGCAAAGAAATAACCAGCCAACGTAATATTGAACCTCCAATATACATGTTTAAAGTCAAAATTGTGTTAATTTTTTCATGTCATCAGGTGATGCTTTCAAATCCCAAATTGTTTTTCCCTTGTTTAAAAGAAGGCAGGGTGAAGTGAGAGGCTAAGGAGGTATTGCTGTAAAACTCTGAGTCATAAAAGCTGGGAAGTCTGTTCTTTATTTGCTGCGTAGGCGCAGGAAGTGTGATTGTGGAACATCTCATGGAAGTCTCTGCTCTGTTTGCACCCTCATTGGCTTCGTGCAACATCTCTGACACAGGTGAGAATACCATCGCCCCATGTAATTGTGACACGTGCTCACATCGCTGCACGTGGGTGATGTGCATTATTGGGCCAGGTTCTGTCTGTACGAAGCTGCAACTTCAGTGGAGTCACAGCCCTCCTCCCGGGTCTGTGGCGGTACTCCGCGTGAGCACGAGTGAAACCGAGGAGAACTTTTGTCTTTGGTCAGTTTATTGTGGCCCGTCTCTTGTGACTTAAGCTCCCAGAAGGCTCTTTTGAGAAATGTCTGCTCCGTATTCTTCATAGAAGTTTGTAAATACAGATTTTTCACAGCACTGACTCTGTTACTGAATTTCTAATGCATCTTTTTGTTGTCTTGTTATTTGTACTGTATTTCTCTGTAGATTCAAAGTGTGTGGATTAAAAGTATTTAAACTCAGTTTTTCCTGTTCCTCACTATGCATAAAAGCAAATGTGAATTTTCAGCTCTAACAACCTACTGATGACAATAACTGCCTGGCTTTTAGGGGGCTGCAGTGTGATAAGCCCGGTCATTTTGAGGGCAGAGTTGTATTTTGTGGAACACTCACCCATGCTTCTGTCTGAGATCCCTGCTGCAACGTCCAAGTGCTTCAAACCTCAGATACACGGAAAAATTTCTAGACAACATGGTAATGCCATTTGGAGGTAAAATGAATGCTGTTTGGTAACCTGGAACGATGTCTCAGCAGCCACTTGCCCACTTCTGGCTCATCCTTCTCGAGGTACTCACCCCTGGGGAAAAGCTGAGGTTGTATGGCTTTATAATAGGTAGGTTTAAAATGGTTTTAAAACCCCAGGCTTCAGCAGTAAGATGAAATGTCTAGGTTGTTCCTTCTCAGTGATTTGGGATCTTAAAACAGAGTGTGATGGACACCCTTTAGTCTAAGGGGGGAAATAGGGATACACATTTCTTATATGTAAAGAGCAACTTCTAAATAAGAGTTCTAATGGGAGATGTTTTGGTGTTATGTGGGTGTATTAATATAAACTGGAGGCAGGAGAGCTGCTGAGCACAAGTCAGCAAATACACCCAGGGCATTTCCTCCAGCAAGGGGAAAAGCTGCTGCTGGAAGATGCTCAGAGATCAAGGGACTCGATGCTGTCTCATGGCAGCAGATGTGGGTTAGGCTGAGCTTTTGCAAGGGCATAAATCCTCCTGTGGGGCCACTTAATCATAGTGTCAGTTCCCTCCCCAAGTCCTCTCTTCTGTTCCCTGATCTCATTTGCACAAAAGAGAGGACGGGCTCTGGCCTCAGCTCCTGTGTGATGCCACAGTCAGACCTTTTGAAGACTATTTGTGTGTGGTTTTCCCTTCAAAATGGGGACAGAGCATAGAAGTTCAGCAGGGTTTGTCTTAGATGGGTAAGGCAATAGTTCCACAGAGCTTTGAGGATCACTGGCACTAATGTTAATGCAAGATCTAGGTTTAATGCATTTCTAAATGTTTTTAGAACTGTTGGGGTGAGCTGTGCGTGGCACCAAGGCGAGCCAGACTTTAGCCTAAAGTTGTGTCAGAAGTCACACCCCAGGTACGTGTGGGGAAGAACACGGGATCTTACAGAAGTGCCAGTCAAGACTGAAATGCTGTCTTTTGATAATAAATGTGAAAATGTAAAATATTTGGTGAAGGAACAGTAAAAGTTGGTGTGTGTGGGTCCAGATGAGATTCAAGGAGTCCGGTATTAAGACACTTGAGGGCTAAAGCTCTGATTTCAGGATCTCTCTTCTGACAAATATATCTTCCTCTTAAGAAAAACCCCTAATTGCAGAAATGCAACGGGCAAACTCTGCTTTTCTTTCCTTGTGCAGTTGTTAGCAATGTGAGAACATGCTGCTAACCACAAGATAAGAGACGGCCGGGAAGTCCTGGTGACCGTGGGCGCTGCGCGAGGAGCAAGGCCGTGCAGCTACCGGCATGTGCCACCCAGCAGCGCCCAGGGCCGTTGGCCCCGGCCTGCGGCAAAGTCCTGATTCCACACTTAAGAAAAGAGCCTCGCTCTCTCAGACCTGGAAAAGAGCAGCTCCTGTGTTGTTCATTGAAAATACAGAAAGGGCAATGCATGTAGAAATGTAATTATTGGCCTGCACAGCCTGGCTTTTAGCATGATAATTGCGGGCCCTTGTGGTTTCTTGTACACGGACCCCTGAAACGCGCTCACGAAAGCAGAAGTTAAAACTATTGAATTTCCATCAATCACTCAATGGTCGCTTTGCTTATGTTGATGCATTTTTTTGTTTGTTCCTAAACTGCAATGAGGAACTGTCATTAATCACTTTTAAGTATTCTGAAGATAAAGGGGGGCTCCTGGCCCATGTGAGGTAGCAAGGGGGAAGAGAAGGGGACTGCAGCGACTGCCATGGCCGGGTGTCACAGCTGTTCTGTCCTGTCCCCCACCTGCTTTAGGGGGTATTTCCCCCCTTTCTGCAGCACTGCCAAGGCCCAGCGGGGCTCACGGGGTGCCTGGGGTCGAGGGACAGGCCCCGGCACCCCCTGGTCCCCCCTGGCCAGCCCCGGCGTGGCCGCGGAGCGGGGCGAGCCTGCCGTCCTGGCCCTGCTGCGGCTGCTGCTGGGCACTGGCCGAGCACCACCGAGCTCTGCCGCTGGAGGGGCAGGTAGATGGTCGACGGTGGGGGCTCTGCTGACCTGGGGCGGGGGGCTCCAAGGGGCTCGCGGGCACCGGGCCGGGGCCATCTGCTTCACCGGGCCCACGGTGTCTCCTCGGGGTCTCACTGGTGCATACGGAGAGGGACCAGCCAGTTACAGCTGATGAGGGCGGCGGCTCTGCCTTGCCGGCAGTTTTGCTTTTGTGACTTTGACAGGAGAACACGCAAAAAGCTTTCTTAAAAACTACGTTCCTTTCTGCTGCATTTGGTTGCCTTTTTTTTAACATTCTGCTTTTAGGGATTCGATTTTTGTTAAGTGACATAAGCAAAAGTAACTTTTCTGAAAGCAATGACATTGCACCAGCTTGAGCAAGAGCTCAGAAGCAGGGTCAGCACAGCCTGTGTTGATTCGAAATGTTTTCTTGATGAATTTTTAACAGAAGCATTAAAAATAGTTACAGAAATTTAGGCTTTTAAACCCAATTTTTCAGACGTAACATCAGTACTCATTGTGCACCTCCTCCTGTGAGTCAGCGACTCTCGCCTCAACCCATCTACAGGTGGGATTTTTCTGGAGAGCTGAGCAATGGCCAGTCCTGTCACACAGAAAGTTTTTGTTGCTGTTTAGCAGAAAGAAGTTGCCCTCTGTCATTTTTCTGGTGCTGCAGGCATCCAAGCGTGGATTTGCAGGTAGGCAAAAGGGGCTGAGGCTCCTTTCCACGCTCCCTGGTGCAGCACCAGGTGTGAGCAATCCCCCTCCCGCCCATGGCGCTGCGGCTGTGGTCAGAGGTGAGGGAGGGGAGGCAGCCCAGCTGGGGGAAGTTAAGAGTCGTTAGGATAGAGGCGGAGTTGTTAGTGGGACGTGGGTCTCTGTGCAGCCAGCGTGGCAGTGACTGCTGGGCCGTCCTGCCCGTGCCAGGGGGGTCACTAGCGACGGGCTGATGGTGGTGTCTTGGCAGCGGTTTGAGCTGGGAGCCCCTCTCCCTCGCGGTGGAGCAGGTCCATCTGTGCTGCACCGAGGGATCCCTGCAATGGATGTACCCAGCACGAGCCCTGCATGTCGTTCTGGCGCCCAGCCTCTCCGGTGCCTGGCACACCGCTGTCTGCATCAAGCCTGCCAGCGACGTCCAGGGTGCCAGCATCTACATGGATCGTGCTGGGCAGCTGCATGTGGTGGTAAGCAAGGCAGAAGGGGCTTCACCCCACCACGAGCCTTGCTTCAGTGCCCACACGCTGCCAGGGGTGGCCGTTTTCCTGCAGGCCAGCCCGCAGGGGGCCGGCAGCCGCCGGGCAGCCGGCTTCCAGTGCGAGCTGCTGAGCGACCAGAGCGCTGCTGGCCCCGACTTCAGAAAGATGGCACTGGTTGAAGGTAAGAGCAGGGCCAGCCTCGGGGCTCGGCTGTTGGTTGGGGCAGATCCAAGGGGGCACCCGATAGCTGTTGACCTTCCCGTGCATCCCGAGTGACAGAAGCTGTTCTGGGCTGAGAGGCTTGTCGCTGCGCGGGAGGTCCTGCCAGCTCGCTGACTGTTCGGCGGGTGCAGTATGTTTTCAGATTTCCACCATGAGGGGCATCCTGTAGGCACGGGAGGGAACACTGCAATATAAAGAGAAACTCTGTCTCTCCGTCAGCAGCCAGTTTGGTCCTGAATGTATGCACTGTGATCACAGGTGTCTCCAGCCCCTAGCAGTACCATCACTGAGAACATCTGGGCGGGTTTTAGGAGCCTAAATCAGAAGGGATTTAAATTCATCAGGATCCCAAGGCCTCAAGACAATTGCTGGAAATTAGACTGGTCTTTTGAAAATGGGATTAGCCATCTAAATTGCTTGAAATTTATTTACCTTTCTTTCCTGTTCTTCTACCAACATAATCCTGCACCTAATAATGCTTATTCCACACACATTTCTGTATCAAAGGAGCACTGAGGTTGAAGAGGGCTCTTTTCCATCCCAGTTCTGAAAAATCAGGACCCACCTACTGCTGCCATTATATCCCTGCTGTCCCATTAAGGAATACCCTGGGCAAACCTCCTGTTAAAAAGGGGAGTATTCAAGCCACATCGCAATGGCAAGAAACTGCCCTTAAAACAGAGAGAGAAAATAAACAGAGCAACTATAGTACTTTTGGGTTGTCTTCTCCTCTCCTCTTTGTTAGCCTGTGCAAGGTGCTGCTTTGCATGGCTTTGCTGTTTGCTGGAGCTTCATGGCATTAACTCAGGGAACTTATTTTAGGAAGTGCTTAATGAGATCGTTGGCCTGATTGCCCAGTACTCAAGACAGGAGTACTCAAGACTATTAAGTGTGTAGACAACAAGTTATGTTTATGGGGGAACAGAGCCTGACTGATTCAGTGAACCCTACGACCTGGTGTTAGACTCATGAAGGATTCAGATGTGGCGTGGGGTGTTTTCTTTTATCACTAATATGGTGAATGACTTGTGCTGCTACCCCACGCTTGGAGTAAAGTTCAACCACGCCCGCGCTGGATTACTGACATTTCGCTAGGCAATACTGGAGTGTTCCCTGGCTGCGGAGCTGCACGTTGCCTGAAGTCATCGGAGCTCCCAGCCCACGCGTAGATGCTTGTCTCTGTTCTTGATTTTGTAACCCAGAAGTAACATAAGAGGATCTTCCCCTCTTTCTGTCAAAACGGAACCAAAACTGAAAAGGTTGAAAAATGATTGAGGGTAGGTAGGTACGTGCCAGGTGCTGTGTTTTCTGCTCTATTTTTTACATGCTTCATCAGTTGTTAAAGGGATTATATGCTGTCAGGCCCTGTTGTCACTCAATTACCCTTACAAATCCTCTGTGCTTATTTCTTTGCTTCAGTTGTATTTGCATAACAAGAATTGTGGTTTGCATCTGATCATAACGCTCTCTCAGCTAGCAGTTCTGCCCCTTTTCCTCTTGTAATTCACCAGTGCTTTAGCAATGAGACATAGTATAGTACTATCGGTAACTTACTGTTCTTTTTTTCTGGCTATGTGCTGTCCTTGTGACAATGTGGAACTGCTTACGGCCATTTGCAGCAACGATTTTGGTAAGCTGACTAAAGGGAAGTCATTCTGCTTTAATTATGCATTGATTATTTGGATTTATTTGCTGCTTTTCTTTAAATAATGGCATGACTGTGCTCTCTGATCCGAGAAAGAAACTAGCTGTGTGAAAAAACTCGATTGGGGGGAAAAATGAAACCTAGAAGGAAAAAGCCTTTTAAGGTCCTAGTTTGCTGCAGGCAGAGAGGTTACGATCTAAAACTGAACTGAAAGTAATTCTCACGAGTATGCTGCTGGCTCTCACGGAGAGCGAAGTCACGTGTGTGTAGACACGCACACACAGGTTATACGTGATTGGTACGTTCCTTTTTATTCCCTTCACCCGTTTGTTTTTCTGATGATGAATATGCCCTCCCTCTGCCCTCACAATTCACATGCTTCCTTGGTTTTTTCCACAGAGGTAGTGAGTTGATCATCTTTGGGAAGAAATAGCTCTTTGAACTGACTTTCTTTATGGCCTGACTTCCTTGCCCTAAACTCGCAAATCGCTATCATCAACTTTTTTATTAGAGAAAATAGCTGCTAATGAAAGTGTAAATGACACTGGGAGTGAAAAGGGGCTCTATAGTTATTCTTAAGACAGAGGTCTTCAGCCACTAGTCCCTGCAGTGCAGGAGCAACGTGGAGCACCGGGAACACGTGCATTATAGCTTGTCAATAGACTTGACTGCATCTGGTTAGAAATGATCACACAAAGAGGGAGATGGAGAGCAGACACATCTGTTACACAAAATTCTGGATTACCTTGGAAATTGAATTAGATTAGGAAGTTCTTGGAAACTTCAGAAAGAAGCTTTTTCTGCCTCTCAGGTTGAGTTCTCTGTACCTGAATGAGAGAGTTTTGTGGCAGAAGCGTGGTGATGTTCCTGTTGTATTGGTAACCTCCCTTTTGCTCATGAGCTCTTGGCTCAAATGGTGGCATGTTTCTGAGCCTTCTCTGGGTATGGGATTGAAATTCATTTAGTTAATAGAATAATGGATTGCCATGAAAAATGGGGGTGGTGAGAACGAGAGAGATGGCTTCGGGACAGCAAACACCTGCCAGGCGGGATGTTTCATCTCTGCATGGTCGATGCAAAGGATACTTTCCGTCAGAATGACCATGGCTTATTATGCTGTCATTGCCAGGAGACAGCTATCATTCTGGGAGAAGGAGGTATGTGCATTCTATGTGATTTCTAAATAAGGCTTCAAATAAAGCCCCTTTAAGAGTTCTGCATGTTGTTCATCAACTCCCAAAGTGTGTTTTGATGGATGAGTGCCATTTCCTTCTGAGGGGCAAAAAAAATCAAACCTTTAAATGAAAAATGTTCACGGTCCTGGTTTTTTCCAGTCAAATCATACTCTAATTCTTTGTGGATCAACCTCTGTTACTGCTGTCAAAGGAAAATCTTCAGAGATCTCCAGAAACAGGAAGGAGGTAGTCCGTGGCTGTAGTCTGTTCCAAGTCATTGTCTTGGAACATAGACTGAAAAAAATGAATCCCTGAGCTGATTCTTTTCATCTGCTTTTTATATCCTTTACTGCTGCTTTGCATTGTCAGGCAAGTTCTATGCCTTTTCCTCAGACGTAGCCAACTGGAGTTGGCATAAAGCACGCTTCTGAGCACGCAGCACGGTTTGTGTAGGGATCCACTGGGCAAAGGATGCAGTGTAAGCTCAGAAACGCATTCACCTGTAGGTGCAGGAGTACGAACTGCACAACAAATCTCTTTCTCCAATTATTTCAGTCAGTGAGCTCCTAGTACCTGAACTACTCACCTGCTGCTCCATAAGCAGCTCCTGTCGTCTTCGTATCTGGTGGTGAAAGGATTGATCTGAAATGTTTCCCGTGATTCCCATGTGACATGATCCACATGTCACAGGTTGATGTCAGAGTCCAGAAAGTCTACAGACAGAGAAACAGAATTTTCCAGCAGGACGAAGCAAGTGGTGAATGGCGAGGCCCTGTAGAACCCTGCTACGATGCCAGGTGAAGAAGGGAGGCCGACATTTCCTTTTCACTGGAAATGAACATTTTGGCGAAGCATGGTTGGGCTGTGCTCCTCGGTTCAAACATTTTCTTTGTTCACCTACCAGGCTGCCAGAGAAGGAGCAGCCAACTCATGTGAGTTTCAGCTCAACTGATGGGAGTAATGCTGGAATTGAGAGTTGAAAAATTTCAGCCCAGTTCTTGGATACTGAATCTGAATTAGAGTTAAAACCAAGGACTAAAGCTAACAACTTCAGCAAAACTGGAGGATTTCCTGAAGATAATAAAATTTCCTGAAGTGAACGCTGTAAACTCTGACTTTTAATCCACATCTGCATTAGTTGCATTAGTTTTTCCTTCTTCACATCTTTGCCTCACAAAATAACTCTGAATTTTGAAAAGGTTGCCCTTTTTGTGGTTAGAAAGAAGCATGTGCTCAGTATTACAGAATACTCTCTAACATCTTTTGCTCTGGGTACATACTATGTGCTTTCTTTAAGTTTTTTTAATCTTCTTCCTAATTTCTTGATTTCCATTCTGAATAGTTCCTTTTCTTTTTTCCGTGTTTTGTTTTTGTTTTTTTTTAAATGAATGCTAAGTACAGTCTTAGCCATAGTTAATAAACCTTCAGGCAATTGGCAGGTTTGCCAGGTTTTTTTGCCTCCTATATTTTAGTAGAGAGGTCGACTAACCCTCTGGGGCAAAATCACAGCTGATGTAATTCTGCAGCACTCTGTTGATTTCTGCATAGTTGACGGCATCTGATTTTGCTCCCCATGCAAACAGGCCGATGACGGATACTGCACTTTGGCTAACGTGAACGCTAACGCTGTATCACCACCAGATGAAAAAGGTGTTTGGGAAATGCACTGAAATAATCAGAAGTTTTGGTTGTAGCATTGTCCGTGTGAGAATGTAACGTTTGGTATCCGCAGTGCTGGGCCCACAACTAGCTCTAGTTGTTGTTTAGTGCACGATAGGAAATACCAAAGCAAACTGGCTGTTGGAAAGTACCGGGGGATGTACAGGGATATCCAGGTACTTGGGTTTTGAGAGCTGGAGATCGATGCTACGTTTGAGATTTTAAATGGAGTCCTCTTCTTTGGTTGGTATTTGCACTGTAAATATGAGATAAAATATGTTCTTTTAGTGTGGATCGGTGGCACTACATTTCTTCTTGTTTTGTATATTTGTATATGTCAAACTTGTGTGGGGTTTTGCCTTTTAAAAGGGCCTTAGCCATTTCTTACAGCATTAATTAATAGCATGATATTTACTGTCATAGAGCATCATTGCTTTGAAATAATGTGTTCTTTTTAAATCAAATAAGTAGTTTAGTGAATGAGTGGTTGAAAAACTCAAATTACCCAGTGTGAAGTGAAACAACATACTTAAAAACGCATGTGACTGGTTGATTTAATCCCCAGCTCTGTGGACTTGTCGGCCTTGCAATGAGCAACCTGAAATCCTTGCGATCGATGAGAATAATGAAGAGCTTATTAGAGATCATGGATGTTGGATATATTAATTCTGTTTGACTGTAATCTCCCTGTATTGCATAGAGTTAACTATCATGATACCAGTAACTGGTAGAGGTACCTGGATGTTTCCAAGTGATAGGGTAGAAAGCTTTTTTGGAGAAAACATTTTTGTTTCCATTTGTTTCAGATTTTAAACAAATATTCTGACTTTTCTGGGAAAACTTGTAATATAGAAAGTGTCCGCGCTTGAAAAAAGTTCTGATGTGCTAAAATCAGTAGTGCCACTGCTGTTGACATTTGGTCCAAATTTCTTCCACCATCAAGACTGAGGATGTTTAGATACAGATGTGAGTAACAGTGGGGCAAAGTAGCTAATGTTTCTGTTGGATAAGATGGAAAATTTGAATCAGTGGAAGAGCAGTAAAGTAGTTGAAGAGTAACATAAGATCAGGTAATACACTCTTTAATTTCAGTGACTTTATTAGTGTGACACAGTGGACACCCATTATCACAGCGAGGAACTGGCATTAGATCGGTGTCTCCTGGTGTTTTAGGCTCTGTCAGCCTGGGGTGATATTGTGTTCAATTTCCAAGGGAAAAAGTTGGTTTATTGTTATTGTGGAAAGGTTGTGGTTTTCCATGGACTTAGTTCTGAGGGCAGCAAGCAATGTTCCTCCCCCTAACACCTTACCCCATTTCCTAACTGAACTATAGAGTCCTTTCTTTAGCCACGGTAGAATAAAAGCTAACGGGGAACACCTTCCTTGCATGGGCTGTGTTAGTTTATGCATAATAGAAGCCAACAGTTGCATCTATGTGTTTATTTGAGTCTTCTTGGGCAACAAAAGGTTGAACAGAGACAAAACATATTATGCAGGGAGTTTGTAATGCCTACTGCTTCATTATGTATGTCATTGAATGTACCCTGAGTTTGCATCCCCCTTGCAGAAGAATGGGCAGAGACCAATTGTATTGAGGGCCTAAAGCATTCAATCCAGCAAAAACGAAGCCAATTTATAAAGTTAGAAAGGTGGATGGGGAGTAAGAGAGGTGAAGAACAGCAACAAGGATTTTAAGCTACAGCTGACCACAATTTTTGCTTAATGGTTAGAGTTAGCATCTTCCATAAAGCAGCAATCTTCTGTGTAAGATCTGTTCTGTTGCTTTTCTCTCAGTAGGTGATAAAACCTTTCAAAAGAGTCCTAGACATCCTAAAGGAGAAGTAATCAGTACAGTTCCAGAGATATATTACAGGAAGTTCCACATCCTAGGAGTCTGCCATTCTATGTTCAAGAACCATGTTGCAGAGAAAGCATCTTTTATGGCAGTAAACAACCTCTTCATTCAGTTGTTTCTCAAAATTTCTGTGGATTTTCCTTCTTTCAAGTTGGATAAACAGGGCCAGTCAGCCTTACAGAAACACAGTGATTCCTGTATTCAGGGAATAGGTACCTAAAAACAAAGTAAGGATGCCAAACCATGTTCATGTTCATCTTCGTGGGTGTTTTTCAGTCTTTGGGGATCAATTTCTCCAACTCTGTGAAATTTGGTCAGAAGGGGTTAAATACTATCACTGTTTCCCATATGGAAAGTTGAGGCAATGAGACAATTCTGGGTGGAATTTGGGTGCCAGGCCTCGTTAGTGTTAACTTTCAGATTGTGAGCTAGGCCTGGTATGGGGAAGGGGGGACCGAAGTTATAGTCAAAACAAATTTGCGAACAACTGCAAGCAAACAAGTGATCTTTCTTTACTGCGGTTTAATTTAACCCAATGAATTATCTTTACCGAGGAAAGCATGTGTTGAACATTTTCCCCCTTCGGCACTGCAAGCTTAAGTCTTTCAGCATCTTCCAGGAAGGAAGTGAAGCCTATTCCATAATCCTTCTGACCTGTGACATTTCATAAAGCAGCAGGGTTCTTCATGCACTTAATTTGTTCTTTGCTGGACTTGTGCCTGATGTGTAGAGAATCAAGGGGGACACGACGTTACCCCTGTTCATTGAAAGACAAAAGAGCTGCAAGAATCTCTAATGAGTTTTTGAACAACTGGACCAACACCACGACATAAAGGTTTGTGAATAGACACTGCGGGCAGAGTCTTCCTGACTGATTTGAATGAGGTTTTGCCTGCTTATACCAGAGTCTATCTGGCCCTTTTTGAATGCAGCTGGTCTTTTCCTCATGTCTACCTTGCCTTTTCTGTGCAGTTTCAAATGCACTGAATTTTCAACACACCATTCTGTAGGAAATTAGTTACACGAATACAGGCTTATTGCCTTTGTTAAAGGTTTGACTCATTCACTCTTTTTCTCCAATTCTATTATTAAGGTAAATGTTTCAATATTTGCCACTGAAATGTAAGCTCAACTTCTGTCTCAAACAAAAGGATAAGAACTCTGTTTGTGTAACACAGTCGGACAGTAAATCTTCTGTCACAGTATGAAATGGCAAAGCCGTGGCTTTCGGAGACCTTGAGAGTTCTAGCGGGGAGGTGTCGGAGCTGCTTGCCCAAGTCTTGAAATCGGGGGTTTATGCTGAGCTTTGCCACTGAGTCAAGTATCTAATACCTTCTGCTGTCAATGGGAGAGCTCATGTTAGACCTCTCCTAGGAGCTCCTTCTGCATTGAGATTTGTATGCTTAACTTCAACATGGGAAGAAGACTAATTTCTTCTCTTTTTCTCTCCTTGACCAAGAGTCTGTCTTTTCCCACTTTCTAGTGGTCTTGATATTATTCTCTAGCAAGACTTCCAAAATAGTAATGGAAAGTCAGAGTTAAGAATATTTATAGTTTTTCTAAATGCTTTTTTTCATTTCAAAGTGATGAGTTTTGGTTTCAGTATGCCACAGTGATAATTTAGGGATATGTAAGTCATGCTCCTGTAATTAGTGCAGTCATACTTAGCATATTTATAACTTTGTCTCAGGATGTAATCCTAGTAATGATTGAGAAAGCCATTGCTCTATCTTCAGGAAAATAATATCTCACTAGTTAAAGGAATAGTCTCACTGTCATCCATAGGCAAGTACCCAAAATGAATTGGGGAGCAACAGGGAATATAGGGGCTCCAGGTCTGCTGTCAGACTGATCATTACAGTGTGCCCCAGAGCAACAGCCCTCTTTATTGTGAACTTGCGAAGTTACAGCAAAATTGCAATGTTCTAACCTATTACAGCGCCAAAGGACAGCCAAACTGCTTGAGCATCGCTTTCACACAGAATGAATGCTTGACTTGAATCCTAGGAGATTTGCTTTTGCAAGAATGATATTCCTGACTCCAAAAGACAGACTGTTACACTTCATTGAAAAGCGCTGCTGATAATTTGATCTAAAACTCTGGTTTTGGCTTTGTATAAAGGGAACCACACATGAATTACCTTGTTGCAGTCAGAAGAATAAAAGTAGGATTTGCAGGATTAGGCTTCTGAGGCACAACATTCCTTTACAGACAGATGTGGAAACTTTCTCTAAACTGGGGGAAAAAACCTAATCCTAAAACAAAAATACCCCAAACTTTCTTCCTCTGCCAAGAACTACTTGATTTTTTTTTTTTTTAATGGAATGTAGATGCTGTAAAAAGTAAAAGTTCTTTTCTTACATTGAAAAACATTAAGGAGTTTAATACAAACACAGATGAAATACAACTAACTTGCCCCCTTTAAAGTTCATTGAAATAATTGAGGATCAAGAATTGCTCATGATGGTATTTTCACCTAAATTATCTGCCTCTCTTCAATTAGCTTGTATTATTTTAATGGTGGCTTCTCCCACCCTTCCTTTGTGCTTTTGCTGGACATAATTGCCTACATTTTATGTAAATGGAATTGTTACACCATAAAATGATATACAAATGTGTCTAACACAAAGGCCAATAAATGGTGTGAATATATCCATTGTTTTCAATGTAATGGCATCTGATAGCAGCCTAGGAAACATGGGGCTGACAGATGTGAGCCCATGACAAGGCCTGGAAACAAACTGAATGAGGAGCACTTTGACAGACTGTGGTCACAATTAAGTGACTTTTGAAATAATTTCTGTTTTTTCACAGTTGCACGTGGCTGAGCAAGATTCACAAACTGCTGTATCGAACTTTGTAACGGGACAAAAATAGCTGCCAATGAAAGCCTAAATGACATGAACTTTGAATAGGCATCATACAATGACCACACTGTGACATGTTTTTAGCTGACGTACTGATTATTTGAGAAGTAGCAGCCACTCAATTGGGAAGGCGGGGGAGAGATGGGAGGGACTCAGAGAACTGGGTATTGAAACACTCTATAGTCTGTGTCTGTCAGACACTAGCCAAATACAGTTTTCTTTCAGGAAGAGAAACAAGTATTAGGAAATACCCTGATAAATATTTTCACATGTGTTCCCAGAGAATATGGAGTCCAAGTTTGTTTTTCCTTTTGCTGTGAAAAAGCCAAATCAACAGGAAATTACATGAGCAAGTAAGAAAACAGACCTTGTATGAGTAATGAGCATGCTGACTTCACTGAGGTTTCAGTACCTGCTAAAGACCCAGGCTGTAGTCAGTGAAGTTTATGGAGGCTCAAAATATCTATGTGTCTTTCTTTGGAAACTGAGGCCAAACTCTGGCAGATCTAATTGGCCTCTTAATCCCAGGGACATCATGGGGCAAGTAGTTAGTGGAGAATTTTTATTTTTTTTCCTAATTTTTTCACTACCTGCCACTGCTGATCAAGTAGTAGTTGTCTGACTCTCTCTTCAGAGAGTTTATGCCCCAAAACCTTCATCAGCCTAACTCAGTTGGAGAACTTCAAGTGGAAGGGTCAATTTGTGATTTGTTTTGTGGGTGCCTTTGTTTTGGCTAATTAATTCTGTTGAGCCACCAGAGCAGCTCCCTGTTGAGTTGCTTTCCCCTGCCCACATGGGGAGGCAGCAGCTTGCAAGCTCCAAGCCCTTTAGTTTAATTTCACTGAGTAATACTGGGAATCATCACCCATTGCTGCTTCCAGATGTAATTTAAGCTGGCAGATGCTGTACATCACCTAAGGCTTGTTTAAGCAATCCCATTGCACATAGTGAGTCCTTAATTATCTTCTTCCAGGTGATGACTGTGTTATCACTTCCCCGAAAAGGGCTCCAGTTTCATTTACTGGATAGGATGTTCCCCTCATCCTTGGCTAGGATGCAGCATTACTGGTAAAGGGCGTGTTCCTCAGGTGAGGGAGATAGTTTAGCACAGCATTTGACAGTCCAGAGGATGCCCCAGCCTATGCAGCTCTCCTTTTCTCTCTTCTCCAGTTCTCATAACTCAGTTATGCAGTAAAAGACCTATTATTTCTACACTGTGGCATCTTTATTTCTGCCTGCGTTACTGCTTGCTTTAACTTTGCGCACAGAACAAAACATTTAGAGTTAGGGCTTACCATGAATATTTATTGAATTCAGAATACCACAATTTGTTTCACTTTACAGCTAAAAAGATTAACAACCGTCAACTAATACAGTTACAGACACAGTCATAGAACAGATGCCACAAAATCTGTCTAATGCCCTGACAAGGATGTCCAGCTGACACATCTATGAAATAATATGTAGTATACATGTACATGGCTGATATCAGTACAATCAACAGGTTTATAATTACATAAGCATTTCTATTTCTAACTGCAGTATTTTACTGATATATTTCACTGCAGAAAAGATTAAACAGATTACTGTATTTTCAGTGGGTGTTTTTCCATTTACTCACTTGTACATTAATATGCAAATCATTCTACATCCTCATGGCTTTATTAACACC
Source organism: Phalacrocorax carbo (assembly GCF_963921805.1). Classification (NCBI taxonomy): domain Eukaryota; kingdom Metazoa; phylum Chordata; class Aves; order Suliformes; family Phalacrocoracidae; genus Phalacrocorax; species Phalacrocorax carbo. Next base: position 4,762,712 of record NC_087528.1, read on the forward strand.
AGAATTCTTTTTCTAGACTGGATAAATTGGGTTTTTCTTGGTATTAAAAAGACTAGTGTAATTAAAGCGCATGCTTGTATCTACGTTTTGTTTAAAATCAGTACAGCTTTGATAGTTACTGGTAGGCTAAGGACACTTGAGTTGTGTTGAAGAGGCTTTTGAATAGTTACTTATGCTGTAACTAATGTTTTTCTAGTGTGATATTACCCCAATGCTTTGCTATACCCAAGATATCTGAAGCTAACCAAAATAACAGTTTTCAGAAGCACAGCAATTCAGTTATGCATTTCTCATTTCATTCCAAATTAAGAGAAACACCTTCTCTCATTTCTAGTCATTTGCAGCACAAAACAACAAAGACTCGGGAATACAGCAGCAGGCTTGTTTCACTGCCTGTGGTAACCTGAACACCTTATTTGTTACGTGCTGTTGCTCATACACTAATGTCACATTTAAATAATCCCATCTTGTCCAACACAGCAGAATAAAAGCTCTTCTTTACTTTCCTTGAGTATCACTCCAGACTACGGCTGAAGCAGCCCATAGACTTAGAGGTTAACATTGACACCCCTTTAAAGTCAAGAAGCAAGAAATAGAAAATGTGGACTTCCTCCACTGCACAAGCCACCGGAGCACTTTTCCACCTCCCCTGCCATGAACAAGGAGACTGAGTACTCCTTCAGCACCCTGCTGAGTGGATCTGCAGCCCTGCATTACAGCCAAGCAGCAAAGGGGACGGGGTTTCTCAGAGGAAACTGCTCTTGTCCATCACTGCTGAAACACTGGAAGTGCAAAAGGGAAAAGTTTTGCATTCGCTGTTGGCTCCTAGCAGGACAGATCCTCCTTCCACACCTTTTGAGGCGTTTTCCTTCATGTGGCAGTTTTAGTGCTGACTGAGATTTAGTGCTGAGACCCTTCAGGTAATACAACTACTCCAAAGACACCCACAGCACTTTTAGGTCCACCATCGATTCCATATCCTAGTCTGGCCAGAAAAATGGCGGAGTCTTATCAGACTTACGCTATCCTTGACAAAGTCCTAACTGTTTACAAACCATGTAAAGATAGAGGCGCCAAGCCTGAATTCCTGCAAGTGTCTCTCTAAAGTACTTTGGCTAATGTGATATGTAGTCACAGACTTTCCTTTGAGCCTTCTGACAATTCCCTTCTAAACTCCAGCAGTAGCTTTGTGTTTTATTTCAAAGTCCCATAAGGGGGAGTTTTACAAATCAAAGTCCAGGAATTCTCTTGTGTGAGCTTCCCTGTTCTTCATGGGCTACTGCACCAAATAAGAGCTAGCATGGTAAGTCCAGAGGCATCAAGATACAGGCCCAATAACTATGAGATCCAAATACCTTGATTGCCTACAGATTGTTTTAAAGTTGTAAGTAAGCAGTGCAGAAGTACAGATTCCTCTGTATGTGGCGAGGACTTTTGAAGACATACCGCAACCCAAAGCGAAGAACACCAGGAGAATTAAAAATCCACCCAGGGGGAATGGAAGTATGTTCTCCTTCGTGCTAATCCACTGTATGTTTCAAAAGGCTCACCTGTCTGCCTGCAAGCTTCGTGCGGAGAAGCAGCAGCATTTTCTACGTACTGTGCACACTGTCTTGAGATGCCTTAAATCAGTCCCAACAACATGTAGAAAATCCAGTTTCTACCACCTGAACAACTACGGATACATTAGCAGAGAACATCCCGCCTCACAAAGAGGAAAGGCTTTAGGACAGCAGGCCTTCCTTTACGTGAGCAGCATGTTTATGCTCCCTATGCAAGCCAAAAATGCAATTCCCCACACAAAAAAATGCACTGAAGAGCCTTCAGTGTGGAGATGTGAAGCATGTTCTGGGTCAGAACATGACACAGAATGCTTCATCCCACAAACTATGTTATTACATGGAACACACTATTGCTCTGCAGGATGTCTTCCTGAAGAACCTCTGGCATAATCCCAGTCTCTGAGTTGGTGTCATTTATTTCCTGGTGATTCTGACACCATTTCTTATCCATCAATTCTTAAAGTCTCTGCATTTCCGTTCTGATGGGATTTGTCACACTGGCTTCCCTAACTTAATATCAGTAAGTTCAGGTCTTTTGACACAGTTTATTCTGTACCATCTCATGGAGTCATACACTGAGAACATGTGTATGGCAAATCCTGACCATGGACAACAGTCTGCATATAGCAAAAAGACAACACTGAGACTCAACTCAAAGCCCGGGACCTGAATTAGTCAGGGAATTCTTCCTGTTCCTTTCTTAAAGGGCTCTATTGCTACCTGTGAAACATATTTTGACCTAAAAATTCATTCTGGGGATCCTTTACAGCAAACCACAGCAGCTACTGAAGCCACAACATTGCTTTTAGAAGGACAATCAAGGTCCTTGCAAATCTTTCATCATGGTTTTTACTATCATCAACATTTTACTAAATCACTATCTAAAGGCTATAGGAATTCAGAACAAAGACTCAGCAGTTTTCCCAAACAGCTTAAAAGAGCTAATAATTTTTGTCTCAAACAATCTTTGAGACTTCTTAGACTAAGACATACAAAGAGTTGCTGCAGGACTGATTATATGCATGTAAGTACTTAAGTGAACTAGATTAGGATACAGGATACAAGACCTTACTGTTTCATTTGGCAAAGAGAAAGAACAGTGCCACTGGAAAATAACCAGAAGGCAGGGTACAAGGCTTCAGTAAACTGGGTTTTGAATTTATAGATCAAGTTATGCTTCTCCCCAACAGCCGTGAAAATCACAAACCCTCCATCGCAGTGGAGCAGCACACCAATCTTGGTAGCACGCACATTGGGTAAGCACTTTTCGACATCATTGTGCCAGGATGATATTTTGGAATTAAACCACTCAATACACCAAGAACTGCTGTTCCTCCCCAGGCGGCTCTCTGGCCCCTGCCGGTCCATGCTGCCATAGCAGATGCCAATGGCACAGAAGTTGTTCTGTTGCAGTTCCACTTCCCAGTAGTGGACGCCTCTCTTGAAGCACTGGAACCCCAACACTTGTGAACAATCGGTGAAGCGCTGAGGGTGGTAGTTATAATTCAGGGGGGTGTCCGAGACAGACATCTTGGTATACCTCTCAGACAGAATCACTTTGTTATGAGCTGTGTTGTAATCCAGTGTGATGTTAGCAGCATCTGGAACGACACAGATTGTTTGAAGGTACTGAAGAGCAAAGCACTTCTATTTGCAGCACCCTGCCTAGGCACTTGTTCCTATGCATGTTCGTCTCCTTGCTCTGCTCTCCTCCACAGAGCAGGCAGTCCTTAGGGCCGCAGCAATAGCTGCTGGGTTCAGCTGCCGCTCTGTCTTACACAGCGGGCAAATGGAAGGCAAGTTTCCTCCCTTCCTGCATCCCCATGGGATTCTTTCACCACCCAAACATATGCTGGCAGAAAGGGACTGCTGATCTGGCAGCAAAAGGTATACCATATTGTATATCATCTGCTGTAGCATCTTAAGCAAGCCATCACGGGCTCACATAAAAACCTGCATTTCATTTCAAAGTAAAATACAGTGCATTACACCATATTCCTACGCTACCCTAATGCGGTCATTTTGGGGGAAACCAAAGCCACTACTGAGAAAACTTCATTTACCTTTGCAAAGATACGTCAATACCAAAGACAAATTTGATTCTTCTGGCAGAAGAACCACTTAGAAACCTCCCGCCCCCTTTTCCTCCAAAAATCTCCCCCATTTGTAACAATCAGCTAACTAAAACCCCTCAAAAGTATTTGTCAGATAACTACAGAGGGCACATAACACCAGTGCAGTAAGTGCAAGAAGTTCATCTTTAAGTTGAGTAACATTGGGTGTCTTACACTGCAAAAGCTCCTCTCTGGGTTTCTTCAGAAAGCTGTCGATGAGCTCTTTGACTGAGACAGCAGCAGGAGCATTTACTGTTCCCGCGGTTGGTGCTGTGTCAACAGAAGAAAAGAGAGGCCAGTTAGAAAGAACCCTGGCATGCTTAACGCACAGTCACAGACACCCTCAGGTCGGAGTGGACCTCTAGAGGTTATCTGGTTTAGCCTCCTGCTCCACACAGGCTTAACTTCAATATTAGCTCAGGTTGCTCACAGTCTTATCAAGTTTTGAAAATATCCTGTTGTCTCTGGGCAACCTCTTTCGGTGCTTGATCACTCTCACAGTGACTAGTAAGAGCCTTCCCAGAGCAAGAGTTGAACTTTTGCCTTTTACACCAATACTAGTGACCATCTACTCTTTAAGATCAGTCAATGAAAATTAGAGTAAGTATGCTGAAAGTTTGTACTCACCAACTTTAACAGGTTTCTTTTTCTCCTCTGGAAGGGGGGGGAAAAAAAAAGTGAATTGTGAGTTCCACTGAGACTGAAAGCCACTTATAGACTATGCCACCTCTCATGCCATTGTCATGGCTCTTCTGCAGCTGCAGCAGTGAAGCTGACAGTCCAGCATGTTGAAGCCATGTACAAAAATACACCCATACTGGAAAGCTACACAGGAAGCACGATGTACTATTCACTTCCTATTTTACAGGGTCATAAGCCTGCAGAAAGCTTTATCTCCTTCATCTCTACTCCAGGACGCAGCACACTGGGGCAAGTGTTATCAGTCTGTTCCCATAAGGCACATAGACTATTCCTTTTCTTTTTACAACAGATCTTCTAGTGCAGCTTTCACTCAACTCCAGCATTCCAGTTCATTCAGCTCCAGCAATCCACAACAGACCCTGCTGAGTGCTCCACAACCACGACATGTGGATGGAAAGGACCAGGTGTCAGAAGCTCAGTGGAAGTAACAAAAGTTGTTTCTTAACACTTGCATTTATTTCAAAAAGAGAATACGGAAGATCTTCCGAACAGGCTATAGTGCTACATTAATACCAGTGTCTGAACAGAACGACACTGAAAGGCCCTGGTATAGCCTGCCACAAAGACTGTCTCCATCACCCCGCCTTAGAGTGTAAGCGAGATGCAGCCAGGAAAAATGTTTGAGTAAGGCTGCTATAAGCCAACACTTACTGGTCTCTGCCTCCACCAGCACAGTAGCTTGAGTCTGGTAAAGGTTCTTCTCTTTGTGGGTATGCTCTTGTGAGGGAAGGGAAAGGAAAAAAAACCAGAACATGAAGAACTCATAAGTAGGATTCAATACATACAAATCCATCAAACAAGCCAACAGATGTTTAGTATAGACGAAGAAACAAACCTGCAAGAGGGTGGGGAGGCTCTGCTTTGCTTTACAGCCTGCACTGACACCACCACAGGGGCACATGAGGCTAATGCATGGCTGCACCTGTGCCGTTTGCTGCTTTACAGCTCACAAGGCATCTACCACTAAATAGCCCAAAACACCCTCCCTCTCCCACACTAGGGTGCTTGCTACAGATAATCACTGCGTCACGGCTAAAGCAGACAGCTCTTGGGTAACTGCTTGAATTCTTAATTAATGGAAAAACCATAGTTAAGAGAGGATGATGTTCCTTAGTACTTACGTGGTCCAGGAGGCTTTTTCCCAAGAGCGTTTCTGTTTGGAAGAGCTGCTGGAGGGGCCTTAGTTTTCCCAGGTGTTAGTTTTGCTGCAATGGTGATATTTTACATTACGGTCTGTATTGCCAGGAACAGTAACGCATGAGCAAGGGTATTTTTCAATCTTATTTTTCAGTCATGTGATCAGAACTTAAGTGATACTTGGCAGAGATGGAAACTGCATAGAAGATACCCATGCCCCAGTGCAAAAGATACTTTTGCTTAACCCAGTAAGTTAGGCTTTGTTCTACAACACTTACATGATCAGCACCTTTACAGTTGGGTGACCATAGTCCTATCACACAAAAGCATTTTATGTCTCCCCTCAAATCCACATCCTCACTGTATCCAACCCTGCTACATAATAAAAACATAAATCACTGTAAGGAATGAAGGCTGGGCTGTGCTAGAAGGGCATAGTATCATGATAGTCATCAGCTTATCCAAGTATAGATCAAAGACACTGGCACGCTTCTAGTTTAGCCCAGACTGTAGCACATGTTTGGAAATGGAGGACCACAGAAGTTAGAAGACAATTTATGTTAACCAACTGTATTTTCTGTACTTTTTTTTAATGATTTTTGGATTGGAAGGGGAACATGCCTCATTTGAGCTCAAGCCAAGGCAAAAAATGCCATTCTTCCCACTGATACAGTACCTTCTGCTTTTTTCTCCCTAAACTGAGTCACTGAAAGTTTCACAATGTCTTTAAGGTTAATGGCAGACTGATAAGTGGAATGTATCATGTTTTGGTCCATTTCAATTACAGGGACGAAAGCATCTTTTGGTGACATTTGTTGCAGTGCTGCTGCTCTCTGAAATGAGAAACAGAAGATTTCATGCAGACCACCTTGTGTAGCAGACAGAAAAATAAAACCAAGTTAGTTTAAATGGGGTGGGGTTTGTGCATTCATCTCAAATTTAAAGGAGCAAAGGCTACAGTCAGACATGAACCATGGCAAAATTGCAGCAGCAACCCATTAATTCTCAGCTGATAACCAAAGCAGTGAGAATGATCTACTAAAAGAGTCAGGGCATGGAGCTGCAACACCTTATGGAAATGAATTCTCTCACTCACTGGCCCCTCTGCTTGTGGCAGAGGCTGAACTGGGGGGAGTTACCAGACACCGCTTCATTTCAGTGCGCTCTCATTGTTATTTGTGCACTTCGCAGTACATCCTTTTACAGCAGATTCTTGCACAGGACTGCATTATAATTTGACTGAAAGTGCCTGGAGAGCAGGACTACCACAGCAGGGTTCTGTGATTCTGCAGTCTAGAAACATGAAGAACTGGATTCACATCTAAAGGACACATTACCTTCAAAAACAGAATGTCATCACCTTCAGTCAGTGCCTTCTCAATCTGATCTCTGAGAGACTGAATTTCATTCTTCTTATTTCCCAGAACATCGTAAATATAATCAAACTTATTGCAAACTCTTTTTTCTTCATCTGCAACTACTTTTAAGGTCTGATTTTCTCTTTCTTCAATTAAAGCTTTAATTTCTGAAAATTCACTTCGGATCAACTCTTTCTTTCTGGAAGCTGTCTCCTGGAGCAGACAAGAACAGACAGACACTGGTTTCAAAGGAATAGCTGTGGACAAAGTGCTGCTTACTACTAGTACAAAAAACCCCAAGCCTTTGAGGAACACGTAGGCTTCAATCACTTGAAACAGGCAATAGAAGAGCTATGTATTTCTATGTAGTTTGGGAGGAAAACTCATTTACTCCTGAGAAATCGGCCAGTTGTCAGTCTCCAGACCCCTGCTGCAGGGGCTGCGGGCAGAGGCCAGACCAGCCGTGCCATCTGGCTGTCACCAGCACTGGGACAGGGCTGTGCCACTGCAAGCCTGGACACCGCACGCCCACTTCCACAGCTGTGGCTGCTTCTGCCTCCAAGATGTGGCATCTCTGGTTAATACAAAGTAATTCCTCGTCCTCCAAGAGATGTTCCAAGGGAGTGCAGAAGTGCTACCCCAGCAGCTCTGCAGTTTCTTGGTCTCCACCACTTGGTTCAGAAGGGGTGGCACAAGTGAGATGTACCCGATTCAGCCATCGGCACAAATAGCAACCCCGATGATCAGCTAAGAGCAAGGATTAGTCATGGGAATTTATGGGGAAGAGAAATCCCACCTTTCTGCACTGGTGCAGCCATTACAGCTCGCTAATCCTCTAGCTTGGGCTGCACTTTCTGGTGCAACAGGAAAGGAAGTGTTTGAGCCCCATTACGGGCCAGGTGTGTCATGGGGTTGGGTCACTCCCATCTCCCACAGAGCTGCCTGGCTTTGCCGAAACACCTCTTTTCTGTTCCTTCCCAATAACATCATCTCCTGCCAATGCAATCTCAATGCTACGGCTGTTGCCACAAGAGTACGAACATCAACAACATGCAGTGGCCAGCGTATGCCAAGCAACCCGACAGCATTTTGAACAGTTACCCACTTACAGCAACTTGGCTTTGGTTTGTTCTCACAGTGCTCATCAGTCGAGCAACTCTCTCGCTCCCATTATGCAGCTCCGTCAGTTTCTTCTTCAGCACCGACTGCAACAGATCAGAAAGTATTTCAGAGAAGGAGTTGCCATGTCTGCTCTCAGCTGGGTCATGCTTACTGCAGTAAGGATCATACTTAAAGTTCTAAACAGCCTCTGTAAGCATTTAGTACTATTGATTTAAAACCTCCTACTCCTTAAACCTGACAGGATGTAGAAGTTCTCTCCCGCACACATGTGGCTTGTGGAGCCGGCACCCTCTCAGCAGCTCCACCTCTCCCAACAGAGAGGGACATGCTGCTGACTCACTCTTTCGATAAGACCCGAGTACTTTCATCAGCACAGCAATTCCCGGTGCTAAGAACAAACTTCATGTTAGCTCTCAGGTTGGACTTTGGGCATGAGGTTAATGCTACTGTTTGCCCCTCTAATTTTAACTGACAATTTTATTGCTCCGATGTGAATTACCTATTCCTTTAGTTCAAGATACTGCTAAGTTAAATCAGGGTGGACTTCTGAGGGTAAGCCGTATACACGCTCACCAAACAGATGGGATTTTGGTTACCTAAATGTTTCAAGCATGCTTCACTCATCTACGATATAATTTGCAGCTGCACCGTAAGATAAGGCGGACAGGTTTCCTTCTGTTCCACTCCATGGAGAATCTGCTCCTGGCTTTAATCTATGTGCTAGAGCTCTCCCTATAAGAAGTAAAGAGCAATGTCTGCCCACAGCCCCTCGGTCAGCCTGCGGTAAGGCCACGCAGCAAACCCCACGCAGCGAGCGGCAGCGAGGGCTCGGAGTTGCAGGTGACACCCGCAGAGGCGGGAGGCCTCGCTGGTCGGCCCAGCTCAAGACAGCAGCTGGCCATCAACCCCGCGACAGCACCTTCCCAGACCCCGAAGGCACAGTCTTGGAGAGAGGAGGAAAGTGCAAGGGACGACTCTGAAGATGCGCTCAAGCACAAGTTGGAGGGCAGGTAACAGCTTGCCAAGACGAGGCACAGTCCAGGTCTTGGTCCAGCCTCCCACCAGCACTCCACGGCCCACGACCCCAGCATCCAGGGATCTGCCAGGCCACGGCAGAGCGAACGGGAGCTCCGGGGTGCCCCGGGCAGAGTCGCCCGCCCCCCGCCCGCTCACCTCGGCGTTGCTTTTGGCCAGCTGCAGGGGGCTGGTGTGGCACAGCTTGTGCCCGAGGAGGCAGAGGGAGCAGATACAGCTGCCGTGCTGGCTGCAGAAGAACTCGAAGAGCTTGTTGTGCTGCGGGCACTTGCGCTGCTGCAGGTCGCGCAGGGGCGGGCAGAGCTGGTGGTCGCGGAAAGCGGGGCTGTCCTGGTGCGGCCGCAGGTGCTCGGGGCAGAAGGAGGCGGTGCAGGTCAGGCACGTCTGCACGGCCGGCGCCTGCAGGCAGCTGTCGCAGTAGATGGGGGGCGCCTCCGCCCCGCAGCCCGCCGCCGCCGCCGCCTCCTCCTCGGCCTCGGCCCCCCCGGCCCCGGTGCAGCCCTGGAGCTGCTCCACCACCCGGCACAGCACCGTGTTCTTCTGCAGCTGCGGGCGGCCCGCGAAGGTGGCCCGGCACTGCGGGCAGCTGAAGTTCTCCGACTGCCCGGCCCAGGAGAGCTCCAGGCAGGAGGCGCAGAAGTTGTGCCCGCAGGGCACCGTCACGGGGCTGCTGAAGAGGCAGAGGCAGATGGAGCAGGTCAGCTCGTCCTCCAGCCCCGCCAGGCCCGGCTCCATCGGCGACCGAGCCAACGCCGCCATCGCCCCGGCTGCCGCTGCCTCGGGAAGCGAGAAACGAAACTCGGGCTGGGGCTTTCCGGGAATATGCGTGCCCTGTCCCCGCCCCGGCGGGAGGGGCGGCAGCCCCGGACCGGCCCCCGGCAGCGCCCCGGGACCCGCCCGCCCGACGGGCGGCAGCGGCGGGCCGGGCAGCGCCGGGGGAGCCGGGCCGGGGGGGGGGGGGGGGGGGGGGGGGGGGCTCCGGGCGCCGCCGCCCTCCCCGCCGGGGCCGTGGGTGGCTGCAGGGCGGCTGCCGTGACTCGGGGGGAGGCAGCAGGGCCCCGCCGTCCCGCCGGAGGACCCCCCCGAGCCGGGGGGAGCCGCTGTGCCGCGGCAGGTCTCGGGTTTGGTTTGTAAAGCAAAGGGAATGCCTCGGGACGCGAAGGCCCACCGGAGTGCCCGCCCCGCCGCGGCGGGAGCGCTGCCTGCCGGCCGCCCCGCTCCCCTCCCGGACGGGACGCGGAGACTCCGGAGGCTCCGGCAGCTGCCTGCGCTCTTCGCCGCTGCCCGCGAGCGTGTGCTTGAGGCCAGGCGAGCATGTGAACCCCGGCTCTCACCGTGCGCCCGGCCAAGCTGCCGCCAGCCCCGGCTGCTGTCCTCCAAGCCACACTTAACCCGGCAGTTGAAGACCAAAGAAGCTGTTGTTGATCCAGTATTTGTAAGACGGGTTACTGCACTGTGAGTGTGGAAACTGCCTCAACAGAAGATACTGGCTCAATTTTTCTTTTTTTCCCTCTGTCTAACTGTTGAATAATTTCTGTTTCTACCACAAACATCGGATGCTGAATAGCGATGTGTGCAACTGCTCCTGTCTTAACTAACTTGACTCCAAATTCTTCCAGTGGCCTCTTCTGCCCTGTCTGCTGGTGTCCCAGGGACTGCCTCAGTGCCCTCCAGGCTTCTCCACTGACACCGGCAGCATGGATGAAATGGAGCAGCCTGGCACAAACCTGTGATCCCCCCCGAAGTTAAACAGAGCCTGGTGGTCTGCAGCAGAAGCAGCCATCTGCTCCCAACTGCATTTCCAGTGGCCAAAGGACACTTAGTGTGGAGAACTGCTGGTGTTCCTTGTAATGTCGTTAAAAAAGTATTAGCAGGGAATTGTGGGGTTTCTGTGTTGGCATTAGACCTCAGAGACTTCAAAAAATGTTCAGGAATCATATAAAGCACTCAAAAGAGGCACTGGCGGTCTGTCATAGTGCTTTTAAAGAAATCCCTAGCCCATCATTTTGGAAGACTAAATTATATCTGAGCAGTCTTTGTAAACCTACGTTACACAGATAATGTTGACTTCTACCTACATCAGTGATCTGCTCCTGTCTCGTAACACTCCTGCAGGATGAACTGGGGAGGGGTCTCATGTCACGGGCTTTATTCACTCGGTGATGGTGCAGAAAGGACAACAGGAGGCGTTCAGAGCTGCCGTGGCTTTGGCAGAGGAGCGCAAGTTCAGGGATCAAGTATGTAATCTGCTTGAGGGTGGAGGAGTTTCTAGGAGATGGACATGGGTCCACTTACACACAGCTTTGATGCGATATGCAGAGCAGGACTTTGTAACTGCTGCCGGAGGGGATGGAAACACCTGAGCTACCTCAGAGGTGTTGCTCGACAGTGACTGCAAAGGAACGTTCTTCCTGAGCTGTGTGGCGTGCGTTACCCGAGACGGGACCCAAGTGCAGCTGTTAATTCTGTTCTCATTTTTCTGTACAACATTTATTTTCATTTAATTTCATTTTTAAAATTTCATTTCTATACAACATTTCTTATTTTTCTATAGGTGAATGAAGCACTTCTTCCTGGGCTTATCTGGACTAGGCCACGCCATCTTTCAAAGGCTCAACATCTTCCCTGTGTTTCCTGCAGCACTCATCTGGTATCTAACTCATGCAGGCAAAGGTATGCAAACATAAAGGGTAAATATACACCCTCACAATCGTTATCTTTCGCTTCTGGAGCAGAACACGGGATATTTACAGTTCAGATGAGCAATTTAAGTTCTCCATTGTCAGAGAGCTGGAGATTCTGAGTAAGCCCAACCACTCCTGCCATCTAAAAACCAACAATATTTAACGTTTAAAAATATGGAAGAAATTTACCATTTAAATAGGTACTGGAGTTACTACTCTCTTTGCTTCCTTGCAGGTACTTGAGAACGTCTTCACGTGGTTCTGAACTAAATCTAACCCTTTGCCCAGATATTGTGCGTTGAAAGCGCTGGAGTTGGAGCAGGAAGTCAGAAGCACAGCAGAACAAATTGTGCCTCTCTACATGTGGCTGAGCAATCATCAAGACACATATTCTGACATTCTTTGACTTCTTTGGATTTAATATTCCAAGGTATGATTTTCCCATCAAAATGATAAATAACCCCAAATTCCTAAAGAGCTGACACCTACTCAGCATAGTCACAGCAGAGAACTCTCAGGTCTTCAGGATCTCTTGATCAGGTTCTGGCTGCCAGCCTCTAGCTGCAGGCACCCATCGTGTCTGTAGCCCTACAGCGTGTTGTGCATGTGACAGCAGCTTTCTAGCTCAAACACATCCTCACATTTTGAGTCATGAGACTAGAATTTGGTAAAAAAAAAAAGTAACACTTTTAAAACAAGCCCATAATGCTAAAATGCGTAGAGGGGGGTGGGAAGGAGCCCCCAGGACTGGCAGCTGGGGCTGCCCCAGCAATGGGGCTTGCAAAGGACCCCAAAACTCCAGCGACAGAAAGCAAGGAAAAAGGGTTTGTTCAGAGCGTCACCAGCTCTCTCTGGCATTCACGCGCGCATTCTGCCCCAGTCTGCGTTTGTCACCCATTTAGCACCCCAGCCCTGCCCTGGCTGCCTGCGTATGAGGAACCTTGTGCGTGGCTCTGTCAAGAGAAGGCGCATGGGTGTGACAGGGAGGGCCATCAACCAGCTCCGTCAGATGGCATTTACTGGATTTGATGTACATTATGCATTGAAACAGGAGTTTCTCCTACACTTGATAACAATGGGTAAATAAAACTCAAGATTTTATCTTCAAAACATCCTCCCTCGGGGGAGGGGGGTGGTATTTGTTTTTAACCATCTGTTACAGCCAGAGGGACCCTCTAGCCAGCTCATTTCCAGCCAAAATGCACTGTAGGCAATTGAATAAGGTGAATCCTGCTCTAAAATGCTGTGAAATACTTGTGTTTGGCTTTTTCAATTTTGTAAGAATTCAAAATTAACAATTTCCTTTAGAAAGAAATCTCCTCATTAATCCCAGCTGTCTCAGCATGATTGTGCTAGAGTGCCTGAAATTTTCTTTTTGTCCAGTTCGCAAGAATACCCAGGCATGAATCCAACCATCCATTTCTCCAAAAAACAAATTTTAACATAAAATAATGGCAACTAAAGAGAACCACAATACACAAATCAGTTTTACTCTATGAAAATTATTCCTCCACAAACAAGACACTTTAATAGGGATAACGCAAAGGTGTGCAATCTCTTTATGCAATTATGCACTAGTTAGAGTACATGTTAGCTAAACCATGATGTACAATTCTACAATTGCTTGTTTGTATCTAGGTTTTTTTTTTTTCCCCCCATGTCCTCTGTTTAAGAGTCAACTACCCAGGACAGGGATTGTCTTAAATGGTAAGACTTGCCAAGATGCAAGTACTACATGGGTACGAGGTACTACCTCAATGCTAAGAATCGGCAGAGATGTCAGTGAAGCGTATTGCCACCACCTGGCGACCCACTCTGCTATTAAGAAGGAAAGAAGAAAGCCAGCACAGAAACTTCAGCACATAAAGGGCAAAAAGGTTCGCTTCAGAACAAGCAAACAGGTTTTCAGAGCCTACACAGATTAACACAGTGGGACACAATTTTGCCAGGGATTCATGTTATATTCCACTCATTGTAGGCAAAGCTGACAGTTACCAGTACTATTTATCTGCCTCTCAAAATTACAGAAGTGTGAAATCCACAAGCTTTTCTTGACATGTCCAGGTGAACCCTGTAAATAACTGCAAGGTCACGGCATTTGTATCACGCTCTGCAGCTGTAGAGGAAGAGAGGTGCATTTCATCAATATTCATATTTAATTTTTAAATGTTTCTATCCTTACAGCAAACTACCTCTGAATGGCAACTATACAGCTCCAGCCAAACCCAGATGTTTAGATGGAATTACTGACAGTACAAGGTCATATTTCATCTTTTTGATTAAACCATTCCAGTTCTGCAGCTCGCAGCTGTAGGATATAAAATTGTTATTAAGCTTCCATTAAAAAAAACCCACAACACAGATCTATATTAAAGACTTCCTATAATAAACAAAGTATTCCATATTACATAAAAACATATACTAAGAAAAAAGTGTTTCTTTTGGCATAGTTTCTTTTTAAAACCATTTATTAAAAACACCCACCAGTGCATCTGCTGCCCTCAGAACTAGAAGCCAGCATTTCACAAAACAAGTCCGTACCATTATTTACATTTGTTCACATTAGATTGTTCCATTTTCAATGCTGGATCCGTTAACTGGAGGCTCAACAATCAGTCTTGGCTCTATCAGGGCATCCCAACTTTCAGTTATCTGAAAATGAAACACAGACAATATCTGGCATGTATGAGCTATACGGACCGATGCAATTTCTCCTGCATTATGCTTTGTTTAGACTTGAACAGCACTACCGAACGAAGATCACAGATCCTTCATGTGATTCGTCGATCCTAGTGACCCTCAACCTGCCTGACATCCTGGGTAAGGAAGGAGGCAGGTAAGAAAAACAGTGCATGGAATGAACAACCTTGTAAGAGCTGAGCAGAGTAGGTAGAGTACTACCGAGGCCTGATATTGTTTATTAGCCAAAGCAAAAAGTTACACAGTTTGACAGCTGTTTTTGAATCTAGTTAATTGAATAACATGCAATAAGTGATTCTTATCTTGTAATCATACACATTCTTGCTAGAAAGGAACAATTACTTTTGCTTCCATTTTAGTCAGATGCATTATTATAAAGGGAATCTCACCAAGATCAATGGAGTCATAAAGCAGGGCATGTATCAGCTACACAAAAGTTGTAACAGGCTTCAGAAGAGGACACCCACATACCTTTGTGTCCTGGGGAACAGCGTACTCTATCAGTTCTGCTCCATCTGCAGACTGGTAAACCAGATCGAATTTCCCTGGCTCTTTAGCAACTGAAAAACAAACAAACAACTCCATTAACTATAAGCAAAAAGGTTTAAATGTTTACTGTATTTAGAAAGCGGTATTTGGGTTCGTAACTGTAACAAAAAAAAAAAATCTGAGGTGGAACTGAATACTACACACCAAAATTAAGGTAATTACCTAATGTAACTATATGCATGAAAAAGCTAATCAACAACACGCTGTCTAAATTCGAGAAAAAATCCTCACATGATGATGATTCATTAATTGTGGCTTAAATGGCAACCGCAGTATATACATCCAGTTGCAGAGACCTTCATAGTTTCAGGTGTCTGAAGTGCACTTTGTCATGCAGGGACTCAGTTCCACATCCACTGAAGACAGTGGCTTCACTGATATCACAAAGCATGGCCCTATGATCTAAAATTTTCTCTGTAATTCCATAATAATTTTTTTTTCAGGAAATGAAACCACAGTGGAGATGAGTTACTGACTCCTCATACTGACTGGACAAATCTTATTTTGTAAATACCTATGAGCACCTTCAGGACAACTCGCAAGTGTTAGACTTCTCAATTTAAACAGACTTTTTAGGGAGGGAGTGAGGAGGGGAGGGGTGTGTTGAGAAGAAGCCCAAGGAAATTAGAAATACTCCTGAAACACAAACTGTGCCTCAGACTAGCTGTTTTCCAAGTGATGCACATGACAACAAGCATTTGGTGTCCCAGGGTACGTACGTTGTTCTGCTGATGACGAAAGGATCTCAAGCTCGATCTGTTTTTCATTAGCATTCCAACTGATTATTTTCCCCTCCTTCATAAAGCAAAAAGAAAAGAATCAGACAAGATATACTTCAGCACTAGGTAACTGTTCCGTATTACAACCACCACAATACTAGATCACAGTTAGAGGAAGTATATCTGTCAAATTTTAATCTATGTACAAAATCTGCGAAGTATTAAATCTCAACAATCTGCAGTTACTGCCATCAATAAACCAAATTTTACTTGCATCGGTTTCACGGATTTGCCTTGACTTCAGACAGCAGCAGACTTGAACACAGCCACATTTTTCTACTTGAAGGTCTGCATTTTTTCTCATCTCTAAAATATTAATGATCATTAATAATGATGCGGGTTTAGGTTTTTTTTTTTTAAATAAGCAAAATACTACACAACATCAAAATACTTAAGCCTTACCTCACCTGTAATAGTTCTGTGAGTGAATTAAGGGAGGAAAGAAGAACAGTACCTTATAGTCTGAAACTTCAGGACTGTAATTTTCAGTTAGTTCCAAGCGCTGTTGAATGAAATACAAATAATAAATTACAACTTTTCCTGATTCTTGATGATGCCACCTACACCCAGACATGGTTTCTTCAGCAAGAAAGTGCAAGAACCATGTATCCAACTCCTGGATCCTGACGCCTAACAGTCACAGGTTGTCTTCCAGGACTCACTGCTCCGAAGCATTTATGGTCAGGTCAGGCTGTGTAAGGAGATCAGGGAGACGGATCCCAGCCTCCTCAACTGCAGTGATTTCATTTTCATTTACTTTTTGATTGTGCAGTGAAGTCTAATTATCTGTATGGCAAGATTTGCAATAATACTGTAGAAATGCTATAGAGAGAAATAACAGAGAATTTTGTTTTTATAGCATCTACTTTTAATGCTGACTTTCCTTGCATGTTGGAAGGAAAGGGGTAGCATGCTTCTTTCCGGCATTCTTATTTAAACATAAACCTTGAAAAAGTGCCCACAGCAGAGAGACAGACACTTTGTGGAGAACATTCTGTTATTTGTGCACTGACTTGTGTGCTAGCTAAGAGAGTTTTTGTACAAGCATACACAGAAATTCACACTGAAATGACAGTGGAAACAACATTTCTTTGTATTATACAAACACAGGATGTCTAAAGAAATGCATTTAACTTACACACATGCTCCAAACCTTTGTAAAAACCAACATCAGACTTTACAACAAAAGAATTTTTTAGAGCTGACAACAGAAGCTGTAACGGGTTCTGTTGTATCGGAAACTATCAGGTCAGAAAGACAGCAAGAGAGAAGCGAATGCTTTCAGAAATGCCTACAAACATTAGACACAAGACATTTTAGGTGCTGAACCTAAGTTTTTAAAACTTAGTTTTAAGTTTTTTAAAAAAAGTTTTTAAAAAAGAGCAAATAAGTAGGATGAAGACTACTTCCTAACTCACTTCTAGGTTGATGGTTCCAGACCAATGTAAAATTAAGCTCTTCAAGTGTAAGCTTTTGGCTGTCAGGACTATGCTATCTGTAGTGTGTCCTGGAAAACTTACAGTGGCCCAAATGAAACTATTTTAGCCTGCTAACATTCAATATTTTACAAGTTCTTTACCTTGAAGGCAATTCTTTCTCCCACTTGTGGTGGGGCAGCTAGAAGAGGTAACACACTATAGTCTCTCTTGGGGACTTCCACCGGATTCTGTGGAAAAAAAACAGTAAACCCATTGATTTAATTACTGTATTAATAAAACCAGAAGACAATGTAAGATGTTCTGAGAAGAGTAAGATACATATCCGAGTGCTTTGTTTTGAGATATATAATACAATCACTTAAATATTGTTTCAGAAACAGTTCCTCAGGCTGCTAAATGGAGATACAGTAAATATCAGGTTTACTAAGTCAAGATCAACCTTTATCCTACTAATCTATTTCTGCTTTTACAAATTACTCTAATCCTACACATATTTTGTATAGTTAAAGCTGCAAGAGAAAGGTGACCTATGACTGCGTAAGCCACTCACCTGGACAAGAACAGAAGTGTTTGTCGCAGCTTCATTTAACTGCCTCTGTTTCTGGCCTTCACTGCTGTAGTTATAGAAGAAGCCAGGGTTTGCTCCTCTCCCACGGCCTTGGCCCCTCATCATCCCACGAAACCCACGGCCCCTAGGTCCTCTCCAGAAGTTATCCTCTCCTGTTCCACGCCCCCTTCCACGACCTGGACTGGCAAGTGGTCCTTGAATACTGGTTGGCAACTGTTTAGTACAGTTTCTTACTATGGAATTACTCAGTCCAGTGTTTGCTGTGGGTTTTTTAATAACAAGCGTTTCTGAATCTGAACTATCAGACTCTGAAGAGGAGGTCTTTGCTTTGGGAGCCTTGGTGGTACTGGTCTTTACAGCTGCCGCATTGTTAGGCAGTGACTTTTCCTTTGCAGTACCGTCTTGCGCTGTTGCCACTTTCTCATCCTCTGTACTTGAGTCAGAATCTGAACTAGAGGACTGGGATTTTTTAGTTCTTTTACTAATTGCAGTCTTAGTGGAATTTTCAGCGTTAGACTTTACAGTCACTTTATTAGAAACAACAGTTTTCACATCAGAATTTGCAGCAGCTTGGGATTTGTCTCTGGGAAGTGTTGCCGCTACAGGTTTATGGGAAGATTTATTTTGCTTTAAGTTTAATTCACTGCTGTCACTGTCAGACGACTCGCTGGAGGAATCTGAAGCTCCCACCCTCTTTTTTCTAGCCTGTGTTGTGAATTTTTTGGTGTTATTTTTACCAGAATTTAGAGAAGAGCTCTCATTTGCCTGTTCTAAAGCTGTCTTTGGTGCAGCGGCCTTTATCTGCTTTTCATCTTTTTTTTTTGTTGCCAACTGTTTCTCCCTCTCCATTTTTTTAAGCTGTTTAGATTGGTCAGTAGAGCTCCCTTCCTTACCTTCTGTGAGTCTATTTCTTCCACTAACTTCTTCCTTTCTTTTTCTTTTCTTGTACCTTTTTTGAGAGTCACAAATATCTACAGAGGTCTCTTCCCTACAAGAGGAATACTCAGGATTATGTTTACTCTTTTTCTTTTCCCTTTTATGCTCGTCTTCTCCATTTCTAGAGCATTCTTCCTCGTCCTGCTTTTGTCTACGCCTTTTTTTGTCTTCTTTTGGTGCATAAGAGAAGCCATCATCTGTCTCTTCAAAATCATCTGCGACAATCTCTTCCAATTTTACTCTGTCAGAAAAACCGAACAAAAACCACCGTTCAGCATAATTAACATCTTTTTCCTGAGCTGCTGAGCTCAGGTAAGGCGGTCTTTCGGGAGCGGGGATGCTGCGCCTGCTCGGGAGGTTCAGCTGTGGACTTCAGCGCCGTGCCGGAGGCACTCTGCAGAGCACGGGCTGCTACCCCAAGCCAAGGCTGCCGCCGGAGCCTCACCCGAGGGCACGGGCGCTGCAAGGGCTGTGGGCGCAGACCCGCTCCGGGCAGGCCGCGGGAGCGCCGGGGGACGGAGGCAGCGCTCTCCTTCCGTCCCTGAGGACATTCCCAAGCTCGTGGCTCTCTCCAGCCCCTTTCAGACACCCCGGGCCCCCTCGGGCGCCGCGGGCTGTGGGGAGCGGTGCCCGTGAGCACCCGGTTCCCGCTCCAACCCCAGAGAGCCCCGCAGCGGCGGGAAGGGCCGCGGGGCGCTGCTCCGGTCACCGGCGGAGGGCACCCCCCAGGCCCCGCCCGCGTCCCCTTCAAGCCTGCAAGGGGTCCCGTCCCGCCCCGGCGCCGCGCAGCCCCCACCGTACCGGAGCGAGTCGTTGTCCCGCACGAGGCGGGCACTCTCGGTGGGGGGCAGCAACGCCCCCTCCAGGAAGAGGCTGAGGCGGGCCCGGCGGCTGAAGCCGAACCTGTGGCGGATGAGGCTGACGAGGTCGGTGACGAGGCGCACCTGGCTGGGCTCCAGCAGCAGCCAGCACAGCGCGCAGCCCGGGCTGCCCGGCGGCGGGTAGTCGAAGAGCAGCCGTAGGCGCAGGGCACCGCCGGCGGCCGCCGCCATCTTGCGGGAGAAACGCTGCCGGGGAGGGGAGAGGGCGACGGTGCCGCGCGTGGGACAAAAAGGGCGGGCGGCGCGCGAGCCTCGGCCGCAC
Organism: Phalacrocorax carbo; assembly: GCF_963921805.1. Taxonomy (NCBI): domain Eukaryota; kingdom Metazoa; phylum Chordata; class Aves; order Suliformes; family Phalacrocoracidae; genus Phalacrocorax; species Phalacrocorax carbo. Next base: position 4,782,540 of record NC_087528.1, read on the forward strand.
CCCCTGCGGGCGGGACGGGGCGGGGCGGGCACCCGCGGGTCCCCGCGCACGTGACAGCGCGGCGGCGGGAGGTGGCGGCGGGATGTGGCCGCTGCGCGCTGTGGCGGGGCTGGTGCCGCTGGTGCTGGCGGCAGGTACGGGGACGCGGACATGGGCACGGGGCGGGAGGCTGTGCTCTGCGCCGCGGCCGTGTCCCGGGCGGTCCCGGAGCGACTGCCTCCGGGCACGGCTTGTCCTGCTGCCGGGAAGGGGCCCGGGCTGAGCCGCGGCCGGTTCCCGAGCCTCGCCGCGGCCGTCACCGCCTCGCCGGCGGGTGGTCACCGGGGGAGACGTGGTGAAAGGGGTGGCAAAAGCGCCGGTGCTGCGGGGTGCGGGGTGGGAGCCCCGGCGGGAGCGGGTCGAGCTCGGGGCGGGCCCGTGCGCGGTCGCAGGCGGCCCCGGCCAGGGCTGTCGCCGTGTCTCCGCTGTCTGACCGCGGGACTGGTCTCCTCCCAGCCCGGCTGACTGCGGTCTGCGCTCCGCGGGGCCCCAGGGAGCCCTTTCGGAGCAGGAACGTGGAAATGCGGGTCCCAGTTGATTCATCTGGGTAAACTGGGTGTGAGAGGCTCCGCGCAAACCAGGGCTGCGCTCCTCATGGCTGCTTTGCTGTGAGCTCTCGTCTGTCCTTCCTGAAAAAGACCCCCGTCCGTTCCCTGGCAGCTGGGGGCTGATGAAGCCGTGTGCGCCAGGGTGCCTGTCAGCGTGAGGTTGTTGCGGTGCTGATACTGGCTGGCGGGAGCAGGGGTCCCCGGCCCGTGGGCAGTGCTTCCCCGGCGAGACCCTTCGGGTAGGGGGCTGCAAGGGGCAAAACAGCCATATTGGGGTGTCGGTGCTGTTGCAGTGAGGGCTGATGCTGTCTGCTCCGATAAAACCTGTCGAGCGCTGTGTCCTGATCAGCAAAGCCTGGGCACTGTAGCTTGAAAAAGCCTTATGGCTGCTTCTCCAGTGGACTGCTGCCTTCTGTCATGAAGGCTGCAGCCAAGAAGGCCAACAGGGTGCTGGGTTGCATCAAAAAGGGCATCGCCAGCAGAGAGAAAGAAGTCATCATCTGTCTCTACTCAGCGCTTGTCAGGCCACACCTGGAGTGCTGTGTACAGTTCTGGTCCCTGCTGTACAAAAAGGATGTGGCCAGGCTGGAAGGGGTCCAGAGAAGGGCCACCAAGATGATCAAAGGACTGGGAAGCTGCCATATGAGGATAGGCTGGGAGAGCTGGGTTTGTTCAGCCTTGAGAAAAGGAGGCTCAGAGGGGATCTCATCGCTGTGTACCAGGACTTCAGGGGTAGCTACAAAGATGATGGAGACTCCCTTTTTACATGGAGTCACATGGAGAGGACAAGGGGGAACGGACACAAGTTGCTCTTGGGGAGATTCCGATTGGACACCAGAGGGAAATTTTTCACAGTGAGGACAGTCACCATTGGAATAATCTCCCCAGGGAAGGGGTTCACTCAGCAACGTTGGACACCTTCAAGAGTCATCTGGACAGGGTGCTGGGCCATCTTGTCTGGACTGTGCTCTTCCCAGAAAGGTTGGACTAGATGATCCCTGAGGTCCCTTCCAACCTGGGATTCTGGGATTCTGTGTGATTAAGGAGATTAAGGGGTGCAGTTTCGAAGGTCTGTTTCTGGGAAAGTGTCTGTCCTAGGTGGAGAATAGATGGACTGCTTAAGTGAATGAGACTCTACTGACTTGAGTTTAAGATTAGATCTTGGGTTCATTTAGAAGTGACCTTTCTGTCTATCTTGCACTTAATCTCCTTGGGGACTGTAAAATGATTTGATCTTCCCAGAGGCTAAGATCAAAGAGTTGGATCCCTGAGGGAGCCGTGGTGCCCCTGTGTTATCCCACCACCTCTAGTCGGGCTGTGCTTTCAGCCCAGGCCTTCAAAAGACTTTAAATGTTTCCCTGGTAGAAAAATTTATCCTAGCTATTGGGCTGCTATTTTGGTGGCTGCTGTACAGTCAGGCCCTGATAAGTAAGCACTTAATTACACACTTCATTCATTGATGATAACTCAGCTGTGTGGGTGTAAGTATAGGCAGGTTTCTTATAGTAATTTTCTTAATGGAAGTGCTTCTAATTATCACACCTCAGATTGAAATGTAATGTTTTGGAACAAATCTAGTGGAAGGCTCAAAGATGAGCCTTTTATATCTGGCTGACTTTTATGTTTATTTCTGCCTCCAAGGTGTAGTTCTGAGGCAATCCCAAGAGCCCAATGAGCGGTGGGGATATGTGCAAGTTCGAAGTAAGGCCCACATGTTCTGGTGGCTCTACTATGCAAATAACCCAACCAAAGACTTCACAGAATTACCTCTCATCTTGTGGCTTCAGGTGAGGTTTGGTGAAAGACACTTAAATGATAATGCTTTCCCTCTGTGCCTGGATCAGCCTGACAGGTACCTTACAGCCCTACAGAAATAGGTTTCAAAATCAATTTGCCTTGCGAGCGAGGTATTCAGGCTAGGAAGAAACCACGAAAATACCATTCTGCAATTGTGGGGTGCCCTCAACTGCTCAGCTTCCATCAAGTTAAATTGCAGAAATAGAAGTTGTTCTTATCTTTTATACAACAGCAGTGGGTTTTGTGCCAGACTCTACAAGTATGTTGTAGCGTCACAGCTCCTTTCCTGAAGAGCTTGCAGTCTAAACAACGCTCAGAGAGAGAGTAGATAAGACAATCAGAGAGTTAGAAAGACTTCTAGATGGAAGCAAGTAAGAGAGACTCTGGTCCCATTCAATCACAGTTTGATAAAGGGAGTGGCGTGTGCTCTACATTCGCTTCCAGCAGTACATTTCAGAAGTTAATGTAGAATATAATCACTTGATGACTTGGTCTTTTTCCTTCTGGGTTATTCAGGGTGAAACGCGCACGCTGTACATGCTGATAAAACTAATGACTTGCAAGCCTCTGTAGATAGCTAACTTTTGCGTTCGCATTAAGGGAATAAGGGGAAGGGTTTTCAAACTGCACTCCCATAGCATGCAACTCATTAGATGCTTTCACAAGTGGGTAATTGCTTCTCTGTTTAAATTCTTGCTTTCAGAAATGGTATGTGTACGTATAATGAAAGACAATGAGGAAGAAAGCCTCATTTGCAAATTAACATGTAGTGCAAAAGCCACTTTTTAAAAACTTACAATCTGTGATTCTGCTTACTGGCTTGCTTTTATTTTTGTGCTATCTGTCACTTCTATACCATGCTGCCTTTTAACTTATTTGTCATTTGGTGTTTCCCCACAGGGAGGCCCAGGAGCTTCAGGCTGTGGATTTGGGAACTTTGAAGAGATTGGCCCATTAGACAAAGAAATGAAACCAAGAAATACAACCTGGGTATAGTAGAGAGTTCAGGTTCTAATAATTGATGGCAAAATGTTTGTTGCTTGTGTAAGCAGATGATTGCTATCATTGCAGAACAGTTTTCATTTAAAATTCAATAGAACTATGATATTTTGTCTTAAAATAGTGCGGTTAATGAAATGGCTTATATGAATATCCTTGTTAAGAACTGAAGAATATACCTATTAATTTGATGTGATGGAATATGTCTGAGCTTCCATGAATTTGTGAATTGCAGATGTCTGGGAAGCTGAGAGCAGGGAAATTCTAGCAAGATGTTATTTCAGATCATAGCTTCATTGCATACAGTCATAGAGGTTTTTCTGGATGGCAGGCAGCATATAACCACTGGCTCATAATTACAAGTCCAGTGTGGCCTTCAAGGCAAAACAAAGTACAGCTGCCTATGAAGGTAGAAGTTGATTCAATGAATATTCAATGTATTTGCGCTCTGAGCTACCGATAGTCTAACTACTCTGGAGTTCCCTAGATCATATGGGTGATCTGCCCTGGGATTTTTTGGGTCCCTTTCTTGTTGCAGATTCAGCAAATCAAAAGACCTTATGTTGTACCTCTTTATTTGTGAGCCTTACTGCTTTGAGCCTTGCTAGCTATCTGTGTGCTGATCTATTGATTTTTATCTGTACACCTGTAGCTATACAACCATGGCATTTGCTATAGCAATTTCACGAAAGCCCAGCAACCCAGAAAAAAATCCCTCTTATTTTACGTTTTGACAGACAAGTCTCACCTGTACCATTCTCTGTTTTGGACTTGCACCTTATTTTTCTGCAGTCTCTTTCAGGGCTGGAGATTTGGTGGCTCAGTTAAACATTTGTGCCATCAAAACTATATTTTGTGCTGGTGCTGAACTGAGGTTTCACATAAACCTTCTTTCTGCTTGTACAGTTGCAGGCAGCCAGTATCTTGTTTGTGGATAATCCTGTGGGCACTGGATTCAGTTATGTGGATGATTGTAGCTTGTTTGCCAAAAACCTTACCACAGTAGTTTCTGATATGATGGTTTTTCTTGGAGAATTCTTCACATGTAGAACAGAATTCCAGGTAAGTGATTTGAATTCTTGGTTAGAATAATTTTTTTTTTTTTGCTTTTAAACAGATCTCAAAAGGAATTAGTGAACAGCTGTCCAGATGGGCAGTGTTTGCTACTAGGTAGCATGCATTTCGTGGGAATCAGTGCAGGTATAACGCCTGCCTCATATTTCCCACAGTTCAGAAGTATAATCTTGAATTCGTTGCTAGTTAGATAACAGTGGGGTGGATTATTGTCTATCATGCGATCCGAGAAGCATGTAGGATCATGTTTACTTCTAGTTCCAAAATAATTAAGTGCCTGCTTCAAAATTTCCCCCAGTAAATTCACCGGGATGTTACAGAAATCTTATCTGCAGCTTAGAAACAGAAAAATATCCAGTGTTTGATAGTGAGCGGTGAAGAGCCAGTGCCTGGGTTCTGCGGGATGTGGGAGATGGCTGGAGGTGTTTTCTGCCCTCTGTCCAGGGGGTTCATTGTGTGGCTTCTCTCTCTTCAGACCATTCCATTCTACATATTTTCTGAATCTTATGGAGGTAAAATGGCTGCTGGCATTGCTTTAGAGCTGTATTCGGTAAGTAGTTGAAGGATGTAGTTAACTTCACTTAAAAACGTGGTATTCTACAAGTACTTACACTATCCCTGTTGCCTAATTCAGACTGCTACCTATTTTTTCCCCTTAAAGAAAACTGGTTCAGGAGTCATGAATATCTAACTAAAAGTTGATTTTTCCCCCCCACTCTCTTATTCACCAAGGCTGTTCAAAAAGGGACCATAAAGTGCAATTTTATGGGGACTGCTCTTGGAGACTCATGGATTTCTCCTTTGGGTATGTTTAAAATCCTCAGACTGTAGGTAGTTTGCTGTTACTGTTTTGTTTGGGGGGGGTTTTACCATTCCATGGGTACCTAGAGTAAAAAATGCCAGCCCTGCCTTAAGTAAATTAAAATTCTAGTGAGTCTGGTTAATCAAAAAGAAATACTTCAGTATTGCAAGCTGTGATTGAAGTATCTACCTTTAGAACATATCTAGATTATGACAAGTCAGAGAGCAAAGTCGGTGAGGAGCATATTTGCATTTGAAGTGGGGTGGTGGTGAAATGCCCCTACGCATTTCTACAGCCTCTGAGGTGTTTTGGTGAGAGTACTGCACTTAAAATATAGCCACCAAATTATTCACAAGGTTGCAACTGAGGTTGTCTCTTTCTTTTCACAAGAAGACCATGTGCTCACAGACCTGGAAGACATAGGGTGTGTGTCTGGTGGAGGGCAAAAAACAAATTGAAGGACTCTTGGTCCTTCAATGAGATTTGCAAGGGCAGGCTCCACAGATTCTCTGCAGTGTGGGACAATATCAAGCAAACTTTTATCTGTCCTAGGATCAGCTGATCCTTAAGACCTTATAAACAAATTTGTTATAAAACAGATTTGTTTAAAAACTATATTTTTGACCCCTGTAACTTCTGCAAACAGATCAGTTTAGACAATGCCCATTCACATGTTCTAGCAATGTGCTGCACTGTTGAGGTGAGAACATTTTGGTAAGGAACACGTCTGTTGCTTTAAATACATTCCACTGGTTAATAGTTAGGGGGTTAATGATGTTGCAGTGCTTTTATTGGTTCTCAGGATTTGTAAAGAACCTGCTCTGTGGTACATAACTTTTGGGCTAAACTGAGCTGACAGTACCTTTTTAGTGATTAATTAAACTCCATATATTTTTGTCACAATCATTCTTGCTGCAATAAAGTAAAGGAAGTCCCATATCAAAAACTTAGATATTTGAAATCTGTTCTGTTTTCTTTAGACTCTGTGATGTCTTGGGGGCCCTACCTTTACAGCACTGTAAGTACCACCTTAAACTCTTGGTCCTCACCTGATTACTTGTACTGTCACACAGTATAAATGGATGTTGTTTTTTAAGGTTAGCTCTTAGCCAGAATAAAACCTCGAATGCATGGAGACTGTTTGCTAGAAATTAATTTGAAATTGTTATTAAAACTGTGCTCCTTTATGTTTGTCTTCCAGTCTCTCCTTGATGATAATGGTCTAGCAGAGGTGACTGCTGTTGCCAAAGAAATAATGGATGCAATAAATAACAATCAATACGGGCTGGCCACTGCACTCTGGGGCAAGGCTGAAGGTGTCATTGAAGAGGTGAGGTCTTCTTTGACGAGCATAAATAACTAGCTGGTGCTTGGGGAGGCACACAATTTCAGGTTACCTTTTCTATGAGCACTGGCATTTAAACAAAACAGGAAAGGGTCCTCAGTCTTTGGAGGCATAAGCATGAGAAGAAAGTGCAAGTGATGGTGTGGCACTGCAGGCCACATCAGACTTTCATCTTTCCTGTTTTCTCAGTTTTAGCAGTTTAAAAGGTTCAGCTGTAGCCACGAACAGCTTGTTTAAGCGGAGGACCACTGAAATGAGGATGTGTGCTTTAGGTCATCTGGAACAGTGTGTTCTTAACACAAGAGGCAAAGACAGATGTAAGGCAACAAAACATGGAATAATAGTGGTAGGACTCAAATATGGGGTTATTCAGCCTGGAGGAGAGGAGGCTGAGGGGAGACCTTATCGCTCTCTACAACTACCTGAAAGGGGCTGTAGTGAGGGGGGGGTCGGTCTCTTCTCCCAAGTAACAAGCGATAGGACAAGAGGAAATGGCCTCAAGCTGCATCAGGGGAGGTTTAGATGGGATATTAGGAAAAATTTCTTCACTAAAAGGGTTGTCAAGAACTGGAACAGGCTGCCCAGGGAATGGTGGAGTCACCATCCCTGGAGGTATTTAAGACATGTAGATGTGGTGTTTAGGGACATGGTTTAGCGGTGGGCTTGGCAGTGCTAGGTTAACAGTTGGACTTGATGATCTTAAAGGTCTTTTCCAACCTAAACAATTCTATGATTCTATGAATCCAAACCCCTGCCCAGCCATTTTTGCCAGAATGTGTTTTATCGCAGTGCTGATGTGAAAGAGCTATTTGTTCACTGTGTGATTGTAAGAGGCAGTGGGTAGGGCAACCCACACGGCCTTGCAGTATTGCATCAAGGTTTCAACGTGGCACATCACTTAAATCTTAGCATGCAACTAGTCCCGTCGATTTCTATAGAACCCAGTTTCAACTTAGATGAGCTGTGCCCTTGAAAGCTTTGTTCTGAATATTGAAAACTGCATTCAGCAAGACACACATTTCAAGTTAATTTAGCATTTAAATATCTATTTAAATCTCTATTTGAAGAACTACAGTAGGTGCACAGGGTGGAAGGCAACCTTAAGTTGTGTCCTGTTACTGTGGGATACTGCATCTTGTTACTTAGCAAGTTCCGGCTTAAAAGATAGGTAAAGTTTTGCTCTTGTTTTTCCTGTTGAAGGGTTGCTCCAAAATCTCACTTTTTCCTGTTTTTTCGTTTTAGTGCAAGTAAGGCTCTGGCTTCCTCAGACTGAAAGATTAGTCTGGAGCTGCTTTCTTTTCTTGCTCTTTTTTTTTTGGTTTGGTTTTGTTTCGTAACTGACAGTGCCTTGCACATAGTTGGTTTCACTTCTTATTGTTTGAAAGGAACTTGTGGTTCCCATTTTGTGTTTCTCTTCAAGTATGCTTGTTGTCTTCTCCCAGTTGTGATACTGCTGTCAGGGTGCAGGCACTTCAGTTCTTTTAGGGTTGCTGTTGTGAGCTGATTTCTGACCTATGCATCTGAACTTTAAAGATTCAAACATTGAATAAAGCAGGGCTTCTAGTATCCTCAGTAACTAATGGCTACACTGATCACACTTGTCCTTTGGATGCAGACAGTCTGCTGTCTGCATCAGCGCTTTCATTCTATAATTCTTGGGACTCGTCCAGATGTTAGTAGTTCCAAAAGAGAGGTGGCTGATACCTATTACCACAGCCTTGAGGAGGCATTTTGAAGGGTTGTAGGCTGGGAGGATGTTGAGCAAGAGGCAGCATCAGGCTAGACTAGATCTAGCAGAAGAGACCATCTGACAGCATCATCTGGCATTGCATCTCTCTGTAATGAGTAATGAGAATCTGCAGTCATTTGCAGGGTGTAATGCTTCTTGTAGCTTCACATCCGTTTCAGAGCAGTAAATAGCATCTCTGGAATGACCCATGTGTGAACAATACAGCCTTGAGAAAACTCTTCTCCACTTCTCAAAGCAAACGTAGAACCAAAGTTTTTCCATAGTATCTTCCTGACAGGTAAAGTGGCAGGTCACAGGGTCCTTTATAAGGACTTGCATATCTCTTTTTTTCAGAAGAGAGTCTGTTCCTCAGAGTGAGAAATGTTTTTGTTACAGTGTTACTGAAATTATCTTGTGTTTTCAGAACACAGACAATGTGAACTTTTATAACATCATGACTAAGGAGGTTCCAGAGATGAAATCAAATGAACAAGAAAATCTCCATCTCAGTAAGTTGTATTTAAGTACTTGACCTTCTGAGGCCCTATATTTGCACTCGCATACCTTAAACTCTGATAGTGGGAACATCTTCAATTTAGCACATTTTTAAAACGGGACCTTCAGATCCAAAGGATATTGATATTCTCCTGAGCAGGTAAATAGGAATGTGGAACAACCCTTCTATAGATTACACCTCCACCTATACATCCTGCACAAATTTTCCCAAGGAAGTAGTCAGTATAATTGTGACACAGTTTTATGACCTTTAAGTTACTTCCTCTTAATGTCTTTCATTTCTGTCTTCAAGCTAGGACACAAAAATGTCCATCAATATAAATAATGTGATTAGGTTCTTTTGCTCCATGATGTTCATGCATCAAACACATGTAGAGTTTCTTTCAAGCTCTTCGTGTCTTTCTAGTGGCTTCAGCAGGGAAGGTGAACGGCACAGTTAACTCCCAAAAGTAAAACATTGCAGCTCAGAAATAGCTACTCTGTTGAGGAGAAGAAATCGTGTCTGTACCAAGTGGCTGCAGCAAAACCTGGTCCCTGAAAAAGTGCTGCATTAGCCAAAAGTAGAAATGGATGGTTGGGTTCTTCCTATATCATCCCCTGACCTAAATAAGGGTTGACTTCAGTGGTTTCTAGTAAAAGTAAGCAAATCTCTCTCTGTGGTGTTGTATTGTCATTAGAAAAGTGTTACAGTCCATGACTGCAACACTGAAAATTGTTATCTATGCAGGATGTCTTAAATGTGTCGCTAATCAAAGTGTGTTCTCCCGTTTTCAGTGCGACTTTACCAGCGCCATGTCAAAAATATGGATAAGGACAGCCTAAATGAATTGATGAATGGACCCATCAGAGAGAAGCTAAAAATTATTCCTGACTGTGTGAAATGGGGAGGTACTTTCCTGTCTGTTAGTGTGGATCTAATGAGTGCATTATTGCCTTTTACAGAATTGCAGTCTGTAGGAAAATACTTTACTGTAGTAAGCAGTGACGTTAAATTGTCATTATCCTTGTGCCTAAGAAGAGGACTTATTCTCAGAAATGAACATGTAATGGGGCAGCCCTATGAGAGCAGATGTGGTTCTGGTTCCGATTCTGCTGCTTCTGTCCATTTTTACTCAAGCAGCTAAAAATACAGGGGGAGGAAGATGGTCTTCTGTGTCCTAGCAGCTGGCTTCTCTTTCATGCAATCTCACTGAAATTCCTGTCAGCTTCTCTGCCAGAAATCTGGTATTGTGTAATGCTGCATGGTGTTGAGCGGAGAGTGTAAACCAGAAAGGAAGGCTTAAAGGACTGATGCCAGCACCCTGTATGTGTATAATGGGAGCCAGAAGCTAAAATGCTGTGTGTGAGCTGCAGTAAGAGCATGCCTGCTTTCCAGTTCTCTTTAGTTCCTCAGACTTATAAATCAGTGGCTGATGCTTTGGGCTAGGACTGTTTTTTATGCAGCCATGAACTGTATTTTAGGACCCTTAGCCGGTTGCTTCTGTCCCAGCTTGGGAATGACATTCTTCATCAGTTAAAATTTGTCTTCTTTCTGGTTCCAACTAGGTCAATCCAGAGATGTTTTTGAGAACATGGCTGAGGACTTCATGAAACCTGTCATTGATATTGTTGATCAGCTTTTGGCAGCCAACATCAATGTTACAGTCTATAACGGGCAGCTGGATCTCATTGTTGACACCATGGGTAAGGGAGTTGACTGGGGCTGGGGGCAGAACACATGACGAGTAGAATGTGAATTTGCCAGTAATATTGGTACCTGGATCTCTCCGGGCTTCTGTGCAAATCTCCTACCTACCTGGCAACAATTAAATACTACAGTCATAAATGAGCAGCTCTTAGCATGTTTTGTTTACATCCCTGAGAGAGGCAATTCCTTTAACTCTATTTTACTGTTGGGAAATGGATCTGCAACATCAATAATTGCTTGTTTCATTGAAGCCCATAAGTAGGTAGGTAGCCAATAATTCATTTAATTCTTCTGGACAGACACATATGTATGTATGTATGCTTATTCATAAATGAAGAATGAGGATAGATGAATAACTACATGGAGATTATCCTCTCTTCTGCTGTACCTTGAAGATCCTGTTCTTTGGGGCAAAGGTCATACCTTGCAACAGATTTGTGCCCCATACAGGTCAGCCTTCACTGAGTGGCCTGCAGCAGAGAGCATGGTGCAAGGTGAGATGAAACAAGGGTGTTGGTAATTAATCAGGGAGGGTGCAGTTGCAGGTGTGATCGCTCTTCTGCTTGGTAACATGTTTAGGCTACTGTGTATCTTGGCCACTCAAGGCCTTTGTCCCTTTCTGCTTACAAGATGCAGGCTTGATCAAGTGGCAGTTTGGGGGCCAGGTCAAGTGTTGCTGGAATGTCTCATGCTGCAAGACTGCCATGCTCTCTTCCATTCACCTTTTCTTATTGATTTAAATGATCTGCAGTCACAGACTCTGCAAACATCTTCCTGTGTTGTGAAAGGCTTTATACTTTGTCTGTGTCTGCCCACTTAGATATTCAGATGCCCTTCATGAACAGCATAGTGATCAATAAATCAAGAAACAGAGCACTTAGGCTGTCAAAAGAGATTAGCAGTTAGTGGTGCTCCAATTTATCACATTTTGAGCTAAAATTGAGCGGCAGTTAACATGTAAATTCTTCCAGTCATTCAGAGTAGACTAGAGCTTTGTCTCCCTTGCTGTCCTGGAACTGGTCTTTTTGCTGTCTTGCCCTCCACTAGCAGGCACCTGAAAACAGAAAACCTTTCCAGGCTTTTCTTGATGAATGACCGTAACAAACAGAAGCAGTGTGTGTTCTGATTTCCAAGAGGGGGGACTTGGTGTCGCTGATCCTTCTCCATGGCAGGACATTCAAGGTGTTTGAGAAGTAAAGCAAAATATGTCATAAATGCTAGGGCTGCAGAGCCCTGAAGAGGCACATGTTCAACTTGTGCAATCATAAGTCCGTTTCATGTATGTCTTTACCGTTTGCTTTTCCCCTTCTCCCTCCATTGCTTTGTTTCATTTGGTTGTTTTCCTAGGATAGCAAAATTGTTTTTAGAATCTGAGCACACAGAGTCTTTCTGCCAACTGCTGTATTGGTATCTGGTACAGTGGGCATCCAGCTGAACTGGGACTCCCATGTCGCTATGTCAGTGTCGGTAATCAAGCTTCTCTCTCATCTCTAACAGGCCAGGAGGCATGGATCCGGAAACTGAAATGGCCTAATTTGAACCAGTTCAACCAGCAAAGGTGGAAGGCGCTCTATGTGTCTCCAGAATCCACTGAGACAGCTGCTTTCCACAAGGCCTATGAGAACTTTGCTTTCTTCTGGATTCTTAAGGCTGGGCACATGGTAAATAACATACTTCTTGGGTGGGATGCACCGTTATCAGCAAGAAAACTGAAGATGCGTATATGCTTGCTGTCTGCTTCTTTATAGCAGCTGCTTACCATGTGCTCTCATTTCTGTGCTAGGTACCGTCTGATCAAGGAGAGATGGCACTGAAAATGGTCAGGATGGTGACCCAACAGCAGCACTAGGGAAGGGGAGGCCAGCTGGTATGGCTTCCCACTGAATGTCAGTGCTCTTGCAGAATGTGAGTCCAAAATAATAAGCTGCAGGAGGAACAACGGCTGTTTGGACACATAGCCTCTCTGATCTTGCTGATAATGTGCACAAGCAGTTACAGAAAGGCATTTTTTTTTCCTTGAATGAGTTGTTGCTTTTGAATTTGTAACCTGTGATTTGCTGCCTTAACCCTGTTCATGACTCTTCCAGAGCAAAGTCCACAGTCATAAACAACTAGCTCTGAGCCTTTGACTTGGAAGGATGTTGTGCTTTTGTAAAAAGCTGCCCTCCCTGAATGCTCTCTTCTCTGTTTACACACTGATTTGAGTCCTGACATATTTGCTGTTTGTTCATCTCAGAGAGCAAATGTATTTCACGAGGCCGTGGAATGTTCCTTCCTTTGTCCTCAGGCCTCTGCTTGAGTCACCTGGCTGGATTACAAGCTGAAGACATGGAGATGCCAGGATAGAACACCTGCCCTAGAGGAATTACAGTCCATCTCATCTTGCTGAGGTGCCTGTGTTAGGATCCAAGATTCTTGGGACTGCCTGTGTTATGGAGAGAGAAATGCCCCAGAGGAGGATTTGAGTTTTTTTCATCTGATCATTTCTTTTTTTTTTTTCCCCCCCATTCTTTTTAAGGACTGTTACCCAAACTTTGCCTTTAGCCTTAACACCTAAAGCACATCCAGCAGGAATTCCTCCTCCTTTCCTGTATGCTGAAGCAGGAGCCCTGTTAATACCCTCTTCTTGTATAGAAGAGAGTCCTAATGGACAGAAGCCTCTTACAACTTTCTGAGCTCATCCTGGAGCGTGCAAAGGAGAGTGTTACTTGAGCAGTAACAGCCTAACTCTGAAAGATAATAGCGGCGTTTAAAAGAAGGACATAGAACCTAGAACCAATATCTTAATCCATATTTTTCTAGAGCTTTTTAAAGTCTTGCAGAGACCTATTATTTCGAAACAAATTTTTGGGGTTTTTTTTTTTTTTTTTTCAAAATACACAGTCAAGGGGAGACCTGGTCAGACATCATCTGACTATGCTCTATAGCAGAAAAGTGACCATTGTTTATTGGTATCTGATAGGAGGCACAACAGATTGTTCCAGCTGTCAGAATCCTAAATAAATAGCAACCCCCCAATTATTCCAGCAACTGAAACTGTCGTGAAATGTCTCATAGTGTTGGCTTAGCAAGGACTGAGGCGTAATGCTATGTAAACACATATGTAATCACCCAGCAGCTGGAGTATTGGTACCTAATAATTGCTTTCCTCCTTCGTGTTCTCTGCTTGAATTGTGTTCTTGAGAACTTTAGCAATGCAAATCCAGATTTATTTTTTTTTATTAGAACACATTATTCAATAAATGCACTAGGTCTAATCTAGTTCCTCTCTGCTGGACATCTCGTGATTTTCAAGCAGTGAAATCAGTGTCTTTTCTGTTTTGGCTTTTCAGTGTAAAGCCCCTGACAGTGGGAGCCGATGCAGCCACACTTGAGAGGCAAGGGTATGGACTGTGCTCTCCCCCATGGCTGCATCACATGGTGACGAATTCATGCACTGGGGACTGCAGCCCCTCCCATTCTTTCCACAAAACACACTCCTTTAGAGCACGAATGGCAACCCAGAATGGCTGGGCAGGATCAAACCAGCAGCTGCTTCTGTTCTCTTTCTGGTTGAACATTAGCTGAACAAGAAGGGTCCTAGAGGTGTGTAAATCTGCATATCTGCATTCTTGGAATATTTAAAGATAACTCACCAAGCAAATAAGTATGTCTGAACCTGGACAGTTTGAGTTGGCTTGTAGTCAGGTATCCTGTTGTATACAATACTTTGCATTATGCCTAAACAAATAATATTATAAGGCTTGATAGAGGGGAAATAATTGAGAAGATGGTATCTCCAGAAAGCAGGATTTACTGCTGTTCTTATGCTTCTGTTTCAAACGGGACATTCATTCACATTGCCTAGAGCTTGTGCTCAGTGATAGGCCTGAGACATCTGTTTCTTGTCCTGGTTTGTTTTAGCTTCTGCAGGTTTTTCTGCTGGCAAAGAGATGGCTTATGAAGAAAAAAGATAGTTTCAAGAAGGCTGGTGGTAATGATCTGTTGGTTTTAGGGGCTACGCCAAATCTAAACATGTTAGAATAAAAATACTTGCCCATGGAGACAGGCTCTTAAATAGCGTCCATTTAAATGTAAGCAACAAAAAAGCAGCAATCATTTAATATCAAGGAAGATTCCTTCCTTTTATTTCACCAAAGGCTTTGTAACTGGTGCATCACGGCTCTAGATCATCACAAAGGTAGGTCACTTGTCCAGCAGATGCTGTAAGAAATCAGTTGCTTTGAACGGAGTTCAAGTCCCGCTGTGTATCTGATTAGCAGTGACATACTTTGTCCATTTTGATTTCATGCAGTATGCTATTTCCAGATAAGGGCCGTCACTTGGCAAATCCATTAGAATGAATCATTCTAAATACTAATAAGATTTTTTTACAGATGCTGGACCAGTCAACAGCCCAATGTTTGTATTTCATCCTCTGCAGCTGCAGGCTTTGATTGCACAGGTAGCCTGAGAGCCACTGACTGACTTTGCTCACCGTCAGCTGAGGATAATTTTCATAGAAAGAAATCCAACTGTGTTAAAAATCAGTGATTCAGCACTGCTTCTTCAGCATAAACAATTTTGGCTTTCTATAACTCTACCTTTTCTAAAAGTTATCCACTACATGGTAAACAGGTGTCTTTTCCTGTCTTTCTATTTTGTTGGATCTGGGAGGATATAATGGGGTAGGGTCACTTGATGCATCTACTGTCCCTTAAACCTGTGTGTACCAGTGCCTTATGGTCACTGGTACGTGAGGATATGGGACAGAGGGACCTTTGGTCTGGCTTTTACAGCTGTTCTGTGCAGTAGTTGAGACTGTTGTGGATGGATGAACATGGGAGGCAAGAGATCTGCCCCATTTGCCACCTTAGGGGTACCTGTGCAGGTACAATATTTGTGTCTAACTAATCTGGCATGGAATATCTTTGCTGTAGGAAGAGTGAATCACATAAGCTATTTCCAAAGGAATTTGGCACATAATGGTCATCAATTTGTGTCTTTAAAGTTTGAGGCATGTAGTTGGATGTTGAGTTACTGTTTTTCAGATGAACATTTTGAAATGTTGCAACATCTGCTTATCTCAGGATTCAAAACCACAACAAAAGAAGAGCATCTGTGTGCTGAAGCAAGATGGGAATCTTGGAGCACTTCTTCATTGTCATGTTATGTCTATTATCCTGTAAACGTTCTGCTATATGGCAGCACAATTTGTGTGTGTCAGTTCTGAACTCTGGGGTATATTCGTGTTTTTCCAGAAGGGATTCAGGAAAGGAGTAGTAATTTATCTGACCCACAGACAGTGATGAAGGAATAGTAAGAATTTGAGTAGAGCACAGTTCACCATAACAAGGTTTCTCTGGAAACTGGTTTTGGCATTTGCTATATAATAGAATTGGTAGTCAAGGCGCAGCTTTAGCTCTTGTGGAGGAACAAATGTACCATTCTGGTCACTGCTTGGGGGGGATTTTTTTTTGTTCTTTTCTATCTGTAGCTGGTGATTGAGGCAGTAGGGGACTAAGTTTGATATATCTTCAGGAGTAGAGGTATGTTAGTATGAATAGCCCAATGTAGTGGTTTTCAACCTATCTCGGTTTACAAATCCCTCGCCTAAAATATTTCCAAGGAAAGCAAAGCATCCCTACAAGTTTCATGTATTGACAACTACACTTCACTTGTATCTGATAAGTAATATAACTCAGTGGCTAGCATTAGCAGAGTATTTGCAGAATTGATTCCCTAACTATACCGATGATCTGAAGCAGATGGGAATACTGGCAGGCCATATCCCATAGGGGACTTCAGAATTTCTAGCCTTGGTCTGAAATAGCCCTAAATGGTTAGTCTTCAGGACATACTCTAACACATACATTGCCTTCCCCCTCCCCCCCAACCTACTAGAGATTGAAAAACAAAGCACTAAAAGGGCATGGCATTGTGCTAATTTATCATAGCCAGCTGTCAGCGTTGGGTGCTCCCACAAACTGGAAAGTGAGAGGTGGACTATGAATGACTTCTCCTATTACAGGGACCTCTGGAACAGTGAGCCAGACAATAACCCCTCCTTGCCTGCTGCTCCAGGGACTGGGCAAGCACGGCAGACAATCCACCTTGAGATTAGTGTATCGGGCCTCAGCTCAGAAAGGGGGCATTCCACTTGTTATGTACTTTCGTGGTCCCGAGCTTTGTTTTTCTTTTTATTCTGTGGCTACAATATTGCAGGGAGGAAGTTGGGGTGCCTCAGAAGACCACAAACATGCAGATAATATCCAGTTTCAGCAAATGTCTCGCTGTGGCTCTGCTGTTTAGTATTTCCATCTAATGTATTGCATAAATCTGAATCCAAAGTACTCTTGTGGTAAGGCGGGGTTTTAAGATGTAGAACTCACTCATCCAAAACATTCACTTGGATGTCACGTAGGCAAAAGCAACTACAGATTCACAAGGGACTTGAAAATATAAGGCCAGAGTGGCTGTATGGCAGGGAGGCAAAAATCATACTTTTGTGGAAGCTGATTCAAATGCAGGAGCTCATTTCTGTTCTCCCCTAATTTTTGTCCTCAGTCTCAATACCAAAATTTATAGGTAGATACTGTGATGAATAGGGCTGTATCAGTTTTAAAATGCTGTGAATAGTCTAAGCATAAGAGAAAACTGGAATAATCTGAGGAAAATGTAAGCTATCCAGCTGCTTAGAGCTCATTGGAGAAAAGCTGACAGGTACTATTCCTTCCCTAAGAGAAGGCAGCAAGACAGTTTCTGGAATGTAACAAAAAGAGAGGTTTGGTCCCAGGGCATTTGGAGGATTGTGGGACGTCTTGGAACATGAAGAAAACTTGCTTTATCCCACACTATTCATTCACCTCTGGTTTACATATTATTTTTCTTACCAACCACAGTAGCCTCATCTTGCTGCCCTATGCGAGGTGGACCACAATGGCTGCTCTTGGCAGTTGACGGTGCAGTGAAGTGGATGGCCACTTGGTGGAGTAAGGAGACCTTCAAATACCATGGGAACACGCTGGCTGTAGCAGCTGAGCTCCTGGTCGGCGCTTGGAAACAGGAGTTTGAGCCAATGAATTCACAGCGAAAATGGTTTTACATGAACTGGCAATTTTAGCAATAGCTTCATGAGAACAGATAGGCTAAAGTCACTTGGTTTGTTCAGCCTGGAGGAGACTGAGGGCAGAGGGGCAGGCGCTGATCTCTTCTCTCTGGTGACCAATGCCAGGGCCCGAGGGAATGGCAGGGAGATGTGCCAGGGGAGGGTTAGGCTGGGCATTAGGAAAAGGTTCTTCCCCCAGAGGGTGGTGGAGCCCTGGCACAGGCTCCCCAGGGAGGCATCACGGCACCAGCCTGGGGATATTCAAGAAGCACTTGGCCAAGGCCCTCAGAGACATGGTATAAATTTGTGGTTGTCATGTGCAAGGACAGGAGTTGGACTCAATGATCCTTGTGGGTCCCTTCCAGCTCAGGTCATTCTATGATTTTGGTCTTTGTGAGCACAACCTCGATTACAACAAGGCTTTATAGTTGCAAATAACAGTTAAACTTAGCCTGCTTTAACCAGAACATACCATTCGATACTGTGATTTGTGCATAGGCACGCTCCTTTTCAAATGGTGTATTCCCTGTCTATCCTTAAAACTTTTTGATCAATGTCTCTGTGGGTAGTATGTACGTTGTACGAAGAAATAAATAAGGTGTTGGTGTGTTTGCTGAGGTAACTGCAGTTAGCTGTCTAGCTAAGTTCATCTAGCAGTTATGCACATACCTAATTCATGATCTGGTAAGAGTGCTGTTGAACTCAAGCAAGAGCACTCATACTATGCAAAATTAAACCACTAAAATGTTTACAAGGTGAGGTTCTTTAGCAACTAGAACATTTCAAAGGAAGGTCCTTGCTTGTTGAAACATTTCTCCAAAATTTGTACGGTTTTTTTGTTGTTGTTGTTTAACTTTACAATAGAAAAAAGATTAGAGAAAATGGCTGTTAAAAAAATCAAGTAGCTTGCTTCTGTGCCAACCTAATTAAGCTAGCCTGAGAAAACTCCATTACATTTTAAGTTTTCTGGCAGGGCAAGAGTATTAATAAGCTAGTTCTTGCTGCCTGTTGCTTGTTCTTTATGACACTTAAGATTAAAGAGAATATCCAGCTGATAAAGCACAAGTGTTATGTTGTTAATCAGAGCTACAGTAGTCAATGGGAAACAGGATTAGATTCAAAATACAGCAGGACTATTAGAAGCCAAATATTCAGTGAGGGTTATATTGTGTATACTATAAAGAGAAATTGTGCTATGAAGCTGTTCTGAGAAGCTGGGCCTCAAGATGTTGCTACTATATGTTGGAACACAACCAGAATTGTAGATAAGGTCATTAGCCTTGGGTAATGCAGCCCTTAGATGCCATTTCTGACACCAGATTATAATTTGCTATGTAAGTGGAAGTGACATTGATGGAAAAGCAGCTGATTGTAAAGAAATCCTGCAAATGACAGCCATGGCCTGTGGTATTCAGTGAAATGTTTCCTCTTTAACTATTTATTCTTAACAGGCAAATATTGTAGCACCACTAGTCATGTTTCAGGTTCCGAAAACTAGATTTGCAGTATGTAAAATATTTATTCCATGTAGCATGCAAGTCAAATGAAGAAGTTGCTAAACATCTCTGATTAAACAAGTGTTTTGATATACCAGTAAGGAAAAATGGCCCACTGGTACTAGCAGACATGTGCTACCTACAACTGGAGAAGCAGAGATCAGCAAGGAGTAATGCCAGATACATCTACTGGCGATAAAAATTGACCTCTTCCTTGATTCAGCCTTACAAACTATACCTTGCCAGTGCAATTGCCCAGCAAGTGTGTGGCACATGTTCAGCTCTGTGTCCTGACTTTAGCACAATTAAGGAACCCCCAGCTTTCAGATCCTGGACCTTTACCAACATCCCAGTTCTCCTGTGTTCACTGCTGTCAAATCATCTCCCAGCTGTCAGATCTTTGCTCAAAATATTCAGCTATCTACAATGACAGCTTCTACAGCCTCTTCAGCTCTCTGGCACTCAAGCTGTCTGTGGTAGTTCTCAGACTTCAGTACTAACTCCCCAAACCGTAGTGTCTGTACCTGGAGCTTCCCCTCCCAAATTAATGCAAGAATGACAGAGATTTTAATGCTGAGGGATTTGGTCTAAACTTATGTTGCCACTTACTTGCGTATCTGGACTGAGTTCCTTCTTCCTCCAGCAGGAGATAAAGGAGAACCAAGGGAAAGTAAATAGATTCTGTGAGATAGAATGTGACCCCTCTGAGGTATAGGAATTCTTCCTCTGGTCATGGCAAACAGGGACAAGTCTACTCCTTTTTTCTTCCCCCACAATACTAAGTGTGACTCCACTTCCCTGTCTGGGATGGTACAGCTGCACACAGAGAGGTGAGTCAGAGGGTGCAAGGACACACCTGAGGCAATCTCAGCAAACAAGGTGGGACAATGACACAGATGTGCTCTGAAGGTTTGAAGAGTTCGAATTCCACTTCAGAGCAGTTAGACTAACAGCAGGTGATTCCACATCAGTGTGCATTCCACAACTCTGAGGGGCACCAGCTCACAGATGTCTCAATATTTTGAATAGGTGCCCCTGAGGGGTGTGCTGAGCTCAATCCCTGCATAAGCTGAGGATGAGTGCAAGGGTCCTGAGATAAAAACTAAACGTCCCTACATCTTAAGACTCCTGCTCTAACTAGACAACTTCACAGAAGTTTGCTGATCAAATATTTTGCTTCCATTTTTTCAGATCTCCTCACATCTCTTCATAAATTCTTTACTTCCCAAGGGTTGTATCTGATCTCTGCACCTTTTTTTTTTTTACACTGTCTGGAAAGACCCTTTTGTACATCAGTAAGGGAACAGTAGGATTCTTCTCTATTTGTTGTAAAACTAAAGGAAGGTCAAGGTGGCAGGGGCTCTGGAGCCAGCTCCTTATCTGTGTCAGAGCATGGATATATGGGGACCTCTTTTGCCAGTGTGGTGTGTGCTGTCGCTGTGTTGTTGATTGACAGCTGACTTACAGCCTACAGGGCTGTCAAGTCAGCCTCTTCCCAAACCCTGATTTTTTACATAAAAGGGATGAGAGACTCGTGCTCAAAGAAACACAACTTCCTGAGGAAAACATTCCTATTGGTTCCTAGGAAAGAGATTAGACTAGCTTGCTCTAAACATGGGATTTTCAGGGATGCTAAGGGCTGTATGGACCTCTCTTACTGCAAGAAGCAAATGAATGGCTACTGTCTCAACTCAAAACCTGCTGCGCTTTCGTGGTCATTTTAGATGGACAGCTTTATCAATCACCTACAGAACAGCCCTCAGTGATGGATGGTCACCTGTGCTCGGTGACCACAGTGGGAAAGAAGTGCTGGGGGAGGCAGTAGGTACCTTAGCCTGACTGAGCCAGTGCTTCTTCCTTCCCAAGATGTTGCCCCATCATTCCCGGTCGGAGGCACAGTGCAGGAACCAGAACCACTCTTGGTGTTCCCTCTGGCAGTGCATGGCTGTGGGCTTAAAAAGAAGTCCAAAAAAAACCTGAGAAAGAAAAGGGACAGAGCAGAGACATCAAATTAAAGCCCAGCCAGGGGGCGCAGCAGTTGCAGAAGGCTTTAATGAGGAACCTTGCGAAGGCAGGGACATCCCTTCGTTACCAGCTATGTCTCATCGAAGCGTGGGTGACGAGTGTCTGTCCTAAGCCAAACCCAGCCATGAGGAATGCCTCTGCCCGGTCACTTGAGCACAACTGAGCACAGGAAGCTCTGCTCGTCCTCCTTTTCCTTAATTGCCCCTTAACTCTCTACGCTCTGCTTTTCTCACCCCAAGCCTGACCTTTTCAGACCAGGAACAATGGCTTTTCCTCAGGAGAAACTGCATGACTGGTGTTTTATGTGGGATGGCGGGAAGGAGGACTGAGGTGTGGAGCAGCGATGGGGCTGCAGGTGGGTCAGTGACAGCTGGGAAAGGAACCCCGGGGGTGCCAGGCCTGCTGGCCCCCGGCTGCTGGAGGGCAGCGTGCTCTCCTCTCCCTCCTCCTGCGTCCCTCGCTCCCCCTGCCCCCTTCCCTCCGCGATTTTCCTTCCCAGGAAAGCTCTCCCTCGCTGCTGCCCCCAACCAGTCCCTGTCCCGAGCCGCGTTTACCTCCGCCCCCGCCCCGCGGCCCCTCGCCCTCGCTGCGCGCCCGCCGCGCTCCCCTCGCGCCCCGCTTCCCGCCCGGCCCCGGCGGCGCCGCTCCCCTCACCGCGGCGCCCCCTGGCGGCGGCCCCGCCCCGCCGAGCGCGGATTCCCAGCTCCCTCTCCCTCCCCATCCTCCAGCTCTGCCCTATTGTTCTCCCTCCCCTCGCTCCCTCCCTCCGCCCGAGGCTCGCGTCCTCTCTCCGCTCTCCTCCATCCATCCATCCCTCCATCCCTCCTCCTTCTCGCTGTCCCTCCCGCCCCGGTCCCCGGAGCTGATGTCACGCACCCGCTGAAGGCGCGGGCGATCATGGCTGCTGTGGCCGCGGCCGTGCCGCCGGCCTCCAGCTAATGCCCGCGATGGAGCCGGCGAGCCTACTGCGGTTCCTGCGGAAGCTCAAGGAGGTTTTCGACGTGTGCGACGAGGATGCGGACGGCTTCATCCGGGTGGAGCACTTCGTCGCCCTGGGGCTGCAGTTCGGCCAAGGGGATGAGGTGAGTGGGGCGACCCCCGGTCCCGCCCGGCCTCCACGCCCGGCCCGGCTCGCTGCCCCGGCCCCCGCGCAACTTTCACCTGCTGCTCCCGCTATGCAGGGAGCGGGCCATGGCTCTGCCTGGCCAGAGGCCGCCAGGACCACCCCACCCCCCCCCCCCCCCCCCCCCCCGTCGCCCACCTTCCCTCGTCCCGGCCCGCATTGCCCCGGTCCCTGAGGGAGCCGCCGGCTCCGCCCCTCAGGGCGGCCCAGACCCTCTTCCCTCAGGGCGGCTTGGACTCTCCCCCGTCCCTCAGGGGGTCTTAGAGCCCCCCTATGGCGGCCTGGAGCCCCCTTCCCCCAGTCGCCCTCCCCCTTTCCCGCAGAGCCCTCCCCAAAGGCAGCCCAGATCCCTCCTTCCCTCGGGGGGTCCCGGAGCCTCCCCCTTCCCTCAGGGCGGCCCAGACTCCCCGGGCTGACCTGGCTCCCGGTCCCCTGGGGCGGAGGGACCGGTCCCCTCCCCGGGGCCGTCCCAGTGCCGGGAGTGCTCGGGGGTCGCTGTTCCTCTGGGGCGGTGTATTTGTTCTGGTGACAACACGGGTTTTCTCAGTCGTGGCTGAGCTGCGTCCTCCGGGGTACCAGGCTCCGTGGGGCACTGGGGGCAAAGCCCCGGGCTGCCGTCGGTGGGGTGCTGGCGCTGCCCGGCCTGCCTGCGGGCAGGTGAAGTGCGGCGGTCTGAACAGTCAGGGAAGCACCGGCCCAGGTGCACCCTAAAACCTCCAGGTGACGGGTTGGAAGTGAGGACCCCATCCAGCCCTTGAGTGACACAGCGTAAATCTGGAGTCGCGCCACCAGTCTCAGTAGAGCCATTGCGTCAGTGGGACCACTGTAAATCCGTGACATCAGTGTAAATGAGAGTGGGATTCAGGCCAGTGTCTATGAGGGTAATGACATGCGCTTGGTTTGAAACAGTTCCCTTAAGCAATTCAATCAAAGGCTGCAGCTCCAGCTAAATTAACCGGCAAGAAAGGCTTGATTTCCCTAGGAGAACTCTTGGGATATTGCACTTAACCGTTCAATGCTTCACAATACGCCCCAGCAGTGTTGGGTACCAGTGAGGGGGAGTGGAGTTGAGGCTAGGATAGCACTCAGAAAAGCAGTATCAGCCAACCTTTTAAAGTACAATAAAACAAATTAATGTGAGGAGCCAATAAAACAGTAGTGTATAAAGGGATGCCAAAGAGGCAGCAAAACCAGAGTGAATTCACAGTAATTGTTGGAGCAAATTACTTATTTTTGGCTTACCGCTGGTAATGAAACACAGCTTGTGAATGAAATCAGAGGACCAGGAGACAGAAGGCTTATTGCTTGCAGATAGTCACAGGTCTGTTAAGCATTTTCTTAATGAGAAGCTGGAGTTTCTTGTTTTAACCAGCAGAATAAGAAGAAATTAGTAATAGTAGAGAGCTTTATTGATTTCTGGTTTTATTCGTATATTGGTAAGTTGTATAATTTTATGTAAACTAATAGAAGTATTTTTAAAATCCTTTCTGCCAGATAAACTGCTTCAGAATTGCTTTTTGCACTACTGCATTTATTTGGAGGCAGATCAGTGGCTTTCTCTTGCAGCACTGAGGAAGACCGGTCAAATTCCACCAGCTGTTTTGCAGCAGGATGACAGTGATGATCATAACAATCCTTCTAGGCCTTAGAAATCTCTAAGGTTGTGAGAGGGGAACAGGTTCTGTAAGATGCAAAGGAGGATTCAGATTGTGAATTCATAAGCTTGGAGTGAATTGGAAAATATGTAAATGGAATGGGAAGGAGGAGAAAACCGGAAATCTCAATAATGTCGGCAGTAGAAAAGTACCAGTTGTCAGCGGTAGTGTCTAGGTTTCAGGATGGACTGGCTTACTGGGCGGGCACGGGAGAGATTACTAGTGATAAGAAATGCATCCTTTGCATTTTGTTCGGTGGTAACTGGCAGCGTTCAAGACATTTGCAAAACTGGGACAGAGAAGTCTTAGCTATATATCTATCAGGGTTATAATATAGCTTGTTCCAGTTTCTTTCGCTGTGTCTCTTGTAGTCATTGGCTAGAAGGCGCTGGACTTCAAAAGAGCATGTGTCAGCTGAGTAAATGGGATTTGTAAATCACCAGAAGAGGCTCGCTAGGGAAATACAGAATCAATTTTTCAAGTGCAGATTTACTGTAGAACAACCACTGTAGGTGAGCTAGTCTGGTTTTAAGTCTTGTTAAAAATGAACTTTATGTGTGGTGAATCGCAGCTGATGTTTGGAGATGGTGAGAATCTATTCTCCCATATAGCACAGTGTTTTCAACCTTGCATCTGCAGGAACCTAATAAGCTCTGTGCAGGAATGCATCTTATGAAATTAAACAGAGGAGACACTGCTAGAGGGTAGTTTCCATTAACACATTGGAACATATTTACTGTCATTGAAAATTAATTATACATTTGTATGTGCTACATTCTTAGGCCTGATCCACCTCAGCTCCCTTCACATTCAAAAGAAATCTTCCCATTGGCATCAGTGAAAGAATGATTTGCCCTCATATGTAAGTTATTTGCTGCTTCTGTTTATGTAATTCATCATCTGGCCACAGCAAGGATCCTATTTTGTAGCATTGTGGCCTGAATAATTCTGACTTTTATCCACAATAGCCCTTGGTCATGTTTATGATATGAGGGAGTATCTGTCCCTTTGGGTGTGCCAACCTGAAACACAAAACTTTCTACCTCCTTGAAGCCACTGCCATCCAAAGTTTGGAGTCTATAAATTCTTAATGCCAACTTCAGTAGGGCTTGTGGCTTGGACTGTGTAGGGCATTTAGCCTTTTCTGGTTTTTATTTTTCTTTCCATTTCCTTTTTTTTTTTATTCTTTGTGTGTGTGTAGTCGACATGTTGAAATTTATCATTCCTGAAAGATAACAACTCTCTGAAAACCGCCCTAAGGCAAAATATTGCAGTAAGGGAGCACCTTTCTGTTCAAGCAAAGCAGTCCTTACCTGCACAGTCAAAATAATAAACTCTGACTTTTCTGATTAACTTTTCTACTATTTTACTTTTAGTGGGCTTTTGACACATCTGCTTTTAATAGCTTGATGCTTTTGTTTCTTCTCTAAGACCGCACCATCACCACTGTAACTCATTCCCTTCTGCCTTTACCATGCACACTGAAATCCTCTTCTTGCCATGCAGTCACTGAGGGTCCACTGTGGCAGAATACCGATTGCCTCAGATCAGCTGCTTAGGTAAGGTGCTTCGGCCATGGAAGCACGTCTTGCAAGTTTGCTTGCAAACTTTTGCTTTGCCCTACAAGGCATGTGGTTCAACTAGAGGAAGAAATTACTTGGCCACGTTAATTTGGCAGAGCCAGGAACAGAATTATGCCTCTAAATTCCGCTGTGGTGCCTGAATTAACAGCAGACCAGGCTAGCTGTTGAACATTGCTTGCCCAAACAAATAATTGTGGAACTTATGCTTTTAAGCAGTTTGGCATTTTGTCCTCTGTTCATCCCATCTGACTGTAGATATTTAACTGAGTTGTCTAAATTAATCTTCCCCCATGGTCACTGACAAGCAGTTGAACACTCAAAGGGTGTGACAGGACCCAAGGATGAAATAAATCCTTCAGAGGTGCTTCTTTATCTCCACTGACAGCAGAAACTCCTTGCTGAGACTTTTCATTCAGTGCTTAAAAATATCAGGCTTGGGCCTTGCTTTCCTGTTGAATGGTCTATTTGCTATTTGTAGAGAAATCTGAAGAAAGATGTGAGGGGCTGTTTCTGAAGCTACGTGACTGGATGGCATGTACACACTAGCTGAAGAAACATTTAACATAACATTGAAAAATGCCAAGAGCTGCTCACCATCTGGTTCCCTTTGGGAGGATAGTTGCACTAGCAGCCGAGTGTCTAGGATCATTGTGAGTGACGTGTTCAGCAAGCCCCAGTTCTGGCAGTGTGAATGTGTATTTCAGGATAGTGCCAGCTGACATTTCATTATGCCAGAATCTGTTTAAACTCTACATTCGGTTTCCAGCAACAAGTGAAACATGCTGAACATGTTGACAACTTCTTTTTGAGATAGGTAGTCATCTTTTGGAGGTGTGCAAACCATACAGGTACTTAGACAGTCA
Source organism: Phalacrocorax carbo (assembly GCF_963921805.1). Lineage (NCBI taxonomy): Eukaryota > Metazoa > Chordata > Aves > Suliformes > Phalacrocoracidae > Phalacrocorax > Phalacrocorax carbo. Next base: position 4,808,908 of record NC_087528.1, read on the forward strand.
TCTTTGTCAGGTAAGATCAACAGATGCTCATCAACTTGAAGCAGTGTCACACCTGAGAGGGAGCTTGAACAGCTAATAAAATCTATAGGTCAATATCAATTATTCTTGTGAGTGGACAGTAATTCACTTGAAGTCAATGATTTACTAGCTGAAAACAACATCACATATTTCACACGTACAAATGAAGATTTCTGGCCAAAAGAAACTATTGAAATAGAATCATAGAATGGTTTGGGCTGGAAGGGACCTTTAGAGGCCATCTAGTCCAACCCCCCCTGCAGTGAGCAGGGACATCTTCAGCTAGATCATGTTGCTCAGAGCCCCGTCCAACCTGACCTGGAATGTTTCTAGGGATGTGGCATCAACCACCTCTCTGCGCAACCTGCTCCAGTGCTTCACCACCCTCATTGTAAAAATTTTCTGCCTTATAGGGAGATGTTTGTTGCTAATTTTAGTCGCTTCCGTTTGATGAATAACTCCATTCTGGACTGAAATGAAAGGCATCAACCTCAAGTGCTGCCAAGGTAGTAGATTGTGGCTGCTGGCTGAGTTTAATGACAGTCCTGTTGCTCCACTTTGACTTGCTCTCAGATGTCCCCCAGGGATGCCTGATGGAGTCATGCTTTAAACACAGCCCTTCTATTGTAACCACTCCATAACCAGCTTGTCCTGTGAAGAGCAGGAGTGTAATTTCAGTGCATGACAACATGGAGTCGTTCTGAATAGTCTGGGTGAATTTCAGGCTCCTAGCTGTAGTGTTGCCATTCAGAGTTGCACCCAGAAATTAATGGAATCACTGCAAATTTACATCAATGTTCATGATGACAGGGACTAGTTCATACCTTCTTGATAATGTGCAGTATGCTCTGGACATACCTGCAGCCATGACAAAAAGAGACTTTGGCACTGAGACCTTGAAAGAAAAGTATTACCCAGCAATACTGCCATTCTCATAATGGGGACAGAAAATAGTTATGACTTCTGTCTTCTCTGCTTTTTCTGGAAATAATTACTGAAAGAAAAAATAAAATATTTGCCTAGATGTAATGAGGATGCAAAGAGCACTCCTATATGATAGCGTTCTCTAGGTAACAGCAAGGCTAGCACACATTTAGACTCCTTAAAACTATATTTGCTAATGACCCAGTTTTTTCATATCATTTACAGTGACTTGGAAAAAAATGCAGTTCTGAACTGGCACAGTGGGGTACTTAATTTATGGATGAGTCAAGGTACAGTCACTGTAGCCTTACTAATTCAGTACAAACTAGCAGTGAATATGTTTAAGATAGCCTTTTGGTATATCCTGAAACTAAGCATGTATTTCTAAACAGCTGACATAAAGCAAGCTTAGTATTTACTGTCATCAAACATTTTCTGAAGCACTGTTATGAAGAGAGAAGCTGTAGGTTTGCTGTGCACTCATGAGTTTAATTCGTTATGTAATATGTTTGCATTTCAAAGGTAAGAGCTCTGAGGGGGTTATATGTATAGTTAAGAATTTATTGTTGCTGTGTTTCTCAGGACAAGTCAGTGATCTGACTTGTGAATGCCTGAAGGAAAGGCAAAAAATTTTAATAGCGGTTCTTGATATTTAAATAACTGTGTTTTGTAACTACCTCAGTGTTTGCATTTAGTACATGTACAGTGATCTTGTCTTATCATTAAATACAAAAATAATGAAAAAATTTAGCACATGGATCAAGCACAGAAGACAGTACTGCATCTTTTGTGTACAGTATGGAAGGTAGCATATGTAACTGGCAAAGTTAAAACATTCAGCTGCCTAGCAAGACCAGGTATTTCCTATGTAAATTTTTCTCCCTCTTCCTGCCTCTCCATGCCTTATTTGGTCCATGCTGTTAAGTTGTAAAATTGGTATTCCTTGTCTGTGACATGTCTGCATGTTCTTCAGAAATTTGCTCTTGCAAATCCTAGGCAGGATTTCAGATTTCTAGCACCTACTGATTTTATTCCTCTAATATGATTAAGCTTTGAAAAGAGACTTATACAAAACTGCTGCAAGGGAGGGTAAGTCTTGGAGGGGGAACCAGCCACTGCCATATAGTATTTGTGGGGGTGATCCCCAATACAGAATTTTTCTTGGTTTCTAAATTGCATTGTTACCTACAATTTATCACAATTGAGTCATGCTCAGCAGCAGTGCTTTTATAGCAACAAAGTGGAAAAAAAATCAATTGCCTTACAGTGTTCAGATAAGTCAACGTGATTGGTTTTATTCTCTGTGTAGTTGACAATATACTTTCCTATTAATTTTAGCTGATTTTAATGCTAATACTCACAAACATTTTGAAATCCCTGATTTGATTTTTGAATCAGACTGCTCAAGAGCTCGGGATGAAGTTCTAACAGTTCTTAAAATATGCAGTATTTTGGGAAACACACGTGATCTCAGACCTAGATACTTGCACAGGCTGCTGAACAAATACACATCCATGCGCTGAACGTAGTTAACTCAGTGCAGGGTGTGATTAAGTACATGAATGATAAAAGAGAGCGTCAGACACGACCACTAGTACTGTAACATATGGTTTTACAACAGCAGTGTGAGTGTAAACAAAGCACTGTATAATACATCTCAGTTCCTTTTTATTCAAGATATAATTGAAAGGCTTCACTTGAAGAGAATGCAAGTGTTTTTATGTAACTGAGTGGTGTTTTCACATTTTGTGTGCAGTGAAATCCAAAACCAGTAGGGCTCCTTCCTAAGCCTTGCGTCCAATTCAGTCCTGCAGTATGTTCAGCCCCAGAATGAGTGACAGGAGTGAACTCTGGGCTCAAAATACTGCAAGGGACACAGAATCCATGCACAGGGCGCAGACCTGGAAAAATTACCATGTACTCTTCAGATTTTAAAGCTTCTTTGACAATTTAGTTTGGGTACAGTGTTATGGTTTTAGGGGGTCAAGTGGAAAGCTTAGAAATGGTAGAGACTTTCTCTGTTAGGTTTCCTGAAATTAGAAGGAAAGGTACTGGAATTGTCTGTTTGGAATGGAGAGGCTTTTAGCCTGGTGGAATGAGGGGTGTCAACCAAACCAATTTCTTCCTCTAGAATGGTGTCAGTTTAAAAATTATCTACATTTCGATGCTCAAATTTGTGTCAAGAGTTCCTTAACATCACACATACACCTGCATTGTCAAACTTCTTTTCCCTCTTGGTTCAGGGCTGCTCTTCAGAGAACCCCTGCTGCCACACAGCAGGCTCTGCCGCCCTGGCCTCCAGCAGGGAAGCAGGGTCATGGTACAGCACTCCTGCAAGCAGTCCTTGGATAGGAAGTTTGCAAGGAGCCCTTTTCTATAGGGAATCTTCAGACTGTGGCAGTGCTTTGTGGTGTTTCAAACTGGGGTGCATTTCTGCTACACCAGCTGCAAATTTGCTGATAAAGCATGCTTCACATTTTCCCCTGTGTGGGGGTCATTCTGGGTATCCTCAGTGCCTGGTTGATTGTGAAGATTTGCACTGGGACAATGAAGACATTCTGGTGTTGTTCCATCAACTCCTGATGAGCTGACCCTCCCCAGTGGGATCCAGGTGGCTTTTGGGACATGGGATGATATTCTTTTCCAATGACACTTCTGTTGTTACAATAAAAAACCCAAACAGCTTTGTCCGTATATTTGCATGGTATTAATAGATTTGAGAAACTGTCCCAAAATATTGGTGATTTCACTGTTTTTGTAGCAGGTGACTATACAATCAGTTGAACATACTTTATCCAATTAAACCATACAACGTATATGTTAGGATACAATGGCTAATAGCAATTCAGGGATGCCACAGGGTTGTCAACGCAGAGGCATTTGTAATTGTTGGTACTTTCCCTTTTGTCCCTGTCCAATAGTGTATTATGTCACCATAAAGTAGCACAGAATCCTCCAGTAATGGTCCTAAGGCCACCTTTCTCAGTGTTGTTAGCTATTGGGAACAGTAGAATGCTATTGGACTCTCATTAGAAGAATTTTGATGCAGGAGCCTCTTCCATGCTGGATTGGTATGGTTTTGTGTCAAAATACAATTGAGTTTGCTCGGAATAGTTAAAGGCAGCTGTGGAAGGCTGCATGCTCCTAGGGATGGGGGGTCTAATAAAAGGAAAAGGGATGTAGTATGAGAGATTCTGCTGTCCTTACTCACTGGGACTACAAGCAGCACCAGTGAGAGCAGGTTTGGCATTTTGACCCGAGGAATCCTGGTCCCATTGCATTCCAGCAGAGGGACTGTTGTATGCTGTAAGGTAATAAGGATTGACCATAGGATTTGCAGCCTTGTAGTAAAGACTAGCTCTGTTGCTGTTTCTCTTGCTGATTCTTTATTTGGTTTGGATGTTCACCATGCAACAGAGCAAGCACTAGCTTGTGGCCGGTGGTATGGAACAGACCCCCTTTGCATCCAGCTTGGAGAAGATGGGAGCCTGTAGTCACCCTGTCTAGGTGTTGCAGCTGCTTTAATTCAGTTTCTAAGAACATTTTGCTCTTGAGGGCCCTGGTTCACTTGCTGGGTTGGTTGGCCATCGTGGCAGCTGTTGTGTTCAGTGATGCATCTGGGCATGTAATGTGGCCATGAGCTAGCTGACAGCCTTGTCAAGCTGGGATGGTCTCACTTTGGCTGCTGGGCCAGTGTACTTGAACTGTGAGGGTCATGAGAGCAGGTGTGTTGGAACAGGAGCAAAGCCATCTTGTATCACATAAAAATGTGTTTCATGGGAGTGTAATTTTTATACAGTACTATTTTAGGGTTTATGCATCCTCCATAACAATTACTATATAAACTTGCGCTTTCTTCTGGATCCATGTACCACCAGGTCCAGTTGTGCCTAGGCAAAGAGAGCTAATTCAGTAGACTGGTCTGTCCGCAGGAGAGCTGTGCTCAGTGACCGGAGGGAAAGTCCTGAGCAGCAACTTTGGGATAAGACCCTTAACTTCAGAGGCTGATTGAAGCTCTGTACGGAGCGAGGACATTGATTTGGGGATTCAGTCTGAGTTGTGTGTGTAATAACAATTGGATCCTGAACTCAACTGTTCTTCAGGTGTGCGCACAGTAACTTTAAGTAAATACAGATTTTTCTTGTGACGCAGGAAATTATTGTTTGTTAGCAGAGTTGGCAGCTTGGATAGCTTTGTAGAAGAGAAGGAAAAGGGGTTTGCATTTGTTGTTAGAGTGGAATCTCAGGCAAAAACAGTGCTGAAGAACTACTACCCTGGCCTACTGATCTTATTGGGGGAACCTAGTGCTGCTGGGAGGGCTAAAGGTGAGAGTGCTCTGAAGCAGTGTGCTTGTCTTGGTCTAAAAAGAACTGCAACGCTGAACAGTGTTTCTCCTTTTCTGAATGTGTGTCTTCAGCTTTCTTCCATCGGGCAATCCATTTTCATAATGAAAAAACATTGTAGACTAGGCTGTTCTAAATCAGAGTATCCTAACTCTGCCACAGGCGTACTCAATAGAGGTTGGCAACTCGCTTCAAACCTGTGTGTTCCCTCTTGTTGTCAGACATATCTGTTGTCAACATAAGATTGTTATGGTAGGATGTGGACAATTAATTATGTGTTTATTCAGTGCTGCAAAACTCGAAATATTGGCTCATTTGGAGTGTGTCAGCATCTCAGCAATGCAGAACAGTGTTAACAGTGTCTCAGCTGAAGCGGATGTTTTCTTACTCTCTTCTTTTGGCAAGTAGTGTATAGACGCCGAGTCTGGTTTGTGTGTGAAGGGTGGGGAAAAAAAATCCTATCATTTCAGATGAGTTTGGCAAATTATTTTTGCCTTTAAAAAGTAGAAATGTAATTAACATCACCTTTGGGTTTTTTAAAAGTATATCTTGATTGTTTCCATTTGAAGCTAGCTTTTTATTGACAAAATTTAATTTGAAATACTTGGCAACAACAAGTGAAAATGCTCCAAACCATAAGATTTTGCTCAACACAAAGCATATTTTCTGTTTTCTTCTGAGAAACATGAAAAAGAAAATGATGGCTTTGATTTCCTTTACTTGGCGAGACAGCCGAAAAATCAATTATTTAGCAAGTTATGTATGAAGCAAGTGAAGAGATTTTGTGGATGTAGGAGAAAGAGAAAATATGCTATTCAGTACATCTTTCCTCTGCCTAGTTGGAGTTATGTTCAGCTTGCACTTATTGAGAGCTGTGGGGAAAATGAAGGAATCGGTAAAGCAAAACCATGGATAATGCCAAGCTGTGAAGAGACTGGAAGAATATAGTCTTTAGGAAAAGAAAATCAGTGAGTTTGTGCAGGAAGCAGGAACAGCTTTAAAGGGTGGTAGAAGAGAACACAGGGGTTTGGGTCATGAGTATTTGTTTCTTTGGCTATTGGTTTTCACAGCTTGTGGTTACTGTTGTCTGATCATTCCCTGGTTTTGAGCAAATGAAGTCTGACTTCATTTGCTGCAGCCAGACATTGGTGAAACTTGTGAATTTTAGCCTCCAGTGTGAAGAGTGGATTGTATGTTTCTTCCTCAGTTCTCTTTGGGATTGTTTGAAAATAAAGAATTGAGGAGTGTTTTAGGACACATCTTCAAAGGAGCTTTGATAAAGTCAGTTTTGCTTTTCTTACTGAGCAATAACAAAGCGTGGAAGTCTTCCACTGAGGAAAACTGTGTCTTGCCTTCTCACCTGGGAATTACGTGCCCTTTGCCAAATGCAAGCTCTTTGCACAGTTGGACGCATTTACTGGAAAGTGCTGTGATATTTGCTCACAGTCAGACAGTCCAATGTGTCTTGTTTAGAGAATGAAATTGGTTTGACCAGTCTGCTGTTGACAACTATCATTTGGGATAGTCTAAATTTGGAGGTGAACACATCTCCAACTGCCAGTGTTACTTTGGGGGTGACAGATCACTATCAATAATCTACCACCTCACAGCTGTCCTAGTAGTCACCTTGCCAGATGACTACTGGTAATCTAGAGGATTTTTTGATGTCTGTCAGTCAGGTTGGAAGCTTTGACTCTAACCAAGCTTGTGATGTCTTTCCAATGGACAAAAAGATAAGTTTGCTCTGTACAGTGAATTTGGCATAGGTCAAGTAACTGTCCTGGTGCAAATGCTGGCAGATGCAGATCATTTCTTTTCTGATTTAGGTAGTCACCCAGGTAACCTCAGGAAAAGGTAAAATATTCACAAACTACTTTCATTTTGCCAAAACTACAAGGCAGAGATTGCTTTTTCTTTGTACATAAGCCCATGAGATTTCTCTTACTGTATTTTTCTTGTAAACCTGGTATGACTATTGTGAACTCGTTCTTTTCCCAGCTATAGTTTTCCTTCTCCCATGGCATCCTAAATACATTTTCAGCAACTTGACAATCCTGGTGTGTGGAAGCATCCTCTTGGTACTTCCGGCTTGTGCTTGGGGCAAATAACCATGCTGCTCCCTGAGCATGTGGAGCAGCCGGTAGAGGTTGGTGATCTGTATCAGCTGTTCCTTTGGGGTGGGCACTGAGTATTCTGTGCATTGGCACATGCTGCGCCAAATTGCTGTTCTCAGTCTGCTGCCTGGGGCCACAGAATGGTATGAGGAGGAGGAAGGCACCATGCAGCAGGGATATTTAACACATGAGAATCAATGATGCCTCAAAGTACACATCATGACCAGACTGTAATCACCACTGTCATTCCACAGCATCACAGCTCTGTCTGGGTGCCGTTTTTCTGCTGGAGACTATTTGAAGTAATGCATGATGTTCTGGCCTCACTATGTTATTCTCCCAGTCTGTTCCTTCTTCAGGGACAGGTTCAGTTTTGGGTTCATCACTGCGTGTGCTTTTTGGTGTATGGCTCCTGTTGAAATGGTAGTGGTCAGGTAGCTCTAGCTGTGTTACAGCAAATTAGCACCTGTCTGGAAGGGAATGGAGCTTTGGAGGAGTTGGTCTAAGTGGTTATAAACACAAATGATTTACACATTTCAGGTGAAAAGCTTGCTTGCTTGAGCTGGTAGAATAATGTGGCTGTAAATTACCTGTGGGTTTATTGCAGCTGGCTGCTGCAGCGGCTCTTTAGCAATACGTTCTGTTCAATGGCACTTCTCCTAATTCAGTGCTTGCCATTGCTTGCATTTTGTAGCTGTTACGCTGTTTTGTAGCACTGATTCCCTCGATTTACAGTACAGGGTGAAGAGAGTAGGAGTGTAGACAGACTTTCCTCTCATAGCAAGAAATTGCTAGTGTCTCTGTTTTGGGGAAGAAGCGTTAAGAGACACATTTCAAATACCTTTTTTTTACAGGAGGAAGGGTTGCCATGGATAATAGCTGTGAAACATTGGGTCTGATTCCTCCCCTCCTCCTCCCACCCTCCCCCCTTTTACTTGGTTCTGTGATGAGATGAGAATCAGGTTCATCTTCCAGACTTCTGTATGGTACAGGATCGCTGAGGGGACACTTGCATTCACTGTTGTTGGCTTCACGAGACACAGATCCTGAGCCCACAAGGAGACCAAGCAGAGTATCCTCTGGAGCACCTTCTGCAGAGGCAAAGATGCAGAACTGGCCTTTTATTTTGGGGATTTTGTATGAAGAAGTGAGACTCCAGAAGGGTGTTCTCAAAGTCCTTTGAAGGTGCCTGTGAGATCTGACCTCACTGAGCTCATACACTGGTACCTTTCTTTCCCTTTTCACACTGTATGTAACTACTGTAAAGATCATAGTGTTTTAGGAACTTGTGTCATTCACTGAATAGCAGGTGTGCCAGTCACAGAAGGTATTTATCTAATTAACCAAATATAATTTCAACTTTAATTTATCTCTTTTTTTCTGTATTTTCTCTCCCACTCTTGCTACTGATAGAAACTTACCCATTGTACAGTCTGTTAGTCATGATGCCTGCTTAATTTTGGTGGACTTGTTGCCAATAATGCTGATTGTGTGCCATCATCAGCACCAACCTGTGGTTTCTCTAAAAGAATTGGGCAGAAGAATCTCAGTGGGAAGGGGGAAGAAGGATGCTCTCTTCAAACGGATAGACTGCAAACAGAAGGACAGCAGTGAATGAATGCAAAGAAAGTACAGGTGAAATGCACAAGGCTGTGAAAGAGAGTATCAGTGTTTACACTGTATATGTATGTATGTCTATCTTAATACCCACATGCAAGAACTGATTTCTAGAAGTAAACTGCCAGCCTGGAATGGAAATTGATTTTAAGACCCAAAGTGTGTGCTCAGTGCAGAGTGTAATTAGATTGCGACGGCAATTTCAGCACAGGACTAAACTTTAACTAACCTTTCAAAAACTCATTCTTCCTTCATCAGCTCATGGAGCTGTTTATGATATCAGTGATGAACTCAGGGAATGGCATAGGCTATCTGACGGGGAGGAAAGGAGAAGCTATCAAAAGATTAAAATTTGATGGCATTTCAAATGTAAACCCCCAACCTGTATTTAATGCTTCTGTAATTCTGAAAGTCAGTGACTCCGAAAAGCTCCAGTCATTTTTGAAAATGTTATTTTATTTCTCAAGTACAGCAGAGGCTTATCAAAATTTTACCTTGGCCCTAGGAAAAGACTCAGGAGGTGCTAGACAAAATAACATATTGTTTTCAACAGAGCAATTTTCCCCACTGTTGGAACTGGCTATTGTGCTTCCTGTTATTAATGAGGGAGATATTGTTCCCCTTAGGTGAGGTTTCCATGATATGTGCTGCTTGGCACTTCAGAGACTCTTATTAAAGAGCTGATATGATTCCCATGAAGATTTTGTGAAGTCTTTGTTAAGTGGGTCACTACATGCCAAATAATATAAAGCAATATCTGCGCCACTTCTTGGCACCAGCAAGGAAGGCAGGCTTAGTGCTGTGCTGAGCTGTGTGTCATCCACTGCTTGAAAGAAATGCCACACACAATTTTAAAATATTCACCTTTGTTCATCTAATATCACCAAAATAAAAAAGAACTTTTTTTTTTTTGCTGGATTAATAGATTTAGGTCACAGCCTGTAAATGAGCGTGACTCAGCTGTGTGAATAAATCAGCATGCTTGATTGTGGGATGAATTTACACTTTCAAAGCTTTTAATAGGTAATGAATATGCAGGGTCTGCCACATGGTAGGAGATCTAAAATGACGGCTTAGATTCCTACAGCCTTGGCTCTCACTCAGCAAGTGTTATTACAAAAGAGTGTCTTGGAGTGGTAGATAGCAGTGGTGCTCTGATCCCTCTTTTTTTTCCTCTTTGCTGTTGCTAATAGGAATGCACAGTGTGATACACTAGCTGGTGGCTCTAGAAGACAGGTTTTATCATGCTGTATTAATGCTCAGGGCATGTTGTCCTCTTAGCACTCTTTGTAGACCTCAAATGGAGTTGCACAGGTGTCAGAGAAAGGGTCTTGAAATCTCTCCGTGGCTTGCAGAAGAATCTGGGAGCAATTACTCACCCCAGCCCTGTAGGCAGAGAGGCAGCTTCAGTCTCTGTTTTTCTTTTAGGGTAAAATGCTCAGCAGTCCTGAAACTCAGTTCTCTTAAATGTCTTGTTCAGCATATCCAAACTCAGGATTTTGTTTCCGCTTGGGTATAGCCTTCCTGTATATATGAGTTGGGTTATGGGTTCTTCAGGGTGAGAGGAACTTTGTTCTGCATTTGTACAGCCTGGGGTGGACTGTACTCTAGAACCTCTTGGCACAATCACAGGGCAAATAAGCAATAACCCCACGTTGTTTCTAGGGAAACTGTGTCCTGCAGACGTATTTTTTGCTTTCTTGCAGAAGAGGTGGTCTTTGATTCTGATCAATTGCAAGGCGGTTCCCCAACCCTGAAGTCTGTGCGGTAACAGGAAGTATTTAGTGGAACACTCACCAACTAAGCTCATGCCAAAGACAACAGCTCCTCTTGGTTCTTATGAATAGATACATGCTTTGAGGTGGTAAAACCCTGTATCAGTGAGAGTCATGACATTGATTTGCATGGTAGAGCCCATGCTCATGCAGGAAGCAGTCAAGAGACGCATCCGACTTTCCTGGGCTCTACTGAGTGACTCAGATTCCTGTATTAATTCCTAATTTGTTACTTTTTGAATACTAGTCACAAGAGTAGAGGGGAAGGGAAATAAAGATGCTGGTGCAAAGTTACCCATGTTCAGAACCGTCTACAACATGGCTGTGAAGTGTTTTAAGTTTGATAGTTTATTTTTGCTTGCAATAGAGATTTCTTGCCAAAACACTCTGTAGAATTAGTTTCAAAATCTGAGTTCAAGGTAGCTGCATAAGAGAGAAGGATTTGGCAGTGCTGTGAAAATCTTTATTCAAAAAGGGTCTATACAGCACTTCAGCAGAACTCTTCTTGGTACAGCCTTTCACTGCCCCACATGTGCCAAGACTGAATTGTAGCTGATAATAAAGTCAAAGAGGTGACAAGGCTGATCTGGAGAATGTACCTGGTTTAGGTGAAAACCGCATTAGCCTGGCACTGCAACCTAGTATATGGCTGGCCCCAGGAAGGCTGCTGGTGGTCAACACTTGCTAGGTCAGGGAAGAATGAGAAACACATTTGTTATCAAAGCTGAGCTGATGATCCATGTGCAACAAGGGGCTTCTGCTGTTTCACTGATACTACAGTGGTGCAGTTCCAGAGTTCCTGATGCTGACAATCTTGATCAGAATCTCCCTTACTTGTGCTGAAAATCTGTCAATACAAAGAAAAGCAAAACAAAAAAGGTGTCAGGTTTCTAAACGGCAGGGGAAGATCTCTAACAGCAGCATTGCTGCAAGGAAGTCAGGTACAGCCTGCACAACTGCTCCTCCTCTGTGTAAGTATAGTCAGGCACTGATGGGTAGTCTGATATCTGTGGCAGAATTTAGACCATTGATAAAGGCAATGAATGAGAGGAAAAAACTGTAGGCTTCTGTTGTGCCAAGCACTTAGGTATATGCTCAGATCCCAGTGGTGTTAGCAGGGTCTAGGTGTATGAAGATAAAAGCATGGGTGGTTTCTGTTGAATGGGGATAAAAGGTTCAAGTTGAGTGCATACAGCAGTGATTTGTTGAACTTAAGCCTTATTTTTTCCCTTCAACAAGTCCCATATGATTAAGGGCCTCCATTTTAACAGGAATTTCTCTAGAAATTAATCTGAAAACACAAGGGATGTAAAAACTGACAGCTTTCTTAAGGTTTTAACTGTGCTATAGAATTTCACAGCAAAAGCACATTTCATTGTTAAATTCTACAAGCAGAGTAGAAATCTATCATTTCCATTCACTGCCACAGGGTTTTTCCAGAAGCAGGTTAATTTATTGTTTGATTCTGTCTTATTATCTGTAAGGAGAGCTAAGCAGTGGAAGAAGCCGCTGAGAGTAGTTGTTAAATTTTTAAAATATTTAAGGCTAGGCTAGACATCTGTTGGGAATGCTATTCGGGATATTATGAAAGCAGTCTTCCCAGGCTGTAGCATAATATTCCTGATGAGCCAAGGGCTACCTCTTCAAGAGATAACTCTGAGGGAGTAAGACTCGGAATCAGAAAATGGAGAACCAGAAACTTGTCTTGACAGACAGAGAATTTGAACCTGCAAAATTTTGAACTGGCACTTAAGCGCATGCTTGGCTGTGTGCATGAGTAGCCCTTACTTCAGCAGGACCATTTGTGGCCTGTTTCAGAAAAATGTCCTATTGGGCAGTTGGGAGTAGGTAGGAACACCCTGAGATCGTGCTTCTTCCTTTGAAGCACACGCTCTGCGGTTGTGCTGAATTGGGGCTAGACAGCTCAGCATTCCTGCGAGGTGAGATTCTGAGAGCAGAGCAGGGCTGGGAAGGAAATTAGCTCACTGATCAAGATGTTCCAAAGTATATCTTCAAGGCAGGTCTGAGTCAACACTTTGATATAATGCCGTCAGACTAAATGATAACACAAAATATTCTGACAACGTGCTTGGTCTGGAAACAGACACTGTTCCTTGGCAGGGATTTCTGATTAAACTGGGGGCTCTAGTTGCCAACAGCCCAATGTTAGCCACTGTGACTCAAGCCATTGACTCCTCTTGTTTGGCATAAAACATTCAAATATATAAATTAAATAAATTCAAGTGAAAGATAGGAATCATCATTTTATTTGGAAAAATAAACAGCTTTGTAGCTCTATTAAGGGTCTCTGAGGCCCACCTTAATCACAGACAGAAGTGAGGAAGCTCACATACACATGCCACAAAATAAAATATATAAGAGAAAGGTTTTGATACAGGTACCCTTCACCCACAGTTTGCAATTATATCTGACCTTTTAAAATAACCCAGGTGCAGAAAAGGTGCTTGAATACATCATACCTAAGACGAGCTCCGTAGATACTTCCTGGTTTCCTGAGATCCCTGCTCTTTGCAATAAAGGGCAATCAGGTTAATCAGATTAACTGAGGAAAAGGGAAATATATGTGGGAAATTCTTTGCTGGCTCACCCAAGTACACAGATTGTGTGCACTACTTTCATAGTAAAGTCTTGCAGATTTTAAGGGCAGAGACCCAAGACACTGAGCAATCTTACTGGTGTCTGTTCAGCTGTTCAGATACTTAGTAAAAAGCACATGCTGAACATTTTGCTGATCTTTTCCTTCACGTTTTGTTTCCTCTCCTGTCTCTCTTCTATTTCTGTGTCAGTCTCTTCTTTTGCTACCTATAGCCCTATTTTGAGGCCCAGATTTACATTCTGTCTTTCTTGCAGGGACAGCAGTCTTCCCAGTGACCGTTGTCATACACCTTTCTGCCCTTAAACCTCTTCTAGCTAGTGTAGGTTCAGAACTTTTAGTGAAGTTCCCATCTTCAGTGGGATTTCAGAGGGAGCTCGCACCCTGGAGTTCGAAAGTGTGAACAGCTTGCTTTATCCAGACCTGAAATAACACCTTCACCATCTAGGCAGCATCCTCCATTGGGGTCTTATCTGCATGTTGGATAATCTGTGCATTGGGTCAAAAGGACATATGCGAGTCCATCAAGCTGAATTACAGTAGGAGGATTAACAATAAAATAAACAGGTTCCTATTCACTACATGAAGGTTTGTCAACATATTTTGACAGTTTCTTGCAGTGATGCATTAGTCAGCCCAACAGCATGTTGTGTGAAAGTGTCCTACCTGTATCTGCCAGGAAATTGGCCAAATTACCTGTAACTCTCATGACTCTTGCTGTCTTTAAATAGCTTTCTCTTATATGCATTTTCCCCATCCCATCTTCTCCCTAAATCAAAGATGGGGTGTTGTCAGAAGCTAGAGCCTGAGACGTTGCATCTCATTTTCTCCTGTTACAAAAATGCAACATACATTGCTGAAGTAGACAGAAAGTTTCTTTTCCATTTTACTGTCTGGTCTGAGTGGTCATGAACAGAGCTTCACCAATTGCCTGGAAACAAGCCTGTAATGTGAGAAAAAGATGGTGTGGTCACCCGCCAGTCTTCACTGTTGCTCTTTATGAGTATGTTGCTCATGCCAAAGACAGCAAACCCAACCATTATGGGGAGTCAGACCATATCTTACACTGCAGTTCAGTGTTAAATTTGTGTTTGCTTCCCATTCAAAGATTGAGCACGTATGAATGTGGCTGAGTATGACACAGTCTTGTCCATCAGCACAGGTAAGTCAGTTAGTGAAGTCTAGATGTACCTGAGTGTTGGCTTGTTCTGCATGGGCTCCTCTCTGAATGCTTGAAAAGTCTATTAGTCTATTGAGGTGTCCAGTGGGGAATTTCCTCAAACAAATGGAAATAATGAAATTGCAAAACCTTGCATCACTTTGCACGTTTGTGGAGCTCCATTGACTTCAGGAGGGCTCCCTGTGTCCACAGAGGATGGCCAGATCAGAGCCTAACTTATTTGCTACAAGTACCTTGAAAAGGAAGGGAAGGGGATCAGCCATATATTTAGAAAAGCATACTTTATCGAAGACCATGGTGGTTAGAACAGAGCTAAGAATTGGTGTAAAGAAAATTAATAAGCCTCAGAATCATTGGGATAGAGTGGAAGAGAATAAGGCACCTTTCCTGGTGTCTGTTCAGTGTGTTTAAAATTGGCTTGGATTTTAAAATTATGGGACAGACTCAGCAAATGACCAGTCCTGACGCTTTCAAATCAGCTAAAGGGCACTCGGTAGAAATGCTAGTGAGGAGTTGTAGTGAATGCAGAATAGAAAAAGGATGGAAATATTGTTTCAAACAGTATCAGCATATTTCTCTGCAGTACTAAGTGCAAAAGACTAACGAACAGTGGCTGAACACACATGCGACTGCTGCATTTATTGTAGATGTCCTTCTCCAGTGTTCACTTTATCTTACCAATGACAACTGTGATTTGTAACCCCTATCAACTGCTTAAACCCAGATCTTCTTGTTCCTGCTTTAATTTCTTCATCAGGAGGAACAAAAGCTTACTCCTAGCTCACGTCTACAGAAAGAATAGACAGATTTTGCAGAGAGTAGATGTGTCTGTGGCAGCAAGGGAAGACACAATTCTGATTGTATGCAAGATTCATAATTTTGTCTGAACTGGGGTCAGCCAAACCTGGACCAAAATTCCTGTAAGCTCTAAATTAAAACTTTTAAATGCAAACTGAGCACTTGTTTGAATCTTTTCAGGTTTTTGTCCTTGTGGTAAGATTTCACTGACCGTTTTAAACAAAAGCATCTTAGACTGTCTTTGGTCTTTACTGCTGACAATCCCAGAAGCTTCATACTCTGTTTTATATTGGCATAAAAGAGATAACAACAGGGAGAACCTGTCTGTCCTCTGACACTCCTGAGAACACTGG
The DNA here is from genome assembly GCF_963921805.1 of Phalacrocorax carbo. Taxonomy (NCBI): domain Eukaryota; kingdom Metazoa; phylum Chordata; class Aves; order Suliformes; family Phalacrocoracidae; genus Phalacrocorax; species Phalacrocorax carbo. The sequence goes on from NC_087528.1 coordinate 4,824,644, forward strand.
GAACACAAATAAAAGAAAACAGAGGGTTTAGTGATCTCGTGGAAAACCACCTGGAAAATTTATGTTATTAGATGAGCAAATTCTGTTTAGGATTTTTATTCCCTTAGATTGAAGGATACCTCAAGGGTCTAAGTCTGTTCTCCGTTACTCTAGCATTGGTGTAACTGTCTGAGTTTAATGAAGTTGTGATTGATGCCACTTTGGAATAGGGCCTGTAATGGTTCTGTTAGAGCAAAAGGAGCTGTACCAGTTTATGCTTAAAACTCAGGAGCCCTATTCCCAAAGCAGTTATGTAACAATTATACAGAAGAAACAAGGAGGTGATTAATAAATGCTCTATTAAATATTTACAAGTCTCTTCATCTTGCTTCTTAGAGATGCAGGTATAAACAGCCATTGTGGGAATTCTGCCTGACCAGGAATTTCCCTTTTAGTGCCCAGGAGACAGTCAAAGGGGTGGATGCCAGCCCAGCTGAGAGCTGCTGTGCTGTGCAGAAGTTCTTAAGCAGCTGGCTCCAGCCTCACAGCCCTGCGCAGGAAAAAGCAGTGTGTGTCAGCCATCCATCCTTTTGAAACCTTTAGTAGCGTTTTGTCACATCCTAGTCTACCTCCTCCCTAACCGTGGGTCTAGAGCTTCATTTCATTCATACTCTTGCTTTTCTGTCTATGCATGAAAGTAGCAGAGCCAAGGGAGAGCAGCTCCAGGGAATATCTTCCCAGTTATGCCCAGAGTGCTTTCTCCCATCCTTTGTGAACTCCAGACACACCCTGCTAAACATGGAGTTTGGACTCCAGTGCCAGGACTGGAAGGCTGATGAACTGCCATACCAACATCACTTCTGGAAGAGCTTTTCTGTTCACATTGCAGCTCATTGTCTGTCCACACGCTTCTAGACTTAAAAATCAGAATATGCTTCTCTGGGCTGCAGTGGACAGTGGGAGCACTGGTGTGATCAGCTTTTCTGAGTGGAAGTAATAACACCTGGTTAAGGGACACTGCAAGACAGGTATGGTCTCCCCTTGCTCGCCCAATATTCAGACTGCATCAGCAGTCCAGTGCTTTAGAAATATACAGCACTTTTAAAGCTCTGTGTCTTTCTTTTTCCACTTCTCAGAGTGAATAGTTTACATTAATTCCATTATTTTAGTGTCACTGATCTCTGCTTTTGCTCAACTTCAGTGGCCCATGCTTAAACTCTTTTCCCTCATTCCAAATCTTTACTGGTGAGTTATTTGCACAAGATTTGCTGCTGCCTTTTTTCTGCTGTCAGAGTTTGAACTTGCTGGCTGTATGCTATGTGCTAGGTGGTGATTTCTTTGGCATATTTCCTTTCTTCTTTTGGCAGGTCCTGAGTTTGTTCCAGTCTCTTTGTGAAACGAAGTGAAAAATGCTAAGCAGAATTTGCAGGGGATTTCTCTTTAATTTAATCAGTGCTTTGTCTTGACATTGTCTAGTGTGTAAATTTTGTCCTTTTGAATACCAGGAGTAGTTGATGTATGGTGGCTTTGTCACTGGGCTGCACTGGCTGTAGATGCCTATCTGCCCAGCGATTGGTATGTAACACAAGTTTATTTCTGGGGTAGGGAAGTGGAACCAGTATTACAATTTACTGAGAGTATCTGATAAATTGTTCTGTTCAATAGTAATGTGAAGTGTGATGTTTTATTGCTGCCACCTGACCCTCTGAATATTCCATTGTCCTCAGGTTCTTACACTTCACCTTTCATTATTTCCTCTGAATAGGCCATGAGTTTGCAATATCCTCTGCCTCTGCTTCCCTGTCTTATTTCCAAAAGCTATAAAGGGCAAAGTCCACATCAGAGCTGAGCCCATATACAGGATATATAGCTTGTATTGGACAGTCCAGATGCTGCCCGTGGATGTTGGTCTAGTGGTTTGGATAACTCTGGATAATTAATCTGCCGTGCAGGGGAATACTCTGGGGAGCCACTGTTGAACACCCAGTGAGATCAAAGCTCACAAGGGCTTTTCAGAAGCCTGTGAAATGACAGCACAGGTCCAATCAGCTGCAAGAGCAGAGATAGTGTTTGCTGTATCATATAAGCCAAACTATATTTATTGTATGCCATGGTGAGATGAACTAAATTGTGTAATGCCAGCATTTCTGACAGCATGATTTGAAGCTTCTATGTGTGTTTGAACATATTTTCTTGTGAATGGAGTACTGCAGAGACCTGTGAATCTGAGTGGACCATCCACATATCGTGTATCAGGAGAAGCACAGTGCAGTTTACCCTGCACAGTCTACCTGGGTCCTGGGTATGTGGGTTAAAGCTATTCACAGAGCAGGACACTTATTGCTGCAGCACTAACCGTAGTCTAAGGCTATAGGAAAACAACTGATTTTCTGTACAAATCAATGATAGTAATACTGAAGGACTGAGACTAAAGTAAAAACAGTTAGAGCCGTTCCCAGGTTTGAACTGAGAGGGTAGCTTTGTCATGGTTTGTTGGGAGAAAGAAAAGCCTGCAAACCATTTCATGCATGCAGTGCCCTTGCTAGAGAAGAACAAGTTAATTGTACATCTGACACAGCAGGAGCCTTTCTGGGTTGTCTTTCAGATGAGGTGACAACTGAAAATTATGAGAGCTACAGTATGTCTATCCTCTGTTACTCCAGCATAGCTCTGAGTGCTTTCACTAGGGGAAAAACAACACAAGGAGTCCGGGAAAACCTTTGATTATAGGGAAAGAAGTAAAATTTTTTGTTTTTCTTCCTTGCTCTTATCCTAACTAGCCAACGGTTAAACCTTGCATCTGATATAATTGCACACAGTGTTGGGAGTGTTGTGGTTGGTTTCAGGTCCTACTCTAGTGAGTGGGTGGGGGAGATCTGCACAACTAGCCCAACTTCTTTCTGTGTTCTTTGCTCTGTCAGGACACGCTCAGTTTGCAAGGACAGGATTTGGGATGCAGTACCTCTGTGCCAGCTTTAGTGGTATCTCATGCCTAATCTCTTGCTTGCCATATCTGCCCATCTCTCAGCAGTAACCTAAAGTTAGTGTCAGTGATAAAATACGAGGTAGTTGAAAATGTTAGATGAAATCTGGCTGTTACATCTGCTTGCAAATTGTTCCCAGGTACTGTATAAACTTAGCTCTGTGACTTAGTATAAAATGTGCTGTATGTGCTGGGACCATTAATCTACACAGGCCAATTACATTGCTTTCATCACTTTTCCTAGTACTTTACGGGAAACATTTTTCATTTATGCAGCACCAATTGTGCAAGAATTAGAATATGCTGTAGTTAACTGAGAATGAGAGTGGGAAGAAGGGAAGAACAATATTTCTCCCAGCATGCCATAAACTTGTGACAGGACCCTGTGACTAAAATCTGAGCTCTGGGATAACAATCCAGCAGAGGAGGAAAGCTTGCACACAGAATATGATTTTGCATTGGCTTCCCTAGAGCAGTTTCTTCTGGGGAAGCAGAGCACAACATGTGAGTGTGTTTTTGTTTTTAATCCAATTTTACAGCTCATGTAAGAGACCTCTAGCTAAACAGGCTGGGGGCTAGATTCCTGTTTCTGAGTAGGCAGCTATGTATATTTGACTTAGCGTCAGGGTGATGTCCTACATCAGTTCACTGACAGCTAGATTTTGTCTTCTGTCAGAGCTCTCTTTTGGCTGATTTGTGACAATTTCTGGCCTGTCCTCAGACTGAAAAAAATCCCTCTTTGGATGTCTTATGTATATATTTAGGCCATCTTAAGTCTCCATAAATGGTCTGCCACTGAGACATTAGGGAGTGCAGGGTTGCTAACAGAGCAGGCCTGGAACGAAGTGTTCCTTGGGCGTTGTGAGCCGCTCTCCAATTTGTCCGCCAGGCCAAAGAAACATTTTCTTCCTCATCCCTCCGTCTCTTTCCCTGCGCTGGTTATTTTTAGAATCTCTCCACCTCTGCATGTCAGAGCTGTGTTGCAGTAGATGAGAGTGCAGGCCAAATAGGTTCAAACCAGCCAGGCTTGGAGTTTCTAATGGGTGTTATATAACACTGCATAAGGCATTTGCTTCTTTTCATATGCCCGTGATACATGCCAGCTACCCACTGTAGTATTGTTCCAGTGCCTAAAGTGGAATAACATTTTATTTTTTAGTAATGAGACTCCCTCACAGGACCCATTTTAAGAACAGATCTAGGGACAGAGAAGCATTTCCTTGACCTCTTAGAAGTGCTTGGAGTGCTATAATTGCCACAAGTACTTACTTTAATGTATACAAAGCTACGTATGCGCACAGGTTTGGATTCACTGCTGTAGTGTCTAAGTGTCTGAGTTGGTATGTATTTATTTTCAAGGTCCTGGGCGTTTGGGGAGTGGACACAAAACTAATGACCCATCCGTGACGAAAACACTGAGTCTGTGGCAGAGTTTGTAATTTAACCCAGGTCTGCTGAAAGCTGAGCTACTTTTTCAAGAACTGAGACTTATTTTACATGGAAGGAGGTGCTGGGATGAGTGTGTATGTGTGTACCATCCAGATCATTTCAGCACAGAATTAGCCTTACTAATTGCTTGCCCTCCTTGCTTAATTGAGTATTTACTTGACATTTGACCTCCTTTAATGTACTCAAACAGCCTGAGTTGGATTTCCCTAGGAGTTCAGCCTGCAACTCTTTATTCAGGCAGAGTTCCCTTTATACCAGTTATGCTCACTCTGGAGCAGGGCCAGCAGCTTCTACCCAGGGTAAACCATGGCCTTTTAGACAAGGAGCAGATTTTTTCCATCCTTGCCATTAGATGTTTTATATGCAATTTGAGAGTTTTGCTTTAGTGAGGACAACAGCAGCATCCTGGAAAAAAAAAGTCTGTTTCTGTAAATGACAGAGGTTGTTGTAAAGTTCAGCATGGACTAGAGAAAAACACATCAGGAATTGTATAGAAAACTCTTATTCTCTGGAGATATTTTTCCAGTGTAACAGATTCAAGAAGCTTGGAGCACCCTGCTGTATGGATGCTTGCTTGACGCAGACAGAGGCACTGCGAGTGCAGATGAGATCTGACTGCACTTTGAGTCACTGTGTCTTTTAGGAAGGGAAATCCCTCTCCCCTCCCGATTTTTATTTCCCATCCCTTTGCTTTTAAAGCTTCAGAGTCTCACCTTCCCTCCAGGAGCCGCTTCCTGGCATTATGGACTTGAGTGATGCTTCTTGTATCTTCTGGAAAGAAGTTGTTGGTGTTGATGTGGTTTTGAATGGTAAAGAAGGAAGACCCTGGGGCAGTAAATGCCTCAGCTATGTTTGCAGACTTCCACAGATGAGCAGTCAGTGTATGCAGCTTAAAATACCATGAAAGGACAACAGGAAGAGTGATTTTTTGTGAATAGCATCATATTATATTCTTCTCTGAGCAGATAATTTATTCAAGCAGTGACAGATTGTCTAGTCTGTCTGAGGCACTGGCCTGCAACTCAGATCTAGCTGTGGTTGCCACAGGTTCCCTTTGCTGTCAATATGTAGTGTATCCAAGCATAAAATGAACTGTCAGACTACATCTTAGAGGTGCTGTGTTAGGTTTGAATGGCCAGGGTGACACACCTTGAAAGGCTATTGCCTGCACCAGATTCACAGATGCTCTTAAGGCTTTGGTCTGCAAGGCTTTAATTCAGCACGCTGTATTAGCACTAAATTTATATTATATGACCAGTAAGATAATAGCCCACATAGCAAGTGTCTTTTAGAGCAAGTATAGGCTTTCCTGTTTGAATCAACTGAGTAATTGATCCTGGAATACAGGCACAGGAAAATGCTTGAAAACCAGATGAGAAAGGCTAGACCTTACTCTGAAAGTTGAAGTATACAAGAATGTAAAATTCACTTGAAGAGCTAGTGCAGGAAGGAAATGTCCTAGTAACACAGTATCCCATGTTATAGGCAAAGTTTTTTCCAGTGCAAAGAGAAACAACAGAAAATCATTAACAGAGAAACAGTTTTTCAGGAGTCTGACACTGGAAAAGTGAGCCTGCAGTTTGCAGCTTCTTCCTGATACATGGCAAAACTTCTGGCAGAGCTCCATAAAGCTGCTGATCTCTGTCAAATCCCTTGGTAAGTCTCACTTCCCCTGCTGAATGCTGCTGACTGTGAGAAGCTTGACCAAGGGTGAAAAGGGCTTGCTATTAATTGGCTTATTCTTGCTGCTGATCCTGCACGCTGACCAGAAGGTATTCGGGTCTATGGATAGGTTCCTATTCACTTCTTCGAGCTTTGGCCCCATGTGACAGCTGGCCTGCGCAGGGTTACATTTGTGTTACTGTGCCTCCATCCTGGCTGTTTGCCTGTCACTGTGTCTCAGGACTCATGATAGTCCCTGAAATATGGGTGGTATGCTGTAGTGCCACCCAGCAGGGCAGCGAAGGCTTGGTTGGGAATCTCTTAACCCATAGGAGGCTTGGCTGTCTTCCTCTGGTGCTGACACTGAAGGTGCTGGTGAGGTGGGCAGCACTTGCTTAGTTCCCAACCCGTGGCATCCTCCCCAGTGAGCAGGCCTACAATGAGCCTTCGGTTTTGTGCAGTTTTAGGCTGAGGTTCATTGGTGGAAGGCTTTCAGAGTAAAACTCTGCAGCTTCCCTTGAACTCAGCACTTGCCATTCATCTTCCAGAGTCCTTTGTTCACACACATTCCATAAAATTGATAGTACCAAGGACACAACCATTACCTTCTAATATTTCTTCCCTTTGTACAAATGTTACCTTCTGTTTCTTTGGCATGAAGTTTGACCTCTGGCTGGTGCTGATGCTACCTACCATTCAGTGGTGCACCATTCAATGTGCACTATGCTCTAAGATTCTTCTTTTGTTTAATTATTTATTTGTTCATATTAATCCAAGACAAAGCATGTGCTAGGGCAGCAGCCTTTAAAAAGCATTGCCATTTTTATCTGCAAGTGTGGCAGTAATTCAGTTACTGCAGCTTTCCATAATTCTCACCAGTGCAGCACTGTAAATAGGGAGCAGTGAGACACACAATGGGAACCAGAAGCAATTTAGCCACAAGAGTTTATCATCAGGGTACAAAACTCCCTGGAGCAGGGGAATTGTCTCCGTTGCCAGCTCATGGCTCTCTGACTGCTGGCCAGATAGATGGTGCCCTTTTTTATTAGTGACGAAATATTCCCTTTTGTGGATCATTGGTGCTTCCCCTGATCTCATTGCTGGATGCAAACTACATGAAAGAGCTGTGCTGATGCTGTTCCAAAGTGGCATGGAGCCTCCCTGTATGCAGGGAGGGTTCAGCAGGAGACCAAAGATATCTGCAGAGTATATTGGGCAGGCTCTGGTTTGGTCACTGGGTTTTGAGAGGCATTTGCAAGGCTTTCTTGATGGTCCCTTTAAAGAGGGATTCCTATTACAGTGAAGAGCAAAACCATTTTGTAAACTCTGGGCAAGAAGTAATATGTCCTGTTCTGTGGCTCCTCATCCCATCTAAATCTGCAAAACCATGGGGGTGATGAACTCCTGTTTCATGAGATGTGTGGAAAGATACCCTTTGTATGCAGGTCTGGAACAAGAGCCTGTACCAGTATTTCTGGACCCTAGGATGATAGACAGTCCAAAACCAGGAGTTCATTGGGCAAAAATGCATAGCTGCTGAGACCAGCAAGTATGAAGGTTCAAATCAGGTGCCTGTTTGTAATTCTCAACACTTCGCTTTTCTACTGGTCCATCCTAATGAGGCTTTGACAAACCTGGCTGTAAAGAGATTTGTTCTGGACCAGTGAAGGTGCAGGATGTCCTGTAGTATAAGGAGTCCTGAGTGCTGGACCATATCTGAATGAGGGTGGCCACTGGAAAGTGATATCTGTCAGGGGAAGGTTAAAGTCCTGGTATGAGACAAGTTTGATCTAAGTCCCACATCATAACAACACCTTCCACAATCTCTCAAATAAGGTGCTAAATGTTGTTTGCCAAGGTTTAGACATTTATTGCAAAAGCACTTTTCAGAGTTAAATTCCTCCCTGCGGTTTTGGTGATTTATAGATTTTATGGCAATTAAGTTCTTCTAGCATGACTTTCATTGTATAATAAAGTACAAGTGGTTCCTGCATCAAGTCCGTAGCTTCTGGCTTTGTTCAAGGTCAGGTTTAGTATGGTGCTAAGGGACCTGTTTCCCCCTCCTATCTAATTCCCTCCCCTTCTTAACCCTGTCTGGTGTGATGTGAGCTTTTAATGATTTGATGGCTCTATGGCTGCCTCACTACCTCTGTACCCTCCTCACTGCTTCCCTACCTGAGCAGCCCTTGGTCATTTAATAGAAATGCATCAGTCTGTATTGTGAGAAATGTGAAAGAACAGCAAGGCTAACCTGTCATCAGGTGCAACATTTCATTGTGGGTCAACTTAGATATATGTACTTGAATGGCAATTGCCTTGTTCTAGATCACCTTTCATCCAAGTCGCTCCGAGAACACCACGAAGCATCTCCAGGACCACTTCCACATCCCACTCATTTGGTAGGCTGTGCAGCTCCAACCCACCGCAGTTACACAGAGAACCGCAGAGAACTGTCCAGCTGGTGGGAGACACGGTGCAGTTTGTCCAGGACATTGTGTTTGTCTCTGGTCCATCCAAGAGTCAGTGCTGGCAGGATGCCCATCTCTGTAATATCTGTACACCTTGCCCACAAGGTTGTATTCCTACTCTTACAAAAAGTGGTTGGATCCTGTCCAAATGAGTACGATTAAGAGATATGGCAGCTGCTGGCTATTCAGCAGGTTGGACTGCAGGGTGAGGTACTGCAGTGGGATAGGAGTGCCTCCCTGCTCTTACTGAGGCACCAGCAGTGTGTTTTGGCACCAGCTTATTTTTCCTTTGGCATTTCCCCTTATATCTTGACCAAACTGCAGCCCTGAGGTTCCTCACCTCCCAGAGTCAGAGACTTGGTAGAGAGGTTTTAAGAAAATATGTAAGAAAAGGCACCCAGTCCATGAGCATGTCAGGCAGAATCAGAACATCAGCCCTCTCTGTGGGGAGCCCTCATATGCCAGGCCACAGTCAGCAGTGTCAGATAGAGACTGCCGTTGCTACGCAGATGTAAAAACATCCAGCTGTTTAACTCAAGATGGTTACAAACAATGAAACTATCTACTTTACTTCATGGTGAGGAAACCAACTACACACTGCCCAGTGAGGATTCCTTTAATGATCTGATCCAGTGAAAGGTGTTCTGAGAAGGCTCCTTTTTTCCCTTCCAGGTTCTCAGCATCCCACTTCATATTTCATACATCTACCTTTGCTACAGGGCTTTGCTGAGCCTTGTCACTAAAGGGTAAATTACATCCTTGCTACTGTAACAAGTATCTTCTGAGCATTTGCAGATAACGGACATCAGAATCTGTGCCCGTGGAAATGCCATGAAGAGTAACCTGTGGTTTCTTGTGGCTGGTACGTGTCTAGCTATTAGCGGTGGACTGGCTTCTCAGATCCAACACTGCAGTGAAATGTAGTTCAGTGAGGGCATTGCAGTATAAATCTATTGTGATTTCTGCATTCTCTCACCTCTTGGTTGTAACTCCTACAAGACATCTTTATGTTGGAGGAAAATAGATACAAGCACAGTTTTGGCAGGTTGAAAGAAGGCAGCAGCAGCAGCAGCTCTTGAGTATTTGAGAGAAATTGCGCTGTGGAAGGTCTGGCAAATACACTGTAATCAGTTTTTGCCTATTCAGGAATTTCACCGGGGATCAATAAATTGTCAAGAGTGTTTGAACTGCTAACTGTGAAACAAAGAAGAGCCTGTGAACCGAAGGGCCAAGCGGCGGGTGTATGCGCCTACTGATTTTTAAAGGGACTCAGCTAGTTTAGAAATAATGTTTTAGTGTATGTATTATACATGGAATTGGAGTGAGGTACGGTGAAAAGGATAAACTAGTCCATTCTCCTCTTGTATAGATGCTCCAAAGCAGAACTGCACATAGTCTGATTGGCAGTGGGTAGGAGATGTTCTACAGCAGAGATAATTTGAGCTCCACTGACCAATCTTACCTTATTTCTGGGGGCCTGTCTCAGGAAAAGCTCTCCTGATTCACTGTAAACAGTGCCTATGCTGTTTTACAATGAATTAGTTGGTTTCACTTTCCAGGCAATTCATTTTCACTGTCTGGGACTCTTTGGTGGTTTGTAGTCGTAATACCTATGGGGAATGTATAGTAGCTGGAAAAATCAAAATTACAACTTTTTTGGTCAGGCTGTTTGGTTTGGTTTTAATGTGGGGAAAAATGAATTCACATACTGATACACAAAGCATGAACAGATATAAAAAAATAAATCAACATATACCACCAAGAGATGACAAATATATACACGTTGACAGAATATGGAAGCTACACCCCTATTAAAAGCTGGTTGAAAAAGGCAGTAGTAGAAACAAGCAAGACCAAAACAGTAATTTCTTAAAAGGCTTTAGAAGGAAACAATTTCATACAACAGGAACAGCCCTGTGGACTTCCATGCTGCACATACAGGCAGGAACAGTCACAGTCCCATGTACAGGTGGACAGAAACACCTCTCTGATGACAATTGTCTTGATTGACAGCTGGACTGGAAAGAGTGACCTGGTTACCTGAGCCTGTGAGATGTGATTTTTCAGCTGATGGAAGTCATCACAGAACCACTCTTACCTTTCCTGGTGTAGACCAGAGTTGTGTAAGCACAGGGCTAGTGAGTACCAGCTGAACCTCTGGCTCATGAAGTGCTGTATTGTTATGTTTGTTATTTGTTCTGTTGTAGGGATTGGTCCATTGTGTACAAGAGGAAAGTTAGATGGGCTGATGTTTCTGTTCAGCTGAAAAGCAAGAAGCCAGCTGGTGTCCTCTGTGGTGTGACGCCAGGGACAGCACACCTGGTGCACACTGACCGAGGTGCAGAGCACATTGACAGGGGCACACATGCACACAAATACCCTGATTCCATACGCAGTGATGCCATAGTCCAGATCATATTTCTGCTCAGGAGAGTAGGTCTGTTTCAAAATCTGCTGTTCCTGCATAGTCCCTGGGTCCAGCACTCTTTACAGTCCATCTCTTTCTGGATAAGAAGGTAAAATCACATGCCAGCAGAGAAAATTACCTTTGCGTCAGATACTATCTTTTCAATAGTGTGTAGAGAGAGCTGAGAATACTGGGTCCAGTCCCTCACTGAGATTCTTATGATATCAATACTAATTGAGAACCATTGAATTGGGCACACTTCTAAAACACAAAAGTACAATTCCATTGTAGATGTGCACCTTTATTTCCCTTCTTTTTGTATTAGGCTTTGGATCTTGCTTCCATTCAGCATTCTAACCGTTAAGAAGTACTAATATGAACCAGACTGTAATAGTTAATAAGGATGCAGAGTATAGGAAGTACTGTAACATGAAGCATTGTACAGCTTCTAAGGCTGGAAAGAGCATGCGTTTTCTGTGCACACAGGCTTTGTATTTAATCTATCCCTTTTATACACAGAAATGCCGACTAATTATCTTTCCTTCTAATGTCTTTCCCAGTGTAGATCAAAGAGCAATGTGGATTTCTATGTGTGATTTTATACAGTGAAAATTTCCTCCTTTGCAGTTTGAATGATGCATTTCTGTATGGGGGAATTGTCCATGACATGGGAACGGGAGGTATGAGGGGGCTTCTGAGCTGTTACATTGCCTGGAGCTGGCAGTTGCAGAGGGGAATTGGAAAAGATTAACACTGCTGACTGTATGAGTACTATGGTCAGGAATCTGTCTGCCTGTGCAAGCTGATGCAACAAGGATTCTGTCCTTCCTTCAGCCCCTGGTAGCTTTGCTCTCGGTGGGGTTTGTTGCTATCCTCTCAGCATTAGCAGTCTTGACTTGTGCTCTGCCACTGCTGTCACAGCCTGCTTATCTGGGCTTCCCTTGTCTTGACGTCAGAGGAGTCAGCTGCTATTCAGACCTGTAAACGTCATTTCAGACTTGGTAATTATCCCACCATAGCGGGTGGTACTTACTGCACATTTCCTCCTTTGTTTCTTTGGGGAAGGACATTATCTCCCAGCCACACTTTTTTGAAAGGTTAAGCATCTTTCTCCAACTAAGTGGAAGCTTGTTCCTTTAATCATAACTTTCTGCCTGATGTTTGTCATCCTAACTAATGTGTGTCTCCCTGTGCTGGATTCATCCAATCCTCATTCCTCCCAGGACTTGTGTCAAAGCATTAATTTGCCATGAAATTTCTTTCATTCAATTTAATTTCAGGACTGCTGCTCAGGCGTTTGCATTTGAGATCAGATCTCAAGACCTACATTTCATCCTCTGTATCTGTGAGCATGCCAAAAGCCAAGCACATTCCCTTTTTACAGCTGGCTTCAAAACTGCTTTCAGGAGACCAGGCTGACAGAGACCTGAAGATGGCCAAATTGTGCTGCCCTGGGCAGGCCCCTGGGCAGGTCTCTGGCTGGCTCTCAGACCTCAATCTATATTGTTTTGAAAGTAGATGTGTGAAACACAGTGCTGTGTTTTGGTTGCATATTGTTTGGTTAGTTTTATGCATTAAGGAAAGTAACAATGAAACACACGGTCAGAAGAAGTGGCTAAGTGTAACACTTGCTTTGTATCTTTGAGGCTAGAGATCCAACCTGTAAGGATGTTGCTGACAAAACTGAGTGATACCGTATGTCAGGAGTCTGCCGTTGCACTTAGCTGTGTTTATGACCTGTGAATCAGAGATGAACAAATGAAGTGCCATCATATGGCTGGCAGAAAAGTGTCTTGTTCTGATTTTGCATAAGCTGTGCAGTCTGAAGTCACTGCCTGGATTTCAGCACAAGCCTGGAGCACACTTGTAGCACAAGCTTTAGGCTCTGGTCTGGTGAATCTTCTGCAGCTTCTGTTTGGCTTTGGGGACTGTGTTTTCACAGGTGTAGGGGATGTCTGAGCTGCGTGCTGTGACCTACCTACCAGTCATGGTTCAGATTTGCTCTGTTCTCCTCACCCTCTTCAGCCTCCTCCTGCTGGTCTTTGGTATTTTGTTTGTTCTTTGCATATAATAACACCTCAATTACAATGTGACTGCAGATGCGTCAGCAAGGAAGGCACTCAGAAAGTGTTGGCTGATGAACTGGCACTCACCAGCTGGCCCCACCTTTCTCTCCAGTTTTACTTCAAAAAATGAAAATTATTCCTGGAGTAGATCCCATCTGGCTGATGTCTCACAACTGGAAGCCATGAAAGCCATTATTCTCTGTAAGTTCCCTTTATGTACTTACGAGAAAGATCTCACATACCACAGTCTGCAGAGAGGAAGAGTATTTTCTCTGAAAGTGAATCCATGCTGTATCACTTGTAGATAAGCCTGATGTTCCCCAAACATTTTCCTCCTCTGTTGTTTAAAGGCAAAGTATGCTGCACTGGCATGACCAATTGCCTACTGCGTCTCTTGAGATCTGACTATTTTATGCTATATTTGACTTACGCTAATGAACGAGACGATAATGGGCTGTGCTTCATTTCAGCTCCTCACAGCTTTTGCTAACAGACTTGTTCTCCAGGAAACCTTGGTTTTAGTTCTGGTAAAAGTGAAGGAGATGGTGTTAATGCAGTCCTGCTTATTTTAGCAAGGAGTGAATTAGTGGTTTTAGGAAAACAGTTCAACATGTTAACCCTTTGTTTCCAGAGTAACACCAAAAAAATCACTGTAGAGTGAACAGATGGCTTTGGCATATTTTTAGTCTTGCTCTCTGTTCCCATGGTATTCCAGACTGTGTGGGATTCCCCATAGACTGTTGTAAGGTGGGCCCAGCCAAATGTCTTGTTTTGCAACACAGCATCAGTGGGAAGGAGGGAAACGGAATCCTGTTCAAATCAGCTCTGTTCAAGTAACTTTAAATGAGAGGTTCTCACATATGGGATCATGGAAGGTGGGGGAATCTGTAGAGGGATGTTGGTCTTATGATTCCAGTGCTTGCTCATTGTCAGCTGCTATATTACATTAGGAGGGATAAAATAAATGAGAAATACTGTTCTACTGGTATTGTCTGTATAAGCAACTGATGCATCCAAAGGTGCAGACGGAAAACTCACCAGGATTGTGGTGGTCTCTGGTTTGCAGATAGGATGGGGGAAAGTAGTTTCTGTAGCTGTGAACAATCTCTTTGGGATGTGTTCTCTGAGGAAGTTCTGAAAACTTCTTGATTCAAGGCAGTGATCCTTTCTTGGGTGTGGTCAGACTCAGAGCTATTCATGTGCACTCTGTTTCAAAGTTTATTGGTGACTCTCTGTGGTTATAAAATGTTTTGTCCTGTAAGCAGAGAGGTTAGCCAGCGTAAGAGAAGGGATTCCTTAGGTCTAATAACTTCAAGGTCTCAGCTATGGTTGGAAATCTTAACTGTAAGGACATTAACTACAAAATCTGGGTCTGTAATATTGCAAAAATTGTATTTTTTATTATTCCAAATTAGGTTTGTATTGTATTTGTATTAAAGATGCAAGTGATCTTAATAGAGAACAGAAGTCATAGCATCAATTTTCTTGGCACTCCCTGGATTTCTGTTTTTGGCTTCATGGAGTATTATGTTCTCTTAATAGCTTATTTGCATATTAGAATATTTTAAACAACTCCATCCCTAATGTGTTCTCTCTGTGCAGTACTGCATGGCTCAATCTTTTACTGACAGAAGATAATAAAATGCTATTTGATGGAATAAGAAAACATAGGTGATGATAAGGGTCTGCCCAGTGGGCCAAATTTCATTGCAACACAGTAGAGTTTAGTAATATGCCAAATCATTAGCATATCTGATGTTCCATGTATGGTCAAGAAGGTGGATTATGATGTGACAGACACTAGACCATAGTGCTGAGAAATTAGAAGGCAGACTAGAGTGGGTGAGTGAGACAGGGTAAAAAAACCAAAAACTTCCAGCATGGACCAGCTTGGCGCAGATTCCATTGCTGTCTGCAGTATCATCACCTGTATAGTGCCCTTCTAATGTGGTTTAAGTATTGCCATAGCCATGGTAAAGAAGGGGAACCCAAAGCAGATGATGTCATTTGCTGGTAACAGGATGCTACTGGTAAACTTGTCGCTCTGACCCCCATGCCACAGTCCCATGGTCACTGGATACCATCTTTTTACCCAGCAGCATGGATCTCCCAGTCTGACAGTTAAACCATCCTGCCCTGGAGGCTGTGATATGAATCCCATAGCTCCTGCCCTCATCACTCCCGTGAGCTGAGAAGAGGCAGCTAACAGCCCTCCTCTTCTCTTTGTCACTTCTGGAAAGTGCTCCGAAGCTTCTCCACCAGGTGAGGGCAGGTGCAGCTCAGCAGATGCAGAGCACTTGCTGTCCTTGCATTTCTGAAGGATAGCAGCTGACCTCCTGCGTGTGTGCTGCAGATCCGCAGTGCTCTGCCATTCCTGTTTCATAGTTCAGCTGCATTCCCCATCTGTCACCCACCTGAGTCAAGGTAATGCTTATGCAGGGCATTAATAACACATGAACACTAGGAGCTTCCCTTTTTCCTCTGAATGCACTCAACCACCTGCAATGCCTCTGAAACAAACCTCTTTCTTCCTGTGGCTTTACAATTCACTGATACATTTCACACACTCAGCAAAATGCCACATCATGGATGTTTTCTCCGTCTGGGTAGCTGGTGGATATTTTTCTCTCACTGGACAAAGACCCCATGGATCCAGTTCATATTTGGAAGAGGACGCAATTTCATGTGTTGATGCTAAACCCAGGAAAGTCAGTGAGTGGACTTCCTTGAATTTAATCAGATTTTTTGCATTGGAGCCATTAGTAGACTATGGATTTGACAGATTTAGGAATTTGCTCAAAGTCAAGGCCAAGACAAATTTGCATGTGTCACTTAGGATACAGTCCCAAAATCTGCCTTCTAGCTGGTAAATTGGGTGTCTCCAGTTAAAGCAGAAAGTAAAACAATGCTTTCTGTTTTCTGTAAACTTACGGACAAGCCAACTTTCAGGCTTGAAGCCTGTTGATAAAGCACCAAGGGGCAATGACTGATGCTTGAAATCAAAATTTAAAGCAAATTCCAAGCCACTGTTTCCAGCAATGCTGTATGTTCCTGCATGGTTTGGGATCAGACAGCAGCTGATGGAAATTCATTATGCTGTTTTCAGTAGTATGAATTATTTAGAATATACACTCTGCCAGAACTGAATGGTGTGGCCAGGCTGTTTGTTGAACTCATGATTCCTAAACGCTGGCCTTTCATGCCTTACATGTGTGACTAGGAACGTGGTCCTTCGTGTGCTTTAGGGTCAGGTTCAGGGACAGCATCACATCATCTAGTGTGATATCCTGAAATGGTAACAGCACAGCTTTTAACCCATTTAATCTAGGCTAGGTAAATCTTCCAGGTATATCTTGTTGTCTTCTCAAAAGGCTTCAGATGAGGGAGTCCAATTTCTTTTATAGTTCCAGACCAGTTCTGTTTTATAGTTCCCATGGGTAAACAACCATGCTGATAAAAAATTGCGCCTTGTTTTTAATTTGAGTTTGTTCTAATTTACAGCTAATGGTTCTTTATGTCTTTCCTCTGCTAGACTAGAGAGTCCTTTAGAACCTGCAATTTCCTCCTTGCGGGAATCTTTATACCTAGTAACAAATTACCACTTGGTATCCCTTTTGCCAAACTAAACAGAGAAATCTCTCTTTAAGTTTGGTTACATAAGGCATTTCCACAGCACCTGAATGTTTTGTCAGTTGTCTGCAACCTGTCTGGGATTTCAGCATCTCCTATGAAAGTGGGTACCACAACTGTGTTAGTATTGGTTTCTCCAGTGCTATGTAAAATAACTTCCCTCGTCTTGTTCCCTTTCCCAGAATTGCCAGGATATCACAGAGAAGCCTCGTTCCTCTCCCCTGCATCTATAAATCCCAACTCATCAAAAGGCAGTCCTCCTCTCTGTAGATGTGTTACTCCTTTTCCTTCTCTTTTGTATTTTTCTCTGTTTTGTGACCTTGCCTGACGGTGCTTACATCTTACTCTGTATGGGCTTCACCGACAAAGCTATCCAGCGGAGTGTGAGGCTGTCTGCATTGTTGTTATTTATCAGCCTGTCATCTCCAAATTTCATCATCATGGTTTTATATTTACTTCCAGTCTGTGGATGCAAACACCAAATAGCTTCAGGGAAGGACCAATCCTACCAAATCCCAATAGAGACACTGGTATCCTGCACTAATTGGTCTCCTGAGCACCCATTAGCCTGCGCATCTCTGATATGGCAGGTTGTTTTTATTAGTAGCCCTTTAGAGGGAACTAATTAATAGCTAGATTCATCATTTAGGAGGTTTATATAAGCAAGGAAACAGCAAAGCCTAGTGTTGTCTGTAAGGAGGCAAGGTGAAAAATTGCTGGTGTCTAGATGGCTGTGACCAGCCGCAGAGCAAAGCAGTGGAGGACCAGGACCTGCAGAGAAAGGGAAAGCAGGCTGGGGGAGAGGAGGGTGGCACTTTTTGAGTAGCAAGGAATTACCGAGCCACAGCAGCAGAAGTCCCTCATGCTTTGTTATTCAAGGCCCTAGACTGGGACAGAGGGAGGAAACAAACAGCCCTGTGCAACAGTGAGGGTGACTTACTGAAGAGGACACTGAAGAGCTCTAAGGTCCTGGACCATATGGATGCTAAAAAGGTCTGAACATGGGGGCTAGTTAAAGAGCCAGAGGTGGGTCTCAGCACACATGGTGGCTGCATTGCTTGACACTGCTCAGCTGACACAAGTCCTGCTTCTGCATTTCATACTGTGGAGTGTAAACTTACACCCCTTCCCCAAATGTGGAAAAGGCCCGTCTGTTAAAATAAGGGTGAGTGGAGTTTTGCTGCCTGCTGTATAAATCATGTGGGAACCTCTCTAATTCCACCCTGAAGCATTTACATATTTAATCTCCTTTTGCTGTTTTTTGAGATTTCTCACAAATGCTACTTCAGGAGATCCTGCCCAAATGTTGCTGCCACAGCACAGCCTGCCCTTTCCTGCAAGTGCTTGTCTTGCCATTCTCACAGCTCCCAGGTGTTCCCTGCTCGCACTTCAGGGTGAGACGTGGTCACAGACTCCTGCAGTATGAAGGTGAACTGCTGAGATGAGTTGTTTATTTCAAATTGCATTTCTGGCTATGACTTGGATCCTGCTGTAAGATTTCAGTGGATGGAGCCAGTGTAGGGTCCCTCAGAACTCAATTACATCTAAATCTAACAAATTTTCTTTGTGTTAACAAAATCTCTTCTGTGCTGGTCAGTTGTTGAAGAAAATTAAGTGAGGTCAGTAGAGGTCTGAGTTTCTTCTTGCCTGGAAGTGGAAGCAAGACTTAGTTCCAGTCAGAAAATCTTTACTGGAAAAAAATGCCTAGTTGTTTTGGCAGCGCTGGTATGAGAGCTGGCAAGGAGTCCTGAGAGGGTTCTTTGGCTGGGGGTGCCCCTGTATTGAGCTCACTTGCGAGAAAAGATCAGTTTCAATAAATCTCTTCTGAGGTTTGTCAGTGACCTGTTCTCCTCTCTCCTCTTCCTCCCTCTGCTACAAAAATCCTTTGCCTTCTCTTAACAGCCATTCAGATGCCTGGTCACGTAGAGCGTGTGGTCGTACTCCGAGGTACTGCGAGTCCTGGGACAGCAGGTGTGTTCAGTGACGCTGGGAAGGGAATTAGCTTGAGGAAAGGCTAATAACTGTTCCCCTTGCCTCTAGTTAGAGCAGCAGATTGCAGTGACTTCACTCCCCTGCACAGCTTGGTATGTGCCTGTGACTGGTTCCTTGCTCTGTTTCAAGCAGTGTCTGAGTTAGTCACAGGTTCTTGGTTTGCATCCTTGGCTTCAGTTTAGGTGTGCATTCTGTCCCAGGCAGTATGGCTACAGAGGGCTCTTTACAAGGCACTCCGGATTTCCTTTCTGCAGTGAAAGCTGGGTCTGTCCCCATAGCTGGTGCTTTCGTGTGGATGTAGGAGATAGGAGGGGACCTTTCACACCTTCAGTGAAGCAGAGCTGGGAAATGGAATGTTCTCTTCTGCAGTAAAGTCAAAGCTGCCCCCAACATAGTTAGGGGTGCCTCTAGCTAACATAGTAAGAAACTTTGGGCTGAAGAAACTGAGGAAACACATTTCCTGAGCTGGGTGACTTTGCCAAAATCCAAATATTTTCCTCATACCCAAATTGCACCAAACTCACAAAGGTTATAGTATTTCAGCAAGCTCACTGTCTCTGCCTGCTTCAGTCCTCTTGTAAGAGTTAAAACAAAATGACTAGCTGGAGTTCAAAGGAAAAATCCTTCCTTCCGTTGTAATTTTTAGGACACTTTGAATTCAGTACAAACACCAGGTCTTCTGAAAACTTTAGACTTCAGGGTTGTGTGGCAGGACACCATCTGAAACCCCTGTTGAAGGAAATGAGCAAAGGACAGCACAGCTGACTATCTGTGGGCACAAAAATAGCCCAGTGCATACTGGATTTAAAACCCTTGTAGGTAAATTTTAGAGCAATGCCTGGGCTGACTGGGGGTTTCTGCCCTAGCTTTGATGACACCAGGATTTCACCTCTACTCTCCTCCTGCATCTGGACTCAGCTGTGTTACCGACTCTGGCAGCCAGCAGCTGGCTCTGCAGCAGCCTAGGTGTCGAAGTGCTGAGCCTTTTGACTCAGTTACTGCCCATACTTCTTTCCTGGGTTTAGCATGGCAGATTTCCTACTGAGACTCTGTTCGTTGTGTTCAGTCACTGTATAGAGCTGGGTTGTAAATCATTTACTCATAGCCTTAGAGCTGAGAATCCTGCCCTTCGTCATTCCTGACCTAAGACATCCTGTGCACCTACAAAGTGTGTGCCACAAAGCCTGAGCCGTTCACCACTGTGTTGCATCCAGAATTTGTATTTTGAACCAGAGCCTCTCTGGTGGAAGAATACTCTACCTCACTTCATCATCCATTGCTTTGTACAGCTAATTCCTGCTCAGTAATATGCATCTCTGCCTTGGTCAGTTTTGATTTCAAAATTGTGTCTTCACACTGAACCTTGTCCCTTTATTTTCATTGTAGAGACTCTTTAAAATGTTCCAGCCTACTCTTATGTGTCAGGAAGCAGCAGGGGGCAAACATCTCTTTGCAGTGCAGTCAGTATAGCTGGGAAACCCAACTGAGAGGAGGCTAATGGTTTGGCTGAAGCGACCTGTTGTTACAGCGGAGAAATATGTTTGCATTGAAAGGATAATCACCCATTCATCCAAGCAAGTTAAACAACAGGGACAGAGGGTTTGGCTTTCTCTGGTTGTTTCCCAAAGCAAAAATTTTTCATGTCTTGTTTTTGAGACTATTGGATGTCTACCGAAGGGTCCATTAGACCGTTGCAGCTGCCAAAAGAACCAGCTAGATTATTAAATCTGCAGTTAATTTTTTCTGTCCTTGTCCTCTTCCTACAATTAAGAACTAGTTTGCAATCCAGGCCTTACTTGTGCTGTCCCATATGGTGGGGGACTGCTCTGTGCAGCAATGCAGGAAAAAGTGTCTATCCCCAGCCCAAAACACTGTCTCTAGCTCATCATGATGGCTTACGATGTTAAGCTCTGGAGCATATGGTCTATTCTTTATGCTGCCTGTAGGTATCACAACAATCACATGGTCATTTCAGCACTGAATTTTGGCAGCAGTTGGTTTTGCAGTCCTGTGGCCCTTGCAATGGGGTCAGCAGAAGAGGCAGAGCCCAGCAATGCCTAGAGATGCAGGGGGCTCAGGACCTGACTGTGCTCAGGACCGGTGCAGCCTGTGTATTCCACATGTGCAAAAACAGGCTGCATTGCCCATTCCATTAATGGGCCTGAAAGGCCGCTGCTTTCTCGTTTGCTAGCAAACTACTGTAGCTGTAAGCCCAGGGGGTTGTTGACTGCAAAAAAGGCTTCGATGTCATGCAGCATGGCAGTTTGGCTGACAATCCCTTAACGTTTCCCAAGACAATAAATAAGCATTACAACTTCTGATTAATTGCTGGGAGCCAACCCGTTCTGAGAAGGAGGAAGATAGGACATTATTTCTCTACAAAGTGAAGCAGAAAAATGGTTGACACAGTACAGACGGCAGAGAAGATTTAGGGGTAGCTGTGATGGCAGAGTTTATTTGGCCAAAGCTTGAAACAGCTTAATTTTAAGTAATGCCTTCAGTCTGGAATTAACAAGGAAGAGCTTTTGCCTTATCCCAGAAAGCTACTGGCAAAAATGCATGATCAAGTGCGCTACAGGCTCGAAAGTTTGTGCAGATATGCAGGAATTGATGTACAATGCATGTGTATATATTAATGCACAAACTGTATGCAAGTATCCAACAGCTGATCAAATCCTTGTTGTCTCTGACCTGTGCAGGGAACTGTGATGATGAGCCCTGGCTGAAGATGTGAGCACTAGCGGCATAAATTCCATCAGGCTGTTCTGCAAGTTCTTCATCATCTCCTGCACTGATGTCAGTTATTTGTGTTATAAAATCTAATTGAAAACCTGCAAAATTAGATTTAGGGGAAACTGGAGACTGAAGCACTTTGCTCAAGTGATAATTTCATTTACTGTTAAGATATTGCTTAGACCTAAATGTGAATGTATTCTTTGTTCCTCCATAATGCATACACCCAGGTATATAACATCTTGTTTAATTTGACTAAAAAATGTAATTGTATGTAGCTGAGCAACTGGTAGACTAAAATCATTGGATCAACTTTGAGAAATAAACTTAATGTGCAGATTCACTGGGAACACCCAGTGACACTACTGTGTTATAGCACAATATTAAATAGTGTAGAGGCTTCCCAGCTGGCTGCAGGAATCTGTACATTAAAACCTAAAACACAATTTGTTGCCTTTTAGCAAAAGACCTACAGGAAATAGGATTCTCTAAAGCAACCCTGCAAGCATCTGAAATAGTATTTACTTGCATTACAACGATGGGAGCTTGCCATTGTCAAAGAGAGTTACAGGCTGATCTTGTAACCTAGAGGACTGGTGTCTGATTAGATTTTGTCGCTGCATCTGTGGGAGCACAGTTGCTCAGCTACTGGCCACACCAAGGTCTTCATTAAAGCCTTCAGAGCCAAGCTAAGTTATGCCAGCTGACACATCTGCCACTTATTTAAGCTACTACAGTGGTCAGGAAGACTTTCAGCTGTAAAATCTTGCAGTTCAACAGCCTGTTTGGTTATACTGTTTTGAATGCACCCAAAAAAAGTTTGAAGAAAGGAATTTGTGCCACCGCTTCATCTTTCTGTAAGATCTATGTTGTTTGTGAAGGTGAGCAGGGATAACAGAGACCCAGCTTTCCTGTATCAAGCATGTCTCTAGTTAATTGGTTTCAGTAAGGGTTTCCAGCTAGTCCTGTATGCATTAAATGCACACTACAGTTTCAGGTGAAGTGGCTATGTTTTGGAAACAGAAACATGTCTCCTGCTGCTATAAATTAGCAGGGCTACAGTAATCGCTTGTGATCCAGATGTAGGAATTTGATCACAAGCCACACAATAGCTGACAGCTGGGCTCTGCTGCCTGGCTGGCAGGACTTGAGTTGTTGAAGCCTTCTGCAATAAGGAAGTTTTAAAAGGATTTCTAACTTGTCATGGGCTCTGAACTCATCATACAGCTCCTTATTGGCCCTGCCTACATGAGATGATTTTTTCTTCCCTAAGCAAAGGAGAGGGGAAAGGATGCAATTTCAGGATCAAATTGTTCCTTTCTCATTCAACATAGAATTTTGCTTGTGAGTAAAAATTTTGTCATTTTCTCATCCAGATTTGCTTGTACTAAATGAGGCCTTTGGGTGATAATGGCATTTATTGGAATAGAGAGAATTTAGAAGCACTGAGAGAATCTGAAGGGAGAAGTGCCATGCACACACATTACTGCAGTATCTGCAGGGCTTTAAGAAACTGCTAAGGTTTTGCTAGTGTGTAAAAAAACCAACCAAACAAAAAAAACAACCATAAAATTGAGAAACTGGGTCATCTGGATTCATTTGCTGCATATCTTTCCAGCTGGGCTTTTGTTGCTGCTCAGACTGACATATACGAGCTCACATTGTAGTCACCAGGATTGTGCATCATCCTACATGCCTGCTGTCCTTGCCTCCTACACTCATCTTGTTTATACTCCACGGTGTCTGAAGGGCCCAGATCAAGGTCAGAATTGTGCTGCAGCTGACTCTGAGCTTGCCTACAAGCAGCAAGAGGCTGCCTTTGCCTCGGTGAGGGTAGCTGCTAGGTACAACAGGCAAAGGCAGAGGGACATGAGAGGGCTTATACAATGTCATGCAGCATATTTATCACAGAGAGGAGAACAGCCAGCTGAGGTGTCCCAGCACTGTGCCCATCTACCCAGACTGTTCTGCCTCTCTCCTTATTCTTCTTCACCTACTTGTTTCTCTATTATTTTATTCTAGACAGTACAACACACAACAGCCTTTCCTGTCTAGATGCTTTTATCCTTCTTCCCCAAAACCCTCCTGAAAAATCTGCCAGACCTTCTTTAGGGCAAACGCCAATTTGGTGGCTGTGTTTAAATTCAGTGTAATCTCATTTTACGGTGAGTAGTGATGAGAAAGGCTAAACATTGAAGATGAGATTATAAGCAATAAGCATATTGCTTGTTTGCATAGTGTACTGAACAGAACCATTCTCTGTATTATCACATGAATAACTTTTGATAAGAGGGACTGAGATCACTAGCGATTTAAGTCCCTATGAGCTGCATAGACAGCAAGGGCTCCTAGGGAAGGAGGTTCTGTTGGCACCCTGCTCTAAGATGAGAGGCTAGGTCACAGATTCATTCATTTAAGCTCTTGTGATGCAGCTTTCTCCCAGCTGCAGAACTTTTGGTCGGAGCATGTGCCTTAGTCAGCACCAGATAATCCAGCTATAAGACATGATTTCTCCTTGCAGACCGATTTGTTGGCTGATGCAAGTGAACATTACAGGTATTCTTCTGCTTGGGGTCTTCTACAGAAGATATAGACCAACTGAGCAACAGATGATGCACCAAGCTCAACACATATCTTATGATCTTTTCTTTTAGGTGGCAAAACTGGCAAAATACTTGGACCCGAATGATTTGGGGAGAATCAATTTTAAGGACTTCTGTCATGGAGTGTTTGCTATCAAAGGTATGTACACATTTCTTAAAAATAATCCACTTCAGTTCCACTAATGTTCTCTGGTTGCAGAAAATGTAATGATCAAAGACATCCTCTCTTTTGACTGTGGTTATTTGTAGTGACAGTAGGGTAACTCTGGGAACAGAGCCAGTATATTTTTCCTTTTTGTGCATCTCATGTATCAATAGTGAGCAATGCTAGAGTTCCTACGTCCACAGGTGCTTGTGTGTTGGTTTACTGTTAGTTTTTCAGAACAAATGTGATGTGGTTTAAAGACAAATATAGCAGAATAAAGAGTAGCTTTGTGGTTAGCAGGCAGTACCAAAGTCTGATACTTCCAGGTTCTCATCTGGTTCTGCTGTTGATTTACCTAAGAAAGTTAGAGAGCTCTTGGGCTTCATTTTCTAAACTAGGAAATTTAAGACTATTATACTCTTCTTGAGGTATCTGCAAGGTATAGTTAATACATGTTTTCAAAGTACTGGGGGACACATGTTGGAATGAAAAGGGTTAATTACAGGTTGGCCATACAGGCCCTGAAGATAGAGATCAGGTATATCAAACCCTCTCCTTTTCAAGGAAACACAGTCCTTGACAGAGAACATAGACATTATTATGCTTTATAGCTTAGCCAAAGGGCAACGAAGCAAACAGTGAGGAGAGACTTTAGCCATTTTGCTGCTGATTAGTTTTTTAGATTCCCATAGCAAAATAATCCAGCCTGTCCTTTTCTGGACACGTAGTATGTCCTTAGTAAAGTGCCAGAGTGCTGTCACAGTCCTCAGGCTTCACTTCAGGGACAGGGTGAATGTCACAGGGATAGTAGTATGATTCCAGGAGAAGCCTCTGGAGATTCTGCTACGATGAGATTATTACAAAGCCATAATGATGCAAGAATGCAACACCACAGCAATTTTAATTAAAGTTTACAGCAGCCAAGGACAGTGTATAACTATGTAAAATTAGTGAGAAGCTGCTCTCAGATCATGTTCATGGAAACACCTTCCAAAGTCCTACTGATGTGTTTGAGGAGAAGGCAATAGAAAGCCCAGAAGGAAAGTTAATACATTACCGTGCAGACACTAAAGTCTATACTAGAGGTTCTCCTCATCCAGGAAATGCTACAGCAAACTGGGTTCTGGGTTAAATAAGACGCAAGCTCTGTAAATCATCTCATATTCCTCTATAATTCACAGTCTAAAGACATGCACAAGTGCACAAAATGTGATCAGAAGGGGGTAGATGTGACCCAGAAGAACATCTCTTCTGTAATAGCTGTGCCCTTGCCCACAGTGGGCAGTACCCTCAGTGAAGGAGGGGGCAGCTACATTTGCTTTACTGTGAGGGACAGCATGTGCATATTGACAGTTACTCGGCTGTGATGATGCCTTGGGAGTTTTCATCCTTGCTTGAGTTGTGGGAACTGATGCATATATTCATATCCTAAGGTCTAGTCCTGCAAAGACATGACTGGACCAAACTCTCTGGAATACCTTGCACTCCAAGTTTATGGATAGCTTAAAGCCCTTATTATAGGCAAGGTCCAAATCATATGCTTAATGTGTATATTAGTATGTCTATATTAACAGATACAGAGAAATCATCCAATTCTGCAGCATCACCTAGAGCTCTCTTAGCACATCATTAGCATTGTCAACACTTAAACACTTACACAGTGTCAGTGCCAAGCGTGCATAATCGCAAGACCAGTCGTATTTATTTCTCATAAGACATTGTTATGCATGCTTTCACAGATTCTCATTAGAAAAGCTGGTTATATTGCTTACCTCACAGCATGCAAGTTTTATTGATCTTTAGCTACGAGCCACACTTTTCTCAAAAAGTTCAGAAAGGGTATGTCTACCTTTCAGAATGGAAAGCTTCCACCGTGTTGTTACATCTCACTTTTCAGTGCAGTCACATCCCACGGGTGGCAGCAGGCTTGTTATCGAACAAAAGCAATTTGTCTTGGCAGCAACAGATTATAAATATGATTCTTTGACATCTTGGCCTAATGCAATTGCTTGGGGCAGTGTCATGGTTTAACTGCAGCCAGCAACTGAGCCACCCCCAGCCGCTCACTCACTCCCCCCCAGTGGGATGGGGGAGAGAATCGGAAGGCTAAAAGTGAGAAAACTCGTGGGTTGAGATAAAGACAGTTTAATAGGTAAAGTGAAAGCTGAACACACAAGCAAAGCAAAACACGGAATTCATTCCCTTCTCCCCATGGGCAGGCAGGTGGTCAACCATCCCCGGGACAGCAGTGCTTCATCACATGTAACTGTGACTTGGGCAGACAAATGCCATCACTCCGAACATCCCCCCCTCCCTCTACCTTCCCCCAGCTCTATGTGCTGACCATGACACCATATGGTGTGGGACATCCCTGGGGTCAGCTGGGGTCACTGTCCCATCTGTGTCCCCTCCCCACCCCTTGTGCACCCCCAGCCCCTCGCTGGTGGGGTGGGGTGAGGGGCAGAAAAGGCCTTGGCTCTGTGTAAGCCCTGCTCAGTGGTGACTAAAACATCCTTGTGTTATCAACACCGTTTCTAGCACAATCCAAAACACAGCTTCATATTGACTACTGTGAAGAAAATTAACTCTATCCCAGCCAAAACCAGCACATACAATCGGATTAACAGACCAAAAGTAGATCCTACTATGAATCCAGTGGGGTTTTTTTCAGCAATGGAGTATGAAGCGGTGTTATTCTTAGCACTGGAAGCCAAATGTTTAAATTCAAGCTTCACTATCCTTGCCATATTTCTTATTTATGAGACTTCAAATGAATTTGTCTCATAGATGCTTGCCTTTGTAGTACACTGGAGAAATTTTTTGCAGCACGGAGGTGATGTAGTCGTTTTGGTAGTTCAGTGCCTTTAGTTTGTTTAAAGCATGAAGTTTGAAGCATCTAGAAAACCAGATTCAGATCTCAGTGGTAAAGAATTGACTTCTGTCAGTTTGAGCGTTTCAGATCCAGGTATGGATCTGAGTGAAAAACTAAATGTTGAACCTGAAAATATCGCAAACAGCAGAGCATTCAATGTCTGCTGTGTAACTGGTTGGTGGCAGCTCTTGCTGCAAGGAGAAACCCTAAACCTGGGATCTAAAATCTGAGCTTGGCCTTTCTGCTCCATAAACCAGGGCATTGTTCACTCTTGCATGGTACAAATCAAAAGTGTTGTGTTCCTTTACAAATGGACATCAAGCCTTGACTCCTCCTTAGTGCTTCTGAGATGGATAAACCTCATGACATATGAGTCATGTACCTCCACAGCAGCTTCTGGGACTGTCAGGTGGAAAAGGCAATTAATCTTCTTCAGCTGCTGAGTAGCAGAGCTGTGGGGAAGGATGTGCTGAGGAGTCACTAACAGCAGGGACCTTTGGAAGTGATGGAGAGGACTTTTTCAAGCAGAGGTATCTATGCTAGAGGGGACAAATGTGCTGGAGGAACTCATTCCCACCGTGTCTCTGGGGTGGGTTACTGGACAGGCAGGGTGCTTTCTATTTATGGAAAGCTTTGCTTCTCTTTGCTGGTCCTTTGTGGATTTAAAGGAGTTTGCCTCAGCATCTCTAGTGAGCCCCTGCTGTCTAGGCTGCTTTCCCCACCCACTTGGGCTCTGCCAGAGTCAGGGACAGGCTTGTCATCAAATTTAAAGCTTTGCAGCAATTTCTTTGGAATGCCAGAATATGAAGGTTTTACTCTTGCTGAAGCTGCCCTCTCTGTCTGCTCACTGCATGGCTTTATTTCCAATAACTGCATCAGTCTGGAGAGCAATTTCCATCAAATAACACCTGTACCCTCTTACCTAGCAGCTGTGTCAAAGCCAGTATAGTCTAAGAAGTGGCACTGCTTAGAGGCTTTGAGAACATCAGAACATTCAGAACATCACTCAAAGGCTGAATTCCCATTGATTTCAGCAGGGTCAGCGTGGGATCCATTACTGTTTGCTCAGTGGAATCAATGACTGTTTTTGCTGTACTGAATTTATTGTACTGATCCAGTAAATATTTTCTGCCACTTGTGATACTTAAAGGTTTGAGTGGAGCTGTTATTTCCAATGTGCTTTGCAGGCTGGTAGGTTCCACAGTCAGACGTGTTTGCAAGACTCTTGGTATGTTTAGCAGGCTCTAATTAAGTCTGACCTGTTTTTTCTATTTTAAGATTTATGTTGTCTTTCCAATAGTCTCCCTGCTTTGATATTCGACTTAAACCCCAAACTGACAAATAAAGGGTGAGCTCCCCCTACTGACCTTGGTGTTGCAGCTCGCAGAGATGAGCGGGTACAGCACAAATAAAAGCAAATGTATTCCAACTTTACAGCTTATTTTAACCATGAAAACAACACTGGTCACCGTGTACTAATTGGAGGGTAATGGCTTTTGTAATGGGAGAGACTGAGCCATGTTAGCACAGAGCATTTGTGCAATAATGGCTCTGTGCTTTAGCAGAATCACTGTTTTTTCAGATGAATTCATACAGCTTGTTTTTCTCCTGGAGCAAGAGAGTATTTACCTCATCTTGTAGAAGTGCTAAGGACATTTAAGTTATGCTCTGTTATGATATTTGAAAATGGAGAGTGGTAGGAGCTCCTTCATATTCATTAGCAGTGTGGAAGAAGCACAGCTGTGAATTTATATGCTTCCCCACCTGCAGTAATATCAACTTTTGAATCTTCAAAATAGTAACACAGACCATCATGTGCCTTCAAAACTGTCTTCTCTGTGCTTCCCTGGATCTTTAGGCATGAAATTACTGTAGATGGCTGGAAAGCTTCTAGATGCAGTCTTTATGAGAGCAGATAAAAGTTAAAAAGTAGATATGTTTCTCCATGAGTTCCTAGCAATTTTGATGAAAATTCCAAGAATACAGGTTTGCCAAAAGCTTTAAAGAAATGTTCAAAAAGGGAAGTTGGCTGTTCTGGTAGCTCGGACTGTGGTAGGTTATCTGGACTGTGAAAGAATACAAAAATAATATAGTATGAAATTTGATGATATTTTTTTTTTCCAAAACAAAGTTTTCCAACACAGAATAATTATGGCCTTCTGTTTCACTGGAGATTTTTAATTTTTATTTGCTTTTATAGTTTCATTCAGATGCTCCAAACAAACATATTTCTTACAAAGCCAGTGCCGAGTTTTGACCATCTCTTTTAACTAACTTTAAAATCTAATTTGCAGTCCCATAGCTGCAGATAGTATTGCATCAGCTTTGCCCTGAAGATCCAGTACGGAATGAGAGGTGGATATGTTGTAGTCATGTAAAAGGATTTTATCTTTATTTGCTGAGCACCAGTATTTGTAATATATACTAATACCTAAGATGAGGACAGCTGCACTAGCACGGGAACTTCAGTAAAGCGCTGCATAAAACCTCAAAATCTTTGTGAACCCATTTGGGTTCGTAGCTATAGATCTCAAGCTTCACAGTACACCATAACTGGAGATAATCTGATTAATCTATCCATTCTTAAAAGAATAACTTATTGACAGGAGTGGTACTTGGGATGGCTCCCGAGAAGGACTGTCATGTAAATGTGAAGAGCTGAGCTCTCCTGTTGTAAATTTCCTGTAGCTGTTTAATGAACTGAAGTTGGTTACTCTTAAAAGTACTCAAGAGTTTTCTGAGACTCAACTAAATTTTACTAAATACAGCCTGAAACCATAAATTAGTCTAAAACACCATTAAAGATCCAAGGGTAGATAAAGTAAAAAGTTAATGCTCTTAGGAAAAAATGCCAGGAACCAACTACATTCAATTAGGTAACCAGATTTGATTTCCTATAGTATTAAAATTGCTTAATTGTCTGTGAAAATTGCCTGATGCAGTATGGGTTAAACTCCTTCTTGGAGCATTTGCAGGAAATCACTTTGCCGCAATTATGTTTATTTGTGGCCAGAACGTCTGTTTGCAAATTGGCTGTTTGTTGGGGTGTGAAAACCAATTTTTTTTTAAAATGAAGCCGAAGGTAAATTTGTAAAATTATCTCATAAGAGAAGTCATGCCTGGCATCCTGAGTGAGCTGAAAAAGTTAAAGGTTCATGTCTTCCCATTCAGTGACTTGCAAAACACTTTCATCATCTTTGCATAGGACTAAAGATGATTCTGTCCTGCCTCTGGACAGCCAGCACTGTGTTATGAGAGTTTACAAGTCTTAGCCAGGTACTTTCTAGAAAGGAAAAATCTTAGGTGGCTATTTTCACAAAAAGAAGGCGTAGATGTCCTAGTGGTTTTGATGCTACTAAAAATCCCTGTTCTGCAGCAGACTTCTGACCAGGGACAGGTCACTTGCCATTTTACTTCACTTTGCCCTGCAAAGTGCAAGTAATTCCACGCTCATATGCTACCCCTAACCCAGTTCTGGCCAAACTAACTGTGTCTGCATATGCATTTTTAATATTAGGCTAAATAGTTTTTAACTCAGATAATTTTGATAGACCAGACTGGAAGGTGGCTCAGTGCTTTGTTAAACAAGAACGGATCCACAGAATCCCAGACTGGTGGGGGTTGGAAGGGACCTCTGGAGATCATCTTGTCCAACCCCCCTGCTTGAGCAGGCACACCCAGAGCAGGGGCACAGGACCGTGTCCAGGTGGGGTGTGAACGTCTCCAGGGAAGGGACCCCACAGCCTCTCTGGGCAGCCTGTGCCCCTGTTCTGGCACCCGCACAGGGAAGAAGTTTTTTCTCATGTTCAGGTGGAACTTGCTGTGTCCCAGCTTGTGCCCGTTGCCCCTTGGCAATGGTTGGGCACTATTGAAAAAAGCCTAGTCCCATCACCCTGACACCCACCCGTTAGATATTCATAGGTATTGATGAAATCCCCCCTCAGTCTTCACGTCTATGTGCCAGTCTTCTACGTGATGCAGGGAAGCTGCCTCTGTGCTGGCTCATCAGGTGTCTTTGGCCAGAGAAGAAAATTCAGCAGCTTCTGGCCACTCTCATATTATGATCTGATAGTTAAGTTCTTTCTCCAGATACAAGATTGTTTCTGATCTGTGCCACCCTGCACAGTGATTTATATAATGCACAGCCCTTTAGAAGAGTGTTCCCCTGTAGAGGGCATCCTTTTGTGGAGCTGCAGCAGTAAATACAAAAGAGCTTGAAACTATTCCTGGGTTAGCTCCTTGCCCCTACCCACTGCCTCACTACGATTGCAGTGCAGCCTCCTTGCCAAGTGCTGCTGAAAAATGTAGATGAGGAAATTTTCCCAACCATAGCAAGGGAGAGGGAACATCGAGCACATTAATATCTTATGATACGAGCAGGCATCCAAATGAAATATCTCTAATCAGCCACATAAGTGGCTTTCAGTTTTACCACTTCCTGGAAAATGAATTTATAGCAATAATGGGACATCTTAGTGCAGGAGGTCCTTAAAGTAGCCAGGAAGTATTCCTTCTCTTATTTGCAATGGATTATTTATGGACATATTCTAGCCTTGGGTGCATACTGCTGCACAGCTTGAAATATCCATCGTGGCAGTTCTGCAAGCTGAAGCAAGCGTGTTTCTTCTCAAGAGCGGTACTGGTAGCAGAGAGCACCACATGTGCCAGACTAGACTGCTCTCTGTACAATTTGTTGTCCAGTGCCTTAATATTTCTGTACTGAGATTTGCCAGGGTAAACCTTGATTTTTCGTTGTTTTCTGTCTGGACTGTGACACACTAATTTAGCTCACTGGCATTTCCCAGGCTGCAAGCCAAAATATATTCTGGTAATAAGAAGACATGCACAGTATTTGAGACACTTCAGTGCCCCCTCTTTATATTATGCCCCTTGTGTAAACCTCTTGGAGTACTTGGAAAATTCAAATCATCATTTAGAAAAGGGGAGCAAAAGGTGAGCTATATTAGCACTGTTGCTGAAAACCACCAAGAAAGGTGATGAGTTTCCTGACAGTGTGACAAACCCACGTTCCTGGTGGTAAGAAGTGGCCCAAAGAAAAGACCTGCACCACAGTCCTCCAGACTCAAGAGGTTTTGATTTGTGTCTTTACAGGGAAAAAGAGCAACAGAGAATTTATTCTTTAAACACAGTTCTTAACAGGAATAAAACCAGTGGCACAATCCTAAGATTCTTGAAGCCAGTGGGCTTCTTTCCATTGATTTGATGGCTGTAAGCTTCTGAAATAACCTGGCCGGATATTACTGCCTTCTGCAGCTCAACATGCCAAGTACGGTCACTGGTAATTAATGGGGAATGAGGCATTTGGTGATTTTAGTGTTTCTATATTTGTCTCAGGTTTTCAGAGGAGAAAAGCGCTGAGGGAAACACAGACATTGATTTTTCCAGCTGTTAATGTGGTTGTTAACAAAAACAAACACAGAAGCTGAAAATCTCTGGTTGCGGTGCATAGACATTTGCTTGCCAAACACTGTGCGCTCTGTGACAGAGCTCTTTTTGAAGGGGAATTTGTGACATCCCTTTGTCACTTAGAGATAATCAGAAGCAATTCCACTGATGCTAATGTGCAATAGACACTGGCTCATGCCAAGCCTGCAAATCCAGTGTTTCGTTTCAGAGCTTTGGGTTGGTCGGGGCTGGGTTTCTATCCCGCAGGATAATTTACCAAGCCAAGCAATGTTCAGCTTTCATTTTCACTGCAGTGTAGTGTCCATGCTGAGAGTCAGCATTAGTGTAATTGCACTTAAATAAGTGCCATGTTCTAAATATGTGTTGTGCAGAATTCTGGAGGCAGAACTTTGTTACAGCTATTTAAACATATTCCAAAGCTGGCTTTCAAGGTTTTGTGCACACAGATTAGCTACTAATAGCTAATAATACAGATTAGCTATTAGCTGTTTCTTCCTCCACTGTCCATGCAACCTCTGGGAAGATAAACTTGCAGCCTGACAATTTGCTCTTGTTTCCTTTCGCCAGGCTGTGAAGAGTTACTAAAAGATGTCCTGTCTTCTGAAAACTCTGGGCCTCAACACTACGAGCCACAGTATGTTGATTACTACTACCAGGTAAGAGAAGCACTAATTCTGTCTCCTGTTAATGGGCCGAGGAAGCCTCTGGAGTGATATGTAGCTGAGTCATTGTAATTGCTGTTGGTTTACTTGGCCTGCTGACTCGTCCTTCCTAGATTCACGACTTTTAGGAAGTATTCCACACTGGTTTAAGCTGCATTTAACACATGGTAGCTGTCAGCTGGTGTGACAGTATTTAGGATTTGGATAGCATTGCTCTAACAAGCCTCAGTATTCACTTGGCTGTGAAGGGAGATTTTGCATACAAGCTCGCTGGCACCACACAAGTGGAAAACACTGATTTGTACCTAATTAAATCAGTCAAATCTTGTAGGTGAACAAGTCCTCAGAGACCTTCTGCAGATAATAAACAGGGACTCAACAGCTGTTGGGAAGCAGAAACAATATACCTTTGGTAACCTTGATAGTATTTTGGCTGGTGGGTATAGCATATTTTCAAACCATTAAAGATCTGCATCTGTATCCTTAGTTTGACAGTGTCTGCGCAGTGTAACAAGAGGACAATGTTAAGTTTCCTTTAAGCATCTGTTTGTCTCTCCATCTTACTTTGGTTTTATCACCTCCATTCTTGTAAATCCTTAAGATTAAAGGTACAGTTAGCATTGTAGATTGAGATAAGGATTGCATGTCAGTGGTGTTATGAGACTACAAGTGATCCTGAAATCAGTAGGGAAAGCATTTGACTTTCCCAGGTGATGAAGTGCGAGAATACTCATGTATTGAGGAAAGACATATGATAAGCATGCTGGTGTTACACCACTTCATGGTATTAAACAAAATGGTTTCCACTGTTCATACAGAAAGTGTAAAGACACTTCCTTCACCTCAGTGCAGATGTCGTCTGTCACAAGATGGACATGACTGCAAACAGGAAAGCAGAATTAGGTCTAAACTTTCTGAATAGGGAAGAGTTGTCTGGGCTTATTGGCTCTTTTTGCTTGATGAAAATGACAGGCTGGTTTCAGTACCCAAGCTGTTGCAGGCTGACACCACCATCACTCTGCTTGTTTCTAAAACCCCATTTTTTTGCAGCTGATGACATAGGTACCCACCATGCTGTTGCTTGGTTACCTTAATAGATAACCTAACCAAACTCCATGTTTTGCAATAATAATATAGCCTCAATGATAGAGGCTATAAAATGGAAAGCAGGCTTTCTGCAAGCACTAGATGTTCCCCTGTTGCTATGCAGATATTGCAGGCTTGTTCTGACACACTTTGAAGGCAGGCAGCACAGTCATTGGGTCTTCATTCCTCAGGGATTTCACATCTGCTGTCACCCAAAGATGTGTTGTGGAGAGTGCTTGAAGACTGTGAGATGGCTGCAGACTGCACCACTCCCTACATCTACCTGCCAGGAGAGCCTGAGGGTGCGGGCTGCAGTTGCTAATCCTGATAACATCTGATGAGTTTCCCATGCGAGTTCTAGATTTGTGCCTCTGGGAGAGGAAGGGGACAAAAAGTGACTCTTCCTGTTCAGAAGGAGTTGATCTGGCAGTGCTGTGGTGGAAGCCTTGCTGGTCACTCCTGTGTAGGACTTCTGATGTCCACCAGCCACCCTGTAAGGTCTCTGCAGTGGGCGACACCATTGCTGCAGAGTCCAGCAGCCGTGTTTGCCCACTTTAATTGGGCCAATAGAGTAGTTGTGCAGCCTCTGTGCAGAAACAGGTTCTTCTCCACCTGCCCCCAGGGCACATCTGCCCTGGTACCGTGGTAGGGAGAGGACAGGAAACAGTGCGCGTTGTTGTACACCCCGTGCTTATCCCACAGCTCCTCTGCACAGCTGTCCTCCAGAAGGGATCGTTTCATCTACAATCTCGAGGTCTTTCAGGTGCAGTTCAGAAACTGTTCGCTAGATGTCAGTTAAAGACTGGCAAAAGGCTGTGAACAGGTTCTGCACTCCCTTTAAGGATCCTCTGCTATGTCAGAAAGTTGGAGTTTTAAATCTGATGAAACATAGGAGAATTGAGGCCCAGGTAGATTTTAGGTTATTACCATTGGTGAGATTTGTTCCTAAAGAAGCA
Organism: Phalacrocorax carbo; assembly: GCF_963921805.1. Taxonomy (NCBI): domain Eukaryota; kingdom Metazoa; phylum Chordata; class Aves; order Suliformes; family Phalacrocoracidae; genus Phalacrocorax; species Phalacrocorax carbo. The sequence continues at coordinate 4,859,764 of NC_087528.1, forward strand.
TGTACTGAAAACATGAGCTCTCCTTGCATCTCCCCGACCTTATTGAGTGTGAATTCCTAGTGATGTAGTCAAGTTTATGGGCAGCTCCCAATGGTATAAATAGTAGTTGCCTGTCTAATCTGATTTTCATCCCACTATACCCTTTGAGTGTCTGTCTAATCCTCAGGTGCAGTCAAATTCACAGGCAGCAGAAGGATACATCTGCTGTGATGGCATGAATAGATATTTTAAAAGGAATGCATCTCTTGTATTCCACCCAAGTACTTACACAAAGGCAGGTACTGAGCTGGATCATTGTTATGCTGTCTCTGTATTCACAATGTGATTTGAGAGGAAGAGGAAGAAGAGATTTATCCTTGTCATGTTATTTCCCCTGTCCCTGCTTTCACTGTTGCTTCCCCTCCCAAGTGCCCACTCCCTGTATTGTAGCTTTCCAAAGTCCAAAGGCAGAAGCCTGAATAGGTGAAGGTAATGCCAAGAAGTGGGATGAAGTGGCAGGAGCCACGCTAAGGTGCTGAACTCATCCGGCTGTTTATGTATGTTGAGTCAAATGGGGAAGAAGACACTGCCAAGCTTCCAGGCTTTAACTGCAACCAACTGGATGCAATTTATTTAAATTGATACATAAAATCTCCTGATACCAGGAGCTTGGGGCATTTCATTTGACATTTTCTAAATGGTCTGCTTTTACTTTTTTTTTTTTCTTCAGTGTAAACAAGAACAAAAGCTGACAAGCTTTTAATAGCTAAAAACTTTGTCTAAAAAGGAGAACAAAATTTGCATATTGTATATGCAATTTAAAACACAAAGACCATTCCATGGAAGTTTTCTAATGGTCTATAATGAGAGGCTGTGTCACTGGTATTTCAGATGACTGGAGAGCTCTTCCTTTGAGCTCAAGTCTGTTAAGGTGTGATACACAGAAAGCAAAGAGCAGCACTTTGTTACTACAGGACTGTCGGATCAGGGGGAAATCTCCCATTGACTTCCATCAGCATTGAATCAGGCTGCAAAGAGTATGTTAGCACATACAGAGAAAGCTGGTCCAAAGAAACTTAGGAGGATGGGATTACGGTTAGGAACTAGCAGTTGTAGAGCTTCTCACCTCCAGGACCTACAAATAAACCTGCTCCCTCTGTGCCTGAATTCAGAGTCTGTTGGTTTGGTTACAGTCTGTATTGTGCTCCATTTCTGGCACTGCTTCAGTCAAGTACTGTTTAGTAGCATAATTTCTGTCTCTTACAGCCTTTAGATAGAGATAATAGAAATGCTCTGAATTTGCCAGAAGCCAATTTATCGATCCAGAATTCCTTTCACAGTGTTTGCTGCTATGGCCTCAACTCTTGTTTTGGCTCCAGCTTGAAGGGAGGCAGAAGTCTCCCTAGTCCACTGTGCAGGATTTGCTTTGTGGCAAGCATGTGGTAGCACTTCAGAGCCCTTGGCTAGCCTTTTGGAGATGGTAACCACAGAAAGTCCACAGATGAAATATGTGTGTGAAAACCCAGACCCAGATTCAGCCATCTCAAACAATGCAAAGTGCCTGGGTCTAGTATTTCCGAATGGCTGGCTCTGGGCCTTCCCAGGCACCTAGCCAGCTGGGAGCACTAGCCACAGGACTCAGACGGAATTAGGCTGGCTACAGCTGCAGCTTCCTGGCCAAGATTTGTGTTGCAGCCCCTGAGAAGCAGGGACCTGGGTCTAGGTGCTCTTATCTCTGAGCACCTAAGTTTGGGGAAAAGGGAATCAGCAACAGGAGCTGGATTTTTCAGCTCTTCACCTGGTGTATTTTGGCTGTTCAGATTTGAAGGGAGCCTGAACCTAGATCGCTGGGATAGATGACGGAAGAGGAGGTTGAATGACAGATCTTAAAGCCTCTCACCACCAGGTAGCAGGATACCTGTTTGAGTAGCTGCTTATGAAGGGACAGATGAGATGTATTTTTATGTGTGAGTAATTGCTTTTTCATCTGAAATCAAATGGCTAAATGCCGTAAATGCAAACCAGTGGAAGAGTGTGTTGTAAGATACAATAATAGCAGGGTCCTTGTTTTAAACAAGGCTGTTTCTTATGAATTGCTGCATTGGGTTGCTGCTTTCCATTTCTTTGCTGCCCTACCTGTAAATAAGAGAGCAAATCTGTCTCTTAACAAGGTACAGGATGATTGTTGTGTGTCAAAGAATGAGCTGCCTTTTCAGTCCTGTGTGTGTTTGCCTGCCTGCCAAGTGATTAATTACACTGTATGAACAGCAGAAAAAATGTTGAAACATGACAAATAAATTGTGTTTGCCTCTGGGATAGAGCTGGGGCTACTAGCTAATCTGTTGCTTTGAAAATATTTTCAGTAGCAGTTACGAGTCCCCCACTGGCTTCTGAAGTGTTTTCCCCACTAGCCTAACACCTGTGTCAGAACAGAGGGGGCCTTTCTGCACTGGAAAAAGACTGTGTTCCAAAAGGATTTTGGAAGAACCTAGCAGTCTGAGATACAGCTGGACTGAGGAAAGGTTATGGGCCATTTGCATGCATCTCTTTTGTCTGACTGGAATTGCAGTTATTATCTCTGATTGTGCTGTCTCTTGCTATTTATTGAAAAGCAAAGCCCAGGAAACCATTGAATATTTTATTGAACTTAAATTTGCAGTTCTCTACTTCTTGTTTCCATCCTAAATAAAGCTCTCGGGGATTTTTTTCCACTGAGGACATGCCTTTCACCAGGCATACCAGCAGCTGCCGCAATGCTAGTCTGCTAGTGAACAAATCCCTCTGGGTCACTTCCGTAGAGAGGAGCGAGCAAAGACATCGAATCTTACCTGAGCCTTGCTGTCTTACTTGAAATCCTCCATTTGTCCTATCACTTGTAGTTTCCCAGAAGCCTTTTCTCCCCCGATTGGGGTGGTGTCAACAACGAAGACAATGACAGTCAAGGAATAGTACTAACCTGATGCCACAAGTTAATGCAGATCTTTAGTAAAGACAGCACCGCGCATCCTTCAGAGCTTGGCTGTTGATGTATTTTTATCTTTGGTGCAGACCTGGCAGCACTGATCCCCTAACAAAATGTCTTTGCACATGGTTTGCTCTGGGTCTGTGCACCCTTGCCATACTGAGCTCACTCTTCCTTCTGGAAGCTGAAGCAAAGCTTGAGTGAAGGATGTCAGATCTAGTGGGGAAACTTTGCAGAGCCTGTAATCAGAAATTTTTTTTTTTTTTTTTCATCTCACATACACTGTGTTTTGAAGCAATGGCTCCATCTTGATCATTGAGTTCCCAGTGTTCTTGGGCAAAATGATTGACCTCATTTGTCAGGTGGGTTTTCTTTATAAGATTTTTCCTAACATTAAACCAGATGTTGCCTAACTTAATGCAAAATACATCTTTCCTCCTGCCTTCTGTGGTAGCATTGGCAGAGACACTCCTATCTTAACAGAGGCAAAGCATCTAAGATGTTGTTAAGTTGGAAATACCTTTCCAACCAATAGCAAAGAGAAAAAAACACCCTGTGTGGTAAGGAGAAACAATATTAAACACAGCAAATGGAAGGGTTTTTTTTCCTGTTTCTTATCAGCCTCCAGTCTTCGCCACCACCCACACTCTCTCAGTCATTCTTGGCTCCCATTGTGTTTTCAGCCCTGCAGATGCTCGGTGTCTGCCTTGCGTGTGAAGACGTCCCTCTCTGTGCTTGAGACTCTTGGGGTGTTTATGTTACACAGCGATCAGCACAGTGCGTGTTTGCAAATTGCTTCCCTTACCAAGCTGCTGCTGGGCTCTTCTGTCCTGCTGTCTCTGTGGCACCCGTGCTGTGATTATACGCAGCTCATCCTAACATCTTTCTTCAAGAAACTGGGAGAGAGGCTGCATTTTCATTCCTGCAGTAGTCAAACCTGGGACATGCATGTCCCCCAGTACTTCAGCTGGGGAATGTTCTGGCTTGAGCCTCTCTCTTGGGTGTGCCAAGAGAAGCAGAAGTTTCCTGCTGCTTCCAGACCATTTCCCTGGTCTCATCTAGAAGTCTGTTTTATATTTGGTGCTCCTGTATCTGCCATTTTTCCTTCCTCTCAGCTTCTGCTGCATCCCCTGGGAAATGAGTACACTCAACATCTCCAGGGATGGCCTTCTGGGAGGCCCAGCCTAGGGATTGATCCCAGCCCCTGCTGAAATCAGTAGAAAGGCTTCTCAGACTGTGACAGGAGTTAGGTCAACACCTTGGGCTGTTCCTGGGGTGGTTGTTGCCCAAATCCCTTGCTGGAGAGGGTAGGAAGAAAAGCTTGACAAAGCTTGATAAAGCACAGCCATACAGTTACAGCGAGAAAAAAGTCCATGTTCCTAGGTAGGACTAGGCAGGTTTATACACGGGCAACACATTGTCTGCACTGATGAGGTGTTTATTGTAACCTCTAAGGGCAACACTCTCAGCAGTTCATTTTTTCCTATTTTTTTCAAGCATCAGAAAGCAACATTAACTACAACTGCTGAGAAACCCTCAGTGAACAATTACCAAGAGCAATGAAGAGCACAGCATGCCCCCATTTGGGACTAATTTACATGGAAATTGCCTGCTTTCACCTGGCAATATTCTGAATTATACTTTTTTATGTTTGTGCATACATGCAAAAATAAGAGTCCTTGGTACAAAACACCTGCATAAAAATAATCTACCTCTCTGGCTGTTCAAGATGATTATGAAATGCTGCCCTGACGAACTGCTGTACAGAGAATGAGCAGTTTTGCACTTGGGGCAAGGTAGGCATCTTGCGAGAAAATAAATGCTGACTCCTCCGAAACAGCCATAAAAGAGATTGAGGATTACTTTCTTGTTCAAAACCAGTTTGAATTTTCATTTTGGTGGAACATCACACACTGCCATTTTTAAAGGGGAAATTACTTTTTCCCTGACTTGTTTTTGCTTGGTTGTTGTAGAAAACACACATAAAATAATACAAAAGAAGTGAAACATTCTGGCCCAGCCAAAAAATATTTCTTCCCTTTCTCAAAATGTGTTTTGGATTTTCTTTTGAGAAAAATCTGAGATTTTGACCTTCTTATCCTGAGCTGGGCCAAGAAAATATTTTGAAATCTAAGAGCTCCCAGTCTGGGAGAAATGTTTTCCCACACACTTCTTGCCACGACACCCTGGTAGATGGGCTTTGCTGCCTCCAAATGCAATCCCATGGTCTGAGGCCAGCATGAGATTCTGCCCAGAGCTTGCGGGGGTGACCCCAATAGAGATGTTGCATGCATTTCCATAGCCCTCGGAACCGAGTATCTCAGTGCAGTAGAGTTTACTCAGATAGTACCATCTTTCTGGGGTGAGGAAGCTGGGCTGAAGTTGTGTATGTCAGTGTTTTTTCACAAATTCTGCCAGTTAAAAAAACAGCTGGTTTAAATTTTAAGCACCTGCTCTTGCAGCTGAACTACTGACCTCCTGTAATAGAAGCTTAAATCAATGAGGGACCAAACATTCACTTCCCACAGAGGCTTGTCTGAGTCAAAATTTACTATTTTAGGGCTATATTTGTTTTGAAACAGGTGGAAGCGTGACTGCCAAGGTCAGCCATCTTTGCTGTGACAAGGGATAGAGATGAAGTTCCAACTGTAGTGTCCTTCCAGGCATCTGAAGGAAAGTCACCTCATGCGTGTGTACTTGTTTTTATCTATGACTCTCTTTTGGGTATTTATTTCTGTTCTGTGGCCCACGTAGGGTTTTGTGTAGCACTCAAAAGATTCACCATTTGAAAGCCTGTCACCTGTCTCTTTGACAGAACCTCTGTTTAATAGACATTTTCTGTGTCATCCCTATTTTTTGTTTCTGAGGCATTATCTTCAAGGTTTTAATCTGCTGATTTTCTGCTTGAGCACAGTTTTGGGGGTGGTTTTTCTGGAACTGTCAGTTGCCATGGCAAAATATTCCTCCCATCCTCGTCTCTCTATGGAAAAACCAGTTTAGACTGTGGCTCAGTCTTTGGGTAGTGCTGTGAAATGATTGAAAGCTAAAAGTTGATCTCTTTCTGTCGAGGAAGTCGCATCCCTATTGATTTAACCCTTCAGGTAAGTATGGCTTTGAGGTTTAGTCCTTTTTGCCTTTTGTTTGCTGTACTGAAATTTAATTTGTAATTTGTCTTGAATACAGCATTATTAAGAACATAAGCAAAAGAAATATTATGACAGCACTCGCTGTGTACTGTGCTCCCGTAAAGACATACAACTGCTCGGTCAGAGGGTAGTGAACAAGTCTTGACTCTGATATATGGCCTTTGGGGAATACTAAAATATCCGTAATAAAAGTAGCTACGTAAGAGGTAGTGCACATAGCGTTCAGTGGGTTTCTTGACACTTGTGTGACAAGATGAGGCTATCTTTGCCCTCCAGTTCATAAACTTGAAACTGGCTCTTTCTTTTGGTGGTTTTTTTGTTTGTGGGTTTTTTGGTTGTTTGTTTTTTTTTTCCTATTCTGCTTCATATCTTTTCTCCTTGCTGCTTGGGGAAATTTGTGCTGAATTTATGGAAGATTTTTGGGACACAGAGCATTCTTCTTGGAATATTTTCAGTGGGAAGGCTGTGAAATTGAAATACAAGAATTTTTTTTTTTAGTAAAAACCATTGGTTTAAGTAGGTTTATCTTTTTTCTTTTTTTCATCAAAGGAAAATTCTGTGTAGACCTGTAAAAGCTGGTTGATAAAGCCAAGATTCCAGGTTATTATGAAACTGTAGAAAGAAAGTCAACCACAAAGATATGTTCTAGCTAAACAAAACCAGCAAAATCCCTCATTGCAGAAGAAAAAAGAAAAAAAAAAAAAAAAATATTTTGCTGCTTCTTTTCTGCTTTCCAGCCTCTCTGACTGAACTGAGAGCAATGTATTTTTTTGGAGGCAGCTTCTCTCATTTTTCAGAACAGAAGAGCTGCACATACTGCTAGGAATTTTCCCACTTACATAAAAAAATTCCTCCATAGGTGAAATCTTACAGGAATCATTTTTATCACACAGCTGCCGCTATACTGCCCACAATATTTTTAGGGTTCAGATACGTGATTTCAGTAGCCTCAAGAATTACCCCCAAAGTAACGTGTGCAGTTATGGGTGTCACAATTGCCCAATCTTTTCCTAGTTATGAAAGCTCTAGGACACCTTTCCCACTTCCTTCTTCTTGCATTTCACACCCAGCCCTTGCAATGTCCAAAATCCCCTCAAAACCGCATGGACTTTGGCCTACCCATTCGAGTGTCTCCCCCGGCAGCACTGAGACCTGCCTCCCGCTGTGGGAAACTACCGCAGCGAGGTGCCGCACAGCGGGACTGGGGCACTGTCCTCTATCAGAGGCAACAGAACTGTTTAAAATTAAACCATCATACTCAGCTGGGCTCACAGAGCTAAAAATTAGATCTTGATTATCCTGGCTATTTTTAGAAGCTGGAGGAGATTCAAAACGTGATTTTTTTTTTTTTTTTTTTTAACATGCTGCAGTGGAGAACGTATTTGTCTGGGTGAGGCAGGCTTTTCCAGTACTACCACACATCTGGGCTGCGATAAGCAATTTGTAACTGAACAGGAAGAAAAAGTAGGCCAACCTACAAAAGAGTATCTAGGAATTACTCCTGAGGGATTTGTGCTACACCACCTTCAGCAGCTGAAATAAGAGCATGAAATTGCAATTAAAAATTAAGAAGGGATATGGACTATTTGACCTTCTTTCAATCAGGGACAAAAAGGCCCTGCCTAAAATAAGGATGCAGAAAAATGCAGCTTCTGTTAGGTGATTGCAAGCCAAGAAGAGGCTGCTGAAGTTCATCCTAAGCTTGGTGGAACAGAGAGATCATTTCTTTCCATTCGACACAGTCCTGGCAGAGCCTGGACCAGCTTCGGAGCTGTGCGCAGCTGGGCAGTGCCACCAGGTACAGGGACTGCTGCCTGCCGGGCGGTGTTCAGAACTAGAGTGAAACAGTGCTTGCTCCAAGAGCTATGGTCTAAACAGATGAGAAATAGGAAAGAAACTGTCAATTGTTATGTTTTCTAAGTTTACAGAAATCCGGGCAAGATTAATTAGGCCCTGAGAGGTCTTGTTAATTGGGAGGTTTGCTATTTGGCTCACCTTTTTACCCAGACTGTTATTGTAATTACCCAATTGACTCTAGTATCAGCTGGGGAATAGGCCATGAGATAGAGAGGCCTGTTTAGGTGGATGTGTGCACTGGATCCCAGGCTAGTTTTGGTACTTATCATTATGATAAGCTACCAGGAGAGTTAAGTTGGAATAATAATGTAGCCATGGCAATGCTGATACAGAGTTGACACAAATGCTGAGGAGCATTCTGGGCTGACAAACCTGGCAGCCTAGTCTCAAACCACCATGACTAGAAGTGTTTGGAAAGGGAATGCATAAAGTAGACGCAGTAAGGTAAAAAAAGTATATCAAAAAGGGTGACTCCTTGGAACTGTTGCCAGCCTGTATAAATAGGACTGTGATAACAATTTGGCTTTTCAAGAGACTTTGATTTGTTCTTAGTTGTGGAGCCTGAATGCCTGCAAGGAGACAATCCTGGTGTGAATCCTGTTCATTTGTTGCCTTTCTACCTAAGTGTCTGGTCGCTCAGCATATTGTTTGGGGCAAAGGCTTTCTCAGTATGTGTTTGCACAGCACCACATAGAGCCAAACCTGATAATGACTGGAGGAGAGAAGGTTTGCAGGCTCTGCATCCTTTGATAGATACAACCCAAATACATAAATACAGTGTAAATATACTGTAGAGCTTTGGCCAGACATTTTTATAGAAGAGTGCAATACTTAGGTAACTTTCTTGCCAATGGTAGAAATTTATTCATAACACTGTATACAAAGCCTGCCCTCATTTAAAATGGGGGGAATTTCTCAACTTATGCATATTAAATATGCTACCACCTTTTTCCAGCAGCAGAGAGGACATTTGGCTTGTTTTGATCACAGACAGAGCAGTAGACAGAACCTCAAGTGTTTTTAAATATTCTCCATGAGAATTTTCCTATATCTGTAACTGTTCTGTATTTATTACTGGTGTGTGTATGTTGAAAAATTATTGCTGTTTGTTGCTCCAATTAGTTTTTCATTACTGTGTCCTTGAAGGCGAATGTCACTGAGGAAGATTTGTTAGGGTAACTGGGGTATGTGTCTTTCATCAGGAGATGGACCATATGGTTACAATGCCCCAAGGCATGCTCATGGAAAGTATGGTGCATGGAAGAGGGGAATCTGTCCAGAGCGAGGAGGGGTGATGAGGAACCACTAAGACTTGTTGGTCAAATTCTTAGATGATGAAAATCAACATAAGAGCATGAAAGAACTAAGCCTGTGTTCCTGCCGAGTTGTTTTTTTTTCCAACCTTATAAACTTTTAAGTCTGTTACAGAAGGATCTTCTTCCGTATATAGGCCTCCTTTCAACTCTTACAGCTTCACCTTCACCAGGGTCCTTTTTCGTCTTTTAGAGTTTCAGAACTTAAAATGGCTTTTCATATTTAGATCTCTAAAATGTCTCTGTCATAAATCCCTACATTTTAGACTAGTGTATTTCTTGGGATCTTTGCTCCACTGGCTTCTTGTTACACTCCTTGGAGTATTTCATAGACCATTTATTACTGCAGTGCATTCAACCGAATTTTCTTGGTGCATTGTACAAGAGAGCTCACATCTGAGCCCAAATGAAGAACTGATGTCCTACTTTCCCTTCATCCATTCACAGTGTAGAACTGCCTCTGAGCAGAGGGTGTGTGCAAAACTTAGTTCTGTGCACTGAGGAGATGAGTATGCAAAGACAACTTACCTGAAATGTGTATGTAGGAGTACAGTGAAGAATGGAGGAAAAAGGGAGGGGGAGATTAATTCTCAAAAATCAGAAGAAAGTAAATCTAAGGCCACAAAAATGAAGTTAAGGTTTGGGAGATTAAAGCAAAACCAATTGGGAGAAGTCCCAATTACATTTGTAATTGTAATACAATTGTAATTACAATAGTTTCTCTTGTTCACCTGCTACTTATGGAGAATGGATGTTCTGCATATGTTTAACTTTACCTAGTACCCCAGTTATCCTAAAGGACCCCATCCACCTCTAGACCAAATCTTGCAATCCTAATTGAATTAGAAGTCTTTACTGTGGTTAAATTTCCATCGGCATACTTGGAGGAGGAATTTCAGAATTTGGTCTGACATATATGAAGCTTGTGGCTAACGTGTTCTGTCTTTGGCTTTGTTTTTATTTTTTTTCTTAATTTGTGCATGATAACAAAATAGAAATCAATGCGATCATGGGTAATTTGGATCCTTTTTGTGATCAGCTTATCAGCAACAACACAGAAATTTTAAATTCTGAGGATGCTGAGTCCATTGTTCTGGAGTCTCTAGGCCTTGTCCAAGTGACATCAGTCCTGCCCATAAAATAATGCAACTCTTTTCTGGGAGTGGGGGAAGAGGCCTTTCCTCTCTGTGTCTGTGCAGTTAGACACACATTTTCAGAGCTCTGGATCAATGCATTTTTTACCTGCATGCTATGGCTTTGCTTTTGCTTGTTTACCTCCAGAAGCACAGAGTGTGTCTCTTGAAGGCGAAATGCTGAGACTCTCCTTGGTGTTCTCCCTCCCTTTCCAGTGGGACGTTTGCTACATGCATATGTGCTGCAAAAACCTAGGGGGTCTAGACTGGTAACCAAAATACCCTACATCAGCAGGGATTTGGGCTTTAAGAGTGTGAAAATCTTAGGTTAAACCAGCAGTCTTTGCTTTGTTAAATTCTTGGCTTTTTTAAAATGAGCTTGCACAGATATATTTCTAAGGAAAGATTTGTAAGTTCCTATTAACCCTGTGAAAAAGTGAGGAGGGAGACCTAAATAATGAATGAAGTCAGTATTTCACTGCATCTCTGAGACCTGATTTTTATAGAAATCAGTAATGCATAGTGTTTTGTGAGACTAATAGATAAACATTGCCTTTCATGAATATTTGTTTACCTCTTAACTCTTCAGCACAAGGATCAAAAACCATCGCTTTATGAGTCACTCTTTGCAGGGTTATCTAGCTGCAGAAGCTGCCACAGGTTTCTCATCTGGGAAGCTGTCAGTTTAGTGAAAGAGTAAATCACCGGCTTTCTATTTCCACCATATTTTGGAACTTCACTTAAAATCTTTCTATTTGTCTCTGTTGCCAAGCCAATGGTGAGATATTACAGGGGAATTACAAAAGGGAGTTTTGTGCAGTAAATTCAGAGTTTTTACCTGTTGCCTAGTACGACTCCTTGCCTATAAAGAAACTCTTGAGTAAGACTTCTCAGATTACTGCACCATGACAAAACTTTGCTATCAGGAGACACCCTGTGTCATGTCGTGGTACTTGAATCAACTGGGAAAGAGTTTGTACACAGATACCGCAGAAGATGCCCTGCCAAGAGTGACTGATATCCTGCTGGTTTACAAAGAAGGGTTTTAGCAATAAAATGTACGGAATAACACTGACCCATGCGCTTCATGAAGCAAAATCCTAGGGCCAGGGAGAGTCCTGGAGCACTTTCTCTGCAGTTTTTGATTATTACTGTTTTTCCCCATGAACAAAATTGTCAGATGTTTCCTGAGAGCTAGGGCCTTAATTGCTGTGCTGCTGAGTGACATGCTTTTCCTCTAGCTTGTATGCAGTCTCATTAGATCAAAAACCTTTACAGGAAGAGAAAGTCTCTCTTATTTTTATTTGTATAGTGCCTCTCATGTGGCGCTCTTCCTTTGCCTCTTCCCTCGGAGGACGGGACAACTTCATTTTAGAAGGAAGAGATGGGAAATGGAAGAAACCAGCACTATTAGGAGTATATAAATATTTACTGTACCAACTGTTCATATTTAGTTTGACTTAGATACTTTCATTCTGTATAGACTTACCTTTACATGGCATGTCTTCTTTCTAATGAGGGAACTGATACTCAAGAGAAGAAGGGCTCTCCTGAATCAGCTCCCAGGATTTCAAACTGCATCAGGACATCCTCCCTTATCTGCTCTCTGCTCACCTCTGTTAGCACAGCTCCCTGGGGCTGGCTTGTGCAGGTCCACTTGGGGAGGCGCAACATCCTTTCCCCAGCTCCCACGCCCCACTAGGCTGGGGCTGCCTTCACACTCCTGCCGATTCCACAAGAGCCAGCGGGTAACAAGAACCACATGGACCACACGCGTTCCTGTTTCCTGAGTAATTCACCATCTGTAACTGGTTCTTAGATGATGTGGGGTCCCAAAGCTTCCACCCTGCTGACAACTCACTGCCTCACAGGACCTCTTTTCTCATGGCATCTAAACACTTCCATACTGAACATGATTAATTAGAAGGGAGAGTTGAGTGTCAAGGGCAGGGAACAGTGTTTAAGAGTAGTTCAGTATTTTAATTTGACCAGATTATGGAAACAGAATGTGAAAGGTAACGGGAGGCCGTTTACTCCCTGCTGAAATGGCAGAGAAAGCCAGATGACATTTAGCACAGGGAGGGGGCCTTCCATGACCTGTTCCTTACAGGACATGGGGCACTGCAGGCCCCTAGCTGGGCTCGCCCTGCAGTCAGCAGGTGTCTTGCTTTTGCATGGATGTTCCCAGCCTGCACTGGTAGTCTTGATGCAGCTGCTGGGCAGGAATCTTCTTTATTGGTTTAATTTCCTTCTAATATTGTACATTCAGAAGTACCAGTGCAGCACCAGGGCCATTGACAATACTGCTGATTACTTCACATCAGTATTTAATTAGGGTGAAAGACAGGATGAGCAACTGGAGATTTTACACTTGGGAAAGAAATTGATTTATGGAACAATCAGTCTGTTAGCTCCAGCAGGCTTTTCTTTAAAAAGCAAGAAAAGTATTCTTGTCACTTTTCGGTTGATCTAAATCAAGGAGCTTCTGCAAACTTATTCTTCTCAGCCTGTGATTGCAGAGACCTAACAATGGGGCAGAAATTAATCTTCTGTTAAATCCTGTGCAGTACCTTGGGGAGTGAGGTAGGGAGCCCAGGCCCTCTACGAGCCTCGAGTTCGCAATGCCTTAGTGGGACTCCATTGAAAGGCCTTGCCCGGGCTGTACCTTTTCAGTCACAGAAAAGTGCTATGGCAAGGAATTTCTGTTCTTTTGTCATTGTAGAATTGCCTGGGAATTAAAACTGATCTTATTTTAAAGGCAACTATGGGATGTACATAGTGTGCTCCCCCATTCCTTGTATAAATGTGAACATAGCCCAAAAAGCAGTAGAAAAACGATGTGGTGGTGCCTCAGGGAGGTCTTGATAGTGCTAATATTGTCACAACTTTGCTCACACTCGTGTGTTTTATTGGACAGCTTTATGTTTCTCCTAAGATAGGAGTTTTCCCTGTGGCACTCTGGAAAAAAATGTTGTGCAAATTGAAGAAGGTATCTTGCCTCCTCCTACAATAGATCTGCACCTGCTGTTCCCTGTTTCATGTCTAGGACCCAGCATCATCCAGTCTAGCATCATCACACCCAGCTTGTGCCAGGCTGCCAACAGCCCATATGCAAGGGCTGGCCCCTGCTGTCTGAGATGAAATGTCTTTCAGACCTTCCTCACAGTTAAGCTGAACCAGAGGTTATGTTTTTCCTGGTATGTCTGTATTTGTTGAGGAAACTTCTCTATGGTTATATTTATACTCTTATCCACGAAGGGACTGTAACAGAAACAAAAGGCTGTTTTCTGTGACTCCCTGAGGCTGCTGCATCACTTGTTGCTCCAGAGTTCCCGTGCCTTCTCTTCATGCTTCTGTAGCTAGAAAGGGACATATTTCTATGACCAGCATGGAGAGATTAATACAAATACTTGGCTAATGAACATTTGTCAGATAAGAAAAATGAATTCTGACTTCCCTGTTAATGGAAAGTGTACTTGGAGGGACTCTAACACTAAACACAGGACCAGGAGGAAAAACAGCTGAATTAATTTTCCTATTGCTACAAACCTCCTGTGATTTTTGGGCAGGGCAGCTGAACCATGCCCTCCATCATACTGTGTTGTCCTCCCTATTAGTAAAATAAGAATACAATTATTAGTTCTGGCTATTTTGATGGCAAGCTGTCTGGCAGAGCACATTCCCCTGACTGTATGTGCCAGCTGTGCTGAGCAGAATAGCTCCCCCTCTTATCTGTTGACCAGCTCCGGGGAACTATGGGTGCATTAACACCTAGTGCCCCACAGCCTGAGAACAGCAGCCACACCCCTCAGCAAACAACTCCAAAAGGGCTTGACAGTTAAGTAATTGCCTCTGCTGCCTGGCTTTTAAGAAACGAAGTGAAACTTGAATGGGAGTTCTGCAAAGTTTGATGGCCCTTCCATTCTGCTGGCATCATTCCCGGTGGGAGTTCAAGCTTCCAGCCTAATGGCAATTTGTGAGATGGCATAAACTCGGAAGAAGTGTCAACAGCACCAGAGGTCAGACAAGGACATATTATTATGCACCTTTGAAAACATAGCCAGACTTCACATCTCAGCCCAGCATGCAGCAATCATTAGTCACCCTGCATAATCCTCTTGACCTATTTGTTTTTTTTCCTTTCACAGTGGTCACATTTGAAAATACTGTCTAGAGCCGATTGGGCTCACACGAAGTTGTTAATTGGGAGCTGTCTAGCTAAGGGGTAATACAGAGGCAAAGTTCAATGCAGTGTGCTCGGCGCCTAGGCTGCAATGCTGAGCGTTCCCAGGGAGGTGATGGCCAGGAGGCCTCGTGTCACCAGTATGCACAGGGACTTGATTCCTGTTGCTTCCAAAGGGGCTGGTCACCTGGGTGCTTTGGTCTATCTGGAATTAAGGATTTGACAGGATCTGGCCCAGCAGAAGGGTTTAAACGTGAGAAGCGCTAATGGCATTTACATACAAGAGAAGGAAAACACTAGTTGGAACAAAGGACCAGCCAGTGAAAGACTGCCTGCGCATGTCCGTCCCAGAGAGCCTGGGTGCGCATGGCCTTTGTCATTAGGGGATTTTTAAAGGGGTTGCCACCCTAGTTCCTTTCCCCTAAGGCTGGTGCAAAAGATGTGCAAAACAGCATAGTTCACGGGCTCTGTGCACTGAGGCTGTCACTCACCATCATTATGGTAGGCTGCTCTCAGTATCCTGGAGGGACAAGTGTAGGGTGGCCCTACACAGGTGGCGAGGTGTGGAAATTATCTGCAAACTTGGTACAGATGCTTGTTACTTCTGAGACTTTTATTCTGCATACCATGTATCTGTTAAATTCCTGGAGGCGGCAGCCACAGATATGTAGATGAAGGAATTAGCATGAAAACTATCTACAATACTTATTCCATTATTATACTATCAAAGTGCTTCATAGGCTCTAATGAATTCATGTCACAGCTTCTCTGGGAGATAGAAAATTGTTACTCATCCCAAGTTTGAAGAAGATAAATTGAGCTGTTCAGAGATAAGGTGGCAGAGTCAGATTGGTTTCCAGAAGAGCCAGGTAACTACATACCACTGAGGTCACGGAAGATGTCCATCACCAAGTGGGAACCTGTACTTGTGTCTCAGCTGGTGCCCTGTCTGCTGGCCCAGCTTTTATATCCGAGCATCTGTAACATTCAGCAGTACTTTTGTGCATGTAGGTGGAATTGGATACTGAAGTTTCAAGGGCTAATAATTTTCCAGAATGATTTTCCTTGTTGTTCTGCCTGCAGAGCCTGCCAAAATGAAAGGCAGAGTTCAAAGCAGGGCTTCCTTGCCTCAACCCAGGAAAAGATCAAAGCTCTGGTTGTGGTGGTTCTGAAGGCATATGCCTTTCTTGCTTACTTACAGTAGTTTATGAAGCTACTAGCCTAGCAAGATTAGTAGGTGTCAAATATACTTTATAAAAACAGTCAAGGGTGGCATTATAGGTTTGCTGTGCTCTTGTACAAACAGGCATGGTCTTACTAATTAGGTCAGCTGTATTCTGCTAAAAGGAGCTAGTGTTGGAAATCTTGCCTCTCCCTATCACACCAGCCTTCCTGCCTTTTCCTGGTGTCTCAGGGGCCAGAGGTGTATGTGCTGTTACCCTCCAGTACCTGCAGGCATCTATAAAATTGTGCAAGGCTTGATTTGAAGCTCATGGTCATGAAGTGTGGTGCTTACACTGGCATATGCAGGTGGCCAGAAATTGCTCCTCTCCCACTGTAAGGTTGCATGCTTGTCAGGAGTGGTGCATTCAGCGTGTCTGAGGGATGGTGCAGGTAGGATCTTACTTGGTTCTTGCTCTTTGTGAAACTGTTTCCTTGCCTATGTTTGACCTGCTATGATGGGACTGGGCTGGATCAGCCTGCCCTGCATGTTTCTAACTTCATGAAATCCCTGGGTACTGAGTGCTACTGTCTTGTGCTCTTTTGCTGTTCATTTCTGTCCTGGTTTTAACTGGGATAGAGTTAATTTTTTTAGCTGGTATAATGCTGTGTTTTGGATTTAGTATAAGAATAATGTTGATAACACACTGATGTTTTAGTTGTTGCTAAGTAGTGCTTACTTCAGTCAAGCACTTTTCAGCTTCTCATGCCCTGCCAGCAAGAAGCTGGGAGTGGGTACAGCCAGGACAGCTGACCCCAACTGACCAAAGGAATATTCCATATCATACACTTTTGGTTTACCTATTAAACTGTCTTTATCTCAACCCATGAGTTTTCTTGCTTTTACTCTTCCAATTCGCTCCCCCATCCCACCAGGGGGGAGAGTGAGCTAGCGGCTGTGTGGGGCTCAGCTGCTGGCTGGGATTAAACCACAGCAATTTCTGTAGGGATTTGGGACAGAAGTGCTTTATGCTGCCATCATCATTTTGTAAGGAGCAAAGAAGAAATGCAATGGAATCCCTAGATGCCAGGATAATCATATCTTGACAGCATACTAATTAATCATCTTGTAGTCAGGTAATTATTTCCCGTGTAGCTGTCTAATTACCATTTAGTAGCCCAGACTTCAGCCTGCAAATAACTAGTATTTTCAAGCCAGGGTTTCAAGGAGAGGAACACAGTGGGCCATGACTCCTGGTGTAACTCCTCTGTCTTCCTTGAATTAGTCCTGGGATTAATTTGGTCCTCCAGTTCTTTTAGTCTACTGAACCACACAGCAGCCCTAATTATTGCCATATTGGCAACAAGAAAAGAGTATGACCAACTCCATTGCTGAGTGTAATGGACTTAGCTGCTATACTACAGCTACTAATGTGCTCAGACGTACATCCATATGTTGGCTCCCCATGAGCTCTTACTAACCTAGCAGATTATAAGATAACAAGCTTGAGCCATATTTTTGGGATCAATATACAAGATGCTCTTAAAAGGTGAGGTTATGTATTAGAGCATGCTGAATATCTCCATGATAGAGGAGAGATTTACTTGTAAGCCAGGGAAGACCAGAAAGATAAGAATTACAATCTACAGTCAAAGTTTACTTAACTTTCATACCTTGAGAGTCTTTCACCTGTACCTCCAGCTGATTCATGTCTGTTTTAGTCAGGTCTCCCAATGCTTGTGATGTCTCTTGAGTGTGTGTGTTTGTGCATGCATGCGTGAGTCCCACTTCCATCTATCAAAGAATTTAGACTAATTCAAAAAATTTAACCACATTTGGAAATGAGGCCGGAACCTCAACAATATTAAACTCTTCTGTTTCATAAAAATAGGCTTTTGTATGGGTATAGTTAAAGCAAGACAGACCTTCATTCATGAGACTTTACCAGTGTAAAATGATTTAGTACATCGACACTATTCCCATATGTGAAACAAATCAGTGTAGGCTGACTTAAGGCACTTTCCCACATGCAGAGCTGTCTCTTGGGCTGGTAACATTATTTAGGTGCACATGTTTTGGGTTGTTGTTAGCTATGTCCCACAATATCTGTGTCAAAGTTATAAAATGAATCCTTAAGACATCAGATACCTACACCTACCACGATGTTGGGCATGGACACACTGATGAGTTAATATCTCCCATTTTTTTAAAGCTGTGTGACCCTAACAAAGAGGTAACTTCATGTCTTGGTGTCAGATTTACCCAGACAAATTGCAGCAATGTTCTCATGCTTTTTAGTGCTCAGTTGTACCCAGCTGCATCTGTATGTATTTCTGCATGTTTATGCCTTCAGCTTTGCATCTCTATTCATGTGTCTGGACCATCAGACCTTTGCCCAGCCCAGCCTCAGGATGGCCTTGCAAACACTCAGGAACTGGAGTGTGTTTGCTTTTCTTTGGCTTGTTTTCTTTCTATTATCTGTCTTCATGGTGATAAAGACTGCTGTTGTTGACCTCAGAAGTGCTCTGATGAGCTTTGCTGTGTTGCAAGCTCTGCTCTCAATAGCTGGCCTCATGGAGCTTCTCCCTAGAGAAGCCAAGAGGAGGGAAGTGGAGAACACATAAATAGCAGGGACTCTCCAAGAACACGTGCTGAAAGAAAAGCAGCTAAAAATAGTCTCGAAGGCTAAATGTGAATCATCTGGAGAGTAAGTAGCAAAAGTTTCTGCAAGAAAATCCTGAAAGGAGGAAGCCATGTTTTCAGAAGCAACCATGCAAGCTGGAAGAAAATACAGTCTTCCTATGTAAAACTGCCACCTTCAATACGTGCTGCTGGGGGGACACTTCATATCCTTCCCTGGGCCTGCCTTCTTCAGTTATGCTGGGCTCGATCTCATTCTCACTGGTGCAGTTTTCAGTTAAGTCTCTCTCAGGATAGGATTTTTTTTCCAGAGTTTGATCATGTTTCAAGAAATGGAGCTCCAGCGAGTGGAATCGGGCTTTGCAAGAACAGCCGGTCCACATAATTTCTCTTTTTCTCCATTGTCAGGCAGTTCCGAGGTCCTAGAAACATGACAAGGTGGTAAAACTTTTTTAAAAAAAATACTGCTAGTCCTTTGCGCCCCTTCTCCCAGTGCAAATGCTTATCCCCTCCTGTCTTTCCTCTGCCATTCATTCTTCCCTCCTTGCCAGCTATAATCTGCTGCTGTGGGTTACCAGAGCTATTTCCAATGCAACATGTTTAATCCAAAATTGAAAAGTCCTTGTGGGCTGAGGCCTCAGTGTCATGTGGTCAATATCATAGATGCAGAAAGGAATCAAGGTGGCTTCTTAGTTACCGGTAGTTAACACAATCTATTGTGTTTTATTTAATCGCCTTTTATATGTGTCTTTGTATCTCCTACTAGGAAGAAGTGTGGTCTGGAAATAAGATAGCTTATAAATAGCCGTAGTTGTGCTCTAGCTTCAGGAGAAGCTTCAGCTATAGTGCAGCTATAGTGCATTCTGACAGGCATTGAGGAGGCAGATTGAAGCCTTTCTGCTATACAATGCTGGACTACAAAAGCAGCATTACGGCCAGCAGCCCTTGCTAGGCGGGAGTAGCTGATTGCAGATGCATCCCGTAGGGTGCGGGGCAGCGCGAGCTTTCCCGAGCAGCCCACATCGTGCACAGCCAACCCAAGAAGTAAGAGGAGGTGATGAGGTCCCACGGCCGCACTGCTGTGCCAGGAGCAGGTACTGGCCCGTCACACGGCTGCGGGAGGAAGCCTGGGCCTTCGGACACTGCTGCCACCAGTCCCTCACCTCTGCAGTCCAGATGGGTTTGATTTTTCTCTGTGTGTCTTTCAACTTCTCTTTCTTGTGATGGCATTTCTAGCCGAGACACTGGATAGAGTGCCAGGTCCGATGCTAAAGCAGTTTTCCATCAAAGTTGAAATGTCCATAAAATACTGATTTTGATAACATATTGGCTCACGAGAACAGAAATTATGTCTAAATTTCAGAGCGTCTCATTTTGACGTCTTTCAGAGTAGAGAATTTCAATTTCACTTTGGCTGGATTTTTAACAAATTTGTTTAATTGCATAAGCATTTAAGAAACATTTTAAGGAACTGATTGAACCCAGTTTTAAAAAAATATTTTAGTGAGAACTTTCACATTTTCTCTTAATTCTTTTTGAGAGTATCGGAATTTCTCATTCAGAATTCCTATTTTCAGCCTGAGGCTGGTGAAAGACAGGGCAGCTATCCAGCAAAGCCATCTAGGAATATAACAGGAACTATATTTTATCAGACATTGTGCTTTCCCGTTCACAAGAAGAATGGCTAATGCATGGAGATTTTCTACTAGCTGTTAACAATGCATTTAGTTTTTCCTGAGGTGTTTAGAAGAATGGGACAAGAGCCCCAAGACATCTTCTAACAAAGAAACATATCACTTGGCGTTTTTACAGCAAACTGAGGCTTTTCTGGGTTACACATGTCAAAGCTAAGTAGTGGGTGTAACTTCCATTACCCGCCAAAGAGGAAACAGAAGGAAGCAGCCTGATAAAATCGTAGTGGTTTATTAGGCAAATTTTCCCATGTAAGGCTAAAAGATTGCTGCCTGCTGAATTTATTCCAGACTTCAGGCCTGCTTTTTAAAAAGCTTAAAGTGTGAACAGATAAGGAGTTAATTTACCTTCTCAGATTTAGACCTTCTGAAAGATTCATGGAAATTGTGAGTGGGAGAGATACATTTTTAATCATGCTCATCTTATTTAATTGCAGTCTTTGCCTCTGCTATGCAGGTTGGAGCCCTCCTCTCTCTGTTCATGCTGCACATCTCAGGCACGTCCTATCTGGGAGAACTGGCTTCATCCCTTGCCTTGTAGCCCTTGGCTCTTGAGAGAAGGACCCTGGGCTGCAGTGAGCGCCATCACTTATCCTGGTCTGGGCTGTGGGGATGCTCTGATGCCGGCCTTCCTGTAGAGCTGAGCGGACTCATCCACCAGCTCAGCCTGAAACTGCGGTCCTGCAGTGGGGCTTTCAAATAAGGAGTAAATTTCTTTGTGTTGGGATATCTCCAGGCAAGCTCCAAATGGAGAGCCACTGAATTAAGAAGCTATACAGGCTTATTCTGTTCCTAAATTTTATGGAGAGGGGGCTACATCAGGCCCAACTTGACCTAGAAGCTGAGCATCAGTTGCTTGAGAGTGATGTGTCTTCAGCATCTCTGTATAAAGAACATGAACTGTCTCGGGTGTCTCGCTCCCTGGGGTGTCCAATACTAGTGTTACTAACAGATGATCATCTTTTCTGCAGAACTGTTCACACTTAATCTCTTTTGGGCTGAATTAGGAAGCTGGTTGAAGGCTGCTCACTCCAGGACTCAATGCAAATGCAGTGCCAGGAGCAGGCAAAGGAGCAGTTTATTCTTTACCTTCCAAAATGTGTCTCTGGGAGTATAAAGAAGTGTGAAAGCCCATATGCAAAACCAGAGTTATCTTCCTTCCATACTTTGTTGACCTTATTGACTCCTTTTGCTCCCCACCCTCCTTGACAACCTTGCTATTTGAAATCAGGAACTCAGGCCCTACTGGGAAGATATATTTAACTGGTTTACTTCAGCCGCACTACACGTGGTCTTGTATGAGGAGTTCATTTTAAGTTACACGCACGTGATGGTAACTATAGGAGGAAAGAAGAAGATTAAAGTATATCCTCCCTGAAAACTCTAATCTTTTAAATGTTTGACCCTTCCCATTTTGAGCAATCCTCATCAGCAAAACTAAGGGTCCCTAAATTTCCATAGTTGCATAAATCCAAATGTTAGAACTTCATCTAGTTTATGACTAACTAATAGGAAAGGGCAGGAGATGTTTTTTCTATACCATTAAAGATCGAAAGGTATTGAAAAATGTTGCCTGTCCTAACTCAGAAATCTTTATCAGAACTGTTTGTGATCCATAGGAAGAAAGCCCCAAAATATAAAAATAATCTGTCAGATCAGCCATACTGATAATTTTGAAATGCTTTGTTCTGACTTCCATAATGTAAGCATGCATATTGTAATCAACTTACCTGTAGAAACAAAGATGAATGTTGAACAAGGAAGCTGGAGTGCATTCAAGATTAGCTGTAACATAGCAGCAATGGAAAATGGGGTTCTTAAATGCCTATTCATCTCATCTGGTTTTGCACAGGCTTCCATGAGCTCTGTGAACCTCCTCTGTCTTAACACCACTAAGATACAGAATACCCATTAACACAATTAACATGGTATGTATGAAAGGGACAACAAATTCAAAAGGGTAGGAGCCCAAAAAGACCCCTATTGTACTGGTTCGAGGTAGCAGAGAGATGGTATTTTTTCAGATAAATAGTTTGGTTTCTGCTGCACTTCAGACTTCTGTTTTTCTTTCATCTGGCTATTTCTCTGCAGCTTCATACATCTTGTATTTTGGGCTTTGAGATCTTTGGGATAGACCTTGTGAATTTGTACTGGCATTGGGCATCATGAGACCTGACCGTCTAGGATCTGTTGCCATAATGCAAAAGTTTATTCATGTGTGTTAGTGCAGCAGCTGATTTTATGAATTCCCTGTGTTTCCAGATGTCAAGAATCTTGCAGCTGCAGGTCATAAAATTTTGGCATAGCAGACTCCTATAGTTGTTCAGAAATGACAGATTCTACTGCAGACTTCAGCATCAAACCTGAAGGCAGACTTCAATCCTGCCATTGTTTCTGTGATCTCCTCTGAGCAGCTCAAAGCAGCAGGGTGAGACAGAAAATTTATTTGTTTCAAAAGTAAAACTAACATAGAGAGCTTGTTACAATTCCAGATAGAAAATGTTTTGTTAATAAGCAATATTTCAAACTGGTGAAAGCACTGCATGGAAGTTTAGCTTTACCTGAATCAAAGAAAATGATGCTTTTCGCAGCTCTGTGTGATGGCCGTGGCTGTGCTGGAAGCTCCTGTTGAAAGGAGCATTTGATTAGGAATGTCTTAGCCAGGGCGAGATCTGAAGGCTTTGGAGTCTCTCCCGGGTGTCTTGGCAACGATACACAGTTGAGAGCCCTCATCAGCACAGACACAGAGTGTGTCCCAGGTCTGGCTTCATATCCTACTTGTGCGAAGGCAAGAGAGAAAACTTAGCTGCTACCAAGACAGGCTTAGAGACCCTGAAATTCTCTATAGAGACTTCCACAGCCATTCTCAGTAAGTATAACTTTAAATTAAGGAATTATAAATTTTCTTCCTCCAGAAGGCATCTTTTGTTAAGTGTGCTGTATATCACGGATGTAAATCAGGCTAAAAGCCACAGTTAAAATATATAGAAGTCTGCTTTCAGTTAGTGTGAAACTCCTCTAACTAGCCATTAACTGAATGGTATGAGATTGAAGGAGATGAGTCTTAGAAAACCTTACAAATTGGGAAAGCAGAGCCTGACCCTTCCTCCTTTGTCAGCTTTTTCTTTTCAGGAGCGAGCTAGTTGCATTGTGTGTGCAGTGTTACCTACAGCAAAGCTGTCTGTGTGAGAGGGGAGCGTGGACAGCCTCCCTGGAGTCTTGCATGCCTTTTGTGGGCTCTGCAGATCTGTTCCTGCACTGCTGATGCAACAGGGTAGCCTGGTGGTGCAGCAGGCAGTGAGCCATTTCCACCCCTTGTGCACCAAAGACAGATACTGTGATAAAGCAGTGTCGTTTTGAAGATGAGAACTTGAGCTGGGCTGGACTGTATTTTTAAGATATCTGTTTCCCTATGCAGAACTAGAATGTGCAGTGAGCTCTTGTTCCCTCTGAGCTTTTCCGCTTTCTGAATTGTTTGTGTTTGCTTATAGTGGAGTTAAAAATTATTGTGGATGTACAGGCCCTGCAGGGGTATTCCAAACCAGAGGACGGGGGACAGTTGTGGTTGTACAGCTGGTTTACGACAAGGGTGTCTGAATTAATCTCTAGCCTCTGTCACAGCCTTTCAGTATGACCTCAGGGAAAGAGCTAATCACCCCGTGCACTGAAGCTGCCACTGTTAAAGAGGGCCCCCACACAGCTTTCCCTCCCTGGCATGTGTCGTGCCTGTGTGGGTTGGATGCGGGGTGGGTAGGCATGACTGGCTGGTTCTGTGCTCATAGCAACCTTTTCCCATGCCTTTGATGCAAACAGCAATCACTGCAGGTATGTCCACACTCCTGGTTTAAACGTTTCAGGACAGAGACATGCACAGAGAGTGGCACATCCTGTGAAGAAGCATATTCGTATGAAGGACATGTTAGTGCAGGGCCAAGGGACTTGCAGGCACAGCAGAGGGCTGGGCTGGCCACACTCCTTGCAGGGGCTAGCTGTGGTCCTCTAAGGAAAGGCCAGGGCAGTGGCGTGGCTCCCTCATCTGCAGTTCTTTAACAGCTCAGTTGCCTAAAACTACATCCTTAGGAAGGCAGCTTGCAGCAGTGCGGAGAGCCCATGTGGCTTCTGTGCGGGGCGATGACTCATGGAGCTGCCTGCGAGATGAGTGTATCTGCTTGTCATTCAGTGAGGGGCAGGGACCACTCCGTGCCACCCATCTTGATACAGCAGCACTTCTCAGAAGCTCCTTTTGTGGGGATGAAGGAGATTAGTCACAGAGTACAGTGAGTGAAGAATTCAGACCTGCTCCTCGGGGAATAGCAAACGCTGCAGTGGGAGGAAGAGAAGTCAGGGCTCGATTTATCGATGGTCTTTGATCAAGCAATCGTACAAATGCTTTTTGTGGGGAGGACTGTGAGTTTAAAGAAACTTAGTTCAAAGGCTTCACACATCTGTGGTAACAGCTGATGGTAGGGTCAGATCCTTGTAGCTTCGGTTCCTTGTTTGAATGAATGTGTAGTTCAAGTAGGGGCTGTCGTACTTGAATGGCGGCCAGATGAGACTGCTGCACCTCATCAGCTCTCCTGCTGTCCAGAACTGCTTACAGCAGGGTGTCTGCAGGACATCAGCTGTGGCTCAGCCTGTAACCTCTCTGGCTGAAAAGTGACAGGATTTGGCTGGTCTGGCTCTTCTCCACTTGCAGTATCATTTGGGAGATATCAGAGGAGAGTCTTGCCATTTAAATCAGCAGAGCTCCCTGGGGTCAGTGCTGGGATGGTACATCCTAGTTAGGAGTCTAGCCTGTCATTGTTTAAGAATATAACAGCCGTGGCAAGTAAGAGGTGTGTCCCTTCGCTCCCTTGAGCAAGAGGGTGGTCCAGGAGGCCTATGGGGAGCTCCTTGAGTGTAATGTATTCTTGATTAGATGGTTTGGGCTTTCCAGGGCCTCCTGCCTTGGAGAGACACTGTGTCTGTGTACTCCATGGTAGTATCCATGTGGATATTCCTGATTACTCCCTTGCAGCCTCTTGTGATGACCTCAGGAGTATAGAATTGCTTGGTTCTGAGTTGCTGGGCCTGTTCCCTCAGAGAACTGCTCTGTGTCACCCATATAGCCTGTGCACGTGAACCATGATCTTCCTGGCTCAGGGGTGCCAGTTGCCTCTGAACTGTGCTTGTGCCATGACTGATGGGGAATTGTTCTGGGAAAGATGCAGAATAGAGCACATCCTTATCATGTCTTGGCCCAATTCACTGTAATACTTGTTTCCTCCAAGGCTGCTTAGGGATTCCTAACCCTTTTTTTTCCCCTTAGAGGAAAATGTGATATTTTAATAAGAGAAACCAGCGTGGATATTACTTGTTCCTGATAGATGCCCACAAAATGTGGTTTCCTGTTTCCCTCATTCATATCAGTGTGTAAAACATACTCCATGAGGAGACTGTCCACAACCACGGAGAAAGTCCCCTTTCATCTGCACCTCCCTCATGCTTCTTGGAGTGTGCTTGTGCGTGTTAAATAAAATGTCAGGCTTGGTCAGTTCTAGCTTAGACTGGTCTGCTAAGTATTCAGACCTCTCTGTCTTGACTCCCTTTATCTTCCCCCTGCTTTCTTTCTGTTCCTTCCTCTATTCTCCAGTAACAGTGCCACCTAATTAGGTCATGGATTGTTTCAAACTCAAAACCTTTCAGGAGGTTTTCCAGTAGCTGTGGGTTTTGTTACTCAAAGCCACTTGTTCTGCTTGCCCAGCTTTCCTGCTTTGGGCCTCTCTTAACTCCTCCTAACACTGAAATATCTCTTATTCACATGGCTGCGGCAGTAAAAGACATGTAAAGCTCTATAACAAGCTGCTACTGACTCCCCAGGGAGCTCCCAAAGAAACATTTTACTCTGCAATAAATCTGCTTTTCTGCATTCCCTACTGTTTTATTAATAGGGATATTTTCATGAGGAGAAGATTCTCACGTGAAGCCTTCTGCAGCCTCAGCTGCTGCTCTTCTGTGGAGCCCGAGCACTGCCTCTTGCTTGCAAGCGCTGTTGGGAACCACATCTGGGTAATGACACAGACATTGCTGCTTTCAGGGTGAGACCAGCCAAGTGAGGGGTCAGTGGCACACGTCAAGACCTGGGAATATGGCCTTTAGATCATATGAAACAGACCTAATCCAAGGTCTGGTTGGCCCCAAATTTTACTGTATCCAGACTCAAAGATCTCATTTAGCTACCATGATTTTTCCCTACAAACAAGTTCAATTAAGCCAGAAGGAGTCATTCCAAAGGAGATGCTGGTCAGTATAAGCAAGAATGGCACAACTGCGTTGTTTGTAGCTGTAACCAAAATCTAGGAAATGCCAGATACATCCAGTTCAATCTGCAGCCAGAAGTCTGCGACAGGATGGGCTGGGAATAGATGCAGACTGTGCAGTGGGTATTTGTAGGACATTCCTACCTGCTTGCCTTGGAACAAAACAGTAATTGTCTCCTGGTCTCTAATAGTGGCTTTGAAAAATGCAGGTGGTTAATACATGGTCCCAAATTATGGTTGTGAATTACGGTACCTCTGAATATTCTTAATAGCTGTATAAATATCCAGACCTTCTAAAAATTCAGATGAAAGAAGGGCTGATAATTCAGAATGATTAAAAAGATTTCAACTTTTCTTCAGAGTTAATTGAGAGCAAAGACTGCTGCCCCCACTCACTGCACAAATTTCAATTAGGCTGACAGCAGAGCTGGTCACAGTGGCTGAATCTGGCCTGTAACAAATTGTTAAGGGAAATCTTTCCTGTTTCAATCATTGAACCTTATTAAATCAATTTCATACAATGTTTTAGTCATTGCCTTTCATTCATGCTCAACTAAAGCTACTTTTTCATAGCAATCGGTGGCAACAGAGTTTGCACGCTGGAAATAACAAGACTGGCTTTGCCTGGTCATGTCCTGCATAAGAGGCTGTCCAGAAATTTTCACCCTGAGATCTGCTCTACAGAAGAGGGGCAGGAGGTGCTGCCTCCTTCTTCACCAAGAAAGGTACCAGTGCATCCAGGTGAGATAGTGGTATCTAAGTTCTTAGCCTTAGTAAACATTTCACCTGAGATGTTTTGTAAAACTTTGCAAAGTGAAGATCGCACATAGCTATGGAGGGATCACCTTGGCTGGCTTTTTTCCTGTGACATTTTTCTACGTTGCTTGCTAAATGTGGCTTAGCAAAAGAACGGAAAGATGATAGAAGATGAGAAATGAATGAGGGAGACAAGAAAGGGACGTGTGAAGGAGATATGGGTCAGGGGGCAGTTTTTCAGTGCAGTTAGGATGTCCCATATATGAGCACCACTCCTGCCTCAAGAAACCTTGCAAGGTAGATTTTTCAGTAAACTTCCCGGACTAGTAGATAACGTCTCTTTTTTGGTGCATTTTTTGCTCAAATTTGTACCTGGGGTTTGTTGTGCCACCTCTGATTTTTTAGAGATTCACTTCTTATTTCTTAATCACCTCAAGCACTTAAATGCAGTGGAAATTTGGAGGAAGTCAAGAGTTTTGAGCTCAGCCTCTCCTGCTGTCTGGGATTGAAATGGGTCAGCCTGCAGGAGCTCATTGAGACACCTTTTTCAAGCAGGACATCCTGTCAGGTTTACATGGAAATAACAACTGTCCTGATTCCTGATCTCCTTTTTTTAATTATTATTTTTATTTTTTATTGCTTCATCTCCCTGCTGCCAGCAGCACATCAGAAATCAGGGATCCAGGCTGACCTCCTGGAGGAAAAGGCATGCTGCCAGGGAAGTAGATCTCAGGTCTTTCTAGAAGGAAGTGTCACATTACCAGCTGATTAAACAGGTCTGTCAGAGCCTAAAGCGTAAAGCGCTGAGCCCAAAGTTGTAATCCAATAACTGTCTTAAGAGGAGCCTGCATAGCCATGGGAGGAGTTCCCAGGTGACGGCAGTGTCTGCAGCCTGAAAGGAGAGTCCCCTGGGTCTCGTGCATTCCTCTGGGCTTCAGGTGGAGAAACTCGGTTGTTGCTGTTCCACTTAAACTGCACTTTCCAGAAGGGACTGAGGGGAGGATGGATCACACAGCTCAGAGCATGCTACGGTTATTAAAAAGGCTTTGACTGGGGTACCTTTAGCTCCGGCTACACAGGCACCTTAACAAGCTCAGCAAACTGCAGCCAGGTTGTGAATTGGTGTTCACATTGACATGGGGCTGTGGAGCCAGGTGCCAAGAGGGGCCCTGTGCTGTGGCATCGGTGGAGGCTGCGTCTCTTCTCACCTGTGGTCTCTGTCTCCTGGGTGCCTGTGCCAATAGCTCCTGGTGCTGCGGTGTGGGTATGGTCTCTTGGAGGAGCTGTGCCACATCTCTGTGAATGCCTTGAATGTCTTAGGGCTTTGGAGTGGCACAAATGTCTGCGTTCAGTCAGCTGAAGCCAATCTTCAGTCATGCTGGACATTAGTTAGGAATGACCGATGACGCTGATCCGTCCTTGGGCTGTCAGTGCTGCCTCTGCCTGCCTGGGGCTGAGCCACCAGGAAGGAAACAGAGCAGACGCCCCACATCAGGGATAAATGACAGCAGGGGCCCTATATGGACACTGCAATTATTTCCTTCATATACCTTTTGTCTAATTGTAAGATGTGTGATTGCCATAGAGGGGACCACCTACTGTTATACTGTGATTTGTGAAAGCCTTTGAACTTGTTTTTCTTGAGCTTTGGTCACTCAAATGTAAAATAGAAGCAGTTAAAACATGGGAGAAGTGAAAAGGTGTGTGGAAGACAGACATATAAGGCTAGTCTGAGCATCCTCAGAGCCAGCTCTGCAGAGAGGGTGGAAGAGGAGGGCAGGATTATCTCTGGAGTGAAGGGCACTTTTCCCCTGAGACTTACATGAAGTCTTACACCAGACTTGCAGTTTCCATGTTGTTTCCAGGCAGAGCAGTTGTGTCCGCAGGACAGGTATGAATGCAAACTCTCCTGGCAGAGCTGTCACTTGGCCATGTTTCTGAAGCATTTACTCCATATCTGTTGCTGTTCACAAGTGCATGAAAATGCCAGAAAACAGAAAGAGCATTTATTCTCTGTGAGCCTGAAAGTAAAAGTTATTCCTGTCAAGCAGGGGCTAGTGGCATTCAGCGTTGTAGGCGCAAAACAGTCTCATAGGACACACTTTCCATTCCTCTTCAAGCTTGGTGGAAGGAGGTTACCAGAAGTTTCCAACCCCATCTCCCAGTCTTGGAGAGACATTTAGCCTGCCTGGAGGAGCCATGGCTCGCATGGTCAGCACTGTCCCCAGGCAGGGCA
The DNA here is from genome assembly GCF_963921805.1 of Phalacrocorax carbo. Taxonomy (NCBI): domain Eukaryota; kingdom Metazoa; phylum Chordata; class Aves; order Suliformes; family Phalacrocoracidae; genus Phalacrocorax; species Phalacrocorax carbo. The sequence goes on from NC_087528.1 coordinate 4,889,121, forward strand.
GCAACAGCACCTAACAGGCAAACCAATTCAAACCAATGGAGATGTTCATGAAACATAGTTGGGACTCAACGCAAGCAAAGATAACAGAATAAGGATGCTGAGGGCTAACGCAAAATGTATCTTTAATGAAAGGAAGGTTTGCTACTGATGTGAGTAGATTTTAGACCAGGCTTTGGTAGAAGTGCTGGTGCTCACTGGTTTATTGTGGGCTGCCTGTATCTGGTGGCCAGCTTGCTTTAGCATATTTGGATGTCAAAAAATCCCTGCTTTTTCCAGGAGCAGCAAATGAAAAATTGTTTTCAGCTGAGGAGCTCTGTGATGTACTTTATTCAGGCCTTGGGAAAACTTTCAGTTTTGATGTTAACTATGATTTAATGATAAAATGCTAATATCACTTGGGAAGGAAAGACAATTGGTCCAGTCAGTCGCCCTCACAAATAACTGCTGTGCTGTGTGCTTGGAAGCCAGAGTACTGCTGTCGCTCCAGATAGCTGCCTGTGGCTTAGTCATTTGTCTGAGCACCAGTGAAGAAAAACACAGATGTAGAAGGAAACGCATCCTCTCGGCCATAGCAGAAAATTAATCATGTGAAATACTCTCTCCCTGTAGCTGCACATTGCTCAGGGAGGAGTGAAGCCAAAAGTGTGAGGAAAATATTTCCTGGGTGAGGGTAATTTTAGTCCTGTGCAGCATCCATCCTAGCAAGGCACTTCATCAGAGCCCTGGGGTGGCATTGCAAGAATGGGGAAATGAGCATCCAAGTCCTACCTTTGTCATGGTTTTCTCCTCTGAGTTTAGAGAAGTCACTTGGAGGTAGTTTTAGGGCTGGAGACCACCCAGGCGGGATTCCCACTGTTCAGCAAAGCTTTCAAGTGTTTCTTTGAGCTTTTACCACACAAAGATGGAACAGAATCAATTAAAGGGTGCAAAGCAGGTGTCTGAATACCTTTAAAAGCCACAGCCTCTCTGTGTCAGGTTTCTCTGCAGTGAAATGGCAGTAGCCACTCTGTCCTTTCAGTGCAAGTTTTATGAAATTAGCACTGATAGTATCCAAGCCGTGTTGCCCTGAAACATCTCCCTTGCTCTCTTGCATTTGCCCTGCAGCTCCAGACAGCACCTCCAAAGGGCCAGTTGCTGAGCAAAGCTTCTCCTGGGACAATTCGGGGAGACCAGTGCAGCTGTTTGTTCACAAAACGGCAGCATTGCACCTGAGCAGCACAGAGCCACCTGTGCAATAACCCCAGATTCCCCATGTCCTTTCTGGTGCTCTCTGTCTAAAATTGAGCTTCTATTGCAATAAACTTGTGATATGTAAAAACTATTATGACGATCCCAGAAGCAACCACAAACTACAGATGTGAAATCCTGACTGCTTCCAGTTAAACACAAACAATAGGTCCATTTTATGTCAGCTGGCATTTGTCGAACTTATCACAGCTTATGTTTACCACAGTGTTCTTTTGGGAACCATTAAGATTGCATGTGTAACCTAGGGAAATGGCCACAAGAATCGGATTCAAAATATTTGCATTGCTTGCAGCCAAGGTTCACAGCATGGCAAGGTCATTTCACCATGTTGGGTTTTGGGAGGTGTTGGTGTAGCTGTGCTACAGGTATTGAGCTGGGAAGTAAAGACATGGCAGAGGCAGAAAGTGACCGGGACCCCGTGCATGTGCTGATCTACTCAGCAGCCACTGCTGAGGCTGGATTGCGTACAGCCATATCTTCGCTCCCCTTTGCTGCCCACTTTTTACTCTCTGAAAGGTAACAACGAAAGACTTGACTTTATTAGAGACATTTGCATTTGTGATGTTTATAGTACAAAGCCAGGTCTGCCTACTTAACTACATCATGAGTTAATCCATTCATTTAAATAGCAAAGTCTATTTCTGAGTTGATCTACGCTAGAGTAATTCCAGGTTAACTAAGCTGCAATCATTTAACAATCCCAGTTATAAGAATATTCTATAAGAATATAAGAATATTCCTGGGTGCTGGGAGAGAGATAAAGCAAGGTGGATGGGAGACACACCTTGCAGGTAGTCAGACCAGCAAGAATGCTTACAGACCTTACTCTGAAACAGGAACATGAGGCTGGAAGGAACTTGTGGTGGTATGTCTGCATATTTAGACAAACACTAGCCTCACAGCTAGAGTATTGTGGTTTGTGTCAAAGCGGGAAGTTTGAAAAAAAGTGCTGATGAAGACCAGGCTAATAGCCCAGTACAGACTAAAAATACATTGCATTTGTCATTGTGAACATTTGCACTTATTAATAGCCAATATTAAAAAAGCCCTCTGAGTCCATCTCTTACAGTTTCTGATTCAGGCACTGAATGTTCAGGGTATTTGGTAGGTATTTGAACATCTCTGCCTTGGGAAAGATTTTTTAGCTGATTTTAAAATGATGACAGAATTTTTCTGAAATTTGTTAAAAACACTTCACTTGTTCAGGTCAATAAATCAGGACCAAATTCTTACTGTTACACCACTGTCTTGAACAGTGGCTGAGGAGTACTGAGATCAGAACTGGATATGAGTGATGAATCCGGCCTTATATCAGCACGGTTAGGAATATAGCCACCCTTTATCAGTAAATCAAGGACTTGCATGAAACACAGTGAGGTCTCATACCAGGTGAGTGATTAATAATATTCAGGTTTTGGATAGCGACTTATGAAGGGGGATAGCAAGTGGATACAAGATTTATATGCTGGGAAATCTATAAGGAAAAAGGCCCTTAGATTTTTCAAGCTTATCACAGGACATCACTGTTGTGGGACATAAATCTAAATGATAGTGTGTGCATCTGATTGTTAAACAATTACCTCCAAGTGATAGTTCAGTATGGAACCGAAGGGGCTGTATGCTGCAGCCACAGTAGCGTGACACATAGCCGAAGGGAATGTCTTCACATGACCCATCCAGTCTCTTGCAGTGAACAGACTGCCGCTCTGGCTTTGAGGAGCCTGTTGCTGTATTAGAGCTGCCATCACTTGTGTTGTTCCAGGCAGCAAATGCATTTGAGGGTGAGCATCTCCTATCAGTTGTTCCCATGCTAGTGACTGGTTTGTTCTGTTGATTGACAGCTGTGATAATGAGGTTATTGTGAGGAGGCAATCAGTGCATAGAAATGTTTTTATGTCTTGTGGTCTGGGATCTTGGGCTTTTTGTGTCCTGACAGGCTCTGTCTCTAGTTGACTGGGCCAGAGCAAAGGGCAAAACATGAAATAACTGTACAAGAAAAATCCCTGTTGCTTTCTTGTCTCTGCATTAGGTGGTTAGTTTGCCATAGCCCTTGTAGAGCTGTTTGCTGTAGTATCAAGACAGTTTTCTAAGCCTTTTTATGTACCTTTGGAGTGAAAATACCTGGGGAGCAAGGCCAGTGCATTGGTTCCTATGAACAACTCATTGTTTATAGATGCTCCATTTCTAAGTAAATCCCCTTTGCTGCTCACTCTCTTGATGTTCACTGAACTCTGTTGATTTAGCTCCTAGTTTTCATGCAGCTGGCTTATCGCAGTACAGTGCTGTGCCCCCAGGGAGCCTTGGATTTGCCTCTTGGCTGATAGCAGAATAGAATACTGAGAAAGGGATCTGATGACTGGGCAAGGGTGGCGTGGAGGAAGAGGGCGTAATTCTGGTTGCAACATTTGGCAAAAAAGTTTTCTGCATGTCTTCTCTTTTATTCTCTGTTTTTGTCTCACTGGAGGTGTGGAACGTGGCTTTCCAAAGCACCACTCTCACCATGCAAAAATTGTTTTCTTTCTCTCTTTCCACTGATCATCTCCTTATGCATCTATGAGTTGCCAAAAACCCCCCAAACCAGCAGTGGCTAGCAGCTCCTGTCTCTTGGAGACAAGATTAAAAGCCACCAAAATGAAATGCCATAGACAGTATTGAGTTGTCATTCTCTGGTGCTACAGAAAATTAACTTGCTGAATATTCCTGCTGTGGTGCAGAGCTGGTGGAAGTACCTGGCTTGCTAGATTTCCGTATGAATGCAAATGGGTGGTAAATAGGAACCACAAACCACAGAGGTAAAGGAATGTGCTAGGTATGGTCCCAGTTGGAAACGGGATCGTTTTGATGTCTATACCGAGTTGTTAAGGCTAGAAAGCAATTCGTTTCAGCTGGTAAGACTGTCCACGTGTGACTTTTAAATTAAAGTCTGTACGTTTCTTACTGATATTGGACTTCCCTCTGTGATATCCAACCATGCCTCTGAAATGCTTTATAGGCATTACTTATAGAAAGTAGCAGGCTTTTTCCATTCATGTGTTAATATTTTGGTGGTTGCAATTTTTTAGCCATATCCAAGAAGGAAAATTCTGTTTCTGGATGAGCCCATTCCTGACTTCTTGCATGACCTAAGATCCTAAACCCAAAAGTAATCCTGAACCAGGCACATACAAATTTGCAGCAGCTGCAACTGAGATTATTTTATTAACCTTAGTTACTGAAACATGCTTAACCTGACAAGCCAGCTCTTCTGCTCACAAATTTTGCACTGTCTCTCAGTCAGAAGGAACTGAAAACATCTGGTTCCTCATTTCATGAAGCAAAGAGCCAGGAATCTGCCGGGAACTGAAAGACAAGGAATGCAGCAGCTGAGTGCCACAGCATCACCGCAGTGCAGTCACAGGAAATGGACCGGTTCATGTCTCTCTCGTATCCATGGTGATCTAGGGACTGCAAGGGGCTGGGGTGTTGGGGTCTGTCACACTGTGCTGTCACCATGCACCCACAGGTGACAGTGGAAGGTGGGAGCTCAGCTGGCATGGCACTGCAGTGCTCCACTGCAAGAGGTTACAGATCACTGTAAGACAGTGGAGTCCCCGAGCCCCTGATGCAGACAGATCTGCACCAACTTAATCTTGTGAAAATGGTCAAACACAGCAAACAGTTCAGCTCCTGCACTTCATAACCTTCTCATCCCTCTGTCAAACAACTCCTGTTTTAGCCTTGATGGAGAGACCATAGCTGTCAGTGCCAGGGCCCTAAGTCAAGGCCACCTTGTTCCTGACGGGTGTGTTTTCCCTGGTGACAGCCAGCTTGTGGCATTGGTGGCATTTGGCTAGATTACTAGCTCAGTTTAAGGAACCCCACTTACTAGGTATGTGCTACATGGAGATGGCACTGGAGTGACAAGACAGAGAAGGTTAATGGCCTTGGCTGCAACTTTCCAAACAAATAAAACTTGATGTGCAGTGTGATTTACCTGATTTAAATCATATGCAGTCTGGGGGCCTGGGATGTGTCAGGAGTCTTAACTAAAAGACATTTGCTGTCATACAGTTTGGTGTCTTTCGGGGATAACAGTTGAAAAATGCTTTCCTTTAGCTTCCGTGTCCCAACTCTCCCCAAGTTTCATTGTCTTTTCTAACTGTACGTCTACCTCATTCATCTGCTAAAAACCAGGGCTGGAGACAGGAGCTTGCATTAGGCAGACCCATGTGCAGAGCCAGGAGGGTACTTCTGTGGCCTTCTGTGAAAGAGACTATAGAGTGCAGGAGAAAGTAATGTCTATGTTGCATTAAAAATCAACATTTTTATTACAGAAGTTTTCTTTTGAGACAGAAAACCATCCAGTTTAGGACAGAAGAGGGAGGATCAAACATCCTGCAACCTCTGATCCATCATCATATGTTGCATGGTCATGTTATCAGCCTAAACACTGTCCTGGATTTGCCAATCTCCGTAAGCACAGATGTGCTTTAAGCACAGTGGGTTCATTGTCCCAAGAAAAATTGAAGGGAAGTCTTGAGTGATGTCTTTTTATATAGATGTTGCTGCTAAAAGCAAATTCTCACAGCAAGTAAGTGCAGATTGTTTCTGTTATTGATTGCCACGTTCTCTGCTTCATTGAGACCACATGGCCCACTTTGTTTTTGTAGCTGCCTTTTATTAAAACTGACAAAGAGGTATCAGCATTTGAAAAAATGAGTCTTGAGAGTCCCCTGGGCAGCATTTTCATGCTGTAAAGTGATACTGGCACATTTGATCCACAGATGCTTTTAACACACTAATAAAACAAAAGCCTTCCTTCCCAGGGTGGTCTTCTACACTACAAAGCTTTCTGATTTTGTCCATGCTTAATGGGCCAGACCCAAGAAATGGAGGGAACCTGCAATTCCTCCTACTGTGCTCTCAGGGTTTGGTCCTGTGTTGTAAACTGCAGAGAAAATTCCAATGTGTATAGCTTTTCAAAGTATATTTTGCTGCTTCATTGAAGGTTCCTAATGTATTTTATATTCACATGGGTTATCTGTATTGGTTTTCAGTATTCCTGAGACTGGCAGTTGGAAAGCTTTCATCCTTATTACTGGTGACCAGCATTTGCAGTTCCTACTCCTCTCCTATTCTTGTAATACCTGACTTCATAAGCAGACAGTCAGAGCTCTATCTTAACACAACACAGAAGATTTTTGTTCTGGAGTTATATCTGAAGATATCTAAAAAAGCTTAGATCTGAGATATTTCATATTAGTATCTATCATGAGTGGAAATGTTTGACCTCAATCTGTCTGTGCAACAGCTCCTGATCTGTAAAATGGGAATACATTTCTCTCATTTTGAAGAGGCTTTATGAAGATGAATTGATCTTTGCAAAGCACTCAGATGTCAGAGTGATGAACACCACAGAAAAGCTTGGGGGGAAATAAATAGTTCTGTCTACAGAGCAGGCTGTTAGTAGTAGCTGTAAATAAGATATGAAGCTACACTTTGATCAAGGGGACTAAAGCAGATATTGAATAGTTGCTGATAAACTGAGCACCATCCAGCCTGCGTCCTGAACAAATCCAGACCAGAGGGAAATAGCATGTGATGGTGTGATTAAAGAGATACGTTAATGCCAACAAGCAACAGGACCGAAGTGAAGTTGCACTGTGAGCTCAGCACAGGCTTTTCATTGCTTTAGGATGCTCTCTTCTGCAACCTTGCTGTTAGCCGTGTGCCATGTGAGAAATATTAGCCACTGGCAAGCATGAATTATTCCTGTCCTGGCCAGATGATTCTTCTTTTCCTTTCCTCTGCTAACAAGTTATATTATACCAAGTAGCTTAAAACCGTGTCATGAAAACATGTTCAGAACTGAAACTACCAAAAGGTGCATTCTTCAGCCAGCAGCCTGTCTTTTACAGACCATGCAAGGCAGAATCCAGCAGAGCTGCATGTCCGTCAGAGGGGCTGTCAGAACCCCCTGCTCCATCCATATCTCCAGACTTTCCTCACTACTCGCCAGTTGCTTGCCAGGTAAACCAGCCAACAAAGCCTACTGTCACTGCGCCACAGAGGAGCTGAGTTGATTTGCCACAGCGGAGACAGCTGAGTAAATGCATTTGCATCTTTTTGGTGCAATGTGGAGCTGCTTGGCTCCATCTTGGTTTAAGCTCTGAGGTGGTTGAGGGATGCTCACAGTTTCCTTGCTGTCTTCTGTGCTGTCATCTGTGAAGCGAATGAGTCCATGCCTTCAGCCTGGACAGTCTTCCCAGCCCATTTCTAAAGGACAGGCTACATATTTTTCCCTTGAATTTGCTCATGTAACCTGTCATTTTATTTTTTATTATTGGGCATTTTGACAAAGGCTAAATAGAATAGATTTTTGTAGTAGAATTTTGTAGTAGATTTTTGTAATGCTTTTGACAAAGGTGCTTTAATCGTGGATCACAGCTGCTATTATGAGACATGTTCAGAGCTTGATATGAAAAACCTTATAGTACAGTTGCAATGATGAGCAGAAAATTGCTTTTCAGAGGGGTTGTGTATCCTATTCCATTATCTGGCCTCTGGCAGCTCTTGACATCTTGTCCTTCAGGCTTTTGGAGAGGAAGACAGATAATGTCTCCAAATGCAGCCTCATTAAACAACCAAAATGTAACCTACCAATGGCAAAGAGTTTGCAGACAGCTCATCTCTAGAGAGAGCGATGGGTAAGGCCCCTGAAATGCCTTTATACTATAATTGCATGCAATAGGGTTAGGTCCAACTTCATTATAGGCCCAAGGAATTGATGCTAATGGGCCCTCAGCCAGCCCCATCCTGCCTCCAGTGCTTTCGTCTGTGCAGAGACCTTCTGTTGCGAGCCCTTCGTTTGACCTGTGCTGTTTGATCTGCCAGGCTGCCTGCTGTATTCCTGAGGATACTATACAAGCAAGCACTCTGCTTTTATTAATGTTAATGGGGATCATAGGGAGAGCAGATCCCCAGACTATACAGCCATGGCGTAGTCTAAAGGGCTGCTTCCTTACTTGCTAAAATAAGCCTCTCTGCAAACTTATGGGGGTCTTGTTTTTTGGGAGTGAGAGCAGGGGTTGAGCTGAGCCTGCTCCACCCAGCGCAATGTTCCCGTGCAGCTGTAGTTTGAAGATGAACTCCTCACCTTGCCCAGGGATGCAGGGATAGGAAGGGCAGGGAGGAAACCGCAGAAAGCTCTGAACAGGCTGTTTGCTGTAAATGTAGCCTGCTTCTTCCCCATACCCCCAGTCTCCAGCTCAGCAGCTCCACACTTTTCCTGTGTTCATCCTACCTTAGCCTCCTCCTGAGTCCCCTTTCAAACAAGTAATGGGAACAAACTGTAGTCGGGAGAGAGTTCATTCTGCCCTCCCTCTGTCCCCTTTTACCTACCTCAAAGTCTATCTTTGCCTATTCTGATTGTAAGATATTTGGGGCAGGGACTACATGCTCCCTGTGTTTCTGCAGAAACTAGCTTAATTAGGGATCATTCTTGGTTTGTTCTGCCATAATAAAAGGGATTCATAATAATACTGTGGCAATTCACACCATTCTCATTACATTTGCCTCAAAGGAGGCACTCCAAAATCAGCTGAGAGTAGATGAGAAGGAAATCAGACCAGCTGTAATTACTAGTCTGCGATATCTCATTTTGAAGCAGAGCACTTACATGCAGTAGTAACTTGGCCAGCTATTATTGTAGGGGAAAAATCCCCACAAAAAGTATTTTTATATAAGTATCAGTGTGAAATAGCCACTGATATTCATGAGAGAGCACATGATTAAAGGCCTTTGAAGCATGATTGGAGTTGCCAGTTTTCATGAGATAATTAAGATGTGGGTTTGGTATACACATTCTGGTGATCTCATTATCTTCATTATTAATTAGTCTCTGTTCTTCACATTTCAGCTTCAGTTTCTTGTCATTTGGGTGACTAGCCTGTGAACGATGTGTTAGTGAGATTCAGAGGAAGGATTCTGCCTCTGGAACAGCAGAGGAGGTGCCAGCCTTTGTTCAGAACTGCTTCAGAAGAAATTGCAGTGCTTTGTACAAGATCAGCAGGTTGCCCTGCCACAAACCCTTTCAACAACGTACCTGCCCGGCGTTTCCTGGCCAGGAGCCCCTGGTTTCAGCAGGCGTTCTGGCTGCTGCTGCAAGTCAGCAGTCATTGCTATTTAGGCACTCAGCTACGTATTAGCAATCTTCCTTTAAGCACCCAAATATTAATATTTTGCCCAAATTTCCTCTGGCATGCTTCTGCAAGCAGCTTTTTCAGGATGCTTGGCATTATTCCTCTGTGGGGTCTGGCAGTACCAAGCATCCTTTTGCCAGTGTAGCCATCTCTTTTCTTTCCTGTGGTAACAGGGACAAAATTCTACTCTCCATTAACAGAAAGGTAGTTGTCGCTATCCTAACCTCAAACCCTGGACAGGACTCAGAGTGCACATACTCTGCAAATACCACTATGTACAAGTGGGTGTTTGGCAGATGGGATTTAGGAAAAACCAAGATCAATTAAGATGGCAACTGAGTGTGAGGGAGGGCCCTGCTGTTTCCAGGGGCCAGCCTTTATGGCACTGAAGGAGCACGTCTGCCATTGTATGGCTTTCCTTTGAAAAGCAGAAAGTCTGCTGTTGATGGAGTCAGAAAATACCATGCTCACGAAGGTCTTGGTGTGCAGATCCTATTCATGCAAACTAAGCATGAAGCCTGGAGCATATTTCAATGTCTGTGGTCATCTGAGCTATTACTAACCTGCAGAGATTCCTCAGCTGCCTGAAATCATAACAAGAGAATAGACCTCCAATCTCATGGGAAAAACATACCATGCAACATCTCCTTCTGTGGCGCTGACTCATTTGAGTTGCAGCTGCCAGTCTTACCAAGCAGAAGCTGCTACCCTGGGCATTTCATGCAGACACGCTGCCCTCTCTCCTCACCCTCGCTGCCCTCAGGCATGAAGCAGTTGAAGGTCTGTGCCATTCCCGATATAGTTCTCATTCCTCCAAGAGAAGGCAGTGATGACCACCTGCCTGCCCTCAGCCACAACAGCGTGCACTGCTTTTCCCTTTGTAGGAAGCAAATCATAAGTCGTATTAAACAGAAAATTATCACTTTACCATGAAATATGTAAAAAAAAATGGGTTTTGTCTCAATGGAGATCAAAGCTGGCCTATAACAATCTCCACTTAGTCAGGCTTAGCTTTAATGAAGTCAGAAATAGACCTGTATTGTAGCTATGGTTATTACTTAATAAAGTTTGTATACAGTCATTCCTTAATAAGAAGTGATTGTCTAAAACCTGCACATTTTCTAGGACCTTTACTGAGGAACGCTTCTAACAATGAGGCATTTATGCCTTCTCCATCATTACTGTGTAATAAATGGCAAAAGCCCTGGGTATTACTGAGTAATACCTTCAGCAGGTGCACCAAACAGCTGTACTTATGTTCTTAACATCTCTATTATAACATTAGTTTTCACTGTTGCTGCTTTATCTGTTAAGCATTTATTTTACATTTTTGCTTGTCACAAGCTATTGCAAATATAGCTGTGTTGGCTAATCATTCTGTATCAGGAACTGTTTCACAACGTGCTGTAATACTGCCTGATCAGGGTAGCAATACACACACTTCTTACTTGCAACTTTCAGGAAACCATTAAAAATGTACTGTGCAAGTAATTACTTCATCTATGATTGTTATTTATTCTGCAGTGAACCCTTGACATACAACTGTCTCTTTCAAAATGAATACTGAAAGGAAAGCAGATTTTAGAGGCGTCCTATTTAATAAGCAGTGAAGTCGTCTGTCCCCAGATCTGTCATGTAAAAATTGCTTTCCCATTCCATTAGATGAATGACTAGAAGGAGGTCTGGGAGGTGTTTTGGATCCCTGTTACACCATTCATTATCAGCTCCCCAGCAGAGCTCCCGAACACGAAGGCTCCAGAGCCCCGCTGCCACCACAGGGAGCCCAGGGTTTGCTGGGTCCCGCGCGTGTGTGGGGACCTGCCCTGGGAGCTGCCCTGCGAGTCCGAGGGCCGGGAGGACGGCAGTGCCTGTTGGCTGAAGGAGCGCTTTGCTTTCATCTGTTGCTGTTATGCTTTATTACGCTAAACCTAAGGCATCTGCCACCCTCCAGTTCTTCCCTGTTCAGCAGAGAGGGAATTATTTTCATTTTCTTTCGATGAACTGGGTAAAGGTCAAGTTCAGTGAATTGCTTTAAGCTTTGTGTATAAGAATTGAGGTTAATGAATTTCTTTTGCTTTTTGAACAACAGTATTTTACAATTAGAAGGCGCTGGGTGCGATGAAAATGAGGGCGGGCTTAAGCAATACCTGCAGCACGCAACGTTAAGCTGGTAGATGGGTTTGAGCAGAGCGGGAGCTGGTGAGCTTGTCACTGCCCGCTTTGGTCTGTTTTCTTATAACTTCCTTATCCTCTGCTCCAAGTAACTCCTGGGCCTCTCTGGAAAGCGCCCTCTGTTCGGGCATGGTAAAGTACACAGGATTTGAGGATAGAAGTATAAAGTACTTAAATGATCTTTCAGTTGGCATCTCTGTACATCTGCGTATGAGCACTGTCACTAAAGTACGCCACAAACAGCTTTGTGTAACTCTTCTGAAATACCCAAAGTTAACTTTAAAATCGTGTGTTGGAATATGGCCAGATCCAGTGGCAGGGTTGGGAGGGAGGTGCTCGTCTGCAGGCAGAGTCCTGCAGGACGGTGTTTCCTTCCGTGTGTAACACTCCAGTGAAAACTGTGACAGTCCGTAAGGGCAGTTTGGCTCCTGGACAGGAGTTTTGCAGAAAAGGTTTGTTAGAACACCACCCTCTGGTTCTGAGTCCTCCACTGCAAAGTCACAGAACCAGATTTTATTTAATTTTTTGTTAGCACAGACAGCACAGCAAACACAATTCTTGTGAGGTGTTGCAAAAAAGGAAATTACACAACTTCTAAGAAGTGAAGTGAGTTTAAAATACTGAAGTCAGTGTGAGTGTTCTCTGCCTTTTTGTTTTGCTTTTCTTTATCTTGTAACTAAAGGGATTAAAATCAAGGACAAAACAGACATCACTTCCTAATAGGATCCGTTTTTGCTTTGTAGCACACCGAGGGTGTTTTAGACTGGCATCAGTCACGGGGCGGCTGTACAGGAGTTTTATCGTCACCCAGTTGTAGGAATGATGGCACTTGAGGCAGGCGAGGTTGTCCCCAGTGAACCCTGGTGTCCCCCGAGACCATCCCCGCTGCCCTTGGGGCCCTGTCCGCCAGGGCAGCCCCTTCCCCATACGAGGAGTCAGAAGCCCGAGGTCGGTCTGTAAAAACTGCTCCCTTGGCATGTCAGGCGCCCTCCTCGCAGACCCACCACCGCGGGAAGGGGCTGGTTGCCCCAGGCACCGGGGAGGGAACGGGTGGGTGCGCCTGCCCGGGGTGCGGCGGCGCTTCCCCTGCCCGCAGCCAGCCCCGCTCAGTGACCTGGTACCCACCAGCCCCTTCTGAACAGGTTTCTGGCTGCCTTAGGTTTGAGCACAGGTAGATACATATACATATACATATACATATACATATACATATACATATACATATACATATACATATACATATACATATACATATACATATACATATACATATACATATACATATACATATACATATACATATACATATACATATACATGTATGTAATTAAGTGGGTTTTAAGACACGTTCTCAGGAACGCCAAGCAGCCTCCTCTTTTACCAGTTGCTACAGGTAATTTTGAGCAAAACCGAGGAATTACGACTAAACCCACGGGCCGGGCCGCGGCAATACCGCGCACACGAACCGCCGGACCGCAGCTCCTCCCAGGAGGAACCAACCGCAACCCCCGCCTGGGACGGGGCCGTGTGTGGCCGTGTCAGCTCACCGGGGGGGGGGGGGTCCGGACACCCCCCGCGCCCCGCGAAGTGACGTCCGGAACCCCGGCACCGGGCGGCTGCCCCGGACCCCCCGCGTCGCCTGGCAACGGCGGGGCGGGCCGCGCGCGCCGCCAACTGTTGCCGCCGAGCGGGGACGCGCCGCCGCCGCCCTCCGCCCTCCGCCCTCCGCCCGCCCCCTCTGCGGGCGGGGACCGGGCGTGGGGACGGTACCGGCCTCCCGGCGCCGGGCCAGGTGCGGGCAGCCGCGAGCGGGAGGCGGGAGCCAGGAGCCAGCTGGTGCCGTCGTGCGGGGTGAGGAGGAAGTTTGTGGCGGTGTTGGGGGGTTCCACGCCGCAGCGCCGGCGGGGCGGAGCGGGAGGCTGCGGCGGGAGAGGAGGGGGATCGGTGGGGCTGCTCCAAACGGGCGTTTGCAACTGGACGTGGGTGCGGAATTGCACCGGGCGTGGTGTGTGCAGGGTCGGGGGTGGGAAGAGCATCTCTGTGACCTTTCCGCTGCGGTTATCTGCATTTTCATGCTTGTACAGCGCGTTTTGAAATTCAGGAAATACGCAGGTGTACCGAAACCGCGCTGGGTTTTTTTTTTTCTTTCTTTCTTGTTTGCTCAGGGAGGGGTTTTTCACTCCAGAGCGGTGTACGGTGAAAGGCTGGGCTCGCTGTGCAAGTAAGGAGGTCCTGGAGAGCTCTGGCAATACTCTTTTATGGGGAAAACGCAAAACCATATGTGGCTGTGTCTCGGCAGCCATGCGCGGTGAAATGGGGGTGTCGGGGAAGAAGGGGATGTCTTCCTGCGTAGCTGAGCCTCGTGCAGCACTCAGGTCTGTCGCCTGGAGACACCTGAGTACCTGGGCTTTAAATCTTTAAGAGAAGAAGAGAGTACTTTTTAAGGGTGAACGCAAGCAAGGGGCTTGTGCTGTGTCTTCTGTGGCACTGGTGATGTGTTTGGATTGCCATTGCTTATTGTTGAATGTTTTTAATACCCAACTGTGGTTCTGAATGCATTTGCTGGCTCTGGGATGCTGGTGACATAGCCAGGAAAAAACGGGTTGCGGTTCATATGTGGCTGTCACGAGAGTCTGTTCTGTAACTACAGATCGTATGAAGCCCTCGTGTGGGACCTGCGTTGCCCTAACGCAGTCGGTGATGCGGTTCTGCCTCTGATGTGCTTAACTGAGTGGCGCTGGGCCTGTGCTCTGTGTGCTTGGCAGCGTAAGAAAGCAGTCCTCAGGAGAGATCTTCCTCTGAAGTGTTCAGTGGTGGGAGCGTAGGAGATGTTAACAGTTCTTGGTCTGGAGTTGTCTCTGAAATGGAGACGGGCAATTGTGCTTTTCTGTTACGCAGAAGTGACCTATGGCAGCGATCCCGGGGCCGTCCTCGCTCCGTGCCGTGCTAGTGCTGATTTTTGGGTGGCAATTTAATGTTGCTGCTTTGATAGAAGCAATAAAAATTCATCCCAGCAGATTTATAAGGTTAGTGGCTTTGGAATTTGTCTGGAAGAGACCTCATGTTATTTGTCTGATTTAAGTACTTATGTTAAGGAGGAGGGACGGATGAGCGACTGCTTCAGAAGTAGGTTCGGAGTGGGGTCTCTGAACATGGACTTCATGGTACCTGTATTCAAGCTCTTGTACCAGTATAATTTGTGATTCTTTTGGTCACTTTTAATATGTTATCATAGCTGCTCCTGTTAAACAGTCTTACCAGTCAGATGGCGTGCTGAGTGTGGGGCTGCTCCCCAGTGATGGGACTGGACTGCCCTTCCCTAATAGTTTCTTGTTTCTCAGTAAGATGTGAGGTGTGAACTTGTAGGTGATGCAAGTGACTTTCTGTGACCTGTCTGATTTCTGGGGAGGGGGGAATAGCATGGTGTCACCACCAGATATGTGTAGTAGTGTGGACTATTATTCACACAACTGGGTACAGGAGGAGAGTGTGGAATTTCTAGTGGCTGTTTGTCACCATCTGCCCAAACTGAGAAGAGCTTGAGCTGTTCCCATTGCTAGATGTGGTAGCCTTCAAGCAGTTTTAAAACCTCTTTTAATAGGCTTCTTTTAACTTTATTATTTGAAGAATTACTGCAAACAGCAGTAAATCTCCCAGAAGCCACCTGACGTGCAGATGTTTCTTAGCTGTGGTTGCCTTGTCAGAGCTCTTACCACCACTGTGGTTGGGGGATCTTAACCAAGAGCAAAGGCTGCAAAACAAAACACTTTCCATGCCAAAATAGCAAGAGGAATGGAATAGCTTTGCTTCAGTTATTGATTAACCAGTACATGTGTTGAGCATACCTTGTTCTGAACTCTTTCAGTCTTTGAATACAGTGTCCTAGTGAAATATTTTAAACTGTTACAAAACTCATTGTGGGCTGCTGCTGAGTTAACCATTATCCAAACTTCAATAATCTCAAATGCTCGCCAGGTTTGGGTAGCTGACCCCCTAAATTCTGAATTGCAGCGTAATAATGTAATTCCTTCTGATCTTTCCGTAGTCATTTAGGTTGATTGCCGCACTAAACGTGAGACAGGCTCTGTGAGTGCTTCCCGACAACATAAAACAGTACTTTGGGTGCTGTGTTGCAGCTAATATTGCTGATTAGTAGTGGGGGTCTCTGGATATGGCTCTGCTTTGAATCTTGTTTTCAGTGTGCGTACTAATGTTGCTATAAATGATTTCTTCTTGGTCCCTGTCTGTTATATCTGTGCAGGTTCAAGGGTAGAAACGTCTCCTGCCTGTGCATAGCTATAACTCTGAAATAAGCCATGTTTTGTATTTTACCATATAAGTGGAAAACCACGGTCTGCTGAATGTGCCAGAGTTTATGATCACTGGGTTCTTAATTTGTGTTTGTCATGTGCTGAGCACTATGATGTGCTTGGCAGACTTCAAGAAATAATAAAGGGGAGCCCTTCAACAAATAAGTGTGTTCACTTCATTGTAAAAAAAAATAAAAGAGCAGCTATGTGAGAGCCTTTCTTTAAAACTAAATGAAATGCCTTTTATAAACAGATGGGGAGACTGACAATTTTTAAAAATCACTGCTTGCAAACTTTGCTGGATAAAGGCTGCAATTCCAGTTATTCCTGCAGCAGAGACGCCTTAACCTGTGGTTTGCCCAGCCACCAGCTGAAGAGCAGCCAAGGTCCCGGAGTTCCTTCCTCCTCCTAATGAAGAGCTCTTCAGAGCTACTTCAGTATTTCTTAAACATGAAGTAAATTAGTTTTTAGGCTTGTCTGCATTCAGACTGACCAATGAGCTCTGGGAAGTGTTTCCATATAAACTAGAGCAAAGCCACATCCTTAATGCTTTCCCTATGCTTGCCAACGTAAACTACTCATCATCAAGCATGGCTGGATTTCTTACTGTGCTGGGGAAACTCAAGATCTTTCTCTACCTCTTGGGGTCTGAAATTGCTCATATTCCCCAGTCATTCCTTCCCTCTGGAGGCTGCAGTGTAATCTGACCCGGGTGGGTGGGAAGACAGAAATACGATTTGCGAGGCAAAAATCTTATTTTCTTTGTTTTTTATTTAAATGTCTTTATTTACTTGTGTTTGCTGGAGGCCAGCCTTGCAGTAGCATAGAAAAGAAACGCAAATATTATAGTTTCCAAATTCTTTGGGGGAAGGGAGTTTGACCAGGGCTCCTGTAAATAATTAGCTTAGACATAGGCAAAACTGTTCCTGCCTGGGACAGCCTCTCCCTGTTCTTCACGCTGTTTGTGCCTAATGGTACTCCTGGTACCTCCAGCAATGGTCTGGAGTAGCACTAAGTTGCTCAAGGAGCTCTTCACCCATGTGCCTGCAGCACCCGCAGGCAAGTATGATGCAAGTTTTTTGCTATTTACTGAGTGCTCAGATGGGTGACCTTGAGGCTTGTCAAGGAAAACAAGTTAGTCTGTGAGCTCAGCTGCCTCCTGAGCAGCAAACACCAGTTGCAAAGAGCATCTTGTAACTGACAGACTTGGTTAATTAAGGACCTGAACTGAGAAGCAAGTGCTGGACTATGCTTTAGGCTTAAAATAAAGTTTTTTCTTTGCAAGCAGCCTCCAGCTCTCTTTGACATGGCATAGATGTTCACTTGTAGTATTGCTTCAAAAAAACGTAATCTGAGTTTACTTTGACACTTGGTCTTAAGGCTGGGGTGTCTTTGGAGTGCCTTTAACTATGAACCGCAGCTCTGGGTTTCCTGTGCGTGAGGAACATTGTGACATCTGGCCTGCAGTTGGCCGTATGGCGCCCAGGGCACAGCAGTCTTCATAATTTTGTCACCAACTGTCCATGCCAGCATTATGGTAAACGCTGCTGCCCACGATATACTAGTGCTGCCTTCACTGGCCCCATTGCCCAAAGGGGCAGGTTTAACAGGGGCAGGCCTGAGCATCGGTCCCAGGAAATGATCCCTGGTAAGAGTTCGACATCTTCTGTCCTCCCTCCCTGTTATTGCTGTTCTGACTTTAGAGATTGTCTCATCTCAACGCAAAGGCTTCTCAAGAGGGTTGATTAAGTCACATTTATTATCTGCTGTGCAGACCTTTTTAGGCAAATATCATGAATAATGTTTTTTTTCAGTTGTATAACAGCTTCTTAAAACCAAGGGCTGCAGCACCCCAGTGCATGCTGCAAAGGGGATGCCAAGCTTACCACAGCTCGTTTCAACATACAGCTGCCTGAGCTGGGTGCCCTGCCCTGGAGGAGGGGGTGGCAGGCGGGTGCCTGCTACGGGCTGTCCCAGCAGTTTGGTCTATGGGGAGGGCTGTGGTACCAGTCTGCAGAGATCTGGCAGCTTGCAGTCAAAAGCATTTCACACTAGGAAGAAAAATAAAGTTACCAGAAACTTACAGTATGGTCTCATTCCTCCCCTTAGTGGAGCGGATGTTTGTGACACAGCATACCAGCGTGGTGCCACTTCGCACCTCTTTTAGGTACGTGAAAGAGAATGGAAACTGTCTTGTAGCTCAGAGCTAAAAGTGTCCTGGTCAGTGTTGGAACAAGGTGCCAAACGATCTGGTGGGTTTTAGTCTGAACTCCATGGCTGATGTGCTGACCATGCCCACGCTAATGGTGAAGGGAATGTCCTCTTGTTCCTAACACTGCGGACTAGGATGTTTTCTTCTTCTGCAAAGGGATGCTCTCTGCTTTGAGCCTCCAGTGATGGCGGCTGAGCATATGATAACCCAGTAGCAGGAAGCAGCCCAGTGGTGGGATGCAACTTCAAAGTAATGGGAAAGAGCCTTTTCTTTTCTCCTTTTTTTAAAACTTCCTTTGGAGGATCAAATTAGCAATCTGCTAAAGTCTTTTAATGTTAAACCTTTCAGAGCATAAGCAATGACCTGTGAAGAGGAGTGCTTGGATCTAGACCCTGTGCATGATGAGGTCTGGCATGTCTATTATGGCCAATTAAAGTGACAGGTAGCAGAGTGTAAACACTCCTGGCTCCTGCCATTCCCTGGCAGGCTCCAGGCTGCACGCTGCCTTTCTCCTCTGCTTTGGAAAAGGCACGTCAGTTTAAAGTTTTATCCAGAGCACAAAGCGGCCTTTCAGAACCTCTGTGCCCTCTGCTCCTGTGGTTCAGCATGAACAGCCCAGAAGCTGAAGCTTGGTCTTTCAATCAAAACCTGTTGTCTTTGAATTGCATGATTGTATGAGATACAGATGTTATCTTGCAAAGAAAACAGAGGCTGGCAGTGCACTGCAGCACAGGCATAGCTCGCCCTCTGTCTGGGGACTCTCCACCAGCTCGCTAGAATGCTGTCCAGCACTCCATCCTAGATTTGGATGTTAGGAATAAACTTGCCCCTAGAAGTCCCTTCCATCACCCACAGCAGCAGCATGTGAAGCTTTGCCTTCAACTGAGCTTCAAATATTAATTTGAGTAACCAAACAGCCAGAGAAAGCTATTGCATTGAACGAACTAACCTGTGGCCTTAAAATAGCATTTTATTTGAACAGCTTAGTAAAATACCCGTGCTCTGCACACTGGTCTTGAACTCAGAGAGGTTTTTAAACTCCCAGCTATGTGGGGAGACTTGGTGTTCTTCCATGCTGCAGCAGGAGGTTGAAGCAGTTTCTATGACTTCTTCCCTCCCCCATCAACCTACCTGCAAGCTGCGTCGCTGTGCGTGGCAGCCCCTGCTCTGCCTTGTGCTCTGCCGCAGCTGCGTGGGTGGGAGCTGGCAGTCACTCGCTCGGCTTCCTCACGGACGCAGATGCGCAAGTGTGGGCTCACTTAGTGCTTCTGCATTTTCCTCTTACGTAGCCTGTTTCCAGTCAGATCAAAGGGTCGATCAGCATCTCCCCACCTCTGCCTGACAACTGAAAAGGAAAGAAAATATGTTGGGGGACAATCTGTGCTTTAAAAAAGTTCATAGCCCGCTTGGTGTAAATATGCAAACGTTTGTAGAGGAGTGGCGCAAACACGTTGGTGAGAAATGCTTCACACCCTTCTTCGTTACCCCGTAATTAGGAGGATACTTGCCTTCCAATGCAGTGCCTGCTTAAGTAAAGATGAGAGAGCCTGTGGATTTTCTCTGTGATGGATGTGCAACAGTAAGTAACACTTCATCTGAGGCCGCCGAGCCTGGCACGCCTCCACGTGGCACCTCCTCCCTTCCCGTTGTGGTGAGGTGACTTTTCCTGCACTTTTGCTGGGAAGCAGCTGGGTGGGGAGGGTGCAGGGGCTCAGAGTTGCGTCTGTGCCACAGCTAGCAGATTCAGCTTGTGGGACGGGTGCAGGTCAGGGGAATGATCCTGCTGAGGGAAATGCCATGGCTGACATGCATGTGGCATTTCTTGTATCTGGTTGTGTGTGATGGCTACGGCTCCTGCTAGTCAAATTGCCCAGTGGTGGGAGACTTGGATCCTCTTGTCTTCCCTGTCTCTGGAATACTGGGAGGCTGTCTAAATGTCAGGGGTGCTGGTGATTTGGCTGTGATGGGTGTGAATTTTAACTAGGCTTGCTCTTCAGCATGAGTGTATTGATGTAGGCATGTCATGCAGCCTGTCAGCCAAGTTGCTAGCTTTCAGCTGCTTTATGTGCAGTTTTCAGGGATTGCTTCCAACCTGGGAAAGTCCAGCCAGGTCACTGCAGGGCAAGGCAGAGCTGTATTCCCATACTCACCTAATGCTGACGCGGCTTTCCTGCCCCACAAAGATCAGAAGGAATCCATGGGAATCGCTGTCTCTGGCTCCTGCTTCTGTTTGGGGTGGCTGTGCAAAGGCAGCCTGTGCTTACTCATCTGGCTTCAATGCAGCCGCACAATTGCCTCTTTCGGGGCAGGGAATTCATTAGTTTCTGTGAAGTGGCCGTGGATCTTTGGGCAGCAGGTGCTTCTATAGAGCAAACTGTTGCTGAATATTCAACAGTTGCTATACAAGTGTCTGGCTGACAGCCTGTGAAGCACTTGGAGTTATCTTGAGCATCCGATTAGATAAAGTGCAGAGTACTTACTGCTTTAAAGCTGCCGGCATCTCTGTTGTGTTCGTGGTATTTTAATGTTCATTGGTTTGGTTTTTTTTTTTCTTTTAATGTGAATCTTCCAAGATCATAAGCAGCAACTTCATCTCTTTTGACTCAGCCAACAAAGAAGGGAACTGCCTAGCAGAATGAGAAGCACAATGATTCATATTCAGGTTGTCAGAACTTCATTCTCTTACTGGTTTCAGCTAATGACATGTACACTGGAAACAAATAAATGACTCAGGATAGAAGTGTCTCCTAATCTTTAACATACTGTTTAAACTCAAGTTAGGTCTTTTAAGGCTACCTGAATAACACTTCTTCCCATACTCTAATTTTGCATATGAAGTTCTGTAGGTATCTAAACTATGAACGAATAATTTGAGAGGTTAAGCTGTGCAGTCAGCCTTTTCTGTCTCTTTTTTTTTTTCTTTAAGAGTTTAATTTCCTTAGGTGTGGTCTGTAAGCAGCTTGTGCTAGGTGGCATCGTTGAAGGTTATGCTCCTGTCAGAAACTGTGATCACCGAACAATTACAGCTTCAAATATCTTATAGCTGTAGTCAGCAAGGTGTGGATGCCTGTATATTGTTTACTAGCAACACGCCCCAGTTCTCACTTCTTGTAGCAGCTTTCAAAACCTGTATTAGTTGTTTTAAATGTGCTCTGTCTTTTTTCTTCTACTGGTTATTTCAGCCACAGAAGGAAAACTTTTCATTAAATGTGTAATTGTGACAGTTGCACTGAAGACTGGTTTTACCAAAGGAGCTGAAAAGACACCTTGATGATGTTGTCCAAGTCCCATGCTTTACAGGATTTCTGTGCATATCAGAGGTGTTCTGGTGCCTAGAAACACTGCATTATTAGGGGTGTAGCGATTCCCCATCCCTAAGCTCTTAAAGCTTAATAACTATGTAGTTATGTAGTAAAGCTTAATAACTATGTAGCATGTAGTTCCTACCCACAGAAAACAGTCATACAGCCTTAGCACGGTGGCTGTCAGAGGTCCTAGTTTCTGTACATCTTGCTGAAACAGTGATTTTTTTTTTTTTATTTTTATTTTAAGCACTGGTTGTAGGTGGACCTTGAGCACTTAAAAGCATGGACAGCCGATGCAGCTGCTGGTGTTGAGCTCTCAGGCAGGATTTTGTGTTGTGCTGCATGCTTTGAAAGGGCTGGGGTCTTCAGTGTGTGATTTAGCTGCCAGGTACTCAGAAGAGCAGCTGCGATGTGCTTCCTAAATGTCCAATTTGTTTGTGCAGGTCTGTGGGGTAGGTGCCAGATTTCTGGAGAAGAGAGGGGCTGGCAGCCTGGGACGTGATGTGCTGCGTGGCATCCGCTTTCCCCCCTGGGAGGAAGCAGTGGACAGCAGCTGAGGGCGAGCTGCTCAAAGGACGTTGGCTGGGCCATGTTCTTAATTTATTGAGTCCCCATCAGTCCCTGAGCTCCCTGCAGCTCCAGGATGGCATCAGCAGAAGGGTGGACTAGCTTCCAGGAGGGGTTCCAAATCTTGTAGTGAGGCATTTCAGAAGCTGTAAAGCAGGTGTTCAGGCTTATGATGGGTCATTGCCTCCAAAAGCTAATTTCTTTTTTTTTTCTTTTTTTTTTTTTTTTATGGGGCTTAGAAATAAAAGTTTAGGAGTAGAACAATTACACTTCGACAAAGAATACATGGCTCTGACCAGCATGGGTACAGTGCAGTCTGTGCTGTAGCTATAGAGGAGTACTCTAATACAGGTAAATATGTGAAGGTTAGGCTGCCATAAAGTGACAGGAAAGAAAGTGAGCCCATAGCCTTTATAGATGACACTGCATGTTTAGTCGCTAATGGACTTTTTTTTAAAGAACATCTAGGCTGCTATTATTAGAAAAAGCAAATGTGTGGTGTTACCTACAGGGAACAAAAAGGGAGTCTTTCACGATCTTCTTGACCTTTACTTTCGTGTGTTAATTTCTTTGATACCAGTGAGACTTTCCTGCTGTAAAAACATGCTTAAGCAGAGGCTTCTCCAAGATCTCTGCAAAAGATGTGCTAATTGGGAGGTAGGGCTATGCAAACGCTGTTTCTTCCTTTCCTCCCTTGATTTGTGAACTGCTACTTCAGGTATCCACTGCGTGCTCTGTCTCTCTCTTTCCCTCCTGGATCAGACTTTTACCAGCTGGTGCAGTTCCGTAGCACTAGTCAGGGCTTTATTGCACTAAACTTTTTAAGAGAAACAGGAGCTCTGTGCCTGTGGGACTTAGCATGCAGGAGGAAACTTTGGGGAAATGTTAGATAAACAAACACTCCTCAATACTTCTGAAACATCTTAATTGCTCCTAACAATCTTTACTTTTTCAATGCCTACTAAAAAGGTCTTATTGCTTGTGCTGTCTGTTTGAGATCCCAAGGTACTTTGTAAAGGGCAACAACGTCATTATCCCTGCTTGCTTGGGAGGATGCAAGGTGCAGGCCAGAAGATGAGCTAAAGAACATGGGGCTATAGCAGGGCCAGGGGCAGAGTCCTCAGCTGGTGTCTGACCTGCCAAACCACCAGTTCCCTGCAGATGAGGGGTCGTGGCCATGCTGAAGGAGCTGTGGCTCAGAGCTAGAAATTTGATTGCATGAGGCAGCGTGGCTTCAATAAATACTACATGGCATAGACCAAGAATAAATCCTTTTGGACATCTCTTGGACCAGTATCTAGGGAAAGCTTCAGGCTCAGTAAGAATGACAAGGAAAAGTGGGAGAAAGCATATATATGTGTGCTTATTATTGTATGGTGCTGAAATATCTTGCTGATATTACTTGTGTATCTGGAAGACCTGTTGAAAGCTCAGCTAGAAAAGCATCCAGATATCTGCTCTGACTATTTACCCAGAGATTCAACCACTGCAGGTAAAGCTGTCCGTTTGACTGGGTGTTCATTAGTTAACTAGGTTTGAGCAGGTGGGGTTGTTTTGAATTTCTTAAACCTCCATATGCTAGGAGTTCTCACAGTCATATAAACTGGTATTTCATGAAAAAATGGAAGGTGAGACCTGGATTTCTAGTAGTTTTTGCAAATCTTAGAAAGCTGCAGCTTCTGGTTGACTCTTCTCATGTTGAGGTAAAAAAAGCACTGAGAAAAATTGGTGTCATCAGCATAGACCATCATTAGTTCTGCAAAAGGGGATTTAAGCCTCTGTCACTCTAGCATAGCAGTGTCCAGAGGCTATGGGGGTTGACTTGAAGCCACACCATTGCAAGCGGTACCACTGTAACAGCATCCCACTGAACATGCTTGCCAGAAGGGCAGCTGGTGCTTGTGGCGTTGCCAGGCTACCAATGCCTTGAGATTCCTGGGGAAGAAGCTGAGCAGATGACAGTTGGGCCTAAATATGAGGTGTATCCATGAATGAAATGTTTCATTACTTGTGCCAGTAAACTAAGCCTTAAACGCTTGATTGTCTTGACTTGCTGGCAATAGTTGTGGAGCTTGCAGGTGAGCTTTGGAGTGGAGCTCAGGCCATTTGCAGGACTTGCTCTGGAGTCATGAGTTATTTGTGTCGTGCTGGATGAGGATTGTCAAAGCAGTATTGTGTTGCTACATATCAAACAAAGGACAGAGTAAAATCCTAGTTGTTTTTTTTTTTAAATTAAATTTTTTTTTTGTCCCTCAGGGACAAGCAAATAGAAAACAGCTTGTCTTGGCTATTGTGAATGTTCATGGGGCAAGAAGGGGAGGGAGGGGATGAACAGCAAGGGCAGAGTGTTGAAGTAATGAGAATGATATCTTATTTTAGTTGATACTTAATCAGGACATGTGGTTTCAGGAAGCAGGAACAGATGGCTTTAGGGATTTCCCCCCCCCATTCCCTTATAAAATTGATTGTCACCAAGACTTACCATAAATGTTTTAACACCTGCCAATTCATTTTCCATGTTATAGATTGTTGTCCATCCTCAGAGTAAACAGACTTATCTGGCTTGCTTTTGTTTAATCAATAATATTAATACATGAAGTCACTGACAGTTCTGTGATTATGTTCTTTCAAAGGATGCCCTTTTTAATAATAAAACTTTGAGGATATTTATTACTTCAAGTGCATTTTGGTAGTAAATTAGGGCAAAACTGCATTTTATACCTGGGTGTTGTGTCCCTCTCTCCTGTAGAAGGGAGACACGAAGTCAGAGACAGTATTTGAACCCCAGTGGAAGGTGCATGCTACCTTAGGGGTTTGCAGGAACTGGCCTATGTAAAGCAGGTCATCGTTTTTGTTTTATGGCTTTTCCTCAGTATCACTCTTGCTTACCAGGGCATCTAGAGAATGGGTTATTGCTTCTCCTGTGTCTTCTTAACTGCCTTGAAGGATGATCTGAATTACCTCCCAGTTCTTCTTTTTCCAGGGTGGTGAAATCCAGGACTGTGCCTACTTGGACAGCGAAAGCGCCTACAGTGAGTCGGAGCTCTTTCCTGATGACGACGCCATGACTCTAGCACAGCAAGAGGTTCACCATGAGTCTGACATGGACAGTGCTATTGAGAGTGCCCAGAGCTCGGAGGCCTCCGACGTGTGTCGGAGCGAGGAGAAGGATGGTGTGCTTGGTGGCCTGTTTCTGCCTGGTGACAAGTGAGTGGTGGTTTTGCTTCATGGTAGCCCTGTTTTGAGGCATATGCGAAAGGACCAGGGAGGAAGGAGCCTTTATGCTACTAATCCCTACTGTGGGAGACTGAGGATGCCTGAAGGGTTTAGAAACTTAATATCCATTTACAATATAAGGGAGATGGATGTCCAGGTGCTCTAAGTGGCTTAGACAGTCTCAGCCCTGGCTCCTTCTGGCATGTTCTGTGAGCACTCATGGGACTTGCATGTTCCGTGTTGAAGTGAAAATGTTAGGTCTTTCCAGAATGGATCACTGCATTAGCATCCCTCAAGCTTTTGATCTTCTATGTTCCCATAACCTTTATAAGCTGGAATTAAAACCAATACTTCTGCAAAGCAGTGCAATATGGGGAATGCTGCTTTAGCCTTTTGTACATCTAGTTATCTGAAGATGTGGGCTCTGCAGATTTGCTTTGCAGCTCCATGTACCAAGTTAATTCTGTGTGTTTCTAATTTTCCATAACCTTTAGTGCGCAACAGTAACTTGTGTTTAACACAGGGTGTCCTGGCATTTGTGTATGTAACCATAGTTTGCTGTTAACACAAGAGTGTCTCTGTAATCCTAACTTGATTCTTCTCAGGCATGTACCTAGAGGGTGTTGGTAAAAGCCAACTTGATTTAACCATGCTTTGAGCTGAGTTAATGCAGTACCACAGGACAGAGCTTGGCTGGGCTTGATTTGTAAGCCTCTTCCCCATTTTTGGCTTGTCATCTTGGTTTGTGCCTCTTGAGTTTCTTTTATTGCTAAGGCAATACTCCCCTCTCCTGGGACTCCTTGGGTGCTCTCTGTGCAGCCTTGTTCCTACCCTCTTCCTGAATTTCTCAGCTAGCTGAAATCTGGCCTTCTCCCACTTACCCAGGCAATCCCAGAGAATTCATCAAAATAACTCAAGTTTTCATTAGCTCTTTATCAAACTGGTCTCCTTGTCTTGCCATTCCCAGTTCTTCAAAGCACCCATCCTGCAGTGACTGACTTTCACCCATACTGCATTTGAAATTAGTATCTTTCTTCCCAGCTTTGCTATTCAGGCTCTTGTGAAGGGGGTGAGGGATGCATTGTGCATCCTGTACCCTCCTTCTAGGCAGGGCAGGAACTGCTAAGAGCTACTGTGCTACTAGTAAGAGATCTTGGTTTATCCTCTGAGGTCTCCTCAGCTTTGGTAAATCTGTGGGAAAACACCTGGGAAGCTTCATGCTTTTGTGTTAAAAGACACAGTAGAGATTTTCACCTTAGCCAAACCACAATACCTGCTTGTTGAAGAAGCAGGTGGGTGGTTGTGCGTCAGATGTGTCAGCCCTCTGTGAAGTC
This sequence comes from Phalacrocorax carbo, assembly GCF_963921805.1. Lineage (NCBI taxonomy): Eukaryota > Metazoa > Chordata > Aves > Suliformes > Phalacrocoracidae > Phalacrocorax > Phalacrocorax carbo. Next base: position 4,915,665 of record NC_087528.1, read on the forward strand.
CTGCTCTGAAGAACAAGAAATACCTTTTAAAAAACACAAAATCCAAACAACCACCAAACCTGAAAGCTTCGTTCAGAAAGTGCTAGAATGGGGAAAAATACCTTTTAGCAACTCCCTTGAAAATGACTCTGTGGTTCCTAGACAGTTTCTAGCCTGAGGCTGGTTATGAGTTCAGCATCCACCCTGAGCATGGACTGTTTCAACCCAAGCAGTTTAAAGTTTGGCAAAGCCTATGAATAACTAAAAACTAAAAGTCCTAAGTAACATTATCAGGCAGATCCAGCAGTGATGACTGTTTGCATAGCTGCTATAAAAGACTTAGCCAGGCAGCGTGTGAGGGATAAGGCTGCTGAACTCCAGTCTGTTGGCAAGTGGTGATGTTCCAGGGCTGTTATGCTGGATAGTGGATTTTATGGACAAGTATATGTTATCATACCAACTGGTTATTTACCTCCATCCCTGGTGGAAGTGTTATGAGGAACTGCTTCCTGAACTGGCTTGGTGTAACAACATTGGGAGGAAAACAGCAGCCGCAGTTACACAGATCAGAGTCATCTAAAAACTTAGCAATACACAGTATGGCTGTGGGACAGCAGCTCTTTATGAATAGATGTTAGTGTGATGTGTTGAGCTTCTTACTAATCCATCTCCTAGCCAAGGAGCCTTGTTAGATAAGTTTGATCTCTTTCTAGTATGAGTGTTCCTGTCTTCATGATATTCATCCTTCAGTAGTGTGCCAGGCTTGACTTGCCCTCGTTTCTGTTAATGTGAATTAGGTAAGTGAATTGCAGGTTATAAACGGATCTCATCAAAACAAGATAAACAAAAGAGCATACATCTGAAACGTTGGTAGGCTTCCTCTTCTACTAACAGCTTTTGAAGGGAGGGGATATGCAAATAATGCTTGCACCATTGCCAAAGGAGCACTGTTGCATTTCTTGTTTACAGCTCACAAGTGTAGTATGACAGGAAGAGGAATCTCCCTGTCTCCAAAAGTGCGGGGTATGGTTAAGAGGCTCAGGGTAGACACAAAAGAAACCTAGGAGGCAATATTGTTGAGCTGCTGGAGAACAACAGGGAGCTACTGTCCCCTGGCTCAGCTAGTGGAGTTGAAGATACAGGCACTGTGCACTGAAGCAAAGGGAGTGAAAAGCTTAACCCAATCTGCACAAAGCATCAGCGGATTGAATGAGTGCCTTGTCTGTATTGCAGAGAGGTGCTGGATTCTGCTTTGTCGTAGGAACAGTAACATGTCAAGCAACTCCAGGGCTTCAAAAGTGAAATGTGTTTCAGGCCTTAGATGTATGATTTCTGTAGGGAGGACTTTGTTTATAAGAACTCGTCAGTTCACTGACTTGTCTGTTTGAATGCCTTACTGAGGTGCGAGCTGAGTGACCTGTGTAAGATATCTGCCTCTGCAAGATAGCACACTGCATGACTGTAGGGTAGTCTGGACTCTGGGCAGGAGAATCACCATGCACCCTCTGCAGCAAACTTGCTCCACTGTATTAGATGTGATGTGCCTGAAACTACTCTGCCAGCTGCTTTCCTATGGTGCCTGGCTCTGTTGATTTGTTTGGCTATATGTCCTCTCTCTCCGAGGTCACAGGGTCCTGCTGTTCCCTACCTGGTTTGTATTATCTTAGGTACTTCTCTGGTAGTAAAGCACCCTCTCCTTGTGGTCCATATCTCTTCTGAAAGACACATTTTGTCACGATGGAAGGAAGGTCAAGAACTCAGCCTCCGTTAGGTCATACCTGTAGCTTTAGTGGCTCTCTGGCATGTGGTGAGCTGAAGTTTATTTCCTGGACGCACAAAAGTCAGTGGCTGGAGATCATGGGGTGTGAGAGAGGGTTTAGGGGGATTACTGGGAAACTTTGATTGTGGAATAGAGTGACAGCCTCTGTCTTGTACCTGTTCCTCTCTCTATCCCATGCATTTCAGAGTTGTCTGCACAGTTTCTGCATTCAGAGCAGAAGTCCCATAAGCAGCAGTCTTCAGTCATCATTTCCATGTGGTGGTGAGGATTGTCAAAGTGTGCTCTCTAAAGTGAACGGTTTGTGTTGACCCAAACCCATCTCGCAGGTAGCTTGTTTGTAGATTCTCATGCTCTTGTCTTTCAAGGCGCTATGTCAAATGCACAATCAGATATGTTTAGCACTTCAGGTTTTTAGCACAAGGTGAGTGGGTTTTACAACTTCAAATGAGGGAACAAGCTGTAAAGGTGGAAGACTCCATGTGAGGTGAGATGCTATCAAAGTCGGCCTTCGAGATGTTTTGACCTCTTGTTTCAGGTCAACTCCTCACAACCCTTCTGCAGCATCTGACCTCTCAACTTATTCCACCGCTTCTCTGATCAGTAATGAAGAACAGTTTGAAGACTATGGGGAAGGAGATGATGTGGATTTTACTCCCAGTAGCCCATGCCCTGATGATGAGACCAGAACCAACGCCTACTCTGACCTTGGCTCATCTGTATCGTCCAGGTTGCTCCTTATTCATTAACAAACAATTTTTCAATTTTGTTCTTCTCTGAGCATGGGTGGCCGTAACAGAGTTTACACTGGTAGCACAGGCTCACCTGAAAAGCAAAACGTTATCAGTTCATTTTCTGCCCTGCCATTGACAGACTGCATTTATTAGTAAGACCTATAGCAAATATGTTGTTTCTGATAACCTCTGTTGGGTTCTGTTGAGATAACTGGGCTGTTTTGCTTGTAGAGATTTCTTTCTGTTGCAGACAGTAGATTTCACAGTTAGGGGCTAGTATTGGAAGTTATCTGCTGCAAGCTGGAAACCAGCTTAGCACTATGCACCTGCCCTGATGCAGTGGAGAGAAGACCTGCAAGAGAGCTGCTCCTCCTTAGTGTTCTGATACTACAAATCCTTAGCACTAACCTGTAAGGTGAAGTGCTGTATACAGACAGGGGTTTGCTTGAAATGAGCATCCATATTGACTTTGAATGTCTTGGAGAACATAAGCAAGTAGCTGCTCTCTGTTAGGAGCTGGACATGCCACTACAGTCTGCAGTTTCCTGGATGTGACCTCTGTCTCTGTAGCTCTTACGTCCTGTAACCAAGTCAGTTGCTGATTTTAAAATTCTCCTCAAGCAAGGGAATGGGTGAGCAGGTTTAGGGAAGTGCTGAGCGTGAAACTGCTCTAGGATTTGTCTGCTTGGATCAATAGCACATGAAGGTCTTGTGCTTCATTGCTAAGACAGGACAAGCTCACTGCATCCCTCTGCTCCGCATGCAACCCCTGTGTGCTACCCTCTGTTTCGAGCACTTCTGCAATCCAGCCTTGTCACCTCTGTCATGCATGCAGAGCCAGCACGCCTCTCCACTGTCACTTCATGATGACGGCTTGTGTCCTTCATCCACTGTTTCTTTGGGTTTATACAGCCCTTTCCATTCCCATTCCTGGGGCTCTGTGCACTTCATGCCATGACTGCTCTCGTTTATTTGAGTTTATTTTCTGTTTATCACGCCAAGAGCTACTGTTATCTCCTCTTTAGACCTATGTCCACTTCTCCCTTCCTCCTCATTCTAGGGTTCCTTCTGTCCTACCATGTGAGGGGGTTTGTGTGACTACTTCTTACCAGACCACTCTGTTTTTCATCTTTCTGCCTTTCTCTTGGAGAAAATACTCTTCAGGTTGCATGCCAGGCTCTAGTGGGAAGATGGGCAAGATGAGAGGGGGACATTGCTGAGGTGGAACATACTGATGTAGCTGCTTTTGCTACGTGCATCTCATGGAGTCTGTATACCTTGTGCTATTCTTCCAGTCACCCAAACTGATTCTTTCCGCTGCACCCAGAACACATCCTGTAAAGCCTCCCCTCAGACAGGTAGACTCGCCCTAAGGCTAGATTTCTTCATCATCACCTCTAAGTTGGGGAACCACTCTAACCACAGTTCATCTAAGTCCCTCGTCTGTGATTCTGACACACAGACACACAGTCAAGAGGAAAATCTGTTATGAGTTGGTTACTATAGCTAGTAACATCTCTCCTTTCCTGCAAACAGTGCTGGCCAAACACCCCGAAAAATGAGGCATGTTTATAACAGCGAATTACTGGATGTTTACTGCTCACAGTGCTGCAAAAAGATAAATCTACTCAACGATTTGGAAGCCAGGCTGAAAAACTTGAAAGCAAACAGGTAAGCAGCCTATTGGCACTGCTTTTAGCAATACCCCATTGAAATGGGACTAGCTAGTAGCAGGAGGAGAGTAAGAAAGAGCCCTCTCCTTCCCTGTATCCTATTCTGTCTTACATATGTGGTGTTCTTACAAAAGAGTAAGAAATTGAGACCTTGACATCTAGCCTGAACCAAAATGCTGTTCTTCATTAGCTAGAAAGTATTTTTCTGACTTAAGGTGCAGACAGCATCATTAAACTCAAATATTTTAACAAATGAACTCTTTGATTGCAGAGTGAGAGTGATATTTCCAGGATTTTTTCCCCTGGAAGTAGGATCTACTGTGCTGCTTAGTGCAGATGTACAGTTAGCTACTGTCTTCTCCAGGTGGGAAGGACTGATCTGGCAGATCCTTAGCTAATGCATATAACCTTACATACACCTCTACTAAAGCTATTATTGGTCAGCAGAGGTACTTCATTCCTGTGGGATTTTTTTTGTCCTCAAGGGAACTTGGAAAAATGATTAATCCTATGGCAGAAGTTACTTTTAGGGTCTCTGCAATTTCAGCTTTTTCCTTATATTTCTATCTCTGCCACTCCATCCACTTCTGAACAGTGCTGAGTGCTTGGAAAGAATCTAGTGCTTCCAACAGTCATCAAAGGCTTTTGAAGGAAAATTATTTGGTGGCCTTCTAGCTCCCCCTAGAAACAGAATGTAAATCCTGCCTGTGTAATCCTGCCGTGGCACAGACTGTGTACCACACTGCTTCTTTTCTTGATGACACAGCAGCATGGGACAGATATGAACAATGTTCCTGCCCTAGCAAGGAGTCTGCTAACACCTAGACCATGACCGGCTAGGGCTTTGGTAATTTTGTGGGTGCGGCTGTATATACCTGACTCAAAGGCAGCAATGCTCTGACAAAGAGCTGTGTGTCTGTGTGCACACAGAGATGCGACATCCTGCTGTTGAGAGATGCAGCTGGATATTTTGATTTGGCTCTAGTGCTGTTGTCTGAAGTCGGGTCCTTCATTTAGATAATACGAGTCTCTGGCTGCAAAAGGGAACTGTAAAAATGGAAAGTATGTCAGTTCCTGTGCTGAACTGGGAAGCATTACAGGGAAGGATAAATTAACTGGTTATAAAATCATCTAAAAACTGGGAATCTGGAATAAATGTCTGTCACTAACTCAGTGTCCATTTGTGACGTTTCTAATGTTAGTTTCACTCCGATTTACACTGACAAATCCCTGCTAAATATAACAGTGTTTGCAAATTGACTTATTAATGATCGTTTAGTGATTTGTGGCTTCACTCATCTTCATGATGTTGGTAACTGCAGCTTTTGATTAAGTTGTCTAAGAATATTGTTCACAGTATCATTTTCTGACTTCACTAAAAAAGTCAATATGTTTCATTGTGCAGTTCAGCTGGAGTTTAAATTAAGATTGAATCTAACACTGATCAAATAAGAGTTTAATTCCTATATCATTCCTTCTGTGTCCATGTAGCCCTAACAGGAAAATATCAAGCACAGCTTTTGGAAGGTAAGAGTCAACTTTTTAATGACATGTGGAATCAGCTGTAACAATTCTATATTGGGGGTGGGAGGAGAGAGAAGGAATAAGGTTAGGAAAATAAAAATGTGCCAAGACAAGTTTTCAAGGGAAGTGGCTTGTATTTGGATGGGGATGTTACAAATGCAGAAGCCACTACTAGTCTTGGAGCAGGCCCCTGAACTGGAAAGAGCTCTGTTAAGAACATAGATGGTTGCTTCTTTGTCTGCCAACTTTCTTCCTTTATACTGCTGTTCCATCAGTCCACCTATTGCTTCTTTCACCCTCATAACATGGGCCTTTTTATTGTTGTTGTTGCCAAAATGCAAAGGAAAGCAAGAGCATCCCTTTAAAAAAGGACATACAGAATTACAATCTTTCTTTGATTAAATGACCCAGCCCTAGGCTGGGGAGGGCTGTAAGTTGCAAGAATATTTTAGATATTCTCCAGTGTTATATTTCTGACACTCTGCTGTACTGGGAACTGCTTGAGATTTCTTTTTTTTTTTCCTGGTTTTTTTTTTTTTTTTTGAAGAAGCTCTTAGTGTACAAAATTTTCTAGATTAACTATACCAACCAGTGCGCAGCGATGACCTTATTTTAAACTTCTAGTAAGGCAAATATAACTCAGTGTGGATAAGGCAAAGTAGTTTTTAAACTATGTTAATGCTGGTGGCAGATCCTATCAAAAGCAACAAAGAACTCACACCCTAGTACTTCATGTCATTGATTGTGCTCAGTATGATTTAATTTAGCTACCAGTCTCCTGTAAAACTTGAGCTTAAACAGTTGTAATTGTCACTGAAATGATTGCACAGATTTTAGCATGGGATGCTCAAGGTGCAAAGCCAGGCTATAAGGCAGTACCCAGACTCTTTCTCCTCCATCCTCATCAAGCAAAATATTATCCTTCTGATCTTTCAGACAACTCTTCCACAACAGTAACTTCAGCAGCAGTAATGGCAGCACAGAAGACCTGTTCAGAGACAGTATAGACTCCTGTGATAATGATATAACTGAAAAGGTGAGAAGCTGTGTGCATTGTGATTTAAGGTGCTCAACAAAATCCTGCTGGAGACGTGCATCAGTTGACAAAGCGCTCGAGCTCACAGTTACCAGTGATCTGAAGTAGCTCATTCCAAATGTCCTTGATATTCCATTAATATTATGACTTTGCTTCACAAAAACGCAAGACCTGTGCAAGTACAGGTCTAGGCATTGTATTAGTACTTCACTGTGTATTTGCATTGATCACCTCCAAGGAAGATGCAGGGTCTGGGGAACTCAGAATTTCAGAGCTTAATTTCGCTGCTGGCTTTGCAGGGAAGTATGTCCCCTTTCAAAGGGTAGCATAGCTAAACGGCAGTTAGGAAGAGTGAAGCGGTGTATGAAGAGAAATTAAAACTCTCAACTCTTTTCCACTTCCCCTTCCAGGTGATGCACCTAGAAAAAAAGGTGACAGAACTGGAGAATGATAGTCTGACAAATGGTGACCTGAAAAGCAAACTGAAACAAGAGAACACACAGCTAGTTCACAGGTAATAAAGCACAGAGCCAGGTTTTTTTTATCATGTCAGAGCAGAGCCAAAGTTGGAGCAGGAACATCTCTACCTGTAAAATATAACCAAGTCTTCTGCCTTTATGCTGTCAGACAAAAAAAAGTTACGGCTTCGTCTGAGACATCCAAGTGGAATAGGGCCACCTTGCTGAATTTTCAGCAAGCAGAGGCCTTGTAAGGAGGTTTCTTAGTACAGAGGCCTTATTGACTTGTGCAGAGCAAGCGCTTCTGTTATGAGAGGTTACCACTGGATTATTTTTCTTGCACACAGCAAGAGCAAAAGGCTGGGTCATAGTCCCAACTTCTTGAGACTGAGAATGAAAGAATAATAAATGAACTGCTACTACTTAATTCTATGCTTACTGGGAAGATTAAATACCAAGAGAGATATTTGGAGGGGTTAAATGCCAAGAGAGAAGTAGTAAAATGAAATAAAGGAATGGGGAGGAAAGAGAGAGGCAATGAAGTTGCACATCTTTTTATTATTTTTTTTTTTTTTAAAAGTACTTGTGAAGCTGTTACTGAAATAAGATCTGGTTTCCTTAGAGTTCATGAGCTAGAAGAACTATTGAAAGACCAAGAAACATCAGCAGAACAGACCCTGGAAGAAGAGATAAAGAGACATAGAGAAGCATATAGCAAGTATGAAAAAGAGAAAGGCACCGAAATTGAACTGCTAAATACAAGGTAACCAACATCTTAGTGCCACCCAGAACAGAGTACAAGTTCGTCTTTTCTTCATCTTTACTTTGCATGTAAATGTAGGCTGTTCACAACCAGACAGTGCACAGATGGTTACAGGTTAGTAGTTCTATAGAGTAGCTGTGCAGTTGCATGTCTAATGCCTGAAAGCTTGCGGGATGGTTTACATTAATCCATGTGGTCCATGTAGAGAGTTTAGCTGGATAATTGGCATGGATTCAAGGAGGAAATTGTGACCAGCTGTAGCAAACACTTGTGTCTGCATTTGTTTCTTCCTACTTAATTCTTTTTAGATACCTGTTCTTAGGAGCATAAGAATCTTAGGGTCAGTGTAGCAGTTTTGGCCCTAAAAACAAATAAAGAAAAAGTGCCAAATAGCTTATGAGAAAAAATGCCAAGATTACAAGATTTTCTTGTTTGTTTTTTTCTATTAAGTGCAAATGAAATGGCTTTTTAGAGCATGTTGGTTTGCATGTCTGCATTCTTGCAGAGGCATTTGCTGTAAGATTGTTGTTATTGACACAGGGTTCAGCAACTGGAAGAAGAAAACGGCGAGCTGAAAAGCACTGTCACACGACTGAAATCACAAACGGAGAGATTAGATGAGGTAACAAAAATCCTGACTGCTTAAGCAATTTAACAGCAGCTTGATTTGTGTAAGAGCAAACTCATGTAGTGATTGGCCCAGCTTCTTTAACTTTCCTTCCTTAAACAAGAATATTGATGGAATTGGAACATTGGTCACCTTTAGTGGCAGGAATGCCCTGAGACTGGCATGTGCCAGTTTATGACCAGCTGTATCTATAGATTTGTGTTGTAAAACTGAAGATGGCTCATGCACTTGCAAGTTACCTATGAAGTTCCCCATTTATTCTAGGAAAGGCAACGCATGTCAGATAGGTTGGAAGACACTAGTCTGCGACTGAAGGATGAGATGGATTTGTACAAGAGAATGATGGACAAGCTGCGGCAGAACAGACTGGAATTTAACAAGGAGAGGGAAGCCACACAGGAGGTAGGTGTGAAGAGGGATGTCAGAGCAGGCAATCGCATCTCATCTGCATGGAAGCCCATCTGTAAAAGAAAGGACAGACAGGACAAACACTGAAAATACACTCGAATGCACTACTGGACTGTGTTTCTATGGCCATAGGGTGATGATTGCTGCAGGAATACCTAGTAAATGGCAATCCCTGACCCAAAGGATTTACCACTTTCTGAGAACATGGGGCCTTGAATGTATGTCTTTAACATTTTCTTTACTAAATTTGCAAGGGGAATGATGCCTCTCAGATGTGAAGCTTATAGATCAGAGCCGTCTCCAGCTCTGAAGCGGTTTAAGTGACCTGTGCTTCCATAGAATAGCTGTATTGTAGGAATTTCCAGCCTCAACAAGGCTCACACAGTGCTTGTGTCTGGGTACAGAGGTGCAGCACAGAGATGGCTGCTGCCAGGGAGGGCTGTTTGTGCAGGGGCTGGAGAGACATGGCCTGCTTGCATACCCACAGCTCATTGAAGACTTGCGGAAGGAACTGGAGCACTTGCAGATGTACAAGCTGGAATGTGAGCGTCCTGGACGTGGGAGAAGTTCCTCATCCAGTGTGAGTGAATTCAATGCCAAAACCAGAGAGGTGGAAATGGAGCATGAAATAAAACGGCTGAAGCAGGTGAGTGATCCCTGTAAAATGTACAGGACGGCTTTTAAAAAATGCCTATAGCTGCAACCCCTAGCACATTGCCTTCAGATTTTGTCCCCCGTTTCTCACACACGCACAAGACCCACATTGCATCTGCCTAGAACTTCTTTGCACAGGTGATGTAAATTGTGCACATACACCTGTGATTCAGGCAGGGAGGACCTGTCACTGGTGGTAAGAGTTGATGTTAGCTTGCAGCCTATGTCACCCAAGCTACCTGTGATTTTAAAAATTTATGTATTTTTAATGAAATCTTGTAGGAATAACTTAAAAGCAATGTCTTTTCATCCTTAAATAGGAGAATCAGAAACTTCGTGACCAAAATGACGATCTTAATGGACAGATCCTAAGTCTTAGTCTTTACGAAGCGAAAAATCTCTTTGCAACACAAACAAAAGCCCAGTCACTGGCTGCTGAAATTGATTCTGCATCAAGAGATGAGGTAATAAGCTTTTTTAATCAAGTACGACATCCAAAAATATGCATTTTTCAATGTAACTGTCAAGGTTGAAGTATCTGAAGCTGACAAATGAACAACAGAAAAATCTGCTTTGCTAGGAGTTCAAAAGTGTTAGAAGATTGCCTTATATCTAACAGTGGTTTTGGATGCTGCTTTTAATATAACTCTTCCATTTGTGTCTCAAAAAACTGGAATTATTAGAATCTCAGTGAACTGTTCTACAATGGATTTATTTTAACATCATCTGTCTTACAGGTTATTGTGCTATTATGGCTTTAATTTCATACAGAAATTACCATAGCTAGTTACTTAAATTTTCACTTTCTGTTCTAGATTTATTTCTAAGTAACTTCAGTAACAAGCTCTCACTTAGATCTAAATTTGAGCTATATATTCCCTGTAGCAGAGCTGAATTCCTAGAGAAAGCAGGTAGTGTGCAAGTAATAATCTGATATCACTTTGGAATATATTCTAGGAGAAACATTCCTATGTGGGCTGAGTCAAGCTTCCTTTAAGCTCCAGGACAGATAGTGAGATCAGGCCAATAGATATGTAAGAGCTCCCAGGGAAAAAGACAGGTTAGTGATGAAAGGCATTAAAAGAAATTGTTTCTTCTGGACAGAGCATCCCATTTCTTCTTCAGGAGGAGTCCTGAGACAAACCTTTTTACCCAATCTGTACTTGAACAACCCTGTTAGCCTTGGCTCCTGGGCAGTCCTTTGAAGTTAAGTGCATACTTGAGTTTCTTGCTGAACCAGAGCACTGTGAAAAAACTCTAATTATTGAACTATAAGTAAAAGCAAATTGGGCTTTTGCTGTTGCCAAGACAAATCTTTATTTCTCCTTATGAATCTCATGACTCTGGCTCATGCGATACCCAGCATTGCCTCTAAAGGAGGAAAGCGCCTTACTACTGTGGCCCAGGCTTAGTAAACCTCTCCAACCTCCATAAACTTTTCCCATTGTGCCATTTTGCCTGCTTAATCAAAATTAAGGTAAGAAACTGCCAATTCAGGGTGGAACTTTTATGAAGGCTAATGGAAATGGACACCCAAATCACATTAGCTTTAGGAGGATCTGGGGCTCTGACAGTCCTGACACAGCTTTGTCAGTTTGGTGTTAAACTTGCAGAGTATAAAACGCAAGTGGCCTTAATCTTTGGGGAGTTTCAGGAGCCTTTCACAGCTCAAACGTCTAGTGAAACACTTGTCTCTAATATAGAACATAGAATATTCAGTGTATTGTTCATGAGGAGTATGTAGCTGTTTTGTTTTGGGGGTTTTTGGTAGGTTTTTTTGAGAGAGTATGCACATGATACAGAGGCAGCCCATATTGTTCCCAGTGCAAAACACTGAAATCCTTGTTCTGTTCAGCAGCCTTTCAGGCAAAGTGCTTTAGATCTCAGCAGATATGAAAAAAACTTAGTATCATGAAGCTCTTGCACTGAGATGAGGAAGCTCATCTGCGGTGTGGAGGCAGGATGGATTGGTGTGTTAGATGGGGAATTTGTTTCAAATGACCTGCCAAAAGATTCCTGATGATGACTGTTCATCATCTTCCTTAATAGTAAAGATCTTTAACATATAGATTGTTTCTAGTAGAGATTCAGGGAGGAACTAGAGGTAGAATGCCTGTCACAAAAGGGAGTTGGTGATCCTGAGCAGGAACTAGTCTCTCACCTGTCTGAATTTCATGCTGTTATGTAAACTAGTGGGAATATTTCAAGATTAACTTTGAAATGTTGTGTTTCAGCTCATGGAAGCCCTTAAAGAACAGGAAGAGATAAATTACAGGTTGCGACAGTATATGGACAAGATAATTTTGGCAATCCTAGACCACAACCCATCTATCTTGGAAATAAAGAATTGAAGAGAATATGAGAAGAAGCAGCTGCCTGATATTTCTGCACATGCCACTGGATCTAAACAACACTCTGATACTGTAAATTAATCTATAAATATATATATACACTACGTGTGAGTGTGGGTGCGCGGGTGTGTTTATATGATGTTTGGTACACTGTTATTTGTCATTGAATTGGCTTGGTTAGACTTTTTCCATGCACTTTCAATACCTGTGATACGATGGATACTGTATATTAATGTAATAACAATATAACTGGATCATGCCGTTTTAGATACTGGACAAAATGACTCTACCTCTAGTTGTAAAGGTAAAAAAGACAATGGAAACATATGGATGCCCTGACTTTAGGAGCAAGAATTGTTCTTTCGTTCTTCCAGGAATTTGGGTACCACAAACCAATTAATATACCCAGGTTCAGTTCCTGACTGGTGCTGACTGTGTAACTTCCTATTTGATTTAGGTTTAGTACTTAAACCACACATAGGGTAAAAAACCCAAACTTTGGGGAAAAGGAAAGACACAAAATAAAAGGAAAGAAGAGGAAGATACTGCAGAATTATTGCTATTTGTGAAAAATCACCATCCACTTGTTTGCCACTGTCGGCACAAAGTGCTTTTTGTGTAAGATCACTTTGGAGCCTGCTTTGGGATGCTTTGAGCCAGCCTGCTCTTCAGCGTGTGTGCGCATGTGTATTTTGTTTTTTTATGCCAGGGTCCCTGTAGCATTGAGGCTAAGAAGCTCTTCAGATCTGTTTCCCCTATTTTCAGGGGTTTATTATGGGCCATTAAGATGAATTCTGGGATCCTGCCCCTTCCCCTCACCCTTACTTTTAAAGATTTCACTGAAGGAACACATTCCAGTTCTTACAAAAAAAAAAAAAAAAAGAGAAATGGAACAAAAAAAAGAAAAATTGCGTGAAATAGCCTGCTTCAGGGGGAAGTGGAGCAGCTCTTGAAACTACCTGTTGAATTGCTTTCCCCCCCCAGACACACTGCACTCTTTCAAGATTGACATTTTGTAGGCAAGCTGTGGAGAGGACCAGCTGGGTCCTAACAGCGGTGGAGAGAAGTCTGCTGTGGAGCGACTTTTACCTATAGGGCAGTAAAAAGAAAAAGAGCTTGGTCTTGCAGAAGTTGCCAATCCAGACTGAGTACACACATGCATATCTAAAGCTCTGAAAAGGGAACATGTCCTGATTTAGATGAGCAGTTGTGCAGGTGCTCAACTTCCAATGTGTAGTGTGACTGCTCATAGAAGTCAGTGGGACAGAACATAAGCTTTGAAGTTGAGTGTATGCTTAAATGCTGCCTTAAATAAGAATGGACTTCAGCACGTGCCTGTGTTCTCCTGGGCTGGATTTGTGTACTGTAGGGCTAGGACCTTTTTAATTAATAATGTAGCTTATATAAGGAGTTTATGAAATTGTTTGGATGGTTGAATGCTAAAAAAAAATTTATTCCAAGCACTTTTTTGAAGTAAAAATTTCACACCTTTGATTCATACCAACTGGCACAGAAAAATAGGCCCAAGTATCTGGCTTTCCCCAATGCATAGAGATGTTTCCTCTATTGAATACACTCCCCAGAAGAATGTTACGGTAGCAATGACTGTGCTTTTCTGTGTATTTCTTGCTGTTGGCAGCGTCTTGCCCCTAGTATTCTCTCGATGTATCTTGGTGTGTATATGTGATGCATTTTTCCTGAATTTGAATACATAAACCATTGTTCAGTTATGGATGTAAATATATATATATTTTTCTGCAATCTCTGTGCTCTTGCCTTCAGTGATGTGTTACTGGAGTGATGGGAAGGGGGGAGAAGTACTGAAATCAGGCTTTCTTGAAGGCAAGAAAATAAAACCAGTTTGTTTCTATGTATCTGCATTAGGCAGGTGTAAAGTAGCTGGAAAGCAAAAGGGACCAGAGGAGTAACTGTGGGACACAACACCCCAGCGCATAAAGATGTCTGCAGGACTTCAGTGCTCTGGGACACATGGTATGGTCTTGTTCAAACAGTGATGTCTCAGGGCTGGCTTCCTGAGGCTCTAGGGTAACCTGGAGGCAGGGATTTAAAGACAACTCTTGCCACCTGGGGGTGGTGTAAAATGTTCTGTGCTAAATTGCAGCAGCTTCTGTTTGTGGAGAAGCAGGTGGAACACCCCAGACACCCCACATGTGCCTTTCCCACCCGCTGCTGCTTCTGGATGTGCCACCCAGAAGGTAGGCGAGGAACAGTTAAGCCAGCTTGGTGCTACCTACAGCTCCCTGTCCAGAGGACTCTTCACCTGCACTTTAGTGATGGCATTTCGCTCTGCATGGTGCTGTTTGTGGGTTGTGCCAAGGACTTTGCTCTTTTTGTAGGCCATAGAGAACTGTTTTAAATTGTCAGGTGGCTGTTGCTAACCTGCTGTGACAAGTGGGGCTGGGTGAGCCAGCAGCCCTGCTACTGGAACTAATTCTTGTTTGGTAAGTTAGACCTCTGACCTCTGTCCATGCAGTGGATTTAAATAAGAGTGAAGCTATTGCAGGTCAGACTGGTGACTGAATGTTTTCCCCTAAATATTTTGGGGTAAACTGGACTCTGCTTCAGAATTTTAATAATCTAAACCCCATTCCTGTTGGGGTCGAACATCAGCAAACGTTGAGGACTATTTGAAAATTTTCCTGAGCACTTGGGAAGCAGAGGACCTGGCTTATTTCACTGAGACCACAGAGCCTGTGGACACGAACAGAAAAAGACATGATCACAAAGATAGTTGAGTTTTTGTGCAGGTGACTATATGTAAAGGGTGAATAGTCACTAATAGTGACAAAGAGTCACTAAATCTGGCTGAAATCCTGAAAGCAGCACTCTAGCCAGGAGTACCCAGCAGTGGATTTTCTGAAGACTTGCATGTCATCTTGTTCAGCTGTGTACCCAGCTGCTTTAGGATTTAGAAGCTCTTCCTTGCTCCAGTGTTTGCATTTGAAGAGTTGTCTTACCACCATGTTGGTGGTATTTGTAGCTTTGTTTTATTGCATAAAAGAGTTAGACTTCTGCTCCTGTGGGGCCTTTGGCATGGTACTGCTTTCTGTTACTGTTCAAATACGTATCCAGACGCTATGTTTGACAGACAACGTGAGCTGGAGGTGTGAGAGGCATTTTACTGGCAGATGCATTTTCCTCTAAGGTATCCACATCTAAAAATTGTAATCAGCAATTGCATTTTTAGACTGAGTAACTACAGGTAATAGACCAACTTGTCTTGCGATCCAAGCCTTGGAGAACATTTCTATCCCAGAAAAGAAATGATCGTGTTTTATGACATGCAGGTAACTTGGTAACAAGGGATCACTTGATGGGTCACTGGGGCAGGGAGAAGAATCCGATATCGACGTTGCACAGAGTGCAAATTTTGATCAAGTGTCAGACAGACACATTAGCAGAACAGACAGAAGATGTGGGAGATAGGGAGGCACCGGTTTCGGTGTCTATGCTCTGATAAAATTCTTATTTCTTTTCTGTGGGCTTCCTTTGTGCTCACAGGCCAGCTGGGGAAGTACAGTCCGCCTCTGTGTCAGTGTTACTGGTAGTGGAACAATGGCTTCACTTCCCTAGGTAAACAACTTCAAACACGGAAATGTGGTAGTGTCTCATTCTAGCAATACTCAGATGCAGTAAACATTCTTGTGTCAAAAACTGTGCTGCTCATTTAACCCTCGGGGATGCAAACACAATCCAAGGTGCTGTATCTTGATCTGCTCCTTAGTTCATTTTACTGTAGATTCTGAAAAGCTAAGTGATATTCTGGTCAAACCAGTTGAAAACCATTGCAGGTATTTTTGTACAGTAAAAAAATGACTTGCTTCTGGCTAGAAGCTGTCCTTTATCAGGCTAACCCAACACACAAGATACTGCGGAAGAAATACCTCTTTCAAAACTTGCACTTACGAGTACCTGAAATGTAGTCTCTTGAGATTCTTCTGATACTGGCTGCTGCCTTCCAGACATCAGTCTGCAGCTGCTGCCTAGTTCTGGTTTCGGAGTGTGATGCTGATTCAAAACTATCTTGACATCTGAAGAATATTTTTCAGCTTTTTGAATAACTTCTATTAAAGACTCAAGCTGTTTGAGAATTTGTCATGTTTTGAAGTGCAACAGCGACAAACTGTAACCATCCCATCTATTTTTAAGGAGTTTTTCATATGCAAATTTGCAGCAAGTCTCAAAAAAAAATCTAATACACTTTTGCTGCCAACTTTCCTTCTATGGTCTTGAGAGAAACTCTGATGTTTCTCAGCCAGTTCTGTAGGGAGTTGAACACAGCATCATTAATTTTCAAAGACACATGTATCAACAAATACTTTGCTGTCTGAACACAGCAATGCTCCATTTACTTCAGTGGAACTGCATTGCTCTCCAGAGAGGATCTTGGCCTACAGTATTTAGGCTCCCTAATCTGGTTAGTAACGAAGGCTTGGAAGCTAATATATAAACATACGTTGTGGCCTGCTACACCAGTCACTGTTCAGCGGTCTCTGCATCATAGCGCTAATGACGTGTGAATCTAAGAACTAGAATTTACAAATAAATGAATACTTTTTTCTTATTTAATGGCAACGAACATACAGTGGCTTTATCTTAAAACAAATGCTGTATGTTGTGGTCTGTGGGATTTTTTCCAAGGAAGGAAGGAAGTAGCAGCTGATCAAATACTTGCCAAATCAGTGGCTTGACTTAAATTGACTTGAGTGAAAACTGACTCCGACTTTAACTGAGCAGTTCCTGGACTGGTTCTGGTGTAAGTAGCAATGCTCTTGTTATGTCATTTGTTTCTCAAGGAACGTTGTCAAGAAGGCCTGGCAGGTGATGTAACGCGGCTGACTCTAAAGGGTATAGTTCAACAGTTGCTGGCATTTTGTTCCATTGCAGCATCCTCGGGGTTGTTTTCTCAGTATTTTTCAGTCCAAAATATTGATCCTAGGAGCAGTTTGCTGTTGAAGCATGTGGCATGTGTGGGTTTCTTATTTAAATGAAACTCTGCACGTGCCTTTAGAATTTGCTAAGGATTGCAGTGTTCAGTCTGAATTCTGTAATCCTGTGTAACACACTTGGAGTTGCTCTGATGTGCAAGAGGGTAATTTCTTTGTGGGATTCTTCCCTAATATATCTTCTGTTGACATGTACACTCTTGGTCTTGTCCCCAGCCACTGTGCCCGCTGCCAGAGTGTCTGTGTGCCTTGGCGCAGGCACTTCAAGCAGCTGGGAGGGACAAACACAATATTCTTGGCTTCAGTATGGCTTTAGCTACTGAGACAAAGAATTTTAGCCCTGGCTTTATGCCAGGCCAGTCCTGGCTTTTGTGTGGAACTGAACACAAGCTGTGCCCTATCTACATGACAATATGTTTTAGCTGATTCTCATGATATGCAAGCACATAGGGTGAATAAGCCTGAAGTCCATCCAGGTAAGGCATCATTGGGGTGTCCCCGTAAGTCTTGCCTTGATTCTGTGTAGCTGTCCAATTGCGTGCTGCACTTACACACCCAGTTTGCAAGGCATAGCCCTGCTCGCTGAGCCTAGCAAGGATGCCTTACAGATAACGACAGCAGCCCCTTACGATAGAAACATCTGCAACGAGGGTCACTGTGTAGTTTGTCACAGTGCGGAGCCAGCTGACAGTTCTACATTGTGTTCCTTAAACTTTTTTGTTTTTTTGCTTACTGGCTTAAGTCTCAAAGTTTTGTTGAACTGCGAGAGTAGTACCTATTCAAACACATTATTAGAGATTACTTTTCACTTAAACTTTAAACCTAACGATAACATATATTAACAAACATGGACTTCTTTGGTATAGTTTGGACACCTACGCCTAGAACCTGTATTTCTTTTTTATGTAGGTGTTAGTGGTGCAACTGTGACATCTGAGGTGCCAGCTTTCGCATCGCTGCTCTGAGCAGAGTGACATTCACCCTGGCAAACCCCCGTAAAGCCCGCTGTGCCCCGCCGAAGGGCGCAGAGGTGACTGCTCTGGCAGACCCACGTTCCATATGCAGACGGTAAGGGGTGTGGGAGAGCTGCAGTTACTCTTCCACCCAGGCTGTTGGAGCAGTGATCTTCTTACACTACCCAACATCAGCCCCGTTTTATTTAATACCTTATCCATAGTGAAATTATTCTGGCTTTGGAGAAAGGAAGGTGGAAGGGGAACCAAGAATTTTGTATCATGTGAACACTTTAGTACGCTACGGGGCAGTAAATGTTGCACTGACTGTATGCTTCAATACTGAGATGTTTTGAGAATTACTGTAAAATCAGTTGCGGGAGCTATTTGTTTTGCTTTGTTGCACAGACTGTACTTATATTTTTCGCATGGTGACATATTTTAGTACTTGTGCCTTTTCTCTGTTGTGAGAATACATTTTATTTTCACATTTTATCTCCTGTTTTGGGCACTTTTTATATACACTTTTTTCATTTGATCTTCATCTCTGGTTTTCATGTAATATACATGTGTATATATAAAATAGATCAGATTTGTATTCATGTGCCTCTGAGATGTAAAAAATACTCATTTTGTACAGGTTTTTTTAGAAGCGCTACGTCATGGTCTAAATTACGTAGCAAATGAAATTCGACATAATTGGCAGTTCTTTGTCTTCTTTTAGAAATGTTGTGTCTGATGGCTGGTGTCTTTTGTAAGGCAATGTCACACACGCGCTTCCCATATTTATTGTTCTGCTATTGTTATGAGACCAATTCTGTCCACTTGTTGGTTTCAGTTAATTCAAAATAATAAAACACCTAACTAAATGTTACAGTCCTAACTTGGTGATTATAGTTTTTATTCACACTTAAGCCAATTTGCTTCTTTTTATACTTGAAATGGACACCAGACCAGAATCTTATTCGAGCACGTTGCCCATTTCAGGTTAACTTCAGTTCTGGGATTGTTTTGGTGGGACTGGGCAAGTGATTTACTTTGCCCATTGAAATGGAAAGAGAAATAGCATTACTATTTCATAGACTGTTCTTCTTAGAGA
The DNA here is from genome assembly GCF_963921805.1 of Phalacrocorax carbo. Taxonomy (NCBI): domain Eukaryota; kingdom Metazoa; phylum Chordata; class Aves; order Suliformes; family Phalacrocoracidae; genus Phalacrocorax; species Phalacrocorax carbo. Next base: position 4,934,669 of record NC_087528.1, read on the forward strand.
GGGTAAAATGCTTTAGATTACTACTTCTGCTCCCTCCCTGGCTCCTGTGGCAGGTTTTCTTAAGGACAGACCCTGGATCTGCATGACTGGAGATCTTCCTCTTGCAGATGTGAGAAACTGGGTGTCTTGTTTTTCACATTTCGGCAACTGCAGAATAAACTCCCTCCCTTGGGGTTTGTAGCGCAGCCCTTTCCTGCAGCATTTGGGAAGCTAAACAGATGCTTGTGAGACTGGGCCATCTGTAGCTGGGGCAATCGGGGACCTGGCCCTCGACGTGTCCTTCCCTCCCACCAACCTCTTCTTGAGCTGGTGCTTTCGTTTCTTGACTATTGACCCCCTCATCTGGTGAGATGCTTGAATTGTTCCCTCTCTCACACCTTGTGGTTTATCAATACCCCACTCACCAGTCCCTGGGCACAGTGAGAGATTAAATTGTGGTAAGTCACAAGAAAGAAATCATCAATATCCCCTAAATCTCCCAAAACACAAAGTTTTGATCTATAAAATAATATGTTCCATCCTCATGGAGCAGAATTTTTTAAACTGAATTTGGCACCCACTTGGCAGATTAAAAAGCTGCCTTAGAAGCGAGGAGGTGGTTTTATTTTTTACTTCAAAGGCTGCTTGGTATGAAAATGAGCAAAGTCCACTCGCTCCATCATTACTGAAAAAAACTGAAAAAAGCAGTCAGCAAAGGTGGCATATGACTATTTTTAATCTCATTCTGTAATTTACAACACAAGTGAAGTGATGTCAGTGCTGTTACAATGTGCCAGTACACTATTTTCTCTGTATTTTCTTGAAATACTTCCTGGGGATAGTAAAGCTGTCCTTGCTAATGTGGATCCTTTCAGGTAGCTGTAATGTTCAATCAGATATGTAAATAAATTATTTGCTTTCCCTGCATGACTAAAATGTTGTCTGTAGTGGGTGACTGATTCCATGTCCCTCCTTCCCCTGCACCCCTGGCACACGCAGTGTACACCCACCTCTATTTCTGCACTTCATTTAAAGGAGGGCTGCACAGTTCTGCTCTTGCCTGCCCAAACGCCAGCTTCATTAGGTTTGGCCAAGTTACACAGATGTCACTAGGGACTGAGTTTGTCTCAGTACGTGCCTTATCTGACAGCCACCACTATGTTAAATTTCCAAGAGCTTGGTGGGATACATAATGCTGAAGTTTCACGGGACTGACATGTTGATCTCCACCCGCAGCGCTCCCCTTCTCAATTGATGGGAGCTCCAGCTGTGAGCTGTTTGCAGGAGTTAGAGCCAGCTTTTTAATCTGACTTAAATATAATTATTTACTGACCCATGTGGCTAATGAGCATGTGCTTTGACCCCTTTCCTGGGGAACAGTGAGCTGCCGTGGGGATGGCACAGCCTGAAGCCAAGTCCTTGGGGGTGGGGGGGGTCTGGTGTTGGTGCACACTCTGACCTGGCATGACCAGCGCTGACCAGCCCAGGGCATGCCCACGGGGCACGGGGGAGAGGAGTTTCACAGGTAAACTAAAGGCAACAGCTTTCCCCCTGCTCACCTGTGCCGTGGAGAGGCCTGAGGGAAAGCTTTGCCATGGGTGGCCCATTGCCGAGCCCCCAGGAGCAGCTGCGGCTCCCAGGTGTGCTTGGATGAGGCCTTCTAGAAGTGGGACAGCAAAGTTTGCCTGTGAGGGGTCAGGGTGGTGGTGGTGGGAAACCTTGGGCAGCAGCTGGGGCTGGGCCCTGTCGCTGGTGCAGCGTGTGGAGGCAGTGGGGATAAAAGGAGACCCTCGGCCTGGTGCCGGCTCAGGCCCAGAGTCACCCAGCTGCCACTCCCAGGGAAGCAGGCTGCGTGAGGCGGGGGACGACACACCAGCGCCTGCAGGGCCCCCTCCACCAGTGCTCCCAGGTAATTTTAATCTCCTATTTGAGCTGCCAGACCTGCTGGCCTCTTCTCTGGTTTTTATTTTGACTGCTAGAGTGAAAAAATAACCTAGTAAGTGACTAGCTGTTTAGGTTCAAGGCTACTTTTTGCGAGAGTCTGTGTGGAGCGAGGGGAGAGCGCCGCGGGCACCCTCACCTCAGGGGCAGCCGGCCCTGGGGCTGGTGTCCGTGGGCACCATTACCAAAAAAGGGGTCCATTTGGGAAAACGCTGCTGGTAGAGGGGCAGCCACAGTCAGCCTACAGAAGTGCTGGGAGCTTCTTACTGGGAGAAATGGGGCCTTTCTGTGGTGTGTTGGAGAGACGCTGGGGGTAAAGCATCTCCTCAAAGCAGCCCTGTGCAGCTCGCAGCCCCGTCCTGCCTGCCCGGCAGCGTGCAAGTGGGAAACCATCAGAGTTAGCCTTGAAACACCAGCAAAGCCCACACTGACATGGCTGCAGGGTGTGGATGGCTCACAGCTACACTTCCATGGAGGGGCTTAGTGGGTTTAAACTTTGTCTCCTGAAAAGCTTCTGCTCCCCCCCCACCCCATCTGCTCCTTTGTCAGGTGTCACTTGTGCCCTTGATGTAAAAACAATGACTGTTTTGCACCTGTGTGAATGATAGTGAAGAGCATAAAGCTAGAGAACCGGTTCTGTGGTTATTTAAAATCTGAAGTGGAGTCTAAGGTGGTAAGCTCTTTGCCTCCAGCTGGGCTTTAAGCAAGGGTGAGGGGGAAAGGGAATTTTGAAAAGACTTCACTGATCAGTTCAAGCCTTGTAGGGCAAATTTTTTTCATATAAAAAGCATTTTGATGATCTTCAAGTGATCATAGTGTGCTAAACCTGATACATGTCTTTTACAGTATCACCTCGTGTGGTTGCTGGGCAGCTTTTCTCCCAGTGGGTACAGATATTTGGGGAATCAGAGCAAAGACAGTGTATGAATAATCCATGGAGCAACTTACCTGCGTGTTATCTTCTCAGACTTCCCCATGCCCAGATTCCTCATGGCAATGAAATGTTGGATATTCAGATTTGTAACAGCAGGTTCAAAGAAAATTCCCCACTATGTATGCTAGACCGCTTCAGCAGAGAGACGCGGAGCAGTTGTTCCCAAATCTCAGCAGCTCAGGCTAACATGCCGTACCACTGACCTACTTCCAGATGAATTACTCACTGGTACACAAGAAAGACACACTGGGAAAGTAAATCAGCTGTTACTCTGGGGATAGGAATTAATCAGTGCTGTGTATCACAAAGTCTGTAATAGTTTGTAACAAATGATGTCATTCTTACTGGGCTGGGGAGACCCCTGGGTTATATTGCAACCAGGATTTAAAGCTCAGAACTCCCTGGGAGGTGATTGTTGTCTTGCTCTTATCTTTTCTTTGTGGGGGAAGGGAGGAGGGAAAGAGGGTCTGAAGCCAGATAACAGGTTAAATGAGGCAGTAGCAGAGCAGGAAATAGATTGCAGGAATTCAGACTCCGGAAAACTTGGACGGTGGCAAGGAGAGCCATTACAAAGAGGAAATACCTCTCATGTGAGCACCGAGTGAGTACACCGGCCAGCTCCCGTAGTCTGGCAGCGAGCTCTGATCTCCTCATGTTGTCTTGGCAGACACGTTTTGTTTGGCGTAGCAGTCTCAAAGCTGTGACGTTGATGCTTTCCCTTGCTCTGTTTGCTGTTCTTGATGGCCCGTGTTACCATGTTTTCCCGGATCCCTGATGGCAGATGGGTCTGGGATGCGTCACTCCACTCTAAATGTCTTTTGACCCACCTAATGCAGCAGGACTCTTGTAGCTCGCATAACTTGGGGTAAGTTTTGCCCCTGCAGCCAGCTGCTTTTTGGATGCAAAAAAGGGGTTAAAGCACATGACTGGTAAATTGAAGATTGTCCCAGATGCATAACCATAACTATTTGGGCTGATGGTGATTTTAAAACAACTTTGCAGTGATAATGCGTAAGCATATTTTCTGGTATAGTGCTTAAACCCTCATTCCCTCGCACCAAGATCTTTGTGCCTTAGCTTGCAACAGTTAATATTTTGATGCAATAGCATGTAACGTAAGGCTTACAACTCACAATACAGACTGTTTCTGAAACGAAGAGCTGGGCTGTGGGACCAAATGAGGTAGATGGAACTTGGCTTCCCTGGTGTACCGTGATGAAACACTGTCTCTTGGCCACTGTGGGGCTTTTCTTAATGTGCTCAGGGTTTTGTTTAAAACCTGAACGGGCACTGGGCAGGGTTGCTCTCAGCCCCTCCGTAATCCCCGGGTCTGCCTGAGCACTTGTCCCATGTGGCGGAGAAATAACCCCCGGCCAAGCCTGCCCTTCAGCCTCTTTGGTCAAAGCGTGGACTAAGCCGCCGAGCTCTGGCTGTGCAGTGCAATGATTTGGGGGGGCTGCTCTGAAGAAAAGCTGCAGCAGAGGAATTTGCTTTCATTCGTGGAAGTGCTGCGTGAGCGGGGGATAAAGGCGCCGCCGGGCCGGGCCCTGGGTGCAGTGGAGCTTTTCCCCAGCAGAGGACGGCCGGGCTCCGCGCATCGCCGCGGCCGGAGCGAGCGAGGGAGGGCGGGAGCCGCGGGCCGGGGGATGTGTTGAACACCGGCCACCTGAGAAGCAGATTGCAGGGCTGCGGAGGGTGCGGGACGCGGCTGAAGAGCAGCCGCCGGCTCTGCAGCCCCGATAGCTCCCGCCACCGTGCGCGTTCCGGCTGAGTTCCTCCCGGTGTCGCTGGGGTGCTGGCCTCCCAAGCGATTGTAGAATCAAAACAAGTAAGCCTCAGCATCGCAGACCCGCTTGGAAATATTTGGCAAAATATTTGTATTAACACCTAAAAACGGGACTCACCCTTAGGAAAGCAACTGTTCCTCTTTGGAATGAGCTGTTCAGCCCTCGTGTTCTATTGAGTTGTGCAAGGAGCGCGCTGCAAATGCAGGATGTGTTCCTGCAATCACGGTTGTGTAACTCGGATCTGATTGAACAGTGGTGCCTGGTTACAGGTTCATAGGTATAAAGTGAAAAGGGGGATTATATCGAGTCAGGTTGGTCGTAGGTTCTAATGGTGCTTGGATTCTTTTTTTTTTTTTTAACTTTCTGGTTGGTTGGTTGGTTTGGTTTGTGTTTTTCAGGAGGAGTATATAAGCCAAAAAATGCCAGTTTACTTTCTGCCGCCCAGCAACAGTTGAGAACTAGAAACCAGAATGAAAAAATTCAATGCAAAGCTAAATAATGGTTCAAAACCACATCCTTCGCATTCTTCCCTCCTGCCCTACAGCTAGTGGTGATAAAAATGAGAGCTGATTCATTTCTTGGGTTTTAACCAAGCATTAGCCATAAGACTATATATTTGGTAGCTGGAAACCCAAAGGAGGAACTATTAATAATGTAGTATTGTATTTATGATTTATGCTATTATGATTTTACTACGCAAACAGAAGATAATGAGATTGAAGCAAAATGTGACAATGCAGTCTGAGTATCAGGAAACACTTCCTGACACGAAACCTTGTTAGATTGCCTGATATTGTCCCAAGGGACGGGGTGGGAACGCTGTTCTTGGCCCGGGGCGAGGGACGGGAGGCAGCGTGCTATGGCGATCGCTGGGCAGGAGCTGCGCTGTGCCGCAGCGCCCAGCCGGGGCCGCCGTGCCGGGCCTTGCAGGGAGGCTGCGTCCCGCCGCAGGACGGTGCCGCACGGCGGGCTGCGAGCGGGGCTCCTGCTTTGGGGGGGAGCTTCCCTCCCGCTGAAACGGGGCGATGGGGCCGGCACACGCTCGTCAGCAGGTGCCAGACACTAGAAAGCAACAGGGCCGAATGGATAAGCGTAGCAGTAGGCTTTTTTCATACAAACTAGCTGCAGTTTGTTTCCTTAGGCAACTTCCAGTGGTGTGTAGTGATGCACAGGTTCACGTTGTCATGAGAAACATCGGGAGCTGTTAACCAGGAGAAGGAAAAACAAACGTTCACCAGTAACTTCATGGTCTTTTTTTTCAAGCAACAGCGCTGCCCTCGCTGGGGATGCTGGCGAGGCCGAGGGGCAGGGTCAGCCGCGGGGAAGGCTGCACGGGGGGCTCCAGCAGGAAGGGGTTCTGAGGGCTCCCGCTCCGGGGAGAAGCGAGCATGGGGAAGGGCCCGGCCGCCGAGCCCCGGCAGCCGACGGGGGACGGGCAGGGGCACGACCCGCCCGCGCTCCCGTCCCACCGGCCCCGCAGGGCCGCTGCCCCGCCCCGGCGCCGCCCGTTCCTGCGGGAACCACCGCCACGGGGCGGGCGGGGCCCTGCGTCGTCCCGCGGGGCGGGGGGCTCTCGGGGGCCCGGCGGGACGCCGTCCCGCCCCGTCCCGCCGGCGGCAGCTCCCGGGGCGGCCCCGGCGCCCCGGCGGCTTCCACTGGCGGCGCGCGGGTGCTGCTAGCCCGTCAGGCGCGGTGGCCAAGTGGTAAGGCGTCGGTCTCGTAAACCGAAGATCGCGGGTTCGAACCCCGTCCGTGCCTGCCGAGGCAGCGCGGTGCGCTGGCAGCCCCTCCGCCGCGGGGAGGCCGCGGACGCCGCTTCGTTTGCGGCTTCTTTTTGCTCTCGGCCGCGGAGATCCCGCTCCGGGCCCTGGCTGTGCTCCCGGGTTGCTGCGGCGGTGGGTGGGAGCGTGGGTGGCCGCAATGCCCGTGGGTTTGCACCGTGGACCCGGCGGGGCGGCCGCGGGTCTCTGCCGGGAGCCGGTGGGGATCCAACGGGGGCGGGCGGCGGGCAGGCCGTGGGGTGGCAGGCTCCCACGCGGGGCGGGCGGCCTGGCTGCGGGACGGGAGGGTCTCCCGGGGCCTCCTCAGCAGCCCCTGCCCTGGCCTGCGCACCTACGTGCCCTCCCGTGCATCGTACCCGGACGGAGGGAGCACAGAAACCACCTCTGCGGGAGGGATTTAGCTGTGTGTTTGCTTCGGGACAGTTGTCTTGAATGCAGTGAATCATAGCTAAAAGAAAACTGATGTTTGCGCGGCATTGCTGTGGAGGAAGCGCAGTGAGGTTGGAAGGGATGAATCCCTCTTGCTGTTACTTTCTCTACAGGCGCTGCTTTTGATGTGTTTCTCACATACAGCCACAATGTTTGCTGGAATAAACAAACAGAGCTACGAAAAGCTTAGTGCAGTTGTAGCGTTTACACCAGAACTGACCTTCGTTGCTTGGATCTTAATACATAAAACTGTGCGAAGATTTACACATGTGCAAGGGCATTTCTGCTGGCTCTGTATAACATCACTGTCAGACAGCTTAAAATATGTAAAGAATAAAGTCATTTCACTCCAAAATCACAATAGCCACATATCTTGGAAGAGCTGAGGAGCCTCTTACAAAAACCTAGCTGCTTCCTCTGAAAAGCAGCTTTTTCCTTTTAGAAAATGCTGGGTTTTGCTGTTTATTGTGCCACACTTCGCCTGGGACTGACGGGGTAGGAGGCTCTTTGTCTTTCTCAATAGGTATTGGAAGCGTGTGTGTGTATGGTGTTTGGGGAGGTCTGTACAAAACTGCTGTGCAGTATGTTATTAACAAGCCACAAAAAAAGACGTCGTACATTTTGATGTAAAAACAGGAAATGCAGTTTAGAACTTGTTTAGAAAAATGTAGACACTATTTTACTTGGAAAATGCAGTGCTGTCAAAATCCTGTCAGCTTTGTTGGAGGCTTCTGAGGATGAAAGTTCCAGCTTTGAAACACCCTATTTTGACTTTTTTTTTTTTTTTTAATTCTACAGCATCTCACATCAGAATGTCAAAGCAAAATGTTTCTAATGATTCAAAAGCCGTCTAGCTGCTTTTGCAGAGACTTTCAGCATTCTGTGGGTTTGTTTCTGGTTGAAACCAATTGTGAAACCAAGGTCCTCCCTGAAACAGGCTTGCCATCCCGTAAACCTGAGCAGTTGAGTCTTGCCCAAACGTGTGTCATGAACGCGGGACTAAGAGCCAGGTATTTCAGTAAAGCTCTGGCATTGCTGCTCTCTGTGGCCATAACACATCCAGGCAGCTTACCAGTTGCTTAACTTCAGTCCCTGCAGAACTGGAATATTGGCTTCTGACTCACGGGTGTCTTGTGAGGAAGGTCCTTCGCAGGCTCTTTGCCCAGCTCCTCGGAGCAGGGCCCCCAGGAGAGCTCTGTGCCAGGACTGCTGTTGTGCATCTTCATCCTTGGAACAAGCTCACCTGCCTGGATCCTCCCTGTTCAGTAACGCGCAGGTCTCTGTGCGCCATCCTGCTCACATTGTTGTCTTCAAGGCTCCTCGGCTCTTCCCAGACACACTGGTCCCAGGGCACAGGTATTCATCTTCGGGACCATCTTTTTAGAGCTGCTGGTTTTGCTCAGCACAGCAGAGTCCTGTGTGTGATACAGGCCCCTGCTCACCCCAAAGTATGACTGAAAAATAATGCGTTGGTTGTAGTAGTCATGAAAGTCCAGAGGGAGACAAGGAGGTGTTCCTGTACAGAAAAGAATGGGTGGAGGCCTTGCTATAAATACCACGTTTGAACAGGTGAATCTTTTGGAGCAGTTTGTCACCTCTGAAAAGTTCTGGTTGGCTTATTAGAAGGAACGGAGCTGTGCTGCCAGGCTCACATGCAAAGTTGACACCAGGGCAAGATGCTGTGCTGAGCCTTCTGGAGACAAACTACCACCAGCCCTGGCGCAGGCAGGAGCGCAGGCTGCGAGTTACTTCAGGTAACTGAGAGAATTCCTGCAGCAGGAGCTCAGGATGTGAAAGTCTGGCCCCATGCGTGTGTCTCACCTGGTGCGTGTGCTGCACGTGGCCTGCCTTACCTGGGGCAGGAGCGCCGCACGGTTTGTTAACAGAGCGGGAGATCGACAGCTAGACCCCAACTGATGTAAATTAGCAGAGAGCCACTCAAGCTAACAAGGCTGTGTCAGCTGACCCTGTGTGTGAGCAAAGTCCAGCCTAAAAATAAAATCCATATAAAATGTCCTGCGCAACATGTCTAGGCAGAGCTGATCCTGCTGCTCCCTCCCCTCCTGACTCGCTGGTGCAGGCACCGCTGGGGCTTCTGGTTCTCCTCGCTCCCCCTCTTCAGTGTCCCTGCTCCTTCACTTTCTGTGGGAGCTCCTGGCACAGCAGGGTTGTGTTGAGGCAGATCACGTGTTTTCTCACCTCCCAGATTCTTGGCCCCCTCTTCTTACTCGGGCAATAAATTTGATTTTAGTTTTAATTTAATAGCTAAAGTCCTGAAGTGCCAATGAGCTTTAATCAAGATGCTTATGATCTGATCATAGCTGTTCTGGAGATGGTTTTGGTTTGGGGGTTTTTGGGTGGGTGAGGGAGAGCTGTTTATTTTGGACACAAGTCCTGACCAAAATCATAAAAATTTTTAGATGCCCCATTTGAGTTCCTTTAAGATCTTTGATTTTATTCCAGGAAATACTGAGCAGCCTCCCTCTGAATATAACACCTCTATTAAATGAGAAGTTATTAAATGAGGATTAAAATGAGGCCCCTTTTAATTACCTAATAAAAACATATTACAATTAATGTACTTAAAAGATATGTTACTGCTGAAAAACTTGGTCATATTTAGGTGCAGAATTTCCTGACCTTTCTGGTTTGACAAACCAGTTATTCAGAATCCAGACATCTTCATGACCCTTTTCAAATAAGTGTAAAAATGAATCAGTTATAACAGCACTATTTCTGAAGTGTGTGTTTTATGTGTTTTTGAGAAGCTGACAGAAAATGCCCGCTTTTGAAAAGTCAGATATGAAAGGTGACTAAAAGCATAATGTTCTTTGTTTGGATTATAATAACATTTTCAGTGCTTTGCAACTCTCCTGAGTGTCTGTCGCGTCCTCCCTAGGGTCAAACTTCAGCAACTGAAAACCAGTGTGTTGGCAACACAGGAGGAGCTGTGTGTCTGGTTCAGAAATAGGAGTGAGATCATTCGAAAGCCTTGCTCAGACCTTGCTGTGTGGAGCTGGGCAGGGGGACTGTCCCACAGGCTGTTCAGACCCGCTTGTCCCATTAATAAAGCGCTGGATTGTCCTCATGGCTCTCTTGTTTTGTGGGTGTCCCTCTGTGGGACAGCTGACGCCTTTTTGTTTTTTTTAAAGAGGAGGAGGAAAAACCCCAGACCCAAGCCCTGAAACCTTGAACTTAGAAAGAAAATACATGTGCCGAGTTGTGCAAATAGAGCGTGGTGTGCCAGGGGTGACCGGGCTGCGTGTGCCAGCTGGGCCATGTGCTGGCAAGAGCCCTCGCTCTCAGCGGCAGGGCTGCCGTCCCGGCGGCCGGGCCCTGCCTTTGTACATGGCGAACGGCCGGGCCGAGCTGGGAGGATGCTCGGCGTCTGCAGTACGAAACTGCGATCGTGTTTCCTGCAGATTAGACAACTGAACGTACAAAGTATTTTATAAAGCTGCCACTGAGACCACCAACAAACAACTGGGGGGAAGGCAGTGATCTTAGATGAGGCAGGAGAACAGTATTTGCAGTGTTGTCTGAATCTCAAATATATGGCTGAGTAAATTAACCCATGAGTAAATAAACCCCCAAACTGTGGAAATCTTCACATGGCTACTGCAATGTGATTCCCATTTCCATTATGCCTGGAATTTAATGGACTGCTGAAGTTTGACCAAAAGGCATTTCTTGTGTCAAAATGAAAAATTACAGATCAAAAGGGTGACTTTGCAGACAAACATATCGATCTAAAGCCTGGGTGACACAGACTTCCTGGAAGAGAGCCCAGAAGCATGTCTGTGTTTAAAGTCAAATGGCTGTAGCCTTTTACCACTGATGAATAAAAAATGTTTTTGTCTGCATGCCGAAGGCTCAAGCAGAAACAGAAATCACTCGATTTGTTCTGCCGGAGGAGCAGGTACGTGTTTGCGAATAGTAATCCATCGAATGCTGCAGTAGTCAATAATTTTAAAAATGACAGTGAGATAGGAAATAAGGTTTGGTTGGTTTTTTTTCTTTTTTTGCACAAGAACTCCATTTATGGCAACTGTAGGAAAGGCAAAGTGAGTCTCCTCATTCTGTGTTCAAGGGGCAGTGTTAGTGGTGTCCCTTTCCCTAGAAACATGAGGCAGGGACTAGCCATGAAGTTCACCCATGAGGATCCCAATTGTATTTTTGCTCTGGTACAGGAGTAGCAATTCTTACAGAGGTCCGGTCCTGAGGATGCTACTGTCATCTATAACTAGATACTAATGAAAAGGTCCAGGTGTGCCTCCCTGACCTGGATGAATGAAGGGGTGAGCACAGCACGCTGCTGCTGCTCCCCTGAGAACAAGGGGTAATGTCATGAGTGGCGGCAGCAGGATTTTGTGAATGAGCTCTGTGGGCACCCAGGAGAGGGAGTGGAAGCCCTTACTGCCGCGCTGGTGTGGCGCGGAGCCGTGCTTGGTGCCTTGGTTTCCCAAGGGAACCTGTGAAAACAGAATTTAAATGGAAAAAGTGGTGCTGAATGGCAGCAGCTGCTTCTGTGAAGCCCAGAAGATGCCAGCTGACACTCTAGGCAGTGTCTGAAATGAACTTCAGTTGTGCAGGGAGGGAGGAGCGAGGGGGATGGATGGGAGATTTCTAATCTCATCTCCTCCAGAGTCTGTTTAACCTCAGCAGCACGGGGCCCGCTGGTCACAGAAGCCCTGCTCCTCTCCCGCTTTCTCTCTCAGGTGCTTACTCATGTTCCTGACTATAAATTGCATGAAAGAAACGGAGGCTCAGAGCCCAGGCCTGTAAGGTTTGTGCACAGGGGTTCTCCTTATCTGTGTGAGTACCCTCTTGCATTTACCACTGAGTGAAGCAAGCTGTTGCAGGATGAAGAGCAGTAACATAAGTATAGCTTCTATTATAACCTTGGCGTAAATTGTTAAAAAATTACATTGGAGCTGATGAAGTTATATGTTTATAAATGCAGTGCCATGGGAGCAGTCAGATGTTGGATTAATGCAGCTTCTAATACGTCCTCGTACGAATTTCATATTATGGAGAATAATTGCCTTTGCTTGCAGCACAACATAGCTCCACCGGCCTGGTGATTATGGTGACAAAGCCAGGCTTTGGAATCCAGCTTGAGATATGATGTCAGCAGTGCTAAAAGCATCAACAAGAAGCAGGACAAGGGGCAAAGGGCACAAAGTGAAACACAGGAGGTTCCATCTGAACATCAGGAAACGCTTTTTCAAGTGAGGGTGACTGAGAGCTGGAACAGGTTGCCCATGGAAGTTATGGAGTCTCCATCCTTGGAGATACTCAAAAGCCATCTGGACATGGTCCTGGGCAGCCTTCTTTGGGTGACTCTGCTTGAGCAGGGAGTGGACCAGGTGACCTCCACAGGTCCCTTCCAACCTCAACCATTCTGTGAAACTCCTTTGCCCTTCAAGTTTTGTACTGCTTGCTGCTGCCTGAGAGACACGGGGCCAAACCTGCTCCCACCCTAATAGCAGTGGCTTCTTCAGGGTGATGCTCCCCGTGACTGTGACATGCCATCTCAGTTGTGGCAGCGGTAATTCAAATTGTAGTACTGAGTTGGTACGGTCAACTAAGCTAAAGGTTTTAAACTGTATATGAATTCAAGGCAAGGACAGCCTAATATAGAGTTTAATGTTTACTGCCTTTGAAGAAGCTATAATAAACTTAGGCGGGAAGCTCAAGAAAGAGATGGAGCAATCAGCTAGCATTGCAAATATGTTAGAGGGTTCCTGGGAGCCTCAGCCTGAAACTTTTGTATGTTATTGCTGGGCACTGTGGCCATCAGTTGAACCCAAATTGTCGTAAGACTTTCATGGCATTGTGCAGTTTGCACTGGCACAGCCTTATTGGGACTGTGAGGATTGTGCATCTGAGACGATGGAATCCTTGTCATTATTTTCACAGGGATTGTAACCCAAGTTCAGACACCTTTTCATAATAGGAAAAGGAAAGCGGATGATCTGTGAGGCTTCACTGGCTGTCGCAGATGAGTGATGCACTTCACTCATAAAAGAGAAGCAAAAGTATACTTCATTGGTATAAAACAGTGAGTTAACAAGGTTCAATTGTAAATGCAGCAGTGGTTTAACAGGACTTGATGGCATGGTTTAGGAGGCATGGTGGTGCTGGGTTGACAGTTGGATTTGATGATCTTAGAGGTCTTTTCCAACCTTAGTGATTCTATGATTATTTACTGCATAAAGGACAGGGTCAGACAAAACTAAGTCACGAGGTTCAGAAAGGACTACCCTTGCTTTCTAAATTCCTTCTCAGAGAGGAGACTAGGTGTGGCTGGATCCAGTCCTAGTCCCAGACTTGGTCAACAGTTTATATCTAAAGGATTATATATGTGCAATCAATCCTTTATATCACTTAGCTAGGATTTCAAAGTTTAGCATGCTATTAGTCACTTACCGAGGATCTGTTGTGGCAAGTAATCTCTCAACCTCAAGGAGTAACCTTGAGAGGCATCCCTACTCAAGGGGAGATCCTGGCATGCAGCCCGCTGCCCTGCAGGAGAGCTCAAAGGGCTCTTGGACTGCTCGCTATTTATGGGGGTAAGATGATTGACTCATAGTCATATTTGCATACTGACCACAGATTTTAGTTCCTTCACTGTGGTTAGGTGGGTACATTTCATTGCACAATAGCCCTTAGCTTCTGTGTTGTTATCTTTCTCCCGAATCCACTCTAAGCCGGATGCAGCCGTCATGACCAGATATATCCATTATGACCCCTCACTTATTGCCTGAGCAGGGTTACGGGAGATAAAGGTTGGGGTGGTGTGGGGGGAGCACACCATCACACTGGCATAGCTGGGTTTAAAGCCTCATTTCATACTCCCAGTGTGTAGATGGGAGGAATAGTACTGTGGCAGCATCTTTAAGCAAGCGTCTTGTATGGTCCTGCGAACACTGTCCCCTCTCTGCAGGCACTGCAGTGCCTTGGTGCCCGTGTAAGACCTGTGCAGAGAGAAATGAGCTCCCACTCCGAGCCCAAGCCCGCTGCCTGTTAGCCTCTGCTTGAGCTGAATTCCTGACTCCTGTCCTTTCATCACTCCAGGCCCAACCGACAGAGTACTTGCGAGCTACCAAATATAGAATGCGCGCAGCCTATTTCACAACTGGAACTTGCAAGTGCTGGAGTGGATTTCATGGACTTAAGCCCCCCAGGGAGGGAGCATTACAGTAAATAATGTTAGTGCATTTGTTTAATCCCCGGGGATTGTGGAACATAGGATTAAAGTGGGCTAAGGGGATTTCCCCATTGACAGCTGCTCCTCTCTGCACAAACACACACACAATTTTTTTATATACAACTTGTTCAGCCCCAAAGAATTTAAACTGCATATGGCACTGTGCATAACATGACCGTTGTTTCCACATCTGGTTACACATATCTGTCTCCTCCAGTAATTGTCTTTAATAGACACAATTGGGGATGAGGTAGTTGTACTAAGAAGAGACATAGCTCTGTGTTTGAACAGGAAACCATTATTTCTGAGCTTAATCATAGCTTGTTAGTCCTGTGATTTTCTCCTCTCCCCCATATACACACAAGCACACATGCTTTAAATACGAAGGCCCCATTTATGGTGGGGCATTCATCTTGTACTGACAATTTGCCAGAGGTTCTTTGGATGGACAGAGCCTTGGCCAGTGAGCAGAGAACCAGGCCATGTCTGAGCAGTGGCCGGAGGCTGGAGCTCACTGGTGTTAATGTGGATGCTCAGAGCTGAACAACCACATCACAGTAAAGATCTCAGAAGGACCGCAGTTTCTGTAAATCCTTAACAGACTTGGCTGCTTGGTGTTCCTGCAGAGGTACGTGGGGTCAGGCCAGCTCCTTGCAGTGCATCATATTTACACCTTTCAGAACTTTTAATCACAAACTAGCTATTCCTATTGTTCTGATTTAAAAAAAAAAAAAACCAACAGATCTGACTCTGGGTCTCTGGCTTGGATTCATATTTTCAGGTGAAGACCAGCAAATTTCATCCTGTGCCAGCAGTGGAGTTTCAATTGTTCCTCTCACTACATTGTGTTCAAGTTTAATTTCTTTGGCAATCCAGTCTCTCTGTCGACAAGTTCTGATGCCGAAATACCAAGCTGTTGGCTACAAGCCACGCTTGCTTACATGCTGCTTAGTACCACGTGCTAGAAAGTTACCAGATCAATGGTTCTGCTTGCAGAGAAAGGTGTTGCACAGGTATAGGCGGGATCGAGAAAGAAGAACTGGGATTAATTTATGCATTCAACTGGACCAAACTGCATCCACAGGGCCTAAGTGTGTCCCAGTCAGCAACATGCAGCCCAGTCTCCCACGCACAGAAGCTCCGTCCTGACTTCGGACATATCACGCCAGTATTCCACTTTGTGAAGCCTTTGTGGAGACCTATAAAGACGCTACTACATCTGGTTCATGGCTCTTGTAAAAATGTTTTCTTTTTTCCAAACAGGGCTATTTTCAGAAGTGATAGAATCTATTGTTCCGTAGTTATTGTTCTGGGCTATTGTTGGTCTAATGTTATTAATATATTAGCCCTTTGGCTGCCAAACGTCTTGAAACAAACTGCTTATGTTTATTTTTAGAATTGTGAAAGTTGTGATGCTTTACAACTTGATATGCTTGTGATTACATCTGAACTGAATGCAGAGCTAATCCTCTTCGCAGCTCCCATCCAGGCAGGGGCTGTAGTCATGCATTCCCAGTGCACGGGTTCTGCACACCGTGGAGAGCAGCCAGCAGGTATTTGTGAGAGGAGATGAGGTCCAAAGACCTGACCTTCTCAGGTATGGAAGTAGCTCCCGCCAAGGGAAGACTTGCCTGAAATGTGCCTTATCCAGTGACCACCAGTGCTGTCAGTGGAAGAGGGAGTGGGCTGCCAGCGGCTGAGCACATCTCATGGGATTGGGCTCCCTGCAAACAGCTCCCGCTGGGCAAAAATGCTGT
Organism: Phalacrocorax carbo; assembly: GCF_963921805.1. Classification (NCBI taxonomy): domain Eukaryota; kingdom Metazoa; phylum Chordata; class Aves; order Suliformes; family Phalacrocoracidae; genus Phalacrocorax; species Phalacrocorax carbo. Next base: position 4,950,490 of record NC_087528.1, read on the forward strand.
GTGAAAGTCTTGCCCTGCTCCCATGGAAATTAAGAGGTGCTTCACATCAGTACCAGTGGGGGCAAGATGAAGACAAGAGGCAACATGTATGAGGCTGCTGAAAATAGCAAATTAAACAGTTGGTCAGGACATCAGCAAAGCAGTATGCCATCACCTTAATTAGGAAGATACTTCTCCATTCCCTGGCTCACGCTCTTCCTTCCATACATGTAGGTACATTACTTGCTATGAATTTGTTGTGCTTGGCGTTGGTCTGTGTTGTTATGAGCAGCGCTTTGGTATAGCCAAAGAGCAAGAACAGTATTTAAAAAAAAAAAGAATAGGGAGAGAATGAGAATAAGAGGTAGGTGGGTGTAACTTGCAGTCTCTGTAAGAGTAACAGTCTTTTAATTTCTAAAAGCTGTTGAGGCCTTTTCTCGTTCAACCCAAGCGGTTTCTACAGCATCCATGCCCTTCACCAGAGAAAAGGTTAGTGTCTTTTACACAGGTTTTGGAAGTCTTCATTTCTACCAGTACTCACTGGGCATCACCACTGCAGAACAAACTCCTGGGTGTCACCATTCCAGATGGTCAAGAAATTCTTTATTTCTGTACCTTCCACCAGTACATCTTACTTACAAAATGCTCCTACAACTTCTTACCTCTTTCAAATCTTTTTGCCCATGGTCCATGATTCACTTTGCATTCTACTATTGGTTTTAAACACCGTGTTCCTTGGCTCTAAATATTCATCAGGCTCCCAGCCAAGGAACACATTCTTCTGTGTAGAGGATGGCTTGCATTGTTGATCGAGAGGAGCAGTTACATGACAGTTGTCTCCGTCTCATTCTATCCACCAAGCCAGGTAGCGTCACTCACCACATCCACAACGATGCTGGTACCAGAAAGTTCTGAGCACGCAAAGGCTTTTAGTGCCACCTGCACACACGTGGCTGTCTTATGTGCCTTCTGTGTACACATAGGGGAAAAAAATCCAGTGTAGACAGCAGGGATGTGCATTTGTGTCCTGCTGAACCCAATATTTTAAAGCTGAGTCCTCTGGATGCTGGCTTTGATTTTTGTTAGCTTTAGCTCCTGAAGCCCAGTTTGAAGCTTCTTGCTCAGCTGAGGTTCTCCTACCAGGTACAGAAGATAAGATGGAGATGTTCCCGTGCATCGGTAATCCTGTCCCATCCATGTGAGCTCGTTCTAATCGGTGTCTCTGGTGGGCCTGCTGCTCAGCTCAATGGAGCTGTCTTCCTGCTGTGATCTTCAGTGAACATCACCTTGATTGCCGACACCTCACAGGAACAGTGAGTGATCTCCTCTCTGTAGGACAAAACCTTGCAAGCCATCCCCTTATGTTTCTGGTGGTTCCGACGTGCTGCTGGACTGGTCACTGCTTTGCCATCGCACTGGAGTAAGCTGTCAGGGGTATGGTCATGCAAAGAACTGAAGCTGTCTGTGGTATGTGTGCGTTTTGTCCCCCTTTCCACAGTTTCATGTTCGGAGGATCTGTAGTAAAGATTAACGGGAGGTGCAGTAGCTGTCCAACCCCCTATAACCTGTGGGCAGGGCTGCATGTGCTGGGTTGGTACCCAAAGCATGTAAAAGTATAGTTTCAAAAGTCCAGTAAGCATAAAACCGTGAGGCAGGTGAGGATGTGCAGAGGAATAATATAAGAGTGAAAAGCAGGAAGAAAGTAAATTTTGTTTTTCATAGCATTTCAGCCATCCCTTCTGACTTGACCCCACCATGCTGCGGGCCTTGTGGTGTTGGCTGAAAACACTTTTTTAACTGAGTGTATATGTGGATGAGCGGAGCTTTACAAAACCTCTCCAGATTGTCTACATTGTAGAGCTGTACTCTGTGCACGGGTTTTCCCAGTCACACAGGTATGCTCACCCAGCCTTACTGGACGTGTAAATGAAACGACGCGGGAGGGAAGCGTACGTCCTCTCTCCTCCCCGCAACAGACAAGGTCGCCGCATGGCTACTTCGAGGCACGCAGGAGAAGGCTGGACGCAGAGGGACGCGGGGAGGGAGACGTACGGGGAGATGCCGGCTACGAGGAGATGCGGTACCCGGGAGGCGTGCGAGGGGGGGCCTCCGACAGCGACCCGCTCGGGGCAGCGATCCCGGGCCGGTCCCCAGGGCTTGCCGTGCGGCCGCGGGGTGAGGGGAGGCGCCGGCAGCCCCTCGCAGCGCAGCCCCGCAGCAGCCGCGGTGCCGGCGCGGCCCCCGCGGCCGGGCTCCCGGCCTCCACCGGGCTCCCCCCACCTCCGCCGGGCTCCCCGCTCCGCCGTGCGGCCCCGGCCCCGCGGAGGCGGCGGCCGGCCGCCAGGGGGCGCCCTCCGGCCGCGGTGGGCCGCGGGGCGCGCAGGCCGGCGCGGCGCGGCGCGGCGGGAGGAGCGCGGGGAAGGGCGGGAGGCGGCCGGCGGCGGCGGCGGGACGGCGGGAGCCGCGGCGCCCATTTCCTGCCCGGTGCGGGGCCGGCGGGGCGCCGGGGAGGGCAGGGGGTGGGGAGGGCAGCCCGGGAGAGCCTCCAAATCCGCCGAGCTGGGTTGCAGCGGGAGCTGCCCGGCGCAGGGGTGGGGACTGGCCGCTTCCTTAAACGGCGCGGGAGCGGCGGGGAGCGGCGGAGCGGGCCCGCACCGCCCCGGTGCGCCGGGCCGCCCCGACCCTCCCGGGACGCGGCCGCAACACGTGGAGCAAACTTTCGAGGGATGTGCGTCTGCCGCCGGACAGAAACTCCGCCGCATCGGGATTTGCGCCTTAATGTTTCACGGAGCAGCTCGCCTCTGTCTGGTTTGATGCTTTTTGGGTGTCGGTTTTTGGTCTTTTGGTTGGTTGCCTTTTTTCTTTTAATTGCTGCTTTTGGGTGTTTGGTTTTTTTTTTTTTTTTTCTCTTCCTCCTCCTTTTCTGCTGCTTGTTGGGTCGGGACTTTTTAAGCAAACGCAGCATTTGAAAAGCCGAGTGAAATGTTGCAATGTCCCTTGTGGCAACGAATTTACTATTTTTTTAAAAAAAAATTTGCCTTTTGCAAGGGCAAAGAGGAAGGGTGGAAAAAATCCCAACGTGATCAATACCAGCTTAAATACCGGCTGCGAGCAGCTGGGCTGCGGGAGGTAGGCGAGGGGGACCGCGGTCGTAGTTCAGCCCGAGCCCTTCCCGTGCGGACTCCCGAGGACCTGCGGGTCCGGGGGCGGGGGCGGCCGCAGGGTCCCCCCGGAGCCCCTTTCCCGTGCTGCCTCCGCACTCGGAGCAGGTAACGGAGAGGCTCCGGCTTTTTGGGTTTTTTTTGGGGGGGCCCTTTGAACCGTACGGCGTGTTTTCGCTTCCCCCTCCCCGCGTTATGAAGTTCCCGCAGGAGCGGGATCGGGCTCGGCGGTGCCGAGTCACGATGCGTTGCGGGGCCCGGCCCGGGGGGTGCGGGCCCGGCGCGAGGTGCGGGGCTGGCTCCGGGACCCGCCGCCGGCCGGGCCAGCTCGCAGGTCCGGGGAGGGGGTGGCGCGGGTGGCCGCTCCCCCGGCCGGGGGGCGGTGGCTGCCGCCGAGGGGGCGGCCCCGCTCCGGCGGGGTCCCCGGTGGCCCCGGGGCGGGGGCCGGGGGCTGCGGGCTGGCGGCGGGCACCGGGCACGGAGCGGAGCTCAATTACAAAATAGCAATAAGAAGTCGCAGCCCGCGCCTGATGGGCGAGTTGAGGGCTGGGTCTTTGCGGGCGAGATGAGAGGTTCGTGTGTTCAACTGGCCTACAAAGTCCCAGTTCTCGGCTCCCAGGACCTGCCGGGCTCGCAGCGGGCGAAGGGCGAGGCGGGGGCCGGGCCCGGCGGGGCGGCGGCGGGCGCTGCTCGGGCGGCCCTTGCGGCGTGCCCGGGGCCGGCGGGAGAGGACGGAGCCGGTTCTCCGCGAACCGTAAGTGCACTTTGGTTTCTTCCACCTCTGAAAGGGCCTTCGAGGTGCGCGGCCGGCGGCCGCCCGGCCCCGACGTGCCCGGCCGCGGCTCGCAGGGCGCCGTGCCCGGATTTCGCTCCTGCGGGGCCATGTGCATCCTCCTCGCCGCTTTCGCTTTCAGAAAACACATCTGTTTTCTTTTTTCTTTCCCTTTTTTTGTTTGTTTGGTTGTTTTTTTTTTTTAATAAATCTAGTCACATACATACCAAGTGGCCTGGCTCCCAGGAATTCTCCTCCTATTCACCCAAGCGCTTTCACCCCCGTCCTTCCAACGTTCCTTGTTATTTGTCTTCAATTTCGATTCGGCACGCTGTGCTTCTGGAGGCACTGGTTTGTGCTCCTTCTTTGGGCACAGTATATATACAACTCTGTGTGCGTATATTAGTTTGCTTATACAGCATCGTATTTATAACTGCTGTGCCCTTCTGTGTTATGCTACATTACATTTTAAGTTCTTAGATTAGAATCCTTCTGAGGTCCTCATATAATTTTTTTTTTATTTATGTAGAGATGTTTTTACTTCTGTCTTGTGAAGTCAATGATGCTGACCTAGAATAAGGAAAAAGGCCAAGTGGCAACACTATTCTCATGGCTAAGGTCTATAAAAGCAAATAAATTAAAATCTTCCTGAGTGTTTTTTTTGAACCACTTAGAATTTAATTCTCTCTCTGGTGTAGCATTGCAGGAATCTACATTCTGCATGTGTGCACGCAGGCATTTACATACTCCGCACAACTTTTAGGCACTGATCCCGTGAGATTTTTGTGCACAAACCCTCTTGCAGCGCTGTGTTCTGGGGCGTTTGCCCATAAAAAGAACAATATTTATTTAGTGTTTCACAAGTAGGAAAAATTTGCAAATGGTATTGCAGACCTCTGCGTACTTTTTTTTCTTCATCAGCTCTCTATATCGAAACACTTGTGTGCAGCATACTAAAATGTGTATTAATAGCTATTCCTCTGACACGCGTCGGGGCATACAGACCTTGATGTAACAGAATTATTTCTTGCGTGCAGTCCCTCGCTTGCCTGTTCGACTTCGGGGACAGCAGGCGCACTCAGGTCTGCCTTGGCTTCGTAAGCACTGGTTGGGAGCTTTCTTTGAAACCAAAATTTTAAAGGAAAATTTTTTGCACGTTTCTTTTCCCCGCATGCCCGTTTTTCCAAAGAACTCTGTCTAGCGGCCACAAAAAGGAAAAGTATGTGAAAATAAGGAGTAAAGGCAAAAATACTATTACCCTTTTTGGAGAGAATGCTGCTAGAGACCGTTCTGCTGGCCTATTTGCAGCCCTCTTCTCCCTGCAGATCTGTGGCTCTTAATGAAATTAATCTGCAGTGAAATCACAGAAATCTGATTCTAATCACCCACCCTGGAACAAGGCAGAGCTACAAGAAGACGAGCATAGTGTAAAAATACTTTAAGCACGCGGAGCCATATCATTAACATTAAAATCTGATGGTGTGAAAGGGGGGAGCGGGGAGCAGATTTCTGTGCCTCTTTAGCATGCCCCTTCCAACTTCTTGTACAACTTCTTAGGTATCACTGGCAAGCAGTGATTTTTTTGTTGAGGTTGTTAATGTTGCTGTTCAGGCTCTTGGACTAGCCGTTAAGCTAAAACTGAAGTTTTCCCTTTCATAGGAGATTTTATTAATTGTGGTTTGCTTTGTAAAGCTGGGTAAACTGCTGGGTTTAGCTTTTGCCAAGTTTAACATAATCTGGAAATTCTTTTTCCAGCAATAATTGGTTTCTTCCTGCCTTTAAGTAACTCTGGCAAGTTTTGTCCCCCCCCAAAACCCTATTTTGCAGCACTCTATAGCATAATTTGAGTTACTATCTTTTGATACAAGTGCATCATACAAGATCCAGTCGAAGCCTGGCTTCTGTAGGTAGCAAGTGCTCAGCGTTTTACAGTTATCAGGGCTTGTTAGTTGTGTTCATTTGAGCTTCCAACTCCGTAGTCACTTTCAGTAATCTCTTTTTTTCTTAATGGCATTTGCCAAGGTGAAAGGACACATTTTTTTCAAGCAACATTCATCTGTTTGAACTAGCGTGAATATAGTTGTTTACAGCTGCCAGAACTCTGACGGACTTGCTGATTCTAGGAATGTATTTTTTTCTCCATTCATCTACATTATTAGTGATTATTTAGATCGCAGCTGCTCGCACCGCATTGACAGGCACTTCCCAACCTCTGTCTGTGCCCCAAAGAACATACAGTGCAATGCAGATGCATTTCTCAGCATCTGTTTTACACTGTTGAGTTTAAACATTCTCTCTGAATTAAAGTTCAGGCTGGAAGGGAACATTCCCTCATGCCCCAAATGACTTTTTGTGGGTCAAATTACAAAGTAAAAATATTTTATTTTTAAATAATATTGCTCCGAAGGCTGGGTTGGGGGTAGGCCATGGTTTAGCACTTTCCAAATGCTAAAGAAGATGGTTCAAGCTTCTGCTGCAAGTTGTGGACAAGCTCTTAAATTACTGTTTTAGCTCTGAAGCTTTCATAATGTCCTTTGCTCTCTGGGATGCAGACTCAATTATTCCCCTCCTCCCTGGTTAATAATGGGGATTTGTTTTATTTTCACTTCTAAATTTTATGCCTCTCTTGCTAATCTTTCTGTGTGTACAGATATGCTTTCTTCGTCAGTCAGACTTGGCAATACTTAGGCCACACTAAACTAGTTCTGGGCAGTACAGCAAGGCTCTCTATTTATCAGGGCCTTCCCAGGGAAGTTTATTACACTGTAGGAGTGACATTTTCAGCCTTCTGAAAGAGTTGGTAAATATTTGGCAGTTCTACTTCTTGAACAAAAAAAGGGCTGTATTTTATCTGTGATAAGGCCTGAAAGAAACCTATCTAGGCATTAAGGGCTTGAGTTGTTGGGCAGAAGGGTGGGGTTCGTGCAGGATATTCTTTGAATTGTGCTGAGTGAAGTAAATGTTTGCCTGCAATTTAGGAACCGCTGTTTGTCTGTGTTTGCAAATAGAGCCCTTCAAACCAGGGTTGTATTTTAAGTCGCAGGAGGGCAGAGAGCATAGCAGTATCTGGGTTACAAATTCGTGTATATAAGAGCAGGTTAGATTCAGACCATTCCTGTTACCAGCTCTGTTGTTCAGTACAGATCTTTCACAAAAGCCTGGACACGCTTGTGTTACAGCCTTGCACCCTTGGTGAGGACTATCTTTTGTAAGAGCGAAGCATCCAGCTTGCAAATGCGTTCCTCTCCGCTCTTGGCCCTATCCGCAGATGGCAAACCCCGAGCTCGGGGTGCGCTCTGTGCCAGTTCCCGCTGCAGGCCAGCTCTTAAGCACGCAGAGGCAAACCAGACGTGGAAGAGAATGTGCTTTTTCCCTTCCCACTGCTGGCCTGCTTAAGAAGACCCTTCCAGCTCCTGCTGATTTCATCACTTCCCTTCCTGGGGACCCAGAAGTGACAGATCCCAGAGGGGCGGGGAGGAGGGCAGGAGAGCCTAGATGAGGGTGCAGGGTGGCTCGTGCTGGCCCGCAGGTGGGGACACCCCTCTGAGCCTTCGGCCGCTTCCTGCAGCCCCAGTGACATCCCTGTAAAATGAGAAAGATTGGTGGCATCTGCGTGGCTTCCACCAGGCAGGGTGCTGTCTCCCTTTGCTGGGTATGACCCCTTGGTAGAGGGGCTTGTGCTTTCTGCCAGGGTTCAGTTGCTTTGGGGGAGCAAGTAAGAAGGGGGTGTGTGCATGTGGTGGTACTAACAGGAGGGCTACAGCTGCTAGGATCCTAAAGAGGGGAGTGTCTGATGCTGGGGTGGGGAAACCCTTCCTTGCTGAGGACAGAATAGGTCTTTCAAATCTCATCGCCAGTCTGCACATCTGCATGAACCTTAGTGTGACCCAGCAACAGTGTGGAAAAGAAATCATGTGGCTGTAGTCTGAAGGAAATGAGCCAGGGGTGATGCTGGTCTGGAGGTGGCTTCCCCTTCCCTGCCTAAGTGTTGGGCTCTGAATTCATGGCGTATTTCTGTAGCGCTGAATAATCAAAATATTTCCGAGACTTTGCTTGGTAGATTTGGTTTCGTATAGACTCCTTGGATTTTGTTTGGATCTTAGTGGCCTGTCGGTTTAGGAGGGTTAGGCTGCGGTGTTTTCCTCTTCTGAGGCAGCAGGCAACAGGCCTTTGGATCTCCCTCTCCTTTGGCAGAAAGTCCTTCACAGTGTCCTGACCGTCCACGTGGGTGGATGATGTGCCCACATTCCATGGCATCGTGCAGGATTTGAGTATTTTCCCAATACAGATTTGTTAGCGACACCATTTATAGGTCCAAGACTGGAGTCTTGACTTCTCGATCGTGCCTGCTAGTGTTGCCATTCATTATTATTATTTTAATTACAAAGTGTCCCATCTGACCAAGGCTTTGGAGTGTTGCACAGATAGTTACAGTACTGAACTCGAGGCAGTTGCAGTGCAGATGACAGACCCTGGAGGAATGCACGCTGCTTTGGGTGTTATTTTGAGGAGCAAACATTACCCTGAACTGTCTGATCCAGTGAAAGGGTCGACCCTGTACAGCTCGAGGTAGGGCAGGGTCTCTTCCCGTCCTTTTCCTGGTGAAATCTTGATTAAATGAAATAGTGACATACCAGCTGTTCTGAATCTCTCTAAATGCACTTCGCATTTTTTTGCAGTTCTAAGTATGGAATTTCCTCAAACTATAAAATTTGAAAGCAGATTTCATTCAGCAAGATCTCTTTGCATGATAACTTTTAAAACATGGCGAGGAACACAATTTAAAGCACTTAAATTTAATTCAATCAGCAGCCTGTAGGAACTAATCTCCAAGTGGCCCAAAGGCCTGCTAAAATTAGTCACAGTTTTGTATTTATGGAAAAAAAACCTTTAGGAGTGGCTCTGCTGTTTTACAAAGCACAGGGCTTTTGAATGCGATACTGTCAATAGGGTTAAATTCAAATATGCAAGTGCAGTAGTTTAAGGAATAAATTCCAGAAGCCGTTTAACGCTCAGCTTCATTACAGAGCGACGATCAGGTTGGGTTAGGCAGAATTGCCGTATGCTGAAACATCTGGAATAATATCACATTTCCCCAAAACGGAATTTTCTTTAAGAGCAGCAGCAATTGCTGATATTTGAGAGGGTGGAGCTAGCAGCAACCTACAAATGCTGGAAAATGAATTAAGAATTTATAGAGAGAAGTATTGAGGCTTTGTGAGGAATCACGATTTTGATTATGATCTCTTGTTTAAAACATCAGCTAATTCTGAGAACTGGGGCTTTCCAGGCTGCGGTGGTTGGTGGGGCAGTTTACGCTGGGGCCAGGAGCTTGGCTCCTTGGCACTTGCCTTTTTAGTCTTTTGATGAATTCCAGTGAAACAAGTTGTGGCAAACTGATTTGGAGCTACGGAGCCAGCATATGCATGAAAAATCTTGTATGAAAAGAGGGATTGTTTCATAAAGAAGAATTTGAATGTAGTTCAGTTAAAATATGCTCAATTTAAAACTAAATGCTATTTTGATATTTTATGAAAGATAAACGTTTCCTCAATTCTACCATTATGGGTGTATTTTAAGGATACTATAAAAGTAGATTTGAAGTCTCGGTTGCATTTAAAACTTTTTATTACAAAATCAGCTTTGGCTACAAAGATATTTGATATAATCCTGACTTCATCTGTTAATTTTGAAGGAAATATTTCTCGAGGAGGAAAACGTTCCCATGCAAATATCACAGTTGTACAGAACAAGAAACAGAAAGGTGCTTAATCACAAACGAGCTTGGCCATTTTAATTTACCATGGACCATAAAACCAAACAAATAATGTAATTTGTGAAAAAACTTAATCATATTTACAGTATCCTTTTTTTCGTTGTGGATTTTTCAGTGATACAGTTGATGGTATTCTACATAGTGCTTTCAATATCCCAAGTGTCTGTTTCACGTGAGCTATCGTATGCACCCAAAAAATCAGCTTGAATGTACATTTTAAAAACAACTTTTATTAATTTTTTTGAACAATTGCACTGAACAACGAAATTCAACTTAGTAACTTAAGCTGAATTTCTTAAATCTGAGTTAGTAAAGAGCTTCCAGAACTTCATTCAAAATAGATTGTAACAAAGGACCAGAACTTCACTGAATCATTTCACAATGTTTGTTAGCTGCGACTCAAAGTGCTACACTGAGATTAGAATTGCGTTACTCCAAATCTCAGCCTAAATTTAGCTCCAGGATTCACATACTGCACTCGCTTCATTGGAAGAATTTGGTTCGCATGTAGCATATTTGAGCTAGTTTTGCATCTCCTTGGGGAATAAATTATAGCCTGAATGAGAACATTCACACACTTTTATGACATTAATGCTATATGCAGTCAGAGGTTCTGCATGCATTCAGCCCTTAAAACTAATACTATCTCTAGCCTCCTTCCAGGACTTTGTTTAATTTCTGTATCAATGGCCATTAAGGGCAGTGAGACACAACGAAACATTTTTTCTGACAGTGTTCCTTTGCAGACATCTTCGCAAACGTAGTAATAAGCTTCTCACTTTAGAACTTCCACTGGAGCGAACTCTTTCCCTCCCAGCCCAGCCCCATGTGAGCAACTGCACTTGTAGAGCGAGTTGTTTCGCATGCCCCAAATAAAAATGTAATAAATCCAGAGTAAGGAAAATGCTTATGAGCCAGTTTAAGGTGTTATGTAATACTAGTTACATAAAGTTTTGGATGTCTTTATACTTTTAAGTTGTTACTGCCTTCAAAAAGAACACAAACTGTAGTTTCATTTCAAAAGATCTGATAGAGGCTTAATCTTAAAATATAAATTGGGCTTGTAGATTGTCTGCATCACAGAATGAATTTACAGCGCTCTCAAGAAACAGCAGGTGTGCCCATTGCTAAATAAAACGCCTCCGGTAAGCCAGTGGAGATGTCCTGATCCGTACCAGCTCAGGATTCGTCCCGTACTCTAATTTTGGTGACTGGTAATGCTTTTGGATGAACAGCCATAAGCACTTCTGTCATTTTAGAGCAGTATGTTCATAAACGCTTAGAAATGCTGTAACTTTCAAACCTTTTCTAACTTTGAAGTGCATTTTCCAAATGGATCTGTTTTATAGCTAGCTAGCTACCAGTGTTACATTAATGCTGAATTATGATCAGAATTATGCAGGCAGCAAGCACAGGTTTAAGTGCTTAAAATACATATAATGAGGCTGTTGCAAAGCACAGTGGGCTGTGCTGCAAGTTGGTGTAAATGGGCGTGAGTTGCACTGATTTATTCCCCGTGAAGTCCAGACCTGATGGGCCACAAACATAAGCAGTGCTTTTTAGAGACCCTGCTCGTGCAGCCAGGACCTCACCGAGGAGGGAGGATTTGCACGAGGGCTCCCTGTGCCTCTTGCACGTGGCCTGTGCAGTGCGCTGGAGATGAACGGGACGGACATGGTGACTGAGCACTTCTCTCCTTTCCCCCTTGTGTAAATCCACACCTGGAAGGAAACACTTTAGTCCAGGTGAAAGAAGCGTTGTACATCCCAATACAACTTCTAGGAACAATCTCCCACCAGAATGATTTCCACAGCAACTAAAGATATGGCCAAATAATTTTTTTTTAATTAAATTTGCTACAACTTCACTATTCCAGGCATGGCTTTGAGTGTAAGCAGCACTGCTGTGCTATTCCTGACAGCCAGGAAGGAAAAGAGCTGAAAATAAAAGCAAAACCCAGTACCTTGATTATAGTGGCTGACTTGAAGTCAAATGAAAAAGAGCACCAGGCAGCAGGGAGCAGGCAGAAAAGGCACTGGGTTTCCACACAGCGTATTCTTGCCAGCCAATCCTCGTGCCTGCTGCTTAGTCTGTAATGTCCGTGGTCTGTCAGGGCTGAAGGAAAAATACCTGTTGCCCACAGAAAGTACTCTGAGTCCAGCTCTGACCAACCAAAATCTTACTAATCACAGCAGGGGTGGGAGCAAGGCCTCTTGGTCATTAATGGTATTTTTAAAGGGATAGAATTTCCCCCTTTCCTAAGCATTTCATGTGCACCCCATGCAGTATTGAAGAGCAGTGATAAACCTGGACACTGGTAGAGCTTTGATAACACCTCTCCCTCATTAAGTATCTCATTAAAAGTATCTGGCAAAAAGGTTCCTAATTCACCTAGGATGGAGTTCAGTTAACTTAATCTGTTTTAAAAGGAAAAAAAAAAAAAAAAAAGATGGGACCTTGGTCTAGGCTCTCTTGCAGCAGAGGGGAGGGGGAGATGGCCCAGGGTCAGTGTTCAACACTTGAAGGTGGGAGGTAACACCCTCTGAAGTACTGGTCTTGGCCTGAGTAGAGGAAGTTTGTACGGTCCACTTTTAGGCACAGATGCTAAGAGGATGGTTCCCCACCTAATGGAATTTATGCAAATGTCAAGGCTTTTAACCACATGTTCCACTTAACTCTTCAATGTGCTTAATGGCTGTTATCAGGCATCTAAAACTTGCAGGTATGAAGCTGCTCCTGTCACCAGTCACTGTGGTGGTCAGGCACTAGTGCATGCCCACACAATTCAGCTTTTCTGAACATGCTGTGACTTTCTTCCAATCTAGCTGGCAAGTGCAGTATCCTGTCTGGTTTAGTTAACGCCATTCAGCAAATGAGGGCAGTGGTCCTGTGACTGTTACTGCTGTAAGGAGCTTCTGGATATACAGCGTTGGCCCCAAAACTAGTGCGCATTCCCAGTGGTTACTGAACCTGTGTCTGGCAATCTGGTCCCTTTAGAAAAAACATTTCAAAGTTATCACTATGAAATAATGCTGAAATGAGAGAAAAAGTTGTGTAAATTCTCCCAAACCTACAGCACTAAGGCTACGTTTCCTAATATAGACTTCACTTCTGTGGAAGATTTTACTACGTTTTGTACCAAAAAAAACCCAAACAAAAGCTGTAAACTTATAACAAGAGACCAATATTTCAAGTCGAGAACAACATAGTTTAAAAGCTCAAGGTCACTGTATTAGTGCTGTGAGAAGAGTAAAGGCACCTGGGCTCGACCAGCTGTCTCTCTGGTGACTCTTCTCTTCTCTGGCATGCCCTGGGGGCCAAAATAGGTGCTTTTCATGAATGTACTGGCAATAAACAACATGTGATGGGATCAGTTAGAAGGAGCAGCCAAAACGTTTTATCAATTATTGCATGTTTTCTTCCTCAAAGAAGGCTTCCTTCAGAGAGCCACATGCCTCCTGTCTTGTAATCAAATCCTGTGTGCTCTTAGTTGATTGTTGAAAATCGATTTGCACATGCTTTGCTCTAATTGAACCCTCTTGGCTTGTCAATATTGCATGATTTTACTGGGTGAGCTTGGAGCATGGGTGTTCCCCACGTTTGTGATGCCCCAGCTGGCAGTGCACGTGGGCCACACGCCTGCCTTGAGAAGCAGCTCTGGTCTGGTCCATCCAACCTCCCTGAGCAGGGATTTCCTTAGTCATAAAAGAGGCAGTTGTGTATTAAAAAAAAAAAATAAAAAATTGAGCTTCCAGGTCTGAGTCTCCTCTGCCTGACATGGATACAATTTCACCTTCCTGCAATTATGATGAACTAGGAATAAGCCTTTGCTGGAAAGGTGGAAAAGCACAGTGAAAAAGATCCCCAGGATCATGTATGCTGTAGCTAATGAAATGTGAATTTACGTGACCACCCATAGCTGATGCATATTTTATGCTTGAGTTCTTCCATGTGATGAGACCACTGCTAGCAGGGGCAATAGGGGCAATGATATGCTTCATATTTCTTTTAGGACTTTGTACACTGCTCAGACATAAGGGAACTAATCCCCAAAATGTGCAAATGACATGAATGTAAGTTCTTACCTGGAGCCCTATTCAGGCAAAGTAAACACTATGCTCAAATCTTTTTCAAAGCTTGTGAATTGTAATGATTATCTCATGTTTTAATGCTAATAAATTCTGATAATATACATACTATTGTAATACCCGTAGTCAGTATTGGTGGGAATGTGGAGAGAATAGGTACAAAAACTAATTTAAAAGAAAGTCAGGAACCAGACTTTGGGTGAATTCTTTGGAGTGTATGACCACAGAATATTTTTTATATTCTTCCACTTATTGAGCCTCAAAAACTGGAAAACGGGGAGCACCAGAATACCTGACAGAGCCATTTAAAGCTCCAGGTCAGCAGCATGCTTAAGCACATGCTTAACTTTAAGCATGATTAATCACATCCCTGGTCCACAGAGTAATTAAACATGTGCTTATGTACTTTGTGCAGCACAGTACCAGCCTGCAGGCGTTCCCTCAATACTGGTGTGCCTGAGAAAGTGGTGAATCAGAAAGTGATTTTTGGCTGGAGTTTGGAAATGAGCTTAAAAGAGTTAGTTAGGCACCCAGGTCTCATTATATTTGAATAGCTATGGAAAAGCTGGTCTTGTTAGCAGAACTGTGTAAGTAGCAAGGTGTGGCCATTTACTTTCTGGTAATGCTGTAGTTTTGTTTAAAGTGAAATGATTGAAAAATCCCTTTTGCTTGGCAATTTCCTCGTGCTCTCCTGTAACTCTCTGCTTCCCTCAATGCCAGCCAGACCAGATTCTGTTCCAGCAAAGGCCAAGCTGAGCAGCCTCTGGCTGGCAGCTTCTCTCTTAACTCGCTGGTCAAAATTTAGGTAGATTCAGAATTGGAGCAGTACTGGCAGGGTGATGCCAGCAGCACGGCTGCTTTTCCTGTCGGTCATCAGTCCAGGCATAGCTCTGCGATATTGCACTCCTCTGGGACCCAGCAGGCATCTCTGCACTGCTGCTTGCTATCTATACACCTACCAGCCTGCTCGGGTTTCTCTGCCATGCCCTATGCCGGGGGCCACACGCCTGGGGTACGGCTGCACTAGTAAACCCAACAGCCGATGGCTGTGTGCGGAGCACGGTCCTGGGCAAAGCTTTGGCCTGGGACTCTTCCAGCCAGTCCTGGATATGGTTTGAAAGTCAGTACGGGCCAGGGGCCGTTATCAATAGGTTGTTTGGTTGTGGACCCCCTTCGTTTGGTGGCTAAGAGACTTAAATAGGACAGCTGTGGCCAGACAGGGCTGGTGAACCATGCTCTGGTTAATTTACTAGCAGTCACATAGCCTCTTCTAGCCAGAGCTCCTCCCCTGGTGATTTTCTCCTAGCGTTCTCCCTTCCTGCCCCTTTCCTTGTGCCAACCCACTTAAAACATTAGTCGTCACACCAGCAGCTCCCTTTTGAGTTGCACTGGGTGTTGCTCACATGCTCTTGGGCCATGCGATTTCACCAGGCAGCACTGCCACCCTTTTCTTTGCCAGCCTCAGCCAGATAATGGTCTCTTGCCACTCAAGGTGGGTGTAACACAGCAGCCTCTTTTTGATGACTAATTGTTTTATTTTATACACTTAAAGTCAGTTAGCTGCTTTAATTTCCTTGTTCTCTGAGGCCTCTGCATATAAATGCTAGCGAGGTCACCACAATGAGGCAAGTCAGCACAGCATCAAACATTACTATTCGAACTATTGGCCTCTACGTTGCTGAATGGTGGAAGGCTCGTTTTCAAAGCGGCATCCATGGAAAGTCTGCGTAATGTGTTTGATTATCCAACCTTGTCATTTTCAAATGGACCCGGTCAAGATTAACAGGGCCTAAATGTACCATCCCCTAAAAATAACTCTGGCTTTCCAGCTCCTCTGCTGATGTTGGGGGTGGGAGGGAGGAGAAGTGACGCTCCAAACTGAGGATTGCAAAGGAAGTGAAATGTAAAACGCACGTGGCCGAACTCACCCCTTGTCAGCCCCAGGGGATGGGTGCTCATCCACTGGTGCGCAGGCGTTTGTTCACTTTCGGTCCCAGCGCAGTGCACCCTCCTGTGCATTGGGTCCTCCAGGGGCCTCCGCTGGATCCCGAGGACAGGGAGCTGGGCCGCTCTCTCTGCTGGCGACAGCAGCAGCGGCGATGTCGTCTGTTCTTGGCAAAGTGAGAGGCTTCCGGAATTTTCCTAGTGTGTGTATTTTTGTTGTTTTCTTTTTGGGTGAAGGAGACTAATGAACCTGGCTTACATGGGTGCTTCTGGAGCGTGCTTGGGTCTGCACAAAGGACAGCCCAATGAGAGTCATAGTTTGTGCTGGCAGGACCCAAAGCCAATAACTGCTGCTCTTAGTAACTTGTTCACGGCTAACGGCATTTCCCAAACGCCGGGTGCAATTGTGCTGTGCTGCAGTCTCTCTCGGGGGCAGGACTGGCTGGGATGGATCACAATTAGTCATGCATTCGTTCTCCTGTACTGTACAGTTAATATTTTCTTGGGGATCTCTCATGTCATTTTCAAGACAGTGATCAGCCCTGTCTTGGTTTTTGAGAGAAAAATCTGAGACAAGCCTCTCTCCAGAAAGTAAACCCCACATGTAAGTGGTTTCTGGAAGCCTGCTTTGCCAGCAGTTCTCCAAAGCAGCTCATTAATTTCAGGGCCATGCTGGTATCAGTTATTTTGTTGCTGTTGTGTCCACTGGCTCATGCACTTGGAGTCAGTTCCAGGTTTGGGAAGCATACAGTGCAGAGTCCTTGGAGCCCTGGTGCCTTTTCAGCTTCTCTGAAGGCAGCCCTTCATCTTTTTCAAGCTACCTAGAGTCAACGCTGCTGCCATCTAAAACCCAGGGCCGAAGATCTCTCTCTTCTGGGCAGAGCAGGATCAGCGGCTGTTGTTAAAAGTCTCTCCTGTGAGTGGGTGTTACTCATTTGGTTATACCAGTCCATTCCAGCTGAGGATCTGTCCCTTTGTTTTGTGTATAGGACAATTTGTTTTCAATTTTTGTTTCTGAAAGGAAACTGTCAAGACAAAATTCACACTTAAAAAAATTAAGGGAAACAGCCCTTTGTCCGTTTCTAACAATTCCCTTCAATGACTAAAGCTGGAAGAATTCTAGAAACTGCAATAATTATTTACCTTCAGTTTGGTTTTGTGCTGTCTTGCATTTTCTGCGTTTCAAAGCCAACACACCAAAAAGACTTCAGTCCCACATCACTCAGATAACATCAGTGTAACCTACAGACCTGTGCTCTGATGATTAAAACCTGATTGCGTGTTATCTGGAAGTGGAAGCGGGGCGGCAGGGAGCTGAGAGCAGCTTGGGCAGTATTCCCCTCTTCTAGCACACACACGGCCTCGTGCTTGGCTTTGCAGTCCAAGAAAGAACGCATTAAGCCTCCACGAAGGGGGTTCCCTGGAGCAGCACACATCCATCCTCGCTGGAATCTGCCAACGACTGGATGCGAGTAAAATAAAATTGGGGGTGAGATAGCCTGCCCAGGCTGAAATCTGCAACGACTCCGATTACCTGCTTTTCTGTACCTGGGGTGTGCTCTGGCTGCTGGGGCTGTCGTCGTCCCCCTGGGGCAGGGGCTCATCTGATTTTCTTCCATGTCGGTAGGACAGTAAGTGCTGTAGGTCCTTGCCTAGGGCTCCTTCCAGTTACAGAGAGTTGTTCATTGTCAATCCAAGATTTAAAAAAAAACAAACAAACTTTTGAAAATAATAACAGCACGGATCTCATTTTAATATTAGTCCTAAAAACTACTTGATGCTTATTACAAAGGAATTGATTCCTTAAATGAATGAAGCAGCCATGAGTGCTGCTTTCAGTGTGGGACAGCTTGCACTCATGCTTTGCTTCTTGCAGGATCTGGCTTTTATGCTTCATTTAGGACACCAACGTCATTAGCATTCAAAGGGCTCCTGCTTTTTTTTTTTTTAATTATTATTATACTGCTGTTGTAATTTTTTTTGAAGTTGCAAATAATATTTAGATCATAATCATGGCTCATGTTTTATTACCAAATCAGGGCATAGGGTTTGCTTTCATTTGACTTGCAAGCCTTAGAAGAAATTCTAAATGAAAATATGGTGTGGCTTTGTACAGCAATGAGGGGGTCTCAGGGTCTTTTTGCATGCCAGGTTGCCTGCTACTACGGAGTGTCATCCCTTGTTAGGATGGGTGAGGCTATTTGTCTTGTGTTGCATATGGCTGGGATCTTTGTGACTGCCCCAAGCCTCGACATTTCCATTGCGTGCAGAGCAGCCACACTAGCCTGCCCTGCGTGTCCCTGGAGATGGCATGTTTGAACTGCAGCAACTCCAAACAAGCTGCTGCTCTGTGTGGTTGAATGTGGCAGCTCAGCCTCTTTGTTTTGGAGCTGAATGTTAAACACACCGGTTGAGGCCAGCAAGCACTTGGGCCCAGGGAGGGAGAGGGGGAGCTCCGCTCTGCGAGATCGCTGTGCTGCCGCTCGCATCGCACCTCACAGGTTTTCAGAGATGCTCAACCACCCCTGTTCTTCCTAGTCTGTAACTGGGAATGGGGAAGAGGGTCCTTTGCTAAGGGATGCTATGTCCTTACTGCAAGGGAGGGGGTGGGAGGAATCAAACGAAAAAACTACCAAAAAGCCCCCCCAAAAAACCCAAGAAAAGCCTTGAGAGTCCCTAGGAGTTCCCTGCTCTGCCACAAATGCCCTGGAAGCCCTTGAGCATGTCACACAGTCCCTCTCAAGGGTGACGGCTTGCAGGGACAGTTGCAAGCCCACCACAGGGATGGGGCCTGTCCCAGCATCCTACAGAGAGCTCATGGGGAAACAACAGAGCAGAATTGTGGGAATCTGCCTATGGTTTCTGTTGAGTCCACCTCCATCAAAATTCAAATTACTTATGAATTAAAAGGAACATGTTGCTCCTTGCCCTGAGGTCACACTGGGCTGGGCTGGGATTTCCAGGAGGACTTGTGAATGAGGGTTGAAAATACCCAGCCAACTACTTGGCACCTTTTTAGTAGAGATGCTATAGATCTTTTTCAGATATTACTTAAGCTGAAAGTTCTTGAGAAATTGGTAGTAATTCCCTAATTAAAATCTGAGCCTTATTAATAAATTAAAAGCAACTGCTTCTGCAGTTGGGTATGTGGGTGTGACCTGCTCCTGCTGGGTGCTGCAGCTGGGCAGCTTTAAGCACCCTGGGGATGCCGAGCTGCGATGCAGGAGTGCAAGATGATCAGTGCTGCCTGCACAAGCTGGTCAGGCCTGGGGTCTCTGCTATTCCTGGACAAAGTGCCAGTGCTCGTCTGATTGGCAATACCGTGTGTATTTGCAGGAGGTGTTATTTCCTTTTGCCCCAATGGTTTGGGGTATTTGAGGGCTGCTTGCAGCTAGCTGTGCCAAGCTTTGTTTGATGGCATTTCTGCCAAGTGACAGACGAGCCATCTGGCATCACGCTGAAACGCAGCGCAGCGTTTGCTTAGGAGGGAGCCTGCAGGGATGACAAAGCAGTTCCACACCTTCCGCTGGCCGTGTCATGGCTGGGCACCGGCACTGGGGCGGTTACTGGGCATACTGGCAAAGTCATTTGTGCCAGCATGAGGTGGCACAGCCATGCTGGAGAGAAAGGCCTCTGCCCTCCTAGGGACGGACTGAGCGGCAGCAAGAAAAATGAGGGACTTTCAGGGGCAGCTGTGTTTTACTAACCCAGTCATAATGCCCCTAAAAATCCTTATTGTTCTTGCAATGGTCAACTGTGACCTCCGGCACGGGGAGGCCTGGAAGGAAAGCACTAGCGCTTGGGGCAGGGCAAGCATGGAAGGGCGGGCCTGCTGTTGGGAAGGCTTGCTTGCAAGTCGGAGCAGCGTTTCAAGCTGGGGAAAGTGTTTCTGTTGAGAGTGGAGCTGAAGGGATGTGTTTTTGTAAAGTGTGGTGGAGCGTGTGCTTTGTGTGAAGCTCAGAGCAAAAGAACTGGAGCACAAGGAGGGGGAAATGAAACAAACCCAAGTGCCTTCCCTCCCGTTGTGCCTGTCTTGCATTTCCCTCCACCGGAGTGAAATGCAACCAGAGATGCACAACCCCACCCTAGAGAAAGCCCGTACCCAAACCATTCCTCCTCCCCCGCCAATTCCTGTTTTACTCCTCTTTCAGCTAACTGCTCTAAGTCATTGCAGGTCTCTGCTCATCCATTGCACCTTTCTCTGAGCTTTATTTCTACTCTCATTTTTCAGATCAGACCAGGTTGCAGTAATTGCATGCAAAGAAGCAATTTGTTAAACAGAACAATAATATTCAATTATTCACCATCTTTATGCATTCTAACACTTCATTTGCATTTTTGAGAGCTTCTATACATTGAGTAAAAGTTTTTATTTTCATTGAACTCTGCAACAACGTTCAAAGCTTTTATCCTTTAATAACTCTACCTAGGGGTATGGATAGTCAAATTAATCTGGCCCCACAATAGCAACAGTCCCTTTCTCGCTGGTTGCATTACTCATTACCTTTTTGAAAAGGCTTTGTTTAAGGCTTTTATAATGTTTATCAATTGATATGTTTATCAATTAATTCTGCTTTATATGCCTATGCCAATAGATTAGAAATGCATGTTTGGTTTTTTTTTACAGTGACTACATAGCCTTGCTTTACACATCACTTACCTGTTTTTTGATTGGGTTAGATGACTCTGGAGCAAGATTTACTCATTTGTTATTTGTTATTCTCAGGAGCATTTCAGCTGCTTTCGTAAAGCTGAATTCTTTGTAAACAAGAAGTGACTAGAACCCTGAACTGAGTCCCAGGTCTTGCTTAACTTTGTAAGGCACACTGATGCTACGCCAGTTAAGGTATGGTATGAGTCAGGAGCTGTACCAGCTGCCATGGAATGAGCGAGTTCACATGAAGTCATCCTGCCTTAGCTATTGCAGAATCATCAGCTGTTCTGTGTAAGCAAGCCCTAAAAGACAATCCTTGTCCCAACGACTGTGTGACTAGATAAGACAAGACAATGGGCACAAGAAAGGCACCTTATTATCAGTTAAGGATGGGCACTGTTCAACCACCTGGGAACAAAGAAACTTGGGCTGCTCAAGGCCCCACAGGACTGTCCCAGGAGCATCCTTCCCTGTGGGCTGATTCCAGGAACATACCACTTTTGGAACTCTGTGTTTCAGGACTTGTTGCTTTGTCACCTTTGATTTCTGAGACTGCCCTATCATACGAAGCCCCAGACCCTCTGCTCCTCTCCACGAGGATTTCGTCATCTAGCAACTCTCACGTTTTTATCTAATACTGAAACGAGATGGAAGGACTTGAATGTTTCCTTGGCAAGGTGTGTGGATGGAATTAGTTTAATCTGTTCTGATATCTACCAAAACAACTGGACAGAATCACCTCAACTGCTAACAGGCTGCAAAGCAACGACCTACTGCAGTGGAATATTTGTGCTGAAAACCAGAAGACCAGGAATGAGGGTTTGTAACTTTTTTGGCTGTGTTTCTATGGTACAGTTTTTAGCTTTAGTATCACCACCTTACTCAAGATAAGTATATTTATGTGTTAAAATAAACACACTTTTGCTCTGAAATACTGGAATATGCCTCCCCAGCTTCTTCCTATCTCAGCTCTGCCACTATGAACAGAACCCACTCATGGATTTTAAAGTCAGAGGGATGAGTCTGAACCTCTAACAGAGGATGCTCACAGAGCAACTCCTGCAATTCATCCTGAAGCCAGGGCTCTGATGAATGGATCTTTTTCTTACGTGCTATGGGAACTGTGCCTATATAAATGTCTGACAAGCTGTTCCAGTGCTTTTTAACCTTGTGTCTTGTTCCTTATGGCAAGCTGCAATTGCCCACTTATGCATCTTGTACGGCCTCTGTGGACGAAACCCTTCATATATGTGACTGCATGTGGTGCATAGGAGAGCGCAGTGGTTTGGTGCTATTTTTATCCTATCTGTTCCTAAAACAGCTCTCCCAGCCACACAGGTCATACACATCCCCTCTAGTTGCCGTACTGCCTGGCAAGAGGGGAGTGTAGGTGCAGCAGAGGTCTGTAGGGACGCTTGGTACGTGGCCAGGGTCTTATATGCAGGCTCTCTCCTGCATATCCTGCAGGTGGGATCCAACCCTGCTGGTGCCTCTTTAATGCTTTAGGACATTCTCAGCAGACCCATGAGTCTGTTTCTCTGTGCCCAGGCTAAGCCACTTAGATTTTGAGGACAAATTTGGCTGGCTTTTCTTTTTAAGTTCAGTGTCATTTAGCACCTCTGATTTGGCTTGGAAAAATGCAGAAATGCCTAAAATAAAGGTGTTTTGAAAAGTACATGCAGGCAATCATGGTTTTTTTTTTTTAGACTTGGGCTCAGGTGATGCCATCAGCTTCTACTGCACTTAAGCTCTGCACCAGACTTCCTTGAAGTTACATCCCTAGTCTATGCTAAGTAGTATGGCCATTAAAATAGACCCTACTGAAATAAAACACCCTGGTACTTGCATGCACATAATTCTTTCCCTGAAAAATGGGTAACAGTGGATGAACTAAACTTGAGCTGCTATTCATATGCACCATCTAGATTGGTAATAGTGTTACAACAGCCCACAAAGAATAGACCCAAAGCAGCAAAGAGTAAAGGTTGCAGGGTGAGATCCCAACAGGGAAAAGAAAAAATCAAATTGCTCTTCAAGTACAAGCAATTCTATTAATGTCTTTCAAGCACTGGTGTTCCAGGTACAAGGAGTCTTTTGCTGTAGGGGACACTTTCTGAACTGCCCTGTAATATTATCAGCTGCTTTCACAACTCCTGTCCAGAATAGTTTAATGTGGTACATTCAGTCAAACAGAAATTGTATGTCAGCCACATGAACAGAATTAAACCAGTGCAGGCAAATTTGGTGCTTTTTTTACTGAAGCCCTTTCTGTTTCTGAACTGCAGCCCTTCGCTGTAGTTTCTGATGACTAGCTGTGTCACAGAGGAAACATGGTTATTTAGGCAAAATTTTGTCAAAATGTAAAGATTTAATTTTCAGCAAGATGGAAGAAATCCAAGCTTTCAAGGAACCTTTAGCTTTAGCAGGTCGTTGTTGGGCTTTGTCTTTTTAATTGGACCAGAATTGGCCATGTTTAACTAAGAGAACATTCACAGGAGTTGGTGGGAAAGAAACAGCAACCTCTCCAGTGGGACAGCTGAGCCAGCCTTCGCATGAGCTGGACCCTGTTCTGCTGCCCAGTTGGTGTTGCCTGGGGTTCAAGGGTTGATACTTTTGGTACTTTTTAAAGAGGAAAACCAAAACAAATGCCCACCAAAGTGAACAGACTTCCCTGAGTCTCAAGTACAGAACCTCATCAGCTGAGTTAGGATAGCTGGCTTGTGTGCCTGCCTTTCCCTGCAACATCAAGTTTGAAAACTTTGTTACGTCATTGTAGCAGGATTTGTCTTCCTAACCTGAAAGCCAGGAAGACAGAACGTTCTCTTGTTACTGAGGCTGATGCTGCTTTATATGCGGCGTTAAAAAAAAACCCAAGAAAAAAAAGTACATGCTCTTTCCTGACTATTAGGGATACAAGAAAAAAGATTGGTGGGATTCCAGATAAATAATGCTGTCAGGTGTAATGAGTTAAATCCCACATTACAATTGTTGGTAGTCCTCTTGACTATTTGTCATGGTGCCCGTGACCTGACACAGCGTGACAAACACTGAAGGGCTCCTTCAAGACTAATGTACCTGCAAGACTTTCTCTATTTTTTATGTTCCTATTCCTGTAAACTTCACTTAAGGTCTCTGTATGCCAGCTCAGGCTGGTTCTTTAAGCTCAATAGCAGCATGTTCATATACAAAGAATGCAGAGAAATTCAGAATTGTAGCAATCTGATTTATAATTAGGGTACCGGTAAGCCCATGGAGATGGGCACAATGCACTTATTAGCCTGAAATTCAGGAAAGGCAATGAAGTGTCCTCTGCACACCCCCAGGCTCCTCAGGCGGCTCACGTGCCTCATGAGAGAAGCTGAGAAGTACAAGGATTCACTTCGCTCCTGAATCTGTGGATGAGCAATTTGTTTTCTCCTTAAACTTCCTGTGACTTTTGTTCAGCATTTTTAAAGGAAAAATTAAAGAAAGACTTTTTGGTTTCTACAGCCTACAGTTTACAAATATACTCCTAGTTCATCCACTTTTGATGATTCATTCACTTCTCCCACAACATACTGACATCCTCTAATTAGTGCCAGCATATACAAGAGGAATTTTTATTCATTACATAATAAAAAGTGGAACAGAAAAGGACTAATGGTACAGTAGGGGCCAATGACATTTTCAGTGCTCCATTACATAGGACAGGTTTTGGCCACCAGCCTGTAGGCACAACAGCCGCCACACATTCAAACTGCGTTATAGGTTGCAATATATTCTGATATTTAGGTCTGGTGGCATGGATCTTATGCTACATGTAGAAAAGTAGCAAGTGTTTTGTTCCATGACAGATGAGAGCAAAGCTATAGATTCCAGCATGTGCACTTCCAAGTAGTTACAGCTTGCTCTTAATTGGGGAGAGGAAGCCAAAGGAAATCACATGCATTGGAGTCAAATACCATTTTTAGGAGTGGGAACTGTATGTGTATTTCAGCAGAGATTAAAATAGCCAGAGACCGAGGCACAGCAATGATTAATGGCCTCTTTCTGCAAGCTGAGGACATGTCCTACAGAATCTGGCCCTCTTGAGAGACACTCATGAAGTACAGTTTGGCCAAGCACATTTTAAAGGCATGACCAGGAATTAATTGGTTAGGCTTTATTTTCCTTTATGTTGCGGATCATCTATGTCATGTGGCTTGAATTATCAGCTCCTATTTCTGAAGTTCATGATGTATATAAGTGGCTCTAACCCAGCTTGACCCAGAGGGCGGTGGTGTATCCCCACAGCCAGCCTACCCGCAGGGCAGGCAGCCTGGAGATGTTACAGTGAGCCCTCACACTGCACGCTAAGCCTGGCGCTGCAGCTGGAATGCGGCCAGCTGAGCAATTATTGTAAAGCCTCTCAATTTTTCTGACTCTCTTCTTGATCACTTTTTTTTTTTGACTTTTACTTCTTAAACCCCTGCCTGCCCTCTGGCCAGTGCCTAGCCATACCACTGAGTAGTGACTTTTCTTGGGAGGAGCAGGCAAGCTCCTGATGGAGGATTCCGCAGCATACCTGTAGGTGAGCTCGGAGGCCCTGACTCTATCCTGTTCTCGTTATGGCACAGAGCTGGTCACCTCTGGACTGGCCCAGCCGAGCCCTGGAGGAACAGCCCCATTAGCAAGACTGTTTCGGCCAGCCTCAGCAGGGCAAGGCAGGCCACCAGTGCACTGCAGCAAGGCTGGCGCTTTCTGGGCATGTGATTATTTGATGCCAGAGAAGTTCCCCAGAGCCACCAAAGCTCCAGCTGTGGGCAGGGAGGGCTTGGCGTGGTGGAGCCACACTGAGGGTGCTGGGGAAGGCTGAAACCTACGCGGGGGGGGTGAGCTGGGGGGGTGGTGGCGGCGGGGGGGGCTGCTTCACGCTCCACCCTCACTCGCTGTGTGGCAAAAAGTACAAGCTTAACCTCTGCATGCCTCCCACCCTGGCTGAACCAGCGATAGGAACCTCTGGCTGCTTCAGTGGGTTTCTGCAGTACTTAATTGATTTGCGCTGCTGAACAGACTCGCAATAAATGAGTACAAGGTGTTAAAGAAGGATGCGCTAGTGGGAAAGATCCAGCTGAACCAAAGCTTAGATAGAAAACATGTGCATGCCGAGAGAGTGTGCACCCTCTCCCCAGTCCCACCCCTGGCCCCGCACAGGGTGATTAATGCTTTACAGAAATGCTGGCCTGTTTTCAGGGCTCTGACTTGCCCTTGAGCATCTCTATGGCCTGACCATCCGGTGGGGTTTTCGCTGCAGGAAGGAGGCCAACCAAGAAGCTGAGTGGCACCAATTAATGCAGCTGCCCTAGTCCTCCATCATGCTGACACCACTGATTTGCCCATTAAGGATGTCTTTTCCTGCACAGCGCCAACAGTACAAGGCATTACTATAAGAAAACTTGAAAAGGACAAAAGTAACTAACTTCTGGGAATTCCTCAGGTTTTTCCAGCTGCAGAGGAGGGTGAAAACTGTCAGCTATGAAAAGTTTATAGTTTATGCTGTTAAACAAATCATCATTTGTCAACAGGTAGATGAATTATATCCAATTCCGCTGGCAGAGCCAGAACTGATTTTTTTTTCCCCAATACTATTACATAGTTAACAGCTGGCAGAAAACTGGCAACCAAGGCTGTGCTCAGCTGATAAATAACCCAGTGAGCCTCAGCGCAGAAGACAAAGTATTGCATGGAGCGACTGCAGCTCATGCTGGAATGTGTTGAACAACCGCTTGTTAGCAATCAATGTACAGGCAGAGAATTACTTGATGAAATGGTACTAGAAAACTGTTATTTAAATAAGACACAGATTTCCTAGGGTTATCAAAAGAATAAGCCAGGTTTAGGGCTAAGAATATTAAACCACAGGCGCAAACCAGCAAAGCTTAGCATCTCTCGCTCATTGAAACTGAGAGTCTGGTAATAATGAGTGAAATGTCCCAACCAATTCTAAGATACGAAAGGCAAGCCAGAAAACCAACAGTGAGAAATATTTTTATATTTGTTTCACAGCTCCCAAATTCTGCTGGAGAATTTTCCACTGTTCCAGATGTTTTTCTGAGGGAGCGAGAAAGACATACTCTGATTTCAAATGCTGTGTTGCCTCTAAGCCCATCAGACCACACTGTACCATCTGGGAGAAGGAAAGGTAACAAGTGAAAATGCCCTATCAGGAGCTATTGCTTCAGACTGGCGCTCAATGCCTTGTACAGCAGCATATTACTGCCCTGTGGTCTGTACTTAACACTGCTCTTGTTTTTGTCTCTGATTTGCATTTTATTTTTACCATGGGTAAGAGCAGGAATGTGTGTGTCTGTGAGAGAATGAGCATGGGGCTGCAAGCTTCATCTCAGTGCAAATAATATTTTGGCAGGAAACCTGCAGGAGATTAAATTAGGGGCCTAACGACTGAATATTAAAACATTTCAAACTTTGAGTTCCTTTAAATAAGCACCTTCAAAACAAGGAAGCAGTCTGACAAAATTAGCAGGTCCGAAGCACTAAAGGAATCCACTAAGGGTCACTTGTTTATTGATGCAGATTTAAAAGGACCTTTTTTATTATTTTTATTAGTAGCTGTATATGTCAACATGCTATTTCCTCAATGCATTTTGAGTCCAGATTAGCTAAAGTTTTAGGTGTTGGCAGACTTGCTACAATAGAAGGGAAATGCCAGTGGAATAACTTTAAACATGATCCAATCCCTGATGATTCATTGGATGTGTTAAAATTTCCTTTGAGACCATGTAAGTAATGCAGGGACTGGAGTGCAGAGTGCCTGTGACTCAGCTCTCTGCAAGGCAACGGGAGGATGTCAGAATTACTCACTGGGACAGGAGGAATCTCATTTATCTATTTATAGGCAAGGCTGAGATGAGCTTGTACCATTAAAGAGCTGAGTTTGCCAGTTCCCATAAGTGGAGGAGGGAAGGACCTCAGTTTAGCTGTTGAAATAAAAGTTTCAGCATCAGCCTCCTTTTTTCCCCCCCTTTCCCAAACCTGATGACTGTCCAGTTATGTTTTCTCACACTCACAGAAGCAGCACAGGGCACCCACCCCGGGCTCCCGGCCTGTGGCAAGAGCAGAGCAGCCCTGTGAGCCTCTGGCCCTGGCCACAGGCACCAGCTGTCGCTCCCAGCCCTCCCGAGGGGCCCGTGGGATCACCCAGTAGAGTGCCCAAGGTTGGGGGAACTCCTGCTGCCACAGGGGCATTACTGTGGCATGTATATGGCTACAGCTTTCACGAAGGATGAACTTGTCAGAGGCCAGTGCCCAGTTTGCCAAAACCATGTCTACTGCATGTTTCTGTTTGAAGATGTACGGCGTTATCCCTTGGGCGGGCATTTTGACTGATTGGAAGAGGAAAGGGCCCAGGAGCTGGGCACATCGCCTGCTTCCAGCTCCCAGGTGAGAGACGGAAACCGCACAGAGGCAGTAACACTGCCAGCACGAGGACAGCAGTTCCTGAAGACATTGTTTCAACTATCTAGGGTCAGGCTTGGGAGGTGAAAGACAGTGATGTTTTAGGGTAAAAAGAGCTCCAGGCCACAGTAAAATGTTGTAGTGGCACTGTTTCTGTAATACAGCTGGCACTTCATAGGACACAATTTTTTCCTTCATAAAAACAAGATTACTACTTGGTAGGGACAATGTGAGTCTCAGTTGTTTACCACACAGCTCCATCTCTGGGAACACATTTGTGGTGTTGGTCCAGGCCATTCCTTTCAATTCCCTGCATGTAACCATCACCATGGCTGACTCCCTAGCCGTAAAGAAGTTATCTGGGAAGACAAGGCTCTGGATTACTGATCCGGTCTTCCACTATTACAGTCAATTACATCATATCAGGCTTTTTGGCAGCTCTTCCAGCACTTCATTTTAAATTTCCAGCCTTAGTATCATTTGTTCTTGTGCCAGCATCATAATTTAGTTTAAACAATTCTCTTTTTTCTCCGATCTTTACCTATCAGATGTATTTACTGAAAACAATCCTATCTACTCTAGTCTTTGTTTTGAGAAACTCAACAAATGAAGCTCTTCTAGTCTCCTCTTGTTCAAAACCCTCTGATCATCCTCAATACCCTCCTCTGTACCTGCTAATCTTCCTTGAACATGAGTGAACCTGTATCTTCTAGGACTGTATTTGCCTCTCCATATCAGATCGGTGGCTCAGTTATCCCTCGGAGCAAGTAATTCTCTACGTTTTTTTCTACCACCCTGCTTTTGTCATTCTCAAGTGAATAATGTGATAGTCTAGTTATTAATTTCTAACTGTATGTCTTTATACTTTGTCTATTCTATTTCAGACAAATTCTGCCATTCAGTTATTGCTGATTGATGTTCTGATCCTCCTCTGTGTTAACAAAGCCTGTGTCCTCAGTAGACTTCTTTACTACATTCCTGCTGCTGCGGAGAGTCATTTACAGCACAAGTAAGACTGGGCTCAAGACTGACCCTTGAGGAGTTCCTCTTATTAACTGCCTCTGTCCTGCATTTCTCCTTTCCACAGAGCTCCTTGTCATTTGCTTTAGCAGTTCTGCATTCGCCAACCACACTAATCCCCATCTTCTTAACTTCAACTAGTAATTTCCCATGTGGTATAATATCAGATTCTTGACTCAAGTCTGGATAGAGTAAATCACCTGTATTTCATTTGTCTAGGAAAAAAAGTCAGTCATCAAAGAGAAATATGAGGTTAAGCTCAGCTCCTTTAATGTGCCAGTTCTTTCCAAATTCTGGGATGGAAATCTGCCAGTGCACCTTGATCTGAGCACACTGAATTCGTTAAGCTTTTCCTTCCGTCTTACATGTGATAATTTTCATTCCCTTATGTATGTTCCTACTGGAAATCCTGTCTTTGCCCTGCTGTTCAATATGATAATCTCTACTGAAAATGCAGGCAAAGTGTTTTTAATTCATTTTTAGGCCATATGTAGACTGGTCTAATATCAACCCCATTCTCACTACATAATGACCACATTTGTCCTCTTTCTCTTTTGTATTTACCTAGCTGAAACCTTCTGCCATCTATTCTATTTCCTTTTCAAAGTCTAATTCACAACTTTACTTTTGACATTTCTCATTCTACCCCTACACTTCCTGACCTCAGCAAAATAAAATTGGATGGCGGAGGCAAATATTGCCTCCAGTCTTCTGCCCCGCCACTCTTCTCTGATGCTGCCCTTGTGGCAAAGATGACAGAATAGCTCATAAAGCAGGTCCAGAACTGCTGGACTGAACATGTCACTGGCATGACGGCTGTTCAGGACCTGCTGCGTAAGCTGCTTAGTCAGCCCCGTGCCATCAAAGAGCAAAGCAGGTGGTCGTTCCCTGCAGTGGTTCCCCTCCAGACATCTGATTTCAATCCCTGGCTGCATGTGAACTGAATACCCTCTTGCTGATCAGATCTTTTGCCCATTCCTTGCTTGCTCTCAGTTAACTCCCCCCATGTGTTTGGGGCTGGTTATTTATCCCACCAGTTTTGGTGTGTTTCCCTTCAGGGTCCATCCTCCTGCATGTTCCAGCTAGTTTCGGAATCCAGTTTCCATCACATTCAACTCCTCAGCTCTTCAGTGCAGTCAATTCCACTAATTAGTTCCCTTAATTTCTCAACATTTGCCCTTTTTGAGATGAATGTTTGGTGTGTGACTACAGACAGTGCTGGAGATTCAGCCCTAATGAGGTACATTTAAAAGCTCCTGTTTCTTAACCAGAGTCTTCAGAGGCTCTGGATGACTCACAGCTCAGTGCTTTAGAGACAGTGAAAGAACTCCACTTGCCTTTCTGTGCGTGTGAGACTCCATATCACCGTAACACTTCTCTGTATTAACTAGCATTTTCATTTTACGGACAGCTGGGACATAAAGAGCCTAAAGATCGCATTTCAGAAGACACTGCATTGTATGAAGAATTTGTTAAGCACCTGAAGTGAAGTACAACGCTTCCTAACCCCACTGAGATCACTGCAGCAGTCTAACCTTGCACACTTGAAAACTAGGTGTCTGTGCCAAGCTATTTGCTTTGAATTCTGTCGAGTTCTTGAAGAAAGCAAAGCACATCCAGACTGCAGATTGACCTGTCCCAGACACACAGCCAAGGCGGGCAGCAAAGGCCTAGCTGAGACTGGCTGTACAAGGCCCTGCCCTCAAAACACTTTGGAAAAATGTATCAGTCACCTTTAAAAATCCAAGCCTTACTGTCACTTAGGGTATCTGTATTGAAAGTGGGATTTGAGCCTCAGCAGTGGGCCACCTACTCGCTCACTGATTTTCCCCACTCCCTTGAGAATCCCTCTGGGACCCTGCCTGGGACATGCATTGTTACTTTAGCTGCTTCTTCAGCTGCAGAATGGCAGCAGTACTGCCCTCGTTTCCCAGAACAGGGCGAGACTGACACTACCACAGCACTAAGGCCAAATTGCCATCCTAGATAGATGAAAGCTATCTTCCACTGGCAAAGTGGTGCATGTTCAAACCCTGTAGAAAGAGATTAAATGGCAGGGCAAAGCAAATTCCTCTCCTCTCCCCTCCCCTCCCCTCCCCTCCCCTCCCCTCCTCTCCTCTCTCCTCTCCTCTCCTCTCCTCTCCTCTCCTCTCCTCTCCTCTCCTCTCCTCTCCTCTCCTCTCCTCTCCTCTCCTCTCCTCTCCTCTCCTCTCCTCTCCTCAAAAATACTTCAGAGTGGAAGAAAACAGTGCCCCTCTCCCAGAGCGTGTCTGCCTTGAATGCCCACTGCTCTGCTGGGCACCTACTGACCTTGGCAGTGTCACAGGACTCGTGTTTTTTTACAAGAGTAACCTCCTTGTGAACAGGCTCTTTGCTTTGGGAAACACAAAGCAGTCTTGTCTTCCAAGTCCAAGCCTTCTTTTCACGTCTGTTTATTCCTTCACTAGCATTTATTTTTGGCCTCGAAAGAAAAACACAAGTCCACATTAAAGGGATGGTGTCCAATTAAAACCCACAGGCTGCACCACACCTTTGCTCCCCCTTTGCAGGGGAAGGCAGTAGAGGAGACTAACAAAAATAAAAAGAGAAAAATCTATAGCTTGTTAGGCACAAAACTGCTTTTGCTTTCTAGTGCAAAAGCAGCAGAGCATCCTCAGAAGCACATAGCAACTGGTCAAATAGGCCAGAGCCTGGATGCCTGAGGCTTTTTTGTAATCGTAATAACAAGCCCAGGGGCCACATTTCCATTTGTCTTGGAAGGCCTTTCCAGCTGGGATTGCTCAGGAGAGTGAGACACTGATGTTCCACAATGTCGTATTCTGTTTGTGGTGGGTCTCTTTGGCAATCCCAGACTTTACGACATCGCCTGTCAATGACACCAAAACAGAAATACACCCTTGCATGCCTATTCTGCGCTGACACCACAACCCTTCTGGCTACTGGAGAGCCAGCATTTCAGCACAAGTCTTATGCTGTGTGAAAGAGCTTAGGAGGGGTTGCAGGTGATCGCTGCCTCCCGAGACCAGCGCCAGCCGCATGCGCACTTCCTCCCTGCTCAAGGCTAGCGCCAAGCCAAACAAAAGCACTTAGGCTACCAGTGGATTATGCTCACCTGTTTGACTTTGCAGAGGAGAAATATTCACGGATCCAGTGCCAGGTCTGTGCCTGTCACCTCCCAGCAGAGACTTGGGACTGTGTGTGGCCTGATGCAGCTGCAGAAGGGCCATCTAAGGGCTCACAAAGCTGAAGTCTGAGGCACAAAGTTCAAGGCAGAGGTCCTGTATTGTCAGTGTGTGTGGTCAAGACCTGCCTTCCCTTGGGAGAGGCAGAGGAGGAGAGCAGAACTGCATCAGGAGCTCTTCGGACTGGATCTGCAAGAGGAAATAAGTTCACTTCGGAAATGACTATGTTTTGGGCCACCCATCAGCTTTCAGCATCCCACATCAGGCAATTGCACTCCCTTCCTGCAGCACGGTGACTTAATTAGGCACCTGAGAACAAAGTTTTTAAAGCACCCTGCTCTCAAGACCTATGTGACAGCAACTGCAGCCCTGTTCACTGAAATCAGTGGGACTCTTCCACAGGCCTGGTTTGTCTCCCTCCTACATCAGTACATTATCTTTTAGGTCCATTGACTTCGATGAAATTAGAGCTGCCAGGCCCTGGATGTCCATGAGGGCACAGCTGGGCCAAGAGAAATAGCAGTAGTGACACTTGGAGGTTATAGAAATAGAAACCCTCAAGAAAGAGGTGTCTGCCTTGCACACTTAGCAAGGTAGCAGAATACTAATGGTGCACCACTCATAATAGAGTAAGTGCTTCTGGATGCTTGGCCGACTTCAGCAAGGGGCACTTTGAGAAGGATAAAACTGCATTTTCATTGCTGAGAATCTTTCTTCAGTAATAAGATGTGCCTATGGGATGCTGCTAACATATTGGTATTGTCTGCAGTGAGTAGGTAGGAGTTAGGGTCTTATATTGCTAAACTGTGTACACAAAACACTTACCCCTGAATATCATGTTAGTCCAGACCCAGGATTTACAAACACAGAGACAGCCACAGGTGGGATCCCATGAATCTAGAAAGGAAAAAAAAAGTAATTTTGTATTCTTTCCTTTACATATAAAACATCGTTAAAATACTTAGAAAAATAGATGCATTGTATCAGTAACTGACAAATTAAGAATGTGGTCATGGTTGTTCAGGAACCCACAGCCTTCTTGCAATACCAATAATGATTATTTATAGCCTACTATGCAAGGAAATTAGTCCAGAAAAACTGAATGATTATGATGTAATACAGTCATCCCAAGAGAGGAGTCTAGTGCAAGGTGCGGGCAGCCAAGATCTCACACCATTTTATTGTCTTGAATTACAAACTTTATTAAAAGTACTGTTTGTGTATTTTGTACAGAATGTCTCCGTTCCTCTATAACAAATACCCATTCTATCCCTGCTGAATTTCATTGAAGCTACTCCTGATTTATACTTCAGATCAGAGGCAGATCCATATTACTGCTTTATATATAAATCTCTTAGCTGCCTATTCACAAGGCTGTACATCTTGGCAAAAGAATGAGTTGAGAATGAGCTGGGCGGCAGACTAGCTATTAGGTTTGATATTGCCATAGCATCTGGAGAAGCTACACGCAGTACTAACACAAGGCATGAGAAGTTCTCTGCTCTTGAAAAGAGCTAACAAAGAAAATAGACAGAGGGTGGGAGGTAAGGAAGAGCCACAGAAAAGAGAAGTAGCTGTACAGCGTCACATAGCAGGCAACCAAGAGAGGCAGGAGCAGATCCCTTGTCTTTCAGCCCTCTCCAGCTTCACACTGCCTTTTGGTGCTTTCTATTTCTGCATGTGGATGTGATGCATCTTATATAGAAGCTCAATCCAGAAAAAGAAAATGGATTTTTCTTATTTGTCAAAAGAACCAGCTTTCTGCTAGTTGTGCAAACAAATTCTTTCCCCTGATTAATACCTGTCTCCTGTGCTAAAGACGTCAGTCGCTGCATGGATCAAATCCTAATAAAGCAAAGCTCTCTTCTTAGAAAAGAACATGTTTTCCATTCTTTCTGCTAACATTCCTCCTCACAATTGCCCTTGTTTAGCACTATGATAATTTTATGATGCAGTCCCAACATAACTCACAGTACTTCCCATTATTGTGTGCCACAAGTGTTTACAGAGCCATTTTTGTGGTAGATACCAGCCTTTAGACATTCCACATTTCCTTTTTCACTGGAGCCAATCACACACTGTTCAGTACTGAAATGCAAGTCTCTAATTAATTTATACACAACAAAGTACTTCAGTCATTGCAATAATAATGTAATGGAGAACAGCCCATTAGCAAAAACCTGCTATCTAGCATGGACAAATTATTTTCTTGTCATGTTTCCATCAATATTAAAATCCATTAATCATCTTCTTAAAAAAAAGCACACAAAACCCTACCCCAAGCCCAAACTGCCTTTATACTTTGCCACTAGCGCTAAGGATGTCTATATGGGATACCCGGGCTTGCTTTCTCTCACAGCAAGGAAACCTCTCTGATACACTGAGAAGAACTGGGTCTTCACACCACAGGGGACTTCACAACTGGTCTAACTCCTCTAATACTCTCTTTCTAGAATCAAAATATAATAGCCCAGTTTTAAGAAAAAGAAATCAAGACTAAATTCAATATATTCTGAAGGAGTGAAAATTCCTAGCAACAGCTGAAAGGGAAGTGGAATTCATAAATACCTCTTTCATCTTTATCAAATTGCTATTCAGTGCAGTTACATTTATTAATAACAACATCCCTTAAACCGCGTTCTGAAAATCCATTAGCAAGAAACGCTTTAAAATGTTCAACAGGCTGTAACAGATGATTTATCAAAAGCTAAAACAATTAAATACTATACACAGAGTGGGCATTTTTATGGGCTATGGCGCTTGCCAGAGGGCTGTTATGATATATTCAGAAATTAATTGTTTGCATGGTGTAACTCAACTTTTTTCTTCAATTCAGTCATCTACATTAGCGAGGGGTAATGCAAGCTAATAGAAGTCCTTGAGTTTTTCTTCTTCTCACTTCAGTATGTACTTGCCCCTAAAAATGCTGATGGTCATTTCAAAGTCGACATCTGTGGCATTTGCTACACGTGGAAGTACCAGGCTGCTGCTCTGAACCAAGTACAGAGAGAGGGAACCTGTGAGAGGAGATCACTGCTCACAGAGGAAATGCTCTCTGACTTCGCTGTAACAAACCCTAATGAGAAAAGCCCTTTAAGAGTTGTTTAACTATCCCCATGAGGGACAGACTTACCAAGGCTGGCCCGGGGGCAATCACTGCATTGTTTTCTCTTTCAGCACACCCTGCATTTGCCCTGGAAGTTCCCATATTCCCCTCTTTTCACTTTTTTCTTGTTTTTTTAAAACATAGTTTAAATGTTAATCACTGTTGAGTAATCACTATGAAAGTACTAGATATTGAGACTAAATTCAGATGAGAGATTCAGGTTATCTTTATGCAACGAATTGTAATTCTTGACTATTGTGCATATGCTGCAATGCCAAAGGTTCGTTCAAGTCCCGGGGGGGTCGTTACAGAAGGACCGACTGCGTTGTCCTTCTCTCAGTTGCTTCCAGTTTGCAGCAGAGAACAATAATGGCACAGACAGCTCGGCACTGCTCCGCACTCATTCCCCAGCCGTGACTGTATCTATCACAGCCTCCCGCTGCATCAGCGTAAGGAGGTTTTTGAAGACATTTTCTTTGTTGCTGCAGAAGGCAAAGTCTAAATCAAGGATTACGGGGGGGTGAGAGGAAAGGGGTAGGAGATGCAATCGCAGCTGGGGAGAGAGCAAAACACCAGCTCTGGGGTCCTGGTCCACTGCCTGGGCTGCACACAGGGTGGCTGCGGGCTATACCAGGATTTTGCTTACTTGCTGACAGATCAGCCTGTGCAGGTTCTCCTTCCCAATTTGATCATTCCCTAAATCTGTAAAAAGATGCCCAAGGCGGGGGGTCAGATGGTTTCTGAGGCAGATGCACACAGTGCAGCCCAAATGCAGCCCAGTTCCCTCTAGTGTGAAAAGCTCTTCACACCTTTAAGCTACATGGTTAAGTCACCCCAGGCGAACAGCCAGACCTGTAGCGCAGATGAGCTGCACTCGGTGTTCACTTGTTCCCCCACTGTGCTCCACTTAGGAGGGCGAAACAGCGGCAGAACAAATTAGTGGCAGAATGTATCTTCTATAATCGCACACGAGCCAGCATGTTAGATTATTTTCTGTCCCAGCTGAAATTGTAGCTCGTGCTTACTTTTGACTGAGCACAACTAGAAAATACGTAATTCCATGGGCCAAAGCACGGAGATCTGCAGCTACCGATGCCTGGTGCTTAGCTGGTAAAGTGCAGCACATGGTGGGGGAAAAGGAAGTTAGAAATGAAGCGTACATTCCCACCCCACCACATCCCCACTGCAGAGCTTATGGCTTTCAGGCTTGGGCAGAGCAAAAGGCTAAAATTTCTCTGGTGGAATGACAGATTGTATGGGACAAAACATCGAAAACTGTATGTCAGTGCCTGGGCTGCTGGGTGCAACTCGTCCAGCCAGATGAAAGCAGTCCAGACGAATGCTGGTGAGACAATACTTGGCATCTCGCAGGCACAATCATTCTTGGCTGTAACATTCCCCTCCTGGTTCATTTTCTGTTGTCTCTGTTGTTGACCTCCAGTGATGGAGGAAAGGGGCTGGACATGGAGAGGAAAAAAAGAAGGCAGCGGACAGTGCTGTGAGCAGGAGAGGGGCCTGTAGGAACGGGAAAGAGAGGGAACAGCTGTGGGGCTGGGAGGGAAACAGAGACAGGGGAATGAAACAGATACGCTTCCCCTTTGGGAGGATGGGCTGAGCCAGACTGAACAAAAAAGGGCTAAAATGAAAGGGAGGAAACCAGAGAAGAGAAGAAAGATGGAACAAGGGAGATCACAGAGAACAACAGGAAGCAGTGTTGAGAGGACAGAGATGAAGGGTGGGGCTTGTTGGGGAAAAGCAAACAGAGGGAAAAACTTCAGGAATATTGTGCAAAAGACAGAGAGAATAAATAAATAATTAAAAAAGCCCTATAAAAGTGCCAGCTACCCAGCTGCTGTAAGTGAAACTCCAGTACACTTACGTCAACACCACACCACTGATCAGCACCAGGGGAGGAGGTTTGGGGTTGTTTTTTAATTGCATGGAAAGGCTTTCAGTGACGCAGAACACGAACACTGAAGTCAAAGGGGTTTAGAGGTGCTTACTGCCACAGAAAAACAAGACCCAGCTTGATAGAGGCCATGAGACAAGATGCCACATTACAACCTGGAGAACAATCAGCCTTTCACCTTGCCTGACTTCCACCTCGAGACCGAGGGTGATGAGGCCAGCACATGCGGGGAGGGCGCACATGGAAGCCTCTGCACCCAGACCAGGGGCACCCCCCAGCTCTGCCCTACCTGCACCACAGCAGCCATCTGCTTCTGCTTCGTTTTCCCTGATGAGCAGTGAGGGCCTTGATTTACATATCTAAGCTTGAGTAGGGGTAAGAGGCATCCGCTTTGCTGGTTGAAGTGAAATGTTTGGCTTATTGGCATGGCTTGTTTAATTTGGCTCTTAGTGCTCAGTTGGTGTTATTAGAGAAAGCAATAAAAACGCATTAAATACTAGGAACTACATTAAAACAACATGGAGCATGCAACACAAACCAAAAAAAGCAAGGGGGCTGAGTATGGAGACTGCCATTCCCTCCTTCAATCCGCCTCTTCTACATGAATATGGAGAATGTTACTGTGCTGTCTGGAGGGGTGGAGGGCCCAGTGGTCACAGCACGCCTGGGAAGTATCAGATCTGTATCCAAGACTGGCTCCTTCCCCCCGATGCCAGGGTGGCTGCTGAGGTCAGAAGTGGGGGCAGATACTTGGCTCTGATGCAAGCTGCCAATTCAGAAGTACTGAGCTCCCAAAACCGAATGCTCTGTCAAAAGTTTTGCTTCAGTGCCATCTTGCCAGAGGCAACAAGTGTCCATCCTCAGCCATATCTCCCTCCAATCTACATAAACCATCATTAAAGAGAAGTCTGTGCTCCACTGTGCACCTAAAATGTTCTTTCTCTCCAGGTTTGTGGATCGTGTGCTGTCTGCTGCCAACCCCATGAATCACAGCAGCTGCAGAGAAGGATGCTGAGCTATGCACAGGGAGCAAACACCAGCAACGGAGGCTCTGTCACTCCAGTGGCAGCAGCTGTGACTTTTGTCAGTCTCCCAGCCTGCAAATATTGACCAGATTGTCACAGATGTTGGGCTTAATTGGTCATCGTGAAATCCTAATTTACCTCAGCAACATGCCTTCATACACCGCTATGGTTCATTAGAGGCATTTCAGCGCTTCCACTGCTTGCTCAGGACTTCTGCAAAAAATGTTCCTCCACTTCTGCAGTCCTTTGCAAACCTTGAGGCCCACGTCACACAAGCGCTTTTCCTCGACTTGCAACTAGCCCAACCCTAAACTGTTGCGTGCCATAGCATCCCAGCCACCAGCTCCACGGTCTCAAGGCATCTGGGTTCATCTCATGGCTCTGGGAAGTAACGCCCAGGCACCTTGCTGCCAGGTCCCCTGGGGAGCAATACTTGTTCCCTAGGGATACCCCCCACATAAGTCAGACAAAAGTTAAAAAACAGTTTTGACTGTCTTTGCCCAACCACAGGCAGCCTGGCCACCCTTTTAGTGGTGTTGACCAAAGATCACCAGCATCGGTGAGCTGTCACATACAGCAATGTTGAAGACATCATCCCCTTATTTCCCTCCAGCTAGTGGTTCTAGAAAGGCTGTGAAATGCTGCAGTCAGCTCCTACACGTCCTTGTCGAGCTCCTTCTGGACTGAACTCTTACACTTGCCACGTTTTTGCCAAGACATCATTTTCTTTTGACCACATAATAAGGGGCAGATCCCCACCACCACAGGGAGGGTCTGAGAGATGTCAGAAATGACACATCTGTCACCTGCCCAGGCCAGTGCTCACTGTTCCACCCCAGCTTTTGCAGCCCAGTCAGATTTCCTGGTTTCTGCTTTGGCAGACCCTGGGGCCCTGGGATCATTAATTTGCCCATTTTGTTAACTGATTTGTGCCACAGCTGTATCCTTGCATTTCTTCTGCCCCATGAAAACCACAACTGCACATTAGGTCTGGGCAAACAGCGAGGTGATTATTGTAAAGCATGGATTTCCTAAGGAAACAAAGCTTTATGTGTGATCACAGTGTGTGTGTGTGTTTGCGTGTGAGTAGTTCTTGAACATGTCAGACAATTTCAACGAGACAGAAAGGAGGATTTCTCAGAGCTCTGAAGCTCCCAGAGGTGCACCGAGGTGACAGAAGGAGGATACAGACACCATTAGTATCCCCCAAGGAAAAGGCAGCAGCAAGTGCTCCCTCCACATCAGACAGCAGAGACGCCACAAGGGTGAATGCTGTTCATTAGACCTGATGATGATGAAATTACTCATTAATAATCTCAGTGTGTCCGATCACCTTCTCTTGCCACTCTCTTCCCCTGCCTGGCTGGAGCTGGACCCTGCACAGTTGTTAAGTTAACAGCTTTCCTCACTCACCTGCCCATCACCCCGAGGCCTAAATCTCTGGCCATGAGGGTCCCAAAGTGTTACCACAAAATGGGCAACAGAGGAAACAGCGAGACAATCAAGATGCAAGATGATGGGAGCTTCTGCGGGGTGACAACTGTCCCTCGGCTCATCCATTGTTCCTGTTCAGAGAAGCAGCTTTAAGAAAGTGGTGTAAATTACAGGAACTGGATCACTGGCTTGAACAATGTCAGCACGTCCCTTCGAGGGCATTCGCTCCCCCTACACCATGAAACGACAAGTTATTATTTAACAGCAGACCTCACACAGAGGAATGTTTTTCTGTATTCATGACCTCTAACAAGTATAGCAATTGTTTACTATACTCTGAGCAATCCAGCAGTAGCTATAATGTGATAATTATAGAGAAACCTGCCTAAAAATATATTTCTGATGCATCAGCAAAAACTCATCAGGCCCCTCCAGCTGGCATTGAACATATGAGTTAAACCCAATTTGAGAATCAGATCGTGGACTATGTTTGTTGCAGCTGTGCAAAGACTCCAGCGAGGAGCTCTGGAGCAGATGCCTTGCAGTGACAGAGGGAAGGGAAAGTAGCATCAAAGCAGATGGGGCAGGAGCCACAGGTTCTTTTCTGAACAATTAACAATGGCAAACATCAGGCCCATTTTCAAGATGGATAAACTGAGGTTCTGGAAATCAGAACACCAACATTTTCTAATCTGGCTACTGACTTGTTGGTATCTGGTTTTAGAGGTTCAGTCTGGTCTAAGTCCAGTCTGTGCCGGCATTTTTCATGGAGTGAGATGATTCATTATTATTATTTTATTTCATTCCTATGCACTAGAAGAGCATCTGGAGGCTCCTGCAAGAATTAGCTCTTCTCTGTGCTCAGTGTTAGCAAACTCCAGCTCATGTTCTTTGAGGAAGGATCTACAAGGGCTTCAGATAGTACTTACCTTGTAGCAGAGCCATCAAAAAGTCACCCTTCTGCCACTGCCATTCAGAGCCCTGAGGCTGACCTATTTTAGCTAATCAGACTGTGAAGGGGAATGCCAGGGCATGGGTGTTTATTTTCTTCTTCCAATACACTTCCCTGGAGACAAGCTGGGCTCTTCAGACAGACAGAGGTACCTTGGTAGCCCCTAAATGCTTCTGTGCCTTGATTTCCTCACCTGCAAAAAGGCTAAGACAAAAAACCCTCAATCTAGGGCTGTGTTCAGGTTTGGAAAACACTTTTAACACCTTAAAAGAAGGTTTCTGTGGAAGCCCAAACTGTAATTTATTGCTTCAATTTAAAAAGTGTGTGTTTTACAATCCACAGTCTGTTTACACTTCTACTTCTTATAGCTATCTCTCTAAAAAGAACTCAGCTCTGGTAGCTCATGGATTTGGCACAGCTTGTCAAATAAGCAGGCTCACCAACCTTTCCACGACACACAGTGCTTCTGTGTAACTTTGCAGGCTGTGTTTGACTTGTCTGAACTTGAACAGTCACCACTGATTGATTGGCTTCTAAAAATATCTACCCCACCATGGTTCGAAGTCCAGAGAGCTCTTGTTGATTTAGATGGAGACCTTCTTGCCGGTCAGAGGCTAAGACAGACATCTGACACCCGGGTGCTGCTCTGTCTCGGCTCTGCTCGCTGCCTTCTGGCCAGGGAGGGACCAGCAGAAAGACCCTGCATGCCAGGCAGCACCCACACTTGGCAAAGCCCGTCTCTACCACACTTGACAGCTCTTGGTACCAATAAGCAGAGTGAATGGCAGGATGAAAGCAGCCTTACAGGTCCCTTCCCTTCCTGCATCCCCATTTCCAGACTCCCCCTGGTAATAAGTGGGATGAACTGCGGCTACCACAAACCCAGGTGGTGCTGTAAGTGCCCCCACAGTGATGGGAGAGCCCAGAGAGTCAGGTATGCAGCTGATGCAAGAGGAAGGCATGGCAACATACCCTGGAGAAAGCTGCAGACACGTGATTATTGCTACAACAGCCACCAGGAGGAAAGTCAGACTATGATCGCTATTGGAGGCAATGGTCGCCTTGTCATTTTATAAACCTGTCACTACTGGCCATTAAACACGCTTTGTTGCAGCTCCTAGATCCCATCACCAGGCCAGCTTTGGAGAGAACTCCATCCCAGCACACTGAGCCAGGGTTCCCCACTTAGAGACCGTGGTGTTCGCGCTCCCAGCCACCCACACCCACATTACTATAGCTGAAGCCTCAAAATGCATTTTGGGAAAGGAAGGGCATGCCAGGGCAGGGGGAGTCACAAGCTGAGGACAGGAGCCCAAGCAGCTGAAACCTTCCACAGATGGAAATGGCAGAGAGGCCGAGAGCATGGATACACACAGTCAGGAGCAAAGCAGTGTCTGCTCATTTCTGTAGAGATGCATCGATACCAGTGTGCCGGGCACTGGTAAGCAATGCAGCAGCACCAGGTTTGCAAAAGATGTAAACCCAGGAAAGACTCATCACAAGATGAGCATCACCACCAGCAGGTCCTGGGCCACTCTGATCATTTACCTGCTGACTTGGAAGCTAACAAAGACAGAGCAGAGTGCAGTCTAATATATATACCCTGGATGTTGCCACGTTACTGAATGCATCTTAACACAGCAGGATCTTCTCTAAATGATGTATTATAGCTGAGCTAAAACCTAAATAATAAAGCCTACTTTTGGCTCTCTGGAAGATCACAGGTAGACAGTTCCCTGTGGAATACCAGGCTAATGGAAGAAATCAATGGCATTCTGGGAGCATACAGGACTGGAGATGATCACTGCAGCCAGACTCCACTTTCACAGCATCACATGCATTTCCTTTTGTACATGGGTTACGCAATGCGCCCCTGGCCCTGCTGTCCTGATGCAAGGTCGTGCAGAACCCTGTTGCTCTGAGGTGCAGAGCCCTCCTCGTTCCAGCTTAAGTGTAACTCCATGACAGTTTATAATAATTCTGTCGACCAAAGCTTTCCTTTCATTTATATAATATTCTTCCTTCTATTGCACCTACAGAAAGCAGTGCCCTCACTTCGGCTCTGCTATGCTGAACGACCCACACTGCTACGGTTACTCCTTGTTAGTGTCACCCATTGTCCCAGTCACCTTCTGAGTTCCGCTTTGGATTTATCCTTCCCAAACAAGAGAACTGACCGTGACTTTCCAGATGAAGGTTCAGCTGTTCCTTGTACAGTGGCAGGAGCACTGCCTCATCTTTTCTGGAAATATCTTGCCTGATAAACCCTATGATCTCATTTGGCTTTTGTGTTTCATTTTAAAAGGGGTATAAAGAAGGCTTTCCAATATTTCACTTCATTTTATTTTAGTGTTTGTTATCTGGAAAGAAGAGGGTAGTTAAACTGCCTTTTTAATTAAATTCCTTTAAATCTCTGAAAACAATAAAGAAAGAAAGATAGCAAACAAAGTAAGACAGAAGAATTACCATGTGTATGAGCAGAGGTATTTATTCCCGTAACACATTTATATATAAATCTCTTTTCCAAAAACTTGCAACATTTCTCAGTGGCTCAGTCTGTCTCCTGGGAAACTTGACACCTCACAAGAGGAGCCTTGTGCCTCCGCTCTTTAGTGGGACACAAGTCTTGGGAACTCTGTTGCAATAAATTCTCCTCTAAATAAAAAAGTATGCCTAATTTCTTGAAGGTGAGAAAAGCTTGCATATTGCATCCTTCTCTCTTTGCTTCTCTCCATCTTCACACAGCTTATGAAAATAAAAGGCTCTGAGTAGCAATAGCTTCATGAAACCAGGGGGTTTGAGCCATGGTCCCTCCAGGCACACAGACTCTTTCTATAGGTCTGTGAAAAGCTTCTAAGAATTTACATGAGCAAGGAGATAGTAAATAGGCTTAAGTTTGCTGTAAAAGGGTTCAAACCTGCAATGTGAAATGTTTAGAGTTCCATAAATTAAAAATAAGGTTGGAAAACACTGGCTTAGCTAAAATAACCTGACAAAGGTCCTCTGCCATCAGCACAGCACCTACAGGATGAGATCTCACCGCTCATGCTGATGTGGGAGAAAGTGTGTCCGTCTGAAGACTCAGACCCTGTAATTCAATCGAACCCATGGTGCAATGGTTCTGCCATGACAACGACACCTGAGCACGGAGCTGCATCCTGAC
The DNA here is from genome assembly GCF_963921805.1 of Phalacrocorax carbo. Lineage (NCBI taxonomy): Eukaryota > Metazoa > Chordata > Aves > Suliformes > Phalacrocoracidae > Phalacrocorax > Phalacrocorax carbo. The sequence continues at coordinate 4,994,089 of NC_087528.1, forward strand.
TACACCCCATATATCAGGGCGGCCCTAAGAGATCAGGGCAGCCGAAGCACCAATTTGACCAGGCTTGTCAATTGCCACTGCTATGGCTGGCGAGAAGTAGCACAGAGCAGCTGTAAAACACTGTAGGTTATTGGCACTTAAACTCACAGGGCACTTTAAAAAATCACAACATTAAGACTGGAACGTGTTTGCCATTTTCTCTGGAACTGGGGAATGAGGGAGACGTTGGTGTGCAAGTTGCTCTCAGTGATCTGTGCAGCCCCAGGCACTGCATTACTCTGTGCTATGGTTTGTACTGCAGCAACACCTCAAAGCTCTCTCCAAAACTAGACCTTTGTGGTAGCTGGTGCTGTACGAGCACAGCGCACTTTTAATGCACATTCAGCCTAGTTAAAGTAGAGATTTCAGAAATGTGAGACCTTTGGGTACTGAGGGCCACTTCACTGCCTACCAAATGGCTCTCAAACACTGCCTGCTGCTTGTCCTTTAGTACTATCTACTTTATCTTCTCTACAAGTTGCCTAATTTCTTTTTTTTTATTGTTGTTTTATTCTCCGCCCCCCCCTTTTTTTTTTTAATAAGGAGACAATGCTTTCTGTGTCTCCTTCCTCAGACACCACCAGTCTCTCAGGGACCTCTCAAACACCAAGGCCAGAAACCAAGTCCAGGAATTGTAGGTTGCAGTTAATCTAAAATTGGTGACTTGTCAATTTTAATAGTTTTAATTTCCCCACTGTCTGCTTGGGTTACACACATAAAACTTTTAAATAATATGCCTTCTCTTTCTCCCCACATAGAAAACCACTGTGTTTCCCTGTCCTCCTTACAGTACGTGACCTTTAGCTGCTCTCCCTTGCTTATCAAGTCAAGGAATTCATTCAGCTTCTCAGCAGCTCCAGCCACTTACTCTCCATTCACATCCCTCTAAAGGCCCCATCAGCTCCTTGCCCCGTTTAGAAAGATTTACATGTATGTGCCCCTTCATATCCTTCTACCTTAGGCTTTGATTTACCATCCTGGCTTCCTTATCACTCTATAGCACTTCCTACATGTTTGTCTTTATAGCTTCTCATTTTCCCTCCTTGAAATGACCAATGAGTTGTGTTTCCTTAACAGCAGTGGGAAAAATTCACCCAGCAAAGAGGCCTTTGCAAGGAATTGTGCAAACCTGAGCTCCAGTGGAACATAAATGGCATTTTGCTTCTGACGCTGGCCTTAAGCACAGGAAGGACTTTCAACCCATATCAAACTTCCTTGCGCAGTTCTCAGACCCTTGCCTGCTTTTACATTTCCTGTGCATTCATTAAAGGAAAGCTTTGTGCCTTCCAGAAGGCATGAGGAAATATGACCTTTTTCACCTATTTTCTCAGTGCCTCCCTCCACAAAGAGCTACTCCAACCCAATGCCACTTTCTCTGGCAGAGACAGTGCCACAGCTGCAAAATTTTGCTCTTCACTTTTTCCCCTCCTGGGGCTGGTGATCAATTCGTTACACAGTTTGCGTTACCCCATTAAAGAAATGGGACTAATGGAAAAATGCAAGGTCATGCTGGAGAGGGCTCTGGCTGGGGTGACCACCAGGTGACCACCTAAGGGTCTCCTGGAGTCACAGATGCACTGACCTGGAGGAAAACGATGGATCAAAGAAAGCTGCAGGCCCCTCTCTGCTCAGCTGCTTGTTGGCTGGACTAGAGATTCGTGTTCCTGATCTTTTAATTCAGCCTTTGAAGTTATTTTCACATTTATTCTCCTACTCCTAAATATTCCCCTCTGCAGGGCTTAAAGCTGGTAGTAAAATATCTCACAAATGTTTACGATCACAATTACACCTGTTCCTAGAAGAATTTCACAGTCAATTGAATCACATTATTCTTCTCATATTGGCCTTTCCTGCCCTGGTATCCAGATTTGCCAACCACGTGTACCAAGTCAAAGCCTCGCAGGTTATGATTTCAGAGTATTCTTTAAACTGTTTTAAACTCAAATCCTGCCCAAATACAGACATGCAAGTCAGGCAGATAATAAATGTCTTTAGCTAGCTGAAGTGCAAAAAAAGGGGGGGGGGGTATTTTCTGTAAACATTGCCTCTGTAAAGGACTAGGATGTATATGGTCAAGAACTTGGCCTAGCTGCTATAAATGTTGCAGAATCCTGGATTAGATCAATTTTACCCAAATTAAGGCATTCCTACTTTAGATCGCACAATTTTGATCCCTTGAGGGGGGAATTCCAGTTACCAGTGTGAGTTAATACTGATCTGGGTATGACCAGTACTCAAGCATGCAAGACGCTGGGCAGAAAATCAGGGGAAAATTTTAAGCTTTCTTTGGCATTTATTCAGGCTGAATTTCCCAATAGAAAAACAAAAGATCGGCACTTATGGGTGAAATTCCCCCATGACACAATAAGGCTTGCTTATTAAATAGGAGTTAAGGCACGCACAGTCAGGACATTTGGAAGTAGACTCTACAAACTCCAGCTAGAAGCAGGAATAGGAAACAGAGCCATGCTCCTTCACAGGAGGCTGTCAAGAGTTCCCCACTCCCATCAAAATCACCTGGGAATCCCAGGTGCTGTAAGGTGAGGAGAGTCTCGATTTGTAAAATATTCCTGGACAGAGTTCAATTTCATGTACGATCACTGCCTATCAACTTTCAGCCCCTTTTCTCCTGTAACCTACTTCAGCTGTTAGTGCCAAGCAGCAATAAAACTATATCCATGTTCACTCACTTGAAATGCCTTCATGCAAAGGAAAATAGTTTCACATCCTGCACATCAGATTTCAGATGGGAACATCTTTCAGATTTCCAGCATAGAATAATTCTTCCAGTAGGAAAAATAAAGTCCTATAGTAAAGGCTAATCTAATCTAATATTCATATTTTCCTTGAATGCCCATGCAAAAAAATACGGCTGATAAAAGATAATACAGTCTAACTGCATGAAAGTGCTGACAGACAGCAATGGCACTAGAACTCTTTGCCACAGAGACTGGAATACCACAGTTGTATCCTCCTGTAGTTATATGGAAAATACAGCTTATCTCTTCCATTGGGATACAGTAACTTCCAGCAAAATGTTCAACAGTTACAGCTCTGTCTAACTGCACAACACAGTAAAAATAGATGCAACACTCGCACTTACAAAAAATGTACTGCAATGTCAAACAACACTGCCAAAAAAACACAATGGCAGGCCTTGGTCCTGCAAAGCCCCACATCTAGTCACTCGGCTTTTTCACACATTTGGAAGAGCTTTTCTAAAATCAGTGAAGCTATCCATAACAGGCAAGAGCCTTTTGTGGGATCAGGGGGCTCTGTTACTTGCTCCACTGGTGGAAAATTAGATCTCATCACTCCTATATAACCTCTTTCAAATAATATTGAATTACCTACAAGTTACTAAAATTAGACTAACAAATAAATTACTTTGTAGCTAAGCTGATAAGATGTGACTGTTTACATATGATTTAATCCTAGAACTAAGATTAAAGACTACTTCAAACAGCCTTTGCCCAATATGTCACATAAAATTCTGTTTGGTTTCAGCAGAGCTGAGAATGACTTTAACAACCTTGTTAATCACAGATTAAGAATGGAAAAGATCCTTTTTGGCACCAGGTGTGCCATTAATAACAACTGGGGATGCAGGGGAGCTGCAGAAATGACCTAGCTCAAACGCCAAGGAGAATCTCTGGGCACTGGAGCTGTGCCATGTCCGAAGCGCACCAGCCCAGACACGGCAGGACAGAGCTGCACTTGTGCTTCCACACGCTGCAGGCGTGCAGGCAGAGCCGCCTGCAGGGACGGGAGCTCTGTGAGATCTGCCTCACCGCCCCTTCTCAGCTTGTTTCTGGCTAAATTCCTGTAAGCCTATTCTGGATCCCGTTGAAAAGCCAGCAAAATACCCCTGGGAATCCAAAATTTCCTAAGTAAGTGTCTCCTAGACATAATGAAGGCCCCTCCCTTTCCGATGGTTTTTGTCCTTGATGAATCAAGCCATGAGGCTGATGTTCCTCAGACCACTCTTCCCTCTGCAAGAGCATCACATGAATTTCTTTAAGCATGCAGTGAAGTCCTTGTCCATCTCTGGGCTATGCTCAGCACCTGAGAGGTGCAGGCAGAGGCTGAGCGTGGCAGAGCTTCCCGTGCTGGCACAGCCAGCAGAGCTCCTTGCTCTCCAGCCCATGGACACCTGCCCCCGTGCTCCCCAAGGCCGGGCTCAGGGCCAGGCACCTGGGCTCTTCTCACAACAGCTGCCGTCCGCCAGCATCTCACCTGGACATTCCCGTACCTTCTGCCCACCTTTCTCCAGGGAACTCCTCTGCAGTGCTCCTCAGTAGTGATATGGCCACCCACTATCCGCCACCTCTCCCTCCCAAAAGCATTTTTCTGTCGGGATGGGAAATCAGCTGTTCTCGGTTTATGCAGTGTCTGGTCCAATGGAGAATTGCAGACACTATCACCGAACTAAATGTGGTGTAGAAGTGTGCTTGAGTAGCAAGAAGGTCCAGGCCTGCAGGACCTTGAGCCATTGAGTGAAGCCCCTTTCCACGTATCCGAGGCAGAGTGCCAGCACCACAGGCTCTCCTCGCCCCATTAAACTGCACAGGAGCAGAACAGAAAATCTGTTCCACATTAAAAGTATCTAACAATCATTTTTAAGCACAACCATTAAGGCTTTGCCCAAGCAGCCCTCCTTATCTTCACCTCCCATACAGCTCCAAGGTCCCCCAAAATGCATGAGAGGGACAGTCTGGTTAAAATAGCCGCCCCATGGACAACGACTGGGCAATGCCAAGCTTTCCCACCGGCAACCAGCTAGAGTAACCTTGCAAGCCCATCTTTCAGATCTTAGTTCTTGCTCTGCAAAAACAAGGTCTATATGGGTGGCACATGGTACATTAGGGTGGTGCCCAAGGATCTAGTTGGCATTGACAGCGTAGCTCATTTCCAGCATGCACACAACACCGAAGCCACAACAGCTAACCTGACCACTTATGAGTGGCCAGTTGTTTGTTGTAGGAAAGGCAGAAAAGATAGGGAGGATGGACATTTCTTTCCCTGTGATCTTTCTAAAAGATGTTTGCCATAAATCTCTTAAAGGTAAAAAGAAGAAAAGATCTGGAACCCTTTCTGCTCTGCAGAAGATAAGCTGTGATTCAGCATGAAAGTCCTTCTGAGTTTTTCCTAGTTCCCATTACCACAGTGCCCAAATATCCCATTGTGAAACAAAGTCTCCCCCAGCGAGGTGCAGTGCCAATGCACAAGAAACATCAGGGGGTTTACAAAAGAGAAGAGCAATCCTGGCGCCGGATATTCTGAAAACGCTGTGCAGCCGACCTTTGAAAAGCAATTCCAAAATCCCTCTCATCAAAACAGAGGCTCCTAAAATCACTTCTCATATTTTACAATGTTGGTCAGATCTCTACCCTGACAGTTTTGTAGTGGAATTCAAGTTTAGCATCGTGCTCCATGGCCTTTAGTTGCTGCAATTTAATGCACACTTAAGACCCAAGCAATTGCAGAAAGCATGCGCAGAATTCTCTTCCTGTTTATATTGCATGTGTTTTACATTGTTTAGTTTTTATCGTATATTCCATGCTATTAATGCCTCGTGTTTCTATAGCATCTCCCAGGTGAAGGGCTCAATACACTTCAGAAATGTAAATGAAGCTGAAGAATACCACCAAGACTGGCAGAACCGCCTGTTCTATAACTACTTTGACAACTTTCAGTTGTCTTGTAACTACCGACTGGTGCCTTTCTGCTCTTGCATGAAGCCCATGTTCTTCTGCGAAGGCTGCCAGACTGGTGCAGGACCAGACTAGTTTATCCCTGCAGTTCCTCTGGCAGGCGCTGGGTAAGTGACTCTGAGGTTTCTACCCTTTTCATAGTGCAGAGTCAGGGCCTGCATGTACCCATTTCCTTGGGAAGCTCTGGAAAGAGGCAGAGTTGAAAAATCCAGTGCTGTGCAGCCAGCCCTGATCCAGCCCTCCTTCCTCTGCAAGTCCCGAGGGCTTTACCAGCATGCTACTGTCAGTACCAGAAAAAAAGGAAATTCTCCTGAAGGTGCTGAGAAATAATAAGAGTCTGCGAGCCAGGACTGAGCATTCTGACAATGACGTTTTCTTTGCACAGAGCTGCCATGGGCTCAGGTTTTCCTGGATACTTATTTTTTTCTCACACAAGTTGTGCCTGGCAGAAGTAGAGGACTTTATACATTTGCCCACGATTCCTAGATGTCCAGCAGCGAGGCCGTGAGTTGCAATTGCTGGACTTCTGGCAATCCTTGATTCGTCACATACACAGGGATCAGCTCCACAACTCACATGTGGCCCTGGAGATTTGAGCCTGCTCTGTGCTTCTACAATAATCTGAGCATCTGAGATTACTGTGCACGTGCGGATCGACAGCACAGAATACACACACACCGGATGCTTCCTGGAAACGCCGCATTCACTGCGCCAATAAACAGATTTCTGCAAGAATAATTACCTCGACTTTTAGCAAGTCTTCTTGTGTCTCAGTTTGTCAGTGGGATGCTGTCATAAATCTACAAAGTTCTGCAAAAGCCTAGGACAGATATCATTGCAGTTGAATTAAAAAGGTCACCCAAGAGCAGCACAATAACACAACCAACTCAATCACACGAGGTATTTGTCAGATCTTGTTCCTGTGTGGTATTCTCAAATATGACTCTCTTTGGATTCCTATTGGACTACCACGCTTCTAACTATGCCCCCGGTACTCAGACATATGTTCAGCTCTGGTTAAATTTGACTTCTTGTTGTGTTATACAACTGAGCTTTACTCAGTGTTATCTTTTGATTGACTCCTCCACTATTCCCCTCCCAGCGTATTTATCTGAGGCCAATGACAGCCAGCAAATACTTACTAGAACTCTTGTCTTTGGCAGCAGATTCTGGCAGTAAGTGTTTTCAGGCAGTTTGAGAAGTGGGTGTCACTTACATTAGCTGACTCTAAAATCTTGACTCACCCCTCATGCATATAATCCCTCCTGCAAATTCTAGGCCATGGATTTTAATAGAGCTTCCAAAGTAGGTGTGAGGGCCACTGGCTGTGCTAATTTAGTTCCTATTGATTTATCTTGTCTCCTTTCACGGCAGCAAATTGTAAATGCTTCCTTTGCCTCACTCGGTGTTTGCTCCCTGCATGACAAGTCTCTAGCATTGATGGAATGTGTTAGTGAAAAGTGCCTTGATGTCTGTTTTCAGTATCACGGAGACAGAGCCATCATCTAGTGACAGCCCTACTCTGGGAGAGCTGCCTCATTCAATCTCTACCTATTTACTCAGAGAGGAAAGCTGGGCCCCGTGATGTGAAGGCTCCATAGAACAACACACAAACCAATCTCCATAAGAGATGAAATAAACCTGTCTTTAGGATTGGAGGTAAAACTAAACAACTAAACTACTGACCCATCACAGCCTTTTATACCTGCCGTAGCAGAGGCTGAAGTGGTTACAACCATGAATTTCTTTCTCTGAAGTCAAAATCAGTTGTTGGAGGTTCCTTTTGGTCAGCAGCAGAACACACCTTCCAGCGAGCGTCCTGACACACACCTTAGTCCTTTATGGATTCTACTTTAAAGTTTAAAATCCAATTTTACCTCCAGTCAGAAGTGGCTAATAGCTAGCAGCTCTTGTTTTGTCTCCAGCTAAGCTCCTATTTCTACAACTGGAACAGACACGTTCTTTTGAATTTGCTGCAGTTTTAGAGGGGTGAAAGGAGAGCCTGACACTCAGGTTCACCCTGAGCCACTGCCTTCCTCCAGGGCTTCGATCAAGACCTTCCAGGTAACACTCTTGCTTAGCTGGTGGTGAGTCCTTATGTATTTAATCCCTGCTGACCTCTCTGTGGCAGCTGGAGGCAGAGGACTTCATATCAGAACCCTGCGGCCCATCCACTGGTTTGAGTGACAGAGCTCACCGGCAGGAATATGCGGCCAGGAGCTGGGAGGCAGATGGAAGAACAGGATCTCCCTCTTCCAGCAGCAGCAAACTATAATGTGGCTCAAACCACATCAAGAAATCGCGCTTGAATTCCTGTTCTCAGGAGACATTTAGTCACCAGCCTCCAAACCTGCTCAGAGGTGGAGAGGAAACCAGGGGTCTAACTTGCTCTCAGTACTGGGGCAAAGAAGTGGAAGTCCATGGTATAGCAGTGGGATTCAGGAACACTGACACTTCGTTAGTGTGAGTAAAGGCATCTCAATCTAGCCTTTCATATGCATGTTTAATTAGGTCTTGATCCAGTTGGGAGCTCTCTCTGCTCACACGAGAAAGACCTGTGTTCCAATTGCTTTTAGTTCTTACTTGCAACTTGGGTATTAATCACATATTTTTGCAAATATAGCATGAAGCATTCCCTCTAGGGAAGGGGACATTTAGATGAAGCCTACAAAGATCATACATTTTCTCTTTTGTTACAATCATGTAATACATTAGTGTTGTTTTTTAATGAACAAAACAAGCAACTTCATCTTTATAATTACACATTTGAAAAAAAAAACTTGTTACAGATGCCATTTGCAGCATGCTTCCCCTGCTGCCTTCACTGGGAATCCCAGCATGTGCCTCTGAAACAGATACACTGGGACTGGCATTTGCCAGACTCAAATCCACAAACTTCTGGTTGTGCCAGTTTGTGAATTACAGACCCGATGTCTGCAAATGACCGGTTTTCAAAGTGAAGGCAGCCATCCTTTCAAAGGCTGAGAAATAAATATATCATAAATCAGCATATGTGGATTTTATTTATAAAGATCTAATTAAATTTTGTTCTGTAATTTCAATATGCAGCGTACACACAGAGTGTATATTTTTTCTTTCTCTTTTGGCCATAAATACAAGTGATATACCTTATAATTCTCTTCCTCCATAATGTGCTTGTTTTTTGTGCTGGTAAAGTAACATCGTAGCCTTTTGTAGTCTGTTACAGTGCACTATAGAATTTTCATTGTATGTTACAGTCTGGTTTGGAGATCATCCAACAAAGCGATCTGCTTCCTTTTAAAAAATAACATAAAATACTGCATTTTTCATAACATGTATAAAGCCATGCAGAAATCCAAGCACAGAAAATAAACACAGCGGTGCCAACACCAAGCACTTACCAGTCCTGTCCTCAGCCACAAAATCATGAGTTTGCCTTACAAATATTGAGATTTCAAAGAAACGTAATTTTGGTTTTCCTCTATTTGCCCTTCTTTCTTTTAAAACTTTTTGGTTGTTTTCAAGCTATTCTATACAATCACAAAAGTTGACAATTTACCTTCAGTTTTAAAGAATGCTGAAACTCTCACATAATTACAGGATATGAGGAACCAGAGCTTTGAAAAACAACTGTAACAAAATTTGTGGTGAAATCGCAAAAGCTGGTGCCTCTGGAGGCTGGAATCCACTACCTGGCATAGGGCTGACACATCCTCACCCCTATTAACCCTCACCACTGAGATGTTCAGAGAAATAAGCAGGAGCTAAGTCTGCCCTGAACATGTGCAGCAGTTGCTTGTCTCTACTTTCCTTTGAAAATTCCAACTTTTTGGCTTACTCTTTGACAGGCTTTCTGCTACCAAACCAAATTGCTGAAATTTGGTTTTCAAGAACTGAAACTTTCAGGAGAAATTTGGTTTCAAGAACTGAAAAGAGTATTTCAAGATAATATGAAATATTTGGTTCAAACTAAAATATAATTTCCTTTAGCAGAGTTTTGGATTTTTTTTTTCCCAGAAACACTGATAAAAAGGTATTATTGATCAATGAAAAACAGGCACTGCTTCCGCCCAGTTTTTCTGCACATCTCTTAGTCTGAAAGTCACTGTTCTCACTGTTCTAGTGCCCAACAGCAAGTCTCATGTGCTGGTTCAGCTCTAATGGACAAAGACATCCATGCACTTGCTTAAAGGGAAGGCAACGGCCTCACGTCAGTGAGTGCTCAACTAAGCCACGCTGCATGGCTGGGAGTCACAAGCGGGTTTTGTGCTGTTCTGGTTTTGTATACAAGAGTCACAGAGAGTTACCACACCTCTACAGGAGACTTAGTTCCTGTATTTGTTAAAGGTTAGAAAGAGGCAACATATCCTCTGCAGTGGCACAGCAATGGCTCCTGCAGCTTGTGAAGGGCTGGGCTGGATTCCCATCTACCATCTATGCCCAGATCCTTAAAGTTCACAGGATGGGCCTGTGCATGACATGCTTGGTCTTCCCTGGTAAAACAAAAGCACTTTGTTGTAGTCAACAGGGCCAGACAAACAAGCATTAAATGATGGATCATCTGTCTTCTTCAGCCCAACCTCAGGCAGGACTCAAAGGCAACACACTAACAAATCCAGCTGCCAAGTACCTCGCCTTGGCTCTGCCCAAGGTGCATGGGGCCAGTTTTCCTGGACGCTAACAGAAACACTAAAACCTGTGCCGAGCAAAACACATTGCTCACCGCTCCAGGCAAGGCTGTTTTCAGTTTTCTGAGACACTCGTAAATTCATTTTAACACCAAGATTTGAGCACAAGATCATTTTTCCCTTCTCTCTTTCATGATTCACCAGGAATAGGAAATGCACTCTGGTCCATCTCACCCTCTCATCACTGCCAGGGTAAGTGCAAAGGAAAGGCACGGGGAGACCCAAACCTGCAGTCCTTGCACCCTTCAGTGCTGGGTCACGGGAAGGATTTCTGGAGAGGGAAGGGAAGGCAGGACTATACATTTATTCTAATTCAGGGCCAACTCCAGACTCATTTCAGGTCTCTCTATCCCCTTCAGTTAAGTTTGCTGCTGTTGTTGGTATTCCTGCCATGCACAGGGATGCAGCCAGGGGTGCAACCTTCACATGGCCTGCCATGTCCATCACAGCACCCACATACCAGCGCGTGTCTGTCATACATGTTCCCAGACAGCTGCCTCATGCAAGGGTGTGTCAGATCGCACCCAAGCACAGCCCATGTCACTCTGCAGCTCATTTCGGCTCGGAAGTGACCTTGGTGAGCAAGGCAGAGTTGTCTTCACCAAAGCATCCGATACACAGTTGATGGGCATTCAGAAACCAATTTTACCACCAAATGCTCAAGACCCAGCTGTGCAAACAATGCACACAAGGAGCCCTTCCTCACACAAGCAGCTACAGCACATGCCGGAGTGCCTGGCTCCAAGCACAGATCCATTTTCAGATGACTTGTTATGAAGTACATTAATTAAAGGGCATCTTCCACTGTGGCATTCGTTGCCAGTAGATGGACTGCGTGCAGCAGAGATATGCTTTCAGTGTTGACATGTAAAGGTAGCATCACTTCAGCAGTGATAGGAAGGTGTTGATGGGATAAAGCCCACCCTCCCAGCAACTCCATCTGTGTAATCGTAGCAGGCCATGTGCCAGCCAGGAGGTTGGTTTTCTCTGTTCCACAGTCCCAGCATTAACACTAAACAAGTGCCTAAAGACCCCAATGGAATTGCAAAGACCTCACTTTGTGCTAGGGGCTGTTCATAGGGTAAAAGGCAAACCTTATATGCAAGCTAACCAGCAAAAAGCAGTTGGGGGAAAGAGATGCATGGTTAGATCCATTTTAGATACCCAATTCCTACTGACAAATTACCTGGAGTTTGAAGGATGCACATTCACAAGCAAACTTTGGGCCTCAGTGCCACTGTAGTGTGGCTCACGCTGACCTCCCTGAGATCACACAGTGGGGTGCAGCAAAGCAGGGAAAGCCAGCCCTATTCCCTCACCCTCTTCATCAAATTACACTGGTGTGATCCAGACAGGTTCACCTTGGCAAGACAGAGGCAGCAGGGTGGAGCGTTGCAGCAGCTAACGGCACAGCTCCCATGTCCGCAGCCATCACCAGCGACCCCGTGGGCCCCGCAGGGCACTGTGCCCTGTCCCCGTCAGCTGACAAGGGCCTTTTGCTCCAAGGGAAAAATAAAAAAGTAGCATCGTTCTCTGTGAATTTCAGTTGTTCCTTAAATATCCCCTTGCATCTATATCAGGTCACACTGTGAGTCAGTTTGACACATGAAAGGGCTGTTTTGCAAGGCAGTGGTACGTGCCATACAGATGTGATCAATGACACAAAGCAAATAACCAGCTCCAACAACCACCTGGTTCCAGCAAGGCCAAATGTCACCCCTGTGGCAGCAGCAAGCTCACGAGCCTTCCCACTCACACAGGGCAGGGTCTTCAAAGCAGATCGCAGCATCTTGTGAGGGTCTTGGGAACTTGATCCTAATGCCACATCCCCAAACAGTGAGTGTCCTATGCAAGAAAATGAAGCAAGTTCTGCCCCAATTTTAGGCCAGAGCAGGTCAGCCAAGCTGCAAGGCTCCAGAAGCTGTCCTAATATTTACCTGTGCTCATGGGGCACTCAGGAAGTCATGACATTCATTTGTACATGGTGGCTAAAGACCTCAAGATGGTGGCAGCTCCCTTGGTATAGTCGAGCTCTCATGCTGTAGCATGCAGAGTATATAAGGGAATAGTTTGGGGCCAATAAGAAGCAAAGAACTGTTCAGGAATGGCTTGCAGAAATAGCCCCTGAACTCTATGAAGATTTTGTAAGCAGCACTGTAAACAGTCTTCTACTAGGCTTTAGCCCCTGGCTTGTAAGGGCAAACCCAAAATTAAAACAGACTGTGAAAACAGGGAAAATAGCAACACAAAGTGCCACAAACCTCCTGAGAGGAGAAATTCTTCATCCTGTGTCTGGGCAAAGACTGAATGCAGATGTAACGGCAGAGGCTCCTGCAGCCTCTTCTGCAAGGTCTCCCACCGGCGGCAGGAGGGCAGCCCTCCGCAGGAGCCTGTCCTGCAGTGGCTGGAGCTGGGGGTGGCTGCAGGGCAGGCTGGGGACAGCCTCCAGATCTGCCCTGGGGACTGACAGGGAGGTGCCTTCCAGATCAAGGCTTGTTTCTACAAACTCCTCCTGTGCTGTGTGGGCCGTGTCCAGGTCCCAGCAGAGGGTGGAGTATGTCAGGTCAGGCCTCAGACCTGATCCGGGTGGGTGAGACACAAACCTCCGAAGGTATTTCCAGCATTACACCAGCCAGCACTCGCCTTTCTCTCCCAACATGAGAGATGTTCGACTTGTATCCTCATAACCTCTGCTCCAAACAAAGCGGCAAAACCATTAAGTAAGACAAAAGCAAATAAAAAAATCCGGATGGTGAAAGAGCCCATGTGTGGGGAAAACACGTTATTGACCCAATAGGGCAGGGAGCAAAAATTTCAGCTAAAATTGTAGCCTGGGACAGCATGGATCAGCCTGGCCTGCGGCCACACATTTAGAACCCTGTGCCACAAAAGCTCCTTTTCTGCAAGGCACCACATTGCAATATGTGCAGTAAGAGGTCCAGCAATACCCGTTGTGAGGATAGCAAGGGTAAATCCTCTCTGGGGAGGAGCCAAATGCTCCAGAAGTACTCAGCCATAGTAGAAATAGAGCAACGGCACTCTCCACATAGAGCTCTCTTGCTAATTGAGCAAGCAAAGGCTTTTGGGAAAAAAAAACAAATATATTTGCAGACAGGCTAAAACAATAAAGGAAAATTTAAAAGGCTGAACAAAGGGGCTGGAAAGTCAACGACAGAAGTTAAAATCTCAGAAGCAGTTGCCTGCAAGCAGGGCAGTTGCCTGCCAGCGAGGACTCACTGCCTCCCTCCTCCCTGCCAGCTGAGGCCCTTCACCTGCCATGCCGAGCGAAGAGGGGCCACAGCAAGAGGCTGCAGAAATCAAAAAGATGTTTCAAATAGCTGTAAATTGTCAAAGCCAGAACCTGCATCTAGGATTTAAAAAAAAAGAGAAGTGTTGAAGCGACGCAGTCTCCTTGGGGAGGAGCCAAACGCCAGGGAATGTCCAAGCTGTTGGGGTCTGAGCCATGAAAAGAAGCACAAGGGGGACCTGGGGACAGGAGGTGGCTATGAAGGCACCCGTGAGTGCAGCAGGGAGCTTGAGCCCCCGCCTCTCCCTGCCTTTGGGAGCAGGAAAGATTATGGAACTTCAACATAGACCTTTTCCAAAAAGAAGGATGCAGAATTTATTCTTCCCATTGTTCAACCACCTCAACCAGCTACAGGGTGGGGATGTAAAATCCTGACCGCCTCAGATCCTGCAAGGCGATGGCTGGTGATGGGAGCACTGAAGGCGGCCATGGGGCAGAGAAGGCCCCAGTGCTCCATGACGATGTGCCCCAGTGCATTGATACCCAAACTTGCAGAGTGCAGGAATTAGTCACCAAGAATATGGCAGAGCAAATCACATTTCTCTGGAAGAGATGTGTCTACAAATCAGCCATTTTCTCCAACACAAACCACAAGCCTTTGATAAATTTTTGAGGATTATACTTAGATCCTTAGCTTCAAGGAAAATTAAGATGTGCCCAAAGCCATTTACACTGCCTATGTCTGAGCAAAATGCCTGAGTGTAGGGGTGTGCTTATATATCTGCCTTTCCTTCAATGTCAAAAGAAGAGATGGGCTCCTGATGACATTTGTGGACACAACCCTCAAAAGCACCATTAATGGAGCTGCTTTCCCCTGGCAGCAGAGGAGCTGGAGGGAGATGGGTGCCTGGCTTCGTGAAGCAGAGCAGATCGAGCAGCCCCAACCTCCCCAGCCTCTGGAAGCAATTACTTAATGCAGGAACCCACCTAGATCCTGGTCTAACTGCTAAATTAGATGTTAATTATTCCCTTGATGTTCTGTTCTTCCTGACACCGCAGTGAGAATTGCTGCCTGTTGCATTACTGTGGTGCTGCAGAAGACGATTCAGTCGAGGGAGTGGTTTGGTCTGATTAACTCAAATGGTCTCTTTTCACACACCGTGGGCCAGGTTTGCGTGGTAAAATCCAGAGTCATTCGGTTGAAATGACACATTTCATAGGTATGGCTGAAAACTACTGGCTTATTTCAGAAGGGTTATTCTGGATTTACAGCAATGAAACTAAAAGGAAAATTAGAATTTGCCTATTTTCGATGATTAATTAGGAGTAATACAGGGTGTGAATTTAAAGAACAATAGTTGTTACTGAATTGCTCCACAGAATACAGCTGAAGTAGAACAAAGGCACTCTTTGTTCTGGCATAAAATGGTAGGATTTAGGAATAGGTACTCCAGAGTAGTATCTTCTTGTTATTTCATAACTCTGGAGTAACAAGTACAGCAATGAAGATTTAGCAAGATGGCCATTTTACTTTTCCCCTTCTGGGCAACAGAGAAACTGCTCTCCACCTTATTTTTTTTCCAACACAGTTGACTCTCCTGAAAAGAGTTTCTGTTCATAAATACAGCACTAAATTCTACAGGGCTCACCTGCACCATTTCCTTTCAGCATTAGCTTTTATTGCTAAACTCCTGATTTATTTAAAATGGAAAAAAAAATCACACAGAAAAGAAAAACAAGCATTTGTAGGAGTATGGCAACGTTTTCCATACATGCTTTCCCCATGAGTCAGGGTCCATCCTGTGTACTGACACATCCTCCGACTTGCACTAACTTGTGGGGCAAAGCCGTAGGTGTGCACAGCCCAGTCACATGGAAGACACCCAGAGAAACCAGAGAGAAAACTATGCATCCCAGGAGCTGCCATATAGGACACAGTTTCCCAGCAATTTTTTCCCATGATATCAGCATGCTGCTCATTTTGCTCCACACTATGAAAACTGCATATGTACTAGAAAGCAATTCCTTGGTGTTGCACTCAGGACATTCTGGAGGAGCTCTGATGTCTCTGCAGAGGCTGCAATTATAATAACCATAATCAACATTGGTCTATGTATCTTGCAGTGCTTCGGCTGAGACTGGGAAACACAGGGTTGTCTAAGCCTGAGAAGTGATTCGAACTAAGAGGCTGTGCATTCAAAGCACAATGGCTGTTCCTAAAAAACGCCACACCCGGACACATTTATTCTGCAATAAAATGTGACTTGATACTATCCACTTTATCCCTTTGGACAGTTTAGTCACATCGGCTTTAAAAGCCGCTTAGGCTAATGTAGAACAACACTCTATTTATTCCACAATGAGTTATGCAGGAATATAGACGATGGAATGAGTCCATCCCTAAAATTAAACCCCGAAAAGCACACATTGAATTGCATGTATTAATAACCAGTGTATATCATTTCAATGCTCAGAAGACCAAATGGCCCTCCTGATTAGGACAACTTGGGTGACTATCTGTCAGCAAGATTTCCACCCCCAAAATATCATTATCTAATCTGAAGGCTAGGCAGTTATTTTTCAGTGGTTTGGACTGTGATTTATAGGATGGAGTATCAGCCCAAGCCTCCTGAATGATCTTAATTAAACTCTGAGGGTGAAAAATTAAACACCATAGTTATTCTATTATGCATGACCAGTGAAAAAATTACTTAAAATTTACATAATGTCTAACTAAAAATTATTTAGTAGTCACATTGAAACTCAGATTATTAATAATTATTTAAATTGTCCTTTTATCATCAGGGAGGAACAGGCAACATTTCGGCACCAAGTTTCTGTAACGGGAGATCTCAGAGAAGGGGCTGCCTTGGTGTATTTCTGCCTTTTCCCACAGGTGGCCAGGCTCCATACCTGCTCTGGTACACTGTGATAATGCCAAACGTTCAATGCTCACAGGGACTATTTCTGTTTCTGCCCCCAAAAATAGCTCTTTATCAGCACTCTGTCTCCAAAAATACTCTTACTGGTAATATATAACCTACACTGTATGCCACTAATTGATCTCCAAGCCAGCTCTGTGCACAAATGACTGTTCTCGGTGCTGAGCAGGATTATATGCAGGTTTCTCAAACAGGCAAGAGAACGTGATGGGACAGGAGCTTCCCTGCAGATACCTGCCCTGCAGGTGCTCCCAAAAGAACCCTGCTTTGCGCCACTGCTGCATGCACAGGACCCAGCTTTACCATCACCATCCGCTTACTTTAGGATGTCTCTGATACCTGCCTTGTCCCTGCAGGGGACACAAGCCCTGCACAGGGCTGCTGGCATGAGGCTCTTTCCACCCCTTG
Source organism: Phalacrocorax carbo (assembly GCF_963921805.1). Classification (NCBI taxonomy): domain Eukaryota; kingdom Metazoa; phylum Chordata; class Aves; order Suliformes; family Phalacrocoracidae; genus Phalacrocorax; species Phalacrocorax carbo. The sequence goes on from NC_087528.1 coordinate 5,011,109, forward strand.
GGTCCCTTCAAGGCACCTGAATGACAAACTGAGCCTTGAAGCGGCAGGTTGGTGCTGGCCAAGCCCCTACCCTTCTGCCAGCATGAAATAATCCCTCTCCACTCTCTGTGTGTTGTCTTGACTTCTCCCTGAGTGAAACTTATTCCAGACATGCTCATGGACCTCTGTGACCTCCTCAATCCATTGCAGCATCTGACTTACTGAAGAAACGGGCTCTTTCTGAGGAGCTGATTAAACTCCTCCCTGAGCTGCTACCAGCACCTGAGAGGAATCAGGGAGAGGCATGGCCATGGGGGGTCTCCTCAGAAGCCTCCCCCAGTCTTTTCCCCATTCCCCATGCCCCATGCCCCATCCCCAGCTTCTTCCTAAGACACACCCTGGATGCCTCTGCCAAGCGTACACACTGTGCTGGGGCTGGCAGGCTGCGTGAGGTGGGGACCATAAATCACAGTGCGGGTTGTGCCGCAGCACTTGCCGAGAACAAAGAGGAGCATATTGACAGGTCTGTCCACAGTATCAATACGTCAAGCCAGAAGAGATCCCCCAAGGTAAAGACAACAACCTACTTTATCAAATTACCACCTTAATGAGCCAAGATTGCAAACAAGAGACAATCATATTGGCTAATGCCTTGGTATGAAACCAGTTAAAACAGAATACGGACTGGCACGATCTCTGCAAAACACAGTAGACTATTTATACTGATTTTCCTTATGAATACCAATAAGAAATGTTGAAATTGAGAAAGTATCCTGAAAATTAGCCTCATAAGGAAGTCAAGGAGTGCCTGATAAACTATTACATGCTGCATTGCATTTGAAAGCTAATATGGAAAGTTATTACACCACAAGAGTCCTCACTACTAGTTTCATCATCTGCAAGAAATCATTGGCCCATGATAATATGAGCCGGAGATCAGCCTGGATGCTCCTTTCCAGCCCTACCAAAATGGCTTCCAGCCATACGCCGCATGGCGTAACACTGTTCTTCAGTTCTACTGACACCACACCAAGAAGCCACAGCGGTGGACTCAGAGCTACCGTGCTACTCTGGGCTCCACGAACACAGACAAAAGGCACTCCCAGCCCTCAAGAACTTGAGGAGATGATTTCAAGAGCATGAAGGGTTTTACCATCACCTGCATTTACTGGGTCGGGTGATTCTCAATAATATAATAATAATATTCGTTGGGAAACTGGTGCTTTTGTAATGGCTGTGCCTGCTCCAGCCTATACTCAGTTTCTCTCTTGGTTCAAATACTACACTGACGGGGCAAAACGCAGCCCTCTGTGCTTCTGCCATGACTTTTTTAAACAGCTGTCTCAGCATTTCCTTATTACGAAAGGGCAATTTTTATTTCATATATAATAGAAAGCTTTTGTTTATTGAAAACTAGATTTTCATTTATTAAAACCATTCAATCGCCACCTTGATAATAGCTAGTAAAATGGACAGTGTTTTTAAAAACTAGAATAAAACGTAAAATGTTTCATTTCAGGACTTTCTAAAGGAAGATTGGCTTTCTGTTGAGTTGTCTTCTTAAACATGGCAGTGACTTCTTTTTTATTTTATTTTTGAGAAGAAACAAAATTATACTTAACAGAAGAGGTCATACAGGGATAGTGGCTTGGAGATTCCAGATTTTCTGGCCACCTACTACATTGCTGGCAGGATCACCACACAGAGGAAGTTTCATCTGTAAGTACTCCTTCCTTCTGGCCTGTAAGTCGACAAGGTGACAGCATGCACCGGGGCTGTGCCCTGACACCGCTGGGGCCACCCCTGCCAACCTCCCCTGCAGCAGCAGGACGGGTGGCATTTCCGAGCTTTTCTAAGTAGAACGGCAAGTGGGAAGGTAACACCATAGAGTAACTTACATGCAATTGAATCGCCTCATTTGATAGCCCCAAAAGCTAAGCCCTACCTCATAACATGCTACGTGCCTATGCCTAAGTGCTACTGGACCAAGGCTCAAACTGCAAAATAAAGATCTGGAAGCTAAGACTTCATTGGACCGTAACAGGGAAGAGACGTTGTTAGTCAGTCCAGTATATATTTATATATCATTCTTCAGAGAACAGCAATGCTCAGTTGTCCTCATATGTTTGTATGCCTGCGGAGAGGTTTCCAGTTACACAAATTTATTGCAGGGTGAGACCAACAGATCTGATTTCTTGAGAGAGATAATGAAGTCCAGGTCTTCCTGGCAAGGAGCAGAAATGTCAGTATGACAAGCTGATCGCTTACTATACCATAACTTAATACATCCTGTGCGTGTTTGAGAGGATGTTTTTGATGAACTAGCAGCCCAAATTAGCAAGGAATTTTTAGCATGTGCCTGGTCTTCTCATACGTCAGGTATCAGGATTCACCTTGAACTGGGAGATCATTCCCTAAGCATGACTCCATTTGCTCTAGCATTGCGATTTATGACTCCAAGGTGCTTGGAGGGATGAGTGGAGAGGTGGGAATGTCCACAATTATTCAGGGAAAGCAGATGCTATCAGACAAGACTGCACCATCAGTTTCCAGATCACACAGCTCTCTTCTAAACAGGACAGCAGAAACTGCTGCCAGCACTGTCTGCCTCTTGATGATCAGGATGAAAAAATGGACAGCAATATCCTATACTCCAAAATGCAGAGGACAGGGTTGGAGCGATTTGGAGTGCTGCCTGGTCCCATACGGTTAACTAAGTCCTTCTTTTGTAAATCCCTGCAAGAGTAGGGAGCAAGGTGGGTGATGTTTTGCTTCCAGCAAAGCGAAGGACTCTGCAGGGGCAAGTTAAACATTGCACTGGGGGACTTAAACATTGCAGTGGTGGATCATAGAGGGATGAAACAGAACAGCTGACACGAGCGTTGACAGTTTATAACTGAAACTGCAAAGGAAGAGGATAGGTTTAGGCCTGCTGCTTTACTATCTCACTATTGGCAGATCCTGTTTACAAGACCTGTGAACACCACAGCTAGAGAAGTGAAACTGTTTACTTGTAGTAAACTGCTGATGCTCACAGCTTTCACTCCATGTGCCTCTCGTGTTGCTTTCCCATCCTTCCAAATATAGTATTCTGTGACAGCCAAGGTCTGGAAGGCTTTTAAGCAGGATTCTCTTCCCAAAGGGCACTGTGCAGTACAATTTGGCCTTTGCATATCACTGGCACTCAGGATATAGAAAGAAATAATCTTTCTGGAGATTAGGCAGGAATCTGTACAAACTCAGAAACAGGGAGATTAATTGCTGGAAATAATATTACCAAACCTGTATACCATGTGAAATGCATGCTTGTGCAGGGTGTTTGTGTACGCGTATGTGTGCATCTTTACATAGTAGGCTTGGTGGGTGTATGTACATACAATCTGCCCAGAATTTCACAACTTAAGTTAACTGGGTGGAGGGCAAAGAAGGCTCGGGGGAGGAAACAGAAGGATTCATCCATTTCTTCTACAAATGGAATGGTTTGTTAATCTAGGGAATTCACACTGACCTAGTGGCCCAACATGAATGCTGGCCTACTGACCCAACCCCACCCAATTCAACTCCTGATCCTCTTTTGTAGCCATGGGAAAGTCCATAAACATCCTTTCTGCTTCCTCTTCCCTACATTACATGGATTCAGATCTAGAGGTACTACAGAGAAGGAGGCAAAATAATTTCCAAGAGCCAGAGAGAAAAAGCAGTGGTCTGAAGATAAAAAAGAAAGTGACAGATGTGACGGAAAGCCTAACCTGCAATTTAGGTTACCAGCACAGAAAAGGTACCTCAGGTACTGCCAGAGCCCATGAGGCTGCCCATGGACTGAATATGCTTTGAGAAAAGCGGCTGAACAAGTAGACATCAGGTGACAATAAAATACTTGCTCTTCACATACTACTGTGAAATGCTGGTCCACTGAAGTCCATGGGAGTTTTGCCATTGATTTTAGTGGGGCCATAGTTCCTCCCCGGCCCTTTACTTCTGTTCACAACACTGTAAACAGCTCCACTAAGTTAAAAAGTAGAAATATGTCCAAGGCACTGCTAGTGATGAGCTACGTTGCTGTAGGTGGTAACTAAACTGTAAATAAAGCTGTAACTCTTTGGATGTTGCCCACAACAACGTTTTTTCCTGACTGGAAATTCAGGCTCCATACAGAGCAGGGAGAACACATTGACTTTTAAAACCTCCTAGGGCACACTGACATGGAAGACCAAGCTGATGTCAGGAACACAAGTAACCGACCTCTCCATCTTAGAAAATGTTATTTGTGCTCTAGAAAGCTCCAGTGTATAAAACGTATATGAGACGGTCTAAAATAACCCAACAAGTAAAATCTCTGACATCAGCTGAAAAAAGAACATGTCAGATAACAGCTCCCTGGGCCTAGGGCTTTTAATTCCTTTCCACACAGATCTTGCTGGAGATAAGCTGACTTGGTTTTGGAGTTGGCTCCTGAGCCCACACCTCCCAGATTGCTGGACTCTCCAGGAACCTTCCAAACACCCAAGACCTTTACAGAGAAGGCATCAAATCTCCTGTTTTGCAAGGGAGAGTGGAGATACTCAGACTGATAATTACAAAGTTGGATCTACCTTCCTGCTCTCACGCATAGTCTGGGCTTTCTTGTGGCAAATTCTTCTCTTGTTTTATTTCCCAGAGTAGCACTGCCAGAGCAGCCCAGCAGCTGAGTGAACCCAAGCCCAGGTGCTGACCTGGGGAAAGAACAGTGGAAGTCATAGCGGCACTCAGAGATCAGGCAACACAAAGAGGACAGGAACGGGTCCAGAGTATCTGTTTAGGAAAGAATTTGATTTCAAGTTTTAAACAACAGAAATGTTAGTAGGATATTATTTTGATGTTCCTAAAAGCTAGCAGAAACCCCTGCAGAATAATGAGGTTTGAAATGGTGACCCCTGAAACAAGTCTTTCTTCTCTGGTCCATACTGCAAATTCACGTGTTTCTAGCCTTTGTCACTCAGAAGAGCAGTACGGTTTCATGAGACAAGTTTACCAGATGCTATGCTGACCACAAATACTCCTTGAGCTATGTGAGCAAACCCCTCAGCATAATGCCAGCAGTACACAAACCTACACCTGAAAGACATACAGGTGTTTAGATCTTCTAATCTGAGCTCCAAATCTCACTCAGAGCCATCTTTGGTTCCTCATGCATCTTTTGATCTAATCCTTGTCCTGACTTGTATTGGTGATATTGCCACTGGCAACAGGCAAAGTAAGGAATGCAAGAACAAAGAAACGTAGAACAGAGAGAGACCATCCAGGCCATAAAGCCCAAATTCATTAAAAACTCATGAGCCTGGAAACTTATCTGTTTCTTCTATCCACTTCTTCTACTTTGTCAAAAAAAAAAAAAAAGGGTTTTTACATCACCCTGTAAACAAACTGGTACAGACATTTTCGATTTGGTCAATGAAAGTCCATTTGTTGGGTGCTTTTCAGTTAAAAAAAAAATTCATATCAATGAGACCAAAACTAAGTTGAGTATTTTAATCTTTCAGATTAACAGGAAACTAAGTTATTGTTAAAAAACTACTTTAGTAAATTGATGCTGATTTAAGTTAGCAAGTGCCAGAGCAGCTGGCATCTCAAATCCAAGCTTGAAATGATCTATTGTGCCCAGAAGAGCTCCACTACTTTCCCTGGCCTTGCACAATCACCCAGCTCCTGCATATGAGTCGTGCACTGGACATCACAAGTGGAGAGAGAGCACTTAACTACCCTGCACAGATCTGCTCGTCAAGGCAACAAACAATGGAAAAACTAACACTGTCCAAAGGAAGATGAAATAAGTAAGGACGTACCCCCTCAACACTGCAAAACTTAATATAGACACAGATGCCAGTAAAGCAGACAGAAAAGGCAACGTCTATTACTATTTACTGGGAACCCTATTTTTTCAGTAGCATCATGCATAAAATGCCTGCTTCTGTTCCCATCAAAGTTCAGAGCAGAATTCCCACTGGCTGGCCTAAGGATCAGGCCCACTATATATTTTAAAAAGTTAGATCAGCAGCTTTCAAAGTCTCTAGAGGGTTTTTATGATGCTGCCTAATTAATTCAGAAGCAAACAGATTATTTCTCAGGAGGTGAAAAGCAGGAATTATTTAAAAGCTGCCTTTAGGCAAACTACCAGGGAATAAGAAAAATGTAACTACTGGTTATGTCAGATTTCATTTTCCAGATCAAAATTCATTGTGTCAGCTCCTTTTCTTTGTTGTGATTTTTTAAAGATGTAATAAGAACCCTGTGTGTGCGGGAAAAGAAGGTGCTGCTTCGCGGAGCAACGCAGCTCCAGATACTAGAGATCTACATTTTACTGTACTTTCCCCCACCTAATAAATATCTTCTAAACGGGAGTATGTGGGGAAGGGCAAGTCAGTGAAGGAAACAGAAGACAGAGGTGCTTCCCCCTCATCTCCAGGTTGCCTCTGCACGGGACAGGAAAGCTTTTCACACATTGAATTGTGCAATGGAAGTGATATTATGGGTCAATTATTTGAGCGGCACATGACTGCAACCCCTTAGACTAACTTCTGCATAAAAGAATAATAAAGGAATCCTTATCCAGAGGTCTTGCCTTCTAAATATGTGAAGATAGGGTTGAGAGGATAGCAGAGCTGCAGATAAAGTCCCATAGTAGGTCAGTGACAGGGCTAGGATTAGCCAAGGTCCTCTGCTTTTGCCTGCCAACAAAGGCTGCCTCCAGATCTGCAGTCGCTGTAGTTTGGCACAGATCTGGTGAAGCAACTGAAACTTCACCTGTCTACACCAGTTCTGCTTTTGTCTTGGGAAGGTGGCAAAGGCTATTAGAAATTATGGCTGGAATGTCAGAAGACCAAAAAGGCATAAACCACCCAAGCCCTAGAGGAAGTCAATAAACCTAACTTCCATTATATCCCTTGAAACAACCCAGCTGAGATGGAGAGTGATAGGGGAGCTTTCATCTTAATACATCACATATTGGTAATTGAGAAAAGCTTACTTAGTGTTAGCTCTATGCGTAAGAGGTTTGTGCTCCTTAATCCCATCTAAGCCTTCTAATACACTGCTTTTTAATTCAAGGTTTTACAAGGGAGAGTGTTAAACCCTGTCCTGCACAAAGGAGCAAACGGTGCAGGGCTGGAGAGCAAAAGGCCCCATGAAAAGCACTGCAAGTCCAGCATGCTGCAAAACTCAGCTTTGTGGCAGCCCCCCGAGCCCTGGACAGGTAGAAGCGAGGGTTGGTGGGCACAGTGCAGCCTGGCTGGACCCTGCTGGAGCAAGTGGAGATGCTGCAGCTGATGGGAAGGAAGGTGGCTGCCAGGGTGGCAGGTCCAGGCGGGTGCAAGCCCAGGGTGCTCCCCCCAGGAAGTGTTGCATGTTAACTCCAACAGCTGCAAGAACGGATACACAGTTTCAGGCATGGAAAGAACCAGATGACCAACTGAAAAAAAAAAGGCTTTTATACTAAGCAATATTTTTCCTAATTTGCTGCAGTACTGCTGCAGAGGCTCTTCAAAACTGATCCACTCTGCTTTGCCTGAAGGACGTGGGAATCATTCCTATGCAACAGGACTAGTAAAGGCCTCTGCATTATTCAGTCCTGCTGCACTGTGAGACTTGTTGGTTCTCTCCATGCACAGTACAAATTTCACCCACAGCAATAAAAGCCCAGCTTCTGGAAACCACTAGGCTGGAATAATAGTGTGTCTTTGCAGCGGCTTCTGGCTCCCAGTACCACAGAGGAGATGGCTGCTGCTGCCCGGGCACGGTCCAGGTTTACAGGGGAGAGCTGCTGCTTAGCTGGTTTTTCTTTTGGGGTGGGGGGTGTTACATGGGAATTTTGAAAACCTTTAAATATTCAAACTTGGGCTTAGCCAGTCAGATTCAGAATGCACTTAGAAAACACGACCGTTTGAGAGGGCTGGCTCAACCTCCTGTTTTTCTGGGATGCCCTCCAGGTACCTGAGGACTGTAAAGCAGAGAAAAGGGGAGAGTCAATAATTCACGCTTTTACAGGACAAAATTCAGATAAGCCTGAGCAAACCAAGCCAGCCATGCACTCTGCTAGGGCTTAGCTGCTTGAGTCCTCAAATATTTTTGGCTGATGGCTCCTTTGAATTCTAAAGCAAAATTAAGAAGCTTGCTGTTTTAAGAGGTTTTGCAAATCTCCTTCCTTTAATTCTCCTCATGTACTCTGCCTGGGTGTGTGCTCATTACAACTAGGAAAGACCAGAAGATCTTGTTTCCAGGCTCTTCAGTGTGGGGCAGATTTGAATTCAAGTAATAAGAATGTGAAAAAAAAAAAAGAGCTAACATTGAAGAATCTCCTTATTCACCAGCTTTCCATAGTCTTGACTTAGATCTTGGTGACTATACTAATTTCTGTATCTTTTACAACTACAGAGCGCAAAAGTTGTATTTGATGTGAATGTGCTGAACACAAGATATTTACAACGTTTCTTCATGGATTTGTCTATATTTAAATATATTTGCTTCCTGGGCCTTAGATGGCCTTGAAGAAAATAAAGGGCTGACCTAACACCTGTGGAGTCATTAGGAATAATTTTGGGGTTTTAGATCTATACAGCAAAGCAGGTACTGTGGCAGTAAAAGTGAGAGCTGTGATTTCCAACAAAGATGGCCAGGGACAAAGGACAAACCCCTTTGTGCAATTCACTGACCCCTCAATAATATCTAATAGACGCAAAACTCCTTTGCAAATATCACGCAGGTAAAGTGCTGTGCAGAACACTGAGTTCTGCTGTCACTTTTCATGTGTCCTCCCAGGAAGTCTGCGGTGGATGGGGAGATGGAGGGACAGGGAACATCACTGGGCCAGGCAGCTCCACTTCTCTTTTCAAAAAAGATCAAGAAAAAAGAAGAAAAAAGAAAAAGAAAAAAAAAATCTGCGTGCTGAGAGGATACCCTCATTTAGTCATTACTGCGGAAGCCTTGGAGTAGTCTAAAGGAGATTCAGACGAGGCCATCTACTTATAATTATTTTATAGCCTTCATAATGTTCACAGCAAACTAATGCAAGCAAGGACTCATTTCTGTTACATTCAAGAAAGTGTTTACGTTGGCAGAAAATATATCTCTTCAAAGCCTATTAATGCAGCATTACAAAACACAGAACAGCAAGTTACTCAAACTGGAGATCAAACCTGTTTACTTTGATGAAAGAAATGGTTACGGGCAACAAAGGGTGCAGCAACCTCTGACAGGCCAATACGCTGAGCCCAATCCTGCAAATGACGATACGAAAACGCACAGCAGCTCTGTTATTTCTAGCTGTAGTTAGGAATAAAACCGATCAGGCCATTTGTCAAGGTGCAGTCATGCAAAACATGATGGCATTATCTTAAATGACACGTAAATAAATAACATTTCTGTTAAAGTTTTTTTGTTACTTTAGCCACATATTGGCAGTGACACTTGCTAAGCAGAAAATGATCGGTTTTTAATAGGGAGTGGTGGACAGCAGGGACACTTCAAGACAGTTTATTACTATTTTCTCACTCTCAGTCTCCCTTGGGTGGCTTCTGGATTAGCCATGCCAGGACAGAGACACTTGGGTTGCCTCCAGGCAGGACAGCTTGCTTCAGCAGAGCCTCTCCGTTTGTGTGAATGTGACTGTGCTGCTCTCAGCAGGCAGCCGGAGCGTCTCCGTCCCACATTCCCGACACCAGGACACCACTCCCATGCCGGGATGTGCAGCGCACAGACATCCAGGCACGTTGCGTGGAGCCAGCCTGAATAGGAATTGCCGGCACTGAGCCAGAGCTAATAAGGCTGGCGAGACCTGAGCTGACTCCTGCAGTCATGAGCGCAGGGAGCCAGGTCAGGTCCAGCGCTGCACCAAGGCACTGCCCTCGCCCGGAGCCAGGAGTGCTGGGAATCGTGGCACAGAGAGTAGCTCAGATCCATCAGGGTTTATTAGCACCATCTAGATTTCTGTCATACAGACCTGCCCGGGTATTTTATACTGCTCTTCCTAGTACTCATATTATCTAGTTTCTTTCATTACCTGAACTATCCTGGACTCTAACTTGTAATGGTGAGCTGGCCATGTTTGAAATTAATTTATAACAAAATAAAATACTCTGATAGGTTACAGCCAATCTGCAGCGCAACTTGTTTTGGCCAGATGGTCAGACTATCACAACCATCCAGTCTGATCTCCTGATTAACATGGGTCACAGAATTTCCTACAGTCAGTTGATAGGATTAGCTCTGAGAGCTATTAGTCAACAAAGTGCTGGGCTAGCGTGGTTCTCTGTCACCCACATGGTGGCTTGAGCAGTGCAGTCAAGCAGGATGGGTCTGTTTGCCTAGCAGACAGAGACACTGCCATGCAAGATTCAGAGAGGTGCAGAGGGCTTCAGTGCACTGGCAGTCCGCTGGGAGCTGTAGAAGGGCATCAGCTCCAAGAGCTGGTGCTGAGCTCTTGCAGCCAGCTCCCATTGGCAGGGGGCTAAATCACAAAGCCCTGCCTCCATTTGTAATGAAATCAAGTGGAGTTTTGCTTAAGTAAGGGCTGAGTCAGTCATGAGTCAGGATTCATGGACTTGGCCCAAAACACACATACATTTAAAAATAATTGCCTTGAGTGCTTGGATAAGTTTTCAGCAACACTGGGGAGATGTGAATAATTTTAGTCCAGTAAGAAGATCAAAGAACGCTGAAAACATCCACGTTACCCAGCCTCATGGGCACTGTCCAGCCCAACCACAGGAGCTGTTTGCTTCCCAGGGTGAGAACCTCAGCCCATGGGTGTCAAAGAGTGAAATCATAGCTACTCTTTGATGTATTTATATGGGTGGAGATTCCAGGTCATGCAATGAAATGGAATTACTCACACTCTTTTGTTCCCAAGGATTAAAGCCTTTATCTTCATATTCTCAGCAGGAATACCATAATGTTTTGGGAAAGTAACTCTAAGATCTATACCAGTTATATGCTACTGTTCTTTTAAATATATATGATATGTGGTTAGCCTTCAGGATAGAATACAGTGGCATAAAAGCAAACAAATTATCAGTAAAGGATGGCGTATGACTGCGAACTACTGAGTATGGCCTATCGGTATGGGCCCAATCTTTTTTCTCCTCACTCCCACAGAGCACTCATCACTTGTAATCATATGGGAAAACTGCACCAGCAAAATAACGTATTGTTAATATTCCTACGTTGATTCTCTTCTGCCTGTGATATCTTGCCCTAGCTTGAACAGCCCCAGGCACATCTATTACACTCATCCAATGGAGACTGTTCCTTATGGTTTGAAGGTAACGAGGAGATCCATGAAAGTGTTTGCCTGCTTGGTACCAAGTTCGTATCTTAAATGATGAGTATGACCCCAACATATAAAGTAACTTTAGGAACAAGAATAATAACTCAATTTAACAGGTAGCAGCTATTCTGTAATAACTACCTTTGCGCTCACTCTCCCCCCTTGGCAAATACAAAGTAAGCCAAGGTACTTTTCCCCTTCACAAAAAAGGGGATAGCTGCATCGCCTTTACTGAGGCAAGAGCATGAACAAGGCAATTGTGGTGAAGAACTTGACATGCAGGAGCTTGTTACACTGCAGTAACTTGCCTGTATGTCAGAGCCCTCTGCACAAGCAAGACTCAGAACCAGTGCAGGTCGTAAGCTGGGAATGGAAATGTATAATACTGGGCAGGCAAAGGTACAGAACCTCAGCATGTCTGTCAGGGATCATACAGGCAAACCCTCTTGCTATGTACTGAAATTGTGCTAAGCCATTTGGCATTATTTGGTTTGGTGATATCCCCTGTGATCTGTCTTGGCTAGCTAGAAGAGGTGTGAAACAGAGCAGCTATTAGGACTAATTATCATTATTTGCCTTCAGCAGGTGCTGAGAACCACACCACAGAGTGCCAGGGGCTATACAGGACACAGCAAGGAACAGCCATGCCATAAAGAACATGCAACTGAAGTGAGCAGTATGTGGCAATTCACAGTTTTAAAACATATCTTACAGTATCTATGTGTTTCTCAGCCATTTAGCAAATCAGACCTTAACCACAGTTTCTGTAGGACTTTACTACATAGCAATAATAGAGTACATAATTCTATTTTCATTCCTCAAGTCAAGCCATTAGGTAAGCATCCTGTATCCGATGCAAAGGAACATGCTGTCTAGTGCTCATGGTTTCAAGGCAAAGTGTAAGTATCGTGAGCACACCCCAAAGCACAGACAGCAAATCCCAATTAAAGACTTCTATTTAAAAACCTATCTCATGACTTTATGACTCTATCTTTGGGGATTTTTTGGGGGGGAGGGGGTTGTTCTGTTTGTTGTTTTTTTTTTAACATTTGAGCAAGGTGGAAACTTGGTAAGGCCCAGAACAAGTTAGAGAAATCAGCCAGAGAAAGACAGACAAGCGACTGTGAGTGATGAGGTTAGCACAACACGCAGCAGCCGTGCCACAGGCTCTTTCCTCGCTAGTCAGCATTTTGCAGACATATCTAAGAGGACCTTAATAGGGGATTTCATGCTCTATTCCTTCATTGGACAACCACAAATTGCACTCATCTGCCATCAGAGCAGACCACTGACCAAATGCTCAGAAAAAATGCTTTCACAGAGATCCCAGCAAGAGCCTCTTCCTCATCCTGCCATTACTTGGGTAATCAGCATGACCCAATAGTGACCATGAGAGGGCCAAGGATTTGCAAAAGAATTAAGCACATGCTTAAGACTGAGCACAAGAACAGCTTTAGTGAAGTTATGCACATTTATGAGTGATTTCATAGAGTTGGGCTGAACTCTGCAACTGCTCGGCATTTTCGCTGATTGCATCTGCATCGATAAAAGGTTTGTTTCAAGTATCAGCTGGGTGTTACATGGAAGGGAAAGGTGAAGAGAAGAGAAATCAAGGAGGAAAGTTGGTTGCTAAGGGAAAATCAAGGTCTGAAGAAAGAGTTTTTGGCTCTTCTAGCAATTACAAAACCTCCCCAGCTCCCAGAAGGGAGAGCCCAAGTGAGCTGCCGGTCATAGTTGTGACTCTAGTGTTCATAAAGGTCAGCCTGGCCACAGGAAAACAGAGGCAGAGCCAAATGCCAGGCATTTGTTTGGCTTTAAGAGTCACTTACTGCTTTAAAAACTGCAAATGAAACGCAGCACAAAGCTAGAGCACACCAGGACTTGAGCTTTCTCCAGCAGCACGGAGCACGTGGGAGGCTGCCTGTGTGCCAGCAGTGCTTGTGGCTCACAGAGGTAAGGCCAGGCGTGGGTCTGGGCTCCACACCTCCTCCCAGCACACCACCCAGCCCGCACCCTGCAGTGGCCTTGGGAACATTGGTGAAGACTCAATGACTTGACAGAGGTTCATCTGTGGTAGAGGACAGGACAAGTTAATAATCTGGGATGTGGCACAGGACCTGTTTTTCACCCCTGGCCTGCTGGATGATGGTGGATAAAAACTCAATTCCTCAGTTTCCCCTCCATAAAACATGTTAATGGCATCAACCTTTTGTAAGACACTATCAGACAGAGATATTCTCATATTTTAGAAGAGAGGTAACAGTACTATGCCTGGCACTTACACGAATAGCTTTTTCTCCGCGTGTGTGCGGTGCACTGTATCGCAGCACTGCTCTCTCTGCTGGGCTCCGCAGAGCACCACTGTAACAGAAATCACCAGCTAAATGAATAAACACTCTGTGTGTTAAGATCTGAGCTATTGCATTTGGTCAGTTATTGGATGGATGACCAGACTGCAACAGAAATTTCTTCTTCTTTGAGGGCCGGCAGCCAGAAGATCAGCATTTACCAAACAGCACAGAGTCAGGGCATCCCAAGCATTCCTCATGGGAAGCGTAAGCCTCCGCTCTGTCCCGTGTGTGTGCTGGGGTGGGCACAGCACCACGCAGGGTGTGAGCTGGCTGGGACGGGCCCACGCGGGTCACCCAGAGACATGGAGTCGTGGGCATCACACTTGAATCACCAAGCCCAGGATTTGGCCCCATTCTCCGTGAGGGTGTCCACGGCATGCACAAGCAGATGAAGGCACTGAGCAGGTCCCCAGCTCTCGCTCTGGCTGGCGGCCGCAGGGCAGCTCAGCCCTCCTCACCAATGAAGTGAACAACTTCTTCTCTCTCAATATTTTAAAAGACGTATTTCTGAGTACATTTTTTTTTTAAATCTTCACTAACTGCTGTGACCCTTCAGTCCTTTTATTCCCTCCTCTAATTTTATAAGTTCCAGAGGTCAGGTCCTGCAAGCCCACAAAGCTGGACTGCGTACCTCCCATGGAAGTCCGAGTGATGAGGGTGCTGACGGCAGGACTGGGAAACACAGGCAAAGCGCTCTGCTCTGTGGGGATCCCAGCAGCGGCAAGGAGACGACCCCCCAGCTTTCTCCAGTCCAGCAACACTGTTCCTGACAGCTCCAGCCTCAGCAACATGCAAGAACTGGGGTTAAAACAATCACGCACTGCGATAAAGCTCCGGATGACCAGCTGTATTTAAACTTGGTGGGCAGAGGCCCTAACTGTGGCTGGCCCGGGATCAGCTCGCAGGACCAGACTCACACCCTGGCCTGGGGAGGGATTCCCAAAAGCAAGTGGGGCTGGCGATGCCGCTGCTCTCCCACGTCCTCCCTCAGTGACCACTTCCACGGACACTTGTGGGTGGGATCAGCCACCCGTGCTCCGGGACAGACCAAAGTGGGGCTCCGGTTTGCCACAAGAGGGAGCAAAGTTGCCGGCTGGGCCCTGCGGGGAGAACTGAGCCCCTGGCTAGGGACCCCCGGGATTGGGACCCCCGGGCTGGGGACCCCCTGCCAGCCCCCGGCCTCTCGTCACACTTTGAGAAGGTCAACGCAGGGCACTTGCAGCAGGCGACACAATTTCTACCAAAAAATGGTCGCACAAATATTGTTCTATGAACAGGCACAGGAATGAGCCATGAAACCCAATCAAGCAGCGATCAGCATCTCCAGATTTCACAACTATGTATGCGCGTGTGTGTACGTATAAACATATATATATAAAAACATATACATGTCTATATAAAATCTTCCATTATCCCTTAAGGCATTTTATTGTTTTGTTAATTCCCAGGATGTAATCTGTTTTGCATTAAGTGGGATGTTAAGCATCTAATTGTCAAGCGCTGATAAGCCATGGGAAATTTTATTACAAGATAGGCATCAGCTGAATGGAGATAAAACACATCAGATGTTAAGGTGCGATTTCCAGGTGAGATCAGTGTAGGTACTTGTGAATACCAGAACCCCGGGGCATGCCAGGGATGAGCTGCAGACGTGCTACAGGTGGAAATGGACACATTGAGGAGTTATAGATCAAAAACTGCTACTACCAACTGCTCCACGTTCCCAGCTGCGATGGCACTGATAGTTTGCACCTGGGCTGATGTCCTCATTTGGAAAAGGCTCCAAACTTCATGCATTTTGTATAAAACCTGCCATTTACACCTACAAGTATCACAGCATCTAAAAATACAGTCAAGTACCCATAAGTACCAGAGCAGAGACTGTAAACATGTTTTTCTGCCCCCTTTCATCTCTTCAAATGAGACAGAACTTGCAGCTCGGCCCCAGCCTGCCGGCTGCCATCCAAGAGCCAGTCCCTTGCTGGCCAGTCCTGCCATGCGTAGTTCATGCCCTTATAAGTGAAGATCAGACACATTTTTGCAATTCAAACTGAGCTTATTGTCAGCCCAAGTAATTGCTTGATCTTGCAATTGCCAGCGTTGCCTTCCACTTCCTCCTGTCTGCATACCTACCTTGCACGTCTCTTACCGTAAGCAGCGAGGTCTCTGAGCAGAGACTCCTCTCACGTTGCGGTAGGGGCGCCAAGGCTGCGTGACTCACAGCGCACTACCACCCATCCACTATCAACATCCAGTATTGGGGTGACACAGGCTACTCCGGGTCCTGGACCATTGGTTTTCTATTAAAATTCTTTAATTGTAAGTAGGTTGTTGAGCAACTTGTCTGGAGCAGCACAAACGTAAGGGAAAGGAAAGCGTGTCCCCTTGGTGCTGGCCCTTGGGTAACAGCTCCTCCACCAGACGTGGCATTGCGTCAGCTCGGTCCTACTTATCTCCATGACCTCCTGAGACTTGCTGCCCTCTGTCATGATTTTGGAATGGCAGAAGCAGATGCAAAGATTGGGTTTTGTGATACTAACACACTTTGAGCTTTCTAACCTCAAGTACTATTTGTTTTGCTTGGCACCTCCTCTACGACCAACCATGCAGGGGCTGGTCCTCCGGAGCAGCTCTGTGGTTAGGAGCTTCCGACCAGACACTGGAAATTACTGTGAGCCTGTCCCTAACCCGCCCCACTGTGAGATCTCCAGCTCCTCTCTGGTGAAGCTCAACAGGTAAAGGAAAGGCCTTAAAAGTGCTGTGAACTTTGTGCATTTACTGGGAGGTAGAGAAGAAAAGAAATATGCTCTGTCTGCCTGGGGCAGAGGCCGCCTGCTTTAGCCACCCTCCGAGCTTGGTGGGGACAAACCACGAACTTGTACCCTGTGATGTTTGCACAGGAGGGGAGATAAGGACTGTCAAAGCCTCACTAGCTCTTACAGATCCTCAGAGAGCAGCCACAGGGGAGGCAGCGCAGCTCAGGGGATGAGGGAAGGAGACTGTAAGAGGTCTCCCAGCACCCTCCACCTCTGGGAACCCACCTTCACCCTCCTCGCAGCACCTCAGCCACCAACTGGCTGAAAGATACCCTGAAAGCTTTAACAGGGATAAGGAGGAAACACGGCAAAACCCTGACTTATGGAAGAGTCAGGAGCTTTAATTCATTAAAACAAACAAAACTTGAGATATTGCTCTGCACTGTTGTTTCCCCTGTGCTATCACCTAACCCTGGCCAAACCGATTCTGATTTCTTAGCGTTTCACACCACCTTGACCACCCGGGAATGGCCACAGCACATACCACACAGGGGCATGTCAGCCTCTGGTTATTTCAGTGCCACCTGCATTAGCATTTCTCACTCTCCAGAGGCAGCAACTGCTGTTGATGGTCTCACAAACAGCCCTTCCAGGGCACCCAGCTACTCCAAAACAGCGCTTAGCACACCCCACCATTATTTTAAATCACACCAGCACACAGAAGAGCTTCGCATCCTGGTTTACCGTGCTCCTGCGCTGCTGAAACTGAGGTCTCCGCAGCAGCTCCCGCCCTCTCGAGAGGTTCTGCAACAAATGAGTCTGCATGTAGTGAACAGCTCAGCTGGAATCATCTTTTCCTCCCCTCTGAACTTCCCTGACAATTTTCTTGTATACTCTAGGGACTGGTTAGAATGTCTTTCCTATGCACAATTATTTTCTTTTTGTTTTATTACACGTAAAAGATGACCATTTTCAGATTCCTAAAATGTCCACATTACACACTGTTAGAAAGCAACTGGCAGTAAGTTCACTTCTAGTTCTTAAGAAACCGCTTTTTTTCCCTTACTTTCTTTTTCCATTTTTGCAACAGAAGGTGGGAGAGGAAGCCAAGGAGGAAATATCGTAAAATTCGTACATATTTTAGAGACAAAAAGCTGTTGTCATTTCAGAAGGTATTTTTAAGAAACATCCACTTTATCAGTTGTCAGGCGATTGTTATGCACAGTGCTGCTGCAGGCAAGGTAACGACACAAACCAGTATTATATTGTGCATAAAAATAAGCTCATATTCCCAGCTGAATCAGAGCTGCCTTCAAACTAGGGCTCTGACAGTCCTGACTGGCACTCGGGGCCGGTGACTCAGCAGCCGCTGGTGACTCAGCACCCACGGAAATCGATGGAAGCGCCTCCAGCATTTTTTATAAGAGCTGAATCAGACCCTAATTGCATTTTAGCCTGGTAAGTGAAACACACTTCTGACAGCTTCACTTTGTAGCTTCGAGTCATTTTTTGTATCTGCTCTAAACTAGCTTCAACTGTCTTTTGACAAAGGCAGCATTTCCCCACTGGCTTCTTGACCCAAAATGGGTTGAATTTCAACACTTGGAGCTATTTGAGCTTAGATCTTGTATGTGTTGCTTGCAATTACTGTAGAGGTCTAAGAGACTTTTGACATGAAATCCTTTGGCTTCAAATCAGCATTTATGAACACAAACCCTTTTTTTTTCTCTCTCTCTTTCCTTTCTATCTCTTGTTTTTTTTGCCTCAAGGTGGAATGCACATTCTTTGGGTCAGGAAAAGCTATCTACTGCTATTAGGACTTCTAGTACATTGTTATTAAATCATTTAACATATGATCAGGCACTGCCACGGCAAGTTTAGCATGACATGTTTACTGATTTGAAGCAGCCTGCACAGGCTGATGGATCACTCCATGGGCCGTTCCCTGGCCAATAATCCCCACTCTCCCCATTCACATACAAGCATTCTGCTATCCTAGGTGAATTTTTTACTGGCAAATAAAATATCTTAGAAATACCTAAATGCCTGCCAAGCTGTAGCTACTGAAAAGCACTGTTGCTGCATTAACTAATAGGTTAGAAAGACTTAATAAATTCAGATGACAAGGCAAATTCTTGCTGGCCTTCCTTTCAGAGCAAGCCCTCTCCTAGCTCCTTCCCCAGTGTGGTGGAGGTGTACGTCTGCCTCTCAGACATTTGCCAATTTTCTCTAGGATGAAATTCTTAGTGGTAAAAGAAGCTTGTTAAAAATGTGAGGGGGAGGGAGGGGAAATATTCAGTTGCTTTGTAAATAATTTTGCTCTGCTTTATTGCTCCTGGCTGCCTGACTGCATCCCAGCTCTGCATCTCTTCCCCACGTACCACCCACAGGAACCCCACGAGCAATGGCTCAATGCAGAATTACCCCAAGCCAGTTATGGTGACCCCACAGCTCGAGGGTAAAGTCCTACCACAGCAGCAGCGGGCACCTGAAAGCCATGTATGATAACTGAAGCCATCCTGAAGAAACACCCTCCTGAGTTACTGACCACCTTTGGGTCTGAATGGAGATCCCTGTGGGCCTAGCACCAGTTTTTGCACTGCCAGAGGAGGGTAGGAGCAGCCGGGAGGCGGGGATGCCGCCTCTTCTGGCATTTGAATGAGCAAGGCCCAGCCTGTGTGTGCTGGGCAGCCCCTCGCACGGATGCCAGCCCTGCCACTCTGTGCCAACGCTAGCCACTCAGCATGCATGTGGGAAAAACGCAGCACACCCACACTCGGAGTCACAGGCTCCAATCCCAGCTGAGTCAACTCAACCCTTATTTTTACAGAGAAGATACGCAGAATCTGATGGAGCTTATCACGTGTGTGTACAGGGCAGGGAGCGGTTCCTTGGCTTCAAGGAACAGATAAGGCCATCAAAGTGATTGCCATCTTTAAACACTGCCTACTTACTCACTAGACCTGATCACCGTGTGAATTCAGACTCAAAGCCTCTCACTTCAGTAACCACATGGATGCATTTACTGCTTGCTGCTTCTGTTAGCTCGCAGACTCAGCGCAGCCCCGGGGAGAAGAGAGTCATTCCTGCTTTGTGCTTATGCATCAGCAACACTTTAGTTAGATGCTTTGCCCTGAGATGCAACTGTTGTACCTACACGATGTAGCACACCGAGCCTGGGCAGTGGGAGCCCCAGGAGGGCTGTGAGCAGGGACCGCCTCCCCTTCTGTTCCCCAAGAACATCACATGGATACGTTTGGGAAGCAAAGGAATTGTGTTAGGACACACTGTGAGTCTAGGCAGCGAAGACGGCCACCTGGGAAGGAAAGGAGCCCTGTTTCATCCCAGGAGCCTGTTCCAACAGCACAAGTGGAAAGAAAAAGCAGGCAGGCAAGACGACAAGTTCCCCACATTGGTGACAAGATGGGAGGCACCACCCTCAGAGGCAGATGGGGTGCCGGAGGGGAGGCAGAAGTGGATGAAAACAAAGCAAACCTTCTTGGTTGACTCAGGCGCAGGAGTAGGGACAAGACAATCTTCTGCCAAGGGCTCCGCTTCACCCAGCACCACCTCCCGAGGACTCAGATGGAAAGAATTTCACTTGCAGGCAGGAGGGCAAGCCAGATACAGTATCTCAGCACGCCACCCCACCCTTCCCTAGGCTTGTCCTAGGTTTTTATATGCAGTGGGCAAATCTGGAACGTGTTCGTAAATAAATGTCAAATTCTCAGATGTATTGTCAGCCTTAAAGAAAACGAGCAGAATTAATTAAAAATCCCACTGTTTCTTTGACTCATGACCTGAGTCACATCTCCAGCCTTGCTGCTTTTTATATATTTAACACACATGAACAGAAATACAATCAATACTTTTCAACTTCAGGAAACCAGCAAGATGATACTCCAGTGTTTGAGAAAGTCATCTGAAAGCTGTAGCAACAAGAGGTTCAAGATCTCTGAGGAATCCCTGTGCAATATGCCTATGTGATAACGATACGCAGATTGCGATTTATTGAAATTACAAAATGCCATGAATCCACCCCCATGTTTCTTATCCAATGATTATGTATTTTACTGCACTTCAAATATTTTGCTCCATCAGGTGACAGCACAGATCCATTGAGATCCAGATGTCTGTTACTAAAAACCTCCTTTTAGAGGGCTGACACATTTAGCCCTTGAAGAATAAAGTCCATTTGTTCCAGATTCAAATTCCTCATACCCATGTCTGTGCTTCATTGTCTGTGCATTGCCAGGTCCTATGTCTCTGCGGGAATGCAACACTCCCGCCTGGCACTTTAGAAGGAAGCCAGTTCTGACCACCTACACTACAAGCCATTCCCATGGTTGGCGATACCCCCTTCATTTCTTTTTGGCTTCAAAGGGGTGGCAGAGGGCTGCAGGCAAGATGCCGTTTGACAGGGCAGGTTGGGCTGCGTTCACCAGCGCTGCCGCCCGTTCCTCCTCCTGGGGAGCCAGGTGGGCTCTGTCCCGGAGCGAGGCCCCACCAGGCAGCTGCTCTGCCTCCAAGCAGTACCCGTATTGTTTGTGCATTTCCAACGTGGATAAAAGACACTCCAGAATCCCACCCCTGACCACAACTGACGGAAGACAACAAAACCCGCACAAGGCACCTAGCCCTCGCACACTGAGGACATACTTGCCAGTGTTATCCTGTGAGAAGGCTTCATCCAAACCACAACAAAGTCCACGATTTCCATGAGTTTTGGTGGAGGTTTGTTTTAAAACCTTCCTTTTCCAGGACAACCTAATTCCAGACCCATTTTGGCTTGTCACAAAGCCAGTAGCAAACGTCCAATGATTTCAGTAGTAGATGTGCTTTAGCAAAGCTTATCACAAACAGGGTTAACTCCCTGCTGTGGAAGACTGCGGACATCACCTACCCATCAAACACACAAAATAACCCTGTGGCTGGTGCATTCCGCTGCTGGTTGGTCAGCAGCAAACCCACAGGAGTTCTGCAGCAGACCTTCCCGCCGGCCCAGCCTGCTGCAGTCAGCACTGTGACCAGCACACCGGGCAGACACAGACTAGATGACCAGCCAGGATCTCTTTTAGACATATTTTCTATTATTAGAGAGTGCCATCATTTTACTGTATCTTATTTGCTACTAACAAGGCTTACAATTAAGGCTTGCTCTACTAGAGAACAGGCACTTACACCCAACGATACGCATACACAAAACAAAGACAACAGGCCAGCTGCTGCTGTCGTGATACCTATCATTTTTCAACAACGGCAGCAGACATGTAAGAGCAAGCAGAATACACCTCGGTAATTTTGCAAACTAGGCTGTCAACCTCCAGTGCCAGGAAATCTACCTGTTGCAAAATGCAACCTAAACCCCACATCCTTGCAACATATGCACTGCCTGCTCATGACTACGTGCAATAAAAAGCAGCCATCTCCTTCTTCAGTAAAGGAATGTGGTCTGCATTTAGGCCCATGTGAGGAGTTTGGCACCGCCTTTTCCTATGAGGTTAGAACTTGGTCATAAAAATTTTACTCTGGAGTGGCATTTAGCAGAGACACTGTCTTGGCTCAAATGCAAACACTTTTTGGTAGCAAACTGAAAAAACCACTATTGAAGCACTGAAGTGGCCGGGCTGTGATACCAGTGTAACTATTTTCCCAGACTGGTTACTTGCCTTCTCATCTCTTCTACCGGACACAGGCCCAAGCAGGAGTGATAGCCTCATTTAGGGCTCATCAAAGGGCAGTGGGAATTTTCCCATCACCTTCCAGGGCCCTATTAAAACATAACTCTCTGTCCAGTTTTCATTCATTTGCTTTTTTGCTAAGCATGATTTTACCTAAATCAACCAGGCCAGCTCTGCTCAGTACAGCACATTAGCATGAGCTTTAGTCCCAGGACTTAAGAATGGACTTAAAAGCTTGGCTGATCCCAGAACTGAGCATCCATTTTGTTCATTATTCATGGCCCTAACAGTGCTGGAGCTGCCTTCGGAGATTGCCTGCTCCGCAATACTGCTTTTGACATGCAGAATCGCCAGCCCTTGTTGGCAACCGCAGCAATCCCTCTCCACTCTGGGAATGCATCATTAATTGTGGAATTTGGATACTAGTGGATGTCCTTACAGTTTCCAGACTCTCACTGTTGAGAAAGCAGAGCCCATAAAAGGACTTGGTGGGGCTATTTCCTGCTTAGAAAATAGAGAAAATAAAAATCCAGCAATTTAGCCTACTTTGGACCTATTGAAGACTGAAGGTCAGGCTCTAACCTCAGCTGCTCCACTGCTTGTCCAGAACACATGCCGAAAAGTTAATGGAATTACTTCAGATGTTCCCCAGCATGGCTGAGATCAGACACTGGCCCGCACTGTCTGGGGCTGGAGATATTCTGAGCCAGACTTTTCACCCTCAGCCTTGGGAACGTTTTCATAATGGAACACAATGTTTGCAAAAACTAGTCCAAAGGTGGCTTCTCCGTCTGTAAATATGTCAAGAGCAAATTGGCAAGGCGACTTCTCCGTCCCTGGAATGTGCAGGAAATAGCTGTGACTATACTTACCCATAAAACAAATAGCTTAATTCCCACCACCAAAATGGTCTCTGACATGTTGTGCTCACAGTAGCATTGATAAAAGGCCATAACACACCGTATGCCCCGTAAACGGCTTTTAAATCTCAGCCCAAGCGTTTCATTACAATCTCATTAAAAGATGACTGTTCCCTCAGACTGGCTGTGGTCACAGAGCAGAACAGGAGGTAATTGGAACCACTTCCCCGGTCTTGTATAAGTGTGTAACGTAGCAGTCAACGTAAACCTTTGCTTCATTTGCCAATGTTGCCATACAAATCAGCGCACTAGACTTGGCAGCAGTTCAGCCAAATTTGGCACAAGCTCTAAGCCAGTTCGTTTCACAGTTGTTAAGAAAAACAAATCTGTATCATGAACGTGCTTCAGAGCACTCACTTTTCTCATTTGTTTTTGCAGAAAAAATGAGGGCCAGATCCTGCTCTGATTGACTTCCGTGCAAACCCTGAGTAACTCCACTGGGTTTGATTCTTCCAGGTTTATGCTGGTCTATATTCGATCACAATGTGGCTCTCAATCTGACATGAGGGATGATTAAATTAGGTGAGATAAGGTTTATTTTTTTACCATGTTATTAGCATCAAAATCTTATTTGCGCAAATTAACAGCATTTTTAGCAGGGTTATTGATTTTGCTAAATACTGTGTCAGAACTTTTATTTTAACAATCTTGTTTAAAAAGTTCATTAACTGCTGGCAACACTCCACTACAGATTCAGAAAAGACAAGCAAGAAAGAACATAATTTGTTTTTAACGTTGAAATAATTTTCTAATTTCTATCCACTGAAGACAAGTTTACTTTTTGACTTGTGATTTGTTTGGTTTTTGCTTTTTTTCCCAAAAAATATTACTATCTGTGAAAAGCTATCACTGTCTTAAATTTGGGTTATTTTTTGTAAGGAGAGATACTGGAAATTCACTAGTTATATTTTGCAATATCAGATAAAAGAAAATAAGCTAAATATCTGACAGTACAAAGTAATTCTGTTTTGTAAGGGATTCTAAGAGAAATCAAAACTGGATCAAAGCTATGTTTAGTACTACCGCATGTTTACAGCAAGCAATTTATCATTCTTCCATTAAAGTGGGCTAACTTCAATAGCCAATAAAGTAGGTTTAATTCATTTAAAGTCTCATTAATTTCAGTAGTGAGGACTGCATGCTATTTGAATCACATATATTTTATTTAATATAATGTTAATTAAAGGCCCAATACTGTACTTTGTACACTAGCCAGCCAATGACAGCACTACACAACGGCAGGGAACTCTGAGCAGAGGAGTTACAGCCTCACTATAACATCCAACGATATGCACCTCATTAAACTATTTAATTAGGTGTGCCCTACTAACCGCACTGACATTCAGGAGATGCATTTTCTATACTTTTAGACCTTCCCAAATAATGCACTGGCTGTAAACTGTGCCCACTTCAGGCGCCAGAGCTGAGCATCGCTCTTTGCAGGGATGGAGGCCGAGGGTTTGCCAATCGTGCATGCTGTGGCCCTCGAAAACCCCACAGTGAATCCTCACCCAGCTTTGTGGTAGGACACAGACATACCCCTACTTTAAAAAGCAAAGTAAAACACAGCAAAGAAGCAGAAACTTCGAGGAAGAAGATGACAATCTGGGAAAGCAGTGAGGATGCCGGCCCAACCACATCAAAGCCGTTTACAAGGCAGTCACAAAATCTGAGAAACACCAAACATTGAAGTTCAACCATCAGAAACTCAAGTCACTGTGGCTTTCAGGAACTTGTAATAGTACGTGTTGGGGAGGGAATGAGAGCTCAGCTAAAATGCAAGGGGCTGAAGGAAAAGATATTTTAAAGATGTGCTCTGTAACAAAATAGAGTAGCATGACTGGAAGTCATATGTTGTCAGTACGATAACAAGAAATCCACGTTAGATGAAATATCAGACAGTTTGGTGTTTGTGTGGAACCTGTCAGTAGCATTTGTCACAAAATATCCCCAATACTCAATAATTTGGACATATATCATCTCCTTGAAATGAAGCTAGGCTGGAAGCATAAAATAGGAGTTGCCTAAAATAGGGTTTTCTGCACGGCAGTTACAGGAAAAGAAGGAATGTGACAGCCCAGTGCCCCACTGCCTGGCTAGTGCGGGGCTGCTGGGTGGGAAGGGACCAGAGACCTCTCCTCTGCTATCACACACCCACCACATTACATAGTCTCCTTTTTAGCTCAATCGAGCTCCACCTTAATCATTATTAAGACATTTTGGCCACCTCCCCTTTTGCTGAAGGTGGCTCCAGAACCTCCCTGTTCTGTATTTGGAGACCATCCTCTAGTTTCCAGCTTAAACTCATTCATGGCCAGCTTATGAACACTTGTCCTCTGGCCAGAACTAGGGTTCAAACTGATTCAAACCCATTGAAATTAATGAGGTTTTTTTCCCCATTGACTTCAACAAGCCTTGAATTAAGGCCCTGTGTGTGGACAAAAAGGTTTAGGGCAGTTTTTGTAAAAGCAGAGTTTTATCCTGTTGGTCTTGGCCTCTGTCCTCAGCCTGCTGTGAACTGTCTGCCTTATTTTAATGCTGTATTCTCATCCTGCTCTAGTGCAAAACTCCTATTGAAATCCAGGACAGTCTTGCCAAGTTGTTATTAATTACTGAGGTTCTCGAGGCTCAGTTCTGCAAACTGATCTGCATGAGCTCAGAGGTCTCTCTTCAAGGATCTCCTTTCAGGATCTGGGCTCAAGGGCTACAAACCCGAGCACCAAAGGGACCGATCTGATCTCGTTCAGCTCTGCCTGCCACCCCGGTGCCACTGCAACCCAAAGGAGCATGCAGGCCCAGTGCTGCTGTTTTAGTTGGAAGGCAGGGGGCCAGCAGGGAAACGGTCCCATACAGGCAGCCTGGCCTTGAAACAGAGCTTTCCAGGCCAAAATAACCAGCCTTTTTGCTTGTCAGAGTTTAAGCACAATTCAGCTGTGCTGGAGGAGGGCACAGCTGAGCTCTGCTTCTGAGGACGATGGGAAGAAAGCTGTGTTTTGCTGCAAGGGCTGCAGGCTGAGGAAGGGTACAACTGCTGTTGAATTTGACTTTTGTGGCTGGAGCACACAGTACTTCTTATCCTAAGAAATGGCAAGATGTCACACAGGATGCACATGAGGTCAGAAGTATATCGATATGTGGGAAATTTATTTTATTTCCAGCACTGGGAAATCCTTCTTTTATTACAAAATGGGATATGGATTAGTTTGCCCTGCCTTCATGACTGAACCTAGTACTTGGTGGTGCCAGGACCACATTAAAAGCAAGTTCTGGATACACTTGTGTTATTCATTTTAGCTGAATGGTGAAAAAAGCTGGGAAAAGCTGCTTTGCAGTGGAAACAGAAAAATCTCAACTAGTTATTTAAAAAAGTTATGAGCTCTTCAATTAGACCACAGGCATTTTATAAGACAAGCAGGTCAGGATGCACTTTACTCCCTGAACCTGAAATGATAAAATAGTCAGGTATTTGCATAGAATTATGTAGGATGAGTTTAGCTCTCACTAATCTAGCTAGTCAGATGCCTGTAAAAACAAATAAGAACCTAAAAAAGAATGACATCAGCCATAACTACTTATTCAGCCCCAGATTTGGCAGGTAAAATCAGCAAGAAACCAACTGCATTATGCTGCCTGGGCTCTGTGCCTATTTCCCATCATGTAGGGAGCCAGGCCAAATCCTTGACACAATAGCAATTTTTGCCTAATGCCAATTACTCCCAGCCTGGCAGTGTGAATGCAGAGCCGTCTCCTGAGGTCATGGAACTGTAATGGCATCCAAACTGCAACGAACATCCCTGCTTTAGGAGGTGAAATGGCTGTTGCATGTGAGACCATTTCCACCGAGTCATCGGATTCAAACACAAGCTGTCAGAAGACAAGTTGAGTGACAACAGATGAGGGCACCCTTAATGGACTCACAGCTCACGCCAAGCACCGTGTAACACGTGGACCAGTAGCCTCCAGAGAGCCTGGAAAACAACTGGGTCAGAGGAATTGCTAAGCACCCCAATATCAGGTATCTGAGTGAGCTATGACATAGCAACTGTCAGTCATGTTAAGTGACAAGTGACTTCTATTTAGATGTGCTCCACTCAGTCAGTGCCATGATAACAAAAGCACTTTACTGCACTACATCCTTCCATGGGGACAGGGACATCTGACAAAGGCACATAAAGAGTTTAGCTGCTAGGTTGCTATTCACTGCAAGCACAGACAGCTTCTCCTCACCTTTATGGTTGATCATCATGTTCTCTATATTGAACAGTGGGTGCAATGACACTGGCTTAATAATATACACCTATTGAGATGGACAAGCTAAAAACCCGAACTTATGTATTTATCTGCCACTAACCAGCCCTGCACATATTCTGTCTGTAAAGGGAGTCCCTTGTCTTCATGCTAGAGAGTCACAGCTATAGAGATGAACCTGCTCAGCTGGGAAGATGCCAAACTCTTTCAAAGTCAAAGTGTCCTTAAAGCTTGGTACAGCATGAGTTACGGTGTCCTCAGAGGTGTGTGAATGTGCTGGAGCACTCAGGAAGGCAAAATGCAACACCGCTGAGCACCTGTGTCCACAACGCACTTGGGCACACACTGGTAGTAGTAACTATGGATATTGTCACCACAAACCATGGGACATCCTCGGCTGTGCAAAGTCAGGCCTGTGCTAAGACCTGCTCAGGGCCCCAGTGCCTCCACCCTCCTGACAGCTCATCACTGACTGACACCAATAGTGCTTTTACCTGAAAAGGGCTTAAGAGGCTCTGTCCGGCTGCGTGGCAGACAAGCCGCAGCAGGACAGTACAGCTGCAATTTTTGGGAACGTCGCTATGTACTTTTTTATTCTAACATTGTTGATGCTTACTTCTCGTGCACATTTTAAGCACCATTTTAAGCAGCACTTAAGTCTCTGTGGTGCTGCTTCAGACAACCTGCTCTTCTCAACCACTGGTACCAAGCATTCAGGCTGTCTTAGCAAACCTGCTCATATGAGCCCTACTGCAAAAGCAGTATTCCTTCCCCGTCTGTCTCCCCAGTTGCCTCTCACTGTCCTTGTGCCCTCCACTGTAACACAACAAGGTAATGCTGGAGCAGCCTAAGGCATCACAATTAAAGACGATAACTAACAATAGGCCATATAGCCAGTGGCTCAAAGCACTCTGATTTGCATCCCTCTGAATGGCAGCATCTGTACAGACTGGACAGAGGAGAAATCAGGTTCTTCACTGCGTATCCTGGCTCTGGTAGCAGCAGTTGGATGGCTTCTGAAATCCCATGGCCTTGCACCAAGCTGGCAAGAGAAGAAATATCCCCATCACTCTCTCTTACTAAGGGATGCAATCTATATTCTTCTGCAATGAGGAGAGAGACGAAAGTAGAGTTCTTAGAGCTTTACAGAAAGTAGATTGAAAGTTATCCAACTGTTTTTAAATTACTTCAAGAAAAATCCACAGTAGCAGCTCCAGTGATGAACTTCTGCAGAAGGCAGCATCAGCAGAAAGCTCCTGCTGCCCGGGGGAAGCATGTGCTACCCACCCACAGGGACTCCTCAGCAGACAGCCCCATCTCACACCTGGGCAGCATGACTGCTCCTCAGCTCCGCGAGCAGGTTACCGGCACCAAAACAAATGCTAAATGCATGGTGTGACCCCACAGTACCTGTACTGTGATTCAGGGTAGCCTGGTCTGCAGAGATAGAGGGGTAAGAGCCTGCACACCGGGAAACAGTGAGGAATAGCTGGTACCTGCAGTAATGTGTAACCCTGTAAGAGCTGATTCACGCGTCTATAACCTACACAGTCCACACAGGACTCACAGCGGTTCTTTCCAAAGATTAAGCAAAAGTATTACACTTTATGGCAAAACCATCTCCCACTGACTGAGCGGAACACTCCAGCGTTCAAACTGGTCAACTGAGCGCAGATGCGGGTCCCCGCAGGCGTGCACAAGGCTAGCTCACACTGAGAGACCATCGCCTGCCTGCATGGCAGAAGGGAGCAGCTGGGCTGCTCACGTCTCTCTTCCAGGGCACAGTACCAGCAAGGTGCTCCTCTGCCCCCGGTTAGGAAGCTCCTGTCCTCTGCTCTTCCTGCTCAGCTGAGTTAGATGGGAAAGGATTCCCAACACCAAATAAGCCTCGGGCAGACAGCCAGGTTTCCAAGCCCCTTGCCGAAGGGGAGACCGTGCTTCTGCTTTTCTAAGCACTCTGTGATCTTGCACTTGCAAGGCTTCTAGAGGCTTTTTCCTCCCACTGCACATTAGCAATTCATTGAGTGATTTCTACAGGTCTGAAAGGGAATGGAGGGACAAACTTTTAACATATGGAGAGATGGAGTGGAAGAATTGCAGAAACTTCCTCAAGAGACTGTCATTAAGCCCAGAGCAATAGGGTCTATAGCCTGCTGCATTCTCCCAAAGATGCCGCAGCCAGAGGGAGCTAAGATGATCACAGGTAAAAAGCTGGCATCTCCCAAGGAAGAAGAGCTGTGTGTCTTCCAAAGCTCCCCAGACATCTTATATGACCTCAGGTAAGTCAATTCTCTTTTCCAGTTTCCCTCTCTGTAAAGTGGTGATAAAACTTCACAGGAAGCTCAGTTCATTAATTCTGAAAACATTCAAATACAACCGCAAAGATTCTCTGTAAATATGCAAATCCACAAATAAACCAGTATTCGTAGGGAAGGAGAAATCACGGGTGGGGCTGAGAACATTCAGAATTTGAAGTCTCCCTCAGCAGCCTCCTCCTCCTGCAGTTTCCTGGAAAAAGGCTGTTCTGATACAAGCACTGCTCTTGTAATGTGAATTTTGTTCAACAGTCTAATATTATTATTTCTAAATTTGCTAATACTGGATACAAAAACATCTGTATTCATGAAAACCTGCAAGTTTAAAAGCTCTCGCACATACAAACAGAAGCCGTTCCAAAGACCGTGCTGCATTTAGAAGGCTGCTTGGAAAATCTGGCTCTTAGTATCACCTTTGGTCTGGACATTAACCACAGCCCACACAAAAATAGTTACAAAACAGTTTTATGACTTTGAATATAAATGGGTGTTGGTAAAGAAGTACGCTCAATTTTTTTTTCACTAAAGTTGAAAAGTAAAAAAATACAATATAAGCTCTGTAAGCAGATTCTTCATGGTAAATAAATATGCAGAGATGCAGAGAATGCTAAGCGATCATTTTTAGAACATTTATTTTTGGCAGGATAAACACTTTCAGACCCCAAGCAACTTCTCTGTGTGTACAGAATCTCCAACTGTGAAAAGAAAACAAATAGCAGAGTTTCATTTGTTGTAATCAGGATTTTTTTCTTGACTGTTTAGGATAAAGCTGGATCACATTTGGAGTGGCTTGGAAATTCATTGTTTAGGCATTAGTCTCCAGTGGTAAACATCCTACAATATGTGTATAATACAGCAACTATTTTTGTACTTCAAAGTCTTCCCTTGTGATTTGGGAAGGTGCAGGATACAAACAACCTCTTCTTTTCCCTTCTAGGGAATGGTGGCTTCGTCGCTTGTCTTTACCCAGCAGAGATCCCTCATCGTCCTGCACTGGACTCCATCTACTCACGTAGAAATTAGACACAAAACACAGCAAATTGCACTTCAGAAATATAACTCTCTCAAGAAATAGGAGTATAATGGGGGGACTGTACAGTTCAGGAGCCTTACTATTCCCCCACTCCTCTGGGCACAGGGTTTTTTTTCAATACAGGAACTCACTGTTGACTCTTCAGGATGGAATATCCTGCAGATGAGGAAATCTGGGACAACAAGGACAGATGCTGGCTGGTATGAAAGATCACAGCTCCATGGCCAGTGCCCAACTGCAGTCCCAGCTACCATCACTCCCTTCTCAGAGGAGGCAACTTTCATCACTTTAGATAGAGGAACGGAAAGTTCAGGAGCAGAGCTGAAAAATTTATCTTCTTATTTTGAGCAACCCAGTGGAAATCTGGCTGCTCAACACTTCTGAAAACACCCGTCCGAACTGTCCCACACTGAGTGTCCAAGGAACGAACAGCCAATATTAGTCAATGATCTGGGAAATGTCGGCTTGCCAAGGTCACGTAAGTCTGTGGCAGGAGAAGTAACAAGATCATCTGGCTCTTCTCCTGTTTCTCAGCCACAAAACTTTCTTCCTCCCCTAACAATTACATATGTGGGTTTCCTTAACAGTTTCTTTTTACATTCCTGTTTAAACAGCACAGGGAAAAGGAAGGGGAGACTTGAGGTGGAAAATTAGTTTTGGAAATGTTGAGCAGTGTGGATTTGCCAACTTCTGTTCCTCCAGTCAATTCATTGTAGACACTCTCAGCTCACACCAAAATGCTATTTTTAGGCTGTACGTCAGACTTCACAACTGAGACTGACAGAATTTTTCTAAAGGCTTTTCCCTGAGAATTGAAAAAGAAAAACAACATGGAAATTCTGCTTCCCCCTTTGTGCTGCTGGGGCTCCACCGCAACTACTCCAGGGCAAAGCTCCAAAGGGATCCAGCCCCACAGGAGTGGCTTATTCAGCAAGTGTCAGGAGATTCCCAGCACGAGGGAGTTGTGCAGGTCTTTTACATCTAGAGAGACACGTGGAGCCTGAAAATGTTCTGGGGAGACACTCTGCAGCTAAACAAAGTACAGATGCAGAGCAGGGCTTCAGAAACACAGCTTTCTAATAAAATCCTTCAGCTGTTGCAAGAGCTGCCAGGCAGCTCCTCGGGGGCAGAGGCAGCTGCAGAGCCGCTGCAGTGCCAGGAGTGCCCGCTGCGGCCCCCAGCCCAGCTCAGGCACGAGGGCTCCCCAGACCTTCACCACCACGCCTTCACACTGCTCAGTGGTATCCACTGAGCTGTAGCCTTTAAATGAGAAGGCCAAAAATGCAGAGGTGGCACCTTCTGCTACAGTGAAGTACCAGCAAAGCCTCCAGTAGCAACAGCCATCTCTCTTGCATTATTTGTTAAGCAGTTGTCATGCTGTTGGACATGGCCATTAAGAAATTATAGTTTCTACATGGTTATTTTCTGAAGTCAACAGGTGTCTAAAGCCAGCTTCCAGCTCTGCCTGCCATCCAAATATGAGGAACTTGAAGCAGGTTTAACTCTTTGAGTTTTTTTAGAGAGAGACTCTGTGCTTGCAGTCTTTGCTATGGCTGTTTTGATCAGGCCACGTACCTATTGACAGCCCTTGCTGACAGAACAGGGCTGCAGTGAGGATGTCTCATCCACACATAAGCCAGTGGCTCATCCAAAAAATGTATTGCCGTAAAAGACTCGTTATTGAGATGTTGCTAAGCATTTTTATTCAATATCCACATGGATATTTGAGACTGCCTGATGATAATGCAGATTGTTTCAAATATTCCACAGCCATTTACCCATAAGAGGCTTTGGACAAGTAATCCAGCTAGATTTTAGTTTGCAGATCAATGTGTCTAGATATTTCACTGCACAGTTCTACAGAGAAAATGTAGCATCACCGTGCTAGCCAAGGGAGGTGAGTTCACACAGGTGTAACTGAGCACAGAATCCACCTCCCAAGGGTTTTCTGGTGCTTCCTGAAGCTGACAAGATTAATTTAGCGATCTGGAAATCTGCTGCCAAGCCCACGTCCCCAAAAGACTGCATAGCAATAGGAAGATTAAAAGCAGATGGTTCAGCAACCAAGGTTTTATAGTTAAATTTTAACAGACTTAAAATTCTTGGGCTTCATAGCAGCATCTTCATTCTTTCCTTCAATTCAGCGTGTGTTAGTATCTTTTGAGCACTTCCTTAGGACATGAAGCCAAGCACATCATGCTAACAATGTGACCTCCAAAATATATGCACCTTCATGATAGGCTTAATAAGAAGTTAAGGAAATGTTGATTCTAGCTCAACCGAAGCACTATGCAATTAGACCATCTCCACATAGTTGTTAATTTCCACATAAGGATGATAGAATTTAAAATATGAAGAGAGAACATTTCCAGGAGGGGCTTTAGCAGCTGAGTCTGTTAAACACAATTTAAATGCTATTGGAGTTGATAAAGAGCCTCCTCCATTAAGGTGAGGTAGTTGAAAAGGCTTAAGGGTGGCTCCTGGGAGCTGATGCCCACACACTGCTCCTGAGTTCCCATTCCTGTCGGACCCACTGCACCCCTCTGTTGAGGGCAGCAGGGGCAGGAGTGATGTGGGTCAGGCTGTTGGCATGCCCAGGCCTCTGGAGATCTGTGATGGAGAGGAGCAAAGTGTGAGCAGCTAGAAGCAATAACAGTTCTGGAAGTTACCTAACAAACTTTTAATTTCTCTGTCCATCCTGGGTCCGTCCATCCTCTCCCACTGCCCTGCTATAGCAGCCATACGGCTTTGACGATTGTACCAGGCCAGCCACAGCTCTGTCACTGTTGTGCCAGGTTCCCTACTTCAGGCTCCCCTTCAGGTAAGTAAGAGTTAGACTCCGGCCAGTCCAGCTCCAAGCCTCAGGGCATTGGGGCGATATCCCCCCTAGATCTTTTAGTCTCTGGTGCTAATTCTGACCACTTGCATGAGTGGGCCAGAAAACGAGGCACGTCCAACCAAAAATGTGCCTGGATGAATCCTTACAACTTAGCAACTTACTCCAAACTTCCAATTAATGTCAGAAATGAAGGGAGGACAAGCGTCTCCATTTGTCTACTAGAAATCTTCCCTCTCTGCAGAAGTGTCAGTTAAAACTATCCCCCAGACATTCCATGAGGCCCAACAAACATCAAATGCAAATGAAGTACACAAAAAGTCTCTACTGGGCATTTCTTCCTTGCCAGTATCTTAGAAAAAAATCTTATAACACAAGCCCAGGATCGCAACTGACTTTATGGCCACCCTGTGCAGAAGCTGAATGCAGGTGCAGAGTTAGCAAGGACACAGCCCTTTCTTCATGTTGCCTGCACTGAACAGCCTCAGGATTTGCTTTCTAGAGGTCATTTCAGTTAGCTCTCACAAAGGCACTCTGGTGGGACCAAGCAGCAACTAATTCTCTCTATGAATGGCAAAAAAGAGCTTCACATTAATAGCCTTTCTTTACCAGAGCACCCTGCGATAGGGTAGACCTTCACACCACCAGCCTCAGGGTCCTCAGCTGCCAAGGGTGAGGCATTGCAGGGACAAATTTCCTCCTCACAGGTCAGGCCCATGTCACCACACTTGCCACTTCAGAATAAAGCAACTGCAATGCCTGATACTGAAGCCTTCATCCAGGGAACACAGCTGGCCTGATTCTTCCCATCCCTGAAAAGAGGCTTGCAGGAGTGTTTCAAAGCCACCCCATGTTTCTGGGTGCCCACTGTGTCGTGCCGTTCTGCACACTGAGGTGAGGCCAGCTTTACCCTCTCCAAATGTCACTTCGAAGGCATAGTTACAAGGACAAAAAACTGCACCTGCAAAAGCTGAGGAGGCCTGTTTTGAAAAACCAAACCCCAAAATACATTTGGACACATGAATATAGCAGCCAAACCTCAACTTAAATCTTCCATATGAAGTGTAAGGAATCAAATAGCCATCCAGAAAAGACGTCTGCAAAATAACTTGGCTCATAATATTTTCATTTGGGTTAAATTAAAATAATTGTAAATCTTCAGCGCACAGCACGAGAGCTTCGTTCTGTGTAACACTGTGCATATCCCATTAAGCTTTGTACTCAGTTCAGTCCTACAAAAATGCTTTGAAAACCAGACCGAGTTGCCTTTCCTTGGGCAACCAATCGCAAAACTGCAAGAAAGCAGAATAAGCTCCATGGGTGAACTTTCTCCATTGCAGTTAACCAGAGCTAAAAGAGGCAGGGGAACAGGAGGGGCAGAAGAAACATTCCTTGGAACGAAGTGGAAAAGCATCATTACACACTGATCTCTTGGAGCGGTGTTAAGCCTCAGCTGTGCATGAATTAGAAGCCAGTGCCAAGCCGACTATCTCACACATAAACATGGTTTATCTAATGATCCATTCATAATGACTTCCAAGTTGTGACTTCCTGGGCATCCTGGAGGTTTAAAGGAAGAAGGTATCCGTCCTCGAAGGCTTGTGGTTCTTCCACACACAAAGAATTGAGCCCTGCTGGCTGCAACTCAACTCTGTGGGGAGGAAGAAACTTTGGACATAATTTGCCAGGCTTTTTGCTAAATCCAGAGGATCAAGAAAAGCAAAGGAGGTGAAAAATCACCTCCGTTCACAACTCTGTTAAATCATTGCTCATCACTACAGATTGGATTTTGATAACATGCTCAGAAAGCTCAAGCCACGCATTGGAATGGGAATTTACAGCACAAGACATGTAGAGTTGCCTCTGAAAATCATGCTAATTCCTGCTGCTCCTCCCCTCATTTTGGATCATTTTGCCTCCACCATCCTGTCTTGATAACCCAGTCCCTAAGGGTATTCACAGAACTGGTGTGAGCAAAGCATGGGAAGAAGGGTGTTCACAGACCTTGCCTTCTTGATCCAGGCTCAAGGATGGTCCCAGCTGGGTGAAATACAGACACATGATGAGACTGCTTGGCCCCTTCCCATACACAGCACAGTCGCGTCTGATCCCGTGGGATGATTCCACAACGCAGATGCTACTTGCAAAGGTATTGTCCATGTGGTACTCCTGGACCACGAACAGATCACCTGAGCTCTGGTCTTCACCCAGTACAGGAAGCTGTCACGAAGGCCAGGTTACACTCTGCCCTGCATGATATGGAAACTCCTGCAGCTCACCACAGTGTACTTTTGTGTGCTTCCACTGCATGGGGAGCTGCATCTAGCTCTGATAATGAAACACACTGATATTCCCTGCTTCACTCCTGAGCATCAGCCTGAGTTCTCCTGGAACCCCTCAGCTCCTCCTTTCCACAGCACGGCATTTTGTAGGAACTCAGCCCTAGCCATGCAGCTAGAGCAGAGCCGTCCCTCATGCCTAGGTCCTATTGAACCTCTCATTGACTTTGCAAGGCTTAGACTCAATCACTCCATTTCTCCAGTCCAGCTGTAAACAGACTATTGAAATTCCCACCCCACGGCTGTATTGGCACCAAGTGCCAACCTTAAAGAGGGTTTAAGAATCTTTGCTAAAGGTGGCACAGAAGGGCAAAGGTTAATGATAAATTGGCACAGTTCTGCTCATTAGTTCTTGTAGAGGAAGAGTTCAGAATAAGTTAAACCCCAACACATGAATTTATTTCTAGAGCTCTTTCTGAAATTGCTCCTTCATATTGGTGCCAATAAATCTTACATTCCAGCCATGCTTCTCTAATAGATACAGGCATAAATTCTTATTTCTAGTTGGCCAGATTCATGACAAAGAAAAAGGAAAGAATAAAGCAAAAGCTGCAGCTAGCATTTATCTATCTCCATCGTGCACCCTTCTTCCTCATTACTCCTGCAGCTCTCATATTTAGAGGCAGCCAAGCTCTCCACATGCAGCTTTAATGGAACACCTATCCCCCAGCATCCAACTGCAGCATTCAGCTGGGACCACAGCTGCAAATAAAAACCATCGTGCACTTCCCGAACAGACGCAGCAACGATAGTGTGGATAATACCTTGTACCGCTGAAACAAGAGCCATCTAAAGATTCCAAAGTGCTTTATAGACATTCATAATTTAAGACAACCCACATCCTCCTAAAGGTGATACTGGATCCTTGCTTTGTAGATGAAGAATAGAGGCATTAAAAGATTAAGGGATCAAGGGGCGCGGAAGAGTAAGGCAGCACTGAACAAGGTCCTCCTCACAAGCCCATACATCACAGCAACTAGGCTTGTGATGGTTTCTGCAGGCACTGTAACCATTGCCGTGTGCTTCTGAAGTTTGCTTTATCAATTTCTTTGTTTTGTTTCGTTTCCTAAATTACTTTCTTAGATGTCGTTATCCCATCCCTGTCACCCTCACCATCTTCTCTGATCTGAACACTATCGTTTCATACCAGTACCAAGTACGCAGTCCATACCAAAGCCTTGGTGAAACAGCTACAGTGTTTTAGCTCTTTTCTATACATTAGATATTACTAATAAATTACCCTCCTTTTACTGACTTTCCTGCCCAGGCTGATGCTGTACAAGTTATGGCTTTAATGAGATAAGCTATCCTTTCCAGGAGGAACCTGGGGTACCCGTCTTGTTAAGTGGGGTCTAGGGTTTTCTAGCCTAGGGTTTTCATCCAGCACAGGTTCTGTTTACTGAATAACCCCTGAAGTTTCAGACCCCAATTTAAAAGTTTTAATTGATGCATACAAAAAAGTTAGATGAGGCACTGTCTCTCCTGATAGACCTCTCCCTGCAGACCATGAGACTGGGGAGTTTGAAAGAGCAAAGATTTTGCTCTTCCACTTCACTGCCATAAAACTTCTCACTCTAATTAATCCCAGTGAAATGAAACACAGCAGCCTAACGGATTCACCTGTTGTGGTGCAAAGTGCAAAAAGGCTGACTGAGTACACAACTTCAGAGGTGCGGGTTGGCTTTTCTAATGCACCTCTTTAATGAGCATCTTGTACATCAACATCACAGAGCACAGGACAGGCCAGAGAGACAACGGCAACAAAAGGCTTCTCCAATACTAGATAGAGGTGAAGCAGCACTGCAGTACGCTGAATTATAAATGAGAAAAGCAAATGTAAAGACAGCCTGTCTCATGAAATGCCAAAACCAAATACAAGGCTTACTCCAGCCAAAGTACAAGCTGAAAATAGAGAATCCAGTTTGCTTCTGAGCTGACCTGAAACAAAAGGCACAGAAAAACTCACACTGAAGGAAGAATACTGGAAGAGAAACCAAACCTACAAAATGCCTCAGGAATACAGTGGTATTCTTGTAAGGGCAATGGTTCTCCTCACTCCAAGTCACAGGTGTAACCAGGCGTAGTTATACCAAGAGGGGAGGGGACACGTTCCCTGCTGCAGTGGTCTCATTTGATGCGTGCATGGTTCCAACTTTGGGAGAAGTGCTGGGTACAGTTAACACATCCTCTGTGGTCCTTTCCACTGCTGTTATGCAGAAGCTGTCACTCTGGCAACTTTTAAAACTGGATACTTATAAAGCCTACCAGAGGACTATCAAGGGGGCAGACAAAATAGCTTAGTGAAAGAATGACCATTACAGCTATTTACTTAGGCGCTTCACTGAGCATAAATAGGTGTGAATCACAGCAGGCAGACAACCACTGCACCTCTGAGCCAGCTGCTGGCCGCCTCCTCCCCTTCCTACCCTTCCCTCGTCAATGGCTGAAGGAGGGCAGAATCAAACTCTGCCCTTCCCCACAAGTTCACAGTAGGAATAACTCCTGCGCAGGGATTGTTCTAGCTAAAATCTCAGGCCCATGACTCTGGCTGAACAAGGGGAAGACACAGTCCTTGTACAAGGTGATGAAGTCACAGCCTATCCCCTGTCCAGGAATGCCCAACCTCTAACTTGTAGGCCAAGACAGGGACAGGAGCAGAACCAGGCATACGCACCAAGGACTAGAGGAACAAAGCAATGCATGGTGCTAAGACTGGGGATGTGTGCTTTTATGTGCATCTTCAGGTGCCTCCGTTGAGCAATTCCAAGAGTGCCCATGAGCTACTTGCTGGTCTCTGTTCTTATCCAAAACATAAACCTTCAGATTACAATTTCATCAAGACAGAGCAGTACCTGAGACTAAACAGAAATTAGTTAGAAGTTCATGGAGCTCGAGAGCAGGGACATCCTAAAAGACAGAATTTTCTCCACCAGAGATCAGTAAAACTTCTTCCTCAAGGTTATACCAGCAATGTGATGAGGACATATCCACCAGTTAAGCTGTAGGCTGACAGCTCAAATTCAATTGCAATACTTAGCTCTTGTGTTGTGGTTTAACCTGACAGGCAGCTAAACACAACACAGCCGCTCGCTCACACCCCCTCCAGTGGGATGGGGGAGAGAATTGGAAAGGCAAAAGAAAGTTCATGGGTAGAGATAAGAAGAGTGTAATAATTCAATAATAATAATAATGAGAACAAAGAAAGAGAGAAACAAAACCCAGGAAAAAACAAGTGATGCAACCGCTCACCACCCACCAACCGACACCCAGCCTGTCCCTGAGCAGCGATCGCTGCCTCCCAGCCAACTACCTACAGTTTATATACTGAGCATGATGTCATATGGTATGGAATATCCCTTTGGCCAGTTGGGGTCAGCTGTCCCAGCTGTGCCCCCTCCCAGCTCCTTGTGCCCCCCGCAGAGTGTGGGAAGCTGAAAAGTCCTTGACTAGTACAAGCACCACTTAGCAACAACTAAAACATCAGTGTGTTATCAACATTATTCTTATACTAAGTCCAAAACACAGCAGTACAAGCTAGTAGGAAGAAAATTAACTCTATGCCAGCCAAACCCAGGATATCTTGATAAGTATACACAAAAAATGATACCACAAATGACAGTAAATAATTGTGCAGTAGGATTGAGCAGAGACAAAAGACGAACAATATTATGGAGATGAAATAATGATATTTTACACTTCAAAAGAGTACA
Source organism: Phalacrocorax carbo (assembly GCF_963921805.1). Lineage (NCBI taxonomy): Eukaryota > Metazoa > Chordata > Aves > Suliformes > Phalacrocoracidae > Phalacrocorax > Phalacrocorax carbo. The sequence goes on from NC_087528.1 coordinate 5,050,573, forward strand.
ATACAAAGCCAAGATTTTACTGATGGACTTTAGGTAAGGAATTAGTCATCATTGTACAATAGCAATTTGACTATCCTAGCACAGGACATGTCACAAGAAAAATGATTCAAAGCTTGGCCGCATTTTAGCTGTATCAACTGAAGTTGTACAACACAGTATAACATCAGATAGCAAAACTTATTCCAAGCAAGTATTTATATAGTGCTATTAAATGACAAGGATTTGGTTTAATTGGTGAGTAAATGAAGCTAGAGGTTGCTAAAGTAGTCTCTTGCAACCAAGAAGATCACTGGGGCAGAACAAATTGTTTTACTCTGTTTTGTGTGTCTGCATTTTAAGCCTTCCAGACACTATAGTAAATGAAATAATAACATTGTATAATGAAGATGGGTTGAAATAATGAGTTTGGGGTGAGAGGGTGAAGCAGTGACTTGTGTAGCAGTATTTCACCAGGGAAGTAGAGAGAAGCTGACAGAGTTTCTGCTTGGAACGGGATGAGGAAAAGTGGATCACTGCAATAAACTAATGGAAATCCTCCAGAAACAAAGGCAGCAGTTTAGGTATGTAGGACAGCTTTAGTCAGACTCAGTGAATTGCTGCAGTACCAAGAAAGTTTAGTGGTAATGTAGGCAAGAGTCAAAGCTCTAGGAGATGGGGAAAAAAGGGTTTGGAAAGCAGAGACAGACAAATCGAGACTTTTTTATAAACTTTCATGCAGCACTCACTTGAATGGACAAGGCACTGTAGCAGCATCCTTTCCAACAGAGCCGACCCAGAGACAAGATCAAGAGGCTGCTCTGGCAACGTGAACACGTCCTCACAAGTACTGAACACTTCCCTCAGCATCTCTGTTAGCGAAGCTTTACTCCTCCACGTCTCCAAAAGAAGTTGCAAACACCATCTGAACAGACCTATGGGCCAGGATAATTTACACCAGCTGGAAATCTGACCCACCTATTTAATGCAAAGGAATAGTCATGACTTCTTTCCAGCTGCATTGACCAAGATCTCTCCAACCTACTTTGAGAACCCTCTAGGCCTTGGGATATCGACCACAGAAAACTGAGTGGAAATCCCCAGCCAGGAATAAAACATTTTTAAAATAAATGGTTCTTGAGGGAAGAAAAAAAAAACCCCAAAAGTAAAAAAAAAACACAAAACAAAACAAAAAAAAGAAAGTAAAGAGGGGGAGGAGGAAGAAAGGAAAAGGTTTGTAGTTGTGAGATCATAAGAGTCCAACCATGTAAGTGATGACTAAGTGTAATCTTGTGTTTCAACAAGTTGAAGAAAAACATGTTTTTGAAACTGTTGAGTCTGGTGTTCCCAGCCAACAGATATTCTTTTTTTGGCCTGCAAGTGACCCTTTCAACTTGGGCTCTTCTCCAGCCTGTAGGTCCACAGCAATGATTAGAGAGTAGAAAATCCCTGCTACTGGCCAGCTGTGCTCCAAATTACCTTACTCAACTGTGCCTATAAATGTAATTGCTTGTTTCCATGGAATTGCATCAGAATGACCTGCTCACCCCACGCATAATGCATATATCTGTGATCTCTGTCTCTGTAGATAAAAATCTCTTTCTTCTGCACATGTGTGAAAGCACTATGAGGACAGAGTCAATTCTTCATTAACCAGGGAAATGGAGGGAGCAGATAAACCAGATACAGCAAAATTGTGACAAGTGCAAAGTGTAGGTAAGTTATGTCCTAAAATGTACAATAAGAATATGGAAACAGGGAAGAGTTCAGTGCTGCTGCTGACTATAGACATCATGTATCAACATAAACAGGCAGATGTACGCCAGGCAGCACAGCACGCATGGATATGGCACGCTGAGCCCAGCTCGACATCTCCAGCAGTTAATTACTACGGGACAGTCTGTCAAGGGATAACTACAATTCACACTGGTGGTGTACAAACAATGTGGGAAAACACTGTAAAAACACAAGTCCCACCTCAGGTGGCAGCAGAAATGTGTCCTGCTAACCTGGAGGAAGTGCCTTCCAAACTGAGTAACCGAGCTGCCTCAGCTCAGGCTCTCCTTCCCAAATTCAGTTAGCGTTCACTCCTTTTCATGCCCCTTTTCTCCTTCCCAGCTCTTCCACCACAGGCTGGAGGAACTGGTACTCGCAATTCCTATGGTAAATGAATGCTGTTCCATCCCAAAGCAGCCCACAGTAGAGCAGGCTTTCCTGTGGTCCAAGCAAAGGGGAAAGTCAAGTACAAGCAGAGGCATAGGAGGAGGATGTTTTGGTGGCTCCAATAAGAGAAGAGTGCCCTGGTGCAAACTGCAGTTTGGGTCACAGCGCAGGAGGGGAAGGAGACGACTACAAAGCCTCAGATGGCTAGAGGACAATGTTTGGCAAGAGCCTGGGTGCTCTAGGTAGAAAAATTTGGATCTAAGACAAAGGAAAACCATGGTTCAGTTTCAAGATGGGTCAGGTCAGTCATGAAAAGAGATACAGACATAGAGGAGGAGAGGTGAGAATTCACCTACTTTGCTTCTAAAAGAAAAGCCAGAGAAGAAGAAAATCAACTAAATGTAACAGCCAGTGAAATAAGTAAAATGCCTGGGAGGCTATTTTCTTAGTAACAATCTAATGTAAGCAGACCTTTGTATCAGGACATAAATGTGACTTCCACAAAGATGTAAGAGAACTCCCTTCATTCAAAGGCTGCCGTAGGATGGATGTTTTCACTGCGCTCCCTCCCTGCCCCACCGGACCCACCACCATTTCCTGTCAGGCCCTTCACATGGCAGGGCAGTCCTGCTCCTGACAATGACTGAGGCTCAGGACTATTGTAACCAAAAAATAAAATATGTTCCCATTAAAAAATGTGGATAATAGCAATTAATTCCACATTTTTGTGAATAAATATCATGTGTTTTGTGCCAAAGCAATTTGGCTTGTTCGCAGAAGCTAACAGTGACACATAAATCTATTTTCCTTGTTGCTCAACAGACCATCTCACTCTGCTGACCAGATTTTGCAGTGGAAGAGGTTTTTTCTTTCTATCTTTCAGTCAGCACTGTAAATGGCACTTACAACCCATCTTCATGTCAACCTGTGCGTTACAAAACTAATTCAAAGCTACTGAAGTCAAGGTAGTCCGGTGAGTGCTTGGGGTTTTCACCAACCACTGTCACTGATGACTTTCCAAGAGCTGCCCCACCATTTCCCAGGAGTGATGTCACTTGACTGGAGTCGATGACCAGGATCTCTCCCCTCTCCTGTAGCCAAACCCAGCAGAACAGATGCGCTGTGAGCATCCCTGCCGCCATGGCTACGCTGAACAACCCGTCCTGCTCTCCCTGTTGCACGGCCAGGAAAGAGCTCTCCCCTGGCATCTGTGATCCTGGGTTAGTGAGTAACAAGGATGGACCAACATCTGAGCAAAGAAAAGTCAAGCCATTCAGAAGAAAAACTAATATACCCCTGTCTTTTTCCAGCTGTATTTACTTTGTTTTACTCCACTGATTTCAGCATATGGAATTGTAGAAGTGTAAAACCAAAGTAAAACTGAATGGACTCCGGCTGTTTTGAAGCTTTACAGATGTTTGCTGGCCTTACGTGGGAGATGCATCACTATTTTATTGACCAAACTCTTTTTTGTTTTAATATGGAAAATCTCAGTGGCACTTCACTCCATTTGTCTTTTTTTTTTTTCTTCTTTAGTCATATGATAATGTACACTTATAACCGGTGAATCATCCCCCCGAAAAGTCATACAGAGAAAAATAGCTCGTATGTATGCCTCAGCGGTCAATGAATCATTGACGACAGGTATAATGGGAATAATTATATACTGCTGAGAAACTTTACCCAAAGCCCAGCTCAGAAGGCTAGTTTCAAAACTTCTGAGTCGTGCAGTTGGATCCAAGGTTGCGAGTGCCAGGTTAGGAAACAGGAGAATTTCAGATTTGTGTTACTGCAAGGAAACATCCTCTCCAAGTGTCTGTTATGTGTTGACAAATTGTTTATACTTAACCAAGCAATAATAATGAACAGTCTAAATAGACATTGATTTTTATGTTTTATGTTTTTAATTCACTTTTAGTGGGAGAATATCCTGGCAACAGAAATATGGATGTCAAGCTTTGGATGCCAGCCACTGCTTTATAACTATGCTATTTTAAGCAGTAATATGTATTATTTGGTATAACAACATATATTTTTAGGGTCTAATCCTGGAAGTTCCTACTCCAATCCAGAGAATTGTCTGGTTCTTGGATTGGAGACTCCAGTCTTCCAATCAAAGTTTCTGGGATTACGCATATGAATGCGAATTTGTAGCAGACGGTGTCCAGTCAGAAAAAGGTTCCAGTCTCAATGCAGTTTGCCTGCTGCCTCCTAGAAACAGTCAGTTGAAATACAAATGTGACGCAATTGCTCCAGAACACAAGTGTAAAACCCCTCTGTAAGCCAGCTCACAGAAACATACAACTTCAAGAAGACATGTCCATTGCGTCAAGCCCAGCTATAGAAGACGGCTTTGACACTCCCGTGCAGTGACATTACCCATTTTGAAGAGCGTATATTGCACAGAGTAGGCAGGACTGCCTAAGAGCCTGCATGGGCTGCTGACTCCACTTTTCAGATGGATTTGTATCCTGGGCTGAGCTCAGTCCGTGCCAGCTCTGGCAGCCCCCAAGCTTTTGCACATCTTTAATCAATGTGGAGCCAGGTCCCACAATCACCCTTGCAGGCAAAGACAGCAGCTATTTTTTCCTCATAGCTGCTGAAGCCTGTTTAGAGAGAAAAGATGCACGAGTGTGCCCTCTCACAGTAATGTACCTGCGTCCATTCCCATCGGGGTACGATATGAATTCTCTTAAAGTGCAGAATTTCTCACTCAAGGAAAACTAACAAAATGGATTTTGGATTAATCAGATCTGCCACGTGGAGCATAAGCCCTGCCATCTGCCAACGGCAAAGAGTAGTCCATAAGCACCAAATATGCTCTTCCCCCCCAAATATCCCAATGGTGCAAGAAAATGGTGATCAGCACCTTCCTGCTCCAGTCACAGCAGTACAGTGCTGGACACCAGCACCAGCATTTAAGTCAGTGATGCGATTATCACCCGTGCCTGGGAGGAGAAGGTGGTTACAGGAACTCCTTCAGTGGAGAGAAATAGGCACCTTCTGAGAGCAATTCATTTGATCCATCTTAGACGTCTGTCTTAGGATAAGCCGAATCGCCCTCTGGAGGTTCCCATTTCTCCTTGTCAACTGCAAAGGGAGCACGGCTCCAGCTGTGACCAGCTCAAAGATAAATGTCTGATTTCTGGACGCCTTGAGTTAGAGCAGAAATATCTCACCCTTAGCTGGGAAAGCAGTTGAAAAGAGATGAGTGGCTCCTGTTGCATTTCTGGGAAATGTGAGATATTATATGACCTGTTAATTTATTCCAGAGTTTCCCTTTATGCTTTAACAATACTGTTCAGTATTCAATTCAAGTCATAACGCTTAATGGCTTGTGGTCAGCTAAGCTTATCCTGCATTTCTATGCCAGCTTTAAAAATAAACAAAGCTGTGTCTACTGAATGGCACAATTAGAGCGATTTATCCTGCTCCTACCCCAAAACCCGTACCAGAACATACAAATACTACTTCAGTTCAAATCAGAGGAGATGGTAAAGTTCTTTACATCCTGCTGTAGAAGACTGCGAGAGTTGAACGGTTTGTTCAGATGAGAACATCACTCTTTAGGGGATCTGAACACTGGGGACGGCTTCAAATTGACACTCTGTTCGCTTCAGAAATGTCTAGTGGCCTCAGATAAGATCAGAGATGCAATGTGTGAGGGGCTGCACAGTTACTTAGGACTTGTTTCCACCACTGAGTTAACTCAGCTAATAATGTCAGTCTTGTCCTCAAAGTACCACTCATACAGAAAAGCTTTGACTTTGGAGGGTGATTTTAATAGGGGCTAGTTATCCTACATAGAAGCAACGTGGCATCATCACGTATGAGCTACCCCACTGTCAATTCCCTGTACGGCTCACTGGAGAACAGTTAGCTCCACTGCAGAGTTAACCCCGTGCTGCAGATAATCACCCTAGTAAGAGAGAATCCCTGTCCTGAAGAATTTACAACCAAAACCCACACACAAACCATGGCAGGAGTCACAGAGACAAAAGCGGTATAGCAGCTCTTACAAAAGCATGTTGGTGGCACAGCTGGGAACAGTATTTAATACCCAGCTGATGAAAAAATAAAACAAACAATCCCCAAAACCCAAAAACTTGCTGAAGGCACTCCATATCTCAGGCAATGGGAACAAAAGTCAATCCTCTTCAGCCTAGAGATACTTTTCTATCTCTCAGTGTTGCCAGCTCTTAAGTAAAATTGAGATTACAAAATTGTTTGAAAGTAAGATTCAAGGCTGACAAGCTCACTCCGAGATTTACCCCTAAGACCCTCAGTTTCTCTGCAGGCCTCTTCCACTATCCTGTTTCAGGCGTCAGTGGAACAGACTTCTCCTGTACACAGCTCGGTCACTAAGTAGTCACCCTGTATTTAGACACTGCCTGAGCACTAGCCTGAGCATCAGTGAGTTACACAGCCAAACGTCAAACTCTACAGAAGTCTTAAGATGTAAATGAGGACCAGCCACTGCAGGTGCCGACAAGGGATGGAGCTCTCCCAGACATGCGATGTTAAAATCCTAACATACAAAGTATGTGCCAAGCCAAGCCACTCTAGGTAAGCTCACCAGTAAGCCTTCCTCCTTGGCATCTGCATCACCTCAGAGGACACCCTCCCTTACAGGGTCTATGCACATTCAGCTGCTTCCATCACAATTCATGAAGGTAGATTGTAGTTTCTTGGCCCCAAAACAGTTCTCTAGACATACCCAGCCTATGAATCTGCTACACGGACCTTCTCCATGTGCTCAGCTTCCTGGTTTAAAAGCCATTAGCCAACTTAAATATGTCAATTTCTTAAAAATCCTGTTTTAATTTAATTTTGTCAGATATGACTGTAACTATTTAAAGCTCATTTGTGGGTTGTGTGCTTTCAAGAATAAACCATTCCAAGAGACTTCAAAAAGCTTCCATTTATCCTTTACTGTTTCTCTGCCCTTCTGCACCTTTCCCACCAGCTGCTGCAACACTGTCTGCCACCCCACCTCCTCCTGCTCCCGCATCCCACGTTCAGCGGGCTCCTCTGCAGTCAAAAGCTTTCTCCTACCTAGTGGTGCCTTTGTGAAAGACAAATAATTTCTGTTTGTTACATTCAGAAGGGAATTGTTTGGCCCTGCCTTTAAAAATGTATGGCATATTTTCAGGGCCTATCTTTTATACCCTTTTTTTGGAAATCTGTACAATTATGATCTTAGGATGAAAGCGCATTTTTAGTAGATCATGCAATGAGGCAGGCCATTTTATCCTAAGTGTCTCTATGGAACTTTGAGTGGTTTCTTAAATCTATCATAATAAAAGCACAGAACTGAACTACGAGGCCATCTCCAAAAATTCAAGCTCTTTTCCAATCTAAACCAAACCCTGTTTCTGCTAAACAGAATGCAGTTGGCACATTTGAGGGCAAGAGGATGAGGAAGAGAGGGAATATCTTAAAATATATTTTCTACATACTCTTCCCTATACTAAGCTATATAATTCAGGTTTCACTCAAATGAAGACTCCTCCCATGGCACACTACCCTCTCTTTCCCTCCTGCCCCATGAAAAGCAGTAGTTAACTACCGAGTCCTTTGCTTCCTCCTTTAAACGTCTCCAGCATCTATAGTTCCCACAGTTATGTCCTTGTAGTCTATAGACTCATATCTGATAATATCAAAGTTCTTCTACAGCGTCTTCTGAAGCAGGATTTCCAAGCTGTGCAGTGAATATACATTCATTTGCAGATCAAAACTGCCATCGTCATTACATTAAAATCGACCCGGTCAATCTAATACAACACAGATTCAGCACAGCCTTTGCATCCAGTCCTATGAAAATCATCTGCTGAGTATCTTCATTTCATGGAGAGGGCTCTGAAACTCCTCGGTGACTCCTGCCAACCTACCAGCATCGCTGCCTAGTTATGGGGACTGGTGACATGCGGCTCTTCTCTCCCATGACCTGTGTGTCCCACGAGAAAAAAATTAAGAGATAAAAAAGAAGAACACCCAGCCTGTGGAAGGGCCCTTGCTCAAGGTTTGGAAGAGCAATCCTTCTTCTTTTCTGGAGGACAGAGCGGTGCTCAGAGCATGTGGTAAAGGTGCCACGCAAGCACACGAGATGAACGAGGGCATCTGGCAGCAGTGTCTGATATGACAGCGTAAACCCAGGTGCTGCTGGCACAGCACCCGGCCTGCACTGCTGCCAAGACAGCGACACCAACAGCAGCAAACACTGCTACCATCCTTCCCTTAAACCTTCACAAACGCGCAAATGTGATGAGTTTTGTCAAAAGACCCTTGGTGCAAGAGACCCTCTGCACAGGGAGGGCAAAATCCCAACCAGCCTTTGCTCACATTTCCTGAGGACTACTAAAATCATGTGCTAATCCTGTCAAGGCTTTCTGCCCCCACTGCCAATGGTGCACACATAAATCTGCCTCATGCTTGCAACCACTGCAAAATCACATGCAGGAGAAGGAGCAGTCTTTTTTAGCAAGGCTCTGCTTTCAGGTTACCCTGCTGGGTCGTTACACACCCAGTCACAACATACTGAAATACAGTATCACGCCAGAACAGATTTGCAACAAATTCTCCTTCGAGCACCCAACAAGCCCCTTATCCCTGTCCCAGCCCAAAGTACAGCACAGCAGTGCTCCCGCCAGCCACCCGCAGGTGCAGCTGCACAGGCACCACATGAGCTTGGGGGAAGGATGGCACTCCAGAAATTCGGAAGGAGGAAGAGATAAAAAACCATATCCTCTTTTTAATCCACGTTTCACGTGCATGCTCTGGTTGTGAGCAACTCCCTGTTTCCTCCATAAAAATGAATGGAGGACCAAGTACCTGCCAAGGAGAGCAGCTACAGCATGCAGCAGGAAGAGGAAAGGAGGGGAGCACCACAAGCATCCTACCCTGCACTCCTGCTGGGACCACAGCAGCTGGTAGACTAGACGCTTTAACAAATCTGTTTCACAACATCTATTGCTCTAAAATGGAAGAAAGGGAAGGGGTGAGAGAGGTTGGGAGGACATAATTAAATTCCAATGGCAGGGACAGAGGCAGCAAAGTGAAAAAGTTTTGTTACTGGGAGTCAAAGGATTTACTCTGAAATCCTGGCCCCATGCACAAGGTCACTGGAATTCCTCAGCTTGCTGTTGACTGCTGCGTGGCTACAGGGCGGGCAAACTTCTGTGCCTCTGTATCCAAACCTGCAAAGGTAGGAATATGAGTATTTCCCCTGCTTCAGCAGGGCTTGTTGAGACTTGGAGGTTTGCAGTGTGCTGCAAGATCAAAGGATCAGAATAATATTACACATTCAGTACAGGTCCATGTACTATTTGCAACATCTGGAGGTGTGGCAGGTTGCTTAGCTTGCAAAGGAAAGCAGGAAAACAAAGATTTCACAAGCTCTTATATTGCAATTACTTCGGCTTGAAGTGGTCCTCTGAAAGATGGGCGTGCACGGCTGTTATCTACCAAAAAGCACTTACCTCAGAAGTACCAAAGTTTCAAGATTTGCCCTAATAGTACCGTAGAAGGGAGGACGCTGAGCTGGTTCTTCTCCTTGTGAAAACACAGTTTTTTCTTAAGTTTCTGAGTTGCCTCTCAACCATTTGCCCCTAGCACACTTCTCACTCTCTCTTTCTTTCTGTGGTCCTTCAGTTTGTTGGGAAACAATATAAATCCTGGCATTCAGAACGCTGCCACAGGTTGTGGTACCCTGAAAGGTCTCATATTTCTGGAGAAGTAATGACACTTTTGCTTGTCACAGTAAGCCAAGGTCTTTCTTACAGCAGACACAAACACAGAAGAAAATAAATGTATTCCAGGAAAGCGCAGCGATGAATTCACAATTACAAATGGGAATCGGTGTATTTGTAAACACATACAGACAAAAATATACGACACAGATCTCTTGTTCCAGCTACCACAAAAGGTCACTTAAATTAGACACCTGGACTGGGGACCTCTGGTAGATGGACTCTGTTCTCCCTCTTCTGCCTTCAGAAGCTCATGCTGCTGCCAGTACACCCACACCGGGTGGGCTCTGTCCTCCCTGGAGCTCCTTGGGTCCACAGTCTCCCAGGCTCCTGCTGCCCCATCAAATGAGGGGTTTGCTGTTCACAGTAGTTTCAGGATTTTCACATTTCCTAACTTGGGTATCACAACAAGCACACAAGTATCTCACTAAAAGCAATCTCCTACTTGCTGTTAATTCTTCCTACCCACCACACATGAGATACTACAAACACCAAAGACAGCACTGATGTTCCCACAGACACGCACACATATGTCCGCAGATCTTTTGTCTGGTTTAGGGGCTCCAGTTGCCACACCCCTCTTTTTTTTTTTTAAATTTAAGTATCTTAAAACATTTAGCAGTAAAGTGTTTGCCAAAGATTAAATGTTGATCCAGTGCTCAACAAAACCGACGAGTCTTTCCATTGACTTCAATAAGCTTCACAGGAACACGCACAGGTCACGCAGACTCCAGCCGGAGCACTCAGCACTTGGCAGGCTCAAGACCTGGTCTTGCCAATGCAAGCAACTAGGACAAAATGGAAGCAAAAATCAGGAAAGGGGTTTTTTTTATAATTTACCTAGGCTCCTGATTTAGGGCTAAGACACACAGCGAAAAATTTATAAGAGGTGCAGAAAATGCAATGAAATAAAACTGCAAAACACAGCTGCCAGGGAAGGTTGGGTTTGGTTCTTTAGAAAAAAGCACATTATCAGAAAATATGACCAAACTGAGGAAACCTATGGCGGGAACCTGAGATGCTGGAAATTACTAAGACTTTTACATGAGTATTGCAAGAATATGAAGTCTTACACAAAAAAAGAAAAAAAAGGCAAGCAAGAAATGTCTTGCTTGCAAAACTTTGGAAAAGTGGTCAAATGAAAGTCCACATTAATGCCAGCATTACCCGAGATCCTCATTACAGAAACAATACTCCCAAGCAGGCAACAGCAATGCTGAACTTTACTCAACAGCAAGGACAGCCAAGATTTTATAAAAAAGTTTCTCAGCTGATGCAGACAGCAAATAAGCCTTTTGGGAACGATGCCAAATGCAAGAGGAAGGACGATGAAACCAGATCTGAAAGAACCAGGAAAGAAGTTTACATGGATACTGCCTGCAAGTTTGACAACAGGACTGGAACGCCACACCCTCCACCCCACGCACACACAAAAAGCCATAGGTAGCTCTACACCCCACGACCTGAAACTGGTCGTCTCCTGGCTGGCATGATGCTGGAAGGCTTTACCATCGAGGGGCCCAGAATGGAACAAGCTACACGGTGTCTTAATCTGCTGCCTCAGTCAAGTAGAAAGAGGCATTAAAAAGCTCAGTGACTACAAACCGAATCAAAAATTACTGAGACAGGAAATAATGCAGAAGCTCTTCACACTAATTAACAATTGTATATGTATGCTGTGGGACATGGTAGCTGGTCCCTCACCTGAAGTCTTTCAAGCTGAAGTACTTCAAGGGTCCAATACGTATCTGGAATATTAGAAATTAATTTCCTTCTAACTCTATGAGGTCCTTTTTTGATAAAAGAAGCTTAAATTGAGACTGGATGTTGTTCTCAGAGATACATTCTGGTTCAGCCACGTGCTAATGGCTGTAATGCAGAAAACAGTGGATGAAATGCCACAGGCTGTAATACGCAGGTGTTCAGGCAAAAGAATCACAGGGGTCCCTATGGGCCTTGAAATCAGTGAACTGTGCAGAGAGCAATTAAACACTCTCACAATTGGAGATTACTTTGGTTTCCTTTGCTGAAAGCCTCAGAGTGCAGCTGGTTACCTCTTACTCTGAAGTTCTGCTCAGCAACCCTGAGCATGACAACAGAATAGAATCCAATGGATATGTGTGTATATATATACACACACACACACACACGCACATATATATGGCCTTTCTGTGTGACACCATGGAACAAAACAAGAGAAAAGGGATCAGAGAGATAAAGAAAGATAAGATCTCATGGAGCATTTGCAGCTGCTCAGACCGTGTACCACAGCGCAGTGACCTACCAATGCCACGCTCTGTGGTGATGCTCAAGTCAGAGCTTTGAATTCGCAGACAAGTAACAGCTAAAGAGAAATTACCATTCAAGTAAATTGAGATCCGGGACTCGGGGAGCTCTCTGCATCCCTTCTACCAGGCTGTTACTGATAAGTAATTCTACCAACTGAATTAGTTGAGCCAGCAGTTCAAACCAAAATGTGTCCTTATGCCCACTGACCAAAGAAATTAAGCTTTGCTCAGTAGCCTGTACAGAAGTATTGTTCTGATTTGAGAAAGCATCTCTATTCACAAAAGCACTCAGAAACATGCTTAAAATTACACTGTGTTTACATGTCACCCTGAATAATGAAGGTCTTAAGCATATACTTAAAAGCTTTCTTATGCTGGGTATTTGGAACTATACTGGGGAGTCAAGGAGAAAAAGAATATGCTTGTCCTTCTGCCAGGTCTTTTAAGGAAGACCAAAAAAAAAAACCAACCCCAGATATCATTAAATAGTAATATCATGCTGTGAACATAAACTGAAAAAAATGCACTCATAGAAGATTGTGGAGCATGGAGATTTACAAAACTATATGTTGAAATGAGAGACAAAAAGGATACTGGAGAGTCTAATGAGCACAAAGGAATGCGACACTGCACCTGTATGGCATTTCTTACACTAATATTCAGTGAGAAACAGGTGTCCTCATCTCCCAGAGAGAGAAACTGAGGTAAAGAACAGTTATATGACTTGCAAAATGCTGTATCAGATCTGGGAAGGCGCCCTGCAAGGCTGACTCATTGATCTCTGCACCAACACACCAGCAAGGCAAATTGTTTCCGAGCCCAAAAGGAACTAGGGCCAGGGATGCCACTGTTTGCCGTGATCGCGATCATGTGTCAAGGTCTTACAGATACCTGTTTTAGTAGAGAGGGTGACTATTTCTTCTAAAAAGTTTATAGTACAGCAAGCCCACATATCTTACAGATCCCGAAGTCTCATCTGGAATGAAGCAGTATCAATTCAGACTTTATTTAAACATATTGTTTAAATACAGTTTATCCCTCTTGATGCTGGGTTGAGAAGTTCAGTCTTTCAAGTGTACTTTCTTACCCCCAAATTTTATTCTATTTAGGAACTACCTGAAAATACATGAATGCAGAATTAAGTGCTCAGATACCTTAATCCTATTATCAGTAATCTATGATGTTTTTATAGGACATTAGACTGACGCGCCTCTCGGAATGTACACACCATGCCACAGCAGTGCAGCGGTGTCTGGGAATAGCTGTGAGAGGGCCCGTATGAGCTTACTGTGCCAATGCATAATGTACACAGCGTCAGTATCTGGAAAGAAAGCTCCTAAACATCCTGAGCCAAGAGAATTAAAAGCAAAATGTATAGCTCAGCTATATATTTTCATTTTTATAACATTCTGTTTCTCTGTGACAAACAACATCTTCCTTCAAATTCACAGTTCAACTTCATATATGTTTGTCCTCTGACCAACATTATTTGCTGTTTCTGCTCAAAATCATCTCCCATTGTTCCCTACATTAGCTCCTCTTGGTGAAATACCTAGTATGGTCAAATGAACAATGAATGGCAAACTTTCTAAATTTGAGCATAAACTTGTCCAGGAGTAAACCTTTTAAGGACACTTTAAGGAGATAGAAGCTTAAATTCCATTTTCAACAGTAATCTAGGGCCAGATTGTAAGGGTGCGTTGGCATTTAAAGATTTAGAGCAGTCCCTATTTTTATCCTAAATGGCTATATACCCTTCAAAAATCCAGCTGCTGCAAACCAAACACTGTTTACGCTGAGTGGGAGAGGAGGGCACAGAGATCTCAGAAATAGCTACACAGTCCAATCCATTCACATGCTGAAGGAAAAAACCATACAGGACTAGAGGCTCAGGCCTTGCAAGCCACATACCCGTGCTAGCGGCGCTTTAACAGCCCAGGATAACTGCTCAGTGCCACAACTCCACTTTCCAGAGTTGGGCTGGCTAGTGCTGTGCTTCACTGGCCCCAAGTCCTTCTGAAATGGGCTGCCAAAATCTCACCTCACACCCACCAACCTCCTTCTCTCCTTAGTACAGCTGAGGGTCATACCTTTAATAAAAGCTAATCTCTAATAAACAGCTAATAGAGAGTTTATATGTGATCATCAGCTGTTACAAACATTTACAGGCAAGAGTTGTGCGTTGCAGAATCTCATCATCCGTAGAGGCTCTCCAGCCCAAATGACCCAGCAATCAGCAGTCAGTTGCTCTCCAACCACTTATTGATCAGTAAAATTTACTAAACTAAACTGCTTTCGACTGTTTAACTGTTTACAAACTCAACTTACTTTTACAAGGAATGACTGAGAGGACTGTGAACACTACCAGTTTCAGTGGCATGAAAGGTCCCAGAAGGGAAATTCTGTGTATGGGGCTCTGCTGTACAAGGGTTAGAGACGGCTTTGTCCTTTGCAGAAGCCAGCATCAGACGACGCAGGTGTTGCTGTGCACACTGGCGCTCACTTCTCCTGCAGCTCCCTTTAGTGACAGTGTAAAAATGCTGGTTTTATTGATGGCACAAGATGCTCAGCCTAAGACAGAAAACCCTTTCATCAAATGCACTTATGCCTTATCCAGAGAAGACATCACGAATTAAGGACCTGATCCCTCAGCTCTGGGTCAAGAGTTCATGCAATTCAGTTTGTCCCCACTCAGCAAAGCAAACACACAAATACTGAACAGCAGTAAGACTAATAAGCCCGTGCTCCAAATTAACCATGTGCTTAAGTGTTTTCCTGATTGAATCTGGACTGCAGCCTGAGGACCAACAGAGCACCTTCTGCCACCTCCCAGCATGCAGAAGAGTACCTGGCTCTGAAGAGCAAGTGCCTCTACTGATTTCTGCAGCACTTTTCCTCTTGGGCAAGCATTGGCAAAACCCAGCTCAAGAGTACCACCTAGCCTTCCTACAACATTTTACAAACACTAATCAGTGAGCTCAACATCACCAAATTAGGTAGTTATCAGCTCTTGCACCTGACCTACAAAAGACAGATTTAAAAGACTGATTGATGACTAGGGTAGGTCTAGCCCCGCCACACATTAAGGAGTGCCAGAAATACAAACCCTTCTCCTGTGTCCCACAAAGCCTGTGCTTACAAGGCAAACGCCCCTCTCCGTCCTCTTCCCATGCTCTCTGCAGGAGCTTTGCTACGTGCACTCCCTCTAACAGCCGTGCTGGAGCTGAGCCAACATGACTGACTGACTCAGCAAGGGATGCTCAAGCCTTTGCTTGGGGTGAGATTCACTGGTATCAGTCCCCTGCCAGTGATACATCTCAGAAAGGTGACCAGCTTGCTGCAGCTCTTTTTCCCCATAACAATGGACTAGAGAAGGTTTGCGTGTTTCAAGAATAATCACAGTATAATGTATCAGCCTACACTTAGTATTTTATACCCGTCCAAAACCCTTTGACTCATACACACTCAAAGTGATACTCAGCCTCCGCAAAGGCTCACTATGCCCACCAGTGACTGCAGTCACTCCTGAGCTGAAGCAGAACAACAAATAACATCAAACAACAGTATCTTATTACAGTTTAGCCTAGGAAATAGAGGATATGAACGCACTCCCAAAAATATAGGGCATGTTTTACACTGGTGGGTACCTACAGCCTAAAGCACAGTCTTCCCACATAGACTGGTAAGTGGGAAATATGATATAAAAGCACCTATGCAGTGTGCTGCAATCGTTACATCGTGCTGGCTAGGGGCGAGCCAAACTGAGCCTGGAAGCAGCTACGTTACCCTTGTAACAGCGTGGTCGCAAAGCAAGGGCAGCCAGGCAGCTTCTGGGCATGAGTTAGGAGGCCTCAGCAACGCTGGTTTGTGCCCTCTGGACTTAACTGGCTGTAACCCCTGATCGCTCAGGAAACCCTACTCCAATGCACAGTGTAAACATACCCAGAGTTATCCAACCTGGAATCGCGCCAGACCTCTGGCATGAAGTCCCGTTTACTTGGGGGGGTGGGGGGAAGGAATCAAGATGATCTGAGTGAACAAGAAGGGACACGTTGCAAAGGCAATGCAGGAGATTTGGGTTTTGTTCTTAGCTCCACCCAACCCTAGCGATGATAATCCTTTGTTTGCCTTTTTTCTCTATTTAGATTGTAAGTTCTTAAAGCACAGACAGTCTTTTGGTATTTGTTTATATAGAGTTTATACATCAGTCCCAGGGATTACTGCAATGATTAGAATAATCTTTAATGACCACAAATCACTGCAACCCCTGTTTTATGAATCCTCTGAGGACATGCATGTCAAAGAGGAGTTCAAAAACAGGCACTGAACTAATTACAAGGTATAAGATACACACGACAATATTTCTCCATGCCAGTGTCTGTCCAGTTTACCCAGCGAGGAATCAAATCCCTGTATTCTTGGCTGTAATCTACTTTCTAGATTCATGGAGACTGGCAAACGACCCTTAGTGTGACTGGGAACTCTGTGCCTTTCCTCCAGCAGGCTCACACTTGACAGAGAACTAAGAGAAGTCACTTCTCTTTTTGCCCTACTAAAACAAAATAACAACAACAGAAAAAAAACAAAACCAAAAAAACCACCTGCAACCAGAGAGAGAGAAACGCATCAACACTTCAGAGGAACCAAGACAGACAGAGCCTTCTTGTAACTGGGAGTTTTAAAATAAGAGTCGGAAGTCTAAGGCAGGGATGCTGACTTTAAATGTATACCTGGGGCACAGACAGGAGGAAAGGTGCCAGGAGTGGGAGGGACTTGCTGATTGGCATCTGTTAAACCCAGAGCTGCATCTTGAATTTGCTTTTCCTTTCTGAGCAGCAGCATTAAGAGGAAGTGCCGAGGGGTGGGGAAGAGAGCAAATGAGCAGCGAACTGTCACTCAGCCCAGGCAAACCCAGACCCCAGAATGAGCCTCATTACCAAATTTGTCTCCCCGGGACTGCTTGCCTTTCTCCAATGGCTGACCACAGCTCCTCCGACTTCATTCATCTGCTACAGATTATTTCAGCATAGTCCCAGAGCTAAAATGTATTAATAACTGAATTCCATAGTTACAAGTTTTTTCTAATCAACAAAACCCTGGCTCCAGGAAGTTTCCATCCTGTACATTTTCCAGGAGAAGTGGCATCGTGAATACTGCAAGCCCTGTTTTTAAAGGAAGCTTGGTTCCTTGCAGCCAGTAGCTGACCTTTCTTCAGTAACTATGCACTGGTTATGGGTGTCAAGTCCTTCCGCATACCCAGCTCACTGCTGCTCATCCAAAGGCCAATGGAGTGACCAAAAAAGCTTTCATCCCCTTTTTGCAGGCTTTGGCTCAGGCCATAGAGAAGCAGCCCTTTGCCCTAATGACTTGTGACACCTATTTCAGCTGCTTCTTGTACATCCGTGGCGTTACCCTTCCTCTCGCACAGCGCAGCCCTGCCGCTGCACTGGCTCCTGGGGAAGCAGAGTCAAATCCAAACAGTGCTGTTCTGAGATTAGTGCAGATGAAATACAGGTTTGCTTGTGTGTGCACTGCAGATCCAGGATTTGTTTAGAAAAATGACTCTGGTTTACTTCACATGTCCATCCCTATACACTCTTCTTCCAGTTGAGATAATTAATGTTCTTGCGAAAACATTGATTGGTCACTAATATTCATTCAGTCCCGTAGAATGAAGCTCATTTTGGTTCTGATGAAGTCAGTCCTGTTCAAGTAAAGTGTTTGTTTGCATTTAAGGTCTTACTGGATGTTAAGATGAATCAAGGTGCTTGAGGCTGTCAAGTTGAAAGCTTAATATCTTCAAATTGCTGCCCAGGTTACTTTGAAATATTTATGTAATGTACCTTTCCTTTCTGGCAAATTACCATTAATGGGAAAGGAGCTTAGAATTACCTAATAGAAGCACCAAAGTCCCTTTAATGGAAACAATTATTCATTCTAACCTTTTTTATATATATTATTTTTCCTGTAGTATCTTAAAAATACCTGCAATTCCAGCAAAATGTTTTATGTTAATCTAAACTCTGATTCCATCTTACTCATTTTTCTCAAAGCTGCTGCCTTGAGGAACCAGGCAAGGCAATAGATAAGCAGTGATTTCACTCTTCTGACTACGCGTTTGATGTGAAAAATCCTTTTGCTAATGTAGGCTGTTTTTAAAAAGGCTGAAACCACTTCAGTTGGAAAGCATACTATCATGGTCTGAATCCAAGACCTATTGAAGCCAAATGGAAAAATTCCAAAAACTGCTTCTCAAAAGGGTTAATAAGTCAACAGCAGATATTTTCATAAGGAGTTACTCAATTCTAAACAATTACCATAGTCAAAAAGGTCAACAGGCTTTCTCTTAGCTACCTAAAATACTCAATAACATGTTTATTCAAAGTTCAGATTTTTTTAAAAAAGCATCCATTTGAAGAAAATAGCAAGCTTTCAGTGAAATAATGAAGAACAAAATATTTCCATGCTGAAATGCCTATACAATCCCCTCCTCAAGGGGCAAAGTCTCCTATTGAGATTCATTTAAGAGAGCTACAGGAAACTATGGAATCTAAATTACAACGAAGAGGAAGGGTGGTTTGGACTGTGCCAGCAAGCAGGACATTCATGAGATATGGGTTAATTTCCCAATATTGCTGCAGACATCCCGCATGAGCGTGGGTGACTGCGTACCCTCTGCGCAGTTCCCACCTGTAACGCAGACTTACCACCGCCTCTGCCCTGCCCCAGCCCTCTTTAGACTTCTGCTTCTTTGGATCTAAGACTCCCTCAAAACATATCTGCACAATGTTTTTTAGCACAAAAAGGCTTCATTTTGGAGGGGGAAGTTGGCCGCCACCGTAATTCAAATAACAGCTGCTAAGCACAGTGCAAGTCATTGCCCTGCTGTGAGCAGTGCAAGAAAGCCAGAAGACAGCGGAGCTCTGCATGGCAATGGTTCTGCCGTGTATCTGCCCAAAGCAACACAATGATTTTTTTTTCTGATGTCCTTTAGGCAATTTTAGCAAGAGCCACCAATTTGTACTGTGGTCACAGAATAATTTTACCACCAGCCAGGAGCAGTGAGGCAGCCCCAGTTTTGTGCGCCAACCAGCCCCACACCAGACTGGCACCACTGGCACCATGGCAGAGCACAGCAGAGACTGGGACCGGAGTGAGAAATAGTCATCTCCTGCAGGAGTCTGGCAAGTAGCACATGGGTGACGCTGTGTGCAACACTAAATTGCATTCAGTTGATATTTCCGAGTCTCTGATCTGTGGGGTTATCGGTTTGCCCTGATGTAAGGCCTCATGTGCTATGGAAAGCTTATAAAATTGGTAGGTCCCAATATCAAGGTTGATGAAGCTACAGAGGAGATGTGGAAGCTGAGGGGACAAGTCTTTTATTTGCTGCCATGCATTGCACTTTTGACTGTTCTCTTAATATTCTGTCAGAGCATTAGATTGGGGCTTTTCTGATTCAGTCCAAAACAAAGAGGGAAAAGCTGCCTGTAAGTTACTTACAGCAATTTGCTGTTGCTGAGCTGGAGAATATTCAGAGAAATAAAGGATAAACTCTCGTCACTGAAGGGTTGCATGAGAGAAACATGGGAAATCCAGCTGTACGCTAAAAAGTTCCAGGTTCAAAACAAGCCCTTGCACACATGGATATGAAAGTTAGTATTATTGCCCTCTAGGACAGCAGAAGGAATGTGAAGATAGAAGAAAACAGAATAAAGTTGCTGGGGAAAACACTAAGCACTGCACCTATCACAGGCACACTGTAAATAATCAGGCAAAGAGCCAGCTCAATACATGCTCTACTTTCTTCCTTAAGCTGATTGCAGTGAATAGTAGGATGCTAAGATGATATTTTCCTATGAGAACAAAACAAAATAAAACCAACAAAAAATTGCACCCCTCCCTGGAACTGCTGCCTGTTTATAAAAAAACAAATCCATTAAGGCTCTTGGAGAAATGGACTGCTCTGGTCCCGTCAACAGTGAGCAGGAGTGAGATCTAAAAGCTATGTAGGACTCTACAGTAGAACTGCAGCTCTTTCAGAGTCGAGTGCGAGTACTTACCTTCCCAGTTATTGGTTTCAAATCAATCTCATATGCCCTATATTTACCCATCTGTACTTGTGCTCTGGCCTCTCTCAGACAGCAGGATAGAGGGACTTTTTTTTTTTTTTAAATAGATGTCTAGACAGTTGTCTTCTCATCAGACAAAGTGATCACACAGGAAATTCAAAGGAAAATTGATGCGGGCTGCTACAAAATAGAGGTATTCAGGACAAGGATTGCAACTCTGTTCCCTGACAAGGCTCCCAACATGGGATGGGTGGCCCACTTGCAAACTCTAACCACCTCCCACCCCCACCACCCCTGGCTTTGCCCCCAGGATGAAAAAAGGCAAAAGAATTGTTCAAGTCTCAACTAAGCTCCAGTGAAGCCAAGGAGAGATACCTCATGTAAATCACTGCGACGTCAGCGGGTACAACACCAAAGATCAAAATCACCCACACGGGTCTCAGGTCAGTACTAAAAGAAATAATCAAATGGAAGTAAGCGTAGTTTGCATCAGTTGGTAGTCAGTGAGTGGAAAACAGAGACTAAATTGAGCTTCTGCTCCTTCCCTCCTTTAAACATAGTGTGTACTAACAAAATAGATCTTTGAATCATGTTATGATTCATCGTAGCATAATACAAAGTATTAAATTACCTATCTGGTTACATGGACAGGTGACACATGATCAGAGCAAAGTTTCAAGACCAAAGAAAGAATCCGGCTACGTCAATAAAGCAGACGTGAGCTCGATTCATTTATTTTCATAGTAACCATGCCTCCATATGAACTTATTAAGAAGAAGAATTTAGAAGTATTTTACATCTTTTTGGAGCTACACTAACAAAATGAGAAGAGCTCTGATATGTATTTTATATTCTGGTTTTTCCCCTTCTGCCTCAGGATGTATTACAATCAGGATGGGCAAAAAACAAAAACTGTCACAGTTTTTCAGTGTATGAAATGGATGGATTTTTCAGTTTTTCTTTGCTCCTTTTTCAATTTACGTATTATGTAAAAATGTTGATGATATTTGCCTAAAATGGAATATATCTAAAGACGTTGATAACATTTTAAATAAAAAAATAAACTACAGTCAAAAAAAAAACACCATCCAGTTTTGAAGAAAAATGCATTTTAGTGAATTTTTTACTTTAGATAAAAGACCATTTCTCAATGAAAATCTTTCCCAATGAAAAAGTCTATTTTTCATGTGTTCAAAGTGTTTATGTGTTATGCTTTCAAAATTATAAAAGCCACTTAGGAAACAAAAGGGGAAGGAATGAAGGAGAAAGAAGTTCGGATGGGAAATGGATGCCCTCCCCTTTAGAAACCATACCAATTGATCTCAAGTTCTCAAGCCAATCTAATTTATAGGGATGGTCTTAAAGACATAAAATTTATCTTCAAACATAACCTTAGCTAACTATGGAGCACCTGCAATTAATAATTAAGCGCTTACATCCCGCAAGAAAGTCCTATTGTTTTAAGATGAACACCAAATTAATATGAACATTTTAAGGTAAAAATGATTATTGAGTTGCTGCCGTTACCCAAATTACAATATTTTAAGAGACTCTAGGAATAACTCTTCCAGAAGCAATTGCTTCATCTTCTATAAAAAGTAGCGCAAGGCATCCAGTAAGGCAGTATTCATATCAGAGCAGCTGAAACTCCCAAAGCAAACATGAAATGAGGATTCCTCGTCAGCCTTTTAATGGTCCCATAACATTTTTTCTTGCCTTTTTTGGTTTTCAAATAAGATACATAATTTTTTACTGCCAATAAAGTTTACTGGTATTTTCATGGCTAATGGTCACTCATGGTGGAAATCAGAGCCAGGGATTAAAGAGGATGCTATTTTTATAGTTCTGGCAGAAATTGCTTCTCCTCCACCCGAGGAAGTGAGCCATGGCTGGCATGCTCTCCTGCAACAGGTACGGCCTGGATCTGGGGACACCACCAGAAAGCTTGGGGGGTGGGCTTAGGTTTGGGGTTGTTTTTTATTAACCATAGTGTGCCACACAGGGTGAAATCCACCCTTTTACCAAGAAACGTGCAAAAAAATTAGATACATATCATGTATGCTTTGTTTGGAGAGCTTAAAGGGGAGATGAGTGGCAGGCCAGATTCAATTTCATCTGTCTTGAGCCAAATCCAATTAATAAAAGAATTGCAAAGTCAGAGTAGGGGGCAGAAAATCCTCATTTCCTTGCAATAACTTTGAGAGGGGCAGGCAGGGCAGCAGCCCAGCATTCCTGCTGCCAGTCACACGGGTGCTCCACGTCAGGGGTGCCAATTATTTATTCATTAAAAAAATTAAGTAAAAAAGATTTCTGTTGGAAATGATCATGCCTGGAAGTCTCTAACTAAGGAGTGATGTGATCACACCTGTGCTCCCCTGTAGCTTTGGCATTTTTCTTTCCTTTTCTTTGTCGTATATTTGCTAAACTTTCTCTGCCTTTTGCAGCTGTGGCTGTTACCAATTCCTCAGCCAGCGAAGTCCTGTCTAGGGCACCGTCTTAGCAGCAGCAGCCACAAAAAAAAAAAAAAGACAAAACCCATCCAGTTATCTCAGGAGAAGTATTAAATGATCTGATGTTTAATGAATTTGAAATATCAAGATTTGAAATACAAAACATATGGTCCTAACAGTGCATAAACCAAGGAATCGTGATCAAGCACTACGGTAAGAAACTGCAAGCCGTATCCGAGTCCCGCCTGCCACCGCCTTGCCGTGGGACAGAGCCCAGGCACGGCTTTCTCCTCCGGTGCCTCAGTTTCCTTGGCGGGCGCTAATGCTCGCCGTGTGCCTGGCCACGTGGGGAGTCTTGGTCAACATTGGGAGGCAGAGAGGAGCTGGGGTAGGAAATAGGTGGAATTCCTGAGCCCGTCGGAAAGGCTGGCGGCAGCAGTCCCACAGACTGCGTGGAAACAGGCGTGTTGCTTTGTTTACCTCAAGCTTTATTTTTTAAAGCACCGTGACAGCTCTGAGACTTGCTCTGCCTCAGACTAATCTATTTTCCCCTCAACACCTTGCAGCGAGCTGTCTGCCAGCTTCCCGTCCAGACCAGGGGTCAGAACCTCCCGCTGGGACATACCCGGCTGCTGAGCGCTGGATGAGCCATACGGGAGCAGCAGGATCAGCACAATCTGACCCTCTGATATCAGCTCTCGATGTTCAGGAGCTCCCCAGTTCTCAGACTCAGTACTTGGCAGATTCCAAAACTCAACGCATATGCCTCTGAGAAGTCCCATGTCCTCTACGAGCAAGGCACCAAGGCTTCGAGAAACCACAGCAGCTGAAATTAAATACTGCTTTGTTTGCTGGCACTTCACTTTCATACAGGTTTGAAACAAGAGGCTCCCATTTCTGCATGACTCTGTACAAAATAAACTCTAAGGCAGAACAATGAAAATCCTATTATGCAACAAGGATTCGTGAGCTTCGTATTAGTCTGGATTTATCTCCTGAGCATTTTACCAATATTTCTAACACTAGACATTTAAAAAGTAATGAGTCAGACTTCTTAAACTCACAAATTGGGACTTTTTTCAATATCTCAGTTGTGTTTTCAAGCTCCTTCAAAAACCACAAAGAGAAGGAACTTAGTGGCTTTTTTTATATGAAAGCTGAGTCTTAAGCAACATCTTAACTCTAGGTGCTGGGACTTTCCACATAACACTAATTAATGCAGCACTCATGATAAGATCCTGAGAACTGATCCTATAATTTTTGTAGGATAAACAATAATAAAATTAATCATTTCTATAATTATAACTAGATGTGGAGCTTCGGATACCTCACAAAAAATCACTCATAAATGGGAGTCCTTAACTCCTCCCAAGTTTTGCTTAATCCCAGTTTGTTTTCTATTTAGATTGTAAACTTGCTGGGGCCAACTCTTTCTCTACTGTTTATACAGCATCTGGCACATGGGGATAGTGAACCTGTTTGGAACTTGTGAACATTGACATAAAACAAAAAATACCGGCGTGCGGGGAATTTTATTTTGCATCTCAAAATACAGACGGAAGTTCCCTGATGAGAACTATCGAGGAGTTATTGTGCATATTGTACTTTTGTTTTTCTTCCAGAAGCTTTCTTTTTCTGGAGCTTTTGGATTTATCAGAACACAGCCAAGACCAGATTCTCTCACTGCAAACAAACAGATCAGACAAAACAAATCTGCCATTTGGGATTTTACCGACAGCAAGCTAGAGAAATGTGCTTGAAGCAAAATCATTTTCTAGGTGTTTATAGCTCTTCTTGCACAGATGCCCCTATTTCAGGCAAAAAAAAAAAAAAGTTAAAAAATAGGATCTAACTTGTGACAGGGACCTCTAAGTATTAGCACAACACCAATTAAAACCAATAATGAGATAACTGAGCTTTGCTGGCATAGTGCAGTAGGTGGAAAGCTAATTATGTCATTAGAGGAGAAATGAGTAAGTAGATTTCAGCCGCAAGATGTTGGCAAAGGACTGGAAGGTGCGGAGCCCAGCACAGCCACGCACGCCAGCGCCGGAGGTCGAGGCCACGCTCCGAAGAGCACCAGAGCCAGCTGCCCTGCTTTTTCCAACACGTGTTGGCCCTCCTAGACACACCTCACCGTGAGACAGAAACAACAGGACAAATCCACCTTCTCTACCCTAGCGATCTGGCTGGCCAGAACCAATCCTTCACAGGGGCTGAGATGTGGCACCATGAACTGTCTGTGGAGCACACACAGTTAACAGCTCAAGTTAACATTTCAACTTGAAAGATCGTAACATTTCCCAGTGATGGGGACAATGCAGCAGCAGGGTTTGCTAATTAGGTCATTCTTTACTAGACATATTTGAGTGGTGTTTTGGGTTCCCTTAAAACTGCTGCCTAATGAAGTAATTCATAATTAGTATACTCTTGTCACTTAGAAAATCATTATTTCATATACAAGATTAACAAAATCTAAATTTATATTCAATATTTTTTCTTTAACAGCCACGTAGTCTCAAAGCAGCAAAGCTCACAGAGCAGCTCCCCACTCAAATTCAAAGTTATATACCAGTATAAAAGGTAGAAAAATAGGGCTGGCAGCTCACGTCATCAACATTCTCTCTGATACCGCAGCCCAAGAGGGATCAAGCCCAGGAGGGATCAGAGTAGGGAAGAAAAGAAGTTAGTATCATTTAGGGGGCAGAAAAGCCTATGAATGAAGTAAGGAGCATGCCAGGTCCTCCTCCTAACTTTCTCAAGTCCTTAAATAAGAGGATCACAGCCCACATACTGCTGCTACTGATGACATCCAGGGAGAGTCCCTCCTCTGGCTCCTCTCAAAGCTTGGATTTCAGCTGGGAAAATTCAGAGCATTTCCATCCCTCTCCAATATACATCTGTGTTTGTTTTTTGGGGTTTGTTTTTTGCTTGGGTTTTGTTTGGTGGTTTGGGGTTTTTTTAATGCCTGTAAGACTGACTATGAGCAACCCTGTTCACATATTTTCTGAAAGAGAGCACAGTTTGTTTATCTGTCAGCTATAGGTGCCAGTGCTTAATGTATCTCGGGTGACAAGAAAATAAATGGACTTACTACACCATATTTAGATGCCCTTCCCATCCCTCACCAGTCTCCTAACGTGTTTGTCTCCCTTTTGCTCTCACAGAGGACTTGCAGCACACACAGGACTGTGCCCTCCTCGCCTGTATTTGCTCTGATGCTCAAAGGGTGTTTCTGAAGTATGGGATATTTTTTTCACGGACTTAACCATTTATCATCCCAAAGGAAAAAGTTCTCAGTGATTTCATGAGGATTGGCCCTTCATCAGCGACTGAAACAGCTTTTACAGACGGACCAGATTCTGTCACTTCAACCACCTCCTCACACAGAAGCAACAGAAGAATTTCATCAGATTTAAGGCCTGCAACAATTTTTCTTCCTGGCATAGGAACCAGTCTGAAGGGAGGTGAAGGTCCCCGAGGTGTATTTATGGAACAACTCAAGACTTTTTTCTGAGCATTTGATTCTTAGACCTCCAGCCTAAAGCCCAACAGAAGTGGGTTTTTTCTGCAATGAATTTTTACACATAAAATATGAAGAACCCTAAAAATGAAAATTCCAAGTCTGAAACCATCGTGTCGAACAACTGGCCCTGGCTGCAGGTTTGCACTGCACACTGCCCATGCATCGGGGCTCTCCTGTTTCGGTGCTTTTAGGGACTGGACCAAGCTGAGGAGCGCAGGACCTGCCCCAGCCCTCCTGACTCTCTGTGGCAGGGAGGGATGTCTGGAGCACTGTCAGAAATGCCTGCTGCATGGATATTCAGCTAAAGGAGAATTAAATGTGGCAGAGACTCAATTATCTCCCATCCTTAAGGAAGTGTTGTAAAGGCCTGTTAGTCACATCCCTCTAGATTAAACTAGATTAAGCATTTAGACGTCCAGTCTTCCTTTATATAGATATAGGCAATATCTCTAGTATCAACCTACAGGCTAACACCAATGTGAACACAATAAAGGAAAAATGCTCTGAATGAGTTTTTGAAAGTTACTTACAAGAGCCAGGGTCCGGGGGGGAAGGAAGTTCAGCAAGCAAAGTTAATAAAAACATTCCCAAACTGTCAGCTTAATTAGCTTCAGCACAATATTTAATGTGGCTGAACAGCATGGGATGGTTTGGGAAACTTAGCATCAACTGCAGCAGGCATGCAGTGCCTCAGAGAGAAAGGGATGAAATCTCTTTCTGCTACACAGCAAACTTGCTGCGAAACCTTTTGTTTGCTGGGAAACAGTATCTGGCTGCAGGATGAATCTGCTGCCCAGTTGTGGCCAGCGGAGGGGACTGAGGACAGCATTCACCCTTGACTGGCCGTTACACGAGAGTGCAGAGTCCTTTTTTGTCATGTCCCAGCATATTACACCAAGCGGAGCACTGGGGAGAGCCTAAGCAAGTCCTCCACCTTGAAAGGACTTCCAGCCTGGTAGGGGGAGATTCTTTTAAACAGAAGGGGGTCAAACCTGGGGCTCCCAGATTGTTGCTGAGCATCTTATCCAGTTAGTCACAGCCCAGAGCAAGTGCCAGCATTTCCTCTGCCTTGGGCAGCTTCACAAATCTTGCTTTCCACCCCGCACCCCCACCCCCCGCCTTTAAGCACAACAGCCCCAAAATGAAACACCCTATGTGGGGTGAAGCAGTAAATGGAACATCTTGTTAGACACAAAGGAATTCAGGGGTTTTTTTCCTCTAACTTTTCGGTTGTCAAGCCAAAAAGTCACGCAGGTATACAGGGCATTAGTGAAATAAGATTATTAAAAAACTTGAGCTTTCAGCCTAACAAACTGGCACTATTATCCCAACCCTTGCAAACAGCATCAAGAGATCTTTAAATGGTGAAAACTCTGTTTTTGTAAAGGTAAGAACGCAATGCCATTGAACCAAGAATCAAACCAAAATTGCCCCCATCTATGCAGATTCCTAAGGAGACTTATGAGGATTGACTTTAAAGATCACTGCAAAACCAAAGCCTTTATCTTTTAAACTGGCCCCATTTCCTGAAGACATCCAGAAATGCTAAGCTCAAGCAATTTGTCATCTCTACAGTCATGTGAAAAATATGTAGAGAGAACCATTATATTAAAACCAAGATTAAAATGGCTGAAAACTTCTGCTGCAAGCATCTTCTGGTGGGGGGAGGGAAGCTATCATTGAACAGAAACACTAAATCCCTGCTAAAGTAAATCCGCAGCTACATTTATGCTTTTGCACCGTCTGAGGATCGTGGCCCCATAGTTGTTTCAAAGGAGGTCAAAGAACAAGTCTGAGAAGCTATGTACCAGTTTCCTAATAAGATTGCCTTGTCTCACATTTCTGCTGATTTCTTTCATACCTTCAAAGTTGTTACAGCAGCTCATAAAGAGAAAATAAAGATTAGACACAAGCCTTTGCCCTTGAGACCATCCCTGACCTCTGGTTTGCCATTTACATTTATTACAAAAGAGCCTGAAATGTTTTTGAGTCACAGAAAAGCATCTGATGGTTACAGAGGGTTTTGCACCAATAATGCTCTGCTCGCTGGGTTTCCTCAGACAGAACTTTGCAAGGATATTGAAACTCCCTCAGTCACAGGCAATAAACGCAACTATGCCAAAGTTGGGAGGAGGGGAAGGAGGGGGATGGTTCCTTGCACACCACTGTTCTCTTATCCATCTGGAATTAGGAAAGCACGCCTGGAAAGAAAAAGCCAACAGCTTTGGATAAGTCAGCCCAATTCCTCGGCTATGACATATTCATTGTATGCACGCGTGCGAGAGAGAACGCAAATAACTCATTTGTCTGTATTCAGCCATTATTTAAAATAGAATAAATTAAAAGATTGTCCATGGCAATAGCGCAAGACTTCTTTAAAGGATCTGCTAGCCGGCCTGATCTCGGCTGAGCCCCTGCCTGCAAGAACGGAAGCAGTCCTGAGTTCAAAATTGGATTTAAGAGGACTTGAGAGCATTCACATCTGGTAAAATTTGATCCCGGATCAGCGCTTCCTGCAGGCTTGTGCCATTGAAATCAATAGGAATTACACTGGAGACATGTGTGGTTAGCTGGGAGTCACAGCAAAGAGAGGGCAAGAGTGAGCTGCCATGACGGGTGGGCTCCTGGAAAGAAGCATCCTCCCCTGCTTCCCTCCCTTCTAGCTTCAGTTTTCTTTATTAAACTCGCTATAATTTGTCCTTGCAGAATAGCTATAGCTTCCTTTTTATCTGCCACTCACAAACTGCCCATTGCTACCACATGCTGCACTACAGCCTAGAGGAGAAAGACAAACTGTTTCTCATGAGTGTTCATATATTCATTTCAATTCAATTTAAATGTGAGCTTCATTATGACCTTGTTAGCACCCCCTCTCCTGTTTACTTTCCATTAACATTCAGGCTGTCAAACTTTATTAGCACAAATGACCACAGAAATTGTGAGCTGCTTGAATTCTCGCAGTTTGAAACATATTTAGTGGGTGAAATTCAATCTGTCCAGTAGGCCAGGGGAGGTCTCTGCTGTGCCCCAGTCTTCTGCTGACTTGCAAATTTTGGAAGTGTTCGCAAGCAAAACGTGATGACAAGAATAAGTCTCTCTGAGTTAGGGAAAACAGAACCGACGCACGTGACTCCCAGGCAGCCAGCCACAGGTACGCTCCTTCTGGATTGTCACAGACTGAAGGAAACGGAAAGGGAAAGGAACTTATTTCCTCCCCACCGCACACCCCAAATTAGAAAAAAAATACAAAATTAGGGAAACAAAGACCTCAAACCCAAGCAATATTCTACAAAGAGATAAAAAGTGGGGGGGGAAAGTCAACTAAATTATATGATTCGTGGAGCTCTATAATCCACACAGTATTTTGTATGCAGCCCACACTGTCACCTCTGTCTCAAGAGAAGATGACTTCTTTACTGAACTCACCCTTCCCTTTAGTCTCAGCTAGATTTCTTGTCCCCAGAAGAATATTATAACATATGGCTGACTTTTTCACATAATACCTAGTTCACAATCTCACACAAAAACTTCCACGATATATGTCATTTTGACATGGGTTTAAACTTGATAAACAGTGTAATACAATCTCCAGCTGTTTGAACAATTCTGGTCATAAACTGCCTCGCTGCACTGTCATCATGCTCGTTTCTGCATTGAGCCTTTGTTCTCTCTTATTCCCTACATTGTTTCCCTTCCACTCTGAGACGTTTTGAAATAAAAATGCATAAATACAACGTTAAAATCAACATTCCCTTGGATCTTCTATCTCAATGCAAATAATAAAAAATAAAATTGAGGTTCTTAAAATTGCCCTTTTTTTTTTTTTTTTTCAATCCAGTCAGGCCATTCTGAAATATTATGCATAACTTTTCAACAAATGCTTGTATAAAGCATTTCAAGAGTGGGAGAAAATCCAGAAAAATTAAACCCTTCTAATTTTTCAATTCAAAATATCCAGGTCAATATTTAGTTCACTTTTATTAAAAAAAAAAACTAAAAGATCAAAAAGCTTGTAAACAAAACATTTTGTCTATTTATTATTTAAGGTGTCACAGAAAAAAGAAAATTGTTTTCTATCAATTGCAGTGTATGTAGCCTGAAAGATCGGGAAAAAACCCCTTTTTGTGTGCCATCTAGTAAAATAAACTTAGCATCTAATAGTGAAGCAGATGTTGATTAGAAGAGGTTAATATCCACTGGCATGTTGTTTTCCAAGCCCCATTTCTGGAGGTTCCCTGCGCTGGTCGGTTATGAAATCCTATCTGCCTCTGCTCTAATGACATGCAGTCCTGGCAGAAAACTCCTGCTCCGAATGTTCCTGTGATGGTTGAAAATCCTGGAGAATACATATTTTCCTGCTGTTGTTCTGTGATGGCACAGGATACATGAAACACTGAAGGATGAGAGGAAACAAAACAGCAAAGATGAGACCTATAAAGGCAGGCCCGTATCTGAGTGTACAACTGGCTGCAGTTGCAGGGGGTTTATTACAAACCCTTTTCCATCGAGTTATGCGTTTCTTCAGTGCTGCAGAATGGATTTAAATCCCTCCTTGCCAACCCAGGTGTGGAAGAATATATTTTAATATCATAAGAAACACAAAGAGAAGGGAAAGGAGTATTTCACTTCATTAGTGTGCTTTAAAAAGGGAAGATCTAAGATAAAGATGAAGGGAAATTTAGAGTAGGCTAAAGAATGAGTTCCCCAGGGAAAGCATAGAAGCCCCATCAACAGAGATGTTTAAAATGAAACTCAATAAAGCGCGAAAAAGCAAGCAGCACAAAACAACCCTGCATCCACACAAGGACCAGCCGCATGCAGTGTCTTTTTTCACTCCTGGGTTCTGTTTTCTCTTCTCACTTGTGCCCAAGTGTCCTGGGAGCGTCTGCTCCCACACAGCATCGCCGTCACTCCTCAGCCAGCCAGGGCAGCTCCAGTTATTTTAATTGCTTTAGCTTCATGTTAAATTCCTATCTGTAAGTGCAGATGGACACTTTATTATAGGTTTATTTGTGCTGAGTAATAACTTTTCCTGGGCTAGCTTGTAACTTTATACTTTACTCCGAATAAGGACAGTCACTGTCCCACTGCTCAGCAGTGAAGACGGAGCTGGGACCTCCTGCTGGTTCTTGGCCTTTTGATTTCCCTCTGGCCACAACACATCATCTTGGGGACAGCCAGCGGGTCCCCAGGACGAGGCTTTCAGGGGTCACGCTGCTGTAAGTCAGAGGAGACTTAGTGGCAGCCCCTGACAGCAGGCCAGCAGAGCAGGAGGAACAGTCAGGTGCTGGCGTGGATAACTCGTTCTTTCTACTCTGCAAAGTTGGGGTGAAACCGGGGTAGTTCTGGTTTGCAAATACAACGGGGTTATTCCTAGTGTAAGAGAAAGAATTACCAAATTCAAATAGATTAAAAACCATGTTGGCTCATACCAGGAAAGCCATTAATATAACTAAATACTTTTGACAGGGAAAAAGATAAAAATCACATGTCAAAGGTGGGGAGGGGTGGGTTTGATTAAAGATGGCCTAACTGATTCAGCAGCAATTAAGGTTGCTCTTCAACTGGTGCAGTTCATTCCTGCCAGGAAGGAGGCAGCAGGTCTGATTCTCTCCTCACTGGCACCAGCCTTACGCTGGTGAAAGCTGCCACCCCTGCTCAGGCAGCTGCTGCCTAAGTTCGGCGGAGAGCGGAGCAGAATTCAGCCCCAAAAGGCCTGTGGCAATTGTACAGGATCAGATAAGACACCTCAGGAATGCAGCACTGAGTAGAGCACTTTGGTAATGCTTTAATTTCCATCCTTGTTGGCTTACTCAGTCCCAGCTTTCATTAAGAGACTACGCAGTGGTTGGAGGAAAAGTTTTTACATGAATTAGTTTAAAGGGCAGGAATTACATTCGCGTTTTAATGGTGTGAAAATGAATAATCTGAACGCGGAGCAACAAACGTGGGAAGGGCTGCTCCACGTTTTCCATTTACCAAATGAAAATAACACTTGATTTTCTCACTCAACTACCTCTTCAGCTAGCTGGCAGCAGTCTGGTAGAACACTGAGGCTCCAGCCCTGCAGAGCACACAGATTCCCTCTGATGCAGCACAGTGGATCATTTTAGCATTTGTACTGGGGTAGCAACTGGGGGCCCCAGTTGAGCTCAGACCTGGCTGGGCTGGACTTTGCCCCACAATACAATGCCATAAATCTTTGAAGGGTCTGGTCTGACACAGAGGGTGATGCAGCTGCAGGAGAAGCAGGTAGCACCCTCTAACACAGGAGGCAAAGCGAAGCCATCCGCCCCCCTTCTTGCTGTAGCTCCATCAACAGCCCCTTCCCCAGTGCAGAATCCAGACCAGAGTTTAGGGAAATGCATCAGAGGACCAGAATGAATCGCAACACTTTCCAGGATAACCTGTCTCATACTGATGAGTCTAAAAGTGCTTTACAACCAGTTATTAATTCCAAATGCACCTGCTCGGGAGTAAATATTTTTACCTCCCTTTTACCAATATATAAACCGAGGTCCAGCAGGTTAAGATGTTGCAGTGATCAACAGCAGAGTCGGAAACAGAAGCCAGGGTCCTGCTCCAGTGGGAGTTCATAGGATAAACCTGCTTGCATGTTTGTTTTATACCTGCATAAACTAAGGGAAACAGTGTTGTTTCTTGCCTGAAGTTTCACAGTGCGTGACTACAAAAGCCTGGAAAGGACCCCAAGAATTCCCTTCCAAAAAAAAAAAAAACAAACCAAAAAAGAGTAAAAATGTGTTGGGGCAAAGCGATGTGCTTCATTGCACACCCGAGTCATGTACTGACACTTGTGATGCAGGATCCATCCAAAAGATGAACCATAATGAGGCTCTGCCTTGGACACAATCAAGGCTCTTTATTTTTACAAGGAGAATCCCACAGACTAAGAGGCCATGATTACATGTCACTTGAAACTGGCAGAAGAACGTGCTGCTGCTAAAAGACGCCAGGCACACACGGATGCTGCCTTTCCTAAAGCAGCTGGCAAGCATGAGCAACCAAAGGGAAGGGAAGATCTCAGACAGAGGGCAGTGGAGGCTCCATCCCCTGTGCTAACCAAGGCAGCCAGGCTCTCCTTGCAGTTTGCCCCTCACAGCCAGCAGTTTATCAAGCCTCCCACTAGCGCCAAGAAGCCAAACCCGGCTCCAGGGCCTGTGTCAGGGCTCTCCCAGTTGCTGCACATAGAGCACAGCTGCCATCTTCCCATCTACTTCTGAAATGCAGCAATAAGTCTGTCTGAAACTTTCGACCCTCGTGTTTCTGGAGTCAAATGTCCTGGGTGAAGCTAGTCTACTACATCCTTTATGTTGCTGTAAAAACTCTATAGGTCTGGACTGCTGAAATTGCCCCACACGAGCTCAGGACAAGAGGCCACAGACAGCTGTTGTATCTTATGTGTGCCTTATTTCCAATCAGGCTCCTGCCTGAAGCCTCAAAACCACACTATCTGCCACTTGGAAATACACAATAGTGACCAACAGGGCAGTGCTGCTGGTTTAAGACCAATAAAACATGAAATTGGATGTATGCCACCCACAACATTTTCTACACAAAACCCTACCTACTGATGTCAGCAGGAATTGTATACATATATGGTAGCAAAATCTGAATTTTTGTTTCTGGAAATCAGAAATAAAAACTTGTGTCCAGCATCAGAAATACAGTTTTGTGGTTGTGCAGGTTACCGACCTGCGTGTACACATGCCTGTATGAATAAGCGGACAAACCAGCTCTGCTTCACACCCGCTGATCCACAGATTAGTTTCTCTTCAGAAAAGAAAGTGGTGCCATCAGGTCTGGGAAGGGGGGTTGGTTGGTTGGTTTTTTAGAATAACTTGATTTTGGTTACACGACAACTCTTAGTCTTTGAAGAGAAACTATCACAAAGAGACTGCAAAAAACCTCAAGCACGACTGCCCGTTCCCCAGGGAGCTCTCTATCACAAGAACTGACTCTACGTAGGGGAATTAAGGGAACAGCAACTCTTTTGCTGCTTGCTAGCTCTCCCACAAGAGCATCCCACTCTACAGCAATGCCACAAAGGATGGAAGAACGGGTGTGTATGTAACAGTGCCATCTGGTGATGGCAGCCTGAGCCATAGTCATGTGTTTTGCATATGTGTACTTACATGACATATTCAGTATGTATTTACCATGATAGCTTGTATTGCAACCAGTATTTTAATTTCTTCCTAGCTGTGGCAGTGGTCTTAAGGTAGGGCACTGGTGAAGACATCATCTATTTCTACTACTTTTTATTTTTTTATTGTTGACAGATGCTTCACGCTAAAGAAGAGCACTGGACTGACTTTTCTCAGAGGTGCCAATTCCCTTTATAAATCAGCATTCCTTCGGGGGATGAGGCCTCACCGGCTGAACATCAGTCTCATGATTAAAAGAAGTCATTTTCAGCCAGCACCGAGGCACACCCACTACCTGAGAAAGACCCAAGGACACAAGAGGAAAAAACCAGGTATAGCTTAGTTTACTTACTAAAGTTACTCTCTGTAAAGAAAGTGATGAACATGAGCTCTAAAACTATAGGCTATGAAGGAAATAAAGAGGCTTGAGGAAAACAGCAGAGTGATCTGCAACAAAGGGAATTTGGTATCTACAAAGGGCAAGGACAGGAACAGCAACTGTGTGAGCTGGGAAGATGTTCTAGGATGGTACAGAATATACAACTGATGGTCATTAATCTCTGCAAGAGAAGGAGCTCTTCTTTTGTGCCATCTGTTTGTAATTACTGCCCCACTCAGCTCTAGGCTTAAATTGCGCAATTCAAACTCAATTCCAAACCACCCAAAGTGCTTAAGGTTTTGGAAGGCACAGGGATGGGAATATGGGGCATAAATTGCAGGGTTTATGGTATTTACACAAGAGCACCCAATTAGCTCATGCATGAGTGCCAAAATAATACACACAAGCACCCCATCAGGTCAGACATGAGTGCCAGATTAGTTCACCCATGCGCACCCAATTAGTTTATGCAGGAATGCTGCAGTAGTTCATGGATGAGCACCCAATAAATTAATGCATGAGTGCCCATTAGTACACACACAAGTGCCTAATCTGTTTGTGCATGAGCAGCCAATTAATTTATTCATGAGTGCACAATTAATTCATGCATGAGGACATGATTAGTTTATCCATGGGTGCCCAACTGGTACATGCATGAGCAGCCAATTAGTTTGTACATGAGTGCCTAATCGTATATACTTGAATGCCATATTAGGTCATGCTTGAGCACTGAAATGCTTCATGCATGAGCACGCAAATAACACTTGAGGGATGTATTTTATGCATGAGCACCCAATCAGTTCATGCATGAATGACCAAGGAATTTATGCTTGAGGACCCAAATCCTCCATGCATGAGCACACCATTAACTCACCCCAAGTGCTGCGCTGGGCATGCATGCAGGTTCGATAGCTAGGGCTGCAGTGGTGCCTCTGCCCGGTGCTGGTCACAGCCAGCGCCCAGCCAGCTATGAAACTGATGGAACCACCCAAAATGCCCCAAAGCATCAGCCCATCAGAAGAGCCCCCGGCACCCCAGCTCATACTTATTTAAGAAAGAGCAGCAGCTGCAAGCAGTGGAGACACATGGAGGGAGACACGGCTGCAGGGCTGGAGATGTGCTCTTGGAAGGAGGTACTCCATGTGCAAGGAGTGCACCCCAAGGGACTGGCTTCAGGACAATTCAAAGGTATTTTTACCTTTTTTACTTCTGCATGTTTTTTGCAGATGTATCAGAAACATCACTTCTGGAACCAGGAATAGTTGTCTAGAAGCCCTGATAAAGGCCAGCTGCTTGTGATTCTGCAGCATGCCCACAAGACCTCAAATCCAGGGAGTAAAGACTGGTAATCTCCAGAGAAAAGTCTCACTCTAACAACATGTATTGGCTTAAGAAGGATAAAGGATGAAGCTCTATCGCCTGTGCTACACAGGAGCTCAGATAACATGATATAATGACACAGTGGTCATAAAATCTACGATCTTATCAGTCCAGCTTGCTTAGGTCTCTTAATCACTGGTAAGTCCAACTTGCACAACTTTCCTTGTTCAGGCACAGAGAAAACAAGGTGGTATGTATTAAGCCTCACTCATGCCAATAAAAATGTACTACAGGAATGAATGTATTTATTAACTCTCAGCAGTGATGCCAATGGTTTTGGCTCAAGTACAGTTTCCTGGCTTTGGACACAGGGTCACAAATCTCTAAGACTGTTGAATCATGCCCTGGAGTAAGGAAACTTCTGAGCTGGAGCTGGCTGCCACAGGGGACAGAAGGCAAAGCCTAGGCGCCCTTGAATCAGTATGATAATATTTTCAGCATTCAAACAGAACAATTTAAACATTTGCAAGAGCAGGGGAAAGGCTGGCTTCAAGATGCTTTGGATTAGCTCTTTTGCACTTACGTGCAGTTAGATGCAAAGAAAGGGGCCAGCCAGAGCGCTCTGCCTCAGAGACCCTGCCACAGCCTGAAAGATGAGGCTATTCCTGAAAGCATGCAGCAATGCGTCTGTGATCCAAGCCCTTTCAGGAACAAGGCAAGCACAGGATTGGCTGTAAGGCAAGAGGAAGTATGTGTCTACCTGGCTGGCCACCAAACTTACAAATGTAAAATTATTTATTATTTACCAGAACCAATTATTTCCTGGATGTAACTGGCAAAAGCTATAAATTCAGTCCTTTTAGGATTTTATTAAAGATTCAGAATATTACCATGGAAGGATGGCAAGAAGTCCTTCTTACTATTTGGAAAACAGCAAATGTGGGCCTAAACAGTATCACTATTATGTATCAGTCCTAGCCATGATTGCCTCATAACTGTAAGAGTCTTGCCATTAACTTCAACCCCTGCCACCCCACCCTTTCTCCTCTGCATGCCTGAGCTCTCCTGTCCTTTGCACCAGGACGTATTTTTGCATTTGGTTGCATATTCAGTGTCTAGTGCAATGAG
This sequence comes from Phalacrocorax carbo, assembly GCF_963921805.1. Lineage (NCBI taxonomy): Eukaryota > Metazoa > Chordata > Aves > Suliformes > Phalacrocoracidae > Phalacrocorax > Phalacrocorax carbo. Next base: position 5,087,788 of record NC_087528.1, read on the forward strand.
AGGCAGATCGCTCACTGGAGACTACTCATGCTGAAAACCAACAACAATACATTTAGCATTTGCCCATGCCAATCAGCCAGGGTCATGGTCAACCCGAGCATTTCAAATGCATTCAAACACACCATACACAGTCACAATGCTGGCACGTCACCGAAAATAACTCAAGTCCCTTTTCTAGAGGAGGCCTAAGTTCTCAGAAGCACACATCTCAGTGAAAGCCGATCAAAATTATGTTCCTAAGGCCCAGACAGTCTAATTTTTACTTAAAAAATAAAAATTGATGCCTTACGGATAGGAATCACTAGGCATCTCTCTAAGTCACATCCAGCCAACAGCAAACAGTAGGCACAGGGAGTATGTACTGGCTGAATCTGGCCTGAAGAATATCTTCTGAAAGTGGGTCTTGGCCTCTTAAATCTTTAAGCTGTTACTGAGAAAGAAAGTGAATACATTATTAGATTCAGAGGTAAAAAGACTATATATGGCTGAAGAAGGGAATTAGTCGATGGCTTTATGCAGGAGCATTTGGAGAGATTCAGCACATGCTCTAAGCAGAATTTGCCAAACAAGGTTTACTGAGGCTCCTGCTCGACTTTCAAACTGATCTTCTTTGCTAGCTGAAACCTAGAAGAACTGGAGACACATTCCATCTAATAGAGGCAGGAGCTGCACTTGGAAAGTCACTAACCTCACCAGATGGACCCATCCTATCCAGCCCTAAAGGACAGGATTAGCCAATGGATTTTACCAGAAATCTTTTGGATTCAAATTTCATTTACAGCTCTCTGTCAGCTCAAAATCAAGGACCCTTTCCCCAGTCTGAACATACTCTGGCCAAAGAAACAAGAAGCTTTACATTTCTCCAAGAAGCATAACAGCTTTTTAATTTCTTAAGCGAAATCCATAGGTATTGAATATTTCTTCATGTGTTGAAACCCCTGCTGTTAGTGCTGAAATTTAACCTATCAGAGTTTGCATTTAAGGAGACCATCAACAGTTTGTGGTTAAATCCTCAAGGGGAGATAAGGCACCTGAACACCTGTGAGTGCCTGGATTTATAGGCTTTCAGCAGAATCTCGTTCTGCCCGCAGTACTTAACATAAACATGAGCTGTATGGAGACCCACTGAACTGCCGCCCCCCCCACCTTTTTCAAGAAACAGCTTTCTCCTTTTGTCCTCCCTACCTACATGGGAGATTTTTAGGGAATCCTAGCCGATAACACTGTGAGCTAACAACAACATATTTTGGACAAAGAGCAATGTTAGCTAGGAAAAAAATAATCAAAATTTTAAAAATAGCATGATTAGGCTAGGATGTGATGTCATAGTGATATGAAGCATCATTAAATATATTTGGCCCAGCTAATGAATTGCAGGCTAGTTTTACAGACATGGATAACCTTTACATAACTAAATGATTCACAAATCACTGGCATTAATTCTTAGATCTGAGTGTCAGTGACTTCCCAGATGAAACAGAGAAGAAAAGGATGTTGCAAGAAAATCAGCAGGATGATTTAGCAGCCTGCTGTCTTGATTGTTTTTTAAGCAGAGTTTTGCAATTAGGCAAGAGGATGCCCTCTTACATGTAGACCTAGTGTGCAGACTCAGTCGTTGAGAAATAGTACGTCCTAGAAACAGAGGTTCAACCTACTGCATACAGATGGGAGAGAGCCCACATTCCTGCTCCCTCTCAAGACAAAAGAGCAAAATTCAGACCACGCACATGGGGAGCTCCTCCATGGTCCTGCAGTCTTGCCTGACCCCAATTACCACAGCATCTAATCACTACTTCACAACGCAATGCACTCTAGATGCATTGATCCCCACAATATTGCAATAAGGTGGAAAACACTTTCATAGCAATTTTACAGATATTAAAGGGAGGCATCAAGAATCCTTGATCAAGATCAAGAGAATAACTGATTTGCCAAAAGTCACAGAAGAAACCTGTGGAATAGCAGGGGACTGGACACAGGTTTTTCACACTTCAGATCAACATCATGAGTTCGTACTTCTCTTCAGAGCTACTTCATGAAAGATGTCTTGGCTGTAGCTGTTAAATTCTCTCCTTATCATAACAACCAATTTGTTTGTAGAAAGATGATGCGTGTGTGCAAGATGTGCCCGTCAACCACAATGAGGTTATTTCATTTTCAATCACAAACTCCAAACATTCCAGAGTTAAAAATAAAGGCACCTTTTAGCTCTACAGCGAATGTTTTCTGTTCCAGAAAAGGTTAGTTCTGCTCGTGTTTGAAGAAACTAATCATGTTTTTGTTGTTATCATTCATACACAAGGTGTTTCTAAGGGTGTGTTTGGCCCCAGAACAGCCCTGGATCAGGCAGTGGCGCAACACATCCTCCCTGGCAAATGAACCTCTGCGCATTTGGGAGCTGCAGGCTCGAATGAAACACAAATCTCCTTCAGTGTGAGTGCCTGGACTCTTCTCCAGGTCTGTTACAAAGCAGGTAACAAGTGGGGTCATTGAATAGTACAGAAGAAGAGTTTGTATGGGCTGGAGTATGTCAAACTTTACAGTGAGATTTCAAGATTTGTACTTCCAGTGCATATGGACTCTTCTAGAAGCATCAACCAAGGGACAGAGAGAGCAAGGAAGAGATTCAGCAACTGCCTCCGTGCTGCATAAAGCCACAAGGCTGGGTGGGCAGAGGTACACACGTTATTCTGTGTTACAGCCACCTACACTAAGCATCTCCCAGAGCCGTCAGCAGTTGGACACTACCAGTCCCATGGCTGGACTTGCTGCTGCGTGCCCCTTTCCTCCTTGTTCTGTCTTTTGCTCTTCTCAAGGAAGGATCCACACAAGCATGAAAGAATGCAAGTAACAGGCTCAGAAAGGAAACGCTGGAGTGAAACTCTGGTGATTCCCAGCTCTACCATCATGCTTTGTTTCATACCGTTCCTGAATAAGGATCCCAAGGAGAAAATACAGCCAACTAACAGAGGCAGTATTTTAAAATCTCATTGCAATCCATGTAAATTTCCAGAAAAAGATAAATCTGCTTTACACGGACATACTTTTTTATTAAAGCTAGTTGAAGGAAACTGGATGTGCTCCCTAGTATTTCTCAAAAGAATTATCCAGTGATACTAATGCTGACCAATGTCCCGGCACTATTTATTGCTTTTCAAGGCACGTAGTGGGTATTATATCAAACGCCTCCATAAGGCATTGTGAGGAGCTCTTTTCTTTCCACATCTGAAATTCCCTGTACAGGGCAGATCTTTGGAAAAGAAAACATCAGAGAGAAGTGAAATACTTGTCAGAGGGAAGAGAATCACACTCACACATTACTAAACCTGCTTTTATCAGAGCAAACTTTCTTCCACAGAGAAATATTTATGGCTCTGGGAAAGGAAACTCGCTTTTCGGATCAGTTCTGTTTGCAAAGGAAATGAAAAATGGTGGATGTTTATAACTTAAAGTGTTTTTAATGAGCTTAACTGTTGTATTTTAGTCTTGGAGGAAGAGTAAAAGTACTTAGAAAAACAAGCAGTATAACAGAGATTATGAGATCTATTAATTCCCCTGGAACCACTTTGTACTAGTATGTATTCTTTCACCGTCTTTGCCAGTCCTGTTTTATGGCATGTGGGATAATTGCAGCCTGGCATAGAAGGAACATGCCTTTAGCCAAATGTGAAAGTGAGCTCCTAGTACCTGTGTCACCTCCCTGTTGGCTTCAGTAAAACCCAGGACTGACTCACCAGCTACTTGCCGCTAGCCTGCTCACTTTCCAGTGGGATTCTTGCATGACAGCCTCTGAAGACAGCGAAGCATGTTCCCATTTCTCTTCTTCTGTGGCCAAAACACAAGGGCTGTGTTGCAGGTAACAGTGCAGATGAATCCAAGTTTGAAACCAGTTAAATACAGCGAGTTAGAACAAGAATCTGGGAGTGTAACAATTTCATTAATCATCTTCATTATCTTGGCATACATCAGGAACTTATTAGCAAAACTTAGGAGCTAAGCAAAGGAGTATGAATACTCAAAAAACTGCAATTAAAAGATGACAACACACACCCAAGGGAAGGTCAAATAAACACTAATCTGTTAAAAAGGAAAGAAGAATACAGAATATTGGAGAATAGGTCCTTATCACCAGTGTGTACCACACAGCCAGGTCCTTCTGCCTCCAGTGAGCCCAAACAAGTTTCACCGCTCTCCCACAGACTTAAACGCAGGACTGGAGCTTGAGTGCTTTGAGAACCATGTACATGAACAGGCAGTGACTGACTTAAGGTAGGGTAACCCTAAAAAAATAGTAAAAGACAGAGATAGCAGCTGGGTCAACCTCTAGTGGGCTTACTATCAAGTCCGGGACCTCAGCATGTTTTCAGGTTGCCAATATGTCCTTAACCACTTACTGGCCTTTACAATAAATGCACTTAGAGACTGAAGGGAAATCCAGCCCCTGCTGCCACTCAGTGTGAATGACAGCTGGAGACAGATTTAAGAAAACTCCAACAGGATTTTCTGGAAGAGAGGTTCCCAGACAAGCATTAGAAAAATATCTCTTGCATGGTATGTAAAATCTTACAAATTTGGACTAGATAGGAAAGCCGACTGCTTGGGGATTTTTGTTTGTTGTTTTTTTTTTTTCAAGATGTAGTTTAAAAACACTGTTCTTGCTTAAGTTCCACTAATGGAGAGAAAGTCACAGTACCAGCCTGGTTTTAGCACAGTGAAACCAAGGGCTGTCTGGGTTTACATGGAAAAACTGAGACCTGAAGGAACACTGCGCCATCAGTAGTCCCAAGTTATTACAATGGCAGACACTGAACTCTGGGCAGGCCATTTTGTTGTGGAAACACCAGGCGACAATTTTGGCGGAGCTACACTGGCAAATGCTGCAGTCTGACATTCCTAAACATTGCAAAAATTTCCTTTGAATGCCAAGTGCCTGCTGTTGCAAGGATTTTTTGAAAGTACATAGCGCAAGGACCCTTATTGCCTTCAACATAACAGTACAACTGGAGAATAGAGAGGTGCCTCCCTGTTAGACACTGAAGTAAATATGGAAGGGGGATATTCCCAGCAACACAAGCTGAGACACAAAGCAGTCTCACGTACTGGGATTTCAAGTGTAGGACATCATCTGTCTTTCAGGAAATAACAGGCAGGGTTCCCATTAACTTGAAAATGGGTAGAGCAGGCACCCCTCAGAATATGTTCCTTAACCACGACTGCTGAAAATTGCACTTTCCAGGAAAAGCTTGAAGAACCAGTTGGGCTACGATGAAGTTGGGCCTCCAAAGAGAAAATAAAATAGCAGAGGACATCTAAATCAGCTTATACATACAAAGAAAGACAACTCCCATTCTGCCTTCTCCTCCAAATACCCAACAAGTGAGTGAAATGCCTAAACGCTTCAGATCTAACCTCATATTTAAACTCATACCAGTTTACACCACCTTGGGGGTATATAAAATGGCCTAAATATGAGTATAAATAATTATGTGTAATCAAGAATTCAGGCTCCTTTTGCCTGAGGTGGAAAAAAAACATATTCATTCCAAATCCAAATTCATTTTGGAAATGAATTTTCATGACTGATCAGCGTATCTGCTAATCAACATATCTACAGTCTAGCCCCATAGCATGAATGCCAAGAACAGACGGTACTGATGACAAAAGATGATACAATCTGCATGTTCATTGAATTTATCAGAGTTTGACGGATACCCTGTGCCCTGGGCAGATAATTAAATGTGATTAATTGGGGGTGGAATAGACCAAGCTGAAATCAATTTCAAAAATCTGTTTTTTCTCCAAAGCAATAGCCAAGAGCAGTGACCAAGTCCCCAGCACAAAATCTCATCATCCATTGCAGAATTTCAAGGTTGTTTGGCTCAGTTGGAGTGCCACAGTAAGACCTGCTGTGCCTGTATAACAGCAGGTCATTACTGCGGACACAAACTCTGAAGATACGGTTGCAGAGCATCTGCAGAGATGACAACAATGCCTCTCACCACCAATTTTGACCTCTGACAGCTGTTGCCAAGACAAGGCGACCTCAGATACTGATGATTCGGCTCCTGGAATCTCTTTGCCATACGTGTTGGAACAAAACTCTCAAAATTTCAGAACATGGTAAGTAAGCAGTACAGACCTTCCCTACTACACCATCCCCGATCTCAACTCTGTGCCAATAAGGTCCATTTACTGCATTTTAAATTCCTACCACACATCCTTCAGAGCCTTTTAGCCTAAACCATTGCCAGAGAAGCCCTTGCAACGGGGTGACGGATGTAAAGCAGGGCCTGGATGTGCCTTAGTTTCCCAACAGGTGGAAGAGTGATACCCTGCAGTAGGTAGGCAGCTCTCATCTGTCAGAGTCCTGTACAAGGGATTCTGCCATCCGTTAACTCACTGGAACTTCCAGCCCAGGAAAGTACTCAAGTGTTTTGTACAACTAAAAAGACAGTGTAAGGAAGCAGGAAGGCAGATATTCGTAACATGTTTCTAAGTATACTAAGAGCTTACAACCAAGGAACCATAAAGGCAGATATCTCTAACATAAACCTTAGCAATTTTGCATAGGCTTGTTGAAGCATTAGCAGCTGAAACTAGAAACTCCGACTACAAAATGCAAGCCAAAAGCCTCTGACTAGTTCTCATGTAGAAACTATCGATGATTAATTAGGATTTAGAATCTGGCCTTTCTTACTGCTTCCCAGTTCAATTACCTGCTCATTAAAAAGGACTGGTTTGCAACTGAGAGCTTCTCGTTAGCTCATCCTTGACAAATCCCTCTTTGGGGTCTACCATTTTCTAGACACTACTGAGGATGAGGAAGAGCTGGAGAGAGAATATATAGGTGAACCGTTGTTTTGCTGCCTCTTGCTCAGCCCTTACTTTCTGCAGCCTCACCAAAGGAAAAAAAGGCAAAAGCACAAATACGTGACGACATTTCAAGAGTGACCTAGTTAGTCACTGTAGGTTTGGATCCTTCGCATTCTTGGCACCCAGCATTTGCAACTGCATACATGAAAAGCAGCACACAGAAACAGGGATTATTTTTCCCATGGCATTTCAAAATAAGGTAAAGGTTGAATACTGCTTGGAAATTCACACTGAATGAACCCATCTGTCTGCAATCTTCAGGCTGTAAACAGCCCTGCTGCTGGCAAACAAGAAAATTATTATTTAAAGGCAAGAAATAGCCCAAGTGTGGTGATTTGCTGTGCCGTGCCTGTGTTTTCATCCAGTACTAGAAAACTACAGAACTAAATTAACATCTCCTAATTATTTAAATCTAGAAATGGAAAGGCAACATCTACTGACCTAATTTCCATTGCTGTGAACTTCGACACCAGTAACTCTCACAACAAACTGAATACTAAGGTACATGATCTGTAACGGGTGCTCAAATTTGGCTCTTGCTGCTTGGCTTGTTATGGCCCTTATTGAGATGTGACAAACCTTTTTTTCTGACTCTTCATTTCCATCCACTGATCTTAGATCTTGTAACATGCTTGCTATGTAAAGTAGCAAGGATTAGATGCTACAGCTAAAACCTGTGTGCCCTGATGTCAGACCTGAGTTCAGGGCCATTGAATGGGGAAACTACAAATGTGTACTTCAATTTACAATAGAGATAATTTAAACGATCACTCTGGATTTGAAAGTGCCAAGTAGACAGGAGGAGTGGGCTGCAGCACGTCCACCTCACTCCATACGGCTGGCCGCTATCACACCTCTGCCCGAACATCAAGGCAACTGCACCCGCGCCCTTTAAACAGGTACTTTTAAGAAAGAAAAGCTCTCCCTCAGACAATCCTGGCTCTGCACAGAATCCACTGTTAGCTTTTCCAGCTAAGCACACTGCTGCATATCCACTTGGCACAGCCAAAGGAAAGTGCACTTTATCCTGCATCTGTCAGCATCAGTGACAAGCGGATTCCACATAAGGGCATGAAATAGCACATATCAGGGACAAGGTACTCATAAGAAATGTGTGAGATTTAAACAAGAATTTCCATCTTTGCACTTCTGCCCTGGGAGAATGGACTTGAATGCTCAGGAAGAGGAAAGATTTTTCCAGAACTGCCAAAGAAGCTTCTACAGAGTGACAGCAAATTTTCCTCTCTCTGCACAGAGTTTCTAACACAAAACTGCTGTGAGCAGTGCTGAGCCTCCTGCAGCTCATCTGAGCTCTCATTCGCATCAGAAATCTCCGCAAAGAAATGCAATCCTTTTCCCGAAGGAAGAAGCTCAAATAAAATAGCAGTGCCTCGAGCGGAAATGGAACTTTTCAGAAGCTGAGGTCACATACAGACAGAGCAAACCGACAGCAAGTGCCTGGGCTCTGGACTGTGCCTGGGTTGTGCTCCTGAGCTCTGCCACCAGCAACTGCAGTGGCTGGTGCAGCCCGTTCAACTGGACTGCACACCTCAGCCTGTGAAACAGGTCTTTCAGCACTGCTCCGAGAATCAAATCCATGTTCGCTGTGAAGTCCTTACTACTACCATACAGAAATCTTTTTTAAACAGCAGACAATTACTAAAATAGTACAAAAGCCAACAGTTACTCTTCTGGGGCTCACTTCTCCCTTTATACACATGATCAACAAAAAATTTAAAATACCTTCTTTATTAAAGTCACCTATTTGCAAAGGTGGGCACGTCTGTAAATACACACACACATATATGTATGTGGACACTGATGCCTGCCTTTCCTTTCAAATCCCAGGCAATTCCACAACTTCTTAAACCCCCTTTGGCTAATCAGTTCAGAATATATATGTGCAGCCCATTTCTGGAGTAACAGATGCTCCTAATTTATCCTTCAACATCACGCCTAGAAATTGTCACAACCAGATGCCAGAGTCCCTAATTTGGAGCATTGCCTGTCGGAAGAGGGATGGCCGCAGAGTGAGCTTCAGAGCTGCTCTGCCATTCAAAACAACGTGAACTATTCAAAAAGAAAAAAAATCAAGCCAGAAATCTCTGCTCACGAACACACGCTGCAGGGAGAAGGCAAAGCTGCAACAACTTAGCAAGATTTGAAATTCAGGCAGAGGAAAAGAACAACCAAAAATAGCTTATTAGTGAACTAGAGACATAGAAGGAGAGACAGTGAGCAATGGAACAGCACGTGGAGGAGCCCTATTGGAAAATAAATGCACACATTATCATGTACAGAAAATAGAAGAAGTGAGACTGAAATAGAGCTACTCAAAAACAAATATTTCTGTGAATAGAAACATTTTAAAGTAATTTTTTCGTACTGAGTCCACATGCTCCTTTTTGTGTTTGCTCTATATGACTGTTCTAGCAAATAAGGTTGTAAGTAGGAATGTTGTAAACAAGAGCATTTTAATCATATGTTGGCATATACTCAAAGAATCCACATAAAAAAGCATTTTCATTTAAATCCTACAAGTTACGTTCCTCCAATCCAAGAAAAGAAACAAAATCACACAAGTAAAGTGAAACAGGATATTATCCAAATTTAAAATACAGTATTGCCAACTCCAGCCATTCAAATGTCACCAATGAAAAGTGCTGCTTTCCATTTTTCTCATAGAAGCTGATATTAATGAACTGAAGTAACATACTCATCAAATAGTGAGGCACAGACAAATGGCGTAGTGGCCCAAAACTTGTGTGTCTTCTCTCAGCCATTATATCAGTTGGTCTAATAAAAGGTATTACCTTTCCCAAGAAAACCTTCTATCACCCTAGCTAGGTAGGTGGAGGAAGGCAGAATGAATCAGCCTCAAAGACGTGCTAGAAAAATCATTTACAAAAGGCAGACAAGTTTAGCAACAGCTGGAGCCCAGTTACTGGAAAATAAATGAAGATCTTAGATGAGATATTCCTTGAGACTGAGTCACTTTCCCAGTAGCTGATCCCAGTGGTCTTCAGAGTACGCACCAAGATGAGGAACTGATGGCATATCGTCTTTAAAATAGATCAGTGGCACCCAAGCAGTAAAAATTGGCAACGTTTTTGCAGCCATATATCACATATAACTGTAAATGGAAAGAAAACTTTTTCTGAAGTAATTTGTAGGTTCTTTTATGTGAAAATTGAAATTAAAACATTGATTTGCTTTACAAGGAATCACTGAATTATGCACTAGTCTCAGGATATCAAGGTGCAGTAATTAAACAAAGATTTTTAGACCTCCAGGAATTCCATCTTGAAAAGGTTTCTGTTAAATTAACTGAGAGCAGGTGCATTTCTCAGCCTATTCTTAAAAAAAAAAAAAAAAAAAAACCAACAACAAAACCACCCTTTTGTGGGTCTGATTAACAAGACATGCAAAACAGCAAAGTCCAGTCTAAGGCTCCTTTTGCAGTGCCTCTGTCACTCACATCCAGCCTACACCCCAGCCCAGGCTCCCTGGGGACTCACTTTTGCCTCTTCAGGGTACATAAACCAACCCGAGCTGAAGACAGCCAAAGCCCTCCTGTGCACGTTGCCAGTGGAACTTGAAAAGGAGCAGAGTTTGCTTTAATTTTCTCAGGTGATTTTAATTTTCTCAGGTGATTTGGTTCCACAACAGAAGTGGTGGAGACTTCAAAATATGAAGTGAGTCATATACTGCAGGTTTTATTTGTTCTGCATTTTTGTGTATAAATAGTAAAAATAACAAATTCTTAGTATTTATTTCTCAACACAGATAAGGGAGTTACCATGGCTAACTGTCTCCAGGACCATGGTTTAAAAAGACAAAAAAAGGAAACCAGACTGAAGCTTGAAATAGTCAGGTTGCTCTGCCCAATACTCACACCGTGCATGTTATGATTGGAACAGGGGACTGAGATCAGTCAGACTGGAAAAATACAACACTGAAAACAAAAACAAGGAAAAGGAGTCAAAAAGGTATGTGAGCCATGCACGGAACTTCAGATTCAATATATTTTCAAGTACACAGAACATCTCAGTAGGTCCTAAGGAGCCCTGGATTTAAAGAAAACACAGTTAAGGTGCTGAAACAAATTCAAAGGCAACTGCTTCATGAAGAGATAACTTCAGCTCCATGGGCAGCACACAGAGGGTAGCCTGGTCTGCGGGGCTTGAATATCCATTTTAAGGCTCAGGTACAAAGGTTAAATGCTGGCCCAGCGACCTGGGCCATGCCACAGGCCAGTTGTGGGTGACCCGGAAAATTTCTCATCATGTCCATTCCTGCTTCCCCCCACCCCCCCAAGTAAAAACACAGATAAAAATCACTTCCCAGTGCTACAGACATATGCTGGAAGTTCTTGGGTTTGATGTGCTCAGATGCCCTGGCAATTAAGACGAGGGAGCACACAGTAGCACCGCTCACTGAGGCTGTGCCAGCAGGATGCTGAATAGCAATGCACTGCATTAATTGAAGGCTAGAGAATAATGTTACATTTGTATTATGGGAACAAACTCCAAGGAGAGAACGCTATTACTTTACTACTGAAAAAAAACAATTTAACACTTTCATGCCAACACCTGGGAAGAAGCACACAGCCATCTGCCCCTTCCGAGTGCCTGAGGAGCCGAACTCCAACCTTACACGTCTCCACCTTGCTGCAAGGTCCTGCCAACTCCACCCACTGCGAGCAATCATGACAAGGCCAAGGGGTACCCAACATGCTCCAGTTCCCAAAACCTTTGGCGGCATCTCAGTTGGTCACCTTTGATTCCACATCAGCTGCTGTATTCATACATTAATATTTATAACAGGTCATTCACCCACACAACGGGAGCAGTGCTAATCTGGTGTACCTCCACTTACAAGTGGAACCAGCATAACTTGTTTCTACCAGAGTTTTTTCACCCTTCTGTTTTTATTACAGAAGCGAGTTCAATTGTCTTACAAAAAAAATCTGATGCTTCATACACTTAATTTTCTGATATACTGAAGGCCTTTGGACCAATGTCTGAACTATTTTGTTGATAGGGTACAAAAGACTCTTTGTATACCAGACTTTCCACTAAGAATAGGCAAAGGTATATCCTTATATTGCACAAGCTGAGCAAAGAATCACAGAATCATAGAATGGCCTGCGTTGGAAGGGACCCACAAGGATCATCAAGTCCAACTCCTGTCCCTGCACAGGACAACCCCAAATTCACACCATGTCTCTGAGGGCCTTGTCCAAGTGCTTCTGGAATATCCCCAGGCTGGTGCCGTGATGCCTCCCTGGGGAGCCTGTTCCAGGGCTCCACCACCCTCTGCGGGAAGAACCTTTTCCTAATGCCCAGCCTAACCCTCCCCTGGCACATCTCCCTGCCACTCCATAAAGGAGGTGTTAATAAAGGCCTGAGAAAAATGTGTGAGTGTGATTCATTTTATTGATACACACATCATTCATAAAAATGTAACCTCATTTAAAAGTGTAATATATTTGGAGGAAGAAAAAATTACCCGGCTGCTCAGGACGATGCACTTTCCAATTCATTGTCATATGCGTGAGCTGAGTGTAATGATGATTTATTGAGAAAAAGAGATAATTTGTGCTTATACGATTGGGACTCTAATATTTAAATCATAAATATAACTGTGGGCCTCAATTTTTTCAAAATTATCTTTTTTTTCTTTTTCCTCTCAGCTCCTCTAACATCATCCTTATATTTCTTCACTACTGATATCAAGTATTGAGAATTCATTTGCCCACCCGGCGACAGGCCCCATTGTGTGCATGTCTGAATACTGCTCAGCAGCGGTGGGGAAGGCTTGGTCCTTTCATACGATCTGCCTCCTAATTTGTCTCTTTCTGAATTTTCTCATTACTTTAAATCATATGCGCAAAGAACAACAAGATGCCCCCTTGGCAATGCCAGCAGCATCAGCAAAGTTTAACAATAGTTTGTTTGTGTGCTTTTCAACCTCATGATGGCCTCTGCATGCTTGACTCAAGAGCTTGATATTTGTTGGAAATTCTGTAGTGCCAGAAGCATAATCTTTGTGGAAGAGTTAGAAATATGAATTGTTTCCAAAAGCATCACTATCTCTCTGAAAGACAAGGGGATAAATGGGTTTTTTATATATTTAAATTTTAAACAGTCCTACTTATACAAGCAAACATTATCTTGTCCCTCACGAATTTATCCCCACATGCCACTCAGCCACAGACCAATGAATTGCAGAAGTATTGCATCCTGTGCAATGAAGCAATTTTTCCTCCAGCTACTAAAGCAGCGCCTTCTGCAGAGATGTGACAGTTCAAAGTGTGCATGTTATTTTAATGAAATATCATGATAGCTCGTTAGAGAAAGATGGCAACGGAATTGTGGATTCTCTTCTGTTCCCGTGTTATGTATACAAATGAATGCTCACTTTCTTCCAAAAGGTACAAGCAGAGTTCAGCTGAGACAGATGTCTGCTGCATCAATTGTTCTAACAACTGCCTCTGACAGCCAGCCTCCAGTACGAGGCTCTGATTACCACAGCTAGACCCAGCTTATGGGTCACTTGGGAATTATGATTAGACCATATACATTTTTCTTAGAAGGCAGAAAACCAGGATAGGATGAGTAGATTCTGGCTCACTAGAAGCGTTTTTTTTTTTCCTCAGGATGGAGATGCTCAAGTTTCTAATGAATAATACTTTGTAAATGGCTGAATATGGATGGAAGGGGGGAGGGACAAAACCCAGCAAATACAAAAAGCAAGTAATTCATACTTGTAGACTACATTCTGCAATGCTTTCTGGAAAACAAGGACTGACCTTAGAAGAAGGAGACACAAAGGAGAAGCACCTGAACGGCCCACAATTGAATCAGAAAGGATACAGAGGAGATGTGCAAACATGGCACCTGCAAGTTTTGAGAATACAAGCCCTGGTAGTTGGCAACCTTATCCTATCAGTTCCCTATGATGCTCTGGAGAGCTTCTCCATTGAAGGGCACTGGCAGGAACAAGATCCTGGATTGCCAGGACTGAAAGACTTACAGGGAACCACCCTCCTACACTGTTGTCCCGCTGCAGATTTGCAGCTAGGCTAATGAGAAATGCATGGCAAGGATACACTCTGCTCCTCTGCGCCATGTCAGTGAGTCCCTGGGTTCTCCTTTTAGCCTCACTACTGATCAGCCACCCAAGTTTCAGAATAAGATCAAAAGTGAGAAAGGACAGATCAAGCCCTTCACTTCCTGAGTCTGCATAAAATGGGGAAAACAATCTCTGCTGCAGCCCTGAGGCACTTCTCTACCTAGAAGAGTCTTTGAGACTTTCCTTAGCCAAAGAAACTGCAGAGTTCAATTATCATCTTGTAAGCATCACAGGAGGCTGGAGAGGACAAACATATGCATCAGTTTTATTCCTCACTATACTACCAACTTCGTGTGTGAGCTTAGCAACTCATCATCCTCTCCTGGGCCTCATTTTCCAATTCACTTTTTAAAGTCTCTGGTTTCTACACGGACAGGTAAGATCAAATGATGCAGAACTTTGCCATTATAAAGTTCTCCAACTCTGTTTTATATCAGCAAGGAATTTGGCAGAGCGTTTCTGCTGGAATAGTTCATTGCTATTGCAAACAAAACAGTGGAAAAATGAGAGAGAAGCTGAGAAGGTAAGAAGACCCCTAATTTAAATACTAGATGTTTAAATGCCAAAAGCCTGGCATGAGTGACACAGCTGAACCCTTTGGCCAAGGAGGCACCTAGGAAAAGCCTCCAGAACAACAAGAAAATGGCTTGACAGGAAAAAGTACCAGCAAAAGTGCCTTAGGCAAGTTTTGCCCTTCAGCAGCCTTGGTTGTCTGTGTTTCCATCCTGAACATAACAAACGAAAAGGTTGAGGGAAATAAGATCATAGTGATTCACCAGATTTACGCTAAGAGATGCAACGGAATAGAAGATACATCATCATTGTCGTTACCACACAGATCAAGAAAAGCATCTGACAGCCTGCAGCAGAGTCACTCTGGAATACCTCAAAGCACCCTGCCACGCCAAGGAGAATCACCAACGTCCTCCAGGCTTCCCACCAAGGTGCAGCACGTGTGGTTCCGCAAAGAGGTTGGAGCAAGCGGGTGAGGTGATCTCGTGCCGGCCTGGCACTGCCCCAAGGCTGCCCAAGGAGGCAGAGCAGAGACAAACACAAGGGACAGCATGCACCTCTGCGCTGCTGTGCTGGGAGAGAT
The DNA here is from genome assembly GCF_963921805.1 of Phalacrocorax carbo. Lineage (NCBI taxonomy): Eukaryota > Metazoa > Chordata > Aves > Suliformes > Phalacrocoracidae > Phalacrocorax > Phalacrocorax carbo. The sequence continues at coordinate 5,102,894 of NC_087528.1, forward strand.
GGGTTTTGTCAGAGATGCAGTCCTCTTCAACAGGGTCAATTTTAAGTATCACCTCTGTCTCCTGCCAGGCCTCTGGGTTTTCAGGGTCCTGTGAGCACCTGACAGGTGAGGAACAAACCTTCTTGTAGACTCATTTGTTCCTTACGAATGGACACTTCTAGCCCTTTTCCATATTAATCTAGTATTTAGTGGGCTCATTCAAAAATGGTAAGTTTGTATGAACCATCCCACTGATACTGTCGGACTTTACATACTGATTTCATGCAACATCCTCATTAAAAAAAAAAAAAGAAGTAGCAAGACTAGTATTTCAAACGGTTTCACCCCATCCAGTTTCTCTTGAAATTGACGTAACGGTTTAATTGAATCAATAATAAAGAGAAAGGAGAGCTTGATATAGCACACCACTATGCAGATTACACTTAGCTGCAAACAGAAAAGAAACCACCATAGAAAATAATGCAGAGACCATGCAGGAAGGGATAGAGCAAAGGAGGAGATGAGAGGAGTCAATTTTCAGGGTTTTGTTTTTTGTAACCTGCCATTTTCCAGTTAGGCTGGACTAGGATGGGGAGTGCACCAATTACCCACTTCAGGTGCAATCCAATCATTTGCAGAAGAATCTCTTTCTGGCTTTGATTTGCACAGAACTTTCCTGATGTGTGTGCTTAATATGTCCTCCACTTTCCTGCTAAGATGAGTCTGTTCCCTCCCCTGAGGCACATGTGACTGTTGGCTTCTAGAGTCTAGATCAGAAGTTAGAAAAAATCCCAACAATTGCACAATACTTGATGAACAGTAAGAAGGAAAAAGGTTTTGCTTCACTGAATTCTTAAAAGTTGCCAACATTTTGCTTAGAAATTACATGCTTAAAAATGTAGTTATTTGTTTTTCCAGGCATTAAAAAAAAAACCAGACTTTGCTAAAATGAAGCACTTTAGGGATGTGTTGGTTTCAGTAGAAAAAAAATACAGAGGGGAGTTAAGCAGGCAAGCTGCTGGAATTCGTTTCAGCACTGAACTGACACACACCCACCCCCCACAAAATCCAACCCCGAAAACCCAAACCTTTCCACATGGCTCAGGACGCTGAGTCAGGACATGTATTAGCCTCCACCAGCACATCACTGCACTGGTTGAGTAAAAGTCGCCTTCAGGATGAGTCTCAAGAAAAGGTCTAGCCCACCACTCTGCCGAAACACTTTAAATTACTCTTCACTGCACCTGTGGCTCTCCAGTTTTCTCAGCTTCTTCTCACCACACAGCTATAAAAATGAAATGCCTGTACCCCATGTTACGAACGTGAGGCACAGAAAGATTAAGCCAACAGCCACGCCAGAGTTGTGCCACAGGATCAGCAACCAAACTCGGGTTCCCTGTGCCAAGGTGGTACTTGGCATAAGGCTCGTATTTAGAAAGGGGTTGAGCTCCAGCTTCACACAGGCACTTAATAAAATACAGAAAGTGTTCCTGAGAGGGATGCCTTGGAGATAACAGAGTACTGGTTTTATTACCTAAGCCTTACATACATTTTTATATATACTCAAGTGATCAAATTAACAGTTCTGCCTAATTTACAGTGTACAGCATCTCAAATATATCTCACCTTATGAGCTAAATTTATTAAGATTGAAAAGAAATGGATCTTTTGGAATATCCTGAATAAAGTTTTGGCAGCTGTTTCTAAATAAGACCTTTCTAAACTAAATATGAATAACAATATGAATACCCAATTGTAAAATAAAAAAAGCCACTAAAAAGAATTCTTATGATTAGGTTTTATGACATTCTCACAATTCCTATCCTAATATTTTAGAATCTTTTATTCACATTCTTTTTTAAATTACAAATTGTTACAAAATTCAAAAATATATTCACTGTTAAAATCTGTAGGTTGATACAGCCCCACAAAAAGCCACCAGCATAACGAGAAGGGACACTGTGAATCCTAACAGTCTCCTCCTCCAAGTCATTCATTTTCACTGCCACGAGGAGGAATTCCTGAGAGCATCCTTCTGGGTTCAGGTATATAGTTCATTGATTTATATAAAAACTCATTTAAAAGAAACTGAATCTACCTGCATAAATAAAGGGTATAAAATACTAATTCCAAAAGACTTTTTATTCTGTTAATCCAATAATGCATTTTCCTTTTTTTTTTTTGCCTTACTTGATATTTTTTCCCCCCATATTTCAAGGCAATTTCATGACAAGTAAATCCCGGCAATAAATAATTTTGTTGAGTCTGATCTGTGAATTATCAAATCTAATGACACACTGACACAGCGCGTTCTTCCTGCCATGCAAAATTTATCACATGCAACTCAAGCACCTCTGAGCAGGAAGAGTCTACCATTTTTTATTTATGTGGCTTGAAAGGAAACGGACACATTTTAAAGTTGCAAAGCTGCAATTCCATTTTGTCTTCTGCTGGGTGTGTTTGATCAAATCAGAGCTTGCACACCAAGCTCTCTACTGCGGTCTGCGTTTGAGAGGGGAGAGAGTTGTTTTTGTGGGAATGATCTAGCTCAGGAAAAATGCCGAGGTTAGCACACCCTTGTGTAAAACACATTGCCGGCATTACTTGGCACTGCTGCCTGCAGGTCAAGCTTCTGCTCATGTCAGCAGTCTTGGCTCTTTTGGAGGAAGCTTGGCAGGATGATGGAAAAAACTGTACATCCCTCCTCGATGAATCCTTCCCTCCTCTCCTTACCCTCTGGACACCGGCAGCAGCACCAGTATAGCTGGGTGGTGTTGCTCACCTGGGCTAGATCATCATCTAACGCTGTTTTAAATCACGGTTTTCATCCTAGGGAAATAAAAGATTTATTCAAAGTTTTCTTGGCACCTCCCAAAAATTTGTAAGGGGTGGGAGAGGAGAAGTAAATAAAGAGAAAGTACTACTAATCACAGGAAAAGCAAGGGCAGATGGAGACAGGTTAAAATGACTTGGTTAAGTGGCTGATTAGAATTGAAAATGAATCATATTAATATACCGTGACCAGAAACAAGTATGCTTTGATACGCTAGTACATATCACTTCAAATTCAGAGTGCCTAAACAATGACACACATCCACATGTTGCAATATCACCTCTTTCAAAGAGCATGAAGTGTTGCAGTGAGTGTGGCACTGGCTCTGAGAAACTGCTTTACAGAAGGGTAAGGCTGACTTGGCGAGAGCAGGCACCATGTCCCCGCCTCAGAGGAGATGGGGAAGGACACAAAAAATAAAGGAAACAAAACCAGGACCACGATTCAAGAAAGGAAACTGCTCTAGCAAACCACAAGGTTGTCTGGTGCTTCATGTAACAGTGAAAAAGTGTTTAACACCAGAGGAAACCAGGATTCAGATTCTCCTGCCCCATAGACCAGACTCTTGACTGAAAACACCGCTTCTGATGCATCGGTGGCTCTGGGACCGGGCGTGCAGCTGAGTTCTCCTTCTATCCACGGGAGGGCAGAGCCGCTCACATGTTCGACATATGACACAAGCACATTTCTACATAATATTAAGAAGTCTGTAACTTCAGTACCAAAATCCCTTACACAGTTTTAAACTGCTTTGGTTAGAGGAAGCAAAACTCCTGTATTTTAAATAGATGTCAGGCAGCTGGAGGAACAAACACACAACTCATTTCTTCGGAGAGATCTGCAAAGGAGAATTAAACTTAACTCTATAAACTGCAGCTGCAGTCCCATAGCCAGGATTAGGAAATGCCAACAACAGATGATTGAGGTGGCAATGAGACGGCAGGAAGAGTATTTACCCAGGAAAGGAAGAAAAGACTATTTACACAATGGTATTAGGATGGTTCTTAAGTATAATCATAAGGGCTTCAGTAAAAAGAAAGGGCAAGCACAGAACTTCCCCAATTAAGATGCCACACAATGACTAGGATTGCAGAAAATGTAATTTAACTTTGTTATATTAGGAATAAAGTTACCAAGGTTTGTTTGCATAGAGATTGAACAACCACTCCTTGCATACACAAATATTCAAAATAATGATCTAACACAGCTAAAATATTTCTATTGTAATTCTTCACTAGGTGTGCATGTTGCTGTTTCAAAGAAATCATAGGCTAAACGCACTTCTCGGTAACCACAGTGATTTCAGCTCACGTTATTTCTGTCACTGATGGAATGGAGAGCACTGACTACAAACCATATGTACACCTCTGCTTCTCATACTTAAAAATAAGACCTTTATCTATTTTGACTTATAAAGGTTTTAAACTTTTTACTCCACATGCAGTAAAAATGTTAACCTGTTTATTCTCATTATCAGGTCCATCGGTTCCAACTCAGACAAGAAAATAAAATCAAAGACACCATGCAGACTAGTGCACAAATACAGAGCACAAATCTTCCTCTAGCAAAGAGAGAAGAGTGCCCTTTTTACAGGGCAGTTACGTTGGTTTATATTATTTATATAAAGCAGATCCAAGTTCTGCATTTGGCACACATTATTCAGCAGCCAGTAGAATTAAATAAACCAATATAGCTGGCAGCGCGGAGGCCTAAACAGCTGGCCAAAGTAGTTGTGTGTGCAAACATGCAGCTGCGCGCATTGCTAGTCCGTGCAAACATGCAAATGTGCATTTGGCAGGAGGGTTTAAATTAAGCCATGTCAGTTTAAAATACCTCAGGTATCAGAACTGAAACAAATATTCCATTGTGGAGCATTTCAAGGCAGCCAAACCTTTCTCTGGCAGGTCCAGTTTTTCTCTTTGGGACTCTCTACCTGCCAAGCCGTAAGGTTCCTTACACATTTTGTCTGAACACAGATTTCTCTTCTACTTGAAAGTCAAGGAAGCTGCCCAGGAACTTGCACCTCCTGGAGCCAAGGCTGTTAAATGAGGTGAGGTAACCTCTCCCAAGCTTTGCTACAGGGAAAGAAGTGAATTACAGCACAGAAAAGAAGCTCCAGACTTCCCAAAGGTCTCTCTCCCGTGTCATGCAAGGGCAGGTGGAGGAAGAGACCTCCTTTGCTCACACGTTCCCCTTGAAGGGCCGATACCCACCATGCTGCCAAAGGCTCTTTGCCTTTCTTCAACACATCCACTTAATGGTTATTTCATTGGTCCCTTCCCTGATGTGCCTTCATGACTGAGACCGTCTTAAAGTTTATCTTCCAAGATGATTTGGACCTTTCGTTTTGGGAGACAGCTGCTTGAGAAGGTGGTGTGCTGAATGTCTAGATTTGTGATCCTACATGTTCTAGCAAGGACATGGGTGCACAGAGAGGCTGCCTCTAGGCTGAGCATGTTCTTGCTCAGTAGCTTCAAGAACAGAGCACTGAGGAGAGGTCAAAAGAAGCACAAAATTTAAGTGACCATGGGTGGGCTTTGCCCTACCACCTCCTGAAACAGAGAAACTCTGTTCTAGGAAAGCACCTGTAGTGCTGAATGACACAGAGAAACCACCTACATTACGCTCAGTGGGAATGAATGGAAAGCTTCTCCCATCACACCTCTGACACTATTTCAGAAAAGCAGATCAGAGGTACGATCTGCTATGATGGGAGTTAAAGAGAAATAGGAAAGTGTGGAGGGAATTATGAGCCAGTTTGCACTGACGCTCAGGTGCAGCGCTCTGGGACCTGTTTGATAATCCTAGCCCTGAAACACACACCAGACAGGTTCTCCTCAGGTCCCTGACGCTGCTCAGGTGGTCACTGCTAACTTCAGGCAAAGAGGGATGGACAGCAGCTTGTTTCCCCCTCTGTCAACTGTTAGATACAACTCTCTGCCCTGTCAACATAAAGCTTCAGGCCATCATAAAAAAGGAATACTAATAATTAAGCAAGCCCCTCTCTCCTCCAAGCCCACATGTCTCAGCCAATGGACAAGACAACGCACAGAGACAGATGAAGTTAGGAACAGGCAATGCTAAACCACTCCTGAAGAAATCTGAGCATGAGCCAATACCCACAGAAGTCACTGTGAAATGTTGTTCTTCAGTAGGTGTTGGATAGGAGCTATACAGCTCATCACTCATTACTACATTAAATGGAGGGGGATAATAATTCCAAAACTAGGAGCCTTGGGGATACGATACTTTATGCAGACACAGGAGATTTAACATTATAGGCATGATTTAACACTACTTTTACAGACAGGTGTTAACCAGGAGCAAACCTATTGAAGTCAGTGGACTTTTGCCAGTGTAAAACCTGCACAACTGACAGAAGAGACAGTGTCAGCGTTAAATGGAGATAGCAGAGGCAGGGATTTTGCAAACCGCCTGTGATAAAGTGTTCACACATACTTTGCACACATCATTGCTATGATTAATTTCTTGTGCATGCATGAAGTACTCAAAATGTGGGCTTGAACTTGCTAACTCCAGCAGTATGAGAATAGACTCACACAGCAGATCCTCAGCTGGAGTAAATCAGCATAACCCTATTCAAGCCAAAGGAGCTACATCAATTTATAGCACCAAAAGATCTGGTCTGGAGGCATTCAAAAACCGCATGAGGAAAACAAACCCACCAAAAAACAAAAACAAGAGGAAACACGTTGCAGGGTATGTACTTTTCTATCCTAAAAGGCAACTTTGGTTTTCTTTCCCTAAAGATGTACTTATTCATCCTACTCCTCTGGGAGTTGCTCACAAAGCTTTCTTACATTGCTGTCCATTTAGTGTCAGGTTTCACTCCCACCAGCCATTCAGTTTAGGGGCTCCCTTGCTGATTAAGAGACTTAGAGTAATTCAGTAACAGTCCAGATGCTAGACACTGCCTCTCTAGGTAGCTATTTGAGGCCTGGTAATTTAAAACCTTTTATTTAAACCCCCGTCATCTTCAAAAATATAACTTTCGAGACCTAACTTACTGTGCTTTCAAATTACTGAAAGCAGCAGGTGGGCTATAAGGAAGCAATTTGTTATAAACATGATGCTGCCTACATAATGGTAGCTGTTTAATCCCTGCAGTGGTTAATGGCCAGCATGCTGGAGAAGAGTGCAGAACAATTTATGAATTCCAAATATGTTTTTTTGTAACAGAATTCTGGCATCCAGGAAGAGTAATGTGATATATGGAGCTGACTACTCTGAATATGCCTCAAACCTTCTCATAGAGCCCAAAGGAAAGATTTGAGGCTATTCATAACCTAGGGTTGTTTAGCAGCCTAATCTTCAGCCTGGAAACACCTTGAATCCCTGGGGTCGATTTAGCTTTTCATCCTTTCAGTGTATAACAGGGGTATTGAGACTGGGAGATGTTTCTGAGGATGAAAGGTCCGAGGACAGTATAGGAAGCACATCTTGAATTCGACCATACAAATCACAAGGCTCTATGCTGCTTACAGATACCCACAGCTTGGTGGCACATATGGGTGCTGCCCAAAACCCTGACCCCCGCCAGACAAAACTGTGAGAACTATTTCCTGTTAATGTATTTGAATCTTTGGCATCTTTGCTGCAAACAGTTTCCGTATGTGCTGCTGGGCAGTGAAATGTGCTCCTCTCCTCTTTGAGGAAAGACGACTTTTCGGACTTTGCTGGTGATTCTGAGAGTCCCTCAGAATGCTCTCATCCTAGCAAATGTACTGGGGACTGACCATCACTCACTAAAAGGAAAAATTGCAAGGCACTTGAGAAATTTCAGGCCACAATGAACATTTCTAACTGTCTTCTTACATTATTATGATGATAAATGATTGCAACACGCAGTGGCCAAAAACTCACAAACGCTTCCATCCCTAACCCTTTGGACAGGTACAAAAAGAAAACAGATCAGATCTTTGAGAGTGTCTGTGCTGCAACTGAAGATGGAAATGTAACAAATCAAACAGCAATCCATGTTGGTTCATACTGCAAACCCAGTAGAAAAACAGCATTAATAGCTGACACTGGAAGGTTTGTTCTGTTTTGGGGAGTTTCAGTAAACATCCGAGCAATGAGTGCGAGCTGTACTGATAATGCATCACTGAAGCCCGACACTGCACAGAGACAGCAGAGGCTCTATTTATGAATCCTAGATTCAGGGCTGAACCAGTACTTTCCAGTGTGCATAGCAAAAAAATCCAAATGTGCAGAAGAGGAAACAACCCCACAAAGAGAACAAGGGAAAGCTTGAAAGTGATGTCCCTTCTAAATGAACTGGAAAGAAAATGCACTTACTGCTTTGACAGCAAATCACAAGGTAATTGTTTCTTCCCACAGACATTATTGTAACATAGACAAAAATTGGTCACCATTAAACAAAGTTTACTCAGTGGCATTTTTACTGTTTTGCTGATGGGCCAGTTAAGAAAACACTGAATAAATTATGAAACAATAGAAGGAAGATGGCTCTTTATAAGCAGCGTTCGATATAACAATTTTAAAAGGCTATAACACAAGTTTATTGAATTTGGCAGGGCTTATAAATCCTAACTCCCATTACTGCGCTGCAACTTAAAAAGAAGTATTCTTCAATTTGTCATTGGAAATTTCAAGTTTAAGTGGTCCCAGTGCAAAATGATAATTTATTCACATGCTCAAATATTTCCATGCACGCACCACAGGTCAAACATCTGGCTAAATGCAGCGCTCCGTACTGCAGCCTGTCCTGTGTACGCAAGCACGTGTGAGACATTGGTCTTTACATATCCAGCTGACCAAATATTTATCTCATTTGAGATCTCATTGGCAGTGTTGTTTTGTTGGTTTGCTTTGGTGGGTTTTTGTGTGTGTGGTTTTGTTTTGTTTTGTTTAGAATTCAGACCCTCTTGAACAGCTTTCTAGGATGAGTTGGTGTTGCAGAAGGTCAAAACAAGAGCCAAAGCATTTTATTTAGGACGCCCATAAGTACACCAAGCTGCTTTAATGGCAACCAAGTAACCAAAGGGTGCGTTGGGAACCTTGATTCTGTGCAGAACTGAAGAGCTTGCCTACAGGATGTTTCTGGCATGCAATGATGTCATTTTGTGGAGTAACACTCCCCAGTAACTAACCTGGTCTCGCAAGACCTTCACCCCCTTCCAAAGACCATGAGATATTTAGAGTCCTGATTTGCAGCAGGGAACAGATGAGACACAAAATGCATTTGGCCACAAGGCAGAACTGTAGCATTAAGTCTGGAGGATTTCAAAGGCAAGGAGATTCTTTCCCCCTTTCCCTACATAACAAGCATCCTAATACAAAGCTGCTCTAAACAGACAACTCTTTTCCAGAATATTGTCTTATGGATAGGTCCAATTCATTAAGAGCAGAACAGGATTGGAGCATTTAACATTTATTTTAAATGCAGCAAAAACAAACACATAAAAAAAGAGGCTTAATGAGTGGGAGCTGCTAAAAATGCAGCTGCTCCAAGCCTCAAATGCCAAACTATGACTAGAAGTAAATTATTCCAAAACTTGCCCAAACTGAAGCTTTCTGCTTTGCTGTCATTCTATGGAGGATATACAGCTGTTCAGAGACTTCAGGTGAAAAGATACAAATATTTTGTAGTAGCAAATTCACATTATCCTGCTGTATTTTTCTATTAATTTCTGCTTCGAGTTTGCAGCTGAACAGCTGAAATAAAAATCCATGTTGCAATAATTGTGAATAAGATCTTTCTAGAGAAGATTACCTTGACGAATACTTAACCAGGGAAGGGCTTGAACCAAAGACCAACAGGAGGTGATGAAAAAATCCGCACATCTTTAACAGTTTCTGAATCAAATCAATGAAAGCTTTACTTGCTCCCAATTATATCTATCTATCTGTCCATATCTTTATATATCTGCAGGAAAGATAAACTGTGTTTTTACAGTGACAGCATGACTGGTAAATGGGGACTTTTACAGGGAGTAGGCTGGGACATCTATTTTTAAATCCAAAAAATGCTTTCCAGAGTTATGTACTCTAGACCTACCTTGAATGAAATGCAGCACCATTTAAAAAGAGGGATGAGAACATCCATAAAACAGAGACAAATTCAGAGACACAAATAGTTAAATTAGAAGCTTGAACTTCATCACTTGTGTTTGTGTAAAAGCACACGAAGTCAACTGACAAGCTCCAGGTTTCTAGCAGAAGATCAGTGACGTGATGACTCTTGGGCTGTACTGGCTTCTGAACACCAGCCTTCGTTTAATAGCTTTCTTTCAATACAAGCAATAATATTTGGACAGCTCCAATAGAGCAGGATTTACTACTCTGCTTCTACAGCCCCCCTCTCTAGAATGAGTGCTTTCAAAATACTAATGATTTTTTAAGCCTCCTTTTCTTGGTGAGGCACAGAGAGTAACAGCTTTGCACAAAGTCAAGTGAAGTGAGAGGAAAGTGATATTCCTCCAGGTTGCACTGAAAACACAAGACAGACTAAGTGCTGCATTCAGATCATGATTCTCAGCTCTGATCCAAGAGCTGCTAAAGTCGATGCAAGTGTCTCTGCTGACTTTAATGGGCAACAGACCGGGACCCTTTGGCCTTAACCCATGGGTTAATCCTTGGCACAAGCCTGAAGATAAATAATTGCAGAGCAACTATGCTTCTTATGAAGCAGCGCATCGTGACAACAGCCAAATTTGCTTCACGTGGACTGGGAACGTGCAGCACGCTAAAAAGCACAATTCTCATTGTTATCACATTGTTGAAACCCTTAGAAATTTGAAAGTGTAGTATGCTGCTTTGCAAAACAACCTCCCCATGCACATTTCATGGCATGTCCCTTGTTATTATAGGGCCACGTATTGCCCAGGATCCATGAACTCTGTTGTTGTTTACATTTGCTAGACAAGACAAAATGAAGGACACCAGGTCCCTGCCATTTTCTCACCTAAATATAGTGATACTTTTTAAAGTTCAGGTAGACTAACAAGGACTGCAAGTTTTTAAATGAAAACAGATGAAATTATGGGATAAACTACAAAGAGGAATATTTTGCTCTAAACATTTTATTTCAAAATTAATATTCCCTATAAAAAAGCATTGAACTCCTATACATCTCAGAGTCCAGCTGTATTTTGATTTAAAGTAATCACATTAGCCCAGACACTGGCTGTATGTTAACAAAATCTTTTTTTGAAATGTGCTCTAAATAACACATTCTGAGACCTCGTTAGACTAAATGCAAACAGAGCACGAGCCTTGACATGCTTTACACATAAAAAAAGGATTCCTAGAAGTTGCACTTTATGGGACATATCACACGCTGCTGACGTCCTTGGACGCTTTGCCAGAGCCAAGATTAATAGCCCATTTTAAAGCCTGAAAATGTTTAAGAACTGAAATGCTAGTGCTGATGGCTGAGCTCCCTCATGTTCCACTGAGATCAATGAATTTGAAAGCATTTGGCATCTTATATGATGGGCGAGCTTTGTTCTAGCTACCAAATCTTGATTAGTCCAAAATAGGAGAACTTTGAACACAGACTTGGAATAACGTAGAGGAAAATGTGAGCTGTCATGGATGAGAAGTAAATCTCCTCCCTGCCAGACGCAGTAAATCTCTCACTCTCCTCAGCTTCCCCTTCCCCCCACAACCCCAAAAGAAAAAAAAAACTGATCTTAACGGACAAAAGTGGACCACCTGATAGTGTATTTCTGACCAGCTATGTACAACCTCCTGGGAATTTCAACAAACATCATAAACAAAACCAGGTGGGAAACTGGTTTCATTTATTTTCATTTTATAGAGAAGTTCAGACTGAAATTGAGTTGTTTACAAAACTACAGGACCTTGAGGGGCCAGGAGAGAAACCTATGTCAATCTGAAATCCACAGTCCACATCTCACTAAAAGCAAGAGTATATTTATGCTCTGTGCCCAGAATTAGCAATAAATAAAGAAACTCTGTTAAGATGCAGAGGCAAAAATCCTAGTTTACACAGCTGCACCAACCAAAAGCATTTTACAAAACTATGCAGTACCTGAAAAAGGTTGAATTGCAGCCTCCTATGAAAGGGAGTTTCACAGCAGTTTACAACAGGATGTGAGGGTTATCAATACACAGTTATAACTGCAAAATAATTTAAAAGTAGGTAGAAGTATGAACCTGGAGTTTAGCTTGAATAGAGGGATAATTTTTAACACGAGTTCTTTAAAGCTGACAAGTCATTTGAAATGAGTGTTTCATCTCATTGAGAAGATGGAGAGGACCCATTTGCATGATGTGAAGAAGGGCTCAGACTAAAAACAGGAATGTCAGCTACCTGGTCATCCCAAGCATTCCTCAGAAATCTTTCTCCAAAGCATCTCCTGAGGTACTGAAACTATGGGTAGAAAATACAGAACGAAAACTTTCATCTCAGAGGTTAGGTTAAGATGCATCTGTGGCCATACTTATATTTGAGAATAGGATCATCTCAGCTGGCCAGGGCTGAGATTACCAGCTATATGGTAACACAGGCCTCAGTGTAAACACAGACAAGTAAAGTCTGTGACATTAACTCTTTCAACTGCCTTATTCCCTTTGCTTAGAGATCAAACATGCACCAACAGTTCAGTGAGGACCATGCTCAAGTACAAGCAAAACTTCACAAAGAAGCACATGAGGCTCTGCAGCCTCCCTGAGTTTCTTGCTTACAAATGGGTGAATGTTAACTGCAGAGCGAAACAATGAGCCTTAACTGCAGGGCAGAGACATCAGTGTTTTTCCATTCTTCTTGACATGACAGTAAGTGCATGTCAAAGAGAAAATGGCAACACTTCCTTAATCAAAGCAAGGAGCAAGTTTTTGCCGGCCGAAAGCATAGATTAAGACTTAACTCTGATGAAGCTGCTGTCAGACCAGTATGATTGAAGAAAGATTCACACCCCTGCAGAAGTAGGCTAGAGAATGTCATTTAAAAGAAAAAATAGTTTGCCAGCACAAGCTGGTCTGCGTGCAGCTCCTCTGCCATTTTTCATGCAGATTCAGAAAATGCAATTTCATGAGAAAAGGAAAAATTGCAACTTCCTAAGAGCTGAAAATTCAAAAGGCCAGCTCCCCTTTATATAAAACAGGCCCTTTCCATCTTTTAGCTGAGCAAAGGAGCTTAAAAATACATTACATTTAAATTTACTTTAATATCCTGTTAGACTGCTGGGGTGGTACAGACAGTCTTCCACATAATTCAGAATCGAATCACACTGCAAGTCGCAGAGAGTCCTGAATACCCTATTTATTAGCACATAGGAAAGCAACACTCAATACCAAATAGCTTTCCACTGAGCTCATCACAAAGTGGTGCAGTAGCGCAGACCCCACCTGTGCAGCTGCACATATTCACCAGTGTCCTTTGTGCTATTTCGTTTTAAGAAGAGAGGAGAAAATGGACAGACTGGGCAGAAAATGGAGATTTCCACAGTCAAAAAATGAGCCACTGTGTCCAAGACTACACCTGTTGATGGATTAGGGTGACGTTGGGTTCTGTGTTGCCCCATATCAGGCAACACACGAATGAAAGTGGCAACATTTGAAGAGCACTGCCGCCCCTCTCCCACCGCACTCATCTTTGCACAACTCTATTGTTATTTCTCTTTCTATGGCAGTGAACAAATCCCCAAGTTTCCGTCACAGGAAAGGTTCTCCCAGAAGACTGTATGAGTATTTTGCAGGTCACATAACAGAGAGAAAAATAGAAAAGAAATAAAGATTAGAATAAGAGTCAAGAGGAAAGTACAGATAATTGATCAATACGTAACCAGCATGCACCTGTGCTCGAAGCCTTCCCCCAGCATTGCTGAGTTCTAGCTAGTTACTTCAGCATCAGCCCGATGGTCACGCAGCCACCTAGTACAGAGGAATTTGCTCTTACATATACCACTTTAAGAAGTGACCTTGGCCACCCTCCACAGCCTCAGCTTTGCCAGAAGCTGCCTTCCTCAATCATGTAGCATCTCCCAGTCAGATTACCTACAGACATCTGATTTCTCTCTTCCCTACAGCTGAGAACAGATGCAAGACATAGGAAGCTGACAGAAAATAACAATATAAAAAAAACCCTAACCAATTTGCATCAATATTCAGGAGGAACGTGTTGTGGAGCTGAAAGCACCAGGTAAACCTTTGCATTTTATTGATTTTGAAAGCTGAGGATGTACAAGGTGAGGAGAGGGCCAAGAGCAATAGATTGTGGGCTGTGTTGGAAGAAGGGCAGATGGACTGTTCTGTCCTAATATGCAAAATATTTGTGGTTGATTTCTGCTGTGGCATGAGTGTTCCAAAATGAGACATAACATTCAGGAAGACTACCCAGTTTCCCTGTGCCCTCAGTTCCCTAACCAGCAGGGTATGATAAACATGTTACAAGTTGTGATGCGTTTCTATCCTACAGCAGGATCCATACAGGGGCTCCATCACTCTCACACAAACTATACTTAGCTCCTCTTTGAGATTTTTGAATAGACATGCAAAGGGTTTGTGCAGTTCCTAGGGAGTTACGTGATAATTGGCAGCAATGAGGAATAGCCAGTTATCTCGTGCAAAGTATTCAGGGTGCTTGCTTAGATCAGAACTTGACAAAGAACAGATTTTTCACCTAAAGTGTGATAGTACCACAATGCCCTCTAACAATTTATGCCAGCTGAAGTTGTATCCCTGGACAGAGCCTTTTGTTGTTGTTGTTGTTGTTTGGCGTGGTATTAGGGTTATGCATCTACTACTACCAAAAAAAAAAAAAAAAACCCAAAACCCCAAACCCGACACTTTCAAGATCTTACTTTAAAAAAAATAAAGGCACGTAATCTCAGAACAAAGTAGTTTAGAGAAGAAAAATTACTTTACTTCCATTTGAAACCAAAGCCAGATTTGTGAAGTAATATTAGCATAAGACACGGCACTGAAATGGCCTACACTGATACTTGATTGACACAGCTAATACCAGTCTAGTACCGGTGGGGATCACAAGAACAATCACAAATTTGCAGAGGCGTCTTTAACTCAGACAGATGAGCTCTCCCTGTTACATTCTGATCATTAACAATTTTACCTTCACTAACAGGGACAGTATTATGAGGGGCAGTAGTTCAGCTCTCGAGGTACGAAGAAAACACCCGCTCATTCACTAACAGCATCATTTCTGCCTTCTTAGCACTTCTCGCATCTATTTGTCAATCCAGTCCTTTTTGCTTGGAGACCTCCAAAGATCTTAGTGCAGGCATTCTAAGGAAATTTTGACCTGTTTCCCTGTCTCTCTCCCTTTCTTTGTGCTCCCAAAGAGGACAGATTAGCTATTTGTATTAAGGAGATATTTGTAGCTAATGATATGGGAATAACCATAGTTCTTATGCTCTGGTTAGAAAGTAATTTTTCAGCAGAGTCCAAGGTGCATTTTTAAGAATGAAATGTACGTTTTATTTGCAGTGAGGATGTGGAGAAAAACTAGTAAGCCAAGACCAAAGACTACACAATAAACAGATAAAAAAATTTAAAGATTATAAGGTATACAACAGATTTAACCTTTTTGCAGTCAGTATCTATACGTTCATACAACTGACATGTTGCAGTCTACATGCTCATGGTGGTCCAGTTATTAGACAGAGGTTAATCTTCTGATACAGTTTTGCATCATAAAAAAACCCCACATCAAATTATTTACACAAAGTAAAAATAAAAAGACCAAAAGCCAGTTATATGCCCTCTGTTATGGGTAGCATGCTTCTGCAGGAATTCGCTCTGAGTACTAACCACAAAACAACCAATGTTGCACACAAGGAAGACACTCCTGTGGGAAACTGAAAAAGGACAGTACACAGAGGAATCAGTCTCGCTGCTGAGAACTCGCTGCCACTATCAGGTGACAACAAGGTGCTTAGTTATGTGTTTTCTAATCTGCTATTCCTAATTTTCCAGGAATTTGTTGCCTTGGGACTCTGAGCACTGATTTTCCTCATACGCATTCTCAATTTCATTAATTCCATGAAAATCTGTTGCTTTTGTGGTAGGCCATGGTCATGCGGGGACAGCTGTGTTTCACAGAATCAGGTTATGACTGGGTTCTGCATTCAACAGAATCCCCCAAAAGTGAAAACGGATAGAAACGCTGCAGTTGTTAAATACAGCGGTTTGCTCCAAACTGGGAATTTTCATTCCAAATAGGATTTCCAACAACTCCATTAAAACACTCCAAATATACTGACAATTTTAGTTACAGGTTGAGACATCTTCTTGTCAAAGTCAGAAGAAAGTGAAGGCTCTTACAGGCAATTTTTCCTAAGGGTTTCTCCCTTCCTGCAAGCAACCCTTCTGTATTTCCTGGAGAACCAATTTTTCCTGTTATAACATTTACAGTCCTCCAGTTCCCACATCCTTTTGGTCAGTGGCTGATACCGTCTAAGAAAATTTGAAACTGCAGCCACTTTTGTTTGATAAAAAAATCAGGGAGTTTAGCTGTCTGGAGGCAATCCTGTAGGCTGCAGCACAAGAAGCAACAGGCTAAGATCACAGCCTAATGGTCCAGTTTCTCCTAGCAAAAGCAGGAAGAAAAAGCTAAGCAGCCATGTGATCTGCATTGGTCCTACAAAACAGTGCAAAAGACTGCAAACCACAGTAGTGCTGGGTTGGGGTTGGGTTGGTTGTTTGTTTTTTTTTATATTCACTAGGTCTGCACATAGTTAATTTGGTAAAGTTTTCAGAGGGATCTCAAAAGATACTTATTCATGACGGGAAGCCACACAGATCAGGGGCAGAGTATGCAGTGAGGACTCACTACAACGATAAATGTCTCCAAAAAGCTTCATGAGTCACTCTTATAGAAAACTCCTACTTCAAAGATCCTTATTCTTAATCCAGAAGTTGCATTCTCAGAAGTCAGTATAACCTTAAAAAAACCTCACATGATAATTCTTCATAATGTCTCTGAAAGAATTAGTCTTTCTTTCTGCACATACTGTCCTGAAAAAGTTACAATGGGAAAAAAGCAGTTATCGTCAGTCTGATGCTGAATTTATGCATGAACTTGAAGAAGTTATGAGATATGTAATTTAATATGAAAAGCAACCTTTCCTAGTCAGTACCATAAAATGTTATTTGTAATGCTTTGCATCCAGTGAAAAATTAATAAGACAGAGAAAAACTGAACTAGCTCCAAGCCAGATTCTCAGCTGAGTTTAGCTTGCATTGATCCTCTGTTGAGAGCTATTTACACTACAGGTTCCCCAAAAGGCATGATCTGTGTCCAGGGTCTATTATGCTACATTCTGACAGCCTCCATCACAAATAAATCTTACAGCTGAACTCAGAACAGAATGAGATGGGAAAGCATGACAGAGAGAGATTTTTGAAGTACTCAGAGCAACTCAGTGGCACTGTGGGAACACGATAAACAAGAGAAGAGTGCAGCTCCATTGTTCCACTTGGTGAAGCCCAGAATGCTGTGCTGCTGGGACTTTCCCTCCATCCCTGGTCTGAAGACCTTCTCAGCAGTACTGTTAGTTCAAATGGGTTAGGAAAAAAACCCATAAAGTTTGATCTCGTGCGTTCTGCCAAGAATGCCACAAACAGCCTTTGACAGAGTTAAGTGGGTGGATTTTGATACCGTGAGAGCAGGTTTTACAGTTCTTTGTCCTCTGTGGATTGGCTGCAGTGCATTATCCTGCAGATACTGCTCCCCTTTAACTGTCTTCATCTGGCCCACACTGCCTGAGCTGCACTCATCCTTCTCTCCTCTCCTCCACCACTGCTCTGCTTAGCTGCTCTCTTCCCAAGACATCACAGTTATAAAACAAAATAATGCCATTATATCACCATTTCCAATCCTTGTATCATTCACTGTGCTTGCATGCAACAGCCTTTTCTCCTAGACTAAATCAGTCTTGTCTATTTAGGAGAGGTCAGCTCCTTAATACATATATTTCTACAGCACTGACAGAGCTGCATCTTTGTCAATTCCTAGGCTCTAGCATACCACAGGTAATGATCTGTTGAGGACACCAACTCACCATGGTCCAAACTTCAAAAGTTTGCATCAGATGATGACCCAAAGGGCTTTTAAGGACATCATCTGGCAATACACATGAGGAGGTGTGCTCAGCACCTTTCTAGATCAGACTTAAACCAAAACAGCTTAGCAAAACTCTTTTCACTCAACTGGAAACAAAGACAACTGACTGTCACAGAAGTAGTAGTAGAGAGCAATGAAGATGTTTTAGTGCTTTGACTGGTAAGTCTCCTAGAGACTGCAAGGCTGACCAGACAATCCAGGACTCACATGCACCACCCCAGCTGTGTGTTTAAGGCCTCAGTTTGTGAGTCTTCAGTAAATCTGTCCTCAAAGTTCTGGCAGCAAGTTATCTCACTCCAGAGGTGTTAGGAGTGAAAGAGCAGAGTTTCAAAAATAAATCATTAATCAGCTGGGGTGTATTGTTATGCAACTGAAGAGCACGTTGTGTACCTGGCATCCAGTGACATCTTGGAATGAGATGAAAGACATGTTTGCTACTGCACAATTCCGAACAACCACCACTCAGTTAAAACAACCTTCCTTTTGCCATCTCCTTCCCTTATGGGATGAGCAATTTCTGCTTTTCTTGACATGACACGAACTACTAAAAGTGAAATGATCTCTCCTGTTCTCTTTGCTGCTGATGCACAGCAATGGTTTATGTCAACAGCAGTTATCTGACAAGTCGCCCAAAGGCTTAAACCCAGTTTGCATAGACAGTATCTGTAAAGAGATGTATCCTTGCATCTTCAGACATAAGGGGCAGTGGCACATTGTTAAGGAATTCAGCCTAATCCTGGGATTTTCCACAGGACTGGTGTACTTGCTCAGACTCTGCTTTCACAAAGCTCTCCCGCCCGGGCACAATACAGTAACTACTCAAACACACATAAGTATGTATTTCCTCCAGCCAAGTTAGCTATTTCCCTATGATGATCTGATGCAGAATGGGACAGCTCGGGAGTCTCTCTACAGAGTAATCTACAGCCAATACAAATTCTAACACACTTTTCCTCCTTCCTCCCTGCTTAACTCTATTAGGGATGACAAAAGGGTTTAGAGGTAAGGTTTGTTTTAGTCAAGGTTAGAGAGGAAAGATACTACTGTGCTGGGGTGAATGACTTGGAACTGAACTCAGTTATCCCCATGTCATGTGCCACTGAGAGAGTTATTCCCTTCTCTGTGCCTTAGTGGCCAATCTGTAAAACAGAGTAAGACCTACTGGTTCCCACCTCTTTTTCACCTTGTCTTTTTAGACTGTAAATAAAAGTTCACTCTGAAGAATTATGTGAGGTTAAAAAAAAAAAAAAAAACAAATAACAAAATCAACTCTCCCCCACCCACTTCTTCAATTTCTGGACTTTTTTTTTTTTTAATATATTTTGAATTGGACATTTCCACATAGATACTCTCTGGCTGTCACCCATGCAGAGGTTTGCAGGACCATCAGTCAGTCCCCACCTGCAGACAGTCAGAGCCACTGAGCAAGATCCCAGGAAGATGCAGACTGACTAACATCTGAGCCATATATTTCTGAAGAGGGAGTAAGGCTGCACTGCTCCTTTACTGCATCTACTTTCAGCTCCCCCCAGCCCACCCTGCCCTTGCCCCTTTGCCTTCTGTTGGTTCAAGAAAGATCCCATCTCCATGATGAACATCATTCACAGAGACTGCAGCAGCCAGGCTGAAGGTGACTGTTTTCTACGGCTTTCTACTCCAGAGAAAGCCAGCAATTCAGGACCAGAACCTAGGACAAACGCCGTGCTGCTGGGTTACCATCAGACCAATGCTCCTCTTTGAGCTCGGTACTTATTTTCATTGCAGATACAGAGCACACATCTTTAGAAAACAAAAAGTTAATTCATAAGCAGTTTCAAAGCTACAAACATCTCCAATAAGCTGCTTACCTTTGTCTGTGGCTTTGCCAGTGATCTGAAGACCAAGTTGGATAATACCATTAATGGGAATAATCAGTGGTTTAAGATCCAAGGATCTCAAGGTGCTTTCACAGAAAATAATAAAATGGATAACATCCATACGAGATAAGTGTCATTATTATAGCATGCTTCACAGTGGGGTAAAAATCAACATAGGCTAAACTTAATTACCAAGAACATTGCTACAGCAAGCCGGAAATACAACGAAAATCTGATTCTCAGTTCCCAGCACTGTCTGGGCTGTGTTGCTTCCCCCGTTGCGCAATTACTACAGAATCCTGCTTGTCTTCACTGCTGCAGAAACTGATGAGAACTACTCAGAAGCAGAGCTCGTCAGAGATAAATAGAAAGCCATTTCTGGTAAAAATTCAAAATGCCAACAAACAAAAAAATCCCCTTTGGCAGAAGAGATATTTTCATTTGGAAACGCTGCCAGTGTATCTTATGGGAGTTGTAGCCTCGGCCCATGAAAGCTGACAATCTGCTCCTGAATGGCTGCATTCTTACTCTGCCACAGTTTTACTTTTTTAAACAGGCAGGACCAGAGTCTTCGGAAATGGGAGACAGTATGAAAATAGGCATACTAGGGAGCCCAGTCCCAGAGAATATAAGATGAAATGCCTTGGAAGCAATTTGACATTTCCTAAAGGAAGCACACTCCATTTCTGAAAGAACTATTTCAGATCTCAGAAATTAGGATTTTCTTTTTAAAAAACATACAAAACTTTTGGCAAAAAGCACTTTTTTTCACCCCAAAAAGGATGACGACTGCAACAAAATATAACTTTATTTCCCTGAGCGTTTTGTTTTGACCAACATTACTTCTGAGCATTTAAGCTGATGTTTGGGAACAAAAATGAAAGCTCTACAATTTTAAAAAGCCATAATTTTTATGTACATAGGGGATAACATAGTCCACTACTTTTCTGATCAACTCTGTTTTTCTTCCCTCAGCCCTTCCAGTACCCTGGATCCTTTTGCCTGTTGTATCCACATCCTGCACTCTGTTTCATATCTAAACTAAACCCTAGGAACAATGACAGCACAATGAAGCCTTGATCAAGTGCTCTGAGCTCTACTGTAAATACATCAGATAGGATGAGATCTTCCCATTTGCCCTCTGTAAGCTCTGGATCAAGTCCAGGACAAAGAGAAGTTTATTAATGCACACACATGCCTACTGGCCTTTGAGCTCTTTGGCAAAAATTGTTTTAAACAGGCCCCTGTAGAGACTGAATGAGCAGCGTTCAAATATTTACATCGAACAACAGAGTTAATTACACTTCAAGACATTAGTAAGATTCACTTTGCTGCAACCTCAGCAACATACTACAGCAGACCAGCGACATGAACCATTCTCCGCAATCTGAGGCGGGCAGCTTTCCATCTGGGTTTCAGCTAAGGCAGGAATGTTTCTGTCTACAATAGAACCTCACTAATCAGCACTTCACTAATCCACACATTTTATTAACTTCGCCAAAAAACTCATAGCCTCTCCCTGCCCCTCAGCAACGATTTAATAGCAGAGACCTCAAGCAAGGTCTTTCATTACCAAAACACATTTTTTAGGCAAACGTTACGTGCATTTGAGTCAGACATTACAAAGCAGTTTGATAAATAATTTGAGCAAAACTAGCGTTGTCAAAGACAGAGCCAAATCTTATGCATATCTGGAGAAGAAAACCCAAGGCAACTTGCAGTTGAATCTACAGAAGAATATTTTATCAAAAGACACTTAATCCTTAGTATCTCTCAGGATTTGGCCCTTTGCAAACAAAATAACACATGCAGATGAAATTTACTTTTTTCTAAGTTAACACTTCATTTGCCCACTTACTGGCTGGCTCACAAATTCAACAACTTTCAAAGAATTCTCCCTCTAGCCACTTTTGACACTTGATTCTTCCTTTCACAAAGTAGTCTCCATCTTTTAAATGTAAGCCAACAGAAGCAGCAAAGACAACAAAACCATTTAACTACATGCTGGGATGAAAAGCTCTGTCCATCCCAGTGTCTTAGCTCTGTGTTCAGCGACTCTTCGTACCTCTCTGCCCTAACCATTAGCACTTAAAGTTTGTGGCTATGGCAGCTCCATTTTTCAGGCCTACCAGATATTATCCACATGCCAGCCTTAAAAATTAAACTAAATGACAGCACACCATTCATTACCCTTCCACTTCCACGAGCATTTTTAAACAGTGAGGAGATAACCAAATATACTAACTTGCTGAGGTTTTAATTCCTCATCAATTATGCTTGCTATTGATACAGAATATGAATAATACAATGTATAAATTATGTACATGCATTTATAGAGGAACATAAGGGAAATTCATATATAGAAAAGCAATAAATTAGATGGCATTTATATTGATCCATTTCTACATTTTTGTATGAAATATTTAACACCACATAGAAAAGAATCCATTTAAATTCTACAAATGTTATTTCATTACTTCTATTGTATTTTTACTTTTTAGTTGCCATTTCCATTAAGACTTAACAATTCATTTCAGAAGCATGAATAAGTACATGCAAAGAGCATAGTTTCCATTATTTTTTTCATTCCATAAAACTTCTTGTAAAAGCTACCTTCATCTGTTAGGAGCAGACCAAAAAAAAACCAAAACAAAACACCCCACACAAACTCAAACAGAACATAAGTCCTTATCTTGTATTATTACATTTGGAAGTAGAGGGAGAAATTAATTTGTTTTACTTTATATATTTTAAACAGAATATTGCTAAGATTTCTTCACTGGGTTTAGTTAAGACCCTTACGAGCAGTGATGTTCTCACGTTCCTCCATGTGCAATGACCAGCACACAAGACGGAAGAAAGTGAATGGCTCCAGTCATCAATAATTTGTGAGACTGTGGCTTTTCAGGTCATCAGCTTGAATTACATACTGAAAGCTGTACGTTCAGCTCAATAACTTGTGAATGTCTGTTTCCCAGCACATAGACATTCAAAACCCCAGGATTTACACCTTTGCATGAGGTCTCAGCAAACTGGCCAAGGACTGAATTTGCACAAAGACATAGGCAGAAAGAAAGAATATGTGAAAAGCAGCACATTCCCTCACATGAATTAAACAAACCAATGGATTAGAGGCCAGATTTGTCCAAAATACAGTTGGACACCCCTTTAAAAATTCCCCGTTCAAGAGATTTTGTTCCCCAGGCAATGCACCAACTCCCCTGGCCGTTGCTCAGAGGGACTGTGAGCACCTGAGCTCTCAGGGATTCTGCCAGCTCCACTTAGCCTATGATCAGATTCACACCTTTCCAAACTCACCTCTTCCCCAGCTTCCCTGGTGTGTATCACAGTGCAAGCATTCACAAGTTCTCTCTGGAGTGCCAGGTCACAGTTCCAGGCAAAGCTATGATATAGACCCCATATATTCTCCTTGAGAGCCAAAGAAAAACAGAAGGGAAGCCCCAGCAAGCAGATGGAGTACCCAGAGGAGGGGAGGAAGCCGTGGTCTTACATGTTCAATCCAAAAGCTACAAACATCCCTGCTTCATATAACGTCCTCTGTACTGCCACAGCCCAGAAGAGCACAGAATCTGGGCGCTTTTACACAAGCTCATTTAGAGAGCACATCTTTCAGTTAGCATCTGGAGGTCGAAGAGTAGATGTGGGTAGGTACAGCCAGAGAATGGGCCATGAGTCTGACCATCCCCATTTGGCTCTGGGCTCTTCAAAATCCTATTTCCTCAATCTAGCAAAGTTCAGACTGATACATCAAAAGCACGGTTCCCCCAGAGCTCTCAGCCCTGGCAGCATTCCTAGTTGCAGAGGCATTGTGCTGGATTTACAGCAAGTAGTGCCACAAGCCTCAGGAATATAATAGTTTATGTCTGTTAATGATCTAACTCAGTTTATTACACAGACCTTAACATTTTAAATTAAATTATGCTCTTAAAGAAGCATACAAGAAACCCAGATGAACCATGACTTTAAGTGAGACCAATAAAAGTAATCCTTCTACCAAGCAGTAATACTGTCGTTTGACTGCATGTTCACTCACTATCATCGTTTATTCTCCAAGTCAGGATTTCTGTTCAATCCTTGTGATTTTCTCAGTAGGTCAAAATTGGAAAATACCATGTTGCATTTAAAGAGCCGAATGCTGCTTCTGCTGTCCTTGAGAGTTAAAGCAATTAAGAGATGTTCAGACTTTCTAGTCCTGTATTCCCCTTTGCCTCAGCTTGAATGACGCTGGAAGGACAGGCTCTGTGCATCACTAGTGGCAAGATCCACACACCCACTTGTATGTCACTCTCAGCTTCCCATTAATGTTTACTGAGGATATTTTGATTTATTCAAATAGATGTCCTGCAAAACACCCACCTCACCGTAACAGACATGATACTGTGGCAGGCTTTGACTTTGCTCACCTTTATCAGTTACCTCCAAAGCCTGAGTGGAGTCACCATCCCTGGACATGTTTCAAGACGTGTAGATGTGGTGCTTAGGGACATGGTTTAGTGGTGGGTTTGGCTGTGTTAGGTTAACATTTGGACTTGATGATCTTAAAGGTCTTTTCCAACCTGACCGATTCTATGCATGAGACAGAGGTTTTGTCAGGATTCCAGTGAAGGGAGTCCAGAGAAATTAAAAGATATGTCCCATATACACAAAGCTACGCGGCATAATGAGGAACTGAACAGAGAATTCATTCTCCTGCTTTGAACTTAATCCTAAGTATGCCTTTTAAGGCGGCAAATGTTCTCCCTCACAGGTGGACAAGGAAGACAGGGCACTTGACAGCAATCTTTCTTAAGCTTTGAAGCAGCCTGTGGAACTGCAAAGAAGTCAAGAAATCCCTTCTAAAGGGTTTGCTTAAATGGCTTCTGAGTTCAGGCCATTTGATCTACCCTGACATGTGGGCTCCTCTCCACTTCCTCCCTGCTGGGTTAAACCCTGCTTTGCATTCTTGCATCTTCGCTGTCACAAACGTGCCTCATTAGCTAAACTCTGCATTTCTTAAGAAGCACAGAAACTTTCAACAGACCAGTCTGAGATCAGTGAACATGGGAATCCTTCTATGATCTGCTGAAATCACAGGGGTTAATGTCAAATTGTAACCTTAGCTGAGCATCAGGGACAGATGTGACAAAGCCTTCTCTCCTAAGGCAACCTGCTTTGCATGCAACAGAACAGGAGAAACATATCCTGCACTGTAATACGTCTGGAAATCCATCTCTGGTATGACTGTTTCAATCAACTTCAGTACATGTGGTATGATGCATATGGCAGAGAGACTTCCTATATCAAAGAAGCATCTAGCAGCCCAGCATAAATGATATTAAGGAGGAGATTAAAACAAAAAACATATCTACAGATGATTTCTTACTTGAAACAGTCAACTGCTGTATCCAAGAAACATTTGTTCTCACTACTCCAAACTACGTTGAAAGATTTCAGTTAAATTTAGGCAGAGGCAGGGTGCCAACACCATATTCTGTGTAGCTGTAAACATGCTGTTAGCACACAAGCACCTACCTGTAAACATGCACAGGATTTATATAAACAGATGTACACATACAAATTCACTTTATAAACAGAAGCAGACCACATTTCAATCTTCCAGTCTGCACAGAGGTCCAACTCCTACACCACTGAGAATTTCTAGATACGTTCAAACTTGAAGTCAATCCTGGGCGTGCTTTGACCCCTGAATTTTTGGGCCCAAGACTGATCTGAACTTGCACAGAAAGGTTTCACAGATATCTCCTCCTCAATCTCCAAATCAGACCTTATATTTGAAAGAACCAATTTATCGACAGAAGTCAGCAAAAGAATTACAGCACTTAATGCAAACATAAACTAACAGCCTTTGGAATAAAATTGCTTGATATTTGTTATTTTTATAAAGGAATTTAGTCATACCAAAAATCAGGAGAGACCTAGCATAGCTAATAAAATCAGTCTGAGGAGACATTACAAAATTCATTAGGTCTTTGTCTCCACCTACTGTATGGAGGAATAATACTTGTAACTCCTTGAAGGGTAGAGAAAAATACTGAATTCCCTTCTCTTTATAAAAACCCAACATGTATTCCATACAGATCACAGAACTTCAACCTTTACCAATTGTGAAATCAGCTGCTGTTAAAAACCTAACGTTGAGAGACAATCATAATGGCTTCTTTTACTTAGAATAGAAAAGATCATTAGCCCATAATTATTGCAAAGTGGCAACTGTTATGGTTTTATGGTACACTTTTCCTTTATAAGAAGGTTTTGAAATACAAGAAACTGTTGAAAATTACTTATGTAAGCATAAGAGGTGATTTGGAAACTTCCTGAACAGGAATGAAAATTAAAAGCCTTCATAATATTTATTTCAATTTTTTTTAATGACCAACAATTATATTAAAAAAAAAAGAACCCGCAGGATTGCAGTCTAAACCTGCATGGGCCTGTGAATGCTCTCAGGTGTAAAGGCAAAAGGAATTAAACGAAACACTTAATTAAAACTGTCATTCTGTCAAAATCTAGAAGAGATTACAGAGAAGTCTGATCTATGGCTGCTCTATACTTCGCACTTCCTAATTTGAAAAAACAAAATGCAAGTTATGATTTTTTCCTAAAGATAGCCCTTTCCTGCTGTTTTAGCACTTATCCAAGCAGTTTATTTCTTTCCTACCTGTCACTAAATTTCTGTACAATCAGAAGCTAAAATAAAGCTTGTCATTGCTATGGACTTGGGAAGACTGGTGCCAGACTCTGCTTGAACAGTAACTGGCGAAGCCCCAGGAGTCCGTTAAAAACTTGATTGAAATTGTCAGGCTGATGGCAGAGAAACAGCCCGCCTGCGCAGCAAGGGGCCACAGATGCACCCCAGGCAATTTGGTGTTTTTATTTATTCAAACCACATGATGTTTCCAATCCTCAGAATGTGTTCAGGCAGCAGATGCAAAAGTGCCAGAAAATTGAACTTTGAAACATACTGCTATTGGTGAACAAGCTCTTTCATAAACATGGCATGGATGTACCCAGGTATGTACTTGTAAAGGTGCATACAGGAATCATTTTGTTTTCACAAAGAACTCCATGTCACAGATCTGTGAGGGCTTTCAGCTATTTTCAAAACTGTTCATAGGATTTAAATAACAAGCTCGCTGGTTATTTAATATGAAAGAGGACTTGGATACTGTGGCAATTTCAAATTTTAATCCCGTTCTTTTCTGTGTACAAAATTATATTGATTGTTCTCAAGAGCATGCAAAGTGGATAAAGGCTCTTACAGAGCAGATGGACCTCAGGATATCAAAAGCTTAAAAGAGACATCTTCCATTCAACTCCTTAAACCTCAGGAAGATTGGTATAGTAACCACCTATATATTTCATCTGAAATAAACAAGTAGTTTCATATAAGGGGTAGGAGATTTTATATACATATCCAAGCTGCAGCAAAAGTCACTTTCAATATTACTTCATCACTTGTTTTTCATCTTCACTTAAGGAAGCCTTCAGGTACTCCTAGAGCGCACACAAATCAATGATCAATCTCGCCATGAGTGGTACGTTAGAGACCCACACCCTCCTCCCCCTCTGTGGATGCAACAGACCGAAAGGCATCACTGCACACCCCTCCAGCTGGACCAGCCTAGCCCACATCAGACAGGACGGCGAGGAAGGGAGTGGAGGATCATGTCACCAGGAATGCCATGGCTTGGCCAGATGTGCACGCTCACAACTAACAACCGAATGCTTTCACGTATCCTGTCAGATTGTTTTCCTGAAGGACAAAGCTTTGCAGCTCTAAAGCAAAACAGACTTAATTCAGGAAATACTTTCCCTCCAGTAGTTATTTACACAGACACAAGTGTGCATGTTAGAAATAGTTTTAAAGCATAAGCAGAAGCTCCACATGGCATTAAAAAAATGTTTGTTAATATGCAGAAAAAGTATGGCCACAACAAGAGAGTCATCTTTGCAAAGCAACCCTAGAGGACATGATGGGAAACACCTAAACACACACTCTTTTGTCCTCAATATAAAGGTAACAATACCTGACAAGAGTTAGCACTGTCAGAAGCACTTGATCTTTGACCTTTGCTGGGCAGATGTGCTTTGGTGCAGGCCAGACGCCAGGTTGACAAAGTCCTTTGGTTTTATTTCCTCTGCTTCACTCTGTATTGTTTTTATAACCTTGCTAATATTATAATTTATTGAGCTCAGTGAGGAAAGCTGCCTAGGAATTGTCTAACAGGACCTCACCATCGGGCTTATGTCTGTCCCTTCACATTACAAAAAACAGGTTATACTTTCCGACGGATTCACAAACATTCTGCAGCAACTGGCCACAAAGACAATGGTGGCAGCAACTGCAGCTTCAGCGGAAATGAGCCCTAACGGAACAAAAATGACATACTTTGACCATAAAAGTCATTCCGCCTTAACCTTTTCATTTACTAGTCAAGGCGTACTTTACAGCAGAATTGTTCAGAAGTTCAAGACCAGTTTCAAGAACAAGTGGCGCGAGCCATTCATACACACACAGACAAACTGTGACTACATATTCTCTTCATAACACAGAAGACCTGGGGTATTATCTGTAAGAGCTTTACACACAATCAGGGGTTTGCTGTAAGCTGTACTTGTCTTCCCAGACAAGGGATGGTCACCTCTGTCTACAGTACAGAACTGAAGAGTATCATTTAATGAGATTTAATTCCAAGATGTTGTGAAATAAAAGCACATGTTTTGAGAACAGCTGTATTTCTGGCTTTTCCAGTTCCTCGTGGCAACAAATTCCACCAATTAATTCATGGAAATTAAAAGCACTTTTCAAAGTTCTATTTGATTATACTGAAAGAATGGGAAAAAAGAGATTCTTCTTTGAAGTGAAATGCACTGCAGTCCTGGAACTAAGGAAGCTTTGGTAACTATAGCAACATTGTAATTTGCAATATAAATTTTAATAGATATTTAATTGGGGAAATCACAGACTGGCATTCAAACCATTTTTTTCCAGCAGACCCAGGCCTTTCAATACATGAAGCTATTCATGTTTACTAGCAGTGGCCTCTGAAGCACTTTACAACACAGCTACCTTCCAAATATAATTTTCATATCAGCCTTGACAAAGAAAATTTGCGAAGTGGTTTCTACTTCTACTGTTATTGTCCTTGACAACTTTTTTAACCCAAGTGTTTGCAAATGTTCATTTTTTTAGAAGACAGAAGAGGCAATGTTCTGTGGTGACTAACTCATAAGTTGTTAAGAGCAGCTGAAATACTTTGTCTTCCAAATCCCGTTCAATATCCAAGTTATTTTAAAAGTATGTAGCTGTATGGATAGAAGATTAATGAATAAAGCTGGCCCTGAGCTACGGTAGAACATGATATCAGAGCAAAATCCACCTGCAAAAGGCTTTCTGAAATTCACTGCTGAAGATAGGACTGCTAAGCAAGAAGCAGCATGCTGTTCATTACTAGTGAATTTGATGAAGCACTTTGGTAGTAGAGTAAGTTTCCATGCCTAAGAATAAGCTGCATTCCTCTGCTGTATACTACGGTCTGTAAAAAGCTTGAAAACAAGCAATTATTTCACAAATTCAGAACATTCTCAAGATAATTATTACTATTAAACATGACAGATTCTCCACTGAAAAACATGCCTCTGTCAGATCTTAAGTGTGCAATGATTTAAAAATCCACAGTCAAAAATATCAGTAGTGAAAATATGAAGTCAGAAGGAATTTGGGATATGTCACAACACCACAGTTCTGGTCTATCAGGGTATGCCAACACTGTCATGATTCATAGGATTTTTCCCAGAGTACTAGTTTTCTAGTAGAGCACTAGTTCATACTACCCTGCTTCTGGTGGGACCTTGGAGATGGGAGGTCTGGTACACGTGTATGTCATGTCCTCTCATTCAGTATGGCCTTTATGGACCACTTGAAGGACAAGTTAAATCACATACAGTTTTCCTCAACAGAATAAAAAAATATGCCGTTTAACAGTGGTGCAGATAGCATATTTTGCCAGATAATATCAATGAGGTACCTCCTGCAAAATCAGACAGTTGCTACAGTACCAGTTTTGAGATAGTAAACAGGCAACAAAAAGGATGAGAGAAAATATGTAAAAAAAAAAATAATCACAAAATAAGAATCTGTAAACAGTAGCATTAGAACGTTGTCAATAGAAGTGTTAATGAAAACAGATATTAGCCTAATTAAATCACCCCTACAGCATCTGACGGCAAAGCACATTGGTATACTTGTCATTTTACCAAAGCAACAAGACAACAGTTAAAACTGTTAAAAAAAACTTTAGCCCTAAATGTCATCCTAGATGTAATGATAGAATCAAGATAAAATGAATGCTAAATCCTCAATCATACTTATTTATTTAAAGCAAAGAATCTATCTATCTAGCCACAAATACCTATTCCTAGATTGCAGTCCCCATGAAAAGATGCAATGAGATCCCTTGGGTGGAAATTTGGAATAGCCAAGAATACAGAAACTTCTTTGTTATTATTAGAACATGGAGGATATTTGATAAGACATGGAGAAAACAGCTGGTGCCTACATCATTAAAATAGCATTGAACGGTCAAACAGAACCTGCATGGACTAATCATGGGAAGAAGTGCTAAAAATAAATATCCCTCTCACATCAGTGTCATGTCTAAGGTAACACAGCAAGTACAGCAAAAAAAGGATCCAAGGCACTCTAAACTAGGGAAGGAAAAAATCTCAGGTCAGTTAGGTGAGGCTTCAGTTAATCAAGGAGGAGTAATCAAGTCTAACTTGCAGCATGCTCCAATTGTAAAAATGAGCACACACTGTGTTCTCCCATATTTACCTCATTTCAGCCTCCTCCCACACTCACCGTTGACACAAAAGGTGGATGCTGCCGTAATAGTCAGAGATCATATTTCTTCTTTTCTTTAGCTAGTATCCATTGCTGGGGCTTAGTACTACAGGTACAAACAAAAACTAAATTTAACCCCAGGCAGAAGCAACCACTAGGTACAAAAAAGATTAAAAAGCAAAAGAATCCTTCCAAAATGGAAAATTCAAGCAGAAAGTGAAACACAAACCATAGAGATAAGCCCTGAAACCAGTAAAAATCCTACTGCCAAGCCTTGAGGACTGAATTGTGGTGGAAACTCACATTAAAGCCTTAGCAATATCAAATACCAACGTAAGCTGAACAGAAACAACAAAGCCAAACCTGAAAGTATATGTAGCAAAAGAGGTTGTTTCCCAAGCACCTGGAGTCTCAATTATGGAACAGTTAAAGCCATTAGCAGGACACTGAACTCAGCCCTGTTGTTTACAGGCAGCCAGGACTACAACGGCTGGGTGTTACTCATTTCCCTGGACCTGTAACTCCGAGCATCCACATCTACACCCTTTTCAGATGGAACCTAATTAAAAGTAAATGACAGTAACGTAACCTGTAAGTGACAAAGACGTGGCTAATTTAAGAAGTTGATGCATCCTTTGATCAGTTACATGCTGTGGAGGGATGGAAGGCGCCTTGTGCAGCCAGCGTACATGGGAAGGCGCTCCCTTTGCTGTCAGTGTTTGGTGCTGGTTTTATGCAGTCACTCCTTTGCACAACAGAAACCTGCTGCAGTTAATGGGACAGATGATGAAACTCCCCGTTCTTTGGTCTGAGACTTTACCTCTCTACATAATTAGAAACACAGTCGTTAAAGTTAGTGTTTAAAATTGCAGGCAGGAACCAGACACACAAAGTATTCCTACAGGGCTACAATGCACTTTATAGACCACATAAGGAAGCCTGTCCTTAAACCAAATCCCAGATCTGTCTGAAGAACAATTTGCCCACTTCTCTCCAAAAGACCAAATTAAATCTAATCCACCTACTAACAAAAGTGCAGATAATAGAACTAAATGTAGTTCTTATCAAGTAGACAGGCAGCCTCTACCTGAGAAACATTTATCTAAGTCAATTTATCTATAACGTTTGACCAGTCCCACTGAAAAGACCAGACTTCTGTCACACTGTAAGCTGCAGAGTTAGAAGCCCAATGAAACAAATCAAGTACAAATGATGCAGAAAAGCTAGAACTAAACAAAACAGAAGGTAAAAGGTGTTTCAGACTGAAAAAATAATGGTCAATTTGAAGAATACAGAACTGAAGATACTGATAAACATAACACTGAGAACAAGGGGTACCTAGTGTTCTAGCAAATCCAGTAGTGACAGCAGACAAGAGAATGATGGCAGCTTCTGAATTAGCACTGTGGCTATTTACAGGCTCCACCTTTGTGCATTTATTTCCGATTAACACTAGTCCCGCTTCAGGCTGTGATATAACGAGCTAACTGCAATTGAAACAAATTTTGCAAACTTCCCTTACATGTTGTTCTCCTGTACTAAGGAGGAGGCAGCAGCTGAGACTCCTGTACCAGACCTGTCGCCCAACATGGACTTCCTCAGGCTTGCACACAGAGACAAGGACTTTTCCAGCAGATCAACACTCCAGGTGTTTTTGTATATCATCTCAGCTGTTTATACTTAATAATTAAACCTGTATTTATAGCTTTAATTTGTCTGTGAAGTAAGAGTTTACAAGCTGTGTTAAACCGATATGGAAGAAGCATTTCTTCCACCACAAGAATTCTTCAGCTGTTTACTGGGGGATAGCTGCTTAGGCTACATGACCAAAGTGATCCCTATACATGAGACGTAGTCATTAAAGGTTTAAAATTGCAGCTATATTAATTTTTCCCTACACCCTTCCCCTTTTCCTTAGGGGAGTTTTAAGAGGAGTTCTGAATTGCAATGCAATATCAGACTTTTTTTATATCAGAGCCAGTATATTTTAGTAAAATGCAGTAAAATCAGCAACTGGAACGAAGCAGAAGAATCTAACAGGCCTGCACAGCATAAAATCTAGACATTCCTTGTTATCCTCCTCTACAGATATTTTATTTTCACAAAAGATGCTATTTTGGAGCAGATGCAGTTCCTAAGTTTTCTAACATTGTCCTCTTAAGGGTGTATCAAATCCAGACCAAACACGTAACATGCTTCTCTCCTGACAAAAAGGCTGCTTTTGGAGCCACCCAGTTCATTCCCCAGTTCCTTGCAGAGGATCCACCTGAGACACCACCAGCTCAGTATTCATTCGTGTCAAATACCTCAATATGAATTGGCTTCAAATGGCATTGGCTTTCAGTGGCTGCCTACCCAGGCTAGAAATGAATTCAGATCTCGTGCTGAACAAGGTTCCAGTCTATCACCACTCCCCCTAAAAGTTACTATGACAACCCCCAATATGATATTGATTTGCTGCGCATGCTGCTGTTGGAACTATCAGCTGTTCCTCTGGCCTTGCTATTCCAATCCTACCACGCCACTGTCACCAACACCATGAAGACCTGCTCAGCTAAAATACTTTTCCTTACTATCTGGAACTCCAGTTACATAAAAGGAGGCTGTACTCTCTGCTGTGGAGTCTAGGTCCTGTTTAATCACACTGTCACAGCTATTTACTTCCCCAGAAGCATTTGAGCATGTAATGCGTACAGCAGGAGACGGAGGTACACAATTCCCAGCCAACTGTAGCCAGACAGTTCTATATTATAATGTTGCACATTTACTCACAAACCCGTAAGGTGTCTGGACAAAGATTACAGATTAAAAGATACTACTTTATCTGTGATCAAATAATAATAAAAAAAGACAAAATATTTTCTAGTGTGTGTTATGGAACTGAAGGAACTCCTTGGTAAGAATGAACAAGTTCTGGAGTCGCTCCCGAGGCAGAGATAGAAACACTAAATAACTTGTTTAATGTCAGGAACAAGAGTCCGCAATACCTACACTGGTTAAAATTGGAAAGCAGCACAAGGAGAACTGGGTGCTCTCCCATACTCTAGGTCTCTCAGAAAATGGGTGGTTCAATGTAGATTTTACTACGGACGAAAAGCTCAAAAAGGACTGAGCAGAATTAACTGGTATTTTTCCTTTGAGGGAAATAAAACAATAAACTGAGACCTCAGGCTCATAAACAAATACAAACTTACGTATACAATTCAGTCTTAAATTCCTGCATCATCTAATGAAATGATTTTCCAGGTCTAAACACAGGAATTGTAGGCAGATCAGAAAATGTTTGATTAAAATAATTCAGACCAGAGACTCAAACTTGCTGAATTATAAGAAGTTACCTTTCCTAGGCTGATTTCAGCTACATGTCCTCAAATTAACTGTCCTCAAGGTGGGGGGAAAAAAAAACAAAAACAAGCAAACCCAAAGCAAACAAAGAAAAAAACCCAAACAACCTGCAAAGAAACAAATACAGACGCTGAGCCACATTCGTGGTTTTTGCTCTGTGAAGGTCAATAGAGTTAGGCTGCACATAAAGAAAGCCCATTATATTAAGAACTAAAATCACAGCAATAATGAAACACTGAACGTGAGCTTTAGCTCAGAGATGACACAGGCATTGCACAGGGGGACACACGGGGACAGAGACTCTGCTTTGGTAACAAGCTGCAACAGTTTATACCAGCTGAGGATCTATTCCAAATGCTTAAAGGAAGCTGTTTCCATCACTAAACCCAATTATTAGGGTTGTGTGCTTTGCAGCTTTTTTTAGTAGGTCACGGTTTCTTCTGCCAAACTAGAAAGCTATGCTATGAGCAGCTGGAACTCCCAGGACTAACAAGCCCATAGTTTTATCCTCTAATACTAGAGCGTCCAATGCCTACATTTGCAATACTGAACCACAGAGGGTATCACAAGTTCCTTCCCTGTGCTTACAGAGACTTACCCACCAGCTTCACAAAATGACCTTTGTTACAATGGGATTTACACTAGTGTCCTTGGAAGCAGCAGATGGCCAGGATGAGCTGCTGCCATCAGCATTTTTCCTTTCGTCTGTGAAATTATTCACATAGTCGAGGCGTTTTCTCATCTTAAGAGCCAAAGTACACTAGTTAAAAGATGGGACAAAACAACAGGTCAAGTATTAGTGTCTTTAAAAGACACTAAAATGGGCTGGATTTCATGGTTATAAGAGAAAGCAATCACTATCTCAATCTGATGTATGAACTAAATGCTGTACCTTATCAACAGGAAATATGAACACACTTCCTCCGATTATTTCCTCTTGCAAATCATTCCCTGTAGGTCTCAAAGGAAACAACAGATGCACCCAAAACAAATTCTAGTTTCTTTGCTGGCCTGTTCAAAGAAAATGCAAAGCCCTGTTTTGTGGTTTTTTTTAAATGCATCATTATTTAGTGAAAATTTCTTGTTCAGAGAATTTGAAGTACTTTACGAACAGGCTGGTATCGTTATCTCTACCTGTGAAATGGGGAAATGCAAAGAAAAGCAAAGGCAGCTTCAGAGTTGTACCCAGGCCTCCTTCTGAGTCACCATATTACGCCACACTACTGAGCCTCCCCCACTGCATAAACCCAGCAAGCACATTAAGCAGCAGTAGAGCCTTCTGTCCTTTGAACAGTGCTTATGCTGTAGGTATAGAAGGGAGAATCTTGTTAGAGACATATGCGCATTTAACTGAGAAATCTTTTGACACTTCTGACAAATTGTCCAACTGATTTATGTACTGCCAGTGTGTTTCTTGTGCGCATAAAATATTTACGGTCTTGGTCCTGCAATGGGACTCTTTTCCCTCCAATAATTTGAGCAGGCTGAAGGGTTGACACTCCTGGCTTGAATTGTTGGCTCCTGCGTTACCTTATGCTGTTTTTAATTGCAATGTATTCTTGCCTAGAATGGCACGCTTGTGTCAACACAAAACAGGCTCAGTGCAAGACTCACAATGGAATCTGAAACACTCTGTAGTGCAGAAACATTGGAATCCATGAGCTTGGTTTCAAATCCTTCCAGGGAAACACTTTCTGAGAAGTCTGCATCTGGTTTTCTAATCCCACAGAAGTTTTAGAGTATTCAGATCAAGCTTTACATTAAGCCCCTTCCCTAACAAGCAGGGCCAAGACGAATGAAGTTAACGTTTGCCAACATATCCCCAGAGAGCACAATGCATCTCTGCTGTAAAATCCTCATGCCGTATTTTCCAAAGCTGGTGGGGGTGGTGTCAGTTTTAACCTAAAAGGGAAACTAAAAAAAAATCTTTTAAGTTTATAATCATTTAAAATACAAACAGGTTGGCAAGACAGCCATTCAAGACAATTTCTCCTCAAATAACATGATATCCCAGATAGACAAGGCTGATTGCAATTTAAGGTACAGGCTGAATAAAAACAAACTTGATTTATAGAGTGCATTGAAAATGGCTTGAAGACCTTGGTCCTGATGGAATTTTTGAACCATACAGGAAGAAAATCATCCTAATCAATGTTACAAAGACTTTTTGGTTATCCTTTTAAAACAATTCTTAAAAAAGGCAATTTACTTCCACAGAATTCTGTTAGTTTCATCTTTATTAAATATGGTGGGACATCTCCCACAAGCACAGTAAAAAAATATATTAAGCCCGAAGTCAAGTGATGTTCTTTCCTCAGCCACGGGAGAAATTTTTCAGTCCAGTAAGTATAACTTCAGAGTGAAATAAAAAAAAAATAAAAAGAGAAACTAATCAGGGCTATGAATCAGTCTCACTGGGGATCAACAGGGCTATGCAGAACACAGATCTAAATTGCTATCAGCGTTAGAAATCCAGCCCGGGGATCTGATGCTAATGAAACTTTGTGCCAGATGACAAGCCGTTGAGCAGGGCAGACAATTTTTTGCTGCCCTCTGCAGGGTAGCGCTGAGCATTGCCAGCTGCAGCTGAAGCCTGGCAAGTGGTAAACAGGCTCACAAGAATATTTGTGCTTCTTCAGAACTTTTACAATTTACTGGTGTGCTGGTATTTCAACAGTAATCTGTACTCCATTTATATTTATTAATATTGCTTTTATAAATGCAAATCAACAATTTTACTCCAGTTGATGAGTCAGAGTTATGCTCAGAGCTTCACTCCTGGCTTCTCAGTTAGAGAAAGAAGCTGCTATATATCCAAACCTGATAAGCTGGGCATAGTCAGTTCTCACTTCTATTCCATGGAGTCAAGCACATGTCCTAACGCTGGACTCAAAGAGCAGCACTCTCTCTCATACACAGCAGTCGCAGAACGAAAAAAACCACCCCTTGTGCCTTAGATAGCACAGCTAGGGGCTTTCTTGCTGCACAGAGAAAGAACAGCCTTTTAGACTGTGCTTTCTGCTGTATGTATGTGTTCTGGAGGCACGGCAAAGGAAGTTTTGATGGAAATACTAATCCCTAGATCGCTCCATCATACGGGAATAAAATAATGGGCCCTCCTTCTTGCAACCTCAACAGCAGGCTCCCACTCTTTACTTTGATTTCTTGCAGGTACTAATACACAGCCAGGAACTGCAAGGTACCAGAAGAAAAGACTCTTCCAAGCTCTTGTCCTTCTCTGCTCTCAAGGAAAAGATTAAGCAAATACCACTGTGTCATTTACTTCCTCCTTCCAAACTAATGCGTAAATAATCTCAGTCTCATACACTGGATGATTTAAACAAAAAAAGTGTCCCAGTGGTAAATGTTAATTCCTCACCCGAGAATAAATGCACATGGGTACTGTGCTCCAGTATCCGTCAGTGTCAAAACACAAAGCCATCAAAAAGTTCTTGAGAGGTAGGTGATAAATGAAACATGAGCATTAGTTGAAGATTATTGTTATTCAAGTGATCAGCCATTCAATCGACTTGTATACTTCATCTGAGAACATTTCCTTTAACTCCAAAGCAAAGGCAAGAAGGATGTGGTTCTAGTTCCAGCTATTCTCTTGGAGACTTTATGGAGGTAGTTTGTGTTCCTATCTCCTTGTTTGCCACAAGACTAACAACAACAGAACAAACATATCAGCAGTATCAGGAACCTTAATCTGCTACTGTTTGTGGGACACATATATTACATGCTACAAGACACATAAGCATAGATATTTTCTTCGTCGTTACATGTCTGATGTCACACGGAAATGTTATAAAAACAACTGTGAGACTTGAGGACAATATGTCCATATACAAGAAGGTCTGACATGGAGAAACCTCTGCTGGGAGGCAGTGTTAAGCACCCAGTATTCCTGTTGGATACAGTAGGGCCTACTGTATGTCCACATGTGTATTTGCAAAACGTGTATCACGTATTTGTAACTCCTTCATGCTGAAATACATAAAAATAAAAACAAAACAACTCATTCTGTATTTGCCATGGCTAATTTTGTTAAACACCAGTGTTCAATATGGAATCACAAACTGCAACATAGAAATACAACAGAGAAGCTGTAATAGTTTTTAAAGCTATCCAAACCAATTTGACAGCATCAGATGAAAAGGAAAGAAAACTACAAGTTACATCCACACACAGGAATAAGCATGTCAAAGCTTGGCAAACAAACTGAAGTTTAGAAATTAAATACTTCCTCTCAAGCAATTCATTAGCAACAACATAGATCTGTATAATACAAACAAAAAGTCCAGAAATGCATTGACTCCTTACAACTAGCACCTGCACTCTTGTTTCCAGAGGTAAAGCATGGTCAGTTTCTAAACAGCTCAGAAGCATTCTAAGCAAAACATCGGAGATGGTGTAGCATTTCTGGCCTTACGCAGAACTCTGCAAGCAAGCCAAAGGACTTGACATCACTCTATCGGTGAAGAACATAATCCAGCTCAGAAGCCAAACTTAGTTCTGACCAGGGTCAACCTCATTCATCAGCATCATCAAACTGGCCAGTCTCAGTCATTCTAACTGGTGGCGTAAAAGCAATGCAAGCTGCATGGTGACAGCCTGGGTTGTAAAATGAATCTTCCTGCCATGAGTATGAGGCCAAAAGATTATTTTCCTGAAAGCTTCCACAGTGGAGATCACCAGCATCTGAAGAAGATCAAAGAAAATATTTAAACCATGGGAGATACACTATACCACTAGTTTCCTAAGTAACAGATTATTTTGCAGGTCTACAGCGTCTTCCAGTTAAGTATTTCAATTTGATCTGCCAGCACTCATGAATTAGACCTACAGACAAAGCAAATGGGAAGCTGAATTTGGCAATGTCTTCATTTTAAGGAAGGTTCTTGCCACTGAGACAAAATGCTTTTCCAAAAAGCTTAATGATATACCTTGATTCAGAACATCCAACAGCAGCTCTTACAATGCATGCAGTTCTTTTACATTTTCTCCTGGCATAAAAGGCTCATGAAACCATTACTTTCATTTCTCCTCCCCCTTCCTCCTATCTCCAATTTCACATCCCAATTAGGAGCCCTCCAAACCCTTTAAGAACTGGGTCACTGGACAGAATGGAAGGGTGGGGTCCTGTAAAAGCGAGCTCTAACAACATTTCCACTAGGCTACAATTAAGCCTAATAAGCCTGTTATTTAACCAACCTAGCACAAAAATAGGGCAAAGTCCTTTAACAGAAGCAAAAGATTTCTAGCTGGCAGACACTGAAAGGACTGAGCAAATTAAAAGCCCAGAGTATGGGGCACCAGAGGGCCCAACACAGTATATCCACGTGTCAGCCTTCCAGTAGTGCTGCTAAACAAGCCATCAAAGCAAGCATTTTTAAAAAGTCATAAAATGACAGACCAGACATTTTTTTATTTGTAGCAGCAAACAGCTCAGACACTTGTACTCAGTATCTTTCACAAACACCTGAATCCCATAATCGCAGCTTCCTTAGTTTGTGAGGATTTGAAAAGCATAAGCTACAGGTAGGGATGAGTGAGTTAAAGGAAAAGAGAACTTGTGACAGTTCAGGTGAAAAATAAAATTTTCAAAACATTCCATAAAAACTTGAGCAGATATGAAAATTAAAAGGAAAGCCTAAGATGGAATAGAGGGAAACATCCAAAAAGGAAACAGTCATCTTCTCAGATTACCCAGTGTGAAAAACCACTACTGTTATTTCCATTTTAAAATCAGAATAATTTTATAGGAAGGCTGCAAAAACTTTCCCTCTTCCTTCTGTTATCAAACAATGGAACTTGAATACAACAGCCATTTATGGAATTAAAATAAACAGAGAATTGATATTTCCTCAGCACAGAAAGGAGTGTTTTGTGTTAATTACAAAAGATACAGATTAATGAGAAGAAAATGGAAATGGTACTATACTGCATCAACAAAGACACAGCAGGTCACCACTGCTGGCTAAACTCCACCCGCTTGTTCTACCCTAACATACAGCCTGGCAAATGGAAGACTGAGACTCAGGTCAACATGCGAGTCACCGTAAAATGCTTTACAAACTAAAGGATTAATATGACTCTAAAGGTGTGGATGAAACTGCTTTATCTATTGCCACCTTCGTCCACAGGAGTAATCACATGCACAACCACTTAAGAGGATCAAGCCTAAAAAAACCAACAAAACCCTACCACACAAAAAAAACCAAACCACCAAAAAAACCCCCAACCTACAGCACAAGCATACTCAGAGACTGAGCACTTGTACTGCTCCCCTCCAAAGAACTCCATGCTCTAGAGGGACATCACAGTGTGCAGTCTGGATTAATTTTCTTGGAGGAAAGGAACTTTTACACAAAAAAAAGATACATTCCTGCACTCCATGTACGTTTCTCTTCTTCAGAAGAGGAACAAAGATACACTACTGAGACCTAGCTTCTCCAGAGAGACTCAATACACACATACAAGTCTCCTTACCATTCCACTGCCTAAGAATTCAATTGCTCAATCAAGAATTTCACGTGAACTTCACAACGCTGCCTTTAAAGTCTGTATTTGACAAGAAAATTATGCATTACAAACCCACAAGGTCAATACCAACAACAACAAAAATTTATTCCCAAAATAGAACATGAAGTTATTTAAACACATTCTCCTACAAATCACCTACCTCCAATCACATACTATCCAAAACTCAAATGAAGCACAAGTAAATTTGTACTCACCATAAGGATTACATTCAGCATCCTCCAATTCCTTATCCCAGTCCTCCGCCTCATACACAGAAGCAGTTTGCAGCTCAGGAAAAGTTACAGCCTCAGATGTACTGGAGACTTCACCACCCAAGTCTTCCAGGTCAGGACGTATATGAACAGAATCAACGGGAGAGCCACTGACATCATTTTCATTGTGAGAGAGATCAGAGAATTCACTTTCTTCAGACTCACTATCAAGAACATTTGGAATCTTCTTCAGCAAACATTCTAAAACCAATAGAAACAGCCAACAGAGATACTTAGGAATTAAACAGGAATGATGAAATGTTAGCATGCAGTAATTCAGACAGGTGTACAAATGCACTATTGTGACTGCTAATCTAATTATAATACATGCAGTTTCTTACATATGTAATATCACTACAGTGCTGCT
Organism: Phalacrocorax carbo; assembly: GCF_963921805.1. Taxonomy (NCBI): domain Eukaryota; kingdom Metazoa; phylum Chordata; class Aves; order Suliformes; family Phalacrocoracidae; genus Phalacrocorax; species Phalacrocorax carbo. The sequence goes on from NC_087528.1 coordinate 5,144,029, forward strand.
TCAGGTTTCAGATGCTTGGGAACATTGGGCATAGGCTTGTACCACAACACTACCCCAAGTCAGGATTTTCCACAGACTCTTGTCAGAAAATAACTCTTTACACTAGGGCAAAGGACTCGGCAGTCATGTTTCACCACATTCACCTGTTGGTATTTTAAAAAAATAGGCATGTTGAAAAACCACAGCTCGGGTTTAAAAAAAGGAATAATTTTTTTGTAGTATTGTTTAATTACTCTTGCACTGAGGCATACATAAATATCTCCATGGAAATAATTTAGTGCAGTAACTGAAGAGGCATTTCCCATGCATCACCAAAAAGTTTTAAGTATATTTCCTCAAGCAAAGTGTTAAGTTTCATTACTCACCATTTGCTTTGTTTTGTCCTACTATTTCAGGCTTACCTTTTCTGGGCTTCCAGGTCATGGCTCCTCTCTTATTAGGAAGCTGTTCCTCCTCAAAGCTTGCAGACTCAATGGCAGCAGCCATCACCTACGAGACAGTTTTAAAGAATCCAGTAGCACCTTTCACTGACTCCTCCAAGGAGGCTCATGCAACTTCCACTGCACTTGAATGTTTCCGAGCCCTTGAGCCTGGCCTGTTTGTTTGTTCCCTTGATGAATCACAGGTTTTAAACCAGACAGGCTTTCACTCCAGAAAGCAAATCTGCCAAGGGATGGCTCATCCTGCTGCTGCCATCAGTCTCCCCAGGCAGCAGCCAACGCAGAACAACCAGTCTCCTCACCCACGGCCATAACCCTCCTGCCACCGTTTTGGCAACAGGTCCCAGAACTGACCCAAAACACGCCCGTATGGGAACAGCAGCAGACTGAAAGCTGCAGAGGTAAGGAAGGCACAAGGAGTGAGTACAAGCCCCAAAGACTGTGAGCCAAGCTCCCTGTGGGAGCCGGCATGCCAAGGAGCCAGGAGGGAGCCAGACCCTCCAGCAGCCCCGAGGAGCTGGAGGAAGATGGCGGACGCACACCTGGGGAGCAGCAGGCAACATCTCAACGCGTTTGATGGTCCCCAGAGAGGGTGGAAAGGACAGATGAGCGATCCCCGCCACTTCCACTACAACAAAGGTGAGCTCGCTGAAGGCGATGCCCTGCCCGGGGCGGTGGGTGCGGGAAGCCGGGCCCCCCGGTGCTCGCCGAGCCCCGCACGCCCGAGGCCGGGCCCGCTGCCGGCAGGGCCCTGACAGGGCTCGCGGCCGGCGGAGGGGTGCAGAGCGCCGCGTACTTCGGGCAAGCCCGCACCGGCGGGCCCCGCCGCCCGCCCGGGCCGTGCGGGGGAAGAGAGCCCGCCCGACCCCGCTCCGCAGCCCACCACACCTGCCGAGGCGGCGGTGCCGCCAGCCGCGCCATGCCGGCCGGCCTGAGGGAGGGGCCGGGCGAGACGCCGCCGTGAGGAGACGTCCGTCTGTCCCTCCGTCCGTGCCCGCCCGCCTTCCCGCTCTGCTGGAGCCTCTCGTCCCCTCAGCGCCGGGCCGGGCCGGGCCGGCGCCGGCAGCAGCGCCTGCGCCCCAGGCGGCCGCAGGCCCCGTCATGCGGGCGGTCCGCGGGGGCGGGTGGCGGCTGCCGACCCCGGAGCCGCGGCCGTGCCTCAGGACCCGCCGGCCTCGAAGGAGGCTGGAAACGCGGCGCCGCGGGAGCCTCCGGCCGCGGGGCTTCTCCGGCTGAGCCCGGCGTGCGGCGCTGCGGCCTCCCGCGCCCCGCGGGGACCGCCGGTACCTGCACCCCTTGAACACACAACTTCCTTCGTCGCCACTGAAAATGGTGCCCAGCGGGAGAGGAAAGCAGTCCGGCTGGGGGGCAGACGAGCAGGTAGAACAACAGGGAAAAAAGGCAGAGAAATAGCGACACAAGAGCTGCAAGAAAACAGCTCTATACTCCTAAATAAAATATCACTGCTGCTTTAGGCTCTGTGGCTTTTTAATCTTGCCACAAGATCAGAGTCACCTCTGGGCCTCGTGCTAGAAGCGTGCTCAGAAAAAGCATTAGGATAGGGGAAGCACCTGTACTGAACAGAGCTGGTCGGTGCATCCTGGACAGGTATCAGCTGAATGTGCTTTCAGCAAATGCATGTCACTCAAAGATGATGGAGGCAGTGAAGTGAGCAGCAAAGTTCTGTAAGGAACCAGAACGGGTGAAGGAAAAAGGGCCCGCTTTCAGAAATGGTGGAGCTACCAGCTTTGCTGGGCTTAAAAAAAAAACCCAAACAAAAAAAAAACCTAACAAAAAAAAAATCCCCAAAACCCAAGCTTTGTACTTAAAAGAGGTTTTTGTTGAACTGAAGCAGCAAGAAACAACTGAAAAAGCAAGACAACTGATTCAGGGGAGAGAATAACATAATAAAGGGCAGACAGGGTCTAAGACTGGCAATTACTAGGGAGAAAGCAGGATGCCAGACAGCTGAGAACAAGTGGGGAGGTAGATGGCCTGGCTGAAAGCTTGGGAAAGACAAAGCAGGACATACTTCAGGTGTCACAGAGGAGCAATCTTAACTGGCTGATGCTCCAAACCTTCTTTCCACACTAGTCATGCGAGTCTGCTTGACTGCTACAGTGAAAGCATTGATCAGAACTTTTTACTGTCATAGCAGGGACATTTGTAACGGATCTCAGCTCACCTCTACAGTTCACAGTCACTCTCAGAACTACATCTTAGCATGCAAACACCAATGCAAGGTGGTCACAGAGGTTTTTGTTTTTAAAGAGGATGACAGATGACTTCAAGGCTAGGAAACAAATACCATCATTTTACAGGTTGTTCCTCCCGTGTTCCACTTTCATTATTCAGCTTAGTAAGATACGAAGATCTCCCACGGGTACAGTTTCCATGGGATTTTTTTTTTTCTTTTACATGCCGTAGTATTAGCTTTTCAGAGTGCAAAAGCTGATGCATGACTATTCCACCTGAACATTTAGGCAGGAAGACAAGCTTGCTCTCACACACTCACAGACACTCTGCTTTCTCCTCTAACTACACTTGAACTTGGCCCTGGCACAAGCAACACTAGAAGCAACTACAGTGGGGCAGATTATTTTTTTTTCCACAGAGGCAAGAATGTAAAGGTGCAGTTTAATATGATCTAAGCACATAATTTACCTTTGTACAAAGAAGTTTAAAAAAATCCACAGTCATGTTTTAATTATTTATAGCTTTTCATAAATGTCCAGTTTGCAATAAAGTATATTTGGAAACAAAGTCTTCCACCAGGTCTCCCTGCAGCATCTTCATAGCTCGCCAGTGAATGCTCCCACAGTTTTCTGGTTTGCCCTGGGGATGACTTAGCTCATCTTTGATATAATCCAGCCAGATATCTTTAAAAGAAAAATAGAAGTTCTGTTTAGATTTTGATTGGATATTACTTAACAAACATACCACATCTAACCTAGAGACTCTCTTTTTGCAAGTGTCCATGACGTTAACGCAATGAGGTTTACTTTGTGAAACTACAAGTCCCTGGCCCTCAAGGGCCAAAAGCCTGAGTTCTATTCCCAGCTTGAGCAGTAACATCTTAAGAAACAATGCAGCAGTAATTGGGCTGTTTACTTTCTTAAAAGGAATACTGCAGAAATCTTGATTATAAAAACCTAGCTCCGCAGTGTTCACAAATCCAAATTAAAGGTGATACACATTTCTTATGCCATCCAGTGTCAAACCTTATTTGCTACTAGTCCTGGTGAAGCCATCCCACTGCAAACAATAACCCTGGACTGACAGTAAAGGGTCACTGCAGTGTCATGCACTTAATGGCACAGAAGAAATAAGCTCCACTCTGCATGACAGCAATCACAAGGGCAGAACAAACAGCTACCTTCTGAAATGGATGGAAATAAAAGAGGCAGCACTGAATGAATGAATAAATAAATAAATGAAATCCCCTTACCAGAATCTGTTGAACCAAACTCTCTCAAGGCACGTTCATAGTATTCTCTCAGATGAAGTATTTTGCAGGATTCCTAACAAAGGAAGGTATTAAAAGGCCATTATTTTGTACGGAAGTGAATCTGCAGCTTGATTAGATTCTTACAAAGAAAAAGAGTCATGGTAATTACATGCGCACACGCACCCTGCCAAAGATTAGTTACCATGGAACTTGGTTTTGTATTACATGCTAAGAATCAACTTTAGAAGACAAATATGAACTGATCACAAACTAATGACACTGCTCGTAAGTCCTCTGTTTCCTATTTAAATCCAAATTTAGAAGTACAAATACAAGGCCTTAATTGGATATTCGACAACTTACTTGCTCCTTTTCTATTTGGATCATCTTCCTGAAGAATTCAAGTGAAAATGGACGATTTTCACACAGGCTGAAGTGAAAACATAAGTAACTTTAGACTTAAGCCTTTTAACATTTGCCCTAGAACAATAGCGTTTGAAGGTTTTATCTGTCACCTGGTAAAGACTCTTTTAGCTTTCTTATAACCACGATTTCTGTAAGTCCAGTCAAGATACTTTTCTTTCATAGTCACAGATTCAGCAGGAGTTGTGGCACGTAAGGATTTCTGCAAGAAGAAAAAAAAGCAAAACCAAAAAGAAACCAATCTGTGTTCAGACAGGCATCCAAAAACAGAGCAAAAATTCTAGACCACAAAGTAAAAAGAAAAGTAAGAGTCCATCATTGATTGTGCTTCCAAACATCTAGATGTCTTAGAAGCACAGGGACAACATTTGTGCTTATGAGCCTATATCCAACTGGTTTTGGTAACATACAGTTTTACTTGAAATTCTTTGGTATCAACACATCCATGAAGGAACTGCAGGATAAAGCATTTGTTAACGTTCCATCCACACACATTGTTCCCAATTATTTACACGCTGTCATAAAAAGTACATTTCTATTAGCTAAAGTACCTGATAGAGAGCTTCGGTGTCCTCCTTGCTGTTTGTGCCTTCACTCCATTCCACCCAGAAGGTCCATAATGGCAAAGTGCCCTACGAGGTAAGCAGATAAATGAAATGATTGAAATACAGTGACCCTGATTTACAGAAACAGACAGATCCCCCAGGTTCTGTATTACAGCTGCACTAAAAAATGTCCTTTAGACACAGCTCTTAGAAGGACAACTTGCACTACACACTGAAATCACTTCTTTTTTCCTTCCTCGCCTACTGGACAAATACTGCTTCGCTGGACAGCTACAAGACATGTTGCCAGGGATGAGAGACAAGTTCTACATCACCAAACACTGCAGCACATAGGTAACTCCAGAGAACAGCAAGGAGGAAAGAAACAATCACCTCCTTGTTTCTTCTCCTCTCTCCTTGTGCCCAGGGTTTGAAATGGAACAGTAAGAGAGCACAGAGCTAATTCAAGGCTTGAAATACTACACACCCAAACAGTGTATCAGGACAGTGAAAACATATTTTTCACGACACAAAGAATACCAGCTGACTGCTAGAAGAGTACGCAAAACGTCACCTGTGAGCATTCAGCTTTAAAACTGAGTATGAAGTGAATTTGCCCTTATGCTCCTGAATGCAACATGAGAAACGTCAAGTTCTTATTTTTGACCTCAAAAATGGTTGAGACTTTGAATGCCCGTTGAACATAAAGGGGGGAAAAAATACCTCAAATATCAGAGATTTCCTGTCTAAGACTAATGCATCAAGTCCATAAAACCAGCACAGACCTTAGATTTCACGTGCTTAACGGCTTCTTCAAAACACTGGGTCACGTCATCACTCTTCAGTTGGATCAGCACCTGCAGCCGCATCTGCCACATTTCCACTGAATGGCTGAAGCGCTTAGTTGCAGCTTCTGCCATCTCCATAGCCTTCTCGAAGAGGCTGGACTCCAGTAATAGTTGAAGCTAAAACCCAGCAGATACAGCTGATCACCACAAGAGATTTGTAATACCTTGTTAAAAAGCAAGGCCTTGATCAAAATCTTGCCCACCTTTCTATCTACTCAAAATGGTAACAACAGGCATGCAAGCAATGCAGGACAGTCTCACAACCTATTTTTCAGTGTCAACTCTTACCCACTGCTTATAGAGAGCTTCTGGCAGCAAACTGGACTCATGGGCTTTGCCGAACACACTTAGTGTCCTCTCCAGCCTCTAGAATCAACAGAGAAGAAAAAGTAAAGAAAACAAGCATTATTCCTGTATATGCCAGATCCCAGCATTACAAGAAGCCCAGTGGATTAGTGTATTAACATGTCACTGAAATTGAATAGAAGTGACATTATCTAATACCTTAGGTACCCGCATACATCCAAAGATACAGGGGAAATTTGAGCATTTGAATCACAATTCTTCCTTAAAGAGCAAAAGAACATATCAGCAATGTTCTTGTACTGTACTAAAAGGGAACCAAACTGCACAGGATTAGTTAATTCACTGAGTCACACTGAAGCATAGATGCTTAATTAAGGTGCCCACATGTCAGCACCAAATTTTACTCTGACTTATTTGCAAGAGTCATTTTAATTCATCCTTTTCTTTGAACAAGCACAGGTTTTCAGGACTGTCAGCAAATACGAACAAGTTTGCATTCTTAACTTCCATCCAAAGAGGTCACTGGACTTTACTGACAAGGCCAGTTTATGCCCAAGTTACTCATGTTCAGGCAGGCCACATGTGAGCCTGACAGTAAAAGTGATCCCCTCAGATGAAGACTAAATCATTTTTAATGATGGCCGCAGGTAAGTAAATCTGATAAATGTCTATATTTGCTCCTTGTCTGATAGATTACAGAAGTCAGTAAAAATAGGGATGATTTGTCACTAGGATTTCCTAGTAAGCTTTTACCTTTTGCTTTAATTCTTCACTGCTTGTTTTCCTGCTGTATCTCTCTAAGCAAAAAGTGATGTAGCATTTCCACATGTCCTCTGTAGAATCAAATGCGTAATATCACACTTTAAAGAATCACAAGAGTAAGCACAAATATTTGTCTTTAAGGAATACAGAGAATCCAAGCACTAAGTGTTAATGCCAACTTTGTTTTAAAATGTTGTATTATGAAAGAGGCCCTACATTTATATCGTTAACATTTAAAAATGGCTTCCCAGTATAAGCTGCAGACAATAACTCTTAGTTACGGCTTAGTTCAGCTGAGGCTTCAGTGCACACTGTCACAATTAATGTTCAGTGCCTGTGGATTTCAACAGGCCTGCAAGAGCGAGGACACTCACAGGCACTTGAGAAAATCCTTCTTCACCTGACTGACTACCAAGACTACATAAGCAGCAAGTCTGAGTCCACTCCACAGACAGTCCCTTGTAGCTTCCTTTGAGAGTAAGGACAATGCTAGATGTTGAAGTTGGATTTCCACTCCACTGGCAACTCAAAAACATTGCTTACTCACAGCTAACCAGCAATATACTTGAGTTCCACAGGTTTCCTTTATTTAGGGAATTTTCTCTTTGTACAACTCCCAAACCTCTATTAATCTGTGGGCTTCTATTCTCCTTATTGGTCAAGTCACGTTAATAAAAGCAAACAAGCAACAAAAAGCACTCTCAGTCAAACAGCTCCTTCGAAAGCATAAAAACACTGCGAAGTAACCCAAATAACACATAAAATAGATAGATCCCCAAAAGGTAGCATCTAAAAACTTAGGTATGGTACAGCCTGCCAACACCTACTTCAAAATCTTCACAATATACAGTACACTAAAGTACCAGGGAAAAATGTTAAAATGTAGGCAGAACATTTCACCTGTTGGGACTGCTCTCACAGCCTCTTCGAAGACTGCACAGCACCGTTCCTCTCTCTGGGTCATCTCAGATACTTTCATCTGTTTTGTGGTGTGTTCTGTGGCCTGTGGGGACCCCAGCTCCAGCTCACGGCGTGCCATGTAGTCCCATGTGAGAGGATCATCAGCATACTTGGTCTGCAAACTAAACCCACCATGTCTGTAACACCCCTCAACCGCCACCTTCCTTTGCAGGTATGTTTAGAAGGGCTGTTACATTGGTAAAGAAATGTACTTCATTTCCAAGCAACCAAATGCCAGAGAAAAAATATTTTACCTTTCCACAAGAGAAAGGCAAAATACTGGCTTTCATTTATTTAATATGGATATTCTTCAGTAATGGCATGAAATAGACAGGAAGCTTTTGCAAGAGATCTTTGAGAGGAACAACTAGAGAAACTAAAGATGCAGAAGAACCATAAAGTACACTAGGAAAATCCACAGTTCCTGCAACAAATTCATGGAAACTAAGTGTAGTAATTATTCAGTGACAATTGTATTTTATCTGATTTTTTCTTAGCAGCTTCTCAAAGCCTTTTCTGAAGTTAGATACAAGTATCCTTTTCTAAAGAGCATGCTTGCCTTGTGTTTTGTTTTTCTTAAAGGATTTCCCATAGGCCTTAACATTCTATTTCCCTAGAGAAACAGCCTTTAGTTGTTAACCTGTCAACCCACCATAAATTAGAGAAGGTACGAGAACATATTTCCTAAAGAAAACCAAAAAAAACCCAAAAAACCCCACCCACAATGCAAAGCCACATCTCACCTTTCAAGAATTTCTTTTTGCAAATCTTGGGTAAAATCAAAGAGCTTTGCAATAGAAAGCACAGCCAGATGGAACTCAACCCCTACATAGAGGAGAGGAAAAAAAACAACTATCAAGTGGAGTATTACACCCATTGCACACTGCATTTCTGTATCTTTGCAAGCTTTTGTCAAGACACAGGTAACACTGAAGTGCCTAGATAGATGCCCTTTTCATGTCTATAAATCTCAGTGTCCCACCCATATGATAAGCCAGGTCGGGATGTTGACTGTCAGACTATATTCTTCACTTCATGTTACTGAGTTACAAAAAAGGCTGTGAGAGGCAGGATATTCCAGTCTCCAAAGTGTTAAACTAGTCCTGTCCTGACATGCTTACAGATCCTCCCAGCGTGGTTCCACTTGCACATTTAATCAGCACCTCCTCTGCTCCTTCATTTGACTCTGCCACGAAAACACAGAAGGCTTCACACCTGGGACAGACCTCTCTGAAGCTGCACACAGTGTATGTCAATTAATTACATACATACATCTTGTATCTCCATAACTTACCTGTCAGAATGCCAAGTGACTTGACATAATGAGTTCACTGCAAATCCCTATCAGCCATTACTCACCTCCTTATTTTTAGGTCCTTACAAATCATTTGTATACCTATTTATTCCAGTATTTCTCCAGGAATTTACGTTAAGCCAAGTCTTTCTGTCATTTCCTCTAATGTTCTGTTTCCCCCTCTACTTTTCAATGCTGTTACTACATTTTGCCCATTGCCTTCCAAAAGATCCCCATCTACTGTGGTTTCTCAAAGATATCGGCTACTACTTTGCAATTATTTTACTCAGTTCTCTCAATAAAATGGATTAATTTTACCAAGCCTGGTTAATTTAAAATCATCTAACCTGTTTCATTATCAGCCTGAATTCTTACTTCTCTGTCACTAGTGCTAGCTGATTAGTTGTGATCTAATGTTCAGTAAACAGCAAAGCAAAAAAGGTGTGTAATTCTGAACTGTCCTCCCTTTGTTTTTTTTAAACAATGAAGTTTTCAGACTGTAAGCCCAGCACCTATGCCACTTCAGCCCAAAAGCTCTTGTACTGGAAGAGGTGTCAGCCTGCAGAACAGTTATGAAATAAGAACTATTAGCATTAGTAATTTATACTTTGGCATTATCTAGGTTCCACTGAAGAAATGGTAGAATTGCAAATATCTTTGTGTGTACACTGGAGCTAAGCCTATCTGTATCACGTAGCAGAGAGCTGAGTTAAAGGTGACAATTTTCCTATTTAATAAGTACAAGACATGTTAAATCACCTTTAATTTTCTGAGCAGCGTCCCTGTAGATTATGCGAGCCATTTCCCCATTGAGAATCTCTTCAGAATAACTGAATTCCCCCTGCAATATCAAGCATAACATCATTGAAAAAATTGTCTTCCTTTCTCAGCTGCCATTTTTACAAACATGGGAAAAAACTGTTTTTCTTCATCAATCTTTAGCTAATTTGCACAAGTCAACTGCAGAGAAATAAGAGATAATTACGCTTGACTATCCCTTTCCAGAAATTACTATTAACTTTCAAACTGGGGGATGTAACAAAAGACTCTACAATTGTAAAGAACCAGTGTATGAAGTATTTGAGCTGAGCCTAACTTGAATAGCCTAACGCAGGCACAGGACACGAACAGAAGCTTTCGCTAAGCCGTTTTCAGACAAACCATTAATACGGATTCCTTGAGACTTGTACATTCTAATGAGCAATACGCAAGCAGACAATCTCTCTTAAGTTTAATTGACCTACCAAGTCCATCTTTGCTTGTTCAAATACTTTCTTTTCCTTCCTCTGTTTTTCAGCATGCATCAGCTCCATTCTGAAATACTGCGAGAGAGAATTAAATTATTGTGGGGGTAAGGATAAACACTAAAACATCTCAGTCCATAGATGGTAAAATAAGCCTTACCTGAGGAGCTGAAAATCAGGACTTTGCCAACATGCTACATATGTCCAAGAGCCCTGGTTTTTAAAGGTTTGTGCATACAGCTATCCACCCTCCATATTTAGTCAGAAGTTTCCCACAGGTAGAAATTACCACTTTCTAGTCATTCTTTAAACCTTAATTTGCCCTCAGAAAAAAACACGGTCCCTAGCAAAGGCTAGGGATGCCAGATCTCACCCAGAGAACTATGTCCTAGAAGCACTTACAGCACTTCAAAAGGGAATTCCGACACATTTATCTATAAACAGTGTAAAAACCTCACTCTGCATACATAAATACAGGATTTGATAAATAATTGATAAATGCTACCAATACAAAGTACTTTTTTTTTTTTTTTAAACATCGTTTCCCCACTGATGGGGAAACGAGTTCTTTCCAGTTTGCTCAGACTGATCAGAGAAATATGCTAGACTGATTTGCTTGATTTGCCCTGATTGATCAAATAACTGGTCATAGAAAAAACCCAGGAACTCACTTCTTGATAGAGTTTTGGGCACTCTGGATGGAAGCGCAAAGCACGAAGGAACAAGTGCCTAGCACTTTCTGATGACAGTTGTGTCTCCATTTCCCATTTTGCTGCCATAATCCACAGTGCTGCAACAAACAAATTCATTTTAAGGCAAAGCAAGTGACTGGTCATGAGAACCCATTCTGAAGCTACTCTCCAGGATACACGGGTTGTTTTGTTCAGTGCACCCAACGTAATCTGTGAGCTCAGCGATGGAATACAGCTGATTATCTCCCATGTAAAACCTAGTTAAAGGACTAAAAGCTAAGCAGATCCGGGAAGTTTGATCTGGTATAGCCAAATATCCAATGATGTACAACAAAGTCTTCAAAAGCCAAAAGCAGCTGTGAGAATTCAACACCTCCGACCCCTGAAACATTTAGCTGGTCCCCAGTGTACCTGGGAAATGGTCACTCAGACCATGGGGACTCCTGCTTCACAGCCCCTTCTGATTGCTCAGCGCAATCCTTGCCAGAACCCTTCTCTCTGAAGGAGCAGCAAGGCAAAGAAAAGAGCAGGAACTTTCACCCCAACAGCTTGAACTGTAATCTGTAAGAACTTAAGCCAATGCTATACAATCTACACTCAGTTATTTATGCAGCGCTCACCGATGTTTTATTTACCTGGTTTATTGGGATGAATGGCCAACAGGGAAGAAAACACCTTACTAAGCTGATGTTTTGCATTCTGTAAGAGAAGAAGCATTGTTTCACCCACTCTAGCACCAAAGTGAGCCACCAGCACCAGAGTTTCATTATGACAGGTTACAAGTTGTAATGCAATTGTACTGGGAGAGACACTCCTCTGCCACTTTATCTTCAGTAGAAAGTTTTACGTATTTGTTCAATACTGACCAGCTTCCAAATGTTACCAGACTAGGTTAGCATAGTTAACTCAAACCTTTCTCAACTATGTAGCTAACACAAACGTTGCCTAAGTCACAAATCCATACTCTCACTGACTGCTTTTGAGGTAAAGGCTGCATTTTTCTTTGCCCACTTGCATTACTCTGACAAGGCCACCTTCTTCAGTACAGGAAGGACAATGACTGAATGCTAATAATAATGTGAAGACTTGCACAGGTAAGTTTACAAAGCACAGAATTGCCAGAATTATACTTTTCAGCATAGCCGCTATAAGAAATGTTCGGAACAAAATGGCGTTTCACAGACAGGTGATCCATTCATTCCAGAGAAGGTACAACCAGTATTATGATTCTCCCAAAGCAAGGGTACTCCAGATGCAATGCTATCAACCTCACCTTTGCCACCTGCAAGCATCAAATTTCATACTAATTCCTTCTGAGTCACATTCTGTACTTACAGACATCAGTGAAAATCCCAGGCAGCTCCAATAATACTATCAAAATTATTTCAGTACTACAGCACATGCCAGTAAAGTTTGTATCAATGTTAGAATTCAAATTCCAGATGCCTGATTAAACACCAACCCAGGGCCTCAATGCAGGTAAGATTAGCATTCTGAAAACTCACCCACTGCTTGCAAAATGCAACATGTGAAAGCCAAAGCTGGACATCTTCCTGTTGGAAATGCAAAGGGAAAAGAATCCACCTTACAATAGGGCAAGCACCAAATCAATGGTACATTGACAAGTAAACAATACAAGCAAACAATACAGGACGTGGCATGCAGAGAGAAGGAATTCTGAATCTCAAATTCCCTTTTTTCCCCCAGATCTGCAAATTCCTGCAAAAGACCCAAAGAAAACCAACCCTCCCATCTCAGACACACCCTCACAGCCCCTCCAATCAAACCGATGTTACACTGAACTCAAAAGAGCCCACTGTAACGGTTCCTGAGGCACCTCATTTAGGTTTTACGATTAGATGTATCAAGTCGATCTTTTCCTAAAGCAGCTGAAAGTTCTTTTCGTTCTGTTCCTAGTCCTTGCCAGGCAACAGACCAGACTCACACTGCAATATGTGGCACTACACAGTTGAGGACTAACGACTCAGTACAAAATATTGTTTGTGTACAATAAAGGTCTGATATGAATGGTCTACTTCTGGGCTACTGCTAACTGTAAGACCAAACATCCACCTAGTTTTTTACTACATCCCTCTGTATTATTACAAATATTTAGTAGCAATGATATCTAGATAATTTTACATAACAAAAGGGCATTTTTTAACCTATCAAATAAACAAACTTACTTTCCATTTTCCTGTAGCACGGTTGAAGAGGCTATGGACTCTATGCAGAATAGAGTTCTCAATTTCATCCTTCTTAAATGAATATCCAATGCGCTAGGAGGAAAAAAAAGTATTACTTCTATTGCAATAGAAAATCTGGCAAAGTATTTTTGCACTCTAAATAACTGATAAACTTACTGCTCTTCTTTTCTTGATCAATTCCAGCAGATTAATTTCATACTAGAGTGGGGAAAAAAAAACATTTAAAAGCAGATGAGAAGACACAAAACAGTAAGGGGGAAAAAATAATACAGATCAAGTTTTTTATAACTAATCAGGTGGACAATAAAAATTACATACGGGGAAACAAGCAACAATTATTTGGCGAGATCACTACATTTCTAAGACTGACTGAAATTAAACTTGAGCATTTGTGTTACACACGGTATTTCAGACTTGAGCTGTTGGCACCCGCTATTCCTAGGGTCATAATGCACAAGCAAACTTCTGACACCACGCGAAGTTAATTATGCTTAACTACAGTTTGCAGATGGCATCAGGGAACTGGTGTCTGCATCCCTGGAGGAGGAAGAAACTACGGGGGAAAGTCACAACAAGAAAGACGACCCTCTCATCCCAAACTCGGGCACAAACTCCCGGCCTCGCCTCAGGCCCCGGCGTGTCCGGAGGAGCCTCTGCCAACAAACCACCCGGGCTGGCCGCGGAGGCCTCACGAAGCAGCCCGAGCTACGAACATCGCTCAGCTGCCAACCGAGCTGGACCGACAGCCTGAGGCAGCACGCCCTGCTCACCACCAACGCCCACCTGAATATAATTAATAAAATCCTCCTTCCGAAGCGCTCTCCGCTGTATCTTGTACTCCAGCGCCGAGGCCCTCCTCAGGACGGCCCTGCGGGGAGGGGAGATCAGCGAGGGGAGACCAGCGAGGGAGAGCCCGCCCGCCCGCTCGCTCCCGCCGCCCGCCTCACCGGATCTCCCTGCGCGTGAAGAGCCCGACGCGCTCCAGCTGCTCCAGCTCCGGGACGCGGTCCTCCAGCCGCTGCTCCACCCGCTCCGCCATGGCGGCAGCCTCGCGCGTGGGCCCGGCCCGGTGCGCTGCGGCCCCGCCGGCGCTTCCGCCCGCGTCTCCCCTCCCCTTCCGGCGCCGCTCTGGCGCCCCCTGGCGGCACCGCCGGCACCGCGGCGCCGGGGACACGGGGCGCGATCGTTCCGGTGGCGGCGGAGGCTGGAAACCGGCCCCACGTAGAGCGGGTCTGGGGTGGGACGAGTCCCGGGGACGCGGGGGAGAGACGGGCTTCGGCCTCTCGAGGACGGCAGAAGCGCTGGGTGCTGCTCCGGGCGCCTCCTGCACCCGGAGACACCGCGGCACCGACCCCGGCTGCGGCGAGGCGGGATCGGGACCAGCCCCTGCCGCTGCTTCCTGGCGGGATTCCTCGGGGGATAAATGGCTCTTCCCCTCCCACCCCTTTCTTCTGAGAAAATGAAGAACAAAACCAGGGGACGGCAAATTTCTGTCTCTTAAATGAAGAAGTCCCAGCAAATAAAAAAAAAAAAAAGATGGAGGTGGGAGACTTTCTTTTGAGAGAGAATTGCTTTAAATATGCATTATCTAAATGCTTTAAATAAGCGTTACAGGAGGCCTGTACCTAGCAGTGTTCCCCAGGGGTCTGTGCTGGGTCCAGGGCTGTCCAATATACATATCGATGCCCTGGGCGAAGGGACAGCGTGTCCCCGCAGCAAGTTTGGGGACGATACCAAGCAGGGAGGAGTGGCTGATGCACCAGAAGCTGTGCTGACATCCAGCCAGACCTGGGCAGGCTGGAGAGCTGGGCCCAGGGGAGCCTCATGGAGTTCAACCAGAGCAAGTGCCAGGTCCTGCCCCTGGGGAGGAACAACCCCCCGCACCAGCACAGGCTGGGGAGGACCTGCTGGGGGGCGGCTCTGCTGAGGAAGCCCTGGGGGTGCTGGGGGGCAGTGAGGTGACCCTGAGCCAGCACCGGGCCCTTGGGGCCAAGAAGGCCAGCGGTGTCCTGGGGGGCATTCAAAGGAGTGTGGCCAGCAGGGCGAGGGAGGTTATCCTCCCCCTCTGCTCTGCTTTAGTGAGGCCACATCCAGTGGCTGCATCCAGTTCTGGGCTCCCCAGTTTAAGAAGGATGCGGAACTGCTTAAGCAAGCCCGGCGGAGAGCTGCCAACATGATCAGGGGACTGGAGCATCTCCCTTTTGAGGAAAGGTGGAGAGACCTGGGTCTGTTCAGCCTGGAGAAGACTGAGGGGGGGCGATCTTATCAATACTTATAATTATCTGAAGGGCAGGTGTCAAGAGAATGGTACCAGACTCTTTTCAGCGGTGCCCAACGCCAGGCCAAGGGGCCACGGGCACAAGCTGGAACACGGGAAGCTCCCCCTGAACATGAGGACAAACCCCTTCCCTGAGCGGGTGCCAGAGCAGGGGCACAGGCTGCCCAGAGAGGCTGTGGGGTCCCTTCCCTGGAGACATTCACCCCCCGCCTGGACGCGGCCCTGTGCCCCTGCTCTGGGGGTGCCTGCTCGAGCAGGGGGTGGGACAAGATGATCTCCAGAGGTACCTTCCAACCCCTAACATTCTGTGATTTTGTGATTATCCACAGCAGGATCATCTGCTTATGCTTTGGGTTGTCACTGCCATCACTGAGCTGGTTAAGAGATGGAACCACACCTTCAAAGCGGCTCTGCCCTGTTGTGACGATTACTCCCTCCTGGAGGAAAAGGCAGGAGCCGTTTCTTTGAAAAAGCACAGGGAGAACGGGCAGTGGCCTAAGGGCAGGAATACTTTGGGCACCGCATTTTTCATATATAGTAGCCGAAAAAAAGCTGTGGGTGATCTTTCCCTTTTACTGTAGTAGAACAGCTTAAAAAGCATTGCTGAGTACAGAGCGAGAACCTGAGCAGCTGACTTTTGTTAAAAACACACATAGGACAAAACACTTTACAAGCATTATCAAGAACAGTGGTAATTTTTTTCATCTGATATGACTTGGATTCGTGGTGGGTTTTCTCAATATTGGGTGCCAATTAAAAATACAAACAAATTCTTAGTGGGAGAGGTTTAGTGGCTTTTCGCTCTGACAGGAAATAATGACACTGTTTTCCAAGAAGCAATCAAACAGGAAAGGTACCAGGAAACGGAGAGGCACCATCCAGTCACAAGACCAAGAACTACAGAGACAGAGTTCGGAGCTCTGTGGCTGAGGCAGCTCTGAATCACAGCCATCTCACGCAGAGGGACCACTTAGCACATTGCAAGGCCAACAGCAGCTCCTGATGTACGCTCTCCACCTTGGAGGCTCCCACGTCCTGCAATGAACTGCCACAGGCTATGGTTTTGCATATTTCAGTGCTCTCAATTCAACTTTATATACCCACAATATTCACAACAGAATTGGCAAAATCCAGCAGCTGCCTCAGGGCAGTTAAGCCGTCCCTGCAGCAGAAGGAGGAACTTCCCACAGCAAGGACAGCTGGAGGGCCAGGGGGGATCGGCACAGCCATCCCACTGTGAGCCATCCCCACCTGGGAGGCACAGCCTTCCATCTCTCGGGAGCTACGTTTCAGTGAGTTCGCCTCCCACTGAGTTCAGCTTTCAGTCAAGCAGCTCAACAGGTAATCCTTCTTAAAGCGGTGGTGTAAGAATATTATTAATTATCATAACACTTATTAATTATATTGGATTTGACTTTTTTTGAGATGCACCAGCTCAAACCGATTCTTGTGTGAGTCCGCAGACTTTACTAAAATAGTACTTAAGGAGGACTACACTGGTCATGAAAAGTAGCATTAGCATACTGAATTGCTAAGCAAAAATGTGATTTGAAATACTGTACTTGATTGTTTAACTTCATTTATTTTGCTATTTCTGCATCTGATTGCATGATTTTATACTATATAAAAGCATTCTGTATTTAGAGCTTATCTGTCATGGTGCACTTATATCACAACATGCATGGTAGGAGTTCAGAGCTTAAAAGGTAGATGTCAGTCATTACCTCTGGAAAATTCTATTGCTATCTTCTTGCCCTCCTCATTCTGTAAGCACTAAGCTCTCCTTTGGCTGAAAACCAGCAGTAACCGCAAAAGAGAGACAGAAACGTAAGCAACAGAGTCTTCTGAAACTTTATGGTTGATCATTTTATCAGTCTGAAAATATTGATTTGTGATCAGCTTACAGTGTTCTGCCACCTGTAGTCAGTTAGGAACTCTGAAACTCAAAAACTCACTACTAAGCAATCCATGACTGTTTTAACATGTATGATGGAGAAGTACATGTACGCTAAGGGGCAACAGCCACCTCCACCTTGAATTGGGCCTCCTCGAGAATTCTGTCATATGCATAGATCTACCAACAGGTCTTTGACACATGAGAGTTATTCACATACTATCCACATGCCGATGACAATGTGTGTCCAACAGTGCCTCTTAGGGCATTAAATCCCTTGTTAGCACTTGTCAAAGCACCACAATATCATCCGATAGAAGCATATAGGCATAGCGCAAACCACTCTGCAGGACCCATCACTGGGAGACTCAGGAAGAAAGACTGGTGTGCACCAAAACAATAGACTCCCCAAGTTTCTAGTTTAGGGCCTTAGTATTTCCCACTCAAAAACACGTGCACGGAGTGAGTAACAATAAGATTTAAAATACGGAACTTGTTGATGACCTCACAGGATTATTTACAAATAAAATAAATCACAAACTAGTTGAAAATATTTTCTGTTCCCTCAGATATCCCTCCTTTCCTGTAAATGGAAGAAGTACAAACATAAAAATGCCTTTCCTTTTCTTCCCCCAGCAAAACAATCCTTAGCACAATTAACATAACGGACTGTCAGAAGTGATCAAACCAAAGTGAGAAATGCAGTGAGTGGCAGGCACGCCCAGCCCGACCCACCAGAACACTGCATGCTGGATTTGTCATGCAAATCAAAATGGAACCTGACATGCTCTTTGTTCATTTTCCTTTCAAAAAATCTACTTTAAATGCCTCCCATGTGCCTTGTTTTGGAAGCTGACATTCCAAATGCATCAGTGCAAATTAAGGGAGGGATCCATTACCAATAAAGACGTTGCGATCCAGAGAATTTCAACAAATCTTATTGGGAATACTGGAGAGACAGCTGCTGCAGCTTGCACCTGTAGGGTCACTCAGTTTGCTGCTGCTGCTTCTTTTATGAAGCCTCTTTAGAAAAACTCCATCAGTAGGTCCTTGCAGGAGAAGTTCTGGCAAGCTGTCACAGCTTAATAGTCACAGATTACAGCCTGCAAGCAAAAGGATATATTGTGATTTAGGAATGATAATAGTGGTTTTGCTTTAAGTCTTGTCTATATTAAAATGCATGATGCTTAATGTGCATAAGGCAAATAAATTATAAATTGATTTAGATAAATCTTAATTATTTCTGCTATTTTACTACGTGAGTGCATAAACAATTAGACCTTTTTAGAAGATGCCACCAGATGTACAGTATTTTAGTTAACTTACACTATATGAAGATGCCTTTTAAACAATGACAGTGATGTTCTGACCTCATGAAAATAATTGGGAAACCTCCACTGACTCCAGCTGAGCCAGTGGTTCATCCTTAGGGACACATTTTAACAAAGCCCTCCAAGCACTTACTGAGAATGTGGGCTTTGGTTTAAAAATGTATCAACACATCTATTAATAAAGCAGCTTGGAATTTACTCTCAAAAATGACTAACCCAAATTTTGGACTGTATTAACTTGTCTGGTTTCATAATTAAAACTATTTACATGACAATTTGGTTTCGCCTCCACCAAAACCAGCAGTCAATCTGCATAAACCGTGGTTTCATCACTGCAGTTCCACTCTGAGCCTCCAAACATTTATATTTAAGACTATGCAATCAGTCAGTTGGACTGCTCCATACCTACTTTAATACTGGTCCATGTACCTGTCCTACAGAAATGTGATTTTTTCCATTCTGATAGAGAAATGCTTGTCTTTGTCAATGCATTGCTTTACTCTTGCAGCTTGTTGACCCCCTCCGTGCAGCATTAGATCTGAATGCTTCCAAGAATTTAATTCACTCACTTATCTCCTCTTTAGCTATTATTGGTTAAAAAAAAACAAAACCAAAACCAACCAAACAAACCATTTTCATTCGATGCCTTAACAGAACTATTATCCAACAATTTACTCTTTCGTATGGTCTCTTAAAAGAGGCAAGACCTTTACTTTCTTCTCTGCGTTGGCTCCGCCCTTGACTTTTCATGAATCATATTTTTCCTCCTATTAATTTTGAGGCATTCTGTTTCTTCTCTGTTGCCCCAAGATCTGCACATCTATACACGGGGAATTTTCAGTGAAGGGGAATGATGCATCTGGAATTGTTTCCTTGCCAATTCACATCTGGTACTCAGTACAAGATCCATCTGTGTATTCAGAATCTCATGGGGCTTGTACAGTAGTGGCTGTAAGCATGCCTTTTAATTTGATTTTGTCATTTGGCTGGTTTGTAAGTAGTTGACAGTCTGTCTAAAAGCAGCAGGGCAGTTACAGCTAGTCCATCATCATATTCTAGTTGCCAATTCATAATCCAGTGGAATGCCAGTCACATTTCAATAATTTAAAACTGTATCAGTCATCTCCTACAAACTCCCAAATTGTCAACACTGTTAAATGTATCACTTAATGACCTTTAATTTAGTATTATTTCCTCACGTACATTTGTATTTAGGATTGTTGCCAGACCTCTGGAGAGCAGAGTCGTGTTAATCTTAATTTACCTTGCTGACCTATTTACGCTTGAAGAGTAGGTGAAATTGTGGCACGGCTTTGCGTGACATAGCTCTACCATAAGTAACAAGGCAGGTGAAGATAGAACTTCCTCAGAGCAAAGCCTCATATCGTTTAACTGCAAAGATGTCAGTACCAGCATCAATTAAACTGGCATGCCAAAGAGAATAAATTATGCCACATATAAATTTATTTCTCCTTCCAAAAAGTGGGGTTACGATTGGTCACAATTTGCCTCCTGCTGTGTTTCTCACCTCCTTCTCTGGAGACATGTTTAGCATGGTAAAAGTACTTTGTCCACAGTCATGGCAACAACCAGTAAAACTACTTCTGGAGTATGGATAATTCAGATTATAGTGTGCAGAATCATATATGCCAAGCAGCATTCCTAAAACAAGATTAACTCTCACAAAAGCCTTCTGAAGCAACCTCTAGCATATAAACCCACAGATAATGTGTTAACTTCAGTATGAAACATTTAGATAAGCGCTCTGGTGTGTGAATTTTGTATACCTGTGCTAACTGGAAAACATTAGGAAAACAGTTTCTGCCCTGATCTTATAATTTCATTAACTACTGATGATAAAATTCAAAATTCTCATCTTATTAACCTGTACTCGATTTAGCCACAAAAGAAAGAATTGATCCCTTTAAAACTTATCCCTTTTTTAAAGCTGAAATCAATTTAACTAATTAGAGGTTTCATTTTACTATCTATTGACATATTTGTTGATCCTCCTATAATTTTCTTTTTGATTGACTGAAGCTTTCATTCTTGCACTGTCAAGAGACCTTTTGGTGAGAAACTTCTATTTACATCTGTAACTGACTTAATTCTCACATCTTCCCAGCAGTTTCTCTTTGATGTCTGTATTTCTGAGTTTAATCATTAAGTTTACATCAAAAGTTTTTCAGTTGCCATATCTTTCACAGTTTCCGGGACTCAATTAAGAGAACACAATCCCTGAGAGTTGACTTTGATTTTTTTTTTTATAGTTTTGCAGTAAGCGTGACACATGCTGGATTTCTGAAATTATAGTATGAACTAGCACGATTCCTATTCCATTTCCATGTATTAAGCATTTAAATGTCAAGATTTGGCATGGTTTTTTTCAGTGTATTTTATTTGGAATCACACATTAAGCATATTGTAGTGTGGGTGGGTTTATTTTTTTATTTATCATATACAGGAGGTCTACAGATCTTATGTAAAAAAGGCAAAAAACTGCATTAAAATATTAAAAGCTTACTATTTTATTTTCTGAAGCTCAAGTTTAAAAAGGGGGTTTACAACAAAGATCCACAGTTTCTCTGAGGACAAAAGGGACAAGAACTTGTATACAGCTCACCTCAAGCACCTTCAATTTTTCAAACAATTACAAATTTGATGAAGACATTCAAAATGAAGGGCACAGACCAATGAGTGAGCCAGTTAAAGTCTGCTCTGAGTGCTATGTGAGCTCAACTGAGCAATGACCGTCCTTCTGCAGAGAGACATCATGAGTCCTTGTCCCAGCTGTGGAGTCTTCAGTGATACACGGAATTTATTCAGGTTTTAACAAAGGTGAATAACACTACCTTGTTTTCTTTCAGCAGACCCTTCCTTTTGATTTTATTCCAATCTTATATGAATAAAGATCTTGTTTTAGACTTTGTTTTTAAAACTAAGTGGATGTTATCCTTACCTTACTGTTTTTACATTATAAACATTTTTTAGTTCATTGTATGAGATATATTTTTCTGTAATGAATGCTTTTACTGTTAGTGCATTTCTGGGCTTACAGTTAAATCATCCTAAGAGATCTCCGACCTTTCTAGAGCAAATTAATATATTGGGCCTAGGCTTTTCATAATGCTTTTGAAATTATTCTGGTATTTTTAGTCCGCCATCTAAACACTAAAGACAAACACTACTACTAAAAAGCCACCAAGCAAAAATAAATCATTAACTGAAAATCAGGAAATAAATTTCACTGTAGGAGAGTCATGAAAAATATATTAAAACATCCCAAGACTCCAGGAAACAACTCATGAGCACACATTTCTACTAAGCAATAATGACTAATAACTATCACTTATTGCTCACCACGTGAATGCAGAAGATACGTGACTCAGTGGTGCCAAACATACCGTGCATTCACTTTTCACTCTCTACAATAACTCAAGACACATAAGCAACCTGCTCGCTGAAAGCTGTGCATTATGGGTGCATTAAGATTCCCCGAGGGCCAAGTTCCTTGAGTACTGTGCTCCTGGAATACATTTGAACAGCTCTGTACAAAAGCAGTCCCCAGCCAAACACATGAATGAGAATCACAAGTGGCTGCTCTGTCAATCTTCCACACTTACTGCATTCACAGCGCCATATCAGGATGCTTGGATTGCTATGTCAAATCTTAGCTCTTCCCTTTGCCGTGCTCCAGCATAGCTGTTTCCTTACAGGAAAGCTTATTTTATCTTTTCCTTGTTCCCTACTTATAAAAACACGGCAGCACCAGACATCAACATGCAGAAAAGCAAATTGAAACTGAGAGCTACCACCCCAACTGCAATATGATCCTGCCATCCTAAATATACCCAGTACTCCACCTACCCGCTCGCGCTCTGTTACCCAGAAATCTGTAGCTACTCCAGTTCTCCAGTTGCAATATTACATAGCATCTGTTTACAAGAGACTGGGAAAACACAAAGTGGGAGTTGACTCTTGTTTTCCAAGTAGGTGGGGAAGAGTAACTTATCTAATAATTTCCACGGCCTGTTACTGCTGATCAACATCAAATCAGGCTGAAAATAAAGACTATGACCTGAAAAAATGAATTAATAAATATTGCAGGTGAAATTAGCTCAGCATCTAGTGAAGTCTATTCATGTAAGTGAAAGGGATGCCACTGAAATGGATCTGTATTTGGAGAACAGTGATATAGCTGTGGGGGACCCGTACCTTCCCATCTCTGCATGAAGTACTTTTGTTTGTCTAGGTTCTGCAGCATTTGTGCATTCTCACTTCTCTCATGGAAAACCTGGGTTTGGTGGGCTGGACAGAGAGCAGGAGGAGAACCTGGAAGCATGAAAACAGAAAGAAGTCAAGTCTGGATCTAACCAGAGAAGTGGAGTGTGTAAGGTCTCTTCCACGCTGGATGCCCTTGAATCCCCTGAATGTGCTCATTAGCTTGAGGCCAAAATAAAGAAATGCAGCTACCCAGAACACTTGCTGTGGATTTGTTTTTCTCAGCAACACCCTGAATAGCAACTGTCAGTTCCTTACCCATGTGATATAATAGCGCTCCCTACTAAATACTGACACAGGCTTTCATGATGCCTGAATCTGTAAGGAATTTCTAAAAAAAGATTGACCAAAAGTTTATATTCTTTTGTTCCAAAGTTATATTTAAGATTAAGTTCTCAGAAGATAAGCTAGATCTGCAGTATTATTTAGTTAGTTACTAACCATCTATATAGACAGACCCATGTTTAAAGATGTGAGGAAAACAGTATAATTGTACTGACAGAACTTGCATTTAGGCTGAGCTCCATGTATGCAGGTGTTTATTTCCCCTTTAAAAAAGGACTTATTTTGTAAATATTCCTGTGCTGAGATACAGTAATTTGGAGAACTGGAGGCTGGAAAGTTAAGTAGCATGGCTACAGGGATACTACAGGCAACCAAAAAAAGCATGTAACTATTAAATTAAGGGAAAATTCATGAAGAGGTATAAAATATGCATGCACGTTTTCATACATATCTGAAGAGCTAAAAATCACTGCAGTTCAGCCTTTCAAGATGACAGGAACGCTGGGTACGCAGAGGTTGCAAAAAAGGCTATGGAAAAAGAGATTTAGAAGTAGTATATGCTTTCAATCTGCAGGAAACAAATCTGATCTTTTGGATACCAAATGCAAATCCCACTAACAGTAATGTGAAAACAAGAATGGATTGGCCATCTCGAGACATAAAACCTGACACCGGCACCTCTGCCAACTACTTCTGTTTTCACTACCAGGAATTTGTTCCAACAGCAACCCTGGTTTGCAAATGATTGTTTCTACCATTTATCATATTAAGTTTATTAGACATCCCTTTTTTGCATTATGTTAGGATATTTTCTACATTTGTAGCAAAAAAATACACTACTTGTCATAAACTTTTACTTTTTCAATTTTATGAGTTGATACAGATTGCAGTTAAGCTACACTATTTCACTGCTTGTGTTTTTTAGACTACTTTATTAGAAAACACATTTTCACTGGCTTTGCAGATACCCTGCCATTTGCTAAATATGGCCAACTTCTTTCTGTTACCTGGTGTATATATATATGCAATAAATTTTAAAAAAATTATTTTGTAATAAATGCATCTGTGAAATCTCTAGAGGTCTATATTACCAGGCAGGTCAAGGACAAAACAGCCTCGTGCCACTGCTCATTTCTTCTGAGGAAACCTTTATGATTTCCATCTTTCTAAAAAGGAATATTTATTTTCTAGCTTCTAACTGTGCTAAGTAAATAAGTTACTTGCTTTTTTATGCCCTGCGCTCTTTCTAGCCATCCATACTATGAAGCCCCAAATATGACATTTCAGTGTTGTTGAGGCTCTTTCAGTTGACCATATCTCAACAGTACTCTATGCTCTTTAAGTACATATGAACTTAAAACAGGGCAGCAGATCTAAACAACTTTAAAAAATGAAGAGTCTCTCTACAAACTATTCAACCTATTGAAGCTCTACTATTTGGCAGACCGTCCTATGCTTCCAGAGGGCTTGTATGCGCGCATTTTGTGTTGCACTGCCGTGTCCCACTCAAGGCTAGAGTCTCATCCTTAGTTCCTCTATTCACAAGCAGATCCAACTCCAATGCAAGAGATTAATTGCCTAATTATCTTTCTTACTCCTGCTTGGAAAGTTGCCCTCTGGCTCCTCCTCCTGGTTTTGAAATTTAGAAGGATGAGCCACCAGAAGCAGCAAAGGCTTGTAAACAGTGAGGAGGAAACAGGAATAGATTTTAGGTAATAAACAACTTCCAAGGACAAAATTGCAGCTATACAACATTTACAAGCCTTTCTTACACACACAGCAATATCTGTTACCTTTTGTTACTTGGCACAGGGAATCACTGACCTCAAGATCAACCTCTGATCATCTAAAGATGCTCTTCATTCAGTGTACTGTTGCTATCTAGTCTATGGTTTCAGAAGACTGGCAAATACCCAGTGCATCAGAAGGCTCACCAGCAAGTCCCTGGGTACTAAGAGTGAAGAAGCTACATGTTAAGGTCCTCAGAAGTATACAGCGCATCAAACATCGCTGCTGCCACTAAGTAATTAAAGACATAATCACCACCAACAAATGGGTGGCTGTAAAGAAATTGAGTAGGAAATAGAAGATCAAGAAGCTGGAATACTAAGCAGAGACAATTATGATAAGCAGGATAAAATGTGTAACAGAATGTTTTAGAAATAACACTTTTTGTTTAGAGGGAAGAAAAACAGAATGTAGGTGAAATGGTGACAAAGATGAATTCCCAAAAATGCATGAAAGCAAATGTTGAAACAACTGACAGAAAAGCTGCATGTTGAACATCAATGTCTGATAGAAATGGAAGAAAAGAAAGAAGAGTAATATAAAAAAAGCATAAGGGAAGAAGAGATCTTTCTAAAGCAAACATGAAAGGTAAATGGTACAGCAGAAAAAGCAAAATGAGGGGAGGTAATTGAAAAATAAAATAAACATTTCAGATATTAAATAAGAATAAATATTAAGGAACTGTTAAAAAAATGAAACCAACAAATTCCAGGGGAAAATAGCAGCCAATAATGACTTACTTATCCAAATGTGTGTGGGGTGAATATACATATATTTTATTAGAACATAAGGTTAATAACAGGCAATTGAGACGTCACATTGGAATCTCACTGTTAATAATGTAAGGCACATTTATAGCACACCTAACTTTGATCTATGGTTTTCCTCTTAAGTTCAATTTCCTTAACACTAGGAACTAGAAGATAAACCGAGATGGTATAGTGCCAGCATCACAGTTGCATCTGGTATGAAAAGTCAAGGCCATATTTCAAACATAGACCATTTTTACTCTACCTTGTAGAATTACTCTTGAAAAAGTTTCGCAAAAGAAAGCAAACAGAACGGGATGGCTGTCGAAGCCTTTTATAGATTGAGCTTGCTGCACCACTGATAAGGACTTGATTAAATAAAGCCAGTGCTGGATTTTCCCATTGCGCAGTTGGGCTCTGTCACGTCTTGGGCGCACATGAGGCAGTCCGGGCGCTCGCCCCGAAGGCCTGATCCCGAGCGGGTGCCGGGCCTGCGCCGGCAGCTGCCAGCGCTCCGGGGGCAGCCACAGCGGCACAACTCCAGTTTCCCTGAGGACTCTGTGCGCCCTCATGAAGCAGAGAAAGGTGGGAATAAAACCAGAAACGTTTTACTTCAGACTTCTCAGACTCCCTGCACCTTCGGGCAGGATTTCTCATACCGTCCTCTGAGAAAACCTGTTAATTAAGGTTAGAGCTATGGGACACCAGCAGAACCTCGCGTCCGACCCAGAATAACGATTTTTACCACAAAAACGATACCGATTCACACCCAAGCTTCTATTTCGTTTAGTTTGGCTCTTCGAACGACCGAGCCTGCAGGCAGCAGAACGGCCCCTCAGCGCCACCGCCGCTGCGCGGGGGGCGGCTTCCCTCAGGCGAGAGGGGCACCGGCTACCGGCGCGGCGGGAAGGGGGAGCCCGGGGCTGCAGGCAGAGCGGCGGGGGCGGTAAGGAGCAGGGAGAGCCCGGAGCTGCGGGGGCGGGAAGGGGCAGGTGTAGCCGGGGACTGCGGGCAGCCCGCCAGCAGCTGGCAGCCAGAGCAGGCGGTGGTAGAGCGGCCCCACGGGGCGAGGGGCAGCCCCCGGAGGCGGCCCGCTCTACCCAGCATGCCCCGCGCCGCAAGGCCAGCAACCCTTTCCCGCGAATTCAGTTCAAAGGAGGGGGAGGGGAGAAGAGCCAAGCGGCGAAACGCACCGACCAACCAAACTCTTCCAGAACCATCCGTGCGTCACGCGGGGGCGGGCCCCCCGCCGGCCAATGAGGCGGTGCGGCGCCATCTTCGGAGCCAATAGGCGAGTAGGGGAGGCGGGAGCGTCGTGGTCGTCGGGTTCGGCTGGTCGCGGCGCTGAGGAGAGCGGAGCGGAGGAGACTTAGAGGAGTTGGAGCTCGGCGCTTCCCCTCCCCCCTCCTCACCCCACCCGCCCCAGCCGCCCCCCGCCCCCGCTCGGTCTCCGTCCTGCCGGGGCCCTCTCGGGGGCCAGGCCCATGGCTCCTCAGAAGCACGGTGGAGGTGCGGGGCCCAGCTCGGGCTCCGCTGGCGGCGCCGCCGGAGGAGGAGGAGGCGGCGGAGGCGGCGGCGGTGGCGGCGGGGGGTTCGGGAGCTCCGCGGCCGCGGCGGCGGCGGCTCCCGGCGGTAAATCCGGTGGTGCCGCAGGCGGCGGCGGCGGCGGAGGAAGCGGTTACTCGGGCGGTTCCTCGGCCTCCTCGGCGGCGGCGGCAGCGGCGGCGGCGCTGCCCCCCGTGAAGAAGCCGAAGATGGAGCAGATCCAGGCCGACCACGAGCTCTTTCTTCAGGCCTTCGAGAGTGAGTACCGGGCCGGGGGAGGAAGTGGGGGCCCGAGCCGGCGGGACCGGCCGGGGCCGCCGCAGAAAGGGCGGGAGGAGGAGGAGGGGAGGGCTGCGGGGAGCAGGGGCTTCCGGGGGTAAACATGGTCGGGGGAGGGAGGGAGGGAGCCGGGGCGGAGGGGAGCGGGGCCGGGGGCCCGGCGGGGCTGGGCGGAAGCGGGAGGTGCGGGGGCCGGTGTGCGGGCAGGGCGGCGGGAGGCGGCGGGGGCTGGGGCCCGCCGGGCGGAGGGCGGGGGTGTGTGCTGCGCCCAGCCGATGAACTTGGTTTCTCAGTAGCAGTTCCCATCAGGCTTTCGGGGTGGCTGGTTGCCTTCCCTCCTCTAACAGCCCTTGGAGGCACCGGGGAGTTGGGAACGAGGAGGTTCTGCCCTCTGCGGTGACTGCCTTTCGAGCCCCTTCCAGGGGCAGGATGTGATTAAGACTTCTCTGTACTTGGTTTCTCTTTGTCTGGCAATAGTTGTCCCTTAGTTGAAATTTCGTACTGCAAATTGACCCTTGTGACCCACGCATCACCCTGTGGCCGCTCCAGATAGGAGAAGAATCCCCTTGGATGCACCAGAAAGTAGTTTAGGGAAATCTGATTCGAAAGCATAGTATAGCAATAAACTTATGTTGTACTGAAAGATTTCCGTGCAGTTGCTAGGATCTGAAGGAAATTTTTAATGCCCTACCAAATACGTGATCCGGTTCTGGAATTGGTGCTGTCACTGCTCGCACTCACTTGCTATGGACAGTGACAGTGTTTGAGAAAGGGTTGGAGTTTTTGGTGGTGTCTCAAATCAATAATGCAGGGTCCTTTGAGCCTTAGCCCTGTTCACAAAGCTTTATGTTCAGTAAATACTGTCCTGCAGATAGGTGAAGTTACAAACGAGTTCTTAGAGGGTTTGCTCAGTGTCAGTGTCTGACGTGGGGGAAAAAATTTTGCCCATGCCTCAGTCTGTCAGACAAGGGAGCACAGAGCTGTGCAGGTAGTGATCAGGACTAAGCGTAAATGTATCACAGCGCGTTAACTCTGTAGTGTGAATATTAGAGGAAAACGGCAATAGGTAAATATTGGAATAAAAAATCCTAACACGTGTAGAATTGAATCACGTTCTTGAATGTTTTTGTCCCTTTTCAAGGTCATATGCTAGAAAAAGATAAAGGTTTATTTTAAGCATTTGCTGAGTAATATGGACTTGTGAAGCATATGTCTGTCTGCAGGTTGAATAGCGTGTTTCAGAGTTTTTCTACTTGGGAAAACTAAAGTTGAAGCAGCAGTGCGCTGGCATTAAATTACGTCCCTGTGAATGTATTTTGTTTTCATACCTTCCTAAATTATAACTCTATCATGTTTTTTTGGTGACTAAAAAACCCAGGATGTTTCTTTAAAAGTTGTGACTGCTCTGTGTTTTCACTTCTTGGCAAAGTGCATGTTTCTTAATTTCTTTCTTTTCTGTCTTTTTTCTTGATTTGAAAAATACAGATTTTTATTATAATTTGCATTAAGCAGAACTTTATTGTTTTTCGTCAGGCTTCTAAGAGGAAATACTGGGATAACTTTAAGATTTCCTTCTCTCTACTAATCTCTCTAGTAATAGATTGTTTGGGGTCTTACATTTGTAAGTGTGAAAATACGGTTAAATCATATCTTTAAAAAGGGATGAAGGATATAAAATGCTGTCCTTTTTCACTTCTAATCACAGAATTTCATGAATTACAGCCTTAATTACAGAATTAAGGTTTCCAGCTATTTGAAATAAATGTTTTGCAGTCATATGAAAATAAAGTTTTATATTTCTTAAATAAATAGTTGTTTGTTTTCTTTATGTGGGAAATGGAAGCAGTGTTTGCAGCCTTAGCATGGGCATCAAGGCATTCTCCATTCTCTCTCTTTTTCTCTACACTTAATGTGTTTTATCAGGTCATTTCCAAGTTTCTTGCTGGCGTTGCCTAATGAAGCTGGCTTTTATTTCAGTTTAAAAAGGCTGTATCTTAGGTTAGATTGGAATTCTTTTTAGCTATAACCTGATCCAGACAAAAACCTTTTTTGTCCCGATTTTACCGAATTGGTTAAAACTGAATTGAAGGTCATCTTTCCTGTAGGAGAGTCTTGCTTTTTTGAGCTTTGGTTATTACACCTATTTCAAATGATCATAGAATCACAGGTTGGAAGGGACCTCAGGGATCATCTAGTCCAACCTTTCTAGGAAGAGCGCAGTCTAGACAAGATGGCCCAGCACCCTGTCCAGCCAAATCTTAAATGTGTCCAGTGTGCGGAGTCAACCACTTCCCTGGAGAGATTATTCCAGTGGTTGACTGTTCTCACTGTGAAAAATTTCCCTCTCATGTCCAGTCGGAGTATCTCCAAGAGCAACTTGTGTCCATTCCCCCGTCCTTTCCATGTGACTCCTCATAAGAAAGGAGTCTCCATGCTGCCCTTTCACGTCAGTATTGTGTATGGCTGTATTATCCTCCCTCTGCTTGCACTTTGCAATAGTAGTTGCTGTATTAGAATCAACATTTTTCTGATCCTGTGAATGTAAAAGGTTTTGGAAATGAAATTCCTAGCTTAGAATGATCTGTAATGTGTCATAGTCAACTAACAGTCCCTCTTCTTGTTTTGGTACCTTGTGCAAATGACCTTGGTACTTTCCAGAAGGAGAAAACAATCAGATACCAAATTGTCCAACTATGTAAATTTAGTGTACTCTTTTGGTATCGTATCAGATATGTTCATTAACTTTATGAAGCAAACTTACCTATTTGGCAGTAGGTTATAATATGCTGAGATTTTTTTTTCTGCCCTTTTATGTTAAAAGTCCTGTAGGAAACATACTTTCTGGAAAGCAAGAGCAGTCATAGTTGAGTTATGACTACCAATTTATGGTAGCTTAAACAAGAAGTTGCTTTGTGTTATACAGTAGGTGAAGTAACCTTTGACTTGTTAACTTGGAGTTATTTGGATGTTGTGATGCTTCACTTAAATGATGATTTTTGTGGTAATTGTTTAAAAAAATAACGAACATGCTAAATTGGAAACTTCTCTTTTATCATTATAAGGCTGTCTTTCTGGAGCTATAAGGTATGTTGGATAACATGTGTTTCTTTTTCTTAGAACCAACACAGATATACAGATTTCTACGTACCCGGAATCTAATAGCAGTGAGTAACTGGTCTTTATCGCTCCTTTACTTTGGATCGTAGGAAATTTTAATTAAAGCATAACATCTTCTTTTTCTTCCTGCAGCCAATATTTTTGCACAGAACTCTCACTTACATGTCCCACAGAAACTCCCGAACAAATATCAAAAGGTAAAATTGTTTTTTGAGAAGTAATCTTAAGATGTTAACCAAGTAGCAGAAGTCCAAAAATGTAGTGGAGGGTGACCTCCTCTTTTCACAAGGTGTATAAAACATGACCTTTCCTTTTTGAAGAACTTAAAAAATGCACATATCACTTTACGGTTGATTTCTGAGACCTAAGAACTTTCCTGCAATGTTAAGGCTGTGTGTGACTTTATGCTTGTGACTTCTCTTGGTACGGGGAATACTCAAATGTGGATAACTAATTTAGTCCTAACTAACTCTCCCATGTCTGTTTTGGAGGAGAACTTAAAAAAACCAAACAAAACTGTGTAAGGTCTGAGCTCTTGCAGTCAATGGTGATTGATCATAATCATAGGAAACATTTTAGGATTTGCTATGATTTTAGGAATCACAGGAAACATTTTAGTTAAAGCCGTAACCTAACTGCTTATTAAAAAAACCCAAACAAACAAAAAAACCAAAAAACCACCCAACCTCAGACACAAAACTGCTGGTTTTGTTAGTTAGTCTTGGAAGGATCCAGTAATTGTTTCTGTAATTTAAAAGGTGAAAATTGAAGATCAGTTTGCTGGATTTTTTGTAAAATGCTACAAATACTTTTTAAAGGTTGCTTTGGACTGGATACATCTGAGAAATGGGCTTCAGTTTTGGCGTTGCAAAATAGTCATTCCCATCATGTGAGGTGCTACAGCTGCACGTCAATAGACTTTAAAATATATAAATCCTGCAGAGTGAAAAGTGCAGTGTACATTATTTATTAGCAGAATTGCAAAGTCCTTTCACTTATTTCCTCCTCACTGAAAATCAGTTGTTACACATTGGGTATTTTTTGTGGCCTGAACATTTATTTTAAAGTATTTTAACACTAAAGTTCTTATTGCTTGGAAACAGTTGCTGTGGGGCTGAAATACTTATTCACGAACACTTACGGAATAGCAAATTAGAATTGTCTGCACAACCACATTTTAACTATATTTGTATCTAAGAAAGGTAATACTTGAATGATCTGGTGAGCAATAGAATTTGTTTTTATTTAAATTAAAGAGGCTATATTTAGCATTCTTGGATCTCTTGGATATTGGTTAATGTTCTTGCCATTAGCTGTAATGCTATAATATAACATTTTACTGAAGCTGAATCTGTAATGTACAACTGCAGGTACTTAGGACAGGTGATGATCAGATTCTTTCTCTTTTTTTCTTTTTTTTTTCCCAAACTTGAAGTTGCTGCTCACTTTTTCTTACAAAACTTACCATTGTGAATTGTTTGCTTATTTTAAAATAAGGCAGAGCCAAATTTTAACAAATACTGTTCAGGGTGTCTTGGCTTTTTGTAACTAGAATTGTGCAACAGGAAGTTCTTGCTTGTAACTTCTATTAACTTATAGTTGATTGAAATGTGTGTGTTCTTTTACCTAAAATGTGTTTCTCTGGATATCTGCTGTAGTTGCTGGGGAACAAGAAATGGTACTTTGCATGTGTGTTGTGTGGTCCACTGTTCCAAATTCCAGCTCAAATTCAGCTGCACAAGTAATGCTTGGTTTCTCTTTGAAACATACTAATTTTTACTGGTCCCCTTAACACTTTGTTTTAGAGCTGTGATTTTTAGTTAGGTAGTGTTCTAATAACAGATCAATGGCCGTTTCACTCACTAGTTTTCTGACAATCCTGATGTGTTGAAATCATTCTGGTAATTAGGACTAGGAAGATCAGGTAAAACATTTCATTATGTTTTCTTTATAAAAACACAGTAATGCAACAGAAGTGAGCTAGCGTAGTGCAGGCGGGAAAAAAACAGAAAGTAGTTGCGAAGTGCTTTATTCTTGCCTGGGTCCCCCTCTCCCACCTTTCCATGCTCTGTCAGTACTGTGGTCCTTCTCTTTCAGCCTAGTTAAACCACAGAAGTTGTGGTTAAAGGTAGTGTGGACTATTTAGATGTAGTGGTAAATCTGAGAGACTGTGGCAAAACAGTCTCAGCTGAACTCCCAGGAGAGGTTAGCAGAATAGTTGTTTACTGGTCTGTGCTGGTAAACACTTTCAAATGTGCACAAGACCTTAATTGCCATTCTTCATGCGGTAGAAATAGTTAAGGTATGTGATCTTGTTATTCTGGTGAAAAAAGGGCTTTAAAAGAGGAAATATATCCGAACTAGAGTAGAAGGTCTTTGAGGCTTATATTAGGAAAAATGTATGTACCTGGCATCAGTAGTGAAAATGTTAGTAGAATTCTCATTGCAAAAAAGTATCTTTTGGCATGGCGTCATTGTTAGCCTGCTTACGTGGACCATGACTACACATATAGATTTATTCTCCTAGAACCTCTTAATTCTGTTATTTTTAAATTGCTGATCATTGTTTTGATTGCCATTTTTTGTAAACAGTGACATGTAAAATATAAAGGTGTTATCTCCAAACTTTATGGAACTTTCCAATCACAATAGTAACTATAGCTCCACATCTTTTATCTCTGGCTCTACGGTAGTCTGAGAAAAATGCCACACAAATTTATCACTTGGAGGTAGGGAAGTAAAACTGCATTTTTACCAAGAAATTATCCATTGCTGTTGGTCTGTATGTTTAATACTGAGAAAGTGCTTATGAAGACTAGAATGCTTAGAGTATAGAGAAATGTTGATAGGGAGCAAGTTAATGAGCATGTGTCACTTGGGCTAAAAAAGTATTGAAGTTGCTGCTTATCATTGGAGAGGCAATATGTTTGGGTCAAGTGATACTTGATGGAGAATTGAAGTGGTATTTCTGCCTGTGGGTCTGTCTTCAGGTGTTGCTATATTATTAGACCAAACAATGGTGTTGGAAAGAAATTACTAACTGTTAACAAAAGCTGCTTCACCTGCAGGATTTGGATAAAGGAATACTTTTTTTATTTATTGGCAGACTAATGGCATGCTATGATGTGACTCTTAATACTTAATTATTACTGTGCTTGATTGGAATAGCAGTGGGTGGATAAAGGAACGTGCACGGTGCACATACTTGTCACACAAGTAAATGCTGTCTTGAAAGTCCTATGTGTTAGGGATAGTTATTACAAAAACATAATTTTGTCCGTTACGTTATCATGTTCCCATGCTTAAAAATAGTAATTCAGTTTAAAGGAATTTCTGTATTTTTTATGTTCTTTAAGTTAACTTCAAAGATAAATTTTGATTTACTGGGTTTTTTGGTTGCTATTTTTAGTTTTTTCTGAAAGATTTTTTAGGAGGACTCACTTTTTGTTTTAACTAACCCAAGTCTGACATTAGGAAAGGTTGTGTCATTGTTTTTTCTGGGTCAGTAATGCTCACAAATACTACATGCAAGCTGTGTCAGATATTAGTATATTTTACAAAAGATTGTTAAACTTCCCCCATTCTTGAAACAGGTTTGTGTCTTAGCTGGTTTCTGGCTCGTGTTCTGATCATGACATAACTTTGCTCTAGAGCTGTTTTAAGCATTCATTTGGGTCTGAAGAAAGCCTTCTAAAGATTAGTGTACTACTTGCTGTTCTGCAGAACAGCGGCTGGTATTGATGAGCTACAGCAAAGTGCACCCAGAGACTTTTCCTACCTTAGAACCTGAAACTTTCAACAAAGTCTTCTGTCCTTAACATCTCTTGCTTTAAAGCTGGGCATTGCAATGTTCATTTTAATAATCCCACGTTTTAGTGTAGGTGAGTCAGCTCTTGACTCTGTCATCTGTGTGAACCTTAGGCTGAGTCGAGCTTTGAATCAGTGATTGTTTGCTACACAACTCAGAATTATTTTTTTCTGCTTGCTATCTGGCTGCAGCCCTGGACTTCTGTAGTGCTTCTTGTCCGGTGTTACTGTTTAGCCACCATGTGATCTGTAACTAAATCACTCAGATGCATTACATGCTGAATGTAGGCAGTGTATGATATCAGTGTTTCTTCAGTCAGGGTATTTCTGTAGGTGATGCTTTCCACTTCCCCAGAGCATGTTGCTGTTCCCCCAACAAGAAATTCATTATTTGGCAACAGCCTATGTTTTTATTTAATTTTTCTAAGGTATAAATGTAAAGGAAGGATGTCCTCACAGCTCTTGCATTGTAACTCTAGTCTCTAGTACAATTTTGTTGGCGTCTAGGTCCAAGCATTGATTTTCCTTTAGAGAAAAACTGAAAGATTGTTCTGGAAACTATTGAATAACTTCTGTTCATGAGTGAACTTTATTTAGAAATGAACATTAAATTGTATGTATGGTAGAACAGGTTGAACATACGAGCAGGAACAGACTGATGTCAGAATTACAGAGAGAAATGATTTGAAGTGATTATTCTCTCTGACATTGTTGTCACTGGTTGTCATTGTCCCCTCTGTTTCCTGTGAGTGTGTTCTGGAAGTAGCTTCAGAATTCATTGTTTTTTGTATTGTGTCCATTTAATATAACTTCGTGGAGAAAGAAGGGGGTTTTTATAATTTGGGTTTTAACTGTTTTGTCAGATAAGGTTTTAAGTGTTTTTCATTGTTATGATCAAGAAGAAAGTAGTAATGACTGAAGAGTTGACATGTAACTTCTTAGTAGGTGTGTCACTAAATTGGGAAAATTTTCTTTGACCAATGCTGAAATGTTCATTGCAAGGCTTGAATATGGTGCTGTTAAGTGACACCTCTTAAGAGCAGTAGTATTACTGCTAAAAAGGTCTGGTTTTAATTCTTTGTATTATTTGATACTGCATGAGGTGCTGTATTGCAGTTGTGTCCCTGTCCCTACAACACGAGTCTGCTATTAGGTCTTAAAGGGTCCTTTCTGAACAGAAGACTAAAATTGTATATACAGACAGTTTTAGATCAAAAACCAAGTCAAAGTTTAGGCTGAATAAATTTTCTTGTTATATATTATGGAATAGTGGCTATGTCAAACTATTCTTTCTGCTTTTTCTTCACAGGAAAACATTCAAAGTAGATGACATGTTGTCAAAAGTAGAGAAGATGAAGGGAGAACAAGAATCACACAGGTAATGTTTTGTTTGTATATATTTGTGTGTGTACAAATGAGCACATGGGTGTGCTAAATCAAAAGCCTTCTTGATTGACAAAATGAAAGTGATAAAGAGTAATTTTCAGAAGCAAGGTACTTACTGTTTGAAATGTCTTCTGAAATCTTAAAATGTGTATGGGTGTGCTGGTCACTTAAAAGCTTGGAGAAAAGCAGTATCAATATTTGTTGTGCTGTTTCTTGAAATGTATATAGAAGCTTCAAATATTTGCCTTAACTTTTTTTTGTTAAGACTGTCGGTTGTGTCAGTAACCAATTGTGTGTACTGGAATAAAAAACAAAGAGGCAGGTCTGGGTAAATACCATGAAGTTATAGTATTTGGGGTTTTAACTGTTGTGTATTTGCTATTTTTAACCATACATTCATAGCTATGTTTAAAAAAAAAAAAAAACCCAACCACAAACAAAACCAAACTCAGGACAACAAAAGAAAGCACAACCCTCAAACTTTTAACAGTATTTAAAAGATCTTGCCCATCTGAAGCCATAATCGTGTAACTAGTTATAAAATTGTCATGGTTTAAACCCAGCTGGCAACTTGGTTCCCAACAGTTACTTGGGAAAACAAATGCCATCACTCCAAAATTCTCCCCCCTTTCCTCCTCCTTCCCCCAGCTCTCTGTGCTGAGCATGACGTCATATGGTGTGGGACATCCCTGGGGTCAGTTGGGGTCACTGTCTTGGCCGTGTCCCCTCCCCACCCTTGTGCACCTTCAGCCCCTCAGTGGTGGGGTGAGGAGCAGAAAAGGTCTTGGCTCTGTGTAAGCCCTGCCCAGCAGTGACTAAAACATCCCTGTGTTATCAACACTGTTTCCAGCACAATCCCAAACCACAGCCTCATAGTGGCTTCTATGAAGAAAATTAACTGTCCCAGCCAAAACAAGCATATTTTCCACCCCGTATTCCATACTGTTTGTCATGCTCAGGTCCCACACTATCTGGTACATTCTCATTACCTACCTCCACCCTTCCCATGCTTTGATATAGTACACCGGTGTCATCTGCGTAGCCTGTGGACCAAAATGTCCACCAAGTTCATTTAGTCCATGACTTTGAGCTCCATGTGTTCCAGCGGTCACTGAGGACAGGAGAGGTGGTGTGTTGGGTGGAGTTACTGGGCACCAAAGCCAGCTCAGCTCAGGTCACTGCTGCACTTGCATGACTTCTTGTAAGGCTTCTCCATTGGTTCAGGTGTTCCTTCTATAGTAATGCCTATAATATGCAACTGAAATCCAAGTTAAAATAATGTAAAGGTATTTCTATTACAGTCTCCACTCCTGGTCCCTTTTGACCAGACCATCTGGTTTAACATTGCAATGAGCTCCTCCTCTTGCCCCTGCTCCAGCTTGGACTTATCCACACACTGCCGTCCCTTAGGGATGTACCTGCTCCAGGTAGACCCTTATCTATGAGCCACAGTCTCTCCAGGAGTGTACCTGCTGCAGCAGGGACTTATACACAGCCACAGGCACTTTGAGGTGCACTTGTTCCAGCATGGCCTTCTCCATGTCCCGCAAGGCCTTCAGAGATACACCTGCTCCAGTGTGGCCTTACCCACAGTCATGGTCCTTTCAGAAGTAAACCTGTGCCGACATGGCCTTGCCTGTGGCTGCTGTCCCTCCAGGGGTGTACCTGCTCTGTTGTGGGCTTACCCATGGCCACACACCTGAGGTGCTTCAGCATGACCTCATGCACAGCCACTGATGCTTCAGGGTGTACCTGCTGCAGCGCAGACTTAGGCACAGCCACTGGTGCTTCGAGGTGTACCTTCTCCATTGTGGACTTATCCTTGGGCCACAGTCCCTTCAGAGGTATACCTGCTGTGGCACAGACATAACCACGGCCACGCTTGCTTTGAGATGTACCTGCTCTGGCATGGGCTTATCCACGGCCACAGATGCTTCAGGGTGTCCTGCTCCCACATGGACTCATCCACAGGTCACAGTCCCTTCGCCCCGAGGTCACACTGGAGTTCCAGCCTTTCCAGTACAGCAGCACAGAAACAGCAGCGATGCCCTGGCCATCTGCCAGCCCAGGCACATCGCATTGCTGTTATCAAACTGGTCCCAGGCACCGCAGAGTAAGGTGGTCAGCAGTACAGCAGCAGAGAAAGCAAAGAGCAGCCACTAACGAGTGCTAGGCTATAACACAGAGTAAGGCAAGCAAACCCTATGGCAAGCACAGGAGCCTGCAACTAATAGCTGAACAGCAGTAACAGCTATAAATTCAATCCACTGCATTCCAATCAAACCTGTCGTTATCGCAAACCCTCTAAGCCCCACATTGGGCACCAAAAAGACACTTGTGGTTTAACTGCAGCTGGCAACTGAGCCCCACCCAGCTGCTCACTCACTCCTTCCTCAGTGGGATGGGGGAGAGAATCAGAATAGTAAAAGTGAGAAAACTCATGGGTTCAGATAAAGACAGTTTAACAGGTAAAGCAAAACCTGAGCATGTAAGCAAAGCAAAACAAGGAATTCGTTCACTTCTTCCTGTGGTCAGGCAGGTGTTTGGCCATCTCCAGGACAGCAGGGCTCCATCACACATAATGGTGACTGTCAGCTGTCCTGGCCGTGTCCCCTCTGAACCCTTTGTGCCCCCCCAGCCCCTTGCTGGTGGCGTGGGGTGAGGAGCAGAAAAGGCCTTGGCTCTGTGTAAGCACTGCCCAGCAGTGACTAAAACATCTCTGTGTTATCAGTGCTGGTTCCAGCACAATCCCAAACACAGCCTCGTACTGGCTACTGTGAAGAAAACTAACGCTATTCCAGCCAAAACAGCAGAAAAATGTTTTTATTAAAGGCTGTAAAGCTTAAAATTTCCCATTCCAATCTTCTTGTGAGAAATGTTGCTCAGTCTGAGATTTTTCTTATCATCTGACCCCACATATATCTCCTGTTGAACCTTTGCATAGTTCTGTCTGCATAACAGTGTTCCCTCTAACAAACAGATAATTTCAAGTCTTGATTCCATATGGAGTTGTCATTTGCAGCAGGACTTACTCTGTGAATTCTAATTGTGAAATAGTAATTACCTTTATACTGGTGTACTTACTGGTTTAATCATGTCAACTTTTCTCCCCACAAGAGTTTAAATTATGTAACACTTAAATGTTGGCTAGAACTCGTATTTGGTCAGGTCTTACTACTCTGCTTCAGAAGAAAATACTGAACTCTTGCTGAATTTGCCATATTGTATTTGGCAAAAGCCAAAGTTCAGCAGAGATGTGAAACTTGGGACTGATACATTTCAGTAGATTTTTATCCTAGTCTGTCTCTGAAGTGATGGCAAAAAGAAGTGATAGCAAATATGCCTGGTCTGTTGTTTCTTGACATGTTTCCTAGTGCTGAAATAAAATGGTATGAAAAGCTTATTCACTGAGAGGTGATGTGGCATACGGTGTGTTTGTGATATTTGAGTGTGACGATGACCATAACTTTTAAAAATTATTTTCTTTATATATGAAGCAAACACCCAAGCTTTTTGTGGAAGTATATATCATGGTAATTAACCAATCCATTACGAAGACTTCTAAAATAATTTAGTCCTAATTGGTGCAACTCAGTCAGATCTGGTTTAGTCCTGCAGGTTGGCTTTGTGTTCTTTTTTGGTAGAAAGATTGTAGATAATTTGCCAGAAACCTTCTATTTAATGTATGGATAGATCCTGAAATGCAAAGCATTTTGGAAAATTTAAACCAATACCAGTCATCTTAAAGACTAACCTAAGTTGCTGGAATGTGTGATAACCTGTTGAGATGGCTTTATTGTGGTGTTCATTTGGTTTTTAACTAGCTGGTTTTTTTTCCATAGTATTTGGAAACAGTTGGAGCACTTCAGAGGCAGCCATGCTAGATACAATTTAATCTGAAACAAACTTACAGATTTTGAGTTCTAGGAGGTTTTATGGGTTTACTGTATATTATTTTTCTTAATTATCTTTTGCTCCATATATTGTGGATACTTGCTAGGTAACTATTTTAAGGATAAGGATCATGTTGAAACAAAAATAGAACATTGGTTTGTGTGTGTTGGTTTTTGTGCTTTCAAAACTCAAAAAATATACTTTAGAATTGGTCTGGAAAAGTAACGTGGATGAATGATGCAAGTTGGTATAGGCGCAGTCTTCTGAATGCTTAAGCTGTTGGGCACTTTCACTAATCGTGTCAGTGCTCTGAGATTTCGTGTTTAAAAGTAAGTGTTCCTGAGAAGTCAGTGAAGGTGCTCAAAATCGTATCTGATGATGTAGTGTGACAGATGATACTTTGTTGAATAGTATGTACTTCAGAAATACTAAGTGGCTTTGAGACCTATTTTAGTCTTAAGATTATGAACACCTGCTTTAAACGGAAATGTATTCTGAATTTAACAAATTGAAATAAAATGGGTCTACAGTCAGCAGAATAGGCTAGGCTATGAGCCGCAGTGCTGTGAAACAGAATAGATGCAATGATTATTTTGATTGCATATGCTGTAGATTACATGGACTTGATGTGACTGATAATCTTTCTTTCTAAAGCTGTAGCTTCCACATTGTAGAGACTCTCCCTACCAAACTTAAAATACTTGTTTAATGAACAAAAAAAACAATATCAAGTGCATGGTTCAGGGTGAAGTTCTAGAAAATTTCCCACCAAAGCTCTTCTCTGTTGCTGATGAATGTCTAGGAAATGTGCTTGCCTGCCTGTGAAGGCAAGGTTTCCTATCTTCAGACAACGCACTTCTACTGTAGGGTTTAAACTTCTAGGTTGGTTGTTTTTTTGAAAATGTGTCAAGGCACAGGATACATAGAAAGAATCAGTCTGCGAAGAGAAAACTGGTCTACAACTTTGCATCAATTGCAACTGCTGTATGCAGGCAGTTTCCAAGTTAGAAAGATGGACCACTTCATTTTAGTTCTGCCTCCTGTGTACGCCTGTCCTGAACATCAGGGAGTGGAGTGGCTGCTGTGAGAAGAAAATACTTGTTTGTTCTAACATTTCCTTTCCTCTTTTCTGTTTAGCTTGTCTGCTCATTTGCAACTTACATTTACTGGGTTCTTCCATAAAAACGGTATGTTTGCTAATTCATTCATTATACTGTTAATTTGTATAGCACCTTGGAAATTGGTATAGATCTGTGAGGGGAATATTTGAATATTTTGAATCTCTGCTGTTTGAATGCAGATTTTAACTTACTTAAGCTCAGACTGTCCCATTAGTTACAATACTTTTAACAGTGCTTTAAATATGTTGTAGTGTAATTGTAATGTTAAGCAGGTAAGCCTTCCAGGGTTTTAGTCAAAACAGTGATTTTGAGCGATACCTCAAGTCATCACCCATTCAAACTGAAATAGACCTTGAGGAGTTCCTGAAGAAAGTGATTTTATTGGAGCGTGTCTTTGGAGTATTTGAAGCAGCTTTAAAAAAACCAACACATCCCAGCCTCAGATAGTTAGAAGATTCAGTGTTTTTTAATTTAAAATAGAAGCGTGAGAATAAATTTTATCAAGTAGAGCCTAGAAATGAGGCAAAGGCCATGTCAGTGATTATAAAAGCAACAGAAATCATGTTTTAATGACAGTCTTTTAATATTGTGTCTTCTATGCACATAAGGCTTTACTTCTCAAAATCGGAATATTGGACTTCCCAGACCAGAATGAAGGGTTCTGTTGCTTTAATGAAAGCAGAAGTGGCATGCTTTCTGCTGTATAGACATGGGTAAATTCACTGTCTCTTTACTTCCTTGAAAAAAAATTAGCTGTTTATCCATTAAAATAAAGTGGTGTTTCAAATTTCTTGGTTAAAAATATTCTGAATGGCATCTTAGTCTTTGGATGTAAAATGTAATACAATTCATACAATAGGTTTTGTACTTTTTTCTGGAAGTTGTTATGTTCCCTCAAAGTATCCGGTGCTTAACCAGATCTATTCAGTAAGGTGTTTGAGGGTTAAAGCTGCAAATGCCTAGATTTCAGAATGACTTCTTTATTAAACTGTAATATTATTCTGAGAAAGATCTTCAAATCTGTAGATTAGGAACATTCTGCTTCTGGAACTTCGAAACACTGCTGGTCTCAATGGATAGTGTTGGTCTTGTTTCTGTTCTCAGGAACTTCATGTTATATGTTGCTGTCGTGGTTTAACCCCAGTCAGCAACTAAGCCCCACGTGGCTGCTCGCTCACTTCCCCCTCAGTGGGATGGGGGAGAGAATCTGAAGAGTAAAAGCGAGAAAACTCATGGGTTCAGATAAAGACAGTGTAATAAGCAAAGCAAAACCTGTGCATGCAAGCAAAGCAAAGCAAGGAATTCATTCACTCCCGTGGGCAGGCAGGGAGGGGTTCAGCCATCCACAGGACAGCAGGGCTCCATCACGCATAGTGGTGACTTGGGAAGGCAAATGCCATCACCCCAAACGTGTGTGTCCCTGCGCCCCTCCTTCCCCTAGCTCTATGTGCTGAGCATGACACCATACGGTGTGGGACACCCCTGGGGTCAGTTGGGGTCACTGTCCTGGCCGTGTCTCCTCCGAACCCTTTGTGCCCCTCCAGCCCCTCGCTGGTGGCGTGGGGTGAGGAGCAGAAAAGGTCTTGGCTCTGTGTAAGCGCTGCCCAGCAGTGACTAAAACATCTCTGTGTTATCAGTGCTGGTTCCAGCACAATCCCAAACACAGCCTCGTACTGGCTACTGTGAAGAAAACTAACACTATTCCAGCCAAAACAGCACAGT
Organism: Phalacrocorax carbo; assembly: GCF_963921805.1. NCBI lineage: Eukaryota > Metazoa > Chordata > Aves > Suliformes > Phalacrocoracidae > Phalacrocorax > Phalacrocorax carbo. The sequence continues at coordinate 5,186,675 of NC_087528.1, forward strand.
TGTGTTTAGTATTTAAGCTGGGAAACCAGAAGAGATAAAGACATTTGGGGCAGCTAGTGATAAGAATAGAGAAATACAGAATAAAGGTGGAGGAAAATTATCCTGATGTGTCTTAAAATGAAAAATGCAACTTCAAAACCCAATCCTTCCCGGACAGTATGTAGCAGTAAACCTCACAGATGGAATTTCAAATACCTAGCAGATAGGGTAGTTGTTCCATAGATTTTGCTGACAGACCTTACTTTTCTTACTGCTTTTTAGTATGGTGTGGTCTTACACAGACATGGGCTGTAGTAGATTTTAAAAGATTTTAATATATTTGACTTTGTGCCTGGTTTTGAATGTTTAGATTACGTGACTGTACTGTTAACTATAAAAAACCTTCCACTTCAAGACAGTACTGCATATAGTGAGAGCCTAATGGTCATTTTTACCATAGAAAAGGACAACCACTAACATGAGTAATATATGCTATGGTGAATATTAAATTAGAAAATATCTAAATTATTGCAGGTGGTGCAATTAATATGCTTATTTGTTTGGATGGAAATTATGTTAGAAACTCTTGAAACTGAGAGTGTGGTGCAGTTTTGGTTGGGTTTCACCCCACCCCAAGTTTCTGTATTTGCTAAGAAGATTTCTAATGTGTCTCGTGTTTACAATTAAAAAAAAAATCCATTTGTTCCATAAAACTGCTAGTGTCTCTAGATGAGGTACCAGAACTCTCTCTCAACTGAAACATATTAAGCTTGTTGAATTTGGAGGTAGTGTCAGGAAGAGAGCAAGCGAAGAGTCATGGCTTATGCTGTCTTTACTATGTCGAAGCTTTGCTCTTGGTATCTGATGAGCATAACAATATTTCATTGGATGTCAGATTCTTTGTGACATGGACCAAGGTGAAGTCATTGTGCTTTTAAATTTAAGGCCATTATGATATTTGTAAGATTTTAAAAGAACAGAAATTACTTCTGTTAGATTCACTCGGTTTGGGCTGATGATTGTTTTCCAGAATTTCTTCCACAAACTGTTTTTTAACTAGATACATACTCAGTCTTTACCTGTCTACTCTTTTTTCATATGAGGGCACATTTCTAGATTAATATCGATTCAAATGATTAAAGGTTCTCTTGCCATACAGTGAAATTTGTTTTGCAAGGCAGTTCTTAATTGGCATTGCTGATCATACTGCTGGTAGCAGCTGTCTTGAAGATTCCAGGCTCTAGGAAATCTGTAGTGCAGAAACTGTGAAGCCAATTCTTCTTTTCAAGAGTCCTTTAACAGCTATTCTGCATATGCCTAACCTTGCATAATCTTTAAGGGTTTTTAAGATTTTATTTTGTTTTGTTTTCCTATCTGATAGCATCTGGACCTTAAGTTTTGATGCAGCCCAAATTACAGGTTTGCAAGCTGTAAAGAAAAAATAATTATAGGAAATAATTTGACTCATCTGTAATTAGTGTATTCTGACTTTCTTTAATTCTACCTGTATCATTTTCTCTGCGATAAAAGGGTTTTGGCAATGCCAAAGGTAACAAGTACTCTTTTAAACATTGGAGATCAACTGTGCTTTTTAATCTGCTAGGATTAGAATAGTGAGGTAGGATATGTTCTCAAATAGAAATTTGCAGCAAGTTTGGGGAGAATTGAAACTTAGAATTTGCCTAGAGGTCTTTGTGCCTGGAGGTATGTATGGTTAAAAAGTAGTTAAGGTGGATTTACACCATTGAATAGATCTTCTCTTTTTCAAAACTTAAGATATTTTTCTGTTTAGATAAGCCATCACAAAACTCAGAGAATGAACAAAATTCTGTAACCCTGGAAGTACTGCTTGTGAAAGTTTGCCACAAGAAACGAAAGGTAAAAATGATTTGACAAAGTATTAATATATAGTAAAGCAAAATGTTTCCCTGAATCTGGAACATTTATTTAACATTGCCATACAACAAGGTAATGGTGAAATTATGCTTCTGTTCAGATTAATTTAGTCTTTAAATCTAAGAACTAATCTATTCAAGTTGTTTTCTAGTGACTGGGTAAGGGATTCTTCAGAAGCAAATATTTATATTTGTGAATTTTGCTCTGCTTTGAGAAATAACTGGAAGTTTGAAAAAAAAAAAAGCTTTGTTCATTGAACTTAGCTTGCTTGTAAGTCAGATTCACTCATTGTGAGTTTCAGCCACCTCTATTTTTACTTACATTTTTTTGTATCACATCATTAAACTTAATTCTGTTGTGATATCCAGAGGCTTAAGTAAACCAGGCAGTCACAAAATCATAAAATAGTCTATGCCTTTAAGAGTTTAGAAATAAAAAGGAACAAGTTGTAATTGTTATGAATTCTCCAGTCATCTGCCAAGTCCTGTCTCTTTCCTCGCTTTTTCTGTACCTATGTTTTTCACATTGATCATCTCAATTATTGCTGATTTTAGCTACTATGAATCATAAACAGTTTTAATCTCTTTTTTTTTAAAGCATCTTTGAATTTGCTTGCTGTTTTAGCTATGTTTGTTTCACACCAGTTGGCAAATTATCTTCACAGCTATGGGAGTATGGGAGGCTCAGTAATGCATGCTGTAATTTTTAACCAAAAAGGGAACAATCTGCAGTCAGAACTTTGTATATTTTCCCTAAGAATGTTAAGCTGTTTTGACATGTTTTTAAGAGTTAATATTGTTTCTAGCCAATTTTGTTACTTGCTATAGAATGGATAAATATGGTAAAAGCAGGAGGTGCTGATGGTTATTTGAAATGTTTTGCTGCAAGTTTCATGCTTAGGCCATCTTGCCTTGTTTTTCCAATACTGCACAGTGCTCGGTGATCTATTTGAGAGATACTGCATATAATAAATCCTGGGTAAGTGGTTCTTTATCTCCCAAATAGCACAAAGTGCACTTTGTAATATTGGAAGGAGAAGATAGGGAGCCCTTGAAATATATGTATAGCCAAAACATTTAATTTCTTTAGGTAAACAGAATTAAATTAGTATTAATGACTGTTCTACAGTCTTTCTGAATGCCTCATGTTAGTGTTAATTTAATCACTTAGAGAAAGATGGCTGCTGCCAGAGTGGTTATAAAATGCCAGTTTTATTTACATTTTCAAATATCTGTTTTTACATTTAAAGCCTGGGATTGTTATTCCAGATTTTATTTACATCTGTTACGAGGCTTATTTTCAAAAAGATGGTAGCACAAGTACAATTGATAAATGATATAAATTTTAATATTTACTGTTTTTACTTGGTATTCTAAAAACCTAAACCTTAGCTTTCTTGTTTTCCTGCAGGATGTCAGTTGTCCGATAAGACAGGTTCCTACAGGTAAAAAGCAGGTGCCTTTAAACCCAGACCTCAGCCAAATAAAACCAGGCAACTTCCCATCACTTGCAGTTTCCAGCAATGAGTTTGAACCAAGCAACAGCCATATGGTGAAGTCTTACTCGTTGTTGTTCAGAGTAACTCGTCCAGGAAGAAGAGAGTTTAATGGACTGATCAATGGTGAAACTAATGAAAACATTGGTAACTTCAATCTTTAAATATGCTCTTACAAGGTTTATCTTTTAGGCACGTATACAGTTGCCGGGATCTGCCGTGTAGTTCATACCCTGAGAAGGGCCAGTAATAAATGAGTGAACTGGCTTTCATTTGTTTTCAGTCCTTTTCAAGATGGGGCTAAAACAGTCGGTAACTAGAAGTGCGCTTCTATTTCTGGGTAAATTTAACACCAGTTTTTACTAACGTGTTATGGTAAAGATGTGAGGCAATGTTGGATAATGTAAGAGAGCTCTGTGGTTTCTGTGGCTGTCGTTAAACAATCTCCAGCAACACTGGTCACTACTGACTCAGCTGTAGGTGCTCTCATGGTCTCTCATCAAAATTAAATGACTAGCCAATAAAGAAAATACCTTAACATTTTTAAAAGCTGCTTTCTTAATCTTGTCAAGACATGTTATGTTTCATCACAGATGTTACGGCTTTGAAAGAAAGGCTTGCTTTCTCACTATTTTATAGCTAGAATGAAGGAGGAAGGTCAAATCCAAAATTCTTTATGCTGACAGATTAATATGACTAAAACAATAAACATATGTGAACATATATAAAATATGATTACTGTTAAGCTAAGTGATCTCCATTGCCATTTTGCTGTTCATTAAATACTATGTCCTTTTCTATTGCATGCCACATCTGACATAATCAACAGCTAGTTACATTTTACAATTGCATAGAAGCTGTTTGATCTTTTGAATTTGTGCTTATATAATGACTGAATACCATATTTCTCATGTACAGATGTCAATGAGGAGCTGCCAGCTAGAAGAAAAAGAAACTCTTCAAATCGTGAAGATGGGGAGAAGACATTTGTAGCACAAATGACTGTATTTGATAAAAACAGGTAATATTGTCCAAAATAAATATTGTTTCTGTTAATTTTTAGGACTTTGTTTAATACTAAACTTTAAATCTATTCTTTATTTTCAGTGTTGGCTGTCTTTACATTTTTAGTTGGTAGTTACAATACAAGCTTAGGCTTGTTTCTGGTTTTTTTTTTTTAAAAAAAAAAACAAGTCTACAAGTTTTATAATGCACATTTTATACTGAGGCCTGTTCAGCAGCAATTGTAACATTCCCTTTTATGAACTGGAGTATTGTCCTGTTCATATGCATCAGTTTGTCTGTTCCTTGTTTTTTTGACAGACGTAATTTCTGTGGTTCTGTTAAAGAACAGAGACAAGGTAATTGAAAAGTAAATCGAACAAAAAGTCTCTGAAATATGCTCACTGATTACCTTCTGTTTGGTGGCATAATTCCCTCCATGCCCAGACTCTTGCTGATGCAGTCACAGATCTTATTCTGCTAGTACCTAAGGAACACATCAGTTCTCCATTACTACAGTGAAATCAAACTAGTAGTTAAAATCGTAATAGGCTTACTCTGGAAAAGGGTTATACATATCATGCAGATCTAGGAAAAGTATTATCCTAAGGCCATTAGCTTCTCCATCTATGTTTATTCACTTTTTGAAGCCCTTACTGTTCTAAATAGAGTAAATGATGGAGTTGGTGGTTTGAAAGATGCTGTCAAGAAATAGAACAAACGACATCTGATGGTTTATTTGGTGTGTTTATAACTTTATTTAGCTGGGATATTTCATGTAGAAGAAAAAGATAGGCTGTAGTTTACCTGTTCCAGTATCTCACCATAGAATACTGAAGGATCTAGAAACAAGAACAGCCTTTTTCTGCAAGACAATTCCCAACTGTGTAACAGTTTGCATACTTTTGCATGGAATTTATGTACTTAGCAGCAACTCATTTATTTTGAATGATGCTTCTGTACCTTACGATCTGTTGTCAGGAATTCAGTGCCATCGCTTCAGAAAGTAATGTCTCAAAAGAAAAAATACAAAATCTTGGGAAAGTGAGCTTGTATTGTAAATTGACATCTTTAAAACATGTGTATCGATTAAACATTTTCCTGAGACTATACCTTTGATTCACCACTTTTCTCTTTTTTCCTTCTCCTGTGCTGGTCAGCATGTGGCAACAAAATAAAACCATTTAAGTAGCGATCAGAACTTCTCAAGCTTCACTGAACAGACTGCTACGTAGGAGCAAGCAGGGTGAGATAGGAAGGAAAGTGAAAATGTAGCATGCTGGTTAACATGTTTGAATTACCTGTTCTAGTCTAGGTAAAGCATTTTGTTTGCTTTTTGAGAATGCTATGCTTTACATTTACCGTGTTGAAGCCCTCTTGAGGTTACATCTGACATGGCTTTGATACAAAGATAGGATTCGTTGGTTTTGGAGGCCTGATTAGAGGTCATATTGGTTTGCTAGAACAGAGTAGTTATGAATAAAGCAAGAATAAATAAGAGATTATTTGGATGAGATGTCATTCACTTTGGTTTTTGTTTCTTCACAGGAAGATTTCCATCATAATATTAATTTTGTTTTAACAATAACTTTCTTGCATCTCTTGGAGTCGCTTGAATGGAGGCTTTTGTGTTAATGTTCAGCATTAGGCAGCTTTTTTGTTACGGATGGTGTTTGCCTAAGATTCACAGCCTGAAAATCTGCCTTCAGTTTCATGGAAATGTAGTTACTGTGAAATATATTCTACATTTTAATAGGCAAACAATAAAAATGAGCTGCGTTACTCATAATACCTACTTTGTCTTGACAGACGTTTGCAACTTCTGGATGGAGAATATGAAGTGGCCATGCAGGAAATGGAAGAGTGTCCCATTAGCAAGAAAAGAGCAACATGGGAAACTATACTTGATGGGAAGGTATGGACTGTTTTACTGGCTGAAAGACCTGTCTTCACTTCAAATGGTCTGGATTAAAGTAGAACACAACCCAAAGTGCAGTTCCTCTGAAAACTGATTAAACAGAGATAGTACTTCTCTCTCAGGATATATGGATCTAAGTTTAAATTTAGCTCTCAGTTTAGGAAAGCTTTGGCTACACTAGATCATTAATACAAGCAGATGTTAGCTGCTCTATGGCAGCTGTCTCTTTCAGAGACTTGTGAATTTCTGTCTTCTAAAATCAGGCAGATCAAATGTTTGTAATAAATTCAGGTTGAACCAATGAAGAGGAACAAACTGCAGAAGCAGAATATTTTGGGGAAAGAAAGAGGAACGTAGAAGTTTCATAGGTGTGATCTTACACACATACCTTAAGAGAATGCTGATGAAATTTAGTGATGAAAGGAAGAGCGTGTGTCAGAGTAGGAGAAAGTGTTGTGCAGAGAGAAGGTGGTGTCTGAGGTGAATCAACACTCAGTGGTACAGTGAATGCTGGTGACTGCATGCACTTAAATGCTCCTGTGTCCTGGGAGAGTATCGGTGGTGACTGAAGAGAAGAATATGAAAATTCTAGATGGTTGCAAAGAAGTTGTGTATCAACATGATTACATAATTGTGAAAAAAGCAGGGATGATCCAAAGCATATAGTAAAAATATCGTTATAAGCTGTTACCCTGTTCAGCCTTTACCTGGAACACTACTGATTCTGTTAAACTGCATTCAAGAGATTAAAATTGAAAAGCTAGAAACAGCTTTTAGGATGACGATAGGAGGAGATCCTGCACGTGTAAATGTGTTTAAAAATATATATATAAATTGCTGTAACTTTCTTAAACTGAGGCAGGGATATGGTTGCGCTCTGTTGTTGGGAGAATGAGAGAGAGGTTTTTTCATGCTGGAGGTGCTACCCCAAAGTGAGGAGAAGAAAGTCATGGCCAATGTGTTTATCACCCACACCTGCTAAGCAGTCATTGGTTTTCTGCTTTTGCAATAGCATTTCTGTAAACTAATGAGGCCTAAATATAATAAAGAGCTTTTAAGATGGAATTCTGTAATCTCACTGATAAATTTAAGGTATGATACTTATTAATAGGAGTTTGGACTTGACTTAGGTCTCTTCTATTTCTTTATTACTGTTAACTTGTATAAGTGAGTGGAATATAAGAATGAGAAAACAGGAGAACATTACAGTATCATTTCTACAGCAGACAGTGGTACGGTTTTTAAAGCTTGTGTATTCTGTATTGATACACAATTCTGGACTGCAGAATTAGGAGTAGGTGTGAGTAGAAAGAGAAGTACGTTGGCAGGAGGCTTGTGGGTAAGTACTGGTTTCTTTCTAGTCAGGGCCCATGCTGGTTACTGCTTAGTGTTTCACAAAGATCAATATGTGTACCACATATAATATGTGATAGTGATTGCTCACTAATGTGCAGGAAACTGCATAGTCATCTTTTTCAGCCCTTTTTTTTTTGTATATCTAAATGTGTATGCTTGCATTGAAAACACAAGGACTTCAGGTGATTAAAAAAATTATATCTGTCCCCTTTCTGTGAATATTTTCTCAGGATTGTTTTTGTGCATGGGAAGACACTAATTCTGCTGTTTTATTTTGATTTCCCTACCCCAGAGATTGCCTCCATTTGAAACATTTTCTCAGGGACCTACACTTCAGTTTACTCTTCGTTGGACAGGAGACACAAATGATAAGTCTACAGCTCCTATAGCTAAGCCTCTTGCAACACGAAATTCTGAAAGCCTCCCTCAAGAAAACAAGCCCAATTCTGTTAAACCTGCTCAGACTATAGGTGAGCAAACTTTGGTTTTGCTGCTGAATTATCAGCTTAGCCTTTCTGTACTTCAGGGTTCTTGACTCACTGGCGCAACTGCTTCGGGTGATCTTAAACATGAAAAAGCAAAAATGAATGGGCTTTGTTGTATCCCATCTTTTGTACATCTTTTAAGGTGTGTTTAAAAGTTAGAAATAGTAGGGTCTTTGAGACCCTGGCAATATTGGAGTGATTTACATACAATGCTCATAAATCCTGACGTGAAATAAGTCAGGGGAAATCTGTGAATAGGACTTCTAGGGTTGTCTATTTTGCTCTACTCATTTCAACTACTGTTCTAGAAGTATTTGGATTTATAGTATTAGCAAGTTCATTTTTTTATGGTTTGGATGATGTATTTAGCTCTTGGCTACTGTGAAATGTGACAGAAACTGTCTAAAATATTGTACATTACATTGCACAGTTGTGGTATAAAGGTAACTCGGGTTCTTTCAGAACACTTATGAATTGGCACTAGTGTCCTTGATAGATAGTTTGATGTCTAGGCATGGTCCCTTGATGGAAGCACAATATATATTTTATTATTTAGCTGCATTTTCTGCATATTCACAAAAGTTAACAAAGATTTATGTTTGAGCCTAAAGGGTTTTTTCTGCTTTTATTTATTTTGGGGAGCCTGAGGTTGTCTAGGTAGAATGCAGACTTAGAGATAGTACTGTCTAAAAATAATTCTGTGTAGGTAAGAGAAAAAAATAGCAAGTCTGCAAACTATTACTATGTGAGGTAAGTCTGTATTTGTTATATATAAATTAATTTTTATGTATTATCGAACTAGTTTCTCCCTAGTCACTAATTAATATTGAGAGCATTATAATTTAAAACTCAATGCTTTTTAAATTCAGAATTTTTCAATGATCTGAAATATAATTAGTTTTGTTTTCTTCTGCAAGTTAGTTCCTGTACGCTCTTTCCAGAAGAGTTCACATATTGCCAAACTTCATCATCAGCTTTTGAACTGTTTGATCACAATTTTAAATATATATCACATTAAAAGCAGTAGTGGATAGACTATTTAAAATTGGTTTGCTTAACGTTGCTTCATGGAAACACTTTTAAGCAGCATACAATTATTTTGGATTTACTTCTGTGCTTAGTTTATATTTAATGTAGTGGTGGCACGTCTGTGGATGCTACAGTGTCATTGACAATTTAATGTAATTACCATTGTAATCTGATCCACTACTTTGGAGATTACATAGTGTCAAAAACACTAGTGCAGTCTGCTAATATTCACTGCAAATCTAAAATTATAGGGTTTGTTACATTAATATATATCCCATTATATATTTAAACACATTAATTCAAGAGCTATTGCAATGTCTAGAAACTGCTCATTCTGCTGTTGCTGTTACTAAAAAGCTTGTTTTGTGAAGCTGCTGAATGTAAAATTAGATTTATCCTAAATATACATGGGTGATTTTAAGCACTACTTTAGAAACACTTTGTAAAATGTCCTTTGATATTTCGTAGGTATATGTTAAAAAACAGGTTTGTGTCCCACATCAGTTTCTTTATGGACAGTCTTCCGGGAATATTTCCCTTTCCGTAAGGTTAGCTAATCAGTATCAGTGATGGGACTTAAGCTTGAAAATTTCAATGGTTTGACCCTTAAAAATTTTCAAAGAATGTGTGATAGCACACCTTTTTTTTTTTTTAATTCATGCAAGATGTGAAAACATTAACAGACATGTACTTGCTGTGAGATGTTTTGCACAAGATTGTAGTATTAAGATATGTGTTTAGGTATGAAAAACAACCCCATGATTTTTTCTCCTTTAGGAGTTGTTTAGATACTGCAAAATAGTGGGATAGCTGCTAGGCGGGGGTAACTGGTTGTATATGGCAATCCAGTCAACCAAAAGCTTCACAAAGTGATGTAGCTTTGCAGCAGGTAGCTTGCTATTTGATTACAATTATCTCAGGAAATTAAGCTTAGTGTAGTTTTTATATTTTTAAATACAAAGTTGTGATTAATTTAGTTCAGTTGTTAATATGTTTCTAAAAAGATGTTTCTTCCTTGCTGTCCCAGAGCTTAGCTCAAAAAAGCTACTACTAAAATACTTCTTGACACTAGATAGAAAAGGCACCTTTGAATGACCATTGTGTCCTTGGTTTTTGTTTTGGTTTTTTAATAGCAGTTTCCTGTCTTGGGGTCATATTTGATCTGAAACTCCCCTTTGATTCCTAAGTGGCAGTGGGGGCTGGCCTAGATGCTATCTTTCTTTGTCTCGCTCACAGTTGTTTGTAACTTTGGCTTGGAATATTGTGTTGGCAGGTAAGGCCCAAGGACAGCTGGGAAAACTTAAATTGTACAGAAGGCAACAGGCTGCTGCTGTTGTTTAAACACTTAGGGACATACCCAGACTCTCAACTGGCACCCAGTGCACTTCAGAGTAATCAGTATTTTCAAGCTTGTAACTAGATTGGGACTGTGTGATTAAGGAAACTAGTTCCTGATTATGGAAGTAATTACCTGGAGTGCAGCGTTCCTGCCTCCAGGCTTGATCTCTGGGGTATGTAGCCAGGTACTGTTTGTAAAGAGTTGCCTTGCCTGGAGTTTTGGGGGTCATCTCTGGCATCAGAGAATTTGTGTGAAATGATAGTTCAGTTCAGTTTTGCATTGGATATGTAACTGTGAGGTTTTGGAGCTGTAGTAGTGATAGCAAGGGGATGATTATTATGAAAAATACATTGCTTTTCCAGACATGCTTTTTGTGCAGTTGTATTGCATTATATGTTGGGAAACTTAATGGGTCAACGATTGCTCCTCTCGGGTGAGGCTTCCTAAGAGTAGCTATTCTTTTTACAGCTTTTAGAGCTCTTGTGTGTAGTAATACAAAAGTTAGAGCAAGAAGAATTTCACCCCTACCTGTGCAGAAGCCACTGCCTACGATGATCCCTAACATCCTCAGCCAGCCTACAGATACCTTTGTCTTTGGAAATTGTACAAGAATTTTTAAATAAGACTGATGCCTGTCTTCTGAATCAAATATATTACCTGAGCTAGGGATTGCAGACACTTAACATTTCTTAAATCAGGGTGAATGGATGATACTTAATGCACACAAACATGAAGTAATTTCCAATAGAAGAAAGGCAACAGAAGCAGGGGCAGTACTTGAACTTTCACCTTAAAAGTTCTGCTTTCTCTTTACTTCCTCATACCAGGTCTCCTTATATTTAGAGTTTCTTGGAGACCTATATTGTAATTTGTCAGGCAGGTTTTATGCTCAGACTTGCAAAAGAAATGATGGTATGTTGACTAACTCCAGCAGGTGTGTCCTAGTTTACTACATAATAAATATGGAGGCAACAGGGACATGGCAAGGCTGTGTTGCTAATGTACCGATAGAATCCATTTTTTCTTGCATCAGAAAAGCTAAGTATTCCAGTAAACTGATAAAGTTACAGCAAGAGTCACCTTCCAAAATAGTACAGCAGACCTTTATCTTAACACAGGAATATATCGTAGTGCAGCATTGTAGGGTAATTATAATGGTCGTGCTGGTTTCAGTCTCTGAATACCAAGAAAGTAGAAGGGTGAAAGTAGTAGGAAAGTTCTATCAATTAGAGGTTCTGATAGTAAAAGGAAAAGATCCAGTGCATCTTTCCCAAGGGTATATGAATTTGGTGTCGTCACTTTGGCGTGTTTCCCAAGGCAGACCAGTGGAATCAAGACATCAAAGGCTTTCTAAATGTGGCGGCTTAAGCTTTGGTGTAATTACAAAGTGCTAAAAGTAACTGAGCCATGGATTTCTAATTTCTCTGATGTGGTGCAGGCTGAAGTGTCAGGCCTCCTTTCCTTGTTGTACAGAAAGGATGAAATTTCCCTTGGTCTCAGAAATACTAAATATGAAGTAAGTGCATCTTCTAAAATACCTCCTTATGTCAGTGGAGATCGGACTCGTTTTGCCATCTTTTGCACCATTCAGGAGCAAGCAGGTTTCATTATTTGGTTTCTCCCGAGGGTAGATTTGTAAACTGGCTTCTGTTATAAACCAGGTTTCTTCTTAGTTGTATAGAATCAAATAATCTTACTGAGATTAAGGTGTATGGAAGAGGCTCAGAGGCAAGCGAGTGGTGCCATTATACACACAAACAGGAAGTGTTTGAGGGACAAGAGTTAAGGGTTAAAGTGTCAGTTAAATATTTTGTGTGTTCATACTGTGTTGTCTGTTGCGTGGCTTGAGAAGCTTGTGAAATTGAAGTGATATATTTCTAATGTAGCCCCATCAGAAAGAAATGTTTCTCTTATTTCCCAGCCACACCTGCTTTTATTTATACCTAAAAAATTTTAGCTTAATGTTTGCTTAAGTGGAGTAAGAAGCATGTTACTTTTCACCAGACAGTTTTTAAGTTCTCTGAAGGGTTCTCCAAAACTGGAGATAAATCTGCTGTTTAAAAGTAGTGGGTTTGCATGTGGTAGATCTGAGAAAGAAGCTGAGCATCAAGACATCCTTGTTGCTGATGGGAGCTACTTATATCAGAGTAGCCCATTGCCTTCAGCAGCAGCGTGCCCTTCTCAGAACTTTCACACTTGGGTAAGAAACAATGTCTTCTTTTTTTTTTCACCAAAGAAATGTATGTCTATACATGGTTTTGGGTTGTTTTTTTCAGCTGTGAAAGAATCCTTGCCGACAGACCTTCAAACAAGAAAAGAGAGAGATGTTTTAAATGAACCTCGACAAAAGTTGCGAATATTTTACCAGGTATTGAAAATAAGCAATAGAGGGGGGAAAATAGATTGTAAATATTACCTGGAATGAAAATGCTCACTTCTGAGTTGGGTGGAAATTTCCATTTGCCTTTTTAGTGGATGCCTTAAGGGGTCTTGGATTCACGTATTAGAGCCATTCCACATATTTCTTCTTACAGGATGTATTTTAGAAAACTAATCTTCCTGCAGGCACGCCTGATTTTCTAAAATGCTAAGGACATCTCTTAGACATTAGGAGGGTTACAGGTGGTCTCCCTGTGGGGAAAACAGTTCTTGAAATACCGGTGTTTCATTACACTGAGGTGATGCAGTGTTCCCAAGAACTTATTGTAGAGGTTTCCTGAAATGATGTCTGACTTTGTTCTGGTGGTTTTGGAGGTCAGTGAATGAAACGCATTTGGTGCTAATACTACCTATTCCTTTGTTTGCATCAGTTCCTTTATAACAACAACACGAGACAGCAGACCGAAGCCCGAGATGACTTGCATTGCCCATGGTGCACACTGAACTGTCGGAAACTGTATAGTTTACTCAAACATCTTAAACTTTGCCACAGCAGATTTATCTTTAATTATGTTGTAAGTAGTCTCTTTGTAGTTCAGCACTATGAAACACTGTCCAGTCTGTCACAGATCTTACGTATGCGGTGATTCTGTTGCAAGCCTATCTACAGGTTAAATGCAGCTTCCTTTGAATGTTATGTGAATGTTTGTGTGTTGCATGGAAAAAAACGGCAGGTTTGATTTTTTTTTTCTTTTAAGCTGCTGCTTTTGCGTTAATGTGTTTTTTATGTGATGTAGGAAGCAACATAGTTACATTTAGTTGGAAGTCTCTTGAAGCTTTAGGAAGGCAGTAAACATTTAAAGACATTATATTTACTGATGCTGATAAGGACCTGTTCCTACCAATTGGACCTCAAAGAGAAATTTTGTCCTATTTATTTGAAGATAATGTAGTTTCCTATACCCACTACCCTGCTCAGATTATTATTCTGAAACTTCACTCCTTAAGCAGGTTAGAAATATTCTAATTTCTAGGGTGTTTGTTAGAACCATTTCCTGATTTTTTTTTCCTTAATTTTACAATTAGTTCTGTTGTGAGTGGTTTTATATAAAACAGTAAAATGGTACAGAGCAAGGAAGCGTTAGTATAGTTTGTTTCTAGAGGTTAAAAATTATTTGGGTGTTGTAAAAGGAAACTAGAGCTATGTCAGTTTATCGATAGGGCGATACTTAAAGTATTCAGAATTAGAAAGGTTACTTGTTTAAACCTCCTGACATATATTCATCACTGTTTGCTAAGTATATTTGCAATTATCTGTTTCAGTATCATCCAAAAGGTGCTAGGATAGATGTATCTATCAATGAGTGCTATGATGGCTCCTATGCAGGAAACCCCCAGGATATCCATCGTCAGCCTGGATTTGCCTTCAGTCGCAACGGACCGGTCAAAAGAACTCCTATCACACACATACTTGTTTGCAGGTAGGGAGATGGAAAACAAGGTCTGTCTGTATTTGTGTAATATGGCATATAGACCGGAGTAGTGATATCTAGGGATTTGTAAATCTGTCGGTGCACATAAACAGTGTTAAATTTCACTATCATTAAAGTACAGCAGTTTATGACTCAATAAAATGTTACCAAAGGATGATAACTTCACCTGTGATTTTTCTCCCTCTTCAGTTGAGGGATCTGTTCATAATGATGTAACTTTGTTTTAACTGCCTTATCCTAAAACTTTCCTTCCCGAAAAGGTGGAATGTGGGTTGGAATGGCGTGTTGGGTTTATAAAAGGGTTTTATTTCACTGCTGGCAATTCTCCCCACCCCCAACATTTTTGCAAGCTAGAGCTTAAAAAAAAAATTTGTATCAATCAATTAAATTTTACAAATTACTCTTTTTTGTCATTTTTTTGATAAATACCAAAATACAGTATTTGCATATTTGATATGCAGGAAATGGTTCTAACAAACACCCTAGAAATTAGAAAGCACTTATTTTTTTCCCTTCTGCTAGGCCAAAGCGTACGAAAGCAAGTATGTCAGAATTTCTTGAATCTGAAGATGGAGAAGTAGAACAGCAGCGAACATACAGCAGCGGGCACAATCGGCTATATTTCCACAGTGACACGTGTTTACCTCTCCGTCCACAAGAAATGGAAGTAGACAGTGAGGATGAAAAGGACCCTGAATGGCTAAGGGAGAAAACCATTACTGTAATTATTCTATTCATACAAAATTATTTTAAATAGATTGTGGTTTTTAAATGATGATCTGCAGTTGTTGTAGGGAACAAACAGGGCATATATTCTGAAAACAACCCCATGCAACACTCCAGCCCTGGGGAAGAGTGGCTGGAAAGCTGCTCAGCCAAAAAGGCCCTGGGGGTGCTGGCTGACAGCCGGCTGGGCATGAGCCAGCAGTGCCTGGGTGGCCAAGGAGGCCACTAGCCCCTGGGCTTGTGTCAGCACTGGTGTGGCCAGCAGGAGCCGGGCAGGGATGGGGCCCCTGTGCTCAGCCCTGGGGAGGCCCCACCTCGAATGCTGGGCTCAGGTTTGGGCCCCTCAGGACAAGAAGGCCCTTGAGGGGCTGGAGCGTGTCCAGAGAAGGGCAGCGGGGCTGGGGCAGGGTCTGGAGCACAAGTGTGCTGGGGGGCGGCTGAGGGGGCTGGGGGGGTTTAGCCTGGAGAAGAAGGGGCTGAGGGGGGAGCCCTTCTCGCTCTCTGCAGCTGCCTGAGAGGGGCTGGAGTGAGTTGGGAGTTGGTCTCTTCTCCCAGGTCACTAGTGATAGGATGAGAGGAAACGGCCCCAGGCTGCGTCAGGGGAGGTTTAGATTGGATACTAGGAAAAATTTCTTCACTGAAAGACTTAAAAAGCCCTGGAACAGGCTGCCCAGGGAAATGGTTGAGTCACTGTCCCTGGGGGTATTTAAAAGACTTGTAGATGTGGTGCTTGGGGACATGGTTTAGTAGCGGGCTTGGCAGTGCTGGGTTAATGGTTGGATTTGGTGATCCTAAAGGTCTTTTCCAGCCTCCGTGATTCTATGATTCTATAAAATGGTGCACTTAAGAGTAAGTAGACAGTTTTGTGATGGTGAGACAACACTCATGATAAAAATCCATGGAATCAAAGGTTGCGTTTTCAAGTATGTCTTTAGTTGCAAAGCTAGCTCAGTCCACGTGGGTCCCAACAAGTTTTCATTGTTTGTGGTTGTTTTTTTCCTTCAAAGAGGAGAGATGCTGATACCCCAGGAGTACAGTGTTGTGTGTGTGTAATATGGAAGTAATTTATCATTAGAGGTCTCCACATGATACTACTTTTTTCTGAGCTTTTTGACTGCAGTGCCTGAATTTTCAGCAGCAGTTATTCCTGTGATGTACCCGTGGCATAAGTTGAGTGTTAGGTGTGGTTTCACTACTTGTCAGCAGACATGCGGTTCTGATGCGTGTCTTTGTTTCTTCTCCTGTCCTTTCTCCCAATCCTTTATATCTCCAGCAAATTGAAGAATTTTCTGATGTTAACGAAGGAGAGAAAGAAGTGATGAAATTATGGAATCTTCATGTTATGAAGCACGGGTATGTTACTGTAAACTTAGTTTTGATACACAAATTATGGTATAGATGTGGTTGACCATTTTGCATTGCAGTTCACTAAGCACTTAAAATTCAGTTAGCTCACTTGTTTAGGAAAGGATCATTAAAGGACAATTTGGTAACAAGCTTTTGACTGTTTAAATTTTTAAAGATGGCCTTGTGCTTAGTAGCCCTAAGGCTTTGAAAAGGGAAACCACTGCAGTTGTTGAGACTATGTAATAGACAGTCTGTGCGGTTACACTGATAAACCATGTTGTAGGGTATCTTCTTGTTTTTAAAATGTTCTGCTTGCATAATGATGGCTTTCTGATTTGACAGGTTTATTGCTGACAATCAAATGAATCATGCCTGTATGCTGTTTGTTGAAAATTACGGACAAAAAATAATTAAGAAGAACTTGTGTCGAAACTTTATGCTACATCTGGTCAGCATGCATGACTTTAACCTCATCAGCATAATGTCAATAGACAAAGCTGTTGCCAGGCTCCGAGAGATGCAGCAGAAGTTAGAGAAAGGAGAATCAGCCTCCCCAGCGGACGAGGAATCTTCTGAGGAACAAAGTGGGACAACAAATGGATATAGTGAAAATAATATGAGAGAGAGAATTTCAGAAATGGATAGCATCTCAGGTGTCACAAAACAGAGCAAGAAACAAAAGCTCTGAAGTCAAAAGTCAGATGCCATTCAACGGACAAGCATTGAAGTGACATTCTAGGGTGCATGAGCTCTATAAAGAATTACACACAAAAATACAGAGATTCCAAACAGGCACTGCTGGATGGAAATAAATGATTTCAACAAGGATATTGTTTTAACAGGGTTTCTGTTCAGTTAATTATGCAAGTACTACATGTATATCGGTTTTGGTGATGTAATGACAATAATCTAAGAGTTTGAGCATGAACAGCAATATGAAAATCTTTTTGTAATTTTAGTAATTAGTGTCTTAAGAACTTTATGGAATTTACATAATTTAAATATATGTAAAACCAGTTTTATATTAAGATTTTTGCATCTGTATCTGGCTGTTTTTCTTACCATGAAGTTGTGAAACATTGGGGCAAGGGGATTGGGATACAGTTTCTGCTTTTCTTTAGAAATTCTCCAGTTGGCTTTTTGTGAAAATACCGTCTCACTATTTAAAGTTCAACCTTGATCCTTGTATTTGAAATCATTTATCAATTGATCATAAATTACAAATTACTTTTTTTCTTACATGAAAACTATCGAAGTTGGCGAACTTAGCACTTCCTTTGTCTTGTGCCTGTTTGGAAAGATCTTGGCTTTTCATGTTACAGACACAGTCAAGTCCCACCTTGGCTTTTTGAGGTTACCAGCAGTTTGGTTTTCGTGGATAATTCCGATGTATTGATCACCCAGTGTACCATTTTAAACTTGAACATTAGCTCCTTTATATTTTTATTACACATTTACACAGCTACACAAACAATTTGATGTAAACCCTTTTTACTGGGGTTCCGCATCATAGTGTGCCATGCTAAAGCCGAGAGTCTATAGTCAGTATGTAGGCATTACGTCAAATAACTTCGTGTGAAGTTTATGCCTGCTGTTTTGCCTGAGTACAGACTGCAAGTCCAGGCCATAGGTTTAGCTTTGGCTTTCGAGATGCCACTCTTGAGGGAAAAATGCACTGTAAAATTGGACCAGAAAATGTGTTGCACTTCTTATGCAAGTATTCTGTGATGTATTGTATTCAATACAGATACTAAGATGCTGACTAAACTATATTTGAGCAGTTTTGCACTGCTGTTAACACATTTTATGCATACGTTTACAGATTTTTTCCAATGGAAAGTGGTTTCACTACTGGTACAGTATCAGCACCGAAGGGTTTATTCCAGCAAGCACTGTGGTTGAGTGACATCACCTCAATTTTTTATTATCCTTAAAATATTGCATTTTTCATATTCTTTATTTATAAAGGAACAATGCTGCTGTAAGTACAGGTATTTTTAATTTTTTATTTCATTCCATCACCATGAGATGCAGTTCCCTAGTTGTTTAAGGGGTATATAAGCTTTCTAATGGTGTCTTCAGAAATTTATAAAATGTAAATACTGATTTTGATGGTCCTTAAGATGTGTTTAACTGTGAGACTATTTAACTAATGGTGTGGATGTGATTCGTCATCCAGTATTAAGTTCTTAGTCACTGATTTTGTGTACAAAATAGGAAAGAGGGAAACTGCAGCTTTCATTACAAACTCCTTGAATTTGCCAGCTCTCCGAGTTTTAGCAAACTCTAATTATGCCTCTGGATAGTACATCAAGCATTTCTCTCTGGCTTTAATTTGCTAAAGCTGTGCACATATGTAAAAAAATAGATTATTTTAGGGGAGATGTAGTTCTAGAATTATCGCTTATGTCATTTCTTAAGCAGTTATGCTCTTAATGCTTAAAAGAAGGCTAGCATTGTTTGCACAAAAAGTTGGTGATCCCCCCAAAAATAGTAATGAAATTACTTCTGTCCAGTAAACTTTGTATGTCATGTCAATTTATAATAAAAGCTGAAAAAATCCCTTTGTTTTCTATTTATAAAGATGCCTTTTCTATGTGTACCTTTGATAGACTTTGAAGATATCATGTAAGCTGGTTGAAAAGAATTTGAATGGTACAGTAGATGTAAAGACAAAACAACCCCAAACAAGAACAAAAACCAAAACGAGTTCAGTTGTTTAAATGAACATTTGTTTTTACATTAAAGTGTTTTATTTGAAAATCGGCTTTTGTACATAAAGTTCAGTAATACGAAATCTGCCACGCTGCTTGTCCAGTCATTTTGTGTGCACGCAGAAAGGCCCCACGCGGAACCTTGTACAAACTTTCTCCTCTGCATGTCTTGTAGAACTTGCATACGTGTTCTTCCTTTGCCCGACTGTTACGAGGGTAGCTGAGTTTCTGTCCAGTCGACTTGTTCTGTTTAAGGTGTCTCCGTAAGTGACCAGGTTTTTAGCTAGATGATAAAAAACTTCCTTTCTAGGGGCTAGAACTGAATACTTGAGCTTTATCTGTAAGTTGTGTATTACTGTTCAGAACTGTAATTTATATAACTGAAAATGAAACCTATCACTTGTGATGTCAGTTACAAAACTAAGACTTGTGAGTTTTTTTACCTGCAAGCGCTTAACGTTTCAAACGGATTTTACAAGATACTTAGTTCATTTGGAGCAAAGTTTAAATGGGTATCAGTTCAAAATAGTGCTTCTCTGGGACTGTAGAGGATGGATGCTCGAGGTACTACAGAACGAAACGAGTAAGGAATTGCACTGCTTGGCCGAAAAGTGACTGTGGAATAGCAGACGCTGAAAACCTTTTCCATGTAAGAAATAAATCAGATACTGAAACCCAGGGTACGACAGCTGGATTCTGTAAACTTGACTTCAGGCTGCAGTTGTCCGGTATGCTTTTGTCTCTAAAATTGGCAAGGTGCTTCTAATCCTGCCTTTAATATGTTTGTGGCAGATTTTTATGATGTTTTGTATTTGGTGAACCCCAAGTTGGAACCTATCATATGACTTGAATATTTAATTCAGTGCATTAAATACTCTATTCAAACTTGTTAGATGCACTGCAGTTGTTACCCTTAAGTGTAGGTTGCTTTGACTGTGTCTTGAATGTAGTCCTTGGGTTTTGGGGGGCTGGGATAAAGATTCACTGCCTGGTGAAGCAGTTGCAAAGAATTTGAACTGTTCTGATTTCTTCACTAGTCACCAAGACAAACCCCCCAGACCATGCAGCCCACCCCAAGCCAGCAGTTCAGTTTTACCTTTGAGAATGCAGGAACCATTCTGTGAGGACAAGTTTGCCAATACTTTTCAAAGTTAAGTATTTCTTAATTCACAGAACAGTGTGGTGCCATCATCAGCCAGTGCTTGAAGGAAGGTGTTCCTGTTGGACCAGATCCTGGCTTTAAATCTGATACTGCGTGGTTTCACAACCGAGAAGAGAGCTTTGAATGAAGTAGGTAAGTCTTCCTTCCGTGACTGGTATCTGCTGCTCTTAACTTGCTTGATTCAAGCCTGACGATGCACTCTTTAGGAGATACACTCAGCATCTTGTCATGAAGGTTCTTTATACGAATGGTGTATCGAGGAGAGAAAGCTACCCTGTCAGCAGCCTTATTCACTGGTTTCACAGGTTTTGTTTCCTTTAGAAGAAACCAAGGAAATGCAGTGGGCTGCAGGTAAAGCAGAGCTCAGAGAATAAAGCAGTGTGTTAGTTCAACACGGATTTTATTTGAGGGGGATTAAATACCTCTGCTGCTTGCTCAGCGATAGTGGCCAGAAACTACTATGTATTAGAGTTGCACCATTTAAGGTTGCACCATTGTAAGGAGCTGGGAACAGTAAAATAGCGATAAATTAGCTGTGATGGAATATTGAGGGAAGTAGTTTACAGATGCTGTAACTAATAAAAAATAAGGAAAATTATTTCTGCAAGAGGCACTAGTTAAGCTCTGAACTTCAGTGGGAAATAAAAGTGCACAAGTGAGAAACCTGAGAAACAATGATCTGGGACTTGAGGGACAGAAGATAAAAATATTATTAAAAAAAACACCAAACCCCAGCTCTTACAGATGGCTGCAGTGCTATGGAACTAATTTTTACGTTCTTGTTAGAAGAATGCAGTGATGCTCAGCTTTATGTGCCCCAATAAATAATTTACTAGACCATGCACAGTTGAGGGATAAAATTTTATTTAAAAAAATTCAAATTTCACTTGACACATAAGTCTTAGTTGAGGTAAGTGAATGTACTAGCTTAAGAAAACAACTTTCAGGACTGGATTTCATAAGCAGTTGACACTCTTGCTTGCAAGGCTCCAACAGCTAGAGGTGAAAAATTGTAAGGGAAGTGTCAAGTTTTCTGCCTAGCTGAACTCTGCTGTGGAAGAACAGAATTTCAACCTTTTCAATTCAAGCCTCTTCTGATTCTTTACATACTTTGTTACGTTATTACTCGGGTCTCTCGCCCTGAGGCTCACCCTTCCCAGGGTTAAAAGGTGCAGCTCTAAGAGGTGGCTGAACAGTACCTAATTCACAATTTGGACACCACCCTTTGCCCACCATTGGCAAGCTGCCCTTGTTCAACATGCAGCTCAAGGCCAAAGTCAAACTACTGCTATCGCCATCCTCAGCTCTCGGGGGGAGCGGTTGGGCCTCCTGCGGCCCTTCACAGTCATCTTAAGCTGCTTTGTCTGTGTGTTCTGAACAAACTGACACGGCGTTACCATCTCTGCAAGTACCTGAGGCTTAAGCTTTATTTTCTAATATGCCAGTAAATATCCCGCAGACCCACTGGTCTGACTGGCCCCTCCAAAAGCAGATGAAAAGGCACCCGAGCTGTCGGTGCCTCAGCAGTGTATATTCACAATTTTAGTTTCCATATGCTAAAAGTACTAAGTTACAACTAGTACCTGACAACTACCAGCGCTACTTGGTGGAGCAAGATTTAAGGCGGCTGGGAGCTGGACTGCCAGCCTGACTCTACACAGGGCTGATACTGTTTGGTCACCTACTGAACCTTCCTGGCTATAGGAAAAGAACCATATTTGAAAACACTCTTCACAGGATAATTGAAAGGAACACTGAAAGTACAGCATAAGCTAGTATTCTCTTACTCCCTAACGGTGAATTAGTTAAGCTTGAAGAACAGAATCCTGCAGGCTTTTTGTTGCTAACACTGGATTATCTTACCTGTAGGTGTCCAGGCTTCCGCAATTCGTGTCTTACATAAATTCCAACCTAACTCTACCATGTGCAAGTTCTTTGCATCCCTCTGAATCTACTCACAATTTTTTTTTTTTCTTGTAAATGGTATAAATATTCTCTTCTGAGATTCACGTACCCCTACTACAGATGCCTGGGGCAAAAAATGCAGGCAGATGACTAATCTTTTTGTACTGGCAATGTGAGCATGGGGGCTATTGATCCAATGTAAATTAAGCTTTTTATGCTAGCATAGAGGGCTAATGTAGCATGTTGACACTGAAGGAAAAAGGGTAGAATGATTGTCTAGGTTTTATAAAAATATTGCTATTCTAACATGCTAAAATATATTTAATTTTAATTGAAGTTGAGGTAAGAAGGTCCCTTTTAAGGCCCTTAGTGAGCATTACTTTAAAATATTCTTTAAATGCAGCAGGTCTGCTATCTTTTGCTCAGGAATAGGCTCTCTTTGATAAGCTCATTTTAAATCTTAGTTGCTCCTTAGGGGAAATGGTGGTAACTTCTGAATTCAAAGTCAATTAATTCATAATAATTTCTTATCCCACTCTACTACATGGAGGAGAGCTAAATTACCACCATCTGCTCCATTTTGACCGCCGCAGGTTAAATCTGTGCCAGCAGGGTCCGCCTTAAGCCCATACCCAAAGCCCATCTCCATTATCTCCCACAGTGGATCTCCAGTAGCAGCCCCGTCTTGCTTGGGTGGCCTAGTCCATCCCCAGCGCTTGGACCAGAAACCTGCCCTATGGCCCGTGGATGCCAGGTGTTCCCAGGAATCCTTCACATGGGACCAGCGCTGCCCTCGTCTCCAGGTCTTAGAAGGGCTCTGTGAGGAATCACGGCTGCCATCTGCATGTCATGCCTGAGTGCTAATTGCTAAGACTTGCTCTGGCCTAGGCTACGTGGGAAATCAGAACTAGAGAAGACGTTCAGAGCAGATAAGGATAACCGTCCTACTCTAGGTATTGGTCTAGTTTGAGGCAAGCATCTGCGTTAAGCTGATGTAAGCATCACCGTGCAACTACTCTAGAAATGTTCCAAGTGACAACAGAAAACTGTTCAAGAAATAGCTGGAGATAAGGCACTTAAGTGAGACATTACCAGACTGGCTACATCTTTAAACAGACATTATGGCTCAGACATCCTTGCTCTGGAGGAATGAACAGTACCGTGCATGGAAGAAATTGCTGTTGCATGCAGAACCCACTATATCCATTCATACTGTTAAGGCAGCATTGTGTACAAGGAAGCATAGCAGGACATCACTGCTCTACGCACTTTGTTCTTTTTGAGTAGTATAAATAAAACTTTGGTCCGTTACTACCCCTCCACCCCCCTAAACGTTTACAGGCTTATTTCACAGAACAGCAGCATTAAGCAAAGTTAATTCTATACAACGCGTGTACCCTGAGACTAGAGTACAATGAAATACTGACAAAAATCAAGTCTGGAGGACTGCTTAAATTAATTTGCCTACGCAAATGCCTGTTTCTAACTTTTTCCAGAGTAACAAATCCAATGTTTCACAACTATTTTTTGAAATGAATCCAGTAGGAAGTACAATATAGTGGCGTTCAAGTAGTATAAAGGCAGGGTTTTAACAGATTGTTGTTGTCAAACAGCTGGAAACCCAGGTTTTAACATTATGCTCTAAAGCAAGAACAAAAATCCCTTTACTCACGGCTAAAACACCAAAACTTTCCAGCCTGGGTATGAAAATGAACATCCAAAATACAAAGAGACACAGCACTGATCAAGTACCCAGTCAAAGACCACTTCTCTGTTGTTTGAGCTGATGGTTACTCTAAGCTTGAAGTTTCCTCCCTCGCTGCTGGAAGGCCCTAACTGCACAGCTTCCATGTCAAACGTCACAGTTGATCCAGAAGTAACAGCAGGCAGCTGGTTTGTCATCTCTTTTCCATTTACAAATACTGCCCCTGAAACAGTGAAAATACCAAATGTTATTTCACGCTGTCTGTACATACTAACGTGCAATACTATCTCTCCCTATTTTCTCTGCATGCAAATAGAAGTGGAAAGCAAGCCTGCCACGTTCCTTTTTGTCACATCAAACAGGTTGCAGTAACTGCAAGCAGGAAAAGGAGATCCGTGATATCACCAAAGATTTTAACTGCACGAACAGTCTGTACAGAAAAGGTGGATGACGTTGCTCATATGGGATCCAGGGATATAAAGAATCAGAGGCTATGGGGTTTGGGGAAGATAAAAAAAAAGGGATCACATTTGTCAATTCTGTGATTCAGACTCACCATTTGTGCTAATGCACACAGCCTTATCCCGCTGCAAAGAATCATAGCCGTTCTGCTGCTCCACACACACTCCCAGGCTGTCCCGTCTGTCTGGCTGTCCCACAGTTTCAATTCTACTAAGCAGAAAGTTAAGTCAAGCCCTGAAACTTTAAATCAAAACACGCAGTGAAATCCAGACAGGACTACCCTGTCACTCCAGAGCTCTGTACTGTGCTCCACGGCTTTCAACAAGTTCATCCAAGCTTTTGGGAGATCACTGTTGAATGACCAGAAGTTCTGCCAGCCTTCCCAACAGTTCCACTCCTAACTATTAATCTGTACAAAAAATAAATCTGCTTCCTGCAAACTTTCATTGCTATTTAATAAAATTCTCCACTGTCAGAGACTTTTGAAATTATTTCCAGTTGTCTGAAACAATATGTGCAAATCTACAATCACCTATACCTGATTACTGGTCAACATCGCACATATGGCAAGACGGCTGTAGTTTAAGCAAGTATTTAGTAAATTATTTAACTTATTAGTTAATTAAATAAATATAATGACTAAAAGGCTTTTTTTTTTAGCCCTGATATATTCTGCTGTGAAGGGGGGTGGTGGGGTGTGTGGGTTTTTTTTTTTGTTCTGTTTGGTTTTTTTAATAAATCAGCTTGGTGCAAATGGTTATTAAAACCAACAAGGCCTAGAAGAGCATTTACAAGTCTGGCTTCTGCTCCACTACATTTAGGATGTTGGTCCTGGGAAAGAATCTCCAAAGAAAAAGCAAACAAGTTGTGCAAACAACCTGGGATGCAGTTCCCTTTGGGCCCTAGAGAGAGCCCGAGTGACTCAGGAAACTCAGATGGTCTTTTCTAGAAAGTAGAACACTGGTTATTTTCATGACAACTTGAGACCAGGAGCAGCACTGATACTTGGCTGTTGCCAAACAATAGAAAAACTTCAGCAGAAGCTTTTAAGAACTGGGCAGTGGACTGGCACACAACGGGTTAACTCTTGAAAGACAAACAGGGAAGCTAAAATTGGAACCATGTTTTACTTTTGCACTCTGTTAGGTTTCTCAGGCCCCTGGGAACACCACTAAGATAGCAAAAGCCTTGTACTTGTTTAAAAAAAAAAAAAAAAAAAAGAGATTACATATCCAAGAAGCTTTTGATTTGGAAGCGATCCACAGCGTGTTCCCAAAACAACCCAAAATGAGATTTCAAATTCATTTTGATACTCTAGATTTTAAACTCTGCCTGAGTTACTGCCGAAGCTTTATAAACAGCTATTTCTCTGTAAACTTGACAGGTAAAGCCTTTAATTCATTCCATCCCTACTTAAGGGAGCCTTTCTTGAGTGTTGCATTGGAAGTGTTTGTACAGTCACAGAATGACCAAAAATGCATAATTATAAATCAATTAAAAAGTAGTTCTGTCATGTCAATCTGTATCCACAATTACTTGTTCATTTATGCAGACCCTTTTTTGCAGAGCACTATCAAGGCGACCTGGACCACCAGCAGCAGGAAGGAAAAAACATTAAACAGGTACCGAGAGCGCAAATACTCGGGGAGGGGGGACAGGACACGATGGTAGACCCAGAGTGGGAGCATTTACACAGGAGTCAGTCCAGGACCAGCTAACGTTTTAGGTTCAGTGCTCTCAGTGGCATCCACACTGAATCCCAGCTGAGGCCTCGTTCTTATCGTGCGCTGCTGTACCCATCACACCCAGGCTCTCCAGCACCAGGGCTACCCTCCCTACACCGCTGCCCTTCCTCCAAGAGAGCAGCCTGGGCTGCACGCTAACGCAAAGCCGGCAAGAGCCAATCCTTCCCTACACCGTAACGAGGAAGCGCAACCCGAGTGCCCAAGACAACGGCCAACCTACATTTCTGCAGTGGCTTTCCTCCTCTCGCATGCATAGGGAAGAGGATCTGGTATAGATCACCATTCCTTTCCTTACTAGGTTTTGATTTTTCAGCAATTAATAATGAGCCCAAGAGAAAGAGCTGAAGTACAGTACAGAGCATCACTGCACAACCTCCCGAGCTTTGCTTTACTAGGCTGATTTTTCCTATCACAACAACAAAGTTATCCCCCAGCACCTGCAATCCCTGGGACTTAAAATTTTAATGAGCCCACAGAATATGTGGTCAGAACAACGCTCAGTGGGATGCTGTTCGAATCCCATCTCACCACTTCCACTGCTGCAGAGCAAAACCTTGCCTCTGTCACTGCAGCATACAGGCACTGAACCAGTTTGACCACCACCAGTTTCCATTTGTCTGAGAGCACAGAGAAGTAAATCTGTGGGTGATCATATGCGCTTCCTTTGTAATACCTGTCAGTTGAGCTGTGGTGGGGTCCTGACAAAGTCAGCATGATCTTCAGAGGGTGTCTGCTGGATGATCCCAAATCACCAGCCTGGCCAGACTGACTGTGGCCCCCCACTGCAAGCAAAAGCTTTAGAGGCAGCTGCAGAGCCAGCCACTGTGGAGAAACGGTCCCTTTCCTAAGGGCAGCTCCCTGAAGGCTGCAAAGAAACAGGATGAATCTTGACGTAAAGCAATGTTTTCCTACAACTTGTCCAAATGCCTCACCTCAGAGGGTAACTAAAGCTGTCTGTCTTTAAAAAACAGATACAAAGAATTGCGTTTATCACTGCTTCGCTTTTCACTGATGAGGTATGCCTGTGTCCTGAACACACAAGAAGAATACAAAGCTGCTTCACAAACATCTGTAACACGAACCCCGCTTATTTGGTTTGCTCTGCAAGCCACTTATCCCCTTGTGAATACACTTTTGTTTCAACAGATGGAGAAAGCCAAGCTCCAAGTACTGCATCTCCCTTCTCAGGAGAATCTCACACACTTTCAAACAAGAAGCTACTCTTGAACCTTGGAAGAGGAACACAACCGATTTTTGAGGTTGTCTTCAGTCTTAAAATTAATGTCATCACAGTTCTTGTGGACGTGTGCTTGTTAGTGTTCTGCCATCCTGAAACAATCTCCTCTTGGAGAGGAGTCCACATTACCAAAATGTAAAGCAAAGGATTTTCATGTGTTACCAATAAAAAAAGATAAAAGGCATTGGTCTGAAAGAGAACCAAGGGAAACCTCAAAGCTCTGCCTTTAATTTCACAGGCATTTTTGAGCCAAGAGATGTTAAATCTAGCAACAGATTTCAAATGAAAGCTTTAGATCTTTTTATCCCATCTCAGACAGGGCAACTGAATACATCCATCTAAAGTTAAGATAATTCATTATCAGGAAGGGAGAAATGAAACACTGTGCAATAAGTTACAAAAATATAACAAACAACTTAAATTGCCTTTGGGGGTCGCCTGCTGTACAGCAAGTGGTTTCATTTAACCAGGTAAAGATGGAATAAAGCTCCAGAGTCTCTGAGGTCTGTAATTACAACTGACATAATCCACAAGGACATTCCTCATATCCTGTTAAACAGCATCATCTCAGGGATAGGACTACAGGCAGCAAAGCTGCCAAGGTTTTTAATCACATTCTGGTCAAATGAAAAGCTTAAATTTCACAAGATCCCTTTTCTATTTAAGAGCTTCTAATGCCAGTTTCAAGCAGTAGTCTGATCATCACTAATTATCTCAGATGTTAAAGACATCAGTGCCAGACTGCCATCCCTACCTGTCGCAACAGCACATACAATGTTTTCACATCCAAAGTCATCAAAGCACATGCATAGCCTGGGAAGAAAAAAAACCCGCTGACCCAGGGTTAAAAAGAATCAATGGTGAGCCTCCACTGCCTTCTGACCAGCCAGTAACAGCTGCTACAAAACTTCCTTGGGGAAGTTCAACATTCCACAGATTTGCTCAGCACAGGCTATATTTTACCATCTCTCAGGATTTCACTCATCTCTTTTAGATAGATGCAGGTCCTACAAAAACATCAGGTGTTTTCCTAAAGAGCCACAAAGTAGAAGTAAAGAGAAGGAAGATCAGACTTCACACAGACACGCTACCTTGTCTGGGGCTGAGCCGCTGTAAAACTCAAAAAAACGCGCCAGGACTCAGGTTTACATTCAGCTCAAATGTAACGGACCAGAGAAGGAAGCTTGGTTCACAGGTGACGCACCAGACAACAGCTACCCAGAAAGTACTTGCCTGAATGTTAATGTTTGCCCACAGAAATAAGTAGGAGCTTTGGAGTAGAGCACACCGCATGACTGAGAATCATTTCGAAGTGCTATGTTTCTTCGACTGCTCAAGCTGTAACCCTCCAAACCAGTTGTCCATTCTTCAAAATAAAAAAAAAAAAAAAAGCAGTGTGAACCTCAACTAGTCCAGCTACTGTCTGTGCAAAATAAAATCAGTCGTAATGTCCACTCAGTTGACCTCATATGAAGCTTAAGCTATGTTAAGAACAAGGGCTGTTTTTTTCTTCTTCTGGTGGAGAGATTTCTTTTTCAGATCATTTGCAATTACAAGAAGTATTTCCCAGCTGATAGCGTTCACCAGAATCCCACTATCTGCTGTGATCCCTGCAAAGTCATATTGTAGGCAAAGGAAAACCTTTGTGACCCACTGCGCTTAAAAATTTGCAAGTGAAGAGAAAATTTAGGTTCTTTTCTCTCCAAGATAAGAGCTCGTTATGTGACTGTAGGTCATCAACCAATGCTTAGGGTAGGGGTGAGGGACAAGGAAAAAAAGTGCCTCGCGTCTGGCTCATTGATGCTTTCCAAGGCTAAGCAGTGAGCTACCTGCTAGAAAGGCTCGCTATCACTCACACTACGAAGCAAAGAATAAATTCTAGGGTGAAAGGATAGGTCATCTTACATTACACACATACATCAAAGCTAAGGACACGCCATCATCACACAAAAAGCAGCTCCATAAGTCATTCAGCTATAGACCTGCGGGAGTGCTGCACTGACATGGGCTTAAGATGAAGATGAACGGCAACGAAACAATACCATGGGGAACTAGCGTGGTACAGCCGATCTGAGGAACGCTCCACGGACTCCACTCTTGCCGTCCATCTCCTCGGGCACAGACTCTGAACTGGTAATCAACGTTAGGATCAATATGCAGCACTATGAACTCTGTCTCCGAGCCGACATACACATCTTCAAAGTGACTGGCAGTACTCTTACGATATTGCAGTCTGTAATCTTGTGGTATGAAGTCATCATCCACCTAGAGAAACATTTATTACATTAATAAAAGACCCCTTCTTTTTTTTCTTTTGCCTCTGAAGTGGCACCTATTAGAATAGTACTGCAGGCTGTCAAAGGTCCCACGGTATTAAAGAGCAGAAAGCATGCCTTACAGAAAATAAAATCGGTGCCTCAACCAACACAAAAAAAAGTATAAGAATGATTTGCTCACAGTTTTGCTCAAGTATCTACAGGAGAAGAAACATTTAACAGAAGGCTTCTCAATCTAGCAGAGATATAACAGGATCCTTCAGCCAAAGGCTGAAGACAAATTTGCATAAGAAATTCAGTGCCAGTTTTTAACAGCAAGGGAAATTCACTATTAGCCTTCATGAACTGTTCCAGGGAATGTTTTCCAATTCTTTGATATTTCTAAGTCAAAAGAGATTCCCTTCACTCCCCCCCCAAAGCTCCAGTATCCCCCAGCATGACCAAATTCAGGGAACTCCTCTACAGAACAGAAAATCAGACCCTATGTGACAACAGCACCTACGGTTTTATAACCTGAGTCCACATCCTTTACAAGGTACGGATGGCTGACCAACGGCTGGCTGTTGCTAGAATAACGACAGTTTGTGTAATGCTGCCAAGGAGCACAGAGCTGTCCAACAACAACTAAACCACATCAGAGCACAGCAATGACTTACTCAAAAATAGCTTTTGTGTATTGAAGAGAAAGGCTACTTGACTAGCTAATGCCAGTATTAAAGTATTTTCTCTTTCAAACCACTGCATCCCCCCAAGAACACAAACATATTTAGGGGTAAAAGCATAACAGAACAGGTTCAGCCTCATCCTGGGTCTGTGAAAGTGTCTTCAAAGGGAACAAAAGCATCACCCCAGCAATGAAGTTCAGTCTCACTGAGAGTGTTTGGCTGTTGTTGCCACACAAACAAACCACTCGGTTCCACAGCACAAACAGCTACGCGTGAACCACCTCCGTCAGAAACACACACACCAGGATTTCTTGGTCCTGTTTGTACAAGAGCATCGCAGATAGATTACTCTCTACTGTTTATTTGTTTAGTGGGAAGAGTACACAAAGGAGGCATTTCCTGCTTGTCCAGTACCTGGCACTTGCATGGGGAGCAGGCGCAGCAGTGTTTTCAGCTGTCCCTCCTGACCTTTCCACGCATTGGGAGGGATATTATGAGGCAGAGGTGCATTAGTGTATCCACCTGCTCCCACCTGCCGGTAGAGAGGGCCGAGTCTGCAGCAAGAGTCTAACAAACAAGTGTCACTGCCAGCACCGACCACAACAGCACTAGATTATCTTGCCTTTAAATAAGGCCATTACCAAAAAATCTCTTCTGAAGTTTCCTGCTAAATACTGGAATGGACTATTCCTTTGAAGGCAGTAGAGAATCTAGAGTGAAAGTGGCTTTTTCAGTTTCTTTCAACAAAACTGAAGCCTGTATGACTTTCACCCAGGACATTTTACCTACCTTACACCATCGAACTAAAATACCTCCAGGCTTCTCAACGAATTCCTCTAGCTGTACAGGTGGGCGAGATGCCACAGTTCCATGTCTGAATATTTGGTTTTTTAATATAGTAAGAAGGCAGTCATCCAACTGGGCAGATAAACAAGGCACGTCAACCAAGGAGGGCACTTCTGGTAAGCTGGGAAAGGAAAGTTTGCTGTAATGAAAGGGGTCAGCTTCTACAAATTCGTATTTTGTCCATATAGTTGAATCTGCAGATTTGCAAAGAGAGAACAGCTGCAGAAATTGGCATGTGCATTTCAAACTTAAAAGACTCAGAAAACATTGTGTTTTGGCCCTAACCAGACTGTCTGTTTCCCAGTAAATACTCTGAAATACAGGCTGTTCCACAAGGAGTGGTTTCACCACTTACAAATAAACAGCCTGTATTTCTACAGAACATATGGAGGTTGAAAACTACTCCACTGGTGACTGCCAGCCCCAATGGAAGTCTATGAAACAAACAGGACAGTAGCACCTCAAATGAATCTCTTAAGGCAACGGAGAGGAAGGCTTCTCTTTCAAAGGAGAGAAGGTGCCCTGTACAGGAAGAGCACATGTGCTGCTGCCCCAGATGCCCTCAGTGCGCCAGCATCTTACCTATCTAGCTGAATATGTAAAGCTTTTTCTGTAAAGCTGCACAGTTTCTCATTCTGTTGTCCCGCATCTCCATGGACTGCGCTCTCTCCTGGAATCAAATGGTAAAAATATTCCTAATGAGAAAACGTCCAAGAAAGGCATTCTTTGCTTCAAAGAATAACCAGTTCTGACATGAACCACCAATTAAACATGAAGCATTCTCAGCACTTTTGCTAGACACTCAGCTAGAAAATACAACCATAGTTAACAATATAAAGCCTATCTAGCAACTTTCAAAGCTCTCAAAGCTTCCTGTAGACACACCCATAACAGATGTAATAATTTGCCTCAGGTCTCAGACAGTAGCAGAACTGGGGTCAGATGCCAGAAATCGGGATCATCAATCACTTTTCCACCTGCTTTAAAGGAAGAAAAAAGCAAAGCACCTTCATCGAGCGGAAAATAAAATAAGCAGGCACTTAAAATCAAAAAATAGTTTCAACCACTGCTCCATTTGCTACAATCTAAATGGTAACTACTGTCATAATGAATGAAATAATCCATGCATTAAAGTGTGGCAATAAATAGAAATGTTTTCATAAGCTTTCCATATAAAGTAGCGTCCCACACTTCAGCTTACAGAGACGTGTGCTCCACTCTCCTATCTGATTACTTTATGGTAATTTACTACATAAGCGAGTTCAGTCCTTTCCCAAATGGAGGATTACAAATCTCTAAAGAAAACATACGTCATAATTGGCAGCAGGAGATTTAATAACCACGGAGGCTTAACTCTTTTCTGACTCAGTTGCAGCGTTTGCTCATTTTGACGACATGACTTAGCAATGCTTCTGCTGCTACAGAGGGAGCGGTGACCCACAGGACAGGAATTGCGCAGCGAGTCAGGTTCTCAGGAGATCGGATAGAAACTCGCACACAGCACTGGCAATCTTTGCCACCACCCAGTGATTCAGTAACTTGAGACTTAAAAACAAGGTGACTACCAGCTGCCCCATAGGTTGTGGCACTAGAAAAAAACCCAACTCAGTTCTTCAATACCATCGCTACTCCTGTGAACAGGAGGCACAGAGCCGCCAAGCCAGCATGGTCTTTAAGCGCAGAGCTCATGTCTGAGTGGAAGCTGGGTTTCCTACCCGGGGGAGACTGCTCAATGCACTTTAGTTCACAAAACTGAGATCATGTTGAAAGAAAGTTAAAGTTGAGACATGAGAACAATGCAAGGAAACTGCCAACATACTCATGGCTCAGACATGCTCCCAGTAGGTTCTCCAGTGTGGGGAAAATAGTCAAAAGTGACATTCCTTTCTGGCTGGTATTTAGCATCAGTAGGGTACAAACTGGCCCTCACAATAATATTCCACGTGTCTATTTTTGTCCACCTCATCCTCAGACTTTTTGGAGAAATTTTTCCCATACAGTGGCCATTCCATTCCTCATGTTCCCCATCAACAGTGAACATAATCACACTTATCAGGAAAGAAAATGTTTACTTCAGCTGCTATTCCATTAGGACACAAGTAACTTTCTTCAACCAAGAGAGGCATTTTGTTATTATGGTACCCAAGATGTATTTTATTTCAAAGTAGCCTGATATAATCCTCTTTCTAGTGTGGAGGGGTGCAAGACATCTCTGCGGTAAAACATCTCCCAAGTAGATACTTCCTGCCCTTACAGAGAGGCTGCACTGACACATGTACACCCTGGGATTGGAGCAAAATATTAAAATACAGATTTGTAGGAGATAATATTGTTCAGGTCTTCACTACATCTACCCAACTTTAACCTCCTCTTAACATTTGGTTTGAGAGAAGTCCAAAATGGGCCAAATAACCTGATCATAACAGGAACATTCCAGGCTTTGAGACACACTCTGGAAGTTAGAGCTAAGACTCAGCATCAGGTCCTGCCTTACCTTCCCGGAGCAGATCATCAGCTGTGCTGACTCCATGCTCTATTAGCTTCTGGCATTCATCCAAGGGTTTGATGCTTTCTTGTTCTATAGCATCCACTTCCTGCAGCAGTGACATCAGTCGCTCATCCAACAGCTTCTTTAGGGTCCCTTTCAAATCATTAAAATGTTGCTCAAGTACATCTCTGGTCAATGTTGCACTTTCTCTGATCTAAATTCAGGTAACAGGAGAGAAGGACTCAGGATAAAGGCAAAGGCCATGCATATCTTTTATTTTTCTGAACCACCTCCTCCGCATCTGCTGGAGAAAAGCTGCCTGTGAAGTCAGCTTTCAAAAAAGGGCAGTAAAACAAACTAGTATAGTTGGTTTTAGTACAAGTACAGCAGGGAGGGAGGCAAGGAAACTAGCCTGGACAAGGGGAAGAGCGCATTAACAAAGCAAAATACAAGCTGGGTTACATGTACTTCAATCAAGGAATCTTGTCAGAAAAGTCTTAACACTCTGTATGTCTTCTCCCTGGCACCCCCTAAAACTGCTCTAATCCTCTTCAAAAACCATTCTGCCATTGTACACAGGCAACCCTCACTGGAAATAAAATTATATAATGCTTTTAGATGATCATCTAGAAGCACTTTTCCAGGCCCTATCACTTCACTGTATTTTTTAAATCCTTGCAAAGCTGCTTTCTTTTAATTTTTATTTATTTATTTATTTATTGCAAATAGCCACCTTTGATTTGTCTGTGCTCCAGGGTTACAGGGCAGGGTGAAAGTCTGTCTTGTGTCTGGAAGAACTAGACCACAGAAGGTTCTACAAATGCTTATTAAAATGTTTGCAAACTTGCTGAATCTGACTTCTAGGGAAGAAAATGCATTTGAACATCCCTGACCTAAAGATGCAGAAGTCAGAAGTAAACATCTCCCTATGAACAACTTTACTAAGTCACACACAGAAGGAAATGCTGCAACACGCACGCAGCCTTACACGTAATTTCTAGATCTTTAGAAGTACAGGCAACCAACACAGGAAGTTCTCTGGTTAGGTAAAATGAATTTCCTCTTCAAGTAATATCCATGAAGCGCTGCAGCTGCCACACAGCTCAGTTTCCCTTCTCTTGTTATTTCAACGCTTGAGAAAAAAAGGAAGTATTTAGATTCGTGAAGGGGTGGGGCGGAGGAAGACAGAACAGTCACTTCTCTAAGCCCATTACCTCCATTACATGCAGATACAAGTTGGACAAGTCAGCCTGAGAACTACAGATACCACTAGCTACGCAGACGAGGAAATGCAAGTCCCTGAACATACAGAGCTGCGTGAAGTTTATTGAAAATCGTGTCCCATTGGTCCAAAAGAAAAGGATGCAACAAAAGGGATCTAAAGCGCTTTTCCTGGCCCACTGGTCCACCAGTCCCCAAATAATAAAACACAGCAGGTGTCTGAACCCCAGTCTAAGACATTTGGCACTTCTGGACACAGAGAATTCTTGGATGCGCGTGCCACGGCTGATTCCTTGCAGACAAAATAGTGTGTGGTCCTGAAGATGGAAAGAGAGAAAACAGAAACATGCAAACAAGCAAAGAAATTCCCCCAGAGAGCAAAAGGAAGGAAAGGTAAGCTAACTAAGCCCTCCCAGCCACTGTAGAAAGGCATGCTGGCTCCCTCTCAATGCATCTGCAGTTATCAGGCAACGCTCTGAGATTACAGGGTTTGGATTAAAGACAGTTGTGGACAATTCTTTTTCTTAAGTAGCATGCGGTTTTGACGATGACTAATTTAATGTGTAGCGATCGCCCACGGCCACTCAGCAGCAGGACACCAGCCTAGCAGACTTATAGCAGGTTTCTATGCTAACGGAACCTGCTTCAGAAAAACTATCAGGTCACCACAAAAACATTTTCTGGGTTTGTTTTTTTTTTATTTACCCCTTGCAGAGTGAATAAAAGGTAGTAAGGCATTGGTTCTAGTCTATAAAAATGAAAATGCTTAGAGGATGTCTTAGAAGAGAAGCCAGTCCTTCACTGGCTTTCTGCAATTTCCCTACCCACATCTGCATATCTTATCATGCATCTTCAGCACGGAGTGGGTGGGTTGCTAGTCCCAATGAAAACTCTCCTCTGGCTTCAGTGCAGAGCTGCAGAAAAACCAGCTAACCTGGAATGCTGGCAACACTTATACGTGACCCACAGAGTACGTGACCCACGGGGTTTGGTGCATGGGGACAGCAGAGTTCAGGACACAAACTAAACTAGAGCACAACTCGCCTGGGCAGGTATCTTTTAGACGTGAGGGGAAGAGGCACACGCGGCATTCCCTATGAAGCAATGCTTAGCATCCCAGCTACTTGAGAAAGCGTGGTTCCTTTTGACATCTTTATTCTTGTCTAGGAGACGGAACCATCCCCCAAAACCAGGCTCGGTTCAGCGAGGCTGCCGCTCGCACCCCCTCCTGACAGCTGCCCGACCCCGCGCCCGCCACCCCCAGGGGCGAGTCCGGGGGTCGCCACGGCCGCCCCCGCGGGCCGGAGCACCCGGGCAGGGCTCACACACACGGACCGGGCTCCGGGCCGGACGGCTCGTCTGCGGGGGGGGCCCGCCGGTGGCTGCCAGCCCCTCCCCCGGGGCCCGGCGGGCCCGCCGCCCCGCGCGGGGAGCGGAGACGGGCTGGGGGTGCGCCCGCGGCACCCCGCGACACCCCGCGGGCGGGAGGTGCGGGCGGGAGGTGCGGGTGGACCCCCGAAGAGCCCCGTCACCCCCCGCTCCCCCACCTGCTTCCGCGCCTGGTGCAGCCCCCGCAGCCGCTGCTCCAGCTCCCGCCGGTAGCTCCGCGCCGCCTCGATGCTCTCCCGAGCCTCCTGCAAGAGGAGCCGCGTCTCGGCCTCGGCCTCCATGGGCAGCCGCGGCGGCGAGGCTCCCGGCGAGGCGGGGCGGGGCGGGGCGGCGGCGGGCGGGCCTGGCCCCCGGAAGGGCCCCACATCCGGGCGCCGTGCCCCGCGGGGCGGGGCGGGAAGCGCGAGCGGGAGCCGGCACCGGGGAAGGGGGGGTAGCGGCGGCAGCGGCGGCACCGACCGCTGGAGCGGCCGCGCGCGGGGGGGGGTGCGGCGCTGGGTAAGGCGCGCGCTGTCGGAGAGTCTTAAGCCACCTCAGCGCGCAGCGCCGGTCCGGCGAAGTTTGGCTCCTCTGGCGTCCCGTGCCTCACCCGCGCGACGTCACGCGCCCCGCCCCTCTCCGCGGCGCGGCGCGAAAACCCAACTGACAGCGGCGCTGGGGGCCTGGGGGGGCGTGGCGCCGCCGGCACGTGACCAGGCCTGCGGGGGAAGGGGCGGGGCGGCGGGCAGCGGCCCCGCGTCACGTGATGGTGGAAAGCTGGCGGTGGTTGGCAGGGCGGGTGGGTCACGTGTGAGTGTGGTAGCACCGCCCCCTTCCGCGCGGAGGTCCGAATCTTGTCCCGCGCGCGCCTTTCTGCCTGTTGCGGCTCCCGCTCCTGTCAGGCGGCGGTGGCCGGGCCGGGCGGGGTCGCTCCGCTCCGCTGCGCTCCATGGCGCTCGGGCGCGCCTCCCCCCGCGGCTGAGGGCTCCGCTCCCCGCCAGCGCCCGGGGCATGGTGGGCAGGGTCGCCGTGGCCGCGGCGGCCGCCTCCCTCCCCGGGAAGGACGTCGATGCTCAGGTGTGGAGGAGGCGGCGGAGGAAGGCGGGCAGGGGCGCCGCGCCGGGCTGGGAAGAGGGGAGAGGGGGCTGGTGACGGCGGGCTCGGGGGGGGCGGCCGGACGGGGCAGGGGCGCCCCTTTGTCCTTCGCTCCTGACCCGGCGCCCCCGGTGTAACGGGGGGACGCCAGGGCGCTGCGGGGCGGCTGCCCTGCCCGGTGCCCGGGGCGCCTGCCCTGCCCTGCCCGGTGCCCGGCTCTGCAGCCCCCGGGCCAAGCTGTCATGAAATACCTTCCCGAGGCGGCTCGGGGGGCCCTCAGTAGCTTTAGAAAAGAGGTTTTTCAGTTGTTTCAGACCGTCTGATTTCAGATTAGTTTGGTTTGTGACAAATTAGGAGAGCCTTTGTGAGCCTTCTTTCTTGGAGTTGTACAAATAAAATCTCTTTTGTATTTTGAGTTATCATATGAGATATTAATTATCTTCATTTTCTTTAAGTGTTTTAAAAGGTATAGTTTCTTCTTCAGGGATGCTAGGTGTTTACGGTAGGGTCATACATCTTTAAGTGATGTTGGAATTTTCTGTTCAGTGCTCTACAAACGCTCTGGTGGACCTCCCAAGGTAACCAGTAGGTCAATCATCTGAACCAAAGTAGGCTTCCTGAACCCTGGCGTTAGAAAATCTCTGCAGGGCTGTCCTGAAGACCTTGTGGTCACTTTCAGTTTTGGCGGTCTCAAAAGTTCAGAATGGGATTTTTATTTATTTGAAGTGGCAGACTCTTTATTTCAAGCTTAAATGGTTTTTGAAAACATGGAGGTAAAGTTGATGTGCACACAGTCTTAGCACATTGACATGACTTTTTAATTATCTGAAAAAGTGGTAGTGTCACTAATATAAAGTGCAGATACCGAACAGCTTTGTATTACCATATTGAGTCATCTTAAGTTTTTAAAAACTAAGATTAATGTTGAATTCTTTTATAGCCATGCAAGAAACGGCGAGAGGAAGATAATTCTGTAAAAACAATCACAAGATATTTTTCACCATTAGCAAAACCGATGGATAAAGTGTCGTCACCACCAAAACCCAACAATATATTGGATTATTTTAAAAAGACAGCTGTAACTGAGAAAGCTACATTACCAGTTGTAGCTGGAGAAAATAAAACACACTTGGATGGTGATGACAAAGACTGTAAGTTACCTTTTAAACCACCTTTAAAGCAGAAGAGGAAAGGGAAGAGAGTTAATTTAAATAATAAACTAAGAGAGATGAAAGAATGTGAGAATCAATATGCAATAAAAATTAGCAGTGATGACAGAAGAGAAACAACAGGACTAGAGCAAGGCAGTAATGATTTTATTGCTAATTGTAATTCAGTTCACCAAAAATGCGTAACAGAACTAGCAGAAGATAACGTGCAAAGAGAGAACTTCTCAAATGCTGTCAAACACAGAAAAAACGCAAAGAAAGTTGGTTCTGAAATAAATGGAACAAAAAATAAGATAAGAAAATCAAGGAAAAGGAAGCACAAAGTAAATATGGATTTGTCTGAAAGCTTTTCATCTGAAAACCAGCTGAATGAAAAGTGTAAAAAGGAAAGTGAAGGTAACGAAAACACGGCATCTCCTACAGCAGCAGAGTGTGGCGCTACTATTAGTGATTCCAGTTTTGAAGTTCATATGGATGATAAGGCTTCACAGGTAAATAATAGTATAATAACGGTATCATTTGAGGACTTCTTGAAGAGTCAGGTAGAAAATAATGTAGATCATGTTGAAGAAGACACAAAGCCATCAATGGACAATTCTGCTATAGCAAATGAAATGGACAAAAGTGAGAGTATTAGCGATGCAGAAAAGTGTGAGGAATCTCAACAGCTACCCCTTAGAACAGTAACTGTCCTCGCACAAGTTCATTCTATTCCCCTGAAATTAGCTCCTTTACATAAGGAGCAAAAAGGCTCTAGGAAAATAGCTTCTATTTTTCTGAATAAGAAAGGATGTGTAGGGGAAAAAGAAAGTAGCCTGCCCCTCTTGGACAGTGAACAAACTGAACAGGTTACTCAGAAAAGGAAATCTAATGTAGTTATTGAGGAAGAAGAATTGGAGTTAGCTGTACTAGAGACTGGAGGGTCAGATTCTTTGAAGCCAAAATGTACTCTGGAAGAAAGGCATCAGTTTATGAAGGCATTTAGACAACCAACATCGGACATAATAAAAAGTGGCATTAAAAAGGCACCTGGAAAACAGAAGCAAGCCACTGGAAAGTCTTCAAAAGAAAAAGTACCTGAAGATGACATTGCTTCAAATAAAGGATTAGACAGTGGAGTAGCAGAAGATTATCTGGACAAATATACACATTCTAGTTCTGAAAACAATAGAACTAAAACCAAAAGACCTAAAAGCGTTCAGAAAAAAGGAAACAGAAGAAGGAAGGCTTCAGAAACGAAGGAAACAAATGTCTCAAATACTAGCAATTATAATGAAGATGAGGATTCAGAAGCTAGTGTTCTTACTAAGGAAAACACCTTAGATGTGAGAATTTCAAGTCTAAAAGTGAATGAGTTAAGGAGGAGTTTAAGGCAGAAGAAAATCAAGACATCAAAAAATACTACACCTAAAAAATACAGGCTTAGAAATACCTTTTCTGAAGATGAATTAAGTGGCTGTCCATTTCAGACTTCTACACCAAAAGCAAGCAAGCCATCCCTGAAGAAAAGTAATGTCTATAAAGCTGAGGTGATTACAGTGCCCTCTGAGGGCAACAGCCCAATAAGGTAAGCATTTTGGAGTACACCTTTTTGCTTTGTGTTTCTGCAAGTATTTTGAGACTAAGATGTAATTATAAATTGATTGGAATGCATACCAAAGCTGCCTGAATACTGGTCACGTTGGATAATAATACAGAAGAACCAGAGTTGCCTTTATAAATGTGCTTGCACTAAAGACATTTAAAATAAAATAATAAAGAAAAAAAAACCACACAACAAAAGAACACCACCAGTTGGGGGGTTGCTTCTGTTTGCAGCACTGTATTTTTAAAGGCTTTTGAAAATGAGATTGAGAGAGATTTCCCTTTATTAAACAGTAATAATTCATAATACTTTTTTTCCCTTATTAGAATGAGGTTTACACGTATAAGTGAGACTACAAAATCAAATAAAGCTGAAACAATGAAAAATGAAGAGTTTAACTCCAAAAATAGAAAGGTAATTTATGTATGACTTTGTGTTTCAGTATTTTCTCAATTATTATATGCATGTAATTGTGTTAATATTCAGTATTATGTGATAGTCTAATGTAATACAATATGACAGTTCTCAGATGCCCTACGGAAAGAGAATATTACTGTGATTTGTGATAGAATTTGAGATAACTGTACAAGAAACTATTGTACCTTAGATTTTAAGATATATTTTATTAGTGTAAATATATTTTTTATAACTGAAAAATCCAGTAAAATAGTATGCTCATGTTCTGCAGGTTCTCTGGATGAGACATAGTGTTTGGGTACAGCAGAACAGCTTATGCTTAAGAATGTCGCTGCCCATAGTTCATTTGTTCTGTGGATACATTGGAGAATCCCCTTCTAGGGCTCTTGCTCCCTTTTGAAAAGTATTTATGTCATCTTGGTTTGCTTCTCCTTTCCATTCTTCCATTTTCTTTTTGATACCAATAAAATTTTCTAAAAATCAAATAAAAAATTTGTAAAATGTGAAAAATTATATGTTAAATACTTACCAAATATATTGCAATTAATTGCTAGGTACTTTGGTTCTCTTGTACTTTATTAACAGACAAGTTCTACTTCTAAAAATATATCCAAAGCGAAACAGCTGATTGAAAAAGCAAAGGCTATACGGCAAAATAGATCAAAGATTAATGAAGACTTAGCAACTCCCGTGAGGCGCTCATCTCGACAGCGAGCTCTTGCTGAACAGAAGAAACTACAAGAAGATGAAGTAAGCCTGTATGCTCTGTAGGGGAAAAATTTATTTTGATGTTTTTATGATTTATTTGAGGAACAAAAATGTTCTTTTGAAGAATCAAATACAGTAGATTTCTATGCAATGGTGTAGTAAATGTCAAATAGTAAAATAACTGCCAGGCATAGACGGGAAAGCCCGATGCAGATGTATGAAATGCAGCAGGTGGTCACACTTCTGAAGTGACTGTTCCTCTTTCTTAATGGGCAGCAAGGTGTCTTGTTCCAAATGTGTATGGTTTAGACGTTTGAATTGAGCCAAGAGTAATTCTGGCCTTTGTTTATGTATTGGAGATCTTATTCTATATACTATTTATCTGTAGACAGCAGTCATAAAAGTACTGTATAATCTTCAAATTACCTTTGCTAACCTCTAAGCGCTCTAGCAGTTTCTTCAGTTTTCTCAGTACTGATCACTATATTGTATTGTTAATAATGGAGGAAAAGTTGTGTTTCCTTTCTTATTTGCTTGCCCTCTAGGAATCAGTAATAATTTTAGATTCAAGCCCGAGTAATGCCTCTACTACAGTGCAGAATGTGAAGCAAAAGAATCTTCGGAGCTTAAATGATGTTTTGGGGAAAAAGTCTAGAAACTTGAAGATTGCGAAAAAGTCAAATGGTAATTGGGTTTTACTGAACGTGTTTTAATTTTTATTACAGTTATTGACTATTGTAACTTAATTTTATAAATCTGCCTTTGCAGGACATTCATCTTTTCTTTTTTTTTGGTATACTATTCCAAAATATACCTTTTAGTTTTATGATATGAGTTAATAGTGTAGAGGTTATTTACATGCGCTGCTTTGATTTTTCTTCATTCAGGGAAAACTCTGTTTGAAAATCTGCCAATAGTATACCGTGCTTTGTTGCCTTCTATTTTAAGGTTTGGGGGATTTTTTTTAATGTTACAGAAAATTATGTCTGTAATGATGAAATAACTAGAAATAAAACTTTAATCAATTTTGTTAAAATACTTAGCTTTCCCTTAAGAAAAGGAGATTCCTTAATGTTATTAAATGGAGCATACAGATAATGAACAGAGAAGCAAGGTTAGAATCCTGTATTGGTGCTAATCTAGTAATGATTTTCTTTTTTTTAAAGGAAAAGTGGGATATCCACCTTCCTGCTTAGGCAGAAATGCTCAAAACTCTGCAGGTGAACCAGTTGTGATCTTTGATGAAAGCAGGTCAGTTTTCAAGATTATAGTTGCTTAAGAATCAAAATATATTTTAAGGTTACTTCAACATCCTCTCATTTTACAAATTTAAATACACTTTTTGAAATGCGGTATAAATGTTCATGGGTTTTATACTGATCAATATGTTAATCTGCTTGCAAAATTTTGGGATATTTTTTGAGAGTTCCTCAACCATTGTTGAGCCATTCTAGATGGTTGGAAAAATAGTCGATGATTAAAAAAAAAACCTATATAAAAATACAAACCCAAAGAGGATTTTTTTCCCATTAAAATCTCTAACACAAAATTTAAATGTAAATTTACTAAATTAATTTAATTTTAGCAGTTGTTCCAGACTATTTCTAGCTTGTGTGTAGAAGTGAATGTGATTAAATTCTCTTGTAAGCCTTACGGAGCTGGTAGTTCTAATGATTTTATTTTTTTTTTCCATTTCTATTTTCACTGAAGCCAAGATGCATCTGAAAATTCTCACGATGATGATCAGTTCAGAGCAAAACGTGAATTCTTGATGAGTGGATTGCCAGAGTCACTGAAAAGACAGATTGCAAAGAAAGCAGCAGCAATGGAAGCGTACTCTCTTGCAAGTTCATGTTTTAAGACTGTTGTCCATGTACAGCAAAAGGATGACTGTAAGCTTTTGTTCAGCCACTGTGTAAATGTATATAATAGTTTCTAGTAAATCTGTGCAGAAAAGAAAAAACTTGAACTTACTGTTAACGACTGGAATAACTGGCAGTTTCCTACTTACAAGCTTCAAGTGAGATAGTTTGGAATATAAAATTTACAAATTGGTGCTAAAGTAACGTATACGTTTATGGGTGAGGATGCAAAATTCTTAATATTTAGTCAAAAAAGTTAGACTATCAAGTTCCAGTTTGGAGAATAAAGATCATGTTGGACTGATTGGGGCAGAAACCAATTCCTTCTGACAAAGGCAAATATTTCTCAAAAGAGAAAAGAACAGCCCATTTCTTTCCACTGAGGGAGTGTGCTGCAATGTCCTTATCAAGGGCATGACGGAAAAGCCGAAGGTGGAATAGCACTTAACAGAGGTCATATTTGCAAACCAACCAACAAACAAACGAACGTAATCCCTGGTGAACATCTGTCCTACAGGGACCCAGTGAGGCCACAGGTTGTTATTTGGAGCAAGCAGAGCCCAGGAGCAACTTACTGGAGAAATGTTGTAGGCAAAAATGTGCAAATTGGTTCTGCTTGTGGAAGGTGGAACTAATAAAGATAAAAAGTTGATGCAGTGTAAGTTAAATAAGCTTGGCTTGGACATGATAAAGCCGTAGTTAAAAGCATTTACTCTTATCTACTCTAGGATGCTTTTGTCTGTGACGGTACCTCTGTTAACTAAAGTTTCTTCTTGTTTTGTTTTGGGTGGGGATTCTTTTGTAGGTTATCCAATGTGGAAATTGAAATCACCATCATGTCCTTTATTAACTAAGCTAAGAAAACTGAATACCGAAGTAACTAACATCACAAAAATTACTCTCTCACTTGGTGAATTTTCTACTGTGAACACAAAACTAACTGGAAACTGTCCTGCACCTGTGGTTAGTACTTTTCTTGTGTTACAAGAAAAATGAAAAGAAAACAAATTGCTTTTTCCTTCCCCTTGTGTGTGATTTACCCATTCTGCATTGTAACATTGGACAGTTCTCAAGGCTTTCTGGTAATCTCTGAGATAACAGGACAGCTACCAATTTAAATTATGCAAAGCTGTCACTGTTATTCTGTGTAATGTTTTCAAGTAATTTTGTGTGTGTGTGTGTATTACAGCTCTCTGGCCACCGACCGGTTTTTCCTGATATATTCAGGGAAGATTTACTAGATGAGATCATGTCTCCTAATTCTCAATTTCCTGTGAGAGAATACTTCTACAAGTTTATGAAAAGGCAAATGGAACGGATGGTTTTTGAAAACAGCATACAAGGT
The DNA here is from genome assembly GCF_963921805.1 of Phalacrocorax carbo. Classification (NCBI taxonomy): domain Eukaryota; kingdom Metazoa; phylum Chordata; class Aves; order Suliformes; family Phalacrocoracidae; genus Phalacrocorax; species Phalacrocorax carbo. The sequence continues at coordinate 5,231,094 of NC_087528.1, forward strand.
TAGTAATCTACATAGAGAAAAATAAACTCACTCTCACTCTCTCTGGCATAAAATGGCAACTTGGAATTTCCAGAAATATGTCAGTGAAGGAATACTGTTGTTGGAAATAAATTGGTCCTCACATTTTAGGTCATTTTGACAAAATTCTTCAATTACGGCTTAAACAAATGTACGGTTATAATGGGTGTAGCTTGAAATTTTAAAAGGATGTAATTTTTTTTTTTTCTTAGAGAGTAGAGATGGCACTGCAAATTCTGAGGTAAATCAGAAACGTTCTGACAATTGGAAGGAAACTAAGAGGAAAAGGAAAGAAACAGAAGACCACAAATCAAAAAGAAGAAAACAAACTGAAGGTACAGAGATTGAAATAAAATCCAGAGTTTCCAGGAACCTTATTTCTCCTGTGTCTGGAGGAAAACAAGCAGAGAAAGGACAAGCCACGCATTTAGGAAAAAACAAGACCCAGCAACCAGATGTTACAACAGAAAACACTGAATATTTATCAGAGCCAAATGCACTTTCAGGTACCTTCATTTCCTGCCCGATTTTAATTCTCTTTGCATTGAGGGAACGTATATATGACGTACGTCAGCTTTCCTCTGTGAGGCAAATATCATATCTAGTCTTAATATTCTACTAGACTTGATCGAGTCCTTTGCATGAAGAACTATTTAAAAATGGATAATATTTTTTCTGTAGGTGTTGAAAAGGAAGACGTGCTCTGGACAGAAAAATACCAGCCTCAAGATTCCAGTGAACTTGTAGGGAACAAGAAAGAAATTGAAAGGCTACACAGGTCAGAATTGGGAGCGTGGATCCATTCTTAAAATAACTCAAAACATCGTATTACTTGATTATGCTGAAAAAAGCGAAGTCAATTGTTTTACACTATGCATGAATAATGCTTGCAGGGTGTATGTGGCTTTTATTTTGGTTTACTTTGAAAAAGTTGCAGAAACAAATTGTCAGTTGGTGTGAATGATCTTTTGGTCATAGTTTCTTTTACAGTAATACCTTGGGATGGTACAAAACAAAAGCACACATGAATTGCTACATTAGGCTGTGGGATAAAATGAAATACTTAAGTAACTAATGTCCGTACAATTTTAGCAAAAATTGTTTTTTGTCAGGTTGTTTAAGCTTACGCACTATGAATGAGAGGTAGCAAGTTACCAGTACTTGCCTACTCTTCCCTACAAGTGTGCCTGATCCTGATCTCAATGCACTGCCTCTGCTTTTGACAGTAACTTAGTGCTCAAGTGCATCTAATATATTGTGCTTTCAGTTAATTTTTCTGTATGGGTTTAAGTTATTGTTGTGGCTTCTATGTATAATTTAAAGATCCATTGAAAAAACAACACTAAACTATGAATGAGATAGCATTTTCCACAGTAGTTTACCAAGTGACTTTTCTCTATACCAATCAGCTAATCGATTGGAGAATGAAGAAGGAATCCTTTTTTACAAAAGAATCAAACACCCTGAACAATTTTTTTTAATCTAAAAGTACTTTATAAGTTTCTGAGAGGAATGACAAGTGGCTGATGTTCCCTAGTTTTATGTTGTGTTCCATCTGAATTTGATTCATTTTATTTAGCAGTAATTTTTATTTTTTGTTCTGTTCGTTCCTTTTATAGCTGGTTAAAAGAATGGAAAAAAAGAGCTGATTGGGAAGAAAAAAGAACTCAGAAAGGGGAAAAGGAGGACAAAGAGCATGAAGGTGCTGATAGAATTAAAAATAATATATATAGCTTCTCTTTGTTAACATTGGCATAAAAATGACATGAGTCCTTTCTTTTCTCTTAAATAATTCAACAGGTTCTTTGGACAGTCTTGACTTTAAAGATAATAAATCAGAGATTGAAGAAGAGACTACCCTTTGCAATACAGTTCTGATAACAGGCCCACCAGGAGTGGGGAAAACTGCTGCGGTATATGCTTGTGCTCAGGAGCTTGGTTTTAAGGTTTGTGGAGTCCTTTCCTCAGTGCTATTTTTCTTATTTGTGACTAGTGATATGAAAGCATTCTTAATATAAGATGTCTAAAATTTTTTTCATGTAAATTAAATACCATTGCAGATATTTGAAGTTAATGCCTCTTGCCAGCGTAGCGGTAGACAGATACTGTCTCAACTAAAAGAAGCTACTCAGTCTCATCAAGTGGACAAGAAAGGCGTTAATGCACATAAGCCTTGCTTTTTTAACAGTTGTAGCAGTGCCAAGTCACCAAGTAAGTTTCATGGTTATATCTGAGGTTTTCTTGTTTGGGGGTTTGGGGGGCCTTTTTGGCTTTGGTGTTTGTTGTTTGTTTTTTTTTTATGTTTTGGGTTTTAGGAACTAAGTTCCCAAAACAATTTTTAGACATCAGTTGTTTAAAGAAACTGAAATTTGCTATCTTTATCTAGCCATAATAATAAGAAAAGTTCTGTTGGTTAACACAACTACATCCCAAATTAAATAATGGCTTTATCAAAAGACTGACTCTTGATTATCTTAAGTTATTTCTGTAATGGTGGAGTAAGTGCTATGGCACTTGAATAGAAAGTTGAATGGAAAGCGTTCCTTAGAACAGGAGTGAAGTAAAATAAGCAGAAATCAGCACAGTAAACCTGTCTGTACTAGATACAAAACTGGGATTTGCTCTAAATCTGCCTGAGAAATGTCAGTTTGACATTACGTTTCTAGCTTAAGTTAATATAAAACGTATCTTGCAGAAAAAATGTATTCTCCAAAGAAAGTTATTTCACCAAGAAAGCCTCCGCTGTCACCAAAAGGAGGAGGATTAAAACGAAGCTTGCCCCCTAAAACACTTGCAAACTATTTCAAAATTTCTTCCAAATGTAAAGGGAATGATGGAGTAGTAACATCTCAAGAAAAAAATAAAGGTATGTATCACTATTTAATAATTAGTTACCATTGGAGATGGAAGTGCTAGTGTGTGGAGAGAATAGAGCACACTTATGACACACCAACTGCCAGTAAGAGTTACTTAATGCATCTCAGATACTTAACTCCATAGAAAATAGTCATTAATCTGTGTTACAGGAGAGTTAACTAGGGTACAGACTATCTGAAGTTCAGCAGGCTTCCCGTAGTTGTTTGGGTTTGTTTGTGTTTGGGGTTTTTTCAGAGCGTTTAGGTAAAAGAATATAAATTAAAGTCTGTCTCTAGAAAAACACACCTCAGTGTTTAGATTACCTCAGCACCTGTTTCAGGTTGGTGTGGAATGGTCATTGTGCTAGGTGGTTGTCATGGAAGATATATTTCTAAATGTTTCATGGGATCAGGAAGTCTCAGACAGGTTTGTAGAAAGGAAATAGTATATTTGGACAATGAGTATTTTTGCACAGACAATACAGAGGAATGCATGAGCAAAGTGCTGGGCTGAATTGGGGCAATCAGGTCTAGTCCTTGTCTCTTCAGGCAGTCATATTGCACCGCCTTGAAGGACATATCCACTCCATGCCCCCGAGACATCATAGGTCACAAACAGGTTAGGTGCAGAATTAATTCTATAAATAGTCAGCTCTTCACCAACCACTGAATTCCCAACAAATTTGTTGCAATATTTTTTAAACAGGAGACATTGGATGTGGGTCAGATTTCTAAGTTTGTGTCAGTGTAGATTTTCTTAAGCACTTTAGACATGGGGTGTTTTTGAAACCAGTGTCTAGAATGCATGTCAAATGGTTTCAGTCCTTTACTTCCTGCTCAATTCTTTGCCCATCTGCAGCAAATACTCAGAAATCATGTGAAGAAAAGAAAGATGCTCCAGTTAAGTCAATAAACAAAGAAGTAGAAGGAGGAGAACACAACAGAAAAAGTGCAACATCCCTCATTCTTTTTGAAGAGGTAAAATTCACGTGAAATATACTGATGAGAGCAATATGTTCTTTCATTATGTTTAAAGATTTTAACTTTTTTCTCTTCCTCCTTGAGACTTCTAGGTAGATTCAAGTGTGAGGATTATCAGCTTCTTAAAAATTAATTTGGGGTTTAATGATTTCATCCGCATGAGTACGTTTTTAACTATGGATCATTATTTAAAACAAAATAAAAAACTATCATCAATCAGCAGTTGTTCACTGTTGGAACAGTTTGCAGGATTCTGCTAATTTAATTCCTTTGATTATGCCAAAAGGCTGTGTTTATAATTTTACACTACATAAATGCACTGAGACACTTTAAAAGTCACCATTAACACCCAGTAATTACAATATCTAAGCCCACGTTAAATTCTTTTCTTTAACCTCTTGCCTAAAAATGTCCTGGAGTCTTAAATTAAAAATACAAAATTGCAGCCAAGAATGCAATTTGAAGTACATAAAGGAGGTATAGCACTGTTGCCAACTGTGGGTTGATTTACAAATCACTGGTGCAATTCTATTAAAAAGAAAAAAAGCAAACTTCAAAAGCCACCTGGACATGGTCCTGGGTGACCTGTTGTAGATGACCCAACTTGAGCAGGGGGTTGGACACGGTGACCTCCTGAGGTCTCTTGTAACCTCAGGCAGCCTGTGGTTTTTGTAAGCTTCAGCACAGAAGACTCTGATCAAAGTGTTGTGTGCTAACAAGTGAGCTTGGCCTGAAGTGTGTATGCTCCAATTGCCCATGCATGTTCAAGAAACCTGCATTAAGTCTCACTCAGTCACTGCAGTATGACTGCATTCACAGCTTGTAGCTATTGTTAAAGCTACTGGAATTTTACACTTCATTTGCTGTCTGTAGGTAGATATAATATTTGACGAAGATGCAGGATTTCTAAGTGCGATAAAGACATTCATGGCAACTGCAAAGAGACCTGTAATTCTTACTACCAATGGTGAGTAGTGTTTGTTGCAGTAATTAGGCTTTACAGACAGAAGAGCCTCTCTTAATAAGATGGTTTAAATGGTGATGGTTGAATACAGTTCCTAAATTTAATATTAAATGAGTGGAGACTATAAAGTGAGTATTTTAATATTTCAGTAAAGATACTGGCTGCTCTAATGGGTCAAGAAAATAATTAGTGTTGAACATAATGTCATGACAGTTCACTGATACCTCTTTATATAGATCCAACATTCAGCTTAACGTTTGATGGCTGTTTTGAAGAGATCAACTTTAGTACCCCTTCCTTGGTAAGTCTGTGTTTGGAAACGCGGATATGTCCTAAGCAAGTAATTTTCAGCTCATGTAAGTTTGAAATTTAAATGTTGGTGTAGGTTTATCTTTATCTGATGTAATATATCTGTTTCATCAGAAGACTATTTTTCCGTGTAAAGGATTCTGTGCAAGGATGTGTAGGGTATATTTATCTTTCCATGTAGAATTTTTATTACTACCCTAGAAGATTTATTTTCCTAAGCAGTTATTGTTTGAGAGAATTGCCGTAAGAACATCACTTCATCACTTCACTTAGTTTTTAGGATGTAGTAAATAATTTCATAAGTGATGTATCTAATAGTTTTGATCTGAAGGCTGTCTATGCCAGTATTGGTTCCTTCATTAATAAGTACAGGAACTATTCAAGGAATACTATGGGTTATTCCTTTAATGTAAACACTAGTATTCTGTATAGCAAATAAAACTAAGAATTATATGAAAAACCTAAATAAATGACAATCAAAAGGAACTAACTTTTCAGAAGGGGAATTTTCTTAATGTGAAATTGAAAGTCTTTTGGGTTACTAGACAATTGCAGAGTAAAAGAAAGAAAGAAAAACCTTTAAAATTAATATAGCTCACTAAAACCTGTTCACTGGTGATGAGAAGCAAGGTTTATGTGGTTTCAGGAACATAACCAAAATATGTGTGGTTTTGTTTGTTATTGATTAGTTTAATTTCTAAGTTTAATTTAAATCTCTGATGTGGACTGTTTAGATTTGGTACAGTATTCTGCTTTTCTACAGAGGTTTAAATGGAACTGTAATTTAATAAACTTATCTTCTGTATTAAAAGGAAAAATCTATTGCTAGCGTAAATTGAATAATTTGTTTCTGTGTGACTGTTGAGTCTGGTAAGAGTTGTTTTCAGTGGTCTTTGTCTAACTTCTGTTTAGATAAATGCTGCTAGCTATCTTCAAGTGCTGTGTCTGGCTGAGAATCTACGAACGGATGTAAAAGACTTAGCTGCTCTGTTAACCACAAATAACTGTGATATCAGACAAAGTGTTCTCTATTTGCAATTTTGGGTTAGAAGTGGAGGTGGATGCTTGAAAGACAAATGTTTGGAACATCGTGGTAGGTTGATTTAATTACAAAAATCTCCATCTTAACATTGGTTTGATTTAATCAAACTATTCTTAAACATGGATGAATAGTTGGTAACTTTCTGTAGGACCCCTAAACATTTGGGTAGGGTTTGGGGTGGTTTTTTTTTCGCCTATTTCAAAGCCTTGTATATATGCATAAGGAACTAAAAGTTTGGGGTTTATTGCACCTGTTTATTACCCATCATTATGATACTTAATTGTCTCCCTTTCCTCTTCTGAGTAGCTGTCATGGTTTAATCCTAGCCAGCAACTGAGCACCACCTAGCCGCTCGCTCACTGCCCCCTCGGTGGGATGGGGGAGAGAATTGGAAGAGTAGAAGTGGAGAGAAAAGGAAAAAACCAAACCCAGACTTGTGGGTTGACATAAGGACAGTTTAACAACTGATATAAAATAAAATAGTAATAGTAATAATAAGAATAATGATAGAAGAATATACAAAGCCAGTGATGCACAATGCAATTGCTCACCACCTGCCAACTGATGCCCAGCCTGTCCCTAAGCAGCGGCCCCAGCCACCGTTCCCCTAGTTTATATCCTGAGCATGATGTCATATGGTATGGAATATCCCTTTGGCCAGTCGGGGTCAGCTGTCCCAGCTATGGCCCCTTCTTCTTCCCAGCTTCCGTGTACCCGGCAGAGCGTGGGAAGCTGAAGAGCCCTTGACTTGGTGTAAGCACTACTGAGCAACAACATCAGCGTGTTATAGCAACATTATAGTATAGCACTTAAGTACAGCATACTAAATCCAAAACACAGCACTATACCAGCTACTAGGAAGAACATTAACTCTATCCCAGCCAAAACCAGGATGGTAGCAAAATTGCGCAGAGCAGGGAGCCAGTAGTAGTTTCCTTCAACTCAGAGTTTGCAGTACTTTATCCATTTAGCTGAGTTGTAGATAATTCACCTGGAAGAAGCAAAACTGAAAAAAGGAGAAAAATTGGACAGCTAGCAAGCGGGCAGCAAGGGCAAGAACTTGGTGCCAAAGGATACAGGAGGAGTATCCCCAACAGGTGTGGGTGAGTGGGACAGCGTGTAAGCAAGCAACAGAGAGAGACTAGTGGGGCATAAAAGGAAGAAGAGACTATTTCAAATGGTTCCTTGCAGAGAAGGGAAAGTGGGCAGGTTGGTGACGCTTAAAGGAATGAAATGCATGGGGGGTGGGGATGAGTAACTTCAGTTGCTGTATTCATTCAGAAATGCAGCAAGAGGTGACAGTTACAGTACCCTTTATAAAAGGAATTGAGGCAAAGGGGAAAAATCAATTTTGTGATGCAGTTTTTCCTTTTCAAGTAAAGCGTGTTATCTTTGTGCAGGAGGAGATGAGACAAATAAAGTAAATCATGTAATTCATTCTGAAAAGACCACTGATTCCAAGATTGAGTTTTCTCAAGCTGATGCATGTCTTCAGGAGTTCCCCAAATGTGATACAGGCTGTGTAGAGACATTGCTTGGCCTTAAGAATATCCTGTTGCCTTCAGAAGATTTGTTTACATTTCTTAAGGTATTTTTGTAGTTGACTAGCTAATACTTTGAATGCTTGTTGGATAATTGCATGTAATCATCACTACAAATAGCATCTTCTTAGAAGCAAATCTTTATCAAAAGGTTTGTTGTAGAAAGTAGGGGATTCTGTTGTTGATAAGCAAAAATCTGAACTGGGGCGGTCTTCTGCAATCAAAACAGTCCCTCACTTCATAAATGCAAAGCTAGGAGTATGAGATTTTCTGTAATAACTTGGGGGTTTTAAAAATATTTTTATATATTAATTGTTCACGATTATTATTTTGCAGCACAAAATCACAACCATGGAGAAATGGAGTAAATTGATGCAGCTTCTTACAGAATTTCAGATGAAGAAAGTGGATTTTATATATAGTAATCTTGAACTTATTCTTCCCTTACCAGTCCAAGTTCTTTCAAACCAATCTGAAGCCTCTAACTCTATACTTGAAAGGCCTACTGTAGTTTCTTCAAAAAACAGATCTACTAACAGTTACTGCTCCGGAAAGAGTAGCCCTGGAAAAAAGTCTAAGAAAACAAAGAACCGGAAAAGGCTTGATATATTGGATGATAGTGACTTATTTGATACTGGACTGAACTATTCGGCTGAATTCATAACTTTGCCATCGGATAGTCCTACATCACGTGGTGAAGTGAATAAAGAGGAATCAAAATTGTTGATGAATAAAAAAGAAGAAGAAATTAAAACTAAAACCTCAGCAAATGAGAAAAGGTCTGTTCTTGTCTTTCAGTGTTTGAATTCACTGACTGAATTTGTGGAGAATATGTCTTTCTTGGATTGCTGTTTAAACACTAACACCAAGGAACCACTGGAGTTTTCTAAAGATGAAGGATTTAATTGGACAAATAGCAAAATCAAAAATGGTCTTTGTGATGAATTCAGTATAGAAAATACTGATTGGTGGAGTTCCCAGAGCTGTAGTGAAATAAAGGCAGCTATTGAAGCACTCAGTTATAACAAATGTTCTGTTAATATTTCACAAAACTTGGAATCATCTTTGAGTACCAGTAAAACACCTGAAAGTGGCCAACTGGAGGGACTTACTTTGCATATCTCAAACACAAGAAATTATGTCTCCTTCAGTCAGTCGGCTGATTCAAGGTAAGACTGCTAATATTTCTGGAATATGATGCACTTATTTGTCAAGGAAAGCATTTCACAGGGTGTAGGACTGTTTCAGATATTACATATATACATTCATACCAAGAAGAATGTTGTCAGTATGTCTCAAATGCTGGAATATGTTGTTTACTTTGGTTAAATAAGCTTAAATTAACTGCTTGGCAATCTCTGAGAAAAGTGACTTTTCTCATTTGAATAGCCTGCCTATAATGTTATTCAGGAATGGTAGCCTTCATCTGCTCCATTTACTTTAGAAACAAACAAACAAACACCACAAACACCAAAAGAAGAACAAAAACCTAAAGGAATGGCTTTTTCAAGACCGATGGACTGAAATGGATTCTGCAAGTACTAGACATGCAAATTTTTCACCCAGTGCCTGGTCATATTGAGTCTGTATTAAACGCGTAGTTGTTGCTTGACGAAGACCTAACAAAATTCAGAGCAAAGTTACTGCAATTTTTTGGTAATGACATATGCTAATGAAGAATAACCTTTAATGCATTACAAAAGATCAAAGAATACACTGCTGCTAGCAACTGTAGATCTGAAAGATTGTTTTTAACATAAAAAAGTCGTTATATGTGAAATTGGCATAACAGGTGAATAAAACCTATTCAGATGTCTGAATAGGAAAATAGCTTAACTTTATTTCTGTAAGTCAGCACCCAGGGGAGCAGTGTCAAAATGGAGGTAACCACCTAACCTGTGACCAGGTTTGGCCAGTATGTCACGAGTTAACACGCTGGATCCGATAGTGACATTCTGGCAAATAGCAATCTCGTGACACTATTTTTGGAAGACCACAAATGCTTACATTGTCTAATGGACATACTAACCTTCACATACATAACTGGATTGTGAAGACTTCCCCAGATTAGACTCCGTAGTTAAGCTAAGAATGTTGGCCAAACGAACTACTGTCCCTCCCGCTTCTGTCTCTGAGTGCAGCTTTGGTGGCGTGTAAGCAGCACTTGGTCAAAAGTTGCAGGCATCTAATCCATTGGGATGCAGTTTTGGACATCAGTATGCTTAATGGAGTTTTAAACCAGTGGACTTGATCTTAAAGGAAGAAAATAGGGACTGTACATTGTTGAATAATGAACAATAAAGCTTCATTCTCCATTTTAGCATTCACAAAAAAGCACAGAAGAGGCTGGCAGTCATCACAACTGTATTTTCCAGAAGCCCTTTAAACCTGGGTAATAAGCAGGCCAGCGTACTTGAATACCTCCCCGCTCTTCGCAGTATCTGTAGGTCTGAGAACCTTAAAGAGCAAGGGAGGACTAAAAGAAGGTAAGTGTGTTGGTTTTCCTAACCCTTGCTATATTTCAATATACAAGGTAAATAAGATTGTTAATAAAATACTTTGTCAAATAAATCTAGACAAAAAAGGTTGTTGTTTGCCTGGCTAAATAACAACAGTATTGCCTTGTATTTGGAAGTAACTTTGTTCCCTTATAGTCACTTTTACTTTTATTTTTATAGGTTCTTGCACTATCTTGAAGGGATTCATCTCGAAATACCCAGACAAATGCTAAACAAGCTGTCTTTGGACTTCCCTTCAAGTTGCTAACACCAGAAATAATTTGTGCCTAATGGTGGTATTCTCACCATAGTTTGATTTTTTTTTTTTTGAAACCACATTATTTTATTGTATATTCAGAGCCATTTGTATATTAAATTTCTATAAGTATTTAAAATAATGTATATATCTATTGTCATGATATTGCTTTCCACAACTGAAATGTGGTTTGTTTGGTGCTTGTCCAATAAGTGCATTTATCATATTAAATGCACTAACTAATTAACGGGGACTGTTTCATACTATTTGTAATTTGTGTACCATTACCAAGAACTCCTTTTGTAACGACCGACTGTCACAACTTCCACAGCAAAGTTGCTTTTTTCTGAGACCATTTTATTAAAATAAGCTTGTTTCTTTCTAAATTTGCAGTTAATTGTTAAATAACCCAGGGTGGGAGGGGGTGGGGAGAGGATGAGACAAGTTGTCTAAAACGTGAATGACTAAAAACAGCTCCTCACAATAACGACCGGGTAACAGTCTTTACAAGGCACTGTGCCTTGATGTACATATATTTGTATACATTAATTTCATTTTGTTATTTACAGCTGTCAGATCTGCATGTTAATCTCCTAAAAGGGTAGAGAAATTATTACTGTAGCTCAAGGTGGACCCAGAGATTAGGCAAGATTTTGTAAATAAAAATGATCCCAGTGTTACTTTGGTTTCAGTAATATTTAACTACTTCTAGTCTTGTATATTGTGTTATATTTTTATACTTCATTTTGTATTTGCCAAGACTTCAGCCACATTATTTGTGATTGAATCTGTTTTTATACATTAAATTTGTGAGACACTGCTACAACTCTGAGTATTTCTGTTGTATGAAATGTAACTTCATGTTTTCAGTTTATAAAGATGATGTTTAAGGGTTTTTTAACTGGAAATGTTTCAACCACCTTTATATTGCAGTTGGGCTGTTCCTCTTCCTCAAACTGAGTCAGAGTGTTGCTGTGCAGTGGTACCTCAATGTTTCTGTAATAATAAGGAAGGCCATTTTCTAGTACTTTCTCTTCTCATCTTATATTTTTAATGTCTTAAAGATGTCCAGGAATGAGAAATATTTATGAAAACGGTAAATTATTTTAAGCTTCTTCATTGTAGATAATAATCTTTATAGTTTACTTCATTCTTATTTGATAATTCTGGGCTACTGAAAGAGTAGTGGTGGCTGTTAAAATCTTAATGGGTGGTATTCTTGTATCAATGGTTTAAGCAACTCCTGTACATTTTTTTGTAAAAATAAACAATTTTTTAAAATTTTTAAAATAAAAACGTAAAAGTATATCTGTTCACTGCTTTATAAAGGCAATCTCAATCTAACTAGATTACAGTGGGAACCTACAGATATTGGAAACAGGCCTGATGAAGTATTATTATTTTAGGAAAATCATGGATAATTTAAAAGATATAAAGTAGAAAACAATAGGAGACAACTTACCTCCTTTTGAAATCAACTCTCTACCTTAAGATTTTTTTTCTAATAAAATAAACTTAATCAACTGCCTTCATTTTTTATGGAATCTCCAGGCTATGGTGTCCTAAAGGTAAGGTGGAATTCAAGTATTTCACTTCTTGATAAGATACTTGTGTGCAATTACCATGTAAAAACAACTCAAGCTTAGTTTGAATGAAAGATAAACTACTTGTGATTATTTATTTGAACTCTGATAAGCTAGCAACTTTGCATTTTTATGCATCAACTATGAGCATCTTTTGTATGCTGGAAGAATGCAAGTTTCCACAAGGGATGGGCTGGTCTTGAGGAAGAGAGGTTCGGGCCTGGTTTTGATTAACTCAGCTTAAAAGGAAATACTTCACAAAATCCATTCCAGTCTCCTACCTTTGATTCAAAATGTTTTCATGCAGTAGTTTGGGCCCTGCCTAGCACTGTATACTGCCCACCTAGCTAGCTTCTGTGTCTTACGCAGTAGGGCACATGCCATGGCTTCTACAGTGTGAAAGTGTAAAGTAAGAAAAGCCAAGATTTTCTTTGGAGCAGAAAACACCCTTTCTTCTAAAAACATAAAAATCAGCTTCAGGCAGGGCTGATTTTTTATTTCCTTTCTAGATACCTGGAAAGGAAAAAACAAAACCCATGCTTGCGATCTACCTAAACAAAAGAATTCAGTGGGACCAGAAGTTAAAAAACCCCTGGAGTTCCACAATGACTCTGCACCCTATTTAAGCAGTAGTTACTGCAAGTTGTACAATAACGTAAAAACAAAAAACCAACAAACACGTTGTTCTAGTTGAAATCCCAGTCAAATTTTAAGTTTTTATTTCTTTTTACTGTCATTCCAATATTGCTTTCTAGAATGTAAATGGAGGAGACATTATTCTACGACCCCATGGGTAATATAGAAAAAAGCAGTTAAGCGTTAGGCATGTTCTTGCAAGCGTATGCTGTGTTAAAACTGGGTGAGAGTAGGAGGATGGAAGGATCCCTTTACAAGCAAGACTACCTCAGTCTGTAACAGCCCTGAAACAGGGCAAGATGTATCTCGAGAGCCGAGGGCTGGGAAGGACATGTCCCTTGCAAGCTGCAGACAGAACCGAGCTCAGCCACCTGAGTACGACACTGAGAAAAATCGTGGGGCTACTGACCAATGTGGTTTTTTGGTCGTGAGTTTATAGGTTGCCTTGAATATAAATAACCATTGTGCAAATGTCATACAGATGGTCTTTTATATTTTACAGGATTCGTAAGGAGGACACCACAAAGATTAAGCTAGCAAAACAGCTTCAATGTAATCAATGTTTATATTGCAGTATGGCACAGTTCTTAAAAGGTAAGTGCTGAAAAGAGAGATTTTATGTGGGTAGTCAAACAATACCCAACTTTTCAGATATTCTGCTGCTGTTTATTTCATTACTTCACAATATTTAAAAAAAAAAAAAGGTACAACGCTCTTTAGTGCCTAAAAAGGTGGAAAAAATGTGTCAGTGCCTTCAACGGATAACACATCTCTGGATATAAGTAATATCCTGGATATAATATCCATGGATATAAGTAATATCCTGCAAAATAAGTAACTACACAGTGTTTTTACAAGATTATACATATACTTTACTACAGAATAATTGCATATTATAGTGCGCTATAGTAATGCAAGTTAACTATGCAAAGTTTAACCTGAAACTATAGTAAAATTAAAAATATTTTAATACCTTTTAACCTCCTTCTGATTTAATCTTGAAAATCTTTCCCTCACCTTAAAATTTCCTCATTTGTCTTTTTCTTTCCTTAAAAATCTGAACATTAGGTCGCAGACTTTTTGACATCGGCTTTACCTTGAAAGGGCCATTTTCATTAGGCTGTGCAAATCCTGAAATGCTCCATTTTTCCCTGTGTTGAGTGCTGCTGACAGGCTTTTCTCCTTGCAGCGCTTTGGTGTCACAGAGCTCCGTGTCAGGTACGGCGTTGAGCCCTCGCAGGGTGGCAGAGCTCTGCTGAGGGAAGCGTAACTCCCCTGCTCTGTGGGCTGTCGGTGTCTGGTGAACGGGTGCCCTTCTGTTAGGTAAAATTATTTTATGTATGTAAAAGCATTTTATTACTTTATATTATGTAAAAATATTTTTTAAGAGACACCCCTGAGGCGGAGTTTGCAGCAAACCAGCAGGCGCGTGGATGAGCCCCCCTCCTGCAAACAGGACCCCGAGTAAAGAGTTTTCAGAGGAGCCGCTCATAGCTCGTTGGGGGAGGCTTATCCCAGCTCGATCCAGCGCTGTGCAAAGAAAGGAGAAGGCTTATCTGCTCTGACAAGGGGCGGTGCGGGGCTGCTGGGCTGCCCGACCGTTACCGCCTCGCCGCGCGCAGCACCGGGGGACGGCGACGGGGCGGTTGTCACCGGGTCGGCCCTGCCCGGCGCCGCCGCGGACCTTGGCCGCCGCTCCGGCGGAGGCGGCCTGAGGGGCGGCACAGCGGCGCCCGCTGGGGCCGCGGGAGGGGACGGGGCGCCCCGGGCCGCGCTCCGGTTCCTCATTTTCCTGCCGGGGCTGCGCCTCACGCAGAGCTGCGCTCCGCGCCGAGCACCGAGCGGCGATGATGGACCGCGACCGCAACAAGACGCTGCTGCTGGAGCTGCAGAGGGCCGCCGGCACCGGGAACGACCGCTGCGCCGACTGCGGGGAGCCAGGTAAGGGCGCTCCGCCCGGCAGCGCGCACCGCCCCGCTCCCCTCCGCCCGCCCGGCGCGTTCCTGACAGGAAAGCGGGAGTGAGTGAGGGGCCCGGCGGGCCCCTCCGGCTGTGCCGCCGTCCAGGCGTGCGTCCGTCCGTCCCCGCTCAGCCTCCCGCCGTGCCGCTCTCTGCTTCCCTCAGCTCCCGAAGCGGGGCCCGCCGTCACCTTTCGCTTCACGTAGGGCGGAGGCGGGAGGCGGGAGCAGGTGGTTCCCCGCGGCGGGCCGCGCTCCGCCGTCCGGCTCCCGGCGGCGGCCGTTCGGGCGGGCCCCGCGGGGCGGCCGGGCTGCGGGCGGTCCCGGCACGGCTCTCCTCAGCCGGGCAGGGCCGGGAGCGGCGGCGGGAGCCCCGCGGGGCGCAGGGGGGGACAGCATGGGACGGGAAGTGGCCTCAGCGTCCCGGCAGCTTCCTCAGAGTTATTTGTAGTCGGTGCACAAGGCTGGAGGAGGGGAGCCCGCTGGGTGGCTTTCCAGCTCTGAGGGGAATGTCTCTGCACGGGGGTTTTGGCGCAGAGAAAGGCACCAAAGAGCCTCCCAGAAAGCCCGTATCAGGCCGGCGCCCTGCGCTTGTTCGAGGTGGGAGTCACTCTGGCCGAAGCGAGCAGCCTGTCGGTAGCCTACAGCAGCTGGGAGAGACGACAAGTAGCTTCTGTTTGATGCGATAAGGGAGAAGTGGAGGGCGACATGGTGAAAGTGGCTATCTAAGGAAACGGTCTTGCCAGAGCTCTGCTCGGGATGCCTCTCAGCATCGACTTGTCAAAGTCGCTTCAGGATGCAGCAGCAGGCAAAAGCATGCGCTTTCGTGGGCTGTGGAGACGACTCCTTGCTCTGGGTGGCTGTGCTGTGTCGTATGCTCAGTAGTGCTCACAGTCCACAACATCCTTCCATTGTTGATTCAGCAACAGCAGCTTTCCATGCAGAACTAATAATTAGCAGAGCTTTTACATCACCACCCGGCTGCCTGTGCAGTCACATTAATTTTTAAACAAATAGTCGGTGAAAGAGGCTACAAATGCAGGGGCTACATTATTCATTGGGGAAAGCAGGTGCTGTTCCTCTGAACACAGTGAAGTGACAGCCATAAACAATGGAGTGGGATTTGATGTATTATAATGTGCAAAGCCTGGGCTGTGCATCAGATGGGCTTTTTTGCCCTTGCTGTGTCTTTTCCCATGCATTAGTTCATTCTTTTTGTTTGTACCTAGATCCAGAGTGGGCTTCTTACAAACTTGGAATATTCATTTGTTTGAATTGCTCTGGAATCCATCGCAACCTTCCTCAAATCAGCAGGGTCAAATCCCTTCGGCTTGACTTCTGGGAGAACGACCTTATAGAGGTACAGAGGAAAAAGCAGTAATTCACTTTTTTCCACATTTCACCATAGACTCCTCTGCCTCATCTTTCTTATGTCGTCCACCATGGACAGAGGAACAAAGCCACACAGAGCAGTGTTAACTCCATGGGTAATTTTAGGATTTTTTTTTAATTATCTGCTCAATCAAATTACAATGATAGGTGTTATAACAGGTGCTTTTAACAGCCTGCAGTGTATTTTTTTTTATTAGAACACAGTAACTCCTCATTCTGGTTTAGAAGCCCACAGATATTTCCAGATAGTATGTTCTATTCGGTGATCAACATACCTTTCTTAAATATTGTTTCAGCCTCTCATCTTTCAGTTGAATTTTGCTAATAATATAATCACAGTTAATGTCTAGGAGGAGGAGAGGAAGGTATAAGGAGATCATAAATACCTTTTCTCCTAATTTTCTTTTGTTCTTGTAATAACAACCGCAACCTTGCATTCCTCCCCATCTGGTTCAGAACTGTAAATACTGAAAAAGGCTCCGCCACCTAAAAAGTGCAAACTATAGTGCCAAAGGGAATTTATAATCATATATATAGATGCACTGAGAGTTATGGCAAGACTGAGCAAAAAGTGCAGTGCTCCGTTTGATACAAGGTTAATTTTATGTTCCTGACATGGTATTGATTTTGTAGTTGCACACCTAACTGTAACTCCTCTTGTATTTCAGTTTATGAAGACGCATGGGAATCTCTGTGCCAAAGCTAAATATGAGGCGAAAGTCCCTCCCTACTATTACATCCCTCGTTCCCATGATTGCTTGTAAGTTGATGATGTATTTACTGCTGCAGACTATTGAACTACTGCTTTCCTCTACAGGTCTCTTTGGTTGGTTGGTGAAAATAGAATAGAGGCAGATCAGCTTTATCCATGTTTTCCTCTTTCAGGGTTTTAAGAGAGCAATGGATTAGAGCTAAATATGAGCGTGAGGAATTTGTTGCCACCCAAGTCTGCCAAGATCCTTGTTCTGCAGGTAAGAGTTAGGATTGTCAGGGAAAAGGTGTTACTCTTAAGGCCGACAGCATAGTGTTATGTTTGCGACTTCGAAGATCTTTAAGGTTGGCTTGTCATATTTGAACTGTTGGATGTGTGCAGGCCTTGCTTTGAGTCTAACTTTGAGAAGAAACTCCTAAAAAAAAGGCACCTAGACAAGTGCAAGGGTGTATTCAGATCTTACAGTTGTCTAGTTCTCCACTGATTTTTTCATATGAGGTGAAAATACTCAGGTGAAGAAGAGGCTTGAAAATCTGTGCCATTTAGATAATCACCATTTAGATAAACAATGCTGCTATTGTGCTGCCCTTCTCTGACACATATCTTGGCCCAATCTGCAGGTAGCCGTGAAGGATTCCTCTGGAAGCGTGGGCGGGAAAGCAGACAGTTCCAGAAGAGACAATTTCTCCTATCAGCAAGGGAAGGGGTGATGAAGTACTACATCAAAGAAGTGAGTTCTTCAGCCAGAGTTGGCTGAGGTAGCTGGTCAACATCCAACCTCAGACCCTGCTCTTCACCAGCAAAATCCAGCATAAATAGCTTTGTCTCTAGTTTTGCAGCCAGGCTAGCCTGTGTTTGGAGCAGCCCAGATGTTTCCCCATTAACATTATGTGGTATCTTAGGCAATTGCTCTTTTGGATTTAGCCCTTTTCCTCATCCCTTATCTTAGCCCTGCAGCCTCCTTTTGCTTAGTGAACAAAGGAAATGTATAATAGCAGTTGAACAGCAAGATGAAGAAGAGATCTGTCAGCAGCTGTTACCTCTTATATTACCAAAATATTCTCTCATGAACTGCTGCAGCATCATCCTCAACATTTCTCTCTTATGTGGGAGAGTGTAGCTAATTGTTCTCCAACTATGAGGCTGGAGACAGAACCTGTCCCTTGCAATTCAGACACATCCCTCTCAAATAGCGACCAGCATTTGTCAAGGAAAGTGAGTCACTCTTTGCAAGTGATTTTATGTAGCATGTAATTAAGGCTTTATATTTCAGATACATCCAATATTCAGATATTTTAGGATGCCCACTTTCTCTTTAGTAGGGATCTAGTTCTCATACAGCTAATCTGTCCTCCATTACCTTCCCTGAGAGCACTTTAATACAGTGATGCTTTTCATTTCACAGTCCAGAGGTCCAAAAGCCATTATCAGCATTGAGAATCTGAATGCAATGTTCCAGACAGAGAAAATCCAACATGCTCATGGGCTGCAGATCACATACAACACAAACGGTCAAACAAGAAACCTTTTTGTCCATCACGAAAGTGGAAAGGTGAATACCATGGAGATATTGGAATAAGTCAGGTGCTTAGATGTTGGATTTATATTTTGGAAGAGATACCCTGGTTTTATTTGAAGTCACTATAGCTTGTAGGATATAGAAAGTTTGCAAATCAACTGATTAGTTGACACTAATCACTAATTAGTGCCAAATGCAGGATTTGACACTAATAACTACAACATCTCGATCCTGTTCTGTTGGGGTATATATTCAGCTTCACACCCTGAATAGTCTTAAGGCCTCAGTGGGGCACGTATGTAAATCTCTGTAAGGTAACTGCCTAACGGTTTTATACAATTCTGTGGTTCTATTCTTTGAAGCCTCCTTGACACGCATAGAAAATATTGTTGTTCTGCATGATTTCCAAGCAATGATCATTTTAACAAGTATGTCTTTGTGGTTTATTAGATTTCTGTTTCTTCCCTTGTCACAGTTCTCATGTCTTTCCAGGTACAAAGGTTTTTAAACAATCCATAAATGAATCAACTGAAAAAGCCTGTGTACACAGACTTGGGTGACTCTCCATGCAGAGAATGTCTGGGACCTCCCTGGTGGGGCGGTTTTAAATTATTTTGGAGGCTCGGTGTTTTTCAGGTGCCTGGGACAAGTCACTGACTCTCTCTGCCCCTTGGGGAGAAAGTACATCTTTGCAAAGAGGAAGAAAGGCATTTTGGAGAGACAGGACTCTTACTCCTTCTTGTTGTTCTTGTCTTTATGTTTGTATTTCCTGTTTTCCCTAGGAGATCGTTGACTGGTTCAATGCCATTCGGGCAGCACGCTACCATTATCTCAGAACGACCTTCCCATCTGTCCCTGAGCCTGAGGTGAGAACTGAACAGGGCTTGAAGTAGTCTATGCAAACATAGCATGGGAAAACATTTTCTCACTTCTTCTGCCAGAGTCCGGTGCTCAAACAGCAGCAGGATCTTGGGAATGGACAGAAGAGGTAGAAGGAAAGGCCGTACTAGATAACATGTGAAAACAGAGTCAACATTTAAGGCCTAAAAGTCTCCATGTGATCCTTATAAAGTGTAATCTTTCAAAAACCTTATGTTCCTTCTTATTTCAGATCTCTTTTTACTGAGCATCCAAAAAAACCCCAGGCCCCAAAAGCCAAAACTGATGGTGATTAGCTTTGACAAAAACAGAACAGAAAAGCAAGCTTGAATGAGACAGACTTTTTTGTGTGTTTGTGTCCTAGCTCATACCCAGGATCACAAGAAATTATGTCAAAGAAGGATATATGGAGAAAACAGGACCAAAAGTAAGTGCATACTTGGCAGTACACAAACAGGATTATTCCAGATGGAGAACATTTGATAATTCTATAATGTTTACTAGTAAATTATTTGTTGAGTGACTCTATGTTTCCTGGGTTGATAAAAGACATTACATTCAAGCATGTCATGTTTTTTGGGATCATGTTTTATTTTGTGTGGAAAATAAGACTGGGAAGAAGAATCCCCCTTGAAGAGTAAGCAAGATGGATTAGGTGGCAGTGGATTTGCAAAGTACTGTTATGCAACACTGGATGGATTGCAGTATCTGCTAACTGCAGCTCTAGAACAGCAGCTCCTGCTAGAACAGAACATCACATGCTGACTCTTCTACTTCCCTATTTCTCTAAAGTCAGTACCATGTAAGTCACATCTGCTTATAGCAGCAAAGTATGATTGAGCAAATTCTCTACAGTGAAACCTGTGGTTTGGTTTGGATTTTGTGGGAAAGTATATGGGCCACTACTCCTGTAGGAGATTTCAGGCTCTGCTGAAGGAGGAGAAAAAGATCTGAGGTCTTGTTTGAGCATTACCACTTCTTGCCTTGCTGTCCTCTGAGTGAACTGTGCAAAGTACCATTAAAACGTTCAGTGGTGTAATGCTGATATTGAATATGCTGGGGTTTTGGCCCAGCGCAGTGCTAATGTCCTAATATGTCTTCCTGCAGGCACTTGCACAGAGAATATTCACAGCTACAAGCGTGCCTAAATTCTGCTCAAACTGAATTTGGGCCCTAGGAGAGGACCCTTCAGTTCAGCACAGAGCAATGTACAGCTCAGGGAATGGTCAGATGAGTATAGTTGATGGAATTAGCACTTTTTAAAAAACCTGCCATTTGTCCCTACCGTCGTGCATCCCGCAATGCAAGCCCCCAAACCAAAATGCTGAAATTGCACACTCTCATTATGGCCACTGGATCATTCTCTGCAGTGCTTTCAATTCATCTGTCTGCTGCAACTTCCTTAATCCTGGTACTTTGATCACTGGTAGAACCAAACTTCCCTGCCTTACCCAAAGGATTGTCACTGAATGCAGATCTCTAGTGTGAACCCAGGGAGAAGGGAGCTGAGGGCTGCACACAGCAGGGACTCACCTTTTACCAGTTACAGGGATGAATGAAATGGGACTCGAACTCCGAGTCATTTAAGCAGTCCAGGGATCTGCCTTGAGTAGGCTGAACGTCCCTCTGGGACTTGGTCTTTAAAGAACTTCTACCATCTCCTTGCAGCAGAAGGAAGCCTTTAAGGTGCGCTGGTTCTGCCTGGATTCTCAGGAAAGGAACCTGATGTACTTTAAAACTCCACTGGTAAGAGGAGTGTTCTTTGCTGTTCCACAAGCCCCTTCATGAAGTTGGGTGGGGAGGAAGGGTCTGTTCTCGTCCAGCTCTTCCAGTGGCTGTGCAAGGCTGCAGCAGGCTCAGTCTCAAGAGCCAATCTCCCTTGTCAATGGATCTCTTTGAAGCTGAGCTGTTTGAGAACTCTGGCCCTTACAGTGGCAGTGAGGGAGATCTAAGTCTTTTAAAAGTAGCTGCTACTGCCTGTAGTGTTTATAGCCCACTCTCTCCCAGCCCTATTGTGCCTGTGACTTTAGGCAAGATGCACAATGTACCAATAACAGAGGCTTGGCAGCCCCAGTATCTTGCTTCCTAGCCCTGCTCTAGCCATGAGAATATCTTTCCTTCCTCCTTCTGGACACCCACTAACCAGCTTTGTAAGGATGGGTCCCTCCCTCCTTCTGAGAATGCTCGTGAGCATAAAAAAAAACTCGGGTGTGTTTCCTGCTGCCTGTCACCAAACTGGTGTCCCTTTCATGCATCCCCAGTTCCTGCTCCTTGTCAAGGGAGAGAATAGTGTCTGCTGGAGCTGCACTGTCCGCTGGCTGATGGCTGTCTTCTGCTTCCTTCTTTCTAGGATGCATTTGCGCAGGGCCAGGTTTTTATTGGAAGGATGGAAGAGGGATACAAAGTACAAGCTGGCTTGCCCCAGGGAGTCCGGGTGAAGAAGAGGAAACCGGCGATCACTGTGGTCACGCCAATGAGAGAGTTTGTGTTTATATGTGAGAATGAGAGGGAGCAGAGGGAATGGATAGATGCCTTAAATGGAGTCATTGCCCAGCCTTTGTCTGGTTAAGACTAGCACTGAGTTCTGGTGAACTGCATTTCTTGGGCTGTGTTCAGCACTGCTCTGTGGCCTCTTCCTGTTGGCAAGGATGGTGCTCAGGGCCCTGCAGTGACTCTAGTTTACAGGGCTTCTTCCTTCAATGGCCACAGGCACAGGAAGGGTGGCAACAGAGAAATGAGTAAGAGGGAGTGCAGAGACTCAGAAATTATCTGTGCCCCTGCAGAACCTTGCTTGAAGTGCCTTCTCTCTTCCTACCCTTCTCTGCTTTTAAGCAGAGGAGACCTTCCTAGCCTGACATAGGGATGAATCATCCAGTGTTGTCTTCTGAGAAAAAAACCCAAAGTCAATGAAGAAAGTCTGACCACAGAAGGGCTGACATTCATTTCCTTGAGGACTCCTGCAGGTGCTGTTCTATCAGTTCTTCCTTTTCTTGGCTTGGCCTGATGTCAGAAGGACTCCTGTACATCCTGAAAGACATACCTGACAATGCAGCCAGTGGCATATATCTTGCCAGTGCATGGTGTCATCTGTCGCATGAGTACACAGGGACAGTGACCGAGAGGCAAAGGTATCATCTGTCAAGAAGATGCAAGGTGTCCTGTTGGGTACATCTAAGATACCATTCATGCTAGAGTCACTGGAGATCCTTCTCAGGGATGAGCAGAGTCAGGCTGCTACACTCCACCGGGCTGTGGCTCCTGTCCAGACAGGGACATGGTTGTTTTAACAGGGTGGGTTTAATGTCTTTTACAGTATTACATTTCTGACACAGCAAAAAATAAAAGCCAGGGTTAAATTGTGGAGGATACTGTAAAGGAATCACTCTAACGACAAGTACTCCTAGCTTCTTGCTTTCAGCAGTCTTTGCTGTTTGAATTTTTATGAATGGTAAATTCAACTTGTGAACACCAAATTTTCCCAAAGCAACCCCACACAGTGCCCCAGAAAACACATCATGAGTACAGGATGAACATACGCTGATCTGTCTCGCCTCCTAAAAAACAGATGAAGCTTGATGAGCTTGATTAGTCTAAAGCAGAAACTAGTCCTAAAAGTGTTGTCTTCAGTGACTTGCTTGAAGACACTCGATGAATGAGGACCAGCACTGGAAGTGGGGGGCGAGTCCCTCCTGCTCAGGTACCACTTAATCTATTCCGTGCAGGAAGTGGTGAAGATCTGCACTGGCTGATACAGCGGACTGAGTGTTATCTTGCCTCAAGACCAAGTCCGAGATTTTGTTCTACCAAGAAACCAGTTGTTTAGATATTTAATTCTTCTTTTCAGATAGCCTTAGTCTGCAAATCAAGAGGAAGTCCTGCAGACTAAGTTTCTGGTGGTGCTTCCACCTTTTGCTGAAAATTGCCAGCCAGTCTGAGATACCCAGAATAGTTTTCTTCTGCAGAAATGAGGAAGTGCCAATACTTGCAGGGATTAGTGAGATTAACTCTTTCCCCCCCCAACCCCCCAATAGCGCAGAAGAATTGGTTGAGTTGGATCATTGTTCTGCCTGTCTCAGCCAGCTCATCACCATTCAACGCCGAGCAATCTGCAGCAGTTTGGCTTGCTGATATGGTCCCATAAACTTCCCTGTGTCCCCACACTCTTTCCTGATTCATTCTAGGTCACGTGCAGGTTCGGCAAATCTTTACCAACTTAATCCTGCAACCCTTGGAATCAATAGCAAAGCACCTTCTGACTTGTACAAGGACAATGTCAATTGCTGTTTTGAGATGAACTGGGTAACCCAGGACAACCTCAGAAGAGTTCGGTCCATGTGGTAGCCTGAACTTCTCACGGATGGGGCTCTGCAAGTCCCACTGTGCTGTTTCACTTGCTCAGTTGCTGCGTCACTACTTGGTCAGTAGACCAATCACGTCAGCAAATCTGATGTGTCTTCTTACAAACCCGGGAAATTCCCTGTGAAAATGAAATCGTGTAAATAACTGTTTTGGAGAGTCATTGAAAGTCAAAGCCCGGTCACGGGGAGCTCTGCGACCTGCTTCATTCCTACAGCCAGCCCAAATCCTCGGTCCAGGCGGCCGGCGGAGGAAGGGCCGGGCCGGGCCTGGGCTCTCTGCCTGCTGCGGGGAGCTGCCCGGCTGAGCTACCCCGGCATCGCACCGCGGACAGGCTCGGCGGCGGGGCACCCCTCCCGGTAGAGCGCCGCGGGCCCTAAGGGCGCCGGGCTCGGGGAGAGCCGCCCAGCCCCGCCGCTCCCGGCGCCCTCCAGCTCCGGGCGCACGGCGGAGCCTCCCGGGGGGCGGGAGGAGCCGCCCGGGGAAACGAAACTGAGCGGCTCCGCTCCGCCCCGGGCCGGGCCATGGCCGCTGCGGTGGGCCTCGACCGGCTCCTGCGCGCCGTGGACCTGAGCTGCGCCTGCTGCCTGCAGCTCTTCACGGACCCCGTGCGGCTGCCGGCCTGCAGCCACAGCTTCTGCCGGCCCTGCATCGAGGAGTACCGCAAGGGGAGGCAGCGGGGCGGCTGCCCGCTCTGCCGGGAAGGCTTCGAGCTCAAGGACCTGCGGCCCAACCGGGAGCTGGCCGCTTTGGTGAGCTTAATCTCGCAGGAGGAAGCGGGAGAGTTGGAAACGCGGGACGAACCGAAACCCTCCGGAGCTGTTGCCTGCGACAACCCCAGCCCGGCAGAGCGGCGACCTCGGGAGAAGGTATGGCCGGAGGCATCCTGGGGCTCCTCCCCGCGGCACCCCCCGGGACATCCCGAGCTCCTCCCCGCGGCACCCCCGGATAAGTCCGGCCACAACTCCAAACACCTTACGAGGGTCATTAGCCTTGTCACAACAATCTCGTGTACGCTGGGCAGGTGGGTTTAGCTGAAGCAGTGGTTGTGGTTCAGGGGTGGTGAGGACATGGAGCACTGCATAGCTGATTTAGAAGAACAGCTGTACGTATTCAGCTGCTGTACAGTAGTAACAACTAACGGTTCTTTGTGCTGGGTGTTATTTATTGCACAATATAGCATTGGAGACTCCTGAAAGGGCACATAACATTATTATACAGTGCTGCAGCTCCACCCAGCTGAATGGCACAAAATGGACTGGTTCTAGATCTCCACTTAAAATAACTCCCAAACTTGGAGGAGATGAGAAAAATCTATTGACCTTCATTATTTTAGCACATATGTATCTAAAAAGTCTTCAGTCTCTGCAGTTGAGCCAAAGGCTTAAGCTCATAATGATATTTGAACATGTAATTGATGACTGTTGTATGGTGACTTCATTGCGACTATTCCCATTCAGAATTAATTGGGTCTTCCAGACACCTCTCAACCAGCCCAGTGCTTAACTAATGTCCATGATATAGGTATTTTTATTATCCTGCTGCTTAACCTAGTCATGCTTTCTTTGAGGGTTATGTAGATAAATGGTCTAACTTTCTCTCTTCCTCACTTTAAAGGATGAAGAGATATGGGACCTCTCCAAGCAACTAGAAATGACTGCAGAGACCATCCAACTCTT
Source organism: Phalacrocorax carbo (assembly GCF_963921805.1). NCBI lineage: Eukaryota > Metazoa > Chordata > Aves > Suliformes > Phalacrocoracidae > Phalacrocorax > Phalacrocorax carbo. The sequence goes on from NC_087528.1 coordinate 5,256,272, forward strand.
GAAGGAAGATCTCGCTAAAGCAAAGGTACACGTTGTACATGTACTACCCGCAGTTAGCGTCTGTTTCCGCTGCCACCTGGAGACGTGATTGACTCCAGCATAGCCTTCCAGCCCAGAGTGGGAATCTGCCTTTTCCTTCTCTTGCTGTCACAACTCTGTTTTTATTGATGAGTATGAACTATGGTGCCAGCTATACTAACTCCTGCCTTGGCTGGCACAAAAGCCACTGGATTTGTGCATTGTTACCTTTTTCTGCCTACCCCAGGAGCAGCCCAAATGTTTCTGGAACTCTTAGATGCAAAATGCAAATCATAAAGTTTCTAAGTTGTCAAGCCAAGGCTGATGGCCATGAAGTAGTCAAGATCCTTAACGTGCCCAAAATCTCATTGCAGGTAATGCAGGATAGCATCAAATGTATTTTATTCCTTTGAATAAAGGTAGCGGTTCCTGGTCTGCAGGGGTCAGTCAAAGTGCATGTTAGATGGGGCAGTAGGTTCTCATATTCCACACATCTTTTCTAACAGCACAATGAACTCCATGTTTTCTGCCTTTCAGGAATATGCATCTCAGATCAAAAGCCAGATTACTGAAGATTTCTGTTGCATGAAGGAATATGTTGAAAGACAGGAGAGAAACACACTGATGTTTATTGAACAAGAGGAAAAAGCAGCTCAACAGAAAATTGAAGAGACTATTCACCAGCTCTGTGTTGAAGCGTACGAGCTCACAGACATCAAAGACCAAACAGTAAGTGATGAAATAAAGTGGCAGAATATGAGTAGGAACTCTTATGCTAAATGTCTCAGACAGCTGAACACGTACAGAGCACTTTCAGGTCCCCACTGCACTGTTCTCGCTAGAGACAGTGATACTGATCCACAGACAGTGCTGTTACCAGGGGAAGTCTGGAGTGAGAAATTCAGAGGGACATGTACTAAAAAAGACATAGGGTGAGGATGCAGTTCAGAACTAGATTTGTTCCAAGCATGTTGGTGAGCTGGAGTGAAGTGGGGACTGCATTGCTTAAATCCAGTCCTGAGTCATATTGAAGGTTAAGATAAGATCCTCTGTTATCTTTTTATTTTCCAGAATACATATATATATGCATATGTATGCAAGTTAAAGAACTCACAAAGTTATTAAGTACTTTCTAACAACTTTCTTGGGGAAAATATGTCAAGGGCTCTTAAAAGAGGCAGTTAAAGCACTTCAAATTCTGTAGAGCCCATTTTGATGTTGAAAACAATTCCAATGATGCAAATTAGCTAGCAGGAATTTGGAGTGGGGCTCACAGGGTGTGACAGTGCTGAAAGACAGAAGTGGACTGCCAAGGCACAAAGGCCCACCTTGGAATTCACCTCGTGTAACTCTGAATTTATACCTCATCCAGAGTCCTGTTATGGGCAATGAAAAGAAACGGGTACTTTTAGAGCATGAGTCATCTGGCCTACTTGAGACGCCCACCTGCAAATGAGATTAATCGAGCCTTCAAAAGGCCTGTTTCTTTCCACAGACTATAAAGGCAGACTAAGAGAACAAGCTCAGATGTACATTTCCACATTTTCTAAATTTAGGCAAATGAGGCTTACCCTTTTGTGGGTATTTTATGCTAGATCTCATACTAACACATTTTAAAACTTTTTTTGGGGGGTTCTAGAACAAGAAGAAAATTTAAAATGGGAAAGTTTGTGTATACGTATGGATACTTAAGGAAATTGTAATATATAGAAGTAAAATTACTCCAGTTCTTAGTTTTCTTGGGGAAAACAAATTCTTTTAAAATTAAGAATAAACTATCCTTTTATATCTTCTGTAAGATTTCAGGTTAGTTCTCTCAGATAAGTATCCTACAAAGGAGGTGCTCAAGATAAAAAATAAGATTTTAGAGAGAGCACTGCTGTTTTTCCACTCTGGCTTTATAATATAATCTGATATGCTAGATGACATAACTGCTACTGTTTACCTCTTCCCCTTGATTCTTTGATGTCATTATTAGAGTAACTTACTCAAGAGACATAGGTACCCAGGCTCACCTTCAACAATGCATAAAATTACACTTGATGAGAAGCTTAATGTCGTCAAAAGTGCTGTAGAAGATCTTAAGAGAAAGATGGAAATTTTACTCTTGGAGAAGTTCACTTGGCAGTTCCCACCGGGTGAGTTTTCTTTATTTTGAGATTTCTTTTTATAGAGGCACTGAGTCTAACAAGGTCCTGCATGTGACCCCCCCTCAATTCACTCCCTTGCACAGGGGGGTCAGGCTGCTGTAATTTGACACTACTTTGACCCCACACTGAAGATTTGTATGAAGGAAGTATTCTTACAAACAGGTAGGTCTGCAACTTTGGAAAACAAACCAAAAACTTCAGAGAAAACAGATGTGCATGTGTGTGATTATTATAAAGCCACTTGCAGTTTTGGAGACAATGTGATTAATTTATACTTCTTTCATGGGAGCCCAAAAGAAAAGAACGGACTGACATGCAGATTAGTAATGGAAATTAAACATAATCCATTTAATTTTTGTTTTTTTTCTAAACACAGAGTAATATAACAACAAAGTCTTTGCTAAGAGCAGACGTAAAATTCCCTCCCACCAAAAGCTGTGTCTAAGCAAAGCTTTAGATCTGGAATGGCCTTTGCTATGGAGATCTCCTTCTCCCAGCACTGTCCCTCTGCTGTAGAAAGACCACTGAGTGGTTGTGAGAGCAACTTAAGACTGACCTAAAACCCCACTGCCACTGAGGGGCAATCTTCTCCTTCCCATCCTTTCCAACACTACCTGCACTGATTCTCAAAACCCCCAGATACTTAACCCTATTTTCACCTCAGGGTTTTTCTTATCTTGATCATTTCAGCAACTGAGTTTACAGCTTTGCTCCACAATAATTTTCACTAGCAAAACCAAGGAATCAGTGGGCAGAGGTGTGGGGCAGGATCTTCTAAGGATGGCTTTCATGATGAAACCAATGTATTATGCAACTATACGAGAAAGTGCTTGCAAATGAGTCTTGTAAATATGTGCTACAGTGTCACAGAAAAATAAAAACAGCCCTTAAAGTGGTAGACCTGAATGTCAGGCTTTTTGGTCAGCAATTAGAGTGAAAAATTACTTTGCTTATGAAATGCACGTGCAAGTAACACAAGAAACACATGATAGAAAAAAATGAAGAACACTGTAAACGCGTTTATGACAGAAACTGGCTTATCTGCATAGAAAGATCCAACTGCTTTACCTCGACTTTTTTGACTGCTCCATTCGGACCGCACTCAGGACAGCAGCGTACATTTTTGGATAAAAATGTTTGCCTACACATCCTTTGATAATTTATACAGTCAAAATCTTTGTTTTGTAATTTAACCACGAGCTAGGTTTATTTAATGTAAGATTTCCTTTAGAAGCATAAATACTTGCTATCTGCATTTTGAAGAAGTGCCTTAAGCTTTAATTTTTTCTTATTTAGAGCAACCTCCAGACTTACATCCAGAGGCAAATGTCTGCTCATTATCTCCAGAGCCTGCAGCTACAAATCCAGAACCAATGATTTCAAGCCAGTTTTCTCAGTGTAAGTATGCAAGCCAGCATGACTCTTCAATAACAACATTCAAGTGACTACGGGACTGTGGATTTGCTGAAGAAAACTGTACTTACAAACATCAGCAGGAGATCTGGGTGTTTACCCAAAGCACAGAAACACAAAGAAGTTGCTAGGAATTAATCAGTTACTGCAGCATAATGCAATGCTATACCTGACTGCATATGCAAGGTAAAAAGGATAAGAAGCCTGTTCCACAGAGGCACATAGGCTGCGTCGTAGCTTGTGCTGGTCCCAGAGCCTGAGTTGGTGTATGGGCAGTTACTGCACTGTTTTGCCCTTTACACTGTTAAGCTGTAATGACGCCAGTTGTTGCCTGAACTCTGCATCATTTTTACAGAAATATTTTCACAGTCAACACACAGTACTACAGCTGTAGCTTGAGACACAGTACACTCAGGATACAGTTGTTAGTGTTTGGTTGTGGATTCTTGCTGATTTGCAGGATTGAGTTTTGATTAAGGTTTATTGTACGGTCATTGGTTTTCATTTCTGTCCTTGCGTAGGGATGCACATCCACTATTATTTAGGATGCATGTAAATGCTGAGGTGATCTGTCTTGCTGCCTGCAGGTGAGAATGTTTTCCCTTCTCTTTTCTAGGGGCAGATGACGTGACTTTTGATCTCACAAGAATATATAAGCGGTTAGCAGTCACAGCCCAGAACAGGAAAGTGATGGTTTCCAGCTACCTCACTGATTATGAACCATCGCCTAACAGATTCTGCATCAGTCAAGTGATGTGTTCACAGAGCTTCTCTACTGGGTGCCACTACTGGGAAGTAATTACCGGGGACAGTGATGGATGGGCTGTTGGAGTTGCTCATGAAATGATTGGTAAAAGGGACAAATTAGGAAGAACAGAGCATTCCTGGTGCATAGAATGGCTTGGTCCTGAAAAGCGGCTGTCAGCATGGCATGGGGGTCAAGAAACATTATTACACAAGGAAAAACCATTGAAGGTTGGAGTTTTCCTGGAGCTACAAAAGAAGACAGTGTCATTTTACTCCATTGCTGACACAGAAATGCTTTTGCATACATTTGAAATCAATACCTCAAATCCTCTTTACCCTGCTTTCTGGCTGTGTAGTCTAGAAAGAAATGGATCTTTAACTATAAATCACACAAACAGGAGATAAAGCCTGTTCAGAAAAGTGACAGTTTTGCCCATGACTTCAGTATTCAGCACAGGAATTTACCAAGGAGTGTACAGGTACCCAGGCTCTCCTGGAAATTGGCAACTGATACTTGCTCTGCTTTTCTTCACGCTGTACTCTGATCTTGCCATACTTCATTAAAGCAATTCCAGTGTATGCTAAAGGTGGTAACCATCCCTGTGGGAGCGCGGTGGATATCTTAGGCAGCTGTAAATAGTGCCAGGATATTCCCAGGAAGGAATGCACCGAGGAAGCTCCAAGGCTGGGGATAAGCCCTTCCCATGGACCTAATTTTTCCTACATTGATCCAAAAAATTACAGGAGAACAGATGATGCCTTTACATTCGGTCAAGTGACTTCCCTTAGAAAGATGCGACTGAGTAAGGAATGCTCAGAGGGCAAGAATGTTACTGATTTCATGCATGAAAATCTTTCTCTTTTGAGTAGGTACTAAACTACAGGAAACAGGCTTCATATTTGAGGACCTGATACTTCAGGGAGGTCTCCCAGAAGAATATGGTGTAAATTTGGGGTTGTCCTGTGCAGGGACAGGAGTTGAACTTGATGATCATTCTGGATCTCTTCCAACTCAGGACATTTTATGATTCTAACATCATCTCACTGGCACCGTATCTTTTTTTAGTCTTGCCCAGGCCAAAGGATTGACAGTCCTGGTGGTGGTGTGACCACAGGAATGGTTTTGGAAGCAGATTTTTTCAAATGTGTTTGTACCAGCTAATAAATCACGTGGTCACTTTATTGCTCTTTCAAAGAGCCAGCAAACAGGACTGTGTCATGGAAGGGACCATCTTTTCTTCCAGGGAGCCCCAGGAAACAAGAGATTCTATGAGTTTCCTTGCCAGCATGCAGGCAATGTTTCCACCCTTGTTTGTCACATCTTTCTGCCTGTAGGGAGCTTCCTGTTGCCTGTGTGGGGTGAAGGGGCCAGAGCCAAGGAGATGCTGCAAAACCTGCAGAGAGCTGAATTTCTGAGAGCACTGCTGCTTCATGCAGACAAACTGAAAACAGAGCTCCCAAGAAGCGAAAGCTTTTTCAGGAAGGCAGCGTCATTCCAGAATGAACAAAATACGTTTAACATGAATAAAGCATGCACCATTCAACTAGCTCATTTAGCCAAACGGAGCTCCATAGCTTTTGAAGTTATGGACAGAACTGCTGCTAATCGGCAAGGTTACCCTCCTTTGCTGTCACTGCACACTCTGAAAGCACTTTGGAGCAAATGCACGTTTGTGAAGGTCTCAGAGGTGCGTGCATCAGCTTCTACGAGGCTGGGGGTAGCTCTGTCTCGGTGTCGCCAACAGTGTAACGCCTGGCTAATACTGCTGCCTCTCGTTAGGACCGCGGCGCCCTTCCTGCTCCGCCTGCAACAGCACGATGCACTCACTGGGCATCTCTCATTTCCCACATACGAGTTGTGCCGTACTGCCCAGCAGCTGCGGTTTGTTAGGGCTTGCATCATAAATCACCACACAATTTGAAAGGGCGTGCGTTGTCTTGGTGCTGATGCGTTCCTGCGCGCCGGACGCGCTCGGCTCGCGCACCGCCGCGGCCAGCGCCGTTTCGTTACAGCACGCGAAATCCGCATGATGGCTGCTTAAGGGCAGGAAACCGAGCCACCGTCCCGGGGCAGCCCCGAGCAGAGCCGCCCCTGGCAGGCCATGGGGAGCAGGGGACGGCCTCCCGCCCGGCCCGCGACGGACGGCGGCGGCGCAAATCGCCTGGGGGCAGCGCGCAGGCGCGCGGGCCGGCGCTGCGTGGCGTGTCCCTCGCCAGCCGCCGTAGGCCGCCCGCTCGGCGGCGGGGAGGAGGCGGCGCGGGGCGGAGCGCGGGTCGCGGCGTGAGGGGATCCCAGGCCGCGGCGGCTCCGCTTCCCCCGCCGAGCTCGATGTGAGCCGCCCCTCGCCGGGGCCGGGGCGCGGGGCCATGAAGAAGGACGTGAGGATCCTGCTGGTGGGAGAACGTGAGTGCCGGAGGGGCCGGGCGTGGGGCAGGGCGGGGGGCCGCTGGCGTGAGGGGAGCTGCCGTCGCCGTGGCGCCGGCTGTCACATCGCCCTGGGGCGGGGCGGCGGGACCCTGATCTCTGCCGGGCTCCTCCACCCCGGCGCGGCCCGAGGGGAGCCCCGGCCCTGCCCGGCTGCGGCGGTCGGGCTCGGGCGCGCCGTGACCGCTCCGTACTCGGTGGCGCCGGCAGGCCCGGGAGGCTGTCCGCTGTCCCCCGGCCCCCTCCCGGAGGCGGTCCTGCCCGGGGCCGCGCCCGGCCTCCCGCGCCCCTTTGCTGGGTACCGAGCTCCCGGCGGTGGAGTCCGTCCGTCTGCCGAGTCGGTGTGCTTCCTGGGCGCCCTGGAGATGAAACTGCGCAGAAATTCTTGCCCTGTATTTGGCCACGTCCTGTTTAGGCTTTTATTTTTGTGGAAACCGAACTTAAGTCTTTACTGAGTTTGTAAATCCGTGGCCAGGTGCGCTGCCGGCGGTTAGCAGTCGGGTGTTGTGGCTGGGACAGGGAGACGGGTCCCTGCTTCTGCCATTAGCTTGCTGCGTGACCTTGAATGAACAGCGCGCACTTCTGTGCATGCCAGAGTTCCAGTGGGTCTGTGTTTTCCCATGTGCTTCTGAGATTATGTCCTTAAGTTAACACTTAGGTACCCAAATAAGTGGCTGGGCTTTCAAAGATACAGCTTCTTACTGATGTGAATAGCAGCGACACGCTTCTGTTTTGTTAGTTTGTAAAGCGTGCTTAAGTTGCTCACGGGGAAGAATACGGAGCAATTGCCAAGTGTTATTAGTCAAATTACCTAATTATACTAAGAGTGTAGTAATACTAACTAGTACTAGAATTGAATGCCTCATTTACTTTTATAGTGTAGTTCATGCAGATATTTTGTAGTGCAGGTTGACTCTATTTATACTGCCTAGAAAGATCCTCTGTGACTCCTTTAGAGAGGAATCATGAGGGAGGTGGTACCCCGCAGAAAGAGGTAACTCATTAATGTTGTATTTGGCTAGTTTTACAAGACTCAGTTTGTTTAGAAATATATTTGTGGAGTTGAATACACAGCTGAATTCCTCTTCAGAATACATGCCCTATTTACCTTATTTTCTATAGCAATGGTGTGTTCTGAAATGCTCCTGTGCAGTGTTTTAAGTGCAGGTGCAACAGGTGCTTTGATTTAGCAACTAGGTTCACAGTGGGTTCAGCTGAAAATCTTAAAGATCCAGGTCTCTTAAATATAGCAATATATAGTACATGGCACGCATCAGAGGTTGTGAGCATCTTGATATTATATTTTTGTTGGAATTGTAATGGACAGAAGGATAAACTTGCTTTACAAATCGGTAAAACTTGTCAGTTATGCTGTTAGTACTGGTTTGTGTATGTTTGTATTTATATATCTATTACTCTGAAAGCACAAGTTAGTCTAGACCATGTAATACTTGTTAGATGACAACAGCAGATCGTCAGGTTCAGACTCTGAAATATCATGTGAAGATCTTTTGTTGAAAGTCTGTGCCAAAACACAGCCTTTTTTATCCACAGTGGTCTACATTTTAGGCTTACAGTTGTTTTAGTCCTAGTATCCAGGGTGCAAACATCAATTTTTAATAGCCAGTAATTTTCAGAATATGTTCAGCCTGTTATTTTATGCAGCATGACCTAAAAGACTTATATAGGAGGAAGAAGATGAGTTAATTACCACAAAGCGCTGTGCTGTTTTCTTCATCCTAGTCAGCCAATACTGTTTACGCTGTTATTTCTAAGACTATAAACAGAATTGGAAAGGCAAATGTTTGACCTAGATTCAAGCAAAATAAATCTCTACACTTGAACCTATGGATTTTTCTAAAAAAAACAATTCTAGAACACTTGGAAGTGTATCAGAAGCTTAGAAATACTGAGCATCTTCACTAACCAGCAGTCCATAATCGTCTATTTTCAGTCAAACAGCATTAACAAAATGAGTTTCTATGTCTCAAAGCCAACATGTTTTGTCACCGTTTCAAATTAAAGCTGACTTGGTCAGATGCAAAATATGCTGCACCATTTTCAGTAATTATCTAATAACTTTATTTGCCTGTCCGTAAGGTACTTATTTATGGAAGTAGGAGAGCTTTTAAAGTTCTTTTGATTCTGTCAGGATGAAACTTAAGTTGTAGTTTATGCAGGAGGACACCTGGCAGCGTAAATGATGGTTTTAGCTCATATGAGTATCTTTGATGAAAACCCAACCTTATTGCTCTTAAGAAACCTGCATTGTACTGCTCTCCAGCTAATACCCCTGGTGAAAAATATACAACTGTTTTCCCTAAGGAAAACAAAAGTGGTTTTCCCCAGGATACCTTTTTCTTTGCTTTTCATAATTTTGGAATAACAACTCTTTTAATTTACCATGCTGAAGAAAAGCTTTTATTTCTGGATGTTAGAAGGCTCTTTTTTGTTATACCAAAAATAGGCGTGGGTAAGCTGAATATACTTTGACTAGATCATCACTTCAGTAATATCGTTTTCTGCACAAAAAAAATTAGTCTTAATTTCATCTCTTCCTCCTCCCATATTCAGAATTATATACAATTAATAGACAAGTGTAAATGCAGTGACATTAGCAAAACAACTTCTGTCAATTGGTGATATTATATATTGTTTTCAGTAGGAACAGTGATGCAGTCTCTGACTGACTGCCAGCAGTGTCTTGGTTGGTAAAAAATGCGTGCTAGAGAAGATGCCATACAACCAGCATGAAACAGGTCTTGGCTTGAATTGAGGGCTGTCAGAAATACACAGTCCCAGATAATATTTGAATCTGAACATTGCGTTTTTTAAGAAAAGTCTCAAACAAGTAAAGCAATTTATTAGTCATCCAAGGCTTTCAAAGGAACAGGAAGTTGACAGATGAAAGTTTTTAGAGCGAGGGGAACCCTGAGAAAAGTTACCAACTCTTAATTCTAAATGGTCACATTAAAGATTCCCAACTGTGATATCAGAAGTCTGAATTTTGCAGGTAAACTTTGAGTCATTTCGCAGGTACTGAACTTTGCAGGTAAACTTTGAGTCATGTACTTGATCAAATACAGTTAAATATTGAAGCAGAGATTATCATCATCCTCTTGGATTAAGAAAACTGACTTAAGAAGTGTTGGTAGTTTGGGGGGGGGGTTTCTGCTTTTTGTGGGGAAGACAGCTCCTTTGTATCAAGCTGATAATGCTCTTGCGCTTTCAAAGTAGTCAAGCTAGTTTGTGGAGACTTTGTCTATTGGTGATAGAGCCATGCTTTCTTGTCCAGCTCTTATCCTTGGTAGTTTAGTACTAAAGCACAGTGATTGTATCAAGAATACTATAAAAATAGTTAATTCCTAAATTCTTTTCTGTGTGCTTTCTTTTTTTTTTCTATTAAGTTGTATTGGTGCATTTCCAGTTTGTTTTGAATTTTTGTTTGTTTGCTTAAGTATTCTGTATTAAGCTTAAAACCTGCTAATTCTTTTGGTGTAAATCAGAGCAGGGTTTGATTCCCTTCTGGAGGAAGTGCAGAAGTGTTGTAAAACCTTAGGATCCATTTCAATAAGAGAATTAGGAGAGAATTGCTGTCATCTGTATTTAGTATGTTTAAACAACAGATGAAAAAACAGATAAAAAGCCTTTAACGTGGTCAGTTGGAAAATGTTTTTAAAATACTTACCATTTTAAGGTGGGATGCAACTATTGAGAGTAACAAAACCAAATTATCTAATCTTTGTTTTTAATGCTTTGCAGCCAGAGTTGGGAAGACATCACTAATTATGTCTCTTGTCAGTGAAGAATTTCCAGAAGAGGTAGAGCATCCTTATTATTTTTCTATGTTTTATATCTATCCTGGTGTATAATTTTTTTCAAGGAGTAAGTTAGTAGGCTCTGCTTTATTTTTTTTGCAAATGGGAAACTTTAAAATAAAGTCTAGAACTGCAATGATGACTTCTGAAGAGTTATGTAGGTTAGTTTAAATACACCTTTGTGTGAATATTAGGAATTTAAATTTTATCTAAGTTCCTTCCTTGTTTTTCATATGGTTAATTAAACTAAATTTTTGATACCTGAGGAGTGGTAGGGGTTTTTAAAGCAGTTGAAACTGGTCATAACTGGCTGCATATTTCAGCAGTAGAGACTCATAAATGGGAAGGTGCTGAAAGAGGCAAGACCCTCAAATTTTTTTGGAGTGTTAAAGAGCAAGTAGATTGAAAAATGAATGAGAACAAGGAATTAAAAAGCCACATTGTATAACTTATAATTAACTATATTTTTGTAATTGAGACATTGCTTTATTTCTATTTTTGAAGAATGTTTTCCTGGCTCAAAGTAAAGAAATGCCAAAAACTGTTACTGCTTTCTTCCAGAATAAAAGTAAAGCTACTTCTACATTTCATTCCTTTAAAAAAACAGCACATAGTTCTCTTTATACCTTGAAAAGAACTGCAGCTGCTGCAAATAGTTAAGCTTTTTACATATAAACATGGATGTTTATTTCTTCTGATCACAAGTCTTAAAATAGACATCATGTGCTGCTTTTTGAATCTACACTGCGCTGTGTTTAATGCAAATCAGTAGGTTACCACAGTTCATGAGTCAAGATTAGATTGTTAACATAATTGAATTTAATTCCCAACCTTGCAGGTGAAAAGGAGCTCCAGTTTTTGTTTGTTCTTAAACTGCTCAGGGACCCATTCCTTTGACAGATTTTGTTGATGTATATAATGAATTTTAGGCCTCTATTCACTTCTCAGCATCTTCCTGCTGTATAATCTAGAATATTTCTCTAAAGTCCTGTGGAGAGAAAAAGCATCAATTATACATAACACAAAATCTGCCTGAAATTACAGAAATAACTTCTAAAAAGATATTTCATCCTATATAAACTGCTGAAAGAGACAGGTACAATTCCTGCAGGTCAGTCATGCAGATCGGAGCTCTATGGGTGTGTGTAAAGCAGACATTTCAGACTTTGAAATAGTGTTTAATAGACTGGGTATTATCAGTAATCATTCTTGATGAAGACATAAGTAGAGCCTGAAGCTTTACAAAGAGCCATTCTTCCAATGATTGGCTTTTCTTTTTTCCTTTTTTTGTTAAAAGAAAACAAAAGTATCATGAAAGTTCAGGGTGAGCAGGTAAAAGGCAATAAATAAATTATTATATTACTTTAAAAAATGAAGTTGTGCATTAAAATTAGCTTTAAGTTGATTCTTTCTGAATATGGATTAGTGTTCTCTGGAAAAACGGCCAGCAGTCATAGCCAATATTTATGCAATATTTACAATATTTTGCAGAACACACTTTTTATTAGTATCATGTTTTGCTTTGCAGGCTTTTCTGAATTTAATGTTTAGCGCTCTGTCAGAAGCAAGGAACTTGTCAGGTTATGACTGTATAAAAACTGAGGCTCGTATTTTGTCTGTCATGCTCGTTAGCTGTATCTTGAACATTTTTCTTTTAACAACTCATGCGCTGTTTGCAAGGGTAGTTCTTGTATTGATTTCAGTGGGAGTAGGATCAGGATATCTAGGGCAAAAATTAAAACGTTTAAACATAGATTAAACAGTATTTGTCAGTAATGGCATGCTAACTCTGATGTGACTCTCATGCTGAAGAATATGCAGCCCCTTGAAGGAATTGGTTGAATTTCATAACACCCCAAACTGTAGAACTCCTATTTAGATGACATTTTTGTTTAAAGTAAATTGCAATTCAGGTTTTGTTTATAGTTTTCACTATTAAAATAGTTCCCTGTAGGTGGTTGGGTGTAGTGGATTTGAGTTTTATAGAAATGTTCACTGAGTCCCTTAACAACATCGCTTTCTTGCAAAGCATGCAGGGAGTTCCTTATTCAGTAGGTAGACTAATAAAGAATGAGAAAGTAGCAGTGACTTCCAGTACACTGCAAAAAAAGCTCCCCCCCCAAAAAAAACCCCAAAGTACTTGAACTACTAATAAGTTGTCCTATTTAAAGCTGACTAATTGGCAGATGCATTATCGTATATGACTTTTTGACCATTTGGATTTTCTGGATTATCTTTAAAGGCTTTTTCTTACTGTTTCTCTACAACCCAAGGTTCCGCCACGAGCTGAAGAAATCACCATTCCAGCTGACGTCACCCCTGAGAGAGTGCCAACCCACATAGTGGATTATTCAGGTAAGGACTACACAATACCGTTACTGTTTGGCTGATTTGGTACGGAATTGTTTATCTAACTCTGTAGCCTCTTTAACAGTCATACTCGTATGGGACCAAAGCTACATGTAGAAAAGACTAGATTAAGTAGAAACTCATGGGATAAAACTAAGGCAGATGATGATGGCTGGTCCTACTAATTCAAAGCCTACCATTAACTGCTGTTGGTACTTCCATGAAAGACAGTCGTAACAATATTCCAGTGATGTTTGTATTCTTTGTGTGAGGGACCTATTTACTGGTTCAGACAGATATGGCTACTTTAATGGATTTCAAAGCTATTTTTCTTTCTTTCAGTGAAGAATTTACTAAGATGCAGGAGACTTTACATACCTTATATTCTATGTCTTTCTAAATTTCTAAGTTTGGACACCTTAACCTTCTGTGTCAGTTTCATATTTTGTATTTTCAGTTTTTGATATATTCGGATCTTCTTGACCTTACTGAATAGATAAATAGGCTCAGTAGAAAGGCTCATATGCTATCATAAATATATGCAACTATTTCACAACTAGAAAAATCCTTCCACCATTTATAATAGAAGCCAAGAATTAGGCCACTTAGCAGATGCCTTCCTGTCTTCTCTCACCTACCACTGCTGAGGAAATACCTTTGGTGTGTTTACCTATTTGGAACAAAGAAATAATGTGGGGGTTTTTTTTGTTGGACTTGAGCTTAAATTTATATGGAGTGAGTTTTTCTTTCTGTTGGATGAAGTGTTTCATAGATTCACTTAACAGAAGCATGGTCTCACTAAAAAAAAAAAAATCAACACTGGAATAAAAGTAACAGATGTCATATTCTGGTGTAAAAGTTTACGTTATATGTCAATATTGATACTTATTAACCCAAGAAGGGGCTGTTGATAAATACAGGGGGATGCAAACTATGACTTATTCCAGAAAAAAAACCTGTCTACAAATGTAATTATTCCTCTTTAAAATAGCTGCTAAAAAACTTGTGTGCAACAGACTGTTTGTCTTGCAAGTTAATGGATCAATTTAATTATTGTTACAGTAGAAGCACTCTTTAGTGCATTTTATAAAAAGATGTATAAATAACAAGAGCCTTCACAAGGCTGTCTTACGAGCATTACGAAATACCCTACTTCAGTTACTTAGGTTTTTCAGTTTTGTTGGCAAAAATGTTTAGTATTAATGAATGGCTTATTCTATTGAATGCAGAAGCAGAGCAAAGTGATGAGCAGCTTTACCATGAAATCTCACAGGTAAGCGTGTTTTAGTGTTTACTGGAAAAGAGTTTCTGCTTTTGGAGAAATATTTCAAGTTCTCTGCATTAGATGAGCTTCAATTTGAATTGAAAAAAACCCCAACCTATCTCGGTTTTTATTTCTTGGCATTTCATTTTGTTTTGTTTTGTGCCCTGTGCTATAGTAAACCTTTCTTTATTTAAGAAAAGTAGGTACTGCCACTGTGTTGGTGAATTGAGCTTAAGCTTTGTGCTTCCAAGGGAAAGGACAGCACCTAAATATCTTTTAATCAGAGGTCAAGGGATTGACAGTTTTTTGTGAAGAAGCAATCCTACCTGGGAGAGATCAATTTTGGTTCTTTCTGTCATGCTGTACAACTGCATTTATGAATAGCAGGGGATTCTTGGTAATTGTATAATTCCTTCTGTTTCCTATTTTCAGTTCTTTCTGAGCACCTTTGCACATTTTCTGTACAGTCTGTCACGGTGTTGTGTTCTATTTCTGGCATTTAGTGTGGTACTTGGGTGGAGGCTGCAAATTATGATTCTTCAGTTTAGATTTCCTGGTAGCAAAGGTCTCTCTGCAGACATAAGCTGTGAATGTCACACTGCAAGACATGCTTTTTGGTACTTCTCAACATCTAAATAATTTGGTGTTATTTGGTGTAGCTGTTGTCAGGCTACAAGTGGCTTAAGCAAGTCAGGGACACAGTCTTTGACTAATGGTGGAACTGTTCTTACTCGGATGTTGTTACATGTGGACCTTAATTGTCTCTGTTGCTCTAGAGGCTCTAAACAGTGGAATTTCATGCCTTTCTTCTCTTTTCATTTTAGGCAAATGTGATTTGTATAGTATATGCTGTTAACAACAAGAATTCTATTGATAAGGTACGATAATATATTTTACCAAGTTATTGCTTGAGATGTAACTTGTGAACTGTTAATTATTGGCAAGCTGAAAGCTGTATTAGACATTTAAAATGCATAAGATGGTGTTTTGAGATCAAGTTGTTAGGAGAATGTACAGGTATATTATTGCTTCAAGTCCATTTCAACATCTGGGTTTTCAGTTATTTCAGTCATCTGAGAAAGTTGCTCATTAATCAACTCCAATTTTTGTTTCCTCCTTTGTGGGTAAATATGTGCCCTCTGGGGAAAGAAGCAGTAGCAGTTGTAGTTGAACTTGTGCACAGTTCAGTCATATAAAATTTGAAAATGTATTTTTCATGTTTGTTTTTAACCCCACTTTAGGTAACAAGTCGATGGATTCCTCTCATCAATGAAAGGACAGACAAAGATAGCAGGTGCATAAGTAAAGATGAGAAGTGTGAATTAGGCTGCACATCGATGGGTGTCAATGGACAGTGTTGAGGATGTTAATTGTTTAAGAAAATCAAATTCTAAACTTAAAGTTTATATAAGAAGTCCAAGCAACAAGAGATTTAAAGTATGTAGGTCTGTTACATATGCCAGCAATGCTATTTATTTTGAATTTCATGGGCAGCTTTTACCAGGTGTGTTCATATTTGTTATGGTGTGACTAGTTGTGCCACCGTGGTCTGTATAGGTTTCCTGCTGATGCTGGTTTTGTATAATAACATGATCAGTTACTTTTGTGTTTAACTGTGTGTTCTATGTAGTATCAACAAGTACATTTCTGTCTAAGTGTATACCAAAACAATTTGCTTAAGTCTGCTATTGTTTAGTTTTGCCTGTTGGCTGCCAGTGCTATTTAATTACATAGTGAAAATAATATAATGGCTTCCAGTGGGAGGTAGCATGCTAAATTGAGATAGATCTTTTTATCCCTTTGTCTTTAAAGCTCTTAACCTTTTTGTGTTTTCAGGCTGCCTCTTATATTAGTTGGAAACAAGTCTGATCTAGTGGAATACAGCAGTATGGAAACTATCCTTCCCATTATGAATCAATATACAGAGATAGAAACGTGTGTAGAGGTATGGAAGACTTTCTGAAGTTAGAATGACTAACAAAAAAAATCAGTTCTTGCCAAGCATGTATGGCAACTTTCTTTAATAGAAAAGTGATTTTAATTTTTGTTAAAAAAATATTCAAATATGTCATTATCTTGGTGAGTTTGTATGTTATTTTTCTTTAGAGAAGATTATACTATTGCATAATCAAATGTTACTGTTAAATTCTTCTAATATTTAGAGCTTCCTTACATCCTTGCCTTCAGCACATGTTTTAAATTTGATATTAAGCCAGACAGATGTCTGCAAAGTGTTAAAAATTGAATTAATATGTGTGAATATGCCTCTCTTTTTTTTCTACCCCCCCCGGTAGATACAACTTTTTGATTTATCTGTTATTGGTGCGACAGTAAAGAAGGTCTCACTACAATTTGCTAATTACTGAACAGTTACAGGGGCTAGGTGTCTTTCTTCCAAAACAGCACTGTACCCACAAGAGGGGGCTAGATCTTTAAAAGTTTGATGCTTGCTTAAATTTCGGAAGAAACCACCAGATAGTCAAGAAACTAGCTAATCAATGTAAGGATTTCTCTTGCAGTGCTCAGCCAAAAACCTGAAGAATATTTCTGAGCTATTTTATTATGCACAGAAAGCTGTTCTACATCCTACAGGTCCTCTTTATTGCCCAGAGGAGAAAGAGGTATTTATACATAGATTCTAAGAATAAATAATATGGGGGGGAGGAAATTAATCACTTTCCTGTTCTTTCCTTTTCAGTGGATTTTGCATTTCTTACTATGTTCTGTTACCACCACTCCACCTTCAAGTGTCAAGTATTGTATTAGAGAACCATGGTGATTGTGTTGTGTTGTATTAACCCGATCTGCCTTTCCTCTTCATTCAGAGCAACAAAGACAGTTTTTTGTTGCCCATATGAATTCCTAAGTTAAATGAGAAGCTTTGGTAATGGCTGTAAACCCAATGTAATGTGAACAAGATCATGTGTTCGATTCAGTTCTCTTTCAGATATATGTTTCACAGTAACTCCATTTATTTCAGGGAAACTACTCCAAACTTGGCCTGATGTAAGGGATAGAACTTCCCTGAGCATCTTGTGAGACTTTGGCAAAAGGGATAAGAAACAAGTGATGCGGCTAGTTTTTAAATAACACAGGAAGTTAGCTCAGAGTATTATGGAGTATTTTTTTTTTTAAAAAATCATGGGGAAATACAAATAAAATCTTGAACCATAATGCCTGTGTAGTATTGGGCAGTAGGAAAGTTGCTTCAATCATAAATACTTTGTTAAGTAGAGAACCAGAGAATAACCCTGTTTTGATTTCTTCCATCAGAATCATCTTTATGAGTTAGTAATGTTGTGATAAAATTGTTGTGCTGAAATCTTTTTGGTTTTCCAAACCCAAACTCTATGCAATCTGTGTGACCTCTGTGAAGAGAAGAGTCCATCATCACTGTAGTTGTTGGGAGAGAATTACCACTGTCTGTTTTCCTTCACTCGGAAGGTATCCCAGCAATTCTTTTGTCATAGAGATAGTCCGTATGATCAATGCTTTGCCTCATAGATGAATGAGCTCTGTGAAGATTTTCCGTATTTGATATTTGAAGCCTTCTGAAGCCATAGTTGAAACAGCAAATAGAGATAGTGTGCTTGGTTAGAAGGAGTTGACTGTAGTTCTAGAGCTGTTTGTTTCTGCAAGGCACTGGGATTGCAAGGCTGCTTCTTTTTTTCCCCACCAAAAAAATGTTTGGAGGGGAAAAAAAGAATCAGTGTGGGTTTTTTTAAAGCTTTCTGTAGTCTGAATTTAGAGAATGGATTTTTTTTTTGTTGTTAATAACTAAGTAGTGCCACCTTCAGCTTGTGAAGAGCTTGAGGCTCTTCTAATAATTGAATAGAAAGACATTTAGTGTGGAATAATTGCCTTAAATTTATGGCTATAAATTTGCTAGATCAGGATTTTGTTCCCTCTTGCTTTTTATTTTTGTGTATGTGTATGAATGTCTCCATTCTAAAAATGAAAAATGAATGCTAGTATTTGTTTTAATGTGATTCAGTGTTCAGCCTGATGTTATTCAGTGTAATCTTTTTATATTCAAGCTTAGAAAGATACTGAACTTTCTTTTATTCCTTAGATGAAACCTGCCTGTATTAAAGCTCTCACTCGCATTTTTAGAATTTCTGATCAGGATAATGATGGTACTCTCAATGATGCAGAGCTCAACTTCTTTCAGGTAATCCTTGCATGACTTTTCACCATGCTTAATAGTTGAACTATGTAATTCTAGAAAAACAAGTGATTGTTTTTGAAGGAACAGTAGTAAGGTGAATTACAAGGGAATCAGGTGTAAATATTAAAAGTCTCAAGTGCCGCATAGAAATGGTATTAATTTTATTTCTAACAATTGTTTGAGTTTTAGTTTGAGAGCAAAATAAAAAGATCTGTTTAAATGAACAAGCCCTAGTGCTGGTATTTAAAAATAAAATAAAGTTTGTATACCTCTATTTCCACTAAGAAATTGGATTGTCCTTCACTAGCTTATCAGAATGTTTAAGGCTGTATTTCATACAGGACATGCTGTTTGTCCAGCTTAGTAGCCAGTGGTCCTAACACGTTCTTTTTGGGTTTTTTTTTTTTGTTAGAGAATTTGTTTTAATACACCACTGGCACCTCAAGCTTTGGAAGATGTAAAGAATGTAGTCAGGAAAAACCTAAGTGATGGAGTTGCAGATAATGGATTAACATTAAAAGGTAAGCCTTATTTAACTCTTATATGTCTTTTGTACAGTTGATAATCACTCTTACTTAAAAAAAGCTAGTCTTTTGGAGTATGATCTCTGTCTTGCTTCTTTTAGACTACAGGAGTTGGGTGTAGTGGCAGTATGATATCAAAGGATGATTTAACTGAGGAATACCGGAGTGAATAAAATAAGGTCTTTCTTACTTCTTGTTACAGAGCTTGGAATCCAAATAAGCATACTGATTCAAAGGAGGTTGTCTCCTAGATAAGTTTGTGACTTGTCTCTAGGCTCAGTATCTGCAACACTTGTCAGCAAGGTGTGGTGTCTGTCAACATTTTAACAGCTGTGTTGTACAGATTTGCTCAGAGCATATGGCGAAAGTGAAAGGGGAAAAAATGTTTTCCTTCTGAGCATCAGTGTAACTGTGGAGCTTACATATGTAATAGGACTCGTGAGAAATTGTAAGGAGTGGGAATTTTAAGGCATAGCCTTACTAAACAGTGAAATCTCAGTGTTCATTAAGCCCTGAAAAGTGCTAAACAAAAATCCTACCCGGTTATTTTGATACAGGAAAAGTAAAGGCAGTCTTCCATGAGACTACTTAAGGCTTACTATTTTTAATTGCTGAAGTATTGTTGTCTTTACTTTCATACAGCTTAGGTTCTTATAAAATGCTGGTACTGAAAGAAGCAAACAACAACAGGAAACCAAGTGGGTTGTTTTAAGGAAACAGTTTCTTGAAGGGCACTTCTAGAAATAACAGGTTTTCTGAATCTTTGGTCTGTGTAGGTAATGCTGTAATGTCACCCAGGAGGTCTAAAATTGGAATGTGTATTTCAAGCTTTTTTGTTTTCAGTGTGATACTGATTGTATTAAAAATACTTCTAGCAGAACTTCAGGGCCTTAACATTTCGTCATTTGATTTTTTAGGTTTCCTTTTTCTACACACACTTTTCATTCAGCGAGGAAGGCATGAAACAACTTGGACTGTTTTACGTCGCTTTGGATATGATGATGACTTAGAGCTTACACCAGAGTACTTGTTTCCTCCGTATGTGTCACTTATTTTATCTTTCTTTAACTTACGTGCATTTAATTTATGCTGCCTCCTGCTTTGGCAGGAGAAACGGGTTATTGTAGTGTATTTAACACATTGTTACAGCAAGTATCTCCCTTACTTCATGACCTACCAGCCAAAATCCAGGTGACTGAAAATTCCAAAAGAGCAACTCCTGTCTCTTGTGCCAAATAATGTACTCTATCTCTCTTGATAAGAAAGATGGCAAAAGAGACCCTTAATGAGCAACTGCTCAGATTTATGTTCTAGTTTTGTATTGTATGTGGCTACAAATTAGAAAAGGCTTGTCAGTATTTTCATAGTACATGAGATCCTTTGAAAATCTCCAAATTAAAAAGTTAAGAGATTGACCAACTCTGTGGCTTATTTGAAAAAATTTAACTACATGGTTTTCTGTTAAACCCCTCAAAACGCCAAACAACCAAACCAAACAAAAACCTGATTACTGTGTAGCTATATATTATGTAATAAAAAGACTCACTCATAAGTTCAGAATTCCTAATAAAAAGTATGTGCTTTGATCTCTTTAAAGACAAATTAATAAAGCTAAATGCAAAGGTCAAATACCAAATGTTGTAATTCAAAAAGTTAGTATTTTGAGTTTTAATATTCTGTATTTCATAACGACATTTAACACTTCTTGTATTTTCAATAAACAGGCTAAAAATTCCTCCAGACTGTACAACAGAATTAAATCATCATGCATACTTGTTTCTTCAAAGTATTTTTGATAAACATGATTTGGTAAGCTTTTACTTCAAGAGCATGCATGTCCTTGTACTTTAGAGCCTAGTTTGCTCACACTTTCGCTGGCTAAAAGTGTGGTTTTGTCATTATGTCATTTCATTCAGAAAGCGGCTGTAGCTTTGCAGTCAAAACTAGCCTACTGTTTATATT
Organism: Phalacrocorax carbo; assembly: GCF_963921805.1. Classification (NCBI taxonomy): domain Eukaryota; kingdom Metazoa; phylum Chordata; class Aves; order Suliformes; family Phalacrocoracidae; genus Phalacrocorax; species Phalacrocorax carbo. The sequence continues at coordinate 5,277,110 of NC_087528.1, forward strand.
TCTGTCTACAAGGAGAGTGGGCAGTTAGAGTTGTACTACCAAATTTTTTTAACTAGCCCATATATTTAGTCTTATTTAAAAACAAGAACAATGATTAAAAATAAAGCAGCTCAGTTTCTTATAGCCGGTTTCTTGAATCTTGCAAGTGTACAGCAAGAAAATATCAGTTTAGAATAGACATGAATTAAGTGATTTATGTCTGATATCCCATGCTTGTTTTCAGGATAGAGATTGTGCTTTGTCTCCCGATGAATTGAAAGATTTGTTCAAAGTCTTCCCTTATATGCCATGGGGACCTGACGTTAACAACACCGTTTGTACAAATGAAAGGGGGTGGATTACATACCAAGGGTTTCTCTCTCAATGGACGTAAGTGCAATGCATTACATTTTAGTAGTTGAGGATGTTGGGTATGCCTTTGTAGGTTGTTCTTAAAAATCTAGTAGAAAGAGTGGAAGTATAATAGTTGAAAATTGACCCAAGCAGTCATGTTTTTATAGCCACCCAGTGGCCTAATCTTCAGACAGTTGTTATAACCTGTTCAGGATTTGGCCAGTACTTAGTGCTAACTATGAACAAGTGTCTCTTGAAACTGGGGAATTCTCCCTGAAACTGGTCAAAATATTAATTTCTGTTGTTCTACTCTTTAGAGACGGCATGAATAATGATGTTCAATAATGAGGTGGGTTTTCCTATTGAAAATACAGAAAATGAGGAAAACGTTATTTGCTGAGGAAGAAAATATGGTGTAAGTTTATAGGCCTCGGCAAGTGCTGCCTTCATAGTGTTGTGCTGACTATTAAGAGCAGTCCAGTTGGCACCATTTACCTAGTACATAGTGCCAGGAATACTTCTGTCATGTCAATCTGGAGATGGGAGGAAAAAACTTGTTTCAGTACTGTAAAGGACTGCTATCACAGATGCTGACAACTTAGAAACTTCTTTTTATCCCTGCTGCTAGACTAACCACATACTTAGATGTGCAGCGTTGCCTGGAGTACCTGGGTTATTTAGGCTACTCAATACTTGCAGAACAAGAATCTCAAGCATCAGCAATTACAGGTAATTAAAAAAAATTTTTGGTACAATTCAGGAATTTAAATTTAGAAATCTGCTCAAGGGTAAATTGTTTGAACAAATGGTCTTTTTCACTTATATTCTTTTTTACTTTCTGCTCAAGTCAAATGTTCGATTTAATATTTTTGATTGTTTTGTGTGCATTTTAATGTAAGTGGACAATTAATGCTTTCACATACGTGCATGTACATCGTGTGAAAAATATTTTGTGTTTTTTTCAAAAGTAACAAGAGATAAAAAGATAGACCTCCAGAAAAAGCAGACTCAGAGAAATGTTTTCCGGTGCAATGTTGTTGGAATGAAGGGCTGTGGGAAAAGCGGAGTTCTTCAGGCTCTTCTTGGAAGAAATCTAATAGTAAGAAACCTTTTGCTTATATTCACCTAAATATGGTTTTGAGTTAAGGTTAAACAGCAAAACCAATTGATCCTAAAGCTTTAACGATTACTGAGTTTGGAGAGTTCTGTGAGGGAATACAGAATTATTGGTTGGTTTTGTTTTGTTGTTTTGTTTTTGGTTTTGTTTGGAGGTTTTATTTTTGTTTCTTTCTTTTTTTTAGCAAATGGCTATTGTGTTCAATAATGACTTGTGGTAATTAGATCAAGGACTATAGCTATGCATTTAATTGCAAAATAAACCACAGATTACTGTAATTTTCATTCACTAATAAATGCAGTAAAACAGCTGTTCCCATCTAACTTAAAGGGGCAAGTTGCTGTGGTCTAACATGAAATTCTTCATTTTCAGAGACAGAGGCAAATACGTAAAGAACACAAATCTTACTATGCCATTAATACAGTCTATGTATACGGGCAGGAAAAATACTTGCTGGTAAGGTTGTCTCATTATTGTTTGCATATGACTGCTTAATCTTATAATTCAGTGAATTATTTGGAGCCTTCTGCAAACAAATTTCAGTTTTAATTGTCTCTTCTTCATAAATATGGATTATCCCCCCCCCCCCCCCCCGGGCTCGGGTAACTTCTGCTTTTACATGTTGTTAATACTTTAAACTGAACATGTTCAGGACCTGTTATTTTTGAAACCATGACCTAAATTGTCCCAGTCCATTATGTTTATGCTGGAGGACATCAAATTATAACACATGATAGATTATCAGCAGCAATCTACCTATTTAATAAAGAAGAATCTGTCACATAGGGTGATTAGGATGGCTGAAGTTAATCTTCAGTGGGTGAAATTCTCTCTTTAAAGCTCGTTCCACTGTAGTTTTCCTTTATGATAATATGATATATATAATTTTTTTACCCCCAAGATCTAGTCCTCTGCTTGGTGGTTTTCCTTTGTAGGACGAATGCCAGTTTCTATGGGAATCTAAGACTTTGTGTTAAATTAAATGTAACTTTTTATGCTGAGGTTGTGATTGCCTGCAGATGTGATGTTAACAGCTCACATATGTTGGCTGTATGGTAAATTCCTACTAATTCTTTTTCATTAATTCTGCTTATAGTTGGTCCATTAGTTCTAAGGCTACATAAAAATGAGCCTTACTTTTTCTCATAATTTTTAAGTTATAAAACTCTTTTAACTGCATAATGACAATGCTTTTTTCCCTCTCTGGCCATATTTTTTTCCAGCTACATGATGTCAGTGACTCTGAATTTCTAACTGACGCTGAGACCATATGCGATGCTGTCTGCCTGGTATATGATGTCAGTAACCCGAAGTCCTTTGAGTACTGTGCCAGGATTTTTAAGGTTTGTATAGTTCATATATACAAACCTTTTACATTTATATCTTTTCACTGACAAGATACTCGGTTCCATTACTGGTCCTATACACAAGTTGTAGTGTTTAAAATACGTTTTATTTATGAGTGCTGGTTTTTTAATGCATCAGCCATATATATGCAGTTTTATTATTCACACAAAGCTAACATCGACTTGTGTCTATAAAATATTCTGCTTCTAGAAATGCCTGACTTTTGTGCAATGAATATATCTTAATGCTGCTACAGACAGTTCAACTCAGGCTGTTCCAGGTTGAACGTTATCATATTCTGTTTATTTCACTCTTTTTTCTTTAAATTTGCAGCAGCACTTCATGGATAGCAGAATACCATGCTTAGTAGTAGCTGCAAAGTCTGACTTGCATGAAGTTAGACAGGAATATAGTATTTCTCCTGCTGAATTCTGCAAAAAACACAAAATGCCTCCACCTCAAGCCTTTACTTGTAATACGGTTGATGCACCGAGTAAGGATATCTTTGTTAAACTGACAACTATGGCAATGTATCCGTAAGTACTTGAACCATTATATTTTTCATATTGCATGGGTCACGCATAATACCACTGCATGTCATTGTTAGCCACGAGGATGGAGCTGTCTCACTGAGACTTAGCAACAGAGAGACATAAGTGAGTTTAGGAGAATCTTCAAATTCTTTCAGATTGAGGAAGTTGGTGTGTATCTAACATAGAAATCAGCATCAGCTATTGTTGCTAAGGTATTTTTTTAAAGAATATGCTACTTCATCCAGCTTCTGTTGCAAATTCCATTAAATATGTGGGGTTCTGTTCTGTCCTTACCATGAATGCATAACTCAATGTCAGTATTCAAATCTTGGTATTATTGAGATACTTGTAAATAAGTTGTACTGTAACCCTTGTTAATAGCTCACCTGACAGTTGATTACAAGTAATGACACTCTTTAGTGAGCAACAGTTCCCCCAATGCACTGCTTGAAGCTTTTTTTTATTTTCAGGGTGTTTATTGCTATGTTTTCCAGTTCATTAATAGATCTTATATTTTTTTAATTTCTGTATAAACATCTTTTGGGCTTCAGATAGAAGATACACATTCTTCTTCACTAGACATCTCACTGTTGCTAAGCTCACTTTGCATCTCTTTGGTGGGTGGAGCTTTTAATATGGTGTTGAACTACATGTTACAGCAAATGGAGTCTAGTATGACAGCTGACATTTGCTTTAAAGTAAATAGAACTAATGTCACTTTCACCCAAAATAATAGGATTTTTTTAAATGTTTGAAATTGAATTCATTGAATTAGATTTGTAAAGCTTTTGTTGTGTCTTTTTTTTTCTGGTATTTATTTTGTAGCACTGGAATACTGGGAAACCACTAAAGTGTAGCACTGACCAAATGTCTTGTCATATCAATATTCTTGCTTCTCCCTTAGTTTTCAAGCATGTGTGTTTATTAGGGTGGGAAAGATAGAGGTTAACTGTCACTTTGTAAAGTGTGCATTCAAAGTGGTAGAACATGTGGCTTACTTTCCTTTGAAAAAGGGGTGTTACCTATTGCTGTGCAGACATACTCAGAAGCCTTTAGATGCTTTCCTTACAAACTGAAACAAATTCAGCAAACATTTTCATTCATGTTTGTGCATTGCTGTTAAGATCTGCATACGGTGGTAATGCCAAAATGTCCACGATGTAGAACATCGGACCTTAAAATTCTGCACAGCTGTAGTTGTACCCTTGCTTCCCCGGTGTATTTTTTTTCTTCTCTCCTTACTCATTCAAATGTACCTTTTATTCCTAAATCTCTCTTGGTTGTGGCACAGTCCTAATGTGCACCTGATTTTATGAGCAAGATTTCAACTCCTGTCCTTCTGTGTGTTTTCGCAGCCATGCCCGGTTACGCTGTATGTGCGCCTGCAACAGGTGTACATTTTGCATCTGTCAGAACTTCCTCAACTCAGACTTGCTGCAATCTGTAAAGAACAAACTCTTCACTGCAGTTCTTAACAGGTCCTTAACTTTATTTACTAGGTACCAGGTGTGCTTTTAAAATAAACGTTTTTTGAAAAAGCAATTGGTAACCTTAAATACTGCAGATTTTTCACTCCAAATCCACAAAATAGGCAGGTACTTTAATAATTGTCACAGAATTGTCATACTTTGTTTAACCTGAAGGTACTTATGAGCTTAGTCCAGTGATTTCTTTGAAACATTACCAATTTGGTAGTTGATTCAGGCACTTAGTGATTGCAAAAATACTATGGAGGAATTAAGACTGTGTTTTTAGGGAGCTGGTAACAGATGTTAAGTAGTGTCTATAAATCTGTGTAATGTGTCTCACTTGAGGCGTTATAGGTTTGTTTAGTATAGATTAGAGGTAGTGCCTCTTACATATCAGTTACACAGATACTTTCATAAAGGTTCAGCTTGACTTATAGCAGCATCGTATAACATATTACATGTGTTTAATTGCTAGTTTGATATTTGGGAATTAATAAATTTTTCTCTCTGTGTGTTGTGCTTGGTTTACACAAAGAGTGGATGTTTTGTATTTAAAAAAAAAATCTAGAGCTTTTAACGTCCAATTCCTCTTTGAATGGAATGCAACATGTAAGAAGTGGTAAATGGTTAAACACTTGCATTTGCAGATACCTTGGTAAAAACCAATTGATAAAGAGAGAGAACTGGTTTTCGGCATCGAAAAGAGTGCTATAGCTTGTCTTGTGTGTACTACAGGCAGTTTTTCGCACACAATTTACTAACACCTCAGCACTTGTCATCGCACCGCAGAACGGGAGTTCAAACCAAACAATGTTTGTAGTGTAGTGGTTCCATTCTTTATAGCTTTCTTGGAGGCAACTATGATAAATGTGTTTATTTGAAAGCTGTGGTTGGAATATCCTGACATGGTGCTGGTCCATGTATGTTACTACTTTTTACTGTTTTCAGATGTGGCTCCTCCAGATAAGAGCGGCTGTCTCCTTTAAATGCAAGTTATGCGCATGGGAGGCCTACTGATATACCCACCTACAGTATTGAGCATCTTTGTGAAATACCACTTTAATCCAAGATAAAAGTGTTAAACACAGAGTGAGAGTTCAGAAAACGGTGAAAAAATCATGAGCTTAGGAAAAAACTGTGAATCTGGGACTGTTCATGCTGCATCTCTTCTACAGGAGTCATCTCTTCAAACAGCAGTCTGTTTGCATATTGTTGCTCTAAAACTTCATTCAGCAGTCGCTACTAGAAAATCCCAGCTCTTCATTACTGAGGCTGAAATCACCTTTGTAACACATCCTCATTTTTTGGAATGATGATGGGTTGCTGCATTAGCTGTTGTGGCTTGTTTCTCTCGTGTATGGGCCTATGGTTTTTTTGAGTCCTGCATTAGACATTGCACTAATGTTCCTCTGAAATACTGTCAGGGACTTGAGGTATTGAAATCTTTTTATGAGAAGTCTTGGGATGCTGTCATTCCACACCTTGTCACTAAATAGCGTGGAATAAATATAGGAATGCACTACTGCCTAAAAGAGTGTGTAATTCGAGGTAAGGAGAATTCCTCGTAGCCTTTTCTATTGACCCTACAAAAAGGAAACATTATTTGCTAGAATATCTTTGTCTCCAGTCATTCGGTTTGTCACTAGGATTTTATTGCAGGTTCCCAGCATGCTTACTTCATTTCACAATCTCTCTTCCAGTTAGGTCTTTGGGGTGTTTCCTTACAGAACACGTTGCTGCAGGTGATTCGCCATTCAGTACGTGGAGTACTGTATAACTGCCTATATAGTAGAGTTGAGATACCTGTGAGCAAGAGGGAATAGCTCCTAATTGTAGACTTAGGAGGGTAAAGATGGTTTACTTGATGAAAAATGTTAGCTCCTTAGATGTGTTTTTAGTCTAATGATTTGTGATAAGATTAGAGAAAGCATTTGAATCAAGGAGGACTTTGATACAGTTTATGTGACTTTTCTTATTTTGCCCTTACATGTGCTTACCATTAGGCCAGGTAGTTGGGCAAAAGTTAGGTAACTGATTTGTAAAGGAGGTTTCCCAAGAGGATTTGTTCTCCTGATCCCTTCCTAGTCTGAAGCTTTAGACAGGAAGTAGGTAAACTGAAATTTTCCAGAATGGACCCTTCCCATATTATTTGTTGCTAAGTAATGCTTAAACACCGCTGCCAAGGCAAAATATCATATCACATTTGAATAGTCCCACTTTAGCAATTAAAGGAAGAACATTGCCTCTATGCGACTGAAAAATCTAGTCATGCCCACCTGCAGTTTCTCTTCTGCAACAAACTTTAGAGACTCTCCTTGGGGTTTGTAGGCTGTCAGAAAGGCAAGTTCAACAAATGTGGAAGTTCAGTTTGGAGATGTTTATTTTGCAGGAAGGGGATTGTTGGTTTGAACTACCCAGGATCACACTTTATTGGTTCTTTGAGGAAGAAGGCACTGCATTGAAAGCACTGTACATGCATGTATGAGACTTGTTACTATCCTGTAGTATTTTTATATTTTTAACTTGCTCTTTCCTTTAGGTGTTCATTTGTATTTGTCTGGCTGGCACTTAATCTCTCTTTACTACATTGTTTTACTGCTTTTTAAAAGGAAGGTTTCTGCTTGTGTCATTCTAACCCTTTCTTTAATGATGAGCTTGGATTTTTGCCTTTTTTTTATTTAATTCCAGAGCATCATTTTTAATTGTGTTTTTCTGCTTTCTTAGTTTTAAGTCATTCACTTGTTGCCTTTTGCTTGTATAGTAGTGGCATTTTTCTGACAGCTAAGTTAATTTCAAAATAAAATTATTCTAATGTACGAGAACTGTGTTCAGTGAGGGAAGACTTCTCAGAGTATGTTTTTTCTTGGAAACTTTTTAAATATTGTGGAATAGAAGTGAAGTTCTACTTGTATATAAAACATGGTTGTTTCAGGAATTATATGTAAGATTTCCCCCCTCAAAAAATCCCCGTCCTTCCATGAAATTAAAGTTAAGGCAATAGTTTCACTTCCCTGTAATAGGAAAGCTTTAAGATGATAGCCCAGGATTTATTTTTCACTGTATGCAGTGTATGCAGATTATTTTTCAAAACTATAGTGTGTTGTCATTAAACTTAATTGGAGAGATCTGTCTCTATACTTAGATGTCCCCCAGATTGCGACAGTATAAGAATATTTTATTCACTTATTTTCATCCTTCTCTAAACTCTTCACTGCCCCATCCCAAGTAGAAGTTTGCAAAGCTGTGTCCCCTGATTTCTTTCCAAATAGAATATACTGAATTGGCATTTCACATTCTTTTTAGATTTTGTAGATAGTAAGATGTACTTGGAGCTTTTCACGTTTTTAGATGACTAATGCATGGGGGAAAATTCTAACTGCCAGAAACAGTTTGCATCCTGGGAAAATACGTGCCTGAAGGGAAGCTGCAGCAGCTTGCGCATGTTATGCGATGGTTTTGGAATTCAGTTGCTTATATTTTATTGTTGGAACCTACTGTCTGTCAGAGCAGGCTGCTGCTGCTTGCTGGCTGCATTAACTTGCTTATAATTTTGGTGTGAGTAGCCACGTGACTAGCCTGTTGGCCTCGCCACTGTGCTCTTAAAATGCTTTTGTAGTTATTACAGGAATGTTTTTGAACTTTCATAGTTAAGGTTAAACTTTCCCAGACCTGGGATTCTTCTGCTGCTGACATAGGGAAAAGTGTCAGTATTGGCCTGTAACTCCACAATTTTCTGTGTGTAACCATGACAGGCATGCTCAGTTAACCTCTTGGTAAGTGCATGTTGCAAACTTGGAGTTGTTAAAGTCTCTTAGAAGAAAGATTGTACACATTTCAAATATCTTATTCAACAAGTGACAAGTAACTTGGCTCACTGTTAAGGGTAGATTGAATAAAAATCTGACTTTTCCAAAATGTGCATTAAAATCTGAAATTTATGCCAAAGCTAGTTGTTACTAATAAGCAAGAGTTCCAAATACAGCTTCATTTATGGAATCCTAACTATTGCTACTCTGCGTGTGTGTATATGTGCACATCCATATAGAAGTTTAACCCTTGAAGAGAATAATTTTTCTAATTCAGTTTCTCTCTTACTACAAGGAAGCAATAATTTCTACCTCTGGTGAAAATTAGTTTCATAAACACAACTGCACTGAAATTAAATTTGAACATTATTTATTGAAGAGATATAAAAAAAAATTCTATGTATTGAGAAAGTTTTTCTGCATTATAGCCACTTTCAGTCAAAGAACCTGTGCTGGAAACAAATTGTTGAACGTTTTTTATTTCAGACAGATTTTTTTTTCCTTTAATCCCTAATATTGTTTAGCTGCCATTAAAGTTGCAAAAGTGGAATTTATGACAGCATAAGGAACATTTAAGGAAGAAAAAGTGGAAATTTTTTTAAAGGTGCAAAGCAATTAGACATCCATAGGGTTCTGAATTTCAGGAATTATTTTTGGGCTTTGGATTTTTGGGCTGAGATGTTCAGAGGGCCCTAATTGTTTCTTACTGAAGTCAGTAGATTTCATTGAGGTAATAAAACAAACCCCTGCTTTGATTTAGTTCCTTTATTTAAATGAAAGAGTCAGTTACTGTTAGGCTTAGAAAAAGGATCAGAGTCAATTTACTCTCCCTTTAGACATGAAAAGAGGATTTTATCATGACTGAGAATATGTTAATTGTTTTTAAAAGGATGAAGCATGCTCAGCAAGTTTCTTGCATACCATTAAATATGGACATGTGCAAAAGTCAAAACAAGGCAAATTACAGGAATCAAAATCTAGATGTGAGAGTGCTTTATGAGGCAATGCAAAAGCATTAGTTTGCAATTTAAACAGTGATTTGCACTTTTAAAGGGGTGCTTTTTAAACTATACAAACAGTTGGGCATTTGAATTAACCAAATTAAACTCGAGAGTTGTTAGTTATACAAATATTTGCCCAACGGAGCTTGTCCCATAATTTATTAAAATCATGTTACATAGAAGTGATTTATTTTACAACTTACAGATCTGAAGACAAGTGTTTTATAGTATTACTAAAAAAAACCACACACAAATTCTAAAGCTCTTAGTGATAAAATGTAGTCTTGAATTCAATTATCAACAGTAATGAGATCTTGTCAGTTTAGGGCTGGTGTGTTGGAGTCACTCCAGTGTGTTTATCACAAGTGCTCCAGCTCGTGTGTATGGTGCAGGAGTATTGCAGTATCCACTTGATACGTGAAAGCTGAGGCTTTGGGGTGGAGTAGGAAGAGATTCAGTTTCTTAAGCCGTTTTCTTTGTCCTTAAAGCAATGACACTTAGCTACATAAAATTTTTTTTTTTTACTTAGTTCATCAAAAGTACAAACTCGTTTACTTGTTTTTCCCCAAGAACTAAGTTTTTAACAACTGCACAAGAATCGGGCTAGATGGCTAAAAACTATAAATTCTCTGGGCTTTGTCATTTGAGCATATTTGAGACACTTGCTGTTGTTGAGCCATGCTATGAACTGCAAACTATGCATGTGTGTAAAAAGGTTAAGACCCTACATAGATGAGTTGGGGGCCATGCTGTTAGCAGACGAGGAGAGCAGTATTATGCAGCAGGTGCACGCCGTCAACTCGGTAGAAGATTCCATCTTCATGGAGTCATCTCTTGGTCCACGTTTACTTGAAGACAGGTAACAGCAGCCAAACTAAGGTGACCTTGCCATTGCCTTTTCCCTTTGTTCCCCATAGAAAACCATTTGACATATAGTTTGCAGAGAGTGTGTCAAAACTAGCTGTAGAAGAACTAATGCTTGCAGGAATTAATGAATTTGAGCTGTTCTGTAACCCAGCAAGATATTCTTAAATAAGATTAGGATTTTTTAAGGACCAGCTGTGTTTTGCTATCTGTGCACTGAGGAGCCTGTTTTTCAGCATGTGGTATGACAGTACGCTGATTATCTATATGGCTTTTGTTGCTCCTGCAAATGTCTACTAAAGAATGCCCTAAACTGGTTTTGTGTATTTTGATAGCAAGTAACAATTCCCGCTTTGTTAAACAGCTTGTATGCTATAGATCTGCAGTTCACACTGTATCAACTCTCTTGTGCACCGTGTACGCTTAGGATCTCTGTATGCTCTTTGTACTTAATACTCCTCCAGCTTTCACTGAGTAACCTGTGATGATTATTAATACAGGCTAAAATACGTAGGCTAGTGAAGCTCTCTTGTAAGTTCTATCTTAAACAAAAGCAAACAAACAAAAAACCCCTTTACTATTGTTTAGGAACTTCTTGTGCTTTGAATTATGGCATTTATGATAACTTGTTTTAAACAGTAGCTCCTGCTTTATGGTAAGCTGTCATACTTGAGACTACTTTTGAGGATGGCTAGACGTGTTTAACTGAGCATGCTCACAGACTTCTTGCAATATTTGGGAGAGTTGGGTCATTGGCTGTCTACTGTCATGCAAGATGTGGCTTTTTGTGTCATACAGTCACTTCATACTGTTGTTACATCTAGTCTTTTTCTGTTGATGCCATTGTCACTGCTTGTTTCACTAGCACTTTATATTAGCTTTCAGCTTGGTGTTGAATGAGTTTCTATTGCTGTTCTTGTGACTGTACTGGGAAGAAAGGGATTTACAGATGGTCCTTCTCTTGATTCTAGCTTTTGGAAAAATATTACTTGCTACTTGTCAGTAAACTTTTTTTTTGAAGAACTAGATATTCAACAGGACTGGAAAGTTTTTCATAAAAAGCAGAAATATACAAACTCAACAACAAAAAAAAAAGATTTTGCTGGACAGAGTTGTTCTCACTATGGGTTATTAATTATTTGCTAGGTGTTTTTGTTTTCATTTTCTGAATGCTTGGTGGTACTCTTAAAGAAGACATGCTGCCCTCCCCACATTCATGACTAATGATCTGCTCTTGCAGTTCTCAGCTGTGTGAGCTCTCTGACTTCAGTGAGATCTACTGATGTGATCAGGGCTGCAGATCAAATCCTAAGCTTTTAAGAAAAGTTAAACGACTGCGTACATACTTGTGAGGCTGAATTGTAGGCTGCTTGCCTGTGACAAGTGTAGTGATGACTTTCCAAAAGCAGAGTAGTTTAGTACAAGTTGTCTGATATTCCTGTCAGGGAATTAACCTGGTTTTGTATGTGTGTTAAATTTCAGGCATGTGACACAAGCGGACCTCAAGAGCTCTACATTTTGGCTCCGAGCAAGTTTTGGTGCTACTGTCTTTGCAGTTTTGGGTTTTGCTATGTATAAAGCATTACTAAAGCAACGATGATCTGAGAAGAAGCACATCTGGCCCTACCAAATAAATAAATAAATAAAACTTTTATGTACATTCTGAATGCTTTAAATTCTGCTAGAAATATTTATATATGCAGAGTTACTTTATTAATATTTGTAATTCATGCATAAGATTATTTTAAATTATAGCTCTAACTACAGTATTGCATAATGTGTGGAAAAAAGAATTGCATCTTAAGAGCCAGCTAAAATGGCTCAACTTGTGAGGCCAAAAGGGAATTTGTTGTAAATAACTTGTACATATTAAAGCAGTAAGACATTGCTTCCCAAAAAAGCTATTCAAAATATTGTTCTTGGATGTTTCACCATGGTGACATACTAGTGTATAGTTGAAATTAATTTTTGGTTGAGTAGGTTCAACTCAAGGAACATATTCCTCAAGGATTGCTTATTTATTTCACATTCATCTGAAGTGACTTCATCGTTTTGGACTATAAGCTATACCAGGTGGAATTTGTCATTTTTCATTCTTACCTATTCTTTTTAACTGATGAACAAATTTCCCCACTAACTGTGTGTTTCAAGACAAAGTCACTGTTGCTGTCCTGGCCTATGATTTTGTATGTAACATGACCAGGGACACATTTAGCAGTCTGATATTTCTTTTAAAAGGAAAAACTGCCAGATTAACTTCGTATGCTGTGTGTAATTCATGTTTTTCATTTTCCACTATGTTCTGTTTTATAACCCTTACGAATCAGATGAGCAAATTTGTATATTATAAATGTTTATAATTCAAAAGTGTTGCTGTTTAATTTCTCACATTTTTCAATCATACCTGTTGAAAGCTGTGTATAACCTAAAACTAAAATAGTACACAGTGCCTATCCTACTGTAGTATATTAGTTGCATGGACCACAGTGCATTCTGTAACTGGCTGGAATTACATATAGACACAGCTTTTTTAATGATCAAGTAAATCAAACATTAATTCCTCATGACAAACCTATTTTTCCATTGCTGGCCTTTTCAAGTATTTCAATAAAATAACTGTGTACTGTGTTTGTGGGGTTTTTTTTTTTTCCTTTTTTTCTTTTTTCCCCTTTCTCCTTCCCCTGCCCTTGAAGGGTGGACTTTATAAAACCTTGTCCTCTATCTGAGAGAATACTGTCCACATCTTCAGTTGGTGGAGCTTTAATGTCTCAGCTATATAGTTTCTTTGATTTGTCTTACAACTGTGCTGCCTCCATTAGAAGTATATTTCGGATTTTTATCAGAAGACAAAAGTGACTTCTGTGATATTTTTAAAGCAGAAACCCAAATGCATAGTCAACCATGAACTCTGTGTTTACTGTCAAGGACAAAATAGAGTAGGAGAGGAAAGTCAATAGTTCAGTGTGTTGTTTGGGAGAGCTGATGCCTGAGTATTACGCTGACCTTCTAGAAAAGTGAGGCGAGAGGAGGTGAATGAGAAAGTTCTATCAACAGAAAATTAGAAAGCTCCCAATCTGGAAACTATTGCACTCTACTTAGAAAATTATTAATTTTCAAAAAGTTTTTGAAGAAAGGAGGGCTAATACTTTTCTGGGGAGGTATGCATGCTGATATATAAAATCTTATCATTTTCCCTGGGAAAGTGATCATGAGAGACCATCTCTATCTATATCCTCCTCCTACCAGGTAACTGGCGACCACAGAAATTAGATTCCCCCACATTAACCTGCTCTTAAGACTGGAGAAGTCCTGGTCTCTCAGCCTCTCTCTATTTCCTACCTGTCTCAGTGGCCTTCTGCTAGTGGACTCGTTCCAGTACGTCATTGTTGGTCTTGTACTGGGAAGCTGGAACTGGGCACAAAATGCAGTATAGTCCCACAAGTGCCAGTTTCTGAGTAGGGCTGTGGATAGTGCTTGTGGAAGGTTTGTCAGGCAGGTGAGCAGTATTTCCTACTGTTTTGGTGAGATGCCTCGTGGCATCCATGCTGCAGAAAATAAATGCATTCATGTTATGTAGAACTTTGGAACGGGTGGCCTGAGCAAGCATGCTTCCCTGTCCCTGAATTTTTACAGTACTTGTAGCGAGCTCACGGTGCTGTGCAGCTATGGCATGTGAAAGCTGAAGAGTGCACGAGGTGTTCTCAAGAGTTGACAGATCACTTGTTTTGTAGTTTGTTTTTTTTTTTCTTTAGTTACAACATGCCTTGGTAGAGGGAGACCAGACTGTGATAGAAAATAAGAAGGAAGACCACTGTGACAGTGTAACTTAATCTGTGGGGATCTTTGCTCATCTGGGCCTGTCGGTCTTTTAACATCAAAGCAAGCAGGGAAAACCAGATATTTACATGCCTTGAGACTTCTTTGTGTTTCTAATAGGAAATTCTAACTTAGTAGATCTTAACGCTGCTGATTATTCCCACCACCACTCCTCAATGCCATTCTGAAAGGATATTTCAGGACTTCATTACTCACAAGTTTATCTCAGACTGTGTACTGATGCTGAAGTGCCTTTAGAGAGACCGATGGCCCTGCGGCACTGCCTGGCACATCTCCGAGGCTGGAGTTCTGCAGAGAGTCTGCTATTTTAAATGAGTCTGTGGCTGTTGGCTCCAAAACACTTCTGAGTATCTGACACTACGTTCTGGATTTCCAGTTAGGATTCCCTCACCTTCCAGAAGTACCCCCTCTTTAAGTATTACGTTAATGACACAGCTCCTCTGTGCCAAGTACGAGAGCGTTGTAACTACTATTCCAATTATTCCGTTTGTTATATCTATTTATTATACAGTTTTCAAACCTGTCTGTATTGAGCCCGTTGCCATATTTTTCTGCGGGGGAGGCTGGTGTGGACACCTGGATCTCCCTGGAGCAGTTGGCCTCCACTGTGGGATGGCCCACGTGTGCCGTGCGTGCCGGCCTAGGCCTTCCACACACATCGGCCAAACGGAGCGCTTTTCGGGCTCAGCAAATAGAATTGTTGGCTTTCTGTCAAGGGCTTGTTTGGCGAATATTTTCGTGTTAATTATGCTCGTCGCCCACGCAGCGGAGAGGCCTTTCTGTGGGAGTACGGCCGGCCCTGGGCAGGCGGGCCTGCGGACCCGCCGGGAGCGGCCGCCAGGGGGCGCGCTGCCGCCGAGCTGACAGGCCGCGGCTCCGCCCGGTACCGCCGCCAGAGCAGAGCGGGGTGGGGGGACGCACACACACCGGTGGGGAGCGGCTTTGCTGTGTGAAACGGCCCGCTCAGCTCGGCCGGCCCTCGGAGCCCGGCGGGGGAGAGCCGCGGTGGTGCTCCCTGGGCCGTCCCGCACGGCCGCGGCCCGACCGCCCCCGAGGGAATCCCGTGTCCGGCCGGCAGCGCCCAGGCGGGTCGTGCGCGGGGAGAGGAACGTCCCTGCCCCGGGCGCGGCTCTGCCCTCCCTCACGGCCGGGCCTCGGGGCTGCCGGCCTGCAGGTGCAGGCCACGGCAGGTCGCCGCCTACCTTTACACCAGGTATAAACCAGGCCTTCTCCGTTGGTTTAGAGGCAGGAATTTGCTTAGACTGAAAGCTGGGAAGAGAACACAAGTCCTGGTACCTAACTGCTGCTGCTCTCTTTGGGCGGTGGCTGGTGCCCTTTGTGAAAACCCGTGTAGCTGTGCCACTAGGTAACAGCTACGGTGTTCACTGTATCACTGGCCAAGACCTCCTGGGTCCTGTGTGGATTATAGTCACTGTGAGGGAAAAGCATTCTGCTCATGGAGCACGTAAAGAAGAAAGACCAAACAGTTGAGCTAATGCTGTTGAGTGCTGGCTGGTGCAGCCCAGTCAACTCTGCTCCCTCGCGCTTCCTTAACAGTGATTTGTTTTCTTTCCTCTGATCCTGTCAGTTTGCTAACAACTTCTTTTATTGCATTTTGCAAAACCAGACTCCATCTCCTCTTCCTCTTCAGTCCGATGTGGGAATCGCCTGGCCGTGGTATAAAGTCACTGCATGGACAAATATCTTGATTCATCTTCCTTGGAGACGCATCCTTCGCCCCTCAGCTTTGACCTCCTGTCTGAAAGCTTGTCAGTTCAGGATTAATTGTAAGCATGACTTGATTTTATGTTGGAAATTAACCTTGAGTTACTAATTGGTCTCCATTTCAAACAATTATTTTACTTTGGAATGAACCTACCAATGTGTGCTGTGATCCCATCAGGTGACAGTTAAAAAGGAACAGAGACATATTTATAAATACTGTAGGGCTGGCCTGATACGAGAGCTCCCTCTTAAGACAACTACACAAAAAAGGATTAGGGGCAGATTTAATTATTTCCCCAGCTATAACCAAAAAGACGATTAGAACTAGCTGCAACCAATAACAGTTACTGGGGCAGAAGAGGGTGTCAGGTGGAAAGACTAGAGTCTACTTTTTCAGTGCCAGAATTGAAAAAGTTCTAAGTATAACATGGGGAATAGGGAGGCTCAGGAGGGTAGTCTTTCAACACAGGTCAGAAATCAGAGGAGAGATTGAACCTTATTTTTTCCCCCCACTATTCCTTCCCTTCAGGAGGAAAAGTATCCATGAATCACGGAAAAACCAAAAGGCAGCACGTGTAGTTTAATTCATAATGATCGTCAAAGGTGAGCTCATATTGTCCCAGCCACAAGGAATATCAGTGATACCGAAAGAGTCCTTTGGCACTGTTACCTTTTGGACACAGTTTAAATCCCAATCTCATACTATCTGTGGTCCTTAAAGATCTTTTGCCATTTTCATGAGTCTGAAAGAGTTAATCTGACTGGTCTGATCCAGTCCCAACTTTATGTGTGCTATCTAACTTCCTGCTACGGTTGTGTCTGGGTGCAGTGTTTTTCACTTCAGAAGTTGCCTTCCAGGGCTGGCCAAGCTCTGGTGCAGTAACCAAGCAGGGTAGGTTGCTCCATTTAGTTCCAATTGTGAGAGCTGGGCAGTTTTGTAAAAACCCTTTGAGGTTACTTTGGGTGGAAAAAGGACCCATGAACAAACTGTTTTGATTTGCTCCAGGAGGCTTAACTAACAGATGTTGGCTGGGTCCCTGCTTTGAGGGCTCCTTGTTGCATATTCATGAGCTGACCTTTTTAGCCACTTCCAATGCAGGAAGGATGTATATCTACATTTTGTCTGCAGGGTTAGGAATATAAAAGATTGCCTCCTTGACTGAATGTGAAAATGGATTAGGGTTTATTATTTCAAGTTCTTTCTGTCCAGGTGTCTTCTGATGCCCTTCTGTGTTCTGTCTGCATCTGCTCTGTGGTAGCCCACAGTTCCCTAGTTTCTCTAGCGATTACTGTTTTCCAAGGTAGAGTCACTAGGGTATGCAATGGGGAGAAATGACAGTCTAAATTAAGAGGCTCTCACAGACTTGGAAGATGATAATTTGTCTGTAACAAAACTAACTCCTCATTAGAATACTGTTAATTTCCTTTCTGTGACAATTATAGCACAGCACTAGCTCATATGTGCAATGTGCAGAGATATTTCCCTGAAAAAAAAAATCATTTCCACTAGTGAAAAACATTCCTTAGAGGAGAAAAATGAACTTGTAATTTTGCAGCAGTTTTCCAGTTTAGTGGGAGTTTGGTGTTAAGGTAAGGTTTTGGGGTTCTCTGTCTCTCTCTCTGGCATTTATGTTAGACTTCAGGGTTAGCATTTTCCCGCTAGCATCTGGAATCAGAGGTGATTCAGAGCTTTTGACATGGCAGTCCCCAACTGTGTGGAACCTGTTACCCCTGAAATGCAGCTCATTTATTCTCTCTTTATGTTAAAAAACTCACCTCCCACCTCCCTACAGACATCTCTAATGATTGCTGTTTCTTTCTGTTGGCATAGCATATTTCTGCTTATCCATCTGTTTTGAAGTTTTGATGAGGTTTAGCTTTTTAATCAAAAAGAGATTGTTTTTATAATAGCTGTTTAGTGCCTGGAATATTTTGGCAGCGGTGGTGTTGTACAAGTGAACTGGGTTACTGTTTCTCAGAAGTGCTGTGTTTGGTAGCCTGTTCTTATGCTTTGGGAGAGCAGGCTGGACAGGCTTTAGACAAGTGAGAAGTGGATGCTCTGCTGAAGGAATCACCTTTAAACCTGAAGAATGTCTGCTCTGTTTAACTGATGATGACAGTTTTGCTCATTAAGGGGAGAGAAGCCCTCTTGTTCATCACTTGCACTGGAAGCCCCTGAGGACCTTTTATTTTGTTGTCATTTTCCCACCTGAAGCCAGAGGTAGAAAAGTTCTCCTCTTCAGGCCCAAAGGTGTTTGGTTTACTTCTTGCACTTGCTTTAAAAGTTTAGCTAGAATCTTCAAAATACTGAAGGGAACATTTCTTTAAAAATTATCTTTTGGCTAGGATTGTGATCACCTGGGCTCAGAACCATGAACAGAGGGAAGTTTTTTACCTTAGCCCTCCTTGAAGATACCAGATTCCTTTCTAACATTTGTTCAGTATGGGGTATCTAGGCAGTACTACAGGATAAGGTTATCATCTTAATGCTTTCATTTTTTCCCCATATACAGATCATTTGCAGGATAGAGTTTTCCTGTTGCTCTTTCTAAGGAATCAGACCAGGTGACAGAGGAGATCATTGCCTTTATTTGACCTTGCTCGGTTGCATGGGATGATATTGGCCCTGACCTTAAATTAGTGCCAGGCATGCAGGATGCTAAGATGTGGAAACCTGCTGCTCCCTGGTGGCTGTAGGTTTGTGTAGCTCATGTGGGCACATGGAAAGAACTTGGCACCATTTCCCTTTTCCTGCAGAAAAATCTTTGGTAACTAAGAAGCTAGGACCCAGCACGGGCCTGCATGGTTTTGCATCACTGTGTGGGATAAATTTGTTCCAGATCAAAAGTAATATGTAGTATGGGGTTCATGACAGCTGTGGATGGGAGAGACAATCTCTGCTGTATACTCTGCTACTGTTAGATGGAAGATCCCATTCAGATTCCAGAGGTATTCTATCTGGGTTTTTTGCCGTTGCTTTTTAAAACAAGCTTGTAGGGAAAACAGAGACTTCTAGCTGGCTCTGTCCTTGGGGCTGAGGTGCATCTGATCTGGTATTGGGGCTCTTAGGTCAAGAAAACGTGGCCTGCAGTGCTGGGTGCTCTCTGCTCTGACTCTGGGCTCGGTCTAGCTTTGGCTGTCAGCGCAGCAGGAAGCAGAGGCACTGGCACCATGTGGATCAGCCTGGCTCTGCTCGCCCTTCCCCCTTGCCAGCCTGCTATTTCTGTACTTGATGGGAAGAAGCTAAAACTGCTGGATTTTTGCCTTCAGTCAAGGCATTCCTCAAGTTCCTAGTCCAGGCTCCAGATGGCCCAGATACCCATATTGATATATAGGAAGAAATAATTATGGTAAAGAGTTTAAAACCCCACACCAACCCCGAACGGTGGGACTCTCCGGAAGGGAGAAGTTGGCTTCAGAAAGCCTAAGCGCGCCGTGCCGCCTGCCCACCCTGGCTCAGACTTGGGCCAGGACCCCAAGGGCAGGCAGCTGGAGGCGGGACGGCAGGGGGCGAGGGCAGGGAGGAAGGGGCTGGGGGCTGCCCGGTGCCGGCCGACCCCCGGCGGGTCGCTCCGCCTCCCCCGGCCGCGGGCAGGGGCGACCCGGGGCTCCCCCGCTCCTTTCTCGCCGCCTCCCAGCCCGCATCCTCGGCCGTGCTGCAGCTCCGGGCTCTGCCTCCGAGAGCCCCCGGGGACGCGCAGCCCCCCCCCCTCCCCGGCCCGGCATGGCTCGGGGGAGGCGCCGGCCGTGCCCCGGGCTGGGGCTGCGGGCCGGGGCTGGCGGCGGGAGGGGGCCGGTGCCCGACCGGTGCTGGGAGGGGTCACCTGCCCCGTCCGGAGCCGGGATGCTGCCCGCGCTAATTGGATGTTCCCTGGATGGAGGATTTCCTCCCCTCCCGGCTGCGGGAGTCATGAAGACAGGCTCGGCTGCGCTTGAAAGTTTGCCAAGCAGCAGCGAGGTTTAATTTCTTTAAGGATCTGGGGAGAAGGGGGGGGGGGGGCGGGGGCTGGAGGGGGACCGTTTCCAAGCATGGGAGACAGGCTGCCGGAGCCTCACGCCAGCTCTTCCCCTGCTGTGGCTGCCAGCTCGGAGGCGGAGGAAATCGAGGTGCTGGACTCCGAGGATGTCCTACCTATGGCCGCAGAGGATGTAAGTTTGCTCGGTGTCTTTCCCCCCCTCTCCCCCGGGCCGGGTTAATCGGCTCAACCTATTTATAGACGAAGTCCGGGATGGGGGGGGGAAGAACGGGACCGGTGACCCTCCGGGGCGAGGGAAAGCCGCCCCCCCGCCGCCCCCGGCTCTCCGCCGGGCCGTCTCCCTCCCCGGGGCCGCAGCTCCCCTCTCGCCCCTGGCCCGGGGAGCCCCGGCGGCAGCGGCCCGGGGAGGCAGCCGGTCCGCCCGGTGCCCGCGCCCGGGGCGGTGCTGGCTAGCTGCGGCTGGCCGGGCAGGGGCCGCGGTGCCGCGCACACGGGCGTCTCTAGAGGCTGGAGAGGGGCTGGCGCCTCGGCTTGAGGGGCTTCCTGGGGACGGAGAGCTCCTCCAGAGTCCCGGCCATCCGGAGGGTGACAGATGTGAAACGCTCCCACTCTCGGGAGCCTGTTTCCTCTTCCAGCGCCCGAGCAACAAACAGCCGAGGAAGTTTTTTCCCTGGCTCGGCAAGGCTGATAGCGTCTCTCCACCCTCTGAGCCCTGACTGCATCTGAGCGTGGGATAACTTGGCACCGAGTGTCTGCCGCTGCTCATCCAGCCTAGAAGGACACCAAGTGGTCCTGCGTGCTCTGAATCTGCTCCTGACAGGCTGGGCAGCAAAGCCTGCAGAGCTGAGGCAGTAGTTCTGCATCTACTGGTCTTGGAGGCAGGAGCTTGCTGTGCACCTGCCTGGGAGCAGTGAACGTGAGCAGATCCTGCGTTCCTGGTGCATCCCAGGACTGCACGCAGCTCTCCTTCCCAGCAAACTCTGCTGGGATGAGGGCTGTGCAAAGCGCTCAGTCTGCAGAGGTGAAGCGCAGGCTCTGTTCCTGCCAATGGAGGGATGAAACAGTGATACTAAATGTCTTTCTGAAGCAGACTCTGTCTCGGGTCTTGCACTGGTATGAAAGCGGCACTTGTGAACTAAGCCTCCAGCAGTGGCATATCCTCTTTCCCCTCTACTTTTATGACACTGATGGAGGAACCCGCCTGTGGCTGCTTAAGGGCAATGCTTGCTCATCATCCCCCAGCCCTTCCTTCTGAATCGCCTAGAATTTGGTTGCTGTTGGATTTTCCTCCCAGAGGGTGGTGGAGGAAGTGCAGTTGCCTGGTAGAGCTGCATTCCCCAGGCTGTACTCCTGAGCACTGTACAGTCAGGAGGGAACGTATGACGATGCAGTTTGACCTCTGCTACAACTCTGCCAGACGGTCCTAAGAGTAGCATGCCTGACCCAGGAGCAGCTTTCACTCAGAAAGGGTGGCTTTCCACGAGCTTTCACAGCCCATGTTTCCAAATCCCTGTGCTTGCTTACCTCAGACTGTGACCTTTACTTCCCTGACGAATTTTCTGCTTGTCTGGATGGTCTACAAGAAAAATTTCCTGTTGTGATACACATGGGCCCCTTGGAGTTACTCCAGCCTCTATGTGAACACAGCCATTAGCAATTCAATCCTGCCAGGGGCCCAGGAGATGCTGAAGTGCTGAGTGCCTGGCAGGATTGAGCTCCTGAGACAGGCGACTATGAGCTTTCCTTGGTGAAATCTAGATTCTCATCCTAGTTCTGCTACTGACTTGCTGCTTGACCTTGAGGTAGGACAGCTTGGGTCTGATCCAGCTCACAGCGTCTCGCCATTACTTATGCTGGGATCTGCATTGTTATTTGACTCTGGTAGCTTGTTTTCTGCAATCAACAAAATGGAGCTAGAGCCTGCAGTTGCATTACTTATGGGAAGCTGCTGAGACCTGGCAATAGATGATGTGGCAGAAGCCTGAGGTATTGTATATCATCTGCAAGTTGGAAGAGCAGGAAGTGGTGTAAATGGCCCCCCTCCTCCATGGCCAAGATTTCCTGCTGAAACAAGCAGGCTACAGAGCATCATCTATGAAAATTCAGGCTGCTCCACACTAGGAGCGTGACCCCCTGAGACCTCACTGGGGGTTGATTTTCTGTTATTATTACATTTGAAAGCTTGATGTCAGCGCTCTGGCTTGGCCAGCAAGAATTGACACAAGGTCAGTTCTTTATGTGTTATTAACAACAAAAATATTACATGGTGGAGGTTTGGCTGTCACAGGCTTGACAGTGTGTAACAGCTGAGCTGTGATGTCATTACAGCTCTTGGAGCAGCGTTCCACAAACCCAGGGTTCAGGCAGTCCCAAAATGTTCTGTTGAAGTGCTGGGCTGATTTATGATGATAAATGGGAGTTTATAAATGGATAGAAGCATGGGGAGGAGGGGAGCCAACAACTTAACTGATTAAGTGGAATTCAGTGGCCTGATATCCCGCTGTCTCCCCAGTCAATTCTGCATTAGATCTGCCTACCATGTGAAAGGAAATGTTCTTCCAGGACTAGGTAAGACTTTCACCAGAGCTCTGCTTTGCATATAGCACAGTGAGGAGACTTGGTTCTGTGAGTCTGATGTTTGTTATTTTTTTCATTTTGCTCTTCTGGGAAGGTGAGTGAGGCAGAAACAAAGTGGTGTGTGAACAGCACTTCAAACAGGAGAGCTGGATGTGTGTGGTTTTCTTCTGGGGACCCCAAGCTGGTGGTTACCCTACTGTTGCCTCATGAAAGCTGCTCTCTTCTCAGCTGGACCCCAAATCCAGGAGAGACAAGAGAGAGCCTTAAACAATTCATTAGGAATTTCCTCTGTTCCATGGGACTGTGAGGCAGCAAGCCTGGGGCAGGGAGGTGACCTGATGTCAGTCTTTCTACAAAGCATAAATCGGAGCCAGTTGCCAGCTTGTTTTTTCTGTTCCCAAGTGACAAGGACTAGTGGAATGTTCGCATGGTCATCTGTGTTGAAGTGGAGCTTCTGCCTATACAGAGCTTTTAAGGCAGATCTGCTAGAACCGAAGTTGTGGGGTAAATCCTTGCAGTGGGGTCTCTCCAGGCTTCCACCTTCCCACCTTGCACAAGAGGAACTACCTGTTTTTCAGATGTGGACATGTGAGGCTCAAAGAACTGATGGGTTATCAAAAACCTTGCAGCAAGTCCCTGCCAGAGTTAGGAGCAGGCAGCAGAAGAGGCTCTGACAACCTGGCAAGGTGGTCTGTGAGTCGGTGTGGGGCCACAGGACCTCCAGAAAGTGATCTAAAAAACCATTGCTAACTCCTCCCTCCCCTCAGTATATACCAAGCTTTCTTGATCCCTGTGAGTAAAAAAGCCTTTTATTCCTTGCTTGCCCGCAAGTAGACAAAGCGGGGGGGAAAACAGAATTAACACATGAATGTTCTGAGTTCATCCTAATTTGGATTTGTAAATGAAAACTGTCTTCCCTGTGGTTGGTAGATTCCCCCTGCCTCCTCCCCCGGAAGGGTAGGTGATTCTGGGATGAAGAAGGATGTTGGAAATGGCACTAAATCATTTGGTTGTTCCTCTGTTAGAACATACTTCTACAGTTTACTGCATGTTAATGCCGTTGCTCTTAAACCTTCTTTTTCTTCTTTTTCCTCCCTTATGCATTGCCTCTCAGCACTGGAAAGCCCTATTTGATCAGGTATGTGAACAACTGATATATTGTCTCTGTCTTGTGAGCAAAGAGTCTAACCTCCAGTTAATTTCCTCTGTACTAGATTTTCCCTGCATTTAAGATACAGTCTAGGAGTAATGTGCTCCATGCTCCCAGTTCCCAGGATGCTGGTGTGCAAGTGGTAATGATCACTACTGCTTTGGGCCTTCCTCTCAATTCCTCTTTAGAGTAGCCAGGGACAGAAGCAGGCCCAGCCTGGCCATCCCTCCTAGCACAGGGTCTGAGCCGAGATGCTGCAGCAGGTGCTCTGTTTGCTGCCAGTTGTGCTGTCCTTGCTCTGTGGATTAAAGGTTCTCCTACTCTTTGAGGCAGAGAAACTAGGACCTGTAAAACCAGCACTGTGTTCTTTGAAATGGCTCCCCAGCTGCTAAGCTGACTTCTGTGGGGTTACAACCTCCAGGGGAGGAGGACCCGCTGCTTTAAACTTGCACAGAATTAAAGTATCTGTTTCTGCACCAACGCTATGGTTGTATCACGTAAATGCCTTGGGTTGGATCTGTAACTGGCTGAAATCAGCATGGCTCTGTTGAGCTCCGAGTTACAGCTGCTGAGAATTTGGATTGTGGATCTAGTTTGTAAATTATGTTTTTAGCTGCTTTAACTGACATGTTTGCTTTGTGGTATTTCTTCCATCTGCCAGGTTGAAATGTGAAGCAGCTATAAGCTGAAGGATTTTTCTAGGGTTGAGTTGCTTCTAAACTGCAGCGCTCTCCTCATGTCATAAACTTCTGTGCTGTTGTGTGTGCGTGTAAACGTCACCTTCTGTAAGGGAGCTTACTCTGATGCTGGCATTGTCCTGGCAATACTAAAGTTCGATGGGATTTCATTCCTGCTTTATGAGGCGATAATCTTGCTTCTGCATCTGGCTGAACTGCAAAGCCAAAAGCTGTGGAGAGTCTCCACGAAAGGATGTTCTTGGTACCCTGGGGGTCCTGTTATCATTCAGCTAATAACTGGACTGCCTGTTCTGATGAGTGCTCCTTTATACCCAGTTAGCTGGGTCTGACCACTAATCCATGCGTCTGGATTGCAGTACATTTGTTTTTGTACAGTCAGGCAAGCTGGCAGTTGGGAATTGGATTACTATAATTGTTGATCACACCTAAATTGTGTGGTGTATTGAATTTGCTGGGGCTCGTAGGGTATGCTGCCACTCAAAAGGTGGATGCAAAATAAATTCCTTGTGGTCTGGGCTGAATGTTGGTTTCAGCTACTTTGAATTCTCTCCCGTCTCAGACATTGCCCTTAATTTGGAGTCTGATTCTACAAGCATCCTTTGAAGTCATTGAGTCCTTGTGGGATGGGGCTTTTGGCTGGTAGCTACCTCGGGCTCAAAGAGAGGAATCTGTAATTTCCCAATGGACTTGCTTGAATAATAGATGGGATTTTTTCCCTTCTTTTTTTTTCTTTTTAAGAGAGGGAAGAGTTTGACTGTTGGATTTACAGAACATTACCCCAGTGACAAGGGAATGGGCTGTAAAGGCAGACCTTCAATAATTAGCTATGTTTCAATTAGGGCTGCAGCTGAAGTTTAAGCCTTGTCTGTAAGGCTTTATTATGAAAGAGAATGCAACCTGTGACAACTAGTTGTAAGTCCTGAATAAATCAATAATGTCCTTGTTGCCTGTGGGCAAAGCCAAGGAGCTGACGTCTTCCTCGAGCGTTATATCGGCAATGCAATGCAATTAGTCCTGCAGTGAATTGCAAGATGCTGTTTTCATGGAACAAGGTTGCTATTCCCAGCAGCTCTGCGCTGGTAAGAGAGGGGAGCATTTTGTTTAGCCCTGATTGGCATCCATGTGAAGTATGAGGGCAGCCTTAATAACTAGGGAAAGCCTGTATGTTGAAACTTGGAACACTTGTGTCTCTGCCTGGGAGATATGACCTGGCCTTATGTGTGCTTAGAGTGGAAATGGGTGGCCAAAGATACATGTGCCCTGTGCATTGGTGACTCATGGGCTGGGACTGAAGTTTGGTAGCCACCTTCTCAGCTGAGACGTGTGGGCCTCTGCATTCATCACCCCCCAGGAGAGCAGCAGAGCAAGAGAAGGCTCTGGAGAAAGTGTTAGAGCCATTGGGAATTCACAGGCTGGGCGTCTCCAAGTGTCTTGTTTCTGAGGTGATGGAGTATGACAGCAAACAGTGCAAGGGAGGGGTCAGCACTTCCCCCCTTGCCTTTGGGGGAGGGAACTAAGTTATTATTAATGTTTTTTTCTTCTGTGGGGACATTTTTTTTAAAAATACTTCTGTTTAGGTTTACTGACAAAAAAGCAAGTTTCTATTTAGACACACAAAATAAAAGGGTTTGGGTTTTTTTTATGACCCCCCAACACCTTAAATTAAAAAATCAAAACTTCTTGATGAAAATTGCTGCTCAGTCATAAAGCAGTGCTTTTTGCTTGTTTATTTTGGGGCAGAGGAATGAGTGACAATGCTTTCTGGAGGAATTTTATTTGTTTTAATCCAGCTCTAATCTGTCACACTGGGAACTGTCAGTGACTCAAGCCAGTATCTCCAGCCCCTTGCAGGTTGCTTCTTTTTAAGAAGTAAAAGAACTTAAATATGGCAAAAAGGCAGATCCAGAACTGCTTCTTAGGCTTTGAGGTTCAAAAAAGCCCATTCCAGGGCAAAATCCTGACAACAGTGAAGCAAGTACTGAAACTCCTCCTGCATTTAGGGGGGTCAGTGTTTCACCCAAGAGTTCGGGAGCAGGCAGACTCACAGCTTTCCAGTGCTGCAGCCAGGCAGTTACAGTACAGCTGCTGCTTCATACTGTGCTTATGAGATGCGTTTTTTATTACGAGGTCATGGCCCTCGAGCAGCTTTAAGTCATTTTATATGGGAACTTTTATAGGGATTCATGCATTTATTTATTGTGCTCATAAACACCCTCCACCCACACACACACATTAGCTCCGCATCTGCTGCCTTCTGCAGAGCCCGCAGTGTCGCTGAGCGCTCCACGCTGTCTCCATGAGGAATCCAAGCTCTGAGCAGAGCAAAGTATTGCCTCTCTCCATCCCTCTGCAATCACCTGGGATTTTCTTCGTATGTTCTTCGCTGGTCAAACCCCCTTTTTAGTTAAACTTCTGGTAAATTTAAAAATGCAACAGTCCCAGGACCAGGTTCCTGACAGTTTCACACTTTTCTGTGCTAATAAGATCCCTTGTTAATTGCCTTGCACGCAGACATGAGAATATCTCGCTGTCCTTGTTGAAGCCAAGGTGTCTGGTGGTTAGAGGTGAGTCTGCAGATGAGTCTTCTGAGGGACTGTCCCTGCTTTGCTATGTCCTTTCTAGGGCCTTGGGTGCCCTTCTTTGCCTCCATGTCCCCAGTGCCCCTGCTTTAGAGAGGACTGCAGCTAATCAGTATTATCCAGCCCTTGGCTGTGCTGGGTGAAAGGGGTGATCTATGAGGATGATGTTCATTATTAGGGCAGACCTGCCTTCTGACGGTGGCTTTTAGCCGTGTTAGATGCCACAAGCTTGTATGATCTTCTCTGTTTCCCCATCCCCATGGCTTTTGAGATTTCTAGGGTGAATTATCAGCCCTCATCTTGGAGTTCTCACTTCCTCTTACCCATACTCTGGTTTGTAGTCATGACAACAAACTTGTTTTAAATAGACACACACAAAACTCTCCAAAAAGACCCTCCTCACTGGCTCAGCACCTTGATCCTATTGCTTGTCAGTCCAGGCTGTGTTTTTGTTGCAGCTGCTTTAGAAACCCTGGATTCCTTCCTGAGACTTGTATGTGGGTGTGATGACAACAGATGAACAGAGTTTATAGGGAATGCAGGGAGATGCCAAGTTACCCAGTCTGTGTGGGCAGCTAATGGAAAACTTGAGCTCAGAACCAAGGCTGTAGAGATATCCTGGACCAGATGCACACTTGCCAGGAAGAGTTCAGTTGCCAACACTACCAGCAGTGGGTGCAGCTGAACCTGCTCTGCCATGGTCTCATAAAACATTAAAATATGCTTGAAAATATGCTGACTTGGCAGCCTTCTTAAACCCAGGGCTGGTTCCTGCATGACTGAAATTGCTAAGCAATCCATAAAATCAGGTCAGCTATGACCATGGTTGGTGGTAGCCGAGAAAGGGAATTACGTTGAACTCAATGATCTTTTATGTTAACTGTGTCCCTTTTCTCTGGATAACCTTTAACACAGGCAGGATGAGCTATTTCCCACACTGTAAAAGAAAATCCACTTTGTTTACTGGGGCACTGTTGAGCTAAACATCACACTTCACTTTGAATAGTTTCCCTGACTGTTGTTGCTGGCTAACCCCTGCTGGCTGTGGTGGGAAGACCTTGCCAGGCAGGTCTCTCTGAACTCTAGGCTATGGTTTGTGCCTGGAGATTTTACCACTTTCTCTGACAAATTGCCTGTGTCTTACTGTTGGTTTGTGTGGATCACTGGGAGCAGGAGAAGCAGAAATTGTAAGATGGGGAATAGGAAATGGTGGCAGAGAGGTGATGGAGTCACTATCCCTGGAGGTGTTCAAAAACTCTGTAGTTGTGGCACTTCAGGGCATGGTTTAGGAGACATGGTGGTGTTGGGTTGGCGGTTAGACTTGATGATCCTACAGGTCTTTTCCAACCTTAATAATTCTGTGATTTAAGTGGAGTGGTGCTGTGCAGAGGAGATTATAGGAACTGGAATTGGGAAATAGTCATAGACTTCTTACTTCATCTTGTAATGTGAACTGGAGAATCTGAAGTGCTGGTGGGAAGGCTGCCCTTGGTGATAAGAGATTAGCATCCAGGCCCTAAAACCAGGGTCTGCCTTGTCTGCTACATTAGATGCTTCTGTGAGCGTGACCAAAAATTTGCCCCCTTCTCCCCCTCCACCGAGCTGTGCATTGTAAAGGGGAAAGACACTTTAAAAGCTACAAGGGTCTCTTGGCAATGCACAGAGGGGGTTCTGCATCTGCCCTGCGCCTTGAAGTCTAATCTCATTTGCAGTTGTCAGTGTGGGCTGCTGGAGGAGATGAAAGGCAGGGGACAAGGAGGGAGAACAGATTAGTCTCGAGCAGAGGGCACTGGGAGTGCACCTGCCTCTGCCCCGCTACCTTGAGGAGGGGCGGCAATAGCAGCTGGGCATGTGTCATCTGCCGCTCTTTGAGGCACCCAGCCATGGAGCACACGATTAATGACTCAAGGGGCTGGGCTTTTGTGAGTGATAAAGCCCTGGGATTTAGGCAGGGCTCTCGGGCCTTTTTTTCTGAGCAACACCATCGCTTTACATTTCTCAAGTGGCGTTTTGGTCCCAGGGAGCTGCTGTCTGGCCACAATGCTTCCCTTTCTCCTCCCTCCCCAAACTGGGCTGACCTTTGTCATGCAGCATTAACCCTTTGACTCCTCCACTTTGGGTTATGGGGTTGGGAAAAAAAAGAGAGTCCCTTCAAATTCATTGCCCTGTGGACAAACTTGAGGGGAAGAATGGGCTGGTAAGAGAGGATCTGTTTTTGCTGAAGGAGATTGGTTTGCTGATGCTGTCTGAATTATCAACCCCTCGCTGCCTTTTGCCAGAGGCTCTTTTGAATACAGCAGCCCACAGGAAAGAGGGGAGGGGGATTTATCCTTCCTTCAGTCAAGGAGAGAAACTGAGGCACTGAGCAGCAAATAGATGTCTGAGAGACTATTCCCTCTGCAAGGTAATGCCTTGTCTTTCACCATGCCTGGATTAGCCTGCGTCTGTCCCCGGTGTTGTTACAGTGGATGGCAATGTCCGAGCACTTCAAGGCTTATACCCAGATTTGGCTTTTAGCCATGGTACCCTGGAGTGATGGCTCAGCATGAAAAAGATACCTGGAGGTCATTAATGATCTTCCCGCTTCTTGCAGGATGAACAGCAAAAATTCCCCAACTTCATCCTTAATCTTCTAATACCTCTGTACTCTGAACAACAGCCAGCCCCTAAGCTGGATGGGAGTCTCTGGGACTGTCTGTATTTACACGTTCCCTGCAGCATGAAAGGTTTGTGATCAGCTGCTCCATTTCCACTTTCCCTGGCTATTCGGATACTCCTCTCTCCAGTCCCACCAGCCTGTACACAGACCGTGGGCTTTGATGCTTTTTGCTGCAAAAAGTTGGGAGTAGAAGCCATCAATATGAACCAGACATCAGCAGTGTAGCAAACACAGCGCTATTAAGCGTCTGCTGGTAGAAGTAGGCATCTCCTGAAATGTTTCAAGGAATCATAACAAACACACCGAAAAGCACATGGAGGCTGAGTCAGTCTTACACAGCTCGTGAGTTACTGGCAGCTTAATGTCTCTAGATTTGTAAAAGACTCGGGAGGCTTCCTACTCATTACACATTTGCTGCTGTCGTGCTCTCATCAGCTTCCTGGAAACCTGCACATTATAGAGTGCACTGTCCAAGAGGGGTGGCAAGCTGCATTCAGACCGTTGTATCTTTCTCCTGCCTCCTGATCCCAGCTGCAGTGAGAGGCTTTTTGTAGCATATGCTCTGCCACTTCAGCTGAATGTGCGGGGAGGTTTTTAGGCACATAGATCCTTGCTAATGCATTGATCTCAAACCCTGTCTTGCACATAGAAAATCACTGAAGCAATAAGAACGTTTAAGCCTGCATGTTTAAAGAGAAAGGCGGGGGGAAAACCATAAATGCAGAGTGGATTGATGCTGTTCTGCAAATCAGCTGGGGCATTGTGCTCTGTGGCTGTATGCTCTGCTATGACGGAGGAGGGAAAGAGATCATCCTGTCTCCAGAGGAACAAACCAGCTGCTTAGCAGGTGGAAACAGTTTGGACGTGCTTTTCTACACCATCATCACTTATGCCTGTAACATTTACAGGGCTTTTAAAGTTACTCCCTACCAGACATGGAAAGCAAGTGTTTCTCCTCTGCGGTAGGAAGTATGATGTTCCTGTTGCCTTCCAGTATTTGCAGTCAGTGCAAGTGTACCGGGGCACGTTTGCAAATTAAATGCAGCAGTGGGCGTGTTTGAGTTTGACAGCAGCCAAGGAAGCTGTGATCTCTTTCTGCCTCCTCGCTAGGTATTGTACAATGTGTTGATCTGGAATCATCTTGGTACCAACACACCATGAGACAAAGCTGATGGGGTGCAGGTGATGATGGGCTGTTTTCCTACATCATTGTACATACAGGCTGCTGAGGAAAGCTGATCTCTAAATGCTCTGGATTTTTATGTGATTCAAACCTTGCAGTGTTTGCCTGTTCAAGCTGTAGCACTTGGGACAGTCACTTCTTTTCCTCTCCTCTCTTAATCTCCTGAGTGGTAGTATCCCCCCCAACTCAGGTACTCATGGTGACCCTTGGGATATTCAGTCGCTAGAGACAATATGTCTCGGTGCAATGTGTAGTGAAAGTCTTGAAAGTCCTGAACAAGTACCTGTCCTGATACTTGTTTTTGAGACCAGTCATGATCTTTGCCCTGGATGGATTCCAGCTGGCTAATTGTACTTCTCTGACAGTAATTTCAGATGGAAGAGTTGGCTTTTACTTTCTGTTGTATGGGGCGAAGATCATCCAAAGGAATCCATGAGATCTGATCATCTGACTCATGGTAAGCCTAGAAAGTGTTTCTCTTGGATGCTGTGTTGGAGTTAGAGAGCCTGGAGATTGACTTCTGCCTTGAGCTGTCCCTGTGTTATGTGGGTGTCTTGTGCAAGGGCTACTGTCATGCTCTCATCACCTGCTCTGGGACCAATCCAGAACTTCCCAGTAGAGACTTCTCTTCCTTCTTTAGAATGCACAAACCAGTAAAGAACTGTAGGTTCTCTGGAAGTGACCTTAATTAGCAGTGACTATTTATTGGTGCCTGTAGTGTGGGGCTGTCCTCTGTGCTGGGGAATCATGAAGAGATTGTACAGAAGCCTCTCTTGGACCTTGAATTCCTTCAACTCTAAAACTAAAACCCCAGCACTAACAAGACACAGAAAATGTATGTATTTTTAGTGTATGTTCTGGTTGCTTAGGAACAGCTGTCTACAGTGACCCTGTGTTGCTGGTGAGAAGAGTAACGATGTATGAAACTGATGTGAAACAAGTAGGATCAATCTTACCCCTAGGGACTGTTCTTCATGTTCTTTGATACGTGACATACTCTGTAAGTAGCGTATTCTCTGGAGTTTCCTGAGGGGAAAAATAAACAAGGCTGCTGGAGGCAAAGCTGTTCGACTGCCATCAAACCTCCAGTCTCATGCGCTTCTTCAGGGCAGTGTTCCCCAAGGAAGCATCTCTTTAATCATGAAGGTTCATGGAGGCAGGTGCCAGTGATGATGGAGACCCTGCTTTGTGTGGCATACTTGTTTGTGATGTATGATTGTAGTGAAGTGCTTGTTGATGACAGCCTACAGCCAGTGAGACGTAGCCATGCTTACCTCTTGGCAGAGAAAGGATTAATATTATAAAAAGTGAAAAATTGAAAGTTTCACAAAAACTACTGGAGGACTTGGTCCTGTGTGCTCTGACTTGGTCTAGCAAAGCACTTGAAAACAAGTGTGGCAACTGTCCTGGACCCATTATTTGTCTAATATCAACTGTATGTTTTGCTGGGGCTGGTACCAGCACAGCATGTGCCCTAAAGGGTTTGGAGAGCAAATTGGGTTTTTAGTTCTGCCCCTTGGCTCTGAAATGAAGCCAGATGCTTGTTTTCCTCCTCTGGCTTCCTGCCACTACTCTTGCACATTTGTTTACCCTCACACTGAGAAATGATGGGAAGTGGGCCTTGAGCATCTCTCATTGCTGCAGGCTGTGGCCTCCATGGAAGGATGTTGCTTTTTAGCCTTTTTGTCTGCACTGGGGAGGAAAACGAAAGTGTTTGTTGTGGTTAGTTCTTCCATTTGAATTACTGCCTTTTCCCTTAGCTACTCTCCCTTGGTTGTTAATAGAGGAGTTGCTTTTGCACACAGTCTTGTTATCATTGGATTTATGTCTCTGGTTTGTTCTCTTTCCTGTCAGCAGGGAAAGCACAAACATTTTTCCTTTGTGTGTCCTCTGACAATAGTATGTGGGTTTTGGGGAAACATTTATTTTCATTGATTGGTGCATTTAGGCAGCCCCTTCTGGGGGACTGCTGTGAGGAGCATGGGAGATGCTCCTGCTGCTGCTATCTGTGGTCTCTGAACTGTTCCTGGTGACCATGGCTGAGGAATAGCTTCCTTCCAATCTAAATACAGTGTCTAAAGAATCTTTGTAGAGCTGCATTTTTGCTTTAGCATGCATGGACTTGCCAGCCCTGGGAACTGTTTGGGGATGTCTTGTGCGTATGTGTCCAGGATTGCTCTTGTGCCTTCAACATGTTCAATATTCTGGTGTTGTATCCTCTAGAGGTCTATAAATTAGAGTGTACATTGGCTTTTTTCAAGGATTCTCCAGTGTTGGGCATCCCCACCAGAGGTATTTGCTCTTGCAATGCTTTTCAGTCAGTCTGTATCCCAGAGGCTGTATTGTGCTGGCTTGCTTGTGAGCTCTTCACCTGACAGGAGCCTCCTGCCTGCAGTTGTTGCCTTCTACAGCATTTGGAGAGGCCAAAGCCGTGTCTTTTTATGAATGATTGCAATGGCCAGTTTATCTACCTGTCAGGTGTGACAAGAAACCGCTTTTGTGGCGGAGAGAGCGGCAGCATAGCTTCACAGTTACATGTGAGAACTGAAGCTGGCTGGAGTGTGAATGCTGCACAGTCCCCTTCAACAAGGCAGGCGCATTGGGTGACATCTGCCAGGGTGGCGATAGCCAAAATGTCTCCCAAAGGATTGTCGTATGCGTCTTAAACAGCATCTTCCAGCCCTATTCCCTCTGTTGTCCCTGAGCTGAGAGCTGCCGTCGCTGCATTGATTTATGGGATCTTCTAGGGTTGGTACTGGTGGCCAAGAAGAGCTGGTGCAGAAAGTAATTTGCCAGCTGCTGATTTATGGCCCTAGTAAACGCTCCTGAAAAGTACAGTGAGAATTTTCTGGACCTTACGCGGTTCCAGTTGACTGGAAGCTCCAGGCTGTTATTTGACCACGTGGAGTAATAAAACTGTGAAAACTAATTAACTTTTGGGCTGGCTGCAAAACAAACTAGTTCATGCAAAAAATTACTCCATACTTGCAAGCAACAGAGACTTTATGGGCTTATAAGCCTGTATTTAATGGCCAAGCATGCAGTATGATGTGTGAAGTATGTTCCTTTTGCTGACTTCTAAGGCTGAACAGAATATAACAAGTTCTGCTGACCACTGGGGATCTGAATACCAGCTTGGGATAATGTTCTCTTTCGTCCTTATCATGTGTGGGTGGAGATTTGACACAAAGCTGCATTGGACTGTTACTGTCTAAACCAGCCTGAATTATGCACACCCAACCTAAGCATCATTCAGGGAAAGATGTTCTCCGCAATGTCGGTGCCGTAGTCTTTGAGGTCATTCTCTGCTCACTGTTCCCCATGAGGTGTAGCTGAATGAGGTCTTTCCCAGTGGGAACACCAACGGGCTTTTCTGATGTTAGCAGGCAAAGAGTCAGCCCTGCTCAGGACCTGCCTCCTGTGATGAGGATGTTCTCTGTGTGCCAGTTGTGGTGGTGACATCAGAGAAGGGATGTTTCCGTGTGCCCCAGTATTCTGTTCTGTGCCAATGATGAGACACTTATCAACATTGCATAGATGATCCAGGCTCTGTCATCTTACACTGATTTGAAGGGAGGGAATGACTGGGCTTTCTCCCTGCTTAATTCAATTACTAAAGTAACCTCCCTCCTGTCCCATTGCTCCTGCATTACTCAGTAGCTCTTAATACTGGATGTCTAACTGCCTGTGTGTTAAAGTCAAGCTGTGCCTGCTGACTCCTGTTCTCCTTTGCTAGGGTCTGTCAATTTATCTGGTGGCAGAGCTTTGTGCAGAGCCTTTGTTCACTGGGACACATGGTGCAGCTTTGCTGTTCTTCTCTGGTTGATAACTTATCACCCCAAGGGCAAAGGTCACCCTTTTGCAGGGCATGGGGTACTCTGGAGCAAGCTATGCAGTTGTGTGCTATACTTGAGCTGTGGTTTCTCAGAAGGCTGCAGGCAGTGCATGGCCTGTCTTCTCCCCCTGTTGAGAAGGGAGGGGAGGAAGGCTGAATATTGTACCAGGTCCCTTTGCTGCCCCACTACATGACTGTGGAGTGAGGGAGCCTGATCTGGAACTACCTGCCCAGCACCCAACTACAGGTTGTGTGCTGGCCGGGTCAGTGCCCACACCAGGGTCACACACACAGAGCGTCTCATATCTTGATAAGATGCTTGTCATGATTACTGATACAGGAGCAGGTATTTGGAATCTGAGGGAGAAACCGTCTTAAAGGCAGAACAACTATGATGTGACGAGATTTAAATTTATTTTTTTTAAAGCTTCCCCCCCTCTTTTTCTGAGGGATGCACTTGAATTGTTCTGTTACTCAGTACCATAGTACCAGCTAGCATGGGTCTATCCCAAACTTTGGTTTTCTCAGCTAAGCTAAGTATTATTGCAGAGCTATTATTTGACCTAAAATAAGTGTGTGCATACTTGCTGCTATAGAATTCTGCCTTTTCACGCAACATACTAAGTCTCTGTGGATTTTCACCTCTCTCCCAGACCTGGCAGACAGTGCAAAAGGGAGCTATTTTTAATCTGAAATGTTCTCTGTTTCGAGTCCAGAGTATAAAATGTAGTTTTTCTTCTGACAAGTTTCATGGCTGATTGCTATAAAAAATCCTTGTCTTTAAAGGAAGGATAAAACTTCCTACTGGAAGGGCAAAAGTTCTGATTTTGGGTGCTATGGATCTTCATTCCTTTGAGAAACTGGAAAACAGTGGCAATCACTGTCCTTAGACTGAAGAATTTACCAAGAAGGAGGAACAATTTAGCAAAGGAGTCCAGCAAAGTCCAGTGCGGTAGAGTGGTATCAAGAAACGCATTACCCTCCAGGAGGGGAGATGATGGTCACTGGATTAGGAATCCTCTGCCTGAAACAACATTTCTGGCAACCGATGAGATCAGCGTAACTGGAAGAACGGTGTATACACACCTTTCATCATCTTCTTGCTGACACTACCATTCTATCATCCCACTGGAGTCACTGCCCCATCTGTCCTCTTTGAAAGGCTGGCATGTATTGTCCAGGAGAGAAGATGACTATCTGGTTGAAGTGTTCTCCCTGCCCACAAGAAACGGGGACAGAAAAAGTTTCTTCCTCTCCATACTGTATGGGTGTTCTGTGCCTCAGCCCAGTCTGATGGGTCAAAGGGGAGGTCACTTTCCAGAGCAGGTCCATCCTCTGTGCTGACTGTCCTGCACCCAGGGGTGTGTTGACGAGGACAGCAAGTTGTTGCCATCAAGGTACAGACACCTGTCTAACCAATAAGGGCTGAGACTGCTGGCTTCCTTTTGCTGTAAAGGGAGGAGGAGGGAGAGAAGTAGAGCAGATCTAACTACAGGCAGTCTTGAGTTGGGGGAAAGCAATATGCTTGGTTTTGCCAGGTAGCTTTAGGTCAGGACTTCAGGCCAGGCAGTAGGCTGGATGCCTTGGGTGTGAGAGGAGCAACGTTGCAGCTAATGGAACACAAGGTGAGAGGAGCTCCTTGCAGTTGTATGGGCAGGATTTTTCCTTGTTGAGTAAATTTCCATCCTGGTTACCAACCTGGCAGCACCCTGCAGACATAGCCTTGGCCTTTGCTGTAAGGACTGCCTAATGCAGCCCGTCGGTCACAGCATCTGGGCATCTGATAAGGCTTAATGGGACAGCCAAGCTCTGAGCCCAGCAGACCACCCACAGTACTACGGCCCTGCAGTGTGCTCCCGTCTTTTCTGCCTGATGCAGCAGGGAAACAGCACTCATCTCCTGGGGCTAGCTACAGCGTTGATGTTTCTTCCTGGCCCTTGTCTCACTGGTGTTGCTCACCAGACACATCACTAAGCAGCAGCAGAGAGAGACCCAACGGCTCAAATCTGATTAACCTCTACAACTTTATCCTACATCTTAACTGGATTAGCTGCAGGGGGGTTGGTTTTGCTGTTGTTCCTGTTTTTTTCTTAAACAGGTACTTATCGCTGTGACATCTGATGCAAGCAACAAGTTAGAGTAGCAAGACCTGTGAATAAACAAGTGGTGTTTGCTTCTTCCCACTGCTCAGCTAGCAGCTCCTCCCCTTCCTTTCTGCAAAATTACGGTAGCTGGTGGTCCTGAGTAAGCCCTGCAGTTGGAGCTCTTGGGAGGTATGGATCTCACTTTACAGCCTGGATGCCAGACCAAGAGCCCCGAATTTGCTAACTGCAGTTCTGTCACTTTTGGAGAGGTTTTCTGATAACACTTTGAAATGTTCAAAGCAGTATTAACTTTCCATGCCCAGTTTCTTTCATCTTTTCTCTAAGCTTTTTAGTTTCCCTTGAGGCCTGATTCTTCTGTACCTTAGCCTTTCTGCTTGTATCACTGCAGTGGCTGTGGGCTGTAGGGAATTGGCTTTATTCAGCACTGCAATAGCCCTTCCTCTTCAAGGACTTCAAAGATCATTCCCCAATATCAGTTCATCTAGTTTCACAGGTGGAAACATAGAATAAAGAGATCAGTGATCATATCCTGTTACAATGATGGACAGGCTGCTACAGACCTAAAAAAGGAATGGAAACCATTTGATTGTGGGATTGCCCCTCATTCCTCAAGCTGCTGTCTGCTTGCACGGTGCCCAGCTGAGAAAAAGGAGAACCAGTTTACAGGAGACTGTCCCCCATGTCCATCTTTCTGCCTGCAGCACCCAGTTACCTCTTCAACAAGCTTAAAATAGAAGCCTTTCTCCTTGCCATAGCTATAATTGGCCCTGGATGGGGTACTGGAGAGGGTCATTCACCTCCCTGGGATGATAGAAACGGTGCGTGCTGCTGAGAAGCTCTCTCTTATATCTGTTTCTAGATAGCTGTGCACAAAAAGAGTGAATTGTAGGCGTGATATCAGAGCACAGCTCTGTTCCAGGAGGAATAATAGATGTACCAGCACCACTTTAGCCGTTACAAGATCAAAAGTGCTGTTGAGTTAAAGCTGGTAATACTGCCTGGCTTGGCAAAAGGGCTGAGAAGTTTTTCCAGGGTTTTAATGTATGCTCACATAAACTGTCTTCCATAACGAGGATCTTTGAATTGAGTCCGTGTACGTTAGCATGGGTTTTAGTGACTTGGTGAAAATGTAACTCCAAGGAATTCGCTCTTTGCACGGGGCTTGAATGTGATTCAGCTGTGAACTCTGTGTGCATCACAGTTATAGTCTCTAAGTAGAGGGTTCAGTGCTGCATTGCATCTGGGGGGTCTTCATGGGGTGTGTGGTCGTCAGGCATGGACTCTGCTGCTGCTTGTAAAGAAAACATGATCATTAAGTTGAATTATGATGGACATTAGTTTACTTTTCCAGATTTAATGTATTCACGTATTTTGTGTCCATTGGCCCCTCAGCCACTTGCAGGCTGGATATGTAAATTGGTAGCTGCAGAGGATGACTGATGCATTAATAGGTGGAATTTGATGCTCATAAAAATGAATGCATGTAATATTGTGTGGCACTGGTTTGCTTAAATTTTTAAGTCACCTGAGGATTTTTTACTTGGAATTTCGTGGCTCAGGCTGTATTTGTTACAAAAGCAATACAAGTGGAGAGGCCCTGTGGTTTCAGAAGGTTGGCTGTTCTTTTGTGTGTGTGTATCACTTACACTTTTTCCATATCAAATGTTATTCCAAGGAAGCTGTGAAAATGTGAAATACAATGATATCTGAAAACAAAGCATTGCAGTCCAAATTCATTGCATCCACAGAAATGTCTGGTTTTGGAGATCTGTTCAGATTTTTTTTCCCCAGGAAAAGCCAAGTTTTAGTAGATAATTTTTCATTATTAGGTTTTCATGGAGGGATGTAAAGGGCTAAAAGGATTTGGCGGGTCATTAAAATAAGTACAGATCTGCCACTGGAGTTTTAAACACCAGATGAAATCCTGGCCCCTCTGAAGGGGCCTCATTTGCTTCCTTTGGGCCCCATGCTAATTTCATTACTGATTTCAGAGGGGTAAGGACTTCCCCTGATTTTAATTTTACAGTGTTTCTTTAAGCATGCAAGCATAAAAATATTAAATTTCTTTTGCTGAGGGTTTTATTAAAGGAAGCTCACACAACATGCACCCCTTCCATGGTAGAGCGTTTGTGTGATAAATCTCATTTTTCATGAGGTGGTGATGATCCCTCAGATACTGAGAGAGGCTGCACTCTGAAAACATTGGCGCTTCTTGCTTTTCCCTGTAGCACTGAGAGACACATACTTCAGCTCTTCATCACTTATGCAGGCCTGGCCTGAAGGGACAGTAGCAAATATGAAGGGAGAATATCATGATACGCACCATAAAGTTGTGCCAAGGAAAAAGGAATATCCAAGCTCAAATGATCTTTTCCCCTGAGCCTTCATATATTTTATTTTAATTTTTTCTAAGGTGAAGTGCTGGCTCCAAGTCCTGCTAACAGCCAGCATCTTTCATGTCAGGGAAAAAGTTCTTTGCTTGTGTCTTCCTTGGCCACAGCCTCTCTAAGTGCTGGTGATTTCAATGCAGCAGAGTTTGGCTGTGGAAAGTCTATTGTTACTGTAATAATGTACAGCTCTGCGGTTACTGCATCCGTCTCTGACTGATCTGTTCTCATAAGAATGTATGCCAGGGTTAGACTGAACAGTGTCTCCGTTTTGCAGCCTGAGGAAATGCCCCTGGTTTTGTGTGTTTCTGAGAAGGCAATTGAAAGAACCAGATCTGCTGAGTGGGCAGTGGGAATAGAACCAGGGTGAAGTACCAGTCAGTGTGGGGTGGCTGGGGGTGTGGGTGGCACCTTCATGGCACTTCTTCCCAACACTGTGGTGTTTGGGGGGGAAATCCCCTAGAGGCAAGTAGGGGTGCTTGGTTATGATGTCTTGCCTAGCTAGTTGTGGTTGCAGAGATCTGCAGTCTGCTATGGGCTGGTATAAGCCCATCTTCAAACTTGTAAAAAAGCTGCTGTGTTTGCTTGAAGGACATCAGGCAAGTATGCAGGCAAAACCCAGGTGCTTTTCTTCTGAAGGTTTGGTTTCTCAAATAGTTAGTGCCCATGGTTTTTGGGAATCTTAAATCAGTGAATTCAGTGGCAGCTGAAGATGTTTGACATCTTTGGGTATCAGTCACTCTTTGGAGCTGCAGAAGGCAGCATTGCACTGAGGATGCTTTGGCCAGGCCACTCTAACCACCAGTTCCTTGTCAGAGAGGTCTGGCCTCCTTCGTGTGGGCTGGGCTGCAGCACACAGCTCCACACACAGCAGCCAGCCAGTATGACTCAAAGGTAAAGGCATGGTAAGAAGTATAGGACTGAAAAAGACCTCAAAAAATTTTCTTCCCTTCTCCATCAGCCCACCATCACAGATCAAAGTTATCTAGGCTGTCCCATTTCTTTGTTATAGGAGGGATTCTCTCTTTCAGCTTGTCTGAGCCCAGGTCCACAAGGCCTGGGAACATGAGTGAATGGAGAAGCTGTTCACCAGGACCTGCTTCTTATTGTGGCACCAATGGCAGTTTCTGAAATAATTTTTACTTTAGCTGCCTCCAAACTCTGTAGAGGTGAGAACTGGAGCAAGCAAAACTGGTCAATTAAAATGGCCATCTAATTTTCATTGCCATAATAAAGACTAATGTAAAGTTAAGTTAATTATTTTATGTCATGGGACAGGAATTAATCTCATCTAAGCAACCCAGTCTGTTGTATGTAGCTACTTGCTACAACAAGCGGTTATCTATGCAGTGACATTTTCTAGCACAGGAATGCTAAGGGAAGAGTGTGCTCTGTGCTGAACACAGCCATGGGAGTTGGACCAGCTTGTTTTCTAGCTGTGTTCTCTCCCTTGGTTGATAGGCAAAGAGGCTGATGGCCAGCTTCCAGTTAACAGTTAATACGGGTATTTTGCTAGCTTGCATGGTAACTATGCTGAAGATCCTGCTATTGCCTGAGTAATCTCATTTCTGAAGAGGGATTCTGTTGAAATCTTTGTCCATGGAATGAGCTGAGTCAAAACTCTAGTTTCCCCTTCACGCTCAGGAAATACCCAGACTAGGGTGCAAATCCTCAAATGAGCAGGAGCTCTGTGCCTATCCTACATGGGACAGAAGTACTGCAGAGCCCAAAGCAGCTTCACAGCTGGGCCACAGCTACTTTCTTTCTAGTGAGAACAAGCACCATGACTGACTTTGTCACTGGCTCACGTCTGTCTCTGGGGGTGCAGGAAGATTTGCTGTCCCATGCATGCTTATGTGTAGTATTTTACTGCAGAGCTGAGCAAGGTTAAAATCTTGCCCATGTATCTCCTGTCTAGCTCCTCGAAGTTGCTCAGTGTGATGAGCAGAGCTTGGTTATATCTGTTCTCCATCTGTCTCTTCCTCCCTCATCTTTCTATCATTAATTGTTAGTGTCTGTCTTGAAGGATTGCCTCTTACTGTGGTGCTGATGGGATCTTTCTGCAGAGGATTAAGTCTGGGGTGGATTGACAGGAGACCATATCCTTGCTGTGGGAAGTTTGCCAACTGTGTGCAGGCTCAGTGCCGCTGCTCTTCCAGTTGCTCCAGTTCATGTCAGGACATAGGCAAGTGTGATTTGCAGCTCCACGCACCCTCACCAGGACCAGCTGGCCACATGTGGCCCAGTGCACTGCGTGCTGGGTTTGGGAGAGGCCTCCTGCACCCGGCTGCAACATGTGGCCTTTGTCAAGACTTCCAGTCTGTCTGCATCCGCTGCACCATCCCATGGAGGTGATTTCATACCTGGCTCATCAGGTGGTTTCCACTGTGCAATCACAATTCTTTAATCAAAGATGTAAATAATTACAACAGCATTGTGAGGAGTGCTGGCAGTAGAAGTTGAGATGTCATTTCTTACTGTACCATGCTCCCTAGGTGGCTAATGTGTTGGTAAATCACAAAAGTGCTTTCCTGTAGCTTTGCTTTCTGTTACTGCCTCAGCTGCCAGGATTTCATGGGACTCAGATCTTAGCTTTTGGCAAAAACACAGCCTCCTTTCCTTGTAAAGGTACTTAGTATGCATTTCCAGGGCCCTGAGGCATAGCTGAAGGCCATACTAAGCTCACTGAATGAATCCAGACCCTGAGAGACGATATTTCATTTTGCTTTATTTGGTTTGCTTTCCCATGGAATCTGTATTTTTTCCTGTACGTGCATGGGGAGCAGGGGAGAATCTGTTGGCACTTCAGAACTTAGG
This sequence comes from Phalacrocorax carbo, assembly GCF_963921805.1. NCBI lineage: Eukaryota > Metazoa > Chordata > Aves > Suliformes > Phalacrocoracidae > Phalacrocorax > Phalacrocorax carbo. The sequence goes on from NC_087528.1 coordinate 5,319,109, forward strand.
AGTTTCCCTTTACCTCATTGGTCTCCTAATCTGCTCCTAACAAGTCTTTGGAGACCCCTGTTGCTTTTTCCCGAAGGTGGTATGTGTCTGCAGTAACCAAAGGGTAGCTGTTACCTTGCAAGTTCAGTCTGGGACCTGGGGGCACATTTACTCCTTGCTGCCAGTAGCATAGGTGATGACTCTCTTTTTCCATAGTTGGGACAGACTGGTAGAAACTTCCTGTGTTTTGAAGCTATCACACTGGGGAGGGTTTCCATGTGTGTTGATGCTGTCTACAGCTGTTGCATAAAAAGTATTCTCCCTTCTCTCAGTCTAAAGGAAAACTTTTATATCTAATCTGTCTCACACTTTGAATTTCAAAGATAGCCAAGTAAAACCAGCAGAGTTGGCACCAAAGGGCTCAATTTTGTGGGCTTCTTGGAGAGAATGTTAAAAGGTGTTCACAGGGTTTAGAAGCATTGTTAAGATTTATTTTTTGGGTTTTTTTTTTTTTGTGTATGAAAAATCCCACTGGATGGTATTCCCATGTCACTTTAAACCACTGACGATAACATTTCTTTTGCTTCTTTCATTAAAACTATTTTTATCCGGGCTTGTGGGACTGTGCAGGTAGAAATTAAAACACTGCTTGATATTTCCTTGCCCATCCTATCTGTTCTTCATCCCCAAATCCTTTTAGCTCTCCCCAGCTCTCCCCCCTTCTCTCCCCAGCTTGCCTTGAAGGGCTGGGAAAGCCGGTGCTGGCGCATTATGTTGCCTGTCTGATTGTTGTGGGGTTGTGTTTGTGCGGAGAAGGTCACGAGACAAAAAGACCACCAGGCAGGGGTGGGGGGGGGTGGGGGTTCAGTCCCTCTCCATTCAGTCCTTGTGGCGATGGGTGGGAAGAGTCTTGTTTGCATGACAAGATTTCAGGGGGCGATTGCTTTTTTGTTTAGGTTTCTTCCATGGCTGCTGCGTGGGCCCTAGAGGCCTACAACAAAAGTAGAGCATATATATGAGATTCATGGGGCTGAAGCGTGCTGAGATAACCAAGCGGCAAACCCATCAGTGCCAGAGCGACCAAGCCAAAGCCACCTACTGTGTGCTTGCAGCCTGGAGACTGTCAGCAATTGCTCTGGGTGGGGTGTTTGTGCTATGTCCAGTCTTGGCTCTGGTGGGAGCTCTTCTTGGGTGTCTGAATCCTGTGGGCTGAGATCCTTAGCTGGATGAATGCTGTGGGAATTTTATGTCTGTGGAATGCGGTGGGGGGACAGCTCCATGCACCTGCCACAGTGGCTATGCTTCCCTGAATATTTTTGAGACTTCCAACCAGTGGCTTTTATTTTCAGCATCTGCCTCCTTCTTTGCTCATCAGTTCCACAATTCTGATAACATCCTTGTGTTTAAACAGTGCTTGCTTCCTTATCATCCCTCTGAGAAGCTGAGATGCTGTCCCTCAGTGCAGCGCTCCCCTCACCCCCCATCCTTAGAAAGCAGCTCAGTCTATATTTACCACTGATGTGCACAAAGGCAAACATTGTCAGGGATTCATTGTAACTGTCCCAATTACCCCGAGTTCATTTGCATAAGAAGATTGACCAGCCTGTAGTAGTGGCTTTGCCTTGGCTGTTTGATATGGGACACTGAGATTTGGGGAGCAAGAAAGAACTGGAGTTCCCAGACTGGATGTGGGACAGAGAGAGAGTGACGGTTTTGGTCCCTAACAGCATGGGTACTACAGCAGCTCTTCCTGGAAGGAGGGTGACTTGTCAGCTCCCAGCCTCCGGCAGCACAGGTCTGCCTGATTCAGTGGTAATAGCTGCCAGTTTCCCAGTGATGCAGATTCAAGGAACCCCAATCATGCCTGAGCTCCTGGCTGACCCATCTGAGTAAATCCTTCTCCTGTGTAGTGTGTATTTATGTATTTATTTTTAGTAGGTGTTGACCCTGCTTGAATGCTTTCAGACTAAGCAGTGACCTGCCTTGTGTTGTCACTTCCCTCAGGCACATGGAACCTCTCCTCATGTTCGGATTTCTTCTGGAGAGCTAGCTGTTCCTGCAGGCAGGCACTAATGGGAGAGGAAAGCAGCTGGGATGAAGCATAAGTCAGGAAGCAGGCTGCAATGGTATGATCTCCTGACCCAAAGCAATAGCTAGTGCTCTTAGGGCTTGCTTGCACTGCAGCAGCTGCACAGCTCACATGCCTTTCACTGAATTGAGAATTATTCATATTCTCTTTCCCTGCTTGCCAGTGCCATTTGTAACATGATCTGCCTGTGCCCAGGCTGGCAGATGGAAAAGCAAGACACTGTTCTGTTTGGAGTAATGGTTCTTCATGGGCTCAACTGGTCTGCAAAGTTGCTATGTTCAACCTGTCAGCTTTGGCAGAGCAGCCTTTCTGGAGCCCCTTATAGTCCCTCTGCCACTGCTGCGTGTGTGCATATACCTGTGCAAACACAACGTCAGTCTCTTAATCTCCCTCTGCTTCCAGGAGACACTCTCATACTTGGACATCTTGTTGATTGTGGATATCGCCCAGCTTTTACTAGTCAGTTATTAGGTGGCAATGTGGGAATGCTTCATGGAGGTGGCTGGAGCACAGGCAGCTCGTCTCAACTATAGTAGTATTTTAAGACTCTTGCATCCTTGGGTGAATTACTTCACCTCTTTGCCTTGAATTTCCCAGTTCATAAAGTGGAACTCTGTCTGCTGAGCCAATGGCAGTGTTACCACTGTGAATCATAAAGAGCACAAATTATCCTTTCAAAATGCACCATGTGCGAGAGACCTGATTGCTAAGGGCCAGATCCCAAGCCTGTGTTCTTTATTTTTGGACCTTTCTGAGAGGGATTGATGATCCAACCCAGACTTCTCAGGATTGCCTTTGCTATTTCACTGGGGTGAGGAGTGGGGGGAGAAATCCTCATGTCTTTTCTCAGATGAATTGCTGCTTGTGCTCTGACTCCAGGACACACATTTTTTGCCTGAAATTAACTGCATTGATATTGTTATGTTTGCTTGGTGCAATAAACATCAAAAAAGAAGGGGGCAGAACCAGAGTCTCCAGTTGAGGCACAGATGGGCCCCTTGTGGTTCCTCTAGCAACGCTATAAAAGCCAGTTTGTATGTTTGGCTTCCCTGATGTGTTGAAAAGGCAAAGTAGGGTCAAGTCTTAGATTTAAATTTGTTTTCCTTTCCATTGTGTTTGTTTTTGAGGGCTGTGTCAGCTTCTACTGGGTTTCTATGACCTCTCATTTTAGCTTGTGTGACAGTGGTATCTATTTATGAGCGAGCGAAACATGAGCTTCAGACACTGAATTAGCTTTTAAATGGTCACTCCTGATAAATAAGAAAGATTTTCTGAGCATGAAGTAAAGGGCTACGACTTAAAGACTTATGCTATCCCTTTTAGAGTGAGTCACTGAATCTTTTCCTTTGCAGTTGGGAGAATTAGGTTTGGCACAGGATCATGTAATGGGTGACTGATAGACCTGGGAGGATAAGGGATACCTTGGCCTATCTAAACCTGCACACTCAAAAGGGATGGGAGTGTATCCAGTTTTCAGCTCTGCCAGTGAGGTTCAAGTAATAAGATGTGTCCTTTCTGAACACTTTATTTTCCCCAGCTGTGAAAAGAGTGGAGATGGGTGAATAACGATATATAAGGTTTTGTTTGCAGTTCCCCAAAAGATTGGCAAAAATGCTTTTTGTTTCCCTTTGAGCAAAATATTTAGTTTGCCTTAAGCCAAGCCATCTGGGCACTCTTAAACAGAAACATAAATGCAATTTTCTAATGAAACATTTTGAAAATGGTAATGTCCAGTATTTTGGCCTTGTAGAATCTGAGGGAACTTTTAAACAAACTGTGTTCAAAGCTAAAGCAAAATCACAGGAAAGTCTTGGCATGACTGAAATCTCCAAGTTTTTACTTGGAAAAGTTTTGGTTTGTTATCCTGGCTTTAGAAACAGGAATGCCCTGCAAATAACACTGATGATAAACAGTGTTTCTATGTCACGCATATAAAATGCATCTTGTCCCCCCTTTAGGGTAGCATTACACTTGCATCTCTCAGGCTGCCTCTTTTAAGTATCTTGGTGCTTTATCCCATCAGCTGTTTCCACATCATTGGCTCAGTTTTGCCTTTGATGGCTTCCTCTAGCCTTTGGTGGCCGCTGTTTTTTGTTGCTCTGGGTTCATGAGAATTTGACTGGGAGCAAAGAAGGTGCCTGATGTTTGGAGGAATTGTACAGGGACATACGACGGTAATACTGTCTGCTCCAGGCAGCTTTTCTGCTCCTGCGTTAAAGTTCATGCTGTGTTACTTGTCTTTCTCTCTAAGGCCTTGTCAAGTCCATGTGGGAAGCTATTCTGCCTGCACTGTTCACTCTGTGCTGCTCAGCGCTCTCTCTGCCTCATTTCTCCTCCCTCTTTCCCCTTGTATTCAAGTGGCATCTTTCAGTCGTCCCCATTCAGGTCTGTCTTTGCTCTCTGCCCCATGTAAGACTTCCATGCCCTCCCTACCATTTATCACCTCTTGCTCATTCATGTCCCTCCTTGCCTTTCTCCATTCATCTGGGCTTCCCCTCAGCCCGTCTGGGCTGCCCTCTCCTCCTGCCCCTTCCACAGTCCTCCCTTTGTGTCTTCGCACTCCCTTCCCTGTGACCGTCTGAAGCACAGCAGTCTGCAGCATGCTCCGTGAGGATACTCTGCTAGAAGTTGGCCCCACTTGAAGGGCTAATTAGTGCCCAGTGGAAGCCAGGTGGGATTGTTTTGGGTGGATTTGGCTCTCTAGTTACCCTGCAGGTGAGATATTTTTTTTTCCCCTCCCACTCTTTTCCTGCTTCCCAGAGATGCATCATGATGCATGAACAGGAAGAGTATTGCCATTTCCTAACCTTCCTTTTCAGCATGGTCTTTCTGTCTCTCCCTCTTGGCTTCTTTCCTCTTTGTTTGCAGTTGTTGTATTTCTCAGGTGACTCTTTTGGGTGTGTCTCTGATTTCCTCATTACTGAGGAGTGTAACACGCATTCTCTCAATTATGCTAGCTCTCTAATTATGGTTGTTACCTGTGCCTTCTGCTTCCTCCTTCTGATCATCTGCATTTGGGTCGTATCAGTTTTGGAGAGCCATGTCTGCACTTGAAAGTGTGATTTAAGTGTCCCCCAGAAAATAGAGCTCGAGAATCATTGTAGCCAGGGCTTGTTGTTTCTAAGTCTTAATGCAGCCACAACCTGTGCTTGTGCTGCAGACTCAGCAAATACAGACCACGGGCCTCTGCCAAAGATCCCTCAGCCTGCTGTGCACCTGGTTCCCTGCAGCTCACACCCATGCTGGTGGCGTGCAGACATCACCGTATCCTACTGAGGTAGCAGGCCTCTTAGCTTCCCTGCCGCACTGCAGCAAAGCAGGAGGTCTGCTCGCCTGAGGGTGCCCATGGGGGCTTCAGCTTTGAATGGTTAAACTGCGTTCAAGCCAGCCTGGTCAAGTAAAAGGGGAATATTAGAGCTTGGGAAGAGTGCACAGATTTGTCAGAGGAAGCAGGTGCTCTTTAAAGCATGTGTGAGCCCTGTACACATGAGAAATCTGATTAGTTCAGTAAAGAGGCAGAAAAGAGGTGGAGGCAGGCAAGCAGAGGGGCTCTGTGAGTCAGTGTGGGTTTGACTGACAGGACGAGTGCTCTGTTGTGTGGGAGGCTGTGAAGGGAGTATCCGCTGCTTTCTCCCAAGGCAGTAAGGAGTCCCTGATGTGGCTTAAGCAGGGCCAGGCTCTGTGAGGACTTGTTAATGCTGTGCAAAGGATCCTGTCCCCTGATAACTGTCTAAAAGAGGGATTTCAAACCATCTGCGGTACCATTTATTGTCAGGCTGGTGAATGTGTAAAAGGGATTCCCTACGCGCTGTGTGTGGGCCCCACAGAGATGTAACACCTTGCAGGGCGCAGCTAGCCCCAGGCCAGCCCTTCATTTTGTCACCTGCAGGGAGAACTGCTCCACTCCAGCTGCAAAGCTTGGGCTAGGGATCTGCACGGACAGCACTTCTTCCTTTGAAGTTGCATTCCTGTTGTGGAGACAGTGTGTCTGTTTGAAAACTGTGGCAAAGAGAAGTCTCTAGAAACAGTGTGCCTTGCCTTGCATTGGTATTCAGTAAGGGCCTATAAGAAGCCAAAAATGCAGCTTGACTTTTCTGATTTGTGGTTATGCAGCTTTGGCACTTGGACACATCTCTTCTACCCTTAAGCCAAAGTATATTTGACATAGCAAACACTGGGAAAGTGCAAACACTGCAGACCTTACCCTTGCAGTCCTCCATGCAGGGATCCTGCAGTCTGGGTGTCATCCAGGACTGATTTGGGTGTATCTCCTAAGAAACAATGTGAACCACCACAGCTTCCAGCAGTCTGGCTCCTTACTGCAGTTGAACACCCTGTGATCATCCTGGAAAGACACAAGCTAGAATTGCTTGCTCTCAAGCATTTAAATGATAGAGGTTAGAATAATAATTAATACTCCCAGCTCCGGGCTCCATTTGGAACCAGCCTGCGTAGAGTACTTCTGAGATGGTTATGTTGTTGCAGTGTAATGCCAGATGCCTACAAGGCATTGCAGGGAATCATGCGATACCTCTGTCTCCTCTTCACAAGGCTGACATTATTTTCTGCCCCAGTTCAGCCTGGAAAGCAGAGGAGTTTCTTTAGTAACTTCTAGTGCCCATGACTGAGCAAAGCCAGATGTAAAATCAGGATGAGTTAAATACATTTCCCAGTCTGTTTAGTAGTTTTGCTCTGTGGTGGTTGTTCTAACCAGAAGGGTGGTTGGAATTCCAGTATAGGTGGGTCATTCGGGTTATGCATGTGTCACGGTGGTTGTTAGTTCGGACTTTAAATATATCTGTTTGGCGTAAATTTTTCTGAACCCTAACGACTTGCAGTCAGGTCAGAAGGGGACTATTGGGATCGTTTAATGGACGATGTCATAATGAAGGCTAGAAGATTTTCCGAGTAGTCTTCTGCCTGACCTCGACCATACCCCATCTCCTAGGAGAACTTGCAATTCAATTTCAAAACTTCTGGCGAAGTTAGTGACACATTTCACTTGTTAATGGTAAAAATAATCGACTTATTCTAATCTAACGCTGCCCAGCTTTGACCTCTAGCCCCTAGATGTGATTATACTTTTGTCATAGTGGAGAATCCTCTACTGCCAGATTTCTGTTCCCTTTGTGGTTCTTCTGGACAGTGATCAAGTCATTGCTTAACCTTCCCTTTCATAAGCTAATGAATTGAGCCTGTCAGTGAAGCTAGTCAGACTATACCAGTAACAAAGTGCCAAATGCAGAGGTAATGTCATCTCATTTACAAACCTGCAGGTTTGTTTCCTTTTTTGAAAGGCAGTGTTACCTTGAGAGCACTCAGTGTAACAAACGAGGCTTTCCCTTCCCCCCCCAGAGTGGCTGTTTCTGAAGATGGCATTCCCCATCCTGTAAGCTGGCTGGCATTCCTGGCGCCTGGCCACATGGCTTTCTGTTTGTTTTTACTGTAATATGTATTGTTTGCAAGCACCCAGCTTTACCAAAAGACCCAGCTCATGCTTAGTAACTTGCTGCTTTAGCTCATCTGTGAGCATGATGCAGACTTATCTTACGCTTTCTAAGTCACTAATGATAATTCTGCAGAGGCAAGAATGAATTCTCATGGGATCCCATTAGTGGCACCTCCATGTCCCTCTAGCTTAGTTTTATTGTTGAGACCTGTCAAATAGGTAGACTTTAGCATGTTGAATGTGTGACAGCCTGAGTTTGTGTCACACTAAGTCCTCAAACACAGGGCTGTCTGGGGATGTCAGGTGCCCTGCAGAACTCAGTTATACCAGCCATCTTGTCTTATGATATGCGCCAAGATTGTATTCTCATCCAGATATTATCAGCTGAATATAATCTATTTTCTGTAGCCTATCCTGACTGATGTTAGACCCGCCCTCCTTCAGTTATGCATTACTCAATATCAGTCATCTGTTTATTTGCTGTGGGTTGCTATTAGGCCAACAGACCTACTTTGTCCCATTAAATTCTTGTCACAGCCCTGCAATTTTAGGAGGAGTGTGGGTGCCTGTCACCATGTTTCAACGGGAGTTTTGGAGCCATGGTTGGACTGGCTGCATTGCTGATTCAAAGCTGGAAGAAAGGTAAAAAGCAGATCTTGATGTTCCTCCAGTGTTCCCAGACTTGCAGAAAATCAGTATTAGTACTGGCTTTTAGAAATCTTTTGGGTGCAAGTTACCTTGCCCTGCTGATTCAAAACTATCTAACTTTAGCAGCTGCTGTGTAACATTCTCCAGTTACTGGTGGGACAGAAAGTGTATCATTATTGTATGGTAGAGATAATTCATTGGGTTTTTGTCCAGATACAGAACAGAAACATTTAAACTACTGATTCTTCTGCGCTGGTAACACCTATGCTACTTTTCCCAGATAATAACAGACCAAACCCCTGTTGTGAATGAGAAGACATGTCTGCCTCATCTGTACCAGCAGAGACGCTGCTGTGACAGGAGATATTGTCAGTAGCATTGAATTTTACAGAAATGCTTGTGTATGTTTAGTTAACCTGGAGGTGAGCAGGGATCTGACTGCAGGAGCTTGACCTGAAATACAGCCCTAGCTGAACAGCTATTCTGACCGTTGGGGATTTTTTGGGGGGTTGTGGGTTTTTTATTTGTTTGGTTTTTGTTTGTTTGTTTTGTTTTCTCCTTGCAGCAATAGTGATTAGAGCCTGCCTGTCTCCAGGCTGTGAGGCTGACTGTGCATGGTATCCCTTCTCTTGAGTTACGTAGTCCAAATAAATGCAGTGTCCCACTCAGAGTGTATTGTATTGCATTTCAGCTCTGAATGAAGTGGCTTATGCATTATGTCCCCTCACGATGTAGAAACCCTGATAGATGTAATTAATATTGGTACAGGAGTTTGAGATTCTCCAATAGGACATGACTAAGAAGACGTAAAAAAGAATTATGTGGTGGTAAATGAGAATATTTTATGTCATGGTAGTACGGGTATTGCTGTTTTCAGCTTTTGATATTTAATGTGCCTTACACTGTCCAGATGAAAAGTGGGTTTTATTTTAATTAGGCGGCAGAACTCATTGCCTCAGGAGATTGTGGAGCCCTAAAAACTCAATAAATTCAAAAGGGAGAGCAAGAGACTGGGCATTTGTACATATAATAATGTCTGGGCCAGTGCTGACAAGCAGTTCTGGAAAGAGTACTAAACCTCTTGCCTAAGGATTTAAGAAAAGGTTTTAACTGTTATGGTGGGTTTGGTCATGGCAGTCACTCAGCGCTCTCTTGTAGGCTTCATCTTGTCCACAACCTCAGAAGTGTGCAGATGGTCAACACCAGAGCTAGGCTGGTGATGTAAAATACACGCCTTGCCAGTCTGGGCTGTAACCTGCCCAGCCTGTTGCTGCAGCTGAGGGCATCTATCCAGCGAAATGTGCAAGGTTCCCAGTGCTGGGTCAAGATGAAAAATTATATTTCCACCTAAAAAAACCTCCACCACTGTTTATAGTGCCTCAGCTTCTTTCCATTAGTCTTAATGCACTTACATAAATAATAAAAGAGGAAGAAGCAGAGCTGGAGAAGCCTCAGTCTATAAACATGTCTCTTTGCATTAAGCCTTGTGGCATAATGGAGGGCACCTCCTGCCATCCATGCTGTCTCGTTAATCATGTAATTACCTCCCTCACTTTCAGTGCTGCATCTCCTTCCTCGTCTGTGCTGCTCATAATGGTGCTTCTATTTACCTTGGCTTCTTTCTGGGGAGCGGCTTTGGTTTCAAAGCCAGCACAGTGGCATATTTTGAATAATTTAGTTCTGGGTGGCTTGTACACCGTGTGTAATTCCCCAGCTGAGACTGGAGGCTGATTCCTGTGAGTGTTCTGCCGGGAGGCTGATGTGGAGGGAGGCAGTAGGATCACTCAGCGTGGTGGGTTGTCGAGACTGCAGAGGACTGAAAGGTAGCTCAACAGATCCTGTGAGTGCATCTCTATCCTCACTGTCTTAGCAGGGACTTGCAGCAAGACACCCACAGGCAGCGAAAGGATAGGGGAGAGAGTTGCATTAAAAATGTGTGTAGAGAGAGAAACATGGATTTGGGTACCTGGCTGAGCATGATAGGCTTCCCCAGGAAGCTGTGGGCCAGAAATTCCCGGGGTCTCAGAGTGCAGGATTTGTTTGGCCTGTGGTGGCTTGGACTGGGATCTGAACCTCTGTGGAGTTACAGTTCAGTGTGGTGTCCAGCTGTTGTTGGTTTTGGTAAGTCTGATATGTTTCTGTACATGAAACCTTGGCAGAAGGCCAGCTCTGTCATATTGTCCCTGTGCTGCTTGGCCTTGTGGCTTGCTGATTGCCCTTTGCCACTGCAGCTATCATCTAGTCATGCTCTGTAAGCATTCCACAGTCCTCGCTGTGCTGGGTCATGCAGGCACAGATACGTTGCCTGTGCCTTGTAGATGAGGAAGTCAAGGCACTACATGAGGTGCCTTGGCTCACTCCAGAAATCTTGGCAATACCTGGGCCCAGAGCCCTCTTTCCTGTCTAACAACTGAGCAGTGGTGCACTCCTGAATCTTTTCATTCTCCTGTTCATGTTGAATCTGTGCTTCCAGTGCCTGTCTAGATGAAGTGCTTTTGCAGAAGGTAACAACAGATGGTAGTAATGTCAGTCCTTTTCTTGTCTTTGTGCCTAAGACAGTAGGAGAAATAAATTAGAGCAGAAATGCCTCTACAGATTGGCCAGCTAGCTGATGGACCTGGTCCTTCAGGCTACTCAGCTCTTCAAGGGAAAGGGAATCTTAGACCAGCTCCATCCATCTCCACTTTGCCATGCGCTGTGTGCAGAGAGACACTTACCCAAATCCAGGTGATGGGCCATCTGCTTTGTGAACGCCTCCCCGCCTAGGTGAATGCTGAGCTGGGGAGCTCTGTGCTCTCTCACCACAGCTTTACAAGGTGCAGGTCTGTCTGTGGACCCTGTTTGGTGAGTTAGTGAGGGTATATCCTCTGTGCTTAAATGCAGTCTGGCTTTTGAGAGCTGGATGATGTTCCCAGCCCTTGGGTTCACCTCGGGTCAAAGCAATCTAACATGCGCTAAAAGTACTGCTGGACAGCCCTTAATCACTTTATATTGTCTGGGCAGTGGTGGCTAAATTCATTATTTACAGGGAAAGAGAGTGTGCGTCACTGGAGCCAGCACTAATGTTTTGCCACACATGTTCAGGCAACTCAGATTAGGTGACTTTTAATGGTGAGAAGCTGGCTTCTGAAGTGGAGGGATATGCACTACCTTTGGCTGGTCACCTTCTCTTCTGGATCAGGGTTTCTCCTCTCACATGCACCTCCCACTATTGGAAGAGAGAGCAGGATCATTAAGCTGTTTGGAAGATCATCACCACCAGACAATGGTGAAACTCCTGTTGAAACAGCCCCTGCTTTTTGCCCTCTTATTTGGATTATAAGGCAGACTTTCATCTTCTGCCTTGTCATTCCTTTAATCTTCATCAAAGCAGCAAATGCTACGTATACTGTTGCCCCATTGTTTTGGTTTTGGGTGGTTTGTGTTTTTTGTTTTGTTTTTGGTTTGGGTTTTAAAAAGTATGGCCCCAGAGACTGTGGAAAGGTAGAGAATGGGCTCTGGTAAAATGTGTGACTGTCTTGAGGAGAGTTTCAATGCCTATCTTTAAATGTCATTTCACAGCTTCACCCTGGAGTCTGTCAATTCCATGTATTGACTTGGAGACTCTTGATTTAACTTCAGCATGGCCCTTGAGGCTGGAGATGGTATGCTTGGTTCCAAAGCTTGCTAGCATCCCTGGATTGCAGAGACTATGCCATCTAACGGTCTGAGTTTAAGTGCACAAAGCTCAGGGTGGTTTCTGAAACCCTTGGAGATAGACAGTTTTTGCTTGTGATTGACTCCCTCTGTCCAGTGGGAAAGGGCCTATGTGTGAGCAAGAAGCAGGCCTACTATTGATAGCTGCTTTCTGGTGGGAAATAAAGCTGCCATTGTCATCTCCATATAATAGGAGGGGAAGCTAAAGCTCAGGGCAATTTATTTCCAGAATCTGCCTCCTAGCCTGGAGCAAAGCTGGGGTCAGTGCCAGGAGGCCTGACTGCCAGGCCACTCTCTCCCAGAAGTAAGGATACCACCAGACCATAGAATGATTCAGATTCGAAGGGACTGATCCAACTCAAAACCAACTTCCAAATTAGGTGAAGTGGCTTGGAGCCTTGCCCATTGCAAAGACAACTTACAGCTTAGGTGATGCCAAGACAAAGCCCCTCAATGGCAAAACAGTGGGTGGTAACAAGTTCTGTGTTCCTGCAAGAGATGTGCAATCCCAAAGCCAGCCAAGGGTCCTCATGTTGTGCCCAGTTCAGCTGTTGACTCTCCAGCTGCTCCGATGCCCCAGAGGGCTGTTTGCCATCGGGGAGAGGAGCAGCTGTCTGCGCTACGTGAAATGTCTGTGTTTTCCCAAGATACCCATTGTCTGTCTGCAGCACCAGCCTCCACCCTACTTGCTCACTCAGCCATGGCTGATGTGTCTTTAATTAAAGAGGAGGAACAATTTAAGATTTCATTTTATTTTCTTAACCGTATTTCCTATTTTCATCAGAATTTGCAGGTCCCCCTCCCCTTGTTTTTGTCTTGTAGTTTTGCTGTGGGGCCTTCACTTTATGGTGTGTCTGCTCTAAAATAAGGAAGAAATAGGAAAACATAGCTTGTTTTGGGCCAGGGAATTACGATCCTGGGTCAGATGGCTGTTATGGTCATTAAAATATTTACATTTTTGCTTAAGAGCCTTGCTAGGATCAAGGGAGTTAAGGGTGATTGTCATTGAAATGCGGAGGAAACCTTGCATGAAATTGCCGTTAGTGTCCTATTGTTTGGGGGGGGTGGGGGTGGGGGTGGAGGGGGGGCAAACGGCCTTCCTCATCCCTGCACCCGTTTGGGCTTGTCTGCCCGAGTAGATGGGGAGAGGCAGAAGTAACTCTGCTGAAGGAAGCCAGTGTGCTGACTTAGCTGCTGGGAGGCTTTGCCTGGGGAGCATTCCCCGTGGGGCTGGACCTGGGGCTCAGCGCAGCCATGCTGCTGGCTGCCGGTCATCGTCTGTCCTCTTGGTGAGACAAAGGTGCTCGGCTGGGCTTGTGGCACAACTGCCCCTTAACAACATCATCATGGATAAATACATGAAGCGTCTAGCAAAGGTCAGTTGCGTCTTTTATAATTGATGGACCCAAGTGTTTTGAGTGTGCCATCACATGTTGTTTTTCTCATGTGTGGGTGCACATGTTCTGCAGGACCAGCTCAGCCCCTTGAGTTTTGTGGCTAGCTGAGATATCAGAAACAGGGTTTGAGGCAGTTTGAAGTGTTGGGGTAGATTTTGAGTGCTGTGGTGACAGATGAGATTTTTATATACTGAAAAATATTATTTAAATATAAATAACAGAACTCCATTACAGCTGGGGTTTATAGTAAAACAGGTTGTGGAAGCAGTGGTCTAGTCCTGCTCTGAGGCAGGTCTTTTTAGTTCAGATACCAGTTGTTCATTGTTCACCTCTTAATCTTTCAAGCTGTTCAGATCCACTGTTTTGGTTTAAACCTATTTCTAATTAGTATCCTTAACTTAGTGCCAAAAAGAAAATTATACATAGTAATGTGAAAGAGGAGAACAGGCTCCCTAGAATGTTTACAATACTGAAAATACTAGCTACCTTCTGTCACTGCTTTGATTTTGGTGGGACAAGCAGCAAGACAGTGAGCTGAAGGAGGAATGCTGGTGCCTATTGGTGTGAGAAAGAAGCATCCTTGGAGCAGAGGCTCGTTTACAGCCACCAGACAGTCTTCAGCTGTCTGTCTGTTTGGAAGGCCAGGAGCCAGTAACAGGTATGGACAGTACCATCTTGAGTGACAGGATCATATCCACTCTAGCACTAGTGAGTCTGGAGTCATTAGCGTGTCCTTGTGGGATGGTTTGAAGCTCTGAAGTCGTTGTGTAATTTCTGTTCTTGGTTACAAAATATGTCTTTTTGGAATGCTTTAAAGCAGAGCAGTCTGGGAAAAGTGGTTTATGATCTGAGCAGCTCTTGTGCTTCAGGAGCCTGTGTGCTTCAGCTCTGTATCTCGTCTGCCCTTTGAAGGAATAGCCACGTTCCGCACTGCTGTGACCATTGGTCTTTCCTACAAAGTCAGAGAGCACGCAACATGGGGGAGGGAGTTCTGTGCTTCAGTCAGTGACTCTCACCCTCAAAGCAGGGAGGCATTTAAGCCTTCAAGGAGCAAATGGTTTTGTCCTAGACAAGATAGGTTCTGACATCATAAATGTCAAGATATAGTTAAAGTGATGCAGTTAAGTAAGGTGCTGATTAGGTCAAATGTTTTCAGGAAACAAGGATGAACACAGCAGTATCTATGGGATTGCAGGTGTTATCCATTACCCAAATGACTCATCTCCCAGCTTCTGCAAATTCCCCTTCAGAAAGGGGGTATTATACTAATAGTACTTTATTTCCTGGGTATCTGTGCCTCTGGGGTTGGGCACTGCACACTTAGGCTGGCTTGGGAGTCCCAGCAAGAGCCAAAAAGCATCAGAGCCAAGTCTGATTTTGGAGCTGGTTTTAGAATTTAATCTGTTAACTCAAAGCATGAGAATGGGCTGACTGGAGTAGGGGAGCTAAACTTCTCCAGGGGTTAATACTAAGCCCTTGTTTAACAGTAAACAGCTGATGAGATCCAACTTTGGCTCTGGGTGCTAGCTGTCAGGAAGGTACATCCAGGCTACCTCACAAAGGCAGAACAACCCTTGGCAGTGGGCGGGGGAGACTGCCCAGCTCTGACTGGCCAGGTCACTTGTTTTGTTTTGTTTTGTTTTGTGTAATCTTCTTGCCCCAGCAGCTTCCTCACAGACGGGCAGCTGCTTTGACAAAATAGCAGACCAGCCCTGCTGCAGCAAGGGGCTGGGAACAAAGGTGCTCCGATGGGAGGAGATGAGCCAGATCCTTGCACACTTGGGTACTGTGTCCTCTAACTAAGCTGCCTGTGCCTGAGGCTGGTCTGCTTTATAGCTGCTCTATTGCTGCAGAGCAGTGCCAGCCCTGCGGCTGGCAGCCTGCATCCTCTGCCACATCCCTCTTCTCACCTCCTCCCTTGCCAAGGCAGCCTTTACTGCGCTGCGTCAAATCAAAGGCCCAGTGCCTGTTCAGCTTTTGCTCTGTGTTAGGAAAGAGCGAGGATTGTCAGGGCCTTTTTGGCTCTGCCAAGGCCTTTTATGTCCCAAATGTTTCCATGAAAAGACTCCCTCCTGACCACCCTGCCCCCTGACAGCCACTCAATCCAGCCAACAAGCTTGATATCATTATTTACAAAAGGAGGCCAGTGAGTACCAGGGTCCTCACAGCCAAGTTTGGGAAATCAAAGGCAAATCTCCCAGCAACAGAGAGCTGGCAGAGATGGGACTGCACCACAGCTAGTGTGGGCTGCTCTGGCAGCTTGCGTCCACTAGTTTTCAAAGCACAAAAGAAATGCACTCAGCATGTTGTTAGTGCTGGCTTTGTCTGGGCTGGGGTGGTGCCTGCCTGTGAGCTGGCAGCCCCTCGAAGCATGCCCTGCGGAGCTCGGGGTGGGTTAGAGGCCACTGGAAGCAACCATAAGTTTGAACAGCCATGCAAAGCTGTCTCTTTTCAGTCCGTGGCATTTCTGGGAGATTAACCACTTAGTCTGAGAGAAAACAGTGATGTTTTTGGTCAGAGTGGGATTCACTCCAAATCTCACCTGGAACTTTCCTTCAAATGACTGGTTTACATTCTGAAAATGGCATGTGGCTGCCTTGTCACTTTTAGTTTGACATAATGTTCATCTGCTTTGCTCCCTGTCTGAAGACTTTCTTTCCAATCCATCTTAAAATATAAAGCTCTTCAGCAGTGAAAGCACTTGCCATTTTGAAGGTATCTGTAGAGGTGATCTGGAAAGGTGACTGTCAGAAACAGAAAGGGCTCGAGGATGGATGGCATGTTCCCATGTTGCAATTGTTTTAGGAAATACAGGAGTAAAACTGTTTTCAGTATGTTTTATCTCACAGACTGCATCTGTGGTTTGCTTGATACCAGACAGAGAGGGATACAAAAAACAGCCAAGAAAAATGATGATGTAGAGGGAAGGAAGGTGAAGGGAGCTGACTGAGCTGAAGCATGGGTGGAGATGAGATGATGGTGTGTATGATGATGCATGGGTTCACCCCTCTCTGCACCAGGGTGCTTTGTAGTCCCTGGGCAGTGAAAGGAAGCTGAAGATGAGGTGATTGTAGGGCAATATGTTACCAAAGTCTAGAGCAACCCCTGGGGTCCTGTGGTTTTGCAGTGATTGATGAATGCATGATGAATGTAGAGCTGTGTGTAACATGGAATGGTTAATCCTGGCACTTCCCGTCCTATCCCAGTTCGATCCTGACAACACCGGCTACATCAGCACTGAGAAGTTTCGGTCCCTTCTCCAGAGACACGGCTCGGAGCTGGACCCCCACAAGCTGGAGGTCCTGCTGGCCCTGGCAGACAGCAACTCTGAGGGGAGGATCTGCTACCAGGACTTCGTCAACCTGGTGAGTGCTCTGGCTGGTAGAGTCTGTCAGTCCTTGGCTCTGCTTGTAACTTCACTGTTGAGAGACCAGTTGCTCTCCCTCCCTGCCCATATCAACACCAGTGTTTGCTGTGTCCGGGCATTGCGTTCTGCCTGGGCTTGCTGAAGCATTCAGTGGTGACTGAATTCTCAAGCCGAGAGTAAAGTTGCTTCTGATTTTTCCAGGGGAAAAGTTTGCACAGGAAGAAACTGTGGGAGCTGTTTTAAGAGCATGGAGCAATAGTTGCTGCTAGTTCGGAGGCTTTTGCTCTCAGTATCAGTTGGTAGCTGTCATAAAGAGCCATTTGTTTAAAGCAGAGGTCTGTCAGTCTGCATGTCTCCTGTTTTATCTAGAGACTTCACCACTTCCAGACAAAAATACATAGATAATGTTGTGTTGACTTGCTGGGTGGAGTCACATTGCACTGCTGTAAGCATAAACAGCAACAGGGATAAGGAGTTTCTAGGTCATGTTCATTTTATCCCAGGTGAGATGTCTCAGACTGCATGAGTCATGATCTGGATACCTCTCTATCTCTGCTAATGAGTCAATTAGTGAGGGGATCTCTCTGTTTCTTGTCAAGGCAGTTTGGTGAGTCAACACAGATGCAGACATGTGGTGTTAGATGCCCAGGATGGCCTAGAAACATTGTTTGCAACATACCTATCTTGAACAGTGGCCATTCCAGAGCTTTTGCCCTGTTCTTGCTCTGTCATTCCCCACCTGAGTCCCAGCAGATTTAGTGCAGCATTAAGAGAAACCTGGGTGATGCAGTCAATGAGCAATGAAAGTCAGTGATGTCTCCAAGGGTTTTGCTGGAAAGCTGCATGTATTCTTTATGCAGAGTACAATAATTTGCATCTCTGTGTGTTCCTGCAATCAACATGGGGATCTGATCCCTCCATTTGTCATGGTCACTCATGCATGTGTTCTTGGTTTAGAAAGAAAGGGTCTTCTATATGTCCTGTCTTTACATTAATCAGAAAAGTATGATAACAGGGCACAGCTGTCAAGGATCCAGGTCACAACCTCAGTCAGGCTGTGGTCAGTGTGAAGGTGGAATTACTGTGATGCAATGACATAGATCTGCTCTATCTAATCAAGTTGTCTTGTTAGCCCTTTGCATGTATTTAGGTACAGAGTGAAATAAATGTAGCAGCTGTTAAATAGATCACAGTGAGTGTGAGGTTTTCCTCAGCTTCAGCCTAGCAGTGTGGTCAGTGGTACTCTGATCAGCAGTGTGTTTATAGTGACAGCTGCTTGTTCTACACTTTGGTATATTCAAAGTTCCATGCAAGCATTCACTAATTGAGCTGCACAACACTTAAGTAGCAGGAAGAAGTATCATCTAATTTCTTTTACAGAAATGATGGCCTAGGGCCAGCCAACACGTTGACTCAGGAATAGAACTGGTTTTTTTCCCTGTTCTCCTTGCTCCACTGAGCTTGGGAGCAGCACAAGCCAATGAGAGGCAGGTGGGAGGTGAAAGGCTTGGACATCCTCTTCCTTTGGGGAATAGGAGATTGTGCCAGCTCACAGCCGCCTGATGTGATCTCTGCAAAATGGCAAATTTCCTTCTCTACTATTGAATGACTCATGTAAAGAAGCCATTGATTTTTCTGTAATCAGTGTCTCTATCCTCATCTGCATTTTTTGCACTTTCTAATCAATAGGCAATGGAAATGCCAGAATATTAAACTAACTACAGATGACATCTCTCTTCTCACTCCTCCTCTAGTTGCTATTGATTTCCAACATCCAAACTTCTTAGGGCTCCTTCTCTTTTCCCCTAGTTTCCTGCTCCCAAACCTGCCTTTTGAACTTCCTGATGGAAAGAAATAGCATAGTTGACACAGAATCACTGTGAAATTAATTATTTCCTTCACTTTATAGCTGTCAATCCTGGAAACTGTGTGGAGGTGTTTAAGTCCATGCCTGTGCTTCATGATCATCAGCCATCTCTTTTTGCTCAGGTTAATATGTCTGTTTCAGAAGCTTAGCAAGAATTGATCTGCTCCCAGTAATACTGGTGCTGGATGTGGGGAAGGGAAAGGCTGACCTTTTACTAGATCCACAGAGGTTTTACCAGTATGGCTCTGTGTGTGTGGTTTTCCTTTTCACCATCAATATTCATGAGCAAGTACTCTGACATGATCAGAGAATCTCATGGCCTCTCAAATGTGTCCAAGGTACTGAAACTTTGAGCGAGAGGTAAAATTGCATTAATAAAGCTCTGACCACTGGAGAGGCCTTGAGGGGAGGTGTGGGGCTGGGTATCAAAGATGCATTACAGTGCAGTTGTCAAAGCAGAGGTGTGGAAGGAGGGAGACTCCTCTGTCTGTGTGTGTCTCACAAGCAGTTCTTTTGGTTTCTTTCCAAGCATGGGGATGGAAGGAGCTGATGAGCTGCCTGCTCAATCTACTATGAAAAAAGTTAACTGTATCCCAGCCAAAACTAGTACAAACATGTGCTGTCTCACAGAACCCAGCAGAAAGTCGAGTTTAACCACTGGCCATCAAGAGAATTCTATCTTCAATGGTCAGCTCCTGGGATATGGTATCTTCTCTGTTTTTTCTCTCAGCTTTGCTAATGTTGATGAAAATCAAGCAGGGGGTGTCTTCCTTTTTTTTTTTAGTGTTGTAGAACCCTTGATCTTTGCTGCATCCCCTGGAAGTATGACAATGTGATGCTGCTTATTGTGCAGGGTGCTTGGCTATTTACTAGAGAGTCTGATGCTGAGAGATGCTATCAGTGACCACAGAAGCAGCTGTAACTATGAAATTATTATTTCCAGAAAGCACTACAGGCCATAAACCTCACAGAGCAATAGTGTTAGCACTTTGTTTCCTTCAGGGCACTGCATGTCCCAGAGAGGGCAGTAAAAAAAATGCTTGCACCCATGTGCTCCAACATCATCCTGAGCACCAAGAGCTCTGCCTGCTCTCTCAGACACTGTGATCCCCAACTAAAGGACTGCTATTGAGCAAAGCTGTGTTATCCCCTCATGGCCAAAATGTATTATGAACTTCTAGATGCACCAAAAATGTAATTCTAGGACTTCTCACCTTAATAAGGAGACCCAGATATACCCACACAAAATATATGCCTGGTCTCAACACAGCAAAGCAGCTTAAACTTCTGGAATTGAAAATTTTGCAGGATGATAATAGACCCTATAAATCACTCAGTAAATAATTTGGGTAATGAATAAATTCAAGGAAGCTGAAGACTCCTGGTGTGATCTGCAAACTCAATGGGCCGAAAAAAAATCAGATGGGCAACTCATTGGGGATTATTTCTCCTCTGTACATATGATTCATCTCACATGGTTATAAAATACAATGCTGCAATCATATCCATTTCTGTTTCTACACTAGGGCTTGCAAGAAAGTGGTTTCAGATGGGATTTCTTATCCTGTGTCTGAAACAGTGCAGAATAACAAAAGTGTTTCCTGTACAAGTGGAGACATCTTGTGCATTTCTGTTGTCTGGTTGCTTTTCTGCATTGTGAAGAGAGATGCTAAAAATACACAGTGAGGATTCTGGCTATGAACAGCACGGGCCACAGGAGGTCATAATGAACAAAGCTGTTTAACTAACTTTTGCTACTTTTAGAGAGAAGACAGCCAGGAGGTAATTATAGGTGAGATGTTATTTGCTGGGATCCTTGCTGAGCGGTAGTTGCTGCTGGCAGTCCTGTTCTACTTCACATAATATCCTGTGAACTGTAACAGCTGAAGAGCAGAGCAGCAAGGCCCTGGAGAGACTCAGTCTATTATTCTCTGGCTAAACCTTTCTTGTTTTATCTGCCTGGGAATGTGGATTGTTGCTTTGGACAGGCTGGATGGTGGCTTTACCACCTCCTTACACTGTTGATGTGTTCCTCTTCAGATATGAGCGGAGACAAGGGGGTGCAGTGGAGCTTCTGACACCTTACTTTGCTTGATGGAGAGGCAATATGAAGCCAGTTCAGGCTGTGGTAGTAGCTTATATTCTGTTGTGAAAATCAGGTAGGTGACTTGTAGCCTTGCTCTGGACAAGGAAAAGTTTTAAAGAACCTTGTGTTTAAAAGCAACTCTACAAATCACTGCTGAAACAACTGTGTTGTAAAAGCTGACCTCAGTGCATTCATCATGGTTCAGATTGGATCTGCCAGCCTGGGGCAGGAGGGCTTGAGGAGAAGAGAATGTGGCTGTACACTGGCACTACCCTGGGAGTTGTCCCTAGTGCACACTGAAGGTTTCACTGTCCCTGCTATGGATTTCATGTTCAAAGGGCCAGACTGGAAGTCAGGTGGACCTAAGTTTTGTTCCTGGCTCTGCAATAGATTCACTGTGAAACTTGTGGAAGCCTGTCTATGCCTCGTGGGTCTGTTTCTGCAGCAGATGGAAGGAGGTAGGAGTTGCATCTCTTCTGGGGTTCACAATTTTGTCAAAGTCAATGGCAGTTCTCCAGCGGAAGAAGACCCAGGTGCTGGGGAACCAGCTCTCTGATGAGCATTTGCTTGAGGAGCTGTGTTGGGTCTAGAAGAGCTGAGGAGAGGACAAATGCTGTTTTCTGAAGGCAACAGTATTTCAGCATGTTTGGGAGGAATCAGTAAGCTCTGAGGCAGAGTTCATGACACTTAGGAAAAACAGAACATGCTGCTTCCAACGGAAGTGTTTAGTTGTAGCTTTGTAGTAACTTGAAGCTGATGTAGTATCTCAGTAGTGAGTAGAATATATTAACTAATTTAAACATCTTTTGTTTTCCAGATCAAGAATTAACACCTGCCTTGCTTTCCCTGACCTTGCTGGCTTCTAGGGACAGGCTAATTCTACCTCATTTTCAGTGAATACCACGTTTCTGTTTTTGTTGTTTGGTTTTTTTTTTTTTCCTTTCTAATGTACTGTGTAACAATAATCGGGTCACCCTAATGCAAACTTTGCTGGTGCTAGGACACGTTACCCTCCAGAGAAAGATTTCCTTTAGTTTTTGTGATTTCCTTTCTGGCTTGCTCAGTGTGCTGCCAGACTGCAAATACTGTCTCTTCAAGTAAAGAAATAAAACTGCAGATGCAGGCTAAGAAATCTGCAGCCTCTGCTCTGCTTCCTTACAAATGACAGATACGCAGGTCTGTTGGCCATCAGAGGGGGTGAGAGGAAGATATCTTTGCAGAATTTTGTTTCTTCATGGAAGAGCGTGGAACATGATTAGCTGTTGGTGGAAGAAGGCTGTCTTGTGTTATATGCTGTCGAGCTGGATGTTCAAAGGGGCAGTTGTTATGGCAAAATACTGTTGGAATCATAAAACTAAGATAAAATACGGGATGTGAAGGAGATGAAGTGACTACCCAGAGTCTTATGGTCTGTCTACGCCAGTGGATGCTATAGAAATACAAAGGTTAAGATTTAGATGCTAACTTTTCTGTCCTTGGCAGGGTGATCTGCATAGGCGTTTGAAGAGGAAACAAGACTGGCTGAAGGGATAAAATACTTTGGGATTGTGTAACAACCCACAACCAAAAGCAGTGAGCCCAAAGTGGGTTGTGGAATGTTATAAGCGGGAAACAAGCTGGTTCAATGGACGCTTCAACTTGCGCTATACAGCTTCACCAGTCTATAAAGCTTTTTTTGTGGCTTATCCTAATGAAAAAATATATCAAAATAATGAATTCCCATTTTAGTTTTAACACTTTTGTAGACTTGTAAGAGTCTGTAATGCAGTATAGAAAGATACTCAAAGATGCACTCAATTTAAGGATGATTAAACTTAAGCACGTGCTTAAAACAAGCTAATGCCTTTGCACAGCCCTGGGTTGAAGGCCTGTGGGTGTGTAATTAGCATGCCTCGATTTAGTGAAGTTGTGTTGGAAACTTTCCCTTCTAGGCAACTTATTTGAAACTTGTTAAGGATAAAACCTCTAAAATGCCATTGGTGGTGTCATTAAATGGTGTTCTCTTGAGGATGTTTCAACCATATTGACTGCAATAGGAAGTGGGGAGTGAGGTTTTTTTGCTCTTTTTCTTCAAAGAGCCAATGGAGTTTAATGAGATTTTAAGCCAACCTATGAAACTAGGAATTAGCAGTCTTGTTCCACAGAGGGATGGCAGTTTTCTCTCTGGTGTCCTCAGTGCTTTTCCCTTTGCTTTGTGAAAGGCACAGAACATAGGCTGGTAGCCATTAAAATACATGTTGTCTTAGAGGTTGCAAAGGTCTTCCATCTGTGAGAGTTTTTTTTTTTTCCTTTTTTTTTTTTCCCCAGGGCCATGTATTTTGCAACTGTTCCGCAGACCTGCTGGCCACTTATGCCTCTAAAAGCGGGCATTAAAGCACCTTTTCTGACTTGTGAGTTTTTCTTTCGCAGAGATCTGAGATAGCAGCACACCCTCCCAATCAGTAATCACCAAATGAAAAGTTCACATTGTTTGCATCTGTGGAAAGACTTTTGTCCAAATTCTCAATGTGTTGTTTTATCTTAACAGAGTAGAGGTGGGACATGCCTCCAGGTGGGCATAGGATTTAGTAGGCAATATCCAGCTATGTCAGAAGGATCAGTTCTGCAAGGTGCTGAATGCTTCCCGCTGTTCCCTTAGCTCCCTATTCCCTCTTGCTCCAACTCCAGCCTGCTTTTCCGTTGCTTTCCAAGGCTTCAAAAGAAGCTGTGTATATCTTGCTTAAGACATTTTTCAATAATGCATGGCTCGAAGTCATTTGTTCTTATTAGCCACTTACAGCGATAAAAGCAAGGCTTGGTTCTGTCCCTTGTGTGGGTTGGGTGCCTGTAGATTTTTCATGGCTGTCCTTTCTGCTTTGAAAGGTGCATAACTCTTGCCTTTGCTGTTTCAGTGCTTGCAATAGTAACACACTTACTTGGGATACTTCCTCCAACCTGTCTTGAACTGAGATGAGGGGAAACAGTGAAAGAAGAGCTGTAGCTAGGAAAAGAGATTACTTTTTTTAAAGGAGAAAACATTTAATTTTATCTTTTGGCTTTGTGAGTATGTTTGGGACAGCACCAGGAGGGCTGCTTTGTCTTCTGCTTTGGCTCTGCTTTGTGGAGGTGAGCTTTCAAGAAGTTTCATACTGCATTCTTTCTGTTGGATAATGTGGAGGTGAGAGAGTTCCTCTAAACCATGGTTTGCTTGGGTTTTTTTTTAATGGTACAAAGTACTTAGAAGTACTTTGTAGCACAGTCATAAAGCAGCTATAAATTCCACTTCAAGTGTCTTTGCATGTCCTTTACTGAACCAGTTGACAGCCTGCATAGGAGGCTTAGGTGAACAAGGCATTGCAGGAACTGTATATAATTCTTTATTATCTGAGTCACTGGGAAGATAAGCAATAAAGCCTAAATCTCCAATCCTCAGGGGAATCCCCAGGCAAGACAAAAGTTTGGCAAAATTAATATCTCCTCTTCCTGCTACATTCTTGTTCATTTTCTAGTGAGTGTTTTAAGCTTAAAAGGCCATTGCAGAATAACCCAGGACCGAAGTTCTAGCGGTCTTGCCTGGTGTTTGTCATTTTGTTCTCACTGTTGCTGATCTGGAAATGTTTGTTGCAGTCAAACCTGCAGGTTTTGTAGCTCTATTTCTTCCCCTCTGTGCTTCTAATTAGCTGTGATGTTGAACTGGGGCAGATCCTCGGCCAAACATCAAAAGGACTTCCATCTGGAGTCCTCTGGGATGTCATTGTTTCCAATGGGACACCCATTTAAGTGCTTCCACTGTCCTTGATTCACTGTCTTGGCTGAAAGTATAGGATTCCTGAGCTCTCTTCCTGGCCTTTATTCAGAGTTACAATAATAAATATTTAATTTTTAAATGGTTGAAAATCTCTTACTCCAATATTTGATCTAATATTATGCTATTATGAGTAAGGAGGAGGTTTTCTCAAGAGATAGATGAGAGTGGTCATGTGATGGTGTCCTTATCCTCCTCTTACCTCTCAATGTATTAAAGCCCTTATTGAGGTGCAAAGTTCTTACTCCAGGGAGTGTGTCCAGAAGGGATACCCATTCTGCCTTCATGTTGTTTTCCTTCCCGTTTTGAAGAAAACTGGTGATTTTTGTTGTTCCAAGAGCCATGTGCATCTCCTGAGGAGGGAAGAAAAGCCATCAGAGGGCCAGGTGAGTATCTTGAAACTTAATAACTGGGATGCAAGAGCTGCTTTTGGAGTGTGATCACCTTGTACGTTGATCAGAGTCCATTAGATACTGGCTACACGTAGCAGCAGAAGAGAGAACTTTCTTCCAAGTGAACTAGTCTGGCAAATAATCATTATGCCAATTAAAGGGGAACAACATAGAAATTTCCATCCTTAACCATCATTCCTCAGCTGTTTCTAATCATGTACAGTTCAAACTTGAGAAGCATGGCGTCAGCTTAAGTGGTCGTTTTAATTGTGTATGTATCTAAAATACACACTTGAGTGGGAAATGTTATAAAGATGTTTTAAAAAATTTTGCTTCAGAAAATAAAATCTTGATTCATTTTGGTTGTGGAATCCCTCCCAGCACCAATGAAAAATGGAACAGGTATTGGGGGGGTTTGAAGTTTCAAACTCGCTGTGTTTTGACACAATGTTATTTGAACTACAAGGTTAGTCTTGTCCTGCAAGCAGTGTTCTCTCAGTTAACCTTGAAATCTGAATGTAGT
Source organism: Phalacrocorax carbo (assembly GCF_963921805.1). Taxonomy (NCBI): domain Eukaryota; kingdom Metazoa; phylum Chordata; class Aves; order Suliformes; family Phalacrocoracidae; genus Phalacrocorax; species Phalacrocorax carbo. The sequence continues at coordinate 5,344,386 of NC_087528.1, forward strand.
TTACCTTTTCTAATGGAAGTGCTGGAAAGTCTAAGCCTGGCACATTTATTAGGAGTCCAGACAAAACCTTGAGCAGGGAATGCTTCTGCAATGACCAGGATAATTTATTAGGTCTCTCCTGCCTCTAACTTTTCTTGACTCCCCAGAGTAAACCACTGCTTGATCAGAGCAAATCAGGATGTTGGTATTTGCTTTTTTTTTTCCATTTGATACTGTTTGGGAAAGTGCTACCAGGTTGGCTTAGAGGATGTGAACATCTGTGATGGATGAACTTGATGCTGAGCTATGTGTTTTGTGAGAAGCAGTCTTTACCCACATTAGCATTTTGTAGAAGTGCAGAGTGAGGGAAGGAAATAAATGTGAATCTTGAAAGCAAAATTGATTGGAAAGGCTGCATTTGTAAGTAAAGTGGATTATAAAACTGGAGCTGACAGAGTCTTTTAAAAAGCTTGTGCTAACTTCTGATTTAGTGTTCTGTGTCTTGAAGGATCAGAGCTGAAGAGCCGAATGCATTGCCCGTCGTAGTGTGGTATGTTTAAAAATAGCCATAGACCAGCCTCAAAGATGCCAATACATAATGGGCAGAAATCCATGTTTTTCAAAACCTCCTGTGTGAGGCTGAATTAAAAACCATAAAAAGGGTACTGTGCCCCACTCAAGCCATGAAACTGGAGATGGGGAAATGCTACATGACTTGGCTATTGATTATCTGGGGCAGCAACAGTAATACAGGTAGCCAAGAAACCCAGAGAAATTAGTCTGCCAGTGGGAATTGACAGCTTCCATTGCAAGTTGCAGATTTTCTGGGACTAGTTCTAGATTGGTGTGTGTCCTGAACGAGAGTAGGGCTTTTAACTTTACCAAAGTTTGGCACTGTCCCACAGTAGACAGTAAGGACTCTTATCCTAAATCTTGACATTTTCAATGTTGAAGACAGGTTTGGATCTAAGTAGGAAAAAATTTTCCTTTCTGGCAGATGTATCAAACCCATTCTTTGGGCAGAGCTATAGCACTAAGCCCTGTTTTGTTTTGGTATAGTAATACCGAAGGGCAGAGGTGACAGTGCACGGTTACCAGTCATGTCAGCTTGGCTGTTCTGCAAGGGAAATTTCTTTCTGTCTGCATAATAACTTTTAGCAGGCACAAAGGACTAAGGGAGTGTGTTGTTCCCCACCACTACCTTCATCCCCCACATACTGTTTGCTGTACCCATCTGCCTGCAGCTTTAATATCATGCTCATTAAAGAAGTCCCAGATCAATTGCGTGAAGAGAAGTGGGGTGGGCTGCCCTGAGCTTCTGGAGCCATAATAATGTGCAGGCCAACAATGGGGCTAGTGTTCTTTCAGCTGATGAATAAATACTTGGCTCATAAATACCAATATTATATAATTCCAAAATCAAGTCAGCAAATTGTGACCATATGGGAGACTCTCTGTTTGGGAAGATCTGAGTCTTCCAAAGACAGGCTGAGGAAAATAAGCTTCTCATCAAGAGTTGGTGAGAGCAGCGGTAGTGACTTAATCCTCTGTCTCTCCTCATGCCCATTCCCGCCTAGTCTGAGGTCAACAGCATGATTCAAAGGCCTGTTGGGTTATGTGAGTGGGCCTAAGACTGTTGTGTTGGCTTGAGCCCTGGCAGTGAGCTGTGCTGCCTCTTTGGAGACATTTTCCTCATTAGTGTGTGTAGGGGAATAGACAGGGATCAGCGACTGGAAGATCACGGGATGTGACGGAAAGATAGACTCCTCCCCATAGGAGTGGCAGGAACAGGAAGCGCAAGAGCTATATAAGCATGTGACGCAGCTAAATAGACGGACATTTTGTATCCATCATATTGATGTCTGTGCATCACTGTCCCCAGGGTGGGTAGAGCCCTGTGTCCCGGAGATATGCGGCCCAAGATAAGTTCTCCCGTAGAAGCGTACAGCTACAAGTGTGATGGGCAATGATTGCAGGTAGGGCACCAGCAGGGTGTGGTCTGACTGAGAGGCCTAATTTTAACAAGTGCTCAGCACATCCAGTCATCCACATTTTAGTGGATTGTGGGGGCTTTTCAGCATGTGTTAGTATGCTCCTGACGTTGTGTGTCCCTGCCTCATCTGGGTGTAAAACCACGCCAAAGCTACAGCATTTTGAGGGAACCTGGACCTTCTTTCCGTATCCTCTGCTCTAAAAGAGGCCTGACAAATATTTTTATGTCCTGTCCTGGTGGCAAGAGGTTTAGTTAGTGGTAACAGCTCTGAAGAGTTACAGTTGTAATTATGGGTACCAAAGGCTTTAATTTTCTAGGTAAATTGAAATCTGGCTCCCACTGACACAGCACCTACTGCTGTTGGTGGATGCAGGGATTATCTCGCTCCTTGTCAGTCACATTCCTTCCAAGGAATCTGCTGGAGTGTCACAATTTGGGAAGAATACACTTGGTGCTGGATACCTCCATGTGTTCTGCAAGACTGCAGCAGTTCGTGACCTGCTCCATTTAATTTGCAGGCAGTTTTCTTGTTGCCTCTTTGCTAAGAGCTGATGAATTTGAATACCCAGTAGACCCTCTATCCTGGGAGAGGATTCCAGCCACCTAAGAAGTTGACTTCAAAGGTATTTTCCACCTCTGAACACTTTGATCCCATGACCTCATATGTGAGTTAGCCATAAATGATTTCTTAGGCATTTGCTTTTGATAGTATTGACAAACCCTAGAAACTCTTAATCCATTTATTTGTTTTTCTGTGCCTATCTCACGGTATCTGGGGGGTCTACCAAACTCAATTAGGAGGAAGAGGCTGTGCCTTGCTACTTACAAGTGCAGTTGATGTGATACATCATACCTGTTGTTCTGAGAGGCTACCAATGGGCAGTGCCTCATAGTGTATAGAAATAATCTTGCGTGTGTTCAGGCATAAAAGGTCTTTCTCCAGCAGTCGCATGTGCTCCACAGATAGCTGTCAGCATTTCGCCCAACAGCTTCCCTTGCTTTTGTAATATCAATATTTACTGGGTTTTTTCATTACCACTTTAAATAACTCTTGGCATTTTATCATCCAGATGCGGCCAAAAACAACCAATATGGAACACCCTGTAAAAATAATGGGGTGTGAGAACAGGTAGTTGAGAGAACAAAGCTATGACTGTCTTTCATCATTCCTTGGAAGAAATCACATTGTCATGAGCTTCCATTTTAGCTTCTATGTAGGGTGTGGAAAGTCCTGTGTTTTGGTTTTGGGTTTGTTTTTTTTTTTTCACTTTCTTGGAGGAGGGAGGCAGAGCTTTCTGTTGAGCAGAAGGGCTTGAAAGCAGTGCAGCCTAGTGATCAGAGAAGTCCTGCAACATGGATTCTTCTAACTCTAGCGTATGTCCTTGGGCAAGTCACTTAGTGTTGTGAGGTCCAGCTTCCAACCTTCCCAGGAGAACCAGAGGCTTTGTTCATCTGAGGTACAACTTCACAGAATCACAGAATGGTAGGGGTTGGAAGGGACCTCTAGACATCATCTTGTCCAACCCCCCTGCTTGAACAGGTAAGGGATCCTGCAATATCTTGTTCTTAACAAAACTAAGATGGCCTTTCCTGTCTGTTTTGGTTTTAGTATGTTGAAGAACACCTTCAGAAACATCATGCTGATGAATTTGCGTTGCCCTTGCTGTTACTTGAGCTCTTTGGCCAGCATTAGCAGTAATGCAGAGCAGGACACTGAACTGATGGGGCTGTGCTGAATTCAGATGATTGAACTGACCAAGTCCCTTTTTGCCATGCTCAGCAATAACAGACAGGTTCATGGTGCCTGTGTTAGGATCTTCTGCTGAACAAATGCACAGAAATTTCTGTTGTGAGCCTAGCACAGACACAAATGTTGGCAGCCTTTGGAGTTCCCTGCCCATCTCTTTCACCAGTCTCTGCAGTGATGAGGTGATCATCTGCGGAGAGTGGTCAGCACTTCTTGGTGCTGAACTGCAATGATTTGCTTTGGTTGACTCTGGAAACAGTTATATTTTCCACTGAAGTGCTGCAGCAGGGAAAAGCACTGCCCATTTTGAGGTTAGAGGAAAGTCACGCATACCACTGTAGTTAGAACAAGCATATCAGCAACTTCAGACAACTGTCCAGTATCTTCCTCTGTAGCAGGCAAATTTATAGTTGCAGTCTGAGTTTATTCTCGTCTGCAAGAGGAGCAAAGACAGAGAGAACAGAATGAACTCTGCGAGGGACCATGTACAGTACATCTCTGACAGGCTGTTCTGAACGAACCTGGAGCGAAGCCTTCTTCAGTGTACACAGTGAAGTCATTAGGTGGCTAAAGCATCTCACAAATGGGAAGGAAGGCCTTGCACCTGGTGGACGTTTCTCAATGAAAATACTGTCTTTCAATATGAGCAGGCTTTCTTAATGCAACAGATGATCACCAACATTTTTTCCCCCCCCCCATCTTCCCTAGTTTTACATAAAAGCTTTTGAATGATAGACTTAAGACTGGAAGAAAGATTTTTGTGGATTTTATTTTTTTTCTTCTTCTTCTTTGCCTTTTCTGCTTTTTTTGCCAGAAGTGTTCTTTTACAGGTGTTTTATGAGTGAAGGAAAGAGAGCACAAGGGTTAAATACCAAGAAAGGAGAAAGAGTTTTTAGGGTAAACCTTTTCCTCACTAAAACAACTCAAAAAGAGCAACAACAACAAAGTTTTCCTCTTTTTTTTTTAAAAAAAGGCTTTAAATAGATCCATTGCCTGTCAACTTTGCTCACATCCATGAATTTCTGCATTGGAGGGACAGGCTGCAAACGGAAGGCTAAGGAGGGATGGGCAGCTGCTGGGAGAGCGGGCTGCAATGCCATCACCTCAGATGGCCCCTTTGCCTCCCTCCAGTGATTATCAGGAGGTGGCTCCCTGCAATGATTACTGTGTTTTAAGCAGCTTGGTCCAGCTTGGAACAATTACTCGGCTGCCTGGGCACTGAGAGCACAAGCCCTGGGCTTTGCTGTCTTTGGGTTATTAGTTGAAACCAGTGTGATCCAAGACAACTGGAAGCCAACGCTCTTGAATGTCATCTCTTATTTGGTTCTGGGAGACTGAAAGTGCTGGTCATTTCTGAGATGAGTTAGCAGTCCTTTCAGAAGAAGGACCAGGCTGTCACATTTGCTTTGCTGCCTTTTACTGTAAAAAGTTCCCCCTACAGTGGTCTTTATGCATAGTTAACCTTTCATGCCTTCCTGCCAAAGATTCAGCCAGTACAGATAGTGACTCTAATGCAGCAGATTTGTTTGACATCAGGGCTAATTAGCAATTATCCAAATCTTGGCGCAAGCACTCTCAGACCTGATTTTTATTCCTTTTTTTTTTTTCTCCCCGTCAAGCAGGCGAGGCATAAATTTCCATCTGCCTAATTTGCAAATGCAGTTGCTTTAATTATGCACCCAAATAGGGAAAGTGTATGCTCAAACAAATAGATAGCTAATTCTATGCATGTAAGATGATAATGCATATATAAATTAGCTGTATACTCCAAAGCCTGTACCATCTCAAAACCTGCCCCCTCTGAAGATAACTGTTTTAAAAGAAGAAATCCTTTCCTCTTGCAAGTTCACAGCAGCCAAGACAGCCTGTACACCAGTTGAGTTGGTTCTTTCATTGCTGTTGCTCGTGCAGTTTTTTTTTAATACAAAGGGATAATTTTCTTTGCCCAGAGCGAACTCCTGCCAACAAGGACCAGAATACAAGGGTTAGATGCTGTGAATGTACCTGCTGCTACGCTCAAGAAATTCTCTGTCCCAAGAGATGGCAAGTGCGGGGAAGTGTGATAGAACAGGGGGAGCCAAGGGAAAGAGGACACAGAGATGTGGATAGTCATAACTGATGGTGAAGACAGTGGATGGAAGTGTCATAAATTGAGACCACAATGGATCATAATCCAATTAGAATTTTATTAATTGTAGCAAGTAGAATATGAGCAAATACAGCGCTGGACGGCAGGGGAGTCTGCGCTCCGCCAACTGCCGTACTGAGCAGTTCAAACAGTCTCTCTTTATACATCTTTACTTCCATGTTCAATGAGATAGTGGAGGTACTTTTCGCATGCTTCAGTTGTTGTTAGGGGGTCGTTTCCTGCTTCCTGGTGATATGGGGTTGCTTGTCTTATCTCTATCTGATGGTTATCTTGCATAAGCACGCCTGGGAGGTATTCTTCGCATGCTTTACATTGAGCTTAACATAAGTCTTAATAAACAATACCTTAGTTCAGTTTCTCACAATCCCCCCTTTTTCTTTTTATCCTATTATTGTTTATTAGACACTACTTTCATTTTCGGCACTGCAGGCAAATCTTCTTCCACAATTCCGACATTTATCATAACACTCACAAGGTAATATCTCACAATTACAATCATAGTTCTTATGTGGCATAATGCATTCACAACAATCGTCATCTTCATTAATAGATACACTCTTATATTTTGCTTCAGACCTTGTAGTCAAAATAAGCAATTTAGCTGGGTCAAACCGTTCTTTAATAAAATGTAAAATACAGCGTAATATACAAGGTCCAAATATAAGTCCCAGAATCAACATAATAAGCGGTCCTGCTAAAGCAGACAACAAAGTGGTTAGCCAAGGTGAAACATTAAACCAGCTTTCATACCATAACTTGCCCGCTTCACGATCTTTTTTACGTTGATCTAACCTTTTCCGGAGTTTGGGCTATTATCGATAATAAAACTAACGATATACCAGGAAAAAGGGTGTCTGTCAATTTTTCCAATTTAAGTACACTTTTACCAGTCTTGGGGAAGTTCGACCATAGCTGCTTTTGCGTCTCATTGTTCTGGTTCTTTTCTCCACAGTTTGTTCCTCCTCTGCCTCGCCCGTCGACTCGGTTGCTTCGAGCCACGGGGTGTACCATCTTCTTGGCAGCAAGGGAAATCTTCAGGAGAACAGCTGTTTCAGGCTTTCTGCCTGTTTATATAGGCCTCCCACTTTGCAGCTTTAACTAATGGGACTAAGCAAGACACAGCTAGTACTTCCCTTCTGCACTTTGTAGCCAAAATTTCAACCACAAAGGGGATTGATTCGTTGGAATGGTAACAATAATACTAAGGGTTTATTCCTTTGGCAAAACTTTCCACCATTCATGGGATCCTCGAATAATTTCTTGTTCCGACTCTAATTGTTTTTAATTTCCACTCAGTGAGAGTTCTTTGGGTTTTCCAACACTGTGTGCAAACTCCTATCGGAGGGTATCCATATTCACAGTGTGTCCACCATTTATCCTGGCATACCTTACACTTGCAACGAGCAAATGGATAACAATCGCAGTTCAAATGATTGCATCTAATTTGTATATCTAAAGTGCTTATTAGCTTTTCCTCTATATTCAATATTGTGTTACTACATAAGTTTAGCAATTTCCTTCAACACACTTTGTACGCTTCCATATATAATAGATTAAAAAAAAGATAATTATAGCAAATATAAACAGCAATATACACTTTATACCAAAAGGTAATGCGGCAAAATAATCAACTAAAGTTCTTATCATTACGTTATCTTTTCAGAGTTATCTTGGTGTCACCTGGAGTACTGATTACTTTCCAGTGGGGTCTCGTCACTGGGCCTTTAATGCGACTAGCATGAGTCCATCCACGCTCAGCAGTCCGGACAGCTGTTTCATCTTGTTCCTTAGCTCCCATTTGTTCTAGTTTTTCCTTTTCTGCAGACTCAAAACTCAAATTATTACTAACAGGTACTTGTTGCATAGTCAAAATCGTACTATAATTGCCTGCTACTCGTTTTGCTTCTGTATCAGCTGCATTATTTCCTCTAACTTGATAACTCGTGCCTCGCTGGTGTCCCTTTATATGTACAACTGCTATTTTATTTGGTATTTTCAATGCCCCCAGAACTCGCCGAATTAATTCTGGGTGTATCAGTTCTTTTCCCTGTGAGTTAACAAATCCTCTCTCCTCCCATATTTTCCCAAAGGTATGTACTACTCCGAACGCATAGCGTGAGTCTGTATATATAGTTCCATCCTTTCCCTTCAGTGACACTAAGGCTTTCCACAATGCGTACAGCTCACAGGCTTGAGCCGACCAGCTGGCACTCAGGGGGCCCGATTCTATTGTCTTAAATTCTCCTTTTGCCCCAATTACTTGTACTTTTTCAGGGGAAACTTTACATCCCTCAGGTATTTGCCTAATAGTCGATTTCTCAGCCCCAGTGTCTACTAAAAAGGTGAACTCTTGTTTATGGGGACCTATTTTTAATTTTATCAAGGGCTCATGATGACTCCGGTCCCCTAAGATATAGAGCCCCTGACTCTCCTATTCCGTTTTTAATATTTCCTCATCCCTGATCCTTTCTCTGCAATTCGTCTTTATATGTCCCTTCTTTCCACAGTAAAAACAACATCTCTGTTCCTTCTTTACTACCACGTTCCCTTGTTTCGTTCCAGCAGATCTGTGTTCACCAGTCCGCCCTTTGCGATCCTCTCTGACTGCTGCTACCATCATTTTTACTTGTCGCTTGCTGCTCTCTTCTTCCCGCTTTACGTAGACTTTCTGAGCTTCCCTCAATAATTCATCCAACCCTCTATTCTGCCAGTCCTCTAACTTTTCAATCTTCTTTCTGATATCTTCCCATGATTTTGCCACAAACTGAGTTTTGAGGAGCGCTTGCCCTAAAGGGTCGTCTGGATTTACCCCAGAATACAGCTGAAGGGCTTTCCTCAGTCGTTCCAGCCACTCAGTAGGGCTCTCATCTTTCTTTTGTATTTCATTAAATGCTTTATTGATATTCTGGCCACGGGGTACTGCTTCTCTAATCCCTTGAATTACTATAGTTCTCAGGTCCTGCATATGAGTTCTATGCACTGGATCCTGATTATCCCAGTTAGGTCTTTGGAGTGGCCATTTAATATCTGCTTGGGGTCCCATGGCATGCTGAGCATTCCACAGTCTCATTCCTGCTCGTCTAATCATATCTCTTTCCTCGGTAGTAAATAATTGACCAAGGATAGATTGCATCTCATCTCAAGTATAAAGGTTTGGTCCCAAAAATTGATCTAATCTTTCTGCCACTCCGAGTGGGTCTTCAATTAGGTTTCCCATCTCGGTTCTTTTAAAATCTCGTAGGTCAGCCGAACTTAGGGGCACAAAAATATATCCAATCACAGGTTGGGGTCCCCCCATGGGCATTTCCCTTAAAGGATACATCTGAGCTGCCCCTTTTTGACTCCTAGTTACGCGTCTAGGAGGAGGGGGAGACCCTTGTTCCGATTCTGGTGGGGGAGTGGGCACTCTGGGGACCTCTGAAGGGGCTGCGGGAGCAGGAGGAGAAATATAAGGAGGGGGGGTTAGAAGGGTTTCGTCTAACTCTTCCTTCTTTTTCTTTTGTTCAGTTTTTACTTCATTCAGTGGATAAAGTCTAGCTCTCGGTCTTTCTAGCCACACTTCCGCATACTGACTCTCTTCTGGGTTAAGGCGTTTTTTTTATTGTTAACCCAGAGGTTTAATTGTTGTCTGACCCAATCCTCTTCTGACCCATAGACTGGCCAAACGACATCTTTAAAAATCTTCTTCCCTCCCCATATCCTAGTACAATATTTTATCATTTTCTGTTTATCTTTCCCTAGGGTTCCAGGGAAATATCTCCAATTGTCTAGGATATATGCCAGAGGGGTATTCTTAGGTACAGTGGGTACCTTTCCCATGGGAGTCGAAGGCTTGCTGCCCTTCGCCCCCATCTTCTGGAATATCCACAAGCGTGCACTCACTCGTTCCCCTTGTTCCTGGCCCAGTCCCTCGCGGGAGATGGGAAACGCAGTACTTAAGGGTCCGCACTCGCCTGGTTCAATATAGCGAACCTCTCACTCGTTATATTCCAGGAAACCCAATCCCGCCCGAACGGTAAACCCGCGAACAAATTCGCCATATACTTACGCGCCCTGCGTCTTCGTCCGGACTCCCGTGCACAGAATTTTTATGGGATTTTACCGGTTTCTCCTTTGCTCATCATTCTAGAATTTAGGTTCGTCGGTAAGGTTGAGGTAAGCTGTCGGTCGCGGGGCCGCGGATTGCCGCGGGGCGCCTCCCCGGAGGACAGAAGCTCACCGTTCCTTATCCGAGTCACGGCACCAAATTGTCATAAATTGAGACCACAATGGATCATAATCCAATTAGAATTTTATTAATTGTAGCAAGTAGAATATGAGCAAATACAGCGCTGGACGGCAGGGGAGTCTGCGCTCCGCCAACTGCCGTACTGAGCAGTTCAAACAGTCTCTCTTTATACATCTTTACTTCCATGTTCAATGAGATAGTGGAGGTACTTTTCGCATGCTTCAGTTGTTGTTAGGGGGTCGTTTCCTGCTTCCTGGTGATATGGGGTTGCTTGTCTTATCTCTGTCGATAAGTTTGGACATCTGATGGTTATCTTGCATAAGCACGCCTGGGAGGTATTCTTCGCATGCTTTACATTGAGCTTAACATAAGTCTTAATAAACAATACCTTAGTTCAGTTTCTCACAGAAGGCTGGGGAATGGGCCAGAGAGCTCAGCCAGGGGCATCAGCAGCCTCTGCTCTGCCTTGCCAGTGTTCCACCCTGACCTCATTTATTGGCATTGTAATAGCACACCCCAGTACTGCTTTTCCTCATACCCATGTAGGTCACTCTATGATCATCCTGAGACTTGGTACCTAAAGCTCCAGCCTAGTGGTGGCTTTCCAGCCTGCCTGGACCTGGTGCTGCCAAACTGGCACTAATCTCCCCGGATGGTTGTGCCAGGCCTTGCTTTGTCCTCATGGTTTCTTTCTTTTCTTTTTACTCAGATGAGCAACAAAAGGTCAAATAGTTTCCGCCAAGCCATCCTTCAGGGGAACAGGAGGCTGTGCAGCAAGGCACTGCTGGAAGAAACGGGACTGAGCCTTTCACAGAGGCTGATACGGCATGTTGCATACGAGACCCTGCCACGAGAGATAGACCGCAAGTGGTACTATGACAGTTATACCTGCTGCCCTCCACCCTGGTTCATGATTACCATCACTATTGTAGAGGCAAGTACCTTAATTCCCTCTCTCTTGGAACCCACACCACACTGCCAGAGGCTTTGCTGGGATGTGATCAAGGGCTAGAGTGGGACTCGTTTAGATCCATACAAGGATAAGTGTGAAGCTGATAGCGGTTTTGGCTTACCTCTGTGTGTGTGTTTAAGTGGAGACTGTGATCCTATCTGTCTCCAAGCATGGTTGTTAATCATTGAAACAATTTGTATATGAAACTGCAGAATCTGGGAGACTATAGCAAAACTTTTTGAGGAGTGAGGATCTGGGCAATTCTAGGCAAACTGGTAATTCAGATATTGGAATTAGAAGAAAAATTCCCATACAGTTACCTCTGTTCTGTGATTGGAGAGAAAAAGGAGGGAAGAGAAACTGGATTAAATATTCTGACTTGCTCATCTGTTGCCCAGATGAGATCTTTGGACAGTTGCCAAGTGATGCACTGGAATAAGCGCAGAGCAGGATATAATACAGCACTAATCAGTAGGGTGCTGAGTTCCTCTGGCTCAGTGACTGGTGTGTTACAGAAAGCCATGTATAGTTATATCCATGTGTTGCAGGTTCCTTAAAACAGGGAACTCATGCTGTGTGAAGCTGTAAAATGGGAGAAAAGTTATTGTATATTTTACTTTCTTCTCCATGATTTTGAGCTGCAAAGTGCTTTTCAGTGAGAGAAGGCATTTGCTAACCAAGGAATCTCCCTGCTCTTCTAGGTCGCCTTTTTTCTTTACAATGGAGTGGTATTAGACAGATTTGTGCTGCAAGTCACCCATCCCTTATACCTGAAGAATGCATTACTTTACCATCCTCAGCTCCGTGCTCAGGCTTGGAGGTACCTTACCTACATATTCATGCATGCAGGGTGAGTACTTCCAAACCGTGGAGATTCCTTACAGCTCAAATTCCCCAAAGAGAGGGAGGAGGAGGAAGTGACAGAATCAGCTCAGAAGTAATTTTTTAAAATTCAGTTCTAAATTGTGTATAAAAATGTGAAGCTGTCATGGAGTGTTGGGCAATGATGGGCAAACCTTCGCAGCTCTCTGAAGGGAGGAGGCAACATAAGGAACTTAACGGATGCTGCTCTTCTCCCCAGCAGTGTTGGGACCACACCTTCCTCCTATTGTACATTTTCCAGTGTGTGCTTCCTGAAACTCAGCAGATCGAAGCCCAGTGTCACCCTAGAGTGGCTGTGCAAGTGGTATAACAAGTCTGCAAAGATACTGGACTGGTATTTAAAAACTACATGGTGTATTCTTGCTAGGCTTCCTAGTTGAGGTTGGAAAAGGCAATTAAATTCCCTGTGCCTAGGGTATGTCATCACTCAGTAATGTTGTCCCTTCTTTAGGGACTGAGATAATGCCTAGAAGCCTGAGTCAAGATCGAACTCCCATTATGTATGCACTGTACAAAAACCAGTGTTCCTGAAGAGCTGATGATCTTGACTGACCAGATGGATGGAGAATGGTCCATCTAATGTAAAATGAAGGGGCACAGTAAAATGAATCCTCCTTCATCCTATGGGAGGTGTGTAGCAGATTTGGAAAGAGAATGCAAAGTGTGGGTGTTCTAATTCTGGGCTTCTCAACTGTGCTAGTCCTCCCAAGATTCAGGGAGACTTAATTGTGTGATGTTTGTGATGCCGTGGTGATGAGAGTGTGTCACAGGAAAGTTGATCCCTGTACAGAACACTCTACCCCCTCTGAGCAGTTTCTCAGATCATTATCTTCACACATTCCTGGCAGATAATTGCAATTTTCTTTAATTCTGTCATTGAAAAATCACAGCAACAAGCTTTTCAGCAGTAGTTTGTAGTTTGAAACTGGATAAAGAGTCTTTGTTCTTAAATATAACAAATATTCTCATCAGTCAATGTTCTCCTATGAAGGGCCAGAAAGATCAAGCTGATCTGTTCCTTTTTCCATGTCTCTGGTGGAAGACATGCTGTTGTCTCTTCTCTGCCATGGAATAACTGCCTAAGTGTGTAACTGCCCTTGAGCACAGATGTGCCCCAGATCTCTGGATAAAAATGATAGGACAGAACAGACTCCACCCAAGGGGAGAGTAGGAAAAAATTTATAGATGAAACTTCTGAACATGGCAACATCTGTATTCTACATGCTAAATCCCTCCAGAAAGTCCTGTATACAGGTTTATACCTGTATACAGGTTTCAATCTGCAAGTGGAGACTGTTTGGCTTAGCTGTGAGGCTGGTTATGTAAAGTGAGAATTGGAAGTTTCCATCACTGAGGATGTGGGGAAAAACAGACTTGTAAAAGGAAGAAAGGCTTGATTTTATCTAATGTTAGCTAATTTGTATCTGGGTTTTCTTCTGGTGGTGTTGTTCTATTATATAACTTATATAACCGCAGATTACTTTGGGATACTTTTGAAGAGAAGCACCTGCACATGGACAATTCTTGCAGCATTTAAATGTCTTCCAGTATCACCTGTGGCATGCTTTCCTAACCTGTGCAAGGTCACCCTTTCCTGTAGCAGGCAGTACTTTGGCATTCTTCACACTTACTGGCTGAAAAGTAGCTCAGGTTTATTTCACATCTGTGGCTGGCTCAAAGTTGAACAGAGGGGAACGTGGTGTGCAGGAGACTCATTGGTTTTTGTGATGGATTCCAAGTTCTTTAGCTACATAGCCTTCAAAACAATGGGGGGTCCTGCTGGAACAATAAACCCCATGATTTATCTACAGTATCTGGAGTTAGGCTAAATGTTCATTTATTGCTAACTTCTGTGAGTTAAGTTCCTTTCATATCAGGAGAACAGATAAATCTTGGAAAGGTAATAACATTTGTTAGTGGAAGCCCATCATTCTCCTCTTGGTTTCAAATGAGAGACTAACACAATGCCGCGGGGTCTATTGTTATCCTGCTTCCAGCTGAGACTTTAAAATGGTAATGCAGGCTGCTCCTTAATTTAGTGCACTCAGTCTGGTTTTTCTGAAGAGCAAATGACAGCCGGAAGGTGTCAGTGAAGACAGCAGTTGCTAAGGTTTGGCTGGCTGTGCCTCTAGAAAGATTCCAAAAATGCATGGGCTGTGTGTTGGTCCTGACGGAGGGAGCTTTGTCAAGGGCTGAAAAGGCAGGCAAAGTTGTAAATTCTGCCCTTCTGCTTTCATGGAAAGCAGACGTTGATTATCTGGGGCCCACGCATTTGTAACACTGCCATAACTAATGACTTGCATTGATGCTTGGTCCCATTTGTTTGGTCCCGGGGAAGGAGTAAGTCTTTAATAAATCAATGAAATTGTCATTTCCAGAATGACGCGTTCAGCACTGGCAAAGGCTAATTATATTTTATGGGTGCTTATTGACTGTGGAGCCTTCAAAGCTCTTAGCATGATGGGAAGGAGAATTGAATGGGATTGCTCCTGGAAAGTCTTTTAAGAACAGCTGTGAGTCAGGGCAGTCACTCTGGAGTCTAGGATAAACTTTGCTGAGCTCTTACAAAAGCTTCCTTTGAAAAATAAGGCCTGGTGCTTTGTGTGAAGCTGTCAGGTGCTGCCTCATGACGTTGACTGTGTGCCAGCCAAAGCTTCTTCCCCCCGCTCTGTAAAAGGGCACTTGGATGCTTTGACTCTTTTCAGTGATCACAGTTTGACCTTTGCTGGTTGTTACTAATTTAGTTCCTAAGTTCTGTGAACACACAGGATCAGAACGGGTGCCAGAATATGCCTATGCCCAGTGGCTTCAGAAGCCTTGAGCAAGGTAATAAAAACACTCAGTTACATGCAGCAGTTTCCCATGATGACAAAAAGCAGTGCTGAGTGTCTTCTGCAGGAGAGAAATTTATCCTTGGAGAGAAAGTCAGTGGAAACAAACCTATTAAGATATCCAGAATGCACCGTTTCCTGCAGTATCATTTCTAGCGTTTTTTTCCGGTCCAACTTTAAATTCTCATTTATGAGACTGTTCTGTCATTACTGCATCTCACCATCAACGTTTTTCTCTGATGTATATAGGAAATTGCTATGGTAACATGAAGAAAGACCAAAACAGTGAAAATGCACATAACTTAAACCAAAGATTGCTAGTGGCTGTCTGTGAGCATCCTTCTCTTGTATAAACAGGATGTAGATTTTTAATACTTTAGCTATTTTGCGCTCTTTCACCCAAAAAAATGCTAGTCTTCTGTGCTAAGAGTACCACTGTGCCATTTAGGTCCACCTGCATTGTAAGCAGATTTGGGCACTCTTCATACAGAGAGCACTACAGCCCTGGGTCCAGTGTGATGTGGCCATTCAGCAAGGTCACAGCCCCGTAGGCCCAGGGTAAATCTCAGACACTAGGGCAGTGTTGAGAGGGACCCCCTGTTCAGGGGCCTGGTGCTGCTGTTACATCACTGGAAGATCCTGAAGATGGCAAAGGCGCAGGTAAATATTTGTATTGAGCTTCGAAAAGTAGCAAGACAGTTTTGTTAAGTACTGTTGATTAGAACAACAAAGAACTTGCTTTGAAACTATTGACACAGTACAGGAAAAAACTGCTGCACTGGAGTCTTTATCAAATAAGCACATCTTAGCTGTGCATATTGCAGCCTCTAGGCTGCAAGTGGTCCTGCATGTCCTGATGTGCACAGCAGGGTTTTTTCTACAAGAGCAGCCTTGGCCCAGCTTTCCCCCTTCTGTTCAGCAGGAGTTTTGCTATTGACTGCAATGGGAATGAGGGTAGGTGAACAGAGGGCTTCAGTGAATACATCTTGTGTCTCACTGGGCATCTAACCAGAGTCAAAAATGCCCTCTGCTTCCCGTTCTGACCATGACCACATTGAAGCAGGGAGAGCAGAAAAGGGCAAGGGTCAGATAGCAGAAACAGTAAAGTGGCATTATGTGCCATAAGGAAATGGCAACTGTCTTAGGACTGCTAGGCTTACCTTGCTCTTGACTTAATATGTCCTTCCCATCATGGCAGTGTAATATATGCAGGGAAAGGCTGTATCATTAGGAGGGGAGAAGAAAGGAGCAGGTCAAGTTTCTGGCTTCTGTTCCAGGCTCTGCTGCCATCTTGCTGCTTTTTTTGGATAAGTCATTTAACTTCTTCAAACAAACAAACCAAAACAAACAACAACAACAAGAAAAGCTTACTAAGAACCAAACATGCTATGAGGTCTGTGGCTGAAAGGACCTGAGAAGAAGATAATAAGCAGCAGGAGGGAAGAAACATTGCTGCTCTCAGTCTGATTTTTTTTTTCCCAGGAACCATTGTTTTTTCCCCAGCGTTACAATCTGCTTTCATGAAGCGGGTGCTATTTGATTTCCTTTCCATGATATCTCTGTCTCAAGTGTAGAGAAGGGAGACAAAGTTAGAAAAGAGGACAAATGTTGTTTTTTCTTGCCACAGGATAGAACACCTTGGACTCAATGTTGTCCTTCAGCTCTTGGTTGGGGTTCCCCTGGAAATGGTGCATGGAGCTGCAAGGATCAGTTTTGTGTACGTTGCTGGAGTTGTGGCAGGTACGTGACACCTCTGGATGCCCCAGATGGAGAAGCATCTGAAAATGGTCTGTGCTGACTTTTGTCTAGGAGAAATGTTTTGTGACGTTTGAGTGTAGGAGAAGAGCAGTCACTGATCTTCTGTGAGTTGAAATTCTTTTGGAGGCTGGAAGTGGGAAATATGCTATAACTTGACATCTGTTTCTAACTAGCCACGGGCTCTGTGTTTAGGAGACCTGCAAAAAGAGCACCAAAAACCTGTTACTTTAAAATAGCCTGGATTTAGATGGTCTTCCTGAATGTGGAGGTCATGCTGTTCCTTTCCTCTTGTGTCCCACAGAGGCCTAGAAGAAAGGCAGCATCACAGGCGTCCCTGCATGAAGAGTCTTTTTTTTTTTTTTTCCAGGTCCTGTGCCAGTTCTTTCCTCCATTTGTCCTGTGCTGTCTGCTTTCTACAGCCTGAGTAAGCAAGAAGTATTTGGTTGTAGGTTGTGAGCAGTGCACAGGAATCTGGAAATTAATTTAATCATGAAGCCAGGGGGTTTGATTGATTTTTAGTTTGTGCTGTATTGCTTTTATTTATGTTTGGCATTTCCAGCAGTTTGGAGGTGATGGGAGTTAGCTGACAATAGATCAACATCTAATTAAAACAGGAGGAGAGTGTGAGAACAGCCAAAGGCTTCACAGTGGAACTCAGACAATGATTGACTGCCTTAGTGCAAGATTTATAGTGATTTTTTTTCCAGCTACTTAACTTTATTTTTTCCATAATGAGCAGATAAAGCCTTTGTAAAATAGGCTGCATTGGGTGCTAATAAATCCTACCAGGAGAGTGACTGTGGAAACAATAATTGGACTAGGACACAGGGCTAGGCATGGTACAAACACCATGCTATTTAATGCAGAGAAAGGAGTTAGAAGACCACCTCCACTGTCCCTTGCCTGTTATTTTAATAAGCACTAAAGCGGTCCCCAATCTGCAACTTTCCAGACGTAAGCTTTCCTTCATAGATACACGTACCAAACCCTGGGGCTTCATTTATATATCTGTAAATACACATAACCCGTCTGTGCCAGGTAAGCAGACCAGGTTGGCATTGAATCTGCTGCAGCTGAGCCCAGGCAAGCACTGTGAGTTGCTAGTTACCTCTCAGATTCCTGTGGCTGTGGACTTGCTGGCAGGGTCCACAGGGCCAGAGGCAGGTTTTACTGGGCATTGGGCTGGGCTGAATGCCCAGAGCTCTGGAGGCTTGTAGCCAGTGCCTGAGTGAGGCCCACTAGCCCACTTAGTGTTATTGGTTCATTTCTGCTACACAAATAATCCTTTTTTTTTTTTCACAGATGAGCTATCACATCCTCATAGGCTTGTCTTTCACACCTTACCAACCTATCAATTGTGGAAGAAAGTGCCAAATGGAAAGGGGAAACTTCCCTTCTTAGTGCAGGATGGAACAACAAATGTGACCAAATAGTCCCACACAGAAAAGCATCCCATGATACCCTTCCTTGTTTGAGTTGTTAGCCAATTACTAAACATGGTTTATTCTTTGACATGCCAGGAGAGAGAGAAAGAGGCATACTTATGCTGAGGATCTGACAATATAAAGATAACACAGCTCTTAAACAATCGGGAATAAACAGTAAAATGTAGACACAGGCCACAATGGCCACTCCCTACTTTTTATGTTTGGTTTTTTTTTCCTCAGTCTGGCTTTACTAAGAAGACATATTGAGACTGAGATTGAGAGACTTAAGGTATATGCTCAGTGCAGTGTCCAAGGACTTAACTGCAGGTTCTCATTACTCCTTTCTTAACTTCTCATTAACTTTTTCCTTAATGGCAGTGTTTAAGAACTGAGAGCCTCAGGCCATACAGTGAAGGAGGGACCTAGCAGCAGAGTTGGCTGGTGGAACCTCAGCACTTTCTTGACCCAGAATCAGTGGAGCAATTGGCAAAGAAATGTGTTAGATTATGTACTACCGAGGACGCTCTCAAGATTTGCCATTGTGTTTTTTTTCCCATTCCTGCACTTCACAAAGATCTTCATTATCCCTGCCTTGTGACACCAAGTCTGCCTTTGTTTCTCTATCTCTTAAATTACTCTTAAAGTTTGCAGCAAAAGGAGCTTTGAGCAGATCCAAGCCTCCAGTTGGGATAAGGAGCAGTGTCTGTGTTTGGATGTATTGATATTAGTGGTGTCTTTACGTGACTGACCTGTCATTTTGCTATCTTGTGTTTACTGCCTCCATCCAGGTTATTTTTAGCTAGTTTTACTCTGAAGTTTTATAAGTAACCGGCTGTGCTTTGATCAGAGGCCTGTGCTAAGTTACAAGTTCCCAGTTCCTTCTCACTGTGCAAATATTTGTCTTGCCAGCACGGGGAGCTACTTCTATTTTATCTTCAGGTGAGGAACAAGACACAGGCATTTGTCTGTCTCCTGCATCCTTTTTATTTTAATCAGGGTATAAGTGCCTTTTTGCAGCATAGGTTTGAAGACACGTTGCTGCCTTATTTGGCTGCTTTTAAAGTAGGTGCAACAGAATCAATCCATCACTGTCTTGGCAGTACTACAGGACTGAGTGAGCTTCACAAATCAATTAATTCCCCGCCCCCCTTTTGCCCCCTTCTCTTTATCTGTATATTACTGACCTGAAGCAATTAGCAAAAAATAGACAGTAACAGGGATGTAGGGTAGGAGAGAGTGTGTTTATTTGGCTGGCAATTGTCACAAAACCTTGTTCTTTCTTTCAGGGTCCCTGGCAGTGTCAGTAGCTGATATGACTGCGCCTGTGGTGGGCTCCTCTGGAGGCGTGTATGCTCTTGTCTCAGCTCACTTGGCCAATATAGTAATGGTGAGTACCAGAATGACTGTCTAACCTCTTCAGAAGTGAGTCAGGTCTGGTGGCCCAAAGGGATGGGGAATAGGGCCTAAGCCAGCTGTTGGTCATTCAGAGTTTGCCCCAGTCAAGAGTCTTGTCCTAGCAGTGTGGTCCCGGAATGGAAATGTTATGCTGCAGTTGGTGCCATGACTGGCAGCTTGCCAGGAGAGGCCAAAGATGCTGGTAATCCAAGATTTATTAGTGTACTCCAGGCTATCAGCTCTCCTTACAAGGGCTGACAAATGTTTGGAAAAGCTGCTAACCGGCTCTGCAGAAGCTGCAGGCTTGTTTCTGTCTGCATGCGCCATGTGATGTTAGCAGCTACCTAAGGAAATTTAGTATTTGGTGAATTTGTATGCAGAATATCCCTTATCTCCATTTGTAAAACCCAGGCTGAGGCTGAACCCTGGGCATACTAGTGATGCATCTTTTTGCCATTTCACCTAATGAAGTACTTTGAAAAGGCCAGTGAATACCAGCATTGCTATTCCTCTAAGATCTGGAAACAGGACCTCATCCAAGGTCTTCAGCTAGGTGGTGGCAAAGCCCAACATATCTGCCTGTGTGACTCCTAAGCTGACTGCTGGGCAAAAATGGCTTTGCTGAGAGACCTGATTTTTCTGTGGTTAGGATTTGTGTGGTGGTACAGGGCTGCATGTCTGTCCTGTACCAGCAATGTCAGAGCAGGATAACCATAAAAATGATGGTAATGTGGCCTGCCCTGGGGTGTGAGTGGGAAGATAACGCAGGTCGGCTGCAGTAGAGACAGGAGGTCTGTTACGAGTGCTGGAAAACATGTCAGTGTGGCAGCACTTGTGTCAAGCCTAAAAGAAACCCTTGTATTTAATGCTTGTATGCAGTGATGTCAGCAGTCTCTAGCCGCAGCTCACAGTGGTGCTGTTCCAGGCAGCCTTTGTAGCAGCTGGGAGCAGGGAAGTGAGCAGAATAGGTCTCCTTTGCTGTCTTCAAGCTTTTTAGAGCATGAATGATCTGGGGGCTGTTGCCAGATTAGGACAGTAGAGTGTCTGGCAGAGAGAGAGGAAGCGGAGGAGAGGTGCTACCCCTATGCCACGGCGTTTCTACTGGCAAAATGCCTCCTTATGTACAGTTATTTTCAGTATGATTTGTGTTCCCTGCCACTGGGCCAACAGCAGCAGCAGGGAGTTTCCTCTGCCTCACAGGATGGTAACACAGACACAGGGTTTCTTCACAGCGAGATTCACAGGGTCAGAGGGAGACATTGGAGGAAATTTTGGTTTGCTTTAGAGGAAGAGGCTGTGCCAGAGGTGTGTGGAGACTCTTCACCAGTTGCCTTACCAGACTTCTTAAAACAATGCAAAGTGGCCTGTCATTTTACTACTCATAGGCCTCCTCCAAATCTATTTAGCAATTACTACCTTAGCATCTATATTTCTCCATTATCCACTGCCTCTTTTCTCATCTGAAAGTACTTTTACCGCCCTTCCCATTCTGGAGGAGATTTTTGCTTTACTTTCCTTCTCTTCTCTCTCTCTGCTCACTTAGTATCTGGATGTGATGCTTCCGCATGGTGAAAGACATGCTGGCCATTTGCTGGTAAAGCACACAGTCTTGCACAGGTGCTTTGAGTGTGCTGGGAAGAGGAGAGACTGTTGCAGGGAGGGTCTCTTGAATCTCCTGTTCCCTTGTGCCTCCTGGTAACCAAAGGAAATGAAAACATTCCTGCTTGTAAAAAGAAGTCTTCTTGGAATTAAATACATAAAACAACCAATGGGGAAGCAATAAAGCATGTCACCCTAAGGAGAAGAGTAAGAGGAGGAACTGTAAACAGCTACATGGAAATGAAAACTGAAGGAAGCAGCACACTATTAATCAGCATGAGTTCAGAGCCTTCTGACTGGGTTAGGTGTCTCAGTGGAGAGACAAAATGAGTTACTTATTTTGTATAGATTGCATTTTTGCAGTCACAGAAGTGGTTTATGGACAGATCCCACACAAACCTTGAATATATGTATAATGTATTGCGGAGTATTTCTTTAGCAGGCTGAAAAGTCACTGGGTGCCATTAAGGTTAGACTGAAGAGTTTACAAGCATTTCTTCTTTTACTTTCTCAGCTAACCCTGTATTCCTTCTGGCTAACTTGGTATCTCACACTGCTTTCAACGGGCAAAATTTTATTTAGTCACTTAATGTTGGCATACATCTGAGTTCACCAGAGCATGATCTCTTTTTCTGCTCGGAAATTTTGTGCAAGTGTAAAAGGAGGAATTTAAACATTTCTCCCAGAATTTCTGACTGTCATTCAGAGATTCTTATTCAACTATATTGATTAATGACCAAGCCTGAAGACAGAGGAGGCCAAATGCAGGGTTTCTTATGGCACTGTTTCCTCGGTATGCTTTAACTGAGGTCTTTATTTTTTGTGGGTGCTCTGCAGAAGATCCAAGTTGCAGAATTTAAGGGAGCCTGAGGTGCAGGCAATAGCACTGGAAAAGTGCAGTAGGGCTTGAATGCACTGAGAAATTGCCTGACAGGTGACAGTGTTGGGCTTGGAAGTGATTCATGATGAGCTGTGTGATGTTAACCAGAATGATGCTTGTGTTGAATGCTAGCTACTACTTAAAATAATTTTATTTGATGTGGCCTTAATACAACAGGGTTTTGCTGGGTAGGTAAATTGAAATATTTTCAGAAGCCAGAATTTAAAGTGAAACATCATACTAACATGTTAAAAATTAGTCAGTCTGAAGAACAGAGAATAGCAAGGATCTCAGGCAAGAAAAGTCAGTAAGACTGCCAGGCAAAGAAGTTGTGGACTGTCCATAACTTGGACATGTCTGTATTATATCCTTTATGATTATGTTCTCTGAGATTGACAGAAGTGTGTTGAGTGGAGAGTTCACAGCTAGGCGGCAAAGGCAATGAAAGGGGCTTGTTTTAAGGGATGGTCACCCTTCATGCTCTTCCATTGCAGAGCTGAATGTAAAATCCCTCTAGGTTTGCATGCAGCATCACTTTGTTTTCCTTGTCTCTTTTCCAGAACTGGTCAGGAATGAAGTGCCAATTCAAACTTCTGCGCATGGCTGTTGCCTTGATCTGTAGTAAGTATCATGCAATACTTGGCCCACATGCAATCCTGTTTTGTTCGTCCTTGTTATAAGAGTTCATGCTGATTCAGAGAGTTTTGACTTTGCAGCAATTTTGCTAGGAACTTGCGGCTGGACCTTCTGGCAGCAGAAGCCACATCACTCGCAAAAATGCAGATTTTGGCTTTCAACACAAGCATTTGTAAATGAGGATTTGTTGTAGCTTCTGGCATTTGTGAAGACCTGGGACTTAAATGTCTTTTCTTTGAATTCACAAACAAGCATTGCTTTTGTAATGATAATACTTAGGTTTCCTAGAGCACTTCCTATCTAGGATGGCAACAGCATTATACACCCATTAATGATTTCTCTTCCGGTCATATCCCTAGGGTGTCACGATAAGGGAAACTAGGCTGTGGATTCATCTTAGACAATTGTCTTCAAAGTCGTAACTTTTTTGTTTAATGGTTCTGGTATAAATTTTGGAAGGCGAGTATTCCCCCACCTGTCTACGCTCCCACAAACCCAGACCACTTACCAGCCACTGGGGAGACCTCATGCCTGTGCACCACAACCCTTACATAGTCGCAGCTTCCCAGCTCTCCTCTGCTCACTGTACAAGGCAGCTTCTCCCTTTCCATCTCTTCAGGGATGCAGCATGTTGCCTGCAAGATGGACTTAAGAAGGGATAGACCTAGACAATTAATTCCTTTTCCTTCTTTGTTCCAGTGAGTTTTGAATTTGGAAGAGCTGTGTGGCTGCGATTCCACCCCTCTGCTTACCCACCGTGCCCACACCCCAGCTTCATGGCTCACCTGGGAGGAGTGATGGTTGGAATCACCCTCGGTGTCATCATCCTGAGGAACTATGAGCAAAGACTCCAAGATCAGACTTTATGGTGGATCTTCCTTTCTATTTATGTCATTTTTGTCTTGTTTGCCATATTCTGGAACATTTTTGCCTACAGCCTGTTGGATCTAAAGCTACCTCCCCCTCCTTGAAAACATGGGACAGAAAACTCAAGAGCGGAAGTCATCTGTCAGCTGTGTTAAATGTATGAAGATGGAGGATCTATTTTTATATTTAACTTAGGGGAGGATAATTCTTCTGAATGCAAGTGTTTTGCTGGAGGAGATGCTTAAGATCTCATGAAAGCATGGGCTGATCAGTTTGTTCACAAATCTAGCAGGTATTGTAGTACTGGCTGGCCTGGACCCTGCAGTTTCTCCACTGCCAGGGCTCCCATTGGGTAGCTTGTACCTGGGCACTTGTCACTTGGTTTGTTAGCACACATCAATATTTTGTATGAGGTATTTGTATTTTCCAGGCCAGTGCTGGAATTATGGCCAGTTGTTGAATGAATCTCCTCAATGTTACTGAACACTAAAAGGGAAAAAGAGCAGAAATTTACTAATTAGAGACTCGCATGGTACTCACAGGCAGCTTGGGTTTGGTTTCTATGGACACATCTGACTGTTCAGCCATACCAGTGCCACTGTCTAATTACTTGAATGGTTCCTAAGATATTTTAGCCTATGGTGAAACCTGTCTTACGCACCTTTCAAAGGAATCAGCAGAACTTGATCACCCGAAGTGATGGAGACTGGTCTTCAACTACAGGTCAAATGAAATTGCACTATAAACCTTGGGAACTCTTAGAGTGTTGTGGATACCCAGCCAGAGGTGACTTCTACTGTGCATGTTTCACTTGATTTTAATTTTCTTTTTCCCCTAGCCTGCTGTGGCTAGAGGGCATGACTGGGTTTCTTTTCTGAGAGATGGAGAAAAGGAGGGCAAACGTTCAATTGTATGTTTATCAGCTGACAATCAGATGCTGTTTTCTTCTCACTTTGTTTCTGGCCATGTTGATCTAACGCCTGGCCTGCAGTGAGCTCCTGGCAAGGAACTCAACTCTTCCAGCAGGTTCTTACTCGAAAAGTGGGACCAGGATCACCTGTAGCAGCACAGGGTGGGGACTTTCTAGTCTTTACAGCCATACAGTCCATTTGAGGCCAAATCTGTCCACTGAAGTCAGTGGAGTTAAATCAGGTTGTATGTAGCACTGGTTTCCCACTGAGTGGAAAGAGTGTTACAGTGATCATTGTGAAACTGATAAAAACTGGTTTTAAATTGACTGCTAATTTTGAGGATGCCTCTTCCTGAGGCAATGGATGTTCAGGGGCTCAGAGCAACAGTTAATCGCAGTGATGCCTTTTTCTTTAACATTGGTCAACCCCAGGTTTTAGCAACCTGTAACTGGTTTGTAGCACAGTCCACACAGCTGCCTGCATGGACTTGGGGACCAGATGGGAACATCTGTAGCACAAGCAGTGCTTATAAGTATGCTTCTCTGTAAGGGGCGTATGTTATTTTGCTTCTCACTTTAGAAAGCTGCCAAACTACAGTCCAGGAATGCGGATGCCCTCCTTTTCTCTCCCCTTTTGCCCACCTAGTTTGATGGCCTGGATAAAGCAGCCATAGGAGTCTCTCTAGACTAGCTCCTTTCTTCCTTTTTTTTCCTATTTGCATGCTGGTGCCCAGGCACTAGCCACCAGAGCCTTCCACAGCACATCTCACAGGCACTGTAGCAGTTGTGTGTGTTCTGTAGCGAAATGTCTCTGTGTTGTGGGCTTTATTCTCTCAGCTGTGTAATCGGTGCTGCCAGATGTTACCACAAACTAGTAGGAGTCTGTCTTTCTAGATGGGGAACATTCACAAGTGCTAATCAGCTGCCCCTTTCTTTGCCTCTTACAGGAAAAATCTCTCTGGAAGGGTGAAGTTCTGCTCCCACAGTATGCACTAGTAAAACTCCCGTTGCCTCTGGGAAAGGCAGGGGTGAGAAAATAAGTGTTTCTACAATGTAGAATAAGCCTTACCTGCAAAATAAGCAAATTTTGCTACCTTTGTGCACAGGAATGGGATCTCTGAGGGCAACTACACCATTGTTGTTCTGCAGGGCTAGTACGTTGCTCATGGGCCCTCAGCAAGGAACAAAAGGGAGGGATAAGGGTCAGAGCTCTGCTCATTTTGGAGAAGGGGATTGGTTCCCTATGTTGTTTTATCTCTGCAGTTTGGATCCAGATCAAAGCAGTCGTGAGAGTTTGCATACGTCGTTACAGGTCAGGAGCTGGCCAGTGAGTTTCGTCTGTGGAGATCATCTCCTGGGAAGCAGCAGACAAGCAGGAGAGCAGGGAGTTAGGAGAATATTGACAGAAGCATGGTTAACACGTAAGGAGGATATTCCTTTCCCCATCTGTTGCTAAGTCTTTCTATTTACAGATGCCTTTACACATGAGGTGAGCAGAAATGGGAGTTCCCCTGGAAATTTTAGGAAAACATTCAAAATTTTGGTAGAAAATTCCAGTCGCAACAAAACCCAGATTATTTTGCCTATAATTTACCAGAGTATAGTATGCACTGATTCACTTTTATTTTTGGTTTCTCAACTGAAAGCTAGTTAATGCCCATCAGTTTCTCCCCAGGGAAGGTTTCTGTGCCTGCCAGTGATGTGTTCTGGGGTGAAGGAGCAAGCTGCAAGTTCAAGGGCCACCTGTTTCTCTTTCAGCCTGACCCTGGCCAACATATCTTTGCCTCTGCTCAGGAGTAGGATGAAGCTGAACAGAGTAATCCAGGTGCCCTTCTTTCATCCTTTATCCATAAATGAACATAGTTTACTTGAACTGGTCAAAAATGGCTCTGAGGTTGATCTTATGACTTGTTCTTTTTAACTGTTGTTCATCTTTCTGACTTCCATTCTGTGTCCCCATGCCCTGTCTGAGCAAGTCTACCAGCAACACCGGGGATCAGAAAGACCAGACTTTAAAGCACTACTAGATTTATTGTGGGTGAAGAAATGAAACCCTCTCACATTTGCGCTCATCACAGCTGAAATCTCTTCCTATACATAGACCAGGTTGTACACAAAGCCTGTTTGCTAAGAATCTATTGGCTCATGGAGTCAGGAGCCGCACAAAGTACTTAAGCTATTGTATTTCTTTTTTAATCACTGAAATTATAGTGTGAAAACTTTTTATGTTTTTACAGAGTATCAGGAAACCCAGATATGTTGTCTTCTAATGCACCCAGGAGTGCCACAGTGCTGCAGCACCAGAGAGCTAATAGCAAACAGGCTTTTTTTTTTACCTCCAGATGTCCTTGAAGCTGCTGGCTTATGTCAGAGACGTAATATTCTCCATTCTGCTATTTTATGGTTCTAGCTTGTCACAGTCAGCAACTTGTTCCTGAAAGAGCCGTCCACAGAGGGGCTGGTTTTGGTGATTGTTTTGATTTTATTTCAGCTGCTGCCAGGATTTTACATCAGTGTGATAAAATGTGAATCTGTTGAACCTTACAAATGCGCAGTGCTAGAGCAAAAGGCAAGGACTGTTACCAATGCACAGATTTCAACAGTGTGTGTTAGAGGAAGTTATTTTATGCTTGTGTCTTTGAGTGAGGACACAACACCTGGGGGAGAAAAAAAGCACCGTTTCTGTGCTGGAGTTCCCATTTAGTAAGTATATTGCCGCACATGTTCAGTGAGGACGGGTCTAGGGAGTGGTGACACAGGCTGGGAGAGCCTGGGGCACTGGCTCCTTCAGGGACACGAGCCAGCAGCATGGTGGGATCCGGCTCAGAGCCTCTTGCTGATCCCACATCCCAGGGGAGAGCTGGGAGAAGTGGCTCAGCCAAAGTGGCTCAGGGATCCATGGGGAGGAAGAAGGGGAAGAACTAGGTAGATCAAAGTCCACAGGGCTTGCAAATTGCACCTTTTATTCTTAGATGCTTGGAGGCAGGTAGAGATTAATTTTGCACACATCAGTAATAATATAGGAAGGAGGAGGGCGAGGGGGAGGGTTCTAATGGAGTGATGGGAGAGGAGGTTACTAGAAACAGTCTCTGAGTGAGGTGTAGAGGAGTCAAAAATGCTGATGAGTTTACTTTTGCTGAGTTCTTAAGACAACATCTCATGTCACTATTTTCCCCATCAGCTGATGAGGAATCTTGGCACTTATGAGGCACATTGTGATTCTTCACTACTCGCTCCTTTAGCAGTAAGTTTTATCAATGGGGAAGGGGGAGGCTGGATAAATTATTGCTGTCTGAGGTTGCTGGACTAAAAATAAAGCTCAGGGATTCTGTGTCCCAAGACCTTGCTCCTTCTGATGGATGGTACTGCCTGTATGTTTTAAATCAGATTAGATCAATTTGAACTGGGGTATGAAGGTAGAATCTGGCACATTTAGAGCTGGTACTAAAATAACAGCTGTCTACTGACCTCACAAGACAGCTGCTGTTTTGTGCCAATATTTAGTCTCACAGGATAGCGGGTAAGACTGTCACACATACTTCAGTGAGTAAAGAGCTCAAAGTCTGTTTACACAGATTCAAGCTCATCTCAATTGCTTTGGAAACCCCATCCACTGGCTTTACCCAAAATGGACCTGGAGAACATGGATGCAGTTCAACACCAGCAACCTCTGGAGGCAAACTGGGGTCTAGAGAACAAAGGCCAGCACCTCCTGGGGTTTTAGCCTCTGAATTTTGCTGCTGTTCTGTATGTTTTATAGTAGTGGCTGCTCTACAGTGCTCTGTGATACGACTCAAAAATTCCTTCTGCAATCACTGATGCTGAGAGCTGGTTATAAAGGAAAACAGTGCATTTTTGCAGCTTTATTAAGGAAGAATCACACATAAGACAGAAACCAAGCTTGTTTGAAGGTACATGTATTTTAATGTCACCATTAATCATTGCCTTTTAATTGGAAAAAGCTTTTTAATGAGGTATTTGTGAAATGCCAGTAGTAGTACAGAAAATTGATGTTTCAGGGTACTTCACAACACAGAGCACAAAATATTCCCTAGGCCTGATTTAAGTAGCAGAAGTACCTTAATTTCCAGTGAGCTTAATAGATATGTTAGTCACTGACTGTCTTCTGACTCCCCCGCAGTGTCTGTTTAGTTTGCAAATAAAGCTAGATTTATGCAGCTTTTCTTTTGCTTACTCTACTAATGCTAACACCACAACCAAGTGTTAAACATGAAGCACTAAACAATGTAATTTTCTGCCTTAAAATACTAAATAAATGATACTTTCCCGTTAAGGGCTAGTAAAACAAAATGATATTTGCGAGGTAAGATGCTACAGTACGTTTCCAAATATTTTTGTATTGTGTACATTCTGTATATTCTTGTTGTAACAATATTATTTGAGCGCAGAATCCATTAAATTTTTTTTGTTGGTGTTTTTTTTTGATTTTCTGTTCCTTTTTTCTTTTTTTATTGAGCTGTTCTACGTCACATGCCAAAAAAACAACCAAGAAAAAACTTTCAAAGACAATTTTATAAGTTTGTCTACATTTAACACAGTATTAACAAAGGAGCAATTGGTTCTGAGGTCTGCAATGTAATCTTTTAGTAATGAGATTGCTAACTCATTTTTATGTCTCTCTAAAAGTGTCTGTCTAAAAGATAAAGGGGAGAGTGAACTGCTGCTTTATTTCTCCATGAGATATAATGAAGATGCAGAACCAGCTTGGTTGTGTTGAAATTCAGGTCTTGTCCCACCATTTGATGGCTGACACTTCAGTGCAGTGGTGACCTCAGGACTGCAGGGAAGTTGATGACCAAGTACATTAGACTGCTTAAAATTTCTTACTGGGGTGGAGGATTGTTCTGTTTTAACATCAGTCTCTACTGAATGTCATAAAATCTTAGAGCCAACGTGTTCTCATCTCTTGAATCGATAGTGGGAACAACATACCCAGGAAGTTCTACAGCAAACCTCCAGCTGGTTTAGCTATTACGAGATAACTGAGCTTTCTGAGACTTGTAAACCTCTTTATTCATTCGTTGAGGCCTTTCAGCAAGGAAGGGTAAGGTGGGTTTTGTTGGGTTTTGTCAGTTAATACAGAAGTGTTACTGCCTGCTAGCACCATCCATTCTTCTTGCTGGCTAAAATAATTTTAGAAAGGCAAACTGAAGGACAGAAATATTGCCAGTTCCAGCGTATCTGGCACAGAGAAGGTGCCAAAAGCTGGCAGCCTTGATACACAGCCCTGATCACACAAAGTCATAAAACTCATTATCATCTTATTCCCATAGCTCCCATCATGTTCTGTATAGTAAGCATTGCAGCACATAACTGTTGGACAGAGAAATACTAATTGGTTTATATGCTGCTTCTCTTGGGGGTGGGTGGGGGGAACCCAAAACACCAAACCAAACCAAACCCTGATCTTTCAAAATGCAAGAGGTCTGTAGCAGTTAAATCTAAACTTGTGCTCTTCATATAGGCCTGGGGGATTTTGTGTTTGGTAGGTTTGGGTGTTCAGAGGAAGTTTGTTCATTTGTTTGTTGGTTTTGGTTGGTTGATGTTTTGGTGTGTTTGGTTTGTTTGTGGTTGTTTTTTTTCTTCTCCTAAAGGGTTTTAAATCAGACCCTTAAAACTACAGCAAAAATCTTTCAGGTTTGCAAATAAAGTGCACATCTCAGCATCTTCTGCCCTTTTCTGTGCTTCATCCTGAGCTTTGAACAGCTGATTGCTGAAGGAAGTTAAGCTTGTAACTCTCCAGGTGTTCATGCAGCTAAACCTGCTGCTCCTGTATTATTTATGATGATTTTGTTTCATTTCCTTTAAGCTGGGTTTTTGTTGTTGTTTTTAATAGAATCGATAATGGGAGGAAGCCAGTAAAGCCTGCAAATTCATGAGCTACCACGGTGTATTTCAGTGTGTGTGTGTGCTTGTGAGCATCTTTTGTTTAGCAGTTAAGTAACTGAATAGCAAAGTCACTGCAAAGCTGGCAGAAGCAAGATGATGTTAAAACTAAGGCTGCAGAAAGCAAGCAGTTATGTTTTTCATAATGCCAGCCACCTTCAGGGCTGGGAAAATTCAGGAAAAGGAACTTGCAACAGAAAAAGCTGTGACTGAAGCTGTCCACAGGTAACAAATTCAGCGGGACTGATATTGAACAATGCATTGCCTTGGAGAGAAGCCCCAGCAAGACTAAGTAAAGTTTTACAGTTAAGGTTAAAAATATCTGGATTTTGAAGAGTTATTTATAATTTACCTAGCAAACAAAACAAAAATCTTATTTAAATGTGTAGTATGGGTCACAGGATAATAGGACAATTCAGGTTATAAGGGAACTCGGAAGATCTCTAGTCCAACCTCCTGCCCGAGACAGGGTCAGCTAAGAGGCAGTGCAAGTTGTTCAGCCCTTCAGCCAGTTTATTCTTGAAAACTTTCAGGGCTGAAAACTGGGCAAAGCAGTTGCATCTCAGGAAGTTTATCACCACCAGCATTGCTGTGCCTGGGACTGACCTACTCACTGTAAACACTAAGGCCAGCCTGCAGAAAACCTGGGCCCACAAGGCGCTGGCCCAATTCTCCACCCAGCTGCAGGCACAAGAAACAGGACAGGAATACCGCAATAACTTCTTACACTCCTACCATGTCACAGCTACCTCCTTTCTGGCAGGTTTTTCTGCGCACCAAGCTCTTCCCTGCCTTCTTCTGATCAGGCAAAATACTAAACAATCAGTGCTCCAACTTTGTTCAAAACGTACAAGAGCAACAAAGGGTGATGTTTTACTGAGTAGTGCTGCTTTACTTACTCGTGAATAAAATATTCTGAAGGAAAACATTGTTACTTCTCAGAGCTCCTGCAAATGAGAGACTAAGGGGTTTGTTTTCTTCCAAACTTTTATTTTCTGCTCTGACTTGCCCACGTATGTTACATGTCACCTCGGCTGGCAGTATGACGCTTGCAGACTCCTGCACGTAACCCTAGCAGCTCCTCTGCATTGTGCAAATAAAGGCTTTTAAACAGGAGACATTTGTCATTTAACTTAGGCATGCTATTAAGGATTTGAATGTGTTTTATTGTAAAACTTATTATAGTTTCAACACAGAGGTGTCACAGGAAAGCATTCAACTTTTATCATCACAGTATACAGCACTGGCAGAACAGTCAAACCTAACTGCATTGGTAAGACTGTTACTGTTTCAGGGAGAGTAATTCAAATGTGCCAAGTCAGGCCTTCAAACACCCTCTGCTGCAAAGGGAAGGAACAGCAAGGTCTGCTTGTATCAGGTTTGCAGAAGTAGTCCTTGTTTATGGGTCACTCAGGCCTCATGAGTTTTTATTCCAGCTGTACCCAGAGTTTAAGTATTCTCCTGACTAAATGTAGGTAAGAATTCAATGCTGAAACACAATGAAATGTCTGAATAATTAGCTTGGGAAACTAGTCTACTTCATTTTCTGAAGAATTTTCTATTAATTTAAGATCATATTTAATCTGCCAAATTTTCAGGTTTAATTCTGCACGACTGAAACATATTATTATTTACAGTTATGCAAAATGGGTACCAAGAACATAAAAAGGTCTTGATCACAACGCAAGCTACCGAAGAATGGGATTCATCAAACGGCCTGGGAATTTACCGTGTCCATCCAGTGTCTGCATGCAGACATACCAGCACATACAAACCGATTCCTAAAACTCTGTTCAGTTTCATACCAATTAACAAGTTGTTTATCTAGTAACAGAAGAACAAATACCCAATTTGAAAGTAGAATGTGGAAACTAGCTACAGGCTTGTTACCTATGTTCTCTTATATAAACAAACATAATTAATTCACTTACTATGATTTATCCATGTTTATGCTTCTTTATATATTAAAACAAAAGTAACCAGATCTTAATGATTAGACATGATCATTTTAAAAATACTTTAACTATTTAAAACCCTGAAATGCTTGCCAGGTAAGGGATTTTGTGTGTGTGTGTATGTGTGTGTGCAATGACTGTAAAAACCAAATGTCATGATTTCCTCAGGAAAGGAGCGGCTCAGTTGGAGAATCTGGTAAGCACTGAAAACTATGCAGGAGTTTGTATAATCCGGTATTTACACATTTAAAAAAGCTCATACTGCTTTATCTAAAAAAGAGAAAAGGCAGATGAAACTGCAACTTAGGTCTGACTTGGATAATACTTTCAAGTAGAAATTTAAAATCCTGCAATAGTGAAACTAAGCTCAACAGAAGAAATTAATGATTTATACAATACACTCAAACGAGTATAGAATGATTAAGATAATTTTAAGCCACTGAAGTTTCTCTCATGAATTCCTCAAGGACAGTCACTACACTTCTGGCTTCTGGCATTTCTGCATGTTCTACTTTAACAATCTTCAAAAGGATGTCTCCACTGCCGCAGTTCTTTAGAAACATGTAACACTTGAACAAGGCGTAGTGGTTCATTTCAGCCTGGCGGATAAACCTTTTTAGGTTGTTAATGTCTTGTATAGCCTGGGAAAGAGAGTAACAAAGCATTTTCTTATCCTTCCTACATGGAAAGAAAACATACTATCACATGGAAAAGTGAAGGAAGACTAGCAGAAGCAAAAACATTTCCAATTGGAATTTTATATTACTACTCAAGAATAATGTAAGAATTGAGTACTGCCTGTGATGCATATTACCACTGTTACTGTAATGGTGCAAAGTGTGAAGACAGCACAACTTGATAATGCCCAAACTTGGATCAAGAGTTCTCTTCTATTATGGCAGATCACCTAAGAAGTGTAAACTACTGAATCCATGTTACCTAATTACAGGATATCTTGTGTGCGCAGCTCAAATTAACAGTATTTAAGGAAAAACAAACAAATTCATTTTAAATACAGGAAAATGCCATTGCAGTACTCACTGAAGGAATTTTCACACTACTTTACATTCTGGTCTTGTCAACTACAGGAAAACCAGTCCTCAACTTTAACTCTGAAGTTTATCACTTTATGATGTTTAGGCATCATAATTAACATAGAACTTTTATTTGCTGCAAAGAGAGTATTTGCTCCCTTGGTAACCCTGACGGCTTCTCCAAGTCTTCAACATGTATGAACAGGTACCTTCAATTTGAAGTTTTCCAAAATCTGCCGGAAGAGAAATGGATTTCCACCTTCAGCACCATTCACAAAAGCACGCATCCAGTCCTCGCAGAATCTATTGCTTCCTGTTACATGTTGAGGAACACAGAGAAGAGATGAGAAGAAGTGAATGACCTCAACATAAATACATAGCTGCATTCACCTGGTTTAATCACTCTGACATAACGACTGGTAACAGTATATACCTGGGCCAGGAAATTAGTCTGAAGAAAAACAATACATGTGGAAAAGAAAAGCAAACATAGCTACAGCAATTACATGGAATTCTGTTTTGATTGTTGAATCCCTTTTCACAACATTTGTCAAAAGTACAACAGGAAAAAAAAAAGTTTTGCAGCTTCCCTGAAGCGTACAGGTCATAGCTTCATGGTCTGCAAACTAAATGCATCGTGGATTTTATTATCAACCATTTTCAAATGAGAGTTTCAGTGTATCTGGTAAAACAAACTACTCTGCCACCTCACAGGAAAACAGATGATGTAGTTTCCAGCCAGAATCCAAACTTTCTGGGCACGAACCTATGAGCTTCTAAATACCCTCAACTACCTCTAACGTCCACAGCTCTCAGCAGCTGATGGATACAAGTGAGTAACATGAAGTACTCTCACCTGCATTATGCAACTGAGGCTGAGGTCCACTACAGTCTACAACCATTGACTTGTGCTGTTCCTCAGTCATGGCAATACACAAGGAGGTCATTGTGCCTTCCTGAACAAGTCCTTGGAGGCTGGCAGCTGCCAGAAACCTGACACAAAAAGCTCTTGTGAACTGCTTGCTTCTTTGCAATTCTTAAACAGCAAGAACAGGAGACTGTAATACACAAAAGCCAAGTATCTCACAGTAGCTCAAAGTAGCTTTACCTGCTAATGTCTTTTTCTGTTCTTTCATCTGCGTTTTTTACTTCCACAGGAGTGTAACTCAAAGCCTTAAACAACAACAACAAAAAAAAAAGAAAGCAAGCTAGATGCAACTTTGGTATTCTGTGGCTGTCTTGCAGTTACTAGCAATAAATAATGTACTTTAGAAATTTTTCTTTTCAGAGAAAGAGTAGAAGCTAAGAGAATACTCCATATTACAGTCATTGCAGCTGGTTTTGCATTCAGAAGAGATACAGCAGTGATACTCTATTAGCTACTCCATCCAAAGCCTCCTCAAGCTTGGGGATTAGAGCTAGGATTAATTTCTCTTTCCAGTGAATTACACGAGGCACATGTGCAATATAACATCCCTTTGGTTCAGAGGAAGGATAGCAGGGACAGCTTTCTCATGCTGTTTCTAATTTTCTCATTCTAATTTCAACTCAGACACTACTGTGTAATTTAAAACGAGTTAACTATAAAAATTAATAGAAGAAATTACTATGTGCTTCCTTAGCAATAAAACAGGGAAAGACTAGTTTCCCTGAATAAAATAAAAAAAAAAGCGTGTTCCTTATTTATTCCTGGCTTGGAAAGCAAAGGCAAGAAATATTTTTAACATGTTGGAGTCACTGAGGCTCCTTCTGAACCTTTTTTAGGAAATACACTTACAGCATGTAACAAAAAGGCAAGCTTCTCCTGGAAGAGCTGTACTACTCTGTGAATAGGGCATATGGCGTTCTCAAACCAGCTTCTCAGGTAGGGGTTAACATAGGTCTCCAAGGTTTTTTGCTGTAAGAAGTTGAAACATTAAAACTTTAGCTACAAGTTAGATTTCTACACAAATAAAAGCCTATAAATAATTTCTTCAACCTAAGATATTTGGATGTCAGAGCCTTCTTAATTTCAAACCACAGCAAAATAAAATGAGTTTGACGTTTAAAGCTACACTGTATCGGCAAGGAAGGGCTTTGCAATTAAGAAACAGACAGAACTATAATATTGTGGTATATACTGAGCAAAGACCATGCACACAGCAGACAGGATCAGAAAGGGACTTAAAATGTGTATTTTCTAGTAGAAAAATCATCACAAGAAAACCACTAAAAATCCTAAAAATTCAGAAGTGATAAGAATCCAGGTGGACATTGATAATTTTCCTGTAGACCATTACCTTTTATTAGTCATTCTTCTCTCTGAATTTGACTACAAGTTACCCGTAAGAGATTTGACTGGCACAAAAAAGTCCCCCTTTTTTGTCCTTTTGATTTGTGTGACTGATAGCACTTTAGACATTCACTGTCACTACAGTGAATCAAGTACCTGTCACAGTGTTTCATACTGGTACTTAAAACACCTATTTTGTCTCTATAAACTAAATCTTCCAAATTGCCTTAGTAATAAATGTAATAGTAATTTTCACTACTTTAAAAAAAAAAAAAAAAAGGCCTTACCGCCAAATCAAGGTTTATCTTCAGACTTTGAATGTATTTGTCCAGCTCAAGTCTGAAAGTATCTTCTTAAGGAAAATAAGATGCGTTGGTTAAGACCTGCATTTTTCTCTTTCAGTATATGGCTGTTATTGACATTTTCAATTACTGGAAGGTGTTCACAAACAAGCTGATTTCAAGTAGGAAACAGACAAAATGAGAACATAATTTTTACATCATCTCCCTCTCCACACAGATAAAGAAAGTTAAAGGTAAGGATATAGTTCCAGACCTTTCTCTGAGCCGCCTAAGAAACAAACAACATACTCTGGAGCACTGATGTCTGATTCCAGTGTTGCCATTTCTAGAAGATTTTCATGTTGGAAACGACAGTAATAACAACCAACTTTATATTCTGGTATGCTATGCAGAAAAACAAAACAAAAAACCCAATTATTTTGTTACAGAGACATGACAATAAGTAAGTGCAAAAAGCAGACATACATGATTTCTGTAAAGAATTTTCACCTGCTAGCACTAGTAGCTCCTATGGGCCTATATAGAGCTCTTAGACCTTCTCTTTTTTCCTCTGTAGTGCAATCAAGTAGTTTAAAGAGAAACATTCATAAACATGTATAGTATTTTTTAAGTATTCAAACAGTAAATTATTTACAGTATTTTTCTCAAAAATACCTAGGAGGAAAGTGCCATTGCATAAAGCTGTTATTAGCAGCAGCAATAGACTGAGAACATGGAATCAGGATTAAACCTAAGTGCAGCAGCAGATGGCAAGATGTGCAGTGCTGCCAGTGTTTCTTACAGTTTCTCATCCGCAAATAATTTTTAAAATTTACCTCAGCCCCACTGACGCTACATTCCCCATTCCATCAAACAGGGCTCCTTTAGTAAGACGCTTAGTGATAAAACTGCGCAATTCAGTCTCTGCTTCAGCTGGTAAGTTAGTGTCCAGCAAGGTGAGGCTTTAAAAAACAACAAGAAATCATTAGCAAAAAGCAGACGTTATTGTTTTGTTTCTCTGAACAACAGCAGAACCACCTGCTTCTAGAAGAGGGACCACTTTGATCTCTCTTTGGCTTACAGCTAGCATGCTCTGTGACTTCTGGCCCATTCAGTGGTTTCCCCAATAGACCAGAAGTCTGGAGTTGTGGTGTCAGCTGATGCTGAACTCCTCAGCAGCTATGAACAAGTCACTGCCCCTCTTTGTTCCAATGCTTCCCTGGTTGTAATACAGAGCAACAATTCCACTGCAGAGCTTGCGGAAAGATAAGATGTCCATTTAAAATTGTTTAATAGATTTTAATCATCTATTATCTACATGAGGACCTAGGTCAATAGAGAAACATCAAGTATTAGCAGCAAAGAAAACAAGAGTTCAAGAGATTATAGGTGTTTA
Source organism: Phalacrocorax carbo (assembly GCF_963921805.1). Classification (NCBI taxonomy): domain Eukaryota; kingdom Metazoa; phylum Chordata; class Aves; order Suliformes; family Phalacrocoracidae; genus Phalacrocorax; species Phalacrocorax carbo. Next base: position 5,381,464 of record NC_087528.1, read on the forward strand.
ATACATTATTTGAGCTCTGGAGTTGTGTCCATTCCCTAGGTATTCCAGAAAAAGCACCCGGGGACTTCAGTACGCTTTCACAGAGGTTTCTGCTTTGAAGGGACTTCAACGTCCTTGCTTACCACTCGCCTAACAGCAATATGGCAAGGACTTCAAAATGGGGAGTTACAAGCGATTATACAGGTCTGCAGATCGGCTTTACCTGAAGTCTTCGCTGGAGGGTGTCTCTGCTGCCGCGCTGCTGGGACTGCCATCCCCACCGCCTGCTCCCTGCTGTGAGGATCTGAAAATCAAGCCTGGTTGATTTGACCAGCCTTAACACACACAACAGGGAAAAGGGGCTGCAGCGGGGAAAGGTATGGCTCGAGGGTGTTTTAAACAGGGAATAAAGACGTTATGGGAGGAAAAAAAAATCTCTTCCGGGAGAGAAAGAGCAAAAAATAGAGAAAATTCAAGCAGCTACTGGCAAGGCCTAGAAGCGGCCCTCCCCCGGGCGGGCCCTACACGCCCCGGCCCCACCAGGCCCCGGCGGCGGCGAGCGGCCCCTTACCTGCAGCTCCGGTAGCTGTAGAGACTGTGGTAGGTGCTGCCGTGCCGCTCCGGCCGCCGCTCCTCGCCCGCACCGCCGCCCTCCTCGCTGCTCTCCAGCTCCCGCTCATCGCCCTCCGGCAGCGCCGGCAACATCCCGGCCCGCCGCCGCCGCCTGTGCCGCGGGGGAACGCGGCCCGCGCCGCCCGCCCGCTTCGGGCCCGCCGCTCTCCGCCCCGCAGGCAGGGCAGGGCGGGCGCAGTGCGGGGGCTGCGCTACAGCTTCTCCCCCTCCCCGAGTGGGTGTACCCCCGGCCGTGGGCCGGCCGCGCCGCTCTCCGCCGGCCGGGAGGAGCGTGGGCGGCTGAGGGGTCGCTGCGAGGCGGCTCCCAGGGGCTCGAATCGCCCGAGGCGCAACAGGCCGCGTCGTCACCCGGCCTGGAGCTGCGCCGGGTAAAGCTCGAGCAGCTGTGGTTGCTGCAGCTCCCGTTTGTGTAATTTACTGAAAAAAACAAAATGGATGCTATAGTACCTGTGCCCGTGCCGGTAATCTTTCAAAAGCTGTTCATTGATCTAATCTCAGGACCATCTCAAAGCATGCTTGATGGGATTAGTGGTGCTGCCTGTTTGGAGGGAGGGAAAAAAAAAGCCTGCTCTGCTTCTGAAATGCTCTTTTTTTCTGTTAAAACAGCATATTTGTTAGCTTGGCCTCGTAATGCCAAAGTTCTCACAGACAAGCCCTGTGGCCAAGGGCCACTGTGGGAAGCTGGCAGGTCTCCCAGGGGCTCAGGGACACTCGGGGGGCTAACAGAGGAACAATAGCTAGTGGGTGTAAGAGGGACCAACCCTGGCTGGGCACAGGGAGCTCAGGGAGATGCAAGGACTCACCATATTCCAATGTTTTGTAGTGTTCTTTGGAGGGGGGCGTTGTGCTCCCAATGCCTCCCCATCAGGAGGCAGCTGCACAGATCCAGGTAACCACCACCAAACCGCTGTGTGGAACAGCCTCTTTAAGAGACACCGGCTTCTTGCCCAGTCTGATTTCATCAGGAAAAAAACAGTTTCTCCTTGACATTAAACAGGGAGGTGGGAAACACAACCAGATGCCCCAGAGAGCTCTTCGCTGCTGAAGCCACACCTCAAATACCATGTTCAGTTTTGGGCCCCTCAGGACAAGAAGGACAACTGAGGTGTTGGAGTGTGTCCAGAGAAGGGCAATGAAGCTGGTGAAGGGTCCAGAGAGCAGGTCTTATGAAAGGTTGAGGGAGCTGCTAGTGTTTAGTCTGGGGGATTCTGAGGGAAGACCTTATTGCTCTCTACAACTACCTGAAAGGGGGTTATAGTGAGGTAGGGGTCGGTCTCTTCTCCCAAGTAACAAGCAATAGGATAAGAGGAAATGGCTTCAGGCTGCATCAGGGGAGGTTTAGATTGGATATTAGGAAAAATTTATTTACTGCAAGAGTGGTCAGCATTGGCACAGGCTGCCCAGAGAGATGGTGGAGTCACCATCCCTGGAGGTGTTGAAAAAAAAAATGTAGACACGGCACTTGGGGACATGGTTTAGGAGACCTGGGAGTGTTGGGCCGACGGCTGGATTTGATGATCTTAGAGGTCTTTTCCAACCTTAATGAATCTACGATTCAATACCCCCAGCCCACCGTGACGGCGTCTGAAACAAAACGGCGGCAAGGCGGGACAGCCCGCGAGGTGGCTGGGCCGCCGGGAGCCGGTCACGTGGGCAGCCCCTCCCGGCGCGGCGCATGCTGGGAGCTCGGAGGCGGTGGCGCCTGGTGGGACCGTGGCGGCCATTTTGTGCCTGCTTCGCTCGCCTTCGTGGAGCCGCTGCTGTGGGCGCTGCGGCTCGGGAAGGGGAGAGCTCGGCTGTCTTCTTTCTGTTAGGTCGGGAGCTCCGCCGCCATGGGACGTAAGAAAAAGAAGCAGCTGAAACCTTGGTGCTGGTATCCTTCTGTGTGGGACGAGGCGGGTGTGGGAAGCTGGGTGGAGGAGGGGAGCGGCCTGGCCTAGGCGGGTCTCCGTCCCGTCCTATACCACTCTCTGCCCGGCGCCTCCCTGGGCCGGGGCTCTTTCCTTCTCTCCACGGCCGTTACCGTTTGGTTCTGTGCTTGGTCCTGTTCCATTTTTGAGCTCCTCAGCGCGGGGATGGGGCCTGGTCTGTGCCCTTCCTCTGCTTCCTCCCCCCCCGCGGCCTAGTCCGCCAGCGCCCGTCCGCCTCGCTTGAGGCCTCGGCCCCGCGTCCGCTCGGTAAGGCCGGGGCGGGCCGCAGTTTCTCCGTCCGTCCTTGCTGATCCTGTGGCCAGGCCCGGCGGGACTGCCGAGATCGTGTGGAAAATGGAGAACGGTCTTCATTCTCTGGGGGTGGGATGTTAACGGAAGAAAACGCTGCCTGTGATAAATACAGTTAATTCAAGAAGCGGGGCAGATGTGGTTAAAAGACAACTTAAAAAAAAATTTTTTTGGGGTGGGGGGTTGAAATTTCTAATTACTTTATCGAAGTCACGTAGGATTTCTCATTCAGAAATACCGGTGGATTTTCCTTCAATCGTTCCTTCACAATCTGCTTTTTTTTTTTTGTGGGGGGTGGGGGGTGTGGGGTGTGTGATTGCAGATTTATCTTTTCTCTAAAATGTTTCTGCCCAATTTAGAATCGTTTAATAAAGGACTTTATAAGTTGCTCTGAGATCCTTTACCACTTTACGTTGGAAGGCATCTGTGCTTCTATTTTAGGTATTAATATATTTCAGGTTTTGGTGGAAGCGAGGGTACGCATTGTGTTAATAAGGAACAGCTAATAATTTGTCTTGCTTAGGATATGTTTGGAGTGTTGGCTGAAATACTAAAGCTGACCGGCAGAAAGGAAATGGCAGTTTGCCTTTTCTGTCACATAGATGCCCAGAAAGATCTTTACTTGAAATGTTTCTGCTTAAAAACAGAGAATTCTTTCATGACCACAGCAAATTATGCAGTGTTGTAAGGATTGATAGCTGAATGACTGAAAAAGGAATTTTTAACTGAAACTTTCGCTCTCTTTTATAAATGTTAGCTACTGATACTTGTTATTAAGTAGGGACTTCTAAGTATTTAGCATCACTTCCCTTTTGTGGAGTTCAAGTCTATTTCTCCTTTAATGCTTTAGCAACTTTTTTTTTAATCTACACATATGCAGAGAAGGAATGAGTCTGCTTAGAAATAACTAGGACTTGAAAGGCGTTACACAGAATATGGATTAAAATTATTCTGATTGAGTGCACACATCTTGCCAGTTTTGTGCCTATCTGAAGAGTGAAATGCTGGATGGTGTAAGGGGGAGGTTTGGTTTCAGGTGTCCATGAAATATTTGTCATGCTTTGAATGCTCAGAGATGCTTCCTATGGGTTTGGTGGGGTTGTTTGTGGTTGGTTTTTTTGTTTTGTTTTGGTGTTTTTTTGTGTGTGTGCTTTTTTTGTAGGGAAAAAAAATCACAATTATGCTAATTAGCTTAATGTTGTATAGAAGGTCACTTTCAGGATTAAATGTTTCCTTAACAGTCTTCAATAGGTATTGTAACAGGGATTTTGATGATGAAAAAATCCTTATTCAGCATCAAAAAGCAAAGCACTTTAAATGCCATATATGTCATAAGAAGCTGTATACAGGACCTGGTTTAGCTATACATTGCATGCAGGTAAGACATTTTAGACTTAAATAATCTAAAATTGGAATTACTAGTGAACTTAAAAAGGTAGAGGTTCGGGGCCTTCCAGAGTCTTAAAAACCAATGAGAAAAAGACAGCAATGGTCTGTTCCTAGATCAGGAGTTGTGCTGTGTCAGCAGTCACGTGGAGGGTATGCAGCAGAGATCTCTGCCATCATTTTTGGGGTGTAGGAGGAGTGAAGGAATTTTGTTGTCTTGGTGTTCGGAAGACAAGTTTATATAAACTGGTTTTCGAAGCTAATAGTAGCTAACAGTGATTAGGAAGCACGTGTCAAGAAAGGGCTTGGCCAGAGAGGTTCTTCCCATTAAGGATGTTCTTTTTGTATCTTGAAACTGGCTGAAGAATGCATAGAATCTACCTTGAATTGTGGTCAGCAAGAGTTTGTTTGGTTTTTTTTTCCCTTTTCCTTTAGGTACATAAAGAAACAATAGATGCTGTTCCAAATGCTATTCCTGGAAGAACAGACATTGAACTGGAAATCTATGGCATGGAGGGCATTCCAGAAAAAGATATGGAGGAGCGGAGGAGGTTACTTGAACAAAAAACTCAGGGTAAAGTGTAATCTAGCTAGTTATCTGTCATTTCCCTAGTCTGTTGCTTATTGATACAGGTGTCACTTCTCAGAAGAGTAAGGGTTGGGTTTAATGCCTTCTCTAACTGCAGCTCTAGACATTTGTGAGTCATGTAGAAGGATGAGAGAGATTTTTTCTTCTCCTGTTCAGAAATAGCTGCATGCCAGTGCAGCTGTAACAATCACCTAATGAATGTGGGGATGGTGGTTTTATTTTTAAAGGTAAGGGGAGGAAAGGCCAGAGGTGATACAAGCCTGATGATGCCCAAATACTTGGATTTCTTTGCTATTTAAGTATACATTTGTTTGAATTGCTTTGGTTCATTCTGGACAGCATGAGACTGACATGAGGGAAGACCCCCATTTATGTTGAGGGTCACTACAGCGCGAGTCCCTTTCCTTCACTTTATTGTTTGTACGTGTAGATAGGCTTACAGTTTTTCTTTGTAATTCTCTGAATTTTTGAACACGATAAGATTTGAATTTTATTACTTTTGTTCCAGCTAGAATACCCCAGATAAAATGAACTTCATAGAACATAATTTGCCTTCAGTCTGACTATATACCTTGTATTCTTTAGCAGAGAGCCAGAAAAAGAAACAACAGGATGATTCTGATGAGTATGAAGATGATGAATCTGCGGCTTCAACTTCATTTCAACCGCAGCAAGTTCAGCCACAGCAGGGGTACATTCCCCCGATGGCACAACCAGGTTTGCCTCCTGTGCCAGGTGCACCAGGGATGCCTCCAGGTAAGATGGTCTTTTAAGCTAGTTACAGAAAGGCTGAGTAAAAATACAAATTGCTGCATGTATGCTGAATAATAATCTGTCCTTTCTAGTATTGGGTGTTAGAGGTCACAAAATAGTTTTGTGAGGTGCACAAAAGCAATTTCTTTCCTCTTTTTTTAATTCTTCCCCCATTCTGTGTGTGCATGCACATCTTCCTTTGTGAAATAGATTAAAATAGCTAATGCTTGCATCTAGATTGAAGGAATGTTAATATGGTAGTAAGACAGATTAGTACTTTGAACATAAGTCTACCAATGATATTTGTTTGCAGTATTTTGTAGCAAGATTTTAAAAACGGCAGAAAGGCTGTCGTATATCTAGAGACTGCTAGCATTGAACAGGTAGCTTATACATAGGCCACAAATGCATTGAAGAAAGTATTTCAGTCAATGACTGAGTGAAAGCTGGTATCTTCTCATATTTTCTGTAATGATAAGGCATGTTCTTTGGACACTACTAAGAAAAGAGTCTTTTACAGCTTCCTGTAAAGCATTTATCCAGTCTAAATTTATTAGATGAGATTTGTATCTCAACTGTATGTTGTCAGAATTGTTTAAAATTTATTTTTCTTCTAAGGTATACCACCATTAATGGCAGGTGTTCCACCTATGATGCCTGGAATGCCTCCAGTTATGCCTGGAATGCCACCTGGGTGAGTAGAAAGGAAGACTTAATATTACATGTTCATACTGTGTATTGTAAACTGTCACAGAAAAGTAAAGCTAGTTAGAAAAATGTATGTAGGAACCTGTGAACTCTGTAACCTTAACATTAAGACTAACCAAAGAACTGGATGGCTGTAAACCAACACTAAAAATACAGCCAAACTGTGAGTTCACGTATAAAGTATGTTGCCTTTGTCTTAACTTTATTGAGTAGCAGTATAATAATTTAAAGTTTTATTATGTTGGTTTAGAGCCTTCTGTGAACCACTGTTCCTTTGTGTGTTGCACGTATGTTGTGCATCTGGTTGTCAGTCATCAACCTAACAGGAGAAAAATGCTGGATAGTTATAATTTGTCTTGTGTTTTGGGCAAAAGTAAGATGTTGATTTTTATGTTTGTTTGGGGTTGACACCATACCCTATCACAATGTGTTTGGAAAATCACAGTTAGATTTTTGATTTTGTCATAAATTTTCACAGATTACATCAGCAGAGAAAATACATGCAGTCATTTTGTGGTGGAAACATGTAAGCATCTCATTAATGTAATAATAGGTACATTCATTATGCCATTTTATATCGTGTTTTTGATAAGCTTGAAACTGTCTTACTGAAACCCTCTGAATATTGCCTGAGAATTGGGGGAAAATGTTTAGTTAGGTTTAATTATTGTATAATACCTGTAGTTTTAATGCTTTATCTAAATGAATATTAAAAAAATATATGCTATGAGAAATGCATTCTAAAAAATATTAATGAAACAGACCCTTAGGGACTTATAACTGCTCTTGAAGCAGAGTACAGCTCGAACTTTTACACTGTGGGACATACTGCAGGAACTTTGCTTCTAAGTTTTAAAGTTCACTGAGGTGGAAGGTTGTTCTCTTCTGAGACATGAATGTTGTTTTAACAGCCTTTGAATTTAAAAATTATGTCATAGTTGACCATCTCGTGCTCATTATGACTGTAGGTTTTCTGCGTGGAAACCGAACAGAATTATTTTCAGGCTTGCTGGTGCTCGGTCCTCCTAAAACTCTTTGTTAACTTCAGGTGAAGTAAAAGACAAAATTATTTGCCAGAAATTCACTGCACTTCCATTTTGGTGAAATTTTGGGGGTGGGGTGTTATATTATGTGTTTACCTAGTTTAATCTAAATTTCTGCTTACTTAACCTGATGATATTTTCTTTAAAAATGAGCAAAGAATAATTAGGACTTAGGAAGCAATTTTTTTTTTACTGTGACACTAGTTCTGGTGGCAGGAGGCAGCGAGCATCCAGCACTTTTTCTTGGGCCTAACAGTTGTCAAAATGGGTGGCAAGACTGATTTTGCCTTCTCCAACCATCAGTCCAAAAAAGGGTCTGATGGTAATATGTTCCCAGTCCTCACTGCTTCTGCATTGGTTTTTCCTTCTGTAGCAGTGGTAGACAAGTTGAGAATAAAGATAAGACTGGGTAGCAATTTGCTTTGCAGAATGAATGCTCACCTGTTGATGATGATGATTTGAAACTTCAATGGTGAAGGTTTCTTGACTTTATCATGCAAATAGAAACTGCTTCTTAGTGGGGTTTTGGTGTGCACTTTGGCTGCTCCCTGTCTGCTTATCTTGCTAACTAAAGTAATAAGCGTTCCTTTGTTTCCCTAATCCAGCTTCAAGCATCTGGAAAAATTTAAGCAAACTTAAGTTACACATGCTTTTGTTCCCTGTAAAGGAATCACATATATTCATTTATAGCTTCCCAGTTTAAAAGCACTTAGTGTTGTAGACAGCTTATTTTTTATGAGTTGCAGCCCTGTGCAGGAGGAATTTGCTTATGTTAAGGGTATTATGTGTAGTTTAATTTGTAATGTGGTTTACCAGATAGGCAGTATCTAAATGACTCCTTTTCTGTTAGGAAATACAGACCATGTTTTTTTTTTCCACGCATCAGTAGCAAGGGAAAAAAAGTCCCAAACCTGTTCTTAATATGAAGGAAAAATCTGCCATAATAAGGACTTCTCGTTTGGAGGAAAAAAAATCCCCCACAAAAAAAACCCAAAACCCTGCTTTTCTGTCCTTAGCATAGGAAATATTTAACATAATTGAAACCCCAGATGCTTTCTTGCCCTGGGATCTCTGCTCTATTTTTATCAGTACTTTGTGGATAGTTTTGCAGGTTTGGGTTGCCTGCAGCTCACTAGAGGAAGGAGAGCATGTTAAAATAGTATGAGGGTGCTGTAACCACATAGACTTGTAGTGTCAGAAAGGAGTAATAGCAGATGTACAGCAATTTTAGTGTGACTGGAGTTAGCTGGTTTTCCTACTTTCAGATTTTCTGAGTGTTCTAAGATCAGGTTCTTGGAACACTGCTAAAACTAGTAGCCTGAAATAGATTTCAAGAGACACCAGTTATGGAAATCTGATAATGTGGAAGTGAAAGCTTGAGGAATTAAAGTTCAAATAAAAAGTGTTTGGAGGTTTTCTTTGTTTTTTGGTTTTCACTTTTTTTCCTTGTGGAAAAACACTTGTGCCTGTGGAGTCAGCTGGTTTTGAATTGCCTCTGTTGAGAGCTTCTAGAAATTATTTACCATAATTTTTTGTCTAAATACAGGTATGTGCCAATTGTCTTAAGAGTTTATCATGAGTGTTCATACCAGTGCTCATTTTCTGTTTAACAGGATGATGCCAATGGGTGGAATGATGCCTCCTGGGCCAGGGATACCACCTCTTATGCCTGGCATGCCACCAGGTAGGTCACAGAATCACAGAATGGTAGGGGTTGGAAGGGACCTTTGGAGATCATCTTGTCCAACCCTGCTGCTTGAGCAGGTAGACCTAGGGAGGATGGGCAAGATGATCTCCAGAGGTCAGGGTTGTTGAACTCAGTGTGCTGAGAGCTAAATTATATTTTGCTTATTTCCATTGAGATTTAGGATTTATATAAAGAATATCCAGATTTATGCCACGAACTTGGTGTGGATTGGTTGCCACAGAAGCCATTCTTTTGCACACGTGAAGGAGTAGTTTTATGCCTTTTGATTATGAATAATTATTTGTATTTTATACCATTGTGAATGTAAAAAATAAAAGATAGTTTTCTCCTCCTATTATGCTTTCTTCAGCTTTTGTGCTGCCTAGTCTATTTTCAGCCCCATCTTTTAATGTCTGTGGCTGCAGCTGGAAAATTAATAGTGATTGAATTGATTTATTGATAGCATAAACTTCATCATTGAAGCTCTAATAGAAAACAATTTGATTCATTATTACTCTGAAGTCTTTGAGGTTACTGCCTACGCTTGGATGTTTATTGGTGACTTGACATTACGCTTTGTCGTGTTTTATTTTACTATTACATTAAAAATACATATTCTTTGGGAAAGTCTTTGTTCTAAGGAACACTGAACAGAATCCTCTAAAGGAATATTCTTACTTCCTTCAGCCTAATTTGTTACTGGTTCTTTCTGGTTTGTAGGTATGCCACCGCCTGTGGGTCCTCGTCCTGGGATGCCTCCAATGACACAAGCACAGCCTGTTACAGCACCGGGCATTCTTAACAGACCTCCAGCTCCTGCTGCATCAGCACCTACCCCCCAGCCTCCAGTTACTAAACCACTCTTCCCAAGTGCGGGGCAGGTAACGTATCTCATAGCCTGGAATCTATTGTTACATTCTTCATATTGCCACTGTGTGAACAGTGTCTATTCTGTATTTTTGAGGAGGCCTGAGAAGTGACTGGTCAAGTGTCTTGCTTGTGCTCTTAAGTTTAATTCAGTGTAGCGCTTGAATGAATTTTAAAAGATTCTTTTGTTTGTCTTAAAACAGCCATGAAACCAGACAGAAGTTCTGTAAGCACGTGGGGAATGAAGGAGTAGGCAAAGCACTTTTTTCTTTAATCCCTTCAGTTTGTCGTTTATGAGGGTGCTTTGGGTGGGTGAAGGGATGTGTTAGTCAGCTACAGGAATCTTACTGCATGAAACTACCTAAAATTTTCCAGAGTATGAATCTTGACATGACTTACTCTCCTGTTCTTTTCATAAGAGTTTAGGAGTAAGTTACGGTAGTAAAAATTTGTTTAAATGTTTTGGGGAGGGAAGTGGGGAATTGATAGTAGCTTATGACCTCTACCCTTCGACTGCACTTGTTTAAGTCCTGAAGTTTTTACTTGCTTTCAAGTATAATTGCAGAAACCTTCATAGTGTACTATTTGCATTTTGGACTTCTGCAGTGAAGATTCTCATTTACAAAACCAGTCTTTTCATAAGAAAGGGCTTAGCATAAGAAATCCTTTCATCTGGATACTTTCCACCCATTTGTTTGGAGACTTTTCACTGTTTCCTTTCTTTTATGCTACAGATGGGGACACCTGTCACAAGCTCAAGTACAGCTTCCTCCAATTCAGAAAGTCTGTCAGCATCTTCTAACGCTCTGTTTCCTAGCACAGCACAAGTACGCAGGAAGTCACAGTTAAAAACAAATTGCTTTGCAACTTAACCCTTTGGACCTTTCTGTAAAATCCAAAATTGACTAAACATCTTCAGATAATTTCTGTTATATTCCTGATTATGTTTAGCTGGTAAAACTGCAAGAGTCCTTGATTGGGAGTTGCATCTGACTAGAAATAAGCATGTCAAAGTCCCCAATTTTTCTTAGTTTGAAAGAACGAAATGTTACATCCTGGTTCTAAAGGGTTAAAAAGGCATGAAATCAGTTAAATGCATTTTAGTGGGCAGTGGTTAGCTTGATGCATGGTGAAGGCTTTTTAGTTCATGTTGTTTAATATGGTGCATCATAACGTTAGGGAATTTTGTAATTTGCATTATGCGCAAAAATGGCAGTATTCTCTTTTGGCAAGTTCAGATAATTGTAAATGTATAGTGACTAGAAACAGAAGCATTCTCTCAACTAAAGCTTGCTTTGGAGATTGCTGCGTCTTCAAGCAAACTTCTTGTCTGACAGTTATAATTTAAGAAAAAAAGTAGAAAAGATGAGATGCTGGAATGTAGTGGATATCATATCTGCCTTCAGTTGATTCTTAATTCACAAGTGAGATTAAAGGTCTCTAGAGAGACATAGTACTTTGTGAAAATACTGCAGTATTTTTATAGAGAGAACGCTTAAAACAAAAAGCCTGGCAAAATAGAGCTTTCTTAAATATTTAAAATACTTGTATACCTAATTTTAATGAATACTAACATTTTGAGCTGTACTCTATAAACTAATGGTTGCTAAAATATGCTAATAATTCAATGATAGAACAGTGGCTTTATACTTATAGGCTCTTAATAAAACAGTGGTTCAGGAGAGATTTAGAAATTTACCAAATACAGGATTTGAGGTAGAATTTTTGATAGTGGGCTTTTTTTGTTGTTCCTTTTTTCTAGTTGTGGCTTTTGACCTGCAAATTTTAGACTTTCCAGTGTATGTGTGTGTGTATATGTGTGTATACTGGGATTTATTTTGTTTTATTTTCAGTTGCTCTAGTATGTGATAAGGCTGAACTTTACTTTTGTCAAGCTTGTTTTAATTATGTATCTTACTGGAAGGTTTCAGTGGTTTAAGAGACATCATTTAAGTTTCTTATGCTTTGAGAAATAAATATTGATCTATCTCTGTGTTTCACAGGCTGCAGCAGCTGTTCCAGGTCCAGTTGGTACTGATTTCAAACCTTTGAATTCTACACCTGCAACAACAACAGAACCCCCAAAACCTACATTCCCTGCTTACACACAGTCTACAGCCTCAACCACTAGCACGACAAACAGTACTGCAGCTAAACCAGCTACATCTATAACAAGTAAGCCTGCTACCCTCACAACAACCAGTGCAACCAGTAAGTTGATCCATCCAGATGAGGATATATCACTGGTAAGTTAAAATATTTTCATTGTCTTACTGAAAAAATGGAATTTATGCTGATATGGCTGATTACATAGAATTGCAGCTGCATTATGTGTATTTTAATAATGGTGAGAGTGCAAAGTGTGCAGAATTAATATAAGACAGCCATGTATCAAGAAAACTTTGGTTGCAAAGTGATGGCTGGTTGCGGTGATCCTGCTGCAGATCTAAGCTTTTTTTGTTGGTGGTGATAGGAGACTACTCAATCCAAAATACATTTTGGACTTTTTCTCTGTATTAGTTGAGCTTGAAGTCAGGTAGATATAGCTAATGAGTGTAGGACAAAAGATTTACTGGTTTGAAGTGGTCTTGGTGCTATTACAGCAGTCCAGAATATGGAATTTGAATTTTTAAAAATGAGCCTTAATTTCAGTTCAGATTTCTTTCAATTTCTGTTTGGTTTTTTTGTCTTACCATGTTATTAGGAAAAGGCTTTCTTCAGTTGAGAGAGGAAGGCAATTTGTGTTGCATGCAAAATGCTAGATTGGCTGGTATTAATACAGTAACTTTGAAGGAAGGGGGAAAAATCCAAATGCTACTGTGTAATGTTACTAGTAGCAGTCTCTGAACTTGTACTTGAAATAGTTCAGGACTGTACTGTAATCTACTTTGTTACACTTTCATTTACTTTGTTTTTGGTGAGTTTTAACCTTACAATATGTTATGGTTGTCTCTTCCTGGTTTTAGGAAGAGAGAAGGGCACAGTTGCCTAAGTATCAGCGTAATCTTCCTCGACCAGGACAAGCTTCCTTGGGTAATCCACCAGTTGGACCAATTGGAGGTATGATGCCACCACAGCCAGGAATTCCTCCACAGCAACAAGGAATGAGACCTCCCATGCCACCTCATGGTAATCATGTTTCCCAGCTTTCTTTTCTTGAACAGACTTTGCTATAAACTTTTATAAAACTTGAAGTGGCGTATATGGAGGGGGGTGTGTGTGAAGATTTTTACAAAATGCAACTTCTGCCCATTATTTAAAAAAAAAAAAAAATTATTTGCATCTTAAATGTTCTGTTTATAGGTCAGTATGGTGCTCATCACCAGGGCATGCCAGGATATCTTCCTGGAGCAATGCCTCCATACGGTCAGGGACCTCCGATGGTTCCCCCTTACCAAAGTGGACCTCCTCGACCTCCAATGGGAATGAGACCTCCTGTAATGTCGCAAGGTGGCCGCTACTGATGCTACTACACACGCTCTAATAGGTTTGGAGATTAAACCTTTTCTCATCTTGTGCTGTTAATATAGCCGAGCTTCCGTCAATTAAGGCTTCATTGTGACTTTAAAAAAATAAGTATCTTCCCACATGCAAGGAGCTATTGGACATTCTTATTTTACACGGGAAAAATTATTTGGAATAATAACAGGAACTTTTCCTGATGTTGCAATTTATACTGTATGGCTTCTTTTTCATGTTTCATCTAGGTTTTTAGAAGTGAAGTATAGTAAATATGGTTCGTTAAATTGTGAAGGCGCTGGAATTACATGAACATACCACCTTAAAGGCAAGTTCTGTAACATTATGTTGCTATTTGTGAAACAATGCCTTCACAGCACTTCAAGTGCTGTTGGACTTCATGTCCCCAACATAGTTTGGTGAGGGCTGTAACTGTTCCCAACTACTTGTACATTTAAGTCTGAACTTGTAACAATATTTAATGTATTTAGAGGTTCTCCTGTTTCAGGGTTTAAGTAAACTGACCCACTAAGGTCGTGTGACTTTTCTGTACTGTTATAAACTTCATTGTAATAAAAGAAGAGAAAAATTTATATGCCTTCTTATTCATGACCAGCTGTGGACAACTGCCTGAAAGGTTTGTACAGATGCATGCCATGGTAGCTACTGGTGTAATGAACACAGTTATTGGTGCTCTTTTGGTAAAATCTGAATTCCTTGTTCTAAAATTAAATCACTCCATAGCTGCACGTCTGAGTAGACAAAGACCTGTACACTTATTAATTGACTCCTCAAAAATGAGGCTGCAGGAGGCACATCTTTAACTCTTGGTTGTAACTTCTCTTAATGCTTATGTTTCTTTTTGTGCTTTCTGGTCCTCAATAAATTCTAAATGCTTTCTAGTCCTGGCACTTACTTGTAGGATGTAAAAGTGATTGCTTTAAGATACATCCTAGTGCCAGATGTGTCCTGTAAGTTCATTCTTTGACTGACTCTTTAATGTGCAAATGCATATGAATTTCAGGAGCCTATTAGATGAAGATTTCTAGAAGCTTAGGTGCATGTCACATGGGTGAGTGACTTCCAGTTGATGTTGTATTGAAGTTGACCTGCAAAAGAGAAAAAGTAGCTTGACCACCTTCTCAGTGTATAAAAGAGACAGGGGGCAAGAGGAATCTGTTATATGCTGTATTTTTACTTTAAATGTTCAGAATTTCAGATCTCAGTCTAAAAGATGAACCATCCATTGTGTGCTATGATCAGATGTTGGATGAGTGTCTTGAGCCATTTAATGGAAGTATCTAGAGTAAGAGACCTTTTTTATGCAGTTATGGCCTAACTACAGTTATCGGAGAGGTCTTCCCATATGTATTAGCCTTTTATCTGTTTATAAGAGTAGCGTGATAAATTACTGTCAAGGTTGTAATTTTCTGAATGTTTAACATCACTGTGTTAGTGTCATATTTCTGATGAGAATGAAAATATAGAAGCAGACTTTTTGGAGGGAAGGGAAGTGAGAGCTTCCCTGGTCTCTTCACAACAGGGGCAAAAAAGGAGTGGTGAATTTTTCATTTGCAGGTCAACTTTAAATACATGTTCCAGCCTCAAGCCTTATCTGTGCAATTTAATTTATGGGGATATCTCCTTTTTTACAGTAGGTTAGAAAGATTATCAGCATTTTTGTGTCAGTTTATGTTCCATAGATGTTTTTGTCAGTGGTGGAGTTTTTCGCTTACTTACAATACTGAGCACTATGGCTCTTTTTCTTGAAAGTCTTGGGGTTTTTTAGCTGCACCTAAGTACTTCATGTGACTTGATTCTGTACTGTCTCTTAGTAGCCCAGAAATACAGTATGGCTAAAATATTACATTGTCTCTCAGCTTCAAACTTGGGGTCATAGAATGGCTTATAAAAGCACTAGAGCATCCAGTACAGTCTTAATTACAGCTGAATGGCCTTAGTTTAACCATTAAGAATTGTCAGGCACTTTCTGAAGTGTTCAGCGGTTTTAAGACCATAACTCCAAGCCTCTGTTGAGAAGCAGTTCTTACTGATCAGTGTTATCTGCTGATCACCTGTCAGATGTGCAGTATTTGGCTTGCAAATGTGCTGAGTCAGCTTTCATGTCCGATCTTTTGTTAGCTTTTCACCTTGCTTTATACGTGTAAGTAACAGATAAAACTGTTTTGCTTAGGCAATGCTATTATATTCTGGTTTTCTTAGTTTTTCTTTATCTAATAAGGATAATTACAAAACACTGGAGAGATTTTTAGTGTCTTACATTCATCCTTTTGTAATAATATCCATAAAATTCGTCTGTTATAAATTGATCTTAACTTGTGCTTTTAAAACTACAGAAATTCTTGCTTTTTCTGAAGGTTATATTGCTGCTGTAAGGATGCTTTGCCCTCCTGCCCCTAGTAAAGTAAATACCTTCTCCCTTCAGTGTCTTTCTGCAACTCACTGCTGTGTTGTTTTCAAACCTCTGCTTTTCCTGGGACAAATACTTGAAAACCTTACTGCATGTACTGTTAACTCAGCATATTCTGCAAGTTGTTTTAATTAAGAGTTTCCCTCTTTTAAATAGTGAGTGTCTCATTGTTCCGATAATAGTACTATTTTGTAGCTAATACTATGTAGACTTAGAGCTTGGACTCATTCTAAGATTGAATTTTCCTTAATAATGTTACAGTAATCCCTCAGCTAAGTACTGCCACGTATTACTCATATGGTACTCTAATAATCTTCAGCAAGCAGGTGAACAACTTTTCCATGATTTTTCACATGGATACTTACTCTCCTGCTCCTGTCATTTCTGTGCTATAAGAGCTGTGATGTGGCTATCTTTAGTTACTCTTGTCTCTTGTGTGTACTCTGTAAACAGGCGGGTGTTTCACTGCATATGTTGTCTGTCGGTCCCTGCCTTCATTTCTTTGGATACTGCTTCTTAATGTTCAGAGAGTTGGATTTATGGTGCATTTTCCCAAAAAGAGGAAAACTACTTCGAATGTAGTAATTGCTTGTATAAAGACTAAGGCTTGGTTGACAGTACAAAGTTTAATCATCATAGTTGTGCCAGTAAAATCCCTAATGTAACGCAGCCATGCAGGCAGTTTTTTGCTTTAGTTAATCTCTCCCTCAAAAGAGGTTGCAGAAACTTTTATGATTACAGAAAAATATTATTTTTATACCTGTTGCAAGGCTGTAGTGATATGATTACGTGGGCAGAAGCTGTTTTTCAGTTGTTGCCTAAATCTGCCACAGCAGATCTTACAGTAAAATTAAAGCTTGCAAGTAGATTTTGATCCATCTTTAAATTGTAATGTAATGCAAATGTCAAATGCAAAAAACCCAGGCTGCACAAAAATGTAAATGCTTCAACATCAACAAGAAAATATTTTTAGCAAAATACTTGTAACTTATGGCATCTAGGGCTTGTTTAAAAGGTTCTAAATTATTTTATGCATGGCCTCTCAATATCATTATCAGAGACTGATGTCATATCTGCTGATTTTTTTCAGAGCGAAAGGGGTGAGGCTGACATGAAAGAACCTTGGAAAAGCCCATCTAGTTTTTCAGAAGTCTTGATATGACTTTTCTACTGCCTTTAGAATATCCTTCTGCCTTTGACAAAGGCTGCTTTAAATAAAATCTTGAAAATTTAGCTGGTGTATGTGGACTAAAAATTTCTTCTTCTGGAACTTTTGGATTTTGGTTTTTTTTCCTTCCACAGTGAGAATTTTTTTTTTTTAGGTGCTGGTAATAAATTTGAGGCTGGGATAGATATCTAATAATTTCAGTGGATGACTATTCCTCGCTCTGTGCATGCATGGGAGAATATAAACAAGCTTCTAGAAACACATTCAGCTGCATCTGCCTTCTGTGGTTTCCGCACTTTTAGCATATGGGAGCCCTTGAACAGTATTTACATAGAGCTGTATAACTTGGATAAAATTGAATGGAATCCATAAACTGCAGTTATTTTATAGGAATCAAAGAATTTTGCATAGAAGATGATAAAAAATAAAATGTCAAGATTACTTCAGTTTTATAAGCAGCACGAAGGGCATAATGACTCTTCAGTTAAATTGAGAACTCTGATATACCAGTCCATGAGCTGGGGCTGCAATTTAAAATGGTAACTAATGACACTTAAAAATAATAGTAAATGTCTTAATAATTGTACTGGTCTAGCTTCTACATAAATACTAAGGCGAGGGTGAACATTTTCAGTGGCTGATGGAATCTTTAACCCTACTTTTTGTGATCTAGTACAGTAAATCCTATTAGTTATGGGAAAAGTGCCCCAAGACAACTGACTTATGTTCCATTGATCAAGATACAAAGCAAAACAAACTGTCCAATTCAGAAATAGCTACCAAGTATAAAAAGTTTTGTTTGGGCCTAACAAAATAGGTGGAATAGCAGTCATGTTCTTTTGTTTGCTTGATCACTGGAATTTTGTTAACTTTGAATGCATGTCTTTCACTTAATTGGGTCATGTTTTTTCTAAAACTTAAATTTTTCTTCTTCCTATAGCCCTGCCATAGGACAGGCTGAGGCAGAGTCTCAGTGTTGCCCTGTTCAGTCTGAGGCAAGTGGGATTTATTTTATTCATTCTGGGGGCTTTCACAGCTTTATGGCTGTTGGATATTTATGTCCCCAAACTTGCAGCAAGTTTGGTGAAGGCCCCTAAATTTACTTTAATTTAGGTTTTTTATTCTCTTTTGGTAGTTGGGCTCTATATTAATATTTATCTTTTTATTATTGTTGTGTTTTTAAGAGTGTTAGGGGGAGGGAACATGTTTTAAGATGTTTGGGTACCTTTTCTGTTACAGGAATGTGTTTGTTTCAAGGCTGCTCAGGTAGTCCTTTAGACACACTGCTCCCCTCCCCCTCTTCCCTTGCATTGCATTTGTGCTATATTTGGTTTTGGTTTTAGTAATGTGACTGTCTAGTCTCTGAGCTAGTGGCATGTAAATATCAATTACTAATGTTTCCTCTTCTGGGGAGATATATCTATTGAAGTGCTTAAAATACTTAGGTTTTAACTCGCAAGTGACATTTACAGTCCAAAAATTGTGTAGCCTAAATTATAGAATACAGTTTCCTTGGAGGAGGTTAAGATGTTAATACTGCTGCATATGTGAGTTGCACCACAACAAATATTAATGTAGAGCCCTCTGAAGAAACGGATATTCAAGTTGGTAAACTAGAACAGAAGAATGAGAAATGGAAGCTGCAGATTTTTCAGTTTGTCAGTTTCAGGGAAAACCTTTTCCTCAGTCTCTTGAATACACCAGACTTGACATAGGGCTTTTTTTTTAAACCTTGCGGAATTCTGTTGCATATTAAAGATTTGCTTAGGTATGTGGTTATCTGAAGTTCCTTCTTTCACACAGTGACTAGCAAAAAATTCTACCCCTTGTGAAGAAAAATGGGCTTTAGTGTTGCTGCTTGCTCTGTTGCACACATATTGGCTTTGAAGGCTTGAGGTTGCTTAAAGACAACTTCAGCTTCAGAAGAACAACTTTTGTCTTGCAGCCTATTAGCAGTGAAATAGAAAATAGATGTTGGAGTCAGGTTTGATAACTTAAATTTTGGAGATACTTTTAAAATTTGTGGTGTTTTTTGATGAGCATAGACTGTGTTTCATTTCTTCGAGATTTTGCTAAATAATGACCCCTGATGTGATTTCAGTAACTTTAAAGGATAGAGTTGTAATTCTTAACTTGGCTACAAGAGTGGATTTCACATTCCTGTTGTACTCTTCTGTACTTTGCCCTTTGCATTTTTCCTGTAAAAGGCCCTCCCCGTATCATCTGGTCTGACTGGAAAATTGACATATCCTCTGTTAACTGTTTGAAAAGGATTATTGAGCATGATGTTGCTTTTGTAATTCTAATTGTGGTGCTGCCCTTGATAACAGTGAAGATGAGGACAACGCTCAAGATACACTACTGCAACTAGTATTTGTTTCACATATTCAGTCTATAGAAATGTTTGGCTTAGTTCTTATTTCCCTAGACTATCTAAGGAAACAGTTTAACCAAAAACAATACGCAGTATGGCCTATACTTCTTGCTTTAGTATTTTAATCTCTTAGAGACTCAAAATGAAAGAGGCAAATTTCAAATGTCTGATACTGAACTTTGTTACCAGTTTCCATTTAAGACTGATGCAGCACTAGGTAATTTTTATCCAGCTACTTGATTCAGCTTGTCATCAAGCACACAAAGCTAAAATTCAGATATGTATGCTGTCTCGTGTGCAGTGGAGCACACTACTTAGATCCACACTTGGGTTATACCTTTCAAATCTAGTTTTCAAATTCTGAGAAATTGCTTTGATCTGTTTTAGTTGAAGATAACTAGGTTTGACATATTCACGGAAAAATGTTTCCAAAATGCAGTTCCTGTTTTCACTGTGTCATTGTTTAAGCTCTATACTAATACGTTAGAGCAAGTGAACCATTTGTTTGTGTTTTGGCATGTTTTGTGAGTAAAACATAGCATTTCACCACATTGCTAGGGATTTTTTTCCCCATGAAGCGGCTTCTGTACAACTCCAAGAAGATTAATTTAACACTCTGTGGGTCTGAAAATTGCATTTGACGTGAAGACAATCCCACAAGGTGTTACTGTATGAATTAAAGGGGGTTTTGACTCTGGGTTTTCCTGCTACACTGCAAATATTACTTGTAATTCCTGGTGATTGGCTCACACATCCTTCATTTCCATCCTTTACATTCCTGTCCTTTTTCTAAGTCTCTAAAGGACTGGACAGGACAGGTCTTTTTGTTCCCTCTTTGGGAGTTGGTAGCTTTAGATTACATTTGTGTTATCCTGATCTGTTAGCACAGACAAACGTTTGTCCTTAAATTCGCAGCAAGTAATGATACACATTTTTCATTTGCTTTGTGTCTTGTCATAAAAGATACATGTGCAAGTGCCATGGCATAATGGCTCTCTGCTTTTTGCTGGGAGTATTTCCTCAGCTATTAGACCAGCTGGCCTGCAAAATTCTCGTCTAGTGCAAATGGTTCTTATTTTGCTCTTTTTGTGAAGTTCTGTCAGTGACATTTTCCTCCCTGCCTACCTGTGTGGATCTAAGGGGGATAGTTTAAAAAAAATACACTGTAAATGAGATGTCTTTGAGGGATGATGGAGTGTTTTCACTGACATTCAGTTTTGCAACTCTCAGTAGCACAGCAGTCTGTATCACAAAGTTGTACATCTCGCTGTTCATGGAACTTCTTTTCTAATGATGATGGTATTTTAGGGACTTGACTTTTATAAATATTAATGGAAGGAGATCTTGGGTAGTTTGGCTTTCTTTTAAGCTTATGTGGAGGTGTATGACTTTTTTTTTTTTAAAGGGCAAGAATTACTGATATTCTGCTAAATTGGGTGAATTTGCACCCACATTTTTTAACAAGAGAAGTGAACGGGAGATGTGGCAAATAAAGTCTGTACCACGCGTGAAGTTTTGTCTTGCTTTAAAATTGTGTGATGAGTTTGTAATGTGTTCCAACCCTAATAAAGATTGTAGCCCTTAAATACTCTGAGGAATAGGCTACCTCCCAGAAGAATTTTCTTAGAAGTGTGTATACTTGCAATAGAAATAATCAGGCCAGTGAAATAATGGTAGTGACTGGGTTCTATAAAATGCAGGTATCGGTCACTACCATATTTTCCTGTAGTAGCTGGGGTAGGTAGATACTAGTTTGAGTAAGAAAAGTTTTGAGGCAGCATTTGAAGGGATCAGATAGAATCGAAGTGATTCTGAAGTGCGATGTATATAACATTCTTTTTGAAGTTCAGAGCTTTCTTAGACACTGCAAACAGCAGCTTTATGCAGTCTTTTGATTGTCAGAGCACAGATTCTCGTTAAGGCTCTACTAGAAGAAAATACAGTTTGACCACAATATTTGTATAGTGAATGCAATTTTACCTTTGTCTTGTGAAGGTCTGTTTGAGGGAGCCAGGCACTTTAGCTTGCTGCTTTTGCAGACAGCCGCTTTCTGTCTTGAACAACATGATCCAGGATGTTATCCTCAGTCCTTAGCATCCTGATGAGTCAGTATCGACTGTCCATGAACTGTCTGTGAGGGTTGGTATTTATACACCTGATCATGATTGTGAATAGTGTGGTGCTTGCACCTTCCGAGGAAGTGTACAATAACTTCTTTTATTCTTATGGGCTTTCTTGCAGTGGGAACAACCAGCAACGTTGCTGTTTTAATGACAATGAATTTAACTTCTCCATAAATATTGTCTTGAACTTGTCTTAAGGTTTTTACTTCTTGGGATTTGAAGAAGTTAAATGTTTTCAGTTGTACTGGCATTAAAATACTATTCTCTGAAAACATAACGGACACAACTTAGCCTGAAGCTTCCTTAAAAACTTCTCTTGGTAGCAGTTAATGTATATCTTTCTGTTAGGTAACTGCCTTATACCAGATTCAAGCTTCTGACATATCAAATTTTGTTTCTTAAATTTTGTCTAAGTCTTACCCATGTTCCCAGGTACTGTTCAGAAAGGGGGCCTGTGTAGAATTTCAGCTATTGCTGCCCTTCAGAGCCAATATGTATAATGATTTTTCGCTAACAGCAGTTTTGAATTACCAAAAACTAATGCCATATAAAGGAAGCTATTTCACTGTCTCCCAACTTAGGAAGTTACATAAAACTTTGAGATAAAGATGTCATGCAGAGCTTTTTTCTTTCTCTTTTTTTTTTTTTTTAGTTCCTTGCATATATGTTACTTGCACTGAATTCTTTAGCTTCTTTCCCATGAATTTTAGTGGAAGAAAATACATTTTGCTCTTTCATTTGTAAAGTCTAGAATAAGAAAACACACTTTATGAGACTGATTAATGAAGGAACCTGGCAATGTAAGTATTGTGATTTCCTTTATGTTTGTGGTAGGCAGCAGGATTACCATGTTAAACTTCTGGCTTATGTATGAAAAATATCAGAAAAGTAAGGGCAAACTGAAAGTATTTTTATAGTTGCCTTTACTTCATATGCTTTTCTTAAGCAACAAATTGCAGTAATTGAAGTTTGGCAGCTGTTTTAATTAAAAAACTAAATTATGGGTTAAACTCCTTGGTTTAATACAATTTGTGTTTCTGTTAACTAGCAGCAGAATTTCAGCATTTGCTACTTACTGGTAGAGAAGAAAAATTCCACAGCACTGCCAGTACAGGTTAGTTTAATCTGTAAGTACCTGATGTTCCTATTTGAAATAATTTGTTCAAATGATGCCACTTAAATACATGAGGGGAATTTTGGTCTCTGAAATATGAATGTATCTGTTATCTACTACTGTTTTCAGTAGTGAGTGAACGTCTAGCTTTTTTTTTTGAAGATCTGCCATGGTTTTAACTACACTTCTGGGTAGGTAATATCTGCAAGCACCTTTAAGGAAAATTTAATATGCAACCTTAAATAGCCATTGGTGTTACTGAAAAGTGTGAAGATCTGAAGTCGAAGACACTTCTTCAGTAACATGCCTATGATAAGAGGTTGTTTTATCAGTGAACCAGTTAATAGGATACTATATTTGTTGTGTTGGGGAATAAGCATTTGTAAGAACCGTAGCAGTAATTTAATATTTCTTTCAATTTTCTTCAGCTATTACTAATTACTGTCTCCTACCAACAGAGTCTTACTTTGTTAGGCCTTTAAGCCAGGAACTTGTTCTTCTCTGAGGCATGGGGTTCTTTTTGTTTTGGTTTTTCTGTTAGCCCATTTCAGCCCTTCAGAGGCTACCTACAGTGTGGTTTTGCCCAGCTGTTTTGTCTTACTCTGAAGTTACCGCTCTGCCTCTATTTTTCTCCTTATGTCCCATTCCATATTCCTGGAAATGTTGGCTTTTTATTTTATAGACTATTTTACACCTTGAAAGAAAATAGGAGAGATTCTTTGTGATTGGATAAAAGATGCAACCTTCTCCAGAACAGCTGTATATATTTTTGTTTAAGCTTTGTGTACCTCATCTCTAAATACCGGCATGGGAGATGAAAACTTCCTGCGCTGTAGCACATAGCATAGTTTCACAGCTGGATGAGCTGTAAAACTCTGTGCTTTAATTCACTTAAGAGCATGCTATCACATGGTGAATCTGAGGGGCTTTTGACATCATTGGTGGATAATTATGTAGAAACTAGGTATTGGGAAGACCATTCTAGTGTGGTAGCTGAACAGACACTTCAGTTTTGCCAGCTCATCTGTATGGTCTAGAGTAGTTTCATGAGTGACTTGACACTTTGAGCAGTATTGCTTATTTTAGAATTTTGAAATCTTACACGACACCGCAGAATTCATCATACTAACATAAAAAGTTTCAAGGGGATTGTATCTTCCAGATTTTCAGGATAGTTACACTTGAAGCCCATCTCCTGGCATCTTCTCTACATTAGTTCTCAGTCTTTCACACTAAATTGCTTTGTCTGCAAAACTAGCTACATGCAAATTTTTGAATACTGTTCCGTAGGTGTTTCTCCATAGAAGAAAAAAGTTGTATAATAAAATTTTTAACTTATCTTTGCTTCTGTTTTCTTAAATCTTAATGGCAGATGTGCATGAATAATAGGGATACCTTGCTGCGAGGCCATTATCCTGTTAACAATGTATGCATCTTTCTTTTAACTTCTGTGGTTGATCCTAGTTGATACTTAATGCAATGCTCAGTACTAAGTCGGAATGAGTAACTGATTGCTTTTGGCTGCTGAATTACTTTGTGAAGTCTCAGTTTGGCAGTGGTTGGATGCTGACCTGCACTACTTGTACACCAGCTTGGCAATCAGTGGGGATAACTAAAGGATAGTGGTGTCTCTCTAGCGTCTCATCAACAAAAAGTCCAGAGTAGATCCTAATATGAAGTCTGGTAGAACATCATCTCTTTGTGAAACTTTTTATGGCAATTAATTACCATACTTTTTGGTAGAACTAAGTTTATTTTCTTTTGAGACAGGACCAAAACAATACTAGGAATCTGAGCTTTCATAACCAGGTGAGCAGTCTTAAGTTGTAGCTCAACTTCTGATGCACCATTACAGCAGCTGACTAGTCTCATGTGGTTCAGAAGTCTTCCTTCCAAGTTCTCATGTGGTATACATGGAACAGTGAGTCAGTTAACACTATTACCTTTTAGACTTCTGCTTAATGACTCCGAATCACCCCTTCAGTAACAAGATTCTCTGTGCAGTGAACCCAGACTCCAAACTGGTTTTAGTACCTTCAAGCAACTTAAAGCACATGATTTAATTATGTCCCCCCCTCAGTGGCAGTACAGCCACAGAAGTGAGTGTATCATGAGGGTGTTTTCTGTAACTTGATACTGCTTTTGTATAAGTAATATGAAAGGGGTGGGATTCATTGATCTTTTCTAAAAGACAGGTGGCAAAATATTGATGTTGGATTTAATTTGGGAAAGTGAAAGACTGGTAAGTATGTGCATCACTTTAATGCATGCAAATAATAGTAATAGTAACTAGCTTGATTTTATAGCATCCAGTTTACAGAGTCAAAGAAAATATGGAGCTAACATCACTTATATCCATTGGGAACCTCCTATGAACTGTATGCTTCAGGAATGGATCATTGCACATATACAAGTCTGTAATGTGTATCTACCACTTTGTAACAGTCTCCGATTAAACAGAAGTGAACCACTCTTTCTGTGTATTTTTTTTTCTCCTCTTGAGAACCTTGAGCTCCTCTTGAGGACCTATTTAAATTATTATTGCAACAAATGTTAGCTGTTCCAAAGTGTGTGTAAGTATAAAATCCACCTTCACTCATGTTACAGTTTGAATAACTGTGCTAGCTCTCTGATTGTCTATAAACTGCAAAAACACATTAATGTGAGCTTTATCTTAGTGTTTTATACCTGCGGGCAAGCAAATGAATCCTGACTTCTTAATCTGTACTTCTGTTTGCTGCTCATCTGCTGTCCTTCTGCTGAACTGACTGTACAAAAGAATTGACTATTTAAGTTGGAAAAGTCGGGCGAGTATGGAGGAAAGTACCATAATAGCATTTTCATAAAACCTGGTAGAGAGGGGATGATGTTAAGTGGTCTGTTCTAAACCCTTTTAGAGCAGAACGCTGGAGAGATGAGGTAGCTTTGAAGATGCGTGTCCTTGCAACTCTTGTCTACACGATGAGAATGGATTACTCTGCTAGGCCAGTCTGTCTCATTTAGTTACCACTGTTTACTCAGATTAATTTCTAACAGGTGGTAAAAGGTAAAATCAACTATTTTAGTGCTACACTACCTGGAGCAATTCATGGCACTTTGAGTTGGATATGTGTGATGAGGAGGAGCTTAATACTGAGTAAAGGACCCTTTAGGGAAGTCTACTACTTTGCATAAGCTCTTCACTAGAGTTTGTCCTCTGGCGCTTTTGACTCTAGGGAAATCTGAGGCGGCATTTGGAAAACAGGGGAACTGCTTTGCCCTAAGAGCTGGTTAGAGCAATGGGGTTTGTGTTGCCTGGCTGGTTAAAGCAGTCCCAAGTTCGATTTATCAGATGCTTGGTGAATTTGGATATGACTGGGTATAGAGTACAGGGAGGATTGTATTTATAATATCCTAATGAGGTAACGAGTTTGGATCTAAGCTTTTGGTTTCTAAGAGGTAGAAACAGGTATTTAAAAAGTAAATTCCTACTTAGGCCTCAAAGGACTTGGGGAGTCTGCAGTGGTGTGGGCTACAGGGCAAATAGCTACCATATCAAGGCAGCTGCCTGTAGGCAGGAAAGAAACAAGTTACAAGGCAGACCCTCTTGGCCAAGTCTGGCTTTAATTTTTCATCATAGTAATATCTTTTTGAAAACAAAAGCTGTGCTTTTGCAACAGAATTTGAGCAGGCTGTATAAACTTTCAAGTAGTTCATGCTTTTAGCTCCCATGCTTTTCAGTAAGTTTGCATATTCTGTTCTGCTCTGGGTTGAAGCTATCCTTATGTGCCCATGCTAGACTTAAGAAAGCTGCTTTTCCTCAATTAACTTCTCAAACACATCCCCCTCTCCCTACCCTCTGCATCAGGGGTGGGGGGACAGAAGGCTTTCTGTAGCACCCTGGGTCTCTTGCTCCTAGCAGTTTGGATGCTGTGATGGTTTGCTCCTCCCCTGGACCTTCCTAGCTCATCTTGGGGAAAGCTGACTTTGATGAGCTAACCTCTTAAGGTTAAGCTTAACCCTTACACATTCTCTTAACCCTTGTGAAATCTGCCAGTCTGGATTTCCCAAGCAAGAAGTGCAGCCCTCCCAAGAGTATACTTTGCTGTTGTGGGTCTTGGGTTGAAGGCAAGGGAAGGAGACAAGCATGCCTGGCCAGCGGTCACAAGATTTGTTTCTTCTTCCTGAGTCCAGAGGGTGAAGGCTTTGACTAGATAGAATAAATCATTGGTTTCATCCTGTTTGACTTTGTTCATTCTGAATTCATAGCGGCTCACAATTCCTTTTACAGTTTTTGGCTGTGCCCAGATCTTGGCCAGAGGTGGAAAAGAAAATCAGACCTTGCTACTGTTATAAACTACATTTCCAGGTAGGGTAGTTAACCTCATGTAGAAATAGTAGTTCTTCCTAAAGGTTGTTTATTAGATTAAAACTTAAGTTATATGACAGGTTTTCTGGAAATTTTAGTGACAGTACGGGTATCAAACAATGCGAAACTCCCAAGAATAACAGGCAGTTTTGTTATTAGAAGTTTAATGTGACACGAAGGTTGCTGACAACAGACTCCTTTACATTTTTCAAATTAGTAAATCAGGCTAGACAATTTTCAAGTGTGGATATATGCAGTAGACACATTTGAGTAATGTACTGTGTGAGCATTTAGATAATGCTGCAAAAATGCTTTGCCATGTGAAGGAATAGTTTGGACTATGAAATCGAAACAGTGCTTACAAATAATCTTTTGTCATCCATGTCTAACTGCTCACGTGTCTCTGCACCCCTCCCCAGATAGAGGCATATCTAGTATGGTTTGTAATATTTACATGGAGAAACAATACAAGAGTGGGGTAAATTTTGAGACTTCTTTTTATCAATACTTATGTTTGCAAAGTCAGCATAAAAACTGTGTACTTTTCCTCTGCTTCTGTACTGCGTATTGGCTTGCAGTTGATGGGTAGATGTATTTCATACATGGTACATTTTAGCAAGCAAAGTATGTTACAGCCAGCGTAGCATACGTGTCCTGAGTTCACTACTTGTTGCTGGTTCAGGAAGAAAAAAATGGCTCTTCACAGTGGACAGGTTCTGTTATTGATCAGCACCATCCAGAAGTTAACTAGAAATCCTAATGTGTGACTTGAGAAGAAAGGGATCCCCACAATACCTTTTTATCCCAGAGCTCAGCTCTCCAAATACTGTGGAGGAGGAGAAATAGTGAGTCTTTTGTCTCCCTCCCAGCCCCCAAGCAAATCCTGCAATTACTGCTGTCTTAAGTTTGAAATCTTGCTTTTGGTTACTCCAAAACTGTCAAAGGCTTTTTTCTTTTTTTACTAGTAGGTTTCAATTTTTTTTTTTAGGTATTTGTTCATTATTGTAGTAGTAAAGTGTGGTTATCTTGCTGTCTGGTGTTCAGCCAGCACAGTCCACTTTTTGCTTCAAATGACACTGGACGCTTTCAGTGCTGTATGTTCTAACAGCGCAGCAGGTATTGTTAATACACTAAATACCTTGTATTCTGCTGACAGTTGGGTTATTTTCAACCTCAATATTGAAAGCAACAAGACCATTAAATGAAAAGCCTAAATAAAAGGTCACGTTTTCGTTTCCAGGAGGCACTGAATCACGATGGAGGGGCAAGATAGGAAACTCCTTCACATGGCCACGTATAAATAAATTTCTGTCCTTGGTCCAACCAGAAACTCTTTTGAGAATGTCACGAATCTTGGCAATACTCCATACAGTTCCATGTAGCCACTTCATTCTCCTCTCATCTAAGGAGCCAGTAATTAATTTATCAATTTTAGTTTTGTGCACAATCTTACTTAAGCCATAACCCTTTCCCAGAAAAAAGTGGGTGTAGATTCTTTTCTTTCTGGTAGGAACATCTTTCATCTTGATGTCATATAAACGTTTCAGGGTTTGAAGGGCTGTGTTTAGAATTTCATCTTTATCTGGATTAGGCTCCTTGTCTAAGGCCTCATCTGGCCAGTACAGCAAGGTGAGCAAAAAATAGGCGCTTGCTGGAAATGGTCTCTTTCCTTTAAAGAATCTTACACTGAGGTCACGAAGAGCTTGTGGTGGAAGAAGTTTGGCTGATCCTGGTGCTAAGCATGCCAGTGTGATGTGGCACAAAATGTAATTGATCAGATCGTTGTCCTCCAGCCTGTCCCGTAGCGGGTTCTCGGTATAGAAGCTAAGGATCTTTTCTAGCTTTTCAGCTGACCTAGTCTCTTTCTTATCTGTTAAGAATGACAGGATATTAGTGACACTACCTCCGCCACTCTTATAAATATTCATGCGTCTGATCAGCGAGCTCTCAACGGCACTGTTGCTGTCCTCAATAAGTGATGTTGAGACGAAGAACTTGGCATATACCTCAGACTGTCTTTTTAGCCATTTTCTGGGATTATAAATTTGTTCTTCCTTTTCATCTTTTTCATCTTCCTCTTCCCTCTCGTGGTTCTTATCTGTTTGGAAATAACTTAGGTCTTCTGAAATCCATTCCAGAGCATTGTACAGATTCTGGCGTAAGCCTTTTAGGCGGGAGTGAAGCCTTGCCCATGTTTTTTCAATGTCTTTAGGAATGTAATCTGTGACCAGGTATTTCACAAGCTCAGAATATTCTCCTTCTGGACTTCTGTGAAATATATGGACTGTGGACAAAAGCCTAAGGAGACGACATCCTACTTCTACTTCTCCAAAATAGCCAGCGTTGTTCATACTGTCACGTTCTGCTTTTGCAGCCCGTTGCGCAGCCCTGAAGCATTTCATAGCTTTAAGAGCCATCTCTATCTTTGGAACGATGCTTTCAGGAGTGTCCTCTTGTGTCATTTTATCCACAGTGAAACTAAACCACTTCCTGTAGACTTGACCTTCTGTATCTAAAATGTAAGAATCATTTGGCAAATGAAATTTTGCAACCCCTGCCCAATATTCTGCATCTTCAAATTTTTCATTGTTGTAATGCAGTCTGGCAAGCTGCTGCGCAAAAAAAGGATCTTTTCCAAGGAGTTCATATGCAGCTTTTAAAACAGCAATAGCTTTTTCACAGTCTTCAGCTTTACAGACATGTTCAATGAACGGGGAGAAAAGAGTGTCGGTATTGTCACCTCTGCTTCTTTTATCACGTCGAATAAACAGATCTCTGATGAACTTTATGAATTCCTCTCGCCCGAATCTGTTTTCAAAGAGCGTCTTTTCCTGAAGAAGAGTCATTGCAAGTTGACTCTGAGGTTCATTCCCTGAAAGCTGATAAAGAATTTCTTTTGCAACCAGACAGTGTATTATCTGAACGGATGAAATATAGGTGGTGCTTTCCCTTAGCTCAATAAAAATCATTCTTACTTGTTCACTCAAGTGACTTTTGAAATCATATGCTCTTGCTTTCCTTTCTGTATATACCCCTAGTCCCAGAAAAGCCTCACAGTGCGACAGTGAAACATAAGAATTGGGTACATAAAAATTAAGCAAAGCCACATAACACATCAAGCACGTATCACGAGAATAACGGTCTATGTCTTGCAATATGTGCCCTACAAAGTCTCTCACATACGCTTCATTGAACTCCTCGCACATCAGGACAAACGTAAGTATGAATTCTGGCTTGACATCTTTCTGCTTCAGTTTTTCAAGTTTGGTTCTGAACAGGCTTTTTTCTGAGTCAGTCAGCTTATGAGTGACAGCAACTGTGTCCAGTGGAGAGGCTTTGCAAAGCCTTTCAGGGTCATTGGATCGTCTGCAGCACATGATGATGAAGTAAGGTCTGGGGGAATTAATTTTCCTAGTTGCTACAGCATCCATTAACTCATTCCTTAGTTCTTCTAAATAGTCTTCATCATAATCCTCAATCAGGAGGAGCACAGGAAGACAATGACTGATTTCTTTTTCTTCATAGTCTCTAAATGCAAGTGCATGCTCACAAACAGTTGCAGGTGAATACGAGACTTTGATAACAGCACATCTTAAGTCCTTTCTTCTTTTCCATAGGACTTGCCGTGCTATTGTGCTTCCACCACTTCCAGGATGGTGAAATATCTTCAGTTTAGCCACAGAATAGTTGAGTCTGCTTCCTTGTAAAATGTCATCTAGGAGCTTGCTAGCATCCTTACATGCTTCGCGTTCGATGATTTCCCCACAGCGTCTCTTATCAGCAAGCCAGAAGTTTTCCCAGATGATTTTTCTCCCTCGGTAAAAATTTTGTTCTATTTCTTGTATTTCTTTTTCAGTCAAAAGATCTAATTTGATATCATCACATTGGTCAATGCAAAGGATTTCTAGGGAAAACAGTTTCTCCTCTTCGAGTGAGGGAAGTGTACATAGCCCCCTAGTGGAAACGGGCAGGTGTCTGGGTTGTGCTGTGCAAGGCAGCATTGATTGGATGGTGGCGTCTACGTGACTTAATTTCATGCCCACAATACTGCATTGTTCCAGCGTCTCAATGCTGCAGGATGCCTGAGCCAGGTTAGCCCACTTCCAGTAATTTTCTCTGGACTCTGAAATGCAAACGATGTATTCTGCACCGTTCATCTCTGTATAGAATTCCTGAAAAGTGTCCACAAGTGGTTTCTGCACTGGTGATAGCAATAGGAAAAGCACAATGAAGGACCGCTTTGGCAGGATTTCGTCACAGATACGAGTAATTGCTTTCTTAAGGTATTTCTTTTTTGTTCTAATCCATGTATTTTCATCACAAGCTTTCTCATCCCCGAGGAAGTCACTGCGCCCGTTGCAGAATATCCAGCTGGTCTGATCAAACAGGCACAAGTGTTTCTGAGAGGGAGGGTTGCCAGTCTTACTTTCATTGGAAAAATCCTGTAAAAAGTAAGACCTTGTTGCATGGTGTTCTTTGTACTTGCTGTACAGCCCTGACACGTTGGAATCTTCATCGAAGTCAAAGACGCAGAAGATGTTCAAGTGCATTAAAAAGTTGATGTAGTTGAGATTGTCCTTGTCACATCTGTTAGTGACAAGGATGTACCGTAGGGAATCATCCATATAGCTTTTGCCATCATTTAGTAGAATTGATAACTTCCTTCCTAAATTTTGAGATACTTCTGTATGTATTTCTGTGCTGGAGAACTCAGCTTTTTCTCTTTGAGCATCCCGGTCTTGTAAACCCTGAATAAAAGTAGCTAGATCGTTGTGCTTTACAGGTTCAGATTTTGCTCCTAGCCTCTGATAGAGAGCTCGATCTTTTGTCAGGATCACCTTCTGGCTGCCTTCGTTGTATTTTGGCAAATACACTTCAAAAAATCTGTTCTTTACTAAACTGGATGTTGGTTCAATGTCAACCTCCACCACAAATCTCTGTTCCTGAGAGTCTTTCGAAATCACTTCAACAAAAACAGGTGGGTGAATACATTTCCTTGCAATTTCTTGTACGTTTTCGTCAAAACATTTTTCTATATAATCCAGTGCATCGACATAGTATTCTCGCTCTTTGACCTTTATGCCAATGATCTGGCCATGTTTCCAACCCCTATCCTCAACACTGTCCATGATACCAAAATGTATGGTGCCATTTGTTCGAATGTTCATGCAGGCTGAAGCAAATCTGATCACTTCGCAGGCAAATTTTGATTGCAGTTGATTTCTGTCCAGCTCTGCAGCGACGGCAAAAGATTTATATTCGTGGCAGGGAGCGATTAAACCATTGACTCCTGATTCTGGAGCAAGAACTCTGTCTTTCACGTATTTGAAATCAGTATCTTGACTTCTAAATGGTCGACAGTTGCTGAGCTCTAAAACTTCATCAGTATTTTTAAGTTGGGAGTTGTTACTTCTCCTTTGCCTCCTGCCCGAAGTAGAAGCTGTGTTGTCTCTGCTAGTTTTATCTGATGGACCACAGCTGTCTTCTCTTGAAGTTTTCTGAGCAGGGGTGTTTCTGGGCCTTACTGGATCCGTTTGCACATCAGCTCTGTCAGACGTTTTGCTGCTGGAATGCTTGGCTTGCTGTGCAGTTTCCTGTAGCTGCAGAAGTTCATTTCTCTTGCGGATTAACATGTGAATTTGCCCCCCCTTCATACCTATGCCTTTGAGGAAAGAGTCATCCAGTTCCATCAGTGCTGGACCTGTCACTTCTTCGGCATGTAGCTTTTCTACGTATTCTTTCTTGATTCCAGTAGATTCGAGCCAACATCGGACGTGGTTCTCGTCCCATTCCTTCACAGGTAACGTTCTGTAATCTACAAGTTAAAATTATGTATTAGTAATGCAACTGAAAACTTGTTAAGGTGCTTGACAAGGCGTTATAATCCTTGCAAAACTGGCCATGTTGAATGCTAGATTGAGAAGACAGTCTCACTGTGACTGGTAGAAAGAAAACATGTCAGGTCTGATGACTAAAAGCATTTTTAACCTTAACTAAAAGCAGGAAACCATGAGGGAGGTTTGGAAATGATCCCCAAAGGGAGCTGTGGAAATAACCCAAATTGTTTTTGAAGGGAATGATGTGATAAGGTTACCAGAACTGACAGGCTGAATTCTCTAAGCTAGAGAGGTTTGGGAGATCATTTACCCACTTGAATCTGTTTATATTCTGTTTAAATGAAGATAGCATCAATACAAACCACAAGATGGTGTTAAGAGGACTGATTAGTTCCCCACTAGAAATGAACCCTTAAAATGCAGATATTGAAAAGCAGATTGCACATATAAAGTACAAATTTTGTGAAAGCAGCACGTACCCATTGCCTTGGATGAGGGAAATCCTGCTGTTAGCGAACAAAGCCCTGGGGGGGGGGGAAAAAACAACCTGTTTTCAGACTTACAGTTCAGATTCCTGTGTTAGTTAAGTTGACTAACTTCTGTTTTTTCCCAACCCCTGTACACCTTTTTGGTCCAGTATAGTTTCTGTACCTCTGGCCCAGTGTTGCCAGCTGCACTGCTTCTGCATGCCTGTGCTGTGTGAAGGCAGCTGTTTCGGCAAAGGAGATGGGGTTTTGCTGGGGAAGCATGTGCTGGCAGCTGTGCCCATCTAACAGCTACTTCTGTTAAATACGGGCGAAAAGGGAGGCCCAACACTGCTGTGTCCCCTAGATTTCATAGTATCTTTTGCTTTTTATTCCTGTTTTTTCTCACTCACTCTCCCTTTCCCTGCCTCTTGCTCTCATACTCCCCCCCTCCCCTTTTTCTGCATGTAGTCTTTCCCCCTCTGCCTTTTTTTTTCCCCTCCCTTTTTCTCTATATCTCTTCTGGTGCTCACTGGATTTTCCACAAAGCGGCTCAACTCCCTGCTCAACCCAACAGAAGATTTTTTTCTTTTTAATGGGGTGTCCTGGCCTGATACCTGAGGTCTTCTGCCTTGCTCAGGGTCCATTTACAGGGATACAGAGGGACTGCAGCAGGAAATGTGTTAAATGAGCCTGCTCAGGGTAACACCCAAAATCTACGACAATCTGTTGTAATCAGCAGTAATGATCCATGAGCTATGGCCTAGTGAACAAGGGTGACAGCGGAAGGGGCATGGCAGTGGTTGATGTTTCTCTTACTGTAGTGTGACGGTTCAGCTCTGTGCTGGTGCAGGAGGTGTCTGTAGCCTGGCCAGCTCCATCCCTGCGGCTTGTGGTGGTTCAACAGCAGCACTCGCAGCCTCTGAATTCAAGGTGCGGGCAGCATCAAAGGCAGCCGAGCTCCGCGCAAGGTCCCTGCAGTGTCTGAAAGTACAGAGGCTGTAACTGAGGGAAGGTGAGGCACGTGGCTTGGCAAGAGGGGAGTTCAACAGAGGGTGGCGGTTTGGGGAGATGCTGGGTCTAGCAGAGTAGAGGATGCTTGGAAAAAAACTGGCTGGAACAAGTGCATATGTACTGTTCAAGCACCTGGTGAGCCCTGGAGAAATGCTGAGGGCTGACTGAGCCACCAGCTCAGAGCCACTCAGGCCAAAGGGGAACCTGTTACGGGACTGCGCTGGGGTGCCATAGATGTAAGCGGAGCCCTCTGGAATAAGTGTAAACAGGCTGGTTACAAAACTGGGGACTGATTCCGGCTGACATCCAGTGCAGCCTCCCCAGGAAAGGGGGCTAAAACTGTCCCTGAAATACTGGCCATTCAGTGCCTGTGGCCAGCAGTGCACCTCCCAGGGCTGGGTCTGTACAGTGATGGCTTGGGGTGAACCCCGCCCCGCACTTGCCGTCCTGCCCCACCCTGCTGTCACAGCTGACGTCAGGCAGCGTTTTGGGAGAAAACGAAACTTAACGAAGAACAGAAACTAGGGTGGAGGTTGGGCAGCAGCGGGACTGTGCGGGGGAAGCGTGGCCGGGGCCGCATTGCCCCGTGCTGGAGGGGAGCTGTAAGCCCCCTCCTCCCCCCCCCTTTTTAAGAGCAGCCTGGGGTGCGGGAGTGCGCGGGAGTGCTTGCGTGGGGCCCGCAGCCTGCGCGCACGCTGGGGGCCTGGGTACTATCGGCTGCAGGGGTGGGCAGGAAGGGCTGTACCCGCGGGGCTCCCCCTTCCCCGAGCTGCTCAGATACCCCCTCCCCGAGCTGCTCAGATACCCCCTCCCCGAGCTGCTCAGATACCCCCTCCCCACTGCTAAGCAGCCCGTTGCCCAGTGGGACGGGGCGGGGGAGCAGAGGTGGGAGTGTGGCCGTGCAGGGAGAGCCCCGCTTTTCCGAGTAACCCGCCAGGCTGAGCATAACCTCCCACCGGCCCCCACGCAGGACTAGCGCGGCGCAGGGAGGGCTTACCTTGCGGAGCCTGCCGGTGACTGAGCCGGCTCGTGTGCGCTGCTGCCAGAGCCTGCCTGCTGGGAAAGAGCTTCGAGGGAGGGAGACGATGCGCCAAGCGGCTGGCCTGGCGGCACCCTGACCCTGGGGGTGGCGCTTCTACATGGTCCTACTGCTATTGAAACTAGTAGACGTGCATTCGTGATTAGCTGCCAAGTCTCCACCCCTTCGCCACAGGGCTGTGGCTGGGTGGTGGTGCTTTGCACTCCAGGGGACAGCCTCTGCGGTGGCAAGGGCTGCACCCCGAGACCATGGGCCACACTAACACAGGGTATGTGTCAAGGTGCTTGGGTAGGTGTTAGGTTTTTGGGGGTTTGGTGTGTTTTGTTTTTTTAAAACCTAGGTAGAGCCCAACCCCACCTTATCAATCACCCCATACCAGCCACCTGCTCATGGCAGGCCAGCTCACCGAAGTAAATAAGCAGAGAGGTTGGCAGGGGCTGCAAACAGCAGTGGCTCATCAGCCCTCAGCCTTCCACCTGCCAGCAAAGTTGTCTTACAGGCTTGCTGCTTTCCTGTAAATCATGTGGTCATTTGTTAACTTAGTTTCACACACACAAAAAAAGCCAGGAAAACCCGCTCTGGGCATCCTCGGCCTGCACGGCAATAAAAACCTCTTGCAGCATGCACTCATTCCAGCCATTTTAGTGGCTCTGTTCACCTGCCCAATCAGCGAGACGGAGGTGGCTGTTAGAATAACCTACTGAGGCTCCTGGGCCTTCAAAGAGGCTGGAGGCTCAGCCACACCTGAAAGACGAGGGAAGTGGGGGCACGCATATGAACACACGTGGGTGGGGTATTTTTTTCCTCCATCAGCATCGTGGCAGGAAGGCCGTGGTTACAAGCAGCTCCCTGTTCTTAAAACCAGGCAGGTGCCCTGCCCGGGCGGGCAAGATGTGGCTGCTGCAGGCCCAGGGCGGCGGCAGGGCCCTCAGCCCCGCTCACCCTCTCCAGCCCCGAAGCTGGGTGAAAGCAGTGTGGCTGTTCCCCAGGCACACATCGTCATGAAATGCTGTGTGGGTCGCGTAAGCTGAGTACAAGTCTTTATTTAGTAGACTTATAAAAGACCGTTACATGAGAAGTACAAAAATATGAAATAGGCTTTGAATCTTCTTAGGTAAAACTACCATTTCTTTTTTTTTTTTCAAGCTTCAGAAACATGTAATTTGCACAGTTGGCATCTTAGGTAAATTGCTCTCATACATAGTAAAACTAAGAAAAAAACCTTCCCGTAAAGTAGCTCCAGAAAAGTAGCTGTACCTACCCAATCATACACATTACTGGCAATAATTTAGTAGTTTAAGACACAATGGCACAGTCATACAAATTCTCAGTTTGTAATGTCTCCTTTAATGAAGTCCATCGCAAGATGCAGTATCGCTTTCCTCTTCCAGTTGTTAGAACATGATTAAATATAAACACAACACCAATTAAGACTGATTTGGCATGCTTTATACTTGTGCCACTTGGATTTGATACCACTTTGTAGTAAAAATTAAATAAATATAAATATGTTAAATAAATATATTGTAAAAGAACACCCCGCTTGTATCCTATTAGACCTCAGCATTTCTTCATCCTTTGCGCATGCTTAATGCTTTGTCACAGCTTTAGGGCCAATGAAAAGAAATACTGCATCTTTAAACACACCGCTCCCGTGGCTGTAAGGAGCAACCCCCGCGAACAGAAAATGGGGCTCTTTCACAGCTTTATCGCATCCATTAAAAACACTGCCTCTACGTTCACTGCTCCATCCAGCGCTCCTTTCCTATTCTGCTGCTTTTTGCCCAGGACTTGTCTTGCCTCTGGCTGTTTTATAAGAAAGTAAGGAACACTTGCAGTAGATAAATCATGAGCCTCTCACGGCTGACACCAGTGTATTTTTCTGAAGTTGCTTGTGTAGATCTGTTCTGGTACTGTGATTTAAGTCAAGGACTGTTCAAGCTCTTCCATGAATACTGGTTGATATTCAAACACTGAGGCTTATTTTCAAAGCAGATAAACCTTTAACGGGTTGTGGTTTTTTTTTCAAGTCAGTATTTTAATATAATGTCATTTTATCTGCTCAAGTAAGAGGGACTAATTTTCCAGGGTAGTGCTGATTAAACAGAGATTGTGATTATCCAAAACACAGGAGAGAGTGTACAAACGATTCCCTTTACCATCACTGTGGGGTGCCTAATGCATCATGTGGCGGTAGTGCAAGGCAGGTTCTGATGCTGTGCTACAACTAAGAGGCTCCTTTTGCTGATCCCAGTCCCACGTGATTATAGGATTTCAATCACTGTATTTTGATTCTTTGTAATAAAACACATCAGTTAGCTATAAAATCACATACAGTCAGGCATATTGGGTGACGGTTATATCC
This sequence comes from Phalacrocorax carbo, assembly GCF_963921805.1. Classification (NCBI taxonomy): domain Eukaryota; kingdom Metazoa; phylum Chordata; class Aves; order Suliformes; family Phalacrocoracidae; genus Phalacrocorax; species Phalacrocorax carbo. The sequence continues at coordinate 5,419,064 of NC_087528.1, forward strand.
AGCCTTTGCCCTCTGTTTTCACTGTCTTGAGAACTGCCTTGGAATAACTCCATCACCAGGGTTCACTGCTTTTCTGAAGTTACCACCCGCTCCTTGGGCTCCTACCATCTCCTGATCCAGCGCAGGCAGAGGTACAAGGCACTTTTTGGAAGCTTGGTTTCTTCAAAGAGAGAGAATCCAGCTCTTTGATCCCACTTTTCCTGGCTAAAGGTAGGCCTGTTTCACAGCCCTGTGCTTCGAATGTTGGTCCCAGAGAAGAAAGCTCCCTCCCTCTCCTTTCAAACAGTGTCTCCTGCAAGGCTCAGCTCTGCAGAGTCCTGATTATAGTAATGCTGAAACAGTCTTTCTTGGCAGCAGATATGCATAGCATTGTAGGTGTGTAGGAGCAGGTGAGGGAACCGAGCTGTAAAGTAACACACAAAATCATCTGGGATGGAGCCCAGGGTCTCCTGCACTTCGGGAGGCAGCTCTCTGTAATGGTGCTTCTGTAACAGAAAACAGAACAGGGTAAAACTCAGAGGGTATGTCTTCAAGGTTCCTCTTTTAAATAGATCTGCCTTTTTCATGGCCGAGGTAACCTTGTCGTGGCCTACAGTGAAGGAGCTCAACACCTAAAACAGGGTAAGACAGACACAGACTGGCAACAACCAGCAAAGGGAGGCAGAACCATAGTGTGTGTGATGCTTACGGAAAGAAGTCTTTTACCTTATTTCTCATTGCCCTCAGAAGATCCCGTACTGAGCCTCCTTTATAGGATCTGAATTTTCGAAGATCTGCAGAAGAAATTATAAAATTTCTTTTTGCGTCTTGATGCCATTTTAGTTGCTGGCCTCAAAAGGGAGGAAGGTAGGCATGCCTTCAGTCACACATCCTTACAGGTGTGTTTCAATATATAAACATGTACTTTGAAAAAAATATTTTGCTGACCAGTAACAGTCACGTGCAAACACAGACAGTGTTATCCTTCCTTTCCTGTCCCGGAAAACTGGGACCAACAGCACGTAACCCCTTTCCACTCTGCTAAAACTCAATCCATTACCTGTCTGAAGAGGAACAGTGATGTGCTCTCTCCAGTCCATTTTCACCACCTCTCTTCCGCCTCTTTCTAATTGCTTGACTATTGGACCATCTAAAGACTCTTTCTCTATCCGGTCACTAACATCCTGAAAGAGACATTCAGGTTATTTCTAGCTGTATTTCCCAGCTTTTCCCAACAATTTAAAATTGCTGCTTCTGCCCAATTACAGCCTCTCCTGATAAGAGAGTTCTGATTCTGCTTTACCCATGACAAAGTACAATACAACGCATTATGCTTGGGACAGGGATACAGATGTTTCTTAAATGATGATGAGTTTCATCATCTGCCAAAGCCTTTTAATCACAGAGTAGAAGGTAAGGCTGGAAGGAACCTCAGCTCCTCAGCCAGTTCCCACCCCACACCAGGATTATGTGTGCACCTTCACTGCAGTAGGTTGCCCTGCTCTTGGAAACCTGCCTGGCAACATGTTCTCCTGCATCGCTACTGTAGCTGTGAGACACCTTCCTCACCCCAAGTTAAGTGGGTAACATCATGTTCTGGCCCCCCTGTAAAAGATCATCTGTAAACTAAGCCAATTTCTTAAGAGACACCACCTAGGTATTACAGCTTTGCTTCCTTGTTCCTTACAGTAAGGTTGTGGATCCTATCACCTCAAACAGCCACAAAGCTAGGGGAGACTGATGTCAAGGTTTGAGGAATGTCCACAAGAGTCCTTAGAACGGAAAGAATAGAAAAAGTCAATACAAACCTGAAAAAACTGGAGCTGTTTTTCCAAACTCCAAAAGAATGGGTGTTTCAGCACACAGCTGGCAGACGGACGTTTCTGAGGGTCCATGTTTATCATTTGCTCTATTAAATCACGAGCAACTATGTCTTCTGCAAGGAAAAGGGTGATAATTCTTAGGCCGCAGGGAAAGCTAATGTTTGGTACTTTAGAAAATCATTACGTTCTCTAATGTCCTCCAAGACAATCCTGAACACCAGCCCCACCAGCTCACGTACTGCCCTCATCGATGTGCTGGGCAGCCAACAGGAAGTCAGAGCTGTTGAATCAGTGCGATTATGAAGATCAAAGTTCAGCTCTTTCCTGCCCTTTAAATACATGAGATAACTCTACAGTCAAGCTTGCAGGGTGCCAAATTTTGTATCCCAGAGATACTTTGAGGTACTAATTCTATGAACTTTAGGAGCTTTACTTCAGGCATACTTTTGGAGTACAACTTTCACCACTGCCAGGTCGGGAATCACGCTGGGTCATAGTTCTGTCATTTCTGTTGGTATTTTAACATCCATGGAAAGTTCACTAACCGCTGTAGTGCTTTATGTTTACCATGCTTTTCTTACCATGCCTCCCTGCATTTAAGGACTCCAGGCTATATGCACCCAGCAGAATGTTGGCTTGCCGCTGTAGAGATTTGCCAAAGGGGTGGCTGCCTTCAGACACCACATAATAAAAGACACAGCCAGCTGAAAAGATGTCCACGGTATATGTCTGCAAATAAACAACCCTTAATAGCAATAACACTTTTCCCCCCCACCAAAGACTTTGAGGTGTCATCATGGGGCGGTTATTTTGCATGTAAGAGCAGAAGAAAACTTTTCAGAATCACATATTCAGCTGCAAGGCAGCATGAATGTGGGTTGGACTGGGTGGCCTTTAAAGGTCCTTTCCAACCCAAACCATGCGATGGTTCGCTGAACGCCCAGGCATCAAGTACTGCTTATCTTGGAGTGACTGCAACAGTGTGCCACCTCTGTTGGTTGTGCTCCTTCTCCTGGGGGAGCCTGGCGGACAGATGAAGACTTACAGGGTTCTCTTTGCAGTCTTCACTCAGCATCTCTGGGGCAATCCACCCTTCGGTGCCTGGCACCCCCGACCGACGGCTAAAGCTGTGCCTGCCCACTGCCAGCTTCTTGCACAGGCCAAAGTCTGAAATCATCGCTTTGACTTTCCCATGGGCGTTAGGCATCGAGATGAGGATGTTATGGGGCTTCAGGTCTCTGTGGACTATTATAAACAACCATTTATCCACTCTAGGCAATCCGAACGATATTTGTCAATTTTTAATGCATTTGTATTGTAAACTGTTCACAAGGCTGAGCCACCGTTTGTTCAATCCAAGCCCTTACCTCAAACTATTGTCTTTGGTAGAGGCTCATCACTGTTTTTATCTCATCACCACTAGTCGTAATGTTTAACATGACTTCCATCCCAAAAAATGCAGCACCCTGAAAAAATGCTTTACTACTCCAGTGCAGCAGAACTTGACAGGAACAAGGCTGGTGCCAAAGGACAGACACTATGGCTGCCAGCGTTAGGTGGAGCTCCTACAACTCTTCTGGGATTGAATAAACAAGCTCCCAGCACCAGACCAGTTACTCTTCTTTTTTTTTAGTTAAGAAAATGTACCACTCTCCATCCAGTACTGAAACAAGAGGCATTCTTACCAATGCTAAGGGAGTGCAGGTAAGCAAGACCAGATGTCGTCTGTTGCAGGAGAGCGATGGGTTGTAAGCCATGGTGGCTGAAGGCCTTCTGCTCGACATACTGTACATTACAACAGAAAAACAGAACGTTCAGCCACAACATTGCTTATCATTACCCTCTGCATAAACAGTAGGTATATCCTCTGAGCCCTCCCCCAAAAAAGGTTAGACTGGGTAATAAATTGTGTGAGCTGGTAACACGCATAAACTCTTCCTGTTTGGTGGTTTTTGGTTTTGTTTTTTTGGCTGAGGGTGATGATCTCTAAAATGTCATTCAGAGCCAGAATTCTACAGAGCACTGTGCTCCAGAAGCAAGAGTAGAGGGTCTTCAAAGTCTGGATGGTAGGAGGGGGAGGATGACTAGAAGGGAGTCCTTCACAAGAAAGAAAAAAATCAAAGGACAAAAGCTTCTGTCCTTAAATCAGTACAGGGTTAGTGATGGCTTTCTAAAGGCCTGAAACCGCCTCTGCCGTAGGAAAGTGTAATTGTCACAGAGGTGACGGCAGCAGGAACTACATCATCTCCTATGGCAGGCACTTAAGTAACCTCCAGGCAGAAGACTTTCACAAGCACTGTTGGTTTGCAAGTGAGCCCTCACCTCCTGTAAAGTGGCAGCACACAGCTCGATGGCTATGTACTGAAACTGCCGGTCCTTCTCTGTGCAGAAATAGCGGATCACGTTAGGATGCTCATCTGACTCTCGCAGCAGCTGTACTTCACGGTCTGCAAAGCTGAAGCACTCAGGAAGAATTCTTTTCACTGCAACATCGCGGTTATCAAAGGTCCCTCTACAGACAGGAAGGAAAACCACATCAACCTGCACGTACAAAGCCAGTGACAGCAGAAGACATTTTACAGAGGCACATTAAAGCATTTCTCATGCTGAAACCAGATATGTTTTTGCTGGTTTTGTCTAGGATAGAGTTAATTTTCTTCACAGTAACCAGTAATTTGGTGAGGCGGGCTTTAAACTGAAGGACTTGGCAGGGGGGGATATCCGTTGTGAAAACGCTCACACCAGCACATCCAACGGGGGAGTAAGTCAGGCCAAGCAGTGTGGTGATAAAGGTTCCTTAGCTGGCTCCCAAGAGGTGAAACAGCAGAGTAATCACCTCAAGTGTACGTATACAAATGCACGCAGTCTAGGTAACAAACAGGAGGAACTGGAGCTCCGTGCCCACTCAGAAGGGTATGACATCATAGGAGTAACTGAAACATGGTGGGACACCTCAAACGACGGGCATCGCAATGGACGGTTACAGGCTCTTTCGTAAGGACAGGCAGGGTAGAAGAGGTGGGGGAGTTGCTCTCTACATTAAGGAAAACCTTGAATGTATCAAAGTCAACTACGGTGATTGCGACTGCTCTGTCGAATGTCTCTGGGTTACAGTCAAAGGGGTCATCTCCAAGCAGGACCTCACAGTGGGCATCTGCTATCGACCTCCTAACCATGATGACGAAGCCGATGAAATGATATTTGGGGCACTAAAGCGAGCTTCTGGCCAACAGAACCTTGTCCTGATGGGGGACTTCAGCTACCCAGACATCTGCTGGAAGAACAATATGGCAGCTCACATGTCATCCACCAAGTTCCTGGAATGCACAGAGGACTGTTTCCTGATGCAAATGATAGACGTGCCAAGCAGGAAAGAGGCACTGCTGGACTTGCTATTGACAAACCGCGAAAGCCTGCTTTGTAATATCTCGGTTAGTGATAGCCTTGGCTGCAGCAACCACAATATTATGGGGTTTGGGATCCTGCTGAGTGTGCTGAAGGTCAGCTCTAAGACAAGGGTTCTGGATTTTAGAAGAGCAAACTTCAGTTCACTCAGGGCTCAGTTGGGAAGGATTCGTTGGGAAGCTTCCATGGAAGACAAAGGAGCTGGTGATTGCTGGGAGTTCTTCAAGAACTCCCTATGGAAAGCACAAAGCCAATTTAGCCCCTACAAAGGAAAGGGAAGTAAGCAGAGCAAGAGGCCCCCATGGCTCAACCATGACCTCCTGGGTCTACTCAAATCCAAAAGGGAGGCATACCAGAGATGGAGAAGTGGAGGATTATCTGTTGAGAGCTACAAGAGCATAACCAGAGTGTGCAGAGATGCAGTTAGAAAAGCAAAAGGCTCAGCTCGAATTGAAACTGGCTGTAGATGTGAAAAATAACAAGAAAGGCTTCTTCAGACATGTCAACCATAAGCAGAAAAAGAAGGAAAACATAGGCCCACTGTTAAACAGAAAAGGAGAGTCAATCACCAATGATGCAGAAAAGGCAGAGGTCCTCAACACCTTCTTCACCTCTGTCTTTATCAGCACTGTTGGGTACCAGGCTTTGGGAACGAAATTGCCGGTTGATCCTAACACTGACCCACCATCAGCGAAGGAAGAGTTAGTATATGAGTTACTACAGGAGCTTGACCCCTACAAATCAATGGGCCCTAACGCCATCCACCCGAGGGTGTTGAGAGAGCTGGCTGACATCATTGCAAGGCCACTCTCCAGAATCTTCGAGAAGTCGTGGAGAACGGGGGATGTCCCAGAGGGCTGGAGGAAGGCAAATGTTACCTCTATCTACAAGAAGGGCTTGAGGGAGGATCCGGGTAACTATAGGCCCATCAGCCTCACTTCAATCCCTGGGAAAGTTATGGAATGAATCCTCCTGGGGCCGTCACAAGTCAATTGAAGCACGTGATTGGGAAAAGCCAACACGGCTTCACTAAAGGCAGATCGTGCTTGACACAACCTGGCGGCCTTCTATGACACAGTGACTTGCCTGGTTGCCATGGGGCGGGCGGTGGACATTGTCTACCTGGACTTCTCCAAGGCCTTTGATACAGTCCCCCACAGTCTCCTCCTGGAGAAATTAATGCGTTATGGCCTAGACAAGTGGTCTGTGCAGTGGGTGGGGAACTGGCTGACAGGCCGCACCCAAAGGGTGGTGGTAAATAGCTTCTTTTCCAAGTGGTGACCTGTCACAAGTGGAGTCCCCCAGGGATCAATATTGGGCCCAATGTTATTCAATATCTTTATAAGTGATCTGGATACCGGCATCAAGTGTAGCCTGATGAAGTTTGCTGATGACACCAAGTTGAGTGGGGAAGTAGACACCCCAGAAGGAAGAGATGCTCTGCAGGGAGATCTGGAGAGGATGGAAGAGTGGGCCAGCAAGAACCTTATGAAGTTCAACAAGGAGAAGTGTAAGATCTTGCACCTGGGAAAACATAATCCAGGAGCGCAGCAAAGGCTGGGATCCACCTGGCTGGAGAGCAGCTCTGTGGAAAGGGACCTGGGGGTCCTGGTGGACAGAAAGCTCAACATGAGTGAACAGTGGCTGCTGCGGCCAAGAAGGCCAACAGGGTGCTGGGTTGCATCAAAAAGGGCATCACCAGCAGACGGAAAGAAGTCATCATCTGTCTCTACTCAGCGCTTGTCAGGCCACACCTGGAGTGCTGTGTACAGTTCTGGTCCCTGCTGTACAAAGAGGATGTGGCCAGGCTGGAAGGGGTCCAGAGAAGGGCCACCAAGATGATCAAAGGACTGGGAAGCTGCCATATGAGGATAGGCTGGGAGAGCTGGGTTTGCTCAGCCTTGAGAGAAGGAGGCTCAGAGGGGATCTCATCGCTGTGTACCAGGACTTCAGGGGTGGCTACAAAGAAGATGGAGACTCCCTTTTTACATGGAGTCACATGGAGAGGACAAGGGGGAACGGACACAAGTTGCTCTTGGGGAGATTCCGATTGGACACCAGAGGGAAATTTTTCACAGTGAGGACAGTCACCATTGGAATAATCTCCCCAGGGAAGGGGTTCACTCAGCCACGTTGGACACCTTCGAGAGCCATCTGGACAGGGTGCTGGGCCATCTTGCCTAGACTGTGCTCTTCCCAGAAAGGTTGGACTAGATGATCCCTGAGGTCCCTTCCAACCTGGGATTCTGGGATTCTGCATATGAGGCTGCGTTTTGGATTTGTGCTGGAAACAGTGTTGATAACACAAGGATGTTTTAGTCACCGCTGAGCAGGGCTTACACAGAGCCAAGGCCTTTTCTGCCCCTCACCCCACCCCACCAGCGAGGGGCTGGGGGGCACAAGGGGTGGGGAGGGGACACAGCCGGGACAGTGACCCCAACTGACCCCAGGGATGTCCCACACCATATGGTGTCATGGTCAGCACATAGAGCTGGGGGAAGGTAGAGGGAGGGGGGGATGTTTGGAGTGATGGCATTTGTCTTCCCAAGTCACCGTTACATGTGACGGAGCCCTGCTGTCCTGGAGCTGAGCACCTGCCTGCCCACGGGAAGGAGCGAATGAATTTCTTGTTTTGCTGTGCTTGTGTGCGTGACTTTTGCTTTACCTGTTAAACTCTATCTCAACCCACAAGTTTTCTCACTTTTAGCCTTCCGATGCTCTCCCGCATCCCACCAGGGACTGGGGGTGAGCAAGCGGCTGTGTGGGGCTTAGTTGCCAGCTGGGGTTAAGCCAGGACAGTCATTAAATATCTCTAAGGGAATTAAAGTAGTTTTTGCTAGTGAAGAAACACTGCATGAAAATGTCCCAGGCACATGCAAAATACTTTTTCAAAAGTTTCATTTCTGTTCTTATTAGATACATGGTTTGGGCTTGGGGTTTTTTTTGTGTGTTTTGTTTTGTTGGTTGTTTTTTTTTTTAAAAAGACCTAATGCAAATAAGACATTCATTGGTCTATCTAATGCTAAATGCATATATTGTCTTCTACCTGTAAACAATTGTCCCTTCAGCACCGTGTCCCAGTACATCTTTTGGGTTAAATGAAATCTTGCCAACCATCACTCTGTTTGCATCTTCATCTGAACAAAAAAACAAGAAACAAGGACTGGTTTAGGATGGGTCAAGGCAGCCTTTTACAACTGTACATCCTTCTGGGCCAGTGCAGAAAACTCTTTCTGCTCACGTTTAAATTAACAACACAGATGATCAAAGCAAGTGAACATCTGCATTTTGGTACTCATGCTGAGTGGGCAAATACTCTCCGGTGACCAAATAATCCAATACACAGAGTCAAACACATTCTGTACTCAACACCTGACCTGAGGTCTGGAAAGATCATGTCTCAAGACAGAATAAGAGACTAGCAGCTCTCAGCAGACAAACTTTCTAGAATGTTTTATAGGTATCTTGTTGAATTTAGGAAATGCTGACGGACAGTTAATGAAGTGGGTTTCCTAGAAGTTCCCCTGAATAGCCTTTGAAGGGACAAAAGAGTGCACAGGAAGATCAGGCAGGAAGGCAGGCTGTGCTGCATAACCCTTCTTGACTCCAGTTAATAATGCTACTATGTATTTTTATTTAAAGAACCTCTCCCTAGAATGGCAAGAGGTTATAAGTGTACACTGCAGTGGACAACATAATCCCTCAAATTGCAGTTATGAACTGGATGTTTTTCTAATCCTGCTCAAAGTTAGGGCATGGCACACCTGCACAGTGTTTTGCAAACAGTCAGACTAAATGAGAATGATGGTCCTTTTCAGCTCTCTGATCTATTAAGTATCATCAATAAGTATTTTAATTGCTGTGCAGTATCATCATACAGACTGGGGAAATACAGAGACTCACAATAAAAGACACTGGATCAACTTTACCTCCATCTTCTTGCTCAGTAGAGAGGCAGCTCCCAACATCAGATGTGGAGATGCTGGAATACGCAGAATGGTTTGATGCTCTGGGGGACATATTTGGTGTGCTGGTAGCTGAGCTCTCTGTCCGTCCATAGGAGGTGTCCAAGAAATCTGCTTCTGGGGGTAGATCACTGGGAGCACGGAAGGGCAGCTTCTGTTGCTGCAAAAGCTGTATCTTCTCTTCCAGCTGATGCTGCCTCTGTTGCTGATGATGTACACTCTGTGAGAAAGGACCTCAGTGCCGTAAGTGGAGTGAAGTTTCTTACAGTCACGGCACAAAAGGGAACCTATAACTATTGGGGTAGCCACGTGCAAAAGGTGGGAGGAAAACTCTCTCGTTATGACACTATCAGCCAAGTAGGCTGGGGAACTTTCACTCACATGATTTCAATTTCATTCTGAACTTCCATTGTAATGCTGAGAAATCACACTGGTTGGTTAATAGGGCAAAAGCTAGCTGCTACTAGGTTGACTAGGGGTCTTTAAACCACAGAAGGATAAAGGCTTTGATCCAAAAGCTGGAAAACCTGACAGCTTCAGGTGAAGAAGAGAGGAGTGAAGCCAGTGTGTTAAGGTTATGTCTGTGAAGAGTAACACATACAAAAACTAGAATTGGTGGGATAAAAAAAAAACCCAACAACTCCAGAGTTGGTACACATGCCCAGAGAAATCACTGTTATGTCAAATTTGTAGCCTTTGCTACCTGCTGCACATCTGTGAGGAGGGGAAAAAAACCCAAACTGTTGTGCACTACTAACTCCTGTATCATTTCTTGGGCTGCAAAATGTTACTGACTCTCTGAAAACTCAAAAGCACATCAAGGTAAGTCAGCATTACCATTGGATAAGTGATGATAAAAGCCACCCAGCCCACAAGCAGGAAAGTGCTGAGAATGATTGTAGCCATGTCTTTCAACATGGAGTCCACAGGAGCCTCTGGCCGAGGGACAGGCCGAGCGGGCTTCTCCTCAATATCCTTCGGAACAGAAGGAGGCACTTCCGTTGAGGAGCCTTCAACGATGTCAATAACCTAAGAAGAAAAGAAAGCTCTGTTAGCCCAATATCCTCATAGTTAATGGAGCATTCATACGCTGCCCTATCTGCTAAATAATTTTGAATAATTTCTAGTCCTACCAAAGTCAAAGGAAGTTTTGCATGGGGGGGAAAAAAAAAAACAAACAGCTGAAAGCCCAAATTCTGAAATCAGGAATGACACATGATCATACCACTGATTCTACATGCTAAGTACATGAAAATCGGACACAAAAGAAGTTAAATAATTCCATATAGCTGCTCTTCTGGGTCGTTCCCCAACTCTACTCCTTTACATTCTTCAATCATCCAGTAAGATGATTATTCTTGTCACAAACCTCTTCAATAGTGGCTTTATCAGAGTCAGCCGGAATCACGTTTTCAGGCCTCTTAGGTAAGTTGCTTGGGAATTTCTCCAGGATCTTTGTAGGGGCAGATAATGGTGTTTCATGGTGCCCTTTAAATAAAACACATTTGTTGAAATAAAAAGTTGTCTCTTTTTATGAAAGATACCCTTGATTTCAGCATCTTTGCTGAAGAGCATATATAAAGTTGGTTTACAAAAGGCTTGAGAACATCACAGAACTCAAAACATTTTTTCCCCCCTATTCTTCCCAAGCAGTCACAGGTATAGTGATCACAATCCTGAAGCGCTCTGCTCAAGCACTGGCTGTGGATTTGGTCCCCAACCATTAGAGGAACATGCATTTTCCCACCTAGCTGGCTCACTCTCAAGGAAATTTTGCTTTGTGATGTGGCCTTGAGGTGAAGATCATGTTCTAGATATGAAATGGTTCTGAAGAGAATGAATCACGCTGCACAAAAAGGAAGCCAGAATTGATCCAGCACTCAGCTACAATTGCTCTTCACACTCCTTTGGCTCGTGCTATCCAAGTAAGTGAGAAGAGGGAGAAGCTACTGTGCTCCCAGCTTTTGCAAGTGGAGTAGACAGAGGAAGACTCTTGCTTGTGTATAAAGCAGGAAAGAAAAGGGAGGGAAAAGACTGAGGGCATGGGTCATTCAACACAGAGGACTGCAGAGAAATATCAACTGTTTAAAGGGAGTTGCCTGACGTATTGCAAGACCAGGACAGTATTAACAAATAAAGGGATCACAGGAAGAGAAAGGCGGCAGTTGATGAATGTTACACCCCGTCCCTGCCACAGAGATCTTATGGCATATATCACTTAAAACTGAACTTCAGACAGTTCTTCATTTTTGAAGCAAAATTGTAAATGCCCTGAAAAGTCAACTCCACAACTTTGGGATTTAGGACACACAGGACAGGCTGACACTTTATTATCTTCAGCCTCTGTGCCTTAATCCTCCATTTGTAGAATGGGGAAAACATGACCCTCTGATCCATTTGATGAGAATTAACATTACGCACAATAAAAAAATCCAAAGGAACCAGAATACAATATTTACAGTAAATAATGAATTATCTATACCCTTTTCCAAAGGAGGTGGGCAAACAAACAATAAACAACTTGCCACATATTGAGCTATGCACTGAATAAAGTGGGGGCCTTGTGAAAAACAGTATGCAGTAATATACTTAAAGACATTAATTGATATGCAAATGAGGACGTATTAGAAACGATTACTAGAATTCAGTAATGACTGCCCGAGTTTAGGCAGTCATTGTGACTGATTTACAGCAGCTGAAAAACAGCTCTGAGGTTTGGATTAGAATTGTCCACCAGATGGCAATGTGACCCTGCAGGAGCGGCAGACCAGGGCCAAGCAAGGGACCTCCGATACCTATTAAAAGCCAGTCGTTCCAATAGTTGAGTTTGTTCTTTTCTTTCAGTCTGCCTGAAAACTTTACATCCGTACTGGGGGTGATAACACACTCGCCATTGTCTTCAATTGTGACTCCTTCTGTTTTTGGACCCTCTAGTAAGGGTATGGCACTGCCGCGGGGCTAGAGAGAGAGATTATTGTTACAATTAAGGAAGCACTGTGTCCCTATAATATTAAATAGGCAATTAAAAAATGGAGATCAAAACTGGTGGGCAATCAAAAATTACTGGCAGCAAAGTCACCGTAAGTAAACACAGCCCTCAGCAACTGCTTCAACAACCTTGGACATTAGACCTTCTAAATTACATGTTGCCTAGGAGATGAGATTACTCTCTCTTTTTTTAGAAAAGTTAAACAAGATCTTTATTTCCTACCTGGACAGCCACAGCGTGAGCAGAACAAAACTGATGCAGTTCCCTATCTATGGGGAGTTGCTTTGATGAACAAACAGCAATTTTAACGTTAACCACAATGCACCAATGATGGCGCATAGCAACCTCTGGTCCACTCCCGCTAAGCTTGCCTGGCACAATTCCTGATGAGCTACAGTTACTTCTTTGCAGCATTTGAAATGATTCCTGAAACATGGTCATGCACTCTAAGGCTTACTGTTAATCGTTTCGCTAAATATTTAATTTGCTATGCATTCCTTGATAGCAATCTGCAATTTAAAACCAAATTTCTGTAGACGTACAGCTTTCAGTATTTTATTTTCTATTTTAACTGGATTCCTTTGCCACTTTACAATGGCAAAGTTGTCTTTATATATATATTTTTATATATGTTTGTATGTATGTATGTTTCCATTTCAACTTTCTTTTAAACCCAGGATGGTACTAATTCTGTTAATGCCCTTTTTCACAGGTGTCATTCAACTCTTGCAGCTCCCAACTTACCACAACAGTTACTCCTTCATGCACCATTGATGGTGACGCATACAAACTTGTGGAGTACTTCCCTACATATAGAGTTGGTCTGGAAAAAAAACCCAGTGTGTGTTAGAAAGAAGCAGACAAATGAATGTTTTACCATCTTAGCTAAAACCCTGGCAACACAATCCTGCATAACTAATGCACGAATTTCTCAAATCATCAGTATTCGTATCCTGAAAAGCCTGGATCTCTAAAATTGTTTTAAGTGCTGCTGTACTATGGAGCCATTCTTTTTAATTATGAAAGCATTATTAGTTGATTATTCACGTCACAAGTACTCATCTGACATAACTCATGTCCTATTTCTGCATTATTCAATAACTGCTGCGCATAATACTGCCACATAAAAACTGCCAGAATGCCACGCACCTTTTTTATAATGTGAAAGGCTATGCATTATAAAAACCAATTCCATTCTGCATTATAAGAAACTATTTAACACAGAACATATGATAAAAGTTATGATGATACATTTCCTAAGTTTAGGATAAGAAATTTTTTTTTTGGTCTCTGCCTTTAGACAGTAATATTTCAAATATGACACAAAATAACAGCTGGAGAACTAGAGCTGCTTTTATGTATTCTTTTCACCATCTTGAAACTTGTAGAACAATCCTTAACTGAATGTATATAAATAAGGTTTTAATGACAAAGCTCTGTCAAATAGTCAGTGAGAACAACAGGAATATTGATGCTCACGTCAGTTTGCTCTTGGTCTCTGTTTCCTTTGGGAAAGGATATTTCCACTTGGTAATGTGTCCAACCTCCCCAGACATGAATGTCAAATATCGCAGAGTTTCTATCCCCACGTTAGTGTGCATAACTTTCCGTAAACCTTCACGTTGCCAGATGTAAAAAGCTACCACAGGAGAAGCGTAATTCTGAATCCACAGTACGTCCCCAGACTCACTGTCTACGGTCACCACCAGTCCATCTCCATTAGACACAAAGTGGGACATTTCTACAATATACAAATATACAGGAGATTATCTGGATTGCTGCAGACATGCAATTTTAATAATACACATAACAGTTGAAGCCTTACATTAACTATGGACTCCATTACACCTTACATTGCAAAAGAATACCTGATCAGCAAATCAGTTGTCAGAATTCGGTTGAAAAAAGTTCAGTTGCAAGGCAACAGCATTACAGTAGCTTTTTCTGGGTGCACCACAGTTCAGGTTTTCTTCCTCTCCTGCCATTTGTCACTAAAATTTAGTCATATCTCCAAAGCTGTACCTTCCCAGCTTCAATTTACCTGAAGCTATCTAACAGGCTTTAGATAGTATGGCATGTAAAGGATAAAAACTGGCAGATGCACATCAACTGCACAAAAATCAGACAGCTTGACCTACTAATTACAGAAAAAAATCAGAATCTTTTTGTCTGTATGCAAAACCCATGGTCAATATTGGGGGGAAGAAGACAGCAAGTAAATTCTTACTGTATTTTATGTCTTCATCAGGCAGAGTAGCTGCATAATCAAAATAGGTGGCATTCCATCGCAGCTCCTTCTTCTTGGTGTCATACATAGTGATCGTGTACTCTGTTAAAAAATATACAGTCTGTGAAGTAAAAAAACCTATGAGAGAATAGAATCAATAACCTCAAATCTGAGACACTCTTCAAAACACCTCACACACCACTTACTGCTCTCTGCATTGCACTTTCCCAATGCTCCTGAGAAATAAACATTTCATAGATGTTAAAAGACAATACCCGATCGACCCCATATACAGGACGCTCAGAACAAGCCCTGCAGACAGCTACTGCCCACACTACCAGCATTTTATTTTTACTGCACAGCTTCTGATGTACTTTGTTTTTCTTCCAAGTTTCCAAACCCTGCATTCTAAAACTCAGGATACCGTGTTCTGTATCTGAACTATCACATTTAAAGAACACATCAGTATAGGGGTTAAAGAACAAGTCTATAATGCTTACTCCTTTTTCTACATGGTGTTGGTCTAATTTTGACAGTTATTTAGAATACTGCATTTGTAATTTCAGTGGATATGCTATATCTCCATTTCCTTTGAACAGATTTTATAAAAGCTGTATTTACAAGAGCAAACTTGGGTTCACAGCTGCTACTGGAATGCACTGTTAAATAGACTATAAATGCCACTTAGTCAACAAGAAGAACAATGGACCGTGCCCACTGCCAAAGTTCAAAAAAAGTTATCTTTCTTTTGCTATAGAGTTAATTTTTCTGTGTACAGCCTAAAACCATAATTTACAGAAGTTTTTCTAAGAAATAAACTTGAAAACCTGAACTGATCACAAGGTCATTTGTTATGATCTGAAATTTTCAAAATAACAACAAATTTTCTTCTAAGCTGCAGAAAAAAAAAGCATATGACCTGTTCTCCCAAGATACAGGAGGGATGTTGATGGGCAAAGACTTTCTGCAAATGAGGAAGTCAAGGTTTGCTGTTTCTCCCCAGTCATGAGGTCAATCACGTACCAAATATCCTGCTTTTTACCTGAAATCATAATTTAAGCCACATTACTATTCAGTTGGAAAACTGCACTTCCATCAGGCTTTTCAGTCTTCTTTTTTCTTTAGTAGGCTCATGAACTTCGCATGAATAAAGTATTTTTAATACAACAATTTCTCACAGTCAGGCTCAGTTTCATCATTTAGCACTACCAGCCAACTCCAAATATTGACAAGAAAAACTAAATCCAGTATTTAGAACGGTAAGTACTACTGGCTGAATTATTTTTCCACACTGATATTATCTAACAGAGTTCTGACTGTAGAAGATCCTGTGAGCTCGCAAAAGAGGAGACTGAAGTTCTAATGTTGACTCCTAACATCCCACTCAAGGCTACGTGAGCCATGACCTTAAATATTTTGATGCTAACACACGTTGCATTTACAAGCTTAAAATAAATGGTTTTCACTCCTTTACTGGAGACATGCAAAGTGGAGAACAAGAAGTAGGTATTGGTCATTCAGGTGATTTAAAAAAAAAAAATAAATTCATCCTGATCCTTCACACATTTTATGGTTGTGATAAGTAATAACTGTCCTTCGTTCTCCTCTTCTTTTCCAAAATCCTTCTGCAACTAGAATGAGTCAGGACAGCGAGCCATAAATTTGTTATTACTTGTAGTATAAATTAACTGCCAACATTTCACATAATGGAGGATGTCTAACTGTGTTGCAGTGGGATTTCTTATTTAATTGTAACAGTCAGGCAGTCAATGACATTTATAAGCAAAAGATGATTTTAAGTAGAATTGATGTTTTGTTGAGAGATATCTCAAGAAACCAAAACACCCCATACAGGCTATTCACTGCTTAGAAAAGCTATTCTCTCCTTCAAGAAGAGTAGCTGATTTCTAATCTTCAAACAGTAATTGAATTCTATATTGATCAGATTTTCTGTCATTATAAAGGTTCATGTAAAACCATAATTAATACCCAAAATAAAGCATATTTCCATGCAGTCTGTCTGGAAGTCTCTACATTTTATAGTCGCTTAACACATTACAATCTGAAAGAGATTAAATTTGAGCTCACCCATGTACAGGATCCCATCTGAACTGCGACAGGGAGATGCTTGCACCAGTTCTGGGATAGTAAATGGAAGCTTCTAGGGAAAAAAAAAAACAACAACAAACAATAAAAGCATGTTCACATTGGTGTGATAGTCCTCACATTGTTCACAGGAAAGAGTGGTCAGAAAACTTTAGAAATCTCAATATACATTTTTTTATTATTACAGTGCCTGAGAACTCAAAATGTCAGGTCAAGGCCCTGCTCTGCAAACCCAGAACAGAGAGAAGTCTGTCTCAGTGAGTTTACAACAGGAGAAATGCATGTAGAAAGGAAGAACTCCTTGCAGCTGAGAGGTCAGGAGGCCAAGACGCTGTGGTTTCAAGGTCTACCATCATCATTTATAAACTGTCTGGGCTGCAACACACCACGGTTTAATTGCCTCACCTATAACAGTATATAATGGCTCTCCACAAGACTGTACAGTAACATTTAAAAAGGCCAGATATCTTCAATCAAATGAAACTGTTGAGAGGGGGAAGCATGAATCACCAACTGTAAGAGTTCTTGAGGTACTGCCAAGCCTGTATTGCACTTACAAAATGGGTGACGATCCCTACTAAGTTTTGAGACTTTTTCGGGATGAGGTCACAAGCACAACAGACAAACTGCACCAACAATGAAGATCAGGCCTTTGCTAAGTTTACTAGAATATGCTAAAATCACTCCACTCTTGCTTAAACTTTTATAATAGTGATTCTAAACAGAGATTAAATTACTTCAATTGAAAAAGATAAGAGATTAACAGAATAAAGGAATAGATTAAAATAGATTGCTGTTCCTGGATTCACCCAGGAAAAGAACCAAGAATCATTGTGCAAGTTATGATCTGGCTGCACTGCAGGGCGAGGGGAGTAGTGAGTAAATACTAAAATATTTAATAATATTGAAGTTCTTAAGGGAAATCATATCAGCTGCCAGAGAAAAGAAACTTGTGGGAAGACAAACATTTTATCTGAGTATTACCACAAGGTTTAAAAATTAAAGTCCAATGTTAGCTAATGTGTGTGGGTTACATGGATTGGCAACTACTTTGAAAAGGTTCAGCATTTTTGTCTGCTTACTAAATCTTATAAAGACATCTTCTAAAGGTGTCAGCACAGAACATATATTAATCCTGCTTTTTGGCAGATGGTTTTAGAAAAGTATTTGGGTGAAAGTGATTTGAATTATTCTGGGTATACCTTTCCTATCAAATCGTACAGAGATTATTCAGTATTTGGATAATACCACATATATTTTGCCATCATCATCATTTTAGCAAGTTTCAGAAAAAACAGACAAAACATGTTGTTCATATTTTCAAGCGGAAATTATTTCCTGAAAATCACAAGAAAGGTGGCAACTTTCTGCTCTATTAAAAAAAAAGTATGCTTTCAGTCTGAAAAGGGGCTATCAACATAACATAGGGCACTGTCATTCCAAAACCTTGTATCCTAACACTGGCAGAGACCACAGACACTGGTTTTTGGCTAGTCTGATCAAGCTTTTCCAAGAAACTGCTGCATTTCCCTTCAGCTGTACAGAAGCCTGCAAAATTTTACAGTACTGTCAAGAAAGCAGAAAGTTCACTGCGGACTCACCCTTCGATTAGGGCACTTTTCTAAACATTATCAGAGGACGGAATTGAAAAAATATACTTACAGTCAAGCCTTCGCTATTCTTGCCACCAAGCGTATACAAACTGCCATCATTTGGGTCTGGAAGAAACGCTGGCCTAGGATTTAAGCAGCAATTATAAATGATAAAAAATGTACTGTGCTTCTCAGAGAACAGGAAAACAACCAGGGTCAATATGGGCTTTACAGAGAAATTAATCTGACATCGAATTTTTTACTTTGTATTATCCATTTCCTGACGTTTCATTTATTAATTGTGAAAATGAAAGCATATAAAAATGTTTCAGAACTGATACAACATAAGATTATTAATACATTTAAAAATTCAAAGATCCAAACGTGGCAGTCAATCACTTGGGCGAAAGCTTTGAAACAAGATCTGTATGCTTGTAAAATGCCACAGGATTAAAAACAAACCGAACAAAAAAGAGAGCATAAGGAAGGCAAGGAACAATAAAAGAGTTGCCAGAACTAAGTCCATTTGAGAGGTAAAGGCAATCCCCCCACCCAAACTACAAGAAAAACCGAAACAAACCCCAACATCAAGAACAAACCACAAAACAAAAAGGATGTTATCACTGACTTCAGAGGTATAAAGTCAAAGCCCCAAATTCTCTAGTTAAATGTGAGTCTGCTATGCTGGAGGAACTACTCTGAAGTAACAGCTTGAGGGTTTCATTTTAAGATTCTGGTAGTGATGGTGGTTGGGAGTTTCCTATGCTTCACTATTTTTAGTCTTTAATTTGAAGAGAATAAGTAGTACAAAACCCAGAGATCACTCCCTAACTGTTTCAGAGCTGCTCGATTCAGACCATAGGAGTTAGCACATTTGATCTCTAAACTTGAGTAAGGGCTTGAGAGAACAGTCTGCAGACAGGACGTTTCTTCTTAGCAATACAAATAAGGGAATTATATGCAGCTAATTATATCCTTTCTGTATCTGCTCTCTAAACCACATTAAATTGACTTATGCAAGGTATGCAACTTTTCTAGAACATAGATCGTTTTGGTTCAAATTAAACCAAATTTCAAGATATCAGTGAAAATCGAGCAAGCAGTAAATACGATAGACAAAACAGACTTACTCTTCCACATGTATTGGCACCTGGAGTACAGGATCTGCAAAAACAGAAGAAGTCATAATACTGGCAATTCAATTTCTTTAATGCACTTGATACAGGATTAAGTCAGGCCTGCAACAGCTTGATCCTTTTTGAAAGGCAGAGTTTGAAAGGGGCCATCTCAGCAGCCTCAGTGGTCTCATGTTTGGTCGTGAAACTAAGTTTGTAAAATGGGAGAGCACAAAGCACCTGAGAAGTTTTAAACCTTCTGAAGTTCTGTGTTCAGTTTTGTCCACAACTCCCCAGATACCCCTGGGGAGGGGCTCAGAGACAACAGCAGTACTGGATTGTATCTTCAGTTCTGTCTTTATTTCTCACTTGGACAGAGCACATAGAGTCTGTTAGAACTGCCTGTATATATGTTAATAAAAACTCTTGCTTTCAATATATGCGTGTAATCGCTGGGCACTGGCTGCCCAGAAGGCAGCTGACCTTAACTTGCAGGAACTGCTTTCCCTGTGCAGGCTTCAACAACCAACTTCACTTGAAAGCAAGCTGCAGCTAATGGAAGTTTCCAGGCACTGTGAGAACAGGGATACAAAATACCTATCTTTTAATCTGTATTTTATGAGCATTTGCTACTTTGTGTCTCGGGCACCTTGTGTATCAGACAGGTAAGCATATGCTTTCTAGCCAACTCAACATTTAATTTAAGTTGCAACATACAAACTGAAAGCCTAGTGCTACACCAGCTGAAACGAATGGGAAGACTGCCAATGACTTAAAAGCAAGACTCCAAGTCAGAAAAAAAAACTTAGTTTCACTTCCTACTCCACAGTAAAACCTCTGTGATCAGCATCTCACTGAAAAGAAAAACAGAAGTCTGCCAAGGGGTATACAAAACTACCTCAAACCCAATTTTTTAAATATCTCCCCACTAAAATTTATCCAACAATCCACATTACATAAAAATCAAAAAGTTTGGAAACGATCTCACAGTAGTTGGTATTCTGAATGATCAGAATCGCAGTTTAGCTTTCATCAACAAAAAGAAGTTATGAAAAAAACCTGACAATGCTAAATCTAAATCTTACATATTAAAAGGTAAATGAAGAACACTAATTTGATTTTAATGTAAGGTGATGTGACCTCAAAATTACTGACGTCTCAGAAAAATCCTGAATTATGGGATTTTCAATCCCGATGCCAAAACGACAAAAGTTCCCAATCTGTAAGACATACTCTACAATCTCCAAGACAAACGTGCTTATTTATGGGTGTACTGGCAGAAAGAAACTCAGAAGTCAAGAGGATGCAAGGTATCTTCACTTCTGCAATGGAAATAAAACAATCACACTAGAATAAGCCTGAGTAAGAAGAAGAAAGATCACCAAGCAAACAAATACTGTTTTTTCACTTGTTCTGCCTCCATGCAAACATCATGATGCTACAGGAAGTAAATAAGAACAAAAACAATGGTCTTTGGACAGCCTTTGATTGGAAAACTAGCACAGATTCTGGACAGCTTGAATGTACTGTGATATTTGCAGACCTAAGCAAGACAAGAGCAAGAGATTCAGGGTTCCTCACATGGGTCTTACAAAGTCTCTACCACGCTGCAGTATATTGCACCACACTAACTGCTGGGTTTGATATTAATGGCCTAGGAAGACATCCCTTAGTTTTTATAGAACAGATTAAAAAACCCATAAGAAACCCCTACCCAAACAGATGTCTAACAGCAATGCAGCTGAAAACACTAGTCACCAAAAGATGCACATATAATATCAGAGACAGAAAGAAAGCACAATATGAGAAATAACAGTAAAGCTATTTCTGTCTTATCAATTTCTTTTTAAAGTAGAAAATATTCTCAGAGCAGCTTTGTTCAAAACATAACTACTTTTTTTTTTCTTTTTTTTTCCTCTTTAAGCCTGAAAAACGTTCCAGACACATCCTCAAAGCTGTCAGAATAAACTACTCAAAAACATATTAAGCTTCTGGGAACAATCCAATTAACTGGAGAGGGAGCAGTGCTCTACTCAAGCACTGAATCATACTATGCCTAGCAAACTCACTGCTCAGCAAGCAGACTTGTCAAGTTTCATGCTTTACCTATTTCCCTCATCACATGGTTACTCACCACTGCACTGGCACCTCCTGCATTGGCAAGAACAGTGTCAAACACAGTCTCCCTCCACATCACAACAAATTCCCTGTAATGCAGAGGCCCTGCAGACCTGCAGAGCTGTGTACCGGCTCTGGGAAGAAACCCACTGGAGGGCACAGACAAAGCCTAGTCATGTTATCTTTTACTCAGAGCCTCATACAATTATCTCGGCAAAAATGCTGAGATAATTTAGCTGGTACTCTTAACAATCCTAGGCATTGACACATAGCCATAGAACATGGATAGCAGGAGTACCTATCTTGAGCAATTTTCTTCTTAACGATGAATTATCACCATTACCACCATTCATCGATGTAAGATGGGAATGCTATGCAAGTGTAGAGCTCCACATTATATCATAAACTCAATTTAATTTATTAAGAACCCAAGTACACATCAAAAAGCCCCAAGAATAATTAACATTCAAACAAAGGAGCTAAGTGATTCATCGTTATGTATCTGCCTCTACAGACCATGTTGCTTAGTCAGACCTTTATTCTACATCAAGCAATTCATTTCTATCCCTTGTGTGAAGAAACTGGTTTCAGGATATGTCGGGAGGAACCCCCCTTCCCCCACCCCGCTCCAAACTTACAGTTGATTATATGCCAATTATTTCTGTGTTTGCTTCAAGTATTCCACAAGCTTTACGATATCTAATGCAACACATGTTGACTTACATCATCATCTCTCCATTACTAAAGAAAAGCAAGAAAGAATAAAGCATTAGCTGACCATTACATAAAGTGGCTCAACTCCAGAGTTGAACTGCTAAAAGCAAATGCACATCAAGAGTGTATACTCAGTGTATCCATATGTCTAGGTGAAATGAACTAAAAGAAGGAGGAGACATTGAAGACCATACAGACCACAGGCTAGAGTTTCTATAATCATAAATGCTTCATGGGAAGGGAAGCTCTCACGTTTTTGTGAAAACAGCAGCATCATCAATCAGCAGAAAATGGCACCTGCCTCAGCTGAAGTAAGATTTAACGCAAGTGCTACAAGCATAGCTAAAGGCAAAAGCCAAATAAACTTTGCAAGCCTCCTGATGAACTGATTACACAGAGGGTGTCTCACTTGGTAAAAAATGAACTGTCGCCTGTGGTGATGATGACTATTGCTAGACAACAGCAATCTCCACCAACAGTGCTTGAGCAACTTTGTCCTATCTATAAACATCTCCTCAAATGATCGTTAGTGATAACAAAGCTGCACAACTTGTTTTTGAAGTGGCAACTGACTTCATATGCATTGTTTAAGTATGGTAATGCAGCTTGTCTTTAAAATCACTTTCTAGTCAGCCTAGGCAAAGCATAAGAAAATAGTTTCTTGTCCAAATTATCTTCAGAAACTTTTAAATTTAAATTTAATAAAAAGACTGCTTATTCCCTGAATTAAATGGAGGTGTGAAGTTTTTATATGGTAATTTCATATAACACTAGTACTATCTGAATCAATTCCAAATTTTCTAACTGCAGTTGCTACATAACACAAGACACTCTACAGGAGAACAGGACAGAATGCAATTTCCTCAAATGTATCAGTATTTCAGGGTTTTTTTTCAAAGAATGCTTAGGAACACCTGAACAATTACAGGAAATTTGAAAAGGTAGCTTATGTTTTCTAGCAACTGATCCTGGTTTGTCTATGACATCTGCAGGAGAGTCTGGTTACTAATGCTTTCCTATAGCTCCCTCTCTGCCCCCAAAATACAGTGAATAACAACAATAATACAGTACAGCATTTTTTGACTAATAACTTGCTTTCACTTAATTTTCTAAGACTGGGCAATCTATTAAAAAAAAAGTGCTCCACTCTGCTCCAACTATCTCAAAGGTCTGAGAAGCTTTGCATGATTTTATTGACAACGTACTACCATGATAACGAAAGAACACACACACAAACACATATTCTATTTTTATATATATGTGTGCAATATTTACTTGCACTAAGCTTTCACTCCGAAGCTTCTATTTCAGAAAGCTGTTGGAAAAATGTCACTCATAAGAATTTCATCAACAAACGTATCCTACACTTTAATAAATGATGCCAGAAATCCCATGAATGTCTCTTCAAATTCTGTAGTGAGTTCTTCTGAAAAACTCTTGTGTAACAGAAGACATGAATGAAAGCCTTATGACAAGTTCAAAGCTGTTCGGCGTATGCTGTACAGAAGCATCATGCTTATGAGAATAAGGCCTTAAACTTTTCTTTAGTATCATGTCTTCAATATCAAGAACAACAGTGCTTCATCACAAGTGGAAAATATCCTGCTTTTACTTGTTTTCTCAGTAACTGAAATTTGATTTACTAACAATGATTAAAAAGGTAGATGGAACAGATTAAGTTGTTATTACAAAGCAGCAGGAAATTTTTTCAGTACACACTGGTTCATGAACAAAACCACTGATTATTCTGATGGCTTCCTGCAACATTTAGGTGCTGTATATGAACTGTTAGAAAGCCTTCAGTATCAATATCTAATTCATTTCCATGCATGAGGCTATTCAAAATAAGTGAACACAACCTGATGGAGGAGTTTATTTTCTGAAGTGAAAGGAATTCTCCTTTCACTATTAGCGCCATCCACCTGGAAAGACAGGCTGTGGAGACCCATTTCTCTACATTTATAGCTACTGGGGCAGTGCAAATTTTCTAATTTTCTTAACACTTTCATGATCTTGAACTAAGTTTGTAGCTATGCAAAGATACTTTGAAGACAAACAATGAACTCTTCACAGTCACTTTCATGTGGTTTGGGACATATTCCAAATTTATTTCAAAGTTTGTTTTGACATAAGAACTCACTCTAAGATAAAAAGATAATTTGGAGTTTAATTTATTGTTGTCAGGTCTTGCAATAGTTTTCATATGCTTGAATACAGACTAGTAAAAGAATGAGTCATCTTATAACTGAAGTCACCTTTTGCTCCACAGTGGGTCAACCAGAAAAAGTTATTGCAAAAGTCAGAGAACTGAGGCCTTATCTTCTCTTCAACAGCTCAGCACTCATGTGTTAACATGCCGAGACTGGAATCATGTAATCCTGCTTTCAAAATTTCCCTGAACTGCAGTTCCCTGTAATTAGGTAAGTCATTCTAATAGGTCTGATATGTTCCAAACCCAGTAACAGTGACAATAACCACTGAACAAAGCACTAAGTATTTTGTATCAGAAAGAAAACTTTCCAAAGAAGATGTGATAAAACTGTGATAAAAGTACATCTGCCTCTCCCTTAAGCTGCCATACCCTGTAGCAGAGGAAAAGCCAACTTCTTGCAATGTCCTACCTAAAGCTTTTGATATGATATCCTGTCTGAAAGCTTTCCACTTTCTAGACCAAGAAAACAGAGACGTCAAAACAACATGGGAGAGCAAGGAGGGAACAGTTAGGAAGCAGGACACCATCCCATAACTATCTCCAGTGCTAGATAGAAGATTGAGTTTTCTATATATACTTCCATGGGTTTCCAATTTGTTTTTCCTGCAGCCTCCACTAACACAGAGTATGTTAACAAATTCCTACACTAAAATCCTACAATTCAATACACACTAGCTTTAGCTTTCTGATCTGGTAATACACACATGTGTAAACAAGCACGTGCGCACAGTATTAGTAAAATTATTGCCACTGATAGTCTTCGTTAAATTAATTCAGCAAAGCATAGTAATGCCCACAAGCACAAAGAGTTCAAGGGAATCAGTAGAATAGAAATACCATTAAAAAGACTGCTGATACCTCTCCTTGTCATTGCAGGACTTCAATAACTGTTATCCTGTAAGAACTGAAAAGCTTTCATTTTTACAAGTTAATAAAAAGATTTGTAAAATAACTTATGAAAAAGAGAATTAAAAGGTCATTGATCCTAGATGATAAAGATTTATTCTAGAACTCTAAGAGTTTATTCACAAGTACAGCAGTTATTAGAAACCTGTTATAACATAGTGACTGGCCAGTAATTTAGTAAACTATTTGGCTCGGTTGTGCTTCCCTGAAATTAACATTTTGACCTGGCAGCAGGCTGATGTCTCGACACACTTTTGGTTGCACCATGGCCAGAAAATATTTGTGCCTGTATCATTTGCTTGTGAGTGGGCAGAAGTATGTTTCAGATTATTCTGAAATAATCTAACCTATATTTTGCAAACACATATGGAAAAAAGTCATATATATAATTTTTGAAACTATAATCATAATGCTAAATATAACACATTTGACTTTTCTCCATATTTCACAAACACATGATAAGATAAAATTTGCCCTTTGATCAAAAACCAAGTCTTTTTTTAGCGCACAAGATAGAGTCGGACATTTTCATCACTGTAATGTGCCATTAGGTAGAACCAATGACTGAAAAGGGGAAGTGGGAGATTCTGAAACAGCGAATGAGTAACTCGCTGCCCCACTGGAATGAGCTGGAAAAAACGGTTTCCTGACCTGAGGCCCCACCATAAAGTTTGGGCTAACGGGCCAATTGAAAATCATGTCATCCTCGCCTACTGTTGCAATTACAGCAAAAAATGAGGTTAGACACACTAACAAACTATCCTCTGGAATTTGCTGAAGAGAGTACTGTTCTACAATTGTTTGGTTTTGGTAATCCTTTTTAATTTACAGCTATGCACAAAGATATTTTTTCTTGCCTGGGAATAACCACTGTTACTAAAGCAGGACCTACAGATCTCAGGTCTGCCCTTTAAAATCTACATATTGCATACCATTAATAGATAACAGTCTTTATACCTCTGCCTTATCATGACTAGCCCACTGAAGTTCACAGGTTATGAGGAAGGTATCAGAAATCAAAACCTTTTAAATTGATTGTGGGCCATAGGTTTTTTGATTGCTACAGAGAACTGAAGATTTCTGCTGGCTCCAGATCTAGACCCAAATCTGTATATATTATATATTCTTCTGGCAAATTACTTTGAATTAGTTCTTAGGGGAAAAGCCTTTAAGGAGCTGGTGAATGAAAAGAAAGAGATCGCTCTAAACAGTACACAGAGGGATACCCAGAAGTGACTGTCAGAAAAGCAGAGAAATACTCTGTCCGAGAGTACAGTTTGAAACACTGTATTCTTAACATCTCAAAATTCAATATTCTGCTCATTAACCTAAGCTCTTAAGTTAACAAAGACGTACAGGATGATTTTTACAAAGATGTGACAGGACAGTCCTAAAATCACATTCTTAAAGCTTACGCTGAAATCAGAATTGTGAATATAAAGTCTGACATTAAGGAGAAAAGCATTCTCCAGACTCCATCTTGCCAACAGGTTTCTTGTCACCTTCTCTATTACTGTTTACTTTCTTACCTGCATGTAAAAGCAAGCCTAAAGTGCTGTGCCCCTGTACCTTTCAAAGAGATCTGATGGAAGAAGTTTTATTTCCAGCAGTTTTAGGGAAGAGATTTCATCCTAAGTAATCTTACTGAGGATTCCCACTGAGAATCTTGCTAGTGTAAGTGCAGAAACCGTGGGAGCCTGTCACACTGTCACTGAGAATGGACAGCTCCTTTTATTGAACAGACATGGCACTAAGAGCCTTATTTAGTCTCTGATCTTAAATGTGTGACACATCCATTCAACACCCTTTCAAATGAGCGCCTTTCAGTACAATATGTTTTTGTGGGGTCACAGCAGGAGCAAAGGTGCCTCTCAGAAATTTGGGGGAGAAAGGTGTGGGTTATTTCTATAAACTTTCCAACCACATTCCAGCTTTCCAAAGCCCAGGGAACAAGCAGCATCAGTTACCTGGCCACCAAAAAACCCTGAGAGCTGTCAGATAGTCGAACCCATCGAAGCCAACAGGAAATGAAGGTATTATGCACCCTCAACAAAGAGGTCCACAATCTCGCTACATATAAGTGCCGGTAACTCAGCTTTATCTTGGAACTACTTTCAGAGTCCTATTACTAACTGACCCATATTTTTGCCCGCTTTATGGGGAGCAAAAGTATTGAGACTGCGCTTCTTGCCAGCACTACATGAAGGCAGGAAAACCAAACATGTTGTTGTGGTGGTAACCACTGGCTCATTTACTCTGCATACCTAAGATAAGCTTCATTGCTAAATTAAAACAGGCCACACATGGCAAGATTTTCCATGTTTGTTTAAGTACTGCCTGATAATGAACACTGCCATGTTTTTTTTCCCAATGAAAAGAAAATATCTATGAATTGCCCTTTGTTAAATACCTTGCTGCTTAAGTGCAGTAATAAAACATTCTCTTCCTGATGAATGCCACCGCAGCACTTCAGGTGACCTCCACAACTTCTCAAAGCACATGAACTACAACACATGGTTCATTGTCTGATAATCTGGGTAAAATGGCACCTACAAGAACACTGCTTGCAATGCATGCAACTTCCCACTGGATAATTCTCTATAACAATACAAGTATACTGTTGACAGATAGAGTGTCCCCAACAACTGTGTTTATGCACTAGTATTAGTACTGAATTCTGCACTATTAATTCTCTCCAGGGCTTTAGCACAGCAAGACAGTAAGGACTTTTATGGCCTATTAATTTCCAGCACTGTTGCATTTTGTTGGACTTCCCACCCACAGGGTGACCACCAACAGGTGCAAAAATAAATAAAACTCCTCCAATTACAAATTAATTCACCAATTTATATATACAGGTCCTTGTTCCACATACACTTAAACTAAATTAACTCATGAAACACCTTGTAACAATGATAACTACCACTATCTTTTTTCATTGACCCTTGTGTTGTTCTGTTACACAGGAATAAACTAATGGGCAACGAGTGCTTTGCAAAAAGCCACTAAACATACCTCATGTATGTAAGATGCAGAATAATACAAAGAGGATGAAATAAAAAAAAAGAAGTCCTATAGAACTAGATTATCCAGTCTGGCAGTTCTACTGTACCAACAATAGCATTGCAACATTTTTGTTTTAAACAAGGGAAGTTCCTTGAGCAATATACTCTGACGAAGATCCTTTTCATTACCAAAGTGCCTTCATTTCTTCCTCAGAAAACCTCTTGCTACTTACTAAGTCTGGCTGCCAACAAGTACCAGTTACGATATCCTTCTGGGATAGGGCTATATAGTGTATGTTCATGTCAGCTGAATGACAAGCAAAAACCAGTAAGCTTCTCCTAGCACCACAGTAGCCTATTGCAACAATAAAGGAGGAGGCTGACAACTTCTTTTTTATTCAAGACTGTTCAGAGAAAGGAGAGGTCTAAATTTAAATAGGATGCGGGGGAGAAAATGTAATCACACCTACTAGCCAAGATCCTTCAAGAGAATATTTGCCCACCTATTTTACTTCAAGAGGAGCTACAAAAGCATTCTTTGCTTGTTTATGAAGTTAACTTTTTGTCTGGTAGATTTGCATTCAAATATGAATGGGTCCACAAATAAGAACAACTGGTTTGTACTGCATACATCAGACATGCACAATTTGTTTCCTACCATTTCAGCTCAGCTACTAAACTGACATCAGGTTTAAAAATAGAGTACAGAATGATGCAATCACTGTGACTCCTTTCCATTTGACCTGCTTTCTAATTTATTTCCCAAAATGAAGGAAAGTGCTACTATGACTTCTACCACACATAATCAGAGTCCCACTAAAACAAATTTGTATTAAGTACTGAATTTTTCATTATGACAGAGCTACCTCTGCTCAGTAATTAAAATTACAAGATAACTTCCAGTCACTGAGCAATATTAAATTTCTTTACACAAGTGCAGATCTTCTATTTAAAAAAAACTGTGCTGCTCCTAAACATCTATTGCAGGGAAAAAAAGACCTGAGGTTTGCACAGTATCCACTGCACCAGTGAATGTAGGGTATTCCAGAAATAGAATCATGTAAACCCTTTGCTACCAGTTCTACCAGCTGACACTCTCATTCGATGTCTATTCCATTCTATGCTTGCTTATATTGCACTCATTCCCATAAAACATGATACCTACCAATTATACTACAGCTTAAACATATGAATATGACTCCAGAAACACTGTACCTTAATTCTGAAGCAAGAGCAAAAATAAGAAAGAGAAGAAAGTATTTCCCAGACCCAACAACAGTTTGAATTGTCAATTGATTTGACTGTTACTACTGTTGCTGAGTTGAGGGCACCAGGACACCTCCTACTCACCTTCTTTTAAAGTCCACTTGATTGCTCCTGTCCTCTTGCTGACAGCATGCAAACTTCCATCAAGAGTTGAAACAAACAACAGTGTTTCCGGCACAGTTACTGAGCTGGCGTTCTGGAAAGGAAAAACCCACACGCTGAATGTAATGATTTACTACAGAGTTTACTCATAACTATCACACAATACATTGCCTAGGGCATCATCCTTCTTTTTAATTGCACAGACTGGACAACTTTCTCACCCCTTTGAATTCAGTGATTTTTTTTATTTTATTTTTTTCCTGTCACTGTTATGGAACTGCTTACTATGCTAAACTCCCCTAGAGACAAAATGGGAGATGCTTTAAATGAGTAATCTACCTACAACTCAACCTCCATTTTCAATCTTATATCTTATATCAAAGTCGTCTTTTACTGGAGAAACCAGAGATAGAGCTGATCTAGGAAAGAACTGATACAAAGACTATACGATAAGATAGCTAGTGTAAAGCAGCTTCAAAGCAGTTCACAGAACCTAAGTGTTAATGTCAAAACCATGCTACTACCAAGTAATCAGAACATACTTTTGCCAAGTTTTAGTCCCCGAGAGATGAAAAGATATTGGCTGGGTAGAACACTGATAAATAAAACTGAAGGGTGATCAACACTCTACGGGGCTGGCTGCAGCTGAGACAGGCTGGAGCTGTAAGCATGTAGGCTGTCTCTGAACACGGGCAAAATATTTAGGATAGATGCAGCTTAAAGGCTACAGAACCATACTGTTAAGCCTCTTAATCATGTTTTTGTACCTCATGTCTGCAGAAATACAGTATTGGAAGTAGATAGTAAATAATACTGTCTAAGAAAGTCCATATGTATTAACACATCCTAGAAAGCACTCAGCTGCAGGATTCAAACCTCAATTTGACATTTTAGTCATTCTGCCACTGGGAACACGTCACTCCATATTTACGCATATGGGTACAGAGCTGTTTGGTGCCTGCTGTTATTCCTACAGCACAAGCAGCTTTTGAGCCCAGCTATTGCAGAGCATGTAATTTTATTAAAAGGGCATCATA
The DNA here is from genome assembly GCF_963921805.1 of Phalacrocorax carbo. Taxonomy (NCBI): domain Eukaryota; kingdom Metazoa; phylum Chordata; class Aves; order Suliformes; family Phalacrocoracidae; genus Phalacrocorax; species Phalacrocorax carbo. The sequence continues at coordinate 5,449,625 of NC_087528.1, forward strand.
AAAACATTGAGGACTCAGAACTATGTAGTTGTTGTGGGAACAGTGAGGCTAAGGCCAAAGTGTTTCATTGCACAAAGCAGAAAAAACATGTTAATTTAACATCTACTCTTCTCTTCCTGCCTAAAGATGATCCCGTACACCCTGTGACTGACCCGTTTCTGTTCACCAAGTCTCAAGCTATCACTCAACTAACTTGTCATTTATAGACTGAATCTGCATGCCACCTGCTATGCTTAGGAAGTTTCAGAGTTAAATATAATTCTTAACCTACCACGGTTCATGAAATGAAAGTGTGTGCATTTTACATAATTAATAATGTCTTCAGTGACTTAAATTGTAAAAACCAATTATCAGTCATGTTAGAATTACTGCAAAGCAAAACACAATTGTCGAATTAAAATGCATGGATATAGGAGTAACTTTCTTTGGAAAACTATACATTTTTAGTGCAACTCAACTAAAACTTTAGACTTTTAGGTAAAGCATAAAGCTAAAAGGATATTATAATAAACTAATAACTAGCCAACTTTCAGGTCACACCTACAAATATTATATATGGTTCTTTCCAGTCATAATGGAAAGAGCTGCAACAGGCAATTGTAAAACACACAGCACAGAAAAAATGAAACTACAAGTCAACAATACACAAACCATAAATCAGAAATAACTGCTGGAAGTCCAGGAAAAAAAAAAAGGACATGTATATTAGCGCATAAATACAGTTTCCATTATCTGACCTAGTTAAATTATGCAGGCTGCACAGACACCTGCACTTCAATAAAATATTTACAGCTGCCTCTGGAATCAAACTCTGCAATGTTTTTCAAACAGGGACACTGAATAGCAGTTCCTCTCATGCTGGCCTGTAAAATATGCAGCTCGAGATGTCACTAATTAGAACTGAACTTAGAGTATCTTTCTAGCTTAATGATCTTATTTGTATGTAAGAGCAAAGAGAAGCTGTATTGTAATGAGTTCTCATTCTTTTGTTAAAGCAAACTACTGTAGCCATCGTATCAAAGTAATTCGTGAAAATTTTGCCCTTCAGGTCTTTTTGTATATGAACTCCCAAAACAACTTAGGATGGTGTAGTTGATTGATAATCGTCTAGTCTAGTCTTCCCATCTTCCTTAAATAAGCGTTTAACAAGCCAGATCCACTGATTCGGCAACCAAAAGGGGAAGACACAACCCACACTCCATTATCACATCCATCTAGGGCTGAGAGCAATCTAATTGTGAGGCTTAATCTGCCTCCCCAAGATTTACATTTTAGACCCATCATTGCCTAGCTGCCTGCATAAAACTATCCTCGAACAAGAACAAGAAGGCAGAAAGCTTGGGGTTGCATTCTAGATATCTTTATAGGTATTTTGACGCAAAAGATACAGCTCCTTTGCAAAGAACCCCTTCCTGTACAATACTGTATAATCTAAGAATTATAGTAACTAATCTTCCTAATCTGCAACACTAATGAGCAAATGGAGGAACTAAACTGACAAATTCCCTCTCTCTTATCATTGGTGTGAGGCAAATGCAGACTGGACTTATAATACAAATATTTTGTGAGTGGGCTGTGAAGTGGCATTGTGAAGAAATCACAATGAACTGCAAAATCTGAACATCTTATAAACTGGTTTTGACTCAGACTTTTGACAAGCACGTCAGCTTTTTCATACCAAACAAATGTGTATTGTCACTGCAGCTGTACTCATGAAAAATCCCTGCTGCAGAGAATTTAATTCTTCCTCCATCAGATTCAAGATAAGGCAGAAAACACTTTCAGGCAATATTTCAGTATAATAACACATACAGTATAAATCCTGTACATTATACACCATGGGGAACACAAGAAATATCTGTTTCTTCACGAATACCTTTCTACCCTAAACCTGCACCATGAACAAGAACATTTTAAGTTAAAGACTGGAATAATTGTTTGCTCTTCTATCAAAAAAGATATACCAAAACCATCCATTATCCAAACTGATCATTTTAGTTAACAAATACAGTGAAACTGCATCTAGAGTGAAACACATCAAGCTGATCAAGAACATACAACTGTTAAAGGCAGGAAGTGAAAATCATTGAAGTTCCTTTAAATTGCAGGTGGGAATTTGACTGACACCCAGAATGTCATGACTAGTGTTGAAGTTTAGCTGCACATAAAATACAACATATAGCAAATCTACCACATCTTCCATGTACACACTCTAGGATTGTTTTTCTAGGCTACTTTTTACTCTTTGCACAAGTTTTTCTTATCTTTTACCTTCTTATCTTACAGAATCAGTATATTCTCCACAAAGCATGTCCTCTTCCTGTCTTCTTACTCAGAAGTTAATAAAGTGCCTATCATCTGCACAAAAAACGTGCCTGTAAAATAACTACCATGACTGTGGTCGGGTGTCAAATATCAGCAATATACAGTACATAGAACACTTCTTGTACATCTGTAGATTTAACATTTTCATATTTAACATTTGAATATCTATTTGATGTGGCATCAAGGCTATAGAAATGATGGAATTAAACACAAGGTCTGAACCTCTCACCAAAACATCAGTAACTTTCCACATTACCGACATTTTAGAAGGTTGCTAGTATTTGGGATTGAATAGGAATTACTAACATGCAAAAAGTTCCCCTGCACATTCTGCAGTCACAGGAGTAAGAAAACTTTTCTGTACATCTACCCTCCAGATCACTTACAAGCTAAATAATAAAGAAAGAAAACCATAGCTGAAGAAGTTATTCATGCAAACTTCTGCTGAAAACCAGATGAACACCTGAATGTTGCCCACAGGCAGAATGAACTAGAAAGTTCTCAGGTGTGACTAATTTCATGAAATTACAATAGCTTTTTTTTTTTTTTAAGCTTTTCAGTGTAGTATCCTTGGTTTGGGAAAAAGTGCCACTCCCAGCTACCATTCTTTTGGTGCCTACCACCACTCTGAGGTTAACAGGGAGATGTGAACTCTTCCTGGAATGGCAAGCGCTTGTGGCATTCACAAGCATCACAGGAACAGAAGGGAAGGATACTCTGAAAGAGGCTGTTAGGTCTATCGAGCCAGAGAAATCACCTTCTCTCTTCAGATGGCTCTGGGCCCATTTCTGCTCACTGCCCAAGCAGTTTCATTGGGAGCAAAATCAGCACAGAGGCACATTTTTCACTGACAAAAGGATTCTGCCACATGCACGCATCTTTTTTCTTCTAAACACATTTAGGCAGCATTGTGTTCCTGCTTGGCTCATGTTCTCCACTCTAACTGGCTTTGTCTTAATACCACTTTTTTCTAACGCTTTCCTTCACCTCCCCCCATAAGTCTGTGTTTTAAGTTTTACTACTCTTGAAAGGCTTGCTTATGTGTAGCCTTCAAAGTCGCATTGATGTGGTCACTGTAACCCCATGTTTCAAAGATACCATCTTCTTTGGGTGAAAGACTGAATACAGGGCAAATTTCATTACCTCTTCCTTTACTTCTAATGTTGTATTTGCACATAGATAAAATATCATACATTAAAAATCTTCCATTCATTCATACTTTTCAAAGTGTACAATATCATGCAGTTGACATTAACCACCTGAGTAGTATAATGACATTGCTGAAACTTATGACCTAAGTTTAAAAAAAAAAAGACAAAAAACCCACAACAGATGAGTCTGTAGACTTTGCAGTGCAATATTGCTGATTTATTTTGACCAATACCTGCAGTAGTCACTTGGAGAAAAGGCTAGGGAGTTGGTATAATAGTATGGAAACAAGGTCTTATTCTTTTAAATTGCATAAAACAATAGACAAAAATGAACAGATTATTTAAATCATTACCTGTGTTTCACCGAGACTCAGTAATAAAAACCACTTCCTCTTGATTAGTGGTTTTTATCAGTGGCTAGATACTGGAGTCTCAAGGTTACAAATACTCAACAGACTTAATTTTGAACACAAAGCTTTATAATTAATTGATTAATCAATTAATTAAAGCCTGGAATTAGCACTGTTACGAAAAACTATGAAAATTATAAAACTTGTATGTACAAGCCAAACTTGTTTTCATTTTTGTGCGAAGTGTGCAAGAGTGTTTGCCACCACAAAAAACATCATAATCTCAGTCCTGAGACAGACTCTGGTATACACAGATACTGTCCTCCCTGCAGGGGTGGGCTCTCAACTGTTGTGATGCAATGCAAATTCTTGAAATAGGTTTTCATTCCATACTGCAATTCTATTTCTAAGGAGACACAGCAATTGAATACAAGAAAAATATGCCAGGACATGAAACAGCTAAGCCAAAAGAACTTAGTTTAGGGAGCAGAGAAAATGAGATAGAAGGAAAACTTGGTTTGGGTCATCTTTTATTTTATCTGAAACTGCAACAGTGTCTATTTTAACAACTACCCTCTTTGGAATCAGTTAGAGCTTCTGCGGCATTGACAGTCTGTACTCATAAAAATCCTCCACTCTAACAGTGATGCTAAGTGACGGATTTACAATATTCTGAAATTATTTGAGGAGTGATTTAGAATTATTTTTTAATAATTTAATTCAAAACAGCTTTTAAGAACTTTCAAGCTCTCATTGAGTTAAACTTTGGCAAATGCTCTAAAGTGCTGACTGCTAATAATCTGTAACAGCCCCAAATTTGGGACTAAATAGAAAATCGCATTTTTAATCTAGAATAGAAATATACTATCTAACAGAAATAACATTTTAGAAATATAAATGCACTTTAGAAATACTATTAACCCTGGCATAAGAATCTCCCCCTCAGTCCAGATCCACCATGTCTTTAGAAAAAATATTTTAGAAATCAAAGTAACAAAATTACTCCAAACAGCTCTGAAGGACCCATGGAGTCAAACAAAGGTCAGTAAAAGCTGCAGAACAAGTTCTGGTGTGTTTGTTTATGTCCACTGTACAGTTCTGCCAAAACCGATATTATCTTCATTCACTGCAACATTTCAATTTTTCTTAAGGGTTAGCAAAGCAATGCCCTATTTTGTTTTAGAAGAAAACAGATCCCCACGTGAATAATTTCTTCCATTAATTTAGCTGCTTCAAAACTGTACTTTGGAAATACAGGACACTAAATATGCACAAATCCCATGGAAGTCAGTGGAAACGGCAGATAGAAAAAAACAGGCCACTCAGGTCCTTGAGGTTATCGTTCTGTAACCTAGAAATATGTTTTGCTGTGGGGGCAATACATACAAGAGGTTCTTCAGGTATGAATAAAGAACAGGAACACATGGTAGCGACACCGGATGTGTGATGGTGTATTGCTGACTCTGAGAAGTGTTATCGACCTCATAGAAATAACTGAGTGCTCTCTAGTAAACAAATAGCAATGCCATGTGTTACCAGGTAATAATTTTCTCTTTTCTGAGTCTCAAGTAGGAATGAACTTAACTTGTAAAGTCTGATAGATGATAAAGGATAGTTTGCTAACTGTAATTTACATCCTCATAGTTTGTTTGGTAATGCTTGGCTTACCAAACAAAAAAGTTGACAAGATATATAATCACTCAAGGAAAAAATCCTATATTCCTCACTACATAATTAGCTTAACATACTGTACATCTGCATTTTACTAAAAAACAACTTCAGCATTAACAGCACCAGACACCTTCGTCCCAATAAGAAAAGGCCTATACCATAATTTATGCTACTGGAATCACAATTGGTAAACCAATAAGGATGCAAAGCAAAATATTTTTAAACACTAGCACACACTGCAAGGAATTGGCATATCCACCACAGATAGCGTATGATTCATTACCCTTTTTTTGACAACTATCCTCTAATTACATTGCCAGGCTAGAGGCTAAAACTCATTATGCATAATAAAACCATGCCACAAAAACTCTTTATAAAATTCAGTAACTATTAGAGGAAGTTTTCCAGTATCACTAATAATGAAGTCAATATATGAAAGACAGATCACCAAAAAATATTATATCTTCTTTAGAATATGAAATCAAATCTACAGATCTTTTCACCTTAAACTAAATTCCGACACATCTTTGCTAGCTATTTCTCATCAACACTATAACCCAGTTCCAGTGACTTTTCATTCATATGCCCATCTATACTACAACAGGAAAAACCCAAAACCACTGGAGGCCCACTCCAACTGTCCTCTGACTTGACTAAGCTTTGAGTAGTGCTCTACACCACAAGCTCCCAGCTAAGTTTTCAGACTTGGGTCTCTTTTTAGACCCAAAACTTATTACAACAATCACAAGAACACCAGCAACCGATATGAGTAGAAGGGCAGAGTTATGAACACATGAATTTACACTCCAGGACAGAGCCATCTGTGATAATTTTAGGTGTGCGAGCCAAGTTTGCATTCCCCCTGCAAAAAAACCTAAACTCTAATATAATAATTTTTTGAGCAACCAAGGATGTCTGCAACTCAAATAACAAAATGCTAATTAACATAGGGATTGAAGACATCCTCTTTAAAACCTTCTGCTGTCTCACATACGTTTTCGTGCCTACCAGTTAACTGACCTAACACCTCATGCTGAGAAAAAGAACACATTAGAAGGAAAGACATCTGGCTACGGCTGGGGTTTTCCCATGTCAAGAACAGCCCACATGTGCTGCCTGTGCACACCATGTACCAGAGCACTGAAACTAGTTCCACAGGCTGCAGGAAGGAACAGACCCATGTTCCAAACGCCAGCTTAATCCCAGAGAGGTTGTTATGGAGAGGTGCACCAACTCCATGTTAAAAGAGAAACAGGCACAGTTTGGAACATCCATGGCTCACAAAAACCAAGGGTTTTAAAATTACTGAGAGCTATAAATCATTACTGTATAATATTTACAGTGACCATTTATTTACTGACAGCTGTATTGCATTTCTCCTCGCTGTATCTGAGATGTCACCCTTTTATAATGTGTTCCCATACATCACTAGGGCAATTCCAAGAGCTATACACTATCACCTAAACAACAAGAGACAGCATTTTATCTTATAAAGACAAGACAGGAAAGGAAGCCCTTGTATGAACAAATATAAATTGTAGGAAAACAATATTAAATTTGGGATATAAAGTAACAAGGAGTACATTTATCAGATGAAGAAAATACAGAGCAGACCATCACCAGTACTCTTAAAAGAAATCTACAGAAAACACAATCTGCAACATCTTTAGGCAACCTAATGTTTTTCACATTACCTCAATACCAAGAATCATGTGCCAATCTTTTTCATGGGAATTTGTTACTCAAGTGACATTAACAGTTCTGAATAAGCCTTCCCAGCTAAATGGGTTAATGACAGGTGAAATGACTGGGACTAAGTTCACAGAAATTAAAACTAGCTCTGAAAAGGGACTGAAGTATGGAATAGATGTCATCTTCGAAGTCACAGTGAGGACTACAGCTGGCAGAGCAAAGACTAGGATAAGAGCAGAGAACAGAAACAGAGAAATGGAGAACCTGAGATCAGGTACTGATCTGAGGTAAGATGGCAGGGCAGGGAGATGAAGAGGAGAGAGAAATCTAGAGAAAGAAGGGTCTGAATTCGACCAGGGCCAGAGTCTAGGATTTTGTGACTGTGCAAGTAATACATATACAGAATTTACTAATAATCTGTTGATTCAAAAAGTATTTCTAGTATTTAAAAATACTTTAGTATTCTTATCAAGTACTATTTTTAAAACTTAATGAGTTGCAAATCAGTGTTTTCTTACAAAATCTGAACCCCAAACCTGTCAGGACCCTGAAGAGATCTCAGTCCAATGTTATAGTCCAGACTACAACAAAGACATTAGCACTCTACAATAAAGATTTTAAAGTCATTTTTGTTGACAGCCTGCATTTATTTTTTTCCAGTTTCCTAATGAAATAACAACACTAGGTATGCCACACATCTTCAGTACTAAACATGTTTACTTTTAAAGAAGGGGAGTGGAGCTATTATATCCCATGTGTAAAACAAAGCCTTCAGCTTCGCTTAACCTGAACTATAACCCCGTACATTACACCAGGATTTTCAGGTAACAATGAACAGCCCATCAAAGAACATAACCTATAGCTTTCCTCTGCAACACTTCAGTGTAATGGAAACAGTAAATGCCAGCTGGCCTTTTCATTGTCTCCAGATCCTGAAAATTTACAAAGAAGAGCACCTTTCAGAACTGAATATTTGAAGGCTTAGTTTTCCATCTCAGTTCACACACAGTAGGCAGCACCCATTTTAAAGTACACTGTTTAAAATTATTACCTCTGTACAAATAATATGCTCAGCACTCCATCTGCTTTGCACCAGTTTCACGCAATACCTTATAACCAACCTGGTTGTTTCTTAAGAGGTTTTGTAGGGCAGTGACTTGTGCACTTCATCCTTTACCTTTGAATTTAGGACTGTAATCATTTCTGGAAACCAACCAAGCGTATGTACATTTAGTGCATGTTGCTATCTTTGCTCTGGAAACAGAATGATCAAAGCACTGTAATACGGTATACAGGGCTTGTAGCTAATAATTTGTATTTGGACATCAACATATCAACAACTTTGGGCATTTTTTTCAGAAAGGAAACAGGGCCCCCCACTTGTGAGGTTATGAAGGGACAGAGCAAAGATCTTGCAGCATGTGTCACCAGTTCCTCTACCCACCTACATAGTTTCAGCTTCCAAAAGTTTCTTTGTCCTACTTTCATCAACTACTTTAATGGGAAATTAACTGTATTTTAAGGATTGTTATATATACCACGTGTCCAGGCACGGTGCTATGGGCTCTAGCTTAGGGCACAGAAGCAGGTACACAGCTGTTGAGCTGCATCAGGCCGGCACCCTGCAGCCCCCCACCCCTGCGCACACACGGCATTAACGGCAGCAGAAGGGACAGCGTTGCGGCTTCGCAAACACCGCCGATGCGGCGGGCTGCGGGCACCCACGGCAAACTTTCGGCAAAGCCCCGGCGAGACCCCCCGGGGGCGTCCGTGTGCTCCCCCTCTGCGGGCCGGGGGGAGGCGGCCTGCACCGGGCGAGGCCTCCCCCGGCCCTCAGCGGCTCGGGCGCTCCCGCACGGGCCGTGCCAACCCTCCCCCGCCGCCGGGGGCGCCGCCGCTGCCCCTGCCCTCCCCGCCAGCCCCCCGCGGGGCAGCCCCCCTCCCGGCCCCAGGCCCAGCGGGCAGGCTCAGCCCGGGCCGCGCCTCCCTTACCGCGGGCCCCGGCGAGAGCAGCACCAGCAGCAGCGCGCCCAGGCAGAGGCGGCGGCGGAGCGGCTCCATGGCTGCCACCCGCGGGGGCTCCCCCGGCCGGCTCCCCCCGGCGCGGCGCTGGCTGCCGGCCGCGGCGTGCCCGGCGCTCCCCGCGCGGCCCGGCGGGGCGGGGCGGGGCCGCCCGGCCCGGGACAACGACGTCAGCCGCGGGCAGCCCCGCCCGCGCACCGGGACCGACCCGCCAGGCCGCCTCCCTCCCGCCACGGGGAGGGCCGGGGGCTGCGGGGGTCGTGCGCCACCGCGACGCCCCCCGCGGCTTCGTTCTGCTGCCGGAGCCTCCCGGTTTGTGCTGAGCCCCGGCAAAACGGCAGCCGGGCGGGGGCGGCTCGGCCGAGAGCCCTTGGCATTTTAAACCGCGGGGTGCAACGACAGCTAGCCGGCTGGCGCTGGGTTTGGTTTTTAAACACCTCGTGGATAAATTCGGGCTTAACGAATAACCGCCCTGCTCGCTGTGATTTCCCTGCTGATTTGTGGCTTTCGAAGCGGACCAGGCCAAGTTTATCTGGTGCCCCTCCTGTTTTGACAAAGTCACTGTTGACCCCGGTGCGCCTTGCCATGCCTTAACTAAACACAAAAACAAAGCGCGTGCCTCTTTGAACCGAAAATCGAGTCCAAGCTCCTCTGAACAGATAAAAATAAACACACAAAAATAACTGAATCAAATGGAAGAAGCTTTAAAAAGAGGAGAGTAAATTTACAGTTTGGTGAAGGCGTAGCTTTCAGACGCCTATTTATATAACAAAGCCACTTTGTCCTTGCTACATATTGTTTGCTTTTTAATACTGATATCATTAACGGAGCTGCAGAGCACACTGCGTCCTAAGTACACAATAGGCACATAACAGATCAGCTCTGGCAGCTCCCTCTTTTAATAACCGTGCCTTTGATTATATGGGCAGGAGACATACTTACGATCTAACCTGCAAGTTTGAATACATAAAAACATCCTGGAGCTACAAACCAGACTGAGATTTCAATTCTCCGGTACTGAGAACTGCGTTTCTTCATGGTGGTCTTGGATTTTAAGTATTCACACCACTTGAGAACAAGCAGACCGCCTCCCACACCGCTTTGTGCGTGCCATGGCAACAGCACGCCCAAAGAAGGCATCTGGACCCCTACCACACGTGCAGACAGCCCCGGTAACCCGCACAACGGCAGGTAACCCGTCTCAGGTAACGCCTGTCTCAAAAGTACAGGCGAGGCTGTGCAAGGACCAGGGCCCCCCCCGCGGGGAATGCAGCAGGACGCTGCTTTCGCCCGGCCAGCCCGGGCCCCTGCAGGTGCCAGAGGATGGCAGCATTTCCCTTCCCACCGGCCGCCGCCGTCCCCGCAGGGAACCGCCGGGCCTGACACGCAGCTGCCATCCACCCTGCGGACTGAGAGCTGGCGGGCCAGCGCTTAGCTTGTCGTTGCCTCTTTACAGGCGACTTCATGAGCTTTAAACGGCACTTCACGCCATGCCACGTTAAGGGAGGAGCTTCTCAGCTGCGTATGCCACTACCAAATCGTAATTATTTAACACAAGTGCCTCCCACTGGCCTCACAGGAGGTGGGAAAAACGTCAAAAAGAGGGGCTGAGGCGGCGTGAGCGTCACCGCGCGGCCTCCCGCGCCCCTGGCACCTCTCCTCAGAAACCGAGGAACCCCCTCCTAGGCGGGCGGCTCAGAGGCCCCAGCAGGGCCTAAGCTTTTACATTTTTAAGGCTTATTGCTTAACAGCAACGAAGCGCGAAAGCAAGCTACTGAAGAAAAGAGTACTACCGTTTCTGAAAAGGCGAATAAAGTTACCCAACATGCCGGGGGAGGGCGGGCTAACCAGGCCCTACCACACCCCTCTCTGCTCCGCCTGCCGCCATCTCAGCGCTTCCCCGCCCACCACCACGTGCAACCGCCCCCAGATGAGCACGTGCCCCAGGCTTTGAATCCTATTGGGCGAGACAAGGAGAGGTGGGGCGGCGGACGCTCTATAAAACCGAGCGAGGGGGGCGCTCGCCCTTTCTCTCAGCGTAGCGGGGCAGAGGTGAGAGCGGGTGGTGGCGGCGGGTGGGCGGGTGGGCCGGGCTGGGCCGCGATGATGTCTCTTGACACGTGTTAGACTGCTGACATACGTGAAGCAAACCTACTACTGAGCGCCCAGGCTGCCGCCCACCCCCAGGGGCGGCTGCGGTGCACCGCGTTTGTAACCCTCCTTTTTCCCTCCGTGTCTTGCAGGGCCCGCGTAGCGACCGGCAACCGGCGAGTAGCGGCCTGGCAAATAAAGCTGTGTGTACCCCGCAATGGCGTCCGGCTGGTTCTTTCGCGCCCCTTCCCCGCACTGCCTTTGACCCGGCGGGGTGCCCTGCCCGCGGCGCCGCCGGCCAAGCTGCAGTGCTAGAGCGAAGCGCTTGTTCATAACTGGTGCTGCTCGGCCCGACCCGGGTGGCGCTTTTAAAAGCAAGTCACAGCTGGTCTGAGCGAGCCCTCCCCGCCCTCGCGGAGCGGGCGGCCGCCGCCACCGCAAAATGGCGCCAGGGCCTGAGGGAGGCGGCGGGGGCCTGCTCGGGGAGAGGGCCGCGGTGGGAGGGGAGGGGGAAACCGGGGTGAGAGGGGGTCCGCGTCACTCTACTGGCGATTCAGCGTGACTTTAACCCATACCAAACCACTGCACTAGTTTTTTTTTCCTGAAGCAGTTCAGGGTTCAGTTTGTAAGTGGGGCTTAGAAGTAGCAAAACGCCCGGGATTCCTGCCAAACATCCGGTGTTGGGGACCTTCCATGCATGTAGCAAAAGAATCAAAATTGCTATTTTGCTTAACGTTCTCCCGTGAGCTAAGATGCAACTACTTAAAGGGCCTCCACCTTCTGTTGTAATAGATGTGCTGGTGCTGCCCTGTAGAAGGAGAGGCACGATGTTTTATGTATATAGAAAAGGTAGAGCTGTACCCACACTGGGACCAGGATTAGACACACAGGAGTAGTAGCCAAGTCTAAGAAGGTGCTTTAGCTTAGAGAGGTTTTCACTGCGAAATCTGTTGCAGAGGGTAGTGCCTTCTATATCTGTTCTGTAATTCCTGGTAATAATTTCAAGGTTGTCACAAGTGTAAAGATATGTTTTTAAACCATGTTCCGCATGTGAATACCAACTGCTGCAGTGAAATTTAGTTTTTATTCACTACAGTAACAGTCAATTTAAGCTTTTTCTTCTAGAGCTAGAACAGTGTCAGCATTCGTTAACCCTAAAATCATATGCCTGTTCAGGTATATTAAAAAAAATAAATCTGAGAAGCACATAGCACACTATGTTTCAAAAACTTCATTAGAAAGGCAACTTGCAAAGACAACTTGCAGAAGACAGTGGCTAAGCGGTATGTACAAACAAATTTTAACTGAATAATTGTTTGACATGGGATAAATTTATTTAATAAAACAAAGCAAGCAGATTGTAGTTACCCACAGTTTATGAAGTGCAATATGACAGTCTTGTGTAATAAGTCTAAATCTGTTTACACATTAGTGCATCTAGTCCTTCGACTTTAGTTATTGCACATAGAAATTAAATCATATAAAAGACCTGCGTACAAGACATGCAGACTTCATGAAAGGCAAATAATGCCTACATAATCAGAGCAAACCCCCAGAATATACACAGCCTGGAATGGTCAAGGAGGACTTCAGGTAACAAATATAACCTACTAATATTTCAATTAAAGGTAACCAAAATAGGTGTTCAAATATAGAATTAATTTTAAATATATTAAATGCTAGTTTTATGTTTCAGGCAAGGTGCTGTTTAAAAATCCTTCAATATAATAGCTTCATTTAGAGATGGTAAATCATCAAGTTATACATGGAAATTTTGATTTACATCAAACGGTGACAACACAACATACAAAAAAGTTCTTAAAAAATTACTTCTAAAAAAAAGCAAATCATGTTACAAAAGGAGAGCTAAAACTCACCTTCTTTGTAAACTAAAACATTTTCTGACATCCATGGACAGTTGGCAACAGTGAGTATCAGAAAAACATATGTGTTAAATAGTGGATATGTAGTGTTCAAATGTTGAATTTACTGCATATGTTTTGTCTTGAATCATCATACCCAATAGAAATAAAAGGCAGTTCACCCTTCCCCCCTTAGTTTTGGCCATTAATTAGCAGAAGGTCTTTAATTGCACCACAATCAGCTTGAATAACTGCAATGCTTGAATTCCAATTCCACCAAGTCCAAAAAAACAATGCATGGAGGCCAAAGTCCTTCAGTCACAGCTGCTTTCACAAACCTCAAGCAATTTGATGCCTGGAGTTGCACAGCTGTAAATTGAGAATTTGGTCCCATGCTTTATGTGTAAACACAGTGTGATGGAAAAGACTCACAGCAACAAACTCTAAGAAAAGACTTGGGTGTGTTTCACTGTAGCAAGAGGCTCTATACCCAGTAGGGTAACTAAGTACTTCTGGTAATGTGCAGTATTAGACATCTCATGTGTGTGCTCATGTCTTTATAAACATTCAGAATTAATCATGAACCAAGGTGATTGTACCTCATTATAAGGCGGCTTGCTATGGTTTGGTCTCATGGCTTAACTAACTTTTTCTCCTCATTTACAAGAATCTGACAGTCCCACCTTCACTGATAGTTGTGTGTGTTTTATGGCTACTTGCTTCCCAAAAAAAAGCACAAGTTCTGTATGAAAAAAGTAGTATGTATATACCACACTGAATCGTAATATTACCTATACATCCAATTTACATTCTTTTATCCTGAAAGCATTTCATATTTTGACTGCTTGACACAAGCTATTGACTGCAGAAGTGAAAGAACATAAAACAGTTCATTCTACACCTCCAACTGCCTGAGAAAGAAAAATATTCTTCCAGTTTTATAAATTATTTCCTTAATTAGGATTTTTTTTCCATTTGGCACGCAGTTCCCTTGCTGCCAAACAACCTTTCAATGCTTTAATGCACATTAACCTAGCATGAAAACATAAGCTGAACAAAAGGTGTGTCATCAAGCTCCTTGATCTATTACAGTTAGGTTCCTCCTCCCTCCCCCAAAGAACAGGTCATCTTAGCCTCCAAGTTAAAATCCTGATGGCAGCCAGTACAAAAATAAATCAACTGCTTAATGGAATGAAACTTCATGTAGCTGAAGTACACAGGAACAATAACCAGGCAAGTGAGCACAAAGGTATGGTTATAGGCAGTCCTTGGTGGGGGGGAAAAAGTGGCACAAATTAAGGATGAGAACTACAGCACAGTTTATAAAACCATGAGAATAACTTTTATAATACTGTAAACTGCAAGAGTCTTCACATGTCACGGTTGATCGGGAGCCTCGGTGATCAGATCTTTAGGAGGGCATGTAGAGGAGCGGGGATCCATGGCTGAGTGCATTAAGGGAATATAAACATCATCCATGTTTGGCATGACAAAGATTTTCTGTGAAAAAGATGCAATTAAATCAAGTTACATTTCATACGCTGCTTGAAACTTTAGTTTTCTGATTTGTCTAGCTGAAAAAAATGCAACAGATTTCCAGATAAAAGGTCCTGAGTTCAGCATTGTTTGAGTCAATGCCTGTAAGGAAGCCACAGAGTGTCCATTAACTGAAGCCATTTAGTTGTGTTACAGTTGTAGGTGAAGCTCAGAAGGATGATCATCTCTGCACTTTCCATTAAATTGAAATGCCACTACCAGGAAACATACCAACTTTTCCTAACTCTTGATGCTTTCTCAGCTCTTACCCATATATTTTCAAACTGTTCTTTTAATGAAATAAGCAGTTTTGATTTCTGGTTGATTGTACACATCGGGGTCTGGAATGATTCTGGTCAGAAAACTGTTTTCCTATTCTACAAGTATTTTACATTTGGAGTTTTTTTCCTATTTTGTACTATGGTCAAATGTGATTTTTTAAAATTATTTTTAAGAAAGTAGTAACAGGACCCCTTACTGCTTCATCTGTTTTTAATTTTAGACATTAGTTTGGCCCTCTATTTTCTCAGAATGTGTAGAATCATGTTTTTATTTAAGTACTACAAATTCTGACATAGTACCTGTTTCAAGGAAATGGCATTTTTGCCTCTAAAAATCATTCTGACAAGTGCTAAAAGAGACTTCCATCCAAGGTCTACACATGCTGTCAAGACCACCCAGAAGTCAGTTTCAGCTGAGTTCTTAACATCCTTTCCACTGAACAGGAGCAGTGGAGGATACCAACTAGTCTTGAATGAAACGGGACATTCAAAAATTAAAAACCCCACCCCTCTAATAGACTAGAACTATCATTAATGAAATCAAAATTTAAAGGAAACACACCTGAAACTCTTGTTCTAGTTTCCTCTCTATCCAGTCAGTTACATGAACCAGAGTTACTTCTCTCTCACCAAGTTTTGGCCGAGCTTTTAACTCCAGGTAGGGAGGTCTTCGAAAGCCATACCTTAGGGGAGTACACAGAACAGGTTTTATTATTAACACTCCATCAAAGCATATACTTAAATGTATTAACTGTCAGTGTTCTCTTAATAGCAGTTCCTACCTCATTTACCACTAGTTTGTATCACACCTCTTCCAGAACCTATTTCAGCTATGTTTCACCTTTTTTCTTAGCTGCAATCCCTTAGGTAGCACACACCTGAAACATTTCCCAGTTCTGCAGTAAGTTCCTCTTACCATATTCTATCAGTAGGTGGAGGTGGAATGTTAATTACTAGTGTTCCTCTGCACTCTTGTACTTCAACCGTTAGCAGCAATGGAGTATTGGAGACCTCTTCGATTTTCTTCTTAATAAACTCAGTCTCTGTTGCTTTCTGAAAGTATTTTGACTTAGTTATTTTATCCACAATTCTCATGATCTTACTTGTCCGATGTCCTCCAACATACCTTTAGATAGAGAAGAGAAAAAAAGTACATCAAGGCAACTTTTTTTAATCTATTGTTTGCTAAGACACCCAAGAATTTCCCATTATATCATTGGAGTTTTGATATAAAAGTTCTACCCATATCCATATTCACATATCCAAGCAGTACCTACAAGAGCCTGCACACAGCAGCAGTACTCTGTCAGCTACAAGTGGCAGGCAGAAATCTGTCCAGTCTGAACACTCCTCCTTCCCAGATGGCATTGGAAATGCAACTTTTTTTTTTTTTAAAAATTGCAAATATACTTACATCATTTATGCCAGGAAGTTGGCATGAGAAGTGACAAATACACATACCAGCATAGAAGGCTCAAACATCATGCCTAAGCTATTTAACAGTATGTCTCAAACAAAAACATTTTCATTTTAAGGTATTGTAGCATTTACAAGGAGTATAAAGGTGGTGAAAAAGAAAAGGAAGGTGATTTTGGCAGTGGGTAGAATGGTATTCCAAAAATAGTTATCCATGCCTGCAAAACGAGGCTACTTTTCCTGGAAATAGTGTCAGATGGCATCCAGAGCTTTAAGGACCGAATGTGTCTTATCTCACACCTATCCTATTTCAGAAATATTCACTCTAAGAATAGCATGTTTGATATTTTCACACACTATATTATACCTACTTGTGGCTCTTAATGTTATGCAGTAGAGATAGCCTTGCTAAGGAGACAACACTCTCCTATCCTGCAAAAAATTCATGTTTATCCAGCCTTTTGCAGAACTTTTTCCTTAGCAGGAGATAAGACAAGAAACTCCTCAGCTGATATAAAAGGGGTGAATTAATTTCAACTTTGGATTTTACACTAACTGTAACTTTACCCAGATAAAGTAGTTACTCTCTCATCAGATTCTATAGTGATCGTAATGCAGATTTTTGAAAGCTGAAAGTATTTCCTTACACTATTTGACTTACAAATTCTTTGTTCTCCCTCTTTGTCCTTAAAAAGTTCTTTATATTATCTATATATTTTTCACAGATATGAAACGCATCCATTGAAATAATTCCAACAATTCATCGCATAGTTTTCAGAAGGTTTTAGGAGTAAAACTCAAAGGAAACTCCCTTGAACGTTTTGATTATGTCACTGAGCCTTTTGGTATATTCACTGTAAAATCACTGAGAAGTGTTTAGACATAGGAAACATTGTGATTGTCTGAGATATTTCAGTGTTACTACAGATTTCTCACTGCGTGGCATAATTTCAGTCATATGTAAAAAGCAAAAAAAAAAATCAGAACAGCAGGCAAAACAAGGAATGATGTGGCAAAACTGACATTAGGAAATTTTATTTTCTTTAAAATTCTTGCAAAGCATCAGAGGGCAGTATTGCATAGCCCAGACACTCAAAGCCTTTCAAGGGAAAAAAAAAAGGTGACAAACAAAACACAAAACCTTGAGTAAGAAAGCTAGGCTTGAAAAGCAGTTGTTTTCTTAAAGAAAAGAACACACTGGAAATAAGGGATCACAGGATCCACGCTGGAAATAAGGGATCAGCAGGATCAGTATGGGTATAATACTGTACCTAAAGTATTTCAACTTCCCACACAAAACCCTGTTCTTGGCTCTGCTACCAGGCAAGACATGCTGGGGGGGGTCCCCACAGGTTCTCTGGCCTAAAGACTCGGCTGTCTCTGTAAGCTGACAGTGAAGGAATTAGATGTCAAATGGAGCCCTATACAGGTCACTCTGCGGAAATGCTGTCTGGTGAACAATGCTCCCAGCACAGTTCCCAGCACGGTAAAACACTCAGCAGAGCAGCTTTCTTTCCATCTGTAGTACATGGCTTGATTGCTGCTCTTTGCTCTAGAAATGGGTGCATTATGTTTTCTTAATTGCTTGGATATACTCACACACTGACATCCCGAGTGAGGACCAGCATTATAGGACCAGAACAAGATCTCAGTTACACTAAATTTGGAAATGCAGTGGGGAGGAAAGGATTAACAAACACAGCTCACCCTTCTGCTCCTGGAGTCACCTGCTTCTCTCCTGCCAATTCAGGAGCATCGTCCTCTTCTGAAGACCCAGCGCTGGAAGATTCCTCATCACTGTCTGCAAGACAATACGCCCTTGGCCTGAAACTGAAACAATGCGATTTGCAGGTCAAATGTAATATTCTTAAATAGCTATTCATCATGTACAGCTTTAGCTGACATTACATGTATTTCTATTGGAGAGACCAAAATGTCCCCTCCTCTTTTTTATAAGCTATCTAAAAGAACAAAACCAAAACCACTCTGAAGTCAGTCTGTCAGAACTAGCTTCAAAACAGAAAATTTGTTTTCTCCAGTGGAATGCAGTCCTGCATAAAAGAGGATGGCAGGGGAATGGCTATTCTGCATATTCAAATCAAATGTGGAGGTTATTTGAAAATCATTTGAAAGCACCTCCATTGCTGCTTGTGGCTTTCCATGGAAGTTGAGCGGTATGTACGCTTGACAGGGTTTTTTTGTTTGTTCGTTTTTAAAACTCTGACAAAGACATGTTTTTAAGCTGAAAGGTGAGACCATGCAATTCTGCCTCCTACTAAAAGTAAACATAGGATTCCAACTTAAAACACCACCATCTACCAACTGAAACCCAGAATCCCTCAGAGAAGTTAACTGAGATGCTAACATATATACCGTATCTTCACAATGTCTGTGCCTTTCCTTCACAGCACTTTTAACACAAGTCAAGAAATTCCATTTTATCTACTCGTACATACATGCAGTTTTTGCAGCACAGACATATCTCCAGCAATGGTAACACATGCAAAGCATGAGAGAATCAGATCTTTGTCATCTGCCTCCAAAAGGCAGATGCACAACACTCACATGTGTTGTGCCTCCGGAGGCACAACACTCACATGGGCAGAGCAAAGTTGTCTAAAGCTATTGATTCACCTTACTGTAGCTACAGCGTGTGTCATCACTTACCAATTTCGTGTAGAAAAAAAGGCAATTTTATTAACAGAAGTAGTCTAACATAACCCTGGGAAGTAATATTTCTTAGATGTTCTGAAGAGATACTTTTGTCCCATACAAATTTAGGCCATAATTTCCATTTAGTATCTTTGTTGGAAATACTCCTTTCCCTACTATATTTGTAGGGAAATTGACCTTTGGGCTTGTGAATTTTTAAGCTCTTCTGACACAGTGAATGATATTTACAGGATTTAGGGTTTTGTTTTCTTTTTTCTGAAGACAGTCCAAGATGGAATAAGGCAAAGAATGTCATGGGGAGAAGAGGGGAAAGAAGTAAAGTAATAAAATCAAGTGCTGCTCATAGGGTACAAAATATCACACAGTAGTAACTAATTCCTAGACTTCAAGTATGGAATAATTTAGGTACACAACCACAGAAAAAAATTCAAATCTTTTAAACTGATTAAAATTAGGAAAGGATACAGTAAGTATGCTTCAGTATTAACAGATCCTCTACCGAATACAAGAGCTTGAAATAGTTACTCAACACAAGCTTCAAAAGCACATGGTTTTAGCCCTAGGGACTATAATATTCTACAGCTTGTTCAGAACACAGTTTATAGCTGCTTTTTTTTTTCTGTGTGTGTTTGTGTTCTTGGAAATTGATTTGAAACATTTAATAACCCCACACAGGGCATGGACTGAGGCTACTGTCTGCTATTCTGTACACAGAACAAAATGTTAGTTGCTGCATGAAGTCCTAATGCAAAAGGACAGTTCAAGTACAGCTCACAGGGCACAACACTTCTTCCTAACTGCCTATTTAAGAGCCGGAGCAGTAATCCCATGACCTCGCTACACTGAGGAATTTCCTACCCAGGCTATGGAATCAGAATTGTAAACCTCCTCTTCTTACCCAGAGATGCATTTTGTACCCCCAGAAGAATGAAACAGCACACCAAAGCGAACTGCCTCCCTGAGGACTCAGGGCGTGGTGGACGGTTCATGTCACTGGCCCAAATAGCAATGCTGGAGCTGTATCTCAGAGAGAAGTTCACATTTTTAGGTAAGATTCAAACTACACATTTTCTGCCTGGGTCTGACCTCACTTCACTTTCCTGTGCACATCATACCACCCAGTTCACAGCATGCCCAGTGTGTTCTCATGGCTCTTAAAGGTGTCACCTTCTTACAGGAAGGTGTTTTATTTGCCTAGGTAATGGAGCCCTCCGAAGTGCCTCCAAAAGCATGCACCGACTGGCCAAGACCACAAGATTTCCTCGCGTTAAACAAAGCAACAATAAATAAGCTTGAGTGAGATTTCAGGAGGTCTCTGCATACAATGGACCATTTATACGACACAAACATTGGCAGAAAAACACTTTGGAGCTACAGTATTGTTCCTGAGCAGATTGCACAATATTTTATGAATTGCCACTTGTCGTTTTGTTTTTACATGGTACAACATCGCAAAAAAGACTGATGGGGTAAGAAACTGTGGTAATTTTGGGTTAGCCTGCCTGCATTTGCCTAATCTCCAGCATAGTAGAACCTGCTACTGTATTAATTTTATAAAGTTGGCAATTAAATAGTTTTCCACCCTTTTTGAGCACTGCATTTTCCTGAGCACATGCAAGACAGCATTGTCAAACTGTAGAACAGCACACTTCACTTCTATTTCAAAGAGTAACGCAGCGGCAACGACAGAATGGACCGCAACATTGAACCATTTGTCTCGCTTTACACTGACATACCCAAGGACAGTGAAAACTCAGTACTGTTTCCCCCACCCTCCTCCTTCTGGATGAGTAGATGCCTGCCTTAGGTGAATTTGTGGTTACTGCATGTCAAGAGGTACTTTGTTCTAGGCTCTTGAGGGCTAGAAATGAGCATAAGCAACCAACACGCACCACTTACAGACAATACAATTGTGGATGCAAGTGCATGCGGAATAGTTTGATTTGTCACAGCAACTGTCAACTGATAATTAAAAAAGCTCATAAAATTAACACACTGGAAAGCATAGATGAGAATCAAACTGTTCTATACTTCTCAGAGTCTTTAATTTCTTTATAATATCCATTGTATTTGGGCGGGGGGGGGAAGGAAAACAAAACACAAAAACCAAAACAACCACAAAACAACAAAAAACCCAAACTAAAACAACCAACTAACCAAAAAAAATCTCAAACTAGAATATATTAGACTGCTTTTTATGTAAAGCTGGCATGGTACCTGGCCCTGAGCATTTGAAACATCACAGCCTTGCGCAGGGAGCAAGATGGTTAATGGCTATACCTTCAAGTAATTGGTTGCTTAGCTACAGACATTTACATTTGCATTGCTGGGGGCCTGTTGCTCAGCTAGAATCAAGCTGAATTTTAAATATTAAATCAATGCATTCACTAATTATTTCTGAGGCCATTCTTGCACTGAACAGATAAAAATACACCAAGAAAATCCTGAAGAGATGGGGGGAAAAAGCAAGAATTTGTTTTCTATAGACGTTTCCTTCTCTATCACCCATTTTTTGGGTGGACAAGATTAAAGGAATTTTTCAAAAATCAGACCTACCAATTATAACAATGTAAATTCAGAAATATTTATTTCAAGCAGTGACAACAAGAATCTAGGTCGATTTTAAATCCTATGAATTTCTACCAGTTATGAGATCATTCAGCCATTAGTTTTTTCACATTTATTTTCTTGTCACGACTGCACTGTAATATAGTGCTGCTTTAAGTATTACTTCAAGGTATCTCAGAATAAATCAGAGCTATGACACGAGTATACAAAGCATCTAGTATCTTAATTCTGACAGACCACAACATTTTATTAATATCTAAACAAATGGCCAGATTTAGAAAATATTTTCTTGATTTGGTGGCAGTGGTTGTACGCTAAATCAGAGACCACCTACAGTTCAGGGACTGCAGATTTCTTAAGTAGAAAGAGAATACAGTACAAAGAATCAACACCCCACAGCTGATGGGATGGATATTTGACAGGCATCACTCACCAGGTTAATACAAATGGACAGATTGATGAAATTCAAACATCATCATAAAAATGAGAGGGAAAGCATAAATACGAGTTAGGTAAGTTACAGTACATGCATTTTCTAATTGGTTCATCTATAAGGCATTTCACTTAGACATAGCAGGTAAATAGAAGTGGGATATGACAAAAACTGGAGACTAAAGCAGGGGTGTGATTATTCCCGTGATGCAATAAAGCTACTGAAAAAGTCTTTACACAACAATTACAGTCTATTTACTTTCCACAGTTGTTTACTATTACATGGTTTACAACTGTAGCTGTACCATGCTGTAGTAGCACATTACATGTGTCTATCTCCATACCGGCTTGTATCTCCAATACTCAAGTCTTACTGGCTAAGACCCCAAATCAAGCGTAAGACAAAACCAGACTTTAGTTAAGGATTTTAAAATGTTTTGTGACTAAAAATTATATATATTTAAAAACTGATTGTACTACAAAAGCCTTTTATTAAGATAATTATCAAGGGTGTAGTCAAACATTAAAGTTACACAGAAAGACCAAGCTCTATATTCACATGTATGCAACCTCCCCCACCTCCTTTCAATCTATTGCAAAGAAAATTTATCTTTTTCACTATAAAAGCTCATGTTTGACTCTGCTATTGCAATACCTTACCCTTCTTTGCCAATCTCTCCAACTTTAAGCGCTTCACCAAGCGGCTCTTTACCAAGTTTGGTCAGGTTCATCTTGGTCTCTAGGGTCATTAGAAAAGATCCATTGTAGGACATTTCCAAATCAATCCAAAGTCCTAAAATTAGCAATAACAAAAAAACCCATGTCACTTTAAGAAAAGTTACAATCACTTTATTTTAATGTCAAGCCAAAACTCGCTTAAAGAAGTCTATATACCACACTTTTTCAAAAAACTACTTTTCATCAACAGATTATGTCACTAATTCACAAATCATTAAAAACTTATCAAGGCATGTTTTCTGTTCACATTAAGCTTATGCAATGAAGTTCAGTGTTCAGATATGAATGAAAGCCATGCTGAAAGACAGCTCAGTGAACACAGCTTATGATCTGGAAAAAAAAAAGGAACATGATTTGTGCCCACATAAATTACTCAAGAGATCTGAATCAAGATAATCCATCAGGGATTCACTTCAAAACTACTACAGAACTGCTCCAAACCCAACAGTAACGGGGACACCCCTCTACATTACACTGTCCAAAGGAAGCAAAACTTGAAATGACAGAGCAATATTGCTTGTCACCCATCACAACCTGCAGACTCTTTTGCTTTCAACAATGGTGTATCGAAGAAATATGAAAAGGTTTGCTCAGTAACTCAGCTACAGGCATTCTTCTTATGACTCATAGCAAGTGGGATCATTACTTAGAACAATTCTCGACGTGTAGTATCAAGTGAAATCCTATTGTCTGGGCAACTTTTGCTTATTGCAGTCACCAAAATAATTGCCTTGGGAATAACTGCAAGACTGGATCCTGCCTTGTAAGTGACACCCAGGAGACCCACTGATTAAAAAAAGCTGTATGGTATTTGTGATCCAGAGATTAGAAATCAGATGCCACTAAGCATAGATGATGTATCTTCCTTTTCCAGACATTGCAGCTGCACACGATATGCGCTACCAGTATATGGTACATCAACTACTAAAGCATTCTACTTTTATTTACTTATTCGGAAGCAATTAACAGTAACAACTCTTTGGGTTTGATCGACGCACTTTTTCAGTTAAAGAATAACTGTTTTATCTTCTGCAAAAACGTATCAGAAGAATAGCATTGTCCCCAGTCCCACCCATTTATATTAACAGAAATACAGCTCCCAAAGACCAGGTCATGGATACACTGTAAGATTACACCTTGGAAGCAGTACTCGGGGCAAGCTGCTTCTTTATTAACCCGAATTATTCTTTTCCATTATACAGTTTTTCTAATGCTGTTCTAAAACAAAACACAAGAACTTAAACAGAAGCTTATATAGATTTTTCCTCTTTACAGTAACAAAGTAGCAGTAACATCATCAGAAACAAGAAAACAGCTAAACAGACCTTTGGCTAACCAGTGACTCAGCGTGCTTCAAATGTCAATGTTGTTTTAACAGTAGATCAAATTAAGCAAAGGATGCCATTACTGAGAAAGAAAATTCCTTCTGGCCAGAAAACGTTCATGCACATTTTCCGGAGGGAAAAAGGGAGGTAGGGAGGGGAGAGGGGGTGAAGAATTGGGCAGATGGTACAATTTATTCAGAGTTATCTGGTTGCCTAGCCTTGACAGAAGTACAGTGAATACTACAGCATATGCTGTCACCCAAATAGGACTGTACTAACAGAAACAAGATTCCCCACCCCCCCCCAACATTGTCTGTTAACAAATTTGGTTACTTAGAGGAGCCATATAATTTAAAAAAATATTTTCCTCATAATCAAGCAAGTTACAACAATTACAAATTCTACCACAAATGTTTGCTTGTCACAGTTCAACTGAACAAGGAACTGAAGGGGTTAATTGTTCTCACTGCTGTTGCTGGCTATTAACTGAAGCCAAGTGTTCAGCCCTCTCCTAAATCCCATCTCATGACTCAGAACTACGGTCTTTGGTTACAACTTAAGTTATGAGAACTGAGAAAGGAATTTAAAAAATGTTTAAATCTAGGCAAAGGCAAACACTCTGACAAGACGCCCAAAGCACATGTTCATTTAAAAAAAAAACACGAAACCACTTGGTGAATATCATACATTTAACAATTTTTAAAAGTTTTCACTTAGTTTTCTGTAACTCAGAACAAAATTTCTACCAAAGGTGAAGCCACTTTGCTGCTGGGAGCACTGGGGGATGTCACAGGTACTCTGGAGTACTTCCATGCAGGAAGCATATGACAAGCAGCAGCAATATGTTTTAGTTCCCCGAATACTGATTGCACATGAGCTTATTCCATCTAGTAAATTCTTATTTCTCTTAAAAGGCAGTTTTGTTTCTCATGACAACAAAACAATTTGCTCTTTTCAAACATATTTCATTTATAAAGCTCAGTGGAAAATACACTTTCAAGAAGTTGAGAGCAAAATACCCAGTGTTTTACATATAAGGCTTTTCCCCAAAGAGCTGCAAGTCTCAAGTGAGATACGGGCAAACAATAGCATTTGGATACAACAGGCAGCATTAGTTAACATGTTATGTATGTCCAAGAGAATTTTAATAATTCCCCAAAGTCTGTTTTGTTCACACTTTTATGAGGTTAGAGCTTACTAACCTTCTAATGCTTTTAGTCAGTGATTTGAGTGGCACAACATAAACATAAATTTCATTTAGTTCCTCCTAAATTTCACGCATCTGTTATTCTTGCAAAGGTCTGGTGATAACTCTTCATCTGAGTTACAGAAAAGCACTGTAGTAAGAGTAGTAGACAAATGAGTCTTACATCAAAACTACAGCTAAATAAACCTTAAAAAGACCAGGTCCAAACTATATAATATGAGCAAAGGTGAAGCCTAAATTGCTTCTAAGCAGACACTGGCTCGTTATCTAATACTGTGCACAGCTGAATTCTATCACAAATTCTCCATCATGGGGAACCACTGTTGCTTGACCTTTAAGAACAATTAGTAGGACTAAAATCCTGAAGAGACAAACCACCCCAGTGAACAGAAACCCCCCTCAAACCCACTGAGTTGAGCACTGCCATATCCTCCAACAAGCACTGCAAGAAAGGACATGGTACTACATACCTGCTGCGTGTTCAGTACCCTCATGCTCTGAGAAGATACTACATAAAGAAACACGATAGTCTGATCCTCTCTTAGAAACACTGTGCACAGGAGAGCTGGCAAAGATTGATCCTGTTACAATTTTCAGCTAGTTATCTGTTCAAACTTTGCTCTGTCCACGTTTGTTGTTACTGTTCAAACTTGCTACTGAAACTTGCTGAAGTTTGGCTCATTGCTGGTGTGCAATTAGGCTCCTAACAAGTATTGTAAATTCACTGAATTCCTACAATCTCACTACCAGTTTACTGCTTTTAGCACCATCTAGAAATTATTTTGGTATCTTCATCTAAGAGTTGAAAGAGCAGTTTAAAGCAAAAATAAGTTGTTTGCCATGCAATCCATAGCTGCACCACAACAGGTCCTCCAAGGAAATATTTCCCTTTAGACCAATTAGAAACTTCTCCACCTTGAGTTAAATAATTCTCTTTCACTTCTCCAGCCTAGAGTAACAATATGGTAACTAAAGCAGTGAATGGAGAGAGGAGACAAGTTAAGAAACCCTTAATAAACTCAGAAACAATTCAAAATTAAAAACTGCTCTGATTACATGTCTTAGAAGACGCAAACTCCTCTCCTCATCATGTAGAGCAAATACCTTTCAGGCTAAAAAACATTAAGCCAAGTTTTTCCTTTTTTTGAAACTACTTAAGTGACAAGGGTATCCTCAAATATACTCCATATGCAAGCCAGAAAGAAAAGAAAAAAACCACTTCTGATTCATAAAGCAGCAGTATGAAAGTCATTCAGCTTAAATAAATATCCATATTTAATATTAAGGACATAAATTAATTCTGTACTTTGAAGTTTCTTTCCAAAGCAACACTATATTCTTTCCTGAGTTATCACAATTATATTTTGTAAATCACTGTTTTCAGAACACGGCAACTTTTCTTGGAGAGAGCCAAATCTGGTTTTCGCTACGGTACAGAATCAGATCTATCTTGAGGGGATGTGCATTGCTCTCAGTAATCCATGACAGAGTATCAGATACAGGCCTGCACCTCTGTCGCATGCAAATTTTAGTTTAGTTCAGTAATTATTTCCAATGGAAAGACATGATCATGTTTCCATAACTATAAGGTTATGTTTATACCAAGCCTGATGCTACTACTACTGGAGACAGAGACCACTCAGTATCTCCTCAGAATAAGCTCTTATTAAGTGTACCTTCCTCCCATTAAAACACCCACGAGATAAACAGATCAAAATTCTGTTCTCCACAGGTACAAAGGCAAAACCAGAAGAGTAAGCATGTATTTTACCTCTGTGATCAACAGAAGGTTTGAAGGCTTGAAGGATCTTCGGCACTGCTATCCCCATGTCAAGCTCAGTCAGAGTTAGCTCATTCATGAAGTACGGCAGCTAAAAGGATAGAATGTAAAAATCAAATCCGTGCTATTGGAAACATCATTGTTTCCTGAGAGAAGAAAGGCCACTGAACTTAAGGAATGGATTGAGCTGAAAAGCCACCAGTGAAAGAACACAAATATGATTACACAAATTTCTTCTAATTCTAGGATTTCACAGTTATCAGTTTCAAAATAATATTTTAGGGAGAGATTCAGCATCTGAACTTGGAATGTATTTAAAACTAGCTGAAGTTCAGATGCTGACCTTAAATGTCCAGCATGCTTTTCAGTCAAAGCATATAAAAAGCTCAAGAGTGAAGTATAAATCCTGTTTTACTGTGAACAAGAATCAAAGACTTTGAATTTTAAATTCAGTCACATATTCTATAGTTGCAGTTATATCAATGTCTCAGCTATTTTTACCTTTGGCAAATTCTTTCACAGCACATTAGCTTTTAAATCTGTATCATAATTTTAGTATAACAGGCAAGGAATCACAATGATTTGGGTGTCTATTTAATGGAAATATTTCTGATTGATAGAAATTTTCTCTCCTGTGAACAGATAGTGCTTTAACCTATCAAAAATACATCCATCCCCCATCCCCAGTCTTTCCCTTAAACTGTTTCCAATGAGATGTCTGGGTACCCTGCTGTCACAATTGTGGAAACAGCCAGGGCAGAATTAGGTTGCCGCTTATTTCCCAAACCGCAAGCAACACTATCTCACAGCTGGTGCTGGCAGCTCTATTTCAGAGCTTTTGTAAGCAAGACTACATCTTCCTTTGGCTTTAGGAACAGGCGAACTCCTCCCCAAACACCAGGAGCTAAACAGCCCTGTGATTAACTACTGCTGTTCAGAAGTTACAGAATGCAAAAGGAAGATCCAGAAGTCATGCAGCGGCCTCACTCCTCCCTTCGCCCTTTGAGCTTAAGCAGTTGATGCACAATTACATCCCATCACCCCACAGACAGCTCTCTTCCTCACTGTTACTCCCACTGAGCTCTCCAGCAAGCAGTGTACCTCTGAAGTTAATAGGAACACATTAGAATTGTGGTTCCCTGATCTCCTCCATCTTAAAGGCAATCTATTATTTCCCAAAGCAGGTTTCATGACTTAGAACCAGTTCTATTTATCCCGGAAGTAAATACAATAATACTTCTACCTTTTACATAAAAAATTCACAGACACAAATAGTTAATTCAGCTGTAGATTATTTGAAACTGAAGCAGCAAAGTTAACATGTTGAGATCCGACAGTGAAACAGATAGCAAAACTGAACTGGAAATCTGCATCACATTTATTTACTTGTCTTTTACATACAAATGTGAAATAAGCATTTCTTCTACTGTTTTAAACTCTGTGTGTTTATTTGTGGAATGTGTAGTGCAAGTCTCCAGATTAGTTACCT
Organism: Phalacrocorax carbo; assembly: GCF_963921805.1. Taxonomy (NCBI): domain Eukaryota; kingdom Metazoa; phylum Chordata; class Aves; order Suliformes; family Phalacrocoracidae; genus Phalacrocorax; species Phalacrocorax carbo. Next base: position 5,478,234 of record NC_087528.1, read on the forward strand.
TTATTTTGCTAAGTTTCATTTGGATCTTCTTTGACACTAGATCAGACCAATACTTTTCTCCTAAAAAATCCCAAAATATTCTTCCAAGCAAAGCATTCACCCAGGCTTCCTGTTCTTCTTCATCTTCCACATGGGCATCTGGTAACTGAAAACACAGAGCAGGTTATTCAGCTCTATAAATTCTAGAAACTAAAGGTCAGAAAAGGCCTCATTTACATCAGAAAGTTCAGTGTTATAGCCCAGCTTAGCTAAGGACGCTAAATGCTCCACACAGACAGCAGCTTTACAACAGCATCAGCTGGCCTGACATGAGCTTTCTTGTCATCATCCTGACATGCAACATAGTGAATGAGACTGAATAGATAGATTCACCTCTGGCAATGAAATGAGAAAGTTGTATGTAACTTAACCTCTGGCAGAAAAAGCAGATAAACCCAGAGTAGGCAGACTTAGAAATGTGCCTGTAGTAAAGACACTCTGTCTTCCCAGTAAGATCTAGAACAGCTACCCTACTCTTCTTTTGTTTTATCAAAAAATAGGAAAGCAAGACCCAATCTTACGTCCTAAAATCCAGTTCAGAAACATCACAAATAGATGATAAACAAATGCAGAACAGGGAAACAAATTCTTCCTTCCAGTGCTTGTATATAGGATTCAGGAAACCGTATTGTTCCTTCTGCTGCATTGAAGATTTTGTTTACAGTCCAAGAGGATTATGGCTTGGTCTCAAAACACTTGGAGATACACGTTCAGATGTTGCATCACTGACTATAGACATGAAAGCAAAGGCAGCTGAAATAATTTTGGGTGTGTACATGCTATCATGTATTTCATTTAAACCAGGAGATTACCGTCAAGGAAAGACAACGTACCTAATGCCTTTCAACTGCCTGCAATGAAAGGAGAATTTGCCTCTCATTATTAGAGGCAGAAATCCTGAAGCCAGCAGAAAAACAGTGCTTTCTAAGAGGAGTCAGGTAGATGCTACCATTCTGAACATAATTTCTTGGCAACAACTGCTCCCAATGGCTGCAGCCCCACGCAGGCAGAATTGCTGGGTTAGTAGCTTCTGCTGTGACGCAAGTCTCCTGCCAGCACTGTTGATCTATTTATAGAATGATTTCTGACACGTGCCAGATTCAGCAGCTAACTCATCACTGCTTCAGGGGTTGTCGGGGGCTAGAATATCTTTTTTTCCTGGGGGAACAAACGATGTGTTTATTTGTACGCTATACCATGGCTTCCTATTCCTTTCTAAATATTCTACATTTCTAAATGTTGCATCTGGCAACAAAGATGCATGACATGAATAACACCTTTTAAATGAATGTTGATCATACTTAAAATTAAGGATCAATTTATTAAGAGTGTCATACTTAATATCAAGGTTCTGTTTATTAAGAGTGATTCAAATGCAGTCCAAGAGGCCAAAGGATTAGTCGGAGCTATAGACATTGTTCACTATTATGCTGCTATGTACTACACAATACCAACACATCAGCCATTTAGTGTTGCTTTAAAAGACATTTAAAAAATGAAAACCATACAATCCATCCATCCATGCCTTATGTCTTTTTGAGCAAGGCTGTCCAAATCAAGCTGTAGCCTATAGAATTCCACTTCTGTCCCTCCACCAACCCAAGCAGCAGGTACAATGCAGTCAAAACTGCACCACTATTGTCAAAGCCACAGCCAGAGGACCAGATACACACTAAAGGCACGTTCCTAACCCTATTCATGGCAACAGGGCCAGGACATCACCCTTGAGAAGAACTGAAGAGGTTAAACATTTTCTGAAACATGCAACAGAAAAACAGTTCTCAGGGACAAGACAAAAAGCATTGCTTCATGTGATCCATAGTGCATGAGCGAAGCCAAACGTGGGGCTGAAAATAGCTTTTATAGTGTAATATCTGCACTGAAAACCTGCTACAAACAGCATCCACAATGAGCAGAAAACGAAGATCAATTTTACTACCAAGTACTAAAAATTCCGCTTGAATTGTTTCAACAAGCCAGGACCTCAAAAATGTGCTTTTAGCTCAATCTACTTTAGAATAAACACAGAAAAAAAAAACTTTTACTACTATGAGGGAGTGAGGTTTGTGGAATTTTGTTTGATTGTTTGTTTGTTCTAATCTTAAACATAATATGTAAGTTCTTTTGGGACCAATGGTTTTTAGGGCACACCTGTGCATTCCTAATGAAGACAATCTACAGCCATATTGCCTTCAGCTCTACAATCTTTTAGGTACAAGACACTGCAAAGGCTAGAAAAAACCAGCGATGTTCCTGGGTGATAAGAAATCAAACCTGCATGTTACATTAAGAAGAAACGGGTCAACAGGGAACTGGCAAGCATGAAAACCCACAGTGACTTTACATAAAGTTTAGGTCCAACCTGTAGTTAAATAAATTAATTTTTCTTTCTATATAACTAATTTTTAAAGTAGTAGTTAAGGTAAAATACGTCACCACTTCTGATGCATCTTTTTGGGAGAAAAGTATTACCTTTTTCACAGCTGTAGGGCTGCTATCTGCACTGAGGACTGGACTACCTGAAGGGCTTTTCTTTTCATGTGGAACACACTTTGCCATATAAATACTGTAGTCCAGAAGCATTTTCTGACGCACGTGGCCAGCCAGATCCTTGTGCTTTGGCTGGGTTGCAATTTCTTCTGTGCTTCCCTTGCTGCTGCTTCGGCTGTGCGTGAGAACCCCAGATTGGCTGTCGGTTCTACTGTGTGTTGGCAATATCCCTAAATTAAAAGAAATAATACCTGTTTAACAGAAAAGGAACCTCACAATCAAATAGCAGAGTGTATGATCAAACACTTAAAGGAACAAAATTAGCTTCCAGATATAATTTATTCTGAAAAAAGACCATTCAGAGTAGTGCTTTCTCATTTTGAAGGGTAAAAGTAAATTCCACTACCGTGGGCTTAGGTGGTCCTAAACCCAAATTAGTCAAAATCTGGTACGATTCAGCACTCAGCAGGATGTGAGACTGGAAAACTCACCTGATCAATAGCATATTTAATGATGGACGCTCACATATGTATAACATACTGCAGCCCTGCTGGGGAATGCCTAAAATCAGTCAGGTGATTAAAATGTACCTATAACTAAACTTCTTTTTCTTGAATTTAATTATAGGCTGTTACAATTTAAAGGACTGTCAAAAGCATGTAGCTATTAGAATTTTAATTAGTCATTAATTCTGCATCTGCTTTTCAAGAAGTTATGTGCCAGAAACGATGATGCTAAGCAATTTTTAAAAGGCTTTTTCAGAGAAGACAGAAAAGCATGAGTCATTTAAATTTAAAATCATATCAGAGGACAGTTTTAAATTAATATTTCAAACATTTGATTAATACTGTAGACTAACATGTTTATTGGTTCAGATATATATCTTAGCGCAGGACTTTTTATTTAAACACAAAAATGTGTTTCCTTGTGACATTAACTCATGAGAAAGCTCTTTAGTCTTTACAGAAGACTGATGTGGAAGGAAAAATGGAGGAGGAAGAATGGGTAATACAGTAAGAATAGTTGATGGCATAAAGCCAAGCATATAGCCAAGAGAGGAAAAGGCAAGGTGGAAAGGTGGGAATGAGAGGCCAAGATAAGGAGCAGAAGAGTGTCTTTAGTATTATTTGTCTGTAAAGATCACTATGGCTCCACAGTTGCTATAACTACCACTGGGGAAACATAACTTTGGTTTATTTCTTTTAACACACACTTTTACTAGAATACAAAATTTGCATACCTGACTTGCTCCCACATAAGCTGGATGGCTTCTTTCCTTCAGATTTCATCCTGGACGCGAGAAGAAACCTTCTGAACCATTCCTCCTTCTCCCTACCTGTCCTTCCAAAGAGATAAAGCACTTGATCCTTTTGGCTAGTGGACTTTGCTCCATCCTGAGGTTTCTTGGATTCTTCATTGTTTAAGTCCACTTTTTCAGCAGGTAATTTTTCCTCTGTATTCTCTTTATCAGTCTGGGCCTTTGCCATAAAGTCATCCTGTCTAGCAAGTTCAATGCAAATAGGGTACTTCTTATTCCAAATCCGTTTTCGTGCCAAACTCTTAGGAACCAGGGAAATCTGAAGGATAAATGAAAGCGTTAATTTAACGTACTTTTCAGTTGTATCTTCTATGCTTCTCTAGTCACATAAAAGAACATAAGAACATGAGAGATACAGATCCTACATTGGATCTGCTGGGTGTAACTGACTCGGCTGGTTGTTGTCCAATCCACTGCTGTCACTAGGTCTTTGGTGAGCCATAGCCTTGGAACTAAAACGAGTACCATTCAAGTAGCTTAGACATCTACAATCATGTGGAGAAACTCAGTTTTCATTTAAAAGATCTTATTCTCATAGTTATGGAGAAAAAAAAATAGAAAAAAACAAGAACCTTATTTCTGTGACCACAGAGTAGGTAATGAGAATGTAAACTGAGTTTTAAAACTCAACTTTTCAGGCCTACCTCATGAAATTGAATGTTTGAAGCAGAAAATAGTCACATCAAGTATGTAAGCATCAAGGAATAAAAGTTATTTTATTCCTTTATATAAATTATATTCTAAATTCAGTACATTCAGAGAGAACTGAGACAATGAAAGTGATGAGAAGAATAATAAGAGTTAAAAATTCTAATATAGGGGCTGAATTTACCGGAATTCTCCAAAAACTGTGGGTAAATACCTTGGAGAACAGTCATAATTTGCTTATTATATTCAGGGCAGCCAGCACTTTTGCAACCAACTGGGGGTGGAGGGAGCGGGAAGTACTGGAAATTTTTCTAAGATACCATGGAGGACAACTGTCAGTCAAGTGCTCTTGTAGCACGTGATAAGCCTTGCTTGTCTTCATGATGGGAAAACCTGCACCAGGCAGGAATCTAAGTTTTTGCTTTATCTTTTCCACCTTCTTCCTTCAATGGAAAGCAGAGCTGACAGCAACTCCTGTCCCATACCGATTCAGGAAAACAAAGGGAGGTTTTCCTCACTGTCGCCTTGGCCGCTCTCTCCCTCCAACTCCCACAGTCAACTGAAGCATAGTTTCCTCCTACATCTGTACTGCCGAGGCCCTCTATTGATGCAGCACATTAAAAAAATCCATTCTTTTAATAATGGGGTATCGATGTATTACTTAATACAAAGCCAATGGAATCAACTTCACATGGCAACTCTTCACAGATTTGAGGGAGGCAAATAACATGTAGAAGAACTGTCCCAGCATTATTCTTGATGCACTCTTCCAACTGCAAAAATTTCATTCCCCAGACACTGGCTATCAACAGCGAGTCCTGTCTGTTCCAGCCACCTCTTGCTCTCCTCTTTTATATCCCTATACAATGTAGGTTCCCCCCATTCCAGTGAAATGCAAGTATTGTCTGAATGGCCTTGGGATAGAGACAACCACCAGATTATGCATTTTGGCATAAACTTCAGAACAGTCGCGCAGTAATCTAATGTATGGGGAACAATTCTCTAAAGTCCCATGTGTTAACTTCTGCTTTGAACTGACAGAGGAAACTCATGCTTTTCCTTTACTGTGTAAATACGTAATCTTTTTTCTAAATCCTGCTCAATATTCCTCCCCAGCACAATCTTTTGCAAGTTAGTCACGACAACAGTTTTGTTTACATAATGACAGCACATGAAACTAGAGGACCAAAAAACAGCTAAAAATAAGTTTCAAAGTATTCTTTGTTAAAATCAGATATAAGTGAGGCACACTCACCTTGCTTTCTGTAAGTTCATAAATTTTCTGGCTGACATATGTGACTTCAGGCTTTGGCTCATTGTACACAGCCCTTCTAGAAATATTTTTATTGGGTTTTGAAAGTCTTAAGGTGCTTCCTTCGAGTCGCACATAGACAGAGTGAGTCAACGTAGCATGGTATGTTTCTGGATCATAATTATAAATTTCATTCATCCATCCCTAGAGAAGAAAACAGTTGTTAACAGGCTTTTAAAAGCTCCTGGAAAACCAAGTACAGCGCATACATCAAAGTTTTAAATAATTATTCAAGCTTTTGCCAAAGTTATGTCACTTATTGTCCAGACACAACAAAGCAGTAAATGCCCTAAATGAGGTAGCACCAAACTGATGGAGCATGAGATGAGCACTGCATCCCAAGCACACAATTTGTTTTTCCAAGTAAATAATTTTTATGTAGTGCAATGCCCTTCTACCTCATCTTCATGAAATGCTGTGAGATCTGGAGACACAGGCTTGCTGGGAAGAACCACAAGGCAGCCAGGCTGTAAGAGCATGCTGCAGAGCAGCCTGTCTGCTTACAGCAAACACGGACACTTTAATCGCCAACAGTCAAGGCAGAGCAAACAGTGTGTCTGCTTATAGACAGCACTGACATTTTAATCATGAATAATTAAGGACTGAGTGGAAGACCACAATGGAGTTTGTTTTAACACACCATCACCAGTTAACATTATTTAACAAGTTGTGTAACTGCCCAGTTACAAGACAGGAGTCATACATGTGGGGATCAAATTTCATTCAATTCTGTGCCGTGAAAGAAACAGAAAACAAACAAACCAGCCCTGCTGTAACAAGCCCGTAAGTGCTGACTATCCATGGGGGTGATGTTACTCCTCTAACGTCTGCTTACAGAAAATGAATGATAAATGGGGCAGAAAACAAGCCAGAATACTCATTCAAGGAGAACAAGTTTTCCTTCTCTTAACCTGCCCTACAACATACTTTGATAATTACTTCTACCTGCACATCAAAACCTTAACTTGGCACACTCAATATTCATCAATATCAACAGAAAGCAAAAGAGATAGACTTAAATAGATGTACCCCAGAGCATAAAGTAAAAAGGCATCTTTATAAATGCCTAGGTGAGTATAGTAGGGGGGAGAGCACCTGCTGCTGGGAGGAGGGGAGAACTGAATGAACATCCCTAGTATTCTTCAAAACAAAAAAGTTGTAACTACCTTATGCAAAACAACCCAGGAATTACTGCAACATTTTAACTTAAGAAGTTTCCACCCACACATGCAGGTGGTGGAGTCACCATCCCTGGAGGTGTTCAAAAAAATGTGCAGTCGTAGCACTTCAGGGCATGGTTTAGGAGACATGGTGGTGTTGGGTTGACAGTTGGACTTGAAGATCCTAGAGGTCTTTTCCAACCTTAATGATTCTATGATATGTAAAATTTATTTTAATGCTTCAGTGCCATATAATTTCTCAAAGTAGATAGCATACTCATTCTTAGGTGCCATAGTAACAATGATACCTATGTTTTGCTTACTTCAACATTTAGCTCCATTTTCACTATAAACCCTGGAACACCTAGATAAATTAGCATTTCTTTTGTGTTCAGGAAAGATTAAGTTATTCAACTTTGCTCAGCTCCAAAGCAGACTACCTCTTTTATTAACAAAAATACCTACACAAACACATGCTCTTTGAAGAAGCTTTGTGTTTGGGTTTTCTGCTTACACTGGGTTATTACAGCTACCATATAGGAAATACAATGCATGAGGAAGAGTTTTCTATAAACTATCAAGGTTCTGCACAGCAGGGTTGATGTATATTTGAGCACATCCCATTTCCTTCCTAGAAATTATTAAGCCAAGACATCTTTGAGCAGACAGCAATTAATTTTGAGCCAGGAACTCCAGCTGGACTTACTGAAGCACAAGGACACCACATGAGTTGCCTAAAGCCGCTGTGAACCGTTCACTCTGTGCAGGACTGGAACATCCATATGGCCCAGAGATCTCTGGAGAGACTCCCACCTGCCCCGCGATCACATCTCCAAGCTATTTCTAGCTCAGACGCCAAAGTCTGGAGCCTGCAGCCAGGCAAATGTACAGACAAAAAATCGCTGCCTCAAAAGTTTATTGCCTTCTCTTGCAAGGCGATTCAGCCAAAGACCACACAAGTTGGCACAAAGAGAAAGGGACACTTGGAAAGTGGATTTTTACATAAAGCTTAGCCACATGAGCTTTTTTTACAACTGTAATAAGCTATGATTTATTTTCAATAGGAGGGTTGGAAACCTCCAGGTATGTGTGGTACCCAAAAAGGAAGGTCAGGGTACACTTGAAGATTCCTTAACATCCTGCTTGAGATGGAACTGGCTGGAGTTTTCAGCTCAAGTTCTGGTGTCAGAACAGAGGACACGGAGCAATGAAAACAAGGTGAAATTTACACATCATTCTCTTGACTGCCGTGTACCATAGTGAGAAGTAAAAATCCATGAACATAGCTTCAAAAATGAAAAGCTGAGACGACATGAACCCCTTGTGACACACATCAGATGTGCAACTTTGTTGTACCTTCTCAGCTACTATACTGCTGTTATCCGACACCCTTATAGTCACATTTAATTTCATCCCTCCAGCATGTACTGAGATGCCATAGCCATATCCGTGAAGGCATGAGGCCCAAGCTACATTAAGTGATTTAACCAAGTCCAGTGAACCTCTGGTAGCACAGGAGTCTGAATCCATATGGTATGTCATCCACCCGACCAGCACCTTCCCTCCCTATCCCGTTTCTTCTGTAACAGTGCCGATACCAGACTTTCTGCCAGAAGTTTTCCTTACCCTACACAACTAAACAGCAGAGGAGAGGCCCTTTTGAAGATCACCACCTTCTTCCCAGCAGCAGCAAGACACACTGAATTTAAAGGGCAAAAATACACAAAACAGAATCTCTGCCTCCTCAGTTTGTATTGTCCCGCTTCTCTTTCAGCATTCAGGAGCCTTGGGAAGTCCCACCTGTTTTCTGATCCCTACCATACGCCCAGGCTTTCCACTTCAAACAAATGGATTAGCTGTATAATCTGCCAAACACACAATTCTCAAATCCTGTACTGCCGCCCACCCGCTCGCTGTACGTAACAAACCCAAGAGAAGTGCAAATGCTGCTTCTCATAGCACAGCCATCAGGTTATTAGAGACTGAAGAACCTGTCCAAGACTTAAAATGATTTCCAGCTGCCTACGGTACTGAATGTTCAAAATCTAAAACTGACAAAAGATAAATGCATTTTCTGCCTAAAACAGCAGCCTACATAGTGATTTGTAGACAAGGATGAGCTTGGTTGCTTCATGTATTTAAGGCATAGGCCAAATAACAAAATACAGAATTTTAAATTCAAACATTTGGGATTTTATTTTCAGACAGTACCTAGCCAATAGCCAGGATGAAAAAGATAGCATACCCCATTACTACAAATCCTCCTTGCACATAAATTTTTAGTTTCCTAATTTCTAAGGATGCCCTGTTTCCTTTTTGCACTCAACTTACAAAATAGCTTGGAACACAGAGAAACATTGCATGGCCGAGAGTGAAATGTTAATACTTCATCAAATTAGGGTTCTTCACTCTATTAATGAATCTGAAAATCTGTGCCAGCTGCAGGAATTCCCCCCCCCCCCCATTATCAGGGGAAATGACACCATATGCCTTTTCACTTCAGCAATTTCTATTTTTGTAAATTGTTTCATCTAGCAAAAAAAAACATTTTTTGAGAGGGTTATCCAAGAAACCCCAAAATTAATTCCAAAGTTCCTGCATTTTAAGAACAATTTTATCAGAAATACTTCTTTGCAAAAACAAATTGGAACCAAAGATTCACAGCCTACGGAAACCGTTTTGCAATGCATCTAAACAGAGAAGTTACGTTACCATAACACACTAGCAACAGATGAATTTTCCCAAACTATTGAAGCAACAATGGATTTCCTTGTGTAGGAGAGGAGTGACTGTATGATGGGTCTTTTTGTGTTAGCAAAGTTGTTAAAATAAGAAATTTAGTAATTCAGGGAGGACAATGACCATAGTCATATGCTACTCTGCAGCTGCTTGCCATTTACACTGATCCTGTGATCTCCGTTTATAAAGGTCAGCAGTTGCTCTGAATTCACAGCTGAAATTAGGAGAAAGTGCCTCACCATTGGTTTGGTAACTAACCTGAAAAAGTATCCGGTTAGAACATTGGGCAGCATGGCTTTTATAGCAAAGGTCACAGTTACTATTCAAAAGCTCATACACGCGCTAACAGGATCTGGCCTGTTTGTTCAGCAGCAGAGACTGAACTGGCTTTCAGAGTGCAGCACGTCACCTCTGTCACGGCAGCGCTATCAACTGAACCGGCCCTCCGGGAACGCACGGGTCTACGGAACACAAGCGCTTCCATGAACGGCTTCAAAAGGCCCACCCCGGTTTACTTCTTACTTTTCATGACTCTGGGCTGCAAATTTTTTAGTCAAACTGCAGTTCAACAGAGTAAGTCATGAGAGTAAAAACTGCAGAGTCAGGCCCTGTAGAGTATTGACTTTTTAATGTTATTTAGTTTAAGTTCTCAGGCATTTTACACCTCAACCTGGGAGGGGAGATGGGGGGAACTGCAAAAGATTCTTTAAAAGGATCCAGAGGGCCCGGGGCACAGACCAGGTCTGCAAGTAAAAATAAAAATCATTACTTCTAGGATATTGTCAAATACATAAATAAAAGAATCGACGGGTCAATTTCACAATACAAGCCCAAATCTGGATTACAACTGCCCCCAGAGTTTCTTAGTGCTATTAACAGATTGATTAATATCCATTATCGTTAAATGATATAATCAAATCCTCCAGCACCAAAATTCTTGGAAGACTGTTGATCACTCAAATCACATCAGTTGTATTTGCATCCCTCTCATTACTGCTATTTTATAATACTTCAATAGTATTTTGCTTGATAAATGAGGAAAAATGTATTGCAGCTTTTTGAGCTTTTATTGACAGGGAAAATAAAGACACAAAAAAGGTCTAACATGGGCCAAAGTAACCATCACCTTAACGGGAAAACACACTTGCCTGCCAGAGGCCACCATCAAATGAGAAATCCCGAGTGATATTCAGGAGCAGCGTGCTGGTAAAAAGCTGTCTCTTTCTGTACAGCTGTGGTTCAGAAAGCTTCATTTCTCCAGCAGGCACTGCCAACATGGCCTTCTCATAAAAGTTTTTTCTAATGGAAATGGTAAATTTATGATTTCCATTTTAGCTGTTACTTAAAACCTTTTGTATCAGCCAGCACAACACAAAGGAACACACACTTGAAAAGGCCAATAAGGAAGCTAGATAAGACAAATGCATTAAAAAAAAAGAATAAAAAATGTGGACAGAGAAGAAAAGGAAAAGGAATCTAGAGAACTGAAGGCTAAGGGAGGAAGATAAGGAAAACACGGACTGAAGATGGAGGTGGTTTGTGTGCATTTTCTGGCTGGGGGGGGATTTTCTCCCTCCAACACCAAAGACATTTGAGTGAAATAAGTACAGAAATCTACAGACGCACACAGTAACCAGCATGACAGTGTTATTCTTCAACATTGTAAAGAAACAATATTGGGGAAGACAATATTAATGTTCAGGTATTTTGGCAATTGCTGATGGGAATTTTCCCCTAGTCCTTGAAAGCAGGGAAACGCAAACTTCTCAGACAGTATTTACATGGGGAAGAATGCACACATTCTTGTAAAAACACAGCCTGACAGCAGTTTGGCAGAATCCCAACTCCTAGAGCCCCATAAAGGGATCTTACTCATAGCGTTTATCATAATGGCATGAAAGCAGTTCAGGCCAGAATACAAGACCAAGCCCTGAAGAGAACACCTTCATGCAAGAGCATCAAGTTTGATTTTCCTATATTCACATGAGTTTTGTTACAGACTAAATCTTTGTCTCATTTTTCAGAGGATCTAAACTGTACAGTGCTCATTTTGAAGAGGCAAATAGAAAATAGTTGTATGAAGGGGGAATAATAACTTGTAATCTGCTAAATCACATTACATTACGTTTCACTACAATATGGGCACTGAGCTGGTTTTTAAACTCCTGAAGCATTAAAAAGCCCTTTTATAGGGCTTTACATATTAAAGACTATTACTTTGTGTGTTAATGAGTGCAAGAAATACTTATCACATCATACAAATCATTAATCTACATTCATATAGACTTCTCTGCACAGCTCATTTCTTGCCTACAGCCATTCTCGTAAAATGTATCTCCTCGATAAATGCACCAGAATATAGTTTAAAGGTTCCTGAATAGCAGCTAAGACCTCAAAGAGCCATCTTAACACCAGCCAACACTGAGCATCAGGATCTTTACCAGCTTTCAAGTATCAAGGCAAATTTATAGGCAGGGTCTCAGCACCTAATTAACAAGGACAGAACTTAAAAGTTTGTGAAGATTTGTACATGTAAGCAGCAGGTAAATCAATTGAGCAGACAGGATTGTTCAGTCTACATTCACAACAGCAAAGACCACAACTCGTAACATTCAAGAAAAACAGGGAACACCAACATCAGGGCTGGGCATACATACAATTGCTTTTTGTATTTGGCAAAAGTTGGCTTTTATACCCCATTTCTCTAACTTTTCAGTTACTTAAAGATACATGAGATTAGCTGCCAAGACACTATAGATTCTACAGCATATAACCAATACTATATGAATTTAAATTCATGCAGCCTTTGTGCTGTTACACAACTGGAGATGCACCTTCAGAAAGCTCAGGATGGATTTAATATTTACACAGATACAAGAAAGCATTCACAAATACTCCGATAAGCAAGTGATATCAAATGAGGGTTATACCACTATCATTCTGAAATGCTTCTTTTGCCCATCAGAAACTAGGAGATGCTTTATCATTCAGAATTCTGCAATTAAGAAAATAGTATTTTAATTCATCACAGATGGAGATCAGGTGAGGCACAACAGGGACAAGGAATTAGAATGTCTGAAGACATTAGAATGTCCTGAGCTGGGAGGGACCCGCAAGGACCAAGTTCAACTCCTGTCCCTGCACAGGACAACCCCAAATTCACCTCATGTCTCTGAGGGCCTTGTCCAAGTGCTTCTTGAATATCCCCAGGCTGGTGCCGTGATGCCTCCCTGGGGAGCCTGTGCCAGGGCTCCACCACCCTCTGGGGGAAGAACCTTTCCCTAATGCCCAGCCTAACCCTCCCCTGGCACATCTTCCTGCCATTCCCTCGGGTCCTGTTGTTGGTCACTAGAGAGAAGAGACCAGCCCTGCCCCTCCTCCTCCCCTTGGGAGGAAGCTGCAGAGCGCCATGAGGGCTGCCCTCGGCCTCCTCTGCTCCAGCTGAACAAACCAAGGGACTTTAACCACTCATCGTACAGTTTCTACGTACGATGAAGCACATCGTACGAAGAAGCACAAAGCTACTGAAGTGAGTGGTTGCGTGGATCACAACTGGGCAGACAGCAACATGCCGGACGTATGAAGTGACAGCAACTTGCAGTATCTGAACAAGAAGTGGAGGTGAGGAAGGACAAAGGGGAGGGAGGATATATTTTCTAAGAGCTTGATTTAAAACACAGCTCTCAGGCACACATTTTACTGAACTGTAACCCATATTATACAGTACAATATTCAAGATACCTGCATGCAGCACCACAGACATCGTAACCCACGAGCATCCCTTTCATCACTCATTCCTCCTCCCATTCTAATTAGCTAGCATTTGAGGATAATCCACATGCTCTCCAACTATCTATGCTTTACTTGAACACAACGCTTTTGAATTTGCTTAGGCTGAACAGACAAGACAGACAAATTACTGCCTAGATAGTAAAAAACCCCAGAAACAAAATACGTCTCCCAAGATGCAGCTTCAAACACAAGTGTTATTTTACACGATAAACACTGACACTACTTGCCCTCAGTAGTTCAGCTGGATCATTTCAAATCCATCAGCAAAACCACTTGCCCTTTTTCTTTTGAAGCAATTCTGGTTTTCTACTAATACTTAAGGACACTGAAGTCTTATATATTCTTGGATACTAAATCATTTGTGCCCCTGCCAAAGCCACCTGCTGCTAAAACAATATTTGCAAATGGGGATAATTCAGCTCATTTATACCTTCAGAATAAATCTAGTTTACTATTTCTACCCAAAATAATGCACATACGTGCGCGCACAAAATGCCATGACCTCACCTTCAGTATTTCAGGTTCTTTGATGTCTAGAGCTCCTGTATTCCATTGCTTTTTCATACTTTTATGCAATTTGAGATATTCATGAGTACGTGGAGTAAGAAGCCAAATCACACAGACAGCTATCATAAATCCAAGGGCCATTCCAAGTAAGAGTCCACTTAAGTAGCCAGGGAGAGGGATAATAAAGTAAGCATAGACTAACAGTGTTAAGAAGTATAAAGTTTTCACTGGTATTTTAGGCTGCTGCACGTATGGATTATTTTCATCTTCACTGCTGAGCATAGTACCATTTTCCTCAGTCATCTCTGGATCGACCAAAGTTTCAGTAGGTTTATCAGTTTTGCTTTCATCCTCTAGCAAGGAAAAGTCTTCAGAATACAGTTCACAAAACTCCTCATCCTCTCTGCTTGCTAGTGCAGACAACGAACATTTTTCAAGTACGAGTGAAGTTTTCGAACTCACGTCCTTTGTGCTTGCAGACTGAGAGCTTTTGGTCTCTGTCTCTTTTGCATGTTCCTCAGCCGCTTTTGACTGATCGTTCTTATTCAGGTTAGAGTCGCTTCCATAGAAGTCCCCTTCAGAATCACATTCTTCTTCCTTAATGCTGTAGTTGTTATTGCTTTCCAAATGGCCATTCAAACTGGAAAGGTTTGAGAGTTCTGAAGCACTTGAAGATAAGGCTTTGGGCCTGTGGCTACTACTTTCATCACCCATTATTTTACTGAGCAGCTGAAAAGGCTCATAGATTACTTCAGAAAGGCGTCTTTTAGTATCTTCAATTTTAGCCTCCATTTCAGGTACTTTAAAAAAGGAACGAGTGTCAGAGGGAGATGTTAATGGAGATGAGGGAGCAGTTTTAGAATCACCACCTGTAGCTCGAGGTTGAGTGAACTGTTTGAACAGATGTAAGTTCAATTTCGAGTCGGGTGGCCTGTAAGACACAGCTTCAGATTCTTGTTTAGAAGTATCTGTAGACAGAGATTTCACTAAGGTTTTCATTAACTGTCTATGTCGCATCGGTGGGGTGGGTTCTTTTGGTTCCACATCTGTTGAAAGGGACTTGACTAAACCTTTAAAAGGCTTTGAACTAGAAACTGTGGATGATCCACTAGAGCAGACAACTGATCTGGAAGGGGATGAGGATGGGGAAGATGACAGGCTGGATTTCTGTTCCACAGGTGGTGTACCTGATAAGCTAACTGTATGACATGTGTGTGATGATGGAGACAGGACTAGTGGCACTGCACTGAATACTTGGGATGTGGAAAGAGAATCCAACAGCTTTACAGTTTCTGCAGTTGACAGAACTGCAGGCGATGAGGACAGTAGTGATGCGGAGTTGGCCACGTTAAGCGAGGTAGCTGGACCAGAAAAATCATGGCCGGTATGCTCAAAGCAGAGGTCTTCCTTGGCTTCAAGTGCTGTTACAATGCTTTGGTCATCTAGTTCCTCATCAAGAAATTCCTTAAACTCCTCTTCCTCCTCTTCTTCCTCCTTCCCAAATGCAGAGAAATGAATAGTGATGGTTTCTCGGGAGACAGATCGCTGGACCTGCACTTTTGGTGCTGACTGCTTTGAGGACATTTCACCGGTTTTCTCTGCATGGCTACTGTTATGACTTGTCATTGCAGGTCCCAGAGATGTATCAGAGTCTGTGAAGAAAACATAATACTATATTAAATGCATTTTTTTCTCCCCTTCAAACATGCTTATTTTCAAGCCTTAAGCCAAACATAACAGAGAGGTTACACACAACAGGTCAGTCAGTTAAAAATTAAAACAATCTGGATGTTCTTCATCTCACTGGATTTAAAGCTGGCTAGTTATATTATGGACTCTTACTAAAGAAACTGACTGTAGATTTCATTGCATAAAATATATCTATATTTTATTTAATACCCCCTTCACATCTGCTTAACTACCTCATTCTCAGTATCACTGAATGCAAGAACAGATTCAAAAAAAGGCAAGGTTTTGTAGTACAAAGACAAGTTTCTACAAAGATACAAGACAAGACAAAGACATAAGTAAGCCATGCTTAGGACAACTGGTGATCATGGATAGGCATGGAGAGCATTACCACATTCTCTTAAATGATCTTGAAGGAAGAATCTCACACAACTTTAGGTAAAAAAGAAAAAAAAAAAAACAACCAACAAAACCAAAACAAAAAAACCCCAACCACCCACAACCCAAAAAACCCCACCAAACCAACAAGCAGAAGATACTTATGCTCGAAATTACAGATCTAGTTTACTGTTTGCTAGTTAACATATTTCCACATAGCACAAAATGGCAATATTAAGAAGCGCTGTGCTGTTAAAATTACCCTCAAGTTTTCTGAAATGATAGTTCATCTCTAAAGCACCACCTCCCTCTTCTCCCCACTAAATGCACTTCTGAGTTCCAGAAGCCCTGTCGCACCCCAGCACACTGAAATTCTTCACTCCTAACTCTCAGTTCCTTGTACATACAATAATTAATGCTTTCTATTTCTTTTAAAGAAAGCAAATTTGAAACTCAAAGCAAGGTCAGAAATATGTAAAAGCCTTCCTGTGTGGGATAGTACCTTCTCTATTGGTCTATAGGAAGTAGAGATTTAAATTATGTTTTATCATGTGTGCTATCATGGTTTATGGTTGGACTTGATGATCTTAAGGGTCTTTTTTAACCTAAATGATTCTATGATTCTATGTAGTCTTTGTCTCTCCAGGTTTTGCAAGCTATGGACAAATGATCAGGATACACAACAGTCCAATAATTGCAGGCAAAACAAAGGGTAATTGGACAGAACTTGAAAGTTATCCTCCTGTATTCCAGGACTAGATACCTTTTACAAATGTATTTTAGCAGATTCCCAGTACAGCAAGATGAAGTAGCTTCAAACATTTCAATAATGGACAGTATCAAACTAACTGTTGTCAAAAAGATGTGGGTCAAACTTCTGCAGATACAGCATGTTTGAGATCTGTCTCAGATAATGTATAAACCCAAAGAATTTATTACTGCTAGCAGTTTTGCTGTAATTATGTGTAAGGACGCTTCAGTAGAGGCAACTGTTCTTCTCACTAAAACAGCAATAGTACTCTTTGAAAATACCAATTTCTGATCAGATTGGTATGCATAGGCTGCTTATGCAATAAATACACTAACATACTGCCTTTTACATTATTTCAAGAATTTTATTGACCCATGAAAGTGGACTTAGCATATATTTACATGGAGAGGAAACATCACACATTTGAACCAAGGCACTGGTGACCATACACAAAGATGGATCAGGAATTACAAGAGTAGCTCTGCCTTTCCGGCTGTGAGGCACCACTTGATCTTCATTGTCAAGGCAGCAAGTTTACCACTTCAGTAACTGAATTATTTTTCAGAAGCTGTTAAAATGCTGTAATCAAACTGTCAAGCTGAATTAATGAGAGGCCTTTGCTGATGCTTAAAGAGCAGTTCAGAAGAATGATTATGTGGTGGTGAAGAAATGTGCACTTCCCAAACAGTTGTGGTATCAGACTGTATAATCCAGCAAGCCAGTGCCACCTGTTCTGTCATCATCTTCCTACTAAAGGTTGTGGCCCTTTATACTTGCTAATGGAGCTGTTCATGTAAACATTCTTTAACCTGTCAGTAAAACGAGCTGGGCTAAGCATTTTAAAACAGATCTTTGTTACCCACCTTATCCAGTAATGTTGGAACAGAAGCTAATATCTGTCCACAACTTTGTACCCACTAGAGTTGTCCATTTTATGGCTCCTAAACTATTGAGTGGTATATTCCTTGCTTCTAGCATTTGTGTGCTTCCCAATCCAGTTGTACAGAAGGAGCTGGACTCTACCCTGCTTCGTGCAAAGACTCCAGAAATGTTAATTTCCATTTTCAGTCCCAGTTCTGCTGCATATGTCAGGGAGCCAGTCTGGGTTCAAAGAACCAAAAAAAGCTTCCAGCAAGAGCTGCACTTGCACACAATGCTGTTGGCATCAGCTTGAACAGTCTGACCCTTTCTCTTCTGCCCATTTGGCACTAACCATGTATCAATAATCTAGCAACACAGGAGAAAAATATTAACTACTCCCCTCACCCCCAAATAACATTGAGCGTGTTATTCTCGATCAGCTAGGAAGTCATGGTTTTGGTTAGCTCTTTAGCACACTATGTTTACACTGTACAGTTAATTACCTTGTGTTTAAACATGAGTTGCCATGTCGTGCTAATGCACTGCTAATTACCTGAAACAGATGAAGTTTACTTGCACACACCAAATGTACGGAAAAAAGATTTTACTGCTTACTGAACAAGCAAGTTGGCTTTGGTTTGGGGTTTTTTTTTTACATCGTTAACACAGAAAGGAAGGAAATTCTTGATTAGCCAATATTTGCCTACCCTTAAACATGTTACTATACCACAAATTATGCCTTATAAAAGCACATTCTTAAATCAGCACTATCAACATGGCAGCAGCAGAACATTAACATAATCCAACTGCTTTCACTTTGGCATCCTCAGCCCATGATTTACAAGATAACTCTGTAGTTTCCACGCCCTCAACATCTGGCCCAAGTGATATTTCAGTTCAGGGCACTGGTTTCCAGGAACTACTATTTTTATTTCAGCAAATAATAATTTTCAGCCTTTCTAAATCAATTCTGTTTATAGGCTGGCTTTGCTACAAGGCAGTTCATGCTTTCCCCAAGCACAGCTGTTCAAAGCTGTAGCTTGTATCACATTTGCAAACAATTAGTACGTTAAAAGCAGTGTACAATACAGGAGAAATATTGCAATTCTATTTACTTAAGAGAGCACATGTGTTTTGGCCAACAGCAGGTATTTCATTATAGGCATTCTGAATATCAATTGTAATTAAAACAGTAGCGTGCTCTCTCCATTATTCAAAGCTTTTAACAGCTCTAACCCCTCTCAACACACCAGATATCCTACTGAGAGTAATTTCTCCCCCACAGACACAGGATAGGGGAGATACTCCCCTGCTCTGGGCAGGCCCACTGTTTCTCATCCATTCCAGAGCACAATTTCTCTTTTTTTTATTGTGAACGATTTGGGTTTATTTTTTTCAAAGTAGATGCTGAGCAGCTTTTCCACAGTGAATACAACAATAACATCCCTGACTTCTTCCACTGCTATCGCTACTGACAGCTCTTCCACTAGGTGTTCACTTTTGATAATAAAGATATTTCATCAGGTTCTTGAATGATATGTTTGTACCCCTTAAATCATTCTAACAGATTCACTTCTTACTGATTCCTGGCTACGTTTTCCTCACTCATTGCTTCCCCTGTTTCCTACTCCGCGACTCCTCTCCCAGCTGTTTGAAGACCTGGTGTTCCCAGCCTCCCCGTTTGAAGGGGCACAATTTTGAAGCAACTGTTTGCAGATTACATCAATATTGCAGAAACAGATGTTTTCATTGAGCCTTATTTTGAAAGCCACACTCTCCCC
This sequence comes from Phalacrocorax carbo, assembly GCF_963921805.1. Lineage (NCBI taxonomy): Eukaryota > Metazoa > Chordata > Aves > Suliformes > Phalacrocoracidae > Phalacrocorax > Phalacrocorax carbo. Next base: position 5,497,699 of record NC_087528.1, read on the forward strand.
ACCTTCTCTGGCTGCCTCTTTCTATCTGTTTTTCTGTTGTTCATTCTGAAGATGTAAGGTATCAGTTTTATTTATGTGGCAGGCAGGCCGGAATAGTGATCTTAGATCTTCAAGCTTCAAATTATTCAGAACATGAAACTACCTGGAAGGGAAGGAGGCTGCTTGGAAAATAATTCCTTTCCCCCAAAGGTTTGAACTTTGGATGTTTTTGCAGGGTGGAATGAGAGTTGTGAACCAACTGCCACCACTTCCACTTCTTATGTTAAGGCACCTCACCCCCCCATCAGCCACAAAAGAGCGATTTCTAACCCTCACCTACAGGCATTGCTTTTAAAGCGCTACAACAACAGGAAACAAGCCAGGTGAACAGCGCACGCACGCTGCCTGGGAATAGAAAGTATTTCTTGCCCATCCCTTCCCTGCAGAGTGGCGAGGCAGCACGGCGCAGGAGCCGAGGACGCGTTTTTACCCAGATGACAACACGTCTCCACCACGCTGTGATGCACCTGCTGACGAACAGGGACACCCAGGGAGAGACCAGGTGTTGGCCAGCGCTGGGCCAAGTCAGGCCGTGACACCTTTTATGACTGTCGCTACAGTAACACGTGCTCTTACCTACGCCAGGAATGACTAACTGGGAGCGTTCACAAAAATAGCCCAAGCACGCAGGCAATCTGTCCCTTCGCCCAACAGCATAAACAGCCCTCTCCAGAACTCACAAACCCTCTTTCTTTTCCCTGCAGTGGACAAACACACATCCCATCCATCTTCAGCTGAGCCCCAGAAACCACCTACTTACTTCACAGCACTGAGAAAACACACGGCGCACTGTCGGCTTGCTTTGCACACAGAGAGGGCATATAAACCATCCTCTCATTTACCAGGTGAGAAGTGTTTCACCACTGAAGAAATCAAGCTTATGCTTCACAAAAACATGTTGATTTTTCAGAAACTGGGGAGGGAAGGGTATTTATGGTGCTATCAGGTGTCTAAACAGCTTGTTTACTTTAACTACTGTATTTTTACCACTGGGCATCAGCTATCCAGAATGTGTTGCCTGCTCATGCCCATTCCACTCTCTAACAAAGAGATCAACAATTTGTAAAGCAGAAGTCACTCAGCTAAAGGCAAACAATCTACAGCTTTTCCAGCAAACCACAGAAAAGCTCAATCCACAGTACAGGGAGAAGCAAACTCAAAGGAAGAAATTTCTTGTAATACTTCTGCTTGTATGTGACTTCTGGTTATGGTAGTGGAACTTTATTTTACAACCCTTCAGTAGTCTTAATTCTGCATTTCAAATGGGCAGGGCTGAATTTTGACCTCGGACAGACACCCCAGTTGCAATCACAAGCTAGAGGAGGTAGGGAGCCCATGCACACATGGAAAGGAAGACCAGGCTCACAAAGCAGATTCAGAAGAAGGCTAGAGCATCAGACCCTCGTGGCTGATCAGAAGGCTATCAGCAATTAGAAAATTCACAAGCTATACATACTTGGGTGCACCTAGGATCAACTGGGATGCTTAACAGCATTTACTCAGTCTCATGGTTCACAACCCACTATTCACAATGCACACCTGGACTTGTTTTCTCACCCTGTAAGGCAAACTCAGGTGCAATTCCAGACTAGCAATAAGAAAACTTTAAACAAACACCTTCTACTCATCAGACATTTGGCCCTCCACTAGCATAGTGCAGATTCTGCAAGCTATATAGAGTTCCTCAACTAACAAGGACAGTTACCTACTTGTTGTACCCACCTGGAAAGTAACACTGAAGAGTCATGCAAGGCTAGACATCTTTGGAAGGTGGAAAATGGTGTCTCAGGACACAGGTTCTTATCTTAGAGAGGAACCACAAGTCAGCAACTAAGTCAAGGGGAAGTCGGGAATGGGGGAAGAGCAACATGACTTCAGCTCCAGCAAGCAAATCATCCACTTTCACGCAGTTCACTTATTTGGGCTACTTTTGGCATTGCACATTTAAATCTAGCATGAGGGTGGGGGTATACTGCTACAGATATTCTTAACAATTCCCTTCCTATGACCAAAGAAACAACCAAACTATGCCTTCATAAACCCTTTGGAAAGGGGATTCAGTCCTTTTGCCTTCCAAGCAACCTCCAGATCACTGCAGGTCCTTGCAGACACCAGTGACATCATTACTTAATTTCTCCTTACCCTACTGTAATTTGGCAACTTCATATCCAAGCTAAAGATCAGTGTAAACTAAGTCAATTTGGAAAATTAGTAATATTTTAGAAAAGAGAATCAAATTAAATGCAAACAAAAGGTTTCAAAATTATTCACCCCCCACTTAAATTTTACATTACATTGAGGACTAGAATTGTTTCAGAATTGCACAGAAATTCCTTGTATTTTAGCACCCAGCTGAGTACCTTTAGCCTTTTTGAAATTTAATCATTTTAAAGTTCACAGGTAGAAAACAATAACCTGTTCTCTTCCAGTTCCTGAGAACATGTTGAGATTGACTTCTGTTTGCATACGCTTTCAGAGCTCACATGAGTTACAGTAAGTCATATTTACATCAGAAAAAGCAAACTTTTATAAGCATTCGTACTTGAAGACACTCTAGTGCCTGTTTTAGACAATTACACTGTCAACTTCATAGATAAAGCAAAGCAATTATTTTCACACTAACAATTTAGAAAGTGATTGAACCAATGCCCAGAGCAGCAAACTAGGACCTCAGTGTCAAATGACTAACATGTCGAAGGTGCATACACCACGGTTATTTTACCTAGTCATATACAGTTCGATTTAGCCACATTTACTAATTCAGTAAGGGATAGTCAGTAGCAAGTCAATGTTTTTCATAATCATTCAGTTGGAGAAACAACAGATTGGGTAACTAAATTCACACATATTGCAACAGCCAACTATTCCAATCACATTGCTTTTTGCAACATCTACACAAGGGATAAAGGGTATGCTGTATTAATAAAATGCTTTCATGAAAATCTGCAGCAAGGTTCAAAACTTCTCAGGGTATTTTCCCTGCTTGTTGCTACTAAACAGACCAGAAAAAAGCATTTCCTACAGAACAGAAATTCCTTTCCTGCTAAGTAAAGAAAAAGTCTTACAGGTTATTAATAAGCATTGTAATACTTTCCGCTGTATCTGTCAGTTGCATCGGAAGAACAAGCCCTAAATACTACTCAGGAAGCCACTAACTTGATTACTGATAATGCCACAATTTGACTTCATGCAGATTGCCATCACTGTTTAAAGGGAAAGATGTTTAACTGGTGGTGTCTCAGATTTCCCCAATAATCCTTCTGCGCCACCACTCTTTCAACAGGCACCTCCTGCTTTGGCAAACTGCCATCACCTAGACTGGGGAAAATTGTACTTCTTTAGGACTAATGGGGCTTATTATTACTTTGGGTTACTCGATAGTCATCTCCAAGTGTCAGACTGAAGACAGATATATGATTCATACTCTAAATCTGTCCTCCATTTGGTAGGAAGAAGTGGTGTGTTTGTTTTAGACTATCTTTACAACATTTATGTGGTATGACAGAAGAGCTACAAAAGAGCTCACATTAACATAGACAGGACCACCCTAATGCATTAATCCACTGTTCCCAAACCAGGCTAGAAGCACTCTAAGCGTCTCCCCATTTGGGAGTACCTGCACAAGCCAATAGAATCTGAAATTCATGTTTGCTCTCAGAAATTATAGATTCCACTTGATTTACTAGAGGCTTAACCAGTATCTTCCTTCCAACACTGAGGGATATGAGAGGACTGTTGCTATTCTTTTTGCTTATTTAAAATAAATAACAGAGCTCTCAGCATCAGACAAAATTCCTTCTGCTAAGAGCTAGAAGACTTCATTTCAGGTCCTTTGAAACAAAGCACAGTATTAGTGATCCTTATTGCTTACAGTCTTTATTTAAGCAACAGTTTAAATCTCAAATATGTCTCCAGTAATCCATTACCACTACTTTGCCACACGAGTAGCCTAGAAAGCCAATTCCCATGTATTTATCCCAGAATGATCTCAGTGAAACAGGGGAAACAGCTATTGGAACATTATCTGTACATAAATTTCATCTTATCCAGCAGATTTATACCATAAAAGACAAAAAAAAGATACAAAATCCCAATGTCAACATCCTTTCCTATCCCCATTCAAAATTCTAATTACGACAAATTAAATCCCCCTGGCATCTCCACAAGTTAACGTATCCCATGGTTAACATCTATTATTCCTTTTACATCCACTAGTCATTACTTTTAAATGAACTACATAGAAAGTGTTAGTAATTACCATCACACAACAGCCCCATGAAATCTTTGTGTTAGGGATCTAGTTACCCATCCAAGATAATACTTCAAAGCTCACTTTCCAACAGGAGTAAGAAGGAAGTTTTGCTTCACCTTTCAAGTTCACACAACTGGATTTGAGAAACAGAGGGAGGGGAAAGAGGAACAAAACCCCAGTAATACGCATTTTAAATCTAAGCACAAAAATGAAAAATTTTATATCAGTATCAAGTACTGTTAAAAGAATGCAGTCCAGCACGTTCAACAGAAGTCAACGCTAGGGTCACAGCCAAAATAGATGATGCCACTCACTATGGACTAGAGCACACACACACAGACCTTCCACAGAGCATACCTCTAACAGAGTTCAACCAGGTTATGACAACTAAGCTGGTTAACATCTAAAGTACCTCCATCAGGAGTTCTCTAAGCCTCATTTAAAAAAAAAATAAATATTTCTGTGCAAATGCTTTTAAGGTAAGAATAAGCCAAGTTAAACAGCCAGCATTTAGGTACACTTCGGGATACTTAAATGAAAGATCCTAAGCAAGATTTTAAAGTACTGTCAACGAGATTATACTTCTAATGAAAACTATAAACCTATCAGAGAGATAAATAAGAGGGGTTGTTTACTGAAGGCTAGGACAGAAGGGTCAGGTAAAATGATAATGGCAAATAAAAATTGAAGTAATTTTGAAGACTCCTTAAGATGGGTGCTGCTAATAAGGCCCTTAATACAAGCTTGTATTTACAATGCTTCAAAATAATCAAATAAAAATTGTTTAATGTTAGCTAAGCAAATCTATTCTATTTTAACATTTTCCCCAAAGACCTAAGAAAGGTCAGCTACTGCATTAGTTTCTCTGCCTTCACTGATAAAAGATTAATAATTAATCTTTCCTATTCTCCTTCCATGATACATCACTTACACCAAAACCTTCATCAAGCTGCACTACAGTTTAATTTTGACAAAGACAAAAAGGTAAGGAGTTAAACATTGTCCAGAAATTCAGAAAAATTTAACTTCTTCCTATTTAATGTTCTGCTGAACACTGAAATGAAGTGGTATTTACAAGAAATTTAACATTTCCCCTAACAGAAGAAATAAAAGAAGTTGAAGCTTAAAACAAATCATGCAGTAAGTCATCGAACAGTAAACAGTGGGTGGAGGAGAATCACTTGATTTTGCTACATATTGGGACATCTATTTTTTAAAAAACATGAATATATAGAACCACAGAAACACTAGGAGCTTTCTACAAAGAGAATGAATCGCAGCTGCAGGACAGCAGAGACTCGCAGGATCCTCACCCTCTGGCTGTAACCTGATGGCCACATTCACAGAACAATGTCTGGGCTCTGCTGGCCTCCAGAAGGAAGGCACAGTCCCAAGAGGACTTGACTCCAACGAAGCAACATGCATCAGCACTAGACTAAGAACAGGGCAGCAGCAAATCTGCTGAAGTGTGAGGCAGAAAACTAGCCAGCCAAACATGCCTCTGGTAGTTAGCACAACGCTTCCAAGCTGCCAGAGCTGGGAGCTGAAACATGTCAGCTAGGACTTCTGCAGTTCAACAGACCTGATGACATGCCTAGACAGAGGGTGCTGTCCTGCCATCATATCGGTGTAGCGTTTTCCAAGCGCTATAGGTAAAATTTTATTTTGCAACAGAACTGCTTCTCTGAAATTCAAAGGAGAAGCTGGAAGAGGTACAGAGTGAGTATTGTTAATGTCAGCTACCAGTTGAGCCCAGAAACTGCTTAACGTGCATCTCTTCAAGGGCTCTGTTTCAACACAGCCTCTACTAATGTTTGTTTCCCAATCAATTGCAATACTACTGGTAAAGCTCCTCAATAATCTGAGTATTATATATGTCGGTAAAGCACTGTGAAAAGAACTGTTGTAATAGCAAAAAGTTGCTTTTATCATGCAGTCAACTCATAAGGTAGGATTTTTTTTTTCCAGATTACTCACACACTTTCAGTAGGGCCCGAGGGAATGGCAGAATGGCAGGAAGATGTGCCAGGGAGGGTTTAGGAAATATCAGGAAAAGGTTCTTCCCCCAGAGGGTGGTGGAGCCCTGGAACAGGCTCCCCAGGGAGGCATCACGGCACCAGCCTGGGGATATTCAAGAAGCACTTGGACAAGGCCCTCAGAGACATGGTGTGAATTTGGGGCTGTCCTGTGCAGGGACAGGAGTTGGACTTGATGATCCTTGCGGGTCCCTCCCAGCTCAGGACATTCTATGATTCTATGATAACAACATATTCCTCCGCTCTTCGCAGCAGATTCAAACTGCACCAGAGTGTAATTTCATTAAAGAAGGTTTACTCCCAGTTGGCACAAAGAGAACAAACAAAAATTCTAGCACATTGTATTTTCTCCATTCATATGGTTTCCTCCTACGAACTACTTTACTCTTGCTTATCATTCACAATTGCAAGCAACAAGTACCATCTTTTCCTTCCGAAACACTCAGCATTAAACAGTTTAAAGGGACCTTTTACTAGTTCCCTAATTCCCTCAACAAAACAATACAAGATAATAAAACCACAGACAAATCCCGCCTCTCTCCCTCCATCACAGGTTTTTGAGATTTAGTCATTTCCTATACCATATATTGCTGTCTTTATAAAGTACCTTTGAATACTTATTTTTTCCAGGTGAACTAGTTGCTTGCATGAAAACTACCCCCAAAAAATAATTTGGCCATGAGAGAGAAGAGAAATGCCCCATATAAACAAAGGTTTACAGACTCAGATCTGAAACTCGCTGTAGTAAGGGATTTAGAAATGAACACATGAAAACCAGAGCACACTCACAGAAAGGCAAACTTTTGTCACAGCCTAAAGCCAGCTTTTTCCACTTTTATCTTCTAAAACCACTTTACTACCTGGCTGAGGCACTCTGTTCAGAGTCACCCTGACAAGCCAAATGGGAGTAAAAAGCCACCAGTCTGTTAACAATTCTGAGCAATAAATATATAACTGCTGCATGTGCTCTCTTTTTAAAGGGAGGAGAGACTAAATCAGAATCTGCTGGTGCTGCAGAAGTCATGCATCTCAATAGAAAATGTTCTATTATTACAGAAATAAAGCATCAAAAGCTTACACCTAAAAAATTACACCCTATGGCGAGGTAGAATATAAAACTATGCAGCATTGTAACTCTGTCCCTCCCATCGCGGTGGAATGAAAAAAATAATGAACTCCTCATTAATCTGATGAAAGATTATCTAAAACCTCTGTGGATTAGTCCACAGTTGAAAATGCTGTCTGCATCATTGATTAAATTAAAGGTCACTATAAAATCTTTAGGGGAAATTTTGACCAAGTGACTTACAGAAAAGCATGTTTCCAAAATGAAGTAAAATAAGCTGCCTTGAATACTAAATTAAAAAGGGCTTATCAGAATTGTATTACAGGCTCATTTTTCCCAAAAATTCAGAAGTTCATCAATAGGTAAAACTGCCTACAGGTAACAAGTGAACATTCAAGGAGTTTTTTTACATTTACATTCATTTCACCAACAAAATATTCAGTCAATATTCACAGCAACTGTAAAGTTAAAACAACCACCATACACCTTCATATGAAAACAGCAGAAAAGGTATTAAATATGCTTGTCCGCATGAAGCTAAACACAGATACACAGATGTGCAGCACCAATTAATAGCAAACTCTAGGTCCCCATGTAAAATGTAGTTAGGAAAGATCATTAAAAAAGGAATGGAATCTACAGATTTACAAACCATACCCCATAGGTATCTAAAAAGATTTTTTTCTTCCCCACTGGATTTTTAATGATTCGTCAAATTTTCCATTTCATACGTACAGCCTTCATTCTAATGTTATGTTTTGCAGGACAAAACACAGTAGACAGTCATGGTTTCTTTATTTCTCAGAGATGTTTTCAAAATTAGAGAAGGAGGTATTCTCTGGTTTAACTAAACAGGACTAAAGCACTTAAAAGTATTTAGGTCTGGACCAAGCACACATCCATAAGCAGCAAGGCAATAACTCTTAGAAAAATAGCTACAGAACCACGATGAACCAGTGATGCCACCTATTCCAGAAGGTCACAATGGCAGAGCAGGAAAAAAGCCGGGGAGGTGGGGGGAGATTCTTTCCACTCAGCCTCTCACAGACCAACTCAAACAAGTGGAGTATCTTTGCAACACTGCACATACTCGATTAGCCCTCTTCTCCACCAGCAAAGTCCTCACAACTTCATCTATACAAATGTCAGCAGGACTTTTTGCTATCCTGCATTGCCACATATCTGTCAATGTGTCTTTGCATGCATATTGGGAATGGACACGTCAGTATGTTTCAGCTAAAAGAAATGTCTATGTTGTTGTCTACAGAAGGTTACTTACACTGACATCTGTTGGGTTTTTACCAATGTGCTGCAGCACATTATCTCCATCCCCTCCAACACAGCCACGTCATTGCAGTTGCCTTTACAACCCCTCTACACCCTGTGAGAAGCACAGAAGTACAGAACTCCCTACAGGAATGTAGATGACTTCACATATCTAGGATCTTGGCATGCCCCAGGCACAATGCCCTCATTATCTGAGGATTAACTGGTTTCTGATCTTTCTCATCCTCCAGCACTGGTGGTACTTTTTCAACTTTTGGATCCCCAGGCAGTTGGCAACAAAACAAAATAACTAATCAAAGCAAGGCTACTCTCAGAATTGTCTATGGGAAGGAGGAGGGCTACATCTGCATTTTTTTAAAAAAAAAGGAAGTATTCATACCTCACCAGAAAGGTACTTCACACATGAAAATTAATTAACTAAGGTACCTGAAGATACATAGCAAGCTACAACTATTAACATAGAGAACTACTGTTAGAGGGCACGTTGATTACATTTGCTTACTTCCTTGCATCTCATCTACCTAAGGAAAGCAAAAAGTGCCTTTGATAAGTGCATAAAATGCATTCCAGATAGAACAGAACAGGATTTCTCAGAAGTTTTTGCAAGCATAACCCCCAGAGGGTCCAAAGAACAGAAAAGCTTAGGAAAAGGACAATAAACAGGACTTCATAACATGCAGGTCTTTTCAGAGTTGCAACTGAGTTTGAGAAGTGGTGAGACAAAAGTAATTCAAGAGTAATTCAACCCAAAAGTAAGACTGTTCTGCAAGGTTTCTTAAAAAACATTGTTCCTAGCACTTCGAGAGGCAGTCTTACCAACAGCTCTATGCTATTCATTGAGTAGTTTTGCCTGTCATTGGATTCCATGAAAAATCAAGGGAGAAAGGTATTACCAGCATTTCATGCTACCTGGAAACTCCCAAGGCAAGAAACATAAATCAGGACCACCTGAACAAAAAAGCTCTTCATGATCTGATTTTGGAAGGAAATGGCTTATGAACTAGATTTCCAGACTTGTCTGAAAGCCCTGAGCAGGTAATCATGTTATTTTGAGTTTCAATATTATTACGATGGCGAGAAAAATTTTCCTTTAACCTACCTCACTGAAGAGTAGTGTTCATACAGTACTTGGAACAAATAAGATCATAGAGAATCACTAACTTCTTAAAATGGTAATAGCAAAGACTAAGAACCCAGTTAAAACAGCTGAAGACTCATACAACCCATCATCTTCTAGCAACAAGTGGGCAGAAATCATAAACTACTATTATTAGCTTCTATGCTTTAAATTCCAATTCATAGTAGGATCCATAGAAGGTTAACATAATGTAAAGTCAGCTCTGAAGAAACCTTGTCCTAAGAATAGCAGGAAAACAAAATGTCAATTTCAGAATTGGTGAGTACCAGACATCTCTCTCTGCTTAAGGCAACATTCATCTCATTTCATTCAGATTTATGTTCAGCTCAAATACCTAGAAACCGAAATGCAAAAGTTCAGCAGCAGCATAGCTTCCAACTGCAGGATGCAATGCAGTGTGATAACAACAGAACATCATAGAATCATAGAATACATTGGGTTGGAAGGGACCTTTTAGAGGTCATCCAGTACAACCCGCCTGCAGTAAGCAGGGAAATCTTTAACTATATCAGATTGCTCAGAGCCCCATCCAACCTGACCTGGAACGCTTCCAGGGATGGGGCCTCCACTACCTCTCTGGGCAACCCTGTTTCAGCACTTCATCATTGTAAGAAATTTCTTCCTTATCTAAATCTACCCTCCTTTAGTTTAAAACCATCACCCCTTGTCCTGTCACAACAGGCCTTGCTAAAGAGATTGTCCCCATCTTTCCTATAGTCCCCCTTTAAGCACTGGAAAGCCACAATAAGGTCTCCCTGCAGCCTTCCCTTCTCCAGGCTGAACAACCCCAACTCTCCCAGCCTGTCCTCCTAGGAGAGGTGCTCCAGCCCTCGGATCATTTTTGTGGCCTCCTCTGGACCCGCTCCAACAGACCCATGTCTGTCCTGTGCTGAGGGCTCCAAAGCTGGACACAGCGCTGCAGTGGGGTCTCACCAGAGCGGAAGGGCAGAATCCCCTCTCGTCCTGCTGCCCACGCTACTGGGGATGCAGCCCTCTGGGCTGCGAGTGCACATTGTTGGCTCATGTCCAGCTTTTCAGCCTCCAGTACCCCCAAGTCCTTCTCTGCATGGCTGCTCTCAATCCCTTCATCCTCCAGCCTGTACCGGTACTGAGGGTTGCCCTGACCTGGGTGCAGGACCCTGCACCTGGCCTTGTTGAACCTCAGGATGTTCTCACAGGCCCACCTCTCCAGCTTGTCTAGGTCTCTTTGGATGATGTCCCGTCCTTCCGGTGTGTCAACTGCACCGCTCAGCTTGGTGTCATCTGCAAACTTGCTGAGGGTGCACATGATCTCGCTGTCTGTGTCACTGATGAAAATATTAAATGGCACTGGTCCCAGTACAGACCCCTGAGGGACACCACTTGTCACCGGTCTCCATATATCAAGCCGTTGACCACTACCCTCTGGATGTGACATCTAAGATATTGAAATTTTCCCAAGACTGAAATGGAACCTAGATGGCCGCTACAACCTGAATTTTTCCCATGGTAAAGCACACTTTCTGCTTATCAAGAAAGAACACCACAAAACCAAACACACAACACAGAAACACTGTCAAACCCTGATGAGCAAAGATATTAAGCAAGGCTCAATTAAAAACATTAGGACAGACTAACCAGACTTTCCCAGCTCCCAACTATCAAGACATAAGGCATCTGAGGATTTTTTCAGCTTGCCAAAAAGCTTCTAGAGCTTTGCAACTGTCACACACATTTCAGAATAGTCTCTCAAAGATTAATTTTGCATTAACGAGTGGTTTAAGCATTTTATGATTAAAAATACTGGACAAGAGAGAGAGGACAAAAAAAAAACCCCACTCAAGTGCACAGGGCTGAAGCAACCATCAAATTCAGAGTCATTATGTTACAGTACATTAAAATATTTTACAAAATCCACAAAAGTATTAAGGCAAAAGAAGCAGAAGTATGTGGCAAAAGCATCCACGTGTGTTCTCATTTAAATATGTGTTTTGTTATCTTTCACATAGTATTTAGAACTCTAAATGTTTCAAGGTGTAAACTTATTGACAGACATTGGCAAGAATCTCCCCTGGACTTTGTTATCCTGAGCATGAAAGAGGTCCCTATCAAAACCAGGTAGCTAAAATCAAAGCCACTAGCTTGATTTGCATTCCCTTCCATTTCTTGCTTTAGACACAGAAGAAAGCAAGAGCTAATGGATCAGTTCAATACATTAAAGCTTTCTGGTGATTTGGGTTTTTTTTTCCCTCTTTTGCCCTCAAGAGCTACAATACATTTTAATTGCAACATATGATAGGCCAATTACAGATTGCCTGACCTTAACAGCTGCTTTACAGGCTTGACTCTTACTGAAATCAACTGAGTCAGAAAACGATGAGCACCTCCCACAACATATTTTTTTAATCCTAATTGCTAAGAAACTATGGCAAGTAGATACACGAAAGAAAATCAACTTCACTAGCAATCTGAATTAACAGGATCATTTTACATAAAAGTAGGTATAAAGGCACTTTATTTCTCATACAGAAAATCAGTATACTGTGATGACAAAGTGAGGTCCTTAAACATCTTAAAGCCCTTTGGATCACACTTCTAAGCAACAAGAATGTGAGAGGATCTTCCCTACTCTGTTTTGCTCTCTGAAAATGTTAACTGTTAACACGTCTAGAAAGATAATTTGTCATGTGAATATTCTCAAAAAAAAGTGAACAAAATAAGATTGGGAAGAACATAAACAGTGCTCTTCTCTCCTTTTTATTCAGCAGCATGGATCTATCCCAACATAGAATCATTGAATCATTAAGGTTGGAAAAGACCTCTAGGATCATCAAGTCCAACCATCAGTGTGACACTACCATGTCTCCTAAACCATGCCCTGAAGTGCCACGTCTACATGTCTTTTTAAATACCTCCAGGGATGGCAACTCCCCCACCTCTCTGGGCAGCCTGTTCCAATGTCTGACCACTCTTTCAGTAAATAAATTTTTCCTAATATCCAATTTAAACTTCCCCTGATGCAGCTTGAAGCCGTTTCCTCTCATTCTATCACTAGTGACCTGGGAGAAGAGACCAACACCCACCTCACTACAACCTCCTTTCAGATAGTTAGAGTGTGATAAGGTCTCCCCTCAGCCTCCTCCAGACTAAACAACCCCAGTTCCCCCAGCCTCTCCTCATAAGACCTGCTCTCCAGACCCTTCACCAGCTTCCTTGCCCTTCTTGTACTGAGGGGCCCAAGACTGAACACAATATTCAAGGTGCAGCCTCATCAGTGCTGAGCACAGGGGCCCCATCCCTGCCCGGCTCCTGCTGGCCACACTATTGCTGACACAAGCCGGGATGCTGTTGACCTCCTTGGCCACCTGGGCACTGCTGGCTCATGCTCAGCCGGCTGTCAGCCAGCACCCCCAGGGCCCTCTCCGCTGGGCAGCTCTCCAGCTGCTCTGCCCCTGCCTGTAGCACTGCACGGGGTTGTTGTGACCAAAGCGCAGGACCTGGCACTTGGCCTTGTTAAACCTCATACAATTGGTCTCGGCCCATCAATCCAGCCTGTCCAGGTCCCTCTGCAGAGCCTTCCTACCCTTGAGCAGATCAACACTCCTGCCCAACTTGGTGTCGTCTGCAAACTTACGAAGGGTGCACTCGATCCCCTCATCCACATCATTTATAAAGATATTAAACAAGACTGGCCCCAACACTGGAGAACACCACTAGTGATGGGCCGCCAGCTGGGTTTAGCTCCATTCACCACAACTCTCTGGGCTCAACCATCCAGTCAGTTTTCTACCAAGTGAAGAGTCACCTGTCCAAGCCATGAGCCGCCAGCTTCTCTAGGAGGATACTGTGGGAGACAGTATCAAAGGCTTTGCCAAAGTCCAGGTAGACAACATCCACAAACCTTCCCTCATCCACTAGGCAGGTCACCCTGTCACAGAAAGAGATCAGGTTGGTCAGGCAGGACCTGCCTTTCATGAAGCCATGCTGACTGGGCCTGATCCCCTGGTTGTCCTGCACATGCTTGGTAAGCTCATTCAAGATGAACCGCTCCATAACCTTCCCCGGTACCGAGGACAAGCTGACAGGCCTGTAGTTCCCCAAACATGGTTTTCCACTGTGTGAATCAGGCCACGAACATTAAAAAAAAAAATCTCTCTAAAAGGTTTTAGTTAGTTAACAGTATTCTGAACTTTTTAGCACTCCTTGAGAAGTGTTCTCACTGCCTCTGGTGAAAAGTAGTTTCCAAAGGTCAATAATGCAGGAAGCAACACAGACAGCCGTTACTTATTCTCTTTCAGCTCAGAAAGCAATTATTTGTTCCTATATGGTATAATTCACTCATATAGCATGCAAACACAGACACAGGTCCTTATCTTAGTGGAAGGTAGACCTCAGGTAGACTAGTATGATGGGACAACATCTGTAAATGAAATAATTCCTCCAGGCCTCTTTATTTCAGAGATGCACATACTAAATTCTGATCGGCTACGTATGGTGCTGTAAAACATGCAGGCAGATCTCACTTTTGCAAACATTAATTGACGTAGTTGTCTCCAGGAATTTCATCTGACAGTCCCACAGGCTGAAAAAGAAAAGTTCAGAAGGTGGGTGTCTTGTGGCAATTCATCCCCCAATTCCCCAGTTGCCTTCTGAATTCACAGCGCAATATGAAGAGCTTAAAAAAACTTTAATGCATTTTTAAGGACCCCAGTTTTCTTTAAACTGAAGTAGTACTTATGCAAGCTCTCTACTGTCACTCTCCTTTGCAGTTACTCCCCTGTAAAAAAGAGTGAAAATCTGCCCTTTCTCATCCTATGAGATTTGCTAATCAATAACCAGGTATTATCAGTGTTATGTTTGTCCAGCAAATGCCTTCGGCAGCGTAAAAGTTTCTACTACTGCAGACAGAAATACTGTCTATAGTCTTGACTCAACTACTTGATAAAATAGGTAAGAACAAATGCAGTCCACTGTATGTGGGTTACATTTGTGCACGCACATGCACAGAAAGAGAAGTGCCATTGAAGTAGCTTCAAGGAAATTAATTTTAGGTCATCAATTTTAAGGTCTTGATTTGCTGGGAGATAAAAGAACAGAGAAAGCCACCAGACAGTTTCAAAAGGGCAAAGGGAAATATGCGTCTTTGAGCCATATCCTGCCTTGTTCAATTACAGTATTATGCAGGCAATTCTAATTCCAGACACATGGCAATGTTCTTATATACATGCTTAATAAATTTGCATTTGTTTATCAAATAGAGCAGATCAGCTATACAAGTGCTAAATTACATACACTGTTAATAAGTTTGAGTACATACATACTCTCTCAAACATCACCATACATCAGGGGTGTGGCTGTTTAAACAAGGCTGTGAATTGCTGAGAGAGGTCAAGTCAGAGAAGCCAAGCATGGGTGGCAGCTACAGTTGTCTTCCAGGACAAGGTGACAAAACAGTGACGACTGAAGTGTGAGGAAACTGCACCCATCCCCAAGGAGCCGCCTCTGCCATGCCATATATAATTAAGGCTTTAGAGACAAGACTGCTTGCTCTTTTGGGGAAACTGAAGAAAAAACAGTGCAAGCAAAAAACTAGACATGGGATGGAAACCTTTTCAACTTGCACTCATCACCACATGGTAAGACAAACTCCTCTCCATTAAACCATGGAACAGCCTCAACACTTCCTCCATGAAGGAGTCAGAAGTGTGATAATAGCAGACAATGCCTTCTTTAATAGTCTGAGATCTGGATCGATCACAAAAATCAGCATTTATTTGGCTTGGGGTATTGTAGGAAGAGGCCTGAAAAGCCACTGTTCACACCCACTTTGTGACTAGAAGGAAATTGGCAGGACAGTCATCCCATAGCAGTTTTCATTGGTAAATATACCACTTAGGGCATATGGATGCAAGACACAGACTTAAAAAAATGTATACTGGGAAAGTAAAGTAATAAACTCTCATGGAGCAGCACTGTGATTTACTCATTTTTATAATTTAAATTGTGAAGTTTTAGCTTGATAGAAAGAACACTAAATATCTAGCTAGAATTTTTAAAATCTGGCCAATAAAGATGAAACAGAAGAGTTGTCCCAACTCATCAGAAAAGCAAGGGTTCACAAAATCTGTTCAATACTGAAAAAGAGTTAACCAATTCACATCTCAAAGCTGCATGACCAAAGAAATTGACATCCATACAACCAAATATTTATGCTCTTAAATACAACACACCACTAAATTAATCTTTTCAGATACTGAGTTTCCTACAACTGTTAGGCACAGATCTTCAGCTTGTCTGTAACCTCTAGACAGTGTTAAGGCATCTTGGAAAACTCGGCCTGTTGTCATAAAGAGAATAACTGGAATCACAACACAGGAGATAGTTTGCTTGCACAGCTGGTTCCCTTCTCCATCCACATCTCTTGTTATTCATTAAAATAACAAACAGAATAGTAGCTTTTTCTTTTCCTTCATAAAAATACTTTTGTAAAGTTGTCCCACATTTGCTCAGAAGGCTTATTAAAGACCTGGCAAAGCCCTTATTAACTAGCACATTTTTGAGCTGACAGACATTTAGGATTATCTCCTGCATAGTTCTTCCCCCTTCTCCCGATTCATTTGTTTAATACTTCAAGTCAAGTTGAAAAGGAAGAAGTGTGAAAGTGATTAGACAAAAAGAACCACTACTGAGAAAGTCTTAGAAAGATAAGCCTTATCAAACTTCACAGCAGTTACAGACAACAGAAGAAACGTTTGGATCACTTTCATTTACCACCAAAATACATTTATTTGTGCACTCAACCCCAAATGTTACACAAGAACATTGGGAAAGAAAGTGAAGCCCCTCTGGGCAACAGAAATGACAGATATGTATTAAGCAAGCAGAATGGAAATACCCAGCTTGGAAGGCAACCAGAGCAGAAGTCTTCACATTGCACTGGGTACTTTGGGGCAGGGAGACAGGAACAAGAGGTGGGACGTGACCAGCGGGCAGGGAGTGGGGGCATGGGAATGCTATGGGAATTCTGTGGCTCAGTTGCAAGACTCATTCCTGGCCTCAGCTCTCAGAAACCTGGCAGAGCCCAGTGCGGGCAGGCTCTCAGAACTCAGAGTTTCAGGAGAGAGGGTAACAGAACATACTGCGATTAGAAGCCAAGAGACAGAAAGCACCAAACCTAGATGATTACTTTCACTGTCTGCTTTCAGTATCACATGTTAAGCAATACTTCCTAATCAAGCCACCACAATCACAAGCGTGTAAGCATGACTATCTCCCTCTCAAAGAAGCCTTATTCTTTGAGCCTGTCTGGGCTCACAAAACAGATATTTCTCTTTCTTCAGTCTTAATCCTGACTTCCAGTGAAACAAAATTATTTTTGCAGCTCTCTAATTTCAGATTAGAACTTCACTGCAGCTCATGACGGGGTGCATTTACATTTCCGTCCTCTGTCATCTGCTTTGAAATTCCCAGTATCAAAGGAGATAATACCTTGGTTTGTGCATATATTTTTGCAGTCCTATTTTAAAACCGAAGTATAATTTAAACAAAACACATGAAATCCAAAGTAAGATCTAGAGTCTTACAGCTCCCAGTCCTCTTCATACGCTACTGAAGTCCAATATAGCAATTTTTAGGAGTCAAACAGATCCTTTAGAAGAGCACCCCAATTCCTGAATATGCATTTTCATACTCTTAAAGAGAGGCTCTTTTAAGCTTGACCATCCCATCTTCCCACAGCTTCAGGATAATAATTCTGCATCGACAGGATAAGTGGTCCAGGGCATGCAATACATTCACCAGGACTAAGGGACATTCTTCTGCAATATTCCTGTCATCCAACACCAGTGGGGGCAGAGAGCGTAACAGTTTATAAACCACAGAGACTAGGTAATGAACATTATAGCCTAGTTCATACAACAATTAATTTGCGCTACCCTCCTGGCCTGTATGGGAAAACACCACTGTTTACTATGTTTTATTGATCTTCTGTTATCCTTTGTCCATCACTTGCCTTTTAGAACACTAACTTAACTGCTGTGCTAGGTATAGATTTGGGCTTTGCACAGCAGAATAACACACACTGCTGTTCAGAAAGGAGAGAGTTAAAATAAATAGGAAAGACAATGAACAGAGAGCTAAGACTTTGAGAAGCAGGAAGGCAAGACAGGCAAGATCGAAGAATATACCCTTTTTTACCATTATATTCTTATGTCCCTCCATAGACACTAACAATCAGCTTCATCAGAGACAATAGTTCTGAGTACCCAGGGAATGAAGACAGCTGGTAAATAACCCAACACCTCAGAATGCCTCTCCTCACAGGGGGTGAAGCAGGAATAAAAAACACCTGCAAAACTCAGAGGGACCACTGCATCCTGCAGATATTTCAGCCACTCTAACCTACTCAGTTGTTACAACTTGCTCCTCTGCTTCCTACCTCCAAGGATTTCCAACAGGAGCAGGACCAGCCTTGGCTACCACAG
Organism: Phalacrocorax carbo; assembly: GCF_963921805.1. Classification (NCBI taxonomy): domain Eukaryota; kingdom Metazoa; phylum Chordata; class Aves; order Suliformes; family Phalacrocoracidae; genus Phalacrocorax; species Phalacrocorax carbo. The sequence goes on from NC_087528.1 coordinate 5,515,979, forward strand.
GTAGTTTTTAAGCAGCTCCTCTCAGATGCCTTAATTGAGCAATTTCAGCTTAAGGCACTTGCTTTTTATTTTTCAGAGATACTTGTCATCAAGGACTCCATTAAAGGAAAGGGCGATGCATCTGTTACTCAGGTCTTAAAAGGGATACCTCCGTAGCCCTAGGGATCCAAAATAATTCATTATTCTAACAGCCTTGCTCCACAGCAAGAAACTACAGCGAAGGCAGAGAGCACAGGAACAACACAGGCAAATAACTCTGTTACAGAACGGGAAGTCTTACACTACATTGGGCATATTGTTACTGTACTTGCCAGAGACAGTGGATTTTGCTCTGTAAGCATACTCAAAACTCATGCAACTAAGTTAGCATGTGGCAGCCTCTAGTGCAAAATTACTCCAGTAAAGGACTTGTGTGAAAGAACCTAAATATTACCTTAAAAGACTTAAAATTTCATTTGCGAAGTAGGTACTTTCAGGCCTACACTATGCAAAGCTTTGCCCAAATCCAAGAAACTCCATTCACTTCCGGTTCTTCTGAAGAAGACAATACTTAAGTGCTAAGTCTCCAGGTGGTTAAATCTCAGTCCTCACGATGCTGCCAAGCAAAGAGGCGCACAGAGGCTAAGGCTGGCGGGTTAAGTTACGTGTTCCTAGCCAACATGCAACCTTCATGTTTTGTTGCCTCACGCTGGAAATGGGATCTTGATCAATAATTAATAACTTTCTGCCTTCAAACTTCTGGGCATGCCACATTAACAGAACCTTAAAAAAGTTAAACTGTCCACACACAGATAATTCACAATTCTGACAAGAACAGCAGGTCATGTATTTTTATGACACAATAATTGGGATTCTATCTCACACATCCAGAAAAGAAGCTGAATTCAACCACTTTTAGTTTTGTTTCAACTTTAGATTGTTTGAAATTGAATTTTCATGAAATTGTATTGAACAATACAACAATTTTCAACTACACTTTCGTAGTACAAAAAAATCCCCAACCCTTTACCTTGTGGATCTGAACCATTTAACACAATCCTCGACAATAATGAAACGAGAGGTACACTGTTTTTTTTAAAATCAGCAATCAACAACACCTTCACACATACCACAACAATATGCATCAGTGCACTGAGGGAATAAACACAGAATGGGAGATACTGACAATCCTAAAGCTTTCATTATTTACCGTAGTGCCTCTGAAGGCCTTACATCTTACTCTTACACTAGAGACAACACTGTACTTTACAGTTTTGCCTTTGCTCCCAAAATGTTAAATACTCCTTTTCCTCAAGCTATCTACGATTGTGTTACTCAGCTGAACTTAGAAAAATTGTTCCCAGATTGTATGTGTCTTCAAATTTGCAGTTTCCATTCCAGTCTGCACTCGTTCCTGTATTCCATGTCCTTTTCCAGTTAGCCTAATGAAGATGCTGCCTCCCCTATGGACCTGCGCAATAGAGGCATGAAGTAACAACAGAAAACACTTAGAAGTAGCGAAGCAACAATAGAAAATATTTAAGACAACCACCTCTCTGTCACAAGTTTCACCAGTATTTCAAAAACACAACATCCAGACAGGAAACAGCATATCTGAGACAGAAAGAGAAATCAGTGAAAAGATCCCAAACATGAAGAAGCCTGGCAGGCCTGGAGTTTGTGCAGTTTCCCACCAGTGAAGTCTCAGAAGAGTTCTCCAAAGGACTTCTTTAAAAAAAAAAAATAAATTTCTGCCTAACCTCGTTGAGCAATCTCATTTTTCCTCCTCTCTTTCATTTTCTTCCTTCCCTCAACACTAATGCTTAATTCCACAGCATATACAGTTGTTTTCTTATTTCTCAGAACATGGATCCAGCCTTCCACTAGAAAGAAACAGCACAAGATGCCCTTGCCTTCATGTCAGGATGTTTGGAGAATTATGAAGGTGCACCACTCTGCTTGCTTCAACAGTTTGCTATAGTCCTTTCTCCCACCACACAGAGCAATTCACTCTCCTAAACACCAGCATTAAAGGACTTGTACATGGCATACTGACTGACAAATCTCTATGATAAAAAGGACACTGCTAAAAGCCAAAACTAAAAGCCCATCCAAGATCTTTCTTTACAGAATCCATACTCCTCTTGAAGAGCTGATGAACAAGGTTTCTGCAAATGCACAGACGGGACACTTGAGCACATGCCTACAGACACAAACACCTATGTCAAGGCCTCACACATATACCATGACAGCTAACGCTATCTTATAAGCAACATCCTTCAACAGAATTAGTTCACATAAGCACTACTTTTTTTCATATGAAGACTTCTTTTGCATTACATCACATTGTGAATGTGGTAATTTTCACATAAAACTGCAAACTGTGTTTTCTTAAGAAAACTTCAGTGAGCTACACAAAGTTATGAGCTGTAGCTGTAAGAGCTGCAGATGTCATAGGGCAAGAACAAAGAGACTACTCAGTAGGAGCCTTCACATCAGCCTAGCTTTCTGTAACTCAGGAAGAGGTTAAAATAGCTGAAAAACACTAGTAATCAAAAAGGTACTTAGAATAAGTTTCTTTTGCACACAAAAAGTACTGGAGAATTAAACTGCAGGAATCAAGCGTAATAAAAAAATCAGAAAAGCTACTAAACTGCTCTCCATCAAATTCTCTTTTAAGTCTCTCCTTTGTCATGATGCCTTAAAAAAAGCTTAATAATTTTATGATTAATGCACTGAAATCACTGCCTGTTCATATTGTCTCTTTCCTTCATTTAGTCATCTGTTGCCTCTTGAAATATAAGCTATTTAGAGAGCATCTTTTCTAATCATTGTAGAGCACCTTGGAAAATTAAAGTTTTTCATGAATACGGTTCCTAGATGTCACATCCCAGTGCAAATAAGTTGATGTTTTCTCCAGAGACAGAAGCTGAAAATAAATAAACAACTTATTTGCTTATAACCTAGAATTTCAAAATCCAACAAAGATATTGCCCTACAAGTAGCTTGGGACCTGACACGTCTGCTTGTCTTTTCTCCTTTATACTACTGTCATACAATCACAATGTAATTTTTGTTGAAAGAGACTTCTGGAGCTAGTCTGGTCCTACCTCTTGCTCAAAACAGGGTCAACTTCTAGCCTTATATGAAGGAGAGCACACCAGGAATAAGGCCAGTTATGTGCAGTATTCCAAGTTTGGTTCTGTGCTGGTTTTGGCTGGGATACAGTTAATTTTCTTCACAGTAGCCAGTATGAGGCTGCATTTTGGATTTGTGCTGGAAACAGTGTTGATAACACAAGGATGTTTTAGTCACCGCTGAGCAGGGCTTACACAGAGCCAAGGCCTTTTCTGCTCCTCAACCCCACTCCACCAGCGAGGGGCTGGGGAGGGGCACAAGGGGTGGGGAGGGGACACAGCCAGGACAGTGACCCCAGCTGACCCCAGGGATGTCCCACACCGTATGACATCATGTTCAGCACATAGAGCTGGGGGAAGGAGGAGAGAGGGATGGTCGGAGTGATGGCATTTGTCTTCCCAAGTCAGGGTTACGCGTGATGGAACCCTGCTGTCCTGGGCATGGCTGAACACCCGCCTGCCCACGGGGAAGACTGAATGAATTCTTTGTTTTGCTTTTCTTGCACATGCAGGTTTTGCTTTGCTTATTAAACTGTGTCTATCTCAACCCATGAGTTTCCTTGCTTTTACTCTTCCAACTCCCACCCTTCGCACTGGGTGGAGTGAGCCAAGCAGTTGTGTGGGGCTTAGTTCCCGGCTGGGGTTAAACCAGGACAGTTCTGACTGTCAGAGATCTTGGGCCACCAATGCAAGACAGTACAGTGAAGTTTAAGACAGTATAGCAAAGTTTAGACAACTTTGTATGGAGGCTTTTCTTTGAACAGGTCTCTCACTATCCAGCAGGCACAAAGCCAACACTGCCTTACTTAACTCACTCATTTGCCCCTTAAGTACTGTGTCAGGACTGTTGAAAAATACATAGTATTGTTCTCTCGGTATTTCACTGTCCCACCATCCTCCCACTTGAAATCACAACACACCCTTTCTAGTGTCCACTTTACATTACCTAGAGTAAGAAGAGTCATTGTTCATCCCCTTTATTGGCCACATGTGGCATCCTTACGCCTTTCCAGAGTTGATTTCTACTCTGAACACATTACATCTCTTCTAATGCTAAGTACACATTCAGGAAGGCTCACAGTATTAACTCATCTTTATTTCTCTAATCTCTAAGCCTATGTTACACTCTTATTTTCCAACATACATTGTCATCTGATTGTTTCATGTAGATCAGCAAGGGCTTCTCCAACATTATGCTTTTATTCAAGCAAAAGTGTTTTAGAGCATACTGAATTAACATTACTGCTTACTGTAGACATATGATACCACAATTTCTAGCTCATCAAAGGAAAACAATAAATTTCCAGAGATTTGAGGGACTTCTCCAAGCTCCAAGACTGCTTTTAACACCAGAATTTACTTACCCTCCTCTTCATTCTTCTGAAACCCACAATTTATCCTGATAAACAAGCTTTATTTTCCTTCAGCTCCTGAGCAGCTATCAGCTACACTCGGCGCACTCAGCACCACAAGTGACTCATCCCATGGGCCGTAACAGGCTAAAGCTCCATCCTTGACATCATACAGAGAACAGGACAAGGGAAAAACAGCACATGAATCACACAGAATCCCAGGTTGGAAGGGACCTCAGGGATCATCTAGTCCAACCTTTCTGGGAAGAGCACAGTCCAGACAAGACGGCCCAGCACCCTGTCCAGATGACTCTCAAAGGTGTCCAACGTGGCCAAGTGAACCCCTTCCCTGGGGAGATTATTCCAATGGTGACTGTCCTCACTGTGAAAAATTTCCCTCTGGTGTCCAATCGGAATCTCCCCAAGAGCAACTTGTGTCCGTTCCCCCTTGTCCTCTCCATGTGACTCCATGTAAAAAGGGAGTCTCCATCTTCTTTGTAGCCACCCCTGAAGTCCTGGTACACAGCGATGAGATCCCCTCTGAGCCTCCTTCTCTCAAGGCTGAGCAAACCCAGCTCTCCCAGCCTATCCTCATATGGCAGCTTCCCAGTCCTTTGATCATCTTGGTGGCCCTTCTCTGGACCCCTTCCAGCCTGGCCACATCCTCTTTGTACAGCAGGGACCAGAACTGTACACAGCACTCCAGGTGTGGCCTGACAAGCGCTGAGTAGAGCGGGATAATGAAACACTTCCTTATGTATGTTCGCTGACATGCTTGTGACTGGTCTCCTGCACACTCACATGACATAAGGTTGGTGGCCCTTCACACGTGCTAAAAGAGAAGCCTCCTGATTTCATCTAATGGATTTGGTTAAGTTTGTACAGAAAGGTGAGGTTAGAGCAGCACAATCCCCAAATCTATCAGCTAAGCAGCTGTGTGAATACAACAATGCATCTTCAGTCCTCTAGCTACATGATGATAAACTTATTTCAGTTACATTATAATTTTATTTACCAGATAAGTTTCCCTATCTCTCATTACTTTGTTTACACATCTACCACAACAGGGAAATTACTGGCATTATACATCCTGCCCAGCTTTCCTGCTCCACATTCTTTACTTTCCAATACAGTTCTCTTAGAAGTTCTTTAGTTACAAACAACTAAGCATTTGCTATTAATATCTGAAACTACTAAGTGCTGTTTTTATGAAAAGAGAAGTAGGCAATTAACATATATACTTTATTGGACTGTGTCCTTCAAGTTTTCACTTGAGATTTCATTAACTGATTTTCTTTTCTGAAATAAAAGCAATATAGGCCATTTAAAGAAGTTCTTTACATGGCCGAAAAGCAAAGTTCATAAAAGAAGTGCTCAACTTACCAATACAATTCACAGGGAAAACCAAGAGAGTCCAGTAAAAGATGTCTCTGAGCACAGAATTACCTTCTTCAACTTTTGCTCAAGAGAGAAAGCACCTTTCCCAACCCTGCCTTAGAAATGCTACCTCAAACCTCAGCACCTATGTGGAGTATTAATAATACACCACCCACTGCAGAGCAGCTTGTTGGATCAGCTTTGAAGTCGATCAGAACAGTAACCTCTCATATCACAAAAGAACATGATGTCAGAGTTTTTTAAAGTCAATTCTAACATCAGAAACAGTAGTTTACTTTCTTCCGCTTAAGTGCTTTTACCTCTAATTTAGTGTATTTTTAATTTCGAGAAAATTGAAACAGGGTACTCACTCACACTGCCAGAATTTTAGTCAGAGTTTAGGAATACGGAGTTATTTTTAAATTTTAAAAAATCTTATTAAAAAATATACCCCTGAGACTGTGAGCCTGCCTTGTTTTTCCCCAAGTATGCAGGCAAGATCATCTCAAAAGAGTTGTGTGAAACCAGAGGAGTATGACAAAGCATCTTAACAGAAGATAATCCTACAGCACTGAAGCCTTACGCTCATTTACCTTACAGTTACAATATGAAAGTTACATACAAAAGTTTAAATTCAACTCGGCTGTACACTTAACTCCCCTAAATTATGGACAGCGGTTCCTTAAGACGTTTGCTGACAGACACAAATCATCAAGTTGAGCAGAGGCATTTAGAAGGAACTTTAGCACATGCTGAAGAGACACAATAAACAAGATTCAGACACTGAACTGCGATAGAGAGGTAAAATACAAATGACGCTGAGAATTAAAACAGAAGCAGAAACTAAAGAGCCGACACGTAGGACAGAAAGAAGGAAACAATTTTAGGAGACAGAAAAACCTCTCTCCTTCGGTCCTAAAAGCCCATTAGAAATGCTCCCCCAGTTCCAGCAAGAATAAGCGCTGCCGCTGGTTCCTCTGCTGCTTGTTTTCAAGGTATCACTTGTACTTCGGCAGCGCCCCTGCCAAACTGCATACCCTGCCTCAGCAAACCTTCATCTCAGTTACACCGGTGGAAGGGGGAAGTAACTCCATCCCGCCCAACCTCGCCCAACACCAAAAATAAACCCTGCCGGCCCCGGCCCGGGCACGGCTCACCCGGCGGCAGCCCCGGGGCCCGCCCAAGCCCCCGGGCTCCCCGCGGGCCGGCTCCACGGCCGGACCGACAGACAGCAGCGCCCGCCGGCCCCTCACGGCCGCCATCGGCCCGTGCCCAGCCCCGGCCGCCCCCCAGCAGCCGCCTCCACTCCTGCCCTAGGCCCGGCCCGCCCCCGCCTCCCGCCGCCGTCGGCCGCCCCCTCCTCCCCGCCCGCCCCCGGCCCCGCGGAGCCCGCCAGGCTCCCGCGCCTCACGCCGGGCGCTGCGGCGGCGTCTTCCCGCCCCGGCGGGCGCGGCGAGGAGCGCGGGCGCTGCCCGGAGCGGGCCGAGGCGAGCGCGGCGGGGCCCAGCCCTGCCCCGCTTACCTTACCCGCGGCTCATGGCACTGCCCGGCGCGGCCCCGGCGTCCCGCGGTCCGCGCCACCAGCGCCGCGCCGGGCGGCGGCAGGGGGAGGGGAGGCGGCGGGGCTGCCCGGAGCCGCCAATCCGGGCCCCGCGGTGGGCCGGGCCTTGCCGGAGCCGCCGCAGCGCCGGCCGGAGGGGCGGGCCCGCCGCGGGCGGTGGGAGGCGGGAGGCGGCCCGCGGCCTGGCCGGGCGGAGGGGGCGCCCCGGGAGGGAGGGGGCGGCCGGGGGCGCGCCGGGAGGGAGGGTTCGCCGCGGCCCTCAGGCGGGCAGCCCGCCGCCAAAGTTTCGGGCAGCCGTAAGAGGTGACGCAAGGAAACGCCTCCCCAAAACGAGGAGCCGCTCGGGGAGGTGGTAAATGGCCGGCACGGGGACTGTGAGGTGCCGTCCTCGCCCGGTCACTGGGACGGCGTCCCCGCGTGAGAAGTGCCGCGGTGGAGAGGGGGTGGTGGGTTTGCGAGGCCGCCGCGGGCCGTCCTCCACCGCCCGCGTTGGTGTTAAACCGCCTCATTCCTCGCTTCTGCATTGACCGCGTTTATGAGCAGCCGGTTGCGGGAAAACACGGCGTTCGGTTGGCGTTTGTCCTACAAACTCTCGTGTATTGGTTTCGCAGGCAAATGTTTACTGCTGTCATCTGTGACTAAGTTGTTTCATAGGACGAGCTGCTGCCTGCAGGAAATGTATATGCATGCAGACAAAATAAAGCTGTTCGGTTACACAAATGGCGAAAAATGATCGGTTACCCAACCAATGAGGCAGTTACCCTAGGAAGCATACCATGACTGAGGTCACATTATTTACTCTTCATATCTCCCATTTTGCAGCAGACTGTGAAAAAAAAAAAACCTGTCAAAAGGTTGTTTTCCCAATAATGGTGTCATATCATAAATTACAGCCTTACCACTGCTCCTACCCTTCAGTTAATTGCTCTTGATTCTGAAGACAGTTAATAATGAGAGAACACTGGGTCAGAGTGATGTTGGCTTTAGCTACGGAGGTCTGTTTAGCTACCCCATGGACTAAATTGGCTGTGTGAGTTCTCCTCACTTATCTTTACTTTAACAATTTCCGTTCAAATTAAAACGTGAATAATCCTATGAGATCTTTCAGACTCCATAGCAGTGTTCAAATTTATGATACTTCATGGGGTGATGAAGCAAAAGTTTATTCTAGCCAACATCTAATGGGATATGTGACTAGAATTCACCTTGCTCCGAACTAGCCAATGTGAAGAGTTTAATACACAGTTTTAATTTTCAAATAGTTTACTATCTTACCTACAGCTTTAGCTCAGCCAAGGCTTGGGGTCCTGTTACACTAGGCATTAATGTATATGGTAGGTCGTAAGTTTTGCGGTCTAGTTCAAAAGCAGGTGCAGGTAGCACTCATCCTGCTTGCCTCCTTACATTTCAGGCACAATTCAGTGCTTGTGGAAGTAAACTATCGCCAGGCATCTTTGAGTTCTTCAAGGCTCTTAGTAGCTCTTTTCAAAACCAGGATTCCTGCATGTAACTGTAAAACCAGAGATGACTGAGAGTGGTCAGCACCCAGCAAAATCTACTTCATTGAGGAAAGGCCTGAGCTCGCCAAATGGAGGGCCAGACCCTTCAAGCTGTCAGATGTCCGAGCAGTAAACCCAGCAGTCTTAAGTGTCCCTGAGTTGAAGGAACCCAACAAAAGGCTGCATTATGTGAGCATCACTGCATCACCTTTATTTATTCTGCAGCCTTTTTTTAATTAAAAAGACAACATTATATTTTAAATATATATACAGGTAAATATATGTACAAGTACAAGAAACCTAGGATAGGTTTCTTTCCATAGCTGTCATTCCATATAGGCAGACCTTTGAATCATTATACAAAGCTGATGTTAATGTTTCCAAAGTCTGAAGATAAGATAATGGTTGTTTTCTTAACAACAGGTTTTCCCTGCAGGAGCAGACACCATGGCTGAAACTGTGACTGACAGGTTGGTTTTAGCTATAAATGTTTTTATGCTCTATTTGCAGCTAACTTAGGCAACAGATGGCCTAAAAGGCCTGACCTCAAGAGAGATATTTTTGCACCTGAAGTCAGATGCTCAGCAGAGGCTGCTTCCATAGAGTAACACGTGCTGAGCAAAGGCTGGAGCCAGCCACTGGGAGAAACTAGGTACCCGCAGTGTCTGACCAGGTTACCTGCCTCTGAGCTTCAGGGTGTATGTGGCCTCTTAGGAATCCTCTTCTAAAGGCAAGTCCCAGTCAGATGGAAGAGGGAAAGAGGAAGAATCTCTGAATTTTTGAGTCATTCAGTGCTGCAAGAGTAAATCCTTTTGTTGGATAATTTATCTTCTATCCATCCTATCAAAAGACAAGATAATAAAGTAATGCTTATTTATTTTTAATATTTCAGTATCCTGTGTATAAATATGCAGTCATTCTCAGAAACAGGCCTGCAGGTTCTAGAAATAGGTATCTATAGTCAGGAGCTGCTTTTGAAAAAAAATTACTTTAATCTTTCAGAATATGTGAGGGAGACATTTAAATGCCTTTTAGAAGCAGTGCTTGAGCAGGCTGTAAAATAAGAAGTAATATTTCTCTCCCAGAGCTACTGTGAAGCTCAGTTCATCTCCCTGTAATGCCCCCATCAGAATTTCACAGCTCAGGACTGTTTGAAGCTTGTACTTTTGTGAGAAAATAACATTACATGAGATTTGGGTTTCCACATGGTTTTCACAAGCCTCTCATTGCCGTCAGATCTCCTGGGGAAGACCCAAGAACGGCAGGACAGGCCTGCTCACAATTTTATGCTGTGAAGCTTTAAAACGAATGAGGCAGCAGCTGTGCCTGAACGCGAGAATCTTGGCGTACATGGTTTTGTGTGTATGTGTGAGAACAGCTTTACTCTTACTTTGTTTGTTACTGTACAATAGTAAACACAATGGGAAGAGGCTTAGTACGGAAAAAACAAACAAGCCCCCCAGCCCACTCAAGTGTGCAGCAACCCAGCAAGCACTCAAAAGGCCAAGGCTTCCCAGTGGGCTTCAGCTGGTTCTGACTGTGGGTACGGAGGAGAATAGGAGCTTCCTGAATGCCACATTCCTTCCACTGTGCTTATCTTCTGCTTCCAGTATACCTATCTTCTGCTTCTGTGCCTATCTTCTGCTTGTCAAACACTGAAACGATAGCATCCTCAGCACCTCCCAATTCTTTCCCTGCCCAATGGCTTCACTCTATGGGAGTACGAGCTTCACTTTGGACCTGAATTCTCTAAGTTGCAAATTTGCCCATTTGGCCTCCAACTCACCGTTTCTCCCCACCCACTAATCCCAGCTCCTGAGCAGCAGTGCTGCTGCCTGCTTTCTCGCTGGCACAACGGAGCACAGCCAGGTCATACCCTCCTGGGAGCACCTCCCCAGCCAGCTCTCTGAGCCTAGCTCCAACTCTTGCTGCTCAAATCCCCCTGGGACCTGCAGAAGCCCTGAGCTCTTGTTACTTCCTATGTTAAAGCACATTATTCTGCGGAGTTTTTTGTATTGCTGCTTCATTTTTAAAGTTGAGCTGAGGATAGATCCTCTCCTCCTCATTTGCCTATGTGATCTTCCTCTTTCCCTCTCTCTTTTTTTTTTCTTTTTAAGTTATTAAAGGTTTCAAGATTGCCAAGTATCTGTGGAGAAACAGCTCTGTACTACTCCTCACATCAAGTCCTTGACATGCTCAGAGAAGATATATTTCCAGCACCAAAGGAGGTTCTAACTTCAGCCTGTCTCCCTGCAACTGCAGGCTGATGTACTGGTAGAAGAGCAGCAGCATAGCCTCTCTCATAGCTGCCAGGAGGTCAGGTGGGTTCACAGAACAGGCTAAAACAAGGTCAGCAGGACGTGCAGAGCTAGAACCCTGCTGCCAAGGTGACACCCAGAGGCAGACCTGTTCCCAGGGAAGGTGCTTTGCAAGGCAGCCTAGGTCAAACAGTTTGAACGCTGTGAATTTGCACTCGTGTCTCTCAGGCCTGCAAAACCTTCTTGATGCTTCTCACATAGGCTAATGTTGCTCCTGACACTGAATCCAGATAGGGAAAATGGCTGGTGCCTACCTATAGCAGTGGTGCCATCCATCTCTGGGGAAGAGGTGAGTCCATGTGCTCTGCAGAATAGCCACGTGCATGTGGCCAAAGTCACATGAAGGTTGCAAGAGCTGGTATCTGTATTTCAGTGTACCTGGCAAATGCACAAAACTCTAAAAGCCTGAAATTTGATCTGCACATGATGGAGAAGTCAATACTCCTCCCTCCGCAGAGACCTTTGTGAGTTAGAATATATGCTGGCTGAGTGCTGGAGTACTTCAGAGTGCAACTGTGACAAAATACAAAGCTGGGGGAAGGTATGGGGGATACAGCGGCACTATTCTACATTTTGTCTGCACAGGCATTACACCAGAAATCCTTGACAGTAACATCAGACAATTTTCTATTAATCAGGAAAAGCAAAGCACAAGATAAACAGCAAGTGTCCTGACCTTTTAGCTGCCAAATCATTCGCCTATTTTAAATCTACAAGTAAATTTAGTACTCCTGATACAGAACAGCTGAAGCTACATATTTAAACCAGGCACATACACTGCAGCTTTTCCACACACACAGCTCTACCACAGGAACATTAACACCAGCCAGCAGTACCTGTGTCCCCTGGCCTGGACAGCACTAAGGCTCTACGCTGTGCTTAATGTAAATGGGTAGTAAAGAGAAAAGAGCAGTAACTATAGACTAGAAACGAACAGCAACCTTCAGATCCAGAACTCCAAACCAACTGTCCAATATTCAGGAGGAGCTAGGTCCATAGTGTTTTGGGGGGTGGGGACAGCCGGGAAGCAGAATGTATGGTCAGGTCATCTTTGATTATTTTATTGTCCCCTGTCTTCACAGGGAAATTTGTAAAAATTAATCTGAATTAATGACAAGCATGACTTGAAAGCGGTTACTGAAGTTACACGGGAGTCCGGCATGAGTGTAAAGTGGCCTTCATTTGATTTAGCTTTCTTCAGTTTTAGAGTGAGTACATTAAATCAGATTAATGCCACTTGGTTCTGAATATTAATATCTGCATAGGGTTTAATAGAATTTAACTAATCTACTTTAAAAGATAATTCAGGTAAGGTTTCCTGAGTGTTCCCTTCGAGGAAAGACTCATGTCAATAGACTTAATGGGAATTGTTCCTGGATTGTGCTGGCGTGAGGTCAAAACATCAACGCTCATAAAAATAGCGACATCTTGCTCAGATATCTTTGTTCTGAGAGCATTAACATCTGATCCAGAGCTGAATGTATACCTGATAAAATGGAATCAGAATTTGCAGCACTGAGTGATTCTTAGTTACAAAAGAGGGATAAAACACTGAAGAGACTTTGGTTTCTCCAGCTGAGATGGAGAACTGGCATAGATGGACCCCTGGTCAGGGCAGTAGCATCATTGTGGCCCATATCCGCATATCATAGAATAAACCCAAGTGTCTATGACAGTCAGTCCAGCATTTTGGCATAAAATAGGGGCAAGGGCTTCTTTTAAATGGGTTAAGTCAGGCACTGAGCTTTGCTGAGAAGACTGGGCTTAAACAATGAGAACACGAAGGTGCAGTTACACTCTGGAACAAACAGGAGCACAGCTTTGAAAGCGAACACAGGGCTGATATTTTCCCGAGTTAAAGAACTGCCTCTGATACAGCATTTAGCACTTGTTCATTCACACAAATAATCACAGCCAAGGTTCAATCCTTCCCTTCCCTCCCTGCAACCAAACACCAGTGACAGCTCTGTCCTGGCCCATTTCTCTAATATATTTGGACTCAGCCTCTGAAGCCAAATGTTCTAGTGCCTCCACAACTGAATTCTTGTTCTCGACTTTGCATTCTCCTTCTCTCCAATAATATTAACTGTACAGCACTTTAGGATGAAGACCTCAGCACAGAGACATATTAAATAACAACTCACTGTGATAATCACTCAGGTGGCTAAATAGGGAATCTGTGCTCCTTAGACTACCTATTATAGGCAACAAAAAGGAACAGGCACCTCCAAAGGGCAGCTCAGAACAGGACTCCCAGTGACTGTACTAGAGAGCAGAGTAGCCGCGTAGCTCAGGTATCCAAGGTAGATGTCTAATGCAAGGCACTGAGAATACTCTGCTCTGCTTCACTTTGTAACTTTGGTGACCTGGTGCGTAATCCTGTCTCCAAACCTGCCCAGCTGCCCTGACCCTTCTGCTCAGCTTCCACAGCCATCTTACATTGCTGCCTACTGCAAATAGCATCACGCTGTGCAGCAACACCTGGCTCCCTATGACCTTGGGTTTTCTTCATATAGGAGCTGTTCCCTATTGTTCAAGAGTGAGTCATGTCTTGTTCAGCATATCATTAAATCTTTCAATTAAACATCACTCAGTAATCTATCCAACCAGAGTCTCCGAGTCAAAATTTCAAGTGCTGATAGATGATGTAATATATTTTTCAAATTAATCCAGTGAGGTATACTAAGGAATCTGTAAGTACATGCACAGTTTGCTCTGGCACGGTTTGCTCTGGGTAAAAAAGTAAACTAAACACAGTCATACCTTAAGCTTTTAGAACATCAGATCCAGATTCCAGACAATATTAAAGCCTTCCAGATCTGGGTGATGCTCCCCAGTCAGTGCTGCCTTCTACTGCATTTAGACAGAGAATTAATCTTGCTATTCAAAGCCTTCCAAAACTCACATTTTAAAAATAGCAAAATATATTTCTTTTGAAGTATGGGCTTGTTACAGCTATTTAGGAACGTATTACTGAACTCAGATGGATCCTGAAGCTCCCCTGGGGATGGTTAATGTCAGTGTTCATTCATTAACAGATTGGAAACTGTCCAGGACAATATTGCAAGAAAACACATGATGTCCAGGCTTGCTTTCTTTCTTAAACAGGATTTTCTGTGCAATTCTCTACAAATAAATCCAAGGTTAAATATGATGGGTAGGGCAAGGAACGCAGGGAAATTCAACCCAGCATTAGCACTGCATGCTGCTTGTTGGTCAACAGGGTACTTCTCTCTCTTGGCAAGGGGAGCATATAGTAAAAACTTCACTTGGGCAGTAGGAATCTCACCTCACCCCAATTCCATCACATAAGCCTGCTCCTCGCCACCGACAGTAAGTGTGCAAAGGTCTTACTCTTTGTCAGCACAAAGACACATACTATCTAACCCTAATGCCATCCAGACACAGGCAAAAGCTTATGACCCCAACAGTTTTAATGTTGCCTCTCATTCTTTTATGTAAGAAACAAACAAGCTCTCCTACAGAAGCAGGCAGCTGGAACAGGAACAGCCACCCTAAGGAAGAAGGCAAAAGGGCAAACCTGGAGGAGAAGCTAATGCATCAGGCTTTCTCCCAGCTGAAACATTGGGCTTTGAAGGTGTGGGGAGGTTGGCAGTGCTTGGAGCAGCTGTGTGCTCCTATGGTCTGACAGGAGCAGACTTCTTTAAAAACCAGGCAGAAATAGATAAACTCTGCAAGAATGACCTTGAGAAAAAAAGCTGGTGGAGTGCTTCTGGATAAAGTGCTGGCTGAAAGGATTGCAATTGCATGCAGAGAAAGTATCTCCTATTGTCTGATTCCTTTTCTGTTCAAGGAAACAGAATTTTGTACTTTCTTTGTCAATAAAAGAGCTGCATCAAAGTACCTGAGTGATCAATTTTGCCTGCTATTAGAAACAATCTGCTGGGCCTAAAACCATCTAAGTGCTTTGGTCAAAGACGGGGAATAAAAGCTCCATTCATTTCCCCATGGAAAGGCAACAACTTCATCCCTTTGACTGCAACTGCACAGAGCTTGAAAAGTCAAGGATGCATGAAGCATGATTGCTGTGACTTATGAAGTGCAGAAGAGGGGATGTGTGCTGTGGATGTGATGACTGCTGACACTCCTTTGCCCAACCTTGCCTTTCACTGACCTAAGTACAAAGCAGGTGTAAAGCAGTTACCAAGACAAACTAGTGATTTTGCCCTGGTGGAAATTACTCCAGAAGACACAGCAATTAGGAGAATCACTTGGTGTGAGCACACAGACCTATCCATGGTTGCATGTAATGAAGAAGACACAGATGTGACCTTTGTCAGCTAGTCAGTGCGCTAATTAGCATGTCAGAGATAATAACAGTTAAACATGAAAATCTGACCTATATATGCTACAAAAGAGGAAAAGGCAGCAATTTACTTAAGTCTCTATTATACTGTTAATGATTATAAGCTGAAAAACTAGACCATAATGCAGGAAACCTGTAATTAAAAAGTATCAGTTGTCATTTTCTCCTTGCAGGGGACATTAGTCAGGTCCGCTTTCCACAGTCCCATTCGGTATACAGATAGACACGTAGGACTGTGTGATTCATCCTGGAACAGTCAGAAGAAAAATCAGAATTCAGAAAAGAAAAAAAAAAGAAAGAAAGGAAAAGAAAGGAGAAGAGAGGTTAAAGCAAACCCTTTCGGTGTTTCTTGTTTGACAAAGCATAGGTGTGTGTTGGGGTTGTTTTCTAATAGGGCAGCCTTACCTCCCTCCAGCAATGACTAAACTGGATTTAAGCAGCGTACGCAATGTTCTGAGGTTTCAGGGCTGAGCCAGCTAATATTTTCAGTCATGCTGAACATACCATCCTTCTGTAGAGATCAACTAGTCCCTAGGAGGAACATAAATCTCTTTTCATAAGTCTGCATATTTCCCCTCTCTGCTCCCTTAAGGTCTCTGACTTCCAGCTGGGGAAGGGTGGGGGGGTGTAAATTGTCTGGAGGCTGTTACAGGCTCAGCACCCTCAGGTGGAACCAGTTTTTCAAGAGTGCCAACACATGCTGTAAGTACGTTTAGATTTGTTCTGCCAGCCCTGAGGAATGCCCTGAGTCAGGGCTGAGCTCTGTTCACCAAATTTGTCTGGAATTTGCAGCCAGGGAGGTAGTTCACCCCGGTTCTCTTTGCCTGTATGCAGGCATTTCCAGGAGTCCAGGGCAGTGCAAAATGTTAAATCCTTATCTGGAGGCCACAGCTCAAGTGGCAGTGCCCACGTGTGGTGAGGTTATAGGAGTATCAGGCACAGCAGGTCCAACTTGCTTGTAAGAAGTATTGTCATTACTGGCCAAAGTAATTAAAGCAATACAGGCTGCCTCGTCCTGATCACCTGACCTGGAATAAGGCTTATACATAACAGAATTTTCAGTGGGTAGAAAATTTGATCTATCATTTTGGGGGTTTTGGGGTCTAAAAGGGCTGCTTTTAGACACACTTGGCTTTACCTGATTTCAGTTCTGACATGGATCACACTGCAGAATCACAGCTCACCTCCAGCCACCTGTGAGCTTTTACCTCATAACAGCTTTTGCAGCTTTTGGCATTCCTAAATAAGAATGTCTTGCTCTTTAAAGCTCCTGTTCCTTTAACAATCATGAAGTTGAAACAGAATACATAAAAAACAACTCAAACAGTAATAAAATCAAAACTAAGTTTTGCATTATGGAGACATTGAGATTTTCATTATGACTGTGCTTTAAATAATTTTAAATTATTCAAAAGCAATCTATATTTCCTATTGACAATCTCATGTTAATTTAATAATCCATGTGGCTGTAATTTTCATTAATTGACTTACACTGTGACCACACCTTAATAGACTTGACAATTTTTTCTTCCATTAGACACTCACAGTCTATTATCAAGCAGGGATGCCAGGCTCATCCCTTCCAGTAATACCATGACTCAGCCCACTTACTACAAAACCCTCACCTTTGTCCCATTGACGTCAACCTCTCTGACCCCTCCACTCCTGAGGATGGGCCAGCAGCTCTCATTTTCACTGCCTTGGAAGCACTTATCCCCAGATAGAGCAGAGAGTTCCCTAAGGAAAAGCTGGGGCTGGAAAAGTGGTGATTGCATTTGGGAGAGGACACATTTCCACAACTTAGTGCTGGCTGGAGCCTGAACTATCCCAGAAGCTCCCACTAGGGAACAGCCTGGGTGGATGGTGAGAGCCTCAGGGGAGTTCAGACATTTGGCACCGATTAGTTCTGTGAAGACAGTAGCCAGTCAGGGACATCAGTTTGGCAGCTCTGGACAAGATGAAGTTCACAGGCGAGACTTTTCTGCCCTTGTAGCGCTGTCTCATTGATTTGCAAAACAAAACTGTGTCAGTTGCAGTGGAGACTTGGCTCTGCATGTAGTTAAAAAATTAATAAACAAAAAGCCAGTGCAGAGGATTTAAAGCCAAGCTCTCCTTATGCAAGTGTTGGTAAGTGCTTTGTGCAAACAGGCTATTTCAGCAGTCACAGAGTCAGTTCCTCTGCAAGCACTGAACAGGGCTTGGATTATGCCAGCTAAATAACAGTGTACTACAATGTTTTCTTTTGAAGATGCACACTCCCAGTGTCAATACCATAGTCTGTTAAAGCAGCTGTACTTCAGACAGGCTCCTCAGTGCCTCTTGACTACATGTCCCTGTACAGGACTAACACACTGACAGCAGCAGTTGAAATTAACCTATTGTCTTCTTGGATCAATGGTGCTGTTACCTGCAAAAGAGCTTTTTATTAACAAGTATATTTTCTACTTCTCCTAGCGGTCACAGGACTACTATAAACACATGAATGGTTGGGACGAGCCACTTCCACAGTACGATTCTGCCACAACACGTTCCCCAGAGCATCACCAACACCATAAAGTGTAGAGCTGTTAAGGTGACTGGACTGATGGGTTGTTTCTTCCCAAACCTTCCACAGTCTGGGGGAGTTCTCTCCCCCAGCCCTGCTCACTCCATCTTTCCTTTCATCTTCTTTTCACTTACTTTCTTCCCTGTAATAAGCCTTCATACTGAGATCTCCCTTCATCTCCTGAGTAAAACATTAAACCAAAAAAACAACTACAGAAAAATCAGGGCAGTAACCAGAGGATGGTGAACTGTCACACTGGTTACTCCTGGTTTTTGTCCAGTGAAAAAATTGTCACATTTTCATTGCCCAAAAGGAGGCCCTGATTTCATCTAGCACTCTCATATATTCAAGATTACACAGAAATATATTACTAATATATTAATTTCAAAGCCAGATTCTATCTTTACCGTAAGTAATAGTTTATTTGTGGAACTACTCCTCAAACAACACCTTTTGGATCTGAATTCCTCTTAACCTTGGGAATGTGGTCAGACCCAGGATGCTGTGCGATGTCCATTTCTAACAATCACCATTGCAGCTTCACAGTGCTGCTGCAGACCCCAGCTTGGTCGGGGCATATTCTCAGTGCCTTTGCAGTGGCTGCCTAGACCTTTGCTGATTTGTGTTAAATCTTTCAGTTGCACGCTGTTATTCCGTTTGTCTGTCATCAGACTTTGCAGGTGACTCCCTCCCTGAGGAAACCATAATTTCTTTTGCTATTACATTTAAAACTTAACTACAGTGATTATTTCCTGTAATGGTGAGAATTATTTCAGCCTTCCCACTCAGCATGCCTGTGGCTGGTGAGAAAACAAATTATCTCTATAAATATAAATGCTCGTGTTTAATTGAAGCCTCCCATACAAGCATCATTCTCATGTTTGCTAGACGCTAATCTTTTTTTCATGTGATTTAGAGCAGAGCATTTCAAGGCATGAAGACAATAAGCCCCATTCTTTGTGATTCTTTAGACATGACAACTTGCCTATTACCTCCCAAATAACAGTAAAAATTATGTTTATTCTGCTTTCACCAGACTATTCAGAAAGGCCTTGAAATTCTAAATAACAAAATGTGCTAGCGTTTTAAATCAGTACTGATACTTTACTACTTTCAGTTTGATCTCTAGTTTAATTGGTGGTTTGTTTTTTTTTTTTCATTTGATACCTCTTTTCTCCTCAAACTTTGAGTCCTTTCCCTGGACCTGTCCTCTCCCTCACAACAGAATGGCTGCAGAGAGTGTGACAGCATTACTTCCCCAGCCCCCAAAAGCCAGGGGCTTATGATGCAAGACAGCTTAGTGAGGAATTGCAACATTAAAAACCCGAACTAAACCAAGCTCACAAAGAAGCAATTAGAACAAGCACATAGCAGCCCAGAAAAGTAAATGCACCACGGGTATTCATTCACCCACCGATGAAGAGGATGTTTACTCTTCACGGCAGTAGTGCACCAGCAACGAGTCACTAACCTATGCGAGAGAGAAGTCATGGTTGGTAGGTTTGCGCTGCATTTTGAAAACTGTTCTTTAAGAGTGGCAGAGGTCCAGCTGAAGAGGTCATACCACTGCAGGAATAAAAGTCATAAGGCTCAGTTTATTTTATGCAGCTAGACGTAAAAAAGTTAGAACCTGGCCCAGAAACCAGGGCCGGCCCTGCAGCCCCCCGGCCCACTAGCACCCCGCTCGCTCCGCCTGAGCCGGCCGCCCCGTCCCGGGCAGGGACCACCCGGGGCAGGAGGGGCCGGTTGCCACCAGGGGTCAGCACCGGATCGACGCCGGAGGCTGTGGGGTGCCGCTGGACGGAGCAGCCGCGCTGCAGCAGAGGGGAGGGGACCCAGCGCGGCGCCGGGACAAGGTGCCTCCCGCCCTGGGCACAGGCGACACCAAAGCGGCAACAGACAGACGGCCGAGCTCCGCACCCCGTGGCCCTGTCAGGTAGTTTCCAGCACGAACCAGACAGCACATCATCACTGATTTTTCGACGAAAAGGCACACGGAAGAATACTTACATTAGGCAAGAAAATAAGCAGCCGCTAGTTTGCTGGAAATGAAAAAAATTAGCGGTGGCAAGGAAGAAGAGTCTGTTGGTTTAAAGCATTTCTGTATCTCATCCCTAAAGCTTCTGCTCTGCAATAGTAATATTATAAAGTTAACCAAGTGGAATGGGTAAACCTCTTTCTGAACTTGCTTAGTGGCAAGCAGGATGGGGCACTGTCAGTGGAACTGCTCAGACAAGGCATGCCACAAAGGCCCTGAGGATGTTCCATACCTTCTGTCTTCTCAAAAAGTACATATTTAGCAACACACCTCATTTTATCTTTGTTAAGCTCAACTTAGTGACAACGTAGAAATCTGATTTTTTTTGTTGTTGTTTTTCAATAATGTATTGTTTGAGCTCTAATCTGGGCTTTAATCTGTTTCAGTAACAGATTCAAGACTTATTTCCCAAATGTTTCCAATGGGACAATGAGGCTTGTTTGGCATCCAGACGACATGCCCATAACAGGAGATTTGGACTCCTTGTGTAGCTGTTTACTTCATGGGCCCATTGACCTTGTCTTCACTGGAGATGTATGCTGATCTAATGTTCCATATTTAAAAACATTTTTGGTATATCTGTAAGACAAAACAGAAGCCCCTAAAGCAGCGCACAGCACTCTAAGAAGTGGACAGTTCAGATAAGTTTCAGTAGGTCAAACAACTTTTGTTACAGGCTAAACCCAAAACAGTTTAGGATTCCAGCCAAGAGTCAAGCTGAAATAGTTCCATGAACTGTCCTATTGCTGCTCTGTCATGACCAGACAGCACTCTGAAACTTTCCAGAAACCAGCACTTTGCTGACCTGTGCCAGGGACTGTGGAAAGGTTTGTGGAATAAGTTTTACCTTCATAATTTAGCAAAGGACTCGTGAATGCAAGCACTCCCATGCTCAACTCTCAAACCAATTTAGTGCATTTACCTGCTGCTAAACTGGTTCATGGCAACAGATCTAATGCCTGGAATCACTTCTTGCATTGATGACATCTTCCGTATGCAGATTTAAACGATATATCTATACGGGTCATCACTAATAAAAAATTTTACAGGCATTCATTTGCAAGTGGTCACTAATATGAACATGCAAGATCCAGTGCAAAGTTCAACTCAGAGTTTTCTTTATTAAAATACCTTTTCACATTCCTTATACTACTGCATTTGTACGGACACTGATGGGATGCTAGAATGAACATTTGTCAACAGAAGAGCGCTATGAAGTCAGTAATTTGTGAAAGGCTTTTGATACAAACAACATTTGCATAGGGAACAATAAATTAGAGATATTAGCCAGTAACTGGAGCTTGAAAATTTAAACATTTGGAATGAGAATATAAAACTGTGTTGTATTTCTTGCTGGTTTTGCGCTTTTGATGCGATGCTTAAAGCAATAACTATATATGTATATACAAATCCATGTCCTCTCTTTCACTATTTTCTAATTAAAATGAGAACCTTCTTACCTGTGGCCCAGATCTTGTAGTAATTTAATCTGCAGTAAGAAAAGGAGAGCAACTGCAGTGTGAAAGACCAGCTGGTTACGGGGTTGGGGACAGTGCTTTTCCTGTTTTGTTTTGTGGGTTTTTTTAAACTAATGCAACTGAGATAAACATGAGCTGCAAAGATTAGATCCAGGTCCAGGCTGGATCCATGTTAGTTAGTGTTTTATCATACTACAAAGAAAAAGGATAGGTATGGAGTTCCATAGTGGACAAACTGGACAGAAGTACGACTTCACATCTCTCCTAAAAATCAATGGAATAAGGATTATACGTAACAGGATTTTCAGGTACAAACTCACTGACCTGGGTGTAGTATATCCACCCACTCAAGACCTATATTTTGCATCATCCAAAAGAACTGTGATGGGCAATCATTCCTTGAAGAACCATCACACCAAACTAACCAACAAACATCAGAACTTTTAAAGGGAAGAAGCAATTTAGCAAAGAATAAAGAATATTTGTGCCTCTACTGATAGAAGCACTTGGTAAAGTACTGAATCTCTGAACAGTTTCAAGTTTTTACGGAGCTCAGAGCTCGCTCTTCTGTTAGGCCCTCATTGCAGTGTAGCATCTGAGTGAGCTATAAATTACCTGGCTCCAAGACTGGTAGCAGTCCAGCTGCTGCAGCACAGGGAGTGCAGCACAAGCTGCAAGGTTATGTCAGAGCACATACATGGCTGGCCAAGCTGTGCTGAGCTCTGATCTGCCACAGTAGAGTGTTACCGATAACCAAGATAGCTAGTTTAAAGCAAGCTTAGATATTTCTACATCCTACTAGCATCACAGTAGTTGCTGTACTGTAGAAATGTACGTCCTCAGCTGTAGCTTCCCCTTGTATTTCCTCAGAGCAGAATGAATTGGAGGCTGGAAAGGCAACACTGCATTAGCAGGAGAAATTAAAAATGGGAACCTAGGTCAGTGGTTTCTAGAGCCACTTTCCTATGAGAATTTTTATTTGTAATTTTTTCCATTAAATGCTTTAGGAACATCTCTATTGTTCCCCCTGAGGAAATAAACTTTGAAAAGAAGAGCCTGGCAAACTCATAAATAAGTGCTGCAGAGCTTTTGAAACATTTGCAACATCTTCCATCTTGGCTTGTTTTCTTCTCCCAGATGGTGTTTGAGATGACTGTTCTAAGTAGCATCAGGATGTCCATGTGTTCTCTGTTGGCAACAAGACCAAAAAAGGAGAGAAAAAAAAAAAGGTATGAATATAAATGTCCCCCTGCCCTCTCCTACCCTTTTTGATCAATACAAAAATTTTAAATATAGTACCATATTCCTTTGAGCACTGTACAGTGAGCTAATAAATACTCATAATTCCCTGGGGAGATATTAGTATTATTTTCATCAGATTAAAAAAGGAAATAGGACAGTGGGATATTTAGGTTAACAGTTACAGGCTAGACTGCAATACTGTTTATCACCATCTGCAACTGGGCACTTACTGATAAAAGTTGGATTCTTATGGGACCTGGCACTCAACAAATCTGAAAGTCAGATCCCTTACTGACTAGTAGATGCCCAGTTGCCACATTTAGGGCCCCATCTTCAATTCCGCAAGAATTAGAACCTTTTCCTAAGAAGCATTTGGGCATCTCAACAGTGAGCAATGCAGCGTTCAACTTTTAGACAGCATGTTTCTACGAGACTTTGCTCCTTTGAATAGGTGATCTTCAGTACACAGCAGGGACATCGAAACCTGGCACTGAGAACCACAAAAGGCAGGGTGTAGACAGAGACTCTGTGCTAGACAATGGGAAGGGGCGAAGAGAGATCCCAAACTTCATTGGCTTTACATTATATGGCAGAAATAATTCTCTGCACTGAGGGCTCACAACTGTCAAGTCCTTCCTGACATCAGTTGCCAAAGCAAGTCTTCCTCCAGCAAATATCTGCTAAGAGTACGTGATGGCCTCTAACCTAATAGTTCAGTCTGTCAGCACTGAGGCGCCTAATTCTTTTTGTGGACTTACCCCCAAAGGATTTGCCCCATGAGTCAGAGGCAGGAATTCCTGGTTTATAATTCACTGTTTATTTCAGAGTTTCACCTTGTTTTTCATATCCTGACTGCCTGAAATCCCCCCCCCCCCCCCCCCCAATTTTAAATGGATACATCCTTCATCTTAATTTCCTGTCTTAAACTATTGTGCCATGTTACTGTGCACAGTTAAACACATGCTAGGTCCCCCTTTGGAGCTGGCTATGTTGTGCTGGCAATGCAAAGCAATCCATTTACCACTGGGAATTTACAAGATACTTTTGGGATCACTTGAGTAAGATGAGAAAGTAGCTGAAAAAAAAACCACAACAGAAATTTCTCTGAATAGATGTAAATTGTACAGGTTTCTGTCGCAGAGGGTACATTCTGAGGTTGAACTAAAGGCAGCTAAAAGTACACTACGTCCTGACTGAGGCTGCTAGTCCTCATGTACCCCTAGGACAGAATCAAACAAACAAACACACACACACATCTAAGAGGTAATGGGGGAGGAGGAGATATGAAGTCAGAATGTACCACTGAGGTAAATCTGACACAATACCAATTAGTATTTGGCGAAGTGGCTATCTCATTGTTAAGATATTTCCTTCAGTATGTTTTCAGAAACTGGGACCATTAAATAACTTAGAAAGATTGCCAGCTCTGATTTCAGGAAGGAAACCTCCTCCCAGTTCCTCTCTAAGTAATTCATTTCTTTTGCAAATACTTCCTATGGATGGCATTTAAGATACAAATTTCTGAAATGGAGGAGAAAGAAGGAAGCAACCCCAACCCAAAACTTTAGGTTCATTTCAAAATGACCTAAAAGTCCAAGACATTCAGGTTCAAGGTACTCTGGACTGCAGGTCAGTCAGAACCTGTACTGCAATTGGGCCTTCATACAATTGAAATAATTCAAACTTTAACTGATTGTTTTTCTAACACACCACCTTTCTTGACATAATACGAACACTGAAAATGCTTCTGTGTAACACAACACCTATTGTCAGTACACAGTGCTTACTGAAGCCTTGAGCTCAATTTTGTAATCGTCTCTCAGTGACGATAAAGCAAAGTTCCTAAATTTCCATGCTGGATTATATTTATTGTGACAGAAGCTACATAGGGGCAAATGCAGGGAGCAGGGCCTAGCACTCATTAAAATGATTTGCTTCATCTTTCTTTTCCACAGTGCAGTACTCTGTTTTGCCTGTGACTTCTGGAAGATCAATGCAGAACTGAATAACTTAACAGAGTTTATCTGAGGAGTGAAACCCGCATGGCCATTTGAATTTAGAGAGCGAAAAGGACAGCAGGATCTGATGTCAAGTCTCCACCATCACTACTGAAACAAAAAGGTTGCACATCCTCCTGTCTCTGAAAACAGCTCTTAGCAAAACACTCTCTCTGCTATGGCGCCCTTTGTCCCACACTTCTGGAATACCTACTACCTCCTAAACAGAGCCAAATTCTGTAAGTTTTTTGACAGGTGACTATAGCTAAGTAATCCATCTGGCATTTCATGTCATTAAGATGCCAGCTGACTATTCTGGCTCCTGAAGACCTCCTTTCACTCACAAATTGAGGGAGTAGCAGATTGAAAGCAACTTCAGCTCTGAGCCAAATACTTCATTTGGCTATAAAGAAGCAGAACAGCTGAGGAGGAAGTTTAAGCCACTTGATCACTTTATAAGGAGCATTTTCCTTTTCATGAGTAGGATCAAAAACTCCTCTTTTGGACCAAACCTCTGAGGTACAACACAGTTAAGCACTGTGTGAAAATGATCTACAGAAAAAAAAAACATTTACAAGAAAATGATAAAAAGCAGTTTAGTAGCTCCCTGCCTCTTCTGTACTCATCTATGTTGCCTGAAAAGTGCGGAGAGGCCAATAGGGGGGATGGAAAATCTATTAAGAAATTTATCTGCCCAATTCAACTTTAGGTCACTTATCTGCAGAGTTCAAAAGAGGGATGTTGCTGCTTTTTCTCACATGCTTTATTGGGAATAGAAGTGGGAATTTAAGAAGCAGAAGATCAGGATCTGGCTGTTTTTTTGCATCTCCTTTAAAGCACTAATAATTTTTTAAAAAAGGATTAGTTACTATGTTAGAGACCTGAACACTATCTGAAGAGGGGACTATGTCACAGATGTGAACTGAGTAAGGCTACTTGTAGGAAAACTCAAGTAATATGTGCAAGTGTTACAAAGCTGACTTTTCTTTGGGGCGTTTCTGAAAATGGGATTAGTTTTACAGAGTAACTAGTTTTATTACTCTCCTACTGTTAACAGCAGTTTGTACAGACAACACAAAAAATACTACCCTCAGCTGACACTATTCTCCCTTTAATCTAAATTACTTCATAGATTGTCTGGTTTAGCAAGCCTTAATAGCCCAGTTAGTTATGATGAAAGTGATCTACATGGGGTAGTCGGTGTATTTTCATTGAAGCAGCCTCGTTATACTTCCATGGAAAGATTTTTTTTACTCACATTGGCCATAGGAAAAGAAAACAGAAGAATCTTCATACAACTTTAGTCTTTTATCCAATGTCCATTATAAATTATATAGGGTGTGGAAAAAAAAAAGACAACTTCCACCCTGAGCTTACACCAGATGTCTATCACAGCCACTCTTGACTATTTTATCTTTTGTGTTGGACAGGGACAAACCTTCCTCTGTGTGACTCTCCAAGGAATGCCTGGTATAACCCAGAGGAGGGTTCAGCTCCATTTATTTTTAGAAAATAGAGAGCGAAGAATAAAAACAAACCTTTAAACTGAGAGAGACAATGATACTATAAACCCTACTGGCCTGTTAATATATATCTGTTTACTGTAATATAGTCTCTGACCTTCAGTGCACTGCCAGTGTCTGTAAATAATACAATGGGCTGCTTTTTATCCCATGGGGATATTGGTGCTGATGGAGCCTTTCAAAACTCAAATGGATGCCATAAGCTGACGTAGACTGTGCTATTGTGATTCTTATTTATGAGCCTCTCTCTCTTTTTCTTTTTAAGTAAGTACAAGTTCCAAAGTCACAAAGTGGATAGCAGAAAAAACACCCGGTCTGCATATTTTGGTTTTTTTTAAATCATCGACTGCAACTCCTGTCCCTGCACAGAACAACCCCAAATTCACACCATGTCTCCGAGGGTCTTGTCCAAGTGCTTCTTGAATATCCCCAGGCTTGGTGCCATGAT
The DNA here is from genome assembly GCF_963921805.1 of Phalacrocorax carbo. Lineage (NCBI taxonomy): Eukaryota > Metazoa > Chordata > Aves > Suliformes > Phalacrocoracidae > Phalacrocorax > Phalacrocorax carbo. The sequence goes on from NC_087528.1 coordinate 5,542,800, forward strand.
GCCTCCCTGTTCCAGGGCTCCACCACCCTCTGGGGGAAGAACCTTTTCCTGATATTTCCTAAACCCTCCCCTGGCACATCCCCCTGCCATTCCCTCGGGTCCTGTTGTTGGTCACCAGAGAGGAGAGATCAGCGCCTGCCCCTCCTCCTCCCCTTGTGAGGAAGCTGCCGAGCACCATGAGGGCTGCCCTCAGCCTTCTCTGCTCCAGGCTGAACAAACCAAGGGACTTTAACCACTCATCGTACAGTTTCGCCTCCAAACCCTTCACCAACTTCGCGGCCCTCCTCTGGACACTCTCTAGTAGCTTTATATCTTTAATGTACTGTGGCACCTAAAACTGCACACAGCACTTGAGGTGAGGCCTTACCAGTGCAAATCTGGAGTGTCTCAGGTCCATCAGGAACCTGAGGCAACCAGAAACCAACCTTGTGCCATTCTGTCAGCATGAATATTTGTGGCATATACCAAAAGCTGTGCAGATGCTCAACACAAAATTCTTGGAAGATCATTATTTGTCATCTACCTCCTGTACCAGCACTACTTAAGACCAGTCAGTTCCATGGACTTTTAAAGCTGACTATTCTATAAACGTAGTACTGAAAGCCTGATTAGTAGGAATATATATGAAAGGATTGCCCACTAGCCATCCAGTAAAGGTCCTGAACAACAAATAAACAATTAAAATGTAGCAACACTCGAACACTAGCTCACTATATACACAATAATCTGAATCCAATTGCCCTATATTTAACTGCTTGCATAAAATGTATACTTACAGAATGCCTGTTTTCCACAGAATCTGCAAAATAAAATACAATGTATGAATTATAAAATGGCACATTGCAGAGTGATCTGTTCTATGTTCCAGAAAATAGACTTTTGTGTTTAATCTAACATTTTTTGTTCACCTTGCGATGATGTAAAATTGCTACCTACAACTAAGGTTCAAGACCTGATCCTAAGAAGTATATCCAGGCAATAGCTTAATTCAAGTACATGGGTGGGACAGACATTTCAAAGACCACGCTGAACAGTATATGTTCGACAGCTTTCCTGATTATGGCTTAGAGCAGAAGTATCCACTGAGAGCACATGCTGTTACTGGACAAAAAAGAGTTTTCCTTTTAGAGGCAAGTTCTCATGAGTGTTATACTTCCTCTTCCAAATCCTTGCCAGGAAAATAACGTACTGCAGAAATCCGGTATAGGATACAATTTTCAGAGCCAAGTGAGATCCTGCAAAGACACCTGAAATTTTATTAATAAAAAGATGCTTGTTCCCAATGAAAGCCTGAGAGCCAGCAGGCTCTTTCCATTTACAATCATTTACGAACTTTAAGATTAGCTCTGAGGCTTTTTTTATTTTTTTAAGTGAATTTAGCTATTCAGAAGTTTCACAGAATACCTTCAAATACTGAACCTAAAAATTTCTTTGCCCTCTGAAAGTAAGACAATCTAGAGACATGAGAAGAGTAACTCCACTTTGAGAAGACAACTTCAAGTCTTGTTAAAAGTGCTATTTTGAATGGTCTGTTACGATATTTCACATGACAAAAGTAAGTGCTGAATCTTGAAGGATATTTTCTTGGGAAGTATATAAAATTCAGTGGAGAGAGGTTGTGTTAAGGAAATTAATCTAATGCTCAAAGCAGAGGGTTTGGACTATGGCTCCGGGTTAATCTCACTGATATTTTTTCTCTAAATGGGGGATAGTCTCTGAACCTATGTTTTTTTCTAAGTATGTATTTTTTAAATAGCAAATAATAACATCAGTCCTCCCATAGGCAGAACACTTACATAAATTTTGAAAAGTTCTCTGAAGTAACAAAATTAAGGATATTATTAAAAGTACTACTACCATAAACAGACCTTAATAAAGGTCTTTAGAAACTCCTGTACCAGCCAGCAGAAGTAATGAGGCAACTGAACACAGGTGAATCTAACTTTGCAGACAGCGATGCTAAAGTCTCTTTTTCTCTCTCCTTTATGGTTACATCCATGTATATTTTTGGTGCAGTTACGCTTGCACAGTTTCTACCATCCACATTTTTATTACATGAGGATTGTGATTCTGCTTCACTGAAAGCAGCACCATGAACGCAGTATACAATCGGACTGCAACTTCTGAAACACAGAGAGACTACATGAATGTTGCTGGCACTGTACAATGCGAGTTTTCTCCAAGACAGCTCTACCCAGAATTTTTAGCCTAGGAAAAGGATTGAAAACTGAGGTGACTACAGCACCTTATTCCAGTGCACAAACTTAATTTCAGTATAAAATTGATCTCAATGTTTGGCAAGATTGATCCCTATATGTTTAGCCAGTTTGATAAGAAACAAAATAAAAAGTTACATGAGAAATATGTAAAAGGTTTTTGTATCCTGAAAGCTGACAGAAGTGAACAAAAACACTGCTGACCCAGTGCTACATCAAAGCTTGACTTTAAGTGGACAAAACTATATGTAAGGCTTATGAAGTGAGGTATTAACGAGCTGTAGTTTAGTCCTCTGTCAGAATGTATTGTGCTCGCAGGAAGGAGGAAATGAGAAATTTTGTATAAATTCCAAACTTCAAACAATGGGATGTTTGCTACCCCAAAGCTACTAGGTCACAATAACAGATATCCCACCTCCTTGTTATCTGTCACCCAGCTTCAAAATAGTGTGGCTTTCTAGCTAGTATCATATCTCTACCCGGAGAATGTAATAATCTGTGTCCTTTGAAAGTGCTGCTGGAAGGCTATATGATTTCTAAAAAGTAACAATGAGGTAAGCCAGCATGTAGCCTCTAATGAAAGCACAATGATGCAGTGCTTTTGCTGATTCTTTGCTATGTCAATCTTTTTACAACATTTTTATTTAATTCCTGTTAAGAAATGTGAAGTGTTTTTTACTGGAAACACACTGATTTTACCGTGATGAAAGAGAACAAAGAGATTGTCAAATGACACCTGGATTTCCTTCCCTAACAAAAACAGAGAAATCAGATACACTGGATTCTAGTCATATACAGAAAAATTGGTCAAGCTTCCATAGCAGGGCAAACAAGAAGCTGCGTATTTCGTGAAAGGAATCAGAGCTGAACCTGAAGCACTGATTAGGTGCTGGTGATTCCTAAAAGATTCCCAAGCCTAATAAAGGTAGGTGTTTTTATGGATTTCTGAAGGATTTAAACTCTTGCTAGCTATTGCTTTTAGTTGATGTGGTTTTAAATTCAAAAACACATTTTTACAAAGCAATACATTAATGGCAGGAATTTAAGACACTGTCATCCCCACCTGCTCTGCCCTTTTTCATTGCTAGAGGTTATGGAGAAGAGAATATATGCCTAAACAGTTGCAATTCATAATCCATCTCAAACCCAATCTCCAATACTGGTGAAAGCTAAGATGCTAGATTTTCAACTGAAGGTGCTGAACTGCAGATACATACTACATTCTGCCAAGCCTTTTATTGGAACAGTAGCTTCTAACAGAGAATCTTGGCAGGCAGCTTGGGAATAGATCTTACACAGGGTCATGCACACAATTCAGCTTTGCATTTTAGGTTCAAGCAAGGTCAGAAGCTCCCCGCATGTTTGTGTCTTACTGAAACCATCTGGCTTTGCCTAATTGTTGGCTGAAGCTATTGTAAGCATTTGGCTCTGGGATTAATGTCTCACAGATGCAGGCTTTGGTCTAGAATATGTCTTGAAAGCTAAAGATCCAAAGAGTTTTTGTTTTGGAGAAGGGACAGGTTATTTGCATGATTTTGGACTGCATGCAAATATCGTGTGCTCATAAGGCCTGAGTTTTAAATAACATAATAAATGCCCTGTGAATTTTCTCTATGCTGGACAAGGCGTTCAGTGGGAAATTCTGGCTAAGTACAGAGGTGTTAAGCCTGAGGCTCAGCAGCAGGAAAGTATTTGAGCAGATTTCCCGATTTCTAGAACTGATTTCTAATAGTTTGTTCCAAACCACTGAATGCAATGGGGATTTCTCATGCCTTTTTTCCACTGGGATATATTTATTTTTCCATAGTACATTGTTGGTTGCAATGACATTCTTAGAATTTCCTGTCTCGCCACTGCAGTTGCTTCCAAGTGACCAATTCATTTTTCCAGACTTAGCAGCATAAAGGTTGTCTCTGCATTTTGTTCACTAGATTTCCGTTTTCCTAATAAGAAATCAGGAATAGTTATCTTGCAATAAGCCACTATGAGTTCAATTCAGCGCACATCAAGGTCAGTGCATCACTGGCTTCTGAGAGCTTTGGATCTGATACAGAGCAAAATGCAGAGTTCACTGAAGGAGCAAGAATGTACTAACACATTGTCTTCCATGTCGCACTAGAAAAATATAAGGAAATTGGTGAACTGGAGTTGGCTCTAGTCTTCTCAGCAATATGAACAGAACTGTGCTACCCCACAAGAACTGGGATCAATGCTGAGGGTGGAGATGAGATAAAGAACCAGTATGAGATGCTTGGACTTCCTGCCCCTACTGCCTGTTGGGAGGATGAAAGGTGCGATGGAAGTAAATCATGCCTCTAAAAGAGCCTCCACCCACCCAGCTGAACTTAGTATGTGACACATCTTGACCCCTCCCTCAGGAAGAGCATCAGCTGCCAGCCTAGCCTGTTGGGACTCCAGCACAGGCAAAGTAGGCAGCAAGGCCACAGTCACTTCATCATTCTTGGCAGTCTGTTGATTTAGACAATTGCCTGTTTTGCTTAGTTTTGGACTGTCTCAGTTCTTTCTGAACAAAACGCAACAGCTCTGGGACTGGGCTGGATATTCCTGACTCCCAATATACTTTTCCCTTTTCATAGAGCGACCAGAGAAAGCAGTATTTTAAGGAAATTAGTTCATCCTGATAGGTGTGTAGGACTTTTAGACAAAGATGTTATTGACCTGACTGGTACTAACTGTGACCCTTCCCCAGATTGCTATTTGGATATAAGGTTTGATTTAAAGCTAAGGCTTTAAGCTTTAGGTATTTTACGTAAAATACTAAAGTAACAGCCTGTTGCTCTAGGAAAAGTTTTAAATCAATACTTGGATGAACTTCCTGAACACTCCATCTTCTTTCTCTGAATTAAACTAACCTTTCAGTAACAATGCAAGGACAACTTCATCTCTTTGAGCTGCTTCCAGAGACAATGCTAGTGAGACCACCTCTCATTATATCAGAGGAAATCTAGCATCCAACTAAAGAGACAGGCATTCTCTATCTACAGTACTATCATACTATTATTTGACTTTCAATCAAAATACACCTGACTAGACTTGAATTTCACAAATGACCTGCCTTTTCTACTGTTAACGGGTTAACTGTAGTTAACGATATGCAGGTCTTCTGGGATTTGAAATGTGCATCTGACAGTTTGTTTCTGTCTAATGTAACACCTCTTTAGGCCTGGTACTCAGAATAAGGAAAGCAGCACAGCAGATAGGATGGGAAGTCTTAGCATAGTGTGTGATGGAGACGCTAAAATGATAGTAACAGGAGGCAACATAGCCAATACCAGGAAAATAAAAAGGAATAATGGCAGATGCCCAGCACACTACTATAGGCCTGGGGCTTGGGAAAGGTCAGAACATTATCTGCACTATGGATTCATGATTTGGCATAAAGACAAGCATAGCTGTAGAACGCAAAATTCAAGAGAAGTTGGTTACTGACATGGCATCTGCCTCACTGGGGACAGCAGTGAGAGCCATCAGAAGAATGAAGAGGAAAATTATTTTAGCTCAGACAAAGAGATTTGTATCAGACATAACAACTACTGACAGCTCTTCAGCTTCCTCTCTAATGGACACCATTTCTGGAATGCATGGACAACTCCTTGAAAAGACCAAATTTCTTATGAAGCCCTCAATTCTAATTAAACAAACACAAACCACAATAGTTACCTACAAACAAATGATAATAAAATGTTACATAGGTCTTAGGTGTTAAATCTGCCAAACTGAGTAGCTGACACCAATTTGCAAATTCATGTAATTTCCCCAGAGGACTCGTTTGTCTGAACTGTTAACTTCCTCGAATAGACTGTACTCTTGGGCATTTGCTCAAAAATCTCAAAGAATATTTAAACATAGTGGAGGTCATAATGGTAAACCAACTTCTGCACCCGCTAGTAATGTTCAACAACTTTCACAATTGGCCTTTAATATACTTATATTAATATATATTAAAGTACTTAAAAAGAAACATCCTAGGAACCCTCCACTGCATTTATACTTTGCCACCTTGCAGTCACACAGCCTATTAAAAACCAAAGTAAATGTTACGTTTAAATAGATTGTAACATAGGTATCCAAAGCAACTGCATAGCTATGTGATGCACTGCTTATCTAATTGAAACACTTTTCCTGTATATCAGTCAGGAAAAACAGACGTGATTAAAACAATAAACTGTTACTATGTTTCCAAGAATAACTGAAACTGTAGAATGTTATGCATAAGAGAGCAGGTGGACTGCAAGATTAAGGGGCGTTTGCATATCATCTGGCTAATTCAGCTCAGTCTTTCAATCATATCTCATTTTATTGCAGTTCCCGCTTCATGGCAAGTACAGTCTTACAAGTAATTTGAATTATAGCTCTGCTGTACCAACCTTGAGTTTACACTACATCTCACAAAACATCCTTCTAGTATACAATGCATTCCGTTTTGTCAAAAATAGTAATAGTGGAAGGTGTAATAATCAGCTTCACACCTTGGCAGAAAGCAAGGGGTTATACAGTCACCTTCTGCAGCTTGTAATGGGTCCAAATCACACTCACTGAAAAACATTTCAAAACATTAGTGACCTTTGGGTTCAGCCCTAAAATGAGCTGGTTTTTTTTCTCATGATGCTGCCGGCTGATCCTGATACATGAAGCGCCTACCCCCATTCTTTAGTGTAAAGGATATTCTGCTTTTCACTGCAAGGCTGTGAAAAATGAGTACAACGTACAGGCTCAGCACCAAGCCAGGAGTCAGGATTCTGAAATTCTGTTCCCAGTGTTGTCACTCTCTAAACACATTGCCTTAAACAAATGACCTAATCTCTCTGTTTATTCAGCTGTAAAATGGAGATAAAACATTGCCTTGTAAGTCCTCACAAAGGAAAATTAAGTAATGTTTTCTAAAGTACTTGGAGACCCTCACATGAAAGATACCCCAGAAACAGAATACTGTGTCAGAGTGGGAGGGAAATCCTTATAAAATACAAAAATAGAAAATTAAAAAACAGCAATCAAAAATTAAAAATGGCAGTCAACAAAGCCACTTGGTAACATGGATGGGGACAAAACCTGAACACTTCATAGCCCTAATATTTACAAATCTAGACTTCCTAACACAAAGATAGGAAAGGAAATCCTTTCTGATTTAGTCTTTGTAACAAACTATGAAGAAACACTCTTAACCTACTGTCTCTGAACTCATTACTGCCAGAACAGTTATAGACAGTAATTGCAATAGGCGGCTAATGCCTGCACACAAAAGCCTGTGTTGGAGGAGGTAGAAGGGTAGAGTGGCTGGCACATGCCATCTGAGACAATTTCTGATGGTGCTTAAAACAAACAACTCACCCTACTGAAGTGAAAGTTTTTAGAGTTTGTGGTTAGAGGCTTTACAGATATTTGCTGGGGTTATGTCCAAAGCCAGTGTAATATTTTATAACACATGGCAAACATGCACAACTAAGAGGAAAAGTGGTGTTCAGGAGCAGTTTGAGATAGCACAACATAACATCCTAACCCCTAGCAGGGCATGTTCAGCTATGGATTCAGATTCAGGCCCAACTACTTAGTAGATACAGTACAAATGTGCTGATGACATAGATGTTACAAATCTTAATCTCACTACATTAAATACCATTGGTTTATGAGAAACCATGAAAGTTATACAATTTATCAACACCTGTGATTTTGTAGCTGCCCTTCAGTGTGTTCTTATGTGACTTGGATCTCTTTCTTTATGGCATTTATCTTCTAAACTATTCAGTCACAAATTTATCCCTAATCTCTTTATCTCTTTACAACTGCTTTCTTTATGTGTTTAATTTTTCACTAGCTTACTTACCATTATTACCTTTTCTGATTTCACTATAAACTGTTTCAGTCCCCTTCTGTACAGGAGCTGGAAAATGTATTGGCACAAAATCAATTTCTTTTCTTTTTTCTTTTTTTAATCTTTTTTTTCCTGATGAAAAGCTCCTTAAACAAACAGAACACACTGTTTTACTTTCAGAGGAAGTAGTTACACAAGCAACAATGATCCAGTGGAGTGTGTATGGAAAAGCAACTACACCCCTGCCCCAAACCCAGACTGTAAGCTTCTGAGAGGCAGATAGATGTCTCTCCCTCTATATAAAAAATTATGATGACAGTAGGCTTCCATTTCTGAATTTGACTTGAAGATTCTAATAATCTTCTCAACTTAAATTGATACTGCTTTAATTTTACAGAGACATCTACCACTAGAGAAGAGTTTCTCTGGATCACTTTGAAGAGCTTCTTCAATTTGTTCTAAGGATTTAGAGATCCTAGACCTGAGGAGATCACAGAATGGTAGGGGTTGGAAGGGACCTCTGGAGATCATCCCATCCAACCCCCCGCTTGAGCAGGCACACAGGACTGAGTCCAGGCGGGGTGTGAATGTCTCCAGGTAATGGTCTCCACAGCCTCCCTGGGCAGCCTGTGGCACTGCTCTGGCACCCGCACAGTAAAGAAGTTTTTTCTCATATTGAGGTGGAACTTCCTGTGTTCCAACTTGTGCCCATTGCCCTTTGGCCTGTTGTTGGGCACGATCTACAGTTTGGAAGTCTAACTATAGCCCCTTTTGGCAAGCAGCCTGATTAAATCTTATGGGCACAAAAATAATCTAATTTGCTGTTCTTTGTGAAATGTCTCAGAAGAATATTTGCAGATTTCACACCGCACAGCTTCTATTTAGGTGCTATCTGGGAAAGGTCTCCTCTCAGTTCCTCAGTGTGGCGACTCTTCCATTAGTGCACTGAGATCAGTGGGACGTAGCAGGAGTGAAGGCTAAGAAGGCTTGTGGAAAGATAGAAAGTTAAGGACAAAAAGCAGACAGAGAAGACTTGTTCCTCCAAGGACACAGCTGGGATACAAATGCAATGTTAAGTCTTAGACACATAATATTCAGATCCTTAGGTTTACAAATAAGCCCTTGTAAACCTCTGTTCTTGTATGAGGTGGAAAGCAAAAAGCTCCTCCCTTTTTGCTATTTAACATCTGTGAAAACCTATTACCTACCCACAGAGTTTTGATACCAAACTACAGGCACTTACCCCAGCAGGGAAGGCACAGAGCCTTGTCTGAAGGCCTGAGAATAGCAAGAACTCAGTTTCTCTGTGGCCAGTGTAAACACAGCTCTGGCTAGTAGGAAATTAGAGCAATTTCCTTGATTTCTTGCATGGTTGTAGATTAAGAATCCCTGGGCAACCACAGTAAAGCAAAGTGCTCCAGAACTCTGTGCATTTAAAACTACTTTCTTATTTTGGTATAAAGGCCTATGCAGGCAGGGTCTAGGAGCTTGCTGTTCAAGGATCTCAAAGCATTTTAGAAACATCCATGCATTTCGGTTAACCTCTGTCTCTTAGAAAACCTCAGAATTCTATCAATATCAGCTCCAGTTTCTGTGGACCTTCAATAAACCAGGAAGATAGATTTTTCTAGTTCAAGTTAAAAAAAAAAAAAAAAAAGAAAAGAAAAAGAAAAAATGGTTGTTCCCTCTCTGCAAGAAACTGGAAAGAAAATTTACATTTCCGGATACAGAGTCCTGTACTTTAGCTATTAAAAAAAATAAATTTAAAGAATTCAGACATATTGATCTGCAGCCAGACTCAGAATCAGGACTGTTAGAGTTCTGCATTGCTCTGAAGAACCTAAGTGTCTTTGGCATAACATTCTAATTTCCCAAAGCTAATTTATTTTTTTTTTAAATTCTGTTAAGCATCCTTTAAATGTTGGGAGCTAACACATCAGAATTGAGTTGCAAAACTGCTATTAATTTCAATGACAGTAGGAGTTACACTTCACCGAGTGTCAAATCACAGCTTTCAAACTTGCAGTTTTGGCATGAACTTTCTTTGCAAAATAGATGGTCTGAAGATCCTGAATTGCATTTCATATGCTTCTGGACTATTGCTGAAATGATCAGTTCAGTTTCCAGTGAAGTAAGGAGTAATCTCAGAATTTTAATAAGAGGTTGCTTGTTCCATTTGGAACACTTTTTTTTTTTTTAGCAGATTACAGTCCTAAATCTAGTCCTATTGACTCAGTGGAATGACTTGGTGGGAGGCATTTCCTTAGCTTGCCTTTTTTTTTTTCCAGACCCATTTAATTAAATTGTGATATAATGCCATTGCCCATGTTATTTTCTTTGTTAATCTTCCAAAACTCACCTCAGCACTGAAAAAAATATGCTAGGAGAAATTACTTGGATGATTTGACATTTTGTTCCCACTAATTTTATGAAGTTGCCACCCTGCAGATAACTAACCAACTATAAAAGTAAAAGAAGGAGCATGTCCTTACTCAGCCATGATTAGCTGTTTCTCCCTTTTCACTTTAGGGATGTTTCCTGATCTTACTTTAGCACTGGCCTTTGTTTTTGCTCAGATTAACAATAAAGGTTCTAAATCACTTTGCCATCTTTTTGCCCAACTAAGGTTTAGAAAAGAGAAGCACTACATTTTTTTCAAACATATAATCTCCGTAAGTAGTCAATTTCATTATTCTCTAGAATTATCATCTCTTTAAATATCAAATTAACATTCCACTATGACTACCCCAAATAAGAGCTGGACTGTGTAGCCCCAGCTCTACCTTGTATTTGTCTAGCCTCTTCACCCCTACTTCAAAAAGTAGGTGTCAAGCTATTCCCACATGGAAGTTTTAAAATAAAGCATGAAACTTTGCTTCTAGCAAGCTCACTGCTCACTATAAGTAACACTACAATAAACCCATGTTTTGCTCCTCATACAGAAGCATAGTACATACAAAGTTCTTGATGCACTAGCCTATTCAGCCAGTGCAGACATGGCTGGAAAAACAGGGTGAAACTACTGTTTTAAAATCCAAATAGTCCTTTACAGTCAAAGACAAGATGTACATCCTTCTACAATTATGTAAACTTGTTTTGAGGTGGCATTATATTATTCCTGATTCTGAAAAGTGACATAAAGGCTACTGTTATAGCTTTGATATTGCAGCATTTATTGTGGTGGTCTTTCACAATACACAAAATATGATTCTCCTGCTCCTGAGATGAACATTGGTATTGACATTCACAACAGTGACAGGAAGAACAAGTGATTGGGAAGATAAATTAATTTGAAATTAGTCCTGAGAGATCATAGAAATCTGGCGTTCCTCAAAAGGCAGAAGGAGTCAGACTCTATGTGCAGCCTGCTGGATGAGATATGCATGCCCAGAGAAAAGGTAAGCATGCTAAACTTTGTCTCCATTCAGAAAATAGGTGGAATCAAAAGAGGTGTGATAGGGATTTGGAGCTAGGTGATAATCTGAAAGGTCTGTTCCCTAAAAATAAAAATGACTGGGCATAATCCACAGACAGACATGAAAGAATATTATGATTGGAAACAAAACTTGTACAATAACATCAGTGTGGCAGAAGTATTGGTGACACTCCTATGGCTGAATTATTTTTGTGGGTGTACATGATTATTACAAGGGTATATAAAGAAACTTGGCTTTGCTTCTCTTTTCCCAAGAATAAATCTCATCCCGTTCTCATTGTGATAGGCAGTGCAGAGCTGAGAGAATTAATCTGGCAACTTGGTTTCATACAACTCCTTCCATTTGAGCAGCATCCTCAAGATGCTCTGAAAGATTAACACATTTACATAAGCAAAGCATGCATTTGCTAAACATTCACTTGTGTCCTGGGTACAACAAAAGAAATAAATTAGAGAGCTATCATATCTCAATATACTTGAAGCACAATTCAGTCTTATAGAACCATTGAGTGTTCTGTATGTCATACATAGGTCTGTAACATAAGACAGCATTCAGTTAAAATAATCTGATCTCATTTGCACACTAACTTTTAAACATTATTTTGCAGTTTGGAGCTTAATGGGGTTCGACCTACATAGCATTGATACAATCTTATTAGTCTGGTATACTGGAATAGCGTTATGTATCAGGAATGGGATGAAAAGGCTATTTTTAGAGATGCTGATCTTCCATTTAATAGGGCTTTTAATTTAAGTAACCATGGAGTAGCATGTCTTTACCATTCTACACCATTGTATTGTGTAGTGCATGCTCAGAAACGGTTGGAACAATTAAGTATTAGCCCTATTCTGAAAAAGAGTAAAACAGCTATGGTGTCTCAGTGCAGAATTCAGCAGAGGTGGATAAGTAGCATGCTTAGAACACAGGGGAAAGCTCTGTAATGAATGATATCAGCAAGTGAAGAGAGTAAGAATAGGAGGACAGGCTGTTCCGAGACAGCTTTGCTGCCAAGCTTTAAGAGTGATCACTTTTGCCCAAACATCTGCATTACTAACTAAACAATCATGTCTTTGGCCTCTGAAATAAGTGAGTGGTCCTTCCTACCAGGAAAAAGCAAATTTATCCATTTCTTCCTCAGTCTACTTCTCATCCAGCTAAAGCAAAGAAGCTAGAGCATAGCATAAATGTCTCTTGTGGGTTTTATTCACTCTTAGCTACTTGAAACTTTTGTAAATTTCTGAAAGATTTAAGAGCTTTCACCACAAGGGCATAATGATATCCCAGTTCTCCAGGTGACATAGATTGATTGAGGTGTGCATTTGGGTGTTGAGAATAAATTTCAGTGGATATTTCTACTTCAAGGTTGCAGAGACATGTACCTTAGCCTTGTGCTATGAGGTCTGGTTACTGTTAGCATAGAACTACAGGTAGGAGGCCAAACTTATCTGGGCATCAATATTCTCATTTCTCTGTTTAATGTGCCACCAAATCCAGGATGGTCTCCAGGCCTCTCCAGACTGAGAGGCTAAATCTAAGCTGGTCTCTCTTCCTTCTCTATCACAAGTGAATTACAGCTTTGACTCATCAACCAGTTCCTTTATAAAGGAAGAAATTCCTCTGCTTTCTGTTCTCTCCATTATCATACCCTGTAGCTAGCCTCAAATGGCTCTCAGCGAATGGACTCTATAACATGAAGATTCACAGCAGGCTGCCTCCTGCTCAGAGCCACAGCTCCAGCTAGGAGCCCTGCTCTAGACAAACCTCACGCTGTTGAAGGGCAAGTGCACGAGAGGATCCCAGGGGAAGAAGAGCTGGATTGAATGACAGCATGGTTGACACACCATCATCTAGATTAAGGAGCACTACTAGCATGAAACTGTCATGAACACAAAACACAACCTGCTCTTACATTCACAGGTGCCAATATTAGACCAGTGTCAGGGAGCAGCAACATGCCCGGAATTGCTCCCAAAACATAACCATAGAGGCCAGACAGTTAATTACCTCTGTGAGGATCAAGCGTTGATACTTCAACTTCAGTGTACTCCACCTCAGCACTCTCAAGGTCAGGTCCTGCCCCAAAAATATCAAGAAGATGTGTCTTTGTAGGACTGCATGCTTCGTTTGAGCTGTGGGCCTGATCCTGCTGCCACTGAAATTAATGGACAAGTCCTCATTGACTTTGATAGTTGCAGGATCAGGCCCTACTTATGGCAGATGCAAGTTACTCTGCTAACAGTTGTAAGGCCAACACATTCCTAAGGGTCATCCCAATCTGAAAGGCAGTAGACCAACTCAAGCCGGATTTCTGAAACTGTGGGACATGCAAATTGTGCCTAAAACTCTTACTTTCAATTTAACACCTTCAAAAGTGGCACAACACAAATGGAGCATGGAATTATCTGAGATTCTCCCATATTCCTGCTCCAGCTCCTCTCACTTCTATTTCTCTCCCTGCCATTACTTTTTCCTCCTTTTCTATGGCTGCTGTGGCAGGACGCTTCCCATTCTCCACCTCCCTCACATTTAAAGCCTTCTTTAAGTCTTGCATGGCCTCCCTCATCACCGCTAATACTCTCAACTTCTGCTTTGCCAATAAGCAATTTCAGCACTTTTCTCTTATGCTGCCCTTCAAGCTCTCCATAGAAGACCTGCAATGGCAACCCATCTTCCGCCTCAAAATGCTTCTCTGCCACAATGCCCACAAAAAGACTGACAATTATTAGACTGCTGGCTGACAAGTACTGGCTACCTGGATACAACAGACACAAGAAACAGCTGTTGCTTTCTACTCTGCCTTTTCCTTAAGGTGGAGATAGTTTTCTACTAGATTTCTGTAAACGTTGGAAAGAACCAGAACAGTCATCCAGACTGGAATCCTGCAGAACTGCTTGTGGATGTTTTAGAACAGATATTAGAGAAAGATCTAATGATTCAAACAGTTTTGGACCAGCCTTCCAATAGCATTGGTGAGAGAAGGAAAGAAAAAACACTCAACAAAACAAAAATGGTGTTTAAGGTGACGTATTAGTTAATAACAAAGTTTAAATTACATGCTTCCTACAATAGGTGATTCTGAATTACCAATACAGCCTTATGTTCCTATGTTTCTGCTGTCTGTATGTTTGTTTTGCAAAGAATGTCTCTCTAGTTCTAATTTGACTTATTCAGGACACAATGGAATAACTTCCATGCACCAAGTATAAACTCCTTCCTTTTGCTTGCTGAAGTAAAAGCTATTGCCACAAAAATGCAGAACAGACACTGTTATTTTTAGAGGTATATGAATAATAGACTTGTTTTTCACATCTGGTAGAGGGATCTGCAATAGGCTAGCTGGTCTTAATGAAGCTGCCAAATCCACAGTAGGTAAGGATTGAACCTGTTTCTTTCTGGCACACATGCAGATCATTAGATCAGAGCCCATTTCATCCGAAACAGGTAGAATACAACAGAAAAGACAAGAGTCATTAGGCTACAGTTTCCAAAGGTTGTTTCCAGGTTTTCCTGTGAAATTAATTTAGTGCAACACCTTTCTCAAATTCGTGGTACAATGCTGCCCTGCACACTCAGAACTGCATCAAATAATTATTGATTAGAAATTCCTGCCACCTATGTTGCATACAGGCTTATGCAGGAGTCTAGTTCCATGCTCTGGATTAATTTTAGCTTAACTTTGATCTTTAGTTACCCTAGATGCCTTTCCAACTATCTTTCAACTCATGATCCAATAGACAATCAAGTCAAAATGTACTATAAACATCAGAAATTGCATCTAACCCATGAGAATACTTTCACATCAAAAATATATGGGACAAAGTATGCTTTCAGATGGCAATACCCACATATTTAAGTACTTTTCTTAGACTAAATACCTTAAAAACACCAGTCTTGAAGAATACTATGTGTTAGATGATGCAGTACTTGATGACATGTTTTAATGAAAGTGTGTATATATATATATATCTCCCACATGGTGTCTCAAGGTATTTGCCAGGTTATTTTTATTCAGATTTCATAGCAGATTATTTTTAGGTTTAACGCTTAAATATTTCAAGATCTGCAGAAATGAAGAAAGGACAGTGAATTAAAAGAAAAAGTCTGTAGAAAACATATTTTTTTAAAAAATTCTCAATATTTGTTTTATAGAACTTAGAATTTTGTGTCTAAGTAGTATTTTTATACCATCCTTCATTAGATAGTCTGGAATCCAGCTCAACTAATTACGCTTCATAATGCAGTCAGTAAATGGGTCCTATCATTGTCATTTTGTACATAACGAAAAAGAACTAAGCTCAGCAAAGGAAAGAGTCTTCCCCACTATCCAAGAGAAAAAGGAAAGGACTGGACCTATCAAACCCTGATTCCTACCATTAGAAAACATCACAACTTACAATCATAAAATAATTTTTAAATCTGTTGTTTAAGTATGAAATTACCTTTACTCTCATCTGTTGATTTCATGTGATTTTCACTATCTTCAATGTAACCTGATCCTAAAATATTAAAGCAAAAGTTGAGCTGACAAAATATTTCTTATAGCCAATTAAATAAATGAGTTACACAGCTGCAACTCCTATTGTCATTATGTTTATTTATATATGAGAAATTCTACTTTCAAATT
Source organism: Phalacrocorax carbo (assembly GCF_963921805.1). NCBI lineage: Eukaryota > Metazoa > Chordata > Aves > Suliformes > Phalacrocoracidae > Phalacrocorax > Phalacrocorax carbo. The sequence continues at coordinate 5,558,907 of NC_087528.1, forward strand.
CACACCTAAGACATTCATGTAATACAGGTGGGAAGAATGTGGCTTTTTGATGACCAGCTGAAAAACACCCAAGGGCTAACTTTGTTTACATTAGGTGCACTAAACAACACATCCACCTATCTTTGTAAAGTATATTGAGATCCTGGAATGAAAGGTGCCCTGTTATGGCAAGTTAACATTGTTATACTGTGGCCACATCACAGGATCGTGTACCACAACTCAAATTTCCCCTCTGAAATAATTTTCTTGCAGCTGTGTCAAAATTGTCAGAAACAGAAAGTAATTTTATTTCACCATGATCTGTCCATCTGTAATATTGTAAACTGACTGCCTGGTAGAAGTATCTGAGCATATATATAAACCAGTCTTTGTATAAGATGTGCTCATAAAAAATTGTACAAAGAGAAAATGATAGAAGATAATTGGGAGAATGTTATGGGTATTCCTCTGTATTCCCAAAACACTGGGCCCTATCCAAATGACAACTGTGTAAATCCAAAACTTTAAATAAAGGTTTAATTAAGCCAACTCACTAATAGTCTTACAGCAAAATATCCTACCTGAATAGTAGTCTCCATCATTGTGCTGTCTTGTCAGTTTTTCACTTGTGGAGTTTGTAGCCAAGGCAGAACTGAAAAGCAAACCAATAAAAGTTGATGTAATTATCCAAACCCAATCATTAAAAACAACAACATGATGATGTGCAAAGATCAGTCATTGTCTATGCTGACTACCACACATTCTTAACTATCAAAGCGAATGAATATTTTGCTTTTGTCAAGAGAAGCACAAACAAACTTTAAGGTCAAAAATGTTCACTCTTGCATTAACCTTCTTTAAGACCTCTGTATTTTTAATGCCATATCTAAATGCATTCAAATGCGGGCCTGACATTCTCCTATTTCTCTTAGCTGACCTTTTTTTTCTATTTTTAGAGTATTTCCTCATCCTGTTGTTGTGCAAGCAGGTGGTACATGAAGCACAACCATCTATTGTCTGCAGGTGTGTGCCATAGTAATCTATATTCATATGGTGGAAGGCACCCAGCCCTTTAAACAGAAATATTTCACCATTACCATAAAGCAAGCCATCTTACCCGGACATCTCCATGGATGGTCCTTTAGCTTCACAGAGAAAAATAAAAGCATCAATTAATAGATTGCACAAGTAAAAGAATTTAAAAGTAAAAATCAAACCAAAAATATAGTGATTATCTACCCAAGTCCGAATAATTTCTCTTGGATATTACAAAATTAATTACGTAGTGTCTTACATCCTGTTTATCACCCAGATCTCTTAAATGTCTCTTTCACAGAGAACTTAAGATCCTTAACGCCAGATTTTAGCCTGGACAATTTAAGCAGACTGGGACATCCAGATACTCCAAATTTTCCCGAATATTTTGCAATGTACTGCGTTGCACAGGATAAAACTGATTCACTTGTTTTCTGAAAGAACAAGATCTGAAAGAATATGTTAATGATAAAAGACAAATCCCCAAGTGAAATTGCATTACAGTGTGGGGAGAAAAAAAAAACCCACAACCTAATAAATTTGTTTCATGAGGACTAGAAAAGTACCACAATAACACCTGAGTTGGGACCCCCAAATCAAATTTACATAGCTCTATAAGGGATCAGAAAACTGCTCAGGCCCTGTCTGCCTCTACATTGCACAAGACTGAATTCCAGACTAGGACTGCATCAGAACAGTGCAGTTCTGGCTTCTCTCCAATAACTTTTGCTTCACTAGTGTCTTCCCAGCAGCATTAGTTAGATTTTTCCATTCTGCCCAATACACTTGGACAGCTTCAGCATACTTGCAGCTTAAAAATTCCAGGAGGCCCAAATTAAGTAGATTTTTAGTTTTTTAAAATTGTATTTACCCTTCTCCTGAAGCCTCACACCCACAAGCCTTTGCTCCTGAAACAAATGCTATTTTAACAGTAATACATTTTTCACCAAACAAATAGAAGGGAACCATTCATTACCCTTTTTCTTCTTATGCAAAAACCACCATAAAGTGAGAGTTGCTGCTCCTGCGATAGTTATTAGGACAAATGCAGCAATGACTCCTTTCTGCCAAGCCGCTAAGATGACTGGAAATAAGAAACACATGTTTAAGAGAGTATGAACAGTGACAGGTCCTCATTACCACCTTCTGTAGTTCCTCACCTTTCATTTTGCTACAAATTGACCTTCTTACACACTGGGGAAGAACATTAAGGAGACCTGCACACAAAGTTCACTAGTGAGCCTCTCCTTTGTGACCAAAAACTCAGCACAACAATGGGTTGCTTTTGGCTTGCATCTGGCTCCTTTGGCTTTTGAGCATCCCTTAAACGTTTCTATGTAAGTTAGACAGTCTCTGTTGATAAATGGATCTCTCTGTTTAACTTCTGACAATGGTGGAACAAAAACAAGTAAGGGATTTATACTTAGTAACATCCGATAGCATGACCTCACCTGACATGATGACATAGTATGTAGCTTATCATAAAAGTTAGCTTACCACTGATGGTTATTGGCTGGCTTTTCACATCCACATTAGCTCGATTAGAAGCTACACAGTAATATGTCCCCGTGTCCTGCCTGCTCACTGCACTTTTGTTCCACAGGACTCTGGATGCATTTTCACTTTTTTCATATACAAGATCTTCATGATCAGTTTTTTTAAAAAACCTGAAGTGGATTGGCCAAGATCCTCCATTCACAGAGCAGAGAAAAGCAGTCTCTCTGCCTTCTTCCACTTCTCCATAAGGAAAGCTGCCCAAGGTGGCATTCGTGATTGGTACTACAGGGGAAGGCACAAAGAAAACAAATATTAGCGCTATTAGAGATAACTTTGATGATAAAATATTGTATTGTAGAAATACTTGCTTTACTGCTTAGTTAAACAGAGACTGAATGCACAGTATTCATCTTTCTGAACAGTCTCTGCCAGACAGCATCCCCAAGTAAATATTTTTGTACACCCAGAAATAGAGAGGGCACTTATAAAGAAACAAAGCAGACACAGAGGAAACTATATCCATTCCACATAAGTCAGTCAGCCCCTTTTCTTAAACTTCTTTGGATGTCCTTCGGGCCCAAACCCACAAATCATTTAATTTTCAGAAATAATACACTCAGCAGTTCAATAGTGTAAATAATCATAGTTCAATTTATGTATCTAAGCGTTCACAGTTATGTCGTTATGAAATTTTCTGCTAACTATATTATCTCTTACTTGTAACATTTAATATATAATAGTGAATATCAGCAGCTAATAGATCAAGTTCTTCAAGGGCATAAGCAAGTCCCAAATTCTAATGGTTACAGTATATAGCAAACACAATGAGAGACGTTAGTTTGTGTTTGAACAAGTTGTAAGACTATGCATAGCCAAAATACAGTTTTTAAGTTTGCTGCTTCACAAATTAAGTATTCTAGCATATACAGAACTAGTGTAGGAGCAGACAAGCATCAGCACTTATAATTACATGGGGATAAAACGTACACACATTCTATGATGCAAGGCATGTAGAATGTTTGTAGCTTCACAAAATGTTTGGGACATGAAGTATCTGTTTTGCTAAAATCGCTAAACAAAATTTCTCTGGAAATATTATAACTGTGATTGGGGCAGGGTCATAGCTAAAAGCAGATGTAACCAAGGAGTCTCTAAGGCAACACTGGTACAGAAGCAGAAAGAGGAAACCAATTCTGATACGAAAAGATGCTAGTCATGAAAGCTGTATTTGTATCAGATAGGAAGCAGGAAGCAGATTTAAGATATAAAATGTGGGTTACTATGACCGATCCCACGATAGAGAGGATTGCTCTATAAAACATAGGTCTTTTTTCAGATCTGGTTGTCATGGTTTTAGCTGGGATAGAGTATATTTTCTTCACTGTAGCTGATATAGTGCTGTGTTTTGGACTTAGTATGAGAATAATATTGATAACACACTGCAGTTTTAGTTGTTGCTAGGTAGCGCTTATACTAGTCAAGGACTTTTCCAGCCTCCCATGCTCTGCACGAGTTTTATTACTTTGGCCCTTCCAATTCCCCCATCCCACTGCAGTGGGGGGACTGAGCGAGCGGCTGCGTCGTGCTTAGTTGCGAACTGGGGCTAAACCTCGACAGACAGACAGGACAGAATACAGAGAACTTGAAGGCACAACCTCAGGAGTGGTGGACTGCAGAAGATTGGCTCACCAGGCTCCAAAACGTGACTTTCTATTCAGAACTTCCAAACAGTGTCACAATATATCCTGAACCACTATTCTAACAGCTGGGGTACACTGGTTCCAGCAAATACATACCCACTTGTTAATGGACTAAGGTTATGCTTTGTATTTGTTACTTGTTATTTCAAATTACCTTGACTTTAAATCTCACTGGATAAATCTCTTCACAGTTTTATCATTCAGCTTCTCTCTAGTATTAGCAAAGCATATCCTGGTGGAACTGATGAACTTAAGGTGCAGTCTATAGTCTAGGCAAATGCAAATACTGTATTAAAAGACCCGTTTGGGGGCTCAGAGAGTGGAGAGCATGTCCTTCAGCTGTGTAATAATCCAGCTGACTCAGAAGAAATGCAACAATTCTGGATGTATCTGTTCTAGTAATATAAAACTCGCTGTCAAAACTCAGAGAGAAAGCAGCCTGTTAACCACAAGTTTATCTTATTAAAACCAGTACAATTTGGGTTCAAGCTGGGACACAAAATTGAAAACCTTGGTAAAAAGAGATTCTCTCTTCTTTTCAATAGGTCAAGAATAGATTTCTGCTCTGGTCCTGGACTACTTTGCTGTAATCACATTATGGAAATCTACTGCTGATACATTCAAGAAGAGTAGCAAAGGATATGGGTTAAAATAGCTCTACAAGTGGATCTGCCATCATCAATTCCCTTACAGTCCCAAAGAACTCTGTTTTTTCCCGTAGGTGTATGTGGTTACTATCTGGTCAAGTGACATCAAACATAGGTACCAACAACATGCATAAGACACACAGCTCTACTCATCTTTCACCACATATCACCAAACCACTACCAAAACAGTAAATTTTTTTGAGAACATCAGACTGGCAAAACAGACCAGCCCTGAACCAAGTAATGTAGGTGACACTACTGAGCAGACAAACATGTTAAAGATGTAACAGGCAAACTATTAGTTCTTTTATTAAAAGGTCAATACCTACAATTACTTGGTTCCTTCTGTACATTAATAGTCTCAGGTTCTCCGGGAGCAGCAGCCATAATCAGTGCTTTATTTCCACTTGGTTAGGAGACTATTACTTCTGCTTACCTCATCCACTATTAAAGGTGAACCGCAGCAAGACAGTATCTGTCAGCATGAAGCCTGCAACTGTTAGGGACCTTCATCTAGTGCAGAAGGCTTCAGGATGCCTCCTCAAACAGCTACTCTGTTCTCTATAATTATCTTTTATGTTAGATTTTCAAATTAAATTCAAGGTACGATCCATATCTTGGGTACAGCATATTCAAGAAACCTCCTTAAGGCCTGTAGCAAAACCTATTGTTAACAAATAAGTTCTTTGGGCTCACAGGGAACTACTTGTGATGGGGACAGAACATATGTCACATCAGTGACAGAATTTTCTTGAGCCAAACCTTTGAACCACTAGGATCTAAACCAGGAACTGCCACATGAAATGTCACTACCATCTGCTCTGAGTGCACCAAACAAATCTACAGAAACACAGTATGCTGGTTAAAAATATCCTACCAAGGCAAGACACTCCCTTACATGCATAATGGCAGGGAAAACCACACACACATATTTTAAGAGTTACCAGTCCTGACACTGGTCTTACATGGCCTGCTACACATTTATTATTTGTTTTGGTTTCTCTTCGTATCTGCCAATAGCACACTTGCAAATCACAGCTTTTTCACTTGCATTCCTCTTCTTGGAGTACTGCTAAGATTCCAGTATAAATCAGACACATATTTTCTGCTGTGGACTTCCAATTCATCATCTTTTTAAAGAGTCAACTATCAACTTCCCCCATTGTCAGAGGAATTTTCCCGTTCTACTTCACACATATTTGTAGATCAGAGACTTTGCTCATAAACAGTAACTCCTAGTTGCTAATAAGGCATAAGAATAGACTGACTTTCAGAGCTACTTAGCAACTGCAGCTTCTAGTGTTGAACATATGCTCAGTGCCTCTGAAAACTGCAACTAATAACAGAGGTATTTAGAGGGATTTTTAAAAGGGTAGATTTCCATCTTTTACGAAGAATCTAGCTAGCTCAATTATTTTAGTGAGTAAATCACAGACTAACTCCAATATCATTATGTATACATTTAATCCAGTCCTATGAAAATCCAACATGAAGAAAATTGATCTGGTCCTGAAATTTTTAATCATTAATTTTATTAAAACAGGTCCTACAATATCTCAAGTCGGATCTGTTTTTAATATTAAACTCAATTGTAGTTAACTTGATTCAGATTACAAATAGTCTGTGATACAGATCTCCAACGATTTTTAATTCAAGTGAGCAAAAATTTGTAAACATTTTGCATCCATTTTGCTTTGTCCATCATTTGCTGCTACAGTTTCAACAGTCAAAATAAGACATTAGACAAGAAGAATTAAACAGACTTACCTATTACTGTGATGTGTAGAATATTGCTAGCTTTCCTACCAGTGGAGTGATTATTTCTAGCATCACATTTGTATCCTCTTTCATCATTTTGTCCAATATTTTCATCCATGAATGTAGCATATGTGTCATTAATTACTGTTTCCTTAACTTCATTTCCTTTGTAGAATGTGAATGTTATTGGCGGTGTGCCCATCACTGAACGGCAGATTAACCACAAAGGCTTGCCTAACACCACCTCCGGTAAACCATTGACAACAGAAAGAGTTGGCTTGGAGACTGGAGCTAAAAGGGGAATAAAAGAAAAAATTGTTGAAAATTACACTGCATAAGGCTGAAATGTACAATATTATTTTACAGAAAACACATAAATATACAATATTTAGCTAGTTTGCACGCAGAGCCCACGCTGGGAAGCTCTTCCTCACTGATAGGATGAAAGCAGGGGTTGACTGAACAAAACAAAACCATAGATAATAGAACATACGTGACCTAGAATAAAATGTCATACAAGGAGAATGTAAAGGAAAGCAAAAAAAGGATCAATGACACAGCTGTGGATCATCCAAACTCCAGAACTTGTTCTGACCCAAGCAGTAAGTCTGTAGAGCAAAAATATATGCAAGTACCATTGCATGTATTACCTGAGATGGATCCTGCAGCACCTAACCAGGAATCTCTGTTTCTGCAGCACAGTGAGTCACAACCCAGTTAAACCCCCTTCAAAGATCTGAGAACCAACTGTGCTTGTTCCATGAGAAGGAAGGAAACTAGGGTGTTTATAATTAGTGTGCTGGTGAGGGGGTTGTGCTGATAGCACAAAACTAGGCTTTTCTGGAGTAGAGCTATCCAGATGACCTCTGGCTCTCATGGCTTTCTGCCTGGAGGGTCAGGGAGGGGGATCCAAGGCAGACACTGACAGAGCTTCAGATCAAACTGATGAGTGAAAGGTTTGCAGAACATTCCCAGCTCCTGCAAATGGTAATGAACGGGAGTTTATTTGGCACCTAGCAGAATCAAGGGAACAGAAGGAAGACATGCTTACTCCCTTTCTCCTAGGGCCAGCCCTGGAAAAGTCTGACTTGATTAGATCACAATAGGCCAAATCCCCTACAGCTAAAGACGACAAGCACATCTCACAGAAATTAATATTGCAAGAACTAATAGTGACCCAGCTAGTTCATGGATTAGAGACTGATTCTGTAAACAGATGTGCTTATTTATAAACTTGGTTTTGATTTCCACCACCACCACCATTGGGTTCTAAGCCTCTGTATCAACTCACCATAAACATTTATCCCTACAGGTTTGCTCTCCTTGACTATTCCTTTTACTTCAGCTTTACAGATATAGGATCCAGTATCATTCACATTAACTCGCATTGTTAAGTTTCTATGATTTTTCAAATAGATGTCTCCATTTGAATTTTTCCGTAATATGGAGAAGTTAGCTTTCTGAAAACCACTAATGCTGCAGCTCAAAATTAGTTCTTTATTTTCATCCAGTGTACTCATAGAAGCAGCCAATATTGGCCGGGGGAATAACTCTGCAAGATAAAAAGAACAAATTCATTCAAATTGAGCCTAAAAAACCATGACTACCTATCTCAAAGTGTAAGGAATGACTTAAAGTTTACAATCAGGGAAAAAACAATCATGTTATTTTAATATTATTATATTTTCAGGGAAAACAGAAACCTAGCATTCACTTGAAAATCCTTCTCATATGTTATTTCAAAGTATTATTTCAGTTGGAGAGTATTGGCAAGCAAAAATCAGGAACTGAAACCTAAATCCAGACAGCCTTTAACTTAGCGAAAATTTACACTTGGATCTAGAGGTTACTCTTGGATCTTCACTTCTGCAAAACTTAAATTTAAATACTAATCCTTTTAGTAAAATCTAAGATGAACAGAATTGTTACCTGACACAAAAACATTTAGTTTGGTGATTTTAGATGTTCTCCCTTGCTCCACCTTACACAGGTATTCACCACTGTCCTCTAGAGTAGCTACTGCAGCATATTTCAAAAGATTATTATCTCGTACACCATTCAGTATTGTTTTGTTTTTCTGGAGTATTATTTCAATGTCATGCATTCGGGCTACCACAGTTGAGCACTCAAACTGTATTCTGTCTCCTTCTGTAATATTACTTGAGGGCTTGGCATTCAGAGTAGGCTTTATAAATGGTTCTGCAAGAGAATGCATATAAATTAATGAGCCAACTTTTTAATTATAGCAAGAAAAGAAATGTAACAAGAAAAGCTAAGCAACTTACCCCTGACAGTAACAAGTGTTTTGTTGCTGGGTTCTGTGAATTCATGTTCGAGTTTTACACTTCTCCTACCAAAGCAATCAAATTGTAAAATATTATCTCCCTCTTCAACAGAAAATTCTACTACAGAAAAATTTCTGTATGGTTCAAATACATGTTTTTCTTTAGGTGTTGAATTCATCTTTGTCTTCCGGAAAAAGAAATATAAAGGAGGTTCTTCTCCTGGCAGCTCACAACGTAATTTCACAACTTCACCCTCTAGAACTTCTCTTTTCTCAGCAGTCAGGATTGGCTTGGTCATTCCTCAAAACAGAAAACAAGAAAAGAAATGCATAATCCTGAAATAAACACTGTCTCTGATGACCATGGTAGTGATTTATTATTCACGCTAGTGAAATATTTTGCAAGTACTGAGCTTTTGAAGACAGTTCCTTGGGGAGGAGTGGCTGGAGAGCTGCCTGGAGGAAAAGGACCTGGGGGTGTTGGTTGACAACTGCCCGAACATGAACCAGCAGTGTGCCCAGGCAGCCAAGAAGGCCAATGGCATCCTGGCTTGTATCAGGAATAGTGTGGCCAGCAGGAGCAGGGAGGTGATTGTGCCCCTGTACTCAGCATTGGTGAGGCCGCACCTCGAGTACTGTGTTCTGTTTTGGGCCCCTCAGGACAAGAAGGACATCGAAGTGCTGGAGTGTGTCCAGAGAAGGGCAACAAAGTTGGTGAAGGGTCTAGAGAACAAGTCTTATGAGGAGCGGCTGAGGGAATTGGGGTTTTTTAGTCTGGAGAAGAGAAGGCTGAGGGGAGACCTTATTGCTCTCTACAACTACCTGAAAGGAGGTTGTAGCAAGGTGGGGTTTGTCTCTTCCCCCTAGTGACAAGTGATAGGACGAGAGGAAATGGCCTCAAGCTGCGCCAGGGGAAGTTTAGATTGGATATTCGGATAAACTTCTTCACCAAAAGGGTTGTCAAACATTGGAACAGGCTGCCGAGGGAAGTGGTTGAGTCTCCATCCCTGGAGGTATTTAAAAGAAGGGTAGATGTGGTGCTTGAGGATATGGTTTAGTGGTGGACTTGGCAGTGATAGGTTAGCAGTTGGACTCAATGATCTTAAGGGTCTTTTCCAACATTAATGATTCTATGATTCTGTGTCTGGGTGTATGCCAAGGCACCTTCAGAAGAACAAAATGTCCCCCAAAAGTGTAACACAATCTTGATGCAATGTGTGAAGTATGAAACTTGCCATCTTGAAGGTAAAACCACTTCATCCTCAGTGCTTCATATTGCCACTCAGAAATGAGCAAGTGAAAAAACTAAATGCCATCCCAACTTCTGTACCTAGAAGTGCAGGCCTCTGTAGAAAAATTACAGGCCCTGCACAACTCTGTAACTACTTAATGCTGAACGAATGCTTTTCCAAGGGAAAAAACATCACTTGCAGTCAAGAACACATGGCTAAAAAGAGTACAGATGGATGTGGCCCCTGTTCTCATAAAAGATGAAAGAACAAGACTGATGTAACATTGTCTACAATAGTCCACAATTGACACTAGCTTTGGCAATGGCTGTCACAAGGCAAGAATCTCTAAATATTATTTCCAGCTTTACCAGGAATCTATCTGCTCCCCATCATGTTTATGCTCTGTAGGCACAAGCTTTCACAGATAACACTTTCTCTAGCTTAGGGAACACATGCTCAGGACAGAGGGGGTGGTGGCACTGGAGGCACAGATTGTATTCCTGACTATCACTGATCTGCCATGTAGCCTTGGGATCATGATTTCATTTCTGTGCCTTAACATTAGGATTTAGTACTAAACTCTTGCAAAGTACTGTGATGTCTATGGATAAAAAACACTTTGCAAGATATCCTATTTAGCACTGACTATTATTACTTCCCCTTGAAGGATGTTCTCTTCTTGTATTTGAGAAAACCGCTGTGTTTGAAGGAGTACTCACCTGTTACCCAAACATGTATGGAGTTACTAGATTTCACCTTGCCGCCTGCTTCCACAGTACATTCATAGTCTCCAGTATCTGAGGATCTAGCTGTAGATATTTTATATTGTGCATCTCCTTTGTCTGATACTTTCATGAACACAAGCTTGCCATCCTTAAAAATTGTAAAATTATGCTTCAGCTGAAAATTGGTACTTTTGCTAATATCAGCGTGGCAGACAATTGACATAGGAGATCCATTCTTTACTTTGACAGATGGCTGAACCTTGATTTCAACTGCGTTGAAAGTAAAAACTTGATGGAAAAAAATAAAAAGAGATATATTTATTTTCAATTAGTTCTACATAATGCTGTTATCTCAAGCTGCTACATTTTAATCACAAAAAATTAATTCATTGTACACTAGTAGCGAGTGTTATAATTTTTGTAGTCAGATCTCACAGTTGTTGACACCGGTAGCAGCTTCACCTTCCACTGCACAGTTATACTAGAGGCAACTACTAATTATCACAGCACACACTGTCCCTCTGCTCAGTCTTTGCCTTGGAGGACTGAGAGAGTCTACTGAATTCCCTAGAGGATGCAGAGGACACTGTACTTCTTGGTTTTCTTTATTTCTCATGGTTTATTGCCTTCAACACTAATTGGCAGGAGATCTGAGAGGTGAACAAAATTTTGTGTTTATACTTGTCTGAATAAACTGAAAAATTACAGTAAAACCCAGCTTAGAGTTGTATTAAACCCCAAAACAATCCATCCCCAATTAGCAGAAATCCCTGGAGTTATCCCAGTATTTTTTATCTGAAAGGAAGGTTAGGGTTATGTCATTCAGCAAATTCCACTTTAAATATATAAGTCACAAGGTTGGGATAACCCTAAATCTCTAGTTTAGGATAACTAAAGCATAACAGAAGATATTTGGTTTCAAGTTCTGCAAGCAAACATATACATGCCTAACTTTACATGGCTGGCTGTCCAGCAATCATACTCTCAAGAGTCCTTAGCAATCATACCCGGGTTAATTCAAATACAGAATCGTAGGCAGAAGCAATGCTTTAATTTAGAATATAGATATGCTAGTCCCTGAAAAAATATGCTGAATATTCCTATTAAAAAATTTAAAATTGATAAGCACTTTGAGAAATAGGGTTTATAATAGCATTTTTTATATATATATCTCTTCTGTGTTTATAATCACAGCAATGATAAATAATTTGTAGTTTACAATTTTACAAAAGTTTACAAATTTACAATCATTAGAATCCTGGTATAACTAATATTTTTATTCACACAGCTAGATGAACAAGCATAGAGAAAGATTTGAGTTCATTCACTTTCCCTTCCTTTAGAACTTACAGCTTTTGGGTATGCCCATTTTGGCCAGGATTTGTATTAGAAATTTGCTACAGGAAAGCTTTGCCACATCTAAAGAAGTCCCTTGCCATGTACACTTACCAGCTATTTATAAATCATTCTTGCTAGAGAGAGTTTTGGACATAAAACCAATGCAAAATTTGCAAATTTTTTTTGCACATGAATAGACTACATGGCAACAAGAAGCAAGCATTTCTCCCTAGTGATGGAAAAAGGAAACATGCAGAGCGTACATGCTGGAAGTTGCAAGATGATAATGTAAAAAGTAAACGCATCGGTTTCAGAACTAAGGTCCTGTACTCTGCTCAGACATTACCTTTTCTTTTGCAAGAAAAAGAGCAAGAGAGAGTGCCCTTAACTTATATTCTATAATTTTATCCTACCTCCTTGCTTGTACGTATGAAAGGGTTTTTTTAAAGACCAAACCAAAATGCTAGTAATTAGATTTCCTCTCCCATCTCTTCTCTCGTATGCCTCAGTAAAGCAAATTACTCTAGGAAAGATTTCACCAAAATATCTATTAAGTATGAGCAGCATATCTCTCATTTAAACACTACGCCAAGAAACACCACCGACTAATAAATTTTATTTTTTTTTTACATGGCCAAATTTCATACTGAGCTATAGTACAGCAAATCCAGATAAAGTCTGTTATGGATGCACACCAACTAAGGAATTAGTTAAATTACTTATTTTAAATTTGTATGTGCAAAAATTCTATAATTACCTACCTCTCTCGGTGTAAAGTTCTGAACCTGGAAAAAATTACAAGAGATGTTATTTTCAAAGCTTACAGATTGAGAGACAGTAACAGGAAACAGTAAAAAACCCCAACAAACCCCAAATAAACCAGAAACAAATGTACCACCCGGATATTTAGTTATCAAACTTACACTGCAAGAAAATCACCAGAAGAGTGAGATACATCTCGTTCCTGAAGAACAGACACTTAATTCCAAAATAAAACAATATTCATCATCAGAGGTGATGCCTCCAGCTACCAAAAGCAGGTGGTTTTTTTTCTGTTGTTGTTTTATGGAAACAAATACAATTTTGCCATTAATATTTCTAAGTTTTCCCAAATCTTCAACAGAAACTGGCTAGATCAAGTAATCGTTCCCATTACTGGAAACTGGAAATGGCAAACAATGAGAATCTATCTGCTGCTCACAGGCAGATAACTGTTCAGGAAGTGACTGGACTTTTCCTGAGGGCGCCACCAAATGCTTTTGCTTTGTTTAATTTCTTAAGGTGTATCAAGAAAACAAGAAGTTCCAATGACATTTATCCTGCAGTTCCTGTCAATACGGGTATTTTTAAGTCATGATTAACCATTTACAAACACAAACTACCTTCGCCATTTGACCTCAGCATATCCTTAAGCAAATATTTCCCTTCATCCTGACATGTAGGACTCTTTCAGAGAGCACATGTACATAATTATTCATTTTTCCCCTTTACCTCCATTTCTCACCTTTGCTGTAGGGTGCAAAATAAATTTATCTCAGAAACCATATCTACTCCTGTGTTAGACTAGAATATTGATAGGTGAACCTCTCATATTAAAAACATGGAACTGCACAGTTAGGACAGCGCAAAACACACACAGTCACAAAACTTAAGCCCCTCAAGAAAAGAACTGGTTGGAATTTCATTTCTCAGCAAAAATATGAAGCAACACTGGCAAAACCTGAAATTGAGACTACTCTGGAACAAGAGTTAAATCTGCTAGTAGCTTGACACAGTTTGAATTCAGGCATCCCTGAGAGATCTTCTGACCTTTGCTGTGTTGTTTAATTCTTTGCAATGGTATAAGCAGCCTGACAATATGACAGCCAACCTGAAATCAGGGATGATTAATTCTGCATCCAAAACACTGAAAGCAGAAATTGAGAAAAGGTGGTCAGAGAAGGAAAGGTTGCAAAACATTCTACTTGAGCGTTTTGTCCTCAATTTTCACTGGTGTAAACGTCTGCCTGAGCTACAGTAAGGAACTGATGTAAAATTCAGAACACCTGAATTACTCAACTTCCTTTAACAAAACGGAGGTTTTTTTCCCTGATTATGGACAAAAGCCTAAAGAAAGCCTAAACACAAGTAAATCAGTAGCCAGCAGATTTGATTTAGGTGGAGTTGTTCTGAAGAAGAGTAGTTGTGAAGAAAAGTAAAATGCAATCATTATCCAAAACCTCATTACCACAGTTTCTTGATAGTCAAATGGGGAGGGGATGGGAGAGATGGGCAGAACAGGGAAAGCAAGATGATTACAGGGATGCTGTCCTGTTCCTATCTCTCCTCTTCTACTTTCCTTACTTTGGCACTATAATTTTTTTGTATGAATGTGCTTTTAATCTTAAGTAATCTGATAATGCAGAAGAAGCAGATTTAATAATCAACTTCATTTTTCCAGAAAAACTTACTCTAACTTTTAGGAATTCCATGTTCAATACTTTTTGGCTGTTCAGGATATTCCTTTCTCTGTTTATCAGTCCACTTTTAAGTCAGACTTATGTCACACCACTTAAGCCATAACACTGACTCAATCTACAGGCTTGATAAAGCTGAAATCATGCCTGTCAAAAAGTGTTTCTCAAGTTGTGTGTCCCAGAACTCCCTAGGTAGTGATTTAGTTATTCTTGAAAATTGAGTGCTCAACTCTTGATCCCTTAGTTTCTTTTCTTTGTAGACAAAGTCAATGCTTCCCTTTACTCCTAGCAACATTTTCCAGGCTTGTTAAAGCACTGCTTAAAACAATACTAAATACATTCACAGACGTTGATAAATGAGACATACAGTTCTCATACGCTTCACCATCTATATGAAAACCCCTTTTTTTTCCTCCTGGGGTCAGTGAAACTATTTTTTTCCCCAAAACAATAGTTTCAAGCTATAAGTGTACTTTAATGCTTGCATTATACAAATAGCATGGCATTTTGCAAAAGGAAGCAGGAGGGAAACACTCATCTGTTTAACAATGTATCGGCCATAAGAACAAGCATCTATCTAGCTGTTTTGCAGGGAGGGAGTACAGAATGGCACAATGGTCATAGCAATTAATGGCTAAGAAGTAAGCTGGTTAACTAGCAATAGCATTTGTTCTGCTTAATCCAGTCTGTTTGAAATACACCACCAACAAAAGACTGATGGTTTGGCTGGTTGCCAACAATGGTCTCCAGAGCGAGGTAAAGGAAAAGAGGAGGAGGACACATGGCAGGTGGAGAACAAAGGTAGATCAACTTTTGCTATTGACAACAAAAAATAGGAAGGAAGGAGATTTCTCCCTTCCCCTTTTCCCCATAAAAGAATTCAGCAGGACATACAAAGCTCAGCAAAAACCACACCAGTCTTTCCCACAGGGGTCAGAGGCTCTCCTCTTAGCCACAGTGAGGGAAGGAGAGAGTGTGGGCTAATATCCTTCAGAGTGATCCAATATGGCTGAATTCAGAACCAGGCTAGTCTCAGACTGAGGTGGAAAGGCCAGCTTTTAGGATAAACTAGGTCAGGAGTGAGGTTTAATGGTGCCAAAACCTGAGGCTGTTGTGAGATGTCACTCCCAAGTGAAGGATGTTCCATCAGATCTCACAGGCCGATTAGACTGTTGTATTCTTGATAAGCTCTCAAGGGGAGGAAAATCTAGCTTGTATTGGCCAAAATCCAAGAAGTAAATTTATCTGCAGGAATTTAAGCCAAATTATCATGAAACTAGGGAGGAAAGCATTTCAAATGCAAAAGAATGGCTTGAAACCATCTTCCATTGTTAAAGTGGAAATCAGATCGAATTAAAGAATTTAAATTTAAAAGTACCTGTGCCCATAATACACCTGCATATTTTCCTAACAGTCATTTTATTGTATCTCTCAAGACACATTTTTCTGCAATATGTAAGATCAGACAAAATTATTCTACTATACATCATGTAAAGAACTCTATTCAGTCTCTTTTATATTTCCCAGAAAGTAGGATTGACCTCAAAAATGCAACACACCTTCTGAAGCAGACAGAATAGTCATTATCATCTGACGTAATGCCCTTTGAAACCTATGGGAATCATTACATTTAATCTACTGCCCAATGGATTGGACCCTTAAACATTAAAGCTGTGCTCATCTGGGAATTTATAATCCCTGTTTCTGCTGGCTGGGTCCCCTGCTACTTGCTTACATATGGCTTTTCCTAAAAACCATCAGCTCTGTCATCCGAGCAGAACTTTACTTAAAATCAGAGGCAAAACCTATTTTCCTAACTAAGAGCAAAATGCTGAATAAGATTTTCAAATTTTTCCCTCTGCAAATACAATGTTTTCAGCCAGTCCCTCATGACAGGAAAGGAAGCTAGGAGTTCACACCACGTTTCAGCTCTTTGTTTTCATTTGCTCTCCACCTGGCTGGCATGACTGTAAAAAGCACACCACGGTAGTGCCAATCCTTACGACTGACATTTTAGTTTCTCACAGAGCACATGCTGATTCCAACGAATCTTCTGGGGCCCCTAACCTCTGTCTCCTGGTCTCGAATGCCCATTCCTGATGGGAGTTTCACTTTCTTCAGAAAAGATGAAGACTTCACATGTGTTGCCTTCAAGTTCTATCTCACTGATTTACTGACAAAACATTTCTCTTAACACAACATTCTGGGGTCAACAAATCTTGTCCCTGATAACAGAGGCTCCACATAATTTCTTGTGTAAGTTCACTGATTTTAAAAACAGTTAATTGCTATTGAGGCGTACCTACAAATGTCTGGTATTTTCTAAATTTTATTTTTAAAATGTATAAAAATTCAGAGATCTGTGTCCATCTATGCTGAAGTCAACACACACTTTCCAGTAACTAAATCAAGAATAGAAAAGCAGCTCTCATTTCTAATCCCCCAACCCCTGACATGTGTAATTGTTTAATCGTTTGGTTCCTTACAACTGTGAACTATTTTGGTTTATTATCACCTCCTGTTTCAGTATACTCATAGATAACAGAATTAAAACAAATGTTGCTCTTTTCACAAGTCTAGACGAATCCCTGGTGAACTGAGAACAAACTGAGTTTTTTTCTACATGTATTTTCAGGGTATATTGTCTTCTCTTGAATATGGGACACTTGTGTCATTTGTCTTTATTTTAAAAGTGTTTCTTTATAACCTCCCTAGGGAAGAACAAAATGTTAATTTTATCACTGCATTTGAGTGTTTACAAAGAACATTACAGAAATGAACGCTTTTTTTTTTTTCAGAAGCCTAGTTCTACAATGTAAAGACACTCTAGATTGCCAAAAGTTTGTGCTTCTCAGAATAAATTACGTTTCACAATGGCACCATCTACTGGGAGATGGCCACCAGAGCGAAGCATGATGTGGTCCCCTCACAGTGGTCCTCCCTTTCTCAGTCAAAACTATGATTGCTGATATCCACAACCTCCTCCTCCAAATGGCCACATAAATTACATCTGGAGAAGTAACTGAAAGGACCAGGAGGCTGATAATGAGAAAATATCACGGAGGCTTTCACACTGAAATTTTTCTTTTGAATACAACAGGAGCTAATTACTACCATTTGGTTTTACATTTCCATACAGATATGGTGTCACATTGAAAGAAAACTAGGAAGCTGAAGTCTTGACTTGTATTTCATGTAGCACACAATTCCATATACCTTAGAAATTCATTCAGACAAAAGGAGAGAAATTCCTTTTTTCAGAGGTACAGAATCTATTTGTTGGTTTACATGATGATCATGGTCTCTGATACCACCTCTCAAACTGTCTCTGTTCCAGTAGTGTTTGTAAGTGACTGATTCTACACCTCAAGGACATTTTTAACTGCTGCTTTCTACTGGGTTAACAAGTTCCTCAGTTTAGAAACAGACATCACAGCCTGTGTCACTATCACACAGTGTGCTTATCTGGCAACATACCAGAACTTGCGCTTGTTTTGCGTATCATCCAGCATTTCTGGATGCAGCAGAAAAAACAGCCTCAAGCTCTGCAATAATGTTCATCACAGAGCATGGACAGTGCCAGAGAAAAGGTCAGAACCCTCTGGCTGGAGAGGGAATTAATTCTGGAAATATTTTTCCTTCTCTGTACATTCCCATTGTTTTTGTATGGCTTGATGATTCTCCAAGCATTATTGCCCATCGGTTTCATAAGTAAAATTCAGTTGGCAGTCACTCAACAAGCTGATCCAAGTTGACAGAAAATCTTTCAGCAAACTTTACACAAACCAAAAGGAAGAATTTATCTGCTTCCTGACCTGCAGCAAGTGTCCACATTCAGCCATTGCTGCTACTCACATAACTTCTGGTTAGGCTGCACAAAGGGGCAAATACTCCTCAGAGTACAAAAAAAGAAGTCTGAAAAGGGCTGAAAAACAGACATAGACCTGACGGGTGTTTTTTTGGGGGGGTTGGTTTTGGGAGTTTTTTTGTAACACTTTTTTCATTCAGTATGTTAAGTGTTCAAATAAAAAAAATTATCAGAGGTTAGGAAGCAGAAAAAAAGTTAAAATTATATCCATGAGTTTGTAAAGAAGGCTGATTAAGAGACTACTCTATATTTTTCAACCTATAGCTGATGACATTTGTCTGGAACACTTTTCAGACAGTGATGTCAGAATTATCCTGAGAGAAGTGCATTAGCAACCCCAGTTTTTGGTGTCCCATAAAACTTTTTTCTTTCTTTTTGGGCAGGAGAGGCAGACGAGTCAGAAGGAAGACATACCATTTAAAAATATTTAATCTCTGGGGGATTTGGGAGCTGCTAGGTTAATCAAATTGGGTACCCAAAAGTCTCTTTTACCTGCTGACACGTTCCTTGTAATTTGCAGTTAATTGAAAACCATTCACTACTTTAAAATTCTCATTCAGAACCTGAGGATCACTGCAAGAAATTTAAAGGTATGTCAAATATGCATATAGAAGAGATCCTTTCCTCTTCTACTCTTATTTGCCCTCTAGAAAAACAGTCTTCTCACAATCAAATACCAAGCAGTTAATATAAACAGCAGACTTGCCACCACAGCCATTTGGAGTAGGAATATAAAAATACGGTATTCCATGATGATCTAGCTATATCAGTAAAACGTTTTTGCAGACAAAACAGAAGCACTTAATTCACCACCAGACATAACTGTCAGTATGTGGTGATTTCTAGCAAGCTTCTGCAGACATCTACTGTAGCAGACGCTCTTCCAGAATGGAGGACCTCTCAGGATGAGAAACTGGGACTGGGAATAACTTGTATAATTCTGCTGAAACATGCAATTCTCCCTGGAAGCCTACGATAGGGCAGATACAGCGTGAAGCCTTCACAGCCTTACTGCAGAATGCTGTCTCACACTATTTTCATTCTCAAGTCAAAGAACTGACCCTGTGAATGAAAGCTCAGTTTGGCTTTTATTCTCTTCCACCTCCTTGCTTGACACAGAATATTGTCACAGCACCAAGTGATACACATCTCCCTTGCAAACTTAACTTGTTTTGGCTGGATGACTTCTGTTCATTACTCTTTGTTAAATACATTCAGTTCTTACGTGTACAACCACATTCCAGGCAGGAAATTTGTAAATCTAATAAAAAGGGAACTCCAAGCTTGCACAGTATCTTACTGATGCTGTAAAACGCTATGTATACATGCTGAACAAATCAACATCATATTAGTCCAAAGTCAATAGCCAACTCTGCCAGAAAAAACAAACAACATGGAAGTAAACTTCATTTACTACTATCCAGGACATTCTTCAAGAGACTAATGACTTAGGTATTATTCAAAGTTAAAGTACCTCACAGAAAGGTAATGCCAAGGGCTAATTTTGTCTTTTTTCCATTTCACATTGATAATATGGCCAACAGGATGTCATATGGACAGTATGGGTGCTGTTCTTGCTGAAGGGCAAAATAAGACAGTAATATTTTGTCTCCGAGTAATACTACAGGATTTAATGAAGCTCATTCTCTTAATTTTGGGACACTTACAGCACATGTTGTAGAAAAATACTGCCTTGAAGCCTTTTACAAAGATGCCATAAAGACACCATCCACCTTCAGATCTATGGATTACTCATCACAATTATAGCCACATAAACCAGCAGAAATGAAAAGTATTATCCCAAGTGTAGTACTTGAGAATAATAATGCATCACTGGCACACACAACTCCCATGTGTACACCCAGCCTGCTGGATTATGCTTTAACAAAATTCTCTTATATCCAGCCCTTCCTTGCTCTATAGGACTGACTAGTCAAATAAATGTTTCTGGAAGATTCTTTATATCAACCTAAGTTAATCCTTTACAGTATGAACTTCATCTGCAGTCTCATTTTCTAACCAGTACATATTATTACTCCCCCAATGTTGATCTAGCAACTGCAGTCTGACTTTTAAACAAACTTCATCAGTAAGCTTCAGCTACCATATCCTAGCATAACGGTTCAAAAGCCTTTTTACATAGGAAGTGCCTCTATCAATGCTCTGCAAAGCAACTATAAAAGTTGAAAAGTAAGAAGATATTTGAGCAGAGGAAACAGCTTGGACAGTTAAGTGAAAAGCAGGTTTTTTTCCCCATAATCCTACATGTATATTTGGGACAGATGGGACATCTCAAAGAAAACATATTCCCTCCTATTTCAGACCCTAAACTCAAATTTCAAGGGAAACAAAACAAAACCCAAAACAAACATTGAGGATGCAGGTGCACTGAACGACAGGACCTCCACCCACGAGAGGAGAGAGAGTAGGGTTGCTGGGCAGAGTCCAAACCAGCACAAAAAGCTTCTGGAAGAGCTCTCCTCACTTCCCAAATCGAAACCAGTGCTTTGAAGCAGCACTTGTCTTCCCTAGATACCCAGGCCACACATCCCAAGGGAACCAAGCAAGCTCTCTGCACACACACCCCCCATTTGAAGCTGCTGTGTAAGAGACCCCAGTGACAACTATTCTTTTTTAAAAGGTATGAACAAATTAACAGCTCACAATAACAATTCGCCATTACCCACACGCAAAATGGGTCAGCTTTTTAGAAAACATAAGGCGTTTGGTTCCTGGTAAGCAGCGCCAGCCAGCCCCTCAGCGGCTTTACAGAGCAGAAGTGAGAAACCGTTAGCGGCTTAAGGCCCCATGTCCTCGCCACAGACCACCGCCAGCTGTGTGGGAGGCAGCCGGCTGCTCGCACCCCCTCCCGCCCACACACTCCGGGCCCGGCCGCCCTGCCTGCGCCTCAGGTGAAGGGAGGGCCGCCCTCACCGCCCGCAGCCGCAGCCGGGGCGCCGCCAAGACGGAGGCGGCGGGCGGCGGCGCCCGGGTTTCGCGCCACAGCCCTCAGGAGCCTCCCGGCCGCTGACCCGGGCCGGCGGCTCGCTCCTCCGGCCGGGAGGGTGAGACGGCGGGCTCCTTCGCAGCTTTCGAGGCACCCCTGCTCCTCCGGCACTTGGCTGCGAGCATCTTCCGGGCTTTTTTGTGGCTGACAAAGAACGGGCTCCCGCAACAGGGAAATGCACAACCACTCCCGGTTCTTCTTCTGACGGCTGTATTTTTGCACATGCTTCCTGGCAGATGCAAAAAAATATCGTGTCTTGTGGTTAGTTGTCAGCATTTCCACATAAGAAACATTTGTGAGGGGAGCATGGAAGTTATCTTAAAAGAAATTGAACAAAACAAAACCAAACGAGGAAGGAAGTTGCACACAAAGCCTGTGAGGAAACTGCAATACTGTAACAGACCAGGCTTTGGGGGGGATTTTGTATTACACAGGAGACGAGGACAGCCTCTGTAGGGCCTTGTCTTGTTACCTTCAGAAACTGGAGGCAAAGAAGTAAGACAAGGATTGCAAAAACACTTTTAATGCCTTTTCTGTATAAGTAGTTACTTCTTCATGTACAACAGGGCCTAGAGTTCTTCAGAAGGCACTGCCCGTGTATAGCTAAAGATTACATTTACTTTGCCCAGAGAATGACAAATAAAGAACATCTACTTGCTGTAACTGTTATTATGTAGCTTTGTATTACTGATTAGATGATCAAATTAGTAATCAAATTTGTTTCTACAGTGGTGTTGAACTCAAGTTTGTGTTGAGATTTATGTCTTTTAGTGCCCTTAATACTTGAAGTTTGACCAAACTATTTCCCTAACATGTCTTTTAGTACTACTTCGTATTTGAAGTTTGACCAAAATATTTCCCTAACAAGCTGACTAGCTATAAATACTTACTAGCATCTTAAAAACTTACACAGATTTTATATGCTTTTCTTGACAATTTTTTAAAATTACATTGCTGCTAAAAAAAAGGTATACATACTCCCTTAGTCTCAGCCATATGATCACTTGCATTATTTCTAGCCAGTGTGTGACTGTTTGATATGAACCAGTGATCTTGTTCCCTTATAAGAACAGTGCTAGAAAAATAACAGAGAGTCATTCTTGTGTACTGCAGGGCAGCATGGTTCTACCATACAGCTCTCACATGGAAAACTGCTGATTATGGCAGCTGCATCTTAGAACAACTGTATGTAACATTCAGTTGTGTCCCGACCTGCTGTTCCTCACTCCACAGCTGCTTCTTCTGCCCACTGCTTTGTCTGCCATAGGCTAAATATAAGTGGAATACAACAAGAACTCTTGACGCAAACATCAGTAAGGATCAGCACTGTTTCCTTATTTAGGACTTCCTCAACCCCTAGAGCTACTCCTCAAAGATACCATTAGTGTAACACCACCAGCTGTCTTGCTCAGCATGAAGAAAATATTTTTTCTCGCAATTCTACTGTTCTCCTACTGTAAGCAAAGGCCATACTTCTTACATATTACAAACCTTTCTAAACAAGAAACATTGTTTCTTGTCTGAAAGCTTTCTTTTCTTCTCTTAGTTCAAATGTCTCAGCAGATTCAGAAAACTACTGGAAATGGCAAAGGTAGGTTCTCTTTTTTTTTTGTTTTGGGATATGTGCTGAAATGAACTGTTAAAAAAATGGGGGAGGGATTTGAAAATGTCCAAACCTTAATGTAAAATTAAATCTTTTGCCCCTGTCTATGCAGTGTCGCAGTTTACAAGTTTCTATACAAAGTTAACTGTCTCTTTGCTGGCTTGTTTATAGAGACAAAATTGCTTTAGGTTTTTAAAACATATTTTTCCCCTTTAGAAGTATCATAATTTATCTTAGTCATGACTAGTTTATTATCACTTTCTATGAAGAGACATAACAAGTTTTTATTACAAATGTGTTTGTATGATCTCATAAAAGCAAACTAATCTGATAGACTGTCAAGGCTTCTGCTGCCATTTATCAAACACACATAAAATTCTACATGTTCCTTTTCCAGGTTAAGTATTGGTAGCCCATCCACCTCAGTAAAGACTGGTGATAATTGTCTTTGCAGGATAGGTGAAATGTTATGAATCTGAGCCCCAATTTGTCCATACATACTATCGCCCTCTTTATTGAAGCTTTTGTTGCCTTCGGCTTTTTCAGGGGGGTCCAGCTCTGGCCTTAGATAGATTCAGAAGTGTAATCTACTTACACAAGGTTAATTCTGCCTGTTTACATATGGCTACAAATAAAATACTGCTTTTATTTTCAGGTTCCCATGCTACCTCTCTCAACTAGCGTATAAGGTTACTTTCTCCTACAGTTAACACCCCATAATATTATCTTTTATACTTCTGTAATTTTCATTGCTGGTGTAGTTCAAAAGTATTTTTGTTGGTTCATCTGGATACATCTGTTGGCTTTGTGTGCAAATGCTTTTTTGTATAAAGGCATGCATTTTTCATCAAGTGGTTGAACCTGGATACCAATTTTGAAAAATACAAAGTTGTCTTGCCTGCTACCAGAGGCAGAAAAAAATATAACGCTGTATTTCAAGAGAAATAAGTATAGCCTGGTCCTCAACATATTTGGGGAAAATCAGAGAGTTTCTTGGATGATAGGTACACTGAATTCACTCAGAAGTTTCTTCTTTCCAGAGACACTGTCCAATCCCAGGCTCATGCTTGTTCAGGGGACTTTGAATGTCATGATGAACCAGAACGTCACCCTCTCTTGCCACTCAGAATATGGATCTCCACCTGTCACATACACGTTTTTTAAAGACAGTCAGAAGGTAACCACTTTGCATAGGCCAGACTTGACCCCCGGTTTATTTAACTTGACTATCAATGCTGCCAGTGACGTGGGTGAATACAAATGCAAAGCTGAGAATAACATCTCCAGTGGCAGAAAATACAGCAACAGTCTCCACTTCACCCTTATAGGTATGTCTTGCTGAATACCTTCTCAGCACATTTTATTTTAGGGGCACATAGCCATGTCTGAGGCAATGTATCTGCAGCAGCAGGAGTCAGGGTTTTGTTTGTGGTGGGTACTGTTTTGGACTGCAGCATGCACCTGCCATGACTACAGAGCTGAACTTTACTGCAAATGGCTGTTATTTCCTTAGGAGTCAGCAACGCTATTCTGATCTGGCTCACTGAGCCCTCCCTCCTTGGTGCCCATCTCATTTGCCCATGTTGCTGGTTAATTGTGTCTTGCTTTGGAGCTTGTCCTGGACCCAGTGATGCAGTCTCTTCAGTTTTCTTTTTACAGAGCCTATTTCCAAACCAGTGCTGAGCTCACCCACCTCTCAAGCACAGAAAGGCCAGAATGTGACCCTGTCTTGTCTCTCAGAGAATGGCTCTCTTCCTATCACATACATATTCTTCAAAGGAAAACAAAGCATCTCTCCCCCAGTGACGATGCAGAAGAAGGAAGCAGCTGTGATTTTTCTATTTATCAATTCCTCTAGTGACTTTGGAACCTATAAATGCAAGGCTGAAAATAGCTTTCGCAATAATACAAAATACAGCAACAGTTTCAACTTTACATTAACAGGTATGCATGTGTGAAACAGTTTACCACTGTTGATAAACAGGAACTACGCAAAATTCCAAATGTTGTAACAATGCAGGTTTTTAGCAAGAAATTTTGTTCCTGCAATGTAATGTTCAAAATATAACTTTTTACAATAAAAAAAATAATGAGCTTTTAAAATTAATGCAGAAAGATAAAATTCCATACAGCCTAGATAGTAGAAATTGAAATGACCATGAAGTATGACTGTAAAACATTCACTTTTATAAGAGACCCCTGGTCGACCTTGCTCCACCTTGGGGAGAGTCTAGCTTCATTTTCCTCTCTGGTCTTGCAAAAGAGAGAGTCTATTGGCAGCAGCAAGCTCACTTCCTTCTGCAGTGACAGTGTGCACTTGGGACTCTCCTGACTAGTTACATTAATCACAGTTAGTCCAAAAGCTGAAAGAAATGCAAAGTCTCAATTTATAATTTACAGAAAATACTTAGAATATGAAACATTTCATTACATAAACACTTTTTTGTTTGTTTGTTTTCCATTTTGGCAGAAGAAAGAATCCATTCTCAAACCCTGATCATTTCTCTTGGGCTGATCTTGCTACTGCTCGTAATAGGATTTGCTCTGGCAATTCCATTTTTCATAATTCCTTCATATAAATCATATAAAGCAAGTGAGTTATTTGAATGTCTGTTTCATTTTCCAGAGGTGCTCAATTATGTTGTCTATACATTTTAGTGTGTAAACATCATGTTACAAGTAGATTTATGCTCCCGGCATTATAGGATGTGGTCAAGTCTCAACCAGTACAGGCAACTTAACATGACATTGACAAGGCAAAACCTCTGCACTATGTTTTAGATGGCAGGTCTGGGCTGGGGGAAGCAAAGCAACTTCTAATTTAATACACATAAATGTTGGAAGGAGTTGTACCTCATTGTTCTTAGTAAGAAAGGAAATTATATTAAAAATGCCCTTAGTTAAGGAGTTGTTATCATAAGAATCACATTATCTGAGATCTCCAAGCATTCAGAAAATATCATGGAACTGTTTATTTCTCTCTAAGAAAAACCAATATATGTATATAGGCATGTGTTTGTTTTTCTTTTACAATTTGCAGAAAAATTTAAGTCTCCTAGGTCCTCCACTGGCCTTACTTCAACAGTGAATGCAGAAGAGTCTGAAAACTACGTCATATACACAGAGATTGGTAAGTTCATGTTACTCCCCATGCCGTCATGAAACTTACTTGGCAGAGTTTGGTTGAAGAATGCTATTATACTTTTTGTAGCTAGTGTGGGCAAATTTCTTCAGGTACTGAAAAAGCAGTGGAAGGGGACACCTACTACCACTCAGTAAGTGAGCTAATACTCCTACTGACTGTGCCTGGCAGAGGCATTATTTGAAGCCCCTCAGGATCCACACGTGGCACTGCCTGTCAGCCACGCAGCCAAAACTGCAACTGGTTAAATGAACTGAAGGTCTATATAAAAATCCTTCGTAAACAGAAGTAAAACAAATTGCATTAGGGAACTCATGGCGAAGATTGAAATAGCCATTACGGAGCAGAAGAAATTTAAAAGACAGTATGTAGATCAGAGGTGCAAAGCCCATTAATCCCATTTACTAAGAGACAAAAGCGGGCTACGTGCAAGTTGTAGCAAAGTAAAACTTACATAGCCTCCGCATTCTGGTCAAAATTTTTCAGAACACAGCAGCTCTTTATTTCATTTCTTAATTTTTAGAAGACTCAAAGTCAGTTCAAAATTATGAAGTAACACTAGACAACAAAGCAACTGACCTACGTTAAGACATTGTACTACTTCAATTGCAGAAACGACACAATAATGAAGCATTACACCAAAGCCACGATGCTACTGTCTTGTAGTTCTCTTCATTTGCCTTATATGTGAATGTCAATATTTTAAAGGGAAAAAGAACCCCCCAAAACAAACCAACAGCAAAGGTGTCGTGTTTCCTAAGTATCAAAAAGGGAATAATTCTCTCCAAACAAGTCTGCCTTCCTGCTCTTATAGTACACAGAATTTAAGCTGCTCTGCTGTGTTAGCTCAGTGGTCTGTGCAACTGCTTGTGCCAGGTATCAATTAGCATTCTACCCACATAGCCTGCAAGGACAGTGACGATAGCTCTGATAAGGCCCATGAACGCTAAAGAATGAATGGTAGATTTACATTCAATGTGGAATCTTGCTGCTTGGTTTCAAAATTATTTAAAAAAAAAAAAAAGATTAAAAAATCTGGTCAGTTTCTTGTAATTGAGTTAACTGCTGTTCATCATCTTTAATCCAGAGCCTGTTAAACAAGAAGAAGAATATGTCAACTGTTCTGTTATTAGAAGAGAAGATCAAAAAGGTGAAAACCTCAAGCTATAAGTATTGGAACATCTGATGCGCACAAATATAGTTTTGGGGATTTTACTGGGGGGAGCCAGGGTTTAGATAGTAGCAGCTACATATTGAAATTGCTCACTTACTATCAAGAAATTAAAACAACTTTAAGATTCTTTTTGGGGGGGGAAAAGGCAAACAAAAAACCCTGAACAAAAAGCCTATCACCATCCTATGACCCAAAAATTCAACAGCCTAATTACAAAACCGTGCAGATGTTATTAGTGACCAAGTTGCTGATGGAATATGAATTTTTCTGTTATGCATTTGTACAAAAAAAAAATCAATTATGAATTATGTTATTCTGGCTTTTCACAGAGAAGAGTGCATGTGCTACAGTCTATTCAAAGGTCTTCAGAGATTGAGTATAAGGTAAGATCTCTTTTGTGATTAACTTAATCACGTATTTCTAAAGAACATTCCAGTCCTCAGATGTGATAAATACCACCAAGTCTGCACAGAGATGATGTTTAGATACTAGTTTCCTGGCCTAATTATTCTGTAGACAGACAACATAACTCGTTCTCTACTAACAGGCAAAATCCCCAAGTCATAATCTCTAGGCACTTCAACTTAAAAGAAAAAGCAGAATGGATAAAAATTGGAATTAACAAAGACCCAGACAGCAAAGCCATTAGACAAACAGCAGCTTATTGCCCAAATAGCACCATAAAAAACCCAAAATGAAACAAAGCAATGCAACCACTGTCAGGTAAAATCCTGCTGGTCACAATATATAGTCTGGCATTATATACATCTGATGAATTAACAGAAAGGAATAAAGATGTAAAGCTTTCACCCAGACCCAAGTTCCTCTACATTTAACAGTTCTCCTGAAATCAAGAAACTGGATTGTATGCAAACATAAGATAGTCAAAAGGCATTAGTCAAGTATTAAAAACAAAACAAAACAAAAATCCCAACTGTGTTGTCCTCTTAGGCACACACTAGAGGATTCATATTTGGCCTCTGTACCTGCTGTTACCTAGCAGCAAGGATGGCAGTTTCTCAGTTCAATATTACTTTGGCTCTCAGAGTAGGGATAGGTTGTTTCTTAGAAGTTTCTGGGTAGTTTTAATGTCATTCTATAGTCAGCTTATGTAGAATTGCATGAGTTCAGTAAGCCACACTATGCTAACCTTGCATTATACCTAGCATAATTACACTATGCAGCAATTAATAGTTAACAACCTGTTTATTAGTTAAATAAGCACCACCTTCATAGAAAAAATTTTAAGGCAAGTGTTTCATAACATTAATGACTATCCATGGCTGCATGCCTTGTTGCATACACCTTAGAGCCCTTTAATACAGTGACTTAAGCTGTACATGCATACTAAACATAGAGAAGGTCAGAATCACTTAATTTCGTACCTATGCAACCTCTTGTATCTGATTGACTACAGCCCTTGGGTACACGATAAATATAATCACATTAGTCTTTTCCACAATTTTCTATGTACAGACATTTTTTATTTAAAAAAAATGCTTGTTTACAAGTTATTTCTTCTATTTCCTCTGTTACTCTTGATAATGTATTTCTGATTTTTGTTTATCAAGTGCAAGGTGAAGTAGCTTAAATGTCGAAGAACTGAGGCCATGTAATTAAAATACATTCCTACAAACAGTACAAAATATACTTAACAATGTTATTAAAACATAATAAAACATAAACAAAAAAATCATAAACAAAAAAGATTTGGAAGTCTTTTATATAAAACACCATTTTCCAGCAGAGACAATTGTGTCAGCAATACACAGAGGAAAGATGAATTTTTAGGTTAGGATGGAGTATTTTCAGTAAGATAGTAAAACTGAAGACATGAAAGAAAATATGGTTAGTCCTGCTAATGGGGGACAAGTTTGTCTCTGTCTTTTCAAGGTGACCTGGAAGATCTAGATTAGACAGAAAAGAGATGTACCACCACATTTTAGCAGAACTATTTGCAGAGAAACTACTGAGTCCATGACTCCGTAGACCAGTTCAGGCACAGATGTTTAAGAAATCCCTTTTATTCAACAAATTTAAGTTTACATATTTTTGGCTGATGTTACATACTTAGTTAAAAAGTCCTTCAGCCTGGAAATGTGCATCATTTCCTTCATGGTGGTGTCTCTGCTTCTCAGCTGGACCACTCCACTCTCTAGCGTGACATCAGTTATCAAGACCGTGAAGAGAACACTCATCTCATCATACCTGCAAAGAAACAAGCACACCTATTACTGCTTTTAGTGTATGAAAAATTCAGATAAGTTATGTACAAATGACAGTAAGCTGTATTTACTTTTTCTATACTGCACTAAGACCACTGTTTTCTTGTTGACATTCTTTGCTTTCCTGATTTCTTTATTTAGTTACTCTAGTACATAATGTTATTTGGTGACCTATTACAAGAGTATTTTTGTAGAAGCATAATGTATCTTTCTTCTGTTATTCAATAGCCAGACTTACTTTAAAGACTACTGCACAGAACAAATACTCGTATTTATTTTCTCTTGGGGAAAATATATTCACCAATATCCTCAAACCCATTGACATGAGCAGAGTGATATGCTCAAAATTTACTCCTGATAAACAAATGATGTAGGAAGCCCTCAACTGGAAGAGTAGTTTTTATCTGCACAAGTAATTCCATTGCATACACTAATGGTAACAGTTCCAGACTTGGAAGAACTTATAAGTTCAAGGCTGTGTGCTATTTGAAATAGTACTTAGGAGTAAAACACAGCCAGCCCAGACACAAAAATGGAGGGTGAGGGTGGGAAACAGTTCTGCGAGTTAATGGCTCATCTTAAAGAGATTTATTTTCAATAGGAGAGTCTCCAAAAGGTACTTCACAGCTCTAGAGAAACAACAGTAACATGTGAAAGGCTTAATTTAAAAAATTAACTAGCTGACATTGCTTTTTGTAATAAAACTAACTGAAGTTCACAGTTCAGGATACATGCCTTCAGTCATGTGGTTACTGCACTTGATGACTTCTTACTGAAAAGAGGCATATTTTCACTAGTCCACAGAAAGTCATCTTTCACCTTCATAGTTTAATTTACAAAAGACGGTTTCTCCTTACTTTGTATAAAGCTGTTCCAGAGATACCTGCACGGTTTCAAGATAACCCGGCCATACAGAAATTCTATTTTCTGACAGTTCATTGAACAGTCCTTGACAAACCTGCATTTATTTAAAAACAAAAGTTAAAAGACAAGACTTTGAGGGTTTGAAATCCTATACCAAGAGGCCCACAAAACTCTAGTATGTATGGTATTAGCATTCCTAGCTGGTGTTAATTTTCTAGCTGAAATCTCAAAGTAGGAAGCAGCCTGGCAATTAGATCTTCATTTCTACCTAAAAACATGCCAGTGTAAGTCTCCTCCCTTCTGTGGGGACTGGCTTAATGACCAACTTAAATAAAAACTTTTTAAAAATCCTTCTGAAGATGTGACCCATGCGTTAAGAGACTGAGAGGGATTGTGTGATTTATTTTCCTTAATTTTGCACGAAACGAATATCGACTCTATTAACAGTATTAAAAGCAGTGTGTTAACGCAAGGAAAGCACCTACTACCCACTGTCTGCAGTATACTCCGTCAGCTGCAACTCACAAGCTGCATAGCAGAAGCACTGTGAAATCTGTACAGCCATAAATCTTCAAGAATCGAAGTAGCAGCATGATTTTTTTCCCCCACAACATAAACAGTGTCTGAATTGTAACAGAAGGTCACACAGAAAGTCAATGCTTAAAATTAAAATACTTTCTTACAACGCACCTGTCTCAGCTCCGTTGTTGGACCCTTTCCTACATCCAAGGCCACTTTAAGAGGTGCTAAACAAGGATGAAGCTTAAGCACCTAATAATTAAAAAAAAAAAACAAACAACCAGATTACTAAATGTATTTAGTGTGAAATTCTAAACAGATCTAGGAAACATTAAAATTTTTTCACTGAAATTAAGGTTCTAAACATGCAAAATTTTCTCCTAACACAAAACCCTGAATTAGAAGCAAGCTATATTTCATATAACTAGCACACATGCCAGCTACGTTAGCGTGGTAGAAATTATTCCCTTTTGGCCGAGCCCCAGGAAAGAGAGAATTTTTTGTTAGCAGAGCTCCATCATCTTTAATGGAGCCAGAGTGATCAGAGGCAGCCCAGCAGACAGCTACCATCCAGTCTATGGCCTGTTCTTAAAGACCAAGTGGCTGTTTGATTAACAAGTGTTGTCTGAAAGCTAGCACTCCAACTCCAGAGAACTAGGGGAAAAGTGGGAATAACAATGGTCCTTGGGGAAATGCCCACCACCACCTATGACCCACCTTTTCCACTCTTCTCAGCAACCTTCAAATGCTGCCAGAAGAGACAAAACTCCTCTCTGCCACGCACAGCAGCTACGTTCCAATTCCTCTTAACTCCTTCATCACTTGCATGGCAAGAGCCTACCTTCTCATCAGAGAGAAGGTAAAACAGGAAAGGTGGTCTCAGAATGAGAGAAAAATTGCTGGCTGCTTATGTGGATGAAAAGGACCACAGAGGCAGTCCCATGGCACCAGCCTATTGCTACCTGTGAAACAAATTCTGTCTGTACCTCTTGGGGAAGGGAACAGAGGATGGAGGTGAGGGACAGGGAGAGAGTTCCATGCTTGAATTTATCACATTGTCTGTGGGTTTTGTACTTAGATCTGCCCTTGCCTTCCATCATCCATTCTTCCTTACACTTCCTACAGAATGTTACCTTTCTCTGTGAATTTTTCCTTTTTGTTAATGGGTTCTCAGCTAGCTGTAGAGAATCAAAGAGAAATGCTAATGCTCCTCGGTCCAGATTTCCACTCACAGACAGAACATGAGGAATAACATTCTTCCTTCCATCTCGGCCCTGAAGAGAAAAAAAAACACAACAAAGGATACCTCAAATAATGTCCTAAAGGGGCTTTTGTTTACTTTAAATATATGAGGCATTGAGCTCAAGCACCCGTATCACATTTAAAATACAATCAGACATATATTTTAAGAAGTTACAAGCCATCTTAAAAGCGTAACAGTAACTAGATAAGATTGTAACACTGAGGAAAGCAGGTTAGAGCAAGATGGGGTTATTTTCTTGTTCTGCCTCACTGATCATACATTTAAATCTATGGCCTATACACCTGAAACTCTGCATTTTCTTTTGGAGGTTTGTAGATTACTTCCAAGTGACCACAAGGATATGTCCCCCACATTCTGAGAAATCACTACATAACCCACCATTTTGTAGGTTACGTTATGCCTTCTGTATAGGAATAAGCTGCAAAACCAGGAAAGACACAGAACTGCAACGAGGAAAAGGTTGCAATTTACTGGTAAAATACCACGGTACTCTCGTTTTAACTGTTCAGCCTGACTTCTCAAACGTTGCCATTCGCTAGAAGTTTGTGCCTCTCTGATATATTCACTGGAAAGGTTTCCCTCTGCTCCATTCTCCCTCCTGAGCATGGCAACTTCTATAAAGCCACTTACAGTGTTTATAATCCATTAACCCGCATATACTTCTACATAGATGAAATTGGACAAGCTACAGAAAGAAAAAACATTTACAGGTTCATTTTGATGAGAACTTAACGCTGCCAAACACAGACTTGAGTTTGTCTTGACATCTACTCACAGATAAAGGTAAAGGCTATGCAACTGACAATAGCGGTCTTGTCAATATAGCTAATTTCTGATTTCTAAGAATTAACTCCTTGCAAAAAAAACCACAAACCCAACAGTATTTTATCTGCTTTGGAAATGAAGGTCTGACTGCAGAGTAACAATTGTACTGCTGTCAAAGCAAAAGGAAAACAGATAGTCACATGCTAAGCAACTGGACCAACAAAGAAACCATTTCTCTCACACGTTATCATCTTTATCAAAAAAGGTTTTTAATACAGTAAAGCTTACAAGTAATTTCGAACTATCCCCTGGAAACATCTCTAACAGTTCACTATCACCAAGGTTCTTCAATGTTTCTATTGTTTCCGTCCCCCAAGGAAAGCTGTAATGTAAATTAAATCCTCTTCTTCCTTCTTCGTCTTGAAAGTCACTGCTGCTGAAGTTAGATGGGCCTACTGCAAACTGAAAATCAAAGATATGCGAGATGATCACTACTGTGCATGCTGCATTAACTGCAAAAAACAAGTCCGCAATGCAAGCTGAGCTGTATGATTTTCAGCAAGAGATTTTTATGAATTACAGCCCAAATCTATTGTTTGACACCCTTTTGATCTCAAATCAATCACAAACACAAAACATTTGCATTTCTGCAAGTCACGTTGTAAATGACTTCATTAATTGTCAAAAACTTAAGTAGTTTTTTGGTTTCTCTCAAGAAATACATGCATTTCAGTGACAAGAAGAGGCAAGCAATGCAACACCATAAAACTGCTCAGGGTTTCTATTCCCCCTCTCTTTTAGATATAAAGGAGCAGGCCCAGATTTCCCACGGACACACTGCTGTTACCTTTCTCCACCATTGCAGCCTCTGGCGTAACCAGTAATCAAGCCACTGTCCTGCAGTCCTGGGAGAGCTAAACCATGCAAGCAAAGACTCGGTCCTTTCGCCTATTCTTTAAACAATAGCAAGGTCAGCAAGTTAACTCCTTCAAAAATAACAGGGAAAAAGCAAGAGACAGTATTCAAAAATAATCCAAAAGTGAAACAAGTGCAAACAGTCGGTTTATGTATGAAAAGGGATTAATCCCTTTATTACTCTACCTTCTAAGGTTGTTGTTATCATGTTCACTTTCTGGAACAGAGTGAAAGCACACTCCAATCTGAGCAAGGCCACAAGGCAGTCTTTTGTTCACCAATTCTAAGCAGCTAACGTATTGCTCCAAAGCACCTGTCAGAAGACAAATTGTTGATTTTAGCAGCCACAGAACGGGAAAGCATCCGAAGCGCTCCACGGCACTCCTGCTGCTCCGGTCCTTGAAGAGGACACAAACTCACAGCACGCAGATGAAACTTTCCCAGCACAACTGGGAAGCTCCCTCAAAGGCAGCTCCTTCGCTCTTAAAAAGGAGAACGCGAGCAGGCGAGTGCCGGCTCCCTCCGGACACCCGCCTCGCGCCTGCGGCGGCGTGCGGGGCACCTACCGGGAAGCAGGCTCTCCCGGAGCACCCCCGCCGTTCCCAGTACTTCCTCCAGAGAAAGACCGCCTGCCTCCCGGACGCAGGCCTCGGCCCGCAAGGCTTCGCGCAGCGTCTCCGAGTGCAGCAGCCGGAGCCCCTGCCCGGCACGCCGAGCACCTGCGGCGGCCGGGCCGCGGAGTGGGGCATCCACGGCGAACACCTGCTCCCGGAAAGCCAGCGCCGAGTCCCACCACTGCGCCGCCAGGTTGCCCCGCAGCGCCACGCCCAGCGGCCCGAAGCCCGGGTGGCAGCCGCTGAGGTAGGCGCGCCATGGCAGCGCCGGCCGCGGCTCCGCGCCGCCCCGCAGGAAGTGCCGCCGCCGACACACCTCCAGCAGCTCCTCCCCGCTCGCCGCCTCATCGCCGCCGGCCGCCACGTAGGGCCGGGCCGGGGACGCGGCCTCCGCCACCCGCAGGGCGGGAGCCCGCCGCCTGAGCAGGGGCCGCTTCAGGGGAGCGCGGCCGCCCCACCGGCCCCCTCGGCAGCAGCACGACGCCATTTTGCCCGCCTCCCGCGTCCCTCATGGCGGGGGGGGGGGGGGAACGACAGAGGACGGGGACACGCACGGCGCGGGCACTGCGCCTGCGCGGGAAACGAGGCCTGCGCGCGGCCCGCGAGGAGCATGCGCGTGGGCACCCGGGGGGCGCCCCCACCATCCCTCGCCCGTTCGTCTCCGGGCGCGGCCCATCGCCCCTGGCCCGGCCGGTGCTCCCTGCCCTTTCTTCGGCCCGGCCCCGACCTTCCCGCGGCTCAGGCCGGATGTATCAGGAGGGAGCGCCTGACCACGCCGTGGGGCGCGGCCGTCCGGAGCTCCCTGGCGCCAAGGCCCGTCTCTAGGGGGGAAAGACGACCTCAGCCTTCGCTGTCATTACACGTAAACGGAGGATTTCTAGCGGAAAGGCCCCTACAGAGCTCAGCAGCTAGACGTTGCTTCGTAGGATCTGAAGCAATATCCGCGGCTTTCCAACCAGAAAGCACCGCGCAACCTAAGGCGTAGCTGCAGCCCCCTGCGCGAACGTCGCTCTGGTTCGCAATGGAAATTTCCATACGTGCTTAATCACCATTTTGTGGCAGTGCCAGAAGGTGGAGCTTAAGAGAGAAGGAACCATTCTGCGAGCTGGCTGACATGAAAAATGGACGTTGTTAAATCGCAGCGAGTCGGGCTTAGTGCAGCATTGGGACGCAGTCCAGGCCCACGGGACCGACCGAGAATTGAGAAGACAAGGAGGTAGTAGGCTACTGGGGCAGCTGCTACACCTAGGTGCAAGAGTACTGCTAGTTACAGTTTTACTTCTGAAGCCTATTTGCCATGAGCTCGATTCTAGCACAGTATCGCCCTAAATCAACACTGTTTACTAGAGGTTGGTTTTCAATTTTATATGCAAATGTTAACCCCACACTGACCAAGACCCCTTCCCCTCAGGGAATGCTGCCCGAGTGATGGTCATTTGGTAAGACTGTGAGGCAAAAAAAATTCAACAGTCCTGTTTCAAAGTTGTGCTTACTGGTTAAATAAAAATTTAAGAAAAAAAATGTGTCAGAAGTAGCACTCCAGTAACTCACATCACAGATCTAGAAGCAAGACAGTCAGAAATTTTGAGTTAAAGTTTAACATTACTTCAGCTTCTATAGGCAACTGATTTGACCACATAATTAGACTTAAGTCAACCAAGACTCTACAATCCTTAAAAACTGGAAGAGTCACACGGTCCATCTCTTTCCAAGATTTCCCAATTAAGTTTCCAAAGCACATTTTCAACCAGTATGACTTGCAAACACCTGTCTGGGTTTCATTTTAACAAAATCAGCTGGTGCTACCTCCTACCTAAAGGGAGAAGAGGCTACTTGTTCTTAGCACCACTGTTAAAGACCCTAGTGTGTCAATTCTAATTCAGAAGCTGGAAGTTTCCTACAGTGTTTTTTTTTTTAGACTAAAGTTATAAAAACAAGAATAAGCTTTCCATTCATTTCAGGCAGCTGACCTGGATGGAAATGTAACAATGTCATATTTCAAAGACAAATAACCACCTGCTTCCTTGTCTTAAACACTGATGGCACTGGCCAAAGGGAATGTTGCAAACCCAATTGAAGACTCCTTCCACATTGTCAACTGCAGTTATAGACTCAAATGTGGTAGTATTTCAGACTCAGCTGAAGTTCTCGTTACAACAGTGAATGATCACAGAAGTACTGTCAACTGATAGACATCCACAGAAAAGTTAGAAAAACACAATTAAGATTAGGCTACAGTTAAGAAAGGCACAAAGCAAGCCTTAGAGGAAAACAATCACCAAGAGCTAAGCACAGGCTAGCAAAAAAGATTGTGTAAGAAATAGTCTGACTTGGCTTCAAAATAACCTAGGGTTTTGTCTTGATTCATGGACAGAGTCAACCTCAAATACCTTAAGCCATAGTTAAGCACTGTTAAACTAATCGTTACTGATAAACAAGTGAAAGAAAGGAACAGAAAGTCAGTATTAACTGAAATTTTAATATACCATACTTGAATGCATTAAGTACTTTAACCCCAGGATCAAGTATTATTCCAGCTATGCTCCTCATCAAGGATGCTGTTGCTTCGCTCAGCATGGGCAGTGCTTTGAGATTAGTCATTCACATGTACTACAAGCCTTGGAGGAAACAAAAAAATCCATGATGTTCATGGATCAACAGCCAGCCCACTTCCCTCCCCCCACTTCCATAAAGAAATCACTGCTCAATACCAGTTTAAGTATAATTTGAAGTTTTAATACTAAGATCTTCCCATTTCTCTGAAGCTCATAGTAAGCCCGCATGCCATCTCACAAGGCCTGACAGCTGTAGATACATTACACTCAAGCCTAGTCTGCACATACGCTCCTGTGAAGGCGACAGTTATGGTGCTGCAAAAGCTTCCTACGCTCATAGCAGCTCATGGGCAACACCACCGCAGTTTTGATTCGCACGGCTTTTAGCTATACCATTACTCCAGTGGATCTTCTCCAAAAACTGGCCCTACGCTAGCAAGACAAGGAAGAGCACTGTTTCTAACAGTTACTTAGAAGCCAGCTTTAGTTTTCTTCCCCATCAAAGCAGAGCCTGCCATGCTAAGCAATCTAGCCCAATCAAGGCAAGGCTGTTTTTTGTATAAGCTTAAATGTTTAATCAGACACAGTTGAGAAACCTTTCTAGAATTTAATATAAAAACATTTGACATTCCATTAATGTAAAGTTGTGCACATGTTGAGAAAATTGCCATCTGAAAGAAAATTCAGTCTTCAAATATCTTTATTGGAAGGCCATGCACTGCCTTCTGTTACTGTATTTCAAATCACTGTACATTTACTTTGAAAACACTGTCTGCATTTTCTAGTACAAAAAACTAAAAATTGTTTCAGGAATGTAGAGAAATATTCAACTTAAATAGCGAAAAGTGCACCATAATTACTGCTGCACTGCAGTCATTTCTGCATTACCCATTTCTTAAATAACTATCCTGTTTTGATAACACACAATATAAAGAGCAATTATGAAAAACTGAAGACATTTAAATACACTAAGTTATTGAGAATAACTTGTCGGCATTGGGTAACCTATCATAGGAGCAGCACCAGTGGCAGGATATGCATACTGCTGTTGGTTCATGCCATTGTGCATATTTGCAATGTTACTTCCATACTGCTGATCATAGCCATTCTGGTAAGCTCCTGCAGGGTTACCAGCCCTGAAGCCGGCTTGCATGCCTGCAGCCGCAAAGCCGTTTCCAAAAGGAGTTCCATTACTGAAACTTTGGGCGCTGTAGGCCCCATTTTGAGTTTTTGCTCCAAAGTCTCTCTTTCCTAGTGCACCATAGTTTCTCTCAAAGTTCTCCCTCTCTCTAAAACTACTAAATCCACCCCTTTTGCCCGCAGAATATCTGTCACGTCGATCACCTCTGGAACGACCTATCAAAAAAAGACAGAGACAGTTATATACATCATAAAGGCTGCATTTCACATACCACCAAATTAGTTCTGCTCATATAACAGGCTTGCCTTGCTGGACAGTCTCCATCTAATTAGAGTCTCGGGTCAGCACATATGAAGACTCTTTTGATAGAGAAAGCCATCTAACTTGGGAGTCATATACTCTCCCTTGTAACACAAGTGGTGGGATCAAGGCAGAAAGTCACTTCCATCTTGCTAATAGGACACTTGTCCACCCTTCTTAGCCATATGGGAGAAGGCCAAAAAAAACAGAGCCCTAAATGTTTTATTTCAGGGCAGATACTTAGAAGCACATCTTTGGCCAGCACTAGCCACAGGTGCACCACAACATGTAGAGCACTCAAGGGGGAGGGGGTGTTGCTTTTTTTGGCATTGGTGTTAATAAATACCTTTTTGTGTCACCATAACCAGTAGCTAAACCACCTTCCACATCCATTTTGGAGAGAGGTTGGAGGTGGAATTTGAGTTTCCATTTTGTTCTGAGAAGAAAGCTATGCACTGTGGTCAAGAACAGTACTTACCTGAACCTCTGTCTTCAATCAGCTGAAGCAATTTGGGGTTGATGGCTTGATTAGCCTCCCGAAGCACAGAGATGAGGTCATTTACTTGCTTAATATTGTTAGGAGTAAAGAATGTGTATGCTGTGCCTGTTTTGGTACTGCGGGCAGTTCGTCCAATTCGGTGGATATAGTCCTCTGAGGAGTTAGGGTAGTCATAATTGATGACAAATTTCACATCTTCCACATCTGTAAAGTGTTGCAGTGTGGCAAAAAGCAAGGTACAAAGTTTTGCACACCACAACAGCCAAATCGAAGATAAACATTAGACAATAGTACTTTAAAAGGAAATAATGGCTGCAAAGAACAGTGTTAGAATTATCCA
The DNA here is from genome assembly GCF_963921805.1 of Phalacrocorax carbo. Classification (NCBI taxonomy): domain Eukaryota; kingdom Metazoa; phylum Chordata; class Aves; order Suliformes; family Phalacrocoracidae; genus Phalacrocorax; species Phalacrocorax carbo. The sequence goes on from NC_087528.1 coordinate 5,598,353, forward strand.
TTTCTGCATGAGTATTGTGGAAGAGAAAGTTATGCACACTCCGTCTGTTCCCGTCTCATCACCCACCCTGTCATCCAAAACCTTACCATAAAGGAGTATGCATTTGCTTGTCATTCCCAACTCAAGAGTCCCCTTTACAAATCATCAAGTGACATCTGAATGCTTCTTGCAGTAGGGCCACTAAAGCTCACAGCAGCCTCTTCATGTGCTCATTTGAGGACCTTAGAGTAAAAACATACAAGGTCCTTCACATACACACTCATTAGAAGCTCAAAAAAAAAGGGGCCACACTGCTCGTCTTGCCAAGACCTTTGAACCGCAGCTGCAAGAAAAACATACCTGTCCCCCCAAAGTCACCAAGCTGTTTTTATGCACTGTGTCTCGTCTAGGCAAGCGCTTCCAAGAAGCCAGGGTTCACTTGAGAATGTGTCTCTCTCTGGCAGGTCTCGACATGACGACTATGTATAGGTGGAGGAACTTCGACTTTCAAAGGCATTTGAAAAGCCATTGCTTTCCTGCCCCACTTGCTAAAGTGAGAGGTGGACTTTTTCTCAGATTTCATGTGCCAGTACTCACCAATTTGTACAAGGCTTAGTACATTTTAAAGCTGCTCTCTCCATTTCATGGTTGAAAAAAATTTCATTGAACATTGAAGTTTGTAATTATTTTCTTCAACATTTCAGCAAACTCACTGAAATTCAAAGACCCACAGATCACAGCAGACAGTATGCACAAAACTAACAGTACTGCACCATGGCAAATCATGCAAAGCATGGAGAGAAGAGAAATACCAGGGCAAAGTGAACTGTGAATGAAACTGCTTATTTCATGAGAGAACAGTTTATGGGGTAGTAGTTTAAAGGATGATCTTTGCCTTTTGAAGATTACTGGCACACAATGCTCTCAGCTTTCACCTCTCTATTTGACTGGAAGCAGCCAGCCGATCATTTCCACTAGTCCTCCATCCCCCTCGAGTCCTCCGATTGTCATGCCTAGGCCTTGCCACAAAGACTGCACCTTTATGTGAAGAAAACTTAGAAAAATGCAGAGGTTAAAGAAAGCAATAGACTTTCTTTAAATAGCTTTGGGCAACTGGCATTACGAGTTGTACTAACCTAGACCTCTGGATGCAACATCTGTAGCAATCAGGATTGGTGCTTTCCCATGTTTGAACTCTGTAACACAAGCAACTCGTCAGCTTCTTTGTTAAGTAAACATGGATCATACACTTCTAGAAATTTCCAAATTACTCACCATTTAGAACCCAGTCCCGCTCCTGCTGACTTTTATCACCATGAATACCCATTGCTGGCCACCTGAAAAAACAGAACTTGATTGACCTCGGCCCATTCCCTGAGTAGCTTTAGTCAAAGACAGGGGTACAGGCAAGTTCCAAACAGCTTCTGAGTCAGTTTTAGCATTTCAGCTGACACCTGGTGTCACTGTATTTGACAGTTTTGACACCATGGTTAGTGGTCACTCATGAAGTATCAAGAGCATGGTCAGACTATTGGGGTGGCTCACTGAAATGCAAGCCATTAGACTCACCCATCTCTCCTCATTTTTCTGGTAAGATCATCACACCGTCTTTTGGTTTCCACAAAAACAATTGTTTTGTTTTCCTTCTCACTCATTATTTCTTCCATCAAACGAATAAGCCTATTAAGAGATAAAGGTTAGCGCTGGGATTCATTTGTACTGAGCAAGTTTAGTTTTACCAGCCTGATTTTTCAAAGATCCATCATGACAAGTTAGTTTCACAATTCTAAAACTAACCATTAAAAAAAGATAATGAAAGCTTTGCCCCCACTGACTACTTACTTGTCATCTTTCTCTACATCATGACACACATCCACAATCTGAAGAATGTTGTGGTTTGCACTTAGTTCTAATGCACCGATGTTGATGTGTACATATTCTTTCAAAAAGTCTTCAGCCAGCTGCCTTACTTCCTTTGGCCATGTGGCACTCCACATCAGAGTTTGCCTGTCAGGCTGGAGAAGCAGACTAGGTCAGCACAGGATCAACATAGAGTCAAATGTCTAACCAAAAAAATCTACCCAGACAATCCTGAAAGAGTTAATTGCACTGCATTTGCTTTAATGAGCTTAGTGGCATTTTCTTCTGTCACAGTGGTAAATGCATGAACCATTTATACTTACTCTTATCTGATCCACAATTTTTCTGATCTGAGGTTCAAATCCCATGTCAAGCATCCTGTCAGCTTCATCAAGAACAAGGTAAGTACACCTCCTGAGATTGGTCTTTCCAGCTTCCAAGAAGTCTATAAGTCTTCCAGGCGTTGCAATGCAGATTTCCACACCTAAAAATGAAGTGGTAAAGTCAGCTGAAGTAGTTTTCATATGGCCTTAGAGAGATGCATCAAGGCTTATCCATACCTCTTTCTAAGTCCCGAATTTGTGGTCCCTTTGGAGCACCTCCATAAATACATGTAGACTTCAAACGGCATGCTCTGCTATATTCAGCAGCTACCTGCTGCACTTGTTGAGCCAGTTCACGGGTTGGTGCCAGCACAAGACACTAGAAATCAGATGCCAAGCTTTTAGTTCAATACCTATTCGAAGCTCCTAGTCTGATACTAATTTTAAATGGAAAGGTTGCCATATATTACTTCAGTGTCAGGATGAATAAAGCAGATTTAAGTAGCTCAAGCCAGCAAACTAAATTACCTAGCATCTCAAGCACCAAACGTTGACCTATGCTGTGGAGTAGGATATCTGAAAGCCACTAGCTTCCAGGGGATAGCAGTTTCCAAAATGGGACATCTAGCCCTGTTCTGTATAATTTTAAGGACAATCCAGTCAGAACTTATGGAATGTTCTTGGGAAACTACCAGAACATGGAACCACTTTAGTCATACAGAACACAATACAGCTATGCACTCTTGTGAGCATGGACAATTGGACTGTAAAAACAAAAAATTCCCATTCTCTAGAAATTAAGATCCCCTTTCATTTAGGAATACTCACAATAGGTCCATCTCCTCGCTCCAGGAATGGCTGATGATTTATATGCACAATAGCAGGCAACAAGTACTGTTTGCAAGAAAGAAAAGTCTCATTACAATCTCTTTCCAGAAGCATTCAGCCTGCACTATGCAGGCCATGCTTTCACTGCTGAAATACTGCAGTGTTCCATGCTACAGGCAAAACTTACAGACAATGTTTTCCCTGATCCAGTCTGTGCCACTCCAACCATATCCAATCCACTCAATGCGACAGGCCAACCTTGTGCTTGAATAGCAGTTGGTTCAGTGAAGTTCTGCCGCTGAATTACTTCCATAACATTTGCTTGAAGAGAAAATGGAAACTTACTTAGACTGTCTTAAATCAAGTCTGGAAAAACAGCCTGTAGAGTAGTAGTCTTCACTTACCAGGAAAGTTAGCTTCATAGAAGTTTATAATTGGTTTTGGACAGTTATGGCCCCTAACTGTGACTTCTTTGCTTGCTCTGTACTGCTCAACTTCTTGCTGCAAAGCAAAAAACCTATTATTGGAAATAAGCTTTGACAACAAAGTTATCTGTTAAGTTACCCTATCCATGCCTGTTGGGCCCCATGACCCCCCGGTTGTTTGAGCTTATTTGTTTACTTTTGCATGAGTTGCACAGGGTACATACCGCAGTACGTCTAGCTACATCAGGATGTTCTTGGTAGAAGTTCTTCTCAAATTTGGGCAGCTCATCTAAATTCCATTTCTTTTTTGTAAGTTTTTCCCCAGGGTTTCCAAATTTCTTCCCAGAGAGAGGTCCACCTCTACTTCCTCCAAAACGGGGGGCTCCAAACCTAGAGAAAATCATAACATAGAATCCAAGAAACATTTTGGTCCTCCTCTTATACAATTAACCACTATCTTCGTGGCCCATCCTGCAGCTTTACAATTCAGATTTATAAACCCTACCTACAGGGTACTGAAACTTTAAAAAAAACATGCTTAAGTCGCAGATGCCACAATTTGCCTAGCTACAACTCATTTTCTAAGGTAATACGTATATTAGTATGGTATAACTCATATGCTAGGGTAACACATCTTTACAGTTTCCATAAAACAAAATTGAGAGATCTATTAGCAAGTTACAACATTAGCAAAGTAAGGATATTAGAACCTTTGTATTACCCCGTGATCAAAATGGTTTCCCTCTCAGCTGACACTCCCATTGTACCAGCCTGGAGAAAGCGGCAGGGACACTTGGGCTAACTTTCCTGTAAACCGTCTTTTCTGTACCCCAAAAGACAGGCGAGACCACGCATTTCACGTTAACATTTTAAGTCAGGTCCCTCTGTTCGGAAAAGGCTCATCTCCGAAGACGGTTCTGTCAGCTCCACGCACCGCCAAGCCTTGCGCAGAGAACCGCTAAGCTGGATCCGAGCGCGGGGCTCCCCCCCGGCCCCGATCGCTCCCCGATTTCGGCCGAAGGAGCGATCCTTCCCCGCACAACACAGCGCTCCCAGAGGGGACCGGGCTGAGCGGCCGCTGCTTCCTGCCAGCGCTGTTTCCTTTGTCTCTCATTTCTGTCTACGCCACATTTTCCAGCCGCTGCCATTTTAGAGTCTGAGCTGGGCGGGGGGAGGAGGAGGAGGAACAAAGGCGGCAGCAGCAGCCGGCATTTTGATTTCCCCTCAGTCACCGCATGGCGGGGCCGGCCATTAACATCCGCTTACACAACACAAAGCGGGAGCCGGCCGGCTTCTGCCGGCAACAGCTAGAGCCGCCGTCCCTTCTGAGGAGGGAAAGGGAACCGCCCTACCGAGAGCTCCCCAGGGCTTCGGCACCGACGGAGCTCCCGGCCAACCCACTGACCCACAAACCCGCAGCCAGCCCGCCGTTCCCCAGCCCACCCCCACGAACGGACGATGGATCGAGCTCTGCGTCGACCATCCATGTTTGGAGGGACGAGTCCCTCACACTCCCCCTCAAAACCCGCCATCAGCGCCCCTCATAAGCGGCCACAGGGAAGCGGGGGTTGCGCTGAGGCGGGTGGACCTCGCCCTGTCCCCGCCTGCGCGGCCACCCACGCCCGACGGCCGCTGGCACTAAGGCCTCCTAAACCCGGTTCACCTCCCCCGGAGCCCCCGAGAGTACAAGAGTTGAGGAGAAGGGCTGCAGGGCCCGACCCCCGCCGCCATTTTAAGCGGCCGGAAAACAACTACCGGAGCCCCATGGTCGGTCTAAGAGTCCGGACGCTGGCGGCGGCTGGCGCCGGCCGGGCCCCCGGACTCACCCTCTATCCCTGTCGCTGGAATACCCGGGCATAGCGATGATGGCGGTGGGGTGAGACGATCCCGGTCACTTAAAAGCGGGTGGCGAAAGGCCAGCAGCAGATCCAACGCCGTTGGTGGGGGCGACTGAATGTAGAGCGCCGAGGCGCCCGGATGCCGGTTATATAGGGGGACGCGGGGGCTTCTGGGAGCCGGCGGGTGACGCAGAACAGACCCCGCCCCCTCCCTTATGTAAGTGGCCGGAGCTGGCCGCAATCCCCGCCCCCTTCCAGTGTGGGCGTGGCCGCCACTCGGCCGACTGACCGGCTTCTGCGCCCGAGGCCGGAAGTTCCCCTCCTCCTTTGGGCGTGGCCTCAGCTGCCATCACTGACCGCAGCGGCCCCGCCCCGGGCTGGTTCGTGCTCGCTCCCCGCCGCCCCGCTCACGCAAGGAAGCGCGCGAGCGGTCGCGCATGCGCAGAGCGGCTGTGGCCTCGCGGCACCGATCGCGCCGCCAGGCGGGTACGGCGATACCCCGCCACCCACCCACCCCCGGCAGCCTTCGATTAGCGCAGCTCCGCGCCTTCCGGCCTCCCGCGTTATGCAGAGGGCCGCTCGGCCCCCCCCACGGCGCGCAGGAGCAGCGGCGGGGCGGCGCTGCCTCAGTGCGGCCCGGGGCGGGGCGGGGCCGGGCGGCAGCCGGCGGGGGGTCGCGGCGCGGGGACCCGGCGGCTCGCAGCGGAGCTCCCCGAGTCCAGGGCCCCGCGGGTGCTCACAGCCGCAGCCGCCGTGCTGCCTCCTGCAAGGGCTCCCGCAGATAAAACCCAGGCTCAGCTGGGGTTGTCACCTTTAACTGATAACTTGAAGGAGCTGTAGATTGAGCCACAGACTTTCTTGGGATTTTCAAGACACTAATGGAGTTAGATGTGCAGAGCCTCACGGTGTGAACAGGTCGGACACAACCATCATAGCAGACATTATTAAACGCTACGTAGAGCAGTTCTTCAGACTCTTGCCCATTGCCCGGCCACTTTTATAAATGTTAAATAACATGAGATTAAAACAGTTGCTATTTTTATCTTTTTAAATTCCACAACAGGGCTAGTAAAGCAATTCAAAGGTCACAAGAAGTGCACCAGTATGCTGAAGGACAGGGCTGTTCAGAAGGCACATGTATAATAAACATAAAATACCTGGGTTGCTTATGTGCCCTGCTTTGCTAGCTTAACGAGTGACTTGAAGGGCTTGCTACCTGAGGCTTCAAGCACACAAAAGAAAAGAGGAAGCCTGAAGCACACACACAAGCAGCCATATTGCCAGACCACCTGTTTCAAGCGGTGGCCAATGCAAATGAAAACAACATAAGGGAAGGAGAAGTGTCATAACAACGTTCTCCGTTTACATCCTCCCACCTTCTGGCAATCCACACTTTAAGGCTTTTCTGAGACAAAAATAATGTAACTGTATTCGATGGCCATTTCTTCCCATTTCTGTTCTATTTATGCTCTTAGCTCCTAAGATACATGACTGTGTTTCACAGTTTTGTTGTTCACTACCTGAAAACACTTCCTTTCATTTTCAACACATTGCCTGGTAAGAATAAGGGGCACAAAACAAAATGAGTTATTGGAAATGGTGAGTAAGAATTATCTATTTATTTATAGCCTTTGTGGACACTACTATCTTCTAAGTCACCTCCTGTGTAAACCAAAGTGGCAGTCTATCTAGCGCTTTCTCCTTGAAAAGCAATTTCACACTTCTGATTATGCTTGCCATTTTCTCTTTTTTGACAAAAAATGTGCACGGTATTCAAGATCTGAGCCCCATATGGATTTACCTAATGAAGGTGAAAAGGTGCTTTTGATCGGTTGTGTATTATTTCCTAATGATTTTTTTCCTCTTTTTTTTTTTTTACTGTTGCTAAAAATGGAGCAGGGTTTTCAAAGAATAGTACTAGATGTTTCCATAATCTCTTCCTCAAAAGTAACACCGAAGTTAAGCTTATCTTTGTTTATGAATAGCCACAGCTGTTCCCCCCTCAGCAATCTGGAATACCACTTTGATCAATCACTTTTTCTTATTATCAGTTTGTTCTTTAGTAGCATTTCAATTTGGCTAGGTGTGTTAATACTCTCCCCTACGAATTTCTAGTAGGGGATACTCCCCATTTTTTTCAGTATGGGGTTACTGATTTAATGTAGCTCCCAAAATACTCCTTTTAACACTCTATACCACTGACCCTACAGGCTTCCTGTTTCTAATGAGCCTGAAAAAGGTTTTTGCAAAGGCTGTGAAAATAACACTTTGTCTGATCTTTTCTTGTTCTTCCCTGTTACATTTAGCTTAACACTGATTATTTTGATTTTTTAGTGTTTGTATTTAACTTTGTCGTTCCTGTTACTGCACTGTTTAATGTTGCTAAGGTTTTAAAGAATTGGAAGGACTAAACAAACACAAAACCTTGTCTCTGCCCTGCCCGCATGCACAAGTCTGCAAGTAACTCCTTTTGATTTCCTCTTTGAAAAAAACTTCCTCATTTTTGTGTTCCACCCCTTTAAGTTAAACATCATTGATTTTCCTGTGTTCTCATCTTACTCTGAGCCAACACATGCAAAGCAAATCAACATGGTTTTGCAGAGCTGTGTATTGAACTGAAAGCCATGTTCAAGTATTCATTTTGATAGTACCAATAGGCATTTCCTTACACGCACAATAGCTCGTTTTTATTAAAGCAATGTATGCATTTGGATTATATACGTCCCAGTTATGTCCATAGACCATTAGAGCTTACATTGTCACTGATGTTCACTGTTAGTCATGGTTCTTACAGCCACAACTGGGATCTCAGCTGCTTGTGTCATGGTCTGGGAGTTTAAGGATAAAAGGTACCATTACTTGTAATTTTGCATGACTTGACACAACATGGAAATTCCAGAATTCTTAAGGATCATGGAATATTGTTGCCGAGTAAGGAAGATAATAAACTTTCACTATCCAGTGTCCCTCCAGTGTTTCCAAAAACCTGTATGCTAGCAGCCAATAACACAGCAAGTTCCACTAGACAAAGCTTTCTGAATCTTGTTTTTAATAAAGGTTCTAATGCTCCTGTCGTGCATAAACGGCACCACGTTACCCGCGTTTCCCGGGCAAAGCCCCACCACCCGCCCCGGTAGGCCCAGCTCTCCTTGGGCCCAACCCAAGCCTGCTCAGGTAAGCACCGCCTCCATCCCCACCAGGCCCGGTGCCAGAGCCTTCCCTTCGCCCGCGACAGCCCAGCCCACTCGCCTTCCCACCGTATTTGGTGTGTGAAACCGCGCCCCACTCTCAGGGCGAAGACGACGGAACCCTCGGCCGAGCCCCCGCCCTACAGCCCGGGCTTTCTCAGGCCGCCATTTTAGGCCTACAGCCGCCCTCAGCAATCGAAACGCTTCCCTGGCTAGCCCCCAGCCCCGCCCAGGGGAGCCCAGCCCACAGGGCCCGGACGGTGGGCGAAGGGAGGCAATTTAGGCTGGGGCGGCGTGGGGGATGGTGCACCAGTGGGGCCTTCGCGGCGTGGCGGAGACCCACGGGGGGAGGGGGAGGACCTGTCACGTGACAGGCACGCCGCGCCTACACCAAAAAGCGGGGGGATGGGAAGGCCACGTGATACGCGCTGTGGCGTGGCTGTAAGGCACAGGCTCTCTTGTTCCCCCCCACCCCCGTTCCCATGCCGACCAGCCCCCGCCTCTTCCGGCCCCGCCTGCCCAATCAGTACGGAGGACGCCTCGAGGGTCTATTTAAATTCCCCGGGGGGGCGGGGCTGTTGCCGCCGTCCGTTGGTGCGCGCGCTGCGGCGCCATGGGCAGTGCTGAGGAGAGAGGTAGGGGGAGGGGGGGGCTGGGGCGCTGAGGGGATGCCCCCCGCCATCGTCCGGTCCTCGGTGTCCCTGCGCCTCGCCGTGCCTTGCTCTGCCGTGAGCTCGATCGTGGCGGGGCGGGTGCCAGTGGTGCTACCGGTGCCACCAGCCGCCGTGCCCCGTAGGGCTGGGGGCGGCGAGGGGGAGAGCTGCCTTGTCTCTCCACGATACCTGCTCATCCTCCTGTGGCTCGCATCGCTGACACCGTCCGTTTTATTCAGACGTGCTATTCCTTAAAGCTGGCTTTTTCTTACGGTGTAGTTTTTTAAGCCTTTAATGTTAAACACCCCTTCCACCCCGTGACGCTTTTAAACTGATAAAGTGAGAGATCGCCATGATGCCGTGAAAAGCCGAAATCAGGGCTCAATAGTCTGAACGACTATTAAGCAGATATTCTTTATTGCAGCCCTGGAGTCACAGGGGATCACGCCTCTTAGTGTGTGTGCCCGCAGAGGGTTAGTTGCATAACTTATACAAGCTTTACATACATATTCATTAGTTTTCCGAGAAAAGATACACATATTCATTATTTTCCAAGAACTCATTATCAACAGTCACTTGCGTATGCCTGTTGCTGTCTCCGGGTGGTCATCAGGGGCCTCTGGATGAAGGATGTGCTCTTCCTCACTGTGTCCCCTAGTTAACTTTTGCTTTCAGGCAAACTCAGTTCTGAGATAACGTATCCTTGAGGGATAGTCTGTTCTGGTTTAGTGTTTGCTCTGCAGTTCCTTATCTTTATGGTTCTGTACATCTGCTTTTCTAAGGTCAAATGTTGTTGTAAATTTTGTTTAGGCACTTCTTGTCTTGAAGCCTTTCTGACTCTCCCAAAGCAACAAGTTTTAGTCACAACACCTCTATCAGCCAGTAACGAGTTCTCTAAGACATGTCAGTCTGAAATGTAGGGGATGATAATTTAGCCTTTCATGCACATGAAATTATTAAAATGTTAGGCTAAAGTGATTTCTGAGTGAAGAGTAGAGCGATGAAAAAGCAATACTCCCTGTGTACAGAAGAGTAAAAATTGTACAAATTAATTTCTGTTGTAGTAATTGTATATTGTTTTTTCCTCCCAAAGATGACTTTTCTCTAGTAATTTTAAGTCTGTGATAATGTTTGTTAAAATACCGTTATGTTTGCAAAAGGAACATGGTGGTGGGAAATCCAACCTCATGAGATTACAGACTAACAGAGGTGAAGACTTTTGTTCTTCCAAGTTGATATTTTAATTGGGTGACAAGGAAGACTGTAGACAATATATGTACTTCAGAGCACTCTGAATTTAGGACTCAAAGTCTTGGGACAATCAGGCTGTTTCTGCACACATCTCATTGTGCTCAACGTAGCATGAAGTTGGTGGGACCAGCTCCATATTCTTGGAATCCCTAAACATCAAAGTAATAAAAGTAGTCCTTGAATTTAGCTTTCATGAAGATTACTTATATTAGCAGTGGTGTTGTTGCCTAAGAATATTAGAGAAACTGGGTTTGTAAGAGAGAAGCTCGTGTTTTTCAAAAAAAGTATATGTAATTTCTGATTCTTGATAAAAGGCATATCAAAGCTTATTTTGTTAAGTCCTTCAAGGTTTGGAATTCCTGGCTATGCGGCCAGGCCAAAATTTGCTTTTCATTATGGGGAAGAAAAAAAGTGATCTGCCCAGCCTGTGATACTTCGTTACCCTTCAGCTCTTAAGTCCAGTTGTGCAGGCACATGCCAGAATCATGTTCAAGTACACAGTATCGTTCCTCACACTCTGTCCATGTTTCCATCCGAAGTAAGCAGGGCATGGAGCAGAAAGCATGCAACATGTTCAATACTTTTGATGGTTGGGATAGCATGGCTGGGACTGACCACATATGGTAGAGTCAAAGACGCTTAAAGGGTTCCATCTTTCACTGTAACTAACCATGTCTTTATTTCTGTGTCTTTTGGTTCTGACTTTCATATGTTTTACTTCTTAATAGATTGGGTGGATGTTGCCAATGATCTTTTAAGGAGCTGTCACATAAACCAGCACATAAAGCATCTCTCAGAATGTGGTGCTGATGTGTTTGTTCGTCTTTATGAGTCGATCTTAGGAGAAAAAGTACCAGGTGGGAATGATGATTTCTAAACCTACCGTTTTTGTTTTTGTCTCTGTATATCTTGTAATGAACAAATTCAAGTTTGCAGAACTTATTATAGAGGTAGGGTTTTTAAAGTCCTTCCAAAGACAAACACATAAAATTGTCATTGTTTAAGAAGATTCAAATAATACTGGTCAATTTTTATTTTTTTTATTGCCATGCATGGCAGCTGTGAGGGGAGTTCACTATTATTGCTACAGCAAAACCTTTTCTATTATAAATCAGGCCTTGAAGGCCATACATATGCACAATACCTTTGAAGGGTGTGAACTGGCTCATTTCTCTTAACAGGCTTCAGTACCAACACTTCTTTTTCATACAATGCTTAATAGTTACAGTCTGCTAAGAGCTAAACTGTGCGGAACCCCGGTTTAACCCAGCTGTACTTGACTTCAATGACAACAATTAAGCAAGGGCTATAAAATTATCTATTTATTTGCTCTATGGTAAACTATTCCTTTTGGGAAGTGTCAAGACTCCTACCTGCAGAAGATTTTCGTAGCACTGAGGTAACTGGCAGCTACTGGAGGCAGAAGTCCTGTTAAATATAAAACTTGAACTAGAAATAATGTTGCTGCCAGCTGAGTGAAATACGTTGCAGTCCAGCTAGTCTCTGACAGGGGAAGAAGCGACCTTAACACAAACTGCAATTCCATTTTGATGATCTGAACTAGATGTATGTGCTGGGAGTGAAGGAGGAAAAATACTTTAGTAGTCTCTATTATTTAATTTAATATTCCAGCTGATAAAATCCTCACATCTTCCAGGGGGTGTTCTAAGTTTGTACTCAGTACTTATAAAAGATTTCATACAACCGTATGATATTTGGGGTTTTCACCAAGTACACAAGGTATTGAAAATATACTATCTTGCAAGTGCAAGTTAAAGTAGTTTAATCTAAACACCTGCAATAAGCTATCCATTCAGATAGTCTAAAATCTATTATTTATTTTAAATAGATTTCATAGCTACTCCTAGAAGCCAAGAGGATGATGCACATAATGTACAAGCAGTAATAGATTCCCTGGCATTGGACTATTTGCAGGTCAGCTTGTCACACATCACTGGTAAGTACTCATTTGAGTGTAGACAAACACCAGCTGAATATCTGTGTGGCTTAATTTAAACACTTTATAAGAACCATGTGTTATAAAGCACACTTTCATACTTACATGAAAGGTCTTTTTCCTGTAGTGAATGTCATCAAAACACTGAACCCTTGCCTTGGACATCAGATTATAAATTTAAACTGCAAGAAGAGAATAAATAAGAGCCATCTTGTATGATGGAGACCTGTAAGAAATGTTAAAGTTAACAAGCATACTTCATTTGTCTGCTAAAGCATTTCCTGAAGTATGTTACTGGCTCAGTATTTTTCTGTATACAGCTAAAGCTTGGAGACTAGGTTTTAAAACACTAGCCTTGAACTTCAAGCTTGTTATTGAATTTTAAAAAGTTGCTGATAAAGACTTGAACCCTGTTGTGTCTGTCCTTTGTACACAAATACCCTTCACTGAGTATTTGTATGTATAGTCTCACATAACACAGCCTGCAAAGAATGAAAACTGCTTGCTTGATCTGAAGTATCTAATTTGGTACCTGTACATTATGGCTGGTATTTGTAAGATCCTGCCTGTCAGTAGTCCATAGGCTTAGTTCATGCTGTAGCTAGTATGTATAAAAAATATTAATACAAACTATCCCTGAAAATATCCATGTTGGTTTGGGGTTTTTTGTGGAAGCAGGTATAGCATCAATAAATTTTCACTTATTAGAACTGAGAATATGCAAATTTAGGAAACTCTTAAGACACCTTAAGCTTACATGTGTAGCTGTAAGCAAGTTGTCTTCTGAGCTGACACCTTCACAAGAATTTCCAAGTATTCTTTTCCAGAAAACTCCTGCTTTTGAGAACTTCTGTGAAGTACTAATTATTAATACGTGGCAGTACATTCTCTTAAGGTGAGAACATTGTGAAAGGAGAAGGGGAATCTATCAGAAACCTCCTTGAAATATTTGATGGTTTGTTAGAGTATCTTACAGAAGAAGTCAGTGAATCTTCCTCTCAGAATGGAGGTGAGTAGTTAGATGTCCTAGTTTAAGGTATTATGTTCTGCTGCTACTGTATTAAGGACAGCTCTTTTTGTCTGCTATCAAGTCAGCATGCTGAGGGCTTAGGTTCTCATGACCATAGTTCTTGGTGTTCATGGGTGGAATAGAGCTCCCAGAATAGGTAAAAATAGTTCCTTTGCTGCTGTTCTCACTAGCAGCTATAAGGAATTATATAATTTGGAAGATGTAAACTTTGTGAAACCTTGGTTTTGGGATACCCAAGGTGGTTCTGATGTAGCAAAGGTTTATTTGGTGGTTTTTGCCTTATTTATAACCTTGACAATGCAGAAGAGGAGAAAGACTGAAACAGACCATGGGGGGAGGAAATTTCAGCGGCCAAACTGACTGCTTACATTCCTTACTTTCATAAACAATGATAAAATAATTTATTTTCCCCAAAACTTGTTAAAGGGCAAGAATTGGAGAACAAAATCTTTCTGCTTAATTCTTGTGGCATAAATCTACTCCAGACAATTCATCCTGTGCTAGCTGCCTTTCAACTAACTACTTGTTAGTTGCCTTTCAACTAACTACTTGTTAGTTGCCTTTCAACTAACTACTTGTTAGTTGCCTTTCAACTAACTACTTGTTAGTTGCCTTTCAACTAACTACTTGTTAACTTGTTAGTCAAATGATTTTCGGTTAGGATTCAGGGAGGGAGGTGCTGACTTTTAACTGGAACAATGAGCAAACGTCCCTTTTACTTAACTAGGAGACTTAAGCTTTCCTGTGAAGTGGGTCTTGGCAGCAGATCCATAGGAAAAGCTATTTGAGGAAAACGCTAAATAGGGTAAGAGAAGCTACTCAGCCCTTCAAAGGCATCATTGTTACTGCAGACTGAGTACTGGTCTTCCTATCTTAAAGCTGATAAGAACTGTCATCACTGGCTGTTGCACCCTGTGAGTAAAGGGGAGAGCACTTGGTAGCTGAGACAGTTGCCTCCTGTCCGGTTTCACTATGAATGGCAGAAAGAGGGCAGCAGCAATTTTCAGTGCCTGGTCTTCTGCTTTGCCCTTCTCTCAGACTGCCAGTGCTACTACCCAATAGGTGTTTGTGGCTCCAATTTTCTAGTTATAAGTACAGACTTTTGAGGAAGAAAAAAAGGGGTTATTTATAATTGAAACAACAGGGTATACAATAGTTGTATTGCTTTTCAAAACTTACCACAGAAGTTGTGCCCTGCACCGGGGGGTGCATTGCATGTCATCACTTTAGATGTCATTAAGTTTTAGTACACTTAAACTGTTTTGATGATATTGGTAATAATAACTGTTAGTTAATAGGTAGAGGTAGTTTTCCTGAAAATAATTGTCTCCTCATTATCATCAGATGAGGCAAATGTGCTATCCAATAATGGAATTAAAATTGCATCTCAAGAGCAGCTGGAAAGCAATGCCGGTCAATTTACGCAAGCTTCAACATTCTCATCAACTGAAGGGTAAGAACAGTTCTGAATATTTGCATTGACATAGCGATTGACAATCTTCCTGTTTATCTGCAAAGAAACTAGTAGGTTTTTAATAGTATGCAAGTAGGAAACATACTGATTACATGTCACATGGAATGTGAGGTGATTTTCTCCCTTGTGGGGGCAGCAGGAGGACTAAAATTCTATCTAGAACCCTTTTGCTCTTGAAAAGCGCTGATGGCATTTTGTTTCCCTTAAGTTTACTATGTGTGGAATGAAACAAGTTGAAAACATTGTCTCAGTTTTAAATTACTGTATGTTAGTTAAACTGCATTCGGTTTATCTTTGTGACTGCTGCATTGGTTTGTTTTGCAGAAACTGGTCTCTTCTGCCCTACAATATAAGCAGCCAGCTACCTGGAGTTACCGCTCTTCTGCAGCTCCATCTTGTGGACGGCAGGGGCAAAGAATTTTAGAGTAAATATTTCATGGCTTTATGTTCCTCTTAGGTCCCAGTCAGAATTTTTTGTTCCGTCTTGTGATGTGGATGGATCAGAATCTACCAGTGAATTAATTAGACTTGGAGAGACTGCACATTCATTCTCCAAGAGAGAGGGAGGTGAGTTTGGGTGGGGAAAAAAAAATTAAAGACTGCTCTGTAGTAATGTTTCTAGGCTTTTTTTGTTGTTTCTTTTTTTAAAGTTATGTCTTTCAGACAAATACTTTGTTTTAAACTCTCATTTTACAAAAAAACCCCACACTGCCAAAAAAAACCCAATGCACAATAAGCAAATCTACCTGTAGTAGATCTTGCTGAAGTTAAAATGTGGATTTCTTAAAGCAAGTATTTCAGAGACTGCTTTTCATTACTTCTGAGCTACATTATTTGGATAAAGGTTTGTTGTTTGACTTCTGAATCAGTTATTCCTACAAAGGCATTTTATTCAATAGAATAAGATTTCTGACGCCTTTAATTTGTTTCATTTACTGCAGTGTAATATGTATTTAAGACTGTAAAAAGACTAGTAAGTTCATTCTTAAAGAAGACTTGTTAGGAGTATGTGCTATTTAAAAACATTATGGGTGTCTCTGGAAAAAATAATGTGCGGACTACTTAAATGGAGTCCATTCCTATTTCTTATTTTCCTATAAGAACATTCCTGTTCTTATGGTGATTAATCTCTCCAAGTAGAAGCATAATGAAATATTATGAATTATGAGATCTTTTACTAAATGGAATTAAAGTAAGAATTTAACAGACCTATTTTCATCATAATATGGACTCCTAACACCAAGTTATTAGCATACCAGACATGAAAATTGTCAATCTAAACAGTTCATAGCAAGATGCTTTGTAGTTCTTAATCTTTTTCAAACACCACTTCTAGAATTCCAGTTGCCTGAATTGTTACCAGCAGAAAAGGACAAGCAGGTGGAAGAATCTAAAAAGTCAGAGGCTATTGCAACACTAACTGTTCTCTGATATTGAAAGGGCCATTGTGAAGGAAAGGGAAGATGGCGAGCATTCACTTTTCTGAGAGCTAATCTACCTGATTTTGACTAAGGGGTGTAGGGTACTAAGGTGGTATAGAGGAGAACCTTAGTCAGGGATGGAAACACTTTAGCTATATTTTGAAATACATCCTTTTCAGAAATTTTGTATTTTAGTGTCTCAGAGTATGCAAGTTCCATTATCTGGAATATTTCTGCTTAGCTAGGATTCAGCTTCAGCTACATTTGTTTCCTTTTGTGGTTCAATAAGCAAAGTACTAAAAGCAAAAAGTCCTGTGGAAGATGATCCTAGCATCCAAAATCATGTTCTCAAGGGGGCTTTCATGCTGTTCCTAAGGACAGGTATCAATGGACTGTGTATTGGGTGAATCATTCTGACAGGCAGCAGCCATGTTCTCCAGTTGTCCCTGGCTTCTGCTGGGCTCTGTCATTGCTTAGGATTCCTGCAGGTAAGCAGGCATTCCCCAGTGTATATCTAAAATGACTGTGGGGAAAATAACAGCAAATTGAAACCTGTTTACTGTGTATGTACATGCCTACATCCATGCAGTATGAGTGCAGTGTATTCATATACATACATATATACAGTCATGAATAACTTGGTACTTACTTCCATCTCATATGTATGGAGAATATACAAAACTAACATTCTGCTTTCACAGATAACACTTAAACTTCAAGTTCTTCATATTTGTCTCTTAAGGATCAATGGAGTCTGTTCATACTACTGAACCTCAAAAAGAAAGCTTAAGTGCCAGTGCTACAAAACTTGGGGAGCCTACACTGCAAGCTGTTCCTTTGCTACCACCATTTCAGCCTTCCGAAGCCAAAACTCATTATCCTGGATGGAGATATTATCAGAGCTCAGACAGCCAGTCAGCAACTTTGGCTAACAGTGAAGGAGTGAAAATTCCTGCTGTAAGGAAAAAGTTATCTTTTGATTTTTTTTTTTAAAGTAATCGGTACTCTTTAACTTTAAAACCTTCTAGTAAACTTGCAGACTAAGAGTAGTTGGTCTCTGAAGAACACTTCTGAATGTGTCAGATTTGATCTTCAGTTCATAGAATTTTGGGTTATGGATTCATTCTTCACTGAGTGCCCAGAGAAGAAGTTAATTTGAGAGATGTTTTATACACATATACATACACATCTCCATTATCAGTGTAACTGCACAGTTTACAATATAGTAAACAAAATAATTACATTGGATTTTTATTTATCTATAGAATCAGCATTGATTTCCATATGCAGACAAACCTAATGTATGACCCTGCTGTCAATACTTTCCTGTGAATTTGTAGAAAACATGTTGCTTTTTATTTCAGCTTGAAAAGTCACTTATACAAAAATCTGACGATGTTTCTGGTAGTCTTCCTCTATCAAGAAAAATCCCTGGTGAGAGAATTTTGCTTCCTATAGTGTAACTCTTAAGTATCAGATGTTGCATTTATTTTTACTGGCACTAAAAGAAGTATGGCTTTGATGCTACTTTGATACTACATAGTGCATTTTTTTAAAATTCAGCTACCAGTTCATAGTTCTTGTCTGTTTTGTAGAGAAACAAAAACAGGTTACTCCTAAGCTGTTCACTATGCTGGAGAAAAATAATCTGTGTCCCCAGTTCAATTCCTTTCTTAGTTAATCCAGTTAAGATGTGCCTTTATGACAGAAATCGCTCAGAATAAGCTCAGCCATAGGAGTTATCTGCTGAAGAGGAGAAACATGGACCAAACAAGCCAGTTCCAATTCTAGGAGAAAGCCATTAACTACTATTGGAGAAAAGGTTTAGAAGCTAGTTCTCAGTACTTATTTTCTGTGTTGCCTGGGAAACACTGCTTACCTTTCTAGTTTCCATAGCATTCCCATGACACTGAACATTCAAAACTTGAGGAATTACCAAAATGAAAGTCACAACTCGGTAACCCAGTTCCTTTGTCATTCTGTTCTCTTTGAATAATTTGGTCTCAAAGGCTATGGATCACTTATTTTTTTTTAACTTGTTCCCCACATCAGGAGGCACAGTGCAGTCTACACCATCAACTAACACTGATCTGTCATCTGCTTCTGCAGTGGGAGACAAGGTGGTATCAAATGGTGCTAAGGACAATGTGGCAAAGGTAGATGTTGCATCTTTACCTTATTTGTAGAAGTTCAGTCAATATTTTCGGATTTATGCTTAATTCTCCTGACAGCTTGTGGCATTTCTGGGCTTTTCTCAAATCTGCTTTTGGCTTGCTTTCTTCAATATACCATTGTGATGGTATGTGATACAACGTTGTTAGGCTATGACTATGTACAGTTTATAAGTCATGTCAGTTCTTTCTGGAGGTGTTTGTTCCAAGAACTGTAAGTGCCAGTACCTGCAGAGTTCTAATCTATCACAACTGACCAGTTACTAGTTATCTTGGTTTTAATCAAAGATGTATAAAACACAAGAGTACAGTGATGTCCTTTCTCTGAAGTGTATCAGTATTCTAAATTAGTAAGAATTTCAGTTTTCTGGGATTGTTCAGATTCCAATAAAAGTCAGATTTTGCTCCGTTCCTAAAGATCACTGAACTGCCTGGCTATATTCTTTAATTTCCTTTCATTGTCCTTTGCTTTTCAAAAACTGAAAAACACAAAACCCACAAATGGATCAGCAGATGCCATTCTGTGCCTGTAGAAACATGTCTGTATAGGAAGTTCCTTGCTCTGGAAAACACTTTTTTTGCCTTCTGCAACCACAAGAGGTACTCACATACTTCATTTGTTCCAGTAGTTTCAACAGCCTTCTACATTTTCTGTTTAAAACTCACTTTGAATTGGTGTATTTGTATGCCAACCCCCACTTACTCCAGTTTGAACAGACATGTTACCAGGCAGTACTAAACGGGTATAACTAAATGGCATAGGGACATAAGTGTGTTCTTTTAGTGGTGAGGTGAATTGCAGCTTATTAGTCTATACTCGGTGAGGTTCAGCTTACTCGCATTACTTGGCATTAGTCCCAGGCTAATGTAGGGATGCTCATGTAACTTAACCTAGACCTTGTTCTTCTGATTCAGTGGTTTAGCTGTAGGTGATTCTTGAACTGATGTTCTATATTTTTTGCTAGTCTATTTCTTTGAACACCTAATTCTCTAAAGTACACTATCTTCAGTTAGGGACCTAGACATATAACTGTGTATATATATATATTAAAAAATCAAGATGGTTCCTCCATAAAAGCTGTTGTAGGATCTCTGTACTCACATGATCCATGGTATTTCTGAGCTTCACCATGCAGATCTTAATAAAATCTAATTTATTCTTACTCATTTTCCTAGGTTCCCTGGGTATATGGGACTTCATCTGCTTCCTCTTTACATGAAAAGCTCCCACTACATGCTGAACAAGTAACACAAACTCCAAGACCTGAATCTAGATATCTGGCTAGAAAAAAAAGGCAAGTTCAGTTTTTTTAGTACTGAGCCAAGCTAGCCCTTTCACATACATGGCCACCCAGGGCCCCCCACAACCCCTTAAAATAAGATCTCTTCCTCCTTGGCTGCATGACAATGAAAGATTAATTTTAACAGAAAGATTTCATGTTCCTCCTGACACACATGCATTTTCTTAAATATAGTTATAGGCATTTACACATTCAGCTTCTACTTATTATAAAAACATGCTCATGCAAGAAGTGAACCTATATTGTACAAGGTATGGGTATCTTCAGCTTTTTAGAATAGAAATGAAATCTGTCTGTTTTCTGTTTTAGCAGATCTGAAAATTCTACCACAGATCCACTTGAAGAATCTCTTTCCCAGAGAACAACAAAGGAAAAGCTATCTGAGCAAGAGCTTCATGAAGTGTCAGAAAAACTCTCTTACAGGCTAAACGAACTAGATTTAGTAAGTGATATCTGTTCTTTGTAGCAAGCTAGCCTTAGTAATGATGGTGGAGAGAATGAGAATATAAATTTAATATTGATGAAAGGGAAATCTGCAAGTAACACCTGACTTTAGACAGTTCAAAATTTTGAATGACCTATTGAACCCGACCCCCCCCAAATCTATCCCATAGATGTTAAAGAAAGCTTTGGATGGACACACCAGGGAAGAGGAGTTGACAGATGAAGACAACCTGTCTCAGCACAGTGACAGCGTCATGGATTATCGCCGAAGGAAAGCTGAACGAGGTACCAATTCTTATGCCACTTAGGGTGGAAAGGAATATTAAAAAAATCCTTCTCATGTAAAGCTGATGGTAGCAAGCTAAGAGTAATTCAGTGTAAGTTTTGTATTGTTCACTTATATTTTGTCTTGACTCCAAACCTGAGCAACAGTAACAATTACAATTAAGTTCCCATTTAACACTTAAATAGCTATGGTAAAACTTTACTAAAAATACAAGGCAAACACAGCTGCAGTAAAACGTACAGAAAGTGGGGGGAGGGATGGAATGCAAGCTCATTGATAGGACTGATTCTAAAATGAGGGCCTATTGACAATACACTTCACTGCAGAGATTTTTGTGCCGAGCACGGCATGTACATCTAGGTATCTTACAAACATATTGTGCAGTGTGCATGTTGGTGGTAATATGATTAAATAACTACCCTATACGTACACCACGCTACAAAACTATCATATAGCTTGATCTAATCCATATGCATGATATTGAATTGCAAGATGGAGCTGTTTGCGACCCTGGCACATAGCCAGTCTCTCACCTTGACCTGTTGTCTCTACTGCTTTTTCCTTTTCCATTTTGAACGTCTCCTGGCACCTTTGCTATTGTAAGTGCCCCAAAAATTTGTGATTTGGTGCAGGGATAATTACAGAGGCAAAGGCTTTAGCTTTTTATGACTTAATTTGTGCTAAACTTTTTGACTCTTATGCTTTATGGGTTTTGAGGGTGTTTTTCCCCTTATGCTTGGCTGGAGGGTTTGCTTTTTTCGTTTATTTCAAGTTAGATACTCAGTGAATCACCCTTCCGTACAGACACACCACATCTAAGGTACCCAAGGAGGCCACGATCCCTTTCTCCATCCTCACCCTCATCTCAGCATCAACTCTTTTCTGAGTCGGAAGATAAACTTTGGAGTAATGGAACAGGCCAAATAAGGAAAATACAGAGCCAGCTGCAAAAAGAAAAGGATGGAAGAACGAAAAAAGCAAAGGTAATGTCTAGGTTAGACCTGTTGGTCATTCTTACCAACAGTTACACTAAAAGCATTTAAACTGAATGCTTTTACTTAATGGGGGCATCTGGCCTACTGTAGTAACTTCATATTGTTGTATCTGTAGGCTCCTGAGGAAAAGCCTCAAACCCCCAATTTTGCAAGAAAGGGAGTTTGAAGTGGAAGAAGCTACTTTGACCCATACACTGAAGAAGTTAATAAGGAGGTCATATAGACTGATTATTTTCTCTGAAGAGTCCTCTTACTCTTATTTTTCTAGATGGTCGCTAAAGCTTACGAAGATGAACTAAGAATTTATGAAGCTAGGGAGAGGCTTAGACTTTCCAAGCTCAGAGAAGTCATCAAAGAAATGGTATGTGATGTACTATGGTGATGGTTGGTTGGGTTTTAGTTTAAAACAAAAACTTACCCAGTGCCTGGACAGATCATCTAGACAGGTCATTTGCATTCAAAACCTCTTTGACTTCCAGTGTCATAGTTACAGCACTGTATACTATGAAAGTAGTAAACAGAAGGTCAGCTTTTCCTGAGATAGGTAGAACCAAGGGACAAGTGGTTTCAGAAGTTTCAGCTCTTCTATGTATTAATACCTGTTCTTATGGGTAACAACCACCATGCTTTTCAAATGAAGTAGTAACTTCAAGACACTCAGATTTAAAGAATTAAGGCTAAGTAAAGCAAGTAGGTAGCTTCCATAGACTGGCCTAAACTTCTCCACAGATAGGCACTTCTTCACACACAAGCATCCTCAACAGCTAGGTTAAGGTCAAAGCCCCTGTACACTGCACACAATCTCCTTAATATTGTCATAGTCTTTTTTAACTACCTCTATAGTTGGGTTTGTGCAAGGATGATTCTCTGATGTTCTGAATATGGTAGAGGAGATTTTGCTACTTTCTTACATACTACTGGAACAGCAAAGAACCTAAGCTGAAAAGCTCTGTGGTACCAATGCTGTAACAACAGAGGCTGCACTGGCCCTTTTCACCACCTTTCCAGAAGCAGTCCATAGGCTGCTGCAGTAGTGTTAAGTGCCACAAAAGAGCTGTGGTTATGCAATAGTAAGATTTAACCTTTATTTGAACCCTGACCTGCATTTGGTAAATTCTAGCCTTCTGGAGAATCCAGTATGTCTAAATTCTCAATCTAAAGTTTCAAAGACATTTAAGTTCTGATATCCAAACTATGTGATCTATTACTCTTACCCTTCTTATACCTGTTCTCCATCTGTTTTACATCTGCTCCTAAGGAACAAGAACACAAAGAAAACATCTTTAAAGAACCTCCAAAAATGCCTCAGCCAGTGAAAGTTTATGCTAGAAAAACCACACCTCGGAATCCCAAATACAGCCAGTGGATTCCAAAACGAGGGACTGTGAAGCCAAAGAAAGCAGCTCCAAGTAAGAACTGCAAAACTGTATTTGGTGGAAAACTGGCATCTTTTGAAAGCATGTGTTGAACTCCAAGAATAAAGGCATTAGTCCAACATATACCAGTCAGCTGTAGCATTTTCCCCTTCTTATGACCTCTATATGTCTGGATTTTTGTTAGGGAAGATAATGCTTTAAGTAAATGTAAACCACCAATGCATAATCACAACTGTGACCCATTTGCTACCTCCTTAAAATCCCCTGGATTATTTTCAAGGCTTGTTTCCATTACTGCTGCTCCTATGCTTGCTCCACTATAGTCTGAGCTTAAGTTTTTTTTGTGTGTGTGGTTTTTTCCCTTCTGAGCATGTATCAGATTTAAAATTGAGCCTTTAACTGGAGTGGGCTGGTGCTGAGCAATGCACAGGTAATAGAGCAGAATCTGTCAATTGCCATCATTTTCCTTCTGAGACCCTGCTGTGGCGGTGGTAACACTGCCACTGGTTTTGCTGAGCAAGTGATGCTCTAGGAATAGCCAACATGCAAATTACAGGCTCATTTTTGGTAAATGGCATTGTGCATGCTTATGTATAAGATCATGGTATAATCCCCTACATATCTGAATGTCACTGAGGTACACTGCCTTTTTTTCGCCCCAGTGTTTAAAGGGCATATACTTGGTTAATACCCATTTGTTTCATCTCCCCATCATCTTTTCCTGTCAGAAAGATCAAAGATGTAATGGGAATGAGCTGGTTGCAAACCAATGCTGTATTAGCATTATTTTAAGTTGTTGCATCCAGTGAGAGAGAGATAGATAAATCACTAATTAGTAACAGTCAGAACCATTTGAAGAAAGAAGGGGATACCTATCTTAAGTAGAGGTGATGGTGGGACAGAAATAACTCCTGAGCTATAAAAGCAATTCTTCAGGAGGAGAAAAAAAAACCACCAACCAAACCCAAACCCCACCAACAAACTTGGGATTACTTTCTCCTCTGCTTTATGGACAGAGTGATGTTATGTCCTACTGGGTTTAGCCTGACATCATAACAGCAGCACTGGTAGCTGTATATAGTGTTCAATCTAAAATATTTCATAATCCAGGCTGACACTGGCTGGAAGAATTCAGCACTAAGTGTATTCTCCAGGAATTTATTGCTTACATCTGTCTTTACCTTGTAGTGAAAGTAAGACATGATGACCTCCTATTTCAGCTACTGGAAGAGTTTCCCCACCTGCATATTTCCCACCATACTATGAATAAAATGTGGCGGCAGCAGCTCATACATACTGAACAACTTAAGGCAGGTTCTGGCAGAATGAGACCAAAACTCCAAAATGAAGTAAGCGTTCTTATTCTTACCTTCTAAGTGTCAGCAGGGATAGTACCTTTGACTGAATAGTTAGCAGTCATCAGTTTGTATTGCATAATAGAAGTCATAGTAAAATCATCGACTCTTTGTATGCAGCATAGATAAGGTACATCTGCATCCAAGCACAATATGGAAGGATGTATATCTGAGCTTTGTTAGCTGAACAGGAATGTACATATCTAGACATGTGGGTTCAGGTTTTTATCAGCTGTGTGAGTATAATATTATTTATACTAGTTTATCTAGTACCGCATAAGATTGCTATTGCTTTTTTAAAAGCATTTTGTAGTTTTGAGTGCTATTTCTAAACAGTCTTTTAAACTAGAAGTTAGTTACTAGATACAAAAGTTGATTAACTTCTCCATGGTAACTCTCAAAAGCAAAAACATACGATGGGGGCAATGTTTAAAATTCTTACACACAACTGCCTGTCCTGCGGAATGATGGAAGTAATAGCTGCTTTTTTTTAAACCTCCAGGTTCAACAAGCCCTGAAGAAGCATGAGCTTCTTGTTGCAATTATTAAAAAAGATCAAGACCATAACAAGAGACTGGTATGTGCTTTGAAGGATATTTGTTACCTAATACAAACATTTCATGTTGAGCTAGCTAGAATGCATATTCCCTGGTCCACGAAAGCAGCTTTTTATCTTACAACAATTTTATGCCTCTGTGGTCTCAAATGCCATGTGATCTGTTCACTGTAAGGCTACTGAGGTCATGGGAATGGATTATTATTATTATACTGCATTGTTGTTTTAAAAGTGTAAACAAATTCTAAGAATCACCTGATGTTACTGGTAAAAACACCAGCTACCATGGCAATGCTGACTCCATAATTATATAGCGCTCTTGATGGCACCACTTTGTTAAATCAGTGGTGACTAATGCTTTAAACCATAAATGCAGTGTAAAATTGGGCCAGGCAGGTGGTCCTTCGTAAAGGACCCTGTTTATTTAGCAATGATTAACAAAGCTTTGCTTGCAGCAATACCAGTTGGAAGCTCGGTGGTCTTACAGCTACTATTCTCTATTTAGCAAGAACTTAAGCAACGTATCTGCCAACAGAAATGGGCTCAGAATAAACTGAGAGAGAAACGCCAGCAAATTGCTCGAGCCAGGAAATATTATGAAGATTACCGGGTTCAGCTGCGTGCCAAGATGATGCGGGCTAGGACACGGGAAGAAAGGGTAAGTACAAGATGTCTTGCTCTGCAAATGTGGAATTCTCTTTTTGTTTGGACCTCAGTGCTGAGGATCCATAGTCTGGTAGTTCAAATAATGAGGAGGAAAAAAGGTGCCTGAGTTAGAGAGCAAGTTAAGTGAACAGAGCACAGGAGCCAGGATTAAATGGTTGGTCAGTCAAGATCACAGATGAAAAGGTTCCTTCTTTGGAAACACTGAGACAGTTCAGGGCAAACCACAAGGAAGGATGCTTTATGGGGTTAAGAGAAGGAGAGAAAGGGTGAAGTATCAGTATGGAAAAAACAGGGCTGGTAACATGAGGAATTGGGGAAATGACTTTTCAGAAACAGTACGATTAAGAAGTTGTTCCTATAGTTAGTATCCAAAGAAAACAATCAAAATCTTCAGTTAAGGAAACTGATCAAAAAGACAGCTTTGTTATTCTGTTACGCTTGTTCAACAAATTGGACTTTGACAGATACAATTTTTAATTAGGGCTGGATGCCACAGCTGAGGAAAGCAACTAGAGTCGTTACACTAAGAACTGCGTATCTAGTCCTGCACCTTTTAAAAGAAAAAGACTAGAAGTTTAATGCATAATCCACTTTTAGTGATTTGAGAACTGTTTGCCTCAAGCTGCACAGCACTGTAGCTGGGAAGTGTTCTTTTGTATAAATGGAAAGCCTGAGCACATGCTGGATTTCCTGCTATTGGAAACCTGGATGAAGGTCCTGAAGTTTGACAGAACGTGGGGTAGGCTGCAAATCACAGTGTGTTCAGACACCCTCGCCTGCATTGTCAGTTTGTCTGAATTGATTTTTACAGTATAATGTACATATGCTGTTCTAGCCCCTTTCTTAGATAAAATATACTTTTCATGTCTGTTTAGTCATATGACTATCAGAATTTCAGCTAAATAAGTAATACAAATACAGCTCAGCTGTATCTGTACCACCATTATGAGATCCGTAACTGTACTTTTCATGGGCATTGACCTATCTTCATGTGATCACCCTTTCAGCAGGAGATAAAGCAGCTGAAAATGTAAATGTATACTTAAGTTTCTGGGAGCTTTAGGTTTTCTTTTTTAATTGCTGGCAGATATTTAAAAACTTATTTGAAGAAGGCTTAGAAATTCAGAAGCAAAGACTCAAGGACCTGAGAGCATATGCTCAAGAGAAGCGTGCTGAGCAAAGGAGAGAGCACCAAAATGAGTTGGAGTCTATGGAGAACTACTACAAAGACCAGGTAAAGCTTAATCTACCTCAAAGACAGTTAATATTTTTTATGCTAGAAGTCCTTCTTTGATTGCTTCAACTCAAACATGTGTTATCCTTAGTTTTGCATGCTAACAGAAGCTTTATCTCAAGAACGCCAAGAAATCCACACCAGAGAAAAAGCACAAGCACAAGTAAGTGTATTTAATTTTGTGTAAATGTCTTTTTTTATGTGCTGTGGCTAATGTCTGTATTTCCTTTAGATGCTACAGAAAACAAAAAGAGAACTGAGATCAAGGATGGAAAAGGAAATACAGCAGCTGCAAGCAGCAATAATGCAAAGTGACGATGACACCTTTTTTCAAGAGCTAGAAGCAGACAGACTGAAATCTAGACTTCAGCTGGCTTGCTTTCAGTACAGCAAAAGCCATTTCTTTTAAGACTTACAGTAAATATCACTGCAGTTCTCTCAGAATCTTTTACAGCAGCTCTTAAAGGAAGATGGTATGTGGCTGTGTTTCTCTCAAATACCTGGTCTGTCATTTTGACATGTCAGAGGTGCAGTTGCTGGTTATTTGGAGTCTCTACAGCAGTTTTATGATTACCAATAAAGTTTTTAAACTACTTTCTACCTTCTTAACAAGGCTGAGATAATGTTGAGCTCCACACAAAGGAAGTGGGATGAAGTCAGCGTGCTTCAGTGAAGTTATCGTAGTGGAACAGTTGAATGCTAAGCCTCCTCTACACCTCTGCTGATTCTTATTGCTGGAGTTGAAAAGCTGCACTAACACCTTTAGCCAGAAGTGACTGAAGTAGAATTCTCACAAACAACAAGTAGATCTTTAAAAGAACATCAGTGGTTCCAGTTCCCTTTGGAAGGGCAAGTTAAAGTACCTGTAGTAAGCCTGACATAAAAATCAGTAATTTTAATAGATTAAGCAAGGGAGGGCCACTTATTCTACACAATAGTATGCTTGCAATTTTGGTGTTGCTGGCTTGTTAATGGCAAAGCATATAAAGTACTGGAGAAAGTAGTCTGAACAAGGAAAAAAGCTTGTGCAAGAACTGAAAGCTGGGAAAGACCTGTGGACAGCATTCCTCATCATTTTCAGCAGGCGTATATTAACAGGTGCATGCTCTGTAGGTATTTCAAGTGTTGGATTTCACACAGGGTTTTTGAAGCCAGGTAAGCCCACATGTAAACAAGCAAAGTATTGTTCCAGTTGATCTATTTCAGAAAGGAGCCATAGCAATGCTATATGCAAATGTACAAGCAATAACAAGTAGTTTACCATGTTTGCTCTTAGAAGCCAATTACTTGGACAAATGTTTTGCAAGAGTACTTCTATTTAGTACCCTGTTTAACTTATTTAGGGAGAAGCAGATTAGTTCAAGTTCTGCAGCATGAAGCTGGAGTAAATAGTGATTAAAAATTCCAACATGTGGCTTTTACCTTCAGGGTGTAGTGTCTGCCTCAGGGCAGAGTAGGAGCTGACAATAGGCCCTACACTTGCCTTCACAGAATCGTGTGCTATAAACACCACATTATTGTGTAGAAAATTCAAGTTTTAGCAGCTGTGCATTATGGGCCCTGTGAGATGTAAACATGGAGGGATGAATAGGGAAAACACCACATAAAGCCAAGCTGGTAATTAATGAAGCCCATTACTGGATATGTTCTCTTCTGCTTTTTGCAATTTTAAAGTAGTTTCTCTTAGTTCATCCTCATTACTAAAGTGTAATATTAAGCAGGCTCTAGTAGAAGAGTTCTTACATGCAATTTTAAGAGTGAGAAGTGATATAAGCATACTGGAATTAATTGCATTGTATATACAATATTTAGAGCTTGCCATGAGAGATGGTGTCTGTTACATCGACACCGACAACATACTCAGTGAATTAAGACTCATGCATTGAGAAGGGGGAAAAAAAAGCCCCCAGCAGCTGGAGATGCTTCCTTTACAGATTAAACAAAACAGCTGGCAGTTAGAACATGATATACCTCACTTTAAAAAAAAAAAACAAAACCCAAAACAAACCCCAAAAACTTCCACAATACCAGAAACCCACACCCTGACTTCCTTAACAACCCTGTCCAGGGCGTTACTATAAGCCAGGCTCATTTGAAGTCTTTATCTAGGGGACAATATTTACCAGCAAAGTTGATCAAATTTAACAAGTAATTACCAAGTTTATTCACCTTTTTTCTTCCCTTAAGGAAGAGGGTTTAGCTTTGCTGAATTTTGAGGAGATATGTTCACCAATGCTGAGAGAAAGTCCTTGCCAAGACACACGTACACCATTACACAAGAGCCAAATGTAAGACCCTTTTTGTTTGACTACAACTTTTAGCACAATCCTTAGTGTAGGTAACTGCATGTAGAAAGACATCAAGTTTTAAGTATTTTCTCCTGAAACAAAGTTGAGTTAATTATTTAAATGTAACTATAATTTTTAAGTAAGAAAAACTTAAAACTTTTAAAACCATTGATGCTGTGACAGTGCAAACAGCATACAATTTATTGCTCAACTTCTGCATGGGTACATACATTAAGTACTTAAAAACCATTTTATACAGATTTTTTTTTTGTTAAAGCTCATGTAACAGCTGGGTGAAGGTACAATGATATCAATGCTAAAACACTCTGTAATAAATACAATGGAAATAATAAACTAAGAACTGTCAGTTTGTGGAGGAGTAATTACACTTGTATAAACTAATTACAACTAGACAAAGCTCTGAGGATGTGGTAGAGCCAGAAACCTACTACATAGTGTAAAGTACAACAAATGGCACCTGTTAACTATATGGTGCTGTTTAAAATCTGAAGCAATTGGAGCATGCTACATTAAGCTGTATGATGCATACTTATGATATAGAAGCAAAGCTTTTACTTCCATCAATGCAGCCAGTTTAAACGCACCAGAAGTTCAATACAGATGTAGTGTTGTAGAACAAGAATTTAAGAACAGCTTGTGTGCTCTGGACTTTAGTACAACACAAAAATTTGGTACAAATAAATCAGTTTAGGGAAACTGAAACTATGTGCAAAAAAATTAGAATACATACTGTACAAAGCACCATTACAAAACTCTTTACACCGAGAAATTAAATCCTCTGAAACTCAACTGTGTTCTGTATATTTGAAATCTACAAAAGTCACTGTTCATAATTAAACATTCATAATGAAAAGCAACAGCATAAAACCATGATGTGACATCTCTCTAAAACAACTAAAGACTGGATAAAGTAAAACCCAGTAAGAGGGACACAATGAAATAAATATTCACATTAATCATGGGGTGAAAGTCCAAGGTTAAAATGCAATGTTAGGCTTAGCACCTTTTTGAGGGGAAAGTAGCTGACATGATCTTGAAAAAAATTTTGTAAAGGAATCAACCCTTTAACATTTTCAGATAAACATCTGACTAGGTGATGAGGTGCTTCAGTTAAAGCTCTCAGTCATGAAGGTAGAAAGGCACTCAAAACACTTGGTATATTCATCCTCATCTGTCAGCTATGGGAAGTCAAATGTAGATTTATCTAGTTTTGCCTATAATATATTACATTTACAATATTCATCTGTGGCAGTTAAAAAAAATTCTCTTTGCCATACCAAAATGTTTGGTAGAACAAACAGATGTACTGCTAAGGCTGCTGTGAAAATGGATGGTATTTTATCAGTTGATCTAGGGTCTATATTCTGCAGAGCTCATCTCCTCCCTCCACAAAAATGCTTTTAAGACATAAG
The DNA here is from genome assembly GCF_963921805.1 of Phalacrocorax carbo. NCBI lineage: Eukaryota > Metazoa > Chordata > Aves > Suliformes > Phalacrocoracidae > Phalacrocorax > Phalacrocorax carbo. The sequence continues at coordinate 5,628,685 of NC_087528.1, forward strand.
GGTGGCCATAACTATGCATTCAATAAATTTACCAGCCTAAGCAGGCTGACAGGGAGCAGGTTCCTGGGAGGTGGGTATAGATGATGTGGTCAGGAGACACTCCAGAGACAGTATTTAAATAGTGCTGAGGTGAGCTGTCTGGTGCAAAGCAGACAGCAGCATACCTTCCCCCTTGAATCACCTAACAGAGACCTGACTCCTCCCAAAAGCTGGATCAAACTGGATTTTACATGTTTAATGTTTCACGACCAGGGAGGCTGCAAGCCATAGCCTGAGCAAGAGCCAGGGGGCAGGAAATCACACAACACGGAATATCTGTCCTGTGAACAGTGGTCAGAACAACCTGTCTCTGTAAAGTCTCTGTAAATAGTAATTCACATCATACCTCAAAACTTGCAGGGAGTGTCTAAAGCAGTAGTCCCAACCACGGGCAGCAGTACTGAGCGAGAAACACATGGGGCAACAACCTACTCTGCAACCAGGACACGTGTAGTGGCAGCGTCTCTGGTAACGGTATTACCTGAAAGCTGTGAATTAGGGATCCCAACTGGAGATGCAAAGGTACCAGCCATTTTACATGAGTGCAAGAGTCCCTTGAAATGAAGGAAAAAAAGGGGTCTGATATATTTCAAACCTGGCTGTCAAAGGAAGTTTCTTGGCTTTATGTTTACATCCCTAAGTAGCCTCATCTCTGCAGCCAGCCCAGAATGGGAAGCAAGGCTTTTAGAACAAACCTTCCAGCAACAGCTGTACAAAAAAAGAAATATTAATCAAATAAACATGTGGATTTGGCTCACCAGATTCTTACCACAATTCTACAAAAGTAGTCCATTGCCCACTATTCTAATACACAACACCAGTAGTAGTTTACTCCTTGTGGCAGTCAGATTTGGCAGGACAAAATTAAGTTCAAGCTCCACAGAACAGACAGAAAATTAGCTAGTTCGCTGTGAGACTTACACTGCAAAAATGGAAAAGCTGTCTACATCCCATTCTTTGAGCATTTTCTCCTCACTGGCAGTGTAAAAATAGTGCAGATTTGATGATTAATTGTAGCCTAAGGTCAAAAAAACCACAACACTGATTGGAAAAAACCCGCTACTTATTCCAAATATTCTCACGGCTGAGAGAACGCCACCATCTCTTAAGCAGACCGATTTATCTACACACCATGAGCAGATCATAACTGAGAATTCCCAAACTAACCTCAAAGTTCAGTTCCCTCTACTGGTAGTGCATTTTATTCCTCTTTGAAGAGATCAACCCATGTTATATTTCATATATATATATATACTTACTTCCATCCCTACAATCAATAAATTATGTGCTTTTAAAACCTCATTTTCAAAGCACATTACACATATTTCAGTTAATACACCATTTTTCCTTAGTTGTAACTTAAACCCACATGTCATGAGCAGCTAGACAAAGATTACAACATGTTTTACCTGATAAATCTTTAGCATCAACAAATACATAATGTGATTTGGCTGCATTCAAACAAACTTTGGTTGACTGGACAGGATGGGTTCTGAAACGAACTGCTGACAGGCTTCTGCTGTCAAACATCGCCTCATCAGCACGCTTAAAAAGTTGAAAAATGCAGTGTTTAAAGTCAAAAGCAACACAAAATACTCTTGACAGACTTGTTAGAAAAATGCTGTTATAAAAAATCAAAACGTCTACTATTCATTAAAAAAGGTCTATTCCATGTGTTAACACAAGTACTGTACCAAACACAGTATGTGTCACTCACACTAGAAATTTTGTTTAAGGAATCTGACAAGTGATATAAATAGGACCCCAAAACATCGTATTTGCAATTCATGCCTGAAAAATATAAAAAAAGCCCCCTGTGGTAACATTTAAGTTCGATTTACATTGCAGAATATAATGTGTTACTATAAGAAAATGCAGTTAACATGTTAAGTGGCTTTAATTAAAAAGATTAATGATTCTTTCAGCCAATTTTATGCAAAGTTAGAATAATCCAAAATATTTTTTCCAAAAATAGCAGGTATAGATGCTGTTCAGTATCATACATTTAAAACAGGCTGAAACGTGACTTGTACCGACTGCTGAAGTTGTGTCTTGGTATCTGAGAATAGAAATCAGGTAGGCAAATATAATAGATTACCTTTTACAAAAATAGTAGTAGTCTTTAAGTATAGAATACTGCTTAACTGTTGAAATGTAGGAAAAGTCAGCATTCTGTATGTTCAAGATACTAGTTTTTAATAGCAGCTGAATGATCCTATGGCAGGAACCACAGAACCTATTTTCTTGGAAAAAAAAAAATTAAAAAAAAAATTCCAAAGTTGTCCTTTCCCTCCCAGTGTCCTAGTGTAGAAAAGGGAAAGTTTCCTGTATTTCAAGCATTTCTTGAGTCTTGGCTGAGGGTAGGGCTTTCTGGCTGACAGGAGTATAAATAGAGTCTCAGGTAAGCCTGGGAAGGGTCATTCCACAGCAAACCCACATGTTTCTTCAATGGCAGTTAGCAGCTTCTCGTATAGCTTGTCATAGCTTTCGTAAGGAGGAATGTCTATTCGGTTAAAGCTGTGGATAGAAAGCAGAAAAGTTTCAGCGATCTGGAACTTCAAGCAAAGTTCTGTTACCCTTCATTTGATGTACTTGAAACAATGACAAAGTCCCACTTAACAAGGCCAACAGAACTTCATATAATAAAAGCAATTCTAGTTTTCACACGTCTACTACTCTGTAATGGAGAGCATTTGTTATGTCAGAAAAGGAGGGGGGTGGAAAAAACCAAAAAGAGAAAAGACTGCTCAAAATACAGAGGCAGCAAATTGGTCTTTATCTATATCACAACAGAGACCTGAAAAAGTCTTACCAGGTATGAGCTTTCGGCAAATTATTAGTGCTGGCATCAATCTGGTGTATTGTGAATAGTCGTGGGCCTGCAGCACCTGAAAATCCAGAAAAGATCTCTACTACTACTGTATTCATAATATGAAATTTCTTCCTTGCACTGCAACAACAAAAAAGTAACTATAACCACAAAAAGAGAGAAGCTATGCACAAAGAACGCTGAAACCATAAGTGGGCAGGACAAAAGTTAAACTCTCAGTGCCTATCAGGCAGATTCCTTCCCTCTACCCACACACAGTAACCAGGCAGATATCTAAACCATTGAAAGATAAAGAACAAAACACTGATAAGGAAGAATAAAATACCTGTTATACACAGTGCACTACAGAATTCTAACAGTTTTTAATTTAGCTTCTCTCGCTCTCCCTAGAGAGCAAAATTTACACAACAGCTGTATCTGTCCCCATTTTATAGCAGGTCTTGGGTAGTGGCCAATTCCATTCAAATTCAATACAGTCACAATACCCGCTTCTTATAATTTTGTTAAATTAATCTGACTATACACAGATCCCCTTAATCTCTCTGCTAAAGAAAAGACTGCAGCACAGCAGACTTTTAGACTTAGTGTACGTTGAAGATTTCCCAAAGGGCATAAGAGGTTACAAATGCCCTAACCTTAGTAAAACTGGAATTCTTGCCTGAGTAGACAGATACTAAAGAATATAATCCACAGGGTCAGGCTTTCTCATAAGGACTCTGCTGTTAAGAATGTGAGCTGCTTGTGCTGTGTTAGTACAGCTTGGTCTAAAACCTGACAACCTTCACTGTCTGTAGCAAAGCAGGCTTCATCTGCTCACGGATCTACCTCTTACATCAGCTTATGGTCAGTGTTTCCCCTGGCAGGTTTGTCTCATCTTGTGAGCGGGTGAAATAGGGTAACTATCGTGGTACAGAGCAGGACGGGCTGCAGCCAGAGCGGCTACAACAGACCCAGAGCTTCGACCGAAGCTCAGAGGACAGGTCGGTAATTAAGGTGATCGCTTCCGATGCCTGGGCGGCCAGTGATCATGTCACTCTTACAATAAAAGTAGTCAGCGTTACGAAGCACCTCTGCTGTCAGACCTGCGAGAACACAGAACACTGCATGGTGGTGTTTTCAGGTCCCAGAGCTGTACAGGTGACGAGGGCTTGTAAAAGATTAAAATCAAAAACCAGGCTTCCAGAGAAAAAAAAAACATAAGGAGAACCCCACTAAGATCTCAGCTGATCACAACTTCTTGCCAGAGAAGGAAGTTCGTAATTGAAACAAAAGAGCCTTTTACAACTGAATAACAAGATGATAAACACACAAAAAAGACCACTTGTGGTTGATATTCATCAGACCATTAAAAATCGCCCTTAAGAACTCACACCCCAGCCTCATTTTCAGCTAATGTTTATGTGATGTGTCCTATCGCTTCCCCCAAGCACAGGCATTTGCAGTTACTTCTGGAGAAACGTTACCTTGTAATGCCTTGAAACCCTGCAGAGGCACTCTGGATGAGCCAGTCACAAACTGGAGAAGTCTCGCTCTCCTCTCCTCATCAAAGAACTCCACAGCTTTCCAAAACCATTTCACGATATTGCTGTCTGGGGTACAGTGTTTTAACCTAGTATTTGCCTTCCAGTCATTAACATCAATTTTTCCCAGTCCACAAATGATGAGCTGTAAATTTAAAATATATTTAATCATTCATCAATATAAAAATGGTTTTGGAGCTAGTCAAATGATGAATAACTGATTTTGAAAAATTTGACAGATTTTATACCAAAAGCAAATTATAACCTCCCGCTAATCTTAACCAATGCAGAAATGTAACTTTTATTTTTTCTTAATCTTACTTTTGTACACAATCCATTTCTTAAATGGCCTCAATTCTAATTTAGAAAAAAAATTTCATAAGCTCATATGCAAGTATCTTGACCTGTCAATAAAACAGCAGAAGCACAGATTCTACCCGTGTGAAAGCGCATGCATAATTCATTTGAACTCAGTATTTCATTCCAGCGCATAGCCAAGGGTGTAGGTTTGGCTGGGCCAACTCTGGTCCCCCAAAAGAAATCTTGTCTTGTCAAACCACACGTGTAATACAAATCAGACTTCTCTCCTGACAACGAGCTTTCAGCACTTCTACAGTGGAGATCCACAATGGATCAATTTAAACTCAACAGGATATGATTATGAAGATATCTTGTGACTAAGAACACTGGACCTTCCCCTTTCTGATTCTGCATCTGCAAAATTATTCGGGGTTAACAGTACATCTGGCTCACCGCTGTTGAATGATAATATTCAGGATAAGAGAAGAGCAATCACTGACATTCCAGTCCAGCGAACAGAAGAAAGTGTCAATAATTTACCTTGTGGCCATTTTATGTGGCGAAAACCTCAGCTGCACAGCTAACAGGCTGCATATGAGATTTCACTTTTAAAACAAGCTTGGGATCTATGGGATTTGCCTTCAGAGGAAACTGTTTGGATGCTGATCTTGACATTTTGTTGCACATTTGTCCGGGACAGCACCAGACAGCACCTTCCCTTACACTGTATTTACAGGGCCAATTTCATCTGGCATAACGCAGCTCTGCGAAACTTCATAGCTGCTCGACACCCAGGCCAGTGCAGTGGGAAGGGCTGGGAGCAGGTGGTGGGAGCTGGAAGGGAGCGACAGACTATTGTCCTGGCAGCACTGAATTTTATATCATGACACTGCACCGTAAGAAATACGCACCACCATCACCTCTGCTGAAGTAACACACTCTGAAACAATCTGAGGTCACTGCAGTTACTTCTCTGTAGGTTCAGCTGTGTTTTCAGGTATAGGAGAGGGTCTCCTCTTCTACCACTTCTGCAGTTGCCAGGAAATGTCACCTTGAGACACACTCTCAAGGCTCTCGGTGGAAGGCGCATGCAGTCTCAGTGACTGTGTGACCTGGTGACCTCTTACGCTAACTGTATTTCTTGTAATCGCGCACCTGCAGCCCCCTAACGCGCTGGGGATACAGCTCCGCGTGCTAGTCAGCCTCAGAAGAATGCCTCAGGCTTTCATTGTTACATTTGATGACATAAAGTAACATTAGTGGACTGACCTCTAACTCTTTCTCATCAAATGTCTTCAGCAGATGTTGTGGGATTACTTCATTAAATCCCTTCTGTAGAGCCAGAAACTGAGCTTCAATTCCTCGTAAAAATCGCCAGTTTACATAAAGTCTGCAAGCAAGTGCAAATTGTTTTTGTGAAAGGTGTATTCAAGTACAATAAACCTGCAATTTATCCAGCCAAAAAAAAAATGGCCTTACTGACGGGGTACACACAGCATCGCTCCTGCGCTACCACTTTGAAGAAACCCCGACAACAGAACACTCTCAAGTACTTCAAATAGGTGAAAAGTTTCTCCCCACCATAGGTAATAAGTGGCGTACCTGACATATTCCTTTTTGTTTTCCTCTGTCACGGGGATGCTCTTGCCATTGGGTTTCAGTTCATGTTGAATAATTTCCCCGTATGCATTGTGTTCTACACAAAACGTATGGTCCAAGACACCTGTGATATCATTCTCACTGGGGGGGGGGGGGGGGGGGGGGAATAAAAAAAAAAACAAATCAAGTGACTCTGTGAAAACATAGTCTGCAAATGCATTAGAGCCATAATGTATCTGACAGACATCACTATTTCATTTTCCAATAGCATTTCAAATTACTGCTTGGAAGCAAAAGGTAAACATACATTTTTACACTGTTGTATTTTAAAACCATTACCAAAGTTTCAATGTTATATTTTAATATCTTACTGTTAATAAGCAAAATTAATAAATTAAAATTTATGAACTGAACACTTTACAGCTCGGTAATCATTTATCTCCCCTCCACCCCCCAAATGTTAATACCTTGAGCATCTTAGGCCTTTAAAGAAACTGAATTAAGAAACATCTTTCTTGCCTAAATCTGCCTGAGCAGGAAACCAAAATATAGTTAATTTCTTTTCTACTGCATTTAGGAACATTATCACATGTCAACTGAGACAGAACTCTAACATTGTACGATATAACACACAGTACATACAGTATCCAGACCAAGCTGTTATGAAGATCGGGGTCAACCAATTCCATATCATCCAAAGTAATTGGCTTCCCTAGCAACTGCTTATAGAAAGGCAACGTGAAGCCCCCATCAATATAGTGTCCATGAAACACAGCCATCCCCATTATCCGTCCAACAAAATGGAAATAGGATAAGTGTTCCTAGAATGGAAAGAAGAGATTAAGCCATTCGGCTAAATTAAGACCTCCAGGTTATATCTGAATAGGAAATAAAATTTCAATACAAAGAAAAAAAAAAATCCAGAGATTGTTTTGTTTTTATACACAGCACTGAGTATATTGCTGCCAGTCCAGAAGTCTTACTACTAAGAATCAAAATAAACTTAATTTCTCCCAAAGGAACATAAATTGACATCTTACAGAAAATTAAGAACACATTTGAGAAGTTTCTTTGATCAGTACTAAAAAGAAATTATCATATTATTGCACAAACTCAGTCTCTAGCAATACTAATGTGAGAATTAGATTCCTAAGTCTAGAACACCCTCCAGATGTACTTAATTTCTACTCACAAAACAATCATTTACAGAACTCATGTTACCAGCCATACCGGGTTAACTGCAGAGTCTGGGTTGATTTGCAGCGTATAGATATCATCTCGGGAATATTGAAAGAGACCGTAATATGGATTCAACATTTCATGTGACAATAAGTAGAGCCACTCCCTGAAGAAGACAAAATAATTTATTGTGTACTTCAGACAAATGCATTCCTACACCGATAATCTTTTCAAAATAGTATGGGTTTTCTTTCTGATCTTAAACATGAACGTGAAGAAAGTTCTCTCTGAACATGCTCAGGTAAGGCTGAAATCAGAACTACTCTTACTGGCTCAGTAACTGCACAGCCCCTGACAGCTGACGTATTTCCCAGCTTTCCAAGATTTCTCTCCAGGTTACTTATTTCCAAGAGAGTTTCTGACTGATTCTCCTTCATCCATTACACATTAAGACAAGACACCACGTGTTCTATTGTCTATACTACAGAGTTATTCGAGTGTAAGTTTTTAACAGACACCGTTTTCAGATAACAGACATATTTTTAATTAAAGTTTAATTGCATGTTCACAAATCAGTAAATGATCGTGTAAGAATTGGGAAAGCCATAACACTTTCTAGCTTGGTCTTCCCGTATTCACGTATGGAAGGGAAGACACCAAAGGCTCCATGGTATACAGACCGGAAACAATAACCATGCCAAAAACCACTAGTATATACTTTGGAAAATAGTGCACAACAACATCCGTAACTTCTTTATTTTAAACACTATTATGATCATCAAGCAATCAGTAGTAATTGATTCAACAAAGCTCTTTTACTAGTTACAGCTAATTAGCATGTCAATATTTTAAGGAATGGATGAAGTGAAAACTCTGTTGGCCATTCGCAAGCTCCTGCAGACACAGGCAGCGCAGCAGCCTAGGTCCCACGGGGTTACGGGCCGTACGCCAGCTACAGATGCAGAAGATGGGCTGTTTGGGAGCATCGTCTGTACTTTGACATGAATACTAATGGTAAAAAAATGCAACGCAATGCAAACAATGAATACTCCGAGATGAGTCAACGCTCGTTTAGAGAGTAGATCCACATGCCAGAGGTGGGGAATATTTTCAGTGAAGTAAACCAGCATCTGTGCAATTGGCCAATACAATCCTTCACGCTGTTTTAACATGTGAAGAATGTCTTCATGCAATCAGTAAATGTCACTTTTTATAAGCAAGCAAAAAACAACCTTATAGGCTCCTGACAGACTTTGGTTGCCTATGAACTGCTAGTTAACATTTTGCTTCAAACAGTAGACAATTTACAATAAAGCATATTTTTTAATCAAAGTTCTGCCACAAAGCTGAGTATTTAGTGAAGTAAATTCTCAGACACCCAAAGCTTTACTAACCGAAGAAAAATAGTCGTTTCAACAGATACCAAAAGCCTGTCTCACATATACGATAGACACCTGATGCAATCTGTTACATGCATTTTGATTTAGTTCCAATAAATTCTTTTTTTGATGGTTTTTCCTTTTAAAAACTATCTGAAAAAATATATTCTTCTGACACAATCTATTACAGAAATAAATATAAATATGAATAATGTAAAAAGAGGCAGAGCTGATACAAGGCTGGCGTAGGAGTCAAAGCGCAGGCGTAGCTGGTGGGGTTGGGGCGTGGGGTAAGAGACTGCAGACAGACTGTTTACCTGGCAACACCTCCATAATCAAGGCCTTCCTCCCCACGAAATTTTATCATTAATCGTTTCCACAGGTCTTTTGGCCTCATCTTCATGACTTGCCTATAGGATTCCTGTGAACACAACACTCTATTAACTGCTGCTTACAGACAAGAAACTGTATTAGAGCTGTTTATTAGAAATGAAGGGAGTCTCAGACTCGAAATCCAAAGGGGATACTGTTTTCCTAGATATTAACCACTGCTGCTCAAATTGCTCTGTTAGTTTTCCACAAACACGACAGCACTTCCCATGTATGTTTTGTTTGACAAGAACCATCTTCCATTAGATTTCCAGAGGTGTACAGTGACCAGGATATTCTCTCATTCTCAAATAATTTACAAAAAATTAAAATGTGTCATTAAACTCCTTTTATTTTTGCATAAAGGCTCACAATTTTTGCAGTCTGAAAAGCCAACAGTGGAGCTTCTACTCTGGGTCTAACACAAGATGCTTCTCAAAGGTTTGCACATAACAACAGAAGCACCAATGCCATCCCCATAAATCTACAGAATTATTCTTCTATCTGTAAGACTTCACCAAGAAGACACAAAAAGAAAGCTGAAAGAGGCAAAACGAATGCTAATTTTAAAAAAGGAATTAAACCCCAAAAGTCCAGGTTTTTTTTGGTGTTCAGTATGGGTGCCCAATCTTCGGCTTTGCAGAAGCGAACAGGTAGGTGTGTCTGGGACCCAACATACTCCACTTAGTTTTCAGAAGAACAACATAGTTTTCACTGCTGTCCAGCAGCCTTTCCTCCCTTTTGTTTTTTTTAGTTGATTATGAACTGATTTGACTGTCTCCAAAGGGAAGACCAACACAAATCTTTCTTGGCTGGAAAAACTGTGACAACACAGCAGGGCTATCAAGTTTGTGGGTGGGGTAAAATGCCACAGGGATGGGTGGGTTGAGTGATAAAGTTCTTAAGACGACAGACTGTTCTCCAGAAAGAGCCAATGAACTGTAACTGTGTTTAATCAAGTCAGCAGAATTATTCTGCTGAATAATGTCACAAAATAAAACGCGGATATCCCACTGTGGGCACCTCTGGTCATTCAGAAGCCTAGGCAATTCGTAAGATTGGTCTGACTGGGAGGGGTGGGGGGTGGCGGATAGGAAATCAACCAGAATTGAGATAGATGCTAAGTAATCCAAACGCCAAAGATGAACGCTATTCAGTAGTCATTTTACTTGAGTTACAACAGATCACAGATCACTAATAATCGTCTGGTTTTCCATTTGTAACATTCCCTCCGTAGCAGACATTAGTGTTCTTACATTCAAGGAAGAAGTGAGACAGTGCCTTGACTCCTTCCTCAGTCCCTGACACAGTCTGTACAACTCCAGCCACAGGAAAAGCTTTCCTTCTTTTCCTTCTTCTCTACAGGGTAAATACATCTACTTTAAGTACACAACTGTTGTTCACACCCCCTTGAAATGCTTTCTCTTCCCATTCGTCACCCATAAAATCCCAGCTTCAACTCCAGACTTCAAGATTTCAAGAAACTGAATGACTTCTTTAGACAGTCATGAATAACCCTCCTCCCCTTCCCTTAACATTAAGAAATGGGTCCAATTCTCAAATTACCTCAAAAATCTCTTCCCTGGAGACCTCAATACGACAATGGCCAGCTTGAGGTTGCTGCTGCGAGAGCTCTTGCCTCAGGATCTTGAGTTTCTGCACTAGGTCTCGCTTGTACCTTGGCACAGTCAGACACTCTGCCTCATCTGGAAGCTGACACAGAGACACTACCTGCTGCTGCTGCTGGTGTTGCTGATCTTTAAGTTGATTCTGGCGGCTAGAAACAAACACAGCTGTTTGCGGATATTCAAGTTATACATCCCCTATTTTCTTCCGAAGTTTCTTAAAGGTTAAGTCTTTGTAACTAAACTACTTGCAATTTACTATGGTTATTACTGTGATTAGGCTAAAAATGTCCAGGTCCAGTAAAAAGTAAATTCAGAGAGATTTTTATCCTGACTAAAGACATATGCTTCTGTCTTTCTTGGCAACTCTCAGTTGTTTTTAGGGTTTGTTATTTCTATTAGTACTGCTCTACAATGTACGTAAAAGGTTACAGCACCCTATAATAAGGGGTTATCCATACAATTTTACTACTGAGCTGCTGACACTGAATTTCTCAGATACCATTTCCGTATTTCCTTTGCGTGTTTTGCCTTCCTCCATTTTAAAATTCAGGGATCTGCCAAACACTATGCCTCTAATCTACAGTCAATACCATAGTCTGTTTTAAATGGCTTGTCTGAAAAAGTGTAAGCGTACAAAAAGATGTTTGTACTGGCAGCTTGGCAAGGACCTTGTCCCTTGTACCTGGCCTAGTCTGGACCACAGGAATGTGGGAGTTCACATGTAACAAATTGGCACAGATAAACAAGTATTTTTACTAGCAATTCTAAGAGATTTTGTAAATCTAACTCCTTGCTAGGGAAACTAAATTAATTCTGTTGCAGAGATGTCGCTCTAGTGTCATTTCTTGTACATAGTAAGTAGATAATTTTGTAGCTTTTTAGTTTGGCATTTCCAAACATCACAGCATAAATTATATTTTACCTAAACCATGAGATGAATACCTCTGCATGGAACACATGAGAATACCCTAAATTTACTGGGTAAATAAGAAAGGTTACAATTCAGAATGTTTTCCAGCGGAATGTTAATAAATTGGGGGTTTTTCAACATCAAAGACCAAAAAAATATTAGATGGAACCAAACACAGTTTTAACATACTTTACAATTTCAGCCTGTTGTCATTTTTAAAGCAAGGTCTACTAGAAGGCTGTCCTGGCCAACCAAAATTCACCTCCAGCAGGCTTTTACCACAGGAACATTGAGAATTGGCAATTAAAAAAGGGGTGGGAGCGTTCCCGGTTTGCCTCCTGGTTCTGAGAGCTATTCTGTTATTTGCAAACCTTCTATTTAAAGCAATTTTGCACAAACCACCCTCAAGGGAAACTAACACCAGGTGACCAGGAAATCTTTATCAGTACTTTTACAAGCCTAACATTTAGAAACCCCTGCAATGGCACACATTGTAGATCACTTCAGCAATAACTCTAAGCTTAACGTTAACAATAATACCTCTTTATTCCTGGGCTTTACAGAGGGAATAGTGCAGAGAAATCCTGATTTGTTACTATGTCCCAGGATGCAGAACTTCAGAGGTTAGCTTAATCCATTTTGTTAGTTTCACAGTATTTTGTTGTTTGCTTCTGTTGGGTTTGTTGTTTGTTTTTTAATAAGGCTACCATAACTTTACTCTCACACTGATCACGTTGGTCTTACAATAAACACAGTTATTTTAAGTAATTCCTGAGAAACCACGTCATTACAATAATTTAGACACACACAATGTGGTTCCAGAATATGGCTCTGTCACCTGCGGTACATGCGTGGTACTTACTTTTCACTTGTGATTAGTTTTAAATATGGATCTCACTTAAACTGTATTTACTTGACATACAAATTAAAGAAAAATCATTGTTCTAACTTCTGAACTTTCTAATTCCATAAGGATGGAGCATGTGAAAATATTCTTTTTATATGCCTACCGGAAAAGGTCACAGTTATCCACTAAAGTGAGCGTATGTTCACGCAACTTTTAAGAGTAAAAAAGACAGAGTCCCCTGAATGCAAAACTTGTCTATGTCAGTCTTAGAGAAAATGTAATCTCTGAAATAAGCATGAACTTAAGATGTATGCATCAAATTAAACCAATCTAAAATAGGGCAGTACTAGGAGAAAAATGAAATGCCATCCTCCATATTAGACTAAAAATAATCAGTGCAGTATTAGCTAAAAAAACTGCAGTGCTTAAAGAAATTAAATCTACTTTCTTTAGTTTGTTTTCACAGCTGAATGACTACGCTTGATTCTGTACAGTGCTTTAAGGATACAGCTAAGTACTTTTCAGCTGCCTTAACTATCAAAACCTATCATGAACTCTTGGCCAATATTTTAAAACAGAACTGGGTAACAAGTTTGATTATTTTCATAACTTATGTCATCACTAGAAGAACAAACTGCTTTACTCAGCTTGGTAAAAAAAAGCCAGTATCACTAAGAGTAAGCTTATTATGCCTTTGAACCTAAAACACTATCACACCCATGCCACCCAAATACTGAACTTATGTCTCCGATAATTTACAAAATGACAGGCCTCGGGCAAAGTTTTTTTGGTTGGTTGGTTGGTTGTTTTTTTTTAACGAATAAATAAGGAGGTGGGTTTGGCGGGGCAGGGGGGAAGATTTCACAAATCCTGTTTGGTGCAATAAATGAACAAACACCAGAAAATATTTATCAGGCAGCAGACTTTGCTGATGACACTGTTGGTTTGAATTTCTGAAATCCTCCCCTAATGAAAGACAGATGTACAAATGAAAAACTTAAGCGCACTGTAGTAGTACTTAAGTTTACAGAAATGCAAAATGGTTCTGTGATTCTGGAACTTGAAAGTCAAACTGGATTCTCCAGATAAAAAGCTAGCTATATATCTGTCCTCCACAAGACATGTATAACTAACCACTATGACCCTGCTGCCATTTAAAAATAAGGCTACCTGTTTTTCAAATATAGCCCAGTTCAGAGTTTTCTACAGTTTAAGAATTGCACTGTTGTAGCTAAGAGGGTCTGAAGTTTTTCTTCAGGTAAAATATCTACATCTGAATTAATTTAATGAACTTCTGTGTGTACCAAACACAAACATGCTCCTCCACTGGTTTTTGTTTTTTTTTTCCCAACATCACGTTCATTCGAAAGTACCAATCTAAATTCAGCTAAAATTGGTAGCGATTTGTTTTATATATGAAAGAAAAAAAGAACCCGAAGTGTCTGGATGATGGGACCTTACTAAAGTTCTGCAACATACACATATATAACCAATGATTTTGCTAAACAAAATACGTATCTGTCAATATTTCAACTCTTCTCCCTCTTGCGGTGTTAAGTTCAAATGTACATTGGGCAGGAAAAGGCTAGCCAGCTTTTATGTATTACACAAGATATGCTGACCTCCTGGATATTACTTTCCATTCCTTGTTTTTGTCTTTTCAGTGCTTGTTCCCATTATTCTTTCCTTCAGCTTTTCTTCCCAATGATTCACACCTCCTCAAAAGGACTATTCTTCCTACTTACTCCTTGCCCAGGGCTGCGTGGCTTTCTGTCTAACCAACTCTTCATTGTTTCTTCCACTTAACACCTACTGAACACTTTTAGGTGTTTCCCCAGGAGTATTAAAAGGTGCTAGTAGGGGAAACAATAGACTCAAACTCCCAGATAGCTTGGAGAAACTGATAGCCAGGCCTGTGCAAAAGCAGCATTTGTTTGCTTTTTGGTTTCCATTTTTAGTAGAAAATCCCCCAGTGTGAAATGAGTGCTTAGGGCATAAAAACAAGAGCCAGAAGCCTTCTTGAGCTTCCCCTTCTCTTTTTAGAAGTGCAATATGAAAATGAGATGTCAGAACACTAAGGCAAGAAAAAAAAAAACAACAACTACGGCTCCTATTTTATTTTATTCTTTTGGTAAAAAAAAATCCGAGTTAAAATATTCGGGTCTTATTTTGAGAACATCTCAACTGGTCTTACTCTAAAACTGAAGATAGGAGCTGAAATATTTCTCCTTTATTCCAGGAGAACAGCAGGGCATTTGTGTATCCTTGCTTAACTCACCAGTGTTTCATACCACTGGCTACTGCATGCAACCTCAGAATTTAAAACAAGTAGTCCATAGCTGAAAGTAATATGATGTATAAAGAAAAGGAAAGAAAGAGTGTCTCTTGCTGTTAGAAAAACTTTTCTGGGCCAATCTTTTCCACCAGGCAGCACTTGCTTCCCCTGCTGCTGCCCCCAACTCCCGGCATCACAACAGCCACATTCCTGCCTAAATGCTGCTAGAGATTCTTTTTTTTTTTGTCAAGAACGATCAAACCTGTCTTCTTTGCTATGTAAGAGAGTGAGTTGGTAGTATGTTAAAGAACACCACTACTAAACTTTAAATACTACTGAATGGCAGAATACATCTTGCTATAAAATCTAGCACCCCTCAAGGGTCACTTTCTTTCCTCTGTTACGCTCAACATGTGCCTTTAGACTTACTTTAAGACTAAATGCAAGTTAGCAGATAGCCGGGGATCTGTAAACTGCGTTGTCCTGTTGTTATGGTCAACAAAATAAACTCTGCCTGTTGCTGTATTTCGGATCTCCCATCCAGGAGGCAGTGGACCAAGCTCTTCACAATTGATGTTGCTAAGATCCCTGTGAAAACAAATATAAAATGAAAAATACCTCAGCATTTGGCCTCTGAGCCAAACAAGCGTAAATGTAACAGAACAATTCCATGAAGTCTGAGAAAACGTATTGTTTCAGAAACTTGATCTGTTCAGCTGGAATCTCTACTCCCAAGGTACAAGCCCACCAAAGCAAAAACACACACCCCAGAAAACACGCCGTGGGGAAAAAAATCCTTATCAAATAACCTTCATTTTTACAAACTAACTTCAGATGTTAAATTAATACAGGCTTAAAACAAAAATAAAGACCATTGCCATATTTGCCAAAATGGAATCGCAGCTCTACACCAATTCTGACAGAAAACATTTTTAAAACATTAGTCATGTAAGGAACTCTGAATCACACGTTAAAAACTCCTACAAAACAAAACTGTATTTCTGAAGAGTTATACTTTCCATGAAGAATTACACATGGGATGTGTGTGTGTATGCCACAGGCGGTTTTGCCCCGAAACCCCAAGTGCTAGTGGGAAGCAAACAGCTCTCTAACAAAATATTTCAAATGAAGTATTACATGAGCAATGACTCCGCTCTGCACTGAGCCGTGCGGAGATAACCTAATGGGTCTCAGGAAAATCCTGCTGAAATTAGGAAGCTGTAGATTCATTCTGGAGGTTCACTGAACACAAATACTAGTCTTCAAAAACGTACTTACTGATTTTTCATGTATACACCTTTAAAAAGGGCTGCACTTGACAGCATGAGGCAAGTCTTCAGATCTCCCAGCATGATGTGAGTTGAGGGGAGGAAAGTGACAAGGGGCAGAATAGCTGAAAAGATGCTGCCTGCAGGGACCCAAAAGGCTGAGAAGCCACTAATGGAAATACTAGGCTCTGGGATTGAACTTCTGCTGATATTACCCATATCAAACTGCTGCTGAACCGTGGGGCTTATTTTTTATTAACTAAACGACTGTGGCATAATAGCGTAAAAACACAATATTCCTTAGAAATGGCATAAACTATCCTCATCTAAACAGCCAAATTTTGTTCTTAGAAACTCATGCAGTTTCAGTTGCCACACCTGAGAGCACTGCTAACTTAGATTTTATACAAAACTATTACACCACAAACTTAAGGATTAGGTCTTAATATAGTTTTTCTTAGAGAAGTTTAGTTTCTAGTTTTGTATAATACACAAGTCAAGGGAGCAAAGACTCTGGCACAACTGCCAGAGGCACCCCGCTCTCCAGCGCGCAGATAATGCATGAAAGCAAAGTATATTCTTGTAACACAAGAGTAGTAATAAAACCAAAAGAATAATTTGAAAATGCAGTGAACTTATGGCCATGAGGTACTTCATCCTTCCCGGGATATCCAAAATCCATTTCCGTGGGAATGGGCACCAGCAGCAACTGACAAAGTTGCTACAAGTCTCAAATGCCAGTACTGGCTGCCAACCTCAAACTCCACGCACTGTTTTACACCACCATCCACAGACTCGAGGCGGCAATCATTTTCAACAGGATTTCTCGGTGTTTTTTTTAAAGAACAATCAGAAGCTAACAATAATTTCACTGTTATCTTTCCTTCCTTTCAAACGCATCAGAAGTAATGTACAACCATGTACAAGGTGTACACATGCGTACCGTGTGAAGACACTGAACTAAAAGGACACTGCAGATTTGTCTTAAGTGGCGAGACAGCTGCAACAGGAATAGCAGTTTGAGTATTTTAATCACAGATCAGTGCCTCTCAGCTTCTCTACCTGTTTGCCCCTCTCCCCCACATTCTTGCCCATTTATATGCTGCTAATGAGATGCTTGAAAGCATATAGGATTGCTCTAGGAATATCCCTGTCAGAGCATTATAAAGAAAATAAGTATTTATTTTCTGCTGTGTAACAGGAAACCTGCAGTAAAAAAGCTGTGCATTTTTAGGTGTTTGCTACTATACTCAAATGGAAAACACTCCCTTTTTTTTTCCTTCCTTTTTTTAAAAAGGCCCGACAGCCTGGCACTTCAAACAGCTCACCATTTATTTCAGCTCCCAGGATTTTTATGACCCAGTGTCTCCAATTAGTTTCTTCAAAATGTACCAAGTTTCCCATTCCTTGAGTAGATTACATTTGGTAGTCTGAACATGGGACAATAATTCTCACAGACAAGTAAATTTAAGCTAATTCAATCATGAGACTTTAGTTCACTACAAATAATGTGTTTAAACGTACAAGGGGCATCCACTAGATTTTCCAGGTTTTCCCCTTTGTCTGCTCCTCCATCAAAAACAACGTAGCGTATTTGTCACAAAGTTTGCTCTTCATAAATGCATGCTGCCAATTTCTGAGGTCTTGTTAACTTCCAGAGCCTGAATTAAAAAACAAAACCCACCCAGTTTTCACTGAAGTATCTCAATAAATCTGGATTTTTGTAAGTGCTCAGAACCCTCTTTTTCTTGCACCGTTTTGCAGATTATTAAAACCCGGACTTGGCTATGCTTTGTATGCAAGAGCTAGAAATAGTTAGCAGTTAGCTATACTTGTTTTGTAAAACACCACTGTAATTTATTTCTTGATTCTCCATATTTGCATTAAAATAACAATTTCATAGAATCATTAAGGTTGGAAAAGGCCTCTAGGATCATGAAGTCCAACCATTAACCCAACACTACCACGTCTCCTAAACCATGCCCTGAATGACTTGTTAAAATGGTATATTAGGGACCAAGAGTTGGAAATACAATACCAGACAGAGAACGCTGAGAACAGTACTAGTTACACTATTTTGATTCGACACCTTAAGGATACTGTCGTCATGTTCTTACCTAGGTACCCTTGGATCATGCCACGTGCTAACACCAGTCTGAGTATGCAGAAAATAGACCTGACCTTGCTGAGTCGTCCTTTGCTCTGTGAAATCAAGATTAATTAATAACTATAAGAATAAAAAATACAATTAAAAAAACCCTCAAAGACCCATTTCCCCAAACTAAGGAGTCAAAAGGATCTTACATATGAGAAGACACAACCCATTTTCCCAGTTTCTTAGAAGAAAATTAAAAACATTGTAATTTACATACCATATCCTTCAGGTAAATCAGGAGGAGTGTGCAAGTGTGTCCTGCTCATGTAATTTCTATGCCTCTGTGACCTGACTCTCCTCTCCGCCAGCCGGGGATCTGACGACTGCCCGCAGGTCGCACCGTTTGTTCCTGTAATTGGAGTGTTCTCATCCACAAAACAGCTCAGCGGTCTGCCCGGACTGGAGTATTCGGATGCTGGCCTGGGGGGAAAAACATGAAATCGCGTTGCCGACCGGGCACAGGGGCTACCCAACGCGCTTTATGGGACCTTCATATAGGGGCTGTCAGGAAACCTTTGTGGATGGCAGAACTGGGCAGATGACTTGCAGAGCAGGATACCTCCATGATGGGCAGAAAGCTCCTGTTCTGCACTCACTAGGTTCATCCCAGAGCAATTAGTAAAGCTCCTCACCTATCTTAGAGCCTGACCTGATACTTAGTATGTGATGCTGCAGGATCAGGATCATATCAAATGCTCATGTGAGCAGTTCCCACCTTCAGAGTGCCAAGAAGTTGTGTTGTTTTTTTTTTTTAAAAGTGAGGAGCGTACAGCCCTCACTTTCTCACCTTGTCCTCATACAGCTAAGGATGTGACCAGGCCTTGTTATTCATTTTAATTTTTAAAGAAGGTTATTAGGTGAGTATGGTGAAATGGGTAGGTAAGATAAACAGTTGCTCCTGACAGCTTGACTGCAAGAGGGAACATTGAATTATGTGATTCTGTATCTCAGTGCTGCTTTCAAAAGGATTTAAAATGGGTTACAGGGAGATTGATAAAGATGCAGGAAATCCCCAAAACAAATTATATATTTTGCACTTGCTTTTCTACTGTAAATGTGAATAGGGCTTAGAATAGGTATTCTAACATTCCATGGAAAATACAGATCAATAAATTAAATAGCTGTTTGGTACCTTCACTCACTTGAAAACCACAAATACATATCTGAGCTGGCAGCATTAAGAGTACAGATTATTTTAAGTCAAATATATTCATACAGAGACTGGAATAATATTTATTGAGGATGGAAGAGTCAGTCTGCAGGCGCAGACGGTCTGCAGAAGCATCTGAAAAATATGCATGGACACTGTCTACAATTCAGGTAACAGCAAAACTGGTTTGAGGAACAGCTTCACAGCGCGGATCTATGGTTATCAGAAAAGGTGATTGTAATGATTTCGAAGCGTGCTCTGTAACAATCAGATTTGAAAGGTCTCGATTACACAGTCATAGCATGTACATAGATAACATCTGTCAGCTATTCATGATCTCTTTTCTTCATCCCTTCCAATGTCTGCACATTGTAATGTCTGTATTTATAGAGTTCTACCATAGCAGCTCTAAAAGAAACAAAGATGGTAATATTAGGGGAGGAGGAAAAAAATCTAGTCAGAACGATTCTTCTGAGTTAAATATTAGGCAGACTGAAAAATTAGGATGTTAGAGAAGGAACGCATGCAGCGTTTGCAGAGTGACTCAGAGGAATGCTGAATATGCCCTGTTAGAGCCACTTACAATCGCTTGTGCTCAGCAAGCAAACTTCATCATATGCAGTGTCTCCTCAATAATTTCTTACCGTGTCGGTCTCTCCCACTGAGTTGTTCGTGTAATATGATTTAAATACTGGATCCTTCCAGAAGCAGTCCTCCGCTCCTCCCACCTAGAATCCAGACATTGGGAGATAAGGCAATGAGTGGCATTTCCAGGAAACCAGGGCACAAAGTATTTCCCACACGAATGCCAACTCAGGAAGACTTACACTATTATGAAGCATGTTAGCTGAACAAGGTAACAGGAAACAACGCAAAGTTCCATTGAAAATTGATTTTACATATTCTTCCCTTGGAACCAGGCTTATCATTAATAATATCACACCTTCATGTTCAATAACTACTTGAATTCTAACTAAATCCAAATAGCCAGATAAAGAAACTTCTTGAAAACATCTTGTTTAATAATGCATTTCATTTTTTTTGACCACTGATCGTAGGAAGTGCTTTCATGGTATCTTCACGCACTACTTGCTTTCATTAAGAAGTCACCTTTAAATAACAGGACTTTTTAATCATTATTACTTTTGCACTCCAAAATACATGAGACTATACAGATAGCTTTGCAGTTACACAATTAAGTGAGCAATATTTATACAAGGAACATTTTGAAGTGAAAATTCAAAAACATTTTCAGAAATGTTTTTGACTTCTCCAGACTCCAAATTAACACAAGAATGCTGTTTAGGACTTAGATGATAATTTAATGTTTTAAAATTAATCACCTGAAAAATCACTTTCTCCTGTCTTTACCTGCCAAGAATCACATTCAGAACGCCTGTGTTTGCCCGAAAAAGCTGATGACAGCACCAGAACCTAAGACAGAGCATTTTTCTGTATTTGCAAAACTGTTCTAGGTGTTAGTGATGTCATTAACTCTCACAGGGACAAATCAAAATCCTAAACCAGCCTTTGGCAGGTAAATACAGCAAGAACACAGGCTCCATTACCTTTTCCAATCACATTTTTCTTCACTATGATTTACATGGAGGAGAAAGCAATCCATTGTTACAACAGTGTATACCTCTGCCCAGCGCTGCAGAACCACAGGTTGGAAGAGACCTCAGGGATCACCTAGTCCAACCTTAAGACAGCCAGGCCTGTGTGTTCACTACCTTGCTACAGAACTACTACATGGATGCATCTGTGATTTAACATTAGTTTATCAGTTCTATAATGTGAAAGACACATGTTTTCTTAGACACGTGTATTTTTTAATGCATTTACTCATTTAATGCCACCTCCCATTTTCCAAGAAGAGGCAAGGCACGGGTCAAACTGTTAACTAACTATTCTGCGTAGCCTGTCTGGCTTACCTCCTGCTCCTACATTCGAAACTGTAGAACTCTTCGAGGGTGAGAATAAAAATAAGTTAACCTATTTCTACACTGACTTCTCATTACTGCAAAAGTCTGTTGTATGAGCTGTATTTGTATTTACACCACAGTGACGTCAGCTTACCCATCCGGTAAATCATTATCAAATAACCGACTGCAATCCACAACTTGTCCTCCTGTGCCTATTCGGTCTCTGGACTGAAGACTTACTATTAAGATAATAAAAGAATTATTAAAGATATGACATATGAATGCAAATTCCAGTTATATTTGAAAGAGAAATGGTACAACTTGGAGGACTAAGCTGCACATTCTGGATATTTTTTCCCTTCCCACAAATCAAAGAAAGTTATACAGAAACAGCGTGTTTTCTTACATATAATTCTCTACGTTCTACTGCAAAAAAAAGCTAGCTTGAAGAATATGAATGCAAGTTAAGGCAGAAAAAGAAGTTAACTCTGAAGCTGTCATTAACTTTTCTCCGTATGAGACGGACTGTGACACAGCGGGGCTGCGGGGCTCATCTGGCGGCAGCAGGGTGGCTGGCCTCACACGCGGCTGGGAGAGCAAGTGGGACAGTGCTAGCGCCAGCCTTGAACTGCCTACAGGAGAACTGCTAATACAAAGACCTAAAATTAAAAATGCCTGTATGTTTGACTCACATACTTTGTGCGCGCGTGGGATTCAACACACATGAAACCAGGCAAAACTTAACTGCTAGAAGCGCTACATGTTTGGTTTATTGGCTACTTTCAAACACCAGTGGTAAGAAGTTAAATGCAACTCTCACACAAAGCAGCACACTCAGCACCCTGAAAAGCCCTTACGGCCCTCAGCAAAACTGTATTACTGTTGTTGGTTTTTTTTAATTTAATTTTTATTTTTTTATGTGTTTCGTTGTAATGGATATTTACGCCTGAAGCTTTTGTACTACAATTATGAAAACAAAGGGTTTTTTGGGCAGCTTTTATTCCCAGCATCATAATTTGCAAGTGTCCCATATGATAATTTATGACACTTGTGTTCCTGTGGGATTGGAAGGTTTTTTTGATGTTTTGTTTTGCCTTTAACAATAAAACGATTACTTAAAAAGCTAGATACGTGCTGTGGCACACATTTCTTGAGGTGGCACTACTGTACCGCTGGACAATTGTCTTCAAGTCCGATGAAGTCAAATAATCTTATAGACCTTAACCTAGACACAACCAAACTTTTGTCGACATCACAAAGTTACAAAAAGATGTTGTAGTACTGGCAGTTTTTGCCAGAGAGTCTAAGTTTTCAACAACAACAACAAGTTTTGAAGCTTAGGATTTTGGGCCTTCAACAGACCAACCTGGGGAACCCTGAAGTACCTGCTTGCTTTATTCCTAATCAATATTAACTCCTAGTCTCCCATGAACACCAATGTTACAAAGCAACTTCTTACACTGAAAGAGACCTTAAATTTAATTTCAACCAAAACAAGATCTGAGATGATCTATTTATTCTGCAACAAACCCACACATTACAAGTTCACATTGTTGCATGTAGGCAAGGTTTTGGCAAGCAATACACACAGACAAAAATGAAACTAAACAAAGGCAATTACCTCCTCTTTGCCTATGTGAGGACCAAAATTTGTGCACGGCTTCATTTTGTAATGAGTAAGGACTCATTTTTTTCTGCACCGCCACATCAGAAATAAAATGGTGGCACAGAAGAGAGCTGCAAGATTAAGACACAGTTCAGGTGCCCTTTGCATCCACTACTCACAAGCGTCCCCTTTTCTTCCCCCCTTTGAAGATAACCCCAGGTATTTAAGATAAAGATCCCCTTGCTCCCTGTCCCAATTTATAAAGGCATACCCGCTGTGCACTTGACTGGTAAGGTTATAATCTGCTGAAGGTATCATTAATATTTTTATATTTTTTTCCAATCTTGCATAGCCTCTTAATTTAAGCCAGTTTATCATTAGAAGGGCTGCGAGTATATGCATAACTTCTTCTAGCTTCTTACTTATTTTTAATCAAGATTTCTCCACCACATAACTACTGCAGTGGAATTATGTAGTTGTACTCAGGCTCATTCACCCATTCAACAAAACTGCATTAGTGAAGAAAGGTTAAAATATAAGGAGATTAATAACAATTTCAATTAAAAAAAACCCAAAACCTGGAGTCTCTGGAATCTTACCAAGGACACATTAGATTTAAAAACAGCCATGACTGGGGGAAACCTGACCTTTCTGATGATAACAGTGCAAAGCAGAACATACAGATTTGTTCGCAGTCTCTGCTGCAACATGACAAGCTGAGTTTTTTTCCTAGGTTCAGCACACAATCCAGCATCTCCTGCTAATTAGGGACAGCCCCAGCAGCATGCCAAAAGAGTTAATGCTGCTTTGGCTATACCACTTTTCATGATCATATCAGGTTAAATGAACTGGTCAGCCTAGTTTATGCCCACACTGCTGACTAGTTATCTCTGGAGTGTATTTGCCATGCCCACACTGCACGGTATTTTCCCCAGGCTTCCCATCTGGTATCCCAATGGCCTTGAGACCTTTCTGCTTTGGGGTGGGGTTTGTTTTTTTTTTTCTTGTTTAATTAATGCTAGTATTCTCAAATCATGATGACAAGGAGCATACTCTGGAGGGCAGCATGACAGCACATCACGGTGTGAGGGTACAGTCCCTGCTATTGTCATGTCTGAAGGACTGCTGTGGGCAGGGTGGATCTCTGCTGCCTGGAGCAGACCCTGAACTAGCTCTCCTGTCAGCTGAGCTCAGTTTTCTCTTTAAAGGAACCCCACAAACTAAATCACATGCATACAGCATGGATGATCAGGGGACCAGTATACTGGAGCAAAACCAAAAAGCAAACCAGGCTGACAACATAACGCACCCTAGAAAAGTGACCAGTTTATCCTTTACTCTTCTGTGCAAGCTCACATGAAAAAATGTAATATTCAAGAATGGTCTGAAGCGCTGGCAATGCACTTGTGACTCCACACTTCTACCATCGTTTGTCTCTCCTGTGCCACCTCACTCATCTCAATACTGTGCAAATGTTTGCAGATGAGATACTAGACAGATGGTTAAAGCAACATGAAAAGGTAAAGTCATAGGTATTATTCAACAGAGCACTTTGAGGACAGCAAATGCACTGCAGCTCTTAGTTGCTGACTGATACTCCAATAGTTTTCCCTTGCTGAAAAGAATGCTGTTGGGTTATTTTAACTAGGAATTGAATGTAAAACTGAGCATGCATATTCACTTTTCTTTCCCCACGTCCAAAGATTCTCATTAACGTCTTGCCATAAAAATAACAACCTCCCTATCCTGACCAACTTCTTTTTTTTTACTTCTTAAGCGACCTACTAGAAATACTGGCTTCTGAAACAACTTACAATGCACCAAAAAGAGCGTTTATAAAGTTGTTTGTGGATACTTGTTTTTCAATTTGCCAGCTTCTTTTTAATTCTTAAGTTACTTAAGGTTTATGAGTTAGCAGAATTACAAAGCACAGTTAGATATGGGTAACGGACTTTTTAATAACAGGTGAAAACATAAAGGAATTGACAAAGTCATCCCAGACAGCAACTCACTCCTGTTACAGCAAGATATTTTACCCTTCCACAAAACCTACAGAAGCACAGCTTTGCTGGAACTCTCAATGGCCAAGAAATTTGTAGTCTGTTTTTCACAGATTGTTCAGGCTCGAACTGTCACCATTCTCTAGAGTGAAATTAAAAACCTTCTGAATAAATCTGATATTATCTATGGTCTTATCTGTCCCAACTCTTATAATAATATTTGGGGGTGGTTGTTTTGGGGGTTTTTTTGGGGGGTGGTTTGGGTGTTTTTTCTTCTTCTTTGGAGGGTTTTTTTTGTTAATTCTCTACATACATACGTCTAACTTGAGGTCCAAATGACTCTGGTACTAGACACTGAATTTGAAGAGAAAATAATTCAATACAGAAAACTGACATCTAGGAAGGGTATTCCTATGGCTACTATTAAACTCCAGGAGAACTAAAAGATAAAAACCCTTACTTACCTACTATCTGTCCTCTAACAGTATCATTGTCATTTGGCCCAAGCTTGCACAGATCCAATCTCTGATCTACGAAACAAGGACACAAAGCCTAAGTCATATAATATTTTGCTGCCTTTGAAAAGTATGTTGAACTTCCATCAGAACAAAATTCAGCCCAGTGTAAGATGGTTAAGACTTCAAGAGATGGATGAAGATAAGGAAAACTAAAAAAAAAAAAACTTCAGCCAAGACTTCATTTTTCATAATTTTTAAAGAGAAAAAGACTAGAGTCCTTTTGCTTTAACATTTTTCCTACTTCACAAAGCTCTTTTGATGAATAGGAAATGACATTATCCTAGATTGGATGTCTAAAGTGATTGTAAGAAGTAGTTTGAACTCTCTTCCCTTGCGAAGACCAGCCACTGTCATGATGCACTTCCAGTTCGACGCTCACATTAGTACAGCACAGAGCTAACCTGCAGCATCAATCCACGTGTTCCGTACTAAATAGGTAGAACTTCATAAACCTGAGCAAACTGCAATGCACTAAATATTTGTCACTAGATCAGTACTTCAAAAATGAGAACTTCAGTCATGCCTTCATCACCAAGGAACCTGTTATTGAAGGTAAAATCACGCTTCTCTACCAGCATGTTACTTTTTCTTTTTTTTTTTTTTTTTAATTATCTGTATAGCCAAGAACTACTTTTCCATAAGAGTGCCAAATGTTGTTCAGAAGTAAATGGCATGGATTCAGATAATGAGAAAACAGCATCTTACATATTAATTAACTTTTGAAAAAGTAAATACGAAGTACTCGAAGTGTTGTAAAACACTTAATATCTTATGACAAAATTTACTAATTCATTTTTAATTTTTAAACTCCATATTTGCTTCAAGATAGATTTACCCTTTCATTTACCCTTTTAAGACTTGCATTTTGAAGGTAATAGACAATATATTAGATATTAGATAATAACAGATAGATAATTTGAGGGTAATTAGAATCTGTCTTGCTTTGGAATTCCAACACAGTAAGTTCCATCTTGACAATCCACAACCAGGCTGAAGCGCTGAAGTTACCACTGTCTCTGGTAACAGGGCAAAGGAGCTGAAAAACCAAAAGTAAGTAACAAACCAACAAAAACCCAATTAACTGTTACTCTTCAAAAGTCTGTGCATGAAAGTTTGGTCTGAAAGAGAAGAAACTCTAGTCTTTAGCTTACTTACAACCAGTGTCTTTAAGGCGGTTGATTGCGTTTGAAAGAAGTCGCACACAACCCAGAAAACCAGCTCCCTGCTTTTTATGAATTTTCTTGTGATTCCACACACTGATTGTTATTGAATCCGACTTCCCAATATATCTGAAAAACGTGGAAAAACAGTACTGTGAATGGCATTTACTGAATACTTGGAAGATGCTCCAGAAATCACCTTGGGGGAAAAAAATACTATCAACCATTACAATAAAAATTTAACACACACTATCGGCAATAGAAAGTCATCTCAGAGAAGACATACACATTATACTTTAATGAAAGCATGTCTTATGACGGAGTTTACTTGAATACAAACTAATCTAAAATCCTGATTCTGGAAAAAGGCATTCACATGAATCCAAAGTTTACCAAAATCTGTTTAAAACAGTAACGTGAACAGGCTGCGGGCTGGGCCGCTGACCACATCTCTTCAAGCAGCTACAAGCACGCTTAGATTCGTGCCTATGCTCAACCTCACCAAAGAGAATGGCAATGCTCGTGGCAGCACGTGTTTGTGAGCAGCGCTAGCAAGCAGAGCAGTTCAAATACTGGGACAGAAACAATCAGTTTAGCATCCTTTCGCAGCACTTCACCTGCCACTGCTTTTCAGGCTACTCTTCCAACTACTGGCAATGCAAGTAACCCTCACTTAGAGCTCTTCTGAGCACTCAGGGAAGATACGAGGCAAACCTAGTTACACATCTGCAATTAACAAATCTTTGGGAAGTTAATTTACAGTTAAGAAAGCTTCGGAAAGGCCCTGCTTATACATTACATATTACAAATGTGACCCATTACAAAAAGTTCACACAGTATCTCAGCTGAGATGTGCCACATTCCCCTCCTGCCCCCTCCTCACACATGGACTACCTCGTGCAGCATCACCATGGAAATGCTCTGCAAAACCTACATCTGCATCGCACCGACTTGGGGAAACCCGGACACTGCCGGCTATTTGATTTTTGCTTTTTTTGTTTGAAGCTTTGTTCTTCAGAAGCAATTACTTTGTGAGCTAGTTTTTGTTTTCAAAACTTTCAGAGGACAATTTCAACACACCTAAGATAAATCGGCTACTGCCAATACTGAATTATTATAGTTATTTCAAGTCAAGGAAAATTAATTTGTAACTACGGCTTAGATCCCAAAACTGCTTGTAGTTCTCCCTTCCCAGACCACAAATTCTGACCTTCTGCAGTTAAGTTCCAAGTGCTTTTTGTTTGGTTTTGAAGGAAAACTGATCCAACTCAACCAATGTCTACAAGTCTCAGTCAATGGGGGAGATGTATTATCAGCTTCAGGACATCTTAATATTTTCATAAAGATAGAAATGATACTGTCAAGGTTGGCAAACCAAACAATTGAACTAACTGTCATGGCTTAAAATTGCAGCTGTGATCAGGGAAGTTCTCAATTAACACTTCTCCCATTTTTTCCCTTTTCCAAAAAGCAGAACTTTGACAACTTCTTTTTCCCACCTGCAGACAGGGACTGACTCAAGAAGTTGAAGACAGAAAAGCCTAACTGTAGGTAGGCACAAACCCACGAGCATGGTTTAAAATAACCAGCACACATTTAAAAAAAAAAAAAACAGCCCAAAACCAAGCAAACAGAGAACCAAACCCAAACAAAACAAACTTCACACAAAAAAAAACCCCAAAGTTTTTGCTTAGTAAACCGATTGCATAACATAGGTCAGATTTTTGGCCTTACAACCTTGACAATGCCAATTTTGCATAAAGAAACAAGAGATGAAGATGGGTATTCACGTGCACAGTTGCAGTCTACAATGTTTCATGTACTTAAAATAAATTCTTATGAGAACAAGTTAGGTGCACTTAAAAATAAAGACTTATCATGACCTGTCTTGATTTTTCCAGTTTTCCTTGTTGCTTTAAAAAAGTCAAAGGTATATGGTTAAACACAATTTCATAACAGAACAGTTTGAATAATATGTAGAACAGCTGAATACACAACACAGTTTCCAAGAATTACTGTAATGTTTCAGGGTGAGGTTCTCATGGTCAAGATGCAGACAGTAAGCCATCCATACCAAACAGGTGAGGACTTCTATATTACTACTATAACCTACTCTGATTTTTGTACCAGAAAACCTGGCTGATTCACACACGTAAAGGAAATAAGCAAGACAAGCTGCATTTTCCAAATAAAAATGTCTCCTTTTTTCCCAAAGTAAGGAAAGAAATAGTTCAGTAACTGCTAGTTGGCTTTATAGCAAAATGTTTCATCTATATTTCTGCGTAATTTCAGGGATGAAAATACATGGTTGCATTTAGAGAGTGACGGTAGGACAAGTTGACGTTTCCAATTCATTCGGTGGGTAAGTTACATTTGTTTTACATCATCTGGCAATAAAAGTTCCAACATAAAAGCCCGAGCTAGGAATTTTATTTGTTATTATAAAAGAATGTTCCAGAAAATAAAGTGAATAAGTTTTTTTTAAAAAAACAAAACAAACAAAAACACAAAACCCCATTTTGTTGGATGCCTCTCTCTTCCTCCTCATAATTAAAGTTCTTGGAGCTTTTTTTTGTTGTTATTATTTAACTCCACCCCACCAGCAATATGCATTTCACAGCCTCAGCACTTCAACGGAGATAACACGATTAGTATTAATGAAGTGGAAACCTGGAAATTCAATCTCCATATGCATTCTGTTAACTCATATATTTCCTGAACTTGTAAATTAGGGCTCTGGATAAGAATTGCACATTTGGAAAGTTTAAGAAAAATGCCTACTCTTAGCACTTCCACTTCTACACAAAAAAATCAAGTACATGCCTTATTGGAAACCTCTAAAATATTTAAATCAAATTTTAACACAGAGGGACAATTTTTAATTTGTCTGAAATTATCTTTGCCAAGGCAGTGTTTCCATCTGAGCCAAAGCACCACTCAGGAAGGTTTGGTACTAAGTGACTTTTTATCCCCATGGCACTGTATAAGCTTTCCCTGAAGAGTTCAGCTTGGTAGAGGAAAGCAGAATGAAGGGGGGGGGGGGGGGGGAAGGGAGTATTCCCCAAAAAACACACCACCTCCTGATCACAAGCCAGACGTACTCCCTCCAGAAAGAGAGAAAAATGCAACATCAAGAGGTAGGAACTCAGGCTTGGAAGCCAGGAATTCCCTATTTCTAATCCATGCTGTCACACAGACTTTTTTAAATAACCTGGACAAATTACTTTGTTTCTCTGTTTTCCCATTTCTAATATTTTTCTAATATAATGGTAGTGGTATGCTTTGAGATATCAGCTGTTTTCAGATTGGGGGAGAAAAGGGTGCAAAGAGACATAATGAAAAATATAATCTCAATTTTTTCTCTTCTCTCTTCCTTCACCTGACATTGCTCTCATCTCTGGTAGCAACTGGAGGGTCTTTGTGCCTCTGGGATGGTGAGAAGGGAACCAGGCAGAGGCTGTGGCTTAGACAGGGACACAGCATAGACACATGGCACTGCCTGGCTGCTCCTTTCTCCACCCCAGTGCTACCCAGCCCAATGTCGAGCTGAGCCTACAAAACGCTGTAAAATCAGCTGCACCAAGCAAACAGCAAAGTGGGCTTCTACTCCAGATGTTCCTTAACAGACCCACCTAAGTTGTACAGCAAAGACTTGTATGCCTGATGTGCTTGAGCTGGAATGGCCAGATCTGCTGATACGGGCCAAGCATGACCCAGAAATGCTTTCACCCTGAACACAAAGGGCATCAGCTTCATCAAACTGGTCTAAACACCCATGTCAAGAAGGCAAAGCTGTTGCAAGGAGCTGTTTGACAGCTCTTTAGGAGTCTAATCTAGGATGGGATTGTCTAAACCAGCACTAAGCAGAGCTGTTGCCTTCTCTCCCTGAGAAGAATCCAGGTTCATTAGCAATAACCAGGCAAAACAGAGTTGGAGGGTTGGGGGAGAAAGGTGATTCTGCCAGGGCAGCGCAGGGGCTGGAGAACGTGAAGGCATCAACCAGCAGTAGAGCCTGCAAGTGCGGAGATTTTGGGAAGAGGAAGAGAGCAGAAGCTGGGTGAGGTTACATTTAAGAGTTATAACAAAGGAGAACAAGTCCACACTAGAGCCTGGGGGTGCAGATTTGAAGGGCACAGGGTAAAGATGGGACCAGCACTGCATTTTGGTGGAGATCATGGTACAAATATCTTTGAGAGATAAAGAAACCATATGACTTGATATGCCTTAAAGGCAGAGGCTGCTGGGGAGGGCTGGAGTAGGCTAGAGGGCAGAGGTGAGCATGGCAAGGCTGCAGGAGAGGTCTAGGCTATCACAGAACAAATGAAAGAGGAAGGAAAAGAAAAGGGGGATTTGTTAAGTTTCGGCACTGCTGGTTTAGGTAGCATTTAAATGTGAGAAGGTCTGTAAATGTGTTAAGCCTGGTTATTCAAAGCTTTGAGGAAAGGCCTGAACAATAGGGAAAACACAAACAAGAATGAAAATAAGGAAGGGGAATACATCCAGGGCAAGTATGGTATTTTAGGGACATTAAACTGCACCCAGACAGCAACTATTTGGCAATTTCTTTCTGGAAAGCCTCCCAGATTCCCCTCACACCCACCCACCCACCCAGGCTGAAGAATCTAAGCAACTAACTAATTCAACTGCTTCCTTTCACACTAAGATCTGAATTAAGAACCACATGAGGCAAAAGCAAACACCTTTTTTGGTCTTTATAACACTGCAGAAGTCTTAAAAAAATCTTATGCAACAGAATATCTGTTATGCTGAATCAGGTTAGCAAGCCACAAAATTCCCTTGGAACTAACAACTTACTTCAGACATTATTGCATAAATACGTCACAACAGTTCCACCTTACTGTGCCATCTGCATATGCCATCACATGATACATGAGACAGTTAATTAGCAGCAGTGTTAACCTGTTATACAAATTCTAGGCTGGGGACACTTCAATCTGCCCAACACAGCCAAGAGACAGCTTTATTGCCCATAAGCCTATCACAATCATTTAAAAACCAACAGAAATCTTCATGGAAGGAAGGAAAGCAGGATTTTTCTGTACGAAATTCTATATAACTGCACCTTCCTCTGGTTGATTTCCTACACTGCGTGGTGGCAGGAGCAGGCAGGCTGCCACAGAGACTCCATCTGTTATGCTTGGTGGGCAAAGCTTTTCCTGTAACAGTGGAAGTGTCATAAGGAAGAGACTAGTGTTCCCATGCAATGGTGTGTTCTTAGGGCAGACATTAGGAAGTTTTAAACACCCAATTATTTTCAAAGGATGAGAAGAAAGATTGAGTCCTGTCATCTATGAGGTTTGCCACCAGGTGCTTAGCAGTAGGATGGTTACTATTCCTATTCCCCCCCCCCCGCAAAGTAAGAGTTAATTATCTTAATACCTGCTGCAGGTGAAAAGCTGAGACCTGACACCAGGTATATAACAGTTAAAAGTTACCTTAAGATAAAAGCCAGGCAGTGAGCTATTGTATCAGAGAGATCTAATCTTCTTCTGCTGATTTAAATAGAAACTGAAGACTAGGTGCTCGATGTTTATATATGGAAATAAATTTCCATAGAGTAAGGAATAACAAGCAACACAACAAAAGGGTTTAAGTGATTGTGAGAAAAATTTTGAGAGGGAGAGGATTATTTTCAAATTACAAGGCCTGACATAATGCTAAATTTTGCCTTGAATTAGACGTGTTGTGTATACTTCTCCCATCAGGGAATTCAACTGCCAGAATCAAAGTAGTATTCCCTACAGGACAATTGATTTATATTAAAAATAATACCCTAACTAAAAAACAAACCCAGGGGTTTTAAGTACCTGCTCCCCCCCAAAAAAATCCAACAAAAAACCCAAAACAAAACACAACACACAAAAAAGTGTTTCACACAGGTCTAGATTCCTTAAGACAATCCAAGAGATGCCCCAAATCTGCTTGAGCAAAGCATTCTGCCAAAACCCCCATTTCTATCTCTGCTTTTTATAATACGACGTGGACTGTAATCAGTCTTGCTTCAAAGCTAAGGCAACTAAAATATCCAGATACAAGCATGACTTGTTCTGTAAAACAATGTAAAAATACCTTCTCTTCATCCTTCCTTGAAAATCATAACCAGAAAGGAATTTTTTCTAAAGATTTTACTTTTTTTTTCCCCCATTACTCTCATTGCATGTTAACATCCTCTCTCATTTCCGATGTCCTCTGCTCCTTCTCTCCTCCAGAAGGGAACCAAGTCTCCAAGTCGTTAGCCCATGGAGCACTTAGCATCCCTTATAACCCATTCCTGTCAACTGCTTACTTGCATTGTCACCACAGCACTTCAAACACCAAGACAGGACTGGCAGATACTGGGGAGCCGTTGACATTTTCAACACAGAACTTAGCAGCAGATAACTGCCAAAGGATGGCCCACCATTCCTCTTTCAAAAGTATCCTTTACCTAGCTGTACAAAGGTTATAGGAAGGCTTTACACTCAAGTTGTGTTGGCAGCACCTCCCTTCCACCTCACTCTCCTTTCATTCCTGTACAGCTATGCATCAATGATCACTAACGGGCCTACCCAACTAAACAATAAAAGTCTAAGCTTGCATTTCAGGGATTTTTCTTAGCTCTAGTCTGATCCTGTCAACTTCAGTTGCTGTCAGCAGCAGAACATCATCAGTGGTACTCAGGGGACGCACCTTGTGGTTCCGCTTCATCCAGTGCAGCTGGGTTCACGTACTCTAAAACTGCTTCATGAAGGAAGCCAAAACAAAGCAAGTGGGGATGATCAAAAGACTCACTCCAATAGCTCGCTCCTGATGCGAGCTAACACGCTACTGCAGGCAGGCACACCGTTACTGACCCAACACAACTCATTTACTCAGCTGAGAATTACACACATTTTTCCCCTATCCAGCTACCTTCCCGTGGGTTAAGCGAATTGAATCCATTTACCCAGAAGCCAGATGGAGCCAGCGCAAGGGCTGAACACATGCAGTAAATTGGGAAAGGGGTTGAAACAGGAAAAAAAAAGGGGCCTTCCATTTTTGGTGGTTGCAAGCTCAGTGCAATCTGCTCTCGAATTTCACCATTAGGACACTGCATGGAGTGTTAATTGCTGTTGAAAAAAAAAAACCTATTCAAGAGAGATCTTCATAAATGGGTGGCCAATCTTGGAGAGGGTGTGGAAGGGCAGAGGTCCGAAATCTGCATTCTATACAAATCAACTTTTTAATAGGTTTAACAACATTTAAAAAAAAAAAAATCAGATTAATTTAGAAGTCTTTAAATACAAAAGAGCCATTCCTTCCACTTGACCTTAAATTTGTTTTATATCTGTTTTTCTAATAAATATGAATTACATGCTCACATGCAGAATCTACGCTTGGACTGAGTTTGAATAATAAAACCATATAATATAGCTTTTCTCAGTAAAAGTGCTATTATTTCACTAAACAGCCAATGATACTTTGTTAAGCAGTAATGCAAATGTTTTGTATACTGTACTAAAACATTATGAACAATGACTTCACGTATTTAGTCTTGGATATTCAAATAAAGAGTAGGTCAAGACAATACTTTAAACCAGGCCTTCCACATTCTGCTGAAAGACCTATCAAGCTGCTTCTCTTCACTGGGAAAAAGGGGCACAAGAAATTCTGTGTACTAATACCTGATTTGCTCTAGGCTTGGTGATGTCCAAAGCTAACGTAAACTTGCTCAAACAATTTCTAATAACATAGATAGGGAATATCTGAGAAGCCACGGGGGAAAAAAAATTAGAAAGAAAGGAGAATATAATGAGGCAAAACTGTTCACTTCTCTTCCTCATCTTCTGTCCCAAAGAAGAAGATAAAGAATAAAAGGATAAAAGACAGGGAAAAATAAAGCACTCGCAAACACAAAAAAACCTATATAAGAAGAAAAGTTTTAATAACTCATTATACAGAACATTCTATGCTTTAGAAAGGCAAAGGAAAAACATCACATATACACGCCATACTGATTACATTGCTCAAAAGCACTGAAAGATGCTCAAGTGACAATAACAACATCATTTATAGCGAGAACAACATTTGGGACAGAAAATGCCATAAAGGAGAGAAAACTGAACAAGAGGCACACAGAAGAAAAGAAACTGTAGCGCCACAACAGACAAAAATAGCATGGGGAGCAGTGCAGTTTGAGGGAAATATTGTCAATTATTTGCTTCATTTTACAGAAGTGTTAACATGGAAATAGTATAATAAAATCATGTTATAGTACACATAGCATGCTGCAGACATCACTAGAAAACCAAGTGCAGTGTTTAAATTTTGAGGGAAATAAGAAAGTGTTATTCTGTCTTTTTTTTTTTACTCAAAGTAATAAACTCTGGGATATTTTCCAAGCTGTAAATAGGACAGTATTATGAACATCTGACAATTTCTGTGTACTTTAGAGGATTTCACTTCAAACCTTTGGTTATCACTGTTACCACCTACAGGTCATAATGCTGATTCCATTTGGGATCAAGTGTATTCTTCACAGTATCTGTAGAATGGCATTGGCCAGATCCGTCCACCACAACCTTAGCAAATGGATCAGGAAGTCCTAAGAGGAGGAAAAGAAAAAAAAACTAGCAAATGGATCAGGATGCTTTAAAGTCCTGTATCATTGAACTTTTTTTATATATGTATTTTATTTGAAGTTGCCTTTTATCTATGAGGGCCATATTTAATGAACAGGAATAACATGACAAATTAGGCACAGGAAATGTCTAAATTAGCAATTTCATTGATATAGACCAAGATAAAGTTGCATAAGTCAAACACATTGGGGGGGGGGAATCTTAACACCTTCATCTTCCTAATTCAGAACTGAGTAAATTCTCAGTCTATAAAGAATTCAATAAAAGGCAGAGAAAATAGATTTACATTCTTCCTATTTTTAAGATTGATTGCAGTCATGATTTTGGTTGTTATTGGTATTACAGGAAATCACCTATAACAGGTTATTCTTGCTTTTGAGGTCCACTTTGTTTTCTGCTAGCTTTCTACTTCATTTTCTGCTTAGTA
Source organism: Phalacrocorax carbo (assembly GCF_963921805.1). Classification (NCBI taxonomy): domain Eukaryota; kingdom Metazoa; phylum Chordata; class Aves; order Suliformes; family Phalacrocoracidae; genus Phalacrocorax; species Phalacrocorax carbo. Next base: position 5,664,390 of record NC_087528.1, read on the forward strand.
CCTTGGAAACACTGAACACAGATTCAGCTGATCAACAAAAATCCATGCAAGGACGGTGCAGGGCTATGCCGGTGAGGACAGGAAAGAAGCAGGACCAGAGCAGCCTACTATTAGCTCTCCTGCAACTGCTATTCTAACCAGCCTCTTAACTGACACCAAAAGGGACGGTCCCACCACTAATGCCCCTAAGTCACACAGTCCTATCCCTTTTTCCCATCATACTGAACTAACTCCTCCCTCATCTGCATGCCCAGTGAGTCAGCTGAAGGAACCAAGGCAGTGAAACGTAATTCACATTTTCTGTAGCGCAAGTTTTGTACCAGTTCCCCTTCCTCAGGTGACTCACGACAGAGCCAGTCAAGCAGCAGCGTGGTTCAAGACAAGTGTCAGACAAAGCGTGTGGGGATAAAGGCAAAGCACATGGGGAAGGGGAGGAAAAAGAACTTGAGATTTGTGCTTCAGTACAGAAGCACACCACAGCTTTCAAATCTTGAGGGGGTTTTTAAGGCATTATTACATGTTAAAAACCTGAAAACTTGCCATCAATACAAAAATCCAGATATAAAGGAAGTTTTAGAAATGTCACAAGTTACAATATAATTCTGTATCATCCCTTCTTCCAGTTCTTTTCAAAGTTCAGGTCCGATCTTTCGAATCGTTCCTAGCCCCGCCTGGGAGGCGGCAGGCAGGTGATCTGTGCGTGCATGCCTACACGGCCAATAACATTCCTTTCTGTCTCCTTCATCCACCTCTTAGCACTTTTTTCAAAACATTATTAAAATTAATTAAAGTATAATTTCAGAGTAGGTAAGTATTATGACATTATTAATAATTAAGATGTACATCTGTCTGCTGGACAAAAAGTTCTTATACGAAAAACATTTTAATAAATGTGGCACTAATTGAAAAACATGTAATTTGCCTGAGAGAGTAAATTTGTTCTCCACTCCCATCAAAAACAGAGAGAGTGTGTCAGTGTTTTTATTATTATTATCAATCTGGGACGACTGTCACCTAAGAAAAAATTAGAAGCCCCGAAATAAAACGGTGTGAAGACAAAGCCCCAAGCCCCCTTAATGCAAATACCTTAATTCAATGATCACCTGCAAACACTGATGTACAGAACCGGCATAATATTTAACCCATCTATAAATGTGTAAACCTTTAACAGCTACTTACGGAAAAAATCCTTTTTCACCAAGTTTTTTGCACACAGTACTGTAAGAAAAACAGAAATACAAAATTAAGTTACTGATTCTCAACTTTAAAAAGTTATTTTACCTGTCTGGCATTCCAGAAAATCCTGCTCAAAATAAAATGAATGAGCATAAATGAATTGTGCTCCTACATCATACATATTGTCATGTAAAATAATTCCTGAAAGCAGACCCAGAAGCGTCATCTTTCAGCAATTTACCTTTAGGTAGATTATAGTGGAAGCGATATGGTAGTGGTTTCTTCAAGCCATACTTTCACATGCATGGTTTTTTTTCCTCCCCCCTCAATGGTTTTGCCAACTGTGTTTTTACCTAGCGAGGGACCCTGGGCCATTTGTAACCAGCTCACCATACAGTGGCTCCAAAGATATGCTTTATTGTAGGAGCTTTTTTCAGGCTTTTTTTTTGTTTGTTTAAATTAAGAGAGGAACATTTGCATTTGTCAACTAAAAATACCAAGGGGAAAAGAATCTCATATGAGAATAAATAAATAAATGTCAAAGGGGACAACTTTCACATAAAGATGCCAAGGTACACACAGAAGACTTCTCACAAAATGCACCGCTGTTCAACTACATATGCTTATCTATTATCACAGGTTTAGTAAGCAGGAAATATTAGATTCCCCTGTGAAACATTAAAATATTTACTGATAACACAAAAGGATTCTTGGGTAATGAGTGAAAGCATGAATTCCCACAGCTAGTGCAAAACAGAAAAAAGGGGATGGGGGAAGAGGTATTTGGCTGGAATCAATGCTTCAGAAGACTCCTCAGTATATGATTCCCTTGGCTATGTTTTCTGTGATATTGCCAATATTTATTACTACCAGGAAATGCAAAGACAGAAAAGTACATCCAATAGTCACATCCCATAAGCATCATCTAAAAATTGAACAAAATTGGTCATGCTTTCCCCCGCAGAATATCCTCAAACTGATCCTGCAGGGCTACTGACTCTCCAGTTTCTTATACAGTATCTGCCCAAATAAAAGTAAGCCGAGGTAGTCCCTGAGCCTCTCATGCAGATTTCCATGGTCAGGACAGAGAAGCACCACCCCGACAAGTCCTGCATGCTAACACAAAGTTACATATTTTTCTACATCAATTAAATTGATGTTTTCCCAATTTTGATGTTCATGAAGATGCTGATTTTAGTGAAACTGCTTTCCACTGGAATTCAGTACTGTAAAATCTAGCTAAGACTGTCCTCAGTTCTAACAAGTTTTGGTCCTCCACAAAACATAAGGGGAGACCTATTAATGTCTACAGGTAGCCTTAAAACAGTCCCCTGCACATTGACATATACCACAGGAAAGGTATATATAGGCTCCCAGGAAAGTTTCAGCATATTAGCTTTGGTGCAAGGGGGTGCTAGTAACAATACTGTTAACCTGAAAAAAAGGTGCCTGGTTCCAGGTTGTTATCAGTTGCTCTTTTTAAAATACGGTAGAGGTAAAAAAATTACTTCTCACCATTCAAACTCATAATGCAACTCTAAAGCAGAGCTCTATTTAAGGGATTTTCACCCAATTATCCCACTGTAAACAGTCAACCGTAGTAAAATACTAATAAAGCGCCAAATGTTTTAAGTATTTCTGATACCTAGAGTTCAAGCATGTATAGGAAACAGACTGTCACATCACTGCCTGCTCCACAAAACATTAAAGTCCTTAGGATGGTGTAATAAAAATCCAGTTACTAAAGACTTCCATGTGCCCAGCAATTTAAAGCCTACCCTATCCATACAATTGATCAATTGATAACAACTTAAAAAGACATTTAAAGAAACAGATAAGACAAACTTAGAAAAATGCTTCTGCAGTTCCTTAAGATTTTATTACACCAAGAATATCTTCAGCCTGTCAACAGACACCAGTCATCCAAGAGCTGAAAGATTACTGCTCACCAGTAGTGGTGAGTGCTCATCTTTCACCTAGTGGTGGAAAGCTTCAAATAAAATAGATGCCACTTTTTAAAATATCTCAAAAATATATAATTATTTGCACAATTTCACCCATTACAAGAAACAGGAAGTGTCAACTGAAGCTGAAGGCTTAAAATCCAGCAGTTAAGTCAAAATTCATCTGTAGCACAGTGAGCCACACAGTATGTTCCTGAAATTGTATTACGTCCAAAGCAAAAAGAGGTTTGACTAATCTTTTGCGAGAAATTGGAAGCTTAACTAATTATAAACACTTCTCCTCAAAATATTAAGCAGGCCTGCCAGTACAATTTAACCAAAGTCTCATTTTTATACAATCGGGCACACACACAACATACAGACTAATAACCGTTTCCCAACAATTAGCCGCGAGTGAACAAACTAATATCCTTGGCTCAAGATTTCCCTCTCTAGTAACCACATTTAAGGAAAGTCAGATGTCAACCCACTCTGGCTTTGTCAGGTTAACAAAACAGGAGAAAGCTGAGCATTCTTCCATTAACAACACCCTCTCTGCCAGGTATCTCTAGGTGAAAAAGCCTGGGTCCCAGGAGCATCAGCTCAATTCTAAGTGAAACAATCTTCTTGGGCACAGAGCTCTAATCTATCTCGGGACCTTTTTTTGGACAAAACTTTTCCCACTGGTGGGAAAAAGTACCAGAGTTTATGCTCCACTTTTCTAACAGTTTCAACACTGTATTAAAACCTATTCTGAATATTCTGATAACCAACTGATTAATAGTTCCTTGAGAATAAAAACTAAGGAAGTTTGGTTTCCTATGGATTTATGTTTTATGGTTGACTGAAAGCCATAGCTGAGGCTTTTCCCGCCGGGAGGGCATTTAGACAGACACTCTCCCACGCAGAGTCTCTCCAGTGGTCTCGCAACACGGGATCTCTCGCTGCAGCTTTTTCCTCTCATTTCAGGTCACTGCCAGGGTCTCCGCTTTACCCAGGCAACCATTCTCATAAAACTCAGGGGACTCAATTCTCCAAGACCTCTATCCTATGTCAAATTTGAGCTAAAGATTCAAAAACCACAAAGACCCATAGCAAGATTTATTTTCCATGACAAAGCCAAGTTTAAAATGCTGATGGTTCTGGACCCAAACGCACGTCGTTATCAGATCTATGCAGCTGCACCATTAATAGATCCTCTGGAGGCACAAGGGAACTGAACAAGGTTATTTGTTATTTGTATGCTTGTTTTAAAATATTTTTATTTAAATTATTTTTAAACAGAAAGTTAAGCTATTTAAACTTGTACTGAAGGTCTCCAGAAACCAGAATGCAAACCAATGCCTGTATATACTGACACTGGGAAGGTGGGGGTGGTAAGGGGGGGGGGGGGCGGGGGCCACAGTACTCTAAGTATATCAAGAGACATTAATGGCCTCTAGTACACTATGTAGATAAAGTATTTGTTACAAAGTATCAGTGAGTCAGTGGATAGCTATGTTTTGTATTTATTACAGAATTCCTGGGTAGTCTACAGAAAAGAGAACATTAATATTCCAATATGAAGGAACAATAGGTATGTGCCAAGACAAACAGGCACGTCAGTTTTACATAGTATACGTTCATTAAATATCTTTTCATCATGCCTTATGATCCCATTCTGACATATGCTACCCAGGTCAGCTCACAGAAACATTAAAAGAGCATAATATTATTAGCTACTAGTCTCCTTCCGTGACAATGTGAAGTTCTCAAATACTCAAAAATAGGAATTAAGTGAATCATGTTTGCCAATTTCCTTTTTCCGATTTATTACTCCAGTGACTGATAAAGAACGGTTTACTGAAAAATAATTTAACTAGTGAGAGTAAATGCAAAAATATTTAATATCCCCAAACTCCCGTAAACTCATTTATGTGTTAGCTACTAAAATTTACATGCAATTATAGAGGGGGATGAAATAATCAGCAGAACCCACAAAAAAATTGAAAGGAACTATGATGATTGAAAATGTGAATTTCATAGAAAGATAAATATTATTCTTGTTTTCTGAACTCTTATTCTTTTTGCTAGCTACTGAAGTCCTCTTGTTACAACTGCTTTTTACTTTGGACTCATTTTTTAACAGAAAAATCAAACTTTTTATGATATCAAGCTGTTGTATAATATATGATACCTTCTATAACATTACGACTATTTTATATAAGGATTAAAAAGCATGTTTATTTCAGAATCATAAGTGTATATAGCACAAGGTCTCCATACTTAAAGGGAAGAACACGACGAACATGAAGTGGAAAGCATGATTGTAGGAAGCCTGCAATGAAGACAAGTAAAAAGCAGCCAAGAGCTGTGAGATTTCACAGAATGACCACATCTTAGACATGATCGAAGAGTCTTCAGTGGCCCTGTTCACCTTCAGTGGTTGGGTAACAGTCCCAGAATGAGTGTTGAGGACAGCAACATTAAGGAAATGTTATCTGAATCTAAAGAACTTGGACATACAAGGGTAGCGATCTTTTATTCAACCCTCATGGGTATTTCCAACCTGGATCAAACTGTTTATAGGCAATTTGTTCACCACATTCTTTCACACCTGCAAAATGGGAATAACACTGCTTTATCTCACAGGTACGTTGTAGTGTTACATTACCTGTATGTTTGTACACCCTCATCTATCTGTTATAATTTACAACAAATTACAAGGTTTAAATGTGTTGTACCCAGCAACACGAGGTACTAGTACCTCAGGGCTACAGCTGTAGGTAACCATATTGGTTTTAAAATTTCTGTATTAAAAATTAATCCTTCTTATGCTATCTTAAGTAAATAGTTTTTAATGTGTATATTGGAAATATATCAACACTGCCAGGAAAGATACAGGAAGACAGGTAAGAAAAAGTAATCACAAATCCATGGAAGTAAGCATACCAGCTGAAGAAGCAGAAGGAAACACAGAATCAACACATTTAAAACTCAGTAGGTGACTTAGAAAGAAAACAACCCCCCATTTCATGTCAGACATCTGTAAGCAACTAATACTGTGCCAACAGACAGCCCCGAGTTTCGAGGGGGAAGAAAAGGAGTGGGTCCAAAGCTAAGATTATGTTTACTAATCTTCTGGCTTTTCATGTGTCATCACCATAGAAAAACTAGTTCAGCCTTCCGAATCCAACCAGCAGTTCTAACATTAATTCCTGTTGGTTTTTTTTCTTCCCCCAAGGGTTTTTCTCCCAGAAAAAAGTTCTTCTTCCAGAACATATGTGACACATGGGATAGCGAGAAGGACAGGCTGCCTAACAATTTTTACCACAATAGTTCGTTTTGAAGACAAGTCTTTCTTCCCCCTACAGAAACACCACCTTTTAATGAAATCCATTAGCACTGCTTTTTGTGATCAGATCCCAGTTGTTTGCATGTAATACGCAGTGCAATACAATCACTAAAATAAGTCCCAGCTGTAGAAACACAATGTTATGCTGTTGCTAAAGTGTGTTGTACTGATAATGAATGGTCGTCTATGCTTTAATCTGAATAAAGCTCCCAACTGCTCTGCCTCTCCTTGCCAAAAATTCCCCTTCCTCCTCCAGACTGTGGTTGCATTCCAATTACACTGCTGATTGGAATGAGCCTGCTTGGGGGAGGGAGAGGGAGGGAGACAAACGAACGCCCGCACACACACCCCTCCTCGCCTTCAGATGGCTGGCCCTGGGACCCAGAAATTGTTTGGGGTGTTTGAACCTATGGCTGACATGACGTACTTTTCTCCACGTTGTATAAAACTCTTCCTAAATTTATTTTATTTTAGAAAAACGACGGGCAAACAGCACACCACGCACAGGTTCCAGCAGGATAGCTCAGTACTTTAAACATTTCTAACAAATTCCTACTGTTTTCTTCCATTGTTGGCACGCTACCGAGAAACGTACATTTTTCTGCTTGCATTCCCTCCTTGGACCTGCCTAAATTCCCACACGGGAAGATATAAAGCAGGAGGTCTTCAACTATTCATGAAACAAAGAGCTGTAAATAACGCCATACGGATTTGCAAATACAGCTGTTGAGGTAATAACTTACTCAATTAAGGTTCTGAAATAGAATTGTTTATTCCAACTACTCACATTAGATTTTATTTTACAATGAATCTGTCTGAGGATTTTTTTAGTTTTCATTTCCTTTCAAATTGATTTCTTTTGAAAGGTATTTTTTCCGCAGACGAACAAACTAAGCAACAGAAGACTATCATAAACTAAGAATTTACTTTCAGTTAATGAAATTTATGCATCTTAGAAGATTGCAATCCATTATTGTCAAGAAGGGACACACAAAGATAGGCAAACCTAACAACTACGTGTTTTACAGGTGCGCAGGGGCTCTGAGTAAAGGAGGTACTGAAACATGAAATGGGTAAGAATGCAGCAGCTGACCATTATTCTAACCATGATCACTGATCAACAGGAGCCAGAGGGTTTCATGTTGCACCTAACAATAAAGAGGGCTGCAGCTGTTCCTCTCCCAAATCAGGTCTAGCAATCACATGGATGCAAGGTAGATCAGGAAGCTGAACTGGCTTAACAGAAAATTAACCTTCTGGGGAGATGGATTAGTCTGCCATTGGCTCCAAGAGCTGCCTTGACTGATCCTGCAGTCACGCCGCCCATAGATCTAATGCAAAGGAAGTGGCAGAAGCACATGGCTGCAAAGGAGGGAGGATTAGCCAGACTACCTTTCTGAGGGCAACTTGCAGTTGCACTGTAAAAGTGCACCCCATACCAGTGAGTTTTTCAGCAATAAAACCAAAATACACCCCCTCATATTTTCGTTTTAACGCAGACTGCTAATTTTTCCTCCTCTGTTGTGCTGTTCTAGACATTTATTTAAAAAAAAAAAGAAAAAAATTAAAATTGTTTTTTAAAAAGCAGATTGTTGCCATCAGTATACCAAAATAACAACCTAACACCCTTCAGGGTTTCAGAGACACAGTCTTAGAAAATATCTCTCCATCCAAATGTTTACGGCCATTTCCCAAAGCACACTCAGAAGCACAGAATCAAAACATTGTGGGGGGCCGGGTGAACCCAGCACTTCTTTTGCAAGTATACACACAATTGCTTTTCAGGCTGCTCTATTTTACTGACTGACAGCTGCTCTTCTCAAGTCTCACAAAGCACTAGAAATTTAGAATAACCTAATGAGCTCTAAAGGTCATACAAAACATGTAACGTGCACTGAGGCTGGCGTGTCCTTCTAAAAAGGTTTAATTATTTTTCCCCAATTCCTTACCTGAAATTCAGTGCTACCCAAAGTAAATCTCTAAACAGCATTCCCTGTAGACCTGGGTGAGATGAAAGGCCCGCTTAGCCACCCCACTGCCTCCTCTTTTCTGGGAGCAGTACAGAGGCAGCAGACGCAGAGAGGAAGGTACCATATGACATGCACAGGGAAGCCCAGTTCACCCAAGGTCACTGGACAAACTGATGCTGCTTTCAGACATATTCTACTGGGTTAGATTAAATATAAACACTCTCCACCATCCACTATGTCCCTGTTTCTGCAGCAGGAAAGCACAGCATGAGCACTGCCTTCTGGAGCAGCCAAGTAACTCTCAAACCAGCATCACTAGCTGTTTCACCTAGGTACCTTTTTCTGATGTGAATTAGGAAAAGCATAACATGATCCCTTCTGCCCCCAGAGCTATGGGAGCCAGGGCAACTGGGAAGGCATGGTAACTGCTTCAAGAGGCACAGCTCTCTTACCACGTACACTTACAGTTCATACTGGTAGGAAACTAATTTCCAGTACTCTTTCAGAATGATAAACCTAGTTTAAATCTAATGCGAATTTAGAATCATGTACCAGTTCTAACTGTCTTACTAGGAACATGCGTTAGAACGATTCAGAAGTACTAATGAATTTTTAAAGTGCTATTAAATACTAACCTGCCAGGTTGAAAAAAAAAATACTCAACACTAGTTCTAAGTGACATAAAAGCACTATTGCTAGGCTGATATCCAAACACACGGCAGACAGCTTTAAAATAAACTCTTAAAATTTGTATTAGGATAACCCTAGTACTAGAAAAGCACGTTTAATAAGAATTTCCTTTAATAATTTTAAAATTCTAAATTGGCCCATAAACACATTTCTGCAAGCTCAACTTCAACACAAGCCAGATGCTAAATCTTTAATATACTGCATGTAAAATGAAACCCATTTCAAAGGATCACATGCACCTGCTTACAAGCAATGTCAGTCAGAAATCTGTGTCTCAACAAATTAGAACTATTCCTCTGAGACTAAACAAACAAAAGCTCAATAACCAGCATAATCAAACACCAATATGGATTATCCAGATGTGAAAAATGTCCTAATAATGCAACATACTTCAAATCACTGCAAAATACACCATAAACTAACACAGTAACAGTATATTTTTCTTTCCAACATATTCACTGTATTAAACTCTGCCTATAAGAGTAGGTTGCGCTTTGACTGGATTTAAAATTGAAGACCCACATTACTTGCATGCAATATAACTCGTGGAGATTAAAATTCAAAATGAAAATATCATGCATTTATGACAGAAGAAATGTTAATAAAGATGCATTGCATCACTGAATATAAACAGTTAAGCCAATAAATCATTCATCTCAGGCAATAATAAAATTCTGGGACAGAGTCTCCAAGGCTATTTTAAATTCCTGTAAGGGGAGGACAACACGACAGCGACTCAAGACTCCAGCAGTCTATACCGGGGACGTCTGAATGACTTGTGGACACAGCCAGATGGAGTCTGCCTAGATTTGCCATGTTTAGACTCCTGTTTTAACATCACGATGTCTACTTCACAGTATTGTTTTACTATAAACAAAAGGCTTCCTTTTCCACTTCTCCTCCCTTATTCCACTCCAAGCCAAAAGTAAAACAAAACACCACCCCCCCTTTGAATTCTTCCTTCAAGCAACTAATGCATTCACATTTCCTAGATTCATTCAGTGATGGGCTTACTGCCACACACGTCACCAACTCTATTCATGTGTCCAGTTTATTTGATACGCCTGTCAAGAAGTAAAGGAAAGAAATCATGCTGCCACTTCTGCAATGAAGGTAGCGACCCTCCCCAAGCATTTCTAATCTTACCGTGAGGGTTTACAAGTCTCTTTTATGGCTGTTCATGTTTGAAACAGTGAAACTGAATATGCAGATGCAAAACCTTAAGTTTGTTTTGTTTTGCCTTTTATTAGTGATATACCAAATACTTAAACTGAATTTGGATGATACAGGATTAAACCATCCCCATCAGGGCTCTGTAGAGGCTAAGGCATCAGTCACAGCCTCACACAGTGAGAAAGAAGCAGAAGTAACACGTGGGAAACTTTAGGAAAACAATGCTATTGCGAATATTTGCATTTCCTGGTTTAGTGTGGATGGAGCCTCTCAGACCAGCCAGGATGCTTCTAATGCATAACTTTCATACACGAGAAATTCCACTTCACTTCTCCACCCTACTCCAAAATGGCCTAATCCTTGCATCTTCTCCATTTTTCAACATCCAAAAAGCCACCACCGTGCCATTAAGTCATCATAAATACACCTCTTGCAAAGACGAAATACTATGCTGGTCAGAAGGGCAAACATAAAATTAACAGCTATTAGAATACTTTAAAAAAGTCAGCAAAAATCCGTTTTCAGACCAACTTCAAAGTTATCTCTTCCATTTCTCACATTTGTAGTAAGCATAAAATTGTATTCCAGTAAACAAAATCAGGACGGGAAACAGAAATCTATTAAAGGTAAATTAATCCACCAGCTTTGCTGTTACATTTGCTGTACGATCCTCTCAATTATATTACCTTCCTGCAGTACTAAAAACATAATTCCCAATAAAAACCTTTTAATTTAAAGTAACATTACCAAGATTAACTAATCTCAAACCTGCAGAGGTGATTACTATATGCAAGTACGAGTGAACTGTATTACGAGCATTAACTCAACCATCATAGAAATACAGAAATAAAATACTATTTAAGAGCTCAGACAAAGATAAAGGGGTACTCTTATATCAAACTCTGAAGAATCATTGTACTAAAACCTTACCTCAATCCTTAAAGACTTGTTTGAAATCCCAGCAGCTATTTTTTAACCAAGACCCAGTTTAGACAGAAGTGATTATTCCAAAATTATCAGCTTGCAAAATAGAGAGCACAGGATTCTTCTTCTGAGGATGGGTAAATAAAAAAGGTAACATGGAAATTTACCCATATATTCCTCAGCTTGTTTTGATAGGAACAGGGACGGGGGGGAAAAGCTAACATGAGAAACAAATTACAGCTCTGTTCTGTCTGATGTATTTCATGCACCTCTGAAAACGTGCTGGGGGAAAGACATGCTAACAAGAAGCAGAGCCCTCGGATTTGTTTCACTGCAGTAAAAATCTCCACCCTCTGAATGATCTATAGTGGAGGCAACAACAAAAGAAATTCATGATCTAATTACCAAGCAGACAAAAATGCCCTGAATTTTAAAATGGGATTCAGACAGGAGGCACCTGCAACTAACCCAGACTCCTGGGTAACAGGAACTGTAGATTTCCAGACTGCAGGACCACTGCCATCTCTGTCGGGACACACTCACACATTTGATTTAAACAGGAAGTCTCAAAATTCTGTCTCCGCTACAGACGTGATCCTAAGGGGACACTGGTACTGCTGGGGCTTTCCTGGGAAGAGGCGAAAAGAACCACTAAGGGAGGGAAGAAGGAAAAAAAAAAAAAGACACCAAAAGCATGCACATCATTTACCGTTCATGAGTAATTCTCATGCCACCCTTCAGCAAAATGCTGTAAATATTAATTTTATCAACACTAACAAGAAGATTGTCAGCTGCTTTATAAGAAACAATTCCTAAAACACGTCAACAGCTAATGTGGCAACTTTTGTTAGGGGGGAAAATAGTAAATTCTAATATTTCAAATTACAACTTGAAAGAGTTATTTTTATTATTATTATTCCCTGATGAACAAAACTTTATGTTACAGAGTTCACAAGGATCGTGATTTCTATACTACTGCTAGCAAAAATTGCTAATTAAGCATCTGCCCTTAATCTAAACTCAGCAACATTTTCTTTGACTACACCTGATGTACCTGTCTCCTATTATATGGGAGAGTACAGATGCGTGATGCACTCTTTACATCCTCCTGCATTATCATGAATATCCACAACTTTAGACACGGATTCTCATCTGTCTCCCTGATAAGATGTTGATCCTGCCCCTTTCTCCTTTAATGCTTTTTTGGGAAAATTATTTTTAGTGCAACGCTTTTGACTCTGGAAACCGCCTCCCTCTGGACCTTGACCATTTAGCTTCTGCCAGAAAAACCCAGGGTCAGCAGAAAGACATGTGGACTATATGTACACCTTTACCTGGATACTAAGCTTGCGCCTCTGATTATGCAGTTCTGTCTCCACCTGCAGAAGTGTCATACCACGTAAGTGGGGAAAACACCAGATGCTTAAAGGAAGTACACACAGAAAAGCAAGACATCACCATTCATACATTATTAAAATTCTCATGTACCTCAGCCCAGTCTTTTTCCCCCCATCAGATAACCACGAAGCCTCATTTCCAGGAGGTAACTGTGTCAATAGACTATACAATTTATAAACTGATTTAGTTGAGTTATTGCAGTCCTTTAATATAAACATTCAGTTTAGTTTCTTTGTGTAAACATGTGTTCTACAGATCAAATCCAAACAGTTTAAGAAGCTGCTGCTGTTAAACAGAGATGAGCTAATTGGATAAGCAATCCTATTTATTTCAACAGAAATAAAGCAACTTATATTAAAGCCCCATTTTTCTTGTTTTGCTTTGTTTTTACACAAGTTGCTTAAATTAGTCAAATCAGTACAGTTTATCTACTACTGTAAGAATATAAAAGGGATTTTAAAGAAACAGACCACCAAGTGATTCAGGTGAAATGGCTCGCCAATATGTGAAAATAAAGAATCTCACCCAAAAAAGCTTACCATGCAATTTAAACTACAACTTCAAAAATCTTTTGGGAAGATGCAACGTTCAAGTGGTGAAAAGACAAGAGTTGTTTTGAGAAAGAGGAGCACATGGTAGAAGATAATAAGCAGTACAGTGTGAAAACTAAGAAAGATAATGGGAAGCAGGTGAGACTGAAAGGAGTATAAAGCTGATTACATTAATGTAAGAAGTATAACACTGTGAATCAACACTCGTAGCAGTATAGCTAATGAGTAAAAATCCAGGAAGGTATTTCCAAGAAGTTAGATGCCTAGTAATAAAATCCTCTACAAAGGCAGAACAGCTTTCAAGCATAATAAGCATACAAGTACTTGCATTGATCTCAAACTCCATTCATGAGCTTCAGAAAGTCTAAGTGGACACAAAAGGGATTTTGAGGGGACACAGAAATGGAAAACCCTTGTTTACCCTGGTGTCTTTGGCTCTAGAAACCCTCATCCTCTTGCAGTTCCACTCACAAAACGCTATAACTCAATATCACTTCTGGTTTCTACCATTTCTTATGTGGTTGCACATGCAAGGTAAGAGCAAGGATGCCAGAGGAGTCTTCACATCCATTTCCTAGGCACACTGCTCCTTGGATATCTCAACTGCTAACTGAGTGTAATCACAGGCCCCCCGCCCCACCCCCCCCAATAATTATTTGCTAAACAATGTATTAATTACCAAGTAAAATAATTTTTCTTCTCACAACTATCTTCTTCAATCTCTATTTAATACCAAACACCTTCCAATGACCTAATTCCTTTTGTTCTCTATCATCTACATATCTTAGAGCCAATATGACAATTTGTATTAAATAAAACAAGACCAGAGACATAAAACTCATCAACTATATGAGAAATGAAGGAAGAAAGAGGGCACAAGCTTTTCCCCCCACCTTTACATTCCTTCAACTAGCTTTGTAAACCATACATCCCTTCTGCATTGGTTATTAACAAAATGTAAGAATTCACAAATATACTACCTGATTTTCTTTGTGCATTCTAGACTACAAATGGCATTGTCAACATTAAATAGATACAAGTTTTTAAAACACTAAAAATCAAAATGCAGCGACCACCTTGGAACTGGCATGCTACATTAAACTACATCTCCAGCTAATCATGTATTTGCACTAAATATAAGTAAATAAACTAGGCTAAGTTGGTTCACCCAAGTTCTGCCAGCATCACTTGTGTCGCACTTGTATTCCAGACACCTCACTAAAAGGCGATATTGCCAAAGGGTCACAGGATGGGAGTGTTTTTAGGATGCAGGCAAACATTTTGTGATTTAGCTAAAAGTCAAAAAAGTACCTAAACGCATTCAAACTTAACAGAAAAGAAATTAGAACAGACAAGCAAGCCTCACAGACTTTGATCCTAAATATAGACTGCTGTTCAGGAGACAATAAAAAACACAGGATTGGAGAAGATAAAGCGTTAATCGCATATTTGGTGGTTTATGAGCCAAGGCAGTCTGAGGTTTAAACTGCTTCTGCTCAGTGCTCATCCCATTCAGAGACGATGAATCATTTCCCATTTGGCAACACTTCTGCCTACAAGGCTGTCTTCTGTGAGATTTCTCCTGTATCCTTGTAATAGGTTTGCTAATTTAGTACACCTGACTTTGAGCACAAGCTATTGTTGCCAGCTGTCAGACTAGACCTCGTCCTGTTTATCAGACACATCTAAACCATCCTGTTCTGCCCCAGTCATAGAAACAGAACACTTTTTGCTAATCCCAGGGCAGTAAATTACTTTCTAATATCCTTGTTTTTCTTACTCTGCCAGAATACCAACACATCATAGATTTAAAGCAACAGCAAAATCAATTTATCCACAGCAGCTGGGCTAATACCAGTTTATCCAATAACCACATTTTTTTAGTCATATTTGCTGTTCTAGTCATTCTGTCCATGAATTCCTGAGTTTCAGCAGTAGGTCTGACTACTTTAAACAAAGGTAATATAAGCTCCCAGGGAGTGTATTCTAGTTTTTTAGGCAGGCCTCCACAGCTCTTTGAAAGAGAAATCAGAGCAAAACAAAGTATTAAACACCTCACACACACTAAAACATTTCCTCATTTTCCCCAGGGCTTTGTGTGTGCAAAAGAAACTGCATTACTTTCTGTTTATAAATATTTGTCTGGACAGAAGCTTAGAAGGGGCAGCAGAGGAAATATGTGGGGTTTATTTTTGGGGGGTGGGGGTCTATGTTTTAGTTTTTGGGTTTGTGTGGGGTTTTTTTGTTTGTATGTTTCCCAGATTCTCTGTAAGCAGGTTAAAAAAAAAACCCAACAGTTTGTGTATGACATTTTTACTCCCAAACAAAAACTTAAGTCTTTACATTGTAGATTTATGTAAGCACACAGATGCAGAAAAGCAGGCTCCTCTCAGGTTTTACACACTGCCCAGAATTCCTACTGCACTTCAAAAAGCTCTCTGTGTTCACAGAAACACATACCCACATATTAGATGCTCTTTTGATATTTTTACTGTTCCAAATATTTTAAAACTCAGTATAATCAACAAAAATATGAGAAGGTATCCACTCCACTAACAAGAAGTTGAAGTATTTACATTCCTCTCCACTTCTCCATTTTCAGGGGCTGTGGAGGTGCTCACTGATCTCTAGCATTCAAATCTGGCTTTGTCAATTCATGCTGAGCAGTCGAGGAAGTGCACCTGGACTCTTCCACCTGGGACTGACCGGGAAGGCCAGGCAGACGCTGCGATTCAGCATGCAACAGCCTTTTACTGTGAGCAGGTTCCACATCACCCTATGGTCATCTTCCACTAAATTTGTTGCCAAAATTAAATTTAACTGTGTTGGCCTACTTGTAGGCTAGCAGATGATCCCTGCTAATGTCTTTCTTCATGACAATATCTGTAAACATTCAAAACAGGCTGATGCCCTGACCGGTTTCAGGCAGGAAAAAAATCAAATAATTGTAAAATAAGAGAAATCAAGAGCACAAACTCCACATAGGAGAGAGGGGAGAGATCATTTATACTATAGGTAACACAGATTGCTTCTAGGATATTAATTTAGGGAGGACTGCATGAAAGGGCACAAACAGCACTGTTAACACATGGTATGAATGAGAAAAGCAATTTCCTAAAACAAGAGGAAGTGAAATGCAAAAAACTTGTAGGTGCAGCATAAAAACCACTTAGAGCAGTTGATAGCGACGTAGCAAACCTACGTGAGAAGATTGCTATGACGCAGTTACATACAGGGCATGTCTATCTACGGGCAATCAGAGTAACTCTCTGGGGGTTTGCTGAACATGCTCTCCCGACCCCACCCCAGTAACTGCTCAGCTACTGCCACCACCCTGCCCTTGCAAAGGGGGCACGAATCTGGAACCACCTGCTGCAACCTCCGCTGCAGAGCCAGTACCCATTTGTCCTGGAGGGGCAGAGGAAAGGAACCTGTGAAGTAGAATAAAATCTTGGGATTTTAGGAAACAGAGGTGCAGTCAGAACAAAGAACAGAACTGAAAAGCAGTATTGTTTCATTGCCCTACAACAGCTACACAGCCAGCCTAGTCCCCTAGAAAGGCTTTGTTCCCACAAAAGGAAAAAGACCTATATTTTTTTGTTTCACAAAGTTTTTCTTTGTAACATTTGAAATTATGAAGCAGATACTGTATTTCAAGTATTATTCATCTGCACAATTTAAGCTAGCCCTGAGTAATCATTAAGGAAAGGTATTCGCCAGGAAAAAATAACCCAGAATATATGATTCATTCACCTCTGAAACAATAAAACAGTTCACCATAACAAAAATAACTATATTGTAAATACTTCAATTAGAAAGTTAAAAACACAGCAAAAAACAATGAAGAAACCATGCCATTAAAAAGCCAAATAAACATGCATATGTGTGCAAATAACAAAAAATCTTGTTAGAGAAAGGTAACTCCATAAAATACTGTTAACACTGTATCTGATGGAAACTATATTCTTTAGCTATTTAAGTTAATAGTCTTAAAACAACAAAGACACAGCTCACCTCTCAAACTTTGACAACTCACTATTAAGCTGATAAACAGATATTTATTTCAGCACAAAGGTGATGCATGTAGTGCCTCCGAAAAAGAAACAGACGTCTAGCTCTGGAAAGTTCAAGACAGTAACATCACAGGGACTCCCAGAGAACTCCCTGGGAAGTAGTTAGGCCTTTAACAGACCTTAAATCATGAAAAGGGGATCAGCTGAAAAAATCAAGCATTTAACAGCTTTATAATTGCCCAAAGCTCAGGCAGGTGTGAAAATGAGCAGCTTTTGGGGAAACACACCCTCATAGGAGCAGACATTTCAGCCTTGTATCAATTAAACATTGGGGAAGAAAAAGAGCAGCGCTGTTAAGCATCAACAAGTTAACACTGTACAAATATGAAAACAGTTTTAAAAGCTCACTTTTCTTCATGGTTAGACAATATTATGTGTAAGTTTACTTAAAATGAAACCTTGCAGTTTCACATTGTATCAGTTAATTTATTTTTAGTTTACTAAAAAATATCATACATCTGATAGCACTCTTACAACTTCTCTGCACTTTGTCTATATATAGCCATTTTCTGAGGAGGCCTCTAAAAGAAACTTCAAATAGAACACAACACCTTTCTCTTGCTGGAGATACACCTGCCCACTGCATTTAATGTCTGATTTTTTTTCTTCACTGTTTAAATTCTTTCACAGACTCATATGCATGTGTGTATGCAGCAAATAGAGTGAAGATCAAAGTTTCTCACAGCGCAGGCAACTCAGTAAAAACAAAGCACAGCATATTATATCAAACCAATCCACTAACACAGTAAGCTGTTTCTGTACCAATCCAAAACTGTGTAAAATTAGAGGACCCCCTCTTCTAAAGACAAATCTTTACATACAATGCAAGATCTGTCAGAGTACACACGTGATGACTGCCATAGCTTTCTCTGTCCATTTGATATTTAACATATTTGTATTGACGCCAACTAAAAAAGGTCACATCTTTCACGCAACTAACTCATCAACAAAAGATAACACTTACCTGAAAAAAAATATTTGCTGTACCTCAAAAAAATTAGTGAATAGATGGCATGCAAATTAGCCAAGGAAACATCAAAAACTACATAATTCAGTTATTATCACATATTATTTAACAGAGAGTCTTCTGGCGCTTTTGCAGCAAGAAAATATTAGCATTAATGAAGTGACCAAGACATCACATCATTTCTTAGAATCATAGATTGTGTTTATTTTTAATTCTCAACTTTGCTAAAAGCTCAAGAATTCCCTTTGTTCGACATGTAAAGAGTAATTCTGATCTTACCTGCAAGCTTTTCTTAGAATTATGTTATGAATCATGGCCACTTAGAAGCCAGCCCTTAATTCCCTATTTCTTCTGTACAGGATCAAGGTGATAAATGTGTGGAGCAAAGGAACAGATGGGAGAAGCTTTGGGGTGGGTGTTTTTTCCTGTTTGTTTTTAAACTTCGATCCTCTGTCCAACTCTAACTACCTACATTCTTTGCATTTGTTACACATCTTAAGTTCTTATAAAGCACCTCTGCTGCAGATGACAACTTCTTCCAAGTAATATGCTCAAATCAGTAACAATAACATAGCACTTGCAGAAACAGCATTCCCCAGTTACAAAGCCAAGACTCCGGGCTGCCCCTGCGACCCGGTGTCACGTTCACTGCCACAACACTAGAGTCTGGGCACCAAAGGATTTCCAGCGCCTTATCCTGCCAAAATTGGTCTCCATCACCTGCCCATTTGTCCCAGACAGTTCCTTGTTTCAGGACACTCCCTTCTTCTCCACCCTCACCCAACTTTTGAACCCTCTGTCCCCAGCCATTTGTTAAGCCACACACTAATTCTTACTTGTCCGATAGACACATCTGCCTGTTACCCTGCCCCTGTTTGATAGTGTTTCCGCCCAAGAATAAAGGATTCAGAAGAACAAAGGTATTTTAAAAGATGTGCAACATAATTTTAATCTCCTCTTTGAAACTGGCTGATTTTTAACAGAATCTTCCCAGAATTCAGCCCGATTTAGCTGCTCAGCATGAAAAATTTCAGCGTTAGCAGGCTGCTTAACAGCGACTGAAAAGACAGTCTTATAATGGGAATCACTAACTATAGTTGGCGTTACAAGCTCCAGCTTGGTATTACAAGTTCAACTACAGTTATAAATTCCACCGACAGCGAATAAAAAGCAAAGATGTGCAGACAGACAAAGCAATTCAGAATTGTGTTCAAATTACATGAGGTAGAAGCAACTGCAGGAACCAGTGCTCCTACTCACCAGGCTGCTGAAGTGCGAATGCAACATCCAAAAGGGTCAGGCTGACCAGGGACAATTTTTCTTTTAATTTACTGCTACTCCATCACAGTGACGCAGGGTTTGTGCAGAACAAGTGCATCTCCAGTCTTGGACCGCACTAGGAAGAACTGTTTAAATGTAGAGAGTGAAGTTTCTAAATTTAAATAAACTTACAAAAAATATAAAGCTTTTGAATGGATCCAAAGCACTACCCCGCATAGATTAAGTTACATTACTCTGATGCACAGGAAATAGCTGACTTATTCTACAGGATGAACAATTCACCAGAGGAAAGGAACTTTCAGGAAAAATGATAAATATTGTAATGAGGAAATCCAAGGCACATACTCACAATGCCACATTCAGACTTCACAAATGAACAGCAATTTCTTCATGATCTCTTGCCCACAGAAGCAAGTGAGACATAGATAAATATAGATACATGGTACCTCCCCAGGCAGAACAACCACTTGCTGTTAGGGAGGAGAACCAAAAACTTTACTGCCTATCCTTTTAGATGGGACTAGAGAAATTTTAACCTCCTTTTACCACCCCCTTGCAGGACAAGTATTGAAGGAACATTATGAACTGTGGGAACCACTTAAGGAAGGGAGGAGAAGACTACACAGATATTTTATTTTATGACGAGCCAGGCACGAAGCATGTACTACTGAAAATTACTGTAAGTCACTTTTTCCTTAAAGGCCTTCTCTTTTCCTGTTGCAGAAGAATGTAAAACCCAACATTTTACATCATCCTTCGACCCAGGTCTTAAGCAGAAATCCCAAATATAAAAGATGCTCACAAAAGGGATACAATGCTGCATGACATCACAACTTCAGGATAAATCCCAGCCACTCCTGCATTAGTACAATCACAAAGACTTAAACCCTTTAACTTTTTGACAAAAAGTACACATCCAGCTGTTTAAGGCAAACTGGAATTACTGCATGGCATCCTGAATTTACAGCTAGCATTTGCTTCTGTAAGAACAGAGGGGCATTTCCCCTGTGCAGCAGCAATAAATAGGTTGAACAGAGGTCAACAGCAATTGTTCCCCATTCCACACATTCATACTTGATCAGCAGTTTATTATAATATTGTGCAATATATACATTTGAAGATTCTCTTCACCAGCACCTTGGGCTTTACCAAACATCCAGAATTGCTAGTTAGACATTTAGAAATGTCACATATATGACCCATTTGAAACTATGAGATGGCACTTAAAACTTTTACAGTTGTTCACAGGCTTCAATTACCAAGAAGCTTCTGAAATAGCAATATAAAACATTTTGAACTTTCTACTAGAATCCTCTAAATAAAAGCTCTAGAAGATTTCCACTTTAACATGCATTATAATCTTCTTTAAAGTTTGGTCAACTAATGTGTCATACACAGTGAACCTGGGCTTCTAGAAGCCAGTCATTTTTAATTTCATAATTAGTAATGGTAAGCAAGTGCTCTCCAGCACATATGAGGATGAGGTCCTTCATGTCCATTTAAATGGCATACTTAGCCACACATGTATTTTGTATCTCTTAAAATATATGTACTAATATTAGCATGAAGAAGATAAATGCTCAGTATCTGCAGATTTCCACATTGAAAATGCAATCATTGCTACCTGGCTAAGAGCAGTGTTATAATCTACAGCATGAAACACAGGAGACAGATTTCTGTCTGGTTTAGCCCAAGTACAGGAACCCGCATTTGTTTCCTGCTTCCACTATAAATTGACACAAAGCCTGGTATACTTATAGCCTCTTCACGTCCTCAGGCCAGCTCTTGAACATATTTGCCCTGCTCTGTCCCGTTTCAGCTATAAACCATTATTTTAATAAATCCATCAGGGAAAACAGTGGGTGAGAGCTTTTTCTCTGAAAATAAATATTTATACACATCATAAATTAATCATTTCAAGACAATATAAGGTGAAAACTTTCTGTTAAGAGTTGAATTGAAGAATTATCTGATATAAAACTACCTAAATGCTTGGCACAATTAACACTATGAATTTCTAATTCCAGGCAGTTAAGCATGAAGGTAATTCTATGCCTTTTATCCAGACACGTTTAGTTCCTTTGCACATTTAAGGATTTTTTTTAAACCATGTTTCTAAGTACTCTAACCCAGATACAACTTTCTTCCCCCACCAAGAATAAAAGAGGATTCATTTTAGTACATTTACGTTTTCCATGAAAAATACCTGCATGTAGTAGACTACCTTTTACTAAAATGAAACAGCAAACTTTTACTGAGTCCACTCCATCTACTTTCCTCATGTCCTGTGATATGCACAAAGCAGCAGTTTCAGAATTGCACAGCTTGGTCTTTATTTGTGTTATAAAGAAATCACCGAGTTGGCTCAAGTTTTCAGAAAATGCCTCTAGTATTACCAATGCAGATTCCCACCTTCAATTAAATACAAGCACAACTGCATCTATAATTGAATTTATATATGTATCTATCTATAAACTCCAAGATATGTTAAAAAGAAGTATCATTCAGATATAATTAGTTATGACTCCATTTAACTCCATCGGTAATATGAAAATCTGGGTCAAGGCAGAATGGAAATGAGTGTACGTCACTTGTTTAAAACTATTTCATGCGATCAGCCAAGATACGCCCCCAATCCCACAAACAGCCTGCTGTTCTGCAAACACCTGGCTGACTTAAGCCACCACTCACACACACGCGCCAACCCACAACAGTCCTTCTCCACACCCAGTTAGAAAGAAAAAGGGGGTGAGAGGAAGAGGTTGATTTTAACTTGGATATATTCCTCATTCAACCCCATCCGACAGCAAAGGATGGAGCAGAGGGATGTGTGCAACCCAAGAAACGGTGCTGCGCGCTGGAAAGCTTTACTATGGCATTGTCACTCCAATGTTTGCGGCACAATGGCATCACACATGGTAATTTAAGCACAAAAGGTACAATCTGGGTACATATTTTTACTGTGACCTGTAAATTACATAGTCTGTACATGCTCTGCATATTTGAAACAACTTAAATGAATTTGTTATAGAAAGGACGCAATGAACCAGTTTACACTGACAACACCAAAGCCATGGTTGGAGTGACTCTTCCTTTCTGCAAGACAACAATCCTTCCAAATTGTGTTAAATACATACTGGCCAAGAGTCATTCCAGAAAATTAACAACAGGATATAGCCACATGAACTCATATACCGCTACTTTTTCTTTCACTTTCAGAATTTTGAAAATGTGAATAACACTTCATCTAAGCAATACTTTTTGCTTGCTTTTGGGGATATCAGTCTTCCTAGTCTGATTTGCCTGAGCAGCAGCAAAAAATGTATTCTGCTGGTGAAGGGTCTAGAGAGCAAGTCTTATGAGGAGAGGCTGAGGGAACTGGGGTTGTTTAGTCTGGAGAAGAGGGGGCTGAGGGGAGACCTTATCACTCTCTGCAACTACCTGAAAGGAGGTTGTAGCGAGGTGGGGGTCAGTCTCTTCTCCCGGGTCACTAGCGAAAGAATGAGAGGAAGTAGCTTCAAACTGCATCAGGGGAGATTTAGATTGGATATTAGGAAATATTTCTTTACTGAAAGAGTGGCCAAACATTGGAACAGGCTGTCCAGAGAGGTGGTAGAGTTGCCATCCCTGGAGGTATTTAAAAGATGTGTAGACATGGTACTTCAGGGCATGGTTTTGGAGACATGGTAGTGTTGGGTAGACAGTTGGACTTGATGATCCTAGAGGTCTTTTCCAACCTTAATGATTCTATGATTCTAAGTAGAAAAAAAAGTAATTGCCAAGAATCTGCAGGATGCTAAAATACAGCTCATAGTGTAACACAAATACGGCATGTAAGAGAGAACTGAACCCGAATCACCCTAAATGCATAGTCTCAGACTGCCCAAAATAGAACCATGTTTTCTGTGGATTTAAACTCAAGAGGAACAATGTTCATGGGCAGAAAGTCAAAAGATAGTGGCCCTAAATCCCAGCTTTACCTGGTTTACCCTTTTTATGATCTTGACCATGTCTATCCTCCATTCTGTATCAGTCTCCCCACTTAAACTCAGATGACAATGCTTAGCCAATATTGTCTTGTGCTTTGCTACCCACAGATGAAGATTTCTTTAAAGTTACAAGCATTCTTATCTATGCTTTCATTGAAAGTATTTAAAGTTTAAGCAGCAAGAAAAAGTCAACAGTCTGCTTCCCCGAACATGCTGTTGCCAAATGTCCCTCAAGATTTTGCTCCTCTTTCCCAAATAGGAAACATGCTCTGCTAATAGCAGACACACACAGTAGCGGCTTTTATATGCACTGCCTAATATTATTGAGATTAATCTTTACCAGCCTCTGAGAAGTCACTGGAATGATCTCAGACATTGCACGTGTCATGAGCATTTGAATTTTAGACATTAAAGCATGCACGTAATAGCCTGCGTGGTAACGTACTCACTCCATAATGTCAAGTCAGACACCAGGTCATCTCATTACTGTGATGAGAAGAGGGAAAACACCCAAAGAAATCATCCACCTTTTTAAACACCCGCAAGAAAGGTCTGGCCCAATGGTGAGATGTCATTTTAAGTAAGATGGCAAAGCAAGGACACACTTCAAAGGCCATGAGATAAAACAGAACAAAACATTAAAAGCTGTCGTCTTTCAGGGACTAACCCATCCACCTTAAGGACACAAAGACAAAATGTCTTCATCTGGGGCCTGATCAGATTTTCAGTGTGATTAACAAACAAAAAAAAAGAAAATAGGAGAATAATTTGTCACCACTAGTTGAGTTCCTCAGCTAAGTTCAGCTACACAGAGAGACATTACAGGACAGCTTAAACTCTAAATGTAACTGAAAAGTACAATTCTAACAATTACTTGCTATTTTTCCACCCCCAGGATTTCTCCCCCCACCCCCAACAGCTTTATTTTTTAAACATTAACATTAGGACTGTCTGCAGATTTCCCACACATCTCCCACGTATGTCCCATACATTACCTACCTTCTACTCAATGCGTACTTGATTCTACAACCAAAGATGAATATTGGGCCTTTTTGCTCTTTTCATTGGAGCTCCTGTAGAACTGTTTTCTACTATGGTTTCCTCCCCAAAATCCTTTTTGATCTTTGTTTTCCTTGCCACGATAGCCCATTATGTATCCTTGAACACAGATACCTAATTTTATACCCAGATGAATAAAGCTTTGTCATATAAACTGATCGCATTGAAACAAGCAGTTGAGACTGCTCCATACAGCTGCTCAGTTGTTTATTATAATTCTTTGGCATCTGTGTGATCCACAACTGATTTATACGTATACAAATACCTATAACTATATACTGTATATATAAAAAGCATACATATACGCATGCACACTTCATACTTCGATTAAAATATTCAGGGCCAAGCATCCATCAATCCCTACACAATCTGATTAGACACATGCCTATTGACTTTGTTATGACTGCGCCAGTTTAATCCACCTACTATGTAATTTATTCATCCTGATTTCTTAAGTACTGGTTTTTGGCAAGTCATGTGTCATTAAGTCAAATACACCTTACATGAAGGAAACCCATTGTTTTACTGTTGACCAAAGCCTACCTAACTACAGGCTGCTGGTAAAAGAGGCAGTCCTGCCCTCTTTTCAGCTTCTTATGTGCATCCCTCTCCTTCAATGCAAAAACCTATTTTTTGTTCTTGGTAGGATTAGCTTTCAGTTCATCATGTAGCTACACAGTTGCTGGAGTCAATGCAAGGGAGGGCCCAGAAAAGTGACGCCAGGGACTACAAAGAGGAAAAGGGGGAAAAAAAGCCAACCCAAACCAGTACTCAAATTTTAAACTGCCCTAAAATTGCGCTACCATTTAAGTCAACTATGAAACCATAGCCTTGCTACTTAAAAACATAGGTAGCTACTTTATCAATCAATCAGTAATGCTGTTCCTATAATGAGGCTCTGCTATCCATAAACTTCAGTCCTGCTTCCAACAGCACTAATGAGAATTTAAGATTTAGGTTAACCACTGTTTTCAGTTGTATTAATTTCACTGTTAGATTTATCCACTGCAAAAAACAGGTTTGGAAATTCCACATTATTTTGCAAAACTCAGTAATATTCTGGCTTTTTATAAATAATACATAATATCTTTCTCAAGAAATATTATTAGCATCACAACCAGAGTTTCTGTGAGTAATAAAAAAAGGACTTTCTTCCTTCAACACTATAACCTTATAGTACAGTACCACCTTTGTTCTGTAAGAACTGAATAGACAGTAGCATCAACATGAGAGAGGGTAGGGCAGAAGATGAGATGCTGTCCATTTTCTACAACACAAGATTCAGTGCTTTTATTTCCCTAATTAGCAAACCCTGCCAGGAAACATGAAAGCTTACAGTTAGGAGGAAGAAAACCAGATCTAACCACTCTTCAGGCCTACCTCTGATTCTTTACCGACAAAACTCATCCAGCTCATTCCAGTTTTATCCATGGGATATTTATTAACACTTCTTAAAATACTGTGTAGCTGTGCTTTGTGGCTATCAAAGTATCTTTACTTGTTAACTATCCTGACACAAACCCTTGCTATAACACGTGAACTAGAATTCACGCACTAACCTTTATTCAACCCTACATATTCTAGTCCCCGTGCAGTTTTTCAGACTTCAAACTGATTTTAAAATATATCTTTCTACTTGACAGAAACAACCCTATGGACTTCACTCAGATAACTGTCATTGATATTGTAAGTGAAAGCAGCCAAATGTAACTATCTTAACATTACACAATTCACAGATTAGGACATAGAGTATTTACTGAGCCAGACAGCCATGGTTGTTTCTCAGTTTTTGGAGGAATACAAGATCAATGCTATTCAACATGGGGGGTGGAAGGAAGAACAGTACATTCTGCCTGAGAGTATAATATATTTACAAATCCACCAATTCAACACAACACTGAGAAAAAAATCACCATAAGAGCGGAAGGGGATGACTGTGCTTGCAGCTTTTGTAGAACTCAGATGTACTCAGGATAGGACTAGATAAAATGGTGGTAAAAATGTCGGAGTTGAAGGAACTCTCCTTATATTACAGCTTCCTTGGATAATGTTATTACAAGCTGCTAAGATAAATTTTGGAGGAGATCAGTGCAATTCTAGACTTAAATTACATCGCCTATATTTTAATTAGAAACAAGCGCTTACGCCTCACACTACAGGTGAAGTGTCATCAGAAGGTATAATCTTTGGATTAACAATTATCCAGCAATTTTCTAGCTCAAGATTGTCCGAAGTGCATTGACATATGTAACACTAAAGATTCAAGTGATATTTACGACAGACAACTAAATCTAGGAGCCAAAGAATAACCTTTTATAAGAAATGTATAACACAGATGCACTGTAAACCAAATAAAAACTTACTAGAAGTATGCCACCATTGTGGTTTTTCTCTGTTATGGAACCCAGACCTAAATAAACTGTTAAACACTTAGTGTAAAGGTATGCCAAACATTTCTCAGAACTTTCTTAAGGTCCCAACAAAGAATCAACCTTTTTTGCAAAATGAGGCCTAGGTTAAATATTTTATTTGGCTCCTCAAGATGGACTGAGAAGTTGGGCACTAGCTCCAGATCAGTTCTTGGACTCACATCAAACATTACCCTGTCATTTATCCAGTCAGTCAAAACAATGTTTTCCATCTAAACCTTTAATGTTTATGTCCTGAAAAACTGCTAATTGAATCCAGTTCTTGAAATTCATTTTTTAATCTATACCATCTAATTTAGAGATAATGAACAGAAAAGATAAGTATTATACAATGACTGCAGAATTAATCCTATAAATATTCAAGCCAAAACAGAAGACTGCTAGTTTCGTACAGCCAAAGAAAATTAACATTAAATAGCATTTGTCAGTTCAAGAATAAGCTTTTAAAAACACTGGATATACAGATTCTTTTAATTCCAAACAGTTTTAGAATTCAAGAGCCCTCAAACTGCTTTTCCAATCAAAAAGGGTAATCAAAACCACGCAGAACACTTAAAACTATTCCTAGGCAAGAACTGACAACATGTCAGCTGAATTAATAAAATTCAATGTTTTTCTTAAATATGCAAATCTTCCTTACAACAAATGACCTTATGTGAAACAACACACAATTAGCTAAAGCATAAAATACCTCAAGCCTTGTTAATTTAAGAAATAGGCCGATGTTTCATATAAGCTTCCAAGTAACAGAACTAGTACTCGGCAACTGCAAGAGCTGCTAACCCTGGAATAGTCCCTAGAAAGACAACTTTGCCAGTGTCCCGTGCTCTGCGTATTCCCTTCCTAAAATATAAGATGACAAAAAACCTCAGAAACGTTCCCCAAGATTGTACCTGCTTCTTTTGGGGACTGACCACACAACTAAAACTCAGTAGGTAAAACTACTGCCTGCTTCTTGCTCACATCACACTCCCCGTAACAGGCTTATATTGTCACAGACACGAATTCATTATATGCTTAAACCTTAATAAAAATAAAATAAATATGAACCAAAATAGAACACAAAATCCAAAGGTGAAAGAGACCACTCCCTAGACAGTACTTTCCATGCTTTTACATAAGGCTACAGACCATTTTTAATGTTTCAAAGATAAGCAAGCCTGAGCACTCACTAGTCAGGAAAAAAGTATTAAAGCACTGCATCAACAAAGCAATAACCTGAAGAGAAAGCTACAAAACACTCTGTAAAAACAAGGCAGTACTGTTCCATGCATCAGTCCCAGCTACGCTCATTTTAAGAGTTTTATTTCTAAGTATAATATACAGACACTCACAAATCTCCATGAAAACTAGATTACAAATTTAGTCCAAGTATTTCCAAAGTAAAACATAAGCAGATATATTTTACTTTCCCTATAAAAGTAACATGCTTTGAAAAATCAGTATGAAAGCACCTCTCTTTATTAGGCATTAAACTGGAACTATTTCGCATACACCTAAAGTAAAGATATCAACACTTTTAATATTTTTAAACACATTTGTTTTGCAAGCTGGTTAAATACACTATATGCAGAGAAGAGTATTTACAGTGCTACCTGTTATTTTGTAATTGCTTACCTTCTCGCACTGACACTTTAGAATACAAAATATTGTTTTTCTGCTGCGAGGACTTACAATACTTTGAAATAGCTCTTTTCTTTAAACACTCCTGTATTCTTTTTTTAAGAAAACTCTAGCAGAACTTCCAGGATTTTTTTTCACTATACCTATTTACCTGGATTCTTTTAAGGAAAACCCATACTTTTAAGTATTTTAAAACAACTTATTTTCCTTCCCAGCGTGCAGGTGAACAGTTTTTATTATATTTTAAAATAGTAGAGGTCAAGTGGTCTTCTGAAAGAGAGCAGCGGACGGCACTCTACCAAACGAGCTGTGTACAGTCCTAACTGAGGAAGCTGGCTTTCACATAAAAAAAAAAAAGAAACAACAACAAACAAAGAGATCAAAACAAAGAGCGTGACAGTTTCTTTCGAGTTTACACCGAGAAAACGAAGGAAAAAAAGAAAACAACATGAAAGCGTGTGGGCGCTGGGAAGGCGGCCGAGCCCGCAGTTGCCCCCGCCGGCTCCCCCGCGCCCGGAGACCCCCGGGGGGCTGCGGGGTGCCCGGGCCGGGCCGGGCCGGGCGGGGAGGGCAGGCGGGCGCCCCACCGCCCCGCAGCCCCCACAGACATGTTGTTTCGGAGGCGCGGACCCGGCGGCAGGGCAGAGGGCGAGGGAAGGGCTCACCGCCTCCCTCCCTCCTTCCCCCCGCTCTCCTCCCGAGGCCTGAGGGGCTCCGCCGGCCCCAGGTTCAACCTCAAAGACACATGGAGGGAGCCCGCTCCCGCCCCTCCAGCTGGGCTCTCCTCGCCCCGCTCCCCCGGGAGCCCGGGCTTCGCGCCCCCCCCCACAGACCCCGCCGCTCCTCGCTCCCTCCGTCCCGTCCCTTCCCTTGCCTCCCCCCTGCCCGGCCGGCCCCGCCGGCGGAGGGCGGCAGGCCCCGGCGGAGCCCGCCCGCTCAGCCTCACCTGTCAGTCGCAGCTTGACGGGCCCGTTCCGCCGGGCCCCTTGGTTGGACATGTCCCCGGCCGCTCCGCGGGCTCGGCGCTGCCTTGCCCGGGGCTCCCCCTGCCTCTGGGTCCTGGAAGGGAGACGGGGGGAGGGGAGGCGCTAATGGAGTCGGGCCGGGCGCTCAGGGCAGCGGCGGCCGCCGGAGGAGGAGGAGGAGGAGAAGCCCGGATGTGCCCAGCGTCGCCATGAGCGGGGCCGGGGCCGAGGAGGAGGCGGAGGAGGAGACGCGGCCGCCTTCCCCGCTTCCCTTCCCTCGGCTTCCCCGCCCCCTCGCCCGGAGCCCGGGCGGCGAGCACAACAAAGCCGGGGACGGAGCCGCACGGCGGGCGGACGGACGGACGGACAGACAGACGGCCGCCTCGCCTCGCCTTCCCTCCTATCCCCTCCCCTCCCCTCCCCGGCCCGGCCTGCCCTGCCCCCGGGGGAGGCTGCCCGCCCCCGCGCCCCCCCCGCCGGGCAGGGGGAGCCCACCCCGCCTCGGGGTCTGCCCCGGGGATGCTGAAGGGGGAACCGCGTCAGGTGGCGGCGGCGCTTGGGGTCCTTCCCGGGAGAGCTGGGGGGTCGGGAAGGGCGGGGGTGGGTTGCCCTGGCTGA
The DNA here is from genome assembly GCF_963921805.1 of Phalacrocorax carbo. Taxonomy (NCBI): domain Eukaryota; kingdom Metazoa; phylum Chordata; class Aves; order Suliformes; family Phalacrocoracidae; genus Phalacrocorax; species Phalacrocorax carbo. The sequence goes on from NC_087528.1 coordinate 5,694,553, forward strand.
GAGGAGGGGAGCGGGAGACGGGGAGGAAGATGAGGGTGAAGTTGCGTGGGGGTTGGGACAGGAGAATCAAAGGTACAAATGGGAAAAGACCACACGGGTGGGAATTGGAGGCCGGGCTGAATATGTGTGTAGTCACGCTCAGGAGCGCTGCTCATCGGGGCAGTATTTCCATGGACAGGGTGTGACAGACTGGGCCTGGAAACTGTTAAACTTTGGACCGATTCGCTTCTTATCTGTGCTTCGTAGGAATCAGCAGCCCAGTTCTGTGAACTGCAATTCTCAAAATAATTTAAAAAAATTACTGAAAAAAAAAATACTGAAATGCCTTGCATCCACACCGTGTGGCCCAATTTAACTCCCATCCCAGAGGAAAGGTGACTTTCCAGAGTTTTCCCAGCACTGCAGCACACTTCCCGTGAGGGGAGGCTCCATGCCGCAGTGGGAGTTGGGGGCAGCTTTCAGCAGGGCCCAAGGGGCCTCTGGACGGTGGGAAGAGCTCCCAGAAAAGCTATGAAGGTTGCCACGTTTTACCTCAGAAGACTGAGCTAATAAACCACACACCTATTCGTGCTAACAACCTTACTAATGCTCTGTACACATCCAGTCGTGTCATTGCCCAGGCTTCTTCCTGTTGAGGCAACCTGTAAAGTATTATCATAAGGGTAGTCATAGATTAGGATCCAGCCTATGGATCAGGATCCAAATGCGTGATGGAAAGAAGACCTGTGCTTCACAGGGTTTATAATGTAGCTTCTACACAGCCCAGGAGGTTTACTTGCTGAAGTTGCATACACAGAACTGACCTATCAGCATGTGTTGAGTGATTCCACCTTGACAGAGCTCAGGGCTTGGAACTCATTAAATCAAATCCGAGATGACAAACTGGTTTTTTTTTCCCACTTGGAAGTGGGATGTGGTTCTCAAAAGATTTCCTCCCTTGAAATGAGTCCCCTCCCCACACTGGGTATGTGCAGACCTACATCTCCTTCCTCCCAAAGTGTTTCTTAAGCACCGGGTTCTTCCAAGTGGAAATTTTCAATGCTTCCTGCTGCGGTGGCCCTGCTGTTCCAATGTGGCTTCACCCAGGAGCAGAGGAGTCCTGGGATCATGACTGGGATTTCTTTGTTGCACAGGACTGCATCTGTTGCCTGTGCAATTGCCTGTTCAACGCATAGCTAGCGAGTGTTAGAGACAAACCTTTCTTTACAGCATAGCTGGAGTACAAGAAATAATGCTGATTCATTGCTTAGCCACTCTTTCAAGCAAACAGAATTTGAAACAAGTCAAGTCTAAACTTCATTTACTACAAAACACAAGCACACATATCTGCTGAATTTATGGCTCATGCTGCACTGAAACAGTTAAAAGATTACTTTACAATAGTTATGTAAATTCACGTACACCTCAAAGACATTCCAGGTGTCCTGATTCCTGCATAAAAGAAAAAAAAAAGAAAAATCAACCTTAATAACTGAAGGTCATACTATTAAAGTTTCAGTCTGTTGCAAATTCACATAGCCAGGTCATTATCCTTTTCTAAAACCAACTATATAAAGGAAATGGCTGATGGCTTGCAAATATTGCAACATTACCTGACTGTTGCTAAACGGAACACAAAAACAAAATATAAAGCCACTTTTCACATACTTAACATATTTCTAGGTTACTCTAGGTTTTTCCTAACACGTGATTATTATTTGTTTCTGGGGTCTTGCAGTGCACTCTGGGCCCAGCATTCAATAATTCTGATGTAATTTGACAAAAGTATTTAAGGTTATGTTAAACATAGTACTCCTTGCTACGTGATCTTTCTCTAATGGATAACTAGTGTGTCAGGCATTAATTGCAATGCCAATATTTAAAAAAAGAAAACAACCTATTGGGATCAAATATAGTATTTCATTACTCAGTAGGTATATGAACATTTTAAGGCTTTCATTAAAAGTGTTTTTTAAAGGTCATGAGGTATAATTAGTTTCATACTGCTTTTCAGAAAGCAAATCGCTGAACTATTAATTTTTCTAAGGTTTTTGGACAGGCTGCTCACCTTTCAGAGAAAATACTGCGATATATTGCAACTGTTAGAGCATTAATTGACAGTTTGTGCATTTGGGTCACTCTATAAAACGCACTGGCTGCAAGATTGCTGCTGCTGCCACACAGTTTTTTTTAAACATGCACAATATTTGATTGTATTTATTTATTTTTAAATAACATACATGACTTGGGCTTTTTTACTATTATATCCAAAGTGTATCAGTGACACATAAGGAAGTCCTATACAGAATGTATGTATTTAATAGCATGAGAGAAGCAGGGCTTTAGCTCTCATTAGCACCTGCAGGCATGGTACGTGTCCCATTTAGGTCAGGACCATGTTGTCTCTTGACTGACATAGGTAGAAATGACCTAGATCAGGTTGCACTTGGATAGACAGATGCACCAGATGCAAGCTGCTCGCTTCTTCCCTTCTGGCTTTGTATAAACATTACAATGACTGCAGCTTGGATGCCCTACAGATGTGTCTGTCCCATCGTATCTCCCAATTCTGTAGGGAAATCAGGGGTTTTATTCATTGCTCCCCTTCACTGAGTAGAATTGCCAAGCAGCATTTAAGAGGGGCAGCTCTGTCAGGGATCTGTGCAAGATCTGCAGTGAGCAGAGGTCAGGAAGCCTTGCAAAGCGCCAAGAACTGCAGAGAATGTAGGAGACCAAAGATACTGACGGTACCTGATGATTGAAAGGGCTACTTTTCCAACAAAAGAATTCCACACAAATGTTATGATCCAGAGTTTCTTATGCCAGTGCTATCCCCCAAGTTCTCAAAATATTCTCAGATTAACAGAACAGATACCTTGTTGATCCTGCTTTAGGTTTTGGAAGCCAATAGTTTACAGTAAATTCTGTCTTTATGCGGTTCCATTTCAAGGGTCAGAAGGGGTTTCATGCTTTATAGTGCTGATCTTGTGAGGTAAGCAAGCAAATGTCATCATTAACTGTTGACAAGTGATCCATGTTTCACTCTAGGCTGATGTCATTGAGCAACAAATCCTTTCAAGATGAGGTAGCTAGCTCAGATCCGGAGGGAAGGGAGTGCCTTGCATCACCCTGCAGCTCACTACTTGGACGACAGCCTCGCTGCTGGATGCCGGAGGGAGTCCCATCCAGTCTTCTTCAGCCAGAAGTTAGCAACTGAGGCACAGTCTCAAGGACTGCAGGAAATGTGCAGGTAGGAGGTAAGTTCAGGCACCTTCATGACATGAACAGGGCTGTAGAGCAGTCCATAAGGACAAAATAATTTAACCGTTGGTATCATATTAGTGAAACTTTGGAAGAAGTATTTAGAAATACAAAAACTTCTTTTGTTCTATGGCTGCAAAAAAAGGGCTTTGATTTCTTGAATTTCCCAATAGGAAGAAAAAGAAGGCTTTGCATTCACAGACATTTCTCAAAGGATTTAGTGGTTTTGGACACTGGGAAATGTGAACAAATATCTTTAACCAAATAGTGTTCATTTTCAGAAGAGGAGAGTTGTAGTTAGTTTTTGGAGGTGGGGTCCTCTCCATCATTAGAAATGGAAGAGTACACTGGAAACTCATTCCTCAGCATGTGGTATGTGTTCAAAGCAAATCAACATGTAAGAATTACATTCCATTTCTTTCTGTATAGAGGTTTAATCACACCACATTCCTTCAGCAGTAATGAGAGTTGGCTGGTGTTATATCACATTCTTGCCCAGCTTCTGTGATGATATCAAGAAAGCAAGAGAGTCCTGCCCCTACTGTTAAGCCTTTGTGAGTAAATTAAAAGTTTAAAACTATTTTCCTATTATTACTATTTTAAAGAGATTTAAAATTATCTGCATTGTATTTCTTCCTACTAGCCATAATTTACTAAATTTCCCAGAGCCTGAAGTGGTTGAATTATAGACACCACCCCTGGAGATCTTGGAGTTAAAAGACAGACTTGATCAGAAGAGAATTACACCTCTGTTTCCTTTTTCTCTATGATGCATTTCCTTTGTTTGTGCAACCGTTAATGCTAAATGCCCTTTTTTGCCACCTAATGGTATAGTTCTGAGAAGAAAAGTATTATAGAAGTATATACTTAGGCAACCCCATTAAGATTTATCAGGTCCAATTTCATCTGAAAATAAATAAATTTTAAATATTGACGAATATCACATCAATATTTTTCTTTTTTTGATAAAGTTTTGTTAACATTGGCAAAAAAAAAAAAATTAAAAAAATTGTGAAGAATGATGAACATCTATACCACCAGTGTTCACTGCCTCTTAATTTGCCTGATTAGCTCATTCCCGTTCAAAGCATTCCTATTTATCGCTTTGCAAAACATGATTTTTAAGAAGCCGTAGTTTGTTTGCTGGCCAGTGTATTATACTCTTCACTAGCATGCACTGCCTGTCGCAAGCCAATTTCCACCATTAACAGCAATGGTCTTCAAAGCAAGGACTTTCTCTTATCGTGTTAATACTGTGCTTAAAAACAAGTAGGCCTTATCTAAATTGATGTCTCAACACAGTACTCAGTAAAACAGAGTCATTAGACTAGATCAGCAGCCTTGACCTGGTCCATCAACATCTTTGCTTGCAACAGGCGTCATTCTCCTAGTCTGCCTCTTCGGCACAGGTTTTTCTTTTAATCCTTCTCTAATCCAATCATAACTTCTTACTGTAGCAAAGGTACTTCCTAAATTCATTGCAGACCCATCACATTTTTGTCCCGTTCCTGAATGGAATTCTGTCCTCTGTGAGGACAGAATCTCTTTCCTCACCCATTTCTCTTACCTTCCCTGCTGCTCTTCTGTACAAAGGGATCGAACCCTACTGAAGTTATGTATAAACTGCTTCTGCATATCAGGAAGAAAGACTACGAATAGATAGTTTCACTTTGTACAAGATTCCTTATTTCCCTTTGCAGAATATGAAAATTATTTCATTGCTTGTGTTGCTGGTGTACCGAACAGACGACATTGAAGTATTCAGATGCACATGCTTAAATACCTGCTTTAACTCTGGCATCGCTGCTACTCGGAGACAAAGAGAGCTAGCCCAACAATGGAAGACATACCTATCAGAGTTATATGATGAAGAAACATGTCTAGACAGGGGCTCTGGTTCTCACTAAGACTCCTTTTGGCATGCAGAGACAATGTTTATGCAAGAGGTCAAGATTCAATCCATTTCTCAAGCTGTAGCTTGAGATGAAGTTTTCAGGAGAAGAAACTAGGAAGGAAATCTCCACCCATATGCTGGCTACTGAAAAAGAGGACAGAAGCTTGGAGCAGCAGACACCATAGCCCTCTGAGACAGGATGTGTCTTGGGGAAATGATGTGTCTCTGAAGGGAAATGACTGCAGCTGTGGCTACAAAAAAATGCATGAGCTCCCATATCACAGGATTTTCCAATGGTTAGTCACTAAGATAACTTCTAAGTCCATCCATCCAGAACAGATTAGTAACTGATGCACAGATATTCCATGCAGTTCTTTAGCCATGTTATTTTCTCATCATGTCCTGCAGGACAGCACTATCCTAATGCAACTTTATAAGAAGAAGAAAAAAGGCAGATTTTAAAGAGACAGGCATTGAACACAGACGGAAGAGATGCATTGCATTATATTTTATTACAAGCCAGAGGCTAAAATTCACTTTCTGAAAGAGATAAATCTATCATGAGAAACCATGTCCTGGTGCTTGGGCAAATGACTAGATTACACCCGTGTTCCAGCCCCATTGTCTAGCTCAAGTCTACACTGTTCTCTGCTGTTGGATGTAGTGTCTCACAACCCATGACCTTAAGACAGGCTTTGCACAGCATTTTTAACAGCCCAGCACAAAAGGCAGAGCCTAGCTTCAGTCTTTAACATAGTGAAGTATCTTAGGCCTAAAATATTTTCCCTGATTTGTCTTACATTCAAAATCAGTGGGAATGCTGACTCAAAGTACAAACTAGACCTTCAGAATTCCTGGGCCAAAAAGATCTATTTCTGAAAAATATTTCCTTGATTCTGCCACGATTTCCACTTATTTACCCATAAAGGACTGTTGATAATACGATTTCTTTACCAGACTTTTGGATGACTGGCTTTGTCACGTGCTTTCAGAGTTACATGCTGAGTATTCCAACTGAAATTACTAAAGTTTCCTGAAGACTGCACGTTCCCTCATGCAACTGCTCTGCAGGACTTTCTCATGTTGCTTTGTGAATGAAGCAACTGTAGAATGTCATCCTTAGATTTATTTGGCTGATATAAATAGGTTCATAAAAGACCTTACAGAATAAGACAGTTAGAAACAGTCTCCTCTGAGTGACATGTATCAAGAATTTACTACTGTACTACAACATCTGTCTCCAGATATTGTCTGATTCAACTTGACGCTGTGTCTTTGTGCCAGTGGTATGCAGCTTAGACAAATGAAGTGTTATTGGGAAGACTGTCAGCCCAAACAAGTATTTAAGAGAGCTGACATAGAGCACTGTTTTTGACAAGCTGTATTATTTAGCCACTAAAGGAATACCAAACCTTCTCTAATCTTTCCTATCCCCTGTGGCCCAGCATCAATTTGAAATAACAATTCTGTTGTCTCCAAAAGATGAGCTGTAAAATCTCCTATATTGGAAGCCTCTCTGAGTCTTAATTATACTGATGCTGAGAGGAGAGTGCCACTGACAGTGATGCCAAAAGCTGACTCAGTCCTGCTGCTATAAATTCACCCCTTAGACACTGTTGATCAACAGTGATACATTGGAAGGTAGCTGCCATGTCAAATCAATCTCTTGGTCTGCCTAGCAAACATCCTGCTTGGGCCGTAGCCACTATTTAATGCTTTGGAAGAAGTAAAAAATGTTCTATGATGCACCTTCCATCCATGCAGCCAAGGAAAGCAGAGATGCTTTACTGACTCCCAAAAAACCCTAGAACATTATCTGATAAGACTTAATACTTTGGCATAATTAGCTTGTTCTCATTGGCCATTGTTACTTATCTAGATTTCAGGGATTAAAACCTCATGTTTCTAGCTTTACAGAATCCCATATATGTCAGGGGTTAAGATGAGGTTTTCAAGAGGGCCAGTGTATCCCATTCCAATCTATTGTAGGGCCTGTGGCTGTTAGAGGCAAACACTGATATGGATAGGCAACGAGGCTGGCAACAGACTCCTCTGCCTGTCTAATGTTGGCAGAGAAAGTAAGCATCTTGAGGCAGCGTAAACCGCTTAAACAAAACAGCCCTCACCTGGTAGTTCTGATTTTCCACATTTCTTCAAGGAAGTGGAAGTTTTTCATGTCTCTCATACAAGTTGCTTCCAAAGATTTCCATTCAAGAGATGTGATTCATTCCAGGAGATTTATCAGATTATAACAATATTGTGTACTTCTACAGGTAACGGAATCTGCAAGGTTCAAAGATAAAAACAGCTGACAAAGCCTTAACCCCACAAGATTATTATTTTCTGCCATGGGGAAGCAACCACTAGGGTTCAGAATGAGCTTTCTTGAAATGTGTGTACCGCATATACTCACACCGTTTTGTGAATTACTGAAAAGAACCCAGGCTAACCAGCTTTCGAAGCACTCTGCTGTGTCTTACGTTAACAAGTGTGTAGACATTTATAAACACGTTTCATGAAAACTAAATCTATAAGTCAGATCAGTCATGACACAAAAGCATTTGTAGGGTCAATAAACACAAGAATCCCTCTTTTTTTTAAATCCAATTCCTAACACTCTCTAAACTGCAGAAATACCTAACCCATCCACAATCTGCACTAGCTTCTTTTGTGCTTTCTTTTAAAAGAATCACCCACAAGTCCACTGTGAAATCAATTTGAGAGGATTTAAGATAAGTTATCTCTAAAATTATTTCATCTTAAAAATTATAAAGCAAGGTTGCATGCCAGATAAGAACAGCGCAGATATTTAAGTAGGTTAGTGGGTCTAGTGAAGTGCTAAAATTAACCTAAAGCAAAATCTGTCACCATGTGTCTTGAATCATTCTTCTATTCTACTTTTGAAACCCTTTAAAATATAACTGGAAGAAAGGTGGGGGTTTTTTATTTTCTTTTTAGCAGTAGAATTCAGGGGCAATATGTCTAATGAAAGATGTGAGGTGTTGGTTCTGCAATCAGATGTAATCACCCCCCAAACAGATGCATCTAGCTCCTATATGCATATGCATTCATTCACTGGCTGCAAAATTCAGGGGGTTTTGAGCAAACATCATATCTCCTTTGCTCTGCAAAGTGTCTTGCACAGTTTGGTTGCTACAAATTTAACAAACATTTGGATTATATTGCTAGAACGATGTTATGTTCCAATTTGAGTCTAATACACAGTTGGTTGCCTACCAGGAAGTAAGCTTTCTGTTTAGTTAAAATGTTGTGGTGGGTTTTGTTTTGTTGTTTGGGTTTTTTTTTTTTTTTATGTTTATTCCTGGGGTTTTTCTGTTTGTAACTATGGCACACTGAATTCTGTTGACAGCTGCAAATCCGCTGTGCAGAATAGCAGATCAAATTTTGTATTTTGCAGCAGTATATCTGCATATGCTATTGGTTATACCAAACAGAAAAGTTTTTAAAGGTAGTCTGGACAAAAGCTGGTTGCAGGAATGGGCTAATATTTTTTTCCTTAAGTAATTTCTAGGATTATTTGCTATTAAAATTGGTTTTATTAGAAATTATTAGATCCCCATTGTCAGTCCTCCTCAGTCACCTCTTTTTCCTTTCTGAGTTAGTTTAAATCTCGTGCAGTTGTTACCATTCTTCCTCTACTTATGTTTTCCTTCTCTAATCCACGTCTGGCTACAGACTGCAGGTGTTGATATACACTTAAATACAGACGGGGTAATGGCTTCAATTTTAGGAACTGTATAAAACAACCTTTCTACACAGAAGACAGATTCCTGTGTAATTCAAGTCAAATTTTTCAAAGCACTTTTTTAGAAATGGAATGTGGATGTCCTGTCTGTCCCATCCCCCCACCTTTATTTTCCTATACTGGTAATGTTCTCTCTATTGTAAGTTATATGGACTGCAGCAATGTTTTTTTTTCAGCCATTAGGGGAAAGGAAATGACATATGGAGAGAATTCAAGTCCCTCCTCATTCCTAGAGAGTCTATCCAGAAAGTTAGTATGCTGAGCTCCGTCCAAGTGTCATTTCCTGCTCAGAATTGGGAAGGGGAGCTGGGGATGGGAGGAGAGATGGATACGTAACATTAAATTGCTGCTTCTGATTAACAGCAACATTCTGCAAATGATTTCACAGTATTGCTTTGAACAGAATGGACCCTCTGCAGCCCAAATATGTGTAACAATCCGCTGATGAAAGAGCTATTTTTACATCTGTTTCATATAGTGGGTAAAAATGAAGTGATTTGGATGATGGAAATGTGCCTTGGAAATTATTCAAGATTTTCTGATAACTTTGTACATCCAATCTTCCACATGCCCACAGAGCATTATTACATACTCCTGGTATTATAGCTGTTTTACCCCGGTGAACCTGTACACAAAGCAATCTGTTACGGATAACAAATTAGGCAGCTCTCCAGTATTTTTATATCTATATATCTAAAAATCACACCTTCAAAAGATGACCCTGTGATTTTCATCTCACATTGCAATGCAAATTGAGAAAGATGCAAAATAAACTAGAATTACTGCCTCTTTTGCTGAGCTCATAGGTGTAATCCAACCTCTTCCGCAGTGAAATCAGTGCCATTGGTTTTGCTTTAATATGTCAGTCAACTGAAACTCCCTTCTTGATGTATGATTTATACATTTTTACATCACTTCTGGATTTGGCCCATTGTTTTATCTCAATTATTAACACAACATTTTAATGTGGTCAAGCAAGTTCTGCTTAATAGGAATTAACGGGATTTTTCTCCACCCTGCGTTAATTTTTCTCTCCTCATCCCTTAAAATCCCAACTTCACTTCCCTCCCACTAATGACACTCCCTAGGGCAGTGGGTGAACTGCAACCTGGAAACAGGCCATGGCTCTTCCACGAAATCTTCTGGCTTCTGCGGAAGAGCGTCCATTTCCTGGAGCCAGTCTGAGACAGACAGTGCTCTGCAGTCAGAAACAGGACTGGAATCCAGTGACCCTTATTCCACATGAACTGCTACAAAACTCACAGCAAATCAATTCTTTCTTAGCTGTCTACACGCCAAGTTTCTGCCCGACTCATATCAACGCTGTGCTGTGGATCAATAAGGAAGTGTTTTCCAAACACAGCGAACAACTTTGCACACTTGCAGCTTGAGTGTTCTTGTGAACACTTTTTTTCTGAAACTTGCAGTTGGGTTGGGTACAACCTCAGGAGGGGTCACCCTCTGAGACTTTTCTCCTAACACATTCCCCTAAAGGTGAGTCAAGGTTAAGTTTTTAATTCAGGCCAAAGGATTAATGTGTTTCTTATTAGGTTTTAAGTGAGAGTCCCAACATTTTCTTCTATAGGCCAAATATCACCAGTCACAATTAACCTTCGTTCCTTACTTCTCCTTTGAATAACAGTACCTTTCCCCCAAATTGCGCACACTGCCAAAATTTAGACCTGTGCTTAAATGTCATGTCGTACCTTAGCACAAAAGAGAGTCAATACTCCTGGGATAATCCTATACTCTGCAAATGGATAATCACGGCCAGAGGTGCCATGGGTTAACCAGGAGAAAGGACATCAGGATTCCCAGGCTCCAGGTTAATTCTACCAGCTACTTTGTAGACGTCTGTGGATAGATTTCTTGTATCGCAGTTTGCTCTGCTGCAAAACAGATTTAGAAACAGCAGTGATCTGTGTAATATTGTTGGCTAGTGAATTCCTTTTCCTGTAAACTTACAGCTTCTCCTTTTTGCTGACACACCATGGTAGTTCTGCAGAATTTAAATCATTTTGTATAGAGGAGCAGGAAATACCTTAACCTAAGACAATATTTCAGTCTAAATCACAGGGAAATAAAGAATAGATTTCTCCTAATTTAACCATTTCTAGCTTTTCCACAGTTTAAGGTGTTCTTTAAACTGTGGAAAAGGAACAGAAAGGCTATTGAAGAACAGCACTGCAAAGCCTCTGCTCTTTCAGAGCCTAGCATCTTTGGAAACAGCAGGTGGAAGCAATCACACAGGCAGCATCTGCTAGCATCCGAATTTCAGAGGTGGTTACGTTTGCTGAAATCTCAGACTGAAATCTTGCCATCACTCCACAGATAAAATAGCATTAGCAACAACTGCATTCCAAGCCAGTTGATGTCAGCAAGGGTCTGTTATTGTTGCTCTCAGAACAGAGGAGTTGGCAGACTGACACATAGGCCACCAGACATATATTCCAGCCCTTGTCCTGTATTAGGCGTTTGCCAAACAAAGAAGGCTAGCTTCGAACTCTGGCTGGGCAACACACAAAACCCCACCCCCACCTGACAAACCTAGAACCAGGAGCAATAACAATTCTCCTGTCCCTTTTTGCTCCTACCTTTTTTAAGCTAGAGATGCAGTCTAATGGTGACTGTGATCCTAACCTCAGAAATAGTTTGCATTTGTATTAGAATAAGGAGTGACTCACCCCAGTCACTTACAATCACCGTAGATTTTTGCTTGTGGAAATAGGTGCTGCCAAGAACAGGGCTCACTGGTAGTTGGGCCGAACATATTTTTCTTGGATAAAAACAAAGTCTCAGTCCCCATAAAATTAATTATTAAGCTACTGAGCTGTCAGGCATCTAGAGAAGAATTTGCAGCGCTCTATTATTAACTTGGTATATGAGTTAATTCTGAAACAAGTACTTCAGGAAAGAAAGGAGAGATAAAGCTATTCAACAAGTGTTCTGCATTCTCATCCCCTTTTCTATATACAGAGATAGAAAAGTCAAATTAACTGCATATACACTAAAAAGCAGTTACAGCAAGGAGTTGTGTTTTAAAGTAACAGTACTCTGAGGTACCACTTTTAAAAGGTTATACCTCATTTAATATTTAACCTGGTTAAATACTCAGGAGTTCGCACATAGATGTTTTCTGTAACTAGAAGAGGTCCCCCGGTGGATTTTATATCAGTATTTTTTTAATAGGAAAATAAAGGACATCATACCTGAGCCATTCAGGCTGCATAAATCTGCACATCAAGCCCTTAGAAGCAAAGGGGACTCGGCGGTTTCCTGTAGCACCCTCTACCGGAAGATACGATATTTTACAGAGTTAGACATCTAAAATTACTCAAGAATTCTAAATTATGTTTCACAAGTCATTGTGTCATTGCCCTTATAAACCCACAAACATAAAACAGGTGGAAGCAATGATTTCATTTATGAAAGCTGACTTTGCATAACTGCTTTTATATAGGTTAATTCTTTCAGTTCTCTGCGGTCACAGAGAAAATAATTATTTTATAACTGATGCTTTTAGGTGAAAGTTGGAGGTTTGACAACAAAGGACTCATGAGGCTTCACTGCAGATGCACAAAAGCCCTATTTAGTTGCTTTTTCCCCCCAGAACATTAAAGGCTTCAGCATTGCAAAACAGATGGTTCTTTCCACTTTACACAGGTACTGCTAAATTAATACCAGAATCTGGTCCCAAGGGTGTTGCAGTATCTGTAGTGTCAGACTTGTGTTCTGCTCCACAGTCTGGTGCTGCCTGCAGCTTCTTCTGCAGGTGCTGGGTGCCGCCAGCAGCCTCTCCCATTAGCACAGAAGGCTGGCAGGGCTGGGAATGTGCATCACCCTGCATTTGGCAGCACAGGCAAAGAGACAGAAGGTTAGTAATGCTGACATCAACTTCTCAAGCAGAAGATGCAATTGGGTTCCAGTAGCTATTATTCTGATTGTCTTTAAAGATTCCTCTTGTAAAGGTTATTGCTTGCTGCAGCTTTGTTTTGGGGTAAAGAAAAATAAGTTAAAGTGGTACAGTCAAAAATATGAAGTCATCATTAATCAACTCAGGTTATTGTGATTTTTGCTATCTTCTCTGACATGCAAGAACTGCAACCCCCTTGATACACCAGTGACAGCAACATGTGTGTGTCATGACCATATTCTGAGCTGGATGGATGAACTCGTGGCTTAAATAGCCCCACAGAAGTATGCTTATGCAGGTGAGGCCTGAAGTGATTGCTCTGCAGGCAACGTTATTACTGCTGACTATCAGAGCTATGAGTTTACATGCAGACAAATTACCAGCTGCCTTCTGCAACATCATCATCATCCAGCCGTACCCAGGATCCAAGCAAGTGGCTTACACAGGGTCAGGGAGGGCACCACTTTTGCAAGCAAGGTGAGTTGCACCACAGTAACAGAAGTGAGAGCAGCATCTTCCACATTAGCAACAACCCCTTTTTAAAGAAGGCACAGCAGTACAGGAGAATGGCAATCTCAGTTTGGAAAGAGTGGTCCTTTTAAGATCAGGTATTCTTAATAGACAGACACATGCATGTACACTTTAAAATACACTTGAAAGCACACAACCAGCAGACTAACATGTAAGACCAAATCAGATTATTTCATCAGAATATAAGAGTTTTTTTGTTTTGTGTTTTTTGTTTTATTCCCCTTCACCCAATAGAGGCGGAAGCAAAGCCTGGGGGACTGTGGGAGAATTGCCTACACATTAGATTTCCCCCACACCTTTTACTAACAATTGAAGAGGTATCTAACATACAGTACTGAAGGGATGCGCTACATTTCAAATAGAAGTCACAGTCATGAAAAAATCAAGTTGTCAGGAAAACCTGACCTCTCCTGCACCATCATGGAAGGGAGAGAAGCTTAGAGAGCTGAGTCTATATAGTTATTCAGACACATTGACCCTGAGATGTTCCAGTTAATAAAACAGCTCAAAGTTTTTCCAAAAAGCCAGAAAACAGGACTACCATTCTTCTCCTCCCACTGGCCCCAGACCCTTCCCTGCACAGCCACCATTAGAGACAGAGTAGGTTAGTGTAAGTAACAGTTTTAAAAGCAAAAGGACAAGAGATTCTAACCCAAGGCCTTCACCTTTACTCTGTAGGGCAGGCAGCTGCCCCAAGGACATTACTGTGCCCAGGCCACCTGAGCACACTTAGTTGGTTAACTGCTGTACTTACCCCTCCTCCACACTAGCCCTTGGATCATATATATCTTTCCAAAAGGCAGACGGTAGTTTAACTCAGTTATGAACACGGCACTAGTAATCAGATTTCTGTAAGATACCTGGAGAGGAGCAGCAATGCACTTGTTCTGCAGTAAGAGTAGGCTGCTATAGGCAGAAGTTAGAGCTTGGGCTGACCAAGCTCTTGTAAACCCACCATCTTCAGATTGAATGATTCATGGTTCAGTCCTGCATTCTTGGTATTATGTTTTTGATTAACTATACTTACCCCATCAGTCACTTGTTAGAGAACAATTAACACAGTTCAATTTGATGTACTGATATCACTTTATTGACCTTCAAACATAAAACATCTTTAAAAGCTGACTCAGTGTATCGATTACAGCACTGGGTTACATAGAATGTGATTGGTAATGTAGGGGTTCAGAGTAGTGGCTCATGCTTTGTGAAAAGGCCTGTATTACCCACTTGCGTTCTTATACCTGACAGGGACAGTAAGAGCCAGGAAGAAAACAAGTATTTACACATACAGCTCAGAGAATGAAGTTTACAGTTACAAATTCACATATATACAGCTTTGAACTGTTCAAGTACATTTCAGTTGGACACAAAGTGCTACAGGTCACATAAAAACACAGTAAAAACAAGAGGAATATTAAGACAATATTAAGACAAAGAGGTGGCAGTCATTTGTGTGCCAAACAACTTGAAGGAGGCTGCAGTATATGCAAGACCTAGAAGTTGAAAGTGTCTGGAGTATTGCCCTGAATTTGGAAGGTGTAGCTGGCAGCAGTAAATTCTGGTACAACAGTTTGGTCTTCCTCCTCCTAGAAGGAAAAGAAAAAGAGTTTTGGAAGAGCAGTAGCATTTTAATCTAGTAGTCAGTGCTAGAATAGAAAATAGAAGTGGGGAGAAACACCCAAACAATCCTGAAGCCACTTACTTCTGCTGAGAAATACTTCTCGATGAGGGTGGAGGAGGCTTTGTATACTTGTTCATTTTCATGTGACTGGAGAGCTTCAATTTTGTCTAGACCTCCACACTCCTCAATCATGAGGCAAAGTTTTTCAGTCTCATTAATCTTCTCAGCAGCCTGCAAGAGACAAGCATGGAATAACCTCAGCAAAGATGCACGGCACCAACTACTGGAGAGCCATTAGCAACAGCTTCGACAACAGTTGAGTATACTGCATCCACATACCAAGAAGATATTAGATATGGCATCCAGGATAACTAGCACAGTTTTGCTGTCTTTAGCTGAGAGGAGATTCAGTAGGGGTTCAACAACACCAGCCTGAACGAGATACACGATCTGGTCAATTGTTCCACCACTTGTGTAGTTAGTCACAGCCCACACAGCTTCCTTTTGGGATTTGAAATCCCCCTGTGAAGGTCAAAGCAGGGTATTTGAACACAGGCAGGAGTAGCAACAGCAAAAGCCTCAACATAGTAAATACAGTTTGTTTACCTTCCTGAGAATGCCAATGAGATAAGGTACAAGACCATGGTCTATAACTTGCTGAATCTGGTCCTGCCGTCCAGCAGTGATGTTGGACATTGTCCATGCTGCTTCCTTCTGAATGTTGCTTTTATGATGAGAAAGGAGACTTGGAAAGACAGACAGTGCTCCCGAGTCGATGACAACCTGTGTCTGCTCATCAGTACCAGTGACAATGTTTCCTATTGCTCTTAAGGAAGGAGTCTGAAACAAATATGAAAATAAGACTTGGGAAAATTGGTATCATCTAATCTGTGCTTGAACAAATACAGCCATACTTGACACCCCCCTGCTATCACGTTCCTAGTTAAGAGCATGATATGCTATGTACTGATGAGCTTGAAGCTCCTCATTAGCATGACATATGCAGACATTAAGCATGCTGAGACTGCACGCCTTCCAAGGCCAATCTGCAAACAACTATCCAAGACAGAGCTTAGGAAAACCACCTCCTAGAGACCAATGCAGTTTTATTATACTATAATTATTAGTGTGCACGGAGCCCACTTCTAAACACTGTCCCTAGAACTTGGATTTGCAATGGTAATTTAGAGCTAAAAGCAAGCTTTAAGAAATGTTGACTGCTGTGCTGGCCTATGTGTTAAATCCAATGATTGCGTAAAGCAGCTTGATAGTCACGAACAGCAATAGTCTACACCTCACATGAGGCAGTGTCCAGGCAAGATAGAAGCTCAAGTCTTACCTACACAAAACCTGGAACAAGCATCAGATTTGTGTGTGAAAAGAACCATTCAGTTACATGGACACTATTCTAACTGCAGTTTTATTTATAACGCAAATCAAGTAACAGCAATCTGCATGGCTGATTAACTTACCATTATTGGCAGCTCACTACACCCCAGGAGTTTCACAAGCTGTGGCACCAAGCCAGTTTTCACTACAACTTCAATCCTGTCATTGGAACCATCTGTTAGATAGGAAAGTGCCCAGCATGTGTCTGCTAACACCTCATGATCATCATGGTGCAAAAGCCGAACAAGGGTTGGAAGAATCTGCTCAATAGCTTCTATGGGTGGCGCAGGATTCTTATTACGACACAGGTTTGAGAGGGTCCAGGTAACATTGCGTAAATAGCCAGACTGCAAGTGTTGAAATAAATGGTTAGCAACTGTGTAGTTACTTCAGCTCTTGTGTTCACTTTTTAGTAATTGCAACTAGAATTATACTGCACACTTACAGCCAGAGAAGAAAGGTCAGGAACAGCTAGTAGACTCAGTAGTGGCTCAATTGCACCAAATTTGATAACCAGATCTCTATAGGTAGAGCCATCCCCTGAGAAAACAAGAAAAACAGCCAGGTGAAGACCAGGACAGAGGGATGTGTGCATGCAATCATTATGTGTTAGATGACTTCTACTGCTTAAGAAGTGCTAGGTAAAACAAAAGTAATAACAGGACCAAATGACTACTGCCATGGTTAAGTCATACAACAAACGTGTTTCTCTAATCAAAACCACCAAGCTTAACTTTTTCTGTTGGAAGACGTGGTAATTTAGTGTATGGGTTTAATAGCTTTGCTTAGTTATGAACTTGAAGACACTTGCATGTTTCTTTAAAAACATATCTGAGCCTTACCACTAGTACAGAGCTCTTCCCATAACGTGGGAGTTCAAATGCATTATAATAATTGGTTGCATGACTGACATTCCTTCAGCATTGTACTATATAACCTAATGTTTGAATTATTCTATTGCAAGGTACAAAAGTACCTTATAATCAAGTTTAAGAAACTCTAAGGACAAACTTCAAAAAAACTCCAGTGAAACAAGGCTTTTATTGAGCTAATTTTCTCTGTGTGAAGATTCACTGTTCTCTAAGGAACAGATATTAGAAACCATAATAAATACAGCAAATACAATATTAGAACTGTATCATTAATTTTGACTTTTGTATGAATAGGGTACAACACTAGCAGATCAAGTAATCCTGAAAAGTGCATGAGAAACTTGAGCATGTAATACTTTCACATCACTAAGTAGCTGTTTCAAAGCAAGGAATACTGGCCATCACATACACAGTTATATGAGCCATCTACTTCCCCCCCTTTCCCCTCCTAGGGAATGAGCTCCACTCCATGTGTTGGTAAGTCACAAACACATGCAGAGAGATATGTTAAAAATCCCTGTGTTGTAGCCTGCTTACATAGCTCTGTGAAAGCTGAACTTAACCATGGAAGCAATCCACATAATGCAACCCACAGGTTGCCAGGTATTGCACGAGACATCTTATACCAGGTCTGAAGATAAAGACTTGTCCATAGCTTACTCTACATTGCAGAGCGTGTCTTTACTTGCAAAGCATTAAGGTGGAGTTCCTGAGAAGCTCAGCATGTTGCATGACATGTCAGTAGTCATGTCCTCCTGTTTTAAGTAAGGGAACAGGTCTGTAAGAGTTGTTTAGCCTGTTGACATACCTGCAATATTTCCTAATGCCCACACAGCCTGTTCACTGATGTGAGTATGGGGAGAGGCCAGGAGTGAAATGAAGGCTGGAATAGCCCCACCATCTACTACGGCCTTTGTTTGTTCTGACGTGCCAGAAGCAATGTTGGTAAGTGCCCAGGCAGATTCAAACTGAATAGGACTGCAGTCTGCTCTGCCCAGGAAGGAAACAAACTTTGGAATCAAACCAGCCCGAATTATGTTGTCTATGGGGGGCTGCTTCTCTCTTGAGAGGAGTTTCCTAAGGAGGAGGACAAACAGAAAGCATTATTTTTGCCTGCAGAGATCTGAACAACAGGTTAAACAGTCTAAGAAGATCCATGTTTAAGAATTAAAAGGTTCAGTATTGCCTCAACATTTAGAGAAAACAACAAAACAGGACATGGAAGAGAAATACAGACAAGCTGAACAGCTGTTTCCTAAGCCTCTCAACATTGGTTTTGGCATGTCATCACTGTATGAGAGGTTCTGTTCACACTCTGAAATAAAGCAGACCTGCAAGAGTCATACTATATCTGAATTGCTAGGTTTCTCAGCAGACAGGTTAAGGATTGCCAGAAACAGCACTGCAGCAATACACAGGCTTGCTAAAGGAGATTTCTTCTTCCAAATCTAACAGGAAACTTGGCATACTTCAAATCCCACTCATCTTACTGTTCACGTTATTCTAAGGTAGATCAGTGCACTCGACTATTGTAGTCTTGTAGTCAAGTGTTAACACAGTTCAGAGTTACTGTATTTTGTTATAACAGATTATTTTTTATTATTACTCCTACAACTTTAAGACAACTACTATTTATTTTGCCACCTCATAACCACTACAAAGAATTACTACTTCCTAGTAAAATCTTCAGGCACTTTAAATATTCAGAAGCCACATGATTTCAACAAAATTACAATTAATTTAAGTGTACCTAAGCATTGTATAAGGCTGATTCAGGTGTTTGTTGAAGTACTATCTGATAAGAGCAGCCTTGGCTGCTGCCATAAGCAGACACTTTGGCCCATAAGCCAATTCTTTTACCTTGCCTAGTTACTGGCTTGCACAGCTAAACTGGTTACCTCTATAAAGTCCTTACCTGGCAGCTTGAGTAGCCTGTAGCTGAAGCTCCATATTATTGACATTAACTCCTTTGACTATTTCTTCAACTGACCAGTGTGCTGACACCTGCACAATAAAAAGTTACATGAACGCTTTGTTGGGAGAGGCACATGTCTTCATGAACCCAGAGGCCTTCCACACAATACTATGAATAGACCCCAGTTAACAACCACTTCCTTTATTAAAGGATTATTCTACTATGTAATACCCCAAAAACTGTGGAAGCTGTAGCTGACGAGGTTATCTAAGCTACTGAAAGCTTTTTAAACCAAGTACTTTGCACCACTGCTACACAGCTACACTAGCTTAAACACTCTGGCTACATTTTAAGAGTGTTGTCCATTAGAGGTAGCAGTATAGCCTTAAGTCAGTAATGTATGTGTAGTATACATAGTAACTGTAGAGTAGCGCTGTGCCCCACAGGTGAAGGGATTCATACTAGTATGGCTGCATGAGCCCATGTTGCAAGACCTCCAAGTGTAGCTCATCTGAGTGCCTACTTACCTGATTGCTCCTATTTTCCTGAAGGGGAGAAGTAGCATCATCTGGTAAAGTGCTAACATTTCTTCTTTTAAGCATCTGGTCATCTTTCTTGGCTTTCCTCAGCTCTACATTGACTTCAATACGCCGCCTTCTCATTTCCTGGAGGATATATATTCGTAGTAAGTTCTTGGCTTTTACAGCTCACATTTAAAGAGGTGATAGCTAGCTAAAATACTAATTGCATCAAAATACTCACCGTAGTGTCCTTTCCTTTGTTCTTGAATCTGTTCAAGCGAGCTGCTGCTACATTGGCATTCTCATTTGCAGACATCTTGCTTATTAGATTTTAAGAGAACCAGATAAAAACACGCCTGAAAGCAAAGCAAATAATAAACAGGAAGTTTACTCCGCAGAAGTTAAGAACTGGGATCAGTACTTGAGAATGAGACACACTTGTCCATGTTAGATACAGTAACAGCCTCTGACTTGATTAACAATACTAGTAACATAACAGCTGTCCCTTTAAACGCTTAGTTGCTACAGCGAGCTCTAGCATTAACACAAAAGTAGTAGCCACACATTTATCGTTTTATGACACAAGAACATTATCAGAGTCATTGTTCATAGGAGCAATATTAGTCTTCCTCCCCATGGACAGCACACATATTTTTAAGTACTGTTTTCACCATGCCGTGTATCTGCATTGCACAGACACCCACCCAGTCCCACCCCGACCCCCTTCGCTGGGAACAGCGACATCTCGTACTGGGAAGGGCCCCAGGGGGGCTCGCTGTGCAGATGCAGCCCGCAGCACGTAGTAGCGGCTACACTGGTAAGGAGGCAGGCTCCTGCACCTTCGCCAGCTGCAAGGTGACCCACAGCATAAGGGCTAGCTTCATTGCGGCCACAACTCCGCCGGAACACACGGCCGGCTCGGGGACGCGCCAGCCCCACTCCAGGCAGTTGCCTGTGACCGTAGGGATCCGAAAGACTCCGGAGGGAGTCCCCCACCCCGCGCTTGCCCCACCGCCGACGGAGCCCAGTCCCTCCTGGCAGAGCAGCGCACGGCCCGCACCGCCGCTGCCCCACACCCGGCTCCTCGCCGCCCCAGCCCTCGCCGCCCTTCCTGCCCCCGCGGCCGGGCACCTCCTCCGCGGAGCTCTGCGCACCAGCCGCCCTACGCCGCCGCCACTGCCAGCCTGCGAGCACGCTGCC
This sequence comes from Phalacrocorax carbo, assembly GCF_963921805.1. Classification (NCBI taxonomy): domain Eukaryota; kingdom Metazoa; phylum Chordata; class Aves; order Suliformes; family Phalacrocoracidae; genus Phalacrocorax; species Phalacrocorax carbo. Next base: position 5,715,415 of record NC_087528.1, read on the forward strand.
ACTGCCCCCGCCTGCTCCAGGCGGGATTTAAATTTCCCGCGCCCTCGCCCTGCCATTGGCCAGTTCGAGCCATAGCAACCTTCTGATTGGCCAGTTTGAAATGCAACTCGTCTCGCGATGGAAGGGGACCCAATCTCCACCCTGCTCCCGGAAGGGCGGACCAGGCGTCACGTACTCCAACACCCCGCCTCGACACCACAGCTCCCGGCAGCCAAGGCGCAGGGACCGTGCCGGGAGGCGGCGCTTGGCATGCCGGGAGTCGTAGTTCCGCAGAGGCTGGCTCTGAAGGGGCCGGCCAGGGAAGGCGAGCGGTATGGGCGGGGAGGGGTCTGCGCCCCTGCGTGGGGTGCGGACAGGGAGATGCTCACGTTCGGAGCGGTTTGGGGCAGTAACATGCCATCGCCTCACATACAGCCTGATTTCATAGACTCATAAAACCACAGAATGCCCTGAGTTGGAAGGGACCATGGAGTCCAACTCCTGTCCCTGCACAGAACAACCCCAAATTCACACCATGTCTCTGAGGGCCTTGTCTAAGTGTTTCCTGAATATCCCCAGGCTGGTGCCGTGATGCCTCCCTGGGGAGCCTGTGCCAGGGCTCCACCGCCCTCTGGGGGAAGAACCTTTTCCGAATACCCAGCCTAACCCTCCCCTGGCACACCTCCCTGCCATTCCCTCGGGGCCTGGCGTTGGTCACCAGAGAGGAGAGATCAGCGCCTGCCCCTCCTCCTCCCCTTGGGAGGGAGCTGCTGAGCGCCATGAGGGCTGCCCTCGGCCTCCTCTGCTCCAGGCTGAACAAACCAAGGGACTTCAGCCACTACTCCTACAGTTTCTCCTTCAAGCCCTTCACAACTCTGTGGCCTCTTCTGGACACTCTCTAGTAGCTTTGGATCCTTAGTACACTGTGGTGCCCAGAACTGCACACAGCCCTCGAGGTGAGGCCACGCCAGCACAGAGCAGAGTGGGACAACCCCCTTCCTCGGCCGGCTGCAGTGCAGGGCTTGGTGCACCCCAGGGCACGGCTGGCCCTCTTGGCTGCCAGGGCACGCTGTCGGCTCATGTTCAACTTGCCATCACCCAGAACCCCCAGGTCCCTCTGCAGAGCTGCTCTCCAGCCTCTCCTTCCCCAGTCAACCTCAGTCACCACCAGGTCACTGCAGGCTTTTTCCAGAGACTCCCCCATGTTGTCCCCTAGAAACGTGGTGTGCAGGAATTTAAAGAAAACAGGGTGTGAGATTGCAGTTGAAAACACTTCAACAGCAATGGGGGCAGGTCACAGCTAAATCATACAGAATAACAAAAAAAAGTATGCCAGCTCCTGTTGCATACCCAGAAAATAGACAGATTTGGGATTACTTCTGATGGGATGGAATATGAAAGAAGAACACCCTGTTTCACAGAAGATGTAATTCAAACCATAAAATCTGAGGGGACAAACATGACTCTGCCAGCAACTCAAGCACTTCAACATTTATAATGCACAATTCAGGGTAGACAAGTGTCAGAGATGCACATTGATAGATCTGTGTGTTAGACCATCACATTAAACCACTTATACTGGCCTGTAGATGCACACAGTAGTTGACAAAGGTGTATGTAGAGGAGGAGGAATTACTGGAGACATTTTACATGGCTTGTTTTGGGCCTTCCAGTTCTGATCTTTGTAAAAGGTAACTATCACAAAACCATTGAAGCAATAGTAGGGAGTCAAGAGAAAAGAAAGCCTACCAGTCACAAACGGAGATAGTGAAAAAAGATTAGTCTGACAAAAAAACAGCTCAAAAGTAGAAATGAAGGTAAGACACCTGGTGTGCAGAAGGATCTGAGGGCCAGCGTGAAGAAAGTCCGCCGTGCCATAAATTGCTGGAGGGTGCGTGGTCTGGAGTGTAACCTGGATGAAGGAGGAAACGGGAGTGCAGGGATGGGTGTTGCAGAGCAGGGAGAGGGCTGCCAGTGATCTGGAAACTCGTGGTGGCTGCGCACGAGGCACTGCAGGCCGACGCAGGGTGAACATGCCCTGAGGTGAGACGCAGGTGTCACAGCTTAAGGGGCTGTTATCAGCACAGGAAAATGACAAACGGAGACGTGTTGGGAGGCTGGAGAGCTGGGGGCGAACGGCCCCAAAGTGGCTGAGCTGGGACTCAGGTGATGGTCATGGCGACAGGGCAGGTTGCGCAGGAAGAGGGAAGACGGCCCGCGAGGGGAGGGAGACCCCCGAGGGGAGAAAACCGAGCCGCCGGGGCGGGGCGAGCAGGAGCCAGCGGCAGGGACGGCGCGGTGGTGCGAGGCCGGACGTCGGGAGGCCCGTGAGGGAAAAAGTTTAAAGGCGAGGGTCCCTGGAAGAGGGCAGCTGTGGCCCGGAGCGGATCTCCTCAGACGGCCACGCACGGAGGGGACCGAGGACGAGGTCCCCGCGCCGCGCGGAGGGCGCTAACGGCCACCGCGCGCGACAGGCCCTGACCGCGCGTGAGGCGGGCGAGGCTGAGGGCGCGCGCCCAGACCCCGCAGCCAGCGGCAGCTCGGACTCGCGTGACGCGGAGGGGCGGGGCCGCAGGGTGGGCAGCGCCGTGCCCAATGGGGCTCGAGGGGGCGGACCGAGGCGGTGCTATGAGGGGCGGGGCCTCCGACGCGCAGGGAAAAGGTGCATACCCGCTTATGGGCAGAGCCAACCCCGACCGGGCGGGGCTCTTACAGCGCATCGCTCGCAGCTTTTGCTGGGTGACCCAGTGGCCTAATGGATAAGGCATCAGCCTCCGGAGCTGGGGATTGTGGGTTCGAGTCCCATCTGGGTCGTACCGCCTTTTTGTGGCGGCGCACGGAGGCCGCCCCGTCACCCACCCCGACACTTTTAGCCGCGCCGCCCGCCGCTGCCGGGTGGGGAGACGTGACGCGGAGTCGGGAGCCCGCGCGGGCCCCGGGCACGGCCTCATTCCCTCAGCCGGGGTGCCCGCCGGCACCACGGCCCTTTCCAGGCGCCACCGAGCCCGGTGCCGCCGCCTCCCTTCCCGCAGGGATGCCGGGGCCGGTCTCTGGCAGGAGGACGAGGCGTGAGGCGGCCACCGCAGAGGTGCGGCCGAGCCTGCGGCTGGTGAGTGTCCCCGGCCGCGGCGAGCCCCGGGGGGCCGGGGGCGGTGCGCGGGCGGGCTGCTCTCCTCCAGGGGCCGGCGCCGGGCCGCGCCGTGGGTGCCCCGGAGCCGGTGCGGTGGACACCCGGAGCCCGTAACGCTGCTGCCGCCGGCAGCGCAGCCGCCTGCGCTCTGCCGGAGCGGGTCGCGGCCATTGCGCTGCCCGTCCCTGCTTTCCTCGGGCCAGGGCGTCCTGCTCCCAAAGCCTTTCCCCCGTCCGCTGCTGCTGGCGTACTTGCTGCGTATTGAACGGTAGAAACACTCCCAACGCTCCTAGTGGCCTTTTAATCAAGATCCCGTCCAAGAAGAGAGGCTGCAGCAACTCATGAATACAGACGAGTCACGCACGCAGCAACACCGGTTGAGCCAGGCTACCCGCTGATTTGCACAGAAGACGCCGTGGCGCGCAGGCGGCCTGCGGGACACGCGCGCGTCCGTCTGTCCGTCCATCCGTGCCCGGCGCAGCCGCCGGCGGCACGAGCGTGTGGCGCGCGTGGCGCCGCGCGCTGGGTGAGCGGGAGGTGAGGCGCGCGACGAACCGACGGGCTCGCTCTGCCTCAGCCGTGGCTTAAATTCCCTTTTCCGTAATGGCTATCTTGGGGTACTGTTGGAATCGAAATCTTTCACACAGGAAAAATAAGCATTAAAAAATGCTGCAGTGCAAGCTTCACATGCTAACAGATGTGTTTGAATTTCATTTATTTTGCATGCTGTTCTGGCTAATTTTTCTGTACCTTCATCCGTAGCTGTTTGAGATAAGGCCCTGTATTTTTTAAATAATTTATTAAACTGCTTAATTAAGGCAGTACAAAACAGCGTTTAAACTAGGCAGTAGCTGGACCACATGACACAGGCATTACTGACAGGCAGATTTGCTGTTGGGGAGTGAGTTTTAGGAGCTGGGATATAGTGCTTTTATAGGGGTTCTAAGTTGTTAGTTGCACCTTAAAGGCAGGAACAAGTTCACTGACTTTCATGACATCCAGTAGCAGCTAGTGAGATAAACTGTGACGGTGGAAATCTTGTCTAGCAATAAGGTTACCCATTTCAGCTGAGAGCATAGGAATAAGCCTACTTAATTCAGTAATCCAAATCAGAGTTGGCTCAGCGTGTGAAAATTGTTCTTCATGTTAGCAAATACAGATTTAAAAATAAAGCTTTATCTGGGGTCAGCAAAGCTGCCCCTTGGACTGGACAGCAACTACTACATTTTTCAGTCTGAAAAGAATGACTGGAAAGGCTTCCTTAAACTAAAAGAGACGAGGAGGTGGCCAGAAATACATAAATATGTTCAATTGTAATGCACATCCTTTACAGATGCTGAATCGTGGACGTGGTGTGTGTTCCAGCATTTGTCAATTGCATGTTATAATGTAGTTCTCCATATCCAGTAAAACCACGTTTACTCTATGATTTTCTCTAAAAAACACCATAGGAAGCAAGACCCTCCCCTAAAATAAAAATCTGTTGCTAAAAACACATCTCTGTATGTTATTCAGAAACACAGGTGACTGCAGGCAGCGTGGACTCGTGCGTGTAGGGGCAGGGGGGTGTCGGTGCGTGTTCCTCCTAGGCAGGGGTGGTGGGAGGCTAGCGGGGACGGCAGCAGCTTGGTCTTGCTCCAGTGGGTTGTCCAGGGAGTGATTCCTGTTTCCCCTAAGGCTGCCTCTCATTAGCATGAATCAGGGGAAGGGCATAAAAGACTCCAGTTCATTTTGAGTCTGGAAAAACTTTACCGCAAAATGACAACCAAAGTGTTCTGGCTCCTCTGCTTTGTCATTAGATCATCTTCCAGCTCAGTGGCCGGTAAGTCTGTTAACATTCAAAGCGGGGCTGGGGCATATTTGCCTTTGGTATCAGGGGAGGCTAAACACATTACTACAAACTCTTGCCCGAGCAGCCCGCTTCAGACGTAGTCTTTTCAGCAAGCAATAGCAGTAATCAGGTAAGGGCTGGAGAAAGAAACATTTCAACCTGTTTGTGGGATGGGAATGTAAATGGCAACATTTGATTTGTCAGCATTTGAAAGAATTAAGAGCACCTGCCAAAGGCAGGCAGTTAGCTGGTGCTGTGAATCCTGCTAGCCATCGTTCAGTAACTGAGGTTTGACTTGCTTCCACATCTGGGAAATTTTTAATTTGTGTGTGACCTTTTAGCCTCCTTCCCCTCACCTGTAAACTCCAGATTTCTAATTTATTTCAACACACTCTGTGCTGTCATGTATGCCTGCAGCTAGCTGTCCTAAACAGGTTTGGTTTTTTAGTACCTCATTGACAGAATAGCAATAAGATCCGCATCTGTTCCATTGGGAGGAAGCTGATTATGTTGCAGTTGTATTTCTGAGGTTGCAAGAGCTAGACAGAAATATGCTGGTATAGGAGAACGAACCTCAAGGTCCTGAACAGATTGAGTAGAGAAAAATGAACTATTTCTTGTTACAATCCATGACTAAGAAGGCGTGATAAACTGGTAGAAAAGTGTACTTAGAAAACCAAGTCCAAAACACCTGTTCGGAGTTCACAGCTTCATACTGAAACATCTCCAACACACCCTTGCCTACTGCTTTCTTTAGCTTGGACTTCTTCCACCCCTTTCTTCATGGACATTCTTTTGACTTTATGTGTGGCCAGCCCAAATATCAGGGAATCTTTCCCATGACAGCAGCTGGTGAGAGCAAAGGGGGAGAAGTGGCAAGGTCAGCAGTTGAGTCAGTTATAGAAGATAAACCAGGACGTTGTTCATCTGTGTATGTCAAATATCTCTTTTCACATAAGGAGTTAGGATCAGCCTCCTACACAATGCTAACCACAGACAGCGAACACCCAGACAGCGGCTGTGTGTGGGTGAACTGTTTTAAAACTGTACTGGCTAACTGAAGGCATGCAGTGAAGGACTGAAGTAAAAGGAAAATGAACTACAAGGGGAAATTTCTCTCTTCCCAGGCTAACAGAAGGTCATTTTGCTTTGTGAGGTCCAAGTGATCAAGGTGAAGGTATAAACAAAGGCCTAGGTGACCGTCTAGCTTGTGTGAACCATGTCATTAAGCCTTTCCATTTTTCACTAGGTTCCCAGGCACTTCCTCTCTTTCTCAATCGTTGTCCTCTCAACTTGAAATAAGCCTTGAAATAATTGTTACTCCGCAGCAATAGCCTAGCTACCAGTCTATGGTACTACTACTATACAACTCTGTAGTGCAAAAGTCAGAGACCCAAAACTGTGGATAAAGATCTTTTCAGTAGCATTCAAAGCCTGAAGCCGCTGAAGAGTCCAGATGACATTGTCAATAAGGCATCCCATGGATGGGAAAACCAAATAGTTCTGTTGTCATGGTCTTTTAAACAAGCATCCCAAATGGCAATGTGAACCCTGTTTCCTCAGATGTTCCCTGGAGATTCAGGCTTTTGAGAAAAGGGTTTGTTTATAAGTCATGTTTTTAATTTGCAACAATAATAAAGTAAAAATGCAAATCTCCTGTGTTTTGCTCACACAGCTGCATTCTCTGTACTGGGCCTTCCACGTTTAAGTACAGAACAATGAGGAGCTCTACTATATTTAATCTGTTGATCTATTTATCACTTATATTGTCATATTGTTGAAGGCCTCACGGACTAGAGCCTTAAATCTGCCAGGCGCTTCCCATTCAGAAGGACATGGAATAAAAAAATTAACATGCTAATTCTTTCTCTCTCTCCCTTTTTTTGTATGTAGAATCCCTGTCCTATGCCGAGAAACCCAGCCAGACTCTCAGCAAAGATGCTTATAGTTCAGCAGACGCTGCACCTGGCCAAATCAAACTGCCAGCCTGGGGCACCGGCAGCGCCAGAGAGAACCACACGGAGCGCTGGCTTCTGTCTCCCGCCAACCTGCAGCGGCCAAAGCCTCCTGAAATCATCTCCCTCTTATCAGACAAAAAGAAACGCACCAAGCCTTCTCTCGAAAACAGCACAGGGCTGAGGAAACACCTCTTGCAGTACGGAGGGGCCCTGCCTCTGGAGAGCTTGACTGAGGAGCCTTCTGCCTCCTTTGACTTTAATCACGCAAACAGAAAGCATGCGGACAGGCGGCTGGCTGAGGCTGCCAACAGCGTGTCGGCTCACTTCCATCACGAAGCATCTTCCTATCACAAGCTGACGTCCGTAGTGGAGGCTTATCCTTTTTCAGACTCTGGAGCGGTGGAGTCAGATGATCCTAACGCCCTGGATCACTTCAACCGCCCAGGCAAGATAATCCTCTCTAAACGTACTGATCCATTGAAAAAGATCACCAAACCCTCCTGGGTCACCAACCGCCAGTCATCCAGCTTGCCATACGACTTCGGTGTGCTGAAGAAAGGTAAGGGGATAGACTGCTCTGGCGAGGGATATCCGGAGCTTTCCAAAGGTTGGGTGGCATCGTTTGGATGACATATCCCAAAAGGGCCCGTTGCTGTCCCTCAGTCTGTGTGCCTGTTCCAGATGGCGATAAGGAGAAGGCATGTCTGAGCGAGTGCAGGAAAGAGAGGGACGAAGCGGAGGCCTACTGCGCGAGCGAGTTCGGTAAGTTGGGTCTTCCGCCATGCGCACAGAGCGGCTGCTTGCTTCATCTATTACTGACATTTCACTTCTACTTTTAAGATACTGTTTCACTAAGTATGTTAAATAATTGCTAAGTACACTGAAAGGACCCATCACAGGTCTTTACAAATGTATTACAACAAATGGTACCGAGTCTTATGTTACCCATTCCCTACCTTGGGCAAGTACCGCTCTTTTTTCTGTTTCCTCTACTCTTCACTCCTGGGATGAAGACAATGTTCTTGCAGCTGGTCAATGGAACCGAAAAGACCAATTGTTCCAGATACTCTAGGGATTAAACATTGTAGCTGTGTTACCTCTTAATATTTAGAGTGAGTTTGTGATTTTGGGGGGGCTGAAGTTTCAAATGAAAATAAAATGGAGACCCAAACAAAAATAAGAGCAATCGTCTCCGTGGAGAGGATTCTCCCTGAAGTTCCTTAGGACTCAACATCTTTAGTCCTTGCGTCCAAGTTGATGTAGCTAAAGACCGTAGAAAATAGCCTGGCATTTTTGTACTGACTGTTTAAGAGCAATCATTTTCTGACTGAGATCTTGCCTTGAGCTTACGAAGTTGTGAAATAGATACCAGCTTTTTCTCACAGTATTTTAAGAGATAAGCAAAATACATGCCTAGTAGTAACAGATGTTTCCATTTGTAGAATATAAACATGGTATGAGACATCTGTTTTCTCTAAATGGAGAAGTCCGGAAGTGCTTTCTACAAATGCTATATTCTTTATTTTTTACCACTCTCATGCATTCCTGTCAAACGTAGGCCTTACAGCGACCTGACCTTTGTACCTGTCAGCCTTTAACAGTCATCTCTGAAAACACAGGTAGGAAAAAGTTGGGCTGAGCAACACGGCCAAGGTTCCACTGCAGTGATCAGAGGGAGCTTTTCACTTCTGTACATTTACAGTGCGGATTTAAAGACTCAGTGACTGGATCGAAGTTCTCACTCAGTGAGGCAGGTGTGACGCCAGTTAAACCACAAACTGGGTGGACAGCATGAAGTGACTGTCTGGGCCTACAACACGGCCTACTTGGTGCCTTTGCCTCTTGGTATGACAAGGGCCTTCTTTCTCTCAAAAGCTGAAGCGTTTTATTAGCAGGTTAGCTTTGGACTTCACTGTGAAGTTTTAAATTTAAAAATTTTACTGTTAGGTAAATGTCTGCTTTTAATATATCAGGATGAAAGAGAGTGCTAAAACATCGCTTTCCTTTGAAACATTTTATAAAATTCACTATGAAACACCTCAGACCTGTAAAGCGTAAGGTTAATAACTCAGCAAAGACTAACGTGATAACCTCATAAAATGTGATTATTTGAAGCAAGTCCTAGTTTCAAGACTGCCCACTTCTGAGCCAAAGAATTTCTGCTGACACTTACTTTACGGCATTTTAAATGACAGCCTTCACATATATCCTGAGTAACCACCAAGATATGTAACCTGATGCTTGCTATTTCTTTTTCCTCCCTCCATTAAAACAGCAGTGAACGGAATCGTTTATAACACGGAAAGACTGGGGAATGGTGTCCACTTGGTTACCCTTTTGGTAAACAGCGATGGATTATACAAGATGAGTCGCCTGTATATTACTCCTGATGGCTTCTTCTTTCGAGTTCACATTCTAGTTGTGGATACTTTAAACTGCAGTAAACCGTGTCTAGACTTCAAACTTGGTAAATAATTCCAGCTACATTCATTCCCCTATTCCTCTTGTGTGCAGTACAATTTTAGTCTGTTCTAGTTTAATAGGTTTATCCTGGGTTGTTGTGTTTTGGTTTTTTTTTGGGAAAAAAAAAAGTCTTTACAGTTAAATTGGAGGGCTTTTCCCTTCCCAGTTTCTCTACGTTTTCAGAAGAGAAGCAACCGCGTGAAGAAGTCAGGTAGCAGTGCAGCCCTTTAACTTTATCCAGTTCCAAAATGATTGCAAGTTTTCAGGATTGCAAAATAATTTAAGCAGGAGCTTCAACTAATGTCTTTGTAGGTAGTCCAGTTTTCCTCCTAAATGCAAGTTTATAAAATACCAGTATTTCCCCTAAAAAGCTTCCAGTTGCAACACAAGACAGTGAATCATTATTTCCGTGTAAGCACAACCCACAAAGCCCCATTCAAGTTCAGGGTACCGCTGTACTAAGCCACACGTTCAGGATGTATTTCTGCAGGGTACAACTTCACATCTATTTGAGAAATCTGTTGCCCTTAGAGCGAGCGTAGCGAATGGATCCACGCCTTCTTCACAGCACAGACGTCTCCTTTATTTTGCAGGCAGTAGATACATAGTGATGGGTCAGATCTACCACAAGAGACGACAGATCCCTGCAAACCTGCTGCGGTTCCTGCGAGGACGCCTGAGGCCAGGGGATGGCTTGCTTAGAAGCAGCAGCAGCTACGTGAAGAGATTCAACAGGAAGAGGAATCACAAAGTGCAAGGTGCTCACACTAAATGCAGATAAGGCTCCAGTAATCCCTGTTTAGGCCACAGGCAGCGGCAGAATTCACCTACCAGAACAAACCTGGCCACGGCTTAGCAACAGGGGGAGGTAGTTCTCCTCACCTCTGAGGCTGGCCGTGATAGGACACTTCTGTGCTTTAGCAAACACTTAGGTGAACATTTTGAGTAGGTACCTGCATATTGCGAAGTTTAGCACAAAAGTCAGTCTAGGGAACGTTAACTGGTCATGAATTTGCTCCAGCTGTTTTCAGAGCCAGGGGTTAGCATTGCCTCCCCTGCTGTAACGTACCCATAATAATCTGTAGTAATTGTACAGTAAAACTCCGAGGCGTTGCTCCAGGTATGCAGGAGTAACTGCACTTTCAATCCCTTAACTCTGAACAAGTGTTAGATGATACCACAGCTTTATCTACGGAGCATGTCCATGGTGTTTTCACACATTTCTGCATAAAGTATTACATGCATTTGATACAAAAGAAACCAACACAACTAAGTATCATTTGTATTGTTTTGGTATCCTCAAACATGTCCATACTGCTTTTAAAAATTACATTATTCTTCAAACAGAGCTGGATTCTCACAATAGGCATACAAAACAGCTACGTAGTTATTTGAGTATATGAATACACTATCTGAAAGCAAATCAAGTAACCGCACAATACAAATGCCCCACCAGGTTTACAAATAACGGCACAAGTTCATGCCAGGAACACAAAACAAGCATGCGACTGCACGCACATTTTGTATGCCTGGTTACACTGCAATTCCTTAAAAGTTCAGTCCTACAACTGTGTACTGAGTGTCATTTCCCCCCGAGAAATGTTACCAAGTTGTACTTGCACATCAGTAAAATTATTTTTTCAATCAAGGATACGATCTTTTAGTACCTTTAATGTGTGGGACATAAGAACCTATGCAACCTCTGCAAAGGGGACCTTGATGTTGGCTATTCCAAGAGTCAGTATTCACAGAGCGTAAGTCTTTAAAAAAAACTAATAAAATGTCCATGGGGCTCTGGGTTCACCATTTCCTGGGTTCTGAAAGATCCAAAAAGATTATGTAATGATATTAAACAATGGCATTTCCTCATTTGACAAGTCAGCTGGGGATTAAGATGTATATTTGTATAAGAAAAACAGGAAAATGCAGTCTAGATTAAAAAAATAAACGTGCATATATATGCTGTGACATGGAAAAGGAAGCAATGGGTTCTATGAGCATTTTCTGTTTTGAAGCAAAGGTAGCTCTAACCCAATTCTACCTGTCGTACACGTCTGCAGCTTGATTTAGCGTTACTGAAAAGCTACGGAGTAGTGGGTGGGCAGTAAGTCACACTGTATGAAGTATGTCTTGATGTGGAATAGGAGCCAAACACCAACATATCATACATTTTGGGACCCAGAAGGCTGTTACTATAGGACAGAAATTTACTCCTAGCTTGTGTCTATCTAAAAACCACACCGAGTCACTTCTGTTACGTGAGAGATTTCACATGGAGCGTGGCATACATGGATGGAATTTTCCTGAGAGTCTTTGAGGGGGCTTTTGATTTGGCAGAACGACTGTTCTGGCAATGAATCAAAGCACTGGGGTGGACTGGGAGGGACAGGAGAAGGAAGGAAAGAGAGTTACATGTGCATCTCGAGTTTCTCTGTTTCTATTTTAACTGAAGTCCAGGGACTAACCAGCAAGTCCTACAGTCACCCATTTGCCCAGAACAGCAATTAAGCACCCTTCCCCACCCCAGGACATTACTGTAATCTAAACTAGGCGAAGTGTGGGTACAAAAAGTACCATCTATGGCTCTATTTCACTTTGATTGTCTCAGAAGAGATAAATACTAGTGTACCAGTGCTAATGACATCTAAAGCCTGAGAAAGTGCCAACAACTGATACACAATGTCTGCACCGCTCTCTCAGATATAGCTATGGCCCAGAAGCAAGCCTGAAGAGCAATTTGTTCTATGTTCTCTCTTTGCATGACAAAGTCATCTTACCTTTCTGGCTTGGAAGGTCACTCCTTAAAATATTATCACAACAGCTGAGCAACAAGGCACTGTATGTCACAGCCTGACTGAAATACAGCTGGAGCAGGAGCATAACTACCGTTCTTACTTTTACCAGGCTTATCACATGCCAACTAATGCACCGAAGAGAAAAACAATTCCTGGATCAAGTGGACTTCCACAATCTTGCACTCATATCACAAAAACCTCTCAGCATTAACCACACTGAAAAGAAGATGGCACTTCCATACAATAGCTGCCACAATAATTTTGGTACCTTACAGTTAATAGTTTTTTCCCCAGCAGGATAAGCAAGAAAATTCTGCAGCCAATACACAGAAATCCAGGAGTACGGGAATCTGGTTGTCTTCCTGTCTTTCCAGGGGTTTACTCAAGGCTTTTGGGTAAGCCCAACTTTTTATTCCATTTTAAATCCCCATTAACTTTTGCATGAACTAAGTCTTGACCAAGGATAATTGCTTCAAATTTGTTTGAGGAGACAAAAAGAAAAACCAAGCTGGTATAGCTCACGCTATCAAAACATCTGTGTTACAACATATGACCATTTTGAAACAAATCTTGTAATAATTTGTATGAATACAAAGATGACAATGATGGAACAGAGATCACAAATCTTATGAACTTACCATGCTTTTAAGGAAGGTGGGTATTAATTACGAGTGATGTATTTTCAGTAACACCTTTTAACTATAAAAGATCACCATGAATAAATTGAGAAAAGTACCCCAACCTACTCAACGGCAATTCAAAACACTAAAAAAGGCTCTCAGCAAGATTAAGTTGCGTGGATGGATTATTACCCTAATCAACCTGATTCACTGGCAATTATATACAATCCGGCAAAGCCAGGACCTGTACACAATAACATTAGCAAATGTTTCATTAGAAACACCACCAAATCAATGTCAAACACATTACTTTATTTGTCTAGGATGATGCGTCCTATAAGGTACAAAAAAGTACTCTTCAGTTTGCCACAATTTGTTAAAAACATAGCAATCTATTGCCTACAGGTAGGAAAGTTTTAAACGATGTCATATATATTTATATATGAATAAATAGTACAGAAATACTGTGAAGTTTTGATGAGATGCAGGATATGTTCAAATGCTGTTAAAAGTGAGATTTTTTTTCCTTTTTGCATTAAAAACACAATGCGTATAATATGCAGCATTTTTTTAAACGTCAAAGGACAACATAACCTAAATGCAACTACTCTTCTTTAACTTTAAGAAGCATAAATGGATTATTGTTTTCACATTGAACAATTATTTTTAATTTTCACATGTAGGTTAAATGACAACATTTGTATGTACAAAAAAACCCACGGGTTTTTAGTAGATAAAATTATCCCAGAAGAACCTGTACACCTGAGCCTGTAAGTGTAAGAAAGTGTGGTCAGTAGCAACGTCTTTTTAAGAAAAATAACAGAAGAGGTTCTTGCATAGCAAGGTGTGAGGTTAAACCCAAGAGGAGCTTATCCATAAATCAGGTAAATCCCAGATCACTGTAGAACAGAAGTTAACTGTGAATTAGTGCAAAAGCTCGTCGAATGGTTGAAGAGCCGCATACAAACCACGGCCGATTAACTATGGACAGGTAATATGAGCAAGTCATTTACATACGCAACGTGAAAGTGATAGGCCAGCAAGAAACAGCAACGTCATCTGCAATCTGCATCTTCTCGTGACTTCAGTTTATCCCTCATAGTAGCACTCCTCACACAGGAGACGAGGAAGCAGTCCAGAACGACTTTCAAAGACACAATTACCCTCGGTACTTTACATTCCTAGGGTACTTGGCAAAATATCACTTAGTTCAGCAGTGGGCAGTGACATTTCACAAAACACTTCCTACCATGTTGTCTGTTACAGTAATTTTGGCACCACTGTAAGAGTTTCATAAAGGGATAACAGCTGCTTACGAATGACACGTAGTAAACGCTACCTTTGGAGCAAGATAAAGTCAGATCTCCCTGGCCACTTCCCTCCCCTACTACTTGCAATATCTGAACAGATCCCCGAAGTGTTACAAACATATTAGCGCACACTCAAAGACACCTACATCTGTGGGGAGAACAATTATCTCCATTTATTTTGTTTCATATACATCCATATTTTGAATTTTAATACAAAAGAAAAAAAATTAGAATCTGACAAATGTTTACAAACAAGATACCTTCAAATAGATTTTACTCATTTCAGTCTGGTGCAGAGTAAATGACAAATTGTACTGTTATATTCAAGGCAACAGAGTCTGTAGTCCATGACCACTTAGCCCAACTTTTATGCAAGCTTAATTGTTTTTATCTACCATGAATGATAAACTCATTGTTGATTCCCAGTTCTGTGTGTGTGCACATGTGTACATAGCAGCTCCTTTCATAGAAAGAAAAGACATCTAGAGGTCTTCTTGTACTTTTACCTACAGGAATCATGTTAAGATACAGAATGGATTACATGTAACCGGGGCTGGATTTTATAAGAAAAAATAATTAGCTGACAAATGAGGGCAGCAATAAAAAAGCGTCTTTTTTGCAACAATAAATAAATACAGTCAAAGTTTTCTGTGTGGACTTTAAACCAGCTTCTTCACTGAAGAACAGACGTGGCATTTCCATGGAGTTAAACGTGACCCCATTTACTGTATCTTTTTCTTGCTCTCTTTCTCTCTCTCCTTCAACAAAACAAAGTTTTCCTGCTTCTGCCACAATAGTACAACAATTTGATCTTGACAAGAAAGTGGTGCTGCTGATTTTTATTTCTTTGTCCTTTGGACAAAATAAGCCAAGAATATAATTTGACTGTTGTGACCAATAAAAACGCAGTTTACATCAAGTCTTGTCAGGATAACCTGACTAAAAATATCTGGCTTCTTAATTAAAAATTTTCAGACAACCAGATCCTTGCTCGTGTGTTACGTTAACACGCTGAACTCTAAGAAGCTGTAGACTGCAGTTTGTTGTTATGGGACCTGCAGAGTACAGAAGAAAGTGAAGAATTAAGCACCCTTCATTTTGGAGAACAAAGTTGTCGCAAGGTGTTGCCAAGGGTAAATAACAATGAGGGAATTACCACCATGTTGCTTCCATTTATTTTCTTCCCCTTCAGAAAAAAGAACTCCTAAAATAATTCCCTCAGAATTTTAAGCACATTTTCTCCTTCAGTATACAAGTATTTCAGTACTTGTAAATGCAGTGTGTCACTGGAATATCCCAAAATGCCTGAAATCAGTTTTACTCTCGTATTTACATAATAGTAGTCCATCAAAAGGAAAGCAAAAGACATTTTTAATTGTGAATATTTATAAGGTATACTTTGCTTAAAGTCATCAGGAAGTCTTTGGATTAACTTAATAGAAAAAACTGAACAGGCACGTTGAAGTCACATGTTTGCTAATCAGGGTTCAGCAAAACTCCTCTTTGACATTCACAGTTTTTATTAGTGACTGAAAATAAAACAATAAAATACATGGTTTCCAAGATGAATTTTTCATTTTTCTCAATACAGTATTCGAGGAATGGGACAATTTTGTTTGTTAATACAGTTATGTTTACCAGCATGACTGCTGGTAACAAACACCAAAACCCCAACAACATTTACTTTTTAGACAAATGATCTGGATTTTTAGGGCAGTTTAATGTCATTGAATTGTACAACAAAAGAAAGTGACCCCAATATCCAGCTCTGATTCCAGTTAAAAAGTTCAGACTAAAGATATCACAATCTGCAAGAAAAGAAAGAACATGGATGGTATAAATGAAAAACAATAATAAATAAGATGCAGCAATGAAATTAGTGTGCAAGCAGCGAATGCTGGATAACCAGCCCAAGCAAGATGACAGAAACATGAGTTGAAAACTACCTGATAAAGATCATTCAGACAGTATTAAATGGGAAAGAAAAATGCTGGACTCACTCATTTCATCTCATCCCTTCTCATCAATCCTATTCTCGTTGCGTATAGAAAATTAGACAGCTTCCACAACAGTGGATATAAAGTGAAGCTTTCAACTTAATTACAACTGGGTATAATAACGCATTAATACCTTAGACTAGCAGTCTGTTACGGTTTTGACTGTTACAGTCAGATGGACAAAGTTAACTACTATACATATACAATTTCTCAGTAATGCTGAAAGGCATCCAACAGTTGTAACTCAGTTACAGCTGGCTTATGTTGGCACACAGCAGTGATGCTGGAGAAATCTCTATACTCCATTAGTATTTTGAGTAAGCTGGTTTTAGGAACAGCTGTACGAAATGCCGCATTATAATTTGACGAGTGCACGAACAACTCACTGAGTAGTGCACGTACAACATACGTGCTACTAGACAGAATGGGCAAGCAATAGAAAAATGTGTATAGCAGAGTTGCATATGCTTTTTCAGGAATGTCTGTTTTAGGGAAATACTCTACATCAATCCTGCAGAAAAATATTTACAAAGGAAGTTTAATTTTAAATAATTTTAAATTGTGTTTAGCTTTCCATATCCTAGTTTAAACCTTAATCCCTCTGTTTCAAAGACGGTAAGTTATAAAAACATGAGAGAAGGTAGTAAAAATGGAAGTATTTTAAATTCTTTCATTGGATTATAAACTTTGTGGAAGGATTGTCTCTTTAGCATCTGAAAAGTATTCAGTGCACTGCAGAACATTGTCAGAACTCAGAACAACACAGTATTGTCCTGATCAGAAATGATGCTCAAGAAGTTTCTGTGGCAATGACTTAAAGGGTCATCCACATTTTCTGTATCTATGATACTGCCCAAATTTGCATCTAAAAACTAATTTTGAACAAATGTTACAAAGTAATCCCCACAAAATCATATTTAAGCCTTCATTTTCATGGAAAATGATAGCTGGCAATTCTAGAACAGATTCCACACACCACCCCCACCCTCCCCTTTAAAAGAAAAGCAGTTGTCCAGGAAAGTGCATGGAGAGGCAAATCCCTGTATGAACACAAGGGAAGGTTAATAAAGCATTAGGAGATTTTAGGGGACAAACAAACATCTATGATTAGGAACACTTTAGCTTACCTGCTTGCCTTAAATCCTTTTAGTTTCTGTACAAAGAATGATTCAAGAACTTCTGCACATTGGTAAAAAGGGGAGTCACTTGGATTGTAGTAACGACAGTTATCAAAAATTTTGGTCATATCTGCCACAAACTCCGTGACCTTTTTGTAGTAACGTTTCAGTATTCTTTCCTCCATGGTGGCGAGGTCTTTAAAGAAACCAAAGATTATTACAGTAAGACATTTCCATCCTCAGAAGTAGTTCACATTGTCAGATTGTGGGATACAAAGTCTGTCTGGGTTAGCTGCTTTTCCGTGAATGCTGGTTGTCAGGTGGTGACAACAGTAGGTCCTCCTTCAGAACAAACACTTATGTGTAAGTATGCTGTGTGCAGCTAAATTAAAATATAAGTATCAAAATGACCTTGGAAAACTTGGGTTTTTGCAGGAAGACATTTGCTTTTTCTGAAGAAATTAAGGACAAAAAAATAAAGGTCAGACAATTTGGATTCAGTTACTTGTACTTTATTTTCTTTACAGCCCTTACTGAGATGAAGACCATGCGTATATGTAACACCTATCTAAACATTCTGGTTATTTTTTAATTTGAATTCATGACTTTCTTTGAATGAATTATCAATTTTCATGGGCACGTTACCACATGGCACAGATGAAAGACTTTTCAAGTGCAGAATCATGCAAAATGCTAGTGCTCTCACTCTTGCCGACTAGAAAAATAAATGAGATTGGGATGGTGAAGTAAGGTAGTAATTGCCCTACTTTAATGCAAACAAAAATTAATAAGAGGGAGAATAATGAGAACTGCCAATTATAAATATAGCTGTCTAAACGTATAGTGGCACTTTCAGCTGGAAAAATGATGAACTGTCACTGGAAAATGCCCTTAAAGTGCTTATTTTGAAATGCCACTAATGCCAGAATGTGTGAAAACAAACGTAAACAAGGCTGGATCACCTCGTGTATTTTACATATATTATATACTTACAAGTGTGTTTTCCTGCTAGCTAAGTCAGAAAGGGCTAAATGCACTTTTGTTTACTTAATTCAATCATCATATGCTTAATTACTTTATTATTTGAGCTTTCCTTATAAACTTTAACCCATCAGTTATGGAATAGTAGTCGTTTAACATTTTCGTAACAGCAAAAAGGACACGATTTCTAAGCGAAGTATTATTTTCAGTCAACATACTACAATTTTGCCAAGGTACTAAATTTAACTCTCCTATTTCTAGCATCAGTAAGGAGTGAGTGGGAAAGCTCAAATGATACCCTAGCTCTCGTAGAGACATATGAAAAGGTACTGGTTCAATAACTGGAAGGAAAGGAATAACATTTAGCAACACTATTTCTGGCAGGAGGTAGATTTTCCCAAGAGGTTTACATTCAAGTGTTTATCTGGCTTATTCCTAACTAACTGGTAAGGTCTAAGAAGATCAGAGTAAAACACTGTAAAGCTGCAGCATCTCCTCCTCCACTTTCCCCCACATACACAATATTTGCAACAATTCTTGTTCCTACAGTTTTAAAGAAAAATTACATATAATATGAAATCTAGTACACTATCAAGTCAGATGAAGATAGTTTTAAACTCCATCATAAGCTGCATGTCGCACTTAACTGTACGAGCACCATTTCCTCCTCAAACTCTAGAGTACACACCCCACGCTTTGTAGGAGGAACTGATGCACAAAGGCAGAAAAGAATCCAAGCAAAGCAAAACAAAATTGTCCTCTTGAAATACAATAGTTTTAAAACAAGAATTCTATCCTACTGCTGCACTGAATTTCATATTTTATACGTTAGGCCGACAGTATTTAGGGTTAAGAAGTGAGTCTGAAGTAGATATATTAACCCTTATGAACTTCTAAATATATCAGTGAGGAATCACATTGTTCCACCTGCCTAACTGCAAAACCTGTGCATTCTGCAAAATGTATCTTTAAGAATGGAGATGGTCAGCAGGTAATTAATATGATATTCAAAACTCCAAATCCAATCACACTATTGCTCAGAAACACTTACCCATTGGTTCTTTAATAACACCATAATAATCTGGTGCATCATTGGGATCTACTGGTTCTAGGAATGGCCATGCCATCTTGTGAGCCTGTCAGGAAAACAAGATATAATGTAAAAAAACAAAGTTAAATTAGCACTATTTACTCGCTAAATATTTTCATTATACTTTTATCTGTTGGGGTCTAGAGTTGCATTTAATGAAGCGCAGGATTATATGAAAAGGTGACTACTTCTCATCTGATGACTGGGTACAGTTTTAAAGCTCAATGTCAATGACCAAGTAGTTGGTCTTCGGAACAGGAAACAATATGAAATTCAGACATAAGAGGACATTGTGCTAAACAGGCTGCGTACAAAAGCATGTAATGAATTTACTGAGGGTGCTTGGCACCTCACACCTAGAAATCAGCCAGTTTTCACTTTCAGGTACCCTAACATTAATTTGTTTTCATAAATGTCAGCAATATCTAGGACAATGCAAAATATTACTCTTTGAGGATTTCTGTTACCACACAATTATTTTACCAAAATTCTTAAAAATTCTTTACAGTTGTAGCAGAAAAGGCATATTTGGGAGTGACAGATAAACCAGGAATATACTGTAACAGGTAGTGTTTCTTAGTGTAATTCTTATTGTCGGGATGCCATAATTTACATGCTGATAACGACTTTCTGTGAGAACACTACCGAAATCTAATAACTCTGAGGTTTAAGTACAGAAGTGTCGATCAGAAGTCACAGAACACTAATCTGAGAACAGAACATTGCACCTTCTACATGCTGTGCAGTTAGGCTACACTCTGCCTTTTGGTATTCTAGGTAAACCTGCTTCCTTTAAAAGCCTTCCACTGAAGATATTGTTCATTTTCACTAACTCAGAAGCAGTGGTGTACTAATTATTGTAAATACTCCTCAGCACAAAATGCCAGTCAAGTGTGCAGTTGACACAGTGGCATTTCTTACACAAAAAAAGTCTCAAAACTACTAGAAGAAAAATCAAAACGTACTCCAAGGCTCATTAGATATGTCCTAGGCAGCAACGCACTCCACTTTGCTGCAATCCTTATTCTCACCTGTAAGGAACGTAGTACTCTTCTTAAACCTTCATAATCTTTATCAGTTAGTGGACTGAGTACAGTCATGGCATCTTCTGTGGACTGGCATTGCGGACACACATATTCATCAATGAGATCTGCCTCACTTTGTAAAATGCCAACGCAGCGCCCATGATACCAGTTCTGACATCGGTCGCAGCCAATATAAAATCTGCAAGATCCAAAAAAATGTTAGTGACTTGGTCTATTTAATTTAAAGGTTACATTTAAACACATAAACCTGCAATCCCCTGCACACAAGCAGATACTTGGCATGATTAAATACAACAGCGTAACACATGTTTCAGACTGACAAATTCTAATTACACTATTCAAACTGCTTTTGTATTTACAAACAGGCTAAATTACAGACCATTTCAAAATTAGTTCCTAAATTTTATACTAGGCACTTTCAAGCAATCAAGGTTTCAAAAATCATTCCTCTGCTTTAGAGTCGAAAGGAACAGTGTAATGCCAGAAGTCTCACCCAACCAGAATTCCAAAACAATTCAAGATACATTTTGCACAAACTGGACTACGACTAGGACTCTTGTTTCACTCTGTACAAACATTTTTCATACGGAAGCTTCAGTCGTGTAGTTGAATACAGAAGGGGTATTCTATGACACAAAGCCTTACAGTAAAAGATACCAACCATATACCCCCATACTAAAATTATGCTTTCTATCCAGATCAGATTAAAGCACGAAAATATCCACCAAACACTACATTTGTCTTTTAATATTTCTAACCATCCTTTGTTAAAAAAAAAAAAGAAAAAAAATCAATCCCAATTAAAAGTACATGGTGTTTTTTCTTTTCTTTTTTTACAAAACACCATCACCACCACATTTTGACCACCCTGAAAACTGCACTTTTCCTAAACATTTACTGTACAGAAACATTTTGGAAAGGAAGACAATTACTGAAAAGCAATTTGTATTATGAATTAATACAACATATGCAGAATAACTTCTTTTTTCTTTGTAAGGAACACGTAACCACAGTCAGAGCAGTTTGCTACCTAAACATTAAATAAGAGGTTCTTATCAGAACTCACTGTGACTCATCATAAGGTGTTCTGCAGATACAGTACAATTCCTCACTGCTGCCCTCTTGTGCCCGTTTACAATCATTACAGATGTACACATCCATTTTCTTAGCCTCCTTTTCTGTGATGCCAACACATTCTCCATGATACCAGTTAGTACAAAGATCACAGCCAATATAGAACCTAAAAGTATTCACAATGAAAATGACAATGTAATTGTCATTTCAAATGGCATGGCACTTTTCCCTGCACTTCTCTCTGATGCACTTTTTTGCTGGCCTACTTCTTCAATTTTCTGTCTCTAGTTTCCCTGCTTCCTAGCATTCTATCCTTACAAACTAACATCTCACGCTACAGCTATACTGTCAGTAAGGTCACTTGGGTCAATTTTAAATTGACAGTTCATTAAAATGCACATCAATATGTAACCAGACTTTGACAAAACCGGGCTAAAAACATATGTCTCCAATGTGCGTGTGAAAAACTGTAAAAGGCACAAAAAGACAAGGCCAAAGAAAAAGATTTACATTTTCAAAACCATAGCTCAAAAGCCACTGAAACGCTTCTTAAGATTTGAAAATGTAGGTCTCAGTTAATTTAAAAAACAAAAGCAAAGCGCAAACACCAACCAGGAGTTACAAGTATACTACAAAGAACATGCATACCAGCCATGTGTAGAATACATATTGGTATAACATGATACGAGAGAAAATTGGGTCAGGACATTGCTGTCTTTTTTTTTTTCTTTTTTTTTTTTTTGGGGGGGGGGCAGGGGGGGCACTGAAAAACAGATATTAAGCTAATCAAAACTGCAACAAATTGTAATGTGGACCATTCTTCAGAGAATAATCTCTACTCTCAGACACAGCTATGTGACAGAACCAGATATGGTATGACACAAAGTGAAGGGAACCAGGTACAGAATCATGTGAATGGGACCTTGCACAGAATGATGTGACAAAACTGTAAAATATTATGCAAGGATGTTCGACATTTTGTGTATGGATATCTCAAAACACACCTATGACTAGTGACAATCAACCAGATGGGCAAAATTACACATCCATTCTCTCTGCCTAAGCAAAAGCAAGCTGACTCAGAACCTTGATCTTCCTACATTTTGGAGACCACCAACCACCTGCCACGTGCTGCTTTGTGAACTGCAGCCATCCTAGTTTGTCAGTCTGCAAGCACCACCCGCTGGACGCTACACACTAGCAACAGGACAGCAGCTATCACATGTTCCACAAAACAAGCATCTCTAATTTCTTGGGCCTCTGCATATGTCCTGGATACTCAGATCCTGCCTTTTCTCTTAATTTTCAGTCAGACAAATCCTAAAAAAATCCCCACCAACCAAACAAAAAAACACCTCCAAATCACACAGTCCAACCTCCCAGAAAGAACGGATAGATATAGCTCCTTCTGACAGCTATCAACAACAGTTCAGTCTGCGTCCTGTCCCAAGAGGGACCTGGAAGCCCATTTATGTGCAGGTGTAGATGCTAAACCTTGCCAGCAGAATGTGGAACAGGCGCTGTTCATAGTTGCAGTCTAAGTAAGAATCTTAGAAGGATACCCTTACGGACCATCCTTGAAAACACTACGAGCAAATCCCTGCAACCCTGGGGTACTACAAATGAGAACTAGACATAAGAGACTTGCAGCAAAATACACAACACAGAATAGCTTTTAAGGATTTACTACATCCTAAAAAATACATAGGGTATTCATAGTACACCACAAATTAGCTTTTCAAGCAGCACATCTATCTTTTCTGAAATAGAAAAGAGACACCAGCACGAAGAGGAGTATCCGATACCTATATATATGTATATGAAAATAAAAAAATGTTTACCAGAAAACTGTTTTAAAACTTGACTAATCCCTTTCCAAACAGTGAAAGGATAATGTAGCTGAACAGTATGGTCATCATTTGGAAGAACATAAAATTTACAATTCACAAAAAGCAAAGCAGCAGAACTGAATCATATTGCTAAGGATACTACTAACTTATTAACGTTTCATTTTCTTGAAGTTTTATTCTGTGCATTTAAACACAGTTCTTGATTCAGGCTACCAAAATTCACTCTATGAGCACATTTTTCATCGGCTTACTCAAACGCCCACTGAAGTCAATGGAAGAGTTGGTTTGACAATCAAATTCTTTTGCTCACAGAATTTGTTTATCTCATCTTATTTTTGTGACAGTTCTAACTGTCCTACTAACAACAGAAGCAGTAATACACAGACCGTTCTTCAGTATCACAACAAAATGAGAACAGGGTATCCTCCTAAGTTTACTGGATAACAGAAAGCCTAACGCAACACACTTACTTTAGGTGAGACAGGTGACATCCCCGAGAAGTAATGGTGAATTACAACCGGGCATCAGAAGTCTGCTATTTCTACAGTGATGGCAGCACAGAGAACACTCCAATTCCCACACTGATGTAATGGACAGAGCTACTGAACAACCAAGGTGAAAACCCCAAAGACCTCAACTTTGTTTTTTAAAAAAAAGGCTAGAAGGAACCTCAAGGGATCCTCTAGTTCTGGCCCTAAATTTGGAATGAAGGACCATTACTGGAGTGAAATGCTACTCCACCTCTATGGTTTCTTTCTGTTATCAGCATTTAAACTACCACCAAATGGCAACAATTAATACTTTTTGGTATTGTCACTGAGCAGGTACTCACTTGGAATTGGTCTGAAGTCAAATTTGGTTTACATACATCTCTACACTGCTGTCAGATGTTAACCATCACTAACTACTGATGTTAGTCACTTCTAGCTTAGAGCAGGAATGCACAACACTATCCCCCTGCAATCCACTGAATCTTCCACTCCACCACTTACTAAATTTCTTCACAAAGTTTGTACATAGCGCAAATATTTTTCCTCATTCACATTCAGAATCAAACTACAGAGAACTGCAGTTTTCACTTTGTCAAATGCTTACATATTCATTTTTTTATCAACTCTAGGATGTGAACTGTAACACATAGAAACCATTTCTACCTGAAACATTGTCCAAAGTGAACTACAGTCCAGTAACTTGGAACCCCCTTTACTGGCTCTGAACTTAAAAAAAAAGTCATTTACTGGAAGACGGTACCAAAGCTCGCTCTAAAGAACACCAGCTACTTGTTCACAAGAAATTGCTCGAACCAAATTGTCAGTTGCTTCCGAGGCAGAGGCAAAACGGCAAAAGAAAGAACAGAGCGGAGGAAAAAAGAAAAGAGAGTATGTGCATGTGAGACAGAAAGGTCATACAATGGAAACATGCAAACAAGTAAAAATATAAATCACATATATTAAATCAAGTATGTTAATAAGTTTTGTAACTGCTACTGAAAGAGGCTTTATTCTTTATAACTTAGTGATCACTGCAATAACACCTGATACTCTATCTCCAATTCTAGAACTACCTTGCACTAACAGCTAAATACTAAACCTAAAGCTAAGAATACACAGTAAAAGGCTAGGGCATTCACTACTCACTTAGACTCATCATAAGGCGTTTTACAGATGCAGTAAAGCTTTGTGTCCTTCTTTGTTTCCTTTGAGGTAGTAGAAATCATCTTCTTTTTCTTGGACTTGGAAGCTGACGAATCTTTCTCCTCATCTCGCTTTCTCTTCTGGGAGGATACTGGCATTGGGACTGTGGTGGAGGAGGAGGAGGTGACGCTGGCTGCATGATGCTGTGGTGGTGGTGGTGGCAGCGGGGGCGGCGGCAGCGGTGGTGCAGTGGCTGCAGCGGCGGCTGCGGCGGCTGCGGCTGCAGCAGCAGCTGCCTGGGCTTTTTCTTTTTCTTTCTTAATTTTAGTCAAGTCTTTCTTTAGCTCCTCCTGAAGTATATTAAATGAATAAATAGAGAGGGAGGCATTTCATATGATTATTCCAGGACAGCACTAAAATATAGACATAAATCCCCATGCTTAACCTAAAGAAAATAATTAGAGCCATTTAAGTATGCCATTTTTTATGTGCTTAACCTACAGTTCACATAACATTAAGGGATGACACTCTTGGCCTACTATGACCCATTGGTTGCGATTTATCAGAAGGTGTTGCAGGAAAAAAGGTAATTTCAGTCCAGATAAACACAAACAAACATAAAAAGGACATATCCTAGCTTCGCAGAGATCCATGCATCCACAACCAGAACTTACTCTGTTTCCTTAAAATCTCTCTGAGCAAACAGATAAAAATATTAAGACACAAATATTCTCCCCAGCTTAAAATCAAATTAGTCTTTGAGAGTAAATGTCCTTACCTGCACTTCAATTTGTAGGTCTTTATCCAGAAGTGCTCTTTTTTTCAATATTTCAGCTTTCAGCTGTTCTTTATGCTTGAAAAGCAGAGCTGATAGCTTAGTAGCATTCTGTTTGCTACGCTTCTGTTCTACACTCTCTTCTCGCTTTCGTTTCTTAGCTGCCTGCTTTTCTTCTTTGTCTATCTTATCCAGAATATATTTCATCACTTGGTTGCACACAATCATTCTGGGGAAGAAATAAAGAAAAAGTGCATTGTGCTGAGCTGCCTATTTATCCCCAGTTGAGAATGCAGAATCATTGAATTCTCCAGTTTCTGCAATTTGCAAGAGAAATCACCACATTTCTTAGGATACACAAGGTAAATTTAGTAACACACATTGCTCCCACTCCCACTTATTTATGAGAACACCACTGGGAGAGATCAAGTCCCCAGGTTAGGTTCAAGAGGGCCAGTCCCAATTTAATTTAACTGCTCCGAGTACTAACCGTTCCTCTCCTTCTGCCATGTAACTCCTAACAAAGCTTAAGCTTTAGTACGGTGAGAGGTATTTTCACTCAATTCAGTTTCCATAAACATGTTTGAAAGAGCTGGATTTGCTTATTCTGATGTAGGATGAAAGCAAGTGGGAAACCTGTAACTTTTTCTAAAACATGCATTTCCACCCTCCAGTGACCACCAAATATCACTACGTTTTTGTGTTTTGGCAGGAGGACTGAAAAATATTTTTCAGTGTATAGAATTCGCTTTAAAACAGTTCCCCGTTTATTCAAAATAACAACTCAGGATTAATCTCTCATCTCTTTGTTGTACACTCAACTATAAATACCTGTTCTACAATTTTTATTTATTTTGCTTTATATTTCAATTAGGAAGTGAATGTATTTTGGTTCTTCTGAATTTACTTTTCGCTTCCCACCCTATTTCAAACCCACTAGAAAACTAAAGGGTTCTTGCTGCCAGAGTGACCATGAAAAATAACTCCCACTGACATATGAGCTGAAAGCAAACCACAAAGTAACAATGGCCAGGACAAGCATCTGCTGCTAACTCTGTAGTCTTAGGCTCAGACATACTGTCTTTCGACACACGTCTGTATTTTGATGACATATGTATTATGCTGGCTGTTTCATAGGGCCATACAATTTTGCTTACTTTGCTCTTTTTACCTGCACTGTATCTACTTGGTTTAGTGTTTTTTTTTTCACCAGGTTAAGACATCAAACCTACATTTTTGGAGAAGAAAAAAATCAGTGAGAAGGAAAGACAGCTGTACCATGAATCAAGCTAGTTAGAAGTCTTTTTTTTTTTTTACTAGACTTCTGTCAGTCTAAATACCAATTTAGCTGCCTGACCAATGAAGAGTGTATGACAATACATCTTTATGCAATTTTGAACATTAAGCATCACCTAGTGATACTGTTGTAATCAACTAAGCTTGTACTCTGATTTGATGATCAAAATTCTATAAAAACACTATTCTTTTTCTTACTATCTGACAACACACACTTGTGATTATCCAACTGAAGCAACTGCATGAGTGAAAAGGAGTCCAAATAACCCCAAGACAAATGACAAACACTCCAAATCTGTGCGTAGCAGTTTCAAGCATAAGATCTAGGTTGTTGAACAGCACTATCTTCCAATTCTTCAATTCCTTCTGTAGAGTGGGATTTACAGTGGACAAGAATGGAAATAATCTGCCATGATAAAGGACAAACAAAACCCAGGCTTTTCTGCAACAAGCATTAATTCTCCATTCTGTGCTCCTTTAAGGATGGTTTTTACCTTGAACTTAAAAACTGTGGCCAGCTCCAAACACGTGGTGCAACATTTCACTTTAAAAACATATAATCAAAATAAAATTGAGACATGTATAGGATTCAATTACTTAAAGTTAAGAATGTAATTATGAAAATTACTTTTGAGTGTTACTTTAACTAAATTTAATATAGAAAAATTTATTTACACAGGTTTTTGCAAAATTGTGTTTTATTACACCACCATTAAAAGATGTTATAAATGTAAAACTTTCACATCTAAAGATGCACTATGATGCATATTCACCTCTGATTTTCTTCCCTCTCAGCTGGAGTCAGTGTCTTCTTCTGTTTCAGGTGTTCTATGACAGCATTCTGCTTCATAACCACCTACAGGATGATACAGAATCCAAAATAAAATATGAAAACTTTAGCCAGTGTTTCATAATATTAGTGGGAGAACCAGGACATTTCCTAAGTTAAAGAAAAAGTTGAACTGTTATTTAGTTCAGTAAGTGACAAAATAAAACTGATTTTATCAGGGGGCAGTGCTTGTTTAAAGCAATTATTTGAAAATTGAAAATGAAATTGAAAATTAACACCACCTCCACACCCCACATCGAACTGGATATTTTGCTTATGTCAAGTTTAAACCTAGGGACTAAATGTAAATTGACAGTATTCCTTCAGTGACTGGTCATTTTATTTAAAAAAATGGTAAGAGTCTATTTATATATATATATATATATTATTTTTTTTTTTAAGCCCCGCAGCCATCCAACAGCATTACATTTCAGATACCTCTTTGAAACCTCAGTTTTCTACAGCAGGCAATGAAAGTACTGTACGTGTTCTGAACATCAGCTCTCCTATCTATAACCTATCTTTCCTGAACTGAGAATAAAGACATATTGTCCCAGCAGCTAGTGGTAAGTTGAATCAAGGTGCCAAAAGACTGCAAACATGGTACAATTGACTTGATGTGCTGAATGAACTTAGAATCTTTAAATCAAATTGCCAAAAGCAATCGTGCATTAACTTTGAAAGAATCAAATTAACTGCCTATCAAATGTATTAACATTGTTAACAAGAACAGGCATTTAAAATGAGATTTGTTTCATTAATTTCCTTCTGTTAACTTTACCTGTTTCTGGATAATGTCACTTTGATTAGAAGCCTGAAGGGTGTGCTCACGTTTAATTTCTATCTGTTGCTGCTTTTTCTTCTGTTGCTGCTCCCTGAGCTGCTGAACTCTCTGCAGCTGCTCCTGAACACTAGCTGCTTGAACTGTCACCACATTCTGAATCTGGTGAGCCTGTACTGGGCTAGTTTGCTGGATCTGAATAGGTAACTGCAGCTTGATCTGCTGGGGCACACTGCCTTGTTGGGCTTGTATCTGAGCCACAACATGTGACTGAAGCTGAGAGAGAACTTGGACTTGTTGCTGAAGCTGAGGCACTGTAATAACTTTTGTTGGAGGCTGCTGAAGTTGCAGCTGAGGACGAGTTGGGGATTGCACAGGAACCTGATTTAAACTTTGAGTAGTTGGAAGGGTTGAGACTGAAGTCTGAACCTGAGGTTGTGATTGCTGCAGCTGAGCTTGAATTTGTATGGGAGCATGGGGCTGCATCTGAATCTGTTGTTGGGTTGTAGTCTGCACCTGAGCTGGTTGCTGAGGCTGGACTTGGGACTGGCCTTGTGGAAGGATTGCAGTCTGCGGCTGGCTCTGGCCTTGCACTGGAGATTGCCCTTGCGCCTGAGTCTGCGCTGGAGACTGAACTGGAGATTTAGATGATTGTGCTTCAGGTGTGACTGGGGAGTCAACAGATGCTGGAGTCTGCGATTCAGGCTGGGTCTGAGTTTCAGGCTGAAGTGCTGGCTGAGGTGCCTGTGGCTGGGCCAGCGGCACAGGCTGAGTACTCTGGTTCTGCACTTGAGGCTGGGCTTGCTGCTGACTCTGAGGCTGTGGCTGAATTGGCGGCAGCACTGATGTTGGCTGTGCCTGTAGAGCTTGCTTCTGTTCCCCTGTAGCTGTGAAGGATAAAAACAAGTATTCCATTCATTTCAAATAACATATCTATGAGCCTTCCTAATTTGAACCTTTTAGAACTACTGTGAAGCCCTCTGCAGAAATTCAGGAGATACTCCTGTTCAGCAGGAAAAAAGAGTCAATTTCAGCTGCACAGAACAATGCTTACCTGAGGTTGAAGTAGAAACTGTTGTTGTAGTTGTGCTAGCTGTAGTAGCAGCTGCTGGCAGTGGGGTGAAAAGAAATCTCTGAATTGTACCATTTGGCATAGCTGCTTGCATAAGTTGTTGTCCTGGACCAGGTATTACAGTCACACCCTGAGGGATTAATTGTAATTGACCAGTAGTTTGACCTTGTCCCTGAATTACCACAGTTAATCCTTGACTGCCACCCTAAAAAAGAGTTAGTATTTGTGTATTAGTGATATATTTCTCAGACAGACTTTGCTGAGTATCAGCAGAATTAGGGTTTTGGATTTCAGGATTCAATACTTTTACCACATACCATATTCCTAAAATCCCAAACTAGCATCTGAGATCATAAAATACTAAAATACTCTTTCAACAATTCTATCATCAACAGATTACTGGGTTTGAATTAGTTACACATATTTTCATCCAAATATTGACAAGAACTCTATCCAGAAAACAGCTACAATGGAACATCTTTGTTCCTAAAACTTACAAGCAATACAGAGCATGGGTAATTTTAGACATACTATTAATTACTTTCTCAAGAATCCCAAGAGTTTGGGTAAAAGGTCTCTGCACTGAAGACATTTTCTAACTGTGTATCAGATCCTACCCAGCTGTGAGCTTTCATGACTGACTGTTCAGTCTGTAATGTATTGTGATTTTCTGTTGCTTAAGCAAGAACTTAGGCAGCTCATGACATCGCTCTCAAATCACTGACGGCAAAGGTAGGGTATGGACCCAACACCCAGATGCAGAACTCCACTTCTTGTGAACTCATAAAACAGGATAAGGTTCCTACAAAAATCCTTCCAAGTCTTTTGGTGTAGAAATGAACTCTTCGAGTCTTGCTCTACATATAAAACTTTTTATCTGGCAACAAGCAGCATGTACATTACAGTTGTTTACATTTATTATTTATAATTTGAAGAATAGGTATTGTGGTAATTCACAGAAGTCTACTTTTACCCTATGCTTGACACTAAATTTATTTTTTGCCAACAGACCTTCATGATCTGAGCAGAAGCTGTAAGAACTTTTTCCTCCTCCAGTTCCAGATACTGTAATTTTTCCTCTGAGACTCTGGATAACATGAATGAAAACTACATCTTCACACAAAATCAGAAGATAAGGAAGGAACATTATGTTCTGAAGGTCTACAAAATAGGCCGTACAAAATAATTGTGTCCCTTACTGCTATTCATGCAAAGACTTTTTTCCATACTGCTAAACTTTCCTGATGCTGGTTACATTACTGACAAATACAATAGGAAGAGATATTTAAAACTTTACATATACTGTTTAAGCTTCTTTCAGTCTGAAATTATGCTATTGGTCATCCTAAATGAAGGCTGAAATATAAACGTATGAGCAAATACACTGCGCTGAAATCCAAAGGCTTGGTAAAATGTATCGTAAGTATTAGCACATTTTCATGCCCAGAGGTTGTAAAATATTTTACCTGTCCTTGTGTTAGTTGTGTGAGTTGGGCCATAGTAAGCTTCACTTGTCCCTGCTGAGGGCGAGGAGGCTGCGATGTGGTTTGTGGCTGTATTTGCTGAGGTGATGTTCCAGGACTTGTGACAGTTTTCTGTCCAGCACTGGAAGAAGCTGTGCTGGTACTAGAAACTGCTGTTGAGACAGGCTGACCCCTGATTATTTGAGTCACCACTTGTTGTGTCTGACCTGTAAGAGAATAGTTTGTAATAAACACATTTCCAACATTTTAACTATTAGCACAGCAAACCTCCGAGTCACAACAACTTGCAATAGCATATAATCAGACAAGTGAAGCAAACACTGCAGTTTGCACATAAATTTTCTTTACAAATCATTTGTCTGTGTGGTTCACTGAAAAATGTCTGCAAAATGTTTTCTATTTTAACTCAATTCACATACTTACAGAGTACTTCAAACACTTAGCTTGCCTTTTTTTTTTTAAAAAAAAGACTTTCTCAATGCACAATTATTCTAAACTTGTTTGTTTTCAAATGAATGGACTTAAAAATAAGTACTAGATTTCCCAGTGACAATGATGAACAACATTTACAAAGCCTGCAACCGACATGTTCAAAAGCCAGAAGAGGCACTTGCTACAAGTCAAGCATCAAAATGAGATTTTTTTTTTGCATTGGGACATGATATGGAAGGTATTTATGAAGAAACAAACCATGGATTTCACACTGGAAATTTAAACATTAAAATGAACCTACTGGCTGGAAGAATACCTTGTTGCACCACCAGAGGTGTTCGAATGATGGTCTTTCCAAGTGTTGACTGCTGAAGTGGTGTCCGTATTACTGTCATACCTGGGCGGAGTGGTGTCCCTTGCACTACCTACATACACCAAAATGGAGAGCGTATGTAAGCTTGTGAAAAAGGCCTCTGGATATGCCCCAAAGGTTTTGGGGGTTTCTTTTGTTTGGTTGCTGTTAACTAGGAAAATAAGTGACAAGATGCAAGCAGACCCAATATTTTTTCATCTATGCCCACACCGCTAAGGTGTACCAAGCTCTAAACTATTAATTTTTCCAATTGGAGAGAACTGCTGTACCTCCTTGGAATAAAGGATCCATAAACACTATTGCTGAGACGAGCCAAAAACATTGAAAAGTAGCTAGACAGAACTTTTAATATCTGCCAATAGCTTGAAATATATGCACCCACTTTTTCTTGCATTAAATAATCAGAAAAACATCTTACTTGTGAAGTGCTTGTTGTTCCTAATGTCCCTGTCGTATTTGGCCTAATGGTTACAGTTGCTGTCCTTGGCTGGAATGAAGTAAATGTTTGACTTGCACCTGTAGTTGATGGAATGATACCCAATACCTTTTGCTGAACTTGAACAACACCTAATTGAAGAAAAATTGAGAATTCATTAATGACATAATTGCCAGCAAAAGAAATAAATGCAACTCCAGGGTGGCATTTAGAAATCAGTCTCCAGGTTTCTAAACCACCTTTGAATCTTTCAACATTTCTTGGGAGAACCTTTGTCATATTGTAAAAAGAAGCAACATTATACATTGTCGATAGTCCAACTACATTTTAAGTTAAGAAATACGTATTTTAGAAAAGATAAAGGAAAGAGTGAATCTTCACAAGGATCAGTTTGATGGTAACTGCAAATAAGTCTTTGCACTGACATGGTGCCACAAATTAGTATTATACAGCCATTGAAAGCTATAATCTGATTAATTTACCAGTTTAAACACCTTTCAACTACAAGCTTGTGGTGCTGAAGAAAATGGATAATGATTTTTCTGTCACCTAAGAAATTTCAATACACAGCTAGTAGCCTTTATGATTTCCTCAGATGCTAAGTATAATGGAGACACAGAATTGAGCTTTTCTGTTCAATATACATTCACAAATCTCCAAGTATTACGTCTTCTTCTTGAAGCAAGAAGGAAAAATGCTAATCTTAGTTTAGAGCCAAACTCTTGCTCATCAGCGAAGAGCAGATGCAGGCATTAATAACTAAGAACAGCAGCTTTTTTTTTTTTTTGAAGAAAGTTGTTTTGTTGATGTATAATTTAGATAACAACAAAAAAGCACACTTCATTCCACATTGTTTAAAATAAAGCTTCTAATTTTGCACTATGAAAGGTAAACTAATTTATAGGCAAAAAACCTTGCATTTTTCCCCTACAGACACAAATATGCAATATAAGGGGAACAAGCTCTAGAAACTTGCGTATATAAAAATATTTTTCCCCCTTCAAGTCACAGTTTACTTCACTGGGAAAATACTGTCAATGGAGAATTAAACAGCAAGCTGGAATACATTTTTAATTCAGTTCCCCTTCCCCTACCTCCTTGAGTTGATGGCACATTGACGGCAACAATCTTGCTGTTTGCAGGGAGTGGCAGCTTAGTTATCACTTTCCCTGCCATCGTTACTGGACTGCCTGAGATCTGGAAGGTCTGCCCTGTGCTGGCAATGGTTGTGGCTGAAGTGGCAGCTGTGCTAGTGGCTATTGAGGTACACAGAACAGTCAGTTTTAGAGCAGAATAATTAGTCAATGAAATGACTATTTTCAAGTATGAAACAGCAAACTACAGGATAATTTTTACGATCATTTCTGAATGCGTCATTTTTTCTTTGGTAAAGAATCTTTTTTTGAAACAGTACATTACAGCATGGCATGCTGTCATTATCAGTGATTACTAGTACAGCAACTGTCAGTAATAAGTGAGACAGGTCAGAAATAAGACTACCTAGCAAGTCTGAACAAAGAAAAATTAAGACAGGAATTATCTCAGGAGTGTCCTGCTGACTTAGCAAAAGAGCAAAGATAACGATAACAAGAAATGTAGTAACGCTATATATTCTGGAGAAGATGTAGGTTCTGTGCTGGAGTTCATCATATTTACATGTTCTTTCCATGATAAATAGCTACTTACCTGTTGAAGATTGGCCTTGTTTAACCCAAGTAGCAAAAGTCTGATGGAAATTCTTGTTCTGTTGGAATGTTACTGTAGCTGGAGAGCCCACTTTAGTAGTAAGAACTACTTTGGTTCCAGAGGGGACTGGGCCCCCTAAAGGGCCTACCACAACTTTCTGGGCTGTTGAGACAGTAGCTGCAGTGCTGCTGGCGGTAGTGACTGCGGGGGACACGCCTGCTGCAGGTATCTGCTTCTGCTGTTCCAGCCGTTTCTACAGAATTCAGGAAAAAATTAAATGAAGGTATAATTAGCATTTTCAGTTTTTGTAAAATAAATACTATCTCTTCCCAGTATTGAAAAATAAAGGACTTTGGTAGGATTTTAGTTCAAGTTGTAAAGGACTGAAGAATAGGCTGCTTGCGTACCCTATAGCACAAGACTCCTTGACCTGCAGAACTACAACTCTGCCCATAGTACATAGCCAGAATTTTCCTTTATAGCATCTTTGAAGTCCTTGGCTTATGTTAATTTCACTGCGCACATTAATCTGAGACTAATTAATGAGTTTTCTTTAAAGTAATCTGAAAGGTTAAAAAAACTTTAAAAAATATCTATCTATATTGATCTTCGTGGGTCCCTTCCAACTCAGGACATTCTATGATTCTATTATATTTGGCTTTGACCATCTGCATACAGCCTGCACCTGTGTCAGTAAGAAGTACACCATCATTAACACAGAGGTTATTACTGTCATTCCTAAGTTTATAGTTGCCTGCACTGAGATCCTGCCAGTTACAGGGGAGGAAAAAAAAAGCGCAACTGTATCATTCTACTTCACCTTTAAGAATGTATTTTTCAAAATTATTCTGTTAACTGTAAATCCAGTTTGCAGCTTGCTGAAAAAAACCATTAGGTTCAAAATCCCTTACCTTACCCAGCAAACTTCTGTGCTGTAACTGTCAAGAAGATACATTTAATTTGTGAAGGGATAGTATCAGTAAGCTCTTTTAAAAATTCAAACTAGTCTAACATTCTTGTCTATGTTACTGAAATTATCTCTGTATTAATTAATTTTAATTTCAGTGTTCGGTTAGCATTATATTGCAGTAATGCCCACAAATCAGAAATACTCATTCACTAGTAACGTTATTTTCTTCAGGGAAGATGCAATGAAAAAAGCACAGTTCTTAATAATGTATGTGAAATATCAACATGGCATTGGGTTTCCCAATTTTAATTACATACATTTATATATAAATACAACCATCTATACATACGTATGTATCTATATGCATATAAAAAAACATTAGTGGGTTTCCTTCAGCCAACTTCAAATAGGATAAAATAAAAATATTCAATTTGATTGAAGCATGAAGAACAAATGCAGCTGTATTCCCAAGGCAGCTTTCATTATACCACAGAACACTGTTGACCTTACCTGGAGATTGCTGCTTCTCAGTCTTCTTTTAAAATGGAAACAAACTAAACCTTTTGCAAGTGTTATAAATTAGGTGAAGGAAGAAAAAAATAAAAAAAGGGAATCCAAACTAAATCTTTGCCTTAACCCCATTTCAAAATAATGAATGTACACAGAGTGGGAGCAGTACTGTTTGATGGCTTAGTTTGCACAGGAGGTGGAAACTATTTGAAAAATGGTGTGAGACAGGGATAAACTTTGTTTCCCATATTCTAATGCATGTGGAATACCAGTGCATAGTTGCTGACAGGTGGGACTGACTACCAATAGCTCCCCCACCTGCTGGGCAGCCAATCGTTGGTGTTTTAGTTGAGCCTCCAATTGGGCCTTGAATTCCTCTGCCTTCTTCTGTTCACTAACCTTAGCCTGTTGTTCAACTGCCTGTGCCTTTTCCTTCTCCACCCTGCCAAAGACACAACCAAAAGTAAGTTATACCACCACATAAAATCCAACTGTCAAACTAGATTTCATTTTATTGACTTCAATTGCTCTTGTAAGAAAAAAAATGTCAAAACTGAAGATAACTGAAAAATTGGTCATAGCTTTAAAAGTACCCTGAAATAAACTATGCACTTGCATGCAACATCCCTGAAATATTCTGATGCTAAACTACTGCAACACCTGACAGGAAACTATTAATCAAAACTGGAGTTTATAACTACACCTGAGACTGCAAGCAATCTATTACCTTAAAACAATTATTTCCAAGAGACTCAAAAATATTGTTCCAACTCCAAGCATGGAATACTGAAAATATTCCTTTTATGACTTGAATATTCTCAGGCTGAATTTACCTTTATTATACAGGTACACTTTTTTTTTTTTTTGTATTACAGAGGTATTTAAAACACATACTGTTTAAAGTCATGACAAAAGTAGCCTAAAGCCTTTCCATGCATTATATTAATAGCCTTTTAGCATACAACAGTGATGAGTTCATAAGCATGGAAAAATTAATATAATATTAGTTCTAACAAATCTGTAAGATCTGCATAAATTAGTTTTGGTACCCATAAATAGTTTAGCTTTGCAACTTCAAGCCTGAAAATGATTATCAAAAGACAAAGTAAAGATGCAACAGACCCACTTCTACTGATTGTAGCCACCAAGTTTATGCTCTCTAGTGGGAACTTATCCAACACACACACAAATTAAAACCACTTTCTTTAAAAGCTTATTTGAGTTCGTTTACCTTTCAGCAAATGCCCTGATCTCCCATAGTTCCAGTTCCTCCTCTGCTACCCAACTTTCAATTACAACAGGGCCCGTTTGCTTGGGTGTTTCTGGCCTTTTTGGCCTTAGTGCACTTGATCGCAGTCCCTTCCTCTGGGGTGTTGGAGTTTCTTTGGAGAACAGTCAAAACACACACATTAAGCTCAATCAGAAAAAAAAAATTAAAGTGTAAACCAAGATTTAGTGTCTCTTTCAGCCTCATTTTATAAACAAGAAGGCCTTTCAGCTTCAGATAAATTTCATCAGTTTGTTAAATGTGTCATTTGTTTCAAATAGGCGAATGAATAGTTCATGTCAACCTCTATTTGCTCACTTGATGGTCTGAATTAACATGAAGATCCAGTTACCTTAGTTTCTGTAGGAGCTTAGGAGAAGGGGAGGGAAAAAAAGTATAAACAAACATACCTTTTGGAGCCTCTGGTACACCAATGGGACAAATAATTTTTCTTATACAGTACTCTGACCGGATTCCATATGGACCAACATCTCTTCGCTTGATTATTTCTGTTGTTGTAATTTCAGTTTCAGATGTTTCTACAACAAATTAGTCCCAGTATGTTAATAACAAAAAACAAATAAAAGCTAAATCTCCAATCAACCCAATATACTCGAGGTAAAGAAAGAGCAACTAGTACAAACTGTGGACTAATCATAATTTAAAAAAAAAATCAAATGCCATAGCTAACATTGAGCCTTTACAGAAATACAGAAACACTTAGAATGAGTGTAATACTCAAAAATTAACAGCAAGAGCTTTTGCATTAAGAAACCCAGAAAGGTAAAGAAATTATACCTGTACGCGTAGTTCCTCCCCCGGGTGGAGCTTTTGCTGCCATATCATCCCATTTGAGACATGCCCACAATAACCGCAACATAAGGCTCACTCCAGCCAATGATTTTACTGTCTGAAGTCGGTACCTAACAAAAGAGTATTAATTATATTTTTAAATCAAAATGTATTTAAAATACCTAACCAAACCAATGGGACAAAGGTTTTCCATTCTACCTTTATTGAACAATGTTCAGAAAATTACTGAAATTTCAGTACTAAATTCAATACTAAAATTTCAGAAAATTACTGAAAAACGAATAGCAAAATGCGCATGTCTGGGCACAAATGTGTATACCACTTGTATTTTAGAATTCAATTAATTTAATCACATCCTTAACTCTTCCTCAAAAATGTAAAGTATGTACCTCCAAGTGATCCCAAAAGTTGGCCTTGGAGATGGATATGGCCAGATATCCAAGGCAGGCTTTGCATTGTAATTGAAATAGGGAACTTCTCTGATGCCTCCTTTTCTGGCCAGCTTTTTTAAGTCATCATTGGGTAAAACAAATATGCTTTTTTTACTGCTTTTGGTAACAAATTTTCTGTAAGAGGGTAAGGCAGTTCCAGAACGAGTTTTTTTGGGTCTTGCAAATTTCATTAACTTCACTTTGTCTTTCGTAGAATATTCTTTGCTGACAGTCATAGAAGTCACCAATGTGCCTTCTGGGGTTGTCAGCGAATCCGTTACTGTTGTTGTAACCACTGTTTTACTATGCTCCTGTATAGAGATGACATCAACATTACTGTTTGTAGCTGGAGTGGTAAGCTTAGTTACAGTAGTGGTGGTAGTTACAGTGGATATGGCACAATTTTCTGTAGATGATACTACTGTTGTTTTCTCATCATTAGAAGCTACAGTCTCTGCAACTTTAAACACAGTTTTGGATTCTGTAGACACAGTTGATGTTGTGGTAGTCACTTCAGTAATGACAGTTTTTATTTTACTTTCTCCATTAATGCTTTCCATTTTATATGTCTGTACACCATTCTGATCAGCAAAGTCACTACTCAAGCTAGATTCCTCGCATGAGGTTACAGGTGATGGAGCAACTTTCTTATCCTCAATTACTTCGGTTTCCATAGATTCTGTTTCACTATTCAGGTTATTTTCTTTACAGACAGTATCTGTTGGCATAGAAGCAGTGCCAACAAAGGCAGATCTCTCAGGAGAAAGCTGTTTTCCTTCAGCTTTCTGCACATACTTGGGAACTTCATCTGGTGGCTGAAGACACTCTCCAGACTCAGACTCAGGTGAACTCTGCAGATGTGACTTAGGGTCCACATTATTTTTGTCCTTTGTGTCCTCTATCATGATGTCACCATTCATGAATGGTTTTACTGAAGATTCCTTAAAAGTCAATGGTTTTATTTCATGTTCTGGAATTGATTTATTAATATTATTTACTTTTGGTTCAATATCAACCCCTGCTTTAGTTTCACAGGTATCTTTAACTAAGCAGTCATCTTTTGATAATACTTTAATGTCATTGTCTTTTCCGTTCATTTGAAATGCTGACTTTTCTTTTTCTAAGTCTGCCTCAGTTTCTTCACCTTTATTATTCTTTTTGTCAGTAACACTATTTAGATTTGTCTGATCAAGACACTTGTTTATGGTACTTGTCTCCACTCTCAGTTCCTGACCTTTCTTTTTACCGTTAGTCTCAGTTAGTTTAGAGCTCAGTAAATCCTCATCAACTTCTACCTCATCCATGTGTTCCAGAGTTTGACTTTCAAGGTTTCTTTCAGAAATTAGCTCTGTTTTAAACGGTTCTAGGTCTTTACTAACTGATTTTTTGTGAAATACAATCTTGTTTTCAGATTTACTTTCAGTCTTTCCTGGAGCAGTTTCTTCCTCCATTTCACTTTCTTGAGAGGACATTGGTTCAATATGGCTTTTTATCATGCAATTGTTTTCTGGATCTTTGCTCTGCTGTTCAGAATTCCCTTCTGAATCTCTTTTTTCAGGAGTGGCCAGAGCATCTTTTCTACAGCTGCTTTCAGTTACCACTGGCTCTAAGTTTTCACATTC
The DNA here is from genome assembly GCF_963921805.1 of Phalacrocorax carbo. Classification (NCBI taxonomy): domain Eukaryota; kingdom Metazoa; phylum Chordata; class Aves; order Suliformes; family Phalacrocoracidae; genus Phalacrocorax; species Phalacrocorax carbo. Next base: position 5,755,008 of record NC_087528.1, read on the forward strand.
ACTCTGAGGTGCTCTGGTAATAGGTAGTTTTTGTTTCAAAGGTTTTTCGCTTGTTTCTGAAACATCCCATTTGATTCTGCCTTCTGCATTTGTTTGTTTCAAGCCATCCACATAGGAACTCTCAGACTCTCCAGGAACCTCTTGTCCTTGACACTTATCAGCAGCCATAGGTTCAGGGTTTTCTTTACTATCGTTCTGAACAGAGGTTTCACCTTCAGAGGACTGAGGTGAGTCTTCGTCCAGTAACTGGCCTTCTCTCTTTGACAGCCTGTTTGTCAGAGGCAAAGAGGGTTCATCTAGCTCACCAGTTTTGGTACGAGAGATGCCGCTGAGCGGCAGGCAGTCCTGTTCTGTGTCTTCAGTTTGGGTCTTATCTGAAATACAGGTTTGATCTTGGGAAGACATATCAAACTGGCTTCCTTCTTTTACTTTTCTCATTTGTAGCTCCTTTATGTTTTTCTGGGGGCTTACAGATCGAATGCCTACTGTTTTAGCACTAGCCTCCAGTTTCATCCTTTCTAGACGTTGTTTTTCTTCCAGTGTAAACTGTTTTATTCGCCTCTCAAGTAGCCCATCTAATTTTGATGATTTTACTTTCCTTTTGTAGCAAGTCCTTAAATGAAATCCCTCGCTGACATTGATTATATCTAGCTTACAACGACTATCCTCCTCTTTTATGGGGGATTCCATTTTCACATCATCTACATCCATAGGTTCTTCCTTGATGACTTTATCATTTTCACCATCGACTTCTTTTTCAGCTGTGAAGAAAAAACTCTGAATCAGTAAGCTCCCCTAACAATAAATACCAAACTATATTTTTACATTAAGTATCAAGAAACAAACGGACCTTTTAGCATATTAATAGATTTCAAGAAAAAGGGAACAAAAACTTCAGACACTCCTACAAGGGATAATAAGCAATCATTTAACTGAGACATTTTAAATGCCTTGACAAAACCTGGTACACAGTTTTTCAATAGTTATTCCTGAGGTCCTATGATTTTACACATGCAATGTTGTAATGAAGAGCTAGTTTTACAATAACTGAAGTTTATCACCTTTGTCTTTTGTGTGATCTAAATTTTCAGAAATTGTATCAACTTGTACTTTTTCTTCACGTGACTTTTCTTCTTTCACTTGTATGTTCTCCAAGGTTTCTGAAACATCTGCTTTGTCTTTTGCTTGCAGATCATGAGAATCCTTTGTTCGATCTTTCTCTGTTTTTACCTTAATTGAACCTTTTCGTTTATCCAAGTTGCATTTTTCATCTTCGCTCTTTGCTATTAACAAATGAAGTGGTTTCAATTATTCAGAATATTTCTATACGCTAATACATTTTAATATGTTAGTTTACCCCTCAAGTCATTCAACACATCATTACTGAAATTCAGAAACAGAATTAAGTAGACAATGGTAATGTCATCGATTATGCTTAGTGCAATATTGAATTAAAAATGAAAATAATCTAAAAGCCCACCAGAGGTAAAAATGTTTCATTTACATTTTTTTTCAGGAGTCTGTGTTCAGCTTTTCTTAAAAAAACCAAACCAAAACAAAAACCAACAACAAACCAAACCAAACCCACAACCAAACGCAACCCCCCACACCTCCCCCCCCCCCCCCCCCCCCAAACCCCAAACCCAAACCACCCCTGCCTCATTTTTCAGGAAGCTAAATACAACTTTCTGAAAACCCAGCCTATTAAGAGAGTATTAATGCAGACACTGAAAATTCACAAATAATTTTTAATTTTTATTTCTACAGTTGAGCCAGAATGGACATTAGTATTGGAATGACTTTGCGCTTAACACTGTAGTAGCTATTAATTGTCATACAGAAAGCAAAGTAAGTGTACTTTAACAATTGTATAAACAACACTAAAAGCAGCATCATCCATTTTGTGTTTGATCCAATTAAAAGCAACAGGGAGAGTATAACATCAATAAACAAGGAAAGAAATAATTTGATTCATAACATAGGGTGCACTGCCATCTTCTAAATTTTAAAAGGAAACTCTAAGATAAATTTCATAATCAATAAGACTCATACAGTTCAGGACAGGATGCATTCTAAAAATCATCTGTGCAAAACTTTTAATGCAAATCCTTGGAACAAATAAGCAGGAAGGTGTGTTTTGAACTTTGTAGAGAAATAAATTTATTTCCCCTTATAAAACTATTGTTTCCAGACAAAACTGGTTAATAGTATTCTGTCAACATGGGGCAGGGGGTATGGGGCAGAAGGGTTTATACACACCAATATTTTAGATGTTACCTTTTGCTTGTGACAATCTACATAAAATTTATCTACCTTTAATTTAAATAAGGCTCTATGAAGCTGTACAAATATTACACACAGCTTCATAATTGAAACAAGTTAATGTAGCTAAAACATATCTATGACAACTGAACTGCTTATGTCAAAGATTAGCAGAAGTCCACAAAAGCTTCTCTGGAACACTACTTGTGACAAAGTCTATGTAAGAAATCTCATTCAAATAATTACCTGAATAAGCAATAAAAAGCAGTAGGTTAGTAATTAAAAAAAATGTAAGTAATGCAGACACTTACTTGGTAGCAACTTTCTGTAATTTGCATTAGTATTTCCAGGCAGTTTGGGCATAAACCTGTGGACATGTGTTTTACTAATCCAACTCCAGCCACCATATCCTGTTACTCTATATTCCTCTCCTTTTTGCTTCCAAACCTGTTAAGTATTTTTAAAATAGTAGTTTTAATGGTGCAATTTGCTGCAATGTATCCATCCATTTAAAAACCCAAAACGATTTTTTTTAAAATAAAACAAAACCGTCAACGTACAGACTTTTTCAAGCAAACTGAAGTATATTTGTGAAATTATGTACTAAAATTAAAGATATATCTGCTGATAATTAAATTGATTCTATCACAGTAACATCTAAAAACCATTTTAATTTCATATAACAGTGAAAATATATTTACATAAAAGCTGAAAGACAATATATTTTTTTCAATCAACCTGTATGCTTGTTATAACAAATAAATTTAGAACAAAGAACCACTCCAACAAAAGTATTTAATATCTACTGTAGGAGAATACGAAGCAGTTTCTGTAGTATCACATAATACAACCTTCCAAAGTAAATGTAGCTAAGCTAGGTTTTTTTTGGTGGGGGAGTGGTGATGGGAGGGGAGCAGTGATGGGAGAGGAGCGCTGGACAGGGACAGACATACAGACAAGGTTCCAATAACCATCTAGAACCCTTACATTAGGAAAGGCTGCATTTTGTAGACAAACATCTGTCAACTCAGGCAGTGTCACAAAGAGCATAATGCATGTCAAACTTAGTTCAGACCAAGATTATGTGCTTGAATAGGTAGGCATGGTTCCTACTCCAACAGCAGGGAGCAACGCAATGACATTAGAATTTTAAGTTTAGAATGAAAACAGAAAAAGAGAATAAGAAATCAGACATTTCTGGGTTTTTTTTTGTCCTTCACACAAAAGAAAACCTTACCTGATGTTTGACAGGAAATGTATATTTCACCCATGTAGCTTGCTGCATTGTTTCTTCTTCTTCTTGTTTTCTCTCTTTTTTTTTCACTTTCTCCTTTTCTTCTCTTTCTATTGCTGTCATTCTGCGTAATCTAATACACAGAGATTTAAGTACATTTTTAAGTACAGGATCTTGTAAGCAAATATAAGAAGTCAAACAGCAGGATATACTACCCCTTTGAATAATTTTATATAACCGTAGTTAAGAGAAAAGCCCAGTATCAGGTTATATGCATTGCTTGCAATAGCAACACTGCTTTTTTTGGCTATTCCAGTAAGGCAAATACAGCTGCCTGCAACTGTGTAACTACACGGCACATTTTGTTTCTGCTTCTATATCACAATGAGAGACAACAGACAAGACTCTGCTGAACTGAGTCTGTTGAAATTTGCTCTTCTAGTCCCACAAAGTTTTATCAGTTTGATAACGTGGCTCTGATAAAGAAAACAAGCTTGCTTTGTAGGAGCAATAACACTACAAAAATCTTGTCATGTATTTTCAGTGTTTCTGGTTGAGAAAAACACTTCAAGTGCTGAATGACTGACTAAACATAAACTTGCAGGCTTAGAGGAACTAGTGATTGTAAAACAAAGTAAAGTTCTCATATTCAAAAATATTTTAATATTTATTTATTTTTACCTAGTGTGCCCCAATGATTCCCGCCAGATTGGCAGCATGACAACCGGTTTAATTGCACATTCCAATATAGCCAGTGCTAGTGCAAATTCTCTAGGTTTGCTGCACATCTGAACAGCCTTAATCCAGTTAGACCTAAATTGGAAAAGAGATAAAAACCTGAAACATACACATGCAGTAATATAGCGTGCTATGTTAATAAGATTTAATGGTAGGATAAAACCTCCTACATTTTAATACTTTACTCAACGTGCAATCCTTTTAGCCATCCATCACAAAAGAGAAACGTGTTATCTTGTATTTTAATATACTGAAGCTCGGTGCTTGGAAATCACCGATTTGAAAAAACAAAGACCATTGCTTATTAATACTGTTAGCTAAAATACAAGTAGAACGAGAGAATAAATATTTTCATGTATTAATTTACCTGTGGGAAGCCCAGTTAGGATGAAGGAATGATGCTGGGATATTGTTTTCTAGCTGAATAATAGTTAGCCTCAAAGTGGATATGGTGAGAACTTTGGACCCATGTACAGACCCATTCCATTTGAACTCTCCAGCAGGAGTCAGACAGAATTTATGCGAGAGATGTCGTCTCTTGTCATGGTCCTCCCTGTGCTGGTGCTTGTTCAATGCAAATGAATTAGTGGCATACTGATTATGATAAACACGATACTTCCCCTCTTGCCCTAATTTGAAATAATTGTTGATATTTCCTTTCATCACAACTTCCTTCTTTGTGTTCAGTCGGGAGACTTCACCTTGAGAGTTGACCACCAGAACCTTGTGAAAGAAAGAATGATTTTAAAGATTCACTTAAGTTTCAAATATTTATTTTTTTTTTATTATTTAGTCTTCAACTGTCCATATATAAAATAATAAAACCACCTTGCATCAGTTTATAGAAGCAATTAACTGTTTTTCCGATATACTAAATATATGTACTTCAATAGTGATTGCATATAGGTAGGAGGTTCCCACAGATCAACTATTACATTAAAAAATGAAGAAGTCCTGAAGAAGTCAAACAGGAACCCATTTACTGCTCTCAATTATGTCTGTTGAGGGAGAGAGCTTTGGGAAAATAGTTTCACTACACTTTTGGAGGGGTTTGTGAATAAATATGCTAAACACTAACTTACAAGGAAAACCAGTAACATTAATACACCAAACTGTATGCAGACAACTAACTGCAATGCACTCTTCACATTCAAACACTTCCTTCCTGGAGAAACTGGGCTGCTTAAAAGAACCAAAACAAACCAGCAAAAAACCAACAAACAACCTACAGGCGTACAAAAAATTTCTACCAACTGGCAGACGTTTGAGACAGATTTCCCTTTCATCTGCATCAAGCAGTACTACAATTTTGCAATGACTGTCTTTAAATAACCATACTCCAGCAGTACAGATTTATCATGACCTGGAAACGTGGCTATCACCTAGCTATTCAAACAATAATCAAACACAAACCACTGTAAAGTTGTAGTTTTGGCACACCGGTTCTGAGAGATCTGAAGACAGAAGTGGGAGGAAATGCATGTAACTTATTGACTATATAGTAAGCAATTCTCTAACTTTTATGACCAGCACACTAAAGGAAAGGAGGTGCACTGGGTCACCGTCGTACTACTCTGTAGACAGCAACTAAGAGGGCGAAAGCAAAGGAGAGGGAGGGGAAAAAAGCTTCCTGTGATATTACAGTTTCACCATTTGCTAATTTATTGTTACTGTTTTTTTTTAAAAGTACCTGCATAGTCTGCCAAAATCACTTTATTTTAAAAAATATTATCGCTTTTCTAAAACGGTTTACGTATTACTTTTAATTTTCCAAAACGTGCACAAACCTCTCTGCCTTCTTTGTATAACTTATTTGCTTCATGTGCTGCAGCAGCAACCTGCTGGCTTTTCATCTGGCTCAACTTGCTATCTGGATTTCGTAATCTTGTGAGCATTCGCGTCGAACCTGGCGTGCCTTTTCCTGCGCCTGGAGAATCACTTCTTTCACCATTAGATTTCTCTCCTGCCCAGGAAAAAAAAAAATCTTTTAAAACAAACTTAAAAATTGGAAGTTTTCTTTTGATGTATGGGAGTTCTAAAGTAAAAAGATGCATAAAATGAACACTAGAGACACGATTATTACCTGGGTCCTCTGAAGTCTGGGATCCCCTCTCTGCATTTTCAGCATCATCAGCTGTCTTGATGGAGTCATTCTGCCCAGAGCCCAACTCACTACTGTTGCTGTTTTCAACGTCTGACTGTAGAGATGCAGCAGATGCGCTGCTACTGTTGCTACGGATCATCTGACCAGTTTCTTCTACAAAAGAACAACTTCATTTTTAGTTTTTTTTTTAAATTGGATCAATGCAAATTTTTCTAGTTTTACATTTTTTATTTAAAAAGTCAGATGAACATATTTCACTAGACTGGAGAGAAACACCCATAAAATATTAATTCCCTCCAGAGCACTGTATCCATGAAAGTATTTTTCGTTCTGTTTCAAGCAGTTTCAACTTTCACAGCTCTGAAGAACTGAAATTCACACTTGGATGAAATATGAATGTATTTTAAATACAATTTTTTTCTATAGATGCACGTGCAGTGAACCCTCTACTGAGAGTGTTTTGCTTTTAGAATGCAGATTTCAAGAAATTGCGTCTTCCTACAGCTTCTATGATTTAATCTTTTTTTACTTCTTGTGCTTTAGCTGTTCCTCAAAGCATACACCTTTCAGTTCCCCTCCAGTTTTCCACTGAGTCTTTGTCTCTTCTTCAGCACGTTAATTCCGAGGAAACCCACAGTTTTCAGTTCACTTGGCACCAACTCTACATCAAAACGCCTCTTCTGCAAACTTAAAATATCAGCCTCTTCCTTACAATCTGATGGGTCAAGATGTTGCTTCAAGCTCAGTAAGACAAATGGGTTTGGGGTCCTCAGCTGTCCTTGTTACTGTCTGTCTTGACAGCTGTGGACATTATGGCCACCTCAGTTGTTGCTAAGGCATACTGCATGAGTATGATCTTTTGACTACAGCATGAGTCAACTGCGGCTACCTAGAGATAAATCACTCCAACTTCCCAGTAAGAACAAGGTACCATCCCTCAAAACAATGTCTTCTTGATTTTATGAAAAAGAGACACAGCTTAGCTGTTTAAAAAATACATGATTTTTCTGTTTCTAGAATTCTTCCAAGACATCAGGGATTCTGTTATTATTCAGCAAGGTGACAGAGCAAAATCTCCTTTTTGTGAAATGTTCACTCCTAGCAGGAAGACGATTAGGTAAATATTCTGGGATTCTTAGAAGATCCCTAATGTAAATGCACCTTGATTTCTGGCTTTGCTAATGGGTCACCACCACTGTTTGATCCATTTCCCTTTTTACTAAGATGGAAAATGGAGCCGTTTGTGGTGTCTGCTGTTTGGAGGAGAGCAGAAGCATTCAAAATAGACTCTTACGTTAAAGACTCATATCCAAACTGCATTTTCAAGGACGGTGACAGACACGTTCTGGTCTAGCTTTGCATTTTACTCTTATTTTCCCCCTCTTTGGGAGTAGCTGCCTCACTGATACTGGTTCGGTATCCCTCCCTCCCTCTGAAATGAGTGTCTCAAACTGAAATTTCACAATAGGAACACAAGTATCTCTATGAACACAGTAAATTAGACTTGAGCAAGAACCCTCTACACACACACGCGCTTTTCCTACAAAAAAAATCCCACTAATTTAAAAATAAGCTAGAAGCTTTGTAAGGAGAAAAGCACCTGTGAAAGCATAATAAAGAAATAATGATAAATATATACGTGAATTTTTAAAATACAAACCCATATATGTGCCTGGAACAAAGTTATAAAATATATTACCTTTTCCATTAAACCGCTATACAGTTATTTTAACTTTAAAATGGAATAAAAATATATGAGAACAGGCAAAAATATTTGGTCAAATATCTAAAATGTATGCTTTGTGCCCCACGCGCTAGGACGTTTTCTGGATTTAAAAAAGTGTATTATGAGGCTTCCAGATTATGGATTAATCTTAGCTTTCATTTTCTCCTATTAACAAAGTTTATTACAAGGTTTGGATGCATTCACATTTGCAAGTTCAAGAACTGCTATCTGTAGCTGAATGGAAAAATATTTCTGTAAGAGAGTAAACATTTACTACCACGTGTTAAAACATAACACACTGAGTACAGCTACGTCACAGATTAGAGTATTTTTAGATTTTTAAGAACAGAAAATAAAACTGTCATGATTTTAACAGTGATCAGATTTTTAGAATAACATTTGGTTACATAGTAATGCCTGCAACAGAATGTAATTCTAAATGTAATACAATATAATTCTAAAATAGTACATGGATAACTTATGTTACACCTAATCAAGTCCCCTTTATTGCTAGATCTAAAGTTTGGGTTTGTTTGGGTTTGTGGTTTTTTTAAATTAAATAGTGTCTATTACTACTTTAGAATCATTGGCATGGCAGAACAAAACATGTTAAAATACAACAAGAGTCTCTGTGCTTATAATTCTGAAATCTGTTTGAAATTCCTAGCATGACAATTTTAATCCTGCTATTTTAGTGCAATGGTTTACTCACGTGAATGAAAATACTTCATTTGTTAGTAATTTGTACAGTAAACGAGAGGTTAAAATAATAAACAAGCCAGCAGCAAATCAGAATTTGAAATAAACTTTGATAGGATGCTAACAATCATTATGGATCACTATGGAAAAATAAAATATACAGAAAATAGAACGTAAAAAGCTTAGCCATAGTCATCTTTGGAAGGCATGGAAACAAATTGTAATGTCACAGAGGGCCACAAATTTCAAGCACTACTTGCAAGAAAATTAACTTTGAAATGTTAATGACAACGTAGCAGTAAAGGATGGCACTGCAAGCAAACAGCATGAGTGGTATACGCTGTGAATGGTTTTAGTGGACAAACCAGATAGAAAAACTTAACAGATTCCCCAAATTACAGAGGCATTGGTAACAGTGCCTTCTGTACCTGAGAGTTCCTGAGGGAGCTCTGATGCCACCTTCTTCTCTGCCACGTTGTTGCTATCAGGGGTTTCTGACTGACACCCCATTGCGTTCTTCCCTTCAGAGCAACTAGTCTCTCCTGCAGAAGGATTTGTGGTGTTGTCATCAGTGCTTGATGTCACAGAGTTACTTTTATCCCCAACGACTGTTGCCTCTATAGTAAAATGCACAACAAAACTTTAGGGATATTCTTTAGTATGTCTTAGGATGTCATTTGGCATCATCCATAGAAAGCAACTTCAGCAGCTTTGCTTGCCTGTTTTCAGCATTATCAAAACATTGAGCTTTCTTCTTTCCTTTTTTTTTTTTTTTGCTATGAGAGTATTGTCTCAGAATCAAAGAACAAACTATTTAATTCTGATGAGGAAAACCATGCTAAAAAATGATGTAATATTGCTTACTACAAACATGTTGATCACAACCTGTAAAAGCCACCTGTACCTCAAGCCAAGGTATCTACAAGCTTGGTGTATTTAACTTGAAAAGTAGGAAAATTGGTGAAATGACTTAACAGGAAGAACAATTGTAATACACTATCACAAAGGAACTGACAAGTATCACCTATTACTTAACTTAGAGAATCATACAAAAAAACCCCTAAAACCTAACCAAATTCACATTAACACTTAAAGAAATGTGAGGATCTTAACTAAAGATTCACTTAAATGAAGTTGTTAAAGCACAATCATAGTTTCTTTACCTTCTGTTTTCACTTTTTCCACATCTTGCTCAGTGGGTGTTTCCTCAGTTTTATCTTGGTCTCCAGATTCTTCCTTGCCCCTCTCAGCATCTGTCTGGTCATTATCAATGTCACTTTTGGCCTTTTCTGCTTCATCATCTGCTGTGTTTTTATCTTCCACTATTTCTCCTTTCCTTGCTCTGATAATGTCCAAAATTTCATCTACCAAGAAAGTATGTTGTCATCAGTAAATAACAAACCACCACCTACAGAGCCACTGAGCAGAAATAACATGACATAAACACTACTTCTTTTCAATGAGACAAAAAGATAACATCCAATTTCTTACCACTTTTCACAACTTAGAATAAACAATTCAAAGATTTAATTATTGATTCTCAGAATTATGCATTTATAAGTTCACTTAAATCCATTTCTAAACCTGAATATCTAATCTTTATGTCTTCCCTAGAACCGAAGTTGAAGCCTTCACAGATTTATATTGCTATTTATTGCTTCAAGCTAGATAAATTAAGCTGGTGGGGAACTGCAGAGGAAATATGCATTCTTCCACACTTTCCATAGTATTGGAGCAAATACCAGATCTCTAATATTTTTGCCACTCCAACTCCCATTGTATTGTTAAGTGTTTATGAGGGGTTATATACATACATACACACACATATATATAAAGACAGTACATCAAGAAACATTTGACAGTTAACAGAGCTCTGCTCCAGCACCTGGAAGGATCACAATCTGGCACATCCTAAGCATATCAAGAATCCGAATCATTCAGGATGTACTGGAACACGTGATACATAGTCCTACAAGAAGTCAGCACTACATAGACATGATGGTACCTGCATGATGCTTCTCCATCGACCTCTATAAACTCCTTAAAATAAAATAAATATAAAATAGTATTTAATTCAAAGTGCAACATCTATTCCCATTAAACAAAATATTCTTACCATTTGCTGCAGAAAGGAAAGACTTGTTGTTGCCCCTTGCTTTATTAGTAAGGTCTTCTGTCACATCCATGTGCCGATGAATTTCTTCCCGCATTTCTTCCAGAGTTTTGCATAGGTCAGCTTCCCAATAATCTTTGTCTAGGCATTCAATTAACTCTGCCAGCTGTATCTTTGTGCTATAGTACCAGATTTTCTTATCTTTCTCACTTTCTGAATCTTCCTCTCTGTAAGAGTATTAAAAATATTTTAAAATACCTGGAGAAATTACAAGAATTAGTATCAGCCTAGTTTTTGCAGAGAACTATTAAACGCCAATATCTGAATGTGAATAAACAAGTCACATGAATACACTCATATGCACACAGTTCAGTACACTTCTTTTCCTTTTTCATCCTCTCAGAAGTTCTCATGACAACTTCCTCAGAAAAGCTTTTGAAGCGTCTCCTTAAAACTGGTTTGTGCAATCTGGCAACAAGGTTTATTCTCTTTATATTTACTATTACTGTAACCAGTAATCTACTACTAAGTCTCAAACAATTTACAATGAAAGAGGGTATGGCTCCAGCATCCATAAAGGGTAGTGTTTCTGACTCCATGTTCAGGAAATAGCAAGGTTAGAAAATTCAAAGCGTAGAATGTGACATTCATAAAATATTTTCTATTACTATCTCTACGGCATTCACCTGTGAGAGCACCAGTGAGGGACAAAAGAATCATAATACGACCCTTTGAAAAGATCAAGGGATTTCCACATTTTTTATACAGGGTACTCCATGACATCACAAGCCTAGACAAAACTGGAGGACCACAGTGTCAAAAGCATCTCAACAGGGCCACCAGACCCAAGCGAGCTCCATAAATACCTCCGGTAACAGGCTAACTAAGCGGTTCTGCAGAAGGCTGCCCAATTTCACCTTGGCTTGCTTAGGTCCTGTTCCGCAGCAGCAGCCGCCAGATCCAGGCTGGCTGTGGGCAGGACCATTCATTTCCCCAACACACCCTAGCGCTCCCAACACTGGGAACGCTGTATGGGGTGACACAATGACCTACCAGCCTGACCTTCACATGTGGAGGAGGAGCTAAACTATTGCTACACTTGCACTACCTGTAAAAGTATTATAGCCTATGACTCACCAATAATCCTGAACCAAACTGTCGATAGGAATGGAAAGCTGACTGCAGCTGGAAAGATCTGCCCTTTTGTGTGTTCCTCTCTACTGGCTGTCTCCACATGGCTTATACATTAAAGACAGTGAAAATTGGCCTGAAGTACTCAGAAAGCCAAACCACCATAAGGCAACTTGATCATTGTCTACTATTTTCCACATTATATTTATGAAACAACTGTAGTATTCGCAACTCAATAGGAATACTACTAAAATAAGGTGGTCATGAAGTTAGTAATGGCAGTATTACTCAAAATTCAACTACTAATTTGTCACAACCATTACTACAAAAAAAACTTTAGGTATTAATGATGAAACTTGGTGTATTGCAAAGAAATGCTATCTTTTCTCTCATAAAGGCCTTTGCTCATGAAAAGCAACTAAATCTACTTTACCCATTTACCCCTCTAGGCTACCAGTAACTTTCCATTAGTTTTAACGGGTTAGCGTGGTTGCGTTTGATGAGTTTTCTCAGAAAACAGCTCATTTCAGAAGACTGCCCACATACTACACATCAAAAAGTAACAGCTGAACACTGACAATCATTTGACTCTATGGAATACTCTATACCTGTAGACTTCCATGTTAAAAAAAAGTTATTATTTAAACCATACTTCCTCTAAACTAAGAAAATTATTTACTAGCAATAACAGGAATGGCAGCACCTTTTTTATTGTTTGTGAACAAAAGCCACAGAAAAAGAACACAAACACCCAAAAACTAAGATGGAAGGAGAGATGCAAATGCAAGAATACAGCTTTATGCAGCAAGAGGAAAGAAAAAGATGAAACAAAATGCTTAACTAAAAAGGACAGGGTAAGTATAGCTTCTGAATTTCCCCTGGCAAATGTCTAATGGAAGCAGCGAGAGCAAGACACTGGCGGAGCAGCAATTGTAAGGCTGCTCTGCTCCTTACAAACACGACTACAGGATATAATGCTGGTGCTAAGTTTATACTTTAATTATTTCTTAGCTCACCAAAATGGGAACTTTAACCTTTCATTTTGAACCCCTAGCTCATTACACGATTATTTGCTAGATAGATATGCCATTTATACATCTTATATGACCTAGATATGCAGCAATAAGAATGCTTTATATAGTATCATTCCACGAAGTAGGGCTGTGCTAGTACCCATTTGCCAGACAAGCAGCTCAGGCATAGAGGCTTGTACACCTTCCTTAAATTTTGATGGTTATTAACCAAGTGTTTTCTTCTTTTTCCACTTTCTCCCCCCACTTAGCAAACCTGAAACTGCTGCGGCTGTGCTAATGCATCCAGAATGCATGTGTGTGTCACCTGAAAAGTGCAAGAAGCATGTCTTCCTTTCCCATCAGTTCTTCCTATTCTAGTGTTACAAGGTTCCATTGGACTGAAAAGCAATTAGCTGTTACCTTCAATTCCCCTATACAACTCGAGAAAAAGCCTTCAGTACCAGTAAAGGTATGCTATATTACAGGTCAATAAAACCCAGAGGCACACTGTGAAGAATCAAGACACTAGACCACAAAGAGAGAGTATTCTGCAGAAAGCACGTAGAGCTAATTAATCTTTCTGTGTGTGATTCAAGTCTTAGCCATTAAAGACCTGCTCAGATAATATTCTAGAAATGGACAATAAGATTATCCAGCAGTATTTGATTTCTTTTCTATTTCATTTATATAGGGTTTTGAGCATAGAACTTCTCCTGAATTGAAGGCTATCACAACCTTAGTAACAGAAGCTCAGGAATTAGTATTTTCTCTTGACAAAAGCACAGACAGAAAATAAAATGGGAGAAGCTTTCTGTCATGTATGCTTACATGAAACTCATCTTTGGTCAGACTTCGTTTCAAGAATCAGACGTATGCCAGTGGAAGCCTTGGGACGCTCATTATCAACTCATTATCAGTCAAAGAACTACCGCAGAAGCATTCTATGTGATCCTTTTTGGCAAAGATAAGATTTAAATTAAGAATTAAAAGATTTCAGCTAACTTTCCCTGAATGCTTTATTGCATTGGCTAAAGGGACACTACTCTTACCCTTTGACGAAATCAGAGAGGCCATCATGAAAAGAAGATGGAAAGATGCAAGTCTACACAAAGACCAATTCCAAATGTTTTTCTCTGACAAGCCAGACAGATTTACCAGTGTGGTGCTGGACAGGTCGTCTTAGTCTCCAGGGGACTCAGTTGAGTCACATACATTAAGTGAGGCTAAGCAAGGGAGAAAAGAATCACATGATATTTACTACCTCTTTCAGCCTCCTTTGCCACTACCAGGAACTATTCACTGGCAGACTTTAGATGCAAGTTCACTGACAAAAATGACAACATAGAAGATCCTAGAAACTTTCAAGTAAAATAATAACAAAGTAGATACAACCCTTCCTGAATTCCATGATGATACAATTAGAAACTGAAGAATTCAGTAAACTGTTTAAAGTAATCTTATTCAAATGAAGATCCAAACCCTTTTTAATTAATTGGAGAAAACAGAGGAGGACCCACTAAGAACATAAACAGCATAACAAATCTAGCAGAAAAAAGCCTAAACTGTTTTTGACAATCGAAGAAGATAAAACTCAGGAAAAACAACTTGTGTCTTATTTCTATCAAAATGAAAGCCAAACAATGTTTCATTGTCTTCTTTCATAGACATTTGACAAATCCAATGCATCTCAATGTTTCTAGAAAGATAACTTGTTAACATTGCAGCAGCTCACTAGGAGAATGGAGTCAAGGTTGCAAATTTCCCGACTTGTAAACTTGCAGAAATAACCTTCATAAGCAAAACAAATGCAACTGACCCAGAGACACCCTCCTAAATTTCTTAAGAGCTTGAAACAAAAACTCAGGAGTTCATTTTCTCTCGCCTTTTTTAAAATGAAAAACATCTTGTCACGGGGATGTATGAGAGCAGACCTCCTCAGTGTCCACTTTTCCATCTTTGTAAAACAGAGGAGGTGGAAAGAAGAAACAAAACCACAGTGATGGCCTTAAACAAGGCTTATAACCCTGAGCAAGTGATAAGCATGGAAATAAAAGTATCAGTGAAAAACAAGTCTACAAAACCCTTAAAAAGATGGCAAAACCTGTGTTATGATGGATTTATAAGGGGAGAGAGGAGAAGTAGTAAAAAGCCCTAAAAACCCCTTTGAAAAAGACAAAAAAAATTTCAAGAATTTAGGATTTCAGTTCTCTCACCCCCTGGACAAGATTTCAAATCCTTGTTTGTGGAGGGTTTTTTTAGATCTATTAGTTTCCTCTGATGTATTTGATCACATGGCATTGTTGAACACACTCCATTCATTTTAATAAAGTCAATATGATAACATAATTTCATGAATGTCAGGTTTTAGTATTTGGTAGTTATCCTTTAAGTTACCCCTCAGTTATCCAAGATATTAGATGTGGTTTGATCTTTTTGTGTATATATATGAGAAATGGTTGGCTTTGCAATACAGCACACTTACTGAATCTAAAGGACATTAAAAACTGACAGTACAGAGTTTGATATTTATGTGAACTATTAAAGCTATATATCCCTGGAATTTTTATATGGACAAAATACTTTTGTCCCCTTACAAAGTGGCTTCAGCATAAGTTTTCAAGGCGCATTATGCACAAATTTAATTATGTCAGAGATCTATGAGAAACCTAGTAGAATTGCTTGATTCTGTACATGCCACACTGCACTGTTAAAGAGTATTACTGCTGCAGATCTACCAGAACAACTGTCTTATCTGTTTTTTTCTTCCAGTTCCATCCAGAGGATTTGAAAAATTTTTAATCCAAACCACACACTTCAGAAAGAACTTGCTTTGGAATCATGCACAGGTACATTTACACTAGCAGGAGGCATGGTATCTAATGGTAAGAGGAAGGATAGGAACTAGCAGAGAAAGAATCTTTCAACCTAGATGATCCACGTGAGAATACGAAAGAAAGTCAGGAAACAATGGATGAACAGCATTTCTTCTTGTCTTTGTATATAAAAATACATCTCTATTTACATTTTGAAATATTTTAATCTCTAACCAAAAAAATCAGTAAAATGTAAAATCCAATAAAAATTTTCCTTTTGCTGTATTGTTTACAGTTCTCATCTATTTTGATTTGAAATGGAATACTGGTGTATTTTCTCTCTAAATAAATCCCAATTAGGATACAAAACTTATGTTCATAAAACTTGATTTATGATTTCTGAAACAAATAATTTGCCCACTGAACTCCTAACAGGAATGCAAAATCATTTAAAAATAATTCAGTACATTTAACCTTTGAAGATGTCTTTTCTAGTGCAGTAAAAATTACTACCAATGTACTAGAGAAAAAGAACTTTCACATGTGTAGAGTTTGAAGGATGAAGAAGCACCTGCATGATTTTAGTTGAACTACTGCCTGTATCGAAACCTTCTGAACATCCAATATTCTACTTCATTAGGAAAAAAACATTGTTTCATAGATCAGTTTTAGTCAAAAATAATTACCAACCTGCCTACATATTGGGGAAAAAAAAAAGCCTGCCTATTTATCTTACAATCACCTCCTGAGTAACTGACTCTGGATTTTTTAATGTTAATTCCCAGATCTCTACGGGCAAGCAGAATATAATCGTTCCACCAGTACATTACAGCAGTGAGACAAACCCATCTTTAGAACCACCTTTTCCTTAACAGTTTTGTATCTTTCCTTTCAAAACCATATACAGAAGGGATGAAGTTATTAAAGCACAAGTAACTAGAGTAAAGAGACTATCAGAAGAGACTATCAGTTGCATTTCCTTCACAACCAGGCTTTTTGTGAAAATCAAACTATCAACTAATTCTCTGGAAACAGGAGGTAGAAAATTATGCATGAGGCAATAGAAGGATTAGGATATCAACAGCTTCAGGCTGACCATCACATCCTGCTGACCCATCTGAATGATGCACCACATACTGTAGAGCATGTAATTGAGTATAAACATAGGGTATGTAAAAAAACAGGTAACAGTATAAAAGATTCCTTGCATCTTTTACAAGATTACTTGACACTACTGTGGCATTTATAACCCAGAGAAACTAAAAATAATCAAACATGGACTCTTTTTTTACAAGTCTGAAAGAACACAGGAAACAAAGGGCAGTGATAATTAATACTTAAAGCATCAGCTAACAAACAACACAGAGAAAGGGCACTAAATTTTAAAGGAATAAAACGAGTCCTTAGAAGTGTCTTGTTTTCAGATGTAATGCCATCAACAGTCCTCACAATCCCTTTTAAAGACACTGGCTAAAATCTTAACATTCACTGTAATCTGTTTTGTATGAAATTCTGTTAAGGCATCCAGCTGTGGCTTATTTTCTCTGTGATACTGAACAGAAAATTGTATTTCAAGAAATCTAGTAAAATCTCTATTTTTCCTCAATTAACAATACCACTGATTTCACTTAAACACTATTTATCTTCCATTATGAGAACAATTACGTAAGAAGAGTGTTTCATAAGAAAAAACAGTCTTCAGCTACTTCCCTGTTTTTATAATTTTTAATAATTTCATTAATAATTTTTAATAATTTATAATTTAAGAATCAACTTTTCTGTTAAAAAAAACAGGGCACAATACCCTCACTTCCAAGGGTTTGATTATTATTAATGTTTTGAGATAAATCAGTATCTCAAGGCCAACCAGTAACAGGAAATTGTGTTAAAACATACAAAATAGATCGCTTGAAGACAGGCATTTCTTGATATTAGACTTTGCTTATACCTACAAAAGTGTTCACATACAACATTATCTGCATTTCTAGTTAATAGATACTGGAAATACCTTCAAGTGCCTCTGAAAGTCTTCACTTCAAAGGCAGACCATCAAACTAGTACCAGTATCTAACCACCAAATACTATCTAAGCAGCTGATAGCGTACCAAAACTAGTGGCCTACACAGCATGTGATCACAGAGTTAAATTACTTTTCAGTAACTTTTACAAGAAACTGGAGAGATCCCTTTCTTTTCCTCATATTCATATGTTTTAGGCACATTAAAATTAAGCCGGAGGCCCTGGGTTTTTTCCCCCTTTTATTATATATAGATTATGAGAATATTTATTTTGGAGAAAATTGATGGATTAATTACATGGTCTTTAGAAATCTACTTACAAAACAGCAAGCAACGGTATCATCTAAAGAAAGAACAATTCTAAATGGCAACAGCAACTTACAGGATATATTAACAATACGCTCAATACAATATTATTGTTCAGAAAATACTGAATGCTTACTTACATAATGATTCTTCTGTTGAGGAACCAATATTTTCGTCTATGCCTGTCATATCCAATAGGTTCATGGCGAATGTATGGTTTATTTTTTTGGATTTCAGCAACACAGTCAGTTACTCCAGGCACCTTGTGTGCTACACAGACCTCACACTGCCATTCATCTTCTGGTACCTCTTCAAGAGGTGGTTTCACACACTCCAAATGGTACACCGCTGAACAAGTTTCACAGCAAAGCAAATCCCCAAGTTTGTGACAAACCCTACAATGATCATCGTACTGAATAACACCTTCTGACATTAACTCTTCACGTGCAATGTTTGTTGTAAGAAACTGATCCACTAAGAACTGCAGAACTTTGATTTTATTCTCTACTGGTCCATAAGGATAGTCCTCTGTCTCTTGGTAAGGAAGAACATGATGGTATTCCTTGTCACTCTCACAATATACCCGCAGAACCTCTGGCCACGTCATTCCATCTATGAAATACAAAGTGGAATTAACGCTATCTTTGAGGTCAGCAGGTCCAAAGGTAGTATTTGAAGTGTCTTCTTCACGTAAAACTGCTTTTAAGAGCACTATATGCATCTCTGCCATAAGTGTGCACTGCTCTTGACTTACCAGAGCAGCACAGAAGTCCTCAAAACGAAAAGGAGAGAGGCGTAAAACAGTGCCAAAGTTCCTTAGTACCTCATAGATGGCAATAACATTCATTATATGCTCACTAGGCACCATTAAGTCCTCTGAGGATTTAGGAAACTCCAAGGGTGGGATATCTTTTTCTTCCAATATTGGAGAACGAGGACGATGCACTCTCTGTCTTCTCCTACCTGGAATAAAAAACAACAATAAGAATTTTGCCATTCACAGGTCAACACGTCTAAACATCTATCATCAATGATTCTGTCCAACTTTCTACACTATCGCAAATTAAGGGATCACATCTTCAGTTACATAAATGTGACAACTCAGCCAATAATTTATACTTTAATTAACAACATGAAAATAAAATACACAAGGTATCTGAAATTTTGCGTTAGACACTTAAGCAGTTGCATTTCCCATATAATTTATATCTACTGAATCTTTAAAATTATGTCTAGAAATTCAATTGTTTAAATTAGTTAAAAAGACATTTCCCTCAGACAAAAATATTAATTTAGATATTTTTCTCATTTTTATTCATCATGACTAGTTTATAATTTCTTCTTGGAATTTTAAGTTTAAACTTGAAGTATCAAGGTTAGAGCAACAGGCATTTTGTATTAAAATACTGCAAGCTATTCTCCTACACAGCAATAGTATACAAGAAGTTTCATTTCAAGCAGAAGTCTTAGGACATCAATTTCAACCAAATTAAAATACAAAAGAGAAACTAAATCACTTTATCCACTGCTTTCTAACTAGAAAATTTCTCCTGGATACCTACAAACCAGAAACAAAAGTTAAATGTGATGTTTTATGAAAATGCTTCAGGAACTCCCAATTTAAAAAAAATAGCAAAACCAGAAACCCAACCCAAAACCCAAACTACCCCCATGGCTTCAATAAAATGAGAGAGAACCACAGAATGAGAAGGAGGCAGAATTATGGAAGGACAAAGCCTAACACAAACAGCTAATCTGACGAGCTGTTTCACTACCTAAAAGACAAGACACTGAACATAATTAATTAAATCTCAGATGCTAATTCAGATGAGATGCTACACTTTCTTCCCTTTAATTCCACTATGCTTAATTGCAAGCATAAAGAAAAACAGAAGAGGAAAGTTTCTGTACATGGCACTACTGAGGCAGACGAAATATTTCAATCTTCCATCAAAATAATGAAAAAGCATCCAGCTACATGCAACTATTTTGCAGCTATCTGTTGAAGTACTAGGATGCACTCATTAAACCTACTTCCTTTTAAAAAAAAAAACAACAAACCTAATTAAGTTTAGACAATCTCAAAAACTAATCATAAAACCATCATCTTGGTTTTAAACCAAGAACAGAGATGAAAACTGGGTTTAGGTCCTCTGGTAAGCATAATAAGATTCTGGTCAACAACTAAATTTCATAATTATCAATTCTACACAGAAGAGTGGTTGGCAGGATGCATTTTATTCACAGAGAAAATTAAAACGAAAAGGGAAGTTCTCCATGACAGCAATTTCACATGCACACTTTATGAAAGAATGATATATATTACACATTGTGTGATCTGAGGCTGAAGAGTGACACAACCAGTATTCTGGAATTTTAAACGTCACGTTAATGATTTCTTGGTCAAATTCTGTGAATAACAGACACTCCAAAAATTCGTTCAAAAATTCAGAGCTAAAGTAAGTTCCAGTCATCTTGGATGTTACCATTAAGAGGAAATGGTTCTCTGTGGCATTTGTTCAACCCACCCTACTCCCTCCAATAGTCCCATAAATACAGGAAATAAGTCTAATGGGAGTGGCAGGGGGTGGGGGAAGACCTGCTAAAGCAGGCAGATACCCAAAGACAGATCCTTCTGAATCTGAAAACACCATTGTTAAAACTTCAGCACATTGAAAAGGGGAAAAAGAAGTTACCCAAAAGAAAAGCTACCTTTAAGAAACATCTTGATACATAATAGACAGTTTGCCAAATGATTCCAGAAGAAAAATAAATCATGGCAAGATGACACAAGATACAGCTCTCCCTCTCAACAACAAAGAATGAAACCTTATTCAACATATCAGACACTCTGAAACAATATAGAAGATGAACTGCGAGATGTTTCCATTACAGAAGTAATGGGTCAACATCATCTGTGAATAAAAAAATTTCCAAGTTTAGTTAAGTTTGAGTTCTGACTGTGGAAAAATGAAAGAATGCTTGTATGACCATTTTCCAATATGCTTCTGCACAAATCAGTGGAAAATGTTTAATCATGGCAAACACACAAAAACACAGGAGTATCACAGCCAGGCCCAAAGCAAGTGTTCCTACAGCAAGAAATATCTAGATCAAACCCAACTTTTCTTGCATCATGATCCAAAAATCATATATGCATAAACCAGAGGTGGTTTAATTAAAGACCCCAAAGGAAAACACACGCACATGCACACTCACAGATTAAATTACTATAGGGTCCTGAAGCTTCCTTCAATATTTCAGGATGGCATAGGATCAGTCCTAGTAGGCGGTCATGCAAGACAACACCAATGCAAAACAGATATTCTGAAATCACTAATGGTCTGCACAGAGTCCAAATATCACAAAAAGCTGGCAGAGCTATAAACTGGGATTCTTTTCAGTGTTTGCAATTGTAGCAGAAAAACGCGTGTCACACAGTAAAGCCATCAAAGAAACGACCCTTCAAGAAAGAAAGTGGCAAGAACGATGACCCCGGTTTACCTAAATTAATCAGAAGTGACAAAGCCCCCGGTAATTTCAAGCAAAGATAAACTAGAATGAAGGAACACTGCTGAAAGAAGTAAAGGCTCCTTATTTCCTCTCTTCTGTTGAGATTTTCCACTCTGAGAACAAAATTATAATTGTCCTATGCGTTATTTTTATCCTTCATTAAAAAAAAAAGATTCCCCATATACCATGTTTGTTCATCTCTCTTTTACAAGAGATAAACTGGTATACTTGTTACATCAATCTAACAGGAGAAGCAAAAAGAACCTTAAAACAATGCATTCCTAATATTTTCCACAGAAGTTAAAAAAATCCTCTAATACTCCTCTTATAAAAGGAAGCATATTGGTACAATTAGAGGTCTAGAATAAACACGTTGTCAGGACACAAAGTATGTCACAATACCATTAAGAATTCTACTTTGGTGCAAGTACAGCGTAACTGTGTGGTTGCATTATTCACACCACTCTTCATCTTTCTATTTAAATCAATTTATGTATTTTCATGTTTGCTTTGGTATAAAGCACAGAAATTTTAAAAGTAACTGTAAAACTAATAGTCTAGACAATAAGGAAAACCATATTGCGTCATAACATGCATTCTTCATTTGTCTGCCACTTCTGAGTTATGCCTCACGATGCGCAGCACAGTTACTCTATCACACCACTCAACACTCCCAATCCATACTGCAAATCACCCACCACATCTCAAGAGCTCAAATAATTTATCTTTTCAAACACTGAACTGCTTTGAACAATTCTGCACTGCATATAGTCTGGTTTTCAGAGCTAAAAAGGGACAGTATTTAAAGATGCAGAATATTTTAGAAAGAAATGGTACCCAGGCATATTTTTCTTGAATGGCTTGGTTGCACAATATTTCAAATCTAGGTTGCTCCCCCCCAATTTCACTTCCAATTTGTTATTGACATTTGCTGTATGCAGGTTCAAGAGAACTTGCAGTCTAGAACTCTGAAGAATCATGAAGTGTGATTTGGAAATTCAGAAATTGCAAACAATTTATGCTTAAACGTATTACTGTTTCACGCATAAACTGCATTCTCATGAAGCACTCCAGGTACCTTTAAAAACCAAAACACGTGTCCCCCCCAGTCAAATCAACATAACCAAGCAGTCTAATCTCCAGTGAAAAAGATGGACGTTCTCTGCCAAGGTGCTCATAAATTTTGAGGCACTCTGGCTGTTGAACTTAAATTAGAAGTGTAAGCCAATGGAATATGATATAAAGATGTTGAAGTGCTATAGTTTCTGGTTTGAGGTGAAGTTTTTTTGCTTTCTACTGGCTGGGTGGATAACCCCCTCCCTTGCCACTAGCTCAGACAGCTGAACGCAGGCAGTTTTGACCTCCAAATAAAGACTCTAGTCATGTTTGCAATTCTGATAATTTCATCATTGCTAATTATCTGCAGTGTTCTGACAGCCCATACAGCCTCACATTCATAGAAGCAGTTTCATCTTCTGTGAAGGTTTTGAAGATCACAGTTCATGTTTACCCAACTGTTCTTCATATACACAAAAAATATCCCTCAAATTTTGAAAAACCTTTCCTACAATAAATATATCCAACTTTTCGAGCTCTCCATTTTCAAGGAAACTCTCTCTTCCACAAGGCAAATTGTCCAATGCTTGAATTTGACATTCACTGGCAGAAAAACAAACAAAACAAAAAAAACTTTCATCTCATCAAACATTTGTATGGTCAGATTATTTTATTTTACTTTTAATTATTTTAGAGATTCTAGGATTTGACAACTTTTTTTTACTTCTTGTCATTCATCATGGATTTTGCCCTCCACAGGGAATTCTGACTGTCTGTGAGAAAATGTGTTAATTCAAATTTAATTGATTAAAAAATAATAAATGTAATGACCTCAATTTAAATATTTAAGAGATAAATGCAAGCTTCTGTAAACTATATAATATGATTACACAATAAAAAACATTTATTTTGATTTGGGACACAGGTACATATGTGCATTACATTAGTATGTATTTAAAATAATATATGGAAGCAAAATAGTATAATACATCCAGTGCAATGACCACACTGAGCAGTCAACAGAATTACATTGTTGCTTTCTTTTCTTAACTTCATATTACTACATCACCTACTACCATTAATATTTTTCATTTTTTCTTGGTAGAGTTTAAATAACTTTGGACAAATAATTTTTATGATTTGCTCTGAACAATTTCACATTTGCAGAAATCTCTTACTGTAGCAGCAGGTTTCTTTGTTTTAAATTAAAAATGCAATGTGTACTACTCTGTCTAAAAACAAAAAACATTACGAGGATTCCAGAGTAGGTGTACCAGCAGCAGTCCTTTAAGGACCAGCATCACCTGACTTACTAGACTTTAAATGGTATCTAGATGTATCTACTCTCAGTTAAAGAAAGTCAATTTACTCACACTGAAGTTCCCCAAAATGGACTCGTGTTATTACATGTAAATTGTATACTTCTAAGATCGTTTCTGCATATTAACCAAATCCCTGAATCAAATTCCACCTTCAAGTTTGAGCCAGTACAAAAAGAGAAAAATGTCCACTTCTACGCCATTCAAATTCCACAGCTTTATTTGGAAGGATAAATTGATCTGCCAATAGCCTCCTGCTGCCACGACTGGACTATTTACAGGATCCAGATCATCTTGAATGTCTCAGCATTATACTTCTATCTAGCATACGCTTCTTTTAAATCACATTCCTTCACTAGTTGTCTCCAAAAGTGATGAAGTAGTCTGCAGTGGTTGCCTCTCCCTATTTTGAATTCTCTAGTTGAAGAGCTGCCTGTAATTAAGATTAAAGAGTAAACAATTTTATTCACATGGCACATTTAATTATAGATATTGATAATTATAGTCTACACTTACCATAATCTATTAAAATATTTATATTACAAATATTTAAGCAAAACACACTAATGATATTCGAAATAAAAATGAAGTTACTGAACTTCATTTCAGTAACACTTTATAACAGGCTGAGCAGCCAAACCCAGAATTTACTGAAACACTTAAACCCAAACCCTTACTTCATTTTTTTTTTTTTTAATTTCCATCTATTTAACCTGTTTGGTTCAAATGCTGACCCTTTCAAAACTTAGAAATGAAGTGGGGTTCAAAAGGACTGAAAATTTTGTCTTCATTTGCATTCACAGACTGAAAGAAGGGAAAGTCACATCTATTCTCTAACACTTTACCACAGGAAGATATGGAGCTTAAAAATACTATAATAATCTTTAATATATCTCTGGTTTATGTAGACAGTTTTAAAAGCGAGTATTTGAATGAACTATTTACAGCAGTGTCCAGAATACAGAAAGGTTGTACCATGACCAAATACGACTTTCATGCTCTTTTTCCTTTCATTGTATTCCACTTAGCATATGCATGTAGCTTAACAAAAAAAAATCCAGTTTTGCCATGTCTCACTTATGTTACATATCCCTTCACTCCAGATGTACAGTACTAGTAAACATAGCCTTTCAGCCCAACTGTTTCAATAATGGACTAGTGGATGGAGCTCCTACATAGCAAATATTGTGTCAGAACCACTGTCTTGTTTAAACAGTGAGAGTGGTAGCTGCACTGGTACGACCTGAAAAATAAACAATGGTTCCACCATTTCTTGATTAGAAAGCTCACAACTTCTCATTTCTCTTCTCTAAAAACTTTCCCTTCCTCATAATTCCTCAGCACCTGGGCACCAAGACTCCAGCTTAGAGTTCCTGTTCACAGTTGCAGCAGAGAGGTTAAACTTGACAGAGAACAGGGGAGAGAAGAGACAGACCATTGAGTTTCAGATACTTCAGTAATCTGTCACAGGAGGCGAGGGCAGGAAATACAGGACAAATCCCCCACAGGCACACTCCACAAAATTGACCCCAGCAAGTGAAGAGACTTCAAAGACTTTCCATTTGCCCCGCAAAAGAGATTAGTTTTGGCTTCAAGCTCCACAAGTCAAGTCAAACTAAAAAGTCCATGTTTAGTAAAATAGAATTAGGTTGGTTTTCCAGATTACGAGTCAGAACAGAAACTTCTCAACACAAAGACCAATTGGCAGTTGTATGATGTCCTGGGAAGCATGAGTACTCCTTAGAGAAGATGCCCTCTCCTACGTTTTCCTTCCTCCTCAAAATTTTGGCTTTTGACTGCCCTTCTAAACTCACTACAACTATCTTATTTTTGTTTGGTTTTAATAAACATAACAAGAATCAGACATTTGGTCTCCCATATTACTATTTTGCACCAGGCAAATTTAAAATTAGAATGTACAGGAACGTGAAAGTTCTTATTAGATATCACCGAGCAAACTAAAAACATTTGATGAAAATTTCTTCGTTTTCACAGGAGAATGCATAAACTGGATATAGCCACGTTTGTCACAGCATTATCCAAACCGGTTCCTTAATTAAAAGTCAATCTCTTGGGAGAGCATTTGCTCAGCTTACACCAAAGAAGAAAAAGCAGTAAAATGAATCAGGTTAACACAAAATGAGAATATATTATGAAAAGCAGTACCAAAATAGAAAAATCTAAATCTTTTTCTTGGGATGGGCCAAAATTAAAGGCTTTGACTTATACAAAACACTTTTTTCCCCTTTTAAAAATGTCAACATGACAATCAATATGTTTCTAATATTCACAAGTCAAATAATCTCTTCCAGAAAAATTTTCTGAATGAGTAAGATGCATTTGTAACTACTTGTAAGTGCAGCTCTGATTTGAATATTGGTCTGCAACAATGGTACCTAACCCAAATTTCTTTATTTTGCCTGGAAAAAAGAAAAACCCCACCACCCACAAACAAACCAAAAAAACCAACCCCAAAACTAAAACACAAACCAGATTAAAATCTAAACTGACATTAACTATGAGACATTTCAAGCACCACAAAAGCTTTGGAAGTTGAAGTACAAAGTGAAAAAATAACAAGTTACTAGACTAGATCCTGAGAGCATCTTCCTGAGAGCACTCATACTGCAGAAATTCTCAACATGTGCTCCATGTCTAAGTTTGACTACTGCCTTGCATAGTACAAAATCAGGTCTCTGTGTTCTTTAAAAACTGTTTTAAAGCTTTAAAACTTTTGGCTTTTTATATTTTCAGTTTGTACATCTGTCAATAGCACAGTTCTAAATCAAACTAGGATTCTCTACTCATTTTATATTAAGCAGGAGCCAGGAATACAAACCCCCTATATTCTAAGGCATCACTTTAACATTTGGAAAACTAATGCAAGACAAGTAGCAGATGAGATCCAACACTGTCATTCTGAAAGTACTCAGAGTCACAGCCCTTTTGTGTCTAGAACCCAGAGGGAAAACAAACAAAAAAAAAAACCACACAAAAAACAAACCAACCAAAAAAACCCCAAAGTAGCACTAACATAATGATTTTCAGCAACGTTCTGACAGAAAATTTCTTACTTGGGACACGCTCAGGATAAGTTGCAACTGATTTCTGAAGTTAGTGAGCCCTGAGACCCAGTCCCAGTCTCCTAAAATCCACATTTATTCACCTTACACCAGTTCTACGCAATAAAATGGTCAGCTATGGAATTTTACTGCAGACCTACAAAAAAGTTTGCACAACTTTTAAACTCATCTGCGGTACATCAAATTATCCTACCTTCTACAAAATACAAACTTTGATAAAGAGCTTCTTAGAAAGATGAATGAAGTGACAAATGCTCTCTTCAGATAAACTTCAAATTTGCATGTCAATACAACACAATCAGCCACAGATTTACTCCTTTGGCCTTCTACACAATTTCTTTCCTAGAACTTGTCTCCTCTAGATTTTCATGACTGGCATGATAAACTAGTGATAGTTCCTCTAGAGTACAAATCAAAGTTCAGATTACTGAATGGTAAAATAAGAGCATGCCAGATTTAATTTAGAGAACAGGGTACCCTAGGTAAGATGTTTGGGAGGCTGGTAAATCTTCTCACACAACAGACAAAGGAGGCTGCATATCTTACTATCTCAATGTCTCCACTTAAACAATTCTTCAAGAGCATGAAAACGTGTTAAAATATAAAATTACCAGACACACAAAATGCAGCACCTCATTTCCAGTTAAATTCTTTCACTCTGAAGGTAGAAGCACACTGGTGAAATAACTGGTTAACAGAAGTGATGGTCAATCACTGTAAATGCTCAGACTAGCAAAATCCATCTAAAAATTTTATTTAATTTATTTTAAGATAAATCTTTTGTCTCAACTCCACTGCTGTGCATTTTCTTGTTAGATAGACTGATTATTATCTCAGTCAAAATCTAGACGTACAGCTCTTCCTAAAGCTAGTTTTCCAAGTTTTTGACAAAGAAAAAAAAAGAAACAGAAAAAATGAAGGACTTCTAGGCATCTTGATTTAATCCTTCTTTGAAAATTCTGCAACATACAGAAACTACTTGATATCTATAATGCAATTGTGACAAGCCTAAAGTAGAACTTACAGCAGACAGGTAATGGCAAAAACGCTTAGTGATACAAGATATATAGGATACCTATCCTAAAAGCATATCTACCTTCTGGGGATACAATGGGATAAGAGAGAAGGGACAGACGTTACGCACACACACACAAAAAAAATCCCTCTACCAAAAGTCCATCCAGCAGAGGAAAAAGCAATGATAAATATCATATGCATTCACACAATAAGCTTTTACTGTACCATTATTAAGGTGTTATACCATTCCTAAGATTTTGCTTCTTTAAATACTTTAATAATAGTATAGTAGAAAAGTACTCCTACATCTAAGTTCAAGATGCATCATAAAACCACCAGCAGAGCACAACAACCGAGCTTTTCTTTGCTAGTGACATTGCACTATGATGTTTTAATTAACTGTTCAATGTAAGTTTGAAAAAGCCATACAAAGTCTGTCACCAGTTTAAGGGAGATGGGATTTACGTGTAAAATCTTAGTTGGTAGGAAAGTTTGACTGGGATTGCAACTGTTCAAATCCCTGCTCGCAAAAAATAAGCTCTTCAACCCTTAAGACTACACCCTGAAAGTGGTAGTAATTCAGGCTGCATGCGATTGAGGGAAGATAAGTAGAGAACGATTGTTCATCAACTCTTCTAGTAGGAAAAACCCAGCGGGCAACCCATGATACTGTCTGGGGCCAGTTTAAAAGACTGGAGGAGACCCTCCTTCAAGCCCTCCAGGTGACCACAGGAACTTTATCACTGTATATTACAATTTGGCTGGTTTGAAGACAAATATATGAAAGAAAAAAAAAGCCCACATTTATCTAAACACAGCTAAAGACCAGTTCCGGCTCAGCATGCACCTGAGTCAAAGAGCACTGGAGCCCATGGAGGAACTCTGAAGACGTCTCACTGTATGCCTGCCCTATTCCTAACGCTCTTCTCTGCACTGGCCGCTGTTAGAGAAAGATACTGAGGTTAGGTGAATCTTTCCTTGCCTATTAGTACTGTTATAATGTCAAGTATCTCTTCCCAGATTATGGTAAGATTTCAATTAGTGCCACCACTGTGTAGCAGTGCTCACAACATAGATATTTGCTCAGCAGAAATGAGACACAGACTGAGCTGAACGAATGAAAAGTTCGTACTTTCTTTGCAAAAGGGCAACAGCATGTCTGGGAGAGAGGGAAGGAGGAAGGGAGACCTTTAGGCAAATACTGAACTAATGAGGACTGCCTATTAATTGCCAAAATAGCAACATAGATGTTTTATCTATCAAACAGTATAAAAAAAAGCACATAAGGATGAAAAATGCTAACAGTTAAACTTATCTTTAAAAAGTTAACTGAAGTTACCGTGACCAAGTGAGAAATAAACATATAAATTATCAAAATGGTTTCCAATACACCTAAATACCACATAAAACCTGTCTACGCTTGCACAGCAATGCACAGAGAGGTATCTTCTTATTTGCCAAAATACTTAAGTATTCAAAAATTGAATACACCCATACTGCGTAGAACTCATTTTGAACCTGGATGTTCATGTAAAAAACATTTTCCTGACCTAGTCAACTAAAATCATAAAAATATTATTTTCCTGACAAAAGCAGCCCCCCCAAAAGTAATAAAAATTAAAGTTACCACAACTAAGCAGAAACCGAAGAGTTAAAAGTCAAGAGAGTACTTTAGCTTTTTTCTTCTGTGAAGCCAGACCTCAATCTTTAAAGTAATAAATATTCGAAAATTTCAATTTGATTGCAGAACATCCCTGCAACAGGTAAACTAACACCTTAAAAAAATTATCGCTAAATTAAATTCATTTAGTAATGTACATACGTATTTTGATTCATTTTAGTTCCTGAGCATATGGATATAGATTTAAAAAAATATATATATATAGACAGAGTTTTTAAAAGAACTATTATGAAGTCACATAATGAGCTCATACCATTAACTCACCAAAATAAAATTGACACATTTAGTAGCCAATACTTCCCTCTTCTAAGAAGTCATCAGCTAACTACTCAGAACTACACTCCTTTTTAATTAAGATGCAACGCATTTACACCAACAACCTGTTCCTCCCCCCTTTCCAAACTGGCCAAATACTTGTACATCAGCAGCGTTTGCTATCCTGTAGCCCAAGTCAGAAACACTCCTAGGTTATCCCCAAGTTTAACCACTCTCCTGGTTCAGAGATTTCTAAAAAAATTTATCCTAAGCTTGAATTCCTTTCTGGAATGAGTTCACATAAATCCAAAGTGCTTAAATTTAAATAAAATAATTTTTGAAGCTTGAAACTCACATGGTTAATGAACTAATTAAGGACAAACAGAAGTACAGGCCTTAAAAATTTGAGCCCAAATTTGCCACTAGAGGTTAAAAAAGATAATCACAATGTTTAAAAATTTTGAACCCCAACATGAGTTTTAAAGGTTGCCATATCTTAAGATAAATGCAGTATTTAAACCTAAGACTTTAGACTCAACCTCTACCTTTCAATCTGTGTTTAACTAAAACTAGGTTTACACCCTTGCAATGAGGCCCTGTGCACTTTTCCCCAAACTATAACAATGCAATCTCCATTTTGAACAATGCACCTCATTTCCCTCCTTGGAAAGCTAGTTCTGTCTTAAAGCCAGTAAATGCTGGATCCAGTTATACTTCTGATTTCAAGAGCCTGAAAATTTTCAGTGTTTATGGTAGGGGTTTTTTTTTAGGCCACTTCAAGTTGCATGTGCTTCCTTTCCTTTTAACATCAAGTTATATCTGCAAGCACAAGCCATCCTTTCCTGTATATACTTGAAAGGACCTCTTTGCAAGGCATACATCTTGTTTCCCTTGTTTTTAAATATTAAGTGAACGCTCCACACACTTCTGACATTGTTTGCAACACGTTCTGGTGTATCATGCATTTCTGCAGTCACCAGAATCCCCATGCATATTTGCAAAGCACCCCCTTGTTACAGCATGTACTGCCCTCCCTCCCTCCCTCCTCTCAGTGGATGTGTTTGTAAGCATCTTCTAATGTTCCCTGCATCCGTGGGGTTGCCAGTCGTTAATTTGCATACCCCTCTCTCCCTGTGAGTGCTTGCAGGCATCCCTTACATACACGCATGGGAGGAAGAATGCGTGCGGACTGTATTTGCAAACCTAGAGGGAGCATGTGGGGTGCCCTCGACTTGTTTTAGTTCATCCCACTGACTCTCTACCTGGGGTGCTGCTGTAGGTGCTGTGGCTCCTGAAGCTGCTCTCAGTGCAATAACTGGCATCGTCTTCATCCTCCATCTCTTCAGGGTAGTCAGAGTCGTCGTCGTCCTCCTCCTCCATTATCTCCTCCTCCTCTTCCTCCTCGGAGTCCTGGTTATCCTCGGGGTCTCCCTCCTCTTCCTCCTCGGACACCATGCTCTCCTCCTCCTCTTCACTCTCATGATCATCGTACACCACTTTGCTGATGCTCCTCCTGGACGAGGCAGCCCTGCCTTGGCTGTTGCAGCTGCCTCCTCCGCCTCCTCCCCCTGCTCCTCCAGCCCCAGCCCTGCCCCTACCCTTACCGCTGCTGCCTCCCCCACCAGGGGTGCTGCTGCTGCCGCTGCCTCCCTTCCTCTTGCTGCCCCCCCTGGGGGAGGCGGTGGCGGGGGAAGAGGCCTGGGCAGCCCCGGCTCCCTTCTGTTTGGGCCCCGCCGTCTCCGCCTGGGCCGATGTCGCCCACCTGCCGCGGCTGCTGCCCCGCTGCCGGGACCTCAGCCCCCCGATGGGGCCCGCCGGGGCGGGCGGAGCCGGGGAGCTCGCCTGAGCGGTGGCCGCCGCCGGCTGCTGCTGCTTGGGCGGCCTGCCTCGCCGGCCCCGCATCTCTGGGCGCTGGCCGAGGGGGGAAGGGAGGGGGAAGGAAGGCTCGGGAGGGCGCTCGGAGTCCGGACAGGCGGCTACGGGGAAGCTCCCCCCCCTGCGAGGGATCCGGGCCGGGGAGGGGGGCCGCCGAGCTGTGAGGGCCGAGGGCTCAATCCGAATTGCCGGCGTCCCGCTCCGGATCGCCACCGGCCGCCATCTTGTTTCTTCGTCTCTGCCTCGGCTCGCTCCGCTCTGACTGGGGGAAGCGGCGGCGGCAGCAGGCCCCGAGCGCCTCACGTGACCGGCCGCGCCCGCCAGCCGCCGCCAGGGGGCGCCGCCGCCCCCGGCCGCGAGAGCCATGTTGGAGCCGGCGCGCTGGGGCGGCTCCGCGCCCCCCGCCCGCTCCGCCGCCCCTCAGGCTGCCCCGCTGCTGCTTCCGCGCTCCCTTTGCCGCCTTCCCCCCGACCGGCACACGGCGTGCTTGTGTCCCCGCGTCCCCTCTCGGCTCACCGCCACGTGTCACCAGGCGCTGCCCCGCCGCCCCCGCCCACCACGAGGGTTCCCCCTCAGCCCCGGGCGCTCCCGGGGCGCCCCGCCACGCTCCCCCGCCGGCGCCTGAAGCTGCCCCGCAGCCGCAGCCCCCCCCTCCCCGGGTGCCCGCCCCCCCCGGACTCACCGTCTCCCCACGCCTGAATAGCGATGCCCGTTACCGGTCCTCTCTCCCAGTGCTCAACCCGCGCCCTGAGGGCAGCCCCTCGGGCTGCCACCCCTCAGCGCCGGTCCCACGGCCTCAGCCGGCTGCGCACCCCGGCAGGGACAGCGGTGAGCGCAGGTAGGCGACGGGCTCTCCCGCCCCTCCGCCCCGGGCTGGGGCTCGCCACAGAGCTCTTTCCCCCCGCCGCAGCGCCCGCCGAAACCGGAGCCACCAGGTCCCCCCTCAGGAGAGATTTCCCTCCTTCACCCCCCTGAGGCGGCGGCCGCCGCCCTCCCCCAGCACCAAGCGGGCCCCCTTCACCGCTGCCATGGCCAGCTCTTGCCGTGTTTTACATCTTCGCCCACGATACAAGAAATTAAAACCCTTTGACAGCTCACTGTTACCTACCCAGGGTCGGTATAAAGCAAAACAGACTGAGGAGATCACACCGCGCCCTACCATTCGCATTTTTGTCCCTAGCCCCACAAAAAAAGAGATGGGCTTCGTCTATTTTGTATTCCCTCTCGTTTTCCCAATTGCCAGAGGCCGCAAAGGGCTAAAAAATCTACATACACCAATTGCACTGTTGGGTTTCTAATGCCACCACTTGAATTCAGGGTATCAGTTTCCTGAGGAAAAGTAGTACAAATTGAAAGTCAGCCTAAGGCTCACAAACATCTTGCGTTTCTTATAACCAGCCCTCTTTTCATTGCTAAATCTACACCACTTTGGGATCCCAGAGTTTGAAGTCTTATTGTTAGCAAATAAGTGTGTTCTCATTTTCATTTTCTCAGCCCCTTGCTTCTGTGCAATATAAAACCCAATACTGGTCATGCCATAAGCATGCCAGCTCTATGTCCAATGTGTAATTTAATTTGCATTCCTCTATAGCAATTTTTGAAGTGCCTTTTGTTCATTAACTTGTTGCTCAGGCTGAGAACCTCATTAAACCCACAAACCTGCTGCAGTGTCAAGCAAGCAACAATGTCACAATGGCACCAGACAGCAGGGTTTAGCCCAATTTGCACTCTCATATCCAGCTGCACTCTTTCCTATTCAGCAGTACAGCTGCAGAGGCTCAGAGCCATGTTCTAGACACAGCATGATACAGACACAGCAACAGCAGTAGACAACATTGCCTAACCCATTTACACCTTCATACTCAATTTGTACTCTGAATCTTTCATAGTTACCTTTAGAGTGCTTATGTCAGGCTACTTTTTGCAACCTCTTACAAGGTTGCAAAGGACTGTGGTAACTCTTTAAATACACGAATAGGTAGGTTATTTCATTATCTCCCTTTGCGATCTTGGAAGAAAGACCTGTGAGTTCTGCTATCTATACATTGTGAATCTAGTGCATCTACTGCATTAATATTCATACAGCCTGTAGCATTATGAGAGCATTAACATCTCTAAAATACTGTGGATTTTGTGTACCTAGAGTACAGCAAAACTACTAAGAATCATTTGCTTTTGAATACTGTGAACCAGAATACCTTGTCTCTTAATCCTATCTCTTATTTAAGATTTATCAGTTGTTGATGTGGAAGTGCTTACTGAACAGGACGTAAATAATTTTCATTTTATAGGTAAAGAAATGGATGCATAGAGAGGTATGTTAACTTTCACAGTCAGGACTATAAAATAGTCCTTTCCAACACACAGTTTAGCTCAGCACAGAGAAATCAACCATAATCCCTTAACCTACTCGCCTACCCATGTCCACTCCCAAGAACAAAACACACCTCCATGAGGAACTTGAAGTTCCTCTTTTGAGTCTGCTGGTATAGTTGAATGAGCATATTTGTAAGTGAACTGAATAGAGCAGGAAGAGGAATTTTAGGTAGGAGGCCCGACACTGCCTCCCTACTCAAGACAGACAGAGAAAGGCTCCTTTCAAAAGGCACTTAGGGGAAGATGAATAGCCTAGTTGTTCCAAGCTGTTGTCTGGATGGGTTCCTTTCTCCAAGGGTAAGGGAGAGAACTTAAGAACCTACAGCTGGATGGCATTATTAAGAAGTGAGCATATGCTCTTGCTTAAATTATTGAGCTGCTTTTGTCCAGTCCTTCCCTCCAAATTACTTCATAATATGTATTAAGGATTGAATTTAAGTATTCAGCTCTAGAATCAGTTACATGCACATTTATAAGACACCAAGGATTTGCCGCATAATGCTGGACTCAAGCTCAGCTGTAGGCTAAATAAAGTCAGCCTGAGGAAGCAAGGGTTTACATGACTTTTGCTGGTGTAACGCAATACATTACCATTTTATTTATTGTGATGAAAACCAAAAGTATATCAATATGCTGATTATATGTATTGTATTACTATTCAATCAAATTAGTATCAAAAGAAGTTTTTGACATCACATTTGCTGTTCTAAGGCTATCTCCTCTGAAGGCTCCTGTCCCTAACCATCCATTTTACACTAGACTTCAAGAAATCCAGCATTATACTTACCTGTCCCGTTTTCCCCTATCCTAGATTAACTTTGTTTTAGATGAATATTTAGTCCCACAAGTAGTTTGTAACAAGTCAGTTTACCTAATCAGAAGTACAATTCAATAGATGCTTCTACCTGTTATACCTTCAAAAAGCATTATTTTCATAAAACTTTAGTTCATCACTTTTTAAAGGAGAAAGTCAAAACAAAACTAAAGCTAAGATATACTTTGAAATGCCGGAATCCAAGCTGTACAGAACAAGCAGTATAGATGAGGTTAACTTGAGGTATTCACTCTTTGAAAAAGTATTTGCAGAAAACAAGCACTGATGTAGGCAAGAACATTCTTATTTTACATTGGAGATGAGTTTTCATCAGAAAATTAAAAGCAACTACTGCCAGTGCTAAGGAGCACCCCGCTATATGATTCTTCAGCTGTCCAGTGTAGTCTTTTTTAATTTTACTTTTACACTCATTTTGCACTGACCTCCGATACCAGTGTATACAACTAGAACATGTCAACTTCCAAAGAAGCTTGAGGCTTTTAAGTGTGTGCAGCTGTTTCAGAGTTATACAGCCAAAGTTCAGTAGGTTATGCTTCTAGCACTTCAGCCATAATAATCTTGTGTTCTAGCTCTAGCTAGAGAAAGGAAAAAATGCTGTTCGTTCTCAAGCAACTTTAACCTGACAAAGGTTAACAAGCCTTTTATTCAAACAGTGATTTCCAACATTCTGCTCAAAATCAAACTGGATGGCTCCTCTGCGTCCAGTGACATATGCTTAAATCAGCACTATCAGAGAAAAATCACTATCCAAATAGAGAAGTTATTTTCAGCTAGGTTAGTTCTTTGTTCCAATGTAACAGGCAAGATCCCATCCTTGCTCCGAGCTGTGCTGGCAGTTATCAGTTGCATGGTCAGCTTAAAGACATGTCAAACTCACTCCAAAGTCCACAGCATTAAATGTTATCTGAATGTTATTTTTATACTCCTCTCTCCTTCCCCCAAAGTTTCAAAATGCATATAGGCCAGATTTCAAGGGATGAGTATTCAAAAAGCAGAAACTATATTGGATGCTGTCTTTCAACATCAGAAAGCTTCAGAAATTTCTAAAGCAGAAAGTACAGCTTTATGTATGAAATACAGCTAATTATGCCGAGATCCAGTAACTCTCCTTTCTGTAAGCCTGTGCAGGAGACCTTGCCCTAGAGGAGCAGCCTCTGTGCTTGAGAAAACAGTTGTCTTCAGCTGACAGTGCTGAGATAAAGAGTGTCACAAGACATCCTATTAAATAACTGCGCTTTGCTTCTTCGTTTGAGGAAGGGGTCTAGTTCCTGCTGTATACCTCTTCCTTCTCACTAGCTGTAGGCGGCTTCTGGATGCAGGTGGTCTTATCAGATATGAGATGCATCAAAATAGCATTACATTATTATCATTCAAGATTTCAACTACTAACCAACACACAACCCACTCCCTTATTTTTTTAAAAAGCCTCATAAGAGGATGTGGTTGGACTGGAAAGGAAGACACAAAAAGGTATGCTAACAAGTTGTGATACCATGACACATAGGAGAGAGAAAGCAGTGCGAGTTGGGTAACAACGCTGTATCTACACTTAAGCTCCTTCTCCTATTTAAGCTAAGTCTGTAAGTGTTTTTACATCGTCCAAAGATGCCTTTGACAACTAAAAAATATTTAAATCAAAGAAGCAATCTCAAATGAGTTCATCTATAGTTCATAACCTGAGTGGAGATAAGAGAACTCTGAAGAATCTAATTAGAGACTTCAACTATCAAGTAAAAAAGAAGCAAGTAGAATAAAAAGAAGTCCATTCGTTTGATCAAACATCTGTTGAAGTCTTACTGCAGATATCCTACTAATTCTTTGACAAGAATCATGTGGTATTTTAGGATGTTCTTATGATTGCATATCAGAATTATACATGAAAACATAAGCAAGCATCCAGCTTCTCATCCACAGTCAAAAAGAGAGCTTTTTAATACACAAGGTTCAAACTTACAACTCCCATGTAGCTACAGAGTAACCGTGCTCCTCCTATGTAGAAAACAACTTTTCACATCCCCAATATGGAGTGCTAATACATCCTTGTCGTAAAAGGAATCAGTAAAAAATAAATTTGTTAATAATTCATTTCAAATTCAAATAAGTTCCAGCACTTCAATTGAATATGTCTGAGAGTCTTTCTGGTGGTGAAGTCTTTGTAATTCTTGCAAACTTCCTTCAATCTTGTTGAGTTCAGAGTAGAATCGTACCTAAAAATAAGAAAACACAGAGATTTATTGTGAAGTAAGTTTTAAGTCTCTTCATACATCATTATTCTGTGGAACTAGCTGTAGTTTTGCACAGTTTCAGATATTTAAACCAAACAAATATAGCAGTTTTTAAAATCAAAATGCAAAAGAGAATCAACCGCCATTTCATGCTCAGGAAGGAGCATACAGAGGAAAACAGGCATTATTTGATTTACTATGTATTTTTTTGTTGTTGTCTGCCCCCCTATTCTGAACACCCATATTCTAAATCTATACTAAAATGAAATAATTACCCCAGAAGATGCAACTTACTTGGGCTCTCACAAACTTATGCAGGCTTGAAAGCAACTCTTTTGCTTCTGGTAGCATCACCATAACTGTGAAGTGAGCATCAAGTAACAGGCACATCCAGTCCATAATCTGAACAAACAAGGAAAGAGCTCTTACACTTTATGATACGCAAATGACACATATTTGGCTTTGAAAGCTGAGCTCTGAAACATTAGCTTCTAATGGAAAATTGTTTCATATTTTGAGGCAGTATATTTATTTTCTGATAGTAATAAGTGTTGTGTTACATCTGACTTCATATAGGTTATATTAACAGCCAATACTTCATAGGGTAAAAGTAGATCTCAGTTTATTTTAGGTATTCACAACTACTCACTAAGTTACACACGACAGAAACTGAAGGAAGTACAACTCTAGCTTCTCACCTGATTTATAGTTGGACAGCGTGTTCCAGGAAGAGCGGTATTAATTTTTTCACTGCATTTCACATACAGGTAGTATAAATACCTGAGAAACAGCTAAAAGTAGAAAAGTCAGAATATTTTTACAGGACAAACGTTTAATAGACCAAGGAGTTTTGTCCTGCACACAGTAATATTCATAAGGATTTTTTTAAATTTACTTTTTAAAGCAAAATAGATGCCTGTATACTACACATTAAGTTTTATGGTTCTCCTACACCATCTATAGCTAAATGTTTGAAAATTCTCACTCAGCAATATTCTGTGTAAAGTTACACTCAAGGGTAATTGTTCCAGGGATTATATCAGTCTGAATTTCATTCAGACATTCAGGAACTTCGATAAAAAACTGTATCAACATTAACAGTTTTAGTCCCAGTTTGACTTTCAGTAGCCAACAAAAAAATGCTAATGTTCAGAATCAGGTCAACATCATCTTGTGCTGAGCACAATTCCAAGATTTCTGCTTTGCTCAAAAAAAAATAATCAGTCAGTGCTAAGACGAGCTTTGTTCTGATGTGTAGGTTTCTTCAAATCACTGTAAAGCCACGTATATGCTCAGGTACTATGGTACGTGCAGTTCTTGAAATTGTATTCAGGTTTTCAGGGACGGGAGTTGGTTTATTTTAAACTGAGAGGATCTAATATTGAATAATCAAGTTTGATTTGTATTCCATTTGGCATTTTACACAGTATACAGTTTGTTTCTCATTTTCTCAACTTTTGCTTCTGATGAAACTAAGTTTGCATGTTCTTGCTTCTTTCTTAAAAAGCATCCAAATCAAGGAACAGAATATACTTGCCAACAATACAGGAACAACATTTTCCAAGTACACTGGGTCATAAAGAGGTTCTCACTTACATTTTCTAATACAAGCAAGGACTACAAAAATTAATGGAAGTTCCACGTGTATGTGGAAAAATGCGACATTTGTTAACATTAAATCTTATCAGGCATTTTAATTTAATTTTCATGCATTAGTTTGTGATTCAGACTCCAGTAAGAGTGGCAAGTTCCTGATATACAATTGAAAAAACTCTTCCCGTTCCTTCCCTGCAAAATAACAAGGGTTTTTAAACTTTTTAATTTTAACATACTTACAACAGCTTGCTGAGCTGGAAGGTTTTTCAGATGAGGCAAAAGAAATGTTTCACTGTAAGCCGAATGGAGAACAGCATTTCTGTGCAGTACTACTAAGGAAATAAAACTGCAGGAAAAAAATACCAGTTTCTACAAACTGAAGCGAATTCTAATTAAGATACTTCTCTAGGTTCTTTGAGAGACGTCCTGTTTCAGCTTTTTGAATCTCCCTTATTTCTATCATGAAATATGTACAGCAACTGAAATATCACAATACAGTTCGCTTGAACAGTTGTTTACTGCAAGTATGTAACCAGCTAACGTTTTTCAACAGGCAACTATCCAAATCATTGATACTAATTTTCTCTTGAATAGATGAAGTTTTATTACACTTTTGCAATAATATTTAAATTGGTGTAGATGCTTTCTAGAAGTTAATTGTTTATATTCTAAACAACTTTTCTACTGAGTAGGAACTTATCTGAACTTCTTGGAAATTTTCAACAATAACAGAAGATATGTCTTTTAGTAATACTAAATATAAACATTCGCATCACATATAGTGCACTGACTTTCCTTAATTAAAACATACAGCGGATACAATAATGCTGCCTTCTGTGGTCCAACTGGGCAGAATTCACCATCAGCTGTCACATGGGTTTCCTTTGGGATTTTCGTATCCCAGATGTCTTGTTCCAGCTCTGCATTGAAACCATTTTCTAAAATTTCAGTCTTAACTTCTTTATTGTTGAATTCAATATCAATGTAACAGATTACAGATTCTAGATTCACATCTATTCTTTGAAGGTAGGCTTCACTAATGCTGTAGAAAAAAAATCCAGACATTTAATATTTTTAATTATTAGCTTTAAAATCAGCAATGCCATCAACCCAATAGTAGCACACACTATGAACTCTCTGAAGCTTGCGATAAAAGTAAAAATATATACTAAAATATAGAGTCTTGCAGAATGAATAAAGGCCATGAGAGAACAGTTAGTATATTGTAATTATTAACCTTGAACAGAACAATACATGTACTGCTCTTTTATTCCAACAATGTAAGTTACTGTATTACTAGACACGCTGTCATCGGCTGATCTAAAGGTTATACCCCATTCAAGACTCTTATATTCTGACATTAGTGGGACTACTTCAACTCATAAGACAGTCAGGATTTTCCTAATATTTAGTAATAAAATATTTGATAATTCTAAGGTATGAAATTAACAAGATCTGATGTTTCTCATAAAAAAAGAATCCTTTTTGTTCTGGAAGCCTAGAGGAACAGTTACAACAGTCTTTTCTTTTGGTTACAGTGCCTGCCTAAAACTTCGTCCTTTTGGAATATGAAAACCGTTTTTGTCGTGAACTTACAAGAGCTGATCTTTTTTGTGGGCTTCTTAACCCAGGTAAGTTCCCAATTAAGTCTGTTGCACAGTAAACAGATAGCTGTAACAACATACATAGAAGGATGCGAGTGCCATTCAAGCCAGCAGTGTTGCCAAAAAGCATGTTCATTTAATTACTATTTACATAGTTTTTAGAATTAACATATGCAACAGACCTTGTAAAAAGTTTGTCAGTCTGCAAGACTGCAACATACATTGTACTCAGAACTAAGAGTTTCATGCACAGTATTAATTGCTCATCTGTAAAATGAAAGCCATTCTTGGCAACACGGCTTTTTATTAAGGGGCTCGATTTGGTGAAGAAAAAGAGTGATTCCAACTTACCTTAAAAATACTTTTAAGCAAGTATAAGTAATTTCTTCAGGAATATCTGGAAACCGTTGTAAGCAGATTTGTAAGAGATGCACATCTTTTTTCTCCAAAGCAACAGCCATTAAATCTGGACATAAACTGTAAGAATATGAAAAGAATAGGTTTCATAGTTCCCACCCACTGAAAACAACATTGACAGCTAATGGAAAAGTATTAATCTTACTTTATGCAAAAATTCATCTGGGAAGTGTCTGCTTAATCGGATAATAAGCATAAAGCACCTTCGACAGTAAATTCTGATAGTTCAAGAGTGCTTTATGTAGAAATCAATTTCTTTTTTTTTAATTATTATTACTATTTTTAAAGACTATTCCTTACAATTTAAAAAATGCAGAATCATCACCTGTAAGACAAGTCTCGGGTTTGGACTATCTGTAGCAGGAAGTTTCGAGGGTAGTACTTTGGATTTTGTTTACATCTGTTTATAAGGGCAGTTACTACACATCCAATGGTGGCTTGGAAATCTGGCATCTGTGCTTTTGACATCAATTGTCTCAATTCATCTTCCAATACAGTGGTAGAAGCGTCCTGAAAATGACAAATACCGTGCAACTGAGTACAAGGTGTAGGTTTGAGAACTGTGCTAACTAGACCAAGAACTGTAACTAATTAGACCAAGTAGAAACAGACTTATTTTGGAATTCAAGGTAAAAAAGTTTACCAAAAAACCCTCACCACTCTGTGTTTTGGTAGTCAGTCTCAATCATGGAAGAGCCAAATAAGGGTAATTACTCACTCTGAACTCAGGTAAGCAACATCTTTCAGTAGTTACTCTGGTATTATTCGCCTGTTACTTCAGTAACATTACCAAGACGTCCAGCCACAGCTGAACTATAGCTTTGCTCGCACAGGAAGGGACGCAGCTTCAAGTATCACAACGCCCGCAGCAATTTTGGAAAGGAACTAAACATTTGCAGTGGAATTCCTAGCATTCTGGCTTTCTAGATCCAAAATGTTTTCAACAAAATTAAAGCCATAAATAAGAATCTAAAAAAAGCTTAAAAGAAGAGCAGAGTTCAGGTGAAATATCCTCCCACCTTATTTACTATAAGAGATGATTTTCATTAAAAATTAACAAATTTGTGCAAGTTTTCAGAGCTCGGCTATTACAAGCCCTGTACTGTAGTTCTAGAACACACTCCTATGACGAGACTTGAATTTCATCATGTCCAGATATTATTCTAGCACAATAATAATGGCCTCCAACTCACCTGTTTAAGGCAACTTCGTCAACTTGATATGTGCAAGAGGACATGAAAAAAGATAATAGCTTAAGAGACAACTAGAACATTCCAAGAGTGTCTAAAACACTACTTTAGGATATTTGGTTTACTTACTTTTAGATTTAGTAAGAGCTGCCCAACTGATAAGGTATCTGGCTGCACTTTAGCAACGGTGTTCCTTTTTGATCTTAACTATTATAAAGAAAAACAAAAAAGTTATTATTCAGCTCCAAGGAGATGGTATATATTTAACAGTTTCCATCAAGATAGGTAGGAACTTCATGTGTCAACTTGCTGCACCAATTACAATTAGTAACTGGGTAGTGCAATTCCAGAAACAGAGTTAGAGACAATGAGTGACAAATAGAAAGTGACATTTCCTTCTGCTACAACACCTAAAAGTAAAAGTAGCAGCACTGGGAAGAGACAACAAAACAAAAACCTCACATGCTCCTAATGCTGACTTACAGTCATTTTGGACTCAGATTTTAGAGCTACAGGCTGCTGCGACTCAAAGGAAACCACCAGCTCTTCGTCTCCAAGGGTATTCCAGTTTACAAATGAAGACACATCTGTGAACACAAGAACGAAACTATATGAAAGTAACACTTAAAGCACATTTATTAAAGCATGAATATTACATCAACTTCTTACACTAACAGGTATTTTCTAAAGTATAATCCAAGTACTTTCTGCCAAGAAAGTTTCCAGTTCTGTGTCAGCAGCAGGTAATTTTATGATCCTTTTTGCCTGTTTTTCCATTTAACCTCCAGGAGGAGGAGACATTAGTTATTACACAAGTTATTGTGAACTTTACTTGCAACAGCATTCTACCAGTGCGAAGGTAAATTAAAGACACCATGACAATACAATTTTAAACTAAAGTTTACAAACTAAGGTTTGGCCTTGCCTCACCTAATCACAAACTCTTTGAAAACAATTTATAGAAGACAGCACTGGTTTTTTTGCCCATATTCCTAGCTAGAATTACAGTATTTTCAGTAATTCCCTTATCTGAATGAAAACTCAGTTTATGTGGAGCCACAAATCCAGACATCTGAGTGCTTTGGTGATCTCAGCAACAGTGAATTAAATAGCTAGGAACAGAACAGAGTGTTAGGCTACTTCAAGCTGTTTAGATTCAACTAATTTTATAGGACTGTATTAAAATAATTTAATACAATTTCAGTTTTCCTTTTACGAGACCTTTTCACTGTAATTATAAGAATTCTTACCAGGGGTTTGACTGTCTTTGAGCTTTCCTACAGCAGCTGCCAAGGATGACGTTTCACACTTGTACATAATTACTGTTAGCACTTTCCCATGAGTAAAAAAAAATTTTTCCTCATAACACCACAACTACAAAATATTAAAACATATTGTTAATGAGGAGATGAGCATGTTCCTGCACAAGCTGATGTTTAAATTCTTACTACAAAATTCAACCAGAAGTCAGCAATCAGATTATTTTTGGTAGGCTTAACACTTGTTCGCAGACCTTCACTAACTGCTGATATTCAGTACAGAAATAAGCAGCGTTCTGTTGAGTATTTATTTTCCAAGGACATCTTAAAGTACAGTGGCTCCTCTGAGGCATTAAGTCCACTCAATTTTATTTTTTAAATTCCCTCTTCTGCAATTTATGACAAAAACAGTCAACTGTTCTATTTCACTAGTGCATTTATTACTTAGGTGTCAGTTTACTTTTCATTTAGTTGACACCTGAACATCTTGGAACACTACTTAGGGAGATGCAGACATAATTTAGACAGTCAAATGCAAGTTGTCTGAACAGAACAGATATTGGCTGGTTCTCTGTTTAATTAGCTATTCCACTCTTGCCAAATAATCAAGACCATCAGAAGTGAGGTACTGAATAATCCAAGAAATTGCCATAAGCCACCATTCTCCCACTAAATACTCTGACAAACATTGTTCATCAACTGGTCAATATTAATTTTGTTTCAGAAGTTGGCATTCACTGCTCTTCCAGACAGAAGCAGAACTCAGAAGCCCGCCAGTCTCTTTGCTGCTATCATGCCAAACGCACAAAGCTTATGGACCACAAATTAAAGATCGAGCTTACCTGTCCACTGGTGCCCAGGGGCAGTTCCTTTGAAGTTTGCAATGTCTGAAATTTAGTATTCCATATCGTTAGGCACTCTAGGAAAAATAAGAGATAGGTATTGCAAACCCAA
This sequence comes from Phalacrocorax carbo, assembly GCF_963921805.1. Lineage (NCBI taxonomy): Eukaryota > Metazoa > Chordata > Aves > Suliformes > Phalacrocoracidae > Phalacrocorax > Phalacrocorax carbo. Next base: position 5,799,420 of record NC_087528.1, read on the forward strand.
AAGGCAACATAAATGCTATATCTGCCGTTGCTACTTCCAGTTAAAAAAAACTTGAGGAAACAGGAATAACTGTTTCAAAACAGCTCAGTTAGTAATGTCTTCAACAGTAGGAATTAAGTCATTCTGGTTAGATCTCAAGAAAAATATCTACAGATGAGTTAGTTTTCCAGGTAAGAGCTTTAAACAAGAAGCTATGGCAAAAGGGACGGCAGCCAGTGGGGCTTTCAGTCAGGAAGAACATTTTGTCATGAAATGCTATGTTCAGTGACTTAAGTTTCAGTGATCCAGCACTTCAGAAGTTTAGGCATGAGACTGAAGTGTTTGTTTCACTTATTTTAGACACTGATTTCTTAGAGAACATTAGGTCTCTTTCCCTGCATAGATCCTTTTACAAGTGTCCAAGTTCTCCTTTTAATCCCCCTCCATCATGAGTTCTCACGCTGCATCTTCTCAACTGTTTCACAAACAGGATGAAAGCAAATACTGATACACAACTGTGAGTATAGTCCTGCAACTCACGACGCAGTTTACCTCTCGGCTAGTGCTCTGAGCTGCACTGCTCAACTACATACTAGTTTCAAGAGCCAAACGAACATTTTATTTGTGCTATTTCCTGCTTAGCGCTTTGCTTAAGGCAATTTTAGACCTTACGACACCTTCATCTGATTTTTCAAGTTACCTTTGGATTCTTCCCCAGATGCAGCAAGACTTCCTAATACTGCGATGTGGTCTTTATCAAGAACAACGAAAGAAGTTCCTTTTAGAACACTTCCAGACACTGAAAGGTTTAGCAGTAGTGACTTGGACAAAATTTGTTCTTCCTCTTCAGTATTTTGCTGCAGAGGTATCAGAACCTTGTACACAGCGTCATTGGAATCTGTCAAATAAAAGCGATAACACTGTTATCATCTGTTATAGTGGAAAAATTATTTGATATGAGATGGCAAAAGGACATCCAGACAGAACGAAATCCAATGAGTGCTGAAAGAAGAAATAATACAGGATATTTAAAAGACACATTGTGATGCAAAGCAGCAAAATAGAAGTATAGCTAGTATGAGATCTGCAAGGTACAAGTCATAACATTTAGGAACAGTCAGCCGTTGCAGTCATTAAAATCTAAAGATATAATTACTAAATCTACCACTAGCTGTATTAGAAAGTTTAAAGAGGTAAAAATATTAAACAGTAATTCATAAGTATCAACATTTTATGTCCTTCCATACAATTCTTTGCTTTATTATCACATCCCGTTAGAAAGTATAACTTACACAAACACAGAAGTGTGATTATTTTATTTTTTATATATGCCGTGAAGCTCAGTGGTTTAGATAATTGCTGTTGTTCAAGCTTATATTTCTGTAGACTGTTCATCTTAAGTTTCTGTATGTAGACAAAAAAATCCCCATCCTAAAACAAAAAAGAAAATAAAGTTGACCTTTAATTTACACAAAGAAGAGATACCAGAAATTCAGATATTAGTACTGGTTAACTTTGAATGTTAAGCAAAATTAGGAATTTGTGTTTTCTATAGGAGATAAGCCTAATTCAGAAATGTTTGCAGACTCAAGCACGTAAAGAAAATTCTAATTTGATGAAACAAATGGATGCACCAGAAGATGCATTTGATTAAGGACAGATTCATGTATAATTTTTTATTATTATTATTAACACATAAATCCTATTTAATAAGTTCTTCACAATGAGCAAGTATTTGAGGGCAATGAAGAGTCACACAATTTATTGCATTTAATCTTAATTGTTCTCTGAAGTTCTAAGAGCCAGGCTCTTCAGCCCTGAAAGCAACACAACTCCAGTTCAACTGTTGCATCAGAAATAATACATATATAGGATACTGATTAAATCAGGGTAACAATTTCACTAAAAGCTCTTAAAATCCAATGAAACAGGTGATGGATTTAAAAAAACCAAAACGCTTAGATTTGCTGCTATGAAAGTTTTTTTGAAAAGTATTCAACTCACTTTCTCGGTAGCGAAAATTAAGACAGGCTGTTGACCTTCCATAAAAGCTTCACTCCACCTAAAACCAGAAAGCTGTATGAATGTCTTTAAATTCTAGGACTATACCTAAAGTCATGTCACTGTTCCTTTGGCAGCCTCTTATTTTTAGCATATCTGTATAAATAGTTTTAAGATTTTAAAATCAATGTGTTGGAAAAAAACACCCAACCTCAAGATCTTGGTCTTCAAATTTCTCCCTCACCCCCCCTCAACAAAGGGGACAACTTTCGTCATCGTCGTCACCCATTCCTCTGAGCGAAAGGTAAGCTTCATAAAATTGTATCACTTACTTGATGACTTCATCTGAGATAACGTTTTCAATTTCTTGTTGTGGGGCTTCCAAAAGGACATCTAAAGTTCGAACACCACCTCCTTTGAATAGTACCACTGGCCCTCCACTGGGGAGTGAATGTATTCTGTATACATCAGCTGAAAGCTATAAATAGAAAAATTTGCTATGTTCTTCAGCATGTTACCTTGAAAGCCAAGTGTTTTAAACACAATTTTTTAAAAAGTTCTTTCAATAGATGAGTAACAGAAGAATGATGAACCTGTAAGATTCCTTGTAACATAGGCCTAGTAGTTGCCAGTTTTCTGAAATGCTATGAGTATCACAAATTGCTACCCGACGAAAAGCCAGGAAAGCTTCCCGAGGAGCATTGCATTTCTGAATCACATCAGAAGAACATAACTGAGGTTAAGCAAAAAAACTGGCGTGCAGCATAACACAAAGCGTTGTTCAACACACCCACCAGCAGAACAGAAAAATCTGCATTTGAACATAATTCACCATCTTTAAAGAAAGCCCTCTGAAACTTTGGACTTGGGATATGAGTTGTTTTAAGAGTGATACTCTGATGATCAAGTCTCCCAATCCAAGGGGATTCCTTGCAATATTCCAGAACATCACGAAGCGCAAGTCAAGACAACAGTCAGCTAAAATGTAATATTACTAGTACTACAAAAATCAGCGTTTCTTCCCCCCACCAGAATTCAAAACATTAAGATAAAAGTGAACGCATGTAAGAGACTTACTGTTGCTTTAAATACTTTGTCCAAGTTAATATCTTTGTTCTTCCATATTCTTAAAACCTTTAAGAGAAGCATAATTTTTTAAGCCCAGTAAAACGGTAATATATAGACTTCCCAGCACACAAAATGCTAGCAACTGCACGTCACTGAAACAGAGGAGGAAAATACAGAGAAAGTGTTCACAGCCACCTTAGTGGACACTGACCATGGGGAAGTTTGCATGGGAAGAAGCAGAGACAACCGGAATACAAACCAAGGTCAGAGATCTTGAATTGGAAAGAAAGGATAGGAAAGAGGAAAGTTAAGGAAAAAGATACAGCCAAATTCTAAGTGAAAGTGGATCAAAGTGATGGAGACAGATTGAGACACAGATGACCTGATCTGGAAGAGAATGTTTCTGTGAGAACAATGAAAGGTCAGGAAGGATATATTTCATCAGCAACAATGACAGAAAGCCAAAGGTTCAGAACGTGCTGAGCAAACACAGGTACACAAACAGAAAACGTTTAACTGTAAAATATGAGCAGAAAACCAAGGATGCAGGTGGGTACTATATTAAACATTTCAGTAGAGTAATCATGGAGTTCTAAATGTCAACCAGCCTGCAACAAGAGAAATAACTTATCCTTAGAGAATGTATGCATGAGGCATCCTTCACTGAGAATGCGTCGGTTTTTTAAAGGCTGCTGCATAACTGGTGCTCAGCACAGATGATCTTCATGTCACTAACTACAGAACCTCGTAGAACTGCACATCCCTGTCCTCTCAAAGAGCAGAGACAACCTGAACTGCGTGAGGGTGTTGAGAGCTCCATGCGTTTGCGTTTAGCCAATGCCTAGCACTACTAATCTCTTCCCTATCTACATTCACTCAGAAGATTCACTACATCCTTTTATTCCTTTAAGAAGAGATAAAGGGTCTCACCTTGTCATCATGAACAGCTATATATTCATGAGTTTCAAAGTTGCATACAACTGGACAGGTGATAATTTGCCCATGTTTAACTGACCAACAACCCAGTGGCTTCTGATCTGAAACCTAGAAGAGTCAGAAGAAAGATATTGTAATTAAAATATAATGTGGTACACTTTGGGTATTTTTCTCATGACAGAAAGGAAATGCAAAGCAGCCACATCGGATTTGAATGAGAATATTAAAATATGGGAAGTGCTATACTCAGAACTTCTGCTTCAGCACTCCTGTTTCTGGCTTTAATACTAAAAATTTCAGAGTAACATGAAAGAACTCTACATTAATTAGGAACTGTTTCTTTTCACACAGGAAATAACTCTGACCCAGAATAGACAGTTGGGCTTACGCCATGAAGCACAGGTATATGTGTGGCTTTTCCAGGGTGATGACGTTACTGTCAATGACTAGTGTAAGCTACTTTTGTCACTAACACAGTCAGGCAGGCACAGAACCACACTTTTTCTCTTCCTATTTCACTCTAAGTTACTGAGACCCAGAGCAAGACTTTTACTGTCTGAATTCACGTTACACATGATTTACCTTTGGCTGCTCTGAGGGCACCTGGCCCCTCTCCTCAGCCTATATCTACACTGGGCATATTTACCAACATTTATGTTCTCACGTATAGCCTCAGCAGTGGGACTCAACAGCCCAGAGGAGGTTGTATCACAAATCCACTAAAACGCAATCCCCTAGCCCCATGAATATTAAAGCCAGTTAAAGATATAAATGCAAATATTTTCCTAAAGTTTCTTATTACTGTCTACTGCAACAGATGCATATGTTAAACAACACCAGAACATACTTTTAGTTGCAAGTGCTGCAAACTATTATCTTTCACCCTCCAGCCAACAGGAAGGCAGCTGACACAGAGCTGACAGCCGGCAAAACACAGGTCGCCCTCACTATTGCAAGGAAATGCTACGTACCCTGCAGCTTCGGAGGGAAGTGGTCCTTGGGACGGGGAATGAGAAAGCCAGCCAAAGGAGAAATACGCAAGTCAGCGCCTAAGCCGACACCTGCTCCGCTGGCAGAGCCCAGGGGACGGCGGCAGAGCGGAGGTGAGGTGCGCCGGGCCGGGCCGGGAAGGGCCGAGCCGGGCCGGGAAAGGCCCCCCGCTCCCCGAAGCCGGAGCCGTCCCCGCAGCACCAAGCCCGCAACCACCCCGCCTGCAGCCGAGGGATGGCGGCCCGCGGGGAGCGGGACGGGGAAGAGCGGGACGGGGAATGCCCGGTGCAGCCGGGCCCAGCCGCCCGCCGGACAGCGCGGCCGGGGCAGGGAGGGAACGGCCCCGAGACGCCGCCGCCGAGGCGTTGTGCGGGGGAGCCTCCCACAGGCCGGGGCCGCCCGGCGGCGGCGGCAGCAGCAGCAGCGAAGCCCCCCGGAGCCGGGCCGTTACCTTAAAGAGCGTGGCCGTCCTGCCGCGGTCGGTGAGCAGGACGTGGTCGGGGTCGGGGCCCGGCTCCAACGCTAAGAGGCCGCCGCCGAGGCCGACGCCGCCGCTGGGACCCAAACCGCACAGCGTGAAGCTCTCGCACAGCGCCGCCATCTTGGCGAGCCTCCACCTCTCGCGAGACTTCGCCGGCGCCCGAGGCCTGGCGGGGAGGCACACAGCGCATGCGCCGCTACCTGGAGCGGCGGAAAGGGCCGAGGCCGCTCGGGTGTTTCCGGGCGCCGGGTCGCGGCTGTCGTTCGTGTCGCTGGCCCCGCCTCCCCTCGCGGGTGGAGAGAGGCTTTCCCAAAGGACGTAAAAATGCGATTCGTTCTGAATATTTTAGGTATTATGAAGTCGAAGGAGAGTCGTTAAAATTTTCAGGGCACCGTTACGAAGCAGGAGAATCAGCGGCCTTTAGGATTCCGTGTAGTCGGTTGTTGCCAGCGTATTTGCACGTGGTGTTGGTGGGATCCTTCCCAGGGCTGCTCCGAGCTGCCCGGCCGCAGACCTGCTGTTCATGTGCAGATCGGCCCGACGACGGGAGAGAAAAGGCCTCTAGTTTTGCATCTTCACAATAAAGCATCGCTGGTTTTAAGACTACTTAAATGAAATGTGTTTCCCCTATGAGATACCTCTTTTGTAAGAAATAAATGGGGGGAGTCTTTTTTCCTCTGCAAGAGTGCAGCCCAACTCCGCCAATTTTAATAACGGTGGGATCAGGTCCAGGTTTTTAACCAGTTCATATTTTCATGCATTAGTATTTTGCATGCCAGTTTTAACAAAGCCCGAGCAATGCCAGCCCAAACTGTAACAAAGCGACAAGAGCAGAGGTCGGGCCCGACCGTCGGCCGCGTGACGGTGCCACGCCGGGGAACGCGTGCTGCCAGCGCTGCGATGGCGGGGCCGTGCCGCTGGCACGCCTGCCCGCTGGAGAAGCCAGCCGGAATTTGGCCTCAGAGAGGACAGTCACGACCTCGCTTGCGGGGCGAGGGCTCGGCCAGGGCTGCGGCTCCCCGCAGGCCATGGCCCCACACGCTCACCCCGACAGGCTCCAGGCGCTGAAGGCAGCGGGAGGTGGCGAGGGCAGACCCGAGGCCTGGCAGGAATGCCTGGTTTCTGGCTGTCTTGTGCCGTGTGATTTCTACCATAAATATTTCTTAGGCCTGTGTTTGTTCCTTGTGCCCTGTCCTACGCATCTGTGAAGCACTTCCACACCAAATAAGCACCTACCATTTTTGTGGTGCAGGGAAGGCTATGTTTCTGTGGAGTAGGCCTCTACTTCAAAGCTTAAAGAATCATTCTACATGTGAACTTTCTGCTGATTAAAATGAAATTACTTGCAGACAAGTGATAGAGGTGTCTTATCTTCCAAGAGGCTTTGAGTGGTGTCTTTTCCAGTATTTCCTACAACACTGGGCTGCCAAACCCTGCATAGAGAATTAAGATTCCCTACTGGAAAACTTCCTTGTCAACCAAATGGTCATTTCCAAATGAATGGGCTAAAACCCGACTGATGGGCGCCTGCCCTGATAAAATCTTTAAAAAGCTGAGGCACAACAAAACCTGGTGGATGTTGTAAGTGGTTTAAATTTTCCTTACAAAGCCAATTCTTTGTGCGTTTTAATTTTGAGGAAGTGACTTGCAGAGCTGGGGGTAGAAATGTTAATGGCCCCGCTCCTTGCCAGGGGAGAGCTGGTAACAGAAAACAGCCACAATTGTAAAGAATAATTGTTGGTAGTTTATTTACAACAAAATGCAAGGAAAAACACAATATTAAAAATAATAAATAACTTGGAAAAATCAGAAACTAAGTGATATGAATGCAAAATATGACCATCAGATTCTCCTGCTGAGCCTTGCATTATTCAACATGCAGAGCATTTCAAAACTTGGTCCTTCTTTGATGGTAGGGATGTACTGCCTAACGTAGCCATCATCGCTCTAAAGGAACGAAACTAATTACTAGACATTCAGAGTCACGTGGAATTATCACAGAAACTAAATAAAACAATGAAACCTGTTTTAGTGACACCACAAAACTACAGGAGATTGTAATTCAATGACCATGCTGTTCATTTAAAGCAAAACATTGTTAGACTTATTTAGCAATTTTAACTTACACATATAAAACCAAGTCCAAACAATGGAAACAGAAAAGCTCCTATTGACAATATAATGAATTCTCTCTTACTGCACTCACTAATGCATAAAAAGCATATACATTTGGCTTATTTCAAATGACAGCACATTGTTTTGAAGTTATAGTGCAGTGAGCTTCAAAGCGGTTTTAACAAAATATAGCAGTCTTCTTACAAACTAAAATTCAAGGAACAAATATTTCCATTTCAAAATCTCTACAGCAGCAATTAATGCAAATTGGCTACTAGATGTCACAAAATCACTTTCCAGAATAATCAAAAAAGCCAAAGAATAATGTCAAATAGTTTCTTTCCATAGGATTTATCCAGTCATTTACAAAATTAACCATTACATTCATAAGAAATCCCATTAAGTATGTGTTTCAGGAATGTGCTTCTCCTCACAGTCTTTATGGATACCTCCGTTTTTTAATTTATTAGGAGACCTGACCTTCTGAAGACTGCACTGAACTGCCAGTTATTTTGTAATGATTGTTCTTTATGAAATGCATAAAAGTAGAAGCAAAGCTGGGAGGAGGTTTTAATAGGAACTGAAACAAACTAATCACATTATTTGCTCTGAACTCTATTCTCCTTGACGAAAAATTCCTTGTCAAGTCCTAGCAGAGCCGCGTCATGTATTTCTTCAGTCACTATGGCAGAGAATAGGAATGCGGCTGTTGTGCCCATCCAGCTTTGCCGTGTGACACCATACCCTAAAGATGTACTTGCTAAGTAATCACACCTTTCATTTTTGCAAAAGAAGTGACGAACACCTACAAAATGTTCTCTATTTTTCTCCTAATAAACATGTTTGAAAATACAACAGAAAGCACTGAAAAAATCAGTAATGAAACAACCCCTTTGCCTCAAGATTTTATACTTTAGTATTCAGACCTTCCTTTTAGTTTTGTGTGTTTTTTGTATTTGCTGGGAATATTCTAGGAAAAAAGTTATCCTACCATAAAAACCAACCAAACAAAACCCACCTAAGCAGAAAAAGATATTTAAAGATCGTATTGACCAAATGGGTAATGACTGGTGGGGAAAGCAAAGCAGAACACAGTGGAGGGTACTTACGTCGGCCATGAAAAGCCTGGGGTATTTCTCACCCAAAGCAATGAAACATTATGGATCTTTTTATTTGCCTTCGTTAGGAAGTGACATGCGGCCAACGTGGCTGATCGTTATCCTGTTGTGGCCAACGGTGCGTTCAGGCTGTTCGGTCGATCTGGTAATCCTGGGGAACAGCACTGCTTGTGGAAGGGCTACGGCAGCAGCACATGCAGGCGCAGACACAGCACTAAGTCTGTCATTTTTTCCATGACAAGATCAGTGTCTTTCTCCTCTGACTCTGTCATGCAGCTATTCAGATGTGTCCTATTCAGATATGTTAATAATTTTCATACATGCTTTAGCCTCAGACCTACTTAATATGGTAACCAGTGTATGCGCATGGAATTGGAAATCAGTCAGTTTAATACGAGTAAAGGTATGACTGCTTTGGTCTAATCATCTGTGTCAAACCCAGATGCCAAAACGTATATAGCAATGGTAACATGTAAGTGTGGGGACATTGTGACTAGCGCTGAGTGAATTGTTCTTTGACAAAAAAAAAATTAATTGAAAAATAGATTTTCAGGTGGAGCAGACCTAAACTGCTTTTGTATAGGTCAAGTTTAGGAAGTGAAAAAGCAACCAAACAGCGCGTCATGTTTTCAAAGGTTTCCCTTCTCTGCCAGTGTTCGAATTTTGCTACAGCTAAATAAATAATAAAAAGACCAGTTATAATCATGAACACTTAATCTGCACACTTTTAAAACTGAAATCATAAACTAATGTAGGAAAGTTTTGTTTGCATCATTACAGTGGCTTCTTTTTAAAGAAAGAAATCGTCACCCATTAGTTTACTCATCACACAGAATTACTAGCTGAGAAGAAAAGCAAAGCAAAACATGGACAGTAAGTGGGAGAACGCATGAAGTCAGACCACAGCTAACCTACAAAGAGCTCCCAGATTTTGCTAGCTACAGGATTTTAACTATAAAACAAATATACACTTGTTTTCAGTGCAGGTTGGCAGTGGAATTACCTCTCCTGCTACTAAAACTACCCTATAAATATCACACATCCAACATAACTTCTACTGGATGTACAGCCATTGAGAAGTTCAGTGCATTTAAGCCAGTCAAATCACAGCATTGTGCTGAGAAGATGGCACAGACGTCCGGTCCAGGTGGAAGGCCATCTCCAAAGTAATTGTTCAATGATAATTCAGCTCTGGAGGACTCTCTTTTTTTTAAATCCATGTACCATGTCACTGGCAGTACAAAATATTACCAACTTTGATCATCTGATTCAGGTAATAGCTGTCATTCACTGGGAACTGAACAGTGGCTTATTTAACGTCTACTACAGCTACCAATAGCGACAGATACTGGCAGCATTCATTAAATAGCTGTTCGTATGAAAGAGAACAAAGTACCCCAAATGGGGGTCAGTGGGGAAAGTTTCTCACTGAGCTTACGTTTTGAAAAGGAAGGAAGGAAGAGACCTCTTCTGACATTTATTTTTGTCCTCCTTCCATGGTCTGCACTTCCCTACCAGGAAACATCCTTTTCTACATTTTAATTCCTGAGATTGAGGAGCAATTTCACATGCAGACCAGGAAGAGTGCTTCTGTTTCCTTAACGTCACCTTGCACAGGACTGACCAGCCCCACGACTCATTTGCTTTTTAAAGTGACTGACTCTGTTCGCCCCTTCCCTAGGCGATGGTGAAGCCTGGAACCAGCTTTCTGTTAGCAGAGGCTGTGCTGTTTAGGAAAGATGCAAGGCAGGAAAGAAAAAGGAGTTTCATATTTTCTTTCCTTTACATTCAAGGTCTCACAGCGTAACTACCACTCTTCTTCCAGTGAGGAAAGGACAGAATTTATTGGTTTTGCTTCTCAACTGGCTCAATTTAGCTGCTTTTTTTTCAATCTTACACATGGAACACCATTGATGAACACCAGTACAGACTTAAGAGATCACAAAAGGTCAGGGGAGAGCTACTAAAATACATTATCTACAAGAAATAGGTGGTTTCTTTTACAAATTCTGTGCAAGGTAGAAATAGTTCAATGGCCTCAAAGTATAATTAATTACAACTGGGGCTTCAATACAGTGATATTTTAGGTTTGAAAAGTTTTGTTTGTTAGCTAGGCCCCAAATCCTGAGTCATATTAAGCAAAATGTAATTCTGAGTGATTGCTGTTGGTGTTCAAGTACAATGAGTTACAGGTCGAAGGTTTATGAATACACGGGAGAAGCCTGAGAGTAGGAAGGATTGTAAAATCAGCTACGAAAGAAGAAAATGGGAGGGTTGTTTTCCTGTTAACCCTGCATTCTAGTTGGCACTAATTTGCCTCAGAAGTCCTTGGCAGCTTTACTGAATACCTACTCCTAATTATAAACACTATGACCTAGATGAGGATTTGTAGGTAGAATACTGCTACAGAAAGATTTATTTTCTTTTGTAGGGTTCCCCTCAGACTATTTCGTTGTATGTCAGTAAGATGCACCTTATGGCTTGAAACACTACTTTAGGAATATATGAACTACATTCTCTTGCATGCACTTCTCTGAAGGTTTTAAGGATCAAGTCTGAGGACAGAAGTAATCTTTCCACACCAGTAAGATTATTTTAAGCAAAATAAAAACAACAACCAACAAACCACCATGACCTCTGCAGAAATTGAGTTACGGTCGCTCTTGCTGTGGTAAGACATGGCTTATCAGGAGGAAACATGCTGGGTTAATTTAAAGGGTTTTTGTCGCTGGATCTGGAAGAGTGAGAGTTTCTGGAGCAGACTTTTTCCGAGGTCGGTCTTTGGGAACTGTTAGGAATTCAGGAGCATCTGTGGAGAGAGGAGTTGATGGAGCACTAGATGGAGCACTGCGGGTTGAAGAAGGCATGGAAATGTTAGAGATAGATATTGCAGGTGGGAAAATCCCAATCTTCTTGTTGGTAGCTTCCTGAGTTGCTCGTTCAAACTCTCGGACTTCATCCATTGTCATGTCTTCAACAAGAAGGAAAGAAAGGTAAAGGCACGTTAGAATAATTTCAAATGATCATTTAATTATCTCAGTTAAGCTACATCCATCCAAATTCTATATTGGGGAATGATTGCTTATCATGCATATCATTAAGTGATCCTCCACATGAATGTCTTCCTATTGTAGTGCATTGATTGGAGTACAATAAGCAGCACATGTAAAGAAAATGTAGTTAAGTACATTAATCACATACTAATGGTTCTTCTTCTACCTGGATCTGAACTGAATAAAGAGTGCTACCTCTGTCATCACTGGAAAAATCAAGCTATTTCACAGGCAATTAAAGAATACCTTTAGATACACAGTAGCAAGTAGAATTTTTCAGAACTGCAAACAAAATAAAACTATTAGGTTGTTGGGGTTTTTTTTCCACCTAAGTTATGAGCATGAACAAGTAAAGGTTTGTCATCGGTTTGTTCGTCTACTGTAATCATCAAGGGATGAAAAATTCTCTCTCTCCCCCCTATGCATGGCTTCTGTTGACTTCCAGTTGCAGCTGCGTGCACATAACTGAGGCTGGTTTGCTTTTTCACTAATAAAGCCTAAAGAATTCCCTCTCACTTGATAAAGCCACAACACGCTTTCCAACTTTTCGATCCAGAATCTGTTCTTAAACATTTATGGCCAACTGACAAATCTACTGCTTAATGCCCTGCAAAACAGAGGTAAATGAGAGGTTAAAGCCACCTTGCAATGGAAAATCGGCTCCACAGAAAGCTGTAAAAGCAGTGAGTCTCCTCCGGCGGGTGACAAATGTGTCACAGTGCTGTGGAAACCCACAAGAGGGCAGAGCGATCCCAGCATAGATGTGCTCTGTGGCGAGCCGGGCAAAACTTTGTTGATAAAAATCCCAAACGAATGATATCTGCTACAAACGGGTAAGTTGAGCAAAAAAAATCAGCAAGACTCTTCAGAAGCCTGCTGCTTCATGTCTACGTTGCCTGCAAGATGTCCACTGAGCCAGCTGAAGTAAATGTTACGGTTTTCACTGAACCTCATGTTAAATTTGTGTATTTGAAGTATGTCATGAAAACATTATAGATTCTTTGAGCTCTGAAAGCTCAAAAACCAGAAATAAAAACACATGCATTTTAATAAATTTAAATATCTTACACATTTGGGTGTCTGAGGCATGGGACTGGCAATGGTGCTTACTGTATGTATGACAAAATCCTATACTTTCTGTACATCGATACTGTTTTAATATTACCCAGGTGCGTGCTCTGTAACCTTGGCTGAAAATGTTATGTAGAAGCAGCTTTATGTTGTATTACAACATCACGTTAAATAAACAAAAGCATGCGTGCTGCCAGCTGCCTTCTCTCTCTCTGTAGACAACATTCCAGGGACCTCTTCAGCCTACATTGCTATGCCAGTTATTAGGAGTGAGGACTAAACTATTTTCAAATCTGAGATAAGTGGTAGAAATAAACAGATGGTCTCAGAGGAACTGTACCTACTCGTGTTGGAGAGAGATTGGAACTTGTTTTGCTGATTTATATTTTGTTTCACACCCGGTGTAGTGTTTCTGAACTCAAATGGTTTAAAAGCAGCCTGACATCAAGGGGAGCCCGTGCATTCATTTCAGCTATTTTTGGGTGAGGACTTCTGTACAACATGAAACAAAAGTTGTCTTGGATAAATTAAAGTGAAAGAGGACAGGAAGATTTCTCAATTTGTTGGCCATTTAAGTGAAGACTGATTAAAGTCTTACAAAACAGTATCCTCCAGGATTGTCCATTTTAAATTCAGACATGAAATACTGACTGTTCCTTCAGTTGACTTTGGCTTTTTAGCTTACACTCGCTTTAAATCCACTTCAGTTCTGATACATACTCAAGTAAAACCATCCTTATCCTGAGCTAAGGCAGCTCAGGCTCACTTTTTTCATTCATGACAAATCCTATTCTGACCTCAGAGGCAATTTTCCACATGGGAACTACGGATGGCAGCCTTCATTCAAAGCCAAATGCTGAAGTGCAGAGCCAAAGTCAGAAGTGATTCTCAATTTACTGCTCAGCTAAGGAGTAACCTTGATGTCAATGGAGCTGCAGCGTTACAGGCGCAAGAATCACCTTCCTGGTTATTGCTTAGACACCATCTTCTCAGGCTGGTGACAATTTTTACTGAGTAAGAACAAAGGAAACCCTTTAAGCCCTTCCGGCCTTGCCCCAAACTCGTTACATGAGTAAAACCATCACTGCGTTCTACTGCACAGTAGTAGAAATAAAGGAACAATAACATTTCAAAAGCAAATATCACTGCATCTTTTCTCTTTGCAGATAGTAACACTTGCTGCTTTTAGGCCTCTACTTGAGGTGCCCAAATGAGGAACTTAGATACTTAATGACGTTTCCAGAATCTGAATCAAAGAACCTACACAGAAACCTGCCCTTCTCCACAAACTGCTGTTATACTTCCGAAAATACTTCTCACCTTGTTGGTAGCTAATCAATGGCAACATTAAAATCAGTTTGAAAAGAGCAAATAATTCATTAGCTTTTTTTTTTCCCTTGGTGAAGCAAACAATTTTATCAGTCCCATACAAATTTTCCACTCCCCATGTTCCTGGCTTTTTGACTGAAGCACTCTGAACTCTTGCCTTTTTTAACTATTCAAATAATAGAACGTAGAACCGATATTTAACTTCCTATTTATGCATCCGACTGAAATTTGAGAACTGTGTTTTCGTGGAAGACAGGGAGTTGCATATGAGCCCAGCCCCTCCCTTTCTTCCATCAGTGGCAGTTTGCAGTGCAAACGAAAGGCAGGTTTGCATTCATGGAGAAAGATTCTGTTCCTACTGAAGCAAAACCTCCCCAGAATTCCACTGACGGGTCAGCAAGATCATTTCTTTGCTCTTCTCTGAGCTGTGCAGGTGTATTAGCTGAGGATGGGCAATATGTTTTAAAAATTGACATACTCTTGCTGTGGCATGGCTCTCTATTTCATCCACAGTAGATGAATGTTGGTTGCAAACTTTAATGTTGGTTTTTTCATGCATATTTTTCTCGTATTCTCGAACATCATCCATAGTCATATCTGTAAAAAGTTCAAAATTGTTGGCATTTTCCATTGATTCAGTGCAAACTTAATTGTTTTTTTTTAAGGAGAAGGTTCTAGGAACACATAGTCTTTCAGCAGAAGCCAAAAAAGGATTTAAAAAAAAGCGTGGAGCAACTAGCTTTATGAAAATTGACTCATAAAGGTAGTTATATCAGCCAAGGGAGGTGTGAGAAGGTTAAGTCAAAGGGAGTCAGAGAACAGGAAGGAGTGGAAATTGTTTAGGAGTATCTGTGTAACATAAGGTAGGCAAAAAGTATTGAAGTGCAGGCCGTGGCAAAGGCCAAGATCTTCTAAAAAGATTTTAGAAGATCCTTTTGACTAAAGGATAGATACAGAAATATTAGAAATATTTACTTACCTTTCCAGGAGCTTTCAAAAAGATTTTATGTTATCTTTGCAATGTACATCTCTTAACCAGCAACCATTCTTACCATTAGAGCACACACCAGCTTAGATTCCAGAAACCAACATTTAATCACACTGGTAAGTGCATTAATAGTGACTACATTAACGGTTTTGTAGCCTCAAGCAATTTAACGAATTATAAGAATTAGAAATTTTCCACAAATCAGGCTGATTCTACCAGTAGGTTCATTTGTCACTGTCTAGGCATGCCTGATGTTGTCAAACGAGGGCATAATCTGTTAGGTGGTTGCTACGTAACTCAAAGTTATTATTACAGATTTTAAAAAGATTTGTCATAAACCACACTCCAGTAAAAACATAAAGAACCCAATTAACTGACTTGTGACCTTACTCTTCTGAGTATTCCCATGCTTTCAATAAATCTACTTGTAAGTAAGGTGTAAGTGAACACAAAGGCTGTCAGAATTTTGGTCTGTTCTTTGCAATGGTTTGGTAACTTCGGAGCTGCATGAAAACAGCCATCAACTTTTTACTCATAAAACTTAAATAGCATTTTAGTAGCACACTAAACTTGGAAATGTGTACCGCTTTTGGTAACGTACACTGCATTTTTGTTCTTGAGGCTGTAATTTTTCTCAGGTGTACTATGTGCCACTTGGATTTGCAAATTCTCGTATCGCACCACTCCTTGTTATGTGATATGAGGCTCTGGCTGCATTTTACAAGTCAGCTTTTAAGGAGAGATATAACTTCAGCTGTTATATCAGTAGCACAATGTAATACTTCCTCAGTGAAAATGAAATGCAGTTGAAAATTTTGATCAAAAGGAAACATGGAATACCACTAACTCATGCTCTTTTAGCCTTTTCCTTTTACTGCTATCTGGAATGAAAAACAAGCTCATAAGCCACGTCAATAACATGCTACGGATGCATTTTGCCAAGCAGAGAACATGCTTTTTATTAGTAAATAACACTGTGAAATAGATTTTCTTAGTGATAAAGCTAAATACAGTTTAGTAAATTTAGTGACAAGACGCATTCATACTTACAGTATCAGTAACAGTAATCAATCAGTAATACCCGTAACATAACATGTTGTTTAATAATTGATTTTATTATACTGATTATTTGATTCAGTTTAGCTGACTTACATCATCTCCAAGTCTTTCTCAAGCTTTTATTTTAAAAGATGCTAATAGACACATTGAAGACAGACGGACGCTTTAAAAATTATATTTCAGAAAAGCCCTTGCTATATGCATAACCATGTCAAGAGCAGTACCACGGCTTTGCAGAGCATCTGTATTAAATGGAACTGGATGTATACGAATTGGATCTCACTCACTGTGGATAATGAAATACTCGGTTTCTAGTCAGCAAGTCTTACCAGCGGTTATACTTCAGAACAACGCAGTGGTAGGAGGGCTGCAGGCAGCACAGAGAGGGACCTAAACCAAATTCCTGCACTTTTTTTTTTTTTAAAGAAATCTTGCTATATACTTAGTCTTTATTCCTATCTAGTTTAGTAAGCCCAGTTTTTTTAGGTTTAGGCAATTAAGTTCTAAAAGTACACTATACCGTTTAGTAAAAAGATTCCCTGTGACAGTAAAAATCCACAAGATAGTTGTGTATCACAATGTTTCACTTGTGGAAAGAGTATTTTTGACAGGGCGCATTCAGAGTTAAGGTGGAAAAATCTGTGGTTAAATGTTTTTGGGCTAAACCTGTTCCATATAGTTTACTTCATATGGTAACTCATTTATTATCAATAACTCTGCTAAAGTGCAGGTGCCTCTTTGCTTCCCAGTAACATTTCGTTATGTCTCGCTTAAATAGATATTTTGGGTACATCTGGGGCAAATTTGTGGGTTCAATTTTTACATGAAGTCAGGCTTCCTTATTTGAAGTTATCAGTTTCCCTGACTTTGTACAGGGAAAATAACAGATCACTATATTTCCAGTAAAAAGTGGAAAAAAAATTATATCCCTTAAGAACTGTTTCTCACTGGATACAAAATTCTCTTATTAGTTTATGGCTACCCCAAAATAAAGGGTATTTTTAGTAGATGTCAGTATTTTTATGATCATTACAGCACAAGATTTTCATGCACTATTAAATTTATAAGAATATTGTGATTTCAAAAGCAATTTTTTCTATATTATTAAAAAAATCAGCACAATTTTGTTGTCAGATTCTAGTGAGAAATTATGCAGGTTTATGAAATCACTGGAGATGCGTGTGTTCGCACCAGCTGGGCTAACTGACTATTTTTAAGCAATGCAGAATGTTTCTAAGTCTTGATGAAAGACAGGTGTAATTCTTATCCATGAAATGCCCAGAACGATGTTCCCTGAAGCTGAAGGAGGGTCTAAATAAACATTCTAAATATATTCCCAAATCGCTATTTTATGTTACAGAAACGTCTTAGGAACTGTTCTACAGGTATCTATGAGTATGGGTATATATACTGAAAATACATGGAAAAAGCACAAACCCTGTAAGCTTATTTTATAAAATATAATTGGCTGTTTTGATATTCAGGATTACTCCGCACTATTGAAAGTGCCCATTCCTGCAGCTGGTCTGTGGATTCAGAGCAGTTTTTGCATGCAGCTGCTGTTGAATCAGACCCAGTAGGTTTTAAATTTATATTCATTTTTCAGAAAGGATGTTAGAGCTCCATATTTTCTTTATTGCAGTCGCTATTAACAGTTTAAAACTTTCCTGAAAAGCTGAGATTGTGTTGGATCAGAGGCCCTAGGAGTTTGCAATATGGAAATGACTGCATGTTAATGCAGTCTTCATAAGCAGCTTTATTCAAACTTGCTCATGGTTCTCCATGTCGATGACTCATGGCAGGGGCAGCTCCTCTCTGCCTGCAGTGCAGGGTGACTGGGCTGATGCGTACGCTCTGAGATGTACGGGCTGTAAAGGCCTCCCTGTACGCTGCCCACTGCCTGCCTAAAGCAGCCTACTCTTGTTACAAAGAACCTCCTCTAAATGAGCTCCGTATGTTCCAGAGAAACTGAACATTGTTCCATCTCTTTCATGAACAACTTATACTAGGACCTGATGGTCATGAAAGCAAATGAAAACCTGCTGTTAATTGTCATAAGCTTTGCATCAGCCCTTTTAAATGGGCTATATTTGGAGAATACTTACCGTACCACTCATCCACCCAGGCAAAAGCCTGCCGGTGACCGATCAATAGTATATCTCTGACCACCTGCGAAACAAAGGAAAGGTTAAAGACCTCTGCAGCCTCAGAACATTTTACGAAAGTAACATTATAATCTTTCAATGTGATTTCAAGTCAAAAATATTCTGACAGTCTCTAAAAAGACGTGCCGTATACAGTCAGACATATTGGCTCTGAAGGTCTTGTAGTCCAACCTCCCACTTGGAGAGGATCTGTTGCCAACACAGGATCACATTAAGCAGGGCTTTGGCTAGCAGGGGCAGCCATTTGGGATGTGTATAGAATCCACTAATCTTTGGGAAATTATTAATTTGGGAACCCTTCTTTTTCCCTGCTAGTTTTTAAAACACGTGGAAGGTCAATACTCTGAAAAATATTATCAGTTACCTTTTATGCCATTCATTAATAAATTTTTTAGTAGACTGATTGGAAAACTTTCCCACTACCTGTTTGTAAGGAATTCTGCACATCGTTGCTACATGCATGGTGTTCATGTATACTCATAAATGCTTTAGCTCATATGTTTATCACAGTACTGAAACTGTTACTGATAGTTTTTCTCAACCTTAGCACCTGAGCAGCTCCAGGCTTTGTCAAGTTTATACCCAGAGATGAACTCTTTGGCTCTGCTCCAGATCTTCCAGACCTTGAGAGAGGTCTGAAAGCTGACTGGGCTGAGCTCCCTAGCTTCTACACAGCCGTAGTTACGTTCCTGTGCAGGGTAGTACTCAAGTTCTGCTTATGTGAAGGATAAGAAACAGCTCCTGTTTCACTGACCTTGTGTACAAATTGCTCAACTCTGGTTTGAAGTCCCCAGACTTCAAATTTCACAGTCACAAGTTTGTAGGAACACATAATCGGCTGATGGGTCTCTCTCCAGCCTTCTTTTAATTGACCTCTCCCAGTTTTCTGTGACTTGAAGTATTTGGGATCCTGCAAAACAAAGGAAACATATTGGGAAATGCAGGAGAGGAACTCCTGTTTGCCAGTTTGCTAAAGTAAATGTTTTGATAAGACATAAAATATGAAAACATGCTAATGAACGTTATGAAAAAGTAAATAGGCACTAGGATATACTAAAATCCAATCCTGTCTTTCATCCAACAGCCTATGAATAAATGGCAGCATATTCGTGGAGATGCTTTGACAATCATATCATCTCGGATATTTTCTGCTCTAGGAAAATATGTTATTGCAAGTCATTACAATGCACTCCAAGTGTTATTTATGGCCTTTGGAAAAAAAATGTTGCTTCTTCAGAGCTTGCTTTTCCACTACTCCCTCAGTGTGACTTACTGGTACTTTCTGCCCATGCCTGTCTTCCCGAAGCCATGTCCAGTTTGAGCTCTGACACGTCAACACTGATGTGACCCTGACAATGCCATTTTCAATTTTAAGTGAACTTGCATATCCAGGCGGCCAGTTAAGTACGGAATTCCTCCAAAGTAGCCATCTCTGGTTACAACTGAGTTATGGGCAAAACATTGACTAATTTCACCTCTCTTTTATGAACCGGAAAATGAAATAAATTGGTGTTGAAATTACAACAGCAAGACCAAAAAACCAATAAGGACAGTAGCTGATCTTTTAAGTTTACTTTTTTCTGTACAAGATACAGTTTTATCTATCAAAGTGCTGTTTTCCATATTGGTATAATTGCATTTCACTTTATGTCCAATAAAGCTAATTACACCTTGTAAATAGAAATAATTTACAGCTAAGCATTGGTTTTCAAAGCCTGAAAATGTAGTTAGTAAATTCCTAGTGGAGCTTCTAAAATCTGTCTTCAGGAATAACCACCACTGCTCATCTGTGTTGCCTTTTCCCAAAGCTGATCTGGGTAGATCTTTTAAATCCATCCTTTGTTATAAAAGCAGTTAAACATGTATTTAAATATGTGCTTAAATTATGCGCTAAATGGAAGACAATCAGGAGAAATACTAACAAAAAATTGATAAGACTACTCTGATCTTAATTTTCTTCAATTCACTGGGAGCTGATATATCATTCAGTGTTCCTTTTTTCTAATGTTTAGTTATGTCCTGACTTGGCTCTGTCATTAAAGCTTCTTCACAAAGCTCTAATGAGGTGATAGTCTTCCTTCTCTGTGAAAGTCATTGCTTTTATTGCTGACATATTCTTTTCTAAATAGAAACTTCAAGCTCGCAGTATAATAAGGTTTCAATGTTAAATCTCCATAAAAAACAATTCAGCGTCGTCATATATCAGAGCAACACACCACCGCATATCACAACTCCTCATCACATGCTCTTGCCAATCTTCTCACTCAATAAAGCTTGACCCCAGATTGATCTAGATATTTTCTGGTTGAAAGACTTGTTTTATAACTGATTATTTCCTGAAGCAATCAATATAATAATAAATAATAAAAGTAAAATATAAAGGGAAGAATGAAGACAATATTCAGAAAGGAAGAAAAGGAAAATCAAAGGAAAATAGTTTCATGTAAGGAAGGGTCTGCAGTTTCTTACGTAAACATATGGTGCTAGTGTGATGGAGCCATTGGCGTGGTGAAGCATTTCAGATATGCACCTTAAAAATACTGAGTGTTATGCAGAGATACTTTACACCCCTTTGGCGATAACCAGACCTATAACAGAAGAACTTCAATGCAGTCCAAAGGATTTTAATGCAGTGAATTTGAGTCACTATCAAGTATTCAGAATTTATAAATAAAAAATAATGAACAGCTACCCTGCATGACTGCTCAGTCATGCATAAAACTTGTGTCTCATGCAAACCGCAAGAACCCTCTGGATGCTGTGAAAGTGGTGTTTTCCTTTGTTTTGTTTCATTTTTGTGACGTTAACCCAGCAGACAAGGGGATTCATAGTGGAAATTGTTCTTAAATTGGTGGCCTGCAAATAATCTACCTACTGCAATGCAATTCATCCATGTCATCACTCCTAGCTGCAAATTTCTTTAACAGCGCCCAGAGATGGCACCTTTGCTTCCTTTAATCATGTCCATTTTTGTTGGAGGACATGATGTTTAGTCACAAATTGGCTGGACAGTTTCCAGCAAAGAAGCCAGGCAATGATGGACAGTTTGGGCAACTTGTATCTAATAGCTTTTATGGAAATTCCTGCCTTTCTGAAAACATTAACATATTGCTAGTATGAAACTGCAGGCTGATGAATGGAAGCCAGGAAGAAGAAAGAATTCAGAGGATGAGATTTCCAGACTGCTGTATGAAAGATCAAGATATTAAAGATTTTACTGAGCGCTTGCTCAGGTGAGCTAAAACTCAATTCACTGGGAGCTGCGTGCAAAGAGTGTGTATAAGCTGAGTAGTGGGATTTAAGATGCACAGCAACATTAAGCAAAGCGGACTTGAGAGTTTAATCTCTGGGCCATCAGTTCAAAGGGCATGAGTGTTTTACAGCAGTGACTCGTTATCCTAAGTAAAACTAACATCACTGGGCTTTTTACCTGGATGCTAAAAGATTAGGTGTTTAAAAAAGTCTTGGACCATTTTAGAAAGCCACAAATTCTGGCACAGCAATTTCTTGTGCTATGGTTCATGCAAGGAAGCATTTAGGGGAAGAATCTCTATATTTATCTCTATATTTTGCATATATTTACACCTTTCCTAGGCCTCTGCTATTGGCCACAGCCACAGGGAACATACCACACCAGAAGGACCTTTGGCGTCACCAGGACTGCTAATCTTTTGCTCTTCAATGTCTGATCCAAAGACTTCTGAAATTAATGAGAACTTTGACATGAAAGCCACAACCCGGAATGATGTTGCGTGCCTAACTCATGGCTTCAGATTGCCAGAGTAAGATATACAGCCTGGAATCCTTTCTGCAATTAGGCGTATAAGGTCCTTCTAAAAAACAATGAAGTAGGGATGATAATTTTCTATTAAATGCAAGTAGAAATTATATCGATACACAGCACTGCGTCTTCTCTTGGCTTTCATGCTGTAGCTCAGCGGTTAGGTTAGTCAGATAGAGCAAATTAGACTCATGTGCCTTGCTCCCATCTCTCCAGGTCCCTGGAGGAAGTGCTGAGCACCTGCCTCTGCTGGATCATGGCCATTCTTTACTTTTCCTGTGAAAGGTATGGCAGTTTGCAAAACATCTACCGGAGGCACCAGGGTGGAGCGGGGAAGCATGCTCTCTAGGCAGGAATTGTGGCACACATGAATTTGAAACACTTCTGTCAGTGACGGGAAACTGGGCAAGCTGATCTTTGGTCTGGCCCCATTTGTATATTATTATTTAGATCATTAATTTTGTGTGTGCCATATTTTTGCTTTTAGCCACCCATGCCTTCCTTTCTAGAGAAGCCATCATCCAAAGAATACTGCACCTATTCACTATTTTCTCCTTAATTTATCTACTGGCAAAATCCTCAATCTGTTTTAAATGTAATGGCATAGCTAAAATCTTTTTGTTTAAATAACCTTCTCATCCTTTTATCAGACACAATTTATTAGGAAAGCCCATCTGGCAAATCCTTTTGCTGGAGGAGCAAAACCTACTCTGTATTTGCAATACATTATTGCCAGGTGCAGAGTGATTTAAAAATAGCACTTCTGCTAGCATAGCAGTAACATCATTACCCATGAGCTGGGCTTATTTGAGAATAAAATGTAAAATTACAATAAAATAAAATAAAAGCCAGAGTGTGATGGATGTGGTTTCAAACACAGCACTCTCCCAGCGTTTCTTATTTAGGCCAAGTCTGGCAGGTCCTGGATCAACATGCTTGTTGTTGGAGATTCCATTATTTAGCATTTAGCATTTATTTACTTAACCTTCCTCATGGACTGCAGACGTCATGGGCATTGGATGTGGAATTGTAACTCCCTTTCCAGGAGGCAATCACCAACACTTTGACAATATGGCACTGTGTTGTTGCAATGCCTTTTCAGATTTAATTCAGAAATGTTATTTTTTACTTAAATAATGAAATACATTCATTGTTTACAGAAACTTCCAAATCAGAACGGGCATGCTTTCCCTCAGCTTTCCCATGGTATCAGGCATGATTTGAAGATCCCATACTATTCTGCAGCTGACAACACCTTTGTCTATGTGCTGGAAGTCCTCAGGGAACATCTTGTTAGCCTTGTCACCGATCTGTCTCGAAAATTACTTGCTGCTTGTATGGCCATTTTAGCATGGAAAAAGATCCCCAAGCTGAACATGTTCTGCAGAGGTGAAAGTGCATTGTGTTATGCCTTACGTCCTGCTCTAACTGGACACTACTCAGATGTCCCAGAAACAAAGATTCCTCCTTCCTTTTAATGCATAGATTTGTTTTTTCAGACTCCTATTGCAGTATATTCCACCGCTGTGCGTTTGAAGTGCAGTCATTTTTCCCCCCCTTCAAGCTGAAGGCTGTTTTGTTTGATCTTGAATTTCAGAGCCAATCCATCGTGGTTTTAATATATGTGATCTGGCATTTCACCATCAGCTGTAGTTGCTAGGTTTTGGATTTCAGCTTATATAGCTAGGGCTCTGGAAAGATTTGTTGATGTAAAGATGCTACTATAGAGATTTATGCGGAGTCATTTTTAAAATACTTTTTTTTTTCTTCTTTCTGAATTTCTACTAAAATGTATTTTCTACAACAGCCAGCCAAACACTTCAGAACTGTAAATATTGGGACAGTTCTGAGGTGTTAAAATATGATAATCCAGCCAGCCTTTATGTAAGCTCACAACTGAAGTTAGGAAGGAAAAGGAAGTTTTCATCTGTTTTTGCTATGCCCTGTACTGAACTACTGTACTGGCGTGATGCACATTCACTGCGAGGGCTGAGGCAGCTGTATTATTTCAACTACCACAATTTTCTGGCTCTGCAAAGCAATAGAGGTCTTGTTATTTTGAAAGCACCTGGACAGTAGTAAGCTGGACATTTTACAGTGCAGCTGTGTTAAAGTCAAAAGAGAGAGCAGTTGAAGAAGAACACTGCAGCAGCTGCATGAAATCTTTCTGTTTGGAGGTAACTTAAAAAGTTTATTCCATTTCTCCAGCTCTCAACTGCTTTGCTATAAACAGGAAATGAAGCACTGTTAATTTTGAGAACTTGAATATGGTGGCAAAGAACATTTTGCCTAGCAGCTCACATCGACAGCAAATGTTTCATTTCAGTGAATGATTCACTTGAGGCCCTCACTCTTCAGCATAGCTCAGTTTTATTCTTTTCTATAATTCAGATAAATATATATGTCTATATGGGGAATACGTGGTGGCTGGTGATACATATTCATTGAGGGTAAAGTCACAAGGAAATGACTTTACAAAACGTACGGCTACTCTTACCTGTAGGCTTGTACATTCTTTATACAGAAATACAAAATTCTGTATTCAGTGTAATATGTACATTCAGATTTGGAAACATATGTGACTCCTTACAGAAAAACAGGCAAACCTGTTACCTCGGATCTAGATTCAAGCTTTCTCAGTTTGGAACCTCACATTTAAACTTCTTAAAAGTTTATGGATTTTTAGGTCCATGCTTGTAAAAAAAAAAAAGCTTAATTTAAGATGTGGCAGCACTGATAAGTATTCTGGTGGCTACGTCACACGGAC
Source organism: Phalacrocorax carbo (assembly GCF_963921805.1). Classification (NCBI taxonomy): domain Eukaryota; kingdom Metazoa; phylum Chordata; class Aves; order Suliformes; family Phalacrocoracidae; genus Phalacrocorax; species Phalacrocorax carbo. The sequence goes on from NC_087528.1 coordinate 5,824,321, forward strand.
GTTTGTACACAGTCATTAAGTTAAAATTAAGTCATCGGCTTTGGGATACCCAGAATTGCTGCAGTTATAGCTCCTCCAGTCTTCTGCAAGGGCAACCCTTCTGACAGCAGACATCAGTATACCTCCACAGAAGACAGAACTGGGCTCTGTGTATGTGTTTATAATTGCTAACAAAACTGTCTGCTGATTCGCTGTTTACTTGGTGGTTTAAGTCCGTTTGTGCATACACTGACAGATAAGCCCTCCATTCTTAAGGGAATTCAAATCACTTGGATGATTCTGGTCAAGAGATCACGCAATATTGTTGGCAGAGGTCCCTTTAAAGTGTTCCTCAATGAAACAACATCTCTCCTTAAGTCTCCAGCTAACTATATTTTTTACTTTTCAATTTTAGTTAATATTTAGAAGGAGAGAAAAAGCAGAGATGCACAAAGCTGAATTCAATCATTTTCCCTTCGACTGTCGTGACATTTTCATGGAACACTTGTCCTTTCTCATCGGTACGGGCACAAGCCAGAATGAGCTATGCAATTCAAATGGAACATTATACATATGAAGATGTTTTACGCATTTTGTCTTTTTATGTGTGAATCATTATTATGGAAGTTACAATGGCAGGAAGAATATAGATCTGTTTATAAGATTCACAGAATCACAGATTCTGTCAGGGCAATTCATGTCAGGGCAAGTGCAAAATGATTTTCTGGATTATAGGTGCTAGGAAGCAGAGACCAAACGTTTGCTTCATTTGTTTGTACTGAGCCTGACGCGATGGGTCCCTTGGATATCTCCTGAACCCTGCTGTGCACCTGCAATATTATTACCTCTATTGATGATATCGGTGTAATACATACAGAACCGTATCTTCTGTTTATATAAATGATAAAAACAACACTAAAGCTGCTCTGGTTCATTCTGTTATAATCAATGAGTTATTTGATGCACTAACTCAAAGAAAGGTCAAAGTCAAATTGTAGAAAGCGTCTTTTCATACAGACGACTGAAAGCTATATGATATTGACCCAAACGGTTTATGAAGGATAACTGAGCACTTCAAAGCTAAAAATAACTGAAATCACAAATACTTATAGCTTAGTAGCAACTATGTAATTAGTGCCGTCTGATCACATCAGAAATCACCCTCAACAAGCAGGCTCATAAGCACTAACAAAACCCAAACAGTTTAAGTAGTGTGTGAAAGGTTTAAATTATTTAAGCTACTTCTCTAATATACAGCAAAGCAACTCAGTAATGACAATTGCAGTTAAAGCCTCAAGTATATGTTTAATTGAAGAGGGACGCACTTTTGACAGGATATAAAAGAAATTTAAATCTCATTTCTAGAAGGCACCAAGTATGCTGACCCTGATACAGAACTTGCTTAATTTTAAGCATGTGAAAGGTCCATTGAAATGAAGAGATTACTCACATGCCTGAAGTTAAAATCATTCTCATCGGTCTTTCTGGATGAGAGTCAGAATACTTATCCTGTGGGATCTAATTCTTAAATCCTGAGGATTGTACTTCACTTTTAATCTTTAAATTTAGTATCAATTCAGATTAAACACTCTAAAAGCAGCCAAATTGTTGTTATTAGTGTAGCTAAAATACCTTTCAAAAGCTTACAATAAATGGCTTTTAGTTATCTCTGAAACTGTTATTTGGAAAACACAGACCATTTCTCATTTACATAGAGTTACTTTTTTATGCTGTTCTGATTGAAAACAAATGGAAATTACATTTACAAACATCAAGTCTTTTTATAGTCCCTAAATTATATAAGAGGCCTCATCAGAAAAGGGAATTTGGCTTCATATTCATCATATGGTGGCATTAAAAAGCCCATAGTTTGTAAACTTTGGAAGACACTGAATTCAACTATTACTAACTCAGTATCAATTACAGTGTGTACACAGTTAAATGCTAAGGTGTTCTTACTATTTTGTATGAATTCTGAGACAGAATTTGGTAGCCAACATACAAATCATCCATCAGTACAGAAAAAACAGCAGCTGCTGGGCTATTTTTGTTGTTTAAAAACATATCAAATTTTGCCTGGAACCAGGCCTCTAGATTTGTCTTTGAAATAACAACACAAGTCTGAAATTTTGTTCTTACTTAACATGAGGCTGTTTTTCTATATCATAAGATTAATCATATGGAAATTATGCTTAATAGTTGGCTACTAAAAATGGGAAGGAAAGCTGAAAAGCTAGATGTTACCTTCATGTTTACAATTTCTGGAAGTGCACGCACTGAGATGAAAAATCTTACATGATTTCTTTAAAACACAGTCAAACGCTGACCCATTCAATAGCAGCAGTCATTCCTAAATGGAACCAGAAGACCATGGAGTTCAGATAAGATGATGGGACCGATAAGCTGTTTCATGAGGTGTTACGTAATTTTTGGTACATAACAGATGGGTTTCATTATCTAAGGAAACTAATAAAATTACTTTTCATTCTACTGTAGACCCAATTTTGTTTTATGACCCATACATAAAATTTGAAATAGAATCTATAAACGGAATATAACAAGTACCTGACTTTTTTAGTCTGAAACTCATGTCTCCTATAGTATAGAAATACAGTCATTGGCAAGTCTTCATTTTCTATCCTAAAAATGATTATGTAGTCCCGTTTTGTGTAGTCAAACAGCTGCCATACTCATTGCCAGCTATGAATATATACTTGGCTCCAGAGGCAAATCATATCTCCAAAATTAAATGCCAGCATAGATCTGATCATTCCTCTCTAGCTACTTCTTGTGAACCATCATTTTTTAAGTCTGAGATTAAAACATTGAGACCTCATCTTCATTTGCATGATGGTTGCTGATTTCAAAACAGCGAATTGCATTGACCTAAAAGAAACGTGCTCTTCAGAGGTGTGCACTATCAAATAGACATGGGAGCAATTTTCAGGGGAATTTTGAGAGTCAATGCGTCTGCTGCCACTGATGCTCCTTGGCAGATTTACTGCAGTATGTGGTATGCTTCAGTCCCTCTTGGTCTTGTGTCACGGTCGCCTCTGAGCCGCTGTGCCTCAGCCCTATTCCCACTGCAGCACGTCTGTCCTTTGCCTGGGCATAGACACTTCATATGACTTATTACTTGGAGCAGGATGCAAATAAGGACAACAGCAATGTTTAGAACTGCTCAGACCTGCAAACACTTAATTGAGCTTCGTGATTCATAGAAAGTCCTTTTCTACCTTAAATGAATTGAGCTGAATATCAAAGGTCTGGTACAGGATATGTTCTGATAAGGGTATCAAAGCATTTCAAAAGGTTGGATGAATCAGCTGCCAAAGGAAGTGTCAGGCAATCTAGATAGAGGGATTGCTATCAGCTTCCCCTCTAATCAGACACTTCTAAAATACTACTGACCAGCAAGTTTTCATACAAAAATAAAATTGTTTGATTCCTGTCAAGGCTTTCCTGCAGCCTCCTACATTCCCTTCTTCACCAGTTCACAATCAAGTTGTCTCTTACCTCTGATTCTTTGTAATAGCGCTCAGGAATTTCATCACTGGCAATATCAATAAAGCAAACTTCTCGCTCCAGGTCTTTAGCTTCTTTGTCAAAAATCTGCAAAAGTTAAAGGAATTCAACACTGTAACAGAACAACACCCCTAAAAAATTAATCTGGAATATTGTTACAAGCCATTTTCAGTGACTCGAATAATGTATTTTAGGCTTGTGCCTGAACAGCTTCTGATGTAAGATACTGAGGTTTTTGCAGGGACCAGTCACACTCTCCAGCCTACTGCAGAGACCAAAGGGCAGCAAACGGGTGTTCTCAAGATCGTATATAGGCAGGGTGCTCCCAAGCAAGATTAACAACAGTTTGAATGAATGATGCCACAGACTTTCTGGGGAACCATCCACTATGCCGGGTCAAGAGACAGTGGACTGTTAAATATAACACATCGCGTTCAGCACTTACTGCTCTTCCTTGCACTTTTTGGAACGGAGACTTCAATCGCAAGTATAAAGACAACAGCTAGGATTGGTTCTCTAATTTGTCCTCTAATCTTTGAGCTAGATTCCATTGCCGTGTAACAAACCTGACTTTCTGGACTCTGGATGTTTCTAACTGTTTCTCTCTGGGGACAATAATGAAATGCAGACATGTTATGTGAACTAGTCAGGCAAAGCTGCTGTCGTACCGAGAATCAAAATTTTGGTTGAACTGCCCTCAGCAGAAGCGGGAAACTTCCGTTGTCCATTTGTGCACACATTAGGCTTATTTGCATTTTAATCCTGTAGGACCTGGTTTTGAACCAACTCTCTTGTTCTATGCAAGGCAAATGTTGGGTATATTTTGAAAATGCAGGTCATTTGCATCTGCAGCATAGAATATTTCTGTGCCGGTGTCTGTAATTTAATTATTCAGGCATCTTAGTGATCCATGTGACTTACGCTATGCCATGCCTGCAATAAATCTCTACTCACGGTTCTGGGACTTGGAAATAGCGAGTAGTTAAAAGGCTATCGTGAATTAGTGCCACAGAACTCAGGGAAGTTGTGCATATACTGTCAAGATCAGTAACAAGCTAATGATGTGTTTTTTCCTTTGGGGCACAATGTTCTATAGCTAACGTTTCCAGGAAACATAAATATTTTTGTTTTCTTTTTTAAAATAAATGTAGGGAACGCTCTGTTAATTTAATTTCATTTCATCCTAGAGGAGCAGTTAAAAATACAAAATGCCAGCAACTATTCACAGTAACAAGAATGCTACTTTTATTATTTCGGAAAGAAATGCAGCTGCCCATGTAAAGCATTCAAAGTGAGCAATGGATTACAATGAACAAGTACACCAGCTGGTAAGAACACTGCTCAGGAAATCATAATTCAGATAAATGAAAAGCTGAAGTTTGACTCTACAATTTTAACTTGTCTTGGTAGTTAACACTACTGGAATAAAACAGGCAACGCTGAATGCTTACTGAACTGGATGTAAAACGTTAACGTGTCTGAAACTGCGGAAGAACAGAACAAAGGGAAACACCAGTCTGTTTTTATTTGTGTGCTTATTTTCCTTTTCCAATCCATGTTTTGCAAAAAATGATGTTGATTATTTGAACAAATTTGAGCTGAGAGGTCCTTCCCCTGCAATGCTCTTCCTTAGAATCCGGGTACGTTTTTTAAAATAACTGTTATGCTTTATATATATAAGATAGGTTGTTTTTTTATAAGCCTCCTCGCTTGTTTTCTTTCTAAACAAGTTCAGATATACAGAGCAGTCCCTTGATGAAATCAGTTGAACTATTTCTGGAATAAGATGCATTTCACTGTAATCTCTGAGCTTTAAATAAAATAATGGAGATTTCTCTGAAGTGGACATTACCAGGTCAGCTGAGGCTCCGAATCAGTATATGGTTTAAGGACAAGCCTAATAAATTTAAGCACATGCATATCTCTGCATGTTTGCAAGGTCCTAAATTGGGACTATTACCCAGTATCTTATCTGAAGAAACGTGCCCTGCTCTATCACAGGCTTGATCTACATATCTCACCCTTAAGTAATATAGCTTTAAGTTCTTTTTCTGTCTTTAAAATGCTTTAGAATTATAGAAGTGGGGATGACAGATGCCTTTGCCAATCTGTCAAAACCAGGAGGAATTTTTCAACCATTTCAACTACTCCGTCTGTGCTGCTTAGGCTATCTCTGACCATTTCCTCCATTCCAAAAGTTTGTCGAATGACGTTCTCGCTTCCCTTTGCTGGCAGAAGTTGTTGTCTAATCATTTATGCTTCTCCCCTTTTTAGATTGTCCTCACAAGACTTGCAGATAGACATTTAATCTTCTCATTCTATCAGCAGTAGAAACTAAGAAGCCATTAGAGAACAAGACTGATTTCTTTCTTAGCTCTAATTCTGTTATTGCCTTTCCTAGTCACATAATCTGGGATTGTCTTAAAACCTGTATGGAGGATGGGTTTATTGCGTTTGTGATCAAAGAGACTAGAGAAATAAAGGAAGAGATTAAAGTCCACGAAATGAAGCATAAGGCTCCCAATCTGTGCAACTGTATTTGCAAATGTGCAGAAAATGAATGGTGAGAACAATCTGTATCCTCAAGAAGATGATGTAGAAAGGCAGAATATTAAATATTATCTGGAAAGAACTGGCCAGGCATTACATTTGGAAGCCAAGTAATTAACTGAGATTGAAAAACACAATCAAATGGAAAACAAAGAGTAACATTCAGGCTGAAGCATCCTTTTTGCTGTGGGTTTTGGGTTTTTTTTGGGGGGGAAGGGGGTGTGGCAGCTTTCTTACAACAGACAAACTTTTATACACTTCCACTTTCTAAGTGGAATGAAACCTCATCATTATTCAAACAGGAAGTGGGAGAAAGGTTTTAATTGGGTCATCTTTACAATTGTCAATAGTTTCTTTTGGGGAAAATGTAAAAAAAACCTTGGCAGATGATTCTAGTACCCCAGGAAAGAAAGATCATACAGGATACTGCAGAAATAGAAGTGCTGGTGTTTTAAAATTTCTTTCCTTTGTTTTCCTCATGGCCTACAATGACGTGTCCTGGGACATACTTTGCTGGTAACTTCTCTTTCCCTTGTAGCCAAAGCCAGATCGGAAGATGACATCTTAGTTGGATAGGCAGGCTGTGACATGAATGGCACGGCAAAAGTATCTTTAAACATTAGAAATTTAAATTAAATTTTTCTCTGCCTTTTTCATTGATTCATTCATTCATTGTCATTGAGCTTCAAGAAAATGGAGAATATACAGTGTGCAGCTAGAAAAGCCCCCAAGCTTAGATGCATATATGCAACATATATGCTCCTTTTTAAATTCAAATATTGATATTTCACTGAAGCTTTTGGGTTCTCTCTGTATTTTCTTTCATCCCTGAAACGTAGTCTAGCCATGCAACTTGCAGGTATTGAGCAATCTGCATGATGACCAGCGATTTCTGTGAGTAAAGTACATATGAATCCATCATTTGTAGGATGGTTTAAATCTAGATTTCATAGTGAAAGTTAGAGGTATAGCTGAAGTAAGGACTGTAAGAATAAGCTTTTTCCTTTTTTCTCCTATTAAAAAAGGGGAAATCTGGCACAAAACCTTCTCTCCAACTTGAAATTCTATTCTCCTTAGATTACCATCGTCAGAACTACTGGCCAGTCTCCAATTTATTATTACAGCATCCTTGAGGAGGTTTTGTAGTCTGGTCCACTTTAACTCTCATTTTTCTGAAGGGAAATGTGGTCTAAAATAAAAAGAACACCTACTCAGCGCTTCATCTATGGAGTTTTATTCAGTGTGTAACTTTTCTGTAAGTCATGTTCCAACCTCAGTTACTCCCAAAGTCTATTAATTTGCTTTTGAAATTTACTGGGGCAAAGATGACAGGAATTGACCAATTTCCACCTGTTCACTGGCTAAAACTATTTATGTGGACACATAACTGGGAGCAATTCTTCTGTGGAAAAATATTGAATCTCTCTCTGCAAGCAGTAAATCTGGCTGACTGAACAGCACGGGAATATCACTGCCGCAGAGTGGAACTCACAAAGGCAGTTACACATTTATCAGCAGCCTTGCTCCCTCCTCCTTTTTATCTCCATGTCACGACTCCTCTATTATTCCATCTCTTACAAAATATCTCATTTAGCTCTGTACTTTTTGAACGGAGAAATGTATTTTTATGTAATTATGTCAAAGTAACTATGCTTCCAAGACCACAGTACGCTATCAATAATATTTACTGGGATTAGTTTTGTAAAGTCACATCTATTTCAAGTGCTGTATTTACTAGTTAACTTCAGTAGTTCATACAGAAAAATCAAAAAGTAGAGGCACAACCATACTACTTCTTCACACTCTGTCAGTGTCAGCCTTATGTTCTGCAATAGCTGTATATGCCTGAAACATACTGTTTGTACGTAGGTTCAACAAAAGGAGAGCTCTTTACACAGAAGGAATTTTAGGCTAACCTCTCCATTTGTTTGTCTGCATTTTTTGAGACTTACTAGAGGGGGAACACTTCACAGAATTAAGATTTTTCCATTGCAAATTTTACAGGAGACAAGCAGATACTTGATACCATCACACAGAAAAAGTCTGGGTGTAAATACACCCATCCCTGAAAGTGACCCTAGCTTTGATTTTGACATACGTTGCGGTGACGCCTAGCAATCCTTTAGACAATTTACAGAATGGTATCCTGTAGGACAGTGAGGCTAAGCCGGGCATAGCTGAATCCATCTCAGCTGAAATCAGAGTTTCATGGCAGTTTCTTTAAATAGTGAATTTACGTTTAATTTACATGCGCTGTGCTGAAGTTTCTTACAACCTAGTTTCCTGTTACTAAGATAGGAAACAAAAATAGGGGAGAAAAAAATCATCCTAAAAAGAACAAAACTAGAAATGGCTTTTCTTCTTAGCTGGCCATACCTAAAATTTATTTTACTTTAGTGAAATGTTTCACAACCAACACTTCAGAAATACACGCTAAGGATGAAGCACGATGAATGCCCCAGTACTGCATACTTGGTCACTTGCAGGGCTGCAGAATTAGAACTCACTGTCAGGAAAGGATTTTCTAACTTTAAATGATGGCACCGCAATTTACAAAGGTTGCGTATCAAATAATATCTGCCATTAGCTGGCTGGTTTCAGCGTGCTCAAGCAATTACAGCGTCAAATGATACCAGTGTTAATTTATAACTATATGGAATACAGAGCTTCCTCTTGTTTTCACTTGGCAAATGGTTATTCTGACACATGCATTTTCAACACTGTTATCTTTGGAAGGCAAGAAACACACTGATAATGTACTTTTCTCTTGATTGACAAAGAGTTAGTGCTGTAGCTCCGATGTTTTTATCAGTACTACTGAGACACACGATTACAAAAACATGCCCAATGACACCCATACTTTGTCATCTGGAAATATAACTCTACCTCAGAATCCTTACTCTACACCTTCCTTACTCTTAAGAACAACGTTGCTCTTGCTAATAGACATCATGGCCCTTTAACAAAGACTATGCTATTTAAAGATCATGAATGTTTTTCTTTAATAGTCAAGAGCCAGCCATTGAGTTTTCCAGAGCAAAATGTTATGCTACAGAGCAAGGCACTGTGAAGTTTTACATACAGTCCATTTCCATTATTGACAACCATTGGATTATTTTTACAAGCTGTGCTTTTTCACTTTCCCCAGACACTATCAGATGGTAAAAATTCACTGCCCAAATATCAGCAGAAATTAATTCTATGACTAAAAAACCAAACCAAACCAAACCAACAAAACCCAGTCACACATAATGATCCTTCTGCAACAAATAAGAAAAATTAAATGGCTCTGTGATTCAGTGATGTGCTTGAACAGTGTCTGCCTCCACTTCACCTCTGCTCTACCTTCGGCTACAGATGGCTTTTTAGATGTTTTCACGAGGACTAGACTGTGGCATGCAAGAATAGACTCAGCGCTGCAGTGTGTGAGATTACCTGCAGTGATTACACTATCTACTAGAGCCATGTGGTGGATCCTTTGTAATCAACAGAAAGCCTAAGTTGGTGCATTCCCCCACTAAAATTAAAAATAAACAAAATGTGTCTGTAGGGTACACTGAAACAGTAAGAAAAGAGATGGGACAGAAGTGAGAGCAATATTGCGTTTAGAATAAAATTAGCCTTATGTGACATAAATACTGACCAATCAATAGTCTATTAAAAGAAAACAATAACTGCCCAAATAAAAAAGGGGTTAACAATGTCAGTTCATAAAAACCACAGACTAATCATTTATTCACAAACAAGCAGTAACTTGTACCACTCCTGCCTGTGATTTCTGACCATTTCATTAATTAGATAACCTTAAGAATTCTCTTGTATTTAACTTAAAGTTTTAATATAAAAAACATAGACTTTCTATATCTATATTAAAATTTCCTAGTTGCTCATTTTTCTTAGGGGAAAAAAAGGTGTGCGCCGAGTGATTAACATGCACTTTTGTAGCTTGTCTGTGTTCACTGAAGCTGTCTGTTGTAGGCACCTGCACCTCCCTCTTCCCAGCACTTCCCACTGCAACCTTGGCTTACGTAAGCAGCTGAAGATGCAATAGGGAAGCAATATTTTCATGTGCTCTACAGATACCACATACAGTGTCATTTGTATTTTGTGATTTAAAATAAAAGTAAAATACAAATAAAACATCTCTTTAAACTAAGACGGTTTCTCTTTAAAAAGACCTTTAAGAGGAAATACTAAATGGCCTGACTTGTTGGTCTAGTTTCTAACGCTATTAATGAAGCTATAAAGCTGCAAGGTAGCAGTGACAATATTTGATGTACTAACATGTTCATCCAACACTGTTTTTCTAGGGAGAGAGTTGCCATGCGAACATCTACATGCGATACAGCAAAACCAGCTGCGCCGTAGCACTAGAAATCACAACTGGATGGATTTATGGTACTGCACTACTGCCACCCTCACAAGCTTCATTAGTGTTTTATCTAAATAATAGGTTTTATTGTCTATTGTTCTTTCTGGCAATGTTTATATTTGTGCAGATTAAGTGCAAACTTTAACAGATTGGAACAATAATGCTTTAAGCACATTTCAAATAGGTTAAAATGATGATAAAGTCTAAGACATAGAAAAATCAAGTCCCGAAGCAGATATCATTATCCTTCACTAGTTTCCTCTATCATGACAATTGGGAAGAAAAATCAGGATGACTTTTGCATCAAGATATATTGCAGTAATTAGGAAGAATTTTACCAGGCAATGCAACATATTAAATAAAGTAATTCTAATAATATACTAGCCTACTAAATGACAACAGGAACCCAAGAGCATTTATATTGCTTTCTTCCAATAATCAGTGGAATTAGCTTTTGTATCCTTGTATCTAATTACTGTTTTTTACAATCAATATCTACTTGATTTGATAGCATGGAAACAAAGACTAGATCAGAGTTCAGAGATTTCAAAAAACCCATATGGCCTCAAAAATATATCTAGAAATAGCTGAGTTAAAATCAGACACGCATTATTACCCTTATTACTGTTATATTCAGTTATATATTGAATATTCATTCAGTATATTTTGCATTACAACCGCAAAATTTACAGAAGTATGTTTTAGATTAATTATTTCTTGATGAGCCAAGGTTGATAGTTGCAATGAAGATAAAATATAGTGTATCTATGGAAATCTATAGGAATGGATGGTATGTTTCCTGTTGTTTTCTGACCGGGCAAATGTAGTGAAATTTAATCTAAACTTGTCTGATATGAAGGAGAAATACACTTCACTTTTTCTTATGTGGTGTTTAAGCCTACCCTTTGAGTAACAGAAGCAAGTTTGACTCTTAGTGTCAGTTCTGAGGTGTTTGGTTTAACAGAAGTCTCTCCACAGCCTCAATGAGGTCGCTCCCTATTCACTAACCTTCCAGCATTTCAGTGCTGTACCAGACACATCTGCGTCACCACATCAATGTCACTGGATCAACGGCAAAAAAATGTAGATCTTTCATTGTTTTACTGTGTTCACACTAGTGACTAGCACGGCTCTCACAATTACAGAGCCATGGAAATCGGGGCTGGAAGGCAGCCCTCTCATTCATCTTCTTTTTCTCCTCCTCCATTCAGGTAAGACTCAATTACATCTGCTAAACTCGGTAAATACTTGCCTAGTCCGTGACTCAGGTGCCTCAGTATAAAGGTAATATAATATTACCCCACTGGCACTCTGGTAAAAATTACATTTGAAGAGCTGGATTCAAGCAGAGTAGAGATTCTTTGATTTACATCATCTGAGTATCCTACCACTGTGTTACTTTCTTCTTAAATTCACTGGTTGGGTACTGTTCACGGCTTGATTCATTGTATTTTAGCCACAAAGCTGACACACACAAAAAAATGAAAATTCACTGATTAAATAGCTGCAGTTCTTCCTCTGCTAGGCATCAGTACAGAACGTGTCTTCTCAGTGCTGACATTATAATGTACCAGAAAACTAGTCTGCACCCTCCCCAAACCAAAGGTGTGGGCTTGCTCGGAATTAAAGTGCTGCCAAAAAGAAGAAGTGAACATTAAAAAGTGCATAAATTACATAATGCTCATATAGTTGCTAATGTAATACACTTTTTTTTCCCCTCTCTTACTGATCTGGATCTGACTTAGACTAGCAGTGACTCAAAGTTATTGGTATCTGGTGGCTAATACATGATCTCTGTCATGTCCCCACTGGGGAAGTGTCTGTATGCCAAAAACATTATTCAAAATGATACCTTGATCTTTTACATGTAATTATTCTGCCATAAGCAGTGCAACAGCTGTCAGCCTTATTAACACGCAGGCCCAAGGCACTTAGGGAAATGTACTTCCCATCTGGAGAACTGAACACTTTAACCTCGGTAAGGCTGCTAGAGGGACACCCCTGGAACTGAAAGGCTCTGTGACTCAGGCCCCTTAAAACCTGGGTTTAAACACTCCTTCATTAGGACTCTGTATTACAGATCAATTTCCCACACATTTTAACCTGTATTTCATGCCTGTAAGAAATTTCTTCCCATAAGTCTGCAACAGGTGAGTGTTTAAAGCATACCAAAATGAAACATACAGAAACCTACCTGTGCATTCATCCACGGGTTGAATCTTTACATGCCTGGCTTTATCGAACGTTATTCTTTTCTTGCAAGTTGTGCGGCTCTGCTTTGCTCCCTCTCAGGGCAACAAAGTCTGACTGACCTGCCTTCTATTCCTGAGCATCTCTCCATGAGCAGCTGCTGGCTACTCACTCCCACCCTTCCCCTAGAGAGGATTTTGCTTAGCTAATTGTCCTTTTCATCTCTAAGATCTCTGAGAACTTTGTAACTTTTGGTAAGCAATTGCCAAAAGCATCACCTCAGTAGTCCAACCATTGTTCCCTTGAAGTTGTTTACTGAGATCTCTCATCTCTGACCATTGTTTTGTTTCCTGTTTGCTCTTCCTTTGAATTCAACCCCCTTTACTCAGAGAGAATAATGCGAAACAGATAAAGTGGCATACAATAACACCAAAAAAAGAGTGATCTTTTCTTTACTCTCCATAGATGTTCATCAGGACTAAATTCACAGATGTAAATTATGTTGTGTTTACAGAAATAACAAGTAGAACGTGAGATGCAGAAGGGAAGTTGTGCACATGAATCTTTCATCTCATGGTGCTTTAGAGGTCACTACTCTGCAGGCTGACAAGCTGCTGGTGAACAGGACACCCGGGTAGGTGCAGAGCTGCAAGCCTGATTAGGCCTTTTCCCAGACCGAACGCCCTACAACCCCTGGGTATAGAACATGGTTAGCTGAAAGGATTACATTAAATTTTGTGAAAGTCATCGTACTTACGCTGTCATTGCTTCCTTTGTTGTCCTCGTATTTCGTCTCTATATGAATGGAGAATTTAGGCAAAAATGAACACTGCAACAACAACAAAAAAAAGTTTGCATAAAATATGCACCTTGTTTCCTCAGCTGACACATTCATACATCCTCTTTGGTATCAGCTTGCTTATTTTGCTCAGATTATTTCAAGAAAAAGGGTAAATGTTCACAGAACATAAAAGCGAAGGTTTTCATGATTCTGGAGAGATGTAGAGATTCTATCTAAAAGCTGAATACTATAATGAAGGTATAAATAAATTAGTACAAATACTCTGGAATAACTAGATACAATACTTTTCATGCTCACTATGCATAAGAGTACATGTCCTGAATGTCTTGTTATAAATTCAGTTCACTAAGATCTCGAGAGCAACTAGGTATTCGTCATCATAGATCAGTCTGGATCTATAAAATAATATAAAACACTATGTATAAAACATATATAATATAAAAAAATATATTAAAATATGTCTGTGTATATATATATAAAATAGATAAAATAATCCAAGGACACTTCACCAGCTGCAGGTGCTAACGAGACAGACAACACTGCTTTGATGTGTGAGGGCTTTTCTTAATTTTTAGTGAGAAATGAATTTTAGCATAATTTTCTATTAATGAAATTGAATGGATTATGAGCTGCTGTGGAAGTTCCTTTATACTAAACCCAAATCAATCTTTAGATAATAATGCAAGAAAATTAAGAATGCACAAATGTTTTTCTATTAAATATTTCTGTATTTTCCATGGGAATGAATAAATTTATTTTTCTGTGGATTGCTTAATTTACTTGGCTTATCAAGACTAGAATTTATAATAGTAGGCACCATAATTGCAGTGGAAAAATTATTTCAAAGATCTTTTCTTTTGCATTTCACAGTTCTTTTTCCAAATCAACTTTTCACATAGGCAGATAGAGCAGATGTCTGAAAAACTCTGAAGGATGCTAGTTCAGCATCTTTGCTATTAGTCATCAAGTCTTTTCTTGCATTAACTGCCAGTGAAACTGAAGTGCCAGTTCCTTGTATGATGCATCACTAATACCTTATGGCAAAGTGTCTTTGTAAAGACTACAACTATTCAACTATGTCATGGGCTGTACATAAAGATTATACAATGAGGACATTATGAGGCCTCAGTGTTCACAACGCTCTTGGTCCAAGTTTGGACTTGACAGAATTTGGAGAGTTCTTCTAAGGGAGAGGCTGATGACTAAGAAAAGAGGTGATTTAGAAGGCCAGCTGTAGTGCAACAAAACTGCAATGAGAAGCCAGCTCCTTTGAGGCTACAGAAAATATAGTCCTGATTCCATGGGTATCACCCAACAGGTCATTGTTCGATCTTCTTCTGATCACAGGCTATCTAGTGTTCAATGAGCACATCTAGAATCAATCCTCGTTGAAAAATGAGTGAGTTTTGCCAGTATAAGGTTCTGGTGACATGGAAGGCTTCTGGTCCAACTGTCTTCCCATTAACAGAACGAAATACTCCCATGTAACCTGTCGGGGCTGCAGCTGTCCAGACCACACAGGCTTTTCTTCAGATCTTATAAATGTTTTGCCTTTTATTAAAGATTTCTGTGGAGTAGCACATTTACGAGTTTCAATCCAATCTGAACTGTGACTAGGTCTCAGCTATGCAACTTGTTCATTGACTGAGTATGTGGGAGGAAAAAAAACATCAGCAGTATGTGGAGTGCAGGATGGGGCAAGTTCAGTGACAGATCTGCTAGCTCCTGATACCCATGTTTTGTGGGCCATTAAGCATTTCCTATGTATACATCTCAGGAAGTGCCAGCTGAAAAGATACAATATTTATAAGCAGTCTGTCAGAACTGGGGATCTTGTAACGCAAATTAACACCAAAAAAATCCAGATATTCTCCCAACTGAGGTTTCACCATGTATCTCAGTATGTTGCTCCCATTCTGGCAGACATCCAAAAGCATCTGCAACCAAAAGCCTCAGCAAACAGTACACACTAGAGGGAAAGAAAATGGGGGATACATATATATAAAAAAACCCCAAGGTTTGTCATAAAGTTCTAATTTATATCTCCAAAATTAACCAAAAGGTGGATTGAAAATCCTTGAACTATATTGTTAGGTGGAAGAAGAGATGAATAAAAGGGGTTGATTAAAAGAGTTCTATAATCAAATGATCCTAGAGTAAGAAAAGTTATAAACGTGATGTTACAAAAAATAGGGAATGGCCCAGGAGACACAGGGATGCCGGCATGTCCTAAAACAATGTTTGATGTCACTCGGAGGTTTCATATTCAAACAGCATAAGCCAATATTCTAGTTGTTTTCCATGTTTGCAGGAGAACATGGAGGGTTGAAAAGTAAATTACTACTGGAGGTGGATTATGAAAAGCAGATTTAAAAAAAATGTAGAACCTACTGACAGACATCTTCTACTGTATAGTTTTTAGAGCATTTGGAAAGTGACTGGATCAGTGCTAGGGTGGTAAAAACACGGGTTACTGATCTCAAAAATTTAGTGTATGGCAGCCTTGTATTTTACCAAGATGTGTAACCACAAGGGTCACAGTCCAGGTGTACAGAGCTCTTGCTGACCACAGCCTAGACCTCTGCACATGGGCATCCTGTGGGAAAGCATCCTCGAGGAAGTGAGAGGAGACTGCCAACGAATATTTTGTTTTATCAGCAGTTACTGGTACTGCTTAGTCAATGCAGTAACTGGTACTGCGCTACTGAGGACTCAGTGCTTAGGTCTGAATAATAGCTTTTAGAAACATTTTCACTAAAAATGGTAGAGATGTATGCCATACTATCTATGAGATACTAATTGTTTAGAACAGTTGTTAGGAAAACACAGCATACTAACATTGTGTCTGCATATTTCAAGGTTACTGCACTAGGGCCATGTTTTACTTACATGTTAGTGTGTGTTAAGTATCTGCCCTCTTGATTTGAGGACCAAAATTTAATTTTCTTTGCTGCACAATTAAACAAAATCAACACCCCCTAAATAAAATCTAGTAATTGGTAAAAACAGAAAACAGAATGACATCAATGATCTGTCGCTAGTGGAAGGGTCATCAAGAGTATAATGCTTGAGCAGACTGAGTATCTAGGTCAGAGCTTCGTAAGCTTGTGAACTTTAAGTTATACAGTCTGAGTCTAGTGGTTTGTTGGAAACCTCAGTGGCTATGGAAACTGCTGTGACTGTGCTGACCTTAACCACTCTGGGCAGCGCAGTTCTCTCAGCTCCTTTAAGAAGCAGCAGGATCCACCACAGGACTTGGTGCTCCTTTCATGGCGCCATTGTCAGAAGGAACTTCAGTAAAGCTTCTTTCACATTTACAGCTAATACGCAGCTAACACCCTTACCAACACAGTTCTTCATCCCTCGTTCTGCATCTTTGCATGTGATCCAACTATAGAAGTTCAGAGTTGTTGGGTTGAGTACATTTTTTAACACTCAAACACATTTTTCATTGTTGCTTTTAGGTCACAGTTTCAGGTACAGTGGAGGACAAAAATGCAAAATACAAAAACCCTTTGTGCTGTTGATCTGAAGCATGGCTACAGCTTCAGAGGAAATTCTGAGTAAAGCCAAATTCCAGATTTCTATTTTACCTTGCTATCAAAAATAACTACTATTTTCAGCCACTGTCTAGAGTCTACCAGCAATGAGTCAGATCATGACACTTTGAAATGCAGCCATTTCATATATTGAACTTACAGCTGCGTTAGGCTGCCTGTAGCAGCTCAGCAAGCCACTGCTTGAACCTAGTTGTTTCCTGTGACCCAGAATCTAAACTCTAATTTTAAAAAAAGAGATCATCTAGTCTGTATTTCAACAAATAAACATTAAGAAAAGACTAAGGATCTTCAGAGTGTTATAGAAGAACTGTAAGAGTCATTTACCTCAAGCCACCTCATTAGAGAGCGGAAGGTCATTTTGTGCACAAAGCTATCAGAAGTCAACCTCCCTGCCTATTTAGTATAAAGGCAAGGGCTATAACAGTCTAATTTGAGATTATAAGTGGCAACATGAATTTACTCCAACTGAAAACTAAAATTCACCACGAAGTACTCCATTGCAAATATGTATCTCAAACTCAACTGACTGGCAACCACTGTTTAGCAGCTGTGGGGGGTCTCACTGGCTTTCAGGAACACTTAGCAGGGTCCAAATTTTTGAACATTTCACAGAATGTGTCTCATGATTCATCAGCTGCACTCTGACTAATTGGCAGAGGGCTCTGGCAGAACCAGAAAACAGTTTATGCATCATTCAGAAGACTTTATTATTCATCATGCAAAAAGTTGTTGGGTTTTTTGCTCCTCCTAAAGTGGCTGCATATTTGCTTAGCCAGGGATTAAAGTGTTATGCAGCAGTCAGAACCAAACTTGGGAGTGAATGGTGGGTAATAAACTTTTTAGTATTTTTTATTTTTCAAAGCACCACTCCCTTTCTGCTCTGCCTCCCCCGGGGCGTGTGTTCTTCCAGTACAAACCTGGCAGCGGATCCATGCACTGAGCACACACAGGAATGCACAGGGCCCTGTTTCCAATTTTCCATTTCACCATCTCTACAGCTTGCAAGGTTCCTCTTTGAAAAAACAGTGGCAAGTTGAATCTTTAAGTTGAAATTAGACTTAAATTCTACTTAATAGGGCATAGTCTTCAGGGTCCTTGTGTCTTCAGTGATAAGGTTTCTTTTGTAAAGCTCTCAAAGGAAGCATCTTTTATATTGTCACCTCCGGATTTTTTTAGATGTGTTATAAAACTTCTTAAAAATTTGTTATAATCTGGTACACCTGTGACACTCAAAATCAAATAAGGAGAATATTCTGGGGTTTTGTTTTGTTTTGTTTTGTTTTGTTTTTAAACTTCCTATATTTGGCACCCCTTTTGGAGGAACCAGTAGAGGTTTAAAGCTCAAGAGAGTAACCAGTGAAATAACTGGAGTCTGTAATAGTAATTACCACACATAAGCATGGGTATTTCCAGATTAAAATAAAGTGAAATGAAAGCAGCATACGGAAAACACAGACCGCAGTTGCATTTTCAATTCACTACAGATAACCTCTTGAAAAATGAAAGGCCTATTTTTAGCACGATGATTGATTAGTGTTGCCATGGCAATAAGCAACACTTACAAGAAGGGGGTAGAACCTAAGTATGCCAAAACAGTATGCCAAAGTCTTAAAGAGACAGTAAAACACATACGGTGTTTTACAATTGTTTTGTGGAGAGGACTGTAAAAATAACCTCTGCTTACTAATTACACCTGAGGTGGCTGCAGGAATTGCTACAGCTGCCAGTAGATACGGTGGACAGAGGGTAACTGAGAAAGGTTTCTTTACCCTCTGTAACCTGCTTTGTAAGAGTGAGTGTGGTTTCATCAATACCGTTTTAACTGGTTTCATTTTCCGTTTGGTTTCTTTCTGCAGAATGTTCAAAGAAGTGCTAGAGACCTCGTCATTACACCTCACTTCTGCTCCTTGTGAATATTAATCCACATAACTCCTTGGGAGTTATTTTTGTACAGTAAAAATTAATCCCACTTTTTTTTTAAGCAGCAGAAGCATACCCCCTAAATCTTAACGTAAAAGCCTGAAGAGGCAGACATTTCATGTAAATGTTCTCTCTGATCTCCCACTACTTTTCAGACTGATGATTTTTTTAATATATATATGGTCACATATACATTATTTTGGCAACACAGGTGGAACTGGCTCCTTTACAGAGCAATCCCCATGGAGCCTAGAGCTAAAGAACACAGTAACTGCTACAATGAGGTGAGACTGGCCAAGCAAAATCAGATTTTTTTTTTTTTTAATAGGGTAACTTCTAGATACCACATCCTTTGAATGCAAAATTTTTGGGCACTGTTTTGGTAGTCAGTGGGTAACAACAGCATTTCTTTATTGAAGATCAAAAACCTGGAAAAGACAAACGGAGTCTACTTCTCATGAATAGGCAAAGGGAAAGCGGGGACTGTGGGTAGTGGAAGGTCCCCAATTTACTGAGGCAGGAGGGAATGCCCAGCACGGCAAGGGGCAACGAGGGAACACAGGCAGGCACACACCCAACAGCCCTGGAGCAACAGGGGGCATTTATAAACAAGAAGGATGGGTGGAATTGGAGGAGGGTTGTAACATAGGAGATGGCCAGACAATGGCGAGGATGGAATGCAGAGACCTGGATGTGGGAGAAAATCAAAATCACACATGGATATGGATAAAAAAGATGTTGTCTCTACCGTTTATACGCAAGAAGATTTGTGAAGATAATATGGTAATTTCTCTACAGCATATTTCAAATTACAGTACTTCCTTCAGCTATTTACAGATGAATAAAGATAGTTTCTTTAATTGAATATTTGAAGTCTTTTGGAAAATGGCCACCATGTTATTGACTATCTTCAGAATAGTCCGGACAGCAGTGCATGTGAGCGCACAGGGCTGCTAGGGGATACAGGCTACTTGCTGCACAGACTAGTGCCAATCAGGATGACAAAGTCAGACGAGAATAAACGGAAAGGGCTGGGCAGGGTGATGGCAGAACTTGGAAGACGTGACTCAATGAATGGGAGGAGAATTTGGAAAGCAAGACAAGCACAGGAAGGTGGCAAAGAGCAGAAAAGGCACTGTTGAGCGGAAGGAGTAGGAACAATGCAAAAAAAGGGCTCGAAAATAAGCAAGGGAGTTAAACTCATAAATAAGCTTAGGCGGAAAACCGCTATTTGTATTACATACAGTAACTTGAAGATGAAACAGTCAACTAACAAGTTGCTTCCAACCACTATGAAACTGAGCACTTTTATCTCTGGCTTTGCCTTCCCTTAGGATCTCCTTCTCTGACACATGGGAACAGTAACCTGTTTACTGAGGAAGAACGGAAGTGAGAAGCAGCGTGCACAAGTGAGAACGACAGTCCCGTGAATCAGAGAGGGGTTTGGATTGCTTGATAATAGGCCAGCACTGGAAAAAGGGAATTCTCCTAAGAACTTTGATTTACTCTGTTTCAATGGGATTAAGCTATTAACTGAGAATGCAGGTTTGCAGCTTTCTAAAAATATATTATTTGTTTCGTATAAATACCACAGAGGTCCTTCCTTTTGCTAGAATCTCTAAAGGAACCAAATCTGTGTTTTACTAGAGTAATGTCACCAGTTAGCCTGCCTTCTGTGTTGGGGGGGTGAGAGGGGAGGAATTTTGGCAGTAGCTTTGTATCAGGCTCTAATCCTGCAGTACAGATTTTGTTGCATTTTTCATGCAGACTCTTCATATCCTCAAGCTGGAGGAAAGTTCATGCACTGAAGTCTGATGGGTTACATCCAAATTTCAAGCACTGGTAATCACATAAAGAGAACACAGGGAAAAAAACTCTACAGATTCCTTGCAGTGTTATCTGAAACAACTTTTTTTCCTTCTCAAGTCATCTGATTAAGAAAATAACAATTTCAAAAACATTCCTTCCAGATAATTTACTTCATGGACAAGCTGGCAACTGACTAAGTGAAGCACATAACATAACATGCCTGTTCTCAAAAGTAATCAGAAACCAGCAGGTCAGTAATGGAACATTTAGCAACTATCACTCTGGGGCTCTGACACATACCAGATGAAATAATTTTATTTGCCTCAGTCATTTGCTGTAGAAGAATTACTGTCATTGTGATATATCATCAAAGGGATTGTTGTCTCCTGCTTTCTGTTCCATAACTGTTTTTCATAAATATTCTGAATTTATGTCCCATTCCTAAGTTAATTTGAGACACTGGCAGGTTGAAAGAATGCTCTTCTTCCTTGCAGAGAGTAAAAGATGCCATTTTAAGTCTTTATTTTGCTTTATATACTTATAATTGTGAAACTAACAATTGGCCATAGATTATGCATTAAAAAATTATCCATCTGTTTTTAAATTTCAGCCTCATAATTGAAATATTGCTAATGACACTGGAGCCGTTCAGATCAGAGGGCAAAACTATTTGAAATTATCCCTGGAAAACACCTGAACTGCACCCTCAAGAGTTTGCTTCAATTCTGTTTGTATTTTTCCTAACCTCTTTGTACTCCAACTTGATAGCTTAACTTTGTTGGGCTCATTTTCAGCGTACTTTGATCATATGATTTTTTTTGTACTGTGGTTGAGCCACCACATGTTTTGTTTGCTTGAGGCTCCTCTCTTTTTGTCCAGAACCTCAACTGTCACTTGAACGGGTCAAATGGGTATTTGCTCTCTGCTGCTTACTGTCTGACAATAGCCCAGTGCAGGTAAAGACAACTTAGTTCTAAGCAGTCCTTTTTCATTTGGTTTGCAATAGAGACAGGTTTGCTTTGTAGTTAATTATTTCTAATCTAGCTGGACAACCTCAGAAAGAAAAGAAAGCCTCCTCAGAGTTCAGTCATTCTTGTCCATACATCTAAGAATAACATAAATATTTTACACTAGAGATACATGTTTGCAAATGCTGTGATAAGCTGGCACATAGGGTTTGTTGTGAGCTACAAGGCATCTTTCCTCCATCCTCAAACTGAAAAAGGTTCCAGCCCATGGCTAGCAAAGGAATTCTTTCTAAAAGCCAGGAACTAGCAACACCCATTCCCCAACAGCACGTTCAGCTTCACAGGAGGCACTCAACAGTACCCAAGTCCTGTAATTGCCCATAGAGCAGGGTCCCTAAGAGTTACTTCTATAGGGCTCCCGTTCAGCTGTATCCCAAATACGGTATACCAAATGAATGAGTTTAACATCAACCTAATTGCAATATTAAATAAAGCTTAAACATTCATTTTAGCAAGGTATCTTGTCAGGTTTCTATTACAAGATCAAAGCCAAAGCAACCCCTGTTCAGGAGGCTTTCTTGCTCGCATACAGTTCTTAAGTAATGCTCCAGCCACTAAAACAAGGGTTTGAACTTCATAGGAGTTTCTTATTCTCTGAATAGCACCCCCAAACCTGTTTGACTTCCTTTGGCTTCAGCTTTGAAAGTATTTTTTCTTCTTCCTCCTCCCTCTCAATGTCAGCAGGAAGCTTGCAAGGATTAGCTGAAGCTTTGCTACATCATTTCTTGGGACATTACCCATGTCTCATCTTCCTGATAGGAAGTCTTTTGTATTGCAGTTTTAATGAGGCCCTCCTCCACAAACGGCATAGTGTACATTTTAAAAGGGTCTCTTGACATTACAATATTTCACATATTACACACCACAAAAACATCACTTGTGCAATAGTTCTGTTAAGCTCATTATCTTAAGTGTGTCATTTGCTTTACATATTATTAATATGATTGTCGAGACTTGGTAGTAGACCAAGCAGTCATCTGCTGCTGTTTGCTGTATAACAAATGCCATTCCTTCAAACGGATGCCATCATAACTGGACCCAGATTACAGAGTACCAACATAATGTCGCTAATTTCCATTCCTGTTTTCATGCATCCAATCACTCTTGGCTTTCTGTACTACTGTCACAGAGAAAAATATTCTGGAAATTATTTTCAATGCCTGCTGAGCTTTTTTTTCTTAGAAGATGTCGTAATTTCACATCCTTAAGAAGGTCATATTTATGAAATCTATAATATTTCACAGGAAAAACAGACTGATGAAATTATTCTGCATTGAATCTCTGAATGCCAGTGTATGTGCTTGAATGCAATTTCTCAGCAGCCTTCGTATTTTACAACTGAAAAACCTTAAGACTGTCAGCGAGATTCAGTCTGTTGTTCACATCCTCTTCCAAATCACTAACGTATGCTGAGCTAACAC
The DNA here is from genome assembly GCF_963921805.1 of Phalacrocorax carbo. Classification (NCBI taxonomy): domain Eukaryota; kingdom Metazoa; phylum Chordata; class Aves; order Suliformes; family Phalacrocoracidae; genus Phalacrocorax; species Phalacrocorax carbo. Next base: position 5,847,477 of record NC_087528.1, read on the forward strand.
TACTGAGCCTTTGAGGTCCTTGCTCTTTATTTAGAATGGAACTTAGGAGGTTAAGTAAGGTGTGAACATACCACGCAGCAGTATGTACTTGACACAATAAGATTATGCTTTATTTATCCATTAACTGGCCTCCCTTTAGAATCAGTTTTCCTTGAAATGAGGCTCAATTTAAGCCTTAGGATGTCCCACAGACCCTTTGGAGGGAATTTACTATCTTTAAGAAAAGGGTTTCCAAGCTATCTTACATATTTTGGGCAATGTCTGAGGGTTGATTCTTTCTTTCAGAATTCTCTAATGAATATAGAAGATCAGAATTTAGGGAAATATTCCAGACAAGGATAGGAATTATTCCCAGTGGTATATTTTTGTTCTAGATTCAACAATTTGAGGCAAAGGAACTTTCTCTATTTCCCTTGAAGATAACTTCATAGTCTTTCAGCTCCATTAAAATGTATTTTAGATTTTTGTCTGAAGTACAGTTTCCTTACTCTCATCCCAATGTTTCTAGTTCTGTTGCCTTGCGCCACAGCGGGTAATTAGTCCCCAACTCCCATAGGCAGTTGTACTGTCACTTAGTGACTGTTTTGCCAACCTTCTACAATTTAGTTTTTCTTTACAACTCTCTTCAGCCCTGAATCATTTTTGCTGATGCTCTTGAACACCTCTTTAGCTGTATACCTCTACAGACCTTTACTGAAATGTGTTCCAGGTGTTGTCTCATCAGATTAGATAAATATCAGCTCCTGATTCAAATTCTATGAGTATAGCATTGTTGTTTGGTTTTGATAATGTATTGCATTTCAAATTCAGACACATATTTCTGTCTGCTACCACCCCTTTAATCATTCCTACTTGTCTTTTTCAGTTAAAGAAAAAAACATTAAAAAATTCCAACTGACTTTCAGTTAAAGAAAAAATACACAACAGAGTGTAAGTAACAGACATCAATGCAACATAGCACATCGTCTTCCCAGCCTAAGATTAAACCTGCTATTACCAAAGGGTAAACCCTTGCTTAATGTAAACTGTGACAGGCCCTACTGAAGGTACCTTCTGACAAAACCAGCTGAGTATCTGTCCCTTCATTACTACTGTCCATTACAGGACATTTGGGTTTTCTCTGACAATCAAATGAATTTTGAACACGAAACAAAGCAGAATATGTAATAAGTATCTACAGGACATATTGAAAAGCAGTTTGGTACTTTGGATTTTCAAACATGGTCATCAAAGTTTCAACTCTAAGTTTCCAGCTTTCAGATCTGAGCCTTTAAATCCCTTTATTTTTTCTCTTTCACATTTATCACATTAAAATCTTTTTCCTCTCCGTATTCTTTACTGGTTTTAAAAAAACTCCACAAACATTTTGAGCACTGCAGAGTTAAGAAAAACAAGTGGATTATGCTTTATCTACAGTCAGAAGTTCAAACTAAATCAAGGCAGGAGTTTCTGAAAGGTCCCTTCACCTGGAACTTCCTCACCATCTCCTCCTCATCTTCAAAGGCTGCTGAAAATTTACTGTATGTTATTGAGGCCAGGACATATAAAACCAGTTTTCTCATGATTTATGTGCTATATTTTGCCGTAGCTCTGCTAGAGGGAATAGCTGATTTTTCTGGGCACCGTGCCCAGATTATGTTTAATTTTGTCTACAGATTGTACAGTTTCCCAGATACTATACCAGAGATGAGCATTTTATAAGTTAATAAAACAATAAATAAAATAAAATCTGTTCTCATGTCTTCACGTAATAACTGGAACTGTAAAAGCCTTGCCCTGTTTTATAGAAGCTTCTCTGTTACAGTCAGTGACTAAAAACATAGCAAGTTATTTTGAAGTGATAAAAAATAAGGTAAAAAATTTACAGGATCCTCATAGAAACTCTTCAATTCTAACCTTAAATTTCTTAAACAAATAGCTAAAATAAATTTCCATTATTGAATGCATTATATATCAGTTATATTAAGAAGGAATCAGTCTGGATTCCACTACTATATTTAACATAATTATTCTATATTTAGAATAAGAAAAGGAAGGAAAACTTACTGTGTATTCTGATTTCCAATTGTCCATTTGTAGAAAAAAGAATGATGAGGGAAAAGAAAAAAAAAGAAATGTGAAATAAAACAATGATGCAGGATCCTTACAGTAAACATGCATTAATAATAAAAACATTTGTGTCAGATAATCTGCTGATTAATATTTGACTAAAGTCTATGGGACAATAAAGGGCACAAGTCAGCACAGAATCTAAACACCTGATGTTTTCTTTGCAAGGAAGAAATTGCATAGATACCACACTCCAGTTTTCACCTGTCCATAGTCTATAATCTTTATTTCCTGATATCAGTCAATATAAGATGGAAAAAAATATACAGTTCAACAGGAGTTGTTAAAGTATCCTGGTATCTGTGGCTCAATAAGTAACTTGAAGCTTCTGAAGATAAGCTAAACTATCCAAAAAGTACAAGGCAGTAACCAATTCTGCTTTACTCCTTACCTGTGATTGTATAAGGATAATAATTCCAAGCCTTCTCTGTAACATAAAATATTTTGGGAACAACTGCTCTAGCCCAGCTAGGCAGTTTGCTGAAAAGAAAAAGAAAATATAAAATTAGAATACTTTATGACTTATGACTTTGTAGAAAAGAAGATACTTCCAAACATGTTTGTAATTTGACAGGTATTTCACAGGATACAGCAATACCTGGACTTCACAACAGTATTTTCATCTCGTGACTCCGCATTCTGTCTCAGCTTTCTCCACAAGCATATATGAAACCAAGTCTGTCCGTTCCCCTGTCGAAGTGAGCAATATGGCACCACTGCAATAACCTCTGATCAGATTTAAACTGAGGTTGCAGATTTCAAGAATTTATGGCCTCAAACATTTGGTCATGGACGAACTCAGCAGGTTAGACCATACAAGGTGTGTCTGTGTCACAGTATTCCTAACCACAGGGAGGCACTCTCTAACAAGAGGTCATGAGAGATTTCAGTCCACTTGGATCCCGATTCCATTAGTTCTTCTTAGAGACTATTTCTTCTTCCTCCTTATCCTCTGCCAGCACACAAACCCTTACATTCAACTCAGCTAGCGCGCAGTTTTTCCCACGCTACCAACACCAACTCTTGAGTAGGAAGCTTTTATATTAAAATTAACAAATCACTCAAAACACCTCTGTGAGGCTGGCAGGCAATATTAGTCCCATCTTGCTGATGGGAACAGTAAATCACAAAAGTGAAAAGAATAAATGGTACTGACGTCATAGCTCAGAGCTCAATCTGTCGAGAGAACTTGCGAATGCGGTGGTACAACAGCAGTAGAGTAAGAAATGAAAGATGTGGATACAGCACATGGGAAGATCAGTAGAGGGTAATTACATAATACTATGGAAGAGTGGGAGCATTTTCTTTACCACAGACCTTGGGTCTCTCATTTCCAGAACTGTGGTCACTCAGGGTACCAGTGATGAACAAACGTACATTTTAAAAAGAAGGTAAGTTCATGAGAATTCCTCTTTCAACCCTTTTGTAACAACATCAATTATAATCGTTGAAGCTGCCAGTAACAAAGATGCAGTCAAAGGAAGGCAGACCTTTGGAGACCACAAATATCACTGTACTTCAGAGACTCAGTTAAAATCGTGTTAGCCTGGCGATGTATCGAGCAGATCACCTAGCTTAAGACTGAGTCTCTATTGAACTGAAGTAGATGTTTTCAAGCCTCAGTTTTCCAAGGGTAAATGTTTGAAACAGTTATGTTTAGATAATTGTGTCCAGAAAGTAAATTAACTTGCCATGTTAGCAAATATCTGAGGAAAATACAGAGTTTGGATCATTAAGGCTTATTTAACCACGATCTAACAACACATAAATATTGTATTTGTCCAGAGGCAAAATGCAGACGTTAGTAGATTATCTAAAGATTCAAAGTCAAGTGCATTGACTTTTGCTCTTTGATGACACTGCTCGAAACCAGATTCTTGTCTTTACATAAACCTTTTCTGTGTACAGTCTTTTAAGCAGCATTTTACATGCTGCATAATAGACTTCATTGTATCAGATCTTTTGTTTGTTTGGTCAGCCTCTGTCAGCCTCTCGTTATTACTATCTCTCTGCTCTTTCCCTTACCCCTGCTAAACTTTGCTCTGGTGCCTAAATAATAAATACCAGAGGATGCAGACTTTCAGCTTCTGAAAATAAAGCTCCAGCAGGAGAGAAGAGGCAGTAAACAATCCTGAATATAACTAAGGCTTACGCTGACAGTAGAAAATTTTACTAGTAATGTTTTTGTTAACCTACAGCTGCTCATTTTGGACTTTTTTTTGTTATTGTTGTTTTTAGCACATTTGCCTGTCTACCCATCTTCACCGGTACAGCACATCTCCAAAACAAATCATTTTATGAGCAAAACACACATTATACTCAGAGTTTCCAGCAAGTTACAGTCATAGACACAAATGAATTGTGCCAAGGGTCCAGAGAAAGAAAATATAATATTTCCATTTTAGCAGCACAGGTATCTGTGGATCACAGCCTCTTTTTTTTTTTTTTTTTCAACTGTCTTCCTTCCACAGATGAAGTTCAGTTTTTCAGCACATAGGGAAGAAATGTTTCTTAAAGGCATTCGAGCTGAAACCACTGGTAAGCAAGAAGACCCTCTGCAAGAATTAAAAGTATTATCAGGCAAGAAAAGAAAAATGAAAATAATGCACAAATCTGACCAAGGAACCATCACTGAATATATAAACTCAAGTTTCTTCAGGAGAGATCAGTCCAGGGCAAAATAAAGTGAAGCAAAGCCAGCAAGTTTATTAGGGCAATGGACCCTGGAAGATGAAAACATGAAGGAGAGAACTGTGCTGGTGTAAGGAGTCCTGTTCATCAAGGAAGGCAGGCAGAGAGGTTTTCAGCACATCTTGTATGGCAGCACATCTCCCTGAGCGAAGTCTTCCAGAGAGATCCTGGCCTCCCAGCAAAACCTATAGTTGCCTGAAAATTTGCTGATCCTTTCCACAAAGCTTTAACAGTACTGCAACAGCGGGTGGTATTGTGACACCAAAACCAGATTCAAATAGCAAATCTGGTGATGATTATCAACAAGTATTCATAATTATCATTAAACTCAGGGAGCCTGGCTTCCAGCATGCACCATAGCTTTAGGTAAACTTCCTAAGTTGTTGTAGGTGTGCAGATGTTCCTTGTCAATGTTTGTACCTGTCTTTGAGTAAGAGATCCTTTGTTCCACTGCCTGCACTCACAGAAACTACATGCTTCCCAAGTATGTCTTGTACATGCTTTCTAGGAGACAGTCCTTGCAGTTATTCTGAATTACCCTAAAGTGGTAATTCTGAGTATGCTTTTCAGTCCTTAAAGTTTTATCTGTTTTTAACAGGAAGGAAAGAAATATCCAGAAACATTTAAAAAAACCACCTTCTGGGAGCTCTACAACAGGAACACATTTATTGATTTTTCCCAAGTCCTGTATCTAGCCTGTGAGAGAACAGAGTTACAGTATCAATAATATTAAATGTTGGTGATATGTATATATATTATTGGATTGTGCGTGTGTGCGTGTGCAGCATTACTGGTGATTCAATTTAGCCTGAGTTAAGGTTAGATACGCCAGGTCTGCAGTGGAGGAGTAACTTGCAATGTAGAAGCAATAGCTATAGTGTTTCTATGCCCACTATGAAATGCTGTAGAGTTTCAGTTTAATAAAATGAAACAAGCTCAGGGGAATACAAAAACATCAGAAAAGCAGTGATACTCAATTAGATCAGCAGTAGTAAAAATGGGAACAGATTGAGCAATATATTTCAATGGACACCAAAAAAAAAAACAAAATTTAAAAACATTTCCAGCCTTTGAGTGTGGAGGCGTTGACCCTCGGCAGTATAATTTCACCATAGGAAGAGACACATATTTCATTTTAAGAAATGATGGAATATTTGGGAAACAAAAGCAATTTCTTCCATCATGTATTTAAGCTTATTATTTTGGTACAGAAAGTCATCATTGCACAAGCCTAATGGTCATTCATAATGACAATCACCAAAAATGCAGTACTGGCTTTGTGACATTATTGTGAAGTGAGAAACCCTTCACAGTGTGAAAGAAAACAAAAGTTCTGATTTGCAGTACATCCTTAACTTCAAGTTAAAATTCTTTCTCTTGGGAAAGATACTCTAGAAGAACTGACAACTAATCTCTCTATTTCAAGCCACCGGTCCATCCCACCTTCCTTCTTCCTGCAGCTACCAGGAAGCAGCATGTATTCGTGGGAACATGTTCTACTTGAAACAGAAAGGCTATTGACTGGAAGGGATATTCCTTGCAAATTTTTATTACAGCCCATGCTGAGAGGAACAGTTTCATTACACTTGCCTGTTGAGATAGACCCGTTTTTCTGTTAGCTGACCATTGCCATGATTTGGATCTTCATAGGGTTCATTCTGCACCACTTCCACACCTTCACCTCGGTCACTCTGCTCATGGCTATGCTTGCTTATCATGTACAGCTGTCCAATTCTGTACTGCAAAGCAAAATCAAGAACAATTTATTAGCTTTACATAATACATGTGTATTCAAAAGCCAGTAACATACAATGTAGTGGTATGTGCAAATAAAAGGTAGTTCAAGGGCAAAAACCAATATTTCGCAGCTTCGTTTAGACCTATGAGTCAGGGTCCTCCCATTATCTAATTAAGTCCAGGATGTCACTTGTGGTAAAACTAACAAAAAACACGTATACAGATGTAAAGAATTAGGCCAGGCCTTTATTTTTAGACTGTATTTGTAAGTATATGTTAGGAATAAACAAACAATCTACTGCTTCCACGTGCTGACATGCAAGGGGATTTTAACCAGCAGGTGAACTCTGAAAATTCTGTGGGACACCGGATTCTCATGTCATGCCAACACAACACCAAATAATGAAGTCCTGCATAAAGATTCAGGATAATTATTGCTGATTCACAGAAATAGGAGCGCCAGCACTTAAGAAAAAACTTACATAGGCTCAGAGTCCTTCAAAAAAGAAGTCTAAGATGAGTGATTTGGCAATGTTATTAAAATAAATTTAAGCAACTAAATGATCCTTTTTCTATAGGTTCTTGAGTTACTCAGGAAGCCAAAACCCAGGAGGGTTGACCCAACTTTGCTATCACAGAAGAATAAATTGTTGTACCAGCAATTGATTTTTTTTTTCTTTCTCAGTATGTCTGCATCTGCACCAGGGCTTTGGCCTCCAGAGAAATATAACAAAAAGTAAATCCTTGGACTTTCATTAGCAAAGATTTTAGAGTAAAATTGTACTTTCCCATACATTTTTCTGGTCTGAGATTTTACTCTCCCGTAAGTACTTTCCACATTCTTGAACATAACCCAGTTCTTAAAACAAAGTGTCTTTGGACCTATCCAGTTTTCTCCATTTGGATCCATCTCTCCCCCAAAGTAATTTATTTAGGCATATACATGCTAATCACTTCAATCACATCAATCATTTCAAATACAAAGAACAACCTGTTAATTTAGAGAATGGCTGAGCTACTACATAAGCTGCCAAGTACTAGCTCAGCATAAGCAAACAAAAACATAGTGACAGTCTGACCTCAGAAAACTGCAAGATTCTTGTGGTTATTACGTATTATAAACACCAATCCTATCACAGACTTTAAAAAGCCCAAAAAGCCTAAATCAAAAGAGCAATTAGCTGGGAAAAAAACCCCAAACCAATGCAGACCTTATTAACAACTGCCAGCAAGACAGTCTTACTAAATAAAATGATAAGGAATAGGATCATGGAGGGCTCCCTACAGAATCTTTGAATTCCACATAACCACAAGAAGGTAGGAAATTTAGAACTTGCATCTTGCAGGATCATTTGCTTAGGGGACAGGGATTTCACTTCTCCTAGCACTGAATGGGAACCTCCTGCTTCCTTGCCAGCCACACACTACAACAGTGAATCAAATGATTTGCATCAAAAAAGTGCCTTTCAACTGATAATTCCAAAGTACTAAAAACGCCTCAAGTTTATGAAAAGGTTCTTTAAGGGCAAAAGGGTGCTCTGGGGGGGATGAGGTGTCTTGGATCTATTTTCTTTTCCTCTAATCTAACTAGGTGAATTCAGTGGATTTTTTCCCCATTTTCTTTCTTGAAACATCTCCTCACAGTGAAGAACATAACCCAACTCTTAAAACCTGTTGGAACTACTAAAAAAGAGGACTGAGGTGGGGGGCGGGGGAAGATACGGTTGTCATAAAACTAGCGCATGTCATGTGGGTCGGGTCAATTAATTGTGAAAATGTGACCCTTGTAACATTTGGAAAAAAACCAGTAAATCTCTGCATAACTGCTGGCTATGCAACTCAGAGTGCCTGGAAATTCCAGTGTTATGCACATAATGCTTCTTCCTCTCCTTTCACCTCTTAATTTGTGAGGTTTGATGGTTTGGGTGTTTTTTTACTAACTTTGCAGTATCTACTCTCCCACTACATAGAAATGTTTCTAAGACATTCACTAAAATGATAAGTAGAATAATGCTCTTTAAACAATTTGATGCTGGCACTATCTCCTGCCTATATATTCAGCTTTCTCATCTCTGATACCTCATCCACACAAAATGTTCCCATTTAAGAGATAAGCCTTCAAATTATTTTTCTTGCTAATCAAGTTATCTGCCTTAGTCTCTACTGACTCCTTTTCTTCTCTGTCTCATCATATTTCACTATTTTGTCGTAATCTTCAAGGCTCTGAAGCGCTGCAGTCCACACACGTACCTTTAAACCAGTTCCATGAAAAATTGTAATCTCTTTTTTACTAACAATAAATGAATGCACTGGTACACAGTCAAGGTAAAGTTTGTGGACAGAGCTAGTATATTTTATTTGATCAACTAGTACAGTGGGAAAAAGGAGAACTTTCAGGCACATGAAGCTGTTCTTCAGGTCTGAAATCAAAGCAACATACTTCAAAAGCTGAATGCAAGTTGAGAAAAAATGCTTTGCCTTTAATTAGATATGTATCAATTAGACCACCTGAGAGTAAAGATGCTTACTACCTGTGGAGTGATAAGGATGTTAGAAAAGAGGAGAGGTGATAAGGTGCTTATCTGCTAATGGAAAGTAAGATATCAGTAATTTATAGCCTATGGAACATGAAAAGGTTAGGTGAGAAGGGGTGAGAGGAATTACCATTTGCCATAAAGCCAATATCTCTTTTGAGATCTCTCTCGAGATTTTCTTTATCCCATAAGGTTATGACTTTTAATTGCCATGGACATCTCTGGAAAGTGTTTCTTCATGACTGCACGTATCACTGCATGCTTTGATTTCCTACTTCCATGTAGTCCTTTGCAATCTTGCTCTCAGTTTTAATTGTCAGATACAGACCTCTCAGTTTCTGCTGGAAATATTGGCTCAGAAACATGAAGATGAACGTACATTCACACTGACTAACAATGGGGTTGTGTGAAAGCGTTCATTTGCTCCAGCATCATGAATCAGAGATATCCGCCTGTAACACCATCACAGGTTTTGCTAACAGAGATTATTGTTCTTTCATGGACCCATACTGCCATATAAAGGTAGCAAAATATCAAATCACAAAGACTGTAAATCAAGCTGAGTACATGGTTACGAGTGGATAAGCTGCATACCCGCAGCACTCCTCAGGTGATGTTCAGCGTTGTCAAATCGAAATTGCTTTACAGATGTTGACCAGTCAGTGCTTAAAGAAAGGTTCTACTTCTCTGATGAGACTCAAAGTCACACACACTCCAGTTATACCTAAGGTTTCACAGAAGGTATCCAAGGCAGCTCAGCGTGGTGTGTCTCACTTGGGAAAAACCAGAAGGCACCACAGCTGGTGCTGGACAGCCCTTCCACAGGAATCCCACCGGTACTCGCCTCTCCCCAGGTGGTGACTTTCCATACCTACGGATCTGACACCAGCCAAGTGGAAATATCCACCTTTCGTAACTATTTAAATGACTGCAGTCCATCTAGAAAGCAGCTGTGTTCTGCAAAAGAAATGTGCTTTTACGCATACTTCGAAGTAGCTAACTTGGCTCCTTTGTGTGCTATTCATTTGGTTTTATCTGGTTTATAAAATTTTAATATAATTCTAAAGCAGGATAAAAAAAAGACAACTTCCAAAATTATAGTACTTTAGTAAACCGAAGAGTAGACAACTATTATTTCAGATAAAATAACTTTTAAAAAAGTATACGTTTATATTTACATGAATGAAATCCAAAGCAAAGATGTGTCTCTCAGACCTTGCTGAAATTTAAATGTGTGGAAAAAAAAAGGCACAGCTTTTTCTAAGTTCTATCGATATGGTGGAGAAATATCACTTAAGAAACATTTTACAGCGGTAAGCAATACTCATTATTCCTGCAAGAGTAAACTGGTGTGCCACTCTTATTCATGTTGCTCTATCACAATCCAAATTTCAATGTTCTTAGCTGTAAGACAATTTTTCAAGGCCAGATACTGTTTCCAGGATGTCAGTAAAATTTCTGAATTTGATTCTGTAGAAAAGCTCTTTCTTTGAAAACTCTTCAGTTTAATAGGGGGAAACTTCTTCAGTATCAAAGGGGAAGAATTTCAACAAATGCACTGAACATGGAGTTAGAATTTTCTAAGGATATTGCCACACAGCTTTTGTAGTAGACTTGCTGTTTCTCTACTCCTAATGAGTTAGACATTGTCTCGGTGGTGACTTCTCTTTTCCTTCAACACGCAGATGGTGTTTGCCTATTGGGAGTTTAGTCATACAAGAAACAAGGTTTATATTAGCAACAGCATAATGATGGTCAATTTTATTTTGTTTAAAATTATAAGTGAGACCAGAATCACTGTTCTGGTGTTCTTGAGACAGGAAGGGAACCCCCTTCCTCCTCCCCTCCCCCTGAAAAACCCACAAAAAAAACCCCACCCCAAAACCAAACAAACCCCAAAAAGGGGGGGTCTACCCTACACATCCTTCATTTGTAGAACTCCCATAGTCTTCAGCAGAAGTTGCACAAGAAATCCTTGTACAATTTTGTCTGATTTTTTTTCAGCCTGACGGACTACTGCTCAGTTTTTTATTTAGTACTAGCCTTAGAGTACAACCTTTCAAACTTCATGTGGAATGCAAAAAGTAACGTTCTCTCAAAGGAGAAATTATGCCAAAGCTATCCATAATCTGAAATTTTTACACCATTCCTTGAAGTTCTTATCTGAATGCTCAAAGAAAATGTAATAGATTTATCACTGGCTTCATCTTAGATGGCATTTCTCATATTCAAAAGAATTGTTGAAACCTTTCATGTACCTTTACTTTTCTATAACTAGACTAAGCCATCAGGCGTGGTGCTGCCATTTCAATTTATGCAATTTATTGTTCTAAATCAGTAGTGAGATCCCTCCCTGCAATTAGAAGCTGCAGTCCAGAAGATGCTGAATGTCTTTTACACCTATTAAAGGTAATCACTGTTCAGCACACTGCATTTTGACAATAGAAAGTATTTCTCACGCAGTAATTCATGCTAAAACATGCCAGTGGCTCCTAGTCCTGTCCTCAGAAAACTGCAAAGTTAAAACAGAAAAAAAAGAAAACCAGCAACAACTAAACTGAAACAGACCTGTATTGGCGCACAAATGCGCTCCTTTGCAGAGGCAGCTATAAAGGGCACAGTCCTGCCTCCACTGATGGCAAAAGGTGCCACTGACCTCAATTTAGTAAAGATTTACTGCTAGCAAGAAAAAATAATGAATTAACTTAATCATCAGTTTTACTGGTCTAGCTACGCTGAATCCAAGGACATGGATTATGGCAAAATGGTAGCAATTTGATTAAGGAATTCTGATTTATATAATGCTGTCTCATTACTAGAAAACAATCTTAAAACGGACATATATTTTTGATATATTTTCCAGCCATAGTCTTTGGAAGACTCTTTGCGTGCTCCTTGGTGAATGTGTTCCAAGACTTCATTTGAAGTCACTTTATTTACTGAAAAGATTAATAGGAATATTATTCAGCACTTGTATAATAATTTCCATGTTTAGAATTATTTAAAGCAAGTTCTGATTACTCCTCAGGTTCCACCATGAGACAAGCATGGTGATCCCCAGGTAAGTTACTTGTCCAAACATGCATAGCCTGTCACTCCAAGCATTCTCATTAACAGCAATTTTAGAGAGGTATCTTATGTCTGGAATAACTTGTTTGAAAATGTACTTGTCTGAGTAACTATCTTTGTTTAGGAGGATACACTCAAGTTTCCTGTTGTGTGTTTTGTTCTGATGTTAGAAAGTATTGTTTTTGGGTCTCAGTCAAGACCTAAGCCCCACACTGCCATAAATACGTCAAGTTTACAGTTAGATATTGAAGACAGGCAAAGGGAGCATTATCCTTATTTCATATTTGATTAATTGAAACAAATTAAATTAATACCTCAGCCTTGAAAAATATGTCTGTGATAGAACAGGGACTTTAACCTCAATGCAGTGATATCCAGCTCAGTGGTTTTACCACAAGACACATCTGTATTTTTTTTAAATCCTAAACAGCAATTACTTAAACAGAAGCGGTTTCTCTTATCTCACTCACTGACTATAAATCCTTCATGTTATTGTTATTATTAGACATCATTCTGTCTGCCTTCTGAAATGGGTGAAGCCTAATGCATCCTCATGCTCATCTGGAGGTTAAAGCAGAGCCCTCACATGTGGGCAATTATAACACTGGCTGATAGAGCACCAAGATTGTGCCTTCTGAACCCCATACTTGTGTAGATGATGAGTCATAGCTATTAAGAATAATTTAAGAAAATCTTTTCCATGACACAAGCTCCAGGTTCTGACAAGGTGATCTGTTTTCCTTGTTATTAACATTCCTAGATTGGTTTTAACGAGCATAGAGGAAGGTACAATGTGCTGGTATTTGATGTTTCACGTACTGGTGGATTTACATTGGCTCCTGCTTGGCTTGTTTTTGAATTAGGTTTTTGTTTGTTCTGTTTTTGTTTCAGATGCACTTCTGGCTCTCAGAGCCACTACTTTGCAAACAACAGAAGGGACTATCTCTCTTGCCCAACAGTATATGTTAACCACCACCTCAAGGTTTTACTGCAGGACATTGCTACGGAGGGAAATCAGTCAGATGTGTCATCACTGCAGAGTTAGAAAACTTCTTGCTACTGAAATAACCATTCTCTTTGCCTAGATAGCCATGTGCAGGAAGAAAATAAACTCACTGGAAGTTGGAACTTGGAAGTCTCTCTTACATAGTGTAACTCAGCAGTGTAAGGTAGTAGCTTGTATTTCTAAAATAGCGATTTTCCTGGTAAAATAACTACATTGTGGGCTAGGGTCACGTTAAAACAGTATTGCTGATTTTGACTGCTGGGAAAATCTGCAAGGAAAGAATGAATAGTAAACAAAGAGGCAGAGAGGGCGTGTTCTTATAGCCCAGTGTAGTGTCTTGTGGAGATACCCAGACTACCGCTGAATTGACATTAAATCTCCCTTAGCCTGGCTGAACAGCAGTGTGGAGTCTATACTAACGCGTTATTTGACTTCTACTTTCTAAGCTAAGATGTTTAGAGCAAACTAGGCACCTTTGCACTGCATTCTCTTTGCCGTGTAGAAATATCCTAAGTGCAAAGTGTTTATGAACTGTTATTTTAAAATCCCTGCCCCTGAAGCACAAATATGAGAAAGGAGCTCCAGAAGCAAAGGTAGCTTTCTAAATTACTGTCTTCAAAAGCAAATCTATTTTTTACCTATACAACAGATCAGTCAACCTTCTGAAACAATAGAAGGATTGACTCGATACAAGAAGGAATACCACCAAAAATCTACACGACTGACCTTATACAGTTACAGGTTATGAGTGAGGTGCCACAGCTAAGTGAGTGCCATATTTCCAAGTGTCATTTTATCTTTGGGTTGATACATATTAGAGGTGTAGTTTGTCTTGAAAATCAGTTATAGGAAGCACCTGAATTGAACGAGGCAACACAGGAAACCACAGCAATGAGAAAAACGTGCACAGAAGAAAGAGCAAATCAAGACAGTATTCAGCAGCAACCAGTGGGACAAATAACAGATACAAGAGAATTAATGTTAAATATTTCAAAGGGTTATTTTGTCTAGAGATGATTTTATGTCATTAATGCCATTACTGCTCAGGACAGTAATCTGTGTAAAACTTCCTACATCAATTGAATAGTAAAGATTAAATTTCTGGCAAAATGCCGTCCCTGTTACAGGACGTCCATTGCTTCATCACAGTAAAAATGAGGGAACCGACCTTGCCTGTGTAGTAGTTTGCCTGTCCAGTAGTCCTTAGACTAAATTAAAGCTAAGACAGGAAACACAGAATGAACTATCAGGAAGGCAACAGTACTTTCTGGACTAGCATACAATGAATGGTTTAAAGTAATTTCATTTACAAAGACAGTCAGATGAACAAGGTCTATAGAAAGCTTTAGCAGGAAGGCTATAATAACAACTATAAACATCTAGGTCCTAAAATTTGAATGCAAATAAGAAGCACTGTTGTGATTTGAGGCTGTAGAAAACTGTACAAGTCATTTAGTGGTATAAATATCACTTACCCCAGTACCATATAAAGAATCTGACTAGTTAGAGTTGGACTTGAGATTTTTTTTTCAATTAATTCCTGCGTGCATCTGTGATGCACAATGCAGTACACATCTGCTGACTTGCATTAGCAGTCTTCTTTAGTATTGCCCAAATTCATGGGAACATGCTTTTGTAGCCTCACAAACAGTTGCAGCAGAACAGTTGACTTTGCACACTGCAAAGTGCAATTCTTACTGCTTTCATAGAAGAAATTACATCCTTAAGATATTTTATCTGCTTAAATTCCTATGGATGACAATTCAGCAAGAACATATTGGACGTTCAGAAAGGCAATATCCTCCTCTAGTATTTTCAGCTAAAGAAACATGGCCTACTTGAAATTTGCAATGTCCTGGCACGTAATGGCTTGCAAGCTAAATCAGTGATACTGAAGTCAACAGGAGCGGGTCCAGATCTGTAATTAATAGGCGTCCAAATAAAATCAAAATAAATGAAAATTAAGTTGCAAATTTTCAGTTTGCATGCAAATGTTTCACTAAATATAGCTCATGTCCTGTTCAAATGGTAGTAATTTTATTTCCATACCAGCTGTACTATTTTAAAAAGCCAGCTGTTTATCCTGAGTGTACAAGCTCATGCCATTTTTAAGAATCAGTTTTTATTAACAATGTTTTACAGTGAGTCATCAGGTTAAATTTTTCAACTGTTTGCACTATGTGCTCTTTACATAAATACCAATTATATTCTATTATTTAGATTTATGAAGATAGATGCATTTCCTACAAAGGATGCATACAAATTTTCAGGAGGCTGTCTAAAATGTCCGCTCTTCACAAAAACAGAAAGAACAGCTAAAAGGGACTTACTATGTTGCTTAACCACTTATAACCAGTCTGTCAGTAATGCATACTGAGACACTCTTCACATCTGCTGTTCCCTATTTATGAGTACCTGTCTCTGATTAAGCCACAAATATGTCATGACTTAATTGCAGCTTATTGTTTTTCAGGCACAATTCACTTTGCCTTACAGTGCAAAGCTGGTTTGATAACTATCAAATACTATTGATGCTTCTTCTAAGCCAATACAAAAGTACATTTTATTTGTTAGCCACAATTCATTCATGAGATTGTAGTTCATTTGAAGGCTGAAGCTCAAGAAGCTGTTTAGTAAATCTCTTAAAATATTAACTTAGAATGTAGTAAAATAAAGTAAAACTTAACATCATTTTTTGTAGTGGTTACTAAAGTTTTTTTAGTAACACAAACCCTTTTCCTGATATTCCAGGTAAATACTATTTCCATTTCAGATATTCCAAGAAAAGTCAGAATGGAAAAGCATAGGCTTCCTTCTTGATCACTGTCACTGATCTCTTCAGCAGGATGCACTACCCCTACATACAGGGTGACACATGAATCTATTTTGTTTGCAGTGAAAAGTAACATTCTCCATGGATTAGTGATGGTGATCAAGAAGCTTGCTTTACTTAACCAGACAGCAAACACTCTTACGTGTTTTTCCACTAAAATAAAAAAGATCTGGGGAGAAAAAAAAAAAAGAGAAGAAACGAAACTTGTGCGCTGTGCATATTAAACACATTTTTGTTGGCTAGAGAAAGGAAATGCTGTGGACAGCCAGACAATGCAACGTGTCAAAGCGCCTGAGCCACAAAGCTGAGTTCGAACATAAAGATTAACATCTCTGTTGTGCAGGATTAAAAAAAATATTTTAATTCCGCTCAGTTTAAGCTGGGAGTATTCAGAGTTGCATACATCGTTCGACCCTTTCAAAATTCAATAGAGTGCAGAAATGGACTTGGGAGTTAAGTTTATCTTTAACTACAAATGGACCAAGCACGTGTGCATCTAGTCATACTTCTATAAATTATTTTTCTCTATTCGCAAGGCTAATGGTATTTGCTTAATGTTTAAGTAGAACTTCTTTCCCCTCAGGCTACCTTTCTCTAATTACTCTTCTTCAGTAATTACTCATTTCTGTGACACATAAAAATCTCTCTCATACCGAAAACATCAACTTTCAAGTGCAGAGAACTTGATGCTTTCAGTAAAAAATTTTGCCTGTAAATTTTGATTGTAGAAGCACCAAAGACACTACAAAGGATTCCATAAACTTTGCCAGAATCACAGAGGGGAGTAATTCTGCAATTGCAGGCAAGCAAGCTCCTTATGATACATTTTAGGCAATAAAATTCTGCCTACAAATATGAAAAAAAGGAGAACTTTCTGAGGATACACAATATAAAATAAAAAAACCTGAGCGTCAGAATTACTATTTACAAGCTGAACAAGACAAATCCAACCTGCCTTCTGAAATCTTATTAATAAAACAATGAAATTGCTTACTACCTCCAATGAAAAAAAAAATATTCACAGTCCAGAATATTTCATTTGATTGTTACAAAAACTTCATCTTACTTTCTGATCTAAAATAAAACTAACTTCAATTTTATTTAAAAAATGCACTCATTTTATGCCTGCATTATGCAGATAAAAATAATGATAGATACAATTCTGTGTCTGCAAATAGCTGAGGTCACCCCTGCACCTCTGCGCCTAACCTAGAGATTAGGGTGATGAAGATATTAAGGTTATCTAAAGTCATCTGATGAAAGGAAATACATGAGAGCAGGACTTGAATTATATAAGAAGGAAATGAAGACATACTTTCCTCCTTGTTTCCAAATCTATAAGATAAACTGAAATCTCAAAACTAAAACCAAAAGAAGATACAGGCTTTCCATTCTATTTTGTTAGAACAAACGTTTGCAAACTAAGTGCCTACTCTATAAATCTGCCAGTAAGAAAAAACCCCATGTTGAAATAAGTCACTACCGTAGCAACTTACTACTTTTGCACTGATGCCTTTTTTACATGCATGAAGTCTCTAATAAATCTAGTAAGTACAAGGGGAGAGATCTGTTTGCTTGCTATTGGCTTATGGAAAATGAAAACTGCAGCCAAATAAACTCTTGGGCAAGAAACGTGAAGTTTGCTGCAGAACGCAAAGCAACTGTGGCATCCGTGGAGAGCACACACTGGAGAAGTGAGGATGCTCGGGACAATTTGTGCCTGCCATCTAATGTCTTTGTCTAGACTAATTAAAAAATACAGAACCTTTAATTTAAAACTTTTCCTCCTTGAAGGTGTAAGCACTTTTATAATATACGGATGAGTAGAATTGCTGCTTTCCAGCACCACAGAGAATGAAGCTCTTATGTAAGCGTAAGTAAAATTTCCAGGAAGGACCACATTCCTGACTAGAGACTCCCGAGCTTCCAGATCAGACATTTTTTCAATACTACATGTAGAATAAAGGGAGCATGAAGGCAAAGAATTACTGCCATGGGACTCCATAGGCTTAATTCAATTTTATCATAATCCAGAAATGTGAAGCTGGATGGTCTCCAGATGATTTTGACAGACGGTATCACACCATTAAGCATTCTACTAGTGCTTATCTGTTTTCTGACCAGTGTCAGATCTCAAACAAATCCCGGAAGGAAAGTCTAGAACATTACAAACACAACCAGCACCTCTGGAATAGAACTTGGAAACAGTACAGAGGGAGGTACAGAAAACTACAGCAAAACTCCATATTTTAACCAATTCAGAAGAATTACACAGGTTCATCCTACTTCTGAAGATCAGAGAAACAAAACCTTTTAAAACACATATCTTTATAGTGCATGAATTTTAAAAATCCTACTACCAAAATCTCAAATTCAATATTCTTTCACATTCACTTTTAATTATCGTATCTGCAAAATGCCAGTGAATATTTTAAAGCTGATATCAAACTAATGCATACTGTATGCCATAATATATTATAAATAATACAACATAATTATTCTGAATAATCCAGTAAATTGAAAGACTGCAAACCAACTTACAGCAATTTCATTAAAAACTCAAGCATTCACAAGGGTCCAAACATAACCCCTTAAAACATCACATAGTCAAAATACATCATTATAAGCATACACACAGAAAGGTATTACCTTTCTCTAAGGAAGTTACCCATACTAACAGAGTTAAAGTGATCATGCTTGGGTCAAACGGGGTATAATTTCTCAGGCTTGTACAACAAATAAATATCTCTATATTCTGCAGGGACACCAACAGTCTTGTTATACGGGAGCTGTAGGTTGTAGCTGGCAATTTATCAGTGAAGATATGCAGCCTATAAGAGGATCCAATGCTACAAATGGAGCCCTGACAATATACCAGAGAACTAAACACTCTTCTAGGACACATATTCCTGCTCTGCCTCTGCTGGATACCAGCAACAGCAGTAATGATGACCAGCAACAGCAGAACGAGTAGCTCCTGGTTCTGTGCTGGGCTGTGCACTCTTCTGAAGCAGCTTGTATATCACAAGTAACAGATAAGACAATTTCTTGGTACTTGTAAGTGGGAATATCTTTCTTTCCACCACAAAGAATTTTCTTTGGTGTTCAAACTTTCTGCAGCAGAGAAGTTTCTGAAAGACCACTTAGGCTGGAACAGATCCTGTTGAGTTCAATGTGAAGACTCTCCCGTTGACTCCAGAGAGCTTTGTACGTAAGAGAACAAACAGCTTTTTTGCACTTTCTACTCCAAAGTTAACCACTTCCTCATTAGTTAGAGCCAGCTGCGTCATTTGGAACGTATCCTTTGGGTATAAGAGTTCATGGTGTACAGTAGCACCAGGGAATAAAGCTGAAAACCATAACAACAAAATGTATAAATAAATAAGATCTCTTTATGGAGAACCTGGTTTTCTTCCTCCACTTCTTCAGACCACAGCACAGTGCTCTGCAATAGATATGCAATTAGAGTTTATGCAACTACTCTGGGCTGTAATCTGCTATCAAAGACACATGTTTCAAATGGAAAACATATAGCTCAAAGACTTCAAATGCATACACATTAGAAAAAGCTGGTTTTGTACAAAAGTCAGAGAATTAATCTGGAGCATTCCGCTGTAGACCTCAATAATTGAAAAAACAAAACCGCACCACACAAAAGGTAAACAAAAACCCCCTCACCATAGCCTAAAGATACAGTTAAAAAGATATCTTTGCTTCCTTCCTGCAACCCCATGGCCTTCTACTACCCGAACAACAAACTCTCAACAAGTCATTGGTTCAAACTCAGAGAGAGGAAGTGGTTGCTGTGGCAATGGCAACCCAATGAAAGCTCTTTGTCTAATACATTTTAATTTTTATAGCATGCAGAAAGAGCAGACAGCAAGAACACAAACTTGTTGCATGCTGACATAGCTTGACCTTCCTCTAGTTCATCACCTGCTTGTTTGATAAACTCATTACTTTTCACAGAAATAAAGAATTCAGAAAAGTTTATAGAATTCTTTGACATGTACTACGTGGCTGTAAGTTATTCCTCAGGAAACACAAAAAGGTATAATTAAAGAAAAGAACAGAAGAAAAGACTAAAATGTGAACGAGTCTCACTAAAAATGTCCATGCCCGAACTGGTTTCATAGGTCAGGCAGTAATCAAATGTCACTCTAACATACTTTTAAATGCATATGGTTCAGGCAAACATTCATAACTGCATAACAGCATGACTTTTAGGTTCAAACATTGCTTTTATACTGTTTTAGATGGGCTCTACTATTTCTACAGGCATGAGTGTGAAGCATTTTTATGAAATCATTTTTTATTCTAAAAACTTGATGAAGTTTTGTTAACCAGATGATGCTAAACTTTAATGTGAATACTCAGTGCTTTATTCTACAGCTCAAAGGCTAGGCAAATGCATGTTGAAGAATTTCCTGTCTAACAAACTTAAGTGCTCTGGTGCACTCTCTCTCAGAGTTGTTTTAATGCAAATCTCTCCCATGTTTGAAAACTTTTGGGTGGGAAGGGAGGGAGGGGATGTCACACTATCTACTAGGTGTTCCCCAAACAGGGAGGACTCTGGAATGCAGTATCTTAAGCAGGGCCTGGGGTCTGGAACTTGTCTAGGAATAATTTAGCTAGGTAGTTCAGAGAATAAGTTTAACAGGAGCTCATGGCAAACCGTTACTGCAGGATCCACACTGCCACTTTCCAGCCACTTGTTAATCTTTTTAATATCCCATTCTTCCTTCTCTTACATCCACTGAATAGAATGAATACATATAAGGAATGTTAATGGTTAATTATCCAACTCTGAAACCTAAATTCTCTATTTCTCTTTTTTGTTGTTGTTGTTTTGCCTTGTGCTCGGTGCGGACTGCACAATTCTCCTGAGAAGCAGATAACCATCTGGGCAGGCAGTGCACTCTGAATTCCTCGCTGCCATGGCTGAACTGCTATCCAGCACCTCAGGCTAATTAAAGCTACACAGTGTCACAGCAGAGTAGGCATATTCTTCAGCTGCATCTTCCTTGATCATCAGGATGTGATACACCTGATTCCCAATCTCGGATTATCAAAGCCAGTCCCTGCCGCTGCAGACAAGCAGGCTAAACAGCACTTGTTGAATATTTTCTTCTATCCAGGCTGCAGACAATCAGTTAAAAACACATAAATTAAGGCATAAAATTCTACTCTTTGATTGAAAGGATGGTAATGAGAAATTTACTGTCTCAACTGGTCACAACTGTCACTGAGAGCCAGCTATCAGTTTGGCTCTGTGGGAAGCTTGCGGTGTTACATCTGTTGGAGCCAAATGGTTGTCTTGCTGTGAGCACAAATGCTGACAAGCAGGGCAATATGTGGGAAGAAATCTGGCATTTCCAGTGGGATGCATCCATGTGTACAAGCGGTTAGGGGTTTATATGCTCAAAGTGTACATACTCTAGTTGACTACTCTAAACCTGTTGTGCCCATTCTCTTACCACGATTCTGAGTAGCTGAATGTAACCTGGATGTCCAAACAACTCACACCAAGTCAACAGCTAAGATACATGAATGAAGTTACTTAATAAAGAAGTAGTACCTCGGCTATTACAACAACATAGAACACAGTGCAGTGGTCTTGAAAATAACATTTAATCCCAAAAGGGGAAAAAAAAATTTAAAAATCAAACCAGATTTTTTGATTGCAACTTATTTCTTTAAATTTAAAATTGGATAATCAGTAAATACTATTTTAAAATATTTAAGATGTTTAAAGTGAAGCCTGAACACAGAAGAGGACTTAGTGTTGCAAAACAAAGGTCATTTAGGGAAAGGAAAGATGCAAGACTGCATTCAAGTCTGCTGGATGACAATAAAGTGCTTTCATACCATTTTCCCATGGCTCTTAGTGATATTAAAACTAGAGTCTGGGAAGCATGACTGATTGTTGCTTTATTTTCTTATTCTTTCAATAATTTCCAACACATAAACACATAGTGACCATCACCATAGAATATAAAAGGTTAGATCTGCAACCAAATAAGCCTTCCAAAAAGGCAAACAGTGTGTTTAATTCAGCTGAATTTAGTGAAGGGTCAGAGGCCTTCTTTTACACTCAGAGGATTCCCATCACCTAGTTCTTTCTGAGTTACTGAGAACAAATAGAAGATTTGTATTATAGCACCTGAATGATGGTGTGCAGAAGAGGGGAAATGAAGTCAGAGTTTCAGCCTTGGGTTCATGTTTGCTAGTTTTTCCTGTATCACCTGGCTATACTGCCTCAACAAACACCAGAGTTCCACACAGAGCAAGTGTGGGTCACATAGTTCCCTCCCATTGGTGCAAATCTAGCACATCCAGCTCTCGTATCAGCATTCCACCTTCCTGGACTTCTTTTTTAGGTACAAAATATGGTAGAGAGAAAAAGGATGATTATATAGCATTATAGATCTGACAGGCTCTTGGTAGCTATAGGAAACCTCCTGAGCTACACTGACACAGGACTGGGTTCAGAATCCACTACCTGATGCTGGCTCCCTGAAGGTCACTTCATTTTCTGTGCCAGAGCTCACACAACAGGGGGAACCAAGCTTTCTATATGCTGCCTTGATTTGGTAAGGCTGTTTTCTTAAAAAAAGACCTTAGTTTTTCCTATGCGCCATAACGTATGCTACAGAAAGAGACACAACGTACTCTTCTACAGCCAGAAGGTTGGAATTTGAGGCTTGCTATTTATACTGTTATTCTCATCTTTTACTCTGCCACAAGGCCCTGACAACCCCAACTATTCGACAAATGACTTCCCTGTCGCAAAGAGAGCCAGAATGACTAAAGATTCATTCATATGAATAAATGCCTGTGAAGGATCAAGTTTCCTAATTTATTTTTTTTTTGACCTGTGAAAATGAAAGGATAATTCAGTATTTCATTACATCAGGAAGATAAAACTAGTGTTGGTTTTCCACTTACTATTAAAGGTAATCATGCAGGGCTGAAACCATATACTATTCTTTGCCATTCCAGTTTTTAGATTATTTTCTTTCCCTTTCCATCTATTGGTGAGATTTCTATCACAAAACTATCAACCTTTACAAAATGGATGCTTTTATCTTTGCAGCTAAGGTGTTTGTGCAGCTAGTATGATGTGAAACAGTTCTCCACATTACAGTACATTTGCCACGTGATTAACTAGAAGATGTCGCTGTGGCACTATTTCATCTTTGTGAAGACATGCATTCAGGGCAACAATGGAGCGCAGTATGCACTTTCTCAAGTATAGAAATGCAAGCAATCCCAAAGGGAAACTTGCAGAGACATGCTTGCCTCTCCACTCATCCGTAGATGAAATGTTCCATTAAAGCCATCTGACTGACATTTCTCCTTCCAGTGACACCAGAAAGAAAAAGTGCCATTAAATGAATTTTCAGGTCACCATCAAATATTGGCTTTAAATAATTTTCTAGATGTCGCATTAAGCTCTTGGAAATTCCTAAAATTGCAATTGGGTCTGCAAGTATACAAAGCAATGAACAAAAATTTTATATTTAATCTTTTCAGAAATACACTAAAACATTGGAGAAATTAATCTCAGCCTCTCAGAGAACACCATCAGCTTAAAGATCTGTATGAACAGCTATTAAGCGAGAAGCTCAAAGAAGTGGTACAACCTAAAATTTTTCTTCAAATGAAAGCTGAGATGTGTTTTTAGAAGGTTCTATGAAAAGGATGCTCAAAGAAGATGAGATTTAAGGGACAGCAAATAATTCATCTGTGAAACAACATGAAAATAATATAAACCACCACAGATATTTATGGAGTGCCAGCTCAGTGTGGACTGATTTGCTTTGTCGAATTGCGCTGTGCTACCATGGCTAGATTGTTTCCCACACCCAGGCTAACGTTGCAGATAATCCAGCTGTAGATAACTGACTGCAATACAGCACTCAGAAGTGCACCTATAGCTCCTTCTTAGCTTTTGCTAACTTGGACTTTTTATTATTATTTTTTGGTGTAAAAGATAAAGGAGCTTATAGCTGAAGCCAAACAACCATTCTCAGCTCCTACGGATCTGTATTTGACTTGAAGATGGCTGTTGCCTTGATGAATCTGGCCTAAAATACCATAAGCAGCTGCCGGTTTCATTTAATCAAATATTGCTCTGACAATAATTCCAGTGAAGCCAGTTCAGTGAATGTGCTGTGCATTTACTAGCTGTACTGTTTATATTACTAGCAACAATGTTGATATTGTAGCAGGTCATTGCCAGTTAAGTAAAACACAGTTTATGTTACCATCAACTATTTATTTTAACATTGACCTAGGCAGTACATTGGGTAAATAAGTAGCAGTATTTCTCTGTTAACAGAACTGTATTTAAAATATATGCCATCAGTAATAATAATATGAAAATGAACCACTTAGATTGAAGAGATACGTATCTAAAGTATAAGCAGAGCAAGTCACAGATTACCTATCATTAAGCGTGCTGACAACTTCCATTAGAAGAGATTGTTCTCTGGTGGGTAGCAACTCTGCTAAATTTTAGTTGCATTAATGTTTTACTGTGTCTACTTTAGGATCAGAAAGCTGAAATCAAAATGGCTCAGCGATGTTTCAGTTGCTGGTAAGAATAATAGTAATTATTAAATAAAAAAGATTCATTGTATTAGAAATAAATGTTGTAATTTTTTTCCTTTGGAAGGCTCTCATGCCTAGAGTGGTCTTGAAAAGGGACTTGAAATTCAACAGACATACAGCCTTTGCATAAATACCTATCCTATGCTGTTCACATGAAAATCTATTAATATTTAGCCCCTTGGCTAAATATAAACCTTTAAATTTAAGCCTTTGCAAATACATTTCCATATTTTCAACAGAAGCTTTTTAGAGCTCTCCAGAAGAATTATCAAAATATGTACCTACTGCACACTGTCACGCTTCTCAGATCCTACTATATATAGGATATAGGTTTTCCTTGCATGTTGTCACACTTTTGTCTGTTGCTTATTCTCCTCTATCATATGCCATCATGTACATTTTAAATTATTATTTTATCCATTACCCTCCCTTATCTCAAGTGCAGAAGTCTGTGCTGTGCTTCTCAAGGTTCCAACACTGACGATACTACAGAAAACAGCTCACACAAGGCCATATAGTCAAGGTTTTTTTTTCTCAGAATGTTTTAAATACTTGTAAAGGTAGACGCTCAAGAGTTAGGAAAAATGATGGATGGCTTATTGGATATTACTGCACTGTGTGCATAAACACCACGGCACAGTTTAATCAGGTACCACTTTTTCTCCCTACTTGAGGTAGTTACATACTAGTGTAGATGATTTTATATAGGGCTTCTGCTCCATTTGTTGAAGAGCTAAAAAACATAGTTGGAAAGGAAAACTGTGCCAGCTCAAGGTCATATAAATTGAAGAATCCACATCAGTGCGTATCGTCTGGGCATCACCAGCACAACGGTACCCAGTTGTGATGCGTAAGGATGAGAAATTAAAGAAATTAAGAAAGCTAGGTAACACAAGGCAAATTGCTTAAACCCAAATTCTTCACAAGCAACTGCTATCTCCTTGTTCCTCATCAGCTAGGTAACCCACTTGACACAAGAGATCCGAATCAAAGATACGGTAAATATTTAGTGGGTAGCTAAAGGCAATAACAACTGTGTTTTCAATGGGCTATATAATTCCACCCTGAAAAATCAGGTTCCAGGTGTTGAATATTCAAAATAAGTGAATATTTTCAACTATCATGTCTCAGTAGAGATGTTTGTAATCTGTAAAATTAGAAAATTTGTTCATTTTATGAAAGTGTAATGAAAATAAATTGATTAATGTTTTGGAAAACATTCAGGCACTTTAATGATAAGCATCACTCAAAACCATGATAGACAGTGGTTCCAACTTCAGAGATGGGAAAAAAAAAAGACAAAAAAAATCTAATGAAAAACTTGAGCATCACCCAGCCTTTTCAGGAACCAGTTTTATGGAAAATATATTCAAAAAGCACGCAAACCAAAACTGTATGGGCAGTGTTAGTTTTGGCACTTCGTAATTCTAAGTGCTTCTCCTTCAACCCTTAAATAATGATTTTTAAACCAGTCTATGTTTATAAAAACAAAAATTTTAATTTCATTGCTGTTTTGGAATCTATGAGAAAGGATATAAGCTACTGAAATCTTTGTAGACAGGTTGCAAATGAAACGGGTATGAACTCAGAGTGGCAGCTTGCAGATGTACATTTTCCTGCTTGCGCTGCCTTTTTTCTTCCCCCCCTTTTTTGTGGTTAAATAAAAGCGTTCAGCTTTCAATTCTTATCTTTTGGATGTGTTACATTCATGCAACAGGAAACAAATATCAGTATTTTGACCCTGTGGGTTTTTTTTCCTGAAAACAAGACATTAATACAGGGTAGAGGAAGCAACAGCAAAACTTCATTTTTTAAATTGGAGAAGCAGCAAAAGTAATTTTGAAAGCTTCTTCGTTCAAGGCTGAAAGCCTTTGAACAAAACTTCATCCTGGAGTGATATTTGCAGCTGTAATATAGGGGTTTGTAATGGAAATGCTGACAGGCCCATAATTATGAAAGCACTAGCGGGCACCACTATAATAGTATATCAGATAGGCATACTACTTAAATTCGATACAAGGTATCAAAAGATGTTAGTGTCTGTACTCATTAAAGCAGCACTTAAAATTCCTTTTAACCTCCATGACTTAAACTATTAATTTGATGTTCAGAAGGACATACACACTGGCAATACTTGTAGTGAATACATCCTCTTTAGTACTTCAAACTGAACTGGCGGATCATCCTAAATGTTTAAGCTAATCAAACCTGCAAAAAACAATTGTAAGAATATGAACATTTTATTTTACAGGACAAACTGAAGCCATGTAAATTAATGTAAAAATGACACATTATTTCCTGTGTTCTCTAACATTTTAAAGCTTCTTTTTATATCCAAATATGCAATGATATATCTGCGATGCAATTACACTTCTGAATACTGAAGGAAGAAAAGTTTCGTCACCTCTATTCGCTGGATCTTGTTTGACAGTCAGTTCTATATGAAAGTCCTGATGCCTGTATAAATTCCATGCATGCAGAGAAAAGAAGATCAAGCCTGAAGATCCAGGAGGTTAACTGTTTGAATATGTTTATAGCCTACATAGACTTTAGTTTTACATTGTTAATCCCAATGAAAACATTCAATAAATTGGTAGTATGATTATAATGTGCACAGTATATTCTGTTTCTGTAATATATAAGTACTGAAATTTCATCTGAGATTTGTGCACTACATTAACGTTCCTTTTTTCAACAGAGACAAATACTAGTGGCAGGTTACCTTTGAATTATTTCCAGCCATATACGCTACTCTCATTTTTCAGACAGACCCACTCCTGTTTCCTTCCCTGCATTAAGGTGCTCGAAAACAACAGAAAGAGTGAATTTACCTTTCCTGCATCTATCCAGAAAATAAATTTTCAGGGGTTAAGTCCTCCTGGAAAAGTCCTTTTTCAAGCATAAAAAATTAAGACAAAAAAGAAAGTTATGTGTTACCAAATGTAGGTATACAGCTCTTATCAGGTAAGGGAAATAACAAATGTCACATTCCACAGAAGCCTGCCTCACTGGAAACGGGATTGATGGTGTTTTTGATGACTAGGTAGAGAAAAAAAACATCTCACTGAACAGAAAGTACTTTCCCATGGAAAGCTGGTGTCGTACTATTTTGAGTAATGCCCTATTTAAACACAGGGACACCCTCACTCTGTCACTCACACAAACGTGATTTGCATGTTTTGGTGGCTTGTAATTCTGTCTCAGACTACAGTAATGCCTTATAAGAGATGATTCAGAAGATTATTGTATTTGCATATTTTCCCATTACTGACAGCTAAGACTTCCATAGGCCATCAGTTTCAGGACTACAGGAGATCACCGTCAGTAAAACAAAAAGGTCCCAACACCTATTGATGTCACTCCTCTTTGAATGTGGAGCATAACTGAGACTCCTAGAATTCCTGCACTCGTAGTCAGGGGATGCTTTAATTTTCTAATGAGGAAACCAGGTTTTTTTTTTTCTCCTGAAGAAGACAGGTTTTAAGATTTTTCTTTTATCAACAAAAGACAATGAAATTGCTTAAGTTCCACAACACATGATGAATTTTTTACTATTAACTCACTTGATAAAGAAGATGAGGCAGTAAAGTACAAGTGCCAGAAAAGAAAAATGCGTTAGTACTTACCAAGCCAGGTTCATCTCTCCTAGAAATCTACTGACCAGACAAAAGTTTGCTTCATCTTGTGCCAATTTGTCCATATTATATATAATTTCTCAAACAATCTATTCCATAAATTTATTAAGAGTCTGTAGGAAACAGTTTGAATTTTCTAATGTAATTTGACCCTCTGATAGAACAGAGTTAAACAACACAAACGTGAATGTCACATGCAAAAATGACTTGTAGGACTTTGTCAGAGTAAGACAAAGAGCACTTGCTTGAATCACAGAACCAGGTGTGATTTTTTTTCTGGCATTGTGTTACACAAACAGTAGCAGGGAGATCTTCAGCATTCCAGGAACAAAATACGAGTATGTGTAACCGAAAAGTACACCTTCCGAATGCAAACCTCACGCTGTTCAAACGCTGTTCAGCTATTACATTGCCATAAGCATATGATCATGCACAGTTATTTTTCCTGATCCTGCTCCCTTCTGACCACTACACCCAACCGATATGCCTCCCATGTAAGTGTGAAAGATGGCAATATGTCAGAAAAAGTTTTGCAGTGGTGTATTTGGTTTTCCAAAGCCACAAGATTTTGACATGACAGCAGCTGGTAGTCCACAGAAATACTACTTCCTTTTTAACAGGAGTTCTTGCCTTAGAAAATTTATTTTCAAGTTAGTATCTTCTTACTACAAAACTACCTGTCTTAATTATAATTTTTAACATAGCTGGTATTAACTTGGTCCATTGATTATATTGCAAACTGATTTAATGTATTATTACAATCTGAAGACACCACAACTGAGGTATATCTTTAATTGCCAATTCACAAGCCTGCAGACATATCCTCACTTCCCACTGATAGAT
Source organism: Phalacrocorax carbo (assembly GCF_963921805.1). Taxonomy (NCBI): domain Eukaryota; kingdom Metazoa; phylum Chordata; class Aves; order Suliformes; family Phalacrocoracidae; genus Phalacrocorax; species Phalacrocorax carbo. The sequence continues at coordinate 5,876,550 of NC_087528.1, forward strand.
AAATTACTGGATTTTCTTCCACTTTACTTAAAGCCAATGGATTTCTACAGAAATTTCTGCAGTTCAGTACAGAATGTGTCTTGTATTTCATACACAGCTTTTCATTCAATTCTCTCTTAGGATCATATTTTTGCATTCTTAATGCAAAAGAAGGGAAACTCCCACTGACTTCACTATGAGTAGAATTGGACCTGAGAAGGGCACTAATCTTGCTTACCAGCATACCACAGGAATGCTGTCAATTAATTACAACCATATCAAATGCTTGGCTGCAGATGGTGTACATGGTGTGCTTTTCACTTACTGATTTACAGTCAGTGGGAGGAGGTTATAGCAAAAGTCTTGGAACAAATCAAAGTTAAACACAGACATGGAAATTTATCTATGTTTTCAAGACTGCCAATTCTGTGTGCACTGGGCATGAACTAGGACTATGGTGATGAAGGACAGCAGAACAGTGTTTGCTACTGGCAATGACAAAGCCTAGATAAACAAAAGAATTATGCCTCATAACACAGTATCCTATTAGTTTAAATGATATGCATTCTACAAGAGCAGGCGTCTAAAATAAAGCAAGTGTTAATTCCTTTCAGAGAGAGAACTATCAGAAAAAGTACTCAGCTCCAAATGGAAACTAAGGAACATGACATACAGCCAACCAGCACTTGGCAAAACAACTTATCATATAAAATACTGCTGCACATCACTAACAAATATTGCTTCCCAAAAATATTAATACCCCCCCAAATCCTAATTGTCAGCATTATTGCTACCTCTCTGATTTTCTTTAAGAAGCAGTCCCCAAATAGTCAATGATTTCAATGAACAAGTACTAAAAAAAAGTAATCAAAAATCCTCTACCAAAGTTTTGTGCTTAAATGTAGTAAAGCAGATAACTATGCTAAAAAACCCCAAACCTATCAGGTGGTACTCTAATTGGAATTCTGTCTCTCTGTACTGACAATTAGTTCAATACATTGTGTTGGCATTAAAGTTCTATACTTTCACCAATTAGGACAGGAGTTGTATTAATTTGCTTTTCATACGCTTTTCATTTGCTATCATCAATTCAATGTATTGAACAGAAAACTGAAAAAGAGCATATGAGGGTGATTCCTATTACTCAAGGAAATAAAATGTGAATAGCACAGCTTGGATGCATAAATACAGAGAGACAAGGTAACACAGATTTAGCAAAGTCATGTCTTTGTCTCTGAAGGGCTCAACAGGTATACAAAGGAGACCTAGCCAATATGGGCCAATTCAATATCAAAAGCCCATTTTGCCAAGGTTACTCCCCAGAAGTTCTGAAAGAAATTAATTTGCCAGGAGATAGGATGAAAGGTCCTTACACAGATAAATCCTTGTTTAAAAGGTACAATAAAAAAGTAAAGTCAATACACAAGTAATTTTTACCACTGGAGAGAGGACACCAGTGAAGTCCCACAGGAATTTGCACTAGGTCTTGAAGTGTTCAACATACTCATTAGTGATGGTAGCACACTCATCTGCAACTTATTAAAAAAAGTCCCCAATGAACAATATATAAAAAGAACAAGGAGAACTTGAACCCAACAAGGATGGAAAGCTACATTTTTGTAATTAACCTCCTACAAAAAGGATTTAAAGGAGGGAGTGGGAGGCATATTATAAAGAGTACAAAGAGAAAAAAGCAGAGAACGTAGAGAGGATACAGAGATACAGTGATCACTTGCAGCCTGCAATGCTTAGAGAGCAACTCTTCATTTGATGAAAAGCTGAGTAACTTTACCTCCTTGACCCTAGTGGCAATGGAACACCAGCTTAAAATTCTTTAGCCCAAATTCACCATGCTGTCACCTCAGCACACCACAGATGGAAGAATCCAGGGATGAAAATTTAGGCTTCACCATGGTCTTCTACAAACAGAGGAACCAAACAGCCCCCAGTTTACCACTGGCTAGTCCATATCATGCAGCTATTGTTATTGCTTCTACTTACGAAAACATATACGTGTACTCCTAGGGACATAAGACTTAACAGTGTGAAACTACAGAGAAACATCTCAAAAGATCTACTGAGAGGAAACAAGAACTACACCCATATTACCAGTATTACCAGTGCATGGCTCCTTAGGAATACAGTACACGAGCCTTCAGTCTTGGGCTAGTTATTTCTCATTCTTACGGAGGTGCAATACAGACCACAGTGCCATCCTACCTTAAGGTAATGATTAATTTCTGCCTGAACAGGATCCCATACTTATTATGTTAGAATGGCTTTATGTCATCCACAAGTCTTCGCATTTTCATGACCCCCTAACGTGAACCTCCTCAGCAACTCCATTAGACAGATAAACTGAAACACTGGTTTTCCTCAAGAAATGATTTACAGAAGAGTTTATTAAAAAAATGCTAAAGATTTAACAGGAACAAACCCAGTAACTCTTCACTTCATCAGTTTTGAACCTTTTATCTCATCAGTATAAATTAAAAATATGAAGAAATACCAAGTAATTGAAGCCTAAGAAAAACAGTTGTAACCTAGTATCAATATGCAGGTATGGGAAATGGTAAAAAAAGTCTGCTGATGCTCCGCATCTTTTAAACTTTGATAATATCACTATTCTTTCCCTGTTTTCTAGAATATCATACGCAGACACAGTGCACTGATTTGCTACGGAAAGGACACAAGGGACCAAATCTTCAGCTGACTTACTGAGGCTAACTTGACATGTTAACTTGCAAAGTTTACTGTGCCTCCAAAACTATATGTATGTGTTTAAATCTGATATATACAAATAATTTGCCACATAAATCCACAGGGTCATGAACTGTTATGTAGACAAAATCCTTTCTCTTTGAAACTCTTGACTGGAAGGTGTCAGAAGTGCAAAATAAAAATAAGGGTTTGCAAACTAAGAAAGGCAAAAATGTACCCCAACAACCCTTGTAAAAGCTTATTTTTTTGTCAGTGATTACATGACAAAGTATTTAAAGAATGGCAAAGCTTTCATTAATCAGCAAGTCTATTTCTTTTCCTACATAGCTATCTTATATTTCCAGTTGCAAAAAAACGGGAAATGCTTTTAACTGTCACCTGATGGAGCAAGTGAATTCTGTCTATTGCTATATAACCTTTGCTATAATTGCTATATATTATTAAATTCCTTTCTCTGAAAAATGCCTTCTGTATAGATCCTTGTTCCTTCACTTTTCACTTTTTTTTTAGCTGACAAAATGGGTTAAAACCTTTAGACCAAGAGTCATGGAGCATTTGCACTGCACTGCCTAACCTGGAGTTCAGAAGCAAGACACCAGAGAAATGAATACTCGGGGCAGGAGAGAAGGGATATCTGGAACCACCTATCACCACTAACAAAAATTCATGCTATAATTCCATGTGCAGAATGGTGACCATTAAGAATGATTAATAAATAACTGTTTTAAGAAAAGCACAGAATAACCAGATATAACCTCAACAAAATGAAGCCTGGTGGAACACAGTGGCAAACCTTTCATAAATATCAAGACAAAATTCTGGTCTGTAACTGATGAAGACTCTGCTAAAACAGCATTTTGACTCAAGACTCTTACTCTTGTACCCACATGGGCTCCACTGGTTAGAATGCTAGTTATTTGTTTCCCAGGTCAATAGTTATTTTAGATGAGATTTAGGCAGCTCCAGGGCACCACAGGTTTAAGCAAGGATTCTGTGACTTACAGGCTCCGTACCAGCACCAAAAGAAAGCAGAGGTCCTACACCTACAAAAAGACCAGGCGAAGGGCCAGCTCAGCAGGGGTAACTCAGCAAGACATTTAAAAATCCAAGCTTGATAGTGAACTTCTGTTTGGATGCGTGGATCTATGACACAATTCGTAACAGACATGATCTACTAATCTATATTCCTCATCTTCAGTATTGCACTTTTTACTTCATTTGATCAAAAACATCTTGCAAACTCAAAGCCTTTTTTCTTAACTCATTGTTCTTGTCAAAGGTTTGGATTGGCTACAATGCTGAGTTTTCTTCTTCTTTCCTTACTATTAAATATGCATGAATACTTCAAAGACTAATGCTTTACTGCGTACTTAGTGTTACAGGGAAGTTTGTTAGTGGCCCTAGGGAATGTCCTCAGCTTTTCTGCAACAATAAAGTCAATCAACTGCTACCTATAAGGTAAGCCTAGAAAGCTAAAGTAGCTCACTTAATTTGGAAGTCTAACTTCCAAAATTGTTATACGTGGACAAGGCCTACAAACAAAGATGTTAAGTATAATAACCTGTGGAAAGAAATGAAATTGCTAGAAGCTCATAAAAGGCCTTAAGGCCCTCCTTGCACAGCTTTAAGGCATAAACTCTGACTCTCAGTCTTGTGTACACAGGAAGCGATACTGGTTTAAATAACATTAATATTTCAAGCCAATGTAAACCAGCTTAAAACCAAACTATGACAAATACCACCTTCTGAACCACTAGTTTTTTTTTTTTTTTGGCTTTCCTTTAGGAACAATGCGAAAGGAAAACAGAGGAACAACCTTGAACTGAGTTAAAGAGAAAATCTATGTATGCACAGACCATCTCCTGCTGGTGAAAATTCATTTTATATCCTACAACTATATGAAAAACTGGAGGACCCAATTAACCTTTGGTTGATACAGAACTTAACAGAGTAAAGAGCGAAGTCAGACAGCTACTTCTAAAAAAGCTACATAAATCCTCAACAGGAGGCTGCTGTGCAGAACTCATGCAAGAGCTTCTACTCTGCACTTTACTGTTCACACAATCGCACCAATTAGGTGTCTTTTCTATACTTCTATTAAAATGTATTTTACAAATGCCTTTCATAACAACCATACTATTCTGACTGAAGTGTTCATACTTCGTTCCTTAACACGCTTGAGCATGTGACTTTTTGCAGTAAGTAGACTGTGAAACAATACTGCTATTTTGAATTATATGATTTTCACATTTTAGAATATTTGTGAGAGGAAACTCTACAATCCTTTTTTTTTTCCCTGCCTAAATATTTCAGAAAATTTAGGATAATATCTATATGTTTCTGTCATTTTACTATTAAGAATGAAAAAATATATATGTATTCATATAAAAAATATTTATATAGTATACGATTTATACATTATATATTTTTATATACTTTAGATACAAAGATTTAAAATGATTTTATGGGAGTTGACAAAATTTAATCAAAAGCTATTCTTATGGTTGTGAGAGGGGGATGGTTTGAACAGTTTTGCCAGCAGGACGTGTGTTGCCAACACCAGGAAGGCGAGTGTAAGCCCACAGCAAACTAAGCCACATAATATTAAGATAGGGCAGACCTCAAGACAGCTGTGCAATTCCTTACAGTGGACAACTGAAGGAAATTAAGAGATGACATGAAGTAAGAGGACTAATATGAGCAAATCACAAGAAACACCAATCACTGTTCCTCAAATGCTCTTAAGGAATTAGAGCTTTGTCTAGACTATGGGCCTCAGAAGAAGGATGAGATATAGACCTCCCCCTTGCCTCGGAGCATCTCCTTTTCTCCCACATAAGAACATTTGCTCTCTGAAGTCTGAAGGGAAGGACACTATTGATTGCCACTGACATTCCCCGGACTGTCACAGACAAATCACTCATGATGTTGTTTACTCCAGTTCTGGCCACTAAAGACAAACTGGCATGTCTGAAAATGTCTTAGTGAAACGGCAGGGTTAGAGGTATCCACATTTAACTTGTATTATGCCTGCAGCACGATTAAATAAAAACATAACCACCTGTTACACTTATTTTAGTGGGAGTATCTATTTTCAATTACAGCATTTACTATCCACCCTCAAGTATGGCAAGTAACACCATGGTAACATAAACACAGTCGTAGCTGCTTGAGAAAGTTAAATTATAAATAGCAATGTATAGCCCATGAGGTCCTGGAAATAAACTAACTAATCCATAGGCATTTGTTACTATGACATAACATTTCCACTAACATGTTGTTTGCCTCATCTCAAACCCACTCAGAACAGATTTAGAAGTTTGGTATCACTTGACTCTGAGTGAGTTCACGTTCAGACATGAAAAAAGCATATAGAAGAGAATAAGCTATGGTGAAACAGTGGAAAACAAATTAACAACACCCCCACCCTCACCCCCCAGTAGGCTTTATTCTGCTTCCATGAAGTTAAGGGGGGAGGCTGGGGGGAATCTAGCCCAAATGTATAACAAGAGTCCCCTTAATATATGGAAACATGTTTTTATACTGAATCATCCTGGTGGGGAGAAGAAAAACCAATCAAAAAACTTGGGCTTAACTGAGCAGCAAACTGGAAATGCAAGTAAACTTAGCAACCCTCTAAAACACGTGAGAGATTTCGGAACTCAGTGCTCTCTTTAGCTTCAGTCTGGGTGCAAAGATCCATGGTAACTGAGGGAATACTGAGATTCAAGCCTGAGCTTAGTACTCAGAAGGGAGCTGAATTATCAATTGTTTTAGTCTGCTGTATAGTTCCTTATTCTCTGCAAGACTGAGGCAGGGCAAGAGCAGCAGGCTGTTGTTCTGAGCAGCAGATTTTTGCCAGCTGGCCAGACGCCTGCTGTGGTTGGCTGGGCTTCCTTATTTGGGAGTATGACCAAGGACTCAAAAATGGGAGAAAAGACAATCAGAGTTTCTACAAAGTTAAAACTGAAAATTGAGAGCGAAGAGGTTACTGCCAAGTTTTGTGGTGTGAGGACAGCAATCATTTAATTCTGTGTAGGCTCAAAGACGCTATCGTAAGCTTGACACAAATCCGGGGCCTTAATCTAACCGTGTGAAAATGCCTTTTAGGTTAGGCAAGAATGCTAAAGATTTAGGGATGTCAGCTTGTTAAGAACAACAGATTTGAGAAATTTACATTTTTTATGTTTACAGCCATTGGTTAAAGTCTACTTTTGATTAGGCTAATAGAAATCTGGAATGGATCTACTGAGGTAAATGGAACTATTTCAGATTTGCACAATGCAACTAAAATGGAATTGAAATTTCCAACATTTCCATTCTAAAAATATGCTGTGTTTTGTCATACATATTTGGTGAAATCTTGGCCTCTCTGACATCAGTGACTGAACTCATTGGTATCCTATGGTCTAAATTCCACTGAATTATTTTCCTTTCACAGAGTGAAGCAAAACAAAAGCTGATCCATTGAAGTAAGATTTAAAGAAATTTTATATCAAGTCTGTGATAAAAGAAGCAGGCTTCAGACTGTAATCATGTGTGCATTTCGTATGTTTCATTTGGCTTATTTCAAGTCACTGTACAATTAATTTATTAAATGAAAATACTACTTAAAGGTCAGCTAATTTGAACTTTCAAATAGAGCCTGACAAAACCCGACAAACAGCTGGATAAATCTGTCAAGTATCTTTCAGAAGACAAGACTGTAGACCCTAGGACCAGTATATTCCATGGGCCTAACAAGTGAGACTACTTAAAAACACCATCTAGGTATGACCAGGAGAAATAAAAGCTTGGCATGTGTAAGAACTTCACGCTTATCCATAGAATTATCATCTTCATCTTTCTGATAAATACAATTTTTGGTTCACAGTGGACTCCAGTATTTTGGTAACCTTTCAAGTAACGTGGTGACGCTAACACAAAAGGTTATTTTTGTATTTTTAATAACTTTTTCAATAAAATGAAAGCAAAAAGCTTAAAATATATTCAACAATTAGTTGTGTTTCTGATTGTCATCAGTGAATGACTGTTAATCAAGCAATTGAGCAACAGTATGTGTTATACTGGAGTGTCATTATCAGATAATTATTTTGTCATGCATTCTAATAATATTTTTACTGAAAAAAAATTTAAACATAGCCATTAGTTGGGCAACACATTAAACCTAACATGACATTTAGTGTGATGAAATGGAAAATAAGACATAGCATGCTCACAGAAAACAATTCCCACAGAGCCTAAGTATTCCTAAATCACTTTAGGCAAGACTAATCTTAGAACAGACACGTAAAAACTCCTAAATAGAGACCATTATTTTTCTGGAGAGCATATGAACACGTCTTTTACTAAATCCAGCCTACAAACATCTATGCATGTGACTCATGACATGTGACTACTTGTGCTTTAAATTAAGTACGTACACAAGTATATGCAAAAGCTAGGAGTGTGCACTGTGAAACCAGCTTTAGAACCGCAATAGTACAAAACTAATAGAATCCAACACTGCTTCAGCATTTTCTGAACACAAAGAGGAAAAATATGGAAGACACATTTTTTCCCAAGAAAAGCCATTAAAATGTCATTTCTACAATTTAGCACCCTGTATTATACTTTATAAAAATAAAAATAGTATTTTCATACATACCCAAGGATTCAAAATTGGCTGATCACTTATACCCAAAATTAGGAAGAAACAATGAACAGGGAAGGAGACAAACAAGACTAAGGCTAGACTAAAAGCATTATATTTAAATACAGGTTAGGCTGAAGTCTAGTTCCCCCCACCAAAGACTGTAAAACCATCTGTTAACCCAACTGGAAATCTAAATTACCTTTTCTTCACTCCTTCTTAAACCTAGTCAATAATCCTGGGGAGCACCTTTCTCCTTGCTTTCCAGACGCATGCAGACCTTGGTAATTTAACTTAAATATGTGCACAATATGCCTACACAAAGTTCTTCAGGCTGCACTGAAGGGCTATCATAGCAAAATTGCGTGAAATGTCACTGTTTGCTTTATTCTGGTGTCAAGTCTTACAAAATATACTGCTGCTCTTGATAGATGCTCTATGAACCAAAGAAGATAAGGATAAAATATAAGGAAAACTATAATTATTTGAAAAATATTAATTTAAAATGACAAATAAGTTTTCCATGAGCAAGGATACAAAGGATACAAAGGATACAAAGAATTATCCCTCACCCACAATTACATATTTCAATGGGTTCCATGTGTGTATTATCTACCTTCATCCTTATAGTATTTAATGGTTGCTTGTGTGTTAGGTTAGACATTCAAGATGGACAGCCTGCATGTGTTTCAGCATCCACAACTGGCTCTGTTCTGTAAGGACAGCCTGGGGAACATATTTGTCAGCTCACTAGTCACAAAGAATATCGTGAATGAATCATTGTTATACGCTATGGTTTCCATTACCTGACTAGGCAGTCTTCTGTACAAAGGAACATGATCTCCAACAGATTTTAACAATACAAATGCCTATCAGACTAAACAGAATACTCATGAAGGAAAATATAATTTTTAACCTTTCCTAGTTATTACATAAATATTTCTCTTCCTCTAATCTAACGAGCTTTATCTACTTTAAGGGCTATAAATCACCCAACATGTTTCTAACATGCAGTCAGGCAGGAAGCACATGAAAATTGGCATAATTATATTATTTCTAACCTTACAGTTAGATAGATGAGGAAATTGAACAGTCTGGACTAAGGGAAAATTATTTTTGACATATCAGAGTTATCAAACTTCCAGGTGCTAATATAGGCATCCACATTCGTTTTTAGGCGCATAAAGTGGCACAATTTCAAAAGCACTGATCATTTAGCAACTCAAAGTTCATGCCAAAGAATAAAAAAAACCAGAAAGCACTAAGTTTTAAAAGCCAGTATTGACATCCTGTGTCTTTCTCTCCCTGTTCTTTTGTTTCTAAACCTACATTACGCTTCAAACACACACACCTTGTGGAGTTCTTGATAGCATCAAAGCTCTGTAAAACACTTGAGCTCAAAAATGTTCTCAAGCACTGACAAGCTGCCCTATATTTTGCCAAGAAAGCATTCAAATCAAATGTGTGCTATTATTTGCTATATATATACCTTGAAGAAAACAAATGTTGACAAGGAGAGACAAAGCAAGAGAGATGAAGGGAGATGTATGTCAGAGTCTGGAGTTCCTTGAGTAATATCTAATCCTCTCCACTGAAAGATTTTTTTAATGATTTACACTGAAGCTTCAAGAACAAAGGTTGTCGTGTTTCTTTCACAGAGTTGTATTGAAACATGCAAACAGGAGTAAAGGAGAAAATTGGCTATTTTTGGTCTTCTGTTTGCAGTGGAGTTCAATAAAGGTTTGACATCTGTTCTGCACTGCTTTGCTTTTATATCGCTCTAGGTGACTACAACTAGTACAGGAAGGTCAAGCTCAAGTAAGGTATTTATTTTCTTCCCATGGTAAAACACAGCTCATTTTCATCTGTTCATTCTTACAACTAGACTGTGCATCAAAAGAAAATTAAACAGCTGTTCTTAATCAGTACTAAAAGTTAACTGCTTTCTCTCACCTATTTTATCTGTTATATCATTACAATGATTCTTCCCTGTCCATAAGATTTAAGGTCAATTTAAGGTCACACTGTATGTAGCAAAGGCCTTGTGATGTGAGTAGACATGACCGCCCACAAAAGACCAGATCGGATCTGTTTGCTACGAGAGTCTTACACAATGATTTCTTTTGAAGGGTAAAAAGATACTCATAATGGTATAAAGAGCTTTTCTAGATCAATAATTAACCCTGAATACTCCTCAGACAAATGTATCAGTGCCTCCACAGCATTGCAAAAAGAAGGTAAGGCTGATGATGTCCTCATAAGACATATCCAGAAAGAACGATTAACTAGAGTAAAAAGTCCTTTACTTCTCATACACTGATTCCTTTAAAAGATACTGAAGTGCTAAGACTATAGATGCATTACAGCTGTTGATAGTTTAAATGAAAATTGCACAATAAGCCTCCATTTTTGCTGGACAACTTCAGCTACTTCAGCTCAAAACTGCCAGATAAACTTTTTCTGCAGAGGTCATGGTCATGACACAGCCCAACTATTATTTTATTTACAGTAATTAAACTGAATTAAATTTGAAAAGCTGACTTCACCTTCTGTTTGCTTATAGTCCTCTTGCTTACAACCAACATACCGCTTTTTCAAATGTTCCATGCATTTACATATTCCTGAAAATATGTTCTGTGGTTATAGCTGGGAAATGAAAAAAGCATACAGAATCGATCATTATTTAATCTAGCTGTATGAACTGCAGGATGAGCTTTTGTAGTTTGTCCTGCAGTAGATAACTGTAGTTTAGAAAAAAAATGTATTTTACACTTTATACCCTACTAAAGGCTTTTCTGTTCTACATGCATATAGTTATATCTAAATATCATAACACCTGCTAACTCTCAGGGCATACAAACACTTTCTCAAATGCTTTCATTGAGCTTTAAATCTGTTGGAATAAAACACGTTATAACAAGAACCCTTTGTACACAAAACAGACTATGAAATCTTTTAAAGAAGAAAAGTACACAAGATTCAGAGAACACAAATACTGTTTACACATATGTTGCTGAAATAATCTTACGTAAATAATCCACACTGGGAGAATTCATAGTGTTTGAAACAAGAGCTAAACACTGGATATTTTTCTAAAGGAGCAAACCCAACCTCTAAAACCAGAATTTGTTAAGGTTGAAAGGATTTTTTTGTTGAAAAATCACGATCTACATTTACAGACATTTTGCAGGTCTCTGCTTGTTTGTATTCATGACAATTCAGCTGCTCCTAGACACCTCATGCAGGCAGTGCTCCCCACAGATCAAACTTAGCTTTTATTTAAAGCACAAAATGGGAGCAGTTCCACCAACTTCAGCAGAGATAATCTTGGTTGAAATAAAGAACAAAGGAAATAAAAACCTATTAGGACTTTAGGTACTGGCCATACACGTATAGCTCAGAACTAATTGAAATGCTAATGGTCATCCCTGTTTCCAAGGAAAAAACCCTATGATGACTACTGTATTTTATTTGATGTCCAGCTGTAAAATATATACAGCCTAGCTTCATGTCTTTATTAGCATTTTATAGCAATAACAGCTCCATTTTCAACAGGATCCAGCAAAAATGTCTTCCCACCTATTCCCCTACAGAATAATTGCTTTTCACACAAATCAAACGTCACTGTACTTTGCCTCTTCCAACATAAAAGGTCAGTAAGTAACATGCTAACCTATCAGATTTGTTTTACATTTTCAGCTAAGGGCATCTCAGAAGCACAAAGCCATATAATCCTTCTTCTGAAGAACTGTGGAATTATGATTTGCAATAAGACCCACAGTTGATAACTTTTTAGCATCTCAGCTCTTTTCAATTGCTTGGTGTTCTTTTCACTTGCTTAGGAATGTGGTTTTTTTAACTGATGGTATTTAAAAGAAACCACAATGCAGCCTATTGTAATATTCTCTCATATGATGTAACAAACTATTTGTAAGAATGAACTAACACACGAAAATGCAAGGAAAAAATAACCAAGAGGCAGGCTTGTTGATTAATTGCAGCTGGGATGAAGATTGGTAACATACCCTAAGCAATTACTGCAACAGATTTTACTTGCTTTATGTATTAATGAAAAGAAATGGCTTTTTCTAATTTAGAAGGTCTCAGTGTTACCAGAAGAACTGACTTTGCATGCATGCCTCCCAAAAATACCACAAAGGAGGTACAGAATGACTTCTAATTGGCAATCATATTGGCTTTGTCAACCAATAGCTACATTCTGAGCTAATCTGCAAAGTTCTTACAGCAGTTGTTATTATTTTGCTTAGAAGTTAACATTATATTTCCTTTCTCAAATTATTTTAAAGCTGATCAGGCAGCTTTCAACTACATATATGTAACAGTCCTAAATAGCCATCAACAAAAATTCCATTTAATGACTTAGCCACAGCCTTGAATGAGAACTGTAGGGTGGTGCCACAGCAGCTCTTGGAACAACCTGTCTTTCCTGGTGCTTACGGACAAGGAACAAAGATGCACCTCTGACTCGTGTATCCTGGCTCAAAATAACCCAAGAATGGCTAAGTCTGTAGCAATCAGCGTTTCTTAGGAAATGTTTTCTTTGCAAGACAGCATTTGGCCTCCAAGCTGACAGGTATACAAACAAAACTCCCATAAATATTTGGGTATCCTATCTAATAAGGGAATCAGCGAAAGAACGCCTCAAAAACCCAATCAACAGTAGCTAAGGAAGACCAGCTATGCAGAATCTCCTACCCACGACAAAGGCAGAAACTCTTCAAACCTGGAGATAGCCTTGCTCTTACAGGGACATCTATCAGTTTTTAACTCTGACCTAGAGATAAACCAAGGTCATCATAGTCAGCCAGTGTGCTACTAATTGCTATACTGCGTATTTATTTACATGCAAAGTGATGGCTTCTAGTTATTTGACTGGACATTATGCAACATTTTAATGTACACTTTTTCACATTACACAGAAAATCTGATTACAGAAGATCAGGTACAGGTGCTTGGCTGACATAGGTAACCTAACATTCACAGGAATGACGTGGGAAGCCAGCTCTGGTTTTGGTGACAACACCACAGACTAAAGATGGACTTCTTTCTCTTTCATGTTGTGAGGTTTCTATGTATGGATAAGTGGCAATTCAGTGCTAAAAAAGAAAACCGCTCAAGGAAATGCTTTTGAATGTATGTATAAAGTGCACAGGCTGAAAGCCAGAACTTTTAAACAGCAGAAAAAACAGTTGTAAAGTTGAAGTAAGGAAAACTGCACCAAAAGAGACGCCATGCAGCTGCATAAGAATGAGCTGCAATTTTCACATAGCTGTTGAAACCTACAACCTCAAAAACACTCAGGTGCTTAGCTCCCAGTAACGCCAAGGCAAGTTAGTACTTCAGTGCCAGCGTAGATCAGGGCCCAGCATCCGAATCCTGAGGGAAATGGCACATCCTTTGAGAACTGCATTTCCGACCAAGCCCACAGAGCTTCAGCGACTTCACGTCTTGCAGACAGCAGCACAGGCCTCAGAACCAAAGCGCTCTTGGTTCTGGAAGGGTGAGCATTGCCCCGTGACATGCCCCTAAGGGCTGCATAACACATTGCCTTCTCATTCTGCACAGATGCCAAAAATATCAGGCATTATTGGTCATTAATGTGCAACTAAAGGTCGAATAAGATAACGTCGCCTTCACAGACTGCAGGCAACGTCGCAAAGATGAACCATGATGAGAAACACAGTACAGGGCATTTTTAGTATGTAAACAGTGTAACAAAAAGAAGGTATCTGCTAATTTCACAATTTTGTCCTAGTTCATTTTATAATTAATAATGAAATTCACGCTAAATATCAGACATGTTCTAGGTCCCTCAATAAGGAACCTCAGCTGCAGCTCTTGGATTGAATAATGGATGATTCAACATAAGAGAAATTACAAGACTCTACTAATTCTGTTAACAACCTAGGGAACAGAATACTCCAATGTCATCTTCTGCCTCACCATGCATCATCCATTCCTGTTTTGGGAGATTTCCGAACTTTTCTCCACCTGGAAATCTTGTTTAACAATAATTTTTCAAAATAAATTAGGTCTGATCCCTTCTGATGACATAATGAACTGGCATTAACTAAGCGTGGTAGTTTGAGGGCATCAGGAACTGGCCCGGATAAAACATTGCCTGCAGTAGGATAACACAATAAACTAACAAAATTATGTATTAAAAGAATAATGCCACCCAACATCACAGCATACCTTATAACTTGGTTGGAAAAATGCTTGAATGAAAAACTATGCCTATTTACCTACACACACGTGGTGGGTTTCGGTCCTGCTCCCAGAGGAAGGAATTTCCTGAATAGCCTGCAGTAACTATTTAGCAGTTTAAATTCTCAGTTTTAAAATACTGTTAATTTGCCAAATCCAAGGATACAAACAGACCATTGAAAAAACTACTCTATCATCCTCTACACACACTGCAAAGAGAAGAAAATAAAATCATGCAACAGAAGACTCACCTGGATGTATTTAAATAAAAAAAGATGTAAATTGATTTGCAAAGTAAATGTATTTTGTGTTATACCCCTGGGGGAGGGGGCTCCAACGGGGCATGGCCCGCCCTTGAGCCCCGCAGGCCACCGGCTGCAGGGCAGGCCCCGGGGCGGGGCGGGGCGGGGCGGGGCGGGGCGTGACCCCCGTCACAGGCCCTCAGGCCGCTGCCTCGGCTGCGCGCCCCCTGGCGGCCGGGAGGAGGGGAGGGCGCCCCCTAGGGGCTGGGAGGACGGAGACGCGGGAAGGGAGGGCGCCCCCTGGCGGCCGGGAGGAGATGGAGGCCGTGGAGGTGAGGGCGCCCCCTGGCGGCCCCGCCCGCCGCAGGGTAGCCGCTCTGGGGCCGGTGGGCGCAGGGCGGGCGCCGCCGTTCCCGCGGGAGCCGGCCCGGTCGGGCGTGCGGCCTGAAGCGGGGCCGCCCCGCTCCGCAACGACTGCTCCTACGGCGGCAGCGGCCCCACCTGCCCGTCCTGCGTACCTGCGAGACACCAGCCCCCGGAAAGCACCTCCCCGTTCACCTCGGCCACCGGGCCTTCAGGCACCGACTGCACCCGCAGACGGGCACTGCCTGCACCCACAGGGCACCACACGGCACGTGTGTTACGTGTAGGTATTCCCATTTACGTCAAATAAAGCGGTAGGATGTTTGCAGAGGAATAACAACACAATGAGCCTAACCCGGAGTTTTGAACAAAGAGCATTTCTGTAAATGACAAAAAAGTTTTATTAATAAATCACCACCCATCTGCCCTACCTGTGCTAGGGGCTGAGGCCGCTGTCATCTGCAAGGGTATTTTAAGCAAAGGTGAAGATATATTTAGAATCTGGGTTTTGGACGAACGCTTGAACGGATAGAGGATTTCAGCACAAAGCATTTGCTTGCAAATACGCCTAAGATTCTGCTTAGAAGTCTGGCAGGTGAACCTTTGTGACCGATACTTTGATGACACAATGCTCTTGATACACTTAAGTTACCTTTGTTCCTGTAGGATTCCCTTATTTTTCCAATAAAAACATTCCCCTCTAACCAACCACCTCCGACGAAGTTTATTACACGAAGAAAAAATATTCAGTAAGACAAACACAACCTCAACTCGCCTTAAAAGAGAAAGTAAGAGCCTCGCTAGCCAGCGGCGGAGCTTACCTCTTCAACTGTCAAAGGCATGCAGATCCGGTACTCCTTCATGAGCATATTCCCGCTGCCTCAGTGCGGACCAGCAAACTGGGAGAAAAGTGGTTCTTCCTGCACGACGATCGCGACGAAAACCAATCACGGGAAAAAATAATCAAGGCTCTTTCTCTGTACGCGATTGACAATGCGTCCGCAAGAGAGTAACGCAACCATCCGGGGAGGCTGACCCAGCGAGACGAAAAGGCAACACAACCGCTCCTTTCTTCCAGTTCTTCCTCCTTCAGCCCGCGGTCATGGGAATTTCACACGCGCTCGCACCGACAGAGGCGACCGAGCCCCGAACGCTGCCGCTGCAGCCAGAGACATCCGTCGGAAGTGCACGAAGGCGGCGGTCCCCGGCAGCTCTGTCAAGACATGCCCGGGGCGGCGGAAAGAACGACCGAGCCCGAGATGCGGCTCTCCCCGCCACCGCCCCGGGCGGCAGGAGAGCCGAGATGCCGATCTCCCACACAAAGCCTTTCTCCTCTAACGTTTCCCTTCCGCGGCTGCCGAACGCGGCTCCCACCTCCCCGCCCGCAACGCGGCTGCGGCGGCCGCGGCTCCCGCTCTGCTCGGGGGGCGGGGGCGGCCGCGGCTTCCCCGGCGCAGCCGCGGGCGAGCTGTAGCCGGGGCGAGCTGTAGCCCCGGCGGGGGCGCGGCTGACATCAGCGGGGCGGCAGGAAGGGAAGGAGGGCCGGGGCGGGGGGTGGGCTGGCGGGCAGCCGCCGCCGCTCGGGGTGTGTGGGGGGATGTGTGTGTGTGTGTGCGCGGCACGGGAGCGGCGTGGCCGGCCCGGGGACCCCGCCGGCACCCCCGCTATCGGCCGGCGGCGCTGCCCGGGGAGGGGGCGCCGGCGGCACCCAGCCGGGAAGAGCGGCGGTTTAGTTCTACCGCGAAGACTTCTCGATTTTGGGGGAAGTTTCTTGCCCGAGGCGCGGCATTCAGAGCCCGGCGTGGGCGGAGGGAGCCCCCAGAGCCCCGCGGGAGGCGGACCCGCTCCCCCCCGGTCTCCCCGGTCCCCCCGGAGCGGAGGGGGTGCGCTGGGTGCCGGCAGCCCGGGCGGCGAGGGGGAGCACAGGATGCGAGGGCCTCACCCATTTCCCTTCTGGTCAGCCCTGCCTTATCAGCCAGCATATTTTGCAACACAAATAAAACTCCTTTTTTTCGTGCCAGCTATTTACTTTGAAATGCCACACAGAAAGTTCAGTGGAAAAGTGCCTCACTCCGAGATGAACAATAAAGCCAGAACCTCTATAAAACGGAGGCGCTTTTTTTGCTACTTACTAGGCAATTTGTTGGCTAAATAGTTTTTTTAATATGCTTGGGGATTGTTTTTCAGCTAAATTAACGCATCATTAATTACAATGTGATATGGACAGGAACCCAGTTCTGCAACTAGCCGAGAACCCCGAACTGTTACACAACCTCGGGTACATCATAAACTGTTCACGGTGCTGTTTCTCCTGTCTTCCAAAAGGCTATGAAGCGTGTATCGCAGAGAAGCACTGTGACAGTAATGTGAAAATACAAGGCACTATACAGATAACGGTAAAGTACACATCCGCACTTGAATATAAATTATTTGCAAAAATGTAAGTGATGAAATACCTTATTTGGGACAGTTAAAAATGAATTTAGGTCTACAATGAAACGTGTGTTTCATAACAAGAAAGAGCAAAACCCCTCAGATTTTCATTGGTTCTGAATGTACAGTTCAAAGCTATGTATAGAATTTTTAGCCCAGAGAGGCCACAGTGCCATCTCCTGGAGCTAACAACATGACTTTCCCATTCCACTGCAATAACGGCACAGTATTTCACACTTCCCATGAAGTACAAATACCTACAGAAAGAAAGAAAAAATCTGGGAGCTCTGCTAATAGCCTGGATTTTCAGCTGAGGTATAAACAATGTGGTTAATGAGTCTTCTACCACAAATCTGACAACAGCCATTTATAAATATCCAAACTGTACCTACAACTCACAATGTTGGTAGTATATATTCCTGAAACTTCTATGCAAAATAGCCAAAACAAGGCAATAGCTGTGCTATTATCTATAGATGAGAGAGATAAAAATTCACATCTAAACTAACCACTTCAATTTTAAGTTATGTGCTAGTTGTTTCATTCATTGGGAACAATATATCTGGATTTCTGCTGAAAAGTGACATAGAAAAATTAAAAAATTTTAAAACCCCTGCTTTGCACAGGGCCTTGATGCTACTCAGTTTTAGGCAAAGACACTGATCTCAATAAAACCAAGAGAAAAACCTAAACTAGTTTATCACCTATTATGTGCTTTCGACATAAACCAAACCTTATAGCTGTGTTTAAAATAACAGAGCACGCAGATCTGTGGAAAGTAGTTTGTCAAATCCAGCAGCTACTTAAAATGGAAACCAAAATGACTTCCCACACCTACAGCAAAACGTTCTTCAGTCGCCCCACATTTATTGCCTCAGACACAGCTCAGTCTTGGGCTGTCTGCACATACGCATGGGGGAAAAAAGCAGTGACCACAGCAATACGCCTCACAACTCCTGACTATGACCACTGGCCCGGGACTCCTGACAAAGCACGCTCACCAAATGCTTTGTAGGGGACATGCTGAGAGAGAAAACTTCTCGCTCCAGCTAGCCAGGAAGTTTCTGCCAAGCATGCCTGCCTCAATTTTGGTTGTTTTCTGTGAATTGTCAGAACTATCACTCTTACCTCTGCAACACGCTATGATCAGTTGTAAAAATAAGACATTTTTCACTCATCTTGCATTTTTGACCTGAGGGGAAAAAAACCCCATATGTTAAATCATGCTGAACATTAACTCCAGATGGACTTGCGTCAGCAAAACGTTGCTTCATAATAAGAGACAGTAAAAGTCTTTAGGTATTTTACTAAGGACGTTTGAATAAGAATTCAGGGAGTTTTGAGCCATTCAGGAAGTCTACACTGGAGGCAAAAGCTGCCTCGTCTCCCAGCATACCCATGCAGGTAAAGGAAGATAACAGTTGTAGTACGTGTTGATTTTCTTCCTCTTTTACTCAGTGTCTGAACCAAAATTAGTGTGTATGGGACTATGTTCAATTAGATTAGCATCTGACTTTTAACCTCCCTGAAAGCCATCACTCCCTATCCATCAACTATAAAATTATACTAATATTACAACCTAAAAGACTGAGATTTTACAATTCAAAAGAAATAGGCACAGCTCTGTAAAAATTGGCAAATGGCCAGAGCTAGGAAATAACTACTCATACACTCGCTGTGATACATGCATGTATTTTCAATACTTAAGTCAATTAATAACTAAAAATGATTAAGGATAATGGATAAATTCTGTTACTGGACTTTTTCAATCAAGTTTGAGTTCAAACAGAAAGTGACTGGACTGTGCTGTGCCAACTGGAAATCACAGATCAGACAAAATTGCCAAATACAGTGTTACAGCTCTGAATTCACTTAACTGAGTTACTCTGAATTTACACCAGTGTAGCAGGTATAGTAACTCGGTCTTAATTCTGCAAACAAGAGGTTTAAAATAGTTACCTCAAACACCCATTTGACACATACATGCGTTGTTACATACGCAGCATAGTCACTAAGTAACACAGCACAAAATTAATTTCATGGTAACTCATTTTTTCTGGGGGGTCTTAAATAACATCCCAAGATATTGGGCATTCACTGATCATTACTTTCTTCTGAGTTGTTTGCTTGCAAGCAGGAGCAAGTTTCTCTGAATTTCTCCAGTGAATGAAAAGTTCTGCAGCATATGAAATTCTGTTTTGTAATGAGAGGTGATGGCAATCTGCAACCACAAGCATTGCAGCAACATCTCACAACTTATCAAACACACTGATGGTGCAGCACTGCCTAAAATCGTGATTCTTGTGCTCTTAAAAACCATTGCGTCTCCTACCTTTTCCCCACCTCTCCAGCAATGCACGATGATTAAATGGCTCAAGGCTGGAACGGGAGAGACATTGATATGACGGCGGTGAAGCCACCACCGCACCCCGAGTCCTCCACCGAGGCCATACCATGGTGCCACCTGCCACGTCAACATGGCACGGCTCTCTCAAAGGGGGAAAACAGCATAAACCCACCATCCTCCTGACTCACCACTCCCCGCCCTACGGCCATATCAAGGTCTCAAGCCCTTGACACACAAGCTACGAGCAACACCGGGACTGCGGCAACCGTGCCGAACGTCCGCGCCCCCGCTGAGGCGGACGGGCGCAGGGCGAGCTGCGGGCCGTGGCTGGACTCGGTGGGCAAGTCACACCCGGCATCTGGCACCACCCTCCCCTTCCCGGGTGCCGGAGGGTCCCTCCGCCATCTCCCGGGCTCCAGGCGAGGCAGGCCAAGCTCAGGGACAGCGGGAGCCGCCGCCGCAGCCACCCGCCATGAGCGGCGCCGCCTCCCTCACAGCCGAGGCCGCCCCGCCCCGGGTCCTGAGGCGGCCGGAGGTGGCCCCGGCAGCGCCTGTTTGGCGCAGGGCGGGGGCCTTTCGCGGGGCTGTCCCGGCCGTGCCTGCGCGCGAGGGCCTGGCCGCTTCCGGTGTGTGTTCGCGGGGGGGACGCGGCGCGGAGCCGGGGAGATGGCGGAGGGCGGCGCGGAGCGGGCCGATGGCCGTATCGTGAAAATGGAGGTGGATTACAGCGCGACGGTGGACCAGCGGCTGCCTGAGTGCGAGCGGCTGGCGCAGGTGAGGCGGAGGGGGGAAAGCCCGGCGGTGCGGATGGGCTGAGTCATGGCGTGGGGCGCGCTAGGCCGCGCTCGGCAGGGCCCCGGACGCGCGGCGCGACGTGCCGCCGCCTCTTGTCACCCGATCCGGTGCCGAGGGGTGCGGGGTCGGGCCCTCCGTGCCGCGCTGAGGAAGGGGAGTAGAGGGGGCCGCTCTGCCATTTCCTTGGCGGAGTGTGGAGGGGTGAGCGGGGGGCGGAGAGGAGAGGAGGGGAGATGTCAGGGTGCAGCCTCGCCGGTGAGGGGGGAGGAAGGGCCGACGCCAACAGAAGGGACGTAGCTTTTCCCTGCTGCCACTTCCCGCACGGAGCGTGGCTGGGCAGAGACGGAGGTGCTTGTTCATCCTAGGACTGCTGTGCACCAAAGCTGCCCTCGTGTAACTGATCCTGTGTCAGGTTAGACAGGCAGCGCGTCCCATCCTTCTAGCTTGGCTGTGTACATGCCCCAAAAGACTGGAACGGAGGGCCAGAGCCGTGACGGGCTGAGAGGGTGTCTGGCACCTGCGGAGCAAACACGTATGTGCACCCAGCCATAGATGACCACCGAATGTCTTGCTGATGGGATCGTAGGGGTAACCGTGCATATGGTGTATCTTAAGGTTTCTTTTATGGACTTGTTCTGAACCGTAGAGATTTTTACGCATCTCAGGCCTCAGAACAGATTGGATTTGCTGCTATCTACTTTCCCAGTAGGATGGCATCGACATTTTACATGGTGCAAATGCTGTGCTTCATCCATGTGTCTTGTGGTAGATGTGTTGGACTGGATAGCATATGATAGGATTCTGAAGGTAGTAGCCTTAAGATAAGTAAATTGCATCTTACACCGTCTTAAGACTATTTTTTGGAGAATAGGCACAGGTGTTTTAGCCCACAGGCACAGCTCTGCGTAGGTATGGACACCATGACCATGTTTCATTGATGCATAAGATGTAAATTTTGTGGCAGTAAGAGCACATCCTTAACAAACCATTGTATATGGTTTAAAATATTTCAGTAGGGTGGGCACGTTTTAGAAACAAATTTCATTTTCTGGCTTTGGTTATTAATTTTCTAGTTTCTAACCTTTTTTTACAACCTTGCAGTTGCTACGGGCTGCTACAAATTGCTCCATATTAACATTTTTTACAAGATATTTGGCTAGGAGTTATAGCTTAGGACTCCAAGTACATTGTGGTATCTTTACTCAAAACAAAGGCAAATATAATTCTCAAACCCCAAAAAGCAGGAATATTATATTTCCATGCTTAGACTGTAAAGCAGGTAGTTTTATGTTTTCTGTGATGTGCTGTAATTATGATATGATGAATGTGGATGAAGGTAATAATAAATTTCTGGTGAAGGTATCTAATTGTATATCTGTTCTCACTTAGAGCTTTGTTTTGGGTAGGAAAGACATCATCCTAGTTAGCTCAGTGAATGTGAGCTAACCAAATATGTCTGAAACTTGCTAGGTTTCTTGCTCAAGGCAGATAATTTGTAGCACATATTTGGGAAAAAAGGAACTAGTACCTTTCCAGTTTAATCTGTGTGTAGAAACATATATTTAAAGTTAGTGCTATGTATGTTTCTTTTTTAAGAAATAAAATACTTAAATATTAGTGTACAGGCTAGTCTATGTTTTTTACTTACATGAGAATTAGAGCTACTCTCAATTTCAACTGAGTTGTATTCTTCACTCATGGTGATAATTCTTTGCCTATCATATTAGGAAGGAAGATTGCAAGAAGTAATTGAAAATCTTCTCTCCTTGGAAAAACAAACACGAACGGTAAGTAGCATATGGTGTACAACATTTACGCTGGGGTGTCCTACACACCCCCTTGTTCCTCTGGGTTAAAGTCATGAAGGGAATTGGAGTATCAGTCTTTCTCTTTTGTTGTTCTTTTCTTTAAAAAGAAGATCAATGAGGCTTGATACAATCAGGTTTTTTTGCCCTTTGTATAAGAGAAGTGCAAGTGAGAGAGGTCTGCAGGTTGTTTATTCCATCGCTAATATGCTGTTTGTTTGTTACAGGCATCTGACATGGTCTCCACATCCCGTATCTTGGTTGCTATAGTGAAAATGTGTTACGAAGCAAAAGACTGGGATGCTCTTAATGAAAATATTATCCTTCTATCAAAGAGAAGAAGTCAGTTAAAACAGGTGAATTTAATCCTTTGAAACAAAAAATAAAATTATATTTGGTGCCGTCTTGTGGATCTGATTCCCCCTTGTGTTTAGGGACTTCCCTGACTTTGTAGCACCTGCCCTGCCTGAATGTATTGTAAGTAGCTTCTGTTGCCCTGTTTTGGTAGGCATAACGAAAGCCAATAATGAAACTGATGTCTGGAATTAGTCTGTCTTCACCTTGTGCCTGAGCTCCTTGTGGTCCAGCTTGCCGTTCTCAGCAAAACAGCTGTGACTCTTCTGCTTTCAGTGCATCAGTGCTTTTAGATGGTAGTTCATCTTTACACTCTTCTACTGTCTGTATTGTAGACATATTCTTAATTTTTCATGTTCACATGAGGTGTCCATTAAGCAGGATTACTGTGATCAAATAAGGTGCGTATACTTCATATGCCTGAAACTGTCGTACTCTGGAATTCAGTTCTGTCTGAGAAATTGGCTATCAGGATAGCTGAAAGCACTTGCACTCAAGAATGAACAAAGTTTATTGCACTGTATGTTTCATTTGACTTAATTAGAAGTTTGCAACAGGTAATTTTAATGGCATTATTGCTTTAGAAAGAAAAAGGTTACATCCTTTTTAATTTGTGGAAACATCAGGAGTTCGTATTCAAGTAGAGTACAGTTTAATTCTCTAACTTGTACAAACTGTGGCTGAAGACTGGGTCATTTCAGCTGAATTTTCTTGTTGAGGAAGAAGTTTCTAGAAGTTTCATTGTGTGTTGTTTTTGTTTTTTTGGAAGTAGCTATTTGAATAATTGTAACAGCGTTGTCAGCATTGTTACCAGAAGAACGTATTCCAATACCTGTGCTTGCTGCCGAAGGATGCTAGCTTCTTAGTGCCTATTTGGGAATATGCAGAGATGGAAAAGTGTCAGTCAGAAATGATTACCCCCCTTCGTTCCCATCCTCAAAAATCTACAGGTGTCCTGAAGAGAAGGGCTAGTGCACACACTTAAGAGAAGATGCACCATCTTCCCTTTAGCTGTGCAGGTCTTAGGGCAAACAGATAAGCCTTGTCAGTCCATGTAAGAGTCGTGTGGATTTGGTAGAAGAGTGTTACTGCTGTTCAAGAGACAACCGCATGGGATGAATTACTTTGAATATCATTGGAAAAGCTGAAAAGAAAGACATGACAGAACAGCATTGCATTTGACTTCTAGCATCAGTTGCTAACGTCATTTTACACATTTTCATGAATCAAAGTGATGAGAATTATCTTGCGTGCTTTCTGCTGAGATGAGTACTATTTAGTACTTACCTCTGAGTGTTATAGTTTAAATGCATTTGAGAAATTTAAAAACACAATATGTTTTTCTT
Source organism: Phalacrocorax carbo (assembly GCF_963921805.1). NCBI lineage: Eukaryota > Metazoa > Chordata > Aves > Suliformes > Phalacrocoracidae > Phalacrocorax > Phalacrocorax carbo. The sequence goes on from NC_087528.1 coordinate 5,900,795, forward strand.
TTCTGTTATTGTACTAGGCAGTTGCTAAAATGGTCCAGCAGTGCTGCACATATGTTGAAGACATCACAGACTTACCAGTCAAACTGCGCTTAATTGACACGTTGCGTATGGTTACAGAAGGAAAAGTAAGATTTTGTTTTAAGACTGAATGTCTAAAAGGTAGAATAAAAATGTTCACCTTCTTTAAAAGCGTAGCTTCTTAAGATTATTTTTTAATCTTGTTCAAATAAGAGCAAAAGTGTGTTTTTGTATTAACCTGAGAAGTCAAGTAGTATGTTTCCTTCCAAAAGTCTGCAAATATTTTTGATATTTCATCTTTAAATAATTCGCTGAAACACTGGTCATATTTCCATCATGTAGATATTGGGATGTATTATTAACATAATTAATAATACATTTCAGAGTTCTGAAATGCCATTTATTTTTAACTTTTTAAAATGTTAGGTATTTGAATTTATTAGAGAAGTGGGCAGGCTTAGTTTACTTTCTCTTGGGCTTAACAAGGTGTTACATACAGTTACGGTAATCAGAAGGTGATAGCAAAGCATTAGACCAAGTTAATTATTTACATAATATTCCTTTTACTTTAAGAAAGTAAACAATTCTGGATAAAGGCAAATTGGTATTAATGTTACGGCTTTTGCCTGTTCAAAGTTAGTCTAAATGGTTACTAATTAAGTATTGTTGATTTATGGATGGTTAGGAGTGAGTGAAATAATAATGCAAGGGGTAGTACTTAGTACACATTAGCCACTAAAGTCTTAACTTCCTATCTGTTTCAATATATTTTAGCAGACAAAATACGTAATACTTCATTCACAGTACACATCCTTTTATGTTTGATTAAAGAGTGGTAGACCAATTTAGACATTATTTTTTTGATTAATTTGTTCCAAATATTTCTGGTGTGTCAACTATCCATCATATTTTATCTGTGTATAGTATCAGTATAGTGTATGGATACACAAGGAATTAATCGGTTGTATGAAAACATCAAATATATGTCTTAGTGGGGTTGTGGTCTTAGAGTTTTCACTCTTCTTTAGAAAATTCCAATGTTTAAACTACCACTTCTGATTTCAGATATATGTGGAAATTGAACGTGCTCGCCTGACAAAGACACTTGCGACGATAAAAGAACAGAATGGTGAAGTGAAAGAGGCCGCCTCTATTCTGCAAGAATTGCAGGTAACGCCATGTAACTGAAAATTGTGTCAGCGATAAAAATTAGTTCTAACGGCTGTTAGGTTATTGTTTAGAAACTTAATCAGGTATGTCTGCAGAAATGCCTGGAATGAGATTAACTGTCATTAGTGAAAGTGTAAGTCAGTTTTAACTGCTTTTAGTCTCATGGTTAGGTTACATTGAATTTCCCATTCAGAAAACAAATTTCGATTCTCTCGTTAGTGCCTTAGTTCAGTGCATTCTTCTGGTGTAAGTGGGGGCTATAATTTCAAATTGTGTAACATTTTCTCTGTTTTCACTTGCTCTGGAATAGCTGTTTTTTATGTTGTTTTGTTTTGTTCCACGCTCCACACACGCCCCACCTCCCACTCTTCTTGCACAGTTAAGACTTCACCTGATTTGACTTTGAATAGTGTTAAATCGTTGTATTTTCATTTTAGGTGGAAACCTATGGTTCAATGGAAAAGAAAGAACGTGTAGAATTTATCCTGGAGCAGATGAGACTCTGTCTAGCTGTAAAAGACTATATTCGGACTCAAATTATCAGCAAAAAAATTAATACAAAATTTTTTCAAGAAGAAAACACAGAAGTAAGTCATTGGAGGATTTCTTCTCCCCCCTTCCCAATTTTAATATGATGTGCCTCTCTTCAGGTCCAAATGTGTTTGAATCCCTCTGTTTTTCTGGTAGCCAGCTGGATTTCATTTACATGATTCATAGAGCTGTATTAATTTTACTGTTTGATACTGTTTCAGAAACTAAAGTTGAAATACTACAACTTAATGATCCAGCTGGATCAACATGAAGGCTCCTACCTCTCCATCTGTAAGCACTACAGAGCCATTTATGATACTCCATGTATCCAGGCTGAAAGTGAAAAGTGGCAGCAGGTACAAAAAACATTGCGTACAAAATGTCTGTATTTTCATCTGCCAAATACCCATTTCATTACCAGATCAATTTACAGTAGATTAAATAGCTCAGTCTGTTGTTCTTAGGGGTTTTTTTAATGGCTATATTAACAAATCGGTTAGTTGAAAACAGATTTAATAAAGTTGATTTCAAATGACTATTTATAACTAAGATCTTCATTACATTGTCTTTGAAAACTTGAGAAGGTCTTGTCTGTTTTATAAAGATGCAGAAATTGGAAACAGCTGTGCAGTGTGGCCTAAATGATACCGTTGTGTATGCAATAGAAATGTTACATATTTGAAAAGATTTTTTTCCATGTATTTATTTTAAATACTAGAATTTTAGTTAACCTGAATCAATTTAAACCTATCGCTGTGAATGAGGGTTCATTTCTGCAAGATGACATCAACTTCACCTTAACTTCTTAATATGCTGGGCTTAAGCCTTTTGCAAGTTAAATTCTAAGTTCTGTGGGCAGTGTTTGTAGTTGTTTAGTTATGGGGAAAAAACCACACTCTTTCCTCTTAAACAGGCACTGAAGAGCGTTGTTCTTTATGTTATTCTTTCACCTTATGACAATGAACAATCTGATTTGGTGCACAGAATTAGTAGTGACAAAAAGCTAGAAGAAATCCCGAAGTATAAGTAAGTATTCTTTCTAATAATTCTTAGGTGAAAAGTGTCTTTCTCAAACCAGCTGTGCAAGTGAAAACTGTTTACGCTGAGTCTGCTGTAGGCATCTCAGAATTTAATGCTGTACAAAAAATACTCCAAAATTTTCATTTCATGATCGTGCAAGTTCTACATTAAAATTAATGTCTCTTTATGAGAGAAAGATCTTTATTAGAAACACAGTCTGACTTCAGCTGCCCCCGGTAGCGTGAAGTATTACAGGGTATATTCATGAAGAACAATGAATATTAATAGTAATAAAACATTTAAAATTTTTGATCTATTTAAGTATGCAATAAGCTTTATTAATTCATTGATTGTCAATCAACTTCACTAAATCATTTAGAGACCTCCTAAAACTATTTACCACCATGGAATTGATGCGGTGGACTGCCCTAGTTGAAGAATATGGGAAAGAATTGAGAGAAGGATCCCTTGACAGTCCTGCAACAGATGTTTTTGGCTGTACAGAGGAAGGTGAAAAGAGATGGAAAGATTTAAAGAACAGAGTTGTGGAACATGTAAGTATGGCTGCCTTTAGGCATTAGCTGTTTGCCTCAACTAAAAATGCTTTTCGCTTGCCATATTTTAGTTACAAAGAGAAAGTATGTAGTAAAGCAGCAGATAAGTTGCGTTTTCCAATGTGTTGTATTTTCAACATTCTATTTGCTCGTATATCTTTATTATAGGTATTTGGCACAGTTGCCAGAAAAAGGAGCATGTTGCACTCAAATTGTGAGAGTTAGCATTCACATTTCAATAGAGCAGAAACTTGAAAGTCTTGCTTTGTATTAAATTCATAATTAGTTGATTTCATTACTTAATAATTTGTCATCTAGAGACTTTTATACCTTTTACAAGCAAAGGAACTGTTTGTTCACAACTCCCTCATGTACCTTATGCTGGACTGTCGTTAGAGCATTACAGCTCCTAATCTGCTTTTAACATTGACTTTTATATTTTTGCAGCCTGCTTCAATTATTTTTTGCACATAACCCTCTACTCTGAACACTTTTATTCCAGAATATTAGAATAATGGCTAAATATTATACCAGAATTACAATGAAGAGAATGGCACAGCTCCTGGATCTGTCTGTGGATGTAAGTGTTGCTTTGCTTATCCTTCTTTCATAAATGGCATGGAGGTGTAAGTGTGCATGTTTGTGGCAAAAAAAATGTAAGTATTCAGCAAAGCAATGTTCTCTTTTTATTTGGAGTTCTCCGTTTGGCTTAAAAAGCTCTGTAAGTGGTGCTATAGATCATCATTGCATTGTTTTACAGACAATGCAGAAAGACATTCTCTTTCTAGCAGTAGCATTGTAGAAATACACTGCTTGGTACAAAATTCTCAGGGTTTACACTTGTGTGTTTGTGAATGTTCATGGATATAATATCTGTCGTTGTATCTCTATATATCTGTCTTTTGTATTATCCTTGCAGCTCTCCTGGCTTCATCCTTAGTGTAATTCCCCTGCTTGTGTTAGCAGTGTTTTTCAGCTCTTATCAGGAAGAACAAAGTGTGCTGTTGAGATAGACAGGGAGCATTAAGTGAACTTTTGTTCATTGGGTTCTTTTTATGAGAAGCAGTGTAAAAGTCTGTTGGGAGTAACAGTGTTAATCCTATTATTTGTCACTTTCCTAGTCAATACGAAGACCTGAGTGTATTTTCATGGCTTTATGGGAGTTAGAAACCTGTTTTTTAATCCAGGCAGAACTCAATGTCATGATGCATGTACCCATACGGCAAAAGCTGCTCTTAAAAATTCATTTATATTCAAGGTCTCATTTAAATGCTGGAGCTTCTTGTCTTGTTTTTTCAGTGTTAAGCTCTTGTTGATGGGTGATTAAAACTGATGGAAGACACAGGGTTTCTCACCTTTAAACGTCCCTGTTTATAGATGGTTGTACTTTGGGAACACAGGGTGGAGTGGTCTTCCTGTCATGCCCCTTTGTCTTTTCAAGAGCTTTCCAAAGAGATTCATACATCATGGCATATTGGTGTTTCAAGTGCAAATGGAAAGCTTTATCCTACTGTCTTTTAATTAAATCTGCTGTTTTCCACAAACTCAGAATAAACCTTCTTTGACAGTGCTCAGTAATTTACATGGATTTTCCTATGCCTCGCTTCTCAGAAAGCTTGTGCTGATACCTATAGCCAAGTACTCCAATGTGGAAAAGTCTGTTGGTGTAATACATTAAACTTGTAATTTCATGGAAGACAATCAGTTATAGGTCAAGTAAGTGAAAAGGTTTTGAGTAGATGGTGCTAGTGGCTTGCAGTGAATGCCGACATGTGTAATATTAAGTATTGTGCGTTTTTTTAAGTACAGCATTACTACAGCTGTATTTCTTTTTAAGTGTAAAGAAAAGCTTGTTCCCTGTGCTTTAAGGCTATTTGGGAGGAATACTGATGCTTTGTAGATTAAAAAAATGCTGTTTTCTTGACTTAGTGCTGTTTGTCTTTGCAGGAATCGGAGGAGTTCCTGTCTAACCTAGTAGTTAATAAGACCATCTTTGCTAAAGTAGACAGGCTGGCAGGAATTATCAATTTTCAGAGGCCTAAGGACCCAAACAATATCCTCAATGACTGGTCTCACAAGCTCAACTCACTAATGGCCCTAGTTAACAAAACCACACATCTCATTGCCAAAGAGGAGATGATACATAACCTGCAGTAAGGTGCCTCAATAATCTCAGTGCTTTTAAAGAAGGCATTAAATCTTCATAATAAAGACTATTATTACAGTGTGTATATGGTTTGTTTTCTCCCTGTCAAGCCTTCCTGGTCTAAAATATAGAACATAATTCTGAAATTCCTGTTGACAATTAAGTTCCCTTGATTATTCATTTGGTTGTTAAATGTTTTTGCTACAGTTGGTGAAAGAACATAATAAAACTGTATTGCCTGTATAATAGTAGTCTTGTGATTTCTTCTTTTCCATGCATACCTTTATCTAACGCATAATTCTGTGGTTATTTCATTACAGGGCTATTTTTGAGGCTGTGATTGAGATGATATACTGTAAATAGTAAGATCCTAGGGTTTTACAGTAGCGTGCCTTGAGGTAACTTATCATGATAATATTATAATGTTATGTCAAGATGCTGTTTGAACAAAATCCTGCATGCTCATGCTTAAAAATAATGCTATTTCTTGTGGTTTGGGACTACAGATAGGCTTTATTAATTCATTCTGAGCTCACTGAGAAATCTACCTGAATCTTGTCTGCTTGGTGCAAGTCACTAATTTTCACGGTTTTGTAGTTCTGGTTTATAATGGCTACAATAGCAATTATGCAGTTAACGAAGATAGTACTTCAAAGCTGCTGCTCCTCATAATTGAATGTGTTATATTCAGACAAGATAATGTCCTAATATTTGTGTTAACCTACTTGTAATGGAGGGAAGCTTTAGATTTTTTTCCCCATGTCCCTGTTCTGTTTTTTTAAGAAAGTAACTTTTTTTTAAGAAAGTAAAACTGTAGCACAAATAGCATAGTAAGAATCGATGGAACTTCTATTGAATTTGCCCTCATTTTTAATGATCTTAATGCTATTACTGTTCTGTTTGTAATTAATTAGGTAGAGACCATAATTGCAAATGATGTATTGAGTTGTATGTAAATCCTATCTCTTTAAAAGCACACTGAACTTCATTCAGCCTAACACACTTGGCACAGGTAATTATCATATGAATACACAGTAAGTCAGGAAACTTTAGACAGTGATTTTGAGTGAGGGAAGTCTGTGAAGGGACAGGAAGAGATGGAGGCTTCCAAGCAGTGATTTGCATTTGAAATGTAGACTTTGGACATAGCTTAAGGGAAAATTGGGAATGTAATTTTGGAGGCAAGTAACTTTATCAAGCCATACTAATCTAGCTCACTGCATTTGAGCAACAGAAATACAGCTGAACTATCAGTGAGGGAAGGGAGAATGAGGGACAGATTGTTTTGAGTGCATAGAATGCTAACCATCTATCTTCCTAAATTGTATTATCATCCCAGTTGTGCAAGTTGTGTAAAATCTTGTCAAAGCCATGCCTGAGAACGGGATGTACTGTGCTTTGCGAGGCCAGCCTTAGTAGCGTAAGCAAAACTGGCTGCTGCTAGGGTAATGAACAAAGTAACTTACTTCAGTTTTGACCTTGTCAATTAAAAAAAGATCTGTATTCCAGAAGCTGAGGCAACAGGTATCAGAAAGGGGAACAGTGGGTCATCAGGGGAAGTGGGAACTTGCCTCTCCCTCTTCTTATGATAAACCTTTTTATTCCATTTGCAAATCTGGAATCTTCAACCCCAAGCGTTTAAGCTTATGGACTCTGTGACACTTGTGCCAGATGAGAGATGCTGGACCTCTTTCCCCAGCCAACCCTATTTTCCTTTTTATCCTGGAGTGGAATGGTTCAGCAGTTCCCTGGCCCTACTTTCTGGGCTTCTTGCAGATCCTACTCCCTTTCTGGCCTAGCTATAGCCCTCTGTGCTGCCTTTGTTTGCATTTAGAGCATGAGTGTGTTGGAGAGAGGAGGTGGTTTCTCTCCCCTCGCAACTACCTTTTGCTGTCAGGGTTGTAAAGAACATGGAAGCATTCTCACCCTTAAGCAGCCCAGGTATCTCCTTAAAGCTCAGTTCAGAAGGATTACGAGGGTTCACTTTCATGGCCTGTATTCATACCAAAGATCGACAAAGGCTTTTTGCCTTTTGGTCTGAAATAGATTTTTGTCCTCACTGAATTCACTTACGACACCTTAATCTTGGTTTGACAGCGTAGTGCCTGAGGCCAACTCCCTACCTAACTGTCCTCATGAGATACGCTTGTTGTGCGCCTAGTACTTGGTGCCAGAAGCAAGAATCCCTCAGGGTTTGCTTCCCCACACATCACAAAGTTAAAAGAGGAATTTTCAAACAAAATTGTAGAATTATTAGGCTGTATGGTAAATGCAAGTGAGTGGAAAAGAATCTATTCATTCTGGAGGGTTTTGTTTGGGTTTTTTTGTTGTTGTTGGCAGACTATTATTAATAAAAATGAAAGGGGTGTATCTTGAGTCTCTGGAAAACGTTGTCACATTCAGGTTGCTAGGAAAAAAGACACGCTGTAAACTTTTGGTGCTAGTTCATCTCCAGCATGCAGATATATGTCAGGTACAACTCCATGAGCAATTTAAAGGTCAACATAAAGGCATGCCGGCTTCTTAAAAAAATGCACTGAGGCTGAAGATCTTTGATCTTGACAATGTGGGGTCAAACCATTGCATTAATCTGAACTTTGTAGTTGCTATCTCCTCAATGTGCCCTCAACATCCCCTTATTGCCGTTTGCTCCTCAAGACTCCCATTTTGTGGATCAAAGGAAAAATGAATTAGTTTGAATATGATTTGCTCCAGAAATCGTGTGTGTTTAAAAAAGTCCATGTTAAAGAAATGTTATCCTTGGATAATTATGAAGTAAGATTAAAGTTGAGATCATCTGTTCTTTAGAGGACTCTGGAGGAATTCCAGGGGAATTTTCATGCTGGAAAATCAAAACTTGCTACTCTTCAGCCTAATAATCAGACATTAATGGCTGCCTAGAAACAGTTTGCTTTATTGTTTAGTAAGACTAAGAACTACTGTTGCTATCTAACCTCAGGTCTACCACTGACTTGTTCGTGGCAGAGGGTAAACCACTTAACTTCGGTTAGTTTCCGATGATTGCTGCTTCTGAGGGAGTTAAGAAATTTATAAAGGTCCAGTGTGCTGAGACAATAAAAACATTGCTGCTCTCACTGCAATCAGTCTGCAACTTCTGTTGAGAAAAGCCTCCTGTTGTTTTGTTTCTTAGAGGTGAAAACTGCTCAAGATGCCTGCTGGGGTGTTGGGCTGCAGGGTCAGGGAGGCAGTTTGGTGCTGAATGTATTCTATTATGTGCTTATTACTTTTACATGTTAATTGTAATTTTTTTTTTCTGTATTCTGAAGTTAGACATCATGAGTGCAGCTGATTGAAAATTTTGTTGTCTGTACTGGAATACAAGAAATGTCAGTTCCCAGAAACAGAAGTGAACTTTATCATAGAATAGCAATTGATTTTCTGAATTTCCTGTGAAAGCAGAAGTCTGAGGAGAAAGGAGAAAAAGCAGCAGTGTAAGTCTGAAATAATTAAAATAGGTTTGTTTTTGAAAATGCAGAAACCAAGCCATAGCTGTGATTCCAAGTGTGCAGCTCATGGGCGAGCCAGGACTCCAGGGCTTTTTGGCTACCAGCTCTCCATTAGCCCCAAAGCAAGTGAGGGTTTCAGAGTTCCCAACTCTTCCGGAATCTGTGCCACACCTTTCAGAGCTCTGCTCAGATCTTAAGCTTCATGGCAGGGAGCCTAGCAGCCCTGAGTGGCCCCAGGTTTTCAAACCCCTGTTTTTTGGCAAGGAGCCTTGATTTTCCAAGGACCTGGGCATGGCTCCTAGCTTCACAGAATAGGGAGAAGTCCTGTGAACAGTCATAATTTACAGAATCCTGATTTAAGAGTAGAGAGACTGGATGTGTTAGTGCCTTCTGTAAAGGGCTTCCTTGCAGTTATGGTCCCTGGGATGTTGGGCTTTCTAAACTTCCAGCAGGAAATGGCAATTTTCAGATCTGAAAGGTTTTGAAATCTTAAAATTGAATTTGGTATTGCTGCGTTAGTTGGAGGGGCGCTTTTTTGTTGTTGGTTTTTTGTTTGTTTGTTTTAATCTTATTATAATGAGTCCCCAGAAATATTACTGTTAGGCTTTTGAGGATCTGAGTCCTGTCAACTTTTATGATGCTGAGCAGAGATTCATTGTTTTTGTTCCTATCTCATGCCTCCCCATTGTGCCTTTGGCATTTCTTATATTTGCAACATATACTGTTGCTTTTTTTCTGCTCCCAGACTCACAGTGACCAGCTGCTCCTGGTCTCCTTGGGCAGAAGAGAGCGTGCTGCAACCAGTGCAAAACCCCACATTCCTCAGCAGAAGCCTGGTACTGTGAGCTCTCCTCTTCTCATGGAATCCCATTAGTGAGCCTAGCACATGGAGATTCCAGGAACTTAGGAAGTCTGGACATGCAAGCCAGCAGTCAGCATGTAACACATTGCTTTCTGTGCCCAGCCCATGCTGAGTGAAGACCTGGCTTGTCAACTCAAGCCTGTAGAGTTGTGAATGATGTGTTTGATTGCAGAGGTTGGAAGCCAAAATTGCAGCTTCCGCTGGGGTAATACACATCAAGGAGAAAGAAAGAGACATCTCATGGAGTCCCTCCCACAGTAGCAGCTAATATTATAAGCTTATTTCCTTAAATTATCCTTTAATGCTGTATTGAAACACGTCAATAAAAGCCACAAGAAGTTTCTTTCTTCCCATGTAGCGTACAACCGGTTGCTAGTGGCATACTCTGCCTTCTGTGCAACAGAAGTGGCTCTGAAACTGAGGTTTAGTTATATTAAAGCCCTTTGGATTTGGAATCTCATCTTTTAGGCCAGTTGCTGTATAATTTGCACTTTGAGCAGGATTTCCAAGGTTAATGAGTGCTTGGAGTCCAAATTTGTTTTGGACCAACAATCCTCATCTGTTAAAGACTATGAAAGAGCTTGGAGGGGACACCACATGGAAATAATACAGTTATTCCAACCTTGCAGGCTCAGTGGCAGTACTTTAACAAAATAGTGCTTGGCAGCCAACCCCATCTCAGAGCTGCTGGCTCCCTCTGTAGCCTCTGGCACGTCCACTTAGGGTTTATGCAATACAATTAACCAGTCTACAAAATCGAGTAAAACCTATTTCATATGGGGGCTAAGAGGTTTAAGGGAGAAGATCATAAAAAGCAGTGGGTGTAAGGGCACAGCCTCCATACTGTGTTTTATACACGGCACTTTTTCTGAGACGGGGATTCCCCTGCTGCCCGTCTTTCCCCAGCTCCCTTCTGCGCTGTTTCTACAGCGCTGAGTTGCCATCTTCTTACAGCAGTCTTTGCCTTTCAGTACTTTCAATCTAGGAACTTTAAAACAAGAGAGAGATAGCAATAAAAATGGTGTCTGTCATTGAATAAATCCTTCCCCATATAACTCAGTCACTAGGCACACAATTTTTTTCCTGGCACAGTATAAATAGTGTCAGAACAAATGGACTCAAAAGTTAATGACAGCTTATGTGAAAATGAAACCCAGCAAATTTCTGTCTCACCCCAAACTGAACTCCAGAGGATATATGGATATTTTTAGATATCTACACACATACAAACCTCATTCTATTTTCCACTGCTTTTTAAAAAAAATTATGATTTATTTTAAGAAAGCCTTCCTTGCATTTTGTAACAGAAAAATTTATCAGTGATACGAAAGCTCACTAGGAACCAAATGCAACCAACCTCCAAAATAGGACTAATTCCACATCAACAACATGGACTGAATGAGACCCTAAGCTGGTTAGATCCTAAACATGGTTTCACCTTTATCTGATTCACCATAACTGCCCCATTCCTCATGCAGCACCCATGGAAAACACCCAGGAGTCACAGGACGGCGTTTAGGCTCCTGGGGATGGTGTCTAAGCCAGAGATGAGCAGCGAGGGCCTACGGCCGGCACCACAGCACTGCTCGTGGCCTCCTGAAATGGCCACTCCTGGGTCGAGGCTGGGACCAACCACGCTCCCCTCTGGCAGGGCACTGGAACAGTAACTGTACTCCCAACCCTATTTATAAAGTTGAATTAAAAAGTGGACCGATTTAAGTCTGAGGCTGCAAATGCAAAGGATTTCTTTAAATTTATTTCCTTCTGAATTTACATTCTTGCAAGGAGCTCTCTCTTCATAAACACAGTACTGATGAATATTGAAAATGTTCTTGGGCACAAGTATCTTCTTGCAGCAGCAATGCATCAGAGGCTTGGCTGGTTATTTTTCAAAGAGTTAGGAGGTGTTAAACATAAATTTAAATGTATTTAGGAAAATCCAATACTAAAATGACCTAGATCTTATAATTATTTTCATTAAAGTAGAAGGAAAAGCTTTTAAAAAACACTGGAATCCTGTTTTGCTGATAAACTTTATTAAGATCTTCAAGTAAGCTGATTTCTCCCAATTTCTTGTCCACTTTGCCCTGAAGCACGATGGCTGATGCTCTGCGAGGGGCACCACCCATGGCAGCTGAGCCAGCAACGCCTTGAAAAACCCAGTTTGCAAAACAGCATGTGTATTAATCAATTGCCAAACACTTTGAGAACACAGCTAACAGGGAAGATTACTCTAAGAAAATAAAACTGGCACGCAGCTTCTGGGATTCATGCGCAGCCAGGAACGAGTTACCAGCAAGTCCTTCAGGAAAAGCGGATGGGGTTTTTAAAACACGATGTGCAACGAGAGCTGCTCTGTCATCACCTGGCTGCAGCCTTCGCACGCGGACCCACGTTTCTGAGAGTTTAAGGGCAGTAACTTTAAAAAAAGAAAAACACCAACAGAAAACCCCACAAAAACAGTAGAATAACCGCGAGAAGAACCCCAGCGTTCTCCGCACCAGCGGCCTGCGCCTGGCCGCGCACCGGGCGGGCCCGTCCCGTGAGGTGCCGGTGCCCACCTCACACCGGGCCCTGCGCGGGACGCTCCGCCCGGCCCCGCTGCGCCCCTCGGCCTCGGCAGCGGCTGCGAGCCCGCAGAGGCACTGACACGATCCCCGGGAGAGGGGAGGGGGCGGCGGAGAAAAAAAAAAAGCCGACGGAAAACCGCCGAGGTTGCCGGTTTCCACGCTGAGCGGCGCGGTAGTGCCCCCTCCAGCCGCTGCGCGAGGGGAGAGCTGCGGGCCGGAGCCCGGGGCTGCCCTCCGCCTGCCGCAGCCGGGGCGGGTCCCGGGGCCGGTGCGGGTCTCCGTCCCGGTCCCCGTCCCGCCCGCAGCGCCCCTCCGCCTTCCCCCGCTGGCCGCCGGGCCGGGAGGAGGGCGGGGGAGGGCTTTCCCACAATGCTTTGTGGGGACGTTGACAAGTGGATCCAAGATGGCGTAGAAAGTAATGACAGGTAAGTCAGGACTTCCCCGTTCGCCCCCCGCGGGGGCCGAGGGCGGCCGGGCCCGGCTGCGGAGGGCTCCGGGGAGGCCCCGGGCGACCCTCAGTGCCCCGCGGCCGGCCGAGCGGGGGGCCGCCGGCCGGGCCGGAGGCTGAGCGGTGCCGGCTGGAGAGGGCCCTGTGTCTGCGGAGGGGCCTGCAGCGGCAGCCGCTCGGGGGCTGTTTACGGGCAGGCTCGGCCGGAGCCCCGGGGGCTGCCGCGCTCTCCCGGGGGCCCACAGCCGCCGGCCGGCGGGCGGGCCGGGGCGGCCCTGCGCCCGGGGCGGCGGGGGCAGGCGGAGGGGCCAGCCCGGGGAGCCGGAGGTGCCCTGCACAGCCCCGGCTTCCCCCGGCTCGGGGGTGCTCCCTCAGGGAGGGAGGTGGGGGGACGCAGAGGGGTGGGAGGCAGCTTCGGGTTTGCGCCGGGCGGGGCGGGAGGGGACGGCTGGCGACAGCCAGGAAATAACAATAATAACATACAAGTTAAAAAAAAAGGGTTTAGGTAGAGTTTGTTGAGGGATGGAGAAATAAATTGAAAGAATTTAACAGCTGTTGTAAAATAAACCCTCAGAGCAGTGAAGGCTTGGCAGATAAGCTTTTATTTTTGTTTTCTGCAGGAAGGCTTTGTCAGGGCCGAGTGGCTAGAAGTTGGGAGGTCTGACACAGATCCTGAGATCACCTTTTATACAACGCAGCTGTTGTGAAACTGAAAATAGGAGAGTTTATACTGTAGGGTACTATAAAGTCCTCCCAACAGAGCCTACACATATATATTTTTAGGGCAAATCCCCAAGTAGGAGAAGCATATATGTTACCTCTCCTGGAGTGGGTCATGGCCGTTTATTAATTTCCAACCGAGTGAAGTTGTTTGGCTTCAATGCATTGTTAGTCAAACTGTTGTTGTTTGATTATAGTAACATGATTAAACATATCATTGATGAAAATTAAGAAATAACTGCAGGGAAATAGTTGCAAGATTGCTTTCCAATTAATGACAAAATGAGTAAGAGGTAGCACGGTAATAGGATTTTAGCATTATCGGGGTTACAGGGAGCTTGAGATGAAATTTTAAAATTACATAATATATTTTGCTTTTCATTGAAGAAATAAAATAATTCAATTGTAAGACACACAAACGTCCTAAAAACGAATATCCCCACTAACAGATGAGTATGTCATGGCTAGTCTGGTTGGGATGGTTTGAATTGTTGGGGGTCTTCCAATGATGATGGCCTTAATAAATAGTGTAACTGAAACAAGGCAGAGGATAAAATACACACACCTCCCCCCTTATTTGAAGAAAAGACACATTCCTCTGTAAAAATAACCAAATTAAATGAAGTGATACTTGACAAGTTTGCATTATTTTCCAAGACTGATTGGTGGAACAGGGAAGTTTTAAAATAACGTATTTTAAATTCAGTTATTTCAATACTTCTGAGTCATAGCAGACGGTGAATGAAGACTCAGGGTTTTTTAAATGGCAAAGCTTGTTTGACTGGGACAGCCCGGGGATGTTGGGCAGCCTGCTGGTCCTCTGTAGTGAGGAGCTCGTTTTGGACGTGCAGTTGAAACTTAGATGAGGGGAGAGTGTACAAGTGACTGCCAGGTTCCCTCCCGCTCCTCGGGATGCAAACCGATGGATTTGCTCTTAGATGAATCAGACCTTGGTAGGCTTAGCTTTTACAATGCAGAAGTTGTGAGGGGCAAAAGCCAGGTTAAGCCTTTTTCATTGAATTTTAATTAGCACTTTTTTTTTTTAAATTGTGAGTGAAGGAACATTTTATGTGTTATTCCTGATAAAATTGAATTCTCTTTGTAATTTGTTATGAAAGCAGAAATTACTTTCTTTCCCCCGCCCCCCCCCCCCGAAATCATATTTCTATTATCACTCCTCACATCCGTGAATTTTTTTGACTTCTGAAACATATAGAGTATGTATTTTCCCTCCTTTAATTCATATGGACAATTTGCCTTTTCAAGTGAGCCAAATGAACTTTTTTCTATGAAAGATGCTTATTAAAGTGATGGCTCTAGGACTTGAAAAGTTGTAATAGCTGGTTTTGTTTGTTCTTTTTTTGTGTTTATTTTGGTGGGTTTTGTTTTGGTTTGGTTTTTTGGGGTTGTTTTTATTTCTCCCCAGCAGACTAAAAAATAAAGGGAGATACGGAAGCAGCACCTTAAACTGTGATTTGTCCCAGTTCTGCTTCTTGATCTGTCATGGAGGATCCTTTCCCTTTGTGAAATCTCATTGGTTTCAGAGGAGTTGCTCCTGGGCTTTGGGATCTGTATTAGTAGATCAGGTTGCATAAGAAGGGCTGCAGTTTGGACAGAACTTCTACTTGAAGGTTAGATTTCCTGGAGAAATTCCCAGCTCAAAAAATATAGGTAGCAGTGTCTAGAAGGTTTGAAGAGGTAATATTTCCAGGTGGATAGCGTACAGGCCTAGTGCTTGAGAGGTCTGGACAGCCTGATGCAAATCACTTCACCTGTTTATGTTTCCTTTTGAAGGAATTTAAAATAGGAATAGTGAATCTTACCAACCTGTGAAGAGTCTTGATGCCTGTGGATGAAGGAGGCCATGTAAGAGCTAGGCAATATTACTACTAATGTTTTCCAACTCTGTTAATTTGGTAGTCTGATGAAATATTTTCTCCAACGTTGGCAATTATTTTTGTTACTAAAATCCGCTTTGCAATTATAGTTGGATATTCTTTCTGACTTTCAGTGTGTTTTATTTTTATTTGTTGTTTGCTACCATCTTACATTTACTACTGTACTTTATTCTAGGTGTTTTCATTTTAGTAACGGCAGAAGCAATTGCTGCAGCAATTCAGATTATTAGTTGGAAGCCCTTGAATCTTTCACCTCACTGGCATTCCCTCCTCAGGTCAGAAAGGTCTGGTAGCAGGAGTGAAATCTAAATTAGAGAAGTCTTTTGTAATAGTTTAAATCCTGTCCCCTGTGTACAGCCTGAATAACTAGGGAAAGCCGTGGGAGCTGGCTTGGAAAATGAGAAGGAAGGATGGTGTAATTCTGTCCTAACTTAGGGATAGAGTTGTTGGACAGCTGGCATTCCCTATGCCTTGGAGATCAGTAGGCCAAGAATCCTAATAAACATGAATCCTGTCCTTACTTTTTTTCCTAGCGTTGTTAAAGGCTTTTTCCTGGATGCAGATCCTCAGTGTTGCTCTTTGTGCAAGGTTGCTACTGGCTCATCATGGGGGAGAAAACAGCAAATTTTTTATTCCCTCCTGCTTGCCTGTTGTAGCTTTTTAAACATTTCTCACCTCTTTTGTTGAAGTCCTAAGGCAAGATTCCATTATCACTACATGGTATATGTATTTTTCTACTTTAAATGGAAGTGTTATGGGTTAGATGATCAGAACAAACAAGACCTTCCTTTTTTGTTTTTGTCTTGCTGTTTCTTCTGTAGCCTTTGGCAGTAGCCAGCACTTGTGTTTATGTATATCAATGACATGCATTTAAAGACATTGTACTTTATATGTTTGATTTCTTACTCCCTTAGGTAGACTTCTGTGATTGTAATTCTTTTTTCAGCAAGGAAGAAAAGAGAGAGAACATTAAAAAAGAGAGTGCTTTTTCAAAAGTTTGCACACAGCATTGGTGTGGAATAAAATGAAGTGCTTGGTCTTCTGGAGATTTTTTCTGGGAAAGTAAACACTTAATTTCTCCTAGTATTTTGGGGAGGGTGGGGGGAGGTGGAGAAAATACTAAACTTTAGAGATAGTGAGATTAGGAGTCTGCAAGGTCAGACTGCTCTACAGAAACAGGCCAGCTTCTGGTGATTTTATTATGGTTGTATTGATACGTAACTCGAGTTCCTTATTCAAAACCAGTCTTGCTTACTGAGCTTTCATCTTCTCTTCACACAAATGTTTACAACATGAGGCTTCAACCAGCAGCAATCACTCATGTCTGAGAAACACAGAAAAGAGAATATTACTGTAGGAAAAGAAACGCTTAGGAATTTAAGCAGGGTGATCACAGTTACCCATTGGTGAGAATTTGTTTTTCTGTTGCATTTCCATTGCAGTGCTAGTTGAAGTTAAAGGATACTTAATGTAGCTGTAACATAATATCCAAATATTTTTCTACAATTTTATATGCAAATTCATTGTCATAAATTTAATAGAAATGCACTGGTTATTAGCCAGTCTTTTCTTGGAGTTCTCCAAAATACCAAATTGCAGACTTATGACAGGAAAGCCAGATAAAAAAATAATGGATTTGAATTTTTTTCCTTCTTAAATGTAATTTTACTACATTGAGAGGTTCTATTTCATTACTAAAAAGTTTGAGTGGTTACTATGGCCCCATCCTACTTCTGAATGAGTACAAACTATCAAATTTTCGAAGTGGTGTAGAGTCTTTGTCAGATGTTAGAAGACTCGTACTTTAGCAAGGAGGTAATTTAGAATTCACAACACTGAACTGTGTAGCTTTTCCAAGAAGAAGGAGGTGCACGGTGCTGCTGAGTTGGTAGCAAGACTTTTTGTAAGTGATTTTATGTAAAGAGATGTTACTGTAAACTGTTGTGCGATTTGTTTCTGTTAGTCTCAGGAAGTACCACTTGTATGAAGAATGATGTGACTGAGGTGGATGTTTTTAATCTTTGGCTTATATGTGATCTGGGGAAATACGTTTCATGATCTCTCCTGTTTGTAAGTAGTAGAAAGGCTAATGATTCTCAGAGCTGTAACAGCTAAACATTGGAAGAAAGAGAATAGTAGAATTATGTTAGGTACAAAATTTTGAATGTTGGGGTAGCAGGAAATGAAGGGTAGAAATGTGAGCAGTGTGTGGATTCGTCTGAGCAGGCTTTATGGTAGTTAGGGTGTTGCTTGGAAATGATCTTTCAGTCTGAATTTCACAGGTGGGTTTTTTTTTTATAGTTATATATAGCAAAAATACTGTATTCATCAAGACACTAAAAATTACACTGCTTAAATAAGCTTAGAAAATCTTCCAGA
Source organism: Phalacrocorax carbo (assembly GCF_963921805.1). Taxonomy (NCBI): domain Eukaryota; kingdom Metazoa; phylum Chordata; class Aves; order Suliformes; family Phalacrocoracidae; genus Phalacrocorax; species Phalacrocorax carbo. The sequence goes on from NC_087528.1 coordinate 5,918,578, forward strand.
GCCCTTCAGACCCCATGGCAAAAGGGAAACACAAACACAAGAAGAGCTGTTTTTGAGAATTTTGGTTGTCAGTAACGTGGCACGAGCGTTTAATTTGCTGGAAAATACTTAGTGGTTCAGCAAACCAAGGAAGTAGCAAATCTTTGTGGACATACTAAATGGAGAATGCCACAAACAAAAAGTATAGTGGGTTTGGCAGCATATAAAATAATGCTTCTTCCTTATATATCTTCTTGTTTAATGTAATATAATCTCTGTTTTTGTCCTGGGATGATTTTGGGCAGATGGGGACAGGCAGCGTGCTTCTGTTCCCCAGCAATGTTCCTTCACTGCTCTCAACTAAATCCCCATCAGCTAGCTGGGATTCCCAAATACTGTTGACCAGCCACGATAGCTGCCTTGCATGGGATCCTCTGGCATCCTGGGAGCTGGAATTTGTTGGGCTTTTCTCATTGTCTGCAGAGGGAGGTCGTTAAGGGGGATGTTTTTTAGCATACTTCTGAATCTGTGCTAATGCAGCGCTGTAGCTGAGTGCTGTGGGTATTTTATTGAAGTGATGTTTTTGATTATAGTTGTTTGCGCTAATGGTTTGAGGTAACTGTACTCTGGCCATATCTTAAGACACACGTTTGGAATGGTGCAGGACATTTGTTTTGTCGTTTGAACTGATTGATATAACTTGGCTGTAGTTTTGTTTATATTTTTTTGGCTAGGCTAGGCACTGCTTTTCTTCTTCTGAAGTTTTGTCAGAATTATGCCATTAACCGCAGTAGGATCGTTACTCATTCCTGCTGATGTCTGTTCTTTGAGTGGGGTTTAAAATACGTGACTAAATCTCTAATGTTCATTTCAGAAGGAATGAGTAGGGTGAATGCCATTGGGAAACCTGCGGTATTTCGGATACAAGTTACGGTGTTGCCCATGGGGTTTGCTGTGTGAGAACTTGGGAACCCATATTCTAGTCTTAGGAGAGGTCCAAAAATTGAACCTGTTGGTAGTATCATGTCATGCATCTAAGGAGAGAAAACAGGAATGTTATAAAAGCATTATCTGGATGCAGAAGGGTTAATATTAAAATACAGTTAGAAGACAAGTCCCAAAATCAGGCTTAGCTGTATTCTGTAAAACTATATGAAACACAGTCATGTAAAAATGAATTTCAAAGGTTATTTACAATAAAGACAGCAATTTTTAGTGGTGGAGGTTAGTTATTGCTTTGAACTTTCAAAACGGCATACAAAAATATCATGCACAGTTACATAATAAGTATGGTTTGGGGAAAGATGTGTTTGGAGTATCTGTGGGTGGCATGATTGTGTTATTAAATCTGGTATGGTAGGACCCTTTTGTGCTAAGCACTGTATAAATGCGTAACAAAAAACTCAGTCATGGTATTATTCACTACTGTGATAGATTTAAGTTCATTATAATGCTGCAATGAAAACTGAGGTATATTGAACGTAAATTTTCCTATTTTGTGTCACAACTTTCTGCTTATTTCTGTGTTCAGTTTGTGAACTGTGCACTATAACTGTGCAGTATAGCTGATATTCAGCATAAAGATTTTTACATTCCTTTGCCTCTTGAATGCATTGAAAGAGTGATTAGTATTTTGCATTTCAAACAGAAAATTAACTTAGGGCTTTTTCTGTCATCTCTTTTTTTCCCTCCCATCCAGCTGTAGAACTGTGATATATACCTGTAGCACCTGCTTCAGCAGTGGTGATCAAAGCTGTGCTCTTTATATTGGTTTCCTAGTCATAGGGGCGTGCTGCTTTGCAGTACTGGGACATGTCAAGAGTGGAGACAGTTCTTGTATGAAAATGAACATTTGACATTTGAGGAAAGAGTGTTTCAGCATCACTACAATATCCCTGTTAAGAAGAGAAAAACTTGGATTGAAGCATTGAGGTCTGGAGTTTGTACAGGGTTTTCCAAAAGGAGGGGATATTCTGTGAGGAATAATTTCCTAATTTTAAAAATACTTTTATTGCTGAAATCTAAATACAGCTGTATTAGAGGAAGCTGCAAATTGGACACAGGAGTGAAAGTTAGGAACTGCTAATTTTGATTCTCTCTCTCTGAGGCTGATTAAATTCTTGAACTTTGGCAAATGAACTGTGGTCAAGTGCTCTCTGAAGACAGTGCTGTATGAGAGGCAAATTCAGTGACCGTCGTGGAAAACTGACGTGTTGCATTTAAACTTCTAGAATACATTTGTAAATATCCTGATATGTGTTTTGTGTTGAAATGATGCTTGGGAATCTTCGTAGACTCCCCTTTGCATTCCTTGGGAGCACACTTTTGTACTTGCTTGGCATTTTGAAAATTAGGTGACAGATGTTTAGTCACATATACGCAGATGTACCTATATATCATACAGCAGACAGTTCTCAGAAAGGACTTTTGGCAATATCTTATGACTCAGTGGAGAAGAATATTGGTAATTGCATGACTGTGTAAGTCCTTAAGATTAATGGTGTTCACTTTTTTTGGTCAAAATTATTATTAAACGTTATGTGAAGTGTGCAGAGACACTGAGGAACAAGCCCATGTTCTGTTATTCAAGCACTTAAAAGAGTGGTTCTGCCACAAGTAGTTTATAGTTTTAAAAGCTGTGGATTATGATGTTTAAAACAGGTTTTAGAGTATGAATACTGTATTATTCTGCAAAGTCTGTTTGAGTTTGAGACTTGTAGGTTGGTGCTGTTCCACGGAGAGCTGGCTGGTTGTGCAGTGCTGATTTTTCCCTTTGTTTTTCTCTGGCAAATTTCATTAAGAAAGGCAAAGATTAAATTACTTTTCTAATGCATTTTTTTAAAGTAAGTAATTGGTGATGTTGTTATGGGGATAAAATGGTAACCATGGGACAATATTTCAATTAAAATGTTCTCATCTTGGATAAGTGTGAGAAACTCTACTCTCAAAAAGCAAAGAACATATAGGTATATGGAATATAAACTGCTGCTGTTAACCGGTTATTATGAAAGATTGTTTACGTGAAGATTTTCTATGAAGCAGCCAAAAGAACTTTAGGTGGGGCAGAAGCACTACCTATTATTATGTTAACCTGATGCTTACTATGACATACTCCTCATTTCAGTTGGATATTACTTGCCAAATCTTAATTATTTGGGTTGAAATTTCCCATGGTAGGTGTCTATCCCAGGCTGATTTTTTTGGTGCTGCAGAGGGAGTGAAGGGTTCTGCCAACATGGTTCAGTCTTTTTTAAAAATTGGGCAAAGAATACATTCCTACGTTTACAATAAAATAGAAAAAAATATGCCCTAGAGTGCTTCTTTGTAAAAAGTTGCAGTGTGGTATAGTACGATGTTTCTGCCAAGGATATACTTGTTATCAACCCTCTGAATAATCTGTTCAGCATTGGTCAAATTAACGTTAAGTACAAATCTAAAAGATCATCCCTGCAGTGAATACACTTCAGCTTGAGCTAAATGGGATTTCCGTAACGTTTGAAGGCTAGGGCTTCTGCATTCTGCCCTGGTATGATTTTGGACAAAAATAAGAGCACAGAGAATTCCCCTTCTATACTCCCAATAGCCAGTTCCTCTTTCCTACCAGTGCTGCCTTCATGGAGCACAGAGGAAGCAGCAACTGGATTTGAACAGAAGGGGCAAAAGACAGATTTTTCGCAGAGTATGTAGAATAAATGTGGAGATAGGGGTGGCTGAGCAGGGAAACTGATACTGAAAAATATTAGTGTTAGAAAGAAAGAAATAAGAGGGAGGGTTTACTGTGTGGGTACATAAAATTTATTTTATAATGCTAATACAGTTTGTTGGAATACAGTTTCACTATTTACATAAATTAGAAAGTGTTTAATAGATGGAGTAGGTAATAGTAAAAAAAAAAAGCAAATCATACTTAAGCCCTATTTTTGCTACACTTGATTTTCTTTATTTCTAATGAGCGCTCCCATGTTGAGAGGTAGAGAAATGTTGGACACTCATAAGTCACTCTGCAGGCACTGGGTGCTCTGTTTTGATCATAAAAAGGGCGATATAGTACAGGTTAGAGCATAATGGGGGAAAAAAACACTTTTAGTTGTCTTAATCTGAGTATAAGAAGTTTATAGAAACTTTTGGCTTTAATGTGTTTTAATGTCTTAATTCTTTGTAAAATGGGAATAATATCAGAAGGATAAAGATATTTTCTTAATATTTGTGAAGTGCTCAGTCACAGTATTTGTAAGCATTATTGAACACTTCATGAAAACATTAAAATGCAATCTTGAGAACCAGATTTGTGTAGCATGCAGTAGATAAGGCTTTAGACCCTATGCTGAAGTATTTAACTAGATGTCCCATTAAGCAGGCAGCCTCTGTTCTGCCTGCTCATTCCACCAGGTAGCCCTTGGAAAATGCAGTATGTGACTAACACAGTTAAAGGTTGTATCATAATGCAGACACATGGGAGGGCCAACATAAGCTTGTACAGATACTTTTGTCATTAAACAACCTTTGAGTAGTGGACTTTACAACCTAATATTTGTACTGTAATTCTAATGAATGCAATACTTAATATTTATTGCTCTGTGTAATTAGGAATCGTATCTGCCATTTATGGATGTCTTTCAGTCAAAGTGAGTACACACCAGGTAGATGTTGTGCTTTGACTTGCCATGTATTTTGCTTAGTTTCATCAAGATAGGTAATGCTTTTGGAGAGCTGTGTGAAAAAGAATAATTTTCAAGGCAGGAGATGAAGATATTAGGTGGTAGGTGGTGTGGCTGTGAGTGCTGAGGCCATGAGTTATTTTTGGATTTTGAGCCAAAGATAGCCAGTTTGTCCATGTGTAAATGTTGCTGCCTCTGGCTGTATAGGTTGTCCTTTCTGCTGCTACTTCCAAAATGAAAACAAGAGAGATTAGTAAAGGTAATAAAGTGTTAATAATCACTTAAGTGTCTGTACTGAAATCATAACTGGCACACAATAATATCTAACTCATTACTATCTGTGATGTATGTAAAGTGATTTAAAGAACACAGGATCCAGATGCGACAGGCATTTGCTCTTAATCTCAACTGCTGCTATATTTTTGTTACTATTGTTACGTGAATGGTGAACTACACACAGGCACTTGTTCCTTTTCCAGTATATGTGGATGTGTTGATTCTATACATTAAGTTTACAGGATGAGACTCAAGGCTCCGTTTATGTGGCCAGAGATCACTTGTCCTCCTAATTTATGGTCCTCTTTGGTTTTCAAACATGGAAGGATAACCTAAGCATTTAATGGTAGGGGGCATCATGAGCCTCTTAATTACATTTTTTTCCCTTCCCAAAATTAAGGGTGTCATGTTCCTTAGAGGCCATGTAGCAGTTCTTGCTGCTGCTACGCTATATAATAAAACCTTGAAATAAGCTTTCCTCATTCTGTATGCTCCATTTCAGATTGAACATAATTTTTGGAATTTAAAGTAGGTCCATTTTGCCTGGAGTTGTACAATATTAACCAGAGTAATTCAGTTATTTCAGAAAACTGATTAGATTGTCCTCTCTCAAGGGTGGAGACTTTTGTATTTGTTCTGTAAGGTGTACAGTACATTTTCTGTGCACTGTGCATAACTAATATTACTGACTTCAGCCATAACGGCAATAAATGAGTACATAAGATCTCTGCTATTATATTTTTCTTAAAATAAAAAAAAGCAAAAGCACCTTTCATATTACTCTTTTCTGCACCCTGCACCTGAAAGATGGGCCATCCTTTTTCTCTCTGTCTTTCACATTGGTATGGTACACTGTCATTATCTACTCTCATTTTATTAAATGATTTCGGAGTGTGGGATTATTTATGATGTGTATGTCATGACACTAGGAAAGTGCATTTTTCCTGTGTGTGTCTGTAAGTGGCTTCTGTATTTTGTGCAGCTGTATTTTATTCCTTCCTGGAGGCTTGAATAAAATGGTTTTGTGGTTTGTTTTTTTTTTGGTCTTAAGGCAAAGATAAGTTTATTTTATCACTATAGGTAAGGAAAATAGATATTTAATTATATTTTACTAATCTAAAGGTACTTGAGTGGCATTTTGGAGTACTACCAAAAAAATTACATAACATTAAAGAGGTGCAAGCATGCATTAAGATGGGATCACTACAATGCCAGAGCAATTGTATAATATGAATTAACCGTAGATAGATTTGTTACTCCCTGTTTCAGTATGTGGACTGACAAAGGCAGTTTGTTTGCAGAGTCTTGATAGTTAAAAATGATGGGTCACCAAAATTCAACTATAACATTGGCATGTTCACTGTAGCTAACATTTTTATTGTGTGTCTACACGATGTATTGCATTTAATCCAGATTATTAAATGAACCCAGATCTTTCCGTACCTGTGTAAATTAAAGTATCTTGTCAGTCTTTTCCTGATAATTTTGAGGGAGAGGGACCTAGAAGACTCTTCAGGCACAGGGATTGTGTCCATACCAACTCTCTGATTTCCCAAATGTTACTTTTCTTTATTATAGAAACAACAAATTTTTGAGACCTTCATATGTGAATTGCTTACATCTCAATTTTACCAGTAACAAATTTCAAAAGCTACGCAATGTGTACTGCTAGTGTCTGTAGTCTAAAAAGTTTGAAAACTCTGCTTTAATGAAACCGGGAAACTACTGAATGGATCCTTGAGCAGTTAAGCTAATGAAAGCAGTTTATGGCTTTTATCATTACGGGCAAGAAAACTAAATAAGATTTTTCTTTCACTGATGAGTGATATTTTGGTGCAGTGCGCTCTCTCTCGACAGGTAAATGGCAACACATTGCAGTAATTGATGTGGTAACTGACCTCTTGGTATCAATAAGAGGCTGAATTATAACTTCTCCTATCCCTGGGTGGGCAGGAGAAGTTATAAAATCTGGGTGTCTGTTACCTGTCTTGTTACACATTCTTCATAAAACGTGCAGCATCTTTGAGACTCTTTAGACCTCTGTGAATTCAGTTCAAATTGACTTGAAGTTCAGAAGTTACTGGGGAAGGGCAGAGCAACTGTTCTCAAAAACAAACCTAGTAGATCTCTTCTTGCCTCTGAAATGGAATTGCTGGGAAGTTCTGATAAAACAGCTGTCTTTTGGTGTATTATCTGTATTTATTACACGTTTAAACTGTCTACCCAGTTTGGTGGCCAGCCTTTCCAATTTGCAAGAAGGGCTGAAAAATCACAAAGGGTTAGGAAACACAGTGCGGTCATCGTGCGCATTTCCTTAGAGAGGGGCAGGATGCGTTGAATTCCTGCCCTGCTCTCTCTGAGCCTGTGCCAATTTGACTGCAGTAGGCAATGGAACGGCAAACCCTTCTTCTCCTTCCTTTCCTGCAATACAGTGGGCTCTTAACAAGAGGACACAGCTGAATAGCTTTGGCAAGGAATATTTGGGTGCTTATTTCTCGCAGCAAACTGTTTGAAGGGTTATGGATTGTAATGGGAGGCAGCTGGAGAGGCTCTTCCCCCTGCACATTCCCCATGGCAATGGGTCTCATTCATTTGGTTCAGTTTGCAAATCCCAGGATGTGGCTCTTGAAGTATATTCAATTAACAGTAAATTCCTACCAGTCTCACTGTAGGACTGCAAGTTGAACATCATTGCTTTAGCATAAATCTTTACAAGAGATGTTAATGTCTGGATAAAATATGCAAATATTTACTGCTTGTCTACTGTTTGTCAGCTTGGCATGCCAGACCTTGGATCTGATCCTTCTGTCTTGGCAGACATTGGGAATTTTGCCAATAACATTAATAGGAACAGCATTGTGCCCTCTAATCTGTTTGTTTATGAAGTACAGCGAGAGTTATCTGGCTAGATGCTTTACAGTGAATTGAAAAAGCATCTGTTTGAAATTTTTTAGGAACTGTCACATGCTTTAACTTACCATTATCTTAATGTATGGACCCTTTGGTTCCATAAAATACACTGGAAAGCTGTGGAGCATGTAAGTGCCCAGTCATGAGTTCAACTGCTGTGAAACACTAAAATTTTAGTTCATGGTGTTCTCTCTTCCTACATTGATTTTTAGTTTGAAGTTGGACTCATCAGACTGTGGAGTAATTCTTCAAAAGCCTCGTGTGCATCAAGCAGGCATAGTGTTTACTTGAAAATAAATGACCGTGTAGATCACATTGTTTATTGCTCTTCCTCCTCCAACTGTCCCTTCTGCCTTTCCCAGCCCCCTCTGCAGTTCTGGAGGGGAAATGCACAATTTTATTTGGAGATTAGATTTTAGATACTTTTTTCATGTTTGTTTATAAAATCCCCTTGGAAAGAAGACTAAATAGTCATTAGGAAAAATTGAGCCTGAAAATCATTAGTTGTTGGGGGGGGGGAAATCCCTCACAGTTCATTGGAAAAAAAACCCACCAAGGTTTAAGTTACACCAGTTGGAACTAAACAGATCTGTTAAATGATACTCTGTGGAAGCTAAACTGAGCACAACTTGGCCTTCAAAGAAATGTAAGATCAGTAAGTTTTTTTCTACTTAAAGGCAGGCGTTTTTGGAGGTACAAAGGATAATGCCAGGGTTAGATTTCAGGATTAGCCGGTGAGGAAGAGTTGTGCAAACTTCTATCTGTGCTTCAGTCAGTGTGATGCTTACTGTCATATCAGATGGAATTCACAGGCGCTGTGTTTGAATATTATACTTGAGTGCATAAATCGGGAGCCTTTCTGTAGGCAGCGGTGCTGCTGTGAGATGATTCAAAGCTAAGAAATGCTTTGAATTGACCACAGATAATAAAGGCTTTGTTGATAACACATTGTGCCTGTATTTCTGAGGTAGGTCCACCTATTTTAGATGTGTAACTTCAGAAAGTGGGACTATGCCTGTTTACTTGTTTCTTCAAAATTTTGAAGATGTATTAAGCTTTGCTATTAGAATAAATTGTTACTCAAATTTGAATTTAGAACTCTTGAGGCATGCGGTTCTCCAGGCTATTTTGAGAAAATGAATAATCCTGACATTTGTTCTGTTACATGCTTAGTATTTTAATCTCCATCTTACAGACAGAAAAAGTGGAGTGCATAAGTAATTTGCTCAGTCTTGCAAAGGGAGTTGGGAATATAGTGCAGACCTTGTGACACTTTAGATTTCAATTCAAATATGTAATTTCTGCTCTTGGAGTGAATGTGGAAATTCCAGTTTTACATTTGAAATTTTGGAAAAAAACCACTTCTAGAACCAAAACTAAATTTCCCTTGACAAGTGTCTCTGTTCCTTGGCTGTTAAAATATTAACTGTTCTGAAATAATATTAAACATGGGTATGTCAGGTACTGCAATAGATTAGATTTTAAGAAAGCATGGTTGTAATTCACATTCACGTAATCTAGTCTCAGTTGCTAGTTTAGGCACAGCTCAGGGGACCAAAAGTAGGAACATGGATTTTTAGAGTCATCAGGAAGAGCGGAGTGCCTCCAAGGAATAATTTGAGCACCTGGACTGGAGTCTGAAGTAGATGGTGCAAATACCCAATAAATGTGCATGTTTGTGTCCGCATGTATGGATATAAGTGGAATTGAAATGCAATCTGAGAGCATGAATGTATCATTTTCCATATGTTGTCCACATGCTGGTTTTTGTTGTTAGGATTAGATTTCTTTTAAAAACAAATCACACTGCAGCAGCTCCTTATCTATCACTGTGTCCCAGGCACTGTGACTTCAGAGGTTCTTTTAATTATGCTCTGAAATACTGATAGTGTGACTCAGTTTAGCCCAGTTACCCGAACAGCCTGGTCCTGACTTCTCTTAGCTCCACTTAACTTAATCCACAGGTTATTGCCTAGGGTCAGTTATGCCCTCTGAAGTGCTCTCTAAGTCTTCAGGTTCACCAAAGAAATTGGGTAGCCTTTGCAGTATAGTAGGCTGCTGCTGGGCATGTAAAACCCGGCTTCTTCCCAAACAGACTAGTTCAATATTTATCAAAACAGCCAGCATAAGACAACTAATAAATAAAAGTGTTTTTCTTTTACATGGTGCCATGTTGGAGGAGATGGGCAGGATAACATAGCTTTCAAATGCCTATCAGTTATGCTGGCCAGGTCAATTAAGACAGGAGCAGTGTATAAACAGTTCTTAGGGAATAAACACACAGAAGCTCTGCAGAGACTTTTTGTGAAAGGAATTTTGGTTATATGTTAGCCAGGAAGTGAGGAAATCAAAAGTACAGCAGAGTTCATGAAATCCTCTCTTTTCAGTCCCTTAGGAGGAAAGCAGAATGTACGTGAGAAAAACATCAGTTAACTATTGTATTCCTGTTGAAGCAAATCCTAGATATGTAATATTCACTGTGGCCTAAAATGTTAGTGAAATGGAAATCAATGTAATTTTTAGTTTTAGCTAGAAAGGATCCTTGCATAAACAGCTTAAGAATGCCTAACATTTATATAATTAAAAATATGTGCTTAAGTGATCCAGCTGAGTGACTTTAATTTTAATAGAATTAGCCCGTGAATGACTCGTATGTATGGAAATTCAAAACCTTCATGCCTGTTCCTATTCTGATTGAAAATGGGGGCTTATTTTGGGCAGAAAAAGAAATACGTGGATGAATGAAGTAATATTTTGCAAGGCCATTATTAAGTGGCATATGTCACAGGTTTGTATCAGGATGACTGCAAAATATTCATGCTTGCATTCCTTCATTTTGGGAAGATACGTTGTACATACAAAATTCTATATAAATGTTGTAAAAGGGAAGGTGGTTTAAGTAAAAATTTTCTTGAAAAAATCAGTATTCCTTTATGTTTCTTTACTGATACTAAAAATCAGATTTTAAGAATGGAAGGGAACACATAGAACACTGAGTTGTATAATATATAAAAAGTCCTATTTACCTTTCTACTATATATTGGCTTAGGCATGTGTTAATGAGAAAAGTGAGATAGTGAATTACTTTCAATATAAGGAAAATCAATTTATTTAACCTTCAGATTAACTTCTTGAAGTTTCTTTACCTTAGTTTGCTTAAAAACCTAAAAATATCAAGTATAAAGCAAGTTTTTAGCAGTGAATTTTTAAAGTGGGCTAATGATAGTTATTTCACATAATCATAATAGTTGATATATAATGACAAATATTGATAATACGCTGCTTGCTGAAAATGCAAATGAGAACTCTTATGTTTTTCCCTCTTTCAGTTATCGGAACACGTTTTTGTGAAGTCAGCTTTAGAGTACAATGTCTCTAGGGATATGTATCGTATATTAAAATATGCCAGCGAAGGCAGAATGTAGACAGGGGTTATAGAAGTGCTTTGCTTCTCTACTGGTGGTTTAGATTGTGGATAACCATTTGTCTCAATTTATTGGCAGATAATGTCTGTCTTATATACAGATTTTTATCACAACTGTTTTGGGTTTTTTCCTCTAAAAATATTTAAAATTATTTAAGAAGTTCTGCATGAAGGTGTTGGTGTGGCAGTGGCATCTAGTCTTTCTCAGTCTTAGATGGAAATAAACCAACTGAAAGAAGAGACAAGCAGTTTCCTGTTGACCTCCTATTCTTTCTCATTCATCCTTGTCCATCCCCATTGTGCTTCACCCAGCTGGACAGAGTGGCTCCCTCCCCTGAGCGTAGGTGAGACGTGCTTTGTAGAGAAAGTTGTCTTGGAGTAAATGGCTGCAGGCTGGGAGAAAGAGCAGTTGGTGGATGAGCTGATTACTTCCAAAGCAAAGATTGGGTTGCCAGTGAAGGCCCAAAAGCCTCTATGTAGCAAAGTGCTGAAATCCATGCTGACTTTAAAATTTGAAACCACTACTTATATTCTTAAAATCAGTCACAGGCTTAAGAACTTCCTGAATTGGAATCTGAACAGAGAGCTGGGAGTGATGGAGAAAAGACTGGGAAGAGGTTAGTTAGTGAGAAAGACTGGGGTAGGAAGTCTGAATGGCATAAAACGGAGGGGATGTGATACAGCACCTTGAGATGGGAATGGAAGTTGGTTGGCAAGTTGACACTGCCATTATACAGCTAACCAACATTTTATCATCCCCTCTGCCCCCACTCTAGGATTTCTGTCCCTGAGTCATGGCAGACAGAAGACCAGAGAAGTCATGTGAACAAGCATGTGAATCTCTTAAGCAGCAGGATTATGAAGTGGCAGTGAAGCATTGCACAGAGGCTCTCCTTTCCCTCAGCCAGTACCCCCCAGCTCACCTCCCGGAGGCATGCCAGGCAGAAATCGACCGCATCAAAATCGAGACTCTTCTGTATAGAATTGCTTCCTTTTTACAACTTGTGAGTGTGACTCTTTAATAGTATCTGGTGAATTGGAAAGAGCAATCAAATATCTTGTACTGTCAAGATTTAAATAAAATTCATTTTTCCTGTGATTGGCATGTTGGCTTTCCAGAGAATCCCACTTGCCAAAGCATGTATGAGGCTTCTGTCTTGTAGGTTTCCTGATCTGTTGATTTTTCAGGATTGGGACCTCTAAGTAGTTTGGGTCTGAATCACAGTTCTCTAAAAGAATGAAGGAAAATACTTGGAAATTTTTTTTTTCTTTTAAAAATATATTCCATGAAGGCAAAATACATGGGTTTAGGATATTATGTTTGTACAGTTATGCTGAATTACATACCAAATTACCTTATCTTTAAAGAGCATGAAATAAAGGTTGTAAATCTAAACACTCAAAAAAACAAAGTTAAGACATGCCAGATTTCAGGTAGCTGGTTCACACCTAGTTTAGCTCCATTTGCATAGGCCTGACATTAGTCTTTTAATACTTGATCATATACTAGTTTTCCATTGCTAGACTAGACCATGTCTGGTGAAAGATGTAACTTTTAGGCTCTGGTGGATTTTTAATGGAAATGTGAAAACTGAGTCTTTGTAAAGGTTTGTAAATGCAAGGCAAGAGGTGTAACCCTGAAGTATAGGCGATGCCATTGCCAAATTTGTGTCCTGCCTTTAACGCATCAGAGAGCTATGCTTTCTTAAAGGAAGCGACATTTCAGTGCTTAAGAATAAACTTTCAACCTGCTTAATGAACCTACGTTTGTCCTTATTTTTCTGTTTTCGAAATGTAATCACAGATTTACAGGGGCATTGGCCACCCCAAATCTTCATGTGTTCTGTATGAACAGTTTCATCCGAAGCGGAAAAAGTTTGGCCAAGTTGTAAGACCTTAATGGGCAGCTTTTGAGATAAATCTTGCCCATCTGATTAAGGAGTATTTTTAAGCATTCTTTAAATAGATAGCTGAATCGGACCATTCAGTGTGCAAAACAAGAATTGGGAAACTTCTTAAATTAACATGTGACCTATCTTCTGCCTCCTCAGGGGAAGAGATTCAGAAATAAATAAGATTTTTTTTTTTTAATGGAACTTATGTTACTACAGACTGCTCAAAATTATTTACATATGCCAATATGCAGATAGATGCTTAGCAGTCTTCAATACATTTCTGACCTGGATGCCTTTGAAAATCCTGTGAGGCACCTATCTGGATGCTCATGATAGTGCAAATTATTGCAGTAAGTCTTCAGGGGCTGTGGAAAAATACTTGTAATCAAAACTTTCCTATTAAAGATTTGAATTATAGAGATACTTGAAGGCTTATAAGTAAAAAAAAAATAAAATCCAAATTTGCCTTCTTGTTTTACTAAATGAAGTTATAAAATCACCACTGATGAGACAGAGTAAAATAAAATACATACCTTACAAATTTCAACAGCACCATATTAGTGCAAGTTTTAAAAAAATTGCAGTGGCTGGAGAAGAAAGTTAAGCTTTTGTATTTTTTCTTAGATATTGTGAGTCACCAATAAACACACAGAGAAACATACACCTTTGCCCATTCATGTTCCTCTTTTAAAATGTTAATTTGCTGAGAATTTGAGAAACAGTCAGCATTCTGAGAATTAATTATATCGTATTTGACATGTGACTGATGTTCTTTACATGTTCCATCCTGGAAAAAAATGAGATAATAGATTCTTAAAAGTTTTAAGACACTTGTAATTCAAGCATGTAGTTGTTTATGCTAACTGGAATAATGCTATTTTTAAACTTCTCATGTTTTACCTTTCAGAAAAAGTATGGGCAAGCAGATGAAGACTGTAGGCATGGTATGCTTATTTCATTTTTTTTTAATTACGTAGTGTTATAAATTGCAGTCAGTTGTCTGAGTTTTTAAAACTGGTGCCCAGATTTGTTAGTTTGCTAATAATATTTTTTTTTCTAGTTAAAGTTATGTGTCTGTTTTATAATATTTTTTCTACTTTTTTTTTTTTTTTTAAGAGAGATGTCGCGATTTTGGTAACTCATGTTCAAGTACCAGAACTCAAATGCATGTCTTTGGCACAGCGGTGCTATTTGGCTGATAGATATTTCAGTATTCAAATGTAGGATGAATTGATAGTGTGTTAGGATTCTTGTGAAGATAAAGACAGCTGATTGTTCCGTCTTTCTTCCTAGGGACATGGATATTTTGGTTTGCATTTTGGGTCTTGATTCAGAGAAAATCAAGATGATGTACTTATTTGTTCCTATTTGTTAAAGCTTCCAAAAGTGCATATGTCACAATTAAAGTTGAGCCTTTCATATTTCACTGCCTTTTTTGGTTGGGGTCTTTTTAAAGGAATTAACTGTCCTTGCTCATGTTCTGTTATTCATGTGTAATGCAAGTCATTCAAAACTTACCGAGAACTCTTGGCTGAGTTTGGTAAGCACTGGATCAGAGTTTGTCAGCTAGATTTGGAAAGAAAACGTGGGTAGATCCCACCTTTCAGTTTTCAGTTACTTAACTAATCTAGAATTTTAAAGGAAACTTCCTCAAACCACAGTTTTGTTTCACAGCCTGTGTGATATACTACTCTGACATACCTGTGCTAGAAATTACAATCTTTAATTAGTTCCTTTCTGGTTTTGTGGGGGATTTTTGTTTATTTGACTGATACTCAAGTTGTAGTCTGGGGAGTTTGTGGGGCTCTGCAGCCTGCTTGCTGAGGTCCACAAAACATAACTAAGAAAAATAAACTTGCTTTGTGTAGGTGTAAAATTAAAGTTTAACAAGTTTTAGAAGGCTGAACATTGCTTAATCAGTACCATCCTTAAAATAGTCTGGATTTATTTTAAAGCTCCTTCTTTTAACCATTGATATATGCCGAGGGTGTAATATTCTGACTAACCTCACAGTTATCTTTCATGATGGCAAATAAAAGCGGGAGACACACATGGAAAGATGAATGATGGTTAAAGGAGGTAGGAGGGAGAATGCTGTTTAATGAGCAGTATTCTCATTGACGAGATCTGATGGGTTTGTCATAGGGGTAGATGGGTGGCATTCATCTGTGAAACCTTTTCTTGGCATATTTGTCAGATGCCAGTATCTCAAAGGAACTGTCATGTTAACTATTTTTCTTCTCTCACTGTACGGGCATAGAAGTGGATGGAGTAGAAGCACTGATCTCTTTTTTTTTTTTTTTTTTTTAAGATTAAGTAGAGACCAGCTTTCAAATGTGTATTAGTAACAAAGAAATAGTGTCCAGTTTAATGTTAATTTGCTTAATTCATGCCAGCATGTTCTGCAAATACTTTTTCCAGATCTAAAACTGAGGACATTTTTCAACTTATTAATGCCATGCTTCTGTATGTATAAAAAAATATAAAGCATGTGCATGTGTGTCTATATATATATATCTCTTCGTATACATGCACACTGTATTTTTATGAATATATGAATGAGCTATTTGGTTGTGATTCCCTATGATGTGCTGTAATCAGTTGTAGCCCAGTATCTGACAGTTTAGAGTATCTGCATTTGTGATCCTGAAAGGTCTTTGTTTCAGTTTTATGTTTGAAATACCCTTGGGAAGAAACAACCTTAGTATGGGCTACCTGATACTTCCTTGATACTCACAATTTTTTTTTGATAGACAGATTTTTATTCAAGCTGCTGTTGTGTCTTTTTACAAGACTTGACGTGTTGCATACCTATGACAGTGTTTTATTTTAACCGGAATGATAAATACATTTTAGAATAGCTAGAGAAATATATGTTCTTTATAGTATACTGCTTGCGCTGATACAAGGAATGATGATAATTTAAAACCTGTTAAATTATTCCACAAATCTTTAACAAAAGATATTGGTTAATGTGTTGTAACTTCTTATGTGCAACTATGTGTTTTAGCTTGGTAATACTATGCAGTTACTGATATGAAATATTATAATTGGACATCTAATATTTGAGGTTAAAATAGCAAACTATCAGACATGATAAAGCTATTTCTGGTGCTGCTGCGTCTGATTTGGGAAGTAAGCTCTATTTTTGGAAATGTGGTCAGTATCATCAGAGTGGTGAATTCAGGCTAATCTTTGAGGCACTTTATAAACAGGGTTTAGTTACCATTTCATTTTGAAGAGATGTCTAGTTGCTTTTATGTGAATGTTTTTTGTGGGATTCTTTTTTCCTTAGTCTTTCACGCAATTTCTGTTAACGATGTGAGCGTCAGTTGAGTGAGGAGTTTTGATTTATTATTCTAAACCGTAATCCTGAAGTTGTGGTGAATGTAAAATTCCTGTTAGCACTAACAGGAGCTGTTTGCATCTGCATGAGTAGCAGTATAAACACAGATGTTGACGTTGCCTGCAATACCAGTAATATATAGTACAATTCTGTAATTTTAAACAACTGTCCAGCCTTCTTTTCAACCCCATGCTTAGCTTACTAGCTTTTTAGTCACTCTGGCATTTCGTTTTCTGGACAGGTAATATATATGATTAAGTGTTACTCCTGCTTGTCTGAAGCACGTCTATATCGTGAAATAAATCCTTCTCTATTGGAAGTGTCAATGAAAGTGTCTGTTTGACTAGCTATCTGATCCAGTGCCTGAAAGCATTAGGAAAGTTTTCTGTTACATGGAGCCTGTAAATTTCTGGACTCAAACAATCGTTCCTATATCCTGCACTTTACAGCGTAAGTGAATAAAAGCCCTTTTAAAGTAGCAGGAATTGACCATGAGGAGGTTAGCTATATTTGGAAACGACAGGGCATGCTTTTTGTGAGCATGAATGGATCTTCCTGAGCATGTTTGTGTTACTGAGAGGTTGTTGGTCGCTTTTTTTTTTTACCCTTTCTGTGAAGAGGAGGTCCTTTGTGTCTGTGCCAGATATTTGAATTTACCCTTCCCATATTTAATTTTTGTCTATTTTAGCATGTAAACATTACAACCTCTTTGAGCTCATGTACAGCATTTCTTAGATGGTGGGAGGCAAGTTTCAAGTTAATATTAGACAAGAGCAAGTAATACTTCCTTTACATCCACGACTTGTCTTTCCAAGAAGCCGTGGATTGAACCCAAGTTTCAGACCATATTTTCATGTTAAAGATGAAGGAAAACTGTATCTAGCTTATTTAAATGTATACTGTGATGAAGCTAATAGCTGCTGATTTGTGTTGCAGTGCTGGGAGAGGGGCTGGCCAAGGGAGATGGATCTTTCCGTGCAGTGCTCTGCTGCATGCATCTTAAAGGGAAGCTGCAAATTGTGTCTAATGTTCTTTCCAAATCACTGATGGGTGAATCACTGGTAAGTGGGTTTGCTGCAGTCTACATAATTTAAAAAGCAGTTTTGTATTTCCTTTTTTTAAAATGTGTTTAATAACAAACTTCTGAACGTATGTTTGACTGGCAGGTTGCAACAAAAATGATTTGTATGAAAAGACAGATAAGTATATGGGCACATATATATAATCAGGGTATTTAGGTCATTGCATTACCAGTATTTCAGAGTTGTTAAAATTTTGAAAAGTTTTTTTGTTGATGTCTCTGAATCCTCAGGGAGTGCAAGATAATTTGCATATTTGTGTGATTGACTAGAATAATGTAAATTTCAAAATTTTGCTTACTTTTTTTACATTGTACCTGACACCATTTTATATGTACTTCATGAAGTTTAGCCATTAAAGGAGGAAAAAAAAGTTATTGATAGGACTTTTAAATAACTGGCCCATGATAAATTGTAAGACGGCATGAAGAGCTTTTCAGAAAGAATAAAAAAAGCTTTGTGTTTCAAGATGAAGGTAAAGGTTTAAGTTCAAAGCTTTTATTTTACCCTTGAACTGTGAAAACTTGTGAAGATGCTTTTAACCCCATACATGTAAGTAACTGTTCTGGCTTTTATGTGTCTACTCATATGGGGTAAATTAGGGACATACATAAGTCTCCAAAGGGTAGTGTCCTTCCTGTTTCTGTAACGTAGGTTAAATAGCACGCAGTTCATCACCATGAACTGCTGGTGAAGCTAAATCCAGAAACGTGGTCATAGAACAAACAAGAGCAGCTTTGGTCAGACCATGAGGAACATGTAAGTGACATCAGAGTCTGTGGTAGAAGGGCCTATTACCTTGAAATTGGATCGCGTCTCCTATTTCTTGGTGCTTAGCTTAATCAGTAGGTTGTTTTTGAGAGGGAGTTCTGTTTGTCTGTCTGGTATACATCCTGAAAAAATATATAAGAAAAAATTAGTAAAATAGCCAAATGGTCCTTATCGCAGGAAATGTCCAGTGCCCTTGTTTTGAGCTGTTGTTGTGCAAATACAGTTAGCTTCGTATATAATTCCAGGCTGTCGTCACAAAGCAGAATTTGAGAGGTTTTTACAAGCTTTAGGTTGTTAGATGCAATTGTTTTCAGTAGGAATATTAAAACCAGCAACTGATTTACTGACTTCTGCCATTGTCTGAGAGGAGAAATGAAACAAAGTTTTGGAATGAATTTATTAAAGAGTTGGAATCCATCCAGTTTCCTCCCCAGTGGCTTAAGAGAATGATTCTTGCTAGCTTTATGCTCTAATATGTTCAAGCTCAACAGGTTCAATTTGCAGCCTTCCTGCTGAAGAAGTGAAAAATCATTTTGAAAAAAGCCTAAGTGTGAGAATTGTTGAGTGTGTAAGTTTTCAGCAAAGAGTAATTTCTGCTGTTTGGTAGCACAGTCAAAATGTGAAGTCTGACAAATGTAGTAGCACTTAATTAAATTTCTGCAAGTGATTATTGAAACAAAACCCTCAGGTCTTGGTTCCTGTAATCAAAGTTTAGACTTACATGAGTGTGAATTGGTACACTTCACTATGTATTTCAGATAAATTCAGTTTTGAAATATTTTTACTTCAGATGTACTTGAATATGCAGTTATTTGTAGTTATGTGGCTAATATTTGCTTTTCAGTGAAAACCTCAAAAATTACATAGTCTGTCTACATCGGAGCAGAAAGAGTTATCAAACTGTAGAAATTAGTAATCTGTAAAGTAGATCCTTAAGAAATGAATCCATCACTGCAACAGCAAAGTTTATTATATTAATTCTTTTAGAGCCAAAGGGTTTCAGTAACCATAGTATATGGCTCATGTATAGTGCTTTTTATTAGTAGCTTAAAAAGTGCTCTGTGAAGGCAGTCAGTATGACTTTCCCCATTTTGCAGATGGGAAACTGAGGCATGGAGAGGTGATGTGACTTAGGCCTAAGGTCACCCAGCAAGCCAGTAGCCAAGCTGACAATGAGTCCACGTCCATTGGGCTGTACTGCCTCCAGGGCTACTGTGCAAGTAGAGTACTGTTTGGAGGATAGCAATCAATAAGTGTTGTAGCTATTAATATTTGTCTTGAGTGGCAGCTAAACTTCATAAGAAACTTTTTTTTCCCCCCAAGTTGTTCTACATATGCTGATCTCCTGCATTGTCCTGTATTTGTACTAGCTGTAAGTCTAGTGCTGGTTTTGGCCAGTGTAACATTCCCTTTTTCACCATAATGTTTGCTCAGTGTTATATAGTATGGCTTTTAAAATTGTGCATTGTAAGTCAAACTGGTTTTTCCTTCTTGCCCTTCTCCTTTGTGGTGGTGCAAGGGGAAATGAACTTTGTTGCTGTGGTTTAATGCACGTGAACGTTTGTGTTTGATGTATTAATATTCTTTCTCCCCGCAGAACGGGATGGTAACTAAAGATCTAACACGACTGAAAACACTTCTTGCTGAAACAGAGGTAATAATGAGCATTTTATTGGGAAAATAATGAGCAGTACCTGAAACAGCTGAAAGGCTTGTGTTCATGTGTCTCAGGAGATCCAGGCTCACTGTGAACATACTGGTTCAAAGATTATTATTTCCACTGGTCTGTCGGTCTTTACACCCACCTATTCAGGAGCCTTTCATCACAAGCTTGCATCAATGAGAAAATAGAGAAAGATGCTAATAGGTTGTTGACTCTTTTGAATTAGTAAGCAGAAAGAGCTCAAAGCATTTAGATTGGTATTATTTTATTTATTTATTTATTGTATTTTTCTCTGTTCGAAATTCTTCTGAAGTAATAACCATGACATAAGAAATTGGTTAAAAATAAATGCCCTCAGTCACTTTTTTTTTTGTATTAGAGGTTAATCTGTCATGTCTATTGATTGAATTGTCACTTCTTTTTTTTTTTTTTTTTTTTTTTTCTTTTTATGCTTTGTTGTTGATTTGGGCTTTATTTTTAATGTAGATTCAAAGCTGAAAGACAGCTCAATACAGTTTAGACTTTGGCGTTTTAGAACTTTACTGCAGTCCGTATTAAAATGGTCACAGGGTCAAATGTGGTCTTGTAAAAATCTCTAAAATGTTCTTCTAACAATAAGTGGACTCAGTGTTCCTGTCAGAATTCCTTTTATCAATGGCTGTAATCAAGTTGTTAGGTTAATATGAAATTCATGTTTGTGACTGGAAGTGATTTCAGACTTCTGAGTAATATTTTTGTATTGGTTGTTTGAAACACATTTTGACAGCAAAGAAGCCAAAGCAGTTCTTGTTGATGAATTTTTTTTTTTGTGTGTTCCTTTATAACTGTGGGTTTTTTTATATAATTGTAGGCAGCTGGTAAAGTACCATCAGGATATCATGTAGAAGATTTAGAAGAAGGTATGTAACTCAGTTCTAAAGCTACTTCATTTTGCAGGGAGAAGACTTGGATTTTGCTGAATGCTCAGCACTGCATAGTAGACAAAAAGCAAAAAAGGGACTTGACTATCGTGATGAGCCCTGGGGGTTGAGGTAGAATTATCTCATCATTGACTGTATAAGTTTCTATTTATTGGTCAAAGTGCTGTATCAGAGCCCGCTCCATTCTGCAGATTGTTTGAAACTTGCCTTCATAGCTTTTAGACCTTCGTTCTAAATGCATTTGTTAGGGATTGAAAATTAATTTTTGGTGGATAACTTTGCTTTTGTACAAATACAGTTTGGGTAGATGTTTAGAGATACGGTTCCCTGGGCAGCTACTGTCTGACTCGGAAATTCATGGCAATTAGAAAAGTAACCTAAGCTTTGACTACTCTGCAGGGTCCCGGGATGGCTGGCAGTTCCGCCCTCCACCCAGGGGAGTCACAAGCAGTGAGGAATATACGCTATGTAAAAGGTAAAGTCATTGCTTTATATCAACATTCTCCAAGGGATCATAATGTTTCCTCTTTCATTTAGCTGCTGACAGAATGATTAAGCGGTCAGGAAAATTAAGGTACCTGTTAGAACAGGAGTTGATTCGTTCACAGATTTTTGGAAAGGTCAGTTTAACCAGAAGCACCTCAGTTTATAAAATGGAATCACTACCTCTGTTTTCATAAGAGTGTGGTTTCAGGACCGTATTTTTAGTGACAGGGCAACATCTGTCTTTTTCCTCTACGTTTTCTAATTTTTATAATTTCAGAGGTGTGAAAAGGTCTCACAGACAACAGTGTTAGCAGGCTGAAGCACAGTGAAGTCCGCTTTGATAACAGATAGGGTGCACGCCTTCAGATAAATGGGCTTTGCTGATAGACGGTCTTTGTCTTCAGATTAAAAAAATATTTGTAGAATTTCCCTCCGGATCTCATTATTTCCATTTTGTGTAAGCTCAAATGCACAGAGGTGAGTTGCCTTGCTGAAGATCCAGTGGCTTGTACTGGAGTTTCTCCTCCTTGTCTTTTTCAGTCTACTACTCCATATTGCCTGGTTTATGTTGTTAATTGTCATTACTTACGTAAAACTATATTAATATACATGGGGAGGAACCAGCATTATGCGCTTGATTCTGCCATATATGTAACTGATGCAAATAAATTAATGAAAAAAAATGAGCAGGAATCTGAGCTGCTTTGTAAAATTACATGACTGAATCGCTGAATTTGTGCTACTTTTGGCAGGGTTTTCTGGACATGTTAAATCTTGGCAACTCCTGTTGACTTTTGTCATATCTGCTGCATGTTCAGCAGTTTTTAAAAAGCAGATATTTACAATTTTTAGCTTACAATGATTTTCTGTTGAGTAACATCTACACTATGTTTCCAACCATTGCTCTGAAACATTTTTTCACTAAAGCTGTAATTAGCTTTATGCACACTGTTCACCCTTATAGTGAGAAGGATGTGCTTCACTCAGCAAATTCATAGGAACAGTGTAATTCTGACCATGGACTAAAGATTTTAGTTCTGTATGAGGAGGCAGTTACAGGTACCGAATACAAATTTTTGAAGCTGTGGTTTATTTTTTGCCTGTCAGCCATAAAGCAGTAGGAGTACAGTATATTTGTTCTAGATAATGAAGCTATGGAGTTGCAGGAGGTATTAAGAAAGAAACTAAGAGTGAGAAAAAAAGTGCCTATTAAAATATGAACAATGAGAACTTGGAAAAATTGCATAATGATGATGATTTTTGAAGTAATATGCTATCCTATTAAATAATGAAAAGGATTTTAAATCTGCTATGTAGCTAATATGAACAGCTCAACAATTTTTTATGCTTGCACTCCATTTACATTGGGCCATGAAAATCACAATTGTACTTTAGCATTCTAATGCAATGGTGAATTGGAAAATTTACAATAAAAATATTGAAATTGGCTGCCAAGAAAAATATTTTTATTTAAAATATATTAAGGAACATATCTTGAGAATGCCTTTAGTAACATCGTGACATTATCATGCTTATTTTCTTTACAGTTTGGGTGCTCAAACCTTTAAATACTTAAACTTTTCTTAAATGAAGAGTGTATGCTAAATCAAATTATAACCACTAATTCAAGAGTGGCCTAGATGTCCAGGTGCCTTTGCTGCAAGGTTTTCATGTCATAGTCAGGTGTTATTTGTTTTTATCACATAGCTCAAGGTTCACATATTAATTCGTGTTACATAATACATCTACTACAGAAAGGTTATTCAGTCACTGATGCCCGTCTGCTGTCTTAGTCAATGATGTGGGATCCTCACTTGCTGTATTGGGGCATCCTCTCTTTTTTTATAGTAACTCATTACTATAGGAAGACATTCTTAATATAAGTATATACCTAAATATCCACATGAAATTCATATTATAGTTATATTTACAGAGTTTCTATAAAGTTAATATCCTGCCTGGCTTTATTTGTAATAGGTATGATGCTTACATTAACTCTTTGTAGTCTCCTTACGCAAAACAAACCAAACAGCCTCCTGGCCTGATACTTACTCTGTATATCCAATACTTTCTTAGTACCTTCACAACTCACCCTCTCCCATTTTATTCTTCATTTTGTCATCTGTTTAAGTGCTTCAGTTTAGAAGAATGATGAAGGTGCAGCTACTGCCTTGTGTTTTATAATTTTAATACAAAGTTTAATTATAAAAATAGGTCCTAAGTTATACAGGCAATTGCCCAGAGAACTAGTTCTGAGAACTAGAATGCTTAAATTGTATACAGGCATTTGGGATATTGTTAATTTTGATGCATCAGCACATGCAATTAAATGAAAAATGTACTTTCTTAAATAAATCCTTAACCTCTGCAAAAATAGATTCTTTTAGACTGGTGCACCCTTTACAAAAGAAGAGGATTAAACTTCTTCCTTGAGAGAGGATTTCTGCGTAGGTGTATTTAGGGGAAGGGACCATGTGATGTCACTGTTGCTTCAGGAGAAACTGCTGAATGAGGATTTGTCAGTTACTAACGTAACTATGGGAGGAAATTTGCTATATTTTCCGTTTTCCCCTGATTAACAGTGTTTTATTCATATTAATACAGTGCCTGGTCATTTCAGCGATGGTCCGTGATCTCATTGTTTTAATTGCTGTACAAACACTCTACTCTTTCCTCTTTGAAGCTGGAAATTTCTGAAGAAGGCTTGTGTCCCCCTATGTTTCAAAGAAATTAGATATACTTTTCTAGACTTTGCAGTAAGAGAGGCTGCTGCCTCTCTTACGAAATGCTGCATAGATGTATGTATTTCCAAATTAGTTCATGTGGACTAACCTGCCTTTAGTTCTGTGAGAGAGACTTAAAGAATGTCCTTCTGGCTTTAAAAGTAAAATTTTGATAAATTTCTTTTTTTTAATTGGAGACCGAAAAGTTCAAGGCATAATAATTTCTCCTATTTTATGTAGATTTTTAGAGCAAGGGATCTGCAGGTACGGTGCACAGTGTACTTCAGCACATTCCCAGGAAGAGCTAACAGAATGGCAAAAACGATATGCTTCCCGCTTGATCAGATTAAAACAGCAGAAGGAAAACAAACAATGTTCGGGCAGTTATATGGAAACCTTGATTGAGAAATGGATGAATTCGTTATCTCCTGAGAAAGTGGTAAGGAAAATATACTACTCCCCTATATGCTCATATTTAAAACTAACAGATGAGCCTGTTTTTGGCCCTCACTATCAGAGCTGGTCGAATCACTCTGTACCAAGAAATTGTCCAACCAATTTGCTCCCTTTTCCATCCTGCCCTATGTCTTCTTGCAAAGATACTAGAGACTTAGGCTGATTTCTGCAAATGTACTCATTCTTTTCAGGAATTCAGTGGCGTTTATGAATTACAGCTCATGGGTTAATCACAGCTTGTTAATTTTGCATATTTGCTATTCCCAGTGCAGGATGGGTCAGCGAAGTCTCATGGTATTATTACTGTTCCTTGACTAGATGGCAGAACTTTTTAAACTGGAGAACAATAAATGGCAAAGCTTTCATGACTTAGTGGAGAATACTCTTGTTTGTGCATGGCTGCTTTTCTTTGCCTGCAGCTGCAGGCACTTGTATGAACAACAGCCAATCCCCTAAAAGTTAAAAAAAGTTTGAATACTGAAGAGTGTGGGGTATGGATATGATCAAACTTAGTAGCTGTTTGGAATTCCAAAGAATGTTTTTGTGGCATTCGACCAGCTCTACTTACCACTGACCCTAAGGAGTTTTCGGTCCATCTATTGTTGATTAAAATCTGGGAAGAGTGGACTTTCTGCAAAATGCATTAATGAGTAGAAAGCCTGATTCTGGTTTTGTGGTGTCTCTAATAGTCTCATTGATGTCAGCGAGATCTGGGGTCTTCTGGAAATGCAGTCTTTGGGCCTCACTGTATCAGGTTCTTCTTTCCAAATGAAATCATGTTCTACTTTAAATGTTTACAATTAAGTTGGTTTTTGAAAATCAAGTCCTGTGGTTAATTGTCTTAAATGGTTATATTCTTTGCTTACCCAGTATGATCTAGTAGATTTGGCTTACTTGTCTCTGTGAATTAGCGTGTATTTTCATTAATTCCTACGCAGGACCTGCATCAATCCTGCACAATATAGGAAACCATTCTTTCCGCTGTCTGTTAAAAAAAAGTACCTCTTCCTGAATATTTTTGTTTTGATATTGTCTGTAGAAGTTTAATGTTACCATCTTTTTCTTTTAATCTAGCTTAGTGAATGTGTAGAAGGAGTGAGAGTAGAACATAATCCTGAGCTATCGGTAACTGTCACCACCAAAAAGTCTCATCAGACATGGACATTTGCTCTCACTTGTAAGGTAGGACTACTTATCTTTTGAAAGTGAGTCAATAATAACTGGAATGCAGCCCATAACCTTTTGCAATTAAGATTTCAATTGCACAATTCTTCGTAAAATAGAGCAACTTCCTAGCACCATCCTTTCTCTCTCTCTTTTCCCAGTAGCTCTGGTGATTATGTATTGACTGCCCAGATTTCTGGAAAGCAGGCAGGACTCATACCTGTTCTGAGAAGTTGAGAGTCTTGCAAACTCTCATTATCTGATTGCCAATGAAGATATTCCTGAAATAATTCCAGTTTTCCAACACACTGTCAGTTCAACCTTTGCTTTTTTTTTTTTTATAGCCTGCAAGAATGCTGTATCGAGTGGCATTGCTTTATGATGCCCATCGTCCACATTTTAGTATCGTTGCAATATCTGCTGGAGACAGCACTACCCAGGTATCACAAGAAGTTCCAGAAAACTGTCAGGAATGGATAGGAGGAAAGATGGTCCAGAACGGAATAGATCATTATATATACAAAGTCAGTATAGCCTTTAACACAGAAATCTTTGGAACTTTTCGCCAAACTGTTGTGTTTGATTTTGGATTAGAACCAGTCCTCATGCAACGAGTAATGATTGATGCTGCTTCAACTGAAGGTAATATATTAAAAATTTTTTGGGGGATAGTGGAAATCATTTGTGCCATCACTTTCCTTTTCATATTTCTGGGCAGAACAGCATTTTATGAACAGCCAGTGAATGTCTTTTACTGTATGTTATGTTCATCATCTATGTGAATATAAACATTGGACAAAAGCTTCAGAGGGTTTCAATAAGGCAGATAACTCGAGTATGACTATTACTTGGTGCTGGGGTATGACTCCCAAATCTTGCCAAAATGCTGGGAATTTCTAGTTCGGTATGTGTCTGACGGCAGCACTGGAAGGCAAAGTATGTTTATGTTTTTATAATTGTTCTTGTATTGATGAAAATGTTAAAACTTGTAGAAGAAGGTCAGTAGAGAAATGAAGTGTTTCTGTATGAGAATACACCTGGTAATTAATTCGTTAATTAAAGCAGACTATCTGAGAAGTTGGTTTGGTTTTGGGATCTTGTTTTTGGGTTTGTTTTTTTCCCCCTTGCAATATCTGATTAGGGTTGTCAAAGGCAAGAGGCAAATTATAGGCCTTTAACTCAATGAATTGCTGTTGATGTGAATTTTGAAAAGGTAGCAGAAGTGTGACTTTATTTTTGTCTTCAAGTTAAAAAAACCCACACCAATAAAACCCTACTTGTTATTGTAAGGGTTGTGTTCTGTTTATGTGATTGATCTGTGCCTCTCAGTTCAAACCTGAAATAACTCCATAATCAGAAAGATGTCAACAAATTGAAATATGTTTGAAAAGGTACAAAAAAGAAGGAAGCACTTTGATTTATGGTAAAAGATTGAGAGACCTAAATGTAGGTCACTGTGTCACTTGGCAGCACGCAAGGGGGTGGGTTAGAGTATGGTAAGTTTTTATGAAAATTTGAGAGAGACAAACACCAAAGAAACAGAATTGCAGCACTGGGATGTAAGCAGGAAGAAGGAGGAAAAAAGATGAAACTAAGAACACAGCAGTTTTCTGTTGCTGGCCTTTATTTTCATATAGCAGGTTAGCATCTGCAATGTTAACAGAAAGAAACTGTAAATAGCAAATACCAAAGATCGTGATCTGATCTTTCCACATGACCCAAGTACTTGTAGCCAAGAGCAGAAAGACTGTACAGCTTGTAATGTCTCTTGAAGCAGAGAATATTGCATTGAGCGAGAAACTATGCTTAGAAGCAAGGCTGTGGTCTTTTCAGGAACTATTATGTGATCTCCATGTAACAATGTGGGTAATCACAGATGACAGGCTTCCTAAGACATGGAGTTTGTGGAGAACAGGTGTCCTTTTATTCTAAACCTGTTTAAGATCAAGAAAACCAAGCCATAGCTTCCTTGCAAAGTCAGAGTTACTGTCAAACCAACGTATGGTCTGGTCCTTGTTGGCTTAAACTACGTACTAACGAGAGCGGTACAAGGAACAGCCAATTCAAGTCACGTGAAAGCGATGGATGAAGTTGAGAGAGCACCCTCTAGTATTAGATGCTGATATTTTCACGTGTTGCTTGTCTGTGTGTGGAGGGATACTGAAATCTTCAAGCAGGTTGTTACTAATGCTTATTTCAAATGAAAAGAGTGCTAGGTGCTTTACAGATAAATAGAAGTACAAAATTCTGGGCTTTTTGCTACGGTTATCTAGGAAGTATGTAAGCAGGCAAGTGAAAGGGATAACTATGCTGGATGTCTGTCAGATTTTATTGTTTCTTTTGCTTTTGGTATATATGGAGTGGGATCTCATGGAAGTGTTTTACAAACAGGAGGCTGCCCGAGGTCTCTACATTTGCATGTACTTCAGGGCCCTTCCTAGATATCTAGGCAGGAAAGAGGTCAACATTAAAATATTTTAATAGAGGAGCCTCCATTATGCATTTTGAAATCTTTTTTTGCTATGAAAAAAAAAACCTAAGAAGTTTTCTGTGCAATGAGAATGTGTAAAATGCACTTTAAAAAGGGTCATCATATGTGCAGTCTGTGCCAGGAACTATTTATGTCAGGCTTCCAGTGGAAGCCTCTCTAGTGCTGGGAATTAAATGGCTGTCTTTCTAGCAAACAGGGACTCAGTCCCAGGTAATTACTGAGCTTTTGTGATCTGAGGTACAGTTAGTACCAGAGAAAGCTTCATTTATGGTGAGATGATTTCAAACACAGAAACCACACAAACATGGACTTTTTCTTGCCATACAACTGCAGTTATGAATATGGTGCAGGCTTGAGGTAGATATTTAAATTTGGCTTCTTAGTGAAGACATGCTTATGAGATCAACAAGTAAGATAAGCTGTGTTCTTGTAGTCATAGTCAAGCTGAACTGAGACTTCAATTCTAAAAGGCTCTTTTCCCTCTGTTTAGAATAAAGACCATCAAGATGACGTTAAGTATTTAGTTTGAATTTGAAAATGTCTTTTTTGCACGTTTTTCAGCGTTGCTGTGATATCCTGGATGCCTATCTTAAATCTTACTCAGAGATAATACGTTAAGATATCATAGCTTCACTATAAATGCCAAATATTTTCAGCTCTGCAATTTAACTGCAATTCTGTTAACTGATGCACTGTTGTCACAGTGGTTTTGTGGTGTTAATATATTTTGGGTGGCTGTGGACAGCGCTTGGTCTTCTGTTTCTCATTTAAGCTATGTGGTCCCTGAAATTAGGGTTAATTAATTCAAAAATTAATTTCCTTTTAATTTTCTAACTTTATATAATGTTAGGTTACATTTCCAAAGTTTTGCCTAGCAAACTAACTTCAGCTATATAATGCAACTGTCTGCAGAATACACATATTATGGTACTGTAGATTTTTTTTTTAAAGGCTTTCACAATGTTGCAAATTTAATGTTTTCTTACCAACTAGTTTATCAAGTTGTTTTTATTACCTTCTAAATTTTATAGTATATATCATAAGGTTCCTCACTACTTCATATTTTTGAAATGAGATGATGTTGTAGTTAGGCTTTGAAAGCATATTGTGATGCCAAATCCTCCAAAGTTGCTTGCAATTATTAAAATAAGAGTGCGTTACTTGTTTGTCTGTATTCATTCTATTTGCTATCTGTAGAATATTTTTTGATGTTGTTTGAGAACGTGCTTGCTCTCTGTGTACACCTGAAAAGTAGGGATGGTAATTACTATGAGTGAACTTATTAAAACTGTTGTAAGCAGAGGAGACTCTTACCAACATTTACTTCATTATCTCTAATAGGATTATTTTTGGTAGTGGGTTTGTTTTGTTTTGTTTTTTAAAAATTAAATAAAAAATACATACGAAATTTGAACTTACTTCCTTTCCCTATTATGTATCTACATCCAGATCTTGAATACCTGATGCATGCACGGCAACAGCTACTAACCACAGCTAAGCGTTGGGATTCTACTTCTAAGACTATTGTAGAATTTGAGCCTAATGAAACTACTGAATTGGAGAAGAGCCTTCTTACCAGATACCAAATCCCTCTATCTGCTGACCAGCTATTTACACAATCTGTCCTGGACAAATCATTGACCAAGACCAACTATCAGTCACGGCTACATGACCTCCTTTATATAGAGGAAATAGCACAGTATAAGGAAGTTAGCAAGTAAGTGATACCTTAATAAAATTACTCCTTAGATATTTCTTGCTGTCCTATTAAAATGAGGATGGCAACTGTTTTCATTAAACTTACATGATTGTTTAAGATAATAAGTCTTCCCGTTTCTTGGAGGTGAAGTTGAATGAGTCTGGAAAGAGAGTAACTTTTGATAGAGGTCACTAGCACTTAATGAATGTCATTCACTGAGAACTCATTTAAAACAAATTGTATGTATCAGTTTATACTTCTGGTTGGAAGCACTAAACAGCTATTGTACAATGTTTTGTTAATGTCTGGATAATAATTTTTGTTTATAGTTTTTTGGCTCTCTGTACAAAAAGATATTGACACCAGGAATCGTATTTTTGTTCCTTGGTGAAAGTAGGTTATAGCAAAGTAATACATGAAATTGTTGAATAAAAGGTCTTGAGGGAGGTTAAAATTCTTTTAAAAAATTTTTTTTTTAAGAAAAAGGTTGATTTGTGGGTGGATCAAACTCTGATCTTACGATGATGTGGCAGCTGGCTTTATTACACTTATTCTCTAAATAGGCTGAAAACCAGCTTGTGAATAAGAGGCGTGTAGTATACATTTTTGTTTGTTTTATTCTGTAATATCTTTAGGTATTATGAACATACTACTCAACAGAATTAGCTGCATGAACACATATAGAGTTAGGAAGATGATGTGAGCTTCCCACGTATAAACTCCCATGGGACCTTTTCTTCTGTAGTTTGACATTTGTGGTTAAAAATTCTGCCTGCACTCACGTGGTATGAAAGAGTATTAAAGTGTTGCACTACTCAGAATGGGAAGTCAAAAAGGTATAACTTCCCTTTAACCTAATTTGGTAGCAAATTTAGTTCTATCAATTATCTAAGTTCCAAATCAGAAATGTCTTTTTAAGACACACCACTCCTGGAGCTACAGAGGTTCAGCTGCGTCACCCCTCTAGAATTTAGGAAGAAAATACTGAGTAGCTGGATTTCTAATACTTTTAAAGCAGACAAATTGTTCCATTTCTGTTTTCTATCTCAGATGAAGGGCAGTATATTTAAACTATTTTTCTTCGTATCTGTCATTGTTGCCAGGCTGTGCTCTTGAACTGGAATCCAACATACAGAGGAATAATGCTTGCACACTGTTTTCAGCATACAGAAATATTCTCCATCATACATATTTATAATCAGGTTGACTTCTCTAAGGCTTTTTAAAACAAAAGTGAGTTTAAAGTAAACACAAAATATGATATAAAAGTAAGCTATTTTTACTGAGTGAATTTTCACGTTGAGAATTCCACTGTCATGCCCCACAGGAAACCAAAGAGCGGCATGCCTGTAGAAATACAGGAATAGTAAGTGTATCCTGTGTGTAATGCTTCCCCTTTGGACAGTTTGGTGCAGCAATAAGTTATTGCTCTTCTTTTTCTGTTATTGATCTTCTTTTTCTATCTAGTAGATTAAAAAAAGTAAGCTTTAATAATGTTCTTGAAATCTTCTGTTTTGATAGTGCTGATGACAGAAATATTCTTTTGATCTTGGAGCTGACCCACTTTATTGCAACAAGGCTCAAACTAGCACTCTTTCCTGATCCTTTGCGGCTAAGATCACACACTCGCTATTCTCTAGTGAAGTATCAGGGTGGCAAGACTACAAATGGGCCCAGAAATACAAATGCAAGTGGGTTGTAATACCTCTGAAGTGGTGCCATGAGTGAAAATGTTGATGAGCTGCTACTCTCTAACGGGTTTGTGTGTGTATCATAAAAGTAGTAGGGTTGTCAACATGGTGTCTTATGACAAGACTAGAATAACATGAGTGTCTGCAGTTCAGACTGAATTGTTGAGTTTTAAGAATGTTGATGATTTCTCACTTTCCAGGAAAACACTGTTTCAGACTTTACGTGGGATCACCTGTGTGGAACTACTGAAAAGTATTGGATGAAGGTTGCAGTGGCTTTAACGAGTCTTGAACTCAGTTATATGGGAGTTCATTCTGGATAGTCTCAGGAAGCTTTACTTTGAATTCATGTTTATTCTGATATTTCAAGAGGCATTTCTAAAAATTACTCCGCAGGAATACTTCACAAAGTAGAGTAATAAAGGTTAGAATACAGGGCCACTGCTGCCTAGTTTCCAAATGCAAACACACTCTGTAGGAAAAAGCAAAACAATGTTCTGATCTAGATGCTAGTTTGGTTTTGGGCAGTTTTGCCCTACACACAATCTGTTGTTGGTTTTAAAACTCTTCCTTGCTCTCTTGCACATTCAAAAGAAAACCAGCATATGATTGTTAGAGTGGCTTGAACTTACTGTGTATTTTCCTGTATGAACATTAAAGAATGTGTGAGGTGACGTATAGCTCCTTCCACGCTGTATGCTGTCTGCTGTCAGAATTACAGAGCAGATCTATCCTCAGGGCCATGCAAACTTAAAACACTGGCTTTGATGGAAAATGTCTCACAGTTACCAGTACATAGGTAGGTGTCACACTGCACACCCTGTTTGAATTCTTCATGTGTAAGAGGAAATGTGCTGAACGTACTTTTAAGAAATCGTTATATGGGGCTTTGTTCAGAATGAGTTTATTCACCTTTTGGGAATTTGTTTGCATTGCTGCTGGATGAATTAATGATTTATGCAGTGTTTAACTTCTGTGATTTTAAATTTGAACAGCAGGCTTTTCTGTAGCTAGTTTCATTGACACTGCAGTTAGGCAGGGATTTTGCAGTGCTTAGGAGGAAATGTAAGTTTTTGTTCGATTTATGTAAGCCTGACTGAAAACCTTTTTTTGTATAAACCTGCAAAGAAAGGGTGAGGATGAAAGCAGCAACTTGTGATTTTTTTGTTTTTTTTTTTAAATCTAATCCTGAGAGGATTTTGTAGTTTAACAGTTTGCCAGAAGGTGTCACCTTACTCAATAGAAATTGCAGAATCACACAATCACAGACCGGCAGGGGTTGGAAGGGACCTCTGGAGATCATATTGTCCAACCCCCCTGCTTGAGCAGGCACACCCAGAGCAGGGGCACAGGAACGCGTCCAGGTGTTTTGAATGTCTCCAGGGAAATTTGCTTGATAATCTGTAAACTGTAGATTCCCTTTAGCACAGCAGATTCAGTTTAGTCATTTCTGAAGACACTAACTTATGCCTTGTCTCAGAATGGCAGTAATACTGTCGTCCAGCACATTTTTACAGATCCGAATTTGAGAATGAGAGGATGCATATTCAGTAGCACAGGGATTTAACTTTAAGGAAGTTTTAACAAAATAAATTCACAGTAGGTGATGGCACCTTAGTAATAATGCTGAGCTCTTGGTTACTGTGGTTACTGTGTTAAATGTTTTACATAGTATTTTAAGTTATCTGAATGAGATATGAGCTGGTTTAGATGTTGCTAACTTGCTGATAGCTGCTTTGGAATAGTGCAGCACTTGTATACAAGAAAGCTTGTTTTTTGTTTTGTGTTTTTTTTTAGCCCATGTTGAAATTGGGAGGATTATGCTTAATTCCAGCGTGTTCCCTGAAGTACATGCTTTTGAGTGATTGCTTTAACTTTAGCTTGTGCAGTAACCCTTGTGGCTACTGATGAATGCAACACATCTGAGTTCATTAAGAAGACATCTCTTGCTTTCTGAGAGTGGAGGAGTGTGAAATTTGCATCTGACTTAAAGCCCATATTATGTAAAGAAGCAACTGTGACCACAGGGGGGCAAACTTGCAATTTTTGTGCAAGACTCATGATTTGTCAGATATTAAAAAATATATATTTGATTGGTTTGGTAGATGCTTAATTACCAAGTGAGCTAAAATGTTGGAATTTATTGTTATGGGCTTAAGATTATTGATGCTACAGGGCTGAAATGATAAATTACCAGTTTATTAGGTCAAAATAGAAATTTTAAGAACAACAACAGATCAAACAAAACCAGTATGAGTATGAAAAGTATTATAAGACAATTATTTTTTTTCAAGAGATTTTATTTCATTTGTGAAAACCTTTTGGTTCTTACTTTTTTTTTCTGTAACTTGGTGCAAATTCAGGAAAAAATTCCTGATGAGAACTGAATATTGATAGTGTGGCAGACATTTTCCCCCTTTTGTTCTTTTTAAAACCAGGTTGAAGCAATCTGTTTAAAAAAACCCCAAACACTCTAGGAAGAGATCAGTATGTATTGGTGAGAGGTCAATAAAGAGTGCTAATAAGTCACTTTACTGTGCTGTACATGTGACTTCTAGAAAATGGTAACTACAAAGAAGGAATCTGTTACGTCTCGGTTTACAAGAGGAACTTGCTGCTAATAGGAATTCCGAGGATAGATGGTTTATATGGCTGAGCCTGTGTTGCCATTCCCTCATTTCAAATAAAATAATCTCATTTTAATGCCTACGTCCTGATTTTTTCAAGGCATTTTAATCAATCCCTCTGAATTATAGGTATAATACCACTTACCTTTTAAGATGTAGATTACGATCTCTTGTGTGCAGCCTGGAAGAGGTACAAGAAATAAATAGGAATCTTACTCTGTTCTTTGCCTGCACGTCTCTTCTTGAATACCTAAGATAAGCTTACAAACTATTTAAATAGACATTTTTACTGCGTTGGGACATGCACAGCAGTTCTAATTCAGCCTAAACTTATTTTGGTCTCAGAAAATTTAGCATTTGATTCTCTCTTGTGCGGGTTCTGTTTTTTTAAGTTTCATAGGCTATAATCAAAAGTAATACGTGTAAATGTCTGACAGCTACATACTTATGAAGGGCCAGTTTGGTTATGTTGGTTTGTGTTTAAAGGTTATACATTCAGAATGTAAGGCAGTGAATCTTCAGTCGGAATGCATGAAATTTCTGAATCTGAGAGCATTTTTCTGCACTGACTTGATGCTTTCTTACTTAGGTTCAATATAAAAGTGCAATTGCAGATTGTAGCAAGCTTCATGCTCACTGGTGTTTCTGGAGGTGCAAAGTATGCCCAAAATGGACAACTTTTTGGCCGCTTTAAGCTCACTGAAACACTTTCAGAAGACACTTTGGCTGGACGGCTGGTGATGACCAAAGTCAATGCTGTTTATTTATTGCCTGTCACTAAAGAGAAGTCAGCACAGACCCAAGGAACCAAAGAGAAGGTTTATGAAGCAGCTATTGAGGAGAAAACAAAGGATTATATCTTCTTGAGGGTATCCAGGGAATGCTGCGAAGAACTTAATCTTCGGGCAGATTGTGAAATGCAGGTAAGTCTGAGTGGAAGCGGTTTTGGTATGGGAACTGTTTGCATTGTGTCTGCTTTGGCTCTACCCAAAACAAATGCTTGAAGATATGAAAAGGAATTTTTTAATTCATCATCATACACAGAAAGCAGAGCATGGATGAGTATTTCAGGTAAGTGAAATATTTTTATACGTAAAGATACGTGTGTGTGTGTGCGTGCATGTGGTGTATGTACATATGAGTCTTATTATTTGGAAAACATTAATATTTTAGAACTTTCACAGAGTAAAAATACATTTTCATGAATTCAGTTTCTGGAAAAATTCTTCTGAGATAGTTAGGTATGGCTTGCAGATCTTTGCTTGTATATCTCACGGTTTTGAGAGTGTGATTTGTAAGCTGTCTTGGACATTGTTTTTTATGTCTCTGGTTCAAATACAAAGCCCTCTTTCTAGGGACTTGTAAAGGAAGGCTTTGTCTTATTTTTATTTTCCTGCAGGTAGGTGTTTGTTGGTAGTTCATGGGGTTTCTTCTCCCAGACCTACCCACCCTCTCCCTCTCATTCTAAAACCACTAAATATATTGCTTACTCCTGCTGCCTGGACTTTTCTCCAGCTTATTCTTTCTGATGTGGCTTCTGTTGTTCTGTCCATCGTAGCTGTTCTCACCAGAGACCTCAGGAACCTTTTCATAATGGAGTCAAAGGCGGGAGCTTTCTATTCCTATTTCTTCTCCAAAAAAAAAAAAAACAAACCAGAAACAAAAAATCTTTGCTGCTCTTGACACAGCCAGCTAGAACTTGGTCTTTGATAACTTGTGTCTTGGGCTCCTCATTTTGTGTCTTCTCGTTCTTCTTGTGTCTGTCTTCTCGTTCTTGTGCCATTGTGGATTCCACTATTCGTTCCTCGGCCTGAGGTGAGATTAATTTTTAATATAAGGTCTGTTGAGATTATGAATGGGCCTTGGCCACTTTCTGCACTCAGAACAAATGGGATATTGTCCTTCAAAGGAAGAGTCTTCAACTTAAAGTATCTCCTTGATGAAGATAGTGAGGGTTGATAGATGTAAGCATGAGGAAGGTGAATAAATGCTTTCATTATATGTATATCCTGTGTTTCAGAATTATAATACTTGCCTCCATAGCTCTCACTCTGCTGACGCTTATATCCAAGACAGATATTTACCTGTCCTGGAGGCATTCAGTCACAAAATGAGGAGTTGTAACACTTTTGCTAGAGAAAATTGCATTGGCAGTAAGATCAGGCTTTTGTTTACTTTACAGTTAACATGAAATGGGTGAAGATACTTTTAAAAATAAGTTGTATAGTTTGCAAACAAGATAGTGCATTAGATGTAAATGCATGGAAGGGAGGACAAAGCTCCAGCTAAGTTAAATACTTGAGCTCCTCATCCATCTCCAGTGTGTGTCAGCTGTAGGCCTCATGATTGATCTTGTTACCGAACAGAAATAAACACACGTTAAGGTCACTGGCATTGCTTGAAATGAATGCATTTTCACCAACTGATTACCTCCTCCCATTCATTTTGTTTTGGGGAAGCATATGCAAGAATCCTAATGTCTTAATTTAACATGGATAATTGGGAAGGAACATACGTCTGGGAAGACGTATGTTGTTCTGGGCTCTTGGCTTTGGTTTTTTTGTTGTTTTATTTTTTTCCTTAAGACAATAATTAAACTTACTAATTGATTCTATCAGAAACTCCACTGGAATGCAAAATGAGCTGGAGCTTCAGTAACTGGCTTATTTTTGTTTGAGTGTCTTAAGACTTCGCCTGAGGCAGCAAATTTATTCTGCATTAAAAATTGGGTCCTAAAGATATTTGTAAAATCATTTAGTACTTCATACATATATCAGTGAACTGGTGGTCAAATCCTTAAAGTGTTACCTATATTTTACTGAATTCTAATTGTGAGGAAAATTTTTCTGATTAAGTATTGACTGAAAATTTGGAAAGGGATCCTCAGGTTAGAACTGAGGATGTTATAATCTGGATGTATAGGATTTTTATTAAAGATGCTGGAAATATTGCTGTGTCTTCAGTGGAGTTAGATTTCCCTATGTGATTCTTAAACAATGACAAATTTGCTTTTATTTCTGTAGGTTTTGGATAAATTAGGTGGCTTTGTTCCTTTCCTCTTCTAACAATTCATCTTGGAATCTTCCAGATCACTTGTTTGCCTGTTGTCCTGGCTTAACTATAATAAACACACAATTCTGCTTTTATCAAGTGCACCATTCATGGAGGTGGGATGGAGTGAGCTGGTGCTTTAAACCCCCTTGGCTGCTGCTCTTGTTGGTGAACAAACTAACATACGACTGTTTTATTTTTGGAGTGGTTACTCTGTTCTGTGTCCTCTTCTGTGAAACTGGCAATGGATTAACTTCCTATCCCACTGTTTTCTTATTGTGGAATATATATTAAAGCAGGTTACATGCCTCTCCTTCACAGATGGCCTCATTCAGTACTCTGCAACAGCAAATATAACTATTTGATTCAATCCAAACTGGATTAAAACCAAAACAAATCACAAGCCATTAAAGAAAGCGGTGAATGCAGGTAGATAATAAGAGGTATTTAATGCTAAGCACCTTGCTTGGACTCCCAGAAGGGGCTATTAAAGTGTCGCTCAGATGAGTGTCACAGTTCTTCTGCCTTGAAATTATCATTGTTATGTTGTGTGGTCTTTTGTTAGCCTTGGATCTGTCTGAGGAAAGATATTTTTCCTGTATAGATCAAACTGTGAGGTTGGGACCATTGCCATTTGTGTGGAAGTCTTTTCCAAACATCTGCGGGACGTTGTTGGGCGGGCAAATTGGCACTGGGTAGAGATGGGTAGGGCAGAGCTTCGGAAGGCAGCTTGAGGTCCCCCTCGGGCGGGATGAGCTGGCACTGTCGTTCCTGACAAGTGCTAAAGCACGCTGCTTTTAAAGACCAGGATATTCACTGAGGTAGTGGATACGCCTAAACTACACAGTGGAACAGTGGGGAAAAAATTAACTTAAAATTCATGTGTCCTATTTTAAAAAAGTTTTTCTAGCAGTTACAATTACTTTCATGAACTCCATGCTTAATGTTGTACAGATTTGTTACTGCCCTTTTCTTCAGAGTTATGGTTATACAGCTTGCTCTAAAATGTGGTAGTCAAGATGAATATTTAATGCCTTCATATGTGCCAGAGACTGAAAGTTAATGGCTAAATTCTCTACTGATACAAGCAAACATTGTTTATTTACAGCAAAGCTAGTGTTGATTTTACATGCTACATAGTAATAGGAACAGTGTAATAGTTAGATGTACTGCAAAAAAGAAAATACTAAGAGCTGTGTTTTACAAATCCTTTTGAAGATGATCTTCAAGTAGTAAACTTTACTGGTGCACGAGAGGTTTTTTACAGGTGTGATCCCTATGGTAGGAAGTGACTGTGGGCAGATAAAGGAGTGTCAGGTCCAACAAATAGTTAAATCTAGAAGGCTAAATTATGCCTTCATATGAGGAATTTTCCTCCACAGGAGAAGGTTGATGGGAGAAGTTTGTATGGCTTTGAGGCCTGTTGAGTTTAGAAAAGAGATTATCTGCTTTTCTAACTTTTTCTTTCTTTTTTTTTTTTTCCCCACAAGTTTGCTGTCATTTTTGGATAACCACAGGGATCTTTAATACAACAAATTGGTTTTTTGTTGGCAGTATGTAAGAAAAACTGAATTTAGTTGACAAGGACTTTTAA
Organism: Phalacrocorax carbo; assembly: GCF_963921805.1. NCBI lineage: Eukaryota > Metazoa > Chordata > Aves > Suliformes > Phalacrocoracidae > Phalacrocorax > Phalacrocorax carbo. Next base: position 5,957,481 of record NC_087528.1, read on the forward strand.
AAGTCTTTATATAGTTGTGAGAAGAGAAAATTACAAAAACATATTCTAGTACTGCTTTGTGTTTGTTGAACTTTCTGGTTGGCAGCAATAATTATAATGAGATTAAAGTGTGATTAAGTAAGAATGGACCGATTAATAGAGAATTAGTGGATGCTAGAGGAGAAAGTTAATAGATGTGAGACGTGGATTTTGCTTTGGGTATGGGTGTGCATATAGAATGGCTGCATCACCTCCGTGGTGTTTCTCTTGGCATGACATGGAGTGTTTAACTGCGGCTTTGTCCTGTCTCTTCAGCAGTGTGATGGTGCTGAGGTACCAGCTTCAGCACTTCTTTACTCTGATCCTGTTTTTCTCATCTGTTGATTGGTAACACAAAACCAGCTTCTCTAAAGTGCTCGTGAAAGCTATCGGTAAAGATGACCATAGAAATTTTAAGTACTATTGGCGCGCTTTCCCAGTGAACGAAGGGTACTTTTCCAGACAGGTTGCTGTAATTTGGCTGGCTGTTAGTCAGCATGCCCATAGTTCATTGTAAATCTGAGAAAGGTACTTATTTCTCTTATTTAATCACAAAACGCTCATTAGAGTTGTAGCACAGGAGTTGCATGAATATTTAGTGATAGATAGCAACTCCCTGAAAAAAAATGAAAATGTATGTTGGTCACTTGAAGTTTTTTGGCAGCTTTGGGTGTTCTTATGCTGTTTTATGTCAGTGCAAATCTGTGTCAAATTTTATATAAAGGCTTTTGTGTTAGTTGTTAACATTTAGTTCTTTGGTGCAATGCTCTGATCAGATTCATTTGTTTTTGGAGAGATTAAAAATTGCAAATTTAAATATGTGTAAATGATAATCTGAGTGAACTGTTTTTATGAATTGTTTCCCCAGGAGCTGCTTTTATCCAGTATTCAAATTTAGAATGTATTTTTTCTCTTTGCTCTTTTAGTATATGTATGTATAAACTAATGTCACTACCCATTGTTCAGTTCTGAATTTAATCAGGGATGTTAACGTGCTCTGCATGTTGTTTCTGGCTTTGTACCAGGGTTTTGTTGTTGTTATCTTTTATTTACTAGTATTAAAACCTAAGTAATTGAGAGAAAAAAAACACGAATGTATTGATAAGCAAATAATTGTTACAAATGAACTTTTGGAGTGTTCTAATAATTGAATAAATGTCAAGTTATATTATTCCAGAATGTTTGACTAGAAATAAATAATGTTCGGGTTTTATCTCTGCTGGTAACACATCTGATTTATATAATCTGTTGATCTATAAAAATTTCTTGCCTGTCACTCTTTCAAGGCTGTTCTTACAATAAGGGATGGAAGCTTATATTTTTAAAAACAATGTTTTAGGACAGTAATATTTTCCAGGAGTATTTTTTGTATTCCAAAAATAACACCAAGAATGTTTTCCCCTGAATTTTTTTCTGAAAGTACAGTGGAATCTAACCTTAAAAGTCAAACAACAAAATTACGTTAGAGAAAATGCTGTATTTATCTTTGCTTCAAAAAAGAAAAAAAAAAAAAAGCAAGTTAAGTTTATTGCAGATCTTTTAATTGAATGATGTTTGCTGTTTTATTCTGAGAGTCAGTAGTTTGCAGGAAGATAAAAATGTACCACACGCAGCAAAGTTTGAGTGTTTTCTAAATTAATCATTTTTGGTTCACCTATTCATTTATTCATTCATTTTGTACTGCAGGTTGAACTTCAGTTTCAGTTAAATCGCTTACCCCTCTGTGAAATGCATTATGCTTTGGACAGAATTAAGGACAACAGTATTTTGTTTCCAGATGTCAGCATGACTCCCACCATACCCTGGAGTCCCAACAGGTACAAGAATACACACACTTTAATATCAAAGATTGTATGGTAATGCGGTACTGAATTTCTCATAACAGATGGCTGAAATCTGCCCTAGAACAAGAAACATGCCTTGCTCTTCATTAATGGTGAGGGTGGTTCAGAGAAAGGAGCGAAGCTGTTTGAAATGAAACAAGAGAAGCAATCCTCTGAGGACTAGAATCTGTTGATTGGTTTTCCCTGTAGTTGAGCTGTGGTTTTATAGGCATTGCAGTTGTATTGTACCTGTAGAACACAAATCTGCTGTTGTTACACCGTTCTGCTGTTCTTCACTGAAAATATGCATGATACTTTATAGGAATGTATATACCAGTCACAAGGAGTTTGCTGTGCAGGAGCTCAAGCCTGCAGACTGCTGTGTGCAAGGAGCAATCCATTACTACTTTTTCAGTTTGATGCAATGAGCCCAAATTTGGACTGAGGGGGATGACTAGGAAAAGTGTGAGAATGATTCTTGGAAGGATCAGCATTGCATTTGCAAGCAGTCCTGAGATTCTTTGTGTACGTGTCTTAGAGTTTTCTTTATGAAATTATAAACCCCTATGCTATATAAATACTTCTAAGGAAGCTGAAGACTGATGCAGTGAGGTAGTGAAAATAGTTTGTCTGAAAGAGGAAACTTAGGGAAGAGAAATGTGAGGCTCTGTTGCTAAGGGAATATGGTCAGTATTCTTGCTACATAGGGAAGGATAAAAGAGGCATGAGGTTTCTGTACTTAGAAACCAGGGAAATGAGTGGTATGTGGAACTGATAGCCTATACAGCATGCGAGAGTTGTGTGGTGTCTTGAAGGTGAGAATTAAGAGTGTGATTGTGATGCAGTACAAGTCAGAAGATAGCTCAAGGATTAAAAGGAAAGTGATCTGGCCAGAAACGTGAGACAGCGAGATGATGTAAGACAAAAATTACTGGAAATATTTTAGTTTGTCTTTGGAAGTGTAGGAAGAACAGAGATGATGAAAGGGTGGAGCAGTATTTCGGGTGAGGATGCTGCATTCATTAAAGCTTTGACAACAAAGGCAGAAAGAAGGGTATGGGTTTTTCATAGAGTTATACTGCAAAGCTAGTGGAGGTCAGTGGCAATCTTTTCACTGACTTAGTTGAGTTTTGAGTGAATCTTACAAGGAAGTAGTGTTTAGGAATAGTTTCAAAGTAAGCAGTGATTTCCATAAAAAGAAGGTAAGTCAAGTAAGCTAGAACTTTGTCTTCTCTGTATTTTGTCAGGAAATATAAATTTACAGACATTTGCATATTGGTTGTACTTGATATAATTTATTTGTATAATTGTTTCATATACATAAAGGATATATATATTAGCTGTAGTTCAGTTTAAGTTAGTGTAATGACCATCTGGTGGCTTGGTTTGCCCTACCTAGAGATTCAGTACTTCTGACTGTCTGTCCCTCTGCTTTTCTTCGGTTTTTGTTTTACATCCTTACTAATATCCAGTACTTCCAAGAGTCTCTTGCCAGCTTGTTCTTCATAGCTGCCTTAGAAGTTAGGAATTGAGTCAGTTCCCTCTTGATTTTACTCCCTGTTGCTAACTACGACTGAACAGAAACTTTCCCAGTCTGTAAGAAGCATAGTGCTTGTCCCAAAGCAGATCACATTACTAAAGTATGGCCATATGTGCAGCAGTGACAGGTGCTTTTTACTATGCACGTCTACTTTTAAATCTGTCAGTGGGAATGTTAAAAACTGTGACTACGAATCTTTAACCTCTTATGCTCATTGGAATTTTCTGAAAGCATCTTCCTCTTAATGCTGGTATCACTAGCTGGTTACAGCAAAAATCCTTTTTTTAGGCTGCTTCCCCATTAGAGGTATGTGCTTTAATGATCTCAGAAAACAAAGTAAAGAGAAGTTTGTAGTTAATTGGTAGCCATTAGATTTTTAATTGTTGTTTGAATTTTACCATAGATAATTTTTACTAAGACCTGGGGTTCTATAATTGTTGACTTTTAAATTTGTCCATGTAAATACTGCAGGGAAGAAACATAACTAATGTTACATTTTGCATAGTAATAGTAGAAAATCATTGTATGTCTGCTTGCATTTGTTATCAGGTGATGGTGCAGCATACACTTTTTCTAAAATGTGTTCTATGCGGGTTAATTATTGATAGGTGAGATATGGTAAATTGAGTAGGAGTTCGATTTTTTTGGAAAAAAAAACGCAGCTGATTTCTTGCAAATATTATCAAAGTTTTGTGATAGAAGCACAGGATGGTTTGGCTAGATTTGTTGATTTGTTTTGGTGTTCCTCAGAACGACACAATCAGTACAAGTAGCATATAGGCTCTTTAATTTCTTTAAAGCTTTGAAATCTTACCTCACTGCATTTCTGACTGACAGCAGATTGTCATAGCTTGTTTTTAAACTCTGTTGCCTCCTTTTGCGCAGACAATGGGATGAGCAGTTGGACCCTCGACTAAATGCTAAGCAGAAAGAGGCTGTTCTGGCTATCACTACTCCACTTTCAATACAACTGCCTCCTGTTCTTATCATCGGTCCCTATGGGACAGGAAAAACCTTCACTCTGGCTCAGGCAGTCAAGCACATACTCCAACAGCAGGATACTAGGTGAGATGGGGCACTAAATATAAAGCAATACTTGATTAGCAGAGAAGGTGTAATTTTTAAACTTAAATTCAAGTGAAAGGTAGAAATACAGAATTCCCATCCAGCTTAAAAAACAAACAAAACCCAAGCCATCCGTCATTGTTTTGAATGATATAGTAATTTTATAGTTTTAGCCTGTATTTTTGTTTAGAACAAAACTAATTAAAATGGACAATACATAGAATGACTGATTTGCTCGACGTGGAACATTTTGCAGTATGCTAGGTAATAGAAGCTGTTCCTTACTTAAAATCAAGTCTAGATTAATAATCACAAAATAATTATTGAAAAACTGTTTGAACTTTAAATCTTTTCATAACTGAAGGATTTGAGTTAAAGGGCTGAATCATGCAAACTACAGTAGGTTAGTGACTAGTTTCATTAAGACAAATGTGCAGGAAGATGGCCACTGTTTCCTTTTTTTTGTATTCTACTGCTTTGAATTGTTTTCTGTTTCTTCATTGCTTTTTTATTTGCACCATTTATTCCAGCAGGATTCTCATTTGCACCCATTCTAATAGTGCTGCTGATCTCTACATAAAGGATTATTTACATCCATATGTAGAAGCAGGCAATCCCCAGGCAAGACCTCTCAGGTATTTTTTTAAGGCTTATTATGTATCTATAAAATACTATTCTTAAGAAAAGGTGTCTATAAAAAAGGTTAAAGAACTTTTAAAACTTAAAAGCATATTGGCGTTACCAGCAGTGCTTTTAAAAACGTAGACTAAAAGGAACGTGAAACATTGTCAACATAATTTTGGGTCATTTGTTAAACAAAAATAAAGACATCCTTTTTTAAGCTTTTATTATTCTATTGATAAATGTGTCTTTCCTAATGAGCAAACTTTGGATATGCTCCTCTAAAAGCTACTATGATAAAATAAAATGAACTTTAATTGTATTTTAGTTCCAGAAAATTTTGACTCACACTTACAATGAGTATTTGGAAACTGGGGCTACGCACCTGGCTTTTTGAAGAAAAATTTTGATGTCATAGGAGCTACATATTTAGAGAATCATGTAAAGGTAGTTTGGCCTCTTCGGATAAGTCAGTCTGAAGTCATTGTATGTGTGGTTAAATGTACTTACCATGTGTATTTTGGGGAAATTAGTTAAGGAAAAACATGAAGAAATGGAAACTTTAAGAGCAAGGAGGGTAAACTTGCATAGAAATAGTTAAGGAAGATTTATTTATGGGCAGAAACCTGCCCCGGGAATATTCTGCACAGTAATCAGAATACATAATGTATACTGCTAGCTTGGTATATATTTTTAAAATTATGGGCATCATTTTCTGAATGCCAATGTGTGAGTTTATTATATTACTCAGAAAATTACTCTGTATGTTTACTTGGTAGCTATTAAAAGCCATCCTGGACTTATATTTTATGCAATGCCAATAAAGGCGATGAAGTTATGTGAAAGGGTTAGATTTACAACAGGTGTAAATTCTCTTAGGTTTGCTGGCTTTAGTTGCCATGTGACATTTTACAGACACTGAGGATCTGGCCAAGGAAAAGAAGGCAGCTTATTTTTGAAAAGTTACCTTTGATCTGGTTGTATTTTAACAATTGTCTGAAGGTGATTTGTAAAGCACTTTGTGATGAAAAGCATTATGATGTCTTAATTTTGTGGTTGCAAAAAATGTGTCTAGTTGACACTTTTTGGAATATTGAAGTGTAACGTAACAGAGCAAGGAGTTAAATATGGTTTTATTGTGGTTGCCAGGCTTTTGCTACTTTCTTTTATGTGCTGTATTCAACTGTATAGTCCAGTCTCAGAAATACTTACGAAAACGATACATAAACAAAAGTGGTATTTTTCTTATCGTTAAAATATATACATGTATTTGCCAAGAAAATTACAGCACATAATTTAAAAGTCACTGAATGTTTGAGTTTAAGTATAACTGTCATATAAATTGTTATGAATCCTTCAGAAAGTGCTGCGGTAGATTGTATGATATTGTTCAGATAGTCATGATACCTCTATGAAAAGTTAAAGTTTTAGAAAATGGAGGCACCTCTGGAACTAAGTATATATATCTATGGATCCACAAGTATGTATGTTTTCAAATAAAAAATATTGCATATAATTGAGAAGCATATGTTTGAAAGCATGTTGACCTGCTCTGGCAGGAGTTAGAGGGTCAATTTTTCTGAATTGAAAGCTAGAGCTATGTGAGACTTGTAACCTAAAATCAATTATGGATCCGTTACCTTTCTTACTGACTGTTGCCAAGATACATTTTCAAATTAATATCATTACTGTTAGTTTAAGCAGGATCCTCTGAACCTCTTGCAGTATTTTAAAGGAAACATCAAGTGGAGTAGAAGCAGTTAATTATCAAAGCTGGATGTGCTACTTGCAGAGTTTGATGTGTTTATAAATGGCTGAATAGTTTGCTTTAGATTTTTTTCTTATTTACTCTACAAGTGATGAGTTGGGTGTACAGTATCCTTGCTAAAAATGTTTCCATAGCTTAGTGGGGAACACCATAGTATTTATGTTGTTTATAAAGAAGGGAAGCTTAATTATTTAACATTGAGTACTGAGAACTGTGTAAATATTTTTTCTAAATTTCTGTGGGTGAGATGTACACTAAATAAATTACCCTGTCAATGATGTGACATAAAAGTTTGAAGCCCAGAGTTTGGGGGTTTTTGTTTAAATATCATGTTATAAATTAATATTTTTTCCTAACAAAATAACTTTCTATGCCCTTTGAAAAATGCAAAGTCGGAATGAACACAGAGAATTTATGTTGAGTCTAAGTTCTGCACCTAAATAAAATACCAGTGAAGCCTGAAAGCCAAATTCTGATGCCCATAAACAAATTCATACCCAGAAAAAAAAGAGAAATGCCCCTGGGTTTGATTAGATGATTCAACTGTATTAGGGGCACGCTCCAAAACCTGACTTACTGAAGAAACTTGTCATTGAAACAGTTTTGTTATAGTTATGTAAATAAATGCAGAAGTGTTTTGGAAAGGAAAAAACCCAACCCTAACCTAGTTAGGAGGAAAGAGCCTTCAATTAAGTGCTTCTGTTAGGTGCTAAGGCACTTAAGTGTGGAGAAACAAGCACCTTTAGATGGTGAATCAGAGCCATAGGAGGTAATAACTGGCTCCTGATCTGTATACCCCTTTACTCTGTGGATGTGCTTGTCTCTCCCCATCAGCCGCTAGAGCCTTCAGAAGTAGGCTGCCGAGGTAAGCGCTGCAGCTAGATACTTCAGGTTATCACTGTCTCCTAAAAACTCCAGTCAAGACGTAGGAAGCAGATAGCAGTGGTTTCTCTGTATGATTCTGGGCATACAGTGATTGAGGTATCTACTGTTTATTACTCTTAATTTTCTTCCATATTTCAAATTTAGTTGTACCGATATACTGGTTTTGTATGTAATACACAGGGGTGTACTGTACTAGGGGAAAAGGAAAAAAAATAAATCTGTCTTTTTAGTAATTTTGTTTATTTCTAAATATGTTATTGCTGCCTATCAGCTCGACAATGTCAGAAAATAACTTGATTCTGTTTAAAATATTTCAGCTGAAACCTCTTCAGTTGATTTTAAAAATATTTTGATCAAGTACTACATGTAGCCTGAAACCAGGTAGTTTTAATATGTGGTTACAGGATCAGGAGATACCCAGACTATAAAAATTAATCAATCGAAGCAAACCAGAGTTTGAATTAAAAAAAAACCCAAACCAAAAACCCAACAGTTTTTAAACGACCATTGCTCTTTTTTCTAAATTGCCTGGAATGAAGTTCTCATACTGAAAACAGTATTAATTTATCTTATCAAGTGTTAGTTTGTAAAATAAATGCCTCTTTAGCTGATTACTTTTCCTCCTCAAACTCTAGCTTCTGTCATGCCATCCTCAAAGGAAGATTGATTTTAAATGTTAATTTTCAGGTTGTAGAACAGGTTCTTCGCATGTTTTCTGCATCCCAAGGAACGTACTTGTTTGTGAGAATGAGCCTTTCTTTGGAAGTTAATCAAAAGAAATGGAAGAGGGAAATCGGGTGCTTTTAAAGTTTTCTTTACACTTCTTGGGACTACTTACAATTTCTTTTTTAATGGTCTTTTAACAGAGGCATGAAATGTGACTGCTAGATTCTTTTTCCTCCAAGCTTCTGTGTTCTTTTTGCTTGAGGGATTTCAGGTGAGAAATAACTGCACAAAATCTGAGGAGCTGGGATTGGAGTTTGTCCAAGAGGAGTCCTTTGGAGCACAGCCTGAAGGGCGAATCCTGTCCTTGTTATCACAAACTAGGAGGAGTTAGTGTTTTCCAGTTCAGAACAGGGAAAAAGAAGTTCTGAAGAACTTCAATTTAGTTCCCATTCACTCTGTTGTAAGGATTCATGAGAAGTAGAAGTTGCTTTTGTAGGACAGGAGTGCAAATGAAGCTCTGTTTAGCCTCCCTCAGAGGTTCTGGCTCTACACCTCCCCCTTTATTAACTTTTAGAAGTGTATTTTAAGTAATTTAGGAGCAGTCCTAGCCTGAAACATCAACAAGGAAATCATAGTGAATCTTAACTACTGATATAAATTCACTACTTTTGCACATAGTCTATTCTACACCTTGATACTTTGATGGAAATTTATCAATGGAAGCAACACATGAAAGATAAGGAAATACACCGTTTGGCTGACATTTAATAGAAATACTTGGGCAAGTGTCTTTTTTGATGTAATGGCTGGGAAGTTGATGGAAGCATAGATAGGTTAGATGGCAGTTTGTTCCATTCTTTGGCTCCACAGAAGTGAAGGCTTTTGGTGTAGGTACTCATATATCTGTAGATTTGTAGATATTTGTAGATATGTAGCTATAGATATTTGTGTTACCCATTTTTGTAATGGGTGCCTCTAACTTTAAGAAAAAAACCCTAATAACAAAATTACAGGAGATTTTATTGGCCCAAATTGCACCTGAGAAAAAAATCCCTTTTTCAGTTTGGCTCACTTACATCACGACATTTTTCGAAGTAGTCAGATCTGTCAGGTGTTTTTATGCCAGTGGTGAGTAATAGCTCTGGGATACCTTTTTGATCTCACATCAAAATAAAAGAAATTAATGGGTAAGCAGCAATGCAGTTTGAAATGCTGTCAGCCAATCTGTGAGTCACACATAGCTGAATTTTTGTAATAAAAGACAGTGCATGGTATAATAATGTCTAATAACCATAATATTTTGCATTTCAATTGCACCTTTCATCCAAAAATCTCAAAGTGCTTTACAAACACAAACTCACAATAAACTCATTAATGCTCACAGTACTCCTGTGAGATGGTAGGTAAGTATTACCCTCAGTTAAGATTGAGAAACTGAATCCCACAAAAGCTGACTGAATGGCTGGGATAGATAGAGCAGGGGTTAGCTTGCTCCTACTACCTTGTTCTAGCTGTTAGGCCATGCCTTTGTGTTGTTACACTGACGTAATAACAGTTTATCAAATCAAGCTTATCAGTTTGATGGCTGATAAGAAATAAGTGTATTGGGGTGACATTAGAAGGTTCTTTGTTCCGAGAATGCCTCAGGAGTGTGTTGTTCGCTCCTGTGCCGAATGCAGTCTTGACTGGAGTTACCTTTGGTCACAAAGTGTCGGTTTTGGTTGGGTTGTGTTGTCAAATTAAAAGCTATTCAGAATACTGCAGAGTGTTTGTACCTCTTTGCATTTCATTTTGTGCTTATTCTCCAAAATGGACATTGTATTTTCACAAACCAAATTTATTATCATCCTAATAATTGTTTCTCTCACGTTACATGGAACCAAGCTGTAATTTTCAAACATAGGTGGACATGTGATATCCAAAGTCCGGCCAGTGCAATCATGTTTTGCACTTAGGTGCATAATTACACTTTGCCAAATATTTTATTAATGATTTGGGATTTGTAATATGGGCGCAGGAGAAAATAATCAGAAGAAAATAAATAATGAATAGATAAACCAAACAGCATTAAATCCCATATTTAAAACTGAAATTAGTTTGAATCATTTTATCTTATTTGCTTTGGAAATAAAATAACTTCAGGTATTAATATCTGTACAATAGTTTCCTGTAGTTTTAAGGTTCCACTTCAGATTCACAGTTCATACTTGATACAGTTTATATTTTTGAGGAACAATCCATAGAGGAGCCGTTTGACATCTTTATCCAGATCTTCAGCTGGTGTGGTTTGGTATATTTCTGTATACCTCTGTGGAGTTACCTGGACTGTTTTCTGGCACACACTCTGTCTTCCCTGTTCCTCTTCCACTAAGCTAGACTGGCCGTAACATTTCATCACTTCTCAAGAAAAATTCATCACTGATCTCATTATATGGTGATTAAAATTATCTCATGTGTCATGGGAAGATATTTGAAGTCCAGTGCTTTGCTGACAACGCCCTGGTATTTTAGACTCTAGTTGTCCTTTTTGGCGTGATTTTCTCATTGTTTTATACAGTGTATCATAATTATGGCCCTGCATGATAAAAAGATGAGTATACTTCCTGTTTGGTTTTTAGAACTCAGAAGACATATAGTATGTGTAAAAGGAAGTACAGGATTTTATTAATGTTTTTTGAAATTTTTTATTTAAAGATCCTGTGGCTGCTGTTGATGAAATGTGCAGACTACTGCAACTCTGTCAGTTCCAAGTCTGTGGGCTATATTTATATTTCAGCTGAGGAAATACTTCTTTAAAATGAGTTTATTGATAGTTTAGAATGAAATGGACGTTAATGTGAGGGTCGCAGAACTTAAGTGTATGAAGAATTTATAGATTTTCATATGTGAATTAATCCTTAGTAGCTGTTCATGTATGTAGTATTGCACCACAGCAAAGAATGGAAGGTAAATCCAAGGCATTTTAGCATGCAATTCTGCACAGTTGTGATGTTTTGCTTCCTGAAGATTACTTTTATCAGAAAACAGACTATTAGCATTTGAAATATTAGGCTGTCATTGTGTTCAAACTGTATAGAAAATAAGACCTTTTTTTCTTTTCTAGGGTATATTTCAGAAATCGCTGGGTAAAGACTGTCCACCCAGTTGTGCATCAGTACTGTTTGATCTCAAGCACACATTCCACCTTTCAGATGCCACAGAAAGAAGACATTCTTAAGCAACGAGTAGTAGTTGTTACTTTAAATACATCACAGTATCTATGTCAACTGGATCTTGAACCAGGTAAGATAATTTCTAAACAAGAAGTTTCCATGCTTTGAGAATTATCCTCTTACCAGTATCCGTTCTTTACCCAATTCTTTGAACTGGTAAAAAATAAACAGTGGTAATCTTAAAATGATCTCTTTTTTTATGAATAAATGTTTATTACAAAGCTATAAACTGCTGGCATTCAAATAAACCTTTTGCTTATTCTGTTCTTCCTTTAATTAAATAAGTAAATAAGCAGCACTATCTGTGATCTGGTGTTTCTGAGATCCAAGAGAGAAAATTCTGTTTGAGATTCTGACTTTGAATATCATGCTCATTAAGGTCACTACTCAGTGGAGCATGTAAGCATAAATACACACAGAGAGCTTTTTTCTTGTTTTGTGAATTGTTTAGCTTTGCAGACAACTCCCTCACATACAAACCCATGCTATGTTAATGTGATACTTCTAGGGTTGTTTTCTAAACTGAAATATATCAGGCTGATTTTTTTTTTTAGGGGCAGAGGCTGCTTAGCGTTTGTTGTTTTCTTGATATCCAAATGAAATCCATCTCCTTTTTGGAGAACGTGGTACTCCGTTGCAGAAGTTGTTATGATTAATTTTTTATGGCTACGATTAGGCATTGTTGCAACAGAGAAAACTAACATGGAATTTATGGTAAATATTTTCAGGTCTTTAGATGGAAGTAATGGCTTTGGCAGCAAGCTCTGTACAGTCATGCCATAGTAATGTGTCTGCAGCTGTATGAAATTACTGTTTTCCAAAGATTTTAATGCATATAATCTTAATTGGATGGTACACTAAGTCCTCTAATACTTTGTTTTAAACCTTAATATATATCAATGCATATAAAAACTCTTCTATACCTATCCTGAATTTACATTTCATAAAATGTAAGAATCCTGTGGCCCTTTCCCCCCCCCCCCCCCGCCAAGTGCATGCTATCCAGTGCACAGATTTCCCTCCTCCCCTTGCCCCCCAAGAAATCTTTCGGTCCAATATTATAAGAAGATTGAATTTAAAATTTCCTTCAACTTCTGTTCCTTTTTTCCCCCCCTATGTTCCTTAAAGCCCATAACCAGCAAAGTGCTCAGGTATGTGTGCAATTTTAATGAGAAATTTAGTATATAAAATAGTTAATAGGACTCAGGTACATGAGGAAGTCCTTTTCATTGTCATTGTCCAAAGCTCTTCAAGCCTGATGAAAGGATTTTCAGAACTGAGAAACCTACTGAGGGAGGTCTGCCAAGAGGCATTTCTTCTTGGTATAAGGAGAGGTCAGATAAAACACTTTTTAACTTCATGTATATCATAAGAAAGAATCAGATTTGTGGGCTACTGCTAATGTCACTGGAGATCTGTTGACCACTGTTGGTCATTTGATGGGTTTGAAAATTGTTTGTATGGTTTCTGGTAGCTGCTAGAAATTAATTTGTATAAGCCATACTGAATTTTTTTTAGTTTTGGTTACTAGCAGAATACAGAACTTTTAGTGCAATTTCTTGTATTGTTATCACTGTTTATTTTATCGTCTTTCAAGTTTCATTTATTTGTTGATATATCTGTTTTACAGGTTTTTTTACACACATTCTGCTAGATGAAGCTGCGCAGGCTATGGAGTGCGAAACTATCATGCCTCTAGCATTAGCTAATAAAAACACAAGAATTGTCTTGGCTGGAGACCATATGCAGGTAAGAGCTATAGAATTTTTCAATGTAAAGTGCTTCTGTATAATATGAAGCACTTCTGTAGAATATGCCGTTGTCTCCATTTTTCAGTAAGGGTATTGAGGCACAAAGTGTGTGAGTCGTCCAAGGTTACACAGGAAATCTGTGATAGAACAGGCTTCGGCGTGTTCAACCACTGAACTATATGCAAATAAAATTTCATTTTAAAGAGGGAGACGGATAAATTTTACTGGCCATATAATAGATGGGGAAGCTAAGGAAAATTCAAGGGATGTTATTTGCATAAGATAAGGGGATAGTTATTATGGTCAGGGTAGGAGTTTCTCTTACTTTTTATAACTGGTATTCCCTATTGATTTCTGAAAGAATTGAAGAATATGGAGAATGTGTATTATGATTTAGACAACTATTTTTTTAATTAGAAGCATCATAATTTGCTAAGAATTTGAACAGGTAAGAAATAGGAGATGGAAGCTAACGAGTGCCTTGGTGTTACTGTGATGTGCTTGGTTTAAAGAGTTTAGAAGAGGTTTAAATGCTGATTATGCATGTCATTTCGCAGCCTGTAGGCATGAGGAAGCATGCTCGGAAAAGTCAACCTTACTCGCTTTGTTGATTTAGGCCAGATATATTTGTTTTTTATAGATTTGCCTTTAATTCTCTTGGCATTTCACAATAACAATAGAATGAATGTTTGCTTTGGTATAGTAATAAACTTGGAGTAGTGTTGCCACCTATGATTTAATACTACTAGATCATTTCAAATCATATCGTAGTAATCCCAAGGACTGGAATAGTCCTTTTTAAATACAGATCTCAAAAGTGCTTTTTAAGAGACTGGAATTCTTACCACTTCAGGCTAGATAGCATCAGCCCAGCTGGATGGCTAGTCTTGACTTGGCCTGTGTGTCTCAGGCAACATGTGTAAAGAGATGTTCTATAGCTCAGGTTCTCACAGAAGATACTCTATGAGGTATCCAGTATTTAAATTTCTGAAACTGGTATTTATCTGATTTGAAACTCAGAATCTGAATCACATGTATTCAGAATGACAAGTGGATTGGCTTGATTTCTAAATTTTAAAATTTTATTTTAAAAATATTTTTTCATCATCTTTGGTTCTATTTTTCCTGCTGTAATAGATGTTGTCTTTATTGCTGAACAAGCTCAGTAGTAGTTTAGTGTAATAGTGACTAGGCCACTTGGGTTTTAGTTCTTCCAATGACTTTCTATTTAACTTTTAAAAACTGTGTTACAAATTTCTGTATTTTCTGATCTGTACTATTTGTGGTAGTAACTGAACTGTGAAGTGCTTGTCAGAGTAATTGTGTAATGTCATTCAAAACACAGTTTTGTTTTTTAAAGTTTTGGGTTTCTTTGGGTTTGTTTATTTGTTTTGTTCTGGTATTTTAGGTTTTTTTTCTGTCAAACAGCTCTCTGCTTTGAGTTATTCATCTGTGCAAGTCATAAAGAAACAACTTAGATATAAGGGTTCTTTCCTCTTTACATAGTTACTGAATGTTTTATTGTCCTTTAACAGCGTGCTGGTCTTTTGTCACTTTAACGGTAGGAATGGGCATTTCTATGGAATAGCCATGGTATATGTCTTCCAACTATGAATGTGCAGTAAAAGAGAGTTTTCATTTCTGTTTTGATGCAAAATACGTATGTTGGGAGCATGAAATTCCAAGTCCACATATTTAGTTACATTTTCTTTGTATGTGTGTGTCTATTACAGCTCAGTCCTTTTGTCTACAGTGAATTTGCCAGGGAAAGAAACCTTCATGTTTCATTGCTTGATCGGCTCTATGAGCACTACCCTGCAGAATTTCCATGCAGGATCTTGCTGTGTGAGAACTATCGCTCCCATGAAGCTATCATCAAGTAGGTGTGAACTTTTTCACTGTATCATGCTCTTCTTTGGTGTGACTGAACAAAACAACTCTGAGCCAAGCACAACAGAATGAAGAGAGAAGCATTATGTGTTTTCTCTAATGAAATCTGAGTTGTTTCAAAGTTAATTAGTAGAGTAATTCTTTGTTACTAGGTTGAAATTTGGTCTCCTAGAACAGACGCCAGGGGTTCAGTTAGTTGTATTGCAGACTCCTCATTCAGGTGTGGATGCTTTGGCTGCAAGACTTGCACACTGAGCAAAAGAAGAGCTAACTTACCCTTTTTAACTGTTAGGCAGTATATTATAGAGGGTCTGTGTTTCTTTGAGCTGTTTCAGAATTTTAGAATTACTGGGGGGGTGGCTTATCTTGAAACAGTAAGTTATGTGCAGCATAAGGAACGTATGGATATACAACTATGTACAGAAAAAAACAGGTCGAATTTTGGGCATGTTTATTCCCTGTTGTCTTTTTTTATTACTTCTTTCAAGACACATTAATCAGTGGGTTTGCATTTTTATGCTATGATAAACTAATGGCTGCTAGAGTAATGAGCTCATCCGTGAGCTGTGCTAGAAAGAGTAAGTGCAATCATGGGGAAAAATGCTAAAGTTTAAATCCTGGCTCAAATATGTACTGAGGAATGTTATGTTGGTATCCAGTTATACTAATTAGGTTATCACTGTGTTCAAAGCAGAAGCAGAAGTATTTAAGTGCTCTGGGGAATCAAAGTGGGAATGTAGCATATTTTGTTACACAGCTTGATCTGTCTTCATTTTATGGACTTTGTAATTATAGACTGAGTGATGCTAAATTTCTTACACGTTTCCTGAAATTATAAGTTGGAAATGAGAGAGAATCTGAAAAGGAAGGGATTGTTTCAGCTTTTGGTTAGGGACCACTTCCATGAAATTTGCCTCAGAAAGATCATGACAATTTACTTTAGCAGTTGGAGTTCAGACAGTGAGTTCCTAAGAAGATCCACTGTGTTGAACACAGAGGCAAGGATTGCAGAAGTACCGCTGGGCTAGTCGGCTGTCTAGTGGAAGTCCAGTGTGCCTAATTCCGCTAGAAGTATTGCTGTGTGAAGTGAAACCTGCTAAACAGTCTGATGGTGGTCCATTTAGGAGATTGTCTCAACTCTACTTTTTTTTATAATGTAGAATTTTCCCTGACAAATGGGACCATGGCACTTGAGACAGAAGTAAGTGTAGGAAGATGGTTCATGGTGGGCTCATTAATCATACCTACCTAACTGGAGTAGAGACCAAAAGAAATTAAAGAAAGGACAAGCCATTAGTTCAGCGTGACTTTGGAGCTGTAATTGGAAAAAACAGGCCTTGTAGAAAGGGTGTTTTATTGTTTAATGAGAATGCATTACTAAGAATTAATTTGCGGAAGAAACTGTTAGTTTTGCTCACTGGCAGCAGTGGACTGCTGTAACTCGGTCCACAGAAGAGTTGCATATTCAGGATTCCCCAGTGTAAGCCAGTTCTGGTCAGTAGCAGGCTGCAGTTGTTTGATGATGATTAGGTAGCAGACTAGTTTCTCTAGCTTTTTCATGACCAGTTGTTTACATCTTAAGCTACAATATTTGGAAGCCTGGCAGAACTCGGTGGGCCCACTGGCTGCACAGTCTCCGGCTTTTGTTGTCTTCATGTCAGGCTACATTCATGTTACTGCATCCACAGAGATTTATGCAAAGGGCATTAAGGTTGGAGGCTGAGAATTCAAAAGTTAGTTTATACCAGAATTCACTAATTAACGAAAGCCGGTACATTGGCTTAGCTCTACTGTGCGTGCAATAGTATACAGTACTTACAGTACTACCGATAGTAATCTGCAGTCTCTTCTTGCTGGCTTTTTGTCTTGTTCCATTCAATTTGCCTTCTTCCCTCCTGCTTTTTACCACGAAAGTAGTTCTTGCCTCATTTATTTTTTCAGTCAGCCGGCTTCTGTAATGCCTGCTGCCAGCAGAGGAGGTTTGTTCTGGTTGTGTTTCTGACGACTAGCAGCACAGATTGGTCTGGAGTGGAAGTCACAGAGGAAAAGCTTGCTTGAAAGCTGAACGCTTGGCCTGCATTATGTGCAGTGTTCATGAGATTTTTAGTAAATTTATCTTCCGAGTTCAACAACTCTGAACTGATGTAAGCAGGCTCATTGTCCAGGCAGCCTGGGGAATAACACATCCCAGACAGTGAGTGTTCCTTTTGCCCGGTTTCAAGCCACCAGAACTTCCGAGTGAAACATTAGCGAGAATGTTAGTAACTTTGTTAAGCTTTAGATTAGAACAAAATACTGCCTTTGTAGGAAAAGTGTTGGAAAAGCATATTTTTAGTGCCTTCTGCTCCATCTGTAGTATTGAAATATCAGTTCAGAGAAATCACTTGAAGATGCCGAATAGTAATCAGCAGTTCTGTTTTCCTTATGAAGTATTTTGTGATTGCATATTTGATCAGTGAGCTCATATGTAGACTCCACATTTTATTCTGTTTTGCCTTGTTACAGTTACACGTCTGAACTTTTCTATGAAGGCAAATTGATGGCAAGTGGAAAGCAACCAGCACACAAAGATTTCTACCCTTTGACTTTCTTCACAGCACGTGGAGAAGATGTGCAAGAAAAAAATAGTACGGCTTTTTACAATAATGCAGAGGTAACTCTTTGGCTTTATTCTTGATCGTTTTTTTTAAAGCTCCCCTCCCTCCACATTTATTGGTTTATGCTCATTGTAGGTGGAAGACATAAATTGTCCTCTGCTAGGAGAGAGGAACTTGGAGTTTGCGAAACATGAACTAGTGAACATCACAATTGTAGTAAACATTTCCACTAATTTATCTTCCTTTTTTCTTTGCAAATTGCAAGCTGCATATAGGTCTCTCAGGCTCATTCTTCAGGATGTCTTTCCTGATAATTTTTGTGACATTCTGATGGATGTATCTTAGCAACTGAGAGTAACTGCAATTTGAAGTAAAACTTAGATTTCTTTGACTGTTGTAGAAATGTTCCCACTCATATAAGAGTCCTCTGGAGTAACATTTCATATTTGCTTTAATATTCTTTAGGATCGGTGTCTAACTGATCAAGTACGGATGAGATTTTTTTCTTGGTGGGAACTTATTCTGAATACGTTTGTTTTCACATAGGTTTATTTGTATTCTTCAAAAATTACTTTCCCTTTCATTCCTTCCTTTTGAGTTAAAAACAAACAAACAAACAGAAAAAAACCACAACAAACCAACCCACAAAACCAATCAAAACCCAAACATTCCCCATACCCTCTGCCCTGGACTTGGTAATACTTTTTATAGTGGAAGATGCCTTTTTCCAGTCACCTCAAGTTAGGGAGGGATTGACCCAATTCCTTTTTTTTTTCCCCCCCTCCAAAAAGATGTCTTAAGGAATATCCTTGACATTTAAAGAAAAACAAAGAAATACCATTAATTTTCTCAAACTTCTGAGGAATTTTAACTGAAGTTAGGTTGTAGTTTAGCAGCAGTATTTGTTATTAAGCACTGCAGAGCTGTCTGTGCATCATTTCATCTGATGCACAATTTTCAACCCTTTTATCATTATCATGCTGCACTTGTTATGCATTCTTTGATGTATTAAAATATCTACTTAAATAAGAAGCTCCAATGACTTCTGGACACACCACTGAAAAAAACTGAAGGCACCTGACTACTTTTCATTAATCTACTTGGATTGCTTTGCCATTTAAAAGAAGTTGTAAAAAACCTAAAAATATCATCAGTGGCCAAGTAACTGCCTGAAAATTGTGAGTCATTAATAGCTACGGGCAGACATGAAGGACAACAGCTGCTTAAACACCAACATGAAAAACTGAAATTCAGATGATGAGGGAGATTATTTTCTGTGTGACCCTTAATGGACGTTTGCATTGGGCATCTTATGGTTCATTGGTGCCTATATTACAAATTGCCTGGGAAATATACTTTTGACCTCTTTCGTCTTAATTCTGAAATTTCCCTATATGGTGTTAATTCTGAGTACACATCCAGAAGCTATATGCTTTCAGAAAAGCTTACCAGAATACCTGCAAAAGATTATATTTGTTTTTATAGATATCAAAGTTTATTTTAATATCCTTTGTCAGTAGAACTAGCTTTTAAATCAAGAATTTATGTTGCAAAATGTTATATTCAGGACTTGCTCAAAAACAGCCACATATTTGCACTGCCCTCCGAAAATCTGAAATTATAAAAGATAAACTATTTGTGACTTTTTAAGGATGAACAGATTTATTTTGGCATCTAATGTAATGATTCCTCCTGATCTTTTTAAAATTCCTGAGTTTATTGAAAAACTTTTCCAGTTTAATTTTAAAAAAATATATCCTTAAATGAGAACGTGTGTCACGTAATCAGATCTTAGATGCTAAGAAGTCCGCATGAAACAACAGATTTTTAACAGTTGGGCACTACTATGCTTTATACTATTGTACATACCCATTGTGATTTATATCACTTTTCATGTTCCTGAAATGCCCATAAAAGTCCCCAGAATTCCCACTCACCAATTTGAACAAGAGATCATATAAAAGCTAGGAGCATTAAATTTATTTTTAACACCCCCTTCCCACAGCTAAAGATGATTGGATGAATTGGGAAGAAAAGAAAGTAAAGAATACTCGAGGTTCTCTAGGAAAGACTATCTCCCTAGCTTCCATTAAGAGGCTGAGCTTGCGTTTGTGATGCTGTAGGAAAACTGCATTCATCAATTATCGTGCTTTAAATAGCTGGATAAATATTTATTGAATGGCATATTGAAGTTTATTAAATGATGTCTTGAATGTAAATGTTAAAAACCCAAACAAACCCACAAACCTTCCATAAAGTAGTTCAGAAATACCTTCTGCAGTGCAGTATCTCTGTTCAGTGTGTTGAAACAGAAGCTGCTATGCCTGGCACCTTGTGGCAGGAGGTTACTTTAAGCCTGACTCATCACAGGAGGAGGTTTTCAGTTTTTATTATTCATTAGTCTTTTCAGGTAGCACACCTAACAGTTGATGAAAAATCTGAAACTCCTGATGGTATCCTTTGGAATGGGAAGTGATTGTCCTCTGGTATCGTATTTTTTTCTAGAGTTATCAAACTCTAGTATGACATATTAAATCCAGAATAAAAATAAAATAATCCCTATTTAGGCAGTATATTTACTTACAGAAATTAGATAAAGTATGATAAGAAAGGCCGTACTGCGCTTAATGTTTTTGTAAAAACATAAGCATGAATATTAAGGTTATTAATATAATTTCCCAGCTTGTACTTTAAAGGTGATTTTTTTGTGGGAGAATTTTTATTTCGAGAGTAAAAAAAGGTACTGTGTAGTAAATATATTGTTTTAATACATGATATTTTAGAGTATCACTATAGAATGCAGTTGTATAATTGCTTGTTCAGTAAGGCTCTGTAATACTGTGTCATGTAAATGTTTTAGAGCTTTAAAATTCAAAGTCTCTTTCCATATCAAACAATGATCTTCAGTGGAGCATACTTTTAAGAATTCTGACTTTCTTTTAAGGTGTTTGAAGTAGTAGAGCGTGTTGAAGAATTAAGAAGAAAATGGCCTGTTGCCTGGGGCAAATTGGATGATGGCAGTATAGGTGTCGTAACACCTTATGCTGATCAGGTGTTCAGAATTCGGGCTGAACTTCGGAAAAAAAGACTGTCTGATGTCAGTGTAGAGAGAGTGCTAAATGTTCAGGGTAAGTAATAGTTATATGTCTCAAAGATATGCTAAGGAAGTGAAAAATGTGACTGGTGAACTTAAGTCTGACTAAATAGTCTTAAACCGATCAGAACAGAAGAGCGCTGTGATACAGCCCATAAAGACCAATGTATCAAAATGAAACTGGCGAGTATGCTGATGAGATGTTATTCCAACATTGAATACCAAAGCAATAAACTCATGGATGTGAGATTTATCTTTTTAAAAATTAAGTTCAAGCTTACTTAAAAAATAAATTGATTGATTGAAAAACGTGAAAACTGATGGGTTTTTACTGTAAGGGGGAAAAGAGTTCCAAATAAAAATGTGACAAGGCTTTAGTTGCAAAATGTTTTATTGATTTTTGCATTTGTGGAATAGACTGTAAAAAGGTGTCCACAAATTTAGGTATCTTGTTCCTGGAATCACATTGATAACAAGAATTTTGTGTAGGCGTAGCCTGTTGCTAGGTTGCACGTTTAGTCAGTAATAAACAAAGGAAGATCATAAAGTAACTGAGTGACAGTGAGTAAGTAGTATGTTCTATTTTTTCATGGTAGATATTCATGTGTATGAAAATTTTTAAAATATGAAACGAGAATGTCTAGAACTTTTTAAAGCCAGCATAAATAAATCCAAGATTTGTTATTCGCTGATTGGCAACGTTGTAAAGATGATTAGCATTTCAAGAAAGTTCTGGAGTGATTAATATCAAGATGAAAAATAAGTTTTTTAAAGGGGAAGTATTCTTGTAATAGAATATGCTATTTATAGTACATCTTGTAAAATTTTTAAATCTTATTATTCTTGCATAAAGGTCTTCATGTGAAGGTAGCTGTCAGTTCTTCAGAATATCTAGGTGTGAAATCTGGCTGGCAGGTGCAGTGGTCTGGTTGTGTTACTAGCAGAAATAACTACAATTATCTCAGACATTGTGTTTTGTTTCATTTTAGGAAAACAGTTTAGAGTGTTGTTTCTCAGCACAGTACGAACACGGCATACGTGCAAACATAAGCAAACACCTATTAAAAGGAAAGAGCAGTTACTGGAGGATTCAACAGAAGACTTGGATTATGGTTTTCTGTCTAATTACAAACTTCTCAACACTGCCATTACAAGAGCACAATCCTTGGTAGCTGTGGTGGGAGATCCTATTGCTTTATGTTCCATTGGAAGATGCAGGTACTTTATGTATGTTCCGTAGTTAATCAGGGCTAAGGATACTAGAAAACATGTTTATCTATGATTGATGGATTTAGGAAGATGATGCATGTTTCTTTAGGTGCCAAATAAGACACAATATATTTAAACCCTTAAGATAACTGTATAATGGAATTGAAATTCTTCACATTTATATCCATAGAAGTACCATAAAGATGGTAAAGCATTAGTTGTGCTCTAAACTCTTGCAGAGGCTTGAAGCTGCAGGCGTGATTTCCGCTTGACCACGGTGTGCTGCTGGAGCTCACCCCTCAGGCAGAGCAGGCAGTTGTAGCCCTGCGTAGACTTGAGCAGTGTTGGTCTATGCTGCAGTAATTCCTGCGATGCCATCGACCATGCCCCCTCTGGGGCTGGAAGCATGCACTTGTGCACAGGCTGCTCTGTCCCCTCATTAGTAAGCCTCGCTGAGAGGGAAGAGAAGGGACCTTGTTGTTGTTGTTGTTTGTTTTTCAATGATAGTGAAGACCACCACTAAAAGTGAGAGGCAGAGCATTTTAATATCCTCTATGGGTGGACAAGTCTGGCTTTTTTCGTTGCTTTTTGGTTTTGTTTTGTTCTGGTTTTATCTTCTTCTCCAGAGGCCCAGTGTCACCGTGTATAACAGCATACAGAGAAAAAGTGTGAGATACCTACCACCTGGTCATTGAAAAACTGTCTCTTAATGTGTTTATAGTTGCTCTAGTTTTCACTTGACAGTAACAATTGAAGATGCTTCATTTTATTTTCTAGTGTGGTTTTTTTTTGTATACCTGTTACAGTTTTATATATAAATAAAGGTAATATATAATTCGGAACTAAAAATTGTGATGTAATGTAGTATTTTAGAGTTGACTATTATGGCAGTTGTATGAAGGTAGATGGCTTGAAGACCACTAGATATGTTTTTATATGTCTTTATGACACTAGGAAAAAACTCGTTAAGATTTGAGTGAATTTACTTTTTATAGACCCAAATGAGGAAATGTGAAGAATGCGAAGAGATGTAAACACTGATGTTAAGGATACCAAGTTCTTGTTCTTCAAAGGTTTCTTTTTTGATGGAAGAGCTGAAATTTTGAGATGATCAGAGATAAACCCTGAGGCTTATTTCTCGAAGAGAGAAACACTGCACTGACTACATTATTAAAATAAAGCTAAAAATACGTATTAGTCAGTTGTTATATCTATGTTGCATTCTACTTTCCTGAGCAGTGTTGTTCTACTGTATTGAAAATGGATGTGGTTTTCAAAGATGAGAGTTGAAAAACCCAAATGGAAACCAAGCTTTTGTTCACTGCATTTATGAAAAATATAACCTGAATTTAACCACTTATCTGCTAGGGTCTTGTCAAGGGTATTAGTATATTAATACCGTGATCGGTTCTAAAATGCTAATAACATTTTTTAAAAAGAAATAATGGTTGTGATTTTATTTCACTTTTCTCATGACCTGTTTGGTTTTTTTAGACGAGATCTGGTTTATGTAACTGCTGAGAAAGAGCTCTGCACCTCCTGAGCACTTGATCCACAGATGATGAGTGTCTGTTACAGTCTGCTGGTGCAGTCTCTAGTTCATTAACTTACACTGCAGAGATACATGACTTAGGTGTAGAGGTTGCCATGCTGTGCTGACTGAGATTTCCCTTACTGCTTGTTCAGAAATTACTCTTAGTGGATAAATTTTGCTTCTCTTCCCTACGCTGGGGTTCAGGATGTGCAGTGTTACCTAAGTCAGAGGGTTAGTTAATCCCTGGTTAGTGTAGCTAGCACCTAGGACCATTATTGGTTCTCTAACCACCTGTCTAAATGCAGCTTGGGTTGGAGAATGACCATGTGCCTTATTCTCTCTAAATCCCAGGGAGGAAGATAATCTCTTGAATTTTCACATTAAGTCTGAGTGTTGACATTTCAAATTAGATACCCAGAGGGAACCCAGTTTTCACATGTTGGGGGGGATCAGCAGTTTCTTCAAGTATGGCTCCTTCAAAATATCCAAAATAGGACAGGCAAAAACTTATAAAATCAAAGTGTAGGCTGTCAGCATGGTACGTAGGTTACAGTGTTGGCAGTTACAGATTGAGTTTGCCTTTTGAAGACCAGCAGCTGTTTATATATGTATAGCTGTTCAAAATTACAAAACAAAAAGATAATTAAGAAACAAGAAGCACTGGAGCTTTATTAAGATGTATCTCAAGCTTTCCCCTTAATACACCATTGTCTTGTTTCACTGAATAATTGAACATTCACTCTTTGAAAATAGTGCTGGAGGGGCTCAGGCATGCTGCTAGAAAGATGGTTCTTTTTTAGTACAACAGGAGTATAGAAGTCTGAAAGAAGTGACATTTCATTAGGAAAAACAGACCTCAAAAAAGTTTAGAGAGTACTTGAATTTTATAAATATTCTAATACCTGTCAAAATGAGTCAGGACTCTGTAATGATAGTTGTAGAGAGCTTTGTGAAGTATGCCCAGGGTAATCATTACATTTCTGTGTGTTACAATCGGACTAGACAGGGCTGTTTTGGCAGACACTCCCTTTAAACTCCAGAGCACACTGTAAGACAGAGACAGCAGTATTTTATTCTCTGTTCTTACACCCCAGTACAAGTGTTCCATGTGTAGAGAGACTGCTGGGGGCATTTTAAGCAAAAGTGGCTGGGTCTCAGTGGATTTGTGGTACTTGGCAGAAGGTTTGGTGGCTGAATTGATTAATCAGAGGGAGGTCCATCATTAAAGCATCCCAGTGAAGTATTTCATTTTGGTTTTTAATCCTCACTTAAAACCTTGCAAGATATATTTGCCTTACAGCGAAGTGCAGAAAAAGGACCATCTTGCATCCTGAATTTTAAAAGAGCATTTTGTATTTCTATAAAATCACAACAGAAGATGGGCTTTTAGGGAAAAGTCTTTTGAATTCTTAAATACATCAGTAACATTAGAGTATTCTTGCAAGAAAGACATTTATACTTTTCCACAAAGCCAGCTACTCAGCAAAACATGACACTGCTGTTAAAATTAGTGTGCAGCAATCTCTCATTTTACAGGTTTTGGGGATGTAACAGTGCTTGCTCATAGGCCGGACCTTATTATTGAGGGGTGAACTAGAATGAGTTAGAGTCAGCACACCTTTAAAATAATGGTCTTTTTAATACTTTTTCAGTAACTTTCATTACTCTTGATTTTTTGAAAGAGAACAGCTCAATCGGGTTTCTTTTAAAGTGACCTCTTCAGAACTTATGGAAATATCTTTTAAGCTTAAGTAACTTCACCCAGAAAGTTCTTTTGGCATTAAAAAAAAAATAATTTTAAGTGTAAAATTTTTGTATAGATACTGCTTTGGATGTTAAAAATATGAAGACTTTTTTAATAAGCAATAGAAAGACGTGTCATGAGAAAGCAGAAGACAGGTAGGAATGTTCTTTTGTTAAATGGTTTAAATAATTCCTTTACCCTCCAAAAAGTTGAATACAGAACTGTCATGGGGAAAGTCATGTGTCATATGATGGTTGTCTTTCTGGCTTGAAATTTCTTCTATATGTCATAGAAATACCTGACACGCAATAAAATTTACGGTTTGATTTGTTTCCCACCAGGGGATCCCAAAGGCCCTCTAGATACTCCTGACATGTTAATCTTCACGTAGCTCTGAAGTGTTTCACAAGAGTAGTTTTGAGGGTGTATCTCAACTTTGGTATTTGTGACACTGGAATCGAATGATCTGCCTACATTCGTAGAATCGTTTTGGCATCTTTTGGGACTGAGAAGCTATATGATCCCTGTGACTCTGAGCTTTAATAAATTCCATAAATCGCATGCTTTCCAGAATTTTAAGCATTGTGTTCGCTCTGTTTGGTTTGCGAGAAAAAAATTCCAAGTTCGACCTGTCCATGACATTAATATTAAATGTGATATACAGCCAGTGCTGCGATCTGGTATGCATGGGCAGACCCATGTGCTCATTTTAAATGACTGGGGAGCTTTGCATTATGCTGTGGGGTTCAGATGCATGGATCAGGTTGCAGGATGGATGACTTCGTGTGTAAAACAAGTGCATGAAAAATAAAGATGCCACACAGTTATATTAAATCTGTTTTAATTTTAAGAACAGCCATCGAGCCTTACTTCTTTTTATTGTTTCTAAAAATTGTTTCCGTAGGAAATTTTGGGAAAGGTTTATTGCCCTATGTCATGAGAATGAAAGTCTCCACGGTATCACATTTGAACAGATCAAAGCTCAGCTGGAAGCTCTGGAGTTAAAGAAAACTTACGTGTTGAACCCACTGGCTCCTGAGTTTATCCCCCGAGCTCTGCGGCATCAACATTCAGTGAATACCACCAAACAACAGCAGTCACCACCGAAGGTAAGGTTTTACTGATGATGCATTTTGTCAGAAAGTGGAAGTGAACATAGAAATAAATGCCTTTTGAGAAGTGATATAAAAGGTTTATGGAACAAGCTGTTTGTTCTAAAATGGCATCAATGCAATCAGATATGAATGCAAATTCCAGAGGATATTGCTATGTTTAGCAGTGTAGCTTGGGATTGTCCAAGCCTTGTTTCCTTACTAAAACATGTACCTTGGGTCACTCTGGCATGTTCACTGGTTGTGTTGCAATGACCCTGCTGAACTTCAACCATGGATCTTGGCCTCAGTATTTAGATAAGCCAAAGTTAACCCTCTGAACACAAGACAATCCCTATCCCCGGCAGCCTGTGCTCTGACTGTACCCTGAGAAACAACAGGTTGATACAGATGGTGGCAAGAGTATAAGGAAACAACAAAATAATAGCCAAAAGCGATTCGGTTTAATCTAGAAGTAACATTTAAAATTCAGAAGACCAGATTTCATTAGCATCAAGGTGGCAGTAATTTTATCAGCTGTTTTTGTAAAAGCAAGTAAAGAAGTGATGAAAATACATAGCTTCCTTAGGATGATAAAGAATAACACTATATTTTGGAGCTTTTTTTGGGGGATGACATTTTAGTAATTATATTTTAGTAGTTCTTTGTAGTTAATTTCAAAGTCATCTGAGTTATAATTTAATTAAATTTAAATTGTGTTTAGAGATGCAACTAAAATGCAGGTTGTCAGCTTTGTGATGAATGCTGTTGTACAAGAAGGAAGAAACGTATGTATCTTCCATAGCTTTGCATTTTTGTTGCAGGCTGTATCATTTAAATGAAATTTTTACAACAGGTTTTTTAACTTCAACAGTACAAAAAAAAAAAAAGCCTTCCCTTTGGCAGTCCTTCCCAAAGAGAGTTTCTAAATGAGAACATTTGGTTTCTTCATCAAGATGCATTACTTTCTGAAACAAACACCAGATTTCTAAAGCATCTAGTCATGTGTCAAAACAGTAGGCTTACAGAAGACTGCGAATTAAAAAATTATTGTATTTAAAAAGTCATTGCTGCACTCTCATTTTTCATGACTGCATCACCCCTGAATGCATTTTCTTTAATGATAGAATGTGACTATTAATATTTTTGTTTCCTAAAATGAAAGAGGAGTATTTGAAAATGCAGGTATAGTACATTAAAAAAAGCAGGGCTTGGGGGAAGTGAGAGTCTTGTGAATAGACTGTTCAGTTTATTTTTCTTCCAGTTTGTCGGTAAACTAAGCACATGTGCTGTAGAAATCAGAAGAGACACTTTTAAACTGCCAGCACTGTATTTTCAGATCTGTATTTAAGATCTGAAGTGTTTTAACCACCTATATCATAATTATGATAAAGTCTCTTTCCTCTGTATGTAATTGACAGCTGGCATGTGCAGTAACAGAAGTAAAGCGAGCAGGTAATACTCAAACACACACAGAAAATGGCTGTGATAAGTGATACATTTCCCTTTGCTCAAGATTTAAAAGCAGATGGTTAGCTTTGCTTATTTTTGACCTCTTAAGTACAATATTTAACATCAAAAGATGGAAGATTAAAAACCTAGTGCTGGTGTATTTTGTAGTGAAAAAATGAGAAGAGCCTCCGATACAGTATTTTGTGGTGAGTTCACGGACATCTGTGGAGTTCAGGGCTTGTTTTTCCGCATGCAGGGAAAGGTGATTTTTGTAAAAACGGCATCTTATTCAGCAGAATTGCTCTTGGATGTATGTAAAGGCATTAAAAACCTCCTTGCTTGTTTATTTTTTAAAGAAGGAAAAGAGTTTCAGTCTTGTCTCTCTGAGAAGCAAACACTAATACGGAACTGGCTAGCGGTGGGCTGCTGTGTTTCCTGGCAGCCCTGTCTGTGAGGGCATCTGCCTTCACTTGTGTTTGTGTGGCTTGGCTGGGGATGGTGGAAGGGCGGACAGAACAGCAGATTTGGATAGGCACAACCTTTATTAGAGGTGATGATGTGGAAATAGAAAGTTTTCAGAAGTCGGAGCTTCCCGCAGGGTAGTTAGCGTACGGTAAATTAGGCTCTGAATTTTACGACTCTGCCTACCTCCTGCTCACTGCCTGTGCTCCAGCTTTTCGGCCTGAATTCAGGCACTTAATCGGGATGCATCATCGTCCTCAATATTTTATACAGTCAGTGAGGACCACAGGTCTGATTAAGTCTCTGGAGAATACTCTCTTCTCCTGCCTGTTGACTAAAGGGGGATCCTGAGAGTGACAAGACTGTTAGCTGCCTGAAGTCACCTAGATCTTGGTCTGAGTTTACTCTAAGTGCCTTTATGTAATGTGGATTTTTATACTCTGAAGGTGGAGCAAGTTTTTGGAGGAACCTGAGTGTATCTGTGTTCCAAGGCTTTCAGTTGCCATCAGCTGAAGTGTAGGTTTAGGTATTTTGTAGATGGGTAGAGAAATGGTCCTTGATGTGGAAATCTTTGAGAAATTATAATGGTTAAGTTAATAACAGATACTGTAAAGTCATTAAGCCATCAAAACCATAAAAGGAAAAAGACAAATGAAAGCCGGCATCTCCTTTTCTCAACTTATGAATGGCCCCAGTTGACTTACATTTACCACTCTGATGTCCCTACATGCTGAAGCTCCTGTTCAGCAGGCCTCTTATTCTTACCAGTTTATGTGATTATTTGCTATTTAAGTTTTAAAAATAAAATATAAGTATGGTAGGTAGAACAGAGATTTGTTAGACTTCTGCACATACAGCTTGATGCTAACTGGCAGCATAACAGGTACAGAAATGTCTTGTACTAACCATGAGTGATTAAGGCATGTAGCTCCTCTGCATTTTTAGATTGAATCTTGCTCTCTTTAGTGAATAAACAGGTTTCTTTTGTTTAAGTACTGCAAAGAAAAGCAATTATTATTTTATTTTTAAATAATTCATTTTTAAAACGAGAGGAGAATTCAGGGACCAGTTCTTTAATCTGGTTTATGCATGAGTCAACATTGTCAAACAACCTGTCTTTGTACCCTGACAAATTTGCTCAGACTGCTGGAAAACTGCCTAGACTTATCTCCTGGGCAAGAAAAGTTTTGCAGCATCAAAGGGTTTTTAGATTTATTTAAAGTTTGTGAATGTGCTTAGGTCCAGATTAAGTAAGGTTTTCCTATCCTGCAAATGACTTGAGAGCATATTGGCATTTGAATGTGTGCTCACAGTTTATGAATATTAACTGATTAGCTGATGCTATGAACTCCTGAGCATGTAGGAGGGATAACTCAGTTCTGCTAACCTCCTTCTCTAATGTACAATTCACCAAGGAGAAACAGTCTCCCCAGAGTACTCTGGATCTTGGCTCTACTATATTGTGCTTTTGGGGGAGTAGTCGCAAAGCGACCAAAGTCCAGAAGCAGACACATGAGATGGGGTAGGGAGGCAATGTCTAATGAGGCTGAGTGAGCAGTTGGGTAAAACTGGTGGTGGCTACTTGGTCTCCAAGGTTCTTGAGTTGAAACCTGGAGAAGAAAATGGATCGTGCTGCCATGGAAGAGGAGTACTGAGGGTTATGTTAGTACTGGGTGTTGCTCCTAAAGGAAGTGAGACAGCAGGAAATAAAATGGTGAGAAAAGAAACTCAAAGTAGCTTGCTGTACCTCTCTTTGCATCTGAAAACGGGCCTTGGGAGAGAGTATCCCCAAAGGGACTGTAGTGACCCACTTCTTAGTTAAATTAACGGTATTTAATGTCCAACTTCATGAATTCATAGTCACGTGATGGAACTAGTCAGTTGAACGTGTAAGAATAAGGTATTGGGCTAACTTCTTTCAAACTCTATTTTGTATTTAATTATAATGTTCACTTGAAATAAAAAGCTTTGGATTACATAAGAAGCCAAAGCATTACTATTATTGTTTTTCCCTTTAAAGGGCAAGGTCCATCACCATAACCAGAATGACCATTTCCCACCTGATGGAATTGGTAAGTATCTCTGCTGTTACTGAAGGAATTCCTCTGAGCTCACACTGATTTGCTTCAGTGAAGTTGATACTCATTTTATGTCAAATTACTATCTGGTCTGTTCTCTATTTGAAAGTCATTTACTTCTTGTGTGCATTTGGGAAACAGGTTATAGACTGTTAAGTGGACATTAGGTATTTCTGAGGCTATCCCTTTACAGGTGTTGTGCACACTGACTTTAGAGCCTTAACACAGCATTGTTGTTGGCCTCTTAAAAATGGCTGTGTTTAAAATTCGTAATGTAAAATACTCTACCAGTGTATTTGCACTGTAAGGGTTAAGACGTATATTGCATCACCTCTTTTATGATTTGCTTCGAACTTGTGTTGTGCTGTCATATATCCAGATATTACTGATCATACTTTTGCAAGGTAGCATGCAACAGCTTAATAATTTTGTTATTAATTTGAAAAGGCATTGATTTAAAGCTTGTCTTCCCTGCTAAAGAAGGGAGCATGAATCTAGTTTTTGATGCAGTGTTTAGCAGCTGCTCTGACTGTCAGCATATTTAATTGATTTGGGACATTCTTAGATTAATGCGGTTACCAGCTACTTGTTTCTCTGTATCTCAACTCGTATTTTCTGCCTCTTCAAATTTTTGGAATGGGATACGGGATTTGATTAATGCTTTCTCTCAGTATATCAGACCTATGGTGTTAGAGTTGCACTCATGCGTTATAAAGATAGATACTATTAAGATGAAAAAAGAAAGAAAGAATCTTCATATTCTTTTTGTGTATATATCTTCTTTTTTTTGTATTTAGATATATTTTTTTTCTTTCTTTTCAGTTCAGCCCAATCCTTCTGTTCTAATCGGAAATCCTATCCGAGCATATACTCCTCCCCCTCCTCCTCTGGGACCTCACCCCAATCTGGGGAAATCTCCAAGTCCTGTTCAAAGGATAGATCCACACACTGGGACAAGTATTCTATATGTACCTGCTGTCTATGGAGGAAATATGGTTATGTCTGTGCCTTTGCCTGTAAGAATTAATTTTCTGTTGTTCCCCCCACCCCGTTATTGTATGTACAAAAAATGAATGGCAAAATCAGTTAGTGAATATTTTGCAAGCTTTTTCAGCACTTTACTTCAAATATGTGGGCTTAGCTGGCTCTAGGAGTGGCTGTGCAGAGGACCACCAGAAAATGAGGACTTAAAAACATTGCTCCTGCAAATAACTCCAGGCAACCTAAAAAAGCAAGATCGTGTTCATGTAATTTGGTGTATTTTCTGAGCTCTAGGTTTAGGCACACCAGTGGGATCTGTCTCATCTGACTTGAGATACCTGCATCTGAATTAATTGCCCAGTCCAGTTCTTAATCATGGGAGAGACATAGGTGATTCAGACAGAGCTTGTTTCTCTTTATTGGCTTCATACAGTTTAAATTACTAGCTTTGGATGTCTGCAGTGCAAGGTATCTGAAGTGAAGTGATAAGAAAAATAAGCATAATGGGATGTTTTCCTCTTCCAGAACCTCATAGCAAACCGTTTCCTTTCCAATCCTTTTCCTTAATGACATTTGAGAACACAATGAAAATCCCTAATCAGGTCTTTCAGGCAACATTTACGTATGGAATTTTGCATTACAAATCGAGCTACCTCACCAAAACTTACACAAATGAAAGAAGCAGTCTCTGCTTTATTTTTAACCTCCACACTCACATATTCCAGGAGGAGAATTTGGGGGGAAAGAACAAAGGCTGCATAAGTGATGGTGTGGAGTAACATGTGTGTGTTGTACACAACTCCTGAGGACACGCAGGACATGGAACCCACACATGCAGATGTGTTTAACACCATTTGTAATGTCAAACATTGGCATATGCTTAATTTGTTTTTTAATAATTATATATGTCCTCTATTGTAATTTAGGTTATGGATGCTCTATAGGGGGCTTGCTGTAGAAACTCTGGTTTCAGTTGTATGTCTTAGATCAGCTGGCAGCTACAGATTGGTTTTCTTTGCTAGGTCAGGGAGTTTTCCTTTTTCCTAGCTTACTAGAAATCTGCGTTTGATGGATAAATTTAAATGCAATGAGAAGGCCAGCAGCTGTATCTTTTTCTTGCTTGCTCACATTAAATTAATATCAAACCAAGATAATTTTAAAAGTTGTGTCTTAATCTTCCAAGGTTAATGTATTTTTATGTATTTCCAATGAAAAGAAATTTGTTAAAAATAAGTATTTTGAGCTCACCTTCCCTGAGGATGGATTTTTTAAAATAATTAAGTGGAAAGACTGAGGTACTAATGAGACAGCTGCTTTCTGGAGATGACTTGAGATTGTACATATGCCATAGTAGCCTAAAGCTAAAGTTCAAAGTACACATTTCAAGGGCAAATACTAATTTAAAAAAAGAATTGCATGAAAGTTGTTACACTAAAAAACAGGTAGGGACTGAAGTAAAATGTGTTTATTACATACGTAACAGAAAATGGTCTCTTTGCTCTGTTTAAGGCAGTTTCCATATCCAAAGTAAAAACATGAGGAGGTTGTCTTCTGTCATCAGTAAAGGATGCTTTGTCAGCCTGAGTGTTGATGATTACTTTCCCTGCACTCTCCTTTTATTCATACACTTTCCTCCTTTTAAGAAATTCCCTACAGGGCAAGATTGAACTAATTTGATCCAGAGCTGTCTTCCTTTGCATTCCTTTTAGGAATAAAATTTAAAATGTTGTAAAAATTCCTGACTTTTTTACATGCTTTCAGGAGGTCGATTTTACTTCAAATATTTAGGAAGGTGATCTGCAATACATGTGTCCTGTAGCGTAGACACTTTGGAGTGGCCCTGTCATTCTTAACATGTGGGTAGTCTCTTGATTCTACCAATAGCTGTGTTAACTTCCCTAAGTGTCGTGTGGGCGCAGAGGTACGGTACGCCCGCTCATTCTGTGTTACGAGATCACAACACTGGGTGCTAAAGGGACCATAAGGAATTCCTCAGGTTAGAGTCTTTTATGTTTCACCCCTCTTTTAACTAGTTCCTTTTAACTAACAGGAGAAAGGGATTTATTTTCTTGAACTTCACCCGCTTCTATTTATTTAGAGAAGAGATGAATATGAAGTTTACTAAAATAGAATTTGTCCATCAGTCTTCTCTCTCTGAATTTTGAAACCACTGAAGCAAGAATGGGTTTTGATACCAAATTTTTCGCCCAGGGTAGTCCTCCAAAATCTTTGCTCTTTGCCCATTGCTGCTAGGCCTGCCCTTACTGCTCTGCCTTTCCAGCACCACCTGTAGTTGTGTGTTAGCGTGTCAGGTCATTCTGATGCATGGAAAACGGTTTGTTACTGATGTAATATCAGTGTGCTGGTTACTTTGCTTTCTTTAATGTACCTTACAGATTGCATCTTTTGTTGTTTTTTAATTATGTAGGTACCATGGACGGGGTATCAGGGTAGGTTTGCAGTTGACCCTCGAATCATTACTCATCAAGCAGCTATGGCATATAATATGAACCTGTTACAGGCACATGGGCGTGGGTCTCCTATACCTTATGGCCTGGGACATCATTCACCAGTTAGCATAGGACAACAGCAGCAGCTTCAGCATCAAGACAAGGAGCAACATGAACAAAGTCGAAATGGTTAGTTGCTGAAATTGCATTGCAAGTCAGTTTTGTTTTGAGGGAGTGTTTACTTGAAATAGAGTATTTTGAAAGGGCTTTTTTTTCCCTTTCTCTCTTTCGCATGAAATTGAGGGATCTACAGACTTGAGGAAATAACATGTGATTTGCCATTACGAATAGAATAACTAAGATATTGTGAGATTCAGAGGAAGAAGTAATCAAAGTTGGGGTGTGTGTTTCTGAGGGTATAATTGGTCTGTCTGTCTTCTGCAGTCCAGTGGTAACTACTGCTGATGTTATTTGTAATTAACTTGGAGGAACTACTTAGTGATGATTAATGAACAAAGTGCAGAGATGGAAGGAAAGGTGTTGTTTGGGTAAATTATATTAAATGTCTATGATGCTGTAAATGCTATACAAATAAGTCTAAATTTTCATGTGTCTGGAAAAAAACCCTCTCAAAATAAAAACTTTTCCATTGGAACGAATTAAATAAATTCTTAAATGTTTTTAGGTAAAAGTGAAAACACTGCAGGACCTGAAATCAGTAAAATTCGAACACCTGAGAAGAAGCCTGTAGAATCCAAGCAGGTGGGTTTGCCTTGGTTGGGTTTGGTTTTGGTTTTCGGTTTGGGTTTTTTGTTTGTTTGTTGTTTTTTTTTTTGTTTTAGGGTTTGGTTTTGTGGTTTGGTTTTTTTTTAATATTCCCTCTTTTAATGAATTTATTTGTCATTGACGTGTGTTTTGTTTGGGTTTTTTAATGTGAATTTTAAAAGTTTTTAAATTTTCTTTTTCTAGGTTGACTTAGAAGCAAATTCTCAGAATAGAAGCCCAGAGTCACGTTCCAGTGTTGGTTACGCTAATGCTAAATTTCACCGCAAAGATAATCTTAACCCCAGGCAGCTGAACCTACATCTCACCCCACCCCACTCACAGTATGCAGTTCCCAACCGCCACTTCCAGCACGTGTCACAGATACCAAGGCACCCGTATCCTCTACAACAGCAGCAAAACCTTTTAAGTCAACAACAAAATCATTTGCCCGAACAACAAAACCAAATGCCACCCCAACAAAGCCAGGTAGTTCAGCAGCATAATCATTTGAATCAGCAGCCTCCACAACCTTCGCAGCTTTCCCCTGCTTACCAGGCAGGCCCCGGCCAATCTTTTCTTAATAATCCAATTCCCCACCGACCACATTCTCCTGCTGTAGATGCTGTGATTTCAGAACAGCACCCCCCACCTATGTTACAAGAAGTCAATAATCCTTTGAGGCCTATTGCACAGCACAACCCTGTTCTGCCATCCCACTTGAACAACTTCATTGAAGAGAATCCATCAGGAATGCCCTTAGGGGAGACTTTAGGTAGGTGACTTTCCTTTATTTAAATTCAGAGTGTGCAGTTATAACTACATTGAAGTGAAAATGAAGGAGGTATTTACCTTTTCAGGCATATTGCTCTGAATTGGGTCATTGTTGGGTTAGTTTCCATAAGTAATGTCATTGAGCATAATTTGCTGCTTGAGGCATGTTTGAATATTCAGCACTTTATTAGAAGATTCATGTTTATATGATTTTTCCATATGATTTAAATAACCAGGTTATACACTGCGATGCAGTTAGTAGGCCCAAGAATATACTGTATAAAAAGTATTATTTTTTTTCTGACATAAAGATCTTTAAAAAGGGGCATTAGATAAATTTTTTTTTTAAAACTATTTTTATAGATCGTATGCATGGAAATGTAGCTTTGGAAACAATAAGGCAGCAACAACAAGCCAGGTTACAGCAATGGAGTGAACATAATGCCTATCTCAGTCAAGGCACTATTCCATATCAACACCATCACCATCCTCATCTACCACATCTTCCTCAGCAACCAATTGGATTGCATCAACAGCAGCAAGTTAGGGCAAACTGGAAACTTGCCAGTAATACAGAAGATGAAACAGAGGCAACATACTCAAGGTATTTGTTTACTGAGTCATCAGAGCTTGTATAAAATTGAGCAGTGGGCACCTATCTGTAACACTGTGATCAAGTGCAAGACACTTAAAGGTATTGCTTTTTGCTGCTGTTATTATGAAGGTTAAAATAGTTGGCAGGCTGACTTACAACTATGCTTTTATTATGTGTTATACTTTATTCTGTTAGTATATTGGGTAGTAAAGCTGTAGTGGAAAAAATACTTTTATGGAGCTTTTCAGTGCTATATTTATAGAATAAAGAATGGCTAGAGAGTTAACAACCTTGTGTTTGTAAAAGAGGTGTCTGAGTGTAGTTAAGGCCTATTTAAGTTGTAAATTCTTCAAATTGAATTAGCAGTCTCAGATATATGTGCTTGAAAAGAAACAAACCCCACCCCAAACACTGCTGCCCAATAAACCCCAAACTTTTCTTCATTTTCAAAAAGCCTTTGCTTTTAAAAGCAGATTTAAAAAACCAAAACACTTATATTTGAGATGGAGCATTAGGGGGCAAGAAAGTAAGCTGTTGTACGTAAACAGAAAGATGGTTCCAGTGGTCATCAGCTTTAATCACGTATATTGTAAAGGCTGGATTTTTAAATTGCCTCTGTTTACTGTCATCTCCCACTATGCTTTATTTTCCATCTTGTTTGCTATAGCCATGATAAAGTCTCTGAATGCTCTCTTACCTGACTCTGTGAAGTGTTGAGTTGAATATTCTTGACCTTTTGAAGAAGTTTGGAAGTATACTGTGCAAGTGAGGGGAAGCCCTGATTGGTCTGGTTTTTGCTTTTTAAGGGGTTAAAATTTTCTTTAACTATGTGAAGTTTTTTACTTTGTGTAATAAAGCAGGAAATCCTTACCTTAGTTGTCTCTTAAGAGATAACAAAAAATTGATTCTTCTGACTGAAAAGGAAATCTCAAGAGTTATTAAAACTTTGAGATGATTCAGGTAGGTATTTCATCCAATTAATCTTCTTGTGCCTAATTTCTGATTGCTCACAGTCATATCCTTTGAAGTTAGGGTCAGTAAGCGCTAAGATGAGTATATTTAAATTCAGTGTTTTGTGCTTTGAGTTTTCTCAACCTCAAGAAGAGTAGGATTTCAGCAAAACATTTTTTCTTTTTCTTGATACATTTATTCTGTCAATACAGATTCCAGGATTTGCTCAGAGAACTGTCACACCGTGATCAAAGTGAAAGTCGGGACTTAGCTGAAATGCCACCCCCTCAGTCAAGACTGTTGCAATACAGACAAGTTCAGCCCAGAAGCCCACCAGCACTCCCTTCTCCTTCCTGCAACTCTAACCACAGCGGTCACTTTCCTAACTTCACTGAAAACAACAGAGACATTGAAATACCCAGTAACCCAGCATTTCAGCAGCATTTACCCCAAATATACAATCCCCCTTTCTCAATGCCATCTGAACATATAACCCCATCTCCCTTGAAATACCTGCAGCCTGATGGATCGTGGACTTACGCTAACCTACAGCAGAATCACCTTATGGGGCAGGGCTTTCATTATGGTATACCTCCATTGCCCCATAGGTCACAACAAAACCCTTTTATACAAATACAGAATCATCAGCATGCAGTTGGTCAGGAGCCATTTCATCCACTTACATCTCGAGCAGTATCTGCTTCTTCGCTCCACAGCTTAGAAGAGGTAGGCATTTTTGTCTGTGTATGTAATTGTCACGTCATTTTAATATAAAATTATATTGTGAAGTGGCCATGAATGCAAAATACCTGACATATTAAAAGCTCACACTGGGAATTTCTGTGAGGTAAAAATTTTCTCTACGGCTTCTCTGTTCACCCTGTGTATATTAAGGGTTCTCATCACTGCAGGTGTAACATTTTCCCTACTAAACAGGAGGTCTTGGCTTTCAGAGTTTTTGTGCAATCATTGCTCTATTATCTGCATGTCATTTGCCTGGAATGCAAATTAACCACACCCCAGGTGCAACGTCATGAAATGACTCTCTGGAAAGTCAGCTTGAATCAGCCAACCAGTTGGCTTGGTGCTAAACTGCGAATATGGTTGAGTTACTTTTCATACAAACTTGAGACCAAAGCAGTACAGTTTTCTTAGCATGGTACAAAACCTGATTTAATAAATCCCACCTGGCCAGAGTTAATTCTGTGTAAAGCTATCCTGTGTATTTTGGGGGCTCAGAGTCTCAGAAATCATTGCGGAGGTATCCAGCTGTGCTGCATGAATCTGGGTCCAAACCCTGCCACACCAGAGCTGGCTCTATCCCTCTCAGTCTTTTCCTGTTCTGGACTCTAAGGATGCAGACTATGCAAGCACATACAACTAGGACAGGTCATGTTTTGAACAGGAGTTTTTAATCCCTGTTGGAATCCAGAGCGCTAAGGAGTGAATGATATGTAGACATGGAGTATGCTGAAGCCAGGTCGTATTCCAGGAATGTCAGAATTGATATTCTCAGATAATCTTGCACTGACTGGATGTAATCCAATGTTTGTACATAAAGTTAAGTGGCTTGTTCTGTGATGCATTTCTGTCCAGGTTTTTACAGAAGCTGTGGGGGTATCCCTCCTCATCACTATTCCACGTAATACGTATTTAAGTGTCTTTCCACTTTGAAAATAGAAAATATTTAGTTTAATGTGCCTGAGCAAAATAACTAATATTGAATTCCAGTTCATTTTACAAATTTCTGTCTTACACAGATGCAGAGATGTTAATGGCGTCCTCAGGCCCAGCTAGAGCTGTAGTAAGATTTGGTTTTATAGACATTTTAAAATTCTGTGTCTTGGTCCATTAAGCCATACCACCTTGTATAAAATCTAATACTTTATGACAACAGTTAATGCCGTCAGTACAGCGGGACATAGGAACAATGGCTTTTCAGCAGTAATAAACTAATAAATATTCCTGCAGAGTTTGTGACAGCTCCTGCTATCTGAAGACAAATAGAGTGAGCCTTTATGTAATTAGTGCATTTTGGTTTAGTTCTTATTACTTCTTCCTATCAAAATATGTGACAGAAATGCCAAATGCAGTAAAAGTGTTACAAGACAGAGACTTGCATGTAAAGTTTGCAAGACTGCTAGTTCAGCTGGTAGGTAGGACTGAATATACAAAGAAATCAAAATGCAGTTTTAGGTGTATTTGTAACAGAGATCCCTCATATAGGCAGGTGTCAAGGAAGATGTCATGACTTTTGGTGTCCTTACTCAACTGTTTTCTCAATCACTATTTATAAAACTGATCATTGACTTGATACTTGAAAGCTTTTGCGTATGTTTAGTCAAACCAGATTTGAACTGCCTATCAAAGGGAATACTTAAGTTATGCCGTCTGGTCCTGTACTTGCAAGTGTCCAGAACTTTGATAACTTCCTGCTTACCAAAATTGCCCGTTAAACTCAATAAAAAGTATGCTTTTTGGGTACGATTCAGGCAGTAATTTCTGAATTTTGGTTTTTTTGTTGTTAAAGAATATCCTCAAGAGAGTCAAGTGACGGGATATCTTGAGTGCGGTTCCCTTGATATATCATAATAGTATCACAGCTATAATGAGATATTACAGTTTTCTTTCATGCACTGTTTTTTCCCATCTGTTTTTTGTGGATCATATAATAACAATATTGGGGCATTGCAAGCAAGTTATTCGATGTTTACTTAGCTAATTTTTAATGACATTTCATTAGATGTTTACTTTTTGCCTTTACCAAGTGTAGATTTACTTCTGTGACTTCCATTACTTGTGCTCTTGTTAGTACAGTGCAGAAGGAGGCAAATATTGTGGTAGGTTTTTTTGTTTTGTTTTTAATAAACAAACTGTAATACAACAGGCTTACTTTGCGTCTTGAGAAAGTTTAGAGGCTTCTTAAACCTGAACTCTTGAAGTCACCAGGTTCATGAATGGAGCCCCTGCCATTTTAATCTACATGATCTACAGGGTTTATGGAAGCAAGTAATTCCCGTGGTTTCAGATAAAATTCTCTGCATTATTTTTCCTGAGGATGTGCACTTCTCCAGAGTGTATTTGTTTTGTGTGTACGTACACAAAATCCAATACACAAATGTATCAAGCTTCCCCAAATCCTGGTGTTCAAGTCACTCATTTGTTCTATGGAGACTAAAAGCCATTTTTTTCCTCTCTACGTTGTAATTGAACATTTTCTCTTGCTCTTCTCTTTCTGTGCTTCCTTTATAAATGCTGGG
Organism: Phalacrocorax carbo; assembly: GCF_963921805.1. Lineage (NCBI taxonomy): Eukaryota > Metazoa > Chordata > Aves > Suliformes > Phalacrocoracidae > Phalacrocorax > Phalacrocorax carbo. Next base: position 5,997,754 of record NC_087528.1, read on the forward strand.
TATCTTCCTCCTCACTGTGTGATAACGTCTGCCACGTAGGAGTGTAAGATGTAAAGATTGATAAGAATTAAGGAACTTCAGTTGATGGTCTTTGCACTTCCTCTAAAATTCTGTGTCCGTTTTGTGTGATTATAGCACATTATCGGTGACTGCAATATACAAAATATAACTTGAAACATCGATTTTTTTTTCTAAATGCAAAGGACTTTAAAAAAAAATATTTTTCATAAGGCATTGCAGGGAAAAAATTGGATGAAAAAATGGTGTTTGGTACATGCGGTTAAATAAAAGGAGCAAAAGGCCTTTTTTGTTTTGTTTTTTTGTTTGCAGTATGAACCAAGAGGACCAGGCAGGCCGTTGTACCAAAGAAGAATTTCCTCTAGTTCAGTCCAGGCTTGTTCTGAAGAATTAAGCACTCCTCAAGAGAGTCTTGGTCAGTGTAAAGAGCTTCAGGACCACAGTAATCAGTCATCTTTCAACTATTCATCACCCGAGTTGTGGGTAAACTCCTCCTCATCTGCCCCGTACCCAAACATTCCATGCAATGGAGCCAACAGAGCAGTTCCACCGCGGGAGTTGTTAGGTAGGTACAGACTTGATCTTTGCTTCTCTGCTGCCCTCTCCACTCCATCAAGTAGTCTGTTTGAGTTGGAGTGAGCAAGTCTAAATCAGAGTTGGATTTTTTTTTTCTTTCCACAAAATGTTTGCTGCCATCTCTTCAAATCCTGAAACTAATTTAAGCAAAGATTTTTGAAGTATTCATTGTTTTAGTAGTTAAAGGTTTGCTTAGAGTAATACTATTTTCATTTGCTGTCTTGTTAACATTCCGGTACACTGCTGATGTCTTAAGAAGAATATGGTTGAGGGTTCTTCATCTACAAAAAGCAATACTGCTCCTTAGTCTTCTCACAAAAGTTCTAGTAAACCCACATATTCTCCTACGGTGGTTTCAAGTGCAACAGAGTTTTTGCTAAAAGGAGCTAAGGTAACTGGTGGGATTTATTTGCAAGATATTTGTTTCCAGAGTCAATTATATTTTTTGTTGTTATTACAGTCTGAGGGAGAAACAACATAAATAGAATTAGTAGTCTCAGTGTATTTCCTAGTAAATTCTAGTACTTCATCAAAGTAATGATGAAGTTTAAACTCTCACCATGGAAGAATCATACTGGAACCTGCCTTCCCTGGTGGTAGTAGCAGTGCTGATTGATTTAGCAGAGAGAAACTAAATTAACTTTACAGTGATTTAAAAAAGCTGCAAGTAGAGAGTTGGAGTTGTGCAGCTGTCCTTCTGTTCTCCATATTTTTAATGTTTGTGAAAAACAAAACAACCAGGATAGTGCAGTTCCTTCTCCATGATTTTGCTTTAAGGATCTCCAATGATAATGTTTTAAAAATTAATAAAGATATGAACAAAGTTCTAGTGTGAATACTAAAAACATCTAATAAGGTGAAAAAATATTTATAAGCTGGTTTTATTCCCCTTAAAAGATCTAATTGCTTTTGGTCAAATTTTATAAACCTAAACTATCTTGTAATTTCATAGTATAGTAATTGTGAAGTAGAAACATGCAGTGTAGACTGAACAAAAAAAAAGCTGTTCATATCAGCAGCAGTGCTCAAGAGTTAAGTTCCTAATGTGCATTTTCATTTCCAAAGTGTGAAAATGTTACTTTACAAACACATATTTATGGCATTATCTTTTGTGCTAAGTTCAAAGCTTCAAGCTCAGGGCACCTCCTTCAGTCTATTTATATTTTTACTGAAAATCAAGGAGCTGAATGCATGATGTGTCATCAGGAGCGGCATCCATCTCTGAAGTTGCTCTCAAGACTGTGGTTATCTAAGAGGAACTCAGGAACCCTAGCAAGGTTACACTGGGATCAGCTGATACCACATTTCCTTGCTTTTAATGTAAAGATTGAGAACCTGTTTGTGAGTAAAATCCTCAGAGGAAATATGTGTATTTAGAACTACCATATCTATACATTTGCTGTCAAATGATAAATTCTAAATGAAAGGGACAAGTTTTGACTAGTGTCTGCATCTGCTAAGAAAACATTTTTTTATTGTAGTTAAGCATGGTTTCTGTTTTGTAAATAAATATATATGCAACATCGCCTTCTATCTAATAGTTCACGCAAACAAACCTATATTTTTATGGCTGCTCTGCTGTTCTGCGTTTACAGCTCACTGGCTATGATGGTCATATTTGAAGTCCAAATGTGTTTTATAGTGCCAAGGGTTAATGGCCAATAACTTCAGTGTTTCTGGTTACTGTTGATTTTTATTCGTGAAATAAAAATCCATGAGAATGAGATGCTATGAACTAGACCTGTGCCTGTGTTCGTTGCCTGAGAACCAGACCGTTCAAGGGCTTAGAGTTCCTGTACATCAGAAATGGCTGCAGCTCAAGCATTCGGTTATATCAACGTGGATTTATGGAGTGCAAGGAGAGCTGCTGTGAATTGCTCAGTGTTGTTACATGCAGGCACTTCCCAAAATTGCAGTTTGAGAGCTTGATTTGCATTGCTTTTTCTGTTGGGGGAAAGAAAATTATTTAAGTTCTTACTCAATATGTTTATTTCGTATTTTTTCTTCAGTTAGACACCTCTACCACACATAGATTTCACCTCTGGCCCTGCTTGTCATTACTTGTCTTCTCTTGAGTGCTATGGTTATTTTGAGGAGGTTTTTTGCTTGTGTTCTGGGGTATTTTGGAATCGTAGCAACCCTAGCAAAACTGGTTTGCTTATGTTCCTTCCATATTCATTCTTCTATGGTTTGGGTTATGGCTTCTTGGGGACTTTTCCTGAGTACTTTATCAAAAACAAAAGCCTGTGTGTGACCCTTCCAGTCAGAAACTTAACTGTAGACTTATGTTTTTATACTTTTATATTCATTTGATGGTACGCTTTTGTATGTGCACTTAAAAAAATAACATACATTTAAAGATTGAAATAATTACAGAATATATCTGTTGCCAGCTCCTAGGCTGTTTTAGATAGAACATGTACCTGCATTTCAGTGTAACGTTTCTCTAGCTATGTAAGACAGCAGAATTCTCCAGAAAAAAGTAAGTACCTCATTAGGATTCAGGAAATTCACTTGAAAGCAGTTTTATACCTATGGTTTAAAGCACCATTTTTCTGATAGTTACAGGAGTCGTTACATGTGGAGCAAGAACATATCAATTAGCAGGAATGCATTCAGACTAAGATATCAATAATTAGTTGGTTGGGATTCAGGACTCTGTATTGCTGTTTGAGAATGAATTATATATGGTGCTGTAAATTTTAATTTTAGCCTATTAAGCCATAAAGCAAGAAGAATGAAATAGTCTTTGTGCTGTCTCAGTGGATAAAGTGTTTAAATTAGAGTATATCCTATTCTGAAGCAGCTTACCTTCAGTGCATCTTCTAAATCCGCCTGTGCAGTATTGCAGGTTCAGTGGTACGAACTCTGTAGGTACATGCACAAGGAGAATATGTTTAATAACGTCAGTCTTCTCGACATTGCTGACAAGGGTAATACAAGACCCAGTAGTTGGAAATGAAGCTAGAGAACTTAATTATGACATTTCCTAGGACCAAGAGTGACTAAACACAGAAAATTGGTGGTACTTGCACAGTACTTGCTCTGGGGTTACTATAGATAGATTTCCTACGTCAGAGCTGTTCACTGAGGCAAACTCTGGTTACTCCTTTCGCAGCTCCACCGAAGACGGTCAAGCCCCCAGAGGAGCACCTGAAGGCCGAAAACATACAGCTATCTAATTCGTTCAACTACAGCGTGCTCCAACATCTTGGCCAGTTCCCACCTCTCATGCCCAACAAGCAGATCGTCGAATCGAACAGCAACAGCCAGCAGAACGCTGGTGGGAGCAAGCCTGTCATGTCCTACGCAAGTGCTCTGCGGGCTCCGCCAAAGCCCAAACCTCCTCCTGAGCAGACAAAAAAGAATAGCGACCCTTTGTCTTTGTTTCAGGAACTTAGCCTAGGTAGTTCATCAGGTAGCAATGGCTTTTACTCCTATTTTAAATAATCAGATTATTTTTTTTAGAGAGAATTTAATTTTTATTTGTGTCAGTAGATCTAAGGTAGTTGGGGCTTCACCTGTAGTTGCAAATATTCCCTTTGTTTATATTAGTAAATATATCCTCACTTAATTGCTTTGCTGCTAGACTTGAAACTAATTTTTTTAATTATATTCCATTATTTTGCATTTTTTGATGTGGGTCGGTTTTTTGGAAGCTTTTCTGTAGGAAAACACACACATGTTATTTTTTAATTTGTGTAATGTTAATGATATGTTGCATTAAACTAGCAGCTGAGAGGTTACCTGTACAACTTTTAAAAAGGGAAAAAAAAAGGAAAAAAGAAAAAAAGTTAAAAAAAAAAAAGTTTGTTTAAATTGTATTTAAGAAGATTGTAAGTAGCATTTACATTTATTCAATAACATTAGCGTACTATGCTGGGTTTCTGTACCAGAAATGGCCAGTTAATGTAAAAATGTATGTTATTTCTGCTTAAATTCATTTAATTTTTTTTTTTAAATAAAGGTGCAGCATCTTCTAAATACTTTCAGTTTTATCAGCTTTTTTGTGAAGGGATGCTGCATTCTCAGACTTTTATAGTTTTAGATTCTGTATGATGTGGTATTGTATTTTCCATCCACTGTAGGGTAAAGTAAAGGCATTCTTTGCAGACACCTATGCCATTGTTTGGAAACATTCAGATAAAAAGTATTGGTATACTTTAAAATAAACAATAAAAAAACCACAAAAAGCAAAAAAAAAAACCAAGAAAAAATCCCAAAAAAACTCTACATTTTATTTTTGGACAAGCTAGTAATATAAGCTTGTTTGAAAAGTTAATTTGATAGGTTTTTTAAATGAATCATGAAGCTGAAAATAAATTTTTAGGTATGTTGGTGCTTAGTAGATTTAATAACTATTTTAAAAAAATGCGTGAATTTAGTAAAATACTTTTTTGTTTGTTTGTTTAATTTTTTTTCCACTATGCATGTGTAAATGTTTGTAATCTGGCTTTTTCCTCCCCCCTTCTCCAGTGGTATAAAGAATTGTGCCGCTTTAATTTTTTTTTTTTTTTTTTCCGGTAAAACTTTTGGTACATTATTTGATGTTTACATTAAAATGTGACATTATACAAGGAAATTCAGATATTTTGCTAACTGTTTTGTTTGAGGAACATCATTAAAGAAGAGATTTAATGTTTGTCAAAGCTGTATCCAAATTAATCTAAATCTTTTGGGGGTTAAATGGTTCCCAGGTTATTTATCTATATGAGTTCTGCTAAGTTCTCTACAAACCTGGCCCTTTAGGAATACAAACCGAAAAAAAATAATCATGGGATATTTAAAAACTAACGAAGCAAGTGTGAATGAAAACTCAGAAGATAAACTTTGTCCATAAAGATTTCTGGTCTTGCACACTGTTCATACTTTTGCAGCTGGGGAGATGAAGAGGGGGTGTTTGTATAGTTTTTCCAGTTAAGTAGTCCTACTTTTACACTTGAAGAAATAACTTTTATCTGGGAGGTATTTTACAGGGACTGAGCTGGGTGTATTTGCAGTATTCCTCCACTTATTACATACAAAAATTAACATTTTAGAGCTGTGTGGGGGTGATGTCGGATTTTTACAGCCGTCCATGGGACACCTTACTAATGAGCAGTGGTGGCTGCTGTATTCAATCAGATTTTTGCTCTGGTTACAATCAGGTTTTTTTGCATTTGACTTCATGTTTTAAGGCAGGGTCTTTGTGTAACGGGGTTGATTTCAACTCGGTACACTGCAGAGGTTTGCATATAAATTTTTTATTATAAATCTTTGTCGGTTCATGATTCAGAAACAATCTGAAAAACTCTTTCCTTCTTTTTGCTGTAAAGAAAAGCACGCATAACTCGTTAATTTATTTCCTAATGTCTGTACCAAACAAAAGATGCTGGGGGAGGGCAAAGCCCCTGCCAAGTTATGCTTAGCACTTCAGCATAGGGCATCAAATCAAGAGGACCCAAAAATGAGAGAGGCCAAATTCTGCAACCTTGAATCAAGCAAAACTACTGTTAAATGGGTTTTTGCCGAGCTGACGGCTGCAGAAATAGGTCCATGGGAAATTCATTTGCAAGGGCCGGGCGTGTGCTCAGTGTAAGTTAGCCTCAGCCTTTTTATTTCAGTGGAGCTGTGCCAGTTCTCCTCAACAGAGCGCCTGGCACTGTTCTGAGAGAAGAAAAATCTGTGTGCCTGAACGTTATAGTCTGTGAAGAGTTCTTGATGAGATGTGCAAGACTGACAGAGGAGAGGTAGGGTTCAAATGCACTTCACTTCGCCGAGTCGGCATTGTAATTTCAGGGGTTTCAAAATCACTCATTTATATGGAGCAGTCTTTTGATTCTGTTCACCATATTTGAATATTAAACTAATAAACATCACTTGTTAATTTACTGCTATCTGTCAATTGGTTAAGGGGAGATGGTCACATCTCGCCACGTTTTATTCTGTTTTACACTGGCATTTTGTCTACACTGAAAATATTACAGATAAAGGAGCATTTTTCTCTCTGCCTTGCAATTTCAATTCTATAACTACAAAAATCCCCACTGGTTTTGGTTCTAAATTTTCATAAGGAATTTGAGGATGGTATGGTAGAGATCTTCTGACTATCGGCTTTGGAAATGTTTAGCATGAATCAGTTGTATTTCTTAGAGTTATTTTTTTTCCAAAAGATTATTTATTTGGAAATGTCTTGTCAAGCCATTATTTGTCATGTATATAGCACTGAGTGGGATCTTTTGTTTTTAGAGCAAATTAACCAATGTTTATTGATGTCACAGCCCCCAAACTGTATTGCAAACTCTTTTAGGGCTTTAATCGAACTCTTACTAAAATCAAATTAAGCCTTACAGATGGTTCCAGCGGGCACTGGATCGGGCTGCGCTGTAAATATGGAGCTGTTGCAATTACAGTGAAAATTATGAGTTTAGATTCTTGGTTTGTGTAAATTGTTTCAACTCAAGAGGAGACGAATGGAGGCTTGGGCATATACACTGACTACTTGGCTCCTTGACTTTTTTTTATAGCTAAAATGTCACACTTAAAAGTACCATTAGTGCCAAATCCCATGCTCTTTGTCCAGGAATAAACTCCCATTGTTGTCTGTGGAAAATTTAAATGACAGGATCATCCCGATCTAAATTTAGAAAGTTTGTATTTAATATCAAGAATAAGTTCTGGTTTTATTCTCTTTAATTCAAGTTTTTCATGAGAAAAATCTGGATGTCTCATGGGAGGTTGTTAGTGTGGTGCTAAGAACTAATAAAGAATTGGAAGATTTAAAAGTTATCTGAACTCTAAAAAATTAAACTTTTGCATTTCAACTAGAGCTTCTACCCTTTAAAAAGCTACTTACTGAATGCAGCCGGTGGGTTTCACCGTGCATACTTGAATACTGAATTCTTATGAAACTGCAAGCTTTAAACATGGCCTTACTGAGTCAGAGGAAGAAACTGGAGGAGACGCTGCTCGCACCCGTGAGCACAGAGGTAACTCGGAGGTGGATTATGAAGTAACGTTTACATCTTTGGATGGTATAATGCTTTCCTTTGTCCTGGGTGAACTTTGTTACGGATTGGGATATATATGTGCGTGGCCGCAGCTTGCTTGGCTTGCTCGTGCCTTCCCTGCCTGCAGTGATCAGCCTGTTCCTGATAACAGCTCCGCTGCTGCCCAGGTCTCGGGCAGAGCTTTCGTGGCGCGTCCCTGTCTCGCTTCGTCCGTTCTCTGGCCGCCACAGGCGCTGCTGTTGCGCGCTGGTCTCCCTTCTCTGTCCCACACGTCGGTGCAGTGGATGCACCTGGGGATGTGTTCTCAGGCCTGCCCGCAGTGTCAAGCTCATGACGAAGAGCGTGTCCTGGGGACAGTGCCCCTCTCCGGTCCGCCTAGCATAAACCTTCACCCTTTATAATGCTTAGCTGCTATTCAGATGGCAGCCTGAAGTGTTTCCACAATACAACTAATAAATAGCTATTACGATAAAAAGCTGGCTAGTTAGAACCAAAGCCCTTGCATCCGTATTTTCTCCTGGAAGTGTCATCTGGTATAGTTTGTACAGTTTTACTTAATTGTATGGGCTGTGGCATTATTGACCCTTGGCAATATGTGAATGCTTCCAGTGACTTTACAAAGCCTGTGAGTACCATTCCCTACTTTGATTAATTAATGTTTTGTTCCCAGATTTGTCAAGTTCAGCTGTTTTGGGATTTTTTTTCTTCCGAGATCATGCTCTATAAGCAATTCTTTTGCTGTGTATATAATATCTCTACCCTAAGTAGCACTGAGAGCAGTGTTTGACCACTCCAAATTTTCTTTTTAGAGTGAACTCAAGCATATCAGAATCTGCACATTTCCAGAGCAATAAGCCCATGATGCTCATGCTCTGCTTGTGTCGTTGTTCAACTCATTTATTTTGTTAGTTTTTTTAAGTTTCTAGTTTTCCTAGAAAATCTGCAGACAATTAACTTGTCAACACGGATGGTGATGATCGATGGTGCCTATAAAAACTTTGCACATCATATTCCTTGACGTGAGATATGGGCTATTCCTGTTGGTGTAGCAATACTTGCACCAGTATCTCTTTGTAGGTTGTGTCAGGGAACAAGGATTGAATCATTCTAAGTTCTTTTCTTTTATTCAAGTAAAGTAAAAGGTTTTACAGCAAATGTGGTGGAAATGTCAGTTCAGTGTGGGGTTTTTGACAACTATAGATTTAGTTGAGAAATGTTGAAAAGTTTTTACCTCATTAAGGATTAATAGATGCTTCTGATAAATTACAGAAAATGCTCCGTGATCTGAATTATCCAAGATGAGTTAGAAGATGTTGTCAGTCCATTTTCTGTAAGACTTGCTGCCTCCTGAAGGGCAAATACTTTCACAAGACCTGCTGTAAGGCTGCCGCCGTGTTCTCGGCGAGAGCAGTGGTAGTGGGCACGAAACTGAACCAGAGCCCTGGGGTGCTGCCCTGCCGAAATGGGCTTGTGCTCCTGCTCCTGGTTTTATTAAAAAGTAGGCCAGAAATCGGGGTTTATTCCCTCCTGTGCATGTCTCCGTAGGAAGCAGGAGAGCGGCTCGCTGTGTGTCTAGATGCAGAGTGTGCATGTGTGATGTCTTCATGGCTTGAATTTATGTTCAGTAACTTCACAGGAGCCAGAACATCAATCAAGTATGACAAAGCAAGAACGATGTGATCCTCTACTTTGGTCAAAACTATGACTTGACACTCTTTTCTTGCCCTTTGGTGGTGATGGAAATGGAAATAATTTCAGTAGATGCCTTTAAAACAGATCCTGCTGCTATGGGTGTAGTTTGTGGTACAGAGCAGCCTAATACTGCAGTATTTAAGTTATAAAAATAATATAACATTCAAAGGGGCACTGTCCCTCCATGGAAAGCAGAAGCTTATTTTAAGTGAGGTTTAAAGGGAGGTTTATGCAATGAAGACTTTCTGCGCATCGGTCAGGTTCCTGGCATGCAAAGGTCTGACTGGAGCGCACTGGATCCAGCCCAAGGGCTCAGTGTTAATCTCCAAGGCTCTCCCTGGGGCTGGCAGGATGCGGCGCTGCAAACAGCTGTCTCTTGGTGCTGGTGACCTCTTGTATTGGGTATACTGAGCTCAAGAGCTCAAATGCTATCAAGCCCAGGAGAGGAAGTACCCCTCTGCAGTGGGGCAAGGATCTCATTGCGGGGGGGCAAAAATACTCCATCTTTTGGACCTTCTGGAAATAATTTCCAGAACTGTCAAAGTAAGGAGAAAACAGGTGATGGCTGCAAGAAGCAACAGAGTGGAAAGGGATCAGTGAAAAAAAAGAAAGCGTAACCTGTGCCTTTATGAACTACGTGTCGGGCTGGTCAGGCACCCGCGCATCGTGCATATGCTGGCGCTTTTCAAGCACGCACTAAGGGAAAAGTAGGGGTTTGTACCAAGATTTCCGAGCGAAACCCTCGCTGCATGCGCCCATCTGTGCTCCCGTGTGCGCTATAAACCCGGCGGACCTGCGAGCTCTGGGTGAGCTCTTCCTCCCCGGCCTGGCTGGGGCCGGGTGGGTACTGCTGGGATACCTCCTTGCAGATAAATGCTGTTCTGAGAGCTCCGCTAGCTGCTTGCTAAACAGGCAGTTTTGTTCTTCAGGGTTGTTAGTCTGGCACCTTTTTGGCACATTAAATTCACACATTACAGCATTTAAAAATAAGGGAAGCGGATTCTCTCCACGCCTGGTGCCTAACAGCAAATCTTGCTCTTCCATAAACAAAAAACTTCGCGTCTTCTGTTTCATTGACTTTGTGATCTAACACGTCGGCAGACTTTAGCAACCGAAATCTCACAATACCGTGTCACGTGCGATGCCCGGGGCAGCTCGGTGTGTGCCCCGAGGAGGGGATGGGCAGCCAGGTAGATTTACAGAGTGGGAAATGGCATGTGCCCAGGGGACCCGTGGCCAAAGGTGCCCCTGGGTCTGGTAGTGGCAGGACCAAGGTTTGGGATTTCGTGGTGGCTGGTGGTAGTTAATTGTTCTGGGAAGTAATTTGCCTCTTCCTCCCCCTGGTGCATGTTTCTCACTCGGTTCTTAGCCCACCTCCCAAACCCGTGCGTGCTCCTTCCCTTGCGTAGCAGCCAGGTTCCCATCCCCGTTTTGCTCTGACGACTCCCTGCCAGTGAGGACGTTTCTTTCACGTTTTTGTGCTACATTCCTGAAGTTTTGGTGGCCGCTCCCTGCTATCTGCTCAGCTGAGAGAATGAAAACTCAAACTGCTTACAGCTTCCCCCCCCCCAACATCATATTCCTCTTTGTTCTTTATGAAGGCCAATTACTTTTATTAACTCTCTCAAAACACATTATTGGCTCCCTGGCAGAGAGACTTGGATATGGCAGAACAAACCTGCTGTAAGAGCAGCGCCTTTCCCACTGTGAATACCAATGACCAATTTAATGGACGGGTCCCTCATCAGCATTTCTTGATATCTGGAAAAAGAAAATGAAGTCATCTACATGCTTCTCAGTCTTGCAGGGACCGTGCAAAGTAGCGAATGGTGGAAAAGCCTCAACTTAGAGCAGACAGACAGTAAAGCTCAGCAAGTTTAAGAGCTTTAGGAAGCATCTAGCTCAGCTGTCTGAACTGCTGTCTGTGGGTGTAGGATCTCGCTGCCATGAGCTGCGTGTTTTCTCTGCCCCATGAGTAAAGTGAGCACAGAGAGGCTGTAAAACCTCTGGATCCAGGCCAAACCCCAGCACTCACTGCGAATCTTTCTGTTGCCCTCACTGGGGCTTGGATGAAGCGGTTCAGCCCTGATGCGAGCAGGAGCGTGCATGGGATGGGTGAGACCTTCCAGGCTCTGTTTTTCTGAAATATGTATGTTCCTGCTTACGAATGTCACAAAAGGGAGTAAGCAGCTCCTTGGCAGGGCAACAAGTTGGCACCTAAGGATAAGTCGTCACCTGGAAATTACTTTGTCCCAGAAGAAGCGTTGCAAGAGAGGGATGGTGCTTCAGAAAAGCTGTGGGCAAAGGGCTTCCCAGTGCCACAGGACGTGCCACTGATCCGCACAGGGTGTTGAACTTAGACCCACATCCCCAGACCTGGCTTGTCTCAACCCACTGATTGTCCAAGGTGAGGTCATTTTGGTGGTGATGACTGGATTGGGAATGCCTTCGCTTAGGTCTGCGTTGTGTGCGTTTGGGTATCCCAACCTGGGGTCAGCCACCGCAGGGGTCACGCCAACTACTTTCTTTTCTGTTGTTGTCACATGTAAAGGATCTCCCTAGAAACTAGCCTCTGTTTCCCCGAACAATGAAAATGCAAATTAGGGATGTCAGCTCTGTACCCAAAAATAAGATTTCAAAACCATTTAGCATTTCACAGTGGTTCAGTGACAACTTGAAGACTTGCAGTTGTCTCTCATGATGAGAGACAGGCAGAGTTCCCCAGCTCATGCTCAGATCTGAGCACCAATGAATGCTTTATCCCAGAACTTTATAAGATACATGTTATTTGTAGTGCTTTTCAACTTCAAAGAGCTTGAAAAATATTAATGCAACTTCACAAAAGGCTTCTGTTCTCACTGCCACTCTACCGATGGCAAAATGGAGACATGCTTGAGTCTGGCTGGGGGCTGCTGGGGCACGGCAGGGCCATGGTCAACCCCTCACACCAGCACAAAATTGCTGGGTAATTTCCTGAAATGTTTGAACATGTCATGATTTCTTCAAAATGATCACAGATCTTCTGTTCTGAATTCTGTCTGCTTTTCTTTAGAACTGTGGACAGGCAAGTGCAGAGGGAAGGATGCGTTGGTTTCCTTTTCTCCTGCTTTTTAAATTATCGGGGGAAAGAACTGCAATGTAAACCACGTGCTTTTTCCTACTTGGAGGCAAAATGCTGAACAGATTCTGAAATTTGAACTGAAGCCTCTTGGTGCTGGGGGACCGTGATGCAAAGAGCTCAGCCGGAGGAGCTGGGTGAGCGTGTGGGGCTCGGGGATCCCCAGGCCCCCCAGTGCTGCAGGCGGCTGCGGCAGAGCAGCGCGGGGGCTCTGCAACGCGACCAGCCTCCGCCGCATCCCCCATCAGCGATGCCTCGGGCGTACATTTCTTCAAGCATGCATAAACAGCGGTGCACTTTTGTAGTGTTTTTGGGGCTGACTCTCCTGGGTGTTTCAGTCTAAGTCCTTTCCTTCTTGGCAGCTACCTTGAAGGATGTTTCTGAAAATGTGGTTTTATATATGTATGCAGTGAGCAAAACACGGATTCTTAAAAAGCCCATTCATGAGGAACAAATGAGAGCTCTGTACAGTAAGTACCATCCAGAATTACACTGTCATTCCGGACCAGGCAGAATTTGATGGGCCAGATGATTAATCCGTCAAAAACATTTTCCAGAAAATCATGCTACTGGAAGATTATGCTTTTTATTAAAGGAAAACATCACTCAATGTTCAGTGCTTCTGTGCTTTGCAATCGAAGTTTAAGCAGAACAAAACCTGTATCTTGTGGGTTTTTGGTGCATAATTCCAAAGAATGGAACTGCAGGGTGAAAATTTATAGGACAAATTTTTATCCCAATGCCAGGCAAAGGTGGAGGTTTTTAGTTTGAGGTTTTCCTTTTTTAAAATTTTTTCAAATTTTAGCAATTTAACATACTGGCGTAAGGATATCCAACTTATTCCAGAGTGGTGAGCTCTTCTTAGGGAGGTAGAGGAGTATTGCATGAATGGGGAAGTGGACTCCCCACGGAGCTAGAATTTCTCGCCATCTCTCTCTGACCAAGTGAGATGTAAAAGCCCAATAACCCTCACGGATCTACACCCAACTACACTAAACACCTTCTCCCCAAGAAAGCTATCTTCTCTGTGACATGAGCTGCCTCACGCAGATTTTCACCCAACTGCATCAGCACAGGGCATCCCCCAGTTGGCACAGAGCAGTGCCATTCACCCACAGCCCATGCTGGTGCTGAATGCTCTTTCTGCTTTCTTAAAAAAAAAGGAGGAAAAATAAAACAACAAACAAAGCAATAATTACAATTGAACATGCCTTGGTTCAGTAATGACTTAGTTAATGGAGTGCACATTGTATAGTGAGACCCAGACATTTTAAAAAATACAAATCTTTTCAGAACGCTTTCTGTTCTTTTTTCAATGGTGCTGGGAACGTCAGTGCTCCGGTTCTGCATCCATGCAGGTCTCCCAGGGGTTCTGGGGGAAGCGAGGCAATGCAATCAGGAGGAGGATGATGCCACAGATGAAGAGCAGGACGAAGGAGGTGCAGGCACAGGCGAAGGACCAGGAGTAACTGTATTCAATCCAGACTGTCTCCTTGCTGTCGATCATCCTCTTCACAGATTGTCTCATGACTTCAACAGAGATGATGATGCAGAGACCTGGAGGAAGATAGGAGCAGTGGGTTGAATAACCAGCTGTCAATTTTTCATTCTTAATTAACCACCTCATCTGTCTCTTTGCACACAGGAATTGCACCGAGATTCACAGGTGAGTCACTGACTGTTTGAAGGAATCAGCGCTCGCAACTGCTTAGAGCCGTGCTGTACCCCAGGCTGTCCAAGTCAGCTGGTGACTTGTTGAGTGTGATCTTTTAGGCAGGCTTGGATGAGAAACTCAAAGTGGTGGAGGAATAATTTCATTCCCTCGGGAGCTTTTCCAAAGGTTGAATAAGAGTTTTATTGAGGTGAAAATTTGCACCTCTGTCTTTCAGTCATTGTGGCATGTCAAGGTATTACTAGCTCATGTAAAAATACAGTCTTCGTGTTTCTGGGAGACAGCTGTGTATTTTTGGGCTTAGATCAGCTGTTTCTTGGTTTGAGTCTTAAGAAATGTGATAGAATAATATAATCCTGGTTTAGACTGGGGCCAGAACTGAATATGTTAGAAATGTCCCCTTTTTAAAGGTAGTTGGAGAAAATACAGACAAGCTGCTGGGGAATGCTTGCTGAGCAGGACATTTTCAGAGCTCTTCAGCTGGAGCACCACATAGGGACTTGTAGTCTCTTACTGCAGCTAGGAAGAAAATGCTGCTTTCAGGACATTTTTAGGAGTCTCTCCATCCTCCCAGAATCCATCTAAGTTTCTCTACCTTGTCCTATGAACTGAGTGCAAGTGTGTGAGCACAGAGCTTCCTACCTGCGAAGGTGTAGAACATGGATGCTGGCTTCAGCAGATAGTCCCTCTTCTTCCTGAAGGATAAGAGGACGCAGATTGTTCCGATGATTGCAAAGCCAACGCTGAAGATGGCAATGGCTGCAGCTGAAATGCTGTATTCTGCCAAAGCAAAACAAACACCATAAAATGCAAAGGTCTGCAGATTTTGAGCATCCTCCCATCAGCTATTGTGACTTTGCAGTAGGTCACTCTGAGTGAATATTTTCCTCAAATAAAACAGGGGCAAGTATTGGCCATGTGTATTTTGAATGCAAAGGGTATAAAAACAGAGCAGGAAGGGGAAACACTTTCTGAACACTTACTTTAGCAAATGACACCTGTATTGGTCTGATGAACTTCTGGGCTGGCGTTGTTTTAGCTCTGCTGCATAGATGTTATTGTTGAAGCCTTACTGGGCTCCATGCTCTCATGTCTTCTATCGCTCCACACTCTGCTCTCCGAGTAAATAGGCAGCTTTATGCTATTTTTATTCCAGGTCTGTATTGCAGAGCCCCGACAAGGCCCCCGTGCATGGTGCCGATGTTGTGCCGATGCAGAAAGACAACTGTATGCTCCATAGGGCTCAAAATCCGAGCAGGCAAAGCAGGCAGGAGGCCAGAGGTGAAGCGTGTGTGTGCCATCCTTTTTTTCCTTTTTTCTTTTTTCTTTTTTTCCCCTTTAAGACAATGGTTTCCAGCTCTGTGAAAACCCAGCTTCTTCAGGGCACGTGATTAAATCCTCCTTAAAATGTCCTGGTTTTTGCTAAGCCAGCTAAGATGTGCACTGGACACTTCCCCCAGCCAAAGCACAGTTCAGTGCATGAATGGAGGGGAAGAACTGCTAATCCAGGCCTTCATTTGCATATCACATTCGTTTTCAGATTAGTTTAATATTTAACACATGTAGCCGTATGTGAACATCACAGTGCCTGATGATATTTGCCTTTCAAACCATTAAAAAAATATCTCCCAGGCAAAATCATGAAGAATTTTTTTGCCTGTTACTAATTAGCTCCCATCAAAATGTAGCTATTTCTGCAAAAGGGAACAGCAGATCGCTCTTTGTTCTCATTGCTTTTCATACCACTGTTTTATTTTAATTTCCTTAATGTTTCTCTTGCCTGTGTGCTAGAACTGCCTGAAAGAGTTAATTTAAATGTAAATTCTTTTGCTGCAGCTTAAGCTTTTTTGTTTACTTAAAAGTTCTTCCTTAATTTTTTCTGAAATGACTAAGAAGGCATTGGGTATGTTTTTAACATCAGATGACTGGAACTGAGAGTATATAAATGAGCAAAAGCAGGTAGCTCAGATACGTGCTCTTCTATGCACTTAAAATTCCCAGTCTTTCCTGTCTTAGGGAACTGCTTTTTTAGAAAACCCATATGCCGTTTTCCACCATTATAATTTCCACTGTAAGCAAAGCAGATTGTTTAATATGTGTAATGTAATCATCGGCTCATTTACTCCACAGCAAAATATGTCATGTGGCAAACTAGAAAGGAATTTGTCCCTAATGAGAGGGCGAGAAAGAGAGAGGAGCAGATTACACGAGTGCTAAAAATATTTGGCTTTATCAAGAACTTAGGAGAAATGTGAAATTTGTCTGTGAAAGACTGTTTTCAAAATCCAGGCTCTGTAAACAGTGACTGTGCGTGTCTTTGTAGGATCTCTGTTCCTTCCTCCCATTGATAGCTCTGCTTTTCACATGACTTTCATATAAAATCAATATGAAGCATAAAAATCCTAATGGTCTGCACAGTCTCTGTACTTCTTTTCAGGGTCAAGACTCTGTTTGGGGTATGATTTATTCATTTAGATTTTATTAATGTCTTCTTCCCTCAATGGCAAAGGCTCAGAGTGTTGCGGATAGGGCCAATGTTGTAGTCATTTTTATGCTGAAAAGACTCTTTGCAGTTTTCATGTGCATTGACATTGTTATATATTTGTGGGACAACTTCAAGTAAAATCACAGTTATGAGTGTGATCGCATATGAAGACTATTCTTCCCAGGAAGCTGGCATTTGACCTTGTTCAGAGCATTGTTTTTTTTTTTACGTTTTTCCCAGCTAGTGGTATCTGACAGAAATTCCTCTACTGCCTTCAGTGGAACCAGGACTGAACCCTCATTTTGGGGATCCCTTTACCTTAGATCTTGTGTGCACCTCGGTTAGGAAAATATTTTTCAGGATCGTTCTTACCTTTCTGGGTGGTTACTTCAAATATCTCCGAGCTCTGTCCTGGTGTGAAGTGCTTGAAGTAGGAGCAGTTGTGTTCTGAAAGAGAAAAGGTAATTTAGTGTCCTTGGAAATCTCTGATAAAATGTAGTAAAACTGAGTTTGATTTTATTGATGTATCAAAATTTGCATGCAATGTTTTTAAGGTTCCCTATCCTTGGTAGCACAGAGAAATTGGAGCTGGATCTTCTATTTGGGAGCAGATGAGTGGCACGCACGTGCCAGGCCACCAGCTCCAGCACGGACGAGGATGGAGCCCTCTCTGATACCTTTTGTGGGCTGCTCCCTCCGAAAGGTTTTCACACTGATTGCTCATCTATTTAAAACAATAATTACAGATAATTTTTCTCATTCTGTCTTTGGCCATCACACATTCCTGCCTCTCTGTATTTCCTGACGGTGAGACTGGCAGTGCCAGCAGCTGAGCTGGTCTCTCAGCTCGCCTCCCCTCACCGCTGCCAGCCCACGCCATAATGGCATTGCCCTATCAGCCATAGGAGAGTCACAGCTTGGACTCCAAAAGAAGAGGATGGAGTGTCCTCATCCACCTTCTCCCTCCCAGCTCACCCCTCCTCCAGCTCACAGCCCCCCGCGTGGCAGCGGCCGGCGGGCAGGAGCAGCCCTGGGGAGTTTGCTGCATGGGGGGAGGCCACCATGCTGTGGGGGTCCCAGAGATGCGGCTGCTGCAGTGCAGCGAAGCACATGGTCTCTTAATACAATAGGGACACTGAGGGCTTTTTTTTTTGGCTGTGAAACCAAAAAGACAAGAGCCACCTGAAGCCGCAGTTGTCCAGGGAAGGGAAGACTGATGAAAGCCATATGAGTCAAGGACAAAGAGGTTCTCACTCAACCTGGCTTTACCAAAGTTCACTCCCATCAAAGCAGTTACTAAATTAATTTGATAAGACAGCAGATTTAGATAGTGGGAACTCATGAAGTTCCTCTATCTGGACTTTACGCGAGCACTCTGCCACGTACATGGGATATTTATAGAGGGGTTATAAAGTGAAGAGGGATCAAGATTGTGGGGCGGGGGAATAGTGGGAGGAGGGAAGTTGGTAGCTGAGACTCTCAATGGCCATGATATTCTTTCATATTCAGCCTAGTGAGAGTCAGCCAGCGAAGAGATGTCATTGCTGCCAGTAGATACACGGGAGGCTTTCAGCCTCAGCGTCTCAGTGGGATGGGGAAGGGTCTGGTGAGGACCTGCTGACTTGAAGCTTTGGCAGCAGCAGGGTTAGAGTGGAGGGTGTTCTTGCTATTTATAACTGATTTAATTGAAGGTTTGAAGGGGCGCAGCGCTGGGAGAACAGTTGCTCGCCAGGAATTTAGCTGGAAGGGTGCAATTGCAGAGACATGTCGAGCAGCGCCAGCTCTGATTGCACTATTCTGCTGAGCCGGGCTGGAGAGGACATGCTCAGCGCCTGCCCCAGCACCCCTCCTGCTCCCCAGGTTGGACTCCCATCAGCCCAGGAACTCACACCAAGATTGCATGAAATGCAGGTGCTGCCTGTGGCGAGGGGCCACTTAGTTAACGCCAGCATCTCTTGTCCGTTAAATAACGGAGTTAGCACCAATTTCTGGGAGGTGCTGGGAGAAAGTCTCGAGGATTTTATGGTCCTCTCCAGTGTCTGCCAGGACATGCTGTTACAGTGCAGGTCACCTGAGCCGGGTCCCGGGTGCAGGACTGCGCAGGGTTTCTGCCTGGGCACACGTCCTGCATTTCGGTGTTTATTTACAGCATTAATTTCGAGTGGCAAGAAGATACCAGAGTACTGTATGTTATAGTGCAGAACCAACTGTACTGTTGGTTCTTGTCTTTTTTTCTTTTGTCATGTAAATGGCAGATGTTGGAGTTACTGATTCAAGGAGAATTTATTTTCTCTCCCCCACAAGATAGGCAATTGTAAAGTAGTGTTTTTGGTCCCATTAGAGGAAGATTCCTTTGAGATGCTGTTAGCTACTTAATCTTACAAGCTGACTTTCATTTCATCTGCAGCTTCTCCTTACTGGAGGCTAGGTTAATGGTCAGCTCTGGCATCTCCTGACCTGTTCTTTATTATCCTTGCTAACGACTGGAACAAACACATTTGAACTCAGACCTCTGTGACTGAAATTGCAGATTTTGAGCCCCAGAGCAGAGGTTGCATGCTGCTGCCAGTGTCTGAGAGGTGGCTGAGGCTGAGCATTCAGTCTGGCGATCCCAGTTCGGGATTCCTTTGGCTCCTGTGGGAGCGGGGAGGGAGATGGGATGAAACTGGCGCACCTCATCTTGAATTATTTGGTTTGCCTTTTAATTAATTCTCTGCAAACTGTGAACTTATAAAGGAGTCCTCAGGTGTGCTGGGTGTACAAAGCCTGAGGTGAAGCCATCCAGACATGGCGTGATGGGGGACACAGCACAGCTCCACGTCCACTGCAGGTGCCCAAACCTCCAGTCCGTGAAGGCTCAGCGGAGTGGGAGCACACAAAACCTTATTTTGGAGGAGGCCTTCTCTGCAGGAAAAGGAGCTGCCTCTTTGTTTGTGGCTTATAGCAAAGCTCTGCCAATGTACAACAAATGGGGTTATCACAGAAGTCTTTTAGCTCCAGGGGAGGTGTTTCTGGAAAATGCATTTATTCTGGCAAAATATAACTAGATTGATTTTGGTAAAGTGATATATTGTTTTAAGTTTAAAGATGCTTCATTGCTCTGTTGAGCTGGGAATATCTGTTTCAATAAGGCTCCCTGTTATTTAAGAGAACTGAGGCACTTCAATGCCTCTGGTGCCATCACAAATAGGAGAAAAGCCCGTTTGTGTCACACCACATTTACATAATGGAGAGGATTTAAATTAGCTTTTACAATGGATGAAAGCCATGTGGCAATCTTTGTTTCTCTCCACCCGTAATTGCATTCTCTCTGCCACGAGGTCACCTCGGTGTGCTGACGGGAGCAGACCAGGGGCTCTGTAGTCATTAAGACTTGCGTGAACTTCGGGGTTGTAACACGCCATTTACCACACAGTGTCATCCCCCTTCCAGGTCACCCACCCTTACAGCCCTCCTGGCCCCTTCCCTTCAGATCCACCGTTCCTGGATGACTGCTGTGTGGGGGCAAATCGGCCACTTCATCTTTCTTCTGCTGATGCAGAGCCAACCTCTGCTGCCTCTCACTGCCATGGGGCTGGACGGCAGCTACCGCAGCCATGGGACGTAGTCAACATGCAATCACATTGAGCTACGGTTGAAACGTGCGGATCTGCAATATAAAGACCTCATGGGGGGAGAAAGGGCAGAGAGGCCACAAGGAGTTTGGAGCATGCAGAGTTTCATGTGTCACCCATGAGTGTTGGAGTGGGGAGCAGCTGGAGCCCACCTTGCCCTCAAACGTCAGATGAACACTAGCATGTGGGGTTTTGTGGTGGGCTGGATGGTTAGAAAAACCTGGATTTAATGTGAAATTTCCACTTGTGTTAAGTCTGGGAGACGGGACCTGCTGCTGTGATTAGAGGAGGTGTTAAGGTGAGGGCTGAGCAGTGGAGGGGGCCAGACCTTGGGGTCTGACCTGGCCAGCAAGCCAGGGAAGGCCTTTGACACACACTGAGTTTTGGAGATGGTAACTCCAAATAGTTTAATTTCATGCCAGTCTTGCAGAGTGAATCTCTTATACGGACATGGGGAACAAGACAGCCCTGCTGATAACCCATTTGCTCAAGCACTTTTTGTCTCCAGTTGCCTGAACTCAGGTTCCCTTATTTACAAAGACCTATTGAACCTGCTGGCGGCACACGCAGGCTGTAGAGCATCCCCACCGGTGCCCAGCATGCAGGTGCACAAAGGCCCACTTTGTAGGACAACACCTGCACTGGAGTCGCTGGCTGTGAAGGCAAACTCAGTTTACAGCTGGTATTAAACCGCCTCAGTGCCCACTGACCACAATTGAAAATGTCTCTGTATTAATCTGAATTTGCCCAGTTTTAAGAGCCATCTCCCTGATCTTTTTATTTCTTACAGCAGGATGCTGAACCTTTTCCGATTTGTCAACATCCTTGGAAGTGCACTGTAAAATTTTAAAGCTCTGCCTAAATCACAGCCCTGCTTTGTGGACTGTGAGCCAAGACATTCTCCCCATTTTGCACTGTGCTGAGCTCAAAACCTAATAAATAATGTTAATCATGCCATCCATTTCCTCCTCAGGGAGTGACTGGTAAATGGTTATTAATGCAGTGATAAATTCTTATGTTTCTTTTCCAGTCCTGGCAGTAATGTCTGGTTATGTCTCATGATTTTCAGGAAAACCAGTGCCCACATCTGCTCTTTTACTGCACGTTTGTTCATTCACATTTTCCCAACTGCTGCAGGTTTCACAACCCTGGTGTTTCCCTGCCGACATCTCTTCCCAGAAGTGTGAAATCAATCTAATGTGAGCCATGCGGACGCAGCATCGTTTAGCAGCCCGAATCCATGGGGGCTCTGCTCTCCCCCTCCACCCCACGCCGTGTTCCAGGTGTGAGTAAAATGGGGATTAAAGTATTTATATTATAACTGAGGTGCAAATTTCACCCTTTGAAACTTGGATGCTGATTATGACACAGGATGTCATCCAAATTCCCAAATAGCTTTTAAAAATGGGAAAACCATGTCTGGGGTGGGGCTGGTGGCTCAGCCCCTCCGTCGTCACCCAGTTGTTCGCTGTGCTTGGCAGAACGGCAGCGCTGGGACGTGATTCAACGCCCATGCAAGCACATGCTGATGTCTGTCAAAGATAGTAGCTGCTTTCGTGCTGCCCTGCCTGTGAGTCTGCTCTTTGCAGACAGCTGGATATTTATGAGTTTTATATTTACCCCGCAGCTGTGCAATTTTGGTGGTTATCCACCAATTTCTATTGTTTTTTTCCTTTTGTGGGAGTTTTCCTCCATGCGCAGGGAAAGGTGTACAGTGAGGAATATGTTTCTAGGCACATAAGTACCTCTGCGAGAGACATTAAACATACAGATGACACAATCCCAAATTTGGTTAGAGGCAGATCCGAATGCTGAGGCTGAGCCCCTCTCTTCAGAACATGTAATTTGGCCAAAGAGATCAAGAATCGCAGTAATACAGGGAATATACGCTAAGTCCAGGCAGTAAGATTTTTCACAGGAAGTTTTCAAATATGTGTTAACATATATATTTCATTTCAAGCAGCGAGTCTAACATGAAGGCAATCCTGTTATTTCTGTTCTGGAAAGCATCCAGTACCCTATGAGCCTTCTAAAAAAGCAGTGTAGCTCGGTCACGGAGGGAGTGTGTTAGTGCATGCGGCGTGAATGTTGCTGACTTTGTGATCAGCAAAAACATAATGAGCTCCTTTTACCATGGGAATGTAACTGTCTTCCCGGAACGCAGCCGTCCCCACTCCCTCACCACCCTCTGTATCGATTGCATTGGAGGAGCCCATGATGGAGCTGTGTGGGACCGGGCTGCCTCTGCCGAGACATGAGGAGGCTCAGTAAGTCATTGAGAAATTGCTTCAAACTCAGTTTATGACTTTTTTTGGAAGTTGGCAAAACATTCTGCAGGTCCCTGTTCCTCCCTGCCCTGAGGAACGGTTGTTATTGAAATAGCTTGGAGATAACCTAATGCCAGCCATAAACAGGCTGTTCCTTCGTAGCTGTATGGATCTGGAAATCCTAAAGATCCAGCTACGTATGGTGGACCTATAAATCCTCTTTCTTGGCTGCTGCCGTCAGCGTGCCTGGGTGCCTTGGGACCCGTGGCTGATGTCAGCAAAATTTCCTCTGTTCCAATTTCACTCTGTGATTTCCACCGCGTCCCATCCTCCTCCCTTCCTCCCTGCCTCTGTCGTTGTTGCACAGGAGACTCAAATATGGTCACAAATAGACGTGCAAGGCAACAGAGCGCACACTGACAGCAAGTGGGATGACAACGAGGTGTGTTTGCAGACCAAAATGAAAACAGCCCCAGGCAGCCCCATGCCAAATTAAGCGCCAAGGGAACACGGACCCTATTTTCCTTCTGCCATGTCCTGCAACCTCCTAAGCAAAGCCTGGCACGACCGCCTGGTGCTTTCTCCCATGCATTGGTGGGTGGTCACCTACCTCCTGGCAGGCTTATCGGCCCACAGCCCTTCTCTTTGGGACCTTGCTCCTGCATAAAAATCCGCTTTGTACAGAGTCGCCATAGCCCAAAATGAGCCTCTTCGCAGGTGCCGTTATATTCCTCCACTTTGGGGCTGAGCACGGCCCAGTGGTCAGTCACTACGGCTGCAAACAGGAGCGAGACGCCGACCAGGATCACGGAGAACGTCAGCCGGACCTTCAGGGGTTTGCTCTCATCCATCCCGCTCCAGACCAGCGCTCCCGGCGGAGCGCGGCGGGCGATTCGTGAGGTCTCCCAAAATGCTGGCGCATCTGAGCGTTTGCAAATGCCAGCCCCGCGCTGCCCGGGGAGAGCGGGGCGGCTGCAGGCAGCTGCTGGCCTGTGTCAGCCGGCGCAGCAAGGAGGCTATTAATGCACATAACGAGAGGAGCGCCCGGCGGAGCTCAGCTTTCCGCCCCGACCCACTGGGTTTGTTTTGGATTCCCATGAGCCGACTGGGTGGGCGCTCGCTCAGAGTCAACGCAGCCGCCGTTCAAAGGCTGTAATCTCTTGACTTGCGGCATGCCCAGAAATAGGCATTAATAGGATGATTAACTTTTCAGCTAGCTTATAAAAACATCTCTGTTTATATTAGCGTTGGGCCTGAGTTCAGTTTCATCCTAAATAGTTTAATAGCCCTTGAGCCCACAAACTGCATGCCTGTGCCTTCAGCTCGTGGCAGCCTCTGCAAGGAGTTCAGAGCTGGATGTCCCTCCAGAGCCACGCACTGCAGCGTAAAGAAAGCAGCAAAATAGACTGACTTACTTATTTTATTGTTTATTTTTATTATAATTATTTTTAACCTGAAGTATTCTGAATAGTCCTTTTTTTTTTTTGCCTTTTGCCTATTTTTTTCTAACACAAAACTTCTCAAGTGCTTGCTTTCTTTCCCGCCATCCAGGTTTTCCTCAAAGCATAGAGTCCACATCCTTTCCCTCTTTTGGAAGTGACTTCTGAACCCAGATTGCCCAGGCTGGGGCCAACCTCTCTCCTTCCCTTTGATATTTCAGCTGACTGTAAAGGTAATTTGATGATAATGCCAATGCAGAGGCCACGGTGGAGATGACATTACAATTGCGATGTCAAACTGAGGAGGGTGACAGTACCTGAATGTCAAAACAATGGTTAAAAAAATGTCACTGGAAAGGTGCAAATGTTATGTTATCATGTCGCGATAATGTCAAAGCTACTCCAGCCCTGTTTTATGAACACCCCAGTTTGATGTCAAAATGAAGGTGCACAGGTGTCAGCTCAAATCAATGAGGACAACCTGAAGCAATGAGTTGACGTGAAAGGGGAATGTAAGAAAGGGAGAGAAAATAAAGAGTAAGACAAAAAATATTGATCCAAAATAACTGTAATTGAAATATGACTTAAAGGATTAACATTACTCTTCTTGACGTGTGACCGCGCTGGCTTAGACACCCCTGGGGAGCAGGGTGATGTGCCTGAGCCTGGTACGGGCATCTGATGCCCTTGTCCTGCCGGGGAGGTGGGCGTTGTGGGAAGGAGTGAAGGTACGTGGTGTGAAATCAGAGGGGAAGGGGGCTGGGGAGGGTGCTGGGGACATGGGGCAAGGCAGTGACCAGACACCATGGGCACATCTGTAGGAAGATGTTCACAGCCCTGCGTAGGACTGTGATATGCTGGGCTGGGGCTGCGAGAAACATTAGAGGCTAACATTTAAACCAGAACCCAAAAGTTCACATGAAAGTGGAAAATCCTAATGGGAACAGACTTTAAACCAAAGGAATGCATTAAAAAATGTAATGTCTTTTCTTTTGAATTAATCGCTTGTTAAATTTCATGAGACATCAGTTGATCTTAGGAACCACGTCCTGACTTTGCTTCCTTGATGCTACAAACTCCACAGGTCCTCTGCAAGTTGGGTGTAAGAAAGTGAATGTGTGTTTGCAAATGTGGGCACAAAGCAAGGTTCTGGTTGCTGAGGAAGCAAGTGCTAATGATCATGCTTTAGACTAATTACAACCTACAAGGTCTGCAGGGGTGGGAACTCATTAATTTTTTTTGTTGGTTTTGGTCTTTGTGTCTCTTCTAGTGTTGGCAAGATTCAGGCTTTTTATTCTCGTTTAGGTACTCCAATCTGGATGGGTTCCTTAGGGTTTGGTTTTAGTTTTAGTTTCCTAATAATATCCAGGAAACAAGTGAAATCAGAAGGGAAAAATTCATCCTTCCCTCCCCTCCCCTGCAGAGCGGAGCTGGGTGTGTGAACGAGACATGATCTTCAACATGAGCAGCAGCAGCTTTCCTGGAGACCAGAAACCCTCGTTAAATGCAGCTGAGGCAAAACATTGTCCCCAGCCCCCAAAAAGTGACCTAGAACCACCAGTCCCTGAGAAAGCAACAATTTTGTGGGATATTTGCTCCCCATGGGCACTGCTGCCTGCTCCTCCCGGCATAGGCTTGGTGTGGTTTTGGGGACCTCTGGCAGATACGCAATTATCAAGGCTTGTGGCCTCTGCAGCCACCGTGGCGAGAGCCAAAAAGCTCCTCTGCCCATGGGCTGAGCCTCTGTCCCCAACCTGGGAACTTCTGTCTCACTGTGGAGGCAAGTTGCCCTCCTTGGGGGGGCCGGTGGGCTGGGTGGGCATCTGACAAATGCAGAAGCAACACTGATTTCTGGAGGAGCAAAGGACTAAAGGAAACCCTAAAGGTTGCCTGCGCATCCAGAAGACCGTGGCACATGATCCTCTAGGGATGGTTCCTGCTGCCTTCCTGCATCAGCTGGCAAGTATTGACATTTAAAAATCAATATCACATGAAATATAGACAGGCTATTAATGAGGACCTGTTGGGAAGCAGGGAGGGTTGTAATTAGTTGCACTTCAGCAGCACTGAGTAAAAGAGAAACAGATGTGTTTCTCTACTGGACAAAATGCTAAAGGAGGTGTCTCAAGGCCAGCTATTGCATTAGTTTGTCCCTAGCAGAGGCGTTGGCTTGGCTCTGCTCCCCAGCATTTGCATTTTTCTATATTTCTTCCGGACCAGCCTCCATATTTACCACTGTCAGTTTAACCAAATTCTGTGGTTCCCTTCTTGCAAAATGACGTTCTGCAGAAGACCTTTCCCAGGTGAGAATAACCCAGAGTGGAGGAGATTGCGCCTGGTCTGCTCTCAGCTCAACCACATTTTCAGCGAACGGCTTTGTTCAAATGGGGGCTCCTCAGCAGTATTTGAGCTCCTGAGCCTGCCCCGGCGCCGTGAGACCACCCTGATCGTGGTTGGCTCTGCATAGCTGATACCCAGGAGTACTGCCAGTGGCACCCTCCAAAAGCTCCCTAATTCTGGGGCTGAAATCCTGCCGTCACTGAAGGCAAGAGCAAAAAATGCATGTATGTGTTTTGGTTGTTGGTGGGGGTTTTTTTGTTTTGTTTTGGGTTTGGAGGTTTGGGGTTTTTTGGTTTTTTTTGTTTTTTTTTTTTTCCCAATAGACTCCCATTGGTATGAAGAAGGAGATACGATCCTGCACCGCCGGACACGGCCCAGCCGTGTTGTGGCACCAGCCCCACAGGGCTGACCATCCCTGCCGCTGCCCGCACGTCTGACCCGCAGCTTCGTTCTCCCGAAATACCGCCCGCCGTGCCGGGTGTGCTGTTTCGGTAAGCGATCCCTGTAGCTCTGGTGGAGCGAGGTGGCGGTGGCTGTAAGATGAGCCGCTTTGCAGACAGGTGCAGAGCACTCCTCATTCCCTTTTATTTTCGGCACCTCCCATGTTTGTTAGTTTTCTCATTCCAAGGAAATGCCACATTCTCCTCACTGGACTCTTTTTCCACTTTCTGAAGCCTTAAGGACTGTCTTTTCTTCCCTCTCAAACAACGTCACTTTTTGATACATCCCTGTTCACAGCAGGGCAGCCGCAGATCTTGGGCTCACTATTTACCCACAGACTTGCTCAGCAATGTGGGAAGAGCCTCTATTTATTTTAGTTCAAGGGAACCAGCTTTGGGCTCGAGCTTTAAATGGCTTCACTACCGGGCATCAGAGGCATTTGAAAAGATGAATCCCCTGCCTCCCTCCAGACGTGCCAATTCATCATATGGGGAGAGGCAGGCAGATAGAGATACGCAGGCAGTCTTCATCTTTAAAGACAATCTGGAGGCTTAAGAACTGGGAAGGTAAAGTTAAAAGAGGTATTTGAAGAAGAAATATTGTCTCTGATACAGGGATGGTTCAGGATGTCTGGGAGCAGCGAGAGGCTGCTGAACTGCCGACCCGTGGTTGGCGCGCTTGTACTGCTGGGATTTTATGGTGGTGATCAGAGCAAGGCTTTCGTGGAGCTTCAGCACACAAGGTCAAGCTTTCTTGAGGCAAAATGGACAAGAGCTGGGAGGGGAGAATGCTCGGAAGCGAATTCACATGAAACCTCAAAAGGTGGAGGCAAAGCACAGGCTTGGGGCTAGGACTTCAGAAGACACTGGCTTATTTTTCTTGATGGTGATTGCAGTGCCCCTGGTCTCAACCCGGGCACCCAAACCAGAGTGTCTCTCATATGGGCCAAGATTAAGTTGGAAACTAGAAGGCTTTTCTTAGTCTCCTACCCAAGTTCCTGGAAATGTAGTGAAGACAGCTTATGTTGGAGAATTCTTGGTCTGTGAGACCACAAGGATATTTTTTACTCTGATCCAGTAACATCCCCAGCTGCAATCAAAATAGGTAGAAATATGAAAAAATAAACACAGAAATCTCAGGTCAGACTCTGGAAGTTAAAAACCTACATACCTTTCTCCACACAGGAATGAATACATTTAAAATGGTTTATTTAAAAAGTAAGGATTAAGTACATTATACATGGTTGTGATTATACCAGTAGAACTGAAGCACAGTGGAAATAACACTTTAGAACTGCGGACAGAACTGCAACCTCAAGGGACATGATATATTAGCCCTTGTGGATATGTGATCCGTACAGAAAGAAAAGGAAATATAAAAATAGTTTATTGTTAGATTTATGGGCATATGAAATGATTTCTCCTTTTATCCCTATTGTGTATGAGAAACTAGGAAGAGAGAGCTGACGATATACCTGAAACTTTGTTTCTCAGAAAATTGAATCTGATCCAATAGCATCTTTTTTTTAGGTCTGCTGTTACAGTATGTTATAGGATAACACCAAAAGAGCGATTATGTTAATTATATGATGATGATATCTGCAGGCCTTGTTGAGAAATGGGGGCTAACTTGTGTTCGATGCTGTGCAGGGAAACCAGAGAGATGTGGAAGAACAGATGATTTTTGTTTGTTTTAACTGTCACTGAGTAGTTTCAAAGTCCAAGCACAATCTGATTCTGTTCAGTTAGATCAGCCATGGAAAAAAAAAACCAGTGGTCATGGGCAGGAATGCTGCAGATTTTTCAGTTTTGTCAGAATCAAAGTTTTCCACAGGAAAAGACTCACTTTTGGAGGATTTTTTTACTCGAATTATAACATGAAAACTTTTTTTTTTTTTTGCTTTGGTTGGACAAATTACTGCGCTGCAATTTGACACAGACCGTGAGTTTTAAACTGCAGCCCCCATTCTCCCACAGGTTGAAAGCCCCGGTCCCTGTTATCTCCCTCTGCCTTTGTTCTGTCCCAGACCCCGTTTCCCATGAGCATCCCGTGAATACTTCCCCACTCCAGCTCCATTTCCCAAAGGTGCCCGCTGGAGAAGGAGCGGATGCTCTGGCTCAGGGCAAAGCAGGGCATCGCTCGGAGAGCTGCTGAACCCAGCCCTGCTCTGGGGGAGGAGGCTCTGGCAAAGAGGAACAACCTGAAAGACTCGGCAAGACTTTTTTTGCCAATGTGGTGTAAAAATACTGCACGTGCCTCTGCAGGTGTGAGCTGGGCTCTAGAAAAGCCTTAGACTTTGGCTGGAATCAGATGGTTGGTTTTAAACACATTCACTGGAGAATGACAATTAAAAGAACAAAACCAACGCGCAAAGCAAATCTCACACTGTCAAATTCCAGTTCAATGTACATGAGTTTAGAAAAACAGCCTATATCTAACTCCTGGTTTTAAAGGGAATGGTTTTATTCTTAATTACAGTAAACACGGATGAGGACTTATTTCTAACTATTAGTTTATTAACACAGTGGGAAACAAATAGTTCTGGGAAATTGCACTTGAAAAATACATCAACTATAATTAGATGTAAATTAATTAGCACTTAGTATGACACACTAATGAGACAGAAGGTTTTTTTCATTGCAAACTTCTACTTCTATCATAGCTAATCAAAGTATTTTAATATTACGAAGTCTCAAAAAGTAGGAAATAATTTATTGTTTGAAAGCATAAAGATTCTTGTAAAAAAAACCTTTCATCAAGAACTTTAATAATTTTAGAACTCTTCTATGTTGTCCTAGCCGAAAAGTAGGTAAAAAAGTTTTCTTGTCTGCCTCTGAATTTTTTTTAAAAAGCTTGTGTAACATCTTTCTCCATAGCGTGTTGATACAGAAAGTAGCACAACATTTTCTACTTTTAAATCATTCCCATCGCTCCATTCTCTTTAGCTCTCAGTTCAGAGGTTTGAAAAAGGATCCCAGCAGAGTTTTAACCTGAATGGAAACTCTTAATAAGCAGGGATGAAGGCTCCAACCCACCTCCGCCAAAATAACAATGTTGCTCTGCCAGGCTGAGGGCTAGGCAGAGCTTAACAGCGACTAGGGGAAGACTGTTGCTTAAAATTGAGAATTGTGTCTTGGTACTTCAAGGAGAGAGGCTCAAGCAGGGTTTACTGGTGGGGAGAGGGGGTTCAACTTGGTTTTTGGGATGTTAAGGCAGCTCCTCTGGGATCTCCCTGGAGGACTTGGTTCAACTAGCTGAAAGCCTTGTATCCAAAACACCACCGAGTCACTGACGCTGCGGCCACCGCAGGATAAATTAAGACTAAAGAGGTTTTAACGGTTTGGCTGAGATCTCCCACCATCAGTGAGCCAAGCAAATCATGACTTCTTCTTGTCACCACTTCTCTAGTCTTCTGGTAGCAAAGATTTTCTGGGCAAAGATGACGGCTATATTAAAAGGAACCTACAGGAATTAGATGCTCCTCTCTCACTGCACCTAATTTGTCCAAGGGGACTTGGGCACCTCATTCTCATATGGCTTGGTCGAGTGGTCACTAAAATCAACATGAGTACTATAAAATTAAATTACTTTTGAGTCAGGCCCTCGAGCTTTGAGATTCCAAGCCTAAGTGTAAAAAAATGAAAGCAAAGATTTAAAAGAAAAAAAAAATTCAGACTTTTTTAGAAACATACAGAAGCAAAGGGTATAAATTAGTTCCCCTCTTAGGCGATGCATAGAGTTTTCTGTGGGCTCTCTGCACGTAAGTAGATTCATCATTACAAAATAAATTAAATTAGGTTGAACCATCATTTCCATCTAAAAGCAACTATACCTTGCACCATGCGGCACTTATTCATAATAAAAAGAGTTTAATAAATATCTCATAAACGGTGATTATTTTTGTTCTATTTTAAAAAATACAAAGTTGTCATCCATTCTGCTAACACTCAGTTCCCGTTGCTGCAGGAAGTTTTGCTAGTCCAAACGTATTAGCTTTTCATTTTCTTGCGCACATTGCTTAGATATCTTAGTTTCCAGTAGCGTTAGTGTTGCACTTGTGAAGCAGTAAGGAAAACAGGAACGCAGTCGCAGGGAACCGGCGGCGTCGCCTGCGCGGGCCACCCTGGCTCAGCTCTGCTTCTTGCTCTTGCTATAAGTAGTCTATAGGGGCTCCTGACAGACAGCACTCAGCACCTTGCCGGATCAGGCACTAGGGCTAGTCGAAATAAGAATTCAAGTTTTCTAAATGTTAGGCAAGAAATTATATTTGCAAATATGCTCAAGTCCCACCTACTTTAATCCTTCCTTTTCTAGGTGTTTCAAGGTGCGCCCACCCTCTTCTCCCCTTACCTGCATTGCGCCGAGGGACGCCTGACACCCAGAAATGGGAGACCCCCTTACCACCCCATCGGGGAGCCTGTAGTGCTCAGTTCGTGGGTGCTCTACGGTTTCAGTAGCACAGGTCAGTTTTAGAAAGTGTTGCCTTCAAAAATATTTTTTCTTTTTTTTTTTTCTTTCCTTTTTTTTTTTTGAAAGAGGCAAAGCTTATGCTGTGTCAAAGGAAAGCGGCTCACTTGATGAGTAGTTCGTATTCATCCTTGGGCTTGGTTATAAATCACATTTGCAAGTTTGTAGTAAGGGATCTCAATATTAGGAAAAAAAAAAAGTCATAATCCTTTAAAACACACCGGTGACAAGTCCTTTGCAGTTTCTCCACAACTTTGTATACGCTACAAAAGTGCAGGAACATGAAATGCCTTCATCTCGTGACACCAAGAACTGAAAGAAACAAACTCCAAATAGCTTCAAAAAAAGCTACGAGCGTGTAATATCTTTATGTTTGTCCAGAGGATCTCCACTTGCTACCTCAACACATGCCACAGTTAGGGAGGTGAGAGGGTATTTTAACATCGCTCCTTCTCTTTCATCACAGATCCATTCTGTTTCAATATTTCTTCAAAAAGCAGGAGGAAGGAAGGTACTTCAAACAGGTGTCGTTCTCCTGTTGACCATGTTGACATGGAGTCCTTCCTTAAATTCCTTCTGAAGGAAGTTGTGAACCTGGAGAAAACTGGCTTCTTGGTCTGCGTTGTAGCTGGCAGCCGTTGTAACCTTCAAAGGCTCTCTGGAAAGAGTGTACATGGAAATTTCATTCATGGGAATGGTGCTTGCTATCTTCATGCCAACCGGAGAAATGTCTCTAGATGGAGAAGGCTCTGTAGATCGAGAACTGGATCTGGACCTCCGCCTCCTGTACCTATAACTTGGCATCCTGGCATAAGGAGAACTGGAAGAAGTCTTAAGGAATTCCCTCTTGGTCTTAAACCTCAGCTCTTTGTTCTTCTCAATATAAATGTTCACAGCCAGAACACCTATGGTTTCAGCCACAATAAAAGACAAGGCTCCAAAATAAAAAGACCAACCATAGTTGTAATGGTTCTTTTTGTCCTCATCTCGCTTGTCACTTGGGTCACCTGCATTGCTTGATATGTAGACAATGATCCCTATGATATTACTTAGTCCTAGAGAGAGAAAAACATAAATCAGTGGTTATGTGGCTGGGAAGATAAAATTCAAGCCATGATACTTTCTGGACCTGAATGGTCCTGAATGAAGGAAATTTTATTACATTTATTTATTATTTCATTCATCTCAAGATTTCATTTATTCTTGAAAAACAAAGAATAGATCCACATCTGGGTCACATATGCTTGCATGGATCCCAAAATATTGAGCAGGATTTGTTCCCACCTTGTCATTGCCATGGTGAGAAAGAAGTGACATATGGGGGCTCACTAATGTTGTTAGTGGGATTCTAACATTCAGAATAATAACAAAAATACCATTTGAGCTGAGGGCTATGGCTGTTGACCTTGATCAAGATAAGTTCTCTTCCACCTTGCTGAATGTTCATCTAAATGCAGCCTGCTTAATCTGAGCTTTAGAGAAAGCTATTAACAATGTGGCTGGCTCTCTCAGATGTTTCTAGTGTGAAATACAGGCTCACCTATCGTAGGTGAATTTTTTTCTGACATCATATAAAAGAAAAGAAAAAGACCCTGGATGTAAGAGATGCCAGATTCATCTAATGTTTAGTACATTTTAAATAGTGTAAAACTCACTTCTTACTGACCTTAGCTTCCTTTTTCATGAAAACTAGAAGCTTTTTTAGAATATGTTTCTTGTAGAGCTTCAGAAATTTATTTTTGTCTTAAGAAATTTGACCAGTGTGATGTTTTTAGTGTCCTCGATCCAAGGAAGGGATAGAGGGAGAGAACTTCGAACCACCTTTTCTACATCTATTTTCACTTTAAAAAGACAGCACATCTTAAGGACTCAATTTAAAGATAACATACCTGCTGCAACAAAGAGAATCCCAGCACTGAGAATAATGTTGTTTTTGCTGTTGTAAATCCTTCCTGCTCCGACACAGAGTCCTCCCAGCAACAGCAATATTGTGCTTAGGATGGGGAACACGCTGGAGGCACGGACAATGCCTGGAGGGGGGGTAGGTAGAAAACCAAGACAGACAGTAATAATTTCAGATGCCTCCTCGGATGCAAGTGTGGAGATTACAGTGTCTCAACCCCCATGGCTTTTGCTGGAATTATCTCTGGTTCTGCATTTCTGGGCACGTTTTTGGGAGGCAAGGCCATGGGTAGGTGGCCAGTGTGGCACAGACACTCTCAGCTGAGTAGCTTAAATCTTTTAAGCTTTCTCCTAGAAAGGCCAGCGCTACTGCTATTACCTGATGACACCATGTACAGAATGTTTCTGTCAAAGCGTGAGGTAAGTGACAGTAGGACCTGACATCACGCAGGGAGTGGCAGTGAAAAATTCATGAGCTGTCTATGAACCCTACGTTTGGGGATGGCTTGGGCAGCAGATCGGTCCTTGGTACATGTGCAAGGTGAGGAAATTACAGCTCTTGAAGTCTGCAGCATACGTGTTGCCAATGAGCACAGCTAATAACACATTTTTTTTGTTGAATATTAAGGACAGTGAAACTTTTCAGATTTCTAAGTAAGAAATTTTAACAAGTGTGTCTCAGATGTTTGTGTTTAGTTTCCTGACAGCTGAGTAGAGTAATTTAAAATTCTGTATGCTTCAATCCATTCACCAGCATGGGCTATAAAATCCCTGAAAAAAAAAAATTAAACCACCACTTTAAGCCAGCTTTCAAAGTCTGGTCACTACAAGACTAAGCAGCAATCGAAAGGAAAGCAGCAGGGAGGGAACAAGAAGGCTGAGAACAAATAAACAGGCACAAGAAGAGGAAGTCTGTATTGTAAAAACCAACGGGGTAAAGTCTGGTGTTGCTGAAAGGCAGAGCGAGGAGACAAGATGTGCTGTTATACAGAGAGGATTTTTTTGAGGAAGGAGAGATAAGGAGCTGAATAAAGCTGAGGGCCATGGAAAGGCAAAGGTGCAGAGGGGCGTCCCGGCACAGTGGGTGGGTGCCGGGGTGCGGGGATGCCCAGGGAGGGTGGGGGTCAGAGGCTGCTGTCACGGAGGGGTGGAAACCCCACAGCACACCAGGAGGACATGGGGACCCCCAGGGCTGAGCACATGGGGAGGAGGAAACTGCCTCGGAGAAAATTGACTTGGACCAATCTGCTGATGCAGTGCCATTAGCGATGCGGTCTCTCCTGGGTGCCATCTTCCTGGCTGACACGCGCAGCGAGCGGCGCCCGTCTCCCGAACAGAAACGGCCAGATGTTACCGCTGATGCTTTCTCATTTCACTTTTGATGGCTGTGGCGTTCCCAATTTTGTGAATTGCTTCCTAATGATTCCCCTGGTAACTGGTGGCAAAACTCCCACTGACTGCAAGAGGGACAGGGCTGGGCATTTAATAACAGTATTGCTTTTGTGTGCGCTGCAAAGCCCCCAGGGGTCCCAGTGAGGGGCCCAGCCCTCATTAGGATGGTGCAAACATAAGACAAAAAAAGACAGTCCCTGCCTGGGAAGCTTATGCCTGTATCGATCTGCAACAGCAAGAAAAGTTCGTCTCCTACCAAAACTGGCAGCATCACTGCACGTGTCCTTTACAGACAGGGCATTTTCTAACCAGATCTAAACCCAATTCAGTTGGATGCATTACTATTCTAAGAGCGTCTTGCAATAATTGGCAAATCCAAGTAATGAGGGTGTAAGGTCTCTAATCGAAGCCTGTTGAGTGCTAAGAGCCTGTTCTGTTGTCTTGGGTGTATCCCCATGTGTCTGGTATGAGGTAACAGGGTTTTGACTTTTGGGTCAGTTTTTAGACTCAATTATTAGAAAAATATTCAATGTCAGGCTCTGCGCTGCTGGACAGGAAGGCACCCCAAATCACTGTCTATCTGTCACTGTCCTGACAAAAGGCAGCCTAGGCTTAAAAGCTACTGTGGTCCATCCTTTATGGTTGTTGTTTTCTATATTTTGTGTTCATGTTTATCATGATTTAAATGAAATCAAAGAGCTTTCTTAAAATGCTTTGGTGATATCATCAGAAGGCACTTGCCAGACATGCCAAATACAGGGGGTGGGTTGTTCTACCTGTAGCAATAGCCTCCAGAGATAATTTTTCTGTAGTAGGTAACTAATGTGAAGAGAAGAAAAACACAGTGTTCTCTTCCTGTAAAACTCCACAGTATATTTTTTTCCTGCAATGTGTACTTTTAGCTCTGCAATTTAAAAGGAAGCTCATAGGTACCATGTAGAATTTACATATGTCTCCTGATACTGGTAATAAAATGACAGCACATCAAAAAACATTAAGGCAATCTGGTTTTTGCTTTCTCCCCTGCTTTTTTTTTCTTGTTTACCGTCCTGTCTGTTTGCATCGGTGGTTCTGCACCACTATGCGTTGTGACACCTCCTTCGGTGAAGCGCCGCAGCATGCCGTGCTGCTCCTCCCCACGGGGCTGCGAGCCCCGGCGCTCTGCTCGTGCTTTTATTCTCCTCCAAAAGGCAGGAGCCAAGCAAACGGCTTTAATAAGGAGATGCTATAGCATGCGGGGAAGAAGCATGTGAAAGTGTAGACAGGTCCCTGAAACGGGGTCCCCGGTCCTGCTCCTCAAGGCTGAACTTTTGCACTGCAGCAGAGCCCTGACATCCTCACACGTGCAGCGAGGCCGAGTACGGCTGAAATCCCCTCTTCGGCAAAGGGAGAGGCGCATGTGCTTTGTGCAACGCCGGATCGGAGCAGCTTGGTTTCGGTGTGCCTGCAGAAACGCAGGAGAGGAGGGAAGCCAAGCCGGAGCACACGTGTGCGGTTGGGCAGTGCAGGCGGCAGCCCTGGGGACCGCACGGGCTCTCTGTGCGCGGCAGCGGTACCTCTGGCACTTGCTGGGGCTCTGCACAGACATGGGAAGGGGAATTTTTTAGACACACCAATTGATGTGTGCTGTCACAGGGAAGGTTCAATAGGAGAGGCCTTGTTTGGGATCCTTTGCTTGTGTTAGTTGTCACTGTGGCTGTCATTTGCTTGGATTTGCAGGGAGCAGCCCAAATGCCGAAGGGCAAAATCCAAACTTCTGCTCCTGCCCACACCCTGGACCAGAATCCTCTAAAAACAGCCATTTTTTTCACTGATTTCAATAGGGTTTTGAACCAGGGCTCTGTTCTGCCAGCACCACAGTGTTTACATTTATCTGAAGCCTATATTAAATTGGTAACTGTGAAGCAAGCTGAGACCCCTCATGCCGCTTTTTCAGGAGCACAAGATGCATGCAGCATCGGTGCCTTTGTCTAAGCAAGACAGGAAAAATAAGGGTTACCCTCAACATGGCCCTCCAAGAGACTTGTGCCAAGAAACGGCTAAAAAGCACAGTGAATGATATGGAGACAGCAGATTGCGAAGGTGTTGCACAGAGGGCAAAAATGAGATGGAAGGTCTCATGTCTCCGTTGAAACAGGATGCGAATATCCCCTTGTCTGTGTCTAGTTAGACAATGATTTGGTTCCTATTACATATACGTATGAGCTCATCTCTTCTGGATTTAGATACATAACCTTTCAGTAATCTCTAAATCAGCCATATGCATTTTAAGCGGAACTGCAGTTTTTCTTATGAAAGTTAAAGCAGAGGAGTCCTGTTATCTGTGCAGACTATGCGAGGATGAGCTCTCCTCCATGGGGGGAGCAGCTGAAGTCTGCTTTTGCAGAAGACAAAGGGTTGAACCAACTTGTTTTTACTTAGTCACTTTGGAAAACAGCTTTTAGGAACACCCATCGCAAATACGCTTACAATCAATTTGCCAATCTCATGTCTTACTGCGGAGCTGTAAGACTGTTTTTCCCAGTTCTCCCTTTTTGCCAAATGAAGAAGGCATAATACACTTTTATCAAGACGCTACTTAATTCCTCTTTCCTTTACAGTCCTTTCACTAATGATGTTTCTTTCCTAAAGCTGACTTGGCATCAATTTAACACTGGTTCCAAGGCTTTGTATAAAAGATAAATGCAGCTGTGCTCACACTCTGCCGGTCTGCCTTTGCCTGAGCACTGAAATCATGTCACCCAAGCGCTATCACTGATCTAAATTGACAAGAGTAAAGACGAAAAAAAAATCTGGGTTTTATTCTTTCTTCTTGTCTTAGCAACCAGAAGTTGTTTCCCAGAAGTGAGCAGAAGGGCAGAGTGGTTCTCCAAGTGGTGTTTCAGGTAATTAATAGCAGTGTAATTGAGGAGTGTTTTGCCTTGCTGGGTGTATCAGCAGCAGCGTCCCTCACTGCTCCCTGAAGCTTTCCCAACACCTTGTGAGCTGCAGTTCCTTTCTCTAGTAAAGGGCAATGCTTTCAGCTTGGCTTGCCAGCTCTTTTGTTCAGAAGGAACAACTAGGCAAGGCATCCTCTGGGGATGGGGAAATCTAACTCAAACTTCGCAGGATTTGTGAAGTTTCACACTTGGGTTCCAAGATTTCCTATCACCTGAGTAAACGGTCGTGTGGAGGAGATGAAACAATTGCCCTTATTTCAAGTGCCAGGTTGCTGGATGAAATTAACTTCTGTGGCGGACTACACACCAGCCCAGAGCAGCAATGGCCGGCTGTCCATGCAGGGAAGCCTCAGCCCACGCTCATGGCGAGATTTTGCTGTTAGCTGCAGAAGTTTCAGCTTCCTTCCTACAATGCAGTAATTTCACTGCAGGGGGCGGTGGCTCAGCAGCTGCAAAGGATGAGGCTGGCATAAGGGTTGGGTTTAAACGTTAGGAAAACCTTCCTATTGGGCTGGAACCCACTCCTCAAACCTGTTTTGATACACTAATCAGATAAATACGCCCTCTGCAAAATACCCTCTGCTCTGGGAATAATAGCTGTAGTTTTCATTTGAACAATTTCCACATAATGTTTAAAGAATGGGCACC
Source organism: Phalacrocorax carbo (assembly GCF_963921805.1). NCBI lineage: Eukaryota > Metazoa > Chordata > Aves > Suliformes > Phalacrocoracidae > Phalacrocorax > Phalacrocorax carbo. The sequence goes on from NC_087528.1 coordinate 6,035,753, forward strand.
ACAGTCGTGACCATTCCCCTGGCTGAAGGAAACCCTTGAAATCGTGGTCCCCAAGGATCATGGCTGTGTCAGCAGTAGCATGAACTGGACATACGTCACCACTGCTCTGTGCCACCCAGTTTGGGCCAGACTTGCAATGAATAAGACTTGGATTGCACTCTACAGACACTCCACAGAAGAGAAGTCCCGTAAAGTCTCTCTGGCCATGTCTGTAAATGCTGGGTATTAGGTATTAGCTTTCACTTACGGAGAAGGTATTCTGAGCTGTCATGGTCGTAGTCATTGTCTTCAGGGAAGTGGTTGATTCGGAAGCAATGTCCTTTGTAGATTCCTAAATGAAAACAAAGCAAACACAACACATAAGTAACAGAACCAAGTAAACGCACTTCTGCCAGCTCTGCTTTATTTCCTTTTCCTCCCAGGCTGTATTAAATAAATTATTCTCCTGTAGGGTTGGTTACTGTTTGTTTTTTTTTTTTTATGCCATCAAGAAACCATCTGTAAGGTCATCAGTTTTGGGCAGATTGGGTTGAAGCCTAGCTGAAGGAAGGGAGAGCCAGGATTCCTAGGCTCTTTTCTTCAGTCTGCCATTAATATCGTTCTCTTGAGTTTTTTAATCTCTCTGTGCTTTACTTTATCAGCGCTGTGCTTATCTTACAAGCATACCTAGTTTGCAAAGCTTCATTTTGTTCCTATAGTGACTGTCACTTTGGGTCCCTGCTCCATGGCTGAGGCTCCACAGCAAAGCTGATTGCCAACCAAGTGCCCATCACCCTTCCTGGTTTGTCCCCAGTGAAGTGCTGGTTTTGCTTATCAGAGCTGGTAAATGTTGAACGGTTGGAGGCCTCTTCAATTACTCTCTAGGCTTGGAAAAAAGTCCATAAAGCTCTTCCTGCTGCCATTTAAACCCATATGTCCCTCTCAAGGTTGGTTCAGCTTTTAAATGGCATATTTGTTTAGTTAACTGGGCGCCCGTACAGTAAGTCAGGGCATGAGTGTGCACTCCTGATACCTGAAGGAACAATGCCAGAGCTGGCTGGATGAGCCCCTTGCTCGGCTGAACAAGATGAGGTTCCGCACTTTGTCCATCTGGGTAAAGCTTTATGCTAGTATTTTGTATTATCTTCTACCACGGTTACCCATAGCCACATCCTGCCTTAGCTGCAGTCAGGTAGCTGAGACCGCCGTTGCACAGCGAGCTGCGCAGGGACCTCTCCCCAGAGAGCTTACTGCAGGAGCGAAGCCCTGAGGTGTGATTCTGCCTTGGTGCTTTCATTATTCATTAACCAGCGCTTTTGTGCTCAGGAACATACATCAGCCAGGATGAGTTATCCTCTGCACAGGAGTTTCCGTGCTTACAGCTCGAGCCGGCAGAAGGATTTAAAAACCCTCATTTAATACTACTTTAGCAGAAGCACAGCTGCAGTCTGTAGGATATAAATGTGGATTTATTTCACTACCTATTACCAATGATTACAAAGATCTCAAAAGAATTACTAATCTGGAGGATTTCGATTGCACCCTGTGAGTGTCAACTGCAGGTTTGCTACTACAGTGCATTTAATTCTTCCAGTAAATGCTGTATCTACTCTAATTGCGGTAACGGCTCGGGCTTTCTCTGCACAGCACTTCAAAAGCTGTGAACAAGAAGTAAGTGGCTCACGTCACATCTGTAAGTGACACACCTGTCCTGTCTGCCAGGCGGACGAGATCACTTCAGCTGGGACTGCTCCTGCTAAGCATGTTTGCCCATGCATCCCTCTGTTTGCCATCAGCTGGTTTGTTGCGCCTGATGGCTCTCCAGCAAGGCAATCCAAAATTCAGATTTTAAAGATCCCAGTGCTTATTTTTATGGCAGTTCATGCAAGGAAACTAAATCTCTCCCAGCATAACAGGGCCTCTGAGACTGGATGGTCATTTCTTTGAGTCTCTTCATTATGCTGTGCCAATTTAGAGGGAATACATTCAGAGTATGATTTTTTTCTCTCTCCTATTCATTAAGGAAAAATTCTAAATAACCTTCTCACTCTAATTTCCTATGGAAATCAGCTTTTCAATGACTCTGTGCTCGTGTGTATAGGTGGGTCAGTCTCTATGAACTTCTCCAATAGCTTTTAAGGGAGTTGGTTGAACTTATCCAGAGCTGATAGACAAGTAGAAATATCACAGGTAACTGAGCTCCCACAACTTCCACACCAACAGGCAGATGCACGAAGGAGAGAGCTCTGTCCACTGAAGGCTGCTGAGTGAACTTGCATGTTCACAGGGCGTGGACATGGGCGACAGCCCAAGTAAATGTCCCACTTCCAGAAACTCAATTAAGAGACAAGGCGTCTGCAAGACTCAAATGTTCCCCAAGCCTCTTGTGTGTGCAGCACTGATGGATTGGTGGAGAGTTTTGGCCTCTGTAAAATGACCTCACGTTATTAAACTTCCAAATGAAATGGGCCTCTTAGCAGAACTTTCTCTTACGTGGAGGCCAAGAAGCCACCCCTTCCACCACAGGACTGATATGCATCAGCAGGACAGGATGGGTTGGTACTAGCAGTGTCCGGGCTTTTCCTCATTTACGTTTGGAGACCTTCATTTGCTTGTGCTTATATCTGGAGCCTCTCACATGAAAGAGTATTATCAGGTCTAGCAGAGGTGAAAAAACAGAATAATTAGCCCCAAACAGAACATTCTAGATGAGCTTTAGCATTCTTTTCTATTTCCAATTCTTAGGGATATTGAGATTGGTCAATTGGGTGGAAGCTACGGAAGCTTTAAAAGCACAACAGCAGAGTCCGACTTGTACTTAAACACAACAAAACTGAGATTTGGTGAAATACCTGGCTCCATGCCCTAGCACGTGAAGCAATGTAAAAGAATAAAACCCATGAAACAGAAGAGGTGGCAGAAAAGGAAACACCTCCGTCAAATTCAGTAACAACTGTTCTACAGCATCTGCACAAGGCCTCAGTTCCTCGAAGCTCTTCTCAAAGACTTCACAGAGGATGCCTTGGTGAAATGTGTAGACAAACATGGCCACTGGTCCACGCTCAGTAAGGCACACATGGGCTGTTTTCCACACCAGGACGTGACGTGGAAGAGAGATGCTTTTTCTTTGCTTGAGTATGTGGGTGCAGTCCTTATATACTCTGGAGAGGAAGATGGAATATTTAACTTCTACTTCTGTACCCACTAGAGAGAGATAAATAAACTGCAATCACTGCCTATCAGATACTAAAATATTGAGAAGCACTTCTGGATACCTCTTGAGACTAAGATATAATATCCCACTGAGATGCTGTAAGTATTACTTCTTTCTTTGAATGATTACTGATATGTTTTAAATTATGCTTTTAGAAATACCAATATTATAATGCATTTTTTCTTCATAATAATAACAACTTTGTTCTGAATTTTGAGCCCAGACTTCAGGATCTGGGTTAATGATAATGAAGAGACAAATTTTCTGAAGTGTTGCTGATGGTGTAAGAACATTTTTTTTCCACTGGTTGCAGCGTACTTAGCTGGCATTTAAAAACTAAAAATTGTTTGACTCAGTTTTTCTCTGTGTTCAAGGGCTTCTCCGACAAGATTAGTACTTCCTGATCTCACTAAGTGTTGTTCAGATAACTATAATTAGAGTGTGATGTACTCAGATAATGTGATAAGGGAGGGGATTGTAGTGCCTAAGTGAAGATTAGGCTTTGTTTTGGGGTTTAAGATCTCAAAGAACACAGGGTTTTCAACAGTAATCAAAGTAGTGAGCCCAAATTCTGATTACATACTACCTTCTCCTTGCTCTTTCTCAAATAATCCTTTAATCATCCTGCCTGTACCATTGCAGAATTGTTCACTGGGGTCTTATTTTTTGATGACTGAGAGCCATGGTTAATGCTGTAGGATGCAAATGCTTATTAACTTTGTTTGTGGCCATGCTTTACATGATCACACTGTTGTTGGCCATACCATCAGCCGTGTCTTTGAAACAGCCATTTCCTGTCGTTAGTATTTAATGACGACAACATTCACGACGCCCTGGCAGCGTTTGCACAAATCAGCACTAAGATAGTGCACTTAAATGTCTGACAATATTCATCAAGGCAGACTGTACTTTTGTTTCCTCCTCTCCCCTAGTCCTGAAAACTATATACAAGATCTTTCCGTAACGTTAGTGTTCTGTTGTCATTTACAATAGGTTTCCACCATGCGAGACGCTAGCAGCTTTGCGGTAGAGGACCTTGTCTGCAGGGTACTTCTGTCAATAGCAGTTTTCGTCTCCTTGCTCTGAGCATGAGCTTACGGTAGGCGATATCTGATAGCAGTGGGAGACACATGAGGATAGATGGGTCGAGCTGCTGCCTCCTTCTCCATGAACAGCTTCTGCAGAGCTATTGCTCAATTAACTATTTAATCTTCTAGCCCTCTCACCCGCCCTTGGTGAGACTATGCAGTAAAACATTGGTTTTCAGACTTGGCTGAGAAGCCTTTCTTGTTTTCTTATGGGACACCAGACATTTGCAACCTCCTTGGATCAAACTCTCCCCTGCCAACACGCCACATTCTTGTAGCTCTTGAGCAGCTACAGATACTTAGTGTGCACTCATGCACACTATTAATAGAGTTAAGCAGGGTTTTCTCCTGAGGGGGGTTATATTGATGGAATGAGTGCTATGAATGTCAGCTGCAGAAATGGTTGCATGGCTACATCAATTACCTGCAGGCAGGTAAACAGACTCCATATTTGTCCAGCCTAAAATCCCACAAACCAGCTGAGTTCCTTCTGGCAAACACGGGTCTTCTGGGGTGGTTTGAAGGCATGGAAGGAAATGAGTTTTGAGATTATTTGACAGCAAGTGCTTCCAGATATAGGGAATACATGTTGCAAGGAGCTGACTGTATATTAAAAATAAGGCAATCAGTAAGGAACCAGGGGAAATTTGGCCCGGTGGTTCTGCTTGTTGTGTCTATTTTGTGATTAAATGTTGTGTGTTGGTTCCAGGGCCAACCGTTAGCTGACTTACTGCAACGCTTGAATATCTGAATGTTTAAATGACAAGTTTTCTGAATATATCAGCACAGAGATGTCTGATTGACAGATAATATCACAGACAACAAGAAAAGTGTGACATGCAGAGCAGGGCTGTTGTATCAGCAGTTGCCTGAACACAGTGTCCATCTGAGCATGCCATGTGGGATTGGGTTTCCTTAATGGCAGGCTTTACACTTCCTTTGGACCACAGTGGAGAACTTCTAATAAAGTGAGTGAGAGTGTGTCAGTGCTGAACTCTGCCAGGGCAGAAGAGAAACAGTTACACATTTTTTTTTCCTTAGGAATATTTCTTTGCTGACAGGTTCTGAAGCCCTTTGCAGCATGATTTGAGCAATAGTGAGCAAAGGAGATCAGACATGCCAAAAAAAGTTCCTCTCCACAAAATTTATAGCACGGAGTCTATCTGTGTATTCATTTCTTTGATTTTCTACCAGCACAACTCCCCTGTCTCACTGGATTGACACACAATGGCAAATGCAGCTGACGAGTTAACTTTCTTTTCTCTTCATTCCTCTCATCATAAAATAACGCGCGAAGCGAGGAATGGATGGTGCACCTCCTTTTACTTTCAAAACCTGCTTTATGGTGCTGATGGTCAAACAGGGGCTATTATGCTCCTGAGCTCTCCATGCAGGCCACAAGGAACAGCATTAGATATTTTTTTTGTAACTTGGCACCTTCTATGTTAAATTGTCCTGAGTTCGATTATTTGTCTCCTGCTGTTTGCTGAGAATTTCACAGGCCTGTCCTTAAGTTACTTGAATGAGCACAGATCCTGTGAGCCCCTGCCAGAGGATGTTTAATGCTGTCATTATAAAAGAAATCATGAAGTATTGATGCAGGTTGTGTGCAAAACATACCCCATGTGAATTTGCTACCCCACATTGCTGCTGTACCACTGCCTTCATCACCGTGGAGGATGGAGGCAGCAGAGAAAGAAGCCTCAGGAGGTTAAATACACATTTATTGGGTGTCTGCCTTTGAGAAAAGTTTGGCTGTTGTGACAGCCTTGCAAAGCTTGAAACTTCAAATCATCAGTTGTTTTTGAGCCAGATGCTGTTTGACACCCCCTGAGTCCTGCCAGTCTGGGAAATATTTGTCCATATGACAGTTTGTATTTTTGTTTCCTCCTAAAGGTTAATTTGATGAAGAGCACTGCTAGTACCTGGGGTTATTGTCATGCTATTGCCAGAGTAGGTCTTGTTTTCAGAAAACGCTTAGTACCTAACAAGATTAGAGGTCCACTCCCATGACTGTGGGCTAGCATGGGACCATAAACCTGATGACCACCACTAGCTGTCCATGCATGTCATGATCAGGCCAAAGCAAATTCAGCTCAGCTGAGTCTTTAAAAGGAAATGGTCTTAAATCTTAACGATGTTTCTCTACAGGTGTTGAGATAGTGAAATAATAATCTATTTTTCGTCATAAAAGTCCTTTCCTTCTTTCTCTGTCTTTCATCCCATAACTCAGAATTCACTTGTTTCTCATTGTGGGGAGCTGAACTGCCTACTTAAGGGCCAGAGTCTGATTTCAGTGCAGTGGACTCAAATCTGTCTCACCCAGTAACAGCAACATCAGAATCTGGTCTTCTCCCTTTGCTTTCTCCCCCTCTACTTCCTGGGCAAAAAGAAAATTATTTTAAAATGTTCAAATGTATGAAATTTGCCCCACTTTCTTCCTTAGGAGCTGTCAGCTCTAACAAACCCTTTGGGTTCTTCTTTTGATCTATTTTCAATTGTCTGGTGGGCAAAGCAAAACTCCTCCTCGAGTCTCTTATTTTCTTCTGCTGTGACATGAATTTCCCCATCTTCCAGTCCTCCCCCTCCACTGCCTACAGACCCTCTGCTGCTCAGAGCTTTTCATCCGTCCCCTCAGTGCCACGTGAATAACTACCAGTCACTTTTGCTGCCTGCTCCATCTTGCTCCGCTTTAACGTTTTTAAACGCAAAACACCTTCTTCCCGGTGTGTTTAGCACCTCGCGAGGGCTCAGACCGCCCCGGCGGCAGCGGCGCTGGAGGAGACGCGCACCAAGCCGCTCGCAGCTGCTTCTGCCCACGCGCTTGCAAATGAGCTGGTGTTGGCAGGGGATTGCGCTCCGCTCTCACCTCGGCCTTTATTCTTAGCGCTCGCCATTCCCCTTGAGTCTGGCAAAAGCATGTTTTCTCTAGGAACAGGTGTCAGTTTATCTTGTCATTTGACTTTCTCAGTCCCACTATTAACCTCACTCCACTTCTTCTCCTACCTTCGTATAGTGGTTAATGCTCCCTCCTGTATTTGCCATAGAATTTCAATGAGAGAAGACCCTGTCTTATACCACCACTCTCAAGTATTTACTCTAGGATGTTATAACCTGCTTTCCCCAACTTGCCTGCACCGCGGCAGTGTCTGCTCTGATTGCCTTTTGCTGTCTGCAGCTTCTCCTTGGTGCTCCTCTGCAAAGCCCTCTCTGTTGGAAGCAGAGGCAGCTCACAGTTTCTCCTTGCACCCTATCCCCGCAGAACGAAGGCTGTGTTGCTTTAGCACTTGCATTGCTTTTTTTCTACAGTGGTCTCAAACTGTAGCGGCACTCATGCTCCGTACTGCAGAATAGCCATCTCCGCTGACCCGAGTGCCAATTTCACCGCCATAGATAGCAGCTGGTGAGGTTCCTGCTTGGGCAGTTTGACCTTCATGTCACCACCCTTTTCTAACACTCTTGAGTTTCCTGTGGCCCAGATGTGGTGCCTTAGCTGGTCTCCTCCAGATCCCAGTGGATGCTCACCGCTGCCATGTAGGAGAAGACATATCTCAGGTGATGAAGAAGTCCGCTGTTTGGTGGTAACTTCTAGTTCTTGCTTGAACAATATCACTCTTTGAGCGATATTATTTTGGCATGCTGCAATGCAGGACATAACACCTAAACGCTATTTTGTACAGCCTGGTAAAGCATCTCCAGATTCTGGATCACCTACACCAGAAGGCATCCAGGGAAATGCCAACCAAGGCTTAGTCAGTTTTAATTCACATGGGTATATACGGCCTCGGCAGCCAACCTTCTGTTTTCAGCTGGGCAAATATCATCAAAGGTGTTGTGCATTTGTATTTCTGTGTAAGAAATGAACAGATGCAGAAAAGGTGCTTTGCCAAAGACAACTTTAAAATTCTATGACAGCCTTTTGTTCCATTATAAGATTTTGAGACCTTGAGTGATGTTAGAAAATCCATGGCAGTGAAACTCGTTTCCCAAAGATTCACCTCACCTGCACATCTGGGAGCTAATAAAACACATCACAGTGTTCTCTTCAGTCATTACAAAACTGCTGCCAAAAGTACTAAGTGTCCTTGTGCTACCACAGTGAATACCAATAGTATCAGGGAATTGGAGGACAGCAGCAAAGTAGATGAGAGTTGATTGTATGTTACACGTTGTTTTGAGCTACTTAATGTCAATTTTCTTCCAATGTTCCTCTCACAAACCAGCATTTTGGCCACATAAGTCATGACTGAGGTTATTCAGCAATGCTCCTGTCCCTTTCCCAGCTTCCTCAGCCAAACAGCAGATAAAATAGCGTGCTGTGTTATTCAACCACCACTGCCCAGGCATCCCCAGTAGCCCCTCCATGCCTTGCTGACAGTTTTCCTACTACCATTTGCAATTTGCTCCTTATTAACCATGTCCGCCTGTGCTGCTGCCTGGATAGCAAAGTGGGGGAAATTTCAGGGGGATTCTGTGGCTTATTTTAGTCTTTTCTTTGTTGCTCCTTTTAATGGAGCTTATTGAGGGAATGAGTCTGTGTTTTCTAGGAAGAAACACTGACATACTTCCAGCCCTGATGTACAGTTTGCATTTTGTAAATCATCTGCACAGGAAAACAGGGGCAATTCCTCAACCTGGGTATGACATGATTTTTTGGGGGCAATGCTGGTGATGTTGCTTGAGGAACATTTTCAAGTCAGAGCTAAGTTAGCCCTGCCATGGCAAGCTTTCCCATGCCTGGCTCAGTCCCAAGAGACTGTCAACATTTCTAGTTGCCATGGGGTTGGTAACTCACTTTTCTGTGTCTGCTTTTCTATCTACCACCACAGCCCACACTTTCTGTGTTCTACCTTCACACCTCGTCTCGTCCTGCATCTCATGCCGCAGTCCTTTATCCCGGCAGCCCAGAAGTTTATCTCACCGCTCATTTCTATACTTTGCTCGGCTGCCGCCTTGCCAAAGCTGTTTCTGGGCGGCTGATATAATAATTCTCTCCCTTTTAAAATTAATTTGAAGCTTGGATAGAAACCTCCATTCGAGTTTTGCAGTTGGCTCTGCTACCATACATAAAATTGTTCTAATGCTTGAGGAGTTGGTGTTGGCTTTGTAGGTGAGCCTCTTCACCCATCACAGCTTCAAACTGAAAGTCATCCTCCAACGAGTTTCCAGCCTTTTACTTACATTCTGGTCCAAAATGCCTTAATTTAAAGAGGTACTTTAGTAACCAGCAGTGCTTTTGGCACAATGTGTCAGACACTAACTGGTTATTCACAACCGTAACTATGCAGTGGCCATCATAGCTCCCACAGCTCAGAGAGCAGTGGGAGGTAAGCTGTGGTGGCCTGTATGCTAGCCAGGATTCAGCTATAGCTTGATTTGGATGAAAATCCACTTTTTTGTCCCCCAATATTCTTGATCCTGACATGCATTCACCAGTACAAAGACTGCTCATTCAGGCAGATAGCTGCCAGTCCATCAATCATTATAAGAGAGCAGAAATGCCAAATTGTACCGGATGCAATTTCGAGAACAGATAGTCATTTTGTCTGATGAAGCGTTCATATGCTACAAAATGACAAATCGTGTTTATTTTCACATTGTCAAACTGTGCTTTTTTCCTGTGTTGGCACAATTGGAATCAACTTTCCCTTAAGGGATAGTTTGGTTTTTATCCATCTGGTTTCCCTTACTTCAGTAAGTCATCAGTTCTCCCTCATTAACATGGTGGTCAACCAGGGCTTGATGGTTTCAACTCTTATGATCACAGCACGTCTATAAAGCCTGTATCATGGCTCATCGCTACCCGGGGGAGGAAATTTAAGGAAATGGACATTCACGTCTCTTCAAAGTCTCTACTGAGTTTATAATCTGAGACATAGTCACGGTCACATCTGGGGAATAAATACTGTTCTTGAACTACATGAAACATACCCAGTACAATGTGTGATGCTTTATCCCCTGCATCTTCTACCACCTCAGCTCTCATACACATGTAGCCTTCTTAATTTCTACTTTTAGACCCTCTTTAATTGCCTTTTTTTCAGGTTCCCGAAATATCTTCATTTCACAACAAGCAAGGTTTGCAGCAGTCTAAAATTTAAGAAACAACTCTCCAGAACAAGGACCTGGGTAATCCTTGGAAATGTTTGGGGTAGCACACACAGAATGCTTCTGTAGTGGAAAAACCCTCCAGATCTAGTAGGTGGAAAAATGGTTCATATTATTGTTACTCCTTGTGAGATTTCTTGGTGTAGCAAAAGTTTACAAGGCATCACGTAATTACCTCTCTGCATAAAATGAATTGTCTGCTCTGATAGCAGGGACCACCTCTAACCTGACATCTAGAACTGAAGTCTTTACAAACTTGCTTTCGTCTCATTCATGCACCACAAAGTTTTTCCACAGAAAAAAAAGCGAGGGTTACATTGGAAAGTAGTGATATAGGACCTCACTAGTTAACTGATTTGGAATATGCAGGATATTTGTACAGTCCTGGGATCTTGTAATGTTTCCATGTCTCTTCGATCCATGGTGATTCATCATAAGATGATGGCATTTAGAAAAATAGTTAGATATTGAAGAAGCAATAGGGAAATTTCACTCCATAAATCAACTTAATTGAAGGAAATGCTTGCAATATGTCTGCCTTCATAATGCAGTGACCTTGAGCTGGATCTGCATTCATTTTGGAGCATGTCTTCCTCATTTCTATGCCAGCTTGTTGAGTTATACATAGAAGCTAAACCTCTAGAGATTGATCATGCACAATCAATGATGTAGGACTGAAACAAGGCAGATGACAACGGGGAATCTAAAGGTTAGGAGAAGGGGGTGTAACTGCCAAACCCTGCTGATGGCTGGATTTTGGGAAATGCAAGACAAAGGTTTCAAAAGTCATCCGCGTGATGTATTAGTGGAAAAGACTCTCCACTAGGAGAGGTAAGTGTGGTGCATCCAAGAGACTCTGTTGTGTAGTTGAATACCCAGGGCTAATGTCTAACCTTGGGAAAAAATAACAGAGCTGCTGGTTAGAGAGACTGGGTTCCAGTATGAAAAAAAAAAAAAGTAACAAAATACTTTGCAACTGTAATATATCCTGGAAGAAAATATAAAAGAAATATGAAGGACTTTTTAGCTTGAATTAGAGTTATTACTGATTTGCTTATTCCTGACTCCCAGCAGTATACGCAACCCATAAGGTGCCATCCCCTCACAGAGGGTGGGTGCTGGCAGGCTTGGGTTTCTCGTCATTTGGGGGTGGAAGGTGCCTTGGCAGCCAGGATGGTGCATCCCTGGCTGTGGCCAGCCTCGTGCAGCAGATGGGGCAGGCTGGTCTCACTGGGGCACACTGAGAGGGGGAGGAAAATCACGAGCAGCTCTGGGGGAATAAGGGCCTTGGGGAGGACGGCAGAGAGCAACGTAAAAAAGGAGGAGGAAAAGGAGCGCTTCAGAGCAGAGCGGGGAGGAACAAGAGGTGGTTCGCAGGGGAGGAGGAAAGGAAGCTTGGAAGAAAATGGGAGGGAGAGCGAGCTGAGGAGGAGGAGGAGGCGACGGGAAGGGTGGGCAGTGGGTGGCCGGAGGCAAGGAGAGGGCCTGGGAGGAGAGCAGGAGCTTGGCAGATTGGTGGTGCCTGCAGAGACGGGGACCAGATGGCGACCTGGGTCTTCCCTGCGCAGCTCTGCCTGCATCCACAGCCCTGCCCGGCTGAGGAGTCGGTGCTTGTACTGCTGACAGAAGGCGAGGGGATGCACGAAGCCACTGCCTGATGGAAATTAAGAGTCTGAAACTTATAATTCCCAGGACTGATTTAAATTATTACAGTTAACAAATGACCTAATACATAAAAATGGAGATGGCTACCAAGTAGAGCTGTTTAAATGAACACATGCAGAAGAGTCTTCATTTGGCTCCTGCACCTGAAACTTTCTATTTGCTAATGCAAACTAAGCAGCAACAAATAAAAATTATACTGCGAAAGCAGCATGACCTCTTTAAGCTTTAATTATTCATTAGAACTGTTTTCTTCTCTGCTGAGATTCAAAGCAAGACATTTAAGCGGGTTCCTCTCAGGTTTAGGGAAGATGTAACTTCCTTGTTACACCAGCTAATAAATACAACTAAGCACAATGGCCCAACAATATCTGTAGAAGAAGCATTTAGGAAAAATGTGTTTAATGAATCAGAAGTGCCTTAATCTAGTCAGTCTTGAAAAGCAAAGCATATCATGCAAAATTACAATGCACTAAAGCACAGATGCATAAATATTTCATTGTCGAGATTTCTGAGTTTACTTTCTTCTCTTTCTCAGCATTTCAGAATTGCATTTTACTAAGAAATGACTCTACCTGCATCAGGGAAGTATAATGGTGGTGTTAGCTTTGGGCAAACCAGTCTGGGATCTCAGGCTTGGATTTAAATAATGTATCTGAGAGTCCCAGCTCTTAGCAGCATCGGGCACATCTTCCATTGTAACCAGAAATGCTTATTGCTTTTTGCTGTCCTAGGATGGCATGGAAGTGACTGGCAAGGTTTACAGCTGGAAGTAGAAAAAACAAAAAAATTGCCTTTTGCTGGACAAAAGGCAGGTGACCCCGTGCCCGGCAGCACAGGCTGTCGTGCCTTTGACTCCCTCACAGCCCTCTGTCTTCAGTCTTTCATCTCTCTCCCTGCCCTTGTATAACAGGAGCTCAGGGACCATATTTCCTCTCCAGTTTTGAAAGCAGGAGAAGACCAGTTTGTCACCACCTTGGCGAGACCTCCCGAGAAGTACGCAGCTCGGGAGGCAGGCAGTGGCTCCGACCGCCTGGGAACAGTGCCATGCACAAGGGGAGGTTTACAGCTCCTCTCCTTTTCATACATTTCATCTGGCACAATGCAGAGCTGACAGCTCCTCATTTCCAGGTATTACAAACTCCTCTTCCTCCACAGGAGCCTGTATAGGCTGTCTGGGGTCCCACATGCTGAACCCCCCTCCCAGGACAGCATCCCTGCAATGGTCCTGGCAGATGGGCACAGGCAGCCGAAGGGCAGCTTTCCAAAATCCGCTTCTCTTAACGGGGCCACACTCTGGTACTTACTCAATCTTTACAACTCAGTGATATGCTGCCAATATATTTTTGCCAAGGAGACAAAAATATGTCTCTTCTTCCTACTCCCTCAGCCTATGAAAAATCTCAGTTGTGTGCAAAGAGACACTCTGTGTGTGTGTGTGTGTGTGTGTGTGTGTGTGTGTGTGTGTGTGTGTGTGCGTGTCTGCGTGTGTCTGTGTGTGTGTTGGGGGGGGGCATGAAATAGAGTTTCTGTTAATTTATTTTCCAGTTGAAAGTCTGCCTTGTAGCAGGGAGGCACTGCTTTCCCCGTGCATAAATGTGGGCAGAAAAGCCTTACTTTATGCTGAGCAGAAATGGCACTACATGCAGTGGGAATTGGGAGCAAATCCTTTAACTGCTCCATGTCCCAGGTTCTTCTCTCTAGGATGGCAGCATGATGGCTTGTAAATAATTTGGGGGTTTATGGGTCAAAGAGCCCAGTATTAGCAAGGTTGCCTAATAGTGGACAAAGGAGAGATGCATAATCCTTCTAAGGTGGGGAGCTCTCTGTTTAAAAAGTGCTTCAATCTCCTCAAGGGCCAGAGAGACTCCAGGTATTTAACATGTTAACTTAAGTTAACTTCTAATTAAGCAAGATTCTCCCACACAGCCATGGTTTGGGATTCTCGCTATGCTCTCTGAATGGTTTGGGTACTTTAAAAGCACCTGGTACAAAGACGAGGGATTGGAGGCTTTTTCTAAGCTTCACAGCAACTTTGCAAACTACATGCTCCAAAAAGGTATATTTCTTTTTCCTCCTTCCCCTCTCTTTTCCCCCAGACCTCGCATGACTTCAAGGCATCAAATGTTAATGAAAGTTTGCCAGGCTTCAAGGGCTGTGAAATGGAAGTAAAAAATCCTGCACCATAGGATGGGTCTAAAAATACTTGGTCATGCTGAAATATCAACGGGCTCCAGCAGCTCTTCTGCACACAGTGCTACTGATGCATCAGGGCTTTTTTCCCCACATAAGCTCTTGAGAAAGTTTTCCTAGTGACTATAGATTACTCACGCTCTAGAGACTGGATTCACCGGGTTGTCTGCCAGCAAATACCTACTGGAGAGTGAGGATCTGCTGGTGTCATTTAACTCTGACGGTGCTGCGAGGGAAGTGCCAGCATCTGAGTGGGGATGCACCGATGCAGCCCTGCTCTGCTGTGATTCCATCCAGAGGACTCCTAAATGTGATGTCCATCCCTCAGGATGAGCACAGCCCAAAACACCAGCCCTGTGGGTCTGCAAAGCTGAGGCCTGATGCCATGCTGCTTACCATTAGGGTCTATCTCCTGGGCTCTACTCTTTGGTGTCATTTATCGTCCGGGGTCCTGGGATTTGTAAGCCAATTTCTATGTTTTTACACATGGCAACACCTAAACCCCTCCAGGGATCTGCTCCTACACACTCTCTCGAGTAGGAGAGCCATACCCTCATGAGACGTCAATGCTTTTCCACGGCAGTTCCACATGCCTCAGGTCATTTTAGCTGATGCATCCTGCTAATCAGCAAATACTCAATATGCCAAGTGTACCTTCATTGACTTCTGAGGGGCCCTAGCAGAGATATTGTCATCCCCTAGCGCTTTAAAGGCGGTGCTTGTTGGATTTTTTTTTTCCCCTATCAGCACTCTCATGAGTGGGAATCAAGGGTCTGGTCTTCCTGCACCACAGACTCCTTTTTCTTCTCCAAGAAGGGGAACTACCTTCTCCCTGTGAAGCAAACGAGGATCCTGAACACAATGATTTGGATCGTGACTTCAAGCTCAGTCTTGGATACGGTGTGTAACCCGTTCCTATCACAGGAGAAGCTACGGGAGGCTGTGACTCAGCTGTGCCTCTGAGTCACGCAGCATGGTGCTCTCCTGCTCTCGGGGGACAGCACTTTACCGTTAGCCTCTATCGGCAACAAACTACAGCCCTCCCTTGCTGGCATAGACCTTAGTGAGATGTCTGGACCCCAAACTCTGACCATTCCCTGCTGACCTGTGTCAGGAGAGGGACAAGGGACCCCAAGAGCATGTCCACAGCCCTCAGTGCCAGACCCAAGTCGGGTATTTAGTTCAGGTGTGTGCAGAAAGTTTCATTTTCCCAGGCACGGGCAGGCTGCCTGGCCACACTCCAGCCCTGTGTAAGTACGTTGCGAGTCAGGCTCAAATTGCTATTTTTGAGCAAGTCACTAGAAATAATTCATGTATGTGCAAGTTAAAATTCTGCTTAAAAATCACCCTCCGCCTTGGAAGCTTAAAACCTGGGAGATCTACAGTAGCACATATTGAATTTCATTTAGTAGGTTCTTTCCAGCTGTTATGGTAAGCTTAGGTCCTCATCCTGCACTTCTTCGTTTTAAGGCTCTCTTCTCATGCAAATATCTACAACGCTAGACATGACAGGACCAGCCACACACAGAAGTGTTGGGAAGAATCTGCCCCTTTAACTGGACCAGATAAAGTCTTGCACCAAACAATGAGATGCATGATATTTAAGAGAAAGTTCAGGTAATAAACCTTCTTCTTGTAAGGATTTAAAAATAAATTTCTGAATATTTAAGTAAGTTATCTCATGGTATGAACTGAGGTTTTGGAAAGCTGGAAGGTGCAGGTTTGTGTGTGTTAACTGTGTGAGCAACAGCGCAAAAGGAAAATGCTTCTTCATCCATATGAGTTTCTGTAAATTGTATTCTATTCTTAGGAGAGTAAACACAATGTAAAAAAAAAAAAAATCTAATAATTTAAACCTTGCAGAAAAAGAGGCAGGAGCGATGGGAACCTCTGAAATGATAAATGTACGAATTTATTCCACTGCCACTGTGGGGTTTTAAATTAGTTTTATTATTCTTTTATTTCTTGTTGTTGACAGGTTGGGCTGCATTGCTGTCTAGCTATAATGTTTACAGATAAGAAAATCTTGAAGGTCAAAAATACTTTTCTTAGTTACTCTTGTATAAGGTAATCTTCTCGTGTTGGTGACAATGCAGAGTGATCTCATGTCGCCACGGGTACCTGAATCATGCCTGCTAGCAGCAACATTCTCCATTCCTATCCCCTCCCCTGAAGTTCTTACATAGAAAAAGATGTCTACAAGAAGAGTTTCATGCATGATGCAAATGATGGACTGGAGGAAACACTTTTCTTTAAGAAAGCACAGTGTGCCAGCGGTCTCTCAGGCCGCACCCATGCGCAGTTGGGGTGATGAATTAGGTGGTGCTTGACTGTGACGAGCAAGAGTTTTGCCATGAACCCTCCAAAACGCAGGCTGAGCCCAATGTGTTAGTAGTGTTCATTATAATGCTCACGTGCAGACATCAAAACTGCCAAAGTTCAAATGGGTAACTTTGTCCCCACGGCAGCCTTGACCAGAGGGATGTGCAGCAAACTCAGCCGCAGCTGTACCTTGTGTTAGAGCAGCACGAGGAAACTGGGAAATTGCTGAAATCCAGATTATGGGGGAGAAGTGAGACAGCATCTGCCCACAGCTGATCATGGCAGGGACGTGGCAGGGAGGCGCAGAAGCGTGGTGAAATGAAGGCGGAAAAACAAAAGACAACCTTAATTACGCCTTCCCATGTTTCTGCAGGTTCAGTTCAGTGCTCTAATACCTGCTGGATGTAGCTTTCCTTGGCAGCTTTGTAACATCTGAAGAAAAGGAAGGAAAATGAAGAGGAAGCAAAGTGTACAGGCCTTGATTGTGACAGGGCTACAGCTCTTTGAACGCTAGCTTTTCTCCTTGCTACAATATGAAAGTGTTTGGTCTCTGCTAAATTGTGCTTTGAGTCAATGTGGATGGATCACGTACATGAAAGACCACCCCCAACAGCAGCAACAGCAACGAAGGAGTCCCCTCCAGGAAGGGGGGACCAACCAGTGCAAGTTGCACTTTTTTTCTTAATAGCAGGGTTTCTTTCTCACTGAAACGTTTCTGACCCCAGTACTATGCAGCAGCCAAGTAAACCCGAGACCTCAGCTGGAAGGTTTGGACCCGCAGTTTCTGGCAACAGGACAACATAGTGGAAATCACATAAACTAGCTTGTACATACCACCTTGCTGTGAATTAGGACTGTCCTTGTGTTTCACTGTTGTACAATCAATTTTCAGAATAAGATCCTTTCTTTGACATGGTCAGGGGGCTTAATTTAACCCTGGAATAAACGGGCAGCTAACAATGGGCCAAACTCAGCTTGGACGTTGCTCTAGTTAATTAAGAAGAGTAGCATCAGGGCTAAATTTGGCAAGGAGTGTTTAAGTGACTGCCTTCAGAGGCAGGGAAGAAAACCCCTTGCTTAGCTCACTGCATCCAGCTCTTCAAATGCAAATTAACCTGTCAACATCTGCACCCAGCCACACAGGACAGCTGCAAAAAGGAGCTCCCAGCACCCAGAAGAAGGGTTGGAAATGTTTAGTCCCAAACAGCTATTTTCTAAAATAATTTCTAGTAAATAAGAATACATTTAAAGTGGTAAACTGAGCATCTGCTACATGAAACGAATGGAGGACAGCATGAGAAAAGAAGCATATGTCAAGTATGCACTTCAGATGCATTGACTACTTGCCTCCAAAACAAAGCAAATTTAAACATATTTGCAACAAACACTGAGAAAAAATTGCCTCTGCAACTCAAAGAGGAGCCTCAAGTTATGGCACGGTTTAAGCTTGGCCATACCTTTCCTTCCCCTTGGTGGAACAGAGCAGTTCATTGTATTTCAGCTGCTGCCTGGCTTCTTTTACTGAGACACATATTGGATATGTGAAGCCCAGACGGCTTTTGTTTGGAGCAAACAATGTCCCTTAACCAGTATATTTAAAACCCCAGCAGACCAAGTCACTGCTGGAGCCCAATCATACCAGATTTGGTTCATAGGAGGGAAGATATGAAAATACCCATGTGCTTTTTATGAAGTAGCTTATCTGCCTGCATAAGAGATGGTGACAGCCTTTCTTGGACTGATTCAGCAATGTGTACAGCAGGACCGTGCTCCGTCGCTAGAAGGGGATTGCTTGTGACTCAATCTCTTTCTTCAATACACTGCAACTCAGGGAAATTGCATTTCAGTATTTCGTTGAGCCCATTATCCTCAGACAAAATCTTTACTGACTTAACTGAAGCTCTTACTTACAAAACAAGTACAGGATAAGGCCCCTTCAGCAGGCAAGAGGAGGAGAGGTTGGATTTCAGCTCTAAAGAGTGCAACTTGTCTTTACAAAGCAGGGTGCAGGAATATTTTGCTCTTGCTTTCAGTATAACAGGGCTTAGAACAAGCTCTGATGCATCTTTCTTTTTTTGTGTCAGGGGAATAATCTCCCTACCAAACCTGGGATGCGTGTACCCTCTGTCACCCTGCTGAGGCTTTGCTAAGTTTTTGGTTATGCAGCCATGATTTCTGGATGCTGCCATCTCCTATGGTCCTCTTAGCAGAGAGGGAAACCAGGATGGAAACCAGCCATGAGCAGCTTCTGCAGAAATAATTTTGCTATGATGATGAGGCATAAACAAGACTCAAAAATCCCACCTTTATAAAAACCCATGGCTTTTGCCAACAACTGCATTTCCCAGGGAGAACCTCAGAGTGGAGTTATCGCTTCCTGCCCCTTTGCAGTGCCTTCATCTCTTCGCTTGGGTTTGCTTCGATATTCCCCCCCCCCAGTCCTGGGAACTACAATTACGGAAATGAAGAGCTGCCATTGTAACAGCGGTGAACTGACATGGCCCAGCAGAGGAGCTGGGGTTTTAATCCCCTTGGCTTGCAGAGCAGCACAGTGTGCTATTGAGCGCGTGTCCACCATGGCAACAGCGGTGGTGCTCCAAGAATTCGATTTCCACGGTGCCCCTGGGCCTTGCCTTGACATCTTCATTGTTCCGCAGCGAAATAAATAAATAAAAATCCAAGGGTAGCGTAAAGGCAGTGCAAAATATGGAACACTATAGAACAGGGTTACCTAATGGTTAATTTAGAAAGGAACTTATCATTAAAAACGTATGAAGGTGGCTACATATTGATGCTGTATAAATATTTAAAGGGATGCCTTTCGTAAGGGCCGCATTCCAAGCTACACCTAAAATAACGTGTGCGAAGGAAAATTAAAAGAATATTTCATCATTTGGGCTTGTTTAATCTGCCTTTGAAAGGCTTTTTCAGCCCAGCTACTGAACATTAGTATGGGAAAGGATATCAGACAAAACTCGTTTTTGGTGTAATTCTACCAAAGTCAGCAGAGTTAAGCTGGAGATGATTTTTCTGGCCTTTTAAATAGAGTGTAATTTTCTCCATGGGTAGTTATTAAATGCTGTTGAGAGAGATTGCTGCTGCTGTTGGAAAGGCCTTCTGGAGAGGTCACTCTGTCCCATGTGAATAGCACCAGTGAAAAACCAGAAGGTTTGTAGTTTTTACAACTTGAAGAGTCCCTGAGGGCTCTCACCACACCACACATCACTGCCTGACCCAAAGCTAAAAGCACATATCTATTCTGAGTTGAGATATCCTGGCTTGACATCCACTCCTACATTACAAGAATTCTGCCTGTAGAAATTGCTTAAAATATTGGAGGGGGCATTGCAAAAGATATGCATGTGGACATTCGGTCCCACCTCCGTCAGAGAGTACAAATTCCCTAAGTACACTTTCTGAGGCTTGATTGCTCTATCTTGACATTTTGGGGCTGGTCAGGGTTTGTATCCCTTTCACCAGCTGTCCAAAGCACTGGCTGAGAAAGGAATTCCCTAGCCGTCTTACTTTGGACTCTGATTCCTGTAGCCTTGTCTGCACATGGACCGGTTTGAAGGGTGCAAAAACGTCCAACCACGTACCCACTGCATGTCCTCAAGACATGACAGACATCTTCAGGATGAATATGTCCTAAACTGAAAGGTTTCTATTTTTTTGGCATTACAAGATTAGTGTCCAGGAAGGCACCACGGCTGTCAGCAGCTCTCAGAAGGCCCCTCAAGGACCTGTATCTCAAGCGGATGGCATTGCCCCTTGTGTGGAGCGCTGAGCTGGGTACCCAAATTGCATAGATGGGCAGGAGCCAAGATGCAGCACGGCATTAACCTTCCTGCAAGTTGACACAGGCAGGTCCCCACCCAGCATGAGCATTTCCAGACCTGCTCTTTCAAGGCACCTGGGTATTCTTCCTGCCTACACAGGGAGCAGAGTTGTCTAGCTGAGGACCCTGCCGGGTCTTGCAGAAATCAGAAGCTCAATTCTTAGGCAATTCAGTGCCGGACTTTGTCTGGATCATGCATAGATCAAGATAAATCTTGGCTGAAATGGTGGCCAAACCCAGAGAATTATTTAACCATTTTACAAAAAGCCTAACTAGAAGGCTCTTGGGATGAAAATGGGAACACATGAGACCTCATAATTTGTATATGTATTAACTTCCCACTGGTGAAATTAAAATGCGAAATAGCATCTCTAAACAAAATTGTAAAGATCTGTCCCCTGAGATAGTTAAAAACCAAATGGGCAGAGCAGATACCAGAGGATCTGTTCTTCCCTTGTAGGACTTAGGGCTAGATCGTAGGTATTTTCTCTCTCTCACAGCTACAATGCTGAGCTCCAAGAAAGGGTTTGTCTGTGCAATACAGTGAAGCTCAGCAATAATTACCCATTGTGCTATGTGATGAGCCATCCTTTTGGTTCTTCAGTAACCCGTGCACCTGGACTTTAACTAAAACCAAATAATATGCACAGAAAACATTTTTATGTAAGAGGAGGTGAACACTAAAAATCAGAGAGCCTTTGTATGGCATGCCAAACTGCTGAAGCGAAAAAATGTCTTCAGTGAAAGGGCTCAGATGTGAGCATGTTTCAGTGCACAGCTCCAGGAAAAACTCTGATAATAAATGTGAGCTTGTTATCGTTGCTTTTCAGTGGGAAGTAAAGCCGGAAGCAGGGTCGTGCTGGCTAATTGAAGCTTACATTTTCATTCAAGCACTGCATTTTAATTATAAACTGGTGACACAAGTGTCACTTAGTTCTTTATCCTGTTTTAAGTGTGCATACGTATAAAAAATATTTTCAGTTATTAATTTATTCTTGTGATCATATTCATTATCCTACATTATGTCTACCAAGCACGTGTCTAATGACATGTTTGATACACGCTAATTCTTATGCCTCTTTCAATACAGGGCTTACACACACATTTTAGGCTGAACACGGTGCCAGTTGGCCACCAAAACAGGTGCACATTAATGCTATAAAATCAGCATTAGGAACTGTGTACCCATATTCTAGCCAGCTGCAACCACTTGCCCAGCCCTCCCGGGGCAGAGCAGGCATGCCAGAAAAAGGGATAACCTGTGGGAGTAGCTGCATTCTGCGCTGTCGCCGGGAGATGCTGACGGCGAGGTCCTGGCTGCCCAGGCCTGGCCCTGATCCTGAACCACTTGCCCTTCATCCAGCTTCTGCATCTGAGCACTCCTCTGATCCTGCAAAGTTGAGCATGTTGGCTTTTTGTGTGGCCAAAGCCCTGCGTAAGACTTAGAATTCAGGTGGAAAATTTCTGGCCTGTTTTTCCTTCTCTGAGGGGTTTTGCTGCAGTGTCCAAAGACTGTCTCCAGCTAGAATGCTGCCATCTATATACAGAAATTAAAATAAAATGAGGAAAAGGAATTGGCTACCGAGAGACACAAAGTCAGTCATTAAAAATCAGACCAGGATTACAAGTGAAAACAAGGGGAATATCCCTTGAAAGCAAGTTATGAGGGTAAATCTCTTTCAAAGACATCGGATGGAATGGGATAGCCTTTTTTCCCCCCTCTTAATCTGCTACCAAACTATAAAGAGGATTCTATTTTAATAAGCACTACTGTAGTGGGCCATTGCAAGTGAATTGCTCAAATGGCTATAATTAGAAGTGATACTGTGAATACAGGCCTAACATAATTCCTAAATACTACATGCTTTATTTCAGGTCTTACATCTTTAAGGATCCCAAAGCATCTTCAAAACCACCTGCATTTGCCAGCACTAAAGGCAAGGACAAGAGTCCAGCAAAATGCGCAGAGCAAAGGAGAAATGCTTACCAACCTCTGAAGCAAACCTTCAGTCTACTGAGGAGAGCCACAGGTTGTTTAACCTCATGGTTAGCAGATCGCGGCATTAGTCTTAGATAAATATTTTTGGAAACACCTAAGTAACTTTGAAAAACCAACATCCTGTTGACTCCCAAAGCAACATAGGCTTCAAAGACATAAACCTTTACTGGAAATATGGTTAGACTTCATAAGCCACACTCTTTGAAAAGATTGCTCATCATCTCGGAGGATCTTCTGTTGACAGACAAAAATGTGTTTTTGCAGCAGGCAGGGCTGGGGGGACGCGGACCAGCTCTGATCCAAAAGCAGTGGGGGCAGATCCAAGCAGCATGAAGCCTGAGCCAAGAAACTCAGCCTCTTGCCAGGTTTATTGGCTTGGCTTCAGCACATGCATAAATGTAGAGGGGCTTTTGGATTGGGGCTGTCTGCATCCTACTGGTCTGTCTGGAAGAGGTTCGTCTGTCTGCAAAGAGCACGCTGGTGAACCCAAAATTGCTGTAATGGCAAATAACTGATGCTCTGCTGCCTGCTGGCAGGAGGTTGAGGATAAGCACCCAACTGGTTAGGGTTGGAAACTCTAGTTTTAAGAAGCCATTTCCAAACTGTAACTTAGCTCCCTGATTTATTAATTGATATTTTATCTTTTATCATGTCTAGGGTACCTCTGCTTGATACTGATGTCTTCCAACAATTCCCCTAATAAAACCCAATTGGAATCATTAATAATGTTGCCAAGCTCTAATTGTACAGAATAATCCGCTGTCAGGTGCCAGGGTGGGACCAGGGGAGGTGAAATTTGGGAGGAAATAGATGAAGAGTCTGGGCGCCTCCCTCCGCAACCTGCACTGGAAACCAAGTTCCTGAAGCTTTGGCAGTTCACAATTGCCAACAAATAACCCACCATCAGCAGAGGCATATCTGGAGAATAACAATCTATTTGAGGCTATTTACTCCACTAGCCTGAGTAACAGCTCTGTTCAGTGAATCTGAGGGCTTCGACCCTGTTCATGATCCATGTGGACAAAAATGTGATGCGACATAATACAACTTGCTGTTTCATCAGTTTGCTAAAAACAGACCAACACACAAAGAAACCAACTCTAGCCAATTTTGCATTAAAATGTATGCAAGTATGTACAGGAGCATTGCTATGGGTCACCTGAATCTAGAAGATCCACTGGACTGAGATGATTAAAGCCCACTATTGCTACTAGTGAGTCATATACAAAGGAAAATTACTAACATCTGGCTACCTTTGAAAACTCAGTTTAAGTGGTCACAAGGTCTTCCAGCGTTAAGAGTTTGCTATTTCCTTCGCTTGGGGGCAGCTGAATGCTGGGGGCTGAGCTGTAAAAAAACCCCAACAGCATAGAAATTCTTACAACAAAATTATCCAGTGTCTTGCTAATAGCCATCACCAATATTCCGTGACCCGTGAGATAGGTATGCACAGCTCTAAGATAGATATATGCAGTAAGTTGTATTTTAAATTTGATAATATTTAGGCAATGTACTTCTGGCAAGATCCTATTTTAAGGCATAATTGCGACATGTCATGGTTCCTTTTTAATGCCTAGCAGCAACAATAGATAAACTGTGCCTCTGGGATGCAAGTAAGACACAATAACAATCCTCACATTATTGAGTGCTATATATTTGGACAGGAGAAAATATTCAGTCATCCATATTCTACACAAAATTGCATTATTTAAAATGTATAAATGGGAGAAAACTGATCTGAACCCTCCAGTAGAGAATTGGCAGTGACTTAAAAATGGTTATTAACTAAATCTGAGAAAAAACCTGGCAGCTAAATGAGGGTGGTAATTCCTCACTGAACTGGGTACCTCTCCACTTGAACAGGGGATGCTTGTTGCTTCTGAACATCTTTGAAATTTTTGGCATTATCAGGCTAATGGGACTGGCTAAGTGAGAAGCATTCAAAGGGCATAACTAAGTGGCACGATTCCAAAACAGCAATTAAAAGGCGGAATGCTTGAAAAAGAACAATAAAAGAGGTTAATTCATATCAGGGTCTGGCAATCTGCACAGGAAATACTGTAATTCCGTAACGCACTTTCCCTTCATCTGTCTCTCTGTATCCTGACTGCATGTTTATAATCTAGCATTCCTTCACATACAACATTTGACAAAAAATGACTCAATTCTACTGAAAAAGAACTTACAGTGCTATTGGTAAAGTAAGCAGGAGCCTGGATAAACATATGGGAATCAAAGTAAAGCGGGTAGAGAAAAGAGACCCCAAACCTTTTGACAAGTATATGATTATATGTTTTTCCTTGGCAGGAGGGCATAGAGATGCTCAAGAGTTAAGAAGAGAAATTAAAAATCCTCAATTTCTCCCTGGGGCAGTATCTACCAGTTTTCTAAAGAAAGACTCTTGCACTGCCATTGAAAAGCTAATTCAGAAGACACCTTTTTAGCAGAAGGAAAGTTATAACATTTCAGCAAGGAAAGGCAAAAAGAGAATAAGAACAAAGGTGTTCAGACGATGGGATGCCACAAGAAGGAGGAGAAGGAGGGGTTGGACTATCTGCCAGGCTAAAGCAAGAGCTGCTTCAATGCTTTCACTGCATTTGACTCACAGCATGCAACAACTGGCAAAAATGCCCCCAGATTTGAAGGAAATTCTAGCTAAAGTCTGCTTAGGCTGGGCCATCCATCCTGCAGGCAGCTTGCCCCAGGGCTTGCTATTATGGGAGATTAGAGAGGCCACATATCTTTAATATTACAATAAATCCCAATATAGAGAAAGGCACTATCTCAACCATTGCTGCGGTCCCCAGCACCTCTGTGTGTCCCTCAAAATGACCAAAACAGCCACGCTGAAAGAAAAAATATGAGCCAAAGCCCAGGAGAGAGCCACCTTTCACTCTAAAATTTTGAAGGTAAAATGAACTGATGGTTCTTTGGGAGTGGAGACAAATAACTGAAGGAAACAACTATCTGGGAGTAGAAGAGAGAGGACAAAATATATTGTAATTTAACTGATCAGAATATGTGGAAGAAATGACAGACTTTAGGGCAAGGCAGAAAATAATGAGAAGCCCTGCACAGCACTGGAGCTGTCTACTGAAAACATCCTTTTGTTCTGAAGTCATAAATGTGTGTCAGCTCTCAGACATATGGGCAGTTGTGCATTTATCCTGTTTATTTTACTGCTCCTGTGCATCCTGCCTTGCCATCTGTTGGTAAGAATTTGGATGCTAAACCATAAGTCTGCGACATAATAAATACCAGTAAACAGAAATCTAAAATGAAGATAAGCACAAAGTAATGTTTGGAAGCAGGACCATTTTTTTCAGTTCGATGGTATGATTTATTTCCTGAGATGAGTCTTGGCTCAGAAAAGAGGAACCAGCAGGAAAAGGTCCAATTGCAGGGACAGATCTATGATCCCTTCTCTTATATTGGCTTCATATTGGCATAATTCCACTGCTTTCCTAGAAAGCAATTTAAATTTACATAGGTGGAGAATCAGACTGAATCCTGCCCCTCAAGGAAGACATGCTTAAACACAAAAAGTTGTATGTATAAAACATAAGCTTCAAGAGAAATGCTTCAAACCAAGACTTTGAACCAAGTGGTTCAAGTCAACCACTACTCCGAACAAAGTAGTGTTCATGCACCTTCTCTGAGCTGGGCAGCCCTATTGCTGCGTCCCAGTTTCTTCACATCTTCTTTTTAGTACAAGAGAAAAGTGGCTGGGAAGGAAGCACAGTTATGCCTCCTAGTCGGGGGCAGAAAGATAAAGCAACTGGCCCCAAGTCAGGCAGGAAACCTAGCGAAGCCCAGACCAACACGCCCGTCCTCCTCCTCCTCCCCCATCTCCATTTCCAGTTTGGGGATGCAGAAATTACTGCTCAGCTCTTTGACACACAAACCACACAGGCACCAACTAAATGTCTGGATGCTGAGAGGTATTAATAACAGACTTCAAATTACCCTCAGTACCTAAGTACTCCTACTGCCTCAAAACAATTAAAAATGAGATGAAAGCATTAGCCACTCCTCTTAATATTGTTTTCTCCTTTTTTCTCTGTTTCTGTAAAGATACACAGGGCTACAGAACAGAGATATTAGACACCAAGCCTTTTCCCCTGGCTTTTTATGGAGGTTCATGTGTTTTGCACCTGGCAAGACTCTGACCAAAACTACAGGTTGGACAGCACGATCTGGGCAGAAGCAATGCAGACCCAGCGAATGGGACAGGAGCCACCAGTGAAATAATTACTGTGTTGAAATTTTACAGGAACAAAAAAATACTTTGTCATATTTGCCTCTTTTACCGGTTTACGCTGACGAGGGTTAGTAGAGCTACCAGAAGGCAGAGCAAGCCCTGACGAGGCGCAACGGCTCCGAGCTCCTGCCAGTATCTAAAACCAGTAATAAAAGCCCATGGCAGAGGGTCAGTTAAAGGCAATAGCAGCTGGAAGAAGCCCAAAGATTACATTGCAAAGGTCCCTGAGAACCCCAAAAATTACTTGCAATGGCTGTGACAGATACTACCACAAATGCCATCTGTCAACCACCTACAATATACAGTATAAATATACACAGAATAAAAAAGTAACTATAGCACAACACAACCACAGGTTTCCTACTCGTATAACCAAATGCATCCTTGACTCTTTCTTACATTTCTGAAACATAGGTAAGATTAGTATTATCCACATTACATCTTGTACAGATGAAGAAGATTCACAGCTGGATTACAAATGTGCTTTCATTGGTTTACAGCCTTCAGGGAGTCTCTAATGCCCAGAAAGTCTTTGGGTTCCAGGTTTTGCATTGGGATATCTGACATGCTGAGAGCCATGGAGAAAAAACCAAACCCCTTGTGTAACCTGATAGCTCCCTACTGGCTATATAGTAGATAGAGTTCAAGAAAGCAAATTAACTTATTGAAGTGACACATATTCAGCCAATTAGCTTCAGATCCTGATTTCATAGTGTCTCAGGAAGAATGGATGTTTTGTTACATCCATAATGTTGTTTGAGAACCTCTGCTATAAGTGTTCAAAGAGGTTTAGGAGATCCGTGCTTTTTTAATTTGAGACTAGATAATGCCTTAACCAGTCTTCTGCTGACAGCTTCTCCAGCACAAAACTTCTCAGTATTTTAAATATGTTATACTATGGACAATATTTCGAAGAGATTGACCTCTGCATCCCTAACGATTGCTCCAAATTCAGAAACTCTCTCTAGTAAATGGAATGCTCTTGAAAAAAATTAACCTCAAAAGGCTGTCAAAAATCACTCCGTCAATCGCTGACAAAACCGCACTGCTTCAAACACAGTTGCAAAGATGACGTGGAGCTCTGAGAATTGCTTTTACAAACAATGAGTGCAGCACAGACACTTACTTGACAGCACGCGTTTTACCAAGGAAACGGAGATGGCATGAGCAGGATGTATGGAAAGAAAGAAGGAAAACATGGGCTGAATCTCAGAGAAGTCCTTCTCTAACGTGTTTACATTTGTTTTGAAAGATTCATGGATGAAAGTTCACTCTTCAGGACCTATAATGCATCTACAAAATACATATGTATTGCCCAAGAAATAGCACCCAGAGTTTTCCACAGCAGAGACACCCAATTTGTATTCTCTATTTGCAGCTACCTTCTTTCCTAGTGTGAATATAGGGCTCACAGGCCTGTAAAAACTGAGAAGACCAACCACCTCATGTGGTGCCTGTGGATATAGCCTCCAAGGCAGGTCACGTCTGGTATTAAAGTGATGTAATGTTTGCTCTGTGACAAACAAAACTTTGGCAATAGCATTTGAATATGAAGTCAGCATTGTGTTTAGCTTATTCCAAATAGCGGCTGTGTTGGGACTTCATAGCTTTGCTTTGAGAATACTAAAGAATATTCACTCTTTTCGGATGAGCCATGAATTTGCAGTATTGATGGGTGGCAGCCTTCCTTTATTTGCTTGCCTCAAACATTTGTCTAAGCATTTTTATTTTGTTTTCAAGAGTATCCATGGAAGCAGCGCATGCGCGTGCTGCAGTTCCCATGTTTGTGTGCATTCATCCAAGCCGGAAGACTTGCAAATAATTGTGCAAATGTGCATTTGTGCAAGTTTTCAAGTCATAAATGATTTACTCGATCCTTCCTCCCAGTTATAAATGTTCCAGCCACCCAGTCAGGAAAGACACATGGTTCCATCTGAATTAAATGACCAATTGCACCACTTGAAAAGTAAATGGCAAACAGGGAATACTGAAAGCAATAGACACAATGGGTTCAAAGACATTCATATGCTGAAGTGTTTAATAAAATACTCTTTGAATAAATTTAAATTACAAGTACATGACTTGATTTCATATCCTGATGTCACAGGGCCTGTGGAGCTCTCTACTGGGAGCCGTCCTATTAACTTCAGCATGATCGTTCACCAAGATAACCAGTTTTAGTGGATAAAGTGGTGTTTTTAAAAGCTTCTTTTTTTCTCTTCTAGGCAAATATTTTAATAGCAGATCCTCCTTGTGACTAAGACTGTGCAAGGCTTACATAGTTGTGCTGCACATTTACCATAGGAATAGGGGCTGCTGGAAAATTATGGTGGTTTAATCTCTCTTTCTCAGGTTAGCATGACCCCGAAAGGATTATTCCTAAGGCACAGCATTTGCTGTGTTTGCAAGCCTCTGGTCTTCACCATCTTGACAGGGACCCACAGCTTGTGACAACCACTGTAGCTCGAGTGTGGACACAGGACATAACAGCAGTCCCTTGAAATGGGGCTGACTTGCCCTTACTATTACTTGGTGGGTTGGGGTGCAGATTTCAGGTGTGCCCGGGTGGCTGCATGGGGTCTTCATCAGAAACTTCTTACTCCAGTGATCGCTTAGCTTTAGCTGTCAAAACTGCAGTTATTGCAGATGCAGTGGCCCTGGGAAACAAAAAACCAGCTTTGCAAGGGACCCCCTGGGCCATTTTATTGCATAGGCTCAGTCGAATCGCATCCACTTCTGCTATACACACATTCATACCAAGAATTGCTTTAAACAGTTTCCTACCCAAGGCAATTACCTTGGATATAAGTTTTAAAAATCCATGCAGAAATACTGCTATTGTTTAAAATCCACTCAATGAGCCTCCTACCTCCGCCTTTGACAAACACGCTAAAAGAACAAAATCGGGATTATACAGGCAAGAGTTTGACTGATGTATCATTAATGCTACTTCTTGAGTGACTAAGCTCCATAGTAGTATCAACTACTAGTACAGAAACATGATTTCATCCCCAAGACAACTGCAGCTCCAAACGAAGATAATATGCTGGATCCCTAAACTGCATCACTCCAGCTATGATTATGATGTTCATTTGTTGTAAAATGTTGTCCCAAATAAGAAAAATAGGACAACACTGAGGAACACCTAATAATTTGGTTTTTCCATTCCTTTTCAGCATTTTTTTTTAAATCTTGGAATTCGGGATTCTGAACAGGTGACTGCTCAAAATCCAGCATACTGATATAGTTGAGAAACATTTTAATGGAAGATTTCAATTGATCTGAAATGTACTCTGCAAAATGCTTTATTCATGTCAAAAGCATTCTGAAGGGCTGTTCAAGGTATTTTCAGCTTTTGCACATTTGCATCTTAGATTTGTCCTTTTAAGCTAAGGGTGAAATGGTGCTTAAGACCATTAAAATAAATTTAGGTTTTTATAATTATTACTCCAAAACACAAAAAAGAGTTTTAAAAATAGGTTTGAAGCCAGACCACTTAATCACACATAAAAATCTATCACTGAAATTATTTTCTTGCTGTGTATCTCCTCAGAGTTGCAACTATTATGTTGATTTTACTAAAAGACCCATTCACTCCAAACGACTGATGCTCTGAAACAATCAAGGGGGTGTTGTTTTAAATCAGCTCCTAGAAATGGTTTTATTACTTTATGAAAAAAAGGAACCTTTTCATGTTGAAATCGAAGTCCCATGATATGGTTTAAAATATGAATAATTTAATGTATCTGTAGATTTTCTCTTACAAAGACAGAACATACTGAAAATGTAGGAGAGAATGTAGTCTCTGTTCCTCATATCTGCGAACAGATGACAGTTTTCTCAAACTGTCCATTCTTAGCACATATTTGACAACTTTAAATTTTGTAACTTTGTAATTTGATTATGAGCTCTGGAATTTTGAGCAGAAAAGCTCAGTTGCCGTTGGATAGATGCTGTTGGATAGAGTCACATGAAATGCTTTTTTTGTCCCCTGAAGTGATGAGGATTCAAGGTTCGCTCGTGCACAACTGCTGGGTGCAATTTTTCAGCAAATACCCTTGCAAATAAAACGTGCTCAGGAAGGCACAGGCACTGCCCCAGTGGCGCAATGAGACCAGAGCTCAGCCAGCATTACTGGGCGCCGTTTGCAACGCTGCCCGGTTCTCGTGACTTCACTGACTTCTTTCTTTTTTCTAAACAAAGTTCTTACTTAAGCCTAGTTTAAATCAAGGCAAAAAATCCACCAGTTTCAGCCAAAGCTGCACTTCAGTTCTATGAATGAGGTTCCTGGAAGACCATGCAGAAATCCCGACTTTGGGGAACTCAGGGATTTCTCCCGGAGACGACAGGCCCAGTGTAGCAGAGCACGCTCAGCAAGTCCCGCAAGATGCAAACAAACTTATTTTCCAGGGAAAACAGAGGCTGAAGACATTAGAACAAGCTCAGCGAAGATCACAAGATTCCATTCAAGTGGAAGATGCTCAGCATCTCTCAGGCAGAGTCAGGAGCTCTCAGATGCAAGCCCCTATCTTCCAGGTGTCATAAACACCCATACTGAGAGCTAGATTTCCTTTAGGAATTATAAAGCCAAGCATTATTGTTACCTGTAAACCTTCATCTTTCAGTAAGTCTTTCTCTTTTACTGTCAAAAAATATTTTCTTGTCCTACGGCTATTCTATGTATATATACTATTACTAGGCAGCAAATCTGATATTTTAAGAGAAAAATGATGTTACATTGTAGCCTTGAATTGTTAGCAAAAGGAGAAGATGAGAACGATATGAGGATCAGGTGCTTCTACCATGCCACAGCCTCTTCTGGGGAGAAAAAAACCCCTCCGAATACAGCTGCTAGACTCTGAACTATAACTGGGCTCATCTGGGCTGAGCTGTCTGTCAGAATAAATCAGGAAACCAGGTTTGTAAAGTTCATGTGTGCTAAGTTGTGCTGATGGAATTGGGTGCACTGAAGCCGATATGCCAAGTGCATTACTGTGGGAAGAAAGACTCCAGCGTCCCCCACCTCCACAAGCCACGGAGCAGCTCAGCAAAAGTCAACAGCTTCCCTCTGCGCTCTCCCTTTTATCTCCCAGTCACCACTGAGGCTCTGTTAGCTGTTCGCAGGGTGGGAACGGACCCAGCAGGTGAGGGGGTTCAGAGGCACGGCGGCCTTGGCCCCCGCTGCCAGCGCCTGCCCGCGGCACGCGGCCCTTTCCTGGGGAGGTGCTGATTTCCCACGGCCAGAGCTCCGCGCACTCGGCTGACAGATGTTGTTTCCCATCTGGGCTTTGCGATCGCTATGCCAAATCCTCCAAACACCCATGTGTTTCTTTGTCCCGGCAGTTACCTGCCGCGCCTTTTCTACAACTCCATTTTCAGAGCGGGAGACACATGTTTGGCCTCTGCAGGGAACGGAGTGTCCTGCTACCCATCCCAGCCACTAAAACATGTATCTTTTGGTTTGTTAACATCATTCAGCCTGACCCTCGGGCTGTATTAAGTAACCCCGAGTCCACACTGAAGCACTTGAACAGTAGCAACACCACCTTCAACCACGTTCCCGGCGTCTCTGCCTGACGGTAGATGGGGAGGAACTTGGGTTTCTGCTGTCCTGCCTGAGAGCTGTGGGGGAGCCCCAAAGCCCCTGAGGCCAAAGCCCCGTGGGGTCCCCAGCCCTGAAGCCCGGAGGACTCAGATGCGCCCAGAAAAGCCCCGAACCTGCCCGGAGCCCCCCAAAGCCCTGAAGCCCGGGGGTCCCTCAGCCCCGAGGAGGGGGGCGCGGAGCAGGGTCGCCCCCCTGGGCAGAGCTCCCCCGGGCAGAGCTCCGTATCCCGCCGCCCGGTTCCCATGGCAATCTCGAAGATGCCGGTTGCCACGGTAACGCCATCCTCCTCCTCGGCCGTGTCCGAGGCAGCGGCTCCGGCTCCGGCTCCGGCTCCGGCTCCGGCTCCGGCTGGGCTCGGCGCGGCGCGGCGGCTCCGGGCTCCCAGCCGCTCCCCCCGGGAAGTTGCTGCCCCCCGCCCGGCCCGGCCCGGCCCCCAGGTACCTTCGAGGCAGCAGATCCTCCAGAGCCCCGAGTGCGTGAGATCGCCCCGCGCCCGCCGCGGCGGCCCCTGCGCCTCGTCCGCCGTGATGTTGGTGCCGTTGCAGATGTGGGCGCTGGAGTAGAGCCAGTAGTCGGTGCCGATGGCGATGGCCATGAGGCTGAAGGCGGCGAAGGCGCCCACCGTGGTCAGCAGCATCTGGACGCCACGGTCACACCACACCATGGTGCTTCATAGTCCCCGCACGGGCGCGGGGGGCCGCACGACACCGCCCGGCAGCCGCCGCCGCCCGCGGGAGGCAGCCGAGTCACGGGGCGGGCGGGGGGCGGAGGCGGGGGCGCGGCGGCGGCGGGGGCCGGGGCGGGGGGGGGGGGGGGGGGGGAACGGGAACCGCCTGCCGCCGCGGGGCCGGGCTCCGCCGCCAGCCGCGCCCCCGCCGCCCCGCCCCGCCGCGGGAGGCAGGGAGGGAGGGGCCGCGGACCCCCGGCGGTCGGACGGACACACAGACCCGGCCGACCCGCGACGCGCCGCGGGAGCGCCCCCCCAGCCCCCGGCGCGGCCGGAGCATCGCTTTGTCCCTTTGCTCTCGGCGGGTTCTGCCGGCGACGGGAGCGCGACGCCGCGTCCCGAGTGACAACTTCGCGGGGCGCGAAGGCGTGAGGGTGCGCGGGTCCGGCTCCAGCCCCGCACACGCCAGCGCCCGGCCAGGATTTGCCCGGAGCTCAGGAAGGTGCTGCCCACCCGAGGGGTGCGGAGCTCTGCACCCTCACCGCTGTCCCACGCACCTTCCTCCTCCTGCACGGGCTGCCCTGGAAATCCCCCTAGAAATGGTGCCAAGCACAGTGGGGAAAAAGTGGTTGCAGTCCCAAGGAGAGGGCCCACATTGCCGGGGAGCTACGGCAGAGCGAACGTGGGGGTTTAGCCACGATTTCCTCCTGTAGCCTCACTCCGCAATTAGCTATGCCAGGAGGTTGTAGGCAAGTAGTTGGGTTGCTGGTTTTCTCCTGTTTGGAAGGGGATGGAGAGAATCCAGCACCCAAAATATTTTCCTGCGGAAGACCGAGGGAAGAAATATCTACACCATTTTTTATCGTGCTATCCTGCCTTCCACCCCTGACTCCCATCACTGTGAGTTGACAAGTCGGTCCTGCCTCCACCTCATCCGAGTGACAAGCCAGATGAATGGGAAGCCTTCCTGATCAGCTAATGCATTTGTGTGGAGGGAACGTGGCAGCACACCAGTTTTATGTATATGAATTAGGGAGTGGGAGGACAAGAGCTACAAACCTCGAGAAATACAGCGCTCTTCCCGAGCGGTGCGTGGATGGCTGCAGGTGCTTGTGTGACTCCACTGCTCAGCATACCAACGCAGAGATGCTTTTCAGCTGCTCCTCCTTTTTGTAAAAACTGGGAAAGCAAAAAGCAAATACAAGTTAAAAGCTGCTCTTTATTTCACAGAGACCTGGGCAAATTGCTTGGACTGAAGCCTATAAGTACAGAAGAGCTCCAAAGTTAGATGCTTGGTTTAAGCATGTAAATTATGCTTTTCTTTTCAGCTGTAGTTTGTAGGTCTATCAGTGCCTTTGCAAAATCACCTTCTAAATGAATGTCTCCATTAGGGATGGAAGAATGAAGTCAGGTAAACTCAAAAGCAGAGTGAAGCCTCGTTCAGAAAAACTGGATCGAGCATTTAAGTTTAATGAGGTTCAACAAACTTCTCATTTAAAATATATGTTTGTACCTCTGGGCTTTGGGGGTTTGGACAGAGTGGGAAAATGAGATACTGAAACAGCAGGAGAGAAGCTATTTCCATAGCTTTTTAAACCTATTGAGCCTTAATTAATATTATTTATTTGTATTACTGTATTGCCCGAGAGAGCTGCTTATGGCTGGCTCTCCCTAGCAAGGAGCGGGGGGAAGGCTGGGTGGGCTGTATCCAGGGCAGGGTTCCCACTCGGCACAGAAACACCCCCCTCAAGTGCTCCCGATCCAGACGTGCAACAAGAGACAGGATGGATGGTGGTTGGCCTGGTGGGTTCTCGGCAGCCTCTGCCAGCGGAGAGCGGATGCACAACTGCAGGGTTTTCCACGCCCTGGGAGCCACAGCCCTGCGGCAACCCTCCCACGCAGCCCTATTGATTGTGCAAGGTAACAGCACATTAACAGCATTTATTAATAAAACCTCTCATTCCTCTTCCTCCCCCTGCGTTTTTGCAAAGAATACATCTGTCCGTTTCTACTGCCCTGTGCAAAATAACTCAGGCTCCTAAAGGGTTACAGAGACGCATCCAAGGCAGACAATCATTTTCTGCCCAAGCTATCTTCTTTAGTTTAAAAATGTTCTCTATTCTTTTGAAATGCATGAAGTAGATTGTGGGAGAGCTAATATTATATTCTACTACTGAAAGCTGGTGGAGTATTTTACATTGATGTCTGGCTCTAGTGATTTTCTAAGGATTTTGAATTCATTAAATCCAGCCATTGAATAATCTCCATTTGTGGCAGAAGGAAGGCAAAAGTGCTTATGCTCCTCAATAGCAAAAAAAGCGTGTAGTCTTTTCTAAAATGTGAAAGTTATCTGACCCACTATACGTAGTAAAGGTTGCCCATCATGTAACCTTTGATTTGCAGGCTTTGGTTGTGATACAGCCTTACAGCACTGCCAGTGAAGCAGCCCTGGCAGGGTGTTTTGCACTGCAGTAGCATCCTCCGTCCTCAGTCGGAATTAGGACCCAATTGTTCCAAGCTCAGGCCAGAGAGAGAACCTCACGACAAGGAGAAGATAAAGCCCCACAGCCTCTCCCTGTAGTTCAGCTCTGCCCCCCTCGACAATCCTGTGCAAGGGCAAGTGTCCAAATCCAGAAATAATTTCTGCGCTGGAGAAACAGAAACTTGAAACAGAATTGTTTTGATTCCTTGATGTTGATGTTCAAAGCTTTAATAAAATCCTGTGCCTGATCATTTTATTTCTGAACTGAGTAACAGTTACTTTGGTGATGAAACTTTGGCTTTAACTGAATTCAGTGAGAGCTGTCACTAATAAAATCCTGCCCCAGAGACACCACCGGTGTCAGAAGAAAACTGCAAGATGTTACCATCTAGTGTTACTGCTTCTGCTGCAGAGTGTCAAACACATTGACTTGAATAGATTGGGCTTTTTTTTTTTAATCTATCATCTAGAAGAAAACCCTAGAATTTCACTAAAAGAAACTTTTGGAAATTTCTCAAGAAAGACTCAAGAGAGTTCTTTCTCAGAATGAAAATAATCACTTCAGTTAAATAGAGCTTTTGATGTAGATCTAGTCTAACCATCATCAAAGCCTGGAACAGATATTTCATCTTCCCTTGTCCTTTCTCAGCTTGTAGGTCTATGCTTGTAAGAATGAATTTTAGCATCTAGGAATGTGTTAAAGCTATTAGGACATCTATAAAATTGGCTATTGTTACCTCCTATGGGTCTTCAGATCTTTCCTATCTAATTTGATGCTGATATTAGGAAAAAAAAACACCTTAATAATTTCCTTCAGATTATGGTATGTGTGAAGAACTGGAGAAATCTTTCATACGTGTTGTTCAGTGTCAGATAATCTTTTATACACTGGGCAGTGGTGGGATTTGATTCAACTCACCCGATTAGCAGCAGAGCTCCACAGGCGCAAAGATCTCCAGCCTGAGCAAAGAACCTTGCAAGAATAAGGGATGTAGCAGAAGGTATCAGTTATGTCACAGGTATATTTAAGAAGGATTAATATTAAAGTTTGCTGTGGAACTATATTTTCATATACCTTGGATCAGATCTTGCAGCTACTGAACTACATTAGAAGACCTTTGCAGAGCTGGATCTAAATGATTTGCCAAGCTTATAAACTCTGTGGCAAAACAAAGGCTGAATTCACTTCTTCTGAGGGCAGGTACAGTACCTGACCCACCCACCCACCTATTCCTTCTGTTATCATTCATCATATATTGCAAGGACATAGGTCTTTCACCTCTGAGGACCCCCCTCTGTGTGGAGGGTCCGCTGGCCTCAGCAAGGGAAGGTTGGCAGACAAGTCACCATCACATTTCAGAGTTGAGTCTAGAAAAAGGTGAACTTGAATTTTGTTTGAGGAGTTATAAGGCTGAATTTGTTTTTTAGTCCTATAAAAGATCATCCGAAGTCAGCATGAATAGTTTTAGATTGTCCTTCAGAGCTGAAGAAACGGTCATCTTAGGGGAAAAATATTGTCGTTCTCTTGCCACTTGAGGGACAACAGCTTGGCCTTGGTTCTATTATTCCTTTTAATATATTAAATATTCTTTGGCTTAGTCATGGGAAGCAGAGCAACACAACTGCTTTCTAATAAATAAAATGTGCTCAGAAGCAACTCTGAGGCTTTCCAGATAACTGCATTTCGAGTTTGCCAGGAAGCCAGATGCTGCTATTGGAAAAGTAGCTGCTATAGTTTGTCATCTGAGCATAGAAATTGATACCCAGGAATGATATGATGAGACAGACTCGATGATAGCACTGCTCTTTCTATAAATAATTTGAAGAAAACATTTTTTCATTTCAAAAAAAAGTCTCTCTTGCTAGAGACTTGCACAGCAAACCAGAAAATTAAAAAGGATAGGCATGCTGTGTTTGAATAGGGCCATCAAAAGAACATGGTATACACAATTTATGGAGGAATATATAGCAGCTCTCACACATTTAAAGTACGTAGGCTGTATTTTTCCCATAATACCAATAGTTATGAAACTCATTATCTTTTTGACAAAGGAGAAACGGAATATTATTCCTTTACTTGCTTGATCATGTCAAATGTCAAAGCAAATTATGAATGCTTGTCCTTCAAATACTCATCCCTCCTGGTAAGATATTAAATATCAATAGCGTTCACATCCAGCTACAGAATGAACTAATATTGCACACATCTCACAGATCTAAAGTTCACTGTGCCCATTACCTGTCATGTGATTTCATCTCTCAAGTTCTACCTCTTGTCCATGTCCTAATAACTGGGAAATTCACTGCAGCGTTAAATGCCACATTAAAGATTATCTGGAGTATGAGTTAAAACTGTGAGCATCAGTTACTTGGGAGTTTAAAGTGTTAAAAAGGGAGCGGGAGAAGGAACAAGCGGTTAATAGGTCTAGAGCCTTGATTTTGCATCACATTTCAAAGGATTTTGAGAGGCAGTATCCTGATGAGACACTATGGGAAGTTTCTAGCACAAGAGACCTGCTTGAAGTGCGGTGAAAAAACTCGTTATCTTTTTGATGGTGGAGAAATGGAAGTGCCGACTGAGGGTGCATCCAGACAAGGCACTACAGGAATGAGCTGCGTTTGTTGTCAGGGCAGCATCCAGAGGGAAATACAAATCCTCCCTGGGAATACAGTGCAATGAGAGGGGGGATTAAAAAGATGCCTGTTTTATTCATTCCACCCATTAACAGTCAGTTCCAAGGAATAATTATGCACCCGCAAACAGCCCAGCGACAGGCTATTTACGCTATACAAACAAACACACACACAGAGCTACTCCTCACAATCCTATACGAACTTCAGACAGACTAGAAGATGAAATAGGGAGTTGGATGTCACCGTGATGGATTGCACTTCTAAGGGCTCTCTCCAAGCCCACACATGCGTGTGCGCATCCTGCTGATCACTGCCAGGACCCCTGAGCACCAATTCCTAATCACCGCACAAACAAAGAAACGTTAGTCTAGTTAGTGTCCTTTTTTTTTTTAATAAAAAGATTCCTGTTTCAGAAAAATGCTCCTTCTCAGACCTAAGGGAGAAGGTGCTGTAGCAGAGCGGCACGGCAAGGCTCACTGAAGTCACATGAAGTGTAAAATGAGGCAATCTGCCGGGAAGGTTATTGCCTCTGAAACACTGCATCACCCGCGCACCCAGAGGATGGAAGAGAATTACCCCTGGCCAGCGAAAGGGAAATTGGTTGCTGCACTCAGATTGCATTTTAACCTGAAAAGAAGGGCTTCAATGGGAATGTGTTAGGAGGTGGATTGAGTGAAACAGGTTTTTAGGGTAAGTCTTAAATACTTAAATCAATCATGATAACTTGCTGCACTGAATTTATCTCCTAAGCTGCCTAAAGTAAATTCCTCAGATCTGTCTGAATAATTTTGAGCTGATAT
Source organism: Phalacrocorax carbo (assembly GCF_963921805.1). Lineage (NCBI taxonomy): Eukaryota > Metazoa > Chordata > Aves > Suliformes > Phalacrocoracidae > Phalacrocorax > Phalacrocorax carbo. Next base: position 6,074,605 of record NC_087528.1, read on the forward strand.
TGCAGCATTTGAGTAGGAAGGCTGTTCCCCAGTGAAAGGATTTTCTCATTCGAATTTCAGCTGATTATTCACCAGAGAGATGGTCTTTCAGGAGCACACTCTGGCAGCTCGCTTGGAAAAGTTTTATAAACAGTCTACTAAGAAAGGAAATTGGAAAGAAAAAATTAAAGCTAGCCATTACTTCTGAGAGGTCAGGGATAGAATAAGCATCCAAAACAAGTCTTACCTGATCTTCCCTGTGCTCTGGTTCTTTTATTTCTACACAAGAGACCAGGAAATCCTTTTAGGTCACCCTGCTGCGATAGCTGGAACTTCAGTCTCTGGTGCTGAGCACAAGTTACCAAAACCATGCTCTTGATCACATGTTCGTAACACTTATGGGTCCAAAGAGCTGTTTTTCTACAGAATCATGGCTGAGAGGTGACTATTGAACCAGATAATCAAAGCTTTGCTGTGAAACTCCTAACTCCGCTAGACTGAGATTATCTTAACTGTGAGGCTTTAGCCTGCCTCTGTCAAGGATTTCTCATTTCATTGCTCTTCTCCTCATTCAATGCAATTAGTTTTTCAGACCAGTTTTTCACGCCAACAAGCAGGTGAGAAACAGGGAACCCCAAGGGGAAGATTTGCTGTTGTCTCAACAATAAGAGTGGAACTTTAAACCCGCTCCCAGTTCATGAGCTGACTGATGTGGATTAGGTGCTGGAAGAGCACCTGCACCTCTCCCCATTAGCAACTGTGTATGTGGAGTGGCAGAAGCCCCTTTCCGCAGGCTATTACGTGATAGCAGCAGTGAGGAGAGGAAGAAAAGCAGTAACAATAATAACAAAACACCCTGACATAGTGTTTTAAATGGGCTGTAAATATGGCCAGCAGAATGCCATAAAACTTTGCCATCCACATTGCACTGGAACCGTAATTTGTGCTGCGACTGTTGAAAGCTACACCAGTGTCTTGATGAAGTATTTTGTTTGGGCTGAGTAAATGGCAAATGGTGTATTTATTGATTTTTATCTTTCTTCACACCTCAAGTGCTGCCTGTCTGCTCAAGGCCAGGTCACAGCACACTCACTTATTCAGCAAACACCTATTCCATGGTTAACCATAAACTCTTTGTGACAGAGACAGGATTTTCAGTCACCATAATGTCCCAAGGATTTCTTCTTCCCCACTTCTTCTTCCAAAGAGACACAGTGGTAACTCCAATGTAACTCAGAGCGCTGGAGGAAAGGCTGGTCGGACCAGTAATGCTTTACATCCTATTAATGCCGTGTAAAAAATTGTTTGAACTTGGTACAAACAAAGTTTAAGCTGAACTTTCTGCACTCAACACAGTGATTATGTACATCTAGCTGGTAACACCTGCAGGTTATGTTTAAATGCTTCTCCCATGGTGGCATGGACTTTTTTTTTTGTTGGGGGGGGGGGGGGGGGGGGGGGAGGCACAAAAATAGCTCTACAATAGACATTTAACAGTAAACTGTAAATGCAGAAAATTTTGTAAGAGGGCTTTTGCTAGAGCAGCCAATCTACTGCAAGTATGAACTAAATCCAAAGTAATGCAAAGGAAAAATCCTCAAACCCCTTGTACTTGAAATTGTCAAAAAATAACTCAGAAACACCTTGAAATAATAAGATCACAAACCAACAGGACCTTCCCTGTCCACCCACCAAGAAACTCTTCTTGGAAGGATGATTAGAAGAACATTGAAGAGATTAGCAAGATTCTGGATAGTCTGGCAGTCCTTCAGTGGTCCTCGTGCTGAGGTGGGCAGCACCAGTGCCACCAGTCTCCCTGCCGTGGTGGATGGGGTGTGCCAAGGCTGGGAGGGGCCCAGCTAAATGCTTCCCTTATCCCAGGGGCATCTGATGACTTGTCACCAGTCTGGGAAATGCAGGAGTAGCTAGGGATTATCTGAGAAGCCAGAGGACAGCAGAGACCCGTCACCGTGGTGGAGCCAGCAAAACCACATGCTTCCAGCCCCTGAGCTCCTGCTTTAGTTTCCCCTTCCCGGGTACGTGCAAGGGCAACGGCACCCACCAAAGCTCACGGCACCAGGTCAGTGCTGTGCTGGCACAACGCTGCTCCTGAGGGCTGTTAAAGAGCATTCAGGAAACAGGAGGTTTTGCCCAAGAGAGCTGAAGTCTCATCGGCTCAAAAGAAAAACGGCTTTTGGAGAAAGACGAGAAATTGCAGCAGCCAGAGTTGTGAAAAGCCTTGACAAAATATTTAACATGGAGAAAAAGAGAGTGCTTGCCAATTGCTAGAGCCTTCCTAATTCAGGTTATTAGATGGTTACTGCCACTACTATTAAAAAGACACTATTTTCTGAGTGATCTACACAAAGGAGGCCTGGAAGACACCCACAGGTTTTCCATGTGCCTTTAGCTCTGCTAATGGAGAAAAAATTTTCCTCTCATGAGATTCAATTGAATAATTATTCAATTCAATTAACAAATAAGTAATGTGCTATTTTGTGATGTATCCAGTAAATATATGCCTAGGAAATTCAATAGATAAATCTCTAGGATTGTTTTAGGTTCATCACACGTACATTGATCCAAATGGATTTTTTTAATCTCTCTATGAGGAAACCATTAAAGAATGAGGTTTCAAAAAAAACCTGAAAGAAATTAGCTTTCCACTGAGCTCCGCACAACAACGGTATTGTGTGAGTAATTCTACTACAATTTACTTAGTAGTGTGAAAAATAACAGCAGCTATTCTGATTGTAAATAACTTATTTTCTCATAGCAGAGACCCTTTACAAGGTCAACATCTACTGTCAAACTTCATGATTAGGCTCATTAAAGCAAACAGTCATGGCAGATATTTTTTTTTTTTTGAAAACCCACACTTTCAACTGATTTTTTTTTTTCTTGGCAGAAAGTTCCTGGTTTTCTTGAAATGTGTACTTGTTCTTCGGACATCCAAAATATGAACGTCTGATCCTTCCCCACCCCATCCTTCCTCAGGTCCCTTTTTTTACATTATTTAGGTGAATGATTCTAGTAAAAATGTTTTTACCTTTTTACATTTTTCACAGGAAAGCATTCCAATAAGATCTCTATTAATACAACGGTTTCTAGGTAGCAAGGAAAAAACCCCCACAGCATTTCTACTGAAAAAGCTGGCAGGTGTTGACTTTTTACCCAATAAGTGTAATGCCTCTATAAAAAGCACCATTCCAGCCTTACAAGCATTAAAATGGAAAATAAATAGAAGTGGTGAATATGGCACACCGAAGATTACATGTGAGAAACCAGAAATTCAAATCCCCTCTCAGAGGGGACATTGCAGGGGTAATGAGAAGATGCAGAAGCTTTTTAATCTCCAAAATCAGTCCCTCATGGAACATCATCGAGGCAGACAAACCAAATGGGGCAGCATGGGCAGAAAGGATTATTTAATGAGTATTGGCTGCTCTGAGACACCCACAGACACCCCAGACTGCAGCCTTGCAAAAGAAAGTACCAGAAGCCATCCCCATTTGCAATAAACTAATTACAGGTCAGGGATTTTCTTCTTGTTTAGACAAACCATACTGTTTTATTTACAGTGCTTTGCCCATTTGCAGCCGCATGAAGGTGGGAGAGGGGTGCGTGGATTCCTCGGACAGCAGCCACAGCACTGAGAGACACTGGAGTGCACTGGGCAAAGCCCACCTTATTAGAGCGTCTTAAATGTAGCAAATACCATACAGATCTCGTGGGTTTTGCTAGTGGGCTAGACAGAGCAGTCCAACACCATCCTCCCAAGACAATGCTTTAAAGGCCACTGGAAATACCACGCACGCAGAGGGCTGGGGACACACAGACTTCTGCCATTCTGGAAGAGCAGCCCAGGGCCTCAATACATGGGGACAGGTTGTGGGGACCACAGGAGCTCCCTCTGTTTTCAGATGGGCAGGAGGCTAAAGACAGGAGATTTTGTTTGCCAAAACCCTAAACAAAACCAGCTTACTTATTGTATAGAAATCTGCCTTGCTGAGAATAAGAGAAGAGCCGGGTCCAGGCTGCACAGGCACACTCTCCTACTTTCTCTGGGCTTGTAGCCTGCAGGGTACCATTCCCCCCCCCCCCCCCCCCCCCCCCCCCCCCCGCCCCCGCCCCCGCCCCTGCTGTAGCACAGCCAGCACTTGTTCCCACAATCCCAACCCAGGGCTGGAGAAGAAACAGCACCCTGCTTCATACAAGGAAAGAAAGGAAAGAAAGGTGAAGTGGATTCTACTCAGTTGCTAGAGGCTTGGAGTAATTTGCACTGTTGTAATTCCAGCAGTTGAGATAGCCAGAAAAATATATTTAATATTTCATTCTTTCTGCTTCCATATCCCCCCCCCAAGACATTTTTTCCTCAGTGGGAGAGAGTGCTAACAATGACTCCAATAGCGAATGAAATTCAAAGCCCAGATCTTTCCAGTTCTGCTTATTCTTTCAAGCTATTCCAATCCCCTTTATGTTCTTTCTGCACACACACATCTGTCTTCTTCAAAGCCTTAACCACCTCTGACACACCTGACCTTTCCATCCAAGCGCAATGGTTGGATGCAAAGAAAAAAAAAAATAGCCCTTTACCTACAGCAAGTAACTCTTTGTTTTGCCAGTCCCACGCCTGAAAATTTTGCTACTGCAGGAAGTAAAACGGTGAGCAACCTTTCCTTCTGTTTTGAAAAATGGAACTGTCATCTCTTTGAGAGAAATAGCAGCTTATCTTTATTTTGTCAGACATGACTTAGTTATTAGAGTCTTCTTAAGAAAATGCTACAAGAAGAATTAGGACAGTGCTGTCACAGAAGTGTCAAGAGTTCAGAAATTAATTTGACAAGATCCGGGAGATCTCAGATATCTAATTAAACTTTCTGTGACAGTTATGTTGTGTAAATACTGGAAACCCATTAAAATAAAGAATCAGGTAAAACTAGTTTCCATATTCAATTTATAGATGTTACACCCATTCAACAGCCATTTTGATTTAGATTAGACCCATTCAATTCATGCCAGTACACATAATTTAATCTATTCATACACAGAAAGGTCAGGTTTTAACTAAAATGTCTGATAAACTTACTATGTTTGGTAATACAACTATATTTTTGGCTGGAGTTTATATAAACACTCCTCTCCTCCACTTAGTGAATGAGACCATATATTGCCGTATGACAGAGCACATGTAGCTCCATTTTTTCAAGGCTTTAGAATAATTCCTGTAGGAAAAATTTATTCCATAGAGGAAGAGAATTTAGGCTAAAAGGAATTATGGCTAATAGATTCTGACCTCAACAGGCTATAATGCAGGCTGGCTTTGCACTCAGTAATATTTGCATCACACCCATATCTCATAGCTGTGCTAAATCATATCAACTCATCATTTAAAGAAGCCACTACATCCATTAGTAAATTGTTTTAATAGTTAATTATTAGCAGTGTAAAAAGGATGCGATTATCCCCAGCCTGAGTCTCCAGGGGCACTCTCAGCACATGGATTATACTACTGCTGCAACTCCTATCCAACGCCATCATTTAATGAAATATGAGAAACATTTGCAAAACCAAAAGGTGTTGGCTCTGGTTAGCCAACAGCTGGATACTAGAGCTGCCAGTCTAGGCTTAGACAGAGGGTAAACAGGGTTCACGTGTAAAACATGGCCCCACTGCTGTGCACCCAGGCAGCCCACACTGCCTCCACTGCGTGGCAGTAGCCGTGGCACAAGCCCATCCTCATTTGCCTCTTGTCCCCCAGTGTTACCTTGCCACAGGGTCGGTCTTTTCAGTCAAGGATGGGGAGGCTGCACATCCCCAGCGACGAGTACCAGTTGGTGTGTGGTTGCTAAGCAAGGTTATCAATACCAATTAATCCTGGAGGTGACGTCTCCTGCACATGAGGTGCAGATTCTGCAGCTGGAGGATGTGATTAATAACCACAGCTTCAGTGGCTAAGGTGGCAGGTGCTTCCACCACCACTGTGAATGAAGTGGAAAGTCACTGAGCCAGCTCTTTGCTGCCAGACACAGACCTGCACAGTCATCTTCAGTGGATGCAGATGAGCTAAATTTAAGGAACAATACTCAGGAGCTGCTCAGTACACAGAGTGTTGTTGTTTCACAGAGTACAATAAGAAATATAAATCGGTTGTTTCTGTTATTTGCTGCAATTTCTCTAACTGATCGCTCATCTTCTTAGCACTGGGGTTGGCTAGAAAGGAAGAGGAGCATTTGCCATTAAAGTTTTTGAAAATAACTCCAATAACTTAATTCAATTCCCCTCCAAACTATTTTCTGATGCAAAGATGTGAAAATTATTTGTTGAATTTCAAGTTAATTTTGCTTTCATTTTGTTCTTTGGTAACTGAACAATGCTTATTTTTCAACTGGCGTTTTGTGCCCCTCCGTACCCTCAGTTCTTACGCCCTCCATCTTTTTCCATCTCTTCTCCTTATTCAGTTAAGCTTTATTTTTAGATTGCTTGGCAGAAAAACACATCTGAGGGCAGTTACCTCTGCAGGTCCTTTGGGGCCAGCAGTCACCTCTGCTCCGGTGGCCAAAGGGGAAACGTGCGCCTCTCCAGCAGCATGCCTGGAGGAGAGGCGATACGCCACAACCTCCATCACCAAAAATCAATGAGCCTTACCTTGCGCGTTCACACTGAGGGGCAGGACCAAAATCTGTAGCTGAGTAAGGGGAAGGTGCAGCCCAGTAAAATGATCTGAGACTAAGAAAAAGAAGGTAGAAAGAAGAAAATTATTAAAAGCAAGAGATTAGAGTGAAGGGTTCTTCTGTAAAGATTTTTCAATGATTATAAAAGGAAAACTCCAATCACCTACCAGTGTGATTTGCTCTGGAGGCAGGATAGGACAACATCAAATCCCATAAGCAGTTTGCAGTGCTCTCTTTCCAAGCAAAATAACTCCCCACCACACATAAAACAGCATCTCTGTTCCTGGATAACCCCGAAACCCATGGTGAGTAATGAAGAAGAAAACAATGGGTTGTTGTTTTACTTCCCATTCCCAACACTCACTCTGCATTAGGCTCCATCATTTCACAACTCACTTGATGTAACGCGATGTGGCAGAACGTACCCTGATCCAGAAGCGAACCCTGATGCAATGCAGAATGGATGCCGTGGACTGAAGCTGCTCCTTCCTTGCCTTTCCTACCTTTGATCCATATTTTCTGCTTGTGACAGGCTGTTAAATAAATATCAGTGACAAGGCTTCGTATGCATTTGTTTTTCCGCAGCTTGCTTTCTTTTTGTTCGGCTCTCCAAGCTGAGTGTCTTGTTGACAAATATACAAACTCCATTACCAATTAATGACTTCAGCCCGGTGTCCTCTACTGTCTTTACTCCCCAGTGCCAGTTCTACACATTAGCCTGGGTAACATTCAAAGATAATTGTGTTTTGTTTATTTGTTTTGGGGAATAACAGCAATCAGACAGGCAAATCCCGGTCCTTACCAAAGCTGCAATTCTGTTCTCAAATGCAGCCTGCTCTGAGGAGAGTTAGCGAAGCACACGCTGCATTTGCTCAAGGTGAAACCTCACTTTTCTTCTTTCACTCTTAATTTTTTTCTTTTCCAAGGAAAGGACATTTTTATTAGCACATGGGCTTTTTGCAGGATTTGCACATCTAGGGGCAGGATTTCTGCAGACTCGATTTGTTTTGTCACTTTTTAAAGCCCACCCTTATTGCACACTGTGGTTAATTGAAAGTGGGAAGACATTCTTGGTAATATGTCAGCTCCAGCACACATATGTGGTCAGGATCACACGTATTTGTGCACAGAGACCTATTTCAGTGTGTGAAGAAACACTCCATGAGTGTTTTCAGAAGAGGTCGCTGACTTTGAGTACCTCCATTTCCAACGCAGCTGAGGCAGCGTAATTTTTGAAGGTTGGGTACTTGGGACCTTTGCAAGCAGGAAACCCAGAAATGCAATACCCATAGGAATCTGGGTAAATTAAGTCCCTGCAAGTCCTCTATGGAAGAAAAACATTTGATTAACACTATAAATGCAGGCAGAGACAGTACAGCTTGAACATATTAACATGGCTGCAAGAGAGAGTGAGCAAGGGGTGAGCTTCATTCAGCCTCTGTTTTCTGCTACCAGAGATGTAAAGTCTTGCTGAACAGCCGTGACCATGCTGCACGTTAACCAAGGAGACATGAGACACAGTTGGCAAAACACATTAGCATCTTCCACTCTGATAATTAGTTTAGTGAAAAATTGTTGCGTTATCTGTTTGGTTTCACTAGAGACCAATTGCAGTCTTAAAAAAAAAAAAGAAAAGCTCACATTAGGTGCTTTTAATAAGACAATAAACTCTATATAGAGTTTCCAAACAAGATTTAAAACCCATTCAGCACGTGAGTAATTAGCACAAGTCAGGTTGGAGGCCAAATGCATTATTTAGTAATGGAATTAAATTTACTTAGAAAGAAAGAAGCCCATTAAAATCCACAAAAATGCATAAGTGTCAAGGCAATGTATTTAAAAACATACTGCAACAGAACTACTAACATTGCAGAAGGATGTAGTTCAGATTTTAGTAGATATGTCCCCAATCTTGCGGTCAGCGATGGAGTTTTTACTTCAGCTATGCAGGAAGAAATAATCCTAGCAGAGCCATATTGCACAGCAGGTGTTCATCTCACAGATGGGTTGAAATCAATTATCAGCACTGACTGCTGTACCATTGGGCAAGAAGTCTGAGATCCTCCAAATTACCCTCAGATTGTCCATATTTGCATCCCAAAGAGCCACTGGAGATAGTTTTCCTGTACAGAAAGCCCTTACCCTACAGAACAACCTGTCGTCTTTTTCCAGGAATCTGACAAAGCTGCATTTTCTTACATGCTGTATTTTTAATTCTTTTTTTTTTTTTTTTTTTGTGGCATGGGCAAGTATCCTTATCAGTACAAAGGATTCAGAAAAAAATAAGCTATGCTTAGCAACCTCCAGCAAAACTCACAGAATGCATTTGACAAAACTTATGCTCTGTAATGCAATTCCTACAAAGGCATTCAGTACTTAAAAACTAGGACAAATTATGCTGTAAGGAGCAGAATATATAAATGTGGCAAGGAGCTTCATTTTATATTCTGGCTTCAGAGGGTTACTTCCAGTTGACAGCAGTGTAAGTGAGACCAGAATAAGACCCATGCCCACCAGCACAAAGACAAAGCTGGCTTTGTATAAGAAAATACAGAAACATCCCTTAACCAGGTCCATATGTAGGGTATTCTGAGAAAGGAGGTGGAGAGTTTGCATCTCCGCCATGAGTACATTCAGACCGTCTCTTATATGGCAGCTTAAGAAGTGACAGCAATTTTGGAGCCAGATTACCAGCTGACAAACACCCTAGTGACTCGCCAGCTCATCCCCATGGTACCATGTACCCTGCATCCCCAGCACTAAAGGACCATAATTTCCATAATAGTGAGCCAGCAGTGATAAATGGAATATAAAAAAATGAGAACAGAAGCAAGAAATATGGCAGCGTACTTGACCCTGAGACTGGTGGCTCTGGGAAGAAGAAAGGATGGTAGCTGATCTCTGGTGTAAGAGTATGAGGTTTCCAAGTCCCTCAACAGATCCCACAGCTCCGGGCCCTCTCCCATAAACATGCCTCTCCAGGTTCCTTCTTGAGGCTCATGGGAGTTAGAAGAGGTGCCTGGCTCCCCCCAGCAGGGCTCACAGGTAACCACTTGCTGCAGAGTGATTTACTCTTCCAGGATTTGGACATATTCCTGCCTCGGGGGGGGTAGCTGTTTGCTTTCAGAGCCAATTTCCCTGATGGAACAGGGATATCCACATCTTGCTTTTCTTTCCTTTTGCTTTCCATCCCTGCACAGGGAGCAGAGGAAGGGACTGGGTGTTACATAGAGAAGAGCAGCGCTCCCCCAGCCACACACCTTGATCCCAGGGGGGTTGCTGCCTTCACAACACAGAACAGCTCTGGACTGATATATAATTCAAGCAGCCCAAACAGCTCAGGCTGTTGGCATTTTATTTGCCGCCTACAGTCAATCTGACTTACTTCTCATTCAATTGTGTGAATGAATAACCCAGCATTGGCTGGGACACTGCTTACTGTAGCCCTTGCCAGACCAAACCCAAGGGCATGGCTGCAGAAAAGGGCTCGTGTATGCACTGCCATCCCAGCCCAGCACAAACAGCTTTTGCTCCAAGTTCACAAGGGATCTCTCATTGCAAGGTCTGCATAAAGCTTAAGCACAAAACAGCCTGACAGTCCTGAAAGAAGTCAGCAATCTAAGGAAAATGGGTTTGTAGGTGATGCAAAGCTCTCACAGATTCACTCTGAAGCTGCTGAGCCTCTTAACATCTTCAAAACCCATTTTCTCCTCCGGGGTCACAGAGGCAGCTGCATTTCCTGGAAGGCAGCTTTGAGATATTTGAGACTCCAGGAAAGCCGTGACATTAGCAAAGGTCCTGCCACGACTGCTTGTAAAACCAGGAGACTGAGCTCTCCATAGTGCTTTCATCCTCCTTTCAGGCACTTGCCTTCGTTTCTGAGCTGGCCACTGCAGTGAGGAGCCATCCCCACTGGTGATGCTGAACTCCACAGGCAGCTTTTGTGCTCTGTTTTTTTTCTATCTTGACCCTTCAGGCAAGTTCTCCAAAAGCAACTTTATGTCAGGGGCCTTCTGCTAATACCATCAAGCTGGCAGCAGCTGGACTAGGCAATGCATGGTGAGATGGGGAGGTCGGCACATCCTCCCGGCACTACTTTGGCACTTTAAGTCAAAGTCTCTTCTTCCATCCAACCCCTGGGTCGCTTCTGGCCCCAGGAGAAGCTCAGAGATCTACCCAAGCTGGGGTGGAAAAACCTTTGGACCAGAAGTCATTATGGCCACAACAGCATTTCACCACCTTAACAGTCGGTCTGGTTTCTCTAGCAGCCAACCTGTTTAACGAGATTTGACCAAAACTGAGTGTGTGGCCTGCAAAGCAGTTTTGCATCAAGGACTCACACACCAGCGAGAGACCTTTTCCCCCGGCGGTTGTTGTAATGAGTTCAGTGTAGCTAATGACTGTCACACACCGAAACCCAACCGGAATAGTTGGCTAGGGAGAAAATTAAACACTTCCATCGTCATCATTATTAAAACAGAGACCTGTGAAGGATTACTTGCATATTATGGCAAACTTCAATTGAAATGGGCCATTACTTGCCTCATTAATACTTCAAGTGTGTATGAATGCACCATCACAAAAATATATTAGTTGGAAACAAATTCAGGTAGAAGGAAGAAACCCCACAAAACAAATTTCATTAAATAATGAACACACGCTACACCTAGCCATCCTGAGATTCAGCCCAATAGTGTCAAAGACAAAATCCTGGTGTTCTACTTATTTATAAGGTAAGATTATCTATTCATTTAGGAAAAAGTAATCATGCTCAGTTAGACACACCAGACAAGCACATGAAAAGAAAAACGGCTTTGAAGCTGCTCCTGATAGCAAGCCTAGACAGCTCAAGAAGAAAAGTCTGCAATCCAGGCTGAGTTGGTTGGTTTTTTTTAATATACATTAGAAAGTCTATTAAAGCAGTGGCATGAACTGGCAATATTTTGTTGCATAATATTTTTGAATCTTTATGAGAACATTAATGCAAAACAGCTCATTTTGCCAGTATCCACACACCTCAGTGAAAACCAAGTCCCAGCTGAAGGTGTTCCTTATAAATTGAATATTAGCAGGGAACCAAGTAGAAGATACACCCCTACTGCTGTCCTGTTTGTCTCTAGATGGAACATGGCCTACCAGTTTTCCAAAGGTACAGGGTAGGAACAGCTTTGAACCACCAATAATTAGTTTAACTTGGTTAGGGAAGACTTGTTACTTAGCTTTGTTTGTTTGTAATGTCAAAGCGTGTTATAAAGATCAAGTGTTGGAGAAATAAGGATTTTGGTCAAAAACCTCCACCAGGGATCTCAAAGGATCCAGCTCTATGCTAGGCTCAAAGCTTTCATCTGAATTTGAACAAACCCATAGATAAATAAAAGAAAAAAAAAAAGTATCCTGGTATGGAGAGAAAGCGCAGACAGAGTTTCCCATCCTCACCTGGAAGCAGGAAATTCCCTGTTCTGGGAGACGGCAGCAGGAGCCAAGCCTTCCTGGAAACTGGATTTGCCCCCAGATACGATTTTTCAGTGAATGACCAATGTTCAGCCCTGTCACACAGTGGAGGTGAAGAAACAGCACCTTCCATATGTAAAGTCTGAAGAGCCTTTCTGAAGCTAGAGAATTAGTTTCTTGGGACGTCAATTTTTAAACTATCTTTTCTTGTTACAGTTACCATTTATGGGTGATAAGCAACATCAAGCTGCAGCCTGATGATTAGGTGAAAACTGAAAACCGCAACTGTAGCACAAGCTTTGCTGCAGTAGAAGATGGATAGAGGAATTAGCAGTGCGGTTTATCCACTCAGGGGTTTACCACCTGATTACAGTAGTCTCTGGTTGACAGTTGGAGGAAATCATTAATATTTTTAATCAAAGTATTCCTCACCAGGACCATAATTATTTTCTCCAGCCCATCTCTCCCATCCCGCTCCCGCTTAGGGGGCAGCATCTCTCATTTTCATGCACACATGGTCTATATATACACATACCAGGAGAGGGGTTTTTTTGTGAAGACAGGAACATAAAAATATTGCATTTAAAGCTAACAGAAAGCAGCTTCACTTCACCTGAAGCCCTTCACATCAACAAGCCCTCTTCCCTCCCAGTGAGCCCATGGCACCGTCCAGCACAGAGAGGTCCCCAGCTGCCCGAAGAAGCCTGGACCTCACAGCAGCTGAGACCAGGAGACATGGGGTTTGCCAGCCCCAGTTTAACCTTTTTTTTTTTTTCCTAGGCAAGAAGCTAACCTGCAGAGGCTCAAACTCTGTACCGAGCATAGCAAGAGACCTCTGCTGATGCCTACAAAGACTCCTGAGAAAATCAAGTTTCAGAATAAGATGAGATAAACTTCAGCTGAAAAGCAGCAATGCTAGAGCAGGGAGGAGGACTCTTACCTCAGCTATTGCCCTCTTCTCCCCAGCAAGGCAGGACTGCTGCAGCTCAAGCTGGCCAAAGCAGGAAACCCTTCACAGGTGCCTCGCTGAGCACTGCAGACCTTTTATAGCCCCACCGCTTCCCACCTCTTCAGCACAAATTAAAGGGGCCAAAACCCACTGGAGCCTGAAAGCAAACCTGGCTGCCCATGGCTGGCAGGCAGCAGCCCAGGGGACCACACGAGGCGAGGCTGCCAGCCCTCGGCGTGGACGAGCTCAGAGCTTTGAGTGGGGCTGGGAGGACACAGCAGGCTGAGGCCCCCGCGCGCGCTGCCTTTGCTTTGCCCTTTCTCGCTATTGAGACCCGCTGCTGCGGGCAGCACCTGGCTGGTGCAGCCCTGAGCACCGCCTGCAGCGGCCCGAGGGGCAAAGCTCTCCGCATGCAGTCTGTAGGGAAGTGGTGGCATCTTCTTTTCTGTACTGGGAAAAATTACTGTCCTGCACAGAGAATTGCAAAGAAAAAGGCAGTTTCCCTCTGCCTGCAGTGGAGTGCTGCCTCTTGCATGGCCTGTGTCAGGATTAGTTCCATCGCTCTGTTCTCAGATGCGTATTAGGTGCTGCTTGCATGAGCGCCTTACAAAAAAAGCCCAATGACTGAGGAAAATTACATTAATTGAAAGGTTCTACTATTTCCTGATTTGCCCAGTTCTTTACTGGGCCTGTGCCTTAAACACTAAAAGCTAACAAATAGCAAGTATTTTCTTTTACACTAGAAATTCCAGAGTTTAACAGACACAGGCCTCTTTCCAAAGCAAGCACATACCTGGGAAAGGTGCTGGCTTTCCAGCATTGCCATACAGACCCCATGCCGAGCACCCATAAACGCGAGAGCTCATCGCTCGCTGCAGGGCTGCTGCCCTGGGCTTGGGGTGGGTGTGCCGCTGCCACGCTCTGCACCGAGAAATTAAATGCTTTTAAACTTTTGAGTAATATCACAGCTGCTTGTGCCAGGCATTCAGAGCAAACTCGTCTGCCACCTTCTGTTCCTGAAAGGATATAACTCCTATGGAAGATCATTTTCCCATTTTTCTTGGGGCAGGTCTGGTAGGTAGGGATCAGTGAGAGGAATTTTTGCAGTTAGGTGCTGCTTTCTGGCTCCCGCGTGCTCTGCGCCAGAGCCTGGAGCGCGGCCACAGCACATGAACAGAGTAAGCAGAAAAAGCACTTGCATTTCAGGGCTAATTTACAAACAGAAGGAGACAGATAAATGATCAGGGCCAGGGCCATGGCTTCCAGCCCCTGTGCCGAGGGGCATTTCCTCCAGGTACAGTCGATGCTGATAGGAATTTCCTTCCAGAGAAAGCTGGCTTTGCATTATGGCAATGCAAAATGACAGCTGCACATGGCCGTATGGCTAAATACTTGGTTGCCTTTAGCCATATTGATGAATCACAATGTTTGCTTTGTGATGGACTTGCTTAACCAGGCAGGAATAACCTCGGGTACCCAGGAAAGCTGTGTTACCTTTGTCGATGGGATGCGAGCCGCAGCCGGGAAAGGTGCTTGGCTCCCTGTGCCCTCCTGCGAAGGGAGCAGGGAGAGCAGATACAGGCACAGGAAGGCAAAAACCAGAGTGGCATCTCCTCTGTCCCCAGACTTGTGACTGAAGGGATAATTGAGAAAAATAATCAAGAACAATGACTGCTTGACAATGGCGGCAAATTGGGTTGATACTCTCAATGCTCCTCAATTAGTCTGTACAGATGCTAATTGGAATAGTTCCTTTTTGCAGCGCCGTCAGCACAAATCTCAAAACCCGAGATAGTTTTTCTTTTTCTGCAAGCCATCTGTCATGCTAATGTATCTTATTGCTGAGAGATGATGTTTGGTTTTTTCCTTTAGCACCACTACAAAGAGAGCGTGCTACATTTAGGGACTATGGTTTCTGTACAGAAAACAGCAGCTTTCCCCATAGCCTGAGCTCTGTGTGCTGCTAAGTGCTGCATGGGGGTTATTAATCTAAAAGGAACCAGGTGCCCTCCTGGAGCAGGGGCCTGCATGCCTCGAAATTGCTCTGAACAGGAGCTGCAAGTAAGACCTTCAGCTGATGCTTCTCTTTTCTAGGGGTTGATTTATCCTGATACCTATGACTGCATCTCAAGGTGCATTTAATGATTCATTCCCTTTAATAATGCAAGCAGATATTGAAGAGGTCTTCAGCTTCCTGAGAGAGGCTCTTTTAATAATAAACAACATTTTCATTTGTTTTCTTTTTAAAATAATAACAGGAAGACTCAGGGGGATTCTTGATCTTGGCACATCCTTAGTTTATAAGCAATTTTTGGACATATTTCCTACTGCTACGCTCTGGTCCTCAGTGAGCTGCTGCGGGATGCGGGAGGACGCACTCACTCAGCCCTTGTACGTGATCGACATTGTCTGTCCCAGCTCTTCTACTCCAGCCTTTGCCAGGTAGCTTGGTCAGGTTGTTTCCTTTGATCCCGCTGTCCCAGGCTGTCCACATTTAAGCAGGAGCAGCCCACCTTTAGCTGCCCAGTGTTGCAGCCTGGCTGATGCAAGGCAGCTTTTATTAAGGCAGTATTTGCTAAAGGGTCAATTCTGTCCACACCGAGGCATTCAATTCTTATCAGCAAAAATCCATGTGTTATGTGTAGCTGTATCCCCGAGGTAGCTGCAGAGGCCATGCAAATCAAAGTTCAGCTGCCAGAAATTGCACCAAAGAGGTGTTTATTGACACATCTCTTCTGCCAGAATAAAAACTGCTCCATTATTATATGATAAAGCTCCTGTCCTGGAGCTATGGACCCAGAGAAGGGCAGGATATTCCCTGTGGCAGGCTCTTTCTCCTTTGGGGCATTTACTCCCATATCCAACAATGTAAGCACTGAGTATCCTCAATGTCCAAGCAAAGGCAGGAGTGTGGTACCTTTTCCTCCAGTGTCATAAAAGCAGCACTTCTGCAGAGCAGAAAGTCCAGGTACACTGAAGTCTTCAGTAATCACATGTGACAGCATCTGGCAGCTGGAGCCTGACACCTGCAGTCAGCATGTCATCCAGGGTTTCCTGCCAGACCCCGTACTCAGAGCCACCGACGTGTGGCAAATATAGAACAAAATAAATTATTCAGCTCCAAGATGCCCTCCATGGCGTGTGGGGCAGCAGGGCTGGGAAGATGTGCTGGAGGTGGTGTGACCACCCATGCAGTGGGTTCTCAGGCTTGCAGGAATGCTTTTACCTGGATATTTGCTACTATGTTTTTTCCTTTCTTTTCCAGAAAGTTCCTGATTCCTCTCTTCTTCCCCACACAGCACAGGACTGGACACTCTCTCCATTACCTCCTGCTCCTCCATGCTGGTTTCAGTGGCTCCTTTGTTTCTGTGCTTTCTGGTTCCTTTTTCCAAACCCACACTCTTGTTTGGCTTTGTCTGCTCAAAGGTGCTGCATTTCCCCATCATGGTACTACTTAAGTGGCACTTTAGAAGTCCTTCATTCTGCCCTACAGCCCTTTCATATTGTATTCCCATTCACAGCACTTTCTCTGTCTGCTAAGAATTCATAAAACTTTAGCTTTTTTTTTCTTTTAAACCCTTCCTTCCTAAGAAAATGTTGTGTGGGGGGTCAGTCTGCAACGCTGGCTCTGTGCGTGTCTGTGTATCCATAACTTTGCATGACCTGTCAGTCTCTTTCCACACCTTTTGACCCTTTGAGCTGTTTCAGTTTGATGTAGGATACAAGCTGGAACTACATCAGTGCACTACAAATAGCAAATAGCTGGAAGAGAGAAGATGAGGATGCTAATGCCTGTCCTGGGGGAAGGACGGCTGTGTGAGTTCATCTCCACCAGACATCAGAGAATCCACCCACAAGTCACAGGTCCATCAGAAACCAGGCTCTGGTTGTCATTTCACTGCTCAGGAAAGTATTAGTCTCCCTAACAAAATTTTTCACACCCCTCCAGTAGCCCTAGGTTTTCTGCTGATTCAGCAACGTGGCTGGTTTAGATCAGAGCGAGAGCATCCGCGAGAGGTTGCGCCGTGCCTGTGACAGCGGATGCACCCCGAGGATGGTGATGGTGTTACTTCCTCTTCGGTCACTGCTTGGTCCCAGAGCAACAGTTCTTGTCACCAGCCGAGTGACTTCACACTTCTTTGCCTGTGTTAATTGCTCCAGCCACGCACTCATGTGCCACTACGGGAAGCTGGTTTCTCTGATGTTAAATGGGTTCATTCCTTTCTGTTCTTAAACAGCATTATATAGATATATTCTTTAGCTAAGCCTACCCCAGCCTTTGGGTGGTGTTTTTTTATATATATATATATATTTTTTGTTTTCCCTCTGGCAAAATCCCGATGGTTTATGGGAGTTACATCTGAGTGAGGACTTCGAACTCTGCTTTTAGTATTTGACCAAAATACTGCAGGAGGAGCAGAATTTCTAGAGGACAGCACCACCGTTGCCCCTCCAGAAGGAGTTTCAGCCGCTTTTGCAATAGCCTGTGTTCCCAGGAATTAACTGCGGGGCTCAGCTCCGCCGCGGAGCCGCGCCGGGACGGCACAGGCGGTTTCTGGGCTCTCCCCCCCCTCCCCGGGCTGCTGTTCCGCCGCCGGAGCAGGAGAGGGTGCTGCGACCCCGGCGGCAGCCCCGGCCCCCGGCAGCCGCGGCTCCTAAGGGCGGGGGACGGTTACTCGGTCTCTGTAACACAGCCTTTCAACACCCCGGTGGTGGGCAGTTCAGGGTGGAAGCTGCTCCGGGCGCTCATTCTGCCATGCTTTTAACTAAAAAAAAAAAAAAAAAAAAAGAAAAAGAAAAAAAAAGGAAGATGAAAGTGTTTGTAAAACCACATTTTAAACCCTCTGGTTTTCAGCTTTTCTGTCTTTGGGACTAATGATGAACTTTACAACCTGTTGGGTCTTCCGTGAAGGTAGAATGGGTGGGGTTCTCCTGTGGCTGTTATTTAATTATCAATCCCTGCCTGGGCCAAATGCAAGTGCTGGAGCTGGCAAAAGTGTTATTCACACCCGTTCCAGGCAGAAGGGCCCCGTCAGGCTGCTGCCTGGTGGTGTGCCTTTCCCCTCGTCCCAGTGGTGATGGCATGTCTCAGCTGGGCACTTGGCGTCCGGGTACCCTGGTGCAGTTTGCAAGGGAAAAACAAATATCGTGAATTTTCAGCACTGAGAAGCAGCATAACCGGGGCAGGGAGCACAGGGATCGTGCTGAGAGCCTGTTTTGTCCATGGAACCCAGCTAGTGGCAATGAAATACATTGGTCGGGGCAAACAGGAGGCCCTGTGCCCTGAAACAGGAGAAATGGGTTTTATCCCAGCTTTTGCTGTAGCTCCCTGCACAGCACCTGTCTGGAGCTAGAAATGCTTTGGGGTCTTAGGGGAGGGAGGCCCCGGTGGTAGGGTAATGATGCCAGGTGCTCTCACACAGCCCTGTCTGATACCTGCACTACAAATCGTTCAGCAAGCGCTGCCCATAGCCATTTGGAGCTGCACCACGGATGTGAGCAAATACAGAGCTGCCAGTGCAGTGCTAGTGTCCTTGGGGTAGTTACTAAGGAACCGTCCTGGCTGCTTTTAAATATTTCAATCCCTGGGTCTTCCCTCAGCCTTGTTAGTGAAGGTCCCTCAAGCCCCTCCCAATAAGCACTCGCAGCTGGTACAGATCTGCTGCTGGCTGTCAGGAGTGCAACCTGCTGGCAAGGAGGAGAGGCGGACTGTGGGCTGGGGGAGCTCTCTGCATCCATTTGGATCATGAATATTTGATGCAATGAGTGCTGCAGCTGGGATGCCGCAGAAGCCGCCAGTCTTCGCATGCCTGCTGCCAAGCCTCACTCTGTGCCCAGGACATGGTGAGCTGCCTGAGAGCCTTAATGCCAGCACTGCTGCAGGGCCAAGGCTGAGACCAGGAGCTTCTCTTTAACAGTTGCAAGTTTTGGTTGAATTTTGTCCCATTCAGCCTCCTCCAGCCCAGCAGTGTCTTTGTCTGCTAGACTGAAGGGTCCTTTTGTGTCTGGTGTCTTCTGTGCTGTGACCCATGGTCTCCGTAGCTTCTCTCTGATGTTTTAAGTAGCTGGTGCTTTGTCTCAATTTCATTGTAAATCATGAAAAATATTAACTCCATCACTGAGGGAGTATGAAATAGGCACCATACTTCCTAAGGGTTTCCTAATCCCCTCTACACCCCTCACACCCATCCCATGGGTTACCCCACTGATGGAAAGTCATTGCCCCTGAGGTGGGATGTGCAGACGCCTTCGATCACTACTGGCGGGTGGAGAGACATGCCTGCTCCTTCAAACTCCTGGGGATTAATTTGGAGGTGCAGAATGAAATTGCTTTAAATGAAATAGGCTGGAAGAGGTGGTGATGGAGAAAACCTCAGGGAGAAGCCCACAATATTGCAGGTTAGAGACCAGCCAGAGGGTCATAAAGGATGCTTACAGGGTTGGCTGATGGAAACACATGTTGGATTAATGACCTCACCTTTGAGTGTCTCAGTCTGAAGGTCTCCCAGCATGACTAGGACAGTGCAAGACAAAGATACACATCATTTATGTGCCAATCTTTTAATTGATTTGCCTAAACAGGCCCTGACCATTCCAAGTTTTAATTGTTACTCTGAGCTAAATGAAACCTATTTTTCAAGCATCTTTCCTGACATCTTACAAAACCCAACCAAACCAACCCCAAAGACCCTCAAGTAAATAGGTCAGGTTGACAGATCTATTTTCACAGTACTTTAATTTGCATTTTAATGTTCCTAACCGCTTTTTTCTTGTGCAGCACCAGCATGGACAGGAAAGACAGCCATCCCTCTCTGGCTGGAAAAGGACGTGCATGGGAAGGACAATTCTACCCCAACACAACAATGAGAAATAACGAACAAACAAAATACCCAGCTGAATGACATCACCTGGAACAAGGACAGACTCAGTCAAAGAGAGGAAATGAAGAGTTCCTTCCCCTTCCATTAATGACCCACAGACATCTGCAGAGGCAGCACTGGCCAGAGCCCAGCCTTGGTGCAGCTCAGGCTGGGTTTGGTGCTGTGAAACCCTCCTCGCACACCCCTCTTTGAGACCTTCAGGGCATCATCTTCCTACTTTCCTTCTCAAAGGCCAGCTGGACCTAACCCCATATTTTTTTCTCTTATTACAAATGAAGCGCCAGAAAATAAGAAAATGGGGTAGAAACGCCCATTCTTTCTAGCTTTCTTTTTGCCTTCTGTCTCTGTTTCAGGCTCCTCAGTTTTTGGCAGTGCAGGTCCCTAAGACAGCCCTGATATCCCTCTTACAGCAGTTTCTATAAGCAGCTCCAATTTCTGTTGCAGTGGTAACACACAGCCCCACACTGGGGAGGGAGCATCCTACTGAGAAGAGCTCAGTGCTAATCACCATGCCGTGCAAGCGAAACATTAAACCTCCAGAAAAAAAAAAATTATTAGTTATCTGTATGCATATTAAGGGCAACAATTTTCATCCAAAGTTCCCAAAGTACCAACATGCCAATCAAGAATAGAGTTTCTGTTTTATAAATAGGGAAACTGAGACAGCCAAACCATGGTTTACCGCAGAGGTGTGGTTTCCTGTGGGCTGTAGCCCCACGCACGCTGTGGGTCACTGCACGGGGTGGTACCTGTGGGGTGACCTCTCAGCCCCAGAAGCAGCTCTGATTTGCCCCAAAGTATTTTACTGGACCAGATGAAAATGTGGATGTTGCTGCTGAACACGCTCACGGACATTCGAGGTACACACCGGGAGAGGGGCTAATGGCTTTGCTGCTGTACTTCAATGCCTTGTCTTCTTCCCTTGTGCAAAGCAATTCCCAGCTTGCTCAAGAGCCTTTGGAGAATAGAATGATAATTGGTAACACAGGGATGGAAAAATGCAAATATGTCAGAGCTGATGGGGGGGGAAGAAAAGAAAAAGCCCCCAGGAGCGTGGAGGTGGCAGTGTTACAATCTCAGGCTGTCATCGGTTTAACATTATTAAACAACTTCTTAAAATAGCAGCCATAATTATTCCTATATGGAGCTCAATCTGGAGAGCTTTAAGCTCTTTCGCTCCTCTCCTGCTTTGCCCTGCTTTCCTGCTCCCAACCTGGTGGTTTGGGGCCCCATGCCCATGGCAGAGGAGCGGGGGTACCTGCCTGTCCAGAAGAAGGCTTTGCCCCGAGGAAGCCCGGGCATCAGCCCTAACCCAGTTTCACCAGGCTCAGCTCTGTTGATGTGAACGTAGTTTTTGTGGCATCTTTAATTGTAGAAGTGTATTTACATGAATAAAATACAGCTCAGTTGGGAATATGACCTACTTTTTATGGGAAGATAAAACAACCGTAAGTTTGTATTTTTATTTCATTTATTTCAGCTGTTCTAAGCCAGACAGAGCTGCTGAAGCAGATCAATAGGAAATCCACAACCACCGGGCTGCTTTTTTCTGTAAATAATCACATTCTGATTGAAATGACGGGGAGCTGCTACATTTCCATGATGAAGCCTTTAACCTTCAGATCAGTAGAGCAGTTTTGACAGTACATAATTTATATGGAAATAAATAATTTGATGGGGATTTTATATGTACGTGTTCTGCACTGCTAGAGAGACCTCTGTTTATCTAAATTATGAATAATAATACTAAATAATATAAAATCCTATTGTCCTGGACAAACATGGGTCATTCTGACGTTTGTTAACCACAGCAAGAAGAGGGGATGCTCTCTCAAGAAACAGACCCTGTAATTCCTGCTAAAATAAAACACAATTTGCTTTTCAAGGGTAATTCAGATTTCATTCAGATATTTGAACTTGTCTAGTATTGAAGCAAGGCAGCTTTAAAAGCCCTATTATTTGAATGTAAGATGTTGGCTGGGCACTATGCAGCCTCAGCAAGTGCCATGGGATGCCTCATTTATCCTTCACTTACAGCAGCCTTTGATGAGCTGAGCTGGAGACAGATTAAACTAGCATTAAGGCCCACACAGCACTCAGTTATGCTAAATCTGAATACCATAGATTTACTTATTAAATATAAAGAAATGAGCAGGATCTGACCTGCGCTGACATGACAGCACACTGAGGCTTAAGATACTGCTGCTTCTTGCTCATGTGTGTGACACAGATAGTGTCCCCTGGGTTAAGAAACCTCCCATTTCCCCATGGAGGTGAAGTCACCAAGCTCACCTCCAGAGAAGCTGAGTGACATTTTGGTACTTATTCAAAGTAGCTGTTATTAATTAAATAACACCTTTCAGCTTTCTTGGCAGACTTGCCCCCTGAAGTTGCAGCGGGAAGCTGGCGTGTGTCAAGATGCCAGGCAGATGCAAGAACCTCAGGGTTATATCTGCGTGAACACACACCTCATTAAAGATGTTATCACTATGGGAAAATATGAAATTTACGTCATGCCTCTTCCCTATCTCCTCTTTTGTACCTTCCAGCTCCCCTATCACAGAAGCCCACTACCAGGTGCTTTTCAACATGCCCACAAAGACAGCTCTTGTTCAGCAGAGCTTCGCTTGGGCTCAGTTTTGGCTCCGATATGGTTCCTGTTGGAGTCCAAGGGATTTCAACGGGTGCCTACACATGTTGTTGATTAGCAACGGAGAGCTGAAGCTCAGGTCTGGGGATTTGCCTACACGCAGATTTACAGGTTCTTGATGGTAGGTGGGACTAATTCAGGTAACACGGAGTTTGTTCCAGAATGAGTGATTTGAACAGTACCCAAAGACACTGGCTCATGCAGCCCTTTGAGCAGCCTGAGCTGCATCAGCCCCAGTTTAAGCAGCTGCAGACCTGAACGGGCCCAAGTTATCAAACACCTCTGCACTGCACTCACATGGGGTTTTTCCTCTTAGAAAAATGAATTCACACTGCTCGACCATTAAAGATTGAAAGCAGCTGCATCTCATCACAGCCAGAAGATTTATCGGGAGCTGATGACAAAAATGATAGTTTATTGGCGAATAACCTTGAATACTGGCGCTGGATATTTTCAAGGTGTATTAATCCCAATTTGTGTGTGAATCCTTCTCCTTTCACTGGAAATGGGGCAAGGGGTGAGGCCTGAGGATTTCTGAGATGGTTTGATTAAAAATGCTGGACAGAGCCTGCAGAACACTGCGGTATGAACTGCTCAGGGCTTGAAAGCATCCAGTTAGAGCCAACGTATTCCTCAAATACAGCCCTTGGGATAGGAGTCTGGCAACGCAGTCGAGTGGGGCTACTCTTTTGATTGAAATACTGCTTTCCTGTGTTGCAAATTGTAATAATATAAAAAAAGTCTTTTCCCTGCTGAAGGCTGAATTGACCAGAGACTCAAAGATGAAGTGGTGTGAAAACATGAAGGATGCTGGCATAGCGATGCTACACGCCGACTGCCGCTGCTGCAGTGATGGGCACCAGGCTACAGGACAGCAAGGCTGACAGCGTCATCTCCTCTTCACCCATTCCCATTTTCACTGGAATCGTTTGTGACACAAGCCAGCGTGACTGACTGGCTGAAGGCCCTGCCTTGTGTCACCCGTAGGGACGTGGTGGGCACAGCTTATCAGAGTACTCGGCATCACAATTCCAGTGATGGGCACTAACGTGACCTGGGCACATATTTTGCTAATGACATATTTTGCAGCTGTGGGGAGGGCCAGATGATGGGCACTCCCACGCCACCCAGAACTACCTCTCCCTTCCTTTCAAGGGTTACGTCCAGGGGGCCGGTTTGCAATTAAATATACACAGTGTAATCGCTGCAGCCATCGGCTACCCATTATAACCACCGCCCACAGAGGCCATCGTAATCCAAAATCCAAGGTATATAAAACCATACATGAAGATAAAGCAAAAAGGCAGCTCTTCCCTTTCTATAATCTACTGTAGCCATAGGAACGGGTTGCAATTTGATATCTACACAATAGTAATAGATAGAAACCCCACGGGTGCATGGAGAAAAGGTCAGCTGAGCGCCCTGGCCGTGGCAGGGTATGTGGGGTGGCACCCACTGAGCAGCCAGGGTGCTGGGGCCACCCTCCTCCCTGCCCCAGGAGTCACAGCTTTAATGTGTACAGGGCAGCTGTGGCGCTGCCAGTTTGCAGAAATGAAAGTTAAAGAGCTGATGTGGTTCTTGGGAAGGAGAGATGGCAGAGCAACCCGACCTGTGCAGTGAGGGATGCTGCAGCAAGGTGAAGAAGACCCCATTAAGAGGCCCTAAAACTGGATGAGAAAAGTGAGCAGGGAAAATGGTGGTTTTTTTCTAGTTAGGTTTGAATGTCAGTCTTCTGTGGTGGGGGAAAAAAAAAGGAAGTAAATAAATAATCTCATAAGGAAGGAAGGAGAAGAAGAAAATAAGTATCTCACATCTACTTCTCATTAGTGGAGGAGTATTTACCTGGGTGAATACTTTGCCTGTTTGCACATCCCCACCATGGACATGCCAGCTCTGCACAGCTAACAAGCTATCAGCAGGGAGGAATAGACTATTTAATTTCTTAGCACACCTTGAATAGCCCATGGGACTAACTGACATTTGGGAAATTGAATACACAACCCTGACAAATAGTATTAATAATGCAACACGAGGACCTGTGAGCAAGAGCCCTCTATACTAGAAACCCCCAAACTGCCTTCACTGTGCCTCAATCAGGTCTTTACCCTGCCACAGTGACATGTGGCTGAAACCCACCCTAAATAACATACCTTTGGGTTTTGTCTGCTCAAAGCCGATGAAAGGGCACTGGTCTTCAGTCCTGTGTCCAGAGGAGGCAACAGGAAGGGTCATCTGGGGCTTCCCCAGCTGTAGGGATTTCCTTTTCCCCCACCCACCTGAGCAGCAGCTCCATGCCATCCTCTTGGGCAGGAGCAGGATCAGGCTGCCCCAAAACGCCTGCCCTCACCTCACCACAGCAGCAACTTCTCCAGCAGCCAAAACAGCTCAGCAGTGCTCTTGCTCTGCATCCCTGCCAGGAGGGGGTTACAGCCTGGTGGGGGGTCTTGCCATACCTTGACCTTCCTGGTGGCTCCTCATGTCCACTAGCAACAGAGGTGCAAGGCGAGCAGCACTGGAGCACATTTCAGCTATACTTATATGTAGATTTATATATATATATTTTTTTTTTTTTTCCACTGTGCAAGAGTAAGCTCTGGAGCCATGAGCTTCTCCAGCAACAACTGAGGGAGAACATGACCCAGCACAGCCTCATTACACCTGGCTACTTAATTAACGCTCATGATTGGTCTCTAATGAACTTCTTGCATCCATACCTCATGATTCAATAAGGGATTTCAGGACACTCCTGACTAATGGGCAAATGGAGCCCATTTCCACTGAGACCCATCACACCTGGGGACACAGGAATGATGTGATGGAAGGGTGCAATAAGGAAAGCAAATAAGGTGCAAAAAGGGGAGATGTTGGCAGAGAGGAGCTTTCACGTCCTGGGAGATATGGGCCAAAAAAAGCCTCCCTGGGCTTACAGAAGGGGCATTTAATTTAAAAAAGCCCAAACACACAGGGGGAGGGTGTCTCCCAGGAGTTCCCCAAGAAGGTCTCAGAGTGCCTATCTTCCCGATCAGCCTTCCCTGAGTTGTGTGGGCCTTCCACGTACAGTTTCTTCAGTTACCATCCATTCCTCCCAGTGCCATGAACTCCATATGGCACTCCAGCTGCGGGATGGATGTGTGTGCCATGTGGGAGGCTGATGGCAGGGAAAGAAAAAGCTTCAGCCTGCTGCAGTCCTGAGCAGCAAACTGTGTGTGGATCAGGCAGCACCGGGTTTTTATTTAACCCTTAATCTCAGTAATTTGCCCTAACGCTATAGTTCAAACAGACACGGCTGCATGCACGAAGGGTCTGACACCAATTAGTAATTAATGCAAACGAGGATATTGATATTTTTTTGCTTCTAAGTGCAAACAGTTTTCTGAGAAGCATCAGATGAGCAATTACCTTCCTATGGGCCCGTGAGCAGCTTGACTGGTCCCTTCACGGAGGTGGTGAGTTTAAGGACTTCAGTCTTGTAGGGGTTAAACCTGTCATTGAATTGTTTTGGTTTTAGTTTAGTTTAAACTAAAATCTAATTTATCCTCAAAATCCAGTTTTCATTTACTGCAATCTATGTGACAGACACAGAAAGGACACAGTGCAAGGCTGTCACCGAAATGGGTGGGAGAAGGACCGAAGGAGGCAGCCGAGTAGCGTTATTCAGGGAGCGAAGGATGTGGCATAACAGAGATTAAGGTGGGGTGAAACCATGCCAGAGGACTAGGAGAGGGGTTTAAATGAGTAGGTGTCCAAAGGGGGTACTACAATTATTTATTGAAACAGAATCATTAAGGTTGGAAATTACCTCTAGGATCATCAAGTCCAATTGTCAAGCACTTATTGAGCACTTATTGCTGTGAACATCAGCCGCGGGGGGATGCTCGGGGAGAACGACCTCGCAGGCTGGCTGGGCTCTGCAGCTCACCCCGGCACCTTGCCCACGCCACACCCGTGTCTCCGTGCTTCAGGGGCGCTGGAGAAGTTTCTCCACAGTCATTGAAGGTGTGATGCTTGCATTTAGAGGCCCATAGCCTTCCACACCGAGAGCTGCCGTCATGCCGGGCACTGTCAGACGGGCAGCAATGCCATCCGGCAGCACACCCACTTGTCCCTGCCTTACCAAGCGCCACATTCGCCTGCCCAACGCCAGCATTTACTGAACCAACAGCACTTATTTTGACAGATTTATTTTGTCAGTCCTGCACTTACGAAGGGCTTGTTCTCACTGCGTAAATGTGTGAACTCCTGGGCTCACAAATGCAGCCACATGATGACAATTTCTCCAATGAATTAAAATAATTACTTTTCTAATTTGCCCCTAGACTCTGCTAAATCTTCTGGGGCCTTGAGGAAGGCATGAAGTTTTTTTTTCACGTCTTCTGCTTATGTAGGCAGACATTTTAATTTATAAAATGAATAATTCTGTATTTAATCAGTACAAAGGAAAATTCCATTTGGGGACAGGGAGGTCTCATGGTGCTGCACAGGATTAACTGCACTAAATGACTCCCCAGTGTGGAGGAATGTAGCTGTGTGGGACAGCCCTTGCGCCTCTGGGCATCAGCAATTTTGGTGATCCCGAAGGTCTCCCTTCCAAGAAGGGCTGAGAACATAAAGGATCCATCACGGGGAAGATGCAAAGGCAACTATCTTTGAGCCACCAGAAAACACTAACATCAAGGCCAGCAAACTAGAGCGGGCTCTGGGAAATGCAAGATCGTCACTTGTGAACTCCAGCACTTTCTTGGAGCCTAATTCACACTGAACGGAGATCCTAGTGGAAAACCGATGGTTTGTCTGGGTGGGGCGAACAGATGAGGACCAGCAAACTTTGTCGCTGCATGGTCGGGCTGGGTTGTGCTTTATTGCTTGAACCTTCCCAGCAGCAAACCTGTCATGTAGCACTTACAAACTGGATTTTAAAGTGAGAAAACAGATGCTTGGGGGTAATATAAAAACTAAGGGTAAATAAAACTGTGACTACAAAAAAATGCCCTGGTTTTAAAACTTAACAAATTAGGTGTCAGTGACATTAGATATACACTAGATACACGTTACTTGCTTATCTGAAGGAACTGGAGAGGAAATAACCCCGGTCAAGGTTTGCCTGCAGTGAGGTCCCACGGGACAGGCGTCAGAGTCGATGCTGCGCCAGGACTTGGACCCTACTTCGGAGCAGTTTATAAATAATAAATAACAACAAAATTCATTACATGGTATGCTACAAATGAGGTTAAAAGTGCGTGTATTCTATTTGTTTTAATTACAGTAAGACAAAACAAGCTCAAATATACCAAAAACCCCTGGAGGGTTTTGTTTTGCAGAAAGGAATTTTGCAGAAAGATTTAAAATAACAAGAACAGAAATAAAATTTGAACAAAGCTCTTTCTCCTGAGAGGGGACAAGCTCGCAGCTTGCACAGGAGCACACAAGGGAACGCGGCCTTCTCCTTCCCTGCCCTTCATTTTCAATCAGTGATGCTCTCACCCTGGCAGCTGTCAAGTCTTCTAAGACCAAAATGCTAAAGCATCATATGAAATTTTAAAATGAAACCTCAAAAGAAGGTCCATACACACACACAAAGCAGCTAAGATACCATTTTCTTGCCAAAAATGAAATATAAGCCAACTACTTTGCTATGGTGGACTAGTGCCATTAACTTTAGCTGCACCACTGTAAAGTTTGCGTTTGGTTTGCGAACTCGCTTTTTACTGAAATAACTTGCACTTCTGGCAATAATTTCCCCTAAATCCTGTGCCTAATGTTTCCTGTGGGAAAATTTTCAGCAGTTTTTCCACTCAATGCTGCACTGAAATTCTCCCAGACTCTTCAGACCTCCATGGGTCTCCAGGGATGGAGGAGTAAATTTGGGTGCTGAGCCACCCCAACAGCCCAGACACCCCAGGGCTGTAGTGCCTCCAGTGTAGCATGGGATATTTAAGCAACAGTTTGCAAGTGGCTGTAGAGAAACAACCACCTGCTTATGTCTAAGCCTGCTGAGGTATAGTTGAGAAAGATGGCTATTTCCCATTGCAGCCTAGTTAGAAGTGATATCCAACAGCAAGAGATATCAATCAGGACAAAATTTGTATTTTTCTAGTAGTGGCTACTTCTTGGAAATTTACACAAATCTTTTACGCCTGCTGGCTTAGGCTGATAAATCTGTAATTAAATGATACACGCAAATGCAGAAAGTTTTGTAGTCTACCTAAACCAAAAAACCCCCACTTTTTTCTTCTCCTTAGTTCTACTCTATTTTCTTTTTTCTGCTCTCAGGTCCAGCCCTGAATTTATCCCCCAGGCAGAACTGCTGTTTGCTCAGTAGGATGAGCTGAAACAAGAGCGCTTTGGAGAGATTTTTAGTTATGCAGGGAAGAATAAGAGAGGAACCAAAAACACCAAAGAAAGGAAAATATCCCAATTGCTTGGGTTATGTTTTGGTTATATAACCAATCTCTCTGGTTATATTTATGCTCCCATAAATAGAGATTTGCCCTGAAAGAGTGGCCTAAAAAAAAGAAAAAAGACAGCGTCAGGAGGTGGCGACCGTCGGCTCTTGGGTGGGAGCGGGTGCAGGGGTGGCCGGGCTCAGCACGGGGACGAGGACATCTGGTCGTAGTCGGGGCACTTGAGCAGAGCCGGGTAGTTACTGTTCATCTGCAGGGACGCCTCGCTGGAGATATCCGAGGGGCTGCGTCCCCGCGCCCACGCGTCCGGGTGCAAGAACTGGCCCGAGTAGTCGGAGCAGTTGCTCAGACGGGGACGGTAGAAGCCGGGGTGAGGTCGGTAGATGTCCTCGGCCGTGTATCGCTTCATGAACAGGTAAACAGACATCACCCCGGCGCTCTGCAGGGGAGAGACACAGCCTGACGCCCACCCTGCTAACAGCTGCCTTCTCCACCACCAACAAAACAGAACCAAAGAATAAATTGCTTTCTTTGCTCTGCTGACGATGCACAAGGGCTCCCAGACAGTCACTTCACTGCCCTGTGCCCTGGGTTCCTGCAGTAAATAACATGCACAACCACGTCTCCTCCTCTGCATCCATGTTCGGCATCAAATCGTGATCAAATGCCCCATCAGTGCTCCAGGCTTGGTGCCTGTCCTCACTGTATATGTTTCCCACCATACTATATATCTGTTCTTATAGCCTACCCTTAAACCCCATCTGAGCCCTCTTTCTGCCCACAGCCTCAGTGCCTCCCTGCCCCCCCGGAACGGGATACACTCATTACAGTGACAGCTCCCGAGTACCTCCGTGAGAAGGAACGAGATGGCAGAGAAGGCAAACGACCATCCGTATTTGTAATTGAAGAATGTTTCTGAGTCCTTGGTCCTGTTCAGCATCTCGTCGTTAATGCTGGATATGTAGAGGACCAGCCCCACCACCAGGGACAGACCTGGGGAGAAACCGAGGAGAGGGACAGCGGGAAACGCTTCAGGGATGAAGCTGCTGAAGAAGCACCTCCCTTTAAGACCTGACTTGTGGGTAGAAGTGTAAAACTGTGGAAGTGTGCTTGAAATAACTGGGGAAAGAGGCTGCTTTCCTCCTGAGCTAACCCAGGGCACTCCTCTCATTTCACTCAAACCATCACCTGCTCAAGTAAGTCCGTGTGCACCGGGTAGGAGCTGGCTTCAAAGCTCGGCTGTCACAGCTATTTGTTTAACACTAGCACAACACCATGAATAAAACATTCACTTGTCTCATGTAAAAACATCTTGGCTGAGAAGTTTGAAGTTTCAGGTCTCTCCTGCAACGGACGTACCATGAGAGGCATCGTCTCCCCCAGCACCCGCTCCTGCACGGGCGGTGGGTGCTTTTCCCCACATCTCCTCACCACTGCCACAGACGAGCTTTGCACCACATGATTTTCCATCCTGCAAAGCCCGAGCAGGCTGCGGGGCCGAGCCGGGAGCCCCCGCGGGTGGTCACGCCAACGAGGAGTCACCACGAGTGGGTTAGGAGAGCACCAGCAGCTGCGAAAGCAAACATGCTCCCTGCTCAAGGATTTTGAGGAGAAAACCTGGCTAGCAAAGCTCACCTGACAGGATGAAGAATATCCCCGAGACGAAGGCAAGGATGGTCCTATGAGGCCGAATGTGGCTGATGTTGCTCAGGATGAAGCCGATGAACATGAAGAAGAGGCTGACCAGAGGGAAGGGGGTGGCAGAGCGGATCATCTCTGGTGGGAGAGGAGCAGAGGTCAATCCTGCCCACATAGCACAAGAAATGGGCTCGGGTGGGTGGGAC
Source organism: Phalacrocorax carbo (assembly GCF_963921805.1). NCBI lineage: Eukaryota > Metazoa > Chordata > Aves > Suliformes > Phalacrocoracidae > Phalacrocorax > Phalacrocorax carbo. The sequence continues at coordinate 6,105,434 of NC_087528.1, forward strand.
GGCTACAGCCCTGGTGCTCTCTGACCACGTCGTGTCCTTCCTCGCTCCTGGTTAATGTGGCTGCCCCTGCACAGCTCCCCAGGCCCTGGCAGGGGTTTCCCTCTGTGCTAACGAGCTGAGTAAAGAGGGAACTCTGGCTGGCTGCGGAAACGTCTGCTAGTGTTTGAATTTCTGAGGGTTTCTACATGAAGTGTTACATGGGGAAAAAAACCTATTGGAACCTGTGTTTTTCTCTAGCTTCACTGCACAACTGTTTCCTGGACAAATCTATTTATTAAATCAGAAATGACTGAAGAATTCATTGTGAGAGCTGTGACACTCCATCCTCAATTTATCACACTATGCAATGTGTAAAATTGACTGCTACAGAATAAATACAGCTGCAAATTACAGGGAGGCAACTATAAAGCCAAACACTTCCATAAACATCAGCGCTGAATAGCCAGTGACAGGAAACTGTACAGCTTAGAGCCTCTGCCATTAGGAAGGGATGTCCCCAAAAGCTTATGAGCATATTGGGTAATTCACATAGTTAAAAAAGTAGTTACATCCTTGCATGGTGGCACTGTCAAGGAACTAGGTGCTTCTCCAGCAAGGACACAAAGGGGATTTCTTGGGGGGACCCCTAGTGACCCTTTGGTGCTTTGCAGGATGCAAAGAGCGAGACCCCATCGAACAACTTACTCAGGACGTTGACTGTGGATTCAGATGTCAGCTGGATGTTCATGGGCATGACGTATTCGATAGTGAAGCACCGGCCACGCTCTTCACCTGCGGCAGACACAGACCAAGTCACACCTGCAGTATGTCTGTTTATTTTTGGTGGAGGAGAGAGTGGTTTTAAAATTAATTTCAGTGCATGCATAAAAACAGTCTTGCTTTTTTAGTGCTGCTTCCATCTGGGGTGTCAGTGTTTGGGGCTGAAGAAAGACATTTCTCAACTACCATCTCTCTTGCACAAAAGGACTCCCTTGTACACAAAAACATGGACCCTGAAGCCAGAGGATTTAAGGTCACCCCAGGGGCGGTGTCAGAACCTCGCTCCCCCAGCTTTTTCAAAGTAGCAGCTGAAACTTTGTGACATTTCAGGTCGGTCACTTTGAGATTCCCATTCCCTTGGGTTTTATTCAACTCCGTCCCTGCAGCCAAGTCACTTCATCAAACTTGGCGTGTACGGAGGGAACGGTCCAGCTGACCTGAATCTAAATGTTACAGGGACAAAATGGAAAGTTTTGAGCTGCAGCCCAAGGCGCTCGGATGGAGCAGGGTGGGGGGACAGCGGGGTCTGGCACAGCAGCACCGAAGTCACCCAAAGCCTGCGTGCAAAGGCACTTTTATCCATCTGACTATTAGAGCTGGGCATGGGGTGATGTCATTACTCAGGCTGTGCCTAACTTTGGAAGCAAAGATGGGTACAGCCTCTAAAAACCCTGTTTTCCCCAGCTCTTTCCCATGGTATGAAGCTGACACACAGCAAACATCACCTTACAGGGACATTTTTGGGAGGGAGCCCATACCTGCCAGAAAACAGACCCTCCAAAGCCCCGAGTGCAGCGACAGTTTGATTTCCGCCGTCTGGTTTTGGGGCTGGACGATGCCCTCCTCCAGGTAGAGCCAGTAGTCGGTGCTGACGGAGATGCCCAGGAGGCCGAGGCCGCAGACGGCGAACACGCTGCTGAGCAGGGTCAGCGCCTTCCTGCCACAGGCACTCATTCCCAAAAGCATGGGGGGCCGAGGCGGCGGTGGGGACAGCTGCGGGGAGAGGGGACATAGCCATCAGCACGGAGCTGTCTACTGCTTTTTGGGGGAATGGATGTGTCCAAGCTTTGCTCTCTGCCCTTAATTGCATATTTAGGTCATGCTGAAATAAGCCATTAAAACAATCACGGCGTGCCCTGACAGATGGAGGGTTTGAACCAAATCCCACCCGACTGCTGCCCCACGCCAGCCCAGGGCTCGCGGACGTGCTGAACGCCGGGTGCTGGTGCCAGGGCAGGAGCAGCGTGGGATGGCTGGGAGCAGCTCATCGGCTCCTGTTTTATTTGCTGCAGGTGAGTTCCTGCTGCTCCAGCCAAAGCCGGCGCTCATCTCCCCAAGGACGTAGCTGAACTGCAGCAGCTGCCGTCCTCTGAGCCTTATCTCTGGGCAGCAGCACCAGCCATATCTCCTCGGCACAGGAGCCTCTTGAGGCTCATGTTCACTGCATTAACAGATCGACAAAAGTACTTTCAGCTGCCAGACCGAACCGCCCTCCCGAGCAGCTCTGGTCACCACCCCGCTCCCCCCAGTATTGCCATTCTTCCTCTTCCAGGGTAAGATTTACCCACTAGGGGGTCAAGATCCTGTTTTTGCAAAAACCATGCTACATTTATGCATGCTGAATGACATCATCAAATGCGTCAAAGCAGAGTGGTGTGACACAATAACCTGCCTTTTTTTACTTTTTATTGTGCTTGCTGGATCAGAGCTGCAAGCACCGGTGTCGGCTGAACGCAGAGACTGAACTGGCCCAAACGGGGCTGTGCTTCAGGGGAGGCAGCGAAATGGGGCCAGAGAGCTGCAGTCAGGCCCTGGGAAAACATTACAGGAGGAGGCAAAAAACACTTCCATCATCTTCCATGTCACTTATGGATGGAAATTTTTTTTTTAAATTTTATTCTCACTAATTTGTGGAATTTAGCAATTCTCATGGTGCCCTGCAGACTGATAAAATGTCACCAGAGCTCTTGGTGCAGCAAAGAAAAAGTGCAATTAATAGGGGGGGAAAAAGCCACATAAATGAAAGATTAGAGGAATAAGGGCAAGAAGGAAAAGATACACACAAAAGAGACAGTCTTCCGGGGAGTGCAAATTAGGCAGATAGCAATATTGACTGCTTTTATAAAGGCGCTATGAATCACAGTAAGTGCCGTGTCACGTCTATTTTCCAAGGCACGTTTTGCTGTTGTTCAGCACTGCAGACAATAAGGGGAAAAAAATATAAATCCAGCTCGACAACAAAAGCTACCATATTTAACGTAGTAGCAGCAGGACGCATCTTCCTTAGGCTCCCTTTAAAATTGCACGAGCCTTGTTCACACCACGTGAAGTTTCAAGGGACAACATCTGGGAGAGGGCTGGGGGCAGAGCACGGCATTCCCCCACTGCGTCCCACTGCCTGGGAAGGAGGGCAGAGTCCTCCTAAACACACTGTTCATTTGAAACACCAATTCCCAAAATAATGATGGATAAACAGTAGAGCTGGGGCACGTATGTCGTGCGCCTCCCTGGGCGTCAGCTTTTGAACCTACGCAGGAATAGCTCCACCATACATGCACTCGGCCGGTGTTTGCTATCATGGCTCGCATTGGTGAGCGGGGTCTTTGGAAGAGAGGTCTTGTTGGCGGTGGGATTTAGTGATTAAATGGGGAGATGTGGCTCCTGCCTGGGCGGGGAGATGACGGCTTGCTGTTCTGACCTGCCCAGGCGGGTGAGCAGACTGGAGGAGGGATTTATTTCTTGTACCTCTGAGGTAAGTATATTAATACTTACTTCCTTGCAGCAACTCTCTGAAATGCTAAAAGTCCTCACAGCTTGCACTTCTACACTCGAAAGCCTCCAAAGATAATGTTCTGCCAAAGTTCCCTCATGATTAATACGACGACAGTGATAGTTATTTCTTGCCGCTGAACTGCCTGCGAGCCGAGCTCTCTCGGGCAGCTCTGCGCTCCTGCAGTGCCCACCCCTGGCACGTCTGTAGCACAAATGCACACCACCAAGCTCCCCAGCAGCCCGGTCCTGTGCTGACCTTGCAGCAAGTTTCACACAAGGCTGACGGGAAGGAAACTTGTAGTTACTGTGGAGTCCAAATAACTGTATTTACTGACCAGATGCAACACTCAAGGCCTCTCTGCACCTCTAGCTCGTTGCTCTGGGAGGCAATAAAAAAGAAAAGTGGGGAATGCTGCTGGAAGAGTTGCAAATTCTTGAGCGAAAGAGAGAAAGGGAGAGACACTTATTATCGCATCCTACCCTCAGTCCAAAGCAGACAAGTACATCTTGGTAGGAAGCAGATGTACTTGCACCCTCAAGCGCTGCAACAGTTCTGACAATTCTCTCCCATATGAAATTAAGGATTTGGCTCTTCCTACGTTCACACCGAGCCATTTCCCAGAAGGCAGCGACCTACGGGAAAGGGAGTGCTGTCACTTACAGACAGCCCAAGCAAATGCTCCAGCTCATGCTACTGCAAGCTTTCCACCTTTGGCTTTGCTAACAAGCCTCATTTTTAATGTTCTTATTTAATATTTCCCTCAGCTCAAGAAAAACAGGATGTGTTCCCAGGAGGGACACCTCCCTGCTCGGAGCATGAGGAGTGAGATGTGCAGAAGAGATGCCCAGGTTATTATTAATTTTTTTTTTTCTAAGGAATTAGGAGGCAACAGCTGAAGAAGAACTAGTAGTTATGGGGTAGAGAAGCATGCCCTGCAAAGGCTGCCCTGCGCCGTGACAGCCTGACAGCAACCCTACTCTCAGGGGCAGAGACCAGCACAAAGCTGCAGGTGTTAGGACCCCGCTTCACCCCTTCACTGGATGGCAATATGCCATTTCCCAGCTCTTTATAGATCTCATGTGATCCAGCAATATGGTCAGGCCAAACAAAGATCCTCTGGATCATCCGTTCTTCTCCCTCAGAGCCATACTTCCTAGTTGCCGCCTCAAAATGAACAGTGTTTACTACAGGGCATCTCATCCCTCTTGGCATTTTGGTGCCAAAATGTAAAAGGAGCTGGAATCTATTCTTGGCTCATGTATCAACAAACAGACTCCCTGTACATTTTTTTGTTAATAAGGAGCCAAAAATCAAAGTAGGGAGTATGTGAAAGACCAGATAAAGTCATTCAGAGGGAAACAGCTAAACATTTCCTGTGATTTGTTGTTCATCAGCACCAGGCACTGGAAAATATACCCATTTGGCATCATTTATACTGGTTACTGGGGCGACGCTAGCGGCAGGAAGAGGGGGCGGGCGTCAGAATCATGCCTCTCAATTGCCTCATTTCTTTTCTCTCTCACACTTCAATTTCCATGTAATCACGGTTGCATTAGAGAGCGATCCCTATTACAGTCTTGCTGGCACATAAAAGTCGAGCCCGATGTGGTGGGGACAGGAGGCAGCGATGGTGCAGTGCAGCTGCTCGGAGCAAACCTTCCTCCATGTCCAGCACCTGGAGAATTAGCAGGGCTCCCAAGAGAAAGATTTTTCAAGGACACAAACAGGAGCAGCCTTGATTTTCAGCAAGGATTTAGGCCCCAGTAACCTTTACCTATTGTGTTATGCTTCCTACAGCTGAAAAGGTGATGCTATTCAGTTTCCAACAGGAGATGTATTTTAAATTAAATGAATATAGCCCCAAAGATTTCCAAGAAATAGGACCTTAGAGCTCTTCCTGCTCTTTTGATCACACTGTGCCTTCTGGTAGTAGTCCAGGGAATAATAAAGGCAGCCTGCAATGTAATCTGCAGTCCTCATAATGAATTTCTTTTTGTCTTGGAGCCATAGCTTCTGATGGAAACTGCACATGGCCCTTGCCGGGACTGACCCCTTTGGAAAATGAAATTAATATTGGCCTTGTTCCTAACACAGTTCACCCACTTCTAGGCATGAGTTGAAGTCCTTACCTATCGCTCCACAGTCACAGAAAGTATTATCCTGGTCCAGATTTCTGAGCCCACCCCTCCGTGAACTAACACTGAGCACAAGCCCCTGCTCTGGGGTACGTGGATGGGCCGGGTTAAAATAAATATATTGCTGGTCAGCTGCCTGGACAGGATGGGGCGTATCAATAAATCACTGCTCTGAGTTCAGCAGAAAACAATGCTCCCTCCTACCCTGCGTAAAGGTAGAAAGAGCAGGGCTAAGCCAGGCCAAGCAGGCAGCTATTGATTTTTGCGTGGCTAGGGCATCATTTCCAATTTCCCGACATTTGTGAGGAGGGAAAGCACAGCCAAGGTTATCGGAGCAGACGGGAGGGAAGGTTTAGTTTGTGGAGGGGTGCTGGGATCCAGGGCAAGCCTGGCGACCTGCCTCTGTGGTTGTGAAAGCCTGGTCCCTGCTGCAAGCCAAGGGCAGCCAAGGGAAATCAGAAATTAAGCCGTGGTCCTGGAGCAGTGGGAGAGGCTAAGCAGAACATAAAGGAGGAGGAACGAAGCCTGGTGGAAGGGGAGTAGGAAACCCACTGAGCGAGCGATCGATGCACTAAGAACATCAAGGACCTGGGTAAGAGCTGGCAAACGCAGGAGAGCGTGAGCTGTGGTGGAGCTGAACTGAAAGGACCAGCTCTCACTAAGCTGCGACAAGAAAATTGGGCTGGCTAAAAATAAAGGGCCTTCAAGCAGCACAATCTCTTCGTCAGGACACAATGCAGGCCACGAACATGGGCAAAATTAAATAGGTCAAGGAGAGTGGCTCTTTCAGAACTAAACTTCTCAAAGCCGGCAGTGGTCGGGCAGGCAGGACCGTGCCGGGGGGCTGGCCAAGGCCGCTGCCGCGCTGTCACCCTCCTTCAGACAGCGCCATGCCGCCCTGGCTGCCTCGTGGCAAAGCCAGAAAAGCCTAATTTTGTCATTAATTACCACAACGGAATAGAAAGGTGGTTTCAGAGAGTACAGCGGTTCCCACTTTGCTTATGGAGCACCCAAGGGGAACAAATGCTTCAGTCCTAAAACAGTGCATGCAAGACGCAGCCTGCATCCAGCTGACCCAAACTGATGCTCTATCACTTTGCAGCGAAGGTTTTTCCAGTGTGAGGAGCACACAGTGAGATGAATTTAGCCACAGCTGGGTGTATGCAGCTCAGCAGAGGAGGGGAAGAGGAGAAGATGGTGTGGGCACTGCCCACTGCTCCATCTAGGACCCAGGAGAAGCAGCTCCACAAGCCTTACTTGGAAAATTGGGTGACTGGGAAAGATAGTTTTAGTTTTGGAATTACCACCTGGGAAGCAACAGTCCCTCCTGAAGCTTGGAAAAGGTGTACTTCAGGCAGGAGAGAAACACAAGACTTCTCTGCTTCCATGTAGTAGCTGGAGAGCAGGGGTGGCTGCAGAGAAAAGCAGTACCTGCTGGGCTCATCGCTGAGAGGGAAATGGCCGAAGGGGACGTGGTTTGCCAGGAGCCCTGTCCTGGGCTGCCGGCACCCGCCACCTCACGTGCTGCATGGGAAGGACGGAAATATATAATGCAGCTTTACAGAGCTGCGTTAGTGTCATACAGATGTGTCAGCTCAATTTCTGAGAGAGAAATTATATATTGGAAAAATTAAGCACAGAAATAAATCTTTTTGATGTGGAGGAGGTTTAGCCTGATATTAAGAAATGAAACAGTCCATCTCACGGCAGTTTGAACAAGCAGTAGTAACTGCAACTACCAACAGCCATAAACTTCAAAAGGATCAATACTGGACTTGAAAGCTTCCCCTTGGCTGCTAACAGCGGCGTTGCACAGCCAGCCCCGCAAGCAGCGCTGCCATTACAGCCAGACAGAAACAGCAGCGTTGAATCAATCAAGCGCACTGGGCTAACAGGCTCTTGAACCAGAGAGGCTTTTATTTAAAAAAAAAAAAAACCAAACCCAAAAGATGGCTGGTTATGAGTTATTTGAGCCTAGATTGAGCCACAGCAATCATAATCCTGTTAGTTTTGCTTGTCACAGACACAAGGAACACCTGAAAAATAATCGGAAGAAACGCTGTGTGACCTCCACACACTGTAATGCTCACTACTGACTGATTTTATGAGCAGGATTAGTTGGGATTTTTCTCTTAAACTTGACTTCCATAATTTTTCCAAGAAATCCCCCTTTTCCCTGGCATTTCCCATGATTCATTTCTTATCCAAGTTATTTTTTCAAGCTTGAACAAAAAGACTTTCATGGCAGTGCAAGCATGAAGGAAATGCTGTATGGAAAATACCATATTTTTCTACTGAACCCACAGCCTGCTTAGTGAATCCCCACGGCTGACCCACGGCTGCTCTTCCCTTGCCTTCTTTACCATGCTCTGGTCTTTTTGCCGTGGACTGCTCAAAACCTGACATGTTTGCCTGGGCCAAGTTTGCAAGGATGGTTGTTACTGATTAACCGAGCCCGCCTTCAGCTCCAGCACCATATGCAAGGAGATCAAATGATATTCCTGAGGTCGCAGCAGCTCAATGGAGATTTATTTCCCTACCACAGCCTTCTACAAGCCACTTTCCTGAACCAGCCACCTCTGCTGTGTCCGCGCCGCCCTGCTCACTGGGGCGATGGCTCCGCTCCAGCTCATTCACACTAATGGCTTTGGATGATACCAGCAACTTTCAACAAAGAACATCATCGACCAAACAGCCTCGCCGGTCCCGGCTCACGCGCTGCTGGCACAGCCCCTGTGCATACAGCTAGTGCTCCGTCACGTGGTCTTTCTGGATCCACAAATATCCCCCCCAGACCTCATACAGAGCACATCCCGCCCACGTGTCTCCTTTCTTCTTGACGTTTAAGGCTCTTACCTCTTCTAACCCTGGCTGAAGCAATGTTTTGGCGAGCAGAACCTGCAGTGTTCCTGTGAAGGCGGGAAGCCCAGGTGCTGGCAGGCTGACTGTGAGGCGAGTGTCACAGCGAGGAGGGTCCTCGATGGCTGCTGCAGCTGCTGCGTGGCTCTGGGAGGAGCTGGGAGCTGGGTGGCTTTGGCAGTGGGCAGGGGAGAGGTCCTGGACCGCACGAGACGGTGCAGCCTCAGCTCTCCGCCTCCAACCAACTCACATGAGGGGTGCGCAAGGCTGGGACACAGGGACAGGCAGACAGCAGGCAGGTCTGTGCTTCCACGCACCGGCAGCTCCTACCCTGTGGTTTTGTAGAGAATTGTTACACAAAGTACATTTCTCATGAGGGAAATAGCAGCTAAAGCCCATGCACCCAAGTCCAGGCCTCCAGGTCTAAACTATATATATGTATGTATATTTTCAAATTTTACACCACTAAAAATAGCAGATCCCTTTCCTTTGCAGATCCCTTCCCAACGCCCTCTCACCCTCTGCATATCAAAGCTGACATACAATATTCACCTACTTGCAGCGTGTCAGAGTGCTCGCAGTCAGGGACATGAGTCAAACGGCTGGTTTCAATACTCTGTTACAAAGAGCTACAAAGGCAGAATAAAAGGGGGAATATCTAGTGCTGCAAAACAAACCGGCTGGGGACTTTGCTATAAGACCTGCAGAAACCTCGTTGCTATGGGCCGCGCGGAGCAGTGCTTGCCCACTAACCCCTGCGTGCTGTACACTGCAGGTTGTACTTCAGATCCTAAATACATAAACTCCAGTAACCTGACGATCCAGTGACCCTCTTCTGGCTTTGGTGTAGTGCTTCCTCCTGCTCATCTTGGCTGGCGCAGAGGGAGCCTGAGCAAACTCAGCAGCAGGGATAAGAGAAGGCAACGTAATCTCACTGCGTATGCAGTGGCTGGAGGAGAGCAGCTGGCTCAGCTGCCAGCATCCCCTTCACACCAGGACCAAGGCTGGTCTGGTCTAGGGGAATATTAAATCTTTAACAGTTAGTTCTCATTCACTTCCATGGTCATTTAAAATGGCACAAAGTCCTGCAACGGCCTTGTATATTAAAAAGAGGAGAATAAGCCTCTTCCTTGCACAATGATGGCTTTTCAAGGTCTCTGTGTCATTCCAGCAGCAAGGCAGCTCACAGCATGATTGAAGATCTCAGGCACCTTTTCCATAAGATATTTATGTTGTTTTAAACTGAAGTGGGTATGAACAGAACCCACAAATGCAGCGTAAGCCTTTCCCTCAGCCCTGCAGGAGCCGTGAATTATGAATGGCAGCGCATGAAATTTCTCTGGGCTATAAACTTTTACTGCTACAGAAGGTCTAGGAACAAGCCCCAGTTAAAGCCCAGGTTTCAGGAGATGAGGCTGCTCCCACCAGGCTGCTCAGCAGAGAGGGGCCAACTCCCCCGCTTCCTTCTTTTCCCCTTAATGATCAGTGCATGTCAGCTTGAGCTAAATTAAGCAGCGCCAGGAGGTAAAAAATAGCATTAAGAGCTAATTAAAACTCTTCCACCTCCCCCGTGTTGGTGGCAGGGAGAGGCAAGCCCTGGTTACCCGTGCCATGGAGGCAGGGCAGCCCGTCACAGGTCTTCCCCCGCTGCTGCAGCTCTTCTCGCCAGTGCTGGCAGCTGGAGTGTTTTTATGAACATTTTCAGTGTGATAAATGAGAGAAAGCAAGAAATCCCTGGAGCGCCACTGGCGTTTCTGAACGCCGAAGGCTGCGGACAAGCGGTGCATTGGGCAGGCGGCATGTGCTGGCCGTGGCTGCTGAGACCTCTGTCCCTCGGCGTGATTAAACATGACTGCTAGCACGAAGCAGGCGCCTTGTTAGCCAGGAGGCTGCTTTTCCCCTTCCCCGCTTAGAAACCAGCTTTACCACAAAGCCTCCGAGTATGAAACCATGGCATAAAGAAAGCTGAGGAGGACTGTATCATCCACACCTCAGGCAAACATCTTACTAACCCAAGTGCCACTCGTGGCTGCCATTAAACCCAGTTACCAGACACAACAGCTGCTCCACGTGGCTTTGCTTATGTGGTTTGGGTCACAGCTCCTCAGATGCCAGTGGTGGTGTCTTCGTGCACCAGCTTTCCAGGTCTGACGATGAGCAGCTGCAGAAGTTTGGTCCTATCTTCACATAGGAAATGTCTTTTCTTTGTGTAGCTTGTTGGATTTAATAGTCACGTTATGTGATCTTAAAGTACATAATAAGCATTTACACATCACTGGAGATATTAAACTTTCTCCTCCCCTGATTTTAGCAAGATTCATTGCCATTTCCAGGATTTAACTGGAAATGTCCCAGCAGACAGGATAGGAAAAACCGTGCAGGGCATGGAGCAGCCTGAGACCAGGCACAGGCAGCACGACCCAGTTAGAGGAGCACAGCTTGGTACCAAGCCCGGCATGGCCTCAGGACACGGGCTGCTTGCCCTGGTCAGTGCAGGGGAGCACAGCCATGTCCTGGGAGAGTCTGCGGGGACAGGGAATAGACTTGGGCTCACTCCTCCATCCTTCCCCCAGGCCAGCGCCCATTACCAAGTGAAACTTGATCTGACTGTGTGTAGCTGGTCCCTGCGGCAACCACCCAGCAGGCCCTCTCCTACCACCTATATAATGACCTGATGTTTCTTCTCCATGTGGTCTGCAAGATATTTTACAGTAAGAACTGTAAAACAGTTGACACACATGATGCTGACATTGCTTTCCTCTTCAGCTATCCCCACCCTCCCTCAGTTGTTGCATAGAACAGGGCAGTTTTGTCCCAATTTCTTTCCCACCTGTAGCTCACCTTTACTGTGCTTCAGAAGAGACATGCTGCTTCCCAAGCAGCAGCTCCAGCATTGAAAGGATTTAACATAACCTTCCAAATCACCCAGTTGTCTAGGCTGGGTTTGCTGGGTTGCTTCTGGCCATCTGCACCTTCCAGGGACTCCAAACAACATCCAAGAGAGGACCATTTTCTATTGAATATAAAGCCAGTGCAGCTCTGAGCATCCCCTCAGGAGCCACCACTGCTCAGCCACCACAGCAGCGGGAACCAGGGGAAATCTGACACGAGAGAAGCTGGGGATGGCAAGAAAGGAAAGCAGAGCCCCAGCTTGGGTCAGGTATTTTGGCAATGCCAAAGACAAAGCTCTCTGTACCTGTAAAAAGCAATGGCATCCACCCTGACTCAGGTAAAAGGCAGGAGCTGAAGGCAGAGCAGCTGCCAGTCCTACCACGGCTTCACCCAGGCCCTGCCATGGTCCTGGGAAGGTCTCTCAGAAAACAGGCTCCGAGTCGCCTTTTAGCTGTGACAAGCAGGATGTGCACGGTCTGTAACTCCGTGAGAACTGATGAACGATGCTCCAGGATTTCCTGTCCCTCCCTGTGCCAGCACCTGCCGTGGGCCCCCACATCGCTGCCTCTCACCTGGCTCCAGCGCGGTCTGTGCTGTCCAACTTGAGCACCACCTCAGTTAAGTATTTCCCAAATAGTTAGAAAATGTTTCTCCTGTGATGTATTGTATCTCAGTCCCTGAAATGCTAATCCTTACAGACAAACAGAGCGCTCAGCTTTTGCCTGGGACATGGCACCCAGGGAGTGACTTTGCCCTGGGAAAGGGAGGACTGGAAAACTCTTCCTACCTGCGTGTGACTTAGTGATGGTTGGAATGTCTCGTCAAGGCTTGGCATTATGGTATCAGATTCTGTTGCTGAATTTTTAATAACCAAACCAATACAGAGTCTCTACACCCAACTTTCTGACTGCTGCAAAAGGGGAGGTTTCTACCCACCATGCTCACAGCTCTGCTGTCTGCTGTCCTGCTGGCTGGAGAAAGCGGGGGGACACAGATGCCCATCCGGGACCTTGCTGCAACCCCATGCTCAGGCCACCTCTACCAAACAGAACCCGTGCCTCTCCGAGTGAGCAGAGATATTCCCAGCCAGAGCTGCCACAGAGGAAAGGGACACCTATTGTAACCAGGTGTTTAGTCCCTCCTGGGGAGAAGCCAGGGCCATGGGGCTGCCCACTTGTAGGGCTTCGAGGGTGAGCAAGGTCCTGCCCTGGCAGACCTGAGCCTCTGCTCCCTGCAGACGGGGACGTCACCCAGCAGCGCTGGACGGGCACAGACTGGGAAAGTGAATTATCCGCAAGTTGTCTTGGGTCAGTAGATGCCATCTGCTGTGCTGCTCAAATAACCCCCCTCAGCGCAGCCCTGAGCACTGCTCTGACGAGGTTTTTCACTGATGAGCAACGATACCTCCCTCACAATAAAGGAAAAGCTGCAAGTCCTGTCTTCCAAAGGGACCAGACACAAACTGCACTCATCTGTAACAGCCCATTTTCTGAGCCTGATGATGCGGTCCTTTGACAAATTCCATTTTCCCAGTAAATGTTTTACTATAAACATCAGAAGTTTGTGGCTATACAGCGATAAAATTGATGTGGCTTTGATTCTAGAGCACATCTAGAACCCAAATCCCCTTTAATTTCAGTGACATTAAGACTCCCAAATAACTTTGGTCCTAAACTCCATCATCCAGTTGTTTTAAAAATGCCACCTTAAAACCAAGGGCTTTAAATCTTCCCAGCCGACTTATGAAAAGCTCCTGGCGCTCGCTCCAGCCGTACACTTGCGCAGCTCACAGCTTGCCGATACCGTTGAAGCCTCTTGTGGGCTTGTGCATCATTTCCCTTTCATATTTTATATTCCCTTCCCTCTCCATAAATGAAGCTGAGCTAGAAATGCTGCGGTACAGATGCTGCCAGGTGGGGATTCATTCAGCTCAATGAATATATTCAACAGCTACAATAATACAGCAAGGGATTGGAGAAATAAACATACAGAAGCATTTCTGTCCCCTGGACACCACGTGGAGCACCCGCACGGCACCCAAGGGAAGGCGTGATGGCAGCGGGACGGGCTGCTGAGAGCCACTCTCCTGCACTTTGGCTTTTTACGTGGGTCGTGACGTGACAGACAAACCGTGCCCCTAAAATCCAGCAGCAGATGAACCTCTAAAGGGAACCCAAACACATGGCACCCGTGAAACCGAAGGGCAGCAGTGATGGAAGTGTGGGAACGCTCCTCCAGCAAAGCTGCCTGCCCGGTCACGCCAGCAGCACCCGCTTCTACTGCACAAAACTCAGCAGAAATACTCCTTTTCGACGTTCTTGCTAAAGTAGTGCTATTTTCAGTGAATGCAATGCCCTTGCTGCCCTTCCCAAAGGTTCACCTGCACTGTGGAGGCCACCTACCAGCTCCAGCGAGGCCTCCTCTTCATCGCCCTCTCCCCCGCAGAGGTTCAGGGAGTGCGAGGGGCACGGTGGGGACAGCGGTGCTGCAGGTCAGACCCACTCTCCGGGCGCCGCCGAGGAGCCTCCTGCTGCTCTGCGCCTGGAAGACCCAACCCAAAACCTGTGAAAAGCATTACACGTCAGGGGTTGATGAAGTTTTACAAAATGCCAAGCAATTAATCAAGAGCTGAACGGCGTGTCGGAAACCCGCCCTGCTCGCTGCTGCGGTGGCTGAAATACCACATTTCACGTCTCACCACCTTTCACAGGGTATGAATAAGTAGCGCGTGGAGAAGCGAAGACAGGCTCCACGGCCCCTTTCGCCTGTTCATATGGTAACACATGATCCAGCATTTTTTTCCTCCCTACTGTACTTCACTTAACAACCAGACCAGGTTTTTCCTCATCTAGCCTCTCTTGAATTCACACTCCCCTCTCCAAGGGCTTCACTACACTGAAAAACACGGGCAGCCCCTGACGTCCAGCACATTTACATTCCCTGCGAAAAACACACTTCTTGTCCTCAGCTCAACGTTCAGAAGTCACCGGTGACGGCGGGGACGCCCGCGGTGCCCCAGGGACGGCCTCGGTGCCCGCCAGGGGTCTGCCGGAGAGCCGCCCCGGGCCGCCGAGCCGGGCTCAGCCCCCCGGGCGCTGCGGGGCGGCCCGGCCCCCCGGCCCCCGGCCCCCCGGCCCCCCCGGCCCCCCGGCCCCCCGGCCCCCCGGCCCCCCCGGCCCCCCGGCCCCCGGCCCCCCGGCCCCCCCGGCCCCCCGGCCCCCCGGCCCCCCCGGCCCCCGCCGTCCCTGCGGCGCTTGGCTGCGCTTCGGGGGGCCGGGGGACCCCTAAGGATGGGGCACCGCGCCCCGGCCCCCACCCCACCCCGCGGGGAGCTGCCGGGGCACGGCCGGCTCTGACTCCAGTGGGGATACGGAAAATACAGACATACCTGCTCTAAGCCCCGCCGCTCCGCGCCCGGGCGGCGCCCCCAGACCGCCCCCCCGGGCTTAAACTTTCAGGGTTTTGCATCCAAATCGGGACCGAAACCCCTCCCCCCCCCCCCCCCCCCCAGCCACTTCTAGGACTGGATTCAGTCCCCCCCCCGCCCCCCGCCCGGGAAGTGTCCCCGCCCGGAGCCCCCCTCCCACCCCGGCACCCACCGGCGCTGCTCCGGCGGCGGGACGCGGCCGTCGGCCTCGGGGATGCTCCGCGCCGCGCCGGGGAGGGCCGGGAGAGCCCGGGAGGAGAGGGCATCACATTGCGCCGGCGGGGACAGCCCACCTCCCCCTCCCTCCGTAGCCCCTTTCCCTCCCTCCTTCCCTCCCTTCATCCCTCCTTCCCTTTCTCCATCCTTCCCTCCCCTTCCCTCCCTTTCTCCATCCACCCCTCCTTCCTCCCTCCCCCCCCCCACGTCCCTCTCTCCCTCCTTTCCTCATTCCCTTTCACTCTTTCCCTTTGTTCCCCCACTTTAGCTCTATTCCCCTCCCTTCCTTTTCCTCTGCTCCCCTTCTTTCCCTCCGTCCCCAGTCCCTCAGCTCCAGCTGGTGGCTCCAGTTCACCATCAGGGCGGGGGTAGGAGCCAGCATTGCCCCTGCCCCTCCGTGCATCCTCCCCTCCATGCACCCCCCAGCCCCCTGCACCCCCCACCTGGAGAGACAGCCCCTCTGGGGCCGGCGGTGCTGGGTGGGCTGCGCTCCCTGGGACACGACTCATTTAGCAGCTGGGGAAGGGAAAACTGGCTCCAGCCACTGGTGTCAAACAAATCCACATCTAAGGACACAGCAGACAACGGGGAGGATTGGAGGGCAGCAAGCCAGTGCACTGGAGGAAGCCAGCTTGGCAGGGCTAGGACCAGGGCAGGGAGAAAGCCAGGGCTAAAGGAGAGAGGGACACAGGGCCAGCTGCTGTGGGCTCTGGAAGCTACCGCCAGATTGAGTGATTCAGCCAAAACACATAGAAAATGGGTGGCAGAGCCAAGAATAAGGACACAGTTCCATCAGGTTGTCCAGCAATGGGACACTTCCTTGGATACAAAGGGAAGGACGAGAAAAGGGTCACACACCATGGAGGTGACTCCTGCTACGTGAGCTGCCAGCCCAGGCTGCAGGGCCGAGGGCAGCTCACGGCCACCATCGCAGCGCCTGAAGCTTGGGTTTGTATGGCAGTTTCTGCAGCGAGAGCTTATTCTGTGCAAGGGCTTTGCACGTGGGAGGGTTGCTCCTCCATCAGGGAGCAGTGCAAGACAGCAGGGTGGCTCCCAGGTAAAGCATTGCTGAGGTCTCGCAGCAGAAAACACACTAAACTATTCATTAATTACAAGTCTAATAAATTCAGCTTTTACTAAGTACTGGGTCTTTAGTAAGTACAGTTTCTGCACAGCTTTACCCATGCATTTTGCTTACTGCAACAATTCTTCAACAATTCCCAGTGCTCTGGCTAAAACACGCTGTATCTCTGCTGGAGACATCCTCAGTTAGCAAAATAGGAATATCTTAAATAGAATAAATGAAAATAAAGTGAGATATGACATGCGGAAAAGGCGTTGGTTAGAGGCTTGTTTGAAGTCAATGGAGCCCTGTGCTCTGGCTTGTTGAGCTCTGTTTTGATTATAGAAATAACAGAAGCTGATGCAGACGTACAAGTTTTGATTTCTCCAACCAGAACATGGTGGAGCCTAATACAGCAAAACCCCAGTGAGATCCAGGCTGGTGGAAACCTGCCTCCCAGTAGGGCCCCAGCTGGGAGCCAGAGCATAGTGGTTATTTGTCTTTGTGGGATTGCACCCCCGCATATGTTCCTTTACACAAAATTACAGTAATACTTACATTATAGTGAATTCAGCATGTTTTCCTGGGCTCATCTCTCAGCCCCCTAAGGAAGAGCTGGCTGGCGTTGCAAAGAAGCATCTTCCAGTGCACCCTTCCTTGCAGCTGGAGTTCTCAAAACAACCCCCAAAGATATTTAGTACCTCTCAAGCACCTCTTGTTTGTATTTGAGGAAGAACTGTAGGCAGCAAATCCATCCAGGGATGGACAGTAAAGAGAGAGCAGGGACTCAGTTGGCAGAATGGATTCTGTGCTGGAAAAAGGCAGCTGAAGAGGCAATGCCCTCTGGGACCCCCAGCAGCCCCAGGGGGAGGAGGCTTCCCTGGGATGGAACTAATCAGCAGGGAACTACAAATAAAGTCAAAAAGCTACAAGAGGCAGGTCAGACGTGGATGTTCATCATCTTTTGTCAGGGTACATTATTTTAATACAGTAATTGGCTGTTCATTATTTTTCATTTCTCTGTATTGTTAAAAACAAAACAAACGAACCCCAAAGCAAAGCAGACTCTCATTTTTCTCCAGACAGGCAATCTATCATATTAGCTGCCTGGGCACTGTGCGGGATTATTTGAATACAACATGAATAAAGGCTGCAGCGCATACAGCCAGCGACATAATTAACCATTACAGTGTAAGAGGCCCCCAGCAGCCAAGCATATAATCAATTAGAAATACACATTTTGGGCTTCAGTCTCTTTCCCCCTCACCCAGCTTCGATGCAAATGTACTTAGGCTAAAACACTCAGATGGGTTTTCCATTACTGCTTGTCTCATACAGCAACTTCTGCTGTGGCAAAGCACACGCGCAAGGCCAGCACTCACACCAGGAGCATTTCCCACCCGCGTGCCAGGGCCAGGCTGCAAGACGGCACCAGCGATGCTTCCCAAAAACCCTGTGCAGCTCCAGAAGCGCAGCCAAGCCCTCCTACCTCGTTAGGAGCTCTCCGTAATTCCTTGCTCATAACACCTCTCTCCCTGATGATAGCAAAGGATGGTGAAGATGAAGTGGAACTCCCTCCTCCTAGCCAGGAGCTCAGCATGGCCATCGTAGGCAGGACAAATAGCACTCTGCAGCTTCTTAGCACCATCCACAACTCACAGCAAAACTTTGCTGAACCCTGCAGCAGCTGTTTTCCAGGCTTTTTTCATTTGATGTAACACAATGCAGTGCCACCCCAGCACCTGTAGAACAGCATTACTTTGACCTCCCCACTTTTCACTATCTCCTGCTGAGGTCTCCTCCCTCAGCGGGAGGATCCTCCACCACAGCCACATGTGGGGCCAGTGAAGCCAGGTGGGATTTTGCACATTACAGGATCTTCTTCAGCTGTCTCAGTCTTTGCAGGGCTGGAGCTTGAGCCAGCTGCAGCAGCTCTGCTAACCCTCGTGCTGCTGGAGCAGCCTTTCATACCATGTTCAAAACCAGTCTAGAAGCATGAAGATCCATGGAAGCCTGAGCTCCCAGCTTTTAGGATGCACCCAGGGTCAAATCTTATTAGTGAGGAGGGATTTAAGCTTCATTAACAGCTCAGACCATAAGCAATTCTTTACAGCACCTCTCCCTGGGCTGTCAGCGAAGCAGCAGGGTGCTGAGGTCCCATCTCCGTTTAGTTACAAGTGTTTAATTCCTGCAGGTAACATCTGCAGGGAACCTTTTCCCCGGTCTTTTCCCTTCCAGCAGAAGTCACCTTGAAGGCACCCAGGACATTATCCAATAAAAGGCCTGGCCCTGTCAACCTGCGCCACAAACTGATAGCCTCAGGTTTGCCTCCCTTCCCACTCCCTCTAATTTGCCCTACGCTGATTTATTCAGAGAGCAAAACTGCCCAGCAAACAGGCTGGGAGAAGCCGCCCCACGGGCAGCCACCGCTCGAGCCCGCGCGCGGCTCTGGTCCAGCGCCGGACAGCAGCTATCGACCAGCTTTAATTGTACACCAGGCTTAGGAAGTGTTTTGGGCACAGGAAGGGAAAGTCTGCACCAGCCAAAAATTGCAGCGTTTGCTCAAGGAAAGAGGAGAGAGAGCAGGTAGGTGCAACTAACTGGCGACGCGATGCTGAAGCTGCTGTGACTTGTGTGGGAGGTGAGAGATGCTCCATGCCAGCTGCCTTGGCACCTGCTATTTTCTGTCGTTCCGTGGGCAGCATAGCCAGGGGGAGGCTTAGGGAGATGCCGGAGCACGGCAGAGACGTGCAGCCACCATGGCACAACCCCGGGGGAACCCGCTGCTGCCCCCGTGCAGCTTCCAAAGGTTGGTTGCTAGAGAGGCTTTTGAGATTTTCTCTTTCCGTGAGAGGGTGTTTGCGGGACAGATTTGGCACTGGATAGCAAGGCTGGTGTCAGCAGCCTGGGTTTGGGATCCACAGCTGCGGCACTCACGGCTCCTGTGCAAGTGGGACGCGGCCTTGGGATGGGCTGCTCCAACGGGGTCCCGTTACGTGGCAAGTCAGCACACGCTTGTACAACGTCTGCTCCTTGTCCCAGCAGCAACATTATTATTTTTTTAGATTTCAAACACTGTAAGTAGGAAAAGAGGGAAAACTCATGGCACCAATGAACACCAGCCGCTCTCCCCTCTCCAGGGAGGGTGTTCGCATCCCCCTTGCGCCACGACTAAATTAGAGGAATTCACTCCTGTGGGCTGTTGGAGCTGAAGCTCCGTTTGCTGTTTCTCCTGCGCATCCCTTTGCCTGGAGCTGCTGCCTGGGAGGAAGAGCAAGGAGAGGTGCAACATTATTTTTATCTCTGCGCCCACATGCTGTGTGAAATCTTAAAAAAAAGTGTAGAGCCTTTCGCAGCCAGCCTCCCTGAGAGGCTCTGACTCACAGAATAACAAAGGTGCACGTGTGAATGGAAGTTATATACTTTATTTAAAATAAAACACCCACCGTAATTATGTGGGTCTAAACTGAGCTAATCAAAGCCAAGGATGTGCCAGTTTCAGAGTTTTGCTCCGGCAGCTTGGCCAGCTGCATCCTTTAGCCCGACGGTGGCCCGGGCCATCAGGCGCCGCTGCCCCAGCCTGCACGGCTCATGCGTCCCCCACGCCGGCGGGAAGGAGGTTTGAAAGGGCATGAAGTGCCCAGGTCCCACCGTGCGAGTGGGCAGTGGCCTTCAATGAAAAGAAGATAGAAGAGGTGCTGGCAGTGAGTTTGCTCTCAATATTGGCATTTTCTGTTGACCCTCTGCAAAAGGAGCAGAGATACTGGCAATACGCCCCCTTTCATGTCTGGTCTCCAGGGCTGGGACCCATCCAAGATGCCCAGCATGGCCCCATCGGAGCCATCCGGGCTGGCTCGAAAACAGGCTGCTTGCAGGATGAGGGATGGCTCTGGCCACAGCAATCAGATTTAAAAGGTCATGTTTTGGAAAGCAGTTTAGATGACATTAATTATTAAAGCCGCATAATGCTTGTATTGAGGGTAATAGTTTTCACAGTGATTTATATAGACTGAAATTCATTACCAATCTTTTAATGATGTTAGGGTCACTCAGGAAGAATGCTGAATGACTTATCCCAAAAAGACCAGGAACTGGTCCAAGGAGTTTAGGGATGCTCTCATTGCTGGCCTGCACTCTTTCCCGCCTTCTGCCCTTGCACTCATTGCTGGTGTTTTTATAACGATTTCTGATGGATATTTCCTGAAATCACACCTGATCAGTGTCTCAAGCATGGTTACACCTGTAGGAGAGGCAAATGAATCCTGTTAAAACAAGAGTGTTTCTGGAGGTGTCACTGAAAATGTTGATGCTTTAATGAAGCTTTATATGGATTGTTGCGGAGTGGTGCATATGGGTTCGGAAGCCTCCCTGTTACGGGCACTGAGTTTTATTAAGCGCTCTGAATAGAGGAGTGCCGTAAGTGGGGGTGGATCAAGTCTCCAAGGCTGAAAAGAAAACAACACAGGTGTGGACCAAACATTGGTCTGTAACCTGAGAAACGACTGGTTGGTGTCCAGGCTGCCCGGGTGCTCGTGCTTCCTGGAGCTGCACGCGAGTGGCAAGTAGGGAGTAAGCACAGCTTTACTAAAAGGCCGATCCCTGAAAACCTGACTTTGCTGGGCAAATCCGGCAGGTGAAATGCTCCTATGACCCTCTGAGTGTCCTGAGCATCCCCACTCACCGGCTCTGGGGGCAGCTTTGTAACACACGCGTACACCCAGAGCTCATACGAACAGGACGGCAGGGGTAGGAAAAAGCTAACGTGAACAATGACAAAGCCATCGGTCGTGTAGAAACGAGGAGCATTGCAAACCCCCTGAGCAGCTCTGGCTCTGCCTCACTGTGGGGCAGCAACGGTGAATTAGTTTTCATTAAACTAATGCAGGAAACATCGGTATGTGTACACAGCCTTCCAAAACCCAGCTCCTTCCAAAGATAGTTTTAACAGGAAATTTGCAGTAACCCAAATACAAATACTCATCAGTAATTACAGCACATGCATCCCGTGCTCCTGAAAGGCAGGGTCAGGCCACCTATCGCATCTACTGCAGCATCCAGCCACACGAGTCAAATCCTTGACATGACATTAAAAGCTCCTCCACCAGCCCAGCAAACGGCCATGCTGCCATTGCCTTTGTGGGGCAGCTGAATTTCTGTTGCTCCCAGCTGATGGCGAGGGGTCTGAGCCCTCCGGGGAAAGGGAAATTCGTTCCCAGCATGTGAATCACAGGCTCTGCTGTGGCAGAGAGAGATGGGTGATTTTGCCAGCCTTGTTGGGTGAGAATAAGATTTAAAACACTTCTAAGCAAACTTCCACTGCAGGGATGTTTTTTTTTTCTCACTCAGGTATTGCACTTTAAATTGGTTTTGGAATTCTTCCCCTCTTCATCAGACTGTGCAACAACATCTCCTGAGGTGGGATGTCGGGCGCTGACTCAGGGACCAGTAATGAACACTGGAAGCGGCAGCTGGTGTCTGACACCATCACCCTGGCAGCGACTGCGGCAAGTCCCTTGAGAACGAGACAGCATTGACTCATTTCCCATGAGAACGGGCTCATTTCACGCTCCTCCTTTGGGAAAAGCAGAAAACAAAGCAAAAAAGAAGGTAACTTGCAGGTAACTCGGTGGGTCCAGGCTTGCTATCGACAGTTCTCTGGTCAGATTCCCATTTTTGGGGGTTTAGCAGCTCTTTGGGAAGGTAACAAGTGACTGATGCGGTCGGGGAAAACATCCCTTTGAGGACAACCCAGCCATATGTGTCAAGAGCTTTCCTGATTTGGGCCCCGGACTGATTTGTCTTTGTTTTACCGTGGCTCCCCAGGGCTTACCTGGGGGGGTTTTGGCCAAGCAGAGAGGGTTGCCTTTGCTGAAGCAGGTGGGATTATAATTACTGTGTGGTAATTAATGCAGTCACCATTTTATCTACCCTAGCAGCTCTCAGAGGAGATGGTTATATTTGCAACTCACGAACCAGGTCTGTAAAAATATTCTGAGATTTCTAAGGCAAATACCCAAATCTCTAAAGAGAAGTTGGGGCTGTGAGAGGGAGGATGTGCCTTCAGCTGCGGGTGGTGGCCACGAGTAATTGCTGTGATTTATTGAATGCTGGGTGCTGGAAGCGTTCCCGACGGAGACGCTCTCGTGCACGGGATGGGGCCAGCACTGAGAGATTCAGCCTGTCCTGCAGAAGCCTTTAACTGTTAATTTTCCCAAGGACCACCAGCCTAATCTTGCCTGCTTAGAAGAAGTCAAACAAAAACACACAGTTTGTACAAATACCCTCCCTTCCACTCAGGAGTCCACCCCCACCCCCAGCCGGGGCAGCAAAGGAACAGGACCACCTGCAGCCAGTTTGCCCCAAAAGCATCAGCTCCTCAGATGCCTGTTACTGATACTCTCATGAAGCTGGAGTAATTTTCTGCCCACGCACGCCTCTGCCAGGCTTGCTTTTCCCCAGGGACAAGGCTGGAGGGTCTCTGTCTCATGCAAAAACCCAACGACCCTGTGAACGGCTGCGGTATCGCCGGCAGTTTGGTTAAGCCATAGCTAGAGGGGGTGATACCTGTGTGCCTGTCACCTGGGCACTTCACTGGGAAGGGGAGCAGAGATGAGCCTTAATAGCCTGGGACTGAGACTGCAAAGAGTTTGTTTACCTTTGGAACAATATTTCCAGGCGGTTTAAAGGCTGTGCTGTGCATAGTGGTCGATAGTGATCATTTGGGGTATTCGGAGGCTTGACAGGTCCAAACATCCCAAGTCCCAGCTCTTCCTTCCTGGGGAGCTCAGTGCTCCCCTCGCAGCAGGGCCAACTCCTGAGTCCACCCTGAAGGCCACGGCTGGGAATGAAATCCCACCTAGCCCCTGCCTAAACAGCCAAGGTAATGGGAGATGCAGGTCTGCCCGTGCTGAGCTCTGAGGACCACTTTCATAGACTGCTGGAATCGTTTAGGCTGGAAAAGACCCCTAAGATCATTGAGTCCAACCTTTCCTCTTGGCCCGGCCGCACCAGCTCTGCATGTACACCAGCTCAGGGCAATGATGTCTCCACTAACTCCCTCCTCTGCTCTGCAGAAAGCTCTCAAGGCCTAAGAAGAGCTGTATTCATGGGCTTCAGGAGAAGCTGAGCACATTAGATGCAGGCTGAGTAGCACGTAGTAGCCTGGAAACACCGTCACTATCAAAAAATGAATTTCAACCATTCCTTTGGGCAAACTCAGCCAGACTTCTCTGGAAATTAAACTAACCCAATTACTGCATTAGCATGAGATTCAATACATCTGAGAGCAAGCAGAAAAAGAAGTCGCCTGTCAAGTTGTCACAATATTTGTACATTGCTTTCAAATTTTGAAAACAAAACGTCAGACTAAATGGGGCAAATGCCTGGACTCGGGGTGAGTGCAGCTGGTGGGACTGGGAGGTCGTGCCCTCTCCTCCAGGAGTGCTAAAACAAGTATTCTACAGCACAGGTGGCCCCTGAGCATCATTAATCACCATGAAACAAACCCTTTTCCCAGGAAAAAGTGGCAGAGGGAGGAATGAACCACCCAGCCCCCCCCCCCAGAAGTGAGGAAGTTTGAGTTTTCTTGGGGTCTAACTGCTAAGAAGGAGGGCACAGTCCCCCACCAGCAAGTCACACATCAAGCTTTCAATCAGACCCTTCAAGCTGAGACCTCGCTTCACTCCTGGGGCTGTTTTTCCCTGTGGCGCCCACATCTGAAGCAGCTCAGAGATGCTGGGCCCAGTGAGCAAGGTTAGCAGACACCTGCTGGCTCAAAGGGCCACCTGCTCACCTCTCAGCATGCAGAAACCCTCTTACAGACAGATCTTTTCCCCACTTAAGCCTCTTTTTCTCTTGCTTTATTAACAGGAATTAAAAGAAAAAAAAGAGCCCAGGTTACAATTCTGCATATGAACAGAGAATCAAGGTCTGGGTCTGGGTGAGCTCTGCGGCTGATCACGCCGTAGTCTCTGCAGCTGCCGGGCCTTGTGGAGTCAATTTGGAAATGAATTTTCATAAAGGCAGACCAAACTCTCACAAAAGTGATGATCAGTATTTTTATTCATACACACTTGCTTTGAAACTACAATTAATATTTAACAAAAGCATTTCATGCAAACAAAGATTGAAGATATTGAGAATTAAGAAAAGAAAGATGCTGTAATTTATACATCAGTCTTGCCCACTACACTTCCAATGATTTGTATTTTTTTTTAAAAATGAATGGCCTCTCTGAATTTTCTGGTAGCATCTTGCAGATAAATGATAAGAAAATAAATAATGCTCTCCTCTTCATAAATACAAAATCTGGGTCTTAAAATAATATTAAAAATATGAATGAGTTCAAGGAGGGATTACTCCTCGTTTAAGAAAAGATAACATTAAAATAACATGCAATCATTTTAAAAGTTTCGGGTGTGCTCTGTATTGTCGTGCAGTCACACACGTGTTGGGAAACGCACAATTCTAAAAGAGGCAACGAGCTTCGTTTTCTTGAAGTTGTTTTTCTTACATTCATTTTAATAGCACGAGAGAATAAATGAAAGGCCTGTGGGGAACAAGCCACCGATCGGGTTCGTATTATCTCTGCAAGAACATTTTTTTCTGCCCCGAGTCAGCAAGGCATCCGACTGCAAGCTCGACCGACCTCTACGGGATGTGAAGCTGTGCTGCTCTAAGGTAAGCCCAAACGGCCCTGCTCTGCTGAACGGCACCGGGCGCAGGCACCTACTGAATGTTTTTGCTGAACTGGGGCTCGCAGGCTTAGCGCTGCCAGGTGCTGGGTGCCCCCGTCGTGGCTCCAACAACGCACGAAGCACGCAGCGAGCCCTAAGCACGCAGCGGTTCCACTGGATGCCGTGGAAGGCCAAGAGAGGAGCACACGAATCTCTGGAAGGACGGCGCCATCGGCAGTATTGCCTCTCAGGGTTCGAAGAGAAGGAAAAAAAATCAATTCAAATAGTTCTTACAAAAAGGTTTACAAAGATCAGAAATATAATTTTGCTTTCTATTAAAATGTTCCTGTCACCAACTTATGACTATAAAAGTAATGTAACGTCAGCTGTAGACTTCCCAATGTATCGCTTACGAGAAATGAGCTTCAATGGAAGAAGGCTGGGGCCAGTTGTCCGTGCTCTTGCTACTCTTCCTGCACGTCACTGTTAAAAATTATTAATAGACTGCCAATTTTGGTTATTTTTTTGGTCAACCGACATCAGTGGAAGAAAAATCATAGCTTCTAGGGCAGTTTTCTTTTAAATTTGAATTATAGTGTCACGCAGAAGGAGAAGAAAAGCATGAAGATATACGACACAGGGATACATCAAAATATCAACGGAATAAACCTGTCGCGGATGGAGCAGCTGCATAAAGAATATCGCTTCTCCTTCAATAGGAGTCAATATAAACATCACTAGAAAACAGCTGTGCTGACTTTATTTACCCATAGGGAATCCCACCCTACAAGAATCAGTTCTTCTAAGACTTCCATTTACATGGAATTTTTAAATTGCACATAGAAATCTCAGTAATTGGAAAAGAGGTAAGTGCAGCTGACCTACACAATCAGCAAGCGTCACTCCCCACCGCGCCCTGACTCCAGTTAACAAAAGCTGGACTCCAGATTCTGTAAGAAACATATCAGATCTGATTTAATTTTTCTTTAAACGGTTTCAGCAGGATTATTAAAGTTCTATAAAAAAGTAGAAATAGCATGGTATATCCAGCAATACCATGTGAATTGAATAAGCTGATTTAATATTAAAAATTATAATAATACTTACACAACTCTCTTCAGGTTAAAAGTGTATTAGAAACATTAACTAAGAAGTCCTCACACCTCCCTGTGAGGTAAGTAAGTATTATTATCCCCATTTTACAGATGAGGTAACTGAGGCAAAGAGGTTAATAACTTGCCCTCCCTCTCTCTCGGTTTTCCTAGGAACAGGAGGGCTGTAGTGCATGATGATTATTCATTATAAGGCTATTTAACTACCAATCGTTACTGGCACAGTTACTGGTTGGTATGAAATCATACATGTTTATGGAGTCAATTCTTGTTTAATTCTTCAGTAGAACTATTTCAGATCCCATCTAAGAGTGTGGAGCTGAGGAAAAAAGCGCATTAGCTTGTCTACTTAACTACGCCGCAGCTCGGTGCCTACCTCCCGAACAGCACACGGAGGTAACGCGTCGCCTAGAGCCGACACTCGGGTTTGCAAAGCGACAAAACCTATGTGCAATAATTTACGGCAATGACTAAAAGCACTGCAAATCACATTAAAAGTTTCCAGAAGTTTCATGGCAGGTCAGAAAGCCCGCTGTAAACTCAATACTGTAAATACGCTTTCTACTCATATCAAAGCTTTATTATTGGATTATTATTATTTCCAATTATGTGTTTTGCTTAATAAGGAGGATCTTCCCCTCTGCTACCTGCATGCGTCTCCTACGGCATCCATAGGGGATTGCATCTGGCTGCGCCGAATGAGAAAACAGGTATTGCAAGTGGTACCACTCAATGCCGGCCCCTGGACACGTCGTCTTTACGGCTAGAAGACAAGTTCCTCTTTCATTTGACCTTATTAATTTTACAAGAACCCAGCATTATTCAATTGAATTCCCCTCAAAAGACAGGATGGATTTCAAAGGCCAACAGCATTTAGGTATGATGAGTTTCTTTTAAACTAACAGCCAATTTCCAGAAGAACTTTCTCCAGTTGGTAAAAGGAAATTCAATTGTATTTCTGGAAAGAATGATCAGAAAGCTAAATTGCATTTCTCCTCTAAATTGGATCAAGGGGAGTGTTTTATTATGGGAATGTGCTCTCCTTCTCACGTATGTGCAATCCTTGCTAAGGGCCCCAAGACTGGCCGGTGGGCGAAATGGCTGTCCTGGAAACCCCACACCCTGCTGAGGTGACTTGAAGGTGCATAAGAACACCCACATGCCTGAATAATGGAGAAATTTGCCTAGGAGCCAGTTAAGTCCTGTTTAATCCCTGAAAACAACCTGGAAGCTTTACGCGCCAGAGCTGTGCCTCCCCTGGCAGGAACGGGGCTGCTCCGGAGCCCCTCAGGACTTGAGCGCACGTGGTATGACGGCTCCCAAAACTTCCACCCCGGCTTTAGCGCATTATAATTTTCAACTTTGAGAAACCTTTGTGAGATTGTGGGTGTTCAGATTACAGTTGCTGTTGAACAGAAGTGAAAGAAAAGCAGTTCTAATGCCTCTCCCTCTGTTACATGCTCTCTAGAAAACCAAATCTTGTGAAAAATATAAATAACATCTGTATTTAAAAAGCTATGAAAATGCTTGCTGGATACTTAAGGTTTTACTTGCCGCGATAAGGTTCTGGATGATAAGCAAGTCACCTGGAGTTCTCATTAAAGGGCTGGTCCAAGCGTGAGCGTTCACGTGCGAGTGCGTTAGGCAGAGCAGCGAGGAGTAACACAAATATTCAGTCCCTGCTTTATACAACCCTGTCTTGTTCCTGCAGGATCCATGAGTTCACAGTACCTTTTTGTAAGCGTTACAGACACCTACAGAAGACGACATGAGATGTGGCAAACCCAGGAACTTGAGGTAACAATGTTAAAGAGGAATTTCTGCCTCTACATCAGAAAAACTGGGGAGCAAAAGCAAGTGACTAATAAAGTGGTTATGAGAAGCAGCCAGAAAATGAGCAGCGCTGTCCAGATGTTGGACCAGCTCTTTAATGCCGTGTTCTGGTGTGAAAGGTACCGACCATCACAGCTGTGCCAGCAACAACAGCCCACAACGGGACTTCCCTGCTCAATTCGTATTCCGTCAGGAAAACCAGAACCATTTGGGAACGTCTACCCGTGGGATCTCCTGCCTGTTTCTGGTTTGCTTTAATTGCTTTAATTCAAAAGTCTCTTTTTTACTTCACATTCTTAAAACGCACGTAATGCTGCCTCTCAGCAGATTTCCTTACTTGAGAGCCCTTATTATTCAAATTCTGAGCCTCAGTAATCTGTTGAATCTATTGCCTTCTACAGCATGATACCCGGGTTTTCCTGAACTATGGCAAGCCGATAATATTCAGGAAAACATAAACAGTCATGAATGCGGCACTAGACCACATGCTTTATGGTGAATACCGTAATTTCTGAAGCACATAATATGCAAACAAGAAAACGAACTCCCAGACTTGGCTGATAACATATTTGACACGGAATGGTTTAAAAATTTTACTCCTAAAATGTTTTAAAAATTTTGAGCTCTGTTCATTTAGGCAACAATGTGAGCTCGTGTTGGTTGGCCAACGCCCCTCGCTAGCGGCGTGTTTTCCCACGCCTCAGAACGGCTCGGTTCGCTCATTACAGCCTGCTCACTCTTACCCGGGGAGATGCTCCTTGCTTAGGGCTGGGGCTGCAAAAGGACCGGGCAAAAGTCAAACCTCCGGAGCGTCGCAAATCGCGCATCCCAGGCACCAGAGTATGGCTCCTGAGGGCACCGCGGTGCAGAAGCACAGCACAGTTGCCGTTCGGATCCAAATGCGTTTCACTCAGAAATCGTCCCACGCCCCCACAGGTGACCCCTGTAAGCTAAACCCATCCATTTGGCTACCAATTTGCAGGACTGGATCTTTCTGACAGAATCTTTGGCACAGGTTCCGTGTTTTATTGTCATAAAAGAAGATTAGAAAGTAGATTCCCCTCCCACCCCACCCCTCCCGTTACATATTCTAGTATAAATTTAAGTCTTTTATGGCAAATATCTTGCTTTTTGAATATGTTTACATGCTGGAAAAATTGTAATCAGTCTGCATGCAGCAAGAGAGACATCATGCTTCTGGCATCGTCATGCACATCCGACAGACAAAAAGTGCCTACGGCTGCTAACATCAACAAGGCAGAAGGGAAAAAAAAAACAGAAAATGCACTGACTACTACTTTACATGCTGCTACAAAACCAAAATACGCACCAAAAATATTTACTGATATTTGAATTATTATCTCTGGTAAGTCATAAGAGGAAATATCAAAATTTTTTATCTAAGTGATATGAGAGGAGAAGATTGCATTAATTACGGTGTTCATCATTGCAAATAAAGTCTATTTCCTTCTCTGTAAGTAATAAGCAGACGTGAAATGAAAGCCTAATTGAACCTCGTATAAAACCTGCAGGTAGCAATTATTGTTTAAAAGTAGATCTACTTTTAAAAAAAGAGATTATACCCTAAGCTATTAACAATATCCAAACCCTAAAGTAGAAACCAAAACAATAGCCATAAAACATTTAGCTAAATCTAAATGATGTCATTCAGAACAAGAACTTCCACAATAAAGCACAATTTGTTTTATAAAATTTTTATAATACTCTTTATGCCTGATACGATTATGTCAATAATATATATCTGCTTATTATTAACCCTTATTATTAAGAGTTATTACTAAATATGCAAAATTCATTGCATGAAGCGTATGTAAAATGTATTAAATTCCATTCTATCAATAAAACGAGTTTTAGGTGCTTCTTCTTTCAGGCTTGATTATCCTACAGCCCCAAGTTTTCTGAATTAAAACTGATTATTTTAAGACGAAATCTCACTTGATTTTCATGAGTTATTCTGGAGAAATCAGGAAGTCACTTGGGGCTGCATTTTGTGTTAATTTAGTATACAGAATGCTTTCTTCAATTGACTGCCCTCTACTGCAGACTATAAATAAACATGTAAATAAGATTTAAGGGATTACAGTTTGTTTTACATTCCAGGTTAACAAATTTCATAGTAAAATATTGGTATTAGAACCGGTTAACAGTAAACTTGAGGAGTGGTGTAAATTAAATTAACTGAACAAACAATGGCACCCTGGATCACAGAATAATCTCATGGAGATTAAAATTCACAAAAATATTATTAAAATTATTACTATTATTATTATTATTAAAGACAAAACATTACCCTTGAGTTTATCACATGCTACTTAGCAAAGATCCTAGAGATCTGGCCACTGCTGAAGTGTGTTTAAACTTGGTGTTGCTTACTGGATGGGTTCACAAAGCGTCAGGGTCTAATTTGATTTTATGCCCCCTCCCACCCACTCCCGACTTGTTTCTGTCGTATTTCCGAAACAACTACTTTCCACATTTCTTTGCAATGCCTCTCCTCCCCGGTGCCGCTGCCGTGTCAGTCTCTGGTGCCGCTGATCTCCCCAAGGTCACCGGGAGAGCGGTCCCTCGGGGCGAGTGCTCCTATCTCCCAGCATCCGCACCGAAGGGCTAAATATTTGAGGTTGTTTTTTTTTTTTTCCCCAGACCATGTGTTAGATTATTTCTAACACATGAGAGTGGAAAAGGGAGCAAAAGGACAGTGGCAAGTTTCAAAGATATATAACGTACCAAAAAATGGGGAAGTTTAGAAGAGTCAGAGGTGACTTCTAGAGGAATAAGTGGGCACCATATACCAATTTATCTCTCATTAAGACAACATCACTGTGGCAAAGCCAAAAATCCTGAATAAGTGGCCTTTCCTCCACCTTACACTTTCTAACCCTACAATTTCCAGGCCCAAATGGAATCAACAAGGCAAAAGCCTAAAAATTGTAGGGTTAAGGACCGTTCCCCACTGCGGGATTTGTTTCTGTTCTGCTGTTTCACGCTACATTTTGTAAAAGGGGGTGTACGAACTGGGGGTTGACGTAAGAGAAGCCTTCAAAATCTGTTTGGTCTAAGTTAGCAATGACCAGCTGATCCGGAGGTGTTAACACCGGTTGTCCTCGTGTGAAGAATTTATCGAAGTTTTCCGCACCTTTGCCACACTGCAAGGAAAAAAAGAAACAAACAGAAAAAAGGCTGAAAAAATCAGCAGTACATTGGCAGTTCCAGCTTTTTGCAGATTTTTCAGGATACTTGCAAGACTTTCCCTCATTCCTTATGAGTAGTTAAGAGAAAAGTTTCTTTTCAGGTATTTTAACAAAAAGCCCAGGCAAACAGAGAAGTTTCAATAGATGAATTCTGATGAAAAATGGATTCAGAAAAGTTCCTATCCATCAGCATGAGGTGACAAGGCAGAGAGGCATTCAGAATTATGGGGATAAAAAAGGAAAAAGACAATATTTTTATGGACATGTAATGGCAAAAGATACTTTATCTGTCAAGTCATTTCATTCTTCTTAAAACCTTTACGATGCAAAATTAAATTTTCATGTTAATGTTTCCTTCATGATCTGCAGAAAGCTTAACGTAATTAATTTATATGCTTTGATTCTTCATTGTACAGCTTATAAACTCTTGTACATTCATAAACGACAGCAGAGCTTCGGTCCTGGGGACTGCAGGAGGGAGCTGGGGCAGGGAGTGCATCCTGGGAACAGGTCCCCGTTATAGAATGTGTTATCACAGGTTTCCTCCTTTTTTTTGTCTACGAGACACGTTGTCTTGTGAAGCCCAGCTGAGAAGGGGGGTTATATATAGCTACATGCTGAACACAACCCATTCAGAACAGAAAACAAAATAAATCAAGCTTGTGAAAAGGATAGTTTTCAGTAACGCAGAAAACACTTGAAAGGCAGGGAAGTATGGTTAGAGGCAAGTTAAAAAGGATGAAGGTGGGACCAGAACAAAATTAGCCTGGGTGCAAGAAAAAAATGCATATCTAAGGAAAACTAGGCATTGTGGAGAGATCTAAAGGAAACTGGTAGATCTGCTTATGATCTGCTTATCTCAAAACTATCTACTCTAACAGATCTTCAAACAAAGCGTGGCTGTACGACAACAGGCATTGAACGTTTCCTCCCATTGTCCCTGACCCTCTCCTCTCTACCCATCCCTATAATATATCTACATGTGGATTTGGAGGGTAACATTACACTATTATCTTCAGACTTAGAGGGTAACTTGGAAAGGGTAGAATATGGCTTGCACAATAGAGCAATATTAAATATTGATTTTTCTGAACTAACACCACATGAATAAACTTCACATTTATAGGAGAAACCACCTGGAGAGGGGCCCACTAAGGGAACTCGTGGGTGAGCTGTTTGGCTATCTTGAAAACAGCTCAGTCACAGTTTCCAATCTTCTTGCACAGCATCTGACGTGTCCTGGACTGGGACGTGCCATCTGATCTGAGCTGCAAAGAACTTTTGCTGCCTCGGGCACAAGTTGGTTTGTATTTCAGATGAAAAATGCATGCTCAGGTACTGGACCGCAGAGCGCACAGAAGGACACTCATTCAGTCTCGGAAGAACACAAGCAGAGGGACACTTCAATGGGTTAAAGGCTAATGGTAGTCTGCTTTTCTCACCCAGGGTTCTGCACTCACCGAATACCCTGGTGCCCACTGATGCCAATGCATTTTGGTACAGAATCTCTGGAGGAAAAGAATGGACAGAGAGGCACTTTGACAAGGGCAAAACTCTCCATCACTGGAATGAAAGTTGATGTATCCCCAAATTAACAGTCAAATTTATTTAGAGGCAGTACAGTCAACTCGGAGCAGCAACAAAAGGGCTTTTTATACAGGGAAGACTTCTTGCTAAAAAGATGTTCAACAGATATGCACCATTCTTCTACAAAATTATGCTCTTTTTTCTTTTCTTCTTTTTTTATCCCTGGAAGTGGAAGGTATTTAAAAAAGCTGTATATTGAAACCAAAGTGCCTGACTCCATTAAGCCTCTCACTACTGCTTATACTAGTAGAGGCTGAGAAATAACTCAAGTGAAATTTGGGTATTTTTTGAGTGTGAATATAATAATTTATCAATAAATTTGCATCTTCAATTACATATTTGTCTTTACATTAAAGAGTAGCATTGCTATCATGAGTGTTAATGCAGTATTAAAGCAGAACTGAAAAAGAGACTCTTGGAACTCCTGAACTTACAAATATGAGTAAAATGTCCGTCTTGCCCAATAAGCAGTCCATGCCTATAGCCTGTGAAATGTCAATCTGGAAGGGAACACATTATTTAAACCGACCAACTGCTGACCCATAATCTGCGGCTCCGTGTTCAAGTGAAAGCCGTGCCGGTGTGCAAAAGTAGCTGAGTTATTCCTGCAGCAACATGGTTTCTAGAGAAGATGCACCTAGAAAGGCTTTCCAAAAAAACCACACCCCAAATAAAGCCTGTAAATACCCCATATCTTCAAACAGATTGAGAGTTGTGTGCTTTTTGCTTTCTAGAACCCATACAGATTGAATCAGCAATCGCAATAAATGAGTTATACACAGGGTACGTAAATATCTGACTTGGATTTTAAATTATTTTCATCTGGGAAAGTTAGGCTCCAGGTGAACATGCCTTGGTGTATTTTAACGGCAGCCTGTACAAACAAAGCAGGTCATGATAACCACGGAGACAGAGCACAGCTGCTCTAACAGGAGCCAGGATCTGCCATGAAACATGCTGTGATGGAACCAGACCATACTTCAAGCTTTTAGCACCTTCATGCTGGAGTTACTTTTAACTTCAAGGAGAGTCGAAGCACTCAGTTCCTGAGCTAATAAAACTTAGAGATGTGAAGGTAAATTTGCTTTACCATCAGCTTTACATCTGACTCAAGAAGTATCTAATAACAATCTTCCATAAAACATGCTTTAAAGAGGTGCAGCTCCCCTCCAGGCAGGCAGCTCAGGGGACCGGCCGGGCAGGGTTGGCGGCACCACGCATGTTCTTTCCTTACCTACACCCTTCCCTGCATGAAAATCCACACCATATGAAAAGGGTATTTCCCTGAGCACAAAACACTCTTCTCAGCATCTCAGCAGCACCTCCTGGTGATGTGAAAAAGTCATTCGTATGCAAAAAGAGAGGAATAGATCGTGCCACTGGGTAGTGGCCTCCCTCTGTTCATTAGTTCGTGATACCACACTAGCGTTGTCTCTATCGGTAAATAGATCCTTGTGCAAACCAGTGATCCTATACCTGCAGTGCTACAGCCAGTCACACATCTCAAATGAACCACAAAACGTTTTAGAGAAGAAAGGTTCAATGTTACGACACAACAGTTTACAGCTGTTCCTGAAAGCTTGTATTCTTGCGTGCATATACTTTTCTTTGTCAATAAAGCACAGCACACGCTGAAGGAAATTCTGTGTCAAGAAATACAGCTCTTCAAATTATATTACGCAAACAGTACTCACAGTAAGGACATCTTTCACTTGTTTGGATTTCCCAAATACTCCTACAGACACATGTGTGTAAACCACTAATAAACGTTAAAAATAAATCAGGGATTATTCCTGCAAATTCAGCAGATGTGGGTTCTGTCACTCCAGGATGGGGAAGACAAACCCCCTGTGGGGTGTAGCCCACCGTGGAGGAAATTCACCCCAGTAATTCAGGTATCTTTAGTCACTGACTTTAGATGTTCAGAGGAGACAGTCGTGAACCGCATTTATTACAGGTCTCAAGTGGCTGATGTGAATGTGCTAATTTTCCCTGTTTTCAACCTCCCACGCAGTGCATGACCGTCCAGTCAGGACTCAAATCACACAGAGATTTTTTTCACAAGGAACAAAGCACACTGGGTTATGCTACAGGATACCAAAACGTTAGCAGATTTACAGACTGGTCTGCCATAATCAAATTGCCTTACTTTAGAAGTGTCCCAGATCTGCAGCACCATCAAGCCAGCACTAATCTCACCCCACGGGAAAGCATGGCTGCAGACACATTTAGCGAGGGAAGTACTTGGCATCTGACTCACCACTTTAGGTTTGAAAGGTGGCTGAATCTCTCTGTTTTCCAGTTTTTCCCAGTCAATTCTCCTGAAGAAAGCATGCTCCCTGATGTCTCTTTCACCTTCAAGGCCACAGCCAAGGCGTTTTGCAGGATGTTTAGTCATTAGCTGTTAGGAAGAAAACACCAAATGACTAAATTTAACACTGGAATGAAAGTGAGACAGACTTTCCGCAGACTGTGATGCTCTTGTTCCTCTCCTGAAGATGTAAGTTGCTGATAAAATTGTTTTGAAAAGCTAAAATTAGTTTTTTGAGGATTAGTTTTTTCTTGTTGGATCACTGGAGACAGCACACCAGTAGCAAAATCACAGGTTGCACTTGAGACCTTTTTCCCATTCGGCTGAGGTTGCCGCTGGAGGTGTGGGTGGGCAGGCAGCGCCTGGGGCACGCTGCCATCCTATTAGTTCACAACTCATTCCTGAATTTTGCCTTTGGTCTTTCAGTTCAGTCTTATAAATCTCCAGAACAGCTTCTGCCCTACCTCAACAATCAATTAAGCTTAATAAATTCCAATATATTAAAGCTGTATGAAGTACACCCCCCTCTTTTCATTTTTCTGGGCTTGTTCAAGGCATCTCATTACAGAGCCTACAATTTCTTGGCATCCAGCTGACAATATCTAATCTGCGTTTCCTCCCTTGCATCCTTAATGACATCTTGGTCAATACTATACCCAGCTGCACAGATTAAGCAGGCTTTGGAAGAAAAAAACCCAACCCAAACCCACCAGCATTGCATGCTTGGAAACAGTAATATGCTCCCTAATTAGCAAGCTCCTCAAAATCTTTTCAATTGATATGTACATTAGGAATTGAGCAACGTAGCCTTCAACTCTCAGTTCCAGTATTGTGGGGACTTCTTAAAAGCTCTTTCACAAATTATATATGATTAATATATGGCTGGGAGTGATACCCCAACACATCTTTTTAAAACCTCAGCTGTACCGCTTTAGTCTCCCTCCAAATGTTAAGTTGATCAGATTCCAATTTTGAACCTAAAATAAAAGCGACTCTAAGCAGGCTTTGGGAAGTCAGCTGTGCTCTGGGCTAGGAATCATATCCTTCAAGCTTAACAGCCACTTTGCCATTTTTGTTACCTTTTCTAAACCCCTGGCTTTAACAGTAGGTGATCTGAGAAAATGTGAGTAATGATTCCAGCAGTTTTAATTCTGTTCTGAAGTTACTGCATTAACCAAACCCAACAAACTCTGAACCAGTGGAATAGGTGTCAAGCAGACAATTCAATTTCAAGAGCACAGCAGGCACATTCATCTTGCCCGATGGTGCACAGTCCCAGGATTACCGAGCTATGGCTGACTACAAGGTTCACAAGCCTTCTCATATTGACTTCTTAGCTCAGGTATAATGCTCACTGAAATCTGGAATTAATTTGTTAGTTTAATACAGACAATGAACATGTTATTATCACAGAGACTTGACCTTAAACCTAGTGGCGCGATGCAATTTTAGCTTTCTGACCTCCCTTTGCATAAGCACCCAGCAGAACAGCAGCAAGCAGGAGAGCTGAAAACACGGTAATTAGGTCAAGTTCAAACTGTGTTGTCTGAATATATGATTTTCATGACAAGGCATCAATCTGCATGTGCTTTACAAAAATATATCATGTTTTGTTTCTACTGGCCAGCATGTCTACACAGGGATAGAATCCAAAATTAGAGTGGTCTTTCCTTTTACCTTGTTCTAAACAGATTTTCTTTTCCTTGACAATTGTACCTTAGGGGATGAATATCCAGCTCATGTACAATCCTTCATAAATGGTTGCAAAGGAAAGGAGGAAAGTAAATACCAAAATAACTGACACTAAGTGCAGTGATATTTTATCAGTGTGAGTACGACATCAAAGTAACGCTTTATAGATGGTGGTTTGGAAAAGCCGCAGATTGACAGTACTCTAGGGAATCACATGGAGTCAAAGGAAAGTCAAATGAATTCTTTTTTCCTGAGCTAATCCCCTGAAGTCAAATCTTTTCCTCCAAAAAAAAATTAAATTCACTTAGAATCCAAGACAAATTTTAGGCCACACAGGTTACAACTAGGTCAGGATTTCCCCACAGTTTCCTTGCATTTACGCTAAAGATTTTCACATAAGCTCATCTCTCCCTACATTTAAAAGTTATTCTTATTAACTCTTTTGCTCTGCCGCTGTCATTAGACACGCTGGGCTGAGGACCGCAGCGTGCTTGCTGCAGTATCTGGTACCCATCTAAGCTGAGAGATCTCCCCACCTTTGCAAACTGGGGTTGTGCTGCCAAGGGTTGAGAGGCAAAGTGGGTGGAGACGTTTCACACCATCATCCTGTTTATAAATTCTGCTTTGGATTTGGCAGCCACCGATTCTGACATTTGTTCTTACCATGAAACAAGCAGGCACAGCGGGAAGAGCTGAATACTTACCAGTGACACCAAGCGATGAGCACTTCATGACAATGTAGCTTAGCACAGCCTGACAGAAATTGCACTTAAAAATACTATGGTGCCATATCAAAGCCAGACAAAATTAGTTATTCACAAGGGCTGCCAAAAAGGAACTTAATGATAAAGAAGCCTCTATCTCACCCCCTTGCAGATGGAGACAGCTTCTTTGGACAGTGATTTTGGATAGGAAACGTTATGCTCCATTATGGACTGGAAAAGTTCGTCTTCATCTTCTCCATCAAATGGAGGCTGTGGAAATAAATCACAGGTAAGGTACTTATTGGGGTTTGTTTTTTTTTTCTAATTCTTCACTTTTTAGGAAATGACATGACAATACTATGGCCACACTGGGCCAGTTCAAAGGTGCCTCCAGCCCATCAACCTTCCTCCAGTCAATCACAGATGCCCAAAGAGATCAGCATACAGCAGTGGTCCTTGTCCAGGAATACAATCCAAACTTCCAGCCATCTGCAGCTTGGGATGTTCTGACCCAGAAATTTAGTGTTTGCCAGTCTCGGGTAGAAATTGAGGAGAAAAGTTCATTTCTGCCCCCAGCACGGCAGCCAGGTTAATGAAATGTGTGCAGGATTATCTTTGTGATCATCTTTAATCAGCCTTTAAAGCTACTGTGCACCAGACAGCCAAAATACTTCAAAGGGTGAAATTTGGAGGCTCTAACTTTTAATCACCTTGTGTTAAGGTATATCCATTCCTCACTTAATTCCAGTTAAATTCCAATTTGTTTTATAAGACATGGCTGTAGACTCTGCCTCTGTGAAGGGGAGAGTGTATCACAAGAAAGGGCTGCATTTTATTTTTAAATATAGGTGATGAGGAAAGTGCCTGTGGGTGAGTCTAATATTTGCAATGCAGACTGTAAATGTTATCAACTGCAAGTGCAACAGCTTAAAAACTTTTAAAATGTTGGCTGGAATTTAGTAGGGAAACTATGAAAGGCATTTGTTAAAAAGGTATGTTTTAAGCTTAGGAAATACATACCTCTAGCTAGCACTTATTGAAAGCCAATTGCAGAAATCTTTCCCAACTCGAGACTAACAAAATTCCTTAAAGTCAGTAGTTATCTGCCATTTACAGGGGTACAGTGTTGCTTTTCTACTTCAGTGACTCAAAATGCAACATCTCATTAACTGTACAGAATAACGGGTCTGTAACTGAGCATATTTCAAGTGGTGAGACCCATAGTTTACCCCTAGGACATACAATACAAAAACTGTATTCTTGTGACTTAACTCCAATGTAGAGCATACACACGCTCTTATTATGTCTCCCTGTAGTTTCAAACTACTAAATGATATTTCTTCCATTTGACATGCATTTTCCTTCTCAAGTGTCCCCCATTCATTTCTGAAGATGGCTATTTATAACATTATTACAGTACAAAGAAGCTGAATTCAAAGGCAGTGCTTGATTATGTGGGTGCAATATAAAGAGCTTAAAGCCTAAATACATTCTCAGTGGAGTCAGTCAAGACTACAAGGAGATAATATCAGTATAAAAGGCCCCCGTATTGTCCCCTAGGGACCTAAACCTTTAGGGAGCCTTGAAACAGAGCAGCGTTGGAGAGGCAGGAGGTCACAGTCAGCACGGGAGGGTAACTCTTACCTGGCCAGCTAACATCTCATAGAGCAGCACTCCATACGCCCACCAATCCACAGATTTCCCATAGGGCTGGTAAGCAATAATCTGTATAATAGCAAAGAAACAAAAGAAAAAACACCTATGTTAACTAACACCCAGTCTTGTGACGTATTATATAAATAGTGACATGCAGAGATGAACATATTTCCTTGAAAAAGCCCAGAAAGACAATCCTGAAATCCTCACTCCAGCTAAACCACTGGTTTCAGTGGGAGTTGGACTGTTTTGCAAATGTTAGTCTAAACCTGCCTGTGTCTTTTGGTTCTCTGATATCTTGGGAAATGTGGTCTTAAGAGACCTTGGGATGTGCATCTGAAGGCAAAGAAGGAAGTACAGCAGCACAATGTAAGATACAAGGCAAAAATGTTATCCATCCATTTTTGTCAAAGCTTGAAATCATGAGACTCAATTTACAGATTATCAATAATTAAGCCTTCTTTTCTTTTCAATATTTATATTTTTGTTCTGCTGTAAAAGGAATAAAAACTTAAGAAAAGAGCAAAACCCTGAAAAGCTCACATACATTTTCCCAACTTGCACGATTAAGATACCCTTAGTATGAAGCTAGATACCAGCTACACCAAAGAGAAAGGGCTTTCTGCTGTTCAGCCTAATGGAAATGTCAAGTATTTTGCATCCTCTGGGTTCACATCTGACTCACATTGAAGCACAAATTGAGTTCTGACACAACGAAAGGCTGCAAGTGCCAACAGCACGCAGGTCCCCTCGTGCGTCATTTTCTTTAATCGAGGCCTCTTCAGAGATCAGCGATAATTTATTTAAGAGATGCATTTGGGCATGCTATAGAGGAGTTTTGAGGTGCAGACGTTCTCTCAGATCTCCTTCTAAATAACTGTGAAGGGATATTATGAATCATGAAGGGACGCAGGACATCCCAGCCACTGTCCATCCACGTCGGGGAAGGCAGTATCAGCCCCTCCAGCCCCAATGCTATCGCTCCACTAGAACGAGCAGAGAACTGAGGCAGTCATTACTCCATATGGGCTTGCATTTATTGTCCTGTTTGCATGCATTTTTATTCTTCGTGAAACAACTTTCTAAGAGAAGAACATGTTACATAGCCTAGATATTTTTTAGTTGTCTGAAAGAGAAGTTGAACTGGCAAGTTTTGTAGTTTCTCAGGAAAAGAGTGAGTCACCAGTTCAATAAAGCAGGACTGCCTGGCTACCAAATAAAATTATAGTCTCTATGTGAATACGTTTTTCACTGGTATAACAGCAGCACATGAATTAAAAATTACTGCAATGTTTCTAAGCAAAGGATTTCAAAATGAATTGCACTTTGAAATATATTACACAACCAGAGGTAATAATAAGATTCTCAACTGGAAGGTTCTACCTAAAGGCAATCTTTATTAGTTGTCTTTTAGCAGTCATATGGACATTCATTTCATATTATAGGGGTTGACATACTTGTTTATTCTCCCTTTAATTTCTATCACCAGTACGTTCCCAGAGGTCCACTGGAATCATTGTTGCTTCTGAAAGACCAAACACTTTCAAAATTTTATCCAGAAAAAATACTGGCCTTTACACACAGAAAACGATAAAACATTCGAACCTCAACCCTTCTCCAACAATCTCTCCTTGCCTTATGGAAAAACGTATCAGAAAAAAAGAGGATGTTTTTCAGAAGGTCATTAATTTATCGGGGCAGAACACTTTGTACAGTAAGTGCGCTTCATGTAAGTGGTTTTGGTAGGAACAGTTTATTTCAATTAGCAAATGAGAAAAAGATGGATCCATAGCACTGAGAAAGAAAATACTGCTACACCGTCATGGTTCTCATCCTGGCAGTCAGGTCTGTCCAGGAGGCCACCGGCTTCTCTTCCTATTGTGAAAGAGTTTGATGGGATTATTGAGGAGAGGAAATCTTTTCAATATGGCAATGCAATACCACAATATGAGAGATGTAACAAAGCACGGACTCAGTGACGCTGCTTGTTTATCCAGCAAGAGGTGAGTCAAGATTGGGCTGTTCTCTAAATAGCATTCTCATCAGCAAATGTAATCTGTCCCAATTAAATCTGCCTTTGTGAGGGAACATCAAGCAGAATCATCAAGAGAGGTAGAATTAACATGAAAACAGCTCCCACATTTAACCTAACATACGGTCAGAGTCATTAAATTTTTGTCCTATCTCATTGGCTAAAACATTTATTTGATGCCACATGCCAAGATCAGCAGAAGCATTTGACAAACAGACCAGTGCCCCCTCCGAGCTGGCACACACCTCTCTTGCCCGGACGGGATGCATGATGGAAGAGTGGGATTTGAGAAATAAATATGGACCTTAAGTTCCACTGGGACTGGAAAGGTCCCACTGCAAAAAAGTCCCACTGCAAATGCAATGAAAACACTTTTTGTGTTGAACTTGTTGCAACGTAAGAAAAGGTGGTATTGTCAATGTCTGCTGCTCTACCCTGGAAGTTTTTTCCTTTCATCCTAATTAAATACACCCAGTTTGAATCACCAGCTTAATCTTGGTAAGGGTATGATACAAGTGAAACACAGAAAAGCAATCTGCCACGTTCACTCACCAATCTGCGTGTCATGCACGGAAACCGGCGGTTATACTCATGATATTGGGAGCTATTCAAAGCATTAATTGGAAAATGTAAACGAGAGGAAAGAACGCTTACTTCAAGGAAGGAATTACATGGGGGAGGAAGCAGATGAGTTTTCAATATACAGGCATACATGCATTGCTACCAAGTCAGCAAGTTCTATATGTCATATTTTCAGTAGTTCCCTCCTCCT
This sequence comes from Phalacrocorax carbo, assembly GCF_963921805.1. NCBI lineage: Eukaryota > Metazoa > Chordata > Aves > Suliformes > Phalacrocoracidae > Phalacrocorax > Phalacrocorax carbo. The sequence goes on from NC_087528.1 coordinate 6,147,144, forward strand.
TATCCAGAAATCATCATGTATTACCTCCCAGCTGCCGCACTCAAAGCCATCATTGGCTGCCTTGCAGCAGCTGCCAATATAATCCTATATGCATGTACAAATTTTGGTATCTTTTAGAATAAGTAGGTGTAGTAACTAGTGATAGGATGAGAGGAAATGGCCTCAAGCTGTGTCAGGCCAGGTTTAGACTGGGTATTAGGAAAAATGTCTTTACTGACAGAGGATGTGGCCAGGCTGGAAGGGGTCCAGAGAAGGGCCACCAAGATGATCAAAGGACTGGGAAGCTGCCATACGAGGATAGGCTGGGAGAGCTGGGTTTGTTCAGCCTTGAGAAAAGGAGGCTCAGAGGGGATCTCATCACTGTGTACCAGTACTTAAGGGGTACCAGTACTTAAGGGGTACTTACAAAGAAGATGGAGGCTCCCTTTTTACATGGAGTCACATGGAGAGGACAAGGGGGAACGGACACAAGTTCCTCTTGGGGAGGTTCCGACTGGACACGAGAGGGAAATTTTTCACAGTGAGGATAGTCGCCACTGGAATAATCTCCCCAGGGAAGGGGTTGACTCGGCCACGTTGGACACCTTCAAGAGTCGTCTGGACAGGGTGCTGGGCCATCTTGTCTAGACTGTGCTCTTCCCAGAAAGGTTGGACTAGATGATCCCTGAGGTTCCTTCCAACCTGTGATTCTGTGATTCTGTCATTCAGTCAGGCACTGGCACAGGCTGCCCAGAGAGGTGGGGGAGTCACCATCCCTGGGGGGGTTCAAAAAAGGTGTAGTCCTGGCACTTCAGGCATAGTTTAGGAGGCCTGGGGGTGTGGGATTGGGGTTGGACTTGATGATCTTAGAGGTCTTTTCCAACCTTAATGATTCTATGATCCTATGATTCTATGACCTTCTGTCCCACTGCAGTGTGCAGAGCAGACCCACAGAGCAGTGAAGGAGTTCATGTGCCTAGGAATGAAGATCTGTTCCCTCCCCCAGCTATGATGTCCGCTTTCTACTGGTCAGGGAGGAGTGGAAAGTTGATGGGACTCTTCCCTTCCCCTCCTCCTCCATCACCAATTTAAATGATTGCCTTTTTCGTCTCCTTTTCATTTCAAATGTTCCATTTTCCCTACCTATTACTGTATTTTAAAAGCTCTGTCTTTTCAGATGCTGTGGATTTGAGAGTTCAGGAGGAATTTCTCTCATCAAGCCAAATTGGCAGAGGGATGTTGATTGCTTCCCCCCCCCCCCCCTTTTTTGCCTCTGAGGAAGGCACAGTTACGAGCAGGACACAGAGATTAATACCAGCAATTTGTAGGAATGTTTAGATCATTGCAGCTTGCAGCTGGTAGCCAGTTGGGATGAAAGGATTATATCCCAGAGGCAAGAGAGAAAGTCTTCTGTGAACATATCTTACGTCTACTGGAAAAGTTAAAACTCAGTTATTAAAAGAAATAAATATTACTAGCACAAGAAACAGTCAAATGCAGACTCTCCAAACCTCTGCAATACCTGTTAGCCTCCCACAATCCTGGCAAATGCAAGGTTAGAACTTAAGGTTTTGAGGCTATTAGATGGAGAAGAAGGGAAACAGAGTTTCTAATTTAAATTCCTCTGAAATTCCAAGTCAGTGCTCTAGCTGCCGCAGGGATGCTGATGGTGGGGTTCAGTACTGCACCACAGGCACAATCCTTTCCTGATAATCCTCTTGACATCTATCTCCTTCTGCCTCTCTTGACTGGTCAAGGAAATACAAAATATTAATTCATTTCACAGCTATTTTACCACTCTGACCATAAATATTTAAGTACAGCACATCAATAAATATTCTTTACTAGATAAGCACTTTCTGCCTGACAGAAGTGGTCAAATCTGGGATTCTACCAGTTTAATCTCTGCACATTTTTGAAATTGCATAGGATAAAAAAATAATATTAATTCTAGTGCGTTATATACCCAATAACAAATGCTAACTTTTCCAATCATTAAAAAAGGAAAGCACTATTTTACAGTACACCAAAGTGTGCAAGTCCATTTTGCTGAATGCAGCACCATAGTCCCCTGCTTTTCTGTCTGGAGATCATATAATAGAATCATAGAATCATTAAGGCTGGAAAAGACCCTTAAGATCATCAAGTCCAACCACTAACCTATCACTGCCAAGTCCACCACTAAACCATATCCTCAAGCACCTCATCTACCCTTCTTTTAAATACCTCCAGGGATGGAGACTCAACCACTTCCCTCGGCAGCCAGTTCCAATGTTTGATAACCCTTTTGGTGAAGAAGTTTTTCCTAATATCCAACCTAAACTTCCCCCGGTGCAGCTTGAGGCCATTTCCTCTCGTCCTATTGCTTGTTACTAGGGAGAAGAGACTGACCCCCCCTCACTCCAGCCCCTCTCAGGCAGCTGCAGAGAGCGAGAAAGTCTCCCCTCAGCCTCCTCTTCTCCAGGCTAAACCTCCCCAGCTCCCTCAGCTGCTCCTCATAAGACTTGTTCTCTAGACCCTTCAGCAACTTCGTTGCCCTTCTCTGGACACGCTCCAGCACCTCAGCCTCCTTCTTGTAGTGAGGGGCCCAAAACTGAACACAGTACACGAGGTGCAGCCTCACCAGTGCCAAGTACAGGGGCACAATCACCTCCCTGCTCCTGCTGGCCACACTATTCCTGATACAAGCCAGGATGCCATTGGCCTCCTTGGCCACCTGGGCACACTTTTTTCACAGAATCACAGAATCACAGGTTGGAAGGAACCTCAGGGATCATCTAGTCCAACCTTTCTGGGAAGAGCAGAGTCTAGGCAAGATGGCCCAGCACCCTGTCCAGACGACTCTTGAAGGTGTCCAACGTGGCTGAGTCAACCCCTTCCCTGGGGAGATTATTCCAGTGGCGACTGTCCTCACTGTGAAAAATTTCCCTCTCGTGTCCAGTCGGAACCTCCCCAAGAGGAACTTGTGTCCGTTCCCCCTTGTCCTCTCCATGTGACTCCATGTAAAAAGGGAGCCTCCATCTTCTTTGTAAGTACCCCTTAAGTACTGGTACCCCTTAAGTACTGGTACACAGTGATGAGATCCCCTCTGAGCCTCCTTTTCTCAAGGCTGAACAAACCCAGCTCTCCCAGCCTATCCTCGTATGGCAGCTTCCCAGTCCTTTGATCATCTTGGTGGCCCTTCTCTGGACCCCTTCCAGCCTGGCCACATCCTTTTTGTACAGCAGGGACCAGAACTGCACACAGAGCTCCAGGTGTGGCCTGACAAGTGCTGAGTAGAGATAGATGATGACTTCTCTCTGCTGGCGATGCCCTTTTTGGTGCAACCCAGCATCCTGTTGGCCTTCTTGGCCGCAGCAGCCACTGTTCGCTCATGTTGACCTTTCTGTCCCCCAGGACCCCCAGGTCCCTTCCCACAGAGCTGCTCTCCAGCCAGGTGGATCCCAGCCTTTGCTGCGCTCCCGGATTATGTTTTCCCAGGTGCAAGACCTTACACTTCTCCTTGTTGAACTTCATAAGGTTCTTGCTGGCCCACTCTTCCATCCTATCCAGATCTCCCTGCAGAGCAGCTGGCTCATGTTCAGCAGCTGTCAACCAGCACCCCCAGGTCCTTCTCCTCCAGGCAGCTCTCCAGCCACTCCTTCCCAAGCCTGTAGCGTTGCACGGGGTTGTTGTGACCCAAGTGCAGGACCCAGCACTTGGCCTTGTTGAATCTCATACCATTGTGTGAAGCCAGCTAAGATGTCCCTGTATGGTCCTTCCAGACATGTTATCTCTGAACTCTGTCTGCGGGTAGTTCATGTAGAGGCAGCGGGGGCTCCTTCAGACCGCACTAGAGTCACAACTTTATTTCCCAAATACTAATGAAAAGAGCTAATTCTCGATGTTTGAGTGCAACACACTCGCAGGACTACTCTACTCTAGATACCTTCAATGGTTTATGTAGATGTAGCTCATCTATCTCCACCCAGCAGGGAATGCTACTGTGCAGATGCATCCTCATTATAATGTATTATAAATTTATAAATTTTAGCCCATGGAAACATGCTGAAATGCTCCTGCCAAGGAAAATATGAACCTTACTTTGAGGTTTACCACAGACCTAGTTAGCAATTTGTCAGTCACAATAATGTCTTCAGAAATGAAAGAAAATCAGCCAACTGAAGAAAAAAATATCTGCTCGTAAGGTAACAGAAGACTGATTTCCTCCCAGTTACTGAATGCTTTGGTAAAAGGTTTATTTCTTTATATGGAATTTCCAAATAAAGTAAAATAAATCATTCCAACACTGACCCATATTGGGTATTTTGGCACTGACAACACGTTCTTTGGTATTATCTGGCACAAGACTATTGCCACAGAAAGGACACTTCTTAATTTGTAATATTGGCTTCATTTATGTTTTGACAGGAAAAAATGAAGTACAGCTCTGGTTGTTCTGATACCCTGCTGCAAGCAACAGCAATTTGTGAGAAAACAAGGTTTTATAATACACAATATTTCACTCTGAAAAGCACGAATTAGCAACTGGAAAAAAAAACAAACTATTTTTCATTCCAATTTCACAGAGATGACAAAATTTACCTTAGACAGTAATTTACTTGTCCATGTATAAATCTCTCATATTCCAAAAACATTCAATTACAGCCAGAAATGTTCCAGCCAGAGCTGCCTCTTGCCCAGCACTCAGCGAAACACTGAGTGTCTTGGATCAGCATACAGCCTCTTGTGTTGAATTTGCAGCCAAACAAATCAAGACTCTTGAAAGCTCAGTATGCACAAATACCAGATTTTAATATCCAGATATTTGAATCAATTCCAAATCACCACATGTGCTTGTTTTTAATGTTTTATACCCAAACTATTGAAATACAAATCATATCCAGACTAAACCCCTTAACTCTAAGCTCATATTTATCACAGTGCTTTAAAGCAGAACTATGTTTCTCACGATGACATTTTCGGTTCAGACCCACTGCAGTTAGGTTCGTGTTTGTGGTTTTCAGTGACTTGAATGCAGCACTGGTATCACCAAGTCACAGAAAACTCAAGGCAAATTATGGATTTATTATGTCAACTCCATTCAAACCCTGATCTTACAGCTTTGATGAAGCTTTCAACAACTGGAGCTTTCCTGAGATCAGGAGCAGTAACTCACGACACCTGTGTACCATTTGTAAGACATGGCCTGGGAAAGACTACAGTAGTGTTGCAGGGAGGTCAGAGAAAAGCTTCAAGACCTCGTGAGTCCCTTCCCAAAAACCGATGAGTGGTTTGTGATTTCCTGAAAATACCAAACAATCATTTAGATATTTGTATTTTGGCAGTTGTGTAAACCTATGGTGAAAGACATTAAAGAAGCTATATTTGCTCCCAATAAAATGTTTGCTGACCTTATCAACAACCTCAGCAACACCCATGAAGTCTCTATGACTTCATGAATTGAAGCACAAAGTTAGGCTAATAACGTTCCAGGCTACAAATCTGAGATCACAAGGTGGTGATCCTGCTTTTTTAGTCTTTTGCAGTGTGAACAAAATCTGCACTGATCTCATAAAAGGCTAGGTTTTCAATCAACTAGATATTTTGAAAAATAGTAAAGTCTTATTGATAGTATTGTATTAATTCACAAAGTTATTCAATATACCTGCAGAAGTATAAATGATACCATCCACAGAGTATCCAGAGTTACAGCTATCAAAACTTGGTGCTGCAAAATGTGCGTAGGGACAATTTCCATTTGAGAGACTAAAAGTTTCTTGAAATGGTAAATATTTACCTCTGGTGCAATGTAGTCTGGAGTGCCACAGAAGGTCCTGGTTGTTACTCCATCTAACATATGCTCTTTGCACATTCCAAAATCAGCAATTTTGATGTGTCCTTCTGAATCCAACATCACATTATCTAATTTCAGATCTCTATGAAGAATCACAGTAATTTAATATTATTAATGTTTAGGATCACCTAAGACCAACTTATCTACTTCTGAGTCTAGGTGAGGAATATGTGTAGCTATCTAGGGGGCAGAGGGGACAGTCAGCACTCCAGATGGAGCCAGGCACCTCGCTGCAGACACAAGGATGACCGTAAGCCCTGAAACTGGACAAATAATCAAGAGATGGATGTATATGACCATGAGCACATTCACACTGAGACTTCAGAACGTGTAAAACTATTAAACATCACACAAGAATGCACAAGATCACGTTTTACATTTTCAAGCATTTTCAGCTGGGCAGAGCACGGACATCAGAACAGCTCATTAGAGCAGTGGCTTTGGCTTACAGCACCCCAGCACCAACACACCAAAAAGAACATTACAATGATGGTTTTTATAAAATATTTTTTAAAATGCATTGAAACATTAAAGAAACTGATCTTTTCAGGGTTTTAAAAATAGCTCAGAAATTACTTATGTCAGATTATACTCACCTATAAATAATCCCTCTGTTATGGAGAAAGAATAACCCAACTGAGATCTCAGCTGCATAGAACCTGTATGAAAAAAACCCAACAGATTTCTTATTGCCTCATGATTTCCTTCTGACAAAATATTTTGGAAATTCATCGTGGCAAAGAATTATAGTATAATAGCATATAAAGTGTATATCATGTAGTGTGTGTATATATATATAAATATAAAAATATATGTTTCAGGCAGATGACATAAAAGAAACCTTACTTCAATTTGACTTTAACAGACACATCTTGAGTATTTGATGATAAAATAATGCAGAATTAAAAATAAAAATTGAAAATGCCTCCCTAGACCACAAAAAAATGGTGCATCTGGAGCACTGCATTTTACTGCACTGATCTGAATCTGCCTGCAAAGGTCATTATCTCTGATCACATATCAGTGCTGAATTCAGGATGCAGCCCAATTTACATTGCAATTCCTATGGCATGAAATAACTTGCAGAAATAGCTTTCCTTTACACAGGCTGTTAATGGATTAATTACAGAAAGCTAATTAAAATGATTACCACATAAAATATAATTGCTGAATGTGGTTAAAGGATATATAACATTGATGGATGTTTGAAGCCAGTTGCGGTGGAGCTGTACAAATTTTATGCAAGAAGATTATTTAAAGATTGGATTAATTTTTAGGCTAGCATAAAGGAAAGGAAAGCTTAGTTCTGAAACACTTGATCAGAGGCGTTTGTGAACGTGTGTGCTGAAACACGCTCCACAGGCATAAGCTGTCATAAAGCACCGTAGCTTGCAACGGGTGTTGCCAAGGTGCACTAGCTGGCAGCCAGCGGTGATCTGACACCACCTAGACTGTATTTAGCGAGTTGTTGAAATTTTGCTTTGTATCTCAAATACCTATATTTAGAAGGCCTCTCATTTAAACACGCCCTGATTATTTAAATTGAAATGAGAAATTATTTTAGCTGAATTCTTAGTTGGTCACACTTGATTTTAAAGTTTCATTGGTAAATGATTTATGAAACACTAATAAATGATGAGATGTTATAAGCGTGACTAAAATGGTACTGATACGGTACTGAATGGTACTGAAGTAGGATCACAGAAATTCTTACAAGTTATACATTGAATTTATCTTGTATAAACTATAATTATATTGCAATGCTGAGTCTAGTTGTATTGCCTTTCCCTATGACATGAATTCAGACTGAAATGTTCTACTTCTTTTTTTATATTTGCTTTTAAAAACAATACCAGAATACCAAGTAACATCTTTAATTTCCTGTTGCCTTGTTTAAATTCTTGTCACTTCTAAAGTAGGCATTGCATGCCTTTGTTCGTGCTGTATGTTTTGAATGAAAAGGCGTAGCTACCTTTGGTCTATGTGTGCAAACAACATTTTCAAAATAAATTTCAGCTTTTGGGCTGAAGGAGTCCAGCCTAGTCTTCATACTGAAGCTGGGAAGATGCTACTAGATAGCATGAAAAAGAAACCTAATCCTCTTACAGTATAAAATTAAGATGATTAAGAATTAAGATGACGACATGATTTAAATACATGAACGTGAACACTCACACTGCTTGCGGCTCCTTAAATTTTCCTACTTGCTGAATATGATACATGAGATCACCACCATTCACATACTCCATAACAAAATACAGTCGGTCCTAGGATAAAGTATTAAAGGTTCACATAAACACATTAGAGAAAATATTAGATATGCATTGATCAGCAAAAAAAGTCACTAATATGTTATTATAAAGCTTTTAAGATTATTGGGGCTGCTTGTACATTCTGGCAAAATTGATATATCAGGAAATGGAAGTGAGATGTTTCCTAAAACCTGCAAGAGTAAGTGACGGATGAGATCTGTCTGGATTTGCCAGTTTTAGTGACGCGCTTTTATGTATTATTTCTTTACAATGGTTCCCAGAATAATTCACATGCAGTTCTGTCTAAAAAATCTGCCTCTCTAAAAGTAAATGTAAAAAAACCAAAGATGGTTGAAAATCCTTGCTTTGAGGCCATTTCTAATCCCTCCGAATAAGATTTCCTTTGGAAGGTAGAAGATATTAAAAATATATTATTTTGATTATTATGAAGACTCAAGACTAACAGTCGTTGTAGGCTTTACAAAATCATCTGGAACCTTTACAAGTGACACTAAGTTGTTTCTTGCAGGAACATATGTCAGCCAGAAGACCACGGCAATACGGTATTTTGGAGGGAGATTTTTTTGCACAGTGAGGACTTTTAAAGGCCATGTCCAGGTATCTCAAATCAGACATGACCATAACATATTTGAGTTCACTTAAGTAATATTTTTCCTACCTACTGACCTTCAGACAGTAAGGCTTGAAACAGTAGGTCCGTCCCCCTGTTTTCAGAGGACTAGAACTGAGCTCTTCCAAGTGACTTCACTAAGAACAGTGTTGATACTCAACAAACATCTTTGATTTAAGATGGGTGATTTTGGCCACCTCACACTGAGAATTCTGGTGGACAACACTATGGCAGGTTTACTTTCTGCAGTCATAACATGATTCAGACAGCATGTACGATGCATTAATGGTCTTCCTCCCAGTCAATGAAGACTGATTTTACTTCAGTTATTTTGGACAGAATCATTATCCTGAAGTATCTGTAGAAAAGTTCTGATCCAACATTCTGATGAGAGATTGACTCATTGCTAAGATGCTCCAGTTCAATCTCTACTTCCTCTCTTTCCTTCAGGAGCGTGCATTGAAAAAGAAAGTCTCTAATTGCCCAGTAACAAAATTTTCAGCACATTAACACGCATTGAAAAGCTGTGATTTCCTAACCTGGGTCCAACAGACAAGCCATAGGCAAAACGTTTAATTGGCCAGATTGGATTTATAAAATGTAGCTTTTTGTATGAATTGCCTTATTGTAATACCTATGGCAACAGAAGCTGAAAGCACTAACAAAAAATAGTTTTTCCTATGGTCACAGTTTATGCCTTTTCTGCTCCTTCATATACAATTTCTCATTTTTGTAGCTAATCTTAATCCTTCAGAATATTTCATAGCAGCAAGTGCAAACCACTCAACTCTTAGGAAGACATTAAGTAAATTAGGCAAAGGTGTTAAAGATTTATCTAGGCCTTTATATAGCTCCATTGCTCTTGTACATAATAAAACAATAAAATTATACTGTAAATACTAAAAACTCCAACTTTTTTGCTCATTCCCCTTAGTCAGAAAACACTAGACATTTGTACTTTTAAGATTTTAGATTTAAAATGTAGTTGCTCTGAAGAAAGATAAGAATAAAAAAAGTGGTTTTTCATTTACTGATAACATTAAGCTTTTTGGTTACTAATGAAGTTATATAAAGATAAAGAATTAAAGGGAGATATAAGTCTATTTCTCACTAGGACCCCTCTTATTACAACAATCTTTCTACAATAAGTAGAGACAGAAGAATATTTTAGAAAGCAAGAATTACCAAGTGCAATAGTTCCCAGATTCACATTTTATTGTGTTTATGTCCACAAATTTGTTGCATTCCGGCCATTTTCTGCTCAGAGATTTGTAGATATTAAAGAGTTTGAAAATGCCTCTAACAATACAGACAATTATGCTGTGAAATGGTGGCAGGATGGCGTGGTTTGTTTGTGGAATATTACAATGGTATTACTTCCAACTAGCTGCCTGTTATGTCTTTGGGTTTTTTTTGGTTTTGATTAAACACCATCAACAATGTAAGTAATAAAAGATATTGAATAGTTGAGTGAACGAACAACAACATATGTCCTTTCATTGCCCCACCCCTGGGGCACTGGTTCAAGGCCATTGTCTAAAGATGGCTACAAGGTGAGACAGGCAGAGACTTGATTTCTCGTCAGTGAAGACCTCTACCCAGCCTGGAACATTTGGAGCCAGTTCACTAGTGTCAGAGCGTATCCATGCCCACTCGGCAAACCAAAAGCACACTGGTTGCCCCTTGTCTACCACGCAACTTTCCATGTCACCCAACAGACTGGTATGGTGCTGCGGGATTGCCAAATTCACCTGCGGTCTGTCTCTGGAAGATGTTTTGCAATATAGTGCAGAAATGTCCGCTCTGCATATTTATAAGGAAGGAAGGAAACAACCCCAGTGCTTTCCTCTGCGCCAGGGGTGCCAGAAAACTAAATTAAATCCATCAACATTGATTCATATCTAATCACGTCACGGTACAACAACAGCCATTAAGACTTTTCAAGAACTGCCCTCAGATCCTTACGAGTACTTACGAACATTCGGGCATCTGGGCTTAAGGCTCTGACAGAGCAAAGCACACATTATTAAATTTATGAATTTTCACAGTGGTCTGCCTGAATTACTGTATGAAGAAAAATTTTTAAACCTAGGTTTTATACTTAAAATACAAGTGGTAATTACATGCGGTATCTCTTTCTTCACCATTTTCTATGTGCAGAAGCTGTGATATATAGGTTGGATGATAATAAATGTCATTGAACTGATAAAATCCATGATCATATAGTATGGAAAACGTCAGGGTGGCAAGAAAGACAGAGCTCACGTACAACTGTTTGGAAACAAGAGTGAAGCTGTGTCAGGAATGGTGGTTTATCTTGCAATGCCAGGACTCGTTTTTCAACCATTGTACATTCAACATCATCATCCTGAATCACCACATCTTTTTTCAGTATTTTGATTGCATAGAGCTCCTCCGTCCCCTTCCTGTCTGCTAGCATCACCTGCACAAAGAGAAACAACAGGGTGAAAATCTTCCTACCTGCCAAGGAGGGAAGGTGACTCATACGCCCGAAGATTTGTGTAGATGGCAATCCAGCTTTTCCTTTTATCGGTATAGACTAACTTGATCAAAACTCCAAAAATACCATCATTACTCACCCATTGCATTGAGCTGTACCAGTCATTTCAGGCAAAGCCTGTGCCAAAATCCTCTGGTTAATCGCAGGCACATTGCCAAAGGGCTGATTTAAGTCCCAGGGGACTTCTTCAGTAAAGGGCACTTTATCATGTAAGTGGTTGTTCAAACAGACAGAAAAATAGCAGTTCTTTCTTTCAGCTAACAGATTTCAAATATATATACTATTCCTGGGTTTTGCCCAATATTCAGCCTTACCAGTGTTGGTGACTTCCAGAACTGGCAGAGTGACCTAGGTAGTAAAGCCAGAAAAGCAGACTTAATTTCCTTGAAACTGCCAAGAAGTGAGGACCTAAAAGTCAGCAACTGCTTCTTACATCCTGCCCAACAGTCTGAGTTTTTTTAATTTTTATTTTTCAAGAAAACTGCCCAGTCATGACTGAAGCCTGCCAGCCCTTAGGGAATCACCCTACTCCATGTTAAGAAATCCTCTCTCAGAAACGCACATCCTTTTGACTCAGGATTTGGCTTCTTAGAGAATTATTCATTCATTCTTCCTCAAGAAAAAAAAGAAAAAATAATGAGAGCGGAATAGTTATGAAGAATTCCTACCTTCCCGAAGCTCCCCTTTCCAAGAACCATGAGAAAGTTGAAATCTGTCAGCTTCACCCTGTCCAGATTGTTGGATGGCACACTTGAGTTCTTGTCTTCTGTTGGAGTAATGACTTTGTTACCAGCTGGCCCAAGTTTGGCTTTCTGAAGAACATACGCACACATACACACACAAAAAGAGGAAAGTAAGAAGAGTAGCCCATTTTCTTGGCAGAATGGGTCACTGGGTGAAGGTTAGAATTGGAGATGACCACATTTGAGGCGGCATTCCCAGGAGAAAGGCTGCATAACAAAATTTGCACAGACACAACTTCAAAGACTCATTCCGACAATACTTTTGACATTATTGAGTGAATTAAAGTGGAAAAAATGTGTTCATGTACAACCAGATAAAAGCAAGTACACTTATCTGGTTAGAAGAGCAAAACCAAAGCAAAAACCAAAGCCAAAGAAAAAAAAATCACTTATTTTCATGCCAAAAGCAGGCTCATCTGTTGTTTTTGTTCTGAAATACAAAAAATGCTTTTAAAAGATCATGCTATAATCTACATAGGGTATATTAGGATATAAACAGTCTCTTCAATACATTCTCTTTTAAAATGTAATTCTTAAAGGCACTGCACAGCAAGAGTTAGGAAATCTTTGACATGCATTAAGAAAAATAACCTACATTAAAAGAAACCAAAACACATGAGAATTAATGCAGATGAACATGGTCACTTTCAAACTAGCATACAATCAACTTTGATTTTCAATCAAGTGTTGATCTGGAAAAGGAAGGAAGGGAAATATTACATACAAAGGCTCTGCCTTCGTAAGACATTCTGGTTTGCAGAAGGTTGCAACGGCCTCAGTATTTCATATGAGACACCATATAATTGCTCAAGTAAGTTGCATTTCAAATCTCCAAGTTAATAGAAGAGAAAAAGTAAGACTCACCAAAAGATAACGCAGGCTATAACATAATATCCCTCTTTTTCTCAAAATAATCCCATATACCAGCAGAAGCAAAGTCAAGAAGATTTAATAATGCTTTGGGATATAAGTGCTTTCTCCCAGCTCTCTAGTGTGTTGGTGTGGTAAAGAATCTCTAATATGGTTAATTTACTTTGTGCCATTGACATATGCTTGTCATGCAAGGATAACTACTTCTCTCACTGCACCACGAAAGGACAGTATTTGCATGTTATCACTGTTCTACAAATAAAGAAAATTATAGAAATTAAAGTTTATTCAAAGTCACACAATAAACCACCTTAAAAGCCAAGCCTGGCCTGGCAGATACCTTTGGCAGCCTCACTGGAAACTGGAAGATATAAACTTTCCTCTCCCCAGGCAAGTTTACGATTGAAAGAGACAATTCATAGACTCCAGCCCTCTGCTACTGCAGGCAGTGAATGTCAAGTAATCCTCTGATAAAATAAGCACACATCACCTGAAAAGCATATTAAGATTGGATGACTCTTCCTGCAACTTCATATATGTAGAAAGGCTTATACCCTGCCACAGGGATATGAATTTTGGCAGTTTTGATCTCTTTGGTTTTTATTGCAATACACCACTATTATTACTTGCTTGCATGAAAGCAGCGCTTGGAGATGCTAATCAGGATCATGTGCTCTGCAAACATCAGGAACAGCTAACCCTGGGCATCAGCCTAAATCCCCGATTCTGTGAGGGATGGCCCTCGGCAGATCTGGCTGCTGGGACAAATCCAGTGTCTGTAACGGAGCTCTTCATTGGGACAAAGCTCCTTTCAAGGCCACAAGACAAGACTGAGCCCTAAGCAGAACAAGGAAAAAAAAGAAAACTCCTAATATCCTTTGTTTGTACAAGAGGAAGACATGGTTTAAAGGAGCAGCTTTGCTGACCATGTCTTTGTGATGCTCTCGCATATGGGATCTCAGATAAAAGCTCTTGTGATACAAGAAGCAATTTCAATATCCGCCTTTTCATCAAGTAAGGGAGATCCAAATCAGGCCCCAAACGGAAAACACTAGTTTTCTTATATTTTAAACCAACAGGTTGTTGGCAGCCTGTCTGAAAAATGTATCATTTGAAACAACAGATGAAATTTTGTTCCAAAGCAATTTGTTTCTTTGGGTACAAACCCGCCGTTCAGGCAGGGAGTGTTTTCTCAGCGCTGCAGTCCCAGGCTTCGGGGAGTGAACAGTACTTTTCCCGAAAGAAAGAGCGGCAGATTCATCAGCAGGCTCCTGAGCCCTCTGCTGGCTCCCACAGCTGAAAGCACCCGCTCGCCCCAATCAACTACATGCGATATGAAATTGTCAGGACCTGAAGGGGGCATCTTAAAATAATATAAGGGAACGAAACCAAGGCCCCTCTGCACCCCTGCAAGAAAATGCTTACAGTCAATGAGCTGGAGACATGCTCCTCTACTTCTATTTTTTAATCTTTTTAAAATTACACGTGGCTCTCAATTTGGTAATTTCTTTTTTCATATGGTAGATTTTCAAGGAGAACATCAGGCACCTCCTGTTCGCTCAGGTGGGCTTCTGTGCCATCTGCTCCAGGTAGGTGGCTAATGCAGGCAGCAGCTTATCAGACCGTATGTCAGCTGTGAGTGATCCATGGTGACGGGAAGGTGACAATCCCGGTTACCCCACCACTAGTGCTGAGCTATCTCAGTGCATTAGCCTGGACGCTGTTATGTGTGAAGAGAGAACCCTGTTGCAAACCATGTGTAAGAAAACATAGGAAAAAGGCATCTGCAAAATGCTGGAGAATGACCAGGCAGGCTCAATGCAAGTACACGGACCCAAGTGGAATGGGCTAATGTCCTTATTAAATTATCAAAACTGTACCAAAGGTCCGTATTTCCCATCAGCTCAGCCACCGACCGTTTGCTCATGAGCATGGCAAAAAAATCTTTTCACATTTAGCATGTGAATTCCTTTTGCTGTTTTTTGGCTTACGGTCCTAGTGGAAATATAGTGGGAATTTCAAAGCTGGCAAACATGTACTGGGAGTTTTGAAAAAAGGAAACAATGCTAATCCAAACCAAAACATTTCACAGATGATCCATTAAGAGCTTCCCAAAATACTACTCCAACATGTTTCAATTATGACTTTGCCTCAGGCATATCATTTTGTCGTCTTCTTAGTACTATTTAAAAAATTTTCCAGAGCTACTGGGCACGGAAATAAAATCAGCTAAACATGGTCAAGCCATTACAGATGGTACCTGTGCCACCAAGTTTTTGATGGGACAGCAAGACATCTTTACGAAATAAACCCTGAAAGAGCTAGTACTTATTACCCGTCTTCAAGAACTAGCTGCTGTGTCTATATTCCATGTTATTCAATTAATCCTGAAGTATAAACCTAAACCAAAATATCTCTTATAAGCTTCATGGAAGTTTCTACACTCAACAGAAATGTCACAACTCATCACCAATAACTCATGTTGATGGAAAGCCTTTAACCTTGCCCTTTTATTACAGAACTTAACCCAGAATATGGGGCAAGACAAAAGTATTGCAGAAACTCAACTAAGGACTTCTCGTTGTGACTAAAGGATTAGGAAAATGTCTTCAAATATCATAATTGCTTTATATTAAACTACAGAAAATCTAGAAAATGAGTGAACGTCATGCCTTATTGCAAGCAATGGGTGAAGACACAGGGAAACAAATATTTGCTTACAAAATTTAGTAAAGATTTGGAGCAAATACATGTGAAACGTGCTGGGCTCAGTGTGCATGTGGAGACAACCTCATTTACCCATATGCTGTGGCCATTTCCAGGGGGCTTCTGGCATCTGAGTGGGCCTTCAGCTCACCCTCTGGTTGAATATTTCGTTGGCTGCACCCACTGGAGTTGCTTAATGACGTTATATACAGTGCGATGACTTGCAAACTTTCTTCACACAGAGCAATGTTAATTTCTTGTTACGACCCACATGGGAAATAACTTGCTGAACAGTCACTTTGCTAGAAAAACACTTTTCCTCAGCTTTTTGAATACCCCAACATGTGGGACTGTTTTTTCAGGAAAAGAACGATTTATATATTTCAGATACTTCAGGTAGGGAACTACAAACTGAAACTACTGTTAAAATACAGTCAAGGAGAGGAGCACAATAAAAATAAATATACTAGAGAAAACATTACTGATGCTTTTTAATTTGCATAAATGAAATGTAAAAGCGCACACCGTTTCTTTCACTGTCACCTCTGCATCCAGGATCCCCCATGATTAATAGCTTTACTGTTTATTAGAAAGGAAGCAAATCTGCTTGAGGCTTATGCTCTGTTAAGGCCAACTTAAGCACTAAAATTAGGACAGGTTTTGGATAGAAGTGATTTCCAGAGCTCCTGGGAATGCTGTTTCAACAACAGGATTAAGCACAGAGGAATAAAGAGACCCAGGGCTCTCTTGGCTAGATAAACCGTGTGTAAGGAGAACAATTTGTGATGTAGAGCTTTGCACACACACAACTGAAGAGCTGGGCACTGGACGTGAGACACACGCGCAGATCCAGGCACCCAGATGTGATACCACAGAGAGATGCCTTGTTCCCTAAAGCCGACACTGTTAAACAGTGTCTTGCGCAGAACCACCATTTTTCTCTTGAAGCTCTGGCCTTATAAATAGCCCAAGAAATATATTTTCTCAGGCGCTTATCTAAACAAACTCAGTTTCTTGAAGAGGAGGTGGTTTTCTTACAGCTGGATATGGCTAGAAAAAAGGAGTAATATGGAAAATACCTGGACCAGACAGAGAGGTAGATCTGAAAGGAGGAAGAGCTAACCAGAACCACAGCCTACTGGCTCTGACGTAGAGGAAAATATATTTCATAGAAAGCAGTTCTAAAAGATTTACTTAAAATGTTCCGTACTATTTTAGGATCACTCATCCTTACAGCATTACAAATATCACAGTTCAAACCATTTTATTGATTTTAAACATTAGGTTGTTGGTTTTTTTTAACCATAGCAGGAATGCCTTAGGTTGCTTAAAATTGTCCACAAACTCTTCTACAATGAAGAAGTACTTTTATTCAGATTATTCTAATGCAGGGTTCAATGACTGATAATACTTATAAATCTTCTTTTACCAGTTGTAGAGGCAAAGCACAAAAACAGGTATTCTAATTTCTGTGTATCCACAGCCAGTGTATTCTCATAAGGTCAAGAACAGGAAACGTTTTAACATGTTCTCACTGAGCTCTACCGTGAGTTTTATATCTGATACACCTTGGATATTGCAGAGAGAAAAAGTCATGCAACCAACACACCCTTCCAGATTCCCGCAGCAAAACCAGCTTTGCAACTACAGAAGGGATGTTAATTCAAATGATCCATAAAAGTTTATTGAAACAGAGCAATGATATTTTGCCTCTTCTGACCATGACTAAAGTTGAAAATAGCAGGATCCTACTTGAAGCCACCTTTATTTTTTACGGATGTTAAAACTTGCTGAAGTTGAAGGCGGCATTCCAGGCACTGGATTAATTTTCAATTTACATTCAGACTGCTTGGCTTAATACCTTTGCTAAAAACACAATATTGTTACAATGAAGCCAGCTTGCAGCAAAGAAACCAGGAAAACAGTATGTTAAAGATAAATTAGTCTGCACTGGGAGCAGAAGAGTTAATCTTGAAAGAAAACAAGACATGCACATCATCTTACTTCCTCTGGGTTGGACGCACCTTATCTCGGCCAGTTCTTTTACCCTGAAACCACAGGTGAGACATACTTTATCTATTCAGCCAAATGTACTTCCTCATGGAGTGTTACGGAAGTTGCAGTGTCTTACACTGGAGGGTCCCCTGGAACTTGGTAGGTGCTTTTTGGGAAAGAGAGCTCAGGTTTTGCAGTAAAAATGTTTTCAATTTAGTTTTAATCTAAGTGTGACAATTGTACTTTTAACTAGATACGAAAAAAAAAGTCATCTTCAAAACCTAATGAGAGATGTGATGCAAAGAAGAAAAAGAAGTGATTCAGGGAATCGTAACCCATCATTGCACTCAATTTTCAATCACAGCAAATATTCTTATTGAGCCTTTTCAAAACTTTCTGACTCTTTACTATGAAGACAATCTAATAGGACAAAACAATAAATCTGAACGTTAGCATTTCTGTCTTCTAGTTATTAACTACAGTTCAGAAACTTAAAAATCACAGAGCAAAAATACTGAATTGATAATTTTTCCCATTTGCCAATAAATAAAATTTGTGAAGAATTAAAAGAAAATCTACAAAACTCACATTCCCACCCTCAATCTCTTTAGGGCAATGAGCTACATGTCACGTTGGCGCTTTAACCTCCTGTATCACTCACCTTCATTAATTCTCTTCTGCCGCTGTTTGCGACATTCAGCTCAGTAAGACTGCGTGTGTTCCCATATGGGAAATGAACGCCGGGCTCCCAAACTGCCCAGACGTGCTGCCACACCCCTCCAAGCACAGCTTCAGAAGGGCGAAACCCACATCATTTCCCATGAAAAAATATTCAAGCCAACAAAAGGCCTTGCAACACGCAGTTCACTAGAGGATGTATTTCTTGGTTGTCAAGGCAACTCGCTCTTAGCAAGTTCACAGATGCCCAGTGGGGAGATCTATTGGCAACAAATTTTCAAGAGGAGAAAGCGATAAATGAAAAACTGTTTAACAGATCCGCTGAATTCCCATCACATGTGCGGAGGTATATACACATACAGCACATGCAGCTTCTGTTTGGAAACAGCACGCTTATCACCACATTTCATCTCTTACTCATTGGCTCCACTGACACCTACCGGGAAATGAAATCAAGACCGTTGTTCCCAGCAGCGGAGCCTCCTTGAGACTCACAGCTCTGCTTCGCATTGCACACCAGCATCCTCTCCCCTCCTCTGTAGCAGATTCCACCTAGCACCGACTGCTTTGCCCACGCAGTCGCGTTCAGCCGTGAACAGCAAACGAATGATGTGACAACAGAGCAGCACTAGCCTCAGCCAGCATTGCAAAAAATCACAGTTTCCATAGCACGAAGGTCAGCAGTCTAAGGAGTGACTGAGCAGGCTTGCTGCAGGCTTTATCTTGTGTCCCAAGACTTTCTTGAGATCCGTGGAGCAGGAATGTCCTCCTGCCAGGATTCAACTCCTCTGCAAAACTCTAACAAAAAATCCCTGCTTCTCACACTGCAACAAGTTCTCACCAGTTCTTTGCTAGACCCCAATGTGCTCCTCAAATGTCACCAGGCGATGGAACAAGCCATCTCACGCTAGCCTGCCTTGTTCCTTATGTTTCTGTTCCTAATCCTTAAATTAATCTAAACCCACAGCCAAGCTGCAGGTAACACTTTGCCTCTGCATATCACTTAAAGAAATGGCAAAATAGATGGTGAGAAGCGAGGAAAGGAACAGTCTGAACAGTAACGCTCAGGTTGCACTGTTACAGCCCAGGAGGCTTTGGCTGCAAGTGTGAAATTAATGCTCAGGTAAGTTTATCGCTACCTGGACTCTACACAACAAGCATCAGAGCAGCTCAGATCTCAGACAAATTGTAGATGTCCCTGACAGAACTGGCAAAACTCCTACTAAGGACATAAAAAAAGAGAAACTGAGATAATTTATCAGAGTCTCAAGGAAGGACAAAAAGCCCTACTCAGGATTCCAGTCATGAAAGCTCAGTGGGGATTTTGATCCACAGGTTGAGCCATTAGCAAGCTTCTAATAAAGTAAATAAATCCAATAAATTTCAAGTCAAAATCTGGAGGAAAAAAACTCCCATTCACTGATTCTCCATCATTGTGGCAGCTTGTTTCTTACATTATTGCATTTCCAATTCCATGTAATTGTAGATGTTATGAAGGACTATCAATTTCCTAGTTTATACAACTTAATTACCAGGATGCTGAGAATTTGCAATGAGAAGAGTCCATTTCTAAGCCCCAGCAGGACCTAATACTTCACCAGAGTGAGTTTTAAGCTTAATACCATAACCTAATGCAAGCTTATAATTCATTAGCAGAGAGTTTTGTAGTCATGGAAACAACAGAGGAAGGAGAAAGTTAGAGCCTAAGCTCCAGATGATTTAGCAGCCCAGCAGCTCTACCCAGAGAAGGGACGGCACGAGCGTCACAGATTGGTCCAGCCTAAGCTCATGTCCTTGCTGTTGCAACTCAAGAGAGGGAAGGAACTTCCTTGGCCATTCTACCTGTTTCCTTACAAAACATGTGCTGAGCAATCTGGGGAGATGCTTTTGCATTAAATTCCTGTGAAACAGAACAAAAGACAGTTTCTGGCCCTTGTGCTTATTTTCTTGGCTTAACAAATTCTTATGAAGAAGAAGGCAACACATGGCTTCTTCCCATCTTACTGTGCATTCTCATCGATTCTTAACTCTCCTTTCAAGCACAACTAAGTAATGAACTAAATTACAGAAATGTATCGCACCAATGAACGACTACGCACATATCTGTGCATATAGAAAGGAGCACGCTGGATTTGACTGCAGCACACGGAAGATGCCTACACGAGACACGGCAATTCAGCAAGACACACCTGTGCCAGACACACAGTACCACAGACACTGCCAAGGATTCACGAGGTTTACACAGATCAATTTTCAGCCACGTATTCCTCGGTAAAATTGCATTCTAGCAAAACTTTACAGCGAGGAGAACACTGAAAACAGGCAAATAAGCAGAAAGCTGCACTCATATTTATTTTCATGATGGCGATGTCACTATGGCGAACTATGATACAATTAGTAAAAAATACAATACATAAAAATGAAGTAAAATGCATTTTTACTTCATTAGCTAAAAGTTGTTGAAAAAATAGAAAAAATTTCTTATAATTCCCATTGCTACTAAAAAGGCATGAAAGCAAACAGGATGTTTCATAAAAATATAAATAGGGAGCATGATAAAACTCTACCTGTGAGTTAAATAAAATATGGACTATTTTATGTCTTTACTTTACTTTTCCCCTCATTTCCTCTCCTCCTCCCCTTAAACGTGTGTCATATTTACCCTTTTGGTTAGTAATAGTAGATGTATTTAAAGGATTTGCCTGGAAAAAAAATTGTGCCATATGTGAAAAGGATTGAAAATGCCTCTTTGCAGAAAGCGTGTCCAAGAACACAGGAAATCCTCTCCTGAAGCCCACCTACGTGCTGTACTGCTTTGCTCTTCACATAGGAATGATGATATCAGGGTGTACATGAAATAATTTGAGTTACACATAAAAGAGGAGAAAGCAGCGTGCCCCACAAAGAGTTCTGGATGACCAGTAAAACTGAGTTATTCTGTCTAATGCTAGCAAGAGCTGTGTGTTTGGAACCCATGCCTCTTCTAACGCCTTGTAGGTTCACAACATCCGTGAAACAGTTTTACTTGGTGACTCGGAGATTTCCATGGGGGACCTTTTCTCTCACCTAGCATATAAAGTTGAGCATGATGGAGGCAGGTAATTACTGAAGCCATGGGGCACCTGAAGATAGAGATGAACTGAGCAATACAAAGGTGAGCAGAGGCAGTACTGGCTTTTAGAGCTGCAAATTATTAAATATTTTGATGAGGGGAGAAATTATCAGTGCCAGTTAAAAAAATCTTGAATAAAGGGCTGTATGAAAAACGCTATACTGAATTTTATCAAAATAGCAGCTTAATTTAATGGGTTTGTATCTTTTTAAATATATTCATACAAACAATTTGCATTATTTCATTTCTTTCAGGACTTGCTTTGGGACCTGTTCTGTGTTCTGTACTGACCCCTTGTGGTTTCTAACTCCGAGCAGAAATTATTTTCTCAAGCCGAACATGACACTGAATGGATGTTTACTTAGGATAAAGGCAGTAAGAGAATCCTGAAGGACAATACAACAGTTTAATACACCATACAGCATCTCAACAGAGCTGCTTATTCTGGGGGGTTTATAATCACATTCCCTATTAAGATTTTTGTTTAACTTTTTTGTGTTGCTGCATAGAAGTAAAAATGACTAAAGTACTTGAATAGGTGGTTTCTAAAAAATCCCCAAATTAGCCAGGCACAAGGTTAAGCATAGAAAACGTAGACATTGAAGTCAAATGGCTATGGAGGACAGCAGTTTGAAAAGGGGTATGTCTATCCTGAGAACAGGAGTTTCAGGGGATATTGCCCTGGACAATGGATGTCTGGCTGTGAGCAGTGAAATCTGGAGAGGGAAGAGCTTCCAGTTACCCATTTGGCACTGTCAACATGTTTAATCTGTTTAATAATCCTGTGGCCACCTGAGTCTACTTTGTTTTCTGCCTTTATTGCCAAACACACTATCCCCTGCAACAGAGCAGTATCTAACTAGATGAAATGTAATTAAAGCAGCTGCCTAGGAATAATATTCAAGAATTCTTGCAGAAATATCTTGTGATAGCTGTAATAAAAAACCCAAACAGCAAATATGATGCTAGAGCAGCAAATCCCTAAGTGCCAAAAAAAGAATTGCTTTTATATATGCTCCTTCATTTTTTAATTATGCAAATTACTGCTAATTTTCAATAATAAAAAAACCTAGAGTGTAGAATATGCTTTGAAGCATAAAACTCATTACAATATGGACAAAAATAATAAAATTCTATTCTAAAATAATCGTTAAAGACTTCAGTTCTACTTGATCTTAGCACAAATCCCTGTGATCAAATGCAACAGCTGTGAAAAGCTGCAGACTAGAACTGATTTTAAAACCTTGGGATTCTGTATCCAAGTCTTAACACGCTATGGAATTATTTAACACACAAATACACACACACACAAAGACGAAGGTGTTTCTGCATGCTGTTGTGAAAATAATCTATTTAAATATACGCCTTGCTGGCAGAACAAAAGCAGCATAAATGAGTGATCCTTCTCAGTATCTGATAATTTCATAAACAAGTATTTCTGCTGTTTGACCTTGTTCACAGCATTCTCAAATTTGCTATGATATTATAAAATCATTTTGCTGCATTTTACTGGTTTCCAGCTCAGAAGTGTTACATTATCATCAGGAACACAGCCTTCCTTCTTCATCTGCTCCTGCTGTTTCCTTTCAGTTCCAATCTTGTGAACTTGGGAACAACCTCCCCAGCAGTCCCACGTAAACTGATTACTTACAAATTTATTTCCAAAGACATGCTAACGTCAGTGGTGATTAGCTTGCAGAATGCAGCATGCAGTGACGCTCCTGAGCTTAGGCTAGTGATGCTAAGTCAGTGTCAGCAGCAAGCAGAACTGGGATTTGTAACAATTTAGAGAGAAAAGACAGACAATAAAGAAGGAAGCATTTTTTCCATGAAAAAATTGAATTCTTGAGTCTCCTCTTCACATCAGAACAGACCGCCAACTGTCTTTGCTGGAATTCATGTTTACAATTCACAAGGACTAAGCGTGAATTTTGCCTATGAAGCAGCAGCTGTAGGGAACTGTTCAGCTCTTTTTTTAGGTGCACTCCTATGGTGAAAACAGGAATTGACCAAGGACTTTTGTCAGTTTATATCAGTGCACTTCAAGGTCTGGATTTTACAATAAAGTGACAACATGATGTCAGACGTAACTTCGTATTTATCCCAGATGCATTTTTTCAGGCTGCTTTTCCTCTGGTTTAAAATACATTTAAACAGAGAAACTTGCAACTTCCCTGCATTAAACAAGTTTCATCAATGACACCACCATATGATTTTATTTTCAAATAAGAGGTGCAAAGGATTGAGGAAGGGCAGTCCTCTTCTGTACAGGCTTTTCTGAGGTAAAGATACCAGATAAAAAATCAAGGTCAAGGAAAAATAAGTTACTGACTGCATGACAAATGATTACTGCATTAGGAAATATCTGGCAATGACAAATGGTCTTATTCTTTGTTTTTCCGGTTCAGTATTGAAACATTTGGTAAAATCATGCATTAATAATATAAAGAACTCTTCAAAAATAAAATTTTAGTTTTAAATTAAGTCTTTCAAGCTTTGAGCTATAACATGTAATGTGCTGTAGGTCAATTTAAATTGTAAAAATACTATCTGAAGATGATAATGGCTTCAATAGCCTTTGATAGATTGTTAAAAGAGTTTACAGCACAGGAGCTTCAAATTTTACTTTAAATTGTAACTTAGGCAGTACATGAAACAGAAAGTGTGATTTGTGTCAATAACCTTTGCCCTAATAAAGAAGGTTAACCTGTTAGCATAACATGCAAATAAGAAGTCCACACATGTATGTTCTCAGTGCCGATACGTATCTTTTATGGCAATAATTCAGTGATGGGGTGATGAATGAAAGAAGTAAAATGGGAAGTAAACAGGTGAATTGGTATTTCAGGTATCAGAGCGTCTGTGCATATGGGTAATACCTCTTATGATATAGTATACTCCAACTAACGTATAGCAAGATATGTAGTATATTATATCATAAAACATGCATGCTGTATCATATACATTTATCTATTTAAATACACAGTGAACATGAGCGTTGTTTGATCTGTGGAAGTTACTTAAAGTTCCATGAGTGTCTTTCAAATTAAAGATGCACCATTTTCCAGGAGAAGGTGGCATTCATTTAACTAATTCCTTCAAAAGGAAAGGCACGCTGCATCTGCTGAGGCTTGATGACCCCTTTTTTGTAAGTAAACTTCTAATCTGGGGAGTACTTTGTGACAAATCATGGGAGAATCATACCTGAATTTTTTTTAACCATTAGAAAATCTTAAACTGGGGAAAAAACAAGTGCATCCTTAAAACACAGTGAGAATGAAACTATTTTAATAAACTTCAAACATTGGTAAAGACAGTTGTGTGAAGAGAAAGGTGTAGGAGAACACCAAGGAGAAAACTACCTTGAAGAAGTGGATATTTACATGACAGTCCTGGAAGAGACAGGAGAGGGAGAAACACTGCTTGGTTAGTAAAGGGCTTGCAAAGCAAAGCAGCAACAATTAGTAGCAGAAGTAAACAAATAAAGACACAGCAGTGAGAATACAGAAACGGACACATCTGTTATGCAGGGAAAAATCACAAAAAATAAACTGTGGTGTTATCGCCCTGACAGTAAGGAGCGCGGTACAGCACAGCACAATGAAGGACAGGTCTTCACGCCACTGCTCTTAGACGTTAACCTCGGTCTTGTACATAACACACACACGCTTCATGCGTGAAACGTTCCTCATGTTGTTCAACCATTGCAATGTATAAAGCTAAATGTATGTATAGATGAGTGTTGTCTGGGCTCTTAACGACTACTGAGCACTGCAGAGAGGTGACAGCACAGAAGTGTGGTTTTGGTTTTTTTTTCCTTTGTTTTGAGACACATTCAACCTTTATATAAGGGATAAAGAAATCCCTGCTGTCAGTATGATTTTCTACATACGTTCTTCACCTTAAATCATAACACATAGACTAAGAAAAGCCTTACAGAAATCACAAGCTGATATGAACTGAGACCAGAGATGTGTGTCATCTGGTTAAGAAATTTCAAGTTCTCTAGTTTCAGATATGGTGAGAGGATGGGAAACCTCCACATAACTGCATATGGGAATTCCCCATACTGAACTATAGCACAGAACAGATGGAGTCATCTAACAGCATCTCTATAATGCTGCAAACTATTCTCTAATGATTAAATATGCACAATTTAAAAATAGGAATGAGTGCCACGGCCAAAAAAAGCAGCTCTTCTTTTTATATCTCTATATACATACCGAGCATGGATTGATGTGCCAGTGGTATTTTGGCTGGTCATGATTTCGGTATAGCTTAGTGTTTGTTTCCTGGAAAGTAAATTTAATCTTTTCATTTACAATTTGAAGTTGCAAGGTTATTTCTCTTTTCCATGTCACCTTTGCTGAACCGCCTGAAGTTACAGTTATTGCTTCAAAATGGGAATGCATACTGGTTAGATACAGCTATGACAGAGATTGTATCTTTTATTTATAAAATCTATGAAAAAAAGAGTAAAGTAACTGCAGTGTAACAGCTCTGGGGCAAAAACTTCACCATCCTTCAAAGACTTAAAAGAAATGTTGCCTTCACAGCCCTTACAGAACTTTAAAAAGAGACCAGAAGAACTTAACTCACAAATTAAAATTACAGGCTCCTCCACAGTTTTTTTTTTTTTTTTGGAATGAAAATATCATATTTAATTAGAAAACTCATTGGGTTCTTAAGAAGCTACTAAACCAGTCCCTGGAGTCTTCTGCTAAGGCCCTGGCTATGCAACTGCAGCATATTTACCCAGCCTCCAGCTCAGAATTAAAATTGCTCTAGGATGTCCTGGCCATTGATTAAAGGGAAGAAAGAAAATGACCTTTTGACCTACAACTGTTGTGAATATCAAAAAAATGACAGATTAATGCAGAAAGTATTGTCCTCTCCTTTCTAATAAAGCAGCCAGAAACTGCTTAAAAAAAATAAAACTGAAGTGAGTGTTAAAGATCTAAGAAATGCAGTACCTGCAGTGAAACACACTGGAATTATTTACTGATGTCAAAAAGGGACTAATAAATAAATGAAAGAGGTTTCTTCAGCATTAGACTATAACGACATCGAAACTCACCAGAAAACTTTAATCGTGCCTTGAAATCTACGGACATTTTCAAATGCTGTTTAACACCAGCTGTACTGCTGCAGAGATCGTGTAAATAAATATTAGCTCTGTATGCAACAGATCCACACACAGGCTGAGATAGGTTACTTGCCCGTAAATTCACATCTGCCCAAGGATTAACACACAAGTTTGGTCAAACGAAACACTGCCCTGCATACTGGAGGAGTTTAGGAGCACATTAGAAGCAGAAATATCTACAGCTCCTGCGTCACTGGAGAGGTTCTAGGTATTTATAACCAAGCCTGACGGCCAAGCACCACATTGTCCCTGTTCTTCTATTTAAAATGGTAAGGCATTTTAAAAGACATTTTATTTAGGAGTATAATAATGGTTATGTTTAGAAGCACTGAGGTGTCACCAAAATATCACCACCCACTGTACACTTCCGATTTTCAGATGCAATATCTACCCTGTTCTGAAGCCTGTTCCCTCTCTCCTTATGTTTCGATCTGTTTAGTCTGCAAAAGGAAACGACAGGTCTAGCTTCTGCATAGCCTTCACCAGCGATTCCACTGGCACAGAGCAGCTGATAACGTAACTCGTGTAACGGCAACCTGAGAAGAGCCAAAGCAACAGCACGGGGTGCCCAGCCCCCCCAGCTACAGTCCTTGGGAAACACTGCAAAGCCGGGCCACGTCACTTCTTGGCAGCAAAAAGAGCCCATCAGGCAACCGGACAATAATGAATGAGAGCTGCTGCTGGATGGTTTACCTAGTAGCTGGATCAATCCCAGCAGGGGGAGACTGGAAATGTAGCATACCTACCACCAGTATGGCCACTTTCCCTGGGTACACTGCCTGGCCTTCCCACTGGACACAGGTTTGTGGATCTGGCCCGCAATGCTGACTAATAGAAAATGGTACCTGCTTTTACTAACACCGACTAGCAATAATTGTGCAGAAGTACTTATCAGAATAACGTCACCTTATTGTAGAGGGACTTTGTTATTCGCCTAATTATATGGAACGGTACAAAACTGACAGCTGTGAAAAGCCACTCACACCTGATGCCTCAGCTGAGATCTCGAACATAAACACAGCTGGAAGCGAGAGGCCACAGCGGAAGATGTGGATGTGCGTCCCCAAGGGAGCACCTCCCGAGGTCCACGGGAACGGTCCTGCATGGATCCCCACGGTGGGGACAGTAGCCTGAGCTCTCTCTCAGAAACTGAGGGAACAATTTTGTTCTGCTGAACTCCCCCCTCAGAGAGCTACACTAAAGGAAACGATTAGAACAAAAGAAAATGTCTGTCATCTTAAGAGTATGTGCCAGGAGGACCGTTACACATCGTCCCCACAGATGCCTTAAAATGAAGATCATATGAGCAGTAACCAATTCCCTCTAACGACTTGCTTGGACCTCTTCAATTACCAAAGCTGACTAGTGCCTCAGATTGCTCCCATCACTTAATATGCCTTGTACTTGGTAAATGCATCCACATGTAAGGATTATAGCTACTTTGTTCTTTTTAATTAAAAAAATCATTGATGTGGACCGTAAAAGCTGCTTTATTTTTAATAACATTTTCTGTGATGGTGATGTGGAAAGAAGGGGACAGACAGAATAATTAACCAGCCTCCTTTTAAACCAGTATTATTCTATTATTATTCTAAAATTATATTTAAATATCAATAAGTGCTTTACTAAGCAGCAAATTACTGGAAACTGGGCTTAAAAAAACTGAAATAACTTCCTACAATAGAAGTTTTAGAACGTGCACATTTCCTTTCCCCAAAGAAAAAAATCAGAACTGCTCAAATCATAACCAGGGATGAAAAATACAGTAAGGATGCGCTATTTTGATATTCTGCTATTTTCTTTGGCTAGCAAAATACTGTAACAAGAAAATAAGTATATAGCAAATAGTAGATATTACAGTTAAAAGACTCGCTAGTTTGGGTCCGTGGAGCTGCCTGGGACTGTTGGGAGTTCCCATGGCAACCTCAGCATGGAAATTATGGAGCAGCTACAATTATTCTGAGTATGCTTGTTGAGGATGGAGTTTTGTTTTGAGGCGGCCACAAATAATGCTATTCTGGAGAGAAAATTCGCAACCAAAGACTAAAACCAAATGAAAAACAGTGACA
This sequence comes from Phalacrocorax carbo, assembly GCF_963921805.1. Lineage (NCBI taxonomy): Eukaryota > Metazoa > Chordata > Aves > Suliformes > Phalacrocoracidae > Phalacrocorax > Phalacrocorax carbo. Next base: position 6,175,682 of record NC_087528.1, read on the forward strand.
GATTTTATCCTGCCTCCACTTCCTACAGGAGTATATTTTTATCTCTAAATATTAATAATGATGTATCATCTACAAAACACTGAAGACAGATTTGATCATACTGCTAAATGAGCAGAGAATTGTTTCGTAAGTTTTGGCGACAGGTGAAATCCAGAAAATATGTAGATTCATTATATTTTGTTGTACGGAAAATACTGTACTGCACCTATGTATAAGATACCTCAATTTCTATATACCGGACAACTCCGTATAGATAATACGTAGATGGCATATAAAAAGAAAACTCCTTGCAATAAGATCTAAAAACACTTAGCGAGGTCACTGCATGATTCCAGTAATGAAACCACCGCCCTCCTCAAGTCTTCTCTTTCTTTTCCAAATTTGGACCCATTTGTTGGATACTGGGCACAAGTCAGGTGTTCATTTTCAACTGGTTTAGATGCGGCAGAATGGGCCATGAAGAACTTTTTCTCATGACAAATAGTTTTTACTGTTCAATTACGAATGTAAGTGAAGAGAATGTTTGACTCTATTATTTATTTACTTATTTATAATCTCATAGAGCTATTTTACAATAGATTTACATTGAATAAATGACTTAATGAAGCTGTGCCAGAAGGTCCAGTAAGTAAAGCGGCATACCAATGAGATTTGTGCAACTAATAACCGTGTTTAAATACGAAGTCTGGGTTGTTAAAGTGGAGTTAGAAGGATGTGATAGGATTGTGTAAACAGTTTGAAATCAATGAGAGCTTGAGGCCAAATCTTAAAGATGTGTGTTGAACCTGTTGACACAGGAAGATACTTTAAAAATTCTCATTGATTTAAATGGGAGGTAGCTCCTAAGTGCTCTTGGAGATTCTACCGAGTGCATTTCTAAACTTTACTCAAAACAGCAAAGTCAGTTTTAAGAAAGTCTTAGACGAATTTTTTTTTTTTTTTTTTAAGACCAGAAGCTGGTTTTGGATGGTTCTCATCTTTTATAACTCAAAAATATTCTTTCTTAATATTAAGCAATGAAATTCTCATACTAAAGTGTCTCTGTACTTGTATAGCTTAGGTTTGCATACAGCTCTTTACTCCCAATACCACCGTTATTCGTTTTAAGTATTTGATACTAGTAGTGCAATATTTTTGTAGAAATTGTTGTAATTTTGTGCTCAAAATTAAATCAATGTAGCTTAAGATATCAATCACACTGTCATATATCGAAAAGTAGACCAAGCACCACAAATGTGGACTTGATTAGCAAGCACTCTGAAGTTACTCATTTCTATAAACTGATAAATGAGAAGGTGGCCCAGTATGACCTCTGGGTCTATCTATATTCTTTATCTTTCTGACAAATACACACCCCTAGTAAAATGGCAGTCAAGACCTGCAATCTTCTTCCTGTAAGGTTGCAAAGCTGATTTCAGAACAGTGGGAATATTCGTTTAGATGATGTCATTACATCACAAATAGCTGCATATTTCTCAGTGCTATCTACTTGTTCCTTAGCATAGGGTACCTAAAATAAAATGACTATGTAAGCCAAGATATAAATGATTAAAAAAAAAAAACAAACAGAAAAGATTATCAGAGTCAGCACCACTTACGTACCGTACCAGAATAGCTAATAAGTTAAATACCACTATTCAGACATCTGTGCTGTTAATTTTTATAAGCCTTCACTGTAATATCCCTTGAAACCAAGTAAGAACATTACTTGGAAGGTGCTGCTTCCCTCTGTTCCTTCTCACAGTCGTAAACTTTGAGGAAGAGTAAGAGGTTGACCCTAAACCCTTTTACCATGTAATAATGCATTATACTATCCCTGGTCTAGTTACAATTACATCTTTTCTTTGGCTACCAATATTCCCATATATCATCCCTAGGTTTTAAAACTGTTCACTGTGCAACTTTGTGAACGATATTCCTGGAGACACTGTGTTCACTGAAAACCTATTCCGTTTCCTTGATTAATTCAGACCATCAAAATAGCATCAACCAGGCTACTTCCAGAACAGGAAAAGCCTCAAATACACAGTGCTGAAGCTGAACTAATTAGACTTTGAGAGAGAATAATTATTTCCTAGGCAGAACTGACCCTATATGAAGGTGCTGTTTCTGGGTCCCAGTCCAGTAGCTTTATATGACACAACCTCTCAGGATTTCTACTCCATGTCATTGCCGGACATAGATAAAGCCAGACTGTTCATTCCATAACCTATGTATTTACAATAGGCTGAAGAAAACAATCTAAGAGATTGTAAATTCAATATGCAAACATACTGCATATAGTATCTGACATCTTAAAAGAGACAATTTTAGTGACTTGTTTTTGTGCTGTCTGTCCTGAGAAAAAACAGGTAGATTTCTATACCTGTACCATCAACATATACATATCCACCCAGTTCCAGACTCTGTATACTGCACAGAGACATGTAAGGGGTGAAAGGAACTACTTTTGAAGCTTTTCTTTTTAGGGAGGATAAAAAGTAAATACGATCTTGAATAGAAAATGACCTAGTGCAGCAAAATAAAATCACACTGGTCAGATCACAACCGTAAAGAAAGGAAAATGGAATGGAGATTCAAACACTTCTCAAATGTGTAACAAAAATCATAGTTCATGCTGCAGACAAAAGTACAGTAGCTGATCCAAATGTGTTCAGAAGAAATTGATGCACCTTTTCTTTTTCTTTCTTGAAAGCTGAATATGTGCCGTTTTTCCTCACTTTCTTGGGTTAACCCATCTTTTATAATAACAATGTAGAGTTCTGCCTGATGGTGAACATAAAAAATTGCCATTTCAGGTTGAAAGGAACAGGCGTAAGTGTCTGTTTATGCACAACAGGTACATTAATACTTTTTGGATAAACAGCTAGACTAAAGTTGTAAATGTTCAACTAGAAAAAAGAAAACAATACTGTAGATTGGAATATTTCAAATTCAGTATTGTGTATGCAGCTGGAAAGAGTAGCCAAGTCAGGTGAGCTGAATCCAGTACAGCCACCAGCAAAACACCTCCCTCCCCAAACCACACCTTTCCTGTGCCCGGGTTGAACAACCAGAAGGTATTTTGCTGTAATATCAGCTGTAGCTGTCAGAAGAGGCAGACTTGCTGGCTGAGTCTGTTCGTTAAGCATGGTGCGACCATGCTTGTGACTACCAACCACTCCCATGTGCACCACAGAAGGCAAGACGACTGTGAGAAGTATCGCTTTTCTTCAGTGTTTCTTTTCAGTACATAACCACCAATGACTCCCACCCTTAGAAATCTCCATACCCATGTTAAAGATATCAGAATTTCAGATGACAACCCTCTAACAAAGGTTTTAAGGCTCCAAATAATCTTAATTAGCATTGTAAATATTTTCTTAAAAAAAAAAAAGCATTTGGTGTGAAGCATCCAAAGTATTAAAATATTGTTGTTTCTGAGAATTTCATTTGTCAAATAATGTAGATACTCATGATAATGGCTGGCAGATTTTGCAGCAAGTATTAAAAGACATTGAAATTATTACATACACTCAACATAAAATATTTTAAAATACCGACTTATGAGTGTCATAGAAGAGAAGCTGAACTGTCAGAAAAATGATACCACTACTGAATGGAACCATTTGGTCCAACCTTCGAGAAATGCAAAGGCACATACTGCTGTCACAGGCAGCAGAAATAGTAGTGCTCTAATATATACCTTTTAACAGGCTTTTTTTTTTTCTTTTTGGTAATAATGTGAAAAATGAACACCATATATATAGTTGCACCCAAGCGTGTTTAACCCTCACCTCAAACTTCTGCCGGAGCTCTGCATTTCCATCTTCATCAGCATCTGGAATTGGAACATTATAATATTCACCTTCTTCTTGATTCAGCAGCTTGTACCTGGGGAACATTTGAGAAAAAAATGGTGACTTCACAGATTTGTTCCTATTAGATTTAAAATCTGATTAGTTGTTTGTGTGTGGTTTGAATCAATGTCACAGATACGTAAAGAACTGCCTTCAAAGACCTAAAGCAAACTCAGAAACAGAATATATTTAACCTGAAGTTAGGTCTTTAATCCCAGTCTGTCTGCCCAGACAGTTCAATGGACACAGAAATTCTTCCCACCCACCCTGTGATATGATGGGAGACACCGACCCTGAAGAACCTTTGTCTCCAGTGCTTCTATAGCCCTAAACAATTGCCTTTGATGTAATGGACTTTTGAGCAGATGTGATTAGTTCTCCCCCTAGCTTGGCAGGTAATAAGATGGCGTTTTATAAAATCAGTTCCCATGTACTTGGAGTTTGCAGAGCTATATATAACATGATACACTTAGTAATGAATATATCATATTTGAGATAAAAATAAAATTCGTATCACAAGACTATGTACACAGAATTGAGTTTGCAGCAGATCTTCGCTCCAGCAGAAGTTTCATGAACACCACAAAAGAAAAGCATTCTCTCTCCTTTGTTATATATAGCCTATGCTTCCTAGGTATGGTTTCATTTTCAGTTAATTTATAGTCCGAGATACAGTGAAAAGCTCCAAAAAAGGTACATTTTATTCGAGAAAAATACTGGTTTTAAATTTTTTGTGATATATTCTCTCCTTCTCTCTTTTCAGAAACTCTTACCATCCACTGGCTGGCATTTTCATAAGCTCTGACACCCCAAATGAAAGAGATCCCATGAAATCATTTCTGGTTGTTCGATCCCAGTCCCAGACCTCTACGGATAACCGTCGATCTTTGTCTGTAGGTTTTAATTTACTAAAACAGAGAGAAATAGAGGAGTTTTCAATGCAGCACTGAAATAGATGATTCAATACATACAAAGATACTACATTAAAAGGTGTTAAACTTACAATGTGAAGGACTCATTCCAGTCTGGATTCAGAGTAGAACGGATGGTTTTTGTTTTTTGTTTACTTTCATTCTTAGGATCTGGGATGAGCTTGAGTTTAACATAAGGATCTGAAAGTCCATTTGGATCCATGGGAATTAGGTTTTTTGCTTCTCGCACTGTCAATATAAACCACAACTAATTTGTATAGGATTACAAATCACCATTAAGAAAGCAATAGCATGTCAAACCAGAGCTATTGAAACATGTTGACAAATAAAAAGAAATCAGACATGAAACCCACTTGTCAGACTTGTCATGGAAGAAACTAATTCTTGTGAAGAAAGGCGGCACTTAGAGATATGTATAAGAACGGTAGAGAGAAACGACAGGAAAGAAGAGCAATTCACAGATGACACGCAGCTCCCAGGCAGCTCTTCTCCTGCAGTGGAATGATTAAATGACCAAATCCACCACTATAAATTTTTAAGTGGGTAGCAATTCTTTGTGCTTTTATTTCCTGATCAGTCTTAGGTTATACAACTACAGGACTATCAGCCAAACACTATAAGGACAAGAGCCAGATCACAACAGATTTCAGAAGATCAGTTATTTGATACAATCGCTCATTGGAAGGTATCTAACACTCAACTTCCCTCGGATTCATGGTTCTTTAGTTGTCAGATGGAATCGCTGTAAGCATCATGTCATGAAAGCAACCAAAGTAAAAGTGCAGAGAAGACAAGTTTAACTTCAGCTTCACAAAAATGTTAATGTAGCTTCTATTTTTACAATGTCAAAAGAAGGCACAAAGTGAGTTAATGCATCTTATGTTGCTACCGATTCCCAAAGAGCGAAAGACAAGAATAGTCAGCAATCTGCACAGGGTGCCACTCCCCGCAAGGCCACATCCCTGTGTGGAACGAGGCAGGCAACGGTGGGTTACAAAGGCATCTACTGGGGGCTTGGCAGCTTTCGGGTTTCAGTCACTGCAGCAACCGTGGGGTTAGTTAAGGAGTTCAGAAGTCACTGTGGGGAAGAGGAATATTCCAATGGATGAGCAAACACAGTACCTCCTCCTTCTTGTACAGGGCCAGCATAAAGCCCAGGTAACATTTATATACCACGTAGGGTTTTATTCTGTGTTAATGGCATTCAGCCATCGGCTTCTACTGAACCTCAGAAGAGGTTAATTTTCCTCATGCTGTGAAATCCCATCCCACCCAAAGCGGTCATGCTGTGATGAACTGCAGTGATCAAGTGGGAGATGGGGATTTGGGATTTCAGAGCTCATAACTAGGCATCTCAAAACCTACTGGGAGCAGTAATCCTCTGGGCTTATTTTGGACAGAAAACAGTTTTCCTTTGTGAGATTCATGGTTTAAAATTAGAATTGTTCCTGGAAGGAAAATCTCAAGAAGCTTTGAGAGTGACGTAGTTCCTAGGGTACGAAGGAAGGCCAGCATTTAAGAGTAAGTCACTAGAGAGATTATCCCAGATTGCCAGTGCCCTCCGTTACTGCTTTCACACTGTCAGCATCAGAAGGGCTTTTTAAATTTATCTACCTAACTGAAGAAAAGGAACCTCAAAGGAAATTTAGGAAAGATCAACCCCTAAGTCACCTAATATTACTTGATGGAAAACATTTCCCACAAAAACTTGAACTTTAGAGTCACTTAAGAACTCAATCAGAGCTAATGCAAAAAACCCCAAACTTGTCAAGATCTTCAGCAGCCGATAGTTACTGTTTGCTCAAGGCACTCTCCTCCTTTTCCTCCAGATTTAAATGGCATTTTCATATTATGAACAAAAATCATAGATCTTCACAGGATTTCAACCTGTTACTTCCCAGCAAGGAGGTTGAAAGGCATCCAAGCAACACAGATATTTTATAATGTGTTGCTTACCTCATTATTTATAGAATAAGAAGAGAACAGTTTTCGGGCAACAGTCAAATGACTTGTAAACCAGCTAAAGTACATCTTTTCAAAATGTTCCTTATTCTCCCTTTAGAAATAAAGGCAGGGCTGTGGTGGATTGACGACTGTGCGCTACTGCTTCCGTAAGACAGAAAAAGATGGACAACGAATGTAAAGCACAGGACAGGTATTACTGTGCTTTACCTAAGGTCAGTGAAATGAAAGCTTGTGGTGTTGACAACGGCCTCATCATAACACAGGACTGAAGGTGATTTACAGAATCATACAACAGTTCTGTTCCGTTTCCTATACACCCAGTATATTCACAAGTTGATGTAACTAGCTCTGGGCTGACATCTTCCATTTACATGATGGAGAGCGTGGTTTAGGGCTCATAATGATTGTGTTCTTCCAAATGATATAACTGCTAAAGTAGTGCTTTAATGCAAATCTACTACTTCGCTGCTGTGGCATTTGATTCAAGCTGTAGAGGGAAAATTCTTAGGGCAAAAACCAGCCACTGCCACGGAAAACACGAAATTTCAAACAGTTTGACCTGCTCTGTTTATTTAATAAGAGAGTATTTGGTGTGGTAAAACAAGCTGGAAGAGGGAAATGCCACATATAACTGGCAAATAGCTGTAGGAAGAAGGCAGAGTACAGGAATGCAAGCTACTTATTTGGAACACGCTAGTTTATTTGTCAAGATAATTCTCATGCAGAACAGATACCTTGATGTAAATTAAATATTGAAATGATATCATGGCTGGGAAGGAACCACATTAACTTGTACCAACAGTTGATACTGATTAAATTAGTTTTCTTAAATGTGTTTTTTTTTTTTTTAAATGAGAGACAGAAAATGTTTATGATGTAAAATTTTAAAATAAAATATAATTCTATTCACTAACTATATTACTCAAATAATTGTACCAGAAGAAATATACTGTGTTTCAAAAGAACAGGACAGAAACAAGCGCCTGAAATGACAGAGCATGTCATTTCTAGTTTTCCGCAATCCCTGTACAAAGCTGACAGGGCTTTGCAGTTGGGGAAATGACAGCCTTCAGTTCAGAGGCGGCGTCTTCATCCGCATTTACTCCTGAGTTTGCCCTTTGAGGGTCTCTGCACCCAGTGGTCCACTGGAAAGCCATTCCTGTTTTCAATCCATAACCCCCCCATCCAATATTAAAATTTAGTACTCTGAAAGTGATCTTCAAATACTTCTGAGGAATAACAGCGATTAAATAACTTATTTTAATTAAATATTTACAATCCCAAAGGGACTAAGAACCATAAAGTGCATGAAGATAAAGCGACAGCCTTCAATGAAAATTGCGCTCTCATCGTATATTTAGTTTTATTTTGGTTTTTTTTTTCTTTTTTTTTTGTCTTCTTGGGTACAGCAGTTGTGGCTGCACTGCTACGTTTAGCACAAGAGCTATTCCTTCAAGATCCACGTTCTGATTTTTATTTCTATACTGTAGTTCGGTGTGAGGAGCAGAACTCTCTACATGTTCTACAGCTTCCCAGAAACATACAGTAGGAAGTTTTTCATTAAAATTCCTTGAACAAAATTCCTTAATTTTAACATGGCATCTTTAGACTGATCCTTTATGCTTAACTTCTACCTGGAGGTGCGCAGTGTGAAACCAAGCAGGATTTTGAGAAATTGGCTGGGTAGATGCCGAGCCATCCTCCGAGGCTCAGCTGTGGGGAGCTCCCTGGGGAAAGCCGTCACTGATTAGCCCTGATGCACGCTGCCAAGCCTAGAAAACAACACGGACAGCGGGAGGACCTGGCAGCGTGTGTAAGACTACTGCTTTCTTTTGCAGCAAACACAGAAAAAGAAAAAAGCCCTCTAAATACAAGAAAAAGAGAAGCTTAAAGATGAACTGGGAAGGAAAGATGCAACATACACTAAATACAGGCTGCCAAAGAAATCATTATCTCACTCCTTGTTTTAAGATATCTGGCCCATTTGTACTTTTATTTGCATAATTAGTACCCTTAGATAATTTTTTTTAACTGACATAGCACTTCTTCTCTTGAGGAAACAGCATGATGACACTTGTGCTAAATAGTGCTTATAAAGAATTACCATCTAAGTGGTCCATCTCTTTCAGGGCACCCTATTTTTTAGGAAACCGGTCAAGGTTCTCTAAGAGGGCTGACAGGAAGAAAAGATTTCCCCTCCCCACCAAAGACACTATCTCTTGTGCATGGCTGAAACAGAAAAAGGATAAATTAAAAATAACTCCAAGAAAATAAATTGACTTACTGTGACTGAATTCTGTTATAGCTGCAATGATAGCAAGCAATCTCGTATTGCTGTATAATTATTAGCTAATTAAACTCAGCACTGTGATAGAGATGTTACTCTAAGGTATAGATGGTTGAAGTGAGATACAGTTCAACATCACTCGGCGCGTAACTTGGACAGAAACCTAGAATATTACTTGCCAGTTTTCTGCCATAACTATCAAGCATGATAATGACCTCTGCGCTGAGCAAAGTAGCTGGTTAAATTTCCTAACATTTGTCCAGATCAGACTTTTAATGGGGACTGAGAGAACACACAGAAGAAAAGAGAGCAACGAGAATTATATATTGAAATTTCTAACCTTGTCCAGGTTTTCATTCTAAAAAACAGAAACAGCTGTCAGCTTGCCATAGGGAAAAAGTGTACCGTATTCCTCCTCACGGTTAATGAAAAGGAGATCATAAATGTTTAGACAGCAGAAAATACAGACTACTTGATGGCTGTCCTATGGCTGTTCTATTACGTACTACTTATAATCCAGCAGTATCCACCCAGGAGCCATGCCTAAAACGGGGACGCCCACTTTTCCAGGAATAGTATAAAGGCATAAGCAAATACAGAGCTAGTTCTTAGGTATTCATACTTTAAATAAATATCTAAATAAGACAGAGTGGGCTGGCAGAGAACAACTGACATTTTACGTCAAAAGAAGAAATTCAGGCCGAATTTTGAGGAATTCAGAGAGCGGATGACAAAACTGGAACTTTTTTCCATGAGACTGTATAGGTCAAAAGTTGCAAGCATATGCAGTTATGGATTTGTAACTTCCTGTGATACCAGCAAATAAATTTAGTCATGGGCATGAGTAAATAATTCGGCTTTGTTATAGCCACAGAAACATTTATTAGCAGCATGAGTTTACTCAGGTCATTTTCAAGTGAGTCACAGCTACCTTTCTCCTGAATTTCCAAACGTTGATAACAAAACAGATTACTAATCACAGCCACTGTTTCTTGCCAATCTTTCACTCCCTACAGGCAACTTAGATGAGCAGAAATCACTCAACTGCATGCAAATAGCTGCTTTTAGAAGAGGCTTCAAGTCTCCGATGGTCTCGTCTGACGAGCTATCTCGCAAAATGAAGGAAAAGGGAGACCTTTGTCAGCTCCAATGCGTTGTAAAGTTTCTGTCTTCCCACAATAAAGCATTAGTAAATTATTCCATAATTCTCATTGCTTCCTGAAGAAGGTTCTGGTACGGATTCCAGTGATCTGCCCAGCTTACAGATGACTTAGGCAAGTGACAGAGATCATCTATCCCCAGCCAAGGCACTTTCTCCCAGGTACATTACCACTCTCCCCTTAATCACACCTGATACTGAAAATAGTCTTTCTTCCAATTTGTGTACTTGTACTCTCTGTATGCAAAATCTAAAGCTGCCTCCAAAACTGCTCAGCTTTCATTAAAGATTTATAAGATTTTACCAAAGCTATCACTGAATGCTTGCTTTCTGGAGCTGGGCGTGACTCACATGTACAACTGGCTTCAAAACAAATCCTGCTTTCAGACAATTTCCAATTTCTATACAGTTTTTGGTCACTAAAAGGGCTTTTCAATGACAGACTTTTCTCTATTCCATAACTACTCCCCTGCCCAGCTAAACTTTCTTCTAATATCCCTCCTGAGACCGGTGACTACTTATTACACCCAGTTTCCTGAATCCTGAAAGATGGCAACGTAATGAATGTAGGCTACTGGAACGCCTGCATTTCACAGGTGATTTACACAAAAGAAATAGATGAGTGATTAATTTCCTTCCTCGAACAAGATGGAAAACAAACCTATATGTTGCATGACACTTTATTACTCCGTATTTATTAAGATGTTCTCTCCTACCAACAAAAAAAAGTACCGCCATCTGTAATGCTACTTAGTAAGTACTTGTGCCTGCAATATGTTCTCCCCTTTAAATTTCAACTGCAAGTCTCATAGGAGCAACTGTATTTTATTTTTAAAGTAAGATTACCATTATAAAAATTATCATCATAAAAAATATCTACTACTGGGTAGGACAGCTACTTAATAAAACGTAAGTCTTAACAATAAGTCTATAAGTCTAATTCTTATCTGTTTATTTCTCTTACCTAAATCTATAGCATTTTAGTTAATTTTTGTATGCATGCAGATGGCCATTTATGAAAAACTAATGTTTCTTTTAAATACTGTGCATTGCCTATTTCTTCATGGTAAAGTTAATTTAATGAATGAAATGGGGAGCATTCAGTTGCTACCGGGGCTGGCGTTTCTTAAAGACACAGCTCTTTCTGTAAAAAACGCAGCAACCCTGCAGATCCTGGGAGTGCCAGGAAAGAGAGAAGATATTAGTGAGACAAAACATGCGATTCACATTCTCTGAGACATTAAAAATGCCTCCCACATGCAAGTAATTATTTGCGATCCCTTTATAGGTATTTGGTATTAAAAGCTGGTCAAATAGCCAGAACATTCATACGTGTTCCCTTTTAAAGTCAGTTGCAGAGTATCGTGAATTACTGCTAACAAAGACAGACACTAATGCTGACCCAGACAATCATAAATAAAATTATTAGAGTTTGTGTGTGGTGGGGTCTTTTAAGGAAACAATTTTTATGAGAATCTAGAAACGTGCCAAAATTCTCTGGTGTGCCCCTCAAGCTTGTTTAGGCAGAGGCTCTTAACCCAGCTGTCCACAGCAAGCAGTGTGACAAGACATTAATATGCAGTGCCATAGGGTGGCTCAGCCTTCATACAGTCATAAATAATTTGAAAACCGTACGGTGGGGAGTACAGAACTCCTCGGGAGATTACTGTTGGAGAGCCTGCTGTGTGCTCCCAAGCTCTGCAGAGATCACTGCCAGGTTTCCTCCTCTTTTAAAAAACAGAAGCGTCACTGAAGAACAATACCAGATTTTCTGTATTCTTTCAGCTTATGAAAATACATTTAAAACCCCTGAAAACTCTGGGCTGTGTATATATATATTTTAATAACGTTTATGTAACCGTAGAGTGCATTAGCTGACAGCGAGTCAGTAACACCCTGCCTCTAAATTGGTGCCCGTGTCAGGAGGGCAGTTTGTTATTGTCAGCTGCTGTCAAATCCAACTCCCAGCAACTGATAGGTCACGGTTTAGGATCCCAATAATGCGGCAGCTTTTTGTATGTCAGTGCACCAGATGGTTTGTTTTTTTCTCACAAAGGTTATTGTTTACTCACTGTAAAAATAATTCACAAATAAAATAAAAAAATCAAACCTGTGATTCAGCCCCCTACAAACTCAGTCTGAAGAGCCCCAAATTATAAGATGGGTCAGCAGCTAAATGTAATAGTGACAAAACTTTTAACACACATCAGGAGGAAGAAAATTAAGTGCAAAAAGCATAGATTAAAAATAGCAAAAACTACTTTACTATGATTAAAAGCAGAACCTTCAAGTCAGTCCAACCTGTGAATGGGTCAGGAATTCAGTGATTTCAGAAAAAAACAATTCTAACAGTTCCTATAAAAAGAAACCCAACAAATTGATTTACCACAAGTGCAATAAATTATTACTGTGCAATGCAGCTCTCAAGCTAGTAGCTATAAAACCAACCACTGATATTTAAGAACTGCAGCACAAATGAGCACTGACTGTGGCACTGGGAAGATGGCAAGGTTTTGGTGAAGTATACCTATACAAAATTCCTACTTATTTGTGAAAAAGTGTTGCAGAGTCTCTAATATTCACACAGAACAGACTGTATGTCTACCTTTAAGCAACCCAGATTGAAGATCTGACCTAGTAAACCCGAATTAAATGTGTTTACATATAGGACTGAATCATTCCCACCATTAGTTTAATTCAAAACCTGCCAAAGTACTTAGATATTTTAGATAATCTGCCTGAACCACTGGCCCACTCCATCTGGCAGCACTCTGCCTTGCCTCCTTCCTAGTATTCACTGGGAAAAAACCCTAAGTACTATTTACAGTATTTTATTGGGAAAACACTTAGTAAGCAAGCATGTACCGTGACCTTTTTTGGAAGCAAAAGCCACCACAAAACCCTCAAAGCAATTACACAGAATTAAAGACAAATTACAACACACTCAACAGTGTCCCCCCAAACGACCGTATCTTCCAATCAACATTAAGTGTGCTGCAGCCTCGATGGGCTTCCCTGGCTGGGACCAGGATGGTTGAGTTGCCCATCAGAGGTATTTGCAAGATACCAACCAGAGCGGCATGTCTCCATTTAGCAGCACAGATATTTTGCATGCAGTCAAGGCTGGCTATGAAAGAATCACTAGGAACTAATTAACAACCAAAACACGATGCAGAGCAGAGGTATTACAGAATTCAGCTGAAGGAGTTCAATACCTACAGAGTAATTCCTTTGAAAAAGATTCAGGCAAAGCCTCAAACCAAACAACCAATCACTGATTATTTTTCCTGCTGTTCCTAAACCTCCTGGACATTTAATTCACCTCCTTTCCTGAATCTAAAGGCAGTGGTATCATGCTCGGCAGCTCTGGGAACTGTGTATTCTAATAAAGGTTTGGTCAATAAATATTTTAGAAGCAGTTCTGTAGTGGGAGAAAAGGAGTTTGAAATCTTTGCACAGCAGTGTGTCCATGAACTAACTGACAATTGCTAATTTCCTTTTCAGTTAAAGATGCACAAAAGGTACCTGAAACTTCACCCAACTGGACTTTGTATAGGATTTTTTATTAAAAAAAAAGCAGCTTACTTTCAGGGCTACCGTCATTTTTATTTAAAGAAATTTTCTGAAAGCCTGGAAATGCTGACAAGCCTCAACCAAACCAACTTAACAGCACCGCAACTGTTATATACATAACAAGGTTATAGTAAAAATTTTTCTTGTTGTCCAGAAACCTACTTAATTGTGGGATGGAAATGTTTTATTCATAAGCATAACAGTAACAGCAGTTGCCAAGTACATTCACACCAAAAAGAGCTTATGAAGGAAACCTGCAAAATATCTGTAACAATTTTACCATATTCATACTTCAGACAAGACCTTTTCAAATAAAATTGTGAACTAAAGGAATACCTATTTGTGTAACTGCTTTATAGTGCGCTGGTATCACAAAGACTTGTGACAAACGTTTTTGTCCCTAAAAGGTTTATCAACCTGCTGAATCATCAGAAAATATGTGCATGTTATTTGTCAAAATATGTGCATTATCTCAGAAAGTTTCAGCTGCATTTAAGAACCCTGCTGTAAAGCAGCCCAGAATAATGCAAATATTAATTTTTGTCACTCGGGTGATATTCAAATTAGTTCCCTCTCATGGTACAATTACTTTTAGAACCTGCATCACCATCTTTGAAGTATCTCACTACTTAGTGAAACCACCTTTCTGTTAATGACAGTACCTTGGACAAATTCACCCCTCCTACGTCGAATGGAAGCTATTTGAAAAGTTAAGCTACAATTAAGCATCACTTGGGATCCACTGTGATCCTTTCTAAATAAATTTTATTATAGCTCTCCTTTTCAATGCATTTTACAAGGTTTGACAGGAGAATATGGAGGTATTTGGATTTAGAGAGAAAAAAGCCATGAATGAATACAGTGACGAGAGGGAACTTTGCTGGTTTCTGTAAACCGTGAAAATTCAGTGTAAAGATCTGATTTCCTTTATGTCGACTACAAGGGTCTCCATTGAGATTCATCCCCCAAGGAAGTGCAGAGCTAGAAGGGACATCCTTTTGGCCTTTCAACTAAGCAACACTGAAGCAATACACAGCACATAACATCCACAGGTTACCAACAACTACATCAAGAAACAAAGCCAGAAGTTGTGATGGTCTCGGAAACCTCCTCCTTTGCCCTGCTGTAACTTTGCTCTCAAATTTAATTCCATTTCGCAACAGCAAACAGCCAACGATAACAGCCTGTTCTTGTTTCATCATGTGGACGTTGTGAATTCAGCTTCTTGCAGTATCGATTTTAAAGATTTATCAGGGTACATCTGATGTGATGGATTAAGATGTGTGGCCTGTAAGTTTTCTTCACTGGAGAAGCAGTGTTGGTCACCTTGGCACACTAACCCATCCACTCGCCTGAGGTAAGAGCTTTTGATAACTTGTGTTTTATGACTGTCTTCTACTTCATCTCCTAAGTTACGTTACATCTATTTGGTTTTAGTTACTACAGCATGTTTTTAAAATGTCCTTAAAATTCTGAGCCATAAAAAAAGTACTTTCTTTTAGAATTTAGAGTTGTTTTATAGACTTGCCTCTACCTATAAAAAACTCATGAGCAAAATTTTCTGTTATTCCTTCCTGTACTTCAATTCTGTCCATCCCAATTCCTGCCCTGTGCTCTCCCTTCAAGTAAATACGCTGTCATCTGATTGGCAAAGCACCTTTTTGTATACTTGCATCCAACAGAAAGGAAAAATCAAAACCCAAGTTCACTACCAACTTTACACTTCAAATGTAAGATATGCTAAGTATCAGCTGGCCTCAGCTAAAACAGAAGGCAAGTACAGAACAAACATAACATGTGCTGTCAATATAAATTCTTATGCAGACCCTGAATGATAAATTCCACTTTCTGGTATGGGACAAGGAAGTTCTGTTGGAGTTAAACCAGCTATTACATGTCTGTTTAGGGGACAAAAGAGTCCTTCAGCTTGCAAAATAGATTTTCCAGAATTTTTTCTGCAACTTTGGACTTGGAATGGGTCGGTGGGGGTGTGTGGGTGTGCGCCTGTGGGCTTACACGTAAATCCTGGGAGAAACACTTCCAAGGAAAGGAAGTGCTACCCTCTCTTTCCTTCCTCTCTCTCCCTCCTCCCCATCTTGATAATCTTTACCTTACAGAATGGGATTATTTTTTTTATTTTATAACTCACTGGGAGTAATATTTGGGATTGAATCCAAGTTGCCTTTGTTTATTAAATACTCTGAAGTGCAGGAAACAGCTCCTCAGCTGATGAAAGTTTAGAGTATTTCTTGTGTTCTTAAGATGATGGCCAACTTCCTGAACAGCTAGCTACCCTACTGGTCTGCTTACTACATGAAAAACTGACATTACAGTGATATTCAAATTAATATTCTGGAGTTTTTAAATCTATTATTACAGCTTTCATTTTTTCTACCTGTTTTTATGAACACCGGTTCATAGTTTCTTGATTCAAGGACATGTTGAATTAAATCCTCACACTTTTGAAGGGAAGTACTCCTTTACTGGCTTTAATACACAAAGATTTGACCAAGGTACATAAGCCCCCAGTGTATATTATACATTTATAATTCCTGCAAAATTCCAAAATTAGTTGTGTACCTGTTACTTCCAGTTTGTCACCAGTGACTTCAGCTTTCAGATAAATCCTTCCTCTCTTCTCTGTGTGATCCATGCCACAGAGGCTTGGGACATTTATTACGCATTGCTTATGAACATTCATATCACAAGCTGTGGATATAAAAATGGTTCAGACAGCTATAAGAAGCTAATAATATGATTACACTGCAAACACTGAGCAAAGTGAAAGTTAAGATTACAATGCTTAATGTTGGCAAGACTTTCAGATTACAGCTGCATGTTTTCAGCTGAATGACATGGCTAGTTTCCATTTTGCAATACATTTTGTAGACAGTGAATGAAACAGAGAATAATCTACTTCAGAAACCTAAAGATACCATTAATGATGCACAAGGAAAAAATGTGAAAAGGGAATAAAGACTTGCTGAGAATATGACTAACGAAACAGAGCATTCATGCCAGCATTAGCCACGAAGGGAGTCAGGTTTAAATTAATTGTTAGATTTTCTAGCAGGAGACTTCAAAGACAAATGAAATGCAAGAAAAATATTGGGCCTTGGCTACCAACCAAACTGAAATTTCAGTTTTCAGCAGCGCATTCACCTGACCGGTCCAAAAACAGCCTTCCTCAAACCTGCCACGGCCAATGCTCGTCAGGCACATAAAACTCAATACACCATGTTCTCAGCAACAGAGGTGATTTTCATTAGTATATTATTATAGTACTGAAATATCCACTTGAAATATAACAGTACTATAAATAGCTGACATTTGAAATGGTATTTTCCACAGAAAAGAAATAAGAAGCCTTTACCCAGCCTTTCCACTTACTTTCTAAAATACC
Source organism: Phalacrocorax carbo (assembly GCF_963921805.1). Classification (NCBI taxonomy): domain Eukaryota; kingdom Metazoa; phylum Chordata; class Aves; order Suliformes; family Phalacrocoracidae; genus Phalacrocorax; species Phalacrocorax carbo. Next base: position 6,192,840 of record NC_087528.1, read on the forward strand.
CTTTTGGTAACATGGAAAAACTTCACTTACTGTCACATTTCATCCCTTGGTGCAGAAGCCCATAGAGCAGTGACCCACAGTGGTCACAAAAGGTTGGGCTCCCATATGTGTGGATCTTAAATTTGTGCTTGCTTCTGGGATCCTGAAGAATAAAACAGAAAGAGATTCTCAAGTTGTAAAAAGTAAGATTGACACACCTTTAATATATTACTTCAAATACAGATAGAAATGAGATAGTATCCAGGATAACGAGTAAAGACTTTACATTAAGAATTCAAATGGAGACTATTTCTATAGTTCCGTTTGTTATCCAGCCTGAGATATGAAATGCAAACTGCTAACAACCATATTTATCCTGTAAACACAGTTAGCCTAAATGGAATGACATTCAGTGCTCCAGAGAACATCTGTTTCGTTATTTATTAAAGATATAGCCAATGGGTCTTGTGCTGCAGGGTCATGGGAACACTGCTTTACTAAAGGGTTATCTTTGTGCCGATCAGCTCTGACTATATGCCTTCCAAACATTTTAAAACACTTTTTCAAAGCTAATTCTTCCTTAAATTGTTTTCTTTAGAAGACATAAGGGGACTCATTGCCTCATAAATATGTACACTTAAACATTACTTTGGTAAGCACATCTGTTTCTAAGAAGGACAAACCCCACAGCTTCTAAGAATGACACTGAACAAACAGATTTTTAAAGCTGTGTTTAACATCTGACATAAGTGGTATTTATGAGTATAAAGTAATGATACAGAGGGGAAAGAACTACGGGAAATTATTATAGTGAATGTCTACTAAATACATCGAACCTGTATATTATACTGAAATTATGTAACAAACACTACTAAACAATTCCATTCCAATCAATGGAATATACATGGCAATTAAGTAAAGCAGGGGTGGGCACGTGGCTTCAAATGTTGTGACATGTAAGGACAACTACACGACACTCACCGCAAAGCAGCACTACGTGAGCAAAGGCTCATGTACTCCTGCGCCTGACTACATGTAACTACAGAACGGCAGCACAGGCATTCTTATAAGACAATGAAATAAAACCAGCCACATGAATAAATAACTCAAGCTGGATCACACTTTCAAGTTGGCCCTGCCTGAGTCCATGTATATAATTTGGATCATCATTTATTTTCTGTAATAAATACTAGTTTTCTAACATTGTGAGTAATGCCTACTATATGTTTAAAATGAACAATTCAATAAGAATGTTTTTTAAAGAGCAGCAAGTATGTTCTCACTATTATTAGTTATTATTCTATACGCACACACAAAGTCACTTTTTCAAGGCACAGCACAAAAAAAGAGGACAAAGGAAAACAGTACCAAAACTACTGATGAAATGGAAACTGCATGTAGGAAATCTTGCTTATAAAATCCCTTTAAGAGGAGTAAATAGAAGAACCTCAACAAACATTTAAAAGCTAATGAATACGAAAGTGCACTCTTCATCAGTATTTAAACCTTTTTTCTGTTTCAATTGTATGCATTTTTTTATTTTTGGCAAACTGAAGTATACAGAACAACAGTATTTTGAAAGCAAGTCTGACAACATACAGAGAAAGCCAAGAGATCTCTCCACACCCATCACAGATGATAAAACCTTTTATCTTATTCCCTATACTAACCTGGGGATCTCATGCACTTAGAACTACCCTTGAATCTATAGTTTAGTCTTTAATTATAAGTAACTAAATTAGTAATAATTTACACAAGGCCAGTACTAATTACTTCTACAGCAATTAACACTTATTAGATATTAATACAGTTTAATACTTCCCAATGTTAAATACGCATTAAGTGACTTACATGCATTATTGGGGAAATACCGTCGAGTATTTTTCAGCTAGAGGTAAACTACTAAGTTAGAGGTAAGCTCCTGTAAATTCTCGTCAAATATCCCCTTTTAACCAATGTAAACTTTCAATAATTCCCAAAGCATGGCTGGCAGTCATATTTCATAGTAAACACAGGGAGACAAGCCAGGATATGACAGATAAACTGCCAAATAATGGCTGCTATTTGCAAGAGAATTGAACTTTGCACTAAACTTGGCATAGATTAATTGTGAAACTCTAAAGGGAAAACCCACTTCTGTTTCCAAAATCCATCAAAAATTATGGAGGGGGAAAGTGGCAATGGGAAAGCAATGGGAAAGCGCTTGTTAAGCAGTGACAAATGATACGCTTTATTAAAATTCATGTTATTTTCATACTAAAAAGTGAATTCGCTGCTATCATTAAGACAATCCCCCATTTTTATAAGTACAACTGAATGCAATATAATATAATTAAATGGGAGAGAAAACTCTGGGCAATCGATATCACAGACATTTAAATATTTGTCTTTGTAAAACCTTTAAATTGGCAGAAATCTAGCCAGTGCTCTGCAACCTGACTGCAGTACAATAGACTGGAGTTTCAGAGCCTGTAATGACATATATGGGTGCAGCATCCCTATAAAGATGAGTAACGACAGGGCATCTACACCCCATACAGCGCTGAAAAAACCAAAATACTATTCCTCGCTCTCAAAGCCGGGACGTGCATAGAGAGCCAGGCAGCCACGGGCTGGCGCTGACCAGGAGGCCCGCGCTGCACGCAGACTTGCCCTATGTGGACCTGCTGAAAGAACGGCGAAAACGGAGCAGAAACCGTTAAAAAATAAGCGCACGAGTTTGCGGGAGCGCCCTGCCCGGGCACGCAGGAGCCCTCTGGCTCTGCCCGAAGGGGCTCGCACTCGCCCCGAGGCCCCGCGGGCCGGGCGGGCGTCCTGCCGCGCTCCAGCGGAGGGAAGCAGGACGACGCGGAGGCATCTCAGCAAAACCTCGTCTTTCCATCTATGCGCTGCCATTGAACTGCATTTTGCCCCCCTGCAGCAGCACTGCCACCAGCCCTGCCTTTGCTCTCTGCTCGGCACAGATGAATCCATTGCCTTTATCGAACAGCAACGGAAAGCCCCCCCGCGAGAAACCACTCCGTAATTTTCCTGGCTCAAAGACTGGGGTGTGCAATAATTGAAAGCGCATGGTTAACCAGCCGCACACGTCAAACTGTGCTTTAACACGTTACAAAACAGCTTACGAGCACTGTATTTCTGAACTCTTTCTAAAAGCTCCCTTTTGATTAGGATTTTTTCCCCCTTGATAGCAACATTGAACCAACTATAATTTTGCAGGCATTAAATCATCACTTTGCTTTTAAGTATAAAATATACAAAACCATCTCATGTGAGGCTGCTTCAGTGGAGATTTTATACACAAAGCAGCATCACGCTATTACTTGTTAAAGTCCTTTCACAGTATGTGACTTGATAGTCAACTGTGTCACCGGGACCACGTATCTAAGACCAAAGCCTCTGAACCTGTACCTGTATCATCTTTAATTCAGCATCTTCCTGGTGGCACATCTACAAGCAGTGTGATTTTTGGAAGGAATTTAAATCACGCCTGCAAGCAGATCTGTCAGTGCCGGAGCCTGTACTAGTGATCAAGATGGGGGGAAAACTGACGGGTTTCGGTCATTCATATCAACGAATTGGTATTCGACAACACCATTAACAAGGTGTTAGGCAGGATATAAGATTAATTTTTCTTTAAACTGCCTATGGTTGGTGAAAAGTTTTCTTCCATATCTGAACTGCTATTTTTGTGATCATTAAGAAGCAGCAAATGCAAAAATGCAAGTGTAAAACTGTACTGGGAGAAATGGAAGATTATATTTTCCATTACAAAAAGAACTTAAAGGAGTTCTGCAGCAGATGACCCATAAGGTCCTACGGTTTTATCAGGGCCTTCAACAGCAAAGAACAATTTTATGTAAATAAATGCAAATGTACGCAGTTTTCCATTTTATACCTCCATGGCAGAACCACAGGATTGTTCTTCATCTCCAACCAAACACTTACAAATATATTTATTTTCCAGTTTAAAAGGTGTAAAGGAAAAAGTAAGCTTAAAACATCTCAAATTACTTCACTTAGACAACAGAAAAGACAGTAATTCCTGAACCTCAGTAGCATAAATTGTGGTATTAACTGAATTTCTATCGAAAACAGAAGGAGAGACAATGCATTAAATAGATGCAAAATCATATACAAATCGTTATAAGAGAAAAGAGAGCACCATTCCTCTTTACCCACGGAAATGCCCTGGAAGACTGGCATTCCCCACATTAATACACAACCTTTAAACATTCCCTGCTGTGACAGAAACGCTGAATTCTAATTCTTTCTTTGTCCCCCTCCAAATGTCTTTGAAGCATGGATCATAAGGAATTCTGCTCTAACAGACCAATGAAACCATTGCAATTTGTACCGCATATATTTTAAAATAGTTTTAACTTCCCCAAGCAAATACTCAGTTAATAAAACATATTTAAGAAGACCCTAGCGTGTTTTATTTCATATGGAGCCAAATCCCACATTCATCCCATGCTGCCCTCAGGCAAGCTTCCATTTCATTTCTGAAAGTCTTCGGACTCCAGCATTTCTAAACACCTTCCAAACAGTGACTCCAATATCTAAGACCCCATTCAGATACCATGTCTGTTTGAGCTATCGTCTTCTGTTCTCTATTTATTTTCCTATTGAGATAACCAAAATCCCGGTGATTTGCACGGCATTTTAAGTTTACAAGGCAGCTTCATCCTCGAGGAGCTGCGAGAGCCAAGGAGCCAGGTGCTTCTACTGGAAATAACTTCCAGGGCTTAAAATACAGCTTCTGTGATCAAAGCCCAGAGGCAAGAAACAGCAAAAAGTCATTGCTTAACTGGTTGCCAGCTTTGTTCTTTCCTGACCAAATGAGGCTGCGTACATGGGAAAGGCAACACAAAGAGAATTTGAGACTCTAGGGAATTATTTAGTAGCATTATGAAGTCAGCTATAAACCATCATATAACCTTTTATTACAAAACATACAAATGCTTAAAGCCTGTTTGATAGTTCCTCTCTCAGAACTGCAGTATAGAAAAGTTTTGTTGCTTTCAGTAAAGGACAGTAAAAGATAAGACTTCTATTGCCTGAAGAGTCAAAAGTACCACGGAATCACAGAAGGGCTGGGGCTGGCAGGGGCGTCTGGAGACCACCCAGCCCAACGCCCGGCTCAAAGCTGGGCCAGCTACAGATCAGTTGGGTTTTGCAGTGCTTCATGGGGTTACTCCTACCCACCCGCAAGACTCTGCGGAGCTCCACATCGATCTGCCAAGCACCCCAAACAAATCTTCCATAGGTTAAGCTATAGCTAGTGAGAGCAGCTTCCTGCAGTGGAGAAGGAGGACTGACATAACCATGCTTTCTTACACCTGCCGGGTGGGAAACCACTCGCACACCATAACATACTAGTAGGTGTCAAGGGCATAAACAGAGGTGCATTCAACTCTACAATAACAAGGGTAGTGGTGGGATAAGAAAACAAACACTAAGCAAAAATACAGGTAATAAAACCTATGTAAATTAGTCTTTGAGGCTGTACAACAAGGATGCAATGGAGAAAATACGCAGCGGGCTCTTTTCATGATGGATTTCAGAGATGAGAGAGGTAGGAGAGCCCTGAGCGTATGCATACACACAGCAGAGTGCTGTGCAAACACTGCTGTGCTGCTTGCAGACACGCGCAGCACATTTGAACGCAGCTGCAGTATGGCAGGTCCAAACTACAGCCAATTCAGCTGCGGGTTCAAGGGTTGGAACTATGTTCAGAAACGAAGACCAACTGTCAAGTTCTGTAGAGGAAAAGCCCTTTGTGAAAATAAATGACATCCCAGCCAAAAATAACAACAAAAATCTCTTTTCCTATCACTGTTACTAAGACCACTTCTATTCTTTATTAATCTAACGAGAATTAAGAAGGTACACAAACAGAAAAAAATTGTATTTAATTAATAGCGACAATTATCAATCAACTATTTTCTTCTCTATACTTGTACAGAAGACAACTCGACCACAGTTCAAAAATGATCGAAAGCCAGATTTTTTCAGTCCCCTCCTGGAATTCACACTAAATTATTATTTTTAATTAAAAGAAACAGGTGGTCATTGAATCAACTGATTTTGATTGCTGCCTTTTCTTCATGTTCTTCTTGTATAGAATAGTACTGATTGAGTTGGCAAATGGGGAAAGAAGATCTGCATGACTGTACTCACAGGGATTTGTAATTTCCTAATTACTACAAAGACAGTTAAATTTCGAAGGGACTTGGTGTTCACCAGCTATTTTTTCTTCATTCCTTTTTAATGAAGTAACTACAGTATAATTGCAGAAAGTGCATAAACAAAAGATCCTGTCCGAAACTGAAGAAATGGGGCAAGATTTTGTTTCAGATACATTATGTTACAATGTATAAATCATTTCAATAAAGACTGAAACCAGGGATCTGGATTCAAAAGGAATACTGGAAAGTCAGAGGCACAGCTGTATATGCCTTGCTTAAAAAAACACTTTCCTAGTTTTATTATTTGGTAATGTATTAATTTATTTGCTAAGCAGATACGCTTTTCAACAGAGTATCCTTTACACCTTGAATACATTTGACAATGTATAGTTTAACATTGATCAGCCGGAAGAAGTAATTTAAACAAATTCCCACTGTGTAAAAGGGTGCTACTACTTTTTGACAGGTACAATAAACTGAATTCTTTAATATTACAAGTTACAGTGTAGTTTCTACGCTTTCCAATGGAGCTGACATGCGGCTAGGTGTATGGCATCATCAACATGATCAAGGGCTCAACACCAAGAGGAAATGTTGTCACTGTCACTGCACTGTGCGGCATCAGGTTGCACGACAATTATTTTACATTAATATATTTGCGTACAATAAGTTCTCATCAGGTTTTTTAAAATCTCATTTTAAAATTGCTCATGCCAGAGATGATGCAACTTAAATTTTTTTTCTCCGTTCTCCTCAGCTGGAGCTCATACTGTCCTTCGTTCATTCACTTGAACAGAAGATGAAATGAGATAAAGGCTGAAAACGCCTCACTTGAAATGCCCCGGTTTCTCTGTAAAAGCAGTGACCCCGAGTGCAGAGGTATCAGGTCAAGCAATTCAACATCTCTTGTAGCTGGAATGCTCTTCATACAGGAAAGTGATACACATCTATCCAACAAGTAATCAGAATCAAGGCAGGGAAAAATGGGAGTGACTCCAAACACTCTTTCCGCAGCCATCACAGCCATAAGCCAGTAAGATAATATTCAGCATGGTAAGTCTTCAGAAAGTCTCTTTGTGACCTTAAACTTCTTGACTGCCGACAGCAGCAAAAATGAAGCAAACTCAAGATTTTACTTGTGATGCCAAACCTGCCCTCAGTTAGGTCTGTCTAATGGGGTTTGAAAGAAGGTCTTTACAACTCTTAAGTGATAGATTTGAACACAAAAAGATGAGTTGATTTGCCAAAGTATCTCAGAGTAAAGTAGCAGCGGAGCTACGAACGCAGCTAATGAATGCAGCTTGCTACGCTACTGTTCTTGCCTCTCAGCCACGTCAGTACGTGAGGCCCTGTATAATAACTGGTGTACATGTCCCACTCCTCCTCATGTTGCAGAGCCCCTTTTTGCTCTCTAATTCGGTGAATGCTACTGGAAGAATCCACCAATTTATACACACGCACCTTACATGTTCTCACTAAACCCATACGCAGTTACTTACGCAGCACCTTGCCTCCTTCCCACCCCCCAGAGCACCTGCACACGGCAGTATTCTTCCAAGTCAAGGCATTTACTTGTCTGGAGGTATTGCTACCGAAGAGGAAGATACAATATCCATGTACATCAACATGTGGTTCAAAATCTAAAGCCAACCCCACTAACTTCTGTACAGATTTGTTTGTGGAAACCGAGTACTGCAGGAGGGTGTCTCCTGAACAGGGAGAGGGAAATGCAAAGGGAAGTTTGTCTGTCCCAGAGTATTACACACCCGAGGTTAAGGTCTGACACATACACCTCTCCCCACCACCAGCACCTTTTTTTTTTTTTTTTTTTTGACCAACTTCACTGGAATCTTGCATTGATGTTTCAACAGCAGAGGTTTTAAAAACTTCCCATTGATCTTCCTGAAAGAAGAGAGGACTCAGTCTCCCTGAAGAAAGGGATCTGAGAGGAACTGTTCAGGAGAATCAGGCTGCACAGGGAGCAATTACAATCACCTAAGATTTTTTTAGAGATGACAGAAATGTGTGATTTTAGAAGGTTTCTCCTCTAAATACTTTGTCCTTACTTTTAATACTAAATACTTTTAAGAGGGCTGTTTTGATCACCAGGGAGGGTATTCACACCATTAACTTCAGGCAGCTTTACAGTAAAAGATTCCTCTCTCGTGCTTTCTGTATTCTCTGCTGACCTTACAAGGTATTTAATTTAAATGCTAACTTCTGCATATCCCTCTGAACACAGACCCCCAAACACAAATACCAAAACCAATAAAGACACATAATACTGCAATCCAGGACTTGATCTATGGAATATCATTCCAGAAAAGATGGCAGGATGAAGCTCAACAGCTGTGGAAAGGCACATATAGGAGTAAAATCAGGGTTGCAAGGAAGCCTTGCAGCCATGACAAACGCCACAGTGCAAGAACTTTATATTTGTCATCAGTTTACCCAGTCCCCTACATCACAGCCCAACAGCTCATTCAAAGGCAAGGCCAACAGTATACTTGCATTTCTGTGATTTGTAAAGAGGCATTCCTTTTTCTAAAACCTACATTTAAAAAAAAAAAAATCACATACATGTCAATAAATACATTTTAAACATTCCTGACCATAACAAAATTATGCATCTCTTTATTTTGGCATAATGGCAAAACTGTGCTGATTGTGCACAAAATCAGAAACAGTGTTTTTTGAGAAGTCTGACAAGTTTTTGGTTCAAAATGAGTAAGAATTTCATGACTCAGCAGCTTCCTTGTACAAGAACTTGTGGGTGCCCTACTGCTCCTCATCTGAGAAATTTTATTAAAGAAAGACACAAATTTGAAACATGCGAGCAAATTGTCTTCAAAGTTACTCACCAATAATGAATTTTTCCTGGTATTTCATACATTGGTTAATCACAAAAAGGCAAAAAGGAGCATAAAATATGCATAATTGAAAAATACTGTCTCATTTTTGTTCTTCATCTCAGCTCTGTCTTTTCAGAAGTATGGAGTAAGTACCTATAAACTTGGCTGACATTTCACAACATGGGCAGGATTTTGCTCTCTAGGGACAAAAATCCCATGGAATGGTTGTACATACAAATTCCATTAACGATCGAAGGGTTTGATTCAAATATGTTTATCTCAAAATCTACACCTCAATGTGAAAAACGCTGCTCTCAAGGAACCATAGCGAAAACCATGTCATGGCAGATACTAAGGCAGAGTCCTTGAATGGTCTTTTACATTGTATAACCACTGAAACACTATTTATTTATGCCTTGAACAGATGTTTTTCCATATGTCTAAATAACCCTTCTTCAGAAAAGTAAATCAAGCACATTAAGTTTTGCAGACCAAGGAATATAGAGACATCAGACTCGTTAGTATTTATAGAACATTTGGTATCTTTTCTTTAGCAAAGTCAGTATCTTCTCTTTTGAAAAGTCACTAATCCTACTCCTCCAAGTAAAGTAAAAAAACTATAAATAGGCAGATAAGACTGAATGTGCAGGATGCTCCGACAACAGCTTTTGTCCCCAAATCCTGACCTTACAATGGCTGAGATCACAGCCAAGCTGTCTGATCCATAACATTTTTCCACAGCAGGGTAGCAGTTGCTATTTATTAGCTGATTAAAAATTCAGAAAACAGTACTGAAACTCAAGAAGAAGTTAACAGCGCACAATAAACCCCTGAAAGAATGACAGGCTTTTAGCACAGCCTCTTGATTCTCTGACATTTGGAAGCACTATTTGTGATTTAAAACCAAAACTTGATGATACTATCTGGGGAAAAAAGTGCTTCATTGTGACCGCAGCAGAGAGCACACAGATTAAAAATAAGAACCGACACAAATCTTCTGTCCCTTGGGCAGAATTTGACCCTTTTGAGGTTTGCTAATCAAAAATCTGAACACAATAAGGACTGTTGTAATCACATTAGAAGAAGGGTGAGCTCCAGCGCTTGAAGCCCTGAAAGGAGCATTTCCTCATAGCTGCCATCTCTGCTCTCCTCCTAAGGCTGACTGAGTCTCAACTGCTTTGCACCACCAGGAAAAGCCCTTACAGCATTTAGCAATTAATAATAATATAATCTATAAATAATTAATATCTGGCAATTAGCTCTGCACTGTTCAAAGAAAAAAAACATGGAAATACAGAAAGGCCTCACCAAACCACTTAGTAACATTGGAACATCATCTTCCAGCTAAATATTGTGAGTATGCCCATCCTGAGACCATTCCATGGACACAAGTTTCGGTAATAAGCATTTTTCCTTCTCCTTCTGTAACAAGAGTGTTTTTCGAGAGGCTGTTGATGGCAAAGGAGCTTCCCAGATTACACTGAAGGCTTTTTGTTTGGAAGAAAGCCTGCACAGAAGCATTTTGCTGGCAGGGTACTTCCAACGAAGGGAGGACAAGTTTAGACCCCTACTTTTTATTTCTCAGAAATCACTTGCGGGTAAGAATATTCCTTAGTGAAGCCTCTGACTATGCAGATTTCATAGCTGTAGAAAGCTCTGCAGTATATTCCTGCTCCAGACATTGTGAACCTCTGCAAATATTATGTCCTCTGTGTAACTGGTAACACAAACTAACATACGAAGGCTGAACTTTCAAACAAGCCTATGACACTGATCGTCACAGCTTTACCAGTTCTTTAGTTTATGGGTCAAGTAAAGACTCTTCTGATTACATTTCTCTTTCCTCCTTCTCCTTGGCATGAAATCTCTCAGCCAGTGCAAGCTAATGGTGTCCTAAATGCTCCTATGCATGCCACCCATCATTTTTAAAGTTCATCCTCCTGAGTGCTACTAGTTCCATTTTATACAGAAAACGTATATCCAAGAACAACAGACAAAAAAGTGAAGAGTGAAAAATAAATAAATAGCTTTTTTTCTTTCTCTTAACAAAGGAGAAAACATTGTGCCGCTTTGGGTCTATCCTGGTTTTACAAAATTCGGTCCAAAAACATGTACTGGGAGTCCCTGCAATGATCAACTGTAAGTGATCTGCCAACATGAGGCAAGTCAGGCTGGACACTTGTCTGCCCATTGTATCATGTACCACTTAGGTACGGTCTTTAGCTAGGTGCTCTACAGACTGATACAACTACGGAGGAAATAAAAAGTATGTAAAGCTCTTAAGTTCTATTCATAAAAGGCCTTACAGTGCAATGTTTAGTCAGGGATTACAAAGCAGGCATCCATGAAAATTGCTTGTCATGTATGACAGCAGAATAAGTGCTTTTTTCCTCATCTGCAAGTAATGTAATGTTTAAAAAGAAGAAGAAAAGAAACCGGTCTTCCTCTATAATCCCAGTATATAGATTAACAGGCTTTTCCCAGCACTGCTAGCTAAACCTTTTTAAGGCTGCATCAAAAACAATTATTAAAATTAATCCCAGGTACAAATGGAATTGCACAATATTAATCCTGCTGAAAGAAAAATCTGATATAACATGTAGAAGATTGACATGAGAAAAAAAATATCTTTGAAAACCACTTTATCTAGCACTGGTCAAGTGATGGGCCTGTGGAAACACATGAAAATGAATGTCGTCAGTTACGTGTACATCTTTCTACAGTGGCCACCTTGGCAACAATTTAGACATTCATAACCTATCAAGGAGAAGCTGGAGGCAATTAAAGGTGTTTTTTTTAGTTCAAGATAAAACAAAATATAAAAACTGGGGAGAAAAATCCTTCCATAATAGACTACCCCAAATGCAAAACATGGGAAAACTTAAATGCAAAGCAAATATTTATAAATTGGCAGCCAGAAATTACATGGTGTCTCCAAGAGTTCTTAAGAAACCTCACTTCAGCACAGAAAATCTCACCATTAAATTAAACAAAACCAAGGAGACAATAACAGATGTCCGTCAGATGAACTTTCACATTTAAAAGAAAACAAATGGTTTCAGATAACACTTTTACAATGTGCATAATCTAAGTTATTAGATGGCAATATAACGCAATTAGCATGAAGTTGCTTAATAATAACATAAATGCTTCTGTTACTGTTTACACTGAGAATGTCATGCTCAGGAAAAAATATGTCTCAGACATTGCTCTTCACTGGGCATTTGCTCTTTGGCAAAGAGAAAATAATTGATGAATTTCAGATTTACACTAAATGCTTTATCTGTTCAAAAAAATAAAGGTGCACTGCATCAAGCAGACATAGTATTCTTCTGCATATTATTCAATGCACTCTACATGGATTGTATGTTTCATACAACACAGCTACAACTATGGCGCAAAATGTCCTGTAGTCCCTCTGATCCAAGACTAATATTAAGTGTCACTTGGTGAAAGAAGCATGCAGTGAACCTGAAAACTTCATGAAGCGGAGGGGACAGAATGCAAGAAGATGGAGGACTAAGCCTCACGTGGCTACAACCCTAATGAGATTTACGGCGTGTCCACCAAATTCACGAAGGAGTTGCGCATATAAAAAACAATCCCGAGTACAAAAATAAAATAACTTTTTCCAGATATAATCAACATCTTAACCTCTTTACCATATTCTAGACATTCATGTTCAGTCAAGATCATGCCTGAACGCTAATTCCACTTAGATTTTATTGAGAGCACTTTACATTGCCCTTTTATGAGATTTATGGCCAGCCTTAATGCCTAGTAACAGTCAGCCACAGTGGATAATGACAAAGCACTTGTTTGCTAGAGCAGACTCAGCCTTTGCAGGTGCTTTTGTAATGTGACATATCTTTCAAGCCAATATGCGGCTGTCTTTGCACCTACCACCCTTCAGATTAATTCCAGAGAAACAAATTGTGTGGGATGTAACCTATAGAAGGGCAAACCTCAGTTCAAGCATCAGACACAGATCAATACATGATACAAACTTACTCTACCCCATGAATGGTACTGGAGCCTAGCTGCACTGCAGTGCTGAAGCAGCTGAGAATGAACTGTTCAACCATTTTCTGCAAATCAGTTGGTGAGAACTGAAGGGCTGCTCTTTGGAGATCTTCTGATTCAAAAAGATATCTGACAATTTGTCACATCCTTTCATTACAAGAAAATGATAAGAAAGACAAGTTGCAAGGGAGATGAGGTCCACAAAATGCAAAAGTACTTCTAATTTATCTGATCCTAGAAATACCAGCAACAACCACGACTGCGTATTTCATAATTTCTGCTGTCACTGAGAGCAGCCATCAACTCTGCCTACTATGCGTGCACGGGGGGCAAGGCAAGAGAGTCTGACCCGCTTTGATGGGGGCTTATTCCGAGATGCAATCAAAGCAAAACCAAATCCGCTTCCCCAGCTAGGAGACTTTCTGCACCTATGCCATTTACTTTATTGCCATGCCTTAAGACTCCCCCCAGTTGACACGCAGCATTGCAACAGGCTTCAACTTAACATTAAACAACCTGCCCCTAGGTTACTATTAGCAAGGCCAAAAGAATCCAAACCACAAAAAACCCAGAGCTGATCATGACTGACTGACTGAATCTGGCACAGAAATATATTTTTTAGGAAAAAAAACCTAACTGAAAACAAGAAATAATATTAGTTCAAGTTCAAACAAAAATACAGTTTCATAATAAAAGTCAGTTAGAAAAAGTCAAATTAGACTTGCAGTAAAATATAACACACGGTTACAAGACAAAAGAATAATAATGTGTTAAGTATTTACAAAATCATATTATCTTCCCTAAAGTAAACATATTTTTTAAAGTGATTAAAAGAAATGTGTGTCTATTAACCACTGTTACCATTAGTCCCAAATTCACCCAACTGCTTTAAATTCATTCACTGCTTTATACCCTTGCCCACAGTTTCTGCCATTACCTATGTGCCTGGCTCATCAATCACAGTATTAAAGATTGGCACCTCTCTACTTACATTCATCACTTTTCCATTTTCCTTCAGCACTTAGCATCATTAATTTATCAAGTCTCATTCCGTTCAACTCCCACAGCTACTTTAAGCATGACAGAGCAAGGTCTTGTTTTATTATTTTTTATTTTTTACATATTTCATGTCAGGCACAACAAATGAGGCTACTCTGCAACACCAATACAACATTAAAAGAAAAGCTTTTATCACAGCTTAATAAAAGTTTAAGCACACAAAGTATAAACACGCTCTACGCTGCATTTATACGGCATTTTTATTTATAATGTAGAAGCACCCAAAACAACTAGACCATTTTCCATATAGAGAGGCAGGCACGTTCTCTTCCCTGTATTATATGATCTATTTGTAAAGCTATATTAAAGCACTAACTGATGTTTTATTATCAGAGTAATAATAATTTTATCAAAAAAGTTCTTTTGAAACAGAGTAAATTTTGAGCCTGTCAACCAGCTGATACCCCAAATTATATTGTCCTACAGAAAACGGCACGACTCAGCTCAGCACAATTCAGTTAACTCATTAGCTACTGCCAGACCCAGTGGAAGCCTTTCTCACAGAGTCATCTGGGCAGTTTCAAAGGTCACAGCAAACCTCTTCTTTGACAAGCCACGTCAGATTCTCTAAGCAGAATATATACCAGCAGAGCCAGGGTGGTTTTTTAAAAGATTTTTTCAAGTAACTGCTGTCCTAAACCCCCCAAAATAAATTAAAACCCATGCAAAATAAAGCTGTCCCACCTTTTTTAATCAGTAATGAAAAATTTCATTTGGAAGGCACCAAACTATTGTCCAGGGGTTTTACCTTATGCAACTGGCAGTCCCGTCTATCAGCAAACTAGTAAATACCTACAACTATGAGAAAGACAAGAGAAAGAATCACAAGAGGTTTGATCAAATAGGACATCTGTCTGTGCAACTAAGACCACAGAGCCACTCATTTCACAGACTAGACTAAATGCAGATATCATTAGTCAGAAGATTTTCTCCTCTCTCATTACAACTTTTTGTATTATACTGCATTTTATATAACAAAGAGGAAACAGCTGAAGTCTTACCCAATAAATCACTGCAAGAGCAATTCTCAAATGCTCCAAAAGAAAAATTCCAGCAGTGTGCATGAGCGAGAGGTATTAACTTAAAGTCCAGCAGCTGTGCGCTTGTTTTTTCGTATTATATATGACATGGTTACATTACTGCACTCCATCTTCTGGCTGGCGTTTCAGATGTATCACATTCATCTGCGCTCATGATCTATGGATGGTGACAGAGGCTAATAAAGTATAGATTTAAAATTGTATGAGTGACTTTACCCAACCCTTTAGCCTATCATTTTTCCTTTTACTATCAGCTACCTGTCAATATATATACCACTTATGTATGACTTCTGCTCTAGATACAGTTCAACCTTCGTATTGACCTGAACATTTATACTTTATTTTTAGTCTGCCAATGAATAGTAGGTTTCAGACCCAACACTCACTAGCAGTACAGATATGTTGTAGTATCTCCTAAAATACGTAACATTGTGGGACTTTTTTTTTTCAAACAATGTTTTTTAAACCCTATATAACATATTTGATGGCTTAAATTGGGAAGAGCTGAGAAAGCAGGTTACCTACTGAGCCAGTAACGTATGCAAAGCTTTGATTTTAGAGTACAGAGAGCAAGCAATCCACTTTCTGTAAAATTATTAGCCCTCAAAAGCATAGAGACAAATACATGAAATAAAGTCAATATACTGTGTGTTTAGTGAGACGTATATTTGTGCTCTACCTACAGCCTTCAGGACACGTAGTGCTGATTCCCCAGAAAAAGCTTCTTTCCCCAAAATAAACAATAGGTAAAAATGACATGCCCTCAGGTCCCCTTTGGATTAAAAAACATCTGAGCTGCGCTCAGGATAAAGTTGCACCCCGCATCTATGCCACGCTGCACCCGTCCATCAATGCCCCCACCCTTGCACCAGCAGAAAAGCCTCAAGGAAGGAGACGACCAGCTTTGTTCTGGGGTCTCCACCAGCCTCGTCATCCAACGTGCAGCACAGCTTTGTACGGCTAGTAGAGAAATCTGAACCAGAAGACCAGGGAAGACTACTTTATGCCTAACTATTTGCTTTTTGTTAAGATTCACTCAAGTCTTTTCCTGAAAAAAATTACATACCATTAATTTAACACAATTAAATAATAGTTTCTTTTCAGCCTGCCTCAAGACTCTACTAAGTGACTACATCAAAAACAACAGGATATCATTCTCACGTCTGTCTAATCACAGGCAATATGAATCAGGTAGGTACTTTCAAAATCAAAGCTTTCTCCATTAAATAAAGAAATGTTGAATACACAGACTGAAATAATGCCTGAAATATGAATACTGAATGTTTCTTAACTAAGATTACATGTTTAAAAACCTCCTTTCCAGAGAATAACATACACAATTACAACTGTCTTTACATAAACCGCAGGTTAAAAAATGAACAATGACAAAAGCCATGGATGAAAAATACTACAGGAGAGTATTAATTATTCCAGTGTTAATGAAAAAGAAACATTTCATGTTAAATCTTTACCCTAAAGCTTTCTAAAATGCTCCTTGATTAAATATGTATTTGTGTTCAAATATTACTGGTTCATTTATCATGCCCACAGCATCATGAAAGGAAGAGTTTAGAACAAGTAGTCAATCCAATAAAATGGTAATTTATTTTCGTAACGGTGGGTTAAAATGGGAGTATCTATTTAAAAATGTAACTCTTCAGTTCAAAGAAGGGCATAACTGTACAGAGTCACTGAATGCATTAGAATTGCTAGAGAGAAAATACGACAAAGGAATAAAGAACAGAAATAAGAGACAGTAAAATTAAAACAAGGAAACTGGAGATGACACGTTAATGGAACACTCTGAAGAGCGGCAGGGGAAGAGCGTTTCCTAAGCTCTTTATACCACGCTATACTGTATATGCAATACATCCAGTGAATGGACTGGGCTTGGATCGGGCACCCGTGTGCAAAGACCAACACTGTATTAGGCAATTATCGTTTTTAGTGCACACCGGGCCAACAGCAGAGTCTAACGCACGCCCAGCCTGCAAGTGAATGTTTCATGGATCTTGTGTAACCCCAGGTAGGCAGCATCTCCTACGCTGAGTGGGAGAACCTCCCTTTCCCACTGCCATCCCGCTCCCCAGACGCTGCCAGTCCCAAGCACAGCTGCCTGAGCCCGGGGCGGGCAGGCACAGGCAGTGCCGGCTGGGCTGCGCGAAGATGGTTCTCAAAATGATTTCCACTGGTCTTCTAATCTTTGGAAATAACCTTATGGTACAACGGTTGAGACGCTTACCATGTATCTGAGAATGCTGGATCAGGTTGGAGCAGCGATTATCCCAAGAACATAGAACAAGCTAAAAAACTACCAACAAACCCCCTATCTCTAAAAACTATGCTTTAACCAGTGGAAAAAGAAACTTCTGTGAATAAATGGGTGACCACATGAATATAAAATCAGTGCACTGACAATGAGATATTCCTATTGTTGGGGCCTTATAAATCCTAAAGCACAGACATCTGCTTCCAGATCTCTGGGGTTTTGAAGTATTTTTAAACTCTGAACAAAGAACACTTAGTACCACATACTTCCAGTTTCACAGCTGGGTTATTTTAAGTAGGCAAAAAACTCATTGGAATATAACTTTCCTATTTTGAAATATTTTAGCTTGAAGTTATTAATCTGCCCCTTGAGAACTCAGAACATCTTAGAACACTTGTTTTAAATATTCAATATCTTCCAAAGATACAATATTCTCACATGGGCTTAAAATAAATGCCTGAAATATCGTGCTATAATAACCCAAATGGAGCCCTTACAAAGGAAGGGATTTGGTTTCTTCTTGATTAGAATACTTATTCTCCCAGTCTCCAATTCCCTCTCCTCTAAAAGGAAAAACCTCATCCTCATAAACATTTCCTGAGGATGAGATGCAAATACCATTTATTTTCACAGTGCTTTGTGAAGACAAAGAGAGCTACAGACATGCACACTCTGCGACACAGGGGAGTCTAGAATGAATTTGAGGTCACAAGAACGGGAATTCTGCCCCGTTCGCTCTATGGTCCAGGCAGGACTCATCTTCTCTGTGTCTAATTACCAGTTTGTAAAATACCTGCGTTAAGATGTCCTTATCTTGCAGGGACATGGAGAGATCTGATGATTGTGGAGTGCCTTGAAGGCTTGTGAGAGGCACTGTAAGAATGCTAAGTGTCATGCTGACACCTACTCCTTGCTGTGCTGCGGCAATTCAGAGCAGGCACAGGGCTCAAGAGCATCAGGAGCCCCTCAGCACAAAATCAGAAAATGGAATTTCTAACTGGTGGGGAAAGGGTCAGGAGGAAGAAGCCATCAGATGAATTCATTGGTGTAACATGGTTTAAGTCACAAAGACTGAGCTGCAGGATGGACTAAGTGTCCTGACAAACCATAGGTGGTTTCCTTACAAAATCAGACTAAAAACTGGAAAATAAGCAGGTAGCGATTAGGAGCATGCAGCAAGCTCAACAAAACCTGTGCTAATATTAAAAGCCTGCTTTTGCATTTGCTACCATTTCATTACTGACTTGATGATTGTTTCTAGGTTCTTAATGAATTCAAACTCAATTTACTCACAGTAACATCTAGCTTTAGTAAATTTTCTTCTTACATATTGACAATGGAATTAAATTTTCCTCTTTATTGCAGGATGATGAATTTTGTAGCTAAATCTCAAACTTCAATTCAAAGTGCTTAACAGATACTCCATCAGCCTTCACTGAGTCACCCAACAGCCAGCAAAAATTACTGTTTGCCTTCTCTGTTGTTCTGTCTCACAAACAAAAAAAACATTTTTCTTTTCTGCAGAATAATTACATTTATTTTAAAATATCATTAAATATATTTCAAAGAAAATTGTGGAATTCATTTGTACGGTCACAGCATCTCAGGATGTAATCAGACAGGATATTGTGGATGCAGCAGGTTTATGCAAGGTCAGGGCAGTGAAATACCCCAAAGGAAAACCCAACACAGCAAAGGAGCACAAGTCACAAGGTGCTTTAGCTTCAATGGTGCTGTTAAAGAACTGCTTAAGATTTGCTTAAGATGGTGTTTTAAGTCTGCTGGACAGTTGCTTACAGCAAATTAACCTGGAGACTAAAAACTGGCTCTACATTTCACTGTTTTTTCCACTTTTTAACTCACTTTCCTACATGAACAATATAATCAGCAGAATCTCAAAAAATTCATTCTCGTTGATGAGACCTGTAGCATGCTGCTGTGCTCACCAGCCCCCTTTCTATCACGGACTGCTGCAAAGGAACTCTGAAGGCCACAAAAAATAGGAAAGATTCACCAGACAAAATTATTTTATCGTCTGAAGGAAAAGTGGTCAATTGCTCAAAACTTCTGCCAGCTAGTTAATGAAGACACTTTGGCAGCGTCTTCTGCAGACGCTACTTCCAGCAAGAAATGAAACACCATCTGCACGCAGAGGGAAGGGAAAAATAGTGGCTTTGTATTAAAGATCAGTTCCTGATCAAACATCCAATATGGGAGCAGAGTTAGGGCTCAAGAGAGTAATAGAAGGCCAAACTATTGTGTTAAAAACATAATTAATAAATTAAAGGTAGCAAATAAATGCTGACATAAACTTAAGGGAAATACCACTATCAATATCCAGTCAAGTGAAATCCCTTTAATAATAATAGCAGAATCAAAAATCATAGTTTATTATAGAAAAGAATCTGACTGTCAATGTCAGTGGAGGCAGGTCATAACTTAAAAACCTATCAGCAGTCCATACGCTGTCTATTCAAGAAGAGTTGTCCAAAAATGTCTTAAATAGGTCTAAAACTTAAGCAGCTATGTAAAGCACAGATGTAATAGAATAATTCAACGCTATATCATTAGAAAAATTACATAAGAAGTGCAAACATACCTAAAGATTTTTCATGTCTCCCCATTTTAAATATGGAATAGTTGTCAAGTCATGATACATTAAACATAGTATCTGTTCATCTATTAGCTAACTAAAGTATTATATCTGTACTAAGAGCACCCTTGCTTATCACAGAATCACAGAACGGCAGGGGCTGGAGGGGCCCTCTGGAGCTCACCCCGTCCCACCCCTGCTGGAGCAGGCACCCCCAGAGCAGGGGCACAGGGCCGCGTCCAGGCAGGGGGTGAATGTCCCCAGGGAAGGGACCCCACAGCCTCTCTGGGCAGCCTGTGCCGCTGCTCTGGCACCTGCACAGGGAAGAAGTCTTTTCTCATATTTAAGTGGAACTTCTTGTGTTCCAATTAGTGCCCGTGGCCCCTTGGCCTGTCATTGGGCACCACTGAAAAGAGCCTGGCCCCGTCCTCTTGACACCTGCCCTTCAGATATTTATAAGCACTGATGAGATCCCATCTCAGTCTTCTCTTCTCCAGGCTGAACAAACCCAGGTCTCTCAGCCTCTCCTCATAAGAGAGATGCTCCTGATGATCAGTTTCGTAGCTCTTTGCTGGATTCTCTCCAACTGTTCCAGTTATTAGCTGTAGATAACTGGTCCTTTCGCACCCAGTACAAGAGATCCTTCACCTCCCCAAAGAGCTCTGAAGATAAACTTCTGAGAATCAGAAGAACAGCAGCAGCAGAGAAGACGATGATGCCATCACCACTGCAAACCATGCCAAAATGGCAGCTCCAACAGTGACACCCAAGGACAGGAATAGGGTCAGGGCAGAAACTGTGGGAGCCCCATGGAAAGGGGGGAAGGGGAAGCACAGCCTCGGAATGAGCAAATGAACACTAGTTAGGAAAAAGAACCCCAAAGCAAAGACCTAACAGAATAAAAGCTGAGGAAGAATGCATATTAAAGTGTGTCAAAGACTGCTTAGTAGTCAAAGATGACAAATCCTGAACAACAGACCTCATCAGAAACTTTTATTAGATTTTTCAGAGAAATGAATGTGCAGAATCCCAGACTGAAAGTGCCTTTGTACAAGACGTGAGGAGGCTGATAAATTGAGGATGTAATGAATCTGGAGGCAAAGGAGAAAAGGAGCTGTGAAGACAGGCAGGTACAAGCCAAAACCAGAACATGACCTTGGGGCAGCACACAGAAATGTAAGAATGAAACACGGCCCCAAGTACACCTGAAACACTGCCACGCCGCTAGATGAGAAATTTCAGTCCACATGCCCAGGGGGATCCACACCGTTGGGAGGTGACCGCACGCTCCAGCCAGGGCCTCCGGACTTGCCAGCTCAGCTACTGGCAGCCCCGGGGCTCCCGCGGGCCGTGCCGGGGAGAGGGGAGCAGGGGAGCATCTCTCTCCTCTGCTTCCCTCGCGCCCTGCCACGCAGGTGGATAGCGCCCTTCCTCCCACGCTCACCGAGCGCTGGGATCCCAGCTCTAAGTTATCAGCAGGAGGAGCTGCACATGTGTTGTAACGTGTTGTATTTCTACTTGCACCTGATGTAACTTCACAGGGGTTTACTCTTTACTTTGTTTTTAAGTCCCTGTTATAACGGGAAAGATACACATTTTTAGTTCATCTTAGTTATGCAGATTGGCATTTTTTCCCAACTTTTTTCAAACAGAGAGTAAGTTTGTCTCAAGAGACGACAATTTATCTTGAAGGGACTGTACAGACTAATAACATGCTTTGAATAGTATTAAGGAGGTCAATCTGTCCAATTCATTTTAATTGAACTAGACACAGACGGTATATGATTTAGTTTAATTAGGCTCTAGATGAAGAACATCTCAGCATAAGGCATGCCAGTCAAGGATAACCCATTAAATAGCACCGTATATTTGAAAATACATAAGGCCAAAAAACTTGCTGCTTAACCGAGACTGGTGGTACAATATCCCCTTCCATCTAAGGATCAAAAGACCAGTCTCATGAGAAAGAATAAGGAAAAACTTCACAAGGAGATATGTGTCTAATACATTCAGAAGAGAGCGCATTTTGGGAAAAATGTATTTATTACAGAAGTAATACTGATTCTTTCACTTTAGAGACGTAATACCATATGGCATAGTACTCTACCACAAACTATAGTCACCATTAAATAGATTACTCTACCCATCCATGAAAGAGATCTAATTATGGAATATCTTTAGCAAGGACTTAATTCAATTTTTTTTCTTTGGTGGGTTTTTTTTTTTTTTTATTACTACCTGTTAGTTTTCTCCCTTTATTGACAGACTTCACTTTAAGTTGTTATCTTTTAGGTTAGAATAGCATTAACAGACTTTTAAAAACTAGCTATACTTGGATTATTTTGCACAAGGTCAGGGATATTGAAGAAATCCAGTTAAAACAATTATCCTAAGTATCCTTTTTTTACATTATTATTCTCACAAGTTTTTGGAACCAACAGTTTCCTGCCACTGGCATTACTTACACCTCCACCTCTTTTTAATCACAATGAATAAATGTCTAAAAAAGCTGCAAAACTTATAAAAAAAGACGGGGGTGACTGTGCAACACCATATTTTAGGCAAAATATTTGATGGTTATGGGTACATTTACTTCAACAAGCTTCGCAGCAAACGCACAGCTCATCGCCGTGCCCCTGTGCAGGTAGTCACCAACAGAGATCACGGTGGTCACACAACAACCACCTGCAGAAGAAATTTCTCCTTACTGCGGCTATTTGAGCCTCATAAAACAGAAGGACAGCAGGAGTACGCCATATACCTATGGTACCATTTCATATTCCATTTCCTACTAAATGCACTATTAATTTTTTATCTGATTTTATAGGCATCGTTCAACATCATTACCACAGCAGCAGAGTGTTCATTCCATCACCACCAAAGGCAAAGGTATTTCTGCCTGGGAGTTTGGAGAAGATGCACTGACCATTTCTACGCAGCCAACATTTTGCTAGGCGCTCTGAACTGAACAGATGCAACGTAATATATTTTGCATCTTTTTAGCTTTTATTATAGTTGCAATCTTACATACTCTTCACTTTTGTGTTGAAGAAACAGTTTAAATACCGAGTTTGTAAATCAAGCACAGTTCATTAAGCACTGAAAAGACTCCCACTGGCTTAGATGCAAATTTTGTACTAATGTTAGAAATGCCTAGAAACCCACTGTTTCTGAGAACTTCTCCTGAATTTGTCTTCACTGTCAAGATTTCCACCGCAGTATTTTGCATTCAGTACATTTTACGAAACTCCGCCGTTAGCCCGCTCAATTCAGAGAAGCTCTCATTTATATAGAGACTTTTCCCCTGAAAAATAAGTGATTTCTTAAAACTGGTATGCTGAGCCATATTATTTGCAGTACTGAGGTTTTTCTTCCATCCAGATATTAGTGTTAACTGCAATGCTTTTTAAACACATAGGCACCAGAAATACTTTATGATACATGGTGACAACGCTTATGCACAAATAGGCACGCAGCCGTGTAAGAAAAAGGCAGGGCAAACAGCATATATCTTATTATTTTAAATGGCACACAACACACTTGCACACTCCCAGATTAGGTGTTTATGATTTATTTGCCTAATTTTCAAAAGCACCAAGTGCCAGCTTGCAGCTCCTGTTAACTCCGCTGGTGAACACAAACACTAATGAGCTTGTAAAAGGAACAATATCTGTGTATAAGCCAGACGTGTGTGCACGGACGAGGAATTTCATACCCTCTTTAGGGCAGGGCAGATTTTGCCAGAAGGCCATAATTTAAGAAAATAAAAAAATCTCATGTTAAATTTATCTTCATGCGTGACATTCTCAGCAGACAAAAAAAACCATCTACTTATTAAGGAGGAACTTGATTTTTAAATGTGATCATTTTGAACCACAACTTCAGGAAATGTTTGATTTTTGGAAGCCTGTATTGATTAAGATGCACTGGTCTTTTATTGCCATGACTAATAACCCAAATTCTTGGAGCGTATCCCAACAGTATTGGCAAACAAGCAGTAATGAACCTGAATGAATGAACTACTGTGGCAGGAGCAGATAGATTAAAAAAATAAAATGCAGTGCAATGACAGCTAATGTGAAAAAAAAAATTAAAATGGCACTTTTTTCCTCATTCCCTCATTCCTCATTTCCTCATTCGCTTTAGAACTACTTGAAAATAAACTTTTACGATAGTAGCCATTTCTGGTCTAGTATGTCACTAAAGTGACTTAATGTAGATATACAACGTATCTCCTCGACAGGGCGCCTACAGTAGTTCAGGTATATGTTCTGCTGCAGAAGCAGTCTCCTCATTTGACCCGAGGGCTTTATTGTTGCCAAATACAAAGCGCTAAGAAACACTTTGATTTGATTTGAGCTTGTAAGATCAGTAAACAGCTGTACCTTCTCACATAAGAGCAAAAGATTAGTCTGGAATGGTAGAATAGAACACTTTCTACCCCTCTCATTCTATAATGCGCTTCCAGCGAATAATAATAAAAAAAAATGGATGTGTATTTCTATTTCTCTTAATTTTACCTCTGTGTGGCATGTTTCTAAATTAAGCATGTTAAATATAAAACCGCTCGCGTTTGACTGAGGTCTTTCATATTATTTATTGCAAATCCCCCTTGTGCAGGAATATTGAACAAAGTCGGTTGATTGCAGAGTTCTTTTTATTTTCATGAATGGTTCAATCATGCTCTTGGCACATGAAGATACAAGTGACAGATGTTAAACGAAACTCTGAGGGATTACACATTTCTCCTAGAAGTTACAGGACTGCTTTCATTTCCACTATTTTTTTCACTGACCTTTCTATCTTTTTTGCTTCTGCTTCTCCAAAGCATTTTCCTTCCTCATGCACCCTTCAGAGGCCAGAGCCATTTGGGAGCTACGGGCAGATCAGGGAGGAAGCCAGCAATACGCAGCATGGTATGCTCAACTCTCTTATTCTAGTTGCCAATATTAAACCAGAGTATTGACTTCACTAAATCTCAAGATTGAGAACGGATTTCACTTGGTAGAAGAAGGTCAACATGATAAAAATTAATAAACTTTGAGAACAACCACATAAATTTAAGGCTCTGGATAGTAAAATTCTTATTTGCTTTAATTAAGTAAAAAGCTTTTTAATATGGTGAAAAATGAAAGCCGTTAATGTGCACTGAGGAATGGGAGTTTAGGCTTCAGGTTTAACAATACAACATGACTCATTTAATCGTAAGTAGGTCAATCTGTAGGTACTAATATAGACCTTGAAAAAGAAAAGTGGATTTTGACTAAGGAAGGATTTCATAAAGCTATTTATAGAAGTGATAGCCAGGTCTTCTTCCTGTTGCGTGTTATGATTGTAGAGCTTGAATTATCTTTAATTAAATGCCAAGTATTTTCTCAGGAAGAAAACAATAACTTGGGATAATCCCAGATTTCAAGTGGTTCTAGAAAACTATTCTAGGAAAAAAAAAATCTGTGACAATGAAACTAGGAATCCTGTTCGTAAACACTACATGTATAGATGTATGGCCTATATAGTGTAGGTTTTACACATATTCTTAAGCCTGACTGTTCCTAACTCCCTCAAACTTCATTGCTGCAGTCAGGTTGCTTATTAGCCTACTTTTGGACAAGGTATATCAGAATTTTTAGAAATCTCTACTTTTACAAACACTCTAAAACTAGCCCTTCGCTTATGCTCACTGTAGTCCCTGTTCAATCACAGAATCATGATTTGCTCTTCATGTCAAGAGATCAGACTATGCAACTGCACCTGCTAGCTATTTTCCAAGTCACAGTATTAGTAATGCCCACTGGAAAGGATGTGATCATGCTTTTTTTTTTTTACACTTGACAAAGACATTACCAGAAACAAGACCTATAAAAAGGTGGTGCCACACTTCGATGAAGAAATGACACAGTGAATTCTTTCAATAATATGGCAGCAGTGGTTTGCTCTGTTATTTATGCACACTAATTTACTTGGACTCTTCTTCTGCTTGCTTTCAAAGCTCCTGAAGTCAGCCTTCTAAACAGCAACACATGGCAAAGCACCTGTAGAACCATGCAAGAGGAATATCTGAAGCACAAAAACTAGAGCTACATTTTTCAATAGGTTTCTTCTTTTCTAAGTAAAGTCCATTAATTTCAACAATAGAAGTAAAGCAGGTAAATATGCATCCCATTTTTAACTATATTTTTTTTTCTTTGAAACTGTGAAACAAAGAAAGAACCATTATAAAAGTAGGCTTGGCTAAAAACAGAGATCAGGAGATTTCATTTTCAAGAAGTATCAGAGTATTAACATCAAGTTCGGATGTGTATTACACTAATTCCACACTTTCTTCATTCATGTTGGGGATGGCACCTTTCCTACCGGAATGACCATAGTCAAACATTTGAAAGACAGAGGAAAATGCTTTTTTATTCTTTTTCATATGGTCTTATCCAATCTCTGGTAACAGAAGGACAAAGAGAAGAATATTGACCACACAGACTGCCCATCTGTGATTTACAATTCACATACTTGCAATTAGACACCAAAAACAAAATTTAATGATAATAAAGCAATTAGTTGGATAGGAGAAAAGCTATTTCCAGACCAAAGGTATATAATTTCCCATCTCATTATAACTTTTAGAAAAAAAATTAAGACCCTAAGGTTCAGAAAAAGCTTTTTTAAGAGGAGTTACACAAAAATCAGTTTTAAAATTATATTGCTTCTAGTAAATTTAGATTTGAGATTTTAGGTTTATATAAACTCTTCTTAATTAATGTCCATGAAGTTAATAATTTGCTATTATTCTACTAGTTCTCCAGTGCCAATAGGGTCTAACCTACATAGCTACCAAAATAACCAGATTGCAAAAAACCTCCAAGTTTTGGACTTCTTTTTCTTTTTTAAAAAAAGAAAAAGAGGGAAAAGAAAGAAAAAAGTAGCCAACGCTATGCATATGCTTTTTATAACTATTTTTATAGAGGCTTTTATCTCCTTTCTGGTCCATTCTTTGCTGGTCTGATGCTCCTGTTGCCATAGAAACAGACCTGACGGTAGCTTTGTTACAGATTACAACCGTTTTCCCAGCACAGAGAAATCTCTTTCACACTGTAGTTCAGCAGGTACCCTTCTCATGGGGACAAAAAGAAGAAAGAATAAATCAGTCTCTGACCCCTATATCTATTAAGTTCTCATTACCAGAATTTATTAATGCTTTTGCTTTTAGTTTACAAGCTCAGTCTATGATCACTGGTACTTTAAGGATTAAGTTTCATTAATTGCATGGGTCATGCTAGTATTTACTTATTTACAAGGGAATAGCTGAAATCAAGTTATGAAAGGAATCATGGCTGGCATCATGTTACTTCAACAGAAGCACCCGCATTTTGTTTTTCAGTGCGGGTAATATGCAGTGGGCTTAAAATCTGTCTGCATCAACTTTCATTAGGCCATTGTAAAAATCTGACCAATTATAAAAATGAGAAATATTTTGTGACCATGATATCATCTAATACACGTTCCCTGATATCACTGGCTATTTCAAGACAAATCCAATCTTTCCCAAAGGCTGAAGAAAAATCTGTGAACTATTTGGATATCTTAAGAGTATCACCCCAATAATGGACAGCAAAAATTAAGAGGAAACAAACAAAATAACAAAAACATGCCCAAGAATGAACCTAAACTGTTCTTGTTCATGCAAAGCTATCCAAGTGCTTTGCCAGGACCAGTAAGATAAGTGGAGCTCAAATGGAAAAGGATGGCAGCTGCTCTCTTGCCAGTCAGGATGTATCTCTGCCTCTCCTCCCCTCCTGGCTCTTCCTCTCTCATCTCTCTATTCCAGGGTCAAACCACCTTGATCAAAGCAACCTGCTCTCTCCTACAAAGTACAAGGTGTTCTTTTTTCCCCAACCCCATAGGCGGTTTACCAGAGTTGTGTGATTTATATTAAGAAACAGAGGCTATACCGGTTTAACTCAGCAGTCATTAGCAGATTTCTCCCAGCACCCCCAGGAAATAGCTACCAATAATTTACAAAGATAGGTATGCTCTCTGGTGACACATGCTAGAATTATTTGTAGCATATGGGATCTACAGTGCTTTTCAAAATTAGCCCACTCATTTTATTCCAAATTAAGATTTCATCTAAATTTGGTGTAAGAACTGCCACCTCAAAAAACAGACAGTGCTAAAAACGTTTGGCATTCTGCATGGTTTTCTCCGTGGTCTGTGCCTGTGTATGCTCCTTCTAGCTAATAAGTTCAGTATGCCATTGTCAGACTTTTTTTAAAACACATGATTGTGGGGGTGGAACCCGATAGAAATGTCTATGGTACATTTTACACATGACATCTCATGTAAGAAAATAGGTTATTAGTAAGCCTTAAGCATTCTTCCCCGCTAAGCCCCAAAGTCATGCCATCGTATTTACATACAGTTTGAAGATAGAAACAATAAACTTTTGCAAAGGGTAATTATAAGATGACAAAGAAATAATTAAATTCAACTTAAATTGGGCTGTTTGAACAATGTCAACTTTATTTTGGGGAATCAGAAAAAATTCTGATTGTGAAGTCAGCACCCAGCAGATCGCGTAATCGTTTGTAGTTACTGCCCCTAAAACTGCACCCCTATCAAAAAGGTTTCTTTTTACTGTTGGGAACAACTTTGCTGAGAGTTCTCCTTTTATAATATCACTGCCTAATAATTGTTCTCCAGTGCTAAATTATGATGATCACTGATATTTTTAGTTTCATCCTTTATATAAATTTCCTATCTCAGTACTATTGTCTTTGTTTAACTACTAACTCTTGCAATGACCATCTGTGTTATATTGTATATTACACAGCAAAAACCTAGAAAATAAAAATATAAACTCTAATATTTTATGATGCAGTTATTCAGCATTTGAATTGTTTTGGATTGGGAAAATAAAAAGATATTCTTTATAAATAAAAAGCTTTCAAAGAGACTCTAACAAAGAACTGGTTAAACTACATGTCCAGTGTCTCAGGCGTAAACTCCGTAAACTGCAAGACTAAAGGGCTGCGTATTGGCTCTGCGTGGCAAGGTTTTGGCAGCGGGGGGCTACAGGGGTGGCTGCTGCGAGAGTCTGCTAGAAGCTTCTCTTATGTCCAGTAGAGCCCATGTCAGCCGGCTCCAAGACAGACCTGCCGCTGGCCGAGGCCGAGCCCATCAGCGACGGTGGTTGCGCCTCTGGGAACACACAGTTAAGAAGGGGGAAAACAGCCCTGCACAACAACCTGCAGCCAAAGAGGGAACACGTGAGAGGAACAGCCCTGCAGACACCAAGGTCAGTGAATGAGGAGGAGCAGGAGGTGCTCCAGGCACCCGAGCAGACTCCCCTGCAGCCTGTGGTGAAAACCATGGTGAGGCAGGCTGTGCCCCTGCAGCCCATGGACGGTAACGGTGGAGCAGATACCCACCTGCAGCCTGTGGAGGACCCCACACCAGAGCAGGTGGGTGCCCAAAGGAGGCTGTGACCCTGTGGGAAGCCCACACTGGAGCAGGCTCTTGGCAGGACCTGAGGCCCCATGGGGAGAGGAGCCCACGCTGGAGCAGGCTTGCTGGCAGGACTTGTGGCCCTGCGGGGGACCCACGCTGGAGCAGCCTGTCCCTGAAGGACTGCAGCCTGCGGAGGGGACCCACGCTGGAGCCGCCTGTCCCTGAAGGACTGCAGCCTGCGGAGGGGACCCTCGCTGGAGCAGTTTGTGAAGAGCTGTAGCCTGTGGGAAGGACCCGTGTTGGAGAAGTTCATGAAGGAAGGAGCGGCAGAGACAACATGCGATGGACTGAGCACAACCTGCTGACGGGGAGGAGGGAGAGAAATCAGGAGTGAAGTTGAGCCCAGGAAGGGAGGGGTGGGGGAAAGGTGTTTTAAGATTTAGCTTTTATCTTCTCGTTATCCTACTCCGATTTTGATTAGTAATAACCTAATTTCCCCAAGTCGAGTCTATTTTGCCCATGATGGTAACTGCTGGGTGATCTCCCTGTCCTTATCTCGACCCACAAGCCTTTCATTTTATTTTCTCTCCCCTGCCCAGCTGAGGAGGGGAGCAATAGAGCAGCTTTGGTGGGCACCTGGTCCAGCCGGGGTCAACTCACCACAGGCTGCAGTGGAAGACCTAAGCAAATGTGGCTTTAGTCTCACGCGCTTTGCGTAGGCAGTCTCCCACCATATATACCCTATAAGCAGGGTGTGTATAAGCAGAGGATTCATACAGCTCTTCTCAATAGCACAGTAAAAATTTTTCTATGCCTCTTCTGCAGCTGGACAAACTGAGAGTCGATTCCGGGATTGTGTTGTAGGGCAGAGGGAAGGGGTGAGGATTACAAGTAGTTATAAAAGTTCATGAACTTGTTCCTTTGTAATTTAATTGTATTTTTCTTGAGAATCATTCACTCTAGCTTAAAAAGCCATTTTAGTTGCAATAAAAGGAGCCTGCACTTTAATTTAGGACTATAAGGTACAAATGTATTCTCAGTAGCTGATAAATGCAAACATGTTCCAGTACATGAACTGCTTTCAAGTAACCTGTGAAACTGCTTTCAAATACTTAAATGAAGGCATTTAGGTGAGCAGTGCCATGAACACCTCCGTACAGCCAGCGAACAGCAACTAAAATCTGGCTCTGAAGGAGCACCGAACTGGCTGATCAGTAAATAAGCTGGGTCTGGGCACTGAGCAGTGGCAAACCCCCCACGGGCAGGTGAGGAGCACATTTCTGAACACAGGCAGTGCCTGCCAACTGGTGATGAACAGAAGGTGGAGAGGGTGACATATGGCTGGATTTTATTTATTGAGATGGGCGGGGAAATAGCATTTGGATCCTGAAGTATCTGGTAAGGGCAGAGGAATGTCAAGGGACATAAGACGCTGTCCCAGTTTAAGAGCGTTTGACTATCCAGTGAAAGAGTGGGATGGTGGAAACTGAGGCACATCCTCCCTACCTTATATGTGAACCTCCCTCAGATGCCAGCTGAATAGGAGCAGAATTCATGCACCATATATCAGAGCCTTTTTTGGGTAGTTTTCTCTCTCTAATTTCTCCCTCTTCCATTTAGAGGAGTTTTACCTCAGGACTGATTCTGTTCAAATTGAAATTTCATTGTCAATATACTTAAATACCCACATTTCATACTGAGCCATTACAGCTGTGCACAGTCCCATTTAAAAACAATTAAAAAACAAGAAAAGTTATATAGGGAAGTTTTTTCCCCGCAGTTAATTTTTAGGGCTTTGAGCTCAAAGACATAAGCATGAAACCTTTATTCCTCCATAAACTACTTTGGACACTGCAGCAGAGATCCAGAAGTCAGGGTAATCACAGGAAATAAAACACTTTTTTCTTTTGTTTTAAATTTTTTTTAGAGTACTTATTGCACAGACTATGATCTTGTTTATTTCGGGAACCTAGGACTAGTGTTTTGGGAAAGGGAAGTAGGAATAGAGTAAGAAATAGCATATTTTGGCAAAAGTACGTCTGCATTGTAATTGTTTTGTAACAAGACTATTACCTACTGTCCCCATCCAATAATGCCTATTGTAAATAAAGTCATCGTGATAATTTTCCTAATTAGAAAATATTAGAAAATATACAAATACGTCGAGTCGGTATCTCAATTTGTAAATAGTGGGGGCTTTATATTTTTTTGTTTAGGCCATACAATGAAAGACTAATAAATTTATTGCATCAGAGCTGTTTAAAAATAATTTTAAAAAATTCATACAGGCTTCTCTTTAAGGGAGCATTTTTGCTAATCTGGCAAGTGGTAAACTGTATCTTGCCAGATCTTCCTGCCTTTGTGTAGCTTTTGTGATGAAGTGAGAAGATTTTAGTTTTAATTAAAAAGCAAATATTTCTAGGACAAATTGCCTATTACCCAAAATTTAGATTAGCAATAAAAAACCCTCGGTGGCTATAATATTTAATCCATGATGCTTGCTTGTTGCTCAGGTCACTCATGATGCCGAACACGGATAATAGTTGCCTTTCGTTGTAAAAACAACCAAATGGTTAAAAGCAAATCAGACATGTCCTGCTGCTGCATTTCATTATCCTTGGAAAAAGGCTGCTAGGCTTTCTGAGTAAAATCCCTTTTTAACTAGTTCTACAGTAAGTCTTAATATTATGCTCCCGGTACTGCCTTTTCTTTTCATGAGGTTTTTTTTTTTTTTTAACTCCTGAGACCAGTAAAGCAACTGTCGTCTTCCACTCTGAGACCAGCCTCCTACATGTAAACAGTCTGGAACCATAATTAAAGGCCAGTGGGGAATAATAATAATAATAATAATGATAATAATAATAATAATAATAATAATAACAACAACAACAACAACAACAGTAACCATAATAATAATTCAGCATTACCTGGAACTGAACAGAAAAAGAAATGTGGTCAGGATGAACAAACCCTTCAGGATATCCCTTCAGGATATATTCATTTACTCCTACTTAATACAGAGGTGTGACTCAAGGAAGATCCTTCATATCATTTGTATCAGGACCACAACTATCAAAATGAAAGCATTGCTCCAAGCCTAAGGCCAAACCCAAGCTCACTGCTGTCACACTGGACTCCTGGACTCATTTATAAATTTTAATTTTCCACTGGTCCCCCTGCATACGGATTTTTGTGGTTCAATCTTCCTCCTCCCAACTCTAAAACCACAGAAACCATAAAATGAAAAGCATGACGGAGCCTTACAGGACTCATCTCGCCTCACCCCTAGTTCCAGTGGTGGCACAGATAATACCTACAGTGCTCTTTAGAGAAATAACCCCCCCCCCCAAAAAATCTGAATTTCTTCTTTTCGCAACCCACTGCAGCAGTTACCCATTGTTACACCCAGAAAACTTCACACCTATGTAGCTAATTCGCCCTTGCCACAAGCTGCCTGTATGATACCTGCCTACAATTTAAGAGACATTAAAAATATTCAAAGGTCATGATTTGAAGGCCTTTAACATTTTAGTTCTTGTCTAAATTCCTCTCCAGAAAAGCTGCAAAATTCTACATAAAACATCTCACAAAAAAAAAAAAAAAAGAGGAGGAATAATCATTTCTAACATATCCCTGCAGGAGATTCATCGCCTTTGTGTTAGAGGTGCTCTGTTGGCCAGTACTGAGGTTATGACCCACTAAAAGACCTGAGTCATCATCTTCTGCACAGCTGCCTTCACAATCCGTTCACATTGATCTTTTTTCTCCTCATGAGTGTGATTTTTTTTCCCATTTGTTTTATTAAACTGTATCTTAATACATGAAAAAAATTCTGAACTTAAATATTGTCCTCTAGTTCTTGTAAGCCCCTCCTACTGTCAACTGCAAATGGTGTAGCTACACATTAGTCCAATGTCCAAGCCACTGATGGAAATATTCGGCTCCTGCAGCATCCCACAGAACCTCACAGTTGTTCAATTTTAGACTGATTTTTCAAATGTGCTTAAGATAATAAAGCTCCAAAATAATTTCAATATCAAGAGGCTTATCGACTTTACAATCTTTTCCATATATGTCACCTTCAACATCCGCGAGGTCAGTTACCCTGCCAAATGGGATGAGATGGCTTTGCTGTTTCATTCCATGTAAGCCCACATCTGTATCTTATAAATTCATTCTCTTCTAGATGCTTCAATATTAAGAACTTGCTGCATTTCTGAGGCGCAGTGTCAGATTTAATCTCCCCTGACTGCACAGTCACTTGCTCTCATTTAGATTTTTTTCACTTTCTAATTTCTATTTATTTATTATGCTCATAAACCGTCTTTGGATCCTACGTTATTATAATCTGAAAGGAAAATACTGCTGATCGAGAAATGGTGATGTCTGAGTTGTTGTGCACTCTATTTTAAGTTTTATAAACTTGTACTGAAAAAAATTAATACGGTCAAACATTATTTTAAATTACTGGCGGGTTGGTTTGTTTTTTTTTTAATTCTATGGGGCATGGGATTGGGAACGTTTTAATACATCACATGCAGTTTGAAAACACCTCCTGGTCACTACGTTCCCTTAACAAAGGGAACAAAGATTTAAGTCTCAATCTTGAAGTAACCTTTTTGAAAGAAACTTGACTCGCTATTCCTTATTATTAAACACATCTTAACAAAGCTAGTTACAGCAGCAGTCAATGTTTGAGGTTGCTCTTACATTTTTACTGTAATTTACTCAAGTTTTAAAGCATTTCATCAATGACTTAAAATAGTTTTTATGAGCACCAAGCAATTTTCCAAAAACAAGTGTCTGAATTGGGGATGACGTTTCATGTAACACTAGAGTATAATAGCAGCAGGAGCTGTTAAATTGTACTCAATAGCATCACCATAAAAGAGTTGGCCGTGAAGAGAAGATAAATAATTTCTATTCAAGCTACAGAGAGTCATTAGATAGCAGCAAAATAACTTCCTGAGTTGGTATTTTGCTAAGACACCAGAGCTCACACCCTGCCAAGTATTAAGGAAACGTAAAATTTTTTGATTGTGTGAATTCTTATTTCATCTGAAACAGGATATTGTTCCCCAGGCACCATCGTTTCAGTACTACTCAAGGACAACCACTTTATTCGCAAGTATTATCTTCCTTTTGGCACAAACACAGACCTTTCAAGGTCACATTTCAGCTACTCTGAGTAAAGCAAAAAGAGGGTGACTTTAAGCTTTTGTCTCTTTTACACTCACCTTTAAGGCATTTAATTTTTAAGTAATAAAAATAATTTATTCCCTCTTTTAGAGAAATAGAATACTGTAGCAAGTAAAAATGTTACATGAGGAGACAATATTTGTACACCACTATTTTTAGCATGATAAAGACCACAGGACTTCTATACAGCTGAGTAGTCAAAATTCATTAAATACTTAGCTACATGGCGTCTAAGAAAGGCTAGGAAATAAGAAAAGATCTGTGGACAGTGTAGTCTGAAATCTCTTTTGTTGCTCTGACTGTATTTAAATACCTAGAAATTAAAAAATCACTTTGGTTGCAACTCTGAAATATATTTAGAGAAACTACTAAAATTGTCAGTGGAGCTCCCCCTTTCTGCAGGGGATTGCTGCAGCCCGAAAACGTTACAAAGAGCTTGAAAATAACTACACAATAGAAACCTCTGTACAAAATGTATTTTTAACGTAGTTTGATTCTCTCTTTCAAAAGAGCATTATTTTAAAGCTCTACTTCACCCTCACCCTTTAGCCACAGGTAGACATTTAGCTTTCATGAATGTCAGAATTAAGTTTCTAAAAATTCCTGCTTTCTCCCCTTTGGAGTCTTCCTAAGCGACTACTGAACCCCCCACTCGGAAACTCTCCACATCCCCGGAGGCGTGTAGCAGGAACGCCATACTATCTTGCCTCAAGACAAATCTATAAATAAGTTCTTGCCATCATGTCCTAGATACCTCGGGCCTCAGCAGGGACATCGCTGAACACTTACCTGCAAGAAATGCTTCCCCTGGCTGTTAAAGGCAGTTTTGTTTCTGAGTGGAAAGGTTTTGTATACTGAAACGCTTTGCATTCTGACCTTGACTGTCACCCATTGCGGGGCTGTCACCTGTCTGGCCGTTACCCTTTGGATTCTCCTTATTAAGTAGAACAATTTTAACTGAAAATTATTCTAACGATGTATTTGTAAGGATTGCCTCATTTATGTTAAAAGGACAGTGCATGGTAATTTAAAATATTATAATATGTAATAAATAACATTATAATATATAATTATTATAATTTATAATTATTGCTCCAGAAAATTTCCTTTTATTAATGACAATATTACTCTTACGTTTAATGGAAAGCCTACATCACGCAAAGACACCAGAGAATTTGAGTATGCAAATTAACTGTGCACCTGCATGAAATAATTTAGAAAAGGATTTTCTAACATTTAAAAATCCACTAAATATTATTATAAGCTTTATAACACACCACATTTTCGAACAAAGCTTGTACTAACTCGGATAGGAATAAGTTACTGAATTGTAAAAGGGTAGACGTTAGAGTCAAACATTTCAGTAAATTAAAGTATAACATTCTACAATCCTCTTTGTGTAATAGGACCCACCAATGTAGCACAATTTTAATAAAACATATTTGTTTTCTGTTCGATTTTAATCTTCAAAGTGTTTTTGAGATATCACTTCTGTGTAAATACTGAAAATGATCATTTGGTAACCCAAATACTGAAATAAGACATTAGGCTGATTTATTTAATCACCAAGGCCAAAAAAAAAACCAAAAACCAAATCACGAAATGCAGTCACCAATATTAAAGGCTATTAACAACCTGCCACAGAATTTCTTCATGGTTATAGAATCTGTTCTTGAAAAAATTAAATAGTCTCACACACAAATGTGTGCTCTCATTTATGAACTTTAGAAGAAAAACCCTGAAGAATGCATGTTTTTTAAAAAAATATTCAGGAACACTTTCAAGAGTCAAACCATTCATTATAGGCATAGAAGATCTCCTCGTGTCACCACTAAAACTGTCAATCAACAATAACTTCTCTTAACATCTTATATCACAACTGAGCACTAAGGTAAAACTAGATTTAATTGTTTTATTCTACTAGTGTTTTAGGACCGAACAAAGCAAATCAGCAACATATTGTTTGTAGGTATGAACTGTATTTAGGGAACAAGTAATTAAACAGACATTGTTTAATTGTTCAGACTGTTGCTGAAATTCAGGCCCCTTTGATGCTCCCAGGCATTTTGATTTTGCCCTTGACATCAGTGAAGCTGCGTTTGCCCCAGCCTGAGAGCTGCTAAACCATCTACGGACACACACATCAAGATGAATCTGGCACCAGCGCCTACCCTGGCTCATACCCGCTAATGGTGACCTTTACTCAGTTTGGTAATACCAGTCACTCACCTGACACACAAATTGTTGCCTGACAACTTCAGGTGAGAGCTTCTAGGAAAGCAGGTCCCGCAGCAGGCAGCGCACCAGCACTGCCCACGTACACAATATAGAAGGTGTACAGAGAATGACAGAATTCAGAGAATCCCCCGAATGCCATCCAGTGGGATGCAAATGGGTCGACTATACCATAAAGTATACAGCAACAGAAGACAGCAACAAGAGGTAGCAGCTATGGCTACCTTCTTTTAGAAACAGGGATAGGTGTTGCCACCTACCTACTGTGTGTTAGTTTAGTGACAAGAACGCTCACCCAGACAGGGGAGATCTGGATTTTAGCCTTTCTGCAGCCCAAGGCACTTCAAATCCACAACTTTCAAATTCCAAGAGACCATTTTAACTATTACACTTTATAGACAGAGCCTATCTCCACACTTCAAAGCTTAATGAATTCAAGAACTTTGAAAAAAGAAAGATGGACTTTATCTTTGAAGAAAGAAAAGGAAGGCTATGAAGAATAATTTTGGTTTCTTGCTCTGCCTTCATGATTGTTTTAATAGTAGAGTCTCCTTTGATACAATGCACTACGTAACGCTATGAGCAAAGCCAGACCGAGGACTGGCTTCCTTCCTTCCTGCGTTACAGAGAGGCTCTGTGACCACCTGTAAGCCTTTGCAATGGCTTCCAAGAAAGTGCTCTAACTGCTGCATTATTGTCAGAAGTCTCTTCCTTTGACTTCTGTCATGAAAATTGACCTCAGCTCAGTTAAGTGACTTTCTTTGAGAAAGCTGTGCTCTACGCTAAGTGGAAAGAGATGCTTTATGCACCGCCCTGAAGAGCTGTCAAAACTCCCAAGGAACGCATCGTGGCTGCACTGGCATCTCCTACGCCCTGGTCCCGTTCAACATGCTTAATGACCCTTTGGCAATATCCATGTTCTTTGCACAGGTAATCAATGTAACTGCTCCGTGCTTGAAACCTGACTTCTTGAATCTATCGGTGTGGTGACTGCATCCATACAAGCAGGGCCCTTAGCTTAGATACTCTGAATCTCACTGTTGGGAGCAATGCTCGTTTGGGGCGCCGTGGCCCTTAAATGGCGCCAAGTAAGCAGGACTGCAGCAGGAGCAGCTGATGCAGAAAATTTCAGATGAGGAGCTAAGCGCAAAAAAGTGAGTAGGAAGAAAAAGACAGCTGGAGATACAGACACAAATAAAATAACAGTGTGTTTCATGAGTTACCAGAACTGAATATGGAGAAAGATGGAAAGGTGGAAAGAAAGGCTTCAGTTACAGTTATATTTTTAATTTCATTCAGTTGATTTTAGCACTGATATTTTGAGTACTGTGAAGCTTCTTCTGTTGTAAGCAGTTGCCAAAGTAGTGGTAACTGAAGCTAGGTGACCTCTGGGGGAAGGTACTGTTCAGGAGCAGGCTCACGAGAGGGTCACCTCTCCAGAAACGGGGAGGGAGCAGGGGGAAAGTCAGGAAGAGACGAGACGCATATTCAGGACAGCAGTGTTTCTGCCACCAACTTCAGTGTGCTGCCACAAGGCTGTCAGACCTCACCCCTGCTCAACTCGCTCTGCGACCAGTGGAGAAAGACCAGCCACAGGAACGACCGAGGTCACCTAAGAGCTGGTTTGCTCTCTGGAAGCGACTGTCTCTATCAGCTAAACAGAAGAAACCTAATAGGTTAACTACACTCCTAACTTAAGCATTTTTCTTATGTACCTAAATTTAGATTATGTGAAATATTTAACAAATACACTGTTTTTAAAATTCTTCTCAGTTCTTCGACATTTCCCTGTATTTAAATTTAAAAATAAGAAAACTTTTTAACATCTCAAATTTTCCAAACCCCCTTGTGGCTTCTGCCCATATATTCTTCATTGATCTCATAGCTAGCGAATTAGAACAATTCACGAGAAGCTCATTAAAACCTAGCAAGAAAAGTCTTCTTGTGCATTTCATCAGAGAAGATAATAGACTACAATCTAGAGCATGAATATGTTATAAGAAACAAAACAGAGACATTTAGACAAAGAACACTTGGAATGTATTGTTCCCATAAGCAGATGTTAAATTACTTCACTGTAAAGTGGAATTTATAAA
Organism: Phalacrocorax carbo; assembly: GCF_963921805.1. NCBI lineage: Eukaryota > Metazoa > Chordata > Aves > Suliformes > Phalacrocoracidae > Phalacrocorax > Phalacrocorax carbo. The sequence continues at coordinate 6,231,817 of NC_087528.1, forward strand.
ACCCAAAGAAATGTTATTTTTATGTGAACAAACAAGATTAGTTTATTATTTCAGCAGGGTGACAATGAAATTCTGGTACATGTGTCTCACCATGTAGGCAGATGTGTTGAAAGTAAAAACTAGTTGTTGACCAAAAATGCTGTGTGATAGAGAAGTATTGACAAAGCAAGATAATCTGGCGGTATCCTGACTGGTACACCAGCTCAAACATGAATATAACTGTTTCGAAAACCTATCTCAGGTAAGCCAGCTGGCTGAAGATTAAATGGTCATTTAATTGGAGCTATAGATCCTTGTGTGTAGAGAGGACAAGGACCACAGTCAACTCTGAAGTTATACCTTGAGATAAGATGGATACAAAGAAAGCTCAGAAAAAGCCTCAGCCTTTCCTAGGAATTCTTAATATCAAACACATCCCACAGAATGCAAACAAAAATAAAAAGCTGGCTATGTGCTTGGGTAAACACCTCAGGGTTGTCACATCCTGAGGGATATTGATTTTGGTCACACATTCATGATTACTTTTCTTACCAAAAGAAAAGATCCATGGTAAGAAAAATAATTTAAAATCCATGAATATTCACTTCAGAATTGTTAAAAACTACTGGGACTACAGCTACCTGTCATAAAGAGCCCACTGATATTGTTTGCAATGCATTCTCACAGTTAGGTGTAAAAACGTAAAATGTGCATAAAAGCAACACATTAGATGTCAATGTACTTACATCAGTGTCAGGTCCCTTGTCGGCCCCAGGACACGAGAAGGTAACGAACTCATGGCATCTCTTATGAACCACAAAGCAGCAAACTAGTAAGAAAAGGGAAACCAACAGTTAGAATGGCATAGGTTGTTTTTTTTTTTCCATTTGTAACAAATGTAATTACACAGGAAATAAAACTTATTGGCAATTATTTCACCTGTAAGTCAACAAATGAAAGCAGAGCCTAATGTTAAATAAAGACACAGAAGAAAGGCAGTCATCAAGTAAACAATAAAATCAGAGGAGATAAGCATGCACATTTAAAAATCAAAAGACTCTACATAATGATAAAGTTTTAATGTTTAAGACAGCCCATAGTGTTAAAATATAGTGTGGGATGAACAATTCTATGAAGCCACATTTCCTGCATCTAAACCCATATCTGTAAGAGGAACTGTCAGTGTCAGGCAAGAACAGGAGGAATAAATGAGGAACGTTAAGTTGGAATGAACCCCATCCTTGGGTATGGGATTTGTTCACCTGCACGCCTTAGCGAAGGTGTCTACGAAGAGCCAGTGTCTTTACTAGTTAGTTTCTTCTGTGAGAAACCAAAGCTCTGAGGGAAGACTGTTGTAGAGAACAAAGTGTTCTCATACCACAGAATGGCAGGAGATAATGGGAAGAGAAAATTAGCTCCTGATTACAGTATGACTCCATTTAAAATTTATGAATGATCTGAAAGAACTTTTTCTTTCTGAGATAAGAAAGCTTATTTTCACTTAACCATGTCATGTGACCGAGGCTATAGGCTGTCACACAGCACAGGCCATACATGTCCCCCCAGACCATCTAAAAGAACAATTTGCTTGAGTGTGCTTACTTTGAGAAGTAGGTATTTTAGCTTTTCACCCTCACTAGAGGCTCGTTCTTAATGTTAAACTTAGTTCAGATATCTCAAAATTGATCCACATTTCAACAAAACAGAACAATCCAGATTTGAGATTGTGAAAATCTTGAAATAAACACCATACCATCAAGCAATGAGTCAGGAAATTATAATTAAATGATTCAAAAGTAATTCACAATTTCTTTTCAGATAATACATTCCCTCAACACTTTAAATTTTCATTTCCAATCCATAAAAATACACTATTTCAAAGGACACTTCTAAAGAATAAAATAGATTTGAGTGCCAACTGCCAGCACTGAATTTCCTCAACTTCAGTGGAAACCAAATTAAATTATCTCAGTTTTTCTAAACAGCTCCTTTCATAAGGCATCTTTAACAGTTCTCTTTCCCATTTAAAAAGTGTATGAATTTCCTTCACCTAATGAAGACAGCTGAGAAAGATGTTACCAAGTGCACCTTCGTGTCATTGCAGCATGCAACGATGATTCCACCGTCACACCAGGCTGGCCTCGTTCACACCCTTAAGTCAGCTGTCTGGCTTTAAAGAAGTCTGATCACCCTTGTATCTTTCTCCAACTATTTTTCATCATCCCATGCAGCAATTGTCTCCAATGGTTCTATTTCTGACATGGCATATGTCTATTCTTTGGGCAAAGGGAATAAAATGGGCTTTGCTCCACCGATTCCAGATAAGCTCCGACGACTTCACATGAGCCAGAGTTCTGGCTCAAAGTATGCTGCCCACTTGGTTGCCTAGTTTGTTAATCAATCTAAATCCCAATGAATCCTACAATTATAATTTCGATGGTTTGTTTCTACCAACCGAAAGATCACTAAGTGGCAATTACTATTATTATTACTTGCAGCTGAAAAATGTTTCACTTCCAAATTGTATTTTTGGTTCCAAACCTTCCACTCTCGAAGACAATAGCCTGATTTATGTTTGCAGGAGTAAATCACATAAAAAAAAAAAATCTCGTTACATCCTTCAGAAAACAAAAAAGTTAACTAATTACTTTTGCATGCAGTGATCATACCGTTGTAAAATTCAACATAATAATCTATGCAAAAGATGTGAGAAATATCTCTGGAAAGGCTGTAGAACTAAGCTGCTTCACCGATGCCTGCCTTTCAAATCAGGATCTTAGACCAGCTGCTCCAACTCTGCCTTTATTCAGCAAGAGCGTATGTTACAACAACTCTGTATATTTGGGCATCTATTTTGGGCAATATTTAAGAAATACTGTAGTCTCAGCCTATCTCTGAGTTGACAGCCTCTCATAGCGCGTTAAAGAATTCATTCAACTACGGACAATGTCGACCTTGTTTTTCATATGGTGTTTCATAAATGTCAAGAGAGGTATGTAGGAAAAACAGTGCCACCCTTTGCAACAGCCTTGTTCTACGGTCATGAACTTGAGCTACTAACTTCCATGAAAGCAATGCTAATCACACTACAATGGAAACTCCAATTCAGCTGCCAAAATAAGTAAACCAGACAGTATTTGTCCTTTTGGACTTCATGCTACACTTCAAAAGAAGTCACTTATTAAGGCTTCAATTATTAATGTTGACTGGTGGACTTTTTAAAAGCCTTTCTGTTCAGTCTAATAGTAGACCAACTGTTGGGCACACCTCAACACCAACAGTCTCAATTCTTTTTCCTTTATTTCCCATTTGTATTTTTAATGGGTTACCTATCTCCAAAGAATTTGGTTCCTTAGTAAGCAATTCAAAAGCATCAGACCTGCCTCACCTTTTGAGAATACTCAAATGAGAACCAAAGAGTTTGACAGAAAAATAAATAATGGAATAGGCAACCCTCATGGAATCACAAAACTAAAGGGAAAAGGATAAGGGTTACCAGCCATCATTTCCATACATAAGATTTAACATCCACATTTTCATTTTGAAATCCAGCCATTAGTTTTTAAAGTTTTCTTAATTTCACACAGCAACACAGAGCTAGAGAATTCATGTAAAAATTTACTTAGTTCAGACAGTGCAAACAAAATGTTATCTGCTTAAAATAGCATGCCATTCTTTTAGGAATAGAGATGAAAAATAACCTCTCACTTGTTACTTGTTTTGAAAAGATGTTAATAGCTTCACATCACTTATTGCAGCTGTTAAGAAGTCACATTATGTTCACCACCTTCTTGTAATGAACGTTATATTACACTACTTTGCAGAGACTGCCAGGAAATTTGTTGCTTTACATTTTAACAAGAGTGTAAGTAGAAGTGAGCTGGCACACATTATGCATAGTAGCTCGAGAGCAAGTGGTATCTCGAGGCTGACAGTTAAAATTAAAAAGAAAATTATTGAGGTATTTTCATGTTTTGACAGTGTGATTTTGATCTGTGGTGTACATAATACGGCTGTGAGCTTCCAGCTCTAGACTTGCTGGAGATAAATACTCTCTCAGCAGCCCAGGGCGGCGGCGGCGAGGGAGGGCACAGGGAGGAAGGGAGAGAACAAAACAGGCCTTGTGTTGCAAAAACAGACTAACTGCTAGTTCTCCACTGGCATGCTGCATCTACCAGGCTGATCCCTCGCCCTCCATCCTCCCAGCAATGCTACAGAGAGCAGAAAATGCTAAATGTGTATCACGAAAACAAGGAAGAATGTGGTAAGGAGCACTCAATGCATTCTCAGAAGCAGCAGAAAATGCACTACATGATTTGTGGGATCTATGATACATAACGGAGGGCAATTCGTTCTATCCAACACTTCTCTGTCAGTGCACAGTACTGAGAAAAACATGTAGTTATTAATTATATATATATTGTCATCAGTCACCTAGAGTTACAAGGCACTGCCATAAATTTCAAACTGTTTTCTAAATTATGTGATGTGTGAAGGTTATCATATATTGTCGGGTGCAAGTTATCTGCTCAAAAATACTGTTACTATTAGCTTTCATATATGACACAGACTGGTGAGACAGAAATGAAGTATCAAAATAATAAATAACAGAAACAATCTTCTCTATTTTGTGATCTTATTGTATGATGGAGGGTGTCCAGAGAAAGGCAACAAAGTTAGAGCACAATTCTTATAAGGGTAGCTGAAGGAACTGGCGGGGTTTAGCCTGGAGAAGAGGGGGCTGAGGGGAGACCTTATCGCTCTCTGCAACTGCCTGAAAGGAGGTTGTAGTGAGGCGGGGGTTGGTCTCTCCTCCCAAGACCAAGCGATAGGATAAGAGGAAATCTCCTCAAGTTGCACCAGGGGAAATTTAGATTGGATATTGGGAAAAATTTCTTCACCGAAGGGGTTGTCAAGCACTGGAACAGCTGCCCAGGGAAATGGTTGAGTCACCATCCCTGGGGGTATTTAAAAGATATGTAGATGCGGTGCTTGGGGTCATGGTTTAGTGGTGGGCTTGGCAGTGTTAGGTTAATGTTTGGACTTGATGATCTTAAAGGTCTTTCCCAACCTAAATGATTCTATGATTCTACCTATAAAGGAGAAAAGCATTGTTTGGCCCCAGTCACCCCCACACCCTTTAGCCATATGTCTGAAGAGCTCTACAGCCACAAGCATGCCAAAGAACTAGGGGTAAAAATATAATGACAAAAGTCATATACTTTACAATTTGCATTTATTAGAAAAGTCCAACCGATATTAAAAAAAAAAAATCACTTTTATACTGCCACTTTTGGAAGAAAAACAACAGATTAAATGAGCCTTTCCAACAGACATAATATCTCTACTAACCACATTTGTTTATTTGGTAAAACAAATTAAGCTGCAAACCTAGAGGGCGGAGAAAACACTAGTGAGGATTTTTTCAAGTCATCTCTGACTCATTTTTGTAATGGTCAAGACTGTTCTCCCAAATCAAATGATAATTTTATAATATCTTAACCACCATAAAAGTTCTGTATGGTCTTCCCATATAAACAAACTTTAAACCTGTGGCTCTGCTGTTATGATGTAATTAGTTGCCCAACAACAACAGGTATACATATTCTTGCGTGCATAAATTGTTTCTAGGTTTCGAGTATTGATTCTTCCATAGGAAGTGGTAGAAGAGGTCTGGTTGTCAGCAATAGGGAAATGACTTTGTGTACGCTCAATATTTGTTGGGTTTCTGCTTTTGGGTTTTGAACAAGAATCGTTTCTGAATTGGACTAAGGAGTTACAACAGAAGTATAATATGCACGAAACAACTCTCCGAGTATACTAGAGAACTTTAAGGGCCTCTACAGTAGCTTGGAGCACTGCATAATTATGTTGCTGTTTCACATGCTTTGCTTTTTCAGTGAGGCCACAGAATTTCCCCAAGGGGCCCATATTACTGGCTGACTTGTGTTTTCTGCACGACACCAAGTAATGAATGAATTTGTCACATGACATGCATTAGTTCATTCTAAGATTAAATATAGCAATTACATTAAACAGAAATAGGGTACTCCTTCAAAATAGACAAATCATTTAATTACCAACTACATTTGTTATTTAAATAAGCAGTACTGTTTAAATAAATTTACTAGGAAAAGATTAAACTCGGGAACAGGGAATACTTCAAGAGCAAGAAGAGCAACAATTAAGAAATAGGATTTAGGAATACTTGTCTTCCTCCTTTTCTGAATATATTATGATTATAACTTGTAAAAAAAATGAAAATCCCTTTTATATTAAACAAGGCTGTAGATTATAAACCAAAGTCAGATGAGGTGCTACCTTTGAATGTTATTAGAATACTGAATCACAGGGAATTTTTAAAAATTACATTACCCTAACTTTTCAACATATATAATTTATAACACATCAGCTAGTTTTTCTGCCAGTGTTTCACCCCATCCAGAGGAGAATGCTATCTCAAGCAAATATCCAGGCTAATGCTTAGAACTGCTATCTGCAATCTTTCCACTTGGCATTTACAACACCTTTCTCCCTAAAACAGCCTACAGCCCAGCAAGATACAGTCTGTTCCAGGATAACATAGTTAATAAGAAAACCAGCCACCTCTCCCCATCACCTTAACCTGTTACTAAGCTTCTTTAAATTCTTTTGTAACACCAGTAGGTCACACAGCACCTTCATGGCACTGATCTGCGCAGCGCTACACATTGCCTGCTTCATGGACTGCCTTAATTTTCATTGCAGTTTCTGCAAACCTCAAACTACCTTCCCTAAGCAGCATCAAAAACCTACCTTGAAGTCAAAGTATACAGACTACACAAAATCAATATTGAAAAATTAGGGCTGATGCCTACTTCTAAGCTCCAAGTCTACCAGTCAATAATTGGTTTGCATATCCTCAGATTCATGCATCTGACCTTGCGGCACAGATTTTCAATTTTGTCAAGCTCAGTTAAGGTAAATAAGTAGGCAGAAAAAAGATCTCTACTACATATCTTTAAAACTTTAAGAGAAAGTAATGGTTAACTGCAACAATAGCTTATTTATGTGAAAGGATTATACAGATCGTCTGGACAGTCTTAACTACTCAGGTCATTATCTCCTTTACACTAAGTATAAAACAGATGGATGTCGCCGGTAAGCTGGCTTTGCAAGATCTACAACAGTGTGCAAATACAGCCTGTACGCCTGGCAGAGAATGCACATACATTTTCATTTACCCAAACAACTTTAGCAGACCTGGTAGTACAATGGCATACAATTATAAATATATACCTGCAGCTATATATGTAACACATGTTGAAACCAGTTTGGATTTAGCAAAATACCTCACATAATGTATTCAGATTTGTCTGAATAGTATATTGAGACACATATTATACCAGATTTGTCATTTCTGCCTTCTGTTACAGGGAAAAGGCAACACAGGATATTGTTTTTTCCAAAAAAAACCTGTAGCACAATGTTTGCAAAATTGAAGAAGAGTTTCAAAATATTCAAGTCTTTAATGTAATAAGGCATTCAACACTGTTTCAACCTACTTGTTAATTATGTACTTTCTGAAAGACAGAGATCACCACTTCTATGTAAAGTCCTTGCTAAAATTTCACAAAGCTATTAATCTCTCTCCTTTGAGGTGTCCCATTTTATAAATGAATAACCCAGAAGTCATCTATCAAAACCGGTGCTGGAATAGCTATTTCAAGAACTTGTAATGGCAAAAAAGATGACCCACAGTCACAGACTTTTTGTATCACTTCTATAGTACGAATTAGCTTTGGTTTTAAAATCTGCTGATCTTAACATGGTGAAAGCCAGCAAGAAAGACACGCTGGGTGTCCGCTATGATCTGCTTTGTAGCTGTGTACAAGCGCATCAGCAAGGAATAGCACGGCCCTTTCAATTAAAGAACTAACGCAATATGAAAGCTCACAAATGTTTCTTGTGAACACTGAACATTAGTTCTTCAGATTTTCCAACTAATTCAGCAATGACCCTAACTGCAGAAATGGGGTGTCTTAAAGAAAGCAGCTGCCTTCAGTTTGATGTATTACCTAATGCAAAAATAAAGAGCCAAGAAATTGAGCAGTAGGAAGCAGCACAGGCTGTACATATTTTAAGACTGCGTGAAACGACAGGATACAAGATGAAACCAATCTCCAGAATGCAGCTGTTGGGTTTCATTTTGTTTTGTAATACAGCTGGAAACCTGGAGGCCAACAGAAAGCAAAGAGCTTCTGGAAAATCATGGTAACTGCCTCTACTAATACTACAAGGCACAGTCTCATTGAGGCCCAGTCACATCATCTAGCGTGAAAAAGGAGATCCTCAGTGAGTAAAACCTTCGCTAAAAGCAATGACAATGGCTTTGCTCTTACAAGCCCAGTCGTCACCACACGCCACGTTCCATTTCTGCCTCCGTCCACTGAGCCCAGGACCAGCTCAACGGAGCCCTGGCCCAGGAAGCTGCTGTGGCCAAAGCTGCTCCTCGCTGCCAACCAAGACGAAAACTTTATTGTTCAGTCATGAGATGCCTAATGCACTGAAGACAAATGACTGAAAGACTTATGCGATTTCTTAATCTTTCATCTCACATTAAATCACCCACATGGTCAATTTAACACAGCCTGCGCCACGCTTCACAGTAACGTCTGAATCCATTCACAGCTCAAAGCACGGAAAACCGATGAAATACAGAGAACGTGCTAGTACAGCTGTAACGTTTTACTGTGAGGTTTTTTGAAATATTTTAGAATATTTTAGTACTAATGTAGCTTGTTTTTCTCAGCACTTTACTTCATAATTTAATGGTAGCAAGCTACTGGTGGCTGTAAACCAAAACACTGCTTTCTTTGAGTATGATTTGTATGGACACAAATATAACAAGTGAAATGCCAGATCTGAATGCCAAAAGCTGAACGTTAACTATTTTAGTGTATTTTGAATTTAAGTCTAGCCTTTCAGTTGTATTTGAGAAACCTATAACATAGTAAAAAGATTAATTAACCTTCCTTGCCAGTGAACACAACCCACACACTAATTCCATTATTGCCAAAAGATGGTATTTGTTTTCCTTCGGAATGGGGAGAAGCGAAGCCAGGACGACATTGAACATTGACATACGAGCAAAGCCACATCCCGAGTACTAATCTACAAGAAATAAACTTCCTGTGATACCTGTTTGGACACAATCCTGATGAGAGAATTACTTCACAATTGCTAATACAACAAGGATAATCACACAATTCTACATTTACTTAGATATGCGAAAGTCACTAAAAAGATGATAGAATCCTTTGACGTTAACTTTCACATAATCATGATTCCAGAACAGTGCAATGGGGCGCTTCAGATGTATTGAAGTAAAACGCTCATATCTTGCATATTTACTTGATTTTTTTTAAAAAAGGAGAGTACCGCATTTTAAAGGACAAAAGATCTAATCCCACAAAGCAAATGTTGTAACAGAATTTATGTGCCATTTAATGTTTATGCCTGGTATAGAATAATATAAATTTAAGAATTAATAAAATTTGTGATACTGATCCACAGAAACACCAGCCCAGACCCCAGACACTTCCTTCTCTTAAGTCCAATTTCATTTGCTCTTTCTAGTTTCAGCATGGGGAAGGTCTAAATCAAAAGATAATTATAAAACTTCTTAAATCTTGTCACAAAAACTCCCCTTGTATTGCTTAATGGCAATTATTATCTCTGTAAAAGTTAAACTTGCTATCTAAATGCGCTTTAAACTACAACAATTAGCTCATTTTGTTTGCACGATTAATCAATTCTGCAGCCTGTTCTATGGTATATTCTATGCTAAAATGACTGCATTAAAATGAAAGATATTAATTTTGTGCCCCAAAGGCAAAAAAAAAAACCCTTGGAAGGGCATTATTTAGTCTCTTGATGATGCCAAACCAAATAATTAGGATATAATGAAATTGTCAGTATTCCCTGTATTACTGTATTTGCAGTGCAATACGTAGTATCCTCAGTTAGGAGATATATAGGCATTCCTACTTTGTGCTGGACTAATTATTATTAAGATTCAGATCTGGTAATTTATTCTACATTAGCTCTAATTTGGTAGCACACACACAAAAAAGGTATTAATACATAAACATTACAGTCCTGTTAATTTATAGCTTACATGCAAAGAACGATCCAATCAACTAACAAAAGTGAAGATATTAAAGACATGTGAACACCTCCAGCTGGCACCGACCTCATCGGCCCGGGACGGGCAACAGCAGGTAGCTACAGCAGCATGGCCTTCAGTGCTGAGTTACGTACTGTGCCAAGAAATTGCTTGCTACAGAACTCTACAGCTACAGTTATTAGAGTTGAAACACTTCTGGTTGACAGATGATTACCAGATCACTTCATATATACTTCCGCAGTGACGCTCTAGAAGATGCAAAGGGTAAAAGGAGGGGATGGGATGTATGTCGGAAGAAAGTGTCACACAACAGCAACTCGCTTTGGTCCATGGTAACAAGGGCCTCTCACCTCCTCCTCTCTCCAGGTTTTTGGAGGACTACAACTTCCCGATCGAAGAGCCAGCAGCTGCTTGCCATTCCTGCCCTGAGGCTCCAGAAGTTCCATTCCAAGAAAACACAGGGGCAGGGTTTTTTAATGGCAATAATTATTCTCTGCCTCTCTCAACCTATCAAAAGTGTGGCTTGTATAGCAAAAAGCATTTTAAAATAAAAAGGTTCAAAAGATATGAGTGAAAATTTCAAAGGATACAGAGGAAAAAGAGAAAGTTCAGCTCCTTTTGGACATGAGGGATATGAATAAAACCAACCGATCACTTCAGACACTTTTCTCAAAGGGTTCAGAATGGGGTCTTTAATCTTACCCACCCATTCTGTTTCAGTAGTAGTATTGTATCAAGAAATTGAAGAGGTTTTGTTGATTTAAGATTTCTCCTGTTGCTGTTTCTCGTAATTATTTTTGTTACGCAACAGATGCCCAATAGCTGTTGCAAGTCTCGTGCAATTACATACGTCTTATTAAAGGGTCATCTGCTGGAAACTTTAGCGTCACTCTCCTACTCTCATCAGTCACTAAAAATGTAGTGTCATCCCAAAGTAGCTGCAAGTTCTCAGGAAGAAAAACAACATACAGAGAAAAATAAAACTCTGCGTTAAACCAATTACAGTTAGAAATTTATTGCCAATGTAAGACAACGCATAAGACGCCAAACACACGGAGAAACCAGTTACAGAATTAATAAAATTCACCCTCAGCCAATAGGTGGAAGATTTTTTTCTTTGGTATGGCTGAAGGGTACTTTATTTACTCATAACAAGCAGATTAATTTCTTAGGTTTGGTAGTTACCAAATTACACGGTTGAGTGAATGATATAAGTTAGCGTAATTCATTCCAAATAGCAAAAGTGGTATTTATAGGAAATACCTGTGGGTTCAGAGGTAGGTAGTACATACATAACAAAATATGAAACCATGGAAACATAACATTTAATTATGAATGAACTACTTATATTTGCAGTAAAACATCGAAAGAAAAAAAATTTTTGAAACAAAGTAGTTGAGATGGGAGATTAGCAGCAAGAAAACCGCAATGCCAACAGGCAGCGGAATCCGTCACCATACAGTCACTGTAACTTTTAAAGTTGAAGGTACATTTTGAGAATGAATTCAGGAAAATTGAACTAATTGTACCCGTCAGTCTCTTAATTCAGCACTAGGCTTTCATGTAAAGTCCTTCTTACTTTACACATCTTGGTTCCCAGTGCTTTGCCAGCTTAAGCGTTTGCGCTCTCAGGAAACACTACATCAGCACGCAGAACTGACATAGTGATGATTTCTTAAGTCATGGTTAAGTGACCACTTTAATTTGACATATGGCACATTGCTGTCCAAACCAGTGGACCTGTCTGCTTGCTTCTATGCCTTAACATTTATGCAGTCAATTTTTTTTGGCAAGGTTAGGTTGTAGCTGGACCAGTTCCCTCAGCTAGCTCAATACACAGAACATGAAAGTTCACGTGGCACAAAAATAGAACTACAAGACCACCACAGTAGCTTAGATTTATGCTAGATTTATACTAGATAAAGCAATGCAATAACAACCTATATGAATGTTAAAACTTGATCCATTAAGTCAAAGAACTGAGAAGATTTCTTCAGTTTGTCTAGATAGCTGACACAGATTTCAAAATATTTTTCAAGTATTAACAACTGTCGTAGAAGTTGATCTTTATCTCAGAATGCTCCCCAAAATTTAGCCTACTATTTAATTCTTAGAAAGAATAATGGCTATTCTTGTTAAGTCATACAGAACCTTGACTATGAAAATAATATACAAGCATGTACTACTGTATGGTCACAACATTTTTTCCTGGCTCACTGAAGCGGCAATATAAACAGAATTTCTTAGCTTATGTCAGATAGAATGAATTGTATTGTCATGATATGGAAAGGTAAACACTATTTCCTATCCCATATATTTACTAACAGAAATATATTAGCCTAAGCAAAAAACGAGGGCTGAATGTCAGTGATTTGTTAGCTGACATTCACCCGAGAATATTGCTTACAACAGGCCAAGAATTTTCAAGCAGCAATAAGGGACTGGAATTCAGTAAGCCATGACTCAAACCCAAAAAAAACCCCCAAAGAAGAGATTGCAACCCATTCCTACTCACCACGGAACACGCATAAAGGGTCCACAGTCAAAAAGTGAAGCAAATTAATTTCTGTCATTACTGTCTTTTCAGACTATTTTTATTCAAGGTCTTAGTGTATGACATATCAGCACATCAGAAGAGACAATAAAGGCAACTGAAAAAAATAAACGCATTCTGTAATTGCACATCAAATCTACAAATTGGTAAGGAAAATAGCAACCAAAATCGGGGCTTTCAGTTGACAGTTTTTAAAAGCACAGATTACTAATAGGTAAAATAAGACATATGTGTTAAAAAACAATAATAAAACCTTTATGAATATTTCTTGAAAAGAAACTGCTGAAACCGCTTTCTTTTGAACTTTTAAGTTTTTCTGATGTAAATAGTATTTTCTCTCGCTAACTTAACTGTCCCCCTTCTTATATCAGTACAACAAAGAAATTAAACCTTTTTATAATATCCATTTAATATCATTAGAAATTAGTCTTTTCCAAAGTCTCCACAATGCACTTATGGATACCTGGGATGCTGTATTATCCCCAAACCAATAAAACTACTAGTGGATCTATTAATTCTAAAAGTTATTCCTAGAGGCATAGTACAAATCACCCCACTAGGTATCTGGATAAGTTAAAATAGACCTATTTTATTTTCCCCAGGAAGAAGAAACTATACATCAGAAACGTAAATGTCATTAGACTCTCTCCTTAACTGTAGCACTTTTCTAGCACTGAAGTGAGTTGGGTGGGGAAAAGAAAAAAAACCCCAACCAACCAAAAACAGACACTCAGGCTGGCATCCAGCCCCAAAATGGCATCTGGGAGCAGTTAGTCACTAGATACATAATGCGTGCAACACAGATCCGTGTCCTACCAGGCAGCACTGCACAACAGTTGATTGCAATCAGGTCCCACATTTCCCAGCCCAACTAGCACAAGAACGAAACCGCATGCATCTACGTATGCCAGTGCACACCAGGAATGCAAGAAAAGACATACAATCGTGGCAAAGGAACAGAGGCAGGTGGTACTGTTGAGTAGCTTCCATGAGCCCATATAGTGAAAAGCCATAGATAACATAATTAAAGCACTTCAACAGGCCACGATTTCTTTGTTATGCTATGAAACCCATACAGTGATGATGAGAAACAGCAAATACTGAGGATGGATGACAAAACCTCAAGGTTTATTGAGCAGAATACAGGATCCAGAAAGCCTGGGGCAAGTCACCTCAGTGTCCCCAGTGCTACAATCCATGTTTTGCTTCTCTCACTTCCCAAGTCACATAGTTCAGACATTCAACGTTGGCCATTGAGTGTCTAAGTTCTACTGGATCAACGCTGTACTTGGCAATGTTTCTCCTTAGGCCTCAGTTTAGTACCAAAGATTATTCCGTAGCTAGTTCAGAGTAAGATTTTAAAAAGCCACTTTTTTCCCTTGCAAGATTTGGATTTAAGTCCTTATAATCAATAGTCTGAATAATGCAATTTTATATAATGCAGCTCATTCATTACATCTCACCCACACTTCTTAAATGCTGTTTAATATTTCTGATTGTGAACATTCCATTATTTCAGCCAAAAATAGTTTTTGTTTTCAATCATTTTATGCCTTTTAATGCTGCACACTGCAGGGTGCTTAAATCCTTCACAAATTGAGTAAAATAATGCAGTAAAACTGTATGAAAGCAAGTGATTTATATAAAACTGTATGTTCTCTCTGTAAGCAATGTGGAACTGCTACAGAAGTGGATGGAAAATAACTAATTCCAGTAGATTCCAACTGGCATGCAAACAGATGAATTCCACATGAATTACGTTGAAGTGGTATAATAAATGTAGAATTAATTTCAGGCTCTAAAGTTTGAAAAAGTGCATCCCACATACAGAATAGTATCATACATCAACAAACTACTATATAAGAAATCAAACTTCCATTAATACCTGGGTGCAACATGGATTTTCAGTGTGGCAGGAACTTTGCTTTAAAGCTATCATGATTAATTTACAAATATGTAAATCATAAATTCAGTGCAGAATGTTAAAATGGGACTAAATTGGTTCTTAGGCAAATGACCAGGAGAGAGGGAGAGAACGTACAGAGGTCACAAAACACTCCTGCTACAGTCTTTCTGCAGAAAGCTTCTTTGGAAAATTAGTTTCTTCACTAGACTGGGTAAAAACATGCCTCCAAATCGGAGAGCAAACCTACAACATCTAGTCTACCATTCAGTGCAGCAAGAACTCTCCTATGGCACAGGTTGTCTGTGCTCAAGGGGCAGAAAAGAAGCTAAACAACCTCAACCCGTCAAACTCTCTACTAAAGAAAGGAACATTAGTCTGCAATTTCAGATCTACTTCACACAGGCATAAACCTGTGCTTAAAGAAGGGTTTCTGGTACCTGCTGCACTCCCCAGCTGCTTATTCCTGCCTACTTTTTGCTGGCTCTCTTAGCTGAGGGGGCACAAGGGTGCTTATTCGAGGATTCCCTCCTTGGCACATTACTGGTGCTTATATGCTGATGTAGCAAAAACCCCAAGTTACTGCCCGAGAAAGGGCTGGTGTGCAGCCAATTAACTGGGCAACTGCATGACCCGCAGCTCCAGGGCAGGACCAGACCACTTCCAACTTGGAGCAGTTTACCTGGGCTGTGGAACAGCACCACAGTCTTCACCAACAAAGGCTCCGCATCTTCATTCACAACAGACATCAGACATGAAAATTTGGGTTTCAAGTTTTGTCCCATCTCCCCAGCCATCTGCTACTCCTTTATTTTAACATGATAAACCTCTAAAGCTAAAGATCATGCTCTGAAATATTAATTGTTAAATTTTAGGAAAAAACCACAGAGGCAGCCTGAGTTACGTTAGATATGATTGGTGAGAACTTCTACAAGTGAAAACCCAGTGGATATATTTGTTCTGAAACTTACTGACTGGATAAAACTCGTTATAAACAGATTTATGAAAGTGACTCAGAATTTGGAACAAATTGAAGCTGAATAACAAAAAAAGGAACAGGAAAAAAATGTGTTCTATTATTTAAAAAATGTGCAGTGCTGACAATGTGCATTGAAACTGCTGAGGATACAGCCCTGGTTTCTTTATTTCAATGCCTTTATATTTGTTTCCTTCTCTGTACTGCCTTACAGTACCACTGCAGAATTAGGAGGGTTTTTTACATTTTCTTCTCGGACATACTTCTGTTAAGCAACCGCTCACACTACTGCTACCAATAATACCAATACCAGGTATTACTATAACCAGGAATTCATAGATAATTTCCCTGCTGCATAATGGAATTCCATTCTTCTCACAGAACTTTCATATCCCTGTAAAACAGATTTTTCTTTTTTTAAGATATTATTTCAATTGCTTTAAGCTTTTGTAGAAAAGCCACAAAAAAATTGTAAACTTTTCTTTTAAACTACAGCCACATAATGTAAACTGATCTTTCATGCATTTTGATTTATTTGTGAGGGAAAACAAATGATCATATTTATGTCTTAAAAGTACATAAAGGTTTGTTTGGTTCTTTTTTAGTTTGGATCTGACATCCATTCACAGAGACATTAACACAGTAAGTCTATTAACAAATGCAAGGGGTTTCACAAGTTCAACTGCCGTAATTAGTCACATTTCAGCTTTAAATGACTCTCTGCTCTAAAGAAAGATTATGGCTTTTCTTCTTGCTCTGTTACCCAATTGGCATTTAAGTCAATCTGCTAAAAGTGTAACTGCTTCAATGGAAGCTCAAAATAACCCATTAAAGGAATATGCAAATCTCCAAGGGTTGGTTGGTTTGCTTCCGGGTTTTTTTAATACTTTAATCTAATAAGAATGTATTACATTACTAAGAAATTCTGCCTGAATCTGTTATTCAGCTCTCCTTTAGTTCTTCCGTAATTCCACTTTTGCTGTCATGAGTAAGACAAAAAAATAAGCTATTTTACTGCCAAGATGTTTGTAACAACTTGAAGTTCTTATACAGGTTGCAGAAAACAAACCTTCATCCCAATGCACATTCATAATATTTAGTGCAGTAAGGAAAGCCTCTCCAGAGAACGTGGCACATACTCGGCTGTTTATTGCAATGCAGATGAGAACTCAGCTGCTAACTGAAAAACCATCACTGCGTGGACTGAAGAGCTGCCTTCTATGCTAAAATGCTGCACCAAAAGTTACTGTGCTCAAAATCCGAAGAAGGTGGATTATCTTTCAGCTATACTGTTAAACAAACCTGCATCACTGAATCCATTTGGTGATGCTATTAAGAGATTTGATAAATACAAAACACACTGAACATAAAGAATATTGAAGAATATTGATTAGACTAACAGTCTTCTGAAATAAGACGTTGCTTGCTGTTTTTTGCTCCCTTCAAAAGACACAGTGAATCACCAGACCTTCTAGAGAGGCAAAACCGGAGGCTGGGATCTATTGATTAGTGACAAATAAGGCCCTGTGAATTCACTAGAATGGTTACTAAAAGCAAACAGTGCTTTTCATGAAAAGGGCCAAGCCTATGTCGATCAAAATAATGGCTCTTTACACTTCATAGCGTTTATACTTTGTCATTCAATGTAAGCCAAACAGAAATTTAAAAAATAACAAGAGTTTAACTTAATTAATCCAAAAATAGTCTGTCACAAAGTGCAATGTTTTGGAGTAAGATGCAACCAAAACCTGATCAACTTCCATCGTAGTTGTGGTGCATTGATAACAGCTGGCACACGCTGTTCTGATTTACAGGGATGCGCATTTTAGCTTGTTTTCAGGAGCTTCTGTACAATACAAATTGGCCTCCCATGCTTTATGTTGGCCTCTTCATTTCAGGATCTTACATGTGAGGCTTTGTTACATGGTTTTAAAAACAGCCTATGGTAAAAGAAGGAAAAAAATTAAACCCCATGCCATCTTTTTAATGTGGAAAATTATTCCAGCTTCAGGGGAGTTATTTGATTTGATACACGAATTATTAAAACCTCAGCATACTCAAATGGCTTTCAGCCTTTTCAGTGAATGACTTCCCTCTCAGGCATACTTTGTCCACTTAAATTCTACTTCCAGTAAAACTGTACACATTTATCATACTGTCAGTGAGGAATTCACAATAAAGTCTGTTTTGCTTTAAGAGGACAAAGCGTTTATGTTCACATGACAGCTTCCGTTGCATGGTGCTTACATTCGTGCTAATGCCCTCCTGGCTTCCTCCAAATACGAAGTCAGCAGAACTCTCCTACCTGTTAAGTTAATGTTTTAACATTATTGTTAAAACAAATCCAGACTTTCACTTCTGCTGAGTGACAGGAGCTGGTTTCTCTCCTGGTTTACAGTTTACTTTCTTTGTAAATAAAAATGCTATCCTTCCTCCTGACTGAAGCATTATGACTCATCAAGTTACAGAGGGAGGGGGTGGATTGTCTTGGGTTTCCTGATTATTACAGATCTATAAATGAACACCAGTGGGATTTATCTCATCTACATGTTTAGACATTTACAGAGATCATATCTGTGTGAGCTCTTTGCTTTATAATCAATGGACACAAACAGGCACTTCTTTTAAAAGAAGTGCTTTATCACATCCTGATGTAAATTGCCTGCATCGTGTGGAAAGGTCCCACATTAGAAAAGATGGATACTACCCTTTTAAAAAAATGTTTTAGGATGAGATTAATCACATCTGCGGAGAGTCCATCTCTCTCCACGGCTATAAAGGGATTCAAGATACCCCTCAGTTTAAAATTTACAATGTTGGCATTTAAACGTGAATGGATTCATCTCATGCTATATGCTGGCTAAAGTAAAATAAGGTTTAAATTAATAAAATAATCTGTGTGTGCATTGTGCTTAGAGCCAGCTACTGCTGCTTGGCTGATGCTGGTGCATCTGGCTCGTCTGTCTGAGCACACTGCATCAAATAATAAGAATTCCCTGTGTTAGTGTGACCAAACGGGAACTAATGCATCGCCTCGTGCCTTCTGGTTTCCATTAGTGGGACACTTACTGAAGATTTCTTTCCTAGGGATTTCAGGTTAAAAACCCTTTTTTCTTTATTCTGGTGCCTAAGTGCTGCCCTCCTACACAGCGAGTGCTTCGGCATTTGATCATGTCAACTTTTATGGCTCACTCCATATACAGAAAACGCAGCAGAAACCTCATTTAGGACCAAGTGGCATGTGCATAAGGACAGTCAAACCAAGTCCCCTATAAATAGAGCACACTGACTTTCATCATTTTCAGTTCATTCCTTCCCTTTTTGGACCAATTTCTGGACGTATTATGCAAGCTGGAAGAATAGATACAAATTCTCCAGTGGCTATTAGTGTGTCTAGACTCATTCATTGACCTAGAAGATGTCTTAATTGCCTCTTTTCTATCTGATGGGGAAAATATACTCTAACTTTTCTTGGCTGCAACCTTTGTCATTAAGTCTTCTAACTGAAATTACTGAATTTAATGAAAAGCAGTTATACTCCATGTTCTCTGGGACTGAGTTACATGAAGTATTTATCACAGGCTTAATATGATCCACAGGAAACCTCTGTCCATTTAAATGTTTATTTTCAGGACTTCAGATTTTCTGCCTCTTGGCTACTAGACAAGGTAGTGACTACTACCTCTGAATCTTACTACCTTTTACAATATACTAGGTTAGAGCAAATAAGACAAGAAGTTCAATTTATAGGTATGTTTTTATGAGCATTTAACATTTTCATGTTATGGAAATTGTAATAATTTTCAAATTAACATACTCTACAAATTGCCTGTACATTTACAGGTTTACAAGCTATGCTCCGCATAGAATTGACAAGGTGAAAATAAAATTCAGTAAAACTTCTGTTATTATAACTTTTCAAGTGGAGAATTAATATATTTTCTCTTTGTATGGCTCATGAAATGCCTAGATGTAGCCAGCCACTATGCAGATTAGCGATGCAATTTTTAGATTAACTGGTAAAGAATCTGAATCTCAAGGTGAAAATCTGTGTTCACATGATAGGTCTTCATTTGTAGCAAGGCACCTGTCCCTCAGATGAAGCAACACATTGGGTAGGTACATCATTTCATGATTTTAAGATTAAAAGAGCCTAAGCAGCTTTTGGACTACATGCTGCATCAAATTTACACGGCTGCGTCAGTGAGCACTAAAAGCCAAAAAGTATTAGTAGATTTAAGCAAGGATGCATTTCACTGATTACTTCCTGCTAATGAAATTTTGGTTTAATCATTTAAGCTGTTAATGTATCATCTGTATCAAGAATGTAATAAAGACGTATAGTGTACACTGAATATCATGGGTCCCTTACAGGATACTTTTATCTCTATGGAATTTCCAGTTTGAATAATAGGTTTTTATACAAAAGAGATCATCAGTTTGTAACGTTAACCTCTTTTATTCCAATCCCTTCTCTGTGTAATGTGCAATAGAAGCAATAATTGAAAACTGCTTTTAAAAAGTCTCCCAGATTTCCAAACTAAAATAAAGCATGAGGACTTCACCACTGCAATGCCTGGGCAAGACAAGAAGTACCACCCTGTGTCATCCAGGAGGGAGAGACACCTCACCTCAGTTTAAGGGGCAGAAATTCACAGCGGTAATTATTCTCCCTCTGTGCTTTCTTTGTGGGAGCAGAGTGACTTCGCTGCCAAAATATTCTTCAGACCTTTGATCCAGTGATGGCATTTTGGGAATTTATGGGCCCATTCTAGCACATACATGCACAGTGAAAATGTAACAAAACAATATCCCAAAGCTATATTATAATAAGAGTTTGAAACAAATTTCATTTTACAAAGCAGGCGTTTTGTTCCTTTAATACACTTAATACTCTTTTCCATTCTTTCAACTACTATTTTTATTCTGCTCAAAACACGACTGTCTTCAGGGACAAGATGTTCATTGAAAATATGAATGTTTCATTCATGGCCTTTGACAGCCTAAAAAAGAATTTTAGTGCAGAATATATAGTTGCATATTTTCTTTCACCCGAGGCCCACAATGAATAATACTCTTTCACACTAGTTTAAATAATTTCCTGGAAAAATATGACGACTACAATCCTTTGGCTCTTCATGTTTGTATTTTTTCCCGTTCCATGTTCTCAAAAATGTACTCAGTACTACAGCAGCAAATCCTTTCTTGGCGTGGCTGATCACTCTCCTTTCATATCAGTGTCGCTACAAAAGTATTATACCAGAGGAAGTTCTATAGCTAAGATTATATCTATATTGTCTGGGTAACTTGCTTATCCGCTGAGCAGCATCTGGCTTCCTAAACCGAATCCTGGAGCTGTTAGGATGAACTCTGAACATAATTTTCTGCTGTAATAATTTGGTCTTAAGAATGATAGAGGGAGAAATATAAACAAACTAAAAATCTGTAACTGAAACACAAGACAACTTCCTTGTGGTTTCTGAAGGAGCTGATGCGTATCATTTTAATGGGCCGGTACAAATCTTGTCATACAATAAAATCCAATAATGACTTCTGCTGACAGCTGTATTCTGCTACGGATCTACCTGGATGCAGAATTTCCATCCACTTCAGTTAAATGAGGTGGCAGGAAGTTTGTAAGCAGCAAATGTTACAGCCAGAGTCCAGGTACTACACAGTAAAGTCTTCAAGGGGTTCTTGGTCTAACAAAATTATACCCTAAAATACTTTTAAAGCATTTTAACAGAACAATTCTAACAGTAAGCATTGTGGAAAAAAAGCATGCAAAATAAAAATTTTTAAAATATGGTTATATGAATGACGAATTTTGTCCCCTTTTTAACTAGTCCCCCATTTCCGCTATAGATTGAAAAATGAACATATATTATCATAAGCATGGTATCTTACTTTTTCCAGTAATAACCTTCTTCTAAACATCATTCTAAAGAGGTTGCATCACAGATACGAAATGTTTTAATGTTTCAATAGTTCAATAAGAAAAGAAGGAGCTACAAAGAGATCGAAATAACTGAAGGATTTTTATGGTGTGACGTTGTGCAGCGGTGGGGAGAACCGGCTGAAATGACTTGAGATTTCTCCCCTTTCACTAACACATAGAACACAGCAGTGATTCAGAGGGATCAGTCATTATAAGTTTTACTGAGGGACATTTTAAGCATTTTCTTACTTTTGGCCACAAAGTCATCACTTTACAGCGGCAGTTAATAAGGTGTTTAAAACGGAAGTGAGTTTTGTTAGGTAAGGGGATGAAATGACTGTCATCTCTCCAAAGCGCAATGCTTTGTACAATTGACAGTAGGGAAAAAAACCCATACAGTTTAACATTTATTCCAGTGCAGAAGACTATGCATGTGGGTTTAATTTTAAAATAACAGAGAAGCATTTGAAGCAATGGACTTGATGCAATGGACGTTTCTGCTGAGCTGAGCAGACAGATTTCAGCAGTATGCCATTTTCATTATTAATTCAGTACAATATGCCAAGTTGCTGTGACAGGTACAACCATGAAAGACAAATAAAAGCTTCTTGCACTGGAAGCCCCTTATATGAGAAATGCCTTGATGCAAACTGGATGAGTCAAATAAAATTTTGTCTAACTTTCTTTAGCAATTTGAAGTTTCTAATTTATACTAAGACAACAACAAATGCCCTTTTCTGTTATGCATATTATAATACTTTAGAGATGTAACATTCAAGTGTTCTGAAATACGGACAATCGGACAGGATAGATACACTTACTGCGTTTTTTTAAATTATTGACAATAATGTCCAAGTACTGCTCATGCCTAATTTTTAAAATGAACTAACACCGGTGGAATGCAGCATGTAACAGTTCCAAGAGATCCTACGTACCATAATAGTTCTTACTTTTTTTTTTTCCCCTTTAACTTTCGATATTGTGCGTCCTTTCCTCTTCATATATTTTTCTAAATATAGGCTGAGGTCTGCTAATACTAACTTGTAATACCTTTTGTTAACTGCTGAATGATAGTACTTCCCTCTGTGTGGCAAGAAAAAGGCAAATTTCTGACAGTTGCGGAAAACATTGTTTGAGTATGAAGATGTAGTTCTTAAAATTGGAATCAAACTAAAGCAAGTGTTTCAGAAAATGTAGAGGACAGTACAAATATTTAAATTGTTGCTGGAAACTTTTTCTAGCTTGGACTTAAGAAGTTTAAACACCTATTTTGGTATCAGATTATCTTAATTCAGGAAAAATGTCAACATATGGAAAGACATAGTATTTCACATCTGCATGTTTCCCAAACCACATTTAATAGCACCATAACTTGCAAACGGCTTTAAAAATCTTCAAAATGTTGTCCTTATTGGAAATGTGTGTTTAAGAATGAAAGTATCATTCTGAGGGCTTGCTACTGAGTTGTAGCAGCTAACTTCAAGACTCCTAGTTTTTCAGTTTAGCTTTTCTGAGGAGCCTTGTTTTCTTAGTGGTCTTGCATTTAGAGATTAATGTTTGAATCAAAGGCCCTTAGAAGTTGCTAGGTGACTGAACTCAAAGAGTCTAACCAAATAATAAAAGCCCTTCTTGAAGATGAACTGAAAAGGGAAGCAAACACTATTTGTTCACCTCACTGCTGCCTCAGCATGAATAGAGACCTTCAAACTACACCAGAAGTGTTTATTCGAAAAATAAATACTTTCTTTCTTTCTTTCTTGGCATAGTCTTTGAACGACCTAACTAAACAGTAAAACATACTATTAATGAATTTGAGAACTTACACCTACCTCAGTTAGCTTCTTATGAAAAGAAACGTTTAAAATTACATTGTTCTGAAAAACTTTTGTTACCCTTCTACAGGTAACTCATCTTGAACATGAGCTCAAGCACCCTATTTTTGACATGTTTTGACATTTGCCTTTAATATCCTCATCCTGGCTAAACTGGGTTATTAGGGAAATCAAGAAACAGACAATTGCAGAATAGATAGCTGAAAAACAAAATAGGGAGCTGTATAAATAAAAAAATAAAATTAGTTAAAAAAAAAATCACACTGAGAAATTTAATGGTGTTGCTCATGGGCAGGATTGCTGGTCCCCACTTTAGACAGAAAAGCCGTCAGGACATAAAAGGACCAGAAGAATCAAGACAATTTCCGGAACCTTTCACGAGATGATGCACGAGCCATGCCATACACTCACTGCTCTGCCATGCTGAGCTCCAGAGAACCGCAGGGGTAAAATAAAATTGTAGCAACTTCGCATTGCTGCACACTCAAAGCCAACTTTTTATGGTCCCTGCCTTATTTCCACACATACAAGAAATACTCTTGGCATGTGTGCGGGAAACTTTTGATCAAAAATATCTCAAAAAAACTTGTATGGCTCAGATTAACAATTATTTTTAGCTGCAGATAGACCTAAGACATTTTTCTCTTTTGTTCTTAAAAATTTAAGATTTATAAAGTGTTGTTACATTAAAATGACGTTTTAATAGCTTTCAGTTATCAGTCTTGATTTCAACTAAAGATGAGGTTCAAACAAACAGACAATTCTTACATATGCTAAAACTTGAAACTCCATTCTGAAATAATAAGAAAGTTTACCCACAAGAATACATTTGGAATGTTTGTGGGGTTTAACCTTTCTTCCTGAGTTGCTTTTGTTGTCATGCCATCCTTTGTTTCCAAGGTAGCAGGAGCAAATAGGAATGAGTACTGAGCCAATCTTGTGTGTTTTGTATGGACTCACATTATTCCTCTAACACCAATCTGTTCTTTTGTGCAGAAATACAAGCTTTGAATTCATATAAAATTAGGATACAAGAGTCTCTTCAAATGGTAAGGAAATTTGTTTCTATCATTCCTAGATGGTAGCTAAAATCAAAGTCAATAAATTAGACAACTAAAACTGAAGGAGAAAGAGCTACAGAACCAATGGCTCAAAATTTACAGAGAATACCATGAAAAGTTCCATATGAGAAAACACGTTCTTCACTGTTCAGGTCCTTTGGTGGTGACAGCCCTATAAATGCAATTCACTGCACGAATCCCACTGCTTCCCCCAATATTCTAAGACATTGCATCTGAATTCTCCCTACTGGCAGAATATCTGCTCATTCCTGCCAGCTTTGAACAACCAACCCACCATCTCTGCATATGACAAAGAAAACTGGGGCAAACATTCAAATTTGACAGCTTGTTGGAGAAGGATAGAGGAAGTCAATTAAAAGAGATAGGCAAATATCTTCTCCTCCTCCTCTTCTATCATTCAGAAGAGCCATGCCACACTGTACATTATGGCAACAGCCATGTTTAGTCATCTGGCACCAAGAAGCAAGGCTGAAAGGTTATTGCAAATAACGCTCCTGACCCTGCCTAGATAGAATACTTTAAATAAAAACAAAATGGTAATACAGCACTAATTTGTCTGCCAACAGTGTTCAGTTCTTTTGAGACTGGAATGTAGAAAAAGAAAATCTTCTGTAGAGAAGCAGACAAGTAACTAGATTTCAAGTATGCAGTAACTTGGCTTTGCTCCGAGGTCATTTTAGAAGTTTAAATTTTAATTAATCTTGTAAAAAGCCTTTAAAAACTCTGCAGCAAGCTAAAAAGCACAGAGATAACACCAAGTATTCTATATTTTTGCCTTTGCACAGACTGGAAACAATGCAAATCAACCCTTTCATTTAGCTTGTCACGTCCAAGACTAAAAAGAAAAGGCACGATCGGGAAAAGGAGGGAGGGGAGAGGGAGGAAAAAATTCTGCTGATTTCTGCGCACTACATAGATGAGAAAAATATTTCCAAATTCTGGCCTCCATGAAGAGCTAGATATGTGGTACATGATACTGTGTAGGAAGTATTCTCAGTTTCACTTGTTTGACAAATACAACAGTATTTAAATCCAAACAGTCATATATGGTACAATAGAATATGATTGGTTTCTGGAAACAAAATTCTTCAGAAGAGCAAGTTTATGAGCAGATGAATGTCTTCTCCATTCCCAGATCCAATCACAAAAGCTGCCCTTCATTACTTTTAAAACTCTTTTTCCTGATAGATCAGACTGGATTTTCTTTCTTCCCTTCTATACACATCTCTTATATGACACTATCTTCATCTTTCCCACAACACCCTCATTGTTGGGAAATAACTCTTTCCTAAACTCCCATAGGGAACTGTCTCATACTCACTTTACTTTCAAAACAGAATCTCAAATGCTTTTGTAATCTTTTTCCCCTCCCCAATTAGTTTTCTAACTAAGTGTTTTTATTCATAGTTTTCATGTAGCATTTTCTTTTCCTGTATTCAACTGTGAAAGCAATTTGACATACAGCTGGAAAGACACCATACAAAATTAAGTCATTCTAATGATGTAATATGCCTTAGAATTTCATCAGATAGAAATGTTATTAAAAATAACTAAGTTTTCTGTGTATGTTTAGTATTTACCTAATTTCATTTTGGATGCGGTTTTGAAAAATTGTACAGCCTGAAATAACCACAATACCCCGTTCAGTTTGTGCTGCCTCAGGAAACAGAATCACAGTCAACACCAGATAAAGCAGATTCAACAGGAAGTCAAATACTGATTTTGGCTTTCCACGTTAATATGGACAATCCCAACATTAAGCTTTACTTAATACTAACTAGAAAACATTATGTAAGTCTGTTTAAAATATTCAAATGAAGTTTTGTTACATTTTTATTTAGAGCTAGAATATACGATCAGCTTAGCATTACCAAACTACCTAATTAGCCATCTGCTTCTCGAAATTGTTAAATATGTATGATATACTTCTAACAAAAGAGTATTTTATCATCCCATGTAGTCTTCTCTAATCATATTGAAGTGCACGACCAATGAAGTCTTCTCTGTACACAGAGCTAATGGGAAACCAGACATCTCAAATAACTTGCAACAATTTCTTGAAAGCCAGGAGGAAATATTAAACAAAACAACCATCCACACAAACCCAGACTATAGTCTTTTGCTCAGTAAAAAAGATGTCCATGTGCCATGGCCTACTGCTTTCATTTGCTGCTTCACTCCACTATGACACTTCGCTATTTCTTTTTGTCTTTTGATTCTTCTCTCAAGACATAAGGGCTTAGAGCACTGGCAACATCAAATTACACAAAATTTTTATTTCCAGAAATTACTTGTTAAAAGTGTCAAAAAGCAACACGAAGTTGATTTGCTCACTTCCCAGGGGTTTCTAACTGTCTGAGAGATCCCTTTTTATGAGACCCCACCTGCAGCACTGCATCCACCTCTGGAGCCCTCAGCACAGGAAACACATGGACCTGCTGGTGTGGGCCTAGAGCAGGACCACAAAAATAGTCAGAGGGACAGAACACCACTCCTGTGGGGGAAGGCTGAGAGGGTCAGGGTCATTCGGCCTGGAGAAGAGAAGGCTCCAGGGAGACCTTATTGTGGCTTTGCAGTACTTAGCGGGGGGGGGGGGGGGGGGAAGAGGATTATAAGAAAGATGGGGACAAATATTTCAGCATAGCCTGTTGCAATATGACATGGGGTGATGGTTTTAAACTAAAAGAGGGTAGATTCAGACTAGATATAAGGAAGAAAGTTTTTACAATGAGGGTGGTGAAGCACTGGACCAAGTTGCCCAGACAGGTGGTAGATGCCTGATCCCTGGAAGTGTTCAAGCTGAGACTGGATGGGGCTCTGAGCAACCTGATCTAGTTAACAATGTTCCTGCTCACTGCAGGGGGTTTGGACTAGATGACCTTTGAAAGGTCCCTTCTAACCCAAACTCTTCTGTGATTATAACTGTAGGACCAAGACTGCAAATGGATCAAAAAAAGAAAAAAAAAACCACCACTTTTCTGTGCTGGCACTACTCTTTACACCAAACCACAGGGCTGACCAGAAACTGAAACATGCACAGTTGTCGAACCAGTTAAAAAGGAATAAAGCATTCTGACTAAATTTAATCAAGCAATATAGGTAATATCTTAAGCACTTTCTTCAACAGCCCCCCCTTTTTTGTTTTTTACAGTAGCAGTATTCTGAGGAACAAAGACTCATCTAAAATTTGAAGTTTCTCTTTCTATTTTGCTGCTTTACTGATCTCTTA
The DNA here is from genome assembly GCF_963921805.1 of Phalacrocorax carbo. Classification (NCBI taxonomy): domain Eukaryota; kingdom Metazoa; phylum Chordata; class Aves; order Suliformes; family Phalacrocoracidae; genus Phalacrocorax; species Phalacrocorax carbo. The sequence goes on from NC_087528.1 coordinate 6,259,478, forward strand.
ACCAGCAAAGGACCATTAGAGCTCAGCTAAACCAGCACAACAATCCTAATGCTATTAAGCAGACAATCCAATTAAGCCATTTCTAAGTAGTGTTTGTCATTAAAGAGAGCTGTAAGTGAACAGCAAGCATGGCCATATCTGAAAATCAGTAATGCGAATTTTCTAGAAATAGCTCTGCCAAGGCTTTTAGCTCAATATAAGAACTAAGAGGATATAGGTCCAGAATATTCTTATTTTTAATACTAAGAAGTACGCCAGAATAAATAACCTTTTTGTGATTTATATAATCTAGTTTGGTCACAATCAATAACCAGTAAAAACATGCTGACAAACATGCACACAACTTTGCCAAAAATCTACTGATTTGTTTAATGCCAAAATATTATCCTCTATTATGCCTGATTCCAATACTAACTTCAACTACACTTGCAGTAGTCATACTTCCACACAGATCACTACAGTATCTACTCTGCTTCTTAAGAATATTGTTTTTCTCTAATTTATCTTTTCAGAAATGAAAACAAAAGCAGTAGGCTCTCTGAGCTGTTCATCTGATAGTGGACTGAAAGGTTATCATTGCAGAAAACAATAGATGCCATAGCACCATGGTTTTTTGTTGGTGGTTTTTGTCTTTTTCTTTTTTTCTTTTTTTTTAATACTTTGTATCTAGAGTTGCTTATATGTATAAAATGAAAAGGGTGGAACCAGGAGGAGATGAGACATGCATACATGTGCAAAGCTATTGGCCAAGCAACAGGATAACCATTTCTTCACTACCAATTAATCCTACAAAAGTTAGTTTGAATGCACTGAAAGAGAGATCAACCAGCAGCAAGTTTAAGTGTTGGCAGATTGATCATAGAATAGCTAATACATGATTGCCAGTTTAATTATGAAATTCAATTAAATATTAATAGTAATAAATTAATAAAGATGGCTAATTACATCATTATCAATATTTAATATGTAAGTGGGTTAATAAGCCAAAGCTTCCTGAACTGTAATAAGTAAATTCCTACTGGACACAAAATGGAATTATTCCTGCCCAATGCAGGGAGACAAACAATTGGTGCTCATCTACATTAAAAAAAAGAAAAAAGGCATTGAACAAGAAAGACCATTTCTCTGCACAGAAAAGAACAGTAGTACTGTAGCTGCAGATACCGATGTATAAGCATCTCATACCATGTACGACAACAAAGGTGGCCATTTCATGCTGTCTTAATTTTCAATCAGCTCAGTACTTCAGGGTAATGTGAGCAATATACATGCATTCCTTGCCAAGTAAAGTTTAAAGAGCTGGGGAAGACAGGAGAGAATAATTTCTTTCTCTTAAGGAAAGATTCTGTGGTATTTTTAGTAAAACACAGAAACACTTTTAATCATAGATTTTTAACCATCAAGACCAAAGAAAACAAATTGTCTTAAGTAGCCCCTACCTGGAAAATGTGAACAACAGTTTCATTACTTATAATTTCTGCTAGTTTCAGCTTCAATGTATTGCTTCAAGCTTGTGTTCAAGAGATGGAGGGAATGTGCATCTAATTTCATTAAAGACATAATTTTGCAAAGGCAGTCTGTATTGATTAGATCAGACACCAAAATCCCAACTGATGTTGTGCAATATGAAAGTCAGAGATGAGTGGTAGCAATGAAGCTATTTAGAAAAAGATAGGAGAGGGGGGGGAAACAAGTGAATTTATCGAAATCTTGGTACATTTCCAAGAAACAAACACAAAAAGCTTGATCTTGTGCTGAAACCACAGCTGCAAATCCTGCCATTTCTTGGAGCAAAAAAGATGACTGAAGAAAGTTTTAATCGGAAACCTATATTTTTAATGGATCCAAAGACAGTGTCTCTACTAAGTATTTTGAACCCAAATGTGGAGCTGTGAGTCATCTAACATACGAGTAGCTAGCTCCTTTGTCTTCTATAACTCAGGCATGGTAAGCAAGAAATGATGCTGAATTCAAGGACTTTTGCACTCTGAAATTTAGTGTATGAGTAAACAACTAAGAGGGAGTTTTTTCACAACACACTATGAGGAATGCTGCATATAAAAGCAGTTTCAAGAAATACGGGTGTGGCTGCAAAAGCAGCTTGCAGAGCTTGGACAGTATTTTTAATGAAAAAGCAAACTAAATCTCCAGCCTACCCAGCTCAGCATACCTCTTACAGTATTTTTTTTTTGTTCAACTTCATAGAAAACAATGACAGCTAATGTAAAAAGAAACACTGCCACCACACTTGTTCAGGGATATAATACAGAAAGACCACAGATTTAGGAAATATTTCACCTAAAATTTTCAGATAATGAAATTCTCAAGATAAACCAGGAGTTTGACAGCTTTATAAAAGCTCTGACGATTTTTAACGGTTTGGTTACAATCTCCAAGAAAATACTTTTTTCATATGAAAAATACATTTCTAGTTAGACCCCACTGCTTAATTTCTATTAGAAACAAGTGACCAAAGGATACCACGTTGTTCTCAACAACGCAATAAAATTCAGTCACTAGGCCAACATCAAAAAACCCCCACCAACTCCAAATTTTCGTTGAGACTAATAATTCAACACGAGCCAGGGTGGCGGGGGTGGGGGAAACACATTGGACATGAACCCCAGAATTTCATGTCTTATCCCTATGTAAACTACGAGGAAAGTCACAGCTCACAGGACAGACAAGACACAGCTAGAAGCCAGAAGAGTTTACAAGCAAACAAACTACAGCTCTGTTTAATCAAGCAGACCAATTTCTGCAATTTCTGCAACTAGAAAGTCAGCGAGCTACAGAAAAAGTGCCATGATTTAGCACAACAAAGAAAGAGTTATAAAACAAAAACAATACTTCTAAAAGAAAAAAAATTATGAAAACACCAGGTAAAGAAAACAGAAAGGACATTAATTCAAATGAACTTATAAATTTGTTTCTGTAGATAAAGAAACATGATTAGGACTAACATATGTTTCGCCACTGTTTGGTTTGGGTTTCCCCTCCTTCCCCCCCAGGCATATCATCCAGGAAATAATATTGGTTATTTGCTTCATTATATATCCGGGTCTGTAGAGGCAATAAAGATCCCAATCATGCACTCTGGATACCTCCCCATGCAAAGGATTTCCTCAAGACTAGGCCCTGTATTTTTGCATCCCACCCATGGACACAGGCAACTTACGGTATTGAAATACGTGAACTTTTTCCATGTTATGAAACAGAAGCACTGCATCATTTCCAGAACTGACCTCTACAGCCCAGCCCATGGCACCACCACTAAGCCACACCACCAGCCTAGTTTTATTGAATGAAAAGTAGTAGGATTAGGTTGGGCCAGTGCCTGGCAGCCAAGCAAGTAAGACAGCCTAAGGCTTGCACAAGTTACAACAAGGGAAATTACAACCAGGTAACAGGAAAAATATTTTCATGATGAAGGTGGTCAAACACTGGAAAAGCAATGCTCTATTGCCCAGAGAGGCTGGGAAATCTCTGTCCTTGGAGGTATTCCAGCTCCAAGCAGACATGACCTTGGACAAACCCATAAAACTTCAAAGCGAACCTAAGTTCGAGGTTGGCCCTGCTTTGAGCAGGAGGCCAGACCAAATGACTTCCAGAGGTCCCTTCCATCTCCATTTATTCTGCATTTCTATTCCATATCAGTTTCATGGAAAAGTAAAAGGCAGGGGTGGGGGGAAACAGTTTACTCTCAAAATACTCTGCAGCTTTAAAGCAGAGTGATTCAAAAGGTCAGATTATTAGTTGGGGAAAGGAAAGAAATGTCATGTTCTACTTTCATTACCGCCCACTGTAACTTTACAGTTGACTGATATTCACGAAGAATATGAAGAGTCAGACCAAGGCTTAATCTTCAGCTTCTGCTGACAGTGTTGCCTGTACTACTTGCTTATCTATTAATTTGAGAAGATGGTAACAGCACAATAACAGTTCAGTTGTATTCTTACATCATTCATCATCTCCCTTTTTTATATACTTACTATTAAACATATTACCAGCATGTATTAGCACTGTCAATGTCAGTGTCATAAAATCTCTAAAAATGTCAGAAAAAAATAGTGATTGGGTACAGTGAAGAGTTCATACTGCTGCAGTGGATTTCAGTACAGTATCATAGGAACACTGTGGTACATTATCTTCATGGGTATCTGCACTACGCAAGGAGTTGATAGACCTCTGAGTGGTCTGAGACCACTAGCAGGGAGCCTGCCTGGCTTTTGTGCAGCAGCACGTACCAACTACCACGAGAATGCTGTATTTTGTCCTTATTATTGGCCTCGCTTTTAACTTTTACATTTCTATTGTCAGTGAATAGTAGTGTAGCATGTCACCCACCAGCCACAGGCTTAAGCCGCTATAAACCCATAAGCTGCTATAAACAGTCACACACTCAGCACTTACAAGAACTGCCAAAACATAAAGGGAAAATATCCCCATGGCACAATCGCTCTGTTTCAATCAACTCACAAAAGTGATTTCTTCGGTGAACACTGACAAAAACTTACCTAAAGTAGGGCATGGCAATGATACTGCAACATCAACTGTATGGCAACACTCTGTTGCACATACATTTACACACCTTACAACTTACCCACAGCGAGTGTCATATTACCGACTCTCCAGCCAAGCATGGCATGGCCTGATGTAGTTTTCAAAGGCTGCGAGCAACATAATTGCCTTGTTTGTTTTTGTCCGTGCTTCCCATTACCTCCACCACAACATTTACATTTAAGGGATGTTACAAGATGCAAATATATACCGTTGTAAGTCAAGCATAACGGACTACAAAAACATTCATAAGACAGTAAGACTGCCTGACATACCTGTAAGAGGATACACCATGTTCTTGACAACAGAACCACATACAAAGACAGCAATTATTTTCTTTTAAAACAAATGCAAAAACTGCATGCATTTAAAAAAGTACATGCGAGAACATCCTCCTGTTTCCAGGTTCCCATGCATATGTCTTCAAAGAAAGGTCTTAATTCTGCTATAAAAACTATATCAGCGAAAATTAATACATATGAAGAGTGTAAATGCTACTGCAATTGACTGTGATACCTATGCTACAAAGGAACCTGAGCAAAATACACTTTAGGACTTATTTAAATGACTGCAGCTCACTAAAGATGAATCCGGTATTGCTAAAACTAGCATGCACAGGTGGTAGCATATTTGTTTCTGCAGAAGATGGTAACTCAGTTTAAGCTGTAAAACCTACCTGAGAGGCCGACTTGCCATGCTCCACCCTACGCCACCACAACTTTATTGGTAGCAGTAGTTTAAACCTTGGTATGTTTTACTCTTCAGAGTCACTGCAGTGCATCTCCTAAAGCTCAAAGACTGCATGCAATTACTTCCATATGTTCCTAACTCTCAGCATACAAGGAATTCCGTGTAAGAATGTGATTTTTCGTAAGCCTGCTGTTAGGCACATACCAAATCAATTTGCTAGATCACAGGCACAACGTTCAGTACCTCACAGATTTGAGTTCAGTATCGGGAATCCAGCAACTCATGAAGAACTGTGCAATTTGAATAAGACAAAACACAGATATTCTGCAAGGCAACAAGAAGTGAGCAAATTTAAAGACAGATGGGATGGTGTGCCCTGAAAAATGTCTCTCAAGGGAAAAAGGTGATATATATTGGAAAACTAGGTATCAGTTACATCACCCCGTGCACCCTGATAGTAGCTTGCTTTACTAAAATGTACTTGTCTCATTAAGACTGCTCCAATTTTAAGTACTTTTCCTAGGCCAAAAGTGTTTGGATTCAAATATTTTGGATTCTGTTATTTAAGATCTGTTCCAAACAATGAAAAACAATTACTTAAAAATAAAATGCTTTCACTTCATCAATGGCGTGAAAAGCCAATGCTATACTTTTCAAATGAAACAAGTATGGCAGTAATAAAAAATAAAAAAAAACCACACCAAACACACAATGAGAAACTGCTGAGTCCAACAGTATGTTAATATTATCTGAGAAAAGTCAAACATCAGATGAGAAATCTACACCGAGGTTGCACATAATGCTGATTTTAAATAGGCAATGCAGTCTTAAACAATTAGAGAATATTCCACTTCAGTTAGCCAAGGAATAAATGATTGCAGAACACTAAAAACTTCTATGAACTGTTTTTGATCACTTAAACTTTTCTGACTACTTCATGATTAGGAATTATTTTAAGCTCCAGATGTAACCATGATTACACAGCTACATACATAGCTTGAACAATGAAACAAATCTACACTCCTGACCTCCCCTGTCTCATTCGGCAGTGTTTATCTACAGCACATTTTCTTATTTTAAAGTAAGTCCAGTAATTTTTCCCAGTCATTTTTCAAACAGCTAAAGAAATAATGAAAAAAGATCAATCAACCTGTTTGTATTCTATTACACCAACTGAGATTTGAAATGCAAATGGTTCAAAATGTATCAGTTCTTATTTTCTGTTTAACAAATAATGATTTCTCTCTGTATCACTAATGGAGCCTGAAATTAAAATGGATTTTTAGCTGAGCTGTTCATACACTGGTGTCATCACCAATACCAGCCTCGCTCTAGGAACAAGATTTATCTCAGCTATCCATTATAGGGAGGCAAGCTGCTTATAAAGTGCGCCAGGCATATTCCCAAGAGCCCCACGAACAGACCGAAACATCAGGGTTACATAAAGTTTGAAATTCTCTAGGACTGCACTCACTGGGATTATAAATCTAAAATGAGGTCAAGTTAGGAATCACACTACCTTCGGTACTGAAAGCAATGGCTTAACACTGTAATTAGGGTTAAATTCTCACATAGGTTGAGTTTCTCTAAAATACCTTAAGTACACTTAAGCATTCAAACCCACTTGTACAATGGAGAACCCGAGCATCTGCATCACAACACAAGTGATGTTGTACTTCTACTATCAATCACTGCCAAATTTTGCGTTACTTTCAGACACCTTTAGTGCACATAAGTAAGACAGAATAGCTTGCCTGGAGCTAACTGCACAAGGTGTACAGTTTATAAACTTAGTCTAGGAACACTGTCTATATCAATGTAGTTCAGTCACCACTTCCTGAGACCTTGCTTCCAGTGCAGGAGAAGATACAAGGCAATTCTTTTTCAAATACCATGTGACCTGAGCATTTTTAAAACAGCAGAGAGTTTTATTATTGCATCTCTAATGTACCTGATGGATGGGAGTGTCTGCATATCTCTAAACACAGATTTAAAAAAATATTCTTTAAAACAAGTTACAGAGGAGATAAGATTGGGGGAAAAGCAGCTCTAGCAAACTGTTTCAATCCTAGCTGTGTTTTTTGCACAAATAAGAGTCTTTAGACAGCCACTCTCCTCCCTTGCCCCGCAGCTGTTGTTTAGGAATGAGAGCACTCCCTTCTTTATACTTCGGGGACGTACACATTTGAGGTTTATTTGGGGTAAGAAAATGAAAGGACTGAAAGAATTCAGCAAGAAACAAAGCCAAATTAAAGAGCATGCTGTATTCTAATATAAAATAACTTCAAACATGGACTTAACACCTCTGTACATAATTTTTAGAAGTTCATGGGACATACTTATGCCCAAAAGTGTCTTTCTACAAATTAAGATACTTATTTTGCTTAGAAGACCTGGAAGAAATCAGTAAGGAGGCAAATATATGCAGCTTTTACCTGCCTACAAACTGTTAAATTCTCTTAATAACCAGTGTGATTGTTCCAGAAAAGGTCCACACGGCAAGACAACAATGAAAGAAAAGATAAAGTGACATGAGAGGTTTATCACCAAACAGAACATACACAAAAGAGTAAACATTCTGAAATCATTGCAGATTGTCTGGTATAGTTCCTAATGGCCTGATTTTAAGAATTTAATCCAGAACATACCTCCTTTCTCAAAAAGAGGTTGCTTAGGTTAATGCAAGGATAGCTACCCAGCTGTTAAGAGCGTATCCTTAGAAAGCATGTTATAAAATATAACTGATTTCACAGGGGCCAACTATTTTACCAGCAGCATCTAACATTCTCCATCAAACTAAGCAGTTTATTGTAGGATTACAAGAAGATTACTGAAATGCATCTTATAGAAAACCCTCCAAAACAGATTTTGACACAGTGACAGCCTGTAAGAAGGAAAAACATATGAGATCTGGTAAAAACCTTAGAGCCTTTTTACTCATGCTTGAGTCTTCTTACCATATTTTTATATTTTTACTAATATAGCCGCTTCTATATATTATAATACTAGGATTCTAGTTTCAATTAATTTTTTCTACCTCATTATGAGCACTCACTAGCTCAATAAAAACTTACTAGCTGAATATAGCAAAATCCTACTTAATTAGGAACAGAGGACTGAAAAGAACCTCTGAGGGTAATTGAATCCAGCTTCTTGCTCCTACTGGCAATCATGACACAATTCTTTTCGGAAGGTCATATTAAAATCACTTGATTCCTTGGTCTGCTAATCTCTTCAGAAAGCTATTCCAGGACAACTGGCTTGCAATAGTCAGAAGACCTGCATTTTTCATCCTAAACTTATTAATGACAAATATATACTTATTTGTCCTCAGATTAACATATGATTACTGTCAGAAATAAGTACCTCTGAGATAAAAATGACACTAGCAGCATTGTAAGCTAAAAAGAAAAAAGGTGCATGACAGAAATAAAAGCACATCGGTGCTGAAATAACAGACTGTATTTCAAATGTACAACAGTGGTCTTCAAGTACTCAATGAAAAAATATCTGTAGCATTTGCCAACCAATTTGAACCGTTACAGAGCACAACAATAACAAAAGCAGCAAACAAGCAGGATGGGATAAAAGCAAGCGGCAGTACTGCCAGAAAGGTAATTTATCGTTCTGAAATTGTTCCTGAAAAGAAAGAACAAAACTTTCAGATCTTTCATTTAAAATAATTAGAGGCTAATACATGCTCCATTAAATATTTTTTTTTAGGATGGCAGAATCTGGTGGAAAATCTAGAGCACATCATCTAAGAGACTTAAGGTTTTGCAACACCGTCAAGGAGACACACAGCTCCCAATAACCATAGTTACAAGAACCTTTACACTGCATATGCAGACAGCACTCCACAGAGTATTTGGTTGGAAACCTCCCCATTTGTGGTGTTTAGTTAACCAACATTTGTTGGCTGAAGTAACTATTACTTTGGCCATGTAGATTCCTACATAAATTACCAAATACTGCAAAACATATACATAACGGAAGCGGTCACAAGCACTGACACCTTCCCCTCATTTAAATTCATGCTGTCTTAAATACCAAAACCACTCTCACTTACTTCAGCTTCTCCTGTTTAAAATTTCCTGCACTAAACCCTGCTATGGATTTCTACTCACATTTAACAGCAAAAACTAAAAAAGACAATAATTACGTTTTCTAATTTAACACTGCCTTAAGTCTTCTTACATCATATATTTAAAGATATTAATAGAGGCCCTAAAAATAAGCGTCAAACAGAACAGCCAGGAGAGATACCTAATACTCAACAAAATGCAGTCAAGGGGATGAGCACCACAGCTATTTTTAGCAATAATAAAATTTTCTTTTATATAGGAGTTGAAAGACTAATTAATTTTGTGGGAAATTATAAGATTGAAAACAAAGTACCTCAAACATTTTATAAGTGGCTGACATCTGGAGGTACACCTCCCCTCCCTGGTGCATGGCAGCCAAGTAGGAGCACGCTATTTTCAGCATCACTCATTTCAAAATTTTGCTATGTTTAAATTGTGACATGTATCACTTTTAGGCCAACCAGCAAGAGCAAAGAGGAGGAGAAATTACAGTTGCAATTAAAAATAGATTTATATATAAATCTAAATGTATCTATATTCAAAAAATATATAAATATAAATAATGGATTAATATTTCACAGGGTCAAAACCAGTGGCTCATCACCAAAATCAAATACAATGGAAATCTCCACTTCTAAATATTTTAAGGCTTTGATGTTATCTAAAATTAAAACAAAGAATCTAGAAATAAGTTGATTCATTTCAGAATATTCAAAAGTACAATATTTGGGAAAAACTGTGGAACTGCCTTCTGATGTGACTGAAGCTTGATTACATCATGATTTCAAATGAATATTATTTCAGTCTTAAATGCTATAATTACACAATAACTTGAATGTAAGAAGCTCTGAAAGATTAAGAAAAGATGAGAGATGACAGCACTTAGTTTAACCAATTTAATTTCAAAGACAACTGGTGAGTTTATTCCTTACATTTGAGGACAGAATAAAAAAATCAGCTGTGGCATATTCTACACAAACATAGATTATCTTGTATAAATGAGTGTTTTGTATCAAATTTCTGAAACGTTTTGAGGACAAAGTGAGCTCCTACAGCACTTAGTTATGAATTTAACTACCTCACACCTAAGCTTATGAAAGTAACTAAGACAACAGAAAAATAAATCCTTGGGAACTTTTCCACAAACAGACTGATAACAACCCAGAAATGAAACCCAATTTACTTCATTCACACCAGTGTGTAAGCACTGCATTTCTTTCAGTTTCTTACAATGATTCTTTTGAGATTGTTTTCTGTTAGGTAAATCTTTTTCCCCAAAAACATTCTACATATGGTCAACACAAAGCAAACTTTAGCTTTTATTACCGTCACTGTTAAACTCAGGATAAGAAATCTTTAATTGTCATAACAGTCAAAGTAGCCCCTACCTTACAGGATAACTGACAAAATAGAAAGGAAGACATTCAAGGGGGGTTGGGGAGGGGAATCAAGCGGCAGTATTCAAACTCTGTTTCAGAGAATCTATAGTCCAGTCAAATAATTATTTCCAACAGCCAACACCTCTGAGAATGTCAACAGGAGCAAAACAAGGTGTTTTAAATCATCTTTATAATTCCCTTTATAATTTCATAAATGAAGTATGTAACCCTGTAAAATAATCCACTGAAATTTTTAGTGAGGAGGAAGTACAAGATGACAGACACAGTTAATGCTCATTCAGAACTATCTGCACAGAAACAAGTATTCCAATCCCAAGGAGAGATTATCTGGTACCAGGATGAGGCTGGCAGTATCAATAGTCCTCAGTTAATTATCTCTAAAGAGCAATAATTAATGTCTGGCAGAGTTGGAGTGGTTTGCTCCAGATCCTCTTAGGCAAGATAGTCAGTCTTACCACTTGAAGTATGTTTCCCTTGGCAGAGGTGCTCTACGGGGAAAAGTGAGAAATTCTCCTTACAAGCTAAAAATGGCATGTCTCTAAAGTGTCAGCTCCCAGATCTTTTAAGGATTTTATTTAAATACGAGAAACAAAATAGATTGTAAGTATAATGCTCATTTTTCAGATTTTTATCCATTCTTAAAGGAATAAAAAGCAACTGAGGGCTGGGGGTGGCTGTGCTCAAACCGCCATAAGCAGTGCTAAGAACAGATGCTTTCTGATCCAGGCTTGACAGACCCCAGGCACATGTGGGTACCCCTGGCAGAATGACCCACAGAGCAAGGCCCAGTGCAGACTGGCTGCCAGACAGCTCCTCAGGCAGGTTCTACAGCTTGTGCTGAATGCTGGCTGCCAAAGCTACACTGATACTGATACCTGTACTACCTGATAAGGTCAAGCTGCATCTAGACAAGCTGCAATCCCCACAGGAAATGCAGCGCTTACACACGGGTGCCTCTCCCAGCCTCGGCTCTCCACTGCAAAACAAGAAATAATAGCATTTCATCAGGAGGGCTTGAAGGGATCCGTAAAATTGGGGGTTCTTTCATATCATATTAATCTTCTATTACTATAAAGTATTTCAGATATATCTAGAACATATGGCAACTAAACTGCACTCAATATACAGCACTAGGCTGCCTGCAGAATCCCTTACTCGGAAAAACAACAGAACACACAGTGCTGTTCTGTCACATTAAACTTAAACCATGTTGCAATACATTAAATGCCCTACGAAGAGTGCCAGAATTTTCCTACACTGCATATCACAAAAGTTACTCTTCTTTATAAGATATCCGTAAATAAAAGGCTGTAATGTCACAACATACAGGGTAGGGGTTCCTAGGTTATTTTTAGCCCAGACCAGCTGACTGTTGTAGTTCAGAGTACTATTTGTTGCGAGTAATAGAAGAAAATGAATCTGACAGTAAAAGTAAGGAAAAAGATAGAGATCACATGGAATTTCATTACAAATTGATTTCTAATTATAATATTAAATGACTACACATAACATTTAAAGAATAAAACATTATTTCAAAATACAGTTCTAAAATATTTTTTGTTTCTGTAAAAATGACTGCTAGTGGGAAAGCAAAATAGAAGCCAAAGATCTTGCCATTTACTAATTACATTTTTTATGCAAGTACTATCATAAAAGCCTTTTATGAAATTAAATAGCACAAACTACATTTCACTTATTGTTAATAATAAAATATGAGTAACTAAACAAATAATGGTCTTCCTAAAGTCTCAACAAGAACTTGAAGGAAATACTTAATTTCAAATAAAATCTGAATAGCGAAAAAGTGGTGAAATGTAAAACTGAAATTTTTCAAACACATGCAAACCAACATCCTGTAGAAGTTTCAGTTTCTTGGAATACATCCCTTCTCAAAGGCTGACATGAAAAGTGTTCTAAAAACACAGACGACCTGTAGCAAAGTGTAAACCCAGCTGCCCGTACGCCCCAGGAACCACTGCCTGCTATCCTGAGAGAGGATGCCCAGGCAGGTTCCCAGCTCCCCTGCTCCCAGCACTTGCCCTCTGCCAAGGTTCCTCCTGTTCTCTCTTCTCTGCCTCCTGTGTTTCATTTCCTTCTCCTACATTTTCACATGAATAACTATCATGATGGCATAAATCCAGGGCAGGTAAACACTTGCCAGGCACAAATCCCTTCCAGGGTGGAAGAGAAGCCTGCACAAGTTTCACCCCAGAAGTCAGAACTATGGGGGCTCTAGAGGCAGGGTAGGGCAAGCTGGGGCATTTCAGGCTAAACTCTTCTGCCCCACTGCTCCAGGCTCCAGCACAGTCCTGCAAGGAAGCAGGTTGGTATGGAAGCATTTGCCACCTCCAGGATAAGTTACGTACTCTCCCTCCAGCTTTAGAGCTGCTAAACTAGAAAGAATCTGACTCAAATTGAGGTCAAAGAAGGAGCTGAAGATGAAAAAAAGCGTTCCAGGATGAAAGAAGCAATGTCAATAAGAGCAAGTACTACTAGAACTGAGGGGGTTTATAGCTATGTTATAGGCTGTATTTTTAAGACATCTCTGTTTCATTCCATCGGCTTCAGATAAGGAAGCATTGCAAAGTAATAGCACGCTGAATTTGTTGCTATCTGCAGAAATTAGCTACTAGAAATAGTTTTTCCATGCTTTTTAAGATGCAGCTGTACCAAGTTTCCACCCGAATCAAAATCGCTAAGACATCGATTTATCGCATCATTATCTATTCCACAAAGGTTGTGACATATCCCACCACCCCCCTTTTTTTCCTAAAGACACCTTGGTCACAGATTTTAATCTTATTACCTTTAAAGATGGAACACCATGTGTACAAACATTTAAAACATTTCTTCTCTATAAAGAGAATCCAGCGATATTGATAACAAGATTCTGTTAGTATGACCGGACAAAATTTTACTGTGTTAATCATGACCAGTGCCATGGTCTAGAAGGAAGATTTGAAATTTCAGAAGCACCGTACAAACCACACTCTAACCTTAGCATATGTTTGCCTCTTCAGCCCTTACACATAACCTTTCAGACACAAACAGTGATTTAACAAAGCCAAGGTAGCGAATGCTACCGGTATCCATAATAATTTGCAACAAATCTCAGACCTGCATGGATTTCCCAAGTTAAACCTTGTAATGGACTAAAACAGAGGAGCAGTGCACTGACTTTCCAACCTAAATACCTAAAATCTTTTAACTATGAAATCAGAATTTAAATTCCCACTTGTGAAGCAAGTGATAAAATGACAATACTGGAGCAGCGACAAGCTTGGGTCTGGCATGGACAGAGTTGTTGCAGTTTACAGAAACTCATCACAGAACTCAATGTCCCCTAAATGGATGATCTAAGGAACAGATTACTCGGAGCAAGCAGACAGCAAGAAAGGTGTCCATTATACATTTGTTCTCATTTAAACAACCCTTGAGTCATGTAGTGTCCTACAGAAGGCAAAAGAGGTTTAGAAGAGAATACACTTCCCTAACAGAAAACTAAATGGAAAGTAAGATAACACACTCATTCTTCAGGTATAACAAGTTATGAAAATAATTCCTCATTGAAAGCCCAAATTAAATGACTCTGCTTCTAGACAATGACCTCTATAATATTCTGCTTGAAAAAACAAAGCTTCCCACCAGCCAAAAAACCCCACACCTGACTCTGCAGAATAAAGAGCAAGGGCAAACATGGGTGAAGCTCTGATGAAGCAACACTGTACAGGCTACTGTACCACTGCTCTGAACTGCACTGTTCTGTTTTTACACTGACTCATCCCTTTAACATTTAAACTCCTTAGGACAAGGATTCTTGTAAAACATAAATACATCTCTGCACAAGACACTGTACAACAATGATGAAAACAAAAAATAAAGGTCCTGTCTTCCATATTTATCTCATGTCCTTGATTCTGACACGATCCGTATAACTTCAGCACTGCAAAATATCGCTGTTTTACAGATAGAGACAGTATTAGTCTAACACACAAATGACACTAAATGCAATTACATTTTTACTGTCTTGGGGAGCCTTAAATCGATGACAGAAATGCAGAGTGCTACTGTCTAAGGACAAAATTTAAACATAATAGAGACATTTTTAGTTCAGAGTACCATAAGCATGTTATGATCTCAGTGTGTGAAAAGCAAGCCTAAGCTTTAAGGTATGCATACACAGGTAATAAGCAAAACTAGAACAGCTGGATCTCTGATAAATTTCTACCTTTTAAACATCAGTAATCTGTAAGTAAAAAGCTGTGGTATCAGAGATCTTGGTATTTTCCCAGGAGACAGCATGGAGACTTCTTAGCCCTAAAACAAAACACTACCTTCACAAACTGACAGATGGCCCTTTTCCTAAAGCCAATGTGGAGACACAGGCACAATTTTTAAAAACACATTGGTTTAGTACTTTCTTCTAGAGAAAGCTTAGAGTTTCCCATCAACACAAAAACTATTTTGGACACCCAGTTGTTTTGAAGCCAAGAAAACTGACATTTCACATTGCTCAACAGAATCTTTGTGTAAACTGGTCTCATGAGATAACTTAATAAATAAGACATACAGAGAGAGGTTTCCACATCCCAACTGAACTTGAAAGCAATTCACATCTTAAAGCCAGCACTAGTATTAGAACTGTTCTGCAGAAACTACACATGTTAAATAACCACAAGTGTTCTATCTCTTCTAAAGCCAAAGTCCAAAATATGCATTAGCAAAAAGATTTTCTTCTATTTTCAGTCTGAAATTTTTGCAGGATCCATTACCAGGAGTGCTGAAAGAAACTGATGTTTTATCCAGTATTAACAACTAATACAGAACTCATTATCCTCCTTCAGGGCTTCCACTTCAAGTGCCACATCAATGCTTTCCAAAGTTCTGGTGCTGTAATTGCCACTATGCTTTTAAGGACAAGTAAGTGAAGCTTGCAGCACTTGTGCAGAGAGCACGTGAGATGATGAGGAGGGGAAAAGGCTGGGAGCACTTGCATCAGGGCTACATGATAGGCAACTTCAGAGTCAGGACATGCTGTTATAAAACACAGTAGGACATCAATTTCTAAGAGCAGACATGTGGCCTTGAAAAGCATCCTCATGGCAACATGGATTATGCCATTAAAACAAATTAATAAAATATCAAAGTTTAGGGCCAAGCAAATGCTAAAGGATTGATTCATAGTCTTAATCCTTTCCTTCTGAATAGAAAAATTCGGACAGCGTTCCTTCAAAAATAAGACGAAAACGTACCTAGTGAAGTCGAGACTAAATCTGGAATTATAAGCAACTAAACCTTTAAGCTTTAACTCTGGGAAAGCCACATACGCATTTAGGCCACTGCCCACCAAGTTCCACACAGGCGGATTTCAAACTGACAGAAAACCCGAACAAACCACAGAACTCACTTATGCAACAGTCAGAGAAACAAAGCAGTTGGAGAGAAGCCACACGAACCCAACCCCAGCTACGTCTGCTCAGATTTCTGAAGAGAGCTCATTCACATGGTCCACACTCCGCTGTTTAGCACAGCTGTTTCTAAAGCCACTCCCCATTCTAGTAACGTTTTCCCCATCCTATTTCACAAAAGACTTAAACATATTTCCAACAGATGTGTTTTGTACTCCAGTAATTTAGTGATATTTCCTGATGACTGGTTAACACAAAAGCTGTAGCTGGTTGATCCAAAGATTGCATCTGTTACCCTGCATCTCACCATCAGGTCAGAATGAATTTCGAACTGCAGAAAGAGATACCACAGAAGAATAAATTACTCTATTTATCCCTGGGTTGAGGCTTGAAAACAATTTGCACATGCAACAAGAGCTAGAATTAAGGGTTCTATTTTTTTCAAAATAGGCTGTAACGGGAGGGGGGGGGGTTCACCACCGAAAAAACCCACATTTTTTTAATCGATAGCACAACAGAAAATACCTCTTGATCATTTTCTCAGGCAAGACCCTTCTCTTTCCCATTACCTCTTTGATTTCTGTCATCCTCTTAATTTAATTAACTGTGTACAGCAAAATAACCTGAATGGAAGGACAGAGTCACCCTAAAACTCAAGAGTAACTACAGAAAGAAATTGGTTCAAGGAGCAAGTACCACAACACACATAGCCAGAGCCATTGCCTGAGCTTTCCTCATACAACAGCACAACAGGGAAGTCACATATGTAAGTGATGAGGACTTACCTGCTGAGAACAAGTTTTAAGTATATCATATTTGGCTCCATTGATAACTATATTCTAAAATATGAAGGGGGGAAATGAAAACAAAGAATCATCTCTGTATCATTAAGCCTGGCAGAACTCTATTTGCTGAGAAATACCGAGTGCTGTAGGCTTTTCCTAACAGGATCACCACTGGTAGAATGGTAAAATCATCCAAGTTATTTCACAGTGTATTTATGCATAATAAATGCCCAGGGGATGAGGCCATTCTCTGAGTTACCTAGGAAGTAAGGCCTGCATCTTCTCACTACTGCTTCTTAATTACTGTTATGAGATATGTGCATATAATGAGAAATTTTTTGCATGGTCTGTAAGTTGGCCACTCTGTCCTGATGAGGTATATATTATATCCAATGACTGCTTCAGGTGGCGTTTACAGCTCTGTCCCTGCGTACAGCCATGATGAGCATAATTTAAATTAATTCAACTATTTATATGACAGAATATTTTAATGTAAAATTTTAAGAGATATTATCAAGCTATTAAATTGACGTTTCAGTACCGAGCCCAAGCAAATAATTTTCACTTCAAGAAGAATTCATATGGAACGTGACAGGATAACATGTGCACATGTCAGCACACCCAGTGCCCCTCTAGTTTACTAAACCTTCTGTATCAAGGGCATCTCACTTTACTAAATATTAATGCAGAATATTCTGCATAATATGAGGCTTCAGTTATTCAGAGGATCTCTGCACTGCAAATAAAAATAAGTATTAAAGCCTATACTACTAACTACAGATTAAGCCCAGATCCCAAGAGTTGTTCCATATAGAATGACGTAACAGATAGATGTTCGTCAATCGCAATACTGATCCATTCATGCAAAGCAGATTGCAAGATCCAGGCTTTAAAATATGAAGAACATTTATTAGCTCAACATGAATACAATCCTACACTCCTATAATGAGTACCCCTTGCTGCAGAACTGGTGTGAACCGTGTTTTGGTAGTTCTGGAAAAACACCAGTTACGCTGCCTGCCGGCCAGCCTACTCTCCATTCTCTATACTTCACATTCGATGGTTCTAAAGTTAACCCTACTGACTTTGTCACCGATTTGCTTTTCATTTTGCCGTGTTAAATGTCAAATGATCCTTATGTCTGACACTGCCCTTTTAATTATTACAACAAAAGCTTAAAGATGATACCACACCCATCCCCCTGTCTCTTCAAAGGAAGGCTCGATAAAACATAGGCAATGGTAAAATTCAAAGGTCAATATTTGCATAAGTTTAATAAAAGCCAAGAAAGAGCAAGATTTATTAAAAATTTAATTCTACACTGAGTTCTACAGTTAGTACTCTTTCTAATGATTTAAATTACAAAATAAGCTCCATGTATAGTGTTTAGGGCTTCATTAAACCTTACAGAGCATATTTATCAATGCTTTTTGCAGAAAGCTTGTTATAGAAACCCGCATAAACCCAATTAGACCTCCAAATACATTTATGATATATGATGAAGTCTTATTCCCTTCATCAATCTTCAGCAACACATTTACTTAAATAATCAATACTCCAAAATTATTATGTGTCCATAAACTCATGGCCTTGCATCAACAAATTTGTTCACTCAATATCTTCT
Organism: Phalacrocorax carbo; assembly: GCF_963921805.1. Lineage (NCBI taxonomy): Eukaryota > Metazoa > Chordata > Aves > Suliformes > Phalacrocoracidae > Phalacrocorax > Phalacrocorax carbo. Next base: position 6,278,030 of record NC_087528.1, read on the forward strand.
AACATGAAGTCTCAGTCACGTTAACCTAACCACCCACATTTTATTGTTTTGTTATCAGGATTCAAAAGCACTTAGGATGACAGTAGCAGTAAAAAGCCTTGGGACTTTATATTCCCATTATGGTGTCTGGGTTGTTTAAAATCTGGAGCCGTAGTTGCAGCATACAATTATAAATGCGCACAAGAAGTATAACACAGACCCAGAGGGAAGTTTAAGGCACAGGCAGGAAACAAAAGAATCTGAAATCAAAGACCTTCAACAGACCCAGGAAAAGGATGCAAGGGTGGCAAAGGTTTGTCCTCCCTCTTCCAGATATAGAGATGGGTCCATTATCAAATATTTTACAGTGTTCTCATTACATTTTCTATTCCATTTATAAAAAAAGGAACCTCGACTAGGACAAGGCACATCAAGCAAAAGTCAAAGGCAAGCCTATCTGCTCCTTTATATCTGTCCCAGATACTAAAGCCATCCTAGGCTTCCAGGGATATCATGTTTGATGGACTTTCAGGAGTAACCTGAAGCTAATGGACTTGGTCTTCAGGATATTTGTTGTCAAGTATCCAAACCCACAGAAACCACGTAAAACGTTTGCTGCCACAAAATGATGATGTAGCATATACAAGTTGTTAATAAAATACAAGCCTTAAATATTTGTAATATAATGTACTTATATTTGAAAATGAAAGTGACGCCTGCCCCTGTACCATGTATAATATACACAACGTAATTCTGGGTTTGTAAAGTGTTCAAAGAAACCCAAGCTCAAGCTTAATTAAATGAACAGAACTTTATACAAACATGACAACTAAGCTGTTCATCATTATACAGCACCAGGAAGCTGACAAGAGACTTCAGTTTCACAGAAATCTTAGAAGCTTTGCTGAGTTCTACGCATATGTCAAACAAGGGCAGGCATCAGTTTTACAGCCTACAAGATTTATCAGGACACACGGATATCTAAGGCAGAACAAAACACTTAAAAGTACTACTTAGTGAAACAACTGGCAATAGCACACAGAACACCAGAGCGTAAAATCATCTGATGCACTAGCATGCTGTGCAGTCGGCATAATGACTGTATGATCTCTTAGGAAATAATACCACTTCTAAGAAAAATGTATAAAACATATCCACCACTTGCACTTTAAAACCCTCTTCAGTAGCTATGCTCCTTTTTAGAGGTAAATCAGGGATATTACTGCATAGGCAATTCAGAAACTAACACTAAAGAACACATACTATTTGTACCAACATATAGGTCAGATTTAGACAAGCAAATAGCAACACAAAGAAATAAAACTACCATGAAAAACGCCACCTTTTTGCCCACTGATATGCTGGGATAAGAATGGAATTTTAGTCAGTTTTCATATTAAACAAAATGCACTTTTATTCCCCAGGGTCTTCAGGCAGTTGGCAACGGTTGTGTTCATTTGTCACGGACAAACAATGCAATGGAGACACCACAAGGAATAGTTGAACTACGATGTGCAGCTAGATTTACTGAGCCTTTACTGCATTTCAAAGGCTCACACAGTAAGATCAAAAGGAATTCTGAGCAATATCTGGGCATCCAAATATTTGAAAAGGAATATAAACAAAATTATTTTTTTCTCCCTTCTTTCGGTGATCTTGCAAGGTTGGTCTCAACGGGCCTAGACACATACAGAAGAACTGAAAAATCCATGCACGGGAGTGTACCTACTGCGCTCTACTGTGTGCACATCCGCTTGTATTAACAGAGAAGTTCCATTTTATAAAAATATATCCAACAGATGTAAATTTGTAAAAACTGATGACAAGAAGGAAGATATAAAACTGACATACTTGGAATGCTCTCAAATTTAATTCATTTGAAGTAAAAGTTGGCAAACAAGGTAAAAGCAATCCAAAATCTGACTAATTTTAGGGCATGTCAGAAATTCAACCAACTAACCTGCCACGATGGAAAAACTTGGAAAATATATCTATCTCTCCTTATAGTGAATTCTGTTGCATTAGTCTATTTCTATATTTATTGTAACATGATTATTTTTTAACAATTCCTCTGAGTCAAACAAATTCAGGGAATTGTTAGGTTGAAATGCATTTATTTTCTGAAATTCTGGAATAGGAGAAAATTGCGATGCCCAGAACCTGTCATCAACAGGCAGCATGTCACCATCTTCAGACACACAAAAATTCGCTGTGGATCAAAGCCTGTGTGCAAAAAATGAAAAAACTAGTTCAGGTAACAGGTACCAGAGAACAGGCACTAGTTAACACTTCTTTTCCCAGAGAATCAGGCAATGCCATAGAAATGCAGGCAGTGGGGTACAGAAGCAGGACAGCGACACTGCAGAGATGTACTCTAGCAAGCAACAGCAATTGAGGAGGATCGTTTTGCACTTTACAAAAGTTACTTTGAGCCTATCTGCAGGGAAAAGCGATAAGAATGCAGGTTATGGTTACTAACAATAACGTCCTAGGAAACAAAGACACTTAAAAATCAAGCCACCAACATACTAACATACACAATAGCTTTCCATAAGATAAGGCCTCTTTCTGCACTCTTTGCCAGAACAGAAAGATTCACCTTTTTGGATATTAATGGCCAATATCCTGAGGACAAGAATACCTTGGAGTGGATTCTGGTTGATGTCCTGGTGAGTAAAAAAACAAAATAAAAACCCAACACAGACTAGAAGCTGAAAGAAGAAGAGAAGCTATTCTCCCAACTCATTCCTGTACATGAATAATGTTTTGTTTACTGAGAAACTAGAATAACATATTTAGCACACATTCCAGAGAAGTTAAAAATGCTATTAATTTTAAAGTTAAATGAAGAGTGAAATAATCTGTGCTTTGGAAAGTGAGTTATACTGGGAATGAAGTTCAACACTCTTCAAAATGAGAATGTCCCTCTTCAGTTTGTACCTTGTACTTTTCCCATATTTCACAGTAATGTAAGGATAGTATCTGATCCACTTTTGAGTCACTCATCCTTTTTTAACATACACTAAGTAGACACACTGATGTACATTATTAGTGGGGTTCTGTCTGCTTGGATTTCAAAACCAGTTTCTCAACATCTGATTCTTGTAGATTTAAAATTTGAAAATGGTTAATTAAATTGGTAGCAATGTTCATTACACTCTTTTTAAGGATCTTTTGGAGCAGAAAAAATATCTAGTTTTCAGAAACATAATCTTCATAAAGTTTTGCTCCAGAATTAAAATTGCAGATCCCCAAAGCAATTATAAGCTTCATTTATCTATATGCAAATGTTTGCAATGTATACAATATTAATAGCTTTATACAATTCTTTTGATTGAAGCCAAAGAAGAAAAAGGGCAATGGCTGCAACTAATTAAAAATTACAATTTTCTTTTCTGAATATGGGCTATTTTCTTAGCAAAAAGAAAAAAGAAAACAACTTGATAATTATTACACATGGGAAATAAAGACTTGAATGGGCCATACAAGCAATTTGTGTTGATCATTGTCCATTCACAGACACTTCTGATGGTGTCGAAACTTATAGATGTGATTGTAAATGAAGAGCAAAGTTTTTATAAATCTTGACTGGCCATCATATAAAGACAAATATTAATTAGAAATTTGCAGCTTCATTTTAAAAACTAGAAAAGTAGCAAATTAAGAGAGTAACAATGACCATATTTTTGGTGTTTCTGGACAAGCTTGCATTTTTAGTTCAAAAAGTTGTTTCTGTATCAGTCTAAATAAATTATTAAACAAACAGACGTTTTGTGAACGATAGGGCACAGGCAAAAATAGTAATTCCAGTGAGCTTCTACATTTATAGGGACATATTCCAGACTTCTAATAAAGCTCATTTGATGAAAAGATTTTAATTAATAAAGACAGTAAAGTGATTTCAAAATCTACATGAATCCATTAGAAGATATTCGGGAAAAAGGGCCGATGTGGCTGCGGTACCTTACACTCTGAGCTATATAATTGCAGAAAGGAACCAAGAAACTTCATGTAAATCAAACAATAATTAAGAGATCAGAGTAAATGACAATGAAATCCACAGAAAGATGCCTACACACGTGCTCTGTTGCCTGACTTACAAGGTAACTGTTATGAATCATATTTGTGGAAGGCAGTGTTCATAAATAGCTGCAACTGAAAAATTAACAGCTGATAAGCAACTCCTAAGCACTCCCAGCCTCTACAAATCCTCAACAAGCATTGCTGAGATCAGTTAGAATTATGATGTTCAGCATCCAGAAGAATTTAAAAACACTTAAAGGGTAGTTCCTATTATTAATTACACACAAGAGAGTCCTTCACTTTAGACTTTCATGCTTTCTACTGCAGAAGTAAAAGCTGAGGAACTGAGCCTGAAGTATTAAATATTTTGTTGTACCTTATTATTTTTACCTTTCATCCTAAAGAGAAACAACCCACAAAACCAAACATAAAAGAAATAGTTATGAATGCATCCCAACAGGGAAATCTTAACCTTTCTGCAACTTTCCAACATTTCATTAAATTCCGCTCACAGCATAAGTCAGTTACATCCGCAAAAATCTTGTATAAAATTAACACCATATGTGGCTGTGTATCAGCAGCTGATGTGCAATATTACACCAAAGCAGAGGAGAAAATAAAGAATATGCCAAACTTTATCTTGCGCAGGACTCAAACTGGTTTATCTGTCAACTCGGAATGAGCTATCACTCCCACATCTTTAATTAGAAGCTGAAGAGTTTCACAGAATTACATCCAGGGCACTGGAACAGTCAGTTTCTTTTAACTGGAACACCATGCTGGGATATCTAACCAATTCAAGTAAACAAAACTTAACATGTTAGAAGAGTGGGAAGGGTGACAATGGGTTTGCCCTTGAAATGTAAGACAAGGAAAAAAAAACTTTTGCTGCAAGATAAGATTTAATTATGTTCCAGTTTTGATGAGCACAAAAGGAAATTTTCTAGAAGAACAGAAGTACAACGGCATATTTCTGTTTCATTTCTATTTCTCTGACATATTCTGTTGAGTGAATTGGGCTTCTATTTGATATATAGATTTTTTTTTTGTTATGTACATCATTGTAGTAACAGAGAATCTGCACCAAAATGAATACACTTGTCTTCCCTCTTCTGACAAAGATGTCCTGTTGTCCTTTCCATAGAGTAATGGTGCTCAGAGACAACACATCTCCATCCCCACCCAGAAAACAAGCGCTGAAAGCATAAGCAATATGTCCACATTATCAAGTAATTCCCCACTAGGAACGGATTTGTAGCACAAAACAGGGCTAAGAACTAGACACCCATACAATCCACATTTCAGGGGTTTTATGTTGCATTAGCTGCAGTGTGATCCATGAACCAACACCCCTTAGCACCTGGAGGACATTAAATGTGCTGCGGTAATGTAACTCTCTGTTCAGTATCACCTGAAGGAAATCCACTTTGCGTGCTACAAGATCACCCAGCAATGCAAACCAAAGCACTGTGAAAGCAGGGACGACTGGGACATACATTTCCAAAGGGCTTTCCTGATCTGACCCAACACTAATGTATTTGCACTCATTAAGACTCAGGAGTTGCACTGGCACGGCAACGCTGTTCTCAGTAAAAGCTTTGAACATGGGTAATTTTTCAAAGAACTCTCATAGTTCAGCTGCAGCGACAGGAACAGAATCTAAACTTACACTGGCATCAGGCAATTAACAGGATTGTATTTCCTCATGATATGGGACATATGTTGCAAAGGGAAGGAAAGGGACAGCCGAAGGAGGTGAAGAATACATAAATAAATAAATAGAGGGCGATAAGGCAAATGCACAACAAGCCTTTTATCTGCATGCTTATAATCTGTATGTCAGATTATCTGCAGATCATTAAAATCGCTGTCCTCTGAGGAGGAGTCCAGAGATACACAGTCCACAGATTAGGCTGAGGGCAAAAGGCCAATGGAAAGGACAAAGCTGGCTAGAGGAATCACAGAAACTGTCTGCACAGACAATTTCTGCTCCCAGGTGGGTTTGGGTTTTGTTTGGAGTTTGTATTTTGGGGTTTTTTTTGGTTTGGGTTTTGTTTTTGGCAGGATGTGTATGCGTTTAGTTTTTGCTCGGGGGTTTCCATTTTTGAACAGCTACCTCCAAGTTACATGCATGAAAATCATTAACAAGTCAGCTGTTTTAAGAATATCCATACTAAGTTTCCATTTCAGAAGATTTCATGCTCACTGTTGTTACATAGAAAGCATCAGTCACAGACTTAGTGAATTCCATAGAATTCACTTCTCGGTGTCCAGCTTACAGAAATGTCGGTTAATGTAAACAGCAGCACATGATTAATAAGTAATATAATGACTGCAAAGAAAAACACACATTGTTCAAACTGTGGCCTGTAATATCCAATCTTACCACAAAAATGTTAATGATACAAGAGAAGCAGTTCTGGCGTAGAGAGGGGAACTTACTTTGTATCTTATCCACCCTTTGGCAATAACATTTCCAAGTAAGGAAGACAGAAAATATTTTATGAGAAGCAACACAGCAATGTAATAAATTTCCTTTATTAGTTTGAGGTTGGTGGGTTTTTTTTCTAGTTACAAAGGAAAATGAAGTAGTGAAATGAACAAGAAACTGTTGGTAGGGGAAGCACAGCTATCAGGATGGAAAACCAAGAATTAAGCCTTGATCCACACAAAAGAAAGAATTAATTGTGCTGCTTCCTCTGTACACATGTGGTAACAGAACTGAGGAGTAATAAAAACTGCACATCAGCCAGGTCACAGGTGTTCAGAGGTTTCACCGGTTCATATCTTCAGATCACAGATACAGCATTAAAAATTACTTTCTCGACCGCCTCTCTACAAAGACCTTTAAGACAACCTTTTTAATGAAAATGCATGATTTAAAAGAAGGAGGCTTCAGTGGGTTTTCATTGTAGAAGAGAGGTCAAGAACTAGCGGACAAAAGATAAACAATGCAGAGGAAATGAAGTGCTGGTTTGATGTGCCAATGTTATGATATTTGCAAGAACAGTAAAAAGAACAGAATCCAACCATTCCATTTTTAGTGAAGGAGTTACTATAGGTGTCTGACTAACCCTGAACCAGCTGCATTAGGAATTGTACCTGGGATGACACAAGCTATTCCAAAAAGCTTACCACATCGACTTAAGGTAAAATTCAACACTGAGAAAAAAATAGCCTGAAAATAAATTGACGGAAGATAGGAAGAAAAAGTGGAAAGAGCAACAGTTGCACAGATTAGCTAAACATAATCATCTGCTTTAATTCATTTTTCTAGTTTTTATTTATGTATAAATTAGAAAACGGCCATGAAACTCTTCCTTAGCTAGTTATTATCCTTAAGCCAAATGTATTTCAAAGCTGAACTATAGCAGAATATTGTTCTTCAGTAGACCCTGCATAAATCACATAAAAGAGGGAAAACTTGCAGTTAATAACTATAATTTTTGACCATTCGGGAGAGAATTAACAGGCCCTTAATCAGGAACATGAGTTGATCACATTTATATTGCTGTAACTAAAAATATTTTAAGTTCGAGGAACTTGCTGCGCCTTCAGTGCTGAACTTAAAACAACTCTAAACATACATAAATACACATTCTTCAACATACAGAGTTCACATCTTACTGAATCACTACTTGTGCTGTGTTCACCAGAAAAACTTCTACAAATCAAACAGAAAGAAACAAATGTAGGTTATACTGAAAGTATAAGAGCATCAAAAGAATGAAGCCAAAATTTAACTTTAAAGCTTGCTCAATTTAAAGTCTGCTTTCTTAAAAGAGGAACTTTCAGACTGTGGCAGATTGAAAAATGTTTAAATTATTCCATTTTTTCACATGCCTCTTGCAGCATTTCCAGGTGCATGTCAGAGAAAAGCTTTCAGCATTACAGACAGCTTGCTGTCTTGCTTGACAATGTAAGAAAACAAAACAAAGCCATAACTCCTTGAAATAATCCTACCATCATGTTTTTACTACCACAAAGACAATCAACAGAAAACAGCAAAAACAAAACAGCAGAATAAGAACTCATGTTTCAAAAGCACAATATTCTAGAATAGTTCATATTTGTATAAGTCAACCATAAAACACAAACAGCAAAATGCTTCCTAATAACAGGAGGCAGTGAAAATATATTCCTTAGGAGAAAGTTAATCAAGTTGAACTCTTTCAAGTTCAGACATTCCCAAAGACTGGCCCAGGCTTTTTCCACTGCTACTTCTTGACCCCAACCCCTCTCTCTGGAAAATTTATTTCCGATAATGCAACAGAATTCTGCTCCATGAAATAGCATATCACAACTCATAGATGTAAACCTAAGCAGACATCCTGAATACAGTAGCTAGCCACAGCAGAATACATGCAGTAAGACAAACTACTGAGGACATGGACTGTCTCTTGCTAAGCATTTGCGTGGCAATAGTGCAAATTGCACCCTGAACCTCTGCCGCATTAAAAGCTATACCAAAACTGAATTTATTGTCTTTTGCAAAATCATAGGGATCCCATAAAAATAAGGAGAAAAAATAATTTTGCAAAGCTCTTTAATGAAATAAATAATAATATTTCTCTTCAATTCCAAAGAACTCATTTAAATGTCTTTACATAATGCTGAAGCTGAACACTACAGCAGAAACAGAGGCATTGCAATGAAAAACCAATGATTACCACACACAGTCGAAAACATGTTCCACGGCTCAAAGCAAGTCCAATGAAAACAGGTATTAATGGTCAAAAAAAAATCATTACAGTATAGCATTAAGTTTTAATTTAAATAAGATTTAGATTTAAACATAAAATAGAACTCCTCCTTTTTGAGGGCACCTCTTCAAAATAAAACTAGAACTGCATTTTGTGTGACGTTTTAAAGGAAGTTTTAAAAATGTAAAAAAACATACTGTGTTAGCTGCAATGTTTAATGCTGCATAAACACTAAGTTAGGACTTCTGTTTAATTAGAGAATTACTAGTGCAAATATTCATAGAAAAACTGCAGTTTCTTAGAGTAGAAGCATCATTTGAGTTCGATGCATTACTATTATGGACCTATCCTCTTCCCCTTAGTAATAAAGGCCAGAGGCATTTAAAACAACTTTGGAAATAATAAAACCATCCAACTCTGAAACCTGCCTGACATCAAGTTTCTGTCTAGCAGGAGATTTTACAACACTCTTGAAAACAGTGCTACAAAAGTTTCTTATAATGGAAACTCTGACGGACCAAGAACTATTGTTACACTAGGAGCTGTCACTGTAATAGTCTTTCCTTCGTGTCATACTGAAATTTCCATTTTATTCTTCATTTGCAGTTCTTTTCTGTAAAGGCAGTTGCTTAATTAAAGAAACTATGGGATTTTTTTGCAACCTACCTTCTAGTTTCACACTTCCTTTTTTTAACTCTTCATGTTCTAACTAATTCTTCTATCCAGCTTTAGCTGGTGACTTTTTAGGTGGAAGCTTCAGAAACTTGAACTGAAAAATTTTGACTCAGCTGCTTAACTTCATCACGGAAGTTTTATTTTAAGACTATTACCCCAAAAGTACGAACTCTTTGATTTTGATTGCAATAAAATTTAATGAATGAGAGTAAAAAAATTCCACTATTTAAACTTACTACTGTACCAAATAACTTGCTACAGACTACCTAAAATTTGACTATTTCTTAGATATTTTGACTGTATAAGAATACAGACAAGAACACTGAATACAACAGTCTCCAAAGAAAAACTGCAGGATCTTGCTCTGATACATACAAAAGTCAGGTTTGAACATATTTAGATTCCTGAAAAGTGTCACTTCTGAAGCATTTAAAAATAAATCAAGCTGCTCTACTGCTTTTACTCTTGGTTGTGTTCGTGCATGGCATTTGGAGGGAAGATGAGACAACTCAAATTTTTAGCTGGCTTTATAAAGATTGGTTCTCACCAGACAAAACCATTCCTAGCTAGAGTTACAGTGGTAGAAGGAATTCTGGCCACAGAATACAAAATACTGGAAATGAACTGCTACACCAAATGGGATCTGTGTCTCAGATCAGTGGATCATGGCCAGTTTGGGCCACTAGCTGCCCAACTGGAAGATGGGAGAAAGTCAACACTGTACAAACTGCAAAGCTTAAGATAGGTTACTATAATTTAAATGCAGCCCCAATTACTTTCTGTATACCAGTGGAAATCTCTGAGGAACATCTAAAAAATTCCTTAACTAGGAAATCCCTGAGCGATCCTGTATGGGATTCAGGAAATGCCATTCCACTACCAACTAGGGACTACAGATTGATCTACAGCACTGCTCTGGATGCCATGAGCGGCAAAAAAACTGGAAGATATCTACAGAATTTAATATTAACATCTTGGGGCATAGAGGAATTTGTATACAAGATTCATAGTAGAGCCATAGTTGCATGCATACCCTGAGAAGGCATGCAATGCTTTCCCTCTATGTGTGTCTCTGCAAGTTTCTACTTGCAGAAAGAAATACATTTATTGCAACATCATTAAAAGGCATCATTCTTTTACATTGTTTCTCAGAGGTTTAGTTTCAAGAAGTATCAACTAACATCAACTTCCACAAAAATACCACAGAATCCATAATTTCACCAACTGCTAAGTAAAAGCAACATTCAGGATAGTCAAATATGCTCTAAAGCATTAGCAAACAAGCATTTAAAAATATAATGAAAGAAACAACCGAAAGGCTAGCTAATGAGTACGCAGTGTACATCTGCAGGTGAAATGGTAGGGAAGAAGGTGGGGGAAGAGGAAAGGGACAACAAAAAGGCTCATCCTAATTAGGTAAACATATGACATAAAAATTAGCAATAGTTGGGTGTGGTTATTTTATGATTAATTGTTAAATAATGATAAGAATTTAGGAAAAATACTGGATATGTGAGAATATGACATATCATGCTCTGGCTTTCATGTATCTAGTTATCTCCTACTACAGCAGCTTTCAATTTCTCAAGGTTAGTAGAATTTATTAAATCGGTAATTTTGTAGGGGTGGATTTTTTTGTAATTGAGTATTACATAAGACAGAAGAATGCTCCCTGTCCTAAAATGTAGTTCAAACCAAAGGTCCTGCTAAAAATACAGTATATGAAAATTAAAAACAGGGAGTTTGTGTTATGAAAAGAAGCCATATGACTAGAAGTGAATCCATTTTTTCAAAACGCCCACACAGACAAGAGCTGCTGATGTGAAAAATGGTCTCTGCAAAAGCTAAATTGCACAGATTATTTTCATGAGAAGTTAGAAGCTGCATTTCATGTAGATTATATGACATTTACCATGATGAGATTTAAAAAAAAATTCTTTTTGTTTTATTACAGTATGAACAATTACTTGATTGTTCCATGTATAGGATATGGATACCAATAGTTATTTAATGGAATAATTGTCCTCCTTTAGAATTTACATAGGCTGAGATGCTTGCTTAGTTTTTCCAGGCTTGTTTCCTTCTTGCTGCAGGCAAGGTTTGGCTGCCTTCAAAGTAAGAGGCAACAATGCATGCTAGCCAGCAAAGCATTTGTGGCTTACCTTGGCACTGAAATCCTTGTTTCCCAAATCCCCTGTATAAAAAAGAAAAAGGAAAAAAATCTGTCTTAGCATGTTTCGTTATAATTTCTTCTCAATGATCTATAACAACATAAAAATAGCTTCATATTAAATTACTTCAGGTTTTGCTAAGACAGCAACAGATTTTAAAATATACAACACAGAATGGCCCACCCATTTCAAAGCAGAGAACAATAGCTGTCACCTGCTATGTAATTCCAGCTTCTGGCAACAATTTTTTTATTATTATTATTTTACAAGCTATTTTGGATCTACAATTATCATCACCTGTGATTATTGCATAATATTTCAACTCCTTTAATGTCACATGTATACTTAACAGCAATGTAAAATATCCCAAGTTCTAGGAAAGGCGTATAAAACAAATCAGACTTCATTTTTCATCCAAATTGAGGTATGCGCCTCAGCTAGATACCAGTTTGTCGTATGGAAAGGGGGCAGGATAAAGGCTTTGCTTGTTCCAATATAAATGAAAAGACAGGCCCATTGGTTTCATCCTGATTGTTCTCCCAGCTCCCTTGCTTCACTTCCATAACAGAATACAAATCTGCGTGTAACACTTTACCAGTGAGTGCAGTGACACACAAGTGTTGCACATGGCACCCAGAGTCCCAACATACATTACAGCTCTGGCAAACTGCTCTGTTGTTGGGTTTGTTTATTTGTTTATCTTTAAACATTAAACACTCTTCCACAAAAATAAGTGTTTTGAGTACCCTCCCCACAAGTATTTCTCTGCATTTTCCCTCTTTGCAGAATGTTTTTCATTTGGAGAGCTGGAGCTGCTTAAGCTAAAAGACAAATGAACCAAAGCCATGAGCTGTGGAAGCCAGCCAGTAGGCTGCATGCAATTAACATCAAGTTTAATTATGAAGATTGTGGAAATGTTTTTAAAGAAATTATACCAACAACTTTCCACTTTTTGGGTTGGTTTTTTTTTTTTGGAGACAGGACAAAACCTTTAGTTCACTGTTACTTCAGGTGGAAACTGAAATTACACAGCTTCAAGCATTTCTGTAAAACTCTACACACCAGTCTCTACTTGTTATTAAGTAGGCCTAAACTGAGAAAAACAGAAGTAATATAAAATCTTTTATTTACTTGACTGCATATGTGACTATAGTATACCGCCATTCTGCTGGTATCTCTTGCCTTCACAAAAGTAAAAAGCATGTATTGGAAGTGTGCAAATGCAATTGCAGGAAAGCTGACAGCAGGACAAAGAACATGGAACAGACTTTAGATAATTTTTCATCCTTTTAAACAGACTTATTTGTAAAGAACATTCCTGTATTATCTAAAAGCATAGCCAATCTTCATGTTTGAATGGAATCCACACACTAACCAGCTGCAGTCCGCTCCACCCCCCATCACTTACAATGTATTTTAAGTAAAAGGTCTGGAAAAAAAATATCAACACCTGAGAAACAAAGCAGATAAGTGAAAGTTGCTTAAGAAGATAAGGAGGCACTAAACTATTTCAGTAAATATTACCTGGCCAAAGGCAATCTAAGAAAATAAATCTATTTGCGTAGTTCATTGAGAGGCAGTATTTACTATTCTTTATACCTTAAAGCATATGTTAATTGCCACATGTCAAGTTGGACATAGATGAAGCATTTTTTACAGGATATGATGCTCATTCAAGAGTTGCCCATCTTCACATGAGGAAATGAAAAGTTTTCAGGTTGTCACATGCTCAGTTGATGAATGTTAAGAGCTTCCTCAGATTCACTAGCAAGACAAAAGAGCACAGCTGCTCTTGCTGCCTGTCAACTCCAGGACACCTTTTCACTTTTCACATCCATCCTGTCATCAGGTGCCTCTTCTCATAACAGTATTCTGCTTTGGTTTTCAGTTGTGCTAGTTATCTGCACAAACACAGCCTGACAATAACCCGGCAGCATTTTTTCACACCTCCCAATTCATTCTGGTTTAGATTAACTTTGAACCAGTTTCTGAAGGTGTCTCACTTTTAAAATACCAAACTGCAGGGTTTTTGTCAAATAGGTAAGATTAATTTAAAAAAAAAAAAAACAACAACACAACACTCAGAGTTGATTTGCCTGTTCTTATTTCTTCTGCAGTCTACCCATCTCAGTTTTCCTTCCTTTCCTTCCCTTCCCTACTCTGCAAATATGTCAATCATTTTTGGCGCAATCACAGTCTTTTCTTCAGCATGCAAACGGAGGAAATCTCAAGAAGGAAGGCAAAGGTCTGTGCCCAGACACATAAACACGTACGAAAAGAGCAAGACACCTGCCATAGACACAGAACCAGCTGGGCGCAGACCACTCTAGATCTTTTACAACTTCGGCTAAAATAAATCACAGCTCTCATTTTCAGCAGCAAAACCTACAGTGAAAACTTCAGCAGCAGCAGAGCAAGGCTGGAGCTGAGCCACGTCTCAGGTAAAGGAAAGGAAGCCCAAGTTGTTTATGTCGCACACTCGCTGAACGTACGGAACATTCACCTAAACGCAAGGGTGACACCCGCCCCACTTGCCTCACCTCGCTGAGGGCACAGGGCATGAGCCAGCAGACTCCGCACGCCCACTCGCAGGCTAGGCTGACGAGAGCGAAGGGTGCAGGGCACCAGACACCCGAGCGGCTCGGCCTGCAGCCCAGCGCAATCCTGTCCAGAAGAGGGCATGGCAGGAACTGAAAGGTATATTTTTCCCCTAACAGCCCAGTAATGAGGGTGTTGGTAGGAAGTTTTCCTCCCTTCCCTCTAGCAGGAACCCTTCCCTTAAAAAAAACCCTCCCTTTCCTAAACACGTAATGTAGCAGCAGTGACACTGAGTTCCCAATTTCCCTGCCCTCCATCTGCGGCAGGAGGAAATAAAGCAGGCACTGATCACAAAGTTAAAGGCAGGGCTGCCGAAGTTGTGCCACACAGCAACACCCACAGCCTGAAACAGAACCCCCTCCGCTTGCGCCGCGGCAGCTGTAGCGCTGGCTGAGCTACGCTGCGCTCCGGGCAGGCGGGCACGGAGAAGGGGGCTTTGGGGGGGGGTGGTGGGTGTCAGCCAAGCCACGCCGAATCCGGAGGGGGGGGGTGTGACACGCAAGAGGTGAGGAAATACAGATCTGGGTGGTTTGGGAAACGATGTCCCCCGCGGGGGCCTTCAGCCCCAGCTGACCTCCACGGCACCGGCCAGCGCTGCCCTCCGGGGGTCCGGGGGCTCCCCTCGCCCCGAGCTCGGGCAGGGCGCCCCGCAGCACCGGCGGCCGCAAACAGCCGCCCCCGGGAGGAGGAGGAAGATGCGACAGAGCCGGGGGCACCAGGCGCCACGGCTCTGCCCCATCGGGGCTCACCTGCCCGACCCTGGGGGGAGAGGCCGGGGGCTGCCGCACCCCGAAACGGCGGCACCGAGGAACAGGCGGGTGCGAGGGGAGGGAGGGCCGGGCCCGGCGGCGGGGGCTGCTCCCAGACGGGGGAATCCCCTACAGCTGAGCGGGCCCGGGCGGAGGCGAGGGGCCGCGGGTGGTGCGAGGGGGGGAAAGGCGCTCCCGGGGTCCCTCACCAGATGAAGTCGGTGCAGTGGCTGCAGAAGGTGGGCTGCTTGAAGAAGCGCGCGATGAATTTGTGCTCCTTCACCTCGTGCACGTTCTTCTGCCTCAGGGCCCCCTTGCGAGCGAAGCGCCGCGCCGCGTCCGGAGCCGCGCCGGGCTCCGAGCCGGGGAACACGTCGGCCATAGCGCCCTCCTCTCCACCTCCCTGCCGGGAGCCGCGCCGCGCCGGGAGTCGCCGCCCCGACGTCCGCCCCGTCCGGCGGCCGCCGAGTCTCTGGGAACGGCGGCGCTGGGCGCTGCCTCCCGCTCCCGCGCCTGACGTCGGAGCGGCGCGTCGGGAGCGGGAGGAGGATCCCGGGCCCGGGCCCGCGCCGGCTGCTCCGCCCGCGGGGTGAGCGAGCCCCCGACTGCGGGCGGGGCGGGGCGGGGCCGGCGCGGGGCCGCCCCGCCGGGAGGGGGATCGCGCACCGCGGGGGGGGCGTCAGCACCTGCCGCCTCCTGTCACGGCCCCCGCCTCGCACGGGCACGCACCGGCTCCCCTCGCACACACACCCGTAACACACACCGGTTCCCCTCACCCACACACCGGCTCCTCACACACACACCACACACTGGCTCCTCACACACACCCGTAATATACACCGATTCCTCTCACACACACCTATAACACACACCGGCTTCCCTCACACACACACACACACACTACACGCTGGCTCCTCACACACCCCCTTAACACACACCGGCTCCCCTCACACACACACACACATAACACACACACACACACAACACACACTGGCTCCTCTCACACCCACACGTAACACACACCAGTTCATCTCACACATACTGGCTTACCTCACACATGCACGGCTCCTCACACACACACACACGCAACACACACCAGCTCCTCACATACATCAGCTTCCCTCAAACACACACAGACACGTAACACACACCAGTTGCTGTCACACACACCGGCTCCTCTCACACACACACGTAACACACACCAGCTCCCAGCACACACAGGTGTAACACACGCATGTTACACACACTGACTTCTCACACACACGTGCATTAACACACACCGGCTCCTCCCACAAACACACATAACACACACTGGCTCCTCACACACACACACGTAACACACACACACAACACACACCAGCTCCTGTCACATAGGCACAGAACGCGCCAGCTCCTCTAATGCACATGCGTAAGACATACCAGTTCCTCACACACACACATAACACACACTGGCACCCCTCACACGCATCGGCTCCTCTCACACATACCCATAACATACACTGGCTCCTCACACACACACACACACCGGCTCCCCTCACACACATTGGCTCCCCTCACACACACACACGCTGGCTCCTCTCACACACATTGGCTTCCCTCACACACGTAACACACACCGGCTCCCCTCACACACACACACGCTGGCTCCTCTCACACACATCGGCTTCCCTCACACACGTACACACACCAGCTCCCCTCACACACATCGGCTCCCCTCACACACACACACACTGGCTCCTCTCACACCCACGCCCCAGCTGCCCCCAAAAGCACACACCGGTTTCCCTCATGCACACTGGTTCCTCCCTCTCTCGCACCCCCTCACCCACACAGGCTTCCCTCATGCACACACTCACACCCACGCCACACAGATCGGCTCTCCTCACACACACCCCCTCAGCTCCCTTCACACACAGATGCAGAGGGCAGCCGGCTCCCTTCTCTCTCTGCCTCACACACACTCAGCAGCTGCCTCCCTTCACACACCGACGCACACACCGAGGGCAGCTCTCACACGGACACGGGGTTCGCTCAGTGTCGGCCATGGAAACTGCCACCTTCCCTCCAACTTGGGCCTGGCACCAAGTGGTGCTGCTGCCCTCAGCATCCCCGGGGCCTGGGCAGGGACCTGGCAGCAACAGGCCTGGGTGACCCCCAGCACACCCCCCTTTTCCCTGTACTCAATACAGCTGCTGCACTGTGCCGCAAGCACAACCACCACCATGGCAAAGAGCGCAGCTAACCCAGCTGCTCTCTGCGACTTTCACAGAGGCGCGCTTCCTGTACCTACCGTGAGATATGTTATTCCACCACCACAACAAACAAAGGTGTAGCCCAGACGCTCTCCTTCACAAACCTTTCCCCTTCCTGCAACCCAGAAACTCAACAGCATACTTGCAAATGCTGTTTGAGGCCACACTGAACAACCGTACATCACACAATGCCCACTGGGCATACAACAAATGCAAGAGAAGAGTGACCTCGTTGTCTTGCACCGCTGCGGTGTGTCGTATATCTTTAATTTACCAGTCAATGCAAATATCCTCCACAAAAAGTGTAGGAAACATACAGCAAGTCTTTTTCACTAATTAACGCAGCCAACATGTACACAAAAGACTTTCACTATTCCTTTATGCAGCACACTGACAACGTCATAAAGTATTCTGTAAAATAATAGAACTGTTCATCTTCATTTATTCACATTCCACACAAAATGTTCCCTGGACGTAGAAACATCATCTGCCTGTGGCATACCTCCAGTCTCCCATAGTGCAGTTTATACAGTACCTCCATACATTCAGAAAAACACCACATAAAGCGTGACTGCATGTGCATAAAACGCAAGATATGTGCTAAACAAAAAAACCCCAAGTCCTAATCATAATTTTAAAATAAATGTTGTTCT
This sequence comes from Phalacrocorax carbo, assembly GCF_963921805.1. Taxonomy (NCBI): domain Eukaryota; kingdom Metazoa; phylum Chordata; class Aves; order Suliformes; family Phalacrocoracidae; genus Phalacrocorax; species Phalacrocorax carbo. The sequence continues at coordinate 6,295,833 of NC_087528.1, forward strand.
CTTGGCTATAAATTTTCACATGGGAAATGGATGAAAGTTCCTCTACCCCAAGATACCTACATACTCCTAAGCCTGTCTGTGTAAGCACGTGCAGCATGTCTTATTTCACAAGAAGGAAAGCCGGCTAATTAAATTAAGTCTTATTTGCTGATGGGAAAAGTGCACACGGACATTTACGACAGAACAGAAATAACTTGTTACACATGATCTTATTTGTCATTTTAAAACCTAGCTTTCTGGGTGCCGCCTGGCTGACCGGGTGTGTCCATGGTGGTTCAGCAAATAACTGATGACGGAGATAACCCCGCTTTTTTTCTAAACTTCTAGAACTGAGGCAGATGCCCTATAAACTGTTTCTGTATGCCCTTGCTTCACGGACTTTTATTTTGCAAGCAACTACTTTCAAATTTGATCTGAAATTCAATAAAATATAAAGATTTTTCATTTGGTTTCTACCTATTCTACAAATGTTTCAAATCCCTTATTCCTCTTCAGAGGGAATAGATTTTTCTTGCCTTAATTAACTTATGCCAAAGCATGAGGAGCACTGAGAAACATTTTGTACTCTCATTAAGTGTTCCATCAAGAAATATGGAGCGTATTTATTTCTATTCCTTCAGTGCTGTATTACAAACACAGCTACCGAAACTGGAGAATCGGGCTGAATCAGATGCGACTCTCATTGCGTCAGATTTGGGGCAATCTCTATGTTTGGTTGTTCCTTAAAATCTCACAAACCTGTGGAATCGTTCCGGATTCCAGTTCCTTTCCAGAGAGTGACTCTGGTCAAGAGTCATTCACCGGAACATTGGTGACTGCCCCAGGCTCTTAGTGCCAGCACCTGCCCCAGGGAAGGGCCAAACCACACCAGTCATGCACTGCGAGGTCATGTTGGGATCACTTGGCTCTGTCTCTGTAAAGCAATCATTTCATCTCAAACCAAGTAATTGTTTTTATGTTGTGGCTGTACACATTAGGCAAGAGAAGACATCTGCTGTGTGTGCAGAGCACCCTCAGGTAGCCAGGTAAACCATTATAACACAACCTTCCCTTTACTGGATAGAATACATAACTCCCCTTACTGCTGTATTTTGGACCCATGGCTCTTGGACAATGCTTTTTTATATATGTGTATGTGTATATATTCACCGTCAAACATCAAGATTTGTCGCTATGACCAGGGCACCCTCACAGCGACGGTAGGAAGGTGTACTGCATTCCGTTCACCGGGTGCTTTTGGTACACGCTAACCTAACATCAGCATCCTCTTGCTGGGAGGACTGGACACTCTGCACTCAGGTCCTGCGGGTGATACGGGAACTCATCCTTCCCCTGCAAATTACTGGAGGAAAGACGTCTGCCTTCTCTTCCTGTGCGTGCACGTCCCCTCCAGCAGCCCATGACTTGCTCTTCTGCTTAGGGTAGTGTTTGCAATTTGTTTCTGATTCAGGCCATCTGGACAAGGAGTCAGCATTATTGTTGTTTGTGTTCAGGCATATACACGGTTGTTAGATCGGAGTACCAGCTTTTCCAACCTCCTGGCAAGCAGCTCCAGAATTCCTGACTCCAAAGAGCCATTTACAGGGTCTTCTGATAACAAATTTACTCCCGTATGAATATTTGCATAATATCCTAGAGAGTTCATCCCTGATAGAAGTTCCCATAGGAGGGTTTATGAGTTTTTCTCTGAAGAAATTGATTATTGCTGCAGCAAGCACAACTTCTCAAGTCCTTTCTATATTTGCATTAACCCCACCCTAGGTCTATAAGTGCGAGCATCTGTGTTCATTTTGAAAGAGGTTTCTTAGAGTCACTCTGCTGCCTGTGAAATGCCTTCTCTTTTTACTCATCTGCTGGATCAGCATGCAACTGCCTGTATCGTTTTTAGATCAAAAAGCAATTTAAAAGATTCTCCTTCCTAAAGGAAAAGTGCCTGGATTGTTCTGCCCCTATTTACATGCGCTGCATTGGATCAGCTCAAAGGCAGAACCGAGGAGAACACCTTCATCAACCTCTGTCAATCGTGGCTCTCCGTTTTATTATTTCCTGTTCATAAGAAATATTCAACAAGCAGGAATCACTTCCTGCTTGAGACCTATAAGGACAATCACGACCTAATTTCTCTTCACATTTCAAAGCAAATTACAACCACTTCCTTTTTTAGACAGTTATCAGAACAAGCAGCTATTTTCCAAATCCCTTTTAGGAAGGATGACCTGATCACTGAAACCTGCTATCTAAAAACTATTTGCTTCACCCAGTCTCATCTTCCACAGGAATTTCCATGCAGTCAGCTTATGAGACACTTCTACCAGCACCTCCTGCAGAATAATTACTTGCCATGATTAAGTCAAAAGCAGTTAACAGTTTCCACTAATACCCAGATTAAAGAGTCAGATTGCAGAAGCCAGGTTTCCCTAACTCCTTTTTCCACGCAACACATCCTTTCTTTGAACTCACCTACAGAGTTCAGTTTTGAAGCTCCCTCTCATGAGTTTGTCACGTTTTGACCAGTAGCTCCTCATTATGAGAAAACATCCGCTACTCCTGTGGTTTTTCCAGGTCCTACTGCACCTTCACAACAAAATCATTTATTGTTCTTATCCAGACACTTTGGCAGCAATGTACCCTAAATGTTTCCAAAAATTAGAAAAATGTAGGCTGTGGTAACAAATAAATACATTTGTGTGAGTGTTTGTATGTCCGTTACCCCAGCAGGAGAAGGAGATAGAAATATTTTCTCTCTCTCATACCCACACTGGTTTCTGCATCTTTCTGTGTCTTTCTGCCTCTCCGTGTTTACGGCCTGCACAACTCTATCTGCGGCTTTCTGTACTTACACGAATTCTTTTCTCTGCCCTTTTCACCTCCAAGTTACTCAGAGCGCAGGATGGGAGAGACTGGGTCACTAGACAGACTTTATTATTAAATTATCCATGGGACAGACAGCTTGTTTACACGTGCTAGTAGTAATGTGAAATTTTGAATGTATGTATTAAAACACAGTAAAAAAGAAGACTAAGTACAGAAACAATGTCCTGCGAGAGATGAAATGTCACAGAAAAAATATTTCTGAAAAATTCTAGGGAAAAAAATGGCATATCATAACAATTAATCATTTACCAGGGATGAAATTACAGTTCATTGATACGTGCTAATCAGCAAAATCCTACTTCCCTTTGCGACATGTAAATGATACCATTATTTCAACTTGCGTTTCCTTGAAAGTCGTGCAAAAACCATTCCTCACGTAGGTAGCGAGTAGCTGCCTGCGAATTACCCTCGCAGCAGCTCTCCATAGAATTGAAAATAAATGGCTGACAATATACAGAACGTTGAGTGTAAAATACATTTTTTATGTCGGTTTCTCATCAGAATACTGAGTGACAGCCTATTGTTTTCTTTTCCTGTACCTCAGGCGTATTAGAGGCCTGCTGAAACATCTCCTAGTCACAGAGCTGAATCAGAGCTTGCTGCTGCTATACACTGAAATGGGATGGGGTCCTTTGGGATGTTTCATGGGTTTTGTCTCTTTCGAGATTGTATAAATAAAAATTTCTGCCTCAGCTGGAGTATTTGCTATGATTGTTGTTTCGCGGATTTTGTCCTTCCCACCAGCAATCACTGTGGAAAATTTTGAATATTCCAAAAAGTAATTCACATTCTTTTGAGTACATCAGAACAATTCTCTTGTGTAGGCAAATCTTCAGTCTTCAACTGTACACACAAAAAAGGCAGAAAGACTCAGACTTTGAAATACAAACAAAGCACTCAAACGATGTGGAGAAAAGAACAAACCTCTCTTGTACCAACCAAACAAGAGAGCCTCTATTATTTATTCAGAGAAACATGGCACACAGGTTTGAAAGAAACAAAGTAGGTGGGTTTTGCAATGGACAGCTGACCCCTGGAGTTCCTTGCCCAGAAGAACCGACCGTAAGAAGCCAGCGGCGGTGCGGGACACTTACATGGGCTCAGGGGAGTGAGAATGCCTGGGAGAGACAAGCGTCGGATGTTACCCGAGCACAGACCGCAGCTGGCTCAGCAAATTCCCTAAACAGAAAATGCTCAGAAAGTGAGAGGTTCTTAGGAGGAAGCATCACATCTGCTTGCCTTGTTCACAGTTCTTAGGCGTGCACCTCACTGTCGGAGGCAAAACTCTCAGTTAGATGGGCCCTGCCTGCACCAGCACCGTCCCTCCTACGGCCTTCGTTTTCTTCTTTAACTAAAGAAAAAATATTGACCGTATCAATGCCAGCTTACAAAAAGTTACCCTCAAAAACCTGTTTTTTCCGGTCTTTTTGCATTAAAAGTGCAAGCTGTACACATTAGGTTTAAGCTTGCAGGTAAAAGGAACTCCACAGGTGTGTCTACATGTGATCCCTTGAAGAGTAAAATGTGTATATCAAAAACGGGCTGGGAAAGCAGAGGCCCTGCCCTGTCCTGATGCCTTTTCCTGAGAGTCTGCTGGAATCTCCAGTGTGCTTTTCTAACACTAAATGGTACAAAGAGTAAATTACTTTATGCTGCTTCATTGCTGGAAAACATCAGGTTTGGCATATCATTATGTCAAGCATCCGCTAGCTCCTGATATACCAGGACAATCCTTACAGTTTCTTTATGTGAGTTATGGGCCATGGGATGTCATCTCGCTGACACTGAAGTCAAAGGGGCATTTCCCACTATTTCAGTGCGGACAGAAAGGTGAGGTATATTTTATTTACCATATTCCCACAAATCTTCTATTGAAAGGGATGATAGTTTTGCAAGAGGAAGCTGAGGAGAATTTTGCCATGTGAAGATGGGGTGTAAATAGATAATGTGTATATATCATACTTCAAATCATTATTTTTGACAGCTGAATATCATTTATCACATATACAAGGAATAGTGACTTTCATGTTGCATTTGGTTTATTCTAGAGAATAAATGTGAGAGGAAACCAAATTAATATCAGCTGGAATATACAGGGTATTCACTTCTGTGCCACCATTCCTTTATGACATGTTGATGCAGAGAAAGCAGAGTGTAATTTTCAACGGTACGATTTCCCATTATAGCATGTCTGTCTGTGCTCTACACAAGCGTTTACACTTATGGAAACGCTAATAATTGAAATGACAGGAGTTTGGCTGGACAAATACAGCTTTAAAATATTTGTTTAATTTAGAAGAACCGAAAAGAGAACACACTGATGCACCAAACAAGCTGACCTTAATTTCAAAAAAACGTTTCAAAAACCCAAAGTGACAGTTAACTGAAAAATGAAGTGTGGAAAACCTCTCTGCTGCAAAGATGTCACATGAGAAAGCATTCTGTTTGTTGGCATTTAACATTCCTTCCACTCCCCCTGGAATTTTCATTTTCCAAAAAAAAAAAAACCCCAGAAACTGTCCTTTAATGACGGTAGAGACTATTTCTGGTCTTTTAATCCAGTATTGTGGATTAGAGACTGAAAAGATTAGCAGACTAATACATATCATAACAAGGGAACAGCTCCTTAGGTTGCACCAAGTAAGTCTCATTCTACCATTCAGTTTCACAAGGTATGGTGACCTTAATAGCCAAAAATTGCTATTTGTAAGAACATAAAATGTTACAGATGCTCTTCCAATATTAATTACATTTTAAAATAGTTTTCTTCCAGAAACCACAATTTGAAAAGTCAGGCATCTCACCCACAAAACGCCGCTAAAGAAAAAAACCCAGGGCATCCGATATGCAAGTGCCAGTGGATTTTGTTCCAGGTGCGTTATGTCACGTCTGTGATAGAGGAGCTAGGCAGCTGCCTTGAAAAAGGTTTGGAACAGTGGTTAAGCCAAACTGTACAGTGGACTCCTGTTCAACTTGACTATACTCTGATGTCCATGGGAAATAAAATGACCTTCTCATTAATGACCACATGCTTAAGTGACATGAGGGAGAAAAATGAGGTAACTTTTTTCCCTAGAAATAAAAAAAGATGACACAAAAAGTGTAGCAAGCATACATACATGTGCTTTCTGCACAATTTCAACTTGTGTCATAAATAATACGCGCTCCGTAGAATGCTCGTGACCTGCTCTCTTCAAAACATCTGGACATATTCTCTTTTCAAAACTTAAATTTATGAGAATGTCACTGGTATCAGTTCTGGCAATGTTAGAACGATGGCAATTTTATTTAACTCTGCTGCCAAACGCTGTCAGCATCTTTGTGTCTCCACGTGCACTGAAAAATCTCCATGTGCAATGAATAAAGGGAATCAACCTTTGATATTTGGGTTTTGTTATTTTTACATAAAATTACAAAATAAATGTAAAACTCCAGGAAAACACTGGCTAGATGATGATGCAGATTACAACATTAGAATAAAAAATTTTAGAGATATGCTACGTGGAGATTGTCAAAGCAGCTGAGTGGCCTTCTGGAAACCAAAAGAGATAGCTATGTTTTCCAAAGAACCCAATACACCAAATATTTACTTTAATAAAGTGAGCACTTTTAAAAGCATGGCCTTCGTTTAGTTGTCTAAATAGAATTTGAGCCCTTCTGAAAATCTGATTCCAGTTATTGATACTGGCCCCTTCAAAATCTGCTTCCTCTTAGAAAGGCTTTGCCCTGGATTTATTGCTGGAGACCAGAGGCTGCCGCAAAGTGAAATTAGTTTATTGATATCTCCCTACTCTCTAATGGTCCACGCTATAAAAGTATCATACTTTGTGGTACAAGATGAGTCTGTTAGCAGGATCCAGACGCAGAATAATGCGATGTCATGAGCACCAGACATAGGCCACATCAGCAGAGGTGTAGGAGGAAGCTTCAACAGGAGCATGATTTCCTAGCAAAATGTCTAGCGCAAGACAAACTCATCTTCCCTATTGCATTAGCCCTAAAATCACCCACTTGTGTTTAAATATTCAAGAACACTCTTAAAAATCAGCTTGTAAAGGTCAATGGCCTTCCCATGGATCCAACATTTTGTTAAATTTCCAGTCCTGAGACTACATTTTTAGCTTTTTCAGACTTGGCAGTCAACAGTGAAGTTGAGAATTTCCCCTTTTGGTGTAAATTTGCTAAGAATACCAGGTTAAAAATATATGAGGAAAAATTATAGTCAACTATTTATGTTGATTAATAAAGATTGGGAAAAAATCCTAACTTGTAATTTTGTTGGTTATATATAAATTGATTCATGTCACATATAAAAACATTGATAAAATCCCATTAAAAAGCCCCAAATGAAGCCAATGACAAGGGTCCGCCTGGCTTGTGAAGGGTTTGGCTTAGACCATAAGGGAGATCAGTATCCACTTTTTGATTACGCTGTGCAGGACCTGAATCACAAAGAAGGTAGATTTATTCATCTGGAACACTCTGGACTTCTGCCCAGAAAGAATTTGACAGATGATATCCATGGGTTAATAGAGATCACAGGATCTGTCTAGATTGAAGCTGTCAATTTATTAGGTGATACCAATGGACGCCTCCGACACAGCCAAAAAGCATCAATTCTAGGCCGCTTTTAGACACACGCACTTTTCGATGAAGTTTTTAATATGAATGAATATACCAAATGGCTGTGTGGTTATTGATCCCCTTATTTGTCATTTGGGAAAACCAAAGAAAGGCAGTAAATAAAGCTGGTGGTAGCTGGGATTTCTGATTGTATTATGGCAAGGCGCCAAGGGAGGCACAGGCAATTTAAGTGTGTTCTTGTTCACCCAGAGAAATCCTTTATCAGGAGAGATGAAGTCATCCTAGGATGAAAACTAGCAAGGATTGCTCTGCTGGATCACAGAGTGGTAAAATGCTAATGACATTTTTGATGTACTGGAAGTGTAAAGTGCATTCCTGCAGCAGCGCGCTTTCCTTGGAGAACTTGCATCAGATCCTGACCAGCTCTGAACTCTCTCCAGCTTGTAAACAAGATGACAACCTGAGGATGTATGTACATAAACAAGGCCAGACACTGCTCTCACAGAAATCTGTGGCATCCGGCTTAACACAAAGTGGAACAATAATGATGAAGGGAATTTTGAAAACTTTGTTTCAAGCTTGATGGGAGAAGAGAAACAGTTTGGCTTGAGCTTGGAGAGCACCCTGTCTTTTCTGACCTCTCTCTTACGATGGCTGCCTGGTTTCTTCCTTGAATGCAGTTGTGTGTCTCTACACCTGCGCTGAGGGAAAAGGCAAAAAGGTGGGACAGGACAAAAAAAGGATGAGAGTGTCTGTGGCTCCATGCCGTGCTTTTATGTTGACATCTCAAAAATTGTCCCTTGCAGGTCTGTTCACTGCAGATTCAAAGCCTCATAGAGAATAATTTGCCCCCAAGGCTTCATAATTTAACATTCCTGATGAAGACATTTAACACAGGATTTTTTAGACAGAGTTTTGACGAATTTATCAGAGGAACAGACTGTTTCACAATATTTGGGTCACAAAACTGTGAGAGAGATTCTCCGGATTTTCTGTGCAGGAAATGAGAAGAGGAAGAAGTAGCTTTAAAAAGCTCCCTGGTTTTGTACGCTCTGAGTTTAATATATGTGAAAACTAGACCACCTTCATGCCTCTGTGAGAGAATATAGGTCTGCTATCACCTGGAAAAATTCTGACTTCTCAGATTAATACAGGATTGGGTATTTTAATACTACACTTCCAGCAAACTGGTGGGTGCTTAAAACGATTTAAGGTCTGGGACTAAAGTGATAATTATTTCACTAACTTCAGAAAAACCATTGTGGAACATCAATGGTAACTATAACTGCAGTTTACCCCTGAAATATGCTACTAAGTGAAAATAATCTTTTTAAGAATGATATAGACACTGGTTAGTTTTCATGTCACCGAGACATTCTTTCAGGTCAATAGCAGTCACTGTGTGCTTACTTCCAACATCTCCAAACACATGAAATATAAATATTCACTCGAAAATAATTAACTGCAAATGGATCTTGGCTTCTGGCTGGCTAAATATTTTGCTGAAAATGAACATGTACACCTAAATTGCCTGTCCAGTTACATATTAAATATGAAGTGCAACCAATATTTAGGAATTAGGAATAGTTTATACTTTTCCAGAACTGAATGCAATTATTTTTCTTGAAAGCTAAAAATGACTCAGTTTACCACCTTGCTTTTAATTTCTTCTCTCTTCAGTGCGATGGAGCACTCACTTCAATATTGGATGTATTGACTAGAGGCGATAAAAATGCTTGTGCAGTGCATAAATGAACTTTGAACAAATATCAATAGAACTATCTTGGTGATATCGAAGGTCCATGATTGGATCCATGACTTAACGCCTGCTCCTGCAGAGGAACATGGATACATCCATTAGCCATCTAACCATCACCTCATCATACTCCAGAGAGAGGAATGGGTACACGTGGAAACCCAGTGAAACATAAGGAAGAGCATGAAGGAAGCTGGAATCTGAGTATCTTAGCCTTGCAGGAAAAGGATGAGATTGTTGGTCCGAGTACAGTCCCACGGCCAGCTTTCATGCCAGAGAGAGTGCCTCAGCAGGCGGGTGCTGGCACATAAGGGAGGGCTGCATTCAGGCTTCTCTTTAATATTCTACCTCAGTGTCCCTATTCAGTACATGCCTGTTGACTTGAGCAACATCTGCATTTTGAACTGTTTGTGTCGTGCATCTTCTGGTCGAAGAACCGTCATAAAATCTTGAGAATGGTGAGTAATGCAGACCCAACACTCACTGTCTGGAAGGACAGACTGCCAGGAAGACTGTGGCAGGATCAGAGGTGTGACATACCCGACGGTATCAGGAAAATTACAGCATCAACTAGAGAAGCAGACGGACAGATTAGAGGAAGGACATAAGGTCTGGCTCATTAGCTGGGGGAACTGTTAGCTTGCACTGACCTTCAGTCTGTCTAGTTCTTGCAAACTTTCTGCCTAATATTGCTAGGAGACACCAATTCCCGTCTGAAAGTCTTTGTCTACCTTTTATTGTCTTGGGTCCCGATTATCACAATGTCTTTTCCTATTGTCATGACAGCTCCAGCTGACCCCTGGTATCAGTGAATAATGCTGCTGCAGAGACTGTTTTTCATCATCATTTTTCTTTTAGCATCCCTTTAGTATTTTTTTCCTCCTTCCTTTCCATACGACATTTTTACCTTCACTTTTAAGGCCTTTGCTGGCTTTATCCTCTTACTCTCCCTTATTCCTTCCTGGAACCACTCTGATCAGCCAGTGAAGCCGGTCTCTACCATTTAATTGCCATCTTTTCAACGACGCACCCTTGATCTCTGCTAGGCTGCCCTTTATATTTTTATCTGGGCAACACCACTTCTGTGAAGCTGGTTCATTTACATCCCTCCTGCATATTCTCCTTTTAGGTAACGCTAGCACAAAACTGAGTAGCAATTAGATTGCTGTGATGCTGATATTCCACATATCGTGCTAGCCGATCTCATCTCAGGGTGCTTTTGCACTACTTTCTCCACTTGCAGCTACCATTTCTTTCCTTAGAAAATAATACTATCTGTGGTAGAGACCATCAGTCTGCTGTGTATTTATACGGTCACTAATGAAACAAAGTTCTGCTTCACGATTGGGTTCATAGGAACTACAATAATAAATAGCACATGTGCGAAAGGAGTGGGCTGGATCTGATGGAAAAGTCAGATGATATATATAATTACACACTATCACCAAATACAGAACGAACTAGGTTGGTTTGCTCGTGCTCTGGCAAGTGAATCCATACAATAATAGCCACATCTTCTCCAGTTACTGGGGAAGACACAGTTATTTGTAACATACATTCTAATGCTTCTTGTTGCACAGAAATAGGTTTTCAAAAAGAATCACAATATTGGCAGTTATTACGCAGTTCTGCGAAAAGCGTACTGAAATATTCATTCCTCTTTCAGTTTCACACGCAATTATTCAGTTTTACTTTCAATTTTAAAAGCAGTAAAGTTATCACACACAAAACCTATGGAAAAATTAACGTGCATATAATTTAAGCCAATTTTTTTCCCCTCTTCTTAAAGTAGTATAGAAAACTTTTCAGTTCCTGTTTATATCTGTGCGGTACATTCTGCCATCTGCCGAGCACAGTGAGAAATGCTCATATGGTCAACATTGAAATGGATAAAATCGTGCCCATCTACCCCTGTGCTATTTTAAACACAGAAAAGAATGTAATCAAAATAGCAGGCAGATCTAAGGAAGGATTTAAACCAGAGGCAAGAAAGTTCATTACAGCATTGCCGTGTGTTGGGAAGGGAAAAGATACTTGTGAAATTTTGCAGAGAAAGAGAAGAGAATCAGACTGTGACAAATGGAAAAATAATCAGATGTAAATACAGAAAATGAAGTAAATTTTTTTCTGTTGATTTAGCACTGGTACTTTGCCCTTTGGCGCTGTGTATTTGGTAAATATTTTGAGTAGGACATTCATACCATTTTCTTTCTGAGAAGAATAGCATGTTCCTAATTGTTTAATGTTGTGGCAAAAATTTGTGTTTTAAATGCAAACAGAGAAACTTTATAAAACAAAAATAAACAAACTATTTAAGTTCACAACAGTAAGAGTTTGACATAACCTAGCTTCTCGTTAGAGCTTCAAATGTCCCCCACTCCCCCTCACAGGCTGTGAGTCAGCAGGGAAGGAGGATACTTAGATTAGAAACACCAAAGTGTGGAACAATGATTACACAAATGTTATTTCGGTTGCATTTCAGATGCTCCTGCAGTTCAAATCAGCTAAATTAGGAGAACTGCAGTGATTAGAACCTCAGCTGATATCTGTGGAGTTTTGACCTGATGACCCCAAATCATAGCACCAAAACAAGTTTTCATACCGCCCAAAAATATCATTTAAGTTTGACCCCCTTGTCACAGATAAGCACAGTGTAGAAGTTTATTTAACTTTTCCCACAGTGCAGGCATTGTGGGCCCTGCCTCTGCTGCTTTTAGTTATCTGTTAATTGAAAGACACTTATTGATGACATGAATCTGATCAAACAGGCCTCTAAAGCCTGAATTTCAGGACAGATCATCAACCAGTATAAAGTAGCAGAAAGCCGGTATCATCACTGGAGGCATATGACAATATCAGTGTTACTCCAACACTAATCATTTTGCCTTAAAAAGATTTTGTTATAACTCTGAGGACTCTGGTACATAGAAAAGTACACGCTCAAGTGATAAACGAAAGCTTCTTCGTGACAGTTCTATTATTTGATCTGATATCATATTCCAAACATCCTCACCCTCTAAAGATGCTGAGAAGATAATACTGTTTTTTCAAAACCATCGGTCCCAACAGGAGATGCTCTGCAGAAACAACTGGAGAGGAGACGTTTTCAGCAGAGATCGCTCTTTGAATTCCTGCATTATGTACGAACACAACATGTGATGATTGTTTCATCCTTTATTACATGCAGCACAAGGAACCTTTTATCTTCTGTTTACTAGGATAGGAATAAATACAAAGAGTTAATATGTAACCATCCTTTTGTGGTTGCCTTTATTTTTAAGAGAAGAAACACTGGACCGAGGGTCATTTGGGCTTGTGGACTGGCGGCAATGTACTCCCTGGCACTGGTTGCGTGCGTAGTTGCTCTGAGCCACTGTGCTCTTGCAGCGAAAGGTAAGCGTCTTCCACTTTCTAACGGCCAATGCTATCCTGAAGTGTGAACGAGGAAAGCTGTAGAAAGCAAGAGGATTTAAAAACCTTCAGACAATTCTGGTCAACTGTTCTGAAGGGGAGTTTTCTCTGAAATCTATTTCCTCTCTTTTTCCCTTCCGTTCCTTCCTCTGTCTCTTCCTATGGTGAGGTCAATTGCTGTATACAAAAGTATAACATGGAGGAAAACAGAAGAAATATTGACAGAAGTTGTGGAAACCAGGCTGCCTGCATGCTGGGGGCATTGCGTGTGCCAGGAGTTAACCTCGCTCCTTCCCTCTGCCCAGCTCCCTGCTTATCTCGCTTTCCCCTCTGCTGCAGGGGCTGCCTGGCACAGCCCCTGCCTTGCTTTTGCCCCTCTTTCCCCCACACCAAGGGCTCTGGGCACTCTTCCACGTACTGCCTCCCTCCGTTTGCTATGCCCTTCTACAGGACGAGCTCTGTGTTCCTCTGTCCTCACCCCACAATTCCAGCAGGAGCCTCTCGCCATGTCCTTTGCAGGAGCACAGTCTGCACCCCCCATTCCTCCCTGGCTGCTCCCCTCCTGTTCTCACTCTCCGGGTGACAAGTTGTTCACACTGTCAACACGTTAAAGCTGTTTTGGAATCAGAAATGTCTCATGTAACAGAGCGTTTGCCCCACAGAACAGAAAATCTGGGGAAGCCACAGAAAAATATTATTTTAAAAAAAGAAAAGCTCATTTCAGGCTGACCCCACCAAACTAATATGGATTAAAAATCAAATGCGTTCATTTGCCTCTAAGTCCTTCTCACCCTCATTTGTCCAAAATAATTTACCATAATTGACTCGCTTTGCAGAATACCTTCATAAATCCATTCTGAAGCTAAAGCAAATTTTAGTAAAAAAAAGTGACACAAAATCGAACTGGGGCCGCTGATAGAGCTGCCGAGGAGAAGAGGAAGAACACCTTTTTTTCTGGCTAATAGTTATAGCAGCCACCAGCTGCCTCAGGAAGTTACGTACCTATAGATTACGAAAGGACCGTTTAGCTCAGTGCAGGAACACACTATAGTTGATGATAATACAGAAACAGCTGAGCAATAAACCAAACTCCAACTTTTTGCCCAATTTCTTGTAAAGTGTCTCCTTTCCTCCAGTTTGTCCCAGGCCACCAGAAGTGCTGTTTGCCACAGTTGATGTAAACAAAAGTGTGTATGACGTGGGTGAGGAAATAGAGTATACCTGTAGGCCTGGGTTCGTCCCCAATAACGGCCAAAGGAAGTACACCTGCCTCCCGACTGGCAAGTGGCCTCTCAATACGCTGTTATGCCTACGTAAGTAAACAAAGTAAATCCTACCCCTAGATTTTACGCCATCTCGCTGACAAGCCATGCGTTGACCTGAAAGGATATTTTGTAGTCCCCGTGATTAATCTGATATATTTAAACTGATACACTTCTGTTTTCTGACTGTTCTTTCCTTACTTGTCGGAAGACAGCTGGGTGTGGGGAAGAAGAGGGGCAAGTAACAGGGGAAGGATCTTCCCATACATGTCCCATGCTTTTCCCTAAGCCTCTGCTCCCAGGTGGTGATGGAGATTGGACCTGGACAAGACAAACCTTAATCTGACCCAGCCCAGCAGTGCTTATGCTCTAATGACACAAACTGCTTGATAACACCTGCATTTATTTTATCCCTCTTTCTTAATTTTTATCATTTTATTGCATAGAAGTTATTTTCCTCAGACAATCAAGTGTTAAAAATTATTTAATTATAAAAACTTTGAAACGACTACATTTTGATAGAAATGGAGAATAGCTAGATTTATGAACGAATGACACCAGGACCCCTTTAAGATCAGCTCGTTTCCCTTATCCTAGCTTCATGTCTCCTGAAATAATACTATCATTTTTTTATGTTTAATTAGCAGCAAAGAGATGTCCCAGTCCTGGACCCTTGCAACATGGAAAAATTGATTTTATAGACCTCCACTATCAGAGTTCTATAAGTTTTTCATGTGAACCAGGGTAAGCATTCCCTTCCTCATGCTCTTAAATAAATAACCTAAACCACAATATTACTTTCTAGCATCACCTGCTGCAGTATTGCAAGCCAGGGACCTTAGAAAAGTGTACATAAAAGCCCACCTCCACTTCAGAAACTAAAAAACAATTGCATATCGTGATCCTCCTGTTCAGTCTTGGCTATAATGTCCCAGAGCTTTGCTACTCCAAAGCAATGTCTTACAGATATGAAAACCATCAGAATAGTGGAGATTTTATGTAAAGATTTATTCCAGACTGCTTTCCCCGGCTTTTTAAATCCTCTTATTACATCATGAGATGAAATCCTACAGCAGAGAGAAGATAATCTCCATCTAAGTTGGCATGCTGTTAGGCTCTGGAGACTGAAAAATTTGTTTCTATGCCTTTCTGAGCTCAGTAAATGCAAACATGAGGTTAATCCTAATTTGGTCCCTGGAGCAAACACTTTCACTCAAGGCTACTTGCCAGCTTTAGAAATGAGAATGCATTTAAAGAAAAAGAGTTACGGTAAATGCAAGGAAATATTTTATAGTAATGTACAGTTCATTTTACTTGGGTAATTAATGAATAAACAGTACTTACCTGGCAAGGTCATAGGTGAGACGTAGCCTCGATCTCACTGAAGAGTGTCAACAGCCTCAGACACCTTCTTCTGCAAAATCAGAGCAAGATAAGAATAAATAAATTTGACTATGACACCAAATGTAGCAATGGGACTTGATTTAATTTTGCTAATTATAATTTACTAGTTTTCAGCTGTGTGATATTGAAATGATAGATACACGATGAACAGTTCTTTAAAACTCAGAGTAAGTGCTAATAATATAAGTACAGAGGACGGGAGAAAAGCATTTAGAGTGCATATGGAAAGTAAATTGGGCTATCTGGCATTAAAATAAAATAATGCACCTCAGTGACTTTAGTTCTAAAGAGTGCTGAGTTCTTTGCAATAGTTTGATCCTAATTGCACCAATTAGCTTGGAACTCCTCCCAGGAGCAATCACAGATCAATGCTCACTACTTACACATATCCACAGCATTAATCACTTGTAGAAATTAATACATAAGATAGAATATACAGTCGAAACGGCAAAATATCTTGTTGCATTAAGCCTTTTGTCTGGATACCTGCAGTACTCAAATACCGAAAACTTTTTGTATTTGAATCAAAATTTCCTTTGAGGTCAGTAAGTGCTAGAACTAGAGAAGGATTTCAGAACTGGACTCTTGAGTCTGTTTATGAGAAATGGTAATCTTTCTTGCAAAGAACAACTTGATTCTTCTCCGTGTTCATTAAGCTTTCTCATAGCCAGCTCTTTTTGTTTTCAGTTACAACCTTGTGGGGACAAGAACCAGCCAATGCATGGCAGATGGGAAGTGGAGTGGAACTCTTCCACAGTGTCAACGTATGTGTTTAATGACCAAAAACCTACTCTATCCTTGTTCTTATTACAGAATGGGTCCTTCATGTTGCTCAGAATTACATAGACTTTTATTTAGAGGCCTTCTGTAGTGCTCTGCTGAATACAGTTAGGAAAATCAAGAACCCTCTATATTTTGTTTTAGATGTATGGATTCTAGTTTTAGAGAAATAGAGTTTAAAGGTCTGTACAAAAGGCCAGGATCAGGGATGCTATTTACAGCTGAAGGTTAAGATGCTTATGCACTCAAATTCATTCTCCCTGTGTATAAAAAGAGGATATTGTCATGCCTTTGCAACTGTTATACGTGTTTTTCCTATAACCTGGCCTGCATAAGCACTTTACTGAAAAAGCAATATACTGCATAATATTGTCTGAAAAATACAGCAGAAATCATGAAGTACATACTCTGCAGTTCCTGAGACTTTTATTCTGAACTATTTGTTTTGTTAGCCACGCTTCTGTAAGGGACAGCGTGGGTTAATTTGGTTATAAGCATGCTGCTCCTGTGATTCTAATAATAATTAGATCTTTAAGCTTTCATTTCTCTGAATGCTCCGCTTTTCTAGCGGTGACTTGTGCACCTCCCTCACTTCCCGAATTTGGAGTCCTTTCTTACCGTCGGTTAAAACCTGGAAACATTTCTAATTTCCTGGACACAATTACTTTTGAATGTGTGCCTCCTCTCGCACTTATTGGGAACGAGACGGCTACCTGCACGGCCAACGGGAACTGGAGCAGCATTCCAGAGTGCAAGGGTAAGTAACTTACTTTTATCAACACCTAAAAATATTCCTTAGAATTGTATATGTGAAACTACACGAACAACCTTAATAATATTTTTTTTTAACAATTGCTATTGCAAACATGCAGTATAATTATTCTGAAAGTTAGACTCGTGAATGCAAGCTGATGGCTAACAACATCGCATGCGACGTGGGATTGACAAAATATTTGCTGCAGGTGTGAAGGTTATATAAACAAAACCTGCTAAACGTAGTTCACAGTGGGGAATCAGAGCCTGGCCTCCAGAGCACAGTGGACATTTTATTCTACCAAGTGCTAGGATTAATGTAAGAAATAGAAACCCTCATGCATAGTCTTAAGCACTTCACTGGTTTCAGAGAAATTTTGCCACATTTAAGTAGTTTTTGGATATAAACACAGATTGCAATAGATATGGATTAAAACAAGTAATAGTTATTTATTGTGTTTTTTTTAAAACTATCTTTCCTCTAGCTGTGTCTTCCTGTGCAAGAGGCTGAAATGAACCACCATGAAAGTTTAATGTATTTTTTGACATATATTTTGAAGTCTTTTGAACCACACATTGAAAAAGCCTTGGTTTTGTTTTTGTACTGCAGTTGTCACATGCCCCACTCCAACAGGAATAGAAAATGGATTCATAGAGTTTGCTGTTCGTAGAACATATCACTATAACGAGAGCGTCAGCTTTGGCTGCCAGTCCAGCTACGTGCTGGACGGACCTAAGCATTCCCGATGTGAGAAGACTGGAAACTGGTCCACAAAGCCATCCTGTAAAGGTATGCTACCTTTTAGAAACCATACGCTTTCTTTTAGAAACTGAATTTTCCTAAAAGACCACTGTTCATGAGCTATTATACCTTTGTGCAAGAGCTGTCCTCAAAAGAATACCGAAACAGTGATTTCAAGGCCCTGATAATCTAAGATCACTCCCAGCACTGAACGTTGTATGACATGATGTATTTGAATTGACTTCAATAATCAGCCACAAACCTTTATTCATCTAAGTATTTCCTCTCCTCTTCATATTTAATATAATTAGAAATTTTACTGAGGCTCGCTTTCACGGGAAACTTTTGATACTGTACTTAGGGGTCTGAATTTCTTCAGCATTGTAATACCAGCAGAAGTATTATGTATGTGTGGGACACATTGTTTTTCATTCCCACATGTCAACTGTACAGATTTCTGGTGGGATCTAATCACCCACTTTTCAAAATAAAGTCCTACTTATCCTTACGTGTTGCTCATAACTGGATGGTTTTCCAGGACCGTGCAAAATACCAGCTAAGAAAGCTGTAGTGCTGTACAACGGCGAGAAGAAAAGTGTTCAGAAAGACCTTAAGGAAGGCATTCAGCACGGTGAAACCGTATCCTTCTTCTGCAAGAACAAAGAAAAATCCTGTGCCTATACTGTAGCTGTTCCATGTGTGGATGGCAACCTCACTCTCCCCGCCTGTTTCAAAGGTACATGCTAGGCTAATCATGAAACAGCTTCTGTTGGTGGAATAACAAGTACTTTAGTGTGGGGGCAACATCATAATTCACCTCTGAGCCCTATTTGACTGGCTAGTTCATCTGCCTTGCACTAAACTTATTGGGTATTTAGAAAGAAATGGCCTGAGAGGAGGAGAGAATGCACAGCGAGACTTTTCTTTTGGATATGTCAGAGCTCTGCTTTAATCCCTGTTCTGTTCTTAAAAGGTGTTATTTAGAGGTGGCCTAGCCCAAACAAAAGGTCATATGTGAAGTATTCCAGGATTTCATGAATCCTTGGATCCTTGATCCTTGGATCAATCCTTCTACAGGGGAAAAGAGCCTGAACACTTCTGCAGCCTTGAGAACCCGACGTATTCACCCCCATGCGGTGAATCGCTCCCACGTTATGCTGATAGGTAATGTGCTGGTTCTGACTTTGGACCAAAAGCCTTGAAAAGCAGCTGACAGCTGTAGTGAGGAGTTGATGCTGGAGGAACTTGTCCACAGGCACACAGGTTTTCAGAACAGACAGACTAAACACTGAAGTTTGTTAGCAAGGGGAAATGCTTTGCATTTGTTTTATCAATATCCCTTCCATAGAATATTTCTTTCTTTTCATTTGTAAGTGAAGGAAAAAACACAGCCTACGCATGATGAGAACACCTTTCCTCACATTTGGCTTGGGTTCTGATGGATGTAGCTTAGCTTTCATCAGAATAGAAATTAAAACAGTGTATTTCTTCTAGGGGTTCTACTATGATGCAAAGACTGATTGCTCACCTAGCAAGGTCCGTGAGACATAATGAATTCAAGAATTTAATCCAAGTTCTTTACTTGTTTTCAACAGAACGTGGCTTTTTTTCAAGCCTTGTGAAGAAGGACCCATCCGACATGAAACCATGTGAAGATCAGGCATGAATCAGAGAAGTGATACAGTACTAAATCCTGGTCTTACTGAGACAAAACATTACATATGGGAGGAAAACTTCGGTTCTGTGAGTGTAAATTTGCAGGCGAGCTCCAGATTCTCTGCAAACATGGTCTCAGCTGTTTTCCCAACCACCATCCCTAGCAGCCTCTTTCACAAGCTGTGACACATTATTTCAGCCATTAACTTTCATTCTCTTTTCTCTGCCTTCTTCAAAATCCCCACAATACTGCTTCTCTTTCCATATTCCCAACACTTACGCAACTGTAAATGACTTTCTCAATAGCAGTCCCTTTACAATAAAGTAATTTTCAGCCAATAGCGTGTTCTTATTTCATATTACCTAATCGTCAATCAAGCCCTTTAGCTCTTAACTAATTTATACAGAAAGGCCTTCATCATCAGTAATTAGCTGGGTTCTGATTCCATTACCGCTCCCCTCTGATATGGAGTGGACCTTTAATTATAGATAGACAGAGGGTCATCAGCCTAGGATTTTCCAGAATTTACGTAAGTAGAAAGACTGAGACTTCCAAATGAGTTTAGACGCCAAGTATCCAACCATGGTTTAAATGTCAATAGCAACAGATAATGGGTTCTTCTACACCTTTAAAAGAATTTGCTGAAGTTAGTAAGACTATTTATGTTTTTGAGATTCTAACTTCACCTGAAACTGTTGTTTTACACAACTGTTAATTTTTACCACTGTTTCAATATTGTGTAACGTAACTGATTCCTTTAAAAAAAATAAAAGACACTCGTACACCATTGAGCAATAGTAATGATTTCTGGTCATTAAGTAGCTTTGAAGTAAACTGTACTTTCAGTTTGATTCATGATACAGGTATTTCACTGGTATGATCCAGTCTGGCAACTCCTGTGCTTATGCCTGTATTTCCATTCAGAATAAATAATTATAATTTCAATATCCTAGAAAAGTGATAGAGAAATATTTGTTGTACACTTATAATAAATTGTCATGAGTCATATGTGGTTCCCTCTGAAGTATAAAAGCTTTCTCTGTGATTAAAAGCAGAAGTAAGCTACCCAGTAAGCAAGCTACCATAGAACTTTCTGAAAGGGCCATTTAACATTAAGATCAAACTCCTCATAAGATGCTACAGCTACCATTAAAAATCTCTGAACATGCTCTAATTATCTTTTTTTTTTTTGAAGGCTGCACATGAATATTTTAATAGTATGACTGATAGAATTTGTTCTTATACTTCCTATTTTTACGGAGAGATTGAGGCAGCTTTTAAGTATTTAATACTTTGTACTCATCAGCAATCTAATTCTCTAATGTAGAGACGGACAAATTCACACCAGCGACTGAAGAGGGTATTTCGCTGGTACAATGTGCACTGTGTTTTGGCTCCTAACATGTTTCAGTGGGATCCTTGAACGACATTTGGCTGACAGGCCAAGATATTCATAACTACTTTAACACGTACATAGATCAGCTGACAGGATCCTATCTGTTTGGGAATCTAGCCTAAATGTTGTGTGGACACAGCTCTGGGACTGGGATGTTCGGGACAGTAGCTGAGATACAAAACAGTTTAATATTAACTTGTCTTTCACAGCAAAACACTGTGAAGTTGGCGTAAGTAAAGTTAGCATTCGCTGCCACAGAAATGCCTCTTTCCCCTGAAATTATTTGTATTTTGCACGAAAACAATTGCCCCAGGAACATTCAGGTTTTTCTAAGCAGATTTTCCCAGTTCTACTTTCCCATGCAGCAGGATAACAACTGATCACGTCAGCTGGCCCTGCTTCCTAGCTGGATATGCAGTATTTGAATATTTTAAAGAATCACCCTTAGGAGCCAATGTTCATATGCCGAATTTATTATCTAGTCTCCTGAAGCAAGAAAAGGGAGAAAAAATATCTGTGACCTGGTAAGTCTTTGAAGTATTGAGGTGTTTGTGAATCACAACTTTTCAGACATGAAAGGCTTGCTTCGAAGGTCTGAAAAATAATGTATTGCAACTAGAGGTGTTCCAAAGGCTGGTATGAGTGTGTGAAACCTGCCTTTTTTTAAAAGATGTTTGAAAGAATGCCTTAAGCTGTGCTCTTGTTCCTCGAGGCAACCTGCTGAGACAGTCACATTGATAAAAGAACATGGTAAAGTGAGACAAAAAAAAAAAGGACTGAATGTCTTTTACTTAAATTAAGATATTTTTACAATTCAAACTAGGAATTTGTTCTGTATTCTGGCTGGGGTATCTACGTGTTCTACAGGTGTGTATCTTTAGTGATTTCCTCCGGAGGGTCAGTGCACATCAGCACTCATTGTGTCCAGGCTGAAGCTTTGGCTGGAGGCGAGACCTCGGTCATTTCTTGAATCTGTAGTTTTTCTTTCTTTTTGGACAGAAGTTGTGTGATTGTCAAATCAATGCAGGTAGGCTTCAACCTCTCCGGCCACCCTGCTCTGCGACGGTAAGCAGACCCAGAAACTGGATCTGTTCTCTCAGGAAAACTGTCCTGGAGTACCGGTTCCAATCCATTGGTTCTGCTCTGCCTCGTATTCTTTTTCACCATATACCAGCAAATCCAGTTTTTCAAAATGACAGAGACATATTAAAATCTGAAGGCAATGTGCAGATACGAATCGATGAAGAACAACATACAAAAGAGTTGGCTTAGAAATTCCATTCCTTTTCAACTGTCAGAAAGCAGGTTTGCAAAGCTAGAAGAAATGCAAACCTCACCGTATCACCTGGCCAACACGCTCGCGTGCTGCCCTTGAAAACCTGCCTGGAAAGAGTCACGTTGTCAAGTGCGTTCAGCCTCCCATATTCTACTGACTGACAAAACTGTTGTCTGTCTCTTGTGATTTGGACTGGGTTGGACAAATTGATTTCATAATAATTAGAAAATTCCCATGACAAATCTGGGTTTCTGAAGTGGTGATTCAGAGGTGAAAAGTGGCAAGTACAGTTCTTTGAGCAAGTAAGCTGCCCAGCAGCCTTACTGTGTTGCAAGAATCTTCCACTATTTGAAAACAAAGTAGTCATATCTTCAAAAATATATTAAATGAAAATTATTTTACATTTTGAATTTAAAGATAATAAATAATCTTCATAATCTAATAATGAGATTCTACCATGGATTAAATACTCCATCACTCATTTTTTGCACCACTCTATGCAAATATTGATTTAAGGAGCTATGTGCAATCCGAGCATGCAACCAGGTAGCTGTCATATCTACCACTAAACAAGCCCTAACACAGAATCATTTCTGCTGAAGATCAGCTGAGAAATCAAAGAAAACAGCCAATTTTCTACTGAACATTTAAGAAATTCTTGTTTGATGCATATGTGTATGTGAATCAAGCTTAGAAGAGTTGAAGAGTTTACTCACTTGAGATAAAAGCACTTTAGGTGCTATACACACAGTAAGGTCAGTGACAGATTTTGGGGAAAGAGAACTAATTAACTGAATCAAAGAGGTCACACATTTTATTTGGGATTATGCATACAGAATTATTTAATTGACTCAGGAAGAGGCTGAAGAGCTGAAAGGACTGGGAGATTTCTCTGATCCTTCTGGATTAATTGATGGTTTTCTTGACATGGCTACAAAAAACCAAGTGTAACCTGTATCTCTTGTGTCAGGCAGTGCATGTCAGGCGCGTACTTTTAAATTCTTCTATTACCAACACCCCCTCCTATTTTCTGTCCTTGGGGTAGGACATAAACAACCCAGGAAATGTGAGCAATACTGAGCATATTAAATGTTTTAAAGTGAACTCAAAATCACTCTACTATCTACAAGGATATACTTGAACAATTTTTACTTAGAAATACTCAGAAAGTGTGGCTAAAATTGGCTCTGCAATTATTCAGCCCGCACCTACAATTTCAGTCTCATTTCACCCGCTCACGTTTCTAACGCCCATACGGAGCTACAAAAACATTGCTCAGGCTGAAAAGCTACTTCCGATTTACTGACCTTTAGTTGCAGAGCGGCAAATATTTTTCACTGAGCTGTGTGGAAGCATTTATTTCCCCAAACATTCATGATAACGAGGACAGAGGCACAGCCGATACCCAGCCAGCAGCAACTAAAACAACGAGGCGCACCCCGAGGAACGCGGAGCTGCCTCCCGCTGCTCCTGCTCCCCTCTCCCGGCCCGGGCCCTCCGGCGGAGCTGAAGCACCGGGCCCACCCCCGCCTCACCAGGGCACCAGCCGACCCCACGATCTCCCGCCGTCTCCCACTTCTCCCTTGGCGCTCCCTCAGTGCGAGGTGACGGTAACGACTCCGGACGGCGATTAACCATCGCGGCAGCGACCGTGTTTCTGCGGTGTGACAGGACCGCCTTCACCGCACACTTTTACTCTCCCCAGCCCAAAGGGGTTTTTTCCCGTGCCGGCTCCCGGGCGCGAACAACCCCCCGGACACAACCGCAGCCCCTCAGGGCTCTCCTCACAGGCGGCGCCGCTGCCACCGGCCGCCTCAGGTTTCCCGCCCCGGGGCCGGGCCGGGCCGCCGCCGGCCGCGTCGCCTGGCAACCGGCGGCGGCCCGCGGAAACGGAAGCGGAAAGGGAAAGGGCAAGGCGGGGGCCGGCGGGGCCGCCGGGAGCGGGGGTGGGGCCTGTTTGAACCGTTGGCCGCTCGGCCTGGCCGGCTCGGCTCGGCGCTGCGCGGGGCGGCCTCTCCCCGCTGAGGGGGGCCGGGACCCGCCGGCCCGGCCCCCCCTCCCCGTCCCGGGAGCTGCGGAGAGCCAGGTGAAGGGGGCGGCGTGTCCCGGGGGCGGCCTCCCTGCCTCCTTCCCGGCGGGAGAGGGGCCGGGGCGCCGGGGGTGTCCCGCCGGGGTGCGGGGGCTGGGGGCGGGTTGTGGCGAACTTCATCAGGGGAGCGGGACCGGGGCGGTGCGCCGTGCTAAATCGCGGCGGTAAATCGCTGCAAATCAGCCCCGGGCAGACGCGGGGCTCCCGGGAAGCCGGTTGATAAAGCACCTGGAGGAGGGCAAGCAAAGAGGTGCAGCGGGCTCGGCTGGGAGTGGGGCCGGGGCTGTAACGGGGCTGGTCCGCAGGGAGAGGCCCGGCGGCTTCAGCAGGCTGGTTGCTGCCTTCAGCTTGGGCTGGCAAAGGCATGTGCCAGCTGCAGGCTGAAATGTGCAAACATGCATCGGCCGGCTGGAAAGTAATGACGGATGACCTGGGATAAAGAGCTCTTGTTTGGCTGTCTTTTCAGTACTCCTTCCCTAAGGAACAATTCTGACGTTTGTTGGTTCCGCTACTTTTAGCTCATAGGTCTGTTAGCCGGTTTTCTTCCTTTTTTCCTTCTTCTCTTAAGAAAAAATACTAATTCGAAGGAAGAAAAATTTACAAACGCAGCTAGGACATTCATTAGGTGTTTTATACAAACTGTAACTGAATATGTATTTACTTTCAAATATAAACAAGCACATTCCTGTAGATTACATTGAATATCTGTTGTTTGCAAAGAACTGCTCTTATATGTGTGTTTATTTGAACATAATAAAATATTTAGTTTTATTTTCTGTATAATTCCAAAGCATGTGTTTGCATAGCCTAAGATGCTCAGGGGGTTGGAGCATCTCCCTTATGAGGAGAGGCTGAGAGACCCGGGTTTGTTCAGCCTGGAGAGGAGAAGGCTGAGGGGGATCTCATCAGTGCTTATAAATATCTGAAGGGTGGGTGTCAGGAGGATGGGCTGGACTCTTCTCAGCGGTGCCCAACGCCAGGCCAAGGGGCCACGGGCACAAGCTGGAACACGGGAAGCTCCACCTGAACATGAGGACAAACCCCTTCCCTGTGCGGGTGCCAGAGCAGGGGCACAGCCTGCCCAGAGAGGCTGTGGGGTCCCTTCCCTGGAGACATTCACCCCCCGCCTGGACGCGGCCCTGTGCCCCTGCTCTGGGGGTGCCTGCTCCAGCAGGGGTGGGACAGGGTGAGCTCCAGAGGGCCCTTCTAACCCCCGCCAGTCTGGGATTCTGTGCACAGAGTCTAATGTATAGTGGTATTTAATCTTTCTACTTCAATGTGAATGATTTTGCAGGTTACTTTGTGTTCTTTCAAAATGGATGGTGAAGAGGAAATATGGGAAAAACTAGACGCAGAATTTGATCACTGTGTTGTGGATATGAAGCCTCATGTTCTGAAGCTACAGCATAGGTCAGGTAAATATGGTAAAATGTGCATATAGGGGAATGCTAATAACAAAATTGTAGGTTACCGGGAATTACTATGTGTCCTTGTATCACTTTCTTTAACCAGATGCTTCTTGTCTGATGTTAGAAGGCACTGTTTTGAGGGGGTTTTTGTACAAGTTCTAAAGTTGGATTTTGTCAGTACCTATTGCTGTTGTTTGAGCTTCCCTGTCTTATCTTGGCCATGTAAATGTGCTTTTGCATTGTTACCTTAATGTCTCTATTTTAAAAAAATTAATTCCATAGAAATGAAAAGCATCTAAACGGCATTGTTTTTGAGATTGCACGTACAAAATAGCAAATATTTTTTAGAGATAAGATTTTTTAAATTTAGCTTACGAATGTGTAATAATATAAATGTCTGTTAATTGTGTTTTGTAAATCTAACAAATAGAACAAACTGGTTATTATTATTAAAGGCACGAACCCTTCAGATTAAGACCTTGCTTTGTAAATGTTTAATCAAACGAGTAATTTCATCATCTGGTAGCAGAGTTTGTATAAATAGAGATTTTTTTAAATGAATTAGATTTTGTGTGTATTTAAAATATTAACACTCATGCAAGCTGTACATTGTACCTAAGGCAGGTCTTGCAGTGAGTTCAGAATTCCTGGTGATTTATGTATTAGTTACTTATTAAGGATTGATTCCAAACATGATATTTCTAGAATTCATGTCTTCTGGTAAACATGAATTTATAGAAAATATTTCTGGATTATGTAAATTTGAACTGTTGTTAAAGGCTGATTTTTAATCTAGGGATTTAACCTGTATTTTCCTTTGGTTCAGTCATTTGGGTTTGTTTGTTTGTTTTGCTTTACACTTTTGGACAGAAGGGAAACATCTACAAAATTGGTGACCAGTAGTGGCTTCTGTTTTTCCTATGTGTTTGATTTGCTCTAAAAATGTGTAGTGATTATGATATCTATTTTTAGAACGACAAAGATGTGCACTGTGGATTAAAAAATTATGCGAACCCTCAGGAGCAGGCACAGGAGTAGCGGGAAGGAAGAATCGGAACCTATATGCAAAACTTTTGCTCCACATGCTAAAGCGGGGTGTACTGGAAGGTCCTTTTACACATAAACCAGAACCAGGAATTCTGAAAACTTTACCTTCATACATGGTGGGTGTAACTTCTTTAAAAGACAAACTTGCTTAAACATATTCTGAAAATACTTTTAAGTGTTCAATTTGGCATAAATTTGAAAAACAATTCTGAATGAATTGATGGATTCCAAAAGTGGAATTGCATGTGGTAAATACAGGCATTCATGCTCTGTATCTTGTAATTGGTGTTGGAGAAATCTTTCAATGTGCAAAACCTTTTGAGACCTGCTGCTTCTTCAGAATTCAGGTTCCAAGAAGGCTTATAAAAATAGGTGTTCTGAAGGAACAGAAATGTAATTTTTGTCTAATCCTTTGAAAGGATGTAATAATAAAAGACCCTTGAGACTATATTTTGTCTTAATCGGCAGATGGTTCTTCTAAAAGGAAAAATGTGCTTAAATGAGGTGATTTTAGTAGTCTGCCATTCTGGCTTTTGCTACACTATTTAAACTCTATGAAAGAAAAGATTTATTTCATATTTCACATATATATTGTTAAGCTTGCAGTTTGTTTTCTGAAGACCTGGATATACTGTGTCAATCATTGGCATCAACTTCAGCGAGATAACAGTCCTAATTTATGCTAAAATTACCCATACTGAAAGAAGTAAAGTACGGAAAACATTTACACCGTAGCCTGTTGTACTAATTTCCATGGGTCGGGAAGCTGGTGTTTGCACACCTTGTTTACTTCATTGGAAAAAGAATTTTTAAACTGCAGATATTCCTGCAAGAAATGACATTAACAGTGTAAAGAATATATTTGTGTAAATATATGCTAGAGTTGATTTTGCATTTATTTCAATTACAGTCAATTTATTTTGATGAACCAAATTCAACAAGAGTTCGGAGTAGTAGCCCAGACTGCTTACCTGACTGGGTAATGGGAGAACTAGGAAACAGTGACTCCAAGCATGAGGAATCGTGGAAGGTGTCTTCTAAAGGGGAATCATCTTTAGCAACGCCACTTACATATGGGTAAGATTTCCTATTTGCTTTATTCAGCATTTGATTCATGTTTAATAGATGTTTGATTTGATAAGCTCTGTATGTTTGAATATTTAAGTGTGAGTTTATTACTCTTCCTCATGGACTCAAATATAGTGGTCGTACTTTATATCCAGAAGCTGGGATAATAAATTTTATATTAATGATAACTTTTGTACGTTTCTGTTATTATATTCCTCCATTTTGTCGTCTTCTCTGGCTTCTGTTAAGGCTTCTTCCATGTCCCATAGCTCTGTCCTCTTTGCCTTCCTTCCACTTGTTCTACTTTCCCTTTAAGTTACAGACACTCAGCATGGAAAAATCAATAGGCCAAGCTGATAGTTTGAGAAATTTAGCAGCAACTGAGGAGGGGGTTTTGTAGTGATTTGGACTGGTGGTTACTGTGGGGTACTCATGACTTGCATAAAGAGCCTGTTTGCTAACATAGAAATAATCACGGGTTGCCTTGTTGCACCATTATCTCCATGTTAATACTCTCTGTAGACTTGGTAACGTACTCTGTAGACTTCAAAAGTAGATAATAGAAGCTGTTCTGACATTCTAAATATCTGTCTAAGCTGGTACTCTGGTTATGTTTTTCAGACCTCAGATATTATGGTGGCAAAGCACAGTGGTCACAAGGCAAGAGACAGAATTCATACAAAATTACTTAACTGGGAGAGGGAAGCACAGACAAATGTGGACAGGCAGTAAGGAAGAAGTGATGTGGTAAAAGACTGTATAGATGCAGAAGACTCTCAGGCCAGATTTTTCTTAAAATAGATCAAAACAGTTGCTTTCCTCTTGGAGTTCTTGCACAGTCCTGTTTTCTGCATGCTGATGTATGGGAAATGGAAAGTGGTGTTAACTAACGAAGCCAAGGTGGATTAATCTTCACTACTTCTATACAGTTCAGAATAAGAGGAACATACAATAAGGAAGTGACAAAAATGTGGGGAGAGTAAACATAGAAAAATATAAACATATTAACATATGAACATATTAAAGTTGTAGTCTAAGGTAATAATGCTGAAAGGTTCTTTTATGTCAAATAGTTTTAATGGCTTTTTCTATAGAGAATAGAAATATAAGCAAGAGTATAGATGGTAGATTTAAAGGGTGTTCTATCATTGTTGCTCACAGGTTTTTTTAGAATTTAGTTTTTTATCCCTGCAGTTAAGCAAGTTTTGCTGTTCTGTGACGAAGAAAAGTTAGATGAGTACAAAGAAAGAGGGACTTGAGCCATCTTTTTGTGAGCATGTTAGTTTTTATTAAACACTTACCTGTTTGTCTTATGTCTTGTCATGGCTTCTTTATGAAATAGCAAGGTTTCTTTATATTTCCCTTAAGCTTCATGAATCTTGGGTTACAGAAGGTCAGACTGGACCAGCTGTACTTGTTAAAACTTATGAGGCTAAAAATGAGAGCTGCTGCCTGTGGGATACCCTACCAAATTGTTTGCACTCCTGCATGGGGATGATTGTTTGCAATGACTCCATCCTTGTACTCAGAATCTCTCTTCCAAGTCTGATTTACAATGTTTTGATTTATATCATGCTGTCTACTACAAATACATGTGCTGTGTTGGCGACTAGCACCCCCTATGCCTAGATCCTGCATGTTTGTCATTAGGATAACACAACAATTTCGGTATTGCTTATTTGCAGCTGTACAGCAGAATCCGGAGTATCAGTAGCAGCATCTTGTCATGGCAATCCATTGGACAGCCTCTTTCTGTAGGTTTGCAGGAGCCAGTAAGCTTAAGCTGTGTCCTTAGTTCCAATCAGTTGGGTATAGAGCTGTTTACAGAGCAGGTAAGGGGATGAAACATGTCAGGTTATTAAGGCTTGTTTTCCTGTTGGCTTAGAAAAATGTCCCTGCAGTATTGAAGGTGTGGCACAACCTGATCAGTTGGACACTTGAAAATCATAGGCTTCTTCTCTGTCCTATTTTTTTGGAATCTTATCTAGTTTTTTTTACGCAGTGCAACTTTGCACTGATTATGAAGACTTCTGTTCCTTTTTTAAGCGACTACATTTCAGTCATGGATGGAATTGCCTCTTGTTTGCTCATTTTGAAGATTAGTTAATGTTTAAACTCTCTGAAATCCTTGGTGAAAAAATGCACTCTTCGAGGTAGGGTGTGCATATTATTCAAAACTCGAGCAAACACTTACTTCCTCTCGTACAGAGCTTCCCTACTTCTATATGAAACTTCTGGTTTGGTTTCATTGCATTATAAGTATCCTCTCGGGTTTTGTTTCAGAAGTCTTATGCTGTTTTTTTGAATGTGTTCACTTATATTTTTTGTAAGTTGTTATCATTATCTGTTCATTTTTTTAGGCACAGGGCCAACTCTTGCATTTTTTAATTTTTCAGCTCTGACTTGGCTAGACGACAGATAGGCGCTCTTGGAAGTTACATCACGTTGATATTGAGTATCTTGAAACTTTTCCTCTTCTGTACCCATTAACTATGTGTAATTCTAACAGTAAGTTGATCTTAGGACTGACGCATCTCCTCTTTCAGAGCCCTACAGTGTTAATACTAAGGGGTCTTCTGGTTGCTTACACTCAAATGCTCTGATACGAACCTGTCATTTTGATAGCAGACTTGTGGTTTACGAAACAAATGTGGAAAATGGAGAAATTGCCAGATGTGTTACTATATTAGTGCTTTAGGTTTGGTGATGCAAAGAACTGTTGGGTAGAGCTGTCCAGATACCCTTAATTAAAAAAAATTAGGTTTGACCTTATGAAAACAAGGAATGTATTATGCTTTAGAAACTTTTTTTTTTTTTGAGACATCAGCTAAATCAGTTAGATAACGTTGTGCCATGTCAAGATACCCCGCATAGATCTGATCAAGTTGTCTTGGTCGCTTGGAGTAGCACCATCATGATGAAGTTTCACTCTGGGTATTAGAAGCAATAAAGCAGTATCAGCACAGCTCACCCCTGTTAGGCCTGACCTAGCGTATTGGTATTTCCACAAGGCCATATTTGCAGCATAACGATACACATAATTCTTCTGAATTACTTGTACTGTCAGCTGGGATGGTGAGTGGGATGAGGCGGCATACTCTTCCCTTTGCATCCCGGTGGCTCTTGTCCCTGTTCGAGGAAGGCTGAGGCACAGTTCTGCCTACTCCCTCCCTTGTGTTCTTTGCCATATTTTTTCTCTCTTTGCTACCTTGATTAGAGTACAATATCGGAACTCTGACCCCTTCTCCTATTCAGTATCTGAACTTGAGGTTCAGCTTGCTCTGGCAAAGTTCCCTAAGATGCAGGCAGGGGAGTGAAGCTTTATTTCATTTACTTTTTTGTCCTGTGGGATTGTAGCAATACCTATATTGGTGATCAACAGATGGCTCCCAGGGCTCTGGTCTGTTCTCTGGAGACCTGTATTCCATGTTATTTCAGGCCAGGAGAAGCAAGAAAATGTGATGGAATAAGTTCCTGGTTTGAAGAAATCTCAAAGTGAAACTTAGCAGTAGAGGCATGACTCTGCTAGTGGGTACTCGTACCAAGAATGGAGCTGTGTCTAAGGAAATCTGAATTTATGTATTGGTTCTTTGAAATTTTGATAGCTCTGTAGATTACATTAATCTTCATAGCAATGAGAAACGTTAAATGTGTGAATTATGCAGGAAGAAATACTGCGGGTAAATGTTCAGCCGTTATGTTTTGTAGAAATAGCGTATTTAATAATTTATTTACATGTGTCTCTATTAAGATGTTTGCTACACTCAACGTATAGATTCTGGCTTTCTTTTTATTTACAGTTTTGAATGAGCTATCGGTGCAAGTAAAGATGTGAAGTGTTAAGTATTTCTGGAATCTGCAGTTCGGAGAGAGCGCCAGCAGATGGCGATCTTGTTACATTATACTTGTCCCTCTACTCAGCATGTGTATTAGGAGAACTGTACCCATGGGCACTTAATGTACGTAGCTGGATGAACAGTTTGCTTTCCAGCCGTGACTCAGTTCTCTCAGATAAACTGCAGTATTTTCTCAGGGCAAAATAGATGATGTCAGTGAGAAATGTTTGAGTAATTTTTTGATGTTTGTTTATCTCAATATTCCCTCCTTTAAAAGTCGCAAACAAACGGAGAAGTTCTTTTCACAGTTATTTTTACCTTGCAGTGCACATACTTCTATGTATGAAGATTTTGGCTTTTCTGTAAAAAGTTGTTTATCTGGCTGAACAAAAAGTGGATAGACAAACCTTACTTGCAAACTCAGGTGTAAATGCATAAGACCAAGGCAGCTGGTGCTAGAAAGGTGCATCTTTATTTTGAAACACGAGAGAGTTGGTTTTATGAACGAGTAGTTTGGTTTGAACAGAAACCTGGTCTTTCTGACCCCATAGGAGAATTCTGCTGTATGTTTATAGATTATGCCTGAAAAACATTGTTAAAGTTTAGTACGTTGCTGTGCTGTACCAGGAAGAACCAGCGAGTTTCTCTTACTTTGTTCCTAGTAGGAAATTTACTAATCTCCTTTGTTAGCAGAAAATGACTTCCTTCTCCCATGCTAGCTCACTGTTTTGGCTGAAGCAGGGGCTCACAGGGCCAATGTTGAGACTCTGACCATTCCCCACTCACCTGCCGTGGGAGGAAAAAGAAATAATCTTGATTTCTGGAGCTTGATTCATATTAGCAGAAGGCTGGAAAAAGGAGTGAACGAGTCGTATATGCTTGATAGGAGCAAAATTGCGGTCCACCCTTAATGGTTTTTGCAAATTGTGTTCATAGAAGCCAGTAAAGTAACTTCCTTTGTAGTTCCTCTTCAAAATAGCAGGTATAGAATGAAGAGTATATCTAGACTTTTATTTCCTCATTTTGTCAATTTAAAGATATTACGGGTAACTTGGGTTGGTTTGAATATTTATTGATGTTCTTTAACCCCTTAATGATAGGGGCATGACTTTTGTTTTCTCTCATTTTAAACAATTGAAACTTTATTGGATCGTTAGGTAACCTGAGTATTATTCAGAAGAGAAGTCAGATGAAAGTGCAGATTTACTGACAGGCAAAGATTTGTCTTCTTTCAGTGAAAGATAATTTTGTGTCAAATGTTGGAATGCTAGAGACAGTCATTCTATTATTATATTTCTTTTGATCTTTTTTATACCTCGAAGACTTTGCTTATCTAAACTATTTACTGCGTTGTAATTGTTATTTTGCATCCCTGCATGTTGTTTGTATTTATTGGTGCTGGCAGGGAAGGTATGCTCCCAGTTGTTACATTTCACTGTTCCCTGCTGTTCTGATGAAAGCTGGGGCGCTGTGCTTCACGAGAAGTTTGTCTGTGTTTGTCTTCCTAGAAGTGACTAGTTTACATTGTATATCCAACAGTTGTCTTTCTGTTCATAAACACTTAATTTGTCTCAGTGTCTTTTTGGCATAACTTACTGTCTAATTTGCTGCTGGATGGAAAGAATGAAAGGTATTTTAATGGTCTGACTTGATTTTAATACAATATAGCTAGTCATAGGAAGGTGAGTGGCCTAACAGGAGTTTTTAATTACTTTAACATGTGTGGATTTGACATCGGAGTGTATGCTGAAGTTGCTGCTGGTTTGGATCTTTTGCTATATCAGCCTATTTAATAAACCTTATAATTTTTATTTTATTTTGTTCGAGGCTGCTCTTTTCTTTCACTGTTCTGTAGTTGAGAAAGGTCAGTTGATCAGGTGCATCAGTGAAGGTTATCTTCACCTATCTGCTATTCTTAATTTCCTTTTGTTCAAATGCTTAATTTATGACAAAAAAAAAAATCCCTGTCCATTTTTTTCTCTGCTGGACAGAGTAGTTGCTCATGCTGTACATGTATCCTGTCCTGCAGGTCTTTACCATCCCCCCATATATACCACTTTAGGCTATAAAATAGAGCTGAAGTGAAATGCAACTAATACAGTCTTTGTGTCTTGTTTCTTTGACGTGTTAGTCTCCACCCTGGCCTTTCAAGTCATTGCTTTTTTGTTGAGCTGTATGCATAGTTCTTGCCCTTCTCTTCCGGTTTTTGTATTATATGAAGCTATACCTTGATCTAACCTCATACTGTTTTGGTCCTCCCAAAGTCTTCTCCCCTATGGTGCAGCCAACCACCACCTTCATTCTTTTTTCTTCTCTGTGCTGCTGGACTTTATCCTGTGCTGTTTTGCGTTTAGCAATGTTGTTTCAAAAATGTTCTGTTAGATCAGCCTTCTCAGTTATCTTAGTCTAAAATCTGTTGGGAGATGTTGGGTTGTGTAGTAACTGAGAAATGCGAAGAACGCTTTTTAATATAGTGTGATGTACACGATATTTCTGGTGTTTTTGTTGGTGTGGGGGTTTTGGGCTGTTGTTTTTTTTTTAATGGTATGCTTAAGGCTTTTGTTTGCCTTTAACATGCCTTCAATAAGAAATTTTTCTTTTTTTACTCTACTATTTTTGATCTTTACATTTTGACAATTATTTTCTCTTGTGTATTTTAAAAGATTTTATTTTAAGATTAGCATCCTTTGTGTGCCACAAGTTGTTGAAAATGAATTCTTCCCTTTCTGCTTACTCTTTTTGTTAATAACAGGGAAAGATTCAAGTACAATGAGAAACCATCATTGAGATCGCATTCAATGAGTCCTCCTCACCGGACAGATGAAGATAACTTAGCCACACCACTGTCTGTAAGATACTTCTCCTTTTTGTCACAAAACTTGCTCTAGTTTCAATGAACTGTTTTTATATATGCCTGTAAAGCTGTTATTTCTAATTGCATGAGTCATGATCCCTGTGTACAAGTGCAGACATTTGGGAAGGAGTGATAGGAAAGACTAAAGCTCATCAGAATCTGCTCCCTGCAAGTGCAGGGGACCAGAATTTCTTGTAGGATGCTCTCCGTTCTTCCTAGTGGTTGACCTCTGTTTACTGTAGTGTGTTTAATGTCTACTGCATTGTTTTCCCTAGGCTTGGCAAACTGACTGGATTGACATAATCTTGTATTTTGCAATAGTAGATTAAAGCAAGCTGCATAGATGCCTTTGGCTCTGTTTAATGATGGTTGACCTCTGAGAGAGTGAATTTTGGACAGTTTGTTTTATCAAACATTCCACAACTAGCATTATGGCTGATGGAAGGACGCTGAACAGACTTAATGTAAAACCCTTTTAGTCCAAAATATTTAATTATATTGTATGTATAATTGCAAGCATTTAAACTGAAAATGACTCCTGACAGATACACATCATCAACAAGTATGCTGTTTTCCCTTGTGAATGTGTTCTGTAGCCTTGTAGTCCAGCCTTTATGGCTGGAGAGGGCTGTCTCCTCTGTTTCCTTCACCGTAGCCAGTGTGTCTACTATAGCTCTTGTTCCTCTGTGAAACACTGAATTTGCTGTATGGACGTTGTAGGTCTGCCCACACTTGTCTTTTGACTGTATCAGAAGAACAGTTCAGGAAGATTGCAGCCGGAAGTGGGCTGTTGACACCTGAGCAATTCATGTAGACTGTTCTTACCCTTCTTTACTGGGCACAATCAGGAACTTATGAGGACATGCAGTGCAAGTGGGATAAGCTGGAAGCTTGCTTCTGAGGTCTATCTTTGTTCTGCTATGTGTTTGGAGTAGAGGAGTAGCAAGGGGATGCTTTATCATGGCAGGCTACAAGTGGTCTGTGGGCAAAAATTGAATGTCTCTGCTCAGGCTCTGGTTGGTATGAATGTACTTAGAATGTGTGCTGATTGTATATATACAAATGTAATTTTAAAAAGAAATGCCATAATTAAAAATAAAGAATAAAAACAGATGCTGGATTTTCTAAATTTCTCCTTATTGGTTTCCTGTTTGTTTTACTTGACTTATGGAACAGTTATTGTAAAGAAATCTGTTCAGTTGAAATCTGGATTTGGCTCTTTAAAGGTGTTTGTTGTTTTGTTTGGTTTTTTTTTTTGTTGTTGTTCCTGGTTTTGCCACAGGCTTCCAGGGCAATGTTAGACAAATCACTGCACTTCATTGTTCTTCAGCTCCATATACTGGATTCTACTGTGATTTCAGCTTTAAAAGGGCCTTTAAGTGAAATAATCCTCTCTTGCTTTGCCAAACAGTTTGATGAACATTTGGCTGGCTGGAACAAATAGTATCTTGTTCTGTTGTCAGTGATGGACAGATGTTCTGACATCATTCAAGCCCAGGTAGAGGAACAGGGAGTCTTTTAAGAAGCATTAAGAACTGCTTCAACCAAGTGTTGATTAACTGAAGTCAAAGCTCTCTTTGCCCACTGTGCATAATGAATGAGCAGAATTGAAAAAGAGGTGCTTGCATGCCAATACACACACCTCTTGCTGACAAAACTTAATGAGACAAAGTAATTCACGCTTCAATGTTCTGTTTTTCTAAATAGTGGTATATCTCAGTTAAGGAAAATTTTCTGTACCAACTCCCCTATTTGATACATTGAATGCAATTAGTAGTTACTGTTGTCCTGCAGCAAAAACTGTCTTCTGAAAGACACAGCCCAGACAACAACTACAGTCCTTACTGAATGTGGGAATTTCTTTCTGCAAAGACCTTGAGCTGGGCAGCAGCTACTCTATCCTCTGCTTTTGCAGCTCTGCCCGCTATAGTTACCCCTGCCTTGCTGGGGTTTCCTTTAATTCTTTTTTTTTTAATTTGGAGGCTGATTAGGTGATCTCTGAATTCTAGATTAGCCCCATGAGAGGTACTGTGGAGATGGGTCATTTCTAGAATAAGTATGTTGCCTAAAGAATGGAGTGTTTTGATTTTTGTTTAGTAAACTCACCCTTTGTAAAGGAGGCCGTTGCTTTGGAAATAAGTAAAATAGAGAACAACATTAAAGGGAGAAGGCAAGCTAATTTATCCTCCAAATTCCTTTCTTAGCACAGTACGCTACTGGTAGCTGAGCTGTTTAGATTAAAGCTGTCACAGGTTTTCTGACACTATTAGGAAGTGCAGTGTAGGCATGGCCAAGTTGATGAGAAGCTTTTTTCTGTTTTTTTTAAGATGCTTTATCTGCCAGCTCTTCTGATATTTTGTTTGACTTTTTTATGTTCCAGGACCATCGTCATAAAAAACCCATTTCTTTGGATGACAGTGACCTCGAAGCACGTCTCAATAGTTGGAATCTTGGGGTAAAATAAACAGAGTACATTACTTACTTACTGACTTGAAATGAAAACTCCTTAGTAATGTAGCCTGGATCTCCGAATTTAGTCAACAAAACTTTGTCGGAATCAGTCTTTTAGAAATGAATTGGTAAGGCTTGGAAAGGTTAATTATGAATACATGTCATCTTGAGAAGAAAACACTAAAAATGTCTCATTTTTAAGCAATAATAATCTTACTGTATTTAACATAGTTACTGATAAATCAAGCAAAATAATAATACCTGCTGGTAAATCCCAGTGTCTTACTCTCGTAGAAATTCAGACTGTTTCTTGGTAACTTGATAACATTATTTTGAATTTATGTGTGTATAAATGAAAGAAGAGTTTGCCTTCTGTGTTATTTTTTAAAAGGATTACAGAGTTTGTAAGCCATCAGTACAACTCAGCATTTTTTTTTTTTGTCAGAGTTTGCCTCGTTTTGGAAGTGTTCAAGAGCCTTTTCAGTGTGTTAATCTCTTCCCTTGCCTATTAATAATTAGAATCTTTAGACCAGCTCTGTGGCTCTTACTGTTGGAAAGAGTAGCCTGGCTTTACCAATTTCCTTTGCCAAGCAAAGAATCTACTTTTGTGGAAGCGTCTGCAGTACTTTGGCCTACATTCTTGTGTTACCTTGGCTTTAGAATGTGTTTGTGAATATGGTGCTCTTGCTATGGTGCTGAGAAGTGTCCTGCTTTGATATATCAAAATTAATGTATCTGAAAGAGAATCCATTGTGGGGATGGAATAAGGAGTTCTTTCTTGGACAGCTTGACAACTTCAGAACTAGTATTTATTGGATCTCAGCAACAATGTAGATGATACCTCCCCAAAGCTTTCCATGTTTACAGCTAGGAGGACGTTAATCTGTATTAAAAACTTTTTTAAGACTCTAAACCACTTTTGTAAACACTTCTGTAAAATCCAATCTATTTTCAAGCTATCATCTTTTCTTAGGAATTGAACACATCCTCTATTTTTTTGGCTGGTGTAGCACAAGTAGTAAATACAGTGAGGAAGCAAATATATTTTTATAAGGAGAGACGAAAAAATTGCTAACTAAGATTGATGAACATCTGTGTTAATCTTCTTTGATGTTTGCATGTACAAATTTAACATGTGGGCCTTGGTCCATGTGTTGTTCCTGAGCAATTAATCACATCTTTTGGACCTAGACATATTAGATGAATTTAAATGTTACTTTAATTTAAGGCTAATGATCTAATAAGAACTTATTCCTTTGGTTGCATTTTCTGTCATATTAGTCCGTGACAATTCTAAGGTCATGGTGAAGTTCCTTCTCTCTGTAGATATATTCTGCTGCATTTTTTCTGTTGTGTTGGTTTTTTAACCTATTTGGTTAGGATTAATATCCTCATAACAATTTAATTTTATTAAAATCACTATTATTTTAATAGAGAGGGTTTTTTTTTTATTTTCTGCATATTCTCAGAGGTTGAGAGTCAGTTGTGTTTGGGTGAGAGGGCAGCTGAAGTTGGGAGGGATGAGAGCTAGTTTCTAATCAAATATTTCAGCTTTGGTTTTTTTATAGAGAAAGTCACATATTTTCATGTTGTCGTTTTAATCAGTTACCAAATAATCTTTATTCTTCCTACACTATTGTCAGTCCAGCGGGATATGACAGCATTTAAAAATCTTGCCTATTACTCTCAATGTTTTGCACTGATGGCTCTTCAGTAAAAACATAAATGATAAGAGAGAATGTGAACTCTTTTGTGTCCTTCCTGGTGTTTCTCTTGCTGTTTTGGTGCCTGTTAGTGTTCTAACCGCAAATTTCTTGCTTCTTTTACTTCTGAGAGAGAAGGAAGTCTTGACCTTGGGACAAACCAGGAGCTACTTGAGAGCTTTCCCCAAACTGAAGGTGGAGATTAGTGAAAATATTAGTCTGGGTGCATAGTATTACCCCTTGGAGCTCCTTGTTTTTTACAAGAGTAATCCAAGATGAATTTCTAGCACTTCCAGACTTAGACAAATATATTTTTCAGGAACTGTACTTTTGTAAAGTGGGGAGCGTGGATCTGCAGAAAGCTTTTCAGTAGCAGCCAACTCCAATTTGCGAAAGCGCTGTGCAGGTGTCTGAAACAAATGTGCAAGCAGTCACTTGCAGATTTTGGATATTTGGGCTGTATAAATACCTGGATTATATGAAGAGATAGTTGTAATACCTTGAGCTTTTAGAGCTGCTTTAAGGGGGAAACTTGCTCATGGCCATTTTACAAATTGTTCCAATTGATGCTGACAAAGAATCTCTTTATCCAGCATTTTTATATCAGTGTTGATCTGCCTGCTTGCTTATCTCTTTAATTTTATTTGTTTTTTATTTCTTTTTCTAATTGAAATTCCAGTTTGCAATCATGTTGTGTTGATAATGGATGATTATTAAGCTATGATGATCTTCCACTGATATGGGAGCTCTCTTGGATAACAAATTGGCTACCGAGACACATAAATCAGTTTTTCAAGTCTCCTCTCCAGGGATGGTAATTAAACGAGTCGCTAGTGAGAGACTTTGCCTGATAAGACTTGTTGGGAGTAACCTGACAAAGAGGATTTGAGGTTGTAAAAGAGAGGTCTGTAAGTGGTTGCTGTTGAACAGTGTTTCCCTGCTATGGATCGTGGCCCCCAGTGGGTTCTTAAAGGGTCAGGAAGTTTTAAGTAGAGTTTCATAGTTAAGGAGAATATGTAATTAGTAAAAATGAAAAAAAAAAAAAAAGCTTACTAAATGGTGGCAGCACTTCAGCATCTCTAAGG
Source organism: Phalacrocorax carbo (assembly GCF_963921805.1). Classification (NCBI taxonomy): domain Eukaryota; kingdom Metazoa; phylum Chordata; class Aves; order Suliformes; family Phalacrocoracidae; genus Phalacrocorax; species Phalacrocorax carbo. Next base: position 6,335,270 of record NC_087528.1, read on the forward strand.
TTAGAGTGTAAGATGTGATTGCTATTATTTGTAAGCATTTACCTTGCCACAGGAGGATCTAGCTATCTCTTAATTGCCAGCCACATTTGCGGACTGTTTGAGAAACTTAATTTACAAGCGATCCCACCTCAGATACAGAAGACCCCTGACCCAAAAGAATACTCCAGTAGTGGGGGAAAGTTAGGAAAGGAAATATAGAATGGCTTTCACTTTGAACTGCTTAACAGAAAGAAGAGTTGTTTTTAAAAAGCTTTTCCAAATTTCCCTGGTTTTTTTTTTGAGTTTTACTTGTGTCAAGGAGCAAATGGTGAATCTACATTTTTTTCTTGCAATCATGGGGATAGAGCTGATCCTTGGAATTTTGGATAAGTCCTTATACAAGGATTTTTCTCAGTAAGAATCCTTGAAATTTTATGAAACTATTCTTATTTCAAGCAAGTATATAAGGAGAAATGCTTTTATTCAAAAATCTGCAAATATCTAGATAGGTGCTTTTCATAAAGGTGAAGGAAACCTTAGCATCTTCCAGCTGAGAGTTGCTGCTGAGCCTTTGCTGTTCCACTGTACGCTTGTCTGCATTATAGTGACCAGTTATATACTGATAATTTATTTTTACCCTTATCTTTTGGGCTTCTATTTCTTTGATATATTCTAAATTTTCTCTTCTTCAAAGGTTGTGTATTTTCAAGGTCACATACTGAATGTGTTTTCACTTTTTGTGATACACTTACATCAGTGGCTGAGATTTTTTTATTATTATTAAAAAAACTGTGAAAAGTTTTGGGCAATAATTTTATTTCTCTACTAAGCAGAGAGATCAAAGCTTAATAGACTGTAATATGGAGGCTTCAGATATATTTGTTATTAGTAGTAATAACATTTTCTATATGAGAAGTAAGACTGTTGCATTACTTTGCTAATATTGTTGCTTCTCATGGGTAATAAAAGGTTTTTTCCATTTGCCTTGCGGCACTCCTGGTTATCTCTGTCAAACATTTTATTTTTAGAGTTCTTTAGGTTCTAGTCATGCATGGGTAAATGTTTTTAAAAAACGTCAGGTTTTGATTGTGATAAATTTCCCTTTCATACATGGAAAACTAATAGAAGCCAATTTTAAATACATTATAAAAATGTGGTTTCCTTAGCCCTTGTTGACTCTTATCTAAACTGATGTGGGGACCATCCTTTATTAAGTGTTCCTGCCTTGAAGTTGCATTTGCAATGTAGAAAAGAAGAAATCCTTTTGTATTGCTGTTTGAAGGGAGAAGTTTCAGAGCCAGGTGTTTAGGCAAATGCAAGTAATCTTTGGTCATGTTGTTACTTTGACCTTTCTTTGTCCTTCTTTAGCTATTTTAGGATATAATAAAAATCCCTCAGCTATCTTATTTTATTAACAGCTGTCAATAAACTTCTACATGCTGTTGCAAACTTAGTACCCTTCATAAATGGAACTATCATCACCTTCCCTTTAGTTTTGTCTCAAAAAATAATTAAATACTGTGAAACAGATGTAGTGTCAGGAAAAGAAACTTGCTGGATAACCAAATTAAAATTTTTTTCCTCTTTTCTTCTTTTCCTCTAGATGCTAAGCTTTTTAGATTGTAGATAGACACGATTTTTGGATATAAACTTTAAGTTATGTAAAGGAATAACAATGGATGAAACCACTGCATATTCTTACCTGACGTGCCTGTATTTTTTTCTTCCATTATGCTTCTGATACAGTTTCATTTGTCATTGAATTGTAGCCAATTTTAGGTGTGACAAAGCAACTCTTTTTAAACATCCCAGGAAATTCAGCACTTCATTTTAGGTAGAAAGCATGCAAAGAGATTGTACCCTGGGGAAGTACCAAAGGGTTTTTTAATCAGGGAGAACACAATTCTTCATCATTGGAATTCAGCCAGAACAAGAATTAACTCTTTAGCTTCTACCAGAAGTGATGTGGGATCTTCAGTACAAAGAACCTGGGCACTCAGGTCTTTCCCAGAAGAATTTATCATGGGAAATGTTATTGCCTAATAAAGGTTTAAGAGGACTTAGACCAAAGAAATTCTGCGGTCAGTGGCTTGCATTACGTTCTCCTTTCTTGGAGAAATTATATATAAAGTAGATGCAAGCATAGAGAATTCTTGGGTGGCTACAGCAGCAGTGTATGTTAATGCCTGTTTTGTGTACTTGACTGTGTCTTTCCAGCTAGGCTTTCCAGCCTAGTTAAGCTCCACCATTTCTGTACAAACCATTTGATTATCTTTTGTTTGGTTTCTTTGTCTGCTTACTATAAACATACCTACTGTATATGTTGTGGTGTTGGAGGGCAGCAACACTGTAAAAACTTTCCCACAGTGAACTCCAAGTGGTGTTGTGACTTCAAAAAATAAATTCAACTTCCATGCTGACAAACAATCTTCATGTGCTTTAATGTCCTTCCACTAAGACTGCAGAAGCAGCATTAAAGTGAACTTCCCTACAAATTATGATGTTAGATAAGAATGTCCTTACTCAAATTTCCTGAAGCTACTCAGCAGTTATTTCTGTAGGGAACATGCTGGCCGGCTGGGTTCTTAGATTAAAGTAAGAACTTAGGGCAAGGTTCAGTTTAGTTGTTTACCACTTCAAAATCTTAAGTGTTCTTAACTCTTTCATGTGTGTGTTTTTCCATCCTTGTTTTGAAAACAATCACATTGTGTCTTTGAAGAAGCTTAAGGGGGAATGTGCAACAAGCCTGCTCATCCAAATGTGTTTTTTTTTTTCCTGAATCTTAATATATACAACATACCTTCTGACTCTGTTACTGAACTGTAATAAGCTACAGTTGTGCATTACTGAAGATCAGTATATGTTGATAAACAACTTTCTTTAGAACGAAATGTGACTTTGGAGGGGGCAGAACAAAAGCACAGCATTAACGGTGTGCTCGACATATTGGCTGTGGTGGAAGAGCAGAAGCTTCGGTATAAGCTTCTGGACTATGACAGAATAGAGCCTGTATGCTGTTTTCAGCCTGAGGGGTGAAATATAGTTGATGTCCTGAGGCAGAGTCTTGTGGAAGTACTTCATGCTCAAAATTGTGCTTTTTCTGCACTGTCCTTGCTTTTGGGGGAAACCGTTTCAGCTCACTTTACTTCTCTCAATGCTTTGCTTGTGCCTTGCATTGGTAGCTTTAAAATTGTACACTTCAAAAATGTTTAGTCTTGACCGCTTTATACAGAAATTGAAAATACTAAAGTTAAAAATTATTACTAATTTACCTCAAGGTCAGTTTTGGAATCTGTGTCTTTATGAAGATTTCTGCTATATGTTTTTCAACTTAGGAGAATAAATATATTTTCATAAAGTAGACTATTTCTGTTAGGTAATGGGGATCTGATCATCCAAAGCCTTCCGAACCCTGGTTTATGAGGACTTAGGTACTAGAAGGTGACCACGCCAGCCCTTACAAACTGAAAGATGGTTTGTTGTCTGTTTGGCTGCCTAGTAGAACAGGAGAATCCAAAATCTTTTCTACAAGAAATTCAAAAGGCCATTTTTGTTAAGAGGTGGTATTTACAAATTAGAGTTCAATTCTAGTTCAAATAAAGATGTCTTTCATTATGACATTTATTTGGTTCATAATCTTAAAAAAGCATGTGATTTACTGTTCTCGTGGAAGTCCTTCAGTTTCATACATATGTATTTTGGTTTGTCTTTGACCTTTTGCTTATTATTTTTAAATTTGCATGTTTCTCATAAATACAAGCTTTTTTCTTTTTTGGGCATTCTTTATTGTGATATTCCCTCTTTAATGTGGTGTAATTTTGAGAACAAGAAGTTTTGCAGAAGACCAGCATGAAAAGAATGAATGTTGAGACATTAAATGTTTACAGATCAGTTTAAGTGGATATAATCCACAACAAGTAACAAAGTGGGAACATTTAACTTCAAAGCACATATGGCTGCTGTTACAAAATCAAAAAATGCAAGACTTGGGCCATACAAAGTATTAGAGACACGTTTCCTTTCTCATAAACAAGTAGGTTATACCTTTGTTTTTTAGATTGGTTTTGAAATGAAGGCTGTAAACAGCTTAATTTCATGGTCAGATAAAGTGTTTGAATTAATTGTAAATATTTACATTAACTTTTAGCTTTAAAAAAAGCAAAAGTAAAGTGTGATAATATTCATTTTGCATGAGAGAGAGCACTTTTGAAAAAAATCAAGGTTCTGCAGCCTTAGCCTTCTCAAAATTCTGCCGGGTATTTGGCGAAGGCTTTGTGTTACCTGATGCTCAGTTTTCTGGGGAGCCAGAGCAGGGTCTGCCTTGAACTTTTGGCAAGCCGCCTTCAGCCCTGGGAGTCTGCACGGGTGATGGTTAGGCGTGTGGGGTGGATGGGGAAGTAGGCGAGATGAGCTGGAAGGAAGAGTACAATACTAGTAAAATCAGGAAATTTTAGATAGAAGTTACCATTGCAGGTACGAATGTGCAGGACAAAGAAAATCCTTGTAAATTTTCCTGGTTTAGAATTTCTGTACTTTTTGTTTCTGTCCCTCTTGATTCCTCCTGGTGGCTATCTTCTGTAGTTAATGCCCCGTGGTGCTCTCACCCCTGTATTCCTCTCCACACCAACCTCCTCCCCTGTGTCCAAAATTAATAATAGTTTTTGCAGTAGGTGCATAAAAGATTCCTTTATTCACTAATGTCTACTCATGTTTTTTGCATGCCAAGCATTGTGGTGTATTTAAAAAAAAACCAAAAGACACCCAAAAAATCCCAAAATAAAACCAACCCAGGATGCTTAATATGAAAGAAAGTTTAATGTATCTGTTGTAGTAAATTCATTGACATTAAAGAGAAATAGGTTAGTTGTTAAATTACTGTTTTTATATACTTTCAGCTATGTTATTAAAGTATTAGATAATAACTACTCATTGAAACTGAATGTATGTGATAAACATGCTAACATCTACAACTACTTCTGGGTGAAATATGGCGACTCTTCAACAGCATATAGAAATCCTACATAACCTTTTAGGACAGGAAATGAATAGCAGTGTATCGAATTGAAATTTCAGAGGGATTAAGCCTCTTCACTGATAAATTCAACACACAAATTTATTTAATAATACTGGAGAAAGTGCAAGTATTTGATATATTTGCCATGCCTCATAGATCATTTTAATCTTTTCGGGGGGGGGAAAAAAAGTCTAAATGTTATAGGATGTGTATTGCAATCACATTCGTATTCCAAATCTCACTGCCACATTTTACAAGATTGTGCCCTTGAAAGCTTTTCTTGGGTGTTACGTGTTCGCTGGGATGTGATGTTTGAGCCTCATTGTCTGAGAAAATTAAAAAGATATAGTTGTCTGATAGAGGAAGTGGGTTGTGAACAGTGTTATATATTCAGTTCTTAAAAATAGTGATTGAAACAGTTGTTTTAATTATACAATCCTGTTAATGAATTATTTCCTTATGTTCTGTCTTTATGACTTACATATGTGGATATAGTTTCAATGTACTCATCTGCAGTTTTTTGAAAACACTAGATTAAAATCTTTGTAATCTCTAAGTTTTTTCTTGCTTTACGCTGATTTAAATGAAAGTTTATCCAATAAATTTGGAAAACTTTTGTAGAAGCTACGTATTTAGCTGCCAAATTCTTTTAAAACATGCATTGGTGGAATTCACACAACCATCGGGGCTTGGGGGAAAAAAATGTGCAATTTTTGATCCATTTGCATTAGGAAACATTAATACTTTAAAACTTGCTCAGTAGTTCATGTCTAACACAGCGATCTCTTATGAAGGCTTTCTATTTCTATAGCTTGTAAAAGGTGGCAGTGTCCTACTGGACCTTTGCGTTCTGCTGAGTGCTTTTCTTAAGGATCATTTAAATGTTGTAAAAGAGAAAAATTAATTTTCCTGTGCATAATTCTGTGAGTTACTTATAAGTTACAGCCGTGTATGTAGACACAGTACTGCTTTGATTTGCAGATTAACAATGTTTTTATAGAGAACAAAATTTCCTGGTGGAAAACAGTTCTTGAACTGGTGTGTATGTCTGAAGGCATGCTTAAATGTGTTCTGTCGTCGTTCTTTTGAGTGGTACAGTTCCTGGGTTAAGCATACCCTCACTGATAGAGATTACATCTCAGCGTCCCAACCCAAACTTGTCATTGCAAACTTTTTTTAATATTTGGGGATATTTCTTACTGTTTTTAAGAAATAACAAGACATTGCTGACATGATTACTTTTTCTCTAACTTGTTGTTTTTCAGTTAGAAAATCCAAGATATTTGCGGGAAAAACCAATGCCACTGTCGTTGGTAGGTATTTATATTCCCTTGATAATTTATAAGGGCGAACAAACGTGCTTGATGTTTTTGATTTCTGGTTAGGATTGATTTTACGTGGAGTTACTGCTTTGAACTTAGTAAGTTGTTCTGAACTTTTTCTCATTCAATAGATGACACCCAAAATTGGCCTAGGAAGAAGTAGCACGTTTTGTGATGAACAGGCACTATTTCGAATGCATGAAAAAGAGGTAAGACTCTTCTCAGTCTTTTTGGAAAAAGAAAATTGCACTCAAAATAGCAAGTTAGCGTATTTTGTTTGGAAATTGGGTATTCACAAAGCAGTTTGTTATAGCAGAAAATCTCATGTAAGAGAATTTTTGCTGAAGTGACAGGGCTTTTCATTAAATACTTAATGTATTTCACAATTACTTAGACAACAAAAAAAGACAGAATCTGAGTACATTTACTGTTCCTTTGAAGGAATTTTTAGTATAGAAGAGTGTGAATTCTAGGAATTTTCCAACTACCTTTTAACAGAAGCAATAGAATCCTTGATTTAGTGAGGATTTTTGTTTCCTTTCTATATACCTATAGAAGACCTTGGCCTAGACTGCATCTCTGGCCTAGACTGCGTTATTTCTATATGTGCCTCATCTTGCTCCCATCCTCTTGTATTCATACAGGTTTTTGTATTATTTCTTTTGAACATTGCTAATGGGCAAGATCACTGTCAAGGCTTGCCTATCTAGTTCTCTTATACCGTGTTATTTTGTTTTGAACATGTACAAAAGTAACATTTTGTGGTCGTTTTTACCTTTTTCATAGTTTAAGGAAGTTATGTGGCTATGATATCTTTGTCACAAACTACTCAGTTTATTTAAAGCATCAGTCGTGAGATAAAACTCAAATGTACCATGTTTACGAAGTTTAGCACGTAGATATGTGGTTTCAGAAGAATCTGAAATAAGCGTTACATGTTCGTTTTGGAACCTCAGTGAATCAATGGTCTGGTAGACCAGACTTTGGGAAAGGAAATTCAACATATATTAGGAAAAATGATAAAAAACCTAAAACAAAACAAAAAACCCCAAACAAACAAACAAACAAATCCAACAAACCCAAACCACCAAAAACCACAAAACAAAAAAACCCCAATACCAAACCCGAAAATCCCCCACTCTCCTCTCTTGCCCTTCAAATTTTTGTTTTCAGCCACATGCTCTTGGAAAATTGAGGCATATGTACACGGCTCCTTAGCTATCCACGGGTACTTAGGCCTACATAGGAGTCCAGATATGTACGAGTTGGAAAGGAAGGGGCATCATCTGCAAACCATGCAATCGTCCTTCCCTTTACATGGAGTCTTGTAAGGACACTTATGGATTCCAACTGTCCTAAAGTTACTTTCAAGGACACTTCATAAGACATCTCTAACTGAGGTACGGGGGAGGGCAAATTTGGTTTGCAGATACTTCTACTGTTAATAAAGTAATGGGTATGAAAGTCTGCATTACGTTGATAGCTGGCAGTCTAATTTGATGCTTAAGCAAGCAGCCTGATACGGCAGTTGCGCAATACGTGTGCCTTTCACTTTCTCTGTTCTGGTCTAATAGTGACTGTTCTTTTGTACTGACAATATTCAAACCACCATTGCCTCAGGATGAGGCAAGGCCAAGGTTTCATAAGATGTGAAAATAGGCTGAAAAATAAATAAATTGAAAGCACAATGTTGTCATTTAAATAATATTTTCAAATTAAATAAACAGGAATGCATGCCAAGTAGCTACATAAAATACTCAGCGAATACTTCACTAGTTCAGTGGAAAAATCTTCTAAACCACAGAGTGAAAATCCAGTACTTTTTGCTAATGGTGCTCAACTGCGGGCTGGTTTAAACGGGATAGGATATAGACAGTGTTTCACAATCACCATTTGTGTGCTATTAAGTACAAAACTTCAATGTGTTTTCATCTCATTTTGTTTGTGAAGCTCAATTAAGAATAAAGCCTTTTCATTTCTAGAATGTAAATGTATTAACAGAAAAATAGTGTTGTACAAAAGAGTTTTGGTAAACATTTAACTGTTTCCAACCTCTTTACAGCAGAATGGGGAAACATAAAATAGGATAGCTGTGATATTTTGCTTTTAACCTTTAGACCTTTGTTCATAAACCATTCCTGCACCTGTTTTGACTCTTAATGCTAAACACATGGCCATTTTCAATGATAACCACATCACAGATTTATGAAAATGTGAGTGTCATCAGGCAGTGGTTTTTAGTCATATTTTTCCCCAAATACTTCTGACATGGATTAAACCATTTGGGAAACGGTCATTACCGAGAAATCATGGGTTCCAACAAGGAAGATGCAACAAAACAGGAATATGTCTGTTTTCAGCAGTAGAGCAAAACAGAACAGATGGTATGACTGGCTTATCTTGATAAATAGGAAAAAGCCTCCCTTTGAACTTCACCTTCGGTCACCCTGAGTGCCACCCAATACTCCATGGAGCAGAGGAGGGCGGAAAGAAAAAGTTCTTATTTGTGATTTTTCTGAAAAACAGAACCAATACCTCTGCGAAGATATGGGGTTGAAATTCTTCTGGAATTAAAAAAAAAATTTTAAAATGTGATGTTTTGTTAACCTTTCTCAAATGACTTTAAAGAAGCTCTGTTTCTTAATTTTTCATTTTGTCAGCCTTAATTTTTCTTAGTATTTTTCCCAATTTCCTTTTGTTTTATTTCTGTAGGCAAAGGTATTTATTTCTTTAGGCTCAGCAAATGAAACCTAAACAAATCTGGGGCAAGAATATTGGAAATAACCTTCAATTTAAAGGAGTAAAAAGAGGAAATTATAATCAACATCACGAGTAAATTTGTACTGAGATATATACCAAATTTTAAATAATTCTGGGTTTTTTAGGCAAACTGGCAAGCTCACTGATTTGGGCAGTAACTGTATTATGAAGGTTCATCTGTCTGGGTTAACTGAGAGCATTGAGTGTTTCCAGTGTTATTGTTGACTTCATCACTGTGCTTCTGTCACTTTTCTGTTTTGATTTTGGAAGTCCAATAGAGCCTTTGGACACTGGAGCACAGGTGCTTTTCCAGCTTCTTGTATATTAAAGCGGTCTGGCAGAAATGCTTGTCTTTCCTACGGTCAGCTGGAGTTATGAGTTAGTGCAGTGCAACTGGAGGGAGGAGCAGTTCTGGGGAAGGCAAGGGGTCAGTTTTCAAGAGGATACAGAGTACCTGTAGGATCATTTCCACCACGTTATCAGGTGGAATGAGGACTGAGGAAGAGAAAGTACGTGCCCAGGGCAAAGGAGAGATGAGCTGGGTAGTGAAAGATAACATAGAGTGTAGAGAATGGGAGACACATCTTTTTGCCCTGAAAATGCATTTTCATGGATTGGGGACCGGAAGTAAGATGAAAAGGAAAAAAGGTTTTGGGTTTTTGGTTTGGTTTTTTTTTTTTTAATGTATTCAAGAGTTGTATCTTTAAGATGCAGCCTTTAAAAAAAAAGCTATTTAGAACCTTTATCTTTGTAATCTAGATTTGTTTTTCTCCTTTTTTTCTTTATGAATGAGCACTCCATTTGTTGTGTGACGCAAATTTTGTTTATAAAGGCCATCAAGCCATGTATATAGTTTTACTGCACTAAAAGTGTTGGGCTCTAGTAATATATTTACATTAAGGTAAAATCAGTGTGCTGCAGTGGTGATGTTACAGTTAAGTCTTTGCCTGGCTAGAAGTGTTCTGAATTCAAGGTGTTGAAAGCAGCAGATTTACTGTGCTTCTCACTTATCTGGCAAGAGATTATAACTTGAAATGGAGAGAATTGCATAAGGGCTGTGATATAGATTTTTCCCCAAAAGGGAACACACACAGGATGTAGACAAAAGAGAATGTAGGAAGGAAAGTAAGTTCTAGAACTTGGGAAGGGAGAGCGAATAACACTTGCTGGTGGTACCATAGAAAAGAGGGTAGGGTTTTGGGGCAGGGGGGAAGGCAACCCAAACACCACCACCACCACCAAACCAACCAAACCAAAAAACTAAAACCCCGCTTGAAGATAAAAATATGTCCCCCTGCAGTTAGGAGATGGTGATCAGTGAGCCCTATCCTTTCCTGTTTGATTTCTTTCTCTTTGGGGAAGTTTTGAGGAAGAGAACTGCTCTGCTCTATGTCAAAGTGTTTAAATATGAATTGAACATTTAATGCATGCCAAATTAAAAAGGCATAAATAAATCTGATATGGAGACAGTGTCCTAAAAGGAGGACTCTTGTAATTAAACTAAGCTTTTGCCACTGTAAAACTAACATTATTGTCCTTTCAGCCACCTCATAGATTTGATACTCTTCCTCACTGAAAACAGATATTTTGTTCATATCTTCTAAGAATGGCAACAAAATATATCAGTATTGTTCTCTTGTATATTATAATGAAATAAGTGTTTGTGTGCTGGTGTGTATGCATGTCTCTAGAGTTTGAATCTGCTTGGTAGATGGATATAGATATGTATGTGTATGGAATTGGGAGAGCTGAATACATCTCAAGGAGCCTACTTAGGCATGTCATGGGACTGGTGATCCTGTTTATGCTTATTAAGCTCAGAGGTATTTACTAATAATAGGAGGAGAGTGTTTTTGATGGACTTTCTGAAAGCATTTGGGATGCAAAGATGTCTGTAGATGGGCCCAAAACTTGAATCTTACAGTAACTGGAGCTTCTTGTGTTGGAATCTTTCTTCCTTCTGACCCCTCTGTTCTTTACATCCACTTCTCTTCCTTTACTCTTCTTTTGTCAACCTGTTCATCCAGAACTGCCCAAGTCATGCTTCTGCTGATAAACGTCTTGCTGTTTTCCAAGGGGTAAAAATTGTTTAGGTGTTTAATTCTGGTGAATATTCTTGTTGAAATGTAGGAATGCATGCTGAATCTTCTCACACAAGTGAGGCCCATAAGAAGGGGCAAGAAAATGCAAAAAGGCAGATAAGGCATAATTATTGCTTTCATCTTGATTTTTCACTTATCCATAACTTTTTTTCTTGTGGCAACCTGGTTCTGAAAATGGTTTTATTCCCCTTAAATTTATTCCAGGCAGTGTGAATTATGACTTTGGATATTCTCGAGTTCATTTGAATTTTCTCCTTTATCCACACACTTGATGTCTATTTTGCATGTGGTGTGATTTATATTGAGAATTCAGTTGTAAACTGATTCGCACCCCCAAGTTATCATTCTGAATAGTAATCTGTTAGTTCACGTTTAAAAACGCAGCAATCTTGACTTCTGTTAACATGATTCCTGTCTGATTAATGTCCTGTTCCTAAGAACATATGCAAGTTGTCCATTGTCTTCTGTGCGAGGAAATCGCATCCTGTCTTGCTTTGATAACTCTTCAGAATGCAATGTAATAAAACCCAAACCTTATTTTATTGCTAGACTGGTGTGAGACGTACGGTGTATGTCAGGATGAGACATGTTTTCATAAATTGACTTGTGATTTATAATTCCTGGTACTAATTGGTCTGGTCAGGGAGATATATACATATATGTAGTTACTTTTTTTTTTCAATACTTTGTGAACTATGTCTTTAATTATTGCACATATGTGCTGGAGACACTGAGAAAGATCAAAGAGGTAGGTTAGCAATTCAAACTAGTGTTTTAACCAGCAGAATGTCCAGATGGTTGCCAAGCAGCTGGGAATTAATCTTCTGCTGCATGATTAATCTCTACCTCAAAGTGTGTGTCGCTTAAAAAAAAAAAAAAACAAAACCAAACCCAAACCCCAAAAAAACCCACCCACAACCAACCAAAACCAAATCAAAAATCCCAACCCAACCAAAACAAAAAACCAACAAAACCACCTAAGTTTGATTTTATCTATCTATCTATTTATTTATTTAAACACATGTATAGATCCTGGTTTTTAGGGGAGAAAAGACATTGTCTAGAAGAAGTAGGCACTATACACTGTTATTGCCACATGTTGCACTTGTGAAATAAAGGTAGGAGTACAGTTTTAATGACTGTTTTAAGAGATCCTGAAATGAGTGTAAAAAGTTCAGTAGCTGCTGAAATACAACATTTAAAAAAAAGGAATAACACTGGGGAGAAAAAGTAAGTGATGTTGGCTCAGCGTATACAGGCTCATTTACTTCACTGGACTTGGCACTCTGCAGAATTATATGAAGTTTTCAAGTAATAGCTACTATTTTGTTACACTCAGATTTTACTAACTTCCTTTGAAATCAGTATGGTTTCTGCATGTTCGCAAAGTTCAACTAGGTTCAGTTTTCAGTGCTGGCAATTGAAGAATCAATTTGTTGCATTTTTGAGCTGTCTTTTATGAAATTGCATCTAATAAGTTATTACCATGTGTAGGTTTTCACAATTTCTAAAGATATTTTGAACTTTTTTTGGTACTTGGTGATGCCAATGTCTCTACTTCGAGTGGCAGACATCTTTGTTACATATGGAAGTAGGACTCTTGCCACTGCAAATAAAGCTGTTAAGTAATGTGACGTGCTGTAGTGCTAATATGCATGTTATGCTTTTTAGCTATGTAAAATGTCCTTCAGAGTAAAAATACCATTTCAAGTTATTACAGTTGTTGGGATACAAAGCTGCATGCTTTTCTCCCTATTCCCACCAACCCCAACTTGAAAATCTATGAAAAAATACATTGTTCTCTCTTGAAAGAGACTAATGACATTTACATATGAATAAGAGCAATTGTCCATTCAATTATTTTGTGTATACAGCAAATGTGTATTAATGTTCAGTGTCATTTAAAAAGTCAGACTTTTCATGATGGGGGAAAGCTGGTATGATTTGATTTAAGACAAAGCCTTTCATTTTTGCTGGCTATAAAAATGGGGTGATGTCGTCATTAATTTTTTACTTCTGTGAATATCCAGTTTCTCTTCACGGAGCAGTCTGTAAAAATATTAGAACTGGAAGTAGCAGTTGCAGTGTTTTTAAAGAGTAAAGATACAAAGAAGGTTAGATACGTGGAGAGAAGTATAAATGTTTGTTAGGTCAAATAATATAGTCTAGATCATAAACATAGACTTTTGTGGAGGGACCTCTGAATCTGGGCAAAGCGCCACTTTTATAGAGGGTCTTTTTACATCCTAATTTCTGGCTTGCACGTTTCACTTGTTTGATATTGCTTTTCTTTCAGTCTGTCTCTGGCTTGGCCAGACTGCAAGCTCTTTGCAACAAAGACTTTACAAGCGTTTATTTCACCTTAGACATTGCATCAGATAAAAATATTGATGAGATTCAATGCAGAATGAGGAGTGGTTAATGATCTACTGTTTCAAAATGTAGTCATAATTTTTTATTTTTAAATTTTTGTGTTACGCTCAGAGGATGAGCACAAACAACAGGAAAAAAAGCCCAGCATTGATGTGAATCCCAGATGGAAAACCTGCTTTTCTTGTGTGTAATGTTCCACTAGGAAAAATATTATTTATTACTTCCTTTAACATATAGGATTTGTTCTTAAAGTCTGATAGAACCGTGGAAATTTCCATGAAGTAAAACCAGCTAGATGGCAAAACTACACACCACCATCCCGGCCCCCCTGCCCCTCCCAGGGCATTTTTGGGAAATGTCTGCATCTGAGACAGTGAGAAACAATAACCCTTGATACTTAAAAGGATCTCCTTTGCGTAGCATAAAAATTCATTATGTCAAAGACTAAAAATCGTCCTCCTGTATTGTATAGAATCCCATTTACCAAGGGAACCAACCTGAACCTCCGGGAGATGCAGCAGGTACTGCTTCTGTTCCTGGAACTCCCCTTGAGATCTTGACCTGTGAAGAAAAGCAAACTTCTCAGCAACGCGTTTTTTTTTTTTTTCCTCAACAAAATATTCATCCTTATGTCTTGCTTGTTTGTAAGGAGTTTTGGTAGGGCTGCAAGCTTGTCTGTGGTTTAACAGTGCTTTATGTTGGCACAGTGTAACTGTTCTCCTGGCTTTAGCCTTTCTGGAATTTTATGGTGAACCGTTACACACAAGGTTGTCCACACAGGGTCTGTTCTGTGGGCTGTTTGAGACTTGAGACTGTTTCACCTGTTATCCCGCAGAAAGTTTTATTCCAAGTTGTTTAAGTGAACATGATAGGCTTGAGGGTCTTATTTAACTCTTCCAGACAATAACTTTTCCTCTTGCCCGTCTTTTAGACTTTGAGTAAAGATCACCAAACTCTCCTGTACTGCTCAAATACTCCTGCTCCTCAAATACCATCCATGGTTCCAAGGAAATCAAATCCGTTGTGCCCCTCTAAGACCTGTTGTCATATTCGATACTTTGGCCATGATATGCACATTTCACTTTGGTACAGACCCAGAACATCAGTCAGGCTTCTACTGTACTCTGCCTGTTTTAATTGTGAAGATTTTCCAACTCTTGGGTGCCATGAGAAGGGGAGAGGATCACCACATTCATCAGTGTGTGAAAGATGAGGTGTATTTCTGTGTGCATCTTACACCTTTTTACCCATCTCACCATCTTTTCATACTATAATGCGTTTCTCACTTCAGTTAAAAACACTTCAAGAGTAGATATTGATGTTCAAAATTATTTGAGCAAGTGGGTAGAAGCTGTTTATTAAATATAAAATGCAATATTAAGTTATATATCATGTGACAAGTGTGCTGGTTACAGGCATCTGAATGCAATGAAGTTGGAAATGAACAGTATTTTTTCCACATACTGGAAACTCAGCACAAGGTTTTCAGCAGTTCAGTTTTGAAAATGGACGATTAATATAATATAACGTCCAATATAATATAACGTATATATTAATATAATATAACGTCCAATATAATTTCATATTTACTGCAGAAATTTCTGTTCAGATAAATTGCTATAAAATACAAATTTGTTTCCTTTTTTTCTGATTTTCTTTTAGAAAAATTTTCTTTAGCTGGTTATTCTTAAGTTGCTATAAATGTTAAAAGTAGTGATACACCTCAAAGCTAATCTTAATGATTTTTGAGGGTAAAATACAGAAATAACACAATGGAATAAGATAGCTTGTTAATTATGAGGTGAGATACATTCCTCCGAATTACTTTTCTCTGAAGTCAGCATGTCTTTATGTATAATAAATCTCAAATGTTTCGCAAGTACAGTGTCTCCTGCCTTGGCCTGCCTACATAGTTTAAAACACTGTATAAATTATCGATATTTATTTTTTTAACCCTGGTTGTGAAAATTGAGTAAACACAATTCAGTAGAAAGTTCTAGTTGTTTTTTTTTTTTAAGAAACCTTTTTCTTCTGTGAAAATATCAAAGCGTTGTATTGTGCACTGCTTGCTTTTAGCAGCTGCCTAACACCAAGACAAATAAGTTTTGTCGTATAAGATATACAAGTCATTGTTCTACATTGTTAGTTCTTACTTTGAAGTTCTCATTTATTGTTTACATCCTTCTCCCCCTTCCTCATTTCCTCTCTCCCTCCCCCATATATTCATAGGCTTGGAAAAAAATCTGGCAAGCAAACAAGTACTGTTTTGTCAAATATCCAAAGCAACGAAAAAATCTCTGATGGATGTTAAAACCGCAAGATGCCCTTTCTGGCCTAAGGCTGATCCCTGTAATGAGGACAAGTGAACAGTTCAAAGCTGTCTCTGAGCTACAGCCTCAGATTAATATTGTTAGTCTACGTATCGATTTACTTTAAATCGTGTGTTTAAATATTCCTACAAGTTTTTGTAAATGGTGACAAGATGAAAGTTTGTCTTCTGTCATGAGGAAGAACTGGGATATCACCTTAATTTTGGCAAAGACAGGATAGTTGCAGATTAGACTGTCGGTTTTAGTTTGACAATTATTGTTTAAATTTTCATAGCGCCTAACCTGTGCTGTGCAAATATAGGACAGCGACACGATGAAACCCAATTCTCAGGTAACTGTTTGCTGGTTTTGGTGGTGTTTTGCTTTTTCAAATTAGGAAGAAAGTGTGACCAGGCACATAAAAGCAGTCTGTTGATACCGCCCTCCGTGGCTTTAAATAACAGGGACAGCACAGATGTTTGACATCAGTAATGTTTACATGGCCTTAGGGTTTAATTGCCTCATACTCTTTGTAAGGAGAATAAACAGTGACAGAAATCCAAAGGAATGATGTGCAGGCAACAGCAGTGGCTGCGTTTCGTACATAGCTGCAAACTGCTCAGCTACAGCTAAATATCTGCACCTTTTTTTTTTTTCTTTTTTTACTGGTCTGAATGGTAACATGCCATAAATTGACAACTTGTGGGTTATTTTGTTTCTCAATATATGTTTACTAAATAAAGTAAAGCTGAAGTGCAAAGGGCGCCTTATAGAGGAGCAGCACATGAAGTCACAAAGCGCTATTCCACAGGAAATTGAGCCTAACTTAGCAAATGAGGTTTGACATTTGCTAACGACAGATAGGCGGTTGCCTCAGTTTCGTATGGTTTTAATTTGAAAGATACTCCTTTACTGAAATCAGTATTTAATAACATATTTAAACTTTGAAATGGAAGGGGACAAGTTTCACTCCCAGTTGTGAAGCGATGAGCCCATTTGCTTCAACCCCAGCCTTAATGAGATCACTTTTAAAAATGTGTTCCCATGACTCAACTTTTTTTTTTATCTATGTATGCAGCGAGATGGAAGTCTGCCTTACCCAAAGGGTGGCTCAAAAAAGCAGATTTATAAATGAAACCAGTGCTCTAAGCTTTGCTATAGGCCACTGCTTTGTTGTCCTTATGTTTTCTGGCTGTTCCAGGGGTTTTCCACAGAAGAAATTCTAAGTGTAGGATTTTTAAACCAATATATCTTTATTTTTACAGCCAATGCTTAAATTAACACTTCTAGAGGTTGTGATGAAGATACATGTGTGTCTTGGAACTATGGACCATTATAAAATTTAAATATCATGGGAGATTTATTTAGTTTTATTTTTTACCAGTTACTTATTACATATACAGCTTTCCTCTTAAGACGGGCTGAAAACTCCACGTGCACATCAGCTATTAATTTCAAACACTTTAATGTGGGGCTCCTCACGTTTATTTGTATAGTAGATCCTGAAAGGACAAAATTATGTAAGTTGTGGATGAAGCAGATGGGGCAGGAAAATGTCTGGGGTGCTGAAACGTCAGAATGTCAGTAAGTTTATACAAATTGAGGACCTTGAGTGCTTTTGAAGGTATCACCTGATGAGGAATTGGTCTTTGGGATTATTCAAGTGAGAGATTTTTTAAATTTTATTTTTTAATGATTCAAAGAAAAAGTGATCCATTTTGTTATTACAGTGCTTGCCTTCATTAAGAGCTGACTTCTGTATCTTGGACAGGCACATTTTTCGAATTTGTTGTTTGGTTGTAACTCCCTCTCTGGAGACGAAGCTGCCAATCCTTTTTGGAAAGTAGTCCCCAAATCTGTGAAATTTTAAGGGACGCCTGGTCTACCGGAAGTAGTGCAATGAATTAATGAACTAAAATTGATGAGAACTAGTGTAAGTGCAAGAATGCTGTTAAGTGGAAGATTAATGACAGGGAGTGGGAGCCAACTTCAAGTATAGGGATTTCTGCTGTCAACCTGTGGGAAAACATCCATGTGGCTGAGAACAATCACCATCACTTGAAAATATATGTCCGTGTTTAATACGAGATTAATTTTAGACTTTGATTTTATTTTGATGTACTTTCAACCTACAGAATAATGTAACGTAGACCAGATCTCAGCTGATGCAAACCGCCAAGGATTAATCAGCCAAGACATTCTCACTTTATTAATGAGTTTTAAATGTAATGTGTTTGTGCGGATTTAATAGCTATGTGAGTGCAATAGCTATACATCAGTAATTCATAAGCTTTTAATGTAATTCAAGTAGATCGGAGTCTCTTTCATGTTTAGTTTCTAGTATTTGTGTTTTTACAAGACTTTCATATTTATGGCATGTTCACAAACTGTCTATCTGGAAGTGGATTACTGTGCTCTTTTTTATTAAATCAACACTTATTTATTACCTGCTACTAAGATTTTCTTCTATAATGTCACTTTGGAGGGATATATGCATATATTTTTTTTTGTATATACATATGCGTATATTTCATGAATAGAACATGCGTTTTTATCGTGATGCATGTTTTGGATGGTAAAAGAGATGGCTGACAGCTGAGAATACAATTTTCTTTGGATTAATTGTCAATTTAACATTTTTCCCGTGGTAATTTGCATGAGTCTATGGTACTTATGTAGCCTTGAGAGATAGGCAGCGTCTTTACATGCGGGGTAATAACCAGGTGTCTGCCTTGGCTATCAGTGAATGTGGAGTCCGGAAATGGAACGAATTTTGAAGCTGCTCCTGCTTCCTCTGTTTTCAGTTCTTGAGGAGCCTTCTGTATTTACTGCACAGCATTTTGCATTTTCAAGTTGACTTGCATTTTTGTAGCTCATGTTTTCAAGTCCAAATAATGTGGTAATATTTTTCAAGTCACAATAACAAGAAATACATAACACAAAGTATTCGTATAAAAGAAAATAATTTGCAGTGTGTTTATTGTTTGCATATGTTAGATAGAGATTCATGCTTGAATGACTACTTTTGATAAGTCAAAGGAATAAAAGTAAAGGCAGAATGAATAATGCTTGTCGGTCCTTTAGAGTTTGTCAGTTGAGAGTATTGGAAGTCAGGTTCTTAGTTGAGCGAACAAAAATTTGAAAACTGAAAATAGCTGGATGGTGATGGGAGTCCGGTGTCCAGCTCCAAGGTGGGCGGACCTCAGCACCATGGGCTCTTGGAACATCCAAAAGACAAACATAAAAGTTTTCTGTTGGCAAAAGGCTCCTTAAAGATGTCTTCTGGTGAGATGTTGGTACTCACACTCCAATGATTTTGATCTGCCCTTCCTAAAGTGAGGGGGGTTGTTGGGGTCTGTCGCTCTGGGAAGGTTTTCTGTCCGCTTTCCTTTCTGAACAGTAGAAATGATTCAATGTAGAAGTGGAATAACCTGAATCTGAACTCGAGGTGTCACTTTTGTTTTTTCGAAAACTCTGAGAATCACAAAATACCTATCATATTTGCAGAATCCTGAAGGCAGCCGTTAATGGCGTAGTAAAAATATGCAAGAGATTTAAAAATACTTCAAAGATGAAAACTTAGACTATAAGAAATGCCAGTGTGTTATTGTGTTGGGGCGGGGGTTCAAGTACGCTACTTTGGACAAGCACAAGCAAGACAGGAAATGTATTTCAGTCATCAAATTCAGCAGTAATATCCTTAATCCCATTTTAAGTAACCTTTAGAAGGAAATGTGTTTATAATCTGAAATCTATGAATAATAGAAAACAAACAAAAATAAACATGCATCTGGGCTAACGGATGTTCTCTGTATAAATGTAACACCTGCCTAAAGAATAAAAGCAAGTTTACTGTACTTGATATATTGACAGGAATATGAAAAGTTTCATTCTTAAGTGTTTATTTAAATAAAGGATGATAGCTTTATCTGGGCAGTAGTAGTGGTTTTTATTGCCAACTAAAACATTTTACAAATTCATTTTCTAAATAAATATTTCAGGTTGAGATCTTTTGTCACAGTTTTATCATGAAATATGAAAATACTGAGAAACTGAATATAGGTTTTTCATAGCAATTTTTTGTTAGTGACTTCCCATTGCCTTCTCAAAGACATAAATGAATCATTTAAAAGTCATGCAAAGGTCATTAGTGTAATTTATTCCTTAATTAAGTTCTACATATGTTCTATTTTGCTTTTAAAGCTGGACATGAAAATGAAAATAGCAGAAGGTAAATTTCATGAAGAGAAACTTAAATTACAGCAGAAGCACGATACTGATGTTCAAAAGGTAAGAAGTGTTTGTATTTTTTTCCAAATACCATATATTAAAAAAACCCCAACATTATTATTATAATTTACAGTTGTACTTTAACTTCCTCACAATTGCAGTTAATGTTCCTCTAAAGTAAGATAGTAGGTAACAGTTTGTGTAAGCTGATAGGAATGCTGAATATTCTATGATAATATAAACTTAGGAAGGGAACAATGCTTGGAGAAAACAGATGGAAATACAGGGTGATTTGTTTGTTTGAACAAGACAATTTATTGTACCAGCCTAACAGCTTCTATGGATTCTTATGCTGATGAAATCATAAACCAGTGATTTTTCCTTTAGAGAGAAAGCACTTGTATTATAGAACAATATGAACAAAAATAATTAAATTTTTTATGGGCAAAATGCAAAAAATAGCAGTATTAAAATCTGCAAGTGTATCACATATGTTCCTACGTATAAAGCAGTAGTGCTTGTTCCCACATCTCCGTTTTGACACTGTATCTTAAAGCACAGGCTGGTCAATAAACAGTTTGTCACTTACGTTATTGTGTTGTTAAAGCTATATGTGGCTTTTAATTCTTCTCAGCACTAAAATGACACCAGTTATTCTTCCTTTGGGTTAAGTTGGATTTGTCTTTATTGTCTTGCATAACACCACTTTTGAGAAGATTACTTCTAATGCCATGTCTGAAACATGTGGGGTCAAATTCTGCGAGGTCCTAAGTGCCTTCTGATACACTCTGAGCCCAGGAACATATGGGGGTTAAATGCTCAGTGTCAGGATCGTGATGACTTCTCCTACTGTAAGCTTGGTGTTACTGAGTACCTCTGTTTTGTTTCTTAAGACCGAGTCACAGACTTGCAGGAAGTTAGTTGACACAACACTATGACACATCAAAGCCTACTGAAAGGATGTTAATATTTGGTCAGGTGCATATTTGGCTCATCTGTTCTCAAAGCCTGCAAACATCACTAGCTAGCAAAGCTGAGAGTCTAAAGGAAACAGCTTTGTGAGAATAAGAAATAGTTTAAATGCTTTCTCATCCCTGAAGTTGTCATCCTTTTCTAACTGATGTTAGAATTCCATCTTTTGAAGTTGTTTAATAATGTTGGGTATTTTAGAAAAGGTTAAATAGTGTCGTATGAATCTTTAAAGACACAAAACATTTAATGCAGATGGAGTAATATTGTTTTAAGATGAAAGCTTCTGTTTGATGAGAGATTTGGGGCACTGTTATAAAATTTCTGTGACTTTAATGTTTATCTTAAATACAAAGTTTAAATTAAACTAGTATCTCAAAGTGTGCAAATATTTGAGCATTTTTTTTCAAAAATCAGCGTGTGCAGAAATGTAAATGTAGTTACGCCTCAGGTATTTGCTCAATTCCAACCCACTGTTTCTTGGAATACATGCAAAGAGTTGCAGTTGGTGAAGTGCACGAGTGTAAGGAAGTTCACCGATTATGTCAGTATTTCTTAATGGTGTTGAGAATTTTAGATGTTCTTAAATACTATTAGGCACCATAATTATGCAAAGAGAAACAAATCCTTTCTAGTTGCAGTAGTAGCACTGTGAAACTTCCAAACTCAACAAAAACAACATTGGATTCGTCCAAGTTTAAAAGAAAACAGAAAGACCCCCTAAAACATGAAACTCCTTTTTAATCTACTCTACTGCCTACATTTACCTAAATCAGTCCTTTCTTTATGACTTGGCAGTTTTAGCTGTAAATTTTACTTAGATTTAATCACTTCGTCCTCCACAACCTAAGCCCATCTTGAAGGCAGCTCCTTTGACGGAGTTCAGCGTATATTATTTTGTGAACTGGTTGTACTTTTGGTTTTCTAGACTTTTGTTGAAGTATTGTTAATTTTCCCTACAGATTTTGGATAGAAAGAATGATGAAATAGAGGTATTAAAGTCCCTCTACAAAAACAAACAAAATGAAGCTGAGGAGACTATTAGAAAACTGGAGAAAAAAGGTGATTTTTATATTCGTGGTGGTTGTTTTTTGTGTGGCAGTACTGTATTGCATCCTTCTTGGGGCTATGGGCTTACGTGTTCCTTCTAGGTGCAGATGTCTCTTTCCTCTCCGTTTGAAGGTCTTGACCTACTCTTCCCTTATGAAAGGCTTGTCCGGTTGTCTTTGCTGTCCAGTTTCCAAACCAAATTTTTCAAGAGCCAGTATGATCTTGTTATATTTAATACTTACAGGTTTTATGAGTCACCAAAAATAATTTCTTCGATGATACCAAAGTATTTTGACCGCTTATTTCAAACTTTTTGGAATCTCTGGCTCAAGGTTAATTTATTTTTACATTCAGTACATTTTAATCAAACCACAGCATAGTATTTACTTAGGACTATTGTGGCAAGAGGTTTCAAACATGAGTAGTTGTCCTGAATATGTCATAAGCACGAAACTTGCCCTGAGGGTGGCTAGTCAGCAATTTTTCAATGTTAGTTTCTTTTAGAATTTTTTTGAGTCCATTTACACTCTGGACTAAACCACCATGTAAAATAATACACAAGTTTGGTAACCTACGTACAGAAAAGGAGAGGGTTCCATGTATATTGTTTCCTGCTCCTTGGAAAAGTAAATTGTCCAGCACGGGATCTGGTGCTTCTGTTGGCAGGCTGGTGGTTGTGCTCAGCTGTAAAGGGCTGTGTTTGAGTCACCTACGCTCTTGCCAGGTAGTGAAAATCGTCAGTCACACTTCAAAAGTGAATATGTACCTGCTTTGTTTTCCACAAAATTTATCAGACTATGAATTCTTGATGCAATCACTTGCAATTTAAGCTGGGGGACTTAATGTCCATGTATATCTTGGGCATTCAACCTTCGTAAGGATCTTTTCTCCTAAGGATGCACATTAAAAATGCCTGTTTTCATTCTGTTACAGAATTTTGTTGATGTATATTTACTGCTTCAGTAAGAAAAACTCACTGTGAAATATTTTGTAAATAAAGTAGAGGAGAGAGGACACCTTGTAATATTTTAGTGACACAGAATCTAAGTGGTAAATTTTAGAGACGCAAATGCATTAAGTATTTTTGAGAGCCAAAAAACCTCAGAAAGCCAGGTCAACTGGAAAACTGATGTAACCTGATTGCATCGGCTGCCAGCACTGAAAAATCCCAAAGGTATCTCTTAAATGGTTGTTTGTTTTCCCATTTTTGACAGTTCAGACCCTTGTTCGTGAGTCACAAGTTGTCAGAGAAGCAAAAGAGAAGCAGATTGTGGAGTTAAAGAAGATGTGTGAGCAAAGCAGTGATTCTTTGAACAATGAGTGGGAGAAAAGGGTAATGAATAATACTCTCTTTCTTTGAAAGACTTCTACAGTTGTGCGTGTGGGATAATACATTTTGTCACTTAAAAAAAATATAAGGAATATGTTACTTTTAGTTATATTTTCTTATGCTGATCTTTCTTATTTCTGGAATAATCCTGCAAGACTCTTTTTGCTGATGCTTGCACACCCACACCCACCAGTCCAGCCACCCCCACCCAGCTGGTGACTCTGTTCCTGGGGTTCATCTGGCCCTCTTGGCAAGTCTCTGGATGTATTAGGGAAGTGTTTATTTCTCGTTGACCTGACATGGAATTTTAATCTCGGTAAACCTGCTGCTACCTGCTGCCACGGTGTTTCCTTTGAACTATTACTTTTGCATTGGGTCATGAATTCTTCAATGTATTTTTATTTATTATTAGATTCAAGACAGCAGCAAAGCAGAAAGACAAGCCTGTTTGTTGCAAGACAGCTTCACCTTTGCCCAGATTATTGTCAGTATTTGTCTTGCTTACCCCGCTCAGGAGAGGGAGGGTCACAAAAAGGGCAAAACCACCGCCCTTCATAGATGAAGTGTGCTATTTAATTTTTTTGCAGCCCTGCATCTGGAAGTGATGTCGGTTTTAATTCTTGTCTTCTAAGAGATAAATCTTGTCCTTTGTGCCTAAGACCTTGAGGTTTCAGCATGAGGTGTCTCTTTTTTTTTTTGTTTTGTTTGAGTAGCATTATTTTCAGCCTGAGGTCATCCCACTTTTTACAGTCACCTAGCAGGTGCTGTTTCTACAGCTGTAACTGTCATTGGTGATGCCAGCATGCAAACAGGAAGGCAAATTAAAATACTTACATTAATTTTAACATCATGAAATTCTAAAAGTGAAATCAGAGCATTTGTCTTTACGGAAAAATGTGGATAGTGGGAAGTATGATGGAAGTATAGTAAAAGTTAACAGTACAATATTTTTATAACTATACACTGCTTCCTTTTGTGTATTTTTTCCTTTGGATAGATGCAGATTGTTTGGATAGATATTGCTAACAATAATGCAAACATTACTGTAGTCTGTTGTACAGGAGGTAGAGGCATTCCCAGAATTTTTGGTTTTATTTATATCTTATGCACCTGGAGATTAAATATGCATTCCTTCACTTATTTATTTATGTACCCTGATTATTTTTCAAAGGATCTCATATTCAGCAAATCTTCTGAACACCACCATATATACATGATACTTACAATAATAATTTATTGGCACTCTTTTGGATGAAAAATTCTGTGTTAAGTTACTGCACACTGTTGAAGTCTGTTAAATAACGGTCCAGATTCACAGACACCTCCATGACTTTGCTAGTCTGTATGTTAGAGACAAATATCTGTACTTGTGCAAAGTCAACTGATTTTAACATTGTGTTTAGAATGATGCTTTTATTTGGTGTGTTGCATCATACTCCTTCAGCCATGACAGGGATTTGCCAGAAACCTGAGAAATACATAATAGCGGTTATACAACCAGTGCACCATACACGTTGTGTGTGCTAATTTGACGTGGCATTATCCTTTACTACTGTATAGACAGAAAATTTAGGTTTGAGGCTGCTTAACTAGAAAGGGAGGCCACTGGTGTTTGGAAAATAAATTAAGGGTTAGTAATGACACAAATAATCCTTTTATTAGACAAGTAGATCATCAAGGCTCTCCAGCCTCTTAGAAATCGAGAGGCAGATAAACTGGCAGCGTAAGCATCTGGAGAGAGTATTAGTGTTTCTGTAATAGAAATTCATTAATTTTGTGCAACAGTCATTGGGGTTCAGTTTAAATATGTAAACAAATAGAATAGCAGAGACTGGCAAAAATATGTATGTGTGTTAGTATTCGGTACGGGTAAGTTATGCCCTCTACACATTTTTAAATGGCTTCTAAATTACCACTTTATAGAGTCGTAGTATACCTATTTCATGAGACAATGATCTAGTTCTGTTATAGAGGACAGAAATGTGGCCTATGCTTCTCCGTTATTCTATTTATATGCTATAATAATACAACACTTATAAATGCTACTTCTATATGCCATTTATTATTTGGTAATATTTGTGATGCAGCTTCACAATGCTGTGGCTGAGATGGAGAAGGAGAAGTTTAATATCCGGAAGAAGCACACAGAAGATATGCAGGAACTGCTTGAGGACACCAATGCTCGTCTTAGCAAAATGGAGGAAGATTATTTGGAACAGATAAAGTCAACTGTAAGTTGCTTTTTTTAATATATATAAATGTGTCCTGACAGCAAGTGTCTTTTGCAGTATTCAGATTTCATGCATTTGTGCAAAAGTGTACATGAATACTGTTGGGCTGAGAAATATTTTTGATAGTGTACTGCAGTTGCTCTGTCTTGGAAGAGAACAGTGTCCCGGCAGCCAGTCCAACCAAGGATTTTTCTGCCAGATAAAATTCATAGAAGTACAGCCTTTCAGTGAATATTATCAGATATATCACAGAATCCCAGACTGGCGGGGGTTAGAAGGGCCCTCTGGAGCTCACCCTGTCCCACCCCTGCTGGAGCAGGCACCCCCAGAGCAGGGGCACAGGGCCGCGTCCAGGCGGGGGGTGAATGTCCCCAGGGAAGGGACCCCACAGTCTCTCTGGGCAGCCTGTGCCGCTGCCCTGGCACCCTCATAGGAAAGAAATTTTCCCTCATACTCAGGTGGAAATTCCCGTGCTCCAACTTGTGCCTGTTGCCCTTTGGCCTGTCATTGGACACCACTGAAGAGTCTGGCCCCGTCCTCTTGACACCCGCCCTTCAGATATTTATAAGCATTGACAAGATACATTTGTACTGAAGGACTGTTTCTAGCATTTCTCACTGTTTTTGATTCAAGCTAGCAGAACTTTTGTCTCCGTGGGTTTGTAGGCTATAAGAAAGGATTTATATAGTACATCTATTTTCATAGATAGAGGTGACTTCTTACTTACCCGTCTCCTCTTTGAATGATCAAATGCTCCTGTTAGATTACAGTCAAATAAAAAGGGATTTAAAAATAATTATTTTATTATTCTAATTTACTGCATTTCTTCACTAGAATAATTAGAAACATGTAAACAGGTGTAATCTGGATTTTGTGCCAGCTATATAAATGATGTAAAAAGCAAAATATTAACAGGTATTCTCAAGAAAACATCCTGTACTTTTTATCAGGATGAGGTATGAAGAAAATTGAATGGGTGAAAAAACAATGTCAAAAAAATTTATTCCTTTATTAATGAATGTTGAATTTAAAAATTAGCATTCAGATCATGTCATAGGTAACAGTAAATACAGAGAAAAATGGACACAGACTGTCAGCAAGATTGAGTTTAAGAACCATCAAAACTAGACAGATCTTGCTGAGCAGCTTCTGATTTAATAATTAAACAAGGTAGGGTTCAAGGCAGGGCTTAAGATAAAAGACTAGACTGTCACTGGAAATTAGTTTTCTTTTCTTCTCTGTCTCTTTTTTTCTCTCTCCTGATTTTTGTGGTTTGTGGGTTTGGCTTTTTTTTTTCTTTGTTTTGTTTTTTGTTGGTTGGTATTTTAGAGTTTCACGTTGTCAAGAATGCCATTCCTGTTAGCAAGTGAAACTGGCTGAACAATTTAGCTAATACCTTAGAGCTGATAAGTGGGGCTTTGTCCATTGAACAAGTAGTAACTTCCTTGAGGGGTGGGGGGGCCTGGGAGGAGTTATGATGTTTGTTGGTATGGTGAGTAGGAATCTTTTTTTGTGTGTGTGTTGTTGTTGTTGCTCTTTAAAAACAAATAAACAACAAACCAACCAAACACCCCACCCCCCCCCAGCCCATACAGTGCAGCTGGCTTTGTACTGATGGAAAAGTTTGCTGTACTATGTTCATGAAATACCTTAAGCCACTTGAGAAAGTTCAGGTGACCGTTCCAGCTATGTGAGGTTCTTGCATTACTCCAGGCTCATTTAACAATTCTGTGACAACTCGGGCACTGGCTTGAGATGGCAGATGTTTGAGTTTTTATTTTACTTTAACAGAGGGTGAAAATACTCTTCCACTTCCCTCATCTTCGGACCTTTGTTAATATAGAAATAACTATGATACATACATCCTGCAAGGACAGCTGTGCCTTATTTTTTTGACTCCAGCCTCCTGAGGAATTCTTCTCTCATTTCCATGCATATTAATGTAAATTTAGGGAGGAATGGGAAGCAGTAGAGTAGTCTCATGCTACCTGTCCTTTCTTATTCTGCTCATTTTAAAAATAGTTTATATTAGGAGTTGAAGTTGTTGGAAAAATATATAACTTCTGATAGGTATTTGTGATTTATTGAAAAGGAATCACTGTGATTAATCAAATGATATGGAGAAGGGGATTAGGGAAAGGTATACCAGCAGAGACTTGAGGAATGCTCTCTCAGTCCTGGCATGAATCTGCTATATCCCTGTGCACACTTTCCTTCACTGCATGGCTCCATTTTCCAGGAATAAAATAGAGATGATATACTTACCTTACAAGATTATTGGTGAATTACTTGGCTAATATTTGTTAATTGATTTGACACAACTAGATTGCATTCCAACTGTTAATGTAGCGTTTGTATTACCATTGTTCCTTTTATATCCTCCAAATCCATAGCAGATATTACTGTATGTGACTGTTTATATCCTTGAATGTAGTTTTGCCAAAGTGTGCATATAATAGGCAGTTGTTTATAATTCTTTAGCAACCTAAGTGTGTTGCTCCTTACTTTAGTTTAGAAATTTGAGATAAATATGTATTTTTTTTTTTTTATGTCAACATACGATGGCCATAAAAGTAATGGGAAGAATAATTCAGCATAGGAAAGCTACAGATTTCACTGGATGCCGTATAGTTTAATATGTTTTCTGGCTGACCTTTTATAGCTGCTGCTCACCACAATGGTCAGTAAAATATTTTTTCATATGTATACATAGGTTTTTTTTCCTCCAAAGTACTGTTTCCCACATGAGGTTGTACATATTGCTAGTGATAATGCACTTGTTGGTTAATGGAAGGTCTAAAATGCTCTGCATATATTATCCTCCATTACAGTTTTTCATAGAAATATCTGTCTTCTCTCCCATTTCAGAAGTTTTGTACTTTAGAAACCAGTTGCACAGACTGTTTTGCTTAGGGGAGAAGACACATTACTTTGGTGAGGGGAAGGGGCGGTGTATTAGGCATCCGTATTTTGAAGACTAATTTTATTTTTTATATACTACACAGAATTTACTGTTGTGATTGATGACAGCTTTGCTATTATAACTCTTGTCTCTGAACCACCAAAGAACCTTGTTGCTTTAGGCTACTGAATAACAACAGGGGTATTCCATAATTTATTCTGGTGTTTTCTCAACAATGATCTCTTCTTTTAGAACCAGACAGTCAAAAAACTGGAGGCTCGCGTCCAGCAGTTGACTGTTGAAGCTGAAAATAGTAATTTACAGCGTCAAAAATTATCTCAAGAAAAGACTGTTGCAGAACAACGTTACCAGGCGGTATTCTCTGAACTTCAGGAAATGAAAGCAAGGTAATTAAATAGTGGTTGCTGTTTTTAACATTGAAGAATATGGAATGTCCATATGCAGACGTTATTAATTTTACTTCAAGAACTCAGTGAATGGTAGTTGGCATTAGAAAATTGTAATGAAAATGTATTAATTGATGTAAAACTCATCTTGGAACTGACCCAAATGACCATGATAAGTAGTATGTTATCTCTCCATTATTTATAAGCATTTCACTCTGTTACAATGAGCACATGGGGCAGGTGGACTGGAATACTCTGTAGGATTGATACCAAGCGGGTAAGATGCCAAAATATGAAAGCAATTTCTGTATTCTGTTTGCTTACTACTTGTAGGCACGGCTCACTTCAGAAAGACAAGGACCATATTATACAGGAATTTGAGGAGAACATTCAGCAACTACAAAGTAAATATGATGTCGATATAAATTTTATAAAGCAGGAACATGCACTCTCTGCAGCTAAGGTATGCTTCCATGTATAATAGGCATTAAAATTTTTATTTTTTTAAGTGGTCTCCTCAATATGAATGTAATGCTTTTGAACAAAACCAAGGAACTGTTGAGTTCCCCGAGTTCTTTGTATGCATAAGTTTAAAAAAAACCCTGTGATTTAATTTTTCATTCCCAAATTTGACTGAAAAATCACCTCAAGTTCTGAAGTTGATGATAATTCCAGGGTGTGCATGTGTGTATGTGTACGTAGGGGTAGTATTTCCATAGCTGACTCAGATAAGGTACAATTAATATGCTGATTTTGTTTGTACTTCTGTAAAAATTCTGGATACCAGAGAACCTCAGCACACTTCAGGACTTAATGTTTTCATAAGGCCTCTCAGTGAGGGAAAATGTTTTTTGCCAGAAATAAACTGTCTTGCAGGCCTCTTAGTATGGAACATTATGTTAAATATTTATGTGTTAATAAATTATTTTTAAATTCTGCAAGCATACATTCCAGCCAAAAAGTAATAATTCTTGTTTCCTTCTGTAAAAGCATCTTTCAGGTTGATATCTACCAATACGAATAGGTAGATACACAGTATATGTTTAATGCAACTTTCAAGTTAAATAATTGTAGAAAAGGCTCATGTTTTAAATACCATCTGCTAATCCTTAGAGCTATTGGACAAATGAGGTCTTTTTTATTTATTTACTGGAATTCTGGGAGCTTTGATGATACTTTTGTCCATTTAATTTACAAAGTATTTTTTTCTTTCAATTTTTAGTCCCAAGGTGTTTTTTTCTTATTAGTTATTTTTTGTGGTTTTGCTTACATTTCTAAGTTCACCAGACAGAAGTGACTTATCCAGAGTTGTAAACTCACACAGGTTTTTTTTTTTCCCCCAATTTGATAATTTTTCCAATTTCCAGGCACCTTTGAGAAATAAATTTAAAAATGCAAAAGATGTATTTGTAGAGCTAATGAGGAATGCAACACAAAAATTCCTTTCTGTTAAATTTCTACAGGCATCTGATGCAATTGAAGAACTACAGCATAGTGTGTCTCTGTTAAAACAACAATTACAAGATTCAGAACGTCAAAGACAGCAACAGCTGAGGGTGAGCCCTGAATTTCCTGCTCAAGAATGACCAGCCCTTTTTACTTTCTCCAGTGATTTGAATGTTTAGACAGCCGTACTAACATGCACTTGTGTATAACATGCATCTTTGTATGTATTTGATTCATAGAAATATATAAATTATCACCTTATGCTTAAAGATTGATTTAAAATGTATAACTAAAAGAGATCGCTGTGTGGGAAAGAGCAGAACTTTCACAGGAACTTTTTGACTGTTTGTTGCAATTCACATGTTAAAATATTATCGATGGACTATAGAGAAGCATGTCAATGAACTACAAATACCTTTTTCCTTTCCTGAACTGCAAACATTTTAAAATAAGTTTCAACCTTTTTTATTTTTCTTGCTATTTAACAATTCAGTTCAATATTCCATCTTCCCACAGACATTTAAATTAATCCTCCTATCTCAGGATAATGAGTTCCACATCTGTATCGTGTATCAATCCTGTTTGAGTTTTGGTGTCTATTTTTCCGCCAATGTCTTTCATTTCACGGTTGATGTGGTAGAGAATGAAAGAAAAAATGTGGTTTGTCTATTTAGAATACACGTCTCTTCCTTTGCAGGATCAAGAATACAAGCTTCAACAAGAAAAACTTCACTTGGAGCGTGTATATGAAAAACAGGTAATGTTTTCATGCACCATCTTATGCACATTTCCAATTTTGTTGTACACAGAAGATGAAGGTATAAATTCTGAAATCGCAAAGTAGTAAATTCTGGAATCCAAGCATGTGTTGGAAAGGCAATTGGACAAATTCAAGGACAAATTTATGTACAGCTAATAAAGTACAGACTTATTGTCTCTGATTCTAGATACACTTCATTATAAAGCACTTTGCAAATTGTCTACACTTTTAGACTTTAAACATAAATAGGTTTCAGATTAAACTTCAAGTTTAGTGATGTTGTATGCTTAACTCATGCAGAGTTTAGTAAGAGGGTGCATTAGATGCCAGTTTAATTGAAAGGATATGTTAATCAAACATGTCATTTCCAAATGTGGCAAATTTATAACATCGAATAATGAATTCTGATCATAGCTACTTGTCACTTGGTAACAACCTTTGCAGCATGAATTGTGGTGAGGTTTTTTTGTTTGAGTTAGTGCCTTCTGCTGACTTGAAGCCAAATACCTTTTTGTTCCAAGATATGTTTCGGTCTAAACCTAGGCTACATTTGTCTTTTTAGTCAAGTCATAGTTTTTATGACGTTGGCCTCAAGAAAAGCCTAGGATTGGAATAATATTGCAGGTCAAAAATAAAAAAATTAGCATAATTTGGATATCTTATAGCTATTGAAGTACAGTGGACATTGATTTAGTGCAATACCTCACTTCCTCTGCAGATAAGTACAGGTTAAATATGGCTGGTAGTGTTTCCAGGCACCAAGTCCAAATGCCATCAACTTGCTCACATCTACACTATAAATCTTTACGATTCTGGGCAGTCAGGTGGATGCACCTGTATTACCTTTCTGCAGTGGTGTCCGTCTTGTGTGGCTCTGGAGTGAGGTTTGAGGATCATTTGGGAGAAGGCATAGCATGGGCTAAGAGCATGTCTGCAATCACTCCACACCATTAAGCACAGTTATTGATGTTGTAACTCTATCAGTAAATAAGAAAGCAGACCCTTTATTTTTAATAGATATTTTTACAGCAGTTTGCCTATTCATAAATTTTAATGTAACTGTGTTTTCGAAATCAAATCTTTGAGAAAGGAGGAGGAAAAAATACATGTGAACAACCTATGGATATAAATCCATAAAATAGTATGGATTGGCCCATAAAATACTAAAACAAGCTTGCCTTCAAGTAAAGGAATCATGAAGTCTCTGGTGCAATCTGTTCACTTAAGAACCTACCCGTTATCTAATAATCTTTATGAGCCTACGGTGGCTATTGCCTGCTAGGATATTTAAACATGAAACAAATAATAGGTAGTAACCCTCAATGTCACTGTTTGATTAAATGTGCTTATCTGCTGAATCAGGAACCAGTTAGGCTAAATGGTTTTACGAGCAAAGGAAACACCTGCTTTTTATAAATAATCTACTGCTTGTTTTCCAAACATTCAGCTGAGCGTAAGAACAGTGACAGATTATTCCTGAGAGCCATTCTTGAGCCAGCTGTTAAATATATACAATTTTACCAGGTTTGGCAATACCTTCTTTACTCTCTGACAGACAACCCATCGGTTTGGAGGCTCTTTCAAACCAACTAAGCATTCAGACTTCCATGGAGTAAATACCTACATGGAGCTGCTTATAGTAGAGAATCTCTGAATTTGTTTTTTTCATTGGACTGTGCTCCTATGCTTCTGACTATATGCTTATTGAAACACGTTTTTCTTTATTGTAGTGACTTAATAGTATGTAACATTGCAAATGGTTGTAGGTGAATAAAGGATTTCCTGTGCTCCCCATCTGGTAAAGAAAGACATGCTTAGTATGTCACATCGACACACTGTTACTTGAGCAATCCTAAAAGCAAAGCAAACTCTTGTACTTAATCTGCCTTTGGCAAAAAATATTATGAAAACCCTTGGTTTGGACCATGCCTGGGAGCTTGCCAAATTCTGAAGCTGCTTTCCTCTCTTGATCCAGAAGCACTAGAGAAAAGAATTCTTCCTAAAAATGTCTACTCCTGGTTAGTGAATTTAGGAAGTGGGAGTCGGGTTTCGTTCAATGTTTTTTGTGACTATATTGCTTTAGAGGGAGAGAAGCAATTTCTCAGATCGCTAGGCTGTGTTCCTTCTGAGGTCTTGAAAGTTGCCATTTTCATTCTGCATCAATTAAATACTAAGAGGAATTAAAATAGTGTTTCAAATTTAAATGGTAACTAAAATACACTGGGAAGAATACAAACATTTAGAGGAGAATTAAAGGGCCTCAAAGTTTTTTTTATAACTGAGTATTTTTAGGATATTTATGTAAGAGGTCTGTTTGTCTCACTGTTGTGTGCAAATGTCTTTTATAATATGTGTGTATAGATAATGCCTGGTGTAATGGCTGTTGCATGGAGGAGGATTACTTGGAAATGCACAGTTTGCTTGGGGAAGTGGAAAGGAAGAGGGATAAGCAGCACGGCTGAGCAAAGGGAAATGGAGAGAGGTGTGGGACCCCGTGATGTTAGACAGTAGCGATCCTCTGCTGTGTTCTGTGGTGATGTTTAGTGATATGGAAGATTTTTATCCTGCAAGATTATTCAAAGTGAACACGTATACTAATGCTGATCTAGGTAAGAGATGACAGGGAAGAGATAGGTAGATGACGCGGTGTCATGGTTTAGCCCCAGTCAGCAACCAGGGACCACACAGCTGCTGTCTCACTCCCGCCCGGTGGGATGGGGGAGAGAATTGGAAGAGTAAAAGTGAGGAAACTCCTGGGTTGAGATAAAGACAGTTTAACATGTAAAGGAAAAGCCGCGCACACAAGCAAAGCAAAAGAAGGAATTCATTCACTGCTTCCCATGGGCAGGCGGGTGCTCAGCCATGCCCAGGACAGCAGGGTTCCATCACGCGTAACGGTGACTTGGGAAGACAAACGCCATCACTCCGAACGTCCCCCCTTCCTCCTTCCCCCAGGTCTATGTGCTGAGCATGACATCACACGGTGTGGGACATCCCTGGGGTCAGCTGGGGTCACTGTCCTGGCTGTGTCCCCTCCTGGCTTCTTGTGCCCCTGGCAGAGCATGGGGAGCTGAAAAAGTCCTTGACTAGTGTGAGCACTGCTTAGCAACAACTAAAACACCTCTGCATTACCACCACTGTTTCCAGCACAAATCCAAATCATAGCCTCGTACTGGCTACTACGAAGAAAATTAACTCTATCCCAGCTGAAACCAGGACGTGGGGGCAGCTTTTTTCTGTTGCGTGAGGATGCAGAGGCTTTCGGGTTGCACTGGGATTGATTTCTTGCCACATCCATTGGCGTGACAGGTGACTTATTCTTCTGGATTCACACTATATTGTAAGCAGCACGTGGTCACAGTTTACTATGGAATAATAATGGTTAGCTAAGATGCTCTATCATTTTAGAGGTGTCTGTGTGCTTTTGTGGGTTTGTTAGTTGTACGCTTACCCAAGAGTGCCATACCACCGCGTTTCCAAGTGGTGTTTTTAATGTCTGGATGCAAAATGGAAAAATGAAAAGTTTTATATAAATGATCCAAGCACTCTGGTTTGATATCACTGGGTCAGAAGTTCATTGGTAGTAAACCACTTTGAGGAAGAGTTTTACTTTTCTCAGGAGTATCTACCTTCAGCTAGCTAATGTCCGAGTATGTATTATTCTAAAGTAATGTTATTTACTATTGTTATGTTTGGCATTTTTATTGTTGTAAGTATTGATAAAAAGTGGTTCACTTTGGGTATTCACGAATTGGTAAGTAGGAACTCTGCACCATAGAGAATACATGCCATCCTTTTAGGCAGATTTCTGTATGCTTTCCTGTTAGCTAAAGAAAATCCAGTTCACTTTTATGTAATTACTGATATTTCTTTATTCTAGACAGTAATGTTCATTTTGAGATGAAAATAGCTCTATTGGCTATATTCTCATACGTCATCTCTGTTAATCCTTATTCTTGAACTTTATGTAATTTTAGAAATACATAGGTGGTTGTCTACATCAGTGCAAAAGAAATATGCAAAATAAATAGTTTTTATAATTAACATTTTTTAAAATCAGACTTTGTTTTAGCTAAAATAACGGGTTTTTTTTTCCTTCAAATGGTAGATACATGGCATCCGGAATGATCTTGATAAAGAAAGAGGGGATGCTCAAAAGAAAATTCGCAAACTGGAAGAGTCTTTGAAGTAAGTGACTATGGAGTAATTGTTGAACGATCCCCAGTTTTTAGGCAAATTTGTTCAATAAACTTACGCTTTGTCTCATCTAACTACCTTCCTATAATTTGTCTGGGTTATATTCCCATTGTAAAGCTGCATCTTCACAGTTCTAGTCAGCCATGAAAATTTAAAAAGTAAAGCAAGAACCAAGCCACCCAAGTTTGTTGACTTTCCAGTGGTAGGAGTAAACCAGGACTGAATGATGGCAGCTGGTCTTGCCCTGTCAAATAAATAAAATGGGCTTCAGTTTAGAATGGACACAGAGTAGGCAAATAATTCAAACTAAAGACTAGTTGCTTTGGACTCTTTTAGAGGAAGGGATACATTTGAAAGATGTATTTATTTAAATTATATTAGTACTTGATTTAGTATATGGTGTTTGTGATTTTTTTTTTCTCCTTTTTAAGATCCATAAATTACAACTTTTAATGTGGATTTTCCTCTTTGATACTGCACTTCTTTGTGTGAATACTTAGTTTTCAAACGTAGCGAGGGCTCAGAGAAATGGCCTGCAGCAAACAGAAGACACTTCGTTAACTAACTTGCAACAGCTTTTTTGCTGACCTTGTACATGCAAAAAGTAATCAGGGCACAACAAGTTTGATGTTTTCTGCGCGAAGGAGTGGTTTACGTACAGCAGATGCACGTATGACAAGATCGACTCTTGTTACGCTGCTTCCATTTTTGACTCTGTAAAATATTATTTCCATACGTTTATCCATTTTAAATTCAAAGTTATGGAAATAGTTTCTAAGGAAAACAGCTTATTCTGAAACAAACCAGAAGTTATTTGCTAAAACTACTCAGTTAAATGTTGCAATGTACCTTATCTAGGCTGATAGAGGCATTGTGAAGATACTTCTATTCAATAAAAGTCACAGGGCTGAAGTCTGTATTCCTTTATTTCTATAATCTCTTAGGTATTTGACATAAATAGAGACTATCTTAAATCACTACAGACATTATTAAAAACTCTAGCTTTTAATCTTTAAATTCCTTACACTGACTATTATTTATAATTTCAGGGAGATTTAATTGTTATCAACTGAATTTAATCTTTTAGTATTTTAACATCTGATTCATTGATAATGTAGTTGCATTAATTATCTTCCGTGGCTTTCACATAACATGTCAGTCTGCACTTATTTATGTTAACAAAATGAGTCTGACTTTACAGTCCACTGGCTGCTCAGAATTGATTCCCCATGTGGGTGCTCTCAGTGCAGAGTAAACATGGTAGTGCTCCACTTCAGGCAAGTATTTGTAAAGTGGGTTAGTGTGCTGTGGATTTTGAACTTACTTTTTAGTTACCAGCACTGTGCTGCGAAGCTCTGTAGATAGCTGAGGAGCTCATAATTCATTTCAGATGTTCTCTAGTGGTAACTAAGCTTAGGTTTAATGTTTGGGTTAGAGTAAGGATTTGAAAGACTAAAGTTTCAAGATCCCAGTCGACTGGTGGATGCTTCAGGGCCCACATATTATGATGATGTTGGCAGAGGCCAGTCCCAACCTTGTGCTTGTGTGAGTGCCCCCTTTAGCCAAAACTGAGGCTCTGGGATCCACGAGCCCGGGAGACTGCATGACACATTAAAAGTATGCCTAGACTATTTCCCCTACAGCCAGTGATTAGTACCTATTCCTGGTTTTCAAAGTGTCTTCTAATATAAGCTACTTCCACTCATGTTGTCCTCTTCCCAGGTTGCTTCCATGTCCTATGGCTCTCTGTTTCTGTTATGCTTTTTTTATTTTTTTGATTCAGGGTGTTGAAAAATAACATAGGGATTTCTAATATTAAATGATATCACCCTCCTAATTTAAAATGGAAAATGTTTTAATTTTGGAGATAGCTTACTCTTTAATAATGAATCTGTACTACTGTTCTTTTGGTTCTGTTATACCAGTGATTTGGGGTTAATTTTAAGATTAGGAATGGAATTAGTAATGCTAATAAGTAATTATTTTGTAATTGAATAGAAAAAATTAGCCTTCACCCTGTTTTTTGCTGGATGGAGAGAGAAGTTGGCAGAATTGTTGGGGTGGTTTGTGCTCCTAAAGATAAAGAAGTTTGTATTTACAGAAATACAGTGCCCTACTCTAAAGCCAGTATATATTCTACTGGCCGGTTCGTTCAGATTTCAGCACCGGTGCAAAACCTCTGTGTCTTGCATCTGTACGTTTCTGGTCATGGATGTGTCAGCGCATGTGAGCGTTAAGAACGAATCCACGTGCGCAGTATAGAGGAACTGCTCATCCTGCAAGGCTGACTTTCTGGAAACCAAGCCCTTCATTTAGTGCTGATGTTTCTGGACAGTATTGAGATTCCACAAGTATGTGTTCATATATGATATGTATGTAAGTAATATGTAAGAGGCAGTAATATTTTTGTCAGAAATGGATGGCTTCCTTATGCCTTTTTTCCTCCCTTGCCGAAAAAATTAGTCCTTTTAACAGTCTCTTGCTATTAATATGAATCCACAAGTTCTAAGACACTTTATTTTTCTGTATTTCTTTGACTATTTGCAGAATCAAATTAAGTAATTACAAGCTAATGCAGACCCAGTGAACCTTTAGAACACAACCTTATCTTCCTTGAGATGGGTGAAAATATAGTTCACCATCTTCGGTAGAAACAATGCCTTGTGGAATTGCAGCTCAGAACCCAGTAGGTACATCAGTGATTTCTCATAAACTGCTTTGATCTGAATGGACTTTGATTCTGAAATGGCCACAGGATTGTATCTTGAGTAGCTCGTCAGCAAACACATACAAAGGGAAGTGGCAGGCATTTTAGTGGGTTTTTTTAATTATTATTTTTCCAGTGGTGTGACAGCGAACAGTGCTATTGCAGTTTCAAACACATCCACACAGGTGCATAATGACAGTGATTTGAGGCATTGTGTGGAATAGTAAAATCCATGTTTCTAAAAGTATATTTCACTTCAAATAAATAGTGTTGCCATAGTCTTAAAACAGAATATCCGTTTACATAGTTTATGCAACGTTGGGTTTTTTAAATTCTTCTGAAGTTTATGGTAGAAATCTCTGTCAAAACCAGATCTTTTGCAAAAGAATTGCTCTAATACTCATAACTATTGGTGGTGACTTGTAGATATAAATTTTATATTTAGTTTAGCAATGCCTGTCATAGACATCACCTAATAGCAAAAGTGACTATAGGAAGTGCTCCAAGGATTTTTCTAGAATGTAATTTAAACTTGCATTTATATAATAACAAAGTATTCTTAAAAAGCTTCTGTGTAATTACCTGAGGGGAAAGGTTGTTTCTCTAATCCCTTTAGTTTGGTTGCATAAAATATGTCATGAGAGTGGGTTACAAATAGGCTAAATCTCTGTGGTTCTTATCTGTTTTATTTTAAGTAGAGGAATAGGAAATAAAAAAGTATAGTTATATTATAATCTGTCACACTACAGACTGAGTTGAATACAACAGAAAAAAATCAAGGAAAAATCTGTTTCCATTTGTGGCTGAAGAAATTACATGAAAAAGAAAGAAAAGGTCTTGCTGACTTTGTCCAACACTGTCATCTTGTGTCTTGCTGTGTGAAATTTGGACACCTAATTATTAAAATTATTTATTTTGCCTCTGCTAATATTTTAATATCTGATTATTTCATAATTTACTAGACTGTAGGGAAATATTTCTCATTTCATTGAAGAACTAAAATATAGAAGCTTAGAGACTTGTGGCAATTTAGGGACTGGAAACAGGCACGGCCTTGATGCCATTTATAAATAGAGGCTGGGACATGTGTGTTAAAGCCTCTTTGACTGTTTTTACTCTTATTTCAATTTCAGTGATCATTTTTGAAGCAACTTTACTTATCTGATTTGCACTTGAGTAATGTTCCAATTGCAGGTGGGAGATTTATGCACTTTTCTGAAGACCTAACACAGAGGTCTAAAGGCCTCTTTTCCACAATAAATAATTGTGTTTTTAAAAATGTGTAAGTATTTAAGCTCCCTTCAGTTTGGACCTGTTCTGCACAGTTTCTGGCTGTGAAGACTTGCTGTGTCTGTAAGTAGCAGTTTTTAGTAAATACACATCCCAATTACTAAACAAAAGCTCTCAAGTTGTATCTAAATTGTTTTCATAAAATGATGCAAGCATTCTGGGCTGTTGATGCTTTAGTCAGATTGATGTGTTGATCACAAATGTTAAATTGTATTTCTTTCCACCAGAAGGTGTACTAAATAATGACCTCTGAAATTAGCCCTGAGAGAACAAGACAAAGTTTAGCCCTCTCACTATAGAATTATTTGAAGGCATATTGAAGGTATTATTTTAAAAAAAAATATCATTTTTTGCTGTTTGTTTTGGCTCCAAAATAGCATTGTAATCGACAGACAAAAGTCTTCCTAGTCATTGCAAAAATTTCAGAAATAATTAGAGTAGTAATTTCGTGAAACACCAGTGTGAGAGTACATGTTCAATAAGGACCTTGGCGGTAAGTGTACACTGCGCTCACAATTTAACGTTCGCAGGGTAGTCATAGCAATGATCCCAAAGCCTTCCCGTGGAAGTGCCACGGTTCTGTGCCAGGTGTTATCTGCAGCCAGCAGAAGTGCATATACTTTAAGGCTGGCCTCGTTTATTTGCTAATAAATAGAGAAACTTAGAACACTGTTGCTTAAGATCAGAGGTGAAAAGCAGAATAGCCATGTGTGTTATTAGTACTTCTATACCCCGTCGGTGTAGGAGGTATAATGGCCAGCTTGACAGGTATCGAGGAGGATATCGGGTGTACAGGAGGAAATGTTTGTTTTACAACATTTAGTTTGAAGTTCATTTATATGTTATTAGAATCATAGAGTCATTTAGGTTGGAAAAGACCCTTAAGATCGAGTCCAACCATAAACTGTAAAAGATATTATTAGTAATAATATATAAAAGCTAAAGATGAAACAATAAAGAAGGGAAGATTTGATTGTATAAGTAAATAGTTATAGTTCCAGCTTTTTTGAAGTGTGAATACAGCATATATTTAGACCACCTTGGTTGTAATGCGGTTTAGGTTTCACCACTTCCATTCTGGAGTCCATAATAGTTTTATGACTGTGCAGACATATAAAGTTTGCCCATCTTGAGATGGAGGTTTTGGACAAAACTATATACATATGTAAGAGTTGAGGCTGTTATCATCTGTCACCTGCATGGAAGTGCAGACCACCTTGGTGCTGCTGGTTTCTCAGGATAATACTTGTGATGGTTCTCCCACACTGGAAATTATTATGGGATCTGATTTAATGCTTTTTGGTTTGTGTGTCTCATACCCAAAATAATATTTCATTATGCTGCTGAAATATAGCTTTTCTCAGTTCTTACTCTTCTGTTCTATGGTGTGATTGAAGGAAACAATTTTTTACAAGTCTTGTTAGGAGAGATGAAGTGTTACCTCTACAGGTGCAGATGTTGTAATTGAACACTGAAGTGTCAAGGAATGCATGCACACAACCTACAGTTAAATGCTTCGTAACATTTTTCCTCTCAGTCTTTGCTGTTTTTTTTAAACCTGCCTATGGAGCCAAATCTCAGCGCTTTGCAAGTGGTGATGATACAGAGCAAATGTTTAGCAGCTGGTTCATTGAAAGTCACTTAATAAAATTGTTTGTTTACATAAGAAACTAGCAACACCTCTCTTCTCCATTGCTTCTCTACCCTTCATCTGAACTTGTTTAAAACTCTTTTGGGGAAGAAAGAGGGGCTCAACTTTCCAGAAACAAGCAAAGCTGCTCCTATCTATTAGCAGATTTGT
Organism: Phalacrocorax carbo; assembly: GCF_963921805.1. Lineage (NCBI taxonomy): Eukaryota > Metazoa > Chordata > Aves > Suliformes > Phalacrocoracidae > Phalacrocorax > Phalacrocorax carbo. The sequence continues at coordinate 6,376,449 of NC_087528.1, forward strand.
ATTTCTACAAGAGCTTCTCAAGCATGCACGTACAGTTTTCACAGTATTTTGTGATTTGGTTCAGATGGTAGACCAAAATGTTTCAGTCTTTTCAACCAATGGCATGGTTTGAAGATGATGCATGTAGATGTTCAGTAAAATACAAAAATAAAAGTACTTGTGTACATGCACGTATTTTCCATAGGAATACTTGGCATGAGAATCAAGGAAAAGAGCTTGATTTCTCATTGGGGATGGTGCCGTACACTCTAGACTTAAGACTTATTTCATTGCTTTTTTGTTATTCCCAATATGATAGCTGTGTTAATCGTTATACCTCCACATGCTGATGCTGGACACTAATATTTCTAGGGACTTTGTCAAGTGTAGTTCAGTGATACAAATATATATATATATATTAAAGTTCAGCTTTTATGTGCAGTACAGTTACTGCTCCTGCAAGATTTTGTTTCACAGAAAGTGTCTGATAAAACTGCTCTGCACTTGTATTTACTAAAACGAGTTGGAAAAATGCTGTTTTGGCAAAGAACTATGGTTTGCCGGTCATTTGGTTACTCTACTCCCTTCTGAATCATTTGTTCCCTACCTGACGTTGTCACAAAATATATGGAGCAATGGAGCTGGAGCTCTTTTCCGGCTTGTCCTGAGGTTTTAAACTTAGTTCTGATACTTGTAAAACCTTAGGAGAATGGCTTTTATATCACACTTACTGAAAAGCAGAAGCTAGTGTCGGTAGGTTCTGCAAGAAGAAGTGTAATTAAAATTGTTGTGCAACTTCAGCCTGAATCTCTGACAAAAGGGATGCCTGGATTGCAGCTACACAGAGGTTCGTTATGTTCCCATCTCCTCTCGTTTTTACAAGCACAAGGCTTAGTCTGGTTTGACTGTGGTGCAGTGGAATGATTTGAGTCTGTGATCCTGTTATCACGCTACCCGCAGTGTGTGTGTAAGTTTTTTTTTCTTTTTCTGAGACTCCTTGCCCGCCCCCAGCAGGCGTTCCGCCTGGCGTTCTCCACGGATCCCCTGGGTTGGTGAAATGGGGACAAGACAAAAATGGGACCAGGGCAAGACGGTCCCTTGCAGAGTCTCCGTTCTACATTTTCCTACAGCGATGGCGGTGTGATGACTCATTTTTCATTGTCTACTTTCTTTGATATACAAAGAGAAGGCCCAGATTTGGCCTGAAAGGCTCATTTTGCTTTGTTCAGAATATGTAAAAATGTACCAAATTTTAGCACCAGAAGTTTTATGTAAAGGTGTCTTAGTCTTTGAGATTGCTAATCTCATGTAAAGTTCCCATGGTGTTTATATGATTTTTCTTTTCTCTGTATTATCATAAAAGGAACAATGTAGAAGAAATAAGGGTATGTAAATCTGAGAGACATAGATGGTATACATAATGCTTCTGAGATAATAAAGAGGGAAACACATGAAGGCAAGGAAAAATAAAGGCTTGAAAATAGATGACAGAAGGAGATATAATACATAGTTAATATGATTTCATTTTGTTTTGCAGGTTACAGTTGCATTATTTGACATTTACTGTTGTGTTGGATCCCAATATTCTGAAAAAAACAAAGCTAAGTTTGGACTTTCAAAGTATACAGGAGTTGTATCTTTAAAAACCTGTCAGTTACAGTGGGTTTTGAGAATTGAATGATACCAAACCGCTTGAGAACTTAGTTTTTAAACAGCTTCTTCAGAATAGTACCGTGTGGATGGTGGTGTATGGACTTGCTGTGGTGGTGGATGTCATAAACGCCATTGCACACAGAGAAGTACAACCGCGTGGTAATCTTCAATACGACGATAAATAAATAAATGGAGTGATAGCTTTAACCACAAGTTGATTTTTTTTTTCCCTTTCTTGCTCCTCAAAGTTGAATCCAGATTCTGAATAATTACTTGTTGTTAATATTTTTAGGATAATTGCCTAAGTGTAGCTGTGTTCCTGTAGTTAATTCCGGTTTTCCTTAAAAATGAAGTACTTGTGTGTGGAGGAATTCTTGTAGGAATGGAAAAGCTATTACTATTTAAAGCCGGAAATAATTAAAGAAATATGAGAAGGCATTGTCTTTAATTCCAAATGTTGCAATAAAGAGCATTGTTAAGGGTTTATAGTCATGCTCGTTGTGTTCATCATTCTCTTTTGTTAAAATGTTTAGTGTTGTCTTGTGGCAACAGTTGCAATACGATGAAAAAAGCAAACTTTGTGATTTAAAACCAGTGGTGATGTCAAGTGGCTGAAGAGTTTGGGTATAATTTTACTCTTTAAAACAGGGCTGTGTGTTTTTGGTGTTGTGTTTTTTTTTTTTTTTTATTCCTCTAAGAGTCAGTGGAAAAACAGCCAGCTGTTCTCCAGTTGGTGCTCTGTTTGAGCATCTGAAACCTTTTAGAGCAAAACCAGTCAAAGTTTCCAGCATATTGTAAACATTCCTTTAGCCCTAGTGAACATGCTGACATAACCCTCACTCTAGGGGGCACAATGTAAAGTATGAACAGGGGACAAAAAAATGTGGTAGCTTTATTTAATAGTCTCACTTAAAAGAAAAAATAGTGTTCTATTAACTATTTACAGCCTTTCATTTTCTTTCACCAGTTTCTTTGGAGACCTACTGGCAATAATGAAATATGTATTTAAAGGAAGCTTCAGTTGTACAGAAAAAAGTAACAGCTCATTTTTAATCCTTGTCTGTGGGACTGCTATGTCACTCAGGATGGTTGTAGAGATATCATATGACACCTTTTTATTGATATCAACTATGAAGATGCTTCAACATAATATATAGCTGGGTGAAATGAAAAGTATTGCTTTGTGAGATGAACAGCATCCATGTCTCATGCTATAACACTTAAGTTAACTGCTGTAAATTGCTATTCTAATAATTAATATAGTTAAGGGCTACAGATTTTGACCTCCCTGAATGAATATAAAAGTAGTTAACACAAATGTCAGAATTGTTCCCTTTTTATTCCAAAAGGCTTCCCTTTTACATAGGCGTATCTTCTAGATTCAGTGCAGTATGTTCCAAGACTATATAGTTCCCAAAACACTGATGAAATGAGAAGACCCTTTGGCTGGCTAAAGAAAGTCTTACAGATGATTGAATTCAATTACTGATTTTTAATAAGCATGAAATGTTTCAGGCTGTCACCTTTTTTGGGTCAGTTAAAAACTATCTACAGAAATAGTACAAGGAGTGACTTTGTTCCTTTTGTTGTTGTTGTTGGATGATTAAAATTGCTAGACTTCAATTACCCTTGGTAATCTTAAGTTTACTTCTGCTTTTTACGTGCTTTGTAGAACTTTCCTCCAGCTTCATCAATAACACAACCTTCTTCGAGGAATTAAATGTGATATGTCAGATAGTACATTTGTGGGGGTGGGGAGGGGAGTGAAAACCCATGTCCACCATACCAGCCCCTTAGAAAGAAGAAATTGATGAGCTGAGTAAATACTCATTATTCCTCAGTTTTGAGTTACTGTGTTGTCCATCCTAAAGTATAATAGTACAATTATTTTAGCCATAAAAATAGTTACCTTAAATATGTTGGGTGACAGAATGAATGCTGTATCCTTGTACCTCCTTGTACTGGCAAGTGATATGCTTGCTTTTTGGATTCTTTACTTGCTTATTCAGAACTGGTATTTGGTAGTGTAGCCATGATTGTCTAAGGGTAGAAGAGAAATAGGTTTGGTGGGAAATAATTTATTTTCTTAAAGGCTTTTTGTCCCAGGGTATTTTTATCAGCACCTCTTTGAAATAATAAATCTGGCATGCTTCAAGCTGAAGTAATTAGTTAGATGTTTCATTTAGAATTCTGTACTGGCAAAATTTGAGACAGTCTTAATACTGTTATTTCATCCTTGTCGTCTTTGATTTGCCAACTGCTGTTGGCTGTGCCACTCATAACACATCTTGGGCTGTTCTTTGGTAGTATTAAGTGATTCTTCTTGCCTGGCTCTCCTCCTCTGCTCGGTGATCTCTCCTGTACTTTGTCCTTCAGATAGTTTAGTTTATTTGCCTCCAGCTTTCTGTGCCACAGCACTGTTCTCTGATCCCTATCTTTTCCTTCTTTGCACCTCTTCTGGGTATCTCATGAATCTATTTACTCTCTGTGCTGCTGACTTTATGGTCCACCTTTTAATTACAAGTCTTGTCTCCTTTTATCTAAGCCATTATCTACACCTGTCTCTCTAATTCTCCTCTCCATCTTCTCCTTGTTGAGGTTTAGCTGTCATCTCAGCACGTAAAAGCCATGACTATTAATCTCTGTTCTAATCCTCCTCTCTTGATAACTGAGCCTCTGTGGCCTTTCGTATATGTGGTGTATCTAAATCTTGTAGACAGTTTCTGCAGTGTTGAGCAAAATTATAACATTTTCCTTTCCAGCCACATTTACAACACTTACCCAGCCTTTTAACCCACATCTCATTCATCATTTTGCAGTTGCTGTTTTATGCTGTTTGCAAAGCACCTAGCACAACAGTACCCTGTCGTTATTATAATGAGAAATAGTTATGATCATTATTATGTGCTTAACCGATGTCTAGTTAATTTGTGAGCCATTAATTTTGAAAGTAATGCCTTATTCTTCTTATTTCCCAGAAGTGTGATATACACACACGGAATATTATTTAGTCTAAATTCATTAACAGCTTTAAGTAGTGGTTTAGTTTGTTAATGTTATCTCATGATTTATTTAAAACATAAATATGTAGTTTAAAATAGTAATTGTATTGTAAATGTCATTCATTGTTATAGCTTACTTGAAGGAATGCAGACCAGCTTTTTGATGTTAACATCTCAAATTATGCAAACTGTGAACAACTTATAAGTGGATTTGTGCTTTTTCTCATAAAGACAAGCTCATCTTATCCCTTAAAAATCAGGGAACGAAAGATAAAATTGTTCTCTACTTTACATTTTTGGCTTTATTTCTTTGAAATGATGAAACAAGTTAGAATGCTTTCTAACAACTTCGAAATATTGAAGTGCCCAGGGACATGATAGGGATGATGTTTTGAAGGCAATAAATATTTCAGCTTCACATTTCAGTCTTTCTTCTTCGTTCCTTTGATCTGGCTTTGGTTTAGTTATCATTCCGCTTGAATGACTTCACACTGTCTTTCTTCCTCTCCACACCAAAAAGAAGTGTTCTGCACATATTCCATATGTCTGGGCGTTCGTGTCGTAGGAGAACCCTCGTTGTTCCTCATTGTTCGCTGGTAATAACCGCCTCTACAGCGAGATACTCTAACCACAGCTAAGACGGGTGCATTTAGGCCCAATATGTAATTTACACAGAAAGCTGTTACTTAACTGTCACTGTTTATTAAAAATAGTAGAGCAGAAGTAAAATTGGGGGTTTTGTGTATTTCAGAGAATTGTTATTACTACTGAAGTGTTTTTCTGTAACACTAAACTAAACCAGTAACCCCTTCTTTCTACAAATACATGATACTTTAGGCCTTAATACATTATTATGTAGTTGAAATAGTCTGCATTCTGGAAGTTAGATTAGAAGGACTGTTGGGTGGAGTGGTTTTTAATGGTTATCGCACCCAGCTAAAAAGTGGTGTCATGGGTCTCGCATTTGGCTATCAATCAATAAACTGCTGCTTTCATGTGGAGTTCTGCCAGTATCAGGGCACCTCCGTGCCCTCAGAGCACCTCAGAGGGTCTCTGAGATGAGGAGCAAGATCGTGGCATCACTTATAAAAGACTTAGTATATGGAAACATATGTGTCCGTACACTGGATGAGTACTTACGTCTGTAACTTATATACAAGCGATGCTGAGGTAGATTTCCTGAATTTTGTTTTTGCATGGGCAGATCATTCATGTTTTGACAGTGGTTATGTTTTTAGCTACTCAGTATCCTGGGTATTATGTTGTCTAGCGAGCTGTCTCCTCCTTTGGGAACATGTGTTTCTATAGGGCTTTTTAAAATCTAAATTGACTATATAAATGGTGATCATGGATTTTGTTTCAGCATAGGTTAGTAAAGAGTAAATTTTTTTCTTGAGTCAACAAACAAAAAGGAAAGCTGCTTAGAAACAAACTCAGCAATATCCTCCTTCAGCTGCCTTCCAGCAAGTCAATAGTTTGCAGTTTGGTGGGGTAGTGAAGCAGTTTTCCCTCAGAAGTATTAATGTTTGGGGAAGAGAAGGAATGGGCAAAACCTTGTGTGTACAGCAGATCTAAATACATAGGGTCAGTGCATATATGTAATGTGGGATCATCAAGGTAATCAGTAGGAGAACCTGGCCTCCGAGCAGGTCACTGGTTGAAGATCTTGGCTTCATCAGTGGGACTGAAGGCTCAGCCATTACTCTGCTTTTCTGTGCCTCAACCTTACAGAGCAAGATTAATTTTTATCCACAGGCATAAAACCAGAGTCATACTAACCTGTGATAGATAAGAGTGAAGCCTCTCCCGCTTGTGGAGTCCATCAGAATCTAAGTTTCAGAAGCTTATTCAGCCTGGTATAGTTTTTATAAGAAAACATCAGGATATTCACAGTCTAGTTATTTTTCATCACTGAGAAACTCTCTGAACTACGCACAGGGCGCTTGTGCACAGATTTGGTAATGAGATGTGAAACTTGCTGTCCACAGAAGTTGTCCACATGTGGCTCATGGAGGTACACATTTTGTACATCTGTATGCTTACATGCCGTCTAAAATCTTCTAATTTATTGAAGAGGCTGTGACCGAGACAGGTGCATCCCTGTTCTTGTTTGCTGTTGGTCAGCCCTAGCTTTCGTACAGGGAATGGTGGGAACCTTGCAAGTGCCAATGCTGGTTCATACCGCATTTGCTGGGACATCTTGAGTTTATTTCACCTCTCATGTAAATCACTGGATTGCCCTGTGTTTCATTAACTTGACTTGCAATGCTGTAATGTCTTACTGTGTTTACTTGTTACCTCTTGGAAGTCATTTTATGAAGCAAGGAAAATATTTATGATTAAGCATGAAGAGGAAGAGTGTAAGATGTTTATATTTTCCATTTATCAGTGCACTTCAGAGTGCTGCTTTCTGAAATTGCAATTCTGGACTTCATAGTCAACTTCCACTGAGATGGTTTGTGCTGTATAAGATTGCTAATTCTATTGCCGTATCCTTTATATGCTGAAACAAGAGGAATTTGCTGCTTTTTAAATTGGGGCCAAAGAGTAAATTCACCCTATTTTTATATTCCAGCCGGCTCAGCTTTAGGGGATTTAAGTGATATACTTGTATTGTATTCGGCCCCCACAACTAGTCCAACTGAAAAAAATAATCTTCAAAGTGAATATTTTAGTGCTTCATGCAAGGCACATTGCTCAGTGTCTTGGGAAGAAAAAGTAGAGCTTTTCCTATATTTGTGAACCATGGTCATTGTTGTAAATGTTTTCTAAGCTTCTGTACAAATCTTAACTGCACAAAAAGTAGAGCTAGCTCACACATCCTTAAATGAAGTTTTATTCCTGGTTGTAATGAGCTGTTGCATCTATTAATGGGATTAAGTCCTTAAAGGTAAGGAAGGTGCATAAAACCAGATTCTTAAAAGTTTACATCATAATATTTCCAAGTAAAAATATATTCCTTGGGAAGAAGATGTAAAAAATTTGGAGGCTCACTAGCAGCACGAGGACTGGCATCTTGTCCTTTTACATTTACATTTGTTGCATTTCCATCTGATTGGACCAAAAATGTTGTTCCAATGTCTCCTGACACTTATCAGTGTGTATATGTTTGAACAGGCTTCGGGTTTTGGTTTTGTTTCCAGCATGGGTCGGAAGTATTAGATGTATTTTGCAGGGAGGGAGACTTGTTACGCAGTGCCCATAACTGAATTAAGGATCTTTGGGAGGAGAAGTTGAGGTTTCCTCTCTCAGTGTTTCCTCCAAGGTGACACATGTGGACAGTGCTCTGCTGGTGGATTGTGCTGCTCCCGGCTCCCATCTTCTGTATCAGGGTGTTGTGCCGAACGTAGCTCTTGGAAGATAGTTCATCCTCTCATATATTCTTTCTTGTGAACTGCTGGTAGTTTTTATCGTGGGAGTGGGGAATGATGTGCTCACTGTAATTCAGTATCAAACAGCTATTAACTGAAAAACTTCTATATTCGGCAGCTCCCTAGTACGTGGGTTTCAAGGGGATAATTGAGCCAAATGCCGTTGCAGCTAGAGCTGGCGCAGAACTAGCTCATCAGTTTGTATCATTTTTAGCTCTGGAGACGTCGCTGGTGTGCCCGTTCCGAGTGTCTGAGGATTTTTATACTTGAAATTTTGATCTTTTGGATCCTCTGCAGTAGAAATCTGAATCCTAAACACTCTTTTTGCCAGTTGAATGTAGATGGGGAAAAAAAAAAAAAAAAAGGATTATTTTGTTGTTGGGACTTTTTGCTGTGTAATTTTTATTCTTTATTTTACATGTCTTGTAAATGAATGGAGACTGTGGTAACTTAGATTAATGTACAGATATGCTTCCGCCTCAAAGGAGTTTAGAAAGTGGAATGGCTATGACAGTAGAAATAAAAGATACCTGTGTAGGGGTGACGGAAGCGCTCTAGCAAATTTGAAGAAAATTTGCACACACTCTGCTATGAACACAAAACCAAAAATGTGATACAGGGTTTTGTTCTGTTTTGCTCCAGTTTCTGCTGGGTAAGAAAGGTATTTTCTTTCCTCTGTTAGGAAACTAGTAGTCTCCTCATGTCTCAGTTATTCCATCAGCTGTGAGTCGGGCACCAAAATAAATTTTTAAAAAATATATATAATGAAAAAACTGTAAAAGTAAACAGTAATATACTTATCCAGGGCTTGTGGCATTTCTTTGATCTCTTTGCTAATAGAATTACCCTGCTCTCCTACATCGCAAACAGACACTTTGTGAAGATGTAGGATTATGTTCTTTGTCCCATTGTCAGAGTCTGGTATGAAAACCACAGAAGAGGATATGAATACTGTAACTTTGGGATTGGCAGCTTCCTGACCTTTATAAAAGGCTTGCTCAGTGCTGCAATAGCTAGTTCAGTGTTGGCAAGGTGACAGACTAGATGAATTAGCTGGTCTTTTCCATCTCTTATGTGTCAGATTCTTGGTTTTATATGGAAATAAGTTCTGTCAAAATGGGAAATTGATCATGAGGTACTTCCTCTGCCTGTAAAATGAAAATGTCAACCACAGGTCTGTTTGAATGTGTCTTCTGTTACCAACCGCTGGCAGAGCCAGCTTTGGCCATCGATAGCATCATTGTGTTCCCCTCTGGTTTAACACAGCCAGGCAACTCCGCTGACCTGCGGTAATAGAGGTGCGTAGCAGAAAGTTAATAATGCTGCCGGATTGTTTTCTATGTGAGGACTCACATCAAAATTTCTTAAATATTTACTAGTTATCACAGTTTTTGTCTGGAATGTGTCAATATGGTAGATGTGTCTATTTTTATAGATGTTTGTATATATGTGCATGCACATGTATAGTTATACATGCATTACTATTTATATACTATGACGTCTTAAGAAACCCAAACCAATTTCTGTATATGTATTGACATTAATATGTCAAATAGTAGGCTGTTAATATGAAATATCTTTGCATAAAGATTTAACATCTGTTAATACTCCAAAGGCTGAATAGTTATTACAGCATTATGGGTTTCTAATAGATTAAGAAGGTACCATATGTCACGCATTACCCTGCTTTGCATTTAGATATATGCCAAGCAGTGAATAATCCTGCATCTCGTCTGAGCAAAGATGGCACTGGGATAATTTTTTTGTTTGTTTTTAATGGGAGAAGATGATCATGCTAGAAGGAATTCATTTAAATATTGGGGGGGGGCAATATACTTTTAAAGGTGAGATCAAAAAAGGGGGGTTATACAGCGGGTAGTAAAACATTCAACTCATGCAGACTTTGAAGACGGAGGCATTGTCGTAAGCTACGAACGCCATGTTTAGGTGTGCGAAATTCAATGAGAGAAAGCGAAAATAACTCTAGCCTTCTATTCCCTTCTTCAAAGTATTGCTAAGGGAAGTTTGGCAGAAGCTGGGACAGGAAATTGAAATCTGAATACTATTTTAAACTGATAGGGTTAAAGGCCTCTCTTTTACACTAGCACACTTGTTCTTTTATTTGATACTTGAACTCTGAAAATTTTCTGTGACTTTCTAGGGAGAAGGAGGAGCAGCTGACTCGGGTGACAGAGGTACAGAGGCTGCAGGCCCAGCAGGCAGATGCTGCCCTGGAGGAGTTTAAGCGGCAGGTGGAGCTGAACTCAGAAAAAGTCTATGCTGAAATGAAACAGCAGGTGAGAAGGTCACAATGCCAGCCTTTCTGAAACTCTGTCTCAGTAGGATAGCATATTCTGATCTTATAATGCCAGAAACATGCTTCACTTGAGAGTGCTACATCAAAATCTTTCAGAATGTAGTGTCTTTGCTAGCAAGTCAAAAAGGGATGTTAGCAGATGTTTCATCTTTCTAACAAAGCCAGAATTGTCATTGTTATAAAGATATCTGCGGTTATGATACTGATTAGGGATTTTTCAGGAGTGAGAGTATAAAGCGTTAGTTTATATACCCCTATGGAATAGCGTTTGTAATTTTCCACTTAAATGTGTGTCTCTTCCTACTCTTTTCAGAACGACTCTGTCTTCCGTTAATGAGGTCTTGTAATCAGTTTGAGCCTAAACAGGGACAGAACCATTGTGGCTGCTGGCAGGCATGTGCAGAGGACAGAAAAATCCCTGTTTCTGTCCCTGAAAATTAGTAGCAGGAATTTCAGTAGAACGACTTTAGTGTCTTAAATTCCTTATGGGGCAAACAGTAGTTAAACTTGTTGTCATTGGGATTTTACAAATGCGGCACAATGAGTGAAATAAGGAGCAAGTGACAGGTGATCAAAAAGAAGGGCAGAGAAGGGAGTAACTTGCTCATGTGGTTGAAATCTCTTAAAATATTTCAAGCTTGTAATTCCACCTGACCGTATACGCAGTTTTCCAGCCTCCCCTATTATAACCAAAGCTCGCTGTTGACAGTAGGATGCTGCAATCTGATATTGTTGTGGGTTTCTAAGGATGCTGGTTTATAATTTAACAAGTTCTCTCTTTGTTGTTCTCGTGAAGTGTTTTTCTGAAAATCTTCAACTAAAGCGAGAAGGTAAGGCAGGCATTGTTGGTATTTTTAAGACTCATGCAGATAGCAAATACTAGAATTTGGAAATATAAAAGGCAAGAACAAACTTCTAAAAGCAAGATTTGTTCTGCAAACAAGACCTATCAGGACAATACAACAAATCCTACAACTTCAATCTGACATTTTCTGTGCTGTGAGACTCTTCTCCAACTTCTTCATGATGACTTAAAGTAATATCTTACCTCCGCTCCATGAGGGCTATAGTCTAATTCTCGAAACACTAATAATAGTTTCATTCACTTAAAAAACCCCAGCAAAAAAAAAAAAAATCCAAAACAAAAAAGAAACACGCAAAAGAATTTGGAAAACTTAAAGGTAATTGTAATTTAAAAATGACTGAAAATGTCTTTTAGAATATTTCTGTGGGAAATTTTGAAAATAAATTTTGCTGTACTCCAAGAATCAGCCATGGGTTTATTCTGTCCCTACTTGCATGCTAAAGTGTAGAGACAGTACCTGAGATTGTACGATTGAGCAGTACTGTTCTACAGGAAGTAAGGTTCAAGGAAATACATCAAAGAAGCACTACTGAAGCCGTCTTCATAGCTTTGTCCTTTCTCATTCTTCTGCACACGCATACTCTTTAGATAAATCACCTGTTAGATTGTCACATGTTGGGTAATTCTTGGTTTTTGTGATGAGGTGGAACTTCTTACTTGTAAAACAAAGACTGTAGTGGCTATAGCAACACTGCACTTTTAACTACACTAGAAATATTGGGCTTCTAAAACCATTTTTTGGGGTGTGGTAAAGTTAATTATGGAGATAAGTAGGATGGGGCCTGGCATTTTCAGTTCTTGTAATCGATATTTGATTCATTAGTTGGGCTCTGTGATTTTTTTTTTTTCCCTCTGCTTCCTATTTTGTCAAGCTTATGCTTATTAAGAGTCACCTGATGCCCATTGGTGGGCGAGTGGTACATTTCTGACTGTAAGATCTGCAATTTTCCTAATAATAACTTAGCAGAAAGAGAAACAATACATAGACTCTGTTACGGTACCTTAGATCTAGTGTTTCCTGGGTTTGGCAAATAATGATCAAGAGCCTTCATTGCACTTGTAGGAAGTATACTAATGTGACCTAATGACAAAAGCACAAAAGCCAGTAGAGTTAAAGTATCTTTGCATATGGTTTTAGTATCTCACTTTTTAGAAGGTTTTCATTCTCTTAAAAATAAAATTCCTTTAATAAAGTAACAAGATCTTCTGTTTTTCTGGCTTTTATTGAGCTGAATAAAATATGGCTACGGACATGCAATTTGAGTAAGTTCGGAGGCTGAAGAAATTATTCATAAAATATTTAAGTGCCTTTTCTCAATAGCAGGTAGTACAAGTGAGGTTCAAGAGCTACTGGAAGAATAACTTGTTCCTTTCTATTTTATTTTTCCGCTTTCTATCTGGCCAACTATTCCTAGCCCTATATCTTCCTCTCTTGCTGCAGTATTTTCTAATAAAATGCTTTTCCCACTCTGAGTACTGTCTTTTCTCCTCTTTCCCTGGCTTCGAAGTGATGTCCGGGCCAATTGGCAGAGACATTTGTTGAAGACAGAGCACTCCCTCAGGCCAAACAGGATTTTGGCTTGTAGTTCAGGAATTCATGCGTTTCTTCTTTTGGTACAGCAGATGGACTTGTGGCAGCGCTGGTCCTCCTGACAGCTACACCCCTTTTCTGTCTTTTTTAGGGAGACAGTTTATTTGCTGCTTGTGTTGGGATCTAGATCTAGAAGTAATTGATGAATGTGCACTGCAGCGTAGTACTGTGTGTGTGTGTATATATATGCTCCCCTGGAAACAGGCCCGATGTACAGCTAGCAGTTGTGCTTTTGATACAAAAGCCTTTGTTAATTGCGTTATGAAATTGCTTCCTTGATGCTGTGTGCTGGAATCTGTGGGACTCATTATTCATAGGCGATGACTATCTTCAGAGAACTTTACTTGCAGCCAAAGAATTCTCTTTTAAGTTATTTTACTGATTTAATGTAAACTTACTTCAAATGTGTAGTTTGTGCACTGACTCACACATGATTTCCCTTGAATTTCCGCAGGCAGTATTTTTAGGTGAAATATATTTGAGTCTTAAATATGTCTAGAAAAAATGTTCACTTAATTTTGATGGGGTGCTCATCACTGTCAAGTGGAAAACTGAGTCAATACTTTGTAATCAGGGAGTGGCGCGGTGTAGGTGATCGTTATATCCTTAAGTAACTAATAATCCGGTACTCACTGAACATTAATTTTCACTCCATACAAATAGTGTTATTATCATTCTCAGCAAGTTATATTCATGTCTTTGATGGTTTGCAAACAAATGTAGAAATGTCAGGACGTTTCAAGCTATGCCTTTTTTTTAAAAAATAAATTAAATATTCCCTTTCTTTTACCACGTAGATGGAAAAGGTTGAAGCAGATCTAAGCAGATCAAAATCGCTCCGGGAAAAGCAATCCAAAGAATTCTCCTGGCAATTGGAAGAGCTCAAGCAAAGATACGAGCAACAGGTAAGTTGGTTTGCTGCTTTGGGTGGAGGGGAGGAGAGTCGTCTTCTCACACAGGTGTAGGTCTGTTCCTGTGGCTGGCTTAATCCTGTTCCTGCTGTGCGTTGCTGTTCTTTGTATAAAGGCAAAATTCATAGGTATTGCGGAGTTTATGCAATGGGGGTGGAGGGGGAAGAGCCTACACAGAAAATATTTTTGTTTCCTCTTTGCAGTCCTTTGTACCTCTGACTCTTTCAGGTTGTTTCCCAGGCCTACAGGTGGCAACACCTATTTTCATAATGGCCAGATGAAATTATTTAATGTGTTATCTGTTTTTCTTCTTGTCAAGAAACAGTGTTTTATTCTTTTTTTATCATTTTTTTAACAGTGGGAGTGTTCATATGAATGCTTGTTTTGGCCCACTGATAGTGATGTTCTTTAATGTAATTTCAGGGTTGGGAAATATTCAGGAAACGTTTGGGTGGAGACAAGAAAGTTGAGTTCAGTAGCGTTGCGAAGTGTAAAGGGAAAAAACAGAAATGGAAGCAGAGAAATTATCGCATGACATAGACTCAAGAGCTATGCAGCTGAAACAGCCCATCGAACACTTGCGTAAGGTGGTACTTTGTCATGAAACTAAAAGGGTGTCTGTTTGGTAACACCTGTTAAAGGATAGAAAAAAAAATTGTTAGCAGTGATACAGTTAGTCCATACGCTTGAGGTTGTCTCTTATCAATGCTTTTGCATGAATGTAAGTTTACATTTCCATCAGGGAAATGTGGTTTCATTTCTGTTTATTTTCTGTGCTGGTAAGAGGATGAAATACTGCAGTTGGCTTGTGGTACAAGACCTGCTCTGGTCCATCTGGAAGGGGCATTTTCAACTAATTAAGGAACAGGATCACTTTGGTAGGTGTTGAGAGAGACCTTCGCCTGTGCTTGGGAGGAACAATAGTGTTTTGGGCATGGCGCTCAGCCTAGATTTGAATCGAAGGGAGTTGTTGGTTCTGACCGAAGTATTTTCCTTATCCTCGCTCAGAATTGTCAGCGTTACTGCTTGTGTTGTCACCTGACCAAGGGTGAGAAGCTGTCCCGAGCAATAGGTGCATCTCCAGAGGCGTTTTGTTTTACTGGGTGATATTATTTATGATTCTTCTATTTAAGGATTCAGGAACAGTCCAGGTTACAGAGATATTGGGAGGTTTTGTTTCGTGGGTTTTGTCTTGCGGATGACCTCACTTGCTAAAAGAACAGTAAGAATTCTACCTCTCTGCCATGATTTAGTATGATCTCTGGAATAAAGGGTAGAAAGCACAAATGCAGTCACTACTGTGTAATCATGGCAGTGGACTTTCTTCAAATGATTTATTCACATGAAAGCCATTGCAACCATTGCTTGCATTAAAGGTGAGGAAGTTTGATGTGTCGTTTAAAGGACGTACTGAAGGGAGGATGATGGGAAGCGTTGGGGTTATTTTTTGTGAAATCTTATATTCACACCATTTTAGTGATATGGTTGGTTCACTTTTTTCTTTACAGTTCTCATAATTTGCGGTGCATCTTTAAAGTCCAAAGTAAGCATTTATTCAAAGATTTTGTTCCCAGGTTTAGGAACATGATCTATAGAGATAAGTACGAATCTGAATTTCATCAGAGGTTATGACAATCCTGTTCCTACCTACAAATGGTAATTTTCTTACTCTGTATACCCGGCAAGAGCTACCAAGCCATTGACACAATCTTCTGCCAAATAACCTGCTGGTTTTGCACATTAAAGGAAAATGATAATGCCTAGTAGTGGTTTATTTTTTTGTTTTCTTATATCATCGTGCCTATTATATTCAGACCTTTTGGAGACTGGATCAAAAAAAAAAAAAAGGAAATTAATGTGTTACTTAACTTTTTTGGTGAATCTTTTACATTGGTGTTCTGTAACAATGTTGATCATATGGTAAACATCAGTGAAAGCATTTTCCACTAAGAGGAGGTGCTTCCTGCTTCACTTTTATTTAGGATAACTAGTTTTTACTGTAAGAAAGAACAGCTAGGCTTTATGAAACATCACTAAAACCCAAGAAAAGAGTTTCAGCACTGAACAGCTAAACAATGAGAGCCTCAGAAGAATTTTCAGAGGAATCCTCTTTATGCCCTTTTTAAAAAATTATTTCTCTTCATACTTCATTTGGAATGTTCTTTGAAAGCTTGCGAACATGAAAGATATGCGACCCTTCCTGCAGATTGCAATGGGTTATCACTGGAAACTACATTCTTTTTGTATTGTCATTTCTGCAGTACAAAGCTCCTTCAGTCCAGCCACAGAGTGGTATGAGCTCAGTTCTTCCACTCTTAAAATTTCCTGTCAGTAGTTCCAACTTCTGTTTCTCTGTATTACTCTCTATTTATGCTTCAGAACTTCTAAACCATTTTTAAAGCAGACTTTTCCTTGCCTTGTTTTACTGCATATTTCTTTGGTGGTTGCTTGGGGAGAAATAGACTGACTTAAACTTTAAATAGAGCAGTAAATTAGAATTGGTGGTGCATTTCAGCAGGGCTCTAGCAGACTTCCAGTCGGGAAATAGACACCAACCAAAACCCGGATACTTCAGTTACCTGAGAAACGTAGTAATTGCTTTGAGATGTTCTGCCTCAAGTGGCTGATTCTAATTGTCAAATGGAATTTATACACAAAGGGAAAGAAAATTGACCTTCAGATACATTTTGTGTAGGTTGGCATGGTGAGTGGCAGAGGTAGCACGGGCAGCATACCAGCCAATTCAGTTGCCCATAAATTTAATCAAGTTGGTAATGAAGAACCAAATGAACTGATGTGTTACCCAGTTCTCCAACCTGAGACACATCGCGGAAGAGTAGGAGCTTGAGAGCTGTGGTTTTACCTCTCTGCGCTGCATGAAAAGTTGCCTGTGCTTCACAGTATTCTCCTTGAATTTTGATTTCAGAGAGGTTACTGGTATGAACGTGGGCTGTTGGTGTTGGGGCTGAAAGATTGCTCTGCCTACAGATTAGGTATACTGATATATTTATATATTGATATTTAAATGATATTTATATCAATAAATAACCTGATATATAGAGATATATACTTTTTTTTTATTTTCCTTGAAAAAGAAATAGAAAAAAAACCATACAAAACTGTGGCAGTTAATATTTTGTTAATGGATTCAAATGCATTTGAAAAGTTAATAAAGCAAAGACAAAATTTGGGATCTTGCAGTATTTGGTTTCAGCTGTCATGTGTCACTCCTGGTTCCAGCTTCATCTGATTCAGTGCCACTTTCTTTTGAAGTATCCACTGAGAACACTCTTAGAAACTGGTGGCTTTTTTTTCTTTAAATATACTTTAGCTCAACTTTGTTCTACTTGCAGCTGTTAGATTTGAAAGTATATTTTGAAGAAAAAAATAACTCCAGCAGCACCACGGTTCCTATCTGCCGGGAGCAGCTGCTTTCGGCACTTCAAAGCCAGTGGACACCACAGTGAAGGCCTCAGCCTTTCCTGCCTTTGAAATGGTTGCAGTATCTATAGTCAGGCTTTATGGCACCGTCAGCACAGGAAAAAAGGTTGTTTGGGTTTTTTCACCCCCCCCCTTTTTCTCTCTCCCCCCCCACCCCCCCCCAACTTTCTAATTACGTCCTCAGTTTAGCTCAGAATACCTGGGAAGTGTTTCGGCTGGAATCATTTTCCACAAGCCCAAATGTTTGAAAGAGCATGTGCCCAAACTCTACAGTAACGGATTTAAGGCAGGCAAATTTGACAGAAAAGTTAATGAGTTTGCTTTTTTCCCATATCCAGTCGGCTGTGCACTTTCTGAGAGCTCCTCCCTTGGGGCAAGCTGTAGTAGCCCAGCAGAGCGCTCGTGGTGGAGCAGGGCTTCATGCAGGGACTTTTTCAGCAGAGTCAAGCATGTACTTACCTTCATTTCAAGCAGATTTTCATAAATTGTCATGAGTGGAACACTTTCAGTGAACTTCTGAAGATCTTAACGTTTAAATGACATTAGCTTGTCCTTTTTTTAAAAAAAAGTACAATAATAGATCACTATGATCACTGTTAAACCCATTTTTTGCTATAAAGAGTTACTGTAGTGCTATGACTGAGTGAAAAAAAATTGAGGTGCAAGATTAGTAGGAGAGCCAAAGTCTATGAAATTTCATTTTCCTAGCAGGGAGCACGAACTATGAAAAAGTTGAATTATTGTGGTAGCACGATGACGTTACTTGCTGAGTTATGGATATACTGTCTGAGATCAGATGCCAACCTGAATGTATAAATAAGCCTTTTGTTTTGGTTCATCTTTTCTTTAATGGTGTTTATTCCATTTTAAAATAATAATTATTCATGCCTCCACAGCAAAGTGGAAAGCTATTACGTGATAGCTGAAGAATCTCTCCGTATCTCAGGAAATCCTTTCTTGCTACATTTATTGTTGGGTTCTGACTTCTGTAAAACTCGTGAAGGAGTAATTAGAGTTGTCCTCTTGTCCTATTTAGCCAAATAGGAAAGAAACAGGAGACCTTCTGAAATATTTTAACATGATTTCAAAGTGATTTTGTTAAACACCCAGTAAAGATGAGAGAAGTAGCCTACGCTTTTAAGTTGAGAGCAAGACAAAGACGTGGTTGAGCTTAAATATGCCTTTTAATATTAAAGAAAAAGAGGTAAAGAAGTGCAGAATCAGCTGGTTAAAAGTGAAAAAAGCATGGCTGTAATCTTACGTGCCAGCAGCAAGGACAAGTATCCAAGGTAGTGTTGGGAAATTGTTCTTGTTTTAGCCATGTGCTGGAGCAGAGGAACATATTAGGAGCAGAGGAGGAATATTCCTTAGATCTTTATGTATGTCTTTTATATCTTTCTAATGAGGTTAATTTAAAGAAAAGAGTGAGGTTATCTCAGGTAAAATATGAATTTTATAATCACAACCATTGGTTTTATACGTAAGTGTATACATTTAAAACCAAACATCTTATTCAGTGCTAGCCTAATGTTAAGATTCCAAGCACAATCTCATGCTCAGTTGCTTGGAAATATTCTAAAGCGTTATTTAGTTTAACATCTAATGGTTGGGCATCTCCTGGGATATTTTTTAACTGTTCAACTTTGTGCCAAGAGATTTCACCAGTGTTTGGATTATAAAGGCTGAGATGACGTTGTTTTGATTTTGCTTAAAATTGTAGTGATAATTCCTTGAAATGCTAGAGGTGTAGGGTATTTTTGACCTGGGTCTGTTTTTTATCTGAAGGTAGGGTATTTTTGACCTGGGTCTGGTTTTTTTTATTTTTCTCCTGAAGATCCACTCAAGTGTATGTAGGTAATAAACATTGCTTACTTCAGATGTTCAGGAGTTCAGCAGCTAAATGTTCTGAAGAGTCTTCCTGAGAATTTCCATGTCCTCTCTGGGAAATGGAGCCAGAACAGTTTGTGTATAAGAGAGTGGTGTGAAGGCTGTGACCTTGTGAGAAGGGGGAAAATACAGCGTAGGTAAGGAATAGAAGTAAAAAGTGAGGATTAAGCATTAAACCAAGAAACTGCTGTGACTTGGTGGTGGGTCTGGCAAGGAAGCTCCTCAGGGAAAATAAGTACTGTCTGTGAAAAGAATTTGTGAGTGGCTGTGAAAAGCCTGTGCAATGGAGCCTAGAGCTATTTAGGCTGAGAAATGTCATTTAGTCCCATGGATCAGGAGCACTGGAGAGGCAAGTCCTGCAAAAGGGGTCAGTTGGAGAGGCGGCATGAGCTGAAGAGTCCATTGAGCACGAGTTGGCTCTCCAGGAGCCAGCATTCCTTATTACCTCCTGCTTTAACCATGGCCAATCTGCCTTTCTAAGGAAGGAAGCAGGGAGGATAGATGCTGCTTCTACATTGCATGCGTTGAGTTTACAGTCCCAAAACCAACCTTACCATGTTTATTTGGCATATTACTTTTAGCTCAATTGATCTTCCAGCAGATTGTCTTCTCTTCAGAACTACTGCAAACATCATCAGTCCTATCACAAGGCACAACCCTTGTATGTTCACCTTAAACTCTGACTCCAGTGCCATGCCGAAGCCTTCAGAGGCATCCAGCCGGACACACTAATAGGGATAATAAGCTTGACATTCAGCTTGTTTTGTCCCCGTACTTTTTCTCAGTTAAGAGTTCCTGCCACTGCACTTACGTCCTAGCTTTTCTTCTGCCCTTATTCCTCCTTTTCTGTTTCTTCTAGCTTCTTTTTGACCACTCTGTTACCCACTCGAGTGAAGAAAACATTTGCAAAGACGTGCTTGAAATACGGTGTTCCTCAGGCAGACCAATGTTCCAGGCATTTCTTAGCTGTACTTTAAACAGTCCTGTTATAGTCAGAGATTCACGATCCGTTTTTAGTATGCTGGTTTAGTTATAAGGACACAGTCTGTAAAAAGCTTTGTTCCTCTCCTCTTTGTCTATAGTCTAAGATAATTGAAATACAGTCTGTTCTTGCATGGAGGCCAAATGAGCACATTAGCAGAGGCTCTAAATTTTTCATGTCATCAGCAACAAGCTGCATAAATTTCGTTTAATAAATTAATCTAGGATGCATAAATGTTTCCTTTGAACCATCCTAACACACAGATGAATGCCATTTGCGCAGAATATCTGAGGAATAGTTTCTTCAATCATCAACATCAACTTTTCACTTCACGATATAGCTAAAACTCACAAATGGGAAAAGGATATGAATTTAACCTCCGAGTAAAGAGTGGGTGGAAGTCTTCTTGCTGTACCGTTGCTGTTTACAGAATTGTTAACCAGACAGATGGGTATTTACACTGTCTCCTTCAGGCATCTAACTCGTGTGTGATTCAGAGTTAAAAGCCTGAGCTCCCTGTATAGTCAACAGAATCAGCTTTGGGGGGGAGGAGGGAGAGGGAAGACGATTCCAGGAACATAAATTGGTGCCTGCAGTAAATAGCAAGTCCGACTGCGAACGCCTGTGAAGTCGGTTCTCGGTGTTCAAAGAAGGTCGTTGGACAAACTCCGAATCCCTAAACAAAGACTGTGTACCAGAGCCTGCTACAAATAGGCATTTGCAGTGACTCAAAGTATGTTTGTTTGAAAGAAATACGTCTGTTTGCAGACCGCATTGGCTTTACTGGAGCAGGCGGGCTGGGGAGGGGAGCGGGACCTCCTGGCGTTCATCACGGCACTAAGTGGGGTTTAATCACAGGGATGCAACTTCATTTCCAGGATGTTGGTGATTTAAAACCAAATTACTCATGGCAGGAGGATTGGGAAGGTAGGAGGATTGAGGTGAAGTTTATGCTGTCTATACTCAAAAATATTACAATTCTGGAAGGCCTTTGTAAGTAAAAACTTAAAGATCAGGTATATAATTTTATATACATAGTGAGACCACTCAGGTATATTGTTGTAGAGGCGAGTACAGCTGGGTGACCAGCTTGTCACTTTTAGAGAATTTCTTGCAGTTCTTAGTTTCCAGTTGAAATACAGTTATTAGTGGTTGATTATAAGGTGAAGTATAACAGGAAACATGGTTACGCCAATTAAATTATTGCAGCCGGCAATGAAGTAAAAAATAAAATGCATTCGCTATGCATGTGCATTCCCCTGTATGTACTTGCTACTTCGGTGGTAATAGGTGGTTCTGCACTGGTGTAATTTTCACTGTCCATTTGCCCTTGGCTCATTACAGCCCTTTTATCGTGGGAGTACTTTGTGTTCCGAATTATAGCAAAATCTCAAAAAAAAAAAAAGTGTACTTTTAAATCCATTTAATTTTTCTGCTGCGAGGTAGTTCTGGTATGCTCTCTTGCCTTGCAGTGAAGATTCCTCTCTTCTGCCCAAAGTTATGCTAAGCCAGAACCCAGCATGATTAATACTCGATCCTCCAGCCTGTTATATCAGATTACTTTTAGAAGCAGTGTATTTGCGGAGATGGGTAATCCCCATATCCTCATGAAACACGCACGTTTATTTATAGGCTTAGGAGCCAGAAAACGCTACATTTTACCAGAGTTGTTATTTGGGGATAGATCATGTGCTGTATGCTGTGCTGGGCAGAGGTGAGGGCTGGTTTTGAGCAGGGTAAAGATAATGAAGTCACCTGATTTACAAACACTCTGAAATGCTTATAAGATAGAATTGCAGCAAAACAGACATGTTATGCGCACGCTGTACGAGTGAGCTCAGTTCGGTTCTTTGTCATGATGTGTGTAACTTACTGGTGGCTTCTCCAGCCCTCAGAAGTTCAGGCGTGCCAAAATAGCGCTAATAAAATCATCCTGCCATGCAAAACTATATTTTATATAGGTGTTACTCACAATATTTCAGGAATTGTGGACATAAATTTATGTGAATTTTCATACTTTGGTGTCAAATATTTATTGTAGCAGCTACATTTTTCAAAGAGGTAGTGAGCTAACTAATTTCCTTTCCCTCCTTTGGGGACTATAAAAAGAATTTCAAAGGCATACTTGTTCTTGAGAACAAGTCAAAATTGTTCTAAAATTGAAAAGCCTAAACTTAGTGTGTGATGTAAAAGCAAAAACTGGAGAGTAGAAGGTCTTGTCTATATTAGGGACTTTAAAAAAGGTATTTGCTGACGTTGATATTACAAGTATTTGGCTTCCGAAAATATCTTCTGCAATCAGCAGGCTATTTACTGTAGGTCTTTGTTCTTCAGATGTACAAACCGAACCAGTGCGAACAACGTCATGATTTTGTTTTAGGTCTTTATTAGATTGTCTCTCGTTTTAGCAGGTTGTTCTAGAGCACCTCCACATTAGGGTGCAGTTAAGTCTGCCTGTGTTAAAGGCCATCGCTCATAAGCAGCTGCGGTTGTCGGTGTCCTGCGTAGGATGGGCATGGACCACATTGCCAGATTTGTTCGGCAGTTTGTGTGTATTTATGCAGATGAATAAAAAAAAAAAGGACTGTCACAGTTCTTGGATTAATCTTTTTTAGCTTTTTATTAAGAATTTTGTCTTCTTTTTAACATTCTTTTCTCTGGAAGAGTAAGGAAATATTGTTACATTTCAGTTAAAAGCAGAAATTTAAAAATAAATGGTGTAATTCTGGTGATGGCTTAGTAAATCAGCTGTTGGCTGTTGCCTTGAGTATGGTCTATCATACTGGTGTGGAAAGAAATAAAAAATGAAAGGTTCATATAAGGGGAGATCATAATTTTAAAATACTTGTGTTACTTGGTAATAACAGCATTTCATGGCAAGAACAGCTACATCAGGTCAGACAGTCCTTCTTGATTTAGTGTGCAGGCCATGGCTGGGGACAGGAACAGATGCGCAGGGAAGAGAGTAAGAGATTTTCATCTTTGGGAGGGCAAAATGAGGAAACATCTAAGCCACAATGAATACGATCTGATTATGGTAATAGGGTGCACACTATTATTTAATGAATGTTTCTTTTCAGTGTGTCCCCTAATTCCCATTGTGAAAATCGTGTTGCTTGTCTGTCTGAAATGTATAGCACCTAAAACTGCCTGTCTTCTAGGCACTTGTATGCTGGATTTGAGGAGACATTTTAGTGTAATCTGATGAAGTACTAAGTGTCCGGGGTAGATGCAGAAAGATCTCAACGTGACACAATTTTTAAAGGAGGTGGTTTTGTTATATCATTCATAAAGGCTCTCTCTACCTCGAAGAGGAGACAGAATCCATACTGATTTATGAAGAATTAATATCGTTTTCATGCAGCTTCCTGTGATGAAGTTGTCCTGGTGTTGCTGGAAAACAGCATGGTTGGGTTTTTTTCCCTTTTGTAGTATACATTAATTTTTTTTCCTAAAAAAAAAAAACCAACCAACAACAATACAAGAATGGGAGAGGGGGGAGTGGAAGAGAAACTGTAGTGTTTGGCAGCAGTTCTGAGGAGAACAGGAGGTTCAGTGAGCGTTCACCAGTGCAGTCAAATAGCTACTCAGTCACTTCATGTTATTTGTACAGGAAAGCACATTGTGTTGGTAACAAACGTGGGGTACTTGTTAATATTCATTAGGGAAGATGGGTTTTCTGGGTCTTTGAACTTGAAGGAAGAAAATGCTCTCATCCCCATCCATTCTCTCTTCTCCAGTCTTTCCACCTCTGCTCCCTGCCAGAAATCTCTATAAAGCAAAACAAAACCATCATGGGGCATACTTTGCTTTAAGTGGTGAGGGTTTTTTCTTCAACAAATTTGCCTTTTGTAAAGCGCTTCCCCGCACGCTGCCATACTTCCTTTCTCTTCCCACGTAGCCGACGGGAGACGCCCCTCCTGCATGCAGGAGGACCGATCCCTTTTAGCTCTTTCCGGCTCCTAAATTCAAAAACATTGCATCTATAATATAAATGCTGTAGGTGAAGAGATTTGGTTGGGTAAACTGGTGTTACTTTGGTTGGGTAAACTGGTGTATCATGTAACTGGTCGAAGAAGCAGGATCCGTCCCTCGCCCCTTCCAGCACGCGTTCCCATTGCTGCCATTTCTGGTCTTCAGTTATAGAAGTGACAACCTAAATAATTGAAGTTCCCCACAATAAACTGTCTTGCCCCGGACCTTACGTGGCACAACCAGCTGAAAATCCAAGAATTAAGAAAAGAAAATGTTTGAATAAAAAGAACTCTCGTGTTGACATGATTTCTTTTTATTCAGGTCTGATTGATGAAAAACCACTAAACATTTTGTCCCATAACTCAGGCCAAGCCTTTACAATTATTTTAGGGAGGAAGAATTCTTTCATTTAGGTGCACTTGGGACACCGATAGCATCTGAAAAGAAACCAGTTTTGTACACAAACCTTGGGCAAAAACCTGACTTAAAGAACTTTGTGTAAGGATCCCAGGCCCAGTACAGATTATATATGCCTCCTGGCGGGGGTTAACTCCTTCGGGGACTTCAGATGTCTGTTAATGAGCTCTTTAGTATTATAAATAATGTAGATACATTAAACCGTAGAATATCACATCTCTTCTACTTGCTCCGTTTTCGGAAGGGTGCTCCCGGCCGCAGCATGGATGACATATTTTACTTTTCAACCCGGAAGACGCTGATCTGTAGTTCGAGAAAATGTGTCTTTTTTACTTCACTTCAAACTTTAAACCCAAAAGCCACGCAAACAGCTAATATTATTCCAGAATTCAATGCTACAGCTTTAAGATAAGGTGCCGGGGCGCTCTCGGCGCACACACAGCCGGCTCCTCCCGTTCGCTTTTTTTCTCACGCTGAAAATAACCCACCATATTCATGATAAGAGCATTTTTTTTTCTCTCACCCCCCTGAAATCCACCAAAACTGAAGAAAAATCCAAGTGACTGTTCTTAGCAGCTGTGTGGCCCGGAGTTCAGTGGGGAAGCGGCTTCCTGCCGTCCCTATTCATCACCTGCTTCAAAGGCAGCCTGGCTGCTCCAGTGTGCAGGCCAGGTAGGGTGCCATTGTGCGCAGGCGGGGAGGATTAGTATCAAAGCTGCGGCAACCAGGCCCTTGGTCTCGGGCTGCCATTCAGTCTAGCAGGGAGAGGCTAAGACTGGCCAAGGTCACAGCATCCAGTGTGGTGCGGACTGGGAAAGGATCCTGAGAATAGAGGGCTTCTTATGAAATCATGGTGCAAGCTTGCAGCACAGCAGGTGCCCTTCTGGAACACATACATCTGTTTATGTTGGGATAGCGTAGCTGACAACGGGATAATAGAGCTTTGTTTTTTATAATTTTCTTTTTTCTTTTTATTAAAAAAAAAAGACAACTGTATATACGACAGCGTGGAGGAATATTGAAGGAAGAACTTTTGCTTTGGAAATCATAAAGAAACCTTTAAAAGATTTAATTGCTGGGGTGGGGGGGTTGTGTGTGTATACTTAAGCGAAGGGGAGAGCAGGCTGCCTATTAACCATTTAGGATCCTCAGCCCTGCTGATGAGCAGCAGCCGGATACGGGGGCACCGAACACAGAATGCGACAATGCAAGTTTTTTTTTTGGGGTTTGGTTTTTTTTTTTGTCCGCTCTGACATTTGTACCAACAAATTGGTTAAGGATGCGCTGGATTTGCTCGGTTGTCCCCATTGTTGGAATTGTCTGGAGGAATTCTGTCACGCTAACGGTGGCTTTTTAAAAGGTGAGGTAATAGTGACGTAAAAATAAAATTGCCAACTTGATGAAATTAAGGGGAAAATTAAGCTGTAGACGAGTTGTCATGACGACAAGGATGTTCTATTGATGAACTGTACTCCTCACTGTCCAATCAGATAGTGGAGCTGAAGCTGGAGCATGAACAGGAGAAGACGCACCTATTCCAGCAGCACAACGCAGAGAAGGACTGCCTGGTCCGAGACCATGAACGGGAAATCGAGAAACTGGAAAAACAGCTTCGCGCTGCCATGGCAGAGCACGAGAGTAAAACTCAAGAATGCAGGAAACGAGACGGACAGGTAATGATCAATAACGTTTGAAAGGCGTACGCTTATTAGAAAATGCTAATAATTAGTGTTTCCTGTTTGCCAGCATTGTTGGTGATGCACGCTGTGTGAGCATTTGCGAAACTGGCACGTAAACGTGATTTTGTTTTTCTTTTTTCTTTTTTTTTTCCCCGCTTTCCCCCCTCCCTTCCCACTGCTGAATAGGGCTTTAACTGCAAAAACCACAGGTAGCCAGATTAAAAATCCCATGGTGCGCTATAACTCGGCCTATTTATAATCTTGTCTCATTTTCTTTCATGATGGATTTGTTTAAGAAAAAAAGGTATCTGTTCTTCTCCCCCCCAGCCCTCACACTCACCCCTCCTTTTCTCCTTCCTGGACAAATCTGTATGAATTGTATCTGCTCCATTCGTGTGCTTTTTTTTTGTTTTAAATCTCTGCAGGTAACTCACAAATGGCTTTATTTCATTTTGTTCATGTCTTTTTGTTTCAGTTTTGTATTCTAGATTTGCATTGTGTGTTTGGCTACGTATGTCGGGTATTTGATAAGATGATGTGGGTTTGGGTTGCTTACCATCACGTTTCTTTTCCTACACACACACGTACCCCTCCCATCCTCCATCTCCGTGGTCACTGTTGGAAGCCATTTGGCAGAATAACCCCCAGCTGGGGTAGCATTTGACTCTTCAAACTTCTGGATGAAATGCGCACTGTCAGCATGGAAAATGATCTTTATGAGTTTGCAGTTCAAAAAACATCTTATTGCATTTTTTCAATGTATTTTGTAAGAATGGCATGCTGTATTTTCCTAAGAGCCTATATTTAAAAGGCCTGCGATGGCAATATTGAAAAATCTAAGATGATTTTGTAGTTTAAAGAGTATTCAGAAAATAATCTTTACTAATCAGCATTAGAATTACTTATCGTGCATGGATTATTTTATACCAAAACTGGACACTTTGGTAAGGCATCTTTAACGACACATGTTTTCCGCGCACCACCGCCTTCCCTATGAGATGTAAGACTCTGACATTGAGGCGTTTTCACTTCACTTCCCTGTAGGCTAGTAGGCTGTGTCTTTTACTGGCAGCCATAATGTAGCTAAGTGAAATTGAATATTTAATTTTAAAATGAATTTTTGTTTTTGTTACCTTTGGATGACTCAGACTCTATCAAAACCTGCCTTAAGTAAGTGTGTTGGGAAAAAAACCGGTTGGTTGGGGGAGGATGAGGGATATATTGCAGAGCCAGGACTTATTTCTCCATTTCCACCATTATGGTTTTCCAAGGAAAACAAGAGACACTTTTGTGAGAACACTTGGGAAGAGGATATTCAGATGGCTTCTGAAAAATTAAACTTTGCCCTTTATTCTCCTCTTTAATATAAGAGTGAACAAATATTGAAATTGTTGAAGGGATTGGTTTTTATCTTTGCTTTTTTTTCTTTGGCCCAAGATAGATGCATCTTAACTATAAAGCTCTTTGTGAGTGCTTTTCAAAGTTGCATCGTCCTCTCACCTGCATTCCTGGTGGCGTGTTTGCGTACAAAGGCAGAGCTGAGGCACTCAGGTTAAAAAAAACAGTTTGAGAATTACTTACAGAATTATCCTCTCTACACGCCAGCGTTCATTACAATTACTGTATTGCTCTGTGTAACGCTGAATACAAGGTAGAGGAACTGCCTGGAGCAAATTCACAGAATCTGGGAGGTGTCTTGTAAGTGTATCACTTTTTAGTTCTGTTGTGGGTCACTTCTGGCAAAGACCGGAGCTCAAAGTTTGGATGTGCTTTCTGTTTGCAACGGCATATATAATGTTGCTACAGGTGCTATGTGAAAAACAGGAAATTATCGCAGCTATTAGGAAAAATCTGAACAGTCTGAATAGCAAAAACTTTGGCCTTTTTACAGGGCTTTTCATTGTAGTTTGAATATCGCCGTACAGTCATTAGAACATTGCTGCCATGAGAATGACATGTAAATCAGGGAAGAAAATGCGGTTGCCTTTGACTAGAAGAGCTGTTGTTTATTTAAATTCTAGTAAAATCTATCTGCTTCCAAGGACGCATATTTTTTCCATTTTGGAAAATAAATCGTTCTTCGTTCCTTCCTCTGGTCTTTATATTAGAATTCACTTTTGTCATTGCAGTGAGCTCAATAGACAATACTGGTGTTTCTTGTGGAATAATGGCACATATTTTTAATAACATTTTTTAATCTTTGTTTACTAAAATACGTGTTTTGGACATCTGGCCTGACTAATGGCCAATGTCCTTTATGAAGCATTTGGTGGTCTCTTAACAAAGATTTCACAGTGATTTAATGAGTTTCTGTAGACATAGCTTTTTAAAAACCTGTTAAAATTGTACCATGTTTGACAGCAGTAATTTTTAGGACTGCTTTATATTACAGCGGAGGTGCTATGAGGCAGGAGAAGAGGCCATTTTGCTTCGCTAAATGAAAAGTAGATTTGCTGGGTATTTCAAAAAATTTAAATAATAATTAGTGCTAATCACATACAAGTAGCTTGGTTTGAAGGACCTATCTGTTCAGTGTTTGGTGAGTGATGTGAAAGCACCGTTATTAAAGGTATTCACTGTTATTCTTAAATCCTTTTCCATATCAAAGACTAGCAAATGTTTAAAATACGTATTTCTTACTATATTACTAAAGACAGCTGATTGAGTACTGTGGAACAATTTATAATGTTTCTGAAAAGATTAATTTCTTTTTTTATTGCATATCGAAGGTCTCTACTTTCATATAGGTCTTCAGCTACTACAAAAGACAGTATACAACGTGGTTGGGTTTTATTCGGATATGAATATATTAATGCTTTACTCAGAACTGAAGTATAAAAATTAAGCTTTCAGTGCATTGCCAGATTTTAATTAAATATAAAATCATGTTACTGCTTCTTTGAAATGTAAGTTTAATACATTTTCAGGAAAGGAACTTGATTTAAGTGGATGACCTTTTGTATTGCTGATGAATTTCTGGATAACAGTTGCATTCCACTTTAGCTCTTGGATTTATCCATTTCTAGGAGGCTTGCTTTGATTTTTTTTCACCTAGGGTTTTAATGCTTGGGGAGGAGTAAATTGACATGTAGGTCAATAAAAGTCAAAGCAGTACAAAGGCTTTTATACCATGCTGTGTTCTTGTAGTCTTTTAAATTCTGTACGTTTTCTATGGCCTGCCATAATATTGTTATTCTTTAAATAGTAGCTAATAATACAGGATTTTTTTTAAAGAAAAAGGTACTTTTGATTCACTACTTCTATTTAATTTAGATTTTTTAAATATATATATTACCCGGATTATCTTTTTTAATGACCATTTTTAAGCTATAGTTTCATACGTTATTCTTTCCCCACCTCCCTAAAAATTCTAGCGCATACATTAGTTCACAAACCATAGAAACTCCTTGGATGATCAAGATCTTCCTTTTGTTTTAATAAAAACAGCCTGGCTACTGAATTGGTGGTTTTCTGAAGGAAGACTTCTGATTGCAGAGGATAATACAGCTGGTTTGTTTCTGCAAAATAAGATAGCAAGGTTAGGAGATTTTAATAACCTATGCCTGATGGGCTGTGGTGGCCGTGATGCCAGTTGTACCCTTATATTTTCCCTTTATCCTGTGAATGTCATTCTCTCCCCAGCATCTGACACGTGCCCTCAGCCAGCTCAGAGATTTTCATGTTCCAACTGCCGTGCAAAGTTGGATCATTTTCATGCTTGTTCTTTGACCATTGACCTTTGAGCAAGAAGAAGAAGAATGTACCCCTGTAACTTCAAATATGGTGCTTTACACTAAAGTGAGAGGAAAAAAAGTTTCCGTGAGGAAACTGGATTCTCTTTCCAGGTTCTGTTATGAGATAATTGGCAGGTCCACTGTTTTCATCCAATTGTAATTGGGTCAAGAGTAGCTTGAATGCTGAGGCACGTTTTGCCAGTATTTGTCACTGATGTTATGGTATTTCACTTTAACATAGACATGCTCTCAGAAGTGAGACTGCTTCAAGAGAAGATCACTGGTGTTTGGGGGGTGTCTTAGGGCTCTCGATAAACCATTACTGGCTGGGAAAGGAAAACCTCGAGCAGTTCTGAAGTCATGCGAGCGCACACGTTGGGAATGGAAGCTGCTATAAAAAAGAGCAGGCTGGAGGTGGTGGTGAGAAGTGTTAATAAGGTATTTTCCTGTGGCTGAAGTATCTCTCCTTTATCCTCTCTTGCTTTTTCCACTTCCCGTAATCCCCTTGGCCTTTACCTTTCCAGTTTGCTTTACCTTCTCAGAAATAGGCAGCTCCTTCCCTGGGGCCCAATGTATAGGGCATCCTTTCGTTCCTCTTCTGGCTTCTTCTCCTTGAAAATTTGCTTCTTTGCACTTGTAAACAGTAATCTTTCTGCAGCTGTTGCTTTGCACCTGGTTTTGTCTGAAGTAATTCTGAGCCGTTTGAGCCTGTTGAGTTAACAATAAAAGGTTTATCTTGCCCCT
Organism: Phalacrocorax carbo; assembly: GCF_963921805.1. Lineage (NCBI taxonomy): Eukaryota > Metazoa > Chordata > Aves > Suliformes > Phalacrocoracidae > Phalacrocorax > Phalacrocorax carbo. The sequence goes on from NC_087528.1 coordinate 6,406,997, forward strand.
GTGTATGTAGTCAGTCTGAAGTGGTACTGTGCCGATATGTCTGTGTGATGGAGAGCTGTATCAACTATTGACAAGAGAAAATACAGGTAAAAAAAGTAATAGAAATACTATCTACTTGTGTAATGATAACTAAATACCCCAACACATGCACAGTTTCTGTCTGTGTATATATTGCTGTAGCAGTAACTTTTCAGTGCTATACTAATACAGAAGAATTTGGGAGCATTTGTTTCACAATAATAGACTTTCTTAAACTTTGACCTGAGAGACCCTGTTGTTACCATACAGGTAAATCACTGATCAACTCTTCTACTTCAGGTAATTGTTCTAATATCTCCAAACACCGGTTTCCACAGAGATGTTCTTCCAGTATTCGTGGAAGCAGTTTGCTTGATCGTGTCTGGAGGGTACAGATAGATGTAGCCTGTGAAACATTCAGATGTTGCTGGTGCTACTGAAGTCACTTCTGTGTACAATTTTGAGTAAACAAATTCTATGACTCATTTTTTCTTTGACTTCTTTTTGTTTTCTCAGTAGATGTCTTTGGCATGAGAAGAAATGCATTGCTTGCTAGGCAGGCTTTCTCTGCAGACAACCTAAATGATGGAGTTGCAATCTAAATATTTGTTTGTTGTATTTTACTTGGAGAGTAGCTGTTGGGCTGACAGTCAGGCTTCTGTAGACAGACAGCCGTTCCCTTTTAGCCTTTCCTAAACAAAAGCTTTTTGCTATATTGCAGCATGTCTAATTTACCACCAATCAACCCAGGATAATGAACATGACTGTTGATGTAAAATATTTGAAGTACCAAATATTTGTTGCAGTAGTTGTGTGGCTTTCCTTGGTTGTTATTCATAGTCTGCTGACTCGGGGTTGGGAGGGATCCCATTGATGGGGAATATCTACTAAAATCAAGGATCTGATGATGGGCCCTATAGAGACATTCAAACTGGTCTTTAATAGTATTGTTGTGAAGTTGAGAGTTCAGTGAAAGGGCCAAATGCACCAGTCCCTTGGGGAAACACTCAAATACTCTCCCCTATTGGGCACTGGTAATCAGCACAGCTAGTTTCAGCTGTACTTGAGTAAATGCAGAGGAGCTGTGGGAAGAATTTGCACTGCAGCATAGACATAAATCTTTGAGATTATAGGGAAACAGTGAGCCTTTGCTGTAGAACTGAAGCACACAGTCCAGGCCCAGGGTTCCCTCCTTCAAGCACCCCCATCAAGGCGAGGATCTGGGCCTCCTGTGCACCTTCCCCTTCCTTGCTCAGATGAAGCCACCTCGCCATGTTTGTTTTGCATCAAGCACGCTGCCTCTGGTCCCCACTTCTAAGCTGCTGCTTCTGTTTGAGATGCCTTTCAAAAGACTGTTGAACAAGCTATAAACATCTGCCACTTCCTCGCTTAATGCAACCATCAAAGTGTTCTTGTGCTGTAATGGGTGATCATCTATGATCTCTTCCACGTTTTTCATTCAGTCTCACTTTTTACAATAGGACTGAAATTAGACAGTGAGGAATTCAGTGTAGGAGGTGTGACGTTATTTACTCCTCTGTCCTTTTACACTTCAGGCTGTTCAACATTTGAAATATTTACTAAAGAGGTTTTTGGTAGCCATACATGATGGTGCATAAATTATCATTTGCTGATTAAAAATGTTAAGTTAGCTAAGGAGAGAACTGACATTTCGTGCTGTCTACAGTGTATGTAAAAGAGAAAGCAGTTGCCATAGAAACTAGCTCATCACATGATACGAACTCTGATTCCAAGAGGAGTTCTTTTCAGCAAAAAGGAATTTATACAATATGAAATTGAATATATATGGTAGTTGTTTTTACACTGTAATCAACATTTTTATATTCATTGTTTATTTTAATTTTAAATATTGGCAACTGAAAAGGTGGAGTATGTGATTTCACTTGCGCAGGAGCAGAGTGTATATCAATATGGCATTAATTTTATTTTCTCTCAATACTCCTTGTTTAGGAAAAAGTTACTATTCACTGCACAAACATTGATAAATATAAAATAGTTTCTCTGAGAAAAAATAAGATCAGCCTTGCTCATCTGCAGGGTAAAGGATCTTTACACCAGTTTTTAACACATACACTAGGTGTGGCTTTGCATCTAGGGTTTGTGTGTGGTGGTTACAATGGATATTTAACACTAATAGACAATATGCTATACATAATGTGAAATTACTTTTAAAATTGAAGTTATATAAAGGAATACTGAAGTAATAAATGATCAAGCACGTTAGTAAACACAGAGCAGGTGGTAGTAACTGTAGTGTTTGAGATGGTGTAACATAATGTCTAAGCAGAGGCAAAAATACTGTGTTTCTCTTCTGCAGAAGTGGTCAACTTACGATGTAAGCGCTTGATTTTGAAATAAAAGGAGCATGCGCTTTCTCTTTGAAGTTCAGTGTATGGCAAAGGCAGACTCCAAAGTTGCTTATTGATATTACTTCCAAGTGTAAGAGTCGAAATCTTCTCTTTTGAATGTAGTTTCTGTGATATTAGATTGTCCCAAATATTACTACTCAACTTGTGGTTTGGTAAACGTCTGCTGTACGGAGGGGCTGCTTACTCACAACATTCTTTGCTAATGTTTTTAGTTCTTTCGAAAATCGCTTTTTAGAGTTATAATTTGCTAGAGAGAGTGTTGAATAGAAGGAATTTGACTTCTCCCAATCCATAGAACAAGAACAGCAATTTGGAAAACAGCAGCAATATCTACTTCAAACATTCCGCTGAATGGCTGAAGGGACATGCTCTAATAGGAGATCAGGAGTCACACTGAAGTCTTTCACAGCATCATAGAACAATTTGGTTTGGAAGGACCTCTGGAGGTCATCACATCCAACCTTCTGCTCAAAGCAGGTCTAACATCAAAATTACATCATGTTGCTTAGGGCCAAGTCCAACTGAGTTTTGAAAATCTGCAATGATGGAGATTTCACAACCTCCCTGAGCAACCTACTCCAGTGCCTTACTAATCTATTGTGCAATTTCTTTTCCTGTATGTCCAGTTTGAATGTCTGTTGTAACAATTTGGATCTGTAGCTTCTTGTCCTTTCACTGCCACCTTCAAGAGTCTGCCTCTGTCTTCTCTACAATTTCTCTCTTCAGTTAGCTGAAGACAGCAATTAGATTCCTTTTTAGTCTTCTGTTCTCCAGGCTGAACAAACCCAGTTGTTTGAGCTTCTGGAAGGTCCTAGTGGCCCATTGCTCCAGCTCGCAGAGTTTGAGATACCTGTGAATGGCAACCCTGCTCTACAGCATACTGACTGCTTCCCCCCAAGAGATGTCATCTGCAGTATCACACAGGGTTCATTGTGTCCTACCATCAAGGTCACTGATGGAGATGTTGGGCTGTGTCAGCTCCATTTGACCTTTGAGAAATGCCACTTATAGCTGGTTGCCTGTTGACTCCTGTTCTTCAAACCCAGTGGTGCAGTGAGTTCTGTGCTCATGTTGTAGTGCACCCATCCAGTCTATGTCTCTTCAGTTTGACTATACAGATGCGATAAAAGTCTGTATCAAAAGCCTTGCTAAAGTCAAGATAAAAGACTGATAATTCCCACCTTTCCACAGAGTCAGCCATTTCATTGTAGAAGACAGTGTGGTCAAGCAGGATTTGCCCTTGGTATATCCAGGTTGGGTGTTCCCAGTGACCCTTTTATTCCTCGCGTGCCTGGAAATTAATTTCCTGGAGTTTTACTCTTTAATTTTTCCAGGGATGGAGGTTAGGGTGTCCTGTCTATGACTACCCACTAAGGTGCTAGGTATTGCAAATTAAGTAGTTAATTTTTTTAGACTGTGCTTTTTTTCTTGTCCCTGCTTTTAGAGAAAGATTATCCAAAATCAATTCAGTCTCTCTTCCTTAGGTCAGCAGATGTTAATTCCATCCACTCACTGCCACCATAAATCAAGATTTGAACAGTAGTCTAGCTGTTAAATGATTTATCTGATAGGAGAGATTTTATGATCCATTCAGTTCCTCAATTCAAAGGTATTATAAATACCAAATGAAAGAATGAAACACTAGAAGAGAAATTATGACAATCTGTAGTTTGGAATGTTAACACCACTTGTTTTGGCAGTATTACTGGTCTTAAAACAATAGGATCCATATGGATGCTAATTTTCCCAATTTTGAGTAATAAATACAACCTCTTTATGGTTTAAGTAATGGCATTACTCAATACCACTGCAGGGTCCAGTAGATGGTTTCATGATGAGGTAATAAATAGCAATTTTGGGGAGCTGATTATTTGTATTTTTCTTTTATGTGGTTTATGATGGGGGAAGAAGAAATCACAAAACCAGTGAAAAGCCTTGCCCTCTCCTGTAGCTGACATACTTTGGCTGAAGATATGTCAGCTGAGAAATATGAGACCATCCATAAAGCTCGGCATGCTCCCACATTAAAGTGTTATAGAGAAACCTTCAAGTGGAAAACCAGTAGCAAATTGCAGCTGAGATGCTTATGGCATACTGCACTGTCCTGGGCGCCCTACTGCTGCTCTGCTTATTCCTCCGTATATTGCTTTAGTTGGGAACAAAAACGGAAGACTTCTCTGGTTTTCCTCTATTTCATAAGACAGGAGCTCTGAGGGGAAACAAAACCCAAACCCCACAATGGGTTATCTGCGGATCTGAAGATGATGTTATTGGCACAGACACCAGGCCGAGTGCTTTACAGTTAAACATCTCTGCAGCTGTTTGCCCACTGGCCCAACCCTGCTGTAGCAACTCTTCGAAGTCTCTGTTTCTGCCTCAGATGTTAGGAATTTGCTAACCCATCAGCTGGAGGGGTAGCCAAGTGCTCTGCACTCTTTTAGCACCGCTCCTCACGCCAGTGCTGCGCTCAGCGTGTGCTCCCAACTCCCTCTCCTTGTTTCAGCTCCAGGAGGCAGTTTCTGCTCCACCCCTTCCAAGCTGCTCAATCTCTTTTTCTACCAAAGCACCGTCTCTTGGCAAGCCCCGCCACGTGAGGTGTAGGCTTAGTTTTGTCCTGCCAGTTCTGAGCAGTGAGTAACAAATATGTTCCAGTGAAGGCCTCCTGACCGGGCTCCATGGGACATGCAAACCAAAGAAATGAGGCAACTCTGCGCAATGCGAGGAATCCTGTTGGACCTGGGTGGTGGAGCCTGTCAGTCGCTGGTCTTGTGCTCTGGTCAGCCCTGCTGTGATCCATCTCCTCAGGGAAGTCAGCTGAGAAGAGACCATTGCCTGCCTCCTTTTCTGAACTGGGGCTCTGCATTTGGTCCTCGGGCAGGACCAGCTGCCCTGCCAGAGCCCTTGGAGGGCCCACGTAGTCTTTTGTATTGCTCCACATTTCCCGTCCTGATTCATTATCTCCTTGTCTTTTCTGCTGCCATTTGGTGTTTCTGCTTTCCCTCAAACCCAAATAAGAGTAGAGATTTTAGGTTCTGCATTTGGAGAAATTCCAGATGAAGAAAATTTCATGTGTCCTCAGCTATAGACTTTGGACGTGTGTTAGGCATGTATGTTCAAGCTTACAGAGCTGTATACGCCTTTTTTGCAAGTTGTCTTTTTCTCTTCTTGGAAGCCTACTTTTTTTGTTGTTGTTGTTAGAAACAAATTAGAAAGAAAATACATGTTTTAAAATACAGTATTTTCCATATGAAGTCAGGCAGCAGAGCTGTTCTTTGGTCCGGTCACCTTTGAAGAAATGATTGTCATCTTTAACAGATCCTGTTTCTTCATTTTGAAAGACTGGCACAGACTCTGACAGTGATTTAAGGTCTTTAGTGTTGATTTCATGCGAAAAAATATTTTTCACAGTATGACTTTAAAGTAGACTTTTTTCTTCCAATTACTCTACATGTTGGCAGCAAATTAGCTTTGAGGGAATATTGTGCACATCATAGTTCTCCGTTGATGTATTGGGGAGTCATTTTTAGATCTTTTAGCTCAGTCGGACCAATGACTGACATGGTTCATGTCTTCCATTTCTGTAGATTTGAAAGACTTCCTTTTGACAGGGAAGGTGATATGGAAAAAAGAAGCCAAAGTACAAGAAATGATTGGCAAAGTGATGATATCATCAAATGTTCAAAGGCTCTGCAAATTGAAGCTTATTAGGCTGACATTTTGTCTTCTATTCAGCACTAATTGGAATCATGCCTGAGTGCATGATGTGGAAGGGACTTAATACCTGAATGTTTATCATGACAAAATGACAGAAATCGATGTCAAGGATGCTGTAGATTTCTGTTTAATGCAGAAAACAATATATTTCAAACTGCAGTTACGTATCTCCATAGTAATTTGTATTCATATGTTTGAAAGTCCTCCTGAAATATTGCAAATAAAAAACCTTTATTTTTGGCCCCTAAAATATTGGCCTGATCGTGAATATTCCATTTTCAGGTTTTGAAGTTGTTCTTTGGAGTTCATAAAAACAACACTGATGTAGTAAAAAAAAAAAAAAAAAAACCAAACAAAAACCAAAACCCACAAAAAGACCTGACACAGTGTTTTTACTTGAAACAGATCTGAAAATCCCATGAAGAGTGAACTCCATCTTTTGCATGGGTGATACAATTCTTCTGAAGTTGTCTCTGACAGCTTGAATTCTTTTGTAGTCTGTGCTTTCTGCTGTATTGGCATCTGTAAAATGAGTTTAGAAAAGAGAAATAGCAAGGAAAGTGATTTTGGAAAGGCAGCCACTGCAAACACAGAGTACGCTGGAGTATTTGGAAATAGCTGCATGTTCTCCCGCTGTATTTGGTGTCACTAGGGATTTCCGAGTTCGAGGTACCTGCCACTTCCAGGGGATGCACGTGTGCTGCCTGGGGTAGCCCACATGACCAGTGGGTTATTCTACATCTTCATCTTGGCCCTTATGAAGTTGAATTCAGATCTTCAATGAAACTTCTAGTATAATATGAAATTAGTATTTATTTAACTGTCCGTGGAAACAACTAGCTGTTAGTTGAAATCATTACCTGAATTACTGTTTCTAATGAAATATAGATGGATTATTGCAAAGGAATGTATTTTAAAAAAAACCAAACCCACCACGAATCAGTGTAGTCTGGATGCTCATGGGAATTACTGGTCATTATGTGCATTATGTGACCGATACCGTTGCCTGTGTGTTGTTGTAAACTCCAGAAATCCTGTAGCTAATAAGGTGCTGACAAGCAGTAGTTTAGGGGCTGATGGTAATTATTTGTATTGCTGGAATCCTCTCAGGATTCTGAGTCTATGTTGTGTTAGTGAAAATACATAACAGCAGACATTCCTGCCCCAGTGAGCTCATAACATAAATGTGCTTATAGGGTGTTAGAAGTGGGTGCAGCAAGCAGAAGGTTGAGGACCTGTGATAAACAGTGAAGTTTATCTGTAGGTTGATATGGTTTGAGCAAGAAAGCAGAAGACACAGCATGGGAGCTGCTTCCTTCAGGTGGCTCTACTAACGACATAGTAAAAATGCCTCTCTGTGATGTGTCTGTGGCATTAAGAGACACCTAAAGTACACTGGATACTTGCCATATCTGCAGTTGCTGCTCTTGTCAAAGTTTTCTTATGCGATGGAACAGAAAAGGAAAAATGTTTGTAGGTGGGAGATGAACATGTGAAGAACATCTTTGTTCAAAGTTTGGGAACGCTTGTGATGATTTACATGCTTATGTAAATGCTGGTTGTTCAAACTATTTAAGCTACATTTAACAACAACTAACTGTAAGCCTTCTGAAACTATATATCGTCTTGATTTCTGTGTAGGAAAGCAAATTTGAAGAATAATTTGTTATTGTCACTTTTGATCTGTTGGATACTGCTGTTGGGGAGTGGAGGAGGAGAGAATGGAACAGGACCCAAGCTGTCAATATACCATTGGTATTATTAGAGAGAAAATACTAGTTTTCCTGCTAAAGTCAGTTGGGGGGATGTGAGAGTGTGCGTGTTTGTATGTATATGTGTATGAGTATGTGTGTATATGTATTATTGCCCTCTAATGGATAGAAGCTGAATGGCTCATCTTTGCATGCTTATGGGTTTCTGTAGCAAAACATTGTTTTCAGGGTGTCTGATATTTTCCGTTTTAGAAGAATCTTGTAATGTTTATTCATAAGTCTGATACATATTTTGTGGGTAACATTCCTTTAGCTTATAAAACTAATTTGAAATTCAGTAGAAAGTCCCACAGCTTAGAAATTGCCCTTTCTTTGTTCTCTGAAGTATTATTTAATCTAAATTACAACTGCTTAGAATTTGCCATTTTCTTTTCCCGTTTTTACCATAATGCTAAAATAGTAACTGAATATGAACAGAAGGTACACCTCTGTACAATGGCAACATCAATGGCCTTTGGAGAGAAGTAGATGAGTGGAGCTCACTCCTCTTGCTTTATACCATCCAGAGCACGCTCCTGTCTCATAACGCTTCTGCTGAGAGCCCCACGGAACCAGGATCTGCCAAGCTTCTGGGTGGAAGCGGGAGGGAGGTCTTCATCTCACTCCTCTGGTCAACACCCTGGCTGGAGCGGGCGTTCCCTGTGGCCGCTTCCACCCCCTCCTGCTGAGCAGCTTCCTGGCTGCTCGCTCATGTAGTTTGTTTGCTAGGAAAAGTGGCCGAAGTGTGTAATGTTCATATATCGAGGTTTCAAATCTTGGTGAGATTCATTATAAAGTCAAGTGTTCCAGTGATGCACGGGAGATTAGGTTTTGGTTTGCTGTTTAAATAAAACTATCTTTGAAGGTAACTTTCGAATAACATGAGAAAGAAGGTGGCAGGTTAGTTGGAAATTGGATTTACAATTGTTTGTACTGAAAGTAGTCCACTTCTACATGTTCTTTATAGCGCAGTCCTAATGTAGTAATGTTTCTTCCTAGCAGGACTCTGTTTTCTTTCAGTAAATACCTCTGGAAGAATTAAATTCCAGGATTACATTTCTTCTCTCTGCAGCCATAGACTTTTCCTTTTCAAAATTCCCCGTGCTTGCTTTTGCAGTTGGATAACTATACAGGGTTTTGAACACACAGCAGAACATTTGTCGCTAACAGCTTGCCTTCATCTCCAGTTGCAGGTGCATGCGGTGTTCAGAGTAGCAGTGAGTATCCGTTATCTTCCTCCCCTTGAGGAGGTTCATGACGGTGGTTGTAGGCAGCGTGGTTATTACAAAGAGGCTCCTGACGGATATGGACTGCCACAAGCCAAACAGCCATAAAATCATCTAAATGTTCTGGGGAGACCAGCAACTGATCTCCCAAAGCTCTGCTAAGGTACCTCCAATCTCTCTGTGCATGAAGTTTTAGCTGAGTCCATCCATTTATGATCCAATTAACAAGCTGAAACTAGGTTGGAAGAGCAGTAAGAGAGTACGTTCATCAAATTCCCTTGTAATGACTGTTCTCACGCGAATGACTCCTGAGGTGTGATACAATGCAAGGTGCGCGTTGCTGGCTTTTCTGGTCCCTCCCCAGGGCTGGGGGCCTTCCCTGGGCCCTTCTTGCTCAGCTTGGCAGGCACACTTTCACCAAAGACTATTGGAGTCATCTGAGAGCTTACTCCTGGGAGGAAAATAAATTGTCCCTGGGTTCTGGGCTACGACATTTTCCACTCATGGTGGAAACAGAAAAAAAATTGCATATGTTAACAGAGAGGTGAAGGATAGATATTGCAGGAGCATCTTCTCAGCCTGAGATGGGGACTTCATCTGCTTTTATAAATATTGGTGTTTTTCTTCTGAATGTGATGTTTCCTAGCAATATGGGTTTTTTTCTGAGAAAAGTTATTTTCTACTTACAATACATTGGCAGCCATTGTGTGTATTGTTTGGGATCAATTGAGGAATTTCTCTAAATGTTATTTTGATTTGATGACTTTGTTCATCAGTGCATTATGAAAGCTCTGATTGTTTAGTGCACAAGAAGGGAGCAATACATTACTGGGTCACATGCTGACTTAATGCATGCACATTGTGATGGCAGTAGTAATAGCACCATTAAAGAACAAAAGGTAGCAACACATAGTAGCTCTGTATCTGGCCAATCCCCTCAAATTACCATAAATATTTGAGCAATCTGAATAGTTTTGGACTCCATAGCGAAGCTTTCCTGTTCTTATCTGGCACTGAAGGAATGTGAAATAAAGTATTCATTTAACATAGTATAAAAATATGTATGCTATGCAGTTATAATCATGTGTCATTAATCAGAAAATACTGCAGAAACTCTGACAAATTAAAAACACAAGGATGTGTCTGCAAGGGCTTTTTCAGTCATTAAAAAGCTGCTTCACCTCTCAGGCAAACTATTTAATGGCAACTTCTTGCTCAGTGTACTGACATCTTCAAAGGCTCTGACATCTGTCGGCCTTTGAACTACCATTAAAAAATATTATCCCATTTCCATTCTTTTATGCCCATTTTTTTAATTATAGCCCTTCTTTCAAGTTCGGAGCACGGTTGGTTTAAATGATGCTGTCCTTTCGTTTTCAGCCACCCAGCTGCGGTTTGAATAAATTGATGTAGAATCAAAGGCGGGACTTTAAAGGGAAAAGGTTTGATGGACTTGGACTCCGAACCAGATGAGGTTTTATGATGAAAAGGGTTTAATCCCAGCACAGGCATCGCTTCTATCAGTCGAGCAGTACAAAGCGATTCATATATATAGGTTCACGAGAAATGATCTATTTTTTTTTTAAACAGCACAGATCTCTTCAGGACTTGCAAATGTGGCATTAGCTAATATTCAGAGAGCTGATTTCCTTTCATCCACCAGAAGCTTATGATTATAGTACAGTTCTCGAATTGGAAATGAGAGCTGCAACACAGATTTAAAGCTATGCTGTCTGATTTGTATTCAATATACATGTCACTGCGGGACAAGCTAGTCTAGGCCGAGCTGGTTCAATAAAGGGAAAAACAGTTTCAGCATCTGAAATTCGGGGAGGGGGGGAAGGTACCAATTAATTCTTACCTGCTCTACCTGAGTATTGTGTCGGATACTTAGTAGATTACTATCATTTCTAAAGCTGCGCAAGCAAAGCCCTGTGATAACATTTCTTTGGCATCTTTTGCATCAGAGGCAGAGAAAATACACAGCATTAATCAGTAATGGCTTTTAATGTAGTCATTTATATGGAAGGCAATGTTTGTTTTTCTGTGCATGAGTTTCAAGGAGGTTTAGCAGAGACAGCCTTTATAGCAGTAGCCTTCATTACTGCGGTAATTAGGCATGCACATGAGAAAACTGAAATCTCTCTCTCAACAAATACATCAGATGCCATTTGTCAAAAAGACCACCTCATGGTATTCAAGAAATAATTTCTCTAATAGTTCCCTGGTCTTTGTGCTTCGTGTTTGTATAAATGTCGTACATAGTCATGATTTCCTAGTTTTACATAATAAGATTGTGACCTTCAAAACAGTGATGCTTTCCAGAAAAGTAAAGGCAGTAGATTTCAAAAGTCTGCAAATTATGTCCTCTTGAAGGACTGTGCTTCATTGTTGTACAGAAAAGAGACCGCTCCATTTGGTGCTCTGCCTCCAGTCAACAGTTCCTCCTTCAAGCTCTTCCCACAACCGTTGTTCCCTGCCAGAGTATTCAGTTTGGGAGTAATGCCTTGTTCCTGATCTATTAATGCAATTTTGAGTTGGGTTTTTTGCGGGGCTGGGGAGGTGGGGTTAAGGGGGGGTGGTGGTGTAGTAAAAATAAAAATGGACCTGTATAAATGGATATAATTAATGGGTCATTTTATTTTACTGGTATTTCATATAATTTGTATGTTTAGTATGTATTTTGATTTTACGTGTAAACTATATATTAATATTTATTCAAAGTACAGTAGATTTAAAACAGTTGCATAAATAAATCTGAAGAAATTCCTGCCCCAGGATGCAGCAGCCTATTTGTCATTCAGAAAACGAAGTGGCACCAACAGAATTCAAGGACAAACTGAGAAGGATGAAAAGGATAGAGATCAATGTAAAGGTGCCAGAGAAAGATACTGAGCCAAAAATACTCTCAATTCCAAGAAAAGAGATGTTATGCAGACAGTTTTCATTTATTTTGTACAGATCATCCTGTGATTGATCTTGTCCTTCTGAACTGGTAGCTGTGGAGCATGATGCTTCCAAAAGGTCTCTGAACTCAGAGGAGCCACTATCGAGATGATGGTACTAGTGCAACCAGCACTTGAGGATGAAGGTGCAGAGAGGGAGACTAGAAACGGTGTCAGCCATCTGTGTGTGCACAAAACACACAATGGGTACCATCAGCCGATGCCTTTGACTCCAACCGAACACCTAGCTTGCAGTAAAGCCTTCGTTCTGTAGGACTTTCATCCTTAGATGGAGGTGACAAATTTATCTGTTTGATATAAGGATTGTCACTAGTCAACTAGAATATGCTTCGTCCAATGTGGAGTTGATTTTGAAAAGGAGAAAGTCAGTTGTTGCACGTGTGTGTAATTCTACATCTTTCTTGTGTAAGCAGCTAATGTATAGATAAGAATTTACCACAACTCATTCATTAACAGATATACTGCAACCGTTGTTACTGCCTTGCAGAAATGAGGGGGTTTTTGAAAGTTAGAAGCTGATTATTTCTTTAAAGTCTAAACCTGTAAGTGACACAGTTTTCATTTCTGAAGCTGCTGGATTTCAGGATTTCTGCCCACACATATTGCCATTCATGAGACCGAGAATGAGGACTTCATGCTTGGTTAAAGACTGTCATCTTCAATATAGCAGCATGACATCAGTAATGAGAGAGTTTCCTGGCGAATTAGGTTCTTTAGTAGAGCAGAATAGTACACACAGGCTAGTGTATTTAAGTTGTCTTTAGTCATTGGCCCGGAGAATAACAGCGTTAGGTTCCTTAGTTGGCTTCCTGTAATTATGCTGGAGTTTTGAAAAATTTCTCTTTTTCACCTTGGTTAACAGTCAGGGCAGAGCTTGGACAGTAGCGTGAACTCGAGTCTGGCTCCAGTCCCTCAACTGCCTGTTGAGGTCATGGCAGATGGCCTGAATGGGAGTTAGTGTCCAAAGTTTGCATTTCTACAGGTATATTAACTTCAGGAACTGAAGGTGGGAGACATCTTACGCACAAACAGTTATTACTTAGGCTTTGTATCTGCATCTTGTCTTGTTTGTCCTGTCAAGTTTTGCAGCCGATGCCATTTCCGTTAGTCACCATAAAACCCTGATGGGATGCGTGGGGTAAAGCTTCTGGAATACTCAAAAGATGTGTGTGTGTTTCGAGCAGTTGTGTAAAGAAATGCATCCAAAAAAGAAGTGTCTGGTGCTTTGCTGGGTGGGTTTTTCTGGGGTGGGATTGTTTTGGGTTTCTTACTTAGAGTGAAGTCTTTTCATTAGCTGACAGGGCAAAGGCATTTCTCATAGGCAATACGGCCTGTACCTCTTCTGGGGACAAATTAGGAATTATAATACGTTTAATTTTGCTGCCTCAGAGATGAATGTCTGTAGTAATCCTTAAATCTGTAATACATCATGTCTGCATTTAAATCAGAATAGCATGTTGTTCAGGAAATGCTAAAGCTTTTAAATTTAATATGTGGAAAATTTAAATGCAAATGTTTTTTAAAAGCTTTGTTTTAAGGGATGCTGGACATAGAAATACTCTATCAGGTTGACAGGTAGTACTTCCCAGTCTGCTGCAGAGATCTTTAGCCTCCATTTCTGTATTCCACTGCAGGAAAGTCCTATCCTTCCTTAAACATCAGTAGCTTTTCTTCACTTTCAGAGCAGCTTTGCTCCAATGTTATTTCAGAACGGAATATATCTTTAACATTCATCCCAAAGGAATATTTTCCTTTCACATCCTGAAATGCAGGAAATAAAGCTTTATATTTTTTGACAAAGGAAAACAGGGAAGACTAAACATGTGGTTGGTGTAATTTTCATCAATCAGCGTTTAGGGGTAGGTGGTTGTGGTTTGTACGGTGCAGTAAACCTGGCATTAAGTAGAGATTTTTATTTAGTTTTTCACCACTCTATTTTATCTATGTTCTGTTCTCACAAGTCATTTTAGGGCATCACTGCAGGAAGTAGGTATTTATGGCTGGGTTTTTTTCATCTCCGTTGTATTTAAGTTACATTAATGCAGTTACGAGGATTACTAGGTAGTTGCCCAGTTGAGTGTCTCCGTTAGATTTCTTAGAAAGACACAAGGCAATGAGTCCACCTACTAGTCCTTCCCAGGTAGGTCTCTTAGTGGTCTTACTCAAATCATTTTGTTTGTACAAAGTAAAATACAAACGTAAACACTTCTTTCATCTGATAGAAACATAAGAGAATGAAGGCTGGGTGTTTTAATTTTTGACTCACTAATCTATTTCAAAGCAAATACAGTAAATCAGGTAACAAGAAACTGCTCTGGATCTGTTTTCCAGGCAAAAGGGCCAAGTCTTTTCCAGGTTTTAGAACTGTTAAATGGAAAATTTATTTACATTTATCTCAGTTTCAACCTAGTAAGTAATCCTTTCGCTCACCAGTGCACTGTATTGTTTAGTTACATGCGTAGGCTTGAGGTTCTTCCATTTGCCAAAAAATCATTTTATTAGGAAGGCAGTGATAATAACCAACCTGTATGAAGTTCTGCTCTCTAGCTGCTGTTAACTAAATTAGAATCAAATGTACTTATGTAAATTAAGAAATCAAAATAAGCTCCGTTAATTTTAAGCTCTTTGTGGAGCTGTTCAAATGGATGTCTGATCTTTCCTTCTCTCCCCCTCTCCTTTTTTAAAAAAAAAAAAAAAAAGAAAGCAAGCCCAGGAGTTTGTAGCTTAAGTGCCATTTACATTAACTGGGATTTAGGCAGCTAACCAGCTTCTTTAAAAGTCCAGATCTATTTCAGTGCATTCCTTTTTGAAAAAAAAAGATCAACATTTGTGTTTTGGTTAATACCATGTAACAGCAGACCTTGAGAATCTGCTACCCCTTTCTCACGTGTAGTCATAGATGTAGAAACGAGAATGGTGCCAAATTTTCAGTGTAACTTTTCCTACCGACATCTTGATACCTGTGTCTTGCCATATATTTCTGAGGGCTGGAAAAAAAATATGCAAAGTTAGTGAACAGTTTGGAGGTTAGATTACCTATGGAAATGTTGCTTTATGAATGACATGGATAGACTCTTTTTTCATTAATTCTATTGAAAATGGAGCTCAGCAGAAGATAGTTTACCTTTATTGTTCTTCATGAGTCACCAGTTCATTGTGTTTCAGGAAAATGCTTAAGCTGTAGAACAGAGGTAGACAAGATACAGTAAATGTATTACCAAGAAATAAAATTTAAAGGGTGCTGGACTTTTTTGGGGACTGTGTTAAGTGCAAGGGAAAAAATGAAGTTGACCATGGTGTGACTATGAAGAAGAGAGTGATGTTTAGCCACCAGCAGCGCTGTACAGGTGGAGTGGTGTTAAACCTGTCCCCACCCCTAGCTAACACCCCAGTAGATACAAAATAAGCAATTGGTACCAACAGACTTTTATCAGATTCATAAATGTTAGAGGTGTTTTTCAGAGCATACACAGTGCTGAAAGAGTCCAGGAATCTTACAGGAGAGGTTTGACATTTAAAAGCAGCTTAATGCTGTTAAAATTAATAGAATAAATATGTAAGTTAGCAGCTCAACACCTCACTTTACAAGTCCTAGTGGATATTTCAAGAGAGATGTCAGAGGTACATTCGCAAAGGTGAGAAAAGCTGGTATTGTGCTGAGATGGAGCCCTGTAATACGAGGCTTCAGATTTTACACTGCTGAGCAGCAGACATTCTCCTGTTAGTACTGTGGTTGCCTTCTGCGCAACATTCACCTTTTGACTCTAGAGAATGGCCACTCTTCGTATGCGGTGCAGGGTAGTGAGCACAGCTTTGGTTTGTGTGACAGTTTTCTTACAAGAGAATACCTAAACTTGATACCGTGCAGCCTGATTCATAAACTGTGAACATTTGATTAATGAACATATTAATAACTTCACCTCACCCCTGCAATGTACCCATATACCTGCTATGTACTCATATATAAAGATGTCTTGCAGCTAACACGTTGCGCAACAGCACCAACATTACGGACAGCGTTTTTTCCCTCAAGAATAAGGACTCTTCAGTATGCACATGTAATAAAATGCATCTCTCTGAGTATCCAAGTTCTAGCTTTGATATTTTAGTGTTTCCAGGAAGTACTATACTGCTGGTCAGGCCCACTTACAGTTATGGTAGTGCTAGCAGAGCTCCTGCGCTTCCGTGATTTCCTCCGGAAGAGCTTGCACAGCTCCGTGCTTTTTGGAAAATTTGATCAGCGCTCGTACGAGGTGAGGCCAACGTGTTGGTCATCGAACTGTTGTTCATTTTCACTTCATTTCACACCATTTCATTTATCTCCTCCCTTAATTACCATGTTTATGGGCCTATGTGTTCTTACCCAAAAGGCATTTAAACTTGACAGTGTAATAGATTGTGCTGTGAAAGCTAAATAGCTGTTTATTACTTATCTGTGTTAATTTGTGCTCTGCCACATCATTACCCATGTGCTAATGTGCATGACATTTGCGGAAGTAGTTTTCTTTGCAGATCGAACCTATCTTTTTAAGGATTCATAATATTGACAAATTGCTGGTTTTACCAGTCACTAGAAAAATTGGATAATAAATTGTTAAAGTATTTTAAATTAAATTGTTGTGTTATAGAAATATTTTCAATAAAGTTGGGTAAAAATGGAGACAATTGAGTTAATGACAAAGCCTAATTAAGAAGATGACATTACAAACTTGAGTTACTAGATTTTAATGACTCTTGCAAGTTCAAAATTCTTTTAAAGTGTCAGTTTAGATTTGATATCTCTTCTGATTTAGATTGTAGCTTAAACAAAAAGATGGCTTTTTTCAGCACTGCTGTGTACCCTTTGTATCATTGTCATGTTACAAAAGAGCCACAAATACAGCTGCCAGCTGGCTGAACTGGCCAGCTGAAATTCATCTGGCATGGAGAAAAGCAGAGGTATACTGGGAGCCGTGAGTCCGCCTCAGTAGGATGCTTTGTGGACAAAAAGATCAGAGAGCTGTTAGGACTGTGCCTGGCCTTTGGTACTGCACTTGGTTGCCTAGCTCTGTTATCTCGTCGGGGTAAAAATCCTGGGGGTAGTTCCCTAAAACCTGAATGAGATCAAGTGTAAGACCAATTGTTGTGACTTGCTGAAACTGCAATAGTAAGGCTCATTAATATAAACCAGTTTTGTTTTAAAGACAAACCAATGTTACACATCTTTGAAGTTCTTACAGCTATATTTTTTCTAAGCTTAGAGCTGCCAACAAATAATATTTGTTTACTTTTTTAGAGTTTTTTGTAAGACACACTGCTTATTTTTGTAATCATAGAGAAGCTTGCCTTATCTGTTTCTCAGCCCTTTCTAAAGCTTTGTTTATTAATAAGAAAGCTAAAGTAGTTCAGATTCCCACTTTCAACAGATAATCCGTTCTAAGGTATTTTACACTAAATGTGTCACCAGTTGCTGCCAGACTGGGATGGGACACTTTGTCCACCTCTTCTGGGACGTTGCACTGATCATGGGTAAAAAAGGAGTCATTGTCACCACTGAATCACTGGGTGTTTCTACTTTGTTCCTTATTATCCTTTTAATTCTTCTTTATCATCAAAGTGAGATTTGTTTTTACTACAGACTTCCTTTCCCTTGACTGGACTGATCTCCTTTCAGAAGTAATCCACTACCCAATAACAAATGTTATGTATACCTCATCCATCTCTGTCGCATCATGCCAGCGTGACAAGACACAAAGAAACAAATCTCCCTTTCAGAAGGGTTTGGCTGATGGTTTCACAGAACGCACTGTTCAGATTCATCCACTAATTTTAATGTTCTTCCAGGTGAGAAAATGCTGAGAAGTTATTGGCACACACAGAGGCAAAAGCTACGTATCGGTGGTTCAAGCAGAGCTGTTACTTATAGGCTAATATTTTAGGTAATTATCCTAGAAAGGACCGCTGTCGTCATGTAACCTGACAGTTCATGTTTGACCCAAGTCCATGGAACTGCTCAGAAGTTTTGGGGGCTTTTGGTTTTATTTTAAATGTTACGTGCAAGCGAAGTTAAACACAGCAAATCGACAGCTATGCAGTCATCTGCAGCTGAAGCCAAGTTAGCCCGATGTGGAAAACTTCTGAAACTCAATTTGAAGAGTTGTGATGATCCACTTGAGAAAAGCCATGGCCTTTAAAACTGATACTTTTTTCCATCAGCCTGAGTACACTCAGCAAGGAAGAGCAACAAAGGGTTATTGCAGCTTCATCTGCTGGGAGATGTTAGTCACTTACTGTAAAAACTGCTGAAGCAACACCTAAATGACTCTAGATCTGAGCCTCAGGGAATAAGTTAAGAGTGGATTTGATCTTAATTCTGCATTGCCTTGTTTTTGTGATTTTAAAATGCCCTCAACACTATTTGAAGCTAAATATGGTGATGGGGTGGATGTGGTTTGGTGTGTAATACATTGAGCGGGAGACAGTGAAGTCCATGTGTTCCATCACTGTGAGTATAAAAGATGTGGTCATGCTCCAGCCTCTTCCTTAGAAACTAATCCAAGTAAATGCTTCATGGGGTTGAAGTAGGAGCTACTGAAAAATAAAGGGAATATATATATTTTATTTTTTTTTAATTAGACTGTGGTCAGTAGGTCCATTTCTCTCATCTCTGTTGCATGTAACAGAGTTTCAGTCATCAGCAACAGATTTTAATTTAAACGTTTTGCCAGATTTATATTTTCTTATGCAATTTTCTTTTTAAAATTAAGAGCACATGTTTTCCTTTCAAATAACATGCAGAACATTTATTGGCATTTTAAATAAGCCAAAGTGAGTGAGCAACCTTCTTTTTTTCTTTCAAGTCTATTTTTTCCCTACAGGCAAATTGCTGTGGGCTTATGACCCACCCTTTTTATGACACTATTTCAGCACAGATATTCTTAGTTAGAATTCTAAGTTATTCCTTTGAAACAGAAATAGAAATCACCATCTTGGCTAGCAGTTTCTGCAGCTATGGGATTGTCATACGTGCATCCACATGCATACAAGTATGCCATATAAATTCATACGAGATCTCTGCCCTGTCACACAGTTTACATATTTGCATTTTTGTTTCATTTGGGATACTCTGTAAACTAGTGGTTTCTTTCGATTTGTTCTTCTTTGTATGGATTAATAATCATTTGATGAAATGCTTTCTTGTTTGGGGCATGCTGCTATGGCATGGCCATCCTGTAGAATTGCTATGAACTTCTGTATTCTTTGTAGAGAAGACACAGATCTCCTATTTCATTTACTCGTACCCATACAACCGCAATAAAGTCCGTAACATTTTGATTTAAAAAAAAAAAAAAAAAAGCAGCAAGTAGCAATAAAATTTGGGACCTATTATATACTGTGAAGTCTATATTTCTTACATTTAAGCTCTATGTTTAGCACAAGAATAATTGCTTCTGATGGAGTGTTTAAGACGTGCATTTCTCACAGCAGCCCTTGCACCCAAGTTATTGTTTGGACCATGCAAACAATTTGGCAGGCATAGTTCACAAACAGAGATTTGAGCAGCTAGAAAAAGAATTTAAGAAAGCAGTACTGAGAAAGAGGATTCCGTTTTAGAAACAAACCAAGCAAGCATCATGCCTTGAGATCTCGGGCGTGATAAGTGAGATTTTGTAACTGCATCTTCTGTTTTTCCACAGAATTTTTAAGGGAGGACTGTTGGTCTTAAGTTCTGTATTTCATGGATTTTTCACAACTGAGAATTATGTTATCTTGAGGGTTTTTTTCTTAATAGTACTGATTTGCCTACATTTGAGTCTAATAATAGTTTATTAACCCTGGCATGTGGAATAGCGGAATCTTAGCGATGGAAAGTTTGGGATTCGTTTCATTTAGCAGTTTGAAGATATCCACGTCACGCAAAGTTCTCTTATGCAGCAGGTTGTTCGGTTGTAAGCTGCTTCTGCCAGTGACTTTGTTTATGGGAAAAAATAATCTGGCTGAGAGAACTAGACTTATTTTAAAGTAATTAACAAGAACTGTGTCTGTGATCCCCAATATAAGCTTTTTCCAGTCACTTTAGAGAGATTAGATGTCTCTTAACATCGTCTTACTAGCAGTGAAGTTGCTCCAAAAGGACTTCTTTAATCATATTAGTTTCGCTGCCATTGCCCCGTCTTCAGATTCTTTCTTCTTTCCTGATAGAACCAAATCTGGTTTTGCCATCTATTAGGTCCAGCATTAATGCTCCTTTGCATATTAATTAATGTTACTTTGCCTGTAACATTCAGCCCACTATCTTTCGGCTCCCCCGTTTGCAGTCTGAAGGCTCGGAGCCGTTACTTTTTCCATGTGGCAGTAGAAAATGCTGTATCGTGCTGTTTGATTTTTCTAATGGCTTTGTATAAGAATTATTGAATACAGTACGAAGTAAAGCAGAAAGATGAAACAGTTAAGTCAGGAATTCACCCAGTCTCTGTTTTGGCTTGTAACATGATTTATGAATGAATTTTCCCTGTATGGTAAGAAGTTAGCCTTGGCTCCTTATCCTAAATATTTTATCAAACTTTTTAGGAAACTTCTGAGTAGTGTAATAACTTAGTTCCACTTATATGGGGCAGGGGAAATTTAAGGAAGTTCTTTGTTTTAAAAAAAAGAAGGGGAAAAAAAGAAAAAGCAAAGTGGTAGTGGAGGGGGAATGGGCTCTCAAAGAGAGCTCTCACAAATTAAAAGATAATTGTTACTATTCCAGGCAGGATTTGCATTGGAACGGCTATTAAAAAACCCAAATACTATGTATGTCAGCTTAGAACTCAGACCATGCCATTCTACAGAAATTGTAGCTCTGTAGCATTTCTTTGGTTACGTAAAAGCCAGTTAGGCTAATGTTTTGTTATGATCTTAAGGTGAAATTATTTTCTGAAAAATTATGGAAGTATATTGTAGATGATAATTATATACTAAAATGTACGTTTTTAATCTGTATACAGACATAAGAAAAATTAAACGTGCGTAGAGGAAAAGATCAGGAAAGGAAGGAAAGGATCTAGTGCAGATTACGCCATATGAAACATATGTTTGAGATAATGCTGATCTAGCTGAAGTATGTGGCCTGTGCTATACTTCTGTATACAAATGGTGTGCTCATTCCGTCTCTACACATGCATACAGAAAATTTTACCTTTGACATAGTAGGGAATAATGCCAATGAGTAATTAAGAAAGCATGGAAGCAAAAGTCAGCCTTGTGATAAATTTCTGAGATGGTTAATATTCTTCAATACATGTTACAGCTGTGATAGTGGAAGGGCACAACTGAAGGCCTGAGAGGAGATGACGTGTCTTTTACTACACGATACAGTTCAAATAGGTTGAAAAAATAGGCAAATCTCGACTTTTTGTCTCTCAAATCACAGTATTTATAACAATCTGTCTTGGGATGTTAGTGTACCAAGCGATGTTCCGAATAGTCATTCACTTCCCAACTTTGGTCAGAAAGGAATGTTTCTTTTTCAAAGATTTGTAGTAATGTGGTTCTCGGAGACTGCAAATAGATGGTTTAGCTGAATACAGGCAGTATATTAAAAATGTCTAAAGAAGAAAAATAGTAGTTGGAGAGAGAGATCAGTTCAGAGTTCTAGAAGCAGTAACTGGCATTCCAGGGCAATATACAATAATTTTCATCAGATTTTCTTACGAAACCTTTAATAAGCTTGAGCTGAGTCACCTGCATGTGTTTGTAGAACATCAGTTTCTCGTCTCAATAGATTCACATCCTCTGTGAGAGAATTCCAGGGAACTGCACAGTTACTTGTGAAGCAGGGAGGAAAAGGGGGAAATGGCGTGCAAGGTTTTCAGTGAAAACGCTAATTTATGGAATTGTATTTACAAATGAAAACGTATGCGCTTGCAATGTCATATGTTGCAATTAGCTGTAAGGACAGCGGTTTTATGTCGCAGATCTGATGCTGCTATACGTCATTTAAGAAGGTACAGAAGAAATGCAGTTAGAAAAGTGACTAATGAGAGTTAATTGCAAGTGTAAATCTAAAGGAATGAATGTATACTTTCTACTGCTGTAAAGCAGCACTGTGTACTCTGTATACTGTAGGAGTAACACAGATTTACTGCATATAACTTTCATTCCTTGCCCTTTCAAGTTCCCCCGTCGAAGGCAGGCAGCGAGCCGACCCCCTGCTGTTCTGCCGCACCGTACTCCCCTGCTTCTGATGCCACTGCTGCGTTGCACAACACATTTTGCTCCTGAGGACTGAAGGATAATCTGTGATCACATAAAAGAGAGTTGTGGATTCTGAAGTCTGTGACTTGAGTTTTGAAGGTCATGTATCTTATCTATAGTGTTTGCAGAGTCTTAAGGGTTCTCTGCATTGGCCCGTGTCATCCTCCCTTGGCGCGCTCTAGTTCTCTCACCCAGAGGAGGACGTTCTTTGATACATTCCTGGTGCACGTTAGCACATTAAGATTAAATACAATGTATAATTCATAGCAGTGATTGATAAATGATTGATGATACACCAATATCTCATTAGAAGGCAGCAGGTCATTTCTTAAGGAAGAAAAAAAATCAGGGATGGACATTATACGTAGTGATTATGTGCCACAAACTACATTTCTTCACCTATGGGGGAACCCCCTCCAGAAAGGTAAATTTTGCTCCGTCCATGCTTTGGGTGGGGGAAAGCTGTATTCATCTGCATATATGAAGAGAGGGGGAAGAGCAATAAGAGAGGCTAGAAAAAGGGATAGACAATCCTTTGAGTCTCCTTCCTGCCCCAGCTAACAGCCTCTCTGAGAAAATCAAGCGTTTGGTGTTTTGGTTCTTTTTGCTTTTGTGTGTTTGGTGGTTGTTTTTTTACCTTTGCTCTTTATTTCAGGTTATCTGTGATATGGAGAACCAAATCCACAAGCTAAGGGAAGAACTTATTCAGGTAAACGCTCAACGGAAGCAACAGCTGCTGGAGCTGAGCCATCAGTGGGAAGAGGAGAAGGAGAGGGCAGCTCGCGACCACGAGACAGCGGTCAATAAGCTGAAAGTGGAGGCAGAAAAAATGACATTAGACCTGAAAAAGATACATGTGGCAGAAACAGAGAAGGCCTTGGACAAGGTAAGAGGTTTGCATAGGGCTGCTGCTTGTGGCACGGCAAAAAGGGAGCAATAGCCCCAAAAGTCAGATAAGCAAAGTTTCACTGAGGAAAAATGTTTAGGGGTCACTTGAGTTGAAAAAACAGACGTATGCTGTAGATCTGACATTGGATGCCGCAATTGCGGCGGGAGTGTGGAAAGTTTTGTGGTTCTGTAATGAAAGACTTCTCCTCTTCGAGCATGCAGTGGCAGGGGTCGCTGCTGTAGCTGTTCTCCCTGAGAGCAGTGCTGGGGCAGCACCTTCCAGCCGTGTGGCGCTTTAAAAATCCAGATGAATTCAAAGGCAAAGCCAGCCAAGGACTAGGCTAATCACTTTTCCTTTGCTGGAATAGGTAGAGTAGAAAGGGTGGTTCTATCTAACCAAGCTTTTATTCTTTTTAAGAGGGAAAGTTCTTAAGGAGGAAAAAGTTCAGGCTAAAACTGCAAGGAAATTGGGTCTAGTTGCTAACAATGGCTGGTC
The DNA here is from genome assembly GCF_963921805.1 of Phalacrocorax carbo. NCBI lineage: Eukaryota > Metazoa > Chordata > Aves > Suliformes > Phalacrocoracidae > Phalacrocorax > Phalacrocorax carbo. The sequence goes on from NC_087528.1 coordinate 6,430,661, forward strand.
TACTTTTGCCTGTGAGCATCAGGTGAGCCAGTCCTCTGTGAAAGGCTTGAAAATAGAACTCAATGTTTCAGATACATCAAGGCTTCCCTCCCCATTCTGTTCAGTGGGGTCACTGACTGCGCGTCAGCGCTTGCTGAGCGTCCCCTTGTACCAGCGCCTTGGATTCCAGTATTTCACCACATTAAGGATGATGTGAGCTAAAACATGTGAGTTCTTTATTTCCAAAGCTAAACTAAAAAAAACCCTACTGAATATTTATGGTAGATGCTGTGTATATGTAAGCAGATAGTTGTTGAAGTATCTTTTATATGCATTAATGTAATAAATCATACATTTTATTGCGAAATTATGTACCGTGGCACAAATTAACACTCTGCATATACTGTTTGAACAGCCTTTGTGAAAGTGACATTTCATTTACCTGTGTCAGGTTCTTGGTCTGTAATTTTAAACAGCATTTGTAGGATTATGTTGGAAATCAGCCAGCCTGAAGCCATTAAAATGGCTGTGATCAACAATTCAGAATCTTTTCTGAATGTAAGGAAAGCTCCGCTTGGCATAATTATTTAAAGCCAAGGTCACAGAAAGTATTTAAACCTTTGAAATTCATCGTTAAAGGATTAATTTTAACTCAGGAAGACATTGTCATTTTTGCTTAAAAATGGAATTTGAATCTCAATTCTTTTCTTTCTTTGATCTTTTTTTACATGTGTAGTATAGCTAAAGAAAAGTTAACTTCTTTACATTCTCAAATTAAAGTTACAAATAATCCTTCATAGGGCAATATCTTTAATAGTCTTGAATTGTCATTTCTGTCAGAAATATTATTTTTTAAATTTGTTGGATTTTTTCTACTTTTCAAAAAAAATGGCTAATTTTAAGCTATATTAACTGCTATTGACTTTGTGGTTGCTTTTTTTTTTATTTAACCTACTTCCCTATTTTTACCTCTAATCAGAAGAGCACATGTTGAGTAAAAGATAGGAGGGGGGGAAAAAGTATCACTGTTGGAAAGTCTTTCACAGACATGTGAAAATACCTTGCATTACGCTCAAATCTCCCTTTACGATTCTGCTTTGTTTCTGTCGTCCAAATGCAGAGCGTTAGAACTTGGCCACAAAGTCCAAAAGTCAAATAAAGTAGCTTAGAGGGCAAACTCCATTTAAAGCTCAAAAGTTACTGTTTCAACTAACTTAGTTCAAATCTTGATCCTATTAAAGTCCACAGACCTTCGATGAATGAGACTTTACCCAAGGGGTGTGGAGGGAAGCATCTTAATTGCAACATGAGTCTTGAAACTTGTTTTTAAAAGTCTTTTTCTTTTTCTAGCAAATCTTGTTACCTTGACGTTTAGGACAATAGGACACTTTTTTTCTGCTAATTACGTAAATATTGCTTAAAGATCCAAGGGGAAGCTGAATTTCACTGTTTAGGCTTGGAACATCTGACTGTCCAGATTTTCTGAAGGTCAGTCCATTCCCAAGCGAAGGATCTCATTCCTCTGTGGTCTTTTTTGTGAGTAATAGTGATTTCTGTGTGAATTGCTTTGTATAATTGAGGACCTTTGTTCACGTGAACATGATGAAATGCAAAAGAAATGGCTAACATTTAAGCACAAAGAAAAATCGAAGTCAAAATTAATAGAAGGAGGTAGAAGATTTGTATGGTATTGCCCTCCCCATAGTCCTGCTGCTGTGGGGATAGGAAGGAGGGGAGTTGGGGACAGAGGCAGAAGAAGAGTTTTCATTGCAAGTGCACTGGACGCGTAAATATTTGTTGGTGTTTGTAGACACCTTTTCAGTATTTAGGGACGCATAATTTGCTGAGGTCTTTAATCTTCTCTGCTTAAAAATCTCAACTTTAAAGATAGTACGTTGTTTATTGTTATATTTTACTTGATTAATTTTGTTAGCGATTACAGCATACAGTACCAGAAAGTTGCTCAATAAATGTAGTACGGTAATGTTTTTGAACCTGTGATTCTAAAAGCCAGTATCTTTTGACAGTTATTACATCTCCCAGTCACTAGGGAATGATAAGTAGGAAAATATTTAACAGGTTGCCAAATGGCACTATGTAACCTGCACTACGGGAAAAATAAACATGGTATCTGTTGTCGTGGAAATAATAATAAAGGAAAAAGTCCATAATTTTCCAGTGACCTTCCCTGTTGCAGGTATTATTTTCAATTAAACACCACTTTCTTACAAAGCGAGCTATAGCTGACCTAAATACGCACATTATGAGTAGTGTTGGACCTGTTGTGGACAAGCTGGGCACCTCTGAGGCTTCTCGGTGCTGAGTGCTGCCCCCTGAGCTGCAGGGCTTCTGGAGAAGGTGACGAGGGCTCTACCTGCACTGCAGGCAGAAGCAAGGTCCTTGTCACCAGCCTGGCACGTAGAAGCAGAGCTGAGGTGATACAGGAGCAGCTTGGCATGCAAAGGTGGCTGTTCTTGCTGGCGCAGTGCAGTGATTCATCTTTAGCCTTGCTTTTTGCTAGATCAGGTGCCACAGCCCGATCACACGTGATCACCTTATTGCTCACTTTTTAAGACGTAAGATGGTAGTTATATTAGAGCACAGAATCACCTTATCAGATAAGAATAACAAATTTTAATGTCCCTAAGGTCAGATAAGCCACACTGGACATAAATCAGACAAAAATTCAAGACGACAGCATGGGGAATTTGAAACAGTACTTATCATGTTCTTAGCACTTAAGCACTTTCATAATATCTGTTATCTGTCTCCAACATAAAAATGACTTCAGAGTATCTCCAATTTCTTGTCTCTTAGTTAAGGAATCTTAAATATTGTTTCAGAAGAACACTTGTATTCAATCACAATGGTTTTGATTTACTTTTAAAGTATAGATTTAATTTGCTTGCATGTCATTATAGCAACGATTATAGCATTTTCTGATGTGATGGTAGTTTTAATATTTTATTTGAAGTCATACCTCATTATGATGAAATAAAATGTAAATAAGAAATATTAGAGATACATGGTACTGTAGTTAGGCTCCACTTATGACTAATTTCAGCAGGGAGACAGGTGTGCTGTAGGTTGCAGCAGCAGCACTTACGGCATGAACGCTCATCAGCCAGGTGTAACGGACTGTACAGAGCTTAGGAGCATTTTCAGGTTTGCCAGAAATTACTAAAAGCGAGAGACAAAGTGCATTTCTAAGTGCGTGCAGATGTGAAGCTTGGCTAACTCAACTGTTCGTAACGTTCATCTGTGGTATTTTCTTGGCAAAGAAAATGAGCATTCGAAAAGCGTGACCCGAGCAGATCAGTAGACATGCTAACAATGCTCAAAGGAAGCAACCTTGGAACTGAAAATATCTCATAAAAAAAGCTCTCTTTGAGCAGTGCACATGAGTAAATTGGAGTGGGAGAAAAAGGTGGGGGTTTTTTTATCCTCTCTAAATTATTTTCAAAATTTATCTTTTTATTTACTTCTATATTTAAATAGGTATTTTGACTCATCCTGTTAAATCTTTATGCAGGTTCCAGGAACACTAATTTTATTTCAGTGCTGCTTTTCTTGTGGAGAAGTAATTTACATTTTTGTGTATTGACTGTACTTGAACACACATGATAGTTGATTACAGGATGAAGCTGTAGTCAAAAAAAAAAAAAAAAGAGCCTAACACTTCAGGTTCTGGACTGCAATTCTTCTGATTTCAGTACAGTCGTGAAATGGTTCACTCTGGAGAGCTGGGACTGCAAGGTGGCATGCAACCTGGCCAGAGCCATGCAAATCGTGCTCATAGGTTTTAATAATGTGAGTTGTACTCTTGAGATTTCTGTTATTTTAAATAAAAATGGACATTTACAATGTTTTCTAGTCTATACATGTTACAATCTCTCCACCTATGTCTGGTGGGAAGTCCACATAAAACTAAAATGCCCAGGAAATTCAAAGTAAAGGTTAAAATTTTAAAAAATAGAAATCGGTTAACAATATTGTACTCAGTATAAGTGACGACTTCCCCAATTAAAAATAACTGTTTTATATAATAGTTATGTTGTAATAGAATGTTTTTGTAACAGGGCATTTTTCAAAAATCTGCAGACGGTGTCCTATAATTGGACACTTCATTTTTGAGCAACCTCTGCTTGCACATAGTTCGCAGATAAGGTGCTGATAGTGTGCCCCGGAGAGCATTTCAGTCCTTCCTTTATCATCAAGCTTTGTGATGCTGGATTAAGTAAGTAACAAGTGCAGCCCTAGGATGCAGTCCCGTTGGACATGCTCGTTGGGCATACTTTCATACTGCATGTGTAGGGATATCTTTAATTCACAATATCTGCTCTGGCACTGGTGTCAGTACTCATAGAGATGATGTCATGCTGTTCAGCACTGGCAAAGAAATAGAAGATGAAGAGAAAGAATATGACATCTTCAGAGATTAAAGAGATACTCCAAGAGACACTCTATTAAAAGTATTGTTTCCCCTAAGCAGTTAAGTTACTTCTGCTCATAAAGAATAAGCATCGCATGCTTTCCATTAGCTTACGTTGTTGAATACTGTCCCTCTAGCTGTTGTTCTTCTCTGCCAACTCTGCGTTTCATTAACTACCAAAAACGGTTCCATCTTTGTATCTAAGACCTTCTGGGAACTGGACCATCTCTGCAGCAATCCTGTAGGTTCCCGCTTAGAATTTGTAGCGTAATGGAGTCTTTGATCTGAGTGACACCTTTCACTTCATTAGCTTGAACACTAATAGCCACAGTATGGATAGCTTCATTTATGTGAGCATCCAGATGAACTATTTTCACACTCGTTGCAGCGATGCGCTGGTTATTTACATGGGGGCAAATAGGTCAACCATAAAATGTGGACATGTATTCTTCCCGAGTATAATGATATCATTAAATTGGTATCTAATTATAATGTAGACGTATGTTTTTCTCCTTGCTGAATGCATTCAGGATCTCCACCAGTTGTTGTATATGTGCCATTTTTTTAGACTAAAATTTTTAGATGTTTGTTTGGATTGACTGCATGGATTCTTTTCTTTAGACCTTAGCTATGACTGATCTAGAGAGCTTCTAACTCTTACCAAGAAGAGTTGGATATTCCCTGAGTCTCTTAATTTTTTTCATCATAATCTGAGAACTATTGTCTATTATATTCTCTCTGTTCCTGAGTAGTGTTGGTTTTGTGGTGTCAAGTCTATGTACATTCACTTATGTTTAGTTCTTGGACATTTCTGACACTGTGTTAGTGATTCACCAACTAATATTATTTAAAATGAGCATAGTACTTTGGCTTTGTTGGAGAAAATAAAGAAAAAAGAAATGTATTTCAAAAAAAGGAAAGCTTTGTATAGCAAAGTTAGTGTATGTTAGCACAAGAAGTGCAGATTATTTCATCTATCTTTATAGTACCTTTATAGCAACTCTTGCAATAAAATTTTGCTCACAGATGAGGGGAGAAAACTAGTTTTCTCTCTAGTATGTCCCCTTTTGCACCACTCCTTCTTATTCCTCCGAAGAAAAAGAAAGATGATAGTGCACCAGGAACATGGTCACAGGAATTGCATCATCCCTTAGGGGAGCCATTTGGAAGAGTCTCCAATCAACAGAGCCAAACTTGAAGAAAAATATGGTAGAATAATCTCAGGGATATTTCACTCAAATGAGACTAAACAGAATTTATGGCTCTCTCCCTACAGGAGGTGTTTCAAAGCAATAGTCTTAGTTATTCACAGGGAGTTACTCTGCTTCTACTGCCTCTTTTGTTTTAAAAAACAAAACAAACAAACAAACAAACAAAAACCCCAACCAAACCACAAAAACCCCTCAGAAAACCAAAACAGAAAGCAGGTAAGATTTCGGCCATCAATTTCATTCATAAACCTGGTTCTAGAGGTAACCAAGAGCAGTTGGTATTACTGTCACTGTGGGGAAAAAATACGCACCCGTGAGCATTAGGCTTACTTTTTAACACCTTCGTTAATGTTTGGAGAGGAGATCAAGCAGCACATTATTTGCATTCATGAGTAACACCATAGGGTTAAAAATTAAAATGACGGATGCAATACTGTTAAGAAATGAGAACATGACAAGAAGAAGCGTAATTGAGCGAAATGATAATTTTTGACACAATGTGGAATTTAAAAGATAGCTTTCAACAGGGCAAGGACTGATACAGTTGAAATTAGGGCTCTGTCATACGGCCTGTCCTTCAGTGCGCTTTAGTCACTGTCATATGGATGACAGTTGGTTAGTTGTTTGAGAAGTTTGAGGTATCTGGTATTAATCTAAGTTTTCTATCTAAGGAGCATTCACAGGTGGGTTTTTTTGTCTTCTCTGTCTCCTTTTCAAGTCTGTGTCCCAACACCACTTCCACTTCTGCCTCACCAGGGCACTCTCTGCTTTTTCTCAATTCTGTAACTTTCAGATTGTAGCCTTTGGTCTATATTCGTAAGATTGAGACTTACAAAATCATGAAGATGGTAGATAAGGTGAATGCTGAGTTGTTATTTACTGCCCAAGAACTTGGGCCTAGTTGCTGGAAACTAATAAGAGATTGATCTAAAACTGGTGAAACACATTACTGCTCTAGACAACATAGGGAGCTGCTTGAATTCATTTCCGTGGAGGTTGTGAAAGCAGATATTATAAGCAGGTTCAAAAAAAGATTGAACAGTTTTATGAGCAGCATGTTTGTAACCGGTCACTAGTGGGAATAAGCAGGGATTTCACCTGTAACTTCCTTGACACGGCGGTTGTGGGTGCTGGGGGAATGCGAGGGGTAGGAACTGCCGAAGGGGCCAGGCTCCTGCAGTCCCTGCAAGCAGCATCTCGTGGGCCTCTGGAGGGGACATTGGGCTCGACGGCCCGTCAGCCGGACTCTGGAGGACATACCTGATGTTTTTAGTACAACTGATGTTTTGGTCTTAACTTCCCTGGTTATGAAGTGCAGGAGGCTTTTCCAGTGGCAGAATGACTGTTCTCATTATTTTTTCAGTAGTCTCCTGAGCCTTTCTTCACTATCCAAACAAACTGTAACGCACCAACTTTATCTTGTAATACACGGTTGCTTATTATTTTAACTGTATTAAATATTTTTTAAAGCCTAATTGAATCATTACTTCATTCTCTCCTTTTTCCACAATCCTATGTGTCCTGGAGAAGGCTGATTCACATACGTACAGTTTTCTCTAATTTACCAATTTGACTTATCTTTACATCCCGGGGGACATTATAACATTAGGAAAAACACTGGCTATTTTCCGGTATGGGAGCCGATTGTAATGGGAGATTACTTTTTTTTTTTTTTAAACAGCTCGGCCAGTTCATTCTTAGATTCTTTCAGAATTATTGAATGAACGCCCTCTCGCCTGGGTGCCTAGGCAGGGTGAGAGGGCGGCTCCTACAACCGGTGCCCTGTTCCTGGATCCCGGTACCTGCAGCGATCACTGCTGATTTCACTGGGACCGGTTCATGGTTACAACAGTAACAGCTGTTTGTTACCTGGGATTAGTAAATACTAAGTGGAAATTCCTCCTGCATCCCATGCCATGCACTCTGCGTTTTTATTTTTCTTGAACGTTTCTGGAGTGCCCCACGGAATGTGTCCATCACATCCCTGCTTAGGTCAGTATTTGGATGTTTAATTTTTTCACTGTAGCTTTATTTTAGAGAAAATGCGCAGTTATCAAGACCAAACTAATATAAAACATCTTTATTGCATATTGAAATTCTGGCACAATTTGAAGACATTGTTTACACTGATTTGCTCTTTCTTCATATTTCTATAATAAAGAAAAGCTGCAGGTGGCTTTTTTTTTTTTTTTTCCTTTTTGGAGGGGAAGGAGTGTTTGGGAAATAGGGAAGGGGTAAAACGATGTTGTTAGTCCTTCAGAGTCTTTAATGTGAAGAAACAAAAGTGTTCCAAAACGACTTGCTTACAGCTGCAGAACATGTCATGGAGTAAAACCCACCTTCATTAAATGGGTGAGAAAGAATTCTAATTGTTTTGAAGTTCTTATGATCAGTCTGTATATGCTTCATTGTAATGTGATACTAAAGTACCTCAATTATGATTTGTATATTTTGGTGCCAGGAGGTTTTTTTTTTCTTATGCTGAATTATTAAGTTCTGTCAGCTGCTGGGCTGTCATATAGAGATACAGTAAATCACATTATATTTTGTCATGGATTACACAGAGCAATAAATTTGGGAACAGAGATCAAAGTAGTTTCACAATCACATCTGAGTGTAGGAGGGGTGTTTAACTTGTAGAAAATCTGATTTAGGTGAAACTGTTGCAGTTCTTGTGTGAATTTGAAATGAATTCGGGTGTTTGCTTGAAAATGAATAAGGTACAAATCCCCAAAAGAGTTCTTCTCTATTTAGTTCAGAGGAGCTAATTCTGACCTATAGCTGCAGGACGGAGAACGGATAAATAATTAAACATTGGGAACGTTAAGAGTCTCGCAATGTCTTATTTATGTTTTTAATTGCTTTTGTGATTGAGCAATATATTCCATTCTCTTTTTAATTGGTACTTTGCTGGACTTGCGCATAGTTAGTCATGGGTACAGTAATGCTTTCTGGCTCCGTGAAGTTGTCGTTCTTTTTGGGAAGCTTTGTTGTATTTAAAACTACAAAAAGTAATCCAGCGTAATCTTGCTAAGGAACACCGATTGCTTCAGATCATAGATTTGTTAGGGGATTTTGTCGTATTTTGAATGTTTGTCTTCCCAGCTGTAGGAGCTTAACTTTTGTTGGGCTCTCATCTAATGATGTAACTTAGTAATATCGAATTAACTTAGTAATACCGAGTCTGTCCTTTTGTTTCCAGTTTTCCTTCTATTCAATAAAAAAAATTTTCTCTCAGAATGATACATACACAGGATTTTTTTCTAGTCATTGTCTTCTTAACACTTGTTTGTTATTGCCACAAAATTCAACTTATAACAGCAATGGAAAATCTAAAAAATGAAAATCACATTCTTATCCCTTTATAATCCTTTCAGGAGCCTTATAGTCTCTACTTGGCAAAACTCAAGGTGTGTAAACTTAGCTGAGATACAATGATAAAGTGGATGGGTCTCAGAAATCTCCAATTTCTGGAGGAATCGTGTATTGTAACGCTTACATTAAGTAGCCTTTAACTGAGTCAAATCATGGATCAGTGTCACGTCTTGGTACCGTTGCCTGCTATTTGTAGGGGAAACATTAGCTTTGACTTGCATCTTCAAAGATGTTTAGCAGCCTGTTGCTCCGTGACTTGACTGGGTGTCAGCTGTTCGGGTACCAAAACCATCTGGGCCTGAGTGATACAAGCTATTCTGTAAACTCTTTATACTAGAGCGGGGAGAGAGACAGAGGGCACGTGAGCAAGTGAGGTGCTTGTGTAGCAGAGGTGCCCAGTATGGCTGATGAATAAAGGCAGCTTGTAAAAGCTCAAATAATTCCCATTGAATGCATGTTTTATTTGTTAAGGCTCTGAAAAAGAAAATGCCACCACTTTTGATAGAATGTCTTAAACCCACTTTAAATAACCGTCTTAATTTGGTTGGACAGAAGAAACCCAGGAAATATTAAAAATTGTAATCCAGGCATGTATTTGTGCTGCCCCAGGTTTAGGCATGTAGCTGTGGGAAAGCTGGGCTTCAGCACCCGAGTGTGCAGAGTGCTGCAGTCTCAACAGCTTCACCAGGTTTACTCAGTTCATCTTATTTGGATGTTGAGCAAAAGAAGGAATCGTGCCATGGTGTGAGCGCCACCCGCCTCCGAGCTGTTTTGGCAAAATGTTGCAGTACATCGTCAGATTAAACTATAATTCGCTGCCTGTCCTTTTACGTGCCTGATACATGTATCAGCACTCTCTTGTATAAAGTATCTTTAAGGTATTGAACAGTTTCATGTGGCAAACCTAGGCTCTTAATCTGGTTTTAAAACTGTGTGTTGTATACAAGGCTTGTACGTTAGGCCAAATCATGCAGTTGGTTTTAAATAAGGTGCCTGGCTCACTGCAACACTGAATAGAAATCGGTATTGGTGAAGCTAGGAAATATTTAGATGCTCAGTAAATCCATTTAGATGAAGCTAGTAATTATGTACTAGTGTACGTAGTGTAGCTTTGGCATCAGACACCATGCAGTTGGGGTCTCATAGGAGAATTTTTGAAAGTTAAATGTCTGTATTTAATTTCTCTACATAATTTCAGAATGATTAGAAATACACTGTTAGGTTAAATGAAAAGACTGGAAACCAGAGTTTTCCTGAGGCACAAATTGCACAAGTAGTTTTTCAGTAGGCCCCCATTAAGGACAGAATTGCAATATACGGCAGAAAGGCAATTCTCCATGCAGGTTGTGTCAAATTCATTTCTATTCATTTCTGGTGTTTTTCCCAATGAAAAGTACTTAGCACATGAATGAGAGGGGCTTTTTCTCCTAAAGATGTATGTTTAAATAAAAAAAAAGATTTATAGACCTACAAAAGTGGAATGTAAAATAGAATATTAATAGGATTTGTGGGTATGACAGATTGGGATTTCTATCATTCATTTTCAAACCCCTTGAAGTCATTTGGTACTTGACTAATTATTCTGTTAACATCATTTTGGATATTGAACTATTTTTAATGGTCTTTTGGGTGGCTCAAATTACATATTTGAACTGGTATGCTATTTTCACTGTTATGCAGAGGTTCAGCTTTCCATTTGTTATCTGATTGGTGGGGAGAGCAGTAGAAAGAACAAGACTATTGGTGTAGGAAGTCACTCGCTGTCAGTGTTAGAGGCACATAAGGAAAATATGTTTCAGGCTTTGAGGTGCAAATGAAAGTTTCGTGCACAGTCCGATGAACTTAAAAGGTGATCTGCTAATCTCCAAAGTTTAAACAGATACTGGACAGAGTGTTTTAACACACTTACTAACAAAAATTGCTACGTTTAGCCATTCTGAAGGTCACTTTCTTTTGACATCTGTCAAATTACACAATCTTGAATTTTGGTACAAAGCATAATGCTGTCAAACTTAAATAGAAATATTCCAGAATGTGGAGTGGTGTGTTGTTTTTTAAGGTAAATGGGCCCCATTTACATTAGTTCTTTGATGTTAAATTCTTTGCTGCACATCAGAGAACAGTTGCTTCTTCCCTGGAGCAAGTTTTCTTTCTTCTCCTTCCCCCACCCTTTGATTTTTTTTTTCCTTCCTTTTTTTTTTTTTTTTTAGTTTGCTTACACTTTTATCTAACTAATTATGGAGCATCAGCTTATGTATGGCCATCATTTAGCTAGTTGCAGGCATTTTGAAAAATAGATATTTCATAGCTAGTACAGTTTTCTTAAATCTGCTTTTCTGTTAGTGAATATGGGTGTGTATATATAACCCTCTAGTTTATCAGGGTTATATTTGTGGGGGTTTTGTTGTTTGTTTATGTTTTGGGGAGATTGAAATCAAACACTACTGAATCACTCGCAAAACTGTAATTCGTGTATAGATGAACAGGATTTCACTATGCATCCTTAACTCCTGCAGATCTAGCCATACTTGGGTTGCAGGAGTTAGTTTTTATATTAATTTTGTAGCATAACTGAAATCTAACTTTCCATACAAAAGTCACCATTCCAAAGCTGGAAGATATAGAACCATAGAATCGTTTAGGTTGGAAGAGACTTTTAAGGTCATTGAGTCCAACTGTAAACTTAATGCTGCCGAGTCCACCACTAAACCATGTCCCTGTGCACATATTTATACTGTTCAAAAAATTCTTAGCAGCTGCATTTTTGATAAACGTTCAAGACATCCTAAACGCCTTCATGGATGTTGATGCAAGATGAAGTTGTCCATGTACCTGCCAACCCCGTAGTGCAGCTGGAGAGGCGGCCATGCAGCGAGCAGCCCCTGGGGCTGTTCAGTGCATGTGTTCCGTCGAGTGGAACTAGAACTAAAAGTCTCCTCTAATACGTCTTGTACCTTAAAAAGAGCATGTAAAGACTGTAATGAGGGTAGGGCACGGTATGCTTTGTGGTGTGGTCCCATCGTAGAGCCTTTGCTCTTTTATTCTTAGTAATGCTGTTCTGTTTCATGAAAGGAAAAAATGAAAATCATGCTGTGTTAGAATAGCATCCATTAACTCAGATACCACATCTGTAGTGCTAATACCATTTTTAATTTTTACGTGAGATGTTTTGTTGAAGTCGGTGCAGTTTTGCTCAGCAATCACAATATGATGCTTTAAGGCTTGTTATAGAATTATAGTTGGTTTTTAAAACCAATTAACTGTAACAAGGATATAATCTTTTTAATGCAAAAGTCTTCACTCTGTAATATAAAATAACTGCATGTGAAATTGTCATAATCAGATAATTTTAGCTAAAATATGTATTAACTGTGTGAAACTAAACAGAAGTTAATTTTTGAATCAGTGGGATTCCTCTATGGCTTATCCAATTTAAGCCTTTTTGTTATAAAAATGGATATTACAATTGATATTTCTGACAAGTTTTTGCCAAGTGTGAATTTCAACAGCTACCTCTCGCACACGGAAGACCATTAACTATATTTGCAGTGCTGCCCATTGCTATAAAAAGAGTTAGACTTTAATGAATACTGGCTGACCCTCCAAATGTTCACCTTCCAGTTGGATTCTTATTCATTATGTTTCTGAAATAGCATGTAACCTGAAAGTGAGGGAATGCCCTTAAAATAATACAGAAGCAGCTTATGCTTCATATAGTGCATGAGCCTGTTAGAGAAGGAGCAGCCCAGGAAAATGCTGCTGGTGTACACGGTGCCATTTTTAACCTTCTCGTTTAGTCAAGATAAATGTAACATAAATCTTTCGCGATGTTCAGTGTACACAGCTATGTGTAGTCACTTTGCACTAAGCTATTTCTTAAAAAACAAAAAAAGATGCGCTTTTTTTGGTGTGGCAGTGCTACCCGTGCCCCAGGGGGGTAGGTTTATGCCTCCCTAGGCTGCAAAGCAACAGCCTATAGGCACGACTGTTAAGTCAAGTCACTATTGAATTGGTTTAGTCGCAGGTTTTAAAAAGGGAACATTTTCATATTTCAGCAGTAAAAGAAGATAAGGGAAAAAAGTGTTCCTGTGCATCACCATGAGTTAGATATTTTCAGCTGACCAGTGTGATATAACTTGTAGAAACTGCCTTCTGTAGAGCTTCGCTGGTGCTCCCTGTGCAGTTTGTGGTGATGTGAGACCTGTACGGTGTTACAGATGCAGAGAGAAAAGCTGAATTCAGCAGGTGTCCATGGTTTTTAGTGCCACAGGGTCTAGACAGCCAGTTCTAGACAGCTAGAGCCAGTCTAAATGTGGTTTTGCCATCTCCAGTGGAAGTTTTGGTAGCTCAGTGCTTCTGAAAATCAGACCCCTTCAAATAAGGATGTTTGGGATTGCAAGTAAATGCAAGAATCTGTGGTTTGTTGATGACTGGGAGACAACTTATAAATATTTTGCTAATTGGAATTTGTTAAAGCCATTATAAAACACAATGTTGTAATTTCCTTTAAATAAACTGGTAGGATATACTTTCTTTGCCCTCAGGAATAAAACACTGGAATTTCGCATATCTATCTTCTGGCTTGCCACTGTCACATCTATCAGAGGTCATCCTGGTTCCACTCAGTGCTCTAATTTGTTTATGAAAGTTATGGGTGTTTTAAAAAATTATTTATTGGGATTTATTCAATGGGTTCAGGAGGTTATAAAGCTGCTTCTATGAAAGATGAAGACTTTTACCCCAGGCAAGTTGAGTGAGAGCAGCTGTAATGTGATCTTCTTTGCAGTGCCTTGCTGACTAGTGTCTCTCCCTTTCTGGGAGCAACAGTAATTTATACTATTCCTGTAACTTATTTTTTACTTTTTTCCCTAAAGATAAACTCGCAGTTTCAGTCACTTTATGATATGCAATGGTGGTAAAACGTAATCTGAACTAGATGATAGTGCAGTGGAAAGAGTGTTAACATGGGTCAGCCTGAGTACAAAGAGAAATGTAGCATGCACAGAGCTGTCTGGCACGACTGCTTCTGTGTTACTGCTCCCTCTTCATTAATGCAGCCCCACAATATGCCCTTACGGTGTTTGTGGCACACTTTAAATGATAAATGTAGAAGAAGTGGAACTTAATTTATCCGGTGCTCCAGAATTCTTGTATATGATATTTGAAACCAATATGTAGTGCCATTATCTTTATTTATAACAAAAAAGAACCAGAACGTGTTCTCAAACATTACGCTCAGATTTGATAATCGGTTTTGTTTAACTTTTTGGGTAGGTTTCTTAGTACCAACAAACAGATGAAATACAGAGACCTCCATATGTTTCATAATTTTGGAATTTGAAGGGATTTAAGATCTTAAATTGCAGTATCATGTAAACGTTAAGATTATTTTTAACTGGCTGTAATATATTAAGCTGCACCATACATAACTGCCTGGATTGTACAGGAGGATTCGAGCCCTGTCATGCTTGGCGGTGATTCGCAAACACTGTCTGCAACTTTAAGCCCCTAAATTTATAGTCCAGTAAAATCAATAAGACTATTTGCTTGAGTGAAATCCCTGGTGTTTGCAGAACTGGAGTTTCAGTCTTGCAACTGGATCCAAGCAGGGTTCAGAGGATTCAGGGGGCCCCCACAGCTTCTGTGGCCCCCAAAACAGGCGCTGGCACACAGGCAGCTGGGTGGAAGGAGCTGGATGCTGTGCCATAAAACTAAGGATGACAGATCAAAGATTTGAATGCGAGGTCAGATAGATTTTGAAAACTTAATCAGCTTAAATTTGCTTCAGAACTCAGCTTCATGATATTCTGTCCCCCTAAGAAAATATTTTTCTTAGACACCTGTCCTCAAATTTTGGAGCCAAGAACACAACAGCGCTTAGCAGTTCATGTGAGGACAGCGTTTTGAGGGCGGTCTATCGATGTAATACTGTGGCACTTGGCAAGAAAAATACAAATCAGAATTGTGTCCTGAAATTTAATCTAATTTATTTTTTAGCTGTTATTGAATTGTCTGAAATTAAATTATTTGAGGAAAAAACCGTAAGAGCTATTTTTCCCCAGAATTACAGAAATATTTGCTTATTGGATTCCAATATGACAAAGCAGCCTTGTTTTCGGTTTGTTTTATTCTTTATCTTTGAGTTGTGCAAAAAAAAATGCTAGGAGAAGGAAAGAGCTGCATGTCCAAGAGCTCCCAGCTGGTTCAGCTGCACGTTGGGTTGATTTTCAGTGTAATCACCACCTTTAAAAAAGAAGGGACGTGCAATGGGACAGAGGCAGTTGCAGACACCAAGCTGAGACACGAAGTCGTGTCCTCCATGTCGCGCTGTATCCTTGCAGCCTGTGCCTGGGACTTTCTCCTTTCCCTTTCCCTCCATTTAGAAACAAAGTCACCCCGATAAACTCATGTGTGTGTTGCCTCTCTCCCCCTGCCACACACACACACTCTCGCTCTTTTTTTTCTTTAATCCGCAGAAGTCTTTATGTTTTTCTAATAATTGGCAGCAGAGGTACAATTTCTCCCCTCTTTTAAGTGATGAATAGTTGGCCCAAGATCAAAGGCAAGCCCTTGCGGTTTTTTGGCTGCCACAAAAGGGCGTTGGAGTTGGCGCGGGTCCCAGCCGCTCAGCGATAGGCATGTGGATGAGGTGCCAAGCGGAGGGGTCGGTGGCAAAGTGTCTGTACACGTTCTTCATCTGAGCTAATCTGGTTGTCTTTTGTGTGTATTTCAGGCAAACAGCCGGCTGAGGCAGACTGAGAAAGAGTACAGTCAGAAGCTGGCTAAATCCTCGCAGGTAGGTAGCGAGAAGATGGGAACCTCACGTGAATCCATTTGATTTGGAAACTTGATGAAAAGTGTAATTGCTTCTGCTTGTAAGTGTAGGTCTTGATGATCAAGAGAAGCCATAACCGTTTCCCAAATCAAACATCAAATGTCTTTCTTGCAGATTTTAACCTTTAAAAAACAGACCATTAAGCTGACTAGAAAACATGGGTGGGTTTTTTTGAGTTCTACATTTCATCTTATGCATCTACTTATGTCCCTGCCCACAGCATGGAGGTTGGAAATAGATGATCTTTAAAGGTCTGTTCCAACCCAAACCATTCTATGTTTCTATGTTTACTTGCTCCTCTTGGGTCCTCAGGAGAGGAAATGGAAAGGAAAGGAAGGCAAGGTGTCCCACCAGTGACCACATCTCATAAAGTCAGGAACAGTTGCACAACTGGGGCTTGCATTGTGTGTCACAAGGCGGTGTTTGCCCGCGCAGCCGGTGGCAGGGCAGCAGTCCCAATTGTGCCACCTTGATGTTTGTCACTCCTCCTAACCAGTTCAGCATTTTTTGCCCAAAATAACACTCTGAAGAACGTCAGTGTCCTGAAAGCAAACTGGTTTTGACTTGAGTTTTTGTTCCTCAGAGTAGTCTTTTGAACATGGAAGATGAAAATGTGTGTTGAATTTACATATATGCTTAAAGGTGACAAGACAGGATGATTTTTAAATATTTCAGCTTTCAGTCTGATTGACAGGTGGTACCAAAGTGTAAAAAATGATTGAGATGCAACCAGAAGTTAAGCTTTTAATAATAAGAAAATTGTCACACGGATTTATGTGGAGGTGTCATCCTTCTTATTCCTCCCAACCACCGCAATATGCTGCCTTTTACTTGCAAAGTGTGTTTTCAGCAATAGTAATAAGTCTAATAATACTCTTTTAAAATCAATAAAAACACTACAAATAATGGTTTAGAAGCCTCAAACCAGGCAGAGATGATCCATGAGAATGACAAAAATCTGCAAACTTTACTGTTTTACAAACACTTTAAAATATTTTTCAAGTCCTGATTTCAGCTTTTCAGCTACCCTTGAGTCTTATTCTCTTGTCCAGAAGTTTGGCTTTACTTCTTTCAGTGAACTTTATTGGACTATCACTTTTTCACACTACATTTTTGAGACTGCATGTATGAGAATCATTAGTAAATACATTTTTACATTATATTTCAAAACCTAATGTGTATTTTTCTGCACATTTACTTGCATACAGAGACGTTGTGGGGTCTCCATCCTTGGAGATACTCAAAACCTGACTGGGCATGATCCTGAGCAACCAGGTCTGGGTGACACTGCTTCGAGCTGGTCCCTCCCACCCTCAGCAGTTCCATGGTTCTGTCATAAATCAGAGAGAATGCTCTCCTGAATGCCTTTTTAGTCATTTGTTGAGAGCCTTATTTAGAAAGAAAGAAGGAAACAACAACAAAAAAACCCTAGTTTTTTATCTTGCCATTTGAACCTGAATAGCAGAAAATTGATAAAGCTGAAAAAGTAACATTTAATGCATGCCAGACCTTGAGGAAGAGATCCTTTTCCTTGCTAACTCTGACACCTTTTGGCATTGTCATTTTTATGCTGTTGTCATGCCTGTTGAGGGTAAGCAAAAGTCAGCCTCTCTATGCCAGACATAGTTTACTGTCAGAACAAGAAGGGTCTTGGTCCGTTCATTAAAGACAGGTGACATAATTTAAGCATCTCAATTTTTAAACAAGAGGTGAGGGAAATTGCTTTAGTTGTTACAGTGGGAACATCTAGGTAGTGTAGTGTGAAGTAATAACTATTTAACCTAAATGTCATAATAAATTTTGTCAGACTGAAATTTATTGGCCTGCAGAATAGTCTCAAAATGGAAAAATTTTGAGACATGGTTTTGTTTAAGCGAGCTACGTTGCTGTAGCTCATACACTGTTCTCTTTATTGGGGAGAGATGGGCCCAATGGCCAGAACTGGCATTCCTCTGTGCTCTCTGTGGCAGACACAACACATACATCATATGTCAGGGCTATTTGGCACAATGACGGAGTTTCACCCTGATGTCTGAATTTCTTTACTTTTGTGGGTTTGAATCAAATCCCTAAAGTTACATGAACATAGGTTTTTTTTGTAGCTCGCTATTAATAATAGGTCAATTGCAACTTTTTTTGTGGTCATGTTGCTGACAACATCTGTCTAATCTTACTCTCTGTGGCCTCTTGGAACATTCGCTTTTAACACCCACACAGAGAAGATATTTCAAGAAATTTCCTCTGAAGTTTATACAAAGTAAACAGATTTTTTTTTTCGCTGAAAAGTACTGCACAAAGCAGATCTTTCTCCATCAGTTCATGCTGAAATTTCTGTGCATGCATTTCAGAACTCCTATGCTAGTCCAGGGTCCCAGCCCAGTAAAAGCTTTAAATTTCACTTTTGTGTTATATTAAAGGGTTTGTTATTTCGTTTTCTTTTTCAAAAGTGACAAAATGGAACATACACACAGTGGTATAGGTTTGCACGGCTTCAAGTTGTTATCTTAGTAATTTAGAGGATCCGTGGCTTTCTCCTGCTTTCTCACTGCATGCGTTAAACACCTAGCAAAGCCAAATTCGTGCAACTTGTGTGTCATCTAAATGACGATCTAATTTGCAAACCCGGTGATACTGCTTAATTCTGCCTAAAGTGGTACACCTATCTAGATAATCTCTGAACTTTGGCCGATTGATCTCATTAAGAGCAAATAGCCTTCCTAGTGATTGGTGTATTATCTTTTTTTTAATACGTATTTGTTTTTAGAAAAGAAATGCAGAAATATCCATGTAGGGTTTTACTCATAATCTTTGTTACTTTCTGGGGTTTTCTGGTAGTAAACCAGATAAATAAACTTAGAGTTGAGTTTTAATCAGTCCTTTTCCCCTTCCCCAGCGATTCCAGTACTTTCATTTGTAGAGTATTTCTTATTATGTTAGTCCTAAAAGTGTTAGTAGTTCTTAAAAAAAACCATTTTCCCCTAAATAATAAATATGGCCTTAGTATAATTAAATGTTTCTCTATCAATGAGGAGGCCTTGCAAACACACAGCTCTGAGCACTCTGGTAGTCTCTCCCTGAACTGCCTGTGTGCTGAAGTGTTTTTAGAATTAGCCTATGTTATGCTGCTTCAGCGGCTTAACCTTAAGCTTGAATATATACATTAAAGTCAGTGACTCTCCCATATGTTTAAGTGCTTTGCTGGGTGATGACTTACATGTCAGCATAAAATTCTGTAAATATGCCTGAAGGATCAGCTTTAGTTATGACTTTCCACAGTGATAAAAAAGGTGAAACAAATACATTTCAACAAATCATGACTGAATCACGTAAAGGTCTAGTTGAAGGGTCCTGGACATTGGATCAGGTCCCCCCTGTATTGCTAGGCAGAATATGCTCCTTTCAGCAGCTCAGAAATCTCACTGTCAAGTTTAAATTTCAGTCCAGTATGTAAATTTGGGTGGGGTTTTTTTTCTGCAGTATCAAGCTATAAAGTATCCTTCTAAAAAATGAACATCACCTTCACCATGTAAATTGGAAGTACCGGTTTCAGTGCAGTGGAAGACTGGAAACATGCTCTATTTTGAAGATCACAGATGTGCTTTGTTCTCATGAGTAAATATTTTGGAATGTCATAGTGGAAAACCCTTCCAAATATTTTGTGTTCAGCAATTTTTGTCATTCTCAGCCTTACTATATTCCTTTTTTGTCTGTGTGGAATTTCATGCTTGCTAGTGTGTAATATGTTAATTTAAAATATTTAGCTTGCACAGCAGAGTATGCCAATGCCGTGCTTGAACTGAGCATAAAAACATGCAAAATACATGCCTCTTACTGAAGAGAGATTTAGCATGCTGTTTTCTTTTTAGATCATAGCTGAACTTAAGACAACCATTTCCTCTCTGACAGAGGAGAACAGCCGGCAGCAGCTTGCCGCAGAGCAGCAGCTCCAGGAAGTTGTACAAAAGTTTGAAGATAAGAAGCAGCAGCTGATTACAGATAATGACAGAGCAATCAAGGTAATCTGGGGATTTTAGTCACTGATGCTACTGGCTGTTTGCGGGCAATTAAAAGTTCTGCAGTGGGCAGATGAATGCAGGTACCGTTCCTGTTCACACAGCGCTCACTAATTCCATTCACTGGACCTTGACTTTGATGTAGCTGATGACTCAGGCTCCGTTTCCTCTAGTTGATCATATGCCTGCATAAAACATTTGGTTTTGGCGAGTCTAATCCATCCACTTCAGTCAAATTCTTGAAACTTTCCTGTTCTCTTTCTTTTAATATCGACTCAGATATTTTAGCGTATTTTCAAGACCTTTATAGAGTGCTTTCAGGGCTTGGGAAAAAAAGGTGAAAAATAGGAGAGCCAAGTTGCACCACCCCAGAGCCCGCAGGATGGCACGAGCTTTAGCTTGGTTTTCACAAGGCAATCTCACCTCTCATGTTTAAGGCTACAGTGAAGGAAGGTTCTTGGATTCCACTGAAAACAAAGTCGCAGCTAAATATGAGTGGAATAAAATATTTGTTACTTGTAACTTTTTTTCATTAGGTTTCTGCATATTCTGAATGTTTAGACTGTTCCTTGCTGCTTTGACACTCTGATTCAAAGCAGCTGCGAAGAATCCCACCTGCAGAAGCAAATAGAATTATTTTTTAGACTGTTTTCCTTTCAGAGTAGTAAAGGGCAAGGGAGGATATTTGAAACTCTGTAGTCTGCTAGGGTTGACAACCAAAACACTTCATTAAAAGTTGTATAGAAGAAGGAAATACCTTTTTTTTTTCCCTTTGTAAAGACATTTACTACTACCAAACAAAGAATTTGGTTGTTAAATCTAGAAACTAATGAAAAAATGAACTCCTACAGTTTTTCTAACTTCTTGTGCTAAAAAGAAACCATGGGAGTTTTTACATGTTGGAACTATCTGAGGTTTGGTTACGGTACAGCTAGTGTCCTCTACATCTGAATGATTTGCATAAGGAAATTAGGTTGACATTGCTATCTCATCATCTGCAGTGTTCCTTTTCTTTAATGATTTTTTTTTCCCCTCAAGGAAAATGTCTGTCTGTGTGTGTGTGTTGAGGAACAGAATTTTCTTTCTGATCGATCTTTAGTCTCTTCCATCAAAGGTATAACCACATAGGTGTTGCCTATAATCTGTTGTCCAAACTGAATCACTAGAGGTAGCTTTTATCATCACTGGGAAATGCAAAGAGTTAAATCACATTATTTTGTGGTACAGGTGGATTTTTGCCAGTCAGGAAAATGTGCTATTTGTAGTTCTCCACTTTTCCAGTGGCCATCTAGATATAGAGAATCCCTGTGACGGTGGAATAGTCTTCCATGTAGTCAGAAATATGCTGTAATTCAGCACTGATTGTGCATTATACCTTCTTCAGTTATATATTTGAAATACGTATTTTAGACCATTTACCAGCTTTTTTCTTGGCACGTGGTGCAAGTGCTACTGTTGAATTTATGGAGTCACCTAAACTAAATTACATTCGGTGGAAATAATTCAGCTGTTGGTAACAACAGTCTTGAACACTAATGTTGATAGGTTGTATGAAATTCTTCTCTGTGTAAATCTGTGTTCAGCTCTTATAAACTTAATTTTGACATTATTACCTCAAAATGTAATGAAATACATAAAAACCAAAGGGGGATTCTGCACGGGGTTTCTGAGCAGTGTCCCAAAGAGATTTTTGCACTGGTGCCGTGAGTATGTTTTGTAAGATTTGGTCAACTTGGGGAAGAAATTGCAAGAGCTGGTATGCTTGGAGTTCTTGGACTTCGTTTAGTATCATTAATACTGTACTTTTTTAAAAAAAACCTTCCTTTGAAACCACTCATTTAATGGAAATATACTGAAAGCCAGATACTCAAACAGAAAATTCTTAGGAAGGTAAACTGCTGTGTATGCTTCTGGAAACAGAAAGAGGTGTTTTTAGTATTTGATCACTTAGTATATTTAAGAAGCACACATACTTCTAGACGAGCATATGCAGAAATACTTTGGTTTTTATTAGCCTGGGAAAAAAAAAACGGTTTTGGTGAAAGTGGAATCCTAAATGTCCTAGAGATGGGGCAGAACATCTAACCTAGGGCAAGCTGAAGACCTTGAGGGCTGATTAAAGAAACATTCTAAAGACAAAGCTATTCTTAATATAGCATAAGCGTCGGAGAAGACTTAATATAATATAAACTATTGAAAAGACTATTGTAAAAAACCAGGCATTTGCTAAATATAACATTGATTTAAACTAACATTGAGGAACAGATTGCAATTTCCTTTATATGGTATTGGGTTGACTTCCTGTAAGACCTTCCAATTATTATTTCCTTTCAAAGGGAGAAATACATTTTTACAGAAACCGACTGGCTCTCAGAGAAGTTTTGGATTTAGTCAGTAAAGTGATATCCAGATGTGGATGCCATAATGCATGATTTTGATATTAATTAAAATTCCTGACTGTCTTTGCTAGCTAAAGATTTCTAAGTTGTTGTTATTCCACAATTGTATCTATCTCCCTAATAATTTTTTTATATTCTCTTAAACCTTAGTGAAAAAGAATGTATGAAACTTCTAAGAACATTTTGCTTCTTTTGAAAAGCTAAAAACCCAATCTGAGCAACCCTTGTTGGCTTCAGATGGCCTCAGTTTGGGTCCATTTGGGACAAATGCTTAAAGTACTTGGCATTCTGTATCATACAGTGACTTGTCTGGCCTAAGGGCAAGTCGAAGTTTGAGCCGTCGGAGTCATAAAATCAGGATAAAATTTTGGCTCATCACATTCCTTTCTTGTGGGTTATAACATAACCAGTTTGGATGCCATCGAGTTGCAATGTCTAATAGCAAAGACCTAAGAAGCCATGGTCTGACAAGGCGTTGAACAACTGACTCCTGTCGCTGCCTTTTCGCTGCTGTTGGGTTTGAGCCTGCTGGGATTACGACGGTGTTGACACAGAGGGTGAGCCCAAAAGCACAGCTTGCCATTCAGAGCTGCGTAGATATCTTTGCTTTGAACTTACCAGGACTTGAATTCTTTGGAGCAGAGTACAAGGACACTGCAATTGGCCTGGCATGGGGCAAATCCAGCAAAGCTTACCTGGTCTCTGTGCCATGTCTCTCCTGTAACAGGCTTACACTTCAAAGATCAGGAACCATTGGTTTAGGCCATAGGATTAGTTGAGAGCACAATTATATTAATGCCCTGCAGAAGCTGTGAAAAGCTGCTTAAATTGCCATGTCTGTTAACCCATGTGATGCTTTAGACCGGGATTTGGAAGGCACCTTCCAGTAAGGGTTTGGATGCTGAACTCTTGAGAATTCCTGTGCAGGAGCTGCGTTGGTCGTTGAAGTGTAGTGTAAACTTATTAAGGCTAAATTTAAGCTAGCTTTCTTGCACCCCGATAGCAATCTAGCCACAACAACGCAGGGCTCAATACAGTCAAATGGTCAGAGCATTTACCTAACGCTGCTGCGTTTGGCAGTGGTTACTGGCTGGACTCAGCGCTAACATAAAGCTGATTGCATTGTAGAGATACCTTGAGTTTATTTATTAAATCCCTGCCTTAGGTTTTTTTTTTATGAAATCCTTTTGGATTATGGGATTGAAAGCGCAAAACAGTTCCTGGGATTGGAACATTGGAACTCCAAAACATGTTCAGAGCATTTTAATGTAGAAGTTGATGGCCAAGTGGGGACTCCACATCAAAAAAACCTAGATTCTGGAAAGAAATGGATGATGGATAGCATGCAGTGACAAACCCACAACAAAAAAGGGAGAAAATGATGCTTTTTTGCCAGAGGAACCACATTTGTTGTTTGGCTCATATTACAGATTCTAGGATTCTGTTATATCCCCTGAATTAACACCAAAATTTCATTAGCAAAACATGGTTTGAAGATGACATATTTCAACACTTTGTGTGTCAGCCAGCTTATGATCAGATTAATTCTGTTAATAAAAAAGACTTAAAAGATTTCTAGGAAAGAATGTCATATAATGATGTTCCCCTTCATGTGAAAATTTTGAAACAGTTGTTTGTCTTTGTTATGTTTAAAAATGTTGAGAGGGAAAAAAATCAAAAGTATATTTTATAGCCATAGTGGAACAAAGGAGAAAACTTCTGCTTTTAAATTGGCTGGACCTATGTGGGCATTGACTATTCTCAACGGCATCATATATTTGTTAGATGCTGTCATATCTTGGAGCAAAAAGATAATTTCCTCTATGCAAAGGTTGGACTGAGGGTTTTACCAACACAGTGAAGTTTCTCAGTGCAACTATAACGGGATACTTACTCTGCTGTAGTTATGCTTGAGTCAGTCCTTGTGTGGGGTACTCTGTTTCTTTTTATTCTGGAATACTGTTTCCACACGGCTGGGTTTACAATGGTATCGCTCTATTTAGGCATGTCGTGCCAGCAAATTGCCCCATAAAGAGAGCGCGTGGTCACTTGGGCTTGGTGGCTGGAGCAGCCATGTGCCGCCCAGCCCTCCGGTGTGCCTGTGTCCTGCTGCGCCAGGGCCACGTGCCTGGCCGCGTGTCCTCCTTGTCTGATTGGCATAATCCCCCTCCCTTCTGTGTTTGGCTCCTGCTAAAAGTAAAACAAATTATTTTAAACCCCAGGATGTTTTAAAGCATTCAGAACATTTCTTTAAGAGCACCTCATACCTTTGTTTCCGGAAAAGTAGTTGTCAAAATATACTGATGGTACTTAAAAATGTCTCTAAAACGCAGCGTATCAGAACAACTGCGGTTTTAAAAATTTTGTGAACAAGCTAACTTTGCGTGTAGTTATATGTCATTATCAACTGTGTTTATTAGCAAATTCCACTTGTAATTGCAAATAATATTTTGTATTAAAAGAAAACGCACGTCAGAGCTATGGGAACATTAACTGAGTGACTGTAGTCCTGCAGAAGTATTTAGTCTATTGTCCTCAGAATACCTTTTGGAATACCACCACTGTACTCTGCAATAGCCGGTGCTGGGTTTAGTAAGAAATAAGTAATTCTAATTTGTTGGTTTAAAAGTCCCAAGCAAAGCTAACTCTCAGTGTTTTAGGTGTCCATATTAGTGCTTATTAAGGGAGGAGAGGCATCAGAGAGCTTACAACCTAAACTGACCTGCTCTGGAGTACAGAGGAGAAGCCTTTTTGGTCCTGTCTTACAAATGAGACACTGGAGGGTAGAGCCTTGACTTTGTCCAAGGTTTGTGGCAAAGATGGAAATGAACTCCGGACTCCTGAGCTCCGGATCCGTGCATCAGTCGGTGCATTGGCCCTTCTGCAAGAACAGTGTCAGGATCCAAACAGTAACAAAACCTTAGAGTGATTCTGGAAATGAGATCACCCAGTGTTAAAACCACATCTAACAAGTACATTGCAGTCTCGTCAGACCCTTTTGAGAAAGCTGGGCCAGTTTAGTTCTTTACCTTTTTGTTAAGGCTGCTGACAAGTTTCCAAGCCGTGGCAAATAAAAGGGGAGCAATTTACATGTTCAGCATTTTCTTTGTGTTTACAGCAGAAAGACTCTAATGACTGGTTGTTCAGAAGACTACGGGCATGTGTAACTGATAGCACTGAGGACATTAATTAGGAAAAAGAACCTGTAAGCTTAGTGTAAACTAAAAACGAAACCCTAAAACTTAGGGTAAAGTGAAGACATATTATTTTAAGACAATTATTTTGTTAAGTGAGTCTTGACTTGCTCTCCGCTCCAGCATGCATTGATGCAATCGGGTTAGCCGTTACAATCTAGACTACTGTTGAATAGCTGCGTTAGGAACTTTTGCTAATAAGATCCACATTATTTATAAGCTTTTTTTATACTTTATTGTATTTTTTTATTTAAACTTGGCTGAAGGTGTTTGGTTTTATTTTAGCTAACAGTGCCTGTAAAAAGGAGGTCAGCATTTCACTGGTGAAGCTGACACTGACTCATGTCTTATAAGACATCTGGTCAGAACGTGGATTACTGATTGTGATGGTTTGATGGCCACAGACATGCCAAATTCTGTCAGTCATTGAAGATCTTCAGAGATGTGTATGTCACAAAATTCGCCAGAGGGATCTCAAATCCATCTAATTGGTTTTGTGGCTAGGCATTATCATGGTAAACTATTTGGCATGGTGAAATAAAGGTTTTTAAGGGACCCTCTTTATGTTAAATACAGGGAGTCATTTTTCATGGATCTCTCTGTCGCTGACTTTAGTCTAATAACTCTGCAGTGTCTTTTATTAGCGGGGAATTACAAGGCACAAACATTTGTACCTTAGCATTGTAGAGCAGTCATTAAAATTTACCAGGCAAATAACATTATCTTGCTCATAATTTCCTATATTCTGTTTGATCAGCAGAGGAAATCATGTCTTCCAAAAGGATAGGTAAATGAAATCTGCAGGGCTTTTATGGTTTTGCTTTCCCTTTTACATGGGGTCCAAACTCTGAGGCACCTGTTTTTCACAGTCTTTGTTTATATGAATGCTAGTTTCACCCAAATCCAGTCTGTTAGAGAAATGAGGGTTAGCCCCGAGCTTATCGACTGTTGCTCATGCTCTGTCTCTTGATCCCATTCCATGGTTTTCTTTGGAAGGCTGTATTGACACAGTCATTATAAATGGTAATAAAAATAGACTTATTTTTGTGTTAAGGTTAAACAGTTGTTAATCACAGCTGAAACTCTGATTTTAAAAAGTCTTCTTTTCATAATCATATCTCTTTTTCTGTTGCCACAGAAATTATTTCATTGTCTGAAGCATAGTACCTTCTCTTCAAAATTACAGGGTTTCAGATGTTTGGCCAGTCAGGCAATGCGAGTGGCTGAGCATCTGTAAGTACTTTATAATATCTTTGACATGCTTTGTGAGACAAAGAATTGAGTCATCTTTTTTCTCCTGCAGCAAGCTTTGCACTCTGGCATTTTTTCTTGACTTTTCATGTCTCAACACATTGAAGAACTTAACATGGCCAACAGCAAAATCATACTTACAAGTTTTATAAAAGACTAGAACTAGTGCTTTCCTAGCCCTCCGAACTGCAGTCCAGTTTTATCCAGCAGGTTTACAAGTTTGTATTTTTACTTTTTCTTACATTATCATTGTTGTCCTCAGTATTTTGCTTTCCCTCCATAAGGCACTTTGCTGCATGAAGCCCTTTTTCTTCTGTTTTAGCCCTAGAAGGGATGCCACCTTACATCTACCAGTCTCCGAATTATGGATTAAAGATTCCATAAATGCATAACAAAATATAAAGTCTTATATAGCTAAGCTATCGGTTTCTTTTAATGAGGTGGTCTACACTAATTTTGCACTGGAAAAATAGTGAAAGGAGTTCAAAACAAACCATAAAATTCACTGCTTTTAACTGACAAGACAGGAGTAATAACACTGAATGGGGTCCTAGGTGATTAGAAAGGTACAGAGAAAACACTTTCATTGGTAAGTCTTAAGTAGTACTGACTTAAGCCTACACAGCTAATAAAGGCAGGCAATGTTTATGATACAAGAAAATGAAAATCAGCTTTTTTAAGGCTGCTGTGATGGTTACAGTGTTCTGTTGCGTTTCAAAGATGTTTTATCCTCCAAAGAGCACAGGGACTTTTATGTGGAGGAGAAAGTGGTGCTTAGAAAGACAGAGCTGGGGGGATACCCAGTAGTTAGGAGGCAGATTACCTGGGAGGAAGAGCCTGTGCTTAAAAGCCTGGGACTTCACTGGAGAGGGGAAAAAAAAAAGATAAAGATAAAAACAAGTGTCTAATGTACTCCAAACACAGGGCATCTGTAAAACAGTCTGTGCACAGGACTGTGTAGACTTTCCAAGGGCTGTTCTTTGTTCCAGTTCCAGTGAGTTCCTGGAACGCAGCCTCCTTCCCTGCTCCTGGAACAGCCTTGACTGCAGGGCTTCTCCAGCCGTGTAGGTGGAAACACAATATGTGTGAACTATATATTCAACCAACAAAAGATTGCTGGAGAAAACGACATCTTCAAAGCAAACCTTCCGTAGTCCACAAACATTTATTACTCTGTAGTAAAGATTTTTAAATCCTGGCACAGTAACACAACTGCAGGGTTTGGCAAATAGAGGTTTGGGGATATAGACCTGGTCTACTTATCAACATGTATTTCCCTCAGATATCTTTCTTATGGTGTGGCTGATCCCAGGACGAGCCGAAGTAGCACCAGATTGCATTGGCTGATTCCAGCATGCCTACACAATTTCCAGTATTTGTGTAAATATTTTTTTGCAAAACTGTATGTTCTAATATAGGTTGCTTTTGGTTTTTTACTAATTATGGTGCTGGCTGCTCCAGGGATATCAGCAGGAGAGAGTCACCGAGGATTTCAGCTTTATGCATTAAAATGCTCTTGCCAAAATTTGTGTTGACTTTAGAAATCTTCAGATTCCATTTAGAATTTTCTGCTGGCTCTCCACCTTTACATGTAACTGAATCTCAAGCAGATCAAATATCAGAGTGTTTTTTAAAAAATGACTGGCAAACACTTTTGAATGGCAGATCACACTGAAGTAGAAATATCTTTGCTAAACTTACCATTTTGATAATAGTTGGGCTTTTCTTAAGTGTAACAAGAGAACCTGGTGAATCTGATACCTGTACAGGGTAACTATTTACCAATATTTGAAGTCAGGGTATTAAAATCAGGTGGTCAGTAGAACTCTTAGAGTTTTTAGAAGGCATTGCCTTCATTTTCTCTAAATAGAGTGTTTTTTTCCATACAAAATGAAAATACCTATTGTCTCCTTAGCATTAAAGGATTAGTTATAAAGAACTACTAAAGGAAAGAAGCTAAAGCTGCCATATTTCTGCCACTTTCTTGCATCAGTGGAGTTGAGAATAAAGGAACTTTCCAAGTTTCAGTACTGTACTTGAAAAGGAAAAAAGTATGCAGCAACTTTTATCTGTGTATTCAGTAGATCAGATGGCAAACTCACCCAGACAGCCTAGCAGGGGAGCAGCTTCTGCTTTTCTCAGTCAGCCCTGAGTGGTGTGAAGCAGCACCAAGTACAACATCAAAAGATACAAATATGCATCGAGTGTGAAGTTTGGGTTTTTCAAAACATCTGTCTAATTAGCACAACTTATATATTTGTGAGTTTTAGCTCTGACTTCTCACAGTTTCATGCTCAGCAGAAGTGGCTTTTTCATCTAACAAATTTCTGTAGGAGGTTAAACCTACAAACACTGTCACCAAACCTGACCCTTCAGATCCTTGATATAAACCTATCCTGTTTCCTTCTAGCATCAATCGTCTTATTGTGCTCAGCAAGAAAATGTGAGATGTAGCTGTTAGCCAAATTTTTTCTATAAGAACAAGATCATTTTAATTGAATGTTATTATCAGCCAGTTCTTGTGGTTTGACATGGATTCAAAATGAAGCAGTTCATCTGCTTAAAGAATGCGTAGGCACTAATATAATAACCTCAGTAAGTTTTCGGATGCCTCCATCCTGAGGGAAATTGGTTTGACTTGCCCTTCAGTGGAAATTTTGTGTACTATTGGCAGCCAAAATAGCACTAGACTCCAGAAACAGAATAAAATTCTATTCCTGTATGTTGTACTTTGCTCCTTTTCCCATTGAAATTTGTATTGTAAACATCTTCAGTTAGGCCCAATTCGCCTTGTTGCCTTGCAGTTCAAGGAAACTCCCTCTGTGTGTTCATATAGTACACGTGTATACAAGAAGGTGAAAAACTAAGTTTTATTGAAAATATACATTATTCTCTGAGCATTTTGCACATGGATTCTGCACTTAATATGCCTACTCAATCTTGCACTGGAATTTGGGATGCCTTCCCTAGGAATGGTTTATTGGTGCTTCATGTGCCACCTACACTGTGTTGATTCTCTTCACTGATGAACAGGATATGTTATACTCAGTGTTTTATTTGTTGATCCTTGAAAACATGCATGAAGACGGCTGGGGACTTGAGGCTGAAGCTCACAGGGAACCTCAAGGCTGAAGCTTTCTCTTAAGCTCTTCTGTGCAGGCATCGATAGTTTTGTATCTTTGGCCTCCTCAGAAAGCCCAAGGTCCTCCAGTGAGGAGGCTGTTGTACAGAGCAAAAAGGGTTCACCTGTTTTCTTCTTCAGGGGTCCGTCTATTAAATTTATTCTTAGGAAACTGAAATAAGTGTTGCCTACAGCATAAAATTTAGGACTGTAAATGAGCTTCTTGGCAACGTCCCCTTTGAAACTGCCAGATAATCGAGGACTGGAAGAGCAGTAAAGCAGAGATTAGTCAAGCACAACAAAAGCCTTGCTCCTCTGACACAACCACTTTTTAACTTCTTCTGTTATTAAAACCTTCTCTGCTTATTTTTAGTTCAAGCTTTCACAGCACTGAAGTCAATAACTTCAATTGAGTCAATATGTTAACAATTATGAAAGCAAATCCTTCAGCGGTGATGCACATTCATGTATGAATCTAACCCCTGATTCAACACAGTTATCTGCAGTAGTGGTGAAGATACCTGTTGGAACTGCCTTCGCTGGCTTGGCCAAGCAACCAGGAGACCCAAAATTTGTATTTCTAATGTTGAATATGTCTCCTGCATTTGGCACTTCAGTGAAAACCCCAGATTGCCAATTATGAAGAACTCATTAACATCTGCTGAAGTTCAAAGCAAAAAGGCCAGTACCTCGCAGGTCAGGGCAGCTCTTTTAATGGTTCCTGCTTTGCCTCCAGCAGCAGCTCATCTCCAGAACCTGTTTATTTTTCTGCCAGGACTGTTGGCAGGTGAATAGAGTCACATTGGATCACCTCACGAGTATTTTAATGCTGGAAACCTCTGCCCTGAATATGCCATTTTCCTGGCCTAGCATGGCATGAGATCATGGGTTTCAAACCTGTCCACGTTGGCCTTAGAAGACAAACATGCAATGCCCCATTCACTTCCTTTTTGAGATCTGCCGTAAAGTCACAGCTTAGGTTTGCGCTGGGGTTTGTTCTCCTACAGGTGGGACCATTGCAAAGGAGTAACTCTTGCTGTGTGGGGAGGAAGGAGAGCATCACTCAATCATGTCCTGAAAACAACTCGGATCATTTGTGAAACAAAAATGAATGAATGGAAGTTCTTCTAGAACCGGACCAGGAGAAAACAAAACAGTCCCTTTTCCTTGGAAATAATTAGTTAGGTCGTGTCAGCACCAAAGCTTCGTGCAGATACACTGTGATTTAGGAAAGCACAGCATTTGCCCTCTTGCCAAATGGGCAGCAGTGCTAGTCCAGAATTTATCCGGGCTCCTGAGACTCACTGTCTCTGGAGTGCAACATTTTAATTTCAATAGAAGGTCATACTAGCTCTCTAGAGCTAGAACTGTGGAAAAGATGTTAAAGCCCAAAGTGCTGTAATGGTTTTCCCTTGTATTTTTTACATGACTGCTCAGGGACTGCCATGGGTACCCATATGTGGAACGCCAGTCCAGCTTGGCCCTTTCATTCCTGTTGCCAGTGTGACTCCCTTCTCAGCCAGCATCCGCCCTTCCACCACCAGGATCCGACTTGGAAGAGACACGGGAAGAGGATGTGCGTGTTCAGGGAGGGATGATGCCTGCAGGCGAGTGTCCGATCCGTTGCGCTCTCCGTGCTGCTGTGCTCTCCAAGTTAGTTATGTAAGAGAGGGTGAAAGTACAAACTAAACATGAAAAGTGAGTTTGTTTGCTTACTGAGAAGCTTGGGAGTGGCAGAACGAAACTGTATAAATAAAAATTCAGTCTACCAAATGTTAGATACCTGCAGGAGCACCTGCACAATTGGACCAAACCAGGACTCCGCAGGCAGCTTGCAGGAAAAATCTAAGGCATGTATTGGCTATGACTGTATTCAAATTCCTTATATTTTTTCCCTAATGTTAATATCATCCATATCCTTTACAGTGTTGCATTTGTAATTCAGCAAGGTAAAACAGCGATTACTGAAGACTATACAACAATTTGAATCATATCAGTGGATTTTAATTGTCTGCGTACCTGGAAACACCTTTGACCACAGCTGTGCTCTGAGCTCCAAGGAGCAACTCATACCTGATGTGTTGTTTTCTTCCTCCTACCAGAATAACACATACCTTCTACTTACACTTGTGTGAATCCAAAAAGCAAGGAGGACACCGGGAAATGTGAAGTGGTTGATGGGCAAAGAATACAGTGAGGTCTTTGCCATCACTGTTAACATTTATACTTGCCATAAGCATTTACATGCTGCTTTTTCCTTTCTACTGTCCTCTACCAGGTCTCCGCTCCATCCTGAATCATATGGAAATGTGCATTTGCAAGTCAAGTTTGGCATTGCTGTGGACTCATTTGCTAGCACCTGTCTCTAATGATCCAGCCTTCGTGGCGTATGTGAGAAGGCTGATGTCCCTTCTCTCTCTTTAACTTGCTGTTTGCGAAACCTGCCTCTGCAGAGGACAAGCTTATTTGTGCTTCCTTATCAGATCCTGAAACAAAATCAAGATTTATGCAACTTTAACAATACTGGAATTCTTAGTTCTTTGACACTGCACTATATATTGTTTTTCCTGCAGTTTATGTCTCATTTGTGATAAGGAAAAGTTTTTGAGTGTGCATAAAGTAGCTGGAAAGCTCTGCTCTTTGTGCTGCACAGGTCTAATGAGAGACGTTAGTGTGTAGCTGCACAAATGAGAAACCGGTGGTGCTTTAGAACTTGATCTGTTTTCTGTTATTTTTAATGCTTTTGCATTTTAAAAATGTCATCCATATAAGAATATTTGGAACTACTTACATATAAAAAAAGTAAGAGAAAATGAAAAGAGCCTGCCTTGCTTTTAGATGTGCCAAACAGGTTTGGCAGTCATTTGCTTAGCATTGATCAAGCGCTGCTCAGCCGGTCAAACCCTCGTAGCATTTTCTACCTGTGCAGAAACATTCGCACCAAGCCTTTCTGAAGTCAGAAGATGCCGGCTGGGTTATTTTTCTTGTTCAGACCATTTTGGATGATTTGACACTTGTCATTCAAAAGCTTGAAAATCCTGTAGAAAATAAACCGCAAAGATTGTTTTGGCTCAAGGAAAACAGAAGTGGCTGTGCTGGGTCAGACTGGAGTCCTGCTGGCTCCATTTTCTGGGACGTGGTGTCTGGTAACAGATGCCCAGGAAAGAGTATAAGAACAGGCTGAAGGTTTAGGGACACTTCTTCCATATACTGTCATCACTCACGATGGTCTGAGGCAAAACATCACCCACTGTATGGTTTCTGGGATTGGTGTACCTGTTGGGAGTATTTTAACTGGCTTGACATCACCCTGTGGGAGCTTCTTAGAAGAAAAAGCAGAGGGATATCTTGGGGATGCTGGTGAGGTTCACAAGTAACTCAACAAAAACTTCTGCGGTGTGGCACTGAGGTCCTCTCCTGTCTGCATTTTCACGTAAGGCTTTTCTGCCATAGCAGAAAGATGCACTAACTGAATTAGCACCGTCTTTCAGCCACCATTCAGTCAAAAAAGACCAAAAAAATATCAAAACTCCATTGAAATCAGATCTGCTTTGTCACAACTGTGATAAGAGCTCTCGACATTCCACAGAACTGTATCTGAGAGACAGCAATAGCGTTGGCAATCGTTTTTCTCCTTCTCATCCTCTTCCTAGTTTACCTGTATGTAAATTACACCTAATTTATTACCTGTATTGGTGAAATTATCAGCGTCAAAAGATCAAATGTAGGACATCTGTTTTAAGTGCAGCCAAGCAGTTTCCTGTTGCAGTGATGCTCCTGTCAGGGGTCTCTACTGGGCAGTTCTCAGCCTGATCTTACCAGGGCTGGCTTGGAGGGGCACAGACCTGCTGGAAGTTTGCAGACCAAGATCATCCAACATGCATCGGTACTCAGCTATGCAACCAGTGTGGCTTTTAAGGGAAGCACGGCCAATAAATTTAAGCTAAACAAATGCTTAATTTTTTTATTGATGATTCCAGTTTAGCAAAAAAGATTACTTTAGAGCTAAAGAAATAGGGTGGTGGGTACTAGAAATAAGTTATGCAGGAATTAGAGTAAAATGTTTTGAACAGTAAGCTAGCAGAAATATTTCAATAGGAGCCTGATACTGTTCTTTGCTACGTGTGTACATGTCTATTTAAAATATTCTATACTAGTATTCTAGAGCTCTAAAATGGAAAGAAAAACTTCTGAAGAGGCTGAAATATATCCTACCCATGTCTAATTTTGAAAAAAATATGAACTTAAAGGATTTTAGAAATGTTTAGAAACATTGGCATTATGACAGCAACTATCTCTGTCATAACGTCATATGATTAACTAGATCAGAAACATTCTGGGACGTTCTGATCAGTTATGTTAATGTGTCTTTTAAAAAGTATAAAGGCAATGCTCTATAAAATAGATACTTGAAAAACAGTTTTCATTTTCCTCAGGCTAGTGAGATTAGAGTTTCGTAATCTGTTTGACCAGCTGCAGAGGACGTTCTTTTTCATTTTTTCTTTTTAAGTAAATGAGCTTCATCTCAACATGATTAAAAAAAAAGAAGGAATCAAGCTTCAAAAATGCTCCGTGTTCACACATACTCTTAAATGGGAGCAAATGCATTATCATGTCTTGTTGCAAATGTAATTGGGTTGGAGGTCATGAAAGACTTTGAATAAAAGAATTTCCAAGTTTCCAAGTGTGCGTCCACCCCATCAAGAATCATCCCTTTTTTGGCTTACAGACATAATTTCAGAAGATACTACTTTACTGTCTCACATCCTGCATGTACTGAGTGTGCAGGCACTGTTGAGTCAAGCTCACGCTTGTTCAGTTCAAAAAGCAGCGGTTTGCCTTGCGAGTTAGTGTTGTTGATTAAGGTTACTTTGAAAGGTATAAAGGCATTATTAGATTTCTTTTTTTGTGTGTGTGTATAAGAGAATGTGTGTTATTTTATCTAATGGGGAGAATTCCAGCAATATTGGGCAGTCTGCTAGTTCGTTGCACAAAATTAATAGCTTTTCTTTTGTTCTTACTGGGAATCAGATTAGCCCATTGACTAGAAATATCTATCTGACCCTTTCATATTTACTTTTTAAAAGAGCATAGCAACATGAGATGTTTTGTAAAGCCTGTTAGAAATGTTTATATTTCCAGGTCTTCATGCATCTGTGACAAGGAATGCATTTTAAGGAGACATTTGTAGAGCACCAGGGGTCTACTGGAACCGCTGGTCTGTCTCCAGGTGTAAAGTTTCTGAACACCCACTTAAAGTGGCAGTTTGGTGATAAACTTAGTTGGGAACGAAGCCCCCAGCGGTGAGAAGATTGCCTTGTTCAGCAAGCGATTGATAAATATGCTTTATCATGAATCAGATGTTCTCTAAATCATCGCAGGAAGTTCTGCTCGAACCCCTGATGTTTGTTTTTGTAGAGCTGTTGGTAAGAATACAGCAAGCAGCAAAACCAGATGTTTTACTAGTTAATTTATATTCACAATAGCAGTTTTTCACTAGCACGGCATATCCATTGATGCAACGTTTTAGACGTTCTTACGACCTAGCATCAAAAATTCAAGAAGTTGTCTGAAAACGCTGAAGCCAAGATCAGGTCTTCACAGGAAACCTGCTCTGAGAACAGCAGAGTCCTTGCTGTTCCCTTTGATTGCAGAGTGTTTAATAAAAAACAAATTAGGAAATGAAAATTGTCTCGTGGATCAATCAGGCACAGCAGTTACGCCTGTTCAGCATTATCTGTCAGACATTAACCTGATTGGGAATGTTTTATTTCGTATAATAGTCTCAAAATCAGACTGAAAGGTTGACTTAAAAAATACCTGATGTATTTTGTGTGTGCTCTGAAGCTGATAACAAACTCTGCAGTTCAAGTTTTAATAACCAGGGGGGAGCTAAGAAACTTCAAAAGGTTTGTGATAAATGTTTTTGACAATGCGTCAGCTGAACATTAGGCAGAATCTCGGTAAATCCTCTCATAAGTGGTTTAAAATGGAGTTTTGAACTTTTCCTTCATAAGTGTATGCTTAAGATGTCATGGTATCTTTGGGTTTAAAAGATTCATTTTATCTGGTATATGTGAGCCATTGGTGTTTCTGTCTGCACCTCTGAGAGTGAAAGGGGGGAAAAGTTCAGCAGTTTTCTCCTTTTGGCAACCTCTGCCCCTGCTCTTGACCATGAAGCTCGTGGGGGCTGGAGAAAAGGAAAAGCCAGTTTTAAAGCATACTAACAAAATACTCCAGGTAAATATAGTAAATCTTCCGAGCTGACAAGCTTTCCGAATGACTTCATCGCGACAACCCTAAAATGTCCTGGTAATAGACAAAGCAATGTTTGCACATGGCAGCTGCTTGTTGGCTTTTGTGGTTCATTGAGAAAAGCAGATGAAAGCAAGTTTATTACTGCTCTTTGAACCTTGTCTCCCTCCCCCTCCTCTATCACCTGAGCCACTAAAACCAAAGCAAAACCAATTCCTTCCTTGGCTCCCCCTGAAAAAAATGCCTAACTTTACAGTTTATACTGCTGTTTTCTTTGAATTTTTATCTTAGCAGGACTTGCTCTGACTTACGGCATCCTTTGTGTTTCAAAAGAATGGAGTTTATAGTGCCATGCAGTGGAGCCCTGAGTCAGCAGAATGCTTAGGCCCTTGCCTAATTTTAAACCTACAAATAGCTGTGCTGGTGCTGTCAAGGTGTTTTAGAGATACGTGGTTAAAGGCTTGGCGGAAATATGGTCCTAAAACTTTGGTCAGCTCCACCAGATATTTACAGAAAATGCCAAAAACACACCAATATTTTATAGGAGCAAAGCAGGAAAAAACATGCATGTTGACAATCCTAACAGTGCTCAGGGAATCTCCAAAAGACACCAATCCAGATGAAGGCTGATGTGAAATAGCGTTAAAGGACTGCTCAGGAACTAATGCTGATGATCCACTCAGGAGCCAAAGCGTATAATATGCTGCCAGTCAGACTCTTGCCTGTGAATTGTGAAAAATGAAAATAGTGGAGCATTAGAGCCTACCACACCGTTTGCTTATATGTTTCTTTTATGTAAGTGACCTGCTTTCAAATTTTTTCACTACTACTAGAGGGACTTAATTTTGTTCCTAGTCAAATTATTCCCTTCCTGAACCCCTTTCGTTCTTGCCACACTCCCTCAGGGGAAGAAATTCTTGTACTTCACAACGGCATCTCCTACTGGCAAATCTCAGAAGCAATATAGACCAGCCCAAAAAAGACCTGCTTGACTTGCTTGAGTGGGCAAAGCCCACAGCTCGGGTGGTTTTGCAAGATCTCCACTCCCATTTTGAAATGTCAGCAAAGTGGGTCAGACTTCCAAATGTGCCCAGTAAACGGGAGTTCAAGTTATTTCAAGTGGGAGTTGATTAATTCTGTGCCTTTGAAAATTACCCCTTTTCTCTGATTCCTGACTGCAGAAACCTTCTTTTCATGGCGATAGCAGAAAATGGGCAACCAGCTCTTTTAGGGACACATTTTAAAAGGTGTTACCAGTTGCATTTTCATTGCATGTTGTAATGTCCATGTTGTTCACGTCCACTATTCATGAGATAGTGTTCAGTGGTTAAAATCCTATATTAGGCTAAAAGATTCCCAAATTTGCCGTTCTGTCATTGCGTAGTAGGACACCGTGAAGATTGGTCTTTGAGGACTTCTCTCTTCCCCCAGCCATAAATAGCAGTTAGCAACTTCACCCAGGCAAATAAGTAGAACTGATGGTAAAAAGCTAGGAGGACAGCGGAAGGGAGGCGTTTGAGAGATGTAAAATATTGCTTAAGGTGTTTTAGTTTTTGTTCCTGATGACCAATAAAGCATAAATTTTCTGTACAGTCATAATAGTAATTGTAACGTTACCTAAAGGATGGAAGAACAATTTGTGTTATTAAAAGACATGACTATTTTCAGTATAAAATAATAGAGAGATTTTCTTTTCTGTTGAAGTAATGTTGGACCCTGTGTATAGGTTGTGGAGAACTTTGTTTGCAAAAACAAAGCTATTGTTTTAACAAAAACCACAGAAATTTTGCCTTTCATATTGAATCAGTAGCATAATGAGTAGTGGAGCAATAGTTCAACATCAAAGGAGACTTCTTGGATATATAGTGTGTTGCAACAACAGCGAAAAAGTTCCCACCAGAAAGGAATTTTGCCATATGTGAACAGCAAACATATGTATTAGGTTAAAACCATAAGATTTCCTTTGCTTTACACCAAAAACGAGAGAACTTAAGTACAGAGGTTTTCAAACAGTCGTGTGCTGGAGCGCGGCACAGAGAACAAGCAGTGCCCGAGGTTCGGAGCAGCGTCAGTGGACAAAAGCTCTATGAAAACCCAGAAAGCATTGAGGATGCACCATCAATTTGGCTCAAACATCAGTATTTCACTTTTTAAAAATATACTTGTTTTGCTGACTCATTGCATTACATCAGTTATCTTCATAGATATATTTTCCCAATTTATTTATAGTAGTAATAAACCCAAATTTACTTATCGCCATAAAATATTTTAGCAAAAATAATGATTATTTTAAAAATACTGAGGTTGATTTTGATGGGATACTTGGCCTGCTTCCTTTGAATAGTTGCATTTGACTCTAGATTTTGAGACCACCTAGTGTAAAGAAGTTTTTGCCCAGACAGCCCATGCTTCCAGCTTCGTCGAGAGATAAAGGTACTCAAAACTGAGCATTTTAATGACAGAATTTTAAAACGTCTCCATATATATTTCTGGAACAACATTTGCTTTAATTTTTGTTAACATTCACATAGATTTGCTTTAAAGTTCCATAGCTAGGTTTTCTTCTCATGAGCGGGGAGAGAAAACACATCAATGGATGTCATTTGAATTTAGAAGGCACTTAAAGAGGGGCCTGTATTCAGAATTATTGTTGGCACATGTTTTGAGGATGTGAAGTGGAAGCCTTTTTCTGTGGGCATTAGTAAGGAGATAATTAAAACTAGAGTAGGTAATTATAGTAGCTTTTATTACTGCATCTTTCATTAACTAATTATATTAATTTGGTAATGTTTGAAAAATTGTTTGAAGAAGAAAAGTGCTAACTATTACTACCTTTAGCTGTAGCATTACTCTGCACTGGTCATAAATATTGAGGTCTTTCCTTGATACAGATGCACATCCCTGTGTGCAGAGTTGCTAGTACAGCGATAAGAATTACATGTGTATATCAAAAAATGGCTCTGCCGTTCTCTGGCATAATCTGATCAGGACGAGCAGTGACTTTCCTGCTGACACTTTTTGTTCCAAAGTGAAAATACTTGGGTACTTAACAGTTTTTAGAAGATTTTCCTTTCCTTGTAAGTGTTGCATATTTATTCAACGCTCAGTACCAGAGAGATAAATCATTGTGATCCCAGACTTGCCACTGAGGTGATGGGAGCAGGAATCAAGCCCTGTCTATTCTCAGAAACACACCAAAAGTAGGAAATTACTTCTGGTTGAGGAAGCAAAGCATCAAACCTTCATAAATACAGTGTCCTCACAGTGATAATCAATACCAAGTAACTAAAAATGATTTCTGTTTATGTAATTCTTCATGAACTGAATTATCTTTCAGGGAATCAAACCCTTTTTTTTTTTTAAATATCTTGTGGGTAAAGCATAATCAAATCAGTTTTTATATATTAAACACTAAATCCTTCACATATTCCTATTTCATACTTGCTCCTGTGATTCTTAGAGCTCTTTCTCTTACCAGCTTTTAGCTGATTTAGATTAAGCCCTGTAACTAATGCCAAAAATTTATTCCTGCCTTGAAAAGGGATTTTGTAATGCTGGCATCGTACCTTTTTGTCTCTCTGTGGCTCCTTGTCAAAACAATGCGCTTTACAAGTTGGGTTTTTTTTAAAAAACACAACCCTCTCTCGCAGCCCCAGCCTGGCACCCAGAAGTGAGGCTGGATTCCTCCAGCCTCGTGCATCAACCCAACCTCTCTGCGAGCCGCGCGGGCCAGGCTCCGCACTACCTCCGCATGTGCTGCTCTGCTGCCTCCTAAGTGCTCCAACTTATCATCAGCAGAGATGGGTTTGAAATGAACTTCATTAAACATTTTGCTGGTGATAATCAAGCCACAATAGAATAATAGGAAAAAACCGAAGTGCCTACCCAGCAATGCAGCTCAGACGTCCCTTTCTCCTTTCATATCAGCCAGGACCCAAGCGTTTCATGTATCACGGCGACAGTGACGGACTCGCCCACCAGCTCCGCCTGAGGTCCCAAAATCTGACCGTAACATTTCAGTGGCGTAGTCTCAAAGCCATTACTTCTGCCTTCCATCCTTCTCGTGTGTCTCAGTGTTGTACGCGACCAAAACATTTACAATATGATTTTATTTTAGGATCCTTTCCATTTTTATAAATAAATCAAATGAATGTTCCTTTTATACAGCTGTAATTCACCCACATTGTTGCAGTAGAGCTTATTATCTCATTTACATTTTTAAGTGCTTTTCAAAGTGTAGGATATCTGGGCTGGAAAGCAAAACATTTCATTTCTTTGTTCTCAGGCCAACACAAAGCCCTTCCAAGGTCAGGTATGGTGTAGACTTTCAACAGCAAACATGTTTACATGGCATTTGAAAGCCGGTTTAACTGAAAAAAAAAAAAATACTGACTTTATAACAGTGATGTAAGTCAAATTAGCAAAGCTGAGGGACGGGGATTAATTCTGTACCTGGAAAAATTTAACTAAGTTAGGCTTCGTTTTCCATTCAGAGAAAAAAAACCCTCTGACACTTAAAAAATGGCCTATTTTTTTAAATTTTTTATCCCTTTTTCTTCATCTCAGCAGTTATTAAACATAAGCTCTGTTAGTCTTTGGGCAAAATCTGACACTTTGAAGCCGTAGAATAAAAACTGCGTTTCTAAACAAAACAAAACAAAACAAGGCCCATTGTTTAATTTTACAAAAGAGGTGTTCTGTGCTGTACCTGGGGTAAGTCATCTGCTGGTTTTAAGAGTGTTCTACGTGACAAAAGCTTCTCTGTGAGATACAAAAGAAGATTTGAGGGTACTGGGTAGCTTCAGAAACAGCTATCAGCATTCAGGCTCTGGCCACTGCATATGAAGCTTTTTGACAATAGAGAGAATTTTCAGTGTGATCTTCAAAAAGGCGCATTATTCATGACACCCATCATGATTCCTCCTAGAAAATTAAAATCACGGGCAACAAACTTGCTTACTTCTAATTACTATTTTCAGAGCTAATCGTATGCAGGAATCTACAGCAACCGTGAGATTCTGATGTTACTTTTTTTGTTGGCATGGCTTTGATCAAATACTGATCTTTTGGTTCTACTTTTTTTGTCCTTGTGCTGATGGAAAAGCTGAAATACCCAAATGAACATTAATTACTCATGGAACGTCCTTTATGCACCAAACTAGATTCTACAAAGTGACCGGTAGGAGAGCTGGTATGCAACGCAGCAATAGTCCAAAAATGGTCAAGTTAGAGGTATTCACGACTGATCAAAGGAGTTAGTCTTTTTTCCTGCCATCCCAATAAAAAACGTACCGACAGCCAGTGATGATGCGATTGGAAATGTCTGTAAACTCATACAGTGTATTCTGGTTTGGACAATTGGCGAATGGATAATTATAAGACTTGATACTTTGCTACACTGATATGCTAGAGTGAAAATACCTTATTTCTAAATTGTCCTTGTTTAAGGCCTTCTCTGCACTCAGAATGAAACAAAATACGCGTGCTCCACGCCAGCAAACGCTACCTAGAGTAGGTAGACCTAACAAAGACTGTGTTATCTGAATTTCCCAAATTAAATTACTTTACGATGCATTGCAAACCCTCAGATTTAAAGGAACCTCTCATTTCATGCTCAGCAAAATATGTATGTTTGTTGTAAATAAGAAAAGTAAAATGGAGAAATTAAGGAAGGAAGCAGCAGCACGCCAGTTCTCCTCTTTGCCACCATGTGGTTGCTGTCTTTACCAGGAACAACTGGGGATCCTGTTTTGTGTTCAGTGCTTGCAGATGTGTTTGATGGAGTGTGATATAAATCCATTCTCTGAGACAAATATGTGCACATATATACACACACATTCGTACGTATTCATGCTATCTCTTGACCATCTTCGAAGTCCTGTGAAAGAATGAAACTAGCTCTTGAGCACAAGGAGGGAGTCTGGGCAGGACAGCTGATGGGCAGCGAGGTTTCCTCCCTCCTTATTTTTCACCATGCCGGGCTATTTGGAGTTTGTCAGCTGATCACACGGGTCATACTTTGTAGTTTATCCAAAACCTGCTCTGCGAACGTTCCTGACAGTCGTCCCGTACTGGTTATGCCTGGACACTTTGGAGTTATGGCAGGACTGTTGTCAAATGGGTCTTTGGTGATCTTTCTGGTACATGGAATGGCCTTGCTCCATGTTACGTTTCTACATTGCATGACTTGAACATCTTAGTTTTTAAATCAAAGTTTGCTTGTTTGTATTTTACCTTACAAAATTAGGTGTACAAAAAGAAAAAAAAACCCTACAATTCACACATATATTTCATTATATTAATGCAAATTCCCGGTACTGCAAGACTTGTTGCGTACCAAAGACCGGTTATATATTCAAAGCCTGGATTTCAGATTCTCTCAGAAACGGTGATAGCATAAAAGTCCCTGGGCAGATTTGAAGTTCATGCTTGGGTCTGGTTAAATTATTTGGCATCAGAACATGTAATAGTCTTATAGCTATAAGACTTTAAAGTTAATGCCTGGCATCACTTCAAAACAACGTGCAAGATCTATCATAAGTAGTCCTCTTATCTTATCTGAATAGCAATTTTATCCTGTAAATGATTTGAGAGTACAGTATTTCAGTGCTGTGGAAGAGAGCAAGGGTTTTTTTTCTGTTAAATCTTTGCACTGTGAGTACTTTTACTGATCCTGGTTTGTGTACGGGTATTCTACTTGGAGGAAGCAAATGTTAACCATATCGCATGTGCTGCAAAGCGCGCTGAGAGTCCTTGGACTCGCTGGTCTCTCCTTCCCCGGGTGTTCTGCAGAAGGTCTCTGTGCAGCTCAACTTTTCAAAAAGCAACACTGGAGGCACCTTTGGTGTCATTTGTAGTGTAGCCCCGGTGCGAGTCCCTTCCCAGGTCCAGTCTTGACTCAGCGCCAGGCTTTTCAGCTGATGGGTAGCAATGCCCTGGTTTCCTGGCATACAAAAGATAACTCAAAATATTGCCTTTCTGCTGCCACAGCCGCCTCTGCGTGATGTCAATCTAACATCCACATTGTGCACTTTGCTTCAAGTCAGCACTTGCAGTTAACAATGCCTTTATTCAAGCTGACAGCATAACTAAGCTTTCAGTAAATGTGTAAGTAAATGTTAAGTGTGTATTCAAACATTCAACAATGACTAGGAAACTTTAAAAAAAAATCTTTGAAACTTTCTATTGTTTGTTTGGTGCGTATCTGTTAGAAATAACATAGACTATCAGTTCCTTGGGGCATGACTGTTCTTTTGTTAAGCGTATAACAAAAAGATCAAGGCTCTGAGGCACTGCCGTAATAAAAATAAATATATAAGAAGAACAATAATGACAAAATAAATTTGTCGATGCGTTTTATGAGCTTGGTTTAGAAGTGATTATTTCTGAACTAAATAAAGACTGGATAACTGTGGTAAAGTGACATGATGATAATATTCCTTTTATTTATTGCCATTTACACTTCATTTGTAGATCACATGCTAGACTTTACTACGGGGTGGGAGGGGAGCCCCTCATCTCAGCGAGCATCCCGTTTCGATAATATGGAATGCATTTTCACTGCAAATTCCAGACGTGATTTTCCAGAGAGAAGATTATTCTTCTGGCTTAAAGGAAAAGCTGTTGGTACACTGCAAAGGTGTTCCTAGGAAGCACAGGGTGTACAAATAAGATGATAACAAAAATCTGAGATGTTTGCAATCACGAATGCAAATGCAGTGCTACGTTCCCATTTCCCTCTCAATCTTTGAGGATATTTATTACACTTTTAGTATGAATACTTGTAGCCTATAATGAGATAGAACTGCTAAGATCGAACTACTCCTCTTCAATCAGTGGTCCTACCTGTGCAGAATAACTTGATAAAGGTGGCCGAACTGGGTCTGTCACGTCCTGGCAGCTATCACGTGCAGCTGGAAGCAGCTGTGGCTGATGAGCTGTACTGATACTGCACTGTTTTCTTAATCAGCTCATTGAACAATATTACCTATAAGTTTTTCTGCCATCCTGTGTTTCTCACATGTGTTTTGCCCCTGTTGGTGTTGTTTCAGGTCTTGCAAGATGAAGTGGAAAGTTACCGCATTCAGGCACGGACTGCAGAGAAGAAGCTGCAACGCAGGGAGCTGGAGACCCACGAGCAGGTACCAGTTGTTGTCCCCCCCAGTCCTCTTCCCCTGGGCAAGAAGGTTCGATGTTGAAAAATAATATCTTGCTTCAAAGCAAAAGCACATATTTTCCTGCAAAATTTTCCGCTGGCTTTCTTTTTTGGTTTTTTTTTGGTAATAAAAGAGAATTAAATTGTCTGAACCCTACAGGCAAATACTTATCTCATGCTCTCTATTTCAAGTTGGTATTTCAACTATTCTAGCTGTTAAACGATGCATTTATTTTAAACTGACTGTACTGTTTTAATAGAGGTTTCTGAGACTATTCTAACCTGTTGTTTAATGGCTTGTATGAAGAGAATTATAACTGGACAATAACTGAGCTAAAAATAATCTTTATTCCTGATCTTATGCATTCGTTGTCCTAGCACGTTGTCTGTAACAGTCCCATATGATTAATAGTGCTAAAATTATTCTGGATGCTTTCGGTGAAATCAGAGATTTAGTGTGCTTCAAGCAAAATAATGTAGGTAGTTTACAGACTAGTATTGAAACAGGAAGTCAGTGATCTGCATTCAAACCAGATTAAATTGGAGCGTTGAGGAAAATATACAGGTGTTAGATATCTGAGGCACATACACATTTACAGATGTGTAGCACATCTGTACAAAACAGTACGTAGTACAAAACTGGTTTTGCAGCACTTGAGAACTTTATTTGGTGCTGAGTAAACAGTATCCATTACATATATCCTATATAAAGCATCTC
This sequence comes from Phalacrocorax carbo, assembly GCF_963921805.1. NCBI lineage: Eukaryota > Metazoa > Chordata > Aves > Suliformes > Phalacrocoracidae > Phalacrocorax > Phalacrocorax carbo. Next base: position 6,475,599 of record NC_087528.1, read on the forward strand.
TAAATCTGTACCTGCAGGAATAGTAAGTTGAGGTGGTTGCAGAAAAGTAACAATCATTAATTTCAAATATTTTTTCCCCAGTTGTTGTCATCCTACTTGCACATGGGAACCTTCATTCACCTTTGGTGTTTACGTTTGTGTATTCCCTCTCAGGAGAGTTGGTGATTAGCCGTTCTGCTCTCTTCCCTTGCCTCCCAAATCTAGATGTTGGGCCAGGCTCACCCTTAGCTGCAATGCTTGCAGCATCAGAAGGATTTGTGTAATGAGTGAGTTGGCCTACAGGCGTTGCATGTTGGCTTCAAAGAGTCTCCTGGAAAAGAAGAAGGAAAATCAGCTGTTGGGTGCATGGCTGTCCCTCCCAGGGAACAGCACTGGCCTGCACGCTATGAGAGTCCTCTTCCAAATCTCGTATTTTAAAATTTTTTTCTTTAATCTTTGCCACTGCCATTTTGCCTTTTTTCTGACCCATTTTGGGTGAGGATCCAGAAGAAGAAACAAAAAATGACTTCTGAAATACAGAGGTAGAAGGCTAGACAGGCAGATTCACCGGATGGTCCCCGCTTTCTGCCTTCGAGGTTTTCTCTTACATAAGCCCCTGTTCCAAACCAACCTACAGGACCATCCTGACCCGACTACATTAATGCAGGACTAGCTCAGCTGGTAATGTCCCGTTCCCCAGTATAAATGGAACAGAAATGTTACTTAAATGGCACTGCACCATCCAGCTTCGAGCTTTTCCTGAAGGTGGTAATAGGAGGCTTATGGTAACGCTCACACCCAAGTCATCACCGGTCTTGTCTCTGCCATCCATCCATTGGGACTTTCTGAAGAAGCTGGAGTCATTGAGGAGGTTTTTGTTTAGGTGGCTTTGGTCTATTTTGCAGGCAAATATTCTGATAGTTTTTAGTGTGTCTTCCCTGTGACTGGTTTATCCATTAGTTATGTTTATCTCTTCAGAAGAAAAATGACACCTCTGACATGTTTCCAGTTATTATGTCTTGGCCAGGCTACCTGTAAACATCTTCATCAAGTATTAACAGCATCTAACAACTCATCAGCCCATCAGCGAGCTGAAATATTTGAGGCAGCAACTTAGAACTTGCTTTCTGCTTTTACCAAATATTGTCTGAATCGGAACTGCATAAAACATCAAAATTTGCGCTGGCGCTATTACAAAGGCCACTTTTCCGAGCTTTTACATGTCTATAAATAAAGAGGAGAGAGGGTTAAACAGCTTCTGTTTTTCATTAAAAGGAAAAATCTTGTGTTTTGATTCTATAACAACAACAAACAAATGAATGAGACATGAAAAAACATTTTGTTGTGCTTTTAATTAAAAATAAAAAGCTGTTTCTCGTTACGGCTTGTTGGGTGGTATCTTAGTGCTCCATGTTTGTCTTTTTTTCAGGGCAATGTCCTTATAACTCTTCAGTCTCTGAAAGTGACTGACAGATCCATGAAGCTTAACTCTTTGTTCCAACAACCCTCTGGTGATTGCACAGAGTTAACCTTTCTTTATTACAATTATCCAGAGAAACAGAGACAAACTATCCTATAAATAAGCGGGGGGGAAATATGTGAGGAGGACTCTGATGGCAAGCCCTGAGCTGTCTAGAGGCGAGCGTGGTGCTGCAGTTGGAGATGAGCTGCTGGTTTTTTGGAGCTTTTTCATTCCAGTACTTCATGTTCTTGTCCAAACTTTTGTTTGCTCCTGTTTACTTTCTCAATCCTCTTCACAGTGTGAGTAGACGCAACCGCGTTACGTCTGTGTGGTTTCAGCAGTGCGGTATGGAAACGTTATCTGAGTGATGCCTTCCAATGCAGATGAACGTGCATTCCTCAGAAGTGCCTGGGAACTTCGCCCACTTTGAGAAACCTGAATAATTTTGTCTTTTCCATAATGGTTGTCCTGTCTCTGCTAAGCATGGTTTTCTAGGACAGTGGTCCATGTGTTCAGTAATATTGCTTCTAGATTGGAGTCTCAGAACTTCATCTCAAAATGCTGGATATTTCCTTCAAAAGTCATACGTTCAACTTCTTGAGACATATGGAATTGTACTTATGGAAGGTGGCAAACTAGCAGTAAATAAAGTGTAACTCACACTTCATATATATTGTTTCTTGTATGTAGGTTTCTTGATATATAGTCCCAAGACAGTTAAAGCAGTCTGGGAAGGTTCCTAGGAAATGTGGGTGTGTCCAAACCTTTTCCTTGCAAAGCAATGCTGAAGTTTCTTATACCTCGGTAACATGTAACTGTGGGAACCAGCTTCTTGTCAACTAATCCTGTGTGGGTTTATGTTCCTGTATCATGTACTCCTGTGGTGTATCACTTGGTTGTCTCTGATATGTGCCTAGATCTAATGTAAGACAAGATTTCTGATAGAAAGATCTTTCATTCTACTAAAAACGTTTCTTTTCTTTGAGTCACATGGCTTTGTGCAGTTGTCAGTCATAGTTAAGAAATCTAAATTGTCCATACAGCAGACTGTACATCCTGTGAATGTGTAATTAAAAATGACACATATCACTGAGAGCTTAAGCATGTGCCTTAATGAATCTGGGGATTTAGGCATGTGCAACAAATTTTGCTGAATTGGGGCCTGTATAAAAATTGATGGTAGTGATCTTCTTGCTTTATTACCTAGATTTCTTTAGAATACATCATTTCATTTCAAATTCCTTTTTGTAAGGGCACTCACCCCAACTCACTATACTAGAAAGCTCTGAGAATCTCTCTTTTGAGAATTACATGCAAAAAAATTTTCAGAAAAAAGCTTAATGTTTTTAACTATAGGGCTGGATTGAGTATGATGTAAAATTTCTGATTGGGGATAATAGAGGAAAAAAAGTTCCTCATGTTCGCAAACAACTGAAGTAGCATCACTATAGATACTCAAACCATAGGAACACTCCTCCAAGCAGTCACGTCACAAATACAGTCTTAAAGGGGAGAGATTCTCTGAAGACAGAAAATCAATTATGTTCAATTCATGAATATTATTGAGGAAATGAAGGAGTATACCAATGTAGATTTCCAGCCCTTTAATTTCCTTTTTCTCAAATGGATTATGAAAAAGGGAGAAAGGAGTTATCTGAATAAGGATGTTGTAGAAATAGTTGGAATAAAATGGAACAGCTTAGTTTGTTAAGTGGATTTCGCTCATGTTCAAATGAAAACAGTGATAATTGTAAGAGCGCTATGATTCAAAAGCATTCAGCGAGTTTTAATTTTTAATGTTTATTATTCTGACTTGCTCAATTTTTTATGACTGCTGGATATTTACCACATTCAGCCTAACTTACTGTTTCCATGCCAACTAAATATATTTGTTCTCAGATGAATGCTATGATGCATCGTTCTGAAATTTTAGTTGCTGCGTAGCACAGAGAACTTCTAACATTTGCCACACCTTCTCCTTGATGGGAACAGTGCTACTGCTTGCAGATTTGTGGAGCTGTGAGTAAAGAAACAGTAAGACAGAGATGAGCAATGTATGCCTATGTCCAAGGTATGGGTCCCAAATAGTTCTTAATACAACGATGGCTGGAAGACTTAATATTAATGGCCCTTTAGTTCAGGGCTTTTGGTCATTTCTTTTCGGTTTCATTTTTAAATATATCGCAGAGTTTTAAATGCAATTGGATAAAATCACAGAAAACCTTTTCCTTCATTTCCATCATCCTGCCCTGCTCTCCATGCTCTGGAAAAATCAAGGGGAAGCAGTGGAGTTTCCTGCATCTGGAGGTGGGTGAACCACTGCAGGAAGTTTGGTACAAGCCCAGCCTCTCTCCTGGGACAGGACTTTTAGCTCAGGTGCCCCAGCTAATTGCGAAAGCCAGGTAGTGCTTCTGGGGCCCCTGCCTTGAATTTCCAGTCTTTCTCAAAGGGTTGTCTTTCTCAGGACATGTTAGAGTCACCTAAAATCAGGTTAATAAGCTCTAGGTTAGGTATTCAAAAATAAAAGTTTGCTTTGTGGCCAGCTGCAGGTGAAGAGAATTTCGGCAGCCTTTGTTTTGCAGAGCCGACGAGCCCTTTGGAAACTGAGAAACAAACAGCACGCGCTGGAGGTAGTGATGAAATTCTGCCATTTGCTCTGGTTGCTTCAACCCACGTCACTGAAACGCTTCCAGAATTTTCCCCCAGAGACCCATGTCTGCTCCCACAGAAATGGGAAGCTTAGTCTAGATTTCGATGATCTTAACCACAGAAGTGATTCACAGAGAGCAGCCCTCGCCCTGTCACTGCCTGCGGACGGGGCGATTAACCCCTTGGGCAGGCAGCGCTGGCACCAGGGCTCAGCAGCCCCGGGCGCGGTGGGGAATAAAGCGAGAATCTGAAAGAAGTTTCCACTGTGACTTTCAAGAACAGTGACGCCAAATATTGTCACATTAAAATGTCTCCTGCAGTTTCTGTATGCGACCAGCACGGACCGGGCAGGCTCTACCTGAAAAGCACTTGTTTTCCTGCAGTTCTGCGAGGCTGAGGAGGGCCCTTCCTCTTCTTGCCCAGTCGCTTCTGTCCATCCATTGCTCTGGCAACACCCCAGGCGCTGGGCTCAAGAGGGTACTGTGTACTTGAGCCATTTTCCTTCCATAAAGCGTTTCTTATATGTATATATATTGTAAAAAACGTAGGAGACAAACAGCCAGAGGGGTGTAGCTCCCCACAGGCTGGCGCCTGAAAACCTGCTGGTTCAATGACTGCAGACAGCACAACAAAAGATTTCTTTTCTAACTAATTATGGTGAACAAATTTCAAGTTTAAAACATTTTTACTGAAAAGAAGATGTTGGAGAGCCACATACAGGCAGCGAAGAATCTGATGTAAGCAAGAGCATGCTGGTCAGGCTTTCTGGCATTCACAGACCAAGACATCAGTTTCTTAGGGTGTTGTTCTCTTTTAACAGTTCCCAATAGAGGCTGTTGGGGACGAATCAGACTGATTCTGGTTATATCTCTATAAGGGACCTCTCATGGATATAGGTGCCCCTATAGGTGTACGGCAGTGTTGATGAAGGTACCTTACAATGACTACTGACATTATTTGGAGCCAAATTCTACCACTTTTACTTCAGTTAGTGCCTACCATACATGGAGTTCCTTTGATACATTCATTAATCACTTTGCTACAAAAGCACCCCCCGATATTTAATTAAGACTGAGCCGGTTAGAATAAATCATAGCTTTGCATTTGGCGTATTTTATATTTTGTATAGCATTTTCTTTAACAGCTTACTATGAAAGGAATGCAGAATTAATCGGAATATAGTATCTTATACTGTGTAGCATAAAGTTTCAGATTAGCAGAAGGAGATAGAAGCTGAGGCTCAAGCACAGAAAAACAGATTTGCAGGTGGGATTTGAAAGGAGCTGGAAATCAATGGAGTTGAAAGTTCCCAGGAGCTCCATATGGCAGGAACTGCAGGAGAGAAGGCTCTCACCAACTGTGCAACTGTCAAAGGGAAAAGAGGTAGATGATGATGATGTATGTGTGGAAGTCAATGATCAAATGTTAGCTTTGGTAATAAGACACAACTGGAAAATACACAAATATATACCTACTTCATAGAACAGAAGGAATTATTGGAACGAAGTGGCCAGCTGGAGCAAGACAGTAAAGCAGAAACTACAGAAAAATTAGTTAAAAGGAAAAAGAGAATTTTTACCAAAAAAGAATAGAAGCATATGCTGGCATACAGGAATTAGAGGGTATTTTAAAATGTCAGTTTTCTAGCTCTTTGTCTTAAATAGTAGTGAATGAGAAAGATCTTCCTTTTAAGAGAGCACTACATCATTTTGGAGCGTCTGTGGTTTGCTCGCATATTATCAATTAAGGGAATTTTGTTCTTTCAGCAGTGTTTAAAGTAGGACTACAAGGGACAATGATGCTGGTAATTAATGCAGGGAATTAAAAAAAGAAGAAGAAATGTCAATGCATGGAGGAGCCGGTCAGGTGACAGAAGAGAGGAGCAGAGACACCTCATCTCCAGTGCGGGCTCTCAGCGATGCGTGCTCAGTTAGTGAACTGTCCCATTCATTTTTTCTAGGCGATGAGGTTCCTGGATGGAGCTAAAAGGGACTGGAAAAGGTCAGCTTTATGCTGATCTTTAACATAATTTAAATTCTGAAGTATCATTTTGTTTGCAGTTTAATCAGCACAAAGTGCCATCGATCAGACGTGGTCCAGGAAGCGCAGCAGTGGCTGCCTCCTGCACTACCCATCCTCACCCGTGCCCGAAGCTGAGCAGACTCTTACCAACCGGGATGCTTTCTAAAGCCAGCTGCTTGTTTTCCAGCTGAGATGCTGATTAGATTTTAGTCTTGAGAGGGGCAATGGTGATAGTAAAAGTAGTTTCTGATTATTATCTACAAAGTTTTGCTTGTTCACACAGTCAGTGTGAAAATACTGAGCCTAATCCTACAGGCTGCTGAGCTTTGTCAGGTCTCCCTGTCGTTAGCGAGCACTCAGCACCTCCGTGTATCAGACGTGGAAACCTTGACTTGCTGAGCCACCCCAGGATGGAAAGGATTATATAGAAGGTAACACATGCTGGAATGTAAAACTGAAACATATAAATACATTCCAGTGGTGGTGTCAAAGATGCTTAGAGCTTTATTTCAAACTTAATTATCTTGATAGCATATTAGGAATTGACAGAGCCAGAAATGAACACCATGTGTTTTCAGCTTTGGCCCGGCAGCACTGGGTAGTGGTTGGGCTGGTTTAGCTTTTGTTCCTCCAGGTCAGGGGGTGTGAGCCGTGTCCGAGTCCCCTTCGCCCGCGGAGGGGGGCACCGCTCCTGGCGCAGTAATGACCTCTCCGGCCGGCATTGACAAGAGCTGAAGGAAGTAGTGCTCAGGGACAAAGATGGCATCTTCTGCCTCAAGTCATTTGGAAGGAGGGGAAAAGAAATCGGGGATCCTCCAAATCCCAGCTGGAACAACAGCAGAGCCCTGGAGAGGGGGAGGTTGAGAGAGCAGCGCAGATTTTCTAGCCACAACATTCCTGGTTGTTCTATGGTGTTGACAGTGAAAGCTTTTATTCCTCTCCAACTCGCGTAATCCCAAGAATGCTGTTCTTGCTATATGCAGCCCACTGGTGTTTTTTTTCAAAAAGTTTTTCCTGCCTTCCCCTCCTTTGCAGCGGTGAATTATAGAGACTTGCCTTGCTTAACTACAAACAGAGGATCTTCCAGGTGGGAGATCTTGGTTAAGAAAAGAAAGATATCGAAATACAAGGCACTGAAGTAATAAGGCTTCTTGGATGCAGGTTGGGCAAAAAAAAAATAAAACCAACTTAGAGCAGAAAGCGCAGTGTGCAGCGAGCAGCTCGGCGTAACTGGAGGTCCCCGCGGGTTAGTAAAACAACAAGGCAAAAATGTTCTGGACCCTCAGATGGTTTACTAGCTAAAGACATAAAAACAAAGAGGACAACTATGCCACCAATTTATGTTTTATTGAAACTGTCAGAACAGAGGAGGTGCTACAGCAGTATTTTCTCTGTGGAGAGCAACATGGTGTACACTTGACAAAATAACTTGCTCAGCTGATCTTTCTTGGTTACTGTTTTCAGCTGAGCCAAATTCATGCGATTTATAGCATTCATTACTTTTCTTAAGAACTTGAGAACATTTGTATCGAATTGCATTCTATTTCTCTAAATCTGGAAGAACCATATTTCAACATACGTTTCACAGTAAGAATAGAAATTCCCTCTGCCTGAAATGAGAGGATGTAGATTAAAAATCAGCAGATATTTGTGTTTGATTATGTTGTGAAAAGACGAATGTTCAGGCCTTGTTTTTCACTGAAAAAAATGGATACATCACTTGAATCTTCATTAGGAAAAAATGTTAGAGAAGATTTCAACCTCCAATTAAATATTCTCTTATGACAGAACACTGAGAGATCTGAAGTTTAAGGAAATGTCAGATTTTGGTAGATCTGGTTCCTCGGTTATAGACATTGCTCAGTGCTCCCCAGGCCAGCTGATGGAGGAAGGGGCCCGGATAGACTCCTGGCAGTTTTGTGGGGATAGAGCTGTGCTCACGTAGGGTTTAGCAGTGCTGAGAAGCAGAGGAGGAGTCACTGCAATTAGGGCGAACACAAGCAAGTGGTGATTAATCATTACTTTGCCATTCTTTGGGTTATTGTTTGGGGTTTTTGTCTTTCTGTTGATGGGTTTTTTTTTTAATTGGAATGGCTTCATAGCAATTTGTCCTTCACTTGCCCTTTTCAAAGTGCTTTTGGAAAATTACTTCAGTAATCTTCATATCACCTGAATGAAGTTGACCTATTCAATATTATTATTATTATTATTATTATTATTATTATTATTATCCTCATTTAGAAGGATGAGACTTTGAGATTAAATGGTTTGCCTAAGGCTGAAGGAGTTATTTTCACTTTTTTGGTACCCTAACCTGTCTTCAGATTCATTACAGCAGATTTTTCATGTCTTCTTTCAGAGATGTGTGCTGCAGAACAGATGCATAACCTTTTTAAAGAGATTTCCCTTTTAAACAGCGTTGTAACACACCATGTTTAAATAATGCCGGAAAGGATTTGAGAGGTGGGAAATTACTTTTCTCATCTTACTCCCCCTGAAACGTGGAGAAAATTTCATAATAATAAAATTATCTTAATTATGCCTTTTGGTCACTATCCTAGTATTTCCTGGCACATGTGGAACTATTACCGTGCACATATTATAAACAGGCAGAAATTAAGCTACTAAAAAACCAGCAACACCTTAGTTAAGTGAACTGCCTTTTGATTCTTATCTGACGTAAACATAATGTTGACTTCATGCTCTTCAAGACAAGATTTTTTTTTTTTTTTATTTTTTTTTAAAGGAACTTGAACAACACTTCTGTGGTCCCTTCATTTGCTTTGGCAACGTACACGTCAGTGTTTCAGTTGCATTTTCCTTATGCCTCTCTGGATCAAATCAAGTAACTTACAGTTGGGAGATCTGGAGAAGATTGCAGTTGTTTAGGGGGTGGGCGTTAATTTTTTTTTTTTTAATGAGAGAGGCACCAGGGCCAGTGTGTTCTCGGTGATAAACTCAGCATCACAGACCTCTCGGAGGTAAGAAGGGGAGAGTTGGCTCTCAGGAACCTGTATATACAGCGTGGTTGTGGCTGTATAGCAAAGCACAGAAGAGAAGCAGAATATCCTCAGCTTTGCAGGTTGTTCCTAGCACTTGACTAAAATGCATCTGTACTTCCCCTGGATGTGCTTAAGTTGATTCTTTCAAAAAGGAAGGAGAGCAACAGCAGTGCAGCTGGGTGCCAATGGGACTTGTTCCCGATCAGTCCTGTTCTCCCTTCTGCCTCTAACCCAGCTCCACAAACATTAGAAATAATAAGTAGCTGCAAAACTGAATTGTGCCACTTGACTCCTTGAAGCAGTAAAATTGAAACTTATGCTACTGAAAAGTGCTGGGCCAGGCCCGAGCGCTTGGTTTGGAAAGCTCCGTTTTGGATATTTCTCTTCTGGACATCAAAACCAACTTTTGTGTCGTTTGAGAATAGTCAGCGCCCAGCTGTGACAAGATCTCATGGCAGTCTGTGAAATGATAACTTCCCTGCTTTTTGCATCACTTTGTGTGAATATTTGTCTCTTCTTTTTTTCCTAATTTATCCCATGATTAAGCATACATGAGCTACGTGTGGCAACTTCAGCTTTTGGGTGTTTCTACAGACACCAAAGATGATTGATGGTAAACCTCCAAACCTCATATGTTAGCCACCAACCTGAATAAACAAAGACCAGTGTGGCAGCTTAATATTAAAAGCTATAAAACCTTCCTGGGGGTTCACGGATTAAATCAACTCACCAAAATGAATTTTCAAAAAAAAAAACTTTCTCAGGACAGAAGAAAAACGAACACAACAGTAAATGAAATAGAGCTATCCTCATCCAGCAGACTAAAGCCCTCCTGAGGGCTGAAGAATTGCAATTTTAAACGTCTCTCAAGAGTGCAAGAGGAGACACAGTATTTCTGGATCCTAGGGAGGCAGCTTGAAGCTGTAAAAGAACAAAAAAGCCTTTAAGGCACAAAAAAAAATCTTAAAAGGTCCCTACAGACAAACCTTTCATTGGTCAAAAATAAGTGTTAAAAAATAAAAACATTCCCCCATTAAAATTAGTATACATTAGCCCCCTATATGTTATTTTTCAGTTATAAGAAGTGATTCAGATTTTTGCTGTGCACTATTTTAATCTCTTGGGTCAATAAACCTTGATAGTAACTTCGGCCAAAAATATCAGCATGTTGTTTATCATAATATGACAGGAAACAGCTGGGATCTTATTTTCATCGTATTGTGATGCAATTATCAGTGAGCACAGTTGAAAGTAACATATTTTGTCTTAGCAAACAAACAAATTGCAGTTGTATCCCAAAGAACAGTTTTCACTGAAAAAAAAAAAGTGTGTGTCTTCTCTCTGGAATAGAGTAAGAAATCAGCCCCAAGCAATACTTCAGCTACCAGGGCTTGTTTCTCATTGTCTTTCTCCATTTTCAGCTGACGCAGTAATACCTCTCCTTACTTTAAAGCACAGTACGTATCGCTTCCTAACTTTCCAAGAAACGCCTTTGTCAGAAGGGAACGGTCCCCTTGCTCCTTTGCAGAGCTAATAGCAAACGTTAACGGTGTTGTGAAAGCATGTGTTTAGAAGACACTTGCAGATTAAACTGTTAAAACCAGTGACCTGGTTGAAAGAAGACTGTTGCACAATTAGAACATTATTATTTCACTCACAGACTTGTATAAATTTTTTGTTGCATCTACTTACAATGAAACTTTCTTGACTTTCCTCTAGGAAAAATTATAATAAGGGGCTCTTGCTGTGTGCCTGGCACCTGAGGAAGCTTGTGTGTCTTAGGTGCTCTGTAGGCACGGGTAGATTGTGCTGTAGTGAGTTATACCAGAGTCCAGGCGCAGCTCCTGGCCTCTCCATCACCTGTAAATGGAGAGCTTGAACGTGAGTCAGGCCCCTGTGATGGAGTTTCTGTGCGGGTTGGGTCACCCCAACATATTGGCAAGGTGATCAATCATCCAGATCCTCTTAATTGTGGAAAATAGATTTTTATTATTCAAAACTTAGGAAATAAAAGCATTTTGCTGCTTTAGCTGCATGTTTCTGCTCCCGTTTCAGCAAGAACAAATGTAACGTGTTGAATTAACTGAAATATATGTTTCTGCTCTATCAAGGTCCCCACCCAAATGAGCTGTTGGCTTAGAAAATATTTATCCTGGCAAAGCACCTATGCATAGCTTTGTAAGCCTTTATAGAAGTAGTAGCATAAATTTATTGGAGTAACTTTCAAACACATAAATTCTGATCACTGGCTCATATACAAGCAGAGTTCAAACAAGGTTTCCTGTCTTACCGTTTTTTTTCCTTTCGATTTGCATAGTGGCATCACTTAGTTGCAGCTCACAAGGAAAGCCTCTAATTGCCTATTTACATAGAGATTTGGAGATTTCTTCAGCATGTTGGAATGACTCATAGACAGAATTTCCCTAAAGTTTCATCAGATTGTTTTATTCCTTTTGTATTGATAATTGTATTATGCATAATGCATATTTTGGCATGACCTGCTTTTTCCGAAAGATGGTAATTGGCACGTCTTGCAGTGAACTTTGTGTTCGGTTCTCACGTGTTTAAGCGTGTGCGCTCCTTGCAAGCTGGGAGCTGGAAGTTATAACTCATGACTTCTTCAGATGTAAGACTGAGGTTTGGATTTGTGGTTGCAATGGTAGGTTTAAGCAATTTGGTAACTAAAACAAAATTAGCACGAAATGGTGTTGGTGTGTAAATCATTGGAAAAAGATTCAATTTGAAAGTTTAAAGATATTTTGTAAGTTAGTATGATATCGAATCCTTTTTATCTTTTATCTTCATATTCAGCTGCTAATCCAGAAAAACACCTAAGTACTTGCTTAATTTGAATTAAGCAGTTAATCCTATTGGAAGGTAAGTACAGATGTGAGGCCCTGATTCTGCCAAGTAATAAAGTGTGCGAGCAGTCCTGTGCGACTCGAGGGACAGAGCTGAACCAGACTCTCAGTACTTTTCCTGGGTCAAAATTCAGCAAATACAACCCCACCAGAGAGACATGAAGCACAATCCTTCCAGCTGACCTCTCTTCATTTAACATTGCTTAGTAACTGTACTGTTTACTCAGCATCTGCTGAATAAGGTTATGGACTAAAATGTCCTCCTTTAGAAGTAATCATTTTGGTGTCAACATCCGATCGCATAACATATAAGATTCTTCAACCTATTTGTTGAAAGTCACATAGCATCAATGAAGCTGAGGAAGACACAAAGTACAATGAAAAATAGTTGCACATTACATTAAAAAAAGGCCTTAAAAGCACCTAGAAGTTGGGATATTTTGTAAAAAAAATCTTGGGAAACAGTAGTTCACCTTGTCTAAAGGAGTAAGGGGCAAATATCACTCTGCTGACCCAGCTCACGCCCCAGCAAAGACAAAAAGAGAGCTGACTATCAGTTTGCAAGGTGTATGTCTGGATAAATGCTCCATTGAGATAGGTTTAGGAATTATTATTATTATTGCTTCTTCAGACCATGTCCCAAAAGGTGCCTTACTGTTTCCTTTTCATGATTTTTCTCTCTTCTCCATATATTTTTATACTTAACGTTTTCTTTTCCTTTCTTCCTCTTTTTTACCTCTTTTGCTCTCCACAGGTCTTTGCTGATCTTCTCTCTCCTTCCCTTTCCCTTGATATCCCAATTCTGAGTTTACTTGGACTCCAAATTGGACAAAAGAAGCAAAAAAGTTACTCTCCGGCTTCCAAGCGTAGCCATCTAAATATAAATGTCTTTTTGTTCTGTTACAGATGACCCATATAAGACAAGAATATGAAACCACACTCAAAGGTCTGATGCCAGCATCTTTGAGACAGGAACTTGAAGACACCATTGTATCTTTAAAATCTCAGGTACGTTTTTACTGTTCATCTTCAACTTTTTGGGCTGGATAAAAACTCTCTCTTGTAGATAATAAATTATAGCCATCTAAAATTCAGCCAGAAATACTGAACAAGTCTGAAAAACAATGTGTGGCAGCACTTGCATGCTTCGCACTCAGTCATCTTTACCAAGGCGTTTCTCCTCCAGTTTCTTCACCTTGAGAGCTAACATATCGTATCTTTTGATCCCAGATTTTGCTTCAGTTGGGAATTGAAAGCAGAAATTATGCTGTATTCATTATTGGTGGTTTCTTTGTCAACCTTTCAAATACAGCACACAGTTATCTCTCCTCTTCCTTACCTGTTTCTCCAGAAGGAATCATTTAAAGGATGCATTTAAACAGTGCAGAACAGAATGAGAAATCATTTTGTTTTCTTTCAGCCTATATAATAAAGCAAATGGGATATTTCTTTTGAGATAGTGGTCCAAATGGTAATTGTGTTATTTCTACATTTCCCAACATAAAGATGCTCTAACAGACTTCTGTAACTGCTTTGGTTTTAATATTGCAAAACACCAGCTCATCTAGAATAATACAGAATCAATATTATTTATATGAAATAGACTATAAAACTGGCCAACAGAAATATCAAAATGCCATCATACTTAGGGAATCGCTAATGAATTGGGCGTTTCTTGTACGTGGTTTCCACAGAAGTTATTTGATGCTTTCCTATTCAGTGTATTAAGAGCTGGAAGAAAACAAAATGTCATCATTGCCTGAACTCACATGAGGAAGGATAAATAGCAATAAAGAGGAGCGATCATCGGTGCGGAATAACAGTAATCCAAAGAAAACACTGTCAGCGTTCGCATATGGCCCGGTGCAGGACTGCGCATTTAAGCGTGTTGGGAAGGACTGGGATCTGCCCTGGGCTTAAGGGAAGAAATGAGAGAAAGAAAGGGCAATGCTGGTGACTCAGAGCTGCCCAGGAGCAACGGGAAGAGCAAGAGCCCTGAGGGCACGGCGTACAAGTTCAGGCTTGATACCAGCACACACCTTATACCAATTTTCAGGACAGTTTTTCAAGCAATTATAGATCTACCAATGCTCCATTCCTCTTTCTTATGCAATCTCTCTCTATGGAGATGGTTGGTTATTTAACGTATTTGGGATTTCCCCCCCTTTTTTTTTTTCTCGTTACAATGCATGAGATTACTCTGTAGTATTTTTTGCTATGCATGAGACACTTTCCCTGGCAAAGTGTGCCTTTATTAGAAGTAGGAAATTTTCATAGGGGGAAACTTTTATATTCCCGTGTGCTAGTAGTGACACAACTTCAACACTGTGGTTGTAATCACTCTGCGTACATGTCAAAGGATTCCTAATGGAAGTGATGCTCTTTCTCATATAAATAGTTGTGGGAAATAGAGAGTTAAGGATTTACTGGGTAAATCTATTTCCAGTTGGTAGTAAAAAGTTGTTTTTAAAGTGTCGTTAACTATTACCACTGTCTGGTAGGAAGCGTTACTCTGGAGCTAATATAAGAATACCACACCTTTTAATGAGTTTAAAAAAAAGTAGAATCTGATATCCACCTGCAGGGCTTCTGTAAGCAGCAGCACCATTTCAAAGAGCAAAAGTAACTACACACACTAAAACCTGGGTGCTCTCCCAGAAATACATAGCTGCCGGCTCTATTTCCAGCGGTACGCTCTCCTCGCAGACCACTCAGTAAGCAGGGCTCTTTCTGAAGCACAGGTGTCCTGGTCTTTGAAAATTGTTGAAATTCCTGTTTGAAAACATCAGACAAGAAGGGCAGTGGAATCTCTGCACCTGTCAGGATTATTTATTGTTGGAGGAGGATGAAGAGGATAGGCTGGGTAAAAAGCACCAAGCAGTGATAAAAACAAACAAGCAAAAAAAAAAAAAAAAAGAAAATACTTGAGGCTTGGGCAAAGTTTTCTAAAAATGTTGCTAACTATAAAGTGTGCTGCCCAATTGTCTGCTCTTGGTGAGTCGTCCCGAAGGGGCCACCGTGTATTAACAAACATTAATTCTCATGCACTTCAAGAACAGGTGAGTACCTTCATCACAAGAGCAAAGGTGCAGGGATCAGAGCACAGGCATCGGAGGGGACTTGACAGTAGAACCAGAGCTCCCAAACCCTTGCACAACCCATGTGGTACCACCAGCTGAGTTTTTACTGTTTTGACTCTGTTCCTAAAGGAGTTGATAGTGTGTAGCTGGAGCAGGGCTAGGGAAGCCATGCTAACTATCTTCTATCAAGTATTAATTCCAGTATGCAACTAAAGTGTTACTGCATTTTATGTAGGCAGGATAGACGAGAAAAACACTCTTTATGAACTGAGCGCAAATTTGTTGATTAGAATTTTGTGCACCATTTTCATGTGGGATGTATTTTACAGGTAAATATTCTGCAGAAAAGAGTCTCTGTCCTCCAGGAAGAGCTGGACGCCTACCACGCCAGAAGGTACGTGATTATCTTTGATCAATTTGTACCATTTCACACCTGTGGGTCCCAGTTATTGAAGTTTTATGGCTTAATTAAAACACTCAAATATGGTTGCAGTTTTAAAAGTTCCTTATTTTCGGTAAACAAGCGTCTGAGAATTTTCCCAGTGCTTAGTCAGTACTATTAGAACAAGATTAGAGAACTTGCAGGTGCATTACAAGTCTGGGCCTTGCCTTGACATTCATGATGAGACAGTGGCTCAGTGCACAGCTGCAGCTCTGCGGTGATGCCACCTCCTTTTAAGATAGAAAACAATGATGCAATGCGTAATATTACAGATCACATCTTCAAAGTACCGGATCTTCATGAGCCTGAGCTTTTTTCAGACGTTTACACCCTCCAATATAAATTATGGCAAGTGCGGCTGCAATAAAAAGCCTTGCTGTGCCTTTAGAGTAAGTGATTCACATGGAGAGGTGAGTAAAAGGAAACTTCCTAGGAAAGCCACTCCATCTTTTTTATATTTATAGACTTTGATGATACTTGCATATCTCACATGAGGATTTCTGCAAATAAGAACATGTGCTTGTAAAATAGGGTAAAAATTTGTCAGATATTTAAACATTTGTAAAAATGTTAGTGTGAAAATTGTCTGGAAATATTAATCCAAAACTATTTGTTAATGAGAATTACCTTAAGCTAATTGGAAACTGAAAATGTCATAGATTCTTGGTAATTATGTCCAGCATAGGTAACTTTGTTAGATAAATATAAAGCTGTAACATAGTCTCTAGATGCTCTCCAGTAGCAGCAGTAGCGTTGCCAAGGGATGCATTTTGTCTCGAATTTATTCTGAATTAGTGTCGTCACAGTTAGGAAAATAGCTATAGAAAAGGATGAATAGTCATGTACCATTAGGTCAGGCCAGGCCACAGACGACTGAAACGCTGGGGGTGGAAGCAGCCCCAGCCACGTCCTGGTGGAGAGGAAGGGCAGGGCAGAGCCAGCACGGCACACAGCAGGTCTCCCCGGCGGGGCTGCTGCCGCGTTGCTCACAGACTGGGAGAAGCTTTTGTGCTGCTTCTGCTCCGGGAAGCTTTCTTCCTGACCAGATCTTTTTCCAAGACTACATTCACACCAAGTTTTGTGTTAGCATTTACCTGACCCTCAGTCACTGAAATCCTGCTTTTTGCTGCTTTAACACACGTGCCCGTGGCTGCAGATGTGGTGTAGCTCCCCGTGGCACGCTCCTGAGCACCCGAAAGCACCGGTCACGGCCGTACCCAGGCCCGCGGCTGACCGGCCCCGGCCCTGGCTTCAGCCTGGTATGTTTTTATAGTAAGAAGAATAAGATATAACTAATGAGAATCTCTTCATTTTCAGGTAGCTGCTGGAGCTGTTGGATTTCTTCGATTGCCAAATGGACTGCTTTGAATAGGTTTGAAGATTTGGCTCTTGTAAATTAAAACGCAAAGATCAGTGGCTGTTTTGTTAGCACATAAAATGTAATGAAGTTCAGGAAAACACATCCATTGTTCATGCCAGCATGTTTTTACTTGTATCTTCCTTCCATTATTTTTTATCATTGTCTTATTACAGACATATGCTTTCGATATACTATGTGTTTGACTCCGTGCTGAGCTCGCTTACCGAGCGAGTAGAGTTTCCTCTACTAATATTTTTGTTATTACTTCCCAGGACCATTCTTTTCACTTTTATACATGAAGAAAATCCCATTTTCTATTGTTATTGTCCAAGATATTTTAACATATTTTGACATTGTTTTGTGTCCATGTGTTTACATAATATTAAAATATTATTATTTTGTACTATTTTGTTTTGACATTATTGTCCTGCTTGGGCATCTCACTCACCTAAGTAGTCACAGGGCATATGAGACTTTTCTATGGCTTTGGTAACTGGGAAAATATTTGATGCTGTTTTTCAAGGATAAATCTTGTAGCAAGAATGAAAGCACCATGATGACAGATGCAGCCACCGTCGCCAGATAATAGCATGTAAATCCGTCATTGGGAGTTGCATAGGCTGGTCACAGGAAAGTCCATTGTCATTTACTGATCATGCAGTTATGGGACATTATTGAAAAAGAGTCGCAGCCAATATGGTCTTGATTCTGCATGAGTGTACACCGTTCTCTTGGATGGTCCTGGTAAATCTAAGCAGATTCCTGAGGGTTTGCAGGGATGAGGTTTGAGCAGCGGTGGAAAGCTGAAGGACCCAGACAGGGACTCGTCCTCATAGCTGGCTCTGCCGCGCAGGCATAGGAAGGCTTCCTTATCTCTTGGCCATCCCTGGGCCAGAGTGTACATTAGTACATTTGTAATCTGTAAATTTAGATATGCCGAATACAGGAATAGCTTTTTTTTTTTCCCTAGGCACCATCCTGCCGGCAGCGTTCATATCAAGGCACAGTTAATGGTCTGAGTGCTTGAGAGGGGGCCAGAAATTCCTGTCTTCTAAGTCCAACTGTGGCACCGGCGGCAGCAGCGAGACCCTCCGTTTCGCTGCTGACGGGGATGGCCGCTTCGCCTCCCTCGCCCCCGTGGCACCTGCGCTCGACGTGCCGCAGTCTGGGCAGAATTCAGAGGGCCCTGGCCGCTCGAGTGCCCGCGGCTGGACGCGGCTGTCCCGCCGAGTCCCAGCTCGCCAGCTGTGCTCTTATCTCCGCCTGGCATGGAGATCAATGAGGAGAGGCTTTGGCAGGCCGGGCTCCATCCACCCCCGCCTCCTGGCAGCGCCGGCAGGGAGCTCCTTGCCAAATACTGACTCCAACTTTGCTGGGTGCTTTGCTCGTTGTCAGTCTGGTCTGGGCCTGGGCAGGTTTTCCACCTTCCTTGAAACAAGTGATTCTTCTAATTATAGATAAGGGGTTGTCATGGCTCTGATAAGCCAGGAGGTGCTGCGGCAGGTGCCACAAAGCCTCGCCTGGGGCAACGGTGAGATTTAGTAGGAGGAATTTGTTAGGATGCATTTAGTTAATTGTGGGCAGTAAAATGAAATATATTTACTCAGAGAGGTGCACGGCAGCGATGGTTGGGCTCTCCAGGAGAAGCGCCGAGAGCTCGCACCGCCGCAGACGGCGCGCGCTGGCGTTTACCCGTTGGGTATTGCCCTGTGTCCAAACGGCAGGCGTTGGGACAGTGAAATCTCTTTTCTCCTGCATGAAGGAAATGAGGCGGTTTTGATTCTGCTGTTCTGCTTTCATTTTTGCATGATATCTGTGTGGTTGTAGTGCTTTTGAAAGCAGTAAGGGGGGTACATCCATAAAGAAACACATGGACCCTGTTCTAGCTAGTTGAATTCAGGCCTCAATTGTCGTCTTTTTGATGGAATTGGGTTGCTGATGTCGTTGATGATCAAAAAGCAGCTTGAGAAAAGTAGCTCGTGGGCAATTTGGGAGTTTTAAAACTCTGGGAAGCTCTCTCCAACATCAAATACAATGTGAGGACCATTTTGAAGGTGCTTATAAACCTGATAAGAAATAAAGTTCAAGGTTGGTTGGAGTTCTGTTGTGGTTGTTGTTAACATTTCTTTGACCGTTTTTGTAACAAGTAAGAGTTAGAGTCCAAATTGCAGGATTAGAAATACTTTCATATGTACTACTTGCTGTCTGCCTCTCTTTCACCCGCTAGGTAAGGAGTTGCCAGGTGCCAGTAGTTGCCTTTATTGCCCATAAACCAAACTCTGGTGAAACCAGGCTGACTACGGTTCTAGCTTTCTTTGTGCTTTTTATTTATTTAATTTTACTGATTTTTGCTGTGGGAGAGAAGATTGTTTCACTCTATATAAAACACCACAAGAAAAAGGCATCATAACATTTTTCACCAGTATCAAGGGAGGTGACCCTTATCAAGGTGACACTTTATTTCAGTGCCACTCACAGTTCTTGTGTTACACGTAACAAATATGCTCATTTCTGGTGTGGTTGGAAGAAAAGAGATACAACCTCCCTCCTTCTCCCAGCCCTCTCTTTTCTCCTGCAACAGTGCTTTAATTGTACTGGTGACAGCAGATACTCCTGTTACTTGCCCAAATCGCTACCGACTGTGGTTTCAAACTGGGAAATTATTTTGCTGCACAGAAAAAGACTTTTTTGTGACAAGAAGAAAATGTTTGCCATCACTAGAATATCTTAGACTATTTTATTGAATTTTGTGAAAAAATGCACAGCTTTAATTCTAATGACGAGCTGTCTTGATAGAGAGTGTATATGGGATCTGATTTACTTTTTTTTAATTATCTTACTGGACTGCAAGTCCTTCCCAAATCACAAAATGTACTGGAGGCACCACACCGCTAGATTATATTTGGTCTCGTTCTGAGGGTACAAAGGAAAAGTAAGATGTCAGATATTGAATGAAAAAGTTTCAGAATGCAAGGTCATTTTAATTCGGACTTTTTTTTCCAACTATCTTTTCTAAGCTTTGATATTTTGTTCAGAAAGGTCATTTCTTTTAAGCCTTTGTCATTAAAGACGACTTGTTCTTTAAAGTGAGCTATCAAAGAGTGCAGAAATTGCAAGTTACTGAAACTAAAATGCATGATCAATTTTAAGTCTGCCAACTAAAGCCCACTTAAAATTAGACGTGCTCTGGTACTGGTGGCTTCTTTGATAAAGCCAATGGAAGATAGGGAGTTGGTCAATTCAAACAAAAAAAAAAATGAAGATAATTAAATAAAACTTTCCCTCCCTAAATTAGAAATTTTTTTTTGTGAAAAAGCATTGAAAGAACTGAATAAGGATCTGATCCTGCAAAACTGAGAGAGGCAGAGTGTGTCTCTGTGTGTGCCGTGTTTGGGAGCAGTTCGTAACACTTTTCCACAGCAATTATGCAGCTCCCTTTCATGTTACCTGATATTTGTAATAATATAACTAACTCAAGCCCCTGGACAAAATATCATTTATTTACCATTTTCTACCACAAGATGATCTCTCCTTCACTGACAAACGTGGTAAAAGAATAGGTGAAGACCTTATGTCGTCCTCTTGCTTTGCAGTCCCTGATCCTGATCTCTGCTGATCCAGCCTTTTTCCCATGAACCCGGCTGTTGGTTGCTGGCCCTTAAGTGCTGTGCTTGCTCCAGGGCCCCTTGGGAGAAGAGACATTTTCTTTCCTGATGGTTCCCCTCATGCTGTTGCTAGCAATGGTGAACTTCATTTTTGTTTTAACCCAGATATATCTAAATTCAAGGTAGTATTTTTGGAAGAGCCTTGGGAAGCTGGGCACACAGCTTACCTTCACACAAGGAGGATTTAGAGCTGTGACCTCCTTTGAGCATCTCTCGAAAGCAATTGTATCTGCACAGCTGGGTCCCAACAGCCTGTTTTGTCTCGCATGCTGCATAAATATATAGCTTAGTGGAATGGGAGATGTGCATTATGTATGCCAGCACAAGTATCAGACTTAGTCTCAGTACTTAGGACTGAAAACAAGGAAATGTGTGTTTGTAAAATGAGCAAAGTAAAGAGTACGTTTATCTCGGCTGGACAGTTAAGTTCTAACACAATACGTCCAACTTCATAACATCTATTCACCAGATTTGTACTTCAGGAATCTCGTTCTTCTCCCATTTGAAGCCTGATATCAAAGTTTAATAACGGGCAGATTTGGCCATCATTTCAAAAGAAGGTTGTGGGCCCTAATTGTGCAGTTGTCTTATCCCAGCCAAACTAACGCTGAAGTTAGCTTTGTCCAGTTTTGTCCAAAGAAAGGCTTCAAGGAATTTATTAAAATTCTGGACCTAGAATCCCTAAGAAATCCTGAGTTGAAATCAAGGAGTCTATAATACTGCCCTTATCTCTTCACTGAGAACCAATGCAATAGTGCTGAGAACTCCTGGAGGGGGCAGAACATCTTTGATGAGATGTAGCTGACAGCCTCTGTGACCAAGGGGTAACACCTACCCCGTAACACACAATATGGATGCAGTTGTTGGCCAGCTGGTTTACCTCCTGCTGAACTCCACAATTAGCTGTTGCACAGACTCACGTTTAACACGGCACTGAAGATGCGGCTGGTCAATCTAGGGAGTTCGTCTGCAATGGCCTGTGGATTCACAGCTGACCAGTCTTCTTGCAGAGCAAGCATTTTTAGAAAGGGATTCCTCAGAAATGGCTCTTTCTCTTTAAATCCAGAGCCTACCTAAATCTCAGTAAGTTTTTACACAGTCAGGCTCTCGTTCTGCGTCTAAGGGTGGCAGAAAAACAGACCTAAGAAGGCGAATGACTCCATATGGATTTCATGAACAGTCAGAGGCTGGGTGTTTGTAAGGCTGTGTTTAATTGTGCTCAGGAATGATGTTACGTCTCCTGAGACTTATCGACACTTGCTTGTCGTCTTCTTGTTTGTTCATCGCTGTTGGGTGAGGTCATTGGCTGACTTATTTCAGTATAGGTTTGAATCTAGAGTAAAAACTCTGAATGAAAACCCCAATTTTCATCAGCTCTTCCTCCCTTCTCCCTCATCTTCCCTGGGCTGTAGTATATGAAATGTCGCTTGTCCCAGGTTCCTGCTGGAGGGCAGTGAATGGATGGGGACTTGGCACTGGGAGACAGGAGCTGCTGCTGGCCGTGCTGCACGCTGCCGCTGGGCAGGGTACCTTGTGTAGCCCACTGACAGAGGGTGCTCACAGCCTCTTCTTCGAAGAGGTGCCGAAGCTCATGTTTGTTTAAAGCTCAGCTGGATGAAACCTCGAAGTGCCAACTCAGCTGCGTATGTAAGTGGTGCTCACAGACCATGCAGGATATCTTGAATGCTTTATTCAGTATTTCCCTTTGACCTCACCAGCAGCCTGAGAACACCTCCAGCCCACGAAGCCTGTTTCCCTTTCCCCAGGGAGCCGCACCTCCAGGGAAGTGCAGATGCACGGTGGCACTGGCAGCGAGCACTGATGGCACTTGAGTGCCACCAAAACCACCTGGCCCGTGGCTCGTGCTGCCTGAATGAGCTCAGCGGCCTCTTCATATCAGCAATAGATGTATTTGCATCAAAACTGCTGTGCAGAAGTTTGCAGGGGAGGAAAAGATGTTTCCCCTATTCCTTTTCCCCATCTGCTTCCTTCGAGAGAAATCCAGAGCTCAAATAGCAGGGCAGAGCGGCAGCTGGATCTGGGTGAAGGGGCTTTGGCAAAATGGACTGAGGAAACTCGCGTTGTATTTCTTCGGTCCTCTGCTTAACCCAGGTTTGTAGCCTGCTCGTGTAAGATTTACGTATTGGTCAGGGTGCCAGCCTTGGACTTAGGGGAACCGGTGCGCAGTTTGCTGTCCTACCACAAATCTGGTAACGCTGGGCGTAACATAAAGCGCCCCAGGCATTCAGATACCTGAAACATATTGTTTTCATAAATTCCAGGCTAGCACTGCGTGAAATATAAGTACCTCTCTAAAGTCTGTAGCTGAGTATTTCAGTAAAACGCCTGCGTGAGGGTACTCCGAGCACCAGAAAGGGTGAGCCTCCCACGCTTGGTTACGGAGCCCAGGGTGCATTTACGGCACTAAGAACTTGCTTAGCAGATGATTTAGCCACTGGGCATCCAGGCCTCATCCAGGCACACATCTAGAGCAGAGCAGACATTCAACAACTCCATTTACCGTTAATTACTGCTTCTAATAGAGCTGAATATTACGGCTGAAATTGTCAGTGACCTGTGCTGAGGAGATCATGTTTTGTTTTTCCCTGTTTACAGAGCAGCATGGGTGCTCCAGTTGAAGGTGGTTACGGAAAAAATCTCTAAAAGTCCTAAAATGAGGTTGTGTGAATTTATCCACACTCCATACATATTTCAGATGCAAGTGGAAATAACATAAAATGAAGTGCTTTGCACTTGAAATAATTGGAGAAAGATCTTCCATTTTATTAGAAGTCAGATCAGTAAAGACAATGTGCTCCGACCGAGCAATATCCCTCATGAGGTCCTATAATTCTTTGTAAATCAGGAGGGAAGAAAACCTGCCACCCATTAGGACTTTGTCTCCTAATGGGTTAATGGGAAGCTGAAGTTGCCAAAATATAAAAAGAACAGCTCCACCCCAGTTTCAGGGTAAAGAGGTGCTAAAACCATCAGTAACAGGGCTTCAGCTCCCAAAGAGAGACCCTGGCTCCTCCTCAGGTAATTCTCTCCCTTTCTTTAAAGGCTGTTTATCAAAGCGATGGTGCCAGGCGGGTCACCACCACAGAGCTCCTGCAAGAGGGAAGGGAGCCTGGCTTTGCTGCCAGAAGTCTTCTGAACCCCGCTAAAATTGTTCTGCAATTTCAACCTTTCCTCACTGATTGTAGGAAAACACCTGGAGGAAGCAACTGAATCAACCATTTTTTCAAAGTAACCCAAGGGATTGATCAATTTGCAGAGAAAAGGAGTGTTTTTAATGCAGGCGTCTCATAGCTGAAGTGGCAGAGAAGCTGCAGAGCAGGCAGGGTTAGGTGGATGATCGCAGCCATCATCCAACCACCTGCTTTGCTATCCTCATGTTTAAACCTCTCCTGCTTTACAGCCATGAAGCTGAGCCTAATCCAGACCCTTTCAGTTTACAGAAAAACTTTCAGGAGACTGTAGCCAGCTCTAGACTAAGCCCTGCAGGTTCACTCCGGAGGACCACCTATGTTACTGATATCTCCTGCGGAGGGTACAGCAAGCAGGGCGGTTCACTGCTGCTCCGCTCGGGAAACCCTGGGAGCTGCAGGATGGAGCTGGTGGGGTTTTGGAGACTTGGAGTTGCTCTCTTGGCTTCTCAGCTCTTAGCACATGAGCATCGAGCAGGTTTGTAAGATGTGGCTGCCACATACACGAGGTGGACACGTCCTGCTGCTGAAGGCAGGCACAGAAATGCACGTACCCGTTTTGCTGCTCTGGGCACAGCTGGAAGGACACCCATTTGTGGCTGCACTTGAACAAGTGCGGAGCAATAAGACCTACCATGAAATGGTGAACAACAGGCCCTCTGGGTTGTCATCTGCACATCTGGCCGGCTGGTCTAGCTCCTGGGGCTCATGTCACACAGCCGATCCAAGCTCACCTTCCTGTTGCTGGAGCATTTAGCATAGAGGAAGGGGATTTCAGCCTCCCATGGGCACAGAGATGGGGCACATGGGGCTTCATGCATTGCATTTCCCACAGCTCGCTTCTGAGCAAGGAACAGCGAGACCTTCAGCTTCTCACCTAGAGCCAACTTCAAGCTCCTGAAGGCTTCTCTTAGAGCTTAGGGGGGTTGGGCGAGGCCCAGCTTCCTTGCTGTAAAGGCAGAAGTTGTTAAACAAGAGGACAGCAAACACATGGATCCCCTTTTCTGCAGCAGCACACACAGAGAGCAGCTGACTGGAGGGACATCTCCTGCCACCCCTGTCCCCAGACAGTGGCCCCAGGGATGTTTCAGTGCCTTTTTTCAGACCCTTGCCATGGTTCCTCCCGCCAGCTCTATGGGCACCATAAACCACAGGCTGCTATGCTACAATTTGAAATATAAATAGTAGGTGTAGTAAAAAAGTCACCAGGCACCTGCAGACAAGCTCCAGTCGTGGCAGCGGGGTCCAGCTGCCACCCCACACCCTGCCCCAACAACAGCAGGGCCAGAGCACTTGCAGATCATGGACAAAATAAAGCAGGACAAACCAGCCAGCTCCCAGCGGGGCACTTCCCACCTGAACCTTTGGCCCTAATTCAATAAGGCACATGTGCAAACACTTAACCTTAAGCCTGCACTTAATTCCAGGCCCATCTCCATGGGGGCTTTAGCTCTCCAGCCAGGTTGGATGGTTAGCCTCTGCCTTCAGTGCAGGTTATACCTGAGCTGGTTATGCTCCCAGGTGTTTTTCTCAAAGCTGAGAAAGTCCTTCTCTAAACAGCAGGATTGTACGTATCTCTACCTTCTTCCTGCCCAAAAGATCCTTCGGCGCCCCACAAGCTGCGTGCATGGCCTTCTGCGACAGCGGTTCCAGCTTTGCTGTTGGGCGACTGTAGAAAGACTCATCGGGTGAAGATGTAGACAGACATCTTGTCTGCGAAGGGCAACTGAAGGTCCTACCCCGCAGTGAGTTGGTGGGGTTTCATACCAGTAGAAGCAGCCTCCCATGTGGCGTGGATTTGGGCATCAGTAGATCTACAGACCTTTACTTCTCTTTTTTTCATACAACAGCTGATTCCAAGTAAATGTAGACGCACTCATATGAGGGTTTCGCTGTGCCATAGCTGCATGGGTGCTTCGAAAATTGTGTTTAAAGATCTAAAGACCAAAAGGGACTCAGGAATGGCTTAGGGATGCCAGTCCTAAAACTTCCCTGAATTAATGTTCTGCTTCAAATCCAGTGGGTTTGGCTGAGATAGAACAACCCTATTAGAAAAAGAACTACTACACAAATATTACCAAAGTCGTCTTCTGCTCTCTCCCTGACTGTGCTCAGATCTTCTCTGATTAAACCTTTTTAGGCAGGACAGAGCAGGTTCCCTCGATCTCACAACAGGTTGTAATTTCCTATCTTTTAGTTACCATCATGTTTCTTCTCTAAAATCCCACGAAAAATAATACCAAGTTAATTCAATTGGACATTATTAAATAGACTGGCATTAATTATAATGCATTCTTTTAAATCTTTATTTATTGAGCATCAGCCTTTTATCCCATTTGGAATTAAACTCAGGGCTTAGGTCAATAATAATATGGAATATTCCACATGTCTTTAAATATTGACACAACACAGCTGGCTTCTGGGGTCCCCCAGACCTTCCCCTCGAGCAGGGCGTTTCACAGCGCATGGCAGCGGCCGGCCAAGCTGAGAGACCAGCTTTTGAAAAAGCCTTAGGCAGCTTTGCTGATAGTCCTGTTTTACTGTAAGACGTATAATATATTCTCATGTTATCTTTTGCAATAGAAAGGTTTCGTCTCCATTCTAATAGCTTATCTGGCTTTTCTCCAAATACTGAACACTTCTGACTTTTCACCATTAGTCTTTCATTTTGATCTAATAGTGGTCACAGAACAGGCAAATCATCTTTCATTGTAACATTTTTCTTTAAAATAACTGTCCTTTGAACTGTCTTCAGTTCTGCTAGTTAGAAATTTTACCATGTCCTTTTTCCTAATTTGTAATTTCTCCCCTGAATTCGGTATATATTAATTACCTTTGCATTTTAATTCATGATTTTAAAAAAAAAAGTTACTTTTTGCTGCTTTCACTCCCTCTTTCCACACTTTACTTGCCTGCAATACTGTTCCATCATTATAAAAACGTAAATGTATATTATATATCAGTTTGGTTGAGCTAAAAGTATTTTCAGGGGTTGCAATTATCAGTCACAATTTTCTGACAAAAGTTTCTTCCTAAGTTGACTTCTCTTCTAATTGTTTCCAAGCTGGTGAAGAACAATGCTGTAAAACGCGTCTCTTGCGAGCGCAGCCTCAGAACTACATTGCAGGGGCACAAAAGATCGGGCTTGGGAGAACAGGAGAGAAAATACAGTAGAGGAAACACCTCCCTCACTTGCCCGGGGCATGACGGCTACTTCCAGCGCTTGGGTGAAGGCTGTGGTTAAAGCTTTGCTGAAATCACCCTCCACTGAGCCCTGGGACTCCCTGGAGGCTCCTGCAGATGTTTGTACCCCCGAGGTCGCAGCCTTTGCCCTTGCGCGCAGCCGGCTTTGTAGCAGGGAGCCCTTCCAGGGCGTGTTATTTACTGGGCAGGCGGGTTCAAGCCTTTCCCCTCCACAGCATGCATTTGAAGCTGTGTTTTCAAAACAGCTATGGGTTTTGATGCTTGCCTTGATTTGAATGCCCCAAGGGCTCTTCAACTGAGACTCTTCACAACCTAATGTTCTCCAAGAAACCCAAACACCCTCAGTAATTAACGATGTGCAATTATGGATGGTTTTATTTGTATCCTGACCTGTCATCTGGGCTGCGTTTATCATGTTGGGAGACTGGAGAGGAGATTGGGCTCGGGGGTGGGTCTGCATCCTCCTTTGGGGATGGGACTTTCAGGGGGCTCAGGCCACAGCTGAGCTTCGGGAGGGGATGGAGCAGGGGGAGAAGGTGTCTGACCCCAGCCAAATTCACATTTTTCATCTGCAGCCACATTTGGTTCAGTGTTTTCTTGCCCATGGAGAGACGAAGACTGCGTCCTGGCAGGGTCTGTCCTTAAGCAGTAGGCGCCTGTTATTTTCCCTCCGCAGGCAGAGGTATCGGGGTTTACGGTGAGCAGCTGTAGCTCCAGAGGGAAAGCGGTGACGAGACAGAGCATTACAGGGAGGACGTAACGGCTGATGTATTTACAGCAACGCTGCTTCCTCGATGTTCCTAAGACGCAGATGAAAGTAAAACTGGCAGCTGCTCTACACGATGCAAATCGTGCGCTGCTGCAGCGGCGGCCCCGCGGAGGTATGCCATGTTTAACCGTGGTTACGCAAGATGCTGCTGCCAAACCATGTTTTCCTCCGTATGTGGCTTGACAGAACATTGTGTTTAACCTCAGACTAGATGGGAGAAAACACGGTTCTCTGTCAGGACTGCAATTTCGTATTTCTGTCTGTACCTAAACTCTGTCTTCCATTCCTAACTGTGGTTATTTCTGTAGACAGGTGGAATATTTTCAAGGGAACATAGGGGCCTAAAATCTTGATCCTTTTAATCTGAATTCGGTTCCTAACTCAAGTGACAGCTTTGAATTTACGCACCTAAACAATTTAAACACTTTTTTGAAGTGTCTTCCAGCCCCTAAAGGAAAGCCCTTGCTCATCAGCTTGGCCCACATCTGCTCGTACCCAGATGTTGCCCCAGCTACAGGCAGACTCCGTTTGCTACCGAGCGTTACATACACCTTCAAAACGTTTCGGAGAGCCCTGTGCGGGGGTTAACGTGTAACTGGGCTCTTGGCTCAGCGTTTCTGAAAGATGTCCAAGGCAAGCACGTCCCCAGCCCACGGCTTTCCCATATGGAGAAGGAGAACAAGATCCCAGCTCCATCCCATGTGGCCCATGTATGGAAACGCTCGAGCGCTGACGGTCTATAGCGCAGCTCCCCAGTATAACGGTGTAATAATTAACAACAGCCTCTGTGGTTATAAGGCACCTTCCATCTGAAAGTCTCATAGCACTTTACAAGCCTCTTTCCCTCAGACATGTGATGCTGGGTCCAAGAGCCCCATTTTGATAGATGATCTCCTCGGGCTGGATTTGTGGCATGGAAGATTTGTTGCTCGTGCTTTGACACGTCTGTTTGAGAAATTAGATCTGCGTTTCTGCTAGGTGCCAAGAGACAGGAGCTGTTGAGAGGGCTGCCGCAGATCTCGCACCGCATGGGCCAAGGCTTGAGCAGTGCTTTGTCGGCATCTCTTTATTGTCAACTCTAAATCTGGCCCTACTCAGCCCCTGCAGGAGAGAGCCTGCGATACGTAACGCCATCTATTTGCTCGCAGCCTGATGAATAATTAGCCGTTCATGTATGGGAGCCAAGCGTGATGCCTTCTTCTGGCTGCAGCCTTCTTGAAGTGGTTTGATTTCAGGGCTCCTCCAGGACAGCGCAGAGCAGCCCCCGAGCATCCTAACGAGCTTTGTTTGGGGGCTGCAAGCACAGCTGCCGGGGGGACAGCTGGGAGACGCACGGAGCTCCTGGGCCCTCCATATGGATGCTCTTGACCTCTGAGGCCTCCGAAACTCCATGTGGCTGCTGAGGACACTGGAAAGGGTCAACCCCCTCTCCACTCTGCCAACAAAAGGAGGTTTTTGGTAGACGTGGCCAGAACCAAGCGGTGAAGGGGTCTTAGAGGGAGACGGGGCAGGGAAAGCACTGGTTTCCAAGGGGCATGGATTTGCAGCACAGCAAAATTTGCTTGTAAATGCAGGTTGAAAAAAGCCAGCTACCACTTTTGCAGCCCTCGCCGGGTGCCCAGTAAATGGGGCCAGACGGGTCGAATGGGGCTCGGATCCGGCTGTTGCCGTCCCGGCGAAAGGCTCCTGCAGCTCTCCCGGGTGGCGCCGGGGTGCAGGGTGACTTTGAACCCCTCCCCGTCCCCAGCAGCTTTGTTATCGGTGCTATTGTGGGGCCGGCGGAGCCAATCCCTGCCAGCCCTGATTCAAAGTCCAGGTGCCAACCAACTTGAACTCTCCAGCATCCCCGCCGTGAAGCAATTATTCCCTCAGACACATTCATTGTTCTCATTACACCATAAATTTTGAATGAATTAAACATGCACTTACCACTATGCACCACAGCTGTCAAGGAAAATAACACACAAATATCGCACGGGGCTGGATCCTGCTCCCATTCCTCTCCCAGGAAGGTTTGCTGCTTGCAGGGAAGGAGGCAGCAACCAAGCTCGCTGGGGCTGGTATTTTCTTTATGGCAAGGCCAAATCTCTGTTCTCACTTAGAGCAGTGCAGGGCAGGACTATCTCCATTGGATTAGATGTTTTAATTGTGGTGTTTTTTTTTTTTCTTTTGTCCACATCTCTATCACTGTTGTGCAGAGGGAAGGCTGGTCCCTGAGCTTCCTGAGCTCCTGGGTCGACCTTGTCTTACTTGGGGCATAAAATCCTGCCATGGGTGTAAGAGGACAAATCGGGTATTGCTTTGGGCTGGTGGGGATAAAGCCACAGAAAGCCCCTGTGCCGCCAGCAGCGCGGTGCCTGGCCCAGAGCCCCCCCGCCCCGGCGCAGAGGTGCTGGGCTCACTGCCGCGAGCACCCCAGCCCGCGCCGGGGGATTTCATTGGATGTGACTGATGGCTGGCGAGGGCAGCTGTAAAAGAAAGGTAATTCAGAGTGCCTGACTTCATCTTACAGTGCTATATACAACTATATACTTTCCCAGCAAGAAGTAAGGACGTTTATTTTCTAGTCCCTGCTCCGTGTCTGTGGAGCTCATGGAGATGGGAACAATCTCCTAGCGTGTAGGCAGATAAATTCCTCGGTTGTCCCTCTCCAAAGAGGGGACCTGGAACTCGCAGCTACCTTGGGGTACAACGTCGGGATTCACCAGACAGGATTACAGAGGGGGCTTTTCTTCTGAGTGCGGGAGCTGGAAGTTTGTCTGCATTTCTCTTCTTGCACCGCATCTCCAAGGAGGTTTTCACTTTCTAAGAAGGATGTTACCCACTGAGCTATTCATAGTAGTTAAATGAGAAAAGGGGTTAATAAAATACATGCTAGAAAAAAGAAAATAAGATTAGAGGGACTGATGTTTTGGCTGAGAGGCCTTCTGTGGGCTGCAGAGAGAGGGGGGAAAAAAGAACAAGATTATTATTTTCTTTTCTCTAGCTCAAAGAACTTCATGGCCAGAATGGCACCACTAATCCAATTTTCTTTCTAACAAGTATTTTATCAACACCTCTTTCTTCCACCCCTCCACCCCCCATTCTCCTTCCCCCAGTCTCTACGCTGACATATGATTAGTTGTATTGAAATTAAAGTTTCAACTCTGTGCTGTCTCTGCTCTGCAGAAGCATTAGCGAGGCTGGCAGGAGCTGGAGACCCCTGAGACCCTGTGCACATCTCCCCTCATGGCGCATGTCCGTGCACACGCAGTCGTTGCACTTTTGGGCACCTGGTTTTCTCTCGCCAACCACAGAAAAGTATCTTTTACAGCCATTCAGCACCGTTTGGCAGAGGATCAGATAGCAGCTCCACTGAAAGCAAACAGCCGCCTTTCAGAGGGAGTAAATATTTCGCAATGTGTTACTTCAGTGTTATTTATTATGAACATATTTTCCCTTTTATCCGGGGATTTGTCAACTCTTTGGAGTCACAAAACCTGGTTGTGGCCTCGCTAACGGTGGCTGCGCCTCTTCTCCTCCCCTGCCATTTCAGGGGGGACCCAGTGAGGTTTCACGGAGCCCTGGCTCCCCTCCGGGAGAGGAGGATGTTTTGCAGGAACATGGGATCGCCCCCTGCTCTTCTAAAGGCCAGGGACACCTGAGATGGGAGATTCAGTTTAAGTGGTGGCAGTGGGTCACGTATCAGAGTAAGAAGTTGCAGTAGGACCAGTCTGCCCCAGTACGCACACGGCATAGCGTCCTGGGGGGCTTTTGGGGCAATCCATTAGAGGAATGGGTAAAACACGGGGAGGGAGTTACTCTCTCTTGTACCTGCTGTCTCTCTTAAACCTGATGGAGGGAGAAAAAGAGATCTTATGTAGTGGAAGATGGTGGAGGAGGAGTGAGGGGGGGGAACCACCAAGAAGAGACCCAGGAGAGGACCATTTTCCTTGGGGCGGGGGGGAATTAATTAAAGCTTTGAAAGAACCTGATTGATCTTCCTTAGCCCGTGACTCCTGTCTGTCTGTGGGAAACTGCTGCTACACTGACCCCCCCCCCCCTTCACGGAGGTGAGATGGGGCTGGGATGGTGAGAGGTCCTGCAGCTCCAGGCACTGCTCCTCTGAATATGTGGTCTTTTGGTGGCACTGTTTTTTTCCCTCTCTCAAGGATTAAGGAAGCTGGTCCCCTCCCTGAAAGGTTTGCCTGGGTCTGAGGGAGGACCCGAGATAGGACTTGTCCACCTGCGAGCGCAGCAGCAGCTCTCAGGGGCTCGGCAAAGGCACCGGTGCAGCCTTTGCCCAGGTCAGTCCCGGCCCCCAGGAAGAAAAAAGCCTCATGCATTTATCGGGGGCTCGGTGCAGGGAGCAGAGCGGGACAGCAGTGTGTGCTCGGCCACCTCCACTGCTTTGCAGAGGGAGCGGGATGTTTTAGAGCAAAGCGATCTTCTCTGCGGTATTTGACTCAGTTCTTCAATATAATGAGCTGGGAAAAAAATTGAGTAATAACGATAGTGCAAGAGGGTATGTCACTGCAGCCAGCCCCATCCTCCGGGATGGGGCTCAGCCCTCCATGGGATGAGCACACGCTCCCCACGACACAGCCAGCTGGGATTTCCAGCGGCCAAGGAGGCTCCCCAAGAGCTGGGCTGCGCCCCGACTGTCTCCGGGCAGGCTGTCTAGCAGAAGCGTTATTACAGAAGCAACGAGAACTTGAAAGTGTTTCTTTCTTCCTTCATTACCTTCTTATATTACCTCCCTGTTGCCTGAGTATCCAGGTGCTGATAATTGGCCAAACATCAGAGCAGCTGGAGCAGGAGCCAGTGGCTCAGCCCTGGCCTTGCTGCCGCAATTTGGGATTTCTGCTTAGCCAGGAATTAGCTGGGATGGGAGTCCTCCTGGTCCTCCTGGGCTCGTGCATGAAGGGCTCTGGAGGTAGAGGAGCAATGACCCACAGTGGCTCGGTGTACGAGGAAGCCATCTCGGGGTGTTCCCATTTGTTTCTAATCCTTCTTGGCACTTGTCTGCGCGAGAAAATTGGACCATGTTGGAACATGACTTTGCTTCAGCATATTAATTACTAGGATGATTAAGATAGGTCAGCAGTTAAGTGTAGACAGGCATGGTCATGCTCAACATAACGTCAGGTGAAGGGAGTTAATCCTGCGATTCCAATAAGATTCACTCAGGACCAGATGGCGTAATTATGACCAACTGGATTTTTTAATTCAAATTTGGATATTGATGGGAAATTGAATTTTCTACAGAGAGGAGTTTCTAACTGTTGCTTTTTTCCCCCTCCATGGCAAAGCTGAAACTCCAGGGCCAATTTCAGCCAAAAACCAGAATGTGTAAGTTCTGAAATGCAGCAGCGATCTGTAGCAGAGGTCGTGTCGGATGCCTGACAGTGCCGTTTGCCAGCCACACGTGTGCTCCCGCACGCCCCTTGTCCGAGCACGAAGCCCAGCCTTTCACAGGAGATGCAGTCTAAGTCTATGGAAAAGCGTAGAGCATGAGGCCTAGAAGCTACAGCTCCCACGTTGCATTGCAATTTAAAAAAAGCTATTTGGCTGCAGTATAGGATTTATAAGAATTATTTTTAAAAGTCAACTCAGTTTTCTTTAGAAAACCCTTCCTGCCAGTTCTTTTTTAACTGGTTTGATGCACAAAGAACAGCAGGACCCCGTTTAACAAGCCGAACTACCAGCCGGTCCAGGCTGCGGCAGCACAGCGTACTCTTGGGCTGCGCTGGCAGCCAGCCGTGCCCTCCCTCGCTCCGCAAGGCTCAGCGATCCACGTCTTGCTGCGCTGCTCTCGGAGGCTTCCTCGTCCCAGACGGGACATTTGATGTCCCCAGCCGGTGTCACCTCTGTCACCAGACCGCCAGGTCTGGACCCGCAGTGCCACGAGCCCGCTCCACGGCCACCCCTCGCAGGGCAAGGCTCCCGCGGACGCGCTCCTTTGCATCCCGTGGAGGCTGTCATTAGCGTTTCTCAATCAGCGCGTTCTCGTTAGTGACTGGGGCCAGTGGGAGCTTTGAATGAAGGTGGAGACAAGCCAGAAAAAGATCCTCTCCTGAAAAATTATAATGAAAGCAATAATGGTTGGGTCCTTGAGCAATGCCTACGTATGACAATCGTTGTCTGGAGGCTACCTTAATTACGAAACAGTGTTCTCAGCCTCAGGCTTCATGGTCTCGGTGCCTTTACTCTCTCTTGAGCAATGTTTTATTGCTATTGTCCTCAACCTATTCCATATTAAGTTCAGAGTATCTGAAAGTTATATGAAATATATGTTTGTTTGCTATTCTATTTGCACAAATTTCTTGTATTTTTTTTTATCAGTTTCTGAAAGCCTAAAGCTGGGATTATCTAAAGGATTATAGGAGAATTAGGCACCCAAAGCCAATTGATTTTTCACTGTGAATTAGCCAAGTGCATGTGGAGGCCTGAAGACTTTGGTCTGCGCTCATGGTTTCAGGTCCACCTTGTACCTTCTCGGTAAAGAGACCTCAGCACCTCTCAGCCGGCCTTAAAAAGGTGCCGAAGCAGGAGGCGTCAGTAAGAAACTGCAGGTACAAGGAGGTAGACGTGGCCCTGAGACATTAAACTGCCTTTGAAAATCTCCTTCTGACTCCCTTAGGCTCTTTTGAAAATGCCACTCTAAGTTACCATCAATTTTGATAATTAAGCACTGATTTAATTTTAGAGTAACAATAATTGTCAACATTTTCCAACCCAAGCACCTTAAATTAGACACGCAGATCCAAATGTTGGCACCGGATCAAAGCAAAGCGGTGCGATTTTTCGGAGATGCTGAGCACACGCAGCTCTCGCTCGACGGAGTTGTAGGTTGTGCTCAGGACTTCAGAAAACCAGGCCATTTGGACTTGATCCCCTGCCAAACTCAGCGTGCTCAACATGCATTTCAACACCTTGCTTTAGGCACCTCGGATTAAAAAAAAAAATTGGGGGAAAAAAAAAAAATTGGCTGGGAGTATTACAGCAATTTTCCCCTGACGGAGTGAAAGCGGAGGTTGGCCGCCTTTCCGTGGGGAAGGCGCTGGGTCGCACGCTGGAGCGTCTCACGGGGTGTGACGGGATGCCACCGGCACCCTCGCTGACAGCGAGCAGGCAGGACCGGCACAGCAGCCAGGTTAATTCTCTGAGCCCCCTTCCCTGTCCCTGCCTTCCTCCAAGAAGGGGCTCTGGTGTCCTGCAGAGGCTTTGTGGTGGGTTTTGGGAGCGGGGCGGGGGGTGGCCGAGGACCTTCGGGGGGCCGGCGGGGCGCAGGCGGCAGAGATGCTGCTGCTGCGGGGCAAGGGCAGAGACGCCCCTGCTGGGGCATCCCACATGGGCTGGGAAGGGATCACCCATATCCTGCATCTCCTGGTGCCAACGCTTGGCCCAGGGACCACTTGCGTTGGGGCGGGGGCCATCGCTGGGGGCCGGGGAGGGCAGCGGGACCCCGGTGCGGGGGACCCATCCCATCCCATCCCCGTCGCTGCTGCGGCTCGGCAGGGTGAGGTGCCATGGCGGACATCAAAGCTGTGATTAAGCCAATACTTTAATCGTATCTCCGTGCCTCATTACTCGTCCTGCGCCTTTGATGAGGGCTTCACCTCTCCGTGCTCTCCCCACTCCCAGCCCCACCCTGAATTAGTGCTTTTGCTTTATTTTTAGCAGCGATTTGGAAATTGCTGGGGCTCCTTTTTTCTTTCGTACCTTCCCCCCTTTTTCTCCCCTTTCTTTTCTTCTTTTTTTCCTTTTCTTTCTTTTTTTTTTTTTTAAGGATCCTGTCAGAGCTCAGTGTCCCTCCCAGACCTTCCAAACCCCCAGCCAGCCGTTAAGGGAACATTCACACCTATTTTCCTTGCCTTGTCTCCCCTTTATTCTTATGAAGCTCTCATTGATTATTGCCCTTAAATTCCTCAGTCCGGTCATAGATAAAAGGATAACCACTTCAAAGCAAAGTGTTAAGAGTTTAACCTCGAGCTAAAAGAGTGGACAACAAGGTAATTGAGGGTAATAACTGATCACAGACCTACTTTCAAAGGCACATGCAAGCCTCACTTTCAGATGGCTTTAATTTTATTAACATTTGTAGCAGCTCTAGATGCTTTTGAATCATTACAAACTTCAAAGCTTGAGGTAACACTCCAAATGGAGAACCTGACACCAGGTTTTTTGTTCAGACCCACATCATATTGATAGTCTCTGTTGCAAGCATGTAACATCTCTTCTCAAACTATAAAAACCTAGATGAAAAAAATATTGCCAATAGAGAAGATCAAAGCCTGAACCTCCCTTTGAATGATCCCAAAGAAGTCAAAACAGAAAACAACATGAAAAAAAAAAAAGTATCTATATTATTCCAACTATCTTTATCCATATTTAATCTTGTCTGCTGAGGTGGATGGATTATTCTCCCTGAGTTTTATCAAACTATTTGGCTAATCATCTGTTTCTCTTTGGGCATTTCAAGCTGGCCCTTTTGCTGTGGGTGTATGAGGCATTTAAGCCCAAGAATGTGGAGGCAGCACATAAAGGAACAGCCCTGACTCAGCTGGGAGGGGAGCCACGCGAGGTAAATGCAAAAAAAATACATTTATAAACTGAAAACACATGAACTAAAATCAAAACTATAAAAGCACGTGAGAGTCCTCCCAACCCCGACAGTTGTAGGGAAAAAAGTCATCTGTAGATGTCAAGCTGCTTTACAGCTAAATGGGTGCTGTCGCCCCGTGTCAGCGGGATGTGTCCGTGGTCACCCCGAGCGGGGTTTGCTGGGGCAGGCGCAGGCGTGCAGCCCCTTGAGCCTTGCCCCATTGCAACCATTCCTGGGGCCGCACGGTGAATCAGCCCGAGGAATTGATCCAGGGTATAAATAGCCTTTTTCTTTGTCTATTTTTTGTGCGGGGGAGGGTTATTTTTAACTCGGTAAGTTCCCTGAGCTAATGCACGAAGCATTCACAATGAAGGGGGTGGCCCAAGGAAACGGGCTGTCCCTGCTGCCAAAAAATACCTCCCGGCTCCCCGCTGCAGAAGGGCTGCTGCCACTTCAGGCTGGTGTCAAGGCTCCATGCAACTTCAAGTAGTCAGGGAGAACCTCCCAGCTGCTTCAGCCTCTGTAAAGTCATCAAGAGATGAAAAACTGCTCAGGTTTTTTTTTTTTTCTTCCTGGTTTATAGTGGCGTACAGCAGGTTTTGTACCGGTGTAATCTTTTCCTCCTGATTTGCACCAGTGCAATAGCAGAGAGGAGTATCAGGGAGATTATTTTTTAGTGCACTGCAGCACAAAGGGCTGGGTTTGAGTCGAGGATATTTAACAGCGTCTCAGCTGCTGAATGGGGCTGTTGCAGCGGTCCTCCCACCACAGCCCACCCTTGCTCAAAACTCTCCGACTGCTCCAGCATGGAAATGCAGAGCCAAACCGACAGCAGCTCTGAAGCGCGGTGGCTTTATTAAAACTGTTGAAGTTAAGGGCTTGATGCTGATTAACCCCAGGTATCTGGCCCACAGGTTTTAGTCGTTTTACTTGCAGCCACGCATGGCAGATCAACATTTCCAGTGTTGTCTGGTGTCAGGTGTATCACATCAGAGTCTCATTATCTGTGCTCACTTCAATAGCAGATGTGAACATGTATAAGCTTGTGGAAACTGCATACTTTTAAATGTATTAAATAACTTGTTTTTTTTTTTTTAGCCTGCACTGATATTACATTCTTTATGACTGAAATCAATTTAATATAAGCTGTTCTCTCTGTTCTTGTGTTAGGTACGTGCCTGCGTAATGAAAGGACAATGGCATATTGGTTAAATCTATGGAATGTATGTTATTGTCTAAAGTTACGGGTAGAATAATAACCAGTTATTTCAGCATTTCTGTTGTGCTTTTAATGAGTCTATTATCAATTGCACAGACGGGATGGATAAATGGGACCCAGCGCTAAAACATATGTTACAAATGCCCAAGGCAAGCCCTGACTTGCAGATCTGGATCTGTACAAAACATGCTCAGAAATCGCTGCCTCTGCTCCCAGTTTGTTGCTGCCTCTGCCCACTGGAGCTGCCCGCCATGCCACGCCGTCCCGGGACGGGCATCCCACCAGTACGTCCTCCCCGCCTGGCAGGAGCGCGGGGCAGGAGGTGCCCCATTTTCCTGAGCGCTGACCATCACCCCCAACTCCCTTCAGTGGGAGAGATGTAGCATGGCAGTGCTCTCTTTTAATTTAACCAACCAGCCATGCGAATGGGGATCATAGTCAGCTCCACTGCTGCAAAGCTGTTTCCAAGTAAAACCCTTATGCACAATCAAGATGATAGGAGTGAAAGCCTTTAGGCTTTCAAGGGGCTTGTGTGGAAGCTCTCATTTACATTAATGGGAGTTACGTGCGCAGAGGTAAATAGACCCATAAAGATATCAAAATCCTCAACAAAATCTTCAGAACCAGCACTTTTTATAGATTTGAAATATTGCAGCAGCGTGGTTGTCCTGTAGCCCTCACAACCTGACCCTGCATTCACCACGGGAGGATTTCAGCTTTTACTGCTTTCTAGGAGTTTTTAGAGCTTCCCCCAGGTGGAAATGTTCCCATTACAAAACAAACTCATCTCATGAAGAAGGAGCTGAGACTTAGGCGGTGACAGCAACCCCCTGCTCCCCTCGGTGCTTCCTGCCATGGGCACCATCCCACATCAGGGCTCCTGCTGCGCCGTCCCTAATGAGCTGATCTGCGCGTTTTATTAGAAGACCTTAGAGGGGGACATGGGACGTGTGGGAGGGAACGTGCTGGCCTTTTCCCGTGCAATAATAGCAAGCTAGGAACTGCCTCGGTCCCCAGAGGACC
Source organism: Phalacrocorax carbo (assembly GCF_963921805.1). NCBI lineage: Eukaryota > Metazoa > Chordata > Aves > Suliformes > Phalacrocoracidae > Phalacrocorax > Phalacrocorax carbo. Next base: position 6,514,132 of record NC_087528.1, read on the forward strand.
CTCATGGGGATCGGTTACGTCTTGTACAACCCCGTGAGCTGGAAGGGCTCTTGGAGGACCAGGAGGACCAAGGGGAATGGTCACCCTGACACGTGCAAATGATATGAAAAAGGATGGGGGGAGTTCTCAGTGGTGATGTGAAAGGAATGTGCTCTCGAGGTAACAGGAGACTCACGTTAGATTTGTTTTCAAAGAAAAAAATAAAAGGTGTCTTAATTTCAGCCGCATTGGGAAGAGAGGGAGAAGCCCAGAACCTGGTTTCAGTGACTGTAGCTGGGGACAGCAGAAGTGGGGGTGAGGGGATCAGTTGCTCCCAATTTTCAGTGATACAAACAGGTTCCCAGTCCCTCCAGTTTCTTGTGGGGAGAAAGGATCCTCCTTCTCCTTACGGAGAGGGGTAAGTGATTTCCAGGCTTCTACAAAATTATTAGAAAACATAACTAGCAAAAGGGGAAAAGATTAAAATAATATTTTGATGGTCTCTCCCACAGCATGATGATTGCTACTGAGGAGAAAAAAATCATTAATGACTCTTAATGAAACATATGTTCAAACAGCCGTGTTTTTTTGTCTAGCCTGGAGAGAGATTGACCTCACACTTACTGAGCTTCCCTTACATTTAATGAAAAGGGGAAACAAAGATGCCAATATTAATTGTTTAAATTTTCTTGAAAGGATTACGGTGGAGGTTCCCACAGTGGAAGAAAACACCTTTTCATACAATCAATAGGGCTTTGGCAGAGGAAGAGATGATCTGCTGAAAAAAAAAATTCAATAAACTGGGAGAAGGGGGAGCAGTGTTACCTGATACTAGATGAAATGGTACCGAAAATTTGCACTTTGTGCTCCTTGGGCAGAAAGGGGTCGACAGACCCAGTGCCACGATGCCTGGGCAAAACACTCCCAAGCACCATCCAGGTATTTGCTTGAGAGCAGGATGGCCCCATGGTAAAATATGTTTCTGGATGTTGCTACCTCTCTAGAGGGCAAGGGCTGGCGGCTGGGTGTATGTTGAGCCCCAAAAGCACAAATAATTTGTTCTGGTTCAAGTTCTGGAAAATTATGTCAAGAACTGTGTAAATGCTGCTGATGTGGAGGGCCAGGTGCTTCAGCACAAATCCTGATGGCCGCTTGGTTGCTGGTTTGAGCAAAGGTGTACATGAGAGGGCACCTTTAGGGCTTCTCCTTCAGTTCAAGGCAATGAGGTAGAGCTTAGTGCTCAGCCTGACTCCATGAACCTGCCAGCGGTGGCTTTGTGAAGGAGAAATCCAACCAAAGGGCATTTGTTGTCTTTTGGGGGACTGTGTGATTTTCCCTATGTGATGGGAAGTCCCATGTCAGGTGTAGGTTCTTTTGGTTTTTTTCAGAATTAGCTATCCACTGTTTCCTCTTTTAACAAAAAAAACCATCTGCCTTCTGGTTCCTTTGTCCCCTGTCCGATAGATACCGGGCATGTTCTTCTCGGTGCTGTTTCCAGCATCGAAGGGGCTCAGGTATGGGACTTGGTTGTGCAGCTCTTCATGTACAGGAAACTCCGGTGACTTTGAGGGCCAGGTCTGCATCTGAGGACCCAGTGGGTGACGCGGGGATGAGATGTTCTCCATGCAAAGTCTCCTTTCTCCAGTCTGTATTTCAAACCTGGAAATACAAGCATCCTTAAAAAAGAAAATATTTCTTTTGTGGCCACGGTACTGGTCCAGCCTGTGAGAGGTGGGGTGGAGGCACCTGACAGCACCGCGAGGGCTGGAGTCTCATACCCTACACCATCCTCCTTGATGCTGAGAATTGAATCGACAGGCAGAAACAAACCAAAACAGGTGTAATTTTAGGGTACTCAACTTTGACAGCACACCTAAAAATAACTGTGCATAAAGGGTTTGGGAGTTTTTTCCCCCTGGAAGTGAAGACTTTTATTTGACTTTGTGATCAAAAAGTTTTCCACTAGTCAGGAAAGCCTATTCACTCATAACCGTTGTCTCTCCTCCTGCTTTTTCCATTATCGTCATCCTTTAAGGCCTGTGTGAATCAGGATATTCAGGGTCCTGCTGTATGTGTGGGATGCCCGGTAGCAGGCAGGGGTCAAAACACACTGTGCCAGCCGAGCAAGCACCCTGCTGCATAGGAAGGGTTAAATTTCATGCTACAGCTGCAAAGCCCAATTTCTTTATTTCCTGTTAATGACATTATTGCCTACATAAAACCATTGAAACATGTTTCTTTCATTTGTTTAATTTCAAATTCTGAGCACACTAGCTGGAAACTATGTTTAATAGTTAAACTCAAAACATTTGGATTTCCTTTCCTTGCTGAGATTTGCAGTGAGTACACTTCATACTTAGTTGAGTTTTTAAGTAACCGTTTTTACACAGCTCTAGAAGCCAGCCAGAAAACAAAAAGGATTATATTGCAGAATCAAATCACATCAGTTCAGGCTGGTAACACATCATATATTTCACTTCCTCCGCAGTCGTGCCAAGATACCATCAGACCTGACTCGTTACCAAACTGGCCATGTTCTCTTCCAGGAGCGTCCAGCCTTTGCAGAACGAGAGCCAGCACACCCTGCTTGCTCTGTGCACACAGAAGGAGGACTTCCCTGAGCATGCATGGAAAAAATGTTCTTGTTTCCATGAAAAAATGGGATGGAATCTACTTCAGGCCTTGCTAGCACTGATGCTCCCATCACATCCCCATGTTTCCCCTACGTCACCCCGCTGAACCTCACGCGCCGGGCTCTCGCTGCCAAGCGCTCGCTGGGCAAGGGCAAAGCGGGAGCACAGAGCAGGCAGGATGGGTGCACGTGTAGGTGGATGTGAACCTTCTCGGATGTGAAGGCCTTAAATCTGAACCCATTTGGCAGATAAAGACCCACGCTGCCAGAGGCACGTTATCTGCTGATGCTTTTAGCAAACTGCCACAAACTGCAAGGAGCAGGGGGGCTTCAGCCCTCTCAGGACACCTACAAGCAGATGTTGTGTAAAGCTTGGCTGCTCGTGTGGTGGAGTGCCTGAAAATCACTTCATAAGCGCTCAGGGGATTAGTGCATGGAGAACCCCAGTGAAAACGGGGCACCAAACCGCTTTAGATTCAGATTCTCCTTGGCACATGTATACTGTATATGAAGCAAACCCAGAATCAATATTATGCCTAGCAGAAGCAGTGAGCAGAGATGGAGCAAGGAGGAATGTGGCCCTGAACGGGACTCCCTAAGGAGTTATCACCTGGTCCTGGCAAGAGAACCACACTCAGTGCCTCTGCCATGGCATCACAGATATGTCCCCAGCAGCCACAGCAGTGCTCAATTTTCTATCAAAAAGTCCACATTTGACAGCAAAGATTTCAGTAGGACTTAAGCGTTACTGTCAAGGGTGAAACTTGGCCGCCGTGTTGCCTGTGAAGAGCTCAGCTGCGAGGACTAGAGAGTACATGGCGCGGCGGCAGACCCTAGCCGTGGTGTTTGCACCCCCTACTCCCATCCCAGAGGCATGCATCCAGGCAAGCGGTTGCCCATCAGAGGTCTTGCAGACCTGGTCTCCTACCGGTTACTTACACAAGCAGCTTGCAGAGAAAGCCACGTCTCGTTCATGCATAGTGAAGAAGGGGCTGTGGAAAAAATAAGTCATGGGAAGTTGGTCATAAATATCCTCAGTTGCCTCTTTTGCCCCCACCCTCTTTTCAATCACTATTCCATGCAGGTGAAGGCAGCAGTTCAGAAATGTTAATAGATAGCAAAGTGCTTATGTGTGTTTTATCAGCTCTCATAGAACAGTTAATGCTGATATGGTGCCCCTTTTAAGTTTAAAAAATCTGGCCAAGCGTGTGCAGATAGCAGGGAGTGCGCTGAACAAAACATCAAGGAAAAAAGTCTGTAGGGGGGAATGGAAATGTTAAAAGGATTATAGGAAGAAAGAATGTATCGGACTTATCTGGCAATACTCGGGAACAAAAGTATGTCGGTTTATGAAATGAACTTCAAATCCCATAAAACTAATTGTGTGTTTTCTTGTCTTATTTTTGAGTAACTCTGGCAGTGCTTTTTTTTCCTACTTGCAAAAGCGTGTCTGCATGTGGATAATACTCTGTGCTTGCAGTATGTAGAGAGATTATACAGCCGATCGGTTTTATACCTCTTAAACTAATGATGTTAAACTAGTTTATAAAAAAAAAAGAAGGAAGAATAACTTCAAAGGTTCACATGTAGGTTGCAAACCTCTCATGTCTTCTGTATACAGGGCCTTCCTCTTATTTTGATCAAGACTGTTCCCAGCACTTCTGTTGAAATACTTGCAAGCCTTTGATCTTGTTATCAACATGACCACCAGTGAGAGCACCGCCGCTTGCTGAGCGTATGACAGAGCAGATGACGTCAGTCACCGTCTCTGACTAACACCGCTTTTGGGTTTAGATCGTGCTGTCGCGCGGGTCCTCCTTGGGCTGCGCTTACCGCACGGGAATCTTCCTGCCAGGAAAGTGATTCCTACCCCGAGACCTCAGCCCACCATGGCCACGCATTTCGCCAAGGTGGGAAGAGTAAATAGTGCTGCTTGCCCTCCTCTTGCTTGGCCAGGGAAGGAAGGGGAGGCAAAGGGACGGAACAGGGAGGGGAGAGGTTTGAGGGGTCCTGGGGGGGATTTGGCCCCATGTGAGGGGCCGGTGAGAGGTGTGCATGGAGAGGAGGGAGCGCAGCATGCTTGTTTCACCCTTCCTCCATATCATCCATCTTTGTGATCTTACCACAGTTTTAGCAGAGGAAGCCCTTTTGAGTTGCATTAGTAAAGCCAGCATCAGGCAGCAGCAGCGTGCTCTGGCCTGAGCGGCGGGGGCTGGCCGGGGTTTGGGTGGCATCTCTTGGCGTCGCCACTGCTTTGGTGTTGTCCATAAGGAAGGTGATTCCCCGGCCCTCGGTGCCTCCTCGCACAGTGAAGGACACTGACTTTGTCCTCCACTACAGGACTCGCAGTTCATGAGAAACGCAATCTAAAATTTAGGCATTATTCTTCTTATTATTATTTGCTGTGGCTGTTAGATTTGATTCTGCTCCTCGTACTGCTGTCACCTCCACACAGCTGCATATAGGGGAGAACAGAACAGCCCTGGTGTAGTCCTCAGAGCCTTAACATTCCTGGCATTTGACCTAGCTTTCCGCAGGAAGCCAACAACCTGGAGACGTCTCTTTTGGAGCAAGACACCAGCGGAACATCTGCCTTGCGGGCAGAGAAGGCAGTGGTGGAGCCACGTTAGCTGGGTGCAGTTAGGACAAGACGGGGTGTTGCGTTATGAGCCCAGTGAGTGTGGACTGGCACATCTCAGCGCTGCACTGAGAGCGGTGCTCCTAGCCCGGACCTCGAGTCCTTGATGGCTCCCACTGCTTTTTTCTTTTTTGCTACCTACTCTAAAAAGACTCTCCACCCACCCCAAAAAAATCCATTTCTCTTTATTATGTAGCTTCACTGTGAACCTACCTTCATCTAAAATAATTCCTTTGTGATGGCACAATCTGACTTCAAGCTTTTTTGCACTGCCTGTGAACGTGATGCACAGCAGCAGCCAGCGAGGAGAGGACGCGTCTGGCCTTTGCAGCGGCACCATGAGGGCATTAACACGGCTGGGTCATGCTACTTTATACAGATTTTTGCAGTCGTTTTCTCACACATTTACTGATTTTTTATCTAAAATGCAGAAAGGCTAAAAAATAAAGTATAAGTAGTTAATTTTCCTTCTGTTCAGCCTGGGAATTCAAGTTTAGACTGGAAAATCAGAAGACAATTCAAAGATACTCTGCTTTCTTGATGACTGCAGCTGCTACCTGAACACAGAGATTCCCTGTAGATCTATGAACAAGGACTTCCAGAAACTGATAAAGATGAAGAAAACTCTGGAAGACCTTCCTGTACCTGCCACCGCCTGCCTAGTTCATCAGATTACTTTCAAATCTCAGGCACTATGTGACTCTTCCTCATTGGCAGGAGGGGAAAATAGACTCCCTGAGTGGACATGCAGAAAATGAACGGGGCCACCGCAGCTTTGGGGAGGGCAAACGGCTCCCCGGGCGCTTCCGCACGAAGCCACGTCCCCAGGGGCTTGCCCTCCCCTCATTTTGTTCCCAAAGCATCCCTTCTTGGTGACTGTCATAAAGAGGATGGTGGGCTAGACTGGTCTTTGGGAGGGCTGCTCTTACACACGTGCGATCCCAAATATTGCAGTAAATTAAGTCCCTGGCTGAGTTACTCGACCGCTTGGTGCACTCCCAGGGCACCGGTGCAAGGCAGTATTATTGCACAACGGGACATGGAGAAAACTAGTTGGTTAAACGACATTTTTATGAAACATAATGAATGATACTTAATGAGGTTTTCTTCCAAAGTGGAAAAGTCCAAGGTTTTCAGCCTCCATTATAGTGGCTGAATTTTCTGTGCTATAGTAGTAAATGGGACTGAGAGGGCTTTTCATGCCAACATTCTTTCAAAGCAATTCCAAGATGTAAATAGCAGGAGGTGATCAATCAGACCTCAGGCGGCTGGAGGTCCTGGGCTGGAGGTGTTCTCACTGTCTCCATTGCAAGGGGCCCAGGAGACACAGGCTGTTCCTTCTCCCAGGAAAGGATCACTTTGTATGGCTCAGTAGCATCTGGCACAGCGGCATGTTGATACTTGGCATCACCATCAGCAAAAATATAAGACATTCTAATAATTTGTAACCGCTTATTGTGCCTAGAAAAGGCTTTTAGTGCTCGGCTCATGGGTTTGGCAGAAAGTTTGCTTTCCGTGCCCAATGGTAGCCATTCCCAGGCCTGAAAAATGTGTAATTGGGCAGCAACAACAAATTCACCCACATGTTATTTCAAATTATTAGCCCAGGTTGTCCCGTCCAGGCACCTAGTAAGTTAGCTCCTTGCTGCTGCGCGTGGCTCTCGGACGGATTCAGCCATCCTGGAGCTGATGAAATTGCAGCTTCAAAGGCTGCCACGTCCAGGGCCACCATGACACACGGCCTCTTCAGTGTTTTGTCTGTCATCTTGGTGGAGACAGTGGTTTGAGCAGGGCCTAGAGGAGAGGAAGAAATGGGGAACTCTTCAGCACGGCGCGAAGCCAAGCACCGCGTTTAGCGATGTTGCAAACCAGTTGCTTTTCCAACGGTGCACCAAGAGGGCGGGAAGGGAGATGCACGGGTTTATGGCCATGACTCTGGTTTCTGTCCTCCCATTTAGGATCAGATTAAGCCCCTGGGACCAGAGCTGGGGTTTCCCGAGTGAGCCTGCTGCTGGGGTCCCATGCGCCTCGTCATTCCCTTGGGAACGTTTCACTGTGGGGTCCCCCCTCGCTGTGGAGGCACGTGGGGTTGGCAGGGCGGGAGGGAGCTGGGTGAGGCTGATGGGGACGAACCTCGGTGGTAGGAGCAGGGTCTGTCTTGCAGCTTGGTCCATTTCTTGGAGCTGTGGGTGTTTTTGCTTGGGCACCTCTGTGCCAGAGGCGGGCAGGGGGGACAGGGCGGTGCATGCGCTCCCGTGGGGTGTGGGCATGGGGAGAAGGGCTGGTCCGATGATGGGCTGCACTGCACTGTGCTGTTGCATTTCCCAGGAGATGCCATAAGCAGCGTTCAGGCACACCAAAGATGGAAGGTGCCATTTTTTTTGCCAGAGGCGTTGCCACACGTGCTGCCTGCACTGCCCTGCCCCGCCACCACCTTCCTGGCCCTGTACTCACTCGTCCGGCAGCCCCAGTTACAGAGGGGAGTGGGCTCATTTTCCAAGGCTTTTTCCTAGGAAAAGGGGGATCATGGGGTGCTGAGCCCAGCTGCAAGCCTGTGTTCAGGGAGACACAGGTCTCCTTAGGTGGTGATGCCTGCAGCTGTCCCCGCCAAGGGGCATGAGGAGTGGGGGGACTGGCACATGGGTTCTCATGCTTAGGTGTAGAAGTGCTTTCAAGAGTGGGGCTTGATCCCGAAGTCTTTGCTCAGGGATATGGTAGAGAGAATCCATCTGGGGCCTCTAGAAGGACTTGCAATCTGGGAATTAATAATGACAAAAATAAAGCAGAGCTTGACTTCAGAAGCTTGTCCTGCTGTGGCGTTACTCTCCATCCTGCTCTGCCACCCAGTTTTGAGCTCTGTGCCTGCACACTGAGCTTGGGGAGGGTGTTTGCTGCACTCCAGGGAGAGGGAAATGGAGCTGCAGGGCTGGGTGGGGATGACATGGTGGGGGGGGCAGAGCCCGGCCACGGCTCTGCTGGCAGCGGCCAAGGTGGGCTCCCACCGGCTAGGCCAGCTCCTCGGAGCAGGACGGGGAGGAGGGCAGGAGGCGCCTTGGATCTGGAGGACAGGTTTGGGGGCCAACCCCTAATTAAAACCTTTTGTATGAAGTTAAAAAAACTCCATTCCGTGTCTGTTTAATATTTAACAGATGCGGGGGGGGGGGGGGGGGGGAGATGTGAACACAACTGCAGACGGAGTTTTGCTGATGTGCCAGTTATATTGCAATCAGATATTGCTTAATTAGTATGCAGAGCGAAAACATGCCTTCAGATTATTTATTACAAAAAATATATGGGGACCCACCCCATTTTCTCCCTGAGATGAAAACTTTTTGCAAAGTTTTTATGCCCGGGAGTAACCTCCCGCCCTGCAGTACTGCGGCTGGCCGGGGGAAGAGGCAGCGCGGTGCCGCCGCCGCCCGCGGAAGGCGGCGCGGAAGGGCGCGGAGCGGGGCGAAAGGGGGCGCCTGCGCCTTTAAGGCGGCGGCGGCGCGGGGGGCGGCGGAGCGGCGGCTGCCGATCGCTTCCCTTTGATAAGGTCCTGGCAACTCCGTACGGCCCCGGGATGCCGAGAGGAGGGGGCAAAAAAATAAATACCTCACCCAAAATGTAATTATTTTATTTTTCTCACGGATGGTGGCCCCCGCCCGCGGGGCAGAAGCTCCCCCCGCGCACGCCTCACCCCGGGGATGCCCGGGGGCGGGAGCCCCGGGCGGGGCAAAGGCTTGCTCCCCCCGTTTCTTCTTCTTTATTTTTAAATTATTTTATATTTTGGAAGCCTTTTTTTTTCCTCCTTTTTTTCTTTTTTCCTCCCCCCCGTCCGCAGCGCGGCGGGCGGCGCGGAGCCGCGCTACCGCCCTTGCAGGACCGCTCCGCCGGCCTCCGCTTTGATGCGCGCAGCGCTGGCGGGGAGAGCCCGGGGGGGCGGGGAGGGGCGGGGGCGGGAGGGGGAGGAGGCGGGGGAGGGGCCAGCGCTTTTGTATTTAAAATAAATAAAATAAATAACCAGGGGAGGGAGAAGAGGGAGGCGCGGATCGCAGTGGGCTCCTTCCCTCGCAGCCCCCCCCCCCCTCACCCCCCCCCCCTTCCCGATGCTCTCCGATGCGGTTGCACCGCCGGGGAGGAGAGGAGGAGGAGGAGGAGGAAGAGGAGGAAGGACAGCGAGGGGCGCGGGGGGAGCGGGGCCAGCCTGCGCGCTGCCGGCGGCGGAGAGCGGCGGAGCCGCGGGCGCGCAGCGAGCTCCGGCTCCGCGGTGAGTGGCAACTTCGGGGGCAGCGGGCCGCGCTCCCGGCGGCCGGTTGCTTTTTCAATACTTTTTCTTTTTTTTTTTTTTTTTTAATTTTTTAAACAACATTTTTTAATTCATTTCCTCCTCGCCGGTGCGCGCGCCTCGCGGTGCCGCGCTGCGCGGGCGCGGTGCCTCCGCGGGCGGCGCGGCGCGGCCGGGGTCGGCTGTTGCACCGGGCTCGGAGGATCCAAGTCGGTCCGGACTTTCTCCCCCCCCCCCCCCTTTCCTTCCACCCACCCACCCCCCCCCCCCACAGCTCCGGCTCCGACCTCTCTCCTCCCAGCCCGTCGCCATTTCTGGAACAGGTTTTTATTATTATGATGCTGATTCCGCACGCCGGTCCAGCGGCGGGGAGCCCGGGCGGCTAGGGCCGCCGCCGCCGGGGGGCTGCCGGCCCCGCTCCCCGACCCCCCCCCGCTGCTCCTTTCTATATATTTCCCTCTTCCCGGGGCCGGGTGTGATGGCTCCCGGCCCCGGGGGGGCGGCGGGGGGCCCGGGACGCCCCGCTGCGCCCAGGTACGGCCGCCGCGCCTAAACACCCCCCGCGAATATATATTTTTTTTTTGGGGGGTGGGGGGTGTCCTTGCTCCAGCATCTGCTTTCCGCAGTGGAGCGCCCCAAAAAGCCCCGCTCCCGCGGGGGTGCCCCCCGTGGGGGGGACGCACCGGGGGACCCGTCGCCCCCGCCTGCGCGGGGCTGCTGGGGCGCGCAACGTGCGCGCAGGAGGAGGGCGAGGGGAGGGAGCGGTGGGGGGGAGGCAAATGGAAACCAGATGCCGGGGCAGGGACGCCCTGTGCTGCCGAGGGCTGCCGGGGGGGGCCAGGCTGTGTGCCCCCCCGTCCGGCCCCCCCGCTCCGGCCCCGCTAAAAGTGCGCCGGGAGTTCAGCGGAGCGGGTCTGATAGTCGCGATCGGGCTGGCGATAGAGCCGCGCTCCCTCTGCCCTGCCTTTCTCTCGCTCCCCCTTTCTTTCTTTCCTTTTTTTTTTTTTTCTTTTTGAATGTGAAGAGTTGAAAAGCCTGTTTACTTTCTGTCTTTGATGTTGGAAGGATCTGGTTTTGATTAGATCAATACTCCTTTTTTCTCCCCCCCCGCTTTTTTTTTTCCCTTTGCAGAGAGGAGGCTCAGAGGATCCCCTGCTGACTCCAGGCAGAGGAAGGCAGAGGCACAGGCAGCTCCTGGAGGAACTGGGAGCCCCTCTCCCCATCTCCAGGAGCCATGAGCAGCGCTGTGGTCCTCACCCACCTCCCAGACCCCAGCAGCAGCTTCAGGGAAGACGCCCCCCGGCCCCCTGTCCCGGGGGAGGAAGGAGAAGCACCATGCCCGCAACTCGCCAGCTCGTTTCTCCCCAAAAGCCAAAGCTTCAAGGCCATGCCGGTGCCTCCTGCCCCACGGAGGAATGAGAACGGGCTCGGGGAGCCTGAAGGCAGCGCATCTCCAGACTCCCCTCTGGCCAGATGGACCAAATCCTTGCATTCCTTGTTGGGAGATCAAGATGGTGCCTATCTTTTTCGGACCTTCCTGGAAAGGGAAAAATGTGTGGATACCTTAGACTTCTGGTTTGCCTGCAATGGCTTCAGGCAGATGGACCTTAAGGATACCAAAACTTTAAGAGTAGCCAAAGCTATATACAAAAGGTACATCGAGAACAACAGCATCGTCTCCAAGCAGCTCAAGCCTGCTACCAAGACCTACATAAGGGATAGCATCAAGAAGCAGCAGATAGATTCTATCATGTTTGATCAGGCACAGACTGAGATTCAGACTGTGATGGAGGAAAATGCTTACCAGATGTTTTTAACTTCTGATATATACCTCGAATATGTAAGGAGTGGAGGAGAGAATCCTGCTTACATGAACAGCAATGGACTGGGGAGCTTAAAAGTTGTCTGTGGCTATCTCCCAACCTTGAATGAAGAAGAGGAATGGAGCTGTGCAGACTTTAAAAACAAAATCTTGCCTTCGGTCGTTGGACTATCCAGCAAGACGTTGAGGGTTACAGCGAATGTCAGAGCTACGGAAACGATTGAGAACGGATACAGGTAAGGGAACCCCTGGAAACTGTGCTTTGTTTTACTTTAAGGACTTTGAGAGCGCCTTTCGGAGGGCTGCTGGGTGGCGTGCTGGGGAGGCAGCAGGGAGTCGAGGGGAGGCTGGGCTTCCCGTGGGGCTGGGAGCACGGCTGCTTCCCCCCGCACCTCCAAACGCTGGAATTTGGGGGGTGTTGGCTGGCTTTGGGTTTTTTTTTTCCCCCTCTGTACAGAGGAAAACAAGATACTGTGCTCTAAAGCCCTATTGGCTCTTTCAGTTCTCTTATAGATCAAAAACTTCATAGCAACTATGTCCTCCGGACATACGTTAATTACTGGTTCAACTTTCAAACCTATTAAGAGCAGTAGTAGAGTGGATCATATAGACGCATGAATAATGTAACCTACTAGTTCCCCAAGTCCACCATCAACCAGTGTTTAACTATGTTGGTTATGTGGGAAGCAATTGTGCGGTCGTGGAGGAGGAAATGTATACACTTATTACATCAAACCCTGCAACTTGCACAAAATCTGCTTTTATTTTGACCATGTGTATGTGTGATCTACAGCCTCTCCCACCCTGTTGGGTGTTGGTGCTGTGTCAAAGCCGTTTAGGGTGGCGTTGAGCCAATGTGTACAGGAAGGAGGATACTTAAAATTGAGTACTTAAGGTAATAGAGACACTCCAGGTACAGAGCAATAGTAGATCTTTGGTGCTCTCCTGTTGGCCGTGTGCTCAAAGTTAAACTCATTAAAACGTGGTGTGTCTAATGGCAGCTCAGGAGGATGCAGGGAGTGTTGCGTGGTGGCAGGGTCGTCTCGTGCCCTTGTCTTGGGGTGCGTTGCCGAGTCCTTCTCTTTTGTTGGAAATGTTGATGGCACAGCTGTGTGAGGGTGAAGAAAGTAAGAGCCATCTCGAAGTGACGGGGGGGATGGGAAAGAGACTCTGATGAGCAAATGATGAGTTGTATAATCCTCTGAAAATGTATTCTTTCCTCTCCCCACCCTTGCCATAAATGTGGATTGTTGAATCAGGGCTGAGAGGAGAGGGCTTTGCTGGCAGATGTGCGTTCTCCTCTGCTGGCCCAGGAGGTTGGGGTTTGGTACGGTGAGTGTTTGACATCTCGTTTACAGGAATTTTGAGAGTGCGTCTGTGATTCATGGACATCAAAGGGCATCAGGCTTCTCCTGGGGAGGCTTTGCTGGAGCGTGTCCTCCTCTCCTGCCCTGTGGAGAGCTTCCAGCTGTGCCGGGCTTCCCGGTGCTGAGCCGTCGGGAGCTGGGAGGGTCCTCTTGCCTGAGGGTGCTGGGGAGCCAGGGGCCTCTTTGGTGCTCTCCCTCTTGTGGAGGCCCTCCCTGCCAGCAGAGGGGTGCTGAGGGCTGCTGGGTGTGGGTACAGACAGGAGGGATGTGCTTCATCCTGCTGTGGCCTCTGGACCTCTCCTGCTGGGGGGCTGCATGGGGGGGCAGTCGCTGGCAGCTGGTCTGTGGAGGACTTGGGTTTTGGGATCCTCATCTCCTGCCTGAATGTTACTGTCTGAGCATCTGCTGTTCTCTAGAACTTGGTTTGAACTGCTGCCCTTCGCTTGCTTTCCAGGAGGGGGGATGTTTGATGCTTTTATCTCTCAGCCTTTGTTGGTATTCAGTGCTGGAAGGGCTTGGCTGTAATGTTCTACCAGAGCTGCAGGCCCTGCTAAAAACCCACATGTGCCTTGTCCAGGAGAGCTCTCGCAGAACGGTGGCTGCTTGCCTGATTAGTGCTGGGTTTTTTTCCTTCCTTTTTTTTTTTCTCCCCCTGATTAATGCAACTGGCTCCTTGCGTGTCAGATCTACCCTCCTAGGACATTAGGTAGTGCATTTTGCTTTGATCACCTTGTGCTGAATTTCCAGGAGCTTTTGCTCTCCACGGGGCCAAGACATCTCAATGCAAAGAGAGGGAAGGCAAGCTGAGGTGCTTCTCAGTTCCTCCCTGAGCTATCCGTTTGTGAAGCCACTTGTGCGTGCATGTGCTAGAAGCTGATGAGCATATGGATGGGTTATCTCTCATCACTCAGCGTTTAGGATTGCATTTAGTATTGGAGCTGAAGCTTGCAGAAAGTCTTTCCTGGTGAGTGGCCAAACCACACCTCCCTCCTTGTGTGTGTGATGGAATTAAAGAATCTCTGCTCAGTGCGTTATGGTTTGGAAGTGCTGTGCAGGCTCTTGCCATTTGCTTGGGTGGGTTTCAATGTGATTATACCACCAAAATCTGGGAGCTGGGCTCAGCACACCTGATGGCGGGAGCAGAGCAATCTCGGGCCAGCCTGGTATTTGGATGGGAGATCACCTGGAAATCCCAGGGCATGGAGTCGAGGCCAAAAACATGGCAAACGGGATACCACAGAAACCATACAAGTTGAAAGACTTTGGCCCCAGGATCAGTGATGGACAGGAACAGGAGAAGTCAAGTGAAAACACGGTGTTTGCACCTGACTGCAAAGCAGGCGCACGCATGCAAACTGCTGGTTGTATATTTGGAGCCTTAATACAGGGAATATTTTAAATGTAGAACCTCCCTCTTGTCCTTCAAAGCGACTCCCCTCCCCTCTAGGTTGTGGTGTGGTTAAAACTGGCCTCCCCATGCTGTGCTGGACCTGGCCCCATGCTCCAGGAATTCCAGCTATTATTTATACGCGCTTCTAAATTTATCATGCATGAGTTTGTGTACACAGAGAGTGCTTCTTCCTTTGCAGTGCCGCCGTGTAGCGTGGTTTTGTTCAGTCCAAGGTGGACTCATCTGCCTCCCATTAAGCTCTAACATCAGTGGGACTGGCCTTGCTTTGAGAAGGCTGGGGCTTGCAGATGGCCTTCTGCCGGCTCCCAGCGCTTCCTGGCCTTTGAAAGGACCCGCCGGTGGAGCTCCGTGTGTGTGAAGTTATTGGAACCAAGTTTGGCTTCAATTATCAAAGTAAATGATGCCATTGTAAAGCTATGCTTGAAGCAGTGTTCTACAATTAGAGCATGGAAGCTGTGATTAACATAGTTTTGTTAAAATATACTTTTTTTTCAGGTTTGTGCATGCGTGGTTTTTTCCTTTTTTGTTTTTAAACCCATGATTGCCCAGTGATGTTTGTCCCAAGAAAATACTTAATGAGAGTCAGTTTTGCATCAGAATGCTCCTTGTAGATTTTCTTCTCTCTCTGTATAAATCTGTGGTTTGAACTGCTGGAGCGCTTTTATTTCTAAGAAGCAGTGTTTGCCACTAAAAACCCCACACTCTGAAACTGCACCTTCATAACGGGGATACAACCAAGAGCCCCTGAAATTCTCGTGGTGTTATAATACCTCTGATGTGCCCATTGCCTAACATAGCATATAGAGAGTTACATGCTGTGTGTCATCGCATCAAGATAAGAATAGGCTGAGAAACATCAGACATTCTCCTTGAAGCTCCAGAGCAACTGCTACCTGACAGCTGAAAACACTTTGCATATTGAGTTTGGAGCTGGGGTGTGTGTTAGTGTGTGCAGCATCTGCAGCAGGAGACCACCGCTTTCCACTGGAATTTAAAACCCTCGCAGGCAACATGATGCATCTGGGTGCAATTACTGTAGTAAGGTGGTCAAATTAAAACAAAAAAATTTAAATGTAGCAAAACAGCCCCCATTGGTTTTCTTAAAGGATGTGGGGATTTCAGTGGGGCGAACTTTAAAAATATGTAAACTTTGGGGAATTTTTTTGTCCATGAGGTGTTGGTAGGTGAATTGGTGCTGCGGTCCAGTACTGATGGGAAGATGAGTTAGTTCTGGCCACTTTCTCTAATTATATCTTTCCAAACACTGTGTGTGGACACACCTCCTCTCCCTGTGCCTTATTCATACGTACCCGCTGCCTCCGCCCCCACCCCAGCCTCTCCAGCAATCCTGTCTGCTGGACTAGGGCAAGTCAGGCCCCCGGGATGCAGCCAGGGATGACACAGACACCTCCCAGCAAGGTGGTGGTCCTGAGCCTCGTGATCCTTGGATCCTCCTGATCTCAAGACCTGAGATGGCTTCAAATAGTTATAATAGTCGACCCTTATGTGGGCAACCCAAAAGCCCACCAAGGGCCTAGGAAGGGTCGCTTGGGCTGTACATCCCCCTGAATCAGTGGAAGACTACATGCTTTTTAGAGGAACTTTCTTTGTAGTAGTAGTAGGATAACTTTGCTTTCACCCACATGTGGAATTAATTTATCTTTGAAGATTTAACTTCTTTCCTGTGGCATTCCTTGCTATCTTATTTTTTTTTCTTCTTCTTCCCAGCTATATGTTTTTTAACATCTTGATCTCCCTATCAGAAATGCCTTGGCCTCCTTCGGAAAGGAATGCAGCCCCGGCTGGGCTGAATACCTGCCTGCAGCCAGCCCCGCGCCTCTCATACCAGAGAGGCCTATCTTCCCCACCATGCTTCCCCCTCCTTCCACCACCCCCCCCCTTTTTTTTTTTTTTCTTTTTAAACTTAAGCCTTTGTGGAGGCTCCTGTTTTTGGTGCTGGCGGAGCAGGAATGCGGGGCGGCGGGGCTGTGGGGTGCCTGGTTGTTTGAGGGATGGAGAGGGGGTGGTGGGAGGACATTGCTGCTCACTTAAACCCAGCTGGTCCCCTCCAACCCCTGTGGGGGCAGGGAGGTGGAAAGCCCATTAAAAAAAAAAACCTGCCGAGCCTGCTGCCACATTCCTTAGGCCCCCAAGTCCTGAGTAAGTGGCCCTAATTATTAAAATCAGCAGTCCTTATCAGATGACAAGGCCTTTTGCTTTGATATACAAAGGCAGAAGCTTAACAACCCCATCTTTCCCTGGAAGAGGAACAAAATGTGCACCTTAACATGGAGCTTTCAAACCTCCCTGCATAATCCCCTTATCGCCTGCTGAAGATATGTATATTGATCCTGGCTGGGAAGTTGGAGTAGTGGGAGGTAGTGGAGAGAGGGACGCCCAGGTCCCCCCGCCCTGCACGGTTACCCTGCCACGGTGACCCCCCCACGCTCTGTCACAGCCCACGAATTTTTCACGTGACTGCTCCTGGGTGCTCTGCTCAGCCATCCAGGCTGGGCTTTGGGATTGCTTCTCCAAGCAAAGCCAGAGGTGTTGGTATCGGTAACCCACATGCTCATTAATGCAACCTGCAGCTCCTGTCCACACATCCCCTACCCTCCTCTTCCCCACCCAGTTCTGTGCACAAAACCACAAGTTGAACAAGTGGTAGGTTCTCCTAAAAACTTTTTATTTGACGTTTTTGTAGTGCCAGGAAGATGGCACCCATCTTTGGGAGGCCAACCATGAGACAGCAGATTTCAGCCCCGTCCGTGCCTCCCTCTGACACATGGTGGTCCCGCTCCAGTCATTTTAGGAAGTTCTCTTGTTTCAGGTGACGCAAATACTGTAACTTTAATTCCCAAAGGGGCCCTAAATCCTGTCTTCAGAGTAGACTTAAGCATCAGCTGGTGCCTCAATGGCTTTCAGTGGGACTTGAGCTATGAACTTTTTGATCTTTTTGCGTGCTGATGCCAACAGCAAAACTGCTGACCTCAGCAGTGCAGCATCAACCTTTAATGTCTAAGTTTTTGAAGGTATCGGTACGTAGAGGTGCTTCCTGTGATTTTCTAAAGCGCACTTCCAGTGCTAAAAGTAACATCTTTAAGGTTGGACTTTGAGTGAGTTTAGACAGAGTGTGTTGCTGCTGGTCTGAGCAATGGATGGTTAGTTGCTTCTAAAGAGGTGGAGCGTGCTACCATGGAAATGGTGTTTTTCTCTAGCCCAAGACTGACTGGTTACTAGATTCATGTTTTTCTTGTCCCTAGGTCCTTCAAGAGGAACGATCCCATTAACCCATACCATGTGAATTCTGGCTATGTTTTTGCCCCAGCAACCAGCGCGAACGATAGTGAAATCTCTAGTGATGCCCTGACGGACGACTCCATGTCAATGACGGACAGCAGCGTGTGAGTATCTTGTGTTGGCTGGGTCCTTTTGGCATGTGTCATCTGTGAATCAGCTGCGCCGATGCACCATGGGGGCTTACGGGAATGGTCCAGGGTCATCACCCTGCTTTTGCTCGCCGTTGACTAGGGACTGCCAAAACTGAGGTGTGGCCCCAAACCGAGAGGTAGCAGGGCATGGTAGCCTCGCTCTTCATGCAGTCGCCGGAGGCATTGGATGGTGTGAAATAATGAATCCCTCTATTGCCATTTTGCAACTGCAGCTGAGCAAACATGTTTTCCCCTATGCTAATGGTGCTGCCTGACTAACCCAAGCAGCATATCTCACTGAGCCTTTGTCTTAAGGCCAGGCTTCCTTAACTAGTTATCAGTCATCAAAGAGGAGGAGATTACTTCCTGTAGGAAGTACTTTCTGTAATTAAGGTTCATCATTAATGTCAGAACGTACATTAATAGGGCAAGTGACCTGAAGGGGCAAATAGCTGCTCGTCTAGTGTGGCTGGGGCAGTCTTCAAAGAGCCATTTGAATGGAGCTGCATGGATCAGGTCTGGGTGTTTCAGGAGCATAGGGATGAGAGATAATGCTGTGGCTGAGCCCAGGAATTGCAGGATCTGTCTTTTCCTCCTGACTCTGCTGAGAAGTGTGCAACTGGGAGCAAGTTGTTTGACCGTTCTTCCTCAAGTTTGCTTTCCCCAGCAGGAGAGAAGTGGTGCTTTTGTGTTTGGGGGTAGAGGAGACAGTAGGACAGGCTCAGTGCTCCTAAGGACCGTTTTCTTCAACTGGGGAGAAGGCAGATGTTGCCAGTTGCGCTTCATGATCTTCGCTTAAGTACACCTGCCCACTTGTAAACAGAGTGCTGCATTCTTGGTCTTCATCTCATAGGTGAAACTTGTCTGGTCTCTCTGTCAGATGTGTCCAGTGATTACTGCGTACTCCTCGGAGGGGTTTGCAGGCTGGGTTTTTAAAGTCAACAATGCTGTGAGGTGATGCACAACAGAAAACAGGATTTACCAAAAATCCTCGATGTGTAAACAGAAGCTTTTTTTTTTTAATGCACATGTGTATTTTGAACTGATATTATGGAAAAAAATAGTTTGTTGTCCCACCAGATTCCCTTATTGAACAATATTGGCATTAAATAAAAGAGCTGAATCATAGGGTGACTTCTTTATTTCTTCTTACTGGCTCTGGTTGTATGTGATCATGTGTCAACAGAGCATTCATTGGGTTAGTCATTTCTGGACCAGTGTAGGGTCACTTGGGATTCACAGGGCTAGGATTATACCCTCTCTTCACAGCAATGCCAATTGTAGGCCTTATACAGATGAGAGCACTGAGTGAGAAATAAAGTGCATGGTGGATGAAAGGCTTAACTGAATCGCTTTCAGCCCATTGTTAGTCCAGGGGAGCTTAACGGGGATGAGAGGGCAGCAGCCCGCTTTGAAATTTGCTTGAACAAGTGAATAGGAGCTCCCCATAAAGCAGCGCGTGAAAGGAGCCTGCCTGTTTTTTCCTGCCGTAACAATAGCCTGCGCAGGCTGTGAGAGTTTGGGGAAGCTTGGCTGATTAAACTGCCCGCAGCTCCAGGTTGGGGGGCGGCGGGGAGGGCCGGGGCGGGAGCGGGACAGCGGAGGTTGGAGGAATATTTCCTGCTGCAGAACCGGTCCCCCGGGCATCCCCAGAGCCATGCTCCCGTCGGGCCCAGAGCAGGCAGGCACGCCGGGATGTTGGGTGTTTTTGGACGTGGGAGAGGTAAATTGGCAGTTTTGGAGGCTGGGCTTAAAGTTAAGGCTGATGTAAAACTTCCTTTGCAGAGGCAATGGGTTGCTGCCAAGATTGCAGTAAGACGTGTGGGATTCGCAGCCTCTCCTGGCACCTGGCTCTGCTGGTTGCCGAAGATGCTGTAAGGGTGTTCGGGGCACAAACCCGCTGTGCTTTCACAGGCTGAGCCCAGGTGCTCTTCTGTCTGCAAGGTTTTAGCCGCCTTTGACAGAGGACCTGGGTTTATTCTATTTCATCAGTGCGAATGCAAATTAGTTCTTTTGGCTTATATTGGTATCAACTGAAGAGGAAAAACTTGTTCTGGAAAAGTCTGTCAGACATAGCAGTAAAGTGACTTTTTTAAAAAAATAAATCTAAATCTGAACTGTACTGGAATTAGGAAAGGTCTCCGAATAATGCACAATCTGCCTTATTTTTTATTGTGGATGCCAGGGATCAGTCTGTCCATATATATTTTGTAATAGCCACAAAGGATCATGCAAATTTATATTTCCATTTCTTGATTGGGGGGGAGAGGAAAGGGGATTTTTTTTTTTATTTGCTTATATCTTATTTATGGATTTACTTTGGACACAGGGGAATGCTGCTGAGCAAACTTCAAATATTACCTTATCTTACAAACCAGGCTTTTGATGTTGGCAAGATCAGAGGCTTGTTTCAGAGCCGTTGCCAAATGAAGATGGGAGTGAATGCATATGCGCATGTGTCTGATATTTCAAAGCAGCAGTAAAACTACATTCAGGTTAGGTCAGGCACATCTGAGTCAAAAGGCTAAGATAATTGGCTCAGCTTAAATGGCAGCTGACTGGGTAGAAGACTTCAAACTAGTGTTTCCCCCAGAAACAGATTGGCTTAGCCCCAGCCTGGTTAGCCGAAATGTTTATAATTAAACTCTACTATTTAGTGCCTAAACTCTGTAGCTCTTCAGCTCGCAGCTTTTAGTAGCCAAGAAAGTGAGTGCAAATGTTTGCTGCTGGAGCAAGGGGAGAGGTGGCACCTGGAGAGCTGGGCTTAACCCTTGTCCTGCCCCAGAACCTCTGGCCAAGCTCAGCCTTTTCATTTCAAAGGCACTTTCTCCTGGTCTGGGGGGTCTGCTTCAGTATCCCCCGCCCCCTGTATCTCTTGCTGTACTGAGCCGAGCTCCAGCTCCATCCGTCTGTCCCTCCTGCAGTCAGGGATCACCCGCTGGTCACCCCTTCAACCCTGGCGTCCTCTTTCCCCATTTTATATGTAAGGCCTAGTTTAGACAGCCCTCATCAAAGTCGCTGTAAAAGTCCCTCCTCATTCCCCAGGCTTACTTTCCCGAGCTGTTCCTCAGCCTTCCCATCCCAGTGAATTATCTTTTTGGTTTTGGTGGGGGTTTTTTGTGTTTTTTTTTTTCTTGTTTTGTTTTGTTTTGTTTTGTTTTAATCTTTTTAAAATTCCGCACGTTGTTACAAGTTGTAAAACTCTTCTGGCAAGGCATGGCTGTAGAGGCAGGGAGCAGGACGTTTGGTGTGGGGCTGTCCGGTGCAAATGGAGTTTTAGAGGGAAGGAGCAGCCTTCATACTGACCTGAACGAGGGCAAATCTTAAATAAAGTGAGAAGCCATGTTGTCGGGTCAGTGTTGCTTTTCCTCCTCAGTTCTGAGCCACCCTGCCTGGGAACAGCGTGAGTCCCTGCTTCTGCTCCATAGCCTGTTCCAGGACTGTCTCTTTGGGCAGAGAAGGTCCCCTGGAGCTGGGAGCATGGGGACACCCCACGAGGAGATGTGCCTCCAGCTCGGTGGCCGGAGCAGAGGGGTTGGGGATGGCACCTCGCGCTTGCAGACCTGGAGGGAGGTGGGGAGTGCAGGAGGGCTGCAGGGCTCCTCATTGTCCCTTGGTCGTGCCCTCGGATGCCTTTTGTTGAAGGCAGAGACCTTCAGCTGCTTCCCTGCTCTTCCCCGTCTGGCCTCTTGGGTTGCCATTTATAGATGACACCTCCTCTCTCATTGAATATGTTAACGGGATTAGTCCTGTATGTATGCATGCCTGTAACGTGCTCATGCTGGCATTTTTGCTTACCTTTAAAATACCTATTTTACTGGTTATTCCCTATATTGAAGGCCTTCCCTAAGAGACCCATATCTCAGTAAGCCTCAGTTAACAAATGCTTCTCTGAAGGTATGGGTGATTTGGTTTTCACCTTAGATTTGTTTGTCCCCCTTCATGCCCCAAAGCTACAGGCATATTACATGCCCCAAGCCCTGTTGCCCCATGGGTTTGTGGAGCAGAAACGCTTGGTGGCCAGCAGCGGCTGCAGTTGGTGGCCATGGCTGGCTGTGATGGCCGGTGTGTGCTGGGCTGCTTCCCCAGAGAGCGCTCCTGAGCCCCATGGTGTGCAGTGGGGACATTAGGACAATTAGCTCTTTTCACCTGTAATGTAATGTGTGTTCATGGACCGTTTCTAGAGGAGGCTGATGTGCATCTTGTGGCATCAGGGACTTTCTCTGCGGTTCCAGTGTGCTCTCTTTTGTTATAAAGATTTTTCCAAGTTTTTTAAGATGAAATTGTTCTGATCTTTCACTTGGGGCTTTGCAGCTTAATCTTGCTCATTAAAACAATTTAATGGCAACCAAGTGCTTTGGCCAAGATCTTCACAAAGGCCTGCAATAGCGTGCTTCGAACCTTGAGCGTGGAGCGATGGCATCTAATGCCCTCCTCAAGAGAAGGGACCTGGTGTCTCCGGGAAGGCATTCCCTTGCTCCTTGTCTCCAGCTGCGTGCCCAAACCACGTCGATGTGTGCCCACCTCTGCCGCGGGAGGTGGCACGCAGGGATGCCGTACCATGTTGGCTCCTCTGGCAGCAGCACGGGGCTGCCGCTGCCTGCTCGGCCGCCGCCGCTCCTCCTTGGGCAGGAGCTATTTTCTCTGCTCAGGAGATGAGTCAGGTGTGGGGGCAGGTGGATGAAAGGGATGGGACTGGAGATCAAGGTTATTCAGCCAGTCTGAGGGAAGGGGTGGAATTAGACATTCAGGATCTCCAGGCATGCTCTTCCGGCTGTCCCCAATGTCTGTAGAAGGCCCTTTAATCCTAACTGAGGTAATTTTTTGTGTGGCTGGATGAAAACACCCCAAGTTGCCTCAAGCGGGCTGTGCGGGGGGCTATTCCCACCAGTGCTCCTCACCCGATCTCTTCGCATGGCTCCCTGGCCGTGAGCTGGCGTGGCCGAGGGGAGCAATGTTGTGCCCAGAGGGTATTTGCTCTCTGGCTTTGCTCATGCCTCGCGGTGGCCTGCCTGGGCCTGCCAGCCTCAGGGCAGGAGAAACATCCCAGGTCTTCAGTAGGGCAGGAGACAGGGAGAAGCCTTTTCGTGGCCATCCGGCTTCACATCATCCATCACTGTGCCAACGCTCCATAGGGTGTTTCAGAGTTTGAGGAAAGTTGTGGTCTTAGAGAGCACAATTTGGTGGTGAAAAAGCAACAACAACAACAAAAGGCAGAAGCAGAAACCTAGCATTGGAACAGCCTTTCTGTAAGATGCCTCAGAAGTGAAGGTGGTGGGATCTTTGGGCGTCTTCCCGTGCAGAGTTGCCTTCAGCTTGCTTTTCAGCTTTGGCTTAATTACTGCACATCCATGTAGATGGTGACACCGACACCTCCCAAGCCGCCAGATGTTTGAAGCTTCAGGTGACGTCCAGAGGGCTCAGCACCTCTGGGAACACGGGCCTGTGGCGTGCCTGGGAGGTTTCAGAGGTGAAGGAGAAATTAGAGAAGGTTAGAGCATGGGGAGAGCCCCGACTGATGGTGACCTCTCTTCCGCGTACAGAGATGGGATCCCCCCGTACAGGATCGGGAGCAAGAAGCAGCTCCAGCGGGAAATGCATCGGAGTGTCAAGGCCAACGGTCAAGTTTCTCTACCTCATTTTCCGGTAAGTTCAGGTGGGAGCTGCAGGGTCTGGGTTGGCCGTGGGAAGAGCTGGGTCTGGGAACAGGCACACGTGGAGGGAAGCGGGCAGGGGAGGAGAGTGTTTCCATCCCTACGTGATGCCAGAGAAGAGATGGCAGGAGCCATGTGTTCTCAGCATCCTTGTGAAAACCTGCATGTGTACAGTCACATTTTGGTCCTTCCCTGAAAACCAGATGCTAACTAAGGCTTCTCAGTGGCACTGAATTTGTCCTCTGGGTCTAAAGCCAAGCAGAGATGCCCCAGTTGGGTCTAGTGAGAGCCTTGGCTCTGGCCACCACCGCGACACCTCCACCAGTGCTGAGCAGACTGGGGCATGGCCTCACGCGCATCACCGGTGGCCTTCGAAAGCACACCATCTGTAAGCTGGCAGGAAGCAGGATCTCCCAAAAGAGACATTTGCAGCACATAAGTGCCTTGCTTTGAGGGGATCCGATTCACGGTGTCGCCGTGCTCTTGAAAATTAACTTGCTGAGTTGCTAATTCAGTTGACTTGCAGACTCCTGATTCCTACAGTGAATAAACTGTTTACACAGACAAGTAAAAACCTATCTTGTCTTGAGATTAATATGCTGAAGTTCCTCTTTCTGCTGTCTTAAGCAGCAAGAAATAATAGATGATATTTCTTGGAGGGGGGGTGGTGGTTTATGTGGTTTTTCTTTTTGGTATTTTTTTTCCCCCCTTCCTCCCTAAAGAAAGTTCTATAGCCTGAGCTTGTAAATTAGATTATTTTGTCCCAGGGCGTGCAAATCGACTTTCTCTGTAAGGCAGTGCTTTGATCAGGGACTGAATAGAGCCAGCTTGTGTAAGAGTGACAATTTCCAGCAGAGTGGCCTTTTTCTACCCTCACATCATTTCTGGAGCTAAGTGGTTGCCGGAGAGAGGCCCCACCTCATCTGGTGGGTAGTATGTGAAAGAGTTGGCAGTTCAGCTTTCTGCTTTTGGGGGGGGGGAAGAGGGAGAAAGAGGAAGAGTGGGGCTGAGGAGTGGGGTGCGTGGGGGTGGCAGGAGAGAGGGCAGAGTCGGGTGGGTGGTTTCTTTTTCCTCTTTTTTTTTTCCTCCCCTTTTCCTGCCATGTTTGCTTCTTTTGGCAGAAATTCGCGTTTTGCCTTTTTATATTCTGCACTTGATTTGGAGATGTTCCCTTTTTCCCTTGATAGATCTGCTTGAGGCAGCCAAGCTCAGCAGTGTAGCACCGCTAGCCTGCAGCAGCTTTCTTCATTTTCTGTACAAAGAGATGGAGGGGGGGGGGAAGAGATCTAGGACACTGTTGAGACAACACTACCTCAAAGGTGCCCAGTGTGTAGCCAGGAAATAAATTACCAGCACTTCTCTGATCTGCAACCGTTTGACTTCTTTTTTTTTTCTTTTTCTTTTTTTTTTCTCCTTTCCCTTTTTCTCCCCCATCTTATTTTTTTTAATTTCCAACTCCTTTCTGTTTATACTCACTTTATTCCTTGAGTTAAAGTCTCTCCCTCCCACCTCAGAGGTTTTTTGTTTTTTGTTTTTTTTTTGATGTTTGACAACAGTCTTTGAAGATTTTCTACTTCAGAGTAGCTACTGATGGGCTGGTTGTACTACAGAGAGAACAAGCGGGGTTCCTCAGAGTGCGACCAACTGCTCCTGCCGAAGGCAAACGCTGGTGGGGAGGATGTCACTCCATGAGGCCACAGCACTAGCTCATAAAAATCCAGAGCAGACCATGCCTAGTTGCGGTCGTCTTTTCATCCAAACATGGAGACACAACAAGCGTAGCGGGGCTGGCGATGCCGCTCCGGCTAAGCGCCCGCGCCGCCCGCTAAACATGCCTTGTGCCTTCTGTCCCCGCTCCTTGTAGAGGACCCACCGTCTTCCCAAGGAGATGACCCCGGTGGAGCCAGCTGCCTTCGCCGCGGAGCTCATTTCCCGACTGGAGAAGCTGAAGCAGGAGCAGGAAACCATGGACAGTCTGGAGGAGAGGCTGCAGCAAATCAAGGAGGTAGGAGGATTAACCCTCCTGGGGCCGGGCAGAGCTTGCTGCGTGACGCACGGCTTGGGGGGGTGGGAGAGGGCCGTATCCTGCCTGGGGGAGGAAGGTGTTTCGATCACACTGCAGTTCGCGAGGCTGCGTGGGTGACATCCCAGCACATGCTTCATTGGCTCCCTGTCCTCTTGCATTCATTCCTTGCTATCGTTTGGCCGGCAGGACGAGGAGAAGGAGGGCTCGGAGCTCCCCACCAGCCTGCAGAGCAGTCGGGAGATGGTGAACCCCCAGCATCCGCAGCACCCGCTCTCACTCCTGCCCACCGGCAGCTACGAGGAGGACCCCCAGGCCATCCTGGACGAGCATCTCTCTCGCGTGCTGAAGACCCCCGGCTGCCAGTCGCCCGGCATGGGCCGGCACAGCCCCCGCGCCCGCTCCCCTGACCGCCTGCTGACAGGCAAGCTGCAGCCTGGCATGGCCTCGCCGGCAGCGTGCGCCTTGGTGGGTAAGGGATTCATCACCAAGCAGACCACCAAGCACGTCCACCACCACTACATCCACCACCACACCGTGCCCAAGACGAAGGA
The DNA here is from genome assembly GCF_963921805.1 of Phalacrocorax carbo. NCBI lineage: Eukaryota > Metazoa > Chordata > Aves > Suliformes > Phalacrocoracidae > Phalacrocorax > Phalacrocorax carbo. Next base: position 6,539,913 of record NC_087528.1, read on the forward strand.
GCAGATCGAAGCGGAGGCGGCTCAGCGGGTGCAGTGCTGCTGCCCGGCGGGCAGCGACTACTACTGCTACCCCAAGTGCAAGGGCCACCCGAAAAGCACGGACCCTCCTCTCCCTCCGCTGGAGCCCTTCGGGTAAGTCATGAGCATCTCTCTCCATCGCCCCCACCCCAAACCATCACCCCATCATCCCTCTGTGATGGGGCTGACGGGGACAGCCCCGCAGCAGCGCAGGGGGCTAACAGGCGGCTCGTGTCCCCTTCTCGCCATCAGCAGGACGGGGACGCTGCCGAAGAGGCCGGGCAGAGGAGCGGAGAGCGTCGCCCTGCCGGCTGGTGACGGGGGGCTGCCCGGCCCCGGCGGGGTGCAGCTACCAGGGGGCGAGGCGGACCGGGCGCAGAACGTCTGGCAGTGGATGCTGGAGAGCGAGAGACAAAATAAGCACAAACCCCATAGGTAAATATGCAGCTGTCTACAGCAATATCACTCCCGGTAAATATTTATATATTACATGGGCTGTCTATTTTTACAATCGCTAAAAACAAATGAGACTCTTTGCTCCTCCGGTTTAATATAAAAGCTGTTCCGCAGAACCAGAAAAACCACAAAAATGTCATGTTTTTGGCAATAAACCTCCTTTCATGTTATGACAGACTTTTGAGAGGGAGCGAGCAGAATAGGAGCTGCTATTAAAGTCATATTTTCCAGCTTTTCTAACCCGACTTCTTCCCCTCCCCAAGCACACAAAGCACAAAGAAGGCCTACAGCTCCGACTTCGCCAAGGGGGCCCCCGGCCGCCACCACCCGTGGGGGACCGGCAGCCACCCGCGCGGGGTGCAGCCCGCCCACCCCTTCGTCCAGGACCCTGCCATGCCGCCGCTCACCCCACCCAACACCCTGGCGCAGCTGGAGGAAGCGTGCCGCCGCCTCGCCGAGGTCTCCAAGCCGCAGAAGCAACGGTAACGGCCGTGGGAGGGATGGTCCTGGTCCCGCGGTGGGGGTTTGGGAGCAGCACGGGTAGGAGAGGTTTGCTTGGTGCTGGTTGTGCTCATCTTCAGCCAAAGCTTGGGCTGGTGGCGGGCAAGGCTGTGGGTGAACGCGGACGGTGTCCGCCCCATGTAGGTAGAGGGTCAGCCATGGGGCCGGGACCGTGGGGACACGTGACGGCACGGCTTGGCCGAGCCCCAAGGATGAGCCTCCTTATTCCAACCCCACCCTACCCCGGCGCAAATAGTTTGAGTCCTAGACTATTACTTCCACTCTTTTGATGGCTGTAATTTGCCCATTTTTCCTCTGGGACGGACTCCAGCTACATACCAAGTGGAGAATTGGACTGGTTATCGTTCATTTGAGTATGGGAGGATAAATTAGCCCACAGCATTTTTAATTTTTCCTTTGATTGTTTACAACATGTGAGGGTTGATACAAAGAGCGAACTTAACAACCCACAGGAGACTTCAATTAAGAAGATTGTATTTCAACAATTTTTTTTTAAAAGTGGGTTTTTTTCTCTTTTTTTTCTTTTCTCCTTCTTCCCCACTTGCCCTCCCCCTCTCCACTTCAGATGTTCAACCTCAAATCAGCAGAGGGATCGAAACCACTCCGCTGCCGTTCAGGGGGGTAACACCCCTTTCTGCAATGCAAGTCTAACGACAGAAGAGTGAGTATTGCACGCGCGTAAAAGGATTGGGAATTATAGATATATAATAATTATATTTTCATTAAATGGATGGCATTTTGAAAAGAGAGGAAATTCTTACGTCTGAAATTTTGTCTTTCAAACATTCTTCTTAAAGAACAAAACATTTTCAAATCTTGTCTCCGGCTCTTTTTAACTTGCATTCCTGTAAAGTGGACAAAGATTGGATTAGTCTAATTACAGGATGGTTCTTTTAACAAGAAATCTGCTACAGAGAGGTCTAAAATGGCCTAAATAATTAAAGTTTTCTTTCTTACCCTCTTCATCTTAAGCAATGAGTAATGTTTGAAGTCCAGACTGAGCCACCTGACTAGAGCCTTTCATTTTTAATTGGTTGACCTTAAGTCCACCAGCTGTCTTTGCTAGCAGCTTTTTTTCTGAAGCCACTCTACAAAGACTTAGAACAAATTAGGAAGACTAAATTACTGCGGACTAACACTTTGTGACCTTTTGACATGCCAAGTGTACATTGACTCACAAGCAGTTGTAGATTTGTCTGCGTGGTATTCACTAGAGCATTGCCATTTTGCTGGGTAATATTGTTTTAATTATTCTTTAAGAAGGGTTTCTGAGTGCAAATGGCAAGATCCAGTTCATTTTATCCTCACTGGGAAAAATAAGGTTACCTGTGTACTTCAGGTGAAGAATCTGGTGGTGGTTTTGCTTTGTTAGCTGTTGGTGGTTGCAGGTGGTTTTGTGCATGAGAAGAAAACTTGGCAGGTGCTTTGCATGAAGGCAGATGAAAAGAGCCTTTTAGAGTCAGAGGTGTACAATACTGGGGCTCGCTGTAGAGGTTAGCCCATGGTGAGCCCTACGCACGCTCACCTGGCCTGCGGTCCTGCTCTCACGCTTCCAGCAAGCACCCAACCTCCATCCATGAAATGGTACGAGGTCTCTGCCGCCCGTGGCTGGGTGCCTTGCGGCGGCGCGATTCCCACCGTCACAGCAAACAGGAGCTGGTGTGGGCGCCCAGCGAAGGGCTGCGCAAATGCAGCATGACAAATTCACGGCGGGTACAGGAATATCTGACTTTTCGGGTCACACCCAGGTTATTTCTGACCGGTGTTACGTGTGGCAGAAACACTGCTGGATTGAGTGCGGTGAAATGGCTTGTTCTCAAATGGAAAAATAGAGGGGTTTGTGTGTGTTTTCTGTTTTTCAGTCACAAAGAGCCAAAGAAACTGCCAGTTGTTCACACCTCTCAGTCGAGTGAGTTGGTTGTCACCTATTTTTTTTGCGGAGAAGAAATTCCCTACAGGAGGATGTTAAAGGCCCAGAGCCTGACACTTGGGCACTTTAAAGAACAGCTGAGCAAAAAGGGTAATTACAGGTAAGAATGTGTGATTTGTCTGTTCTTTAGTATATTCTAGTAAGGCAAAAAAATCGGCAGATATTTTTCAGGTCTACTCACAATGACACATTTATGTTGCTTTTCAGAGGCTGTAGATCTTATTATTTTCCCACTCAATCCAAGAGCAACTTGGAGGTGGAGAAAGAGACCCTGAGCTGCAGCTTGGCTGTGGGGCCACCTCCTCTCCATCTCCCTCCCCAGCCTCCTCCCCCAGTTGCATAAGGATGCCGGCTGGCCGGCTTCGTGCTCCCACCCTTGTCCAAAAAGCTTGAATACCAGGAAGAGCTGGGTTGGCCTTGTGGCAAAGGCATGGAGCGGTAGGGTTTGCATTCCAAACTAGGGTCAGCATTCATCTTGGTGCTGGCCTCCTGCTTTGCCTACTCAGTTAATTTTTTTTTTCATTTTTAATTGTTTTTTTTTGCAATGGTGTGGCCGTAAATGTGGTCAGTGAAAGACTGGGATGTTGTAGCTGCGTGGATGTGTAGCTGAGGTGCATCCAGTGCACTTTTCGTTAGGGAAGAAAATCCTCTGCCCTGCAGGGAGAGCTCGCCCAGTGATACCAAGTTCCTCCTCAGGAACACCAACAAACCCTGCCTCGCTGGTTTCCAGGGCTCAGCTCCCAGTTTAACCAGTTTGCTGCTTCCCCTGCTCTTCTAGCTGCCGTGGCAATAGCTTTGCATTGGCTATTTTTGCCTCTTGCCCAGTGGATCTGGGCGCTGGTGGGATGATCTGTTGGCCAAGTCTCTTGCAGGGTGAGCAGGAAAGGGAAGGTCCAGCTTTAAGTTTTGAATTTGCACTGAATTTGGTGGTGCTTCAAAGAGCCAGAAGGCTTGTCCTGTAACTGCCAGCCTCTGCTGTAACCTCCAAATGGTCATTTGGGTTTGGTATGAGGACTTTTCCAGCTGGTGCTCCAGCACTGGCCTGTCTCTAGCTTTGGAAAGCCCACCTATGCAGCTCAGCAGTAGGTCACCTAAGGGCACGCTCAGGCTGGGGGATGCTGCGCTGGGGTCTGTTGACGGCTGATGCGCAGTGGGGTTGGGGCTGAAATACTGCCAAGCCATCCTCAAAACCATCTTCACAGCCCGCCCGGCTGCCATCAGATGGCAGCAACCTGCAAGTACACCCAACCTGGGCAACCCCCCAGGAGAGGTCCCTGGGTTTCTTGTGCTGTTGGGCCATTTTCCAGCCCCTAAAGCCTCTCCAGGCCCGCTACCCTCCGCCTCTGGCTGTTGCAGCCTCGTGCCCTGGTGGCAGACCAGTTCCCCTGGCCTCCCCACTGCTCTGCCACTGCTCCAATGGCTGTGTAGTCCTGGTTTTTTTTTTTTGTGTGTGTGTGTGTCCCAAAAAAACCCACTGTTTTTTCTTTGTTTGTTTTCTATGACCTTTTTTTGTGTGATGCCTGAGTGCAGGAATAGGCTACTAAAACCTCTGTGGCCCAAAAACCCCTCCAGGTGCAATTATTTGTGCCTTGTCAAACTGTAATTACTTTAGAAAATGTTTTTAAGTGACTGACAAGGATGAAACAACATTTTGCTTAGATCTCACCCCTTTACACCTGGGTAAAGACAATACAGAAATTTATAAAAGGAACTTGGGTACATGCCCAGTATTTTATCTTGCACAGACACAAGGTGAAACTAATTACACAAATGTGTGTACCTCCAGGGAATCATTTTGATCTAAGCTTTGACTTTTGGCTGGACTTTGAGTGGAACTGCGGGTGACCTTCAGGGAAGAGGTCCACAGTGCCCAGAGTAGCGTGTGTGTTACGGGGAGGCACTAACTAGGCTGCTTTGGTCACATCTGGCATTGATTTCTTTTTAAGGCACATTTAATAAGCATGTCTTTGAAGCCGTTGCCTTTCATTTAATGCACAAAGACATGCAGAAATGCTCCGCTCTCCAAATTCTTTATTGATTGGATCAGTTTGCGAGGCGGGTACCTCGGGCTCCCGCGATGCCAGAGCCGTGCGGCTGGCCCCGCCGTGGGGCAGCCGTCGGGAAATCGCCGCTTTGCTTTCCTCCCCCTCCCACCCCCCCAAGAAAAAGAAGGAATTAAGCAGTGATTTAATACTGATGGCGTTAACAAAAAACAAACATACACGCACCAAAAAAAAAAGGGTGTGTCGGGTAATCTGAAGATGGCAGCGGTTCAAAACAGAGCTGTAACGCCAGGCCTGCTCGCCTCGATTGGTGCCAGATGTCCCAAAAATTAAAAAAAAAAAAAAAAAAAAAAAAAGGAAAGCTTGCCACAGAAAATATGTTTCAATGGAAAGCCCATTTCTGAGCAAATAAGAGCAGAGTGACTCGTTTGAAGATGTTCTAGGGAAAGAGGTTTTTCTGCTTTGCCTCCTCTTTTTCTTTTTTTCCCCCCCAACCTTTTTGCTCTGAAATACGGTTGTAATTATGGAAAAGGTCATAACGTGTTTTCTCAAATAAAAATTTTGTAAACACAGCCAGTGCTTGGGCTTGTGGAGGAAGTTATTGGGAAGAGCGGCTGATATCTGGAGAGGAGCGGAGAAGGGGAAAGGGAAGAGAAAGTTCTTTGTAATTCATTCAAACTTTCCTTGGGATTTTTTGGTTTTGTTTCAAGGCTGCTGGCCCGGGGAATTGTGGCCTTGACCTGCAGCATGAAAGTTGGTGGGAGTTAGGCCATTGACTTCAATGAGTGCGGGCTCTGAAGGACTTAAATAAGATGTTTTTCCTTGCTGAGCCATTAAAGACGCAACATGTGTCAGCTTGGAATGACTTTACAAAAATAAATCCTAACCATACCTTGACTAAATGGAGCTGGTTTCATCTCTTTCACTAAAAAGCCAGCTTTTATTCACCAACCAAAATAATTTTAATGTACCCTAAAATAAATAGATTTGTGGGCCGTTGTTACTGAGTATTTTAAAAATGTGTAATAGAAGAGTCACTAAAAAAAAAAAAAATCAACTTCTAAGACCCTGCCGTGGCTCTTTCAGTTTTAATAGCAAAAGTGAGCTTAATTTAGTCTCCTTTCCCATCCTAAAAAAAATAATAATTGCAAAACCCTTTCCCCTAACAAACATCTGCCAACCCCAGTTGTCTGGAAACTACAGGGGAGGGGTGTGGGAGGGGTTAATTTTTTTTTATATATTTTTTTTTCTTTGTAATCCATCTGATGAAGGTTTTTCCATCCCTGGCGATCAGATGGCAAAGCACTTTTCCAAGGGAGCAGGCATGTCCGAGGAGGTGTGCGGCGGCAGACCGACAGGCTCCCTAAATGCTACCCCTCTGAATGGAAGCCCTTCATTTGTGCATATGCAATTAAGCAGCCTTAGAAGGAAGAAAGCTCCAAACGGGATAAAAGGAACCTTTAATCAAGAAGCTGAACGGTCTAATTCAGGATAATAGAGGGGTCCTTACTGTTTGACACAGGAGGGGTGGGGGTGCTTTTTGTCTCTGGGAGCGTTGGCTTCATGATCTAACGACCCGGAGCAAAAGAGCAGGAATGCAGGACACTGCTACTTGACCTCCCCGTGTCACGTCCCGCCGGCTGCGCCAGGGCTGCTCTGCGCCTCTGACGCTAGGAAGCATCAGGAAACAAATACAGGAGTTTCTGTCACTTAAAATGGATATGTGAATTAGGCATTTGGTTGTTCCGTATGTGAGGCTCCCGGGTTTGGGGTTTTTTTCAGTAGGAGTACCGCAGAGTTTCAGCTTTTGCGTTGCAGGAAGCTGTCATGGTTTTCTTTTAATCCATCTGTATGCCTAAAAAGCCTCTCCTTTTAATAACAGTTGCTAATTTTAATGTTGGGCTTCAGCTTTGAAACAAGAAAAGACATGAAAGAAAGAAGGTGGGGAGAGAGTGGAACCTTAAGACTGCTTTGCTTTGAAATTCTATTTATTTACTTTTTAAATAAGATATTTGACCAGAAATCACTGTGCTTTCTAATTTTCTTTACGGCTAAGGATATCCACTGCCAACACGTGTCATTTACTCACTGTAGAAGCTGTTGTCACTGCTGAGGAGCATGCACCAGCCCTGCTCCCTCCGTTCCAGCGCCATCCCTGCAGCCCTGGGGATGCTTTCAGGTCACTGGACCTGAGCAGCGCAGCCCTGAGGTTTTCCTGGCCACGCTGGGCTCTGGAGGAGCACCCTAGGAGGGAGAGAAATTGGAAATGTTGTGGTTAAAAGAACTGCCAAAGCATCCTTTGCTTTACCTTTTGATTTTTAACTGTGTTTTAATTCTCCTTACCACAGATACTACTTCAAAAAAGCAAGCGATGAGTTTGACTGCGGTGCGGTGTTTGAAGAGATTTGGGAAGACGAAACCATCCTGCCGATGTACGAAGGAAGGATTCTTGGGAAAGTAGAAAGGATCGATTGATGGCATCTGTGTTTCTTAAGAAAAGTTAAGCTAGAAAAGTCTTTGGACACACACAGTAGTGATGACAAGGAGAAAAAAAAAACCTGAAGGAAAGTTTTGAACCAATGAAGAAAAAAAGTTAAGTCTATGAAGACTTTGCTGAATTAGCCTTAGAGGAAAAAAAATGGCATTTATTATTCATGAGTTGGGTACTGAGATGATAAAAACCCTGAACTATTTATTAAAAACATGACCACTGTTGGCTATTGGAGATGCAGACCGTGTTTGAGAGACTTCCATACATAATATATGATTTCCTGGGGATCTGAAATCTATGGACTAAGAGAAACTGTGTATAGCTTACCTTAACAGTAATCCTTATTGATATTTATTGAACAGTCTGTTTTCCCTTAAGTCCAGTTTTTTGGATATGCTGCTTTAACAATGGAGAAGAGAGGGGCTGGGAGGTGGGGTGATGGGAAGAAGGATTATTTTATTTTTTTATATTGTTCCCACTATCTAAAATCTAGGAGTTTGGCTATGAGCGCATTCATGATTACTTTTTTTTTTTGAGGGGGAGGAGGGAAGAAGTGACGCTGTGCCCAGTATTTCTCCAAGTCAAGATAAAACTTTTCTAAAGAAATAATAATAATAATAAAAGCCAAAATAATTATACTGTCCTGCCCATTCATCTAGAGACCGGTGCATTTTAATCTATGCTGCTCTAATTTGAAATAAAGGTCTTAAGCGTTAAATATGTTAGATGCAATATAGCAACAGCAACTTGTTATTTCGTCCATGGATTTCTGTGGTGTGAGGATTTTGCTGTGCTCCTGTCAGGGGTGAGGGTGCCGTGTGGTGCCCAGTGCCTCTCTCGGGTAAGGTAGAGCAAAACCCTGAGCCTGGGAGAGCTGTAGAAGAAGCCATCCAGTTCCCATTGCCATGCTTAGCACAGCAACAGGCCACGTTGCAAAAGCCAGATTAAATGTATTCCACATAGATAGCTGATTTTTTTGTTTTTTAGCCATTCTACTTCAATGTTAGCACCACTTGTACTCCAACGACATGTAACTACGAGGGGCGAATTTTCAGATCGGTGTGGAGCACGTGACTCGTCATGTGATGGGGTTTGGGTGGGTTTTTTTGGTTGTTGGGTGGTTTGGTTTTTTGTTTTTTGTCTGTTTGGGGTTTTTTTTTTGGCCTTACCGTCACAGCCCCGTGTTAGCCCGTGGGAGGTGTGGGCAAAGGCTCTCTGCAGCCCTTGGCAGAGCGTCGTGTGTGTGCGTGTGCGCTGGGACAGAGCGACCCTTTCCCGAGAAAGACCTTGCATTTCTACAGTTGGGTTTTGTGTTGATTAAGTTAATCTGTGCATTCTGTTTGCCATTGCTACTTTCTGTAAGTCTGTATATATTGTAGAAAATGTATGGTGAAAATATTAATACACTATCTCTAGTGTTTTTAAAATTTAATCAGTACAGTACCTGTGCCTGCATGGTGTTACGAGACCATGCGTCGCCCTATATTCAGGGTTCAAGCTTTCCCTTGTTTGTTTAAGGGGTTTATGTATAAATATATTTTATGCCTTTTATTACAAGTCCTGTACTCATGACTTTTGCCATGGCATTTTGTTCTACTTATACTGTAAATTATGCATTATAAAGAGTTTCATTTAAAAAAAATTACTTGGTACAATAATTATTGTAATTAAGAGATGTAGCCTTTATTAAAATTTTATATTTTTCAAATTAATATTGTCTGACCTTTTTTTCCACCCTTAATGCCTTAAAAGGTTTCTTCTCATGTATGGTGGTAGCTGGGGCTGCACTTCAGTGCAATGATTAAATCATTTACAGCTTGTTCAGGTAACTCAACTCCAAATTTCGCGTACTCTTACTGCACGGGCAAGCCTACCTGATGGGGCGAGACCAGGCTGCCAGAGGAGCGGGGACGTCCTCTTGCTCTGCAAGTGGGCTAATGCAGCCCGGGCGCGATGCTCGGAGGGGTGTGGTGGGCCCAGTGCTGGAGCTCTCCTGCAGGGCCGCGGCACATCAGGGCTTCATCGTTAGGCACTGGAGGGTGGTCACACCCTCACCCAGGGGCAGTGGAGCTGGGACTGCTCACCTGCATCACCTGCCAAAGCAAGACCCAGCTTTGTAAAGTCCAGGCTACTGTGGTGGCTTTAGCCAAGATGAACTGGGGAGCGATTCGAGGGAAGGTGCTGAGCAGGAGAAACGCCGGGGAGCTCTTACCCGTGCGCCTTCCCTCTCGCCAGTATTTATGGTACAAAACCTATTCTATAGCTGAACGAGCTTAATTTGTTCCTGAGGGAAGCTGCCCATACCACGGATGGATTTGTCTCCCAGCTGTCGCCCAGACCTTCCCCGGCTCAAGCAAGTAACCCTGGGAAAGCAATTGTGGCATTGCTTTTGGTCTGTCCTGTTGGTAACCAAAGCCAGCCTCTTTTCTTTCACGAGACCAATGGCACCGACTATTTTTTTTCCCCTCTCTCCACCCTATTTTTTCTATGAGGTTTTAAATTATCTGGGTTATTTTCTGTGTATGAGAAGACTTCATTTAAAACATCAGTAAAACTTCTATCAAAGGGCTCAACTTCACACCGAGTACACAGAGCTCAGGACTGAATCCTGCAGTTCAAGGGAGCTGCAGGCAGTTTTACACATTTAAATGGATGGTGCCTTGTTTTAAAAAAACCATCTGAAGTTCATGGGGTTCATCTTAATTGATAAGCTGGACATAACGGATGGGTGTAGGGAGACTTCAACAACATAAGGGAAGAAAGGTAGTTTTTTTTTTTCCCCCTCTCTTTTTTTAGTCTACCATCAAAGGTTGGGAACTTAGCACTTCATCGTAGTATTATTTTTCTTCTGCTATTAAAATGAATCACACTGTGCCTAATTCTTCTTGGGAAGATGAATGTGTTTGAGGCAGCTTGAAGCCATTCAGTGCCTCACAAGCCTTTGCATCTTTCTATCAATGTTCCAAAATACTCACCTCTGTTTTTTTGGATGTCTGTAGAAACAAAATATAAAATGGCTTCAAATACATGGCAGGCTGTTTAGCGGAGATGAAAGGGTATTTGAATAGTCTTTTAAAAATGAATGAAAAGTGAATACTCTCTTCTGTTTCAATTATAAGTGGGACATGGAGCTCATTAGATACCACCTTAATATGTGACACTCTGAAAATGTTCACCTACCTTCAGCATTTCAGAAACATTTTGTTTTTCAGCTTGTCTTGGGATAAAGATTGTGATTACAGGTCTGGCTTGTCAGTGCTAAATGGAGAGGCAGCGTGGGAAAGTTCTACTGTTACAGCTTAAAAAGTGTAAAATCCAACCAATTTTTTTTTTTTAAATGATATAGAAGATGGGGAGGGAGCAAGACCCTTATTTTGACCCAAGAGTTTTTCTTTTAGTTTAGCTTTAGTTCATAAGGTTTAACAAAAGCTATGTAAACTCATGCTGAAAGAGAAGCACCCACAGGGCCGCTTGCAGAGTTACGGTACCTGCCAAAATGTCCTGGTTTGGGTCCTTCCAGAGGGGGGACATCAATAGCAAAAGCAAACCCAAGCAGGGCTCAAGTGCTGCAGGAAGGACAGCGTGAGCGAGCCCTAACCACTCCACATGCTTAAAGCACGCTAATACTAAACAGAGCATTTTTTAATCTTCAAAGCATGCTGGAAACATTCATTAAGCCCCACAACACCCATGGAGGTAGGTAAACCTGCTCGTGTTAGACTGTCATGCCATGGATAATTGGCGGCGTGGACGGGGCAAGCGGCGGCCGGGCGAGCTTCAAAGCCGTGTGACTGCTCTGCAGGCTGGGTCACGGTCCACCGAAAACACCGGCCCTGGTTACTGCACAATTAAAATGCGGTGACGGACCTTTAACGGTCCTCAGGAGTGTTTGGGCCACAGAGCCCGGAGGGAGCAGCAGGCTGGGAATCATGGGCATGCATTGCCTAGAGGCTTTTTTGGGGGGGAAAAACCCCCCACTTTCTCAAGTGTTTCACAGCTGGGATTTGTTGGGGGCATGTGGTGATGAGCAATCGTCTTGCTCGGTGCCAGATAAAGGCTTGAAGGGGTGGGCAGCGGCGCTATGCTGTGCTGGGGAGGGGGCAGCCATGGGGTCAGTTATCTCTGAGATGAGTGGGGATAAGGACCCTGGAAAGGTGCATCTTGCTTCCCTCAGCAAAAACCAGACTGAGAGAAGCATCCCAGCCCTTGCCTGCAGGCCTCCCCGCTGGCCCCGTGCTGGCGGGTAGGTCACAGCAGGTATGAGGAGACATATTCTGCTCTTCTCTCTACCCTGAATGTTTGGCATTGCCTGGCTCAAAGGGTGCAAAATGCCCAAGTCAGCATCCAAAAAATGCACGAGGCTGCCCCCAAAGCCGTGAGCTTAGAATAAAATAAAATAATACTACCACCCCCCTCAAGTCATGATTTCCATCTCTGAGTTTTCAATTCCTGGTGTTTGGTGCGAGAACAGGAGGCAGTTATGGTGTCACTGCTGGTGACTGAGGGCACTGACTCACACGTGTCGGCACATCCTCGTGGGGCAGGTGGAAGAGGTTTGTGCCTTGGGAGGAGGTGCCCCAGCCCTGCGACAGGGTGGACACACGTCCCTCATACGTGAGCCTATATCCAATGGTGGTCTCAGCTGGTAAAACTGACTCACACCTCCAAAATTCCCAGCAGCTCCCCTGGAAACAAGGGGTAGAGGAGGGATGCTGTCTGCCTCTTCCAGCACTGAGGACTGGCAGTGGATACACGGGCCAGGCAGCAATAATTTGGGGATCATTTCTCCAAGAAGCCAACGCACAGACTAAGTGACCTGCCACCATCCCGCAGTCCCTCTGTGCCATCAGAAGGGATGGGAGGTTCCCATCCTTCACAACACACTGTTTATAGCATCCCAGGGCACACCAACTCTGTCCATAGCCTTCTAGCGCTCTTCTGCAAACCCGTTTCTCAGACAGTAAAACAAAGACCCCAAAACAGTGACAAAATCCCCTCTCCCTTCATGAACATAAAGATATAGGCTATAGACTATGTTATTTTTAACGGCGCCAGTGCTGGGGAGGGTGCTTTGCCTTGGTGAAGTCCCATGAAAACTCCCTTCTTCTCCCAGGTGCCGGGACCAGCAGCGCTGCCAGTTCCCCCCAGCCTTTCCCAAGCCTCCCTGAGGCCGCTTCCTCCCCTCCACCTGGGGAGTTTCTTCCCTCTAAACCCATGAGTCAGTTGTGCGCCGCTGGGCTGGAGCATCTGCTGGTTCACACTCTGCTTGGCTTGTATTGGCAATTTTATTCCCTTCCTCTTTCACCTTCCATTAACCTCATGTTCCTCAAACACCCTCATCCAACTACTCCGCTCCAGTAGCAACCTCAGATTAATTAAAAAAGAAAAAAGAAAGAAACACTCTGTCTTTAAATGAGGTTCCTATCCCATTGCTTTCAAATGCTCTCTTTTAATCACAGAGCCCAAAAAACACCCACACAGAGGAGGATGGAGAATTATTTAAGGCAAATCATCTTCCTTCCCCTTCTGAAAAAAGGCCAGACTGGTTGTGGATGGTGAAAGCAGCCCAGTTCAGGTCCTTTCCATTCTTCCCAGCAACATCCCTGATTCCTGCCTGCAGCCTTGCCCAGCCTTCTCACACAGCCCTGCACACACACCACCTTCCCCCTTGCCTTCATTAGCATATTACTAATCATAATGAAGAGTCCCAAGCTGAATTTTTCTAACATTTAAACCATGGCATGCCATATATTTTAGCCTCTCTTTTATATTAAATGAGTGTTGCGATGCGTTTAATCTTCAGGGAGCACTGAACCCACATAGCAAGAGAGGAGGCTAATTTTGGACATCAGATCTAGGTGATAGCATAATTTCAGACAATTTTGGCTGACCTCCCTGGGCAATGCCCTTCATCTCTTTCATGAGAAGATCTATTTTTAGGGAAGAAAGCCCATTAAGTCTTGCCTTTCTTAATTCAGCACTTCACTTGATAAGATTTGACAGGTAGATTTTTTTTTTATTATTATTTTTTAAAAAGAAAACAGAAAGACCCTCTGGGAATTCTGGCTTTCAACATTTGTCTTGGGCCCTGCAGGAGTCTGGAACATCTCTGAACCCTACAGTTCATCCTGCTTTGAAACAACCGCCTCGTCATTCCTAATGCACATCGCCAGCGCTGCCTCCTCATCTGCAGTCGCAGCACTCCCGGCTCCCTGCTCCCGCTCCCACCGGTGTGGCAGCTCTCCTTGCCTTCCCCTTCTTCTTGTCTTCTGCTGTGCTGGCGCAAAGTGAGCTCTCATTCCCCCAAAATCCTTCAAAAGTCAAAGGATAAACGGGATGCACGGCCAGGACGCTCCTACGCCAGCTCTTCCCTTTCCCCCCTCCTTGCAGAGCTGCTTCCCGGATGCCTCAGCGTCACCCCTGCGAGGGAGCCCAGCTGACCCCTCAAGGTCTCATCCAGCCCTTCACTATGAACAACAAGCAGCCCAGCAAAAACTCTCCACCCCTTCGAAGTATTTGCAGGTGGCTGCAGCAGCCTGGCAGAGCTTGGAGCAAAAAGTTTGTGCCTTTTCCAAAGCTCTTGTTTCCTAAAATCCTTACATCTCTAAAGGTTTCTAGTAGCCCTACAAATAAAACATCCTTTCCAAACATTTCACAGCAAGTTGCTAACCAAGGTGTCTCTCCTCTACAGGTACAAATGTTCAAGGATTACACGGCAGGTGAGGGGTCTTTGCCTTCAGAGACCAAGCAGCCCACCTGCCACCAGCCCCAGCGGGACAGAGGCGAAGGGCAGGGTTTGGGGTCCGGACACTGCTCCTGGGACAGATGCTGTAAAACCAGCTGGTATCCACAGATGATTCGGGAGTAACAGGGGGCACTGACGGAGCATGTAGGTGGGAGGCTGCTCCGGCCAGAATGGCCGGGGAGGGGTTAAACCCTGCCCCGTGTTGTTGCCATGCAAAAACCAGGCAAAGCACCAGAGTTTTGCATTGAGATTCAAATGCCCAGATCAAAGCAGAGCTCCAGGAAGGAAGGGCCAATTTAGGTTGGAACCAGAGAAAACTTTCTCAGCTAACTTCTGGGAAGTGAAACAACCAGGTTTCAGAAAGCTTCCATCAAAAGGGTGCCTTGAAGGGAGATGAATTTCCGCAGGAGCGGAGGAGGTGGCCCTTTCCCTCTCCTCCCAGCCAGGGAATTATTATTGGACACCGGATCACAACACACCCCGTTACAATACCCGCCCCGCTCTTTTGAAGCTGTCACCAAAATGCCCTTGTTCTTCCACAGCCTTCCAGAAAAGGATGAGCTTGAGCGAGCCCTGCCAAACACAGCCCAGCACTGGCGTCCCCATGCCACCTGGCGCGGGTGGCATTCGCGTCCCGGCGCTACCGAGAGCCGCTGCGCTGCACCGAGCCAAATGCCCAAAGCCTTCAGAGACAGCTCGTGTCCAAATTGGGCTTCATGGCCTTTGGGATGGCTGCCGGCCCATAATTCAACATTTGATGAAGTAGCCAAAATACTATTTCCAACTTTTTCTTCCTTACTGTTTATTCCAAAGCAAACAAACAAATGAAAAAAAAAAAAAAAAAGAGTTTGAGAGTTTAGCTTTGCTAATTTATGACTCTCTACTCTGTCCTTTTTCCTTCGGGATTCACTGCCCTGACCTTGGTTAAGCTGGGAAGAGGAGGGCAAGCTCTTACCTTGCCTGTGAGACAGGTTGCCAAAGCAGGGAGAAAGTGTCTACTCACTTATTCTAGTAGCATGTAGTGCTTTTGTGTTTCAAGTCTTTGTAGATTTGCAATGCCTTTAAAAACCCTTGCAACTGTCCAACATGGGGTGTTTAATTACCAGGTAAAAGAATTTTTTTAGACTCCATTTAATTATTTGATTGCACAGTAACCAAAGAGTGTAAGAGGGCTGTAGCCAGAAGGCACTTCAAAGCAATGCCTTGATGTTTCTTAGTGGGCATTAATGGTTTCTGAAGGCAGGAGATTGTTTAAAAAAAAATATTAAAACCCTCCTCATGATCCCGCCAGCAATCTCAAAAAAATGCATAAACACTGGAATCCTCTGCCAGGGAGGAAAAAAAGAGTTCAAAGGGATCTGAGAGTTTTCATGTAAAGTTTAGAGTTTAAGGCGTGACTGTTGGCTACGGAGCCCCACTGTTTGAACTCTTGTTTATTAAAAACAGTTTCCCAGCATTTCACAGGGTTCAGAAAGACAACAGTAAAGTGCAGCCTTTTTCACAGTGCAGTGTTTAAAGGCTCCATTGATTTCTACCTATATGTTTTATCTTTTCCTTTTTTTTTTTTGATCAAATGCTGAAGTTTAGCACAATATCCAAGAGAAGGCTGAGCTGGGTCTGAGGAGGAAAGAACTGCTCTGGAATAAGGGTTTGACTTTATTATTTTTTAAAATACTTTTTAACAGTTCACTCCAGACTCTTCAGTGCCCCAGAAGGCTGGATGACAGCAGCAGCAGTATTAGGAAACGACAACTTGGCTGGCCCCAAACTCCGACTGCCTTTTTGATATTATCGCCAACCCTCCAGCCTTTATCTGAGCCCGAGCTCTCAATCAACGTCCAGCCAAACGGGACGTTGATTGAGAGCCAAAATCAGCCACTGGGAAAAGAAAAATCTTTTTTTTTTTTTTCCCCTCAGGGTGGGAGATAATCTTTCAGCCTGTCTTGTCTGGTCATGCATTTTATTTTTGGTGAGCCCACCGCCACACCAAGAGTGGGCTCATTCTTGTACATCTCTCTTTCCTGTGCCTTCAGCCAGCCTCATTTACTTGAAAAATCCTACTTTTTAAAGTCAAGGGTTTTTATCCAGCAATGAAGTGAAAGGGAAGCTGTAGCATGTTGCATCTTGGTCCTGTCGGCCACGGCTGGGTAAGAGGTGGGCTTTGAAGGGGGCATCAGCTGGACCTGCCGTATGGTTTGCGGTGAGACGCGATGATTCCTGCAAGGGCAGGGAGAGGAGCAAAGAGACACACAGGAACACTGGCAAAATCCTGCGCTCTCCTGGGAAAAAAAAAGCTTACTGCTGAGTGTTTTAGCAAGTTCTTAAGTCTAACTGGAGAGATCTGAAGGTTACACAGCTCAGAGCTGCCCCAGTTTTGCCTTTAACAACAGAGGCCGTCATCCATCCAGTGCAGGTCTAGAAGTATTGCCAGAAGACGTTATAAAAGGCACATTAGGAGCAGAATTAAAGTAAACATAAAACAAAACAAACAGAAACATCTGCTGAGCAGGTAGCCTGAGAATAAACTCCTTATTAAAGCTGTTCTCCTAGCTGAATCCTCAGCTTCAAGCCACCGGGGTGCTGCCAGGTGACACCAGCTGAGGTTCTGACGCAGGAGAGAAGGAGCTAATAATAGTGTCGTGTCAAAGCCCAGCTTTGCCTTGCACAAACACAGGAGAGGGAAGAGAAAATAGAATGTGCAGGAAACAAACAGGGGTTTGTTTGAGCGTCTGGGCTCAGTCCTGCCAGACTCCTCTGCAAACGTGGCTGGGAGCTAACGAGAGACCATTGGTGCTCTGGAGAACTCTCCGTGCTTGGCGGGCTGCAAGCTGGAGCAGGATGGGGGAGCATGGAGAAAGGATTTCTGGTGTTCCCTCACGAGAAATGGCTGTGCGCAATGGAGTAAGGCAGTTTGAAGTGAGATCAGAACCTGGGCATTTAAATTACACTCAGGATTTTGCACCAGAGGAGTCATGTTCAAACCTGAGGACAAGAAACTCTGTCCTCTTGAATGAGAAGATGCTTGCTAAGAAGGACTATGTGTGAAAATGTCTCATGTGCTTTATAGTCATGGACATAAAGTCAGATTTTTTTCAGGGGGGAGAAACAGAAGTAAGAGAGTCTAAAAAAGAAGGAAGAACAGAGCACCAAATTTCTTGTTCTAGGCAGCTGATGGCAGAGTGCTGCTCCAAAGATGCTCCCGCCTTGCTGTGACCGACGGCCAAGTGCAGTGATAGCAGCAGAGCTGAGGTTATTCTCCTGCCATCCCCACTAACAGTAAAAATCTCCTATTTTCAAACTCCAGGGATTGATGGAAAATATGAACTTAATTTTGGGTTCTGTTTTCCTTAAATCGGCGCAGTTCCAGTAAAATCAGATTAAAATACCTCCAGTTCCTGATGTTTGGGGATATTTAAAGTCAGATCAAAGCACTTTTAACTAGTCCTTTTGGTAGCACGTTTGATGAGAAACACAGGTGCACTAATATATGAAGCTAGCAGCCGGGCTGATTTAAATGCTGCCTTGCAGTTCTGCTTCTGATCCCCTTAAATATCAGCTGGGGGCAGGGGGAAGGAATGGATGGATGATGTTTTAATAGAAGACTACTTTTTTTTTTCTGGATGCAATTTGAGCTGCTTCACTTTGTGCATGAAAACTTTAACTTGCCTTTTTTTTTTTTTCTTTAATAATTACAAGGAGAAAGAGACTGTCAGACAATGGAGAGCCACAGAAAAACGGAGGGTAAGGTGATTTACAGGCCATAATCTTTCAAGTGCAAGATGTTGGCTTGCGCTCATGCTTGCAAGGAACCAAGCGCAAGCTCCACGTCTCATGCACAGAGCCCAAGCACAGAGCCCTGAAGGTCTAACCATGACACAGAGATTAATTTTTCATTGTTTTCGTGCATGCATGCAGAATTAGCTGGCTCTGGTGGCACCGTGGGGTTGAATCCCGCTGTGTGGGTCTGGGCAGGTGAGGACCCAGCATCAGGGTGAGCTCAGCCCTTGGCCGCGCTCCCATGTTGGACGGGGAATGCTCTCCAAACCCCACAGAGCTTCGCAGGGGAGTTTTTCAGGGATTCCCCCAGAGGCATTTAGCCGGGAATTTTTGGTTTTAGAGATTAGAGAACAAAACAAACCCAACTGTGCTCGGGAAGGGGTTTTAGATAATACTCTGCAGAGTTAACCCAAAGGCAAGCAGTGCCAGTGGTGTAGGGGGCAGGATGCAAGACAGAGCTGTTGCAGGGGCACAGATCCTCCTCCTGATATTTTGGGTACCAGCATTTCTCAGGGATTTTGAGATGACACATTCACCCAAGAAGGCTTGGTGCTCTCAGGTCTTTCTTGTCCTGCCTCCAAACAATACCTACTCGGTTCAAAACACACCCTGTTGCCCCAAAATGAAGGCACGTTCAATTTAACCGTTTGACAACACTCATTAAAAGTCGTTACTGTTATACTTCAGGAAAACCAGTGTGTTTCTTACAAAGGGTTCAGCCCTGTTTGTTGACAAAAGACGTGACCCCAGCAATTCATCCCCAGTGGGACAGGATGGGAAGTACTATAGGATTTTCTCTGCTGGAAGCTTTCAAGTTTTATTGTGTGCAATTAAAATGCAGATGAATAACATAGTAAAATAATAAAATGTTCCTCATAAAAGTGCCCCAGTGAAACAAAACTGTCAAAACACAAGAGGGAAAAAAACCCAACAAAAGTGCAAACATCGCTTCCTCTGAAAAAATCATGGAAGTTTAAACAAACTCATCGTTATCAGGAGATCGCAAAGCCAGCGGTTTAGTTACAGCTTCCCACCTGCTTGTCTACAGCTCCTCAAGAAGGCGGCTGGGGCTCACAGCGCTATGTGCCCCACGGCCCTGCACAAGATGGGCTGCCAGGTCCGCAGCCCCACACTGCCCTGGACCACCTCAGCCCCAGGGCCACCCCAGCTGCACGCCGCTGTCCCCGCTGCTGTCCCCACCTTCACACCCAGGTGGCACTGCCTTGTGCTGGAGAGAAGCACAGAGACACCATCCTGCCCCCAGTAAAGAGCCTGCTTGGACCAATGGCTTTTGCTAGTGTGCAATTATAAATGGCCCCCAAGATTGAGATTTGGGAACTTTTTGTCCCTTTTGCGGCAAAATCACATGAAAAATGCAATTGAAACCTTTCTGGCACTGGATGATTAGGGAATTGCTGCATTCATGTAAGATATATTGTTTTAACTGAGCTACTGTCAAGTTATTTAATAAGAGGCATAAAAAAGCCAGGCTTAGACTGTCAATTCAAGTGCTGGGAAGTCAGAAGATGCCAGATCTGTGGTTCGTGTTTAAACTGAACGTGTGCACAGAGGAGAATGAAGTCAGGATGCTGGCTGCAATACGGCCCAGGCTGGATGTGGCCATGGGGTGGGTGGGGCAGAGCCTGGCACATGGTGGGGACATGCTCCTGCCAGCATCACTGCCCAGCCCTCATCCCCTCCCTGGCAAATCCTGTCCTGCAGATCCACACATCTTTCCTCCAAACTCCACCTGGAGTTTTACGTGAACAGGTTTCACTCTGTGGTTTAAAACACTATAAAACCCTAATAATAAAAAAAAAAGGGGGGGATGTTTCTCCTGTGATAAGTTACAGGGCTGAACAGCAAACAAGGCCAATAAGAGAGAAGAAAAATACACAATAGGAACAGCCCAGATTTCAAGAAGGAAATCAGATATTAAAGCTGAGTGGCAGCAGCTCCTTTGCTGTGCTCTCCTGGTGGCTTTGAGTCTTAGAGCTGAGCACTGCTCCAAGAAACCAAAGCACAGTTTGGATAACGTACCTGTGCTTTGCATTTAAGGTAGCTGATCCAGCAGCGAAGTAAAGAAAAACCCCGAATTGAGAGTGCTTGAAGGGGATATGCTGCTGGGAGGTAAAAGGTTAGCCCAGTCTGTGTTTGAACACTCTCAGTAGATGCTATGGCATATTTTGCGTGGGTATTGGAGATTAGGTAATCATCACTACTAGACTCTATCTTGCATTAGTTTCATCCCTGGGGCTCGGAGCTTCTCTGGTGCAGCTCATCAGAGCAGGTCCCAATTCTACACATAATTAATCCTAAATGCTGAGACACAGGCAGGTGTCAGCAGGGTCACAACCTTACACTAAACCCCAGGACCAGCAGTTGCTCTGCCTCATACAGTGTGAAGGGAGCTGGAAACCTGACCTCTGAGCAGTGGCACAGGCACAACCCATGCTGAGATAAGGGCACTGAGACACCCCATAACATCCCCAAGGGCAGTGAGACACCCCATAATGGCCTTTGGTCCACACTGCCAGTTTGCAACCTTATTTCGCCTTTAACTCCCATCACATCAGCCTCTGTCACCTACTGTTTCCAGTCCCCAGAGGCAGCTCTCCTGATTTACACCACTTGAGGGTTTGTTCCATTTGGAACGTTTCAGAGCAGCTCCCATCTTCCTCAGTGGCTCCTCTACTTATGGTTCTGATTTTTCCCCTCTTCCGTATAGTCATTGAACTCCTGTTATCTCGCTGAATTAATATTAATGGCTTCCTGTAAGCTTCTCCTTTAGCTCTCACTCTTTCCAACAACTTTTTGATGATTTTGATTCTCCCAGACTCCTTTCTTCCCCCATCCTCGTGCTGCTTGTCTGCCTCTAATCCACGGCATTTCCCTGAGATAGCATCGGTGGCACTTACTGCGCAGGGGGCTCGTACGGGCAGCGTGCAGGGGGCACGGAGCATGGCAGGTTTGGGTGGTGCCTTCAGGACTGCAGGTGGGATGAAGGGTTGGGAGGGATGCGGGGACGGCACTGGGGCCATATCGGGGCACCCCCTGAAGATGCAAGGAGCAGATCCGAAGCCAGCTTGGCCAAGTCACATATGCCCAGGATTTGGCCTTACGCAGCTAAATAGAGGGAGATTAAATTGCTTGACTGATAACCAGACTGCATCTAGGCTTGTTTTTAACGTGGAAGATGTGGTGCTTCATTTTAAATTTGAGGAGGAGAAAGTCTTTTATCTGCATTTCTTAATTGGCAAGACAAGTATGAAAAGCCAAATGCAGCTCATCCCACATGATGCCAGCCATCAGGACATCAGAGTTTGAAACTGAACACCACGCAAGAGAAAGGGCAGGAGAAACTGCTGACAATAAGCCCAGCTTTCCCCCAAGACCCTTCCCTACTGCCACATCTCATCGTATTTCTTCCGTGATCTCTGGGTCAGAGGGTGAGAAGGCCACTCATGCATGGGGATGAGAGAAGTGACGAACACCTTTTCACGGCAGCTTTTCTCAACTTTTAGTAAGTGAAGATAAACCCAAGCATATGTTTCTTGGAGGTGGTTGCAATGAAACACCAAAGCTGCTACTTTTGCACAGCAGAGAGGTTAGGAGCCACTGCCACAGAAGGGGACACCAAGTGATGGAAGTTGCTCCCTTTCCCCATGTCCCTCCAAAATACTGCAAAAATATTGACATCAGATATGGAAATCATCTTAAGCAGGTGGTTCTGCCTCACAATAAAGTCTGTAGAGGCCTTTCCAATTTCCAGGGGGTCTCTGTGTTGCACTGACCTTGCCTGCATTTCTGAGCAGCCCCAGAGGTACATGGAGACGGATGCTGTGGTGGGGCCTGACCTGCACCTGGATTCAGCCCTGCCAGTCTCCCCCAAAATGCGCTCATCCCATGGACACAGCCTCATGGAGAGCAGCTGGTACCCGAATCCCACTGGGCAGCCGGTTTGGGGAATGCTGCAAGCTTCCTCGCTGCTCCATAGGCACTGCTGAGCTCTTGGGTGACCAAGCTTGGCTCTGGATTTTGTCCAGGATGACACAGAAAGATTTATTATTTATTTATTTATTGAAAGCATTGAGCAATACACAAGCATGTGCAAATCAGGACTTTTGCAAAACTCTGCCTCACGCCAGCTTTCTGGGATGGAAACCAAGGATGCTGACATGTTTGGTCCCAATTTACTAGGCTTAGCAATGCTTTTAACCCTCCACCCCTGCGCGAGCTGCAGCCTGCTCAGCCTTTCACCCTGCCTCCCACTGAGGGCTCTCTGCAGATGCTGCTGCACAAAAATGCCAAAACAGGGGCCACAGGAACAGGCTCTGGGCAGGTTTCCAGACACTGCTCTCTCCTTGCACAGCCAAAGAGGGATGAGGCAATGCCCATCCAGGTTACTGCATTAATCTAAATCCATCCTTCCACTGCTCTAAAATGTTTGCTTAAGGCAGAGCCTTCTCTGGGGTCCAGGATCTCTTTTTGCATTTTATGAGTTTTTTTTCCTAATTATGGAATCTCTTTCAATCTAGACCTCTTTTGATCGTGGCTGGCCCCAGAGAGAAGTCATCTTGTCTGGATCGACTGAGAAAAGAAAGAGATGATAGGCAGAAGTGGATGACTAAGAAAATATGCAGCAAAGCAAAGTCTTGAACACAAGGTTTGCAGAGCCACAGCTTCAGGGAAACCTCAGTACAAGCCTTCCTCCCAGCTTCTGACCAACCACCACATCCTTCCAGGGAAACCACATTTCAAGTGGGAACTAGAGGTGAGCAATCAGGTAGCACTTTCTGCAGGTATTTTGCTCCCCCAGAACAGGTGGGATGAGAATGGACCATTTCTGGTGCAATCTGAGCATCCAAAGGGAATTTCTGAGCCAGGACACATTACTCTTGCAGGAGAAAGCCATCCCGGTTAACCGGCACAGAGGAGACCCTGCTCAGATTCAGCTGACAGATCCCAAAGGGCTTCCTATGAAACTCAGTTAAATTAGATTTCTAAAGGAAAATTCTATTTTCAGTGCCACTCTGATTATTTGCCCTCTGTTATCTTCCATAAAGGATACTGTGAAGTTAATGATCCAGCCATGGAATTTTAAATAGCTGCTTCATGACTAACAACATGTGCTCCGGATCAGCTCGAGCCTGTATTTACATATTTCCCATGATAAGTCAACATATGGTTCTTGTTTGTAACATGGAGTTGCTCTCTTCATATTATTACCATTTTTTTCCCCTTTTCACAATTACAGGGGAAAAACTTTTCTTATAATTATTGTTAGAAAAAAGCACTGTACAAATAAGCAGCCATTAGGGTAACTAGAAGTCTGCTAATTGCTTTATTTTGATTCCTACCGAATCCTCAGCTGGTTTGTCATGCAGGGACTTGGGGCTGCGTTCATGAGTGCCGTCAGATGCGCAAGGTCAGCTCTGTCCCCATCACACCACGGGATGGGGTTTCACAACCCTCCTTGACAGCTTGGCAATGGCACTCTTTGGGAAACTTGCACTAATGGTTTGAATTTCTTCCCTTTTGAATTTGCAGTTTTAAGTACATAGACGATTTGTACAATTATTGGGGTTTTTTTTTTTCCCTCTTCCCCCTCTATTTCTCTCCCCACATCAAAGCATCGGTTAATGGCTGGATATAAACATCCTAACTGCTCTCATGGCATGGCTGGAATCACAGGAATTGGCATTTTCCAAACTCCTGTGTCATTTTCCCCATGCTCTGCTCCCTGGACTCCCCTCTAACGATTCAAGTCCTGAGGCTTCAGCTATTTCCTTTGGGAGATTATTCCTTATGGAAATGGGCTCTAACCATGAAGAATTTTTTTCCTTCAGCCCAGTCACAAAGATTATTTCCTTTATTTAATCTTATTACTCCCACTTGAACCAGGCTAAATAATTCCCATCCTCCCTGAGTATTTACACCCCTCTCATACTTGCAGACAGATACCATATCCCACCCTTAGTCATCATTTTGCCAAGCTAAACATATGTAACTCTTTTAATCCTTCCTCATAAATCAGTCCAGCCCTTTAATCGTTTTTATTGCTCTTCTCTGAATCCCGTCCAATTTGTTGACATTGTTCCGCTCTTTAGGTGCTCAGAGGATGGATATTCCAGGTGAAATTTCACTGGTTGCATGTTACAAGGTTCGTTAACACAACCTTCCTCTCCGATTATCTGCACGCAGTTCACAGGACTGAGGATTGATGCTGCAGCCTCTACTCGTAGGAAAAAGGTCCTACTGATATAACTCGGACTAAGGAACAAGTGACCCTAGAATCAAGCCCCCATAAACCTCAATTATACCCTGTTTGAGGAGGTTTGGTACTTGTTTCATCCCACGGAGGTCACACATGTGACAACTGTTGGAGGGTGATCCTGCAGACGGGGCTACATTACGGGATGGATTTTGCTCAGCAATATTTGATGCTCCAGAGAGGCCTGGCAAGAATTTGGGCTCCCCTTTTGAAAACCCTTCTAAACCCTACTTGGGGCAGGTCAGGGCAGTGCAAGCATGTGCAGCGTCAGCCCCATTCCATCCCATCCACCAGCGAGTCCTGCGCATCTCATACAACGGTGCTGCCACGGAGCCGGCAAGTGCAAACCGCAATTGCATTACAGCTCACAGCTGCGAGCAGGGCACTGAGAAATAACCAGCATTCCCATGAAAACGTGCTGTAAACTCAATGCACCAAAGCAAAGCATGCACTCACACCTGTGCTGCATACGGAGAGCCAAGGGGCCCGTCTGCCTAAATCAAGGAGTGACTGCAGCATTTGGGGGCCAAATAAAAGGAGTGACAAGCCCTGCACGCCTTTGGTGTGAACGAGGGGAGGTGTTAGGCTGACACATGGGTCGCTCCAGATTCACACAGGTTTAACTGGCATTTAGTAATCAGTCTGTTCAAAGTACAAGTGTACTCTGGAAGGAATTACTAGCGCAGCTCAAACCCTTCTGAGATCCATATGGTGTTTAATGTTATTTATGGGTTACTTGTATTCCATTAAACAGCATCTTCGGGGTTTGGCACAGGGCATCACTTGTGGGGCAGAGGCTTCCCTCGGGTAAGGGGAGGCAGCCCGAGAACCTCTGCTTTTTTTCTCTCCCCTGGCCACCCAGCCCAGCCAGCGCCCCCGCTCTCCTCTCCTGCTGCTCCCTGGCAATGAGTCTGGTCGGGGATGACTTTGTCCCCCCTCCACCCTGCAGACGTCGCCAGCACAGAGCCGCGGGTGCCTGTGCCCCAGCTGCGATTGCTCCAATCCCAGTCTCCTACACTCATCACCCTTGGGGCCTTTCATGCCTCTTCCCCACAAAAACCATTGCATTTCCTACCATGGGGTAGGAAGGGCTTGTGCAGAGAGGGGACAAAGCACGCTCCACACCAGCAGTCCCCAGGGAGACCTCTGCTCTGTGTTCGGCCCCTGAAGATGAACCCAGCCAACGCTCCTTTTGCTGAGGGTTGGAGATGTGCTGAAAGAACGCAGTGTCTCCATCTGAAATCAGGGAACTGGGGAAAACCAGTTCACAGCCGGTGGCTCAGGGAGACTGTTTTTATAAGAGTCCATGCTGGGTTTGGCACCAAAGCCTAATTTGCTCATTAAACCTTTGCAAGAGGCTCAGGCAGAGGCGCATAATTGGAGACCCCCATTCCCCCTAACAGACCATCAGGAGGTGCGATCCTGCCTGGTTTGTGGTCCCATTGCCTTCACCCCTCTGGCAAGAGCCCACATCCAAGGCCCTTCATGTTATAGAACCCCAACGCTTTCTGCTCTAAAGCTAGTTCCCTTCAGTACAAAGCTAATTCTCTTTGGTTCTCAACGATGCCGCCATTCATAACAAATAGTTCATGATAATAAATACCTCGGTGAGATCAAAAGGTCCTTAAACAGCCTTAATAAAAAAAAAAAAAAAAAAAATCAAGGAAGTGCAATTGGTTCTGTTCTTCACTTTTCTTCTCTCCCCTTTGCGGAAGGTGGCAGCTATGTAACTTTCACATTTCAAAGACCCACCTCTCATTGTATGTAGGGAGCCAGGCTGAGCGCTTTGTGTTTTCCTTAGTTTTGTCCAGTGGTATCCCACTAACCAGCCTCCTGCCAGCGGAAAGGGATTTCTCCCTTTGCCTGCTGACAGCATTTTCACTTTGAAAGCGAGAGTTTACTGCTTCTTAATTAGTGCTGTCATGAGCTGGTCACTAAGGGTTGGGAGTCTCGCGAAGGAGCTCGGCTATTCACTCCTGCTTGCGGCTGGCGTGTCCTGGGGATGCGAATCCAGCACAGCCTCAGCTGCTACTGCCGGCAGCTCCTGGGGATTCTCCTAATGGCCCTATTTATACCATGAAACACGTCTCAGAAGCCTTGCAAATAAACGCAGTGCACTTTATAAAAAGCGCAGAGATTGATATGTTATGAAAGAGAGTTTCCTTTCAGACCCCAGGTATCCTGAGGTGCTTTACAAAATAATGTTAGGGGCCTGCCAGCTCGGATTTTGCTGTTGTAATTCTGCTTGTGAAGCTGCTCGCCCAAATACTGTTCAACCACACACAAAAAAGAATCATTAAACTCTGAAGAATATATATCACCCGTTTGCAGAGGAACATGTAAAGTTATTCCTATCACTAGTATTTGTGTTTATTACAAGAGCACCTGAAAAGAGTGCCGGGCCGGGCAGCGCACTGCGGTATGCGCTACGCAAACCAGAGCAAATGATGGGACCATAAATGGCAGCAGTGTCACCTCCAGCCCCACGCTCCATCACCATCCTGTTTCACCCATAAAGTACAATAAAAGCAATTCGGCCAGCCAGCACACCTTTCACAACCAGATAAGTGCACGTGCCTAAGGCTTCAAAAAATTCTTACTTTTTCTGTTTTTTTTTTTTTTTTGGTTTAAACAATATTTTACCTTGGAAGTATTAGTAGCAAATAAAGATGGAGCCTTTCTGACCAGACTACGTTGCAGTCAGCATCTCTCCGTCTCCCATGGTGCAGATTCCCGTCTGATTGTTGGGCTTACAAACATTCATATTTTCCTTTGTGTGTTGGTTTGAATCCACACAAAATACAGGATAAATCTCCTTTGAAGAAAGTGGGAAAGCAGTATGGCAACAAGCCTAGATAGGTATTGAGTTACTTTCTGTAATTCGTATTTTGTCTAATGAGAGGCTTGCAAGGGAGATACTCCTCTGGTCGCTCTTCAAGTCAGACAGGTATAACAACAAGTACACCAGACAGGTATATGTGATCTAGAGATGGCTTTGAACCAGCTCCCAGGATACAAACACTCCTGAACTTTAAAGGTATTTAGATTCAAATCTGGATCTGTGCTTTGTGGTTGACCATTTATCCCACTCCCCCACCACATTATGTGTGTGTGTATATATATATATTGTTTTTTTCAACAATGACGCAGATCAAAACATGAGATATTAACAACTTTCAACTTCAAGGCAATTGTTGACATCTCAGTTTTCTGACTTACGTTGGTAAAAACGAGAGGACTTGCACAAATGTGCCTAGCATGTGATTTGCAGCATATTCCCAAAAGCATCACTCCATTTTGCAGATTAGTCCAGCTCAGAACAGTTAGAAAATAAAATACAGGCATACAGCAGGAACACACGTAGTAGATGCAATAGCTTGTGTGATTCCTGGGCCAGAGCACTTTATCAAATCTTTTCCTTTTTTTTTTCTTTTTGTGCTAGAATCAGCACAGTAACTTCCTAGTGCTTGAGACTGGAGATGAGACAAGGATCCTGAACAAATACAGGATTCCCTGACATTAGCTTGATAACTTCCTGGGAAAAGCAGAATTCCAATGAAATTATCAAGAGGTTTTCAGGCCAGGAGGGAGGGTAATAAAGATACAGAGTTCAGGCCAAAGCAGCTCTCCGAATGCAGTCCAAGAACTTGCGGATCTCAGATGAGAACAATTCTTTTAATCTTTTAACGGCATTTCAAATTTATTACTCTGCGGAGCAATTGCAGATACTTTGGGTAGGTTCTGCCTGTGTAGCTACACCTGCCTGCACTAGCCACGTCATGGCCTCCTGCCCCTTGGCTGAATAAGCTTGCAGATGTCCCACCCTGGACAATTCTATGAATTAAAACAATTAGTTCCTGTGAATTCATCGTGGATGCAACTTTGAAGTTTTCCTTTTGTGAGCATCGGGGTCATTAAGAGCCATTTGTTGCAGCGACTGCAGGAAAGGAGTCAGGATTTGGAGGGGTAGGGACAGCCAAGGAGTCAAGGTGTAATCTGTAAACCTGATAATCAGCTTAGAAGAAAGCATCCCACAGGATTTTGTGGCATCACTTGATGTTTTCACAGTGGGTAGGTATTACAAGAGCGGACAATGGGATCTCTAAAATCGTTTAGGTCTTTTATCCCTAGAATTACATTTTCAATAGGCTTTAAAAATACAAGACCTTGCATTAATTTTCTCTCTCAATGAGAGAAGCACCCATGAAACTACAAGTTAAATTTGGCCCTTGAGCTAAATTTGGTGGCTCTCACAACCTGGAAAGCCTAGGCTGTGCTAACTGGGGAAAAAAATTCTTGGAAGAGGAACTTTTCCTTCTTTTGAAGTCAGAATGGATTTGCAAGGGTCTTATGTGATGAGGGGACAGTTTTAAGTAGAGGGAGTATGTGTATAATTTTAACCATGTAAATAGTCCTTTGCAGCCTGGGAATCTTCAGAGTTTTCAAGGCTTTAAGAAGTTGGCACTGCATACTTGTTAAAATCAGTTTAACCACTTGCCAAGAGGTTTAAAGAAAGACGACACCTATTTTGCATGAATAGTAATATTACTCTGATGAATTTAGTTATACTAATGGGAGAGCTTAAAGAATACGCTCCTGCCCATGATGGATTTTTTTAAAGGCAAATAATAAGGTTCTGGAGGGTGTAACCTAAAATAGACATTTCATAAAAGATTCATCCTTGAACAAAAATGTCATGAAAGCATGAAATGAAAAATAGACGACAATCAGAATTCCTCTTGAAGTGCTTTGTAGTAATTATTTTTAAAAATCCTCACAAAAGACTCTTTTCAATTGCAGAATAGCAAGTGAGGTCTGTATGGTTCAAGGCCAAATAATTTCTGCAATGGAAAAAACAGCTTCAGTTCTTCAGTTCTGATGTAAGATATTTTAAATGGGCATGAGCTTCAATTATTGCTTTCTTTTCCCCAGCTTCTGTGGGACATGAATTGCCCACAGATAAACCCCCTGCTCTGCAAAGTGGTGACCAACATAATTTGCAGCTCTAATGCTCCTGATTCCACAGCGACACCGAGTATCACAGCCTTCAGATAAGGATCAGGGGGCTTGTGGCACCACATATGGGGCTGGAGATGCCACTTTGCCAGTCCCCAGCTGGTCCAATTGTGCTGGTGGATGGAGCCTGCTCCTGGGTGACTTAGAGTAGGCCAGGTTGGGAAGGACCCATTCCTCTCTCTTGCCTCTTTTGTGTCCCACTTGCACCCCACAGACCCCACAATCAGCTCTTTGCTCTTCCAGCACATTGCTGGAGGGTGAGAGGGGGCTGTGGAGCAGCAGAAGTGCTCCACTTCCAGCCCTTGTGCTCCTTGTTGCTGCAAGGAGGAGGCTGCAAAAGCAGTTGTGGAGAGGGATATCATGGAGAGAAAGATGGGATGAGCCTAGATACTTAAGAACCAGGCACAGGCAGCTAGATACAGTGACAGTGTCTAACTGTTGCTATCAGATGAGCATCTAATGACAGCACTACTGATACCACCTTTAGATATCACCTTAAACGACTGCCACGGTGGAAGCACATCCCCACCATCATGGCAACAGATTTGCTCTAGATAAGGACATTCTGCTATGGTGGATTTGCACCTTTAAATCCTTTGAATCATAAATGCAGTCTGGAAAGCATCAGCAACTGGAGAACCAGCCAGGATTCATCCCATATATTGAAGCAATACTGCTGATCCATACCACCATGAGGCGGGTACCCACCGCTTTCCTCCCTCAGGTCTTAGTGGTGACCCAAGTGGAAGCTGCGGGGGGCGATACACGTATGAGATAACCCTCAAGTGTCTCCAGAAGCCCAACTGCCAGCTGAGCCTACTGCACTTCCCCTTGGAAACAGGCCCATTCCTGCCTGTTTGGGGTTTTTTGTAGTGATGCCCAAGAAGACACATGGCTGAGAATCAGTCAGCAGCCCGCTGGCACGTTGGTGAGCGCTCACTGTGCCTCGACATGCAGGGTCCTGCTCGGCGGGGAGCAACGGTGAAGGGCAGAGCAAGCCGGGCTTGGCTGCCGACGTCTCCCACCATCCTTCCCTATCACCCAGGGCTATTTCACACTGTCTGAGCTCACCATGCTTTCATCTCTCTATTTTCCCTTTTCGTGTCTCATGCAGGAAGAGGCTTTTTTCGCGCTGCCAAAACCCAGCCTTGCTCCGCCGGTGGGTGCTGGGTGAGACCTCGGCACTGTGGGGAGCGAGCACGGACCTCGGGTGCAGGCGTGATTTCCCAGCTCCTCAGCAGGGAAGAGCTGCTTGCGCATCCACAGCACGACCAGTTCCCATCCCGGATCGCGCCCGTGCCCCCGCTGAGCGCTGAGACATGTTAGCCGCCAGCAAGCGGCTGCTCCCCTCCGTCTGGGGGGTCACTCAGCGGTGCAGGATTAGTCCCCGGGGAGAAGAGGAGCGGGCAGAACAAGCCAAAGGGTTGACACTGCTTATTGTATGTACAAATGTTGGTGTTTTTTAATGTATGCAGCTTCTACACTGTGCCTGCCTTGCCCGGAGGAGGCGGACTTACTCCCCGACATCCCCAAAATGCGGGTGACAGGGGAGTAATTCTTCGCTCGAACAATAGCGACTTGTTCACAGCTCGATACCAGGCTGGTAAAACTCTGAATTTTCAAGTGTGTTTGAGTTGGGGCTTAGCTAAACAAAACTCATTTTCTAAGGCAGGCCAAAGGATCCTCACAAGCCGTATGCCTCTACAGCCCCAGCTCAGACCTGCTCCCCGCTGTCCTTTCCCCCAGCATCCTTTCCCGCCCTCTCTTCTTGTTTATGCTGTTCACCCCTCTGGCAATTCTAATTTTGCACTGAAAATCCTCCTGGTCCTTCTTAAACCTAGGGCTGACCCACGTTTAAGACTGCAGTGTTTGAAGCAGAACCTATTCCCCACCAGAAGATTTTAATTTTAAGCTAACTGCCACGCTTTGTTTCCAAATGCTTTATTTAAAATTGCTTCAGTGTGTAGCTTTCCAAAAACTTATCTTCCCTTTTCTGAGGCTTTTCTGGCTTTGGATTTTTTGCTCATGATTTTTAGGACTTCTCTTTCTTCTTTCCTGAGGAAATAACTACCCCCCAGACCAGATCTCCTGCAAACTGCCTCTGGACTTTCCCGCAGATGCGTAACCTCTCTGTGCCTCAGTTTACATAGGTGTAAAAACCCAGGGAACATCATTTCCCTACCTCAAAGAAGTACGGTGAAACTTAATTAAACTAACTAATGCCTACAAAGGGATCCCGTATCCTCAGGTGGACAATCTATATGGAAAATGTGCTTCTAAGAGAGTGCTATAAGCGCTTCAAGATGAAGATATAATAACAGGAGATCACAGGGACTTGGCTGCTCTCCTCCTCCTCCAGCAACAGCACAGTCTGTGCATCTGTTTCCCCCGAGGGGCTTCTTTGGAGCCTGAGGAGGGAGAGCACTGAGGGGAGCCAGGCACCCACTCTCACCCCTGGGACGCGGGACCGAGCAGCGGTGGCAGTGCCTGCATGCAAGGAGGATGGTGCTTGGCTTAGGCAGAGCTCCCGAGCTGGTACTGGAGGGCACAAACAGCTTGTGCAGGAGGCACCGGGTCTCCCCTTCCTCCAAAGGCCCCTCAAGTACCTTGGAAATGAATGAAATGCAGCGCTTTTTTGACAGCAAGAGGAGAAGCGCTTACGATCGAGTAGGAGCAAGAGCCGGGGAAAGCAGCAAGGTGCTCAGCTGGGTTTAACATAGTTCCTGCCCCGAGGTGGTGAGGGAAGCTGCGAGATGGCACAAGTCCTGGAGAGGGACCGGGGACCATGCAGGAGGCTGAATCCCGTGAGCTTCCGGGGGAGGAAGAGGTGACCCAACCTGCTGCTGCCGGCGGGCAGGGCTGTGCCGCATGGTACAAGCCTTGCCTGGGGGCTGTGCTGCACCCATACCCCCCGTGCACCCGAGCACCCACGGCGAGCCACCGCACCACCTCCGGGCCCCGGGGGAGAGCAGCTGTGCGGTCACTAGTGACTCAGTTTGCACCGAGCATCACGGCGGGGGACAGCCTGACGCAGAACGAGCTGGTGTGCAACGCGGGGCTGTACACACATTCGCTGTTGGGTTTTTATGGGTTTGCTCCTTCCCTCGCAATGGGTTTCTGGAGAAGCCTGCTGTGCCTTGCTCCGTGGCACTCTGATCTGTCTCATACTGCTGCCCTCCTCCACCTTCTAATGCACCAGGTAACTCTTCCCAGGGGAAGTTAACTATGTTAATATGTATGAACACAACCCAAAAGAAAAAAAAAAAGGTACATTTTCTGAAAGACAACAACATACCTGCCGCTCTAAGCAAACCTGTGCTGCCTACGTGATAAACACAAGCCCATGACTCTTTGCAAGTACAAGGAAATGCATATTTCATTACAACGACATTCCAGCCACCTACGACAAAAATAATTAATGACTGCTTAATGGCCCCAGTGAGGTCTTCTTTTTTTTTTTGAAGCATATGAATAGATTAAACTTTATTCCCAGTGAAAAGGAAAAGCTATAGATCATTTTGAGCTGGAACAAATAGATATTGTTTTATTCACTGTTATGTATTTATCTAAGTCAGTAATTCCTGAATGACCGAAATACCCTTAACAAGTGCTGTATTTTCCCTCAGTGTTTCCAGAAAGACTACTTTATATTCTTTGGGCAGAAGAAAACAATATTTTTGGTTCAAAACAGTTTTACAAGATGCCAGTGGAAAAGGAAGCTAGAACTACCCCAGGTGACAAGAGCTGTCTGTGGCCATTGCCATCCAGCAGCTATCAGCATCTGCAGTAACCCCACTCCTGAACAGCCGGATCCACAGCAAGAGAGGTTGGGACACACAGCAGTTGGGATGAAAAACGTTGCTGTCAATGCAAAACACCGTATTTGCAGTTAGATGGGAATTCTGCATGTGCTGCACGTAGTGCTGCACTCCTCTCTCGAAGTCCCACATTGCAGAGAGAGGCTTTGCCGTGGCTGCTAAGGCCCGTGGGTGTGAGCGCATCTTTTTGGCATCCTTAAGCCAGCAGTGGTGCGTCCCACCTTCAGCCAAAGCTTAGCTGTCTGCCCTGTGCAAGCCCAGGACACCGCTGAGCACATTCCAGCTAGTTGCAAGCCCTGAGCCATCCGCTTGCGAACTCACGCAGCTTCGACACTGTTGAGCTCAGCTACGGTTTGGAGGGACTTGCTCGGCGCTCCCCAGCAAGTGTAGTGCTGTGTGCCCACAGGGCCAGAGCCAGCACGAGCATCATCGGCACCTAGAAATGCCCGTTCCTCACTGATTCAGTGTTGCCTAGAACTAGGATTAGAGGTAAAAACCAGAACACTTCACAGGCTGACCAAAATGAGCACAGGAATAGGAGCAGCCAGGCATCCAGGCTCCGCTCGTGCTTTCCTCCCTTTCCAAACCAAGTGCCCACCATGAACCAGTAAGGATGCTATGCAGCACAGCCAAACAGCACAAGCTGTTGCAGGAGGAGCAGCAGGACCACTCAGGAATCAATTGCCATACCAAAAGGATTGCTTTGTAAAAAGGAGGTCAATGTTTCCTGGGTTCAGAAAAGCTAGATTTCCCATTCTGGGAAATGGCATCTACCGTTCAACACTTCCCCTTGTCCTGGAGTGACAGCAAAACCCTTAGAGCCAGTGGCCTCCCTCGCTGGCTTTTTAGAAACATCTACGAGAGTTTTCCCATGTCCCTTGGATATTGGTGTTTTGTTTCTTAATTTCTCAGTCCATCTCATGTGGTTTAAGCAAGATCTGGGCCAGCCACATAGAAGAGTTCAGGAAATCCCTGCATCTGTGCCAGGCCAGCACATCCCTGGTGATTGGCAGTCACGGGTAATTAGAAATATCTGAGGTGCACGAGTTATTGTTGGGTACTGCAGGTTTATTGCCAAGCATTGCTACAATATTTATGAAGTGGCTTGCATTCCTGTGCTAGACTGACACGTTTTGAGAAGTCATAAACAAATAATCTTTTCAAGTGGAATTTAAAGCTGTTTTGCAGCATTGTGTTCTCTAACAGACCCATCTTTTTTTTTTGAGGCAGAAACATTCAAAGTCCAAGTCCTGCAAGTGCATTTACTACTCTGTTACTACCATTAACAGCAGTGTTACTCAGCGGGAGAACAGGTCTAGATCCCATCTCACCATTGGCACCCACATCCATCAATCCTTTTCACAAGCTCTGGTTTTAAAGTAGGCTGTATTTCTCCTGAGTAGCTCTATTTGGGAAGGCGTTTCAGGACCTTACTTCCCTGAAGGCTACAAACACCTTCTACATTTCAGCCTACATTTGCAAAGTGAATTTGTGTACTTTCCCTACTGATTCCTGGAGCATTTCACGGCAAAGACAGCCAATGCACAAGTGCCTGGGATGAGCTGTGCTCTCTGAGCACATCCTAACCTCTCCCTATCCTATCTATTTTCATGCTGCCTGCTCATTCAGTGTGCTTTTTCCTCAATTTATTTCTCTGCCCCCAGTTCCACTCTTCCTTTCAGTTCCTATGAGCAGGATGGAGACCTGGTGATGCTTTGCTAATTTTCAGCCAGCTCCAAAACCAGACATAAGATACACGTACAGGTTCAAGCACCATTGAGCAATCTCAGCACTTAGCTCCAAATACAAGATGAGTCTCACTGGAAAGTTAAAGCTAGCAAGAAGCTCTTAAAAGGCATTTTTAAGTAAAATACAAACTTCAAACAGTCACCATGGGGATAGAATTTTCAAGTGACAGTTTAACCTGTCAAACATTAACATATGACACTATTTATTGCCTTCCATTGGCTACCTTCAGCACGTCACCCATCACGCTAAAGGCTGTCCTGTTATTAACCATGGATTTCATGGTCATTAACTTGAGTTCAGCAAGTCACAGATTACTTTATTAGGCATGACTTTGATAATCACCGTTTTAATTTGGCAAGCTATGCCCACCCTGAACACAAGCTATTTTTATGTTGAAGCAACATTATCCTTTCTATTGGGCAGCTCAGTGTGCCGTCACATAGGGCACTTCACTAGCAGAAGCGGCGAAATAAAATAATTCAGGGTAAGAGCTTACCCATTTTTGTGCTGCTTTGAGGAATAAATCACAACTGATAAGACAGAAGTGAGACCACAAGAACCACATTCTGCTCAAGGTTTTAATCAAAAGACAGAGAAAGGAGGGGAGATAGGGCTCAGCCGACAGACTAGATCAGGCTATGGCCACCAAGTCCAACAGCTGGTCAACAACAGAGAACAAACCTGTCTGCTTCACAAAAATACAGGGAAAAAAAGCCTTTTACAAGGAATCATGTAGCAAGCGGCTGTGCCTAGCCTACAGAGGTAGCTCGAGCAAGTTGCACCAGGAGCAAACACCACCTCGACATTGCTAAAGCACAAACTGTCCTGCTGCAAATCCCCCACTCCTTACACCATTGCGACCCCTAAGGCGTTGTGTCCAAGATGGGCAAATCACCCTCTTGGCTGGGTCTGACAGGAGAGAGGTGATCTTCTCTTTCAAAGAGAATGTGGTTTAAAACCAAAATTGAAGTGAGAGCTATGCTAGTCATGCACTCGGCCATCGGCTTTGGAGCTGGCCTGTGCCTCAAGTGCAAAGTACCATCTCCCTGTGTGTTACCATCATTAACAGAGCACAACTGTTCTTATCACTCAGGCTCTCAGGGTAAGAGGTTTCCCTCCCCTTCAGCTTTTCAAACACCAACCCTTACAGATCTGATTTCCACGCAAACAGGTGACCTGTAGTGAAAGGCACCCCCAGCACTCTGCCCTCATTCTCTGTCTGCACTGGAGATAGTACAAGTTGTTTCAGATATCAAAATTACAAAAACAAAAAGAAAAACCACTCCCAAACCCAAAATTTAAACAAACAATACACAAAAAAAAGAGTTCTGAAAGTTCTTATTTCTTCTACTACACTGTGACCAATGTGGAATATGATTTTTGTGAAACTTCAAATTTTGAAGTGTAAGAAAAAGTGGATAAATACCCACCAAACTGGATTCCATACCAAG
This sequence comes from Phalacrocorax carbo, assembly GCF_963921805.1. Classification (NCBI taxonomy): domain Eukaryota; kingdom Metazoa; phylum Chordata; class Aves; order Suliformes; family Phalacrocoracidae; genus Phalacrocorax; species Phalacrocorax carbo. The sequence continues at coordinate 6,576,163 of NC_087528.1, forward strand.
CTAGCCTGTATGACTGGCACGGACAAATTCATTTCTGCATGAACTGCGTTAAAGCACATTCACATCCTCAGGGCATGCAAATGCAAGGTTACCACGCTGCAGCTGACACAAGCCCTGATATAATCCTCAGCTCTCAAAAAAAAAAAAAAAAAAAAAAAAAGACCCAACAACTACAACAACTAAAGCCCAGCCTTCCCGGGTCAAGAGATCTTTCCACAGGCACAGGAAGTCTTCATGGATATACTACAGGACCGCAGCCTTAGATCTCCCGTTCAGTCACAGATGTATCACTTCTGCATTTTATATAGACCTTCCTGATAACTTTTATTGCACAATTTAAAAACATAATATAGCATGTGATAAATAATTGTGTTTTCTTGGCACACGTGAATGGCTTTAACTTGCAGCTTATACTTGCTAATGAATGTCAGAGTATGTGTTAATAAAAAATTAAATCACCACGGTGTGGTGTCAGGACACATACTTCTGTAACCTAATGCTGTTAAGTTTTCACGTCATGTGAACTGGAATATACAGTAGCACTGAACAGGCATTCCTATTCCCTTCGGATTGTACAGATGTTTTGTGCTCCCAGAGAATATTCTAAAGAGAGACGTACACTCTTAGTATGTATCTATTGTAACATTATTAGCCACGCTCCTAATTAATCCTTAGGAATTCCAGGCATTATTCTTTTAGTTCTTAGCAAAGGAAAGGAAAAAAAAAAAGGTGTCATAACAACTATTTGCGTCGTAGAGTTCATAAATGAGCCCATCACCCTATACCAGAACTGCTATAATTTTATCGGAATGAAAACCATTCTCTTTGATCTCCTCCAGTTCTTAAATCCAGCAGTTGTGTATTCAAACATCAATGGAAATGTGGTTTCAAGCTTCCTCTTTCATTATCTTTCTCAAAGATAAAAAAGAGCAACAGAAAAAAAAGTTCTGAGCTTTAGAGATGAGGCAATATTTTTACAGTAATTTCTTTATCTGATTTCATCCTGTTTACAGAAGCTGCTGTTTGGAAGATTTCCCCCCCACTACCATTTTCGAGACGGCTTTTCTTTAAATAAACGTACATTAAAAAATAGAACAGACAACAGAGTCAGCTTCCTGCTTGCTCTTTATTGTAAAGGAGATAAGGTTGCTAAATGCTATGCTATCTGACTTTGGTTCAGTGCGTGACCTACATGGATCAAGATAGAGATTTAATGATTAAACTTAACTCCTTTATCTTCAGCAAAGGGGGGAGGAAAGAGTACCCAAACAAACTACTTACGTTCTGGCATGATAGAATTACGGTTCAACACAATAATTAACTATCTGACACATTCCTGCGAGGCTGCAGATGTCATTAATGGCTCCGAAATGCCCCCTCTCTGTTGTCATAACCCAGAGCTCTCCTCAGCAGCCAAAAGAAGCAAGTACTCTAAAAGAGGGCCACAGTTGGCAAAATGCAATTCTTCCCTTCTCAGCTGACTCATACAGGCCACAGGTGTGTTTCACGGTTCATATACCATTGATAGACAAATTTAGGAGCAAATTCAGTTGAAACAAAACAGGTCCTTGATCTACCAAACCTACACATTTTAATCTCTTCCGTCCAAGGCCCTGGACTCCATCTCCCTGCTAGCTTCTTTACAGCTCTTGAAACATATCTTGATCTCTCACACCCAGATAACACAGTCCGTTTCGCTGACTGTTACGCATCCAGGGCCTCTGAACAAACTAGGAGAAGACATAGCTCTCGAGGTGGTTTGCAGGCTGCTCCTCCTGCGCCCTATCGAGCCCATTGTAAATAAATCCTAAAAATTTTGAATTAATCTGCTACAATAAGACTTCAAAAGGGCTGACACTTTACTTTTGATGGGTAGTAAAAACTATGCATGCTTATGCATGCAATCCTCGGTCAAGAAAGGAGACTGGCAATACATCCCCAAAACCCAAGCAAGCTCCACGTCCAACATGGGCTCGCCATAGGGCCTTCAGGGTTTTGTAAGCATACAGATCAAACTGTGGACACTGGCAGCGGTTTTTATTCTTGCATGAAAGCCACATGACATGGAGCAAGTTTAATGAAGTTTGTTCTTAGCAATATTTCAAACCTCCAGGGCTGCTGTCACCCACATGGATCAAAACAGCAGGATTTATTTGCATCAACTCCCACTGGAAACAAAAAGCAGCAGCCATAAGCTCCAGCTTCTGCAACATCCAGAAAAGCAACAGCTCCTTGTACCTCCAACACCAAAAAGATGAGGATTACATCAGGAGCAGAACTCACTCTCCACCTTGGAGCACCAAAGTTCATCCAAGGAAAAAACAAATTTAGAATCTTACCTCTCAAAAATCCCTGCAGAGCTGCAAGACCGGCTGTTTCAGGTACCAGAGGAGTTTCCCTGCCAGGAGTCCCAAGGCAGGCCCAGCAGCACTCCTTACCTACCCAGCTGGGAGCATTTACCTTAATTAATGAACCCACATGGAGCTGAGAGAAGCATTTCTGCCCCCTCCTCCTCCCAGAATGTTAGCATAAAAACCTGGCTGCCCCTAGTCAGAAGGGGTTGATCAGTATTAAGAGGTTTATAGGAAAAGTGGTTTTGCTCTGTCACGTCTGTGCTGGAGTGGGGTGGGAAGAACAGTTGTCCTTGTGCTATGCTGCTGGGTGGCTCTTCTATTTTCTGACAAGCAGCTTTCATGAAGACTGAAGTCAATTTTATCCCTTCCCAGAGCATTTTTCTCCCATTTTAAATGGCCTTCCTATATTCCCCACTTCCCTTTGACCACATCCTAAAAGTGTGACCAGGAAACCTAATGCCAGCTGACTCCTATAGACCGTTCCTGGCTAAAAGTGCTGGAAGGCAGCAGCCAGCAAACGCAACGCTCGACCCTTGTCAGGGGAGAGGAATTTCATCCTGGAATGCCATGAATGCTGTCACAGCCAGAAACTGAGCTGCTTCCAGATGATGTTCTTTAGTACAAGGGGAAACGCTGCAGCGGTGGCTTTCAGGCAGCTCTTCAGTTATGTTATGTTGGCCTCTGCATTGCCTGGTATTAGATCATTGTCTTTCTTGTTAGCACTGGAAAGTCTGTAGCTTTAGATCCTACGGACAACCATCACAGCTTGACATTTTAGTGCTAAGGAATCAATTAGCTAGTGATGGGAAACCAGATTTTGGTATTTAAAAAAAAAAAAAGCAGGGACAACCCTCACTGACAAGCCCTATTGCTCCCATGCCTTTCTAAAGAAGTGTGGGAAGAGTGGATTTAGGGGGATAGCCTGGATGGAGAGGTGTTGTAATGAGCTAAAACTGTCTTGGACTGAGGGATGGGAAGTTAAGAAGATGTCCAAGTGAAACTTCAGGGACTAGTTTCAGAGTCATATATGGAGTAGCGAACATGAGCTGCCCTGCTATTTGGGAACATCTGGTCTTGAAGCTGATTCAGTTTCTAAACTTTGTTATAAAGCCTCTTAGAAATTGAAGCATGAGGCATTTGGCAGGGGAGAGCCAGAAGATGGTAGATTTTTCCAGCCTTGTGGAAAGAAAATCAGAAATACTTCCATGCTGCTACATGAGCCATGTTGCTTGTCACACTGATAGATTGGGGATGTTGCATGAAATAAAATAGAAAACAATTAAACAGCACGTGACTCCGGGAGGGGGTAGGTTTACTTTGCAGGATTTGCATCAACATTTTCTTTGGCTTCGATCCAGGCAGCTCAGCACCCCTTTGAGTCACTTAAGCCCAACTTTGAAAGCAAAACTCTGTCAGAACTTCTGAGTCTCACCCAGCTTCACGTTCGCCCCAGGGGAATGGTAAATTGCATGTGAGGTGGTCACAAGGGCCACAAATCTTCTCTGAAGGTCTCTGTTCTTTTCATACACACACGAAAAAATTCACAGCAGTCTTCATGTGGATTTTAAGCTTTGTGATGAAGATTCAACACAGCCCTGTACAATCTAATGCCAAGCTTTTGGGACGGGGCTGTAATGGAGCAATAAAGCTCATCTCGACCTTCAATTCTTTGCTAAGTTTAAAGGAGATGGTCAGATCAGGGATTTCTTTCAGCACGCTCTAGAATTGTGTGGGGGATCTAATGTACGGTCCAGATGTGCCCCCCTTTCCTTGATGCTGAGCAGTCGATGGATGATCTAGGGTTTGACTTTAGACTCACCAGTGACAGAAGTTTTGGTGCACAGAAAATAAGCAACCTGATGCATATTAAAAAACAGCTATAGGTTTGTTCCAGCAGATAGTAATGATTTGTCTATTTTAGGGCTAGGTTTGCAAGTGTAGAGCAAACGTTTTGTTCTGTAAAGTTCGGAGCAAGACGCTGGCTCAAAATAATAACAGTATTTGGAGCCATGTGATTATTTTATTCAGAGTTTTTTTGCAATTAACCTCGTCCCTAAAGGTCTTTCTGTTTTGATGAGGTTATTTTCATATGGTGCAAGTTGAAAGGGGGCTGAGACAGCTACACATATGTATTATAATCATATTTGAGCCATTTTTGTGCTTCATCTGTTTAATGTCATCTGCGCTGCCAAAGTAGCTAAGCTCCTTCAGGGCAAAAGTGCGTAATGGGAACTGACTTTCCTGATTTACTGTCTGTGTATGCAGCTATGTAAGTGAGGCATTGCTGGATCGGTCTGAGCTCTTCTATCCTTATTACTCAATTACCGTTACTTTTACAACTGAATGTTAACCTTATGATAACCATTAGCTGTTGTCAGTTGTTGCATGTATACAACAGTCTCTGTAGCTGTTTAGATGGAACTAAATTGGAATTTGGTTCTGAATTAAAATCCAGACTTGGATTTACCCAGCACTTTGGAAGAGCTGTGAGGCCACAAGCAAGAAGGTTTAATCTGGTAAGTAGTTGGGGTGAGGCAGGTCCTTCCTCGCTGTTGGATTCAGACCATTTCTTGGGACATGGAGGCAGATACTACTCACATACGGCTGCTGCTCCAACCTGTAGTTTCCAGGTCTGGATCCCTTTCACATATATGTGATCAAGCTGCGAATGTGGAGTTAGGTCCAGCCTCCTGGAAAAGATGCGTGGAGGGGGGTGTGGAGGGGGAGTTTGCATCATATGTTCTGCTTTAGACTTTTTCACTTGTCAATTAATAAAAAAATGTAAAAATCTTCCTCCAGAAGTGCCTACGTCCCAAAGTCGCAAGTGATGGATAACAAGAGGCTGGAGTTATGGGATGCTGGTGTCTTGAGATGGATAGGCCTCTACTTGTTGTCCTGCTTCGTGAAGCCATCCAGAAACTTGCTTCATCCTGAGGCTGCCTGGGGTAAAAAAGTTCTGGAGTGGGAGGGAAGAAGGTTTAATTTTGCTCCCCGACCTGTGCAAAAGAGCTGTATTTGCCCCTGCCGGCACCATGAGTTCCTTTCCCATCACCTCTGCATTCCCCTCCATCTCATTTGCTGCTAAGGGATCATTGACGATATGCTGTCATACTTCAAAAACATGTCACAGAAATTAATTTCTTAGGTCCTTCTCATTTTCCTTCATGTTCCTTCAGTACATAGAGACATTTAATGACCTAGAACTCTAATTGAAGCAATTACTTTAACATGGAGGCAATCGCAGGTTCTAGCACCCTCCCAGAAAGGGTCTTAGTGCATTTGCTTAATGCTTTTAATTACAGCTGTTAATATGGCAGGCTGATAAGACGTTTGACAGCTTCTGTTTGGGTTGGGATGTTCATCAAATGCTCAAGACGTGCTTGGAAGAAGCAACCTGCATGGGAAGCAGTGTTACCTAGTCAAAACTGTATCCCAGGGCATTGTATCAAATTAAAACAATTTTTTTCTTCTCTTTTCAATAGGGAGTTTTTCCTCCTTCACCTCCCAGTGTGAATGTGGATGTATGAGCAATGAACAGCAATGGGAAAGGAAATGCAGAGAAACCACACAACGATTTACTGGGGCTTTAGCAAAATATTATCATTCTTAATGTTTGTCGGCATGTGGCAATTTTCTTTGAACCAGGGATAGTTTAAATTCCTTCTTGCTTTGAAGACTTAATTTTCTCCCATAAAGATTATGGAGACTGTCTTGGATAATTTTAGGACTTAGGCACACTATTTGCTGAGCTCATGCATGTTGTGCACCATGTATATTTTAGTTGCCACCTGCCAGCTAGTGTCCACATTTTCCCAAAGTCTAGAGGTCATGGACAAATCCTGAGCAAAGCCATTTGCTATGGCCCGGACCCTGCGTTGGATGTGCACGGCCTGAGCTCCCGGCACGCAAGCAGACACAGCTCAGCACCACTTGTTAAATAACATTTAACAAGTTAAATATTAATTAAATGTTAAATAACATTTAACAAGTCCCAGCCTTGCACACTGTGACACCTGCAGATAACTCTGCAGAGGGCCATGGGCCAGATACACGCATGTCCGATGGAGAACCCCTCCAAGCTCAGTGCTTCAGGTCGGTAGGCGAGCGAGGTATGAATCTAAAGAAATGTCTCAGTTACTCTGAAAACAGCTGGCCAGGACTTCGCCCACTCTCTGGTTTGGCCAATGCAGAATGGACAAGAAACATTTGGAGGTGACATGAGAAATCACCATGCCCAGCCCTGGGGACTGTTACTAAGGAGAAGATGGGGATGAGGCGTGAGGAAAGCATGTCAGTGTAAAGTATACAGCTCTTTGGTTAGGAGGGGAACACACTGAGAAGGACTACTAGATGAAGCCCAAGGCAGACAAATTCAAAATAAAGCCTGTAGACATAGCAGTCATTGTACAGTATTTCTGAATGACTGTTGTGTCCGTGTTTGTCTGCAGACGGTTAAGTAGAAAGATTGTTGTCTTTACTTGCACACATTCCCTCGCCCTGAGTTAACTTCCTTGGGCAGAAGAGTGCCCAGAAATAAACTGTCATAACCACTGAGTTAAACTGCCAAGGGATGGTGAAGTGTCCAGCTCCGACGTCTTCAATCAAGACTGGTTCCCTTCTTTGAAGATATGCTTTCACCAAGCACAAGTTGTACCTCAGTCAGGCACCAGTTACTGGACTTGATGCGGATGAAATCTAATGGCCCATGAAATAAAGGTCAGCAGAAAAAAGGTTATTGAATGGTTTCTTCTGGTTTCAAGTATATGAATCTGCAAAAGGTTGGCAACTCGTACCCAGTGTCATGGTGTTTTTCATGGTATCCTTTGATAACGGGATTAGGAAGTACCAATATTAGTTCAAAAAAGCTGCTAAAAAGTCTCTGGCATTTGGTCATTACTAGCCTTCATTTGCTATTGATTGGTGTCTGCACCGGAGCCGGTAATCCAGCGCAGGGAGGCATCCATGGCAGCTGCAGATACGTCGAAGATCGATACGGAGGCTGGCCGAAGGGATGCTGCTTGGCGCTACTCTCACTGGTGCTCATGATGGGAGATTAATGCTTGCTGTGGGGTGTTTTAATGAGAAGCTAGTCCTGGTTTTTGTTTTTCAGCAGATTATTCCACCAAGCAGTTTGGCAGCATTCTCATTTCTCAAAACAGAGGATTCGCCATTTTGCTTCTCCTGAAGCATTTACTGTCAGAAGCAACTGCCCCGCATGGAACAGTGCTCCTGAAGCATGAATATTTCATGGGACTGGTTGTGGGGAGATTACTTATGGTTGAGTTTTCATGGCCAAAAGCTAGATTTTTGTGACTATCAGCACTTCTTTGGTAATTTAAAATTTACTTGAAAAGAAAAAGAAGCAAACCGAGGCTGTACGGGTACAACCAAGGTCTTGCACTCTTACAAATGCCACGATAAAAGTATATTGGTTCATGAGAATACTTTGAAATATTTAAGAGAGCATCAGCAGGACATATATACACATGTATATGTATAAAACTAGCATTTCGTGAAGTGTGTAGGAAGGAGAACATTTGGGAGTCAGCACATTTCTTACCAACTGCATTAAGTGCACCCAAGGGTGAATTATTTTTTTTTAATGTGGATTTTTCTTTAGAACTACCCCCTGCAGTGCTTTGGATTTCTGGACATGAACAATAACAACAAGCTTTACAAACATACAAGTCACAAAACCGCCGTCGATGTGAAGAAGACACTGAGCCTGCCCAGCCCCTGCTTGCGCGGCTGCCGCTGCCCCGCCAGCCCATTCCTCCAGACACAGACTGGGGAAGGCTGGTCTCAAAGAGCTGAGATCTCTCCTCAAAACAGTCAGGCCTGGCTGGACCTGGCGCTGGGACAGCTGGGGGCTTTTCGTGCTGCTTCCACAAGCTGTCCCACTGTACCACCCCCATGGTCTGCCCCCAGCAAGAGGTATTTATGTCTGAACTTTCAAGGCAAGAGTTCCTATTTAATGGGAGGTACCCTCTTTGTGTGAAAATCGGTTTGAAACATCCCTGGGCTTGAGTAGTGCAGAAAGGTTTGACAAAATATTTGAACTATGTTTAGTGCCTTGGCTATATCAGTCTTGTCAGAAACATAACCATTTTGATAAAGCTCTATTTCGGAGAAATTTCTCAGCTCCCTCTTTACTCCCCACACAGAATAATTAATAAAACAGGAACATGGAACACTACACTGGCATCCCAAACAAGCGCTCTCCCTTGCTGCGACGATAGCTTCTCTCAGTCTCTCCTGTTTGGATTATTCCACTTCCAGAAATCATCAGTCACATTTTTCAGGAACTTGGATCAGATCTGGCCTGAAAGGGCAACCAAGGAATCCGTCAGAAAACACGGGGAAAATGATCTGCCGGTTTTGTCCTAGGGTAGGACAGTTGAATAGCAATTTTCTCTCTCAGTCGCGCACCGGCAGGAGTCCTGGTGGCCACTGCTGAGAGGTGCCATGAAAACAGCCCGTCTGGCTTCTTCTGCCTTGCGTCGGCAGCAAGCCAAGCTCAAGCTATTTTTTCCCCTCTGCCTCTCACTGCCAGGGTATTTTGCCTTACGTTAACTAGTCAATGTCCTGGCCCGATCTTGGCCAGGTGTGTCTCCACTCCTTGCATCATATTTGGGATGGGAACCCCTGCCTAGGCATCATGGTCCTCCAAAAGCTTGCAGAAGTGACCCCGAGATCTTCCTGACCTTTGCTGCATTTGCTCATTTCCTTCTCAGCTCTCTTCCTATTGCTTTTCAAATTAAGGTGCACAGGAAACCAGAGCAGTTTCTGATCTCTCCTCCACCTAAAAAATTAGAACATCAAAACCAGTTTTACCAGCAATAAACGAAGCTACTTTGAAAAGTGAGGCAAAGGGATCTATCTGGAGTCAGTAAGACATTGTTAGGATCTCTTTGATCGGGAGCCTTAAATGAAAATTATCAAATGGCGCTTTAAAACATACACCCTTTTGTTTGATTAGCCTGCTGCAGATAACCTTTATTAAACCTGATCTAAAATTACAGCCATGCACTGGTGGTTCTTTGATGCCGTGGCTGTTTCATTTCCTGTTTATACTATGATACACGTTGCACTAGGAGATAAAGCACTTCTGAAGGATATTAAGACATGAAAGTCCCTTGGCTATTTGCTGGCACTGTTTTGATGTTTTCTTGCTCTCTAGAAATTAGCATATCCTTTTCAAAGACTGCCTCTGATGAGAGTAATCCTTTGCCATGATGTATTTGCTAAAAGTCATAAATGATAGTATATTGTGTAAAGAAATGACACATAAAAGGGACGATGCTAGATTATTGATAATGAGGCAACTTGTGCAACTCTGCTTTTGGCTTTTATAAAACACATTTTTGACACCATAAATACATTGAGCTTATATTAATGAGGATTTAATACTTCTGAGATTTTAGAAACTTGCTTAGAACAACTTTTCAAAAGATGGGTCTTTTTGGGAAGTTTAATGTTTTCACTAATTTTGATAAGATAGTCTGTTAAGCACGTTTTGCTGCCTTCATAATGAGGAATGATGGAAGGGTTTTTAGCATGGCTTTGCCAGAATTAAACTGTGCTGGAAAATTTATTTTATTGATGTGTGTAGTGTCTATTGCCATAGAAACAAGGTAGCTTAATTATAGAAATTTGCAACAAAATGTTACCTTTCAGAAAACAGAACTTTGACACACATAAAAGCAGAACGTAAGGATCTGATATCTGAAGGTGTAAATAAGTATTGCTCCATGGAAGCTTTGAAGTGACATTGATTTACATCACCAAAAGATCTGTCTCCTGTTGTCACTAACAACTGACCTGAGCATTTGCACTGAAGAGAAAGCCATGCCTGGATGACCTAGAAAATAAGGCCCAGGGTGTTGGGATGATAGTGGGATGAGGAAGAGCAACGAGGCCTTGGAGATCTTAACTAGTCTCCTTTCAAAGGCACTTTTTCAGGGCTTTTCAAAGTGCTTTGGATGACATGGTCTCAGTTAAACTATAAAATTCCTGTAACTGTATGAAAATCGGCGTAATATTTACTGAGTTTCATTTGCACAAACACTCTCCCATCGCTCTCACTAGCTGGACGCGTGGAAGCACAGGAAGATCTGGACTCTGACAGAGGAGACGTGGGTCAGGCACGGTGGCGTTGCTGGCTCCGTGCAGTCGGTGACTTCGGTGGAGTGTGATAAAGATTTACACTTTGCTTTACATAAAGTGCTTTCTGTAGACAGATGCAGAGAGCTGAATTTTATATTTTTCAAACTGGGTGACCTGAGTTACATACCTGAGGCTGTGTGTAATGCACCTGAGGATGAGGATTTTGCTACCTAAATTAGTAAACAGAATTTGCAGTGACTCTGAATACCTGAACTCACCCTTCTAAAAATCCAGTCCTTTATCTGTACATCTTAACGTGGAGCTGAGCCCTCACCTTAGATATCCCAGGTTGATAATCCTGCCCTCAGGAACCAAAGATCTCATCTGATATCCACGGAAATCAATGGAACAATTGGCTGTGGGTGGCTGCTCCAAGGAGCAGCCTTTATTAGCCTTATTCCCTGAAGGGAATAAAGGTCACAGCCAGCCTTGCAAAGCAGAGGTACAGCCCTGCTGTCACCAGTACCTTTCCCACTGTTTCCTTTCCAGTAGGTACCAGCATCGACCATTTACAGTCGCAACCACGCTCACCTGCACAGGGCACTATTATTCATCTCTGTGCATCCTGCTAGCTTGGGGCAGGAGCTGGATTTTTATTAGTTCAGGTAGACTGCAGTGGGAGATGAGAGGAAGAGAAGAAGGAGCAATTGGAAAGGCAAAGACAAATTATACCTCCAGTGATGAAAGCCACCTTGACTGCAGTGAGGCTAAGACATTGCCAAGATGATTGCCAGTTAAGCATGCATTAAGCAAATATCTCTCCTTCCTTCCAGCTAGGCCTCCAGTGGAATTGCCTTCTCCTACAATTTACTGGATTGAAAGTGCCAAGAGTGACAAAATTACTTTTTTAATGGCTGCAAAAAAATCACAAACAGTTGACAATTCAAGAGAAAAAGACTTCTAAAAAATTAATAGTGTTTTTTTTCTGTATCCTTATCAGAAAGTCTTTCAACTTCCCTCTTGGAAAGCAGACATGAGGAAGGTGCTGGGAAAAGGATTTCTGCACGGGCACCTGCTGTTATTACTGCAAGCAGTGCCAGGGAGCAAAACCATTTAGGATTAGTCCCTAAGAAATGGTGATTATCAAGACTTCTTTCTGCAGGACCTTTGCTCATTGGCCTACATGCCACCCAGTAAATGGATTTGCAAGACTCCAGCCAGCTGCTTGGAGAATAAGTCCCATTCTAGTGCTTTACCATATGCCATATAGTATTCATAGCAATGAGCATGACTCATAAGATCAGCTCACGCCTATATAAGGTTTTCTGCAAATTTGGGGTGATTCAACTAAAAGTAATACAAGCAAGGCTCATACTGAGCTCATATTCTAACCAAAATAAAAAGGGGTGAAGAAAGGCAATGAGCAGAAAGCAGAGGATGTCCTCAAAGCCAAAGGACTTGGTCTCTCTTGGAGGTCCTTGACAGACTCCTGCCATTGTCCTGTGAACCATCCACAGGCCTCCATGGGTCCAAGTCAGAGGAACCAGGCGCTGCTCTGGAATCTATCTCTGCCTGGCTCAGCCGGCCCAAAAGGCAGCTGTGAGTGAGGCCGGACACTCCCTGCAATAACGGCTCCTTCCAAGCGCCTCTCGGCCCTGCCAGGAAGCGAGAGGTGGCCAAGTGCTCTCGCCTGCCAGGATGTCACAAGACTGGTGAGTCATGGGAGGATCACAAAGTGTTGTTCTCATAATGGAGCATAATAACAGCCGGTGTCAAGGTAAAAGCACCTGTAAATGAGACTGTACATAACTTTACAGCCTTGCAATAACACTGCTGGGCAACTCAGGCTCACAGGGCTCTGCTCTCGGTGCATCCGTGTTAGGTCTTGTTCCCTGCGGTGGCTTTGGGGCTCATGTGCCATTGCCACAAGGGTGTTATTTGTAGGACAGTGATGCCTGGACTCCGATATCCAGGCAGATAACATGCTCCCTCCTCTCCTTGAAGGCCAAGCTGTGAGCCCCGTGCATTACAGCAAAGTTGCCAGCGAGGAAGCACAGATTTTCTGCCCGGACCATCAGCAGCAAAACCACTGTAACCCAGACTGCTGCGGAGTGATGTATCCACAGGATCCATCCAGCACAGCAGTGACCTGTCTGAAATTCATAGTCCAAATTGAGATCGGCTACGTGATGGACCACAGCTGGCAGCTCTGAATGGAGACTGCTCAGCCCTGATGGCCAGGCATGGAGGAGACCTTGCTGCCCACAGCACACCGTGCTTTTTGGGGTGAGAAAGGGGATGCAGCTCGTGTTCTTGTGTTGCTGTCACTGATGGACCCTTCTTGGCCTGCCAGCCATTGCATGTTGACTCCAAAATGTCAGAACCCCCTTTCCATCTGTGGCCTTGGAGACTGTGGGCCTTCCTGGGTCTCCAGCACTTCTGCATCTACTCTCCCAGGCTGCTGGTTTCACTCCAGACCCCGTGCAGGGTGTCCCCTGGCCAGCTGCGCTTCTACATGGCAAAACTCCTCCTTCCTTCCGTCAGCAAATCCTTCTGTCCTCCCCATCCTACAGCTTCAGGGGAATTTCTCTTCTCTTTCCTGACATACAAGTAACTCACCCAAGCACTGCCACTTTTACCTCTTCCCTGCCAGCCAGGCAGGAGGCCCATAAACAGCAATAAGACCTCACCAAATAACTCCGTCTCTAAAACTGCCTGTTAAAGTGCCTGGGGGAGGACATCTGCTCACCTGTAGATTTTGCTGCCCATTTACTGCAGCTGAGGATGCCCTTCGCTCCTCCCCGACGTGCTCAAGGCTGTATCCCAGGCATCAGGACACTACATGAGATTTGGTCCAAAATGTGACCTTACCCCTTGGAGTTCCTCCAAACTCACACCCAGCATACACCCTCGCCCTTTGTTTGTCTCCTGAGCGTTGTTACCATTCAATAATGATCTCAGAGGTGCTAAGCTGATAATCATCTACCTCAGCTACTCCGCACACTTTGTCAGGCACATTGGTAATGAAAACATAAAGTGTAAAGATATCCCCTTCCCACGGTAATGGAAAACCTGAGTGAAGATTGACGTTAGAAACAAGATAGGTGGATGGAGAAGCCAAGTAAAAAGGAATAACATCTGGTTCCGTTTTTCTTTGTGAAATTATCTCACACTGACCAAGCAGTACCTTCTCTGAAGTATATAAACGTTGAAGACACACACACATGGTTGTTATCAAATGGTATTGTGCAAAATTAAATTGGCTACTTTATGGTGAAATGGAGAAGGAAAGCAGGCATTTCAAACACATGCATGTCTCTCAGCGAGGTCTGGAAGCGATCACGATGCAAGGATGGCTACTTTAAAATATCTACAAATAGTTAGGGCCATTCTGTGAGATGAATAAGCTGGGGCTGAATTTAATAAAGTTATCAAGGCCATAATAATACAGGGGCCAGTGCCTGAAACTAATAAGTGGTTTGGTGAGCATGAGATAGTTCATATGTGCAAAGCATTCCTCCAACGCTGACTTGCAAAGGTAAAACACCACGCCAAATTCCTCTAACTTCACCAAGATGTGCTGAACGTCTGCCCTTTGGCCAGGCTTAGCCAGCTGGACTGCAGGGGACATTCAACACATTTTTGTCTATGGGGTAGTCACGAGCTTGGCATGTCCTTCACTGAATATAGCTGGTAAGTCCCCCACGGCAGGCACGTGCTTGTCCTTAGCACATGTGCTCTCCATGCCTGTTGGTAGCACATTTGTGGTTTAAGAAAAGAATCAAAAAAATCTTCACCAGAAACAATCTGGAACGTCAAAATTTTATCTAATGTTTTTCATCAGTAGCTTCAGAGCAGGTTCCTCAGGGCTCCAGCCTCACCGCCTGTCCCCAGCCAGCACTGTGGGACCTCACTGGTCCTTGGAGCTGGGCAGGACACGAGGCCGCCACGCCAGCAGCTGAACGTGGGTGTGGAGGAACGTTCTCCTTTGCGTTTTCCAAAAACGAAATTTTCCATTTGTGGAAAATTCCACATCTCTGAATTTTTTTTTCTAATTCAGAGGAATATCTTAGATATGAGATATTTTCTCTGTACTGGAAGTTCCCGTTACTGCACATGTCGAGAAGAAAGTGTTCAGTTTTTCCAGCAGACCGGTGGCACAGCAGGAAAGAGGGCTTGGTTTTTCCCGAATTCCACTCCAGAGCTCTGTTCATTGAGCCATTGCAAGACTTTTGTTTGGATAAACCTATCTTTCCCACAGAGCTGCAAACCTGGGCAAAGGGTGAAGTAACAGCCTTTTTTCTTTTTTTTTTTTTCTTTTTCATTTTAGCTTCAGAAGCAGAGGCCCAAGACCAGGGTTGGGGCTGGCTTCAGGGAATGCAATTCTTGTTCCTTTGAAAATTCTCGTTCTGCCAGTCGGGAGTTTTGTTCAGCATTTCCCTTCCCGGTTGGTATTGTGAGGCTGAACTTTCTCAAGGTGTTGACTGTGCAGAAAGAAGAAAAGAGAAGGGCAGATTTCATCTAGCTTGGATTTACCTGGGGAGTGATTTTCTTCCAGAGATCCTAATCTGAAACCGCTTCTTCCCGCTCCCCCTGGTAGTAGTTTACAACCTCTGACGTACGCAGGGATGGACTGTGAATCTGTTAGCATCAATGGGGCTGGCCAAGTACCTGAGGAAGAGGTGGACTGGCATTTTGGCTCATGTTACTAAGAATCAAGTTTATTACAGCCATGGCTATACCTCAGCACTGTGCTGGGCATTGCACTCTACCCTGAAAATCACAGCATTCATGTAAAAAACAGGCAGAATCTACTCATATATCACCAATTTTACCAGGGTAAAGGAGTCTAGCTGAGCTTCTGGACATCTGCTGGAGCTGGTTGTGTTGCAATTAGTTTTAAAACTCTCCCCTACAGCTCCATGAAAACGTAGGAGAGGCGGCTGCAGACATGTTGTTTGGAGGGAACGGTTACTGAGAAGACTTTCAAATTGACTTGGGAAACATAACTCTGAGCCCCAAGTTTCAATGGAAATGCAGTAAAGAAAACCTCAAAAAGCAAACTACAAGCTCCTCTCCCAGATTTCCTTTTCCTTTCATGGTGTGAATTAGAGAATATGAACTTAGTGGAAATGCAAGCATCTAAGAATAGCTTTGATTTTCCTAAACATTTACAATTCTGTTTTATGTACATCGTCAGAAAAAGAGCAAGGAAATACAAAATGTAAATCTTTAAATGAACCTGAATACCAAGGAGACTTTACATATCTGCTTGTAACAAATGGGATGTTGCAGCTAAATCTCAAACAGGGGAATCAGAGAGTTTCAATAGCCGTGGATGCATGGAGTATAATCAGACACGGGATGTCTTGTGTAGGATCCTTCTTTCCCTCCCTCCTTCCCTCCCTCCCTCCCCTCCCTTGCAGGTTAAGGAAACTGTTGTGACTTGCTATAGGTTTTGCTGCCTGCCATTCGGTTTGGTTTCATGGCTCGCAGAGCCAGAATCCAGTCTCCATTTCAGAGAGCAGCAACAATGTGCTAAGCTGGTCATCAAAATCACGCCGGGCAAAGGGGCTGAGGGGTCACCCTCGCCACTCTGGGATGCACAATGGGTACTGTCCCCATTAAGTGAGCAGCATGCAAGGTCTAATGAACCCAGAAGCCACGGATCTGAAACCACCTCCAGACGCAGGAGATTTGCAGGAATTCTAGAGAGCCTGTTGGGCATCCTTGCTACAAAGTCACATTTACAACAGGGATATTGTTCTCTGTTGTACGGCAAGGCTGAGAGAAAAGTTGAATTTGGGAGAAGATATTACCCCTTTCCTCAGCAGGACAGCCCTGATAGAGCAGAAAGCATTAAGAAAGCAATTTTAAAAACATAATGCTCAGGAAGCACCTAATTTTACTACCAGCTGAGTGTTAAATTAATTGTGTGCAAGCTGAACGTGGCACGAGATGGAAATGTCAGGCTTTAAAGTGTCTATGCTTTCCTAAGAGCGGTGTTGTTTCTTGGTTGAAAGCAAGGAGCGTATCTCATGGAAAGCATCAGGTGATCAGCAGAATGATATCATGACGGATTAGCCCAGCACATACTTGCCTGGAAATGCTCAGTTGCTAGAGGTCAGGAGCAGGTTATAACTCTCTCCAACACTGAGTTATGAGCATGTGTTACCGTCGGTCTGTAAGGAGAGGTTGCTTTTCAGAGCAGGAAGGAGGCTGCCTACAGATGGGTAGGATGATGATTCACTTGTCTCAGCAGACTGAGGAAACACATATTAGTGAAATCTTGGATACCGCAGAGCCTGATAAGTGTTACCACTCCCATTTTCTCACTAGGTAAACCGAGGTCAGAGATGCTTTTTGACTTGCCCAAGGTCATGCATTAAATTAGTGGTAGAGCCAGAAACAAGACCTAAAAGACCCTGGTTCCTTTCATTGCCACAGTGTTTTCAATTGCAGATGCAGAAATGTTGCAGGCCTGTTGTTCAAAAAGAACCCATTACTGTCTGCAGGACTTGTATCAACCTCGAGAGAGATCTAATAGCCCCGTGGTGAAAAGGCATCCCAGAACAGCTGCCTGCCTGCTAACTGGTTTTTGGGCTGTGATCTCTTCAGTAGCATCGCTCCTGGTTCCCACTGAACACTCTTAATTTAGATTGATGGAGCCATTCTGCAAAGCAAGAAACTTTCACTTACAGATACACAACTTCTGTACTTGTTCAAAACAGCCAGAAATGTTATTTATACCAAATTTACAGCTCAACGTTAACAGCTGTTAAAGCCCCGCCCTGCCTGCTCCTTCCATCTTTATTTCTTTTTTCTTCTTTTTTTTAATTTTTTTTCTCTTTTCTGGTCAGGATCTTGTTCTGGAAACACCCCAGATTGTAACAGTTTTACTTGTACTGTATTACTTGGCTTTGTTCATCTACTGATGAAGTGCCAGCCCTGAAGTACTGCCAGATGAAAGTAGGCATCTTATAGCACTGTATCACAGAATCACAGAATGGTAGGGGTTGGAAGGACCTCTGGAAGGGAACTTTCCTGAGATTAGTTGCTAGTTGAGTCACCATGCAAGTGTTCCCAACACACAGCAGGTCTCTGCCCAAATAGGCCTATGGTGGGAAGGTGCCTGAAGGTCTGATGTGTGGCATCTGTCAAAACCCAGGGCTGGACCTGCTGTAGCCGAGCATCTGAGCAAATGAGCAGCAGCAAAATTTCAGGTGAACCCAACCACTGCAGTCACCATGGCTTATGTTTGGGGTGATTCAGGTTCTCAAGCAACTCCACCTACTGCATGAAGCGGCAACACAGCCCGGGAAAGGAAGAAATCCAGCCACCATCTACTCAGCTCTTTGTCCCACTGCAGACAACACTTGCCTTACAGCTAATCTGAAGTCCAAACTAGGGGTGGTTCAGTTCTCAGGCCCAGATTCACTACAAAGATCTGAGCCTTGATGAGTCTTGATGAACATTTTAACTAAGTTGGCCCAAATTCCAAGTTCATAACAGAACACAAATCCAGGCACTTTCATGTGGTCTGAGGTTTTGTAAAGAAAGGTTCATTTGGCTGTCAAGTCGACTTTGGGTTTGGCTGTGTCTCCTGGGTCACTCCAGCCTGCGAGGGCTGATGTGGGCTGGCCCAAGCCCTGCCCTTGCTGTCACAGCTGGGGAGAGATCAGCTTTTGTCACTGCGAATTGTAGAGAAGGAAGAAAACAGTGGGCTACTGATATAATTAACTCTTTACAGGCTGCACGGCGATCTGCTAGTCCTTCCACAAATTTAATCCTGTGATCACCTTCTACAGACCACACCTCTACAACAACAGAATTTAAGCAAGCAGTTCACCTGCATGTTTTTCTCGGTTTCAAGTGATTTTAACAGTTTAACTTGCATCTTGGTAAGACTATGATTGACGGAATTATTACTTTAAAAATCTTACTGCCGGTGCTTTCTCTCATTATCTTCTGTTGCAGAGATTTCAACGTGTATGTGCGATACCTTAGCAAAGAAAAGGGAAATTTTTGCCTGGATAAACATGATGGACAGCAAGTGAAAGTGAGCTCCTGCAAAGGGAAGTCCTTCGGGTACTTGTGCATGTCACTGTAGTAGCACGCCAGCTTGCTGACCAGAAATTAGCTTGGTTGAAGTCTGGCTCAGCAGATCAAACTACAAAGGCACACATTTTTGAGGGACTTCTTTCTTGCAGAATATGTAAGAAGCCTTTTTAGGAGCGATTGCTTAAGTCCCTCCTGTGATCTCACACAGTAGACCTAAAAAGTAGATTAAGAAAAGTAATAAGCTAAAGGAAAAAAACACAGAGCTTTGCTCATTTATTTTATATATTAAGGGGAACACTGACCTTTGAGATCTCTTTTCTCCCTAGTATTCATGGTGATGAATAGAATGTATTCTGACTTTAAATGAAACAGAGTGCTTTGAAAAGACAGAAAATTAGCAACATATGGGCAAAAGGACCCAAAGAGATGAGAAAAAAGGAGGGGGAAGAAAATGACTGAAAGAAAGTTTCAGATGTTGCTGTGATCCCGCAGCAGAATATTTTAATGTTACTGCTATTAGAGGAGGTCAGGCCCCCTTTGGACATCCCCCTTGCATCACACGTGGTGAGGCCTTTCTGTGTGCAATCAAAGCAGAAACTACCCTCCCTTCACTGCAAATGCTCCTTGCTCTGCTGGGCCAGAGGATGCCACAGAGGCAAAGGACGGCAGGATTTTACAGACAAGGTCATTTTTCTCCTCCCTATCCCCTTGCTGCTGCAAACTAGAGGTGCTCTATAATGTAAGATACAATCTTCCCTTCCAGATTCCCAGGCAGCCCTGGAGTCCTTTGGTTTCGGTCCCTCGTGCTTACCCTCAGGCTCACCTCCGCTCTGCCCGGGGCAGGACTCAGACGTGAGGCAGAACACCTTGCGTGCTGCCCCTGGACACCCCCGGACACCTGCACAGTGCGGAGCAGCCACCAGGTCACCACAAGCTTCCCCAGCGAGAAGCTGTACAAAATCGTACCCCAAAAGTGCAGCGACAGTCCTATCAGCCGGGCACCACCGTCGTTCGCAGCTGCTTTTTCCACAGCCAAGCACCTTCTCACGTGCTTTACCCTCTCCACAATGCACCTGCACCAGAGACAGGGCTTTCTTTGGACTCACCATTGCACTGACACAAGCATAATCTTATTTCAATGAAATAAAATCGATATCAACAACAAAAAAAATTGTATTGCCATTTATATTCCTACCATAACTTTTTCTTCACTTGTTTGGGTTTTTTTTTTTTGGGGGGGGGGGGGGGGGTGGTGGTTAGAATTTCCTTGGTTTTCACTAAATTATATCTGAAAAGTTCAATTTCTAAAGGAGGAGAGAGTGCACTTGGTAAGAAGTAGGTGGTGAAAAATAGTTTATGTCACAGACAAACACTATTTATCTGAGATTTTTTGATGGCTGGGAATCTTCATCAAATCAGGAATAGGCTAAAGCAGAGGTCAGAGTACCAAACTGTTCACAGCTAACTTTGTGTAATCGTTTAAGCATCTTATTAATTGATTCAATATTCTTAATTAAATTCCCAAATACTCCCATTTTAATTAAGTTTTGATGCAAGCCGACCAGAGCAAGGAAACTTGGAGTTAAGACTAGCAGCTTCACCCCTAGCTCTGCTGCAGCATGTGTCTCTAGAAAGGCCATGTGCTGATATGAAATACCTCCAACGGAGGGGTAATTAGAGCAGACGAAGCCGACCTGGCTGAAACCAGGACACCATGGCTGTCAGTTCTGCAGTGGCATTGGGAAGTGCCACATTTATACAGCATGCAGACAGCTCTGAGAGACAAAGTGTTGTTTTCTTCCCAAGCAAAACCAAATCTGGGTAAAATTAACATTCTATCCTGCTAGTATATTTAGTCCAGATCCAAGTCTGCTTATTTTTTCCATTCTGTCTCTGTCATTTTACCTCATTCCTCTCTCAGCTGCAAAAAGAAGGAAAAAAAAAAAAGTCTTCTGCTGTTGCACAAGCATGAAAACTGTTCTGTGCTCCTCACAATGGCCATAAGTCTGTGTATCCTCTGCACACCCTGTAATATATATTACACAACCATACTTAGGTATTTGCACAGACCTGCTATTACTTTGCTCCCCCCCCCCCATATTTTGGACTGCCTAGTTAAAGATCACTTTGGGGCTTTGCCTCTCCTCTTGGCCATTGATAGGCTTTGCTTTTGCATAGGATGCACAAATATTTCTCAAAAAGCTTTTTTTTTTTGTAAATGCTGCTGCTTCTTTCCAGAGCAGCACATGCTTAAATGAGCAAGAGTCTTAAAAGCAATGAAGTAAATAAGAAGCTCGCAACTGAAATATTCTATCCTACAGCTTTTCCAGTAACAGCTGTGGCCCAGTTTGAGGAGGGACAGGAGAGAAATTAAGCCCCTATTGGCTTTGGCTTCTCTGCTAGGTCTGGCTGCTAAGGAGCCACTTTGTGTGAGGTTGTTAATGGCTCGTGGATTATGGAAATCCTTTAGCAAGTGGGGTCTCTGAGCAGCCCCGCGTCTTGGGCATTTTTCAAAGAGGAAGTCAAACTCCTAGGATGGGGTTTGAAATGATGGATGCCAGGGCCAGTGAAACACAAACTCTTCTAAACTTTGGTGGGACATGTAATGATTTGAACATCACTGGCTTTTGCAGAACTAAAACTTGTTTTACCTTGCTTTACTACAGGCAGCTCCACCTGCTTCCTGGTGCATAGGAAGAAAGCCCACCTCAACTTCTTATCCAAACTCTCCCAGATATGCGTGCTTGGGATAAAAAGAATGAAGGGAAAAACAACACCCAGAGGTCACATAGTGCCCTCAGACCAGTATCGTCCAGGGCGAAGGTCTGGTGCTCCCAATTCCAGCTGGTCTCAGCAGGGAGGACACCTGCAGTCCAAGAACATTGGGCCATAAACCTGACCATAAAATGGCATCCTGAGCCCTGTGCTGTCCTCTCCGCCTGCCTCAGCAACGGTAACCTTCAAGCCTCTCCCAAGCTGCCGTTAGATAACTCATTTGCAGGCAGTTAATGAGCTGGACCCCGACTCTTCCCACAGTCCTGCTCATGTAACCTCACACAACAGATCTGCAGGTGATGGCCATGATTCCCCTCTCAGGCTCAGATATAAAACCAGAGCGCTGCACTCTACCTTTCCTCCACCAGATTCTCCTCTGCCTGTTAAGTCTCGCCTTGTGGGCCAGAAGGCTTAGGGAGAGCGAGCGCCCAAGCCCAATGGTGCCCTCGTCTGGCTGAGGCTCTCGTGCGATAAATATCCACTGCAAGTATTCATCCTCATCTTCATCTCCACACCAGGCACTACCAGGAACAACGGACACAAACCCCAGCTGGTCTGGGAGGTGGTTATGCATCATGTCCAAGGTGGGCCGGCCCCGCAGAAGCCTTTTTCCACCCATGCCGCTGGCTGCTTTCCCGGCTCTCCACTCCACGCCGTGCAGCACATGGAGCATGTAGCCCTAAGAGCAAAGTCCTCAGGTAATGATTTTTAGGGTCAGATCAACTCTGCCCTTTCCTTCCCAGCGGGCATCAGGATGAGCCCCACTGCCGAGAGCAGGGCCGGTGGGCAGGGCACGCCCGCCAGCATCTGCCGGCTGTGGGTCTGAAGTGACATCATGCGTTTGTGGTTTTTTGTGCCTTTTTTTTTTTTTTTTTTTTTTCAAAATCCACTCTTGTGGTTCCTTCCACCGATTTTGCTTGAAGAGATAAGACTGGTTTTTGGCGAGCGGCCAGCTCAACTGTTGATGGAGCTGTACAGTTCAGCTCCGAGCTGCAGGACTCTTCCTCCAGAATAAAGGGTCCTTTTCAGTTGATAGACACAAATACATGAATAAAGGCATATTTCATGCGTGATGTCTAAGTATATCAATCAGATAACTGGAACTGGTGTGCGTGTGGAGAAATTTCTGACGTAATACAACTTGTACAAAGAAGAAAGGCGCTTTCATTAATCTGATTCTTGGAATGTCACTTGTACACCAACAAGTGATTCAGTAAGAACTTGGAAAAACAAATGAAGCCATCATTTTCAAATATGCAGGAGCCTCCCAAATTACAAGAGCAAGTGAGCATACAGGATTCACAAATAGAGACTCCCAGATCCCAGAAAGATATAGAGAAATAACTGGAAAATGCAGAGCAGGTATGCATAAATTATGCTGATGTGTCCAACAGAGAAAATAAAACCAGTTCACACTGTTGGCTCCTTTTTGGGGGAAGGAGGAATTCACTGCAGTTCTGCAAAAGAATAAGATCCTGAGGATTGGAGTTCACGACAATCCTCATGCAAATCATCTTGTAGTGAGTACAGAAGGAACCTGCTGACTCCTGACAAGATTAAGAACCTCCTACATTCAGATCCCGTGTCCTGTTGGGATTTCCAGCTCATCCGTAATATGAAGGTGGGCTCTTCCATCCTGTCCTTCTAGCCCCGAGAGCATGCACTGTGGCATACTCACACAAATACTAGCAGTGGATGCACACTGCAAAATTCAGTTCTGGATATAGGTTTAAATGCCCTGAAGTCTGGTACGTTTGGATTTACTAAAAAGCACTACATTAAAATTAAATGAAAGATTTTATTTGAACCAAAGAAAGGAAATTAAATTTAGGTGGAAATTCCACCATCAAAAATTCCTGCACTGTGTCTCAGTGTTTTGGCACCTACAGAATGGTAAATACACTCCTGTACTCTTTGGACAACTCCACTGTATCTTAACTACCTTTTGTGTAGGCACAAGGTGATGGGTTAATAATATTATTTAATCTTTAACTGAGAATCGTTTTCTTGTCTTTGAAAATGAAAGACAAACTCTTAAGAGTACTTTCATGTCAATTTTTCTTATTTATCATAGGTATTTATAAGCTGCCTATCACATGGGTGTCCAAGTGCCAGTTGTTTTCTCGTGGTAAGTTCTTTTAATTTTTTTTGTTTAAAAAGGTAGTTTCATACCAAGAAAATTAAGTTTTCATTTTTAAAAGTATTAAAAGGATTGTTATAAAAAAGGAGGAAACATCTCTCCAGGGAGAATATGAAAACTGTATCTGCTTTACAGCTGTTATGGCCCATTCCAGCAGTTCCCTAAATGTGGTCTTGCACCATTGAAGGTCCATGGCATATTTGCTGGAGCTCCACAGAGATCTTGGCTCTATTCCTTGCTTTCAGCTCCTAAACCATATAAAGAGACAGCTTAAAAATACACGTTATTCCTTCCTAATGCAGCTTTTCCACCCCAGCAGCTACTGTCCTTGACAGAGGGAAGTCTGTTGGCCCTGGTGGGGCATGAAGGCAGTCTGTACAGCTGCAAGGACGTAAGGAAGGGGCAAGAAAAATAGAAATCTAGACCTAAGGTGATAACTGGGAGTAATGGAAGACATCCCCCACACACCCAGGGCAGGCAACAGTCCGCACAGAAGGATGCAGTTGCCCCATTTTTGGAGTCTGGTGGTACCACCAGTTCTTGCTGGTGACTGTGCCAGCCTGGCATGGAAGCACAAGGAAGGGGATACATCAGACACATCCAAGATGAGCTCAGTTAAGTGTCCCATTGAGATGTGGTATTTTCACAAAAATTGCAGAAGAAACTTGAATTCCTTGCCTATCTTGCAGGGTAGGTTCAGAAAACATGGCTCCAGCCACCAAAAATGTCCTTGATACTCTTAGTGCTGGGTCGCACTTGCAAGGAAATGTGCAGTAGTAGCAAGAGGTGGAAGTAAGTCTCGAGGTAAATGAGGGCAGTTAGTAAAGGGTTAATTTCCCAAACAGCAGCATTAAAGATAATAGCTCCGTGTTAATGATAGCGCTATGATAACAACCGATAACAGTGACACTAGTGATCAAAAAGATGTGCCGGTGCTTTAGGGTGAATAAACTGATTTTAGCAACTACATCTTACATGTTGATAATGTTTCAGTGACTTTTATGTCATTGAGAGGGGAGGTAGGAGAGTGGTGTTTGCATCTCTATTGCAGCCTTTTCACAGGGAAGATAGGGGGGCTCAGTCCAGCCGTGATCCGGAGCTCACTGACACCAGCCAAGGCTGCCTACGGGCGCGGGGTTGGGCAGTGATGGAAGAGCAGCTTTGGGGCCATCCAACCTCACCTCTCCTTCCATCTCTGGTTTTGATCAACGCCACCATAAAGAATGGTGTTTCCAGCCAAGATCCTCATATATAAAGATTTAGCTCAAACCCCGCACAGTATTTATATACATCTTGAAGTATGCAATCTTGGAAGTAGGCTCTCCACCAGCAAACCGGTGACAGATCTCTGATGGCTGGGAGTCACGGCGCTGCCGTCACCTCTGTCATCTCCATTTAGGAGGGGATGTTTTCTGGCTGCCACTGGGGGTTTGCACAGGCTCTGGCGGCACAGGATGCGAGTATGAATGCACAGACACAACCAAGTACCCGAGGACCAGCCCAGCATCCTGCACACAGACGTTATCCCGGTCGTGCCATTTCATCTGCTTCTGCAGAGCAGACCAGCACCATCAAAAAGGACTCTGCCCACTTCAAAGGGAAATGTTAGCAATTACGCAGAGCTAATTGTATCCCGATAAGAACACCAGCTTCATTATTCCATCCTGGTTCACATTTTCATATCTAAGTTTTGTTTATTGAAAGTAAACACCCTCAAATTATGCTTTCTTAAAAATACAAGATACTCACAATTTTATTTCCAGGGATACATGTTCATTAGAGATAAGGTGATTTAAAAAATCATTTTATACTGCTAATTGTAAACAGAAAACAATAAGGTCCCCATGAAAAATGCACAAATAGTGTGCCACGCAAGCCTCTAATGCTGGAAGTTCAATAATTGCTTTTTTGATAAAATGTTTTCAACTTCTTAATGTTATTTTTATAGCTAGAAATCTAGCTTTCAGACAATGGGCTGGGAACCCGCATTCCCTGCATGTTTTAGACAAACAACGCACTCCCGATCCAAAGCAATAGAAGATTCGCTTCTGCCTTGTGGGTATTATATTTTTTAATCTACCAATAGTTTGGTTTTTCTTTCATTTTTTAGTTTTACATAAAGTAATTCCAAACTGTAAGCCACGACTGACCTAACTACTTATTAAAAATGCTAATATGCTTTTGTGCTTTGATGTCTGGTGAACAATAAAAGGGAGAGAGTTACTCTGGGACACTGTAATCCTTTATTTGTCACTAAGTTATGACACCCAGCAGAGCTGTGTGACAGTCCAAATCAATCATCCCCCGTGCACTGCAGGCCTTCTCTGCCTCCTGCAGAGTCTATGCAGTTTAATTAGCTTTTTTTCACACTAGCATAATGTACATCTGCAGCTTCAGCAAGAAAAAGAAATGGAGGATAGTTCACTGGGATACGGTGCCTTAAAAAAAAGTTCATATAAAAAAAAAAAGTCTGAAAGAAGAAACATCACAATCCTTTGTAGTTTACTTCAGAGGAGTTTGCGGTAGAAATCTACAGGACTGGGTACTCTATATTGTTAAATGTAGATTTTTTTTTTTAACCTAATAAAGGCCTTTTCAGCTAAAATCTCAGATGGCATTTAAAGCCTTGTTCTTTTCTAATGGTCTATATCTTTTATACCTTCTTCTTGCGGTTGATCATGCAGTAGCTCATTATCTGCTCCTCTTCCCCTCTCCACAGTGGGTTGGTACAATGGAGTCCTCAAACCGATATTTGCTGGTTAGAAATCGCTGCCCCCCGTCCCCAGAGACGGCAGCGCCCCAGACTGAAGGAGCTAAAGCCATGTTCTCCGGCACCAGCCCCGAGCCCACGGCCTGAGCACGTTTGAAGTGGTGGGTCCATGGTAAATATACACACTCTATGGTTAGCCAAACACAAGCCTGCAGGATCACGGGTTGAGAGGGGTGGACATGGGTTGAGCCCACCTGGCATCCCCTCGGCTGCCTTGCTGGAGACCAAGCAAAGTCAGGGGACAGAAGGCCTTCAAGTAAATGGGACTGTGTCCTCTCAGGAAAATATTTCTGGCCTTGTTAGGCTAGTGGTTGGATCCAACGATGTATTCAAGCAAATAAAAAATGACTCAGGCACTGTCACATTTCAGAAAAGGCAGTATCTTTTTCCAGCCGTTTCAGCTGATGCGATAAAGCTTGTTAACTTGGTGGCATAAGCTAATGCTGTTTGGCTTTTATTTATCTTTTCTACCCTTTGTGTCCGCAATGAAGTTTAAAGGCATGTGCGATCATTCCTTACGCTATTCCTCCGAGTGTGACCACAAAGGAGTCACCTGCAGAACACAGCAGTTCCTTTATTCAAATGATAGATTACATTACTGGAGGCTTGTCATTCTTAATAACCTTCCAACAGAGAAATGCATCTAAGGCAATGATGGGTTGGGTTCAAATGGGAACTCAGCAAGAGGAAGCACTTTCCTCTCCCCAGTTTCGAGGAGATGCGCTGCAGTGGAAGCACCTTTCAAAGGCTGTGGCTGCAGATGGCCAAGGTCCAGTGGGTCGCAGCGGTTGAGCCTGTCACAAAGACTGGAAAGTGATCAAAGAAGTTTATCAGCCTCTTGACTTTTAAGCAGAACTCCACCTTCAAATAATGCAGAAATTTGCTTAAGATCTGCTAGGACTGCTTACATTCATCTTCATCGCTTTTGCTCGCAAAATGAAGATGTGATCCACCAATTCTGTGCGCTAATGAAAGTACAAGAGCAGCAGCCAGACCTACTGTCAAAGTCCCTTTTAGAGCTGTACCTTAAATTGTCTCTTAAACAGCACCTCTCTAATCCTTCAGTGCAAAAGTACTTTATCCTCTTGTGGGAATTATACATATTTCCCAGTTCAAAGAGGTATAAAATATAAATGTACTTCTGTACAATTCAGCATTAATAAGAGTAAATAGTTAGCGTACAGTGCCTTTTCATCTTTAGATTTCAAGTTGCTTAAGCATTTAGAGACTACAGTTGGCATTTCTTGCTGTGCTTCTTCTTGGTCTAATGCTATTATTGAAAATACTTTTATCCTCGGCCTTGGCTGGGGTAATTCCTTTGAAAAATCTTATTCCAAACTTATGCCAGCAATTCTTCACTGTTTTCCCCTTTTAAAACAGATAATTCAGTAAGACCATAATATGCAGTTTTAACGTACTTCCAGTTTCGTGTTTAACCGAGAGTTCCACTTTTGGGTCTGGTGGACATGAGCAGTGCATTTCTTGTTCAGAAGTGAAACATTTTGAAATTAACAAAATAATCCAGCTGAGCAAGCACGGGGCTGAGCTTCCCCCTCTGAGGACCAAAGAGCAGCCACGCTCCACGTGAGACACCCAGAGAGGGACCCCCTTCTCCGCAGGAGCCGTCTCCTGGGCATTTCAATACAAACATCCATTTCCCTCCCAAAGTACCCCAAACCTAGGAAGGCTGGATCCTCAAGGACTTGGAGAAAGACAAGCAGAGGAACAACATATCTCCTATCAGCTATGCCCTCAGGAACACAGACCATGTTAGCCTCCTGAGGAGCACAACCAGAAAGAGATGCATGGACGACTTCTGCCCTTTATCCATACACCAAATGACTTGCATGGACGCTTCATCAGCCAACACCTTTCTCCTGGCCCATGTGCCCAAGCCACTGCATTCCTAGTTCCTCTTCCCGGGGAGACCCTGAGGGGTTTTTCTTTTTATTTCCACCCCCTTCCTTCCTGGCCAGAGGACACTCTTCACCCCAAAACAGGCTCCAAGACAGGTATTACAGGGTGCCAAGGAGCGTCTTGATTAGAGGAAAGGATGAAAAATGAGATGAAACCTCACTCCTTCCTGTTTCATATGCCTGTTAGAAGGAATCTTTCAGGGATGAGGAAAAATTAGAGTTTTAAGGCTCTGCTGTAAGAAAGAGAGAATGTAGACCAGAAAATAAATTTTCATTGTAATTCAGCAGGTCATACATTAAAGTAAAAGGGTGTCCAATCAAATAATAATAAAATCATTTGTGAGCCATCTGTCCCTGCCTGGTAAAGGGAAAGCGTTGCTTTGGTGAGGAACAGCCTGAGGAAGAGGAGGAGCGGCTGGTTCTGGGAAGTGATTGATTCTCTTTTTGAGAAAGTCAGGGGAGGAGGTGGTTGAAAGCATCGTGCTTCCACTGGACGGTAACACAATGATACAGTGAAGATGAGTCGTCGTTTTTACCCTCATCTGCCACACCATCATCTCCCTCAGGGAGATCCAAAAAGGAGAATTTTTGCACGTTAGGGCTCCAGCAGGTGAGGTCTGCAAAAGCTTTTGGTGCTGCTTCTGCCTCATTATCTCCCTGCCCTGCCCCTGCGGGAGGTTTGTGCTCCTATGGCATGGAGAATCAAAGACTTAGCCCTGCAGAGTCTGGTAGAAAGCCTCCCTTCCTTGCCCATCTCAGCAAAGCCGCTGGGTTTTCCCTCAAGTGATTATGGGGCTGGCACAGCTCCGCTCTGCCAGCTCCATAAAGGAGCGGTGGGCAGGGGGTAGCACAGATAGGAGGGGAAGTGGAGGTGCAATAATATCTCCAACCACCCCAGCAAGATTTGCTAGAATTCACCTGCCAGACCCCTTAGTCAGACAGAAAAAGGTCAGTCAGATCCATCCATGCGGTTGGGTGGTAGCCTCCAGCAAACCCAAGACCTGCTGTTCCAGTGAGGATGCATCAGAGGGATCCCACCCCTCTCCTGATTTTGTAGCTTCCAGTTTGCTGACACTGGAAAGGCATCAGAGAAGATAGGAGGATACTTATGAAAGGCTTCTATCAATGGGGAGGCCCATCTTCAAAGCTTTGATTTTACCAGGTGCTGGCATCCCTTCTGAGAGCTGTTCTTGCTTGGGGGTATTCCATCTCAAAGTCTTCACATCACAGGAAGGGGAGTCCTTCTTTGAAGAGTCTCACCAGCAATGGGCCAAACCTCCTATTTGCATTTCATTTTTGGCTGCGTGTAGCTTGCTTATTGGCACCAACCAAGCATTTTGCAATCTTTTTAGAGCAACAAGGCGCAGTGTTTGCTGACACAGCTCAACACCAGGACTTGTACATGTGCATCCAACTGAGAAAGTCACCAGCAGTTTAGGCAGGTGTGAGTGAGTGAATGAGAGTTGGAACAAAGTAATGGTGCATTTGGAGTATGCCTATCAAGTTGCAACATGCAAAAGTTAATGTTAAATTGAGGGGTCTACTTCCAGTGCTTGCAGCTGGCAGCTGGTCTGACTCCTAAAGTGAAACCATGAAGATAATTTAAGGTTGAATTTATTTTAAGGCTACCTTGTTGAGTTGCTTTGCTGATGGTCCTGGGAATTTGTGTCATGTTGGACTCCAGCAGAATTTCTGCTGGATCCTCAGCACTGCCAATGGTGCCTGCCTGGCCAGGGAACAGCATCTCACAATATTTCAGAAGTACAAAAGGCATCATTACCAGAGGCCACTCAATCTTGTTTTTAACTTCAGCTTTGTTCAACTCATAGTTTCTTGAATTTCCTAAAGGTTCTTGGAATATAGGGCAGTGCTGACATAATCAAAGCAGCCAAGTCTCCTGGCTCAGACACTGTCTTTGACCTTTCAGCGGCTCATTTTCCCTTTGTTACTTACTTTTCAGTGGAATTGCAGAGCTTCACCCTCTAGTGTCTGAGGAGGAGTTGGGAAGGCATTTAAGAAATGAAAGTCATTAGACGTTACCTTTCCTGTTGCAAGCCCTTGCATGATGCACTGAGGATTATTATGCCATTGCCCTTTGGTATAAACAAACCTGAGAGATATTCTTTGCAATGCTTGTAACCAGAACAAAGCCCTTTGCGTTGTTAAACCTTTGACATAAGAGAGACTCAAGGAAAGCCTATTTACCATGCATAACACAAGAAAGGTTCCTGAATAATCCAAGACAAAAGGTCTGTGCTGGGAAAGCACAGAGGTGGGACTGCTGGGTTCTCTTTTATGAGGATCCCCACATTCCCCAGTTCTCCATTTGGCTGGTACAAAGAACCTGGAGTTTCTGGTCCTCCCTGCTCTGCTCTCTGTCCATAGAGGACTTCAAGAACATACAACAAATTTTATGTCAAGTTCAGAAGTACCTTGTGCAGTGGGTGATCTCCTAGTGCCTGGGGACAGGTGGATAGGAAAGCAGGTTCCCAGGGAGGCAGGACTTTACACTGAACCCTTAACACATAAAGAAACCACTTTGAACTGTGTGTGACTTGGTTTCTGCCTCAGAACAGATTTTTTTGGCTGAGCTGAGCTTGAAGCCAAGGACGTGGCTCAGGTCAGGACACCCACTGAGGAGGCAAGACCTAGCTCAGCTTCCCATGGAGCAGCCTGGACAACAATGCCAAAACGTGGTGGTTTTGCCAGCAGGATTTTAAGAACTTTCTAGGCCTGTTGAGCAGTCCTGTGTCTGTCTCACAGCCCCCTTCATGTACACTGCAAGAAGACGTTGTACACAGTAAAGAGCTACAAAACAGAGCTTGGTTTGCCCTGCTTCCCATTTTTCAATTATTCACCTTGAACGTTGAACGTCCAAGCCCAGTTCTGCAGCATGAGGCCGTGCAGGAGACCCCTCTTGCCCCTTGACGGCAGGTATGGGACAGAGCTGCCAGTGGGATGTGGCTGGCAGGTAGTTTGCAGAGCATGCTGCTTTCTCCATCACACATGTGGCAATCAAAGCCCCGCACACAAAGGCCCAGCGCTCGGCTGAGGTTTTACCCGGCGGGTCTGAAAGGGCAGGTCTCCTGCTTCTTTGTTTAAATGCTGGTCCATTTGTTGACTTGGAGGCACCCACTCCTTAGTGGCAGCAGCAGCAGTGAAATCATATATCACTCTAATGAGCGTCCCTTCAATAACCATTGCCCTGATTTTTGATACCTGGAGAGAAGATGCACCAGCTAGGGAAGAATTTATCAAAAACACGCCACTGACTAGACATCAGAAGGAACCTCAAAGGGACAGTGAACTAGAACAAAGAACAAAAACATTTACAGAAGTGCTACGCCGAAAAAAAGGGAAAGGAAAAAACTGTACTAACAACAGTAACAAGGTCAGCTATAAAACCAGAATTAAAAGGCACTGCTGGGGAAAAGACGAGGACTCAAAAAAGCACCAAGAACTAAGAACACAGCTTGCCAATCAGATCTACACAGATTCCCCTTGATATCTTCTCACTAACAGGCTTTCCTGCAGGACAAGTAAAAAGTTTAAGCGACTGGCTCTGGGAAGGTGGGCTAGAAGTGGGAGAGCAGCATTCACAGCTTTTAACACAGATCTTCAGGTTCTGCATCAACGGGATCACTCAAAGGCGCGGGGGCTTGGCGAGCAGAGCCATGAGCAGCCGGGGCCGGGAGCAGCCCTCCAGCAAGGCACCACAGCAAACACCATTTAGGCCCGTTTCATGATTTGAAGAATTATTAATGGAGGTCGGCACCTGAGCGGACTGGCTGGTGCCCTGAGCACATGCTGCCTTTGCCACTCCTGTCACGTGCAGCTGGGGGAAGGCACTGGTTTAAATCAGCACAAATAAAGGTCCAGCCCTGAGCTTCACCAAGGTGGTGCTAAAGTTCAGATTGGTTGAAGTCTTGCAGAAAAACATTTCCTGCAGAAATGGAAGTTTTCTACTCCACAACAAAAGAAGAATTTACTTTTTTGTTGAAAATTTCAACCAGTTTGTGGGAATGTGAAAGTTTTCAGTGCTCCACCAAAATATCCAAGGGCTTTTCTACACAGAAAGGTCATTCCCTGGCAGCCCTCTTTGCCTCCTGTGCATATGCATTCATTCCACCTTCTATGCATCCATCCAAATGGAGAGCATCTTCCTCCCTCACAGCCCTGGTGGGGGCACCCACACAACAAATAAGCTGTTTCCCTATGGCTGTCAAAACCAGGTATGCCCCATGTGAAAAACTAGTGGAAGAGAATCAGCTTGAGATCTTTATCCTGAATATTATTGTTTCCTCATTGCTGCCAGGCAAAGGTGATTCATAGCAAATACCGGTACCAAATTGTAAATGTTCTGGACACAGGCGACGGAGCAACTTTAAGAGTCAAGGCAGCTTCACAGCTTGGACCTGTATTCTGGGCTCCTAATTTCTGCCTGCAGAAACTTCAGGAAAACTGAACGAACCTCCCCCAGGTATTTTATCTGGTCTTCTATCTTTCAAGCCCTGATGTGATCCCATCACTTCTGAGCAGCACAGCACATCTGGGGAGGAGACGTGCTTAAACACAAGCGTGTAGATGGAGGTTTTAGGTGCCCTGGGGCACCTCCTTGACCTCCGCGTGCTCCATCAGAAGGCATGAGTCTCCCGTTGGCTGGTGTTGTACCCACCAGCCCCCGCACCGATCTCCTGTGTGCCCTGAGGAGTCCAAAGTGGTATGAGATGCCTACACGTAGGTCACTGAACTGGTCCCAAGATATCACAGAGCGTGAAATATCTCCCACAGCAATATGCACTCTGCATAAGCGAGGGAGCTGCTTACCAGCCCATCAGTGGGGAAGGACAGATACCTCCAGAGGAGGATGAGAGCAGGAGCCAGCCTTCGCGGCTCTGAGCTGCAACTAAAGGAGCCCCTCTCTCACCAGGAGCAATGCGGGGAGCTCTGAACACCGGGACCAAACATTAGGCAGCGTGAATACCCTGTAATCATACACCTCCTGCCAATATCTCTCTAAAATCAGGACAGCTTCTATGAGCTAATGTTGCAGGGCTGGATACTAATATTTCATTTTTAAAGCAGGCCCCGCTTGCTTTTTTCCCTGGTCTCTTCCCTGCGAAGCTGTGCTTGTTAGCGAAAGTGAAGAGACTTTTGATTTCTAAAGCCAATGTTAGAATGAGCATTCCCCCGTGAGAGCACCTGGTTCTCATGTTTAATGAGTAAACACAAGGAAACAGAGGCTTGAAGAATGATTGTTCCCAACATCATTACTTCTGAACCCGACATTAAAGCGAAGTAAAAGACAACAGCACAGCAGTTCTTTGTTTTTCCGCCACTCTTCCTAAAAAATATCTTTAATGAGAAGCATTTGAAGCCTAACACAGGGCCATTCTCCTAGATTATAATTGATAAATCTTCCAAAGTGGTATGGAGAAAGGATTGTGTAATAATTACTTGTTTCTTTTGAGGAAATAAATAAAATATGAAAAATGTAATTACTAACCAGCAAAATGCAGCGAGCGGGTTTCCTGCCGCTCCGCCGACCAGAGTGTGCAGAGAGTCAGGATTTCAAAAGTCTCTCTCCGAGTTCAGCATGACACTCAACGACGTTGCTGCTGCTCGTGTTTGCGTTCCAAGTGCCAACTTTTCCAGTCGGAGTCACTTGTTCGTTTGAAGTCCCTGCATTTACTCCTGTGCCACAATTAATTTTTCTTAAAAAAGGAACAAATTGCTATCCTTGTCAGGTGGGCGGTGCGGGAGTTGATTGCCTTCAGAGCGGCAGGGAGGGCTTCTCCCAGCAGCCAGCAAGGAGGATGGGGCCAGCACGCCTGGGTTCACCGGGCAGGCGGGGGTGATCAGGGAACCGTCCCCCCCAGCACAGCGGGAGGTGTGACATTCACTGCATGTGCTTGGAGGAGGGATGGTTTTCCCTGCGCCCCAGCTCCTCCTTGCTCTGCTCCCCATGCTCCCATGGGCAGTTATTTCCAAATTTTCTGGTAAAACCATGCGTAGCGCGGAAAGTTCATGCTCCACCTCAGTCATTAATTGCTCAGAAATTCTCAGCCTAACCCACAGACAAAACTTTTATTCAGCATTAAACTAGTTCAGGTACCAGGTTTCTCATTCTCAGATAAAGCTGTCAAATATGTACTCAAATATCTATATATTCATGCCTTCTAGACCTTTTCCTTTTCTTGCTTTTTTAACCATTGCTTTGAACAACAACATGCAAATTTAATGGATTTAGAAGACTTCAAGCCAATTCTCCCCTTCCTAATTTTGTAAAATGTTATCATAAATGTTTTATGGTGTTTAAAAAAAAATCTTTCCTTAAAGTAACAATTTAAATTTTTCATGCACAATGAAGACCTTTATCTTATTCACAGTTGTCATTTTCTGTTTAGCATCACAACACAATAGTCATAAAAAAGTGCAATTGCATTGCCTTAAGCAGTTTTGCTGATTTTAATGTATGTTGCAGCTTTGTTCATGTTATTCCTTTCTATAGAGCATCCTTAGATGTTTATTCTCCAAGAACATCATTTATTGGTTTTTAGAGAGGGCAGGTTACCTACAGAGTTTTCCTTCCCCACAAAAAAAGGGGTGACTTTTTGAATCAAATAATGGTGGTAAAATTCTAGTGAAGACAATGTTGAGCAGATTATAGTAGTTTTCTCAATTATAACCATTCGGTTTGGTCTTGGTCCTGTAGCCTCCAGTCTGATTAATACTCGAGAGCAATTTTCAGCAAAGTGGTATAAAGTATTTCACTATGAAACCAAAGACAGACTGCGGTGCCACGCCTGACACGCTGTCAGCAAAACAAACCTTTCTCGCTTGAGATTCCTTCTCATCCGTTGGTCAACAAAAGCGTTTGTCTACACAAGGTTGAAAGGCCCTGAAAACTTTTCCTCTCAACCTAAGCTGCAGACGAATTAATCCTGGAGCGACCTGGACATGAGGCAGGACATGCAGCTTGAGTGCAGGGCAAGTAGAACTGCTGGGAATGGTCTCAGTGACGGCAAATCCCCTGAGACCGAGGCTGTTCCCTGCAGTGCTGAAGAGAAAAAAACAGATCTGTTGGGTCTCCCCATTGAATAGATTTGCAGCTTTCCAGACTCCAGGCTCAAAAGTGCATCTCTTTCAAGTTCCCAGGCAGCAGATTTTCTCTCCATCTTTTGCTTTTGAGAATTCTAGGAGCATCTTCCATTAAATACAAAGATGTTTAGCCTTTTAACCCTCTAAACGTGATACCACAGACTCTAGTGATCTATTGTCAGTTAAATTCACCCTCTACACTCTCTACTACAGCCTCTCTCTTGTATTTTCTTCCCTGCTGCGTGCACTTATCCTTGCATTGAAAATATGCTTTTAGACTAATACACGCTATTGGTTATTTTTAGGTATCAAAGACATTTTTCTCAAGATCTTTCTTCATTAATTCACTAATTCAGTTTTTTGTCTTGATCCCATTTGCCCCTTGTTCTTTATTGTTTCTTAACCCTGATGTTCAAAAGGTGTCAGCACAGATTAACAGGGAGTCTGATAGCTTCTGGAGAGCAGCATTTCATGTTCTCCTGCATCCTTTTAATCAAGTTTAAACTCTTGTGGCCTTCTGTTTAAGTTCAGTTTGAAAATAGCCAGCAATCCTCAAATGAAAGACCAAATAAAAGAAATAAGCATCACTTTTTCCTGTTTTGACACACATTCCAAATACGCAGCTATGCAATAGGAAGCAGAAAAGAAAAACATTTTAATGGGAGAGTCTTGCCCCTTCTATTACTTCTGTAAATAATTTTACTGCAGTTAGTCAATAAGAAGGGAGGAATCATTAAGGCATGGCACGGAAAACTTTCCCATCTCTTCTCCTGCATGGCAAAGTGAAGTATTGGGAGCGAGAGATAAGGCCTGCAGATGTGCTGTAGGCCTCTGCAATGGACACCTCTGGAAATCCACAGTAATAGAACCCAAATGACAAACTCAAATGCTTCTCGGCCCTGGGGTTTTCAGTATTCAGTCCTAGTAGTGCCTCTGAGTTTGCAGCTTGAGTCCATCTCAAATCACCACCCAGTCCTAAATAATACATTATTGTAAGAACTGTAACTCTATCCCCTATAGACCGCCTGCCCCAGCAATAGCTTCCGATTCCCAATCACTTTTTCCCATGTCAAAATGAGCAAAGGCTGAGCTTGCAGTTAAAGGAAGGAATTGTGAGCTGGGGGTCTGGGGTCTAATCCCAGCTCAGCTCCTCATATATTTTGGGAAAACACTTTATTTTTCTGACCTGAAAAATAAGGTGGAACTTTTTATGCTGAGACTCGGTTCATGAAATTTTGCAAATGGATTTGAAGGCCCTAACTGAAAAGTACTGTAAAAGGTCAGAGTATAATTACAAAATATCTAATAAGCTTTTCTTATTTTCTATTACTGGGCCTAGTTCAAGAAAAATAAATTAGACTAAAACCGTGGGAATCTCAGAAAACTCATGAGAAACCTGAACTGGCACAAGTCTTTCTGGTATGGACATCCCAGCCATTGATTTGGATAGGAGCAGCCCTGAAATTGTTATCTCCTTTGAGAGTTTCAGACTGTTTCTCAAGCCAGAGGGCCTAAAGAGGCTAAAAGTGATGGAAAGTCATTTTGCCTTCAGAGCTTTAGATCCCTGGGAAGAGAGGACAAATTGAAAGGGTACTTCTACCATTATTTCATGTTTTGAGCAACGCCTTGGACTTCAAACGGCTGCAGCAATGGTGATGGACCAAACCACAGAGACTGAAATGGCTCAGCACAAGGCACTCAGATAAGCCCAGGGTCCCTGTCCATGCAGCCACCGTGCAGAGCTGCTGAGAACACCCCAGTACTGCATGGAAAACGTCCTTGGAAAGCACCAGTAGCTTTCTGGAGTGATGGAGACCAGAAGGCTTACCTACTGCTCAAGCCTAAGGATGAGTGCTTTTGGAAGACCATACTAACATGGGACAAGGGAAGCAGAGGATTGCTGCAGCCCTGTCATCCTCCACTGAGCTGCTGTTTTTGAGTGCCCGCATTATGTTTTCTGTTGGTATCCAAAAAAAGAGAAGAAAAAGTCAGTTTATGCTAAGCAGCACATCCTTGTCACCCCACCTCTGTCAATCACCAGATAAAAGAAGTCATTATTTTACGACCCCTGCAGATGTCTGTCTGTCTTTTGTAATGAACTCATGAGCAACAGCGATCGTCGTGGTACTGTTAATTGGAGCACCCACAGTGCTGGCTTCTGAAAGGCGGCTGTTTGTGTCACACAAGTGTTTCCTCTTCCAGCAGGTTTAGTTTACAGAGAGACACGCATGTCTGCAGATATTTGGATCCAGGTGGCTCCAGAAAGCCAGGCCAGGCTCCTTTGGGAGATTTCTCAGTGCAATGTCTTCCAGAAACCTGCTCTGCGCCTCCTCCTGGGGCTCTGGGGAGGAGGCTGGGGCTGACAAGGTGTCCCATTAGCTTCATGGAAACCAGTGCAACTGGCCACCCAAGCACTTTAGCTTCTGACTAGCTTCCACCTGCAGCAATAAGCTCAATCAGGTAATTAATACCAGCCTTTACTACCTGCACTACTAGAACTGCTATGGAGAAGAAGGTTTTGGTTTTTTTTTTTAAAGAGCTTTCATGTGGTTACTGGGGCTGAAGAAAAAAAATCCTCCCCCCCCCGATAGCCGTCTGTACAACTTGCTTTGTATTTTCCTCCTCCCCCTACCCCCTTCCATGACTTTCAGGCTTTCAAGTCATGTAACGTTTTAACATGGCGCTGGGAGAGCAGGGAAAGAACAGAATCATCACAAAGACGTTTGAAAACCCAACAAAACACTTCAGCAGCAGGGCTGGGTTAGTTAGAAGCTTTGCTTAGTTTGATTTAATCTTGAAATTTTTTTACCAGAGAAAACTCAGCTCCAAGATGCTGCATCTGGTTTTCCAGTGAGGATGTTCCAGCATTTTTTTTTTCCCAAGAAGCAAGGAAAAGAAAAAAGCCCAAACCTGTGGTTCTCCGGAAAGAGCTTAATATGGCATCTAGCCCAAGTGACATGCCTGGTCAGTGGCTGAGCCCAAATTAGAAACAGCAATGTGTTTCTCCACCCCACTCCCCTCCCCACTTAGCCTCTTCTTCCTTCAGTCTCAATCACGAGGCCACTCCACACTCTGCTTGGAGTGCACCAAGGCCAGAATCCAAAGGTTTAGTTTTTATTTTAAGCCACTTGGTCTAGTATTTCCTATCAGCTCACTTGAGACCCTCAGAGGTGTCTATTTAACAGATAACCAGTAGCTC
Source organism: Phalacrocorax carbo (assembly GCF_963921805.1). NCBI lineage: Eukaryota > Metazoa > Chordata > Aves > Suliformes > Phalacrocoracidae > Phalacrocorax > Phalacrocorax carbo. The sequence continues at coordinate 6,614,585 of NC_087528.1, forward strand.
AGGGGCCTGGGTGACACTCAAAGAGCTAATCTGGACTCAAGACTGCCTACGCAGAAGATCAGGTCTGGACAACCAGTACCCTGGAACTTTGACCTTTAGCTTAAAGGCACCTTTCCCTACAGAAATGCTTAGCCAAATGCAGAAGTTGTGGAGGTACTTCAGCCCAAGTCATACACAAATCCAATAAATTACTACAAAATCAGCTCCATCTAGCTTGATGGCTACATCCTACTGTGGGAATGAGCAGCTCTTTGTTCTGTTACAGCATATGGTTAGGATGCAACACTACCTCCTGGGATGAAGTTTGGAGCTAGGGAAAGGGTGCTGGGGAGAAAGGCTTGACTTCTTGGGAGGTAAAGTGAAAGCCTCAGACAGACAGGGCTGGAAGCCTGAAGCAGATTTGTCACACATGGTCTGAGCACTCCTGCACCGATACCAGCAAGCTGTGAGCCTCCTCACAGACAGGAAACATCAGCCCTTGCATGCCAAGAGAGACACCAAGTTTGACTCATTAGTAGTGGGATCCTACAGGAACTTCTTGTAATGATTCTTATACTTTGCCCAGTAACTTGTTGATTCTTGTGAATCCAACTTTGAGAAATATTCAGTCACTATTTAAAGGCTTTAATTCATAGGAAATCTAGATACATCTAAAAAGGATGTTGTGATAATTACATGTACAAATGTTTCTTGACTTATTTCTGCTTTGACCTCTGGTAGCTCCAGTTTACCGGATCTTGCTGTTCTTTTGTTTGCATGTTTAAAGGACCCTCCAACTAGAACTGATCGCTATGAATAAAGGGACCTTCTGCCATCTTTGCTACTTCAAAATGAGAACAAGGTGATTTCTCAGCAGTATAATCAAGGGGAACCAGATGTGACTAGCTGCCATCTTGTAAAAGGAGCATAGCTGGATCCAAACACACACACACCTGCTGATACAGCAGAGCTTTCACAAGTGTAAGTACAGGCACAAAAACCATGAACAGAGGAGAGGAGCTACTTTTAGCCACTGCATTTGTTTTTACCATGTCTGAATTTCATGCAGGTTTGTCAGGTTGCCTGTGATTTATTCCCCCTCCAGCCTTTAAGAAAGGAGCAGCCTTTCAGAGAGCAGCCCCTCTCCAAGCCTTAGGAGAGATGGCAGGATTTCAGGAGTGAGGAAATCAGTGCTACAACTCTGAAGTGATCAGCCAGCCACAAATTACAACTCAAGAAGGGATGTCTGGACCTGAGCACACAAGGGGTTTTGTTTAGAGTTTTTTTTCTTGTTGTTGTTTTGGACTTTTTATGAGCTGGCACAAAGTTGCCTCCTTTCTGAAACCAGGCTTAACAGTCAAGGGACATGATGAAAGCTGGAAGTCAAGGCTAACAGTGCCTTTTCCTAGTATTTTAGGAACAGAAAGAATGTATGTGGAGCCTATACAGGGAATAGGAGAGTTATTCTAGACATGCACATCCCAAGGGAAAACTGGACTCAAACCATGCTGCTTTTCCCCATGCCATCAAGAGAAGGTACTGCTCAATGCAAAGTCAGATGCTGTAGTTGAGACCTTGGTGGGAAAGAGCACATCACTCAAAAGAAAGAGTGGGAAAGGCTTTATTTTCAATTCTTCTGAATAAAGCATTTATTTTTAAATAAAAGTTTGTTATTTCCTGAGGGTCACATTAAGATCAAACGTATTAAATGTCTGTCAGCCAAGTCTGACCTTACTTTGAGAGAACATTCAGGCACACATTCTTCTGAAGTGTTTAGACAAATACGTGAGACATCAGATTCCCAAATGTCTGCCTTATCTAAACTAAATCCCATTTATTTCAGTGGAACCAAAGGACCTTTCTGTAAATTCTGCAAGGCGTCTTCTGATTGTTTAGGCACATAAATACCTTTAAAAGTGTGTGCCTGCAGCTAGGATCCATCTTGCCACATGCAAGTCAGGTGTACGGTCTCAGCCAGTCACGTAGGCAGCTCCTATAATCGGTGGAGAGAGTGGACATCACCACAGGGCATCTCCTCAGACCTCCCTTAGACATCAGTCTAAGGACTGAAGCACTCTCCCTTTGGGGCACTATCTCTCTCTGTTCACTGCAGAGGAAGCCAAGATGTCTGATTTCAGCTGCTTAAAAGTCAAGTTCTGTCTAAGTTAAATGAGGCAGATCCCATCCTCCACAACTACATTGTAGAGATGAGTAAGTTGTGCTGGAAATGTACTGCAACCCTTTTCCCTGAACTGGCAAGTAGGAAAGTGTGATAGTATGCAAGGTGCTTTGGGTTGGCGTGTTGCAGGAATGCTCAGAGTTTACCAGCAGGCAGGCTCTCCAGTAATGAAGCTTGAAGTTTAAACCCTTGAATGTTACCCAAAAGCAAATTTCAGATCAAGTATTTTAAGTATTTTGTTAGTCAATCATTCAAGTCGTTCAAGAGGAAAGAGAAACGATACCATATGACAGAGCTAATTTGCCAACATGGACAGAACAATGAAGTTTAACTCTCAGAATAACCAGAGATAAGAAATAAGGTACAAAGACATGTGCAAATAGTTTAGAATAATAAATAGAGGTGGTATTCTCCATAACTGACCATCTGGAGCGACGTTGCCTCTGCTGAGTCATTCTGGTAAACTCTCTGCTTCAAGGAAAAAGTTCTTTTCTTTAGACATCAGCATTGAAAACATCAGCTGCAGCCTCAGAGCAACCAGTTCGACTGGGAAGTGAAAGCAATGGGGAATTGTGGCTTGCTCTGAAGCAACGGAGCAGCAGAGGATCACCTCAAGGAACATGCCAGTGAGTTAGCAACACTCCCCAGAAAAGGCCACTCTAACAACACAACATCATCCATCACGCCCTCCTGAGAACAGCTTTATAGCCGTCAGGAACCAGACTGGTAATTACAACACAGAAGTATAGCACGCAGAGTATTCGGAGACCAAATGGCACGGGGAGCAAGCAGCCTGTGGGCAGGCATTTGCATTTCCATCTTCAATGCGAGCAGGGGCTGGCTCTGCCTCGGCCTAGCTCTAGAGATGTTCAGCTGAAGTCAATGCAGCTTCACTTACTACAAGGGGCAAATGACACGGGCTCAGAAAACCTGCACACTAAACAAAGGCACTTCCCTGTGGCTTGCTGTGCCATATGGAAACAGCTCCCTGAGACCTGGCTAGGAGCAAAGCACCACATTGTGCCAGAGGCAGTGTGGTGGGATGGGGACTGGGGGGACCTCTCCCTCACACTGCAGCACGAAGCATGCACCAGGCCAGGAAAAACAAGTGGAAATGATCTGCCTTTAGCTTTGCTGCTGGCTACGCTTGTTGGCATCCAATGCACCGCTCTGAGCAGTGGCTTTAAATCCAGCCCTGTCCCCAGGAGGCTGCACTGGGATCTCCCTCCACGTGCAGGGACCTACAGAGCTTGGGAAAGCTAATGCCTATGACAGTACTTACATCTTGGATTGGAAGATCCCCATCAATTACAATTTTGTAGGGAGGTTGCCGATGGGAAAGAATTTCACAGACATAAGAGCTGTATCTTACTCCATCCCCTCCTTTTATGCTTCAAAGATAGGCTGAATGATCTGGTAGCATATGAAGCTATTAGCTTCTAGCTTTTCCCAAAGCCCTTGGCTCTTTCTGCATCAAGGGTCAGAGTTAAATTCTCCCTGGAAAGGTAACAGAGCATGGATCCCGACATGAAAATAGCCAAGAACGCAGTATGTTTGTAATCTGTGAGAAGGGCCTGAGACCCTGCATGTCAATATTCAGAAGTCTGTCCAAAATCCCAAGTTCTAAACTTAGCTCCAAACATAGCACATACAGATCTGAATCTGTTTTGTCTCTGGCAAAATACATGTTCTGCAAATTTTATTATTTATTCATCTCACTTGTTTTCTTTGGTCATCCTAGACACAGGATGGGAATTATTTTCAGACAAGATTCTGGGTAGCTGTAATTAGTCTTTTATCATTCAAGGAGAAGTGTGTTCTGCAAATGTAAGATTTGGAAAGGTGATGTGGAGGCTTCCCAGGGCACCACTGGCATTCAGCACAGCAGGAGCCAACATAAGCAGCAGCTCCCCAGTGCAAAGGGATGAAACTGCAGTACCTGCTCAACTCAGTCTCTGCAGTGATCTGTGGTGAAACAGGCTTTGCAGAGCCCACCAGCTCCGAGATCAGGTCCTTCAGATCAGTGCACAACACTGCTGTAGACAGACAGATGCTAGACTGTCCACACAGGATATAGTCTACTTCTCTAACATGGATTTCTTACAGTAACTGTCATGTTATCTTTGGTTTTCATCAAGACTTCTAAGTATATGTAACACTAAATTCAGCTTCAGTATTCATGACTTGCCTGTGTTGGCAAGATTGTGGTTTATCCCATGGGCTTGATCACTGCAATGATCTGCCCAATATACTGATGACTTCCAGGGTGGTTGGGAAGCACAACAAGCCTTGTCAGATACCTGCTAAGGACATCACTTGGATTCCCACTTCTCTTGATTTTTCCAGTCCCAAAAATCAAGAACACTTTGACTCCTCAGAGCAAAGTATCACCTCAAGGGTCCACAAAACTTCCCAAAGAGAGGCAGGACTGCTTGGAAGGCTTGTTGGAGAAGGGGAAAGGACTAGCACTAAGCGTTGATGGCAGCTTGCCCAGGTCCATCAGGAGGAGCCCCAGGCTGGGCAGATGCACGGCTCAGGGGTGTACTGGAATTACAGCAGTGACTACACCAGGCAGAACAAAACCTAAAGCAGATGAGGAAAAGTAATCTGGGCTCTGGCTGGCCAAGAAAACAAATGGAGATCCCAGGACACAGACTTAATGCAGACACTAAGGAAAAGCCTACGCTGTCTGGGAGCCTGGCACGGCACAAAGAAGCCAAGCGCATTCACTGCGGCATGGGCTGTGCCGCAGAGCACACACAGCACCTCTCTCTTCCCAAACCTGGCACTGACACCCACAGGCTCGACAGCCGGCCAGCTCTCGCTCCGCTCCCAACAGGAACAGCTGTCAACTTGTCTTTTCCCAGGCCTTCGGTACAAGTGGAGCAACCACTTCATTTTATTTTATTGTTCCCATATCACTAGTTAATTGTAACCAGCAAAATTCTTCTCGCTCTGCCTCCAAGGGCCGGAGCTGGCCTTGGGGCAGTGAGCATGCTTGTCTCTCTCGGCTTCGTGTTAGCCAACACGCCTTTGAAACTATTTGCATTTCAAAACTTCTGTGCTCAGGCAAATTGCTTTTTTCTAGCAATGAGATCAATTGACAGACACCCTGGGTCCAAGGCAGAGAGAGGAAGGAAGTCTTGGTGCAGCCACAAGGAAAAGCCAGAAAGCTGCTTTGTGTGCTCAAAACTACCTAAACCCTGGCTGAGAAGGGGCAGATAAAAGTGTCAACACACACCTATGGCAGGCATTAGCTTGCATACAACATATAAAACTAATTATCTATTCAACAGTTACACATTCAGCATGAAAAAAGCCTATCTTCTGAAGACTTGGATCCCACCTCCCATCACCCAGGGGACAAAACAAGAGGTGCTGGCTAAAGGGGGTGCCCCACCCCATTGGATTGCAAGGACAGCGCACCCAACACATGCTTCAGTCACCTCTGCTGTGCAAGGGGGAACAGCTACAGCTGACAGCAGAAGGTTATTGTATTAATATCGGTAATTCCTTCGAGAGTCTCAGATCACAAGTACCACTAGAGGAGGGCAAAGCATTATATTAGCAAGAGCCAGTTGTTATCCTCCTCTCTTGAGATCTCTCACAGGGGATGTCTGAACACTGCATCATGCACGGCTGTTCCTGCAGCTCAGTATTTTTCTTTTGCATTTACCCTAATTGAAAACTGGACGGTGGAAATACCAAGTGCTTGCATTCAGAGGGATCCACTTTCTTGCTAAGCAGAGGCAGCCTAGATCTGTCCCCATATCTCCTTGCTGTTTGCTTATCAGTGAACTGAGCCTACTTTAATACAGGCACAAGAAAGGGAAGAGGCTTGAGCTGGAACATGAGTTCAGTCCAACACTTAGATCCTGAGAATGGAAAACTCACAGTCCCTGAAGAGGAGAGAGGCTGGATTGTGGTTTCTAAAGGGAGAAATTTAATACAGGCTTGTAGAGTAAATAAACTGCAATCTCACCCCCACGTCTAGCGTGTGAGAATCTACAGTCCCAGGCAGCGAGAAAGAAATCCTGTCTTTAATGGGTGCTGGAGTGAGGAACAAAGCAAAACCAGGTGCAAGACCAGGATTAGCCCTGCCAAGGCAGGGCAGGCTGGCGGCGGCGGGCATGGTGCACCAGCCTGCTGTGCGCTTTGCTGCTCCTTCGCAAGGACTCGGCATGCCCTCGTGACTGGAGCACGCTGCTAACCGCTGGCGGCCAGCTTGCTGGCTGGCTGGCGATGGGGACGGGGTGCTGCCTCCCGCATCGTCCCCTGCCGAGAGGGACCCGGCCCGGCTGCTCCGGTGCTCGCAGTGTGTGGGGTAGGAGGCAGCTCCGACGGGCAGGGACGGGAAATTTCCCTAAATCTCCTAAGGACACTCATGTGTCACAGAGCAAAAATCGGCTCGCAGAGCATCATTGTTAGCTTAAAAAATATCCACCACAAACTTCCCCTGCTATAAAAAGCTCAGCTGAAACCATCCCAGAAGACCAGTGCTTTAAGTCAGTGGCCAGCTCTGTAAACTGTTGGCCCTGGATTTTAATTTCCTGAAGTGTCTTATTTCTCTCCCTAGCAAAAGGGAGCCAGAAAAATCCTTCCTTTCTTTCTCTCCTCCTCACTGCTGCTCTTTGAGTAAGGCCGTACCTAACAATTATTCAGGGAAACATTATGTTGACATTACTGTTTAGGAAATAAAAAAGGGTTTTTAAAGCTAGAGAGTAACATCATGACCACATAGCACTAGTGAATGATTAAAAATTTAGATGACTGCCTTTGAAACAATAAAAAGCTTTCGAAGCTTCTTAATGAGCAGCTATCAGAAATAAAGCATTTAAAACTTCAGAAAGTGCCTCTGTGGAAATTTCATTGTCTTTGATGCTGTAAAATAACTGCAGGGTGGATTCATTTCAAGTTCTTTTTAGCATACTGGTCGTTTAGAAATATTGGGAGATATCTTTCTTAGCAATATGTGGGGAAAACAATGTCTTGGTCGCTTTCATTTATCTGCAATTTGACAGGAGTGCAGTTTATTAACTTGAAAAGAGACAGATACATTATCTGAAACACAGAGAGTATAGTGGGTATTGCCTCCTTTTTATACCAGTGGGAGTCCATGACACTTTGAACTTGCTCACCATTAAACGCCTTCCTGAGTTGTTGAAGAGGCCTTTAAAAAGGGAGCCTGTGCATTTATGATGTAAATTCGTTATTTTGACAGTCTTTGAAATCTGTCATATTCACATCCAATTTAATGCACCGCAAAAATTCTTTTCTTTTAAAATACTTTTCTTTTAAGATTTCAAAGCCATTTTCATGTAGAAAACTATTGTTATACCTAATATATCCTGAAAGTGTTTTAGCAAAGGAACTTATATGATTCTGTTTTAAGTCACATCAGGTTTTAAAACATGTCATTTCTTCAAATAAGCTTTGACCACGCTATCTTTTTTTTCATTAGTTAAAGTGCACTTGATTTCCATGGATACAATTAGTCAGAATATACGCTATAGTATCATCATCGGATCAAATGGGGTTCTTTCAGGCTGTATTCGGCAGAGCAATTGCCCACATATCTGAGATCAATACAGACCAGCACGCAGGTAGACAGATGCAGAGAGATGAGGGCTGGTTGGGAAAGTCGAGAATTGTACCGGAGCACAGCGTATTTAACGAGAACCCGGACCGGTGGGAAAATTAAACCGCTCCTTTTAAAATTATGAGCTCTGAGTATTTACTCTAAATGTGGCGTGGGGCAAGGAGGAGCAGGACAGGAAGGGGGCCGTGCAGGATCTGTTGAAATCCAAGTTCAGTTTAATTCTGGTTGAATCCAAGCCTCGTACATTTCAACTCAATCTTCAATCCAAACAAACCTCCTTAGGCTTGCTAATCCTTATTGCACAGTGGATTTCAGCTGTACCTGCACTTCTTTATCAGTTTGCAAGATATTTTCAGCAGGTACAGAGGTCTTCCTGCAGCTCTGCTTCAAAGTGGTGTACAGAGGAGGTTCTGTACAGAGTTTCAGAGAGTGTTTACAGATGCCTTATCACTTTGGGAGAGGCGGTTGGTGGGCAGGGGGAACACATTTCTCCAAAGCAGCACAGAATCCTCATAATCTAAGGAAACGATCAAATAAGAGTTTCAAAGATCTCCCTCTACAAAGGAAGGCATTAAGCTCACTCGCTGCCTGCCCAGACTCCAGGGCTGTTTTGGAATACATGGAAATATGCCTGTTACACGAAAGAACCTTCCACTGATGGTTTAAGCACCATTTCACATGTCCCCAGTGGCTGGGTTTAAAATGCAGTGTATCATGACTGAGATAAACCAGGAGAATCATTACTTCAGTGGCATTTAACCCTATAATTGGGTGGTTTTTTTGGCACTGATTTTATAAGGTCACTCTGTTATTTCCTTTGCTGGCTGGCTTGTGATGGTGTTCTCACATGTTATTGCTCTCTTCCATCACAAGGAATGATATTTCGGGATTGAAAGGGCGAAAGATTTGTAAGGACTGTCCTTTCCCACACTGTAATTGTCTGAAAGCTTCAAATAGGCAAAGGCTGAGTGTAAAGGTGTTTTAGATGGTGTCTCTGGGGCAGAAATCCTACCTGGTCAAGGGGTAGGAAAGAACTATAAGGATCTGATCATTTTATAGTTAGATCACCTTGTCTCTCTGCAAAGGTAGGATACGCTTTCCTGATAGAGCTTGTATCAGATATCAAACCAATACTGCACTTGATCTCAGCAAAAAGGCCATTAAATCTCACAACTTGAAAAAGGCAGCTTGATCCTTGAAGCAGGGAATCCTGCAGAGCTTGCAGCCTGCTAACCCGACGGCCTGGCTGTGCTCGTTCGCAGAATTCATTTCTGCTATCATTTCCCTGAGTTTTGGATTTCGTTGGCACAAGCAAAACCTTGGGCTGCATGAGAAAATACTTTGAAATGCTGCCTAATTGACTTGGGTCTGGTTCAGAATATAGTACGCCACATAAACCACCATAACATCAATCAGAGGGAGAAAGGATGTCCCCATGTTTGGCTTAAACTACAGGGTATTTCCTTTGCCGAAAGCATTATAATCACACTTAAGTATAGGTTTGCTGTGGCAAAAAAGACCGACCCATTCCAGTCGCTGATTTTTCCCACAGAAGGAAACTTCTGTAAGGCAGCCCGTCCAGTGAAACGTCCCAGGGTTCATTGCACCAACTGCATTGACTTCACCAGCCTTATCGTATCTCTCCTCTTTTTTGCTCTGCACTCCCACAGTAAAAGGCATGTTTCTGTGGTCTGCAAGAGTATTATTTCCATCCAAGACTGATGGTATTAAACTCAGTCTCTGGGATCTACGCTTTCCCCTCTTCTTCCTGGGTTTTGTGCCCTTTCTCCTCACCTCCCCCTCTCCAGTTAGTGCTAGTTAGCTCTGATAGTGCCTCCCCGGTAGAGAAGAAACAGGAGCCAGTTGTTATAAATATAAAACAAAGTTATTCCAAGGAGACTGCTGAAGAGAGATGAAACCCGTGGTTCTCTTGGGCATGCCTACTCTGCACAGCAGAACCCGCCTGCACCCAAAATTCTGGCATCTTCATGCCTCAAAACTCTCTCAAGCTAATCACTTATTTAATGATTATCATCCCCAAACATGGCTGTTGGTTTTCCACATCTCAATTTTTTGGTCATGCAAATGTCAGACACCTAACATTTTCTGTAATTTTTGAGTAACCTCTGAAAACCAGGGCCCCAAATCTAAGCAAAAACTGCATTTGACAATCCACACCCACAGCTACTGTTATAAAATAACCATGTCCCAATCCTGCCATTATATCAACAGCTCAGCGACAGCACCACCTGGTTTTAGGCTGATTCTAGAAAGAGCGATGCTGTGGACTGTGCTGTTAGAGTACATTGCTGTAGTTGGAATTACTAACAAATCAGAGTCACTGCCTGGGCATTCAGGGAGCAATCATTAATAGCCGTTTCCATCATCACCTCTATCGCACTACGCATACAAGGACCTCACTCTTTTTTTTATCTTCTGCTTCCCATGAAACAGTAGTGATTTGCTTACTAATATCAGCAAGAGAGACAGGAGGAGAAAGAAGGGAAGCAGCACACGTTAAGCCACTCTGATAAATGAGACATACAGCAGGAGAAAGGATGAAAACAGAATGAGAATAAAAGCAGCTTTCCCTAAGAAAGCAATAAAAAAACCCAGCCATCTTATCACATGTTGTAGATCAGTCTCATACACTCGTGTGCATGGAGCAGCACAAACACATAAATGACAATTATGTCCCAGCTGATGCCAGCCTTAATTTCTAATCCCTTGAGATACCACCTCTGGGAACAGTCACAAAAATCAGAGTTTTGTTGGGATGAGGTTTCAGTGATAATTTTGGCTCAACAAAGCCAGTTCGTGAATGACACATACATGTCAAAGGATGGAAAGAGCCATCCCCACGTGCCTTTAGCCATCATTCCTTCCTTCTCACACACAAGAGAGGCTGCTAGCACCTGTGTATCACCTGGTGGCAGCCACCACGCTATCTATGACAACAGGAGCTGTTCCATATGTGCCCAGGTCCAAACTGTCTTGGACTAAAGGTTAAAAGCAGTGGATTTAACACCGATGTGAGAAACGACTGGAAGCGCAGAGCTCTTACAAGTAACGTGTTTTGGCAAGAAACCCCACTTAATAGGCAGGCTACTGACTCCTGCACTCCCTGCAATTTCTAAATGGCTTTCAGGAATAATCAGTGTCCTGCCCGAGACAGAAAACCAGCTGCTTCCAGGGAAACACACAAGGAACAAGTGTTATCCTGTAGCTCTATGTCCCAGACTTGCAGCCATGCGTCTGGATCCAAAGTCCTGTGCTTCACATCAGAAGTTCTGGGACTGGAAGGAACAACGTCCCACACTCATTTAGGAAAGAGCTGTTCATCTTAATGCAAATATTGCCCAATTATGTGAAAGGGCTGTGTGCCTTGGACACATGGATGCAATTCATGAAAGAATCCAAACAAGGCAAGATCAAGGAATCCTGATCTGTTGTGCAATGTCAGACAAAGAACAAATATAAAGAGTCACTAAGGAACATCATGGCATTGGGAGATACGCCAAGGCATCCTGATATAGAAGCTTAACCGTGCCTAAGGGCAACTGTGAAGAGAGAATGTTGTTTCACAGAACTGCCCCATACACATGTCTCACAGCTTCATGCTCCTTTGCTTGCTTATCTCCCCCCTGCCACCTGCACACAGATGCACATGCCTGGCCCAGCCACCTGCAGAGACGCTTTCAGTTTGGCCAAGCTCCCCAACACACATCTTTTGCTAATATTCACTTGATATTTTTTCTATTTATCATCTGATTCTTTCTGTCCCCTGGAACAGACTGCAAATGTGAATCCTGCTGCTAGGACTGTTGAAAACAATAAAAATTTAAAAAAGAAAAAAGAAAATCAGAAGGAAAACAAAACAGAGGCAACTAAATATCTCCCAGACAGAAAGGGAAAAAGTAAAACTGCAACAGTGGGTTGCAAAAGCAAAATCCATTGAACTTAGCAATCCTAGCAACACATCCCTTTGTTTATGAACCATCTGAAGCAAGTTTTACCCTGCAAACTCCATGGGGATCCTTGATTTCTCTAGCCAAATTAACTAATTTTCCTAAATCATACTAAATTCTGGTCATTTGATCTGTCACTCAAAGTCTGTCCTCCATGTAAATAAAAACACCCCATAGATTTGACTCCACAGAAGACCATAAAAAGAATGACAGGATCCTAAGCAAACAGGGCTGTTAGCGTGTGTATTCTCTACCAGTGCACCTCCGTACAGTGCTTTTTATCCAGGAGGATCACTAAGAGCTCATCTTTTGCAGGAAAAACCTTGAAAATGGCTGAGGAAAACGCTTCTTAGGTCTGCCATAGATAGAGGACAGATTATATTCTTATACAATATAAAAAGATTGTAATTTGAAGTCTCAAGCAGGCTGAGAGGGAGGCAGTGCAACTTCACAGTGCCTTCACCTTGAAACCTCCTTTGCATCCAGGCACCACACCGTGTGATGCCTTCCCCTGCCCCCAGGTACTGAAGAATCAAACAGATGCCCCATTAACACAGGCTATGTCAGGGATTCATATGGAGCAATATCTGGCCATAAATATAACGGAATTACCACAGTGGTTATGCATCTCTGAGGCAGAGTGTCTAAACTTGTCCATGCAATCAGCCTTGGTACAAGGACCACTATAGGAAGGAGGCAATCTCCATCATTTGCCCCTTTCATCGTTTCACAGCATTTTAGAGCTAACACAATCTTCCAAATGCCCAGCTTCCACCTGAGCACCTGGCACGCTTAAATGACCTGGGGCATACAAACCAGGGAGGGAAAATCCTGGAGTTTTGTGCCCCATTGCCCATGAACGGCATCCCCCTGCCTCTTTTGGGCACAGAAGTAAAGCAAGCATCATTGCCCCCCGAGGCCTTCAACAGTCCTTACTCCATGATCATGCACGGACCCTGGAGACCTGCCTGAGGGGGAGATGCTCCAACACAGACCCAGAATTTCAACATACATTTGATGCCCTGTTGGGAGACTTCATCCTGCTGCTTTACAAGCAATGATGGAAAAAAAATGCTGGAGAAAGAAGAAATGATGCTTTGAGTGGCTGGATGCTGTAGAATGACTTAGTGACATGAAAATTATTGTCCAATTTGTATTTTATGAGATATTAAATCCAATAGGTTCAGAGCTACTTTTCTATCTTCACATGCAACTCCAGCAGCTTTGAAGCTGCCACTGTGGCTATGTTTCCTTTCTCTAAGAAAGCTTTTGTCCACCAGGACCAGATGGAGATCTCAAACCTCATTTGTAGTGAAGCTAATGTGCCAGAGACAACATAAAGCGATAACCTAAATGGAAGTGCTGATGCTAGCTTAGGCTTTAAATATTCACAGTATCCCTGCTGTCATTTCAGTGTCAAAGATTGTAAGCCAAGATCGACAGACATACAGTACACAAAGCTGTAAAAGAACCTGGCACTTTTTTTTTAATTTCCATGTTTTTATAACAGTGTTTGATCTGTTTCCCCAGCTACTAAGGTATGACTAACTACAGAAAAGGTTTGACATTGTGTCTTGTATTTGAAATTCATGTCATGTAAGTAAGTGTGACTGGGCACTTCTGTCCGGAGACCTGTTCCTACTGAGTGAGTGACTCTGTCCCAGGCTTTGTGTCTGTAGCTGGATGTGATTCTCCTCCAGACCCGCTCCAAACGCTCCATCTACTGAGTCACTCCTACAAATAAGGCCATGACAGTAGTATTTGCAGGAGAAAAGCAAAGGGGAGCAAGCACAGAGAAGTCAGTTTAGAAACACAAATAAGTGTAGACTGGGAAATGCTCCATTGCATTCACCCGTCTCCAGGGGGCTCAGTGCAATGTCATGCCCACAGGACCCCCAACAGCCACAAGCTCAGTGATGCACGCTGTCTCCTCTATGAGCCATTGCCCATCCTTTTCTCCTCGTACTGCCCGGGTGGTGGGAGATGCACAACAATGCCAGGATAAATGTTATTTTGCAGTTTGCAAGGCTGGTCTGGGGATTGTGGAGAACTGTTGGCTCCAGTTCTGCTGCATGCTCTTATTGCTAGGTAGGATTAATCAAAGAAATGCATATACAAATTCTCCAAGCTTTCAAGAGAAGTACACAGTGACAGCTCTGCCTCTCACAGGGCACAGTTTAGCACAGCTCCCCCTCTCCAGAATTCGAGCGGGAAGCTGCTTAATACATTTTATAGCTTCATGATTTTTTATTATTATTTTATGGGCTTTTAGGTAATGCTGCTGCTCACCTGTTTGAAAGCCTAGCTCATATTCACCCCTTTAACATACACCAGGTGCACAGGCGCACGTTTGGTGGGAGCATATTGCAGCCACCGAACTGTCATCAACCCAGCCATTTCCCCTGCTCACTTGCTTTGCACCTGTGCCCTCTTGGCATTGCAATGTGGAAAATTCCCAAGGCACAAAGCCAGTCTTATAAGACCTGCTCTGTCTGGTTTCTGCTTGTGGGGCCTCTTCTGCAAAAACACACGAGCTGATTAACAAAGAGATCGTTAAAAAATAAGAGGCGTTAAATGCTCTACTGCTTGCACATCCACATCCAAAGGACACACCAGCCTAGGGTATATAGGTGCTGTCCTCTGCATGTATCATGGCCTGCCAGGGTCATGGTAGATGGCTGAGCTGAGCAGGCAGAAAGGACTGTGGAAGCTGAAAACACATTCCAGCTTTGGTGCTCATTTATAGTCAAGCCTCTTTAGGTTGGCAAAGTGATTTAAAAGGGCAGCATTGGAAGTGATAGTCATGATCATATTTTTGCTGATCAACAAAAATGAGCTCATAGCACGCTATTTGTCATCAGGGCTCTGACCCTATGGAGGCCACTAAAGTAGCACCATTAAAAGCTGGGAACTTCCAACCCTTTTTCTGTTAATGCTATGATAGCCATTTTCTAAGGTACGATGCAGGTAGCTAGTTACACAACATTCTCCTCCAGAGCAGCGTTCAGAAGCAAAACCTGTTTTGTTCTCCTCCAAACAAGAGGAATCTAGCCATACCTCCGCAATGGATAGGATTCGTATTTTCCACTGGTGGATCCATTTTATTTTATTCTATATAAGCACCATTTGTTTTCCTTGACTCTTTTGGTACATCTCTGCTCTGTATCTCTCTATTGTATCAGATCTGGCTTTGCTATCTCCTGTCCCTCTGCCGTTCTCCCTAGGTCTCCCAAGTACTCCTCTCCCATGTCACCAAGTCAACCTTTACAAGCAAAGGTAAATGCGCTATTCTGGTATCCCAGCGCAATAAAATCAGCAAGCTGCCCCCAAGCGCATGTGGAAGAGCCAGCTGAGCTGTGCCTTGCATGCTGCAGACACAGCCTGGAGTCGCAGCGCCAAAGCCAACAGCACTGAACCAGTGCAAGAGCAACAGCTGCTCCTGGAATGCACCTAGAGCCGTGGTTCCCTGGGGTCTGCAGGGGCTACAAAGCTAGCTGGATCTACTAAGAGGGGGCTAGGCTTCCTAAAGCAGCATTTCACTGAGCGGGAACACGCCATTGTGTGTGGTACGCACAACAGCGTCATCGGGGGAAGCCATGCTCGGCTCCCAGCTCTCCACCAGCTGTGCAGGGAGTGCACAGTAAACACCTACAGAAACAGGTGATTTTGTGGACTAGAGGATTTTTGCTGATGAAAAACAGGCACTACTGACTCATTTATCCCACCTCATCTTCTGTATCCTTAATATACACAAAAAAAAGCATTTTCTCACATTACCAGCACTGCTCCAATGAACCCTGCACAGCAGCTCTGCTACCTCCTTCACTTTAAACTCAGTGTCATCTCCAAATCTGCTCCTTATTCCATCTGAGAAATATTTAGGCACGCAGCAGTCCAGTTTGGCCCTGCAATGCAATTTTGCCAAACATGCAGCCTTTACTCATCTTACCGGTGACCATCTCTGTGCATTTCACCTTGCTCTGGAGCAAGGACAAGCTGAGGTCCTGCCGCCTGCAGATCACCTCCTGCCTCTCGTGCAGGTGACCTGACCTCCGCCTGGGAAGCCCGTAGCAGCACAAAGTCCCCACCACTGTCCCCAGCTTCCCTTGGGCCTGGGCATGCAAGTGCACCTCCCTCCTATGGGCACGGACTATGAAGTTCTGCTGCAGCAATGCATGTAAGCAGTGAAAAAAAGGGGGGCTGAGCAGATTTCATTTTGCAAGGTCTCCCTCTTGCCCTGCCTTTGCTGGGAGACATGGAAGGTTCTGCTGATATTCAGCCTCTGAGTTTTTCTTGGGGAAGCAGGCGGGGGAGAAAGCATTTGTTTCCCAGTTCCAGATTTCCTCCTGCACTTATATATTTGTCCATGAAAACAAAAACGTCCTCTATTGTAAAACTTGTCAAATGAGACCACCCAAGTGGCTGAAGGGAGGGAATTGGGAAGGAGGAAGAAATGCCTTGAAAACCATTTTCTTTTTGATGGTTTAAGAAAGGGAATTGAATGTTATTGTCTCACTTTAAATATGTTCTTTATGAGAAGGTCATGTAGCAGGCACATCATTTTCTAATTACAACCATGCAGATAACATGGAAACAAAAATATATGGAGATTTTCCAAAACAGAGGATGCATTTTCAAACAATATACTGTACCGTTCATCTTCCAAGTCTCAAAATAAAGCAAAGAACTTTACTCAGAAGGAACTAGATATAGTTGTAAGCTGTTAATCACTTCCTTTTACCCACTGTTTTATTGTCAATGGGAAACCTAAACTCAGTTAGTCACTGAAATAATAACTGGAAAATGTTGTCTAGGCTTTGACAGAGTTTTCTCAGGCCATGCTGGTGCTGTCCATGGAAACAGCTTCGCTAAACCCACTTACAGGAAAGGGGGAATTCAGACCCACTGTAACACCACCAAGATCCAGAGAGTTTTCCCAGAAAAACTTCCTCACTGCAAATTGTGTATTAGGGGAATTGCATGACCAAACCCCATTAAATTGACAGGAAATGAGGTTTAAGTGAAAACTAGTGTTCGTTTTTAAACCTCTCAGCCAACTCTGCAGAGAAAGGAGGGGACCTGGGACTTTGTTTCCTACGGAGAGAGCAGCAGAGCCACACAGAGAGACATGGGGTGAGTGTTGGAGCCCTGTCCTTCACAAAGCCCTCTGATGCTCCTGCTCACATGTTGTGCCAGTCTCCTCACCTGGGGTTCGGAACCCTCCCTGCATGGCACTAACAGAGGCAGGCTTCTGCCTGGGATGCCACGATTCCCATTTCTGGCTTGGAATGACATGAAAGCCAGCACCTTCCAGGCTGGCAGGTGAAATGAGGCATGGCTAAGGAGGGGTACCTGCAGGGAGCCCTGCCCCCTGCACAGCACCCATCGCTTTGCAGCAGGGGAATGAGGTCAGGTGCACTTTCACGATGGAGGGGATAAAGCAGCATCCAGGGGTGACTGCTTTTCCACCAGAGTTGGTGGGACTGATTTTCCACTCCACCTTTCTGGTGCTTTGGCTCCCCAACCCACATTTACTGGATAGGAGCCAGGTGTCCTGCACCATCCACGTGCCCTGTGGCACCTGCAGGGCCACAACCACAACCCTGCTGGCCAGCAGGGTTAGGCATGCTCTGGGCAGGACCCATTGGTGCATGGGCCCATCATAATGCCTGTCTCTCCACAGAGATGGAAAGCAGTGGGAAAGGACTGCAAATGTGTCCCCAGGAGGCCCTTCTTGGTCTGTCCCACCTGCTGGGGTTGAAGGAAGGATGCATTTGGGTACAAAATAGGGTCACAAATTATGTCTGCAGTTTTATCCCTCCCCAGATTTGCCTCCATTAGAAAAAGCATCCCGTGAGCTTCAGTACAACTTTTCTGTGCAAAGCTCCATCTCCAGCGTAAACAAGGAGAGTCACATCTCAAAGCACATCAGAAGGCCCTGGTGAGTGCCAGGATGGAGCAGGACAACTGCTGACCAGTCCAGGATTTCTTCAACAGGAAAAACCTTCTCCGCATGAGATGGCACAGTGACTTTGTGTTTGCTGTTCATACACTCTCCAGCATGCATTTTCCCAGCAGACAAAAAAACTTAGTGTCACTCTGGCTCCATCCAGCTGAATTTGACCATAATGAGTGATCAGGGCTTTCCAAAGAGGGTAATTTAAATGTGTTTACACTGCCACTAACCCCCCTGCTTTGTTTGTCTAAGATGCTCAGGATAAAGGGATGTGTCTCTGGTCTTTTTGTATGTGAAGTATCACAGTAGCATGTAATTGAGAGGGGATCACTTTTAGGCTGAACTGTTCTGGTTACAATCATGCATAATAATAAATTGTTGTGGAGAGAAAGGGAAGACGATGGGCTGGATTCTGAGCTCTGCTGCACCAGAGGAAAGCCTGATATGGGAGACGCCAAAGATGCCCCTCAGGTTTCTTTTCTCACAGCCCTCCCCGTGAAAAGTAAACCCATCATTCTACACTGCATCTGTTCCTGATGCTCAGGAAACACACACAACAGCTTAAGTAGCTGGAAGCTTCTGACCAAGTACAAGATAACCCTTTAATAACCCCTGAAGTAACCAATCTACCTCGTGTGAGCAATGCACCTACTGCTCTTGCTGGTTCCAGGTACAACCCCGAAGAAAGCTCAAGCAACCTGACTTTTCATGTGGCCTTTTCTTTAGAAACATCAACAAGGAATAAAATTTCATAGATCTGCTCTAGCATGAAAAAGGAGGAAAAAGCATTGAATGAAGCAAAAGGAACCCACACTGATTAAGGAAATAAAAAGAGCAGCAAAGGACAGAAAGGGAAGGCAGGAGCACGCTCCAGGCAAAGTAAACTGCTCTTTTTGTTTAACTGTTCTCTGTCCCAGCCTGCCCAGCATGAGAATCCCCCTTTTAAAAGGGGACAGCGCTGGAATTCTCACCTGTAAGATGGACCTGCTGCTCCTGGCATCAGGATGGCCACAAAGCCCCAAGTCAGCTCGGATCAGTGTCAGTGCAGCTGGTCATAAAGGGAGCTGAGCCCGTCCTTTTACACTGGATTACTCTGGAAGAAAGCTGCATTTGTTCGAGGTGGTCTGAATAGGCTTTTGGGGGGGTGCTTTTCTGGTTTGGGTTTTGGTTTTTTGTGGCTTGGTTTTGTTTGGGTTTTTGGCTTTGGTTTAGGGGGGGTTGTGGGGGTGTTTTGTTTGTTTGTTTTCTTTTAAAGTATCCACTTTGTAACTATTTCTATCCCCAAAAGGGAGAGGAGTTCTGCAAATCCACATTAAGTCTTCCTTGGGCAGCAGTGAGGAGGCTGTGCTCTTGGTGGGTTCAGCCTCCTTGCCCAGGAGCACAGCCTGCCATGATGCTCCAGTAAAACCGCCCATCCCCAAGAACCAGCTTTAACAGATCTGGCTCGATCCCAAACTCCATTCACTGATCTCACACAAACATCACCAAATCGGTTCACTAGAAGCTATTTCTAACCTGGAGATGGTTCTGTGTCCAAGACCACAGAAAAACTGGTGCTTTTCTAATGCTCCATTGCCCATTTTGGGCTTCCCCTTTTGGGCTTAATCCTGATCCCCGTCTCAGCCTGGCAATACAAGTTCCACCCCTGGCGCACAGCAAAAGTATATACAATTACTACCACATGATAATTGCAGGAAAGAGAAATCCGTAACGCCCACAGTGCTGCACTGGTCTCCTGTAACACTGCCATCAGAGCTGACCTGACAGGTACAGGGACCCATAAAGGGGAACTACCAACGCACATGTCGCCCTGGCTCTGGGGAACAGGGTTTGAGCAGCCGGGGCTGCATCTGGGTGCTGATCCTAACGGTCCTCGTAGACAGGAACCCACGAGACCAGCGCTCCTCTCACACAGCGAGCGTGCCCACTCCGATGCTCGCTCCGGGCAGAGGCTTTTCTCACCACCCATGCACTCGCCCACAGTGGGAAGAGGACAGCAGGAGGCAGATGCTCCTAAAACAGCTCTGTGGAAACACTTAAGAGGATTCATGTCACAGCTCTCACCTAGGAGTCTTGACATCTTAGCATTGTTCATCTTCATGGATTTTGGCTGTCAAGGGATTGTTGGGTACCCACAAGTCTGGTACCCCTCAAGGGCAAGTCACTGAGTGTACCCCACGCATGCACCCTGTCCCTCTGCAAGGGGGAGGGCTGGGCTCTTCCTCTGCTACCTCAACCTCCCACCCAAAACCATGATGCATCTCAGGATGCATGGTTTCCTCCTGACGCTTTATAGCAAACAACCAGACTCCCCCAAATCACATTCAAAGGCACTGTGAGCAGAGTCACCACTCTTCCCAATCCTAATAAACCACAGCAGGAATTAACAGCCAATTAATCAATACAGTAACTTCTGTCCTTAGTTTGGGACAATTTGAAGCCCAGCATCATCTTCATTCTGCACATTGCTTTCACCAGGCAATTCTAATGAGGTCAAAATTATTTTCCTTTGCTTTAATCTCCTCAAAGAGCAAAAAGAAGTATGAAAAGAAAACACAATATTTATTGTAAATCAGTGACTTCTGCATTAAAATGATCAAAGTGTGTTTGCTGCACACTTGAAGTTCAGATGCAAAGGGATTTCCAACTTAAATAAAAGATTGTTTTTCTGTAATGCAAATTGAGAAGGAACAATCCACACAAAGTAGTCAGACATGCTCTGCAGAAGAACTGTCCCACTCCTATACCCCACGTATTTTGCATGGCTGATGCTCTTAATCTTTTCAAAAGAAACACCACTCCACCAGGGCATGCTAATGCATGCCAAGGGGAAGAAGTGGACTCTACTTGATGTATGATTACAATATGCAGCTTAATAATATAATTTCTCAGTTCAGATATTGATCCTTGGGAGTGAGGCAGTGCTGGGAATAGAGCGAAGCAGGGGGCGGAGAAATATCTGCTGCCTGTTTTCTCATCTAACAACTCCCCAAAGAGACAGAGCCTTACCCATCCCACATACCCAGGCGTGACGAGAGATCAAAACTCGCTGGGGACATGCAGTGTGCCTTTCAGGTAAGTTATACTATTATTAATGATCATAAAAGAAGCTATCAAGGTATTCTGCATTTCTTTCATCTGGCAAGCCTGGGAGCACGTTTATTAATTGAGGAAGGCTCACTTTTCTGTGAGGTAGATTTTAGTATTTCCTTTCTACATCCAGGAAACCAAGGCAAAGGGACCATGCTGCTTGCTAAGTGCAGCCCGTGCAGGGGCACAGCACAGCCTGGCCGAAGCCCAGCACTGTCACAGTGCAGCATCAGCCTCCTGCAACGGGGAGTAGGGCAACTGCCCCACTCCCCACAGATGGAGGGCAATACCCTGCGGTCTGCACCAAAAGCTCATGCATCAGAGCAGACTTGAAGCCAACCTGTTCAGATGCCAGGCTGGTGCGAGCTCAACAGCACTGCTGAAATTTGGAAAATACTCCATATTCCTGAAACAACACATATCAGTTTTCATCCGGCATTGCCTTCCTTCTGCCACTACCTTCTTTGCCCTGTTGCCATGCCGCACATTAGCAGTTGTTATACTGATATGCAGCACATGGCTCTGTTCATTTTTCAAGGACAGACAGCTAAAGCTGGGAAACTTCTCATACATGGCAGTGGCACTTTGGCAAACACGAGGCTTTCTTCCTTCACGTGTTTCCGGAAGCTGTTCTGGTTAACCCCATGACCACCACAGCTACTATCATCTCGCATGTCAGGACTACTCATTCATCTCAAGGAGACATATGGAACGTGAAGTCACCGGAAAAAATCCCCACTGAAGATTAGGGACATGCTTATGTCAATATGGCCAAAGGGCAGCAAGGGGATTAGTGCATCAAAGTGACTAATTAGGGTAGAGGGTTGTTTCTGAAACCAGACGAGCTCCAATTCAAGGGATGTGAAATGGAAGTTGAACCTGAAATATTTGCGGCAGGCTCTTGGATCTGTGAAAACCGGTACATATGTTTAACTACATATAAGTGAGTACTCCTGTTAAGTCTGTGAAGCAAAACATGTGCTTAAGTGTTTGCAGAATTCAGGACTAAATCTAAAACTGATGGGTAACAGGGGGATCAAAATTTGAAGAGACTAAGTTCACTTGCCCTCCACAGCTTCAAGCAAACCATTTCCCAAGATCCACTAGGAAAAGGCAAAGTTCAACCACAACATACTCCGAGCTCACTTGTACAAGTCCAAGCTTTGTCAAAACTACACTATGTTTTTACAGTTTTTTTTCACAAAACCAGGACAAGCTCAGGCCAAGGGCCAATCCAGGCCCCAGACAAGGATCATGCTGCAGAGCTTGGATCCAGACCAAAACTTCTCCAAATTTCAGGACTCTTCTGTCCTCCATGGTTTATAGCCTCCAGCTCTGACACCCTTGCACAGACCTTGCTCAACCCAAGGACAGTCCATGGCAGCCCCATGGAGCGTGCTCACCATGTAGGTGACCACCACCACCACGAGCTGAGCATGGATACTATTTTTAAGTCAGCTACAGCATCATCTGCTGTATCCCAGCAGGCAGGACCCGTGATGGACTCAGCTCAGCAGGATGCTGTTTGTTTAGCTGGAAGTCTAGAAGGTGTCTTTTACTTATGCATCTGGGTGAATGACTATATTAATGTTTAAATATTTTCAAATAGAATAAAAATAGACACTCATATACAAATTAGACATTGCTCTATGTCTATTGTGTACCCCATAATTAGCAGGTAATATTCACTCTTTAATTTAGAAAAAAATTGTTATGCTAAATAGAAGGATTTTTGCTTAATTACAGGCTAATCCTATTTCCTCAGAACATGTGATATTTTCTTATCTCCCAAAGTGGAAAAGGCACATTTGAATGGGAAGTACATTTGTATGTTATCCTATGATATACAGATTCATGGCGGGATCTAGATTTTCTGTAGAGCTGTTTGCTGGAAAACAGCAAGACAAGATCTAAAGCATTACAGCCCAGGGGGCAAAGAAGGCACCTTCGTTTGGCCAGTCCTTGCTCAAGTCTCACGGGTCTGTCTTACACCCGCTTCAAGGCCTCCTACGTGACACTAACCATCAGAAAGCCTGGGGATCGCAGCTCCTCAATTAGATGCTTTGACCATTATCTGAACAGTTGATGGAGAGACCCTCATGCAACAAAACCTCAGTCCCTACCCCCAAAGAGACAAAAGATTTCAGGAGAATAAACGCTCTGAGGAGCGTGCACTACTGCAGCAGCAGCGGCCAAGCAAACACCCCTCATCCTGGCGCTCACTGCAGCCTCACGTCAGGTGCCAGAGGTGGGTGTCCTTGGCGCCATGTCCAGCCACAGACGGCGAGGCCAGGCAGCCTAGTAGAATTTTTATAGGCACATTCCTGACATCTTATATCTTGCAGTAAAGATATAAATGGCTGCATTTGAAGACAAGCGCTAGGGCTGGTTAAATAGGACATCCTACCTGATACCTGTCATTTCTCTAAAGGCCCAAGGAATTGAAAATTATAACTAACCTAACCTGACAAAGTCTTTCAGCTGTAAGAGTTATCCTGCCAAATTATAGATGAGAGAAGCCAAGGTCCAGAGAAGCAAGGCAGCAAGCCTCGCGCTGGATCAACAGTGGGGCTGAAAACAACACCCAGGCACTGGCTGCCAGTGCCTTCCTCTAACCACTGGACTCAGTGGCTTTTGTGTTTCTCCTTTCCATTATGCATACCCTTCCCTTTTCCCTTAATGATTTAGTGATGTTTGTTCCCTCCCACTGCGCACAGACCTTGCAGATCAAAATAGCCAGTCATCTAAAAAAAATTCTTTATCCTTTGTTCTTCAAAGAAACCAAATAATCTCAATCCTTTGAGAAAACTCAAAGGGTGAAGGCAAAGCATCAGGACTGATGAGAACAATAGCGGTGTATCCCCTGATGAACGAGCATCTCTAGTGCTGTGTGGTTATTAAAAAAAATTCCTTGTAGTGAAAATTCTTGGGTCAATTACTTGTTGCCACAGGGAGATTTCCTAGGAGTTTTATTGTTATTATCACTATTCAATGATTATATGTAGCAACACAAAGGTGAATTTTTATGTGAAGAGATGCAATGTTTGGTAAATCTTAAACAACAGAAAGTAGAAGTGGGGGTGGAGTGATGGGGGATCAAAGTCCCTGCAATTCCTGTAACATTTTGGAGCTGATGCTATCCATTCACTGCTGCTTTCAGTGGTCTGAAGCATTTTTCTTCACTTTGGAAGGTTAAACAGTGGGATGACAACAGCCGGACATATAACCACAACATTTCTGCAGCAAGCAGTGTCGCTTTGGCTGGAGCAATACTTGCTGCTCTGTCCCCCACTTCAAGAGAGTGGAACCCTTCAGTTCCACAGGGATGAAAAAAAAAATCAAGGCACAGTTTTCCAAAACACACACCATGTTGTTTTGAGAAGGACACAGATCCCTCTGGCCTGAGGACACCGTTTCTAACCATCACTTGCCTCTGTCCTGGGTTTTGCCCATCACATTTTGGAGTGCTTCACAGCCTTGGCAGCGGCATTGACAGGAGAGGCCACGTCCACACCTCGGGCCTCAGAGCCAGCTCCCAACCACACCAGTTACATTCCAGTGGGCAGAAACAAATGCAAGGTGAAGCTGGATGATGCTTTTACAGATCTATCCCTTCTCAGCAGAAAGGGCCTTTTGGATCCAAATACAAATCACCTATAGCTCCCTTTAATATGGGTTTGCACAAAAGGAGCACGTTCTCTGCAGAAACTTCCTCCAGGATGTTGCAGGGGCAAATGCTGGTTTGCCCTTTTTTCCCTCTGACTAAAGACAAAAGGAAGTATCAGAAAGGGAAGAGGCTAAAGCACCTGTGGACTGGTATCTTCCGTTGAAAAAGTGAGAAGAAGGTTAATGCTGTCCTTTTAAAAATGAAAAATAAAATACAATTTCTTTCTCCCTATAATGTGAATTACTGTGTTTCCCAACCAGCTTCAGCAAAAATGCTCCGATTCACACCTGGAATTTGCTTTGAGAGCACAGCTCTGAATCAAAGCACTTACTCCCTCAGACTCTTCTGACAACCCCACCAAAGGATTTGCAGGTGCCAACTCTTCTGGCCTAAGGGACAGCCAGGTGCCAGCCTGCGTGAACACATGGCCTCCGTCTGCAAGAGTCCTTCACCAGGGCAGGTGGCTGCTCCCCCAGCACCGCACCACCACACAGGGACTCCACGCTCAGAGATGGGATGGACAATTTGCAAGGCGTTTACCCCATCCTATTTTCCACATGGCAGGAGATTTGGATTTTGCTCTGTTCATGCTACCGCAACACAGGACTAATGCTTTTCCCAGTAACTTGATCCTAATCCCCCACTCCTGCTCAGAACAAAATTTGCACATCTGAATCGCATCCCAGGGGACCCGGGGGGTGCCTACAGTTACTCACAGAAGCAAAGGTACTTGCCATTGCAAGTCTGGCAGAAGCAGGGCCAGAAGAAGGAACAGCTCCCATTTAACTGGTTGCCTGAAAAGAATTATTCTAGTAAATGCATGCTCTGAAAAAGATATGTTTGGATGTAAGAGCTGATACAAAATGCCACCTGGGTATCAAATAGGAAGCTGAAATATGTCTATCAAGCCAGTACTCTTTGATCATCAGAAGTCACTCATCATTTACACATCACAGAAAGATGCTCAACTCCAGAAGGCACACAGTCAGCCAAAGAGGAAGAAGGATCAGCTGAGTATTTGTGTCTTGAATACAGGCAGCCATTAAATAAATACCCCAAAAATAACCTAGTCAACCTCCCCAGAGCAGTGGCATTTCATGCTCAGACAGTTTATGCATGTTTTACACAAATATTAACTCTACCGCTCACCAAAGAGTTAAGAAGTGTTTTCATCCCTAATGTCACAGAGTAACCTCACTTCCCCATTCCTCTTACAAAATCATCCCACAGGATCTTTCCTGCATTATTTACAGCCTCCCAAGAGCTGCTCTATGGCTGAATGGCAGGACAGAGTTGCAGAAACACTTTCTGTGTCATGGGGCCTTATTCTCACCATTCGGACCACGCTTCAGCAGCGTGACTGCCCGTAGCTCACAGGACAGCAGCACACTGGTGCCGGGCTGGCACCACAGCACACAAACCAGGCTGGCGGCTGCAGAGAAGAGCTTTCCTACACCTCCTCAGCATCAGGAAAGCCAAGGAAGAATGTAAAACAGACCCGCTTTTCTTACATGATTGAAAATGAGTGTCTTGTGAGGGATTTTTAGAATATGTGATTAAAAACACCCTTAGATGAACATCTTTTAATTTTAAATAAAACAACAGAGAACTCCGAGGAGAGAAAAGTCCTCTGCTCACTCACACACAGGTACCAGGACGCAACACACGCTCTGTACATGGCAGGGGCTGTGCTCACCCTGTGCTCCCAGGGCTGCACAGACACCAGCCCAGATGCAAACCACACACCCTCTGCCACAAGCCTTTACAGCAAGCCCTCACACACACAGCTCACCTGCACGGCCACATGGTTGCCTTTAGCCTGGCATCAGACACCCACTGGTCCCGTCATCCTTTGGCTTCACAGAGAATGCCCACCAGAGCAGTGACAGCAGAAGGCTCACTATCATCACAGCTGAGCAGTCAGGTGGAAGGCCATGATATTGGGGCTCTCAGCTCCCTACGTCCCAGAGGAGGAGGTGGGCAGTGCTGCAGCTGCTCTTAAGAGCAGGCTTCCTGGGAAAGGCTGGGGCACATGCTCACAGCCCCATCAAGGCAAAACAAGAGGCACCTGTGCTGCCCTCCCCTCCTCACCTAACATGCCCACCTGAGCTCCCTTCCCCTCTTCGCCTCTCTCTGCACAGGGAAGGACATCCCTACCCACACCGTCCCCCTCACTCTCCACTGGGCATAAATCAACTCCGAACACCTCTGTTAAAAGCACATCTCTGGGAAACATTCAGTACGAAGCCCCACGCTCACTTGGCTCATTGCAAGTTCTGTGTTCAGCTGAGTTTTGCCCAAAGCTTTTTGCTCCAGTTTGCAAAGTCCTTGAGCAAACCTGGTCCCAATTTTGAGCTGGTTTGAACTCAATTCGAGCTGATTTATAGTTTGGCATTAAAAAACAACAACAACAACAACAACAACTGTTCTTTAAAATGGCGACTTTGACCGTAATTTATGTGAGGCCAGATGGAACTTGGTGTTTTCAATTAAGTTTCAGCTGGATTTTGTAATTTTAGTTTTCTGTTCAGAGAGTTAGAGCAAAACACGGAATAAAGAATGGAAAGAAGCAATTAATTCACATAAAACTTAACGGGAGGGTAGGTATATAAATGCCTTGCAACACAGAGTGGTGTCCTTCCATGTACGTCTAGCTGCAAATGAAAGACAGCAGTGTAAGTGTTGCTTTGGGCTTGTTCCTGTACTGTTTGGCCAGGATTTCTTTCCATGCACCAGACCTAACTTTGTACCCCCTCGGATCAAGTGTGCCATAGACGACACTGTAGTCCAAACCATTTTGCCACTGTCTTGCAGCTACTTTCCTTGAGATCCCAGTATTTTAATAGCTAGGATTAGATGACAGTAAAAGCTGAACCTTTGGCATTTCTTCCTACCAAGTAACTCACAAATTGATGTTAATATTTGGCTGTGCTCAGTAGAGACTTGAGCAATACTTACAAGATTCACTCCTCCCTGAGATACCAAGGCCAGGTATTTTGTTTTTACAGGGGAATATCTGGAACCTTTTAATGGATTAAAAATAAGTTGCAGTTGTTCATTTGTTTGCAAGACAGAAAAGGCTTCAAAGATACACAAGCGGATTAAGGAGCAGCGTTCAGATGATTCACAAGCTGATACAGGCCACCAGTCAGGAAGCGTCTCAAATGACTTGCTCTTTTGTGCCTGCATCAAAGCATCACCGAATGACTGGCAGCCTCCCTTCTGGCCGGCCGCTTGGGGGGACCTAGGTGGCAGCAGTGTCACTGCAAGGAGTGAGATGTGCATGGTTTAGGGAGAAAGAAGGGAATTTGCCTCCTTGCTCACCCCAGGCCATTGTATCTGCAGTTTATAGGAGATGCTTGTGCTAACGTACGTTTTATAACCATAACCTTCTCCTCCTGTTGTTTTTCTGCCCTGCTTGTTCTTTCTTCATCTTCTCATCCCTACTTTATCCTTTTTTTTTTTTTTTGGCTGGCAAGAGGAAGCCATGTGAATGTAGAAGTCTGCAGCTTGACCTCTAGTCCCTCCTTTGTCCTTGCCTTAGAGCTGGGGCTCCTACGCCAAGAAACGTCATCCCAGAGGGCATGGTAGGGTGCCTGGCACCAAGGCTGGGGACAGATGAGGGTCACCTTCAGGAACTTGGATTTATGGCCCACTGAAGACAATGGGAAGAACACCACTGGCACAACTGGGTGAAGTGGATGGGCTGACCAATTCAGGAGAAGACAATTATCTTAGTTGTAAAAGTGCTGCTGGCAGTCCTGAATCCATGGTTGTTCTCTTTTTCTTTCTTTTTACCCTTATTCTGAAGCTTCTGGGGGGAGAAGGGAGCTTCCTGCAACCTCAGTCCTCCAAACTGGGCACAGATGAGCAGTAGCAAATGTGTAGGATCGTTGATAATTGCAGCTATGCCAGGGAGCTATGTCAGCCTTGCCAACCCAGGCGGGCTGCTGTTCAGGGAGGGGGTCCTAAGCTGGCTGAGGGACACCTCCTAGTTCATTCATCTTGAGTTTCTAGGATTTTGCATTTCCCAAACTGGAGGACATCAAACTTTTGTTCAAAGGCTTCTGAGAAAAAGCTGGTAAGAGGCAGGGACAGCTCACTGGAGGGGATTTGTGTGGCTCTGGGGCCTGATTCTGGAGGCCAAGGATTAAGCCCACTGATCTTTGCAAAAAGGCTGCAGGAGATGAAGCCCATCTGCATTAATTCAAGGCAGATACACAAGCAGCAGCCACATGTACCATGTGGCAGCAAGAACCTCCAGAGTTCACGGCAAAGGATGGCGATTTAATGGACTATAGTGTGAAATTAGCTAGGAAAACTCTACATAAAGGGAGGAGAGATATTGCATATACAGCGTGTGAGATCATTATATTACAGAGACTTTCAACGCCATCTCATAAGGAGACACTGAAAAAGACCTTACAAGAGACTAAAAAAATCCTGCACCTCTTAACATCCTGCACTTTTAACCAAAGGCTTAACTTGCACAGAGAGCAATGCTTTTCATATTTAAATCCCATCAGCACGATGGCAGGCCAGGAAGAAATATATCCAGGCTTTGGAGCGCAGCTATGAAGGGGGAGCGTATAAAAATGGGGTCAGCTGGGAAAAGAAGCTGACAGAAACCCCATTGCAGCCACCAGTTCACTTTCTGGTTTTGAAAGGCAATAAGTTACTCTGTCCTACCAAGTGTCCTTCATCCTCATGGGGATCTGGTACACCAGCTGCTCTGTGAAAGAGCAGGAGCTTCTCCCCCACCTGCCATTATGCCCAAGACCCCTGTGCTTTAGGATGGTTTGTAGCAGAACTGAGCGGAGCTGTAATGGAGATGGGATGTCGTGTAGGTCCATGACTGTTCCCTCCCATGTCAGCCAAAGTGACTTCTGCACTGGGCAGGGCAAACAGGGTTGGTTTCTGCCCAGTGTCTCTTCTCCTGCAGCCTGCACCTTGGTGATGGTGCTCGTGTAAACCTAGCGCAAGAGCTGGCAGATTCCTCACTTAACAATCCCTCTGCGAAGCACTCCAGCCCTTCTCCTTTTGGATTCATGCTCACAATGCGCTCTCCTATATTTTGGCACTGCAGCACACAGGCAGCTTCCAGCTACTGTAGCTGACACTACTTTCATTTGCTGCCAGAGAAAACAGCCCACAGCTCTGACCAACCATCGGTGTTGCAGCTTTCCAGCTCTCGGAGGTCTTTCAAACTAGCTCCTTTGAGTTTGGTGAAACCACTGGCTTTGGTGAGATCTGCTGCTTCTCTTTGGATCCAGGGTATCTTCTAATAAGCATGACTCCCTCCATTCATGCAGATGGTGCTCACAAATCAGCAAATCACCCATTAGCAGGCAGGCAGTTGGGAGGAGGCTGTCCTACCTCCCAGGCCTGTGCTTGGTCCCTCTTGTGCACCTTCATCCTGTTAATCACAGTAAGGATAATGCCCTGGATAAAGATGAACACATATTTGGTCCTCAAGTGGAGCCAAAGCTGGGAATTGGGTCTGGAACTTCACCTCCCTGAAACTCTGCAAGTCCCAGTCCTGGCAAGTTTGGTTTGGATCTGAGTCCAGGTGTGCAGCAACCAGGGGGCTCCCAAAGTGCATGGGCAGCAAGGGAGATGAAAAGGGCTTACAAAGGAAATTTCAGTTTATGAAATCATTCAGTTTTAGTGTTTCTAAACTAATTTTTAATTGAACTTTGTGAATAGACTCACCAGAAAAATTACTGGAATAGGTGCTGGACACACCATGCAAACACTCCATGCAGGACAGAATATAGAAGCAGAAAATATCAGTGATGGATGTGGGACTGTGGTGATACAGCCTCCTCTAGCTTCAGGAAATGGGGAGCTCTAGAGGGAAACAAGCTTGCATATATTAATCAAAATCTGTTTTCTCAGAAACAGTTTTGTTATAAACCCCCAGCTCTGTCACTGAATACCATAGCCATTACTCGTAAGGAAGTCTGATGAACAAGCCTTAAAGAAGAGATGTCCTGGTGAGGTGATCACTCTGGTTACTGTGCAAAACCAGCAGCACTCTGTACCTCAACTATAAGGATTTGGCAGCAGAGAGCTTGTTAAGGTGACCATAACTTTCAACTGTGGAAAGGAGGACTGACTCACTGCAGAGAAAAGAGCCAC
Source organism: Phalacrocorax carbo (assembly GCF_963921805.1). NCBI lineage: Eukaryota > Metazoa > Chordata > Aves > Suliformes > Phalacrocoracidae > Phalacrocorax > Phalacrocorax carbo. The sequence goes on from NC_087528.1 coordinate 6,645,164, forward strand.
ATGGACTTTTTCTTGCCTGTTCTTCTCCCTTAGTCTCCCAGCTTCCTTGTGCATGGTGAGCATTGCACATCCTGCTTCAGCTCTGTACTTCAACTCTGTGTCTTCAACAGAGACTTACAGACATCTTCCTTACCCACCCAGGGTAGCTATGCAGGAGGGTGCTCCCAGCTCTACCAGAGTGCACAGTCAAGAGTCAGATAGGGAACCTCTCTACTGTGTCTCAAAAGTTTACCTTTCCTAACAAGGCTAAAAAGATGGCATCTTAATTAGATGGGAAAATTACATCAAGGTTATTAACTAATTATGAAGGAAAGTCCCTGCAGCAGATGCCTGGATTGTCTAAAGTACTGCTTACTCTTAACTGCTAACTTTGAAAAAGGATTCTGCTATTAAAGCATTATTTGGTTCCAAAAACACAGCAAAGTAATTTATTTTTTATCATGCCTATCCAAACTAACCCCTTACAGCTTTTATAAAGTATGTGTGTGTAAGGCAGGGGGCTAGGGGTATGGGAAGACATCCTTACAGCTTCCCAGGACCATTCACAAATGGCACCAGCTGCCTTTGGAGAGACCATCCAGTACCTGACACACACAGTCTGGGCTTCAACTTGGTGCCTCTACAGCCCTGTCAGGAGCAAAATATTAAATGACCTGAGAGAGGAGAGCTGAAGCATAAAGTTATCAAGCAGCCAAGAATAAACTCAGCCAATAACCTCCCTATGATCAGCTGGAGACCTTCCCCCATTCCTTTCTAGTGGGAGCTGATAAAGCAGGAGAAGGGGACGAATCCTGTGGCTACTCCTTATTGCACCAGATAAGGACTTGAACTAGAAATATCATTTATATCACTGAGCACCTATCGTTGCTTCTGAACCAGTCAGTGAGGCACAGCTGTAATGTTAGGGTTTGACTACAGACATTTGTCTAAAAGGGCTGAGTCTTAGAGGTCATTTCAGGTAGCCCACTGAATGGTGGTGCCATGGAAACAGCTGTTGATCATCAAGAAACCTTCACCAGGATCCAAATGGCAGCAGAGGGAGTAATTCCCAAATAGTACTGCAGGGAGATATAGGTATATACTTTAATACTTAGATCCCTTTGTGGAGTACAGGTGCATCCAAGCGAGTATTAGAAATTCAGTGGCTAAATTCAAATGGGGGAAAAGCGGTACAGATTGGGAAGCCAACAGGACTTTTTCATTGTCCTTGTGAGTCAATGTAAAAGTGTTGTGAAACGCACCCTTGCATGGCAGGGTTAAACTGTTCAGCAGTGCGATCTTGCAGTGTGAGGACAAACTGAACTCGGCAGAAATGTACTTTGCTACACAGAAGTATCTGCAAGAGGTAGGCTCACTTTAGAGATTACCAATTATATTTTTGTTCTTTAACTGATAGTAACTGGCTTGCAACCTACAACAATACGCTCTCCGTTTTGCTTTGCAGAGGTATTTTCGTGTTCAGAGAGCTAGCACAGAAAAGTAGGAAGAAATCTTGACCAGCAACAAAACAGCAATTTTTATATAATCTGCAGGAAGTTGCACAAAGCCTGGGTAACGTGACCATTTTTCACCTCTGTAAGAGGATATTTTGCTAATTTTAGTGGGATTTTTACCAGTGTAAAGGTGTGACTCAGAGAGAGCAGATGTGGTAGAGTTTGGCCAAAGTGTTCAGCTGTAATGGTGATGGATCCATCACAGAGCAGTTCCAGATCTAAATCCAGTCGACCATCCTGTGTTGCACAATGCTTTTGGGCACTTACAGACTAATTTCTTTCTCCCAGTATGAGGGAACAACTGTGAGGGCTGCAGGGGTGACAAGGAGCAGTAGCACCAGCAATGAACAACATGGCAGAGATAAAGGAGAGGGTGCTTGTTGAAAATGGAGGTTGGAGACAGGGATCAGCCCTTTGCTGCGGGGTTCCCTGGCACGACAGTCACCCCAATAACACTTCCTCCCCATTATCTCCTAACAAGAATTGGAGAGGTTTCAGAGAACTGCAAAAAAAAAAGGACCCAAATTTTGTAACAGCATGGCACCACCCAAACTTCCCAAAGCCTGAGAGACCTGGAATTCTCCATCAGGAATGGCACGTTGAGCTCACCACTGCCTCCATCCTTCATCCCTTGAGAAAGAGGCAACACCCTCCACCATCACCCCTATGTAGAAGAACCCTTCAGATGTTTGTTCCCTGAACTACAGACAGCAAACCCTAAATATTTTCCCTGCTCCCCTCTGGAGGCTGAAGGAATGCCTTAAAACATTTCCAATTGTGTAATCTCAGCTGTCATATGACCTCAGTGAGAGAAAATGGTCAAATTCAGAGGAAACTATTTGCTTACATCTATCATTAGCTTCCCTGCCCCCCCACCCCTACCCCCTCCCTACACCCTCCCTTTAAAATAAACAAACAAATTAAAAACCCTGCAGCTCATATGGGTGGTGTTGTTGTTTTCGTTTCCCTAGAAAGCCTGAGGAATCACATGGTCAAGGAACTTCAACTACTCAAAGACGCCATGAAACCCACACTGCTGGCTAACAATCTGTCCCTCTGCTTGCGGGAGCATTATCAATAAGGAAAGTCATAAATCGCCCGCTGAACAGGAACTCAAAGACCAAAGTCTTGTAACTCAAACAGGCTCAAAGCAAAAGAGTCCCTTTAGTGTGAGGGTGGTCTGTGTAAAGTTAGGAGACACCTGCTAGCAAGTCCTGAGACACTAGCATCTGTGTAAACTTGCCCCCTCCCTGCGCCCGCAGCCCTTATAAGGTGTTGAATGAAGCAGTTTCATGAAAAAGGCTCTGTTTGGGGCAGTTCTAAGGCTTACATATACCTAAGTTAAACAGAGCCAGTGCTGTGCAGTCCTGGGATGGATTACCAGGGACCACAGGGAGGCCTATTAATTATTGTGACAAGCTGATCTGCTTGCTGACTGGTGGCTTGAGTTGCATGCGGAGGGGTGGGCGTACATGCGATAACAGCCCTCTCTTGTGAGGTTTTCGGGAGAGTACAATTAAGTCTGGAGGATCTGAGGAAACTGGAGCATAAGGGGGGAGCCAGAAGCTGCACGAGCATGTCCACCTGGGGCTGAGGGCTGATTGCTGCTGGGCTCAGCCCCAGCTTCAAGTGCATCCCTGGACCAGGAGTGGTACCCCTGGCCCTGCTGTAGCATCTCCCGGCCTCGACATCGCAGGTAGCAGGGCACTGTGGCAGGGGAGTGGGTTGGCAGAGCAGATCTTGGCCATCCAGACTGCGGCCCTTCACCCCCTCAGATCAGCAGCAAGCAGGATTTAAACACGAATTTATTTTTAATTGGAAAGCAAAAGCTAAACAGTGAAACCTCTATATACGAGGCCATCACAGTTTCTTATGAATTAAACAGTGGAAATACTTTAGCGCTGGCAAAGCTGAAATCTGGAAATACCAATATTTCACCAAAGCAGTTTTTTAATATGCAGAAATGTCATACATATTACTCTGAAGTTTCTAGCTGTAGGTGAAATCTTCTCATCATCAACTCTCAACATAATATGCACTTATCTTAAAGGACATTTACTTTCCTGTGCTTACTGACTGTATTTGAATTGTCAAATGACACTTTGCTGAAATTATTAAAACCTAGAGGTCACAGAGATCCCGACTTGAAAGCGGGAACACACGTTCTTTAGTCTGAGCAAAAGTGCATATTTGGAATTTTAAATGCAAATTTTTTTTGGAGGAAGAATCACTTTTCTGGCAGTCAAGTACAGACAGAGCATTTGAAAGAAGGTTCTGCTTTAATTTTTTGACAAGTGCTGTGAATAGATACTCTGCTCTGCTGCTAGAGGGAAGGGACGGAGCAGAGCCCCGACCGCAGTGTAATGGGGAGCCTGGGGAGGGTGAGCTGGGGCCCTCACACAACCCTCTCTGCTTATGTTTCTGGTCAGTGTTTTACAGCAGGTCCTCCCAGCTCCCCAGAGCAGATAGCAGGTGACCTGGCAGCCTGGTCCCTTGGGGTGGGCTGTGGGGAGAGGGGAGGGCTGTGCTGGGCTCTTCTCCTAAGCCCCATCGGAGAGCCAGGTTCTGGCTGCTGTGATACCGGCTTGGCTCAGGCTGAAGAAAGGCAGGCAGTATCTGGCTTACATACTCTGACTGCAGGAATGTTTTCTTTCTAAGGGATAAGGCTTATCTGTTCCCCTTATTTGTACTTCCTTTTAGGGTGTTTAGCAAATGGATAGGAGGGGGAAAGTAAAGATGTTCAGCATCTCTTTCAAAAAAATCCTCAAGTAAAACCACCTTACATGACGTTGCAGATGAGTCATTAACCCTGTTCTGTGGTGGCTCTCCGGGGGACACGCCACGGTGCATCCCAGGACATGCCTAGCTGCGAGGCCAGATGGTGCCAAAAATGCTCAGGCAAGGAGCAGTGAGCCAGCAAGCGTGAAAAGGGGTGAGAAGAGACCTTGCCCCAGGTGCTGAGCCAGGTCTGTGCCTCTGACTGTGTGCTAGATTGCAGAGCGGGGAGCAAACCCTGCTCCAGCGGAGCACAGAGGTGGAAACAAGCCTCAGGGCTTTTGAGTGCAGAGTTTCCCCAACACCTCTCAGTTACCCCTGTGCTGGGCTAGTTTTAGGTCTGTACCGTACTGCACCAAAGCTTCAGAAGCTGCTTTTATTCTGATGAGGCGCCACTTGTCTGAGCGGTGCAGTGAAGAACAGGACTAGCAGCGCGGGGATATGTTTGTAACTGCCCCTTCACAAGCCTCACTGCAGATCGACCAGCTCCTCTTTCACAGATGGAGACACTGAGTGCTGGAGTTGAGAACAGATTTCACAGGGGAAACCTCTGAAACACTTGAGGCTAAGGATGAAGATTCAGCTTCCTACAGCCTTGAGATGAGTGTCTGGAGAGTTCTGCTACCTCACCTACACCTACAGGCTCCATGAGAGGGACTCAGTGTCAAAAAGTACCCCAACCCCAATCCTTGAAGGTGACCACCAACAATGTAGACGTCACTCTGAAGAAGAGGGGATGGAAGAAACCTGCAGATGGCAGAGCAGAGCTAGGAAGATATTTCTACCATGAAAAGCCCTTCCCATTCCTCCCCTTCCTCTACTACAAATAAAGACATGGTTTGAGGTACGCAGACTCCAGCCCTACCTTCCTCCAGCTGGTGACAGAGGGCAGTGACATTATCATCACCATGCTCACCGGTGCGCCTGCAAATATACTGCATTTTCTAGCCCACGCTGAAATCCAGGTTGTTCACCTCCTCCCAGGTGTTTCACCTACACAACCCAAATTATTTTGCATAGATGTGCTCGCAACCACCCCTTCATTTCGCTGTGAATCCAGACCCATCTCCACTAACATAATGCAACCTGACTTAACTATGACATGCTTCATCCTTGTGCCTTCCCAGCGAGTCTGAAGGCAGTCACGCTGCCTGCCAGCTTCACACCCTCCTTGCAATCAGCAAAGCCTGCTCCTCGGCTCCATTTTCATGCCTCCTGGAGAGCTCCTCGGTGCTGATCTAAAGTTTGGATGCAGTGTTGTTTTTATATATAAATGACATTATGACAAATGATGAAGGATTAAATTACACTTCAATCAAATCAAGCCAAACCAGTAGGGATCGAGGTCCCAGTGGAAAGTATACATGGAGTTCCTCAGCTTCCTGATTTGAATGACTTTGTTCTTCTTCCAGAGAAAGGGGGGGGAATGAAGGAGAAGAGAGGGGAAAGGGAGAGGAGGGGGGAATTTGGCCTAAAATGAAACATTTTCCTTTTAAGTTGAACATTTGAAAATGGCTGGGAGGAAAGAACTGAAGCACTGTAATGGCTGATACTGAAGAACAGCCTGGGACTTTTGCTTTTCGAGAACAGAAGCCAGAGAGAGAGCTGTGGTGTGAAAAAGGCAACGCTGTGTGCCTTGAAGGGGAAGGTGTTTGCAGCAGCCCATCTCCTGCAGACACTGAAAACCCCCTGCAAGGCACTAACCCAATTAGCTTTGCGAAGAGCTGTGCTGTGAAAAGGCAAAGGCACTGACAGTGGTTTTGGTAAAGGCTAAAGACAGCTTCACTCTGCCTTGCACTCCCATCAGAGTCACTTTATTATCTTTGTATTACCACGTCTTGCAAAAGTTGGCTCAAGAGCCTTTAGCTCTGCATCTCTGTCCAGCTAGAAAGCCTCTCAGCATCGCGCTGGCTCACAGCACTGTTTTGAACATGGGAGCTTTTCTAAATGTTGCAGAAATAGTCATTCCGTGAATGAGCCTGCCTGTAGTAGACAGACAGATGGACAGGCAGATACTGTTTTCTAGAATTTGCATTAGGTACTTCGCTCTAGAGGTTGTATTAAACACTGCCCACTGCATTCTGATGTCTGGGTGCAGATCTTGGGTATTGTGTACAATAGATCCCATCAGTGGGAGCCCAGACAAGTGAAGTAGAATACATCAGGGTCTTCCTGGGCTTGATGGTTGTCTCTGACAGACAACCCATCAGGTTGACTTAACTGTGACACACTTCACCCTCCCAGGATGACAGCTGCCTGATGAGCTCAGACAAACTCAAAACCTTCCTGGCAGATCAGGCCAACGTTTCAGAAAACATTTCTTAAAACTTTGGCACTACGTCTGCATGTGAATCACATGCTGTCTGAACCAGCGTGTGTAGAATAACTTTTCTCACCTCCTCATTTGATTGTTGCTGTCCTCAAACAACCAACCAATGCACCACCAGCATGTGGTATCTGCAGGTCATCCGTTAATCTGCAGGAGTGATGGACAAGTTCTTCTCTGTTTAGAGGGCAGTTTACATTATTCTGGTCATAAGATGTGTCAGCCATGTGTGTACCTGCTAGAAGACCCTCTCCCATTTCAGAGATGAAAATTTTAGTCTTACCGAAATAAAAGGCAAAAAGAACACTTCAGCAGGGCTGGAATATCACTTTTGGAAAACCACGTCCTCTGAAAAAACAATGAAGCCCACAAAAGCACACACATGCACACAGGTCTACACACGTGCTCAGGCACATGCTGTAGCCTGCAGCTCAACAGGATGAAAAGCAGAAGACCACCCCTTTCTGAAAGTCTTTTCACTATGAATTTTCTCCCTGTAGTAATAGGCTTTGCAAAGTATTTTAAAGAATAACTTAAGCAATAATTCCCAGGAAACCATTTGTAACCTATGGTTAACGTCCAATCTGTTCACATTACATCTCAACTTTCTGACACAGAAATCAAGGAGAACACTTGCAGAAATCAAGATCCAAATTGGTTCAGCCTCTGAGGATAATAAAGACTTAGAAATATGTATAAATTTAAGTGGTTTTGAATAAGGACAGCATTTCAAAAAGCAGTTGAATTGTTACTTTGAAATAAGCCATTATTTTCTGCTTTTTAAAATTCCAGTCTTTAATAGGGGATGAGATCCAGACCGCCAAGAACCAAGGAGAATTTTTGATGCAAACGAAAAGCAGCATTTAAGACGTACAAGCATCCCATAATACAGCCCACACCAAACTGCCAGCTCCCAGACCTGCCTGGAACATCCAGGGGTCCATCCAGCCCAGGAGATCAGAGCAGGAGGGTTTAGATGCCCCGTCCTCTCAAGTGCTGTCCTTGTGGTTCACCTTGTTTCTCCTGGTGAGACCAAGGGGCTCACACCACAGCCCCGCATCCAAAGGTCTCCAGTCAAAGAGTGCAGAAGGTCTAACCTGGGGTCAGACCCAGACACACAACACGGGCGGATGTTGCCATGGTGGGGAGGAGAGCTCCTGAAGTCCCCTTGGACTGTTTTCACTGATCTTGTCCTTGTCCAATGTCCCAGGAAAAACTGTGTTTTGCTGGAATTTATGAAAGAAAGCCTTTCTCTCCCACGGTGCCATACTTGGTGAAAAAACACCTGGGAAGGAAACATCACTGGCACGAGCATGAGTGATTCACACACCCTTGAACAAGTTTATGATTTTTGTGCTTCAGACCCTCCATGGACACTGCGGGCACTGGCCAGATCTTTGCAAATATTTGTGTGGTGAGTGAGAGGGGAAAGAAGCAGTTCTCGGCTGTGGTGCAGCTGGAGAAGGCAGCAACAGGACAGCAGGCCCTCTCTTTGTTCCCCACGCAGAGAGACGTGGAGCAGCGTGGTGCCTCCTTCACTCCCAGCCGCGCCAGAGGGTCGTCTTCGGTTGCAGGGACATACTTCTCCTGACCTGAGAGAGCAGAGCCTGCTTCACTGAGAGCACAGAGCAACTGGAGTGGTGGGGATGAGATGGCAGGTGGGGGATGAAGGCACATCCAGCAGAGGCTGAGGCTGCCCCACATTCTAGGGGGCTGCCGCACGGCATGCGTGCAGGAGGAAGGTGGGGAGCAGGGAGGAGACCTGCTGCAGAGCACAGCACAATGGGAGAGCGTCAGCGGAGCAAAAACGGGAGCTGGCCCTCGACAAAAGGCCCAATTAGCCGTCCTCCCGCAAACAAACAGCCCCTCATCCCAACTTTTTCAAAGATTGCTCAGAAAATAAAAGGGCCACAGGATTGGAGGGATCAACCTAAGTCATGTACATCTATTTAACAAGAAAACTCATTGATAAGCAAACCACCTGATGCTTGCACAGCAGAAAAGAAAACACCTGGTTCTGCCTGTGGGTTGATAAGCCAATATCTTTAATCTTTTTTTTTTTTTCTCTTGATGACTGAAGTACACACTCTGTGCGGCCCTATGCTCCAGCCACATTGGTAATAGTAACAAAGCTTTGATGTCCCCCTCATTCAACAGAATGTTGTTTAGTTCAAAGCGAAGAACAGAGGCAATTCTTTGCTTTTAAATTATTAGCTCCCTAAGTCTTCTGTAATGATATAGTTTGACTGAAGTGTGCAGTTTATTAACTACATAAAGACGATATTATTAGAGCGGAGAAAGGCAGCCGAAAGTTTTGCCTTTCAGCTCAGCAGCAGGGGTTTTTGATACTTTGATCTCAATCAATGCTAAATGTCTTTGTGAGATAGAGGGAGCAGCAGAAATTACCTTTGGCACCATGACTACATCAATTATTTAGTTCTTTTTCTTATAAATTAAAGTGTTCTTCAACTTTTACCCCAATTTTTTCTTCTTATTATTTTTTTTCCCTTCAGTTGATAAGGGAAAAAAAAAAAAGCTGACTGGAAGAAGTCTGGCTGTGAACATTAATAAAGATCCCACTGACCTCTCCCAGTCCTGGTCTGGGAGGGTCTTCTCTGGGGTGAGGAGATGGATACTTGTGAACAACAACAGCAAAAGGGTAGCTTGGGCTAATGTGCTGTTTAACCAAACGACTGCGAAGGTTGTTATTGCAAATTTGCCTACGTCTAGCCTCATTTTTTTTCCTGGTCTTTTCCAATATTGCTAGCAGGAATGCAGCCAGAAAAATGGGACACCTGATGGAAACAAAAGGATTGCTCTATGCAGGATTTAAAGTGTTGGTGTTTACTAAAGTTCCTTCCATTGCTCCCGGCACAGTGCAACAGAGGGAAGGTTCAGGAGCAAGAACAAGGCAGCCCCATCTTGGGTAACAATGAAAATAAATGCAGGTCTCCTAAGGCTTACAGCAGAGCTTGCAAAGAGCTAGACTACTGAACCTGGAGCTGGAGCAGGTGCCTACACACCGCACGCTGGATGCACTAACCCTCGTCAGAGCCACTGGTGTCAGGTAATCCCACCCATATATAAACTGTCACCAAATCCTACCCATATAGAAGTTGTGCCCAGTCTTGAGTTAGTCTCCTGCAGCCAATGGAGGGAATAAGCCGTTTCCAAAGTTGATTCATCCTGTCCTAAGCAGGGTGGCAGACTCCTTCCCTGGAGACAGAGGGAACCTAGCGTGATGGGAGTAGAGGTAAGTGGGAATAATGCAGCCCGGTGCTTCTGCTGGATAACAACAAATGGATAGATATTTCAGGGGAATTTGTGCTCTTTTAATACTCCAGGGAAGAGACTAGGCTGATGGCCAGAGAGCAGAGCCAAGGGAGGAGGGTATTCCTGCAATTTCAGGGACGAAGTTGGTGGCTGGGCTTCAGTGCTGTGGTGTACCAAAGTGTGTTAGAAACCACTAGAACCAGAAGCACAGCTGGAAGCACGAGCAGCAGGACCACAGAGATGCTGAGGAGCCGGCTTTACCCCAAGACTGAGCCCAATGCAGTTCGACGATTTAAAATACTGTCCTGTGGCCAGATAAATTTTTTTGTGAGTGAGAAATAAAAGAGGTCTTTGCAGAGATGTTGAAGCATGGACTATGGGAACTTCCATATATTTATATGTAGAACATGTTGGAGAACAACATAATTCTGTTTTCATGGTGATCAAAGTTTTGCAAGAAGAAGGACTTGAGACAGTGTGCTAAGCTGCTATGGCAACATGAATTTTAAAAAGTAAACTCACTTGCAAGAGCTTATCTTTTCCTCTTTAGTGTGGTGCAGAACAGATCTGGGAACCTCTACCGTAAAAGGAATCCTGTGAGGTTCTCACCTCTGCTTCTGGGCCAGGCATATTGCAAAATGCATAAAACATATCCCTCGCAGCAAGGGGAAAATTCCCCTGGTGACTGGGTTTCTTCCTGCATCCCTGAGGCACCTGCACCCCAAAGCCAAGTCACGGTTACTCTTTCATAATATATTTATCATAATTCAGATATTCAGATGTTGGGGTGAATGTACCATGAGCCACTTCAGTTTGACTGACATCCTATTCTGGGACCCAAGTAGGATGTAATGCAATGCAGCCCCAGCACAGAGGTGAATTCCACCCACTGAGCACCGTTTCCAAGAGCATCATGACGTGGGCTCGGCTTACTTCTCGGCTTTCAAGCCACCCTCACAAAATGTAAAGGCAGTGGTGTCAGGAACATTTCTGACGGCTCCTTTCACAAGGGGATGCTGTGAAGAGCTGTCATGCTCTGAGTCAGCTGTTCTGCCACGGCTGGCATTTCAGGCAGGAAGAGCCTGTTTGCAGAGCTATCCCAACCATGCCGCCTGCCAAAACCACACTGGGAATCTCATGGGAACAAGCCTTCTCCTGAGCCAGCTGGTACTTCCTGCTCCTGAGGCCTGATCCTGCTGGATGCTGAGCATTCTTTGTTCCATTTTTAAATTAATGAGACGAGCACTGTGCAGTCTAAGACTTCAGAGAAAAAACAGGCCCTCAGAGCTTTTGGCACTTTGGCCGTATGTCCCAGCTAGAGAAGAGGGAGTGAAATGTCAGCCTTGAAGGGAGGTTTGAGATGCCGATCGCCTGGAAAACAAATCTCTAATTCGGACATTTTAATCAGGTTCACCGAGCTGGCCGTGCCCCTGCGTATGCCTCTCCTTCCGCCCTACAGGCCAGGCCCAGCCCCACGGCGCAACCACAGAACAGCCCCAGCCGCAATTCAACAGCACAACCGGAGCAGGGCTCGCCCCAAAGCTGGCAGCCCATGCCGCAGGATCCACCTCTTGCCCATCACTCTAACAAGACACCGAGGTTCACAAGCACAGGACTCGCTGCCATCCTTTCCCAACAGTGTCCCCTTGAGGTTGATGGCTGAGGCAGCCTGGGAGGAGCCCTCACAGAGGTTTGGGGGAACTCCAGAAGCTGCTTTTGCTTTTCAGGCTGGCCCACTGCTGCAGAGCGGGCATGCTAACAAATCCCAGCAGCCATGGGTCATCCTGAGCCCAAGCAAAGGATGCTGGAGAAGCCCACCCTAATGTGGTGTATGGGACCTCCACAGGTGGCAGTGGAGCATGTTGTAGAACTGCTTGGCTAATGAAGCATCTTCCTTCCAGGTTCATTCAAACAAGTCTGACCACTGCAGCCCCTCCTGCAGCATGTCAGCTCAGACCCGGAGCCGGAGCGGGGCCATGGCTGCTCTGTGGGTCTGTGCCAGCCACGAGCCCCCGCAGCCGCGAGAGGCAGGAGAGTGGAGCTGCTGCGGCAAGGGCACGGGGCTTCCTCGCTGTTGCTGCTGGAGTCTCCTTTCTTCTGTCAGCCAAGCAGCAGGGAGTTTTCTGAGAAACTGCCCACAGGGAGCGATCACTTTTTCCAGTCATTAACCTTACACATCCCCCACATTATCGGAATACCTTGGATGTCTAAGTTGCTGCAGTGAGCTAATTCTTCCAGGTGACTCCAGGCAGCGTTAAATGGGCTCCTGCACAGCAAGGGGATTTGAACTGCGAGAGCTGAAAGCACTCCTGACTCCAGCACGGCAGGCCTCCAGCGGGGGCGAGATCGTCAGATGTCACCGTGAGAGCGCAGCGCGGTGGCAGGAGGGATCTGGGGCCTCCGGAGCAGCGGTTTTCAACCTGCAGTTGGCAGGTGCCCGGAGAGTCTGCGGATGAAGGGAGGAAGGAAGGAAAGCGAGCAAGGCATGGGCTTGCGATGCACAACACAGGGGCCTGTCCCTCCCAGGGGAAAAATTGTAGGAGTCCTTATGTAGAAAGAGGTTGGGGAAAAAAAGCAGTGCCCTGAAGGGATAAATGTTGGGCTAATGATGATGGTTAATGATAATTATTGGATAATAAGTGCTGACCTCTGGGACACGTATGTATCTGACTGTCTGGATGTAGTTGCACCGGGGTGTCCAAGCCCTGACAGAGCAGCCAACTTTAAATCCTGAAGTCCTTTTGGTTTAGAAGATGAGCACGAGGCCAAGGCACTATTTAATTCCTTGGCAAGATAGGGACAGCTTCACAGTCCATGCCCTAATGAGCAGAACAGGTCACCAGAGGGCGTGAGCTTTCTGACACCCATGTGTGCACCACCGGAGAGCCAGCACAGCCACAGCCTGGTCTCTGCTCAGCAATCACAAAGCTGTGTCTGGAGATGAAACGCTGATTGCCCAAGGTCACTGTAAAGAAATCCAGTGATATTTCTACAAATATTTCCTTCTGTGCCTTTTTGCAGCAAAGGAAATGCCACCCCTCACTGAGGCCAGCATGGGTGAGACCCACCTCTTTGGCAAGAGTTTCTTGGTGCGTCCCCTCTTCCCTGGGGCTGGTGAACTGTACACCGCATAAAAAAGGTTCCCATGGTCGCTGGGTATTATACAGCACCAGTTATGTTACTCTTGCTAAGCACATAATAAATAAGAGTAGTGCCCAATTAATCATGGAGAATGCATGCATTCATCAGCTTGTGAAACAGGGGCAAGATGTGTCTTCCTCAGCAAGCTGAGGACATGAGGGAACCAAGGTGATGAGGAAGCCAGCCTGGGGAGCCGGGGTTGAGTGCCCACCCTGGCTCCACACACACCAGCAGTGCTGAAGGTGAGGAAACCACAGATGACTGGGTTCCACATGATGGCGTTTACTGTCTCCACAGAGCGTGACCCACATCCCAGCCCCAGACACACACTGCTGATCCATAGCCGCTGGAGTAGAAGGCAAGAAGGTGCACAAGAGGAACCCCAAACCAATGAGAGAAATATTAATTGTAGAATAGCTCTTACAATATGTACAGAATATTAAATATAATATTATTAACTCTTACACTTCACAATGTCTTTCTGTCATGTTTCCTGGATTACACATTATGAGAATCTCACCAGGAGCGGCTGAGTAACAGTATTAACAAAAACGATCGCAAAAGACACCACATTTGTCTCTTGTGAGCAATAGGCGGCCACCACTAGTGACTGCCAGAGCAGAACCAGATCCTTCTGACGAAGCAAACTGAGCAAGAGCAAACGTGCGTTCATACTAGAGAAGCATCATGGGCAGTGTGGGGCAGCACCCTCCTGCTCGACCTTTGCTTTGGGGCGGTGCGTCTTTCTGCTCCCTTGGGAAAGAGTCTTGGAGACAGAAACAGCCTCTTGATTTTCCTAAACTCCCTGTGATTAGAAGTGTTGTCCCAGACCTGGGGGACCACTGAGGATGTGTGAGGAGAGACTTGAAACCCCACAGTAGAGGTCAGCATGATGAACCACATGAGCCACACAGGCAAAGCCCCATTTACAATTAGAAAGTACAAAATAATAACATCAGAAGTCACAGGCCACATGGCCAAATTACAGAATAATGACCCACATCACACGCATCGAAGAAACTCCTCCAAACTTGAACAAAAAAGCTATCTTCAGACACTGACATGACATAAGGAAAGCAACTTTCAACACTCTCGATAACAGCAGAGGTAAACTGTGGCAATGCATCAGTCTAAATTTGGAAAGGCCCAAAATACCAACGCAGATTTGTTTCGGATCTTCCCAGGTGCTGCCAGGGTGCAGTCCAAGTCATGGTTTCAAAACCCATCCCAGCACTGAGAGGCCACAAAAGGGAAGCTGGAGCTAATGCAGCTGCGCCCTGGAGCCTTTGCTCTCCTCCCACACTGCTTGCTCTTTGGGATCAGTTTTGGTCTGGGTTAAGGAATGATGCTGTGCCATACAGTACACAGCTTCTCACGAGGGGTTTACTTTATTTTCCCCAGCAATCATCTGTCTTTTAATAAACTTGCTTTAAAATTAAAAAAACCTGTTATTAATAATAAGAGGTGGACCCAAGCTGGGGACACAAACATGCCTCAGTCTTGGCATTGAAGTCTGAGTCCTACTCTGAAAAATGTCTGCAAGCTCTGCTCCAGCTGTGTTGTGTACAGTGTGCTGACACCTCATGGCCAAGCAAGTAATTCAGATAAGACACCATTTCCCAGGATATATATACACATAAATTCTCCATATGCTATAAGGCAAGAAATGAGGTTCATTTATCAAGAAGTTTTGTAATTAATAGATCTGAATATACCAAAGATAGGAAAGAAAACCAGTCCAGAAATGCTTCAGATTCTTGAATTACGAACAGATGGGTACACTAGGGTTCGTTATTCATAGCTGTGGTAGTCTGAGCTTCCTTGATACTGAAGGATGGCTCTAATGCACTTATTCAACAGCATGGCCCATATACTGAACCATATGTGGCAAACCTTGGGTCTCAGGACTGGAGAGTCCATGTCTGGGCTGCTTGTTACCCAGCTCTCCCTTCTTCTGTGGGGCTCTCCCAAGGGCAGATCACCTCCTTCGCAGAGTCCTTACAAGCTCGGTGGTGGTTGTCCTCTCCCTCTTCAGAGTCTATGGGGTAGATTCGGCTCTCCAAAGGAGCATCCATTTTTATTTGGAAGAAGCTGTGTTGTGAAATGAAAACCCATCATGCATATGGCACTTTTTGATGTGCTCTCTGAGGCAGCGAACACGCAGCACAGAGTCTGGCTGTTTTTCCACAGAGTTTTCCACTGTTCAAACCCCAAAACCTAAAGCAAAACTCCTGGGCACAAGCCCCCAGAGGTGGAAAATGAAGGAAATGTGCACTCCCACCCCTTTGAAGCCACACTGCTGTGTGGCACTGCTCCGGCACAGCCAGAGCACAGAACTAGGTGGGGAAGGAGGCCTCAGATTTGTGCTTTTGAATTTATAATGGGGACTCGTCCACTTGTTCAGCAGCAGAGGTGGCTTAAAAGAGGTTGAGGACATGTTACTCTTAGTGAGGGACATGGCCAGGATTTGGTTTCAACAGTAACAGCCTCTCCAGGCAAAAAAAAAACCAGTTTTACACATCCTGCTCTGGAATGACAAATGTCTCATGACTCTCCCTCAAGATTTCTCCTCCCTTGTTACTTCTGGGTCTCCTCTGACTTTCAAACCATTAAACCAAACCTGAACCAATGCTCGGGAACAAACACAAATAGATGAGTGGTTTTCCAAATTCAGGGATTAAAAATAAGATCAGGGGGCTTTACCCCATGAACAGGAGGTGGAAAAGCAGCAGAGAGGAACTTCCAGCATGGCCTCTGCCTGATTCTCATCATAAAACACATCCAATACAGAAAACAAGCACAAGGAGCAAAAGGGAAGAGATGCTTTTAGAGGCCTGGCCATGATTTGGGGCAGGCAGCACAAATACCAGCGGTGGGTTTTAGATGCAGTTGTGGGAAAGGCAACTGTCAGCCGGGCTCACAGCGCTGCACAGCTTCGTGGGGAGGATTCTCACGATATATGGGGTCCCTACCCAGGAGTACCCCAATGTCTCACTGTCTTTGCTGGTGCAAAGACCTCGAGCTCGTCTCCAAAGCCACTAAAATAACTGAATCGGGCAAACAACTTCTGCTAACATACATAGGGCGGCAAGGCCCCACGGCCTGTGAAGCCTCTGGACGTGGGGACAAACGCAAACATATCTTCACGCTGAGCTGGGGCTGTCTCACGCAGGCAGCCGCCACCTCCTCCAGCCTGCTCCAGCACGCAGAGGCCCAGGGACACGGGGCAGGAGGTGACATGGCTGCAGGGGGAGCAGCGGTGCAGGTGCCTGGTGTCCCCAGGGGGAGGAGAGGCCACATCCCTGGCTGCGCCATGCCGTACCCCAGCAGCCTCACGGCCCGCTGCTCCCCGCGGCCAGCGGGAAGGCGCAGCGCCGCCATTTTCTTGCCTGATGCGAGGGAGGAGCAGAGTCGGTGCCTGCTCCTGGCAGCCACCACCACACGCGGCCCCACAGCAGGCAGCCATGGGGCTGAGATGGCGACAGCTGGCTGGAGTATGAAGCACAAAGCCCACTTCAATGGACTCAGCTGATACTATTTCAACCCCAGGTTAATTACAAACCAAATTGGTCCCAGAAACGAGCCCTTCATGAAGGCGTCCAGGTGCCCACCCTGTGCTTACCTGCTCACCGCCTTGGTGTCCAGCCGGAGCCGCTGCTCCCGCCCGCCCAGCGGCTGCACCTTCCCGTGGGGCATGGCCGGGCACTTGGGCGAGAGCGTGGCAAAGACGGGCGAGGTCCAGCAGCCCCTCTTGAGGAACCGGCCGAAGGACAGGGCGGCCGCACGAGGCTTCCTGCCGCTGGAGGGGAAGGGGCCAGGGCTGGCTTCCTCGGGCTCCCGCTCCCGCTCGGTGCCTGTGGTGCTGTCTAGGGCCACGCTGATGGGCGAGGGGCAGGCGGTGCTGTGGGGCAGGGCCGGGGGGCCGGGGGAGGCAGGCAGCAGGCTGCTGAGGGGCGATGGCAGGGTGCCACTGCCAGCGTAGACAGCCAGGCAAGGGGCCGGGGAGGCGAGGTGGCACGGCTGTGGGGAGGAAAAGGAGAGGCTCAGTCGGGCCTGGAGGGGTGGCAGTCTGGTGGCTGGCCTCTGCAGGTTTTGTCAGGAGGAGAAGCCTTTTCTTCCTACGGAGAAGGGCTGGGTGCTGCCCGTGCTGCCGGGAGAGGCCGGGCTCAGCTGGGAAGCGGCCGACAGCCAAGCCTGGGCCGGTGCCCCCATCTCCTGTACCTCTGATTCCCTCCCTGCCCTTCCGCAGTGGCAGAGCAGAGGCATCATGATTTGCCCATGGAAAGCAACAGGGTCATTGCTACCGGCCTCAGCGGGTGCTGATGAATCCAGCCCCGCATCCGCTGGGATGCTGTAGGAGACACCAGCTTGTTTCATTCCTTACAACAACTACCTTCATCTCAGAGCAGTCTCCTATCCCCGAGAATGCAATCTTGGTTATAAACAGCATAACCATATCACACCCAAAGCACCAACTGTGGTGGCCAGGAAATAGGACACTGAGCTCCAAACCCTGATGACTGATAATACAAGAAGCCACATCTTGTGCTGAAGCCCCCAGCATCCCTGGCTGGTGCTGTGAAGCCTCCAGCTCAGCTAATTCAGCCCTCAGGACAAGCCTGAGCACAGATTCATCAGCAGAGGACATGCTGCATGCCGGGGTCCCCCCCGCCGTTTCCCAAGGACTCACTCCCAGCAGAAATTAAATGCAGCTCAAGTGTCCAAACAGAAGTGCTGAGAGCAGAGGCACATACAGAAAATGCATGCACGCATGGCAGAGAGATGACACAGTGAAGGATGAGCACAGTGAGACAAGGCAGAGAAGGATGAACTCAGTCCTTTTTTCATTTTCTACATTTATTTTTATTAGACAGATGAATGCATGAAAGCAACGGCCAAGAAACGAAACAACATATTGCTCTGATTTCCAATGGAAACAAACAATTTCTTGGCTGGCATAACATGAAGTTCAGTTTGTACCAGGGTGACACTTTGTACCAGGCGACCTTCCTCTTAAGGGACTGAACAGCAAGGGACCAAGGAGCAGTACGTGCTAGCTTATTCAGCCTATAAGCAGAACAGAGCCAGCTTCTGCCTGCAAGTGCAGGACTGGTGTTTCACAAGCACAGTGACTCCAGAGCATGCAGCATTAACCCATGTCAGGGGGACAGCAACACAAAGCTGAGATGATGAAAAAAAATCAGAGAAAGGAATGGATAGAGAGAACATAAAAAGCAAAGCTGCAGACAAAACAGAAGTAGAATCAGAGGGACTGATTGGAACACACAGATTTGTTATTTACTATTTACACCCTGACTTGATCACCCATGTTACTACATACTGGCCACCCCAACATGCTCAGTGCTCCATGTTATACAAACTCTGAAGAGACTGTAGAGCTCATCACATCCAAGTAGCTTTGGACCAACCCTGCCAAGTTGTTGAGTATCTTTCAGAGCTCTTATGTCAAGGTAGGCTGATGGTGCTCAGCACCCAACGCAAAAGACCCTTGTGGTTTTAAGCAGAATTTAAAAAAAAAAAAAAATAATTATAATCTGAGCCTGTTCACCCTTACAGCATTGCAAACTTTGCCATTGCTTCCACTGGGAATAAGAGCAGAGGCTTAGCAAGCAGACCTTGCCATCAGAGCAAAAGACTCATGCAACTTGGTTTCAATTCCTCTAAGGAGGTTTATCACCGTTAGGTTAACAGAGGTCATGAAAATCTTCCTAGCTCAGCTGCAGAGCGAAGGAGACTAGTTCTGCACTGATACCAGATCAGAGCACGTAGCCCTGATTCTGCCTCTGATAACACATGCAGGGAGGGCAAGAATCGCTGTTCAAAGCTGTTTGGGACACCGCCCTCGCCTGACAATCTCCCTGTTTGCGAGGGGTCAGTCTGCATGCTCCCTGGTACCTGAGGGTCCCACTCACATCCAGCTTTCTCTATCTCCCATTTCCTGTGAAATCATACCAGTAGTAAAACCAGATGAACAACATGAGCCAGACTGAAGAAGCATCCCAGACCTCAGTCCTTCCCTCCCAGTCCCTCTGCTTCCCCTAAATTCTAACAAACAAGGAAGCTTTTCTGCCCCCTCAATTCCCTTTACTGGGTTTTCAGGAATCTTCCTACTTATAATCATTGGCCTGGTCCAGACACACCAGGATCTCCCAGCAAAGCCTGGAATCTCCCCCAGCTCTTCAGCACTAACATAGTTGTTTAGATTGCCTCATTCTAAACAGCAAAAGAGACAGAGCAAATGAAAAAAACACTACTTAAAGTTGAAGTCAGCTCTTAACATCTCTGCTTTGGTTCTTCCTTGCCTCTGGACTACAAGCCAGTGACAACTGGAACTACCTCCCGTTAGGTTTTTTGTTTGTTTTGTTTTAACAAAAGAAGATAGAAGAGCAGGAAAAAGACAAGACAAGAGGTAGGAAGGATTTGATAAAAGAAACACAAAGCCATGGCTGCATCTCTCAAGTCCTCCTGCAGGATCTTGTGAGAGACAGCTCTCTACACCAACACACCTAGCTCGTTGTGCGGGGGAGTCACGGGGGAGAGCAGAGCTTCCTGCTGATCATCTCCAACATGCCAGGGGGCACTTGGGAGTGTCATTAAAATTCAAAGGATCACCCAAGCCTTCAGAAATGCTCATCCTACTGTTTTAACAAGCCTACCCGGCTCTTCTGCCTGTGACTCCATTGCACTGACTAGGAGGCGCAGGATACTTGAAGTGAGGGGTGCACTCCTTTCAGGGGGTGCCCGGGATGCACCCCCTGGGAGGGTGCACATCCTCCTGAGAGGATGGACGCCAGCACGGACGCGCTCTGAGGCGGGCCACCTTGCTGTACTCCCTGCAGGGCTATCCGCCTCTGTTCAGAGGCAGGCTGATTTGAACCCAAAGGATTGGGATGGCAGAGCTTTACTCTGCCTTGTGCCATCCCACCTCCTGGAGAAGCAGGAGGCAGGGAGAGGCAGCCAGGCTGCCCAGCCTCCATGGGGCTCAGCGCAGCCAGAAGGCATCCCCCCACTGAGGTATGCGGGGAGGGAGCTGGGGCCCTGCACCCCGAGTCTGGCACAGCCAGCAGCCTGGCTCCGGCAGCACCCCCATGCCTGACACGCCTGGTAAGTGACATCTGCTCCCGAAGACATGGCAATGTGCAGGAAGCAGGCTGCTGACAGAGCCGGCCTGGGAAACCTAAAGCAGCACTGACACCTTCAGGAAGGGGAGACGAAGCTCAACACCAGCCTCGGCTTGTCTTTTCCCTGCGCTGTGCCCTGCGGGGCTCAGAGCCTACTTGGGAGGTTCCTTCTGGAGCTGGCTCCTGCGATCCAGCTTGCTCATGACCTGCGTGATGTCCACAGCCGTGGCGGCTTCTTTGGCTTTGGCCTCTTCCTCCTGCTGCCTCAGGATGACGGGGCTGGGGCTGGAACGGAGGTGACGGCGTCCGAATGAGAAAGTGGAGCTGGGCAGAGAGTGAGAGAAAGCAGCAGGGTATTACTGAAAAGTAGAAGGGCACCAAAAAACTCACCCCTGGTAAGCAAACTTACCAGGCGGGCAAGCTCAGACACAGAGACGGATGTGCCACTGTCACCCGCACAACAATAAGGAAGCACAAATGCAGACGAGGTGGTTTAAAGCAGGACTTGGTGACTCAGTGTCACCCATCAGCTACAGAACTGCTAAAAGCATAAAGGCAGTCCTGTTCCTGATCCTCATGAGGGATTCCAGGGCCAGGAGATGACCAGTACATTACTGCTTTTCTTGTAAGCATTTGCACATAACTAACATTCAATGTGAACCCAAACAACTACCATCAGTGGAATTTTTAAGTGTCCTCAGTAAGATCAAGATAGGGACCAGTTTGGGTGTTTCTGGTGTCTGTGGTACCCCAAAAACCACTCGCTAGCTGCTTCAGCAAGGCCGTTACCAGCAGCAGTGGAAACAAGTGTTAAGCCACCTCTGGATGAGGTACGTGCTTACGCAGGATGCGGAGTATTATGCCTCCAGATCAGGCACTGACAAACACGAAGGTAGTCACCAGTGGTCAACCAGGATCTGCCAGCGACCTTGTGATGTGTGGCTCAGGGAAAAACTAACCAAACCCTAGGCAAATCAGCAGGAGGGTTTTTTCCACTGGCTTGAAATGGGCTTTAGATAAAATGATATCGTGAAAGTCCATGATTCCTCTTTCTTGCTTGCTAGGTTGATGAGTGGAAGAGGAACAGAGAACGAAGCACAAAACCCAGTCTAGCTCTGACACTGCATGCTCAGCTTTAAGAAGTAACTGCAGTTCAAATGGCCTAAATTTGCTACACAACCTTCATCTTGGTCTGGAAAAAGCCATTTCAATCCTCCTCCTTCTAAGGCCATCTACCTTGTGCCAGCAGTCACTCACAGGCAAGATGCTGTTTGCTCCCATGTGGCTGCCTGTCACCTTCACTTTGCAGGGGTAAGTGGCTTCGTCCAGGCAGAGCTGAGCAGAACCCATGGAGGACCCTGCAGTGGCTCTGTGTCATCTCTGGCAGACAATGTTTTGTGGGTGGGAGTTTTCCCATGCCCAGTACACAGTGATCTCTTCTTCCACGAAAGGAGCCACGATTAATTCATCACAGCCTTTCTGAACAGAGGCAACAGACAAGGCAGCCAAGCAATCATCAGGTCAATTCTGACTGCACACAAGCCACTTCCAAAGGGCTCACAAATAAACAGTAATATCAGTCTCAAAGCGAGGCATCTTCTTAGTGAAAAGAATTTTTTTAATTAAGCAAACATCTAAATCATAGTAATTTTGCTGCAACTCAGGCTTTTTCTACCCTTGCTACAACAAGAAAGACAAAACCCACAATTACATCCAGTTTCACTTGCCTTTTTTTGACAGCCTCTTGTGGCACAACAGCCTTGGCCAGCATTTCCTTGTATATTGGAGACTTTAAATAGCGGCCATAGGAGTCCTACTAGGAGAAAAAAAGAGAAGCTGGTAGTTATGGGCTGCAAACACCCTTATTAAAATCACCACCAAACACAGCTGTTCAGGAGCCAGGGAGGCTGGGAACTGGGTAATCTCCCCCAGCAGCCCAAGGGACTTTAGCTACATTTGCCTGAAAGATGCATTTAAACCAATACCCTTTCATCTTGGTATAAAATTCCCAGGATTTTCCATCTCACAATAAAGCTTCCCAGGTAAGATCCAGACCAAAAGGTCTGAACTGAGCTTAGCCCAGGCCAGTGGTGCCTCACAGTCATTGCAGGGTGAAGTGCTCACGTTTCAGGAGCCGAACATTTCAGCAACTGGTGAAAATCAGTATAGTTCTGCTGCTTTCAGTGTCAATGTGCATTAGCTGCTGCTCTGGTCCATAATGCTCCTTCCTTCCACATGAATTTTGTATTGCTCATGAGGAGGAGTCACCATGATCTAATGAAAGCCATGGTCCCTATCTTGATCTGTCTATATGCTGACATTGGCCCACAGTCTGCTGCATCAGTCAGACCTAAAAAAGGGTGTCCATCAACATAACTGCAGAAAAATGGGTGAAAAGGCTCAGTAACTTGAGAAGGGCCGTGTCTGGTTATGCTTTTGGTACAAAATTCACGGAGTTCTATCACAATTCCTATTCCCTTTCCCATCCACTGCCGAAATCCAGTTGGATACAAGCATCCCACCATAGGGATACCTGATGTGGCACACAAAGGGGTACTAACTGAGTGAAGTTAAAGAATTTGCTCAAGCTTTGAATGAGCTGGTGACCAAGCTGGTATTAAAGCAGGACTTCCAGCAGACACCTGATCTCTACCACCCTGGGGACATGCTGCCTTAGAGGGAAGAAGCAGCAGCAAAATACAAGGGCCTCAACCAGTGCTTGCTGAAGTCAGCAAATCTGAGGGATTTTCAAACAGAGGCCACTTGAAAGTGACAGCTGATAGCACACAAAAGCATGGAAAGGCCCAGAGGACTGGAATTCCCCTAAGGCTTTGTAAACAAATAACAAACCTTTTTCATCAGCATGTAAATGTGGGTCTGAGCAGCATCTAAAACATAACGATGAGGGTGCTTGAGGCCTTTAACTGTGATGCCCATTGTTGTGCCATCAATGTTAATCCAGCGCCTTGCCCCTGGAGCCAGGAACAGCCTGCAAGGAGGAGGAATCAACAGTGC
This sequence comes from Phalacrocorax carbo, assembly GCF_963921805.1. Classification (NCBI taxonomy): domain Eukaryota; kingdom Metazoa; phylum Chordata; class Aves; order Suliformes; family Phalacrocoracidae; genus Phalacrocorax; species Phalacrocorax carbo. The sequence continues at coordinate 6,668,329 of NC_087528.1, forward strand.
CATTAACAGCTGGAGAACTCCTGGAGATTCCTGTCTATGCATGAAAGGAAAAGTCCCTTCAGCTCCCCACAACAATTTGCTGTCCTGATCTTGGGTCAGTCAATCTCCTCTTCAACAGTATGACATGCCCTCTTACACTGTTAACACACAATATAAACCAAATTTTACCCCACTGGAAGCAAAAAAGGTCTTCACTTTCCTCGTGACAGCCCCAAGATCTTTGCTATTCTATTTACATTACACACTAAGACCTATATGTAATACAGGAGAACAGAAAGGAAAAGTAACTATATAACAAAACAATACTTATGCTTTCATCTTCAAAAGTTTCTTTCCTACATGGGGACATAGGACAGCCACATCTGATGACAGCTTACAAAGGAAAGTCTTAGGAATAAATCATTTGGAGAATGACAATATGTGGAAGAAGGTGATAGGGCTCACGTACAAAGAGTTTAAGAACGTAAAATTATCACACTCACTTGTAAATTTCTTCTGCTTTTTCTTTGACCTTGGATTGGTCTCCATACTTGAGGTCCTCACAGGCTTCCCAGAAACTCAGATTCTCTCCTGTGTAACAACGACACAGTCAGCAGAGAGCGAGACTGAGGAAAACACAGTCCCATTTATGAACTCCTAACATGAATTTGTTTGACTCGATATGTGCTGGCCCCAATTCAGTCTCTCCAATTTTTACAGCCACTTTGAAAATCCCCTTGGGACTGAAGGAGGAAAACAGCTTTCCCCTGCCCTCTGCTCAGGGACAAACGACACCTGTAAGAGCTTGTGAATCCGGCTAGTTTCAGCTTGCCTGGGAGCAGTGCCCCTGCACAGGGAGTGCCCTGGGCTGTACTTTGTGTCCTGTGCCACTAGATGGTATTGCACGCACTGGCTGCACAGCCATTGCCTCCAAAGTCACTTCTACCGCCTTTACTTTGCAACTTTATCATTGTCTCAGCTCACAGCACCTACTGCAAAGCCGCGGATTTCCACCACTGCTCTGTCTCGGCTGTGTAGTGGCCTGCTGTGTGGCCTGGGCATGGACAAAGAGACAGAGACACAGCAGACCCACCGCTGAACTCCTTCTTCAGGAAGAGCTGGAAGTTCTGCCGACCTTTCGGGTCTCGTATCAGCTCACTGAAATTGAAGGCCCATCGCTCCACTCGCATTCTGGTGGGGATTTCCACCCTGCACAGGTTGAAAACAAAGCACTGCCAGTTTTATGTGGCCCATCTAATTGGCAGATTAATTAAAACCAAAATGCCCTTTGCTGGAATGCCAAGAGACTTCTCAGTGCTCTCGGTTTTCCAGAATGCTGTAATGAGCTCCTGAAGTCAGCCCACTAAGTAAGCCATAATTAAACAACTTGGTACACAGTGGGATGAGGGTTTATCTCAGATTTATGCTGCTCTCACAATGACAGCCCAGCTTTGCCAGACGTTTGATTCAATCCCTTTCTGGAGGAGGCAATGGTTGTTGCCGAAAGCTTTGCTTCTCATAAAGGCATTCTGTGAAGGTATCCTTTGGGATATGTCTAATGGGATATTATCAGTCTAACAGGATTGCTGGTCTCAGATGAGAACCAATAGCATGTTGTATGCTTCAAGCCCAGAGATGCCGCTGTATAATTAGGAAATACTCACTGAATGGAAAACCAAGGGAGACTCAGAGAAGGGACGGACCACCAGTATGTGCCTCCAACCCAAACTCTCTCCTAAGAAAGCAGCCCAAGGTGTGTGCAAAGACCAAGGGCCAGTTGTTGAACCCCAAATTGCTACACCATTGGCAGCATCTAATTTAGCAAGGTTAACGCTAAACCACGTGCTATACCTGAGCATAACCAGCCATATTCCATTCCTGTGCTAGTAAAAGTGGACTTCACTCATCCAAGGAGAGGATTAGACCCACTTAGCAGGGGCTGAGTGCATAGTTCCATCATCAGCTTAGGAATTTCTGTAATGTTAAGGAAGGCTCCACTTGAAGAAGATCATGCTGGAAGTTCAGCATGGAATATTCCCATGAGACGGTTTCTTTAGAGTGGCCAAGCTATGTCAGAAAGGGAACGCTTCCCTGCTCATGACAAGAGATCAGATATCATAATGAAATCAATGGTTCCCTTTTCTGATTTCTATCAGCATAAAGATCAGTGTAAAGCACAATCTGGCAAGAGAATATAAATACATACAGTTTTGCATTGAGATCCCAGAACTCTGGGTCATCTGTTATCCAGGGGTTGCTGGGGAGACATCCAGACAGGATAGGGTCATTGGAGAGGAACTGCTCAGAGTACTTCACAAGCCTGCAAGTAAATCCCACAAAATAAAAATATTAATTTGCAAGCAGAATTGCAGCCAGCACCATTACAACCAAATAAATGGTTGCACAGACTATGGATATCCTCAGAGGTGCAGCTCCATCAGCACAGGGATCTGGAATGTGGCCCCTGCCTTACTAGAAAAACTGATTCATTAGCACAGTTAACCTTTTCCATTTCCCAAACAGTAATCTCCCAGTTGTTTTTCAAAGCAGTGATTTTGCCAGCTCGAGTGTTGGGAGATACAAGACTCCCTTCCATCACCTCCTTTTGCTGCTGCATTTCAACAAAGCGGGACTAAGCTCCCAAATGGTTTCTGTCTCCTTCTCCAGCCAACTGACTAAGGCCTGGTCCTGCACTGTTTTGTGCCACACAAACAGAAAAGTGCCAGAGAAGAGGAAAGCAAGCACTGTATTTGCTCAGGGTGGGTTCTCCACAGCCTTCCCATGGGGTGTGGGAGAGCACAGGGAGCTCCGGGAGAGGCAAGGGAGTGCCAAGGGCACATCCCAGCTTCTCCTTTCCTCTGCTCACCTACCGCGTGGCTCATTCCTCTGCAAATAAGTTTGAGGGCTCAGCACAAAGCAAAAATATCTCTGTCCTAGCAGGAACCAGACAAACAGTTCTCCTACCTTCTAAGTTGGCCAGACTTGTAATTACAACCGATTTCACTAATGTCCTGGAATTTTAGCTTTCTCCTCCCTTTTTCATTCTTGAAAAAAAAATAATCTGGTTTCTTTGTTTAAAATTCCTTCCAGGCCAAACTGCTTTCATGTGCTCAAAGCTAGGGGTGCACTGTCCAAGGGTCCGTGGCTAACAGGCACCTTGGCATAGATCCTGCAATTATACAATGCTACTGCACAAAGCATACCGCAGGTTTGGCACAGAGGTACTTGATCCTATCTTCTCACTGGAAATGCTAAGGCATTCAGCACCTGCATAAATCACTCCAATCCATATATTCTAACCAAGCTACAAATCTAAACCTGTCAACTCAGGCAACATTACTCTGTCTTTTTAATGATTAGTGCTTTGCAGCTCCTCCTAAATCAATGCAATGCTCTGATGCATGCACAGCACCTAGTTGCTGCTCTTATCCTCAATAATTTGATTTGGATCCAATCCTGCAGCTGAGATGAAGATCCAAATTTCCTGAAGATTTTTTGATCTAGCTGATAGGCATTGTCCATCAGAAGACTATGACTAATGTGTAAAAAGCTCCATTGCCAAACAGTTAAGCACCATAAAATTCCTGGAAGGTAGTCAGGTGTCCCCAGCTCCAGCTCACAGTTTGGAAAATTGAGGCAGGAGAGTTTTGAGTGACCTGGGAGTCAGTGACAGATGAAATGAGCAGAACTGCTGGTGCCTTGCAAGCTGTGGTTCTCAGAATGCAGCACTGCTTCCCAGACTCTTCCTCCCATTTCATTCACCCACGACTGTCTTCTCCCAGGGAACAGGCCTGAGCACCTTGTTTATCTGAGATTTGATATGAATCCCTGGGTGGCAATGACTATGCAGAACAGACTGGTGGTGTGGACCGCACCTCTAGGCAACTGGCCAGCACATAACATTCCAGGTAAGAAATGCCTGTGGCAAATGCACTAATGGCTAATGCTAGAACTGGAGCTCTGCACTTAATTGGCTTCATTAAGAATCTGATCAGGAAACACTCCCACTGAGAAGAGAAATTGCTAATTAATTGCTTGGCCATTCATGGAAAAGCGTGTGTTACTTCATAGCAGAGAATAACCAGAGACTTCCCCACCTCTGCTGCCTTCTGCTGCACATCACCATACAAGCAAGATCACTCACCGGGCTGAACCCAGCCCAGCGGGCTGGGGACCAGGGACAGGAGGGTCAGTCTGTTTCTGCTGCTCACTCATCCTGCACAGGAACAGGCGCAGGATGGACACACTGCTGCATCCTCGCAAGCCAGCCTCCACACAGCTGCTTTTCCAGACTGCAGAGCTGTGCTGGGTCCCAAGCACCACAGTCCAGTCCTGACCGGGCTGAACATCTCTTGATTTCAGAGGGAATCTCAACCGGGAGGCTGGTGCTGCTCTACAGACATTCATAGCAAAGCTCCCCTCAGCTCCGAGGAAGACTCATCACGACTGGGACTCTGACCCCTCCTCTGCCTTATGCCTCCAGGCCCAGGCAAAACAGCCCAGACAGCACAAACAGCCCTGCGTGTGGCCACCACATCGATTCCTCTGAGTCACCAGCTGCCTGAGCTGATAGCTTAATCATTTCATTAGGACATGAGCGCTGAAGACTAATTAATATGCGGACAGAAGGAAATCAGGACTTACCCTCCAAGAGAGACAGAAGATTTTACTCTGGATTTCATGATGGCCTGCTGATAGTACATGATCTGAGAGGGATCAGACACATCCATGGTTAGGAGCATGGAGATGTGAAGACAAGGCCATCTCTCTCTGAACCTCAAACATGCCCCCTCCCAGGCAGTAAGGCTAATTACAACAGTGACTGCTTCTTCCTTAATTATTGGATGTCCAAGGAATCGGAGAATCCCTAAACTGTCTTAGTAAAATGGTTGTTTTCACTGAGCTTATTGCAAATGTCAGAAGAGCATTTTGCAATGTGCAAGTAATTAAAAAGCACTCCCCATGCTATATAAAAATTGGATAGCTACCATTCTAGGCACCTACAAATGCTCTGGATGATTTAGCATGTAATTGTCATTGATCCTTGGCTGTCTCTACGATGGTGCCACTGGATGTATCTCCTATGATTTACCCACCACTAATTTTGATCTATTGAATTTTAGCCCCAGTGTCCGTCCGTGCTTGAGCCTTCCCATCACTGGGAGAGCTGCTGGCCGCCTGCAGTGTTAGGTGCAGAGGCAGGAAATGTCCTGAAAGCACACTGACCAAAAGCTCCATGGGGCAGAGACTCTGCCAGCCAAACCCAGGCATTTCTAATGACAGCTCGTCCCCTGCACAGGGGCCTTTGAGCCCCCGTGCAACACTGATGTAAGCATGATGTTCTAGGATGAACACTTAGAAGCGAGGGAAGGATCACCTACCTCTCTCCTATAAACATCCATAGTCTTTTTCTGTAAATAAAGAAACAAAAATCATTAAATTGGGATGGGTGCTTTCACTTGCCTTTTTTGAGACATGAAAACACCGTTGCAGGGCTGCCATTGTGCAGTGCTCTCCAATTAATTCTCATTACAATTAAAATCAAACACTGCACCTCAGCTAATCAGGGTATCATCAAAGCTAAGAGCATCCACACACCATAAATTGTTCCATTAGCTGTATTTACTGTTTAGCATTGCTTCTTCCATCACAGGCTGCCTGTATGCCTTCAATTAAGGGGTTATTCTAATGGAACTAAAATAGATTCGTTTACAAGACACAGATTAGATCATTCAATATTAGCTAAAGGAGACAGGAAGCAACACATTGCAAAATATAAACACCACAATTAAAAGCCTCAGACGCAGTATCTGCTGTGCAAAGGGTGCTTACGTTGTGATTTGAATATCTCAGACTATGTTACATGTCATCCACAAATGAGCAAGCAGTTGAAGGCAAGAAATTAACTGCAGGGTGTTTATTCTCACAGCTTCCTTTGAAGCACTGTTACTTTGTGTGCAATAAACTTGAGGAGGGAGAAGGAAAGACAGGCTAAGTCAGGGAAGCTCCCAGCAATCCTTTAAAGGCTTATGCAGTGTTTCAGTTCTTCACCTCCCATTTTAGCCAACAAGACCTGCATCCCAGAACTATTCTGTCTAACTAACCCTGTGGCAGACGTGGGTCTCAGAGTGTCTTGGTGAAGTGCAGCGTGCGAGTGATGAGGGATGAAGCATCTGGTATCAAATGCCACAGGCAGCCTGCTTCTCCCATTTTGTCACCAGAGAACCTGCACCCTGAGCTGCCCCTATTCTGGGGAAGGCAAGATGCTCACCCTGGGCTGCTTTGTGAGGGGACCATTGTGGGGACACTGGTGCAGATCTGCTTTTGCATTTTAACCATCGTCACTAGTCCTGCTCAGGAGGGAGAAACCTGTCTCTATATGGAACTAAAATATACACATATTTTGCTGAAACTTGTTTGGTTTTGAGACAGCACACTCACCATTTCAACAGCAGGAGCCAGATATGCAGCAGATCAGCCAATCTGTACAGCACTACCGTGACGCCAGCCCATCTGACCCTAACATGAACCTAGCCTGGCCAGTGTAGTACTAACAGAAATCCTCACTGTGGCATCTCGAGGGAAGGAAGCTTTTTCTGCTTGAAGTACCACAACCAGCTCTGAGTGACTGCAGTGCACATAATCTCAGCAGGGACAAACAGGAAAGCAACCAGTAGCTGCACCAGCAGCGATGCTCTGCTGGCCGCACACGAGGAACTGCATGCGAGGGCTGACACATCACGGGGAGGAAAAAGCTCTCAGACAATGGCATCATTGGTCACAGGGCTGTACAGCCTCCCTTGCTGATTCAAAGGCTCCTGGGATATCTTATAAATGGTTGAGAATGCATGGACTAAGGAACAGCTTTTCAGCCTTCTCTGCTCTTAGCTGCATCCTTGATGCCAGGCCAGCTTCAGTGTAGACACCATTTCTTCCCCCCATTTCTACAGTGTCATCGTTGTTTCAGATAGACTGTAGAAATGGAAGGCAAAAAAAAGTTACCTGCTTGGGCAGAGAAATTCACTGCATTTACTGTCCTAGAAGTGTCCTCTTTAGAGAACTTTGTTTCTGTTTCAGGCCAGCTATTTCCTGCATGATAGAAGTTCACTATCTCCTTGGGGAACCCGAGATACAAACCAGGCCCCATCAGATTTACAAGTGCCAGCTGAACTGTTCCATTTGATGGAACTTAAGCATAGCTAGGACATTTACGTTAGGAAAATCAACACATTAAAATCATTAGATTGTTTAAAAAGGCCCCTCATTTCTTCCTCTGATTTGTCAAGTGGGTGCCTCGGGCAGGCCTGGTGCAGCAGGGCGAGGAGAGGTGGATGCTGGCATAGTGGCTTGAAGGCAGCTCACACGGTAGTAAAGTTGTGTTATCTTCTACAGGGGTCTTAGAGGCAGACAGCACACCACACACACGAGACAAACAGCTGGTGGGAAAGGAAAAGAACACAAGAAGTTAAAATGTTATATAGAGCAAGAAAGGCATGAATTAAAATGCCATCACAACAGAAAAATTATATGTGGGAGAGAGTAAAAATCAAAGCTAATGCCATGTCTACAAACAAGGAAAGATTTTTTAAAAAAAAAAAAGTGCATCCTACACCAAGGATCCCCTCCTGCCTGAGTGGGTACATCAGCCCTCCGGACAGCTGGTTCTGGGAAAACCAGGGGGGGCTTTGGTGGGGTGCTCTGGCGTGGGGAGGTGATTTGCCAAGGCTCACACAGAAAGGAGGCTATGGCATGAGAAGGGATGAGCATGACCAAGTAGTAACACCCACTGAACTGGAGCAGAATTAAAGAGGAGCTCGGGGCTGAACACCCTACTGACGGCTGCAGGTGCTAGCTGTGCTCAGCCCTTTCCAGTTCTCAAATCCACAGTAACTGGGAAGGATCTCAGCTATTTCACCCCAGAGCTACACACCATTTCATTTCCCTTTCTCCCACAGTGCTCCCATGACTAGTTTCCAGCTTCACTGCTAGTAAAAGGGACCCTGAATACTCTCCGTTTCCTACTGGCAGTTGTTCCCACCATATGACCCGTCCTTACCCCCTGCTACTGACAGCAGCAATGCCCAAGTGCCCTGTAGCACCCACCCACCCGCCCTCATTTGGAAGGAAATAATATTTGGAACAAAAGAGTAATTTCTTATAATGAGATTAATTTTGCAATGCCCTTAACGAGTGACTTATTGCAATTACCGTGGATAAGCTCCCCAGCCCTGCAGGCTTCAAATCAAAACGGCAATTAGCAAAAGACCTCAGTCTGTCTCAGGCGAGTGCCGCGTGCTGGTAAACATCCTCCTCCCCGAGACACAGAGCAGCACTTGGACACCCTGCACAGCCTTGTCACACCCCGCTGCCACCAGCTGAGCACTCCTCATGCACGCAGGCAGTGGCTGCAAATCTCAGCTGGGAGCCAGCCAGGACGTGCTCAAGAGCCCTGTGTCTGGAGCTGATCCACATGGCTGAAGCCACGAGCTCCTCCAAGAGCTGGGACATCTGCTAATGTCCAGCTAGCCATTTGCACAGACCTCCTCTGCTCTCAGTGTGGGTCTTCCTGACCACATTGTGGAGATAATGGTCATTATGTTTTTGCCTGTCTGGCCACCGTTCAGTGTTTAGAGGCCATAAACAGCTGGACCCAGATGGAGCTTGAAGAACAAGCACCGGCCACTGTTATCCAGAGCTCATTTTGTACCAGGGCACCGCAAATCACACCCACACTCTGCCCTGAACGCCGCAGCGCACTCTGTCCATGCACACAGCTCAGCAACCTGCGAGGATGACCACAGGGATCCTGTGCAGCGCGCCAGCCGCCGAGCACGGGGCACTGCCGGCACAGCTCGGCCTCCCTCCAGAGCTCACTTATTGCAAAGACCTGTGGGCACTGCCTGACACTGCACTGGCAAAGAGCACTCCAGCATGCAGACAGCTGTTTCTGCACACATGAACACCTCTTCTTGGGTGCAGATGTGGGTGCAGATGTGGGCCTTTCCCTACGCGTACCCAGCTGAGAGCCCTAAACACCAGAGGCAAATTGTAAGCCTAGCATAAGATCCTCTCAACATGCATCTCCACTGTGCTGGTGCTTCCAGCCAACAGCTGGAAATCAGATCTGTAACAGTCCATATGCCCAGTTTCATTCAAATTGCCAGCTTTCCCTTATCTTGTTTATCTGCTTCTGACCCTGTTATTTCAAAAGACATGATGGATGCAGCAGAAGTTAGGCATTTATCAGACAGCCAAACCGACAGAGACTTATGAAATTAAAGACCAGCAATGACTACAGAATCATAGAATGTCCTGAGTTGGAAGGATCATTGAGTCCAACTCCTGTCCCTGCACAGGACAACCCCAAATTCACACCACGCCTCTGAGGGCCTTGTCCAAGTGCTTCTTGAATATCCCCAGGCTGGTGCTGTGATGCCTCCCTGGGGAGCCTGTTCCAGGGCTCCACCACCCTCTGGGGGAAGAACCTTTTCCTAATCCCAGCCTAACCCTCCCCTGGCACATCTCCCTGCCATTCCCTCGGGTCCTGGCATTGGTCACCAGAGAGGAGAGATTAGTGCCTGCCCTCGTGAGGGAGCTGCAGACCACCATGAGGGCAGCCCTCAGCCTCCTCTGCTCCAGGCTGAACAAACCAAGTGCCTTTAGCTGCTCTCTGATGATCCGTGGCTGACTTGCTGCGTGCAACAAGCCAGGGCATTTCACTCAGTAGTCCCTGAATCTAGCGCAGTGATTTTTGGCTAAGCTAAAGTGCGTTTCAGAAAGGCTCTGGTTACAGAAGAAGGCAAAAGCTGAGTGTGCACCTGCAGGCAGGCAGCAGGCTCTGGCAGTTGCCTGGTAACTCTCTAAGCAGTGAGGCTCTATCAGGAGCCTGAGACCTGGGTAACAAAAGGCTAAAGCATCCCTTAATTAGCTGTTCAATGGATGGCTACTTCTGCCTTATTCCTCCTGCCCAGCTACAACTCCTAACTCATTATAACCGAGAGGGTCGCTCATGGGTCAGTAGCAAAAGTCCCTTTCAAAGGAGTGTGATGTTTGGCTGAGCACCTGTTTATCCCCAGAGGACTCTATCAATTAGGGAGAGAGCAGCCCACCAAAGGGTCTGAGGCAAGTGAAACGTTCATGCCAATATCAGCTTCAAAGAAGTCATTCGGATGTCATAAATTAATTATCACCAGAAATATTTTCTTCCTCAGCTATCAAGATAAAAGAAAACTAATGGGCCAACAAAGTGAAGCTAGATTGAGCAGGAACCAAATCAAACCAGAAATCACATCAAAACAGAAATCAAATAAATGGGCATTGGATTCATGCACTCATTTTCTGCTCTCATCATTTCACCTATGTCAGAGCCAGAGGTTGGGCCCACAGAAAACATCAATAACACTCCGTACTGCCTTCAGCAGGGGTAAAGTATAGTCAACAAAGCACAGTCCAGCTCAGCATTACCGGCATTGCTTGGGCCATCCCTTCTGCTCACCAACGGCTGTTGAGCCCCAGGTGTTTGTGAGAGCAGACTGCACCTGCTAGTCCAAAGGTGGCTCTACGTGGGCTTTTGGCTGCCTAATGTGACATCAATTGCTCTTTCAAAAGCAAAAGAAGAGCAAGAAGAACCTTCCCTTCTTCAGCTCAGCCCCCACAAAGGAGGCATAGCTCAGAGATCAGCCTAAAGGTGAGTGGTAGTGAAGTCACCCCAAAGCTGGTGTCCTTTGGCTCATGCCATCCTTGGTGTCCCTGCTGATGGAAGGAATCGACCGTGTCTCATGTCCAGGGTGGGAACTGAATGGAGATCCCTCAGCTCTCTTCCTCTGTGCTACCAAACAGCTGGCTACAGGCTTTCCGACCGTTTGCAAACCTAAAATCTCCTTCCATGTCAGCTGTAAAACTGTGGGTGAGAAGTTGGCTTACTCCTTTTTTTCCCCTCTCCCTTTCCTCCCCTCCTTTCCTCTTAAAAAAAAAAAAGGGGGGGGGGGGGGGGGCAGCTTTTGGCAGCTGCTACTTACAGCACAAAAGAAAAAAAGTACACCCCAACCCTATATTTTGCTCATCTTCAGTCTCTATAGCAACAGAACACAGTTGGCCGAAGCAATTATCCTGCCTCTGGCTGTTCATATGCTTAAAGGCTGTTACAAAAATGAGAAGTTGTGGGAATACCGTGAGTGTGATCGCAGTTACATTTGCATTTAATTGCTGAGAGACACTTTGGCTTCACTTCCAAATGAACACTGTTAAGTGCACAAATGCAGGATCGCTTAAAAGGACCGGTGGAGAAAGAGAAGAACAGCTCCAGCTCCTCATCTGCTGATTGCATTTGTCTTATTGTGGACTCTGAACCAGTCCTGCTCAGGTACAGCCTCCGTGGCCTCAGTTCATAAACTGTTTATGGTCTAGCTATACAATATGCATTTTCAGGCAACCTTTTGTGTCTCCTCTCCACCACATCACTTCTCATTCTTGCCACACATTACCCTTGTGGAGGTATTCTGTCATTTTATTTTAAACCTGGATCTTTCCTCTGATTCTTTAAACCCCACAACCCCTCACAGTTCATTCACCACTAATAAAAAGGCAGCAACAAGCACCTGGAGGTAGAGGATTCCTTAATTCAGCTTCACCAGCAGAGAAAACATGTCCTGTAGCTAAACATTCACACTAAGTGGTGTGGCAAGAAAGCTGACAAAGTATTTTCAAGCCAAAAGATGCTGCCAAAGCCTGCTTTGAGGGCCCCACCCCCTGGACAATGAGATGGCTTCAACTTCTGGCCTGTTTGGCTGTCACGGCTGAGCTGACTTGCTCAGCCTGCGGTGCCCAAAAAACCACAAGCCCAGGGACATTGTCTAGGTCTTCCTGAACAAACTCAGGAGGTGTGAAAACAAAACCTGTCTCACCTGGTTTACCTTATTTTCATTGGGATCCGTTACGCGATCTAATCCATACTCTAGGACGTCCAGCATGCCGGGCTGTTATGAACAAGAAACATCAACAGCTTTGTAACTCATTTGTTTTAAAGTTTTCAGGTCACACAAATGCGTGAGGAGACCCCCAAGCCCCAAAGGGCTCCCCTGCCAGCAGCTCCCAGCCAGCAGTGCCCCGGGGCAGCTATGCCCCCTGGATCTGGCAATGCTCCCCTCTCAGCATGGGTGATACAGCCAGACCTCCCTCCCTTGCACCTTTGAGAACAACCAAGGAGAAAGGTGTGGACTCAGGGCAGGCCTGGGCTGACCCCTTCCCCGAGGAGAAGCGACAGGGTGCACAGCCCCGAGGCCATGCCCACGGCGTGCCCCTGGCGTGCAGGAGTTTGTCCCAGATGGCTGCAGGGAGGGCACTAAACCCACACACCAACATCCTCTACTTACAGGAGTTCGGTTCACAAGCCAGTAGGCTCTCTCCTGGCAGTCCAGTGCGTACCTATCCGCTTTCTTCCGCTCCTTCCCTGCCCTGCAAAGCCAAGAATAGGATTTAACTCTACCAGGGGAATGAATGAATTTTGCTCTGCTAAAACTAGTGGGATGAGAAAGGGGGCACACCTCCAGTCTCCCCTGCCCCACAGGTCCCAGCCTGACACTGCGATGCTCTGATGCAGCCTCCTAACCACATCTTACCCTGCCTAATTCTGGACTGCAGGTCATGCTGTTCACATGGTCACACATGACTGTAGCTTTTGAGAAATCATCATCTTCCCGAGCTCAGCTGGGAGCAGACACATCCTCTTTTGATTAGACAGAGTTTTATGGTAACAACCCGCTACTTGTGGTCAGTCCTGCTGCCTCATGTTTATCCACCTCTGATGTCCCCAGGCAGTAACTGAGGACTGCCACGCAGAGATACATCCCAGACATGTCTCACAGTAAAGGGGGGCATTTCTTACAGAAGTGATTTGGAAATGGGGCCAAGCAATGTTCCCAGGCACGAAAACCCAAATCACCTCTACTATTAAATAGAAGAAGCACCAGCATGGTTTGGGCTTGGACCAACTAATTCTTTCCCAGACAAGTCGTGGGCACAATTTGGGATTTAGCATGGGCAAGGGAGCATTCCCAAAACGCTGTTTGCATGTGGCCACCCTGCTGTGGTTAGCAGGGTGGATGCGGGTTGTTCTGCACCAGTCTGCCCCAGCATCACCATCAAACAGCCTCAGACGTGTTTAATCTACTAGTTCAGACACAGTCTTGGTATCTAACTTTAAAACTGCATTTGGCATCTCTTAGCCGAAGTCTGACCTCAATTTACAAGAACAACAGTCTCGTGTTTAATGAGACAGTTATCTGATGAACTGTATTCTGATGACTTGGCTACTATCCCATGAAGACAGCAGAGGCAGTGTCTGCCATGCTGGGATGTAAAAAAAAGTAGAAGGAGTCCACAGAAGTAGGAAAGATCCTATCTCATGTGATCCCAGTGATCCCACCTCATGTTCACTAACTTTCCTGGGAATTTGAAGGATTGCCTAAGTATGCACTTCAGAGTTTTCTCCAGAAGTCCCTGCTGGGAACATTCCAGCTTCTTGATTCACACCATTCAGTTCAGCTGTGAGACACGTAGAAGCAGTAACTGAACCACACCAATAACAGGTCCTAAGTCCAGTAGCCTGATCCACAAACGCTCGTGGACAACCCTGAGCTACAAGCAGCTGTCTGTAACAAGGGCTTGCACACTGCAGCATCAGTCCTCGGCTTCTTCAGGGAGTCACATCAGGTGCAAAATCTAAGCCTCCCCTTGCACGCTTATGCATGTACAAAAACCATTTGCAGAGAGGCATGCGCATGTGTCAGAGGAAAGACACCCACCCCCGCCCGTGCCCTCAGACTACACCGATTCCATGCCTCCGGCAGACAAATGCCAGGCGGGGAGAGAAACGCAGGTGCAGCAGGCAAGGGCGAGGCTTTGCAAGCGGGCGCCCAGTCATTTGAAAACGTCTGAAATCTTTCACTCGCGAAGTGAACAAAGTTTACTTGTTAGAGGGAGGAACCGCAAGCCGAAATGAAAAGGCGGGTCTGCGTCACAATCTTGAGGGGCACTTGCAAGTTATTTTAAAGCTGCAGTTTATGTTTTTAAACTGTAATTTAACTGTGTACCAAGGCAGCGAAGCTCTGCCTCCTCATACCCTCCCCGATAATGAAAATAAGGGAACGCAAGTCAACTCACTTATACTGCTCTTTGGCCTGCATAATAACAAAGTCCCACTTGTAGTTTATTTTTTGATTGAGCATGTTGTAATGTTCCTGGAATAAAAATAAAAAAGCAGTTAGTGTGAAAATTCTGGACAAGGGGCCCCCACTGCTAGGGTTTTCTTGACTATCCATAACTCAACTAGGCCACACTGGCAACCAAACCAAGAAATCTGGATTGTTCTGAACGTAATTACGTGAATTGCAACAGTTCAAAAATACCACTGCAAGGAGAGCAATTATCCCTGCTAAAATTATCATTGACTTCAGAGTATTTTCCTGTACTGGCTACTTTTTCACTTCCAAAATTTTGGCTTTTGACCCTGCTGGAGTAACACCTCATGCAGTTGAAGAGGTGATTTTTTTTGCTGTGCTCCAGCATTAGCAGGAGCGTAACAGAGGGCTAAAACTATAGCAAATGAGAGGCTTGCAATGGAACAAATACAACGTCTCCTTACCTTTTCGTATTCTTCTAAAATCCCTTTCCTCTTAATATTCTTCTTTGCTAGGTAAATTGCTGTGGAGGGAGAAGCAAATAAGACAGTTATACTTAGACCAACAAATCCAAGAATAATTAAAACTTTACCCATGCGACAAACACGGGAATCTTTGTCTGTTACATCTTCCCAGGCCTGGGCTCCAAGTTCACAAAAGCTCACTGAAAAAAATGAACTTAGTGCTTTCACTTGGTTGCTGATGGTTCACGAGCCAGTGCCCAGGCTGGGAGCAGCCATGCAGAACCGGTGGCGTGTGCCTTCCGCCAGCAGTCACTCCTCCTTTGGCAGCTCAGCCAGGGTTTCACGGGTCAAAGCACACTGGACCAAATCTTTAAGATGCTGAAGTTCTTCAGAGTTTGACCGCCAAGTTTTCAAATACAGGCCAATGTTTTGTTCCAAGTTCTATTAAAAACATTCCAATCTAAAACGGGCTTTTTTATTTCCCCAGATCTACAGCATAATGTAGATAAGAGCCACAGAGGGCAATCTTGGTGTAAACAAATCGGCCTGTGAACTGCACAGCCCACAGGAGCAAACCAAGCTGATCAGTCCAAATTTCATGACCAGCCCCATAATAAAAAGCATTATAAAGGCAACAAAAGATTGATGCGGAAAGAGCCATTAGGAGATACTGGGAGCCACTGTGCATTATATAAAGAACAAACTATCTCGGAATGCAGGACTTTTGATCCAAATCTAAAGAAAGAGAGTCTTGGCCTCAGATCCAGGAATACACTTAACTACTCAGGGAACTCTAACCTTGTGTTTAAAGTCTTCCCTACCCAGTACAATATTTCAGATGTGTTCCAGTGCAGTGGATCTTAGTGGAACACAAGAGAAGCTTAAGCCCTTTCTCTCATCAAGGCCACCACAAGGCAGTCACACCCAAAGCGTCTCCTCAGTTCAGCATTACTGAGAATTATTCACAAAACAGAATGAAAGAAAATGCAAGAGCTGGTCATTGCATGTAGACACGCAGCACAAAAAGATGAACAGCAAACACGGTGCAGGACTGCGTACACAAACACATGGGCTTGCACTATGCCTCCTAAACATGTACAGTGCTATCACTTACCATAGTCCGTGTCATCAGCAGGCCAGCTCTGCGCAGGCCAGAAGTAGGGGGTCTGCAAAAAACCAAGCCTTTCGTTAGTGCACAGCAGCCCTGAACTCGTGCCGAGAGGCACACAGCACCCCCCATGCTGGAGGGAGAGGAAAGCTCTCTGCTACACTCGGAGCCTCAGCTCTTTAGCTGCATGTCAGCTCGCACGGTCATGCAGGCCAACTACAGCAGGAGAGTCAGTCAGCAGACTGCCAATGTCAAATCCACTCCTGCTCTGCAGTCGGTTAACGTGGCCAACCTCGCACTGCTGCCCGAGCATTCAGACTGACGTGATGGAGCCTGATTTGGCACCGTGTGGGAACCAGACTCCTCATTCAGAGTACAAGTGAGGGTACCCTAATTTCCCATCGTAGAGGAAACAGTCCAACCACAAACCTTGATAACATCCCATTATTACTGTGCTTTTTGTATATTCACTACTCAATCTCCTCTGATCATTCTGTTTTCAACCAGCGATTCCATTTTCTACTTTAAGACCTGGAAGGGAACATGTCTTTGGAAAAAAAGCACAGCTATTTTGAAGTTGAACAAGTACGCCAATTTAGTTGAAGGAAGTATCACAGTTTGCCTGTAAACTGTAATCTGATACACAGAACTGGGGAAACTGTCCTGTGGATCCCTCCCTCCTGCACACTGAATGATGAAGCATGGCTATACATCATGGCGTCACAGCTACCGCTCCTGGGGAATTGCCCCAGCTGCCGGTTTATAAAACTAGTGCTGCACTCCTTCTCAAGGGCTTTAGACAAGGTGCAACTCACTTGAAACCTGTACAGGCTGCCATCTGTCTTAAGGGTGAGATTCTTTGGCTCCTGAAGAGGGTAGATGTATCCATATTTGACAAACAGGTCCCCCAGGTGGAGTGCCTCTGAAAATGGAGAGGGCAGGCATTTTGATTGCACAAAACCACCGCACTGGAATTTAAAAGTGAGCTGCTACTCAGGAAAGAATTCATCTAAGAGGTTTTGGCCATGGATACCATGAAGTTTTACAACTCAAAGCTGAAAAAGCCTCAACTTTTACATTTCTACCCACCTTCTTCAGTGATCTGCAAGCGCTGGAGAATCCACTGCAATATATCATTACCTGTAAAACAAAGAAGATGCCAAGTGCTTGAAATCAGGTGTGCCAAAATCCACGGGCCAAAACAAGACCTCTCCAGTCTTCACCCCTCACTGTGCTCTGGATCTCACTGAGTGTACTCACCCCTTCTTGCAAACATGCTTTCAAATACACCACGCAAAAGAAGCGGCAATAAAATGCATTGCCGGTCTCTCACCGGCCATGCTCTCATTCAGGCTTTCCCCTGACCAAGCAGGCGTCAGTCCCCGAGAGGGAGCCCGAGGCAGGCGGTGACCTCAGGATGGCACGCTGTGAGCATGGAAAAGCACGTGTGGCCTGAGCAACACTTAAGGCTTCGTCGCTGGCTTAGAAAGGACTTAAGCAATTCAACAACTTCCATGTCAGCAAAGGTGAAGTGCCCCTTGTTTTGCACCGTCTTGTCTCGAAAAGATTCACTGCAAAGTATCTCCAGATTCACAGAGCATGGTCCTGTCTCAGTTTTAGTAAGAGACCAGCAAGTGACCGGTCCTCTTGAGCCCCTTAGCAGACAGGACTTTCAGTGCAGAAGGGATGTCTCAGTCTTAGATCCAAGTTGTAGTGGTCACAGGACTCGTCAAACGGAAAGATTTCTGCATTCACAAACACGTCATCTCTCCCAGTTCTTTTGGTGGGGTGTGGCCAGTCATACCCATAGTCAGCATAAACCTCCAGCAGTTTTAGTTTTATGTTCTGGGGGCAAATATCATGAACCTCCTTCCATTTAAACAGGGCAAAAATGCACTCACTCCCTGACCAATTATTGGCCTTTTCCTCCAAGCATCCCCTAGGACTGCAGATTGAGGTATTGACCTTTCTTGACATTGCAGTGATGACTTAACTTTCTAACAGGGGCTCAGAGCTCTTATCCTACCGCCTGCTTCCTGAAATAGATGAAATTAAAGGATTATCTCATCACTCATTTCTAGACAGCTCTCTCTGTAAGCATTTTCCCCCAAAGGTGTGCATTTAACACGGAGGTTTATTTGTCTTTTCTGTTGTGAGCCATTTCACTGACACTGAATTTAACTAGTTAGCTTCCCGCACCTGAAGAGCCAAGCTCTCGTCAGCGGATCTGTGTCCACTGCTCTAATGTCTTCACCACTCCCTCACTAAACATGAATCAGCCTCTTTTGCAACACCCAGAAGCCAATCACTGTATTTGCAACTTGTGCAGCACTAAACCCACCATAGTTTAGAAAGTGATGACTGCCAAGCAAAGAGACTGTAACTCCCTTGCCTATGAGAAGTTGCCTAGAATTTGACTTACGCAAGAGGGAACTTGTAGCAATTCTGGTTAAGGAACCAGGACAAAGCAGACAGCACGCAAAGAGGATGAGCGCCAACGGGCACCTTCCCTCCACATCATCTAGCCATGGACTTTTAGGAAGTGGTATTTAACATTGGTCAGACATCAAGAGAAGTACTTGTTCCTCCTGCACTTAATCTAATTGGCACGTCATCTTCAGTACAGGGGACTTTTCTGCAGTGCTGCCTTAGCTATTCCCTAACACCTAGGGGAGGCAAGGCCAGATCCTTTACAGATGCAAAGCACACCACCAAATCCAGCTGCACAATAGCTATGTAAGCCAGGATATGGTTTGTACTGTAATGCATGGAGGGTGCTGCCGAGAGCAAGCTTCAGATGACATCCAAGTTCTCCTTACCCTTTCACTGACTGACAGTACCCATGGACAAGTGACTTCATCTCACTGCCTCTGCTTCCTCATTTAAAAAAAAAAACCATGGGGCAAACAACACAGGGCTTATCAGGCTTTGCAAGTACAGGGGGCAAAAATTAACCGATTTGGGTAAGGTGTCTCCTGAGCTGTCTGGAGCGAGCTCACCGGTTTCAGGGGGAGTTTCTGTTCTGGATTTCAAAGTGCTGCAGAAAGACCAAAGCAGGAGGAGGAAACTTTGGTACAGTATGTGTGAATATTTATAGTGGAGGCTGCCTCACAAGAGCTTTTGTGGAGGCTTGGAGAACAGGGAAGCAGAGGTACTGACAGTGCCCTGTGAAAGGAGCTAGCAGGCACACAGGAGACTGCGATAAGAGCTGCCCGTAAGCCATATGTGACACAGCACAGCTCAGCTCCCTGTTTCTTCTTCAGCCTGCTTGAAGGAGGAAAAGCTGTCATTTAGAGGCAGTGAAGTGGGTTGAATATTCTCTTCCTGTGTACTGAAGAAAAATTATTATTAGAAGATGACATTAAAAGGGAGACTAATTGTTTGTTGTTCATTTCTGAAGTTCAGTCTGACTCCAGTCTGCCTAATTGGATTTTACTATTTATACTTATTTGTGATCCAGCCCCGCCAGCAATACAACAGCTCTGGAGGCTGAAGCACCTATTCACCTGCTAAAAGAAGGCAAGGTCACTTGAATTAAACTCATGTGAGACAGCTAAAAGGACACGATTATTAATCTTTGTGTCTCTGAATCAAAGAGCTAAGAGTGAAATGAGACACGAGTGAGAATGACAAAGTAAGCCAGTATGTCTCAAAAGATGTATGGCAAATATGTTTGGGATCGCGGGCTCCGGTATGCACCCAGGCTGCGGTAACCCTGGGGTGGCCATGGGGTCCACACACAGCTTCTCTTTGATTAACTTCCTTGGCCTGGTCCCTTCCCTGGCAAAGCTCTTACCTGCCACAGCGTGTGGGATGTTTGTGATCATCACCCTCTGCATCTGTGTCTTGATGCCTGTATCTGGATTCTGCATCTCCATCATAAGTGCTTCAATCTGCAAAACATGGCAGGGATGGGACATGTTACAGGAGTGGACAGGAGGGAGCCCCAGGACCACCACAGCTCTGGGCAGCATCCCAGGGGGTGTGCAGTGGCGTGCCACAGGAACGGATGCAATAGCCACAGCCACTTCCAAACCTCCCCTTTCCATCAGAGATGCCACCTCCAAACCATGTCAGCTTTCACACTGACTCACAGCGTCACTCCCTCTTACAGAAGACATGCACAGCTGGGCTTAGCAGACAAGGGACAGGATGTAACCACTCCATGACAGCCGAGCTAAAAAAAAATAATAATTTAAAAAAAAAATCTCTGCTACCAATAAATGTTCTCCCCTGGCTCAGTGGCCTATTGGCTGGGGCAGTAAGAAAGAAAAAAGGGAGAGGAAATAAAATCTGTGCTTCTATTGCACAAACAGCTCAGCTGTGCAGAGACTTGTAGATATTGCACCACGCACAAAGAAAATAAGCAATATTTTGGCTGAAGACCAAACAGCAAAGGTTCTGTTCCTGGTCTGTAGATAACAACCAGACGGGACTTTAGAAGAGCAGCAGGAAAAGCACACCGCTTTGCTCCAGGGCTGAGCAAGAAGCTCAAACCCAGGGGAGATGAGAACGGCCTGTCCTTTGAGAAAGCACAGCCACAACCCGAGCCAAGGCTTTGAAAAACTGGCCAAGGACCGATTACAGCAGGGACCAGAATTTACGTGTGGGAAAGCAGGCCGCGAACACAGAAACAGAGCCCAGCTCATAGGAAAGAGGTGTTCAAGGGACTCTGCGGCCGTTCCTGCAGACAGCTGCACCCACCCACCCACGGTCTTAGCTCTGTCTGTGGCAGCAAAACCCAGCCCCTCCGGGGACAGGGCAGAGACACACCAACCGGAGCAACGCACCCTCCTCTCTGGCAGCAGCCCCCGCCTTTGATTCCTGAGGGATGCTGATGACTCGTTTATAGTCTATAAACTCACTGCCTAAGTTTTTAACAGATCATGTTATGGAGGATGAGTTTCACCCTCAGGGCCAGACTTCTTTTATTTCTGCTTCCCAATGACCTTCTTTAGGAAATGAAGATTTCCAAAGGTATTTTCCTCCTCTTACATTTGACGTCCTGCTAGCAGCATCCTAAAAGTGCAAAAGCCTCCTGCTTGCACTCAGGATCCTCCACTCAAGACGGGTGGGGTTAAGCATGCTCCTTATCTCCTCATTTTAGATTATCTGAGCACCTTGAGAGCATTAGCCTTGTGCAAGATGCTCTTCTTTTTGTCTTCTGCTTCCAGAGATATTAAATCAAAACTGGTCTCTCCGCACATTCATTTTGGGCGAGGCTGTAGCTTTTTAACAAGGATTACAGGATTTAATGAGTGTGACTTGATGACACTCACGCATAATGAAGGGTATTGTCTTCACAGGCACCACAGTGACTTTGGTCCTAAATCTTGCCAAGTTCAGCGAGGATTTAAGCCTGTAGTGACAGGATGCACTCTGGGCTTGACAGTAAAAATGGATTTTTCAACTGGTTTTAAAGCCAGTGTCAAATTAATACTAAAATGGAAAAGCCTGGAAAAACTTCACACAAATATTTGCATTAATACTTATATAAAATATTTTTAAATGGCAAAACCAGACTCAAAGCGATGTAATGAGACTTTTTTAGACCTTTTAAGTGAACCCCCAGTATCAGCCTCAGCACGTTCAAGGCTGGGTGTGGAGAGATGCCCACGTAGCTGTGTGAGATGAGGCAGGGCAGGACAGTCCAGCAGGCAGGGCACTAATTTAGGAAACTCGGATTCACTTCCCTCTTAAGCAAACGTGGGTGATCTTGGGGAAGTCACCCACTCTCTCTGTAACTGCCTGTCTGCTCCACAGACAGTGCCTTGGCAGCACACGGGGATACTGGGGGTAAACACGGAGCTGCTCATCGCCACCGTACCGCAGTGCCGGCACCACCGGGCAGGTCCCACCAGGCTCAAGCAGGACCCGTTCCCTACGGGCAGTACAGCACACCCTGCCCAGCTCTGGGCTGCCGTTCGCTCCCCGGTGGGCTCCAGAGACGGGTCTTTACTAGCTGAGAGCAAGAAATTGGCTTAGAAACCCAGACAGCCTCCCAACACAGCACGTTCCCTTTCTTCAACGAGCAGAGTTCCAGAGTCTTGTTGCATTCATACTGGGCTCCCTCTTGTCGTTAGAAAAATAACATATATTAAAAAGAAACAAGTGAGATGAGCGAGGGAGCTGCTGTTGGAGGGTGCCTGCTGCTCTGGCTGCAAACCATGCACTTTGCTGATCAAAACTCAGCCTGCCTCTTCCTGTTCTCCTAAGGGAACGCTCTGCTGATGATGGGTTGCCGGCGATTAGGAGCTGCTATCAGCACCGGCCTGCTGAAGGGAGGCCAGGAGGGCTGGTTAACACACAGTAGGAACATTTGCGTGCTTTGCTAAGGGCTCTAGCACATTTATCACACTCTCGGCCAAGGAAGCACCGTCTGGTTTGAATTTTGTAGAGCCAGAAGCCACTTCCTGACACTGGTTGATGGGTGGAGATGTGCACTGAGGTAAATATCAGCAGGAAGAGTGCTAAAGGAGCCAGGCTCTGGGGTGAGCTCACCTCAAGCACAGAGCCACCGCAAGGCACAAGCCCCACTGAGGTCTCACTTCAGATTAACTAGAATCTCTGCAAAGGTGACCTCACCCTGAAAGCCACAGAGGAGACAACAGGAAAACTGTC
This sequence comes from Phalacrocorax carbo, assembly GCF_963921805.1. NCBI lineage: Eukaryota > Metazoa > Chordata > Aves > Suliformes > Phalacrocoracidae > Phalacrocorax > Phalacrocorax carbo. The sequence goes on from NC_087528.1 coordinate 6,690,678, forward strand.
TGGCCCCCATCTGATTGCAAGAAGTCACCAGGTTCGCTGAGTGAAAAGCAAAACTCAAACTCACAAATGATAAAAAAAAAAGCATCCCTGTGTTTCAGGAGCACATGGGAAGCCTGGGGAAGGCGAGGGTCCTATCTGCAAATGATGGACGATTGATGGGGTGCCCATAGTTCTGGAGGAGGATGGATCCAGCATAGATACTCTCCTAGAGGAGGGCAGGTGACCAGTGATGGATTGCTTGGGTGAGTTACCCTGCTTGCGTTTCCCACCCTTGTTTCTCTGAGCTTTACCCTTTGGGCACCCTCCAGCTTCCAAGGGGCAGGGCATCCACACCACAGAAGCATCAGGTGCTGAGGCTCTGACACAACAACAAAAGACTTCTGAAGTGAGAAGTTCAGCCCCTCTCAGCCTCAAATCAGACAGAGGCATCTTTGCTTCAGATGAAAGAAAGACAAATTTTCCCGGCAGGGCCCAGCTCGCAGCCAAGTGTCTACTCCTGATGTTATAATTAAACATCTGCTTTCTCCATCGTGAGAATCTGCCCATTTCTAGCCCCCCTCACTGCCTGGTACTGTTTGCAAAGATCATCCCTCCCTACTCTGATTTCCAAGGTAGCAATACAGTCCTTCACCACAACTCTGGCCTCAGAAGACTAATTCATTTTCTAGTTCTACAACCAACAATCCTGCTTTGCATGTTCACAGACGATCAGAATAAAAGAAGAAATTTTTAAAAATCAATCACCTAAAACTTCCTGCTTTTTCTTAAAGCTGAGAGGAGGAGGCCTGTTCCCACCCAGTGCACAACGATCCCACACCCAAAGGAAGTAAGTCCATGAATGGGGAGGGCAGGGCTGTGGCTGGCTCTTTGCTCCCACTTCCCTCACTGTGCTTTCACCTCTCCAGCCAAGCCTCCTACTTAAACCCAGACAGCAGCAAAACCTAAGCACAGTCCCGCCTGGCCAAGCACACCACCTCTCACCAGGGCTGCTCGGAGCACGTCATGCTCAGTGCAATGCTCCGCAGAAACGTGTAGCGCCAGCATCCCCAGTCTGGAACAGGGAAAAAGGGAGGATGGGATGAAGCTGAGCTTGGCTTAAGGCTGAGCTCCACCCACATCCAGGGCCTCACTTAAACAGAGAGCAGGAGTCCAATGGATAGCTCCTTCCAGCAAAAACATGATTCAGATGCTCACACACCTTGAGAAATACCCAGGTAGATGAGGGCCAGCAGCTGCTGGAGAGTCTAAGCCTGGAGAATTGAAGCTGGGCTGGAGAAGGGCCTGGCCACACTGCACATCCCAGGCCAGCCCCTCCCTGGTTGTAGAGCTGCATCAGGAGGAGCCACCAGGAACCAGAGTAAGGAGGGGGCAGAGTAAAAAGGCGAGTGGCATCCATCAGCCCTACCCACGAGGTATGAGTCACAATGCAGCTCATGTAGCAAAGAAAGGAAAAACACACAGCCCAGCAGCCACTGGAGAGCACAAGCCTGCCCTGCGCTGCCTGCTGCTTTGCCAGCTGATGCCCTATGGAGGCCTGATCCTGGCTGCTGGGGCAGGCATGGGCACCAAGAGCTTGGGCTGATTTAAGCTCTCCCGGCGTCTGGCCGAGCACATGTAGCCCAAATCCATTTCAGAGGCTTCCTCCTATCCCGACAGACTTTTGTGCCAATATTCTTCCTACCAAGACAGTTCAGGAGGAGGAAAAAAATATAATAAAACAACCTAAGCATTAGTCATGGGTATTTCATGGACTAGCAGGCATTACAGGGCCTTGGAGGGGTCTCCCTGATTCTCCTGTGGTTCAGCCATGAAGACCAAGCTCTACATGCAGCCCAAGTCATGTGGAGCAGCCTCACAGCAAGTACACGGCACTGCCCACTGCCTCCAAAGCAAAGCCCTTTCCTCTCCTCCTCTCTGATGGCAGGATTGCTGTGGTCACAAGCTGCCTGCTGGAGAACCAGCACACGGAGATGCGTTGCAGCTGTAAAGGCACAACAGGGCCAGCAGCCTGACAGCACGGCAGGCATCCCTCCGTGCGGCTGGCGCAGACCCATGGTTACAGCATATGTGCCAGCTTGAGCACAGACTTAAGCAATTAACAAAGCTTCTCTCTAGGATTTTAGCTCCTTGCAGATCTAAGCCTGCAAGGTGCTCGCTGGATGCGTGCCAAGCATCCTCAGCTCCCACCACAGGCAACCAGTAAGGTGCTCGGTATTTCAGGGGAGCTCTGAGGACGCCGCCGTCTGCATACAGACCACGCTGCCATGTAACAGCCAAGGCTCCATCCATGGCTTCCCCAAGGTCTGGAAATAAACAGAGGAGGAAGGCAAGCAGAGATGAGAGCCAAAGCCTTTCTGCTGACCATCTGGGAGCTTCCTTTCCTCGTGCTAACAGGTCTCAGACTTGCAAAGCACTAGAACTACTCAAACCCTCTCACTGCTCACAGCGTGAGTGGTGCATGCTTGTAACAGCAGTTCACTGTGTTTTAACAGATCTTCCCACCTGAGGAACTCAGAGCACTTTGCAAAGACTGCTATGCTCCTACAGAGCCGCTGAAGCACAGCTGCTGGAGGTTGTTTTCTCAAAGCACACAGCTTCTCCTCTGCACCCCCGCATGCAGCTCCACGGAAAATTACTCAGTGCAGAATTTGGCCTAGAGTGTTTCCTTTGGCAGGACTCCCCAGCCAAATTTACCTTGAAAGACACAGCACCAAATAAAATACCTTCTTTACTTCCTTTAGTGTAAAAAGCACAGCGCTTGTATTGCCAGGCTTATACTGAATAGCCCCAAATTTCCCCCCTTCTCCCCCTGCAATCCTCCTCAGGTGGCGGGCGTTGCAGGAGGGCTAACTACGACTCAGGCAGTAACTGGCTGGCTGTACTTGTCACTGGAAATCCAGCTAATTCCCCTCAACAGGATAAGCCACAGGCAGGAGATGTGGGTGGGAGAAAAGCTAGCTTAACACTCTGCTTTCTAAAATCTGCAGATACCAGTTATACTAAAACTGGCTACACTTCTGAATGAACGCTACAGAAAAAAACCCCACCAAATGCTTTACAAAATTACACACCGCATCCAAAACCGTAGGCACGCATCTTCCCACTCTTTCAACTGTTTTTGTTCACAAATACGCTTGTTTCTGACAAAGCGGAAAGAGACAGAGAGCAGACTGTTGGCCATGATACATCCTCTGAAAGCAGACATCAGGTGAAGGCTCTGGGAACGCGTGTGCTGGACGGACCATGGCCCAGAGCTGAACTGAGCGGCCGGTGCCGCAGATGATGGTTTTTCCCCTGGGGAATGACACAGTTTTGAGGGTCTTTGGGAAAAGAGATGGCAGAGAAAGAAAAGGTGTCAGGAGAATAATTCAGCTGAGGCTAAGCTACAAGAATAAACAGAATTAGTTTTATTTCCTCCGTGACTTCGGCACACATAGCCCCTCAGCCCCCAACCCTGAACCTCGGAGCCAGCTGGGACCCACGGGGCTCCGCAACAGGTCGCAGCCTCAGACCCCCAGGGATGCTGCCACCCATCGCACCCCACACCCCCAGAGGAGCCCCGGAGAGCCGCGGCCGGGCAGGATGCTGTGAACACGCAGCCCCCCGCCCAGAGCACCCATCAGCCCTGCCTCGGGCACCGCATCCCACCGCCCCGCCCGGACACCGCCCCGACGTGCCCGCCGGCGCTGATGCCCAGAGCGGCGTGGCTGTCTCCCGGCGTTGCTCAGCCCTCACCTTTTTCAGGAAGGCCATCCGCGGCCGGTGGCGCTGCCCCTGGTCGAGCCGTGTGACCGTCATGGTGCCGTGCCGAGCAGCGGAACGGGCTGGCGGAGCGGCGGCCCCGACCGGGCGCACCTGGCTGCGGCCGCCCGCCGCCCCCGCCTCTCCCGGCCGGGGGCGGCGCCAGCGCTGCGCGCCGCGGCCAATCAGCACCCGCCGTCCCACGCTCATTTACATGAAGGCGTGGGGCAGCGCGGCTGCCGCCTCGGGGCGCTAGTGGGAGCCGGCTGGGCCCGCGGCGGGGCGGGGCCGGGCCTGGGCCGGCGCCTGGGCCGGCAGGGAAGGAGAGGGCCAGCGCCAGGGCCAGGGCCAGGGCCAGGGTCAGGGCTGGGGGCTGTGGGGCGCACTGGGGCTGGTGCAGGGGTAGCCTGTTTCTCATGGAATCATAGAATGTCCTGAGCTGGAAGGGACCTGCAAGGGTCATCAAGTCCAACTCCTGTCCCTGCACAGGACAGCCCCAAATTCACACCATGTCTCTGAGGACCTTGTCCAAGTGCTTCTTGAATATCCCCAGGCTGGTGCCGTGATGCCTCCCTGGGGAGCCTGTTCCAGGGCTCCACCACCCTCTGGGGGAAGAACCTTTTCCTAATAGCCAGCCTAACCCTCCCCTGGCACATCTCCCTGCCATTCCCTCGGGTCCTGGCGTTGGTCACCAAAGAAAAAGAGATCAGCACCTGCCCCTCCTCCTCCTCTCGTGAGGAAGCTGCAGAGCTGCCCTCAGCCTCTTCTGCTCCAGGCTGAACAAAACAAGGGACTTTAGCTGCTTCTCGTACAGTTTCCCCTCTAAACCCTTCACCAACTCCATGGCCCTCCTCTGGACACTCTCCAGTACCTTTATATCCTTAATGTCCTGCGGCGCCCAAACCTGCACCCAGCACTCGAGGCGAGGCCGCACCAGCACAGAGCAGAGTGGGACAATCCCTGCCCTTTACATGCTGCAATGCAGGGCTTGGTGCACCCCAGGGCACAGCTGGCCCTCACAGCTGGTCCTCACAAAGGGAGGGTGTTTGTGCAGAGCAGGTGGCATTAGGGAGGGGGAGGCAGGGGCTGGTGAAGCCCTCACTCACTGCTCCCCTCCAGAGAGAGAAGGATCCCTCCCCAAAACACTCCTAGCCTGGAGCCAGGGTACAACAAGGGCACCTAAGACCAAGCTGTTGTGACTGAGCGTTGTGCATGTGCAAGAGGTAAGCAGTGCTTCAAGCATCTGCTCCTTGAATGCCACCAGCCTTGGTCAGCTCAGCTCAGCTGTGGATGCAGGAGCCAGCCAGGCAGTTCCTGGGGAGTCACTGCCTTTGCTATGTGGGGAAATAGTGACTAACGGTGACCAGAGGAAGACTGCAGGGTTGCAGAGTTCTTCCTCACAACTGAGTTGTCTCATGCGGTGGCTGGGAGAACAGTACCTGACCAGCAGCACTGGAAACCAAGAGCTCTGTTTCTCTGGTTTCTTCAGGCAACAGTGGAATTTGCTCCTTCCACCCAGGGCTGGGCCCGCCAGCACAGCCGGCAGGCGGAGAGGGCTGGGTCCTCACACAGAACCTGATTGTGCCAAGGCTCATATGAGGCATTCCCAGGAATTCCTGCCAGCCATGTGGGCACGTCGCCTTTTGCACATCGCAGACCTACACGTGCGGTGTACCTAACTCCCTGCATGCCGAGAACAAGCACCCACGGGGGCGTGTGCTCACCCCTCAGTGTGCACAGGGTGCAGTGGGTACGCGCACTGAGCAGGCACTCAGACCACGCTCTCCAGGAGCAGCAGGTCCCACCCAATGCTGCCAGCATGTTCCCATGCGTCCCACGGACACGCGGGCACAGGTCATGCAGGCACATTTACACGCTCCATCTGCGTGCACATCGCACACTACGTATCCATGTGTCCAAGCCCATGCTTCCCACACACGTGGGTAGCTGTTTCTTGGGCCAGTGCCTTCCCCACTACAGTGTTTGACTGTTCTGACGTTACGATCTGTGGTTCACACACTTGAGGAAAGCACGTTGGCTCTGAGCTCGGAGCAGAGTGCTTTTTCCATTCATAGTAATACCCTGAAGGCATGGGCTGCTCTCCCAGTTGCTTTACTGCCCTCATGGAAGTGTTTTATCTTTATTCTGCTCTTACATAGTATCTGTGCAAGCTGGTGCTTTGGAAGGTCTTTCTCGTGTGTCTGCTTGGAGTCATTCCCATGTGAAATCCACCTGTGAGTCACAGCAGCTGCCAAATAACAGATACTCCTTACTTTCCAGAAGGCTTTTCCAATCTTCTCTGCTCTGTGCTGTGAGGAGACCTAACGGTTATGAGTAACCTCTGTCATTCCACATGCTGGTATCAAAGTTATTGTACTGCATGCTTCAAGGCATCAGCTGGTGGCCAAAAGGACAGGAGGAGAGCTCTTCACACGTTTGCAGTCTCTCATAATTCAAATTTCACAGTGCTGTGTGGTTCTTCAAAACACAGCTTGGATCCCAGTGGCCCTCCAAAACTGCCAAGGTGACGGAAACTCCGGTAGCACAGATGGTCTTGGAGGCAAAGAGTAGGAGGGAGAGAATCCAGAGTGGGCTCAGAGGAAGCAAAGGAAAGGACAGGGTAGGCATGCAGGCATTTTGATGATGCTAGCTAACAAAAGTGATTCCATCTCTGAGAGAGACAGATACTGGCAGGAGAATGGGATGTCTATACATGTAAGTAATTCTTTTGGACATAATATCAGGGTAGGTAGCACTCAAAAAGATGTAGCTCCATTTCTTGGTTTGGTAGGCAAACTGGGAAAACTTGTTACAAACTACAAACGGTTCCTCTGAACAGCTCTTTTTGTTCCCTTTCCCTCTTCCCTCTTCCCTGGGTGGTAGAAGGACTCAGAAGTACTCCCAGGTGAGGTGTAAACACTGGCCTAAGTAAAGGATCAAGCACCACCAACTCCATGTGCCCCACATACTTAAAGGAACAAAACTGGCCATTTCACCCCAAAATACTGACTTTAACAGTTCCACAGAGGGATTTTGGTGTCTTATTAATTAGAAACATTTGAAAACTGGGTCTGCAAATGAATTCAGAAAGAACAAAATATCCTGGCAGGAGATCCAGGAGATATAGCTCTGAAGAGCTTGAGCTGAGGTGTGAACTCTTCAACCTTGCTGAGCTCCAAAGCTCTTGGTAATTTTAAACCCCGCTGATCCATCCCAGGCACCCCCCTATAGATCAGGTGCGGATTTTTTTCTGTTTCTAGTCTTCTCTGACAAGCTAAAATAAAGCCTATGGGTATTTCTCTCTCCGTTACAAAGCTACTTTGTGTCTTTGCTATAGAAGATGTCCAATGTAAGTTCAGCTATGATAACATTTGTAAACGACCCAACCCACCAAACACAAGATCAGCGATGAACCGCATTTCACCCGCGGCCCAGGTGAACTATCCCAGCGGTTAATGCGCTACGGCAGACCTGCCATGTGAAGCACAAGGCATCTCAATCAGATTATACAGGCTTGTAAAGGGCAGACACTCCTGGGCCTCTAATCAGGAAACCTGCACTTGTGGAGAGCAAACGATTCTGCAGTCCCTGACAGAGTCTGGCCGTTTTATGTGTGAATTTGTCAGCCAACAAAGCAAGGGACTCGACTGGCGGGGGAGAGCGGCAGAGAGCACCACCAGAACCTATGCAGACTCCCTGCTGACTTCTGGCTCCACAAGTTAATCCTGGCCTTTTTGCACCCTGAATAATGACAAAAGATGTTTCCTGGGGAGCTCGCTTTACCTCCCAGTGCCTCCTTTCTACAGTAAATGCAGTGCTATTTACGTAACTGCAAGTTTACACGGGCGTTCATACCCTGCGCAGGAGGTACATGACGCTATAGTGAAAATACACTTGTGGTCAACGCATCACGGGTCAATGGTGCAGGCCCGCGTGCTCCCCAGAGCCCACAGATCCCTCTCAGCCTGCACCTGAGGCCACAGGGTGTGTCCCGGACAGGGAAAGGACTGCCAAGAATTAAATTTTGTCCCTCTGCTCTCCTTGTGAAGCCCCCAAAAGCTGTGATGGTTCTCAGCAGACCCACTCATAATTCTTGACAGTTTCTCTTGTGGAAAGCACTGCAGAGGGAGTCCCCCCTTTTTTTAAGATCACATTTCCTACGTGGTTGCCCCTTCTTCACACATCAGAAGTAGAATCATGCAACACAAAAGGCATGTGGTAAGTAAACTACCTTTCTATCTAAGGAAACTGAGGACGGCCCTGAGGGGAAGGAAGGGGTAACGTAAATGAAGCAACAAGAATGGTACTGCGAGCGTGGCAAGCGGAGGCTGAATTTCAGTACGCAGTTCCTTCCAGGAAGATTTCAAAGCCATTTACCAAAAAAAAAAAAAAAAAGTGCAAACTGTGGCATAGAGAGAGACATGACTCAATCTCAGGTCTCCCAGCCAGGCAATAGTTAGAGCAATATCTCCAGAGCCCATTGTCCTGCCTGGTAGGGCACGAGCACTCAAAATGAGAAGCTTCCTTAGCAGCCACATGGGAAGAGCTGTGAGCACAAATGGGCAGTGTTTGCTTCCCATCACTTCTGGACTTTCCAGGGACACGAAAGCTAAGGAAAGAAGTGGCAAAGAGGAAGGAAAAAAGCAAAATGGAGAAAGACCTTACGCACCCTGCTTTAGAGATGAAGCCTCGCTGCTGGGGCGAGAGGATGCAGCTGGGTGAACACCTGACCCAGGACTGAGCTATTTGGCTTCCCCTGCTGAGCTGGATGACGCTGAGCCCACTTCAGTGTCCTCTCTGGGGAACGCTGTCACGCTCAGCACAGGACTAGCCCTTCCTGCTCTGCAGCACGCTGAGAGCCATGCTCCTGTGCCAGAAGACTGCGAATGGCGTACCTGGGAGGTTTTGGAGGGCTTCCCCAGTCAATGGGGACGGGAAGGGGAGACAAGGGAGGATGCCGGGGACTACCCAAGATTTTGGTGACGTGGGCACCTGAATATACGGAATGACAGTATTAGAGAATGAGGTGAGAAATTTGAGAGAGCGGAGTGGCAGCAGGCAGGAGCAGCAGGGACCTGCACTGAGAGGGACAGCAGGAAGCAGGCGACTGGAGCGTGATGGTTACGCAGGACAGCTGGTGGGAGAGGCCAGAGCAAAGGGAGGCTTTAGCAAAGTCACGGGTAGGTGAGTGCACAGGGGAATGCGAAGTGAAAGGAGAACAAAAGACAAAGGAAAAGGCCAAAACTGAGACTACCAGGGAGACCAACGAGAAATGGAAGCCACCTTGAAAGGAAGCACAGGTAGCCCTAGGAGACGCCTGTTTGTCCTGAAGCAGCTCTGGCCTCTGGTGAGGGAAGCCCCAGGTTAGAAAGGTGATACTGCTGTTGTGAAACACAAGAAAACAGCTTTTACTCTTCATTCATTCATCATTTGTTGTTGTAGTCCAGGTTTTAGGTGCATCTTGCTGCTGGCCTGGAAGGCAAGGACTCATTATGCCACCCTTGCACAAGCTTGGCTGTTTGTTATCTTCTCTGCTGCATGACTATGATTTTCTTAATCTGCTTCTACTGCTTACAGCATATGTTTTTTTGGTTATTCTTCACTGGTAGGTGTTAATTAGCTTCTCAAAAAGTAGGCAGCCAATATTGTTTCTATGTTATGTTCTTGACCACCTTGTTTTTAAGTCTCTCCTTCACTAAGAGGCAATAAATGTTCATTTTCCCTTAGCAAGGACATTAAAATTTTTGAAGGGAAGTGCAAGTGCTGTTACCAGTTTCATCCTGCAGACAAGAAGCACAAAAGGAAAAACACTAGTAGGATTTTCATTCGCTGAAAGCTACTTAACTCCAAGATGAACTGTAGCTCAGGACTCCTCTGCATTTCTAGAGATAAGACCTGTTGTCAAGCCAGTAAAGATAACTTAGTTTTAAAACTTAGACTAGAGGTCAGGAATGACTGGCTTCCACATCTGTACCAAGACCACCAGGATGGGCTTGTTGGAAGACTATATTAATTTTATACCACATCCTGCTCTCCTATGAGAAGTGCTTTTTTTTTTTTTGTAAGGCCACATGGAATAATTAATGTGGAATTTATCTCCATGTGGGGCCATGCTCTGTCCAAGGTGTGAACACTGATACCCATCACAAATTTTGAAGGAGATCCTTCCAGGCAAAGAGGCATTTTCTTATGGTAAACTCATCTCACAGTCTTCTCTGTCACTTCTTCCTTTTTCTAACTTAAGATTATTGTTAGGAAAAAAGCAGAAAAACATTGAGAGAAAAAGTCAGCGAATATCAAAATTAAGGAGACGTAAGGAGAGACAAATGTCTAAAGTAATCTTTGCATATGTAATTGCGTGTATGTGATTTCTGCACTATAAATAGCCACGTCAGGAAAGCATGACACGGACATAGGTGCTCGCAGCTGAGCTACACCTCACACGCATGTGTTCTTGTGTTTCAGTTGTGTGCTTTATCTCTGTCCTTATGCCTACAGAACACGGCCAACGTGCCAGTGAGCAGGTGCGTGAGACCACAGACTTGCTGATCTGACCATTATACATAAGACTTCCCCGAGTAGTTTTGAAAAATTGCATCAACAACCAAAGTAATAAAAAAGGTTACTGTAACTTTTTGCCTTTCATCTTGCAAACCGCATCTTCAGTCAGGGTATTTCTGTGTAGGCAGTGGTTTCACCGCCTTGCACTATGCTGGTATAATTTATGGCAAGTTAATTTTTTGCATAAATGACGAACAGAACAATTGTGCTCAGGGATGGGTCACATGAAGAGTGGGATTTTCAGTCCTTGCTTATTATTTGCTCTACCCCTCGTGTGAAGGGTTGCAAACTTTTAGGAAAAATTTACTGTTAAGCACTTGAAAATACTGTCTTTCTTTTAACTTAGTAACAGATAAAAAGTTCCACTAGCTTTTTATCACTCTGCCTGCGTACAGCCCCCATGTGAGGCCCAGAACCGGTGTGTTTGTTCAGACTGGTGCCACATCCCAGCACTACTGGAAAACTCTTCTCAGAGGAGCAAAGAGGAAGTACGTGCCAAGTTGTTCAAAGCGTTTTAACGAAACTATTTTCTTTTTGTACCGAGAACAAAAAACTGCTTAGCTGGCAAGCTCCATCCTGCCCCCCTGACCGTGGGCTGACCTCCCCCGGCCGCTCGCCTGTCAGCTTCCCTGCAGCGGCTGGCGGGGCCGTGGCGGAGGTGGCCGCCTGAGCCCGGGCCTCGTTTTCCCCTCACGCTTCGCCTCGGTTAGGGCGGCGAGGGCGGCCCCGCCGGTGAGGGAGGCGATGGCAGCGGCGACTGTCCCCTCCCGCCATTTCCTGTCAGGAGCCGCTCGTGGGCGCGGCTGCCGCCAAGGGCGGGAGCGCGCCGCGGTCACGTGCCTCCCCCTCCCCCGGGGCGGACTGCCGAGCGGGAGGGAGGGCGTCACCCGGTAGGGCAGGGCGCGGGCGCGCATGCGCGGGCAGAGAGCGGGCTGGTGCGGGCCGGGCCGGGCGGCCGCTCCCCTCGCTGGCAGTGCTCGCTAAGATGGCGGACTTCCTGCCGTCGCGCTCCGTGCTGTCGGGCTGCTTCCCCGGCTGCCTGCTCACCAGCGGCGAGGCCGAGCAGCAGCGCAAGTCCAAGGAGATCGACAAGTGCCTCAACCGCGAGAAGACGTACGTGAAGCGCCTCGTCAAGATCCTGCTGCTGGGCGCGGGCGAGAGCGGCAAGTCCACCTTCCTCAAGCAGATGCGGATCATCCACGGGCAGGACTGGGACCGGACGGCCCGCGAGGAGTTCCGCGCCACCATCTACAGCAACGTGATCAAGGGTGGGTGAGCGGCGGCGGCGGCGGTGGGGCCGCCCCGTGAGGCGGCGGGCCGGCGGCCGGCGGGGGGGCTCGGGGCGGGGGCGGCGGGGGGGTGCGGGTGGCGCCCTCAGGGCAGGCCGTCCGTGGGGCCGGGGAGGACCGTGGGGTCGCTGCCTCTTCCCGCACGGTCGGTGCTTTCGTTTCGGGCGCCTCACTCTTCCTCCCCCCGGCGTGGAGCGGCCCCGCAGCGGGCCCGCGGGATGTCACCCGTGCCCTGGCCGGGCGTCCCCCGCGGCGGGCGCTGGCCCGGGTGCGGCCCGCCGCGCTGTGAGGGCGGCCTCGGCTCTCGCCGCGGGAGCAGCGGTTTCAGTCGGTAAGATCCCGAGCCTTGCCATTTCCTGGTAACGCGATCGCAGTAATGAGCGAAAATGGATGGGGGGAAAAGATGCACCTGAAAGTGCGTGAGGATGAGACGTGTCCTGCGCCTGAGGAGGAAGCGCTCCCCGGACTTCGCTTCAGTGGGATAAACCTTGCCGTCGTGTTGGAAACTAGGCTGACACATCAGTTAACAGAAACCCACACACAGAGCCGCTTTTCATAGATGCGTTGCCAAAACCTCCACACATGGTGTAGGATTGGGCTCTTGATTTCATTGCTGTCATCCTCACTTAATTGGTCATCCTTACTTATTTTCTCTCTCTAAGCTAAATCGCTCATCAGATTTTCGGTTTGGACTGTGTAACCGTTGGAAAAAGTCTTAACTAAGTTTCTCAAAACAGCAAAGCGTTGTCAGACCTTGGCCCTGCTCTTGAAGGGGGCCGAGGTCTAGTGATTCTTTAAGAGAATTGGTTTACAGAATTGTTCACGAATCAAGCCTGGAAAAACTCTGAATAGGGAAGCAGTAGAAATCACGAGCATGGACATTGACCAGATTATCGTTTATTAGTAAAGTAAGGTACTTCCTACTTCTCAGAGAGTATACATGTACAAGTGCAGATCTATCTTGGAGGCTGCTTTTCTGCAGTCATTGCTTTCGACAAAAATTATGGAAGGGGAACGAAGCTTGGGGGGAAAAAAAATCCTTTGGCATTAAACAAGTTTATGTTGTTATACAGTCGTTTGTTACTACATCTTAATTTCCTTGTGTCTCTCTCTGCCTTTACAGTTGCTTCTTATTACTGGATTTTTTTTCTTTTTTATTTTTTGTAAGTAAATTTAGTACTAGAATTCATTTTTCTGCATTTCCCTTTTCAGTATGATCACAATGGTTTTTTTTGTTTTGTTTTTAAATCCTGTATAAGAGATGCTTAATAATACTCTGTTTCTCCTATAGAATATTTACCAAAACAACAACCAAAAGTGTGGGAAAGTCTCTAGGTGATACAGCTTCTTCTGCACTTCAACAGTAAAAACATACTTCTTGGAAACAGCTGTGATTTTAGTAAATATTGTCTTCATATCTTTGAAAATGTTAAAGGGAATGGTAACTCTCTACAATTAGATATAACTAGATACCAAGTTAATAGGAATACAAAGACTAGGAAACCTTAAAATAAGCTGTCAGATATTTTAACATATTCTGAAATAAGCCTTTAAACATACTTCATTTGTTTTGTATTTGTGCCAGGTAAATTTAATGACTGCAGATCGGCTCTGGAGATCAGAGGCACACATATCTGCAAGACAGCTTGCTTGGTAGCACAGATCAGGCATTTAGTAATTAAAAATAGTGCTTTTTCAAAGGTTAGACTTGTGCTATGGATATTATACTGTTAATCATGGCTGTGTTTTTCTGATAGCAAATATCTGAGTTTTGACGTTACCTGAAAATGTAGCACTTGAGTAGATTTTTTTTTTAGAAGCTTTCTGCTTTCCTACTGGGTGAATAGTCCTATTGAGCTTTGATTGTACAGAGTAAGTGCATTGTTTGAATCTTAGCATATTTGTAGGTTAGTGAAATAGTAGATGCTGAGAAACTCTAATTGTTATGCTTTTTCATGTTGTTAAAGGTGTGAGAGTCCTTGTAGATGCCAGAGAGAAACTTCATATCCCTTGGGGAGATCCTGCGAACCAGAGTAATGGAGATACGATGATGGCGTTTGATACTCGGTCAGTCACAGTGGTGCAAGGCATGGTGGAGACGGCAGTTTTTCTACAGTACCTTCCAGCCATAAGAGCTCTCTGGGCGGATAGTGGTATCCAGCATGCGTACGACAGGCGCAGAGAATTCCAGCTGGTAAGATTTGTGTTTCAGTGTTCTTAATTGAGAGTGTTTGAGTCTTGTTCCTGTGTTGCTTTTCCATAAAACAACTGATCAAGCGGCCTCCTTCTGGATCTTAAGCATTCTTGAATGGTAGACTCTTACACTGTGGTATTGCAAACAGATGCATTTAGCTCCTTTACCCACCTTTTTTAAAAAATATGAATAATAAAGAGCTGCTGACATAATTGTCCTCATTTCATATGTGAGAAAGCTGAGGTATAGAGGGCTTTTATGTTCTGTAATAAAGCTAGTACCTGTGTAGTGTTTTTTACCATACGGTTATTTTTACCCTTTGTTAACTAGCGCCATCGACTTTAAAATGGCTTGCAATAAAGGAAATCTTAATAGTAATGTGATTTTTAAGAAAAGATATGCATGGGTTAATGAGAAGAATTTAAAAACCACTCCCTTCTCTACTCCAATTTGGGCAGTCTAGCAAACATTCCCTCTGTATACTTCCTGTTTAATTTTAAATGTCTATGTTAATACTCATGTAATGAGATTTTTTTTACATTGAAGTTCTCAGCTGCAGATGGAGTATACAATTTAATAGTAGGGCTGAGATGGAATATACAGTTCAGTAGTGGTGTTGGAAAGGAAAAAGAAACATGTCTTGATTCTTGAGCTGGAGCTTTAACTGTCCGCGATAGCTGAAGTCCCTTCGCACCATTTCCATGCAAATGCTGCAAAAGGAAACGAAGGCTTTAAGTTAAATTTGCTGTTAATTGGCTCATAAACTTGTGAGTAAAGGCCAGTGGCATTGGGTTTTGTGGGGATGGACGTTGAGAACCTTAAAATAGATTAAATCTTTTCTTCTTAGGTCTCTTAAACCTAAGTGGCTTTGTGTTTTTATGTCTTAAAAATAACCTTTGTGTTAGTGTGAATCTGAACAATAGCCGATGATGTCTCCTGTTGAGCTATTATGAATGGTTGTGTAATCATACTCTGACTTAAACAGGTTGTGTAAATACTCTATAAGTATGTATTGCCATGATCATGGCATTTCTTCCAGAGATTGCAGAATGGGCAGGTGCTCGACTAGCCTATCACCTGCCCAGCCTAGTTCTGAGCTATGTAAATAAGTTTCTAATGAGACCTGTTGCTCCTTGCATTTCGCCTTCAAACTGACCATAAAAGGGTAATTGCTCTACTGGAGTCAAGACCCTTTTCTGGTGCAGATGTGACTTCTAGTCATATAATTGCTGTGCTGGAGTGATCTGTTTTAAAATCCGTTAAATTTTTTTTGGTCTCTGATTAGGCATGTTTAGTGACTTCCGGCTAAGTAGCAAAGAAAAGAGGAGCTATTACTATTCTGTCGTCTTGAGTATCTGAGAAGTAGGTTCTTTCCATAACTGAAGCATGTGCAGAGTTTCACTCTGAGTAGGATCTGAAGAATGTGTTCTTCTGAATCCGGCAGAAAAAAACTATTGCTTTCTTTTGGAAATCCCTAAATCTGTATAATGTTCTCTGCAAAAATATATATGGATCGTGTTGTGTTTTAGGCAGAACTCAAGGATATTTTTTCAAGTGTTCTTAATAGTTGATTACTGTCCTAATACTAATTTTCGAAAGTAAGGTAACTGCTTTATTTATACTTATATTGCTTTATTTCCTAAATCCTTTCAAAATCTCAGCCTGTGATGTTTATGCAAAGTTATAAACATGAAAAAAAAAAAAGCTGAATGATGTCATTGTATTGAGTGCAAGCAGTGTGATCAGTGCTGGCCAAGCGTGAAGTCTCAGTTTTACCCCAGTAAGCTTCCAGCTTAAGCTGTGATGGAGCTCCATGTGGGCGGCAGAATGGCAGAATGCTCCTGAAAGCAGTACGTATTTTTGCTGTACCTGCTGAGAGGCTTTGTGAAAGAGCGTTCAGAGAGTTTAGATACATGCTGTAATATGGAAGGAAGACACAAATGATTAAGGAGGGAGTGACAGGCATAGCCGAGTTAGGGGGTAGAGTAGGGGGAAGTTGGAAGAGATTGTGTCTGAAGTCAGGGTTCAAGACTGAATTATTAGCATTGTAGAATGGAGTAGAACGGAGAATAAGAGAAAAAATACTGTTCTACTTCCAGTTCAAGTGCTTGTGGCAAAAAATGTAATGAAAGGAGAGATGTCAGCAATCATTAGATGAGTAGGAGAGAGGGAAAAGTGTCATTAAAAAAAAGCTGGGACTGAATGTGGTAGAGGAGGAGATTTTGACTGGATATACTTCTTTTCAGAATGCTGAGTAAGTTTAACTTTTTTCACTGGACCAAGTTTGACATCACTGAAAAACATGGTTCATATTAAGAGAGCACAGGCAGGAGTGCTGCGAAAGTATTGTTTATCATGGGAATAGGACACTTTGGGGCAAAGGTAGAAGTGAGCAAATGAGGAACAGAGCAGTGACGGATAAGGAGTGAAAAATGTCAAAATTTACATAGAAATTCTGGAGGAAAAGAAGCAAGAGTGTATCGTTCTAGAAGCCATTTGTGGCTTGGACAGATAGGAAATACAGAGAGAGAGTCTTTAAGATTAAAGTTTCTGCGTGTATATGGTTAAAACGTAGATATATGTGCAGGTATGGGAGATCATTGAACTCTTCTTGCCTTTTTTTTTTTCCCCTCCATCATCTTACACTTACAATGCCAGAGATGATGCTTGGAGCCTAAAGAAACAATGTTGTCTTTTTATAGCAGCATAAGAGGGGAAAAAACAGAACTTGGTCATATTTTAATGGAATTAGAAATCAGCATTTCCATGACTAGTTCACTGGAGTGTTCTTCCGCATTTCGTTAACTTCAGTGGTCATGGGGATAGTCAATACGATTTATTTTCCTCGGTATAAAAATTGGGGCCTTCTGGCCACTAACAGCAGTATTTATGAAAATTCATTAGTTCAAGCTTGCGTAGTGCTTTTAAACTGGAAAGAGCTAATTACAGCTTAGGAGAATATATGCCACTTCCATACTTTGCAGGTGGTTAATATTATAATCCCTCGAATTCTATTACAAACCAAAGTGACTCAGGTGACAGTTCCACTAACACAGTTAACTAAAGGCTATTTTGGCCCTGCAGCTTAGTCAGTTTCTGTAACTTACACTTAGGATTCTGGTCATCCCTAAGCTTCCTCTCCTTCATCTACCGAGCTTATTTTTCCTATGGCTTCTAGTCAGGTGGCGAACATGGATTACTTATGGAGTTAGTCTGTATCAGCCTAATGCTTTCTGACATCTAATTACCATTGCAGATTTCTCATTGCAGGTTGATTTCTGGTAAAAATCTCCTGAAATGACTTGGATAAACACACCCATTATCTTAATTCTACAACATGCAAACCGATTTAACTAGACATTTCCTCACTTTTATATTTATACTTCTGAGCTGTTCAGTTTCATGGTTGTAATGGTTTGCCGTTCTCACTGAGGTTTGCTTTGAGGTGCTGGCAGCTGGGGAATGTCCAGTGCTGGTGCTGCGTATCTAGCAAGTAAGAGCACAGAAGAGTGGGATGAGAGCCGAGTTACTCAGATGCGTCATAAGCTTTAAATGTGTTAAAGGTTTGTTCTTCGTAAAGATAACTTTTGGGTGGGTTTGGAAGTTTGCTACCAGCAACTGCTGATCTTCAGATAGATATTTTGCCCTACTTGCAAATTTCACTGAATATTGGTGTGGGTTTTTTTAATGTCATGAACCTGCAATGCGCAGGGGCAGTGATGACACTTTATTCTGTCGGCATTTGCATAGAACTGCAGACATAGATGATATACTAAGGATGATAGGATGTGCATTTACCTCTGGATCCTGTTTACTTCTGTGACATGTCTGCAAGTGCTAGATCAGATTATAGAAGACAGGAAAAGGCGTGTTCAGCTTGAAGTTCTACTGCTAGTTTTGCTGCAGCTTCTCTGTAGTGTTTTCTATTGCAGAGTAGTCTTTTTGGAGAGTGTTCAGCTCTCCAGTTCCTGGAAGATTGTATTTTATCTTAATTCTGGTTGGGTGTTTCTGGGTTCTGTATCTGAATACAGGTGGGGCTGTTGAACACATGAGAACGTTAAATTAGCTCTCCTGGAAATTGTGAGTCCTCAAACAGCCACTGCAAGACATTAGTAAAATTCACCATTCCTTCAGGTGCATAGGCAACGTGTCCTTGAAATGTGCTTGGTTATAGAGTAATGACCCTGCAGAGTTCAGTGGTGTTTGAAGCCAGGCTAGGCTGGCAGATGTCGAGGTCTTCCTCTTTCTCAAGCATGCCTGCCCATCTGGTGAAACAGTTGTGAGGTCAGTCCTTCAGCGCCTCTGTGAAGTCACAAGCATCAAACCTGGAAAAAGAGTATCTTACCTGTCTATTAAAAGCATCTACACCATATTTGTGACGCTGAATTTCAGAAGCCTTTCAACAACTTATGCCCTCTGTAATGTGTTGATATTCCTCTCGGTATTCATCCTCTGCAACCTCCCCACACCCCTAAGTTGGAGGGTAGAGATGTCTTTCCCCCCTCCCTTTCCCAGATCTCCTCTTGGCTCTGGGATTGGGTGGTTGGTTGTCCTGCTCTGTTTCTGTTTGAAGTGTGTAGGTGGTGACTTTATTGGGATGTGCATGAGTGCAGAAACTGTTGGTAGAAAGTTTCTCAGACTGATAGAAGAATCTTGATTATGGATATGAGAATCGGTCACCTAGCGTTTCTGCAAACACGTGCATGGACTATTTGGGCACCTAATCATATAATTCAGAGTTACTTTATTTAAATACAATGTTGTAGTTACACTGAATATTGCTTAAATTTTTGTGGGGAAAACCAAAAAGCTGCTGCTTTATCTGTGTTGAAATATAAACTATTTCCCCTCTTTCCCCAATCAATAGGTCTGCCAAACATGAAATGACAGGATGGCATGTGTACAGTAAGCATGACTCCTTAAAGCCCTTGGGAAGGTTAGAGCTACTTGCCATTTTTCAGCCTTTACGTGAAAAAGGTTTATCAAAGCTTGTTGCTATAACTATGAAAAGCGCTTTACAAATTTATTCTTAAAAATGAGTCATCCAAATCCTCAGAAGAGACTCAAGGTCCTTGAGGATTTGCTGGTTTTTCTGCCCCAATGACAAGATAATGCTGGCTTTGGGTTTGTATTAATAAGGCTCCATGTAAGGTTTATAACTAGAGTCAAACAGTAAGGAGGTTTTTGAGTTTCCTTATTCTTGGTTTGTTGGCAGAAACCTTTCAATGTGTGTACTAGTGTTTTGGTAATGGGGATTGACTGTAATATTTTAATTGATCTGAATCAGTCAGGTGAATTTTTATACTAATTTAACACAAAGTGCCTTTTTTATAATTTTCCAAATTGGGATTAGGACTTCTGTTTCAGCCTTTGTGAGTTACTGTGCTTTGAAAGGCTGTTTCTGGGACTGCCTTCTTCCCTTTCCACTGTTCTTCCTTTCCTGCCTGCTGGCTTTTCTTATTAGGAGTAAAATATTGAAGTGTTTGGAGAGTGATGCTCTTGTATTGCCAATGGATGCTGTAGCACAAGCTGGTCTGTTTTTACTGAAGAACATCTTTGCCATAATTTTTTCTGAATGTTACTCTTTCTTTTTTGCTACTATTATTTTTAAGCACAGGTGCAGCTCTGGATTGAGAGGGCTTTCAGTGGGAGCTATCTTGATGTGGACATTACCCCAGCATGCAGGTGCCATGCAGAAGCATGCTGAGTTGTCTTCCAACCAAGAATGCTAGCTAGCAACTTCTTGGAGGCCTGTGTGCTACACTTTGTGCAAGTGTATATTTTCTGTGTGGTTTCAGTGCAACCTCTGAGGATGGAATTCTTAATTCAAACTTGTACCAGATACCTGTTTATGGGGAACCACTGCTTTTCAAATGCAGACTTTCACAATACAGTGTGGGAGCAGATCAACGTGTTCTTATACATACTCTGTCTTGGAACAAGCTATGTCGTGTTGATAACCGTGTGCCTTAGCTTCCTAAATGTTTTGTTGCAGAAGGCTAAAAGTGAGCTACTTTTTGCAAAAAAATTGGATTTCTGAAACTGAGCCTTGATTAAATAAAGGTGAAATATAAGTGCCCTTCTGAACGTGCTGTGAGTGACGACAAACTCTTCAGAGGAAGAGACTTTCTCACCCTTTCACATCTTGAATGTGTGAACCTGTTTTCAGCAGATTTTTTTAAATTGGTGCAAATGTGTTAGATGAGCTTTTGCTGCTTCTGCAGCTTAGAGTGTAGCATGAGACCTCAGTACAAACATTCATTCAGAGCCCATTTCCTTGCTGGCTATTAACCTGCAAGAGACTATGTGTTAGTACTTGTAGAACTGGCTCATTACATTACTTTGCAGAATTTAAATGCAGCAGTGGCTACACCATTCTGTGTCCCTTTAGGAATGACTTACTAAATGAAGCCCAATCTACACTACAAAGTCCCCATATTCATGGCTGTCAGCAAATCTCCATGCTGGCAAAACATGTGGTATGAATGCAGCTGTGATCTTCCATCTATATAGGTGAAATTAATTTTGCACCTAAGGCAAAGAATACGGAGTGATCTTTTTCATATGTTAATATGGAATCCTTTAGGGTTAAGGTGCAATGCCAGGGGCAGCGTTGATTTGTGCTGCTGTTCCCTCATTTGAACTTACCGTAAGAAGACTTCAGCCTTAGAGGCTAGTTAGGTCTGTTCTCACTGAGCACGTATTACACTCCGATTGTATTTGGATGGCTGTTCTGGCTGTCTTTAATGACCTAAACTTCAGTTCATGATAAATGCTATTTATATGTTCTGAGTTCATGTGGTAGCTGAGGAAGGTGCTTAAGAAAATGTGAGAAACCCCAAGCGCAGCTGAATTTACTACATACGAAAAGCAATAGAATAACTGTTCTAGTGTTTCACATAGAAAGCAAGATAATCTCTTGCACAGTAGACACAGCATTGTGTCTACTGGCACTTTTTTTTTGTAAGTATCTAAGCTTACCACAAATCAGTTGAAGGTGCAGAGCCTGCCGTTCTGCAGAACAGCGAGCTGTGTCACTGGCAGTGCTGATGGAGTCTAGCTGATACCAAGAGGTATCTTGTATTGCTCTGGAATATGAAACCTTTGTTTATACCTTAAACGTGAATCAATGTGTCATAGAACACAATATTAATGTGGAGGAATTTTAAATATAGAAAACACTCTGAATTCTTTGTCACCACAGTAACTGACAACCTCAGCTACTCCAGAGAAGAAAATTTTTGGACTATAATAGGCAGTGAGCTGACTTCTACAACGATTAACTCACTGTACCATGCTGCACACCTCTCCATCATGGCCATTCGTGCCTTAAATGTTTTCCCAGTACTTCATAGCCTCCTCAGTTAAAATAACTGGAATGTCATGCTCCTTTTCAGTGACTTAACCAAGGAACTGAAAAGACCCCAATTTTTTTTTATGGATGAGAAGCACAGGAATATGTAATTATACATGAGTATCTGTATGTTTTTCCTTTGTTTAATGATGCTGGAGAAATAATTTTAAACAAACTGACGGGAGTCTCGGCAGACTGCCTGGAAGCCCTTCTCACTGGGCCTATGATGATGTTTGATCACCCACTGGTGACCAGCTAAAGAGGATGCAGAATCTTCAGGTGAGGAAACACAGTGAACTGATACCAGCTGTAATTCAGTGTCTACACAAAATAGTGTGTAACAAAAAAAAAAAAAAAAACAAACCAAACCCAAAATCTCAGTGTGGGCTCATCTACTAAAATTTTACATGTGGATGGTATTGGGACCTTCAACTGTTTTCACTAGCAAACAGTTATATCCTTGCTCTAGTAATTAATTTTTAGTGCTTCTATTTTTAGTTAATTCCTAGTACAGAATTGTACAAGTGATGTGAAATGTTTGCAGCCTCTTGGATTTTGCTGCTGTTCAGGGAGTCTTGTGTACTGTACTGTTACTTTGAGTGCTTTAGACACAGCTTTTACTAATTTTTAAAAACACTAACATTTATGTAATGATACATGTAGATCTTTCACAAGACCTAGTAAATGATCACTGAATCTTGTCAGGTAGCTTGTAACAAGAGCTGATACATCAGTATGTCACTGTTTGCAAACAAAATACCAGAAATTAACTGAAATGGATTCTGCTAATTGAGGCAGAGGAAGGAACTAAAAAGCATTTGGTCATCTAGATTTCTGATGAGGCTGAAATAGGAACTGAATGTGCTTTAAAACTGAATTCTAGTGATACTTCAGTGCATGCATTGGTACATAGTTTAGGGTTCTGATTTTGAAATGTTGTGATTTAGTTTACAGAGTATGTAATAAGGGGATTCTCAAGCATCTTAAAGTTCAGTATGGTCGGTTCCAGTCCTGATATGTTTCCACATGCCAAATATTTGTCATGTTTTTGGGAGCCTTTGCTGGTCTTGTACAACTTGGAAACAAGTAAAGCTCTAAATAATGGATGGCAGATTTGCAGACTCACTACTGCTTCAGTGTTAGATTAAATGCAGTTTGAGTTGCAAACACATGAAGTCATGGAGCCAGTGGGTCAGTGCACTGAAAGAAGAGCAAATGTTTACAGTCTGGTTCCAGTCTGCTTTGTGTGCAAAACATCTAAAGTTTATATACATGCTTCCCAGAGTGTAAATAGTAATTGGGAGGTGGCTGCTTCGTCTTGGTTAGTGCATGTTTTCATGTGACTTCTGTGTCTGCATGTGTGCCGTGACTTGGAAGATCTGTTTCATCAAGAAATTTGAAAATCTTTTGGAAAGTATCAGTGTCTCTCCTAAAGTAAACTTTCTGGGAGAGGAGTGTGACTTGTAAATACTTACTAAGGGAGACAGTAAAAAGGTCTTCGAAGAAAGAAAGTGCACCTGATCTTATGGACAGCATATCCTAATTTGCTTTCATGGATTAATTTCTGTTTGGGTTCTGGCAAACAGGAGCGTCTTCATTAGATGCTCTGGTTCAGCATCTGTTTTGTTCCCTGTGCCATTTATTGCATTTCTTAATGTGGCTCTGATCTCTAGAAGTGGCTGCAGTAAACTTGAGTTTGCTTCATTTTTGGAAGCATTGATGATCCTAAGGAAAATGACACACCAGGACAAATGTTGTATGTTCCTAGGGTTCTTAACTGTGGGAAAGAGTCTCAGTAGACTTTTGGGTTTTGCTCTTGAGTTGTACAAATGAAATATTACTTCATACAACTCAAATCTATGCAGTTTCTTAAAATTCTCAGCTGTTTGTAGAGTACATCCCGGATTAGAAATATGCTAACAGAGTGCCTTGCGTGGAAGAAATTGTAGTTTTGTAGGCTGTAATAGAATGGTGTTTCATGCCTAAAAGCTGTAGGGAATTTTCATCTTTTTAAGCAAGTTTTGTTAAGAATCTGGCAATTACATCCCTTCTTCAGGAGAAGGGAGGGATACCTAGCTAAGAAAAATGAAATTGGATTTCTTCCCTCTTAGGAAAGTCATTGAAAACTGGAACAGTTTGCTCCGCAGTATACTAGTATGTGGATCGATTTCTGCTTAGTGCTTGATTATGTCTTCATTTGGTTAATTGGGATAGCATGTTTTATCTGAAACAGTGGAAACACTCTACTGATTGGAGTAAATCTGAGTCTGAATTGTGTATGAGGTGCTTTGAAGGGTAGTGCAAAACTGAATTCAGTTTGCAAGAAGGAGAAACAGCTGATGCTGAGTCCCTGTTTGGAGTACTTAGTTCTAGACTGACTTGTGCGTGGCTTGGCTTACCTCCCCTCTTTCACGCGCAACTGTGTGGGTACGGCAGCCGTAGCAGATGCTCCTGGGTAGCCAGCAGCCTGCAGATGCTGCTGGGTAGTTGTAGTGTAAGAGCTCAGGTTGGCGTGCTCTGTCTTCCTCCATTTGTTATCCACATTTTGAGAATTATGGATTAATTGGATTACATGGTGAATAGGGGATAATAGATTAAAGGGATATTATTGGGTTAAAACCCTTCTTAAACCCCTTCACCTTTCTTTAATGCCATTATGTGAGATAAAAATGTCAGTCGTGAAATAAACTTAGTGTGACTCCTTCCTTTTCTGGTGCTTTTGTAGCTTCATGCTGTTGAGCACCCTCCACCCAATTTGATTCAGCTGCTACCAAAAGGTTTTACAAAAGATAACTTCTGTGAGTCAGAATTTCAACCTTTCCTTTTTTCAGGGCAGATAACTTGTGTGACCAAATGCAGGACAGGTTTCACTTCTATGCCGCATGATGCAGTTCTGATTGCTTTGAAGAAAGTCAAATACAACTTGAGGTGCACGCAGGAAGTGCTTAAAAGCGGAAATAGGATAGTGCTCTCAGAGGTGGGATGACCTGTGACGCATTTGTGATGTGTGTTGGTGAAGAGCAGGATTATTTTGCGCTCTATAAGGAAATGTCGTCTGCGTCTGAAACTCTCCAGTCTTACAAAGAAGTGGCAATTAACCCAAATGCACTTAAATCTGATCTGCTCATTTTCAAAGATAAAATTTAAATGACTATTCAGATGGCTGAGCTGGAGCAAAAGAAACTAGGAGATCCTGAAATGTCACATCTTGACACATGGTATCCATGCTTCAGCCCTTTTAAGGATGGTCCATTAAAGTTTCCAGTGGCAGCAGTGCCATTTTAAAGCAGTTTGCGCTTCCTTCTTAGGGAGGGAGGGATTAGTTTGACAGGGAGCAGTTGGCTGGTCTGCACATGGCTGCAGTAATGCTCATGTGGGCATTGTCCCATTTGGGGACTGCTTTGTTTTGGTGGGAGTGCCAGTTTATGCTGGTTTTAACATAACTTTGGCCTTAACTAATCCTTAGAGAAAGGATGCATACTTCTCTCCAGGAAATGTGTTTTGTGTAGGCACACTATCAAATATTTTGACCCAGACTGCAGTTTGGTAAGTAAATATACTGTTGCTTACCTCGACACTTTCCTCTAAATACCTTTAGCACCCTTATTTAAAATTAGTTATGATACATGGTTATTGTAAACTGCCAAAACACTGCTCATGAAATTGCTGCTTAAACAGAGAGCGCTGTATCAAGCGTTAGAGTGTAGGAGTGGCAGTTGTTTCCCAATTTGTTTCCCCTCACCTTAGGAGATACTAAGCAAGTTGCTGAATTGCTGCTATGAAATAAAACAAGTATCTAGTTTTTAAATTTAGTTCCTTGTATAAACAAGTTATAGGTATGAATGTGTAGCATGTTTGAAAGAGGAATCCTCTTTAGAAAGCACTGGAGGAGTGACCAGTGAGAGAAATTAATTTGTAGAAACCTGAAAACATGAAGGAAGTAAGATTATTTTATTTACCTACAAATCTGAAGCCAGTAAAAAACCGAACCAGTTCCATGTCTCAACGTAAGCCGTGGTGCAACTTCTACTGGCCTAACAATCAAGACAATTGTGGATTTGAGCTCAATACTATAATTAGGGCTAGGTGCATTCATGGCATACATGTATCATCTGCCTCTTTTGTGTAATGCTATGGCCATCCTTCCTTTGGGTAGAGGGGAAGGAGGTTGTAGTGCCCTCTAGTACCCTTCCCACTAGGAAATCTGTATTGATTTGACAAAAACACTTCTCCGTTAATTATCTCTGCTTATTACTGAAGTTTCAGAAGACATCTGGTGAAACGTCAGTAGCAGCAGTATTGATTTGCAGTCGGTTGTCTTTTGAATCAGCTTGGGGTGGGGTGTCAAGAAAATAAAGGTTAGACTCTTCTCTCTGGATTCTTGCCAAAATCCTCAGATATGGATTTATCTGGATTAAGCCTCTAACAGGAAAAAAAATATACATGATGAAGTGTATGCTATAAGGATTACTAGGGTGTTGTAAGATGTGGAATTTTAAGGCTATGATTATTCCTCCATCATCTTTCTTCCTTCAAGCTGCTTTTCCCATGTTATGGATGGTTTGGTTTGTGTGTCAATTTAGGCATGTATATGCCAGCCTAAAAACATTGCAGTTTTGTAGTTACCTGTTATTCTAAACTAGGCTTTTAAAAAAAGCTTTTTTTTTTGCTGCTGTTCTTGTTTGTTTGTTTGTTTTGTGGTTTTGTGGGTCTGTTATTAAATAAAATAGGAAATCTTTGTTTCTCTTTTCCCAGAAATTCAAGTAAGGTCAGAGGAGAAAATGTTCAGAGGTTCCTGTAATTCTAATCTAGAGTTACTAAGTTATATCTCCTATTTTCTTTAAATATTGGATTTGTTCCTTCAGATACTTAATAATTCTTGTCAGTTCAGTATGTTCCACGGAACTTGCAGCCAAATGTAGATGGTTTTGATAAATTGTACATTTCTTTCTTTAAACCTTATGATGACTAAATCTGTATTTGATGCTTTTTTTCTCTCTCTCTCCTTTTTTTTAAGTGATTGCTGTTGGAAAAAATGTAGCGTCTGTGTTCCCCTAGAAGAGCTAAAAAGCCGTTTGGCTATACTAAGGTTTCAACAAATCATATTTAGCTTGCTGACATTGTTTTCATGGAAACCAAATAAATTGGTGCCACTTCCTGGGTTTAAAAGATGTGTTCATCTGTTGCATATTTCTTGTAGTCTTTTTTTTTCTTTTTCCTCCCCAAAAATATTTTTGTGGTTACTTTGCTTTAGGCACTAAGTAGCAACATTTTAGACAGTAATCTTTTCTGTGCCATGTTTTGTTTATGAAAGATAACTAATCTGGTTCACTTCAGAAGACCACACAAGGAGCAACAATGCATTATGGGCTTATAGGTAAATGACCAATATGTGCTGTAATCCTGTCTTTGTAGAAAGAGTGCATTACATAAAACTTGAGATGATTCATTGTACAGGCACAAGTAAGACTAGTTAAAATAAATGCAGTGTTGTAAGGGAAGCTGTTGCCTTGATAAGAATATGATTTAGTTGTAATTTCTTGTAAATCACTTGTATGTTCATGATGAAATGACTTGCCTTGGCTTTCTTCAGGAAGGATCACAAGGCTCCAGGAGGCACACAAGCTGTTTTGAATCAAACCTTTCTGAAAATGAATACATGACAGTTATGAATAAAGTTATTTAACAGGCAACTTCCTGTGGTTTACATGCATTTCTGAATCAGGAGATTGAAGGGTTGCAGCTGAGATGTGTATACTCCATCTGAACAAAAAAAGGCCATCTTCTACAGGCAAAGTGATTGCTTAAAACATGGTATTCTGGTATTATTTATTTCAATACTGTATTGAGAGAGCAAAAGTGTAGTCACCTGACAGTGGAAGATTTTGAAGCTAATGTGTAGGCCATTAATTCTGTTGTACTGGGGTGTGTTCAAGAAGTTTGCTTCATTGCAGTATGTCAGCCTGCATATGAGAAATGCGCTCAAGCGTGTGTTTGGCTTTGTCACTTCTATTGGCATCTTTGGGCCTGTGCTTTAAGTTAAGTAGAAGGAAGTGGGCAGCAGATGAGCAAGGCCCAGCAGTATGGTTCCTGCAGCATAACATCGGTAACCTTCAGCCACACTTCAGAAGTCTGCAGTTCAGAACTGCTCTACTGCAAAAAGGGCTTTAGAGGGTTTACCTGCATTTAAAAAAAAACAAAACAAAACAAAACAAAACAAAACACCACAAACAAAACCAAACCCAAAAGTTTACTTGTGGCTAATTTAAGGTCTTTGCATGACTATACTTTTTTAACTAGATCTTTAAATCAGAACATATTGGAGAACTATAAACTTTTCTAATGAGGGTAGATCCCACAGTTTTTCAGTCTCCTGTTGGCTTTGTCATTGGTGTGGCTCCTTTGTGGCGTGACTGCAGGAGATTGACGGCTGCAACAGCCACGTGACGGGCTGGGTGAGGTGAGCCACACTGGAGTTAGTGGGGCAGAGTGGGGAAACCCAGTTTCTTTTTTCTAGTCATCTAGGGTAAACCAGAGAGTTTACAGTTTGTCTGAAGGGAAATTTTAGAATGCAACAACTGTCTGTTGAATACAGCCATGTAAATACAGCCACTGTCACTGATTTACGGAGTGAGATCTAGTTCTGTATCTAATATCAAGAAAAAGCCTGGCACAGAAGCTGCCTTTGAAGCAGGGTGGTCGTACAGGGTTGTGAATAGATCATTTTCTTACTCGCTTTTAAAAATTGATAGCGTTAAGGCTTTCCTTGGTTGTTGTGTGGTAGGTTTTTCAGTGGTTTTCTCTTTGTTATTGCATAAAATACATAGGTTCACCCCTTTGGAAAAAGATAGGAAGTCTTGTTTGGTTGCTTTGTAATGGCACCTTTTTGAAACTTGTTTAGAACGGGTCCAAACTCTTCAGTTTTACAGTAGTGCATCCTGATAACGATCTGTTAGTTGTGGTAATTTGCTGTTCAAGAGTATCTGTAGTTAGCAGGGCTTAGTCTGCTAATACAAAGATGTCCAGGTCAGAATATTACCACTAGTCAAGGCTTGTAGCCGTATGATATGGAAGGGTGTCTGGAATGTGATGGAAGAGCAGATGACAAATTTGAAGCTGTTGTATGTTCCTGATGCTATTCAAATTGATAAAAGCCAATGACTGAACAACTTTTATCCTCAGTTGAGTCATGTTGATTGCTGTTGCTTGGTGTGTCGTATTAGTTGTCTGAATAGATTTTCATGAGGGAAGAACGCAGTGACTGAGCCGAAGATGTGGAGGAGGGCAACTGGTATGTCACTACTTTATTAATGGTATTATGCTTGTAACTGATTGCCTTTATAGTTTAATCTTTTCAGTTTCAGAATGGCCACCTTAATATTTGTCTGCCATTGACTTTGATACGTGACGGCCTAGACAACTAAGCAGTCTTCTTGGTGTGCTTCCTGGCAGTTACTTTACTGTTGGATATGTGGCTCTAGAGCATTGCTGTTGCTGCAGGCTGAGATATTTTGCATTTGTGTTTTCAGGAAATCCCCTCTTTTGGGAAGCTGCTTCTGGGGGTGTTTTGTGACCTTTACAGGCTGTGGCTTACTTGTTTGCTCCAACTGCTCAATCCATTGCAGTAGCAGTAAGCCCTGGGACTTAAAGGAGAGGTGGTAACTCATGCATTCCAGTACTGCAGACTTAATGCTTCTTTAGGGAGTAGGCATTGCTGTAAGTAGCACAAAAAAGAGCTGTCTAAGGTTAAAACATACGTGTGCATGCACACGCACACACGTACATACAGCCTCTGAGGTATTCTAGAATAAATATCTCCACTTAATGAGTCTGAAATCTGGCTGATTTGTACATAGTCCTGTGGGGGAAGGAGGGTTGCCAGCTCCTACTAGGACCTAAAAAAGAAATAAAGTCTGACCTTAAACTTTATTTTGTCTTAACATCCAGCTACAGACAGTGGTTTTTGTACCTGGAAGGCCTGAATTCTGATCTTCTGCTTGGGAAGCTGGATGGATTAGTGCATCACAGTTGTGTGTTTTTATTTTCTGTGAAATAGGAATGCTTTTCCCCATACACTTTCCTTACAGGATTGAGGCTAGAATAGATTTCTGAAGTGCTGAAAAAGATGTAGATGTAAAATACTGCCATCATAGCAATCAGTTGCTTGCTGTGTGCCGCCAGGCTTTAAAATGGTTAGTGTTACTGCTGCAGCTTGTCACCCGAGAAAATCGGTAATGTTAAGCCAAATAGAAGGTAAAATAAGGTAGAAAAACTGTGTTGGACTCTTTCCCTGCAGGTATGTCGAGCACAAGGCATGTTTCAACCAGAGTCCCAGTCTTGCCTAATTAAAAGTTGAAGTTCAAATTGCACGCTTAAAGGTGTGGTGTCTACTTGTATTATGTAACTTACTTTAGTACCTAGAAAACTTGCAAAGGTACCTGGCTTATGTGTCTGCCAGAACCCTTTTTTGGACTGTTATTTACCCTATCCTACTTTACTGCTGCTTAGATGGCACAGTTTAATACTGAGGTTTGATAGTCTTCCTAGATAAGTTTGCAGAGTTCAAATTAAGTGAGGGGAAGTCATTATCAGGGTGTAACTCCTGTTCTAATTCACTTGTCTGGCTTAGACATAGTCACCCCAGCCTTGGATGCTTCTTGAATTTCTCATCAAGAAAATTCAGTTAGAATTCTTGCTCTTCCACCAGCAGAGTGAAAGCACAGATGGTTTCTTTTCTGTATTTACTATAAAGTAAATAAGTTACAGCTTAGTAATCAAGAGCTTTCGAAAGGAAGGATGTTTCTGCTTCTGTGATGATGCTGAGAATCTTTAAAAGGTGCTACTTCCCGTTGCAATAAATTTAATCAGTATGTTACCTATTGCAAGTGAACTCGGGTTCAGCAGCATCCTTGTAAAAGTTCTTTTATCCCAGCTGGATTTCTGGAGAGTTGACTGTAGTTCAGGCTTACAATAAAAAATATCTTTAGTTCCACATTACTGGAGGGATTAAATGCTGCAGTTACTGTTTGCAAGGACGATGATGGCTTGAATCCAGAAGATTGCCTGCGTAGTAGATGTGATGCTCTATGGCAGCATGGAGCTCTGTTCGTTACTCCCAAAGTAAGGAGTTCTTGTCCAACTTGGTCTCTGATAGGAAAGTTCAGTAAAATGCTTCATCTGTTGTGCTTTCTCATGCTCTCCTCTGCTAGTCATTTGCTGCACTCAGGGAAGGTACCTCTATGAATGGGATTGCATGGCAATGCAGTTATAAATTATCTCCAGTGATTAATCCCTGTACCTGAATCCCGGATGTGCAGACACTTCAAAGGGTTAAAAGAATTGAATGTTTCTTTTCATAATGAAAGTGTGGTTGCTTCGTTGATACTCCCTGTGGATAACACTGTAGGATTTATTTAGCAATTCTAAATTTGGAAAGAATTTAACTATTATTAATGTGCCTACCTATGCTTTTAAGCTTAAATATTAAATGGGCTAAAATACAATGTCAGTTGTGTTCTTACAATAGCTGCTTAAAAGAATGGTAGTGATTAAAGCTTACAACACTTAAATCTAGACTTTGGTAAATTAACTGGATTTTAGAATGTAATCTATTGGGATCAAGTGTGCCACTTTATTTAAATATAACTGTTTGCTTTGTTTTTAGGGGGAATCTGTAAAGTATTTCTTGGACAACTTGGATAAACTTGGAGAACAAGTAAGTTGGGTTTTTTTCAGTCTTGAGTTTTAACTAGTCTCTGATCTCTGGGTTTTAAACAGATGAAATGGGATTAATGGCTACTCAAATGACTATCTTTAGTTACCTTTGACTGTCCCATTATCTCAGCAGTTTATCACTGACATGTCAAACACACAGGGCAATGTAAGGGCCAAGAGACTTTCTGGAAATAAAACTTCTGTAGAAATTGAACAAAAAACAAGTTACAAATGCATGTTGAGTTGGAAGACTTTTAAAGTAGTACTTCGACACTAATTGATACCCAAAAAATTACTGCTTTTGTTTTTACATATCTAGTTAGGATCACTAAGTTAAATCAGTGCACAGGTCATTTGTACCTTTCTGTAGTATCTACTTTAAAATAAGCAAACTTGGTACAGAATAAAACATGTTTTCTCTGGGGCAAAAGCTGAAATTTCTGTAGACTACTTTGATAGAAATGTTGGTTACTGCTTGAATAATGAAGCTGTGTGCCGATACTCATTAGTCCTGTATTGCAGAAATGGCATGTGGAAAAACTGCCTTTAAAATAGGATGCTAGGTTGAACTCCATGGGGAGGCAGTTTCTCCATGGTCATTTCCAGCTGATGGCTAGCAAATGATGAAGGAATCCAAACCACTTCAATTGAATCCTGTTACATCATGCTTAATTTCATGTTTCTTTTTCTCTTTAACAGATAAAAATTTAATTTTAAGCCAGACTATTTTTCTGCTTTGAACTGTCATTTTTCTAACTAGAGCACTGGTGGTCATCTTGCAGAATGCATACACTTCCTGGATATCTTGCTTGAGAACTCCAGCACTCACTCTCTGAATTTCTTATTTGGTCTTGATTTAGAAGGCAATATGAGAACTGCACTCACTTTAATGAACTGCTAAACTTTCTGCTACTGGTGGCTTTCTCATAGTGTTTGAATCCAATGCTGCTTTAGTTTCAAAGGTTACACACACACACATATATATTTGTGCACATTTGGGTAAAGATTTTTGCAGCTTCTTTTCAAAGTTCTTTATTTAGAAGCTGTGGTCCATTCTTTGATTAAAGCATGAAACTTGAAGTCACTAGGTTTTTTAATATTTTTATATACACACACACTTACTGTAGGTCTGATGTTTCTGTGGGAACACTGAGCTCTGAATTACAGCTTTTCTGGTTTAAAGTTAGACCAAAAGGTGTTGAGATACAGAGGAACTCTGTGAAAGACCTAGTGTCATAGAATATGGGCTGTTGTCTATTAGGTCTTTGTGGAAAAAGTGCTAGCTAAGTCTTGTTACTAAGCAAAAGATTTGATGGGTTCTTCTGGTTTATTCTTATCTATATGCAAGATTTGTCTAATGATTATTTCCCCAAACTGTATTAATTTAAGTATTTTACTATTCTTATCTGATACAACTGGGCTGGCCTGCAACTAAATTGCTTAAACAGATAGACCTGCGATTCATGTGCTTCTTGCCAAAAGGGAGCTCATGATAACAGCGTGTAGGGAAAAGAACTTCATGTTCAAATTTAATCAGATCAGCAAAACAAGAGTGGCTGGCTGGCATAGGCACATGGGATCAGTTGGGTTCCTTGCAACTGTGTGTTGTTATTTCAACTGCCAGTGCTGACTGTATGTATTCAAAATATCTCATAGCTTTCCATGTTGTGATTGGATCTTATTCATGCCTTAAATTCTAATTTTAACTAGGCAAACAGTGACATGGTAGCCAAAAAAGCTACCTGATAACCAGAAGTAGTCTGTTAGAAGAAAGCAGACTGTAGTGAATTTGAAGAAGGAGATAATTCAGGAAGAAAGCATACGTTCAGAGACAATATGTATCCTTGGGAAGAGCTGCACAGAAAATAATAAAAAGCTAGCATACCCCTGCTGCCCCTAACACCACCACCCCCCACCCCCACCCCAAAAAAAAAACACCAAACAAAAAAGAACAAGCAACCAGAACAAAAAAAAACCCCAACAACAACAAAACAAAACAAACCCCCACAACCCCACCCCAAAATGGAAGAAGGTGAGAAAGAAAACAGCCCACATGGAAGATTGGGTCAAGTGTAGGAAAGAAGAGTGTGCTTGGGATGCTTGCAGGAAAAGTACTGATTGACAACCATGAAACATTGAAAGGATTTCCAAGATAATAGTGCCATCCAAGGAAAATATTCATCTAATGCTGCAGTCTTCAGATATGGAAAATGGGATCAACAGTGGGAAAGGAGCTAGTTCAGAATTGCTACAGCGGAAAGCTGCTAGTATCCCAAGGATCGGGGCAAAAAGAAAAAACATAATCATCCTTCAAAAAGATAACTAAAATAGTGGGAGATTTCTTAGGAGGAGTTGTATTTATTTTCCTGTAGCCAAATGATGGCTGTATACCAAGCACTTGAATTCCGGTGCACTCACTTGCAGTGTGTTGCATCAGGGTAGCCATTATCTGGTATAAAACATGGTAGGTCTTCTGTGCACATAGAACTTGAAAGCACCTGAAAGGATTGTATTTGTGGTTGCAAGTGTGGAAGCTTTCCTAAGGCTTTCTGGTTTTGTTCTGAGAACTTGACACTAACTTCCTGAATAACAAAAGATTATACGTTCCTGTCTGAAAGATGGAATAAGTGTTGAACCTGTGATGTTCTCTTGCCTAAATGTTAACAGCTTTACTCAAAATCCCTTCCTGTGTGCCCAGTGACATTTGATACAGTTGTTGCTCTGTTCCTCTGACTGTTCTCCTGCTCTAACAATTTTTGGTAGAAAAGGCCCAAGATCAATGCAAGAAATAAAGAGAAAAATCTTACTACCCTTTAAAGTTGCTTCTTTTAATCGGACAAGGGGGTGGCAGCACATGTCTTGCTCAGTTTGGAGGGAATATAGTACTGCTTCAGCAGTTCAGCTCTCCTGCAGATTTAGGTGGTGCAGGTTTTGGATGTGTAACAGTACTTCAGCAAAAAGTGCAGGGTGGGGAGCTTGTGCTTCAGAGGGCTGCTTTGTAATTTGTGCCATGATAAAAATCAGTGCCTTAGTCATTGGCAGCTCAAATAAAGAAACCTGGGAGTTCAAACAAAACGGTCTCTCTCTAGCTAGTTTCACTTTTGAGCTCACATAGTAAAGCAGAGTGATCCTTGAGTTTTTGGAGCATAGCGCTCACTTCATGATTTTAAAAATTGCTTCCTTAAAGGCTGTGGATCAAACTTGCCCAGCTGCCTTAAACTTGGAATACCAGTATTTGAATTGCCATGTAGTTGTGTGTTTGTGCACCTCGCACCAGCTTGTTAGTTGAATCAGACTTTCTGGACCATGGTCTTGCATATCTCTATAAAAGCTCCAAGTCTGGTAACTGGCAGTGTCAAGGGAACATTGTAGATTATTCATTAAGAGGAGACTAAAATTCCAGCTCTGAAACCTAAATCACTCTCTCTGAAGTTGTGAGAAACGCTGGAAAAATATAAGAGTTTCCATAACAAATGAACAACAACCCTTTAAACTTCAGTGCAGACAGCTGTCTGTTGATCTGATTTTTAAATAGCAGAAAGACTTGGACCGTATGCAAGAGTGTAATTCTAAGAATGACGAAATCGCCAATATGAGTCTTGAATTTCAGGCTGTCGAAAGCATGAACATAAGAATTCTTCCTGTTAGCATCTGCATCCGTTGATGATGACTGTTCATGTAACAGTCAAATAGTAAAAAAAAAACAAACCCAAACAACCACTTATCCTACCTATTTAATTCTAGGGGAAAAGGCAGGCTGGAGAACTTCAGGGTACAGCTGTCTCAGGTGCTTTCCTAGGCTGTACTACTGGGGCAGGGTTGCTGTCCTCAGCTGCCTGTTTCTTCTATTCTACTAACTGCACAGTATGTTTTGAACAAAACTGGGCTGTGTGAGCCCACAAGTGTGCCACACAGATAATAGAATTGACTTTTTGGACCGATGCAGCTGGATGCAAAAGATCACGGCACAAACACAGTAAGTTGCTTAGGTTTTGCTTTTCTGGCATAATTGATTGCCTTAAAAATTACTTAGTGGAGCAGCTGTTTTTCTGGAAGCAGCCGTGCAGCATGCACAAGAACATGGGAGGAACTGAGTGCCCACTGCTAGAACGGGATACTGCTGTGTTGCTGATTTAAGAAACCTGTTTTACACTCCATTTGCTGTATGGCAGTGTTGGCAGCCAGCATGTTCCCCAGCTTTGTGGGAAGAGAATGGATGAAGCATAATGTCATCCAGAATGAGGGAAACTGGCGTGAGGAACTGATGGTATACCTCTCAGGTTGTTTATGGATCCTTGTCATGTGGCAAATGGAAAGTTTCAGTTCTTTGGGGTACATGTTTTGATTTAGTATTGCGTGTGTTTTCTACTTTGGACTTCAGATTTTTCCATAATGCTTCAGCGTTAGAATATAAATACACAAACCTGTGTATATTTATTGAAAACATCGAGCCGTTCCTCTGCGAGCTTCTCTCTCGATTACAAGTCAGTGGTGATTACCATGCCTGTGATACGTATCCTAATTGACAAACTCTCCTTTTTTGTTTTATTTTTTTTTAGGATTATCTTCCCTCACAGCAAGATATACTGCTAGCACGAAAACCCACAAAAGGGATTCATGAGTACGACTTTGAAATAAAAAATGTTCCTTTCAAAATGGTTGATGTAGGTGGCCAAAGATCAGAACGGAAACGTTGGTTTGAATGCTTCGACAGTGTCACATCGATACTCTTCCTTGTTTCCTCGAGTGAATTTGACCAAGTGCTTATGGAGGATCGGCAAACAAATCGCCTTAAGGAATCCCTGAACATTTTTGAAACAATAGTCAATAATCGGGTTTTCAGCAATGTCTCAATCATTCTCTTCTTAAATAAGACGGACTTGCTTGAGGAAAAAGTACAAAAAGTGAGCATCAAAGACTATTTTCCAGAGTTTGAAGGGGATCCCCACTGCTTAACAGATGTCCAAAAATTCCTGGTGGATTGTTTTCGTACTAAACGCCGGGACCAGCAGCAGAAGCCCCTCTACCACCACTTCACCACTGCTATTAATACAGAAAACATCCGGCTAGTTTTCCGTGATGTCAAGGATACCATCCTTCACGACAACCTCAAGCAGCTTATGTTACAGTGATGTGCAAAAAGACATTTTTATTTGAGCAACTTTTGTGTGTTGTTTTTTTTTTTACAAGGAGTTTACAGCAAGAGTAGGGAAATCCAGATACTGTCAGACTTCTTGGTATGTGGCTGAGAACTGCTGCTGAACACATTATTGCCAATTTCTGCAGAAATTCAGGCTTAACCTCTTCCAGTGTAGCTTCAGGTTGAGTCAAGCTGTAATTTTATAGCAGAACTATGTCTAAGTTACCTGTAAAGTGATAAATTTGACCTTTTAAGAACCTGTATATTCTAGAAAATTCATTCTACCTTCAGAATTCCAAGTCCAAACTCCAGTGAAACGGTTGCAATTGTTAGACTGTGGCAGTAATTTAAGGGGGGGAGAAAATTTTTGCATCTAACTTCATTATGAAGACTGTGATACCATAGCTGACTTATGATTTCTCAGGTCTTTTGTTGATTGGAAACCCCATAAATCCCTTGCTGGAATCATCTGTTTGAAGCTAGGATTCCTGGGTGTAATATACTTCCTGTTTAAGTATAAAACTTTGCGTGGGGTTTGGCTAGGACATGCTTTAAAAATACTCAGATTGGGAGCTTCAGATGTACCTGGCAGGAAGTATTAATGCAGGCAGAAGTCTAGTGACGAGGAATTAGTGAATGGCACAGTACACGGTTTCACTCGATTGCATTGTACGTAAGTCTTGGAGCCATGGCAAAGCACAGAGCACTATGATACTGTCCTCTTGAAATTCTGATGTGGGAAGGGGGAGCCAGTGCAACTTGTATTTCTTATCTTCACTAACCAGATGTTACATGTAGGTACCTTACCTGTTCTTGAAGCGCTTTAATATAGCACTGGTTTATTTTTATTTTTTCATGACTTCTTACAGTGTGCCTCATCGTAATCAATAAGCATTTGGTGATGGATAGGAGTACTTGCAAACCTAAGTGCCTCCTTGCGTTCTGTCCTCCTACAGTATTTTCAGTGGCCTTATGTGAGCATGTGTGTTCCCAGCAGAGGCCTTTTATAGCTGACACCGTGAAGATGAATGTTTTCTTCTGAAAAAAGACATGTCACAGCAGAACGTGCTTCAGCTGATGAGGTCCTTTCTGAGACTTTCCAATTGGGCCTAACAATCCTAAGTGTACTTGAGCCAAATATGTTGCACAGCGTACTCCAGAGTGCTGCTTGTGACTAAGAATATTTTACAAAAAGTTCCATTGCATTTTCACTTATTTATTTATTTCTGGGGGGGGGGGTGTTACCGTTGCCATGTGATTAAACAAAATAATAAAAAAAATACTTGTTGCCCAGAAATCCTCATATACCATGACGTATATGAGAGTAAGCTTGTGTTTTAAAAGGTAGTACAGCTACCAAGTTTCCCCTGGACTGTAGTGTCATGTAGGCAGTTCAGCTTGCCATTTTTCCCCCATGGAACGGGCCAATTCCTGTGGATTGTGATACTGGCCAATACTTTATTAAATGAATTTTTATTAGCATACTACACATGTGACAAGTGGTGTGACATAATATTCTCACTGCTTGGAACAGTGTCCCTGCTAGAACATAGGAAAGCTGCCTATCTTCTGAACTTAGCCTTTTACTTACTGTGATTAAGTTGTATTAACATCTCTGTACCTCGTTCTCCTGTCAGTAGAAGGGGAACAGTGCATTTTTATTTAGTTAGGTGCTTTGAAAGACCTCTATTTTTTTATATCATCCAATGATTAGTCATAGATTAGTCTGCAATAAGGCACTATTTAGGGAGAAAAGAATTCTGAAAAGAGCTTGGGAGAAGTCACAGTGCATAATCTAAACATAACGTCTGGGTGCAATGCTGATGTCAGAGGATTAATGTAATCTTTAGATGGGGATATTTAACAGATTTTTGCCTCCTTACTGGATGTGGGTATGATTACTTCTGGTTTGATGTCTTCAGGTCATATGTGAGCAGTTCAAAAAGGATGATGAACTAGAGACCTCAAAAAAGTCTAGTGAGGCTATTTAAAGGGTTGGTCAATATGCCTGTAATAGGAGTCCAGAAGTTCTCCATTTCCCTCTTTGGAGAAGGATGACAGGTTGATTTGGTTGAGCTGTATGTGCTGCATGAGCAGACGACAAACTTCTGGCTAGTAGCCTCAAAGTCCGCTCTCTTGGAAGGCAGAAATTGAACAAATCCAAGCCCTTGTTAGTCAACAGGAGGAGGAGTAGTTTTGGTTTTTTTCTATTCCTGACAGTTGTCTGAACACATTTCTTTTTTGAAAAGAGACTTTGATTAAAAAAATTAATTTGGAGAGGGTCTGTAGTATGTGTTTTGCAGGATGTCAGACCAGATGATTGCAGAAAAGACTCAAGACTGGATAGTGGGTGATACAAAGATTACCAGGAATTTGTCTAAACAAACTTGTTTATGTAAAATGTTGATGAATTCTGTGTCAAGGGACCTGTTAATTTACTAAAGGTACTCAAAGCTGGTGTCAGTCCAAGAATATAGTCAGTATCACCAAGCTGCTGGGCACTTCTGATATTAGCTGAAGTGGGAAAAATGTTCAGCAGGCTTCTCCCCTGAACCAACACAAAACCTCCTGTTTTTAATCCTTTCAGATCAGTTTCCCTGTGAACACCAGGGCCTGTAAGATAGCAAGGTGGACCCCGCAATGCTGGTCACTTCTGACAAAGGGGGCCCTGGTAGATAAGCACTATATGAGTCTCAGGCAGAAATGAATTATTTTAATTAAATATCTGAGTCAAATCACTCATTTGTGTTTCCCACTCCTGCTTTAGAGGGGGTGGGGCAACTAACCTTGATGTAGCTGTTTACATGGTTCCAATGTTACCATCCTGGCTAAACAAACCGAATCAGCGTGTGGCTTTTCCATGTTCAAACTTACTCTTCATTAGCTACCTGAAAAGGAGCACAGCGCGTACTGTTGTATTTCTCTTTAGATTTGTTTCTCTTTCTTTATAGCATGATATAATTTTGGTACAGGAGCTGAAGGATTGATGTTTTCAGCAGACTGATTTTTGTCCTGAAGCAAACAAATGAGTCACAGTTGGCTAGTAAGAGTGGAGCTTGTTCATGTAAACCAGTCTGTGGTACAAGGTCAGGATGTATTCCTAGTGAAGGTGGGAAAGAAGGGAGAAAATCAAGTTTCCCCAAACTTTCTTAGTTCTCTTTGGAGTGAGCTCTGTTTAAAAGGTCACCGATCGCTGACCTTACAGAAATATACCACTGTCTTGTCCAGCCTTCCTGTACTTGAAGGTGAAATTGGTGTTTTAGCGACTGTTCCCTGCTGCAGCGTGTGTTAAACCGAGTTGACTGATACCTAAAAACTGTGGCTGTTCATCAGGGCTTTAAAAATTTTACCTTACTTTATATATCGCCTGTGGGAGCGTAAGCCATCAGTTTGTGTAAAACAAGCTGTTTTTCTAGAATATCTGCTCTTTAAAAAAAAAAAAAGTCAGGTGGGTTCACTTTTCTCAAAGGCTGTATATTAGACTCATTTTTCTAGTGAGTAGGTTTAAATTT
Source organism: Phalacrocorax carbo (assembly GCF_963921805.1). Taxonomy (NCBI): domain Eukaryota; kingdom Metazoa; phylum Chordata; class Aves; order Suliformes; family Phalacrocoracidae; genus Phalacrocorax; species Phalacrocorax carbo. Next base: position 6,730,183 of record NC_087528.1, read on the forward strand.
TTCCCAGTAGCTTTAAACTTTGGGGGTGTCAATCCTGGTGACACTTGGCTAGTAACTGTGTTTATGATCAGTCCCAGAAAGCCTGGTCAAACTGCTTCTGCTCACCGTGTTTGGGAGCAGGCTGAGAACTGTGCACGTTTAACATGTCCATTGCCATCGGAAGAGTTCTCTGGTTGTTTCTGTTTAAGGACAGTAGCAGAAGGTTCATTTTCCAAGAATAACTTTTCCTGTTTCAAAATGATCAGAAGTTTGACGCCATACCGAATTGTTCACAAGTAGCTTTACAGGTCTTGTCTATTTGATGGTACCATTAACATAGTTGGTGTTTTTCATTACACAGCATTGCAATACAGTGCCATTTTGCAATTTCTTTGCATTGTACTTGAAAATAAGTTGAACTGCAGACTATTTAAAACCGCTTTCCTGCGCTTTCAGTAGCAGTGAGAGCTTACCTTACGTGAAGCCTTTATTGAAAATTATATTTTGTAACAACCTCATAGATCTTTAACAAAACCAAGATTTATATTAGCTTTGTATAAATGTTTGTGGCTTACAATTTTATATGTTTAACTTTTTATAAACTTCCAGGGACGACTACTTATTGTAAATTTTTCTCCTTGCTTTAGTTTAAGGTTTACTATAAATTATTTCAAAGGGAGGTCTTAGAAGAAGCATCACTTCCTTTTTATAAAACAGTTGATTAACAGTTTCAAGTCTCTTACACTCGCTTGTACATTGCTCTGTACATACTCCATTAAAGTGTTGCCTTCTAGCTATTAATATTTGCTTTGCGTACAAAAATTACTGACGACAAATAAACATATACAGCCTCATGTTGGTATTATGAAATTATTTTTTCAAATTAATAATGTGTGGAGGCAGCCAACTGACACTTTTTTGTTGGTTGGCTAAGGCCAGCTGTTCTGCTCCTGCCACATCTTGTGTTTCAAATAAAATATGTAATAGTCTCTGGTCTCAAGCAAGCTCTTTGCTAAAAGGGCTCATCTTGTTCAGCCTGATTGCTTTCTCTGCAGCAGAGAGGCAAAAGGAAACTGCTGACTTGTATTTGACAACCAGTTTGGTACTCGGTATTTAAAATATTGATGACACTTGCGTGTGTTCTGGCGTAAGTGGCAAGCCTCTGTATAAATTATGTATCTCAGTATTGCAGAGTTAGATTTTTTTCTTTTAAGCTATTTTTTTGAATAAGCCAGCCTCTACCTCCACTAGAAATGGATCACTGGCTGTTTTGCAACCGGCTGCAATGTTTTGCAGCAGAACATTGATTTCTCCTTGTCAATTTTTATAGGTGAGATACTTGATTTTCCACAACCGCCCTTGGATTTGGCTGGCATGCTGTGGACACTCGATCTTTGAAAATACTCAGGCCGAGTGATGCTTATTTAGAGAGTTAGCGCTCAACATCAGTATTCATCTTGATAATCGGAACAAACTGTAAAAATTCTTAGTGTTTGTGAATGCTGCTGTGGATTCGTAGGAGCCTGTGTGCTCTCCCCCAGCCTCTGCATTGTGGAGAGCAGAGCTCACTCTGGGAAGGAGCCGCCTCCGCTCCCTGAAACTAGGAGTTAAAAACCTGTCAGATGCCCTGAAACTTCACCCAGCCCCACAGTGCAGCTTTGGTTCCAGGTCCTGCCTCTTCCTAGGAGGGTTGTTTCTGAGGAATCACAACCTCATCTCTTGACCACTTCTTTTGCACTGAAACAGTTGTATCAAATGAACACCATTTGTGACGTTGCTCTGACTTTGAAAACCAACCTCTTTAAGGTTGTTTTTTTTTTAAAGCTTTTTTTCTTGCATCGTATTTCCTGAGATGCAGTCAGCCACCTGAGGAGTGAGACTGACAACATCTAGAACTCAACAGATTGTGTTAGGTTGTTTGGTTTTGGGGTTTTTTTTAAGCCAACTATTACAAGTGTAATTGCATCAAGGTTCACCTAGGCTTTAGGTAAGCTCTTGTTGACTAAAGCCCTCATTGGGAATCGGTCAGTGTGCTGTACCGTCCAGCAGCACCTCATGGACTCCGGTAACCTTCCCACACTGATGCACCTGGGGGCTGACAGCGGCGGGGAGAGCCAAAGGAGGGGCAGGGAAGGAGCGTGTTACAAGATTTATGTGAGCAAGTGGAAGTTTCTTCACTTTCACAAAGCTCTTGATTTAACAAAACACCTCATTGCGTGTACAGCTGAATGTAGGTTGGGTTTTCGAGCCTCTTCCTTCCTGTTAAAGTAACTCAGTGATTACACAATAACTGCATAAGGGAAGGAAAGTGGCGTGAAGCTCTGCCGAAAGAGCTTCCCTGGCTGCCCCGCCAGCAGCAGGAGCTGGTTTCCGAGCTGATCTTAGGAGTCCTGTTCCTGCCGGGCAGCTGACCTGACTGTTAAGCTCTACAGCAGCTGAAGGACAAAGTGCTGGAGGAGCGGCTGCCAAGTGAGCAGGGCCCGTCGGGGAACACGGCTGGAACTAGGGCAAGAGTCCGTACTGGCGCAGACCCTGCTGGATTATTTTTTTTTTCTCTAAACCAAAGCAGAAAAAAAAAAGGTGATAACATCGAGTCACTTCTGGCCAGCCCACCTAATGCACTGCTTGGCTGTGTTTTCCACACAAGCTGAAATGTTTTCAGAGTGTGCGAAATGTGAGTTACTAGATTAAATTAACAAGAAGGGTCCAGATAGACCGCGTCCCACAAGGTTCTGCAATCGTGTTTTATTTGTGCCTGACTTTAGGTAGTACTGGATTTCTTTTCTCTGCTTTCTTCCCGTGTGTTTCTATGCACATTTGAAAGTGAGGGGCAAGACATTTGTTCCTGCTGGAGTGCAGCTTCCACCATCAGCAGCTCTGTGGGCTCTGGGATTCTTGCTCACTATTGCTCCTAAGAGAAGGTCCTGCACGATCGCAGAGCGAGCCCTGCGCCAGCCGCTGTGGCAGTCAGTACTTATTCCCGAGTTCAGTAAACAAGCTGCAGATGACTCCAAGATAAGGAATCAAAACATCCAGCAGAAATGAGATGTGCGCTGAGATGGGAGATGCGGTCCCCGCCCATGTGTGCAGCCAAGCTACTGCCTCTGCTCTGCTCCGTGGAGGAGGCCGAGAGTTTGGTTAGTTGTTGAGCACTAGATGTGACAAACCTGGATCCGGGGTGGGCTGTTGCGAGCAGAGGTCTGCTTCAGGGCTCGCAACTCCATACGAAGGTTAATATTTAAAGCCTATGTCCTCCCCGCTGCCGGCCCTAAGCAGCAAGTTGTGTGTTTGCTGTTCCTCAGGCAATGAGGGCTGTAAGGTGCTGGAGAATAAGGCAGGAACATGTTTGTCAGCAGACGCAGGACGTGAATAAATCTCATTTCTCTGCCTGGATGGTTTGAAACATGGTGACCCAGTACAATGACGCTGATCAGTGCAGACTGGTTTTTATTAATACAGGACTTACAGAGCAGGAGGGAGCACAAGACCCTACGCATCCAGCAAAGTGACTTTTCCCCACTCCCAGTTCCTATATTCAATACGGTGGATTGTGCCTGTATAGAAGATGCTGACTGCCCTCCCATGCTTCCTCCTAGTGACAGGCGGCGATGCTTAGAACCAAAATCCATGCCTGATTTCCAGTTAGCACTGGGCCAAACCTTGTATGGTTTTTAGCCACATTGCAGGCTCTGTCCTGTGTTCTCTCTCTTACGTTGCCTGCGGCAGCCTCTTATGTAGAAGAAAGGCACAGGAAAAAAAAAGGAAGAAAAAAAGGCATGTATTTTAATGTTAACGCTCCCCCAGACGACCTTCTGCGCTGACTGAAAGAATGAATGACTGTTTCCATGTTAACTGTATACCATGCAAATGATGTTTGTGGGATGACACCAACCGTGAATAATTTACCTCCAGCAACTCACCACATCAGGCTGTTACAGCAGAAAGCACTTCCACAATTAGTAGGTGTGATCACCAGCCCTGACGTGAGGTTCAACTCCGAGTGCTCTGCGTACCCACGGTCTTTGCATGGGAGTTGTTCTTTGTTTTCAGCTTTTATAGAAAGAAAAGGCAATAGCTATAAATGATACAGATCTTTATGTCATTGCCTAGGCATAATCTTCTGCACTTTATGAGCAGGATTCTCTCTGTTAATCCAAAATCTAATGGTGGGAGCAGCTGTGAATTGATGACCGTTTCCTGTTGTAGCCTCCATTTTCCCTGAAGAAAAAGGAAGCAAACAAAAAAACTTTGGTGAAACCAGCATTTTCAAAGAGTTATTAACATTAGGACTTGCAGGGGAGCAAGTTGAGCAAGCCTTCAGCAGCAACAGCCTTCTTACATCATGTCTGGCATTTGCTAAAAATTGACTTAGAATTAAGGGGAAAACTTCCTCTTTCATTCATGCAGATGACCCAGGCAGCCTCTCCTTCCCCCTCTCTCCCATCCCTACTTACAAAACTTCAGGAGGAAAGGGGATGTGGTGCAGCTCGTGCCCAGCAAAGTGCCGGGTGCCAGGTCTGGCGCAGGGCAGGTGTGCTCAGGCTGGCTGCGGGCGCTCTGGTGCACTGGGAGCGATGGTACCCGCTGCTCAGGGAATTCCTGCTTGATGCAAATCTGTGATGCCCTTTATAAAACCACAACCAAACCAACCTCAGAGTTTCTCGTTGCATCATCTGCTGCGCTTCACAAGCCTGGGAAGGGGACGTCGGCCTGACGTGACTCTGCCAGCTCCGCAGCGAAAGCCTCCCCAGCTCTCCCTCCTCCTCTGCTCCCAACCCCTCTCCCCGCCGATGGCATTACATCTCTGCTCACTGCAGGAAACCTTTCTGCTGTTCCTTCTCTCACCTCTGCAATTGACAGGGACAAACAGTACTAAATACTTTTTTCCAGCATGTAGCAAATCCTAAATCCTCCTCCTGTTTCCAGTGAAACGTTGCCTTTTATTGCACTTATAATAAAGCGGTGCACAATCACCTCTGCTGTCTTTTATCTGGGGATGCCACTGGGGTAAGGGAACATTTTTACATGTAGAAATGTCAGCAGCAAGTCACCGTGGCTGTTTCCTTGTCGTGCCAAAGCACTGATTGATACCATTACAAGATTTCTTCCTTTAGAAAGGCAACCCCAATTGCCTGAACCAGTAGGTTAGATACACGGAGAGTATTGAGACATTTAATATTCAAATTAATTGCCAAAAGTCTCTCTTATCTAAGAGCCTAACAAGGTAAAGCGTTTTGTTTTTCCCTCTTCACAGAAGCAGGGATCGAATGTGAAAGCATCTGGAAGACAGCCAGCCATTTCACTGGAGCCAGCCTTCCCACTCCGTGTCTCCATACCCTGTCTCATTTGCTTGCAGCAAGACAAATGTCTGTGATGATGCCAAAGTCAGGAGAGCAGAGGAGGAATACATGGTCTGGCACCTTCGCTTACGGCTGTGGCTCTCCTGGGAAGTGGAAGTCAGTAACTGTCCAGGCAGGCAGGGAGCCTGCTGTTCCTTGGATGAGAGTTGCTGCCCACGTTGAGGGTTTCTTGGGGCTAGCAGCTTCATGGGCCATCTACAGTCAGTAGGGGGGAAAAAGCACCTCCAGAGAGCAATTCTTACCCTGAAATAGTGTCCCAGGTAGCTCAGGTGAGCCACTCCTCAGCAGTGCCAGAAGCAACTTGGTCTCTGCACTCGCTTTCAGACACCTCCAGTGAAATGAAACCATCTCCACCACAGCATCTTTGTGCTGTATTTCCCTGACAAAGAAAGGGAAATTAGTGTAGAGCACTCTTGAGGTCCTTGGAGAAGAGGTCTCCTCTATCTTCTTGCTGAGGGTTATTTTCAGTGCAGGGTACCTCTTTGTGGCAGGATTTCAGTGGTCCCATCTCCACATTCCCTCTTGTAACAGTCACAAGGCGTTGCAAATGAATGGCTCCAGGTCTTGGCAATGGTGTAGGAAATAACCCCACGTGTTTTACTGTTCCTTAAAAGCAAAAGAACAACTAAATCCTCATTTAAATTCCCACTTCTGTAGCTGGAGCTCTTTGGATCACACATTTCTTTAGCATGGGCTGACTTTTTCCTCCATCTTGTGGTCATACAGATTTCTATTTGTGCAGACACAAATGTCACCCCATCTTTATGTCTCACCTGGCATGGGTAAACAGCCCGGCAAGAGCTCCTAACGCAATGCTTATGAAAAATAGGCCAGAGCTGAAAATATCAGTACGATAAAGAGCAGATCTGCAATGCACAGCTGGTTTATTTGGCTTAAATGGCAAGGTTATTCACTGCATACAATTCTGTTTGAGCCCCATAACATTCCGAAGCAAGCACGCAGCATGGTGCCAGCGTCACGCCACGTAGGTGCCCCAAAAAGTGTTGGAAACATCTGAGCTGCCTCTGTTTGCTTCAGACCAAATCATCACAGAGGAGCCGTGAGGCGGAGGGAGAGCCACTGTGATCTGGGCGCAGGACTGGATTCCAGGAACATCCAAGCACTAAATATAGCAGCCGTGCTCGCTCAGCGGCTTCAGGTCAAGGAGATAATGTCCTGCTTCGGGGCAAGGCTACGGGAGAAATCACATCACCCTAAAGGAAGGTGTGAAATTCAATCCCTAGCACCACATCAGCAACGCCTCCTGGGAATCCCGGGATCGCTGTCTTTTCATTGTTCCATGTCTCTTTGAAGTGCTTGAGAGAATAATGAAATTATATGGGGAAAAACCAGAATATTAATATATTTATTTTGGAACCATGGGCTAAACTCTTCCTCTGCCTGAACATAGGACCTTCCAGCAAGCCTCATTAATGTTTGTAAAAGCTTCTGGACACAAAAAGCATCACGTGAGTGTAAAATCTTAGAGCTTTTGTTTGTTGGCTTGTTTTATAAAAACACCAAAAAACTATTAGGTATGTTGGGGAAATGCCACTTCTGGCAGGGGAATAGCAAGGACCCACCTGTACAAACCAGTAACCCCAGGAAAAATGCCTCCTGGTTGCATGCGTGGAGGCAGGCAATCCCCTGCAGGGTTCCAACTCCATGATGAGAGTGTGGTCACGGTGCCTCATCACTCACGATGCTTTTTCCCCCCATTTCTGCAAGTTCTACACAAATTCTTCTCCCGAAAGGGTGATGCTCTAATTACAAAGACCACAAAGGACTCCTTCGCTTGCTGCTGCTTTCACGCAGGTCTTCTGAAACTTTTGAATTAGCAACTTTTAAATTAGCTGTATTAATAAAATATTTGCTGTCTCTCTCATGCACATTTTAAATTAATAATTGCAATCCTGTTGTAAATACACGCTGGAAAAAAAACCAAATCAGCAACAAATGCAGCACGTGAGTCCCGGTGCACCTATTTGCCTTGTATTTGATCAGCTGTTTTGGGGATGTGGGGCTCCTTTCTGAACCAAAAGCTGAATTACAGCTCAGTGTCGTGGTTTTGTCCCACACCGATGGTTTTTTTGGTGCTGCGGATTGTGGGTAACATTGTGTTTGTGTGTTTTTAGCCTCATGTATTGCCTTGCTTGGATGGGATGGCAATTAGCAAAGCCCTTGTTCTGTGGCAACAGAAGATACCCAGCATTGCAGTTACTGCAAACATCTGCGTTGCCGTTATGCATTATTTTGACCACTGCTGTGTAGTTCTGATTTCCTTTAATTATTGGTTAAGATGGCAAATACCAATGCAACAAATTCTTGGCATTATAAGGAATTGCAAAAGGTTACGTGTATATTGGGGGCATGTTATAAATGCCATTTAGCAGCAAGTGCATGTATTTTTCTCCTAAGAAATCGATAGAAATTTGAAATTCATTAAAAACTGGAATAAGTGGGAGTATTACTGCTCCAAGGAAGAGCCGTGAAGCGAGTTGGTTGACCAAACTGATGAACAGAGGGGACCTGAGGCTCTTTGTCACTCATCAGAGCGGACATGTCTGACGGAAGACAGCTCGCAGTGCCTTGTGCTGCAGAGAAGGGCCGCGAGCGCGGTTTAACGCTCCCTGTCTCGCCAGCCCCATCCCAGCCCCAGCAGCTGCTGGATTCTGTAATTTTTATTTGCATAGGTTGTTCCCTTGCAGCCGGCAGGATGATCTAAGAGCTGCAGGCTCCTGCTTCAGGAGCTGGTTGAAGCGCTCTGTAATAGCTGCAAAGTCTGGGCTTTGCCAGCCATCGAGGCTGGGGAATAAACTCCCCACGTTGATGCAGCGGTTAGCTGGAGGCTTTGCCTTTTGTTGGGCATAATTATATAGAATTTAGGTTCTAGCTTCAACAGTAAAGATCAGACTCTTGTCAAGCCCGTTTAAGAGAAATTTTCTTTGGGTACAGTAATACAATCTACTGTTTGGGCATTCTTAATAGTCATTTTTATCTGATGTGGTCTGCTAGGAATTTTGCTGAGCCCACTTAGTGTCCATAGGGCTAGGAAGATTTCCCCACTAGCAGTCAACAACAGATTCAAGCATGTGTCTTACTCTTCTTTCTGCTTTTGTAAAGTAATATTTCAATGATCTGTGAAGCAAAAAAAAAAAAAAAAACATCTCGGCTGGTTTGTCCTGAGGCTGAAGCCTGCAAAGGGAGTTTGGTCTTGAAAGTCTTTCTTGGGAATATGATTGTGCGTGGATGCTCAGGCCGCCCAGCCCAGTAATGTGCACTTACACATGTAAAAACAGTCCTGTGTGTTCACAGCTTTCCTCTATATTGCTGCTTTTTTCCTGAAAATAGCCTTTGTATTGGTGGTTTGGGTTTTGTTTCTTTTTCCTGCTTTTTTTCTTTTCAGGGAACCTCTTCAAATATCTAAAGAAGAAAGAGCCCAGAGATGCTTTTGGTATTGTGGGAATAACCCTGATGAGTCTTGGAATTTCATCATTGGACAAGCTTCTTTGACAAAAGAAGCACAACTTTTTTAAGTGTCGAAAACTAAAATGACCTTCAAAATATGAACAATCAGCTCAGTAATAGGAAAAACGCCAAATCACGCTTGCTGTTGAAGGGTGGTGGAAGGCGAGCGGGGATGCTCGGTGCCTAGCGGTTTGCTTTATGCAATTTTTAGAAGGCTGATGAATTTCCAACTCGTTAAGTTCTAGATCATTTGGAAAAGGCAGGGACATGGGTAGTATTGATTCACCGCCCTGCTTAGGCGTCCTTTCCTCTGCCGAGTTTCCCAAGCAGATAAAACAAAGAAGGGGAATTCCTAAGAAATGCCGGCTGCCCTGTCGCTTGCAAGCAGACTTTTCTGTTGTAGGGGGAAAAAAAGTGTGCTGGGTTGTTTTTGCACACTGAAAATCATCATTACATGTGAATGACTGGAGACAAGATACTATTTTGCTGTAAAGTGAAGGCAAAGAGTGTGAAAAGATCGTAGGGGAAAGAGAGCCAGGCCGTGAGCGACCTCGTGCCACGTTCAGAGTTTGCCTCCTGGTCGCAGCAGGATCCTCCGATGCCCGAACCCTACCAGACATACTCTCTTTGGTCCTTCCCTCACAAAACCGTGGCTGTGCTCGTTAAAGCTGGCGTGTATCAGACTTTCCTAAAGACACCCCGCTTAAAGAGGTTTGCGTAGTGGCAGGGTGAGGGTGCAGGCTCAGCTGGGAGGGTACGTGGGCACGGACGGTAGCAACCCCGCAGGGACTTCAGTGAGAAATAAAGCTTTAAAAAGCCGGAGAGCGAGGAGGTCGTGGGGGTTCCAGCGGCCCGCGTGAGCTTTGGCATCCCAGCTGCAGTCTGTCCTGCGGCTCATCTTTTCCACCCCGTGGCTGACGCGGCCCCGCTCTCCAGCGGGCCATCTGCCCCTCGGCAGGGTCAGGCCCTCGGGCGCCGCGTGGCGGTGGCCCACGCCGGCTCTCCCGGCTTTTGCGGGTACCTGGCCCCCCGCGGGAGCCGCCCGCAGCCCCTCGCCCCCCGCGCGTGGGGCAGGCCCGCCCCGGGGGCCGCGGGCGCTCCCGCCCCGCGCTCCCTGTCCCGAGTGGCCGCGCAGGAGCGGCGCGGCCCCGCGCGGACGGAGGGGGCCGGCAGGGGGCGCCCGCGGGCCGCGCAGCGCCGGTCACGGGTGGGACCCACGCCGGGGGGGCGGGGGGCGGTCCCGGAGCTCCCCCTCCCGGGGCGGTGGGACCCGGCGCTGGGCCGGGGGCCCCTTCCCCTCCCCCAGCCTGCCCCGGTCCGGGGGCTGCCCTGCAGCTTCCCGGGGCCCGGAGCCCCCCTGCAGTGGTCGGTGTGGAGGAGCGGGGGGAGGTGAGGAAACGAGGGTAGGAGCAATTTGCCGAACGCAGGCTGTCCGTCAGACCCCGGCCTTGAACTGGGGCGGGTTTTTGCTGTCGGTGGGTCCCCGCCCGCGGCTGCAGGGCTCCAGCCGCCTGGAGGGATCGGGCAGACCTCCCCCGGCCCTCTGCCCACTTTCTTTGCGCAAGCTGCGGGCTGCCGTAGGCTCCGGCATTATAGAAGGATGTAGGGTACGGAGACCGGGCACTCGTGGCACCCAGCCTTTTCTTTCCTCCCCTTCGGCAGGGCTAGAGCTGTGCCGCTGGCACCCACCGCGGGGCCCTCCCGCCACCCACCCCGCCGGGCAGGGCAGACCCCGGCAGAGTTGGTTCTGGTGGCACAGGAGAGCTGGCAGAGCCCGCACCTGCGGCACATGTGCCAGCACCGCCCGCCAGCTGCTTCCCAGGAAAGTCACCCAGTGCCCTGCAAAAACCAGTGCTCACGCGTGTTAGCAGCACATCTTCAAAGCTGTATCACCACCCGTTCCCAAGGCCTCCTGGAGACAAGGGTGTCCGGGAGCAGTGTGTTATCACCAGAATGCTCGGGGCAGATTTGGCCGCCCTTCTCCCTGGGAGCCTTGTGCCTGGCTGGGTGGGTGCTTGTCCCGTGGAGGGGCCGTCCCGCGGGGCCCTGGGCGCGGGTACCTGACCCCTGCCTCCGTGAGCTCGGCCTGGGAACCAGCACCTCCCGCTCGAGACTGGCTTACAACACCAATGGTGTGCATCAGTCAGCCTCGTTTTTTAACTTCCTCGCAGGATGAATTTCACAACCCCTACGTTAGTTTGTGTTTCAGCTGTTGCTGTAGATACTGTATCTTCTGTCTGTGCATGTTTTCTTGTTTTTCTCATCTTTCTACAGTCTTACAGACGTAAAAAACTGAAGGAGCACATAAGTTCAGGGTTTCCAAAGGAAACTGTGGTCTGAGACATGCAAAGAAATGTCAGTGGTAGAGAGTTATACTTGTGGTTAGTAACTGTTTATTTGTTTTGCTAAGTAGAAGCAGGTGTTACAGAAGAGTCAGGGTATTTGGGGAAAGAGGCAGAAGGGTTGCGTTGGTCACACGGGTTGGGGGTTGAAAACCTTCTCACCAGTATTAACCATATTGTTTTTAAATACAAGATGCAGAATGCAGTGGAGAGGGAGAATTGTTTTGCTCTAGTCTTTCAACATTAAGATTAAGATCTTTCAACTTCCTTATTTCATTTTCATTTAATGTGCTACATCTTGAAGACCTTACTATCAAGGAATGCATGAAGACAATAGGGAAAGAGTGGCCAGTGGCAGGAACCCAAATGTGTCCACCAAAACCCCTACAAGTGTTCACGGAGAGCCGCAAGTGATTATTAAAACGCCTTGATGTGCTGCAGGCCTAAAGCATATAAGCAGGGCATATAGTATATGCTGAAAAGCTCATGTATTTAAAGGGTTACTTTCTGTCACTTACTACGGTTTATTCTAAAATTTACTGTCTGACAAGAAACTACCAGTGCACTAAAAATTCTTCACTGAAAAGCTCATGTTTGTATCATCTCTTGGCTGACACTGGTTGCTAACAAGATGCTACAGTATTTGCTCTCTGCTGATGCCATGTGTATCCAGGAATGTTTGTTTCATGTTTGTCTTCATGACCTTGAACACTTCTTTTCTAAATAGGGTCTGGGATGTGTTGTATCCCACACAGCTGCAGGCGTCTTGCGTGGTTTAGTTCTTCATGTTTTATAAGACTAATAATGAAATTGCAGGAACGAGAGTCTCTGTAGAAGTGGAAAGGTGTTGGCAGGTGAAAAGGGCAGCTATGAATGAACAGCTGGGTGCTGGGGCACTGGCACCACTCAGCACGTGATACCTGCTGCCTCCAAGTACAAGATCTGTCCATAGCGTGGGTTGCAAGGAGAGGAGCGAAGTCCAGTTGCATCTAAGAGTTTGCATGAAGATCAAGGGAAGGTGCCTTGAACTTTAATCCAGGTTATTTACACAGTTGGTTGTTTTTTTTTTCCTAATCAGGTTCACAGCTCTAATTGGCGCTTTGTGCAAGAGGTTTAATTTCCTGTGTCAGGATGTTATTTTTAATTACTGTGACCAGGATTTGGTTAGGCTTCCGTTTTTCTTCACATCACCCAGGTAGGATGCTTCCTCCTCTATGCTGGTAAATTGACTCCCTCATACCAGGGCCCCAAATCAGACTGACAGGGGAGAGTTCCCACTGTGCACAATTTTCAGGATTAATGTTTGCTCTCTGGTTCACTAATCTGCTTCTGTGCCCCCTTCCTGGTCTTACACACCGTGAGCAATTAGTTTATCCAAAGTGTGTGAATAATCTGCTGTTCTGACAGTAAAAAAGTACATGCCCGAGTGCATCTATATATGTCTAAAAAATTACTCTTTTGGAATAGAATCACTTATACATTCTGATATTTATTGCTGTTGTTTCCTTGCTTATTAAAGTTGAATTTGACATAGATATATATTATGTCCAGTTATCACTTTACACAGTGTGCGTTGGCCAGTTTGGCCCCCTCTGCTGCAATGACGGTGCTTTTTGCCAAGGAGAAATCCAGCACGTAGGTCAGGCTGCAAGATCAGTGTCTAGTCCCTGAAGACAAAGCTGAGGTTGAAATTCCTCTCTCATTCAAAGCTCTGCAAAAGACAGTGAATAAAAATCTTTGAGATGCAAAGGTACCGGTACAGATCTGGGAAGGATAGGGGTTGTGTCAATGAAAACATTTTACAAACTAAAGCTTGAACATGGTTTTGTATTTAAATATTTGGGTGATCAATTTGCATCAGGATTTGCTCTAACTGCTGTTGAGGGAGTGGGTTTCCACCTTCTCTTTTCTGAGTGCTCTTGATTGTGATATTGGAAGAAGCTGTGAAGGGCTCTGATCCTCACCAGGGGAGGCAGGAGGAGAACGGTCAGCAAAAAGGAGAAGAAACCGAAAAACTGCCTTTATGCCTTCAGATTACTTTCCAGGTAGTTTATTTATTGTATTTTTCTTCTGGTGGAGTATGGGGAATTCATGAGCTACCAAGGGAGGGGAAGTTTTGCAAGGCCGGCGGCGTTTCTGTGCAGCTGAAGGTGGACACGAGTGTTGAACAAGGTGCAGTTTGGAGTTTTCAAGCGAGGGCAGAGATGAAACCCCTCGCTGGGTTATGTGCAGCTGATGTTTGAGCAGAAAAGGGCTGTGTTTTGTGAGCAGCAAGGGAACGACTGTCTGTCGTGCAAGGGCTTGCTGGAGGTCGGGGAGCAGATTCCTCTGGTGGTACTGAGCAGGTGGGGGTGGGATGTGCCCCCTCTCACCCACGGGGTATTGCCGGGGGGGCCCTTTGCTGCGGGACGGTGGCGTGGCCGCCTCGCCTGGACTCCCCAGCCCGCGCTCCTCCCCTCGGCGTGGACACGGGGAGGAGCGGGGCTCCCGGGATCACGCCGAGGCGGGGAGGACTAAAACATGGCAGGCAGCTCTGCACAGTGAGTGCACAGGCTTTTGCTCTGGGTTTTCTAACTGCGTCTGGGGGGGGACCCAGCTTCGCGCTGGCATTCCCTGGCAGTGCCAAACTGCCTGGAGCCCTTTGCTCGGTGGGACCAGTTGGCAGGAGCCCATCCCTGCGGCATGGGAGGCCTGCAGCACCCACTGGCGCCTGGGGCTGCCCCGCAGCAGGGCACAGGGCCAGGGCTGTGCGTGGCTGATGCTGATAAGCCATTCTTGCCACAGCCTGGGGTGTGTAGGGAGGGAGATAAAGGCGCACGGGGCGTTTGGTGGCTGTTACTTGGTGCGGTGAGGGCAAACTCGGAGCTTGCACCGGAGGCCTGGGGCTGCAGCAGGAGGAGGGGAAGGGAGTGATTTCAGAGCAAGCAGGGAGCCCTGTGGTGTGTGGGAAGGAGCTGGCTTTTCTGGGGGTTCAGCTCCAAGCACGGCCCAGGCTGCTGCTCCATGTGTGTTTTCCAGTTCCTAGTCTCCTGGCGTGCACGTTGCCATATTCAGCAAAGGCTGACTTGTCCCCCAGCGCTGCTTTTGGAGGAGCAGCAGAGGCACACCCTGTCCCGCATCCACAGGGATGCATCCCGTCCCGTGGCGAGGCTGGCTTCTGGTGCCGGGCTGCGGAGGGCACACTGCCCCGCTCCTCCCTCCCCTCCGTGCAAACCAGAGCCTGCTTTCACACCTGGTATGGGCTCTCTGGGAGAATGCAATGTGGGAATGTCAAGGTGTAGTAATTGCTGTGCCAGCTCCTGCCTGTGGATGCTGAATCTTGAGTAGCAGTGGCCATGCGTGTCGAGGCGTCCTCAGATCCCCTCTGTGCTCCGGCTGCCAGGGCCGGCTCCAGCCGGGACACACAGCCGCTGTGCGGTCACCGCCGGCAGAGAGAGGCAGGGTCGCAGACCTGCGAGGGGAAGGGTTTGGGTAAGTTTGGTCAAGCGCTGTGCCTGGGAGCAGAAAAAAGGCTTCCGCAGCAGGTTTGTCCAAGTGGCAGTGTCAGAATCAGACCTTGTCACATAGCTCTGTATCCTTTGGTGTTCTGTGCATCCGGCACTGCGTTATTTAGTCATTCATTTACAGTCAGGTTATACCCTCTGTAGGAAGCCTTCCCTACCATCACACACGGCGTGGAGGTGCAGCGCGGGCCACGCGTACAGGCTGTAGTGCTGGGGGTTAGGGCACCGCGGGGGAAGCTGGCCCTGCTCGCTCAGTGCCCAGTGGAGGTTTGGAGGGAGCGTCACCCTGTTACTGTGCTTGGGCAGCGCTGCGTGGGGTGCCCGTGCTCGCCTCCTGCAGCCCTTGAACCCCAGGTATAACTCTGCAAATGGTCTTTGCTCTTCACTGGTGATTTTGGGTCTTTGTCTCATTTTGCAACATTAAAAAAAAAATACCAGCCACATCAACAGCAAAGTGCAAAAGCCTTGATGTGCTTGAAGTGCTTAAAATGCTTTGATAGCTTCCTATAGCACAAGCCGGTGGAGATTAAAGTGAATTAGCGGAGCAGAAAGGCAGTGTCACTGGGGAGAGCAGGCTGCTGAAGCAGGAGCACAGGGTGATGCTCAGCACCCCCGTTCGCCATCGCCCGACTCCGGTCTCGCTGCCGCTCAGGCTCTTTGGGGCTGGTTTGGGCCGTTCCTCTGCCAGGCTGACTGCGGCAAGTAGCCGACAGCAGATAAAGTAGAAAAAGACGTTCACAACATTAATGAAAGCTTTGACAAAAAGGAAGTGAGGGAAACTATTGTCTCCTTGGCCTTATTCTCATAATGTCTGTGTGTAATAAGTCTTTTGGTTATGCTTGTGGCTTCTGTGACAAAGCAGTGATTTAGGGGGCTGTCTTTACAGAGGCAGAGCTGCTCACATGGGCCAAAGTGCTGGTAAGTAATATTTTACCACAAATTGTTGTAACTGGAGCTTGACAACTGCAGTAGGAAGGAGGATGGGGGTTTGCATTTGATTTACTAGTTGACTTACTGCAATTTGCAAGAGTGAGCTTTGTGCTAGCGCAGCCACGAAATTGAAAATCCTGCAAGTAAAAGTCCATGTGAGTGAAACTGGGGAGGGGAAAACTGTTTTGCTGCCAGGATCCCCAGAGGTCGCCTGGATCAGTGGGAGGCACGCATGCATCGCGGCTGCAAACTGGCTTCTCAAACTGACGGCATCTCGGGATGCCCGGGAGCCTTTCCCACGCATCGCCAGTGCAGTATGACGGTGGGAACCAGAGGTCCTGTCTTTTGGTGTGGACATCAAGTATAAAATAATTCCTCTGGGCAGCAGTGCTTTCTCTCTGACCCTTCAAACCAAGGCAGAAGTTAAAGGGATGTTCTCCTAAACCCAACCGGTGAGGCGTCTTTAAGATGAGCTTTAAAGAGGGAGGGAGGAAGGCTGCTGCTTGGGCTTGCATCACTGTGAAAATTCAGGTCATGTTTACTACGGGCAGCTGGAAAATTATGATCTCAGATGCTAACAAGTAACATCTGAAAGGAAGCATTAAAACATTTGAGCTGTTTTGTAAGCACCTACTTCACTTTTTTTCCAAAACCAGTTTAGCTATTTTTAAGGATTCATTTGTCCTGTTAGGTACCTGATGTTGGCTTATCTAAAATAAGTGAAAAAGAACAAGAGGTTGCCCTTCCTTTGAATTTCAAATGGAAAAATGATTTTGTCGGTTGTTTTGTTTTTTTTTTTAAAGACCCCAAAACAACAAACAACCCCACTGTACAGCTTCCTTTCTGCTTCAGAAAGGGTAGTTACCTACTGTCTGAGGGCTTTTTGTCCTTCTGCAAGCTGACCTTGTGTAATTTCCTTTATTTACATTTGGCTGGCACTGGCCTCATTGACTACAAGAGTTTATACAACGACTTTTGAGAGGAATACCGAGGCTTGCAGAAGCGAGTTTTGCCCCATGTTGTACTCTTATTTACCAGTACGAAGTAGATACACAATGCTACTGTATAAAAATAAGTAGTATTATGCTATTTTATTCTGTCCTTAATGCCTTTATACCAGGATAACAGAGGAGGTTGTGGGCAATTAATTTAAACCAGGTGGGAAAAATTACTCGAAATTGTTTCTGTGCAGGGAGACATCTGATAGCGTTACAGTTTTATGTGCTTTTATTTATGTGAACAGCATGCAGCCTTTGTAATGCTTTTTGGGGGGGGGGGGGGGGGCGGGGGGGGGTTGTTTTGAGGAAGCTGTCGCAAATAATGTTTTTTCACTGCTGTAAGTGAGCCAGAGTCAAATTTGGAGACAGATCAGCATCCCAGGACTTTGGTATTTGCATTAAGTCTGCTCCACTTGCATGTGTGATCACCTCTGTTCTAGAACTTCTACAACCAGAATGAAAACAAATTGCTCTTAATACATATCAGTGCCATGATGAGTCCTTCAACAAGGAGTTAATTTCCAAGTCTAACACATGCACTGATATTTGGAATTAGGCAACATGGCACCGTTACTCCTTGTAGGGTTTGGTGATGCTAGGAATTACGGGCTAAGCAGGGAAGGGCGTAGCTCAGCTGGTGTAAAAAGAAATAAGGTTTGAGAGAGAGAAAATTGCCCTTTAGTGCAACTATCCTGCTATTTAGTAGCTTGATTTCTGATACATGAGCTGCCTTGCCTGGCATGGAGAAAGTATTCTGCAATTCAGAGGGATGATAAAATAATTACATGATTGCATGCTTCTTGAAGACATGAGGAGAATGTTCCTAAATGCCACCAATTCAGTTACCACTCGAAGAAGAAAAGGCTCCTTCTAATCAGGCCGCCCCGGGTAAGGGTTTACAAGAGTACCCTTGAGGTCAGCGCTAATCTACCAGCTTCCAAGCAACTCATTTAAAAGGAGGTAGGATTGCCCAATTTGCAGGGTAAACACGCGGCTTCAGGCTGAGGAAGCAGCATGTGACAGCCACGCTGCCAAGAGCCCTTGGGGAGGGGAAGCAGGGGGCTGCACCCCGCAACACCCCTCCCCCGGGCAAGGATGACCCAGCCCTGTCCTAGGGAGGGAGAGGAGGAAAGTTTACTCTTTTTTTTAATAAAGAAAAAAGAAAAGGGGAAAAAAAAAAGAAAGTTTATTGCAAAACTCAGTGTTTTAGAGTATTTCCAGAGTCCACTAGGTACGTTACAAACAAATCAGTAAATCCTGCTTTGAACGCATTAAAGCCTGCTTCTGGGTCTTCTGTGCCCGCACACACACATACTCACTCGCTCCCCCCTGCTCGTGCCACGACACAAACAGGAACAGAAATGTACTGTGAGGTCAGTGACAAACATGTTATTTGATCTGTATTGGACATTGTTGTAAAAAAAAAAAATTAAATTACAGTAGAACCTCGCAAATCTGCAGAACAGGGAGCTTCCACACACACAAAACCTGGAGGCCTTATTCCACTTCCAAGCAGAGTTGTAATAGCAAAGTGCTGTAGTGAGGTCTCATATCACAAAGACTTCAATAATCTTACAATTATAGTCTACAGAACATTTACCAAAATGCTTGAAGTATCATAAATTAACAATAAATAAAAAGTACATCTTAATGCAACATTGTTATTTGTTCATCTACTCACTGATTCACAAAACTGTAGTTCTCTGTAAGGGGTCTTCCAGTCCTGGGTGCAATACAGCGAGGTTCTGCTGGCCATGATAAAGTGCTGAGGCAGAGGAAGGACACGAGACCGCAGGTCTCAGGCAGTGAGGATGAATTGCTCTAGCCACTTGGTTGCAAGAGTGCCTGTTTCTTTTCTTTTGGACATCTAAGACAGAAAAAAACAAATCAAGCACCTACCCAAAAGGAGGGTTATGGGGTGGTGGGGGCTTTCGGGTTTTTTTGTTTGTTTTTTACAGATTGTCCCACATTTCTATGGCTGGTAAAATACAGACAGGTCAGTGGAGCAGGTAACGTATGATGCCACTTCCACTTACATACACAGACATGTTGATTTGGTTTTTTTCCAAAACCACGACAGACTCATTTTATTTGTCCCCCTGAGTTGCCTAGAGGCGTTAAGATGCATATAGGTGGGGTGAGCAAGCTTGTGTCACCGTGAGTAGGAATCTCTCCCATTAAGACTAAACGAACAGCTAGTACATTGTCTCTTATCAGTCCCTTCACGCTTTCAATGTGCACAGGCTCCAGTTCATTTCTCACTGAAGTCAGCAGCAAAAAAAAAGCCTCTTGCTGACTTTGGGGGAGCAGGGAGAGCCAGGAAGGGTGAACGGCTCAGACCAGCCGCCCCATGCCCACGGGGCTGGCAGATGCGGGGAGCAGACTGCAAGGGGCTGGGGAACGTGGGGGTTTCCACAGTCATTCGGTGTTGCGGCAAAGATTTCCTTGTGCACCTGTAAGTGAAGGTTGCGGGTACATTAAGACATACTGGGCCAGATCCTCCCTGTGGTTACAGCAGCAGAGCTAGGACCATTGGCACCAGCTGAGGCCTTAGGGAAAGAGATGCTGGATAGGGTTGTGGGGTTTTGTTTGGTTGGTTTTTTTTTTTTTCCTCTCTTTCTCTCTCTCCTCCTTTTCTCCACTGGGTTACCCAAGACCTACCTATTAAAAACAGCTACACTCTATGCTGTAAGAGTAAGTTTCCCAACAATTTCACAAGCTAGCAATACAGGATAGGCATTGAAGAGGTTGATGTAAAGACAGTTTTCCATTATGCAAAAGATGATTTTTCCTCTCCCGTTACTTAAGCTAACCTCCTTTAACAATCTTACAATAAATTAATAAATACTAGTTAAATTAGAAACAGTACATCAGATCTGACTATCAATAGCAAAACAGTTCTAAGGATACCAACTGGGAGAAGAAAAATTATCTTATAAAATATGTGCAGTAATAACTGGCCATAAAGACACACGGAGCCTCCGATTTCCCAGCATTTGTGACGTTCAAGTTAATTAGAAGAACACTAGCAATGGTTTAAATCAGCTGTCTAGCCTAGTCTTCTCCTCAAATCTAAAACATGAGTCCATATTCTTCCAGAAGAAGATTCAGGTGGCTACTGGTGGTGTATGAAATGCTCATCTCCAGTTCATATCTTCGGTTTCTTGTCTGTGTGGAATTTGCAGTAGGGGGTGGGTGAGGACAGTCGGAGGCTGAGCTGCCTCTGTTGTTCTCAGTTTTTTCTGGGATCAAACCTTTACCTATGCTTGTTATCAGGAAAGCGGGAGTGTGCATCACATCTTCATGCTAAACAGAAGTTATGTGGCTATCCGTATTTTCTATGGAGCTTTCCATTGTTGGTTAAAAAAGTTCGTTCTAATAATAAAAAAAAAAAGTTGTTGGTAGCAAGTGTTCACATTTAAAATTTCACATTCCCTTTAGAATGTATTTTTAAAACGTGGAGCAGAGCTGACATTTTCCCTAGTCTTATGCTGAGTACATTAGATGGAGACGGAACAGGTTTTTTCTTTTTTATGCCACACTGTCACAGCCTTTTCCTGAATTTTCTGCTTTTCCAATATCCATTTCAATAAAGTCATCTGGTAAGTCTGGTACGACCTCCGCCGCGCTCTCCTCTGCGCACTGCTGCTGGCGGTGGCACAGCCCAGCCTTGCACGGTCTCACCAAGGACAGAAACACAGCACCCAGGACCATGCCAGCAGCACAGGAGTAGAAGGCTGAGCTGTAGTTCTGTGTCGTATCCACTAAGACACCTATGGAAAACACATTTACAGCAGTTAGCCACCACTGACTCTCCCTCTTCCTTGCCCATCCATCCCTCCTATAGGATTTTTAATCCGCATACCACTGCATCACTTTATTTGCAATCAAAAGATACTCAACAGCAAACAGATGCTATCTTAAAAAAAGTAAAAACATTGTGTTCAGGGGTATGTAGTGTCATCTTCAGGCAAGTCAGAACCCTTCAGGCACTACAGGGAGGCTAAGCCTGAAATGCATCAGGCATCTATTTATTATGATAAAGACTTCACCTTTCTGCGGTGTATGGCAGCAACACATGCACAGGGAAAGCTATTTGTTTCTACCATTTGCTAGAGCCTGAAGTGATGCCAGTTTTAGGTTTCTAACAGGATCAGGGTAGCACTGCAGTATTTTCCTTCACTCTGAGGTTCCTCAGTAGAGACTGCCTCATCGATGGGACTCTGCAGAGCTGCATTGCAGCAGTCTTCTGGCTCCGAGAGCCTCCTAATACTGGTTGCAGGGCTTTTAGGATAGTACTATGATTAGTGCTGCTAGAACACTTTCTGGACAGAGATCAGAACCAACAGCTGTCAAACATACCAAAAGAAGAAAGTTTTAAGAGTTACCTGCAAGGGGTGGTCCGGCCAACCCAGCTAAGCTTTGAATGAAGACATAGACTCCAGCTGCAGAAGACATCTTTGCAATGCCAACCACGTCATCTTCTGCCAGGAGGGGAATATGCGTGCCCGCTACCGTTCCGAGCATGAACCCAAAAAATATGCTACATGTCATCAAGCCCCAGAATTCGGAGGCAAAAGGGAAGGCAAACAACGCTACAGACAGCAGAACAACGCAGATGAGTTCGATGTAGATCTTGCGGATGGGCTTTTTGTTGAGAACCCAGCCAGCTGAAATTCTTCCAAAGACCTCTGCGATTGCCATGGCAGACAGTATGTACGCCGAGTGGTCTTTCCCAATGCCAAGGCTGAGACTCAGGGGAATGATGTAGAGGGAGGGAGCAAAGAAGCCCAGGGTAGCAAACAGGCCAAAGAATGCATAACAGATAAAGCTATAGTCTCTCATCACAGAAAAGTCCAGTAGTTTGGTTTTTGGTTCTGGAAGGGTGCTGTTATTTTCAACAAGTATCTGTACATGTTCCTTTGGTTCTTCATTTTTCGGCTCTGCTTTGGTGTTTCCAGGCACATTGCTGGGTGAGGTAGTTATTTCTACTCCTGAGTCTATGGACTCTATTGAGGTGCGTGTTTGCTCGTTTTCAAGCATGTACTTCGTCTCCGTGGGCTCTTCTGGAGGCTGTGCTTTCACTTCTTCTTGCTCTTTGATGATAATGGGTCGCAGCAGCGATCCGCAGATGACTATGCTTAGCTGTAGCACCCCAACAGAAAGGAGGCTGTATCTCCAGCCAATCTGCTCCTTCAAAGCAGTAATTGCTGAGGGAAGAGGACAGAAGAAGAAAGCATAACTAGAAGAGCCTGTAGTCACACCAAGGCACTATTCAAATTTATAGCTAGGGGAGTAACTGAAGCTTCATCACTTGAGGGTCCCAGGCACCTCAGCTCTTGCAGAGGCTGACCAGGGGTCCCTCCTGCGCAGGGTCACCCAGGGGCCTGGCACCCACGTTCCTCCCATCAGCTGCAGCAGATGAGAGCTAGAAGTTGCATTTGACATCAGCTAGAAGAAGCTATCCTCTAGGTAGCCACTTTTGAGGTCCCAGCGAGTTTGGGATGCAGGAGGACGAAGGTGGTGTTATTTTTAGTGAATGAAAGCAAACTCAACATTCGAGTTTCCTCTCTTAGCTGACCCCACCCTGAAACCAGCTACTAGAGGAAGTCTTAGCTCTACTCAGAGGTGCGTGTCACTGCTTAATTACAAGCCTTCATTTGCAATCAAAGCTGCTGTGCAATAGGTATTGGCCAAAAGCAAGCATGCACAGCAGAAGACAACCTGAACTGCAGAGGACAGGCAGTGATAGGGACACGCTGTCTGGGGACAGGTCCCCAGAAGGCTGGGGCAGTTCAGCAGCCTGTGCTAAGCACAAGCCCGCTAACCTTTAGGAGCGGTTATGTGTACTGTGCATGTTTTAAATAGCTGAAGTTTCTCTCAGTCTTATTTTTAGCCTGCTAGATCTATATAGGGAACCCGGAGGGCTGCATATCAGTGAGGCATGTCCTGCTCTGGCAGGGGATGCTGGGGAGAGCTTGGGCATCATTAGACCAGTCTCTAGGATTACTTGTAACCCTGCCTGCAGGGCACGAGTGCCACAGGCATGTGAGCAACCACCTGTGGGCTTTAGCAGCTCACGGGAAGGTCCACGAGCACCCGCGTACTGGTGGCCTTTAGTTCGCATTTGCTTGGGAAAAGGACTGGAGCAGCACTGTGCTTTAGGCATGCACGTATGATCTTACAGCGTTCAAGCACTGTACCTGGTGCAAAGGAGAAAACAGCAAAACATTCCCCTGTAGATGCCACTGCTGTGACCAGCGAACGTCTTTTGTCAAAATACTGTGATAAAATGGTGACAGTCGGGAGGAAAGAGAGGCAGTATCCAAGGCCTGTGAATAAATGCCAAAAATTGCCATAACAACAAGTAAGGGAGAGGGAAACACCGATGAGAGAACACGTTAAGTCAGCTTTCCCAGTGGCGAGATTACAGTATCATTTCGGCCAACTCAGCAAGTCACCCTGGAAAAAAATCATTGGGGAAACCAGAATGTTATTTTTTTTAAATTGGAGTGGGGAAAAGAGAAAAAAAGAAAAATGAAAACAAGAGACCCAACCTCCCAAACCTGCTAGATAATTCCTTCTTTTCCCCAACAGTCAGCAGGGTCCATTTTGAGGACCTCTTCTGCTTAATGAGTTTGAGGCTATAGCAATTGCTCCCCTAAGCAAGGCAAGCTCCCGGCCGTGGATGTGAGCAGGACACCCAGGCCAGATTGGAGAGGGGGAAAAGTATCAGGGAAAAAAAAAAAAATAAAGGGAGAGGTTAGAGGATTTGACCCCGTGGACAGCTTTCATGTCCCCAGTGATCCCAGTCAATCAGAAGCAATCAGCACTAGCACCGTGGTCTGCAGGACCAAGCCCCAAGGTGTCCCCAGGGTGACACAGGGCAGAAAGCCAAGCCTTCAGCCCAGGTCATCACTTCTATGGGGAAGGGCAGCACAGCTCAGAGGGGGCAGCAGCATTTCTCAAGCAACCGCACTGTTGTGGGGCATAAAACCCACCATGGCCAGAGCTGCGCTTGCGGGAAGCCGCAGGAGCGAGCAAAGCATTTGGCAGGTACAGGAATAGGACGACTCACCAGAGATGACGCCGATGGTGACATACATGTCCACAACAGTGCGGGCGAAGGAGGCAGTGACCATGCCGGTGCTGATCAGCACCCCTCCAGCCATCACCACGAAGCGGTGGCCGAAGCGATTGCTGAGGACCGTTGACAGAGGAGCTGGATGGGTGGGAGAGGAAGAGAGCAGCAGTCAACACGCAAATCAACAACTTTACCAGCTACCATCTCCTTCAGCAGTGCTTCTCGTACCCCTGCCCAGGTCCCTGTGACATGCCTCCTCCCCTGCCAGTTGGCCTCACATAGCAGAGCATCACCCTGGAGCCATCCCTGGAGCACTGCAAAGCTCACGGCATTTAGGATGTGCTAAAAATCATCGGAAGAGACTAAGATGGGTGCATGGCAGCCTGGGACAAATCTGCAGCAGCATCCACAGACACCAGTGGATTTCAGTGATGCTCAAGTTATTTCCAGTCCTTTTCACTAGAGTTAGGTTTCAAAACTCTTTTTTTACACCCCTTGCTGATAAGCTAAGTGGCCAGGCCAGGATCAGCGACATGGACCACATCCCTGTACTACGCAGAAGGATGAGAGACAGGGCTCGGAGGGATTGCCAGGCTGAGACAGACATTTCTTGGTATTTCAAGAGCATGCGGCCTCTGGGCTTCATGGTTGTTATTTATAATGAAGCCATTAGAGACACAAAAAAAAAAATCACAGGTACCAGGTTCTCATGCGCTGAGTCAGCAGCACAACTACCCCTTGCACTCATGCTGAACACCTCTTACTCTTACCTGTGAAGGTCTGTACAAACACACATATGGATATTATCCAGGATATCCTACTGTTGGTTTCATCAAAGCTTTCCATCAGGTCATTAAAGAAGACACCAAATGATTTTATAATGCCGTACGTTAGAGCTTCCACAAAGAAGAAAGCAAAAGCAATTGTCCAACCCCATCCTCCGTCAGGCACTTTAGTATATACATTTGGAGCGGTGCACGGCATTTTTACAGCCTTGACAGTCATTTTTTAATCTGGAAAAGAGGGAAGAAAGAGCCAGGCATCAGTTTAAGATGAATTTTGCTGAAAGAGGCATGGCCTAGGAGCTGTAACATCACTAAGGCACCACTAGCCGGTCCCTGTGCTGCCGAGGGATTAAGTGCAAGAGTTGGGCTGAAGTTTCTGCCTTGGTCACCCCACCAGGCTTAATTCTGCTGGTGCCCTTTAAGCCCAGGACCAGAAACTCTCTACTCAGCACCCAGGCGAGCTGTTCTCATCAGCAAAACCCAGCGCCCGGGAGCTGTCATCTGTATTTCAGTGCGTGGGGGTGGATGAATGCAGTTCGTGAAAGATCCACCATGGGACCCAGCACGGGCTGGTGGAGCTGCAGAACTCCCCAGGAGCCCCTGTCCTCCCCGCCGCACCCTCCTGCCTGGCCCGAGGTGGCCAGTGACACCTTGGTGCCACCCGTTTGCTGCCGGGTCAGTCGATGATACAACCCACCATTGCACCCTGGAGTGTCCTACCCCCACCGAGTGGCCGCTGCCACTCAGGGTGACACTCGGGAGCCTGCCCGCTCCCCAAAATGGCTGCTCCAGGGCTGCCAAGCCCACAGTGCAACAGGGGGTGGGGACACCCCCACTGCCACCGCCTCGCCGTGCTGTCCCCCGCAGCCTTCGGGGTCACCGCCACCCCCCAGGG
Organism: Phalacrocorax carbo; assembly: GCF_963921805.1. Taxonomy (NCBI): domain Eukaryota; kingdom Metazoa; phylum Chordata; class Aves; order Suliformes; family Phalacrocoracidae; genus Phalacrocorax; species Phalacrocorax carbo. Next base: position 6,755,527 of record NC_087528.1, read on the forward strand.
TGGGAGGCAGCTGAAGCCCTAAGGGCTGCCGGGGGGCTGGAGGGGATTAGCCCATAGGGCACAGGGGGATCTCTTCAGCCCTGCTCGGCATCACCTGGGCGCTGTGGATGCACAGGGGCGGTTTTTGTCCTGTGCAGGGCTCCTCACCGAAGCCGAGCACCGCCACACCTGTGCGGGGGACAGTGCCGGGGTCAAGCCCTGGCGTTGGCTCCCAGCGGCCACCCCGGGAGGGGACCGTGAGGTGGCCGTGGGCTGCTGCCCCGGGCGCTGCTGGCCCCCCATCCCGTGGGCTGCCTCCAGCCCCACACCCACGGTGCCCCAGGCACAGTGTGAACCTGCGGCTCTTGCAGGCAGCACGTTTCCTCTCCACGCTGCCGTCCCCAGCAGCCACCAGGCATTTCCCTCCTCCATTTTATACTCCAGATCATCGGCACGACTTTCTCGGCAGAGGAAGCCCGAGCAGCTCCGGCAATGCTTCCCCATCCCACTGGGGAACTTCTCACGGAGGACCAGGCGAGTGCGTGCGCGTTCCCGGTGGCACCGGCACCCACCAGGGACCCGCGAGCGACCCACGGGAGCCTGGCCGGGGTGGGTGATGCAGGGGCCCACCCAAGGGGTCCCCTGAGCAGGGCAGGGGAGCCTCAGCACCCCGCCGATCCCTCTGCAGCGCTGCACGGTGGGTCAAGGCTGGTGTATGGCTTGAAGAAAACCCCTTGGGGGCTTTTCTGCCAAGGGATGGAGCGAGGCGTGGGCTCCAGCATCCCTCCGGTGGTGCCTCCGTCCTGGCTCTGCTGCAGCCGGCCGGGGGGCGCAGGCAGGACCACCGCCGTGTGCCCAGGCGGGAGTTGAGCCTCTGCCCAAAGTTTGTGGGAAGTGCCTGGATGCCCCCTCGAGAGAGGGGCACCGGGGCTGCGATGAATTCCTGTGTCACTGCACAAGGAATGGGGGGGGATTAGATTAGAAGAAAGCACGCTATTTAGAAGCGGGGGGAGAAGAAAGAAAAAACCCACAAACGTTGGCGCACGTTATGTACATTTAAAAAATAGATTGCGAATAGAGAAAGAAAAAAAAAAAAAGCCAGAGCTCGGGGGCCCGGCGTGCCCCCCCCCCCTCCCCTGCATCACTTTCCGAACATTTCAGACCTGATTTCTGCATCGCCACCGCCGCACCGGCTCCTCGGCGGGCGCCGGGGCCGCCGGCTAAAAATAAAGGGATGCGGAAAAGGGGAGGAGGGGTGCGCGTGGACGCAAAATTAAAAAAAAAAAAAAGAAAAAAGGCAGGAAAAATAAAAAAAAATTAATCTTAATTAAAAGAAAAAAAGCCAAACAAAGCCCCCCCCTCCCCCGGAGTCCCGGGCGGGAGCCCACTCACCGGGCGGCGCTGGGTGCTGCGGCGGGGCTAGGGGCTGCCCATGGCCGGGGCAGGGCGGGCGGGAGACCCTCGGCGGGGCGGCGGCGAGAGGAGGGGGCCCCGCTGCCCGCCGGCCTCCGGCCGCTGCTGCTCCCGCTGCCCGCGGCGGCGGCTGCTCTGCGCTCGCTCCCAGCCCTTATATACCGGCTGGAGCCGGTCTCCGCCGGCGGCTCCGCAGCGCCATGTGCGCGCCGGGCCCGGCTCGCCCCAGCGGCGGCGCCGGCTCCGCGTGTGCGGCGGAGGGGCGGTGCTGGCGGCGGGCACCGCGGCCCCCCTCCCCTCCCCGGGGCCGGCCCCGCTCCCGGCACCCCCGGCCGGCACCTGCCGGAGCGCTCCGGGCGCCCCCCCGGCTGCCTGCGGGCCCCGCGGGGGGCGGCCGGGCCGGGCCGGGAGCGGGGCCGGGCGCGGCAGGTCCCCGCCGGTTCGGCCGGGCCGGGGCCGGGGCCGCGCTGCGGGAGGGGGGGGGGGGGGGCGCTGCGCCCCGGGGGTCTCCGGGCGGAGGAGCGGGGGTAGAGCGGCGGCAGCAGCAAAAACTCTGCCGGTGCAAAGGAGGGAGAGCCCCCGCGTCGCCCCCGCATCGCCCCCGCCTTACTCCGTGCTGCCGGCGCTGCCCTCGGTGAGCGGCACCGGGAGCCGGTTTGGGTGTCCGTGTGCCCCCCGCCTTCCATGGTGGGCGCTCTGCGAGCCCGCTCCGCTTTGGTGCTGAAGTTTTGAAGCCCTTTGTTTGCACAAAAGGCCTCGATCCCCTCATGGGAAAGGGATGCGATGGTGCAAGTTGGGGTGTGAGCACAAGATAATCCCCACAGACTTCAGGCCCTTTGGGCAGCGTGGCCGGGATCCGGGTCGCCTGCCTCCTGCCTCGTCCCGCAGCAGCGGGGTGCAGTGCTGGGAGCATCCCGGGTTCGGGCTCGCAGTGGAGCAGGCGGCCACCGTCCCATTTGCCATGCGGGGCGCTGGGGTCGGGACGGGAGCAGCTGGGACGGAGCCGAGCACACGCCGAAGCCCTGTGCGCCATTTCTGAAGACACTAACGTGTGCCCGTCCCCTCTGTGCTCCAGCATTGTGGGCAGCGCGTGTTGCATTTTTAGGGGGAAACATCTCCCTTATGTTAAAAAGTAGCGATTTGTGAGTCAAACTGGAAGCAGGTGAGACCCACTCACCACCTACACGGATGGGGAAGGAAGGGAGCCGGGGGGTCAGACGTGTGTCACAGAGAGCACGGGACAGGAATCTTTCCCATGCCCAGCACTGCCTGTGAAAGGGGGATGGAACTAAAGTGATGAGCGCTTCAGGGTTTCCCCTAAATTTCCCTGAAATCAGTAAAAAAGAGGAAAAAATTGACAGCACTGCGTTTCGCAGCTCACTATGCCACTGCAGCCGCTGCGTCCTGGCACTGGCCTTGATGCGCTGGGAGCGGACGGATGCTGCTGGGGAGGTTTCAGAGCCTCGTGTCGTTCCTCGGAGCTCATGGGTGAGTGATTTTTGCCCACAGGGAATAGCAGAGGTCTGGGAGTGGGGCGGTGGCCGGACTCCTCCTCACCCACCCTCTCACACTGGCCAGGGACCCCATGGCAGTTCGCTGGGTTAAAGTAGAACCTGGCAATTCTGCTTCGTACCCCTGGAAAAACTACCCAGGTTGAAATGTTCCTTCAGTGCCTCAGCCGTCAGCAAGGGCTGCTGTGTTTGATTTGGCCCGAGTTCTTGGTTGGGTATATTTTTTGTCACAATGGGAGCTGCTAGAGAGGCGGCGCAGGTAAGGGTAGTGGGCAGCAGGGAGAAAACCCTGAAAACTTCCAACAAATCATGCAAATTATCCTGCTTTTGCTCAGTAACTTTGAGAAAGCTGCTGCTAATTTCTCATGGCAATGCTGGTCCGATGGCTGCTGCCTCCAGCAAGCCACTGATGCTCCTGTCCTTACAGGGAGGTTTCGGCAGCTTCCCCCCTCGCAGTCCCATCCTAAACCAGCTCAAATCCAGGCGCTGGGCCGCGGGGAGCGATGGGGACTGCACCCCGTGTGTCTGTGGGGAGCCCCATGTCGCCCTGTCCTACAGGAAACCCCTTCCTCTGAGGGGTTATGCCTTGCCCGGGTGCAGATAAAGGGTGACCACCTCGTCTGGCCTCAAAGAGCCGATATCCCGTTACACAAGCTTTTCCTTGAGAATGGGTCGCCCTCCCCAAGCTGTAATTCTTCCTGGCAGCGACAGTGCAAGTGGTTATGGGACAACAAAAGAGGTTTGTGCCTCCAGGGGAGAAATAAGAATGCAAATATCTTTGGCATGAAAAAACAAAGGCGATTTACTCCTTGGTATTTCTTGTCAGTACTTTGCATCTGTCTCTGCTTCACCTTCTCATTCCTTTCCTTTGGGCTTTCCAAGTGCAATAAGGCTTTGGGGAGAGATGGGGGCTGGAGGGGCCCCATAGGAGGGACGGGGCTGATCGCTGGTGGCTGCAGCCTCCCCGGCCCAGGGCTTTGCAGCTCTGCTCTGCAATGCTTTCTCGCCCATGTTGTTCGCTCACTTTGGGGGGATTTGCCCTGCTGCAGCCCTGCCTCGGAGGGTGCCTGGCCATGTCTTGCCGGGATGCTTTGCCCCAGCACATCCGTTGTGGGTTCGTCCCATGCCCGCCAGCGGCTTGCACCAGGACGTGCTTCTGTGTCTTCCTGGTGACTTCTGCACTGCTCCCAGCCTGAGTGCGTGGCCGGTGTTTGAGGCTCTGCAAACCATAGCGAAGGAGAGCACGCGTCCCGTCAGTAGGCATGAATCAGCCGGGAGCTGGAAAACAGGGCGGGCTGCAAACAGAAAGGGAGCGCGGGCCCCTGCTTTCTGCCGCCGGATGGGTCAGGGACTTCCAGTTCATTTATTCTGCTGGGGTTCGCCCAGCCCTGCTCGGCATGTGTAATGTTTTCTCTGAAAGACCTAGCAGTTAGATGGGTGAAAAACATTCTCCTGTCTCAGGAGCTGGCAGAAATCCTAGTAAATCTGCAGAAGTATGTTTTTGTCGGTGCTGCTTATTCTGCTAAGGGAACTAGTATAAACTATTCCAGCAGAAAACCTTTTCCTGGAATAAAGTCTTGACTCTGTTCAGAGCATTGTCAGGACAGTTGTACCGGGAATGGAGCTTTGCTGGTAAACATGTCGAGACCGAGGAGGCCTAACTGGGCAGACGCAGAGCTCGTGCACTCTCTGCCCCACGGACAAACCCCTCAAAAAGCAACTGCTGCCTTTGCTGTGCTCAAATCAGAAATAAAATCTATGGGTGGTTAGTTCGGAAATAAAACAAGGAATTTTTTTCTCCCCCCTGAAAGACTGGCTGGCCCTGCTGGGATATGCCACCATCCATCCCCTCCAGGCTGTGGCTGGGCATCCCCCGGTGGGGTCGGGGTCAGTGCCATGAGCCACGCAGTGGGGGCACGTCCCCGTGCTGTGTCACTCCCCGTCCTGCGTCACTTGGCAGCCGGGGGGTCAGCACACAGCTCGAGCGATCGCTTTTGCTTGTCTGCCTCAGTTTCCCTGACCCCTGCTGGCACAAAGGGTGCTGGTGGCAGCCCCCGGGGGGGCCCTGGGATAGCAGTGGGTGCCTGCTCTGGTTTGAATGTCTCATCCCCTGCTGTGTCCTTATCTCCCTGCTCCTTGCAGCCAGGACAGGGGTGCCTGCTGGGGCTTTTTGCAGGAGAGCAGGGCCGCCGGCATGGCTTTGGGCCGGCGATCAGAGCTGTGACACCCCAGGCAGGGTGCAAGCCCTGGGTGCTGGCAGGGGGACGGCTTGGCGCAGCCGGCACAGCCGGGTACGCTTCAAAGGCCGGCAGGTTTTTCTGGGCTCCAGCTGCTGCTTTGCTCTCCAGGCAGGCGTGAAAATGTGAAAGAATGTGAAAAATGTGAAAATGATCGTGCTGGCCCCAAGATTTGTAAACTTCTGGTTAATGTGTAATAAATACATGACAGATACTCCCAGCGCTGGGCGGCCGCTCAGTGGTGGTACAGCCAGCAGTGGCATCCCCAAGCCGAGGAGGCATCTCCCCTGCCCTGGGGCCAGCCCCAGGGTGTCCTGAACAGCCCTCTTTGGAGAGGCTTTGGGGCTTTTCTAAACTGGTTTATCTGGTTTCGACTTATCCCTCGTCTTTTTGTGAACTGCCTCGTCTGGCTTGCAAAAATGCACTTTATTTCATTTGTTTCATTCTTCCCTGGTACAAGGTGCATGCTGTGAAGCCCGGGTACACAGCGTCCGGTCCAAGCAATGCCTGTGCTCGCAGCGCGGCGCGGCGAGGAGCGTGGTGCTGGTTCTCCAGAGGCCTTGGTTCCCAGGTGTGTTTCTGCCCAGGTGGCTCATCGGGCTGTAACCACCAGTCCGTGTTTCCTGCTTGGCACAAAGTGAGGTGCTGCAACAGCCATGTTCCCACCGTAGTCGGTCTGGGGCAATCTCTTATGAGTCACTTGTTTTTTTTGCAAAAATAGCTAAAAGGTAGTCCTTCAGCTCTCTATGGGTCCAACTGTAGCAAAGCTGTAGAGGAACAGAGATGCTGCTGAAGCACAGGTCCTGGTGCGGTGGTGAGTGGGGACCAGGGTTCGCCCCAGGGAGGCTCCTCGCGACAGCCCTGGCACCGCTGGAGGATGTGCACAGTGTGTTGCAGGGGCAGAGCCCAGACTCGCCCGGGAATTTGAGATGAAAAGGGCCGGAGAGGCACCTCTGCCAAGGAGCTCGGAGGAGAGCAGGCTGGAGTTGATGCCAAGGGGCGGCTTCATGCTCTGCCGGGGTTTGGACCTGCTGTGGATGAGGATGGTTCTGCAGGAGCATGGCAAGGAGCCGCGCCGGTGCGTCCCACCTTCCATGGGCCGTGTTCCACCTCTCCCTCAAATGGCCTCTGAGCATCAGAGATCAAGAAGTTTCCTCTGACACTAATGCATAAATTTCTGCCCTGGATGACTTTCCCCTGTAATTTAGAGAGACGAGAGTGTCCTTTGAAAATGGTTTTGATTGTTTTTGTTAGCCATGTCATCCTGGCATCCCTCCCCAAAGTAAATGGGAAGGACAGAGGTTTGTGGGTGAGTGTGGGTTCGGCTCTCTTGGGTTTTGCTCAGTTTTTCTGAGAGGCTGCAGGTGCTGACAGGGGTCCCTGGTGCACACTGCGTGGTGCAGGGCCACCCCTGGGGACGGGATGGGGTCCAGCATGGTGCTGCATGGAGGATGCTCGGAGAGGCTGGGGCTTGGCGTGGGGACCCCACTCAGCCTGGCGAAGGGGCTTGGGAGCTGCTGGATGCCGGCAAAGGTGCCGGAGGGTAGGGTTATGTGGTGTGGCTTCCTGGAAAGGGTGAGCACCTCCCACTTTAGACACAGCTCAGCTGGGATGGTTACGTGGGTAACCATCAGCTGAACTTTGTCACTTTATTTTTCCCTTAAAATCAATTCCAGTGCTGGGCGATTTCCTGCTTCATACCCTGCGGAGAGCCCTGGCCAGAGGGCTGAGATGGGGCTGAGGTCACCCTGGGCCATGCCTGGCTTAATCCATCCTGTTCCTATGAAGCTGGTGGCTCCATTCCATGCTTTCCTCAGTCCAACCGGGCTCAGCCCCTTCGTGGTGGTGTTGGAACAAAGCAGGGCTGCTCCTTTCAAGCTCCTTTCAAGCTCCCTTCCCCAAAGAAACCCCAAGGACTTTCCAAAGAAATTGCAAAGGGAAATTTTAATGGGAAAATTAAGCAATTTAGGCACTGTCAAACATGTCCACATACCTAATCTCGATTCTTCTTGCTGTTTGGCAGTTCAGGGCATGAGGGATGAGCTGTGGGTTTGCAGTTAGGTTTGTAGAACAGGAGCCAGGCTCATTTGCTCTTTGTTCGGGCAGGGCTATGCAGCCTCTCCCGTGGCTCAGCCCTCTCCCGCAGCTGAGCCCACTGACCCACCACATCCCACCCCATTAATTCACATACCGACAGCTTCGAGGCCCTTGGTAGGAAGTTTTTAAATTGATGCTCTGGGCTATGAATTATGAATGGAGTCACATCCCTGATCGCTGCAGTGCTACGCCGACAGTCCTGAAGCTGCTGATCAGAGCGACAGCCCAAAGCTTTTAAGATGTGAACAGCAAAAACTGGGAATAATTTGCTTTGCCAGCTGCAAATCTCTTGGCCTACAGATGGGGCTCATTGTATTCCCTCTCCTGCCTCCTGTTACTTTCTCTTTTGTTTTCCAATATTCCCTTCTCTGCTCACCCTCCTGGTTTGTCTTTGTGGATGCTGTCCTGCTTGGCTGTGTTGACCATCCCATGGGAGCTGCATCCTCTGTGGTGTGCTCCTCCGCCAAGGCTGCTGGTGCCAACTAGGGACATCTGCCACAGCGCTGGTCCCGGCTGGGTCCCACTGGGTCCTGGCCATCCCCACGCAGGCACAGGTCCCCACACCATCCCCACGGCCGGTGCCGAGGGCTCGGCAGGGCTTTGGCAAATGTCTGCAGCTTCATCTCCCTTTGACCATAACTTTGTGCTGAAAATGCTGTGTTTCACAGCTTCATCTCTGCCATCGGTCTTTGAGTGTTTGTCCTTCTCCACCACTGGAGGCCAAATCCAGCCCTAAGCAACCTATGTGCTTAATCCTGTAAGCCCGGGTATTTCTGGGGCTTATTGCCTTCTGGGTTTGCCTGAATTCCTGCATTCTTACCTCCAGGAGCAGCTCCCTCCTGGTGCCCGATGGCTGGCAGCGGGGCTGCTGCCCGCACGGGCTGTGCTGCTCTGGCCCACCGGCAGCAGCGGGGCAGCATGAACAGTACTAAATTTAAAGAATGAGCTTTAGAAACTTCTCAATTTTTGCAAATGAAGGGAAGGGCCTGCACATTCCCCCCACTCCCCAAGTGCTGTGCACCCTACAGTGCCCTGGAGGGAGGGAGCAGCGCTGCTCCCCAGGGATGACAGCACTGCGGGAAGCCGTCCCAGCCCAAGCGATGGATGTGGGAAAGGGGCGCTTGTTTCCAGTCCTGCCCCGTTGAGCCGTCGTGAGCCAGGCAGAAAAAAATACAACTTCAGAGGCAAAGTCTTGGCGTCTGGATAAGCCGTTCTGCTCCGGGCAGGGGTGCAGGAGGGCTCCAGCAGGTCCTGATTGTGTCTTGTTTCTCTTGCACAGGGGATGCTGTAGCTGTGCAAGGTGAAGGACAGACCGACAGTTGCTGGCAGAGCCACGGCAGTTATTCATCTGCCTGAAGTGAGGGCGGCAAGCACTTTGACGAGCTGAGGAGCGTGGTCTGCAGGGGAAGAGCCATTTGTCGGACACGAACATCCCCCCAGCTGCAGTGAGGGGAGAGGAGCCGCTGCTGCAGATCGAGCACACTTCTGGAGGGAAAAATACTGCTTTGGTTTGGTGTCTAATTAGATATTTACCAGGAAGGAAGGAAAGTTAAAAATAGGGTGACAGTGACTTCAAAGGGTGTTTTTGACTTCTAAGAATAACACCTTTGCTGGCACCGATTTCAGGAATATCAGCAGTGCCTGGGTGTGAAAGACGGAGACGTTGCAGCTCAGTCAGTAGCCAAGGGAGCAATCCCGGACCTGCTGGCCCCTGGCCCGGCCTCACGGGAGCAGCTGAGGAGGGGACGTTTGCATCGCTGCAAGGGCCTGTGGAGAGCCCAACTGCACCCGTGGGGACGCAGCAGAGGGAGTCTGGGGAAGGCAAAGCCACCGGTGCCCCGGTGTGGGTGGGAGGCGATGTGTGGCACCATGGGCACCCCCTCCCCATGGGCGGTGCTGCTGCTCGCCGTGGCGCTGGTGGGGCTCTCGGCTCCCCGAGCAGCGTACGGGCAGCCCAACTTCATTGTCATCCTGGCAGATGATGTGGGCTGGGGGGATCTGGGGGCCAACTGGGCAGAGACGAAGGAGACCCCGCATTTGGACGAGTTGGCAGCCGAAGGGATGAGGTAATGTTTGTCCCCCCTCCCTGGCCCTCTGCAAGCATCCCAAGTTACTCTGCCCCACAGCAAAGGGGGTTTCCTCCTGTGACAACTGGCAGGTGAAGGGGGTTTCACTAATGTGGTTTGGGTGCGTGTGGGGGGCAGCCAGAGCCTGATACCATGGGGTGCAGGTCCATCCATCCCCTCTGGGACCTGTGAGCTTCAGCCCCTGTTCCAGACCCTCATCCCCAGGGCAGAAGGGGACAAATGTAGGGGAGGAGGGAGGGATGGGGCGGTGTTAGACCACGCAGGGGCTTGTGAGTGAAGGGTCCTTTCATTTTCTAGATTTGTGGATTTCCACTCAGCTGCCTCCACTTGCTCGCCGTCCCGCGCCTCTCTGCTCACAGGGCGTCTCGGCGTGCGCAACGGGGTGACCCACAACTTCGCCGTCACGTCGGTCGGCGGCCTCCCTCTGAACGAGACCACCCTGGCCGAGGTCCTGCACGGGGCTGGGTACAGCACTGGGGCTATAGGTAACGCCCGCCGTACCGAGGGGCATCTGGGGTGGGGAGATGGCAGTGGGGGGAGACGGCAGTGCCCATGTCCGACCCTCCGGAGGAGGTAGTTAGGCGAAACGCTGGCAATTAAAGGAAAATCTGAAAGATCACATGGGATAGATTTTGCACTTGCCCCTTGGATTTTGAAATCCCAAGCTTAAAATCTTCATTTTCAAACATATGATATTGCCTGAAATTCAGGCCTTCTCCAGTTCTCCATCTAAGCTCCAGTTGCTTCACCTAACAAGAAATATGCTGCGTTTTCCGTAGCAAACATGACTGCTCACAGCAGCTCTGCCCTCCCACATCCCACACCAGCGTGATGCCACTGATGCCGCTGGCGGCACAGCGCCAGCATGGTTGGCGCCCCTGGCCCCGTGGCTTTGGGCATCCTCCCGTCACCGTGGGTCCCCCTGCCTGCGCAAGCCCCAGCTGGTAGCGAGCCCTTTGCACCTTCAGCTCCTGCCGCTTGCAGAAAAGCCCTTGGTTTCTCCTTTCCCCCTTAGATTTTGCAGTTCTCCCTCTCAGATCTACGCATTTGGTGGGAGCAGGCATATGCCAGAGGTCAGAGGATGAAGCTGGTTGTTCGGGAGGGGTTAGAAAATCATCTCCTCTTAACACAAATGCACGAAAGAGCCTTTTAAGGCTGGAGACGGTCGATTTGCACAGACACAAGATACCCTATCATTTTTTCTAAGTTTCTGCAAAAAAAAGTAATTCTGGAGATGTGGCCAGCACAAAAAAGTAGCCTTTCTTTTTGCTAGATTAAAGCCCCCAGCACTGCAGGTGCCTCATCGGTGACGGCTGACAGCGACCGTAGCTGCATTAACCTCTGAAATGATGTTCTGTGGCTTCCGCACAGGCAAGTGGCACCTGGGACACCACGGCCACCATCACCCCAGCTTCCGCGGTAAGGGCTGCACCGGCGGGGACGAGCCGAGCATCCCACGGCTGCCTTGTTCCCACCAACACCCTCGCTTGCCCCTCAGGCTTCGACTATTACTTCGGGATCCCCTACAGCCACGACATGGGCTGCACGGACACCCCCGGATACAACGTGCCGCCCTGCCCTCCCTGCCCGCGGCACGGCGCGGCTGCCAGGTATGGGGGTGTGCGGGGGGGTTCAAGTGCTGGCACTGGGAGGTTGGTATTTGCACTGGCGTCCCCAGCCCCAAGAGCTGCCCTTTGCTGTGGTCACCTCCACTTATGCTCCGTGCACCTGTTTTTTCCCCTTGTGCACCCCACAGCAGGGCACAGGTCTGGGAGGTGGGTTGGTCCCCAAGCACCCTGTGCTATGGGGACATTGGCATCGTCCTCTTTCCACTTCCCTCCTCGGCTGCACCTTTCTGCTAAGCCAGGAGAACAGCCAGGCTCTGTGCCTGCTGCCACACCGGTCCCCTCTCCAGTGACAAGCATGGGGTGGCTTCTTCTCGGCAGGGTGGCAAGAAAGGACTGTTACACGGAGGTGGCCCTTCCTCTCTTCGAGAATGTCACCATTGTCCAACAGCCTGCCAACCTCAGCAGCCTGGCGGGGCGCTACGCGGAGGAGGCAGAGCGCTTCATCCAGCGGGCGAGGTGAGATGCCACCCTGTACCCTTCACCGAGAGAGCTGTCACTGCAAGCGTCTTCTGCTCATGCTGCGGGGTGTCCCCAGGGCTGCTTGCCCTGGGCTGCAGAGCCTGAGGGGTTTCATGGCTGCTTCCCACCACAGCTCCTTTTCCCTTGAGCTCTGCCATGTGTCAGAGCTGGATCTGGGCCTGCGTGGCTCAGGCCGTGCGCATCCCACGGCAGATGCTGCAGGGCAGACAAAGCCGAGCAGCTCCAGCTGGGAGCCCAGCATGTGCCTGGGGAGGCTGGCGTTGGTGTGGTGCCAGGGCGGACATGTGTTGCGCCGCAGTTCTTGGGGAGCGGATCTGGGGTCTCTGTGGCTTGGTTTCCCAGCCTGCTGCAGGAGGGGGAAGCCACTGAGGCGGTCACCAGTGTTCTGCTGGGCTCACACTGGAAGCCTTGTGGTGTGTCTCCTCTAAAGGGACTGTGTGTGTTTAAAGCCACCAAGGAAGGTCAAAGCCTTTGAGTTGGGCTGTGCCTCCTTCCCGGGGGTAATGTGCAGTGAGATCCCGGCTAGCAGGGATGGGAGGGAGGGAAATGCTGCCATCCCCGTCTTCCGTCCCTCCATCTCTGCGGTGGCACAGGCCGAGGTGGCAGCAGGGTGGCTCTGCCGGGCAGTGGTGGTGCCTCTGTGAGTGGGAGATGCTGGCGGGGGCGTGGGAGCTGGCGCTGGATGGGTGCCCATGGCAGATCTGGTGGTGGGACCAGAACAGCACCCAGAGGTATTTAAATCCACCCTGTATGTGGGATTTAATCCATTTTGAGAAGAAAGCACTCCGAGATCCCTGGCCTTTGGGGTCTGCCTTCCCCAGCCGCATGGGGACACGAGGAGCCCAGGCATGCTCTTCCCCAAGGAACAAAGCGGCTCCTCTGAGACAACGACCCCAAAGCCCTGCTGATGGGTTGTGTAATTTTAATCCCTATTATCTGCGGATTATGAGCTGTGACTTTGCAAAATGCCTCCCTGCAGAGCGAGGAGGGGAAGCGATGCCGGGCAGCCGTGTCAGAGCCCATCCTGTGCCTGCTTGCGGGGATAACACAGACCTGGGGAAGGGCCACGGTGGGGGGGGTCCTGCAGGCCTGTTTGTATAACGGGGGCAAACAAAGGGCTGGGCAGGGAGCAGCCTGCTGGGAAATGGTTCCCTTTCAGCCTGGGTACCATTTTGCTTGCACAATGCCTATAGCATGATACCTCTCCCCTTTGGGTACCAAGAATCGGCCGCAGCGTGGCCTGGCTGCGAGGTCAGGATGCGTGCCTGTAACGGGGCTGGAGAGTAGCTGAGCCCCGGGCTGCCGGGCAGCAGCGGTCCCTCCTCCCGCGCAGACCCCCACCCCTCCGGCTGCAAGGCTGAGAGACCAAACGGGTGAGCTCCGGGTTAACAGGAAAACCCTTTAAACTCCCGATAGTATTTTGGGGTTATCTGTGTTCATGGAGAACAGGATTAAGCAGGTGCCTGCCTTTTCTCTCCTCCTCTTTGATGGCTTATTCCAGTTTTCCTCTGCCTGAGTCATTCATTATGGGGCAACAAAAGAACACCGGATCTGTCATCTCAGTGTTTTTTTAACCAGTTGTGTCAAGGTTGAGCAATTCATGGCAGTGAGACTTGGCTCTGCTCAGGACACTTAGAGCATGGTGAACATGGGAGCAAAAGTCAGGGACGTTTGTCTTAAGTTATTGATTAAATGTTTGCTCAATATTCAGGAGAATTCTGAAATGTCGATGTGAAAAGCAAACAGGAACACCGTGATCATGAGTCCGTCTGGATGCTGGAGTCCACCTGGTGCTCCCTGGTGGGATGCGAGCTGGGGAAAGCAGCTTTCCCTGCTCCAGGGTCTCTGGCACCCCAAGGGGAGAGGTGCTGTGTAGCCTTTTACAGTGGCGGTTTGTAAGGGGCACATCGGCACCCCCTGACCGCCGGTGTTTTGCAGGGGCTGGGCAGGGTGCCGGGGGACACAGCCCTTTACGGGGCTCCAGTGCTGCTGGGAAAGGATGCGGCAGCTCCAGGCGGGATAGGATTTACTCATTTTCCATCCCCAGGTGGGTGACGAGTAAAGGAAGGAAGTGCCAAAACGCACGTCGGAGGGGCCCTGACAGCTTTCGGGAGGCAGTGATGGGGCAGCCGGGGCCAGGTGCGTGCGCGGGCTGGGGCACGTCCCTGGGATCCGGCCCCTCCCCGCTGCTCGCCATCCCACCCTTCCCCTCCGAGGTCCCTGAGGAAGAGCGGGCCTCGTTGGAGGAGATAAATATAGCTGTAAACAAGAAAACAGGACGTGTCCTCTGATGATTTAAAAGCAAACAGGCAGTGGGGCAGCGCGCGGCGAACGAACGTGCCGCGCTCCTTGTCCTGGGCTGCTCGGCAGCACCGAGGCCGTGCTCAGGGTCAGCGTGGGTGTCCTTCTGCTGCTCATCCTCTGCTCAAATCACTGGTGGAGGCTGAGTGCTGGCTGGGGAGCGGGAGAAAGGGCCAGAATGGGCCCCGTGAGAGAGGGGATGGAGGCGGGAGTGTGCCAGGGGTGCGCCGACGCAGGGCATTTGGCTGGCGGCTGGCACGCCGTTGGAGATGGAGAAAGGGCCGAGCCTGTCTGAAATGGGAGGACAGTGGACAACAGGGAGAGGTTTAAGCAGGAGCAGGGGAGAAGTGGGGCATGCTGGACCAAGCATGCCCCCTGCAAGGGGAGCGAGTGCCCGGAGGGTTTGCAGCCAGCCGATGCACACAGGGTATTTTTCCCCCCGGGAGCTGCGGCAGAGGCAGGGTTGGCTGCAGGGCTCCCAGAAGGAAGGGCCACTGTTCTGTGTCCCCTGGCTAAGCAGTGCCACTGCCACAGTGACCTCCTGCTGCCGCCTTCCCCTTCCCCGACCTGGCTGAACGCTCTCCCCCTCTTCCCTGCACAGAGAGAGCGGACGCCCCTTCTTCCTCTACCTGGCGCTGGCCCACATGCACGTCCCGCTGGAGGTGCCCCCACTGCCCCCAACCTTGAGCAGGGGCATCTACGGAGCCTCCCTGAGCGAGATGGATGCCCTGGTGGGACAGATAAAGCGGGTCGCCGACAGCCACGGAAAGGGCAACACGCTCCTTTGGTTCGCAGGTACAGCAGGAAAAGCGGCTGCGGTGGCTGGGGGCGATGCCAGCGGCTGCACCGGCACCAGCCCGGGGTGTGGGTGGGTGGCAGGGGGCAGGGCCTGTCTGTCCCCTGCCCTCGATGCTCCCAGCTGCTCTGTGGATGGGGAGCGATCAGCAGGCACAGCCTGATGTGCCCAGGGCTGTCACATCACGGGGACTGGGGTCCCAGGCTGCTGCAGCCTCTCAGCTGGGTGCCCACCCCACCACCCCCCTTTGGCCGGAGTGCTGAACTGGCAGGGCCGTGCCTAATTATACTGCAAATCCTCATTCATTAAGAAGCCCAAATCCGCTCTTGCTGAGCAGCCTTCCTAATGAGGATGTCTTGCTCCTGACGACAGGAACTGCTCCGCTGCTCATTAACGCCCAGAGCTGGTGGCAGCCATCCCCGCCCTGTGCCCCAGCTCTGCTCCGGCCCCTCACCAGGGACTTGAGCAGCCCCGGCCCTTGAAAATAAACTTTTAGAAATAAAAATAAATAAACCCGCTGCTCTTGCTAATGTGGGAAAGCATCACAGGGATGGGAAGGAGGGATGGAGGGGGTCGCTTTCCTTGCTCGCCCCCCATTGCAGAAGTGCACCCTGGTCCTGGTGTTGCTCATGGGGATGTTTCTTTCTCTGGCAGGTGACAATGGCCCCTGGGCACAGAAGTGCGAGCTGGCGGGGCGCCTGGGGCCCTTCGTGGGGGCCTGGCAGAGGCTGCGAGGTAACCTGGCAGTGGGGGGGGTCTCCCTGTTCCCTCGAGTGCAGGGGGGGCTGCTCCACAAAGCCCTTCATTGCCCATCAAGGGGAACACGGGGAGCATTTCACCCCCAGCCTTTCTGCTGGCCGCTGCCCTGGGCTGAGTTGCTTTGAAGTCACCCCAGAATAAGTTTTTACTTTCAAGCAGTCAAGTTTTCCCCTAAAACCGCTGCTGGGGGGAGCTGGGGCCCCCCCGGTGTCTGTTACCCCAGAGCTTGAGGTGAGTGGCTGCTGGTTTTGGAGGTGGGATGCTCTCACCACCCAAGCACCAGGGCCATCGGCTCCAGCAGGGTCTTGCAGTCCCCAGCCCCATCCCCCCGGAGGGGAGTGCCCGGCAGCCTTCCCAGCGCTGTGGGGCTTTGCTTTTCTTTCTCTCCACCGTTTTGTTGTTTGTTGGGGTTTTGTTTTTTTTTTTTTCTGCCTTTCCTCCTTTTCCGGCCAAGCCATCTGCTTGGTGGGTTTATTTCAGCCGGAGCGGCCAGAAGCATGCATGAGTCAGGCATTTCCCACTTCTGCTTGTATTACGCAGTGTAAACGCGCGCCGGGCTCGGTTCCCCTCTTTGCTTGGGTCAGCGGGGAGGGAGCGGCGGTGGAGGGGCCGCGGGCGGCAGCGCCTCTTTCCTCCTCCGCTTCCTGACACCCAGGCGATGCAACCATGGCCGCTTCCCTGGGCAAATCTGCCGCTGGGCTGGCTCGGTTTCCCATTCCCAGAGCCCTTCCTTCAGCTGGCCCCGGGATGAAATCGTAACCTTAATTTGTTGTTTTTTTTTTTAGTAAACAAACCCTGCTGACGACCTGGGTTGCTCTTAAGCAACCGACAGTCACAAGCTGGAGCAGATGGTACAGGCAGTCCAGTGTTCAGGAACAAAGCTAGGAAAACACAGCCCCTTTCCAGCCTCTCACTGCCCTGTGAAAACACCCCGAGCCCCCGCTATCACGGGAGGCTGGGGAAGAGGTCAGGCTGGCAGGGCTCTGGGAGCTGGCTGTAAATACCGGCCGGGAAGGATGACTTCTGAAATCCTTTGGCTGGCTGTTGCATGGATGTTTTGAAAGCCAGCCCAGTGTTACTGTCTGCTGTTACTGGTCTAACGCTGCAAACACCTGCCTGTGCGGGTGCTGGGAGGGTGGGATTCTCGGCCATACCATCCCAGGGGTGTCATCCCCCAGCGGGGAAAAGCCCTTTGAGGAGCAGAAGGGCAGGGGAGGACAGGCTGCTCAGGACTCTATACGTTTCACATAGCTTGGCGTTTCCTTTTAGGGTCCAACCCAAATTCCAGGGATGTTTTCCATTGCTTTCGGGTGGTCACTGGAGTCGGTCCTCCCTGGGCAAGAGCAGCACATCCGTGCGTGCTGCCCCCCTTCTCTGGCTGAGGAGCTTCCCCCAGCCCCCAGCCCAAACCCGTCTCCCACCTCTGGGCCAAGAGCCCAGCAAGGGGTGCCGGAGTGGAGATAAGTATTTTGGGGATGTGCTGCTGCCCATGTTTTGAGGCAGGAGTGAGAGGCTCCAGACCTCGTATACCCATGCTGAGGATGTGCTGTGCATGGCAGGAGGGGGGCTGGGGGTTATATCCCAGCATGGGAATGCTCAGTACAGCTTTCTTGGGAAGCCGTGGCCTCCACAGTCCCCACAGCAGCAGGGCTGCATCATCCCTGCTCTGGACAAAAATCCCTGGTTGGTTTTGGGGTGTTTCAGCCCCATTTACTGCCCAAAGCATTAATGTGAGCTCATTCATGGGCAGCCCTGGTGTCCTGCCCAGCCAGAGGTACTTGGGTGGCTGGAGGGAAATACCCACCCGATGTCCTCCTGGAGACTCCCAGCCATGCACGGAAAAGCCCTTGAAATACAGCTGCCTTGTCAGGAGGACAATTTACTTAATATATGTGCAGAGAAGGGGATTGATATTGATTGCTAGAATTGCTATAATTTCCTAGGGCATCCGAAGGCAGGGGAGGCACCTTGCTTAAGCTGTTCGTGATGCATGTTGGAAGCGCTGTTATGTTTCCAGCAGCCACAAGAGTGGACTATTCCTCATGCCACCGACACCGTGGCATCTGTGCCGTATGTGTCCTCCTCCACTCTGGTGGTGTGGGTACGGCAGCATCGCTCGGGAGTGCAGGATCAGCCCAGGTGCCTGTAGCATCAGGTGGTGACTCCCAGAGAGGCCAGGCTGGGATGGGGACCAGTGCAAGGACACAGAAGAGCACGGGGCGGCTGTGCCGCAGCAAGGACGTCGCCTCTTTCTTGGCTCTGCCCGGAGGAAATGGCTTTGGGCGAGTGCGGTTGCCATGTGCACGCTGAAAGGCGGGTGGACAAAGGCTTCGCCTGGGAAGTTTGCTCAGTGAATCAGGGTGGGATTTTCTGTTTGCCCCATTCCCAGCCCCTTCCCCCCCAGCTGCCTGGGGCCCTTTGGGCTACAGCCAAAGCAGAGGCTCTCTAATGCCCTTCCACCCGTTTCAATGCTCAGCATCCCCATTTCAGTGCTCAGCATCC
This sequence comes from Phalacrocorax carbo, assembly GCF_963921805.1. NCBI lineage: Eukaryota > Metazoa > Chordata > Aves > Suliformes > Phalacrocoracidae > Phalacrocorax > Phalacrocorax carbo. The sequence goes on from NC_087528.1 coordinate 6,773,317, forward strand.
CAGGCAGAGAAAGGGACTGGGCAGCTTCCCTGGGCCATGCATCTCAAACCCAAAGGAAGAGCAGGGACGTTTTGGGCCGTGTCAGGGAAACAAGTGAACAGGTTAATTAGCTGGCAGGAGGGTTATCAGCAGGATGGTGTTTTTAATGAAGCGGTTTCCAGCAGGCTGGGGGGCTGTTGGTGCTTTACCACATGGAGGGCAGCAGCCCGCCTGCACGGGGCCATTCGCAGCCCCTGGCATAAATTCCTGCATTTCCTGCCAGCTCCATGTTCTTGCCCAACATCAAAAGTGGATGGAAATGTGGCAGCTCCAGCAGCCGGCTGTGTTTCTCATTGCTCACTGGAGCCGAGGGGAAGCACAAGGCTGTGCCAAACTGAATCCCCTTTCTTTTCCCTTTCCCTATTTCTTTTAAAAACTCCTGTAAATCTTCTCCCTCCCCTGACTCAGCTCCCTCTCCGGTGAAATTATCCTCCTTTAGGGTCATTGACTCCATCTCTGCCTTTGAGTAGTTCCTTTCCCAGGGAAATGCCAGGGTCGGGAGGTTTCCCCATCAATGCGGAGCTCGTGGGCAGTAGGATGCCAAGCGCTGCCGTTTTCTCTTGCAGGTGGGAGCTCGGCAAAGCAAACGACGTGGGAAGGAGGGCACCGCGTGCCGGCGCTGGCGTATTGGCCCGGCCGCATCCCTGCCAAGAGGACAAGCCACGCTCTGCTCAGGTAGGAGCCCGGCCGGATCGCATCAGGGAGCGGGGCAGCCCCTTGGCCTCTGTTTGGAAGGAGCCACCGTCCCCATGCTGGGACCCAGGTGATGATCTGGATTTTGGCAGCAGCAGCTGCCTGCGCTGGTTATTGCCTGCCTTGTGCCAGACTCTGTACTTTTGCCCTCTCCCAAGCCCGTAAGACTTAATGCTTCAGCAAAGAGGAGTTGAAAGAGCTTTTTGTGAGGCTTGTGGATTGGCGTTAGCAGCCGCCGGGCTCAGCGTGCCTCCTGGCCGCGGTGGCTGAGTGCCTCCCGATAATTAAAAGATGACGATGTTCTCTCTCTCCACCAAGAAGCAGGCTTAGGCTTTGTGGTTCGTGAATGGCTTTATGTGGAGGAGGGTGCGGTTGTGGGAAATGCTGGCTGGAGAGATGGCGCTTGCAACCAGCACAGGATGCGGCCGGGCTGGAAGGTAGCGAGCGGCTTTTGCCGTTTCCTGCGAGAGTGGAGGGGAAGGGCTGCTGCCTCCTGCTCCTCGCCTCGCCACGGAGCGCTGCTCTGCGGGGGGCGGCGCGGAGGGGTCCTCCATGCAGCGGTACGGCGCCTCTGCGTGCAGCGCTTGCAGCGCTCCCTGCAGCGCTTGCAGCGCTCCCTGCAGCACTTGCAGCGCTCCCTTGCAGCACTTGCACCTCTCCATGCAGCGCTTGCAGCGCTCCCTTGCAGCACTTGCAGTGCTCCCTGCAGCGCTTGCAGCGCTCCCTTGCAGCACTTGCACCTCTCCCTGCAGCGCTTGCAGCGCTCCCTTGCAGCACTTGCACCTCTCCATGCAGCGCTTGCCACTCTCCCTTGCAGCAGTTGCACCTCTCCCTGCAGCGCTTGCAGCGCTCCCTTGCAGTAGTTGCACCTCTCCATGCAGCGCTTGCCGCTCTCCCTTGCAGCAGTTGCACCTCTCCCTGCAGCGCTTGCAGCGCTCCCTTGCAGCACTTGCACCTCTCCCTGCAGCGCTTGCAGCGCTCCCTTGCAGCACTTGCACCTCTCCATGCAGCGCTTGCCACTCTCCCTTGCAGCAGTTGCACCTCTCCCTGCAGCGCTTGCAGCGCTCCCTTGCAGCAGTTGCACCTCTCCATGCAGCGCTTGCCACTCTCCCTTGCAGCAGTTGCACCCCTCTTTACAGCCCTCCTTTGCAGCAATTGCACCTCTCCATGCAGCACTTGCAGCTCTCCCTTGCAGCAATTGCACCCCTCTTTACAGCCCTCCTTTGCAGCAAATGCAGTGCGGGGGGCACAGCCTGGGCTGGGGGCAGCGTGGTGGGATGCCTCGTCCCCTTTTGTCCCTTGAAGCGCATGATGGTGGAGGTCAGGGTGGTGGGGCCAGGGGCATTGCTGGGCATTGGGAAAGAACGTCCCAGCTGCTGGAAGCAGGTTCTGACTGGTGGGCCCGGGGCAGGTGTTGGGTGTTTCTAAGGCCCATGAGATAAGCTGGAGTCACTTACTCCTTACATGGCCTGAGGGCAGCTCTGGGGGCTGCATTTTTGCAAGCAGAGGAAGGTGTGAGTCATAAGCTGGATCACCGACAACTGGCAGAAGGGATGGGGCGCACGCAGCTCCCCTTGGGTTTCACCTCCAAACCCTTCCCCTCCGCGGGTGGGTGATGGGCCAACCACTGGGACAGCGGGCAGAGCTGCCAGCCCGCCCGCAGCGGGTCGGCCAGGGCAGGGCAGGGCAGGATCGGTGCCATCCCCATCCCCCTGTCCCGCCAGCCTCCGCGCCCCCCTGCGCACGCTGCAGCCCTGCCGCCAAGCCCAGGCTTTCCACTTATCTCCTCAAAGACCTTATCTCCTGCATTTCCCAACCCCAGTCCAGCAGGTTGGACAGCTGGAAATCGAGAAAGCTCTTGGCAGCGTAGTCTGTGCTGTGTGCCAGGCGCTCGGAAAGGGGCTCTGTAGCTCCCCAGGAGCCGCGGCACACGCAGCGTCCTCCCCAGCACAGCCTGGCACTGCCACAGGGCCGTGCCCAGCTGTGCAGGGGGATGCCCAGCTGTGCAGGGGGATGCCCTGGCATCAGGAAGAGGGAACCCCCTGTTTGGGAGGCAGCCCAGAGCCAGTGTTGGGGACACAAGCGATGGCTCGTGCTCAGAAAGGTGTCACCACTCAGGCCAAGGCCTGAGCTCTCAGTCAGGGGATGCGGGAGGATGCAGAGGGACGTGGAGGGACGTGGAGGGCAGGGGCTACTCGGTGCTCGCAGTGTGTCGGGGCGGGTGGCTTTTCACTGCACCTAGAGTTGCCCTTGGGGAGATCCTTCAAAGGACGAGCATGTGAAATAGAGTGGTTGAAGACTTGTGCCCCCAGCTGATGGGAAAGACCAAGAAGCTGGGGAGGGAATGCAATCTGCGTGCGGATGCGAATGGGAGACCTCTGCACACAAGGAGAGACCTCTGTCTGGTGAGATCCCCTGGGAAGGGCAGGGGCTGGGCAAGGGTGAGCGTTAACTGTCTGCATGAGCCTCCTTCTGCCCCTGAGGTTATGAAAATGCTGACAGTCTTTGCCATCTGGCTCAGAAGAAGAGCCTGCCCAGGACTGCGCCTTGTCTCTCCCCAGCATCACTTGGCTTCGCGTCCTCCCCGGCACAGGGAGTGGAGGGGTGAGCGAGGGTGAGCGTGCCGGGGGCTGGGGAACCTGAAGGCAGCAGAGAAATGCTGATGCATCGCCACAGACCTGCACCTGCACGCCGGTTTCTGCAGAAAACTGCCTTGTCGGCTTTTCTTAATTATGTTTAATTGTCCGAGCCACCTGCCGTGTTTCTGCCCTTCCTTGCCCCAACCCAAAGTAGGGCACTGAAGAAATAGGTCAGTGGGGTGGTGAAGCAGCAAATTGCACCACCCTAGTTGTGCCGGCGGCGTGGGGCTGGGCAGGTTGGGCAAGCCGGTTGGGGTGTGGGGAGAGCTGGTTCAACTGCCTGCAGCTGCCTGCAGCTGCCTGCACCACCTCATCGCCAGGGCAGGGCAGCACTCCCCGCTGCCGTCGTGCCCAGGACGCTCACCGCCACCGCAGCGCCCCGGGCAGCAGGCAGGGAGCTGCCTGTCCCTGGGCGCTGCCAGACCCTTTTCCCTCGGCAGCCAGGGCAGCAGCAGGACACTGGAGTGACTTTATTAAATCTCCCTTGGCCGGGACTGGGGTTGGCAGCGTGGCTTCCTCTTTCCCTGCAACGCGGCTTCCCCAGCTTGGCTGCCGAGATGTGCCTGCTGGCAGGGCCTTTGCTTAGATGCTGACTTTGCCCAAAATCCTACTTTTTTGGTGCCTTTTTCCATGGGTTACATCTGCCCATGGCTGGGGGGGATCTCTGACCACCTCTGCGCTCTGTCACACTGTCCTCCCACCTCGGTGATGGTTTCCAGTGGTCCCATCTGCTGGGTCGGGGCTGCTCAGTGCAACCCTGCGAGCACCCACATGCATCGTGCTGGGGGCCAGATCCTGAGGGTGCTGAGCACCCCCGGGACCAGGAGCACTGACTGGCATCTGCCCTGGGCTGCCATTTCAGGTGGACCCGGGCTGACCCCAGCGAGGTGCCCTGCCTTGGGCACAGTGGGGAGCCAGAATTTTTTTCGGCGCCTCCTGGCTCTCCTGGCTGCTGGGGCTGTCTCCGCGAGCACGCCGTACCGGGGCTGCCTCTCAGCAGTGTTTGTTCTTATTTGTTCTCTCCGTCTCTTAGCAGCTAAATTAAAACTCATTGAATGGGAGAACCTGGGGCCCTTAAGCCCTGAGCTCTTTTTTCTCTCTGCTCACGCAGCTGCCATCATGCACTGGGCAGCAGGAACGTGGTGGCAGGACCACAGTGGCACCCTGGGTGCCCCCCAGTTGGGGCACCTGGTGCTTTCACCTCTCCCAGCAGTTTCCTTGCCCCAGCGGATCCCCTGAGCCTCTGGCACGATGGTTTTGTAGCCAGGGGGATGCGGGCTGAGCCCCTGCCAGCTGCCTGGCACCCGTGGCTCTGCCGGCTCATCAGCTCCGGTGCCACAGCCTCATCCCAGGGGAGAGCAGCGCTGCGATGTGTCACTTGGCCACACTGACCTCCTGCTGTCCCCCGGGGCCGTGGGACACCCCTGGTGCAGGGTGGCTCCTTTCAGAGGCATGGGGTTGCCCCACAACCACATCTGCAAGAGGGAGGGATGCTCCCAGCGGTGGCAAAGGGCACGGGACACTTGCACCTTGCAGGAGTGGGATGTGGGGGGTGAGGATCAGATGTGGGGGCTGCGAGTGGGCTGCCCCCATCCCGCTGGAGTTGAGCCTGGACCTGACTGGGCAATGTGGCCAGTGGAGCGGGGAAGCCCATGGCCAGGCTGCGCGGGGGGCTGGCAGCAGGGCTGGGTGATCCCTGTCCCACCCTAGCAATGACTTTGCTCAGCCTGTGGTCACTCTGCACCGCGGGGACGTGCCGGTGGGTGGGAATCGCCGCGGCCGAGCTCTGGCCCTGGGGCCACAGGTAACAGGCGGGAAAGCAGAGGCTCTCCCTCTCTGCATCCCCATGGAGCCAGAGGGACACCGGGTCACCCGCTCCTTCCCTGCGTCCCTCCACACTGGGAAGTGACCAAGAATGAGCCCCGAGTGCTCGTTTGTGGCTGAGGCCCCTGAAAAACCCGAGAGGTTTACGGTGGAAATGCTGACGGGTGTTTTGGTGGGAGTGCACAAAATAGCACCGCTCTCATTTTCCATTCTGGCTGCGACGGCTCATGCTGCGCCATGCAAAAGCGAGACCACATTTTCCTGGGGCGACAGGATCTGCTGTCATTGGCGTAAAAAGTCCCTGTGCTAGCACTTTCTCCAGAGGGTGACCTGCTGCCTCCCCCATGTGTCCCTGGGGGGGGGGAGGAGGGTGGGAGGGGGCTGCCCCTCTCCCCACCGTGCCCCTGCCCCGGGGCTGCGGGATTTGCCGGGCGCGGGAGTGGCAGATCCTGGCTGAACCCGCAGCGCCTGGCGAGCAGCCGGTGCCGGGGGTGGGAGGTGTGCGAAGCGAGGGCTTGCTGGGGCCGAGTCACTACTTGAAGCCAGTTTTAACCTTTTCTGCAGAGCTCAGCTGTTGGGACTGGTGCAGGGAAGCAGCCAAACCCCCCCCCCAGGGCACTCCCCTGCCATCAGTGCACCAAGTGCCCCCCACGGGCGAGGGGCTGCGGGGTGCAGGTGGGGTTGGGGGGACCCTCTGGGGATCTTCGCTCCTTGCTCTGATGAAAGCCACCTCTTTCCCCAGCACCCTGGACATCTTCCCTACGCTGGTGGCCCTGGCTGGGGCAGCGCTTCCCCCAAGCAGGCGCTTTGATGGCTTGGATGTGACCCCGGTTCTCTTTGGGTGGTCAGACGTGGGGCACAAGGTAAGGCAGAGCCACCCTCCCCCGGTGACGTCCTCCTCCTGATGGCAGGTCCTACCACCTCTGAGCTAAAACAGGTAAGTGGGGGGCGGAAAGGCTCAGATCTGGCGACGTGCGGACCCATGGGAGCATCATTCCCCCGTGGTCCAGAGGAGGACAGCCAGAGATGGCCAGGTGCTGTACCAAGGCTGGGCTTGGGGTACTGGAGTACTGGTTTTGGGTTAACAAGGAGTTGTCTTAGCTGAGAGAAGTGCTTTGTTTGTAAATCTGGGGTTATAGGTGAAAATGCCTGTGCATGCAGCCTGGCGAGTGTTCCCACACGCTGGCAGGGCTATGCCTGTTGTCCCGGGGAACACCATCCCAGGGGGTGCTTGGGCTTGCCTGCTCCCACGGCAGCCCCACGGTGCCCAGCGCGGCATGTCTCCTTTCCAATCGCAAAAGGTATGCCGGCGTGGGAAACAAAAGATCCCAGGGGCTCGGACCTGGTTGTATCCGCTTTATTTATCTTGCCAGATTGAGACATAACGAAGCCCTCCTTCTCCCAGCTCCTTGGCTGGGGAACGTGCCTGTTACTGATGTTCAAGCGGGGCAGCCCGTCCGTACCCTGCAGCTCTGCCCATACAAAAGGAGCTGCTGACAGCTCCTTTAAGCCTAAAAAACGCAGTTAGCAGAACAAGCAGTATGGCGTTGCATTTTTCTCAGAGTTGCACAAGATTCTTGCAGAACCAAAAGAAAAAGAAAAAAAAAAAAAGTGGCTTTAATAGCAGTCCCATAGATAAAGCCTGATTTTGCTTTTAAAGTTCACCCTCCTGCGAGCACCACGAGCCAGCTCCCAGTGGGGATCTTGGATTTGCTTTCTGTGTCCATCAGGGTTTTGGTATTTGCTTTGTATTTATGGAACCCTCTGCTGAACCGTGAGATAAAGCGGGGAAGCGGATGGGATGCGGCCAGTGCGCTCCTCTGTGCTCCTCAGGATTAACCCTCCTCTGCACGCGTGGCGCTGGGGGGAGGAACTGGCTGTTTGCTGGGAGCGATGGTAGCTGGGAGCGATGGTTTGCTGGGAGTGATGGTTTGCTGGGAGTGATGGTAGCTGGGAGTGATGGTAGCTGGGAGCAATGGGTTGCTGGGAGCGATGGGTAGCTGGGAGTGATGGTTTGCTGGGAGTGATGGTAGCTGGGAGCGATGGGTAGCTGGGAGTGATGGTAGCTGGGAGCGATGGGTTGCTGGGAGCGATGGGTAGCTGGGAGCGATGGGTTGCTGGGAGCGATGGGTAGCTGGGAGCGATGGGTAGCTGGGAGCGATGGTAGCTGGGAGCGATGGTTTGGTGGGAACGATGGGTTGCTGGGAGCGATGGTAGCTGGGAGCGATGGGTAGCTGGGAGTGATGGTAGCTGGGAGCGATGGGTTGCTGGGAGCGATGGGTAGCTGGGAGCGATGGGTAGCTGGGAGCGATGGTAGCTGGGAGCGATGGGTTGCTGGGAGCGATGGGTAGCTGGGAGCGATGGTAGCTGGGAGCGATGGGTAGCTGGGAGCAATGGTAGCTGGGAGCGATGGGTAGCTGGGAGCGATGGTTTGCTGGGAGTGATGGTTTGCTGGGAGCGATGGGTTGCTGGGAGCGATGGGTAGCTGGGAGCGATGGGTTGCTGGGAGCGATGGGTAGCTGGGAGCGATGGTAGCTGGGAGCGATGGGTAGCTGGGAGCAATGGTAGCTGGGAGCGATGGGTAGCTGGGAGCGATGGGTAGCTGGGAGCGATGGGTTGCTGGGAGCGATGGGTAGCTGGGTGTCAGGGCACGGTGGAGGGGCACAAGCCTGTGCCAGCCATTCCTGTGTGTTTCAGACCAAGGAATAAAGCCCTGAGCTGCGCTGCACCGCCAGCTCCCTGGGCTTCCCCAGCATCACCCTGGCCCAGTACTTTTTTTGGGAGGGTCGTGCTGCAATCATGGGTGAATTAACCCCTCGGGGGCTGGGAGCCGGGGGCACAGTGTGGTTGATCCTGCCCATCGTGGCAGCGCGAGCAGGGTGGGCATCCCTGGGGAATGCAACCCAGCTGCCCACAGTGCTGCAGGACAGAGTGACCTTGGGGGGGAAACACAGCACCCGCCGGCTCCAGCCCCACGTGGTGGCGGGGAGCAAGCTTGTGTTCCTGCTGCCTCCCCTCTTGGCTCTCTGCCTTTCATCTCCCTCTTGTGAGCAGCTGATAGCAACCCACATCCCCCCCCCTTTGACGTTGCAGGGTTTTCCTTGACACAAATCCTCCCGAAAGCGGTTCCTTTGCTCACCCCACCGCCCAGTTTCCGCATGCCACCGGCAGCTGCTTTCCTAACTGAGGTCCCTTGGGCGGCTGGGGCTCCCCAGCGCGAGCTGCCTGGGATAACCTTGCTCGGCGTCCCAGCCCGCGCGCTCGGCACTGGCACAACCTGTGACGGGGCTGGGGTGACGCCAAGGTCCTGTTTTGAGCAAAGGCTATTTACAGTAAAAATAAACACATCCTACAAAATGTATCAAGGGTACAAGTGTCAGACAAATAAGCTCTTTCCATTAGCTTAATGGCAGAGGGGTGTGTGCCTGCTCCCCTCGTGCTTGCTCGCTTGTGCAAACAGCCCAGAGCACTGTGTTCCGACAACAGGTTTTCTGGGGAGAAAAGGCTTCCCCCCCCCCTTTTTTTTTTTTAATTAAAATAACGAAGTCAAAGATCAATAGAAGGGCTGGAGACCTGGGAATGTTTCTTGAACGGGCTCAGCTGAAACAAGCTCCTTAATTATGCAGTAAATTATACCGGTTTTTCTTAGCGTGGGGTTTTATGAGGCAGGTTTAGGAACGTGCTTGTTGGTAGCAAGGGAGGTTTGAGTAGCTTTACACAGACACGGCAGCATCCCAGCTGCGCTGCTGAAGGTAACGCCGACTGGCAACAGGCTGTAGGCAAAGCTTTAGGCCTGGAAGCAGGCGAATTGGTTCAGTTCCTGGTACCTCGGCTTCATGGGCCCTTGAATATTTGCTGATTTCTACTTTGGAGCTGTTTTATTCTGACCAAGGAGCCTCAGCATAAGGACACTCTCTAGCAGGGATTTCCTCCTTGCAGCAGGCTTATACTGCACCACCTCTTCCACTTTACGCCCTTAATATTTTTCCCTAAAACATGATTTTCAAAACAAATTCCAGAAGGTGATTTTTTTTTTTTTAAATTTGCCTTGCAATGGAGGGCAATAAAGCAAACGGAGAGCATTTAGGACTCACCCCCCACCCTGAACCCTGGCATTTCTTGGATGAGTTACCAGCTGGCCCCCCAAGACAGCGGCCGCATCCGGACCAGGCGGCGTGGGAGCGACACCCCCGGGTGACCGAGCGGGGTGCCCGGCGGTGCTGCGTGCCGGGGCAGGGCACCTGCTAAGGCACTGCCGCGCCGATCAGCTGTGAACGCTGTTACTAAACTTGGCACCGCAGCTGCCTACAACTTCAGCAGATGTTTCTAATTTTTAGCACAGTGGAAATTTCTTGAATCACTTTTAAACTCAATTCCCAGGGAGGAAACCTCAAGTGACTCATCCCTCAATGAAGCCATTGGCTCGGCGGCAGATATTATCTGACAGACGAGCCCGCTGAACTGTCCAGCTCACTTGTCTTGTCGCTCCCGTGTGCCAAAGCAGTCGTCCTGTGTGGATCAAGTGTCCTAAATACCGAAAGGGAGAGATTCGACCCGCCCTTCCCTCCTTCCCTTCCTTCTCACCCCGTTCCCTGTGTCGGGAGGGCTGTTGTTAGGGAAGGGAGCGCTCGCACAGCGGGGTGAGTCAGCGGTGGAGGCAGGCCGGGAGTGATGTTCCAGCACCTCACCTACCCGTGCAGCCTCTGCTTTGCATGAGCTCACCCTCAGCTTGTGGCTTGCTGCTGGTCCCAGGCGATGATCCGGCTCCCTTAGAAGCTGCTGACACTAGCTGAGCTGTGAGCATCGCGGGAGATGGGTGTTTTGTTGGCACGGGGCAGCAGCAGGTGACACAGCACCTGAGACCATCCCAGCTCCAAAATACTCTGCCCTGCTCTGCCGAAAGCCCTGGCACCTCTGTGATCCTTTTTCTACAGCAGAACTGGTCTGGGGAGGTAAACTCAGGGCAGGGCCAGGAAGGCACAAGTGAGAGGATGGTGTTTCCTGGTGCCTTTTTGCTGTCACCCCACCCTTTAGCAAGTAAAACTCGGTTGCTCAGTCTAGGCATTAAATGGTGTCTCTGAAAGTGTGGCTGGGTGGGATGTGGTCTCGTTCAGGGAGGAGCAGGTGTCACAGAGCAGGTTTTCTCTGCAATGAGCTCACGGGCACCTTTTTGTTCTTCCTTCAGGTTCTGCTCCATCCCAACAGTGGAGCAGCTGGGAAGGACGGCGAGATAGAGACGCTACGGCTGGCTCAGTACAAGGCATTTTACACCACAGGTACTGTGTCCCTTTTAGAGATTGTAAAGTCCAGGAAAAAAACTTGTGGAATTCTTGGTTCCCCACAGGTACATGTAAACACCAACTCAGGTTAATTCAAGCAAGAGCAAACCTGACAAGGATAAGCACGTGCCCGCCTACGCCTGTGATGGGCTTTGCAGCCCCGGGGCTGTTGGCCTCAGGAGCACACTTGGACTAGCAGCAGGACCTGGGCTCCCAAAGCTGGGACATGGTGGGACTGGGTCATCACAGGCGGGTGAGGAATACAGCGGTGATCCCTGGGCGCTCTGGGACTCCAGTGTTTTTCTCTCGTTTCCTCCCTAGGAGGGGCGATGGCTTGCGATGGGAGCGTTGGGTCAGCTGAGCATCACCAGCCACCCCTCATTTTCAATCTGGATCACGATATCCAGGAGCAGGAGCCTTTGGACGTGGCATCCAGAGAGTATCAGGCAGTGCTGCCTGCAATCAGCAGGGCTTATGCCCAAGCTCTGGAGGACATTGCAACAGACAACATCTCGGTTGCAGATTACTCCAAAGACCCGGCCGCAACCCCCTGCTGCAACGCACAGCACGTGGCCTGCCGCTGCCAGGCGCCCGGGCCTCAGGCAGCCGTGCTGGACCGGCACATGGAAATAAGAGCCATGCAGCTTTGTGTTTAAGCAAATAATTGCTCAGGCTGCTCCTTTCCCGAGTCTGGTTTCTGCGAACAGGACTGTTGTGCGTGCGGGCTCCAGGCTGGAGGCTGGCCACGGAGGAGAGGGATGGAGGCTGCGATCCCCTTCGCTCCGTGCTGTGAAGCAGGGAGGTGAGTTAGTTGTGAGTCTGTGTGAGCACCCAGAGGGTCCCCTTTGCTGCCGTACCTGGTGGCTCTGGGCACGTGGATGGAGACAGGCTTTTTGTAGGGCTCTTTAGTTGATAAAAAGCCAGGTCTTGGATTAAAACTACCTTCTGTGAGAGCTGACTTTGGGAGAGAATTCCTTGGGGAAATTTGCTTGGCTTTCCTCTAAAATGGACCTTACAGGAGCGATTGGTGGGAGCACAAGGCAGGGGAGGACGGGGCCCACAGCCTCTGAGCAAACATCCCTTCTGCTGCTGAGACCCTGGAAGTCTGTGGCTGCAGAGAGGAAATTCCCGGCTGGCACAAGGTGAGTGCCCTGGGAAACAGAGCACCTGCCCCTCCAGCTGCAAGTGAGGCTTATTAACAGGGTTACCTTAAAGACCCAGCTGTCTGTGAAAGAAAGAGGGTCCTGGGCTCTCCCTGACCACTGCCCTCGTGGACAGGATGCTTGGCTTGTCCTGTGGCTGCTTTGCACTGCCTCAGCGGGGGTCAGGGATTGCGCTGAGACAAGGACCCCCGTCCGTGTCTGGAAAAGGCTTTTTTGGGAAGGTGTTGGGGAGAGGCAGTGCAGAACTGGGGTAGCTGCTCCCCGTTGATGTTGCACGGAAAGACCAATGGTGTAACTGCATTTATTTTTAGGGAGTTTTCAGGGAGAGGTCCCTGCCCTGAGATCTCCCAGCAGACCAGGGCTTCAGGCAGAGAAGCTGCTCCTGCCGATCCCAGTGCAGCGCTGGGGGCGTGGGTGGGCTGAAACAGCCCTGATGGGGCATTTCTGAGCAGATGCAAAGGCCTGGGGAGCTGCAAAGGCAAAATCGAAGGTGCAACTGAAACTTAGAAACCACCGGGATTTCTCAGCAGCTGAGCGAGGGCTTTCTGAAACAGTTTTTGACTCTGATTTACACACCCAGATCTTTCTCTGGACAAGCCGTAAGTGGATTTGTGTGACCTTGGCCAGGTGGGTTGGGTGGAAGCAGCTGTCCTTGCACCAGCCCCCCCAGACTCACTCTCCCGCTCATAAAACTTAATCAAGACTGACATCTTTAGGGCCCCACAAAGAACAGCAGGAGCATGGGCAGCGAGCTGCCAGGGACAGTGACTTTATTCTGTCTTTAAACATAGCAAATGGCATCTTCTCTAATATCACTGCAAAAATACTTTGCCTGGGTAAAATATTATGTATATACTGTACAAAGACATAAGTTTAATATATCTTCCTATAAGTACATTTATACACATAAACCAGCATAAATTAGAAAAGGGACAAATGGGTATATAAAAGTCTGGTTACATACAAATCTGATTAAATTAGCATTTACATTGTGGTTCTAACATATAGTTTGTTAAACATAGTGATGTGCATACAGTACATTGACACCCCACCCAGACACAAATTAAAACAAGGGGCTAGTGGGGCCAGGCATTCACTTAAACATACCGGAGGAAAAAGCAGTGGCCCACCTTGGATTTTTTTTTTTAATCTCATCTTGGGGACTCACAAATCTGTTCTTCGAAATTCCTGGCTTTTCCAAAGCACTTCCCAGCAGCCGTCCTAAGCGCGGATGTTTGCTTCTCATCATGACCTCTTCGCTTTGCCCGGCTGACCTCCACGGCACAAGATTATCTACCAAAATCAAAACAGAATGGCCTTACTTTTCCCAGCAACAGGGTGTGTTTCAAGTTGGTCTTATGCACATGGGAGAAGGGGGAGGGATGTCCTGCAGTGTTTTATTTTCCATTCAAAGGCACATTTGTATGTGGTTTATTTATTTACTCTCCCCCTCCCCAAATTTACAGTCCTGGGAACAGGAACCATCTGGCTGGGTGATAAGTGTGTTTTGCCTCTAGCTGGCATTGGGCTGAGCTCAGCCATGCTTGCAGGAGTTTGGTTACTGGGGGTGAGGTCTGTTTGCCTGGCTTAGTCCTAAAAAGTTCAGCTCCTGGCAGGGCAGGAGGGGAAAGGCACGTGCCATGCATCACTGTGTCTCTCCGGGGTCTCCAGATGGACCCCAGAGTTAAACACCTACATGTTAGACTGGATTAGGTGAGGAAAAGCCTAGCCTAAGTATAAGCAAAATCTTTGTGTGAAAGAGTAAAGCAGATGCATAGAAGAAATAGGGAGCAGTGAGGATCCTGAACCACTTCACATCAGCTACTCGTGCCACGGGACGAAGCTGGAGACCCTGGGGTAAGATGTGCACCTAATTCTGGATGAGGCTCGGGCAGAGCTGCAGGGCTGCTGCAGCACCCGAGGCAGGTGCTTCTGCGGTCACTAACCATGAGCCAAGGCACAGGTCTCCCTTAGCTCCAGCCTTGCCAGACTTGACCTGCAGCTCCCAGCAGCATGGACGCGATCCCCACAGCTGCGGGAGGGTCTGTGCCAGCTCCTCCTCCCAGGATTTGTCTCTCCATGGGCTTTAGGACCATGACTTGCCCAGTTTTGAGGCACAAGCATTGGCACTGGATTGCATGTTTCCCAAGGGACCTCCGATAATGTACTGATGAGCTGGGCTTAATCCTGCAAGCCCCAGCTGCCCAAAATGCCCGTCTGAGCTACTGGGGTAGGAGCTGCCGTTAGGAAGAAGAGGCCAGTCAGGTTCTGCCAAACTTGCTCATCCCCAATGAAATATGATTATTAGGAGAGCTCCACAGCAAAATCTATGGCCTCTCCTCTGCGCGCAGCCAGCTGTTAAAAAAAAAATCACTTAAAATCATTAGTGTTGCATAACCGTGCAACGGAACGAGTGAAACACCATCCAGCAAAGAGCGAGGAGGAACTTGGGCAAGTATCGGTCGCGTGGAGCCGAAGATGCATCTGCAACCTGGCTGCTTGTGTTAAGATCCATGGTTTGGAGCAGCGGGGATGTGTGCGGACCCCCCCGCTGGGGCACTGATTCCTCCCTCCTGCAGACAGCAGCGCTCCCAGGGTGGGGACATGGTGCTGCCCAGGGCGGCCGTGGGCTGCTGGGGCTCCTGCCTGTCCTTCCAGGGAGCGGGCAGGAGTGGGAGCTGCAGCAAGGAGCTGCTCATGGCAGCTGCTCACTGCCAGGGGGGCAGGTTTTATCCCACCCCGTACACGCTGCAATGAGTGCTGCAGGCAGGAGCCACCGGCAGCAGCACCCTTTGGCAGCACAGGCAGGCTGCCCAAACAGTTTTGGAGGTAGCCAAAAATCGATGTGAGAGAGGTGGTGTTTAAGACTGTGTGTCACTGAGGGGGAGCTGTCTTTGAAGAGCTGACCACTGTACACGATCTAGCCTGACTTAATGAAACAGCTCTCCCAATAAAGCCTTCACATCAGCTCTGGTCCAGAAGCTGACAAGCTTCAGCATGCAGCCAAATGCAGGACGGATCATGTATGCCTGGAAAAGCACCTTTCCTACTGAATACCAGTTGTTTTAAGAGAGATCCTGTGGTGCGCATTCCTCAGGTCCACACAGGCCATCTTGCTTGCTGAATCCTGTAGGATTTCTTCTGTCAAACCTCACAGCACTACCCAAAACCTGTTCTGACCATGCCTTGGTGGGGAGAGCCGCTACAGCAGCTCCCAAAAGTGGAGCTGGCCCAGCGGTGACCTGCCTGGCCCGAAGGACACACCAGCAGCTCCCACCACCACTGGAAACCTCACCAATAAGCACACAGAAAGGTGGCAGCTGCTCGGGCAAGTAACGGGAAAACAACCATAACTTCTGCAACTATCTGCAGCCAGAGCTGGGTTTGCTCTTCACATCCTGCTAAGCCTTCTGACCATGCAGAGCAAGAGCGACGCCTCCTCCCAGCACGTCTCAAGCACGGCACCTTTGCCTCACCCGAGGCTTTAGCCTGCTGTCCATCTCAATAACGCCCAAGTCCTTTCTGCTTAAGATCGACAGCAGACCTGAAAGCACTTAATCCACCCCGTCAATGCAAGCAAGAGACGTAACTGAACTCGTTTAACCTCTTGCCGCAGGATCCTTCAGCAGTCCTGGCACAATCAGTAGCAACATCCACATTCGCTCTTGTTGAGGCCCCTTTTCATGAGCCCTCCTTGGGCTTCTCATCTCTTCTCTGATCCGTCCCTCCTTCTGTTTAATGAAGAGGCAGTTTTTGACAATCAGCAACAGAGTCTGTGTTAGACTGAAGCTGCTTTTCCTCGCTCTGAACAGCTGAGCCTCTGAAGTCTTGCTTGAGGTCAGGGGAAGGCAAGATGTTTCAAAATGGAGAGGAACTGCTGGGTCTGAGCACCGCTGTTTCTCCAAAAGTATGTCTAAGTTCAAAGCCATACTCGTGGCGTGGGCTGTGGGTGAATATTCCATTTTGTCACAAGTTTTGAGGTTTTTAAATGTCTTTTTGTTGCACACTGGAAAACAAACACAACCCTTCCCATGTTTCCGCAAAGCAGAATGCTGTCAAAACATTTTTGTTGGATAAGGTCAGGTTTTCTCTCCCTCCTTCTCTGCACAGAAGTGACCGATACCCCCCTTGAACGCATCACTGAGACCGAACATCTCAGTGCTGAGAAAACAGCAAAGTTCAGTGAAATTCAGCGCATCAAAACATCCCAACCAACTCTCCTTGTGCACCGACGCAGTGGGAGCCGGCGCCGCACTAGCGGGTAGACTAGATGCAAAACACGTTTATCGTCAGCAGCAGAGGGGCAGAACCCAGGTCCTAGCTGCAGAGGCTTTATCTGGAAGCTCCAATTGCTAAGCCTCCGTATCAGGTAGTATTTTTGGAAGCACCGTCCCTCCCACACCACCTCCTCCCTAACATTACACATGTGAGTTGCTCTGCCAGGTTAATTACAGCACAGGATTTTGACAGACCAAAGTTCATTTAATAAAGCACCTGCTGTTGCACAGCAGGGGTCTAGGCTGCTTTTATACGGCAGTGTCCCGGCAGGAAGGCTCATTCAGGAGCAGCGTGATTCCTGCTTGCTGCCATTTGCTTGTCCCCAAACCACATGTTCAAGAGCAGACTCATCAGAAGGAAGCAAAGGATTTCTCTCTGGCCCAGGTGCCTGGGCCACCAGCTTCGCCGTGGCCACACGACGTTGACCAGAGGAAGGACATTTTAAATATCCTTCGTAGGCAATGGAGCAGGACAACTAGAAAACTCTTGTTCTCGGTTTGCAGCAGGTTATGTCACAGGTAACAAAAAAAGAATCTATCTAAGGTTTATGCAATTTGAGTTGGATTTAGGCACTATTGTTTCAAAGGGAGCCATGAGCTAGTCACCTTTTATCTAAATAACAGTCTGCATCAGTTAATAGGAAGGTGCCTCACAGAGGTCAGCCTCAGCATAAGCATATGGAACAAATCCTGGGATCCTGATAAAGCTTTTACTTCCTCCTTTTCAGGCAAAACTCCAACAGCAGGATATGTAAAAACGGAGTAAGGGATTCAAAAGTCTGCCAAGTCTACAACTTGAAATCCATGACAATATTCTGCTGTACTAATGCATGACTTATGAAGACACTGCTGATTACAACCAGATCACAGCACGGTACCAACATCTGTCCATTTAGGGGTTAGATGCTTCACATAATAAATGTGTGTGTAATAAGAAAAGGAGCTGGAGAGACACTGCCAGGCTTAAGTTAGATTTTAAAAAGCCAGTATCTTCTTCCAACGGTAACTGAGAAAGTGCCATATAAAAATCATAAAACGGTTTGAAACTGTTACGCCTTTCATCTTTGGATGAAGGGAAAAGGAGTTTCCTTTTCAGTTAGCTTGGAAACGAAGAGACTGGTGAGGTTCAGGTATGCCCCAGTTGCATTCTGTAAACTAATACGACTGGCTGTAAATGCAACAGGGGATATTTAGGTTTTATTTCTAAATGATGGTATTGTTCAAATTAAAGCTACTCCTGGCAATACTAGAAATCTGCGCAAGGCACAGAGGTCAGATCTGGATCTGAAAGTCATTCTGCATCTGCACTTCGTTCAGCTATTCGTTCAGATCCATCTCTCATTATTAGGTTTCATCATCTTTGCCCCATCCCTAGCTGCCATTTAGTGGGGGCACACTTTTCCTGGCACTGTCCCTATAACTTAATTAGTTATTTTAGGCTTCACAGTAAGCTGGGACAAGGTGGGGGCAACAGTATCTCTTCTGTAAGAGGTTAATACTTTCTTCTTAGCATGAGGGCTGAACTGCAGTTTTAGGGGTCCCGAATGCTCACAGGAGGAAACTCATTCTCATCATCAAGACACACTGGTCCAGTTGCAAACTCATGCTCTGGGATAACCTCTCCTCGCAGGGCACCACCATCCTCCGAATAACCTGTCCAAGTGGAAATACAAAACGGTACAGATAAGTGTATGGAAGGAGCCTGGAAACAAACAGCGGAGACACAATTTTATCACCTTCTTAGCACAGAGCAGCTTTCTCTGGCTTTTTGGCAGAGCTCTGGGGGACGGTGGAACAGAAAGGTATCTCCACTGATGCGATGCATTAGGGAATGGACTACACGGCTAGCTCCTGTGGCAGAAGCTTTCCTCCTCCCACCATGAGTGTAAGCACTGATTTCAGAATAAGATCCACATCTGTATGTGGACCTTTGGACTCGGGAATATGAGACAGTCACCAGTCTTCTCCTGCAACTTCGTGCTTAGCTTCATTAGGGGAAAGTGTAACAGGTTCAGGAGAATCTCTAGCTATCTTGCCACAAAAATAGTGAGATCTGGCTTCTACACCCACAGTTTCAGCTCTTGGAAACCAGCCTGACAGCAGCTGCTCTCTGACAAACTGTGAGGCTCAGATGTGGTTACTGCTCTGCTGGTGAGCCTGTTTGTGGTGCAGCTCTGCTCAAGAAGGAGAAGCACTAGCAAGGGGTCCTGGGAAGCAAAGCAGAAAATGCCTGGCCTGTTTTTGGGGCAGGGGATGAACCAGGTGAGCTCCAGAGAGTCCCGCTGCCCCAGTCTGCTTTGCCAAAGTGGTGTTTCTGGTTGAACTCTGGAATTTGGGAGGCTTTCTGCTTTGCCCCAGGTGGCCTTCTTGCTTCTGCCTGAGGAAGGGCAGAGGCGATGCTTACCTGGCATGGTCGAAGTTGAAGGCACTGTACTTTGTCTGGCTACAGTTGCTGCATAAGATTGAGGTAATGGAGGCCGAAGGTCATTTTCTTTGTTCTCCTCCATCTTTCCTGAGCCAAGCAGACTAATTGTACAGGAGCAAGAGAAGGGAGAAGAGTTAGTTCTGATCCCAAGCACTCCTCCCCCAGCACCGGCTAAGGCAAGCACATGCAACCATGTCTCCTTGAAGCACGTCACCCATCGGCATCACTGCATATAGGCACTGCCTGCAGCCCCAGCACTGCTGCAGAGGAGGAGAGCATTGTGCTCTACCAGTAAAGCAGGGGGGAAGCAGAAGATAGGGAAAGCGCTACTTTGGCTAGAGGACAATGCTGGCACGAGAATAGAAGGGAACAGATTGACCACAAAAGCTTTAGGTTACAAAGGCAAACAGTGTTTCTAATCACAGAGGGGGCTCCAAAGGGCTCCCAACAGGAGCGGACTAGATGGGAAAAGCAGCGCTGGCTAGTTTAGGATGGAGTTTGAGCAGAGATATAGTATGATGTAAAGTAACTCATGACCCAAGGGCCCTTTTCAGCCCTCTGATGCTAAGAGGCACCCACATACAAAGCTGGCCCGCCAGCTCTGGAGGGCCGCTTTGGGACGGGAGTGGGCGGGCGTCAGCAGAGTCTGAAGGCGGTGGGGCGGCCAGAGCACGCTGGACAGCGCAGCTTTGAAGTGACGTTGTTTTGTGGCTTTTCAAAAAGCTGCTGGCATTTTCCTGGCTGTCAGCCACCACCCGGCTTAGAGCACATGTTACATTGCACCCCACCTCAAAGGCTTCACATCTGGAGCCAAGTAGCCCAGATGTTTGTGTGGGGGTTATGTGCTTAATCAAATTTGCATACAAACGGAAGAGCAGCATGGAAGACTCTGCGTTGGTACTGCATGCCTGCAGTGCATCTGTGTGGGTTTTTGTTTACGGAAGCTCCCAGCGTTCCTCCACACCATCCTACTCCCAAAGTCAGCTCTCCAGCACCCACTGATGCCTGGAGAAGGTGCTTTGCTCTCCTGCCACCATGGTGGTCAGCGCTTGCTGCTGGAGGCATCTCCTAAGGCACAGCCTGCCCACATCTGCTGTCTAAGCTGAGATGTCCCACAACTGCCTAGGGATCCGAGATGTCTCTGGTTTCTTCTACAAGAAGCCCCACGTCCCTGCCTGCTGACATGGTCCCACCCACATTTGTTGGATCGGGCAGCTAAAATCACAAAGTCAGTGCTAACGTTCTTGCTCTGACAGCTCCATTTTGTGCCTTCAGGTGAAATTTCCCTTAATTTTTTAAAAGACCAGTCTCTGTATCAAATGTGTCTGGAGGCATAGTTACCTGTGTTTCTTAATTAAGACACACTCCCCTCCGTCTTGAGGGTCCAAGTTATAAATATAGAGATGTCCATCTGATGTAGTCACCAACAGTCGAGGCAGCTTCTGAATCCTAATGATAAAAGCATGATGAGTCCAAACACATCTGCACACGCACACAGACACTGCACACACCCACGCTGCGTGCTCTGCAGGCACGGGTGCAAGATAAGTGGCCAGGGTGGTGGTGTTCTGCAGAGATAGTTGTGTCTGCTCACAGACTGATGTGGCAGAGGGAATGCAGATGTCAATACATACGTGGAGAGGGCGCAGATGTTCCTTTGTCCAGAGATGTTCAGGCGGACAGTGGCAAAGGCTCGATCCTGGTTCATCATGCCTGATACCTGAGCAGGGAGGTAGTTGGTAGCAGCCTGGAACATCCTTCCCATGTAACCGCTCCAGGTTGGAGGCTCTTCTGGCCGGCTGAGGGGGTCACAAAGCAGCATCAGTGGAGCTACCGCAGCCAGCGTGACAAAACAGATCAGAAACAGACAAAATGATCCTGATCTGAGACAGGTGAAGGCTTTCTATGGAGCACCTGCGCACACTGTGCACCAGCCTAACTGGACACACGGGATAGAAGGCAGGGGACAGTGGCAGCTAATAAACCCAGAGCAAGCCTGGAGAGGCTGCCAGCAGGGATGCAGTGTGCAGCTCTTCCAAGGGGTGAATCCCGCAGGACACAAAGCCAAAGAGACAGTTTGCAGCTGGTATTGCTGATAGAGAGTACGTGGTAAGCAAATGGAGGCCAGCTGCATAAAGGCAGAGGTCCGAAGCAGACACCCTGGGGCAAGCAAGTTAGCCCCGGCTAAACCCCTCACCTGTCAGTGAGATGCTCCAGTTTAAAGATGTGCACAGTCTCCGTGTTGCTGGAAGCACAGAGGAACTGGGAATCCATGCTGAACACCAGGGAGCTGATGTTCACATACCTAGGGCCAAGCAAAGACAGGACTGGTCGCTTCATGGCATACTGTTCAAGGGGAACTGCTTGGTTTTGCTCACAGAGAAGAGGATGGGGAGGAAGGAGACCCAGATGTGGCAAGGAGCACCCTGCCTGGCTGGTGTCGAGCCTGCGGGCTGACCAACTACGATTTCCCTAATGCCTTTGCTCTGCAGAGCTGGAGGTAGCCTCGAGGTAGTGACAAACAGCCAGAGAGGTGGAAATGTCCTTGCTCACAGAGCTGTCTGTGGAGTGAACATCTGTGCTGGCCTCGCTACAGCAGCTAAAGCTTCTGGTACTGCAAAGGCCAGGGAGGATATCCAAAGTGCTGGGTAGCCAGGTACATGCGGCACCTCCTCCTGTGCAGGCTCAGCAGGGACAGGGTGTCTTGGTCACAGCAGTTTTTGTCCTTGCAGAAGTAGGTGTAAAATCTCAGGCAAGTCAGGGATGGGGAAGAGGGAAAAGCCGGGAAAAGATCTACTGAAAACATTTGAGGGAGCCTGCAGAAGGGCAGCGACAGCCCATCCCCACCATCGAGACTTGGGCTCTGCGCAAATTACTTAGTAGCTTCAAGACACCTCCTTTGAGAGGGCAAGAGTTGGGTTGATAATTTTGGGGACTTCATTATTTCAAGTAAGAAGAAAGGACAGAGTAAATGGACAGAATCTACCTCTGTTCTCTGCAGTCGCCCTGTTCAGCAACACACTGAATTGAATCACTAAACTTGCCAGAGGCAGCTGCAAGCAGCGTGGCTGTCTGGCACAATGACATTTCTATCTGATATGATTGCTCTGGTTTTCTTTCTGCAAAAGATGCCAAAGCCACCAGGATCTGACGTTGCTCTGTCCCTGTGTTTACATTTGTGCTCCGGGAGCCTTCTGTGTACTTGTCACCAACAGAAGAATGAACTGACCTTTTCATCCCTCGCCGGAATTCATAAAGCTTTTGCCCACCAGGAATGGAAAATACACGAATGACTGTGCCCTGCAAAAAATGCAAATGGAAACATCACGCCAGAGCAGGGCAAAGAGCGCAACCTCTTTCTCAGACACACCCAGGAAACTCAGGATGTGCAAAGGCCCCTTCTGTTCGCCAGCTGGGTTCAATCTGAACCTGATACACTGGCCTCTTACAAGTCAGAGTCCTTTTAGTGCCCCTCCTCTGTTGGCTGTGTTTAAGAACGGGCAGCTCAGAGGTCCTGCTCTCCATGCTCCAGGCAGCCGAGCTGGCTGGGACCCCCCTGCCAGCCACAGGCGGAGAGCACAGGCAGCAGGGAGGGTGCTTGCAGCGGCGCTCACTCACTTTTTCGGAAGCACTTGCCAGCTTCGAGCCAGTGGAGTTGAAGGTGAGAGCAGCCAGAGGCCCGTCATGGGCAGGAATCGTGCAGGCTGTTTTCTGTAGGGCAGAAGGTAGCATGAGCGCCAAGAGACACATTGCTGCAAAGACTGCGTAAGGGCAGGGTGTTCCCTGCCTCGCACCCTATCCAGGCCTGCCAATATGGATTCACAGGATCGTATCGCACTTATAGTATTCCTTCAACGTCCTCAGCATTTCTTAGCTTTGCCCTGCCTTGAGCTCAATCCCCACTTACTACGGCCACTGTGATTACAGAAAGCTCATTTCAGGGGCAGAGGTCCTCAGCTCCCCTCCTCTCCAGGCCACAGGATCGCGACCGCGCCACCTCTGAAGCCTGGCATTTCTTTGTGCAGAGACAGAGCTGGCCTCCCTGCAAGTCACTCGACTGTACAGCAAATCCTGCTGCAGCGACACCACCCCGATGCCTGCAGGGAGCCCAGGCCCCCGCTAGTACCTCTCACAGCAGCAGCGTGTTTTCCCCTTGTGCTCTGCTCCTCCCCTGCTGCAGATCCTTAGCTCCCGCTGCACGTACAGAGCGACAGCCTTATGTAATCCAAAGCCCTGGCATAAACAGCAGATAATCATGACCCTGCTTCCAGCCAGGGACAGATTTCCTGAGTGGGGCTTTGGATACTTCACCCTCTCTGTGACTTTGGGTCCAACATCCCTTCCAGCCTGCGGCATAGCAAAGCAGCTGCTCCAGGTCCTGTGCTGTGCTTGGAGCAGCTCCAACATTCCCTGCGCCACCCTGGTCACATCAATCCCATGATATGTGTTGCTGAAGCCCCTATAGAAACCCCCTACAGGAACCCTTGTGGCTGCCTGGCTGCGGCCCTCGGGCTGCCGGGTAATGGGTCATGTTTCCCTTAATATCCCATACTGGGAAATGGATGTCCTGATCTCAAAGAGGCTGTCTGCTTTGCATGGCATCCAAGCCAGGGGGATGGGGAACGTGCCTGCCCTACGCAATTCCCTTGTAGTCTAGCTCGGTGGAGCGTATTTATTCATCCTTCCCAAAGGCCCTGTTGACTTTGCTGTGGTTCTGTTTGTTTTCAGTCTCTGCCGGTATCCAAATGGGCAAGCTTTGCACTTACCAAAGTATTTCCGTCGTAAAGCGTGATCTCTCCGCTGGTTGCACTGCCGGGATAAGCCAAGTAGGAGTTGGCGTGGTTGATCGAGAGAGCGCACAGACCTGGCAAGGTGAGAAGGTTGCAGCTGAGGACAGAAAGCAGAAACGCAGCCATGGACACCGCAGGGGGTTCAGGCTCTGTCTCATTTTGGGGCAGTGTCCGTCACCCGGCGCACCCCGGCTGCACGCTGGCAATGCCTCGGCCGTGGGGACACCTGCTGTCATGGGACAGTACAGCTCCCTTCTCCCAGCCGCCGTCCTCCCCCAGGCCCTGCTCAGAAGGAGCCCAGGTCCTGCTTTTGGGCACACTCTTGGCTTCTCCCTCTTAATCATCTCCTTTGAGAAGGCAAGAATAGGTGCATGAAACACAGCAAGCGACGTCTTGGTCTCAGGGCTAACGACTCCTGTCCAAGCACATCTGGGCACCTCCAGATGTGCACAGGGTGTAGGTGCCGCGTCAGAAGCTCAGATGAGCAGCGCAGCACAGACACAGCCCCACTGTGAAGCCTGGCACAGCAAAGCAGCGGCTGTGGGGCTGGGCAGCGTTGTTCCCTTTTTCTTCTGAATGGAAAAGGGAAGTAGAGAACGACAAAGCAAATGCCACAGTTGTGCAGGGAGTTTCTGGCTGACAAGGAACTTGAACCTAGCTAAATTTTAACCACGGGGGGAATTCTTCCCCATAATAGCCACCTGGTTTTATGCCAACATGAGCATAAAGGTTCCCAAACACCCCTTTCAAAGTGAGCAGGAATTACAGGATGAGATGGATGGATGGATATGTGTATGGGTTCGTCCATCCGCCTGTCCCCCAGGTGACCTCGGAAAAGAGAATCTCTTCCTGCCTCTCATTTCTGCCGCTGTCTGAGGACCCATCCCAGTGAATCCTGTCAAATACAGAAATGGGTCTTGCTTCCTGCACCACGTCCGCGTGCTCACAGTCCTCCCAAATCTGACTCAAATCTTCAGGGTGATCTGACCTTCCTGGCCCCCGCCGGGGGGTCCCAGCTAGACCCCTGTGTGGAGGAAGCTGCGGGGTTAAAGGCTGCCGGGGATGCTGCCATCGTCCCCAAACAGGATGCCCGCACGCGTGCACGTATATGAACGGATGCACGCACACATGCCGTGCAACCCGTCATGTCAGGACACGGCCCAGCAGCAAGGAAGGATCGGCTGAAGCTCTCGTTTTAGGTCATTGTTTATAACTAAACAAAGAGACCGCAGCAGAGCCAGGAGCTGCAGGATCAGCCAGGGGCCCCAGGGATTCACTCCCTGTCAATCAGAGGCATTTACATCATGCCAGGGACGGCGCGAACTAGGGAGGAGGCGCAGCACCAGCACAGCTCAGGCAATTAAAAGCCACAAAGAGGGAGGGATAGTGGGAAGGCAGAGAGCCCAGAGACTCTGCTTGTAGTGAGCAAGGGTGTCTTTTCAGGATGGTCTTCCCCCAGACCAGGCAGCACAGGCGGATCAGCACAGCCCTTTCTCTAAGGAGAGGGTCTAGAGAGCACTCAAGCTAAACAAAGTAAGCTCTGAGAGGCCGGTGTGAGTCACCCGCTCCCTCTGCTCCACGCCTGGCTGGGAGAGGCAGATGGAAACCAGGCCAGAGGAGAACACACATGCAAGTGTTCTGGGCTGACCTCAGGGATGCGCAAAGAACAAGGATCACAAGGGACGCAGGCAGCCTTTGAAGATGTTCCTCTGCTCTTGGCAGCCCCACAGCCCTCACCGAGGGTCGGTGCATGCAGTGGTGGACTCAGGAGGAAGGAGGCTGGCTGCTGCTCAAGATGGCACCTCTGAATGCCACATCGCAGGTGGCTTCCTCGAGGGGCATGGAAAAAAGCTACTGCATCCAAGAAGCCTGGCCTTGCCCCAAACCAGCAGGCCCAGGCGCATCTGGGGCTTGGGGGGAGCCACGTGAAGTGGTTTCCAAAACTGCAGTCGTCCCCGAGATGTGTCCCCATGGCACACAAGTCAGCATGAGCACTGCAACCTCCTCGGTGTAAATCCTGCCCCTGACATGAGCCACATGAAAAACAACATGTCTGATCACACATGAAAAACAACCGGACTGCCCACCGCGGGCATTTTCCTCTCCTGTGTGGAAGAGGCTGGACCGGGAGCCAGGTCCTGGCCGGGAACAGTCAGGGATCTCACTGCAACTAGCTGGTGGGTGTGCAGCAAATCCTGGTCCTCACCGTGCTGGTGTTACCATGCCCAGGGTGCACACTTTGCAGGGGAGTGACACGCTTGCCATGTGCTCCTACATCCCGCCGGCACAAATCCCCACTCCGAAAAGGGTTGTCCAAAGAGTGCTGAGGCTGGACTGCTTCAGCCTCCTAGAGACGCTGTCCTTGGGGTCAGGCTTGGGGTCAAGTCAGATGGTCCAGGGAGAAAGGGAGCCCGCGTGGCACAGTGCTTGTCACTCAGCTGATTTTACTGACAGCTGCTGCGGTAAAAGGGCTTTAAAAAATTAAGCCCGTATGAAGTCTTGTGATCTGCAGCACCACAGAGCATCACAGAGTCCTTGCCCGCGAGCGCTGATTGCTGTTGCTCTTAAACCATGACCTGACCATTTAGCCCCACTGCAGAACAGCTTCAGGCCTGGGTATCCCTGCCCTTCCTGCTGCTGCTGGGCTTTCTCAGGAGGGTTTTAAACTTTAATTTTATTTGCAGTATTTAGTATGTTTAATCCACATGGAGAGGCCATCTGTTGAGACCTGAAGTAGGTCAGGGGAGCCGCCAGAAGAGCATCCCTTGAAAGCCCAGAAGCCAGGCGAAAGCACATCAGCAACTTCCCAATCAACCACCCGTGAAACGACGCTGCAGCCTGCGACCGACCGGAATATCACAGCAATGTACAGCAGTGCTGCCGCAGGCACTCAGCCAAGTTTCCCTATCCGTGGCTAAAAATAGCTCCTCTCCCATGAGCAGGAAAGCTGGATTCACCCTGCGCCGCACAGAGAGGATCTGTTCTGCAGCCACCTGCCCTGCCCCTTGGGTTTGCAGTGTGTATGGAATAATATCAGGTGGCAGCATGGGCTCCTGGGAGCTCCCTGGCAGGGAATTTGCACTGTGCTTGGCTGTGTTTTCTGCTCTGGGTGATCTTCACAGTGCTAATCACTTTGGGAGCTGACCCCAAGCCCGTAATCAATCACAGCTTTCTACCTTAGTGGAGCAGTGCGTGTCCGTGGCCAAGAGAACCTGGGTTAACCACAGGTCTGCAGGGAGTGCCGAGCTCTGCAGCACGGCATGACGCTGCAGAGCTGACTCATGCCGGCAGCGCGGGGAAGCAGGGCTCCTTTGTCCGGAGAGCTAAAACACCACGGGACTCTCTGACGCAGGGCATGGTGAAGGAAGGTCAGGGATCCCCGGAGGGAGAGTTTCAAGTTGTCCTATATGTGGAGGGAAGCTTGCGGTCCTGGCCTGCCTTACAGCTTTCCACTTGTGAAAGAGAATAAAGGCACACTGCGGGAAACTGTGAGCTGCACAGACATCCTGCGTGAGGACAGGGAGGGATCGAACCTGGGAGGTGAAGTCAAACCACACTGACCATTTCTGCTCTCCTTTGATGCATTTGCTCAGGACAGAGCATGGTTTCTGCTCTCCCAAGCCCAACTGACTGCCTCCACGCATTTCTGGCTCCCCAGTGCTGAATTAGATACACAAACCACAGGCTAGTTTAAATTCTAACATGAGTTTTGTGACTCTGGAAAGTTCTTGCAAAGCTGATCTCTCCCTTTCACACAGTTTTTCTGTGCTTACCTGTTGTATTTGGAGGCGTATCCAGAATAGTCTTCAAAAGCTTCATGTCCTTAATGTTATGGATGTAAATTGACTCCTCCAGGCAAACAACCAGCCTCTGCAAGGACAAAAGGGACATGCACAGAACCTCACCAGCACGGGCACGGTGCCTGTCTGCTGCTCCCACAGTTCACACACCCAAATCTTCACTGTTACAAGAACTCAACAGGAATTTCTCACGCACTGAAACGTAACAGAAACATGATCTCTTCTGCTCCTCCATCCCCTCTCACTGCACCACCTTTGATTTTGTAAGACTCTGCTTTTGAGAGCTGCCTGCATCTGGTCCTGCTTTAGAAAGCAGCTAAAACATCATGACTTCTTCTCTGCTACTCTAAGAGCTGATCTTCCACATCCCCAGACCCCAGGAACGGGAAGACTCATCAGGGCGCAATCATGGCCCTAGCCATGGGGCCTTGATTGCCATCCTTTCCTACCCCAACCTTTCTTTGCAGTTCTTTTCACAGCAAATTACTTTTTGATCATAAAGACCAGGCAGCAGAGAGGCTGCCAGTCCTGCTTGTCAGTATGCCTACAGATGGGACTACACGCCCCTTGCCCTCAGCTTTTCCTGATCTGGGAGCAAACGCTTAGGTGATGGGCCTCCCACTGCTGCTAAAGCTAATGCGTCTGCTCAGCAAATTAATGTTTCTTTTCCCATTCAGCATCAGCAGGCAAGACTCTGCTTTATGGGCCCTGCAGAACTGCATAAAAACTGGGCTGGGAAACATTTGTTCAGGGACAGCCACATTTACACCGTCTTGGCAGATGGGCAGGGTATTTCCAAGTTAACATGCTTGTACCTCTTCTGCTGAACTCATCAGGAACACCCACCCAGCCAGCCAAGAGGCAGCCGCTCAGAAAGGAGCTGCCAAGCAATGGGGACGAAAGGCAGAAAGGAAAAAGGAAGCCTAATTCTCTAACCTTACCACTGGGCCACCACCTCTGTGACCGCTCAGCTTTTTGCCTCAGCTTGGTCCAGATCTCTACATGTTACCATGGAGGCATTTTGCACAGAGGCTTTTTCTGGGGCCAGGCTTTGGATCTGGCTTGAAGGGTTGTGCTTTCTAAGTCCAGTGAGCACACAGCTCCACCTACGTTAGTGCCAAGTGTCCAGAAGCCCTGAAAACCTCCCAGTAAAAATGTAAGGCCAGACTCCATCCAGGCTCCTGAAGCTGGAGCACCCGACTCCATGTGCAGGAAGCCTCCACCTCTTTAGAAATGAGGCCACTTATTTAGTATCTAAATGTGGAGCTTAGTCACTAACTTGAAACACCCACATTAGAAAATCTTTGCCTTGCTCCACCATTACTCTCGGATCAAACTCTTTCCCACTTCTATTCCTGCTAACCACAGCATCTGGGGCTGTGTCAGAGCCATTTTGCATTTCCAGGAAGACTTTGCCTTTTCTACAGTAACAGCCATCAACTTGCTAGCAGAGACCGACAGAGTAATATTTATACAGCTGATTTCGGCAAAGCCACCATGTGCTTTCCCAGAACTGTAAAACGCACTGCTATTGATGTACAGGTGAAGGGAGGTTTCCAGATGACTGCAAAGCAACAGCCAGAGCTGCAGCAGGAGATGTTGGCACAGACAGGGACAAAATCCAGGAAAGTGATGGGGGTTGGAGGTGAACAGGCGAAGGAGGCCTGGACAAGCTCACCACATGCTGGAGGGCTGGTTCTCCACCTCCTGCCCTCCATGCAGCCCTGTAGCCCATGCTAACATCCGAGCAACCCCTGCTGAGATGAGGAATGGGTTTCATCCTCAGAGTGCACACAGACAGAGCCTCAGAGAAGGTGCCTGGTGGTGCGATGGCTACACAGGGTTCAAGGCACTTGTACAAAACTTTACTGCTCACCAGTATTTTTCTTTAGTACTTCAGTTTGACACTAATCAGGTCAGACAACTGAGTTGTGTGTTGAGGACTTAAATGTGCTGGGTATGGACACAGCCAGGGAGAAGTATCAAACCTCTCCAAAGAGCTCAGCAAGGTTTCAGCAGTGAATGAAAAGCCAGGGAGGCTGCAGGAGAGCTTCTCACCAGTTCCACAGCATGGTCTTATTCCCCACTTTGAGACAAATCACAATCTACCTTAACACACCTGAGAGTTATAATGGAGCTTGGAACAAAGGATTTCCATGGATCAACAACAACCAGGGGACTTGCTCTTTTGCACAACAAGGACTTTTTCACAGAGACATCAAATCGAACCACGCACAACTTGTTTGAGACCTGTTTCTGTTTTATTTGCCACTATTTTCTGCTGTTAACACCTTGTATGGGATTTGGCTTTCTATGGACTTTTAATGAAGTATAGCTATCATACAGAAGCCCAGGCAAAACGCCAAATGTCACAGCACACGCAGAGCCTGACTGCCACCAGTTTAAATCCTGAATGTAGATTAAAACAGCGATTTCTCTTCTATCTACCCAAGTATCTGTAGCATCTTCAAATCTCTCCAGGTTTGTCTGTGTGATGGCTGGAGAATGAGCTCAGCCCAGGATTTGAACGCAAGCTCATAAAGCAGCCAAGGAACATGGATGCAACGCTGGGCCTATGCATCACCTTCAGGCAATCTCCAGAACAACACACAGGGAAAACCCAAACTTATTTTATTCTCACACTAATCTCCTAGAGCTGCTAAGCAGAACCTCCCAGTTTATTTTTATACATACACATCTATCTGCAATTCAAAGAAAGTCTTTATTTTGCCAGCTCCAAGTGTAAGTGAAAAAAATCAATTTAGGACAGATTTAATTGTAGTACAGGAACTTCTGGTCAAACACAGCTTTACTGGAAACTCAACCCAGAGTTTCCTTATGGGAGAGCCTTACTGCAGGACTCACTGTTGCTAACTGAGGAGAGGCTGATTATATACAATTACACAGACTGCTTATTTCTTCATTGTAAAATGCCCTCTGCTTCTTATGGCATATACTTTGAAAATAATTACGGACAAAAGAAAAGGTAACTTAAAATCCTCCAAAAGGGCTCAGGGCTGAACGAGGCTGTGCGTGTGTTCAGAGAATAACATTCTACAAGCCTTCTTCTAAAGTGGCCTGAATGTTTTCTAAACCTTTAAAAATCAAACAAGGCTGCTAGTATTACTTGAGAAGCAGCCTTCACCTCATCCATGGAGTTCAAGTTACTCCTGGGTTTTGTTACCAACTCTGAAGGTCTCATTTGCAACCAAGATGGCAGAGGTGGGCCTGAAGTCTGGATGTGGAATCCAAGGGAGGGAGGAAGATGAAAAGGTGCTTTTTTGGCACGAGCTGCATGCTGAATAGGCAAGAAGGCAGACAATAAAAAGTCTTCATGTGACTGCTACAAAAACAAGGACGTAGCTTCATTTTACTGAAGCAAACAGTTGCAGCAGGTGATATCCACAGCCATCCTGCTCCTCTGTCAGAGGTGACCAAACATGAAGTGGAGCTGACAGAAGAGGACAGGTACTGACCCCCCCGGTCCCACTTCACAGCCTCTGTGCAAACCCACCCAGGCTGCCAGCGGGGTCCCAGCTGGGAAGTCAACACCAGCAAAGAGCCAGAGTGGGATAACTCTGGCTAACTCCTTTCCCCAGCCTCTTACCTGACGATTCAGCCGGATGGACAGTATGTTACTGGAATAGCTATAGTTGCAGATCTCTGTCCCTTTCTTGAAGTGGTAGACATTCATTTGCTGTGGCTTGGCATGACTGACCACAACCACAAGACTGCTGGAGAACAGACGCTCCACGATGTAAACATCTGGGATTTCATCTGGGCGCAGAAGAAAAGCAAGACAGAGTCTTTAGCTTGGCTTATGGTTGGTTTGCTTGCAGCAACCAGTGAGACAGCTCAGGAGGGAACTGGGTTGGAAGGCTAAGTGCCAAGGTGTTCAACATCTGCTTTTGTCAAAAATTTCTTGTACCTGGCATAAAGCATTTAGGTCAGAGCAGGAAGGGATTAATGAACCTTCCCCTGAAGGCAGAATGTAAGCCAGCTCCCTTTGATAGTGCTGTTGTGCCTCTCCTGGGCAGGGCCCTCCAGCTGAAGCTAATCCTTGGGAAGGGGATAGAAAAGGGAGAAGCTCAGCCAGCTTGGTCAGGGACTTTCTTGGAGGGAGTAAGCAAGCTTACTGAGGTAAGCAGCAAGCTGTGTGTAACTCACTGTTTATTTTGCATGGTGTCTGATTTCTCCCAGCCTCCTTAGGGAAGGCTGACATGTTTAAGCCCTCCCTGTAACTGGGGTTGTGGTCCCTAGAGAGCCCTAGCATGGCTGTAGTGGACAGTGGTATGTCTTGCAGAGACCATGTTTGGGATAACCTCTGTTGTGTTGAGAAGGTACTGTTACAACAGTCCTGGTGGACCTGTACCTAAATCATCAGGGACTATGACTCTTAGTTTAGATAGTCCTGAATGGTGCTCAGTGCTTGTGCTGTCCTGCACTGGAGGTACAGGGGCTGCTCATGTCTTGGCCTGTCACTTTTGAGTGTGTCACCAGCAGGGATCTGTTTCTCTCTGGCCCTTGGTCTGATGCTGGGGGGGATACAAATTCCTAAATAATTTTAAAATAAGACTATGGCTTGCTGCTGTATAGCAGTTGAGTTACCCTGTGGGGTAAAGAGGAGAGGAGCCTGGACTTTGTTCCAGATGATGCAGCTATGTCTGGTTGCTAAGGCTCCCTCTATAGCCAGTGGAGAAAGACCAGCACATCCCAGCTGTGAGGCATATCTTTAGTGCAGCTCAGCTGAAACACTTCTGGCCATGGACTGAACCAGACTAGAGTACATGCTCTGAGGTCTGACTTGTTTTGGGCTGTGAAGTGCCTTGCATGCTGCTCTGAGCACAGCTAACAGCTCAAAGTCTGCTGGGAATTACCTTCTTACATGCGAAACCTGTTAAAAACATCTTGCTTGTAAATACCACATTGACATAAAAGCCTGTGAGTTATCCAGCATCTGTGCTGGAATTCTGCAGTTTCCTGTCCAGGTATCTGAAACATGCTAGTGGTAAACAACCTCTGAATGCTGGTTTGCAGGACAAACTCCTGCTGTCCGACTGACAGCAGTGAAGAAGCTAGATTCTGAACTTGAGGGGCTCCTTCAACTTTGTTAAAGTGCCGCTGACTGTTCGGATGCTTGTCCAAGGCTGTAGCTCACAGCTGTGCACAGGGCAATAACCAGAACTGTTCCTCTCCCGATATGGGTAGCGCAGGAACGGATGCCATTTGTGCAATGGCAGTGAGCAGAATCACCCCCTCAAGGCAGACTGTAGTGGAGCAATACAGGTAAAGTCTGTCGGCCTATATTCCACTGTAGTGAAACAGGAGACTTACTGCTTTCGTGGACCTGGTCCAGTTGCTCCACAGAACTTAAGGAGAAAAGCCTGTATCCAGTTGTGGTTCCGATTGCCAGGGAGCTGCAAAGACAAGACAAAAACTTGCTAGTTTGGATCTTGTGGCCTCCATGTGATAACAAGAGTCCCTGCATGTAGGGGAAATGGGTAGTTCCTTGTACAGTGATCTGTGAAGGCACAGCTTCAGTTTCTATTCTCAACCTAAAGCATATAGTGTAACAAACCCAAGAATCCTGCTTTCCATCCAAGGCTATTGTGGCCCACAGAAGTAGGCTCACAGTATCCCTGTGAGAAAGCAAACTATCATCCATTCATATAGTCCTGTGGCTGCTGGAGGAACAAAGAGGCATCTCTCTGCCTGGGAGGTTGCAGACAGGACCTTTGGGACGTGAAAGGGAGCTGCTTCCTAAGCAAGGAGCTGATCCATCTACACTGGCACACCAACTTGTGAGGGATGTGGGACTGCTAATGGCAGCGGGTGCAGGCACGTAGCGCAAGGCGCAGTCATGCCAAGCACTAGCTTTGCTCAGTTCCAGATATAGTAAGCAGCAACATCTAGGTCTTAAATCAGCAGCCGGCCCACAATACCAACGCATTTGTGCTGGTGGTGGTGTCCTGTAGGTCCACGTCAGCAGCACACTGCCATCCGTCAAAGCATTCTTTGTTTAGACACAGTAAATGCAAACCAGTCCTGCAAAGGTAACGATATTTCCAGGAGTGAGACTAGTGTCTGATTCTTATCTTGTATCCCATGGTCTGGGCATGGCTCTGGGCTACAATTGCCAAGACACTGTGTGCAGCTCAGTGCTTCAGGATGTTTGCTGTCCTGCTTGGAAATGGTTCTTAAATGATTGGCTTTGAATTAGGTAAACCACAGGTTAGCAACGGTGTTAAGGTGAGAGGCTCCAAGGAAACCCTCTGTTGCCTTGGCGTGGTGGCAGGGTGGTACCTGAGCACAGGCTGCTCACCAAGAGCCTGCTCGGGGCTCTCAGCACGGAGCCCTGGGCAACTTTGCCACCTAAAAAGTGCCAGACAGACATCCGTGTAGAAGGGCTCTCTGCAGGGAAAGCCCTGAGAGAAACTCACTTCTGACCATCCAAAAATGCTTCCCAAACTGCTGGGGAGGTGGAAAAAAGCGATTGCACTGATTTTGTTGCCTCCCCTGGACCCCCAGAGACCGAACCTGGGGCACTTGAGGACGTCGATGGAGAGCCAGGTAGCCCCAAAGAAGGGGCCATGGCCTTTTGGGGCGTGGGGACCCCACAGGGCCAGCCCGGGTGGGGCCTGTGGGGAGAAGAGCCTCGCCCAGCGCCCCACGCAGCCGGACCCGTGCGGGGGGTGTCCCACGGGGGTCAGCCGCCCCCTCCCCGCCATAAGGCCACCCCAGGGCGGATCCTGTGGGCCCAGCCCCGCTCCGAGCTGCCGTGCCCCGCGGGGAGTCCGGGCCCAGCCCCGCTCCGAGCTGCCGGGGCCGGACCCGCTCGGAGCCGAGGGGCGCCGTGGGGCCGGGTCAGCCCCTCCCGGCGCTGCCGTCGACCCCCACTCCCACCCCCCGCCCCGCTTACGTGCAGTCCTGGTTGTAGGAGAAGCAGCTGAGCGCCGCGGCCCCCCCCGGAGCCTCGGCCGCGGCCTCCATGGAGCGGGCGCGGCGGCTCGGCCCGCTCCGGCCCCCGCGGCGGCGGCGCCTCCCCCGCGCCGGCCCCGGCCCCGGCCCCGGCCCGCTCCGCGGCGCTGGCGGCGGCCAGGGGCGGTGCCGCCTCCCATTGGTCCGCGCCCCGCCAGAGGGACCGCCCTACCCGCAGATGGACTCGCAGGTCGACCTATCCGCGAGCGGCGGGCGGGCCAGCCCCGCCTCCGGGGTTGTAGGAGCCGGCTGCTATTGGCTGGCGGCGGGGAACAGCTGTGCGTGGCCACGTGGTGATGTTGTGGTTGCATCAGACGAGCCCGGGCAGATGTTGCGGGGAGGAGGGGGGAGCACATCTGGGGGGCTCACTGCTGCCTACAGCGGCTGGAGCGGCGTTATGGGGGGTGGGAGGCGTCATCCCGGGGCGGGGGGGGGGCGAGGGGCTGGGTCTGGAGGGCTCCGTGGTGCGGGGGAAAGCGGCGGTGGCACGGCTGCACGGTGGGCCGGCAAGCAAGGCAGCCCGCCCCTCTGCCTCCTTGGCTAAATCGTGCTTTGCCGCTCCTGCCTTGTGGGGTCCAATCCACCGGGGAAAATACAACAAACCAAACCCTAGAACCGGTCGTTAAATGACAAACGTTCTAGAAGTCAGTACAATGACATTAACAGTGCACAGAAACACAGGGGCAGAGCCTTCAAACCCCCTAATTAGATGAGTAATCCTCATGTGAGTGCTGAAGTCATTGGCCCTAGATCACTTGATGTGCACCACAGGGCTTTTGGAAAAAGAGCCACATGCAATACCATCTAAATGAGGCAGATTCCATGTGGACAAATATATCTGCCTAGATTAATCCCCCTTTGCAGCACATGGGCCTTTGAGTGTCCGTAATATTCCCGTTACAGAGTTTAAAACCTGCGACTGTGAAGATGATTGATTTTGGGGAGGAAGTATGAAAATATGCAACTTCAACACAGTGTTAGCTTGGAGTGAGGCTGATGGCAGATCGTCCCTAGGGCACAGAGCACATGAGCAACACTGCAAAGGCAGCAGGGGAGGAATTTTAAATTCATCATGTTTTGGGGGGAAACATCTTCTCTTCATAGGGGCCTAGTGGGAAGCTCTACTAAAACCCAAAAATGAAGCAGAAAAGCTAGTTTTGAATGTTCTGAGACTGTCCCCCCGGATCAGCATAGTTTGATTTTGAAACAGGGATGTCAGATGAAAAATGGGGTTGTGGAGGACAGAAAAGTTTAAAAACAAAACATAAAACCCCTGACAAACAAAAACAGGGAGTCAGTGCCTTGTATTTCAAAAAAACAGTTTCTGAGCAACTGCTATAGCTGGGTGTCTGCTGCTTGGGTAATCACCATGGCTTTTAAAATGAAGCCTTGATAAAGCAGAGCCACAGAAACATCTGAGACTTGGGCAACACAGTTGTTTTTATATCTTGGCTGATTCAACCATGTTGGTCAATATTCCTTTCAGCTAGCTGCCTACAATAGCTATTTAATTAACAGAGGTGGGAGAAACAAACAGTTCTTGTCCTCTGCTACAGTGTGAAAACCCTCTGCGGCCTTTGGAGCAGGTGTTGCTGTTGAGTACAGTTGTGCCACAGTGACGGCCGTGGCTGTAAGACCAAGGCCAGCATCAGGGCAAGCTGCTCCTCTGTCTGGAAGAGCCTCTGTGTGTTGGCAAAGGCCAGTCTCACAAGAGAGCCCTTAGAGAGCTCAGGATCTGTCCGCTGGCAGATTGGGGCACTTGGGCTTTGGGCATGAAATAGAATCTGAGGTGCTCTGTGTAGAAATTTCTGGTGCTCTATAGGTCTTTCTGGTAAAGAAATGAGGTGCCCCTGATGTCTAAAAGAAATAGCTAAACTCTGGTTTTCAGGAGCACAGCTTTGGAAGGAGGTAGTAGTTAGGGCTGAATTCCTTCTTGGGATCTGGGTATATGTCACACCTGGGGAAAATGGTCTGGCAGAGACAGCAGAGAGTCACGCCAGACACCAGAAGGATAGTTCTTGCTCTGATGTGTGCATTTGCTGGGAAGAATATATCAGGAGTTGGCTTCCCTTTCCTGACAATCCTGTGACTGCAGTAACTCTACTTTGTGTGCAGTAACTATTGACAGTAACAACCTCAACTCAGTCATTAACTCTAAAACCAGTCCAGAGTGTGGCCATCTGATTGTGAATATTTTTCAATGCAAACAACTTTGTACAACAGCTGTTGGTTTGTATTCTCCACCCCAGATGTATTTATTCAAGCCTTAAAGAGGAAATGGAGGTGAAGAAGCTGGGAAACCAGCTGCTGTGCCTAGAAGGGCCTCTCCCAGCCATGGAATCCTGTGTGTTGCCATTCGACATGAGAAGGGTTAGGTACCTTCTGATAGCTTTTAGGCTTTTTCCTAGTCCAGTGTTTAAATTCCAGCCAAGCTCTTCCCTCTCAGATAAAAGCCTGCTCCTACCGATATGTCTGGTATTTGAATGAAACCTGCTAAAGAAAAAATAAGGTCTTGGCAGGGGATAAATCTCCTAAATATCCTTCACTGGCACTCATGATAACCAGCAGCCTGTTGAGGGTCTAGAGCCTCCCAGGAGAAAAACAGGCAGGAGGGAACAGGCAAAATGTGAATTTTTAATACGGAAAGCAAGCATTTCTCATAGCAAGGAAACCATCTTTTGCATGTGAAAGGAGTGGGAATAGGTGGCACATACACGTTTGCTTTGCTCTTATCTATTACCTTTAACAAGTGGTATCATGATTATCGAGGTGGAGGAGGAAGAAGGGGCTACAGCCCAACTTTTAAGGGCTTTAGTAGCATGAACTCTCAAGCACTACACTGCCAGTCCTGGCTGCTCTAGGATCTCCAGACAATAAATGCTGCCATCTGGTGCCCCAAGTCCAGCTGCACACATTGTTCATGCTGGTTCAGCGTCAGTACGCAGCAAACTTCCTACACGGTACTTGTTCAATGGAGAGAACAGTCTTTGCTTACTCGTTAGATTATCCAGTGGATTACCTGCACCTCCACTAGATTTCAGTACTCTTGTAGGAAAACCCACTGACTTCAGAGAGAGTCAAGTAGTCCTGCTAATAGAATGCTATAGAAAGGAATATGGAATTTATACCTTGCATCCTCCTCTTCCTTTGATGAGTTACTTCTTGTTTATGTCAGGACAGATAAGGTTTTTTTTTCTCTTATACAGTGTAAAAGTGAGAAGAACACAGAGAGCTGGACTGTATGTGTCAGAAGCCAACCTGAGTTTGGAAGAACCCTGATCACAAGATCTAGACTCCAGAGAAGTCATCGGCTCAAAGCCTTTTTTTTGGGGTATCATGATTCCTGTCTCAAATATAAATGTGGGAAAGAAGAAACAACGGACAGAACATATTTGTGACAGTCATCAGCAGACTGAGTTGTCCTGCTAAATTGATGGGTCAGATACTAACCTAACGTGGGGAGTGGAAGGGGCACACCGTGGAAGTGTGCATGCCACGTGCATACAACAAGTTTCATTGCACTCTTTAGGTACAGAAATCAGCAAAGATGCATCGAGACCTTGAGAGCCATCTGCTGGCACTTACATCAGCCAGGGTGATGGAAGGACAAGAGCGGTCATGCCTGACTCCACAGACAGTCTAAATGAAACCAAAATTTTGAGAGCTTTTCTTCTAGTAGTTTGTCCTTTTTCAGTTTTAGATACTGACCCTGAGCCAGATCCTGCTGTTCAACAAGCTGTTGTTTGTGAGCAGCCCTTTCAGGAGTGCTTGCAAAGGTCAGGGAAGAGCTTGCAATCTAATGCCACGTTTCCTTGTAAGTTGGATTAATGCTCCTTATCTTGTCCTTGCTGTGGCAAATATCCCATTTCCTTAACTAGGATTAGGACATCACACTTACCCTGGTAATGGATTATCTCGCTGGAGGCTTTAACGAATCGGTTTGACACACTGCTCACAGGAGTGGTGCAGGCTCAGGGTCGCTCATCTTCATGTCTCTTGGGGGTGCGCACTGGACTCTTCAAACTCTTGGAGTCTCTTCAGCTGAGAACCATAAGACCTGTACCACAGAGAGCAAAGGGGTTAAAACTGGAAGGTGGAAGAGAGAAACTATTGCCACCCCTTTAACTCTTGGGTACTGCACAAAGTGTAATTCCTCTGTAGTTATCTAAAAACCAAAGAATGCTCTGACATGAGAGATTAGAACAGGTAATATTGCAAGAGAAGACTGGGAGCACACAGAGGTCCTGACAGACAGGGGAATGTTGGGTTTCTGCACAGCCTGGCGTGACCAGACCAGAGGAGCAGCTCTGCTTAGTGAGGCTGTGGAGGGGTAACGCTGGGAGACACAGGCTCACTGCCCAAGCTCCTAGCATGTAAGTCTGTCTCATGACCTGGGTGACTTTCTCCTTTCACGCTAGAGGAGACAAGGAGGGGCTTTGAGGAGAAATGGCACAAAACATTGGTATAATAAATACATTCATAGCAGAAACAACTTGGTTCTTGTTGAAACAGAGAGTGCAGGGGGGCATTTACATTGTCCATGGGATTGTGGTGTACGTGGAGCCAAGGTAACCATAGCCATTGGTAGCCATAGCCTCCAAGTTCATGTGGATGCAGCTTCGTGACTTCTTTTGCTAACCATATTGGATTATTTCTCTTGTGACGGGCTTAAACCTTATTCAAGTAATTCAACTACTGGTTCCCGTTACTGGAGCATGCAAATACCTCATGAGCTTGGCTTCATCCTCAGCCCAGAAAGCGCTTTTATCCTCATCCCACTGAGGAAAGTGGAGATGGAGTGAGGCTGAGAGACTTCCACAGGAGAGGCTGCAAATCAGTAGCAGAGCAGGGAACTCGACCTGCATCTCTTAATCTTGCTGCTTCAGTTTTAAGGGTTACAGCTGGAGAATGAAAAAGGCTATATCGTATTCCTGCGGCACACAGCACATGCCAAGCAAGCCTTAGCTGACATTTCAAAGACCTATTGTTTTTAAAGTGGGTTCCTTCCATCTGGGAAAATGTTCTATTATCTTGGGGGGAGGGAGGCAGAAACTTGCATCAGAAATCGTTTGATTCTGTAGCCAGTTTGTTAGATGTCGGTCCAGGCATTGTTCGGATGTCAGTCCAGACCAAGAATAGTGGATCTGACCGACTGCATGATGTGTTTACTTTGCCACCTGCTTTCAGAGACGAGCATATAAGCAAATGGCTGTTTTGAAAGCTTTTATGTATGCATTTAGCTTGCAACAGAACTGTGTCAGAGATGATGCTCGGAGAGGGAGGTCTCCCCAGACTGCTTCTATGTTAAAAGCACTGGAACTGAGGAATTTTTCATTGCGGGTATTTACATTTTATTACAAAAGAAACACTGGTAGTATTTCACATGTGTTCCCGGAAAAGAAGTCAACAGTAGCTGCACACTAGCTCTTTGCTCTTTAATTTGGTTTGCGTCAGAGGGATCTTAAAAGTCAAGAATCACATTTGCAGATGCTTGGCCAGTTCATGAACTGCTGAAGCAGCCCAGAGGTTGTATAAAGTTAACGATGCAAAGCAAAGACGGTTCGCATCGGAATTGCAGGAGGCAAAGACCTGCTGCTCTCCCATCTCCTTCCCTCTCTCTGGAGGACTGAGCCTCACAGGGTCTTTTCTGCAGTGCTTTGGATGCTGTTTTCTATCTCCCAGCTCTTGTGAGGCAGCTTAGTACCCTGACCTGGATCTGCCTTCCACTGTGCTAATCCCTGTCCTCATTCAGAGTTGAGGAGAGAGTCCCTGAAGTCCTTCAGACTTGTGCATAGACCCCTAAGCAAGGTGTATCCAATAAATATTTTCAGGAAGGTGCTTAGAAACTTCTTGCCCCGCTGCTGAGGTGCAGGCTAATTGCTGGTCTAGACACAACTCCTTAGGTCAGAAGAAAGGGAGAATATTGAGTTCAAGTTAAGCACGGTTGGCTAGCAGGCAGTTATCTGTGTTAGAATTTAATCAGGGTATCATGGCTTTTTCAAAGTGTCATTGAGCCGGTCCTTAAGCAAACACAGGGGAGCTGCGTGACATACCTCAGATAACGATGGCACCCGCTGGCTGCACTGCCTCCCTCACGCTGCTGAGTTGTTTAGCATTTACTCAGGAGGTAAAGTGTTCCCAACTTGCCCCTTGGGTGTTGGAAACCTTCCAGCTGGGAACCACACTGAGCGTGTGAAGGGCTGGGTTGCAGCAGGCATGTCTTGCAGATGTAAATGGATTCCCCGACTGGCCTATCTTTAAGATCTGGGCACTTCAGGGCATTTTTTTCTTGGCTCTTGGTTACTCTGTTTTGAGTCTTACCAGTCATTTTCTTCTTCAAAGTAACATATGGAAATGATTTGAGATCTGCTGCTCAAAGCAAACTTGTTCTGCACTGGGGACCATTTCACGCAGCAAAGCCAAAGCCAGCTTCCACACACCATCTTTCAGGGTCCAGAGTGTTTTTTAGCCCATGGCTCAGGTCACAATGGGGTTCTGTACTGCTAAAGCTTCTCCATTCCCCTTTCCCCCCACCCCAAGAGCGTGCACTGATCTTGGATCCTGCTTGTGCACTAAAGGTGATAGACTTGCATGACTTAACAAGTAAAACTGTGTGTGTGACAAACACTGGCTGTTTCAATGCAACACTTGTTTGGCTCATTTGCTTTCAATCCCACTAACTTGTCTGAAACACTCAGAGGCAGAATGTGATACTGTTGGGGTGGCATCTTCAGTAGAAAACCATGCTGTTATAACTCCTGTGCAGCATAGCAGATACTCACAGGCCCTGTTAATTTCACTGCTGCTAAAGTAGCTATTAGGAAGCTTTTTTTTTTGTTCTTTGCACACAGCAGGGGTAGACTCCTTGTATGCTCTTATTTCTCGTCTTGGCTCATATAACTTTCTCTTCCCCAAGCTCCCCAATCACTGCCCACTGTTATTCCTGGCAGACTGTGATTGCTTATGGAGGTATTTTTTCTGGCCTAGTGATCTATGATTTCTTTTTTATTTATTTATTTTCCTTTCAGATGGATCCAGTGACTCCTTGGCCACTTCAGCTTCAAGCTGCTCTTCACACCCCTTTAACACTGCTCCTCGTGTCCTCTCCCCATGTCATCATTTCTGTACCATACACAGCCTTCTTACCTGGCTACCCTGTCCTGGATCTCCTTCCCCGCAGCTAACCCCCTGTGCCAGTGAGCTCTCATTTACTTCCTCGGTGAATGCCGTAATTCTTTATGCTTGCAGGATAACACTGAGTCAGTCAGAATCTCTGTGGGGTTTATATGATTGCATGGTGGTAAGCGAAATAGAAAGCCTTGACTTCTTTCCTTCCCAGTGACCATTCTTAGCTTCTATTACTGTTGATCGCCATGTTGATAAATAGCACTATAAAAATTAGAGTAATAAATTTAGTCTTTGTAAGAACTTCTGGGAAGCTTTATTAAAAAACAAACAAATTATCTTCCCACTTGGGATATTTCAGATGCTTTTTACAGACAAATTTATTGGTCTTTTATGAGACCAGGAATATGTATCCTACATGACTTAATGCAGAATGGAGATGAGCCAAATACCTAATAAGGATGAGGTGGCATTATCACTCAGTTGATGAAGGAATTGCGATGATCTTGAAGAGGGCTGCTGTTTTTAGTCATGAAACTAATGCTTTTGAGTCCTCCTTTTGAGGCTGAAACAGAAATGGCTAAATACAGAAACCTAACAGTGGAGTACTTTACAAAAATGAGTCGACATACTGGTCCAGGTTCTCCAAGGAAGTTAGGTAGTGAATGCCTCTTAACTTACAGGGACCTACATATCTTTGGACATTTTCTTCCAGAATCTGCCTAGAAATATCATACCTCAGGCAGCATTTCTGGGTTTAAAAACAAGAGCAATGAGGCTGCTAAAACTCAGGAAGTCCTATCTGCAGCTTTCTGCAAGTCCATGCTGTGACACATGATGATTCATTGCCCCTGCCTGGGGAGTCATCTCTTCTCGTCCACACTCAAGGCTCTGCCAGTATTTACCAGCGTAGGTAACTTAAGGTCCCACCACTAAGGACATGGGATGGTTACCATCACTGAAATCACTACCATGCTAACCCTTGGCCCTTGCCACTGGGGTTTGAACCAGGACTGACTTCTAGATTTGCCTAAAAAACTAATAGAATTGTGCTTTAGGACAGCCTCAGCTACAGGATAGGAGATGAAACTGAATTAGAAAAATGATTCTATGGAGTTCTTATTAAATGTAAGTAAAAGCAGCTAGGCCAGCTCTGTGAAAGTATAGTCCCCACCTTACCCCTCTTCATGGTGACTGGTGGGCTGGGTCATGCTTTGTCTCTTATGCTTGCGTTGGTATATTCTGCCGGCAGCCTGGCAGCTCCCCTCTCCTCTTCAGCAGCCACAGCCTCAGGCAGCAGATTGC
Organism: Phalacrocorax carbo; assembly: GCF_963921805.1. Taxonomy (NCBI): domain Eukaryota; kingdom Metazoa; phylum Chordata; class Aves; order Suliformes; family Phalacrocoracidae; genus Phalacrocorax; species Phalacrocorax carbo. Next base: position 6,815,654 of record NC_087528.1, read on the forward strand.
TTCATGAGAAACTCTAGTGCATAAAATTGTTTGAAAAGAAAGTTGTGGGAATAGTGCTGACGGTAATGCAAGTTATTTACTCAGGAATGTTTATTATTTAATTAGGCAGTTAAGATCAGGGTTTGACTGTAATTCAGACCAGACCAAATGTAACAGGGCTTTGTTTGGTTTTAATTTCTCTTATGTCTTTAACAGTGTAGGAATTAACACATGAATATGTACGAACATATGCTTATGAGAAGCATTTAACCATCAAAGATAAGTCAGCACTACTTGCAGCGAAGGAGCTGTACACAGTTAACAAGAGGGACCTCAGGCTGGCATCCCAAGGCTCCTTTTGAAGGCCCGTTCCCTTCCCTCTCTTCTGCTCCTGCCTTGCCATCTGAACTCTCTGGCTCCAGAGCTCAGGAGAGGATTGCATCAAGATCACACTGCGCAACAATATACTTGTTTTCTTAATAAAGAGAATGTTGCAGAACAGGTTTTACGTATGGGTCTGGTCTTTGTTCCAGATGGGATCTATCCCAAAACAGCACCCGGACTTGTCCAAACAAGGAGGAGTGAGATGTGACAATAGCAGAGAGCTTGCAAAAAGAGAAGATAAAAAGCAAACAAACAAAAAAAGTATGTAGGGGGGAACGTACAAAACTTCTTTTCAAGTGTTCAGAAACTTCTGGTAGTCTTCAGTTACAAAAAGAAATATTCTGTTACCAGGTGAGCAGGTAGATTTGATATTTACTAATACTGTACTGAAGTACTGACAATACTTTACAAATATTAATGATTCCTTACAAGTCAGCTTTTGGCTTAATGTCTGAAAATCGTGGACCCTGGCTCCTAATTAACCCGTAACAGACAGAAGCTATCAAACATCTAAGGAATGTGAACTCAGGGGCCAGCTTTGGTCTGTCGTAAATGTAGACCTAAGCTGTTATCCTGTATTTCTTTAATATGAGAACTAGTAAAGAAGAAACACCATGCCATGTAGTTCCTGATGGCTTGTCATGTCATTGCAAAAGCGCCAATAGTTTCTAATCTCAAAACATACATTAATCTCTAGTTACTGGAATAATTTTGATTGTATGTTACATGATTCTCCCAAATGAGTTAAGCACCGGTGAATTTTGGTTTAAACGCTCTTGTAGCAGTCATAACGTTGAGCTGCCAAACCGAGTTATCTGCTCAGCTACGGGGAGACCAGCAGCCGCAGGATTCGGGGTTCATTTTCCCCAAGTCCTTAATGGGGTCTGTGTCCCCCTGCCAGCACAGCTGAGATCATTGGTGACTTCTTACAGGCTTCAATTATGCAAAGTGAAGGGATTCAAAGGGTTCAGCTCAGTTATGAAGACACATGAACTAATTCTTCATGCAGAGTCTAAATCGATTATAGTGAAATCTTAGCCAAACTTTAATTGAGGAGAGACTTTTTTAGATGGGCGACATCGCTCTCTACAATTACCTGAAAGGAGGTTGTAGTGAGGTGGGGGGTTGGTCTCTTCTCCCAAGCTGCTAGCAATAGGATGAGAGGAAATGGCCTCAAGCTGTGTCAGAGGTTTAGACTGGGTGTTAGGGCAATGCCTTTACTGACAGAGCAGTCGGGCGCTGGCACAGGCTGCCCAGGGAGGTGGGGGAGTCACCATCCCTGGGGGGGTTCAAAAAAGGTCTAGTCCTGGCACTTCGGGGCACGGTTTAGGAGGCCTGGGGGGGTTGGGGTTGGACTGGATGATCTTAGAGGTCTTTTCCAGGCTCTGTTCCATTCTATACTCATGTTCGCCCCGGGGCAGCCTCTGATCCCTCCGCCCGGCAGCGCCAAGGCCGAAGCTCGCCACCACCTGTAGCTGCATCGCTATTTACCGCCCGGCAGGGCGGGCCGGAGCGCCTTCCCCCGTGCTGCCGCCCAGCCGTAGTTCGGTCCGGGCAGGGCCCGCCTGCGGGAGCGGCGCCGCACGGCCCCGCTACCGCAGCAGGCGGATCCCTCCTCGCGCAGCCGCGGCGCTGCCCCTTTAAGGTTACCGCGGCGACGGCTCCGGGTGAGAGCGAGGCGCATTGACGTCACAGCGGGCGGTGATTGGCCGGGCCGGTCGGTTTCCGGTGGGAGCCGCTTGCTGTCGCCGAGGCCGCGGCCGGGCCGGGAGGGGCGGGGGGCGGTGAGGGCCCGGCGGAGCCGCCCGCGGCAGGTGAGCGGCAGGGCCCGGCCCGGCCCGGCCCGGCCCGGCGCGGCGGGGTAGGGCAGCCGCAGGGGCGCGGCGGGAGGCGAGGCTGGGCGGGAAGGGACGGGCAGGGCGCGGAGAGGGAGGCCTGCGGCCTTGGGGGCGGGGGCCGGCCCCGCTGAGGGGAGCGGCCCGGAGCCCTCGAGCCCGCCGGGATCTCCTTTGCTGCCGCGGCCGGAGGCCCCGCGTCCGAGCGGGGAGAGAGGCTGCTCTGCCCAGGGCCCCCGCGGGCTCGTCGGGCCGCACCGGGCGTCTCCTGCCGGCGCTGGGGATGGAGGCGTTCGGGCGCTGAAGCAGCCCCCGGCGCAGCGTGGGGGATTTGGGGTAGCCCCCCACCCAGGAACGCCGTGTCGTTGCTTTGGCCGTGGTAGGGAGCGGGGAGCCGGGAGCAGCCCCGGCGCTGCGGTGAGGGGCGGACTCGGCCCGGCGGGGCAGCCCCGGCACGGGCAGGTTGGGCCCGGGCGGTCCGAGTGCAGCTGTACGCTGGGGGGCTCTGGAGAACCTGAGGTTTGCTGTATGCGGAAAAACTACCTTATAAACTGCCCAAGTTTTCATTATTTCATTGGTATTTTCCGCACTGTGCTCATGAGCAGCCGTGGCCCCTGTCTATCAGCAGCGTGATGCTTTTTCCACAGATTGCAATCAGTCTGTCACGGAGCCACCGAGGTTCTCTGGGGCTGTTAATTAGTACTGACCTTCGCTGTGCGAGTTGTCAAAACAAAAGAAGTAACTGGAGAACTTTAAGGCACTTTTGCAGTCCACGCGAAGTCCGTACTTGGTGTTTATGCAGCACATAATACATCTGTCTGCGTATACTTATGCAGGGATTAACTGTGACAAGAATGAAACCTGTTTGAAGTGTTAGCAATTTCGTATTAACTCTAGTCCTCCTGTAATCTCCAGCAGCATAATTCAAGGGGCACAGTGTTATATTGCCTGTGTGGCCTGTGTGTCTCAATCTGCTGCCTCAGTTGGATAAACTGCATAATATGACTGTACCACTTGGCTTTTCAGTGACTTGTCATTTCTCAAAATTATTTTGTCTGAATCCCATGTTTTTCCCCTTTCAAAAGCTGATCCTGGGATCAACATATCTTGCTGCATATTCATAAGCTGTTGCCACCATCCCCGTACCAGGTAACTTTCTTTATATTTAATGAAAAGTGCCCTGAGAAATTATTTCTTTAACTGTCTCAGTGTTAATTGCTTTGTGACAAAAATGACATGAAATGCTTATATCTGTAAGTAAAAGTATATTTTAAAATGGTTCTATAACCTGAAGGGGTGTGGAACCTGCTTAAGGATGTTTTTGAAAGTGTTACAGCTGATGCTATAAAGTCTCTTGAAAACCTGGTGTTGTAACATGTTTTTAAAGATGCACTCTGGATTACTTACAGTTGAAGAAAATCCCATTTTTTGGGATTGCAGTGTATCCACGGAGATAGTTATGAAGTATGGACCAGATTAAACTGGAGAGTAGGTTTTTTTAGGGGAAACAGCTCTGCTTCCATGATTTCCATTAGTGGACTCAGCATTGGCATTTGGTGAACTGGCTTTGGCTCCAGTCTTAACAAGTTTCCCTTCCTAATACTTTTCATACTTGCCTCTCATATTTCCCAGCTTCTACCCACCCATCTCCTGATCATCATCCATGTGACCCCATACAGACCACACAGCTCTGTTTATGAAGCGAGCTTCCAGTCCTACAAAATACTGGGTTTAATCAGCAGAAAGTTCAGATGGAAGCTTCCCTGACTGAGTGCTCACAGAGCTTGAGTTGTTGAAGCTTTTCTAGCTTGATCAAATGCTTTTACTTCTGCACCTGTGGCTATAGGACACACAGATATTTTTATTTCTTTCCAGGTGCTAAATAAGTTCATAGCTTTTTCATTCACGGTTTAGCTTAGTTACTAGTCTTACAGGTAAAGGTAGTTTTGTGCTGTCATATCAGTAAGATGATAATGCAGCATAATGTGCCTGATTACATTGGACAGCAGCGTCTTTGTTTGCAGTAGTTATTTAACCTTCTCTTTTTCTTATCTTCAGCAATGGCAGCTTCTAGCAGCAGCAGCAGCGAGGAGGAGCGTAGTCTTCGGGAATGCGAACTTTACGTCCAAAAACACAACATCCAGCAACTTCTGAAGGATTGTATTGTACAATTATGCACAGTGAGACCTGAAAGACCCATGGGATTCCTCAGAGAATACTTTGAAAGATTGGAGAAGGTAAAAATACATAGCAGGAGGGAAGGAGAGTGGAACAACCTAAATTTACATGATCTCTTTGTGATTTAGAGGCTGAGCTTCAGATTTGACCAGTGTTCACATTGGCCGTGTGAAGTTGGAACTGACGCTTTTGGAAAACAAACCGTATTTTCCAGTAGTTTATGCCAGTTGATCACGGTGTAAAAGCACCTCTGTCTTAAAAAAACACGTAGGGCAGAACATAAGCTGACAAGGAGACTTACCTAGCTGGGATGCAGATGTAATCCCCACGTAATGCTTACTCATAGAAGCTAATAGGTAGCATACATGGTCGTGTCTGTAGCTGATGATAACCGTGGGGTTTGACCTTGGTTAGACACTGGCAATAGGCATTTGGTTTCTTACGTTGAGACAAATGGGTTACAGTAATTTGGGTACAGCACAGAAGTAGGTCAGTGGTAGTTATCCAGGCCTAGCAGAAGTCAAACGAGCATTTACGTTCCAAATATCTAGGAGAGCAAGCCTGCTTCTGCTGTTTCTTGGGAGTTCAGTGTTGGTGTTTTGCTTTGTTTTTCCTCTTGTGTTTGTCCTCAAGGTCTCTTTGGTGTTTTTGTTGTTGGAAGAATTCGGGGATCTTGGGAATGAAAAGCATTTTGTCTTCTCAGTGGTCATATGTGAAACAGTGATTTCCTATTCTTTTGAACTGTTCATTTTATATATTGATATCTAAGCAGATAGGAAGAGAAGCTGATATGAAAATGTGAGGTTTTAAAGCCTAATGCAGAGGAAAGATTAGATACAACGGCTCTATTCAGAATACATTGTTAGAAAATAATGTAGCTGTGACCTTCTACAGCAGTCATTTGCAGGTGCTGCTTTCTGTGCTTGTGTATATGGGAGGTATGTCTTTTTTTATTTTAGCTAGTTACTAATTGCTGGTGTAAAGAAGAAACACTAGAGATCATAAGTGTGCAGAGTGGAAATTATCTTTTAATGGAAGTGTTCAAGGTAGATACTAGAAAATGACTGAATGCTGCCAGCTAACCCCCTATACTCACTGCGTATTTGAGGAACACTTTGCTTATTAAATGACCAAGAGCTCTATATGTCTGACTTTTTTTTGTGTGCGTGGTCGCATCTTGAGTGCATTCTCTTTCAGAGGGAATACTAGCAGCAAGCCACGTAGTCATCAGTTTTTTAAAAATCCACTGTCGCTCCCTGTTACCATACCTCCTTCCCACCTTGGATTCTTATGTTTCAAAGTACTGATAGATAGATAATTTTAAAAATATCACCCCAAGTGTTGATATACAAAACTCTACAAAGTAAACTGCGTCACTGCACTTAGACTAAATTGTAAACCAATCCATATATAGGGATATAAAATAGGAATATTTGGATGCTTTTGTGTAGTGGACTTAAGGTCAACATGCAGTATTTAAGATTAAAGGAAACTTAATTTGCTTTAGCAAGAGAACAAGTCTAGCTCTGAACTTAATTGCATGTATTCTGGAGTTGAGTAACTCTAGATTTTATTTTGGTGCAAATAGGCTGGCTGTGTACTCTGTCAGCCTATAAGGAGGTTGAAAATAGAATTGCATAGGTAATATTTTTCCCCTTAAATTTCTCTTGAAATTTTGGTCAGGATCTTCTATGAATTGTGTTGGTGTGGGTTATACGTGCTCACTGGTGCAGCTATAGCTAAAGGTGAAAATGTAGTATTTTTCTCCTTGCCTTCTTTAATGTAAAAATTGCTACAGCTTTCTGTAAGTAATTTCACCATTCAGTCTAATGGATTGGTCTTAGTTTAACCTGGTAATGTGGCACCTTGGTAGCTATCGAGTAACAGAGCAGTGAACATCCTGTGCTATGTTAGAAAACTCCTGACATCTCTGTCTGGAAAGCACAGATGCTAAGTACGGTCATTAACCGGCTCTAACCTGGTAGTTAGCTGTGGTAGAGCAAAAGTGTTTGAAGGGGAATCTGCTTCACCTTCCAAAAGTAATGTCTGTTACATCTTTAATAAAGCAGAGCAACTTCTCAATACACTTTCTAAATCTGTTCATTTGTTAGACTGGATGAAATTGAGGTTGAGATACGGTACTTTTTTTTTTTTAAGACTGAATTTTGAAGGAATACCATTTAAAGTTGAAGCGAGGTTACTATTTTCTCTCTCACTATCCTGACAAGTCATCTCTTCCACTGCATGCATGCGCCAAGCTGATTCACTGTCATGTTATTAAAATACATTGAAGAAGTTTAAACACTCTTTTGAATTTATGTTGAGAAACATTAAAATTACTGCATCTGAGATGGTTGTAGCTGCTATAAAAATGTAGATGTCCCCTTCTGAGTTATGAAAGCTGTTATATGAATCTAATTACTACACATTGATTGTATAAATGTTTTTATTTTATCTGTTTGTGGTGTACTGAGGCCTCTGTTCTCTTTGCTGTGCAAACATGTCTGCTAACACCGATGCATACTGAGAACTAATAGCTATCTGGTGCTGTGCTTGGCTTTGTAATGTTGTTTGAGCTATGGAAATTTAATGTAGAGATCGTTATTACAGCCTGCCAGATGAACCTTGGATATTGGACATGGCTGTCCACTGGAATAAGTGCATGTTTGAAATACTGTGTGTAATAGTTATGTGCATATTGGGCTTTATAGAAAGCTGGAATTATGAAGTGTGATAGACGTCTAGTTACTGTGTCTGTTCCCCACCGCCTGCCCTGCTTCCAAAGTACCTGAATATTTTCCTATTTCCTAAGTGTTTCTTTTGCAAAATGTGGTAGTTAAGAAGGATATACTCTGCAGTTGTGAAATATGGCAGAGCTTTTAACACTGCTTTTTTACCTTCAGAGTGTTTTTTTCTTAAATATATGGAGAGCTGATGTAAATTAAATACAAACCAACCAGAAGAAGTTGAGACTGTTCCTGGTGTGATGGCATTCACCAGATGCTGGACTATATAGTGTAAAACATAATTCTAAAATTGTGAAGGTCGTCTTCAGTAGCTGATAGTCTTAAAATTCGAGTATGTGAAGTCTCATCTTTTCAGTGTTTCTCACTTGTAATAATTTAAATGGAATCAATAACTATTTCTTCCTTGTCGGGAAAAATAATATTTACAATTAGTGGTCACTGGTGAAAACTCTTCGAACTGCTCCATCAGCTGGAAGACCAGAATCAACACTTGGATGTATTAAATAGGCTAACCTTAGTAATAAACCTTCTTAAATCCCAGGTGTTGGTTATGCTGATCAGTACAGAGTAAAATTAATGCCTTTGTCTGTATGTGTTTAATTTGAAGAGCTTCTAAACCTGAACAGATAGATTTTCTCACTCATACATGCTGGCTAGATTCTAAGGTAACAGAGAATAACAACTGCCACACTTTCTTTAGGGCCTAGTGTAATTTTTCTCTGATCTGGTGGTATAATATATGTGATTTAGTATCAGAAATTATATAGCATGTATTTTAAAAAGATGAATACATTTCATGTATAGCTACTGCTATGAAAAGAGTGAGATTTTTAGCGTGTCACTTACTCCATGATGCAGTGTCGTCTTGTGATGTGAATATGTAGGGATTTGTCTTATTTGGGGGTAATCTTCCTTGAGATGAGCGTGTATATAGACTGTTTAGAGTAGCCAGTATATTTTAAGTTGATCTTACCTGTCTGTAACTGGTTTCTGTGCCCACCCCCTACCATATCGTACTCCTTTTTAATATAGTAATGTTAAATCTCAGATCAGACAGAAGTTACCAGTTGTACTTTTTCTGTTGGTGCAGTTTCCTTGTTCCCTGAGTGGACCATTACCTTGGGGAGCCTCGTGTTGAACAGTGGTTTAATACTCAGCTCCCTTGCTAAAACCTGCTGGAGTGCTTCTACCTCTGGAAGTTACAGGATCTCAATATTTTGTATTTTATGTGATACTGGAAAAAACACAGCAGCTGGTGCTCACTTATTTAAAAAGTGTCAAGTTTGGGTTTTTTAATGGGCGAAGTATTCTGTATATGAACGAACAGTATGTTTCTGTGCTTGGTGGTGTTGCCCACTTTGTAGAGAGGCAGTTTAAACTGAACACTAACTACTGCTCAAGCTATTTTTAACAACATCTCAGTTGAGACTTGTTTCTCTAAAACCACAAGATAGAAACAAGGTTTTAAATATGTTTTGCCCCCATCATTTTGAAATGTAGCACTATTTTATCAATGAGCAATAGGCAGGAAGTGAAATGTAATGCGACAGATCAGTGTTTGTTCTTTGGCTATCTGAGAGGTGTAAAATGTAAACTCACTGTAATGGTTATCTGATGTCTCTTTCCTCAAAGTGCTGCTGTTATACATAGCCTCTGTGCACCTCCGGAGTGGAGCGTGGCAGCCAAGCAGCAAGCTGCCCAGCTGGGCAGGGGACGGCTTGATCAAGGACACCGGGACAAACCTGGCTTTTAAAAGTGCCAGGAACTCGCAAAAACAGATGACTCCTTGTTCTTTTAAGGCATGTCACAGAACCCTGTTTCCTTAACACTGGGAGGAAGTCATTTGAGCTGTTATGATGCAAACGCTTTGGCTCCAAGGTTGGCTTTTTTGTTTTGTTTTTAATCTGATTTTAGTTGTTTAAAAGGAGAATCTACTGGTACATAGAAGAATCAAATTTCTGTGCGTCAGTTAGACTTCATTTTATTGTAAGTAGTCTTCTACAATATCACTACAATACAGTACAACAGGTAACTGAGGGAAATAAGAAAATGTGTAACGTTGTGCAAAATTGACAAAGCTGTGGCTTGCGTAAAAATCCTACTCTTTGGCCTCTAGCATCCTTCCTCCAGCTCTTTTGTAAGCAGCGTTCATATTTCTTTCTCCTAAAATAACTGTTGGTTATTGAGTATCAAGTTGGTCCATGACTTGACCTTGTTTCAAAAGCGTCTCATGTAACATGGATTTCTGAGGAATCGCTCTTCTGTCTTTCAAATCAAAAAAGGTTTAACACCTCGCTGCTGAGGGAGAGAACTGCTGGGTTTACAGCTGGGAAAATGTCTTTAGCATTTGCAGAATGTCTTCATCGCCTGTTGAATACACTAGCGGAAAGTAGAATCAACTTGTTTATATTTCTTGATTTATTAAACTGTTAATGTAACTTATTAAAATAAACACCATTGTGATATGAATGTTATGAATGGAAGGCATATCTACCATCTATTTTGAAAGGCCTTTGATCTCGGTTGCTCTAGTCTCCTGTTTGCCTTAATGTGGGAGTGACAGTACACAGGAAGCTCCCGTGCACTGGCAGACTAAACTGGAATATAATATCTAATGGCTTTCTTGCTTTACTGGATTATGTGACATAAACGAGTCTTCCTTCCTGTTTAGGAGGAAACAAAACAGTTGTTGAATCAACAGAAGTCTGGTTCACGCTCAGACTCACGGGAGGATGAAATCTCTCCTCCTCCTCCTATGAACCCTGTGGTTAAGGGTCGAAGAAGGCGTGGGGCCATCAGTGCGGAAGTCTATACAGAAGAGGATGCTGCATCTTATGTTAGAAAGGTGCTCTAACTTTTAAATGTTGCTAAAAATTGCATCTACAATCCAAGAGTTTATCTAAGACTACCTTCTATCCAGTGTATTTAATAACACAGCTCCTGTAGCCTAAGTCTTGTTGTAACTGTAAAAAGCAGACCTGTGTGTAGAGGTGTTTAATTGGAGGCTAGAATAAACTGTCATGCAATTAAATGATTTATGCATAGCATAGACCTGTTCCCTTTAAAGTAATATATATTTACTTGTACATATATTTATATATTATATATATAACAAAGTGCTTCCAGTTATTTGACAGCTGCAACAACATTACGTTTAGCCTAATGGCAGAGCAGACTTGCTGCTATTCATAGGAAAACACAGGTGGAGCAGATACTTGTACTCTTGCAAAAAAACCCTTACAGACTGCATGGAATGATGCTTTTACAGTTGCATAAAATATTACAAGATTTATTTACCTTCTGCATAAACTAGCTGTGAACATGGACTGTTTTTGGTTTCAGATCTATAGTGCTTGAAAGAAACTAGAAAAACACAGCCAGTGTTTTACAGCAATTGAGTAATTTATTTACCCAGGGCAATGCAGACATTTTTATTTCAAAAAAATTAATCAGTTACTTTTTCTGATTATATCCTAGGTTATTCCAAAAGATTATAAGACTATGGCTGCTTTGGCAAAAGCTATTGAGAAGAATGTGCTGTTTGCCCATCTTGATGATAATGAAAGAAGGTAGGAATACATCTTTGCAGTCTTAAAGTTTCTTAAAGTGCAGACTTCAGAGGAGCTAAATGTGTTGTAAGGTACAAAGCTGCACAGCCTCTTTACAACAGGCAGTGTGACCGTAAGGAGGCTATAGGAAGAGTGTTGACGGGCTGGAGGCGCAGATGTATGAATATATGCATGCACAGCACCTGTCCAGGCACTTGTCTAATTTTGGTATCCTTTTCTTCAGTGACATCTTTGATGCGATGTTCCCCGTCACTTACATTGCAGGAGAGACTGTCATACAGCAAGGCAAGTGACAATGTTTACACTGATGAATAAGTTGGAGATGGTGAGCAGACTCTGGCCTAGTGCTCTTGTTAGTGTTTGGGTTCTTGGTGTGTTTTGTTTTTTTTTTTTTTAAACATAAAAACATTGTCTGGGTGCCGTGACCCTTTCTTGTTATGTTACCTGGAGCACAGCTCATACTAAAGTGAGGAGTGGAGCAATCGTAGGAAGATGTGACTTCACTGCATGTTACCTGTTGGAAAGGTTGTTGTTTGACGGGTCTGTACAACACGTTATGTCAGCTTACGGTGCTGGTATGTCTTTCCAGTAATCCTGGAAATTCTGCTGGTCTCCTGCACACCAGTAGATGTCCTCCCTCACAGGACTGAGAGGAGTGTGAAATCAGCAAAATGTGAAATTTCCCCCTGTAAGCTGTGCAAAATTTGTCTCTGCCAACCTTATTAGATTCTAAACATCAAAGTTGGCAGAGATCCCAGTTCTGTGAACCATGAAGGCTTGCATAGCTTTACTCTTTTTAGTGTGTGTTCAAATTTTTTTTTTCTTCTTTAGGTGATGAAGGCGATAACTTCTATGTGGTTGATCAAGGAGAAATGGATGTAAGCATTATTGGTAGTTAATTAATGACATGTTTGCCTCTAGCAGAGGAAGAGTCTGATATTTGTAGGCCTCTTCTATAGGCCCTTCCCTTAGCAGTTTTTCTCTTAGTGAATTCTTACTTGTAGAAGCTTTTTTGCTTTGGAGCCTCTTTGCTCCTCAACGGCTGAGTCTGGCTGCACAGACCCTGGGTTGTGCTGAGTTTCAAAATGAAGGATTTGGATACCAACACAATACTAATGCTTTACAAGTGCAGGGTGGGGACAGGCCTTAAGAATGACCAGGCTTTTTATTTTCCAGTCCAACTAACCAGTAGCTTTCTCTGACAGAGACTTTGCTGAGATTCTGTTTCCTGTCAAAGGGTCTCAGGAGTCTATGTGCACAGTCACTGTGCATGTGATGTAGATGAGAGTCCCTTTGTTGATGAAAGTGAAAACTGTAGCTTGGACTGGGGTGGATGTAAAGTGTTGGTAAAACCCTGGAATGGTCAACTCTGATTCTACAGACGTCAGAATTTTCCTTTACCATAAAGGAAATATGGGGTGGCAGGCGCTTCATGTTGCCTCTGACCAGCTCACTAGGCACCGTGGGCCTTGGCTCATCACCATGTACTGCCTTTCAGGTTTATGTGAACAACGAGTGGGCAACCAGCGTTGGTGAGGGTGGAAGCTTTGGAGAACTTGCCCTTATATATGGAACTCCCCGTGCTGCAACTGTCAAAGCGAAGACAAACGTGAAGTTGTGGGGCATTGACAGAGATAGCTATAGAAGGATCCTGATGGCAAGTATTTTTCTAGCTGATGTGTGGCTTGTGCCATTGACTCAAGTAGCTGTGTGCCTAACCTGGGATTATGCTTTTGGTTTTATTACTCGCTCAGCTTACACTGGTCATTTCACCTTTTATCTGTGCCTTCTGTTTCCTTTGCTGGAGTTATTTTATTCAAAATCCTGCTGTCTCTTGTAATCAGAAAGCTGATCGCTCAGCATACGTTTATCAGGCATGGACCCATGGGGAGTCTTGCATTAGTGAACAAAACGGTACCAATGCAATATTAAACTGGACTAAAAATGTAATACCTATGGGTTAGCTTGTCAGATGTTTTGATTCTGCACTCTATTTAGCGTGCTATTTGTAAGTAGTATGTATGAACAACAGTTGTAACTAACTTGAGGATATTTGTAAATTTTGGTAAGGTTATACAGTAAGAATGCATTTAAGAAATATTAAGGCTGCAATAAATGCTAAGTACTTTGTGAAGGTTGCTGAACTCCGAAATATTGAAATAATAAAATTTGAAAAGACTTAATGTTGTAGGTTTGGGGTCTGTGAGACAGGATGCAGTATGTTTGGTTAAATATATTTTTGTCTTAGTTAATGTAAAACATGAAGTAGAAAGAAAACTTACTTTGGGTTTTTGTTTGGGGGTTTTTTGTAGGGGAGTACTTTGAGAAAGAGAAAGATGTACGAGGAATTCCTTAGTAAAGTATCTATATTGGGTAAGTGAGAAGATTTTTATTCTGAAGTGGAATAAATTGCCTTATTGTAATAAAGTTGTTACCCAGCATTATTATGATTACAAGCTATTGTGACAGTCTCTTAAAACTGGCTGCAAAGCCTGTACTCCTTTTCTGCATCACTCCAAAATAATTCTAATTCAAGCCTGTCTATCTGATGTAGAAATGTAGCCAGAAATAGGTTGACCTTTGTATAGGGACAGAGCAAAAAGTATAAGTTGTGCCTTGAAAAGATAATCTGTTAATGAACTGTTAATTCTGTAGAATCGCTGGACAAGTGGGAGCGTCTCACGGTAGCTGATGCATTGGAACCTGTACAGTTTGAGGATGGGCAAAAGATCGTGGTCCAGGGAGAGCCAGGAGATGAGTTCTTCATTATCTTGGAGGTAAGTAAGGTCAAAATTAAAAGCTCAGGCTCAGAACTTTTTTTTTTTTTAACATGGCTTATTCTGCCCCTAGATAGACACTGGGAGAAAAATGAACGGTAAGAATATACTTGTAGAGAATTGCTAAAGAAATATTATATTGCTGGACATGCAGAAGCTTATATTTAGTTTTGTGCTGTGGATACGTAAATACATTTCATGCTTAGAGAGGAGGGGGGACCAGCTGTTTTTATAGAGCAGTCTGGTGAACTATTCAAGGACTGTGAAGTGGTTTTTAAAGACTGAGATGTAACAATTGTTTCTGCCAAGCAGCTGATTCCTTGTGGAATTCAGTGTTTCAAGTGATGCTGGAAATTCCAATTGTTCAATTGCTGTGATTTATTAAAGGGCACAGCTGCAGTGTTACAGCGTCGATCAGAAAATGAAGAATTTGTTGAAGTGGGCAGACTGGCACCTTCTGATTATTTTGGTGAGTTACGTAGTGACAGCTATGAGGACACTGTCACCCTTTTAGCTGTGCTGTGTTTGATGACTGTGGGTGATAGTGATGGGATGGATTTACTTAATTACTGTTTTGGCTAACTCTTGTGGTCTCACCAATGTCAGGTGAGTATTAGAGACACTTGGCATTCAGGTGTGCATGTATGTCACAGAAGCGTGATGGTTCTAGAGTACTTCAGAAGGGGCTTGGTGGTGATTTGGTCAGACCTCTCTACTCTGAGCAGAACTAACTTTGAAATTGCATCATGTGTCTCAGGGATGTGTCCAGTCAAGTCACTTCTGTCTCCAGGAATGGAGATCCCACAACCTCTCTAGGCAATTTCTTTCACTGTTTAACCAGCCTTGTTGTGAAGAGTAACTCTTTATGCCTGACAAGGTTTTCCTGTTCTGCGACTTGTTGCTTTCTCTCTGCCTTTCACTGTGCAGAGAGCAGTCTAGTCTTGCCTGTAGAATCGCTCATTATGTAGCTGAAGACAGCAATAAGATTCCTCCTTTAGCTGCCTTTTCTCCAGGTCATATTAACCCAGCTCTTCCAGCAGCTCTTTGTACGTCCTGCGCTGCAGTCCCCTCACCACCTGGGTGGTGCTGCTGGACCTGCTCTGCTTTGTCAGCATCTTGTACTGGGGACCCCAAAACTGTGTGGTACTCTGGATGTAGCCTCCCAAGCGCAGATCAGGGTCTGTTCTCCATTTGTTGAAGGTGTTCTTTCTCAGCTAAAAATTACGTGGTATATAAGTTGCTTTGGCTTGAAAAAGCTTATGTGTGCTGGCAAAGAAAAAGATCCTAGTATAAATACTTCCTTGTGAAGACTCTGAAATAATCTTCACATGGAACTAATGACTTGTCTAGTGCATGTTGATTTATTTTGGATCACAGATAAGGACTGGATACGTATGCTCACAGAGTGTTCTTGGAGTATAATGTAACAGTATATAACAAGATATTCCCAGCAGCCTTATTTTGGGTTCAGAAGAAAAGTGGCTTGCACTTCTGAAACAAAGCAAGCCACCTGTTCAGAGCCTACTATTTAACGTTTAAATACTTCCTTCTCTCAAAAAAGAAAAAAAATAATCCCACACCTAACTCTCTTCTGTTTAACGTAGGTACTCTCTTCTTGTTATTCTTTCTGAGCAGTCCTCTTGCCTTCTGCTTGTCTGCTCAGTTTTTCAGCTTTGTAGATAACGTAATCGACAAATACTGTGTTGCAAGGCCTGAAGTGGGGTGTACTCAAGAGTGCACTCACAGTGCTGGATCTGACCAAAGGTCTGCTTAGCTCAGTATCTAGTACTAGATTTTTGTTCTATGTATGTTGTTTCAGTCTCTTCTAATATTTCTCGTGATGTGTACTCTTGAGTTTCCCACTCTTAAACTAAATGTTATCCCTACCAGCGTGTTCAGGTGCTGCAGACCCATCCCCCAGGGGTTTAACTCTCCCTTAGAACCTACTTATTCTTTTGCAAGCCTGTGTTTTGGAGGCTAGCGAGTCCAAGAGTTTTAATTGGGCACAGAGGAAAAGTTTTTCTCACTTCCTTTGAACACCCCTTCTGATAATGCAGGCAAATTTATTCTCCGAGGAGCACCGAGTTCTTTCCTCGGTCCTGAACATGTTGATAACCAGCCCAACTGCTTAAAAACAAACCCAAAAGCTGATGCTGTGGTTTGTTTCGTGCTTGTTGCTAGGAATGTTAGGGGTAGCTGTTATCACCAGTGGAAACAGGCTTGTTGAAAACTTCATTTCCAAATGCGTTGTTCAGCAGTTGTAACAGGTATTTGAAACAAAGCTTTTGGCATCTTTGTGTGTAACTTATGAAATGGGAACGCAATGGGACTTCAAGGCAGTCGCCTTCCACAGCCACATGGCAAAGCCAGATGCTTGATTCTGGCTCGCTATGGGTCAAAGGCTTTTGCCTTGTGCGTTAATGTTTTTACTTCAATATCATGGTCTTGTTGTCCTGAGTTTCCTTGAAACACCAGAATTGAACAGTAGCTACCTTTTATATTTAAAAAATAACTACTTGTTGGCTGGGAAAATTATGTGGTTAATTGAAATGTGACCTTTTGTCAAATAGAACCAATGTTGAAAATTCTTCAGGCCCTCTTCAGAGAGACTTGAATGTGGACAGTCTTTTTAATAAAAAAAAACAAACTAGTTTTTTTAAACTGCCTTCACAGTTGTTTCTAAAGTAACTACATAGATACTTGTTCTGATCAACGTTAATCTGTCCAATTCCTGCAGCAGTTTGAAATACAACAGGGTAATTTCTTTTGACTCTTTTGCACATTGATTCTTAACGCTGTTTGCACTTTCCTGTTGCCCTAGGTGAAATAGCTCTGTTGATGAACCGTCCCCGTGCTGCCACAGTTGTTGCTCGTGGCCTGTTGAAATGTGTAAAGCTGGATCGACCCCGATTCGAACGTGTCCTGGGTCCGTGCTCGGATATTCTCAAGCGAAACATCCAGCAGTACAACAGTTTTGTATCGCTGTCTGTCTGAAACCTTCCTCCCTATCCAAAACATGCTTCATGAATGCAGACTGCTTTATTACCCTTGTGCAGAGCCACATTGCCACTGGCATTTGCAGCTTCCTGTCTGTTAAAAAAAAAAAAGAAAAAAGAAAAAAAATGCTTATCATGGCACTATTTTTAATTTAGAGCATATTAGTTCTGTGCTCTCTGTCCCATTAAATTAATAGAAAAAGTTCTATGGAGACGTTTGCTGTTACGGCTTCTCTCTGTGCAGGTGTCCAACTCAGGCAAACGCAGCCTTGCTTCAGCGAGGGAGAGATCTCCTGGCGCCGTGCCCATTGCCATAGAGTGAGGAGGTGACAGTGGAGGGTGGGGAGGGGTGGGGGGATTTTTTAAAAGGTATTTCTCAAATTGCTGGACAGATTTTAAGGCTGTGGTTATAATCTGCTGTATTTCTTTTCAAATGAGAGCTGCCCTTGTAATTGAGGTTCTTAGGGCTTGGGGTTTTCTTTTTTTTTTTTAATTTTCTGGGTACTGTAATCCTGGGTTCAATTTTGAGGCATCAGCTGCTAGGAAAGCCACAGTTGGAATTTAACAGTATAATTGTTCCTGTGTCTGCTGGTTTAAGATTGCTTAGTTATGTTTTTGTCAAGTGTAAATCAAAGCTTACAAGGTTAATAGTTCTGGTGAACTACTGCAGATGTTACTTAATTTGCTGACTTGCGCAACTGGTTCTTTTTTTCTTGTTCTTTCTTCAGCGATAGATATGCCACTTAAAACTCTTCCTGTTCAAAGTGGCAAGAACCAAATGTTACATTAAATGCCTAACTTTGGTCTCTAGTACATAGATAGGTGTAAGGATGGTGCAGCTGTCCAGCTGTTAGTAATGTTCAAGTACTTGGATCGGTGTAGGAAGTGGAAGCAAACATTTTATTTTCCCTGTGACTCTTGCTTGCTTTGTATTCCTCAGTTGACTTTTTAAAAAGTGATCATCAGTTCAGGTGACCCTTTGTTACCAGGGAAAATAAATGTTGAGTATTTCTGGCCAGCATCGGTTGCAGGTGGCAAGATTGCTGGTCTGCAGAGATGCCATTATTCTTGGTAGAGAACTTGAGGCAGGAAAAAGTGAATGTTTTAACTTTCCTCAGTTATTTTAAGTTTTTAAATCAGTCAATTCATAATTTTTAAAATGCTTAATTACAAATCTAGTTTAAATACAAAAGGTGCATTCTCTTTCCTTGCTTATGGAATTCACATGACACGTATTTCATACTCTTTTTTTCCAAGCTCGATATGTTGCGGAGTCTTAAATGTATTTCAGTATTTACCAGCTTTGTGTTCCATTATTCTCTGTGCACCAATACTTCCCAGAAGTTTTTACTGAATTCCACGGTTCAATAATGGTAGGCGATTTTTAAGGTTTCCTTTAAACTGTAATTTATATAAAGTAGCGTAGGTTTGTATTTGGGAGTGACAGCAAGCAGTTTTGCATTTGTTGTGCAACTACTTCTAACGATGGAGCCCTCATTTTATTTCCTTTCGGAGGTGATATGGATTCAAATTCCACACTTTCTTCCAGGCATGTAGATAATCAGAAAGAGTCTGCTAATTGAAGCAAAATAATACTGAGGGCATCAAGCCTTTACAAAGCATTTCGGGGTATTTCCAAACCTGAAATCCCAGTAAGGGGATTTAAATGCTTGTGGTTTGAGTTCTCTATTCAGAAGATGGGTAGAGGATTTCTGCCAGAGCCCTTAAGGAGTAAGCAAATGCTACCTTTTTTTTTTTTTGTAAAACTATTTTCTTAAGTTTTGACTTTATCCAGGTTTTTTCTTCATATGTGTTCTTTGTGTTACTTTAAAGCACCAAAAACTGTGTAAACTAGTTAGAGCTCCACAAAAAATGCACATTTTTTTTATATAAGGCTTTCTAATCCAGTTTCACTACTGCATCTTTTTAGCTTGCTGTTTACTCCCTTTTGTAGTTTTACCTACAAGATTTTAAGATGAATCAGCTAAGTCGTCTGAGTTAAATATTAATCACAGTTATAGCTTTACCTTTGTGTGCAATTTAAATATGTTTGAAACAACAATTGGCATAGTTTTGCCTTTGCTAACATTCAGGGCTTTAGAAGTAATTTTTTGCTAGTCCACCTTTAGCGAATTTATGATGTCTATTGCCCTAGAAAGCTATAGTCAACCAGAGGACCATTTTTGTATTGTTACCTGACTATATAAGTCTGATTTACTGTATGTGCTAATATATTATATTATATTCCTTTTGTTATAGATCGTCCTAATGGCAGGTAAAGCAATAAAATGATTTAAATTCTTAAATGCAATTAGTGTCTCTTTTTCCCGCCCCCCCCATCCCTATATTGTGTTTTCCTTTGGCCTGAGAGGATACATTATTAATGAGGTGGTAGAAAGTAAGCAGCTTAATGGATTAGCTTTGTGTTAACTCTGGAGGCTTGAGTTCAAGTCCTGTCTTACAGCACAACTGAACCTTCCCCTCAAGCCTGCGGGAGAGCTGGGTCTCCACAACCAACTGTGCCTGTGACCCAGGAGCTCCTCTGGAGTTCAGGCATTGGGTGCATGTGGCAGCCTTTGAAATGAGAAGGTACCCGTGTCTTGCTTGAGTGTCTCTGAGCAGCTCACACTGCTTCGATCTCTTAAGGCTGTTAATTCCAGCCACTGCTATCGGAGAACATAAGCTTCTGTACATTGCCTGCTCATACCCTTAATGATTAAGTTTTGAACATGCGATGATTAATCGTGAGTGAGTTCTGGTGGACAGACGGCGAGAAATAGAGGGGGATTTTCACACTGTGACGAAGTAGGAAAAAATGTGAAGAGTGATGGCCTGAAGTGATGCATACTGGATGTGTTTTGTGCCCAGCTCTGAGAAAGCTGTCACCCAACTTTGAAGATACATTAAAAAGCTACCATGTAAAGGGGAACATAAATAAGAAAGTAACGTTGCTGTCCCTGTTAGTGTACCAGCTATTTAGATATCTGCGGGTTTGTTTCCTTTACCCTGCCCTCCCTTTCTGACATCCCCTTTGACAAAAACAAACAAAAAAAAAAAGGCTGAAAACTATTACCTAAAACGAAACTTTAAAATTTCCACTTCTGACCATATAAATTTACTTTTAATCTTATCTTCTGTTGCCATGTTCTTCCTGTTTAAGCAGCCAACAGTAACCACTCTGTGACACCGACCAAATAAATTTTGGGCTTGTCATGTGTGGCAAGCGCACAACAAGTCACCGGTAGAGGGAGATACAACTTTGGGAATACAGCGCCTTGTACTGAAACAACTGCCGCAGTGTGCCTGCCGAGAGTGAGTTAAAGCCTTTTATTTTCATCTATTTGTCTACAAGAGTAAAAAGGTCTGTAAGCCCACCAAGGCTGAGAATCTTGTTTGTTTGACTGAGACTGTTTAAAACCTTGTTTTTGTGAAAGCTGGAAATGGAAGGATATGGCTGAACCACAAGAGGGGAGAGACTAAAGGGACGTGGTGTGGGTTGGTCGGTTGGGTTGACCTGGGGGTCTTGCTAACCTTTGTGGCTTCAGAATATTGGAGGAATCTCTTTGCTAAGTAGAAACACTCCAAACTTCCCCTTACAAATAAAGAGAATAGGCACCTGCAGGGACATACTCAGATTACCACTACGGTGTCTTCTGTAGTTTTACTGTGTGGAGACAGGTGTGTTGTAGAATAATTGTGGAGTTGAAGTAAATGTCAGCACCGTCACCTGTGAAAAATGATAGCTGTGGCCAAACAAGCTTTGTTCCTTCCTTGCATGATCCAGGTATCACTGGGTTCCCTTCAGGTTGGGCAAAATGCTAGCCCATGAGAAAATGAGGGAGCGGTAGGTGCAGCAGCTTGCTGAGAACCTGGTAACAACTGCTGCCTGGTGACGCTTGTACTATGGTTTTAGGATTCTCCTCTGAAAGGCCTGCAGTGCTGTAGATGTTTTTGGTTTAACCTAAAGGTTAGTTTAGAGTGAGCTTGTAGTGGATTGGTTGCAGTGGGGTCTTGTTTGTTTTGTGGGTTTGTTTTTTCCCCCCCTTAAGGATGATAAATTATCAACAAAGTTCTCACTACTTTCCCTAGGCTGCCAGAACGCTCGGTGCAATTGTTCTTGAACAGTTAAAGGAAAAAGCTATTAAAGAGAGCTTCAGTAATCAAACCATCGTTAGCCTTGTCCTTGAGAGGGAAGGGGAAAACTACAAATTGAAAGATCTCCAAAAACTCCCTCCCCACTCTGTGTGTTTTTTTTTTTTGTCTCCAGTTCCTACTGCATCTCCTCCAAATGCAGAGATGGGGCAGGGGGGAGTGGCGGGGGGGTGGTGCATACCACTTCTGTTTTCCAGGGTGATTTAAAAGCTATGAGAAGTGAGGTGACCTGAGGTAGATCCACCCACTTTGGCAAAATGTTTTCACCAGAAGTGGGTGACTTTTTGAATTGTAAATACAGTCCCACGCCTCCAAGCAGGTTTGGGGGTTTTTTTGGTGTTTTTTTTTTTGTTTTGTTTTTAAATCTTTGGTCAGGGTCAAAGGCAACAAATACCCGCCTTTCTCTTCTAACCCAGACTGGCCCTTCCACCCATGAGGCAGGTGAAAGCAGAAGTGGTTTTACTGCCCTGTGAGGCAGTGGGCTTTGAGATCGAAGTGGATTTGGGTTGATTGCTTTAGAAGAGGCCAAGAGGCAACGGACGGGCTCGATGGTGAACACTGCAGGTGCTCTCCAGTCTGACCATGCTGAACCAATGTGCTGTCTTGTCTCAGTGGCAGGTACTGCCCTTGTGAAGTAGGATTGCTCCTTTCTCAAATACACCGTCGTGATTACAGAACAGAGACTTAAGAGGAAAATTCTCCTGGCATCTCTTTATTCAAGCCTCATCCTTGGATCTAGTTTGTGTCCTTCACTAGCAATGCTGAGATGCTGTGCTGGCTGAGCAAACCAAGGGCCATGTGCTCCCCGCCCTCCCAAGGGCATGGCCGGCTACAGAACCGGAGATCACTGCTTTCCCACCAGAGAGCTGGCGTTCAGGGTGTAAAGGTCTGCTGCAGTCAGACCACAACCTACCAACACATGGGCCAAGCACAGCAGCTTTGGTTGAGTACCCAGCAGAGAAGCCCAGTGTGATTCCTGAAGACAATTTGAAGAGCTTCCCCTTTCAGTCTCTACAAGTGTTTGTAGATGGAAATTACCAGCTACTAAAACACTTGCCTTGCAGGGGTTTTCCCCACCTCTGAGCATGTTAAGGATAGTTTAAGTGGTCAGCTTCA
Organism: Phalacrocorax carbo; assembly: GCF_963921805.1. Classification (NCBI taxonomy): domain Eukaryota; kingdom Metazoa; phylum Chordata; class Aves; order Suliformes; family Phalacrocoracidae; genus Phalacrocorax; species Phalacrocorax carbo. The sequence goes on from NC_087528.1 coordinate 6,837,387, forward strand.
CTCTGTCAGATGCAGGAGCCTCGGGCTGCATGGTGTCATTGGCCACCACCTTGGCTTCTCCGTAGGTGTCTATGCATTTCCTCACAGCTTTCAGGATAAGCTGTAACCGTCTGTCTAAGGCCAAGAGATGAGGTTCGGTGAGGACAGGTGCCAGGCGGTCCTGCAGGAGGGATTCCCTCATCACGTCGCTGAGCCGGTATTCGGGCTCGGCCAAGAGCTGCAGTCGTAGTAATGTTGTCCTCTTTATTCTGGGAAAAAAAGAAATCAGACATCTTAATGCAAACTTCCTGCTGCGTCCTAGCACGAACCAGCTGTCTGAGCCCCTTGGTGGTGGGGGAAGGAGGCAGGGCTGAGGTGGGTGAAGAAACTTGACAAAGCACTTTGGAACAAAAGCTTTCCCTTTCTGAAGGAAATGATGATTTTTGCAGAAACCTCTGCTTCTTCCTGTTTTTCCAGACTGAAGAGTATTTGTACTGCAGAATTCTGTCATCAGAGAGAAAAACGTGATAGAAGTTATCAGCAATGAGCATTTTTTCTCTGGGTCAGAGATGACCCAGTTCCCCAGCTTACTGCAGGGTGGTGCCATGTTCCCAAGGATGATATTTATGGGGTGGGGGCAGAGGGAGGTAAAATGAAGGGGCATGAATGAGGAAAAAAAGAAATCTGTCAAAACTCTAAGCAAAAAGAGGGAATATTTCCTGGAACTGATTTAATTGTGACTTTTCACCTGAAGAGGTACTGAGATTTGAATATTATTTCCCTTTGACAGAAAGCAGGATGAAAAGGTATAATCTTGGAACACTTCTGGGAACAAAACTAAGCATTCTGAAATAATTTGTTTAATCCTCAGCAAAAGTGTTTTGATTTCAGCCTCTCTAACACTGAAATTAATGAGTGGTTTTAATTATTGCCCTTTACATTTTGGAAACAAAGCAGTCCATGTTTGTGGAGCCGTTGCTGTTCAGCTGAGCCAGAATTTTCAGATGGAAAAAGGTCTAGTGAGAAACGCTTTAACCAGCTCCAGGATTTGCCTTTGTATGCCTGCTATTTACCCAGGGCATCGATCGGGAACAGTGATATGGCTCTCCGCAACTCTAATAGGATACACGCTGCTCAGATGCCGGGGGAAAGGCTTGTTGCTGCTGCTGTGCCTGACTGAGCAGGGGCTGAATTGCACCAGGTGCTCGTCGTGCTCTGGAGCAGCCGAGCGAGGTTGTGTGTCTTTGGTCAGCGATGCCTGTTGCATTGCACAAGGGAGGGAGAAAAGTGCTGTGACCGGCGGCCTCCTGCACAGTGCTGGCACGGGGGGCCGGCGACCTAAACTGCTGCTCTTGTCCTGGCTGCCCTCTGCCAGGCTTGCATTAATATCCCTGGGAAAAAAAATATCAGTTGATCAAGTGCTGAGGCTGGCAACGAGGCTTTAAATCACTGCTGGAGCATGGCTGTGAAGTGCTGCTGCTGCCGCCAGAGAAAGCCTTATCCAGAGCAGAAGTGAGCTGCAGCAAACGCGCGTGTGCACTCTCTCCTTCTAGGCAAGGGGTGACTCTGAGGAGCTGCTGTGGGTAAACACCAGCTGTGTTTGCTCTGGTCCGAACAGCGATGGGGCTTGAAGGTGGAGAACGGGATAGTCTGACCCTGTGGGGAATGGCTTATTTAATGCTGTAACAGCATAGGAAACAGGCAGAATATGGAAAGGAGTGTGAGATGAAAATCCTGCCACTGGCCTTACTGCTCTCCCACAGGGCGGCTGCAAGCCCGCTGTTGTACTGAATTGTTAAAGATTTGACCTAGAGCCTGCTAGGGATTTCATCAGCCAAGAAACTACATGAGCCGGGTTAACTGGGGGCTGTTTTCAGGCTTATCTGTGCCTTGTTGAGGGCTTTGACTCTTTCAGGAAAAGGACCATCTCTGTATTTGTGCCACTAACTGTACTCGGAGCAATGCTGGGAGAGGAGAGCAGCAGACTTCAACACGTGGGACAAGGACTGGTGTGGGAGCTGTGAAAGGTAGCTAAAAATACCAGAAGACTTATATCTGCTGGAAGCCAGACTTAGAGAACTCAGCTGGGAAGGAGATGAATGTGTTTAACAGGGAAGGAACAGCCTGTTATTCAGCATCCCAGTGGTTTGAGTGGTCCCTCCTGCCTGGAGGGGCCGGAGGACTTGTTCCTGCTTAGGTGTGCGCGGCTCAGCTTCATGCAGGAACAAGGAGGTGACTTGGTGGGCTGAGTCCAGCTTGTTGGTCAGGGCAGGCTGACACCCGTGGCTTCTATACTTTCTCAAAGAAACCTTTTTATTTCCTTTTTGAGTGTTTTTGGATGCTCCTCCGTTCTGAATGGACTGGCTGTTGTGGGAAATGAAGTTTTGTGTGTCTCCCACAGGCAGCAGGGGTTGCTTTCATGCTGTTCTTGGCCTAGCTGGCTTATTACAAGGTGCAACTTGCAGGTGGACTTACCACTGTGTTTTACAAGGAGAACTAAATTAAGAAGAGCTGCTGGGAGGTGGATCCGGACAAACAGGAAGGATCTGATCTGTGGATCTTACTGTATACAGGTCATATTAAGAGGCAGAGTTAATTTAATTTGCACAAAATAGGAGTTTGTGAGAAGGATTCACCGTGAGCCTGCAATTATAAATGAAAAGACTCACTGGGTGCAAATAACAGTTCTTAAAATTAGATCCAGTAATACAAGTGTGGGGGGAGAGAGTGTAGTTAGCACCCTGAGGCTGAGGTGGAGCAGGTACAGCGAGGAAATAGGTTAGGCACCTCCTAAAGAGAAGCCACAGGGAAGAGTAGCTTTTTCCTGTCTCTCAAATTTAACTGATTTAGCTGATGATTTATGTGAATTAATAAAGGTAAGATTCAAACAGTAAAATTCCTAAGTTTCTGCTTAATGCCATGGGAAGAAGCCTGATCAAAGTTCTACCAGGCTTTTGGATGGAGATTTCTGAGCTTCGTGTCAGTTGAATGGGGCTGATAGCACCTCATGTCGATGGGCTGGGAGATGCCGGGAGACGCTCTGGAAGGGTTTGATCCCATGGACAGTGTCTCCTGGTCTATCGGCAAAACTTTTACACTTGCAAGGCCTTTTAGCTTCAGTGGGAAAGTATCTAGGAAGGATAGCTGTATGACGCCGCAGCAGGCTGCAGCACAACAGAGCTTATTACTCTGACTGATATAAAAGCTTAATCCCTGTTTCAGGGACAACTCGTGATTCCTGTGCTCCGGTGTCTGGCCTGCCCCCTTGGCTGGGATTAGCAGGAGGTCTTCCCTGCGCTGCTGGATGGAGCCGGGCCTGGGTGACTTCCAGCAGCAAGCACTGCCAGTCCGTTACGGCGGGAACACCAACGTGTCTGGGAAGGAAGATGAAGCTGGCACTTACATGCAGCACTGGGAGAGCGGGGCCAGGATGGAGGTTTCATCATGGGAATGCCGCCCGAACCTGGGGGAGTAAGGAGAGAGTGCGGAGCTTTAGTGCCTGCCCACCCCCTTCCCTACATCCCCATGTCCTCCCACCCTCTGGACCTCACCCTCTGGCGTTGTCCAGGTGTAAGAGGAAGCCGTCGTCCCCAAACTTGGTGAACATTTCATAGTGGTGACGGTCCATGTTCCCTGGTGAAGGGCAGACAGAAGAACAGCATTTCCCTTGCATGTGACCAAGTAATCTTCTGAACTATCCTACATTTTATTTCAGATCTGCCTGAAATATTTGTTGCCTTGCTGGAAGTGTCTAAGATGCTCAGAGCTGCTGCTTTCATCTTGCTGGACCCCCAGGGAGTGGGCTGGGGTGGGCCTGGGGCTCCCCTCACCCACACATCAGGAGGGGTCGTGCTGGCTGGCTATGGGGAGACAGCAGTCTCCCAAAACTGTCTCTGGAGCAGAAGGGATGGCTTTGAGAAAGACCGTGGTGTGGGAGGGTGGACAGGCTGATGCTGAAGGTGCTCAGGGAAGGAGGGAATGTTATTTCCCCCTTCGTCATACCTGTTAGGAAGTCAAATATGGCCATGTCAACGATGTTAAGCAGCCGGTTGCCATTGCTGTAGGGGTAGATCTCCCTCACCGTGTTGCAGTAGAGCGGATTCACTTCCCACCTGCAGGAGATGGAGGAGGAGGGGAAGATGCATCACGTGGTTGCTGCCATGTCCCAACAGCACCCCAAAGCTGGCCTCCCATACAGAGATGGAGGAGAACTTAAATCTCCCTCCTTGTGCATGCAGGAGACTGGAAGTCAAACCCAGTAAATGCCCAGGCATTGAGAGTTCTTAGACTACTTATGGGCAGTCTCTGAACCTTAGCCTTCCTCTGCCTGGATGTACAAATTCTATACGTATGTCTGTGTCTATACCCTGCTCATTCTCCTTCCCGCGCGCTCCCTGCAGTGCAGATATGGGAAGCAGCATCATTTACCCACTTACTCCTCTTTTCCATCAAACGAGTAGGACCGGATCCATGGGTTTGGGATGGAGAGTCGTGGTGCCAGGTTGAGGGATGGCAGGAAGGCAGAGAGGGACCCTTCCAGGAGGTGAGGGTTCCCACACACGGCGTACTCAGTCTTGCACATGTATGGGCACTTGGCAAAGAAGCACACGTTGTTGGCTGGGAGAAGAGAGAGGAGAACTGGGGAAAGGAGCTACGATCTGCAGGAGGCTTTAAGGCAGCCTGGACTGGCCTCTTCCCCGCGTGTGACGGTGACTGCGTATACTGTGGTGTATGTAGCCACATCATGGCTGTGAAACTGCCATTTGGCAGGACTGATGGAGGACACCTGGATTTTGGTTGATGGACAGACCTGGTCCCACGCTAGGGGAAAGGCTGGGGAAAACTAGGCAGGAGAGTAGATCTGGCAGATGATTCCAGCTGGAGGCTGAGGGACGCCTCTGCTGTACCCTCGCCTTTGCGCATCTGTTTCACCCAAGAACCCAAGCCTGTTTTGCATGCAGACCCTGCCCTTCCACCCACCATGGACCAACGTGTCTAATCCCAGCTCGCGGCAGCCAAGCGCTCGCCTACCTGGTGAGACAAAAAAGACGCTCTGCAGGATCTCGTTCTTGGTGACCTCCAGGATGTCCTTGGTGACATTGATCAACCTCCCAGCCGTGGGTGGCACCCTCCGGAAATCCAGGATCCTGCGCAAAAGGGACAGCAGCTCAGAGCCTGTGGTGCAAGGCGGCGTTACTGCACGGGACGGCAATGTGGGATGGCCGAAGCTGCCCTTGTCCCTTCCTTTGGTTAACCAGGGGCCTTCTGACGACTGCACCCACATGGATTTTTCTTCTCCCAGCTTCTTTCTAGCAAACAGCCAGGATCATTTACCCTCTGGAACAAAATGCGGCTGAGTTTGGATTTCGATATTTTAATAGCTGCTACCTGGAACAGCCTGGACATTTTCTAGGATTCATGTATTCTTTCCGAACCGGTTTCTCCCATCGCCTTATGTGCAAGCTGGGGCCTTCAGGAACAGCCCTTCAGGCCCTTCTATGATGTGGAGTTTGACATGGAGCAAAGGTGTGTTGAACCTGGTATGCCGCAGCTGAGACAGTGGGAGGTGAGGAGGGGTCACCCCACTCAGAGTCACTTATGCCTACCTGATTCATCCCAAATACTCTTAAAAAAATCAGGGCCTGGGGCAGACAGGCATTCGTGTCAGTGAATGGAAAGCTGCCGTTGACTGCTGAGTCAGTAACATGGGGTGAACCGGCTAATGCTCTGCTTTGTTCCTTGGGTAATACCCTCTGCTTCTGAGAATTAGGCACAAAACAGGATTTAGCCTGTTACTTATTGAGCAATGTTTAAAGAAAAAAACATAATTTGCTTTCATCTAGCATCTCTCAGCTCTAAAAACCACAAAGCACTTCAGAAAAGCAGTCCAGCCTCATTTTTCTGGCGGTGGAGCTGGGATACAGAGAGGCAAGCTAATGCTAGCTGAGTCAGGCAGCGTCACTGCGGTGAAGTAGGGGCAGAGCTGGAAAGGGAATTCAGCTCTCTTCATTCCCTCACTCAGAGTTTGAGCTACAAGACTTACACTCTAGCCCTGCTTATCATATAAGTTGGGCTTGGGAACAGGAGACCCCTATCTGAGATCACCATCAGGGATCACTTCCCCTTGATGTTTGATACTCAGCCCATTAAGGGGAAGAAGGCTGCTGCCCTCCTCTTCTAATAAGGGTATTTTTGATTTTATTAAATACAGAGCCTGCTGGGAAGGGGTGCCAGGTTAATTTCTCATTAGCTGAGGGCTTGAAACTGCATTGCTGTAGTTTATCTCAATCCAAAACATGCCTTGATTGCTGATTGAGCGTGTGACTCCCGCACCGGGAGGGGATCCAGGCTGCGCCCAGAGCTCATCTTTGCACTTCAATGCATGGGAGGGACCAGGTGCGTGTGGCCATGTGACAAACAGCTGACCCATTTGCAACCTGGACTTCATCTGCCAGCCTGTTCTTGTGCAGGGGCCGAGGCAAAGCTGAATCCCAGACTTCAGATGAGAGCTAGAGCCGCCCCAACCCCAAATAATGCAGCAACTACCAAAAGGGTGCTACAAAGCAATTGCTTATCGAAGGCCAAGCAGCTCTGCCGGACTCGCGAGGCACGGCTTTTCCCATGCCAAGATCTCTGTGGGCAGAGGACTGGGCGCTGGCAGCTGGAGGAGGCAGGTGCTGTGGCAGGCCCCTACCTGTCCAGGTGGAAGGCGGCGATCTCCGCGTTGTGCCGCTGGAAGTCAATGAAGTAGAAAAAGTCCTCGGGAGTCTCTTCCTCGCGTTTCTGCCTGGGAGAAATCAAGGGGGTTAATGTAACCAGGCACAGCAGGGCAGGCAGGCACCGGTGCGGGCAGCTGGAGGCAGCCTGGACACGGAGTGGTGGCACAAGGACAGTGCACCCCGGGGTAGCCGTTGCGTGGCCGCGCTGGTGCCACCGCCACCAGCAGCGCCTAGTGCCCAGGCCAGGACCCAAAATGCCCAGTGCTGAGCTGTGCCACCGTGCCAGGGAGCAGCACTTGCACCCTGTGCCCGTGCCGGCTGGGTAAGGCAGGCAGAAAGGCTGACTCTGGGCTTTAAAACCTTTTGTGCCAGAGTTTAGACCCACTTGCTTAGGGCAGTGTTTTGAGTGGGTATAACGTTGGCAGATGCTAGAGGCCATGCTGTACTTGCCATGTCCCCATGGGAGGCAGAGAAGAGCTCAGGATTGATGCTGTCATATCCCTGAGATGGGAACATCAGCTTATTTAATTTCATGTCCTGGTTGTCATGCAGTGCCCCAATATGTGTAGCATAGGAATTTGCACACCCAACCTCCCAGGTCATTGTGCATTGCAGGAAAGCCCACAGGCATTGCTGAGCCCTTGGATGCTTTCCTTCCCCTCCCAGAACCGCCAGACACTGGGCAGAGGTGGAAGGAAACCAACGGGAGAGGAGCTGGCTGCTTTCTGGATGAGCAAACCATCACAGTCAGTGTGCTGCCAGCTGCCCTGCCTGTGCGCGGAAAGTAAAGTGAGGGGGTCCCAAGGGGTTTGAAGTAAGTGCAGATGCAATTTAAAACTGTTTGAGGTGACTGGAACTGGAACTGGTGGCTATTTCTTGGAAATGCTCCAGGTAATCCAAGGAGAAACAAGGTAAAGCACAAAGTCAGCTGGGGAAGAGGGAGAAATGGGCAGTCCCTATGAGAGCCCCAGGTTCCTTCGCCGCCTGGCATCTATGAACCGAGAAATTTCTAACGTCAATAAGCAGTGTGGGAACACCGGCGTTCATCTGTGTGCGGCTCTGGGACTGCGCAAGCAGCCAATGATAATTAAACCTTTTCAGCTGTCAAGGTAGCTGAGCACAGGAGAGGGAAGATGCAGCTGCGGTGTGCCTGTCCTTGCCAGGGATGCTCACACTCTTGCTGCGGGGCCCCTTGGTTCATGGCTACGCGAGGCAGCGGGGGGCTCGGTGGGGGCTCTGCCGGGTGCCTTACCTCATGGGCTTGAACATGGCTTTCCCAAAATCCTGGAACCTGAGGACCAGCTTCAGGTGCACGCCGCTGGGCTTCACGACTTGGGGAGGAAACAGCACGTTAGCTGCCTGGAAAGCCTCACCCACCGGCGCACGGCTACACACTGCGGCGCGATTTGGCTTTCCACCCCTGTGAGCGCAGCCCATTGCTCCTTCCCTCTGTTTCTGCAGTTATTTTTCCTCTCTCTCCCTCTCCCCTGTGCCACAGAGGAGATTTCCCTGCAGCACTTCTCCCAATATCCATTTGTTACATCCTCCTGGGGACTTTTTCCTTCCCCCAGTAGAAACTAGTGGCGTCCTGGCACCCACATCCCAGCCTCTGCTGGGGTGGTGGGGTTTAATTGGAGGGAGAAGGGCCTGGCATTGCCTGGCTTTACATTTCCCTTGCTGAGGTTAGGATGGAGGAGCTGGGGACTGGGCTCAGCTGACGGGATGGCATGCAGGGGGAGAGCAGGGTCCCGGAGCGTTGCACTCACTCTGGCTGCAGTCGCAGGCCCCCAGCAGCGCTTTCTCGTCCTGGCTGTAGTCTGCAAGGGCAGGAGGAGTGGTGAGACCCCACTGGGCTCAGTCTCTTGTTGCTGACCCCCCTACCGGCACAGGGCATGCAGGGAGGGGCTGCCTGGCCGTGCTGCCCCAGCCTGGCAGCCCCGGTACCGTCTGTGCACAGCGAGGGCTGCAGCAGAAGCAGCCTGTTGGGATTAAACTGCCATGCAACAGGTGCCCAGCATGGCTGGCACCAAAAAATGCTGCATCAAGGGCTACAGCCAAATCCTTCATCCCAATTCAAGGTAAGGGCATGGCAACTGCACAGCACAAAACCTGCTGGGAAGCTGGCACAGGGCTTTGGGCTTCTTCCAGCGGGCGACAGCCCCTGCCTTGTTTGCAAAAGAGACCCCCCAGCCCCGTGCAGCTGCCAACGGCGCCGTTCCCGCAGCAGGACGGTGCTTACCTGCACTGATAGTGGTGAAGTCTTGCATGTCCCGGAGGAGCCTGTTGATGGTGGGGCTGGAGCGTGGGTAGAGCCCGTCCCGGCTGATGCCCAGGTGGAACTGGAGCCAGCTGGCCTCTGGCCGGAGCAGCAGCGGTGCTGCTGGGGAGGTTAGGTTCAGCTCCTCCCTGTAAAGCTTGTGTCTCCTGGAAGAAAATGGTCATGGGGTGATGAGGATGAGGCCTGGGATGGAAACCCTTACTGCTCTGAGCCCAGAGGCTGCTGGGGAGCGGGGAGGGTGCTGGGGAGCAGAGCTGGGGGCACGGCATGGATAAGCACTCTGGGTGCTACCTGAGGGGAAACTGAGGCAGAGAGCAATGACTGAGATGGTCAAAGGTCTCACAAACTGTGCCGTCTCCTTCCCTCTCCAAAGCCCTGGGAAAGCAGCACCAAGCAGGAACACCAGGCACTCTGTTGTCTTCTCCTCGCCCCATCAGGACCAGGAGAGGTCTTAGGGCATGGCTAGAACTAAACCACATCTCCAGCAACACAAGAGCGGGCCTGTGTGGTGGATGAAGTGTTTCCTGGAGGGACTGCAGGCTCCGGGCCAGTTTTGGGGAGGGGATGTGATGTGATCGTGGGTAACTTGGGTCTTAACTGCCCAGCGAGGTGTCTGGAGAGCCCAGGAGAACAACAGGGTCTTGTCCGAGTATGCCTCCTCAGAGGACTGTCTTTACAGTCATTACATTCCTGCCAGTATTTTTTCCTGAAGCTGGAGGTCAAAGGCAGGGGAAATAAAAAAATCACCAAGCTGGAGCCACAAATTGCCTTTGTTACCAGATTTACAGCCCTCTGTCCGGCGAGAGGGGATGCGGTGAGGCTGGCCAGCAGCATCCTGCCCATCATCTTTTAAAATCAAGGCTGAACTCGGCTCTTTCTTGGCAGATGGAGCCAAAGGGGCCTCCCGCGTTCAATAATAACCCCAAACCATCTCCCCACTTGATCAGCATTTTCCTTGACCTTGAGACCTCCACGGCTGGGACCCACGCTTTGCTAAACTGCAACCAAAAGGTCACTCATTCCACTCAGCAGAGGACAGAGTGTTAGTTTCTCATTAACACCAGCAGAGCCATGTAGAGTAGCTGGTCCTGATAAAGGGAAAACGAAGTTCAGTTTGCACTGAAAGAGCCAAGATACCTCCGTGAAAGAAAACAGGAGCTGTGGGCTGATAACGAGTGGGGCATTAACCAAGGCTGGGATGGAGCGGCTGGCAAGAGGGAGGTGCCACGTGCCTCACCAGACCCAATCCAGACCCTTAGCAAAACACGCTCGAGGTAACACAAAAGATGAAAAGAGACTCTTCCCTGCCCGCCTTTCATTCTTCCTAATGTTTCCAAATTTTTACATTTTACCCAGTGCAAACAAAACTAAAAGCAGGGAGGAGAGGGAGGCTTTTCAAGCACGGTGGGAGAGGGGAGCACATGCGGGCACCCACAGGCACGGCAGGGTGTCCTCTGGGACGGCAGCGTGGCTCCGCCGGGGTCTGCCGCGCTGCGTGGCTTGCAGCGGTGGCTGCAGCAAGCAGGTGCTGACCATGCACAGAGTCATTCACTGGCCAAGGAGCTGGTGCTGGTGGCTGGAAAGAGCTCATGGGCATTGCTGGTTGTTTTTTTGCTTCCCTGCTCAGACCAGCAGGAAAACATTGGGTTTCAGTAGATTTTTTTTTTTTTCCATCATCCTTCTCTCTCCAGGCAGGCTAACAGTGTGGTTAGTCCGGTCTAACCATGAGCAAGGGATGAACCCTCCTGGTGGTGAGGGACATGTTTCAGCAGTGCCCTGGGAGAAATATAGGAAATGGAGAGACGTGGCATATCTGCAGGTCAGAGCAGCCCGTTCCCCCTCCCAGTTTGTTTACTTTCAGTTGGATCGGGTCAGCTGCAGCACGAAGTCCACGTGCACGTGGTCAGGAATAAGGGTGTTGGAGCGTTTATCCATCGATCTGGTTTAGGAGGAAGCTCAAGTGATTTGCAGCCCAGCACCCGAGGGGAGGAGGGTGTGTTGCTGGCAGGGTCTCACCTGGCCCCACGCCGGCCGCTCTGCAGGACAGGGCTTTTTGGGGATGTCTGTTTGCTCAGTCCATCTGCAAAGGAGGCAGAAGGTCCCCCCGAGTGGGGAGGAGGCGGACACGGGAGGAGCGTGCTAAGACTTGTCAGTGGGTTTGGCTGGCACGCTGCACATGAGGACATGGCCCCGGGATGCTGTCAGCTCCAGCGGACGTGCCTCGACCTTCCAGCGTGCTGCTGTGCACCAGATCTCACACGGGCAAGTCTTTAAGGCACAACCTTAATGCCCCACTGCAGCCAGGGACAATAAGGACCCCAGTGTAATTCAGAAGAATGACTCAGGATTTTTCCCTAGGGAAGCTGCCCAAATATTTTACCATATTTGCTCTCCTGCCTCCCATACACACAGACTGTTCCTCCCCCGGGGTAGCAGTGAGCAATAGATTACTGATGGGGAAAAAAATGCAGCAGTTATGCAAAAGGAGGCAGTTCCCAGCCGGCTGCTGCTTCCCAGCCCAGTGCCCGCACGGTCCCTGCCCCGCGTGAGCGGCTGCAGGGCCAGCAAGCCCCTTCCCAGCCCTTAAACCCAAAATACAGCTCCCTCTGCCTCCCCGTTTTCTTCAGGATTCCTGAAATATTTCCCTGTAAGAACAGAGCTCTGCAAAAGACATAATGATGTAAAAACCGGGTTCGTTTCTAACTTGCTATAAATAGCCCTGAGGTTGCCCTAGCTCTCCGCTCAGCCAGCTCGCTGCTGGGCTGCGAGAGGCATGGCATGGGTGATGCTGGGCACAAGCCACTGGCTCTGCTCGCCCCCTGTCTCCCCCCAGGACAGAGCTGGTTATAGAATTTGGGATTTGAAGCTGCTGCTTCAAAGATAAAAATAAGCTCTGGAGTTTTTAAGGATTTTTTTGTTTGTTTTGAAGAGGTGTGGATGGTTTTTTTTGCTGTTTCCTTCCTGTATCCCCATCAGTCTCTCCAGCTGGTTCTGCATCCTGCAATCAAACTCATGGTCCTAATTGAAGTGCTGGGGAAAAGCATGGTGATGGGCAGCAGCCGGCACAGAGCAAGCACTGTGGAGGTAGGACACGAGCTGCTGTGCTCCCCTGGCAGTGGGTATCCAAAACGGGCTGGATTCTGGGGCCGCTCCATGAGCTGGCAGAGTCCCAGCCCAGCTGATGTCCATCTGGCCGCAGAAATGAAGACAGGCACGCTGTGCTGTAGGTACGGGGTCACCCTGCCACTCTGAAAGCTGCTTTGCCAACAGCCAGACCTACACGTGATGCAGAAACGCGCCGTCACCCAGTCAAGGCAAGGAGAGGATGGCCATGGACACTCAGCTCTGACCCTCTTTTCCCTGGTAGTGGATGTGGTCACACCTCGGTGAGAGCTGGCATGGGCCCTGCTCCCACAGCACTATCTTCAGTCCTCAACAACGGCAGCAGCTTCGCTAAACCTATGGGTTAGGAGAGAAAGCCATGGCTTCCCGAGTCCTGCACAGGACACTGCCCTTCGCTCTCGGCAAACCTACGGATGGCTTTTCCACTAACCACCTTGGAGAGGACGTGGGCTCTGTAGCACTTCTGGTGAGGCAGAAATTCCTCCATGACCGCAGCAAATTAACGGTCTTATGAAACACATCAACCCTGGCAAGTGCCGCCTTATTACATATTCAATTTGCAGCGGCAACAGCAGGAGAGGTTGTGTGTCACCTCGGCCTGTGCACGCTCTCTGAAGGCTCTACCTGCTTATGAGTGTCATATATTTTGTTTCAAAGTGACTGAGGAATAATCAATACTCTGCCTCCCTTCTCCTTCCTGGAGGTGCAAAGCGAAGTCGATCAAGGGCAAACGGCATCACGGCTTTCCTCCCGGCCACATCGTAACCAAACCTCAGAGCAGAAGGCAATGTGCAGCCACGGCTTTGCTGTAAATAGCACATCTAAACAAAGCAATAAATAAAGTCGGGGAATGCAGACTTCTTACCGAACAGCCAGGGCTGTCCCACGGGCGAGACTGATGCGGACATAATGCCAGTGCCGCGGCAAGTGCTCGGCACTGGGTGCTCAGGGCTTCTGGTGGTGCTCAAGAAGCCATCAAGTGCCATGCAACGAGTGGCTTTGGTTCAAATCCCCCAACCCCACTGGGCTTTTGTGTGGGAAACGCCCATCTTGCTGCCCAAATCCCGATGCCTTCAGGCGGCATTGCTCAGCTCTGAGAAGATGCACCCAAGGGGGATCCACGGCACTTCAGCACAGCCTGGCCGTGACGCCTGTCACCAGGGATGCCCAAACCCACGGCCCATGGACTTCAAATGATGCGAAGCAGGATTTGACCTGCTCCAGACTGACTTGTGCAAGGGATGAGCCTCGCGGGGGTGACCCCGGCTGAGCACATGGGGCAGCTCCAGGCCCCGGGCACTGCTCAGGCCACAGAAGTCTTTCTTCATCCCTTCCACTATCACTTCCCATCGCCTCCTCCTGCAAATCGCGCCTGAAACCACGACTGGGTGAGTCCAATAGAAGAGAAATACACATCGAAGTGGAGGAAGTTTGGGCTTGGAAATCATGCCCGTGCTGTTCAGCAGACAGCACCTGTGTGGCAGGAGGAGCAGGGGCTGGGTCTGACACTGGAAACCAAACCTGGGCAGCAGGGAAATGCTGGGAAAGGGAGCGCCGAGGTGGTCCCATGAAGGGTCTGACAAGGCAATGCTGTGAGCTCAGCACGCTGGGAGCCTCCACGTGGAGGCACCACGGCGACCTGCTCCGGCACCGCACCACCGTGGCCATCCCTGTTGGATCCCAGTTTGCACACGAGGGAAGGAGCTGGGTTGCAGGGAGGAGCAGACGCCGGGGAGCGCTGGCTGTTTCCAGCTTGGATGCAACCCTCCTGGAAGAGGGGTTAGGTCGGGGGTTCAGCAGCCCTGGCGTAGGGAGCCTCGGCAGTCGGGTCATGCACAGGCGGCCGATGCTCAGAGCTGGCGCTGAGTGTCACCGTGCCCTCCAAGGCACTGGCCATGGGGGTTAGTGACAGTCCCACCCCAGGAGCAGGAGGTGGGGGAGTTTTCCTGCAACCATTGCTGGGGTTGCTGGGGCTGGGAGAGACAGCAAGAGGGCTCTGAGCTGGGAGTCCCTTTCTCTCCAAAAGTAAAAGCCTCTGCACTTTTTCTTGCAGAGAATTCAGCAGTGGGAACAGGACAGGGGCTGAACGGGGAGCCAGCACCCCAACACCGCTATCGTGGATCAGAGGACACCCATGTAATTGCTTGGAGGCAGACAGCAAGACGTGCAGGGCTCTGACCTGGGGGACTGTGGCTGCTGGAGACCAGGGGTTCCAGTTGTCACCCACCCTGAGGACTGGTGGATGCAGGGGCTGGCTCCCCTTCTGCCCCCGAGTCGAAAAGGCAATGCAGAGCAAAGGAAGACGCTTACCCGTGGGAGGACCTGGCCCGCAAGGTCTCACCCTGTGTCCCTGCAGCCACCCTTTCCCTCCCCTGGGGATCTTACAGCAGACAGGAGGCACCCCAAGAAGCCCCCTCCCAGCAGAGCCCCCTCTACCCCCGGGCCCGGCCCTGCCTGTCCAAGGGGTGCTGGTTGTTGGGGAGGGGGAGGACGGTGGGGCAGAGAGCCAGGAAGCGGGGCACAAGCCGGGCCGGGGGGGGGGCACGCCGGGAGGTACCCCGGGGGGGTGTGTGCCCAGGCAAGGGGGTACTTAAGCAGGGGTGCCAGGAAGAGCTGCCCGGAAAGGGGGTGCCTGCGGGGTACCTGTGCAGGGGGTACCCGAGAGGGGTGCCCGCGCAGGCGGTGCCCGGGGACGGGGTGCCCAGGAGACGGACGCCCGTGGAGGGGGCGGCCGGGGAGGGGTCCCCGCGCAGGGGGCGCCCGGTGCGGGCGCGGCGGGGGTGCCGCGGCGGCGGGACGCACCTGTTCCAGCGAGCCGCCTTCCGCCGGTAGTAGCGCAGGGCTTCGCGGGGGCCCAGCAGCGGCTCGGCGGGGCCCCGCGGGGCGGCGGGGCGGTACAGCGGGTGGGCGAAGAGGCGCCGCAGCGCGGAGGGGCCGCGGGCGCGGGGCGGCGGGGCGGCGGGCGCGGGGGGGCGGCGGCGGCGGCAGGGGCAGCCCGGGGCACCGGCCGCCAGCTCCCGCCGCGCCCGCGGCCAGAGGTGGAAGTAGAGGTCGGCCGCCAGCAGCGCCCCGAGCAGCAGCAGGACGGCCGGGCGGTCCCGGCGCGGCCCCGGCATGGCCGGTGCGGGGAGGCGAGAACGGCGGGCAGGGGCAGCGCCGGGAGCCGCCGCCGCCTCCCGGGGCAGGGCGCACGGGGGAGCTCGAGCGGCGGAGCCGGGGGGTGCGGGCACCTCGGGGCGGGGACCGGGCAGGGCGGGGGATCGGCGATGGGGGACGGGGTGAAGGGAGCGCGGGGGGGGGGGTCCCGGCGGGGGCGAGGGGTCCGGCTCCGGCGCCGGGCGGAGGCTGTCCCGGAGGCGGCGTGGGGACCGAGCCGAGCCGCCCCGGGCTCTGCCGCCCGTCCCCCCCCCCGCCCGCGGCTGCCGGGGCGCCCGGAGCAGCCCGGCCCCCCTCCGCCCTGCCCCGGGCAGGCTGCAGCTGCCCCCGCCTGGCCCTCGCCCCTCGGCTCCCTCAGCGGGGCTTTGCCCCCTCCCCCGAAGGCGGCCAAAACCTTTGGCAGGCGCTGGAAGCTGGCGAGTGTCGCTGCTGCAGGTGACTCGGGGCGGTGTTTGAGTCGGGGTATGGGGATGAGGTGCCTGAACACCTCCGGCTGTCTGTGGGCAGAGCCCGGGGGGGGGGGGCTCTGGCTCCGGAGCTGGGCTTGCAGCCGCTCTGCGGTGTTCTTCAGCACATGGTTCAGACTCTGCTTTTATTTTCTTAATTCCTGAAAAAAAAAAAAAAAAAAGATAGTGGAGGAAACTCCTCCCTGCAGTTTGCTCGGAGAGGCTTGGCAGTGGGGATGTGCTTGGGCTGGGACCCTGGAGCTCACCGAGGGGGGAAGGAGAGAGCCGCTCCGAGCGGCGTGAGGAGCCCAGCAAGGCACAGGTTGAGGAGCGCCAGGCCAAGGGAGGGAAACGGAGGAGAAACGGGCTGTAAACAAAGGGAGCGTGACTAGACTAGCCTGGCTCCGGCACTCCTGAAGGGAGAACAAAAAATAAACTGCAGGGAGAGGGAAAAGTCAATTATGTTTTCAGCTGGCTGGAGCGGAGTTCAGTTTTGCATGCAGCACGGCGAAGGCAGGCTCCGGGAAGTGTGCTGGGATCGGGGTTTTGGGGCTGTGCAAGCAGGCCATCAGTGGAGCTGTTTGGGGAGCATCTGTCCCGGAGCCCGGGATGCTCTCTTTGTGGAGGAGGGACAAGGAGATGGTCCCCTGGGCTGGCCTGGCTTGTGGCTGGAGGGACCTGGAGCACCTATGTCCCCTTGGTCTCTTGGTCTTTGAAAGACAGGGGCTAGATCATACTCTCATTTAGAAATGCAAATTCAAAATTGCTCCATCTTTTGAGATTGGGTTTCAGGTTTGGGGGTCTTGCTCTAAGATTTTTTCCTATAATACCTAGTTTTGAGTATTTTCCACAGTATGTCAGAAAAATCATAAGCACAAACTGGTGCTTCTACGGCCGGCCAGGGCTGGCGGGAGCAAATGATGTGCACCCAAGGCTGCTCTGCTTCTGCTTGGGGACACTGGCTGTGCCCGCACTTCTGTGCCCTTTAGGGACAAAATTGGTATAATGATTACACTCGGATTCCTTTGTGCTCAAAACAAGACATGACGTATCAAGAGGGAAAATTTTAGGGTCCTGCCTGTCCTGGAAAGGCTTGGGGGGCTCTGGGTGGGCAGGGGCTCTACTCAGAGGTGCTGGGTTAGGGTCTGCAGGACAGGAAGGGCTCCCACCAGCCTTATAGCTGATCCTCCTGATACCGAAGGAGAGAAGAAGCTTTCAGGACAAAACACTGGATGTAAAGAGGGGAAAAATGATCACCAGCTCTCTGGCCATGTTGCTTAGGAGAGAGCAAAGGGGTGTTGTGCTGCAGCGGCACGGTCTACATGGGGGCGCCTCGCTCTTCATCCCTTCCACAGGCCAGTCAGCTTGGCAGCGTCTCCAAACCAGTGGCATCGTAAGCCCAATAACAAGCAATGGCCTGAGACTAACAACAGGATTCTTTTATTTATTTATTTATTTAATTTTAAAAAAGATGAGATTAACCAGCTGAAGTTAACAAACTCTGGAATTCAACAAACCTGAATGAATCACCAGGAACAAGCACTGCTTTGTGGCTGTCAGCTCACTGAAGGGCACTCACTGACTCACTTTAAACTGAAAGAGCAACTTTTGACAAACACGCCATCACAAAACTGGCTAATACTTGCTTTGCTCTTAATCCTCCCTGAGCTGTTCCCCATTGCTAATCTCTCCCAGAAACCATTATTAATTCTTTTCTGGTCTGCAACGCTAA
Source organism: Phalacrocorax carbo (assembly GCF_963921805.1). Lineage (NCBI taxonomy): Eukaryota > Metazoa > Chordata > Aves > Suliformes > Phalacrocoracidae > Phalacrocorax > Phalacrocorax carbo. The sequence continues at coordinate 6,854,820 of NC_087528.1, forward strand.
TTCTGAACAAATGCATCAGGAACAAAGCATCAGCTGGGCCTGTGTCTTTGTGTTATTTGCTTGCTCCACAGGAAGATCGTTTCATTTTTTGAATGAGGCTAATTAAAAAGAAACACAAAATAATAAATCAATCCCATTAATCTGTAATAAATTGAAGCACTATGGTCCTTCCCAAAGCATTAGTGACTACTAGCTCCTAACATGCTGGAATGCAAAATCACTCTTCTCATTATTATTTAAAACACCTCAGTGGTGCCCCTGTAATGCCAGCGCTACCTGGGCTTTGCTGGAACGGCCACCAGCCCAGCACCGCTGCCCTGCTCAGCCACGGCTTGGAGCCCCGGGGGAGCAGGGGGATCCTGCTGGAGCTCGTCTCCATCCCACGCACATCCCTCAGCATCTCACCATGTTCTGGTTGTTCGGTTCTTTGCTTTTGCAGCCGCTGCGGTCCCTGGGCTGGGAGGTAAGCCCCACTTCCCACCCTGAGCCTCAGCAGGGCTCATCCAGGCAGACCGGAACGGGTAGATGTGTTCCTAAAATTAACCTGCAAAAACTGATTTGATAGGAGACTGACAGCTAAAGCGGAATCAAATTATCATTTGGAATTACCATGAGATAATTGGCCTCATTTACTATTTTAAGATGAAAAAAAAAAAGGCTCTCTCTTCTAGACAACTGCAATGGAGAAACATTCAGGCGTAGATGATGTCCCAAAACATATCATTAAAGTTTTAAATAAATGTATGATGACATCTCATGTTAAAAAATACATCCTTTGTATTTCAGGTAGGAACCAGTCAGGTAATTTTCAAAGTTTTTAATAAAATTTAAATGAATTTTTTAATAAACACAAGATATTCCTCTTGTTTTTCCAGATGCGCAACTTAAAATATTTGGAGATGTATGTAATTTGAATTCTTTCACACATTATTGATTTAAAAATCATCTTCCTTAGAGAAGCCTCTTACTTGCCAAAAGGAAAATGCCTCTGTCTGCTGCTTTTTGTCTGTTTTACTGTACTTGAAGTGCTACCGAACTGACCCAGTCCCACCCTGCGGATTATAATGTTCATAAAAGGGAGAAAGAGATGAGAACTATCCCTTTCTCGCTGTCTCATTAATTACAAGGATTAAATGCCAAGGCAGCTACACAACATTATAGAGAAAATAAAAATATGAATTGGGGGAGCCAAGTTCTGCATTTGCTGATTTACTATCAAGATGTGTCTGAGCACATCGCGGCACAGGAATGCCAGAAGCACATCCCGCGGCTCTGGTCCCGTTCTGGGTCCAGCTGGTCCAGGCGGGGCTCAGACCACCAGGTCCAGCTTCTCCCTCTTTATGCACCAGAGCTCCTCCCTGCTGGGGGTGACCCTGGCTTGGGGGAACTGGGATGGGATGGGGGACAGAGAACTATGGTGCAGTGGGGAAAGGGGCTTGGTCCGCCCATGGAGCTGCTGAAAAAGGGTGATTCTAGTTTGTATCGCTGGTGAGGAGGGGGAAAAACCCACAAGGAGCCAGGGAGCCTGGGAATGCGTTAGCGCAGGGCTGGAAATACAGGCAAAGCCACAGCTTGGAGCCTCCCAGGGAAAAACCGGGCTGATCTGCGGCTCTTCTGGAACACAAGTTCATGTCTGAGGTCGTTGCTGTTTCCCTGACCCCGTGACGCAAATCGCTTTGGCTGCCTCTGCGGCCGGGGCTTGCGGGGCTGTCCCCGTGTGTCCGGATGCTCTCTCCTGTCCTCCGTGGGACTTCAGCTGTGAGTCCCAGCTGGAGCCCAGCAGGAGCCTGCCCAGAGCTGGCCGCCTCTGCCGCCTTCCTCTCACATGCCCTTTCCACCCTTAACATGATTCAGGAGACAGAGCCGCTGGCTTGGGCTCCCACCCGGCGTCAGATGTTCTGCGGCTGCATCCGACCCGGATGTTTGGCAAGGGAGGGTCCCAGATAGAGCACAGATGTGCCGGCCACTGCGCTCGGGGCTCAGGGAGGTGTCTGAGACCCTCGTGGGCTTTCATCCCCCCTTTCCCCTTTGCTCTCAGGGCCGAGTGCCTGCTCCCAGCCCAGCTGCCAGACCCAAACGCCCCTGGCTGGCAGCACACGGTGTGAGTTCCCTCCCTGCCTTTGGAGCAGCAGGTCCCCCCTTTGCCAGCTGCGAAGCGCCTGGCAGTGCAGGCAAGGGCTGCAGGCAGGGGTGGGTCACTGCCAGCCCCTGGGGTGGGGGGAGGAGCCATGGGCTGGGGGAGGAGCCATGGGCTGGGAGCCCCACCCAACAGGCGTGGCCAGGAAGGACCAATCAGGGAGCAGGGCTGCCTATAAAAGTGCTGCCTGTGAGCGGCTGGGGAGGGCAGAGGGAGTTGTGGTCCCTGTCCCTAAAGTGCATCTCCCAGCTCGCCATTGCTCTGGGCTGTCTGGCACTCTGCCTCAGCTTGTAATGAAAAATGAAACGTTTGGGCTAAGCGCTTAAATTAAGAACACATTTTTGTTAGTTAACAATACAGAGAAAAGCCCTGGAGACACTGACAGGGCAATTAGTGCCTCTCCACTTGCATTGGAGATGAATCTTTTGAGAGAGGAAGCCTCTCACTTCAGGGGATTTTTTGGTACAAAAATGCAGTTACAGGGTGTAGAAGGAAGCGTTGAGAAACACGCAAAGTGGGAATGAGGTCTGAAGCCTCCTTTGCTGCAGGACAGGAAAGGCAGAAGGTGAGAGGTGCCCCAGGCACAGCACCCCCTGACGCTTCCCTGTCCAACCTGCCAGGCCCTGGCAGCAGCTCCCATCAGCTCGTGGTTTCTTTTTTAACCTCCCATCTACCTCTCCTGGCTGCTCTCCAAGGGCTCATCCCCTTGGCCTTGGCAAGCTCTCAGCTGCTCTGGGCTCGGGAGGCCGGGCGGTTCCTATCCTACTTGGCAATTAGCTTTTGTGCTGCTAATCACAAACAAGATGAAACTGCCTGCGTGGTCCAAGAGAGCGGCTGTCGTGTGTTGGGGCCATTTCTGGGCTGTCTCCTCCAGCGCAGCTTTGCTTTTTCCCTCTCACTTCTCTCCCCCTAAATGTCCCTGAAGCTGGTGTATGTATTTAGAGCAAAGCCTTGGGTAGCTGTGGCGGGTTCCTATGGTCGAGCCCAACACCGGACCAGCCTGTCCCAGGATGGTGAGCAAGCCGCATCACCCTTGACCTGTGCTTGGGGTCTGAGAAGGCTCTGGCTGAGCTCCCTGTGCTCTCCTCTGAACTCTGACCAATGGACATCAAACCTTGGAGCCTAAAAAATGGTCTGTAATGAGCAGAGCTCAATGAGAAAGGTGGTAGTGACCTGCCTGCAACCCAGCACGTGGGCAGGGCTGCCTGTTCTTGCCGCTGCCTGTATATCCCCTGCAGAGTGGGTGACACGAGCTGTTTGCCTTGGACATGCCAGGGTGGACTGGAAAACAGCATTGACCTCTTAAGCAACACTGGCTTTTTGGCTGTCCAGCCAGTAGCTCAGCTTGCGTTGAGTTTGTGAGATCTGATTTCCCAGATAGTAAAAACAAACCAGCCGGACTCGCTGCCTGGCGTCGCCTTTGCCAAGGAGGAAAGGAACAGCGCGTTTGTGTCGCTAAAGGTTAAATAACAGCACATCACATTTCTTGTCTGCAAATGGTGCTGGGCTGTGTGTGCACATTCTTTAATCAGTATTTAGTTTGTTGAATTACTTTTATTGGTAGTTAACTGTGTGATGGTCTCAGTGGAACATCTGGTCTGTGATTTGAAAATCATGAATATTCTTCAACCCTTGCTGAGTGCAATTATTTTTGGATACAAGTGGAGGGTTTAGAGCTATTAAGAAGATAAAATGCAGATTGTTTACATAGGTTTTTTTAATTTTAATGGCTTTCAAAGAAAGGAACTTTTATTATTTTTTTCTATTGTTAGCAGACAGTGCAGTGGAAACCAAGCAGAAGGGCTGGGAAGAGGCACAGATGTTCCCAGCCGTTGGCTGGGCCAGGCACCCAAACCCAGGGCACAGGGTTTCAGCCTCCCTCTGAAGCTGCTGTAACATTTTGCAAATCTTGCAATAGCTCATCTGCCCACCAGTTTCTTAGTAAAACCACTGAGTTGGTGTGGGACTCCCTGTATAATGATTTAAGAGCGTGTCAGTGGATGAGACAAGGATTGTTTACAAAACAGAAAATGAAAGGCTTTGTGCTGTCTTCCATTGATGGGAAAATCGCAGATGGATGCAAACCTCCGACTCCCAGCCCAGTACCAGTTCATCCAGACCACAAAAGAAAATAGCCAATCTCTGGTTTTTGGGCATAGTAGGCTGTAACAGCAACTGGGACACCTTTATCTTCAGGAGTATATTTTCTCAAAAAAAGAGAAAAGCATTAATTTATCAGTAGATAATAAGTTATCTCATGAGTTAAATGTAGTTTGTACATTATGCCCCCCATGGAGGAGGCTGGCTGACTCCTCTTTTTCTGCAAGAACAGTGCTTTAAATTATTTAGAGGAAACTATACAATCTTGGCTGCTGTTTGCTATTACGATTGCGCATCTTGTCCCAGCAAAAACCACAGGCAGACAAGCTGTAAAATTGTGGCTTTATTTTTTTTTTAGTAGGAAGATAAAGTGAAACTGTTAAACCAGGTAAGGACGGTTGTGTTTTGTTTATCCTGGGGACATATTGTTACAGGTGAGACCGCAGATTTGAGAAAGACCTTGGGTGGCATTGGAAGAACCAAGGGATCAGTCATGGGATGAAGGAGAGACTTTGGCTTTGTGTATTTTTGGGTGAAAAGGGCACTGCAGAGGGAGATGGGGGAAAAGGATGGAGGAGATGGCGGCTCCCCGACCCTTCCCTAAAAGCTTAAGAAGAAAAAGGGTAAAAACCTAAAAACCAGCCACAGCCTCAGGGTTGTGTGGGCACTTTGCTTGTGGCTGGTTCATTGGTGGGGGCATCTCTGCCAAGGCAGTGGTTGTGTCAGAGCAGTGTGGGAGTAAGGGACGGGGATCCCGGAGCCCTGAGCTTCCAGAACGCTTCCAGACCTCATTCGTGGCTGTATGCAGAGGCAGGCTGGGGGGCAGAGCTGGGTCCCCCAAACTTCAGTCTGAAGGCAACCATGCACTCATTTGGCTTGGGGTTTAGTAACAAGTTTCAAAAAGCAAGCATATGCCTATTATTATTATTATTATTATTATTATTATTAGTATTATTAAATCACCAGCACCTCTGTATACCTTAGTTTTTTGGAAATGCCCTCGTGTTTTAAAACTGCAAGGGAAAGAAAAGGAAAGGGACTGAACTTCTCATCACAAACTGTTTTTCAGTATTGTTTGTTTTACTGATGGGAGGAAGAAAAGCACTTTCAAACCAATTTTAATCTGCAATTAAAATTGATAGTTAATAAGCTGCAATAAATTGGGATGGTCAAAAACAAACTGCAGCAGCAATGTGTTGATTCTCACTAGGTAAGGCTGCTGTAGGTGTGTTTATAAGCACAATGCCAGCTGGTAGGGAAGATCCATCCTCTTCCCAGGCAGCCTTTGTGGCACCGTATCCCTGTTCAGGTTTTCCTGGGCCTTTTTAAAAAAAATTTTTTCATGTTTGCATTTTGTTTTCCCCCCTCTGGACTGTATTAATCTCTGCCACTCAGTGGGGTCATCTTAACCTTGGCTTGGCGGCTGGCTGCCGGGAACGGGCTGTTTGGCAATAACTCTTCAGGGGGACCTCTCTTTGTGGACATAGTATTCAGTAATAAAAGTAACAATTTTGGAACAGAGCACTTGTGTAGGGAGTTACGCCACAAGAATTTGTTAAATAGCTTATTCTGTGATAAATGCAGCATAAATGAAAAATAAAAATCAGAACAAATGGAGGAGCTGGGAAGGACCTCAAGAGGACAACTGCTCCATTTCTAACGCTGCCAGAATGGAAGTGTCTGCTGGATCTGGCCGATCGACCTCCAGATTGATTGCCTGCCGGCTCCTCCGGCTTTCTTGCCATCAGAACAGCTTGAACTATTTGGGCTTTAACTGCTTGTCAGCTTTGCTTCCTGTTTTCTCACTTCGTTGGAAGTCAACAGTAATGTTGAGGGTTTTTTTTCCTTTTTTTTTTTTAGCCAGTAGCATGGAGAATAAGGAGAATCAGTGAATCTCTCGCACTAACAGAAAACTAGCACGCTGCCAAAGAGCCACTGAGCCTGCGTGTGTTCACCCAGGAGGAGGCTGTGTCTGTCTTCAGCACAGTTGTATGTTCAGATCAAATTAAGATGCAATTATGGCATGGGGACTTCTTGTAGGTTCAAATATCTCTGTATAAAATGTTTCTAGTATTTTAAACATGGGTTCTGGAGCCAGAACAATGATCTTTGACTTCATCTGCCCTCTAGTACTGCTTTTGGGGTCAGTCCCAGTGGGTTCATCCCTGCACTGGAGGGATGCAGAAAACTTACTGTCTTCTTGGAGATCCAGCAATATGGTATTTTTTTTGAAGCAAGAAAATAATCAGGATAGTTTTAATGAGGCTCAGAAGGAGGAGCCTCTTATCAGCAGAAAATCCAGCTGTTATTCAGCTCAGTGCTTCCTCGACTTCCTTATTAACTCTTAGTTACCACCAACGGGTGAGCACCAGGGCAGGGAATACCGTGTAGAGCAGAAAGCAAGTTGCTGTCTGAAGGGAAAAGGTTGATCTGGTGAACAGGCTGAATACAGAAGTACCTGGACTGCTTACAGCTGCGCTGATTTTTCAGGCACATAGTAAAATTAGCAGGTTTTCCTGGAAGCCCCTGAGAAATGCACTTGAACAAAGCTGCTGCCCGAAGGGGGCTGAATGCACAGAAAAGGAGCAGGATGGGTGTTGGGGCAGCTCAGGAAGAGGAGACATGGGGATAAGCTGGTAACCTCAGCCAGGTGAGCAGGGGTGAGCTGCCATCTCTGCACCTGGTCTGGAGGTTATGGTGGTTAATCCTTGGTTCCTACGTGGCATATTTTGCTGGGATTTAGGGAAATATTAATCACTTGCAGCTAAGACTATTTCTGCTTCTGTTTCTGCACTGCGTCCCAGCAGCGTGAAGTTTTGGGTGCTGCAACAGAAGCCTGGATAACCAGGATGCAAGCAGGGTCTCTGGACAGGGCCTGAGAAGGTCCCTTTTGCCCTCTCCTAGGACCTCCAAGAGTGGAACATATCTTTGACCTTGTTTCTCTCCATAGTTACAAACCTCTGCGGTCCATGGGATAAGGACGCAGACAGATTCTCCCAAGCAGAGTGCGCTCAGTGGAGAGCGCCTTGGAGACAGGTGATGCCAATTTTAGTACAAGTTCCTGCAACAGAAATAGATCTTCCTGAGCGCACACTTAAATCTTAGTAAATTATATCTCAGGTTAAACTATTTATTAAAGTGCCACAGGGGAGTTTCAGGCTAGCTATGTACATCATCACAGGAGATAGGCTGAAAATTACAGTAATTTGGAAGGAACACAGCTTTGAGTCTTAGGGCCGTGGTGCAAGTCGATGCACAATGAATTATTCCACTTACTTCATGTTCACACATGGATTCAGCTGGGGCCAAAGTATTTCTATAGCATCACATTTCTTCAGTGAGCTACAGGGCATAACACAAGAGCTCTTGCCGGGGGCTTGTGCTCGTTCTGGGGTTTTTCATTTCTGCCTTTGTTGCTCATCCGGAGGTAAATGACTATGAAACGGACTTGTTCATCTGCTGTGTGCAACAACCACAGAGAGGGAGCGTTTCTTCCTGCCCTTGGTCGTTAGTCTTCTGTGATGGTGGGAAACAAAAGGCTGTGGAGCCCTTGTTATTTGTGTCCTGGCTGGTGGAACTGCACAGCCACGCTGATGTGTAGGGATGTCTAATCTTCATATAAAAATTGGTCAGGGAAACTGTTTAACTGGCAGTGAGAGAAGCCCCAGCTGTTCCTGCAAACTGCTTGAATTGTCTCTTTGCTTGCTGCTGCTCCAGATGTTCCTCTGGGTCTCTCTGTCACCCCAGGGCAATCTCTGAAGTCCAGAGGGTGACGGGTGGAGCATCACTGCCGGGAGAGGGACAGTTAGGGCTCAGAGGGGTGAGAGACCTCCCCTCTACATGGGTGCTGGTCTCACAACAAGGTCACCTCCCTGTGCTCGCTCCTGTGCTCCGAATTTGCTCAAGGAAGTGGGATCCTTTGGCTCATCTTTCCCTTACACTGTCTCTCTGCTCCCATAAGAGGTGTTTTAGGTCACCTATGAAAATTGCCTTCAAATTTTTATTCTTTCTCAGTGGAGCCAGCTGGAGTTTAGCATGGTTCCTGTAACACATAGTGGGGTGGAGGTCAGTGAAACCTCATCAGCTCAATGCACGGTTCTCCTGGCCTGAGTGTGACAGCGTTTCCTATGGCATCTCTTATTGCACTCCTCCAGCGTGCAGTGCTGAGGTCCTGAGCTCAGCTCATTTTGTCTCTCAGCACCAACAGCTACAGCTCTGGAGGAAGACTTAGCAAAAGATAAAGAAGTCTGCCACACTCAGAAAGATTTTTCTCGTCTCCCCATTCTTGCATTTAATTTAAAGCAAGTAATTATTAATGCCAGGGACTCTTCAGTCTATGAACAAATGAGATACTGGGAAAGAAGGAGCTATGAGATCACTGAATGACCATTGTGTCCATCTCTGCTGCTAATATGAACACAGAGGCATATGGAAGCACTAAGAGTTTTAAAGAAAGATTTGAACCGTATGTAATTTAATAAACATCATTATAAGCAACAGAATCATGTGGATTTAGCAGTGGAAAAGCGTGGATTTGGCCTTATCCTTTCTGTTTTGCAGTGGAGCATTCAATCATTGTGCTTAAGTCACATGCTGGGGATGCCATCCTGCGTGGGACGTTTTAGCACAGTCAGGAGGTTTCTGTCGATGTGGTTTTCTTCAGTGGGAATTGCAGTTGAAGGAGGCTTGTGTTTGTGCAACAGCTTTGGCTTTGCTGGTCTTGATCTCTGAGGACATGGAAAAGTTTGGTTTTGGGTATGCTCAGAGGTTGAGCTGTACCTGCCTCATGGGAATTGCAGCTTGGGGCCTCCTGCTGTACAGGTGTGAGTTGATCACATTGGCATGGGTGAGTTGTGGCTCCTGGGCTGGTGTCATCCTCAGCATCACCTGTGCCCAGGGTTGGTGTCCATCTGGTCTGTCCATGGACCTGCCAGCACTGCCATCTCAGTCCAGTGAAGGTACCAGCTGGCTGTAAGAATTTTGAAGAGCTGACATTGACTGCAGAGCTAACCTAGCTTGTTTCATCAAAAATAAATTGTAGAGGACACCAGCTAATGTGCAAAGATGTGTTGAATAGCTGGAAGTAATAACCTTTCCTAGCAGAGCTGGGAGGTACAAGACGTGTTCATTCCCTTCCTCCACCCTGGCACTGTGTTGCATTGGTTGGACAGGGCCTCTCATGGTTTCCAAATCGAAATATTCAATACTTTTCCACTGTACAAAACATGAACATTTAGTCCATGCACCCAAAGTAACATCAAAATAGCAATTTTTCCCCTTGGCCATGGTGTGGGTGCCCTGTTGGCTCTGACTCTTGCACTCTGAAAGCTTTTAAAAACATCTGTGAACCAAATGGCTCAAAGAACAGCAAGAGAAAAGACTCAGTTTTAGTTGTGGTTAAAGGCTATTTTCCTTTTCCAAATTACCCACCTTTCTTCCCAGCCCTCAGCTTGTAGCGGCCCTGATGGGTGGTTTTGAGGACATGCAGCAGGTAGCTTGGCGAGGAAAGCCTGTGCGTGTCTTTGCTCTATTTGTTGCATGGGGCCTCCACAGGAAAAAATATTAAGGGTCTGTTGATAGAAAAAGGTTGAAAATTACTGAATATTTACATAGCTCTCAATTACTGTCCATCTTCCCCACCATTTTATTTCAACGCAAAGAGCAAATAACTGTGTGCAGTGATTGCAGCTATTGCTGAATTACGTAGTTATTCATGACATGCAGATTACAGGGCAGTAATTATAGCTGAGGTTGCCGTCATTTTACCAGATTCCCAAGTACCAAGACCTCATAAGTGCTGGGGTTTTTCGCTCATATGGCAATGTTTAGCTTTTGCTGGAGACACAGTTAAGTAGGGAACTTTCAAAATGCATCTTAAGTGCCAGGGAACCACAAGTGCAAAATCTCCTTGAAAATAAGGTGACAACTCAATCTTTCTTTATCTGGACTGAGCTTCTCCCATTATGTTCTGGGTGTTATTCTGAGAGCTGGCACAGGCTCCAAGGGGCATTAGCAATGTGATAATAGCACTGGGTTTGGCCACATCCACTTTGTTGGTTAGGAGTCCTTTGCTATTCCGGTGATGGTGGAGAGGAAGGGCTGAAGATGGTTGGAGAGGAGGCTGGGGAATTAATTTTTGCTCACCACAGGATCTCACATCAGCAGGTGATCTTTTCTTTTTAAAGACAGAAAAGCTGCAGTGTAGAAAGACACATTAAAAAGATAACTCTATATACTTATCCAAGGGGAATTTGGGCCTGAGGCTTGGCACGGCTGGCCAGGGGACGGCTCCTCGGGCAGCAGGGAAGGGAGCTGGCTGGTTGGGAGGCTTAGCTGTAAAGACTCCGCGGCACAAACCATTTCCTCGCTGGGCATGTGGGAGGTCGTGGGTAAGCCGGGTGTAAGGCTGGCTCCTGCACCTCGTGGGGGAGAGCAGCCCACAGTGAGCACGTGGGCCACCCCTTGGAGAGGTGGTCATCATGCGTTTCTCTGCCAGCATCGGTTTAGCACCTGAGCGCGTGTGGGTGTGTATGGATTCTGCCTGAGGGAGCGCTGCTGGCGTGGATTTCTAATTATAGCTAATTGCAGGGTTGATACTCTCTGGATTTGGTCTGATACAAGTCAAATGATTTCCTGTTGTTCAGCACTTTACAGACACGTACCCAGAGGCACTGAGATGGATGTGTTTTCTGAAGGCATCCAGCTGGGCAAACACACGCTCGTCCCTTTCCTTCCTGTGCACGGAGCTCAGTGGAGCAAAACACCCCACTGCAGCTTCGCTCTGTGGTTTGGGCAATGTTAACATTGTATTTAATTAAATAGTGTAGAGGTCCCTAGACCAGGTGAAAAAGTCTGGTTTTGTTAAGCTGCGGGCTCCTGGGAGAGCAGGGTGGCTTGGCCACGCTGAGCCCTGGGTTTCTGCGGTTGGACCTTTTCGGTCCCCAAAGCACAGCACCTTTCTCTGCACAGCCTTGCAGCTGGTGCTGACAGCACTTTGCACAAACACTTAGGAAAGCTCTGTCACTTTGTGAAAAATGGGAGTCAGAATATCTTAACCGTGTTCCCTGTAATGGGACTTTGTGCATTAATTCCTGAAATATTTACACAATGCTTTTAAAGTCAAATACTGGGTATGTTCTAAATTTTATCTTAAGTCATTACATTCATGCTTTAAAGCCCATTTTTAGTGTCCCATAATGGGAACATTAAAAGTGTATTTCATGTAGTTGATACAGTTGTAACGCTGTGCTGTCAAAGATCCCAAGCGACAGAAGGGGAACTTGTTAGCCCAGGTAGTGCGACCACAAAGAGAAGGGCAGAGCTCAAACACAGAGCGGATCAGATTTAAACAAAGGTTTAAGACGAAAAGCAGCAGCTTCTTGAAAGGAATAAGGTGAGTTTGATTCCAAATGTATTTTTTTTTTTAACTTTGGCTCTCGCACAAACCAGGATCCAGGATGACAGTTTCAGAGCCTTTAAGGTGTTTCAAACAAGCGGTATTATTCTCTAGGAAAAAAGGTCCCCCTCTCTCCCAGGCACCCTCTGCAAATTGCATCTACAGTCCTGAAAACATGGAACTGATGCCAAGCATTTTAATCTCACCAAAAGTAAACAATAAGCATAAATTTACATAAAAACTGACTTAAAATTATTACAATGTTAACATTGTAAGTGACACACTAAGTATATTGTGACTGTGGGTCTGCTCAATGTTTTTTCAATGGCTGCTGCTTTTGCAACAGAGGCTGATCGTGCTTCTTTTCAGATGTTTGTAGAAAATTACATGGAGAAAAAGCTCTGCTTTAGGAAAAACTCAAAGGAAAATGGAATGAAAAGAAAGAGCGGGTTCTCCAGGCACTGCTGTGTCTGGAGGGCTTCTGGAAGTCTTCCTGGCAGGATGCTTTTCAGCTGGGTTGGAGGGCTGGGAGCCTGGGAGGGTGCTCTCCATGATCACCGGGGCCTCCTGGGGTGAGCACATGGTCCCAGATGGGTGGCATCTGCTGGCATTGATGGTCCCCAATTTTTGCTCACTGACTTTTCTTGATTCTGTTCTCTTCCTCAGCTCATTTTCTACATGCGAGAAAGCTCTGGGAAGGAAAATGGGAGTAAAATTTGTTTGTGAGGGCAGGGACTGAATTAAAGAGCAGCCTTTGTGGGAGGAGGGCCCTGGCAGTGAGAATGGCTGAAGCTAGGCTGGCCGTGCCTGGGGGCCAAGGCTGGTGTGTCACTCATTGCAAATAGCTCTGAATTATCAAACCTCCAGCCCTGTTCAGTTATTGGATGAAACATTTTGGCTTGTGGTGGAGAGCAAGTCATAGGAGATGTTTTAATGGCTGCTTCTGATCTTTAAACCAATAAGTCCCTGAATTGCTATCCAAACAGAGAAAAACATCCTTGTAGCTACACTGGCATTTACTGCATAGAGATGTACTGAAGTGTAGCTAAGCGCAGAGTCTGCTTTATCAGACCTTTGGAGATTACTTTTATCTTCTTCCCTCTATTAAATATAGCTCAGCTCTGCTGCCTTGCACATGGGTAAAATTTGCTGGCTACTACTTCTAGGAATCATCCATTAAGTATTTTTAAAATGCTTTCAGCCATGTTTGCACCTGTGTTTGCACTAGATGGGATTGCTGTCGTGTAATCCCCAGTGCTCCCTGTGCACGATGATTATTTTTTGGCTCATTTAAGTAGGAAGGAACCTTCACTGCTTCACCACTTTGCATGTCTTAACAAACCTGAACACACAGCGGATTCTCTTATCTCGAGCTGTGGGGTTTTGCCCTTGGCTGGAAGCATGGAGTGGACAAGGTCAGAGAGAGCGTGATGGTCTCACCTGGTGATTTCTCTGGCTGGAGGTGCTGTTTGATGGCTGTGCAGGGTTGCTTTGCACAGTTCCCTCTGAAGAACTGTGGCGGGGTGATGCTGATGGGGTTGGGAGATCAACATGGCATAGCTGGATTTCAGCAGAGAAAGGGCAGGGTCAGGGGAGCACAGCTCAGCATCCCACTGGAGCAAGGATGCTCTGCTCATCTCCTCCCGAGAACCCCCAAAGCAAGGAGGAATCACACCTTTCAAGTGCTAAATAGCATATGACTCAAGTGAAAAAAAAATCACACCTCTTTATTACATAGATTTATCTCGCTGTGTCGGGGCCTGACAACCACCACCAGATGCTCATCTTCTCAGTTGCTTTATTGGATTCTGGGACATCCTCGTAATTGCCATAAGTGGGAGATGATTCCCCAGCATCTGGCATGTGTTAATACTGATTCAGAGCACTTATCAATCCACTTAAGGAAAGAGTGTACGTGCTTGGTGTGCAGTCAGAGGCAGCCTGGCAAATTCTAAAGGATCATCATTTGATCCTATTTTGTCCTTCAGTTGCTGCTGAATGACTGAGTCCTTGCCACCGGACCCTGCTGCAGTTTGAACAAAGGTGGGGAGGCATTGCCCAGACGTCATCCCCGTTTCTGGCAGTGGGTAGGAAAATGCTGCTCCATTTCCCCTAGCCTTGCCCCAGGGTTGTAGTTCAGGAGCTGCTGAAATGCTGTCTAAGCACAAGTTGCCCCTCAGCTCTTGAAAAGTGCGCTTAGCAGTTAAGGCTCAAAACAAATATTCCAAAAAATTAAAACTACTGCTGTTTTAATTTTTGGTTTAGGTTTAAAACATCTTCTGCTCTCTTTGAGTCTGGCTGCAGATACCGATGAGCACAGCTGCTTGGACACTTTTCAGCTGGGTGTCTTTTAATGGAGGAGGGACCACTGCTTGGAGGTCTACAGAGGCAATGAAATCTCAGGGAAGTGGGTTTTCCCGGTCAGCTCAGAGTGAGGAAAAGGGAGGAGTAAAACTAGCTAAAAGCAGATATTTCAAGAATGGCTCCAAAGGTGCTGTTTGCATTCCAGGTAGGAATAAAAACATGGGTTTTTAAAATTTTTGCTCCCTACATCCTTCCTCTGAGGAGCCTGGCAGCATTTGGTCAAATGAGAGTTCATGCTGGCATGGCTGCAGCAATGCTGGCAACCTCCCATTTTCCAGGCAGAGCTTTGGAGGTGGGGGTTTTCATGGGATGCAATGGTGCAAAATGGTCTGTTTGAACAAGGGGATTAAATATTTCCCCACATCGCTCCTGGTTGAGGAATGCTGCTGGGTTTTGAGCAGTACATGGGGGCAGGGAAAAGGCATTCTTCAGGCTTGCAGGGCTCCAGCGCTGTCTAGACTTCATAATGCAATGGTGCACATTGCCCTGCCTTGAACTCCTGCCACGGCGTCTCTCAGCGCGTCCTATAAATGGAAGCTGAGATGCCTTGGCCCTGCCAAAGCCTCAGTCATTCTAATGAGACCCTAGTTCCTGTCAGATTTGGCAATTTGTCCCACTAAACCGGTGAACTTACAGCAGGTGGTAGCAAAGCTCATTTCCTAAAACCACATCCTGCTGGAAACAAAAAACCCACACCTGACTTCCCGTGGTGGGGTGACCACATCTCCCTCCAGGCTAGCGGAGATGCCTGGGCATGGGGATGGATGCTCCTGCGCAGGGCGCCTGTAGACCACTGCTCTGCAGAGGTGATCCTTGGACCGGCACGCCGCTCTCGAGTCAAACCGCTATCAAGTCTTCTTAGCAAAGTGACACCCGCTGCTCGAGCCCATCCTGTTTAACGTGGCACTGTCTAGGTGAGGTTGCAGCCACCAAAAACAGTCTGTTCTTTAGATCTTTCTGTTGTATCCAGATATGTTGGCAGAGCGTGGCTGTGCAGGGTTGGTTTGGGTTGCCTCTGGCATTAAGATGCATTTCCTCCTCCACCCTCCTTTCTTCTCTTTCTGGGCTCAAGTTTCTTGAAGTTAAGCATACGCTTGTCTCTCTGTATTTCCCACTGAGGCTGAAGCAGGGCTTGGGCACCTCTGTTTTTCTAAACCCAGTCCAAGTAACGAGCATCTGCCAGGAGGCAGAGGTTTTCCCTAAGCCCGTGGCTTGAATAACTTGTTTGCAGCCTTGCTCCTCTCCCAGGCAGACGCTGCCCATGAGGAGCGGGAGGACATCTCTAAGCGCTGGATGCTGTCTCCTGCGAAGCCCACGGCAGCATATGGCCATCAGCACGCAGCATCCTCGCTGGCCTGAGCAGCCCGGGCGGACGGGAGCGCAGCACGGGCCAGGCTCGCTGCCTTCGCTCTAGCATCAAGTCAAAGCCTCCTCATTTCACTGTCTCTGGAGTCTGTGTAGGACCTTTCCCATGGCATGCGGAATGGGGAAATATCCTCCCTGCTTTTATCATGAGAGGAGGCAATGACAGTGCTGAACGAAGCTGGGGTGTGGGGTTGAGGCAGAAAATGAATGAGCTTCTTCCAAATGCAGCACCCTCGGTGCCAATGCCTTCCACCCTGACTTGCGGACACCAAGGCACAGTGCTCCACTAAACTCGCCTGACAGGCTCTCTTACTGCAAGCCCAGAGAAGCGTCCCTGCTCCTATTAGCAGGAAATTAAGATCTTAGCAGTATTTTAAAAGAGACTGAAATTTCCCGGAGTACTTTGTGGTTCGTGTGCTGGCAGTTTGGGTGCCTGGAAAGACACTCCTTGGAGAGCAGGGGTTTCCAGAGGTTAAGTCTCAAGCAATGCAGATCTCTGCTTCTTGGTGTGAAAATGGAGGCAGCTCAGATCTTTTGTCATTTTGGCGCATGCTCCTGCACTCCATCGGAAGACAGTACATTCCTGTGCAAAACTGTTGGCTGTAACTGAACAGGCAGAACTGAAATGAGTGAAATTCTGCCTAGATCCCAGTATTAGGTTCATCTCCAATGTGAATTAGAGTTTTGGATTAACAAGCTTTTCAGACCCTGCTGAAGCTTCTGGTTTGCGGTATTTTTGCTTCTTGGACTGACATGTCATAAGTGGGTTTTGCTCCAGGGATTGACATGTCAGGACCCATAAAGAAATCTTGTTGCCCAGAGGAATGAGCTGGTCTAGCCTCTTATGGTGTTAGGTCTGTCTACCCCAGGAAGGATGGAGGAGATGCCTAGACAGAACAGAAGGATGGTCAGTTAGGGCTTTGCATCTCAGATGAGCAGTCACTTCTTAATTTACATGCAGGGAAATGGGCACAGAGAGCTTCTGTGCTAAACTCCGTAACAAATGCTGAGAAAACCTGCAAAGTCCTACTCCCATTTCCTGCTCTAAATCCTGCACAACAGACCCTGATATCCAGGACTGGGAGCCAAACGCTCTCAAGTCAATGGAAAGATTCCCCTTGACTTTAATGGTCTTTGCACGAGTGCCTAATTCCTTCCTGTTCACAGGCTCTCTTGGACTTGGTTATGGAAACAACTGCAGATATAAAGTGCTGCAGTGAACTGTAAACCCTTCAAAGCAGTGTGATGGCAGATTTTGCTGTCCTTGCAGACAGTTGGAGTGGGTTTTGTTTGACAAAAAGCCTGATATATGTTCTTCCAGCCAGCACCGTGGCTACAGTGTGAATGAGTGTTTTAACAAATATGTTCATGCAGACAGGGCTTGTGGTCAGCCTGCTGGGTTTGGAGCCAAGCTCTTCCCAGCAGGACGGGAAAAGCAGGGAGCCTGTGTCCATGCTAGGCGAAGCTAAACCTCTGCAGTATTGACAGGCAACATCTCTGACAGCTGTGGTCTTGGGTCTTGCAGCTTCTAGGGACTGGTTCAATTCCCTGCCTGCAAAGACCATGTCACTGGCAGAGACTAGATGTTGCCCAATTTTGTCAGCTCTTTGTGAAATGCAAGGTTTTTACCCCAGAGTGTACTACTGCTGGCCACTGTCCCACCTTGGGCAGGGCTGGTGTGTAAAGCTGCTGAGAGGACATGAGACCCCAGCTCGGTGATGCACTTGCTTAACTGTAAAGGTGTTATGAAGGTCCAGTCCCATTGCTGCCCTGAGCACTCTCCTGCCTGGACCAGGCATCACACTTGTGCCATCAGCCCACCCCACGCGGCGGATGAAGCTGAAGGCACTATCTCTGTCCCCTTTGTGGCTCGCTCCACAAGTCTCTCTGTTTGGCAAAACACTTAAAGAGGTGCTTAACTCTAAGGACATGGTTTCACTGACTTCCACAGGGATTAGACAGCGTTTGGCTGGGGAGGGATCTTGGTGCATGTGGCCGTGCACAGGATTTCCTCCCTGACACCTGGGACTATCGATAGCGCCTTGAAGCATGAGATCTACCTGCTCTGATCTAATCATACAAGGAGCAATAACAGCAAACAGGTTATTTAGCCTTTACAAAGCCCACAGACACCACATCTGACTCTGTTAGAGGTATGGTGACTTTCACAGGGATCTGAGTGTTTAAGAGCAGAAACTGTTTTCCGATGTGGAAGGTTGCTCAGCCGGCTCTCGGGGGAGAGGAGGTGCTGCTGATTGCTGTTTCTTTCTCTACGCCCTAGAAACTTCCTGGATCTAGTTAAGGGTTTAGGTTGTTTTACTTTGCTGTTCAGACTCCGATGGGTTTTGCCATTTCGTTTTCCCATGCACCTAAAGGCAACTGGGTGCCTGCACCCCCCACCTACCCAGCCCTCACTTGTATGCAGAGTGAGTACGGATGTGCCTCTTGATCACAGCGTGGCCTTAATGGCTTGGACACAAATCTGCACTCCTGGAGCCACGTTCTGCATGAGGAACCAAGCCCTCACTTTTGCAGCTGTGCATTCCTGAGATGAAAAGGGCAGCTCAGGCCCAGGCTCTTTCATAGCAGAAAGTCAGAGCTGGGCAATCTATGGAAAAGTCTGGCAGCTGCAGGAGCTGTCTGGCTGCTGGAAAAGTCTGTAGCTAGCTCCTTTGGGGTCCTTTCCTGATGCCCTGTTTTGCCGAGCGGTCCCCCTCAGATTTCTAATATTTTGAATGCTTGCCCATCGGTCTCACTAGAAATGTGGCTGTATGAAGATTCCCAGTTCAGAGATGTAGGAATCGGAAAGTGCTGACCTGGCTCTTCTGGATTATTTGCTTTTTAAAGTCACTGACTGCAGCCTAGACTGATCATTCTGTTGCAGAGGAAAATAGGCAGCAGACTGGGACATGGATGAAGTAATGAGCTAATCTCTCTGCAATTTAGCCAGGTACATATTTTTCCCCTGGAGCTTAATTAAAATGCATACATCTTTCCTCACATTTTTACGATGCTCAATGGCAAATAACGGTCACTCTCTAATTACACCAACATTAACTTGTTTTCATGGCTGAAAAGGACAGACCCAAGGGCAGCATTGTTCCCCTGCATTTGGTTACTCTGGGATCTGCTATCTCCAGCAAGCAGCTAGAAACCCAGGTTTTACAATCTGGGCCAGCACTCCCTTGGGCTGGACTGTGCTGGTGAGAGGAGGATAGACTTGCCCAGTGAAAAGTACATGCATTAGTCTGGGCTGGCAGATAAATCCTTACCCGGCTGATGCTCTTCCTGTTCTGTTTTGCTGGCATTGGCGCTGAGCCCATGGACCTCGTCCTCGCGGGGGTTTGGAGCTCCCCTGGCTGGAGGAGCAGCCCATCGGCCATGGCTTGCTGCCTGCTCGGAGCCCTCCTTGGCCTGGATGACTCCTGGTGTCCCCAGGGCTCGCTGAGGAAAGAGGAAAATAAAAGTGCAAGCAAGTTTGGTTGAATAATGGGTTAAGTTTCTTCACCCAGCCACAAAACTAGTCATATTTAGCAAGAGCAAAATTAAACAGGGGCCCTCCTGGTGCAACAGAATAGTCTCTCTTACAAAGGAAACCACCAGCTCCGTTGTGGGAGGGATGTAAAGTTGTCAATGGAAACAAGCACACCGTGATCCTACGGCCTTCCACTCCACTGTGATTTCGGTTACTCCAGACTATGATCAGCACAGCCAGACCAGTCCTCATCCCAGTCCAGTTGGCCACGGGCATCAGTAGTTGCTGGTGAGCCTGGCTGGCTGACGTGCCTCGTAGCAGGCTTCATGGAGGGTTGATGCAGTCCCAGAAACGTCTTTGTGCTCCTTTGTGATGTCCAGCTTGGTTGCATCCTGCAGGGTTATTGCTTGTGAAGTGGCTGGTTTTACAGTGATGTTTTTAAAATTCAGCTCTTCTTAATATGGAATTCATTTTTACTAGTATGAATTTTGCAGTATTGTGTTCTGCTTGAAATCACTGCTGCTCTAACGGGCTAAAGCTCAGGACGTTTTGTTCCATTTTCTCGTCTAAACCCGACCAGTTCCACAAAATCAAAATCTAACCTGAAATAGTCACATTTCTCAAATTGCGCTGCATACGTGGGAAATGAACATATTTAGACGCGTTGCCAGGACAGTTGCGCTATGAGAGATCGTGCAAGTCCAACATGACTCCACCGGTGGGTGGTTTGGGTCTCAGCCAAGTCAAGGAGGTTGGAAGGAAACATGCGGCTTCACTTGGGTGCTTTGTGGCTTGACCATCTGCAAAGAGAACGAACAGACACCATCGCTCGCATCCACCCTCTCCAATTTAGTGCATGCTTGGGAAAAGGCAGCGGTAGGTGCTGTGTGTATAACGAATGGCATCTGACTGACAAATGGTGCATCTCTAGGGCTTTCCTTTGCAGACTCAGAAAGTTGTGGCTGGAGTGATGGGAACAACAGAGGAGGTGACTGCAAGACGAGTGGGTTCATTGAGCTTAGCTCGGCTGCCTATTCTGGGATTGAGTTAATCAGCTGTAATACGTGAGGTCTGCAAGGCATGGTGATGAACGGGAACATACGGAGGGGGAGGGCTGTAGAGTTAAAAGAGCATTGGTGATAGCACAAAAGTCCTTCTGGCAATGGGATTTATGAGGCTGTGATAGTGTCTTTCACATTAAGTGGCAGATGCCTCATCATACGTGACATTTAATGCAGGATGAGAGTGGTTTCACTGTAGGAAACCGTTCTCTATCTGCAACGGAGGCACTGGGCAGCCCGGACCAAGCTGACAGCACTGGGTTTGTGACTGCCGCAGCTTGCGTCACGCTCGCAGTCGGAAAGGAAATTTTTATAATCAGATTTTTATTAGGTGCCTAATTGACTCATCATCCCTGCCCCCCCCCCCCATGCACACACATTTGCTCTGCCCCGAAATATGAGCTAAACAAGGCTGGCGAGAAATGTTTTCTGAATATATCTGGGGGGAGAGAGAGGGCTGAGGAGGGTGAGGAGTGAATTCATGCTATTTTTTAAAACAGAAGATTGTAAAAGACAAAAAAAAAAAACCCAACAAAAAACAAAACAAAACAAAAAACCCCATGCAAAAAATAACAACAACAAAAAGAAGTTGTGGTTTCTTAAGCCAGTGTGCATTCCTGGAAGTTGATGACGCCCTGGATTACTGTTGTTTTTTTAGCCTCTTTCAATTTTTTTTTAGGATAGTTTGTCTGTAGTGTGGGTAGAGAACTGGGGAATATGCAGAGGGAAAAAAAAAGCTAAAAATAGGCGGAACAGGCTGACTGCATATGCTTTTTTTTTTTTCTTCTTAAATAAAAAAAGCTTGAAGTTGTTAAAGGTTTGGGTACGTGGGGGTGCAGCACAGGCACGGCGAAGGAAGTTGATCCGGAAGATCGCATCTAATACAGGATCTTCTGTGCTTCCTCGCCTATGGGAGAGCTGTGTCTCAGTTTGTAAAATAGGCACTCCGAACTTCTGATTTACGTCACCTGGAAGCTGCCTTGCTCCGCAGAGAGAAGGGGCACAGCCAAGCGGTCCCAGGCCAACACGCTGGGAGGGTGATGGTATGGCGGTCCTGCAGGTCTTGTATCAGTGCCACCAGGAAATTTGTTTCTTTTTGCTGTCCAGCTTTGGTGTCACATCTCATTTTGGCACTTTGGCTGAGAAAACAGTCATCATCTTCAGGAAATATTTCTCTTTTCTCTGTGTTACTCATGCTTACACTGAGCTCAGCCCCACCGGTCTCCACGGGATGCTGCTGGTTTGCGGGAAGTCCAAAAAATAGAGAGTTAGCTGAGCTGGTCCCTGAATGGGACAGAGGGAAGGTGGGGACTCAGAGGGCCAAGGTCTCCCCCCATTTACGTGAGCGTGTAGTAACCAGAGCATGTTCTGATTTCCTGATGGTTGCTCTGGATTTTTTTTTGCTTGCACTAGAAGAGGGGTCTGGTCTGTAGTTTGAACATCTAGAGAGAAAAAAAATCTAGAGGAAATCTAGAGCATCTAGAGGAAAAAAACCCAGTTGTTGCATCAGTGTCTTCAGGAGAAATAACTTTGCCCACTCTGCGAGGGTGTGTGATGGTTTCCTGGGGAGGATGGCTCTGTGCTGGCAGGGGCTTTGGCTCAGGCACCCGGCGGCTGTGCCCTGCCCAGAGGTGGCAGCTATAAGAAGTGTGGGTGATGTCGCTGCCAGGTGAAAAACACCCTTTAAATTTTTACTCCAAGCCCTTCTCCACCCTGAAGCTCTGTAGACATGCCAAGATCACAGGTTTTGGGGTTGGTTTGTTTGGTTTTTTTTTCCTGTTGCCAACGCAGAGACTGACGTTCCCAGTAAGCGTATCCAACAGGTCTGTTCTCTGGTTGTTGCTCCTTTCCAATACAATAAGGCCTTACTGGAAATTTTCAGATTAGCTCTCTCTCTTTTCTTCTCAGCTGGAAGCTTCCTTTTAAAACATTAATGTCCACATTATTTTTTTTCCCCCAGCAGGTTAATTAGTACTTGATTAATTACCTAGAAAGCTAATGGATATTTATCCAGATCATGAAGGAAATGAATGCCTTCTATAAATACGTGCAGCAACGCTCGCTTGTGCTCACTGACAACCCATCTTTATTTATGCTCCTTCTTCTTCAGGAAACAAACTCTACTCTGCTCTAGAGGAGTTAATCCTAACCTTTTCCCAGGGTGGGTGTTGCATTAGCCTGGCTCAAAGTTTTCCTACTTGAGCTTTACTTTGTAAACATGGTGCCTTTTTCCAAAGGAAAATAGCAGCATTTGTGGAGACAGACCCAGACAGCACGGTGTAATTGCTCTAGCCTGAGCCAGCAAAGGCCATTTGAGATCTTGTGTGATTTCATGGGCTAGGAGGTCTCTGGCACTCTCTGGAACGTTTAGTTTTGGCTATCGGAAAAAATATTGAGGAGCCCTTTCTGAGTTCCCATCTGCTTCATATAAATGGTGTTTATTGTCTTTGTCTCCAGCTATTGTCATTGGTGACCTTAATTAGGAGCATATTAAAAACCATGTCCTGTTTGTCACTCACGCGTACAGAATTAAGAAGTAATTATTTACTTTTACTGTTAACTTGTGTGTTCCTCCTGGGTGCTGCCCTGCATCCATGAGAGTGTCTGGCTGCTTGCTGGAGAGGAAAGTCCTTTTTGTCCATGTAGACTTCAAGGGCAGAAATAACGGGATGGGTGCCGGGAAGGTGGACAAGGGGACCGAGGGGCACAGAGGTGGCATGAGGGTTGCTGGAGGCCAACCAAAGCATGACCTATTGTAATGTGGTGGCTTGGTCTTTCCCACAACTCTGCCCTTTGCTCGCTACTGCCTGTGGCTGGCTCTACACCAGGTCTCATGTCCTGGATCTCTGTTAGGGGCCTAACGCTGCCGTCATGTCTCCAGAGGGGGTGGTGGCTGCCAAGAGCTCTATGTGCTTGTCCAGACCAAGGCTGAAAAATATTGCTGATGTCATTTCTAGGCTCCTGACTTCACTGCAGTAACACCCACTGGACAGCTTGCCTTGGGGTCTGCAGGGTGGACTTTTTGTCACTTCAGCAATAGCTCTTGTTTTCAGGCAAGAACCAAATGAGCTCACTCCCCCTGTGTTGCTCAGTCTCTTGGTTTTCATCAGAAGTGATGCAAATTGTGAGGCTGCCTCCAGGAAGCACCAGCCTCTGGAGTTACATGGTTGTGTAAAAATCTCAGCTTTTGTTCATTTTCCTATCCCTCATGAAAATGCGAGGCGAAAGCTTCAGGCACAAAGGAGCCACTAGATGTTTTTTATGATTGTTTTAAAAAACTATGCTGCTTAAGATGAACTTTTTTTTTTTCCCCCAGACACGTTGGCTCATGAATTTTTAATTCTTGAGCTTGGCAGCACTGGTTGAATTAGAAACAGAAGAACTGAGCTTAATGAGCGTAAGATTAATGCAGATGAGCTTGGCTGAAACTGCGCTCCAGCTGAGGAGAGAGGACTGTCTCACTTCACCTACCAGCTCCCTCCTCGGTGGGCTGTTATGTTGCAAGCATTACCATAGCAGAGCATGTTCTCATCACTGGTCATTACCTGGGGGAGAGATGCTTATTAAACAGCACGGTTCATACAGCATATTTTACACATTAACCCTTGGCAGCTGCCCTGGACCCTCAACAGTCCTGCAAGGTGGACTGTGGCTCCCGAGCGTGCAAGCAGGGAAGGAGAGAGCAGATGGATGTGCACTGGTGGAGGAGAAACCTGCCTTGACTCCGTGTCGCTGTCTGCGGCATGGGAAGGAGCCACGGCATGGAGCCACCACGGCTCCAGGCAAGGTCGTGGTCTACACTTATTGCCTATCCCTTGGTGGAGAGCCGATGTTTTATTTGTTTGATAAAGTGCATATAAATAGCAGTTGACAATACGAGAGAGCTGCTGCCCCAGGACATCCCTGCGCTGGGCAGAGCTCTCCTGCTGCCCCGAGTAACCTGTTAGCTCAATGACTTGCTTTCCTATACACCTGAAATTACATATTTGTATAGTGAGTGATTTTATTACCTGAGAAATAAGGAAAGATGGGGGAGGCTGAGCTGAACTAATTTTATATGATTCTGAGGGCAATTGGCAGTTTTATATCTCTGGTTTATTTTTTTATATGTTTTAATCAGGTAGTGCTTTCAGAGATCGCATGGCTGCAGGTTTCGCCTGCTTGGGCTGTTAAGCAAATGTAGCAGGAGCGTTCGTGAGTGGAGTGTGACGCGCCATAAATAATGAGCCGTCTCCCAGGAAAGCATCAGGGGACAGCAGAGGAGGAGACTGGCCTGGCAGCTGGTGAGCTCGCCCGGCGAGTCGTGTCCAGCTTTACAGGGGCCTCCTCCCTGACCACGGGTGAGCCACAGCATCGTGCTCTGCTTCAGCATCCCACCCTCGGAGTGGAAGGAAGAGCCATGCGAGATGTATTAGCAGGCCCCAGCTCAAGGGCTTCTGGGTGTCTGCATGACCCTTTGCATCCTATGGGGATTAAAGATCAGACAGGCTGCTCCGCAGAATAGTGGGACTGCAGAGGGAGATGGAGAGGACGTTATTACGAGTCTGTTTTGCAGCCGCAGATTTGCAGATCTCAGGAGTCTAGTAGGGAAATCTGTGAGGGCAAAAGGGTGCATGGGGCAAAAGTGCTGTACCCCCAAATTAGAAGACCCTGAAAGACAGCATCCAAAATAACAGCACAGTCACTGTGCTCTTCCCAGGTGCTGGAGGTCCAAGGAGGTCTCTGTGCCGGGGCTTGGAAACACACAGGCATGGGTCTGCCTGCAGTGGGAGGCATCTCTCTGAATGCTTATCTGGAACTTTTAAAGGATTTTTTGAGCTTCAAACCCTGTATATTATAAAACAAAATTCCTCACGTTGTTAGCATCACTCTCAACCAGCAGCAATCATTAGATCCTGAGCTTGTTGCCAGCAGCAGCGCCGGTGATTTACCTTGTTTGCAGCAAGGCTAAAGGACGAGCCAGTTTCCCCCTTTGCTGAGCTTCCCACATTGCCTCTTTGCTCACGAGGAAGTAAAATCCCTACAAAAATCGGGCTGCCACCACATCAGGAGACTGCCAACATCCACCTCCACGTGCGGCTGCCTTGGAATGCATTTTAAAACCTACCCTGAACCTATTTCTCCTCCTCTGCATTTTTCCCAACACATTTTTCTCCCCCCCGCCTGAGCTCCTGCCACCGGCTTGCAGGGACAGCCACCCTCTGCTACTGGCTTGGTGGCCGATGGCATGTCCCGTGCCAGAGCAACCTGTCCTCATCCTGCTGACGTGCTTTGCTCGCCGTGCTCAGTTTTGCTTTCCGGCTAAACCCATCAGCTGCTATTTTTAATATCAAGGGATAGACCCGCCTCTTTGCTCCGTCTCACACGTGTTGCAAGCGGCACAAGGTATTAAGTTGAGCACGTCTGTGTTTAGCACCTGCCAGGCGGGTCCCGGCGAGGAATGCATCAGCTCTTCTGTGTCGCCAGCCCCGACATTTCTTCTTCCTCCACATGCCTTCTTTGGCTGAAATGACAGTGCCAAATTCTCCCTACGTGACAGAAGGCTGGGGTTTTGTTTTTTCCTTGCACTGAAAAGCAGCTCCTGGAGTGGAGTTAATTCATCCCGGTGCCAGAAAAGGGGAGGAGGTGAAGGGAATGTTGCTGCATCCCAGCATCTGCCCTGGTTCGGTGCAGGCACGAAGAGCAGCGAGCTGTGGCTTGGGAGACACCCCCCCCCAGGGGTGCTGCTGGGAAAAGTGGGCACCCCTGAAATCTGCAGCACATTTTTTCCCACTTTAGCACAGCAATTCCTTTCGTTTTTTTCCTGGGCTCAACTTAAAGTTTGTGCTTTGGGTTTTTTTTTAATTTTTGCAGGGATTTTATTGCTGTGACAGATATACCAGGGTGGAATCGCTGGGATAAACACATCCCAAAATAAAGGATTTGCACATCCTGTTTTTAAAGCTGGTCTTGCAAAATGTTCAAAAGCTTTTCTATGTAGCTAGCATTTCAGTGTCCATAAATGGCTTAAACTTTTCCCAGCTATTGTTAGTGGCAGTATCTGTAACTCAGTGGCTGTAATATAGCACATGCAAATGAGGAAGAATAAATAAATACATAAAGTAAAACAGAATGGCTCAGCTTTCACAGTGTTATGCTGGGAAAAGCTGCTGACTACAAGGCCCAGGAGCTCCTGTACTTATTTCAGGGCAAACAGGTTGCAAACAAGCCAGGAAAACTTGTACTCTAGGACTTTGTCCTCCTGGGACATATCCTGAAATGGATGGGGCGCTGGCCTGGGATGTGAGACTGGGTGAGTTTTGTGTCTTCCCAGCTTCAGTGACGTGCTCTGAACGCCTGGGCCAGGACCACGGTCCCAGTGCTGCGCTGGAGCCAGCGTTCCTGCGGGTTTCCAGGTCAGGATGTTCATGTCATCGTGCTGATGGCAGGATCAGAGCAGCTTTAACAGCCGTACCACGCTCACGGGGCTCCTCGGGGGCACTTCACCGCAGCATCCCTGCTCAGAGCTCACAAGAATTGCTCTGTCTTTTGAGGGGCTCCAGCTGGAGCCGTGCTGGCAAAGAGCAATTTATCCATGTTTTCTCCTGATGTTTCTTAAACAAACAGATAACACACATGCATTTAAAAATGTTTTTATTAGACTCTTTGAGTCGATTTCTAGAGATCCAACCTCAGACTAAATCCACGTAGAGCCGCAGCCTGGACCAAGACTCAGTTTGCCCCTGGAGGGAGGCATCCTTGTGTCAGCCAGTCTTGAGGTGGTGCGGGCTAGATCATAACGCTGGGTCAGCTCACAAACCTTCATGGTCTCGCTCCTGCAGCGATCAGCCTGTGCTGGGACCTGTCAAGGACCACGCATGTTATCCTTCCCATGCACGTGGCCGATGGAGAGGAGGTTGGCACCCAACTCAATGTCCCACACAGTGACGGTGGAGCTATCAGATCCTGTCCCCACCTACCAGGAAAAAGCAACTTGCTGTGAAATGTTCTGCTTTGCAGAGCTTTGCCTTTGGTTAATGAAGAGTGGCCAGAGAAGGGGACTGGCGCCGTGCCATCCTGTATCGGGGAATTGCATCTTCTTTGGCTGGATGATGGGTTCCTTCTGCTTTTGTGAGAGAGGCAGCCCGGGGCAACATGGGCCACATCAGCCACAGCCTGCGGGCTTCTGCATGGGGAGAGTGCCACTTGCTGTCAGGCTGGGGAGGCGAGACATGCTCTGACCACACACGGAGCTGTGGTTAGCATAGCACCCATCCTGCTGCAACCAGGAGGAAGCCCCAGAAGCTAAATGCTGATTTATGCTGCATACGGTCCCTATTAGACCCTGCACTGAGCAGCCAGTAACACAGAGGTCACGTGTGGGTTGTGCTGGGTTTTACTGAGTGTGAAAGTGGGGAATAGTCCAAATATACCCATAAAAGATCAGGGTCGGGTGCTTCATTAGTGCAGTGAGTTAGCATTTGCAAGGGGAGGCAGGTGTTGGGCTGGAAACGAGCTCTCCTTTGGCGCAGGCAGAGTGTTGAACGGGTGTGAAAACTGGAGGCTGAAGGCAGCAGATGCTAGAGAAGAGGAGGATGTTTGCAGCTGGGGGTACCAGTGTGCCTGAGGCAGTGCATGCTGCAAGGGACCGGTGGCAGAAGGGTGCTGCCAGGCTCCGCGCTGGGTGGTGGGTCCCAGCCCACCAAGGGTGGGCAGCAAGCTGGAGGCTATGGATAGCTGCAGGGACAGGAGAGGATGGCAAAACCCTCCTAACCTCATCGAAGAGCTTGAAGTGGACGTTGAAGGACCCTAGCAGCAGTTTCCAGGTAATACCTTGCGCAAGATTGACTTAATGCCAGCCAGGGTGGTGGTGGGTTTCAGTGACTGTTTTTCAGCCTCGCTCAAGCTCTTCTCCCTCCCAGATCCCAAATGATGATACTGTGCTGAGGCCAAACATGACATGGCAGCAGCCAAACCATGACATGAACTCAGGGACCTGCAAAGGTGGAGAGTTAAAAGGCACTTGGGACTTGTTTACCAGGTGGGTTTAAGGGATGTTGCTTTAGCCTCACCCTCTCTGTTTACTGCAGGGTGCAAGTGACCTCAAAGTTGGTCCATTCGTTTCTTGTGGCTTCTGATGTCAGTCTGGCAGCAGAAAGGCTGGAGCATTGGACTTGTGGCTGTGTTTTTTTCCAATGGATTTAGGGAGGGAGTGACTAATGTCATTGTAAACAAGTGGGGCTGGGTGTGCTGCACTGCTCAGCATCCCACTGCTAGCAGCTTTCATGGTGGGACGGGCTGGTGGCAGCCGGTGGCCTGTCTTGTTTTGGGAACAGATTAAAAGAATGACATGAGGAACAACCTGGGCATTGTTGGTGGGTTTTACTGCATTGCCATCTCCTTATGCTGCAAAAATAATGGAATAGGGATGTGTACCCAGCTCCTTCCTTAGCAACCCCTGAGCCCTGGGACAACCACATCACTGTCCCCTTCTCAGGTCCCAGAGGATGCTGCAAACACCTCGCTGCAAGGACTTGTTCCCTGCAAGGTGCAGCACAGAGAAGTTAAAATGCCTCATTACAGAGGAAAATGTGGTTCTGCTTTAGCCTGGCTGCATGTGGAAGAGTCCTCCCTGGCTCTTGCAGAAGGGCTCCTCTCTCCTGGAGTTAGTCATGCAAAAAAGATTTCAGGAGGGTCTGCTGGAGTCTCTCCCACCATGTGCTTTTGCACCAGAGTAATAGTCATTACTGGCTGCCGTTGCAGATTTTTCCATTATTAGGGATGATACGCAGATGCGTTCAGGCCTCCTCCACCTGTGTGCAGATGCCAACTGGCCCTGCCTTTCGGTGGGCGTACGGAGCAGCCCGTGTGCCGGGGGCAGCACAGGAGCAACGAGTCCCTAGGAATCTGTCACAGCTAGCTTGCCAGCTTTCTCTGGGAGAAAACATATCTCTGGTGCCTGAAAAAGCCCCCTTGTGACTTTTATGACTTCAGCAGATTTCATCTGAGGAAAGCTTTTTTTTTGAAGGAAGAAATACAGAAAGGCACTGCAGATCTTCTATGTGCAATCTTTTAGACCTGGTTTCTAAAAAAGCAGCAAGGGCCGAGGTGAGCACTGGGCAGCATCAGAGAGAGCAGCCTAGAGATGGATTTTGTTCATTCTTCTTTAACAGGGGTCAAATCCATGTGTGGCGTGTAGACAATTAGCAGGGCTCAAATTCTGCATTTCTGTTGAAATTGGATGGTTGTCTTGGTCTTGGGGGAAATCCTTCTGGCACTGCTGGTGGGAGTGATGGGGTGGCTGACATGGTGGGTGGAGGGGTTGTAGAGAGCACAGCACTGCGAGGCTATGTGAGTCACTGCTTCTTCATACCTGCTGCTATTGGCAAGCTTTAACATCCCGATGCATGCTGCGAATGAGACTGAGAGGAGGCAGGGAGGCTGTCACATGAGCATGAGGGGAAAATCCCCCTTCTCCAATGTTTGTCCTGGCTGCAGACATGGGAACTTCAGCACAAGAACCTACAGGCAAGTCTCCAAGAAAGCATCCCAGACTTGTGGCACCTGAGGAGGTGAGAAAGAGATGGAGAATCTGTGATTTGTTCCTGCTGCCCGTAGCTGGAGGTGGCTGCAGGGACCAGCCCTGTGGTTGTGGGAATATTCAAGTCTGAGCTTTGTGGCTTCATCAGATCCAGACTTGGAACATTCACGCTAATAGCTACATAAGGAGAAGAGAAGAGCAAGCTGATATCTTGATACCTTCATGAAGCTAGCTGGACGCCCAGCACCGGCAGACTAAATACAGCCCTGCCTTCCCCCTGCAGTAGGCAACCCGAGCTGCTCATTGCCATTGTCCTACCCAAGAGCATGAGCCTAGGGAGGCGGGAAGCCCCAGCCAGCCAAGCTTCTGCCTGGAGAAGTTTGCTTTGGAGCATTGTTTATTTATTTCTTTTTACACCCGCTTTGAGCAGAATTAAGGGCAGTATTGGGAAGAGCCCTGTAATGCTGCCTGCACAGTCTTAAAATGCTTTGTGCTCACTGCAGTTCGGATCCTTACAGCACCTTTGGGAAGACAGACAACATTCAAATGCCCATTTTACAGCATGCTGCACTCAGCACTGCTGAAAAATAAATCCTTAGTAGTGTTGGCTCTGGAGACAAAATATGAATATATGTGAGTTGCACGTGTCCAATCTCATTGCAGTGAGCTCAAGAAGGTGCAATTATTCTTATTTTTATGCTCATATGTGATTTAGATGACTAATGGCTGAGAATTCCTCCCTTCTCCTAATTGTCTACAAAAGGAGTGATTTCAAAGCACAATAATTGTGGCCGCTGCCAAAGGGAATAGGAGGTAGGAGCAACGTGTATTACCTCCAAATGGCCCCACATGTGTTCCTTGTCCATAGCAACAGACACGGTTTGTACTGGAATAATGCATCAACTAGATATTTAATCTTTCACCCAAGGATCTAAAATTGCTCTCTAATGAACCATTAGCTGAAGGAGCTCCACACAGCCCTGATTAGATAGGCAAGAAGACATGGAAGTCGTGAAACAGCCCAGCTTTGTAGTACTGGGAGGGAAGAGAGCCGTACTGTGATTGTGCTCCGTGGGGAAACTACAGCTGAAGGAGCTGAGAAGGGACAAGCAGGTCAAGCCTGCTGTTTTGAAGATGTTTTGGACACATTACAGCGATGCTACAGCTCCTGCTCTGAGCTCGGTGCTATCAGTAGCCAAACAAGGTAGTTCAAAGGCTGCTGGGTGGCTTTCTGTGCGGCTCTGCAGAGAAATGGTCTCTAAAGGGAGGGTTGCAATGCCATGCAGGGACCCAGCAGCTGTGCCGGGACTTCCAGCCCAACAGAATATCAATTGCTAACAAGACCTTTCTGCTGATATCTGGGCTGGCCCAGGAAATGGGGCTGCGAGTAGAAATGTTTGGGAGCCACCACTTTCAAGTTTGCAGGGACCAAGGACATCTTACACCCCATCTGGGTGTGGGCCACCTCCAGGTCTGCAGGAGCAGCAGCATCACGGTGGGGAGCATCCATCACAGAGTGAAGCGGTACCATCTGCAGCTTTTGGAGACGTCATTCCCAAATACCAGCTTCCCTTCTGTGTTCGCAGCTCCTGCCACTGAGCCAAGAGACCCCAGAGATAACCAGTGCTGTGGGGCAGCACCCAGCAGCAGCTGGATATGATGTCTTGGGCTTCACCCATGTCTACCCCAAAAACGCTTGGACAGGAAGAGCAGCGCTTGGCCAGGCTGTCACGTAGCAGCTCCCGGGGCGCATGACCCAATCCCCCTCCAGTGACTGGGAGATTCAGGGGTCTGCAATCATCAAAGCACTTCACACCCCAAAAAACACAGGCAAAGCCTCCTCAGCCGTGTTGTCCGCTGCTGTTCTCAGCCTGGCCGGGGCTGGTGCCGCGCTGCTGACCTGCCCGGCCGGAGGGGTTGAGGGAAGTATTTTTTTTTTTTTTTTTTTGGCTTTTTCACATTCTCAGCTTGTGACTCAGTTATCAACCATTGTTACCTTCCCGTATCTGGCAGATCAGGAGAGGACCACTGCATTAGTTCGGTGTTGCCAAGTAGAGCTTAAATATTGTGATTAAAAAATTCCAGTCTTGCATAGTCTACTCAGACATGCAGGAAGAAACCTTTGCAATTAGATTCCCTGTGCGCCAGCAGGAGGGCAGAAGTTCCTCCTTTTTTTCCCCTTTTTTTCCATTACTATATTCTTCTGTGAGTTAAGAGCAGCAGGGGAAAAAGCGCCTGTTTGATTTTCTTCATTATGCTAAGCCTGGTTTTACTTTCTGATTGCCAAAGCATGATAAATGGAACAGAGATTACCTAGAGATTTTCAAAGATTTGCTTTCAAATTTTAGTTTTCCTGAGCCTCGTTAAGCTTGCAGGTTTTATCTACACTTTGTTCTTACAGTAGAGCAGCATTGCCATATATTAATAGCCATACATTTTCATTTGAAATTAAAACCAGATAGATGCTTCTCATGCTTTGCTTTCAAATCCTATTTTAAAAATTATTGATCATGTGTGTGTTGTTTTTCTTTTCCTCTGACCCTGCTGTGTCTGTAAAGGACAGTCACTAACGAAATCCTTTCAGTCCTCCATCTCTGTGCATTACTGACTGCAGCTTGTAGATGTAGGGACAGAGTTTAGAAGGTATAATGTATAGATGAAAGAAAAATGTGGTTTCCAACAGACAAGAAAAATAAGATATAAAAGCAGGACCTCTACAATTAAGAGGTACAGAGCGGCTTACACGTGATAAGAGAGCCCACGGTGTGCCTAGGTACATCTTTCAGGAGATGAATGCTATTGAAAGACCTTGTCTTCAATGATTTAAGGAGTAATGGCCAAAAATAATCTTGAGGCTGAGAGCCCGCAGGCACAGTCTGTGTGCTGCTCTCTAGGAGAGGTTTGGAGGACGGTGACAGGGGCCAGATATAAGGACAACATGGGGGACACACACAAAAGCCACCCTAACATACCTGATGGTGTTTCTTCTGTTGGAACCAAGAGAACTGACCCACCTTCTGGGTTTTCTGGGTGTGCAGCTTCTTCTTTCTGTGCCCATCCATGAGCCCACAGAGGTCTTGGGGCAGCTTGAAGTTGTGATGAAAAGGTCTCCTAGTGCCACCTACCTGGTGTGGGGAACAGCTTCCTTATGTGTGTCAGGATGGTGTGACAGTGCAGGAGCTGGCTGTGTCCTCCAAGTTCCTGGGGAAGGTTCCAAGGCAAGTTTCTCTGCTGATGCCCTGCCTTGTTATAGGAATGGGAAACGGGTGCGCAGAGTGGGATGTAGTCAGCCATCCTTAGGGTCCACTGCACCAACCCCAGCCATGCTGGGAGCACTGCGACACACTGCAAAGGTGAAGCCTTTCATGCTCGGACCAGCCCAGACCTGTCTTGGAGGCTCAAGGTGATCCTAGTGACATTCTCCTCCAGGCGTGACCCCAGGAGCTTTGCTTGAACTCGAAAGCAGCTCGTTTGGAAGGGTTTTCTGTAGTTCCTCCAGACCCACTCAACAAGCTCTAATAATAACTAGCTGCCTTTCTATTTATAAATGAAAACAGCAGCGAGGAACTTGGCTCCCGTGGCTGGGGCCACCGCAGGCCCAGCGCTCCCACACCACACCATCGTCTCACCCTCTGCCATCGAGCGGTTCGCCTCCGCTGTCCTGCCGGAGCCCCTGCAGCCCTGCCATCATGCATGGGAAGGGCCATTTCCCAGGGCTCCTGCCTTTGGATAGGAACACTTTGGGTTTTTTTTTTTTCCTTGTTGACAAGGAAATATTTTATTTTTAAAAATGGGGATTGTTTTTGTAGCAGCTCCTACCCCACTTTGTAAAACAAATATTTCCCAAGCGCTTGGTGTTTCAGATGTTATTGTTACTGGAATGTCAGTGCAAATATCAGAAAATGTATTTCTTACTAGAGCCTGGGGATTTTGTGCTGCCCATCTCCCAGCGGCCAGATGTGACGCAGACGACTGATGGATCCTTTCGGCTGAGCCAGCTGGATATGGCCTGTGTTGGGGGTGAGATGGAAACACATTTGGGTTTAGATTAACATGCTGTAGCCCAAGGCTAGCTCTCGCCCAGCCTGCATGCAGGAGGGGAGCATCACCTCCACTTTGGCTGGGTCAGCTCAAGCCGAGGCTCGAGTCAGGCTGAAGCTGCCTTTGCTGGCTCTAGTCTCACGGGGACTGGACATCTGCAGCCAGCTCTGCTTCTACCCACAGTTTGCCTCTGATCCCCTTCAAAACAGCATCAAACCCTGTACCTGCACTTCTGGGAGAGGCTGGAGAGAGTTTTTCCACTAATCCATCCTCTCACTATCTCTGCTACATGCAGGATGCCAGATTTGATGAAAATACTCTGATCTTTTCTGACAAATCCTCTGTTCCTAAGTAGATAATAACCAGAAAATCTTCCTAAATAAATCCTGGTTTAGGATCTGTGCCCACACTTGTTATTCCTTTCATACCAATTAACTGCTCCTTCTTGCCCTGAATCAGGGGCATCTTCAGCCCCTTGAAGGAGAAAGGGGGCACAGATTTATGGCTGCTGAGGTCAACATGGGACGGGGTGGAGTTTTATGACTGTAAAAAACCAAGAGTCTGATTTAGCAGCATTAATGCCCAAGTGACCAGAAACACCATCTTCAGCTGAGCAGAGATTAAAGGTTGCAGATAGGTATAATCCCAAACTGCAGTGGATAGTGCTGGGATACCTTTTCATCATATCAGAACCGCAACAATGCTGGCACATGGATCTGGCCTGGAGAAGAGGAATGTATTAGAATAATACCCATTTACTTCTCCTGTCTCCTCCTTCAGTAGCAAGTTGAAATACTTGATACTAAGACATCCCTCTTGGCAGAGTCCAAAACCTCCATCCCCCCTCAAATTCGGACCAGGTCCGATGCTGCTAGCGAGCTCTGTGCACGTACTGAACAAACAAAACTTCCTCGGGGAGGTTCACCGCAGACAGGTTGAAGAAGTGACCATCCCTGCTGGTGGTGGCTGCTGCATTCCTGCGGACACCAGCCACGTCCGCAGCATCTGTGGTCCAGCTTTTTGACCTCCTTCCATCTGCAAATCCTCGGCGTGCATCCAAAGCCACTGGATGTCGAGAGAGCAAAACAAAGCTCTTGCTCATAAGAGAGGCAGCGGTGCCACCTTCAGCACAGAGTGGCCAGGCCTGGGGGCGGCTGAGCCCCTCTCCCAGGGGCAGGGGGCTCTCCCGGACAGGCAGGATTCACTTGGGAGCAGGGGCTTTCCCTCAGATGGATGCCTCGCACAGAAAATTGGAAATATTCTGATGAATGATTCTGCTGTTGTTCTAAGTTTTCCCTAAGAAGGGAGAAACTCTGAGCAGCCTTTTTTTGACTGATACAGCATTACCTGATGCGTTGTCCCCAGATTCATCCCAACCCTTTACAATCCTCTTCACCTCCCATGTTTCTGCCTCTGGAGTCTGTGGTCCCACGCGGTGAGCGCTCCTCCCTTGCTGATGGCCCTGGACGAAGGTATCACCAGCTCCTGGCTGGGAATTAAGGTCTAAGTTGGGCTAGTGCCAGAGTCTTAAATCTCTTCCAGGCTGTGCATGAAGCAGTTCTTCATTGCCCTCATTTCTCATTAACACTGTCTCTCTAATACAGCAATACATGGTGGGAGCCATATTCCCATTTGAGTGAAAAAGCAATCCTGAAACAGGCGGGCTGGGATGTTGTGACTGCCTGGAGCAGAGTGCTGGGCCGGGGCGTCCCCTGGCAGGTCACTGGAACAATCCTGAATGTTATTTGCCTTTACGTAGTCCTTTCTCAGGCTGATCCCAGCACGTATTTTGCTCACACAAGGGCTTTGGCTCCAGGACTTTGGCTCACCCCCACCCCGCACACCCCTGTACTCACCTCCTTTCGTGCACAGCAGCACAGGGGGCTCAGTCCCAGCGACACCCTCCCACCCGACCCTACCTCAGCCTGCAAAGTGCCAGCGAAGGGTGACCTCAGTGCCAGAGCTGGACTCACCACGCACAGGCGCAGAGGGCGAGGGATGCCGTGGGGCACCATGCATCCTGACGGAGAGGGACCGGGGGCACAGCTGCCCCTAGTCCCCCTTGGCTGCTCCGGCACCCTAAGGGATGGGAGTGGGATAACTGGGTGGCAAAAAACTCCTGCAGATGGAAAGCTGCCGCTGCCTGGCTGGGGGGAGGCAGGGGTGTCCCGGCGGTGTGCCGGGGGGTGTGTTGAGGAGGGAGTCCCCGCCGTGCACCGCGGCGGTGTCACCAGGAGGTGGCACAGCACGAATGGAGATCTGGTCCTGGGGAGCGGCCCCCGGGGCAGGCGGGCTGCGCCCCGCCGAGCTGCCCCCCCCCAGAAAAGGGGAGCGAAGTGATTCATTAGGGCAGTTCCAGGAAAGGGAAGAAACGTCTCGCATCTTCTTTCTCGGAAACCCATTGTGCAAAATCCTTTCACATGGAAAAAAAAAATTTAAAAAAAGCACAAAAAACACATTTTATTTGGAGAGAAGGGAAAAAATGAGCACACTTCCCCCTCTTTGAAAATACACAGCTGTCAGGACATCCACTGTCTTGAGTCCCCATGGCCTTTCTGCATGAGCAGAGGCTCCGCTGACTCCTGTTCCTCTGTCTGGTGCCCTCGTTCACTGCCCTGATATCCCATCTGTCAGTACATTCCTTAAGAAAACATCATTTATGGCTTTTATCATATTAATAGTCAGCAGCTTGCAGAGTTTTTTTCTTTGAAAAGCAGACCCAGCAGCAGTGCAACATCTGCAGGTCTCCGTGGCTGAGCACGGGAAAGCTCGTGGCCCCTGAGCCTCCCACCTGCAGGTCTTGATCTGCTGATCCCCAGATGGGATCAGATGCGTTTTCCCCACAGGGCGCATTTAGCCCACCTTCACTTGTGGGAGCACTCTTCAGGCACCTGTGTCTGAGACGATACAGCTGGAAATGGCAAAACAGTATTTTTTTTTAAACATTGGCAATTTTCCCATTCTAGCAAAGGCAGAACAGAGTATGTAGAATCAAGAGATGAGACATTATAGATGAGAAGAAAGACTTGCTTTCAATGGCTCACTGACCTACAGTGCTTCTCCTAGGAACATTGCACTTCACAAAAATTATGTCACTTGAACGGGTGATTTTGAAAAACATTGCTATAGTTGGTAAACAATATACTATACCACTTAGCCCATGCCCAGTTTATAACAAAACCAGGTGATTTCTTCCCAGAAAACTGTTTGTACTCTCCAAATTTTCGGTTTTCCCTTCCTGAGTTTACCTGTCAAGAGTTAACTGAAACAGTCAACAGTGGCTTAATGGGGTCCCAAGAGCGCAGGACCAAGTAGCTCCTTTGGCCCCTGTTGGGGTCCTTTGAGCATAGGATCACAAGGACAAGGCGAGTGGCCGCTGCCGCTTCCCCAACTGCTCCCTGGCTCAGGGGTCTCCAAGCCTGAGGGAAGCTTTAGCAGCTCCCCATGGGTGACTTTTTCTTGCACGAATTTGTCCAGGTGCTTTTTAAAGCCAGCTCAACCTTTAGCTTTCACAGCATCCTCATGGATGCAGCTAACTTCACGTCATGCAGCCCAGAAGGCCAGCTGTATCCTGGGCTGTGTCCCCAGCGCGGGCAGCAGGGCGAGGGAGGGGACTTTGGCCCCTCTGCTCTGGGGAGACCCCCCCGCAGCGCTGCGTCCAGCTCTGGAGCCCTCAGCATGGGACGGACATGGAGCTGTTGGAGCAGGGCCTGAGGAGGCCACAAAAATTACCCAAGGGCTGGAGCACCTCTCCTAGGAGGACAGGCTGGGAGAGTTGGGGTTGTTCAGCCTGGAGAAGGGAAGGCTGCAGGAGACCTTATTGCAGCCTTTCAGTGCTTAAAGGGAGGAAGGCCTGCTGTGACAGGACAAGGGGTGATGGTTTTAAACTAAAGGAGGGGAGATTTAGACTAGATATAAGGAAAAAATCTTTTACAACAAGGGTGGTGAAACACTGGCCCAGGTTGCCCAGAGAGGTGGGAGATGCCCCGTCCCTGGAAACATTCCAGGTCAGGCTGGACGGGGCTCTGAGCAACCTGATCTAGTGGAAGATGTCCCTGCTCACTGCAGGGGGGGTTGGGCTAGATGGCCTCTAAAGGTCCCTTCCAACCCAAACCATTCTATGATTCTATGCCCTCCGATCTCAGGCTGGAAGAGGTAGTGCAGGACACCCCATGGAGGGCATATGGGGGGCACATGGAGCTGCTGCTCTCTGTCGCTCCCACTCAGAGTCCCCCCATCTGTTTTCCCCTGTAACTGCTACAGCCAGACTTCCAGGAAAGACTCAGGACAGTAGATAGATGTTCTGCAAATGCCAGAAATCAGATGCAGAAGATGTTGTGCAATCATCTGCTCACTGGAGCCCATTTATCGCTTTTCAGTCCCTTGTGAGAGGCAATTACAAATCCTCATGTGAAATGCGGTATAGCCCTGCTACATAATGTTTGCAGGAGTCTTCCACCCTATCCTGAGAGGGGAAAAAACATAGCGGTTTCAAGGCCAGATATTTTTCAAATTAAAGAAAAAAAAAATCTTGCTTCTTTTTGCTGTTTTTTTTTTAATTCCTCCTTAGCATCCTGAAAACCCTTTGGAGGGTTTGCATTTAGAACATGAAATGAATTCCTCACAGTCAGGCCAAAGAAATACAAGGTGTGTGGGTGGAGGAAGCTGTGGCCCAGGCCAGCAGCCAGTGCCAGCAAGTAGATGTCCTCAGCTGCCTAAGGTGAGGCTCAGCACTGCCTCAAATCCTCCTCACATCCTATGGCACTTGCTCTAAAGTCAGATAATAAATGTTTGCTGGGACTGGGAACATAGGAAATATTTCCAGTGCAGCCCAGTGCAGACCTTGCCTTTTAGTCCACCTGTGGACACAGTACTTAGATAGCTGAAGAAACCTAAAAAAGACCATTTAGAACTCAATCCTGACAGTACTACCTCCCTTCATGGCAGGGAATTGCTGCTGCTATCAGTTACCTCCTTGGAGACCTGCTGAGCCTGGTGCATGGTTGCTGGAGGCTGGAATGCCACCAGGGTCTGGGACAGGTGATGGTGGGCAAGAATAGCTTCCTTCACATTCCTGGATGGGAAGGAAGAAGTCTTAGGTCATCTTGGCAGGTTTTGCCCTTGGAGGAGCTGATGGCTGGGCTGGGGTCTTGGCTCTCAGGGCTGTGGGACAAGGAGCGAGAAGACCGTTGCAAAGAGGAAAGTTGCTCAAAGTCTGAATGAGGCTGGTGTGGCCACTTGAAAGAGAGCTGATTATTTTTAGGCATTATAGGGTTGATGGTAGTGACAATTTTTCCAGCAAACCCATGATATTTTACTGCCACAGTGACACAGAAGGATGCCCCGAATCCATGGGAAGGATTTGCCTGTGGCATCTGGGCTCCCACTGACATCTATCAACCATCTCTGACCTAACCAAGCCCTCTCCCAGGGCATTAATTACTGGGCTAGATGACTTCTGATATTTTCAAATAGCCAAAATCCATTCAGAAAAGCATAAGACCCTTCAGGAGGGATGTATTTTGTCCCCATGACAGTGGCATGCATCATGACCACAGACACACAGGTGTGTTTCTAGCTTAACCACTGCACAGCCCATGTCCTTCCTTACCTGTCTATAAAACACCATCTGATGCCCATGCCAGGATGAAGATGCCCAGGGACAAACTGGATACCTCCATTTTGCCTAGAACATAAGTTCGTGAACTTCTGTTATCATTCAGGCATGATCTAATCGTGCCTTACACAATCATCTCCCTTGCTGTCCCCCAATTCCACTCTTTTAAAAAACGTTTCCTGCTTTTTCCAGCTGGACAGGCTATCCTTCTGCCTGCTTTGAAGTAAATATTTTGTTGGGTTTGGCTGCTGTCACAGCCACACATAGTCTTCTGCCTGATATTTTATCCATCTGCTGCTAAAGAACTAGAGAATATTTTGAGCTGAGAGCCTCAAAAGGATTTTGAGGTGTTGAGTAGAATTAAAGAGTACCAATGCAAGAGAAAAATCTTCTCAGCTTTCATGTACATAGTAATTGAAGCTGAAACGCCTTAAAAATTAGATACTCCGAGAGATGCTTGTTACGACATCCTGCTGCTCATGTGCTGCAAACTGGAGAGCATACGCCGGTTCACATTAGCTGAGGACCTGATACACCCTGTTCACCCCCTCCACGGTTCACATGCCAAGATGTAATCCAACACTGATTTCCTCTTCTGTCTCAAATGAATGGAAAAAGAGAATTGGACTCCTACGCCATTGAGGTTGCCAACATCTGCCTTGCCTCATTTCTTCTGCTTGAAGAACATCTGGCTCTGCTCTGGGACAGCTGCCCGTGGCCAGCTGTGTTGCACAGGAATAAGCTGTGCTCGCTGTGATAAAGCCTCTTGTGGGTTTGCCCGGCTGGAGATGCTCGCTGCCCTCAGGGCATGGGACACCACGTGTTCATGGTGTGTTGCCTTCCAGAGCAGACACAAATAACTTCCTGTTTCATGCTGGTCCTGGTCTCCTGGTTTTTTCCCGCCCCCAGGTTGTTCTGAAGAAAGGATGTTTTTTGTTCAGGTGAGCTACGAGATCTGGAGGTGCCACCCATGGCTGTGGCACTGCTGCTGTGAAAAGAGGGATGCAGGAGGGGCTGCAAGGAGCTGCACAGGGCTGGGCTACGCTGCCTTTATGCCACAGGGTGTCTGCAGGCAGGACACCATCTTGTCGGCCCATGCAGGCAGCCTTGCTCTGGGCTTCTGCAGGATACCAGTCCTTTGCTTAACATTGCTCGGCTGTACCCTCCTCCTACGCCACAGAAGTTTGTCTCGGCTATTTTGAGCTTGCATCACTGCTTTTTGTGAAGTTCCTTGAAATTCTTAGAAATATCACTTTTTGTTGCTTACTTTCACTTAAGGGAAGTTGCTTAACTAGCATTTGAACTAGACAACGTTCGTATCTCTCCCACAGCTGCGAGAGGATGGGGAGACCTTAAAAGCCCTGTCATTCCTGTCCAGACTTTTTTCAGATACCTCTTTGCTCACCAAAACCTTGCAGCGTGAAACACTGTCCCTGAGCTCCCAAACCTAGAGCACGCATGTGCCTTGGTGCCCCAACACTCAAAAACTACTGACTAGCAATGTTTTTCTCACCTAACGTGAAAGCCCTGGGCTGCTCTTTGCTGTTGCTCAGGGGTGCCTGTTTGGGGCACAGTGCCTGGGGACCAGTGCCGGAGGCAGCTGCTGGTGAATGGCCCTTTGTGCGCTTTGTCGCTTTGCTTTATAAAGAGGGCATTATTAAATCTAATAAATAAGAATCTCCCTGTCAATAAGACTAAGTTATTGCATGAGTTGCTGCAAGGAATGTGCAGCATCCACAGCAGGGAGCTGCCTCACTCCCTTTGTGCTGGGACGATGATGCACCCTGCAGCATGGCCAACATGCTCTGGTTCAGGCTTATCAGCAAAGACTCTGTGTGCATGGAGGGCTTGTGCTGTCCTGGAAAACCAGGAGGATAGCCAAAATGTTAGGCCAGTTTTGGAGCTGGTCTGCATGCTGGAGCAGGGTGCTTCCCACTGGGCTGCTGTCAGCCCCTGCGCGCAAAGAGCAGGTAGAGCGATTGCAGTGGCTGGGGTATGGTTTTCCCCTGCAGCCCTTCGGCTCAGGGCAGGGGAGAGGAGAGAAGTGGAGGCAACCTGTGAAGGGAATTTTTAAGAAGCTGGTTCATTTCCAGGAAATCTCTCTCCTGGTTTTTTTTTTTTCCTCTCCAATGGAAGAACTAAGCCCTCATGAACTTTTTGAGAACTTTTGTTCATTCCCTCTTGCCAGCTAATCTCCGCTTTGTGCTGGTGACAGAACCCCTTTCTCCAAGCGCTGGCCACAGGCCAGGACCTGGAAATCTCAGCTGTGTGCTGGCAATGCCAGGAGCCCTGTCCCCCTTCCCTCTGGGCTGATGAAAAGCCCCAGCTCCAACCAGCTCACCTTTGGGGGACTCTGCGGGTCTTTTTCCCTCTCCTTCTTGCTCAGAACAGAGCCAACTCTGCTTGCTTCATCTTCCCTGCAATGGAAAGCCCCAAATATCATGGAGCATAATGTGTCAAACCTGTGGTAACGGAAGGTGAAGTGGGTTGGTAGTAGTTACTTAGGAGAAACAAATGTGCAAGCCATGTTGGAAAGAATAGCTAAGGCAGGAGATGCTCTTCACCCCAGAGAAGGAAATACAATTGCCACAAGATTTCACTCCTCAGTCCTGCTCTCTGCTTTCTTGTCTTCCCTGCATCCCATTGCACTCCTCTTCCAGCTCCCAGAGATGCTCTCTCTGGGACAGGACTTTTTTGCTGGGGCTTTTATTACTATTTGCATCTTTACATCATTCAAAGACCTTCAGAGGGAACCACTCCCCTCATGCTGTGTGGTACAAAAGAGATTTCCCAGTTAAAGAAGCAAGGGTTTTTCTTTAAAAGCAGACGTTCAGAGGGCAGAAGAGAGAGAAGCCAGTGCATTTTACAGGTCGCAGCAGAGGGGCACATCTCTCTAGCAGCATCTCCAAAGGTGCCAACCACAAAGTGGTGATGAACAAAACCCAATAGGAATGGATCACATAAACTATCATTGTATCAGGAGGCTCACGGCCTGAGTTGTCCACCACCGCCGATATCCCCAGGGAACTAAATAAAACTCTTCCCTTTCACCGAGTTCCCATTCCCCGGAGCTGAGTGTTTGAACAGGTGACC
The DNA here is from genome assembly GCF_963921805.1 of Phalacrocorax carbo. NCBI lineage: Eukaryota > Metazoa > Chordata > Aves > Suliformes > Phalacrocoracidae > Phalacrocorax > Phalacrocorax carbo. Next base: position 6,896,989 of record NC_087528.1, read on the forward strand.
AAAATGTTCGGTGATTTCACTTACCCATTTCACAGGGCTGGGGAGCAGAAACAGAGCTGTTGTGCAACCAGGGGGGAAATAATAATGATGTCTCTAAATATGTGTCCTCCAACTGCCAAAATATGTTTTGAAGCTGAGTAGGGAATGTACAAAAGCACTGATTGCAACACAGCCACCACTGCAGATTATATAAAAGGAATTGGACTTAATATTTTCTGTGAGAGTTTTAACCTTATGAAAGGCATTACATGTGCCTGAGTTGTCAGGAGGGCATAGAATCATAGAATGGTTTGGGTTGGAAGGGACCTTTAGAGGCCATCTAGCCCAAGCCCCTGCAGTGAGCAGGGACATCTTCAACTAGATCAGGTTGCTCAGAGCCCCGTCCAGCCTGACCTGGAATGTTTCCAGGGACAGGGCATCTCCCACCTCTCTGGGCAACCTGGGCCAGTGTTTCACCACCCTTGTTGTAGAAAACTTTTTCCTTATATCTAGTCTAAATCTACCCTCTTGTAATTCAAAAACATCGCCCTTTGTCTCCATCTTCCTTATAGGCCCCCTTTAAGTACTTAAAGGCTGCAATAGGCCTCCCCAGAACCTTCCCTTCTCCAGGCTGAACAAGCCAGGCTGATTTCCAGAGGGAGGAGTGACACCCACTCACCCCAGCGTGGAGGGAGGGCAGGGGTGAGTAAACATGAGGGACTACAACAACCTGGCCAGCAGCCCTGGGCCCTCTGCAGCCAACTCCATCCCCAGGGGAAGGAGTTTCAGCTGCTCAGCTGCTCCTGAAGGCCCACAGCAATGATGACATATGAGGGTGTAACCATGGCTTCTATAGACATTTATTGGAAAGGTATAAAAATAGAGTGCAAGTTTCAGTAAGATGTATTTAAACACTTCATAGGCAAATAGTCCCACACCTTGGTGGGAGAAGAGCCCGGAAGGTTGGCAGTGTGTCCAGATTCCCTGATGCACCCACATCCACTGAGGAAAGCAAAGCCTCAATCCCCAGAGATGGGTTATGACCCTTCTTTCTGCAAAATATTCTGTCCCCCTGCCCCACACTGCTTTGCTTGACAAGAGCTCTCACCAGTGCAGGCACAATTTCATCAACCAGCCCCTGGAAATGCAATTTGGGGTAGGGCTTGGTGCAGACACCTACAGAGTCTTCTGCATCCGAGAGGAGCCCTCAGATGATGCTTGCTGGAAAGATGGAGCCTGTTGCTCCTCTTCATGTTACGTTGATAATGGTAGTAATTATGTGCAGTGTCACATCAGTTAGATTAATACTGAGTAATGCGTAAATGAGCATCTTAGATCTTTAACTATCCTCCTGCTGAAGCTGTTTCCATTCGAAAGTCCCATCCAAAGTCAGATCGAAATTATCCTTTTCCTGCTCTCGGGAGAGTTCCAAAAACACCTGAAATGGGCAAGATAAAGCTCTGATTATTTCTCTGACGTTCACTGGATACTGTGATGGTCCTTTACAGGAGGTACAGCTCTGCAACCCCTATGAGAGTTATGTGAAGTAGCTTTATGTGGGGATCACATATCCTGTGCTCTCTCGTATAACCTGCTGAGAGGCACCGGCTGCCCATAGGTATATCCGTAGAGTAGGTTTTACCTGCCAGTGGACTGACATAAGCATTCTTCAGCTTTGCCACCAGCCTTGTACAAGCAGCAATAACCTGATGCTTTAGGAGCAACCATAGAGGCTGGGCATGGGCATCTACCAAGGGCATCCATCCCTAGGATGTGCTGTGTGCCCGTCTTGGGTGAGTTGAGTCATACATCAACACTTCGCCTAGGTTTGTTCCCACTGTGCTAAATCCCAGCAGTGAAAAATCCCAAACTTTTTCCACCGCTTTCCCAGCGGAGAACCTCTTGCCCACCACCCCAGGAGGTTTTTTGGTGGAGCAGCCTTCTGCCACTGCACTGGCCAGGGTCTTGCTGTGGTTTTTGTTCCTGCTCACACCTTTACAGCATGTCTAGCCTTGAAATCACGTGCCTGAGCCAAAGTATTCAAAGAGAAGCTGTACTCCTCGAGGTTGAAGTTTCGTTTGGCTGTGGAGAAATAGAAAGAGAGTTGGAAACTAGCAGTCTGTGTTCCACCTTTTCAAAAAGTCATCTTGTTTAGCTCTTACCTTCCTCTAGCTTGGAGAAAGCCTGAGAGAGGGGCAGTGCATCTTCCATTGGGACCTTGTAGACTAGCAAAGAGGGGAATCTTGAAGAAAAAGAAGAAAAGGCTATTCTTGCTCTGTATTGAGGTTCTGGAATCAAAACTCTAGGTCACTAAACTTTAGGCTATGCGCTGGATGTATGGATGTTTTGCAGGAGGGTTGGCTGTGGTGACATTGCCGCATCAGATCCCCGCATAGAGACTCTGAGCTGTTTGTCCCTCTCCACCAACTGAGATCCTGTGTCTGGCCATCACACTGGGCACATTTTTTAGGGATGGGGTAGTGTTGGAACCACTGTTCATCTTGTATTTTATAGTTACCGCTCCTGACGGGCTGCACTTGGGAAAATCCTCAGAATCTCAGCATGGAGAAGATCACTGCGCTCTGGGTCCTTGACCTTAATTTCCAGTAGATAGCCTTTGCCAAACTTGTTCTTCAGGTACTGAATAGAGCCAATGCACCTGCAGGGGAGGAAGGAAAAAAAGAGAGATGTCAGTGTGAAACCACTGATGCCCCACCATCTGCTCCTTCCCAAATTACGCTGCTGGCAAAACCATGGGGAGAATTTCATAAAGCCCATGGTGATGTGCTCAGGTAGGTGAGACCTCAGGAGAAGCCCTGTCACTGCATGGACCAAATTGGGGCCAGGAGGCATTTCCCAGCTGCCACCCACCGTAGCTGCCCAGACACCACGATGGCCACGCGGTCGCACACTGCCTCTGCCTCCTCCATGTAGTGTGTCGTCAGAATGGCTCCTGTCTCCTTGGATTTCAGGGTGGCACGAATCATTTTCCTGAGGACCAGAGTGGGGGGAAAAGTTAATACTCTTTAGGAATACCAGGCACTTTTTCTTACACCTTTGTCCCTCCAAATGCCTCTGCCCTAAAAGAAGTGTGAAAACTTTACCTACAGCAACTTCAGACTGATGTGCACATGGTAGTACTTTGAAATAGTAGACAAAAAGAAATATTTTTGACTCAGGTCCATTTATGGATTCTTCCAAATCCCATATATGACTGTCCTAAAGTTTGCAACAAGGGTGAAGGTAAAGTGGTTTTTCTTTCTCCTTGCTCATCCTTTAGCTAGAGAGAACCAGGAAAATGGAGTTTCTAATAAAACCATTGGCACGTGATGAGCAGCACTAACCGCAGAAGGGGCAAAACACTACCTAACCTTAGGCATCGGCTCTTGGCTTCCAACCCCTTTACCACTGTGGTGGCACGTGTCTGAGACACTCACCAGACACAGCGCTGCCCGTTGGGGTCCATGCCAGTCGACGGCTCGTCCAGGAGCAGGACTGCAGGGTTGCCCAGCATGCACACTGCGAAGCACAGCTACGACGGGGAAAGGGGTTTGAGTCAAATCTTTTGCAGCCTCTGGCACTCTGTCTACAAAGAGCTGCGGACAGCACCGCTTTGTTTATGGGAATCACGGTTCTGATTTACAGGAAATGTGGTTTTGGAAAAGGCTAATTTCCACACCCTTGAAGGGGGACAACACGGTGCTCTCCTGAGTAGCTGAATGCACAGGTAGGTCCCTCCACTCACAGAGGGGAGTTCTGATTGGTGCTATGGGCATTGCAGTGCTCATTATAGGTAAAACAAAACACACCTTTCTGGTTATCCCAGCAGATAATTTTCTGGGTTTTTTTCTTAAATAGTCTTGAAGCTGCAGAGCATTCACTATTCTGTGGGGAAAGGGAACAAGCAAAAAAATAACATTTTTGTTATTCCCAACTCAATACGCCCATCAAGGATTCAAAAAATTATAAGAAAAAGGAACTTTCTTCCCCTTGTTCTTGACTCCTGCTTGTTTTCATTAAACATTTATTGTGTTATTAAAATGTAAGTGAATATTTGAAGCAAAGTGTACTGAATAAGCCACAACCTTTTTTCTAAACCTGTCATTAGTGTCAACAGCATTATAAATCCATTCCACCTTGCCAGTGTCAGCTGAGCAGGCAGTGCTTAAGCACCCTTTCTTGCAGTGCCTAACTGTAACATCGGAGATTTTAGAAATGATTCTTAAAGATAACATACTTAAAAGGACATTAGTGGTAAATTTATCCCCATTAAACGCACTTAGGCAAACTGGAGATTTTCTTAACCCACTCACTTAATCACGGCATTTAGCACAAAATCCCTTTTGCAGTTCCATTTCCTGAGTTTCTTTCAAGGTTGCCTCTGGCTCACGGGGAATTTTGACTTTCTGGTCCACTCCCCATGCCCTAGGACTAGGGGATAAAACATTGACCAACCCCTGGAAACACCCTCCGTCCATACCGGTTGACAGCAGCAGCCATATCCTCCTTGCACACCCCTTTCACTGCCGCGTAGACACGCAGGTGCTCCTGCACGGTGAGGTCTGGCCAGAGCGGGTCCTCCTGCGGGCAGTACCCCAGGAAAGCAGGCTCGTGGTCCTGCAGGTGGGAGGCTGCTCCATCGCCCCTCTTCATCAGTACCTGCACAACTAGGCTGATCATTTTGCTCTCATGTAGCCTTGCCCAGATGCAAGGGTACGATTCAGAGGAAGACTATGGCCTTCATTGGGATATAGGTGAGGAGACCGAAAGAGCAAGGAAGTGATTCTGCAACCCTCATTTACATGGTTTCTACATAGAAACATGGCCAATTAGGGTAGGTACAACTGCCTGTCAGAAGTAGCTCACAATATTTTTTTATTAATACATTATTTAGTTTAATAGCACAGTGCATTCAGTTAAAACCTTGATCCCTAATAATGCTTTGAAAAAAATTATAGCTTAGCCTAGGTACAAGGTTTGCACTTTGCACTTCTATCATGGATCTATCGCTTTTCTCCAGACGCTTCCTACCTGCCCAGCAGTCAGTGTCGTCTCTCCGGCAATCATTTTGATAGCCGTGCTTTTACCAGCTCCGTTGGGTCCCAGAAGTCCTAATACTTCTCCTGGAATCAATACATATAATTTCTTAGTAATACTCCCCATTCAACAAATATATCAGGCACAGTCCCATAAAAGACTGCTAATATCAAAGATCATATAAAAATAAACAGTATAAATATATGCTCTGAGAGCCCATAACGTTTCAACTCTGATGCTGCAATTTTGAGCGTTGCTCCCAGGTCACTCATATACTACTGCTGAAGTGGTCCTGGGAGAGAGAGGCCTAGTTATATTTTGGATAACAGAGAGTCAAAGGTAACTAACAGGATTCATCCATGTCACGTTGTTCATTAACACATCAGCCACAGACCGAACACACCTTAACCACAAAGCCAATAGATTTACTCTTTGCGTCAGATAACTGAGGATCTGCAGAGAGTTAACTCTCTGGGCATGAGCAGGGGTCCAAAAGAAGGCCTAGGAGACACAGGTCCAGTTCTCACCTTTTTTAACACAGAAGGAAATATTTTTGGTGGCCGTTTTCTTCTTCTTAAAAATGGAGCCAGCTTGCTTTATTTTGTATTCCTTGTAGAGATTGCTGACAATAATGACTGATTTCTGAAAGCAAGGAGAAGATTAGTCTATTATATTGAATAGCATTAATCCTTCGGTAATATTTTCCCATCAAAAAAGGCTGAAAACCTTCTAAAGATCTTTGAATTTGTTTTATAGTTCACTGAGAATATGAGGTGCAACAGGACACTTTATTATCTACGTTCCTCTTACGGCTTTCTTCTCTATCCTGTTGGGACCCACACTGTGCATTTGGGAGTCTGATTTCCCAGTGAGAATAACACAGCCAGACCTGCACGTCTTATACTTGGTGTTTTGGCTTTCACCAGTGGGCTTCTTACTGGTATAAAATAAAACAAGAAGGACAACGCTTGGTCGTACCTCCTCCCGACTCGGATCCGCTATGGCATTTCTCACTGCTGCTTTTTCAGCTTTAACATCTTCATCTTCCTCTTCGAGCTCCTCGGGGTACTGGTGGCTGTTTTCTCTTCTCGGGGAAATCCTAAAAACCCACCAGGTTCATCTTAGCATTTTGTTCTTTACCCTTGTACCAATGTATTTTGGATAGACCAAGAGTGAATGTCCCTCTGGTTCAATGTTTCTTGTGGTTTTTTATTACTTTTTATATATATATATTTATAATCTTACTGTCTTGTACAAAGAACCAAGCTGGTACATCCCAAGCACAGGCATCCACACAGCACAGGCAACACCGTGTGGAGGTACTAACAAGCTTGAGAGCTGTTTTATATTATTATAGGACAGTAGTATTTAAGGGGCTATTTTAGCTTTAAAAAATCATGAGCATTTAAAAAAAATATTTAGATAGAGGGGCAAAAGGCAATGATATCCGATCAAAATGTTGTCTTGCAAGAAAAGCAGTGTGGTAGGAGTTTAAATCTTTCATGTGCCTGTGGTGCATGTGTGTTTATACAAACCTAAATATCGGGTCCTTTCTCAGAACTGCTCTTCCATATTTTATCTCCAAATATCGAAGAAGAAAAATGAAACCCACAGAATGGATATAAGGCTGAAAAAAAGAGGTTGCCACATTAACAGCCTTGCTTTCCATCCTACTATGTCTGAAACTGAGAAGATGGTGGCAGTGTTATAAAATATGTGGGAGAAAAACACAGCATGAGAAAATACCGTCCATTAACATCTAAACTCAGGATAATCCTCAGGGCTGTGAACTCTACCATCACTTAGCTATACTGCAGAAAATACCAATGGTAGAAGAAAAACACAATTTTTGAAATAACAGGGCAGCATTAAGTGACCCAGGCTTATTTAATTTTCCCTTCCCCATCTCGAAGGACGAAAGCTGTTTTTGCACAGGGAGGTAGTCTGTCATCCAGACCCACTGAGATCCACCTTCTGCATGAGATGAGCTCAGGGTTCTTGCCTGCTTCCTCATAACTGAGGGTGGGGTTTAGGAGACACATATTCCTAAATGAAAGTAATCTGAAATGTTTTCTTACTGCAAAGACAGCTATTAGTACATCATTCCTTGGAGTCACACCAAATATCTCAGCGTCTTCTATAAAAATCTGTAAGAATATAATAATAGTAAAAAAAAACACCACAATGAAGACCTGTAATTCTTTAGCATAACACTGGCTAATTTTGGAAGGCTTAAAGCAAACAACAAAAGCTTCTGATTTACCCAAAATATTCAACATAGAGATGAAAAAATACAGATGTTTGACTTTGGGAATCCCAGTCCTATACCAGAAAATGTCACTGCACTCAGTACACTTATCAGATTCTCCTTTTGGGGGAATTGGCCTATCACACGAGAACATCTGGTCTCCTCTCCTTCAGGGTCCCAGTGGAGAAGAGGTGGAGGTGGGTGGGACAGGACAAAGGAAGCGTCTCTTCTATTTGGACTTCACTCCTAAGTCATTTAATGCTCATAAATAGTCTGGCATGTAGCTGGGGGGGGTTTGTTAAATTCTTAGCTGACTTTCCATGACCACTCTCAGCTGACATGGAGCAAAGAGCCTTATGACTCTTCTTAATGCTCACTCAGTCTCCATGCAAAGTCAGATGTGTAACTTCAGATTTTCTCTTATGATTATTCAAGCCAAGTTGCTTGACTTTGCATGGAAAAAATTAAGAGTGCTTACCTGATCTACAGTCACAGCTCAACTACACGAGAACTAGCCCATAACCATAATGAACAGCTGGAAAAATTAGATCTGATCTGAAACGGTCATCTAACGATGCACTCTGGCCGTTTTGAAAATCCCACCCATAGGAGGAAACTAATGACCCTTCCCAGAATGCAGTGTGCCGTCACCACCAGACTTTGCTTGCAAGGACACAGAGCTGTGCCTTTCCTCACCCAGAGCCACTGCTTACTTGCTGGCAGTTGATTATTACACCCAGCAGTGGGTACACGGGAATCAAGAGACACAAAACGCAGAGGGAGACTGTAACATCAGTTGTGAAATCCATGAGTCTGCTGATGATATAAGACACAAAGCATACCTAAAAATAAAAGAAGAGGGTAACTTAGCCAATGGGAAGGGTTACGCTCTCCACTGGTCTTAAAAATTGTGTGGGTCTACCTTTTCAATTCCCTGTGGAATGTCTAAAAATGGACAAGAAATATAAAGATGAGAAATGGCTAGGGTTCAGGAGGTCCTCAGCCATTTCTGCTTGATGGCGGGCTGCTGGTTTGAGTCAGCTGGGGAAACTTCCTCCCAGACACAAGGCTGCTTTGGGCAGAGGAACAAAGCACAGGTTCCCGCACTGTTCTTTCCCATCCCGTTCATGCCAAATAACCCACCTCCTTCCAGGTCAGGCTTGGGCTGTCTGTGTGTAACGTGATGGCTCATCTCTCACAACACCTTACATGTCTTGAATGTGAGGTATTGAACAGAGTGATAAATAGCCTTTTTTGCTTCCATTCCTGAACCAGCTCAGGGTAGATCCAAGCATTTCCCCATGCCACAGTAGGATAGTGGGAACAGAACATGGTGACATGAATTTAATATAGAATTGACTGCTTTAAAACACATGCCCATATTTGTGTTCTACACATATACTTGGTGTTTTGACCTCTAGTTCATTCTTAGGATCTCAAAATACATTTCTGTAAACCCTACAGCACAATATCTAGCCACATGCTTACCACTATCAGGATAAAAGACCAAAAATCACAGTTCCATCCTTTGCGAAAGATGAAGGAGATCAAGTAGATGAAGAGAACAATAGAAATTCCATAGCCAAAAGTAGCCATGATCTACAGAAAAAAAATGGCTTTCACTGGAGAAAATTAAATGATCTAAACAACCAGAAAACTACAAACAGCAAATTGGTTCAGTTTAAATAATCATACATTAAGATCAGGGCACTGAGAAACTACCACAATTTTACTGCTAAGCGTAAAAGAGTATATTAAGGCAAGATTTATTGCCTTTTCTTTCCAGCTGGGGGAACACAAACGATAGGAAGTGAAACAAGGAGAAGGTCAGTAAGCCTCTCGGGACCCAGAGGTGTGCCAGCACTGTCTGCACCCACGGCGTCTCAGCTACCCCCCGCATGCTCAAAATACTACCCCAATCCCTCCCTAGTGAACCAGCAACCACCAGAATGGGATGTACCAGCAAGAAGAGGCTGTCGATGCTCCCGGAAATCTTGTTGCTCATTGCGAACTGAAGCCCGAACATCGAGAAGAGAAGGAGCCAGCACAGCGGGATGTCCACCAGTGCCTGGCCGCACCAGTACGCCGAGGGAAAGAGCCCCGAGATCCGCAGCTGTGCACGAGCTCCCGCCTGGGAAGGCACAACGCAGAGGGCAGTTTATTGTCAGTGCCTGGTTGGCCAACTGCACCCATAGGAATGGCTCCAGGAAATAAAAAGCTAACAAAAAGCTGTTCCCATTGTGCTACAGAGGTAATATTCCACCTCTTCTTTTCTTTTAGCATTTTGTGCTGGCTGCAAAGCTGCTCATGGCAATACAGAGAGAAAAGCCTCAAGCTGCCCATCATATTCAAATGTCCTTGCGGCAATGCAGCTTTAATCCATTCTGCGCGCCCCAAATCTGCTCCATTTCAAGGAATTTACCTTATAATCCTGCATGTAGCCCATTGCAAAGTGAGGAGGAAAACCAGGGAATAACAGCAGCATATAAATGAGGTAAAAGGAAACAAAATAATCCCAGAATCGTGGATCATCTGTCTGAAAACAGAAGAACAAAGCATTTGTAGTAAATATCCACAATGTAATGGCTAGATGCCACGATTAATCTTACTGCATTTCTCATGAAGTACAGGGCCGTATAAACACAAAGTGGGAGTTGAAACCAAATATTGGCAGGAGGAAGGTTTTCCCCAAACCAGAGCCCTGCAAAGTGCTTGCCACTGGTGAGGAGAGATGGGTGGTGCAGGTCCCACTCCTCTGTCCCAGAGCTGCGGTGACTTATCTCTTCTGTCAATTGATGGGCCACAGCTTGAACGATGTCACACAGAGAATAAGGAACCTCCTGAAGAAACCCTCCCAGCCACCCTCTCTGTTCAGCAGCCCTTGAGACCCACACGGCAAAAATTAGCTTCAGTTTTCCTGAAGTGAAATGTGATGGTTCCAGAGGCACCGCTGAGGAAGGTGGGTCTACAGGTACAGACAGCCCCACATGGCTTCCCATTAAAATCTGATGACTTACTGAGACCTTAAGCAGATTTAAGAACTCTTTTCTGTCACCTTCTGGCTGTCAGGCTCCGACACTTACAGAGAAAAATGGATGACTCCAGATCCGAATGTGCACAGTAGAATTGAAGGCTTTCAGCAGGGCATTGCTAATGATGTTCACAAGCACCGGGAAGCAGTTGACAGCCTCCATGTGGCATAACACAGTAAACCTGTAGCTCTTCAAAGAGCAAGAAAACAAGATGAAAACTCTTGGCTTTTCTCACCTGCAGGGAAGCAGTAGAAAAAAAGCATGCCGGGAGAATCCGGGCCTGAAATAATTAATTTTGCCTATGCTTTGTTTGCTGAAAACCAAATTATTAGGTATTGGAAATCTATATAACTTTGCCACAGCAATGAAAAGTTTGAGGTGGAGGATGAGGGAGATAAGGTCTCCTCTAGCATATAGTTTACTGGTTAAAACACTTCCAAATCTTTATACCTGTGGGCCTTACTCAGTAAGACCATCCCACAGATAGAGCTGATGGATGCGTTTTGCTCAGTTATTCAATGGTTGGGAAGAAACAGGAGGAAGAGGACAAAAATCCTCACCTGGCCTTTGCGAGACACTTTTATAGCCCCGTTGTGTTTTAGCTCCTCTGTGATATTTTCCTCGCTTGTTATTTCCACTGTGAGATCTTGGCTCTGGAGCATGTGGATAAAGTCTTCGATGCCTGTACCTGGTGTGAAAGCCAAAAGCAGAAGAATCATAATACTGAACAACACGGGAGTCTGTGATGGTTTGGGTTTGTTTTGTTTTTTAAATCCATGACCACCAAACAAAAACAGAGAAAGTCTAACAACCGTGGACGTCAGACAGCACGTATGTGATGGATCATTGCACATTCATTTCTGTGAAGTTAATGGATTTCAGTCTCATTGACTGAACCTTGCATTCTCATTTTTTTCCTGCCTTTGCGGAGTTGCTTCAAAATGTATTTTCCTTGCTGGCCATCCAACGAAGCCAACAATATCATACTTTGGCAAAAATAACATAAAATAGCATCCACTAATAGGAATGTTGAAGATAAAGCTCTGAAAGTAGACTCTTAATTTTGCTCTGTATTAGTGAGCCCTTACTGGACTGTGGTACCTGGCTTGAGGACCCTGCATTCTGAAAGTGCAGAGATTGTTTGGATAGAGATCTGGATTTGGGGCAGGGAAAGGACTGGGTTCCTTCTAATCCCATCTGCTATGATATCCCTTTTCACATCATTACATCAGGATCTCGTCAGCTGCTGAAGCCAACGTAGGCTTCATTCACAGCTCCTTAAAAATGACAATTTCCATGCTCTTCCGCCACTAAAACCTTGGATCCCTTCCACCCTACAACTGCCTCCTCTTTCCACTTATTTTCCTTTGCAACAGCAAGAAGCCCCAGAATAGGAAAGGACGAGGAAAGGCTTGTTCTTCTCACCCGTGTTGTTGTGGACCAGGAGGCTGGTTGTCTCGGAGTGAGCCCTCTTCTCCAGGGGCAAGAAGTACCGTGCAGGTGAGAGCTCCCAGGCACTCACACTCTGCCAGGCAGCAGCCAGGGTCAGTTGCAAAACCAGAGGAAGCAGAAAAACCACATAGAGCAGCAAACTACATTAAGAAAGAGATGAATAAACACTCTGAAAATAGATATTCAGCAGAACACTTTTGTGTATTGGGATTGGTGTACTATATTCACGTTACCCAATGCTTCTTCTGTTAAATTTTTTTTGCAGTTTTATTTTCAGAAATCTCAAAGCTTGATCATTTACAAAAGCCCTCAAAATTTAGCAGGAAGAGTACCTCAGATCTGGAATGCTCAAGTTTTTAAGGCCAGGAAGTAACTTTCAGACTTCCTTAAGATATAAGTTTTTCATAAATCAGCGTCTCCCTTCTGCTTCTCGTGCCCCACCAGGAAATGCCAGCATGCCAGATTAAAGCCCACTGGGTACAAATTAATTCAGACACTGGCAATGAAAGAAGTTTTTTTAAAAAATTAAAGAGGAAGTCTGAAAGAAGTATTTTCCCTCCTCTCTCTGTACACACTAGTTTATTTTAAAACTTCCTCCTCCATCTGAAATAAAAGTGTTTTTAAATTATTCTTTTATTCAGAAAGAAATTTTCTCTTGCATAAATAAGTCAGTATAGAAATGAAAATGCACAAAAGGGAGATTTTGTATTACTGGCACTGGAAAGGAAGAAGCCTTCCTCTCCTGTGAGTGCAGATTACCAAGATCATTCACCGCCAAAACCCGCTATCAATTAACGCAAACACTCATCAAAATGGGTGTGAAAATCGTCCCCCCTGCTGTAACTGTGTCCAGTTCCAGATCTGCAGGAGAGAATCACTTTGGTACTTACATTGACCGCAGGTTTTTCACTGAACTCTTAAGCTTTAAGAAGTGCACCCATGCCATGGCAGCGACCTGCTGCCTCCAGAGAGCCAAGCCACCAAGTGCCACCTTCCCGGTGTCTGAGAGCAGCAAGGAGCCCGGCTCTGTCTCGTTGGGGCACCGTGGTCCTGCTTCTGCCCACTCCTCCCCAAGGACGCACTCATCTGCAGAGATTTTTCCACATGCACGCTTATGTCTGAGACCAGCTTAGCTTCTATGTTGTAATGTGTGAAAAATTAATAGCCACCTTGTAATGGGCAGATGGAGGCATGCCCAGGGCTTACTGCAAAGTAGCCATTCTCTCTGGCTACTGATTGCATATCTGCACCCATGATCGTACCTTCTAGATCCACTGTGGCTTCCTCCTCCAGTCTCAGGAAGACATCCTCCAGGGTTGTCATGCTAACTCCGTAATTGATAATGCCCTGGTTGGAGCAGTGGTCAAGGCCACTGAATAGATCTGCAGGACAGAGATAATAAAGGTTTCAAACATAAGCACGACTCTCCAGACCAGACTAGACTTTGCTTCAGCTGAGTCAACCTGCCTGGAACACCTTCAGTCACAGGGGAAATGATAAAACAGCGAGCTGCCGGGATGCAAAGGGTCTGGAGGAACACAGAACTGCCAGATCCATAGCTCCTTGAAGACGTGTTTCTACTTAGCACCATCCTTTCAGACTCTGCCTCCTCTGAGGCAGTAGGGCTGTGGGGCTGTCAGACTGACTGTGATGGACACGGTGAGGGAGGGTCTGCCTGCTGCCACTGCAGGAGCGGTACTGGCTGTACGGAGTTTTCTCTTGTCACTATCTTCTCTTTTAACAAAAAGAAAAAATAAGCTCTTAGAAGCACACGTGGCCCAGTTCAGCCTGCTAGGTTTTTCATTACAAACAGTAGAAAAGCATTGGTTGTACATTTTGATCTTAAATGTATGGACACTAAAATTGTGGAGGGAAAAAATGCAACTATTCTAAAGTCCTTATGTGACTCCTGTAGAAAATCTCTTCATTTCTCTTTCCCCATATATGTGATTATTTTTTCTCTGTGGATGATTCTTAATTATTTTAATATATATTACCTGGGAATTTATTCACATTTTCTAGTGGCAGTTTATATCTCAGCTCATATTGACTGTGTCCTGAGATGATGACATTGGGGATGTACCGCTTAACCAGAGATGTCACGTTCTCTAAGTCACAAGACTCACTGACATGGATCCTGTTCAGTTGAAAAACAAAAAAAAAGATGCTTAGTTTTGAAAAAAAAACCAACCAACCAAACAAAAAAAACCCCCACAACCCCAAACAACCAACCACCACCATTGTGTTTGCTAGGATGCATAAAAAGAAAACTCCAGCTTACTTCATTCATTCCTTACTCTGGACTGAAGTGCTGCTTCAGTTAATTTAACTGAATATTAATTCAGTTAATTTTCTTGCTTTGACAACATCTGCTCTGTGGTTCCCCCCTTACAGTCATTCTGGTGGCTCTTTGTACATGCACGTTCCCCGATACCCGCTGCTGGGGCTGAAGTAGATACCTTAAATGATAGCCAATCCCCCATTTTTTCTTCAGGAACAGAGAAGAACCGACACACTTCAGCCTCCCATGGGATATAAAAGCCTTGCGGTCTAAAGAAACAAAAAGTCAAAGGAATTTGTACTGCAGAGCAGTTGTTCAAAACTTTTTTTGCAGCTGAACCTCGCGTGCACTTTCTGCCCCAGGGTCACGCTGCAGAAATGCTGCAGGCTGAGCCTGTGCTTACCTGCGAGGATATCGGCCTCGTCCATGAACTGGGTACTGAACAGGATCACCCGTCTAGCTCTGTGTTCCTTGAGGAGGCTCCACACCTGGTGCCTGGAAAGAGGATCCAACCCAGCGGTTGGCTCATCCAGCAACAAAACCTGCAGAAAGGATGAAATCAGGCACTCCTCGTTGCTGGAGAGGTTGCATGCCTTTTGGGTTTGGTGCTCCCCTGAAAGCCTCTGGTCCTGACGGCAAGAGACCCCGGCCACCTTTTATGCAAGGACAGCTATTCTGGCAGCTCTGCAGAGGTCAGGGAACTATCTGCTTTAAAACTAGGCTAGCAAGATGGGTTATGAATTTAATGAAATGAAATTATTAAATTTATTATTTTTAATAATTATTAATTCTTTGAAGAGGTCTGAAATCATGCACGAACTTGTAGCCAAGTACATGCATACGGTTTTAGTTATGTTGGACCTGAATTTTCTCTACATTACAGAGAATTGCCTGCTGCTTTACCTGGGGGTTTCCAAGCATGGCTATTCCAATGGATAACTTCCGTTTTTGCCCACCACTCAGTTTCTCAGCTTGAGTGTCTTGAATGTTACTGATATCCAGCAGTTCCAAAATGTTCTGCACCTAGAACAGCACAAAGATGTCCATTCTCAGCACCAGTTGTCCTTCCATCCTTTATCAGCCGTGCAGGACATCTGGCTGGGACTGAAGACATGGTTTTGAAGAGCATGTACCAAGGTCTACTACCACCAGCAGAAGCAGCCACTACAGGGGCTGCTACATCCCCTCTTCTCCTTGGGTTGAGCAGAGGAATTGCTGTGGTTGCATCAAGCCCACAAGCTTGCCTACCAATCTGGTCGAAGCCTGACACCAGCTTTGATTTTCAGAAGACACAGTCAGGTGGACCCTTTGAGCTTCCCAGCGCAAAAGGAGCCTTTACCGAAACGTGAGGTTTGCCTACAGCCTCGTGTTGCTGTGCAGTGATGCGTTTCAGGGGAACACGGACTTACCTCTCGCTCTACCTCTTTGGACTTGATGCCCTTGATTTCTGCAAAAGTTTTCAAGTTTTCTTTCACCGTTAAGACTTCAAACTGTATGTTGAATTGTGGGCAAATGCCAATCATCTCTCTAATCTCTTCCCTATCTCCTATTTCAGAGAGTTTGTAGTTGTATATGGTTGCAGAGCCTATTTACAGGAATAAACGTGATGAAGTGGAACAAAGTGGTCTTTACAGCTTTTGAATCAAGCCCACCCCATCCTGCCTTTTGCCATCCTACCTTCAGTAGGCAAAGTGAGTCCACTGAGCACATTTAACAGCGTTGTCTTTCCAGCCCCACTGTGGCCGAGTAAGGCAGTGATCTGACCCTCATAAATATTTAAAGACAAACCTAGAATAAAAACAACACCCAGTTTGGGAAGAAATGAGGTTTGACTTGCCTCTACTCATTGTTGAAGGCAACACAAGTCAGGAAATATAAGAACTAAGTAGCAATAATTAGCCAAAAGTGCATTAAGCAATGTGGGGCAAAGTTCTGCAGAACTTTAACTAAAGGCATAAGAAGCTGCTCTGTATTTAGCAGAAAAGACAGAAATACAATAAGAGAGAAAAAATTCTTTCTTCCCTTTAGTCTTACTAAAAATGGAAAATCAGTAAAAACTGAACAAAGTAGTAATTGGTTACATTGATTAATATTTTATGTGAGTTTTCGAGCAATGCAAGTGTTGCTTTATTTCTTTAATTGACTGTTAGCACAACTGTTTTTCCTCATCTTTAACAGGAATCAACATCACAACCTTCATACCTCTTAATGCTTCTGTCTTCTTGTCCTTCTTTTTATATGTTTTTTTAATACTGTTGAGTCTAAAAGGAAGGTAAGGAGGATATTATTTCAGGATTCCTATAAATACATTTCCCTGGTGCCCTTTTTCATTCTTACAGGCCTTAATTTAAAATGACAGAAATGGCATGAAAAGTAAGAGGTACTGGGAAGCAACCCTGAGATTCAGCAGGGTTTGACATGCTCTGTACAGAGACACGAACGTCACTACCCGGCAGCACTACCAGAGGACTAAGCCTTGCAAAGACAGGGTCAAACCCACTGCAACAGATGCCTGTTTTACCAGGGGCTGCCCTCCATGTTCTCCTTGTTGTCCCTAATGGACATTTAAAGTCCAAAGCAAAAAGCCCTATCTTTTTTAAAATCTGAATTTATCCAAATTTCACCATTAGTGACCAGCTTGAGTTATCTATTTTTCCCTAATATTGCTCTGCGAAACAATGTGTTTTGCAAGAGCTTCATGAACATGAAAATTGCCTGGGTAAGTCAAAACAAAGCTGATGGCAGAAGTGGTGGTCTGTGGGAGCATTAAACCCAAGCTACCCAACTCAAAAAGCATGAACAGAAACTACTTCTGTCTTAACCTGATGGCCTCCTTCCCCACGAATTCAGGGGGCACCGGCTCTACGCCATCACCGAGGAGCTCCTCGGGGCTTGCTGCACTGGGCATCTCGCTCGTGGTGCCTTTCCTGCTCCGCACCCAGTACGAGGGCTTCAGGCAGAAAAAAGGGGGATCCGGGATGCCGTATTTGCCTGACAGGAAAGCAAAGAAGACAACCTGTCATTAACCAAAGCCACAACCAAGACATCACCCTAGACTAAACATTTCAGAGGTTCTAATAAGTGCTTGGCTGCCTCAAAATTGGTACTTTGTCCAGTTCAAAAAGAGGTTTGGAGCTGGGGTAGTGAGACAAGAAGGGTGGCTTCAGGGCTGTATCTAATCAATTCAATATTTTACTTAATGAATTAAAATATTGTCCCACACATTATTTCACTGATCTCTCATAAACAGTTCAACGAGAGTATAATTAGAAAGAAAAGACACTGAACACTTTATTGTCTTTGGGAATTTCTGGTGTGTGCCAGGGGCAGAAAAGTCACTCAGTGATATAATACATTTTTTTAGTCCAAAAGCTATTTGGGTTGACTCAGAGAATGGAGCAGCCCATCATTTCCTTGAGGCGATATTACAAGCAACCCATATAAATCAGAAGTATAAAAGGCAGAAGTATGATCGTAAGCGTAATTCATACCTACCTGGCAGCACTTTGTCGAAATACATAGCTAACAGCATGTACAAGACTGAGTCAAAGACCAGCATAATGTAAGTCGAAAATAAAAAGTAGGATTCCTCCATAAGGCTAGAAAAAGAGAAAGCCATTCCATATTTTTCTAAATGGAAAATCTGAAAATAAAGGACAAAGAAGAATAATTGTCAGGCTGAAAAACTATGCACTTGCCATCAAACCATGGATGCAATTGACCCTGTTAACCCAGAAATCATCTGCAGTGCTGACCAATTTTATTTCCTTTCTTTCTAGGGAGGAAGGGAAATAAATTTACTCCACATAGAGACCTTATGTTTTCATTCAGCAATTTCCAGAACAATCCAGAAGCAGAAGAAAAGATCAGAGTTTTACAGAAAATCATTGAAGAATCATAGAATCATTAAGGTTGGAAAAGACCTCTAGGATCATCAAGTCCAACCAAGAAACATGATATTGGCACCTTTGACATCACAGAGTCACGACAAAGGTGATATAATTTTACATAGTGACTAATTTAACCATATGGTAAATTAACAGTAAACTCAGTTTCTTTTTCTGCTGGTGCAGAAACCTCCTCTTCCAGGCAGATTTTTTTTTTATACATCAGGAAATCAAATATTAAATAACTGGATCTAGAAATCATCTCTCATAGCTATGGAGATATGACTGATGGAAAACTGTCATAATTATCCAAACTGCACAGAATTATCCAAACCAGGGATGGAGGAAGGACAGCCACAGCAGAAAACTCGAGTTGTATTAGCACAGCCTCTGCTGCCAGGAAGAGTCACTGCAGCGAGAGGGGAATGACCGGGCAGCAAAGAGTTGATGTCCCCAAGTCAACTCCCATCTGCCTGGGGTCCAGCCCCGGAGGATAATGGTGCTGTTGTGTGCGGCAATGGGCTCACTGAGGCTTCCTTGGGTTCATGTGGATGCTACAGAAGCGCACAACAGCAGATCATTTGTGACAAGGGCCATGTTTCCTTTGCATTCATCGGCTTTTTAAATAGGGGAGTGGGATGGGGGCATCTGATCTGCTGCCCAACAGAAGCTCAGCTCACATGGAGGTTTCAAAACAGGATGCGGATATGAATGAAAAGTACCTGAAGATTTTACAGATGTGGAAAAGCTGGTATTTTGAAGTGAGGACTGTGACTTCCTATGCCCTTCCCTATCAGCAAAGCACAGCAGGGTCCTTTATTGCCACTGTCTGTGACAAAATGTACTCTGTCCCTACCAAGAGGGCCCAGGACAGCAAGCTCCTGGGAAGGTTCAGCTGCAGAGATGATGCCCCATACCTTCGCAATGCCAGCATTAAATGCAAAAGGACAGAAGAGACCGAGAAACCACTTCAACGGTTCTGGAAGATTTTCTATCAGTACCACAAGGCTCAGGCATCCGAAGAGAAAGGTGATGAGGAACCCCATGGAACCAGCAAGTTTGGAGGTCCTTAAGAGGGAGCAGAGCATGAAAACCAGGTGGATCTGTAAGAACAGAAGCTTCCTTCAGCCACTGAAGGAAATAAATCTCTTTAACAATAGCACCTTCACTTGCCAGGCAAACAGATCTCCGGTGAGCTGAGTCTGTGTAATAAAATACATTAAAGTCCTTCTTAGTGTGTTGATCAGAGTTTCAGATCAGGTCTTTTGTAGCCAGCCTACTGCCTCTCAGACCTTCAGGCTGCAATGCAAATCACTGCTGCTGAGTCAGAGAATCAAGCTAGCTATTCAATTAGTATGACCAGGCAAAGGGTACCGTCCTGAGCACTGTGCAAAAGGCTCTGGAGTAATGCTTAGGTTCATCAGCATAGTAATAGATGATGTGGTGAGAAAATTTGGCTTTAAAACCTGACTTACACATGCTAGGCCATACAGGAAAAACAGCAGTAAGATTGCAGGGAAGCTGCTGAGGTAGAAAGCGTCCTGCACCACGAGAGCTGTCAGCAGGCAGGAGAGGATCATCACGTAAACAGCATACAGCAGACTCCAGGAGAGCCTGAAGATGGAAAGGCAGCATTATACTTTTGTTTAATTAAAAACTGTTGTTACAACTGCATCTGCATGGCAAAACCATTTTAAATTAAAATATTATTTCCCAGGGTCAACTCATTCACATCCTAGGCAGAACAGATCACATAACCCGCCTTAGGAGGAAATACCCAAGGAAGAATAATACACCGCCTGCCATGCTCAGCCCTTCTGGCTCACCCTTAGAGTACTGAAGAAAACTTATGAACTCATTTAACATACTAACTGGCTGTGCAAGTGCCTGGGAATATACGGATTTTTGGCAAACATACTTTAGTTAAAAAAGAACTCACCAAAATGAAATATCCTGCAGCCCCATCGTCTTCATCAACACCTTGAGCTTCTTCTTTTCTCTTACAACATTCATTGATAAGAAATACGTGAACGGAGAGAAACACATCACGATAGTAACCATGAAATAACTGTACTCAAGTGTAATCGAGGAGATGACGCTACGGGACTTCATACGGACACCAGAAATTGTTTTCATTTCTTCCCAAACAGAATGATTTGCCACCACCTAAAGGAATTCAAGGTCAACATCTCAGTATTTAAGTTATTTTCTAAAGTGGGATGTATTTATATAAGGAACCTTCTGATTCATCATCCCTAGATTTACTTTCTAATGCAGCTTTATAAAAAACATCAACAATTAATGCAATAGAGCCCTATGGGAAGGGCTTATCTGGCTCATTTCTGTGTCTGCACCGCAGCTAGACTCCCTCCCTTGTCTATTGAGAGGGATAAACCCTTCAGCTCCTCCAGAGGTAAGGATCCAAGCACAAATGACTCCTGCTCCCCAAGGTCCTGCTTGGTGATCATCCCTGGTGATGAAAGCAGCCTGCACAGCCTGAGGTGCACAGCCAGGTGGAACGATCCCTGCCCTGGTGTATTTTTGAGGAACAATTTGGAAAGAAAGGACAAGAAGTGACAGACATGCCTACTCTGAAACCAAGTCATCTAGCAGATATTCATACCACCCCCGTCTCCTGCAAGAACTGCCTTTTCCTTGGAATCTGAGAAATACTCTAAACCAAACAGTGGGATTACACTTGGTTCCCAGCCTTTAAAAGAAATTGCCATTTTGAAGAGAAACAGAAGTTGGTACATGTCTTCAAAATTAAATAGAAGGCAGTAATTTTCTGCAGGAACTGCCAATTGCATTCAAGTTCTCCCTGTCACTGCCAATAATACTCAGACAGCCGAGTATTTTAAGATATTTGTTTTTCTCCAGAATTTTCTGACAAGCCCATCTCTTGCTATTGTCACAGAACAATTTGGCTTTCCTGGACCAAATTTAAATTAAAAGAACACCTACATCCGTTCACAGATTTAATTTACCTCTATAATAGCAGCATCGATGCTGGACTGCAGGGACAGGAAGCCTTTGTACCAATACCTTGGGCTGTGACAGTAGCGCGAAGAGAAATTGTAACAGTTATCTGCAAGGACGAGAGGTTAAGGGCATCACAGGTAAGAGCCGTGAAATTTATTTGGTTTTCACTACAAAAGCTGATGATTAACATGCATATGCACTATGGGAAACTCTTCAAATGGAGTGGCCCACTGACAAAAAAAAATTATCAGTTTATTAAATCATTTAACAAATATGGATTATTCCAGCCGAGCAATGCCTTCACACACCAGGCCACCACCCACCCATAAAACCTCATTTCGTATTACCTACGTATCCCAAGTTGTCATTTGGAATAGCCACATTCCCAGTAGGAAACCTGAGGTAATAGGAGAAGTTGTCTTTAAATACAACCCCTATAATTTCATTATTTGAAATCCAGGCTTCCTCCAGGGCTCTCTCATTGTCCAGCGCTTCTAGTTTTATACCTGTAGTTTGTAAGGAAAACATAGCAATCAGCTTCTCTAGGTTTGGAAAAGTGTGCACAGGCACTGGCTATATATCTGCTTTTTTAGCATTGCAACTCCTCTTTTCCTGTTCTCCTCACTGAGCAGGGTGGCACCTTCAAATACTTCTTAATTTACCAGTTGGGAAGAAGTGAACTTCAAAAGAATGAACCAATGTGTCTTAATAGTATTATTCTACAAGGCAGAGCTTTACAGCTCGGAAGCCCACACTGACCTCACTAGTAATTTAAACGCTAGAGAAGAACTATTTGTGAGAATGGAGGATTTGGGGTGAATTTTCTCTACTGACTGAAGATACTGGAGAACCCCTAAAACATAACATGCAATAGGTTAAATAATGAAAACGCAAAATGTTTAAAAGGCAAAACGTACCTATCATTACAGAGTTCAGGGCCACTTTATTCATTATCTGCCTCGTGGTCACAGTGACGGGTGTAAAAGCGACGGTGACCCCAGTGGCATTGTAGGCAGGATCGTCCAACTGCCCCAGGTTGCTGTAAGGCACTTCAGGGTAGCGGATGTTCATCATGAACGTGCACACTGTGAGCATCAGCGGCAGAAAGAGCAGAGACAGAATCCACTCCTAGGCAAGGGGGAGAGCGGAGGAGAGAGTTTAATCATATAAAGGTGTAAGGGCGTATTTTCTGTAGGAGTAACATATAAGCAAGAGGCACTCAGTCACGCCCTTTTCTTAGATGTTGACTAACAAGGTCTTTGCATTGTGCACATCACCTCAATAAATTACTCCGGTCAAAAAGCCCGTCTGTGCTCTCATACATCACATAAACGACAGAAATATCAGTTAAAAAAGTAAAGTCTCGTGAAGTGTTCGTTCCCAGGCAGGGCTTTTCAAATGTACTTTAATGCTCATCTTTACAAAACGAAGTAGAGGCGCAGGGGCAGGCAGGGATCGGCCGCTCGTCAGTAGTCAGCTTCTCACTTTTTTTTTTTTTGCTTGTTTTTTTTAGCTTACCTGAAAGCTCTGCATTTTCATCCTCCACTTAATAAGTATATTTTTCCACAGAAGAATTCTAGTTTGCTGGAATACACTCATATTCCTCTGACGTGTCTTCATCTTTAAACCTACAAACATTTTTTTTTTAAAATTACTTCCAAATACAACAAAAGGTAGAACAGCAGTGACTGCTTTTATTTGGAGCCTTGCACATGTGCACAGTAATACTTTCTTTCCCTTTTTACTGCAAGGAAGAGAGCTGAAACACCTCAGGCCTCCTGAGCTGAGCACAAGCCAACCCTGCAGCACAGCTTCTAGCAGTGAGGGACCAAGAGACCTCATCGTCCTCAACGTACTCCCAGTCCTTGCAGCTCAGCGGTACGACACCGACTACAACCAGAATTTCACACTTCTGTGCTGCAGCGTGGTAAGGCTGGGAGGAGTGAGTTACGAAATAAAAAAGGGAAGATCAGACCACATGGCCTAATTGGCTTGGGTGGCCTCAATATCCAAGAAATAATGACAACAACATGGTCTATTAAAATAATCAAAATCTTTTTGCGTGTATTTTTAATGCGCTATAGGCTTCACACCAAGATGTGTTGAGCAACTCCTGGCTGTGGTGTGGGCTGAGCTCATACGGAAAGCAGCGCTGACTGAAGGCAACTCGGAGCTACGAGAGAACAAATTCTTGGAAGTGCATTTGGAGAGTTGTCATTGTCGGGGATATTAATGCGAAACAAGAGAGAAACAGCCACGCGCATGCGTTGGTGTGTTACTCCAAAAGACGTGGCAGCATCCTTAGAAAGATGCGGTAAAAGCAAAAAAGGACTTGTTGCCTGGATTAATGCTGGTGGTGGAAACGGAAAGAAATAGGCATAAAGCAAGCTGTCAGAGTAACTTGCAGGTGAGATATGTCCATATTAACATCAGTAAAATCATAATTAATAATTCCAGTGAGCAGAAGGACTAAGTATCCAAATGCAAAAGGGTTACACTCAGGTAGCCAAACTGCTCTGCTGTCACATATGTAGCTAAAACAGGCTTTCAGACAAGATCTTGATCTTCTCTAAGTGAAGTCTCAGGTAGAGATATCAGAGCACTTACAGACCCAATCCTTTCAAACCTTCCTGTCATACAGAAGGAGGATTTACGCTGTCTTGTTCCCTTTGGGGAATGATGCCTCACAGCGCTGACAGGGAAGACGGCATTTATCTTCTTCCAAATATTTATATTCAGCCCACAGGAGAGGCACATCTCTGCTGTGACGAGGAGCAGGCACTGAAATGCTGGAAAAGCAGCTGCAACAAATGGTGGTCCCTAGGTACACGCTGCAAACACACGCACTGGTGCGGCACGGCGGGAGGATGGGGCAGGGACATTGGCTCAGTGGCAGAGATCTGCGGTTTTGCCATCACTCTCTGAATAGATTTTCCTCTTACATACAACCTCACTAAATCCAGGCACATAAAAATTTTAATTTAGCCTGTGCTAATGATCTCTAGACTTCCTCGAGGAGACTGTGAAGTCCAACTTCCATCGCTTGGTCACTTTTTCACATAAAGGAAGCAAGGTGTAAGATGGTATGTATCACTCGCATGGATTTCCACAACTGAAATGGTATTTGTGTCACAGCTAAAGCAGGTTTCCAGTCTGTCCTTCATTTTAATGGTCACAAAGAGTAACCTCAACAAGCTGACACACCACTGGAACTTCAGCTTCACACCCAGGAGTTGCCAGGTGGGATGGAGAGCCAGTGCAGCAGGTACCCATCACAGATATCTCATGTCTAGCCCTGCCCCATCACTCCTCAGTGCTTCTTGACCCCCAGCTGTGCCTGCTGCAGAGTTGGGGCAGTTGGGGGAAATTCAGCAGAACTGATCTCATCACTTCTTCAGTGTTTCAGGGGAATATTTAAAAGTGTAAGATGGACAGAAGACTTATTAAATTAAATCTTCAGCTTACACTGCTGAAGGGAAACAAATCTGCTCCTTGTGTGCTGGATTACTTAAAATACTGAGCTGAACATACCACATCCTCTTAGCATGGAGAAACACTGGAAATACGCCTCTAGTGTAAAATGAGCTCCATTTGTGTGTTATTTCATGTCAAAGTAAGGTTAAAAAGACTATTGCCTTTAAATAGTCACTAAGCTTAATCACAAGCTTAACTCAGCCTGTTAGGACGATGCCTGGTGTCCCACCTCTGCATTCATACTCTTATCCAGTATTATTAATGGTGCTATTAATTACTGGAGGTTTTCATACCTTTTAAGGAGTAATCTTTATTTAAGAAGAATGTTTAAGCCTTACCTTAACAGGAAGGTTTGAAAGGAATCCAGAGCTCGTCCTTCGCAGAGTGCCTGTAAAAGCAGAGACGCTGAGCCTTCCTGGGATGGACTTACCAGTTGTCCCAGCGTCTCTCAGTGCTCCTTTGTCCACGCACCCATTTTTTCACTCAGGCACTTCGGCCAAAAGGCATTCCTCGCACCACCACTTCACTTTTCCCTGGCTTCCTTTCCCCTTCCTCCTTGGCAGATCTTCAGATTTATTTATGTTATAAGAAGCAAACAGAGCATATTGTTGTTGAGTTGCTGGAGCAGATTCTCTGAAAAGTTACTCAGGAAATTCTTGAGTCTTGGCCAAGAGAAGAAAAAAGAGCCCAACAACAAACCACACAAAAAGTCCTTCCTCTGGCAAACTCCATCATGTTTCTCAGCGCAGCAAGAGAGGCTGAAGTCAAGAGAAATATTACGGCATGCTACTGAATGCGGAGGAGCAGACAGGGACTCTCGCTCACCTCCAGACGGCAAAGGTTGTGTTTGCAAACTGCTTTAGTGCCACCAGCCCTGGTGTATGAAGAGCAGTGAAGCACTGCCTCCCAGACAGGAACAGCTCTTCCAGTTACAAAACATATTGTGAACATTGAAATAAACTTCTCTTGACTAACTCTGTGCTTCTAAAGGGAATGGATTTGATTTCACCCCGAGGCTGAGAGCATGGCCGTGAAGCACGCCTGTCCTTCCGTCATTCACTGCAGCATCCTCTGCCCCAGCAAGGGTGAGAAACCAAGGGTGGAAGGGAGAAGCAACCAGCTGGGACAGAGGCTGGGCTTGCAAACGCAGAGGAACTGGATCTGCTTCCCTTTGCTCTGCTTAGCTAGAGCAGAAAAAACCCACCCCTAACATTTAAATAATATTCAGATGTTTTAGAGCTAGGCAGACTCCAGAGGCACAATAAGTCAGGACACAGAATCAAGTTAAGACCTGTCCTAGTACATCTCCTAGGTACACAAACCTTCTCCCCTTTCAGCCCCTCCTCACAAAGAGAAAAAACTAAGCAGAGAAGTGGATACGCCAGGTCACGGTCAGTGCATCTCAAGCAAGGACACCTTCCTGCCTGTTTCCTTGACAGAGGCACTGATGTTTCCAGATCCATATTGAAAGCAGCTCTCTGGGTGTGCGGGGTGGCTGCTTTTGGGGCTTTTCTCGGCAGGACCAGCCGATCACTGAGCCACGGCAGCCACCTGCTGGTACCTGCTCACCCGCATCCCTGCCTGCATCGCTACACACGCATCTGTGCCATGGCATCGCCCATACCATACCTGCATCACCCGGACCGGCATCTCCAGCATCACCCACATGAGCCAGGGGAGCTCATGGCGTGGGCGAGGGGCTTGTTGCTGTGTCTGTCCCGTAGGACGGCACCGTGCCTGTTCTCCAGTGGATCCCCAGCCCACCCTTTCCCAGAGGCTGGGGGTGCTGGGCAACAGGGTGGCAGGGCACCAGGGGAAACACCTGGATGCCTGAATGTAGGGAGTTTCTGTTTTATTTCTTGTTTATTATTTAAAGCCAGCCTTTAGAGAGAGAGATATATCTATATAGAGATACACAGATACCTACATTAGAGCTATATTATATGTATATAGCTATATACTTATATATTTATATAACTTATATAAATATATACTTCTTATATAACTATATACTTATAGATATATTAGTTATATACCTATCTAACTTATATAGATATATAGCTGCCTTTAGATGGCAGGCAGATGTCCAGGAAAAGATGCTGATCTGCTCAGACAGGGTCAGGGTGCTGGTGCTTGACCCCCCCTACCCCCAAGCGCCCACAGACATGGGGGCTAGCGAGGAGCCCACCCTGCCTTCCCAACCACCAAAGCAAATCAGACACCTGCTGTGGCCAGATGACCTGTTCAACCTACTGTCCTGCTCCAGCTTTACTCTGGGTCAAAGCACAACTTATTTTGACTCCAGATAATAATTATATTTTTGGAAGATGGTGATCTAAGAGATGCCAGTTTTCATTAAACTTTTCCAGGGATCACCAAGTCCTTTCCTCTCTCTGCATCCCCAGTGGTGGTGACCAGAGGTGGGACAAGGCGGCTGAGCTGGAACACACAGCAACAACTGGTTTTTGGGTCAAAACACAGCCCCGCGCCCCTCGGCCAGAAAGCACCACCCTCGTTATCTGCGTGACACCAGCCGAAGGATGCTTCTCAGGGCTGAGCGAGCCAAAGCTCTGGTGTCCTCCTGCCATGGATGACAGGGTTTCGGAGCCACCTCTGAGTTTGCACATGATTCTCGCCGACACCTGAGCCCCCCGCGCGCAGCTGCGGTGCCTGCCTTGCTGCCTGGGGACCAGCAATTCATCCCAGCAGCGTTATTCCTCAGCACAGCAAATCTCCATGAGTCAGTCTGAGCAGGGGTACAGATGAATGGCAGGTGTAAAAAGGCTTTATTTATCAAAATAATAATTCTTTTTTTCTTTGTGAGGCAGAAAACCTACACGGCTGTATGTGATGTGACACAGGCAACTAAGTCCTAGGGCTGCATCCAATCACAGAGATCAGTAACACCAATGAAATACGCTGAATATTTTCCTTTGTGGTTCCAAGGGCTCAGGGGTGAAGTGGTCTCCTTTCCACAGCCCCATTGGACGCTGCATCCAGGTCGTGCTCCTCCAGGTCCTGGGCGAGGTCTAGAAACACCTGCCACGCACCGCAGCGGAAACACCCCCGTTATTGCCAAGGATTGTATTTAAGCTGGTCTGAGGCTATTTCTTCTTTTTATACAGGCAGTTTCTAACCCGTAACTTCTACATCGACATACCTGTTGCAAAGTGTGCAACGATAAGCTGTACTCCTCGAGCCTGAAATTCTGTTTAGCTGCAGAGGGATGGAAAAGGCATCCTTAATAAACAAATCCATATAAGCCACTTGAAAGCAATCTTCATACTTGATTGATATTTTACTTTTACCTGCTTCTAACTTGGAGAAAGACTGGGACAGAGGTAGTGCATCTTGCATTGGTATGTTGTAGATGAGGAAAGAAGAAGTCCTGAAAAAGTAATTTAAAAATTAATCCATAATTTTGTGACTCAGCATCAAGGTTTAGGGGTGCTTGTAGGGTTACTGTACTCCCAGGAAACTACTCAGCAAGGTCAGTAGGAGCAACAGAGCATCCCAGCACAAGTCTGGGCTGGGCGTGCAGCCCACGGGGTAGGGGGTAGCGACCTTTCTTGCCGAGCTGCGTGCGGGAAGAGGCGCAGAATTTCAGCGTGGAGAGCATCGCTTTGCCCCGCGTCCGTCATTTTGACTTCCAGGTGGTAATTTGTGCCAAACTTACTTTTCAGATCCTCAGGGGAACCGATGTACCTGCAGAGGACGGAAAACAGTGCTCAGAACATCACAAGCAGCAAATAAAGCAATCGTTGGACATGAGCAGCAGGTGTATGTCCTCTTATTCATCATCTGTTTATACTGTGCTGCTGAAACAAGCTACCTCCTCGCAGAACTATGTTTGTTACACACTTGGGACAAACGAAACTAACATTATCTGTTTTTTCTTCTAATAAACAAACAAGAGCAAAACAAAAAAAAAAAAACAGACTAAAAATCAGGTGGCATCCTGGTGAGCGACGCAACCCTGGTGCCCACCGTAGCTGCCCCGACACCAGGATGGCCACCCGGTCGCACATCGCCGCTGCCTCCTCCAGGTACTGCGTGCTGAGGATGGCTGCCCGCTCCTTGCCTTTCACGGCGGCCTGGATCACTTTCCTGGGAAGAGAGGGATGGCCGTTACTTCCCAGAAATAGCCAAAGGAAATCTCCTGGTTTATGTCTCCTTCCCAAAAAACAAATGAAACGATAAAATTATAAAAAAAGTGGATGACTTCAAAAGACTTCAGTTAGACTGCTTAAAGATGGCACGTGGATGGCAATGCTATGTTGCAATTTGTCATGTCAGCATCCCTCCAGATTTTACACTTTCAGCATAAACTGTTGATGAAAAGCTAGAGCAAGCACGAGGGCTGAGCGATGAAAAGAACGAACTACCTATACTTTTTTTCTCATGCTCTGAGGAAAACAGGAAATTTCGTCTTTTGTACCAAACGCATGGGCTCAGCGGAGCCGGCTCAGATTTTTTGGGTGCACTGCCATTAAGATTAAATCTGATGGTTAGCAAGGATTTACCGCCTGCTGAGTAAGGAGTTTAGCAAGCGGCACCCGATCCCCTCTGCATTAGGAAAAAGGGAAGATACAGGTGTACTCTGACACGGAGGCACAACCTCTTTGCTTGCCCAACGGTTACTACGATTGTGAAGGTAAGACCTCCCCTCTTAAGTCTGTTACACACTTCTCAGTTCTGCTAAAACCAGGCTGCTCACCACATACGGCGCTGCCCTGTCAGGTCCATGCCCACTGATGGCTCATCCCAAAGCATTACCGTCGGATCTCCCAGGACGCTCAGTGCAAAACACACCTGAAATGGGAAAGGCACTGAGCTCAGGTCAGGTCTGCTTTTCCCTGACTTGATTCCAAAAAGCAGGAGGAACAAGGATTAAAAGAAAAAACAAACAACCCACCTGAAGTGTTCTTAATTAACATTTTAATCTCCAAAAATCAGCTCTCCCCAAAACTCCCAAGCCTGCCAAGGATCTGAAAATGGTTTTCCATCCCATTTACTCACAGATACATGAGATGGGGCATAAAGAGACCCTTTAAATCCAACCTGCTGTTAGTGTTTATTAAACACAAAATGTGGGAGAATGGGGAAAGAGGAGAGGGAGGAGCCTACCGGGCTGGATTCAAAAGCTATAGATGAAAACAAATCATGTCAGGAACCCACTCTGCTCTCTATGCTGCTTTGTTCGAAAGCGTAGGATCTTTAAATGAGCCCACCGAATTTCCAGAATTTTTTATTCAACTAAAATTTTAGGCTTCACTCCAAGAAGAAAACTTCTACTTTGTGAAACAAAAAATTAAAACTTTTGCAACATCAAGGACTATGTTCTGCTCCCACTGACACCAGGACATGGAATCCAAG
Source organism: Phalacrocorax carbo (assembly GCF_963921805.1). NCBI lineage: Eukaryota > Metazoa > Chordata > Aves > Suliformes > Phalacrocoracidae > Phalacrocorax > Phalacrocorax carbo. The sequence goes on from NC_087528.1 coordinate 6,926,737, forward strand.
ACATCCCTGAGCCTGAACAAAGGTTTTCTGTGCACCGAGTTCACGGAAGGAAGAGCAGGATTTGCTCGAGTGGCAAACACATCTAACACATACCTTTCTGGCTTCTCCAGCAGCTAACCTCCTCGCTCGGGTTTTTAAATGCTTCTGGAGATCCAAGGCCTTTGCTATGCTGTGGGGAATGGAAAGGAAAAATGCTGAAATGACCACCCCTGCTAACACAGCGGTCGGGGTGCTGAGGAACTAGAGACTAACATACTTTTTTGGCCGATATGCATCACTTTGGGTTACTTGGTGATTTTTATTCTGAACTCAGATGGTAAACTAAGGACTTTTTGCAGAAACTCAAGACAGTAAGCACAGCTAACGAGAGAAGCGAGTTACTAACGAAACTAGCCATGCAGTGGAGCAAGTTTCAATGTTTTCTGAAGTTTTCCAGATAAACTAGGGTGAAAATCTTCATACACAAGGGATTGAGAACAGTATAAAGTAGCAGATCTCATCAGGAGATCCTGCTTCTCCAAAGTAAAGACGCACTGAAGGTGCTGTCTCTTCTTCGCACTAGCCAGGTTTGTTAGCAGGAAAACCATTCCCTGCCCTACACCTCTGGAGAGAGGAAGAACCGAAAGCTAAAATCACTGGGCTTTGTACCGGCTGACGATAGCGGGTGCATCTTCTTCCCTCACGCCTCTCACGGCAGCGTACACCTCCAGATGCTGGCGCACCGTGAGGTCTGGCCAGAGCGGGTCCCGCTGCGGGCAGCAGCCCAGGCGCCCCAGGCCGCCCTGCCCCGGGGAGGGGGCGGCTGCGTCCCGGCCCCTCAGCAGCACCTGCACAAACACACACGCCTCCGTGGTTGTAGCGTCTTACTCTGGGGTGAACCAAGGAACCTCCTGGAAACGCGGTAATGTTTTCTCCTGCGTTGTGAGGAGCCTCATTATCACAGGGGAAAGGCGGTCCAGCATCACTGGAGTGATCATCCCCACCTACCACGGCTTCTGCTCGCCTGAATCCAGGACAGCGTTTTCACAAAACCAAACAGTATTTACTACCATAAAATTTTGGGTAATAGTACCACCATGAGACTATCTTTTCCTAGTAATACTTCCCTATTTCAAACGTTCAGTCCCAAATCTGTAACAGCAATGGTATTTTCCCTCCCCCAACACATGTCATTAATCGTCCTGCACATAATTAAGTGATGGCTTGTTACTAGCCCAACCCTGTTCACATTCGTTTTCAATTTCCTGGTTTTGCAACGCTGTTTATGAAGAGTGGCTTTTTAAAAAATATGTCAATATTTCGTACAAGGCTTGTGAAATTTCGTGATGGGATTCAAATGCACACCGCAGAATTTTTGTAGCTCAAACCATTAAATCTGAAACATTGATTTTGATGGACACTAGAATGTACTTTGGGTAAATCAACACTTTCTTCTTACTTCTAGAAATATCCAGGGTTGCATGCACATAAATTCCCTGACTTAAGGGCTGCATTGCCAGCTTGCCTTATCACATCCTTCATTTATAAAGGCATCAAGATCAACGCCCAAATGCTCCAAAGGAATCACCTACCTCCCCAGCAGTCACTGTTAGGTCTCCAGAAATCATGTTTATAGTTGTGCTTTTTCCAGCTCCGTTGGGTCCTAACAGACCTAACACTTCCCCTGGAACAAATATGCAAGAACTGTTAATAACAATTGTTTTTAATATTGCAAATTTTATACATTGTATACAGTTTACAAAGGAAGATGATGTTCCCTGTGTGCTAGGCAATATCTAAAAGTACAGTAGGAGAAAGGGTTGTTCATTAACTTATCCCATTAAATGCAGAAGCACAGGTGTGTTGGGTCTGGTTGCACACAAGGAAGTTCTAACAAATATATGGCCTCCAAATATGGCCTTCACGTTAGATTTCTGTCATTTATAGGGGGTGCAGCAAAATACTCGAACCTTTTTTAACACTAAAAGAGAGGTTTTTGACAGCAACTTTCTTCTTTTTCTTAAAGATGGAACGGGCTTTCTTGTCTTCATACTCCTTGCGCAAACCGTTGACAATGATAACCAATTCCTGTGGAGAGATGACGTGGGAAATAAAAACTCTCCTGTTGTCCCATGAGACAGCTCATCTGTTCTTACCATTAAGTATGACTCTTTACAGAGAAAATTTCTAAATTAAAAATCCAGGAAACAGAGCAACAGGGAGAAACAAAAAAGGAAAAAAACCCAGAATTGGAATAAAAATTTAGTGCCAGCTAAACTCGCTTTGCTGCCGGGGGAGCGTGGGCTGGATGGGGAGATGTGCACTTGGACATCGGGAGATCAGCAGATAATAAGTGCATGGGCTACGAATGCAGAGACAGACCTGAAGATGGAGAATGAAAAATAAAACAAGCTGGAAGGCTGGTTTCACCTCCTCCTGCTGCACAGAGGTCATCGCAGTCCTCACCCTCTCCCTCTCTGCCTGGACTTCTGGGGTCTCCTCCCCAGGCTGGTCCCTGTTCTGGCGGGCGACTGGCCTCCTCTGCTGGATCCTGCGAGTGGAGGAGGAGAGATGGTGTCACCAGGAATCACTTCCAAAAAGGCTTGGTTTAATAAGTTTGTTCCCAGGGCAGCGCCAGTGCAGCACCCTGCAAAATTTATTTGGATTTTGTGATCTGTTCCACAGACACAGTTTGCTCAAATATTTATTCATGGGGGGGAAAAAAGAAAACCCACTGGCATGCATGAGAAAATAATGGCCAGCCTTAGCTTTTCTTTCACCACTAAGTATGGACTGGTCCCCTGCTTGCCACATGCCAATGATCTGTTCAAGGAGAATTAAAATACATGGGGCAGGTTTTCAATCTATTTGGGCATCTAACTCCTAACTGAGCGACGTTTGTTAGTGTTTGACAATTTAATATTTTTTACAAAACTTCTCCCACATGACTTGGGTGGTCAGTCGCATGCTGTTGGCAGCAGCTGAGCAGAGAGCAGGTAGCAGAAGACCCCATCCTGATGAAGCTTTAGGGTAAGTCTTCATCCTGCAGAGACTTACCAGCAGTCAGCAATACTGACACATTTGAAAAGGAGTTAAAACATTGGATTTAAATTCATAACTATTAATTGAGCCAGCTGCAGTGAAATGTCCTGAAACCTCAGCTGTGAAGCTTGATTTATACAATGCGAAAATCACATTTTTTGTTTTCTCTAGGACGTTGTAGTTCAACTGACCTATTGCAACACACTGGGTGGGAATTTGCCTCCAGACACAATTAGGGAAACTCCAGTAAGTAAAGTCGGAAACTGTAATGACCCAAAGGAATAAAAAAATTCCCTCCCTTCATTCTCAATTTCCTCCCCTCCAGATAAACTGGTTAAAACTAAAAATATGAGCTTTATCCACATTTTGCAAAATGTTTTTGAGTTCACTCCTGCTGCCAGGAGTGAGCCAGGAGGGCCCTGCCCGGCTGTGCAGCACTGAGCCCACCCTGCAGACCGGGATAACCGTGGCTCACAAGGCACCCCGGCACCCGGCTGCCTGGGACGCACCTGAAGACGGGATCAAGTCTCGTAACTGCCTCTCCATATCTCATCTCCAGACAGCGCAGGAGAAAAGCAAAAATCACACAATGGATGTAGGGCTGAAAAGCAATAATGAATTAGGTTTGTATGGAGACGAGGTAACAACACACTTGATTGATTTTAATTATAAGGGGAGACGGGGACCCATGTAATTTACTTCAGCTATTGAAAAGGTTCAAAAGGGGAAGAAGCTAAACTGATGCTTCGCATACATTTCCATTTCATATGCAGATCATTAGCAGAAACCTTGACTTCGTACCACAGTTTTAGCTCAGATAATCTTCACCCCAACAGACTTCCTACAGGACCAGGGAGCACACCTTTCCTTTGTAGAAGCAGCATTAGGCTGATTAGTTGAATAATAATGTCTCTGCCTTACACACTTAAATCCCGCCCCCCCCCATTTTCCCACATATGGTACAGCATCCAGGGGCTGCATGAGTCACAAGCCTGTGATTGCTTGGATGTACCGCCCCTGCCAACATTTAATGTGAAACTTTGACCGTGTAACCCACGCTTTATCTATGGGGAGAGTTATACAAGCCCAGCGCCAGTCCATCACATTAGAACAGTCACCCTTTCCAAAACAACCATCATGAAATTGTTCCTTACTGCAAAGACAGCTACGAAGATGTGATTCCATGACTCGAGAAGACCAATATTGTAAAACAGTGAGAAGCGCTACAAGAAAAAAATATCAATCAGTTAGAAAAATTCCTTAGCACGGTGTGCCCCAGTGCAGGGTCAGAGCAAGTGCGGGGTGTAGGGACGCTTAGCTTTGCTGCAGGGTGGGATTAAGGAGCTTTGATCTGTACTTTTTTTTGGGTTCATACTGCCTCAAAGAGCTGCGGCTCACTTCTTCCCTGCAGGTCTTCCCACTCTACCACCTTCTCCTCCCATGCTACCCTGGCTGCCAAAATAGTCATTGTAGCAGCTTTTTGTAACGAAACAAACCAAAAATATCCCAATCAAACAAAGAAGTAACAGGTCAAATCTTAGAATCACAGAATAATTTAGGTTGGAAAGGACCTTTAAGAGCATTGACTCCAACTGTAAACCTAACTCTGCCAAACCTACCGCTAAACCATGTGCCTAAGTGCCACACCTATAGGTCTTTTAAATATCCCGAGGGACGGTGACTCAACCACTTCCCTGGGCAGCCTGTTCCAATATCTGATAACACTTCCAGTGAAAGAATTTTTCCTAATATCCAATCTAAGCTTCCCCTGGCACAGCTTGAGGCCATTTCCTCTTGTCCTATCACTTGTTACTTGGGAAAAGAGACCAACCCCCCCCTCAGTCCAGCCCCTCTCAGGCAGCTGCAGAGAGCGAGAAGGGCTCCCCTCAGCCTGCTTTTCTCCAGGCTAAACCCCCCCAGCCCCCTCAGCCGCTCCTCGTAAGACTTGTGCTCTAGACCCTTCACCAGCTTCGTTGCTCTTTGGACACGCTCCAGAACCTTGGTCCCTTCTCTCACTCCCCAGTCTGGACCTTTTCTTCTGCTGTTGTATTTGCTCATTCTTTGTGTTGGTTGGCACTTTGAGACGGGGAATTTGGAAAATGCCTCTTGCTTTTCCAGTTTGCACCATTAGGACCATTACTGAATTTAGTACAGCATGTTTACTTACCGGTGTAGAGAAGATCAACCAGCCCAGCAGTGGAAACACAGGAATCAAAGAAGAGAAGGTGAAGTAAAGTGCCTCATGTTGGTCACTGAGCATATAGAGAGTGATATTCACCTGGAATGAAGCAGAAAAAGTATTTCCAATATAAATGTATTGTTGCTAAAAATAGGCTATTTGTCACTGACTTGAGTTACTCTGCTGAATATCAGTATAGTTGAAATGAAAGCTCAAGCGGCAAGATGTGTAAATCAAACAGCTTAGAGTGAAGATTCACTTCACTTACCAGAATGAAGATGAAAGACCAAATGTAACGATTGCTTCGTCCCGTGCGAAATTTAAAGGCAATTAAATAGATGAGAAGGACAAGAGATACTCCGTAACCAATGACGCAAATGATCTAGAGAGAAACTGATGTCAGTGACTAGGAGATGGGTGTGGGTATATGAAAACCTGCCTACAGCAGCCCATTTCAATTAAAATATTTAATGTACAAACTCACTGCAAGATGAGGGAGGGGGATTTGTGTCTGCCCACTTCCCCGCAGGCAAAGAGCTCACCAGGGGCAGCACGGTGCTGGCCTGCAAGGGGCAGATACGGCTGAAGAGTAGCACTACCCCAAACATGAGGCACACCAGGGTCCAGAAAAGTGGCACGTCCACCAGCGCCTGCCCACACCAGTATGCCGAGGGGAAGAGCCCCGCCAGCCGCAGCTGGGCATGAGCCTGGAGCTGCGAAAGCAAATGGGAAAAGGGAAGTGATACAGCAGAGCCCAAAACATCATTTCTGATCCTCCTCCTCCTCCTTCTCTATTACCCTGGCTCCTCCCTTCCCTGGCTGAGCCTTCCTCTCTCTTCCAAGCACTTTCAATTCTTTCTTAGTTTTACTGTGGTTTAAAAACACATCATTCCTAAAGAGGAAAAAAAAATCCTTCTGACCCCAAAATCTTTATGAACACCCAAATTGTTCTGAGCCCAAGCCGATTCCCTGATACGGAGGGTAACCCGTTTTGGTACAACATACTCGTGTGGCTGTGTTTCTTCCAGCATCCGAACTAGAAATGCTGGCCAGCCCACTGGCACACAAACTGCTATCCAGAGACATCGCATTTGCATTCACTTCTTGTGTAAGACCACTTTCAGTGCATGCTTTCTACCTTGTAATCCTCCATGCTGCTCGCTGCAAAATGAGGTGGCAAACCAGCAGCCAAAATCATCATGTAGCTGAGACAGATGAAAAAAAAATCGATCTTTATTTCTGGGCTTTGTGTCTGCGGAAGAGAAATTCAGAAGTCATCAATGACCAACAGCTGCCCAGAGAAAATCTGGCTAGCTCAACGCTCATAGGATGGTTAAACACACAAGTGAGCAATAACACTAATGGCAAGTCATCTGTGTTTGAGAGCACAAAGCAAGGCAATAAAAAAAAAACCCACCACTTAGCATCTTAAAAGTTGTGAAAAAGTATTGGAATTACTCTAAATTGTAGAGGATGGAGACCAATTTTTTGATGCTGATTCTTGCCAAACAGATGCTGAAGGAAGATGGGGTTTGCAGGTATTACTGTTGTATTCCTACCATATTGCCACATAGCACAAGCTTAAATGTCTTACGGCACTAAACCCTATAGAGCTCTTGAACACTGCAGACATTCTCATTAAACAGCCCCAGCACTGACTGCTGAGCAATCCCTCCAGGAACTGGCCAGCACTTGGACCACTGACCCCAGCCCTTGGGGGTTGCTCATCCAACCAGGTTTCCACCCCATCCAGTCTTTATCACTTCAGCATGGTTATTTCAGTTATCACCAAGAAAGGCAGGAGACTCACGCTGTAAAAGGGCTCACTCCAGATGCGGATGCGTGCAGTGGAATTGAAGAGCCGTAGGAAGGTGTTGCTGAGGATATTCACAAGCATGGGGAAGCAGTTGATGGGTTCTGCACTGCACATGACCGTGAATCGGTAGCTCTGAAGACATAAGAGCAGAAGACGTTACCTTCGTGCCCGTGAAAGGCGCGAGGAGGAGCCGAGAGCAGTGGGGGGTTTAGAGAAAAGCAATGACAAAGGCAGTCAGACAGTTTTATCGGTGGGACCACGGGGGCCTGGAAGTGTGCTAACAGGTACCACGAGTGCAGTGATCGATAAAGACAACAATTTCTGGAGAAAAGCACGAAAGACTTGCATTAAAGCTTTTCTCGAAAGATCACTGTAAAGAAGCATGCAGTGGAAAGAACCAAATATCCTGGTTTCCCACAGACAGGTCTACTGATATTATTTAAAATATGTCAAACAAATATTCTTCCTTTAGCTGGTGTGTGTATTTTGCTGCGCCTTATTTAAACATATTTCAGAAAATCCTGTTGACATACAGGATGAAAGAAGAAAAAAAAATATCACTTACCTTGCCTTCCAGGGATATTTTTATAGCTCCATTATGTAGAGGAATGCTTGTGATGTTTTTCTCAAGAGTTATTTCTGGTGTTATGTTTTGAGCCTTCAAAGCAGAAATGAAATTTTCAATTTCTAATCCTGAAATCAGGTCAAGAACAGAAATTAGAATAATTTTTTTCTTTAAATATAAGCTGTTTCTTATAGACAACTTTGAACTTGCAAAGCAGAGGTTTATTTTAAAAAAATCATTCAGAATCTAAGCAAACTTATGTTTTCTGTATTTTTTTCTAATTAAAAGTGATTAAACACACTATATGTTTCCACACTTAGTTTATTGCTTTTTTAAAAAAGAAATTTTCCTGGTTCATTATTCTTTTAAATAACAGCTACTCTGTTATCACCACTAAAATTGGATTTGCTTTTGCTCAAAAGAAAACACTTCCCAAAGCCACAGATATATAAAGGAACATACAAGAGCCAGGCAAGGTTGGTCTATCAACTCTAAGAGGACTCAGAGTGGTGCAGAAAGTGAATGAACATCACATGTCCTTCTTCACCTGTGTCATTGAAGATGAGAAGATTTGTCGACTTATTTTTAATTTTCTCTTCGGTGGGAAAAAAATATGAGCTAGCCACGATTTCCCAGTTGCCGGAGCTGTTCCACAGTTGAAATCCAATTAAAATCATAAGAATTGGAAGGATAAATATTCCAAAGAACATCAATCTAGATGGAGAAACAGACCATAAGTGGGTCCAGGGGAACTCCACCTTTATCTAATTGTGTGATTTAGGTTGAGAAAGACAAGGGGAAATTTAAGACTTAAGCAATTCACAGCCCTACCCGTAAATTCTAACCATCCTCATTACTGTAGCTTTTAGACATTTTCCACCTAATTCTTAGCTTCCAAACATCTCCACCGGTATTTAAGCCTTCCCTCAGTCACTCAAGGGAACGATCAAATCCTTTGGAAAACACCAAGACAGCGCGAGGGCTGCGGAGTAGGTGAGAGCTCCCGTACTTACATGGACCCGAGCAACTTTCCTTCATGCTTCAGTTTTAAGAAGCGAACTCTCATCACGGCACACACTTGCTGCCTCCAGAGCGCCATCCCACTCACTGCCGCGCTCCCCTGGTCGGAAAACACCAGGAGGCTTTGGTCCTTCTCCTCGAGATCGCCGTCTTCTGCATGTTCACCACGAGAAATACCATTATCCACAAAGGACATATTTTAATCACAATCAACCAACAAGGATCTTCTGTTCTGAGTAAAGGAACATTTTCATTTTTAGCCAGAAAAGAAATAAGGGCAGAGAAGAGGGGCCATAATTTACCCAGGACAAAATTTATATCGGTGAATTCAGACTGGCTGAACCTGGGCTCATATGGCAACACATCCAACATCTTCACTGGCCTTGTGAAATGCCTTCTGGCTAGTTTATCTCTTCCCACCCCCTGGTCTGGGCAGTTTATCCTTCAAAAGCAAATGACCTTCCAACATGAGATGTAACTTGTGCTTAAAAGCCTGTGGGAAGTTGAGACTGAATCATCTAGACTTCTTCAAGAAGGTATCCTTCATTAAAGGATAAAAGCTGAATACAACTGCAACTCTTGACCTACCAAAACCTACCAAAATTCACATTTAACAGAAACTCATTAGATATTCAATTAAAACATATATATATATATGGAACCTTAATTGTGCCACACTTGCAAATGGAAGTCAATGTTTTACCTTCTTGACCAATGGCTTCCTCACCCTCCAGCTTCAGGAAAACATCTTCCAGGGTTGTCCTGCTAACCTCATAATTAACAACCCCCTGCAAAAGATTGCTCTCGAGATGGCTGAACAGATCTGTACGATAGAAACAACCAGGCTCAGCCCAGCAACCAAGGCTAGTGTTGAGCAAAAATTCAGACTGGCATGATTAACGTTGTACTTTCTAGCATTCACATTGTTAAATTTCCATAACTTAAAAGCCACAGAAAAATTATTGTGCCCCTTAGAGGTAAGTAGAAAAATTACTATGGGTCTTCCTGGTGGGAGAAATCTCATCCTGAAACCAGAGGACACTCCATGGATTTTAGTTTGTAGAGTAGTTGGTGGATTTTCTTTTGTTCTTCTGCAGTATTGATATTAGCAGGTCCGTTAGAGGCTTTCTTGAAGGCTGATGTTTAAGCAGCTCTTGGCCTCCTTCACCCCACGCAGTATGGACAAGGCAATATAGCTGTTCTCTTCACACCAGCTTTGCTTTCTGCTTTTCCCACCACTTGATTTCCCTTTACAACCCTGGTGCAGCGACAGGCTTTTCTTACCTGGGAAGCTGTCAGTGTTTTCCAGAGGTAGCGTATAGCACAGCTCACCCCCCTTCTGTCCTCTGAGCACGGCGTCGGGGATGTACTGTCTGACCAGGGATGATGTAAGCTCAGGGTCACACAGGTCATTTATGCGCACCCTGTTTGCGTTAGAAAGCAACTGCTCTAATATTAAATGAGAACAAAAATGCATCATCCATTTAAAATACAAAACCAGCAGTGATTCTTCAAGCCATAGGGAAACCTCCAAAACCGGGCAGCATTTCAGTAGGAATTTTTATGGGTGTCTGCAGTACCCCTGGTTCTGCCATGCAGGCGAGAAATAGTTGAGGTTAAGAACAATGATCCTGGCCAGTACTACTAAACCAAGAACACAGAAATTAAAATCCAAAGAAAAACAACTTTACATTAAAGCCATTGTACATCACTCTGGCACCACAGAGCATGTGGTAACTGCAGTTCATCTTACTCTGGTCCCCTTCTATCTGTGAAGGAGGTTGCAAAGTTGTGTTAGCTACATGCGCAGAGCTTTCAGGATTGGGTTCCAAAGAAAAGCAGCTTGCTATCCAAAGCAAGGTCCCCAAAACTCTTCTAAAATGACTTGTCAAGATTTCCATTACTGTATATAAAAACCCTATAGAGAGACAAACTCTACAAGAAAACACATCAACAGGAAGCTTTTCATAAAAAGAGCGATGACCAAAAAGAAAAGGATTTACCTTAAGTGATAGCCAGTTCCCCATTTTCTCTTCAAGTACAGAGATGAGCCAACACACTGTAAACTCCCATTTGAGAGAAAAGCTTTCCGATCTAAGACGGTATGAATAGAAAGGATTTAGGGGGGATTTACAAGAGTGCAGCAGACTGACCTCGCTCTGCTCCTTCTGAGCTCAACAAACATTTTTATAATGAAGTTGAGAGGAGTAAAACCAGGCCAGTGCTGAAGGTTTTTTTTCCTTTTCAACTGCTGCCTTTCTCCTAAGCACCAAGGTTAATCTTTTAATTATCTATGCTTACAGGCTTGTGGAAAATTTCCTATGCAGCCCAGGAGCAAAGCAGAAATAAGAAAGATATGAATTCAAACAGTATCACCCATTCGTGTGGGTGCTGCTAGTGGTACATCCAGATACTCTGCAATTGCTTCATCCTGAAGCAGAGCACAAGTGAGGTCTTGGAAAGGCATGTCAATCCAGATTTAGCCTTTGCTCAGCCCAGGTCGAGTGGTTGCTATCAGACAAAACGTGTCCAGCGAGCACAGGCTGCATTGCGACAGGACCCATACGTGGGCTCTACAACAGAAAACCCTCGTTTTCAAACCGCAGTCAACCCCAGTGTGAAGACCTGGGCTCACCAGCATGAGCGTCGGCCTCCTCCATGGACTGGGTCGTGAAGAGCGTCACGCGCCCAGCCTGGCGTTCCTTCAGAAGGCTCCACACATGGTGCCTGGAGCAGGGATCCAACCCAGCTGTCGGCTCATCTAAAAGCAACACCTGCGAAAGTGAACAAGACCAGACCTCCGTGACTCCAAATGGGCGTTTCCATGTTTACATCATTTAATTTCATGCTTCTGATGATCTCACTCTAAGAATAAAATGCATCCTCAAATATCAGCCATATGAATTGCTCTTTCTCTTGTTACAATATTATTACCCTTTTCATTTAAAATACGATTCTTATTGACCTAGATTCCTTGATCCTTCCAGCAGCCAAGTGAATTAGCAGGTCAGCAGACTTGGAGTGCCAGGGGAAAAGTACGAATGTCTGCATGCCAAATCAAGATGCAAAGCTACGTGCTAAAGCATCACGCGTTGTGTGTGTGTAAATATGACCAGTCCCTACCTGGGGATTCCCTAAAATTGCAATTCCAAGAGACAGTTTTCTTTTTTGTCCCCCACTCAGAGCATCAGCGCGGATGTCCTGAAGGTCGGTGAGGTCCAGCGTCACAAGAACTTTCTGCACCTTGGCAATATACAAAGACAAGAGCCAGATTTCCAAAGCACTGGTCGCATTTTAATTCATACATGGCTACACAGAGTACGGGCGAGTATGGCTTGGAGATTTTAAAGTTATCTACTTTAAATGGCTTTGCTTAGAGATAAGTACTGCACATCTGAGTTAAAACTCTCATGACATGAGGATCAGAAAATTGAAAAAACAATTCTCCCTTAAATTAGGGTTGTTCTTTTTTCCACAGAACAAGATGCTGGTGATAATCTTTTATAAAGGAAGCTCAAAGTGTCCAAGATGCTGTAAAACAGAGGAAGTGACTGGTAAGCACATACCAACCTCTTGCTCTACTTCCTGTCGCTGAATCCCCTTGATGTGAGCAAAAGTTCTCAGGTTTTCCTTCACAGTTAAGGCTTCAAAATGCAAGTTAAACTGGGGGCAAATCCCAACCATTGCCTGAATTCCTTCCATATCCTGTACTTCAGACACTTTGTAGTTGTATATCATTGCAGAACCTGCACACGGGAATGAACGAAACGAATTTCATACTGGACAGCATTTCCCAGTGATGAGGGGAAAGCAGGCCACTGTGTGTTCATCCCTTTGACATTAATTCCAGCATTGTGGGGGTTTCTAAAATGTATTAAAAAAGGCAAAATAATTTTGTGTTGTCCAAAGCTTTATATAGCTTTCAAAAATATTTCAGACCACGAAATCTCTCCCTTAAGAACTCAAACATGTTTCCTACAGGTATGCAGCTCAGGGAAAACATCGAGCCATCCAGATGGAGAAATAACCACCTGTGTGTGCTTGCACACATGAGCGTATCCACAAGGGCTGCATTAGCCCTGAAGCTCGTGTAGGAGGAGCAATCTGCACTGACGATGAGCCAGGCTGAATAACTGAGGGAAAACTTGGGGTTTTGCATCTTTACCCCCTCACACTTGAAAAAACAAACAGCTTCTCCTCTTCAGCATTCAGGTCCATCATCTTACCTGCTGAAGGCTTGGTAAATCCGCTGAGCACATTTAAGAGAGAGGTTTTTCCAGATCCACTGTGACCAAGTAATGCAGTGATCTGTCCTTCGTATATATTTAGGGACAAACCTAGAATAGAAATAGGATAACATTAGGATGGGAGGTTGTGAGAAATAGACTTATAACTGTAGGTTGCTGCCAAATATGGCAGAGGAGTGACATTTCCTTTGAAGCCAAGAGGCAAAAACACAGACCCCGAAACATGGGTTGCATCTTCAGAAGTTAGGAATAAAGTTAGTAAAGAACTCGCAGTCATGTCTTGATTGAACTGAGGGAACGAGTGTATTAACTTCAATATTTAAGGAATTTTGTTTTCTATAAGGTCATAACTTTTTAATGTAGCTCAAGAGAGAGCCCACAGAAAGAGAAGAGCCCATAGCCTTTCCAGCATATGAGGTTTCAAGAGTTATTTCAAAGCATCCAGACTTTGCTACCTCATTTCCTTAAAAAAAAAAAAAGACAACTTATTTGTATCTTGTGGGTTGTTTGGGTTTTTTTTTTTTTTTTTACTCAGTATAAACCTTTGAGACCACATTGATACTTTCACCATCACTTGGAGTTCTTGTTAAACAAAGGCATTTAACAAATATCCCACGACTATGCTATGACCGTGCCAGCTATCTGCATACCCGCGGCTGGCAGATGGGCGAGTGCTCGGACAACGCCCGTCAGCCTGTGACAGCAGACTTGGCTCTCGCCAGCGACCAAAAAAAAAAAGTTTTGTTTACCCAGAAGAGTTTACATTTTGAAAGGGAGGTTTGAGAGGTGTTTTTTACGGTCGTTCATGCCTGCAAACCCCACACCTTTTAAGGAGATTTCTGCTGTTGCAAAAAAATAATAAATAGTCATTTTCCTGGAGTGAAAAGGAAGATAACAACCTGGTAGAAATCTGCCAGTAATTTATCCCAGCAGAAATAACCATTGCATAATGCATTTTAACAGTGCTGGAGGCAGAACTAAGTACACCCAGTACCTTTCAAAACAGTTTGGGTTCATATCTAATGAAAAATGAAATTAAAAGAATTTGAAAACTTCTCTTACCCCTTAAAGCTTCGGTTCTCTTGTCCTTCTTCTTGTATATTTTTTTAATATTGTTTAGTCTAAAGGAAAGGTAAGCAAGCCATTACTATTGAATCCCACAAAATTGGCATGTTTCCTCTGCCTCAGAGTAACCTTTGAAAACTATTGGAAGAATATTTCTCAACCTTCTCCTCAAATTGGTCCTGCTTGTCACCATCAGGGGTTAGCATAATTCCATCTGAAGGAATTGCTTTATATAATTCATTTCTTGTACTCTTAAAAGCAGTATTAACTAATGTACTTTTCTGAAAGATGCTTAAAAGGTTTCGAAGTCAAACTCAATGACCTGTTGGTGAACAAAGTAGGAGCCCTCGGGAATGAGAAAACACGTGGTTATGTAATTAAAAGTGATAACCTAGCTATTTTTTTAGCAGATTTGTATTTGCTTTCTAGTAACAAACAACGGGCAGCAGCAGCAATGGGCCAAACTAACCCTGTAAGGGTGTAAATAACAGTATCTTATGCAGCACGCTCCAGCAGCAGTGTTCTTAAAGATGATGGTGGAAAGGAGCAGACCCACCGCCGCTGTTCTGCAGGGAGGAAATTGCTGTGCAGCAAGTAAGTCCCTGGCACAGAAGATGATCCATGTCCAATAAAGTTCAAATCCAGCTCTGAAGCAGAATGAAACACTGAACAAACCCTCCCTTTCATGTATTTCCCATTAACCTTATCTGTATTTGTTAGACAGCTCTGTCTAACATTCACCCATGTACTACGGCTCTGCTCTCTACAGTCATATATAACATGTAGCATCATATTTTTCATGCCTACAGGAGTCTTTACCTGATTGCTTCCTTCCCATCGAAGCCTGGAGGCATCGGCTCAGTATTATTGCTGAGGATAGGATCGTGGCTGCTCTCGCCACCAGCTCGCACCCCCACGTACCCACTCCTGGGCTTGCACCAGTATGACGGTCTCAGGAAGAACGTAGGCGGATATGGTGCCCCGTACTTGCCTAATTCAGAAAAAAAGGTGAAATATCAACCCAAAACTGCTTTATGTCAACCGAAGTTTGACAAATGTCATGTCTAGCAGGGTCTTCCTCGACAGCTGCAGAATACAGCCTTTTGGCAGCGTAAAAGGATTGCCAAGTTCTGCAAAGTTATCCATTCGTCATATCGGCAAATGCAGGTGGGGAACAATCACAGCAAAGACCTCATTGACCACCTCTTTGGCCCAGAAGTTATAGGAAAATCAGGTCAAGTCCTACAACACCCTTTTAAACCCAGTGGTTAGGGCTGCTGGCATAGATGTAAAGGATATGTAAGATTTAACATTCCTTTTGGAGCCTGTTCTTGAGGCAGGGCCAAATGAAGTACGTACATTCAGTCAGCTTTGGGGAAAACAGGACTTTTCCCGAGCAATGCAGCAAATGCATTTTTCAGTCCATCACATAATGTGACTTGGCTTATTGCTATTAAGATGCCATTCTACAACCTGACCAGCTCACTACCTGGGACACCTTTTTTGTTGCTCCACGTAGATTACAGCTTTCTCATCTCTATCTCACCGCTTCTTTGACACCTTTCCCCCTAGGAGGGGAGAGGATTATAGAAGAAAAATGCAAGGAAATTTGTATTCTTTCCCTCACATTTCTACTTACCCGGCAAAACCTTATCAAAATAGATGGCCAACAGCAAATACAAGACACTGTCAAGGGTCAGTATGATGTATAGGTTAAAGAAAGGGTACAGTTCTGGTGTAAAGGCTGGTCCATATTTTTCTGATTTTACCATCTAGAGGGGGGAAAAAAGCGCAAGTCAGATTCTTTAGCCAGAAATACTACATGCAAGCTACTGCTTTGTCATCATGACCATTTTCACCAAAAACCCATGCCCGCTCGTGATCAAGACACTGTTTCCAAGCAGGGCAACGCTTTATTATGACTACAAGTATCAGAAGTGCTTCAGTAAGCTGAATTCAAAATTGTGCAGAAGTTACCACACCAGGAGAGCGATGCACACAGTATACGCTGAGGCAGCACTTCAGGAACTCACAGTTCTTGCAGACCTTGTTACCCACCAGACACATCCCACCGCTGCAATAATTTTCCAGAGATCGAAAATGATTGTATATACAGAGCTAGTAAAATTCGTGATGCAGTTGAGAGTCTAACTATAGTTGTTACGAATAAGCGTGTACTTTTGGAGTCAGGTTTTCTTTTTACAAAGCATACTAGGGCAGAGGGGCATGACTGGGTTGGTACAGCAATGGAAATTATCTACGGCAGCTACCGTTATCTGCCAAAGTCTGCAGCACGTTTGCTGTGGGCTGAACTTTTATGATGTACTGGCTTTATTTTGAACGTACCTTTGAGAAGCCAGCTGTAAAGGCAAAAGGACTGAAGAGATTAAAGATCCATTCCAAAGATGGCGGTAGTTTTTCAAACAATGTCAAAAAGCCCAGCAATCCAAAGATGATGTAAAGGACAAATCCCACGAAACTGGCAATATTTGGCTGCTTTAACAACGAGCTGAGCATGAAACAGAAGTGAATCTGCAGCAAAGAAAAACAGTACTTAGCAGAATGTGTTTCTGCTGGTGATGAAGGAAAATAAACAACGTGAAAATCCAACAAGCAACATTAGAAACCCAGCTGAGTTTCAGTTGTCCCCTACAGATGCCCGTGGCACATCACAAGGCTTGGGTCATTTAGCAGACAGCTCTGATATTCAGGGCAGGTCTATAGGGGCAGACAGATCAGACCCCTCTTGGCCTCCCAAGGAGGCTGGATGCAAGGAGGAAGCCCCGGCCCCAGGGGCACACGGCACCAGCCTTCCCATTAATGTTGGCGTTAGCACCTCTCTTTACTCTGATTTCAAGTCAGAATCTCCCAAAATGTAATAGGAGTGATATATTAGCCTACAAATTATAACAAGAAATCCCAGTAGTTGAGAAGTTTTTGTTACTTTCTCATATAGTGCCCAGCCCTAGACTACTCTGTAGTCTTTGAGCTTTAGGTGTTTTGATTAGGAAATGGAAAAAATCGTGCATCATTTAAGAACACAAGAGCAGACTTACAGATGCTATGCCGTAAAAGAAATAAAAAAAAAATATTTCAAAGAAGTTGTAATCATGGATGACTCCTCTAATCGTGATCAGTGTCAGCAGACTTGCCGTTACTGCAACGTAAACAGAGTACAGCAAGCTCCAGGATAACCTACAAACGAAGGCACAATTATTTTTGCCTCTGTACCTGACAGCACTTGCCATTACAAGACACGCACTTCTTTATTCCCAAATACAGTCCCATTTCAGTTTCTAGATTGGAAAGCCAGGAACGCTTATTCTTATGCTTTTCCTAATGATGTGAACTACTCATGCTCAGAGGCTTTGGAAGCCTGTTTTGATAGACCCTCCGCCCCCCTGTCCTTCACCATTTGCAGTTTTCTCCAAAATTTGTTGTTTCTTCACTTTTTGTGTTCGCTGCATATATCCGCCCATTTCCTGGAGGCAACACCTCAACACCAAGAACCTCGCTGCACGCATCTCTGCTACATGGAGAGTGCTCTTTCTCTTGGGGGAGGAGAGCAAACAAAGGAAACCCTGTGTCGGAGCAATGTGCTTGGAAACCGAGGTCCTCCAGCAAATGGTACGTTACAGATAAAAGCAGCAAAGGTTTTGCTTCAACCACATACAGAACTTGGCTTCAGAGAGCCCAGACGTACGGTTAGGCAATTGCAAATGACTGCTGCTGGGGTCTGGGGCACTACTGCTTCTCAGCTGAGCAGCGGTACCAGACCCACAGCCATCCTGCAAGCCACGGTACATCCTATATACATAAATAAGATAATTCCTATAATTACAGTTTATTTCTATGAGACTTACCAGAATGCAATATCTTGCAAACCCATTGCTCTCATTAATACCTTGAGCTTCTTTTTCTCTCTCATAACTTTCACTGTTAAAAAGTACATATATGGGGAGAAGCACAATATAATGTAAATAATGAACCAAATATAATCCAGTTTATAGACGGGCTTGATCAAGGGTGATGTCAGACGAACGCCGCTAATTGACCTCATCTCTTCCCAGACAGAATGGTTTGTTTTCGTCTAAAGAAAAGAAATCAGCCATTAATTTGATTTTCTGTAATGAAACAGCCAACATCAGAACAAACAGGTTTTCATAAACATTAAAATTATTGGTTTGTCAATAACAATGTTACATTTATAAGTGGCAAATAACCTCAATGTTTAGTATCCTTTTCTATTGCCTTGTCATAAACACTGCCTTCAGCCATCGGAATGATCTATCCTCCTTTTAACTTTTGAATCACATTATGTACTTAAAAAACTTAATGATCACAGAAAATGATCTGGGTTTGGGTTTTGGTTTGCCTTTTTTTTCTTTTTTTTGGGTTGGTTGTTTTTTTAAGTTTACGCGTAACTCTGGAAAGAACAGAAAACGTATTTTCCATCGTGATCGTACTTCTATGACCGCTGCATCAATGCTGGACTGCACGGATAGGAAACCCGCATACCAGTACAGAGGGACTTTGCAGTTACTTGATGAAAAATTGGCACAGGTATCTGTGGGAAAGAAAAAAAATGAAGAATTTGATCTATGTATTTCCATATATGTGTGTATACATGCTTATGCACATGTGAGGGATTGAAAATGTGTTTGAGTTAAGAGAGGAAACCAAGGTTTAGTTTTACTCAGCCTTTTTCTTGGAGCAGCCACTTTTCTCCAAGAATAACGTGGCACTGGGAGTTGGTGGCTTCGGCTCCATGGGCCACCTGATGTGGCACCAACCCTGTCACCACAGCGCAGAAGGGCTGGCCCTTAATTAGTGCACACACACAACGCTCATTTTCAGGGTATGATTTGACATGGTGAGACACAGAAGGGAGAGGGACAACAAGGGCTGTGGATAACCTGTATGTGTCCTTAAATTTTTTTTCCCTGACATTTGTTTCCTTCTGAGTGAACAAAACCTAAAATTCTAATTAATATATTTCCTGAAGCTTTTAGCACAAAAACCCTTGATCCCTTCTTAGTGGCATGGCACTACAGAGATCCAGCTAAGCATTTTTTTAATGTAAAATCAAGTTCTTTCGCATGATTTATTTTGTTACCAATGTGCTCAAAGTCATCATTTGGGGATATCACACTGTAGCTTCGAAATCTGAGGCGGTAGGAGAAGTCATCCTTAAAAACAACACCAATAACGTCTTCCTCCAAAATTCCTCGTGTTTCCAGTCTTGTCTCATTTTCTACCTCTTCTATTATTACACCTGCCATTAAAAAAAAGAAGAAAAAAAAGAATAAAACCATGACAGCTGAAACTTTGATTAGTTATGGAACAACATGACGATGTGCACCAGCCACCATTTGTATCCTCAAAAAATTGTGTTATCCAAATCCTTTTCTCCCCCCCACCACGATGAAGACCGAGGTGCCACCGCACTGGGGTGCGTCCAGGCACTGCAGCTCCAAGGATTTAAGAACAGCCTTACCCGTCATTGCAGAACGCGAAGCCACTTTGCTCATTATTCGCCTGGTGGTGTTGGTTACAGGTGTGTATGCGAGTGTAACTCCTGTAGCGTTAAAGGCAGGGTCGTCTAATCGTCCGAGGAACTCGTAAGGGATTTCTTGCCGTGGATAGTGGAATATCATAGTTGATGACATTTGTATTATTAAGAGAAAGACCACCAGTGTAATCCATTCCTAGATGAAAGGAAGGAAGGGTAAAGGTGAGTGGCAGCAGAGTGGCTTGGAGGCTGGGTGGTACTGAAAGCGTCTTCAAGGACCTTGCTCATCCAGATCTCTGATCTGGCGCTACGGTCCGGCTCCTCCGGCCCTGAATGCCTTCTTTCTGTAAATGAGGAAGAGCTATTTCACAGGTGTAATAATTTGAAAACATGAGGAATGTTCCAAGTGAAAAAGATGTTTTCTTAGTACCAGAGCCAGCGAGGTCCGCTGATAATTTTACAGCGGTAACCATGAATTGGACATTGTGTTCTTCTGGACGGTGCAGAAATGGGATCAACAACCAAAGGCAACAAACCAGCTTTGTAACAAGCCCTTATTATGCCGGGACATTGTAGTGTGACGGGAAGAAGCGGAACTGCTGACATTTTCCAGAGAACCACATTACCAGCTGAGGCTTCTCATATATCACCTAGTATAAAACAATGCAATGTAAAAATATTTTGTAGTGGAAATCCTAACTTCCCTTCGGGAGAACCAATACTTGCCTGAAAGCTCTCTGTCTTCATCCTCCACACCAGAAGAATGTTTTTCCATAGGAGAGCACGCGTTTGCTGAAATATTTTTGAGGCTGTCTTGAATATCCCCTGCATTTTCCCAGCTAGGATGAGAAAGAAAGTGATATCTGTTAGAATATAATAAATCATTGGGAATTAATATATTTACTCAGGCAAATGTGACTTCAGAGGAAGCCAATAACATGCCAAAGGCTAAGAGCTTTTCTCCATTTTACAATTTGGACAACCAAGGAGAGGTTCAAAGGAGATAGTCTAAGATCACGCAAGGGAACAGAGAGTTGGGTTCGACTCAGCTGCCTCTTCCGCATGCACAGATTCATCACTCTTCATCCCAGAGAGGCATTCAGATGGCTGTAGTTTGATTCTTCATCTAAATAAAATTAACAAAGGAAAAGCCAGTCTGTCCTCTACCAGAAACGTGAGACTACTGAATGGCATATAGAAGAAAGAAGATATAAATTCTAATTTTATTTTTTATGCAGCTATTCAAAATACTTAAAACAAACATGATCTGCAGCAGCTCCTGAGTGCAGTAGCTCTGGTTTACGTTGCACATACAGCTGAGCCTTGGATTCTGCATTCCTTGCAACGAATTTATCTCTCAACTTAGACACGCAGTTTGCTGGTAAACACTGCTCGTCGGCTCTAGACCCTACAACCTCCACACAGCATACATGCCTTTTCCCTGCATCTACGGGGGCAAGGCAGCTGCCGCCCAGGAAGTGGTTAGATGCTAGAAGTAGCCTAAAAGAGATGCTGCCAATGTCTCCCTTAAGCAGACTGGTAAGAGACCAATTTCTCATGTTTTCACCCAAATGCTAATGTAATGAGCTATAACTCCAGTATAGCTAGAGCAGGGCAGCATTAGAACACCAAAGCGCTTCTTGATATCCTCCTAAGTACTGAGCGGGGGGTATTCATTAGGGAATATTTTTATGAGGAATATTTATTTCAGCTCCAACTTCGATCATATGGCCAAGCAGCAAATATCCCACGCAAGAACAACAGCAATTTCAGAATGACTGGTTTCATGACCTTCCCGGAAGGAGAGCAGAGGAGGAAACCTCAGAACATGTTTTTGTATTTTAATCCTTTAAAATGGCTGAAACAAAGAAATCAAAGCAACCTCAAACGCATTGTGCTCTTTTCCCCTTGGACGTCGTTTCCTGATTTCACAGATTGGGCAGCTGGAGTTAATAAATGGTTCTACTACTCTGTTCCCTTCATTGTTGGTTTTTGGAAGAACTAAATATTTGCGTACTCCAGAGGTGATGGATCCAGAATTCCCGTTTACCCTCTGACTGTTAGCACAAGGCTTATCTCCTCGGTGCTCTGCTCTCCCTACCTGGGGCTTTCTCCTGTGGTTCCCCATTGCAGCCTACAACAAGGCAATTAGGATGGGATTTCTAGGAATTGCTGCTTTTTTTGACCAGGCCTGGATTTCAGTCGTTGTGAACTGAAAGTATCAGCCCAGCCCAGGATGTTGGGGCAGTGAACGAAGGTTCACACTGGAGTATTTGGATAACACGGAAAACATGACGGTCTTGCAAAAGTGGCACTGAATCTCTACAGGCGTAAACTCGCTTCATTAAAAAAAGAGACAAAGCAAATCTAAAACTTTTCTAAAAATCTCAACTGATTTTCTACAAGTTTGGATCTCGTTTTTCCCTTTGGAGCAAGAAGCACATACCCCTGGAAGCTGAAATACAAACACAGAACGTTAAACAAACGATGCTGCCTACAAATGCTGCATGAACTTCATCAGGAAGAATTTCAATTTGAATTAGATACCAATTGACACAAAATGTGAGCAGGAAAGATGCCTCTACAAGAACTGAGATTCAAACCTGCAGACTCAGAAGACAAAAATAAACATCAGGAATGTATTTGGAGGCAACAGTGTTTGAGAAGCCTTAAACCAGTAAGAGCATCACTTGTAAAACTGGGTGTCTCTGGGAGCATTTCCCTTCAGGGCACTCAGTAAGGGCACCCAAACTTCTTGCTCTCCAGGAACACATGCCTCAGGCATTGCAATAACTTTTACCGGATTCCTGTGCTACACCAAAGGTTGTCTCAGGAAGGCATGTCCCATATAACCATTTATTTACTGTCTCGGGGATTTTCCGTTTGGCACCTCCTCAGACTTTTTTTCCCCTCTAACAAAAATTTAACAAAGCATATCGTGACTAACTCCAAAAAGCAAGTTGCTCTTCAGGAGCACTGGCAGGAACCTCTGGATGCTGGCTATAAAAGCAATGAGCGACGCATCTTGAGCTCCCCAGAGGAGCCGCTGGCTTTCCGAGAGCCAATGATTAATCCCTGCCCACGGGGAGCGCAAAGGTGAACGTGCCCTTTCCATACCCTCCTGTTTGCCAGTTATTGCAAACACAGAAAACTGCATCTGGCCCCTATGTACCCGCCTCCACCTCCTCAGAAACATGAGACAGATTTGTACTGACTCTACTCTTAACACATGCTTTTTGAAACAGGTTTTTTTCCCTACTCTCAGTTGAGTAAAACAGCTCTCAGCCTGCCCTGTGTCAAAGTTCAGCATTTTAATCCATACAGAGAAGTGAAATCGGGGGGGGGGGGGGTGTCCCGTGTTTTTAGAAGCATTTATTGGTGACAGCAAGGCTGGAGAAGGGGGAGTGAAGGGAGGGATTGTTAGCTGGGAGGACCCAGCGCTCAACCTGTGGCTGGCTCTTTGCCTAGACCCAAAGTACATCGGCAGCAACAGTCAAAATCCACATGCATGCAGAAAAGCAGAATATTTTTGCTCCTTTACCTCTTAAACATTTTGATGCAAAGTTTAAGCTTTGTCAGAGGACAGAGCTCTTATGCATTGAGCATAACACTATTAAAATAATAAGGAATAAATTAATCACCAAACACAACTCCTGCATGAAAATGCCCTAGGTATAATTTTTCCCTTAACAAAAGAAACATGAAGCTCCTTACCTGATAATGTGTTTTCCATTAGAAATATGTCTCCTTCAGCTCTGAGATGTCTGGGCTCTTCGTCTCTTTGCAGTCCTGGAGAGGGTTCAACGCTGTAGCACAGCCCGATGGCCATGCCCCTCTCCAGCCTGACGTCAGAGTCTGGTCCCAGTGGTGCAAACGCTCTCAGCACTTCTGGAGCAACAGCCGAACTAGGGAGCAATACCTACAACTGCCCGGCCTAGAGCTTGCAGCTATTAACAATGCATTTTGCAGTATTTAACAGGACACGTGCACTATGTGCAATATAACAGCAGGTTTCTACCGGGGTTACAAGTCTGGGGGAGAGCAGCAGCGGGAGAGCTGCGTGCCCAGAGACGGGGAGAACGAGAGCTCCCGACCGGTGGCAAAGCAACCTCATCCCTGCCTGCACTTCTCCGAAGGGAAAACTTCACCAACCTCTCCGCCCCTTGCTCACAGCCCGAGCCAGCAAGCACTCCTTCCTCTGCAGAGGCGAACCCTGCATCCGAGGACCGACAGGATTTTTATTTCTTGTTTCTCTCTTCCCCTGCGTTCTTAATATTTTTTTTTCAGTTTCCACCCTTTTAATTGCTTTTCCGGCAGCTGTCACACAGCTAGGATGAGAATAGAGTTTGATAGGTTTTGGGTTTTTTTAAAAAAATAGGTTTCCAATGGATCTGCATTCAAAACAGGGAGGTGAGGAAATCAGATAAGCCAGGAAATCCAAATGAGCTGGAAGGGTGTGCAGCCACACCATAATTCAAGTAGTTAAAGGAATCTGACTGGCCTGGAACTTCAACAGCTTGAGGACTCTGCATCTGATTTGCAGAGCTGATTAAACACAAAAGCTCTCTGGTTGTTGCTTAACAAAAGGCCGTAGCTCTTCTGCAGCTGCCTATTCACTCATTTTCAAGGAATGAGCTCATTCAGGAGAGGAGCAGAATTTTCCTGCATCACTTCCTATTGGGCAACTAGCGAGAAATGGGGAAGGCTACTCGTAACTGCAAAAAAGCACAGCACAGATGCACTTCACTAAAAAAATAAGTACCTGATACATACCCTCTGCCACACATAGCGTGCTGGTAGTACGTGGCGCAGCACGGAGCCCTGCCGTGCCTGCACGTTACCTACAGAAAACGCATTTTAACATAAAAATGACACCTGCTCCGAGCGCTCCTCGGGGTCCCCCGCCCTGTGCACTGGGCGCTGCTCCGGGCTCTGCCGCTGGAGTGGGACCCCTGTGCAAGGCAACCTGGTGGGGCTTCCCTGAAAAGCAGCTGGACAGTGCAGAGCATCTCAAAATATCATTCATTAAATGCCCAAGCAGTTGCTCCACAGGATTTCTGAGGAGGGGACTCAAGACCAGCCTCAGATCAGCCCTTGCGACTACCAGGAGATGGAGAGGGGCTGAGGATGGAGCCGGCATCCTCTGAGGGGGACACTCAAAGCAATGCATTTCAGGAAAAAGGAGAACTGACAGCTCCGGGCCACTCTCAACAAGGAGCAATTCAGCATGCTAAATTAGGGACTTTATGAAGATCTGTTAAAGGAAGCATTACAAGGGAATGGATTAATTTTACAACTTTAAAAAAAAAGGCATGCTGCCCTTAACGCACCATTGAAGAAAAACCAGCATGAAAACCTTGGAACTTTCACCAAATTCAGATTAAATTTCTTTGGGGTTATCTTCCTCCCCTCTGAGGGGTCCGGGGAGGAGGTGGGCCTCCTCCTCCTCCTCGGCAGCAGGTCACGCTGGGAGCGGGCAGCGCACTTCATCCCTGTAGACCATGGTTTCCTGTTCCAGCTTCAGCCAAACCTCTCACCAGCAGCATTTTGCCACCTCTCGCGCCGGAGCGAGCACCCACCCAGCCACCCAGCGAGTTCGTCTTGGGCACGGGTCCAACCAGAAAAATATTAAGTGGACGAAGATGATTCATCCCTGCAGATGCACGATGCAGCGTGCCAGGAGCGCACAGCTGCCGCGGGGTCACTTCTAGCCCCAAGTTGGGCTAATTAATCTGGCTGCAAAATGTGGCACAGCTGCAGGTGGCCGAATCCCAAGCATTGCAATACTGCAAGTCCCTGGATTCAATTAAAAATACGCAATTACTGCAGCCTGACACCCCCAGGCACGCCAAGAGCCGGGGCCCCCCATGCTCTGCTCAAGTCCCCCAAGCCTGCTCACCTGCACGCCCCGCTGCGCTCCAGGGAACAGCAAAGGCCTTTGAGAACAGTCCCCTTATTTCTAACACAGCAAAACACACGCATGATAGCGACACAGGCATTTAACAATCCAATCCATCTTTATTTTGGTAGTACTTCCTGCTGGAAAAGGAAAAACCTTGACTGTATTCGTAAAGTGGTAAAAGACACGACAGGTGTATAAAATCAACTGCAAACGATGCGAAGTGCCTGAAGGCACCGTCAGGAAGAGCGTTACAAATGTGTCACCTTTAGACCCGACACCTTCTGTTCCTGCTAACAGAGTACTGGATGTTGGCTACATAATAGACTTCACTCGCTATACAGAGATATTTTTTAATAAGGGCTTTTCTTGATAATGTAAACAAAATCAGGCACATTAAATTCCTCCATAGAAAAATAAAACCTTATAATAACACCACAAAGTAAACGCATCTTCCAGGTTTTGGATATATTAACTATTTCTCACAACAACCCTGGAAGGTAACTCAAACTATTATACTTAGGAACAGTGACACAACCTGAACTCGATTTGCCCCAAGCTGGATTTGTCAGCCCAAATCCAGCTGCCTCGACTCCGTTTTATCTCCTGCAGCACAAACGGGGTGTCTGTATTGTATGGCTGGGATTTGGCATGTCACTGCTAACAGCTGAACAAAGGGACTTAAGATGGCAGGAAAAAAACTCTCACATTTCCAGGGGATTCTCTCGTTTAATTTTGCATGTGCTTTTCCCTATTCTGGCAATTACAGGCATGGTATGACACTTTGAAAGACTTCTGGTTACAACACATTCTGATTACAGTGATGTTTTGGGGTGGCATCTTACGCCACGTTGACACATGATGTCACCACGCCAAAAAGATCCTACCCAAATATGCAGCTAATGAGCCAAAGTCTTTGTACGTGTAGCTGCATAAACAGTGTGCCACCGCCAACCGCGTTTCTCCAGGATAAAGAAGAAAAGCATCAAGCTGAGCAAATCTAGGTGCTAATGAAAGTTTTCATACGATCCATTTGAAACATTAGAAAATAAGAAACTATTTGAAATCGGGTGATGTTGTCCAGACAGTATCAAACTACTTTACAGACTATTAACTCTGTCTATGAGTTAAAGAATAAAATGAAGACACCAAGGCCAAGAGGTCACAACTGTACTTTCACAAGGTCACGTGGAAAGAGCGTGCTGTACACTGCTGGAGAGACGTGCAGGTGACACTCGGCTGAAAAAACCATTTACAAAAAGAGATGGAAGTAAGAAGCGTGGGATTTGGAGAAGACGCGCTTAGCTCATACGTACAGACATGGGAAGGCATCGCGAGACAGAATTCTGGGTCCCACCTTTGCTCCAAATAGAGGAAAACGCACAGAGATACCGGCCAGCAGCAGAGATGCAGCTGGGGGCAACGGGCTGGGGGTTCTCAGGGGATAAATGAAAAGCTGCATAAACAAAAGAGCTCAATTTGCATCATTTTTCTTTTCTTCCAGGGAAACTTCAGCTTCCTGAAAGGTTGCTACCGGAGCTGCAGTTTAGAGGCTGGAGCTGCAATCCTGTTCTTTACCTCTGTTTTGTTTCCAGCACAAGAGTTGGGCATATGCAAGTACCACGGCTCAGGGCTCATCGAAACGGGCAGGTTCGCAGTCTGCGCTCCTGACTGCAGCTCTTGGGCTCAAATTTTAACTACAAAACAAAATTTGTATCTTTATTTGCAATCTACAAGTACAAAAGAGGAAATAAAAGTTGTACATAAAGAGTTCACATCTCCCCATAGTAGAGTAAGAAACTAATGAAACCAGATTTTGGCTCAATGCGATGATAAACTATCATCACGCATATAACATATATTATTGCCTGATAATTACAGTTAGGACACAGAACTCCACCTTAACCCACAGTTTTTTGAGTTTTCACAGCAAAACAAAGGTCTTTTCTAACTTTAACGTGAAGATATATAATGGATATGACTTATGAAGCCCGTGTTTTGACATAAATGCATCTCTATCTCTATATTTGTTCATTGCACAACACAATGAACTGATAGCGATCTTTAATTTCACCTTATAAAACTAAAAAAGTGATGATAGTTTAGTGTAGAAAAAACAAAAAAAAATACATTTTCAACATACATGTGTCATACCTTGGGATAAAGGATCACATATTCTGCTCCTCTCAGTGCTTCTATGCAAGCCAAAGGCACCGTTCCTACTGATGAGGCTGTGAATGTGGATCTTTCTTTTTTTTGATTTACAAAGGCAAATGAAAAATTGCCAGGCCAGGACAAAGCGATCGTTCCTGTGCTGAGCACGCTACTGCATTACTGCTCTCACAACAAAGATGGATTAGGAAACGCTGTTGTGTGTAAATATGATTTAGCTGTCAAGAAAAATGAAAATAGCTAAAAAGGACTGTGTCTATAAACAGCTGGCAGGATATACGTTGTTACACCCAGCCAAAGAATTAGACTGTTTTTAACGAAGGTGAGAAATACTTACATCTCTGCAAATGCTGTCACTACAGTTACGTCTTTGTACTTTTACCCAAGCTGGGGAAAGAAAGCATCCACTTGTGTACACCCCCTTTAACTTTACAGGGCATGCATTACGAACACCAGCGCCACCCAGAGCGGCACCGGGAGTGAGCACATCTGCCAGCTTGCAGGAGGAAGGAATGTGTCAACAAGTGCCATATTACGTCTGTAAATGAACATTTTCACATCGGTTGGATACCAAGCTAAGCTCGCAGTGTAATTCAAGACCCTTTTTGCAGTGAATACAGTTACTTTGGAGTGGTTTTTTCCCCTCTTCTAAGCGGGTGCATCTTCTACGCATAAGCAGGGACGGATCAGCCGGTGGGGGAGCAGGACCTTGCAGGGACACGTGTCTGCGCAGCACCTCATCAGGCAGGCAGCAACGCCCAACCGAGGGCACGGGGCAAGGCGAGGCCCTGCGAACCAGCGAGTGGGTCCCATGGGGCAGGATGCTCCAGGGGCAACTGGTTTTGCTCCAGTGCACGATTCCCAGTAAGCACAGGCCAACCTCAGGCAGCCAGCCCCGATGCGGGCACAGCACGGCCGAGGGAGGAGGTCAGGCAGGTGCCCCTGCACAAGCAACCAACACCAGGGTGACCAACTGTCGTGGCAGCATCTTCTCGCTCAACGCAAACCAGGAAAAGTGAGGGGAGAAGGAATTTCAGAGCAGCCAGAGTAACGGTGGGGATGCTCACTGCTTCCACTGCTATTGCGGCGTTATTCCTAAGGCCAGGACGGTGGAAAAGGGTCAGTGCTTCCAAATACGATTTTCCTCGTCCGTCCCAGCTCCGATGTTTTCCACACACACGCCCCGACGTGTGCACGGAGGATCATCGCTTGCTCAGACCACGAGGTGCCGAGCAGACCCGGACCACGAGGAGCTCAGAAAACGACTCTGTCCTCCTGCGTCCTCTCCCACCACAGGGTGCTGTTCAGGGTGCCAAAGCTGCTGTCCTCCTCCTCCTGCTCTTTGGCAAGCTCCACAAAAACCTGGAACAGACAAGGAAGGATGTGAACACACCATGCTCTCCTTGCAGGAACTTTCTCAGTCACAAATACAATTCTTGGTAAAAATCTCAGATATGGAATCATAGAATTGTTTTGGTTGGAAAAGACCGTTAGGTGTATTGCTTCACCTCCGAGTAGGAAGTTTTTAGTATTTTTGGTTTTTTTCTCCTTGCTTCTCTTTTCTCCTGCCTCATTTCAAGAGCACAATGAAGAGGAAGTTGAACCAAATACCCACTGAAGGACATTTATTGTCAGCAATAACTAATCCAGAATAAGCAATAATAAGCCTCAGCTTCACCCTCCTTGCAGGAACAAACAGCAATGCCCGCTTCTGAATAAATCACGAGTGGCATTTCCATTACCATCACAAATTTATTTTGCTCCAGTCACTGCACTTGGTGTGTCTTGTTTTAAAAAGGAAGAAAAAAATGGGGACGACGAGAGCAAGGGAACGGACACCCTCAAGTCACTTCGGAAAAGGGGACTTGACTTCCCCAGAAACGCCTGGTCAGGCAACAGCAGAGCGGCCCCGGCTGCCTGAAAGCCGGGCCTGGGGGACAGCGTGCCTGTGCAGGGCTCATCTGCCCCTCCACCCACTACAGCTTGTCCAGACTGGATGCACGTCGCCGAGACGGCAGGGGGAAAGCGAGCCCACCCCGGACGCCTGCGGAAAGCCCGTTAAAACACATGCAACACCTTGGACTGACAGGGTTTACTTCCATGAAACATAATTTGCTTTAACATACCTGTTCCAGTGTTGCCTGAGAAAAGCTGTACTCCTCGATGTTAAAGGCATGTTTTACTGTTGGAAGAATTAATGAGAGAGCGTATTTAGGGATACTTCACTATCTGACACAACTGGATTTAAAGCATTTTAAGCTGGTACAAGTGCTTACTCTTGATTTCATAAGAAACAGAGCTGGGGAATGAAATAAATTTGGCACAGAAATGCCGACGTGCCACTGCATGGCAAACGTGTCAGTTATGGGAGACAAAATGATTTCTGTATGTGATGCGAGGCAAGTGCATGATTACCTTCTTCCAGCTTGGAAAAAGAATGTGAAAGTGACTGTACATCTTCTTTAGGAATTTTATATGCCAAAATAGAAGCAAAACTGGAAGAAAGAAACAAAGCAAATTTAACTTCAGGTAAAGTTATTCAAAGCAAAAACATTAATATCCAAGTGAATGGATTTAAACTCAATTCCTGAAGGTTACTCCAGGCAGTTTGACTAGTCATCATCATGTAAGACAACAGGAACAGTGCAGTTCCAGGAGGTCAGCTGGTGATGCTGGTGCATCAGCTGAGACCCACCTGAGACTGCTCTATGATTTATATGCTCTTCAGCTATGATTCAACCATTTATATTCTGCCTATAAACTCATGAAAGAAAAACTGCTGCCAGGAGTCCCAAAGTTATGAGGCTCTGCCTTCCAAACGAACTCAGAGGGAGGTCACAGGATCCCTTGGGATTCTGCATGATCCAGCGGTTCCTGCAAGC
The DNA here is from genome assembly GCF_963921805.1 of Phalacrocorax carbo. Taxonomy (NCBI): domain Eukaryota; kingdom Metazoa; phylum Chordata; class Aves; order Suliformes; family Phalacrocoracidae; genus Phalacrocorax; species Phalacrocorax carbo. The sequence continues at coordinate 6,957,115 of NC_087528.1, forward strand.
CAGACTCCAAGACAGGGAACTGCTCTACCCCACACGTTTGCTTCTGAAAAATAAACTGTCCTCCAAGTCCTCCGCACCGAGGAATGCTCCTTACACAACGCCTGTAGCGCCTGTTTTGGAGAGTCTCAGCCGTGGCCACCAAGCCAGGCCCTCAAGTTCATATGGCGCAAACTCAAAGCTGTGGGGGAAAACCAACCAACCCACGCTCAAACTTTGCGGGACTCCCCGAAAATGTTCATGCATTTCTAGATAAGCGCCAGTGACTCAGTGACTCATATTTTAACCCCCACTTCCTGGGGGGGGGGTGTGTGGGGGCTGGCCGAGGAGGAAGCCTCCAAGCAACAGCTATGCAGAAATTGTGTTTTGCTTCCTCTGTGCCAAACATCTGCACGCAGGGCTCACGGCCACCACCCTGGCAGCTTTTGCTGCCCTGCAGAATGCTTCCTCTTTTATTTTTTAAGCTATGTGTAAATATTTTTTGGAAATTTTAGTATCGTGGCACTGCTTACTCAGTGCCAAGGAGCTGCTGAGAAATCAGGGGCTTGTATTAATATCAGTATTTTCTTAAAGTTTACCTTTCCTGACGATTCGCGTTGGGGAAGATGTACAAAATCTGGCTCTGCAGATACTCCACCTGCTGTACATCTGCTGTTTCTTTTAATTTCATTTCCAGGAAGTATCCTCTGCCAAACTTACTCTTCAGGTGTTGGACAGTACCTATACACCTACCAATTGCAGAGAGAAAATAGTTGCACATGTTACACTGCACTTAAGCAGCCGCCTAACTCCCAACAGACCCTTTTTGCATTTTAGGTTTAATTTTTCTCCAAGTTTAAGGTGCAAAAAACTGTCTACCTATATTTTCAAAGAAATATATTCTAGTTGGCAGGTGTCCGACCCTCCCTGCCCGCAGGGGAGGGCTCCGGTGGTACCTGAGCTGCCCGGACACCAAGATGGCCACGCGGTCACAGACAGCGTCCGCCTCCTCCATGTAGTGGGTGGTCAGGATAGCTGCTCTCTCCTTATTCTTAAATGCTGCTCGAATTGCCCGCCTGCAAAACATAACCAGAAAACCCCCCAAATAAAACGTCTGGCACGTCACAGTAAATCTGGGGTTAGTAGGTGAAGATGACTGCGATGGTCAGACACAAAACCTTTATTCTATGGACCAATACTACTCCCACAGCAACAATTAACACCTGATTTTTTTCACAAAGATGACTTAAATTTCATACTCCTTACATTTCAAGATGCCTTTTGACTTTCAATCTTTTAACCTCCTATTCTGGGAGAGGACACAGACGAAGTGCACCTGGCACTAAGGCAGCGTTGATTCCCCGCGTCTATGTCTCTCCCTAGTGTTAACAGGGATAATGCACACATAAAATCGGACAAATCCCCCAGGAGAAACGAGCCTGTGGCAAACGTAGCCCCGGCGGCACTCACCACATGTGCTGCTTGGCTTTTGGATCCATCCCGGTCGACGGTTCATCCAAAAGCGTGACCCGTGGGTTGCCCAGCATACTCAGCGCAAAGCACAGCTGGGAGGAAGGCAAAGGGAAAGGGTAAGGACACAACGGCTGCTGGAGGCACCCAACGCGGCGGCTCGAAAAGCTCCCCATACCTTGCGTTTCAGCCCTACGCCCAGCTTCTTCGTTGTCTTCTGCAGGTGGTCTTTTAAATCCAGGGCACTTGCGATGCTGCGGAAGGGGGAGGACCACATGTGAAAAGCTGAGAGGGTGATGGTTTGGCTTCCCCCTCATCACACAGTAAGCAGTCTCATTTGAAGAACTCGGTTACAAATATCTGTATATATTTGTATATGAAGTATAAGACAAGCAGAGGAACAAGCAGAATTGGAGCTGGGCACTTCCATACAAAAGCACCTGCCTCGTGTCCTAGAGGAGCCCAGGGTGACAACTTAGAAACAGCTCCAAGCCCTGGACACCCCGTCCTTGAAGCATCTGCAAAGTTCATCGTTCGCACTTTGTATCTTTAGAACAAAACAAAAAAAAACCCAAAACAAAACAAAAACCAAAAGAAGCCAACAAAAAGCACACCAAAAACCAAACCAAATATCAAAATATTAGTTGAATTTTGTGTGGCTGAATCTATCTCCTAACCTACAAATTAAAATTTGCTGAATTTGTTGAAAAGATCCAATCAAACTTAAATAAAAAAAAAGACTGTGTTAAGGAAAGTGGGAAAAAAATGCTAAGAAAAATATAGCTAAACCTTAAAATATTTCTGTAATAAACTACTTACCGTTTTACGACTTCCTTAACATCAGACTGACTCATTCCTTTGATAGCGCCATAAATTTCAAAGTGTTCCTGCAATGTAATATCTGGCCAAAGCGGATTCGTTTGAGGGCAGTACCCCACAAATTTCACCGACTCATCTTCGCTGTTCAGGCCGAAAGAATAATCTCCCATCAGAACCTGCGAGGAAAATGTATAGCCCTTACTCAGTAATATTAAAGTTACAGACCTGTTTTTGTAAAGTTTTATCAAAAAACACTTGGGATTGCTTGCAATAATAATAATAAAAATTTAACACAGACTCGTTTTCTATTTAGTTTGTAGCATGTAACGTACCTGCCCGCTGGTTGGCTCAACCTCTCCAACGAGCATATTAATTAACGTGCTTTTCCCAGCTCCGTTGGGTCCTAACAAACCCAGTATTTCTCCTAAAGAAAGGATGACACAAAACATTGCCCATGAGGTCAGATAAATGGATTCAAGAGTTGGTTTCGTAAATAAAACAGCTCAACAGCGAGTAATTGAACGCCAACCTTTTTTTACACAGAGGGAAACATGTTTTGTTGCCACTTTCTTTATTTTTCTCCCAAGAAGAAATTCCTTTCTTTCATCAAACTCTTTGTGCAAGCTGCTGACCAGGATTGCTGGCATCTAGCAGAGAAGAGAGAAGTGGCTGCAGATCCCAGCAGCTCTGGGAAACATCTGAACTTGGGTTCTGGGTAGTGCCCATGAGCGGATGGCGTTACCTCCTCGCTTTTGGGGCCGCTCAGTATCTCTTGGACTCGCAGCCTCTCCGCCTTCACGTCTTCATCTTCGTTCTCATCATGCGGGACGTCTGGGAGCTTCCAGGTTTTGGCTTTTGTAAAACATCTTCTAAGGGGAAGAAAACAACATGATGCCTCTGCTCGGCTTTCAGTCGGGATTTGCTCACTGCTCTGATGCGGGAAGCGATTTGTGTTTGCTGAACCCAGGAGTAATCATTTATGCAGCACATCTGAGAAGCCCCGAAAGAGCAGAAAGAACTGTCAAGATTAGAACTACGTCATCTTTATGCTGAGCTCTTTGTTGGGGTACGGCATCTCCAGCCACGCAATGGGAGAGGAAGTGCTCCTGTTTTTATATAGGGGACATCCTTACAAAATGCCTGATGTTGCACTGATATAACTTAAAAGGAAGTGTTAAAAAAAAAACCCCAACTATTTCTGCACTTTATTAACCTAATTTCAGACAACTGAAGTTAGGAGAACAAATTCTTGAGACACTTGGGATGGGATATAACCACAGGTATGTTATTTTCTGCAATATCCCCCCTAGCGATACACTGCACACTCCAGTTTAATTACCAACATTGTTTCCGAAAATGGCTTCTTTAGACTATTACTTTTGGAAAGTCTATTGAACAGACACACCTGAAAAATGGATCCTCTCTAACTGTCCTCCCTCCATTCTTCAGCTCGAAACATCGCAGTAAGAACAGCCACACCACGCACTGCAAATAGGGCTACAACAAATACAGTTCTGGTTACTCAGAGCGCTGCCAGCCCTCCAAGGCTGGTGATCCTGCAGGTGAGCCTACACATGATCCCACCAGTGCAATGAGTGACAGGAAGCACCAGCTCTTCACCACCCCAGAAACGCTGATGTTTCCGAGAAGATGAAATACATCATTAGATGCTGCTCGGTGGGTCGATGCTGAGGACACACAGCCAAAGTCTGCTTAGAGCTAATGGCAATTATTTGGTTTTTGGAGAGAGAAGAGACTGTCCCTTGCTCTGGAGTTCTTGCTCCATCAGCACGGACTCCCATAATCATCAGGATTAATATCGGCACTGTTAGTGAGACTACTGAAGGAGCAGATGTTGAGCTGGTGGGCGCAGCAGCTTTTACTGATGCTGTTCATGCTGCAACAGGTTGCAAAGCTGCAGGCTCCAGCGAGGCTGATCATTAGATCCAATCCTCATTAACAGAGATGCCTGAACAGAAGGGGCCTCCCAGCAGGAGTCAGCAATCCTCTACAGCAAATATGGTAAATAATCAAATAACCATGCTTACAGCTATAACTGCTACCAGGAGCCGGTCCCAGGGGTCGTAGTACCCTCCATCCTTTCGCTTGCCTTTCCACGAGACCTGACAATGCAAAAAAATACATTCAGGTAAATAATCACCTCCCAGAAACTGCATATTCTGTATCGCAGTTTAGTCTCAAATCAGCCATTTAAACTGCGTGGCTCAAGCCCTTTCTGGGCTCTGCAGAGACCCTGCTTGCATGAGCCTGACACCAATAAACCTCCATCAGAGTCCCTGGGGCTGCTCCCAGTTTAAAGCCACCGACTCCCAAGTAACCCATCTCCCATCACTGAGTTTGCCCAGTCCACACGCTGAGAAACACACGGTTTTCCTCTAGATATTTAATGGACAACTTGTTTCTTCACTCATTTTAGAACTGCAACACTTTCCTTACAGGAAAAAGGTGATTCTTCACCAGCAGTTGCTACTCTTCAGGTGTTAAATGGCTATGGATATTCCAGCACTAGGCAGCCAACTGCTGTCTCGTTCTCATTAAAGACGCCCACCCAACGCCAGCCATCTACAAAAGCTCTGGAGAGGATCTTCTGTGCCCTCTTACCTTTATAAAACAAATCAGACAGCCAATAAGGGGATAAATAGGAATGAAGATGGAGAAGACGTAATGCAGGATGGTGGTTACCAGGTAATAGTCCAGAAAAAAGGCCACTTCAGTGACAACCGTGCAGAGCAAGGCTGTCTGTACAAAAGAAAAGGGAGAAAAAAGTCCATTTTTATTCAGTTCAGGCCCTCTAAGCCTAAGTTATCTAATCTGAGGCACATTTTTTAAAGCTTTTGGGATTTAGGATATGACAGTAATACATCAGTAAATGTTTCAAGTTTCTTGGCATTAAGGACACACAGTTAAATAAAATAACTGGGAAGCCTGTTGTGGCTTTGGAGATAACCAATCTTCCCAGCTAACCGAACTCAAGGTGAAGTTACTCACCACTGAAAATATAAATGACCAAAATTCTTTTGTGTTCTGGACTTTTTTAAACGTGAAGGAGACCACGTAAGTGAAGAGCACGACTGACGGGACATAACCAATCAGGCAGAATATCTGCAAAGACAGGAAAGGTTTCTCAGGAAATCTATGGCAAGGACCCAGGGGGGAATTTTTTGTATAAGGATCAACTGGCATTACTTTAGTGTGCTACATAACTCTGGGTTCATTTTTGTCACTTAATTTGACATGTTTTGCTGCCTCGGTACATACAGCATATAAAGACACAAATAAAGGAGTTCATGGGTAGGCAGGAACCTCACTCTCTCTGTTTCCTTTAAACTATTTCCCATTTTTTTGTAACACTGGCTCTCATAAAAGTTGACCTGAAGATTCTGGCAAATATTAGGAATTCCATCCTTCAGCCTTAGCATTTTTGCAGAAATTAGAACAAGGGTAGATGCCCTGGTAGATAAGTAGCCCTGCAGCACAACGGTCACATCTCAAGCCTGATTAACCCAGAGCTGCTCCGAAAGCAGCTAGGGAAATCTGATTCTTTTCAATTACAGCCAATATCTCAGGAAAGCCCGCTCTGAATATAAAAGACATGAAGATTTGTAGTCTCTTCAATTCAATCATACGCTGCAACTCATTGCGGAGCTGGTCTGCGTTCAAAGTCACCGTAACCTTGTCATCAGCAGCACGCCGATCAAAGGGAGCAGCTAGCAATCGGCGGCAAAGAGCACAAAGCAGACTGAGCAAGCGGGGAGAAGAAGGACGGAGCATTTCCTTGGAAGATCCTGGTATTTTAAAGCTCCATTTTATTCCAGTTCTGAATGAAATTCCAAAACCTGAGCATTTTTCCCCATGAAAAGCAGTACTGTTTTGCCGTTGGTGCAGCCTGACTGGTGCCTCCGCACCAGCAGCCTTAATTAGGCATCGTCCCTGTATCTCAGTTGGAAAAATCTGCTGAACCACCTAATAAAAATAAACACTGGTGGAAAATAACATAACCATGCTCTCACATCCCCGTCTGTGCTCTGGTCCCCACCGCACTCACCACAGCGAGGAACTTGCCAACGTAGAAATAAACGCCGTAGTGAAAGGCAAAGAGGCTGCCTATCATCAGGACAAGGATGGAGAAAAACAGCGGGAGGTCGATGACAGCTTGCCCAGTCCAGTAAGCAGAGGGATAAAGCCCCGCTATCTTCAGCTGTGTGTATGCTTTGATCTGCAACAGGAAAAGGAAATGCATGGTTAAATGTTAATTAAAATTAACACCATGTTAATCTGCCTCGTGTGTGAGCAGGATCTTGTTTTTCCCTCCAATACGCTGCTTTTACGCTGACGTGGTATCGCTGCGTCACCCAGTTACTGCTGATTTTAGCTGCCAAAGCAGCAAAAAGCATTTCCACAGAAAGCAAAGCTTCTCCCAGATCTGCTCTACCCCAGGCAGCAAACAGCAGTCACATCCATACTGCCCCTCACGGCAAAAGACCCTATTTAAAACACCCCTTAAGGTTTTCCCAAAATCCCAAGGTTTTCTAGTTCTTGTGCGGTCTATGAGCCCACATCTGGGAGTTTACCTTATGGTTTTCTGCATTGTCCATGGCAAAATAGGGTGGCATTCCAGTAATAATGATTCCCAGTAACACAGCTTCAAAATAAATCTCTAGTCTGAAAATTGTGTCTGGAAGATTCTGAAATATAAATCACATTTCAATACCAGAATGTGGGTGACCAAAACCACGCATTTAGAACTGGAACATGACCGTAAGTGCTAAAACATATATTCTGTCTATCTCAAGATCGTCTGAGCCACAGCATGAAGTAAAACACCCATGGAAGTTTTTGGAGAACTTATAGGAGCATCTAATAAGCTCCTAGAGCATTTACCTCCTGCGGCAGCTCCTCTCGTCTCCTCACCGGAGGCCGCAGACCTGCAGCATCCCCATGCTCCGCCTCCAAGAACTGCAGGTAACCCGTAGCAGACCCGTAACAAATTCCCAGCAGCACATCCCCCCTCCAAACCACATTTTTCTCCACTTCCACAAGCTGCAGAACAAAATCCCAGCACCTTTCAAGCCCTCTTCAACTCTGCAAAGGTCCATACCGCCAAGGACTTAACAGGCTTTGGCTACTGGGTCCAGTCCTTCCCGATGGTGCTCTGCAGAGCACAGCCCCTGGTGCTGCAGACACTCCCAAACAGCTTCTCCCTTCCCCTAGAGCACGTTCCTACGCTCCCCCTCCGACCCCAGGGATGCTTTGCCACCCGCCCTGTGTTTAAGGGTGATTTTTGCCGCGCAGCCCCCGCTGCAGCCGCGGGTGCTGCTCACCTGAATGAAGGGGTTGCTCCAGATTTCGATGCTCTCTGTCACGTTTAAATTGCGCAGAAGTAGATTGCTGACAATATTCATCAAAACTGGCAGGGAATGCACCATGGTACTGTTGAATATGATCGTGAAAACATAGTTCTGGAAAGGAAAGTGTTTGCTGTATTAATTCTTCTGCACGAAGGGTAATATCCTGAGAGGGCTCTCCTATGGGCTTAATTAAACCTGAATATTGGGAAAAGCCTTTGCATAACAGAGTATGCTTTGCAGGAAGCTCTGGGCTGCTCAGGGTGCTTAAAACACGTAACCTAATTCAGGAAAACAGTCATGCTCATAGAGAACAAATTATTTGGAAGAAATTCCCAGTATGTTTTGTGCAACTGTGATGCTATGACAAATGATGCTCCAGACAATTAGTGTCTCAAAAAACAAAACACACAACGACCTGTACTCGTATGTTCTTGCTAACGCATTTAAAAATCAGACAGGCAAAAATCTGCATTAGCTAAGGGCTGCACTGCCACACTAATATTAACAGTTTGCAATGAATAAAAACAGGAACAAGAGACAGAGCTGGCGTATTGCAAAGCATTTCCTTTGTTGGAGATTAAATATGACCCCGATGTTCAAATCTTTCTGACATTCCTTCAGTGACCGTACTGAAATGAATAGCTACAATCCAAGAAACTCCTTTTTCTTTACACATGAGAGCACCACGGAATTATACTTCTGTCAAATGGTATAACTCAGCCAGTATAAGTTTAAAAAAAAATAAATTTTTATGCCAGATCCCTTGTGAAGTAAAATATTTCTCTTGGCTTTTTGTATCCTTGTGGGGAAGAAAGGGGGATGGAAGATTCATTAGCCTCCCATAATTATAATTATGGAAGAACATTTATTTTGATAGTACTTCCATTCTGTTAATACAAGTCCTCTTCGCAGGCCTCTTGTATAAACAATATTATATGGTATTATTTGATTATATGACTCAATACGCGCCTTTCAGGCAAGCGTACAACAAAACCAGCCCCCAACCAGCTGCTTGTCTGCTCTCTGGGATACGGCCGAGCCCGTCTCTCCGTCTTACCTGTCTGGATTCGAGGTCAAACACGTTTAAGGCTGCGCTGTGAGGTGCAGCTGAGACGTAATCACTGTCATTGAACATCTCCAAGAGTATGTTCATGCTTCCAAGAGAGCGGACAATGTCATTGATATCCGATTCTGGGGTAAGACACAGAAAACATCGACTACTCAGCACCATCTTGGAGTATTTAACACAAAATTATTGATGCATTTTCCCACTGACATAATCCTACGATGAAAGATCACTATTTCCTTCCACATGACCACCAAAGAGAGTCCTCCGCTATTTTGGGCAACACGAGTGTTATTTCGGCTTCCCGCTCAGCAGCCTTCAAAGCAGTCAAGAAAATTATTTGGTTGTATTCTCCAGTTAATTTGTGCAAGTCAAATGCAGCAGCGAGGCTGCGGAGGTGCCAACAAGCATCATCAGGATACTCAGAGTTTCAGCTGAACAGAGAGAAATGAACTGGTATTAAGCAGAAATTCCCAATAGCTCAAACGGACGCTCACTTCTAGTGCCCAGATCACTGCTCGCGCTTTTAAAACTTCTTAAGTTGAAACAAAAAGGAATTTTCCAAAATGCTTTGTAGCAGGATTTTAACGTTGATGTATCTAAATGTCTCTCTGGCCAGTTCCTTCATATGGGTCATCTTACGTGTAGCAAGCGCAAGGCTACCAGGCACAGGAGGAGGAGGATCTCTGAGGCAAGCTCTACGGCACAAAGGGTACTCACTCCCTACCATCTCTAGGTACTTGGAAACTCTTCGCTTGGGTTAATTTTGAAGAAAAATTTTGTTCCAAACCCCCAAAGTAGCACACACCATCTTGCCCCACCATGTGAGATGCTACATTTAAAGAGAGAGGTGGAGACAGGAGCTACCCCTGCGGAGCGCTGCTCTCCTACCTGTGGAGTTCTGCAGCAGGAGACGGCTCCTGTACTTGTGAGAGTCCTCTCCGGGCTTCAGCAAGTACAAATCTGGGGAAAGTCTGATTGCAGCTACAGAATTTTTGATTATGTGGTGGATGAAAAACAGTAAAATCTGAACTACAAGAAAAATCAGAAAAAGCAACAACCTGAAAGAAATAAAAGTTTCAGTTTTATTAAAATTCAGCAAAAGCCAACCCAGTTCATGTGCATGTTATTAAAACAGCGTCTCCCTTGCTCCCCAAAAAGCATGCATTCAACAGTAATACTTGTTATTGTTGAAATGTAACTATGGGGAAAAAAATGACTCACATCCTGCCATTTCTCTGGTATCATTCACACAGGTTTTGAGAACTCAGTATACAAGGGAGGAAGCCCCAATACTTACATAACTCTCACGCATTTATTTTCCCGCTTGAGACTAAGGAAGTGGACTTTTGCTATGGTGGAAACCTGCTTCTTCCAGAGGGCTGTGTTGCTCATTGCCGGCGCCTTCGTCTCCGAGAGCATCAGGAGGCTCTGCTCCATATCGTCAAGGGATTTTGTATCCATTTCGTCCTGTACTTGCTGGGAACTGAACACGCTATAATCTGAAGAAGAATAGAGTAAAACACTACAAATTTGATGCTCTGTCAAAGCTATGTGGTTTGAAATGGTAGGGCTGGAGAAAGCTGGGTGGCCATCAGTTCCTTCCCCTTGCTATTGGAGAAACCATCTCATGTCATTGCCATTTCTCAAATTAACCCCAAGCTCAACGACACCAATTTACCCCAAAGCCCTGAATCACCCACACAGCAGATGATACAAATTTCTGCTACTCAGAAGGTGCGACTTGCCCCAATTTCATACCATTAGCCTATGTATGCACCCGTATTATTCAGTACCAGCATATTCAGCTGTTAAACCTTCTTACAGCCACACAAAAGCTTTGCAGAGCAGGATAGTTTACTGGTCTGTATCACGAAAAAAAGCTCTAGAAAGATTAAGATAGCTTAAATGATTCAAAGTTGACATCAGAAGAACTGATTAACTCTGGAGTAATATTAAGTGGTCCCAACTTTTCATTTGAATTGGAAGTTAATTTAAAGGAGGGGATGAAAGACAAGTTCAGCTATTTCTACCTTAAGTGCAGGCTGCTAATATTACTGTTCACAGAGAAGGCTGGAAATAAATTTTATACGTTGCATTTACAATTTATTGACAGCCAGCTCCATTAGGAAAATAAAGCACATTTTAAAAAAAACAGCCATAAAAAGTGCAACTGTAAAGCAAAGAAGTTTGATGTAAGTACACTGGATGAAACATTAATTACTGCAGAGACAGCCAGTAAAAAGCTTTTCCCCTGGATCCTCCTAGAATCACTCCCCACCCAACTCGCTGCTTTTGCGTGCTTTTCACGTTAAATATTTCAAAAGCCTGGAGTGCCGTGAGACCGAAGGAGCCCCATACTGCGGGGTGTAGCACTCCGCAACAGGATTTTTTATTCTTACCTCCATAGCAAAACTCCTTCTGGCAGTGACATGGCACGGACAATTCTACACTACTCAAGACTAAATCAAATATGAGGGAAAACAGGAAAACAGCCGCGGTCCATCCCACCTGCTTGATCTATCTCTGCCTCAACTTCCAGTTTCAAATAGACATCCTCCAGTGTCGTCATGGAAACGCCATAGGTGATAACGCCCAAATGGGAATGAGTGTCGAGGTCAGAAAACAAGCCTAGAGACAGAAGTGAAACATACTGGTTGCTCTGAAACAGGATTACATCGTCTTCCCAAGAGGTCTTCAAGCCCATCAGAGGCATCCCTAAAGCCTTCTGCACGGTACTCTAAACAGCAGGTAACGTGTAAATAAGGTTGCTTAATTACAAAGACATGGGTTATGGCTTGAGAATCAAGGTTGAGATAAGCTCCTTTTAGCACAGAACTGCCACCTCTGTGGTCAGGTATGGGAAATGTGGCCTGTCTTCCCAAAGCTGTAGTGTTTACGAAAACCACCTCAGCATTCGAAAGCTCCTGGGCTCAGAGCTGGCTCCTGGCTGGCTGCGAGCTCCCCTCTCCTGGAAACCACGCACGGGGACTGCAGGACAGCTCATCCTACCCAGATCCCTGCCCAGACACGGAGAGATTTTACAAATAAAACCACTGAGTAATTTTTAATGTGTATCTAAATACCCAGATCTGTAAAGCCAGCTTAAATGGGCAGGAGAATCTGGACGGCATGAATAGCTTGAAGACCAAAATGATGTTCAGAGTGAGAGCACTTATTAGCACCTTGGGATAAAAAAGCACTATTGGGCTCTTGCCAGTCCTATGAAGTGAAGGACTTGACAAAATGAGGAGCTTCAGAGTCAAGGTCACATTGAAGGGAAATGCAGATGTCTAAAATGGGAAGAGCAGTCAGATACCGAGCGGTGCTCATGAGATCTCCATGATTTCTTCTGCCCCAGTGGCTGAGGCATATTCCTAACCGCAGCTTTGCCTTAGAACAGTTCAGGGGCATTGATTCAATCTTGCATAAAGATGCCTGTTTTTCAAAAGTACATGCAGCAGCTGCTAAAGGTAAAGCTAATAAATTATTAACTGCTTAAATGCAACGGGGACAAAAGCATTTATGAAATATGAGCGCATTCACATCAGTATTGATTCGCCCTTAGCTTTCCACGTAGCGCAAAAGACACACTGTTTCTTCCATTTTCTCCTGGGAGATGAACAAGGAGTCCCGTGTCGGACTGATCAGATAATTGCTGCCACCTAGTGAAACCAACACATCTGTTCCATGCTCCCTCGCACCAGTGAATTTTAGGGCTGTGACACAATGCCCTTTGCGGCTCGCAACAAGAGGGTTTGATTACTGTAGGCCTTGGGGCTTTCTGGCTTCCTGCTGGAGGCCAGCCCTGCTCATTCAAACTCTCTGCAATAAGATGATGCTTCTGCAGGACAAGGGGATTCTTGGACAAAAGGGTCTCTTCACCCTTCTGCTAAAGGTGTCTCCCCAGCACTTGCCGTCGGGTACCCACATCCCCCATAACATACCACACCCCCTCGGAGGAGGCCACGCGGTCCTCACTCACGTGAGAAAGACCTCACTGACTGAGTATTAGCCAAAAAATGAGTATGTATAAACACACATAAATGCAGCAGTAACAAGAATTGCAGGCTACAGCCGCACTCGATGGATTCCTCTTCTGCAGCCATTCAACCCTGCAGCGCAACAAAACCACTGTTACCTGCGAACTTGTCCATGTCCTTGAGCGGCAGGGTGTACACGAGCTGCTCGTCGTTCTCTTGGATCAGGCTGGCTGCAGGTACGTGCTGTCTTATCAGCGAGGTTGTAGCTTCCGTGTTGCAATAGGCGTCGATGTGCATGCTATGAAAATACACAAGAAATTGGGTTTTTAAAGCTTGCTTTTCTCCTTACGCCTGCATCAGAACTGGCAGGCAGCAGAGCACCAAACGTTCAGTATGAAGATGATAAAAGGAAGTTTTTTTGCTGCCATACAGATTTCAACAGAAAACAATAAAAAAAAAGATACATGGTATCACGTAACAGGTATCACACAAAAAGAATACCTCAAGCGGTAGCCAATTCCCCATTTGCTTTTGAGAAAGAGAGAAGATCCAAGACATTTTAACATCCCTTGGGAAATCACAGCTTTACGATCTAGAAACAAACAAGCAAACACAGAAAAAAATAGCAGAGGACTGCCAATTTACAAGCAACTATATATGTCAAATAAAGGCATAACCATGGTTAGAGAAGCATCACTGTAATACATGAGTGTCACTCGGGGACCGGGTTCCCAGGGGGCTGCGGCAGGACTCACCAGCGAGGATATCTGCCTCGTCCATGAAGTGGGTACTGAAAACGGTCACACGATTCGCTTTTCTGTTTTTCAGGAGGTTCCAGACGATGTGCCGCGAACACGGATCCATCCCCGCAGTCGGCTCATCCAGCAGTAAAACCTTTGTGCAAAACCAAGAAGCGTTTGCAAAGCCATACCCACGTGCAAGGTACTGACCCCGGGAAACCCCGCCTAAGCAACGGATACGGGGCTTTTTGTTTGAAGCCTGCCAGTTAGTCCTCTAGAACATATAGGAAACAGCCTAGAGTAAGCAAGGCAGCTGTCTTCACTATGCTTTGAAAAAAATTCATCTCCTGTTGTGACAAATGGAAAAATCATATAGTAAGTTATAGCCTGATTTATTCCATTTCTAACATAATTACGTTTAGCTATGGATTCACTCCTCCTATTAAGGGATGGTTAAATATGCACACATGCTTTTAAAATCCCAGTGAACTGTCACATGCATCACTTTTAAATACAGATCTAAAAGCAGTTCCCATTCTTACAGGCTAGAAATAATAGATCTGTAGCACAAAGGAGCTCTCTGGCTCCGTCCCTGCTCCAAGTGCCTGGATGGCTTTGCAAGGGAAGTCTCCAACAGCGTCACTGTTGGGGGCTAAATGTTACCTGCCAGAAACTACATAAAACTTGTCACGCTGTTTATTTCAAAGAAATCAAATCCAGAGCTACTGCTATTACCTACGCCATTAACATCCTCAAGTACAGAAGTTGAGCTACTGAAGCGATTTTAATTGTTTAAACTACAAATGAGGGGCAGAAAAAGTGACGGTTGCTCATAGCACTAATTTCTGCATCTTACATATCATATGCATTATTTGGTTTTGACAGGAGACATCAGCCCGTAGGTGTATGAGTGACACGAAGCTGGGAACGCCTCCATCACACTCACCTTTGGGTTCCCGAGAACAGCAACGCCCACCGACAGCCGCCTTTTCTGCCCCCCACTTAATTTTTTAGCTTGGTTGTCTCTGATAGGCTGCATATCCAAATCCAGCAACACCTTCTGCACCTTTAAAACAAAAGAAACACATTTATTGTTAAAAAAGCTGTATTTTTTTTCTAAACCAGATAATTAACAATTAACATTCCAATTCACTGACGCTAATTCACAGCGTATTCGGTTTCTGAGCTGCGCGCCCTGCTAACAAACCTGTACGTCCACAGCAGGGCCTTAAGCTCCAGCAAACCTGAAGAAGTTAAAAGGTGTCTATGCTTGAACACAATTGCTAGGGTTTGAAGTGTTTCATGGACATTTTAGTTTCCTAGGAAAATTTAGCAGATCATCTACGTAAAAACATCTGTCTGTACTTTGCCCCCTTGTCTGTTACACTGTAAAGTAATATTCCCCTGCAAACTGGTCTTAAGGAAATGTCTGTACAATGTAAAGCTACCTTGCCCTACAGGTTAAAAATGAACATACAAGACAACATCTGTGCCCAGCTGACTTACCTCTTGTATCAAATCATTCTGCGGGATTCCTTTAATTGCAGCAAATATGGAGAGATTCTCCTCCACGGTTAATATATCAAAGTGTATGTCGGACTGCGGGCACACACCTGCTATCTGTCGCACTTCAAGCATTTCATCGATTTCAGAGACTTTGTGCCCATAGACAGAGACGAACCCTAAAAAAAAAAAAAAAGAAAAGCCAGAAGCAATCAACCAAGGGGTTTCGTTTTGGTTTGGGTTTTTTTTTCAGCTGGAAAGCAGGATAACAGGAACATGAATCTAAAGTCGACTCTTCCAGACATTACCCAGACAAAAAATTGGTGCAACCTTTATGGTTATTTCAGGTTAACTGCTTGGGTTTTCAAAACCAGGGTACTCAAAACCTCCTAACACCGGAGAAGCTCACCGTCCGTGGGTGGACACAGCCCACAAAGGATGTTCATCAGCGTCGTCTTCCCGGTCCCGCTGTGCCCGAGCAGAGCTGTGATCTGACCCTCATAGATGTCGAAGGATAAATCTGGTCCCCGAGGCAGGCGCAAGAGAAAGAGGAGACGTTAGCGATGTGCTCGTGGCACCTGGAGCTGGCTCCTACCGCAGAGGTAAATTCAAATACTGACATATGGGGTATGCATTTACTCTCTGTTCGAAGGGCCGCCTTTCCCCCACAGCCCAGCATGGCACGGGACCGCTGGGGCTGGGACAGTCCCCGCGCTGGCTGCGGGGCGGCCGCGTTTAAACGCCACGCGGGGAAATGAGATGAAAACATCTGGGAGATGGGGCACGGAAAAATCACACCACTAACGACACAGGCAGAGGAGGAATAACAGGGATGATGTCAGCAGGCTTTCTTTAGTGTCGGAAGGGCTCTTCTTTTTGGGATGCCATTTTAAACAAGATTACTGCCAAAGCGGTGAGAGAAGACACACACAGGCACATCTGGCATTCACGCTCCAACGTCCCACCCCGCTAAAGGAAACCAAAAAGCCCGAACTGAAACACAAAAGACCACTCAACAATTCAGCTATTGCTCCTCCACATCTGGCAAGCAGCTAAAAAGCTAAAATGTTCTTACTTCTGAGAGCCTCCACAGTTTCCCCCTTTTTCCTGAATGTTTTCTGAACACAGCTGATTCTGAAAGAAGACATGTCATTTTATAAACTATTTTAGGATCTTCATGCGTCATTTTAAACGATCAATACTTGGCACAGTCACAACAAGACAGCCATGCCAAAGTGGCACTAGACACGTTAAAGACCCATAGAGGCACGTCAAGAGACGGGGCATCTTATCGCAGACCTTAGTCCTCCTCCACCCTGGTATCAGAAAGCTTTTTCTCATCACCTTCGAAGGTATTTCCTATGATGACAGGCTGAATTATTTCAAATCTGTGTTTCTTTCACATGGTAGAACGATGCACTAGAAGTTTCCCAGGCTAGAAAAGGGCGCAGCAACTCCCCAATGATTTCACAATACAACAGAAGGCTCAACAGACAGGGTATGGAAAATAGGTATTAGTACACCAGACTCCAAAGATGTGATTACTGACAGCTCTTGATCAAAGTTAGGAATATGAAAGCAGGTATCTTTCTCTCCAAGAAAGGGAAAAACCTTCCTTCCAGCCCCACTGTTTTTCAAAATCAAAAAAACCAACCAGTTTATCTGAAGGCACCACGTGAAGGGTGGGTTTTGGAAGCCTGGCCACCCTGAAAATGGGGATGGGGAGTGGATTACAGGTGTGAATAGTGGAGAGGAAAACCGGGTATGAACGAAAGCAAAACCTGTATATGTAAAGATGACAAGATACTGCAAAACCCTGGAGAGCTGGTCAAGGGATGCTATGGAAAGAGCCCAGTGTGGATGAATGATGCAAAAACTGCCACAGTGTTCTCATGTGAACATCAGGATTAAAACTGGAGCCTTCAACCTATGGCAGATGCCCAAAGAGACATGGATATTGTGGACAACACAAGACTCATTCTGGTCATTAAGCTCAAATATTTATTTGAGACTGGTGGAGCCAACCAGAAGGAGTGAAGACGCAGAGTTCGTCAACTCACACCTGGTGATGACATTGGAAAATGATGGAAACAAGGGTTAAAAGGAAGGTACTGAAAATAACTTCTGAGACACACTAAAAATACATGACAGTCCTGATGCAAGACGACAGGTGACAAAATGCAAGGTGAAAGATGAGAGCATGGACTTCTATTTTTCAGGGGTTTTTTCACCCTCTTAGATACGGCAGCCGGGTAAAACCACCACAAAGTTCTCTGGTCTAGGGAGAACACAACAGCCTTCACACAAACCTAGAATTCTTTTTTTTTCTCCTCAAACGCGTGTTACCAGAAACTAAACCCTCCCAGAGAGTAGGCGTTTCAACATCTGCAACCGCTTACGCCTCTCACGGCCTCAGTGAAACTGAGGGAATGGAAAACTGTCCAGTTTTGAGAGGACTCCAACTGAAGGAATACAATCCACAAACAAACCCTTTCTTCAAGCCCAGCGACTTATCCTTGGAGAGCATCCACATCGCTGATGACGGGGCTTCACTGAAAATGGAAACTAGCCGTGCCGCCCGTGTGTGGGGGGCTCTCTGCAATGCATACCATATGCTATTTGAATCCAACGATTGGAGAAACGAGATTGATTTTCAAATTACACACTAAACGTCAGGGACTCAGGTTTGCTAAACCGCATGTGGGACAGGGCATGTGGGAATCGTACCTGATGGCTTCTTTCCCCTGAAATTCGGAAGGCACGGGTTCAACTATCTCGCTGAAGCTGAAACTGCCGTTGATGCTGCTCTCGTACAACTCCTTGTAATTTTTTCTGTGCTTTGACCAAAACGACGGCTTCATAAAGAAAAACGGCGTGCGGCGCAGTCCAAACTCCCCTGGATAGTAAAGAGGAAAAAAGACAATTTCTTTAACAGTAACTGCAAATATTCCTCAGCTTTTGGGTGTTAGCTATAAAAAGCCATAAGCTATCCTGCTAAAAGTTTAGGAGCCAGCTCACACCTCCATTCTGGAGGGATTTCATCATCCAAGTTTACATTATCTGCATTTAAGCCACGGTTCGCAGCAAAACAGGAACCTGCTAGCAGTTTTGATAAGTATTCAAATATACATGCAGACCTCTTTCTACGTGAGAGAGATCCC
The DNA here is from genome assembly GCF_963921805.1 of Phalacrocorax carbo. NCBI lineage: Eukaryota > Metazoa > Chordata > Aves > Suliformes > Phalacrocoracidae > Phalacrocorax > Phalacrocorax carbo. Next base: position 6,975,202 of record NC_087528.1, read on the forward strand.
CAGTGCTGAAAGAACAGTGACTTCAACACAGGCAATATAAAGCCAGAGAGACAGAGGCAAAGGGAGCTGAAGGGCTTAACCAGGCATTAGTCGCAAGATGAACAACTTTATTCTGCCTTTCATGTTAAACTACTGCCGTCGCAAGGAAGGACCTGGAACAGGCTAGTCTTCAATTTTCAACCTGTAAGAGCAAATTGCAAAGGCTGAGGCACAAGTTAACCCAGTCAGGAAGCTCTTCCTTTGGAAAGAGGGAAACGAAGTTAAGCTGGAAGGTAAAGGCCATCAATTCTAAACATGCCAGCAACCCTCCTCACATCTCCCAGCTTTAACAGAATGGAAATTATTTCATCTAAAAGTATCCCGAGTCACAGCGTAAAATGTATTTGTAAACAGCAGAATCTCCTTTCTCCACAGCTGAAACCGTCAGAAATGCCACCAGCTGCACCAGCCACATCAACGTCCTCAGGACTTGAGGAATTGGTGATGCTAGCACAGTTCAGTGCAGCCTTTCTCATGAACATACCTGGGATAACCTGATCAAGGTAGACAGCTACAAGCAGATAAAATATGCTATCCAGCACCAATAAAATAAGAGAGATAAAGAGTGGGTAAGGACCCTGATTGAGATTTGAAAATGTTGCACCATCTTCATAATCTTCTAGATGCATGACCTGCCAACAAACACAGACAAATGGAGATGTTACACACTGGCGCTGTACCAGCCTGGAAAGACACGACAGCACAGCGCAAAACTCAGCAACAGAATAAAAAAAAATTTAAAAAAAACAAAACATGGCAGATCACAGCAAGAAACACAAAGAATAACAGTTGCTTGATGGTGCACTGTATTTTACTTGATATTAAATTACCATGGGAAGCCATTAAAATAGGCACTTTTCCCTACTATCATCAGTTTACGAAAAAAAATAATATTTAAGAATATCTACATCACTACCTATTTGAAAATGATGCCAGACAAACGAGCACGATGAGGTTGCGACAGGAGGAGGAGAAGGTTACTCACCTGCGCGATCCCAATCAAGAAGCTGCACTGACATAAGGGGCTGAGAATCCACACGAAAGACTTGGGGAAATCTTCCAGCAGGACAATATTAAGGCCCACAAAACCAAAAGCCAGCGTCGCCAAGAACTCCACTATACCCACGTGCTTTGACTTTTTAAATAGAGGCGTCAGCATAAGTGCAAAGAAAACCTAAGGACAGATTAAAAAAAATACAAGAAGGTACTATATTAAAAAAATAATACAGGGTATAGAAAAACTGAAGCAAAAAGACAGCTGCTTCATTTTGCCTCTGACAGGCATATAATTTTCCTGGTATAGTCTCTACAGCCTTCACCCACATCCCGCACTTCCCTGACAAACAGGCCATCGGGAGGGACAGATTTCCCAGAGGTGCCAGGGGACAGAGCACAGAAAAACATTAGAAAAGAAAACTAAGGAGCCGTATGGCCGAGCGTGCATTTGCACCCTGGTCAGTACACCTGGAAATGATAGACAGTAAATAGCTATCTCTGCATTGGTTGCTTGTGAACTCAGACAAGCAATTTGCTGCATAAATTAAGTCTCTGACCTTTAATTAGGGGATTAACATTACACTACATAGTAATAGCAAGTGTTTAGAAGAGGGCATGGTTTTGGACTTCAAAACGGTGCTATACAGACAGTGTTTTCAGTTCAAAGACAGATGATTATAAACTGAGATATTTCAGTAAGGAAAGCTATCTCTCATAGTGGTGGTCGAGACCTGTACAACACCCCAAACCAGAGGGGACCCAGGGAAGGGGCTGGGGCCAGGTAAGACACCCACCGCCTTTTGGTCCTACAGAAGCTACATTAGCTCCAAATGCTTTAGTAGAGAGGACAAAATCGGATGGGAAGGGAAAACAACCCACAGGGATGGAATGCCCACTTTCAGCGAGCCCAGGAATACTTACTGAAGAGATTCCATACAGGAAAAAAAGAAGAAATATCACAAAGGCACTGCTCTGGGGAAAGAGGGAGGAGGCCGTCGCAATCACTGCCATAAGAATGGACATGACAAAAATCAGGCTCATGTAGAGCAGCACCCAAGAAAGCCTAGAAACAAAAGAAAAGGGAAAAAAAAGAAAAGAAACAAGTCAATGAATTCCCAGCCTGAACTATTCACACACAGAAATAACTAAAACTACCATTCTTTAATATTCCAGACAGCTGCACCAAAGGACAAGCCTGCAACAAAACAAGCGCCCCCAGATGAAAAGAGCTCTTGTGAACATCCCTGTAATTGTTCTCGGCATTAGAGCACACACATCGATACCCACGGCATCAAACGATACACAATTAGATGACTCGTCTTTTTTTTTTTTTTTAAAGTTGCATAATTAATTCCCTGGAACAACCAAAAGAGGGTAACTGAGTAGTAGGTTTTAATAATTAAAGAAATTCTATTTAAAATTTAATACACTAGCCATTCCAGTAGCTGGGCAGGGTAATAAAATCCTTTTCTTTTAAGAACAGAGCTTCAAGTCTGTGAGCAACTCTGACCTCAGGAACAAGGGCAGGTTCCGTACAGGTAGTAAAAAATGACCCATCTTCCTCAGAAGCAAGTCTCTGAGTCATACCCAGCGGCCGATCGAGGCCGCGTTACCAGCGCGCCTTTGCAGATCACTCCCATTTCGCACTGGGAAAAGCAAAACGATCTTCTCCAGAGCAGAGATGCTCAATGCTGATGCGCGAGGGGGGACAGCGGCCCAACACCGTGCGGGAAGGACGAAACTAAGATGTGCCACCAAGGGCGTACCGCAGGCAACGCGAACTGACTGCCAGAAAAGAGCCTGGGTGCAGAAATAAAACAAAAGCAACCAGGAAAAAAAAAATATTAAAAAACCCCCAAAAAACCCAACCCAGAGAAGCCCAGCTGGCTGCTACAGCGCAGCAGGCAACGATACTAAAATGCTGTCGGCCGCTGCAGCGAAGGGCAAAGCTAAACCCGGTTTTATCTCTGCAACTAACAATGATTTCAAATTAGCACATCTTCTCACCTGGAAGAAAAACCCATTAGATTGCATAGGATAATTTCCATCATGGTAAGGAAACAAACTAAAACCTGTTGCTTAGGCTGCTCTGTCACGTTAAAATTATAGAGTGAGATTCATTTAATTATGTGTCATGGAAACGCTGCTGGTAAACTCTGAAGAAAGACTGCAGGTTACCTGCCGAGTCTCCAGAAAAGGAGGTACTGAGCCAAAAATATTTAAAAACAATAAAAACCAAACTACATAAAAATTTCACACATCATCACACTTAATCCCTTTAAGTCTGGTGTAACTTTATGTGCATAAATGCAACAGCATAACTGTGGTATTTACTTACTAAAATATTCCTATTTTCATGATACTCCATTTATCTCTATGTTTGATTTCACAGAGTATCTTACTTTCAGGCTGTTTTCAGTTAATCAGACTGGAAACAATTAAAACAACTGGAGGACAGGATAGAGGAGTTTTCCCTGAAAGTGTTATTTTTAGAATATTTTTAAATATCTTTTATATTCCTTTATGAAGAATGGGTTATACCAAACATTCACATACCAAAAGGCAGTGTCATGAAGTCCCAATATTTTTAAGAATTCCTTCAACTTCCTCTCCTTCTCTGCCACAATATGAATTGCCAAATAATACCCAAACGGTGAGAAAGCGATCACTAGGTAAATTAAAATGATCGCACGAGGAAAATTATCAATTTCCACCACCGCAGCCTCTCCCATGACCATTGCTCTCGTCAACTCAAGTTGCTCCCAAACCGACTGATTAGTCTTCAGCTGGAAGGAAGAGAGGGAAGAGTTATTTTTGCATCACTCCGCATTTTACAGCCCCATCCCAGCAGCGACCCCAGCTCCGCCCCCACGTGCCAGCGCGTCACGCCGTGCTCTCCATCCCCGCCGAGACGGGGGGGGGCCGAGACCCCGAAGCCCGACTGTCCCCAAATCCTAGTCCAAAAGTGCGGGGACTGGAGAACGTCTGAGCACCGGGAGACAAAACGAACGATTCTGCAATTCCAAGCACCCAAAAGGATGAGACTCGCTCTCGCTGCCAGCAGCATGACGGGAGAGAGGCAGCGAAAGGGGCACTGCTGGTGAATACTGACAATGAAATAGTAAGGCAAATTCTGCAGCCCCTTCTGGTACAGCATCTTAAAGACCATTTTGGGGTGAGCCTTTGCGATTTGATGTCTGCTGTGATGTATGGTTCAGGCTCATTCGGACACAGATGGAGACAAATGTCCGCATCATGCAACTGGGCGAGAACACTCCTGTACAAAATACGGCAGAACACACGTGGCATGTCCTGCCTGCTCATCGGGTTCAAGGTAATTTCTGATATAGCATTTTACACAATTAACAGACACCACCACAACAACACGCAGAGCCAAGGCAGCCCGTGGATTTGAATCTCCTTGGCCTTAAGTTACTTGTTCTGAGTTACCTGTACAATAGCGGCATCGATGCAGGCTTGCAGAGCTGTAAATCCCGAGCTCCAGTACGTTACCGATTCACATCCTTTCCGCAGGTTGGAGCAACTGGCTGCAGAATAAAGCAGGGCTTTTTGAAATGCAAAATGCCAGAGCTACAGCTGCCCTATCCCCAGTGTAAAGATGGTGCTGCTAGAGTCGATCCCTCATAAATGGTGGGAAAAAGACCCAATATATGCAACATCAGGCCTAAGATGAAAGAGGGGCCTGCTTTTTCAGTTTATCCCCTTACAGAGCACGTAGAAGAGTGTGCACATTTACCTCTCGATTCCATGTAAATGGAAGACATAGCGACCGAATCGGGAAACCTCAGCTGGTAGGACATGGCGTCGTTGAACACTACACCCACAAAGTTTGAGGGTTTAAAAGCACTAGCTTCTTGCAGCTCCTCTTCGCTTAAGTACTCCTCTGTGATGATGCCTGTGAGATAGAAGAAATTATCATGTTGATCTAGGTACCAGCACAGCAGGAAGAAAAACCGTGCAACACTGCTTTAAAGAAGTGCCATGCTAACAATTAATGATTTATTTGGGTTTGGATATATAAAGGGTTGTAATTTTGTCCTAATAAAGGAAGTATTTTCCTGAACAGAAGCCTGCAGGAGCATCACTCAGTAGCAGGGTGGGTAATTCAAGTTCACCCCTGAGGCCTCCCCTTTTTCTCCCATTTTCCACTGCTCCAAGAGCGTCTGCGCCCCAATCCTCTGCCGGCTACCCAAGAGTATTCTCCAGCACCAGTGCTTTTCAAGAAGGGCAGATTAAATCAGTGCAGAGGGCTAAATATATGAAAACATGGCATTTTGCCACTGACTTCAGCAGAGGACAGGAGGAAGATGGGCTGCGAAGGCGGAAAGTGGAACCATTTGCTCAAAGCAGCTGAGGGCACCTAAGGAAAATGCAGATCTTGGGCTGGGCTGTTTCTCCACGGTACCTTTGAAGCACGCATACCACAAGGAAGACAATGAAAGATACCAAGCTAAAAATACATCAGAGCGGTTTTGGAGAGATAGGCTCCCACTAGATATGTCAGATGTACAGGCAAAGCACTTTATAAAAGAAGAAAAATTGCTTTCGAAAGGTGACAGTATGTTAATGGGAATTGTCATTTAAAAAAAATTGAAATGTTGTTTTGATTGTAACAACAGCATAGAAAATGTGACATAATACATCTGCACGACAGTATCATCTCCTGAATCTGCCCCAGGATGTCACTAATTAGCCCAAGAGCTGATTAGGGGCTTTTTGTACTTTGCATTTGGAGTTGTCCTCCAAAAACCCTTCCTGCAGCCACATAACACTTGTTGGCTGCAACAGGAGAACACAAACCACTTTGAGATGGCAGTGCCAGAACATTTGCCAACCAAGCAAAAAAAAACCCGCCTTCGCAGTCTGTTCTCTATCTGCAATGGAAAAGAAATGCTTTTGTTTCTATCACCAGCAACAATGAGCTCCCTCTTCAAACACAAGCCACGGCATGAGATGTACTGAGACAAATAAAATGCTTAGGTTCTGAATACCATCTTCAAAATGATCAAAAGCCACTTTCTTCATGATTTCTCGTGCCATTCGGGTTGGCGGCGTGTATCCGATGACAAAATTCACCAGCATGGAGGTATCCAGAGTGCCGAGGTTGGTGTTGGCGACCTCGCCGTACCTCCTGTGCGGGTGCATCATGCTCATCAGAATGAGCCAAAACAAGAAAAAGAGTGGGAAAAGGACCTCCTGTACAAAAAATATAAAGAAATATGAAAACGTCAAAGAGCAGTCATAGAAACAACGATTTCCACAAGTTTATCTTGGATACGTGAAGCTTAAAGGAGGGGCTGTGAGTTTAACTACTTGACTGTAAAGCTCCCCGTGCATCTTCAATGCAACAGTAATTTTTATGCCAAATCCTTCTCTGGCACTGAAGCAGGATTTTAATCGCACCTATTAGTAGCCTAAGAAGCCATTTTAAAGTACAAAGGGATAATTCTGCATGCTGTAAATATCAGCAAACTTATGCTATTTGGAAAGCAGCAAAACACAAACCATCAACCATAAACTAGTCTAGCCAAGCATTGTACTGTCTCTTCTTCACCTCAAAAATTCACGTTAAAGTATCATACACATCACCTACACACAGGGCTAAACTGTTAGAAAAGATAAAAACCATTTGGAGAGGTCTAACCCACTGCACTGCTCAGCTGTGGGTGCAAGTGTTTTTAAAAGTGCACTAAGATTGCAATATTAATCCAAGGGTATTTTCTGGATAATGTCTACACATGAGGATACACTTTCAACCAATGGATCACAGAATACCTTTTGAAACAGCCTATTTCAACCCAAAATTCAGAGCAGACCTAGAAGCTTCAGAAACAATAAAACTGAGCATTGCCTCCAACTCAGGAGCCACTTATATGCAGAATAACTGCGGACATGAAGGCAGCAGTAAACAAGCCTTCCACTTACCTGAACGCTGCTTTTTTTAGTCCTACACTTAATAAGACAGTTCTTGAATAAGAGAGCTCTGGTTTGCCTCCACACTCCTGCTTCTCTTGGAGTAGCTGGTGCCATTTTTCAAGACTAATTTAAGAAAAAAAAAAACCAACAAAACCAAAATCTATGTTAAACAACAAAATAATTTAAAAAGCAAAAGCCAGGCAGTTGCAGCATTCAGTAGCTCATGTATTTTCATATACATCTTTCATTTTCAATTTTTCGTATTTTAAACGCCTTCCAATACACACGCTAGATGCCCATTCCCGGAGGAAACTGGCGGTACTCACTGGCAATGAGAAAGCTGGGCAAACCGGCTGGGAGAGGCCTCAGGATGCCACCTGAGCGCCCACCCCAAGGCACGTCAGCTCTCTGCAAGCTCACAAGACTCGAGCTAACTTGGGCTTATTTTTAGTTTGCTACATATAAATTACAAACCAAAGCGTCTCTCTCAGAGCACAATTCCAGTGCCCAGCCCGTGAGCTCAGGGCAGCCGACGAGACCAACGCCTCCGAAAGCAGGAGCCACCTCGCGCCAGGCAAACTGTGCGATTTACTGTGAGCAAGTCCTTTTCATCTGGAGCAGATCCAACACTACTTGTTTTCATTACGTTTTACCTTTTCATTAGGCCAGCTGCACAGCACAGTAGTGCTGAAGATAATCTTCTGGGGGAAAAAAAAAAATCAGAATAAAACTGAAGATGCTTTTCCAGGAGACGGCATCGTGTTCCACCAGGACGTACCTGGCGAGGGACGGCACCACCAGGTGTCTATCCCCAGTTTTGCCACCGCCCTGCTGTTTGAGGTTTGGAGTCACTGGTCACTCTACATGTCTCTCCGCTTCCTCACCTGTGAGGATGAAATATAATCGTGAGCTGCTCAGCAGAGACAGCCCGAGAACAGCGCAGGTCTGCACGCCACCCCCTCCGGCTCCGGCCGTAAGTCCCACCTGCAGCAACGCTCATGTGCCACCGGTGAACAGCTGAGTTAATTTCTCAACATTTCAGCCAAAACACAGTACAGATTTTAAGAATTTATCCACATTCCAGGTTTTACAGCTCCCGACACTTATTCAAAAAGCAGACTGATATTTTTGGTGACTGCACGTTCAGAGCAGCTCTGTGGCAGGACCTGGGTTCTCCTGTATCTGTTAGGCAACACACGGCTCAAGCTTCCTTCCCCAGCTGTATTTTAATAAGGAAATCTATTTTTGGAGTACAGACATCGCCTCACTGACGAAACAAATGAGGCTGCTCAGATGTCAGCGCTGCTGCGATGAGCTGAGCTTGACGAACTTCAAATACACAAACTGCTTATAGTCAGAGAGCTCTGTCAGAGCCTGCATTTCTCTGGGCATCGGAGGGAAGGGAGGAGGGGAAAGGTGTCCACAAGCAACCGAACCCCCAGCTCACGGCTTCCTTCGCCGGTGCCGGGGTCCTCCGCGGGGCAGCGACCCCCAGCAGGCCCACGCAGCTGGGGACCTGCGGCAGACACGGCTGCGCATCACTGAAGGCAACGCCTTGCGAAGGGATCCCACCTAAAGCCTGGAGTGCTTCCGATAAAAGCCCACTGAACCTACTCCAAAATCGAAACAATTTTTTTTCCTTTGATTAAAAAAAATAAAAACCACAAAATGCTTAAACACCAACCTATGCTAATAACTAATTCTTGCAGGAAAAATACATACAAATGCTCTGCATATTTTGCATGCTTCAAAATGACAGCAGAGCATTTTAAAAATAATCAAAAGCAGCAGCTATTGCTTACAGGTCATAAAAAATAACACACGTCTCCCCCTCTGCTCACAGCGTGTCCTGATAAGTGCCTGGACTTCCACTGTTTGCTTTCAGGAGCAGATTTCAAGAGCACTTCCAAGAGGAGAGCCCCACCGAGGTCCTTGCTGAACCGAGCACCACGCAGCCGCTCGCTCCCTGCGCCCACCCCGGCGACGGGGGAGAGTGGAAGGGCCAAAGTAAGAAAACTCATGGGTTGAGGTAAGAACAGTTTAATAATTAAAATGGTAATAATAATAAATAATAATAATATAGTGAGAAGGAAAATAATGAGAGAGAGAGGTAAAACATCAGAAGGAGGGAAAAAACCCAAACAACAAGTGATGCAACTGCTCACCACCCACTGACCGACACTGCTGGTCCCCAAGCCACCATCGCTGCCTCCCCCCAGGTAACATACTGGGCATGACAGCATATGATATGGAATATCCCTTTAGCCAGTTTGGATCAGCTCTCTTGGCTGTGCCCCCTCCCCTCCCGGCTTCTTGTGCACCCGGCAGGGCACGGGAAAGTCCCTGCCTAGTACCAGCTCTACCTAGCAACAACTAAAACATCAGTGTGTTATCAATACTAGTCTCATACTAAGTCCAAAGCACAGCACTATGCCAGCTACAGTGAAGAAAATTAACCCTATCGCAGCTAAAACCATGACACCGCATTAAAGTGGCAACCCCTTCCCTCAGTCACACTCCTCTATTTTATTAAAATCCAGAAAATTGGCAAAGCTGATTTAATCAGATTCAATCATTAATGCCGGTTACTATTTCTTTAATTATTTTCTATCCAGTTATAAAGAAACCAAACCAGTAATACTTCCACACCTCCACTGGAACGCTCCCATGCTTTAATTTACATCACCTAGGGTGGAGGAAGGGTCGTTTTAAGAACGTTAATTAATTTCTTGATATTACACCTGCTATCTCCACATAAGCTGATAAAGCGACACAACATGCAATTACGAATACTGAACTATCACTTTGAACAGTGAAAAACCATATCTGGGGAAAAAAACCCAAACCCTCCTAGAAACTCCAGATGAGGCAAACGAACACGTAGGCTGAAGAGAAAAAGAAGCTGCCAAGGCATTTATTTGAATAATACTGGACAAAATGAATATACTCTTAACCTGCAAAAGTCCCCCCAATTTAGCCACTTCCTTAAGATTTTGTACTGACAGAAGTAGCTGAAACTCACGGGCACCTTGAACAAAGCAACGTCAAGGAAATGACTGGTTTTGTACTTTAATTCTCCACTGGAGATGCCAGTGCTTCTTACGGGGGGGGGGGGATAACGATCAGGTGATGCTTAGGAAGAGTATCCTTCCCCCTCCTCACCATCTGAACTCGCTTCCCCAGACATCAACCGGGCAGTGGGCTTTAGGAGTCAGATTATGTGATTTACTGCCTCATGTCACCTTTCCCTTGTTTTTTCAGCTAAAAAAACCCCTCAACCCAACAAGGGCGGGGGGGGTTAAGCCTCAGCTAAATGAGCTGCGGCTTGAGGAAAAAAAAACACCTGCAGAAAAATAAGAAAATATTATCGATCCTGCTGCGAGAGGGCAACAGCTTAAATGATACTTCAGAAAAACTGATGTGCTTTCTGCCGTCTTAAATTATTTAAGCTAAATGCTTTATTTATGCGTTTTACAAAACGGGCTGCATTTTCTTCCTTATCTGGTCCCAAAGGAGCCAAACGCCCGGGGCTGACGGGCCCCACGAAGCTCCGGGCACGAACCCCCAGATGAGCCTCACCGAGCTGCGGGACCCCGGAGCGACCCCCAGCAGCGCCAGGCTGGGCCCCGCACGGCCCCCGCTCCCGGGGACCCCCCCTCCCAGGGACCCCCCCGCCCCGGGACCCCCCGGGCACCGCGGGCGCGGACGGACCGACCGACACCCCTACGCCTGTCTGTCCGTCCGTCCCTCCCCTTCCGCCCCCCAACCCCCCCCAAATGCCCATTCCTCACCTTTTCTCACCCAGCCACGAAACCTTAATAAATGCATAAATAAATAACCCAAAGCCTTTACTCCAGAGCGATGACGCGCACCGCCAGGTACAGCAAAACTCCTCCTCTTCCTCTCCTTGTCTTCCCCTTCCCGTTCTGCACACCTCGGTGGGGGCCGCTTCCCCCGCTCCAGCGGCCGCCCCCCGCCCCCGCCTCCGTCCGCAGCGGCGGGCGGGCGGGAGAGGCCCCGCCCCGGCCCCGCCCTTCCCCGGCCCCGCCCCGCGCCCCGCCCAGCGCAGGGCCCGGGGCCGGGCTGCACCCCCACCGCCACCGCCGCCACCTCCACCACCGTCAGCACCATCACCACCTCCACCACCATCGCCCCCGTCGCCACCATCACCACCTCCACCACCATCGCCCCCGGCCGCGCATCCCCGCAGCACCGGGGCCACCCCCCTCCCGGGACACCCCCCCCCCCCCAAGTGCAGCCTCGCCACGGAGAGAAGGAAAAAGCTTGGAAATACGGTTTATGGTTGGGTGGGAGCCGCCTCGGCACACCCGGTGCTGCGGGTCCCCACCTGCATCCAGCAGGTCACCAGTATTTTATTGCATCACTCAAGATAAAATTAAAGCGTTGAAAATGCTGCCGTGAACACAAATCCCGAATTCCCGTTTACGTGTGTTGATTCCTTACCTCGACAGCTTGCTGATGCGTGATATTCCCCACCGAGTGCTCTCGTCACCCTCCGGCCAGGCCCTTCGCCTTGGTCCACGACCGGCCTTTTGCTGACCAGCGGGATGTGATGAAAACCTCTGAGATCCCAGCGATCCCGCTCCTGGCCCTGCGAGCGCAATCCGACGTGCTTGTTTTCCTAAATGCCTCCTGCAAATCGCTGGGAAAGGCTGAGCTGAAAAAGGAACCCAGAGGTGTCGCTGAGCATCTGGAGTCCTGCAGCAGGGATGCTGCGTGCGTGCTCAGGAAAAAACTCGGCAGCTTCTTGTGCTCCACCGAGGACTGTCGGCTCGGCTTCCTGCAGAGCAGCACAGCGGTTTGATGGAGCGGTGGATGAAATCCCTTGTCTGAGCTGTGTTTGTGCACCTGAGGAGCTGCGCGAGCACCGTACGCACCTGTGCTGAAGCGCAGCTCTGTAACGACGATACGGACGTAATGTTTTTACTTGGAAAACTGAGATCTGGAGACTGTGTCCTCATCCAGAAAAAAAACCAAAACAGTCTCAAAGCACAGTATTAAATGGAAAGCACGGTTTGTATGAGTAGGTGTCACGGCTGTGCTGAAGCCTTTGCATTCACACCTTCACCTGCAGCGATGATTGGAAATACCGAGGATTCAAGCTCCTGCCCCGGTCCCAGGGCCCTCGTTAGGCACAGGCACCCTTTGCTGCAGCCCCAGAGCAGCACAAATCCCATGGGCTGGCACAGCGAGGTTTGGGGGGGAGGTTTTGCAGGGGAGGTTCTGGGGAGGAGGCTACTTCCACCAGGTGTCCCCCGAGAGCGGTGTGGTCCAGCAGCATTGGGTCCAGGCTTCCCCAGATACCCCACATACAGAAAATGGTCAAATCCCATCTGATCTTTATGCTAGCACTTCCTTTAGGGGGAAAAAATAAAGCCATCAGACAGGCTTGCTTTAACTGGAAACTTTCTTTTTTTCATTAGTTTCCACCTTAACAAAGAGCATTAGATAAAAGTACTCTAATTAAAGAATGCCCTTTAGTTTTATCTAATGAATACTGAGTAAACACAATGGAGTAACCTGAGCTTCAATAAAAAACCACCAAACTTCTTATCTTCATCAATCTAGCATTAAATAGACGAGAAGCCCGTCTGGGGCTGAATTCTGGTCATTCTGACGTTTGTTGTGATCCCTGTTTATACTTACAGAGTGTAACGACTCATATTCATGTTCTACCCGCAAAGTTTTGAACTCCCTGCAGTTCAGGGTATTCTAGCACAACAGCCCCTCCTTCACAGGTTCACACCTCAGCCCGCCTCAAGCCCTGTCCTTCCAGGGAGGAGCTCAGAGCTTGGGGTCTACAGCAATAACCCCCCTCGGCGCAGTCCGTGGCAAGGCAAAGCGAATGGCTTGCAGGAAGCACAGGAGCAGTTTCACGTGCGGGTGCTCCAAAACACTGGGCTATGTATGTCACCTGGGAAGGGAACATCACCTAAAATGCATTTTACTGTCAGACAGGCGAGACGCCCATGGTACGGGGTGCTGCTGCAGCTGGAGAGCCACCGAGCACACACGCGGCAGCATCGGCGTGAGAGAGTCAAAACCAACCTGCACAACAGGGAGAGGGCCTCCAGAGAGTAATTATCACCTTAAGCACTGCAATGCTTTTCATCTTCAAAGAACATTACCTAATTAATTTTTACAACAGCGCTGTATGCTTAGGTGCATTACACACAATCTCCGTTTATAGATACAAAAAGCCAAGGGTGATGTAATTTGTTGAAGGCCAAAAGGAGCCTGCATCTGAGGCGGGGTGGGTACTGCTTATTGCAAGCAGCAGGCACCAGACACCTCTCCAACTTACACTTGCGAGCAAAAAACTTGAAAGACAAAAGAAAGCAATTTCATCTCTTTAACTGGAATAAAGATCTGAGCAACTACACCCGGGCAGTGGCACCAAAGGCAACACAGCCGCGTGAACGGTCGCACAAAGGTTCGGTGGGTACAGACGATCTGGTTTTCTTTATGGAAACTGGTTTCTAGTTATAATGGTGAGGCTTCCACATCTGCAGCGGGGGTCTCTCCATCAGCATCAAAGCCAATAACAAACAAACCTGGCAGCACAACTCAGCCCAGGGAGCGGGCTGTAGCGTTTACACTTTTATTTGAAAGTTTGGGGTGTTTCTTCCTGCTGCTCAGGAGTTCAGTGTAAACACGCTGCAGTTGGAAGAGTTGTTGCTTAAACCCAGTTACGTGAGTTTGATGACAAAAGGTAAAACAACAAAGCGTTCAGGAAAACTGAGTTGAAACTCTCTTAAAAGCAGGGGGAATTAATGAGGGGGTGCTTGGAGATCAGCGGGGTGATGTGACATCCCAGCCCGACAAAGCCCGAGCGGCTGCTGGCGGCGCGGGCCTTTCAGAGCAGGCGGCAGAAGTTGTCCTTCAGCTGTAGGGCAGCCCCGCCAGCGCGCCTTTGCGCCAGCGGTCAGTCTGTCTTCGGTTTCCAGGTACCCAACAGCTACGGCGACGACGCTAGTGCCGGTGTCGTCCTCGCTCCTCAGCTCCTCCTTTGCGCGCCGTTTCTGCTCCGCGTATGCAGCTACGCAGAGCTTGAGTTTGGAATACAGAATTCAAAACTTTAAAGAAATCTTGAACATTTGAACTCCGTATTTTGCTGGTGGTTATGCTAGCAAGTCCGTTTGTTTTCTGTACCCAAATGACTGACAGCTCATGCTGAAGCAGTGGGAATTTTTCCCAGTTCTCATCACTTTGGGCTGATGGACTCTGCATCGCGCTGGGAGCTCTGAAGCCACAGTGGCACACACAGAATGGCACTTGTTCCCTCCCAGACTGTGGGCAGCCACTTCTTCCACTTTCTTTTTGAAGGATCTCCTTACAGAAGTATTTCTTTGAAAAAGAAAGTCATGCACAGGCACTCACCTAAGGAATTCGGCGAACAGCACATTATGGAAATGGCCGTTCATGCGCTAATCTATCACGTTTCAGAAAGGAAACACGAAGTAACTGAATTTCCTTTCTTTAAGTAGGTACCGACTCACCTTTTAATGTAAAAAGGAAAAAAAGAGTGAGCATTAAAATCGCAAAGGACCATTTCCCAATTCTTCGGTAGCATCCCTGCTCCTCGTGCCGGTGAAAGGACTGTGCAACGCCTGCTAGAGCTGGGCGCGCGACAGAGCGAGAGGGAGATGCCTACAGCAGAGCAGTCAGACATGGGAGGTTCTGCCCGTCCTTTCTTGTGGAGGGTTGAGAGGGGAGAACAAGTTCAGTATCGGGGTAACAAATAAATGGCCAGAGCTGGAACATTATTCTTGAGTTTCACTGTGGTGGATGCGGCCCCTCTGCCCCCCACAGCTTTTATGCTGCAGCTGGAAAGAGCGTGCCCGCTCCGACTGCTCTTCACGCTCAGCAGAGGGTTTGCAAAAAGCCCAGGAATGCTGAAAGGATTTTGTCCAGTGATGCAGAAGCTTCAGGTGAGCAGCTGCTCTTTCACTGTTTCTCTTTTTATCAAAGCTTTGCAGAGCCCTCTGAGAACCAGAGGCCTGCCACAGAAATTGCTCAGATTTAAATACAAATAAAACTAAATTATTTTTCATTTTCCTTTGGATTTACTGACTCCAGTCCTACTCCTGGCCCATTTCTTGTTACTGTTTAGATCCACTTTTCTCCTGCAAACAGCTGGCTCGGGCACTGGCTGTGCCTTTTCTCTGCTGCAGATACTCTCCTGACCTCGGGCACGTCACTGTTGCAGGGGAGACCGAGCGACCACAACCTAAGGGCTACTTACGCTGCGAGTCCTTGGCACGCTCTTCCTTCTGCATCTAAGAGTATTGTTGCCTTCCAGAAAGCAGAAATAAAAAAAGAAACAGCATTTATACTGTCAATCATAGATGTTCTTGTCACACAGTCGGAGGGCACAGATGTTCGCACCCAACACAGGGCTCCTCCTGCATCCAAACCAGTGCCTGCAAGTCCTCCGAGGTCGCGGTTATCTTGAAGCCGAGCACCAGCGCCAGGTTTTCTGCCTCATGCCAGCAGCCTGCCTTCTTGCTGCTGAGGGTCTGCATTGAAGGACTGCTCTTTTCTTTCTTCGAGGGATCATTATTAGAGACTGTGCCGGGCAGAACCAAATTACAGGCAAAAAAACCGAGTTCCCCATTGTGTCCCGCTTCTGTCTGGAGACAGCATTTCCTGAGAGCCCAGCACTTCAGCAGAGCACAGGCAGGGAGAACAAAACCACAGTAATGTGCTTGTGCCTTTTTTCCTTACGGTGAGTGTTGTTCGGCTGCGAGGCAGCATGTGGCACGGTCCATCCTTAGGAGCATCGGGGGTGCCCGGCGCAGCACAAACCGAGCAGGAACCGCTGCTGCTTCCCGGCTCGCTCCGCCTGCTGCGGATTCAGCTGGATCAAAACAAAACAAAGCTTTTAAAAAAAACAGGGTGCCTGGGAATTTTTTAGGTTTAATTAACCAGACAAGTTGCCACCAACAGTTAAACTCATTCTCAGAGAACAGGTAGCTTTGTTTGTATGCATTTATTCCACCCTCCAGAGCAGAGACAATGGCTTGTAAGAAGGCAGAACAGGCTTTGAAGAGGAGATATACTCCACGTTTACTGGAAATGGTAAGTTTGCATCAGTGAACCTGCACACAGATGATGCATTTGCATCATCTAACACTACAGCCCAGATTCTCTGCCAGAGAAGCCCTTCGACAGTAATTCAGAGCACCTAATTTAGAGGCCTGTCTCTTCTGTGAGCTAAAAGGAGACTAAAATAAACTCTGCAAAAGCCAAGTTCCTTCAGCATCAACTGCTCAAGTCTGCAGCTGCACCCAGCAGAGAAGGGTGCCCTGCCACTGCCAGAGGCACGAGCTCTTTGCCACCAAAAACTTCCCTGATATTCAAAAGCAGGGCACGATTATCAAGTACAGACCAACACCAACAGCAATTTATACCTGTGTAGAAAGAAAAGGGGTTAAAACCGCTGTTGAGAACAGCAGCATTTCGCACCCCTATAAAGGGTTATGCAAAATGCAAGTCCTTCAGAAGTCAGATTTGCTCATAGCACGCGAGAGACAAATTTTACTCTGTCCCCTTATCCACTTTCTACAACATCCAAACTGGCTCAAAATAAAAATTCATAAAAGAAATTTCAATCTTGGCCTAAGAGTTGGCACAGCGAGTTTCAGCCCAGAATAGACTTTTATGGGAAGTTAGAAACCTCCAGAAAAAAAACAAGTTTTCTAACTGCAGCATCAAGAGACACTCAACAACAGCAGTGCCAGAGGTACAAAGATAATATACACATTGTATGCAATGCGTATAGGATACCGTAATTACAGCCACATCGGTACAAACATACATCCATCCTGGCCCTGAACACCTCGTTTCATAGAAAAAAAAAGAACCAAAATGCCTATTTTGGAACAGCACAGTTCAGAGGGGGTCAATGCACCCTGTTTCTGATGGGGACGCGGCAGAAAACAAGTATTTTTTGTCAGTGCTACTGTCATGCGTGGCAGCATCCCCCAATACAGCGGCTGTGAAACACTTGCCCACCACCAGCTGTGCTCCCTTCCCAGTGAATTTTGCTGTACAGGTTATGAAATGTAATTTCCCGTTTTAAAAAAGCACCGCACTGGCTGACTCTGTACTACAGCATACTCTAGATATACATGTCATTTAAAGAAAATTATGCTTCCTGCTGCTGGCCCAATAAAAATATCTCTTCAGACAGAGGCCGCTACCTGTCCTTATTTAGCACTGCTTTTCTCAGAATCTCACTTTTGGAGCTGCTCAACCTCATTCAACCATGTTTGAGAACATTTTTGCAGTGGATTCCTCCTCCTCCTTCCTCTCCCTGGCTGCCGCTAAGGTGTCAGCTCCTAGCCCTGAATATTTGGGCTTTTCCTTGCCTTGCACCCTCCGTACCGTGAGTTTCCAGGTGGCTGGGACACCGTGTAGCATTGCATCCATACCCAAAAAACCATGGGGTGCCCATGTCCGAGGCAGGGCTTTGCCAACAGAGCTGCCGTGCCGAGGCGAAGCCCCCCGCAAAGCAACGCAGGGCTCTCCTTCACCTCCAGCACCTTTCCAAGCCTCCCTGACGCCGATGTTTACACCAAGCCATCCAAATTTGTATCACGTTAAACAGGAGCGCAAAAGACTACCGCAGGCTTTTGACAAAATCTTCAGATGTATTCACAAAGAAAACTGGCTCCAGTAATTAACTCCAGATCATATTACCCTGGGAGCTACATAAATATAATAAAGGTTTAATAAACCACCTCGACAAAAACACTCACGTGGTGGTGGTTGTACACAGCGAACGATAAAGACCATCCCTACCCCGGAGAGCTTACAGGCAGCGCCAGCCTGGCAGCGAGGAGCCTGCCTGCGGGAAGCCCTCGGACCCCCCCGACGCTCAGCCCCCGCGCGGGACCCGGGACCCCGCAGAAAGCCCCCGTGCAGGAGCATCTGCAGACACGGGCCTGCATCCGGGGGGAATCCAGAGCAATGAGACATTTATGATTGAACCCTTGGTTGTGTTGTTGAATGAGCCTGCAACTCATTTTGCTGGGGGAAAAAAAATAAATTGGTGGAATAAAATAGGCAGGGAAAAACAGTGAGAAACAAAGTCCAAAGTACAGAGCAGTGACACAAGGCAAAAAAAAAACCAAACCCCCAATGCCTACGTAAGCCAGGGAGCGAGGGATGCGGGGCAGGTGACTCACAGGGACTGCCACCCGCCGGGCCAAAGGTTGTGCCTACACCTACAGCCAGCCAGCAGCAACCCCGCCGCTGTCACCGAGCGGTGCCCCGGGGCTGGTGGCTCCGGCTCCTGGCTCGTCACAGCCCTGCCCTCGCCTCTGCCTGCCTGGGAAGGAGGGAGAATCACTCCCCAAACAGAGGCCAGCTGGCTGGTGTTTATTTCAGGCAGCTCAAACGTGCCATGAGGAACCCTGAACGGGCCATTCTATGATCTTAAAGGTCTTTTCCAACCTAAATGATTCTACGGTTCTATGATTTAAAATGCTCTCTCAGCTCTCGGGGCGGTGGCTGCGCTGCTTTGCTCAGCCTTATGAAAAGGCTCGGATATTGGTGGATGGGCAGAATTTAAAGGAATCTGAATTTGCTTTATTGCTCCTGTCCTCAGGACGAAGCCAACCTGCATTGCTGGGCGTTCAAATGATGACCACTGCGGAGGCTAAAGGGGGTGGATATGACCCCAAAAAGCATTCAACCATCCAACTCCCCCTGGCAGAGATGAGCGGTCGCAAGGCTGCAAGCAGAGCCTGCAGCACGGCATCAGGCTGGGGATGTAGGTGGAGGGGAAAGGACGCGGAGCCAGCACTGCAAATCCAGCAAAGCATAAAAGGTCTGGGACTGAAGACTGAACTAAGTGCTCACAACATGCCTGAAGGATGCATTTTGGTCTATTACTTCACCAAAGTAAACAGGGAGCCTATTACAGACATATATATGCATGGAGTACAGATAGGAGGAAATCCAAACAGTAAAAAAGCAAGCGATATTTGTAGCATCAAAACCCACAGCAGCAGCCGAGGGAAAAGCAGCCACAGCGCTTAGCTCTGCTTCCACCATGCCAACCCTTACGTGTGTGACAGAGGGGTGGGACCTCTGATGGGGGCTTTCTGCACGCAGGGCATGTCTCGAGCACGGACATCTCTGCACAGCAACACAGCAAAAAGGTGACCACATAAAATGTATCAGGTAAAATTTCAGACTTTTTTAGAAGTGACAAAAACATCACCAAAAGCATGGCTGCAAGTCTCAGAAGGAGGGACATGCAATGTAAGATATGCCATATAAAGACACCTTTTCCTCCAGCCCCCAGGTAAATGGTTTCCAGAGGTATGGGGCTGCTTTAGTTCATCTGTGCATTAGCCTCATTATTTTTTAAGAAAATTTAAAAATCCTATCTGGCTCTTACATGCCATGGCTCCCCACCTCCATCTCTGTCCCTCTTCTTCAGGTTAACAGACACCAGCATCACCCTCGCCCCTGCCGGAAGAGCGTGCTCAACCCATTATTATTAACTAGCTGGGTTTACGGCTCTAAGACTTTATTATTACTGAGGTTACTAAGTTGTAACAAGGTTTTGTTTATTGGCCTCTGCCACTTTTATGAGCTGCACGTACTTCTTGGGTCATTTTATCCTTTCTGAATTCCCCAGCTATCTGGATAAAGCCACAAAGAGAGACTTTGCCAACCATCGCACCTTGTGTGCATCGGGGCAGCACCGTTTGTTTAACTTCTGCCAACTGCAACGTCCTCCTGGGCTTTTCATCCACCTACTCGAGGTCTGAGGTGGGAAAACAGGCTACGAACTAACGGCCACAAGAGAAAAGCTTGAGGAGGAGACAGGGGAAATTCAGACAAAAGGCAAAATATGGCTGAACTCTTGGGGACTGTGTTTGGCTTTAAATGCTCGCAGCCGGCAGTTCCCTTTAAACCGGGGAACAAAGGAATGCAGGATATCCCTCGGCACCACCATTCAGGCCGGTGAAGAGCAGATGGTCTCTGCTCCCGCAAGCGGCTCCTGCTCAGGACGGCTCATTGTTTCTCACCTCCTCTCTCCTCAAGCCGTATTCTCCTCCTCAGCATCTGCACCCACTGTTTGCTTTGGCTTTTCCTCAACCTGCTTCCCCAGACAACCCCTCAGGGGCATCCCTTTTCCAGCTGGTCCCTCTTGTCTTGGAGAACTTCCTACAGTTTCTTCATCTTCTGTAGCAAAGAGCTCTGCCTTCTCTGCCTGCCCCATAGCAGGCAGAGCCCTTGCTGTGCTTATTCCTCCTATT
This sequence comes from Phalacrocorax carbo, assembly GCF_963921805.1. NCBI lineage: Eukaryota > Metazoa > Chordata > Aves > Suliformes > Phalacrocoracidae > Phalacrocorax > Phalacrocorax carbo. Next base: position 6,995,475 of record NC_087528.1, read on the forward strand.
TTTCATTTTCAGCTTGGTAGTGTGAGACCACTGCACCCCGGGGGCATTGGGGAAATGTCTGAAATTCACCCGTCCACATGCAATCACCTCTGCTTCCCTACGGGGGCTGACCACTACCTCGGCTAAAAAATGATGGGAAATTTCACGGGATACTGTCCAAGGGATAGGATCACACTTGAAAAGATCATTGTCCTGCCTGTTGTCTCTAAAATCCATCATTACACTCTCACAGGACAGACCAAGCCAAACCCTCGCTATACTTGTCCCACAACATCCTTCCTTCTCCACAGCTCCCATTCCATGAAGGGAGGTGATGGCTGGAAGCAGCGTAATCCAACAAAAACGCGAGCCGGAACCAAAGGAAACCGAAATAGCCACTGGGTCCTTCTGCAGAGGTCCTGCTGGAGCCCATCCCACCTCCTGCTCCATGGAAGTTGGCTGACCAAGCTCCACTGCTCTGCTTGATTTCATCTGCAAAGTGTATTGTTTTTGGAAGATCCCACTTCCCAGGCACCGTGACTTCTGTCTGTCCCTGCACAGGGTTGTCATCCAAAATACACAACAGCTTCAGAGCAATAGCGACGGCACCTTCACGCTGCGTGACACCCGGTCTCAGTGTTCAGGGTCGTACATGGAGGTACCAGAGGTGTTTTGGACACCAGTTTTGCTCCTGTTTCACACCCTCTATGCTTACAACTGTTATAAGCCACACATGACCAGCCTCTGAATTTTCTGAACAATTCCTAGTGAAGGGATATGAACCAGCGGCAAACATATCCCTCCCCATCAGGATGTAAGAAATTGAAATATATAAAGAAACTTTGACAATGTTCATGCAAGAATAAAGCAGGACGACTTTGCGAAGCTGCACCCCTCCAGCTCGCCGTTGTTTGTGGCCAGAGAGCTGGGATTAATTTTTGGCCTCTAAATTATCCACAAGCGATCGTTCACGCAAACACTGAAACCAAAGCCTCTAATTGTATTTTTACTGGACAAAACCGCCACATGACATGGCTCGCCTTCCCAGCACCCCGATCAAAGGGAACGCTGGAAACTAAGCAGTGTCTAAAATGAATACATATTTCAGCGCAAATCTCCTATTTACAAATGCAGAGTGGAGATTTTTCAGTAGTGCCCTGAAACCACAGCATGTTTGTCCAATTTCTCTGCAGCAAATTCGTTTCTTAGCAATGACGGAGCAAGCTGGAAGGAGGAATAAACAAACCATAACCTGTATGAAATTCAAGCAACTTATATACAGACAGTAAGTACTAGAGAAAAAGTTATGGCCAGACCCAGACGTAGAAATCAGATCCCTCCGTTCAGCCCTGTGCATTGCCCCTTCCCTCTGAGCTGCTCTCTCCCAGGCACTTTGCAATACTGCTGTATTTCACCACCACTCATAATTGACGATTTCGCTCCTAAAAAGTCACTGCACAGGGATGCACACACATGGCACTACTTATTGACACGTGATGATTAGGGTAATGTTCCAGAGCATTTACTGATATGCGCAGGGAGACACGGGCTCACACCAGGCACCTCGCTGGTTCCTCTGCGCATCTCCCTGCAGCTTTACGGACGTAACCGCTGAAGAGGTTTTGCTATTCTGCTTCAGCATCTGCTCTCGTGAACTAATTGCTGCATGGCAAATCAGTGTGTTTTACTGCAAACAAAAACAGCAACTCAAGTTTAAAAAACTACTTAACAAGCCCTCAGAAGACAAACGGCCTTTTCTGCAGCTTGGAAGCGCTGCTGAGCAGAGAAGGCGGTTCGAACAGCAGAGACGGTGAGCTGGGCCTGTCACTGGGCGGGAGGCTGAACCCTGCCTCGGACAAGGGAGATCTGGTCATGTTGTCTGCAGAAGTTAGGCTTTATAAGTAGGAAGATCTGCCAAGGGGAAACTAAACATCGAGCTTGAAGGCTGGGCACTGTGCTGAGCCATCGTGAACAATAAAGATAACCAAGTCTTTTGGTACCACTGGACTCAAAGCTGATGGTAACCTGTTCACGGCACCGGGATGCGCTGTCCGTGGAAGCCCACTCATGCTCATGTTGGGTCACCCACCGACATCCCCACTGGGCTCTGGGGCAGGGTAGGGCATCCCGCAGGCGCCGGGGAAGGCTGCAGCCCTCACCCGCCCCGGGGCAGCCCCCCAGCCTGGGCGTAGCACCGCCGCGCGCCCCCACCTCCCCGGCCGCACCGCCTGGTCCCGCCGCAGCCTGCCGAGATCCGCCCGCCAGCTGAACTTCACACGCCCTCCCACCCTCCGCACACGAACCGCTGTGCAGCACGTGATGGGCGGACAAGCCTTTGCAGGTCCCAGGCTCAGCCTAAACTCATTAAAGCCAGGAGAAAATTTCCCTCCGTGTTAGCAGGGTGCTGCACAAGGGCGCCCTAATTCTGAGGAGGGCTGCATTGCAGCCGGATCCCCGATCCCTGCACGCCCTTGGGGAGGGGGAACAGGGAAAGCATCAAAAAACAATTAAAGCTGATGTTATGCTGTATGCTGGGCGCCAGCAACACGACACAGCTGTGCTGCCCCAGCTCGTGCATGTGACAGGGACATCCTGGAGCACCCGACGGCACCAGGGACACCGCAAGGGACGTGGCCAGCACGCCGGGAAACTGCGGAGAACAAGGACTCCATCCTCTATAGGAGAAAAATGTCTTAAAACAACCGGGCCCTTGTTCTCACCCAATGGATGTTCTTCCAACAGTCATCCAAAAACTTCACGATAAACCAAAGGAGCATCCCTCATTTTGCACCTGCACGCAAGTTAGACCAACAAAAGTTTGTTAGATTAAAAGCAAATTAAAGGCCATTGCCTCGCTGCACATCTTTATCGAGACAAGGCCTCCGGGCCGTGGCTGGCTCACCACAGCAATCCTCGAAGGCTGCCCGCGCCGCCGCTCATTCAGCTTATAGCTACTGAATTGTAACACTGCAATTTGTAATGCGTTAGTTAAGGGTTTGTCAGCATTTCCATCGTAAACCTTTCATTTTGGGGATTTATTGCTTGCCTATAAGGATTTGCTCTAGCTGCAAGTTTGGCAGGAAGGACTACGTACAGCAGCATATTTCCCTCACCCCAAACAATCACCCCGAACATTAGAAAGTTACACCAACAGATCCCTAATTGAGGGTTACGGCCTCCTTCAGACTTTGGCCCTTGCAGCTAAAAATGGCAAAATCCTGAGCCACACCAGCGAGGCGTGAGCTCGGCCGCACGGGGCCGGCCGGGGGACGGAGCGGCGCGAGGGCGCCGTGACAAAATCAGCTGAAATATGTATTTTCCAGCCCAAGAAAAAAGGACACTAGAAGCGGCAGCGCCGCTTACGATCCCGGACGTGCTCCCCATGCAACATTTACACCGGATTTTATACCTTTGCCGTCAATATTTCTCTGGGGTGTAAACAAACATCCTCGGCACTAACTCAGCTGTGAATGTTCTTAAAGTGCACGTTTCTTAGCCCTTAGTTATTTTATTTTTTTTCTTCCGGTGTTCCTATAATGAAACATATATTTAATGTAAGTGCCGCTTTAGGAAGGCCTATCTTTTCCATAGGGGCTTCTCCCAAAGCAGGGCTCCTGCGTGCAGAAGGGGGTACCCATCTACCACCCCGCAGCGTACAGCTGCGTTTCTGACCCTGGCAGCATCCTCACCCTAGGGGGATGTCACCCCACCGTGTCCCCCCTCCGTGACCTCCGTGAGCACGCAGGGGCCGAGCTGGCCACCGCGGGAAACACTCCGTTTCAGACTTGGGATAAACTCGCTTTATTTGCTCTGCCCACGAGTGGGGAAGAAAAAAAGATGAAGAAATTGTTAATGTTCTATAAGGTGGCCAAGAGCCGCGGTTAAGCCAGGGCACCACTGTGCTACGCAGAAAGCACAGTGCCCCCGGCATCCTACGAGCACAAAAGCAAGCGGCTCTTCTCCAGCAGATCCTTAAAATCGAAAGCCAAGGGAGACAAAACGGAGCAGGTCTTTTCTCCTCCTTCCGCTGTATTTTTCCACCCTGATCTCTCTCGTTTTCACCGCGGCGCACCAGGACGCTGCGATGGGCTGCCCCGCGCCCGGTGCGGGGCGATGGGCGGTAGAGGCTGTGCGTGCACCTGCGGGTCGCCAGCACCGGCCGGCCCCAAGCGCGTGGAGGGGGCGATGGGGCCGACTGCGCGAAGACCCCCGTGGGCAACGCTCCCACGCTCCCGCATCGCCCCGGACGCGGCCATCCCGCCGCGTTCACCTCCAGCCGCAGAGAGCCGGCGCGTTTCCCTGGTCCCCGGGGAGCCTCGGGATGCCGCCGGGGAAGCGTCCGCCTTGGGCGGGTACCGCTGTTACCCCCCCCCGCACCCGGTAGCAGAAAAGCGACATCCAGCACCCACCGCATCCGCCTCCCGCACCGCGCCGGGAGCACCGAGGAGCTGCACCGCAGGCAGGCAGGGGCGCAGGCAGGGGCGCAGGCAGGGGCGCAGGCAGGGGCGCAGGCAGGGGCCCGCTCCCGCGCAGCCACAGCAGTTTTGGGGGCGGGAGAAAAAAAAAAACCCAAAACCCCCGAAAGGCGACCCGCCGCGCAGGCGGTGCGGAGCCGGCGCCGACCCAGGGCACCCCCGCGCAGCGCCGCGGAACCGCAGCGCCGGGAAAAGGCGCCCCCGCGGCTTGCGCGCTATTTGCGCGCCCGCCCCGCCCCGCGCAGCCTCCGCGGGCGCGCAGCACCGCGCCGCCCCCTGCAGGACGCGGCGGGACTACAGCACCCAGGCGGCCGCGCGGCGGCCGTCGGCAGCGCGCCTGCGCACTGCGCCCCCAGCTCCAAGTTTGGAGCTTTTAGCTGCCAGCCCTGGCCCATCATGTAGGTGCAGCAGAGCCTTCCCTACCATTGCAAGCAGGGGGGGAGGAAACCCCCCGCTCTGCAAGCTGCCCTGCAAAGTGTGCAATTGCACGGCCCCCCCCACCCCCCCCGCTGCAAGGAGAGCTGCTGCAGCAAGTCAGGAAAACTCCAGTTGCATGAAGATTGAGCGCTTGCAGTTTGCATCTTTGTTGCAAAACTAGCTCCAGAAGAGAGGCAAGGCAAAGTCTTTTGTGCTCCCCTCCCCCATCAAAGCAAAGGGGAAAATGTCTCAGTCGAGAGGTAAGGCTCCTACTTCTGTTCGTTGCAAATATGCAAAAAGTCGTGCATGCATTTTTAAGTGCATGCATGCATTTTTCGGGATGCAATTGCATTTTGAAGTTTGAGGCTTTCAATGGCTCAGTTGCATTTCCTGTTTAGTATGTGCCTTTTTGCAGACACACACACACTCACACACACAGTTCCTGTAAGGCAGGGCTTGCAGTTCAGCTGTGCATTGACGTTATTTGAATTCTTCTGCGGGGATTACTGAGCCCTTTTTGCCTTTTGCACAGTCAGGACAGATAAAGGGTGTTGAAGAGCAGATGCATTCGCTACTGTATATATGCGTGCAAAATGGGCACAATGCATGCGAATTGCAGCTAATTTCAAGTGCAAATTTAAATGAAACTTTGAAAGAAGTCCGTGGAGGAGATGAAAGGTGAAACTTGAGTGGAGTTACCAGGAATTAAATATATACCTATGTTTCCATGGGAAAGTATTGTTCTTGTGCCAGGACTGAGATCATTTTCCACCGATTTATTCCCCCCTCCCCCTTAATATTTGGTAACTTTTGGTCAGAGGCAGCAGTGTGGTTTGTAACACCAGATCGCTCAGAGCATGCAGAAGGGCTGCTTTATTTAGCATTTAGGAGCAGGGGCTCAGCACTTCGGATGGAGCGGGAGGGGCGCGTTTGGGTAGGGGACAACAGTGATTTTTTAGAATTTTTCTCTTTTTTTTTCGTGCCGGCGCGGTGGGGAAGGCTTAGTCTTTGCTTTTTAACTTGATGATTTTTCCGGCGTGGCTCTGCCTTGTGTCCTGCAAGGGGGAGGCGGGGGGGGGGGGGCGGGGGTGGAGAATTTAATATTGCAAAAAATGCTGTGGGAACGCAATAGTCCCTGCAAGACCAGGCTGAGATGTTTAAGGAGGAGTTGCTCTGGCCATTCATTGTGAAAATAGATGCACATATGTCAGCGACTGGCCACACAGATGCGGCTTTTGGAGCTTGTTTTAAATGTTTGGATTTGATATTGCAGCTTGCCTCTCCTTCAATTTTGCAGCCCTCACACGTATTGGGGAGCGGGGGGGTGACAGACAGTGCACGGCTGGTGGGAGAGCAGCTCCCGAGCTGGGGCGGGGGCTTCGTGTTGTTGTTGTTGTTGGGTTTTGGCGTTTGTTTTTTTTTAAAAGACATCTGGGAAGTCAGTGGCCTTCTACTACAAGCCTTGCTGGGAGGACATCAGAAGGAGGTGCTTTCACAGCTCTTGCCACACAGTTTTCCTTTGTAAGAAAAATGTAAAGTTGTTGTATAATTTATTCCTAATTTGGGTTTGCTGCAGTCATCTTTTCCAGCCAAGCAGAGAATTGTAAAAGTTTCCAACAGAAAGAGCCAAGGAAGTTTGATAATGCAGAATTGAATCAAACGATACCCAGGGCGCGCTGCCGCTCACAGGAGGGTCCCTGCGAGACCCGTGGAGGGGCAGGGGCTGGGCAGGGGAGCAGCCGCTCCCTGGGGGTCCCCAGAAAGCCTGACCACCGGAGCCGGCGCCGGGCAGGGACCTGTGCTGGTGGCCCTGCCGCCCACCCTCCCGGGGCGCCGCTCAGCCCCCACGCTCGCCAGCTCTGGCCTTGTCTATCCCTCTCAGTACCAGGAAAATGGGAAAATACAAGTAGCCAACCCACAAAACATGACCTCAATGAATGGCATCATTCTTGAATCCATTTTCCGTCCATCTCACGCTCTGCAATACGAGTGTCTAAGTTTGAATTCCTTACACAGATAACTTTTCCGCGTTCAGCTGTTCAGGCTGAGGTTTTGCTTGGGAAGGGGTTTGCACCAGAGGTATCGTTCTTCAGGATGAATTAAGGGAGGCATAATCTGCATTTCAGGATCAGCTTTCATGTGTTGCACAGGAGGTTCCTCGTCAGCTTTCTAAAATACTGCACAGAGCTTCAGCCAGCTGCTGAGCTCTGGAGCCCTCTCCCTACTTTGAATCGTTTCCAAAGTTGTTCTGAGAATTTGCCAGAGATTAATTTTTTTAATGCTGCTTGTCGGGGGGACAGTAATCAGGAGGGTTATTCTCTGATAAAACACGTTCCCGGCAAGGAATCTCACCTAGTTAAAGAGGGTAGAACCGCTCCTCGGACCCTGCCTGCGCCACGCGAGGAAGCGGAGGTGATCCGCTTTCTGCACAGCCATAGCATGGGCTGTAGGAGATAAAACTCTCCCTGGAGTTTGGAAGCAACGGTTTCATTCTGGCCGCTTCCACAGCAGAAAGCAGCAGATGCCTCCAGCATCGCGCTTGCAGTATTCAGCCACGTTACCTGTGCCCCGACGGACTCCTTAAGACTTTGCAGTTGACAAAATACAGATGAAGTCAGAAAGACACCACCGGCGCCGAACTCCTGCATTTCACCCCGTGCTCATCTCTACCTTCATTCCCTCCTTCAAGTTGCAAAATGGTATTTTTAGTTGGACGGAGCAATCCGTAGAAAACACCATTTCCCCAAGCACCACAGGTCCCTGCAGTCTGTTTCTCACCTTCAGAGAGGAGTCGGCTCCGGACAAGTGGGACTCGATGTTGATGGTAGTTCAGAAGAAGTTGAATTGTTGCCCAAATGTGGCACATTTGGCTGTCATGACTAATAGGATATTATTCTGGAAGAGAAAAAAATGCGGAAGCCCATATTAATTACAAGCTAAACACAGTTTGAGGCTATAAATCTGAACTCTCGTGACAGCAGATACATTCAAGAGTCTTCCAAATTCATTGTAATGGGGGAATTATTCACTCACGAAGCCCACATCAGAGAAGCAACCTGCAAATATGCAAATTTCTCCATTGAAATAAGAAGAGGGAAGGGGGAGCAGCTCCATTAGAGCATTAATTCATAAACAGTATATTGAAAAGAGCTACATTTAACTAAATATTGCTGTCCATTGATCTCATTCCTCATTCTTAGACTTTGTTGTTTTAAATACGATTTTTTGTGCTCTAGCTGAAAAAGGATGCGGAGATTATGAGAACCACATTCCACGTGATGCTGCCTGAACATGTACCCTATGGACTCTGACCAAAGGCTCTGCACCTATTCAAAATACTACATTTTATGTAAAATGCTCTTTTTTTTTTCCAGCTAGAAGTCTCAGTGGAACAGATGTAAAGCATAAATGGTAGCTTGCTTTTTTTTTTTTTAAATCCTAGGTAGGTGGCAGGTTTTTGCTAGTATAAAATTAACCCGTAAGCAGCGTGAGGCTCCCGTTGGTTGTGCAATGTGCAGCTTGCCTCGTCAGCACCACCTCAGCTTCTCGCCATTAACACACTCCCATGACATAGGCACTTGGCAAGGGCACGCTTTGCAAGAGCACGGTGAGCAAAGCTGTGGCACGGGCAGTGAGGTGCAAGCCTAGCAAAGCCTAGTCTACCAGCAAACACAGCCAATTTCAGTTCGAGTTGTTGATTTATTTTAATTTTTTTTTTTGAGGATGCCATGTTAAACTACCGTTTCACCCTGTTGCATGTGCTGCTTGCTCTGCTATACCGCTTTCATGACGGAGGTGCGTGCGTACTTGCTTTGGGTTAAGAGGGGTCAAATGTTTATAAAGAGGCTTAAAAGTTTCATGCAATGCAATGCTGGAGGAATTAACCAGCATGGGGAAAAAGAAAACCAACTAGTTGGGGTAGAAAGTATTAGGCTAGAAATGATGTCTGACACAAGCCAAATCACTGCTCTGCACCGCTGAGCAAGCGGGAGCCGAGACGCCCAGTGGAGCCCCTCCAGCTGCTGTCCTTTGCTGCCTGCTCCCTTTGCGTTGCACTAAGGAGGCATCTGCTTGCCAAGCTGCTGGGCTGCGCAGGGAAGGAGCTCTCGCCCCCTCCGCTCCATGTGGCAACACGCAAAAACCAGAGTGCATTTGCAGGGCGCCCTGTCCCCATGGCCCGGCACGGCCCGAGAGCCGGCAACGCGCTGGTCAGGGGAGCAGCTCCCCCGTGCTGAGCGGGCAGCTCGGCAGGGACAGGAAGACACAAGCATTTAAAAGCTCAAACTATAGAAGTAATTACAGCAATAAAAGTGCTAAGTTTCAGGGAAAAAGGAGCAAAGATCTGTTTTTTCCTCCCAGATGAAAAATAATTATTTTTGTTACTACCACAGTAAGCGTTGCTTATTTGTTACTTTAGTCACCAAAAAAAAATGGAGCTTCTTTCGGGGTGAATTCCCTCCCATGACACATCCATAAGCTGCTAAGGTGAGGCAAATGATACTCCATTAAAACCGCAGGAGTAATTTAGAGAGATGAGACACTTCATTCCTCCAAAAGTATTGGCATTAATGGAACACAATTACCTTCAAAGTCACATGGCAGATTTGCAAATTCTGTGTACTGTGGTTGCAAATACGCAAGATGACTAAAAAGTTCCCTTTTTTCCCCTGCAAACAATACATGCGTTTGATGTCACTTGTCCATTTTCTCTTGCTGAAAAGAGCCATAACAACATCTAGAGAAGCCTCTCAAAAAAGGATTTGAAAACACCACATCCGAAACAAGCTCCGGGCCCTTTTTTAAGTTGGAAAAAGAAGAAATAGCTTTGATAGCACAGGAGTGGGAACACACTTGCAGTCCTCCTCTGTGAATGCACTTGGAGGACTGCAGTGTCTGTTATCCCGATCACTGGGCACGGCCGTGATTCCCAGCCCTTTCCCACGGCGTTCCCTGCCTTCACCCATGAACCTGCATTTCCAATGCTCGGCCTGCCCACAGGTCCCCTCCAGCTCTGAAGGCAAAGCTCTGCCTCTCTGCTCCTGTCTCACGGGGAGATAAAGCACCCGCGGGCAGTGCTCACTGGGCAGGTCCCAGCCTCCCGACGGCAGAGGGTGGGACGAGTAATTCTGCGTAAGGGGAAGGGGTAGAAACCAGAGCACACAGGCATCCCTTACTGCGGTCACTCACGTTTTGGGGTACGATCAGGGCATTGTACGAGTTTGGCAGCGTGGCCACCAACAACATCATTATATGAAGTGTCGAGTCAGTCTCCGGGGGCCAGCTAAATTGCAGGACTGTTCTTTTAATTTTAGACATGGCCAGAGCTATAATTAAAAAAAAAAGTTTCATTACCTGTAGAGTTACTTGGCTCCCTTCCTTAGGGCCTGTCTGGGAATAGTTCAAGAGATTATCAGCTAGAGCAACATTAGCAGGAAAGCAGATCTGGGGACCCTGGAGCCGTGCCGCATTAGATATCGCACTCCGTGGGGGCAGAGTGGTGAAGGCCGTTTGGTGCAATTTCCATATCTACTCATTGTGCAAAAAGTTTTTTTTTGTTTGTTTGTACTTTTGTCTTCCAAATCCACAATATTCTGCACGTTGACAAGTGTGAATGGAAGTGTGTCTTCTGCTCAGTAATCCTGGCTCAGTAAAAAGGAATTTGGAGAGGGGAAGCCTGAGAGTCTCGCTTGTAGGGCTTTCTTTTGTCTCAAAGCCAAAATTAAAGCTATCCTTACATTTAAGCTAGAAATTCCAAACACCCAGTTGATGTTTCAGAGGGTTCATCCCACCATGAAAGTCTCTGGGGTGCTAAAGCACTTTTGAGTCATCTTTACTTTGGACGTGTTGCAAAGAGAGGCTGAACATCCTTCATGGAAGCTCCGCTTGTGCTGGTGCTAGCAAAGCCGCAGCTGAACATCACTCTGGCTTTGCACCCCATAGTCAAATAAGGGCCTGAATTTGTACGAGCACAGTAAAAGCAGCATCCAGCCGCATCAGGAGAACAGTTGGGGGTAGGAGCTACTCAGGCTACTTTCCCCCCATAGTTGCTGTAGGAGCAGTGGCCATGGCATATTAGGCTGCTGCAAAAAGCTGAGTGCAGTGAAGCCCAGGGAGCGCTGTGCAAGCGGCTGGAGGGAGCAGCCTCTGCAGCTGAGATAGAGTTTCATATGTGTAAGAAAGATTGCAGAGAAAAAGCATTCCCCCCCCCCCCCCCGTTTGAACAGCAAAACTTCACCGAGCAGAGCTGATCCAGTTTCCTGCTGTATCTGTTTTGTTAGCCTAGTTAGCTTGCAATTTTATAATCAAGGCTAGATTTTCCTCACCTGCACCCCAGCGGATCAAAAATCATTAGAAGAACTGAAGCCCAAGCAGCATCCACTTTTACTGCACTCACATGAAACCAGTGGAAAAAAAAACAACCCACAAACCAGCAGAAGTTGCAGATGAGATGCCAAAGATAAAGCAGCAATAGAAAATAAGGACAGGAGTCAACACTTCACTGTGTCTGCAGTAAGAGGCCTTTAATGAAGGCTGAATCAGCATAGACTTGGTAGCTGCTTTTGAAGGAGAATCTTTTTTCTAAACAAAAATATGTAATTGCACTCAATGAAACAATGCCTATCGGTGCCAAATGGCCTCAGAGCATCATCTGGCTGCTCCTCTGTGGAAGTCCCAGGCAACATGCTTTTGTGCTTGTTTTCATCCTGCAGCGGGGTCTGGTCCTGAAGTTCCTCGTTCATGTGTTTTCAGCCTGGCTTATTTGGCACTTAAGCAACGAGTTATAATACAAAAATTTCAGCTCCACTCCATGTTATCATTACTCTTAAGGATGTTTAGTGTTTTTCCAGTAGTTCAAGGTCAGATATAGAAAATGACTCAAAGTCTTTTGTTGTTCTGACAGCGCTAAAGTAATGGAAGTCCCCATCTGGCAAAGGCAAACCTTGCCAGAGTATCAACATCAAAAAGGGAGATAAAAAAATTTGGAAGGGAAACCCAGCATTGATTACTGGGTTTCTTTCCCTGGACTCGCTCCATTATATCTGCTCTCATCAACTCTCAGCATCTCCCATCTCTTGTACACAGGAGCCCCAGTAAGAGCCCGCTGGACTTGCATGCTCACACAAGTACCTGCGTGTAGGAGGTGAAGCGTTCACTTAAACAGGGCTCTGAGATGAGAAGGTCCTTTTGGCACCAGCTCTGCGTGGAGGGTTTGCGCAGCGCCTAGCACTGCCCCGGGCGCCAGCTCCTTGTTCCTGCGGCACTTCTCCAGTGCTGGCAACAGGCACCCGTTTAGAGGCACTTTCCAGCTTTGATTTCAACACAGCCTTTTCTTCCTAGAGCTGCTTTCATTGCCTACAATTAGGGTCTCCAATGCTGCAAAAGTATGAAGAAATAAAACCAAATTTGGCTTTGAAAAGACCGAAATTGATTTACTCTTTCCAACAGCTGATGCTGCGGCCTTTTAAAAAGGAACTGTCAGCCTGTGATCATAGCATTTATGCCTGCTACTGCCCAGGGATTAAAGCACAGATATGTGACATTTATTGCAGTTTTATTCAATGAGCGAAACACCTGTAGGAGCTTAGAACAGCTGTCTCCCTTCTTCCCGTTAGATGTATCATGAAGACAGGGACTTTACACGCTATCATCAAAATGCCAAAACCCCTTTGGGCAAAGCTACTTATTAAGTAGATTTGTTTAAGCACTGAACCTCAGCACTAAGCAAAAATGCCTCTGCAGAAGCGCAAGCCACAGCACAGGGCTTTTGGCAGCCCTGATGGGTCCCTGAAGCGCAAAGGGTCACCCGAGCCGCTGCACAAGGCAGCCAGGATCTGGCCAGCTGGGACTCTGGTGTTAGTGATGCACAGAGATCGAGCTTGATTTCCAAACCCCGGGCAGGTTTTGGAGCTGGCAACAGGACAGGGGAGCTGCAACAGTTTTTGTCCTAAACTTGACCACCACTGAAGTTTTGGTCATGGAGATGTAGACTTAACCTGCAGTCCCCTCTTGCAGGTTTGCTTCTCTGAGTTGAAAGATGCCGATGGTTAATGCAGAAGCTCACTTCCAAGCAGACCTCAGTACTTAACTGTACTAATTAAATGTTTTCAAAAACCACAAGATTGACCTTCACTGCATGCCCACAGATTTTTCTCTCATTTAACAAGCACAGGGCTGACAGAGTAGCCTATTAAACGAGAAGAAAGGCATTGCTTTAGATGCTGCTGTTTGTCAACCTGTTCCAAAGTGTTTTCTGCTTTTTAACTGTAGGAGATGTAAACTATAATCCCCTAATAACCTACCAGGAGAAACTGGGCTGAAAATGAGAAATGCTTGGCTCAAATAAAGCACAAAGTCTGATAAAATAGTGAACACACTTAAAACTGAAGTTCACACCAATATCTATGCAACAAGCCACAACAGCCATTATATATACAGGTCCTTATATAAGCAGAGAGCCATTCTATGTGGCATAGAGTTGCCTTTGGGGGATACCCTCTACAAAAAAATTAAAGGCAATTAACATAGACTCGGACTTCCTTACCTTTCCCAAGGACACCAGGAATTTGCTCATTGCTAATAAAACTTGGAACATCTCTACAGAGAACTTGAATTCCTGCCAAGGAATCAGTTTTACAAATTAACTAAAAGACCAGATCGGTGCAGTGCACTGCGTGAAAGGACATCGCAAGCCAGCCCCCCGACAGAGCAGCATCTGAACTGGAGGCAGAGCCCAAAATAGTCCCTGGCAGCTGGGGAGGGTGACACAGACACTGCATTCAAGGATGATTAGTAGTAAGTTGCTTTCTGGAGACAAGGAGGACTGAATTTGCACCTTTTTGGCAGAGGGAAGGACCTCCGGGCTTGCACCTCTCCAGGTCCTTGCAGGGTGACAGTATGGGAACACACTCTTGCTTGTAGCCACCTGAGCTAGGCAGCACAGCAAGCTTGCTTCCACATAGCATGACTTCAGTTTCATTCATGTCATTAGGCAGCTTCCTTTATAGCTAAGCATGTGATTTTTTTTTTCTTCCCCTCAAAAACATTTGGTACTTCCCCCGCAAGAAATCAGAAGCTTTATGTCTGATAAGAGGCTGGAACAGCTTCCTGCAATAGGAGAGCATTCCTCCTCTCGCTCTTCCTGCGCAGACCTCAGAACAATGCCAGCACTTCCAGCATCAACAAGCATTTACTTTACCTTGTAGCACACTCATTTAGGGCCCATCCTGTGCAAGCATCTCCCCAGCCAGCACCTCCTGCTAAAGAGAGGGGGCCCTTTTTCCAGGAGCTTGCTTTAAAAAGGCATTGCTGCAGCTGAAAAGCAAGGAACAATCTGGGAGATTGAATCAGAGCCGATTCAGAGCAGCTGTAGCCAAGCAGGGCCCTCATTTGAACGAGTGGGGTCTGAAGAATCTTCTTTCCCCTTAAAAAAGAAGCTAAATAGGATTTTTTTTTTATACTCTGATCTTGAAACTACTTGTGCATGTGCTAAACTTGGAGCATATGAGTCCTTTTGCAGGAGTCAGTGGGACTGAATGTGCTTGGAGTTGAGCACACGCATAAGAATTTACAAGGTTGCGGATGTATTTTGTCCTGGTTGCTAAGTAGGATGGACGTTATGGATCTGTGTCGATGATTTATACTGCCCTGCTTTCTCTGGGTTTCTTTTTTCCCATTTCTGCTTATCTGTTCTTGCAACTTAGAAAGCAGTATCGTGTTTGCGAGTGTGTATGCATACAGCTGAAACTAGTCTTGAACCTCGCACAGGGAGTTCTACAGAGGCTTTGACAGAAAGGCTTATAAAGGCCGTTTTGTAATTACAGCTCCTGATTTAGAAGGCTGGATAGAGGGATGTAATCTGATGGGGTCTGATCCATGTGGACATATGTGGACAGGAAAAAATCTGCCCAGTTGTGTCAGGGACACTATTGGGGGAAAAAAAGGAGAAGACTTGCTGTCTTCTGCCAAGGTACTATGCGATAATCCATTTCTTCAACACGCTTTCCAAACTGAGATAAAATTGCATGATAAAACCCAGGGAAAGGCTTTGTTCTTTACATACTGCTTGATTTACTTTACTATATGACATACAAGCAAGCGTATGCTCTTAGCAGGTGTCTGGGAGGGGAGCTGGAAGTTCATGCTCTCTGACCTCTGGCTAAAATCCGTTTGAACTTGAAGGAGCTTCCCTGGGAGCCCCCGAGAGCTGCGCTGCATCCTGCAGACCTTCAGGTGCATCGCCTTGACCTTCTGAGACTTCTTGCGTGTCCAAAGATACATTGCTGAAGCGGTTGCAGGACCGAGACTTGTGTTTGTGGTTGGACAGTCTCGCTGTTGCCGTCGTGGTGGTGGAGCAGCTCCGGTTCTCGCCCGTCTCTGCTGCCAGCAGTTTCTTGGAGCAGCTGCTGTTATTGCTGACAGTGCAAACTGGGTGCAGATATTCTCTTAGTGCCTCCTGTCCTGCTCTGGTGGTGGGGGAGTGCCCAAAGTTGCAATGCTGGAGACCTGGGTGGGTGCCGGGGCTCTGAGGGGCCGTGGGTTTGCCTTTCCTGCAGTTGCCCTTGGCTTCTCACTGTGAATAGGGCTCCTGTGTGGTTTTAAAGTAGGACCCACACGTTTGCTGGGAGGCATTGCCAGCAGAGGGAGCAGGAGTTAGTTCCTCCCACCTGCACTGTCCAGAGCTGTCAAATACCATCTTTAATAATTTAGGTACAAAAAAAAGCAAATAAAATCATAAATTGAAAAAAGAATAGCAAAAGAGATCTGTCTAACACTGTCGCACAAAGGCAGATTGGCCAACGTCCTGACTGTGTTGAAAACTTAATATTTGGCTGAGCCTTTAAAAAATTCCCCATGACGAAATGTTAAGCAAGGAAGCAGATCCCCTCCTTCCATGTCAGTGCTGCGGGAGCTGCGGTGTTGGGCTCATGCAAGAAAACCTCCAGGCGAGATTGCCACCGGATTTCTAATCAATTTATCTGTTTGGACCGAGCCGCAAGTAAAGGCCAGAGCGTGAGCAGCATATCCCTGGGAAGAAAATTAGGCGTTGATGTGAAATTCTTCTGAGTGTTATTTGCACCACAGAAGAGGAAAGTGATCCTAAAATTATCTTCAATTCAACACTTTTAGTTGAAACAAACAGTTGCCAGCTGCCAAACAGAACAGCACAACTTGGGAACTGAAGAGAAGTAATTCAGTCTAGAGGTGTCTTGTACAAATTTGGCACTATTTATTAAATCTTTTCAACCCAGAGGTGCCATTTTCCCCTGAGGAGCAGAGGGTGAGGGTACTCACTAAAGAAATGGCTTGTGGTGCATTCCTCTATTTCCATGGGTATTCCCATTTCACTGTAAAACTTATTGATACTCTTTAATTTGCAGAATGACAAAATCAGCGGACAGCTTTCCCTCTGCGGAACATAAATTGCCCATCTTGTCCTAAGGTGCCTTTACTTATGAGCAGAAAGTTATAAACCTGAGTTTTATATGCAGCATATCAGCTGTAGAAGACAGCTGATAGCGACGTAGTTTAAATGTCCAACATTTACAATATGCTGAACAAATTAAATCTGTGCTTGGTAGAATGAGACTGCTGTGGCTGCCCGGAGCACCCGGCAAGAGAAATAAAGCCATAGCTCAGATTTGCGCTGTGGTATTGATTAGATTTTATTCTGTCCTGCTGCGAGGGTGATGACACCAAGACCAGTGTCCCACAGACAAGGTGTGATCGTGCTCAGCGAGCAAAGGAATCTGCAGAGAAATGGGGCTGCATTAACACGTGGGGAGCAGCCGTTCAGAGCTGAAGGACAAATAACTGTGTATGCTTTCCTGGGGATGGTGACACCCCAAAGGGCCAGTTAGCTGAGCTCCCCAGGGGAGTCCTTCCTGGCCCATCACACCCTCCTGATTTAGCAATGTCCTTCTTTTCCCATGTTTAAGCCTCTTGGCTCATTATTGGCTGAAAAGCCTCAGTGCTTGCCCACGTAGCTTTGCCAGTGGATGCTACGGGGCAGCATCTCAGGCACAGGGAAGCAATGACGAGGAACCTGCAACCTGGCTGGCACCACTGCTTGCAGAGGAACTTCTGCCAGTGCCTGTGTGCGGGGTGTCCCTTCTGGTGGGTATGGCTGAAAAATGGGCTGAAGCCTGCAGCCGGGTACCCAGGGGACGGACAATTGCTGCAGCTATTGCAAGGGCTAAGAAAGACAAGTCTGGCATAGCCTTTATGTACATATTCCTGCTCAGCCTGTCACTTAATGCAGCCTTAATAGGAATGCATGCTTACAGTAAGCACGTGCTTAAATGCAAGCACCATCAAGACATAAGAACCTCCATAGCTGGAGCCACAAGCCTGAATCAGGCTTCTGAGTCTGCAGCACAGCAGAAATCAGCAAGCGGGTGGAAATGTCACCTTCGTTTTCCAAAGCAATTTGCATTTCCCTGGGCTGGCAGCACATCTGACAGCTCCAAGAGGCCCTGGCTCGGAAAGCGTGGTGCTGGTGCCGACACTGCCGGGGCGGCTGCCCCTCACCCGCTCTGCCGGGTGCATGGACTCGTCACCGCTCGGCGTCCAGGCAGATGGGGCAGATGCAGAAGCTGGTCTGTTTTTTTCACGGGAAATGAAGCTCTGCTGCGGGGCCCTTGCTCCACCAGCGATGCTTCCTTAAAAACACCTTGCAGGTCCCGCTGGGAGCAAAGCCTGGCTGCACCAAAAGCATTTAAAAAACCTGAAAACCAAAACTGAAATTGGAGGGAGACGTCTAGCAATAAAGTGTGTCTGATGGGGAGGGCATCCTTATCACCTCCCTGCAGCCAGACCTGGGAAAGTTGTTTTTGAGGCTCTGTAGAGCAATGGGGAAAGGAGGTGGATGCCCCTTTACTGTGCCAAGTTTTCCAGGGAGCGGTAGGTTTGGGAAGTGTAGAATTGTTCATAGCTGGGCTGGTGCTGGTGGATTTAAGGCACATCCTGCTCCCACCCTGGCTGAGGCAGACAGGGCACCTGCCTTTATGCTGCACATAGGGGACTTGCTGCTGCCTGCTAAATATTCGTGTAGGAAGTTGGTCAGAGCCCTGTAGTTGCATGTGGTCACTTACTGTTGCGTTTTGAGGTGAAATCTCAGTGGAAAAAAGGAAGTAAAAAAACCAGAGCAGAGTCCTGCGCATGATGCTCAGCTTGTGGGTGAACCTACAGCATCCCCACTCACACATTGGCTGTGGGAGCTTCAGCCCCTCATCCACAGAGCTGCATTGCGTGGGAGCACCCACCGGCACGGCAGAGCCTGCCTGTCCCTTGGGAGAGTTTTTAGGATGCTGCTGCTGCACTGAGGAGCAGAGCCCACCCTCCTTCTGTGCAAGGGGCAGAGCCAGGGCAGGGCGCAGGAAGCTTGGCTGAAAGGCTTGGGTAAGGCTTGCACACCGCGATGCATGCAAGTTTGGAAAGCACTTCATCCTCATGCCTGCAGCGCTCTGCTTCCGCTGCCTGTGGGCACGGGAGGCATCCGCCCTCCTGCCCGCGCGGGCACGGGCACGGGCAGCAGCCCACCTCCTCCGGCGCCGCTGGCAGGTGCGCTTTGGCAGGGAGAAAATAGAAATGAAGGTAGCGGCAATGAAAACAGCCACGTCCTCCAAATCCTCCTGCACAAAAGCCCTTTTGTTCCCCGGGTGAATTCCAAGAGCTTTTCTCCAGTTTTGATTCCAGCAAACTCCCACTGCAAGCAGACAGCCGAGGGTTCGAAAACAAAGCAGCAACTAAACCAAAAGTCCCTCATAAAAAATGCCCACGAGGGCTGGAGGCTCTTGACAAACAGCTTCCCCGGCCTGCAATTCCTGTGGATTTCCTAATTTGAGATAAGCAGCAAAGAAAACAGGCTCTGGGATGGGGACGCAGCGAAGCCAGCAGACCTTGGCGGGGAAAAATATGGGCTTGATTTATGGTGTACTGGTGACCGGAGGGAGTGACTGCCCCTGCCG
Source organism: Phalacrocorax carbo (assembly GCF_963921805.1). Lineage (NCBI taxonomy): Eukaryota > Metazoa > Chordata > Aves > Suliformes > Phalacrocoracidae > Phalacrocorax > Phalacrocorax carbo. Next base: position 7,014,313 of record NC_087528.1, read on the forward strand.
CTCGCCTCCTCGGAGCTCCACTGCTGTGATTTCTCATGATATTGGGGGCCAGAGGAGAGGCCACGAGGCTCCTGGTGACTTCTGTTCCTCTGTGGGGTCTCTGCCAGCATCGCGTCTTTCCCAGAGCAACGGGAGGATGCAGCTGCCCGAATGCTGGAGACACAGGAGCCCCGTGAGGGATGCGACCTGCTCCAGTGACTATGAGGAGCAGAAAAGAAAGTCCCTTGTGGCATTGCTTCGACCCCAGTAAGATCGCCCCGAGCTTTTGTCTCTCGCAGCCTCATGTCGAGCAGCCGTGAGTGATTTGCAGGATTTGAGGGCATTTGAAACGGCCTGATGGGAGAAGAGGAGTGGCAGTGCTTTTTGTCTGTGCGTGATGAGGAAGGCTTGGCTGCACCCATGAAATTAAATTGATGGGTGGAAAATTAGTTAGGCAAAGCAAGGTGAGAAGAAGGAGTAGGCTTTGGTCCTTATAGGATTTCTATAAGATTATTGGAGATGGGGTGTGGGTAGGCAAGCTGTTGAATTTTGCATTTTGTGATTTTATGCATGGGCCTCCACAACCATCTCTGGAGGGTCCAGCATGTCCGGAGCATCAAGACGCAGATGGCTCCAGCCTTGGCAACCTCCAGCCAAAGGGCGTCACAGAAGGCTCACAAGCCTGGTGGGGATTTGTGCTGCTCTCCCATCCTTGGCTTGAACCACCTCAGTGGGTTTGGGCTAATACTCTCAGGTGCCAAGGAGAACAGGACGGTGGTGTGAACCTGTGCTGCCTTGTGCCCCCATGCAATGTGGGCAGCATCCTTTGGCAGCTGCCACGGTCCTCATCCATGGAAGTTCTTTGCTTTGGTGGATGTGAGTCAGAGCCCAAAGCAACAGAGGTGTTTTTGTCTTAATTCATTATTGCAGCACACCTGTGTGCTAGGCAGAGAGGGGACACGCACACAAACAACGCTTGTGCAACTTTGGGAGTTGGACTCGATGATCCTTATGGGTCTCTTCCAAGTTGAGATATTCTGTGATTAACTTTCCTGTGGTCATGGACAGGGTTGTTAGAGCTGAAACTGGAGCGTGCACATCCCGGTGCCCAGTTGCTTCTGTCCATCGCCTCCTCCCCTCTTTATCCGATGGGTCACGAGGCAGCGTCTGTCCCTGACAGAGCATCTCACAGCTGGGGTGAATCAGCAGAGAACTGAACGTTTCCACTTTGCGCCTGCCTGGGAGATCCCAGCACCGAGGAGGAAGGTGCTGATCCCTGGAGAGGTATGCAGGGAGAAAGCTGGTGCTGGGGGTCAGCTCAGGGCAGCCAAGCCCCAACGGGGCTGGAATTTCCATGACAGCAGGCGCTCCCAGCTCTGCTGCATCGAGTGCCTTTCCTGCGAGGTGATGTTGCCACTGTTTGCACAGAGGTGCTGCTGTTTGGGAGGAGCCGTGCCCTTTCCCCCGGGGCCATCGAAGTTCAAGCAGCTGGATGCACATGCCAGATGAGTTCAGCCAAAGTGTTGTAACAGGGTTTTTAATATTAAAGTCTCTTGTGCCCTAAGCTGAAAGCTGTATGCAGGTAAACCTCTCGTATCTACCATCTCCCACTTACATTAGCACCTAAAGTGCGATGAATTTAGGGCTGGTTTGCATTGCATCTGTTCTCTGAAGAAAAACTGGCTAATCTAGAGGTTGCCTCAGCAGTGCAGGATGTCAGGGGAGGACTCTGTCTTGCCTTGCCACATCTGCAGATACCACAGTGGTCCTGGCACCAGCTCAACAGGGACATGATAGGTGGCCCCACGCTGGGCCTGCCGTTCCCTCGCTGAGTTTGGGAGTGGTTCTGTACCTGGGCTGGAAGGGGCATCATCTGGAAAAGCTGTTTGTTGTCACCTCCCTGTTTCTGCTGAACTGTTAGCATCAGAAGGAAGCATGTTGCTGCTCTTCATTGGTCTTTGAGTATGAAAATGGGTGCTGAAGGCCCTGTTCCTCTCTCATGATGGTATTCCTGCAAGCAAACACTGGAGCAGGGTGCAGGGAACACATCGGGGCAGAGTCCAGCTGGGAGGTGAAGTGTAAGGTCCTGGCAGTGGAAGGTCCAAGGCAGTGTTGGAGCCCATGAAACAGCTCAGTGAGGTGGCAGCAACTTCTGTGGGACACAAAAGATCATCCTAAACCATGATACCCTCTCCCATGCAGTTGCGTTTTACTACCCCTCCATCCGACAGCCAGTCTTCATCTCCAGCCTGGCGTTGGGTGTTGGTGTCCACAAAACCTGCTGGAAGGTTGCTCCAGCACATGATCATCCCAGTGCTCCTACGGACTAGAGCTGCAGAGGGGCTCAGCTTGTTTAGTGGGGGATTACAGGAGGGTACAGAATGGGCTCCCTGTCCCCTTCCCAGAGTCCCTGCAGCCCTGAGTTCAGTGCATATCTTAGCACAGGATCTCGTGTCTAATCTCTATCAAAGCTTCTCTTCCGCTTCACACTCTGGTCTTAACTCCTGTAAAATTTAGAGGTGCACTCTTATCAGAGTGACAAACAGGCTCTTGTAACCAAAATGTGCAGATAGATAAGAAGAAATTGCATCCCTCTGGTTTCTATATTGACACGAATAAACACAGCAGCCTGCAGCCCTTTTGCAGGATGTGTTAAGAGGAAAATGGCCAGAGTAAGAGAGATTAGCCTGAATCAGGAAATTACCTTCAAAATTGAATTACTGAAATACAGAGCTTATTGAAAGGCAGGCAAATAGGTTCTGATATTTGCACAGTTTGGTGACATTTCTGTATGTTTCTGCACCGCAGGATCCAGAGATTAGTCTGCTGGAGTCCTTATTGCAAAGCTTTCTGCTTGCCTTCTTCCAGCGTTTTGTTCTTGTGCTGTTCAGAGCTTCGCCACCAAACTGACTCCTGCTGGAGGCCAATCTCGAGGCAGGCACGAAGGACTGACCTTGTGATTTTACCTTGCAGTAAAGCTGAAGATCTTTGTCTCCATTGTGTTTGTGCCTCAGCAGAGCTGACCTACGTCAGCGGCCGCAAGTTGAAAACGCAGCTCGCTCTTGCAGTGGAGACAGGCCCTGAGACACAAATAACCCTGGCGTGATCCGAGCAGACGTTGCACAACCTCTGCCATGCGGTTCATTCGGTGCACCTCTGTCGCTCCTTGCAAAAGCCCTGCTATTTTGGTTTGGGGCCTCTTCTGCACTAGGTTTATTACAGGTTGCAGAATTGAGTCAGAGGAGCGAGCTGAGCCCTGTGACGGAGAAACCCCGGGGCAGCTGGGTGCTGGGGCACGGCTGCCGACGGGGCAGGACAGCAACTTACATGTGCAGCATTGTAATGTGGGTGCTACGGTATTGGCAAGCAGTTTGGGATCGGCCGGTATACAGGTACTGGGTGACCTCTGCCCAGGCAGTCGCATGCCATGCTCTTCTTATCTCCTCGGGAATTAAAATGGAAGATGAATGCAGCATCATCTGCTCGGGCTTTGTGCCAGCAGTTCAGGGTTTCCTATTGTACAGGTTTCCAGATGTTGGTTTTCCAGATGGAGATGCTGGGTTTTTCTGTCTCCATGTTTTCATTGCTCAAACTGACTTTGAGAAGAGAAAGTATCTGCCTCTGGGTTGTGGCTCTGAGGTCATCTCCTCTTTGCCAAAGCAAATTTGGTCACACCTGGGGCAGTGTGTTGGCTGGTTAAGTCTCTGGGAGGAGCAGGTTGCCCCCACTCGGTGTGGTGTGTCTCAGCTGTCAGAGCCAGAAAGGAGAGGCAGAGCAAGGAGAAGTGACTCAAGTGCTCCCTTTAGCCTGCTGGCATTTCCAGGTTTGGTATGAAATGAGATTTACTTATTTATTTATTTTTGGAAAAAAGCACCCAAGAGGAGCAGTGGAGGACTAGGACTTCAGAGGAAGTTAGGGCTGTCCGTGGCACCTCTTCATCGGGCAGTGTTTCAGGCATATCCTGCTTCCCATGCATGTTGGCAAAATCCATCACAGTCATAAAAGCGCTTTTGCCTTTCCTGCTGCCCGTCCGGAAATGCAGTTCCTGTCGGGGGGGCTTAAATTCTTGAGATATAAAGGTGTGATTTGCAGGGTGGACACGGGGGGCAGCGACGGGGCTGGCAGCAGCAGTGGCGTGCTCAGACCCAGATGTGCCAACGGCCACCAAATGAGCCGACATCTCTGCGGCACCAGAACAGGAGGAAGCAAGCCCAGAGCTGGGAGACGTCTCAGCCCCCGACCGCGGCAGGCTCGGCTCCCTTCTCCTGAGCAGCCCTGAAATGAGTTGTTAAGGAAACAGATTTCAGGTTTGCTGTTTCCAAGGAGTTACTGCAGACAACCGCGAGGGAAGACACAGATAAAGGACATGCAGGAAATGTCCCTGTCCTATGCAGAGGACATACCATGTTCCTAGATGGAGCATCTCCATTTGCCTCCGACTTGACCCAGTTGCTCATGGCAGTGCTGGAGGGGCAGCCAGTGTTGCTTGGACACCCTTACTTATTGACAGGGCTATGGAGAGAGCAGATGAATTATATTTCAAGGAGGCAAATAAAGCACAATATCCACTTCATCTCTTCCCTTGGCCTTTGGTTGAAACTTCAACAGGTTTTAAGAATCTCTTGCACATTAAATACTTTTTCTGTGGCTTAATGGGGTGTTGGAAAACAGATTTTCAGGCCCACTTCCACAATATTGGTGTTTACATGAACATCTAGCTTTTGGTTTTCTCCAGAAACTAGGGCTTGACTAAAGCTCTGCGTTTGCAAACTGGGTGGTGAGCACAGCTCAGGCACTCACCCACCCTGCCCCTGTCACCCTGTTTTGAGCATCGTGCAATGTGGTTTTATGTAGCTTTACCAAAGGGTTACCGAGATACGCAACATAGCCATGGAGGCAGAGGTGGTGAGGGAGCTTCCTTTGCACCTGCCCACCCCAGCCACCAAACCACTGTCACCGACACCAGCCTCTTTATCTGTCCCAAAAATATTTAAATCAAAAAGGCATGGTCTGATCCCGTGCTTTGACTGCCATTATGGCAAAATTCAGAGGCTTTCATGCAGCCAAAGCGCATGGAGGAAAGCAGTGGTGATGCAGGAAGCGCTGTGGTCATGGCTGTGGAGATACCACAACAACCCATGGGAAGGCAACTGGGGCTGCCTCTGGCAAGTAGCTGCCCAGGAAGATGCATTTGTACTACTACACCTCTGTACACCAGAAGTGGCTGGTTCATTAATTTACACCCATTTCTGTTTGCTCTTTTTGACTGAGGACTTGATTTTCATTTCAGCTGGAACAGAGCCAGCTTGTAAAAATAAGTCCAGGTACAGCCCTGGCAGCACGGCTTCTCCCTCAGACCCACGCATTTAAAATACACTTTGTTATCTACATATATTTTAATTTTTAAGCTCAACGATTTGGCAGGGAATGTCAAGTGTCTTTGCTCGATGACTGTTATTTAGTCTAGAGGTGGTGAGTGTTTGACTGCGGGGACACCAGGAACGCACCCAGCCTTCCCGCTCCTCTTGCAGTGGGCTGGGGTGTCCCCACTTGTGGGATTCCTTGGTGGAGAGACTTGGGCAGAATTAAAGGCTTTTCACCTCGAGATCTGATGAGCAGTGATGAGCGGTTGCTGGGGCAGATGACTGAGGACCAAAGGAGAAGGGCAAGTCCATCACCTGCCGTCGAGCTCTCGTGTGTGCCAGGATGGGTTTGTATCAGCTCTAACCATGATGTGTGCCTTAACCTCTACTAAATTGCAAGCAATAATAAACCTGTGGGATGACCTTTAATACTTGTCTAAAAAATATTTTTTCCCCCTCTTCGGTCATCCTGTGTGAGACTGATGCTAAACATGGGGTTACTACGTCTTCTACAGCAGCCGTTGCTCCAGGTGACCCTGCTCTGCCCTGGGTACCATGAGCAGCTTTAAGATATCTTAGTATTTATCTGCCTGGGTCCAGGCATGTTAATGGGCAAAGTCCTCAGAGGTTTGGGTATTTCCACCTGGCCTGTAAGGCTTGAACTTCTTTCTGGCAGCATCAAATCTACCATTGCTTCCTGAAATACGGGCTGGAACTGGACTGTGGGTAAGAGATGCCCTTTGCAGTTGAAGGCCAAGTCTTTGCATAAAGAGCTGTCTCCGTCTGGCCATTTCCAGGGCATCTGGGACAAAAAAAAAAGTTAATTTCCTGCTTTTGCAAGAACAATCTTAGTTTGGGGTTTTGCACCTAAGGCATGGCCACGGGTCCTTTCCCAGCTCAAAGTGGGCGCAGTGGCACGTCGGTGTCAGGTGGAGCGTTGGTTGTGCGGCTGTGTGGTACAGGGCTCAGTCGTGCGGAGCCCACGAGATGCCCGTCCACTCCTGTTCCATGGAAACACATCCAGCACTTCCATTTTGCCCTTATTCTAGGGGTGAGGGTTTTGCTTATGCAGTTGAGTACAGCTGATAAGGGAAAAGCAGATCATTTGGCTTTCAAACCCTTTCAAGAAATCAGACAAAAAGTCCTGAGGAAAGGCAGGAATAGTAAATGAGCCACTTCTATCTCTTAAAAAAGTGGCAGAAAGAAGCATTTCTCACCTGTGAAATTTTACCAGCAAATTACATGCTAAAGAGTGTTATTTGAAAGAAAGTGTTGCTACATGGCTATTGAACACAGCATTAATAATAAATTGTGGTGAAGACAGAACCGGTTAATATCCTTTGAAGGAAATAGGAGCTTTTTGTGGCAAGGTACCATTTACTTTGGATTATATCATAAGAAGTTTTTGACTTCAGTGAGAAGCCTGGAGACTGGGGAATGGGGTTTTCCTTCAGAAGTAAAAGTTTATTTTCTGTTACAGCGTATGTGGGCAGTGAATTCCTCTGTCTTCCCTTTCTTTATTATTCTCTGTTATGCTTCCTACCCTTTTGCTGTGAAACTTTGAAGTTTCCTTTTTCAATATTGATATTTGACGCTGCCCTAATTGGAAGGGGCTAGCAACATTAATCTCTCTGTACGCTCTGTCAGTGCTGGTGGGAAGAGGTTAACAAGCCCATTGGAAGTTGTATTTTTCTCCCCTCCCTCAGGATCTGGGTTTAAGACCTTCACAGGGAAGTATTTAATGTGTTTTCATTAAGTCAGGTTTTCATTTTCCTATTACAATTTTGCTTTCGGGCCTCACTTGGTTCTCAGCATTGACTTTCCTGGGCTGGCCTAGCCAATGCCCGTGGGGGAGGCAGGCGTGGGTAGCTGGGCACAGCAGGTTGCAGTAATGTTGCAGCGCAGTGCTTGCATCGCTGCTCTCCTGCTCAGTGCACTTGCCCAGAAAGCACTGAGGTTTTTTTAAAGGTGGCAACTTCTCTAGCACTGGTCGGTTCAGTATTTACTGTGGGTGATTGCTTTGCTAAAACCAAGTAGGTTTAAGCTTGTGCTTAACATTATGGATACCCTGCATGTTTTGCTGAATCAAAATTTGGTTCTGGAGATGTCTCTCAGCATCACTCCAAACCAGTCTGTTTTTTTCCCTCAATTATTCTTAAAACTTGGCTTTTGAGTCAAGTGCTTGTGGAAATCTCCGTGTGGAAAATTGCAGGGAGAGCTCTCAAATGTGCTTTAGCTTGAAGGCTCAGAGACCAGAAAGCCACCAGTGGTTGTTTACACAGAAAACTCATGACTTTTTGGATGCCGGGGAGCAGATGCATGATCCCATCTGTTGATCAACAAGGACTGTGAACCTTTCTGCAGAAGGAGCCACGTTTAGACTTCATGCTTTGTATGGTGGCTCGCTGGGACTTTCCCTGTTGCAAATCCCAAGGAGTTGCTGTGAACCCCCTGCACTGATGCTCAAGCCCCGGCTGGTTTGTGCCTCAGGATTGAGCCTCGTGCTGTTGTTTTGGTGTCTGAGACACCAGGGGCTTCTGCGCAGCTCAAACATGGATGTCTGGTGTCTGCCATGGGTTGCTTTTGTGCTTCAGCCTGCCTCTGAGTTGGGGACTTCTTTATTTAGTCACCTGTTTTTATCAGATTTGCAGTCTCCAAAAGCTCAATTTCTCTGTCAAATGGGGCTGAAACTGGCCAGTGGATTTACACTTACCACAAGGGATGCAGACTGTCAAATACACACATGCGGTGATTTTCTTCAGGAAACAAAGCTAAAAATAATAATGATTCATAAAAACACTACGGAAAATACTGGTTTTCTGGTGGATGGAACAGGTAACATCCAATTTTGTATGTTATTAAGCTGCCTCCACATTTTGAGCTCCTGTACAGATGACTTTCTCTGCAAACTGCAATTTAATACAGCGTCATCTTTCAAAGCCAATGTCTGCTATGGTAAACTGGGGGATTTTATTTTGACAGCAAGATACTTGCTTGGCAGTTGTTATTGAAGAGAACTGATCTTGGGGCTTCCAATTATTTTTTTTTTTTCTAAAAAAAGAGCCCTCTAAGTATCAGTGTTTGCCTTTGAGGAGAAACTCCTTCAAGCACGTGTGACCTGGACCCTTGTTCGGAGCAGCTGCAGAGCCTCAGCTGAGCTCCCCCCCACATGCGGCAGGGAGCCGGGGAGCTGCGTCGCAGGGCTGGGGGGGGACCCTGGTTCCTGCACCCCGCTGCAGCCTGCCGGGGTGGCAGCCATGGCTCTGCAGAGCGGTGCTGACTGCTGCTCCGTGCTTCTGGTTTTGAGGCAGTGTCATGTTCAGGATTGCTAACGCTTCCTGCAAGACACTTGCAGACACCGGCCCCAGAAGGCTTGGAGAGACAAGCATTTTGCATGTTGTAACAAAAGGAGCTCAGAAACTTTGCCTGATCCAGTTGAGAGGCATGAAATTGCCTGATTGCAGCCCAAGACTTTCATTAAATAACCATGCGGTGAGCCACGGCGCAGAGGTAACTGCTTTCCCCCTCCGCACTGCGAGCTAATCCTGCAGGAGCTGTTGGTGCTGCAGGTGCGAGTCCCAGCTGTGGCAATTCCTGTTTGCAATCCCTTCTCCTAGTGCCATCGTGAAATCCGTGTTTTATTCTTGCTACTGCTGTTGCGTTCTTCTTTCTTGAAAAGAAAACCCCAAAGAACGTTAAACTGTGTCTGTGTCTTGGCAACTCGAATACGCGAACAGATTGTGCTTCAAAAAAATGGCAAAGTTTCAAAATATTGTATTCTGTGAAGAAGAGACAAGGAAAATAAACTCCCCAAAGTGCAGATTTTATTTCACCAGAAGGCGGAAGGCTTTTAATATTTATTTGGGTTTGGCATTTTGCTACCTACTTCTTCTGCTGACACCACTTGTGAACCATGATAAGATTAAATGCTGTTTAACCTGTTTTGGTTCACGTTCAAATTAGGTTAATTTCTAGTAGGTTCATTTTCACCCTCGCAGAGCTGCCTGAGAGCAGGTTCCTGAGGTTCAGGTACAGCACATGGGGTTGTACGAGCAAATCCACAAAGGAAAGAAAGAAAAAAGGAAAGAACAGAGCAAATTTGTGCTTGTTTCTCTTTTGACTTTGGTGGTTGTGTGAATGTCATTGGAGCAGTGCAGATAGATGGTCAATGTGTAGAAGTATGCCATGAGACGGCTGGTGAGCGTTAATAGGAAGAGTTCAGCTCTAGATCTGAAGAGGCAGTTCCTGCCTCTGTGGGCAAATGAACAAATTTCTGTGTCTTGAATCCCACGTGCAAAATAAGGATGAAGATACTGCTTTTCTTGTGCCTGTGGTTGCCTTGTTTGCTTGAACTGCAAGAGGATGCAGGAAGGGTTTTGGAGGCAGAGAGGTCACGGGGATGGCAGCCTTAGAAATTGCCAGAGAAACGGGTTTTGTTTGCCTGCGTTGCAAGACCTGTATTTTTGAGATTCCTTTTTTAGCTAAAGCATGACAGCATCAAGAACACTGTTACCCATTTAGCATCCTGTTGGATCCAATGTGCACTTGGCGCAGCTTGAGCAAGAAATGCTATCTAGAACATCTTGCACATCAGGACTTCCTTCTCACTTGTGCCTTCTAGAGACCTATGTAGTACAACTAAGAAAACTAGAAGGAAAAGGGTCAAAGAACAGCTCTGCTAACTGTAGGAATTCCTCCACTTGTTTTTACAATGTTTTTACTTCCTTACGGAGCAGTTTTTACCTCTTGGGAAAATTGAGAGCTATTCTTCATGCTTCTGAGTGACCTTGCTTCTTTTATTTTGCCTTTTCTGTGCTAGACTGGAAGTTCCTTGGGGCTTTTTCCCCCTCAACCCCCTTTTTTAAATATGCAGCGCTGTAGATTTCTAATAACAACAGTGAGTGTGCACAGTGGTTTCCAATAAGTGCTTTTCCCACGAGGTGTCGGCTGGGTTGTCACAGCCTGTCCCATCCTGGAATGACTCTTTGCCAAAAGGAGTGAGTGTGATCCTGTCTTTTGGAGCAGACAAGGGGAAAAAAAAAAGTTTGGCAATCTGAATTGTCTAATTGCTTCAAAAAGGTCATTTTCAGTTCTGGGTGCCTGCACTTCGATCTACCACCCCTCTGGCACTGGGGTGCACAGACATCTATTGACATGAGTTTGTGTCAAGAGAAAGAACAAACTCAAACATGTATAGGTAAAGTTTGAAAGAGAGTGTTGGGAATAGAGAGTAAAACTCATGCTTAAAAGAAAGACAGTAATTGATATAAACTGTTAGATTAAAAATGCTTAACGCCGAAATTAGATGCTTGTGCCGTTTTGGGGACCAGGGATTTTATTTCACAGCCAAACAGCCAGATATTTACCTTGGGGTTTTGGTGACATGACTTATGTTTTCAGGTTATTTTATCCATGAATGCAAAACCCCGTGCTGAAATGTGGCTGTATATGTTTAGTCATAAAAAGGTTCTTGTATTTCTCTAGTCTGCCTGGCTCTTGTGTCTGCCGGCTTGGACCCCCTTTACAGGAGAGCCTGCATTTGAACTACTTCAGAGCTTGAGCTTCATCCAGCTCAGAAAAGCTTGGCTGGTCAGTGTGAACAGAAACAAACGGCTTTGAAGCCTGCAAACTTAATTTTTGCTTTATTTTTGCTGGGTTTGCACAACTTTAATGACCAAGAGGTGAAACATTCATTTAAACAGAACCAGAATCTGGTTCTGGACTTTCAGATTCAATTTTAAAAAGATTTTTAATCGTGACAGGCTTCGCAGTTATGTATCTGGAATAGTTTAAAATCTAAGAAGCATTTTAAGGGATCCTATGTGGGCAGGGCTGATGAAGGAGAAATACCTTTCTCTCTGCATTTTCACATGGCCTGCCTTTGCCAGAGCTCTTGCCTGTTTTCTGTACCAAGTTGGCAGCCAGACCTTGCAGGTCTAAATGAAGCGTTACTGAACAAAGGCACTTTATGTTTTGAACTCTGTGCCCTGAGTCTACACCAGCCTGGCCAGGCATTTATGTTAAATAAGGTCAACAAATATAGACAAGCTGTGTTTTGCAAATTAAAACAAAACAAAACAACAACAAAAAAAGCGCCTTTCTTTAATTCTGCCTCTTTCTTGTTTCACAGGCAAGAAGAGAAACCCTGGGCTGAAAATTCCTAAAGAAGCATTTGAGCAACCACAGACAAGCTCCACGTAAGTCTGCAAACACTAAGGCAGAATAAAAAGAAAACCACGAACCCCAGCTGCCTTCCAGCCTTTGCTAGCGCCTGCACTGCCATGGCCAGGGGCTGGCAGCTGGTTGTGGCCAGCACCCAGGGCTCATGCTTGCTTGTCTGGGATAACGGGGACCCTTCACGAGGAACAGGGGCAAAACACCTAGTTTAATTTTGGCACCATTAGGGAGGATAATAACAACCCTTGTCTTTCTCTTGTAGCCCCAGGTGCAACCAGGGGGGCTCAGCCCATCACTGTCTACCCATCACTGCCTGTGCTACCTCTCATGTGCTGCTTAATGATGTGCCCAGGAAAAGGAAAAAACAGAATGGGCTCCCAGTTTAAACCGATGTGGCACTTTTGCCACCCAGTTTGATGGTCAAGCCGTGAAAATGCATCCCCTTCCCTAAATACTCAACCTTGCAAAAGAAAACCGTGTGTTTTTTAGGCAATTTGTGCAACTCCAGCCTGCTTGGCTTTCTTTGCTTCCTTGAGGATTGACTTTTATTAGCCTGTTAACCCATGCTGTTTGACTTAGGTAATAATTTACAGTGGTTTTAGACCTTTATGCCCATTTAATCCATTTTTCATACAGGCTGGCAGAGATTTGGTGCTTGCCACCTGGCTTGCCTTTTGCAATGAATCTCTCTGGGTTCCTGCATGAGGAAGTTGGATGCAAGAAATGCCAACTCCAGCAGCTTCCTTCCTGCCCTGTTTTTGGGGTGACTTTGTGAATATTGGCTGTACCTGTTGACCCTGCAAAGCTAGGAAATGGGTTAGGCTGCTCAGGGCTGCGAGGGCTGCTGGCCTGAAGGTCCAAGGGTATGGCCTGGGGGACCATGGGGGTTATATTTACTTATTGAGGGAAATTTGATCTTTGTAAGGAACATTTCACATCTTTTTCTTTTTCTCTCCTGCAGGCCACCCAGAGATCTAGACTCCAAAGCCTGCATCTCTATTGGCGAGGAGGTAAGACTAGGAGTTATGGTGAGAAGATGACCTCTGGGGACAGGTGACCATCCTGGGCTGACTGCTGTGGTTCTGGCTGCTTGTCCAGGCAGGCGGCTCATGGGATTGCTTAACTTCAGCCCGTAGAAAAGGGCAGATTAATAAACACCAGCTATTAGAAAAAAATGTAGCCCATTTTGCTTGAAATAGAAAGCAGTTGCTGGATGAATAAAAGCTAAGAAGAGCCAGCCAGGGAGCTTGTGTGAGCCGTTACAGCCACCTCTATCCACAGAGAGCCGACTAGTGTCTGGTGTTTGTGCTTCTCCAACAAGGGCTGTCTGTGTGGGACCGATGGCCCCAATGCCAGCTGCGGTGTGACCTACTGCTTGTCACCGCTCTGATGAACATGTCCCAAGATGCTCACCCTCTGCATCCCATGACACCTGGGTCCCCTGCAAGTTTTCCACCTTGCAAATTCCTTCCTTGGAATCCCCTGGAAATAACAATTACAAAACAAGGGGATTGCTAACAGCGGATTTTACTCTCCTTTGCAGTTGCTTTGCTGATTTAAAGCCTTCATCCAAAGTATTTCCTTTTGCTAATATTGAAGGCCATCTCATCAGGAGTCTAACTCACAGTAGATCTTCCTGTCCTGGAAGCAAATCCTTCTGACAGCATGGAAACCAGTCCACCTGCTATTATAGCAGGGAAAAAACAAAACGGAGGACAGCATTTTTGATAGGAGAAAATGGCACAGCAGCCTTCATAAAAGCACTTTAAAGCTGGGCAATAAATTTATTAGGTGCAAAAGACGGGCCTTGGTGTCAGCAAGTTAATTTATGAAGTGAAATGTTAATCCGATAGTGTTTTATAATGTCTATCTTTGGATGCTTTTTCTTTCATTTTGGATTTTTTATTTTCCCTGGCATGGAGCAGGGGCTGGAAGGTGGAAAGAGTGTGAGATGCCTCTGGAGCAAAATGGTGCAGCACCAAGGCAGAGAAAATGCCTGCTGCTAGAGCAGGCACCCGCTCCAAGAAAATCATTTCTCCCCTGCAGTCCCAGGGATGAGGAAAAGCTCAAGCGCTCCAAAAAGGCTCCATGCATCGAGGCAGAGAGCCCATGTTGGACGGTGCAAAGAGAAAGGCACTTGTAAAACCCAGAGCTCAGTCTTTTTTACAGACATAGATATGTGGCTATCTTGGAGGGACTGACATGCCATGGCTTCCATTTTCCATAGATCTGTTACCTGCTTGTCTAGCCAAGTTCCTTTAGGATGTGCTCCCTCTTCCACCAGCCTTTCTACACTCACCCCTGATCCCTAGGGAAAGCCATTTTCCCTCCTCTCCCTTTAAACTTTGCTGCTAAATTTAAAAGGGTCCTTGAGAGAGTCAAAGTGCTTCTTTGGAGAGGGTCCTGATGAACAGTAGGAGCAGTGTCTGGTAGCCAGAGATGCTTAAATCTCTGCCGTAACACAAAAATGTTAGTCAGGGCTCCTTTTGCAGGTGACGTAGCTACGAGTGAGTGACCGGGAGCCCGAGCGCACAGTAACGCAGTGTATGGGCCCTGCACGCCGTGGCATCCCCAGCCAGCACATTTCAGGCTGCAGGTTTTTTTTTGCTGTGCCATCAAAAAGCGGTGTGGGATTATGCACCGTGAATCAGTTCATTATAACCAGCTTCTTTCTGTAGGATGATTGACTGATGTGGTTGTGCGTTCAGCAAACAGAATGGCTGGTTTTAGTAGCAAAGACATATTTTAAACTTCCAAAAATAATAATAAGCAAAAAACAGAGCTGCTGCACAATATCGCGGCAGAAAGGAGAAGGGCAGGTTAGAATGCAGGGCTCCAAACAAAGTCATCCTTTGTGTAAGGCCAGGAGAAGGAGATCTCAAATCCTTGACAAAATAAGTCCTCTGTGGTTTAAAAATGGGGCACGTTCAGCTGGTATTTGGCCCATCTACAGATCTGGTGAAATAAGCTTTTACAGGCCTTAAAAAAACCTGGAGACATTTCCACGATTGTCTGTGGGAGGAGGAGGATGGAAGGGGGAAAAAAAAAAAGAGACTGAAGGTGATTCCTAGGGGAGAAGCTGCACGTGGCATTCTCCATCCCAGCCCGTTGAGGATGGAGAAGCTGAAGGTGCTGGCCGCTAAAGGTGGCTGGGAGAGGCTCTTGGGTGCGGGTGGCCGGGGGACAGCCTGCCACCGAGGGAGCGGTCCTTCCTGTGCCCACCCTGCTCAGGATGCTCGTCGACACAGGCTCCCTGCCCATGCGTTATGAGTCCTACGAAGAGATGTACATGCCCTCTTCAGAACTCTGCTAATGACCGCACAGCAGTTAATCCCTCTGACAGACCCTGAGGACCATGTTTCCAGCCTCATGAACACAGGAAGGGAGGGGAGCGCACAGGGGTGAATTTATGTGCCAAGCAGGGCTAGATTTTAGGATGGCAATTCACTCCTTCCATAGCACGTACTCGCAGCGGCCACCTTCGCCCTGATGGTTTTTTCCCCTGCAGAACTTTGAGGTGAAAGCTGATGACCTGGAGCCCATCTCCGAGCTGGGACGAGGTGCGTACGGGGTGGTGGAGAAGATGCGGCACATGCCTAGCGGGCAGATCATGGCAGTGAAGGTAGAGTGAGCCTCCGAGGTGCTTTCTGTCTGTGTCGTTGTGTGTGGCCACCCTCTGCGCTCTCGGTTGTGCACATTTCTAATCTCGCTTGTTCTGACACATGCCTTTACTGAGATTTACTTCTTTCCTTATGAAATCCTCTTTCTACACAGGGCAAAGGGTGCTGAGGTAGATTTGGGCCATTTAACCAAGAAAAGGGGTGTGTTTTTAAAAGTGTGATGCTCACCGTGTTTCCACCATTGCAGTGCATGCAAACATATTGTTAACCTTTGTCTACAATATTCCTGTTTTTGTTAGGACTTTACAAGCTATTTGCCATCATTTTTTATATATGCATTTTTTTTCTAATGTAGGTATACCCTCGGGTTCAGGGCTCTGCAGACTAATTGTATGAAAAGAAGAGCGTACTGTAAATTTAATTGCCTAAGATAATTTTTTCAGCTGGGACATTTTTTTAGGCTTTTTGGAACAGGAAATTTGTGTTGGGATTTTCACATTTTGCCTGCTACAGTGGGATCTTGATTCATGACAGGCTTGTAGATACTATTATGAAAAATTTTTCTAACAACAGTTTAGACTCATAAGCTTGCAGCTTAGGGAAATAGTCATGGGAAAATTTGTATTTTGGGAAGGACCAATTTTTATTTGGCTGAATTTTAACTAAAGTTTCCTTTCAGAATAAGAAAAAATTAAAAAAGAGGCAGAGCTGGAAGCTATGAGCAAACTGAAGGAAAATTCTTAGCTCCTCAGTTGTGGACAGACTTTGCTGTGGATGCTGAGATGTGTCTCAGGGCCTCTGTGCTCTGCATTTGGTCTTCTTGTTTGCTTTGGGGTTTACCGAACTGCAAAAGACCTCTCTGAGTATGATGGAAGATCTGGAGAGGGTATGGCAGGAACATTCAGGCTATTACTTGCATCTGCGATGCTGAACGGTTTAATTCTATCACATTACTGACCTCGAGTGACTTTGGCCAAGGAGCCTGGAATATGTATGTGACCTGTGTTGGATGGTGCCATGGCCCTTTGTGGTGCTTCCCAGCTGAGGGGCTCCGGGTATTTCACATAAATGACATCTCTTCCCTGGGAGACTGGGAAATGTCCATTTTCCAAAGCCATGGGGAGCACATGGGCTCTGGCTGCAGGGCTGGAGCCCTCTCTTATGACCAAAGTCTGCTGATGTAAACAGGTGTCCACTGCAGCTCCAAAAATCACAGGCTTCCACCAGCCTGGAATTTTATTTCCTGCTCCTTCCTCCTCTCCCACGCCACAGAGGCTTTTGGCTGTTGCAAAGAGTGGCATTTGCAGGGAGGAGCAAAATCACCTGCAGTTTGGGCTGAGGTGAGAAGACCCCTTCAGCCACTGTTACCTTCTGTTGCACCGGGGTGCTCCTACTGTGGGTGCTGTGCTTGTGATGTGCCTATGACAAAGAGATGATAAAAGGACGACACACAGAGGTGTGATAAAACGGTAAAGGCATGATGTCAGGGCACTGTGGCCAGCATGGGTATGGCTGTGGTGAGTCCCCTGCAGCAGCAGCAGCAGCGTGGTACGGAGGTGCTGACAGCCAACGCTAAAATGCTTTGTCTTCCAGCGGATCCGAGCCACAGTGAACAGTCAGGAGCAGAAGAGGTTATTGATGGATCTGGATATCTCCATGAGGACGGTAGATTGCCCCTTCACTGTCACCTTTTACGGGGCACTTTTCCGAGAGGTATGGCATCCTGGAGATCAGCTGCGCTACCCCCAGGAGACTGGATCATCTGCCATGCCTAGACTGAATTCCCATGCCTAGACTCCCTCCAAGCGCCAGGGGTTTAATCTCCATCTAGACATGGAGACTTGGTACCATATGGATTTGCTCAATCCCAGCCTAAGGATCTGTCACATACAGTTACTTCTTGGTGAGCGGGGAGGGACGTGGTCCCACGCGAGGAGGAGCCAAGGGCAGCCAAGTCCCAGTGCCAGGAATGTGCGAGGCCCCTGTGCTGAGACACTGGGACTTGGTGGTGGGTTTGAGAGATGGGGACAACCGACTCACAGCCTGATCTGTTAGTGTTAATGTTGTCCTGACTTGCAATGAGAAAGCCACATGGAGGAAAAATGTGAAAAGCTCTGAAGAGCAAGATTTATTGAACAGTTTTAAGCATAGCTCTGCAGAGCTGAACTTTTCCTGGCTGAGCATTTGCAATGACCTGAGCATGTAGGGAACCTCAGTCCTGATGACTTTCAGGACTCCTAAATCACTGGGACTCTGCTTTGGGAAAAGACAGCAGAAAATACACCCTAAATGGTAGCGGACAGCACTTCATTCCAGCTGGGGAGGAGGGAAAAAGAAAGCCCGGTACAGTTTTGTTGGATGACTTTTAAAAGACAGGGAAGAGGCAGACAGGCCAGCAAAAGGCAAGTGCCAATGACAACCTTTGTGCATGAAAGGAAAGGAAAGGAAAGGATGCTTCGTTCCAGTGGGCAGATATTTGCTTTCTTTGTCCTCCAGGGAGACGTGTGGATTTGTATGGAGCTGATGGATACCTCACTGGACAAGTTCTACAAACACGTCATTGACAAAGGCCTGACGATTCCTGAGGACATCTTAGGAAAAATAGCCGTATCTGTGAGTATTAACAGGGTGAGGAGGGAAGGGAAAGGATGTTTCTCTTCTAAACCGAGACCTACATGACCCAGTCTCCCTGCTGTGTTTGCACCAGGAAGAGCATGGTCCCCTGGCCAGCCCACATGAACTTTCCTAGCTGCCTTCCAGTATCTTGTCTGAGGTGATTTTATTCATAAGGCATAAATACCCCAAAAGGTGCCTGTAAATGTAATTGAGAGGCGGCATAGCATTAGATGTGGGGAGGGCCCTGCAGCTCCTTTGCCTTCTCATTAGGGTCTTGGTGCCCCTGGGAGATCCCTGGATACCCACCGTCACCTCGGGCTGCTGTGAGGGTGCAGGACTTGTGGGAGGTGCAGTTCCTTCCCTCCAAGGAGGTCTGGTGAGGATGGGGCAGGTGAAGCCAGACAGCATTTCCTCCTCATTGTGGTGCTGCCTGTTGGGATTCACTCTAGATTTGTTGTTTCAGATTGTAAAAGCACTAGAACATCTACACAGTAAGCTCTCCGTGATCCACAGAGGTAAGTGCCAGGCACACAGCCATGACCTGTCTGTCTGCCCTATGCCGCACGCTCTCAGCTTTGCAAGGGCCTTGCGGCCAGGCACAGGGCTCCCAAAATACCTGAGATAAAATGAGCCTTTGACAGCAAAAAAATTCCCCACATCTCATGACTAGCAAAACCTTGTCAGAGGAAATGTCTGCTGGTTTGCTCTTTAAAACCTGCATGCTGGTCCCAGTGTTCCCTCGAGGTGGAGGAGAAGCGAGCACCAGCCTGACTGTGCTGGCAAGAGAAAGGGCTGTTTCCCCATGAGTTGCATTTCCCTAATGCATGGTCTAAACCCATGGTCTGCTTCAGCACCTCTGCAAAATTAAAACAGACTTTTCCTTCTGACCTTGGTGGGCTTCAGATCAGGCTTTGTGAAGGCTTCACCCTTAGCTCAATGGCTCCATGTTGAAGGCAGTGAGAGGCGTCCCCATGCCAGTGTGATGCCTCATGCAGTGATCTGACCATCCTCATCTTCTTCTTTGAGCTTCCCTGAGCACTGGTGGGGCAGAAAAGTTTGATACCTGAAATAGCCTCAAGTGAAGTCATAAATACCCTCCTTAAACTCTTCTGACATTTTCCCCTCTAGACCATCTCAAAGATGTCGTGAACACTCTTAGAAAGAAACAAATTTGCAGTGTTGCTGCTTGACACCTTCATTTTTAAAGGGTCATTTTCATTTTGTCATGAGGAGGAAAAAGCCCTCTCTGGAATGTGTGACTGCCAGGGAAAGGAGCATCTGAAGCAAACAGAGTTCAGCTCTAGCAGGCAGTCACATTTTGTACATTCTGCATGTGGCTGGGGGTTGAGTTTCTGCCTTCTGTATCATTTACAGTAGGTGGAAAATGCTGCTTGGCTTCTGGATCTCTGTTTACTTGTTTGATTTCTATGGAAAATTGTCTTATTTCAGCATAGTAACAGATGGGTGAGGATCGGAGATACCTGAAGCTTTTGATTGCAAAATGCTGATTAGAGAGCAGATGTTAACGGACTGTAAACCACCCAGTTCTAATAAGCAGGACTCAAAAAGCAGCTTCTGGCCTCCTTCAGATGGCGTTTCAGCTCTTCTATTTAATATTTATCACATGTAGACACAGGACCTTCTTGCAGAAGAGACCTCTTATTTCTGGGTGGCAACAGGGTAAGGACTGCTCCCTTCTGAGGGGCAGTGCTGGGACAAGAGAAAACAGGGCAGCCTCTGTTACCTGCGCTATGTTGAGATTTCATCTGGGATTAGCCTCACAGGGAGTGACTGCCTGCTGTGCAGGAAAGCACCTCTCGTGGATATCACTTACTAGCTTCTTTCTGTGCGTTAATTTCCCTTTCTGATAGTGATTATAACTACCTTCATGAGTGTGATGCAAGTGTGAATGCACCAAGGATTATAAGGCCGTGATGGGAAGCAGATAAATCTGGCAGTAATAGATGAGACACTGGCCCAATTTCCATAAGGTGTGCAGCACCCACACGCCTGCTGTTGTTCACATTGCCTTCAAGCTTCGTATCCTTAAAAGTAGAGGCCATTTCTGAAACCTTGATCCTTCTTAGTTTACTGCTCCCTCCTTCCCCTGCCACCCCATCTCCTCTTCACCCTTTCCTATCCACCCCTCATCCTTTCCCCATGGGTTTTTCCTTTTGCTGGCATGAGACCAGATCCAGCTGGGGACTTGCCAGGGTTCCAGCCGTTTGCAGACATCCTCTGGCGATGCTTCCAGCCCTGCTGAGCTGTTCCCCTTTGAGCGCTCTGATGTCCGTGGCTATCCCCTGTGCGGTGGGATACGATGGCTACACGCAGGGTTACCTCCCACCCCTCCAAATCAGAGAGGGGAGTCGGCAAGTGAAGGGACACTTGCAGGACATATGACAGGCCCATGAGGCAGTCACCTGAACTTGCAGGAACTGCAGCCAGCGGGCTTCTGGCGCGCACAAAGCGCAGGGGTTTGCACAGGCACCTTTGGTGCCCTCTGCTGATGGGAAGCTCTTTGGCTTTTTTTGGCTTGGCACAGCCACCCATGCGTGACAGTGACTGTGGTATGTGTTCCTTCTTGCAGATGTAAAGCCCTCTAACGTGTTGATCAATACGCAGGGGCAGGTGAAAATGTGCGATTTTGGAATTAGCGGTTACCTCGTTGATTCAGTTGCTAAAACCATGGATGCAGGATGCAAACCCTACATGGCTGTAAGTTGAGCCGCGGAGAAGCTGTGTGTGAAAGCTGCTGCGGGATCAGCCAGAGGAACATGAGCCTGGGCATCAGGTCATCCTAAAGGGGGAAGGATCAGCCTCCGGCATGTGTCCTGGGGACTCGTTTTGGAAGACGTATCCCTGAAGTTACTTGTAAAGGGGCAGAGAGGGGAGACAGATCTCATGGGTCAGATCAGATCTCCTGGGCACAGCTTCCTGCTGCCTTATCACCTCCCTGTGACCTTGAGGAGGTCTCTAGCTACTCTGTGTTGCACTTTTGCTTTTTGCCCTGTGGGGACAATAGTACTTTCCATCTGAGAGAAAGAAAAGTCCCCAGGGATTGGGTCCCTCAGATTCCTCGTGGAAGCTGCTGTTCAGGATTCGCTCTCTGTGGAGCACTTGCACGGAGTGAAAATGGTCCTGGAGAACTGGGGTTTGTCACCCCCCTGAGCCAGATGTGCGGGGTCGGGTCCACCACCCCAATCCCCGGTGCAGGTACTATCTGCTTCTGGTGACCCATTTCACTGCCTGCCCTTACTGGCAAGGATGTGGGACCACATCTGGCCCCATGACAACCAAGGGAGCAAGCTGGTGGCATGGGCTAAGTGGTCCTGGCCTGCCACCATGAAAAGACCCATTTGAGGTCGGTGAGCCCTGGGTGCGGGCATTGCACTGGGACCATCCCTGTTCCTCAACCACCTTTGTCTCTGTTCACAGCCTGAAAGAATTAACCCGGAGCTGAACCAGAAGGGGTACAGCGTCAAATCTGATATCTGGAGCCTGGGGATCACAATGGTAGGGTGACCTGGGGGCTTGCAGCGATGCCAGGAGGGATGAGTGTCGCTCGTGGATTCATTTTCTTCCCCACAGTCCCTCTGACACTGGTGGCATTGGTTCCCTGGGAAGGTGGTGGGGTGGGAATGGGAATACCCCTCTGGGGGTACCAAGGAGCATGCCGCAGGGATGAAGGGAAGGAGGATGGAGCTGCTTTGTCAACTCCTTGCTGTCCTTGGACGTGTTGGTGGGGTGCCACCCTGGCAGGGACAACCCCACTGTGGTGGCCGTGGGCTGCCGGGAGATGGCAGCATGGGCTAAGGCGAGGGCGCCTGGTGCCGTATGTCTGTCGCCTTGGAGCAGGTTGGATTTCAAGCACAAAAAAAATACTCCCAGCACTTAGCGATTAGCAAAGTCCCCCTCAGAAGAGGAGGGATGGGTAGCGTCTCCCACGCAGCGTTTAGGGGGAATCCATCTGCTTGCAGAGTCATTTTATAGCACAGTTACCCTTTGCAACATGGGGTTGTTTTTTAACTTCTAATCTTTCCCAAGTGATGTCTAACACGAGGGTAACACAGGAGTGAATATGGAGGCTACTGAGTCTCCTCAGGCCTTTCTCTTTTGCTGGGGGAGGTTAAGGAAGGTGTTGGGGCCACGTGGGGTGAGGAAATGCTGTGTATTTGTGCAGGGCTTAAAAAAACACAGCCCTGGTTGGTCACACAGGGATCTGAAATCCGTGGGGCAGGAGGGCGAGCCATGGGGTGTCTGCACCCAATGTCTGAGGCGTGGGCTCTGTCTCCCCAGATCGAGCTGGCCATCCTGCGCTTTCCCTACGACTCCTGGGGGACACCTTTCCAGCAGCTCAAGCAGGTGGTGGAGGAGCCATCGCCGCAGCTCCCGGCAGAGAAGTTCTCGGCGGAGTTTGTCGATTTTACCTCGCAATGGTAAAATACCCCCTTGGCCCTAGTTGCCCTAGTCCCGCTCACCCTGGCCCTGCTCGCCTCCACCATGCTGCGGGGAGGCTGAGGAGGGCAGGCGCCGGCTGCCTCCCATGTCCCGGTCCCTACAGGTGTCTCTCTGGGGTACAACCCAAATTTTTTGAACAAAACATTCCCCTGGGTGAAGGGATGGGCCTTCATGTCCTCACTGAGCCGTGAGGGCCAGGCTGGGCCCTGGCGCTGTGCAGGCAACACGCACCCTTTGCCAGAGTGCCGGTGATGGTGGCTGTGGGGGTCTTCCCGGCCTGAGGTGGTGAGGAACAGGCTTGGTCGCTTTGGGGGGGCATGCAAGAGGAAGGGATTTAGCAGGCTTTCTCATCCATTTCCCCCCATATCAACAGCACAGGGTGTCTGTGGCAGGGCTGGCAGGACGGGCAGGTGTGGGCAGGCAGGTCCGCTGGGCCCCTCGCGTCCCTGGGCCTGGCATGGGGCGGCGAAGGGGAGCAGGGCGCAGAATGGCTGCGTCCTCCTGCTGCTCCCGCTCCCGGGGGACGCGGCTCTGAGGGCAGGGACGGTGCAGAGTCTGCCCCGGGGTGGCCCCCGTCGGCAGCTGTCCCGCTACCGGGGCCCTCGCGCTGCTGCGCTGCTTTCCATGGGACTCGGAGCTGGAAGCAGCGGGAGAGTTTGGCTGTGGTGTAGGAAAAGGGTTGGAGCAGATGCGCGCTGTCTGGAGGTTGTGAGAGCTGCATAAAAGCACAGGCTCTCCCAGCACCCGAGGAGACTCACAGCTGCCCTCATCGTATGGTTCAAAGAGAGCTGGCGGCGGCCCCGCGGCTCCTGACTGCTTCTCCCTCCAGCTTCCCTGGAAACCGCCTGGGAGGCGTTTTTATTTTCCAGGCGCTGCAGTGCCATCCGCGGCTTGCCAAGTTGGCAGGTGGATGGTGGGTTTGCGTGGTAGCCAAGAAAGGACGGCAGATCGACAAATACAGAAATGTGAGACTGTTCCTGAGCTGCCAGCGTCAGGGCCTGGAGCCTGGCCACTCTGCTGTGACCCAGGAAGGGGATTATCAGCCACTCCTGCCCAGGGACTTTAAGTACCGACACTCAGATTCTTCAGAGTCTTGCACAGACATGTTGTTGAGGTCCCCATGATTCACCTGCACGCCTCTCTACCAACCTGCGCTGGGGAATACCTGCCCATGCCCACACTGCTCTGTGTCTATCTTGGAAAAACCCTCCCACAAAATGCCCACCATTTTTGCAAGGCCCACGCTGAGATTTTGGACCAGCTGCCTTTCTCCCATGCTGCTGGCTTGCTAATTGTTATTGCGAAGTTGCCTGTTTGTGCCAGGCAGGCTGTTGTTCCCCACTGAATATTTTGCTTTGGCAAGCATGGTGTCTTGCGGCTATAGCTGTGGGCTGGTTTAGGAGTAAGGTATCCACAGCCGTTCATGATGACTGCAGAGGGAAGAATGACCCCACTGAGCAGCACTCATGTTTTGAAAGCTCATGCTTTGGGGAGCACGTGGAGGTTCCTCCCTTTGCAAATCCTATCCTCCAGGATCCTGAAGATCCCTCAGTGCCATGGAGTGGCATGGACTCGGAAAAGTGTGCTTTGACTGCAGGTCACGCTAGTTTTGTGTTGTTAGAGCATGAGAGTTCCTTCTGACACCGAACCAGGTCACATCAACTCAGTGTATCAAGATTGGCCTGGCTTAGGCGTATCTTAAATTCAAGAGGTTGCAGAGTGAATCACACCATCTGCTGCCTGGGACAGCAAAAGTCTGATTACCTATAGCCACTGCAGGGAAGTTCCTGGGATGTCTGAGTTAAGATTAGATCCAAATATGGCTTTTAATTCCTGAAGATTTACATTGATTTCAGTAACTTGTTACCAGATTTCCTGGTATTAGTAACCTGTGAACAAGGGGTTTGTTTGTAGAGAGTCTGAATTAGGAGGATTATACCCAAATCCTGCTTCTGGACACACCTAACCTTCAAATTCACCTTAGCATCTCAGCTTGGGCTGCTTTTGAGCTCAGAGGATGTGACACATCCCATACCTTCAGTTCGGCAATATTGGCACGTATCGTTGCTAGGTTCCTCTGTTCATTCACAACATGACACTGAACTGAGCCCGCTACACACAGCAAGCAGGAAATATCTATTCAGTGTGTGTCCTCCACTTCCTCTGGGCTCCGGCAAATCCCAGCAGAGGAGCGACTTATCATTGCTGAGGTTCTCACTTTTGTTTTGCTCAGTGTGACACCTTTTCCCCGCCACCAACGTGTACGTGTGTGAAGATCTTTTCAAGTTGCTCCAAGTGTCTTTCCCCTAAATACACTGTCAGGAAGTGAGTAGAGATTACGTCCTGTCTTTTAAAAGCTATTTTCTGCTGGAGGGAAACCAAAATAACCTCCAGCTACAACCCTCCAGAGCCATCTGTTGTAGGAGAGGAGGAAAAAAGGATGTCCCTTGTAACCGTCCCCGCTGATAACAGCATGGTGATAAACAAATAGTTGTACACGTGCTTCAGATCCACTCGGTCACCACTCCCAATCAGAGGTTGGAGGCTGTATCCATTCCCTTAGTCGCTGGCCTACTGGACAGTACCCAGAAAACCAATTGTATCTGGCCCCCAGCAACGGGCAGTGTCTTGACTGGTGTATATGGTGTCTCCAGATCTCTTGTTTGACCTTGACTGAGCTCACTGCACTTGTGCGTACTCAGCACTGTGTACCATGCCGGGCCTGTGTGCAGGCTGTGTTGGCTGTAGGTGTCCTCAAGGCCTAAGCTTAATATATGGATGAGTAGTTGAACTTATTCTACGGGGGCTTCAAACCTTGCTTTTGTCATGGTGTAGGTGTATGGCCTTGCTTAAACTGCATACAGAATGTAACTTGTAAAATTTTTCTTCTTTTTTTTTCATTAAAGCTTGAAGAAGAATTCCAAAGAACGGCCAACATACCCAGAGCTTATGGTGAGTGTGTTGCATTAAGCAGTGTATTAGTTCAGAGCTGAGATGGATTACAATGAGGTGCTGGGGGCTGGGTTTCCAGTAGTGACTGATCATTTGGGATACTCAGTGTCTCTCTTTCCGTAACAGATGTGAGAATCATGGCACTTCAGGATCTTGGGAGGGTGACTACAAATCAGAGATACTCTTTGAAATGTTGTTCAGGTGCTCTTCCAATCAGATTAAGGGAGGAAACTATGTAAACAAATGAGAACAAATTTGCTAAGGAACAAGAATCAGGCTGTGAAGAACCGGTCAGTCTCTTCTTGGGTTTGTGTGATGGCTTCAGACACCTAAGTGAAAGGGATGCCCCACGGATGCTGTACACGGGCTGCAGGAGCTGAGTGGCCTGCTAGGCTTGACTGTCATGGTGCCTTGGAGAGGAGACTTTTTGGACAGAGTAATTCCCGGATGTTAGGGACAGGGACAAGTCTGTGACTAATAATTCCAGTTATTGAATTTCATCTGCTGCTTAGAGACTGTTTGCTGTGAGCACGTCTAGCACAGAGGAGTAACTAAGGAAGAAAATGCTGATAAAGGCTTATGATAGTGGAAATGCAAGGCAGTGCAGGGCTTTGAGGTCAGATGCACTTAACTGCCGATGAACTCTGAGTAGTGCAGACACTGATGTATACTCAGCCAGAGCTCTGGGCTGGAGCTGGCAAGAACAGGTTCTGTGGTGAGATTTTTCTGATAGGGCTCCACAACTTCATAGCCTCTCTCTCTCCTGACTTTCTGGTATTGATCCTCGTGCTCCTAATAGCTGGCAAAAAGCAGGAGAGCTTAAGAAGTCAGTGTTTCACTCCCATAAGAATCTAGCCCCTTTTTTATTCTCAGCTGTTTCACAGCTTGCTAAAGTCAGGAAGGTGCCTAACTTCGTTATTTCTGACGATCCTGACCCAAATGCTTGCTTGTCCCAACATGCCCGCCCCTGTCCAGTGCCACTGGCAAGAGCTTCTGTGTTAAGGGTGAAAACTGCTGCAGAATTTCCTCGGGCATTAGTGTCTCCTGCCCCATAACTTGTAGGATGTGCGTTACACTATCCAGGGGGTCAGCCTCATCGCTACCTCACACTGCTTGGAGGTGTTGGGACCTCTGTGGTGTGAAGGAGCCAGGGGCTTAAGGTGCTCTCTAGCTGCAAGACATGCTGGAAATCCATGTACCTTTTGAACGTGAGTTGTAAGCAATGAATAATTCCTGTGGCATTTCTTGCTGGGCCCTATAATGCAATCAGACTATATATAGATCTGATTTACTCACAGTTTGCCCAAATGCTGGTTTCAGACAAAGGGAGGCCTGAGGATTATGGCTTTTTTTTTCCTTTTTCTTTTTTTTTTTTTTATTATTGAATAAATACATATATATTTTAAGCAAATTTCTGAAGTTTGCCAAATGGCCTTTTATCAAAAAGGTTCACTGGAGCAGCTCCGTCTGCTGCAGCATTAATACCCATTGGCAAGAGAGCACATTTCTATTGAATTAGGTTCTTGGATCACCTCTCCAGAGTATCTCAATGCTGTGGTATTTTATGGCTGACATGAATGTTGTGAGGTCCTGTGGTTGAGTGTTGCTGTTTTGTTGGGGTTTTTTTTCTCCCTCCTCTCTCTCTTATGGCATTAAGTTGCGGTACTGGATTGGACTTGTCATTTAGACCAAGACTTCTCCCTTGCTTTCCTGTGGAATTGAGGTTTCTCATGGAAAATATGACTCTGTGCTATCTTGAGCATCAGGAAAACTGATACGGGTGCTTAATTTAATTTTAAAACCCACTTCCCCAGGTGAAGTGGAGCATGAAACTACTGCAGGACTCCTCCACGGTGGTCTGCATGTTGCGTGGAGCACATCCCACCTGGCACAGGGTGTTTTGTGCTATAACCAGACTCAGTTGTTGCAAAGGCCTGGGGTTCACTGGGAGATGGGGCTGGAGGCCACCACTGGCACCCATGTCACGTTTGCAGGTGCTTCCAGGCTGTGGTAGCTCTGCTTTGGGTGTGACTTAGTTGGGATGTGAGAGCAGTGGCATCCCACTGGGATAAAAACAGAGCAGGCCATTTGGGCCATCTCTCTGAGAGTTACTCAGGACACTTCGATTCCCGTGACTGTCTGACCCAGGGAGACCTTAAATTATGTCTGGATCCTTGCCTCAGCCCATTTCAGCTCTGTTTCCCACATAATTGTGCTTCCTCTTCCGTGCTGGTGTGTCTTTGGGTTGCTTCCCGGCTGCTCAGAGCTGCCTCTTTTTCTTCACTTTTTAAATTTTCACTCAAGCTCACCTTGGAAAGTCTCTTTTCTTTGCTCTTCTCTCTCCACCTGGCCACTGCTGTAAATGATCACTGAAATAGCCGATATTCAGGGACTGATGTGAGGGGCAGCTCTGAAAAACCCCGGAAACCTCAAATTGTCTTTAAAAATCTGGCTTGAAACGAGAGGGTCAGGAATCAGACCAAGCTCCTCCAGCCTGTGTATGGGAAGCACAACAGCATTTTGCACAGAGCAGAGGTCACCTGTGAGCCCTGCAGGGCCCCAGCTGCCTTTTGGTTCTCTCGGACACCCTCCATATAAATAAATAGAATTAACTGCCAGGACAGTGGGTGTCAGACAGTGTTTGGTGATTTCAGGTGGTAGTTGGCTGATCTCAGCTGATGTGTTGCAGCCTCTGGTAGCAAACTGAATCGCTGGTGCTAGTGGAGAGGGGCTTTGCTGTTGCTGTCAGGGGGCATTTGGTTGGTTTTTTCTCCTTACACATATTTTTCCATTTGTGCTGAAATGTAGGCAAGATTTTCTGGCAGGATGTCTTCCCATGTTGGTTGCGATTAAGTAGTTAAACATACAGCTGTGGATGGCTTTCCAGCCGGGATGGCTTTCCTCTTTGCGGTGGTTAGGGGTAAAGTAGCCATCTCCTGCTGCGAGTATGAGCAATTGCAGGGAAGAAATGAGACTCAAAAGTCACCAGAGGGTAAATACACAGATAAAGCAGGAAGCTGAGGGAAAACCCACTGCAGTCAGCCTTCCTGCAAGGTTTTCCTTGCTCTGGTTGGAGCTGCTGTGTGGTGGGGTGGGTAACCACCATCTCAGGAGGAGCGCATCTCCGGGGCACCGCAGAGCTTCAGCCACTGTGTGCCAAAGGACACGATCTGCTAGAGATGGAGGCAGTGTTTTTTTAATACTTTCCCTTGCTTCGAGAGCAGCCCAGCTCAGCTGACCCAGAGAGGGCAGGGTTTAGGGGGAATCTGAGAGGATAGCACAGATCTGCAGCTTTCGTGAAGTGGTCCCTCAGGCTCCCCGACTTGCCACAGCTGCAAAACACGTAAAGCCCAATAGTATGATACTAGTGACAAAATATTTTTCACTGGCTCGAAGATTGTCTGAAAAGATTTTAGGTTTGGTTCTCAGCATCGTGAATAATAAACTTTCCTATTTGTTCTCTCTTTTCTTTCCCAGCAACATCCTTTCTTCACCCTGCACGAATCCAAAGAGACAGACGTCGCCTCTTTTGTCAAACTCATCCTGGGAGACTGAGAACTGGACTTGTAAATGAATTGCCCTTCTGTGGACTGGTGGGTGCAGGGGAGGGGCGCGTGGCAGGACTTGCCATGAAAGCACCAACAGAAAGTCGCCGTGTTTTGTTTTGTTTTGTTTTTATTCTGAGAAACCCCCGCCTCACTGAAGTTTTTAAAAGGGTTCTTTGGTATCCATAGTGACATAGAACGAGCTGGTTAGTGAAATGAATTTTAATAAGGTTGGTAACCTTAAAACAAAAACAAAACAAAAAAAAATTTAAGAGTGATTTACATATTTAATGACAGTCAAAGTCCCTCTTCCTAAATTTCTCCTCCTCCCCCTTCCCTTCCCCCTGAACCAGAATTTGCTTTGTCATGGTAATAGGTGCTATGGTAGTCATGAAGTTGTATGTAGATTTATATTTTGTCCCTTCCATTATTTTAATATTTATGTTAAGTGCTTGATGGAATAGATTTCTGTTTTATGAGGATGAATGCGTGGTGATGATGCTGATGCTAAATGAGGGCACAGCAAGCAATAGTTGTAGGGCTTTGCTGGGGAAAAGGTGTCAAAGGAAAAGAGAAAGAAGAGAAGTAAGTGTCTGTGTTGTGGAAAATATTTAATGTGCATCATAAAAAGAATTTATAAACAAGGTTCTCAGCTCAGCTACTTGGGCTGCTTTTGCAGGCAGGGTGCGAGGCAGTGACTCTGTAAGGGAGGGAGGCCCCAGCGTCCCGCGAGGTCGCCTCTTCTCCGGACACCGCGCTCCAAGTCCGGCTGGTGCGTCCCGGCCAGCCTGCCACCTGCGGTGCACTGCCAGCCTCCTGCCCAGGGAAAGCCCCTGCCCTATGTCCCACCGACTTACCCTGCTGTATCGGGTGGGTGATGAGGTCTGGAGTGGGAAGACATTGCTGGGATAGTGTCTGGGACAAAAGCCCAGAGGGAAATAGATTGTCGGATAAGTTGCACAAAGACCAGGAGGAGGCTGCAGTGGTCAGTCCCCACCTGCCTGTGAGCCCAGCAGTGTTGTAGTGTCTGGGGCTCCCTTGGGCTGGGGATGAGCTGCTTTGGGCCTAAAAGGGAGTTCCTCTCTCCCTCTCCCCATGGGAAAGGATAACAGTCTGCATAGCATGACATCTGTGAAAAATGGGATATCTCAGTGCAAGTTTCCAGGGCTCTCGGCACTGCATCGCAGCAATCCCTCTGTGCTTGCCCACAGACTTTGGGAGTGCTAGCGAGCTCCCCTGGAGCCTGTGCCGGCATGCGGTTTGGGCCATATCCAGCTCTGGTTGGGATGCTGAAGGCAGCCAGGAGCACTGGGCTCCGGCACGGGCTGCAGGTGTCCCCCACAAGAGATGCAGCCTGGGAAACCACGCAGGGAAACCACAGCCCACCCGTACCAGGAGCTCGTTGCTGTTGGCTGGGTCCTCAGAGAAAAGCTGCTAGCCAAGGGCAGGAGCATGGGGCCTGCTGGGGTGGGAGGGGAAGACAGCAGGTCATGCTGCTTTTAGGTAACACGGTTACTGTCTAGAGGAACGGGGGACTGTGCGCTGCAAGGTGTTGCTGTGAGTTTGGAGCAAGGCCACTGGCTCCAGATTGACTCTGGTTTGACTGAGCCAAACCTGCATAGCTGCCTCACTTGGCTATGAGGTCCTTTGCCTTTGCCCGCGTCTCCTTCCCCTGGCCCTGCGAAGGAGAGTGCCTCTGCGTGCGGCTGCACCGGAGCGTGCACACATGCCTTGTGCTCCCCCCCATCCTTCCCTTCCCCATCCAACACTTCAGTGCAGACTCTCAGAGTCAAATCCCACTAGAAGCATGCCTTGCTCTCCAGTATTTAAGTTGTGCAGGATTTAATTCAGCCTGGGATCCAGACCTTTCTCTCCTCAGTGTCTCTAGTCTCTGCTGGTGCAGGTTGAGCTTCTGGACTAGCCTGGGCATCTGTTTGGGAAGTGATCCCTTGGAAGGGCTGATGGGGAGGGCAGTATTTAGAGCAGGGGTTCCCACACGGTGGTACCTTTTGTGCTAGGGACGTGCCAACCACTTTGAAGAGGTGCACGTAGACACTGCCAGTGCCTGGGCTGCCACTGTCACTGCCGCGGCCATGGCTGGCAGTGCCCACAGTGGTGGCCGTGAACCCTAAAATGGTGCAGCTCTGCTGTGGGGCTAACCTCAAAGGAGATAGGGGAGCATTGCTCATGGGTATTAATCGATCCTTGTGCCCCTCAGCTGCAAAGCAGGGTAGCTTAAGGAAGGCTTGCAGGAGCTGGGGTGCGGGGTTTTCCTTGCTGCAAAAAGCTGATGAGTCGTGCGGACTCTGGGGAGGAGGTTCCTCTTCCTCATCTGTGTTTCATGAGCCTGCCGGGCCCTCAGTAACGATAAGCTCTGTATTCCGCCTTGTGATGAGGGGAACCTTTCAGGTTACATTTTGTTGCGGATGAAACACAAGGATGTTGTACTTTGCAGTGTAATTTTAAGAGGCCTCACATGGCTCATAATCTGCCCTCTCATATTCCATGGTGTGTGTGTGTGTTTTCTCTCTCTCACTTTCTCAGAGTCGCAGAGCTGTTTTGATTGATTGTCCTCAGCTGCAGCTAAAAGTCCAGCCAGCCAGTTTATAGAGCTGGTTCCAGCATCGATTCTCTCTTTGAAAAACATGACATTTAAAACCACCCTTTGGTTTTCCTACATATGGATCTGATGCTTTTGTTAAAGATTGTTTTTGCCGCTTTTCTCCTGGAATATAAGTCTCATTTGGACACCACATCTCCTTGACCTCAGAGCACCTTTATTTCAGTGCCACTGTAATTGACAGGTTGAATTTATGAGATACTGTCAAAGTTCAGTATTAACAGCAGATATTAATGTCACCAGTGTTTTCCAATAGAAAATTAATGTCAGTGTTGTCTGCAGCTAGTAACCCTCTGAAATGATTCCTACATGCCTTGACACTACAGGCTGAGTGCTTTCTTTTATGCTTTTTGCTCTTGCAGTGCTTGGGCCGCCTAACCCCTTTGTTTTAATGACATTACAATAGGGCATACAACAAATCACTTCACTTCCCTCCTGATTCTCCACGACTTTGTTCCTTTGAAAGTCATTTGCATCACCCCAGAGTAAGTGTGAATTCATATGACCAGTGTGAATGAAAACAGTGATCGGAGAGATCACCACTGTGGAAGGTAGTTAAGGCAGGAGAGAAATGCAGAGGCTGGCTGGCTGTCTCTGCATCCCTTGTGGCATGTGTGGACACAAAGCTTGGCCTGACTCAGGATTTTCTTAGAGAGAAGCCTGAGCTGGTGGCCTTGGCACAGGGAGGAGAGCCAGGGACTCCTCTGTGCTTAAAAGCTCTGAAAACATGCTGGGCTACAAGATGAAAATCAGATTTTTTTTCTCTTTCATTCGATTGTAACCTCTGTGAAGATGAAAAGCCTTTGGTCAGCGCTCAGAACTTTGCTTGGCTATAACATGAGCACAGGGTTGCGTGGGACAGGCACGGTTTCTGGGACTTTAAGCCTTTCCCAACAACCGTGCCCCTGAATGACCAAGGTGTTAAAGCTTAAAGCTGTTCTTCAAAAAGCTCTTTTGTTTTCAGACTGCACAGGACTGTGGGAAGCATGTTGGAGTGTCCTGAGCTTGGATTTTTAAACTGCAAAAGTAGCAGGTCTTGTGCCATAGACCTGAAACAAACCAAAAACACACCAGGGGGTGGAGAGGAGAAAAAAGCTGCTCAGAGCTCAGCACTGAGCTGTGACCTGGATCGGCTGCGTGAATTAATTCCCCCACAGTTAGCCACTTGCAAGGCAGGGAGGGCCTCTCCACTCTGGCACAGGCAATGGTTATCGGGCTGCATGAAAGATGCACAGCCCACTCCTGTGGCAGCCAGTGGGGGACCACCAGGGCACGATGTTCATCCTCTTTTTCCCTCTACCATACAGCTCCTGATGCTCCTACAACCTCCTGGACACTTGAGGCCTTGCCATCGCTAGAGCTCTTGAAATGTCACTGGCAGGAAAGCTATTTTCTGGATCCCCAAGAGCCCACTGGTCCTTTAAACTTGAAAGGGGAGCTGGAGGGCATTTGCTGGTTACTGTTTTTAAACGCCAGGTTTGTGCTGCTGCAGTGGGTGAAATACCCATCTTTTCTGGAGTTTTTCCAGGTGTACAAGACTTTACACAGATATCTTTGTACTGTATTTCTGCATTTTTCCTGACTTTTGTTGGGTTTACTGGTGAGGAAGGAGGCATTTCTGACTAGTTAAAGAGGTGGGAACACCATTTCTGGAGGCAGCTGACGTCCCCTGTGTGACAGAGGAGGCAGTCGGGTCACTACTCAGAAAAAGCTCTAAAAAAAGATACGCAGTTGAGCTTCCAGTTCTTCAGCAGGTGCAGAGGGAGGCGGCTGTGTGCCTGTTGCGTCAGTGCTAGCTGCACCTTGTCTTGGGGGGAAGGGGCTGCCAGGACCTTCGCCCATGCAGCAGAGCAGTGCGGGGTGCTGAGGGCAGAGACACCGGCGTGCACACCTTAGCTGGGATTTCTCCGTGCTTGCTGCAAGCTAAGTATGTACCTACACATTTCCCTTCTTTCCTAGACATTTTAGAAGAGGAAATCCTGCTCGGTCAGTGCAGCATTGCTTTAGTGGCTGGTCTGATGTAGTTCAGACAAGGTTCCCACCAGCTCCCTTGTTTAATAGACTTCTTTTTTATTAAAAACAAAACCCAAACTCCTCTCTCAGAAAAGCCAGCCAAGATGCTCTTTTTTTTTCTCTCTTCCATCTTGTTTCTCTTAGAGGGACTCTGGGAGCCCGTCTTGGTGCTTTCACTCTTTCACATGCCAAAGATTGCTACATCCCTCTTAGTTACGCTCCTGCCAAACCAGATCTTATAGTCTTGCCTCAAAAAATCATCCACTTCCCTGCTCCTTGGGGTTCCTTTTGTTGCTGTTGCTTTTTCATTGAATTTCCTCATGTTTATTGACATGTCTATTGTTGAGCTTCCTGGACACATGCAGTTCTCTTTTTCGGATACAGAGAAAGACAAATAGTTGCCTTCACTGGTCTGCCCCTGCTGTTGGGGAAATACTGTTAGTGATATGATTCCTGCATATGGGGATGGGTCTCATTTAGAGCTAGGGTCATGGAGGGTGTAAACTGGCATTGCTCCATTGGCTTGGCTGGAATAAGGCCAGTTTTGTCCAGCTGAGAATCTGTCCTTAATGTCTAAACAGTTATTACACACTAATAAAGATTAATGATTGTAAATCCCCACGGATTATACATAAAATGGCAAGTTTTACTCATTAATCTTTATTGCAATATTATAGCTGTTTACGTTAGAGGAGTCGTCTCTCTCTGTTCTGAACATGCACTTAGGAGGTGGGGGTTGAGCATGGGGGCGATGAAGGGTGGACAAAACAGACCAGATGTCCACGTGTTTTACAGTCTGTGTCCTCCCCCCAAGTTGGTTGTTTCCTTGAAAGCCGTTAACCAGCAGCAAAGGATGTATCACAGAGCTTTGTCTGCTTTGCTGGCCTCTGGCTGAGCTATAAAATCCAGATTGTTTCTGGTGAGAAGGGATCAGATCTCCTAATTAATATTTCAGCTCAGCCTTTACTGGAGCAGATGGATAGTATGAAATTTGACGTGCAGTCTGGCAGGCCAGAACTCTGTGGTGCAGTGAGATTCGCTTTCCTGGACCGTGGCTGGAAGAGATGCTTTCTGTGCAGTAAGCAGCTGTGTTGCAGGTTGAAAGGACGCTGCTCCTTCACATAACCCCACACCATAAAAGCAGTTGATTTAGTTAATAAAGGGGGCCAGAAAAAGCTCAGTTGAATCTCAGCTTTTATGAGTTTGCAGATGTGTGTAGACACAGCTAGGAGGTGGTGCCGCCGGTGGTCTGGACACAAAGGTTCATGTGCTGTATAAATGAAGAGGACTCTTAAAGAGAGTGTAATAAACTGCAAGGGTTGTTTTAATGGCATAGGGACAAAATGAGTCCTTTGATAGGCAGCTGGTGTCAAGCCACTCTGCCAAGGAAGTTCTGGAGTTGATGGGGAAGGCTGGAGCAGAAAGAGAGGGCAAAAGGGACTCGATGGAGTGCATAGCCCGGTGAGAGCAGCCTGTCTCCCTTTTCTCATGCCATGTACTCCTTCAGGCCCAGACCTGTAGGTAATGGGTTTGCTCACAAGTCCCAGATTGCCGCTCCATCCCCACTTCCAGCAAGAGAAACAAAATCCAAAACCCAGAAGAAACCCACAGAGAAAAACTGCAAGCGAGCTGATGCTTGTTGCCTGCTGCATGGCCTTGTGCAGTGCTGCTTCCCCTGCCAAGCTCGGCAGTGAGATTGAGAGGTCCGACTTAAACGATGGGGAAAGAGAAAGAAGAGGGTATATATTTTAAGGTGGTCTCTAACTAGCCTAATGGTACCAATATCTAATTTACAGGCCACAGGGATAAATGAATTCTTTGGGGGCCTACGCAGCCGGCAGTGCCATTCCACTGGGAACTATTTTGGCTGCATGATGCTTATTTCATGGCCTCCTTTAGTGCACTCCTGGGTTGCTGGAAAGCTCTTTGCCTCCATTGACACCTTACGTCTCAGTCACCTGTACATTTTGTATTTTACTGTCTGGGGATTTTACTAGCAGCCTTTTTTTCTGGGCAGTTAGTGAGAGTGAAGGCAAGGGAGAGGGGCCTCCAGCCAGCCCTCCGCAGAGTGCTTTGGGAGAGGAAGGAGCTGCCTGCCTGTTATCCAGTGCCTGCTTAGCGGGAAGCTGTGAGCCAAGGGCTAGCTACCCTGCAGGTATCCAGCTGAAGTGAGAGCTTCTCCTTTTGTGCTTTGCTGCCATTGCATTAAAAATCCCTTTCTGGAAGTGGAGTAGCACTGGAGTTGCAGCAGCCTGCTCCAAGGTGGCTTGCCCTTGCTGGCAGCTGGACTGCAGGATGGGCTGCATTTCCTTCCTCGAAAGGCTCTTGGTTTTCTCTAAATGATGGGGCAAAAGTCCAGTGGCTGTGAGGTACCGTGAGGATAAGCTGGGAAAAACTTGGAAGCATCCGAAACGCTCTGGAAATAGAGATGGAAATCTCAAAAGATCAGACGTCTTTCGGCAATTTCCAAAGCTATGTGGTTTTAGCCAGACCTGAAAACCCTTCCTAGAAGTTTATTTGAGGGTATTTTGATATGTTACTTTCACTTTTGGGCCTAGCTAAATCCAGGAAACTCAGAAGAGTGTAATTTTTAAATAAAGAGTAAACACACCCCAAGTATTACTGAACTGATCAGGAAAGTTTCTGTTTGGTTCTCTTACAGGAATAATTCAGGCCAGCTCAGGGTTTATCCTAATTCAGTCTTGTTTTGCCCCAGATAGTTATTCTTTTTGAGAAAACAAGAGATCAGACCATGGTCGTTCCAAAGCGCTGTGACCCATCACGCAAGGGTACGCACCAAATTGTGCCAGAAGGCAGATGGAGATCGTGCTGTGGTAAGAGGTGGCCAATGTCTGATGGCTGGAAAGAGCAGTCTTGCAGCAAGCCTGTCCATAGCCTCCAAAAACATAGGTAGATATGGTTTCCCCAGGGGTTGTGTGATGGAGGTATCAGGGTCTGCCACGTCTAGAGGTTTTTTTTCTCTCTAGTAAAGAACATTCAGCCATCTCAGAGTGTCCTGGAACAATATCTGAAAAACTTCAGTATTTCTCAGCTCAGTTGTATGTTTTTTTCTAGGACGGATACTGTGAAAAGTCAGGAAGGGCCAGGTGTCCTTGATTTACGCAGCCAAAGTGAAGAGATGTAGATTAAGTGCCTCGTAAGAGCCAAAAAGGTGTGTTTAAAGATAAATTACAGTCTCTGTCATAGCTGTTAAGTCAGGATCAAATTTTCACATATACAGGTGCAGCTGCAGAGCTCTCCGTCCACATTTAGCCCAGATTTAGTCATGAGTCTTGCATAAGTATCTAATAGCACGGACTGTGCCGTTTGGTGGGCTTCTGGCAGATCAGGGCTCTACAGGCAGAAAAAAGCCTGGTTCAAAATACAGTATCACCAAACCCAGGATTTGGCTCCAAACATTTCCTGTATAATCTATGTATGAAGTGAATTTCCAGAGCTCTGCCACCGTTTTGTTTCCTCCACAATTGTGAATCGAGCAGCTTGTGCTTGGTGACAGCTGTCACTGTGCCAGTGGGGCTGCTGGATATAGTCACAACATACAAAATAGTTGGAATTTTGCATTTATTTTTTAATAGCAATACATTGGGGGGAAGCTGCTAAATGTAGTTTCTTGCAAACTGGAAATGTGTTGGAGTAAAACTTGTCATTTCTCGTAGGAAAAAATAACCGTCTAAAAATGTCCAAAATCTTCAATTTAAGGAATTACAGTTTTATTGGCAAAGATCCATGTTTAGCATCAAAATACATGAAGTTTCTAGAGTTTCTGTCTTAAGGTGTGAAATCTGCTTTTTCTTGAGATGGTGGTAAATTGGCAACAAGGATATTTCTACATACTTTCCGCTAGAAAAAAATAAAACATATATGAGCACAATGGAAAAGCAACCAGTTCCCAGTGGTCTGCTGGTATTGAAGAGGGCACAGGCAAAGCTCCTGTGTTTTGAACACGTTAGAAAAGAGAAGGCTTTCCAACCTGTTGTAGTGCAAGTCCTTATATTACTTTATTTTTAGGATTTTTTTTTTTACAATAACATAATTTGTTTTATAACTGTGAAAGTCTCTGCTTTTCCTTACGTTTGGAAGGCTGATTATTCTTTCTCATGTTCTTATTATTTATTATTTATCCATTTCTGGTACTATCCGAGATGTGCTGAAGGTGTCCCCCAGCCTGCCCTGGAGCCATATGGAATCACTGTAATATCTCCTAACAACTGGGATGGCGCATGGCAGTAGATGGCCAATGATTATTTTAAATTATATTTATAGCAATTTAGATTTTTTTTTTTAGTAACCTGGTTTGACCTAGAATTAGGGATGGGGATAAGGAATCTTTTTTAAAAGATTGCATTTTTTCTTTAAATATCTTGGAGGGATCTGAATAAACCTACTCACTCTTTTGTTTCTAATAGGAAAAGCACCAGTTGGGTTGTAATTGTTCCTTCAAGGGAGGATTGGCTAGTGTAAGGGTTCAGTTTAACTGGTAAAAATGCTCTGTGTCACAACATCATTAACAAAAAGTGCACTGGAATTCTGAGAAAACGATAGTTTTCCACCTGAAAAATAAAACCAGGTTTGTGATGAACTTGGTTCGTCCAAGTCTCACACCAGGCTTTTCTGTATGAAATTTACGTGGAGTTTTCCTTTAGCCCTTGAGCCAGTGAGGCTCGGGGTTGCCAGGATTGCTTCGAAGCAGGGCTGAGGGCCACTCAGGCACTCTGGCCAAAGATCTGCTCTGGGTGTGGAGGACACGAGTCCGCCAGAAATGATGGAGCGACTAA
Organism: Phalacrocorax carbo; assembly: GCF_963921805.1. Classification (NCBI taxonomy): domain Eukaryota; kingdom Metazoa; phylum Chordata; class Aves; order Suliformes; family Phalacrocoracidae; genus Phalacrocorax; species Phalacrocorax carbo. Next base: position 7,052,455 of record NC_087528.1, read on the forward strand.
TGAATGGCTGCTTCTGCTCTGAAAGAGACGCTGAGGTGAAATCCCGTAAGCGTGACCTGTGTGAGACAAGCACGACTGGGGGCTCAGAAACATCAGCTTTTTGTTCTTTTTATTCCCTTTCTTCTCTTCGCAAAGGTGCCTTGCTGCTCTACTGCTTCAAAAGCCTCCCCAGCCTTTCTGATAAAGAATGCTGTGGTGCATCTGTTTTCAAACAGCTTGCACTGGTTTTCTGGTTTGTTTTTTCTTCCCCCTATGTATAAGAAATGTTGGGTAGCAGAATGTGGAATTCATTAGAAGTTCATAAAGCAGGGACCTCAGAAGGATGTGGGTATAAATGCTTTTCAGGCATCTGAGGTGAACTTTAAATGGAGCTTTGGCCCTCATTTGCTTTCTGCTTTTCAAAAACCATTTATGAGAAAGTGGAACTGTCAAAGCCGTGCATGAACTTTGCCTTCTTGCAAATAACTTTTCTCAAAGTAAGTTGTCAAAATGCACAAGAAACTTGTCTCAAAGTAAATCCAGTAGCTCTACAAAGCTGGAAACGTATGTGCATTAGAGCGTGTGTATGTGTGTGAGTGCGTGTGTGTGCGCACGTGTTGTGCATGGGTGGGTGGAGTGAGTAAGTCTACCATTTTGGAGATTTAAAAAACACAATGCAAGTGTTTTCGAAAAAGGCAATGTAAAATATTTATTTCTTGGCAAAAGTACATCAGACCACATCTCCCATCCTTCTTTTAATTGCTTCATGTTTGTTTTTGTTGTCTAAGTCTTTGCTGGCCTGTTTCCTCTGCAGTGCTTGTTGCTACTTAGCAGCCGTAACCTCACACAACCCCTCTCGCAGCGAGGGAGCGCATGGCACAGGGGAGCTCACAGAAGCACAGGCTCTGCGGCTCATCAGGGAAAGCACTGGTGTTCACATCGATGGGAGGAAGGGAAAAAGTAGCATTAGATGAAAAGGCAGGACAATGCAATAGGAGCGATTTTCAATTTTTAGCCTTGTTTAGGAAACTGTCCTCATGAGAACCAAAAGTGCCCGCATCCTAAGGCAAGACCCTGATTCATAGCTTTGGGAGGGTGGCTTGGTCCAGAGATAGCAAGCTTTGAGAAAGACTCTCTCTGCCTTGGCCAGATCTTGTGAACGTGTGCTAGTGATATATTTAAAAGAAATGAGGTGCAGGCAGCTTTGTGAGATGGCACCCAGGTTCTTGTCAGTGCTGGTTAAGGCCCCCTTGGGCTTTGCCCGGTGTTTGTAGCAGTGCAGAGCCGGTGGCCAGGAGGCGGTGCTGCCCCGTGCTGTGACGAGCCGTCGCTCTGAGCTTTTATTCCTGTCTGCAGCCAGGCGAAATTTCATCAGTCAGATGTTCAAAGGTCACAGGGTCCTCCCTGTGCTCCAGAGTACTTCAGCAGTCGCCCGACTGCCCACCTGTACGGCTTCACGTCCTCTCCGTCTGAAACACTTCTCTTAACCTGTGTTGTCTTCATTCATCTCAAAGCCGTTCCTTGTACTATGGAGATGATAAATAGAAGGAGACTGACAGTAGGATCATGTGCATAACATTAGATAGGCTTTTATTTAATGTTGCTGTTATTTTAATGAGATGCTTTTAGGGTCTGTCTTGTACTGGATTAAGGATATTGGTGGAACAACTGAACTGGTATTCTTTAACCCCAGCTGCCCCAGATCCTTTCCCTCCACCCTCTTCATTTAAAAAAAAATAATTTAGATTGGGAGAATATATTTAACTTGAAAAAAAAAAAACCCAAAGCTTGCTGATGGAGTAAGTTAATCTTCTTTACTACGCTTCGGTTTTATTTCTCAGGATATCCAAAGGTTTATCACTGCTGCTGAGAGAAGGGGACAGTACACCTTTTTGAAACTTCAACCACTGTAACCGTTTTCCAGATGTGTGTGTGCGTGTGCGTGTGCGTGCGTGTGTTAAACTCAGCACTGTGTGTGCGTGTGTTCTGCTGAATATTGTGTGCATCTATGAAATGCTTCAGACAACTGCCTGGAAGTCAAAACCAACCACCTCTTTCCAGTCATATGTTTGCCGTGACTTTCCATAACCACACTTGAACTAGTGGTCTTGGATTAAATATTCAAAGAGCAGGGCATCTTTATAGCAATGGTATGTCTGTCAAATTAAGAAAAATGTACACAAAAATAAATAAATGAAATTTAAAAGTAATGTGCTGTCAGTCTACCTGTATTTATCCAGTGGAAGTACTACCAGTTGTTGGGGACACGCTTTGTGCTGCTTTTGCTATTCATATGGAAGGTTTTTAAGGATCACCTGACTCGTAACAGCTTATCGAACATTACTGACAACTCAGGAATGCTCAAGCTGCTCTACAGAAACAATTGTCAGTCTTTCTGCCGCTGGTTTTTCTTTCTGTGCTTCGGCTAGCGTGGCTGGTGAGAGCAGACGCATCCGCATCCCGTCCAGCCCACATCAAAGGCACGAGCCCCAGCTCCCGCCGCGGCTCTGGCAGGGCGCTGGTGCGACGAGAGGAGCCAGCTTCCTGCCTCCCCCCAAAAAAGCAGCTTTCCAGCGGGGATGGGGGGGTTCAAGGGGCTGCAAGTGGACACAGCCTCCATGGCCAGCATTGCCTGGGGGTGTGGGTCTTGGGGCTGCGCTGACACCAGCATGCGCTGTTGGGGTTGGAAGCCCCTCGCTCAGCACCTTGCACCGATGTGGCCGAAGAGAGTGGTGGGTTTTGTGCAGCGGGAAAACGGACAGGGTGCTTTGCTCTGTCTTTCACCAGGTCCTGGATCCAAACCATGATTCCACTGCCAGCCCCATCACTATTATCTGCAATTAAGCCTTGCATTTCTTTAAAGGTTAACTATTAGGCTGTGCATTTGTCATGATGTAAAGCCAACTTTCACCCTTAATTTATTAGGCTAAGTCAAATAGCGTTTTGCTTGAGTAAAGTGTGCTGGTCTGGGTCATACTGAAACATGAATCCCTACTTCCCTCTTTCTCATGTAAATAAAATTATGCTTCCATTTCTGTTAGGACTGCTGAAAATATATCAGCTCCCTCTGCTGATCCTGCAGTCCCAGTTAAGGCAAAAGCACTAGTTGCAGAGCTGATGCGCTAAGGGACGAACTAAACAAAAATAGCCCAGTCAATATCTAACTTTTAAGGGCACAGGAAAGGAATCAATGTTTATCACATAGAAGAAAGCGCAGTGGCCTGGGCTGAATGCTTTCAGATTGCAGGGGGAACGTTACCCGGCGTCGGTGATGGGAATGCCGGTGATACGGAGATTGCCATAAAAATGTCTGAAGAGTTGCAAGAGACGCATAACCATTTCTGGGAATCCTAAGCAAAACAGCTGCCCAAGTTTTATCTGCACTGTGGGGTGTGTGTGTGTATGTGTGTTCTGTTTAAAAGGAACAAATTAAGAGCCATACTTCTATTTTATCAAATCAAATTACCCTTGTACGTTCAGAATATTTATGCATCAGTACTTTTTTTTTTATTAGATCTTTATCTCACTGTAATCAATTCCAAATACAAAACTATTTTTATCGCTGAAATGCAGCAGTAATTTATAAGATGTAGACGGAACGCACACGAGATGCCAAAAGCAATTTTATGGAGCCTCTTTTGTTGTCATCTACAATGCATCAGTTCTTGCCTTCAGCCTCCCATCAATTTTAAAAGCCCCAAGATAAAAAAAAAAACAACCAAACCAAAAAAGGAGTACTGAAGCAGCTGCCAACCCCCAAAATAATCTGGAGATATGTGTGCACCTTTGGGATGGAGTTTGATTGAACACGGCACAATAATGTAAGCTATGCTGAGCTTTGTAATACAATTATTTTAGTTGGCGAAATGGCAGATCTTGTTCCCTCCGCCTCCCTTGCCTTCTATGTAGTATCTCATGTATGTGCAGAAAATGAAATTGCAAAATTATGCCCTGCATTATCACAACTAACGTCACACTGAAATGAGGAAAAGAAGAGTGAAAGTTGAGGTCCTCACAGCCAAACAGGATCTGCAGCCCTGTGCAAGACAATATTTAAACATGTCCAGCCTAAAGCATATCTTTTATATGGTCCTTCTTTAGATTACTCTCGCAAAGCAGAGTCGCTCCCACTGGACGTGACTTGTAGGGCCAATGTTGGGTTGGCAATGGGTTCTCAGAAGTTGCAGGCACCTGCCTTAACCCACTCGGAGCATGACCAAAGGTGAATCTTTCTCTAAGAGAAATGCAGATTTAGCTGGAATGAAGTCCCAAATAACTTTTATTGGCAGCAGTCTCAAGGAACTGAGTTAAAAAAAGAACAGCCATTTTACAGAAACTGAAGCAATTGTGAGGCAGGGGCTCCTGCCTTTTGGTTTTGCACCCATGCAAGACAAGGGATGTGGCCTTAAGGTTTCTGTACTAATAATGGTGATAAATCTGCTACTAGAGGCTTTCTGAAATCCTCAAAGCTAGAAGGAGGTGGCTGCTGAAATGCCCTTGCCCGGTGGTTGTGCATGTGTGAATGTACACACTATTTTGTGGATTATTTTCTCTTCTCACGGCACAAGAGCGATCCTCCAGCACAGCAAGTAGCACTCACACAGAAATGTCCCTGCCCTCGTGGAAAGTACCTCAACCTCTGAACGTGTCCTCGTTTTCCATATATGTGGTGCTTGCTGAAACTGGAAAGAGATGATAAAGAGAAAGCAAATGCTGAGGCATAAACAATTTGCAGACATGAGAGATTATAAAATTGGAGAGATGTGTTTCACAACTCTTCTTGCTAAAGATAGCCTTGAATATCTCTAGAATCCAGCTTTGATTTGTGACTGTTACGGGGACACGCTTTGGCCTGACAAATGGCTTTTTCCTAATACTTCTCCATGGTGACAGATGTCCAGGACTATGGACCAAGGATTTGAAGAAACTGCAGGAATTATCTTTAAGCACACAGTACCGGTTCAAATATAGTTCTTGCTCTGCAGATTGGCTCCACTGCTGTTTGATTACCTTGTGGCCATGAAATTTAGCAATTAGGTTTTATAAAATAGGGCATGGAAATAAGAGTATTGGAGGTGACACACACTCTTCCTCGGCATGAGCTACTCTGCCATCTTCTCTGTAGCATGAAAAATGTCATTGCAGTTAGCACAAGCATGGCTCCCTTCCTCGGTCTTCTCTTTTCTCCTCTCATTTGGGTTCCCTTCTGGGTGTGCAGTAATATTTGCTTCCAAAACACAAATATGCCAAAGGAAGCACTCTGAAATCCCCCTCCCAGTTTTCATGCCAGGCAGCTGCTGGGGAGCGCTCGCTCCTTCCAGCAAGACCCCGGTGCCCCTCAGGAGCACCTGCAATGGCAGCATCCACGTATATGTTCGTGGTTATGGTTTTTCAAACTGTACCTTTGATCTTGCCAATGCGGACATCATTTCTGGTCTCTCAAATTACCCTGATATTTCCTGCTACAAAGCCATGCGCTACCACTCCAGCACACTTTTGGTTACAATTCTGGCTCCCCGGTGCTGAAAGTGCACGGTATGATGCTGAAAGCAATATATCGCAAAGTTTCTTAAGAATACATTGCATCTAGAGGTGATTTTGTTTACTAATATTAATAGAGATCTTAAATTCGCTTTCATTTTCTTGCCAAATCCTACTACTGTTATGAGAGGAATAGCCAAATAGGAAGTATTTTTGGTCTTAAAAGCATCCCATTTTAGTACCCAGTGACTGGTTTTAACATATTCATGTTAATAGGTCTCTTTCAATATGCTTCTATTAACTATAGGCATTGAAAATAATTGTAAGAATATTACAGAATGTTATCAAATTATTTATGGCAAACTTTCCTAATACACCTTTCTGGTTTGCCTACCACTTTCACATTAGAGTGGTTTTGGGAAATAATAATAATCAAAAAAATCCCTCTTGAAGGAATCATTACTAAAGCATTCTGCATGCAGATTACTTCAGGCTTGAGCATTGCAACTCTCAGCTAGGTTAGGAGATCAAGGCCAAGATTTGTTGATTGAGATCAGATGGCTGGTGGCGAGAAGGGATCTAGATGTCTTAACTGGACGGATTAAACTCAAGTCTTTTGGCTTCTATTTGGCTGTTTTAGAAAGTCCACCGCTGGGCCAGCTAGCGGGGCTGTGTTCCCCTCGTCACTTACGTGTGAAGTTAGCAGGGCGGTTAGCAGGTTCAGTATTAGCAGACCAGACATTCTGGGTGAGAAAGGAAAAGGCAGTGTAACTGAAAGCTAAAATTAGTCCCCAAAGTGCCTGTCCACACACCTCCAGCTCGGCCGCTGACCTGCTGCCCGGCCGCTGCTGGCTGGAGAAGAGGGGTGGGTGCTCTCTAGCCTGGCCAGCGCCCGGTTTTTTCGGTGGCTGAGAGCGTGCAGATGCTGTTGGGCAGAACCGGCGTTCTCCAGAGCTCCAGCCCCGTCTCCCTGCCCTGCCCAGGGAGAGGCAGGTCTCTGCGGCACCCAAAACACAGCTGGTGTCCCCTGGCTGCACCACGGCCGGCACTTTGCTGCAGGGTGACGTACCATCAGACACGCAAGGAGGAGGGTTTTGTTATCGGCAGTTCACGCTGGAAGCCTCACCCATTAGATGTACACCCACGGGAGGAGATGGAGCTCGCTTTCTTTCAGAGCCCCATCCTTTAATTTTACAACACTGATTGAAACCAAGAGTGGAAATAAAAAGTCAGCGCTACTCTCTGTTTTCCTTCCCCTCCCTTCCATTATCTTCTTTCTTTTCCATCCATCCTCATTTCACATGCCTCTCGGATTGCGTCCCCCTGGTTTTCCAGTTATTTATTGACCCAGACCTAATTCCTTATTTCCAGAAATGTGTCATGAATCCTGCCTTTGAGTCATTTGCTTTTTGCTTTCCAGGCTCACCTCTTTGACCACATTTTCCTATAAGAGATAAGGATATAGGGTTTGTGGAGTAATCGCAGCAGGATGCCTGGGTTTCATTCATAGATCTGTTGCCACTGGCTCATTATGGAAAATTAGGAGAGTTATTTCACCTTTCAGTGCCTCACCTCAGTGTCACCATCTGTAAAACAAGGCTAATAATTGTTATCTCTCCCTTGCAGGAGAACTGGAGAGCTTCACTAATGACCATCTGCTAAATGTTCTCAGAGCCTCACATGAACATTTCTACTGAAGTGCAAATTATTATTAGAAACCAGGGATTGTTACTGGATTGATATCAAATCATTGTCGACAGCTTCTCTGCAGGGAAAACTTAGGCGCAGCCAACAAGAACAAGCTGCATGTTTTGAAGTTGTGCAGTTGATTATATTGGCTTTCATCTTCTGGTAAGAGGATCCTCTGCCATCTGAACTCTCTGATCTCTGGGAACACAATTCATCCAATCAGTCTGGAGGAAAATAAACCTCCTCAGACAAAAAAATAAAGTATCCACCTGAGATCATATGAAGATGGAAGATGTCAATTAATTCCCAGCCCCCAGTCCTTAACTCTTGTAAACCCAGTGTTTTTCTGGCCCACCAGGCAATGCTTAAGAGAACGATATAATGCATCCATTACACAGTCTCAATATTGCAAAGAGCCTCACAAGCCTGCCTGGGCTAAATTATAATTGAAAACATGCAAATATTTTACAAGGAAATTGGTGCCACTGAAGGCTTCTATGCACTGTCTGAGGGACGCGTGTTGCTCTCGTGGTAGCATACGAAGACTTGAGCCAGGACAGATCCCAGCTGTGGCTCCTTCCCAGCATGAGCCAGCCCGAGGTGAAGGCCTTCTCCGTACCGCTCCTGAACCTGAGCTGGTGTGTTTGTTCCCTAGGTCAGCCTCAAGATGCCCGCCCGGCTGATGGATTTGGTTGCAGACTGAGTCTTGAGCGCAGGTTGAGCACCATATAGATAGACAGAAACTGCCGCTGGGTCATCGTGGGTGTGTGTCCAACGTGCCCAAGACCCAAATGAGCTCCACTGATGACTTTACAGGGAATCACTGCTTTAGCGAGCATGGCCTCCCATCCTTTTAGTTTATGGGCTTATCTGCTGTCTTTTCCCTGAGCTAGAAACTGAGAGGGAGGATCGCTGGAAGCTACAACCCATTACTGGGTATTCAACAGCAACACTGTCAACAGGGACAAACAAGCAGAGATGGGGCTGGGGCTGGGGATAATTACAAGGACCAAGTTGTGAGGACCACACAGCTCAGGTCTCCCTAACTAAAACTGATAACATATAACCGGTGAGGCTTCGCAACGGCCCCGGGTCTTCCCCTTCTGATACCATTACGTGCCATTATGGTCACTGTCTTAGTTTGCTGGGTTTAAGTAAAACAAATGTGTTTTAACGATGCTCTTACTATCCAACAACATCAGCGGGCCTGTTCTCACGAAACCCTTTCTGAAGCAATGCTGTGAGGGCTTCAGGGGAGAAAATGGGCGTCAGCTTTTGGGAGCTGCAAGGGGACTATAAATATCCCTGGTGCGATCATCTGCAGCGCGCTGGGGACTCTGGAGACAGGACTCGGTTTCTAATGCAGTGCAGAGCATATTAAAAATGGAAAAAATTGCCCAGTAATTTTTTAATTAAAAAAGGATAATAACATCTTGTGTTAAAATTTTAAAAAGCAATTCTCTACATTTAAAAATATACCTGTAAAATAATATGTGCCTTTTGGCTATTTCCTATAATATGTAACTTTGGTCACATGGCTCTCATTAAGATACCAGAAAATGTCGTAAACTAGCATTTATAAGCTCAACATAGGAAATTTCTGTATTTTTATTTTGAATTTATAATCCCAGTCCAAGATTTGCTGAAAGATATGAAACTTTATTTGAGGTTTTGGAAATGGAATTATTTCTGAGCAAAACAGTCTTCTTTTCGTAAAAACTCCCATCTGTTCAAGTTTTGACATTTTCTTCAGGCAAATATGATTTTTTCGCCTACAAATATTAAAAAAAAAAATAATCTGGCTAAGCGCACAGTCACTAATACTTAAAAAAATGCAATGTTATGAAATATTAACAGTTTAAGATAAAAGTATTAAAAGGCATGGCAGCATAAACGCGCGCTCTCAGCCCAGCTCTGCAGCACTGAGGAGTGCTGCCGTGGATCCCTGCGTGTGTTGGGCACTGAAGGCAAGGAGGTTTTGCTCTGAAAATGGACAAGAACATTAAAAGCAGGGAAGATATTAACGACATCTTCTTAACACCAAGGCTTGTATAAGACTACCCCAGGTAGTTAATAATTCACACTGCCTGAGCATGTGATCCGATGGAAACTTTCCTGTTTCCTCCACGCTCGCATCTCTGGACAAAGGTCAAGTTCTAAAATTTGAATTAAAGTGGACTAATTAACTTACGCAATGATGAGATGAGGGCTGACACCCTTCATTCCTGAATAATCTAAGGATTTGGAAGCATACAAGCAGGTTCGATACCAGCCTGCAAGTCTGGTTTCAGCAGCTCGGTCCCAAGCGCGGCTCTTTTACAAGCAGGCTGCAGGTGGCAATACATTTATGCTCGTGTCTCGGAGCATGAGAGCGCTCCCTGAAACGCTGTGCCGGGACCAGAGCGGAGGATGTTGCTCTCAAAGAATAAATACATCAGGAGGGAAATATGATAAGCATAATTGCAGGGAAGGGGTTAGGAAGAGATCAAATAGGTTTCCTTTCAGTGGGAAAGGCTCATTTCTAACGGCAGCCGCTGTGATTTTTCTGCTTCGCCCTCTCAGCCCGTGCCCAGCCACTGGCCTTCATGCGGTGCTGGACGGGTTATGCAGGCAGCCAAAGTCGTCTGGAAGCACAGCAGCGTCCCTCGAGATGGGTGAGGCTCTGGGACACATCAGGGAATATCTTAGAAGTAAAAAGAATAAAATGAGGCATCTTTAATTCTCCTCCCCTGGGCTCATTGTCATGCTGTTCTCCTGGGAGCTAGAAAACAGACCTGCAGCTCTCCTTCCTTCCTTAAGGAAGATTAACCAGAGTAAAACTCAGATTTATTAGGTTATGATTTATAGCGTCCCTAAGTGCATTATAATGCCCTTACAGTGTCCATCTAGCAATCCCACTTCTCTCAGTGCTTAGCAGCGTTTTACTCATAGCTAAAGGTGTTTGTAAGGGTTTTTTTTTTTTGCACTGGGGCTTTGCTAATCAGCCCTGGTACTGCGCATTTAATCCTGAGAGATGGAGGGTCACTGGGGGAGGCGGCCTGGCAGGACAGCCTGGGCACACGGGAGGGCAGGGAAGGCTGCGGGAAAGGCTCCGATACTGCACAGAAACCCAGGTCACAGCAGGGACTCGCTTGTCTAAGCCATATGGGGTCTATCTCAAGAGGCAAAGCAACAGGTTGTGTAAGGCTCAGGCTCCCCTGGTTCTTCAGCATCAGTCCTGCTGTCGGAGAAGTGAGTGGTGCTCTCTGCCTTTGTGTAATGGCTCCGAATCTTTAATCTCTATTAAGTGCCTCCTCTGGAAAATGCTATGCTGTGGGAATAGAACTATTATTAAATGGTCACAGAGAATAATTGCTATAAAATAATATTGTGGAGTGCTCACCGTGCTCTTGCTCACTTACTCCAATACAGGTTCATCAGCCCTGAATGATGCCACTACTAATTCACAGAATGGAGCACACGCAAGAGCCAACCCCAAAAAACACTTTCCAACAGGAAAGAATACCCTGTTTTACTGAAAAAGCAATGGTATTTTGATCAAACCATCCTTGATGAAACAGCCTGATGACACAACTTTATCTGAATCAAGTTGCTACGCCAGAGCTGTGCCTGTGGGGCATCATTGCACGTATAAATATTCATGACTGCATCCCCTGCACGTGGCTGATGCAGAGAGCAGCTTCCTTGGGGCAGCCGGCACCTGGCCAAGGAGAGGCTACGGCCTCTCCCTGCTTTCCCCACCTCATCTTGCTCTTTTGTTTTGGCTTCCATCCCCCTGAATGATGCTCTCCCTCTGGTCCCCACCTCTGTCTGGCTCCCTCCTCTGTCATCGCCCCGTGACGCCACTAAGCCGTCGCTGGTATTTGTGGGTGCGTTGATGGGGACATGTCCAACTTAACTTTTGCCCTCCTCCAGCTAAAAGCAAAGCTGCCCTGAGCCCTTCTGAGCACAGAAGCCTGTTTGTTTTAATCAGAGGTTTTAATCAGGGTCTGGGAGCCTGGGTGGTGCATGGGCAGGACACAAAAATAGCCTCCGACCATCATTTGGGGGTTCCCAAACTGCAGAACAGGTCAATGGAGAGATGACTGGGGAAACCAGTTACAGATGGTCTGTAATTTTCTTGCAAGGTATTTCTGTTGCTCATCCTGGTACCAGGAGGACGGAGGGGGACAGACCAAGGGGTGAAGCCGGACCCACTCCCTGTGTGGGTGCTGCCTCTCAGCTCCCATCCCCATCCCAGCCAGCAGCTCTGCCTGCTCTAAGCCCAAAAGCAGGGCAAAAGGGCAAATTCAGCAATACCTTTGGCTTATCAGTGACAGAACAAATTGATACCAGACTTTTAAGAGGGTGGGGAAACGTCTCTCCATAAAAAGAATCTAAATTTACCATCGTGTTAACAATTCTGTAAGACTTTTTGGCAACTCCTAATGGAAATTTCAGGAGCAGATGGAAATATTTGGAAACGTATAGAACACATGAGCCTGCAACATCCATTTTTATTTTCTCATTGGGAGTGTGGAGTGGTTTCATGTTGCCTTTAAATTTTTTTTTTTCCTTTCTCTCTTCTGGATACTAAGAAAAGCAAGAGGGGAAGCGGGCGATGGATATAGGCAGGAAGGGTTTTTTTGGTGTTGCTCACTTGATTCCCCTGTGTGGTCTGTGATGGGATTCAAGAGAAAACGGCACTGGTGCAACGTTACTTGGTCCCAGGCTATTTGGGAGCTTGGCAGGAATGGGAGGGCACCTGCTAGCCTGGCTCTGTGAGGTCCAATGAGCCAATTAACCTTTTCCAATGGAAATTGAGGTAGATAACCTGTATCTACCTCCCAGGCAACATGTGAGTTTAATTAATGAGTGTAAAAAGGCCTCAGGTGTTCTTTGATCGAAGATAATGTCAAAATATGCAGGATGGTTTCTAATACCCCTGATGGGCAATGCCCAAGGTCACAGCCTCCCTGGGAGAGGAAAATCCATGGAGGACATTGACAAGGTGGATCAGATGTTTCCAGTTCCCATTGCCCACAGAGCAAGAAAAGCTTTTGCTTTTTAGGTCCTATAACCCATCCCAGAGCATGAAATTCAGTGCAAGAGGACAGGAATCAATAACAGTAATAGACACTCTTATATACAAAAGCTGGGAAAAAATAATAGATCTCAGTTACCAAGTTTCTGGACCGCTGCTGATCCATAATGATCAGGAATGAAGGAATACGCCGTATTTTTCCATCTCCCCGGTGGCTTAGCAGAACGAGGGCCAATGCACTGGCTTCACTGCTGGTCTGCTCTGGTAGATCAGCCGCTATGGTTTTTTTATGTGGGGAATTCATTTGGAAACTGAGGCATTTTCCAAGGTGTTTACATTGTCCCACTTCCACCGGATCTCAGCAGCTCTTGGAATATCCATACCTAAAGCCTTTAATTACAGGAGAGACTTCTGGGGCTGGTGGTCGCAGCATTTATTGTGCTTGGAAGAGGAGTGATCTATTACAGCAACAGCAAATTAACCCAGCGCCAGCAGCAGTTCCGACAGTTATCACATCCATGGCTAGATGCACTTCACGATAGAGCAGACTTTGGAAAATGAGTGCACGTTCCCCTCGAAGCCCAGGGAAATGAACCTGGGTGATGACAGAGAGACTTCTCTCCCAGCCACCTCAGCAGCTAACGGAGAAAAATGAGTCGCGCATCCCTCACCACCTCCATACGTTGACAGTAGCATAGGCAGCTTCTTCCATTTCATGGTACTGATCAGAATACGGGATGGTTTAGAAATCGCTGCCTTTTCTGATGGGCACTGGTGTCGTCCCTGGAGGGCAAATAGTCTGCAGTGACAGGGAGCAGCTTTGTAGCATCGTGCAGGTAATTCAGCATCCTGCCGTGGTGGGGGGCAGCTGTCACCACTCCCTTTGCCCCTCTCCTCCCCCTCGAATGCGGATAAATGATCCAGGGACAGCACTCAGCCCTTTCCCTCTCTGCTTTCCCTGCACAAACTCTTTTTCCATAGTGGGATTAATGCAAGGGAATTGGGTTAAATTTTCTTCTATGTTGGCCGTGATACAGGACCACATCTGCCCAGGCCTGCAGAAGTCATTCAGGTCCTAAATCCTCTTAGTTGTGTCTCTTCCCAGTGATTTCTGTGGCAAAGAGATGTTGGCTGGAGGGCTTTGCAGAGTCGTGCCCATGCCCGGTGCTGCGGAGCTGCCACCATCCTTGCTGCGGGAAGATGTAGCTGGTTCAGTCCTGGCACCCTCGCCTTTGCCCAGAGGCAGCGAGTGCTGAGGCACAGCATCCTCAGGTTGTAACTTCTCCCTGGAAACGCTCCCTTTGGTACCTTGTAAAACACGAAGAAAGCATTTGGAGTGATTAACTGTGGGCTCTTCCTTCCTAAATGCAACGTGATCCCATGTATGACATGGAAGGTGTTATGATAATTCCTTTTTTATTGACTAGTAGTGAATAATCATATTATAATCCCTCTGTCCCTGACAAATATGCATAAGACATCTGCAACTGCTTCGAGGCAGGTTTAAGCCACATGCTCACACAACTTTACCAGATGCCATGTACCTCTATTCATCCCAAATCAGAAGAAAAACCAAACTAACAAACCAATTTCAAACTCTGTTTTATTCAAAGCAATCATCAGATATAAAACCCCATCAATTAAAAACCTTCTATGAGTTGAGAATATGTCCATGAAACCATTTGATTACAAACATATTAAAAAAATCTCTTTTTGTTGGAAACCACTTTTTATCTCTAAAATGCTTGAAGTGAAACCATCTGAAGATCAGTCTGAAATCAACCCATATTTATTTTATTCACAAGTGCAAGCCTCTCAGGTAGAACATTAATAATAAAAAGCAGTCGGGTTTTTAAAAGTTAATGATTTTTAGTCAGCTAAGGAAGGAGTGTTATTCATAACGCAGACAATGTCTTTGCCTATCCTTGTGATTCATGCCCTGACAATGACTCCTCTCTTCCAGCTCTCCTTCCTCTGAGCTCCTTCACCTTTCCCTCTATACCCTCTTGTACAGTGTGTTATCAGCCAAGACTACGCACATTCACACACGTGAATACGAAGTGAGGGCTGTGTACGGCTAAAGCATGACTGGGTGATCTCCCCTTTCCTTGGTCATCACCATCGAGAAGAGGCTGGCGCAGAAAGACTTCTTTAAATTAAGAGGGATCCCCATGAGCTGAGCTGGAGGCGCCACAGGGGAGGGAGCGGTACCAAAACAGGGGCTCAAACCCTCTCAAACACTAGAAGGAAATTTCAGACCCCTGTGGCCCATGCGAGCTGGACCAGCTCTCGATCACTCATGTTTTTGTGTTGACTTTTATTAAAATCCATTCTCAGACCTGCATCAAGTCTCCCCAATGCAACTGTAGTTCGGCCTTTTCCTATCCATTTTGGTCTTCTCTTACCAGCATAAATATTGCAGACCTACATTCCCTCTTTTGTGCCCTATTGAAGATATTCCAGTACAAAAGCCAAAATGGCAATTTTTAAGTCTCTCCATCTGTTGGGATTTTTTTCTTTGTCAAGAGGTGCTGCTGCTTCCCGCAGCGTGGGGCCAGCTCAGGAGCTGCTCCCCAGCCCGCCCCAAGGCAGAGGGGACAAGTCGTGTCTGAAAAAATCAAATGAAAAAAACAAAACACAGATCCCCTCTTTCCATAGAAGTGTCTGGATTTCAGCTCCTGGGCAGAGGCTTGTGCTGGGAGAGGTCTGGAAAACTCCGACCTGCCAGGGGGACGGACGCAGCCCGTTAAACACCCTCCAGGTAGTATGGTAAGATGAGCCTCCCCAGGCTGGGGAAAATGATGCTGGGTGCTGAGTGTTTGACAAAAAACTGGCTAGAGTTACACCAAATTATTTCCTTGTCATCAGTCAAAATTACCCTTTCCTTCCTCCTCCTCCTCTCCCTCCTGAAATACAAGAAGATGAAAGGAAGAAGGGAAGGGGACAGGAGGAGGAAATAAGGACAGCTTAAAAAGTGCAGCTGTTTCTCCTTGGAGAAGCTCTGATGACTTCGCTGTCTCCCCAAGAGCACAATGCCTACGAATGCCTGTTAATCCTGCGCGAGGTTATTCGGGAAGTGCTGGGAGCTAAAACGCTGCAGCGGACTTTGCGTCTGGCCTTTAGAGCACTGAACTCTGGAAACACTGCAGGGAAGAAAAGACTGGTTGCCCTCATCACGGATGATGCGCCTGCTGTCAGATGGGGCCAGCTGGGATCGGCTGGTGCCACGGTGGGTCCAGCTGTGGACGGCATGGGGTAGGGGAGGGACCGGTCCACACGGGATGATGCTCCTGTGGGAGCTCCTGGGATGCTGCACAGCATGACAGAGAGACAGACCCTTCCAGGAGACCTTTCTGCAACGCTGCAGGAGATCCCAGAGCAATTCAGACAAAACTAATCATGGCTTTTGATTTTGGCATAACAGCCCATTGGCATTCCTACCAAAATCCAGCGGGTTTAGTTTCTCCAGATTTCCACCTTTTTTTAAAAGACAGCACCAAAAAGCACCAAGAGCAGCAAGACCTTGCACTTAGGGCATCCACACTGGCTTTGGCAGGTGCTCTTTCAGACACCCCATGCCTCGTTTGTGGTCCCTCCCTGCCCAGGGCAGCGCTCCCCGTGCCCGCTCGCAGTGCTGCCTCTCCGCAGCAACAATTGCTCTCCCCAGCGTTGTTCAGTGACGAGCCCCACGACTACCATGTCCTTCCTTTTAAAGCTGTTTTGGTTAATTTCATTTTTCTTTTTTCTGGAGGCTGGAGAGTTTATGAAGGCACACTGTAGGTGCAGTTTGAAGGCTCTCTGTCTCCCTGGCGTGTGCCGGGCTGTCGGGAGGAGCACCCCAGAGCACGCCAAGCGGGATTTCCATTGCCCAGAATAATTCAAACTGGCACGAAGGAATTCTTTAAGACAACACAGGCGATCAGGACTAAGCAGGCACACGAGTGCTTATAGTGGGGATTCAGCCAGCGGAAAAAAAATCGATCTAGTCAGAATTTTAGCTGTGACTTATTAAAAATGACATAAGTTAAAACACTGCCTGGCAAGGGCAGGAACTGAGACCGACAGCTCGACTGGGAATGATCCCCCAGCAGACTATAAAAATAAAGGTGCTCTGGGTTTTGCAGCACAACATCCCTGGCAAAGGGATGAAAGCCTGAACCGTGGAGAAGGGGGATTGCAGCAGGAGAGGCTCCCTTCGATCACTTGGTCTAGGAAAATAAGCGGAGCTGCTAAAAAAAATCCCCAAGCATACACCAGGCAGTAAAATATTTGCCACATCGCTGAGCCTATCGCGCTGAGTGACTGGGACCCCGGCTTTTCTCACCCCGATGCAATTCCAGGAGTCCCTGGAGCTGCCCTTTCCCACGGAGCCTGATCCTGCCATGCCAAGGTGTCCCAAAGGGAGCGTTCCTACAAAATCTTGGAGCTGCCCAGAAAATGGCATAAAAATGAATGGCTGTGTTAGCCATCCCTACAGAGGGAAGGTCACGGCTGCCAGCAGGTTGTGAGCAGAAATGACTGTCCTGGCTGAAAACAAAACTCATTTCCCCAGCTGCTGGGCAGAGGTGGTTTTCAGGGGATTTTTCTGAGATGCTCCTGGGCTCTGGGCACGGCTGTCTGCCCCGGCAGACAGGCATGTGCTGGTTGCTCACGGCTGCGGGGAGGGCAGCGATCGGCTCCACCGGCAGAACTCACCCGGTGACTCACCAGGACCTCAAAGCCAGATTTTCTCAGCTGCTACACATTAGCACTTTGACTTCAAGGCAGCTCTGCCGCTTCACCCCAGTCACTGACCTGGCCCCGGCAGCCCTTCTTTTTGTTTGCAGAAAATCTGTGAGCAGATAAAAATTTCCCTAAATTTCTTGGCTTGTTTGATAAACCCCCTTTTTTGATTGATTTATTTGTGTTTACTTTGGTGATGGGCAGGATCCATTCCAGTTGCACGCAGGCTGTCTGCCTGTGGCCGATCCCAGGCAAGTGGGGATTTTTCTTTCCCTTGCTCTGGTGGATGCCTGAGTGCTTCCTTCACAAACACCAACTGGTGTAAAATGAAAAATTCAGCTTCGCTTTCCTCCCTCATGTGACGGACTCTGGAGAGGGATGGTTGCGGCTAACGCTAATTCATGTAAAGATCTGCATGAATAACGGTGGAAAATATTTGGCATTGCTCAGCCCTAGATATAACACGATTAAATAGGTCTCACAATTATGCTTAGTCTAAAATTATAGGCCCTTAAATACCTTGCATACCGCTCACAGCTGGTATATCTAAATTTAGGGGTTTCATCCACTGCGAACAGTGTAGCGGGATCACGCACTATTGTTCAAGGGAACACGCTGGGGACACTCAGGTCAACCTGCAGCAGCAGCCGATGCCGTTTGCGTTTCTCAATTCCTTTGCAAACTTTTGCAGCTGCCTGCAGACGCCGCTGCCGTGCGGGCGTTGCACACCCGTGCGGTGCAGCGCGGGGACGGAACTGCGTCCCTGGCACGCTCGTGCCCTTCGCGGGCCCGGGCAGCACCCGCCTGCCCGCCTCACCTCCCCTAGGCATGGCTCTGCCCCTGCCCAGCGGCCTCGGGGAAGGAAAGAGCTCTTTCAACTTATTTCCCGGTTGGGCTTTATTTTTCTTTCCACCACCTCTTGACCTGGACGTGGAAATAAGGGCTGGCGTCCACAGAGCTGAGAAAGTTCTCAGCATCTTCTTTCCTTCCTGCAGACATCAAAAGGGGATTGTGAGCTCGATCACATTTTACATCACGGCTGGTTTTGATCCTTTAAGCATGGGAGACATAAATCTTCTTCCTCTTTCTTTCTCTGTTTGGGTGTCGATTCTTTCCTGTGTTCCGAAGTTTCTCAGGAGAAAATGCAAGCAGGTTTATAATCTGTCTACAGACTTTTACTGTGGTGATTCTTATCTTGAACGTTAGTTGGATAATGTACTGTCATTGGGAAGGAGTCTTTTCCAAAGGGAAAGGTCCTTTCTGCCGGGTGCAGGAGGGAGAGCAGGAGCTTGAGCTGGCCAGTGAACAGACCTGGTTTATTAAACCCAAGGCTGCGCTGCTGCGGTGGGGAGAGGCCTCCAGTGGTTCACTGATACTGGCAATGGTGGTGCCAACTTTTCAGCGTGGCCAGGCATGGAGAGAAGCAGAACCAGGCTCCCCAAACCATCCCCTCCATGTACATCCCTGGGATGAATCAGAGCAGCCCCACTGAAGCTGGGGTTGCAGGCCAAATCACTGGTATTTCTAATTTTAGTCCAAGGGAGGGAAGCCATGAGCGCGGGCACCCCGTTCCCACAGAGCCTTACAGCTGCCTGGTTTGGTGATGGTGCTTCTTCCAACACCTACTGAGTGATGGGGCAGAAACAATACCTTGGTGTCTTCTTAGGTGAGAGGCATTTGGGCCAAGGTCTGTTTTACTCCATGTTTAACATGCCTGAAATCTTAAGCCTTTACATTGGCTGGGGGCTTCTTTCCCAAAGGGGTCTGTCCACTCAGGCCCCTGCCTGACCCAGGAGAGCTTCCATCACATCTCAGAGAGAGGTAGGAAAGTGAGAAAATGGTGAAGTCCAAAGGGCAATAGTGAGCAGGGCCAGATCTACAAATGTCAGAGCATTTCCTAGCACTGAGCTGTTGTTCAAGCAAGGAAACATTGCCTGCGTCGCTGCCAACAACTTTGCCTTCCACGTGCTCATCCCCAGCATCCCCACAGCAACTGCAGTACCTCTTGCCTGGAAAAGTTATGTTAGGAAGAGGTTGATGTATTTGTGCTGCCTTTTTAACCTGCCGAAGCAGCAGCTATGAAAAACTAAATATATTACACAGAGGATTTTCTTTTTTCCCAGGAGCATGTCTGTGAACTTACTTTGCAGACAGGATGGGGCATGGAGTACCGACTACCTGGAGCCGACCATCATCGTCTTAGTGCTGCCATGCTGCCCAGGGCCAGGGTGCATGTTCAGCTCGGCGTCCAGCCGCAGATGTCCAGGCAGGGAGCACAAAAGCGGCATGCAGCGGTTCCCTCAGCGCTGCCTACGAGCACCGCTCACCGTCACGGGTCAGCCTTGCACCCGCTTCTGCCAGGCCGGCGCGGGGGTGAGCAGGAGCACGCACAGCCGGGCATCACCCACCGGAGGCTGCTCCCTGGGCTATTTTTAATGAAGCGCAATCACTGAAATGCAGAAATTTCAGTGATTTACTGCCAGGAGCATGAAAAAGAAAACAAAAAAAAGTGGGAATGGGGGTGGGGGGAGGGAAGGTCATTCCAGTTTCTTCCTGCTTACACCCCTTGCAGCTTTCGGATACAGGATATTGCTGAATGGCAACCTCCATGCTGCATTTATTTTTAAGCCACTGATAGCTTTCTAAGTGACCTCGCTGTACATGAGCAACATCAGCCAAGAAGCTGTTTTTTTCCGGCCCTTCGACGTCAGATTGCTTCCTTTGACACCTCTGAGAGCCAAAAAATGGGAAGCATTCTCTTCCCAAGGTGACTTTATTTTTTTCCCCTGTGATACTGCCGCTGGGTCTCTCTCAGGCTCGGGGGCCAGCGCAGCATGAATGGCACTGCCCTGGGGACACGGCCCTGAGGTGAAAGCTGAAGGTCACTGCTTTAGGGCAAAGGTGCCCAAATCATCCACTCCCTGGGAAAAAAATTGCCTTGGCTGGAGCCAGAGTTAGGGCAACTTCACCTCAATTTAAAGGACTCCGGCATGCACTTGTAACATTTTTATTTTTTTTTTTTCCTTTTCAGGGCAGCTGGGGCTTTCCAGGATATCCCAGCTCACATCTCCGTAACCTGTTTACTGTAATCTTAGATTTAGCACAAATTTTTCAAGCTCATTTGCGAATCAGTGAAAAATAAGCGCTGCTCTAGCACAAGAGGCGCTGAGACACCAGGAAAACACTTCATCCCCTCTTTTTGAAAGCACAGGTAGTTTTAAGCACCCTCACATGAAAATAGTAATAAAGGCTTCTGGAGTCTGTTTTGGACTCTGCAACGGAGCTGGGAGGGCGACTAAGCAAGCTGTTTTCTTGGTGCCTCAATTTGCTCACTTGAAAGCCGTGGCTTTGCACTGAATTAATGACTGCTGAGCCCTGTGGCATCGGTGTGATGTGGACTTTTCTATCCACTCCTCAACTGCAAACTGCAAGAGAGGGTTTCAACAACAAAAAAAATACCCCCGAACCAGAATGTGTTCAGCTAGAGGTGCAAATGAAGGTCCCAGCTGCATCTTATTTTCTCAGAGTTAGGGATACACTTGAAAATCCTCTGAAAATCAATAGGAAGAGCTTAGCTAGAGAAGACCCTCATGGGGGTAAACGAACCTGGACAGTGCTGCTCTGCACAGCCCTCTGAGGTTGTTATGAGGCTGGAAAAAGGGGAAAACACCAGGCTGGGACGTGGCTGGCTCCCATCCCTGGCTCTGCTTTGTCTCTGCCCGGCCTCCAGCACTTCAAAGCAACCAGGCACAAAAATCTGGCTGAGAGGTATCCTTCAAAGCCATTTCTTCCTGCGTCACTCCTCAAGGAGTGGGCACCAGGCTCAGATAGGGATTTCTGAGCTCAAAAATGTCAGAAGGAAGTGATGGACTCGGAGGAAATTCTTGCGACGGTCTAGGAGGAAACGGGAGATGTGAAAATACACGATGTATTTTCCTCCCACAAGCTGTGCGCTCTGTTTTTATTATCATAAACCTGGGCCCAGAGGATGTCAGCTTGTTTATTTATTTGTTTAAATGAGGTTTCGCTCCTTGTTCAAACATTCCCATGTTGGCAGCTGCTGCGCTCCCAGCTCATGTCCCGGTTCCCGTCTCCCCTCCCCTAATGCGGGGACGTGTCAGCCCGGGCAGCGTCCTCGGCCACCGGTGAGGCGGGAGATGCTGAAGGCAGGGTGGGAGGTGGGTCGCCCCCCAGGGGTCCCCTGGGCATCACAGGCTGCAGCAAGAGCCCCTTGGGCTGGTGGCACCACCGTGCATGGCACCGCTGTGGCGCCTGTGCTGCCTCCCCGGGCTCACAGCTTCCCTCCCTTGGAGTAAAATTAGAAATATTGATTTTTTTGGCCTGACCCCCGAGTCAGTGTCCCCCTGCAGAGCAGTATGTGCTGGAAACGGCACCAGTGTCCCATTTGCTATCATTTGGAAGCATCATCAGGAATAATTGCTATGGAAAATCATCCCGCAGCATTGGGAGCCTCTGTGCACAGCTAAAGCCGCTCGCGCGAGCTCCTGAGGGCTTTCCATGGGCCGGCCGGGCAGCCGTGGCCCATGGAGGGCCTCGTGGTGATGATGACCCCTTCCACCCCGAGCTCCCCGGACCCTTAGTCCCCGATGAGGCTGAAGGATGCCCGGAGCCCCGCACGGACCCAAATAACCCGGGCGAGACAGCAGCGTGCGTCGTGCTCGATACAGGCCTTGCTTTCCCCACCACGGAGGCGAGGGGCCTTGCAATGTCGCCAGCCCAGGCGCCCGGCTGCAGCACTTCTTCCCTGGCCCAGGCGGCGTTGCCCTGCGCGGCGGGGGCTGCCCCGCGCTGAGCCCTGCCTCTCCCAGCGGGGTCACACCGGCAGGAAGCCGCCTCTCGCCCCGGCGTGGTGGGGAGCTGCGGGAGATGCACCTGGGAGGAGAAGCACTTTGCTGGAGGAAGAAAACAGGATCTAACATATAAACAACATCCTCAACGGCTCAGCAAGTGAGTCGCTCTTTCCAGAGCCTGTTTTTGAGCCATTGTTGTGGCCCCCCCGCCCCAGTGACAAAGTGCCATTAAACCAAGATAGTAGGAGCCATCAGAGCCTGGGGGATGGTGCTGCCCTGCTCCTTCTTGCAATGCAACAGCCCTGGATGGACACAGCAAAGGCAGGTATTGCAGGTGGAGGGTAAGAATATTTCCCGGCTCTCTTCCAGGCTACTTCTAGTTTCAAAGGAGCTGAAATACGTGGGTAGGACGTGATTTCCACCCCTCAGACCCTGAATATTTAGTCCAAAGATTATTAGGGGCTGTAAGGTAATGGTGAGCAGTGGGGACAGAGTAGCTCTTAGTACAAAGCAAAGGCTTTCCAGGGAGTTACCCATGCTCCTTCCAGGGAGGTGCCCCCACAGGACTTCCCAACTCCCCACGATGAAGATGTTTTTTCTGGCTAACAAACCTTTATTTTTCATCTGCGTGGTAGAACCTCCGCATGTTTCTGGAATGGGCAATCCTATGTTCTGGCCTCCATGGTCATGGCATTAAGCAGAGCACCCTGCATGGACCCTGAATTTTGACTATTTTTTGACTGAAAATTACTTCAATTTCATTTTAAATTAAAAAAAAAAAAGCCAAACAAACAACTTGCTGGTTTGCTTTTCATTACTTATTCCTTTTTCCCTCCTATATAGCACAGATAACTGACTACAGCATTGCTGGCAGCCAGTGAGGCCAAATTGCTGCAGTATCCCAAAGGGATCCCTCGGGACAGCAGGGAGGGCTGAGCAGCTTGGCTATTCCTGCACTATGTCTCCCACATCCAAGCCCTTTTGGGCTTTGGGGTGCCTCCCAGCCACCCCAGGATATTATTTGCGTCCAACTGTCACGATATGGCCTGTCCTCAGATTTATTTTCTGGTTTGTTTGGATGAGAACAAAGTGTTTTCTTAACCTTGGGAACCGTTGCGGTTGGCTGGGCAGAGTCCCACCAGCCCCATGAGTGATTGGGCTGTTCTGGCACGTGGAGGAGGTGGATGTCCTGTACCCGCTAACTATCCATAGGTGTTATCCTAGTGTTATTTGCAGCATTTCTTCTGCCAGGTTATGAGAGACCCTGAAAACTCCCGCCAGCCCACCCTTGGCCTTTTGCCAAGATCCCCGTGCAGGAATCCCTCCCCATCACCCTGCAGCCCTGTGGACCATCCTTGGGCTCCTGCATAAGGGCTGAACCCATCTCCTGCATTGCCTGCATCTCCAACACAGCTACTTCCCCCCAGGTGACTCCAGACAAAAGGTTAATGTGAACCCATCCCCACAGGCTTGGACCTGCCCATCTCCCTCCATCCCCCAGCTGAAATGCTGCTTGCTTTCTGCCTGGAAATACCAACCAATGCTGGTTTCTTCCATTTCTCCTTTTCCCCTTTTCCTCCATTTTCCTTCCTTTCCCCAAGCCTTGCATGGCAGCCCCGCCACCTCCAAGGACACCCCATCCCACCTTTCCCTGGCTCCGGTGTCCCCGCTGGGAAGCAAAAAGGCCCCACCTGCACCCACCCAACCTGCTCATGGGACGCATCTCGGCCCCACCACCTCATGGGGTGCGCGGGGGGGCTGGGGCATGGGACCTCCCAAGGGTTAAGCTGCTCCCCAGCACAGGAAACCTGCAGCCAAAGCCAGATTCCCAGGGAGGAAACATGCCATTTATTGTGGAAGAAAAGGTAAGCGAAGCGTTAACGCGATTGCCCGAGCAGAGGTCATCGGCATATCCTGCTGCAAACTTCCTGAGTAACCTCACACGAGAAAACAACAACCCTGGGTACGGGACATGGTGGGTTTGTTTTTAACTCTGATTACCTTGGACCTACTTTCTTGCTGGCACTCACGGCCGCCCACATACCCGCCCTCCAGAGCGGCCGTGGACCTGCTCGAGCACTCTCTCCTCCCTGCTGCTGCAGCAGCTGGCTCTTGGGTTTGTTGTTGTTGTTGTTTAATGTTTCTCTTGTGTGACTGGTTGTATTTTTACGCCCTGGATTGGAGAGGGGGGGAGGAGAGGATGGAAGCAAAATGCACCTCTGGAGGTTTCAGGCTCTTTGCGAGATGCTGCTGCTCCCTTGGAGAAGGTCTGCAGCAGGTGGGAGCGGGAGGAGCGGAGCAGCCCCATGCCAGAGCTCTGCGAAGCCGTGGAAGGGAAATCCACTCATACTTTCTGCATTGCCTTTTTTTGCTTCTGGCTCTCAGGACATGGAGCAAAGAGGGCTGGGGGTGACTGCGGGGGTAACCGGGGGAGCAGAGTGATGCTTAGGGAAACCGCGAGAGGGACCAAACCGGTGCATAGCCTTCCCCAGCCTGCGAAAGGGAGAGTCTCTGCTGTTTTTTTCCAACCCCTGATTCTTGTAAAAATAAGGTTTTTACAGTAGATGGGGTTCCTGCAAAGAAAAAACCCCAACTTTTAAGGTAGAAAACACCTGAAATGTTATGCCAAAAATGATGCTTATACAGGAATGACTCAGAAGTTTAAAAACTGGTGTGATGCAACCAGTTTTATTTACATACTCACACAGGAGCAGTGGCAGGTCATGACCAGCACATGAAATTATTTCATTCAGTTCAGCATTGGTGTGTGGTTCCTTAGCAAATATTTGGTAGAAAGAAGAGACTCCTAGAGGAGGTCGGTCATGAATTTTTGCTAACCTCGTGGACAAGATTGGGATGAGCTCCAGGTCTGAAGCAAGATGCTCAGCCTGGCAATCTTCATTGGAAGTCACAGCACACGCAAATGTTTCCACTTCCAGGTCCTGAGGAAATGCCAGGTCTCAGACATTAGCAAGTGGTGCAAACCACCGAGTGAGGGTTTCTGCGAAGCTGCCGGCCCGGCGGGTCTCGCACGCTGGGTGTGCTGCTTCAGCTGCCCCATCCCTGGACGTGGCCCGGAGCTCAGAGCTTGCTTTCTTGCCAACCAGTAGGAGGATGGGTTGGACATTTAAAAATGTCTGTATTTTTGAAAACACGGACCCAACTCTCAAACAGGATCAACTCAGATCTCACCTTGGGGCATCTGCTCATTGCTGTGGAAGAAATGTCCTGGGTGACCTTGGGCTGATGGTTGGGACACTGTCCTATGCAGAACCAGCAACACAGCAGGTGGAGAAACTGCTGGGTGTCCACCTGCCTGTCCTCCCGTCCTCCACAGCCATGTCCTCCTGTCCCCTTGCATTTGCCTTTCTTTATATGCCTTTACCTAAGATGTAAAGTCCAAAGGCCCCAGGGCCCAGGTACCCTTGAGGAGGATTAAAGAGACTTTCAGGCTTCCTATCAGCTACTGACACACCACTGGTGTCCAAGTTCAATGGACTGGACTGAATTTTAATTCCTTCTTTTTCCTGTTTCACAGCTGTGGACCTGTTTCGCAGCCACCACCATCAGGCTTCCTGTGCTCAGTATTTGTTTTGCTTTGAAGGGTTTGACAAGATGAGAATATACATCCACGGACGTACGTGATTTGGAGCCGCAGGACAGCAGTGCCGCCGTACGCCCTCGGAGCAGTGCATGGCTCCAGGGGAACGCAATCGATGCCGTGATTAGCTATGCTAAATTGAAATCTTATGATCTTCAGGGTGGTTACATAAAATGCCAATTAGTATGTGGTCTACATTGTTTCATATAAATGTTTTTCATTATATTTTGCTGTCAGCAAATGCTGGTGTGAAACCAGTTTTCATCCCTCATATGGCCACCATGAGGAGGTTGGGAAACGCACTAGCATGACTTGAGTCTTCCTTTAGACAGATACGTTACCTTGTTTACCCAGCATCGGTGCAGAGTCTTTCCTTTGGGCAGTGGGATGGACAATTGGGTGTTGGAAGGGAGAAGCCCAGAGGTCCGGGACCTCCTGCGGTTCGCACAGGACCCACCAAGGCTGTCCTGACAAGTGCACCCAGCACTTCTGATCCACCGCAACTGCTGTTCATTGCCTCTTCGAGCCTCATTTTTTATATCATTGCTGTGTTGATAAAGTGCTGAGTCACAGGATCCAAGAAATACTGTGCAAAATAGCCGCAAGGGACTCCTATTTGTTAAGATGTCTGGGATGCTTCCTATTAAATAATAACAAAATGCTGTAATAATAACTTGGCAGCTCTCTGCCTTGTCAGTCTGATGCTCAGTGTGGGTTTGCTTTCCTAAAATTCCTTTAAGTATCTTGACAAATTGCACAATAGGAAGGAAGGCCGCTTCACTCTTGACTTTTGCCTGAATAAGTTCTCATAATGAGCAACTATCTTGAAGAGATGGAAAGGATGAGAAATACGTCTTTGAATCACGTTAACTGGCAATAGTATGGGTTATTACACACTATATTTCCTGATAAAGCAGGGACAGGTTATGGATTTTGCAGAGCTGTGGTCTTGGCAGGTTGCACCAGACGTGTAGGTATGGGTTAGTAGTGGCTTGTTTCACCTCTTGGGGAAGCATTACAAAACCACCTATGTTTAAAAATAAGAAGAAAAAAGCAGGAGTCGTAACTGCCGGCATGTTTTCCATCTACTTTGCATCCCTATTTCATGATCTCAGTTGAAAGTCTTTAGTAATGACAAGTTTCAATTCATATACAGTGTCAATGCCTTAAGTGAGTTTGCATGGGTGTATCTGTGGGCATTATTTTGTTTTCGTTGTTCATTAGAGGAATTTATCTGCTGCCTGCTAGACTTATCAGCTTTCCTGGCCTAGGTGGCACCAGTTGTCTCTGCTAGAGATCCCTGCATGGCAGAGCACGCTTTTCACAAAACTTCAGTGCTGGGAAATCTTTCCAGAGTATTACATTTTTTTTCCCCTGAATTCAGGGTGATGGAAGTTGAACCAGATGAAAGATCAAATACATTGTGCTGACTCCAATACGTGGGGTTTTTTTGATGAGAAACACCATGCAGAGGGTTTGTTAAAATGTTTTGCGCGGCTTACTACTATACTTTGTAAATCTTCTGAACAACCTGATCCTCAGTTGCAGAATTTCAATCTCCCGGCATTTCAGACAGTCTGTATTTGCCACATTTTCTGCTTTACTGCTTTTCCTGCAGTTGCTCCTTAAATAGTCAGGGATTTTCGTGTTCCCTTTGAGGTCGCCTGCGTATCTGTCAGTGGCCACATTGAGGCCATCATCCCACCCCTGTTAATCAGGAACAATTGAGGAGAGCTGTGGATGGGCACACAGCCCCGTGGGACCGGGCGATGGCGGAGGCATGGAGCACCACCTGTATGAGGGATCGCAGAGCAGGTGCTCTCGCAGATGCTTTTGCTTGGGACGTGCCCAAGCCATGGTCGCTGGGCTGGCAGAGCATTTCAGGAGCCATCCTTACGGGGTCACTGTATGTCACACTCCTCCCTCGGCAGCCACCTCTCAGGGACAGGATGCTGGTGACGAAGCTCATCTGCTCTGGTGGGGCAGCTCTTATGGTCTTATTAGTTTCCGGAGTGTAAGGCATCCTGTTTTTTTCTCTGCAAGAAAATAATGCAATAAATCTTTAATAAAACAGAGAAATCTCCAGGAAACCTACTGCAGGAATATGTGTAAAGCCAGAGGCGATAGCTGAGTTACAACACCCAAACAAGCCTTTCACCTATTCTGATAAACAAAGACCTCAAGAGACCCTGATTTCACGCCATACATCTGAAATGCCCTATGAAACCAACATCACTGCAATGTGTTCCTCTCCTGCTATTAAAAACCCTGTCCCATGTACGTTTCTGTGTTGATGAGCTGCTTTCTCCACCGGTGGCAGAACTCTGTGTTGTGCTGTCAGGGTAGCAGCAGGCAGCACGCGTCGCGGCGTGCGCGTCGCTCCAGATTATGGCTGCCCTTCTCTGTTATTAAAATTTGAGCAACGATGGCTTGAGCCATCCTCAGCAAGCCTAATGCACTGTTCGATGCTGCTTCCTGCATTCAGAGTTCTCCTGCGTGAATTCGATCATAGACTGGGACGTATACGAAAATAGCGGGACACCTCACCGGGAGCCCAGCATTTCCTACTGAAAATGTTGAAAGCATTATCCTAAATTTTTTATTATAGTCTTAAAAATGAGACTTTTTTTTTAGAATATAAGAAATAAACCATATAAGACTAAATAATAATAAAGAATATAAGAAATAAAGAAATGAAGAGAGCCAGGTTTCTTTTGCGCAGGAAGATCCCCGGCTGAGATTCTGGCTTTGTAAGCTGCAGAGGTGCAGGAGCAGGATGGTAAGGTGCAAGCAGTGAAAAACCACAGCTAAGGTTGAAAAGCAATTTCATGAACTCAAAACCAGAGAGAAGGTGATGGAGCATTACACATTTCTTGTATAATAACAACACTGTGACACATGATGCACTGATGAACAGAGCAAACGTAATTCTCCATGTGTCCACCCAATTATTTCCCAGAGAGATAAGATTCCTGTCATTGAGCAAAGTCTAGCCAAAGGCATCTCAAAAAACTGCAGTTCTGGTCACTCTCTTCAAGAAAAATTAGTTTAAACTAGAACAGATTCAGAGAAGGTTTATTAGATGACTGGAACATGGAACTTCTCCTCTTACAGAAAAATAGGAGAGGTTGGTTTTGCTCAGCTCTGTACAACGAAGGCTCAAAATACATACAAGAACATCAGGAAGAACCCGTAAGTAGCGAGAGGAGCTGTAAACTACGGGGTAGGCAACACTGATCCTGGGTGCAGTGGGGAAGGTTTCTAACCATCAGAGCAAGAGGGACCAGAACAACCTTCTCGTTGTGAAGAGGCAAAACAACCAAACAATGGAGTCTAATCCCTTTAGAAATGGGTCTTGTGCAAAGGCAAGGAGCGTACGAATGCAGCGCCACGTGCATGCTTGGCTTCACAGCTAGCGCGCAAGTGTTTCTAAAAACAGAGTTATTTACTCTGTCCTGAACTAGCAATGAAGTCTGGGCTGCAATACGGTGAAGGGGAATTTACCACTGATTTAACGTGATTAGGATTTTTTTTCCCCAAGAGTTTGCGTCTGTCTTTTTGTATTATCTGGAGGGTCGGCGTGGAGTCCTGAGTCAGGAAAACAACTAACTTAAATTCATCCCTATTCGCAGCAGAAGTCTTTGGTTTGACTTCAGAGTGATCCATGCATGTGCTTAACATTAAGGCTCTGCTTACAGGCTGTCCTGAATAATATGCTATAGTGTATTTTGAGAACTCATTTTTACTTTTTATTACAATAATAACTTCTACAGTGACATGAATTCCAACACGAAGCACCAAGATATAACATACCCTTCCAAATGGTTTTCCCCTTTACACTGTTATTAGAATACATATTAGGAGAGCAGCGTATTATAAGGCGAAGCACTTTCCAGAAGGCATGTTTTTCTCAACCTCACTGCAGCACAGCAGTTACTTTATAGTCAAAGATTAATTATATTACAGAGTCTGCTTCTGCAAATTGTAGTCAAATGGATCATTAAAAGAGAACGATAGCAGGGACCACTGCTAGGGTATTGCTTCTGAAGGGCTCAGCTCCTGGAGGTGCTGAGCTCCTGGAGCTTAGGATGGCCTTTCTTTCCCTATTTCCTTTTCAAATTTCATGCTGGCGTTCCATAAAATGATGTGTTTGAAAAACTGTCCTGCTGCAATTCTGGCAGTTTATTGCATTACTCCAAGAGCAGAGCTACTATGGGTACTAAGCCTAGGATTATAATGAATGGCCAGTCATATGGGGTAGGGAGATGCCTAATAATTCCCCTTGTGCTTACTGGTAATTACCACCTAAGCCCTAAATAGCAACTTCAGGCACAATTCAAACCGTGTCCATAAGCCTTGATGGGGAGATAGGAAAAACCCCAGGCATATTAGCCAGTGCAATAAAAATAAGGAACGTGGAAGACAACTCAGACTCCACCAAATGTAGGTCTGTCTCTCCGCCGGGAGGTTGGTTGTAGGACGGGGCGAGTGGTGGCTCACGTGGGAGCGTGCAGGAGCAGGGAGGGACTGGGGTCGCTCCTCTTGCATCACTCGGGCTCTGCACTCTGACATTCATGTTACAGGCAACTCCTGTTGAGCCATGCCAGCTTTTAGATCAAATTTGCTTTAGCCATAATGTAAAAGGTAGATTTCTTTAAGAGTAATCTAAGAAGAAAAGCCAAACATTTAGTCTCAGGCTGATCTTTTATCTCAGAGCTACCAGTGCTCTGAGAACCTGAGACACGTCTCTGCAGGAAGGAGATGAGAAACTCTGGCTTACTCACACTCCTCTCTCAGCTCCTTGTCTTCGGGAGAGGGGAATGATGACAAGGTTTGCACTTAAAATTAAGCTGCAGAAGGCAAAACAAAACTCAAACTCAGCTAATTTTATCTGTGGTTTAAAAAAGAAACAACTGAAAAAAAAAAGCCAGTAAAAAAAAACAATGGGAGAAATGAGCAATATCTGCCAAATAAAATCATTCAGTCACTCCTCGTATTAGTCAGGAGAGAAATAAACTTTTAGAAGGCCACACAGTAAAACAGATCCTCAAGTATAGTTAGAAAACAATGAGTCAAGATTCCTGCTTGAGCTCCTTGAAATGCTCGTATTTTCTTGGGAAACAGCGTGTTGCTGCAAAATGGCACCTATGCCCTCAAGGCCTGGAAATAGATATGGTTATTTAGACCATTTAGTTAATGCAAACTACAGAAGAGATGGAGTAATTGAGCCAATTTGCTGCGTGGGTGTGCGGTTGTTTGTGGCGTATCTCTGTACCGCTGCAGTGTTTGGAAAGCCACCATGACTCACCTCCGCACATGGTGGCTGAGGACAAGCAGGAGGGTACCTAGGAGCGAGCCTGAGGAGCCGGCAGTGGTTACTGGAGGCACAGCTAGTGCCCTTCCTGCCAAACTTTGCTTATTTTTCCAAAAGTGGGGAAGCTTCTGGGCTGGAAAAAGCAACGAGTGGTGCTCTGGGGAGCATCGCTCGGCCCCCAGCACTGCTGCATGTTGGAGAGGAGCAGCAGTTTGTGTGCACCAGCATGCATCAGGCCAGTGAGGAGGGGATACAGCTGCAACCCAGGAACACTCATGCAAATAATTTTGCATTGCAATGCAAACTTCTGGGTAATTTTTCATTTCACACGGAGGCAGCATTCCTCCAGTGCACCCCCCCGATTCCTCCAGCACCCCCGACGTGTGTTACAGACCCTGATAGCATCAGGACCACATTACCGCTGTTTCCATTCCCCGTGTCAAATGTCAGACCACCACCACGGCGGGGCATGGCCGGGCATTTTCCAGATGGTTGCTCTTCACCGTGGGGGGACCCCGAAAGTGCTGCCACATTGCTTTGTGGTGCATGTTACCCCAGTCTAAATTTCGCTTATTTCCATCTCAAAGACCCCATTCTTGAGAGAGCAGAGATCTTCGTGGCCTTCTGCTTGTTGCTTTATACATTTTGGCATGTGCCTGCTCATTTTACAATAGAGCAGCTGTTTGTGCCTCTGCAGACATATTTTGTAGGTGCAACTTAAGCAAAACTTTTGATGTGTTGGGCTTAGAGGTCACCCGAGGAATGTCAGTGTTTGTCATCAGGAACATGGGCCAAGTCCTACTCACCTTCTCTGAAAAAAACCCCTTTGAAGCCAGGAGAAGGACTCATGAGCACAAGGGGAAGAATTTGGGCTGTAGAACATAAAGGTACATTTCACATCGTGACCTTTTATTCTTTTTTATTTTTAATTTATTGTCTTATGGAAGTTTCTCCTCTCTCCTTTCCTCCCCTGAACTTGACACCAACGCTGGTCAGACAAAAAGTCAGACACTCAATAAGCATTGGAAAACTTGTCTGATAGAGTTCAAAGGGCTGGGAAATCTAATTTATTTGCTAAATGTTGAATATAACCTGAGTTTATGCAACTGCATCCTTCAGGGTATTGAGAAGGTGCTGAAAACACAGTAACAAGCAGCTTTGTTTTCTGGGATAAAGTTTAAAAGATACTGAGAAATACAACAAATAGAGAAAAAATCCTCAGGGAAGTTGGCAAAACCTTTGTAAAGACGGTAACAGATGCCCCCAAAGAGGAAATTACAACATGTGGCAGCTGTGCTTTTTTGGTTAAGCAACTTTTCGCAAAAGTTCAAAGCATCTGGGGAAAGTAACTGGTAACAGGGTGAGACAGATTTATGGAGCCCACACATGGTAATATTTTTGTATAAAATTAGTAAAAAACCATTAGATCCCTAGATGAAGAGATTAATTCATACAAGTTTGCATTCTTTGAAGAGCAATCATATTTTGACTTCGTAAACTGGAAGAATTGAGTAATTTCTTGGATTAAATGATCACAAGAGTTGTAATCTGTAATAAAAATCCATGCAGGGCTGCCAGGCTTTGTTTCTCGGAGGATTAGGGTAATGAGTTGATTTGACCTTAGCAGAATGCATCCCAGACTGCAACCCCGTTACCTGGATCTAATGGGTGGATTCAGAAAGATGAGGCAGTTAATCAAAGCCTTCAACATATTTTTTTAATATGGGGAAATTTATTGTTTATGCGAGTTGCTGGATTGATAAATTTAGGAGAAAAGCTTTGCATAAATCTATGGTGTATGGCAAGGGCACTGCCTGGGCTTAGCTAGCCAGCCTCCTGTGTGCTACGTAAATATATATGTGTGTATATACACACACACACGTGTGTGTATATATAAGCCCCTAGAAATGTCGTCTGTAGCCATGAAAAGGACAGTCTGCAACAGCTCACACTGCAAATTTATGTTTATTCTCTCTTTTTACAGCACTTTAGTGTTCTTGTGCTTTGTGTTTTGGTGAGACAGCCAGGAGAGACCCTGGCCATCTGCTGCCAGAGTCACCATATATATCATGGGAGAAAGAAGACAGACTCAGGTTTGTAAATGCTTTGTTTAGAGCTAATAAAGCCCTAAATTAAATTTCTAAAAAAATGGTTAATGCTCCCGGAGCTCAGAGAGGCTACCTGCAGCTCAAAGTGTTTCCCATGCCGGTTCCTTCCCCATCCTACAGTTCCTGCTCCTCTTGTGCTGGCACGTGCTGAGACCCAGATCAGGGAAATGATGCTCCTTAAAATTAAACCAAATGTTATTTTGCTGCTGGGTTATTTTAAAGCCAGATCAACTCCCAGTCTGGTTCACTGTGCAATCACGTGGCCAGCTGTGCTGGCAGGGGAAGGATCCTTGCTCGGGGTGATAGGAGGACAAGCAGACACTGCCGGAGAGAGGAGAGGACCCAGAATCATCCCTGACCACTTCGTAGTGTGAAACCATGGTCTGGGGCACCTCCAGTGGGTTTGGTTTTTACCGTCTTTCACCTCACCCCAAGTCGGCACCAAGCACATGGTGGTGACTCTGCGACAGCAGCTATTAAAATCAAGTAAAACACACCTGGATCCTTTTTGCAGTTGCCATGGTCCAGCAGGGATGTCTCTGCAGGGAACAGCGAGTTTATCACATGTATTTTGTTTCAGATCTTCTGTGAGGCTTTGGATTTTCACCCCAAAACCTCTGACGTACCCACTCCACGCTCCCAGACCAATTAATCCTTCCGCAGATGAGCAGCACGAGGCCAGGCAAAAAACCCAGCAGGTACCCCTGGGTATGTGGAGGGAGAAGGAAACGGTAAGTGCGCTTTCCCACCACCTCCTCCTCCTGACCTGCCCATCCCTGGTGCGTGCTGGCCATCCCTGGGGGTCACCACACCGCGGTGCCCCACATGTGCCCCCCAGCCCACGTGGGCGCAGGTGCTCCTGCGCGGAGACGCATTTACAGAAGGCGAAGAGAGGCCGGAGGAAGCCGCAGTCACGCGAGCTGCATGTGGTTTAGGGAGCAAGTGCCAACATCTCTCACTCTCACTGTCCCAGTGTTGCTCCGAGGGCAACCTGATCTGCCTTTAATCTACTCTGACCACAGGACAAATGGTTTAAATAAAATCCTGCATGACTGAGTCACTCCATTTCTGGCTTTTATACGACATACTGAGGAGCAATGGTTTACTTTGCCTGAGTAACAAAATTAACATAAGAGAAACATTTTTGTTATGTGGTAACTAAGTAAAAAAAAAAAGACATAGAGAAATTTGGGTGGGATGTTTGTGTGTGATAAAAGGAAAATCAAGGAAAAGAAAGTATTTACTTTTCCTGGAACAGCAGGTAAAAGTAATAACAGAGAAACAGCTATGGCAGACAGGACAAGGGCTCTGTTTTAGCAACCCAGTTATTTTTTGAGACCTGAAGCCCCGCTGCCCCCAGCCCAGCTGCAGGGAAGCTGTCAGCAACGGGACACCAGCTTCTTTACCTCTGCTGGGCTCGGTGCAGGGAGAGGCACGGGCTGAGCAAGCGCGGCGTCGCAGGGAAAAGGGGGACCAAGAGAAGTGCCCTGGGATTTTGGTGGGAGAGCTGGCTGCAGCTACGATTGCCGTGTAGTGCGCGGGGCACCGCCACGCCTCTGTGTCGCGGGGAGCAGAGGACTTTGTCTCTGCAGGCAGAGGGATGCAGCCTGGTGTGCTGGTGGGTGTCTGCTAGAGCCAGTCCCTGCCCCTGCTCGGGCTGCACTGGGCAATAAAGTCTGTTGTGAGGGGCTCTGCTCTGACTATTCACCATCGTCTTCTTCTTGTCCAGGACTTGTTGCCACCAAAATATCCGCTCAGAGCTGTGCAATCAATCTTGGCTGGGGAGCCGAGGTACCTATATCTTATCTTCCTCAGCCTCGGGGGAATATGTGAATACGAGCTCAAATGAACGCTATTAAAGGATGACGTTTAAATTCCGGCAGTGTGGTTTTCACATATCACAAACCTATAGAAAAAGCTCTGCCTTTTTCATTCTTTCCTTTTTAATGAGAAGACTTCTAATGATTTTTGGTAGGCTTTATGACATGTAAGGTAATATCCTGGTGTTAGTGAGAATAACAAGAAATTCCCACTGCCTTTTTGGACGTAGGACAATTTTCACATTGAGTTATACATTTGCAAGGAAGGATTTGCCGTGCTGGACCGGAGCATCAATGCCCACAGACACCTGGCTCCTTCCTTCTGCCAATAGTCTACACCTCATAGGGATGATCTTCAAACCACTCCTGATCTTGCAGGTCTGGACATCCTTCCTGCTTCCCTGCAGAAGAGATCAGGGCGTGAGGCTTGAGATCTCATCACCTTTGTCTTAGCACATGTGGTTGCGCAGTATTTTTAGGGTCACTTCTCTGTTGTGTTTCATCAAAATACTGGTATGTTGTGTTCGGGACATGTTCCTAACGTCCGTCGTTGCAGCACAGCAGATCCACTTTGAAGTGGGAATTTTGGTGCTTTTACAGCAAGCAGTGCACGAAGAAGAATGTTCGCCTTTGATGTTTATTAGTTATGAGCATTGCTGGCCCCTTTTGGAGTTGATTTCATGCATGATCCCCTTTAAGAATCGGAAATACATTTTACCAACGTTTCAAATGTTATGAAATGCAGCACTTGGTGGGACAGAAAAAGACAAATGAGAAAAATATGGTACGTTTTCATTCTCTGAAAGAAGTTAAAGCTAGAAAAAAACAACTGTTATGTGCAAACTTGAAGTGATTAGCTATTACTCCACAAAGTTTGCAGCTCCCTGTCAGGAAGCAGAGGTTCTGCATGATTTTTCAGCTCTTACACAGCACTGTAGGCCATACTTTGCAGACAGAGGACATGATTATGGATATTCCTTTTACAGTGTTTTGGGGTCATAAGCAAAACAAAGTCAGCAAAGACCATGAGATCCCCATGTACTTCCCTTTATTGTTTTTGGATTATGATTTTGAAGGTGAGTCAGTGTTTATCGATATAAAAATATAAGAAACAATGCACTATCAGAGTCGTATATTTTCCCATGTGTTCATTGTCCCTTCACTTGCTGTAAAATCCATGTGATGAGGAGTTAATGAGCGGACACCTGTTTTCTTGGCAGAACCTGTGTTTTATTTTTAAATTTTAAGCAGTCTCTGAAAGTGGTTGCAAAGGCGAAAAACCAAACTTTGCCCTTGCAGATGGGAAAAGGGAGACGTTTGCTAAGCGAAAGGTAGCCCTGGTGTTGCACAGCCTTGACGTATCATTCAGAAAATTCAGACTGGCTACGAGGCAGGACTCTGTCCGGTCTGTACTGAGCGGCTTCTTCTGAGGCTTGTCTGGTTTGTCCCCATTTAGCAGCAACCCAGGCATGTAAATTTGGGATACAGCTCCCTGAAGAGCTGATACAAGGAGGGGACTAATGTTTCAATGTCCCTGTAAGACAGGAAACCTCATACCAGGATGCTAAATGCAGTAGTTAAGTTTTGCCTAAAACACCAATCTGCTTGCAGGGCTTGCTTTCGCCATCTATTATTTATTTCCTCACTCATTAACTGCTCCAGTAGCCCGAGACACTGAAATCTTGCAGCCAATTTCTTATTTGAGGAACTCTTTGTTGTTAATACAAGATCTCTCATCAGCTGTGCTTTGAGCAACTCCCCTTTTCTCTGCTGTTCCTCAGACCTTCTGCAAGCACATACTCTATTTTGCAAGATTATGTTTACACTCAGCAAATATGCAGGGAAATGGTCTTTTGCAAGGCAGATTGGCCAGAATCAGGAACAGCAACACCAGTGAATCCAAAAATAGCTGTAGGAGAGAGCAAAAGAGAAAGAGGAGTGGTGAAGTCTTTTGAAATTCCTTCAAAATTGTTCTGTCAAGCTGAGATGGCCCCTGGAAGATGGTCCTACCTCCAAAACCATCTGTTGAGCTTGAGGAGAAGGAAGACTCTACCCTCTGAACCGTACAGAGAGCTGAGTTCATGCCCACAGTCATCCCTTCTTAATCCTGAAATTTGTCAGCCAGTAGGAAAAATGAACTCTCTGCCTGTGTCTTGCTTTCTCCCTGCCTTCAATGTCTGGCAGACAGACAGATATACCAAGTTAGAAGAGGTAATTTGCAAGAGAATTGCAAAGCTAAAAGGTGATGATAACACTATATTGGAGCAATTTTGTATCACATGTAACCTGGAAATGGTATCAGCTTACTAGAAGTGAGTAATCCGTCAGGAGAGAAAAGGCACAAGGTGCTGATGAGCCTTTGGTAAATGTAAGGTTCTTAATTCAAAATTATCTTCCAGTCCAAGGACTCTGGAGTGATCACACGACTTCTTTGGGGGTGGTTTGGTTTGGTTTTTTGTTTTGGCAGGCAATGAAGCCATGAAGCCTGAACATAGGCAGAGCATAAAGCAAAAATTCCCCATGCTATACACAGATGGATTTAACAGCCCTCCTCTTATTCACGTGTAACTGTTTATATGGAAGGGATCCAACTTTATGACAAATTTCACTAGTTTCTAGCCAAACAGAGATCCTCTCCAGGGACATGAAATTTGGGGGTGAACAAATTTCATCAGATTTGCATAGCAGATCTGGAGTTAGAGGCTTAAATAACAACTTGCAGTACCAAAAAGGCTTCTCTAGAGACCTGCTGAGGGTCTCCAGCCCCAGTTCCTGCTGACTCCAACGGAGCTCTGCAAAGGTCTACATGAACCAAGAGGGTCTTCTGCTGCTGGTGACCATGGACCTCTGGTGAGGAGCAGGCTGGTCTTGGCTCCATGGAAAGACATGAGATATTGGGGTTCTCAATACCTTGCAGGACTGGGGCCTCTGCTGGAGTCTACAGGCTTGATCTGGATGGAAAATGGGAGGCACCTGTGTGGTGGAAACACTCATTGTCCCACAGGAATTCCCATGTATGAGTGACTACAAAGAAATACCCATTTCTTGCTATAATTTTAGCAAGGATGGCAGGTGCACGGTGTTCTCAGAGACATATTTTCCTCTCCTGGAGAGTTTGCCTTCTTTTCTTATGTACAGAGTTGTCCTGACTGCAGAAATAACCATGCATTGAGCTGCTTGTGCATGCGCTGGCGGAGCAGCACGGGAACAAGTGCATGGCAGGAACACGGAGAGGCTTTTGCAGCTATGAAAGTCTACCAGTAAATGTGACCAGTGAAAGCCTGCTCGCTTTAGAAGAAAATATTTTTTGCTTAGCTTTTACTTGCTTTTTCTCCTTGCGTACATGCGTGCGTGTTCAGGGGTTCATTTTCCTGCTGCACTGAATTTCAGATTTCATTTACTCCAGCTGTTCATTTCCCAGCTGACATCACACCTCTATGCCTGTGGCATCAGAGCTAATTGCTACGATGTCACGCAGACACATGACAATTTCAGCTGGGAGTATGCGGGACCATAGGTCTTATGTTAAACAATAATGAGCTTATTTTTGTAGAATTACCCTTAGTTTTAATAAAAAGCAGAAAATACGGGAAATACTGGCAGGATAATCTCAAAACAGAATGTTCTTGAAGTTTCCATTAAGTGTCAGCTGCTCTTTAATTAGTAACCAGAGGGACAAAGAAGAAAGTTGCTAATTATGGGCACACCATAAAAATGTTAACACTGTGTTCCAGTTTTATAACGGCAACACCTTACTGTGGATGCAAAAGTGAGCCTAGATTGGGTAACGAATGGAAAAATCATGGGATTTTTGTTGTACAGCTCACGAAGAGGCATCTGCAGTTATAAAATCAACTATTTCCTTTGGAAAAGGAATGAAAATATTTGACAAAAATACCTTCAAGGTTGGTTTTTTTCCTTTTATTTTATTTTTTTTAAAATATATTCCAGGAATAATCAAGATCTGCAGTTTTTGGAAAATGAAATCATAAATCAAGATGGCTTTATTGAAAACCATCGGTACTTTAAGCATTTTATGATGCCTGAAATCTTCTTCATTCCAACTTCTTTTGTTTGCTGTTTCTGCCTTGTGAAGCTGCACTGAAAACCAGCCCCGAAGTGAGTGAGATCTACTTGCTGCAGTGAAAAGCATGACGGAAAGAAGCGATCTGCTGAGATCTTTGTTAGGGAATTTGGCTTTAGTCCAGTAGTTCTCTTTTCTGGAGATTATTTTATCTCTTGGTTCTGATGTTTGCACTTTTGTGCAGCTCCGTCCTGTCTGAGATCTTGTCCCGACCGTGGCAGCTGGTCCTGGAAGGCGTTGAGCATTTAGTCGCCTCTTCTCTGCGATAGCCCTACTATTAAGGCAGATAAGGAGCTCCACTCGTTTGTGCTCCAGGCAATAAGAAGAGAAGCAGAAAAGGTGACTGAGGCATTTAAGACCAACCATTTAAGGGGTTTCTGATTTAAGTCTCAGGCCTGATTTTCAGAAATTCTTGAAAATACTTGAATTGCTTGGAAAATTAAGGTGCTCAGCACTCCCCAAAACAGACCAAAATTGTGTCTTTTTGGGCACATAATTCAAATTGTAATTCCCTCTCTCTTGGTTACTACCCTGAAGGAACTGTTAAACTAACATTTGTGTCATGAAGTATTTTTAACTGCTGATTTTTTTTAAGTTTTTTTTTTTTGGGGGGAGAATATATAAAAATAATCAAGATGGAAAAAAAAGTGTTGCTGAAACATATTTTTCCTGTATTATTAAAGCATATGAGGGGGTTGACTCCTATTCATGGAATCACTCACAGTGATGTGGAGTGTGGCAAGCCCTCCCAAACCCCGGCGCAACTACACAGAGTTGGCAGCTATTGCCAGGGGGTCAGTACTTGCTCTCGGCGTGCCCCTCGCCACTCACATGCTGGACTCTGACAGGTGAATAAATCAGCCAGAAATAACTGTTCCCAAATCCTTTGCTCTCAGCATTCAGTCCCATCACAGTAGCACAGTGACTGACAGCAAAGCCTCTGCTACGGCACGGCCGAAACAGAGGAGTTAACAGGAGAGTGCTGCAAAGGCAAGAACAAACGACAAGCTAATTCAGAATAAAAGGGATTCCCCGGAGGTCAGGTGATGGCTTTGAACACGTTGAGTCGTTAAATGGATGTAGGGTTGATTGATGAATCTGCATCACTCGCTGCAGTGAGGTGAGTGCATTACGTTGTAAGGGTGGGTTGCAGCAGATCAGTTTGAGTACAACTGTCTGCCAAAAAGATGAAGGAAGTTCATAAATTACGCCAGAGTTATGGAAACAGAACCTTTCTGCAGAGGGACCTGGGGAGCAGCAGCGTCCCTGGGTAGCCCATCTGTATCCCATAAAGAAACAGATACCTGTAATTAGTGCCATGAGTTATCACAACTGCGCGCAGCATACATACGTCTCCATCTGAGAGGACAGTGCTTTGCAAGTGGGAGCATTTCGTATGGAAATAACCAAGACAGCTGAAAGTACAGTTTCACTGGAAGGTTTCCAGTCAAGATGTTTGAGGCAAAAGCTTGCTGTTGCCAGTATGGGAGAAATCTAAGATTCAGTGCTGATTGCATTTCCAAGAAACAAAACAGGGAAACTTGGACACCGCTGTGGAGTAGGTGCACTGGAGTTCATACTATGCAACCTCATGACTGACCTTGTTTACGGCTTGTAGGTGCTCTAGCGAGGTGCCGAAGTGCCAGTCAGAAATCATATCTTGAGAAAACAGGATTTTGTTTGTATTCTTGAAAGCCGCAAGGCTGAATGGGGGAATCTGGGATCCATTTTCCCTCCCCATGCTCCCCTGCCTCACTCTTACTGAGACTTAAACAAAAGGGCAAGGAGGCCACTGCAGAGTAAATGAGGCCCTTAATTTACCATAAAAAGAAGACGACTGGCTGTTAAGGTTTTATCGGATTACAATAAAGGCTCTTTGCACTCAGGAGACTGTGGTTTGATTCCCGGCATTGCTGGCAGGGCTGGAAATCATAACCACAGATTATAGCAATAAGCTTCCAAATTTCCATATTTCAGCCAAGGGTGCTGCTCCCCAGCGTGGCCGCTGCCCCATGCCAGCCGTGTGCCAGCATGGTCAGGGTCTGCAACGTCCTCCTGGGGTAGGACCTTCAGCCAGGCCCCAGGTCTCTGGAGGCATCGCTGCTCAAGGTGGGGGATCCAGCCTGGGACTGCTGAGACCTTTCAGACTGTGAGATGGGAACAGGAGCAAGCTCACACTGTGTTATCTTTCAAATTATCCAGCAAGAGTTTAAAAATAAGCTACCTTCTCCAGTATGCCTTTATACCATGACTTCTCAGATAAGAAGTCTCCTTCCTGCCTCCTAGATGCCTCCCTGCAGCTGCCATCACAGACTGAAGTAAGCGAAACAGATTATGGCAAACAAAATTACCCTCCATGAACAAACCTTGTTGTTTTTCTCCAGGCTTAAATTTCATTAGGAAAATAATTTTATTAATATAACCCATCTTCTTTCAGCATAGAGAGTGCTGGCATTTTGTTTGTCAGCTAGCAGAGGAGCATCAGGCAGCCCTGCATTACCAGGACTATGCAAGGAAGGAGTTTAACTGATGCTGTGCATTTGCTACCTGGAAGGCACGTCTGCATTTGACCCTGTAAAAGAGAAATGCCATTGCACCTTTTTTCTTCAACCCTTTGCTGCAGTTGGTGTATAAAAAAAGGCACGCTCCTGTTTCTGCACAGGAAACGTGCAACTTGGTTGTGTTCACAGCTTACCATCAATTTTTCCTCTTTCTCTGCTGTCTCAGTCCCATGGGTCGTGGGAGGCTGAGGCTGGCTGACACCTCTGGGCACCACCTAGTCCCGTGGCTCAAGGTAGGGTCAGCCAGAGCGGGATGCTCAGGACAATACCCAGTTGGGTTTTTAGTATCTCCAAGGACAGAGACCCCACAACCTCTCTGAGCAACCTCTCTGCAATCAGCATCTCCAAAATAGACAATTAACCCTTAAAATAATGAGCAACAAGAAGCCAACAGAAGAGAGATCAAGCTTAGCCTCCTTCAGAAGTTGTTCTCCTTGCAACGGCCTTTTTGGTTGGATGCACATGGCATGGACACAGCCTTTAGAGGGACGTACCTTATACTGGGTCTGTACCACAAACATCGAAATAATGGTATGGTGAAATACCACATCCATAATGGGATGTAGACCAGTTCATGAACTCTCTTTATTCCTTCATCATTTGGCATCGCTGCCAATCAGTCTGGAGGAAGCTCGTGGCAAATGGCGGGGAAGCAAGGGGCGAGGTTCGCATGCTCCAGGCTCCCTCAATTTACCCTCCATAAAAACAGCACCTGGTGTTTTCACCCCAAACTGGATGTGTGCTAGAAAACATATGTCTGCTGGGTCGCCCTACAGGATTAAGAAAGGTATTGTGGCTGCTTTCTCTCTACTGTATCCTTCAAGGCCACCACAGCCTTTAGTCCTTTTTTACAAACCAGAGACTATGTAAAGCTCCAAAGTAAAATTTTCCACAGGAAGAATCCAGAAAGTGTTTCCTTTAGATAAAAGCAATTATTTTCATTATAGCTTTCTAACTTTTATTTCTATAATATAATATATTTAATATATAAATATATTAGAGAAAATATAACAAAACCAAAAAATTCAAAACAAAAGCCATTTTGAAAAGGAAACTCTAAACATTTTGTTCTGAAATAGTCAAAACAGAATATTTTGACATTGTCAGAATTTTTTCCCTCAGGTTCTCTTCCAAAACAAAATTCCAGAGGAAAAAACCCCAACATTTCATTACGCATTTCTATTGAACTTCCACTTCAGCCCTGCAGAATCCACAGGATATGGGTTTTTTTTGTAGCAACTTTTGCAGTCAGCACTTCTATACACA
Organism: Phalacrocorax carbo; assembly: GCF_963921805.1. Taxonomy (NCBI): domain Eukaryota; kingdom Metazoa; phylum Chordata; class Aves; order Suliformes; family Phalacrocoracidae; genus Phalacrocorax; species Phalacrocorax carbo. The sequence goes on from NC_087528.1 coordinate 7,094,914, forward strand.
AACATGCGTCGTGTACAGAACAAACGACCATGTATTTTGATGTGATAGATATTTTTAAGTTGTTGTATATAAATAAACTAGATATCAATTAACCAGATTAGAAACCTTGCTAGAGCCAGACTGTAACTGATAATGAACTTTAAAAAAAAATTTAATATGGCCATTGCTGAAGCAGGACAATAGATCCAGTGGATGATCAGACTGATATTAATGAGCATAATTATCTCTCTGTTCCAAGTATGGTATCTTGGTAACACTAATTTTCTTGTTAACTGATAAAGGTTGTGGAACAGATTTATCCCTGGGTGGGAATGCAAAAGAATTTAGGAAAAAATAATTAAACAATGTTCTTGAATTTCAACATGAAAATACACATTTGCGTATATTTTTTTTTTTCCCAACAGGGACTCTTCCTTGAGCCGTAGGTCAGTATTTAGCCACCCTGAAGATAGCCCTTAAGGAACTTGCAAGATCTGCCAAAGCTTCCAGGGATGGCTCCGTAAGCTGTCTTCTATTATTGCACGCGTTAGGATTGAAAGCGGAGCTTTGCCAGAGGCAAGCTCACAATATTGCAAAAAATTCCACCCAATGAGTGGCAGGCTATAAGAAAAACAATATTGATGTATTTTCCTCTATTTGTGGTTTCTTTTGTCCACAGAGGTTTTTTTTTTGTCTCTCAATGACGGCAAAGCAAAATTGTCTTGCAAAATGACAACTGGAAAATAACCCTGAGAATATATTGGATTTCCTAACTAGTAATTAACTAACTTGAGCTTAATGGAATGTATTATATATTTCACTCAGTCTACAGAAGATTAGTAAACTCAGAGTAATATTTTCTTTTGTTTTGATTGCAGTGCTTGAGGCAAAGGCAGCTTAATACTTCACAAGTAAGTGTTTTGCATTCTTAAAATATCTGTACGCTCAAACGTGTCACGGCATCCTTATCGGAGGTGACAACAACTACATTGCGCGTCACACGCTCAACCCACTGCCCTCGGGATGCGCCAGGGCATGGACAATATCGATGCCTACAGTTAGGTGGCATGTGTCTCCTCCTTTAAAAGAGCAATTCACCTTCTTCTAAGGGAAATGGTCCTGACTCCCTCCACCACCTGCAGAGACACCCCTCCCATCTAACTTCAAGCTTCCCAAAAAGAGGCAAGGGGAAAAGTGCTCCCAGCGATGGTCAGCAAGAGTTGGGGGCCTTTGACAAACTCTTTTACCACATGTAAGTATGAAGCTGTTGTAGTCACCAGAACTCAGGCACTAATTCACGTCACTTTTTTCTTCTCCTTGGTTCTTCATTTCTGTAAAATGGGCACATTCTCAGGTACAGCATTTTATTACATGTTGACGTTTACGGCTTTCTAAAGGAAAAAAGTAATCTGGTTTTCAAAGAACCCTCTGTGTCTTTAAGACTGCCTCGCAGAAACAAAAATACAAATTTTGACATATGTTCTGTTGTGCAGTATCGGAAAGAGCAGGTTTTACTGAGATTGTCTAGGACAAGCTCAAACAACAATGGACATTTTTCCTCCCTGTATAAGTCTTTTTCATGACTTTACACTATTAGGTGCTGTGCAGGAGTGGCTAGGGACCGAGGCTCAAACCTGAATTCTAAAAGCTTCGTCAAGGCTCTTTTTTTGTGGTTACAAACAGCTGTGGCTGAGAGTATTCTGCTTTACTCAATATGCAGCAGTCTAAAAGTGTAATCACATTACATCACTGCTGATTAAGTTCACATGCAATAGACACTTGGCATGGCCCCTTTCCAGCCCCGTGCATAAAGAGTGAGTAAAGAAACCCATTAGGGAGGTCAGTGCCTTTAAAACTTTATTAATTGCGGAGTAACTTAAATGCCAGTCATCCACTGCTTCGGCTGGACCGCTTGCTTCTCATCAGAGGTTGACAGCCATGGCTAAAGCAGTTTCTTCTCTTGCACTCTCTGACAATGTGTTTCAAGGATCAGAAAAAAAACCTCTCTTCTGCATGATTTATACCTAGCTCCATAATTCCCAGGGAACGTCCACCTGCAGCTATGAAGCACAGTACCGACATGGATATGGTGACATAAAATGTCTTTTCTGGTCTTATTTTGGGTATGACCTACTTCTTCTTCCTCCTATTTCTCCATGTGGGCCAACAACCACTATGGGGAAAATTAAATTTCCATTTCCTGTGCATCCTCCCGGATTTACTGAAATTTTACATCCAGTAAAACGAGACTTTGTCATCATTTGCTCTGGGCTCCTCAAAACAGACTTTTGGTTTCTTGGAAAAGATTTAGTTTTCCAGGGAGATGTTTCTTCATGATTTCAGTGAAGCACCAATGTGTTTTAATAAAATTCAATAAAGTGTATATATGTCAGGGAAGATTTAATGTCGATAGTGCTGGTGTGCTTTGGAGATTCAATTATCCTTGGGTGAAAAAGACATGAACATTACTGAGCGCATGAGTGAAAAGGGAACATTTGAAAAAAATACGCTTTATCCAGCCAAAGTAGAAATCAGGTGAATAAATAAGAATATATTTTAGCCACAGGAGAGACTATACATGTGTTCTGCACTGCAGAGGCACCGTCCTGTCTAACAGACAACAGTGTTTTGAGATCTATGAAACAAGTGTTTTCTTGCTCATACATCAGCAAAAGCAGATGTTCAACCTGTCAAAAGCAGTGGAGTTGACATTGTACCTCTCAAGGACTGGCTGTTCAAATCAGCAGGGTTTCTTCTGATGTGAAGTTTGTAACTGGAACGATATGATCAAAGTTGGTATGTCGGTGTGGGAAGGTCCCATCACTGCTCTCTTCCCGGGGCTTTCCAGAGTAGTGGGTAGCACTTGCAAACTCCTACCCAGGCCCTGCTAGAAACAGTGACAAAATGGGATTTAAATAGCAAGCAGACCCTGAGCTGGCTTCTTCTATTCCGGGTGAGCCTCAGCCCAGGGGAATATGTTATTTTGCATTGCTCATTGGTCAGTTCTTACTTCCTACATTTGACGGCGCTCACGGGAATTTGGTCAAAATCCTGGGCTTTGTGTCCAATTCATGCTCTAGGTCAGGGTTTTTGACAGTGCCCTTGATCTCAGCCAGCATATCCATGAACCTGGTGTCAGCTTTGCATTTATAAGAAAACCGGAAAGTGGGAGGACAGTTTGCAAAGCTCTGCTTAGCACTCTTCCTTCAGCAGCTGCTGCCACGGGCAGCTGAGGAGGTGAGGCTAACTGAATCCAGAGTGAAGGAAACCAAGTTTTACAACCTATTCAGAAGAAGTCATTTATTTAATGGAAAGATTTGTCTACATTATTTTGGATGTTATGGTTTATACATCAAGTGCAAAATTACCCTTTCAAAGCTCTGGTATGAGGCTCAGTTTGAGTACTGTGTATTAAAAAAAAAAAAAAGACCACCCTTCCCCTTCCCCCACATTTGACAAACTGTTATCCCCAGGGCAGGGAAATGAGTGTAAAAGGGGCATTACAAAGCTGTATCCCCCGTCCGCCAGTGGCCCATGCTTACTGAGTGCTACGAAGGAAGCACACTGCGCTTTCCCCGCTATACCTTTGCTTTGGATAGCAAGATGACTTGCTCTGCAGAAATCACATCTAGCAAACCACAGCCTGCATCTGTGTCTGGTTCAAATTAATTCACAGCCCCCCCAAAACTGAGGGGATTCACTCGCTCTTGAGGATGGCAGACAAAATCTTTACCTATCAAGAGAAGGAAGTGTGCAATGAAATTAAAATGATTTTTTCTAAAGTGCCACTTGAAGGGAGAAATCATTGAAAACTAAGTGATTAAACCGTGGGTCAGAACCATGCCAGCCTGCCTGGTTATCCTCAGTGTGCAGGTAGTCGAGAGATGGAAACGTTTCATGCTATGTAAAACAATATTGGTGAGCACTGCATGTTGCCTCTGTATAACTGCATCTGGAAAAGGGAGGTCTCGTCTCCTCAAGCGCTGAGTGATGTCTTACAACCTGTTTCTTTCCAGTCAACCTGGAAAATGTACACTTGGGTTTCAAGGGAGAGGAAATATTAAGTATTTTCTCATCAAACTTGGCATTATCTATTTAGCAGGCAGGCCTCTCTCCCACTGTACAGTATTTTTCCATTGTGTTGAATCAAACTTTATCTTCAACTCTGCTTCCCCATTCTAACAATAACAACGTGGCGTTCAAAGTGTGGCTTCACAAGTGATTCATTTCCTCGATACCGTTGATTGGGACTTTACACTACTTCAAATGTAGGCAGCAATTTGGCTTTTTAACACATTACAGATAACATTTCTTTTGCATTGGGATGAACTTATTATGGGCTTTAGAACCAGGACCTGATTATTTGCTACTCTTCTGCTGATAGGAATGGAGAGGTGAAGGAAAGTAATAGATTGGGTAAGAACTCATTAAACTTGAGGCAGAACAATAGGCTCTTCCAGCCTTTAACTCCTTAGATTCATCTAGATTCTTTCAATCTCAGCATCCTCCAGCCACCGGAGACTAAAACAATGAACTGAACGCAGAAAAAAGCCAGGCAATTATTTAACTTGAGTAAAAATTTAATGGAATCTGTAAAGTCAGAGAAAGATAATGATTCAAGAAGTAAATGGTGTTGCTGAGATTCTGTTGTACAAAAAAGAGACCAAAATGGCAGAGTGAGCCGGAAACCGCTCCCCTTTTCAGGTTGGTAATGATTTTATGAGGAGCTCTAAACACAGAGGCCAAAAAACTTGGGAGACTCTACCTACCAACTCTAGACCTACCTAAAGATGCTCAGCTCTTCTGAGAGTTGGGGTACTTACGTTTTAGCACCTTGACGTAGGCTTAGGCACGTGCTATGCCTTATATTCACCTGATGCATGTTCTTTTAATGTATCTTGGATTGCTTTACATGCTTGACAGGCCATGTTTCTTTCTATTGGCCGTATACAGCACTGCAAATGCAAAAAGCCTGACTGCAATAGCCAACTCTTTTTCTTCTGAGGTTTACATTATCATCTTTGTCTCATTATTCCTGGATGGCTGCCCATCATTTCTTATATGGGTCTTTCTTCAAAGGATGAAAGGAGAAGGGTGTGGGAAGGGAAGGGAAAGAAATCTTGCTTTTTCTTAGAAAAAAGAGCAAATAAGTCACTGGACTGTATGGGTTTTATTATTTATGCAGCATACTTTGGGATACTAACGTGTGAGTCAGCTGAGAACAGATAGAAAGGAAAATAAAGATGTCTCTGCTGTCAAGGGAAAAAAAACCACTCACCACCTCATTTATCTCCCCCTACCTCTGATGTGGCTTATGAAGAAGGATGCCCAAAAGAATAGAGCCAAATTAGCAGAATACAGATTGAGGGGATGGTGGCATTAGCTGTGCCTCTTGCTGTTACTTATGCCATGGAGCTGCAGATGATGTGGTGCAGGTGGCAGTGGCAGACACGGTCCCAGCTCCAAGGATATGGCACATCCTTGCACAGTGCGAGGTTCTGCACAGCAGAAACACCAATTTTGTCTTTCAAGAGCTTTTTCCTCGTGTAACTCTCAAAATATCTCACCTGCCAAACATTGTAACAGCTATTAAAAATTAATATTTATACTGGTTCAGAGTTTCGGATACCCTTTAATAGGACAGATAGCCTGAGTTCCCCACATGCTCACCTGAATGCCACTGCCACCATTTCCATGTGGCTTAACCCCATTCGCCCAGACGGCTTTGTACCTCAGCCATCATATTTTGACATGTCTGAAATCACCCTGGACAAAATAGCCAGTAAATGCAACAGAACAGCACTGGAACCCAAGGGAACATCTCCAATTAAGCCATAGTGTTGACTACATAATTTCCAAGGCTTTGAGCCTGATCTCTTTTTTTTGTTCCTTTTTTTTTTTCCCCCTCCTTGCAGTTAATAAGAACCTTTTAAACATTTTTTTCTCTTAACAGCTTAGCTGAGGTCACTTCAGTACAGCACACGGATAGAAGAGGCCAGCACTATGTACTCCTACACCCCATGCAATTACACCCTGTATATACGTGCAGTTGGTGCATAGGCTATTTGGTGGTTCTCCTCTCAGGGAAGATGATATGCAGATGCTGGGGATCTGCACCGAACTGTACAGACCTCTGAGCCCTGAACAATCAGTGAACAGTTGTACAATTGTCCCCTTCATAGAGAATGAAATTCACAGCTGAATCTGAGCATTGGGAACCTTCAAGCCTAGGCAGAGACCTTGAGGAGGGCACACTTACAGCGGAGGTGTTCGAGGGATGGCTTTGACATGGGGATGACATCCACCCTTCCTGCAGAGGTGATGATGCTCCAAAAGGCAGCGGCACATCCCTGCTCCCCACAGCCTCAGCTGCAGGTTGCACACACAGACTAGCAGAGAAGGGGGATTTTTTTGTTGTTGTTTCTTGCAGGTGAATTCTTAAGCCATCTGCAGAAAATTTTCTCTTCGTGGCCAGGAACACGTGGCCCAAGGGTTGGTGGGGGTGGATATTTTAACTCCCCGCTCCCTCCCTCCGGCTGAACAAAGCCCTTGATTGAGAGATCGGCTCTGGACTTTGCAAGAAAAGAGAGCTTGGGGCTTTTGTGCGTGTGCGTGTGTGTGTGTATTTTTCTTTTCTTTCCACCATACTAATGAAATTTGCAGACACAGAGAGGAAACTGAGAGTTATTTATAGGAGTGAGAGGAATGTGAGGCCTAATTGTGCTTAGTCTATTGCTAAGTATGTAATCTGTTTGCTATTAAATTTTACAGTCTTTCAGCAATGTACATAGGTTCTATTGTGGGTTTTTTTTCTTTTAAGGGGAACATATACATTTGATGAAGGAAAAATATAACTCTACAGTGCTTGTGAGCTTTAAGAACAAGTGACATAAGGCAGCCTTTTAAAGGAAGCAGAGGCATTTGTAGGGTTAACTAGGTTGGGTAATTTTTGATTTTTTTTTCCTAATCACCTTTTCACACTTGTAAGATTTCTGTGTCTCTGGCCATGATGCACTGAGGGTACTTGGAGCTGATGGCTGTTTCCACAGGAGGTGGTGAGTCCCAGTGCACACACACGATGAGGGTTTAGGAGCTGTGGGTTTTGCCCTCACCTCACCCCAGTGCCCAGCAAACCCATCTTGGCAGGTGTTTGCTTCCCTTACCACTGATTTCAGTGGTGAGAGGCTGATGATAACAGGGTGAAATGCTCTGTAGAAATGCAAAAGCAGTGAATCCTTTCATTTTTGCATGCTGTTTTACTGAGAGCCCTCCCCACGTCTCCCGTGAGCCCCCCGCGTCAGGAGCAAGGCTGCTGTAGGCACAAGGCGGTGGGCCCTTTGCTCTTCCCAGACACTGGGGACAAGCTGAGGCACCAGGAGCAGGGCCAGGGGTGCAGGGTCTCCTCCACGGGGCAGCCCCAGCTGCTGTTATGGAGCAGGGACGGCAGCACTGCCAGGCTCAGCCTGGAGCAGGGGCTTAGCGTGGGGATCTGAGCTGCTGAGCTAAGCGTCATTCCTCATGGAAAAAGAGGAAAAGTCAGGCATGCAATCCGATATAACTGCTAATATCTACCAGGCAAAAGTCAAGCACTCAAACAGCCCTGGAGTTAGCTGTTTTTTATTGCTTATCGCTGTCCACCAGTGCTGGAATATTCCATTCGTATAATTTTTGAGAGGCCCTAAAGGATCCTGTCACCTCCCCTGGGTCTAGGTTTCTCACTTTTTCAGAAAAACACTTTTCCTGGGATATTTTGCAAAATGCCACAGTGACTCACTCTTGTCACTCCTCTTTGCTGGGATAACAACACTAAAGGGAAAAACAAATTATATTTACTCCTGGTGTCCAAAATTGGCTTTGCCACTGCGAGCAGAATTTAGAAAGACAGAAATAGAGGAGTGATTATGGAGTGCATTGCAGTTATGAGGCAGCCCTGTGAGATCCTCCTCCGGGGTTACAGCTGAAAACAGAGGTGGACCGGCTCCATCCAGGCTGACTGCCCCTGAATGGGATGCAGAGCTGCTAGAAGACTGTGCGGCTGGGAGGGATGCAGCATGCTGCTCACAGCTGTGCTTTCAAACCAGTCTGCCCCCTCCCAAAGGGATGGAGGGCCCGAGATAACCAGTGGCAGCGAATCAAAGACAAGAGCAAGAACTGCAAGGCAGTGCTTTGCTCTTTTCTTTGGCTGGTAAACCTGCCAGCCTGCCAGCACATATACAGGTGCAGGACAGTACTCCTGCTATTTTTCTTGCAAGCAAATATAAAAGAAGAAAAGACACTCAAGAGGGACAGCGGCAGGTGGCATTTAGGGCCGAATCACTGAGAGTTGCCCACTGTATATCTCCATGGAAATTGTCTAGCCCTTCTCCAGCTTGCTCGCACTCCCCTTTCAGACCCTGCTCCTAACTCTCAAATAAATTGACTTTATTCAGTGGGAGAATGAAGACCTGTGCTGGTTACCATGTTTCTGCCAGGCCACCAGGGAACCGCTGATTTAGTGTGTGACATTTGGTGTATTTGTAGGGTAAACGGGAGAAAATGCCAGGCAGGTTATCTGCAGCAAGGCACTCAAGCCCTCCCCCATTGCAAATAAGACATGGGATGCCAGTTGGCCACTGGCCAGTCATTTGGCCACTGACCAACTGGCTGACATTCGTTTCTTCCATACTTTACTCCTGGACCTGGTGGGAGGGGTGTTTTACAGCAGCAATTAGTTTATTCCTGGGGTAAACAGTAGAAATTGGAGGGTAATTGCAGCAAGAAGTTTGCTTCCTGTTCCAGTGTGAATAACCCGCTGGGTGCCAACTGGATGTTAGCCCTCGAATCTGTAAGGCCAATTGGCAGCTGGTCTGCATTTGTCCCTCTTAGGATTTGCAGATGTATGTTGGAAAGTGTGGGAATGGGGATCCCATCAGTCCATCCATCACCGCGGCGAGCTGCGGCGCCAGCAGCTCCAGTGAGGGGCTGCTCGAGGCAGGGCACGGAGCAGCGCTACTGTCGAGGCTCGGTGCAGGCAGGGCAAGGGCTATGTTGGGAGGTGCCTGATGACCCAATCCCACTGCTTTTCTCTCTTTCCCATCCTGAATAATGGACATCTTTCCTCCTCACAGTCCTGCTGGGCCCTCACGTACATTAGTTGGTAATACAACACTGCATGTTGCTGTTTTATCCTGTTTTGTAACCAGACCTCCTGCACCTCGCCTTACAGTTCTGCAGCAGGACCTATTCATTAGCGCAGGCTTTTGACTGGGCTAAAACCGCTTGCTGGCCTCAGCATCCCCCTGTGTTTCCAGAGTAACTCTCTCAAAATTATTTAGCTAGCTGAGATTTGCTTCATTCAGTGTTGTCGCTACACAAACAAGGAGGACGTGTGTTTCTGCTGACCTTTCTTCACAAGTCAAACTTGACAAGTTTCCTATCCTTTTTTCTGTTTGCTTTTCTCCTCTAGTTATCATCCTCTTTGGCAGCTATCTCCCCTCGTCATGCTGCCAGAAAGGAGCATAATGTACTAGAATACCTTGCTTAGATGATCTATCAAGCAACCCATCCCCTCTTCCACAACACGCTTTATTGTCTCACTTTTTTTCTTATTTCCATTGATCACGTGGATCCTTAGATCAATTTGCTGTCTTTTTTTTTTTTTTTTGAGGTTACAATATTTTCTTTCGAGGTCTCCTGTATCATTTCACTGTCTTCAGGCTCCTCTCAGTTTTGCATCCTTACTTGTTGAAATTTCCTAAAGGCTGATGTCTCCAGGCCAAGGTATACTGCACTATTTTCCAGCTGGGAGGTAACAACAGCATACAATCCAAAGGAGGGACGGCTCCGCTAGCATTTCATCCTCCTTCTCCTTGGATTTGAGTAGCAGTGGTGGCTCAGAGCTGGAGGGCCAGACCACGGTCTCCATTTAGGTGGTGAAAACCCCGCAAATCCATCCAGTGATTTAACTGGAGTAACACCGAGAAAAAAGATCAGCTCAGCATGTCCAAGGACAGCTTATTCAAGTTGCTAATATTACTGACATAAGGAAATATTTATACACATTCGGACATTTTCCATTTTCACTGAGACCTCTGGTGTGTGGTTGGGAAAGGCGCCCGGAGGGCAGAAGTAGGAGGGGAGGAAAGAGTGGGGTGGGTGAGTGACCATGGTTGTGCCCCATTGCCAAGGGCATTGAGTGCCGCCCTTGCCACACCACCAGAGAGGGGTGAAACAGAAAACTGCTGCTTACCAACATTTTTACTGAGCAGATATGTTAGAAGATGATATGTGGGGAAGTAGATCATACTCAAGCAGAATTTGGAATAAATCTCAAAAAGTCCTTTGGCTGCAGCATCCTTGAACTCAAGATAAAGAAAATTTTTATCCCTTGGATATGTTCTGTCAACTGAATGTAGCTTTGTGAAATTTATTGTTTTTGCAGAAATCAGGACGGCATATTTTAGGATAGTCCAGACATCTCTGGCTGCCTGGATTTCCTCAGTTTAAATTTGCTAGTTCCCCTCCACCTAAAAGAAAAAAAAAAAAAAGAACTTTCTTAACCTCTTTGCTGGGCACAATTCATAACAAACAAACAAACAAGCAAACAGCCTCCATCTGGAAAAAAAATCTGGCAAAGAAAATGTAGTAAGGGGCGGGGGGGGGGGCAAGGTTCTCTCTCAGATATTAACCTTTACTCTTTGAGATGTGTTCGTCCTTCAGAAGTGAGCAGCTGTCTAAATCGTTAGGAGGTTGCTGCGGATTAAGGCTAGCCAAAATACGTTCTTTTACTGTCTTAAATTTCCTCAATGTAAAATAAATGTAAGCTAAGCTGCTCTAACTGCGGATGCTGCCACTGCTTACACAGAACCCAGTTTTGATACGGATGGATTACATCCTTTCTTAAATTGATTTAATATTTGCATGTGACCTGAGAGTGTGAACACATGATACGGCACATCTTTAAGGGGAATCAGAGTCATAAGAAAGAGCTTGGAGTCCATGTGCTTCAACTAACAGCCAGGGCAGGCTGGTTCCCGACAAGGTTTAATGCTGTAGCTATGGGACCACAGGATAACTGCACTTAACTCCCCACGACTATTGCTCTACCTATTTTTGAGTTTATCATGAAAAAAAGCCTGCTGAATCTTAGCATCTTTGGGTTGGGGATAGGGTTTTCATTCTGTATCATGCAGTCCCAGTTACACAGCATTTCTGAGGCAGAGGCACTGCCCTTTTGCTCTAATCACCAGTAGTAAGGGATGATAATACCGCCTTTTGCCATCCGAGAAACTTGTTTCATTCTGCTAATACTAAGTGCATGTTTATCATAAAGGAAAAAACTCCAGTCCTGGATTTCCCGTGGGCTCATCAGCTCCATCTTTCCTTCCATCAGAGCTGAAGATGGTCAGTGATTTGCAAGATCATCCCAAAAGGCAGAAACAAGGTGAGAAGTGGTGATTTGAGTGTGCGCTAATGAAGTTCCAGCTTGTGCCTTATAGTTGCAGGCATCTCTTCCCGCGCCTTCTCTAGCAGTTTATTTATTCTGATAGAAAACATTCCTCAACTCTAAATAATTTTCTGGCCCTTGGTGACATTTTTCTGTCATTGATGGAATTTGATGTGCATTCCTTGTTATCATCAGCCATAGATGCTCTCAGCTTAGCCTCTTTAACTGTCATATAATAGAGTTGAATGAAAAAGGGCAATATTCATCCCAATACAGAAGTCTCTATGTATCCCTTGAACACCTACAACGCTTCCAGGGAATGCATGTGGCTTTTAAATGGTTGCATTGCACTGAAAGGAAACACGCTTGAGGAAAAAGGCTAGAAGGAACCACTGCATGTGGAGAAGCTGGCAACCCTCTACTTGGCCTTGCTGATAAATCTGGTTCCTTCCAGCACAGCTAAGAATTAGCCTGTGGATAGGAGCCCTCTGTTCTTCAACATCCTACATGGACCAAGCTGCAAGCAAGCAGGGATGCCCATGTTGTCCCTCCAGACCTGACCCCCTGTGCCAGCCAGGCTGTTACTGCAGAGCAGCTCCAGGCTGCAAATAGCAACAGGGAAGAAGAAAGAGTAAATGGCTGCAAGCATCCACCTCGGTTTTGAGTCCCTCCCGCTGCCTCCTCCAACCACTCCCAACCCCCAATGCCTTCTGATCCTGTACCTACAGGACGAGCAGAGCTGCAGCCAGCACAGCCCAAAACTCTGGCTAAAACAGCGCTGGTCCAGCAGCAAAAGCAATTTCCATTTTCCCAGCACAGGCTGTTTTGCAATCTCATAATTTCTTTGGACCTTGCTTAGAGAATAAGGCACGGCAGTGAATCAGCAAGTTAAAAAAGTTAACAACTGCAGCAGATAATTACAGCAACATCTTTACCTTGTAGAAACAACATCTTAAATTAGATTTCAGTTGCACATGTCAAAAAGAGGACAAGACTAGAGATCAGAAATTCAGCCTGTGTCAGTCCGGGCAATCTGCTTTGTATCATGTGCTGAACCGGCTCAGTTAAAAGGAACAGCTGGCAAGAGGCGTTTGGTTTTTATTTTTTCTCTTTTTTTTAAATTTTTTTTTTTGTAATCAATTGTAAATCAAATTCTTTCAGTTGTCTTCTACTGCTAACAAAGGCTCCCTATTGCCAGGTTAGTGTGTTTGTATCATTATTTTAAGTATTGTTTGGATGTGTGTATGACACCAAATGGTGTAATCGGCCGACTGAAAGACGGGGGCAGGGGACAGTTGTTTGCAGCTACATACGTGCAGTGCAGGCTTTGAACTTCCAGTTGCAGACTTTTATAGCATCCTTGCTATTAATTACCCTTCAGGAATTAATAATTCAATAGTCCTTCCTTCTGCTACAGCATTTTGACAACAGTGAGCGTAGCTGTTTCATTGTAGATAACAATGATAAAATACACATAATTTAATATTCTTGTTCTCTCCCAGCAAGTGAGGCAGAGGTATCCTAGCCAGTTCCCCTCCTAGCCAGCATCTGCCTTAAAGCACAGCTCCTGCAACAGCCTGGACAACATCCACGATGCTTTGGGTGTCCGTGCCTGAGTTCAGATGTCAGCTCACGAGGTGTGTCCCCGTCGCTGCAGGGCCACCGCGCAAGGCCAAGCCCGTTCCCTCTCATTTCCCTCGGCTGGAAAATCCACTGATGTCAGTGGGACTACCGAAAGTCTGTAAGTCAAGTATGGATTAGGATAAATGCAAGACTGGGTTGTGCATTTGCTTTCTGCTCACTTTCTTGTATTCCTTTTATTACTGCAGAGGCTCATGGGATTGTATGGTTTTGCCATGTTCACACCAGAAGTCAGAAGTCCCACCCATACGTGAAGGGAAATGCGATATAGGAAGTGATTATATTTACCATACAAGAAAAAAAAAAATCTCTTGTAAATCTGTCAGATGATGGACATCAGGGTACAGTAATGCAAACACAGCACTGGGATTGAGGAATGACTGGATAGTCACACTACAGAGCTTTTAGCTCCCCATACAGAACTGCCAGTGGGGTGAATAAATCCCAGGGAGTACCAAGACGACCTCACCCAGGATATAAAAGTAGCCCCGTTCTTTCCATGGCAACTGAAAATGCTGTGTTATGGCATGTGCATTAGCCTTACCCTGAGAAATGCACGGTCTGTTCCAAGAAGATCCATTAAAACAGCAACAACAAAAAATGACACAGCCAACTCGAAGCAGAGGTCAGGAGAGTACAGCTGAGACGATGCCTTGCTGTCCCTGAATTCACTCGCTGCATAGCTCAAGGAGAGCTTCACTGCAAACTCTCCCGGTTGCTTTGGGTCCTGCCTTGTCTCCTTTGGCTGGTTGATGAGAAATGTTAAGCTTCCACGCGTTACTCTGTTCACAGTGGATGTCAGCTGTTATTATTCATAATATATTGGCAACATAGAAAGAAAAAAAGATTTTCTTTGGTTAGAGAGAAAGTAACAAAATTAATAGCGTCTCTTTGTTAAAAATGAGATACCTAAACTATAATCACCAAGTTTACTTTTCTTGAGTCAGAAACCATGAATCATCCTGTAAAATCAGATCAAATTCAAGATTAGTTTCTCATGGTATTGCTGAGGAATTTCAGATATTTCCATTGGGAAAAGAGCTATTTCTTTAACCATCCCAAGGTTAGTTTGTTCAGTCCGATTTTTTCTTGTATAATGAAGGTTGCCCAAAGGTAAGGAATGTCAAGATCTAGAAGTGGAGTGCAAAAATTAAATAAAAGAAAATAGGGAGATTAGGACAAGATTAAGAGACCAAAGTTAAGCGGAGACACAAATCAGACTATTTGAGCTAGGCAGAAAGTTCATAAAAGCTTATGACTGTCTTGTTGAATACTACACAAAAATATTACAAACCACTGGCTAGAGAAGCCTTCTCCGGCCATCTGTGCCAGTTGTAAATAAAGCAATACAGAAAGTTATCTGAACACAGGTTTCACAAGTTTTTTCTATTGCGTGGCAGTCTTGCAACTGCCCAATATCTAAGACACACATTAAGGCATCCATAAACCTGCGAGATCACTGTGAATAAAATCGTGCTCTTTGCTACTAGATTTTACAGATGCCAGAACCCAAATCATTCCAAATTACTTTACAAACCAAGGGTGATATGGTCTGGGGAAAGTGGGCTTAAAATTGGGTTGTATATTGCCTTGCTTTTATACCTGCTTTTACTGAAAGCTCATATAAGAAAGCTGGGTCTAGGAGGACTTACCCTGTGGCTATGGGTCTGAGATGGGATTCCCCTGTCCCGGCTCCTGGCTGCCCTATGGCCCCAGGCTCAGCTGTATGACTCTGAAAAAGTTATTTTCACTCTCTGTTGACCCACCGGGTTGCCCTGCTGCTCAGCCATGGATGATGGTCCTTGCTCAGCCTCAAAGTTTATCCATTCTGATTTTAACACCTTTGGGCAGGAACCACCTCTTACTTCATACTCACGTGCTGCCCAGCAGAGCAGTGCCCTGTCTGCATTTTAGTCTTCTTGGGACTGTTGACTCACCAGTTCTGAACTGGTGGCACCATCGTAAAATCAGACACAGCGAGACAAGATACAGCCTGAAGAAAGCAGGAATTTTTTTCTGAATAAACTCTGAGAAATGCTGGGTTTATTGCTGTCTTTGAATTTATGAGTAGTTTTATTCCTTTCCTTCTGTTAAGGAGCTAATATCTGGTAGATGGACCAGATACAATGGGTTTTTAAGAAATGCATTTTTCCGCTTAGTCCAGCTTTGGAGGACTCCCTCAGCCGCAGAAATGTCTGTTTCTTCTCCAGCTAATATCAACCTATTAATAATGCTGGGCAGTGACTACCTTCTGTAGGCTGCTGCTGAGGCTGAGGCTACAAAATGCTGGCTCTTGACCTGGGTGTACTGGGGCAGATGAAGCATCAGCAAAGACAAGCATCCCCAGGTCCTCCAGCACGCACACCGTCAACAGCCTCATGGGGGGGAGAAATCTGTGTGCAGCACCCGTCCCACTTGGCAGCAGCCATTTCGGAGTGGCACTTGGCCCGAGGTCATCATCCACTTTCTGCCACTGTAGCAGGGAATGGCAAGAGCACCCAGATGGTGATTCACCCACCCAGCGCTGGACGCAGTGAACCACCCTTTGAAAGCAGTCATCTCCCGCCACCAGTAGCTTGAGAGGAATTACAGAAAATCAGCTTTAAACAGATGCCTAACTTAAGATCAGTAACCTTGGGTGAAATTAATCCCATCCTATGGGATCTTCTATCTCAGGTCAGTTAACCGTGTCCCATTACTACTTTCTTTTGGAATATCCTTCTAGTCATGACATATATTCAGGCAACATCTTGCCTGCTACTTGGTGGGAATTTTCTGAAGTGTATTTTTTTTTCTTAAATAAAGCCTTGAGCCAATCACACTGAATCAGTGGTGCTGAGCAATAGCAGAAAGTGAAGCTACATCTACATGGGTAGAAATTTTGATGCAGAGGGTGAATAATATTTCGAAGTGAAAAGTATCATGCTATTTTCACCTCCTGTTTTTCAAAGGAGTAGGAGGCGAGCGAGAGAAGGTGCACACTGAAAATCCTGAGTAAGATTTTTAATAATGTAGATTTCTCCCCCACTTTTATCCCCCCCTTTTCCTTCACATAGTGAGAAACTTCCCAAGGTTGCCAATGGCACTAAAACAGCCAGTCCACTTTCAGAATTTCAGTCACCTCTTAAACACTTAGAGGCTGAATTGAGTGAAAACCCGTTTTCAGAAGAGTTTCCAAGGAAGTAGAAAGTTTCCACACCCTGAATCTTGCACTCAAAGAAGTGGAAACTAGATTGTTGCTGCCAACAGTCTGAACCGTTGTATTGCAGGCTGCTGAACACTATATGCTATAATAAAAAATGTGAACATGCTTGGTGCTGTATTAAAACACACAAATACAATTTGAGAAGTTTAGCTGAACTATATATGACTTGTTTTTTATTTTTTGCTTGCATTTTCTAGGCGTAATGTTGCTTTTTAGCCACCTGATAACAAATAAATTCTGATGAAATTGCACAGCTTGTGTTTTGCAAATGTTCAAGCTTTGCAATTACAAGGACTCCTCCATAAAAAGATAGGGGGTAACGTGCCTCGTATCAAAGGCACCTGGATAAGAAAATCTGTAGACCCAACTGTTCGTGAATGACTAATCAGGAAGGATACATGCCATCGGATCTTTTACTGATCTTGTCTATTCATGCTTTAAAATTAAAGCCTGGCTTTCACACAGTGCTGCAAGGGAAAGTAAATGTTCCACAGGACAATGAATTGAGACCCTACCCTGGAGATGACAGGTATTTGAAGACTCCTACTTTGTGAAGCTTAAATTTGGGGGTGCTGAACATTTCCACTCTCCAGTGAGGAGGGCAGGACTTGTGTCCAGCTTTTTTTTCATTCCTTTATATGGTAGCGCCCAACTGGGGCATCAGTAGTAAACCATTTGGAGGGTTAACTTCACAACTGACAGAGCTGCTTAGCGCGGGCAGGTTTTATTATAGATCGGCTCTTTCACCAGCTTGCAGCTCATGCGGGGCTGAGTGCCGAACGTTGGCAAAGGGCATTTATGCTGCTGGAGGTTCACAACAAAAGGACACTGCACAGCTCAGATGGAAAAGACCTATCAGAGATGGATTCATCTTTCTGCCAATTCCATACAACTTGACCCTATCAGAAGGAACTTTATAATAATCAGGTTAGGGTTTAAATAGCCTTTCCTTTCTGTTCACCCCTTCTACTTTGTGTAAGAAGATTTATTGCTTACGATATTCCATTTAATGACTACTTTAATGGAAGGATAAATGTAATAACGTAAAAGACAATATTTTATTTTAAAATTCTTTCTCATTCAGTGCTTGAAGTCCGTGGAAGAACTCTTCTTGGACTTAGAAGCTTTGGGTGGACAATGTCGGGTTCATATAGTTTGGTCCTGCTTGCTTATATTGCATCTCTATAGTAACATACAGCTGATGATCCAATCACCTGATGTCAATGGCTCTATCAGATTTCCAAATCAGAGGAGGGTATAAATAATAGCAAAGCTGTGTAGGGCTTGGTAATGAAGTTACTTAGGAGAGCTGGTTGGGAAAATGGAGAAAGTGTTCAATGATGTTTTGGGATTCCTCTGTCCTAAACACTGATATTTGCTGCCAATGTCAGGCCTAGTCTTGTTATCATTTTGGCATAGCACAGTAAAGCTGAATTAAATTATTGTAATTAAATTGTTGTTATGTAAAAGCTGATTGCTTTTCATATTATACAATACAAAGCAGTTATTGTATAAAGCAACCAATCAAACAAAACAAAAATCCTTTCCAGAAAATCCTTCTCGTTTAAAGTGTGATCAAATACTAAAAGCCTTTGTAATGAGCAAGTAAAGTTTGTGAACAAGATTTATTTCTCTACAAACTAACTTATTTTCTATTCCAGTCCAAAAAAAAAATCATCACCTTTTCCTGTTGATAAATTTCAGGATCAAAATGCCAAGTCATGGGTGGGTTAGGAAAATCTTGTTTATGATCAAAAGCTTGGTGACCTTCCTACATTTTTTACATTTTAATTATACGCTACATTGGCATCCTGCTATAAAGACATTACTTTCTGGAAACTCCCAACTATTTACATGACTAAGACTTAATTGAATCAAGGATACTTGCTCTTTCTTCTCTCTTCTTTTTTTTTTTAAGTAAAGAACTGTCATTATCATTCCTCGCTGCAGAAAACATTCCTTTGTTCCCGTTGGATGTTGGTAGCAAACACAAACAAGACGGTTGTCCTCATGCAGCATTTAAGACACATGAACAAATGAATCAGGATCTATATCTTTCGAGGAACTGTTAATTACTGCTGCCAAATCAGATTAACAATTCCTATAAGCCCGGTGAAGGTGTCCAAGTTTTGTGCTTTTCCACTCACTGGAAGCATGTAGATATGGCTTTGGTACCTACTTAGGAGCACTAATCCCCACTAATCCAGAGCGTCTGAGCTGGGGTTTACTGCAGTTTAACTAAGTCATTGGAAAAAAGTTAGCTCAGATTATCTTTCCCAAGTAGTCATGGGGAAGGAAAAGAAAACTAGATATAATTTTGGTCCATGAGGAGACTCAGTAAAATCCATACAGGGTGAAGCCTATAAAGGCAAACATGTTGCCCGAGGGCATCCAATTAGAGCAGGGGCCAGAATGCAGGATGCTGGATGTTCATTTCTCTGCTCTGTTAAAGCCTCAGCACCATCTCTCTGAAGGATGGATGGGCATCAGGACCTCTACCCTGTGCTCATCGTACAGGGTTTGCAATGGCTTGGATGTGAGGTCTTACCCGCTCAGCGTGCGCGATGGCTGTAATTTAATTCTTCTTAACAAGGAAGAAAAAAAGACAGTAGCATTTGTAATGTGCTATAAGCCTTGCTTTTCCCTGCATTAAAAATGCAGATGACAATACTTGCTCATTTAACCAAAATGTAGTCAAAATTATATGTCTGCAATAAAAAAATACTATATGCACCGTTATCTTCTTCCCATTATAAGACAAATTCTAGTTCTGGTAATTACAGCTGTGCCTCCCTATTTTCTAGCTGTTTCAATGGGTTCAACACACTTCACTTGTTACAATTTCTTGCACTGAGAAACTCAAAATGAAAGGTAGTGTTGAATTGGAAAATATTATTACAGTAATAGTCATAAGGAATTGGATTTGTACAAAACTATAAAGCAAAACACACTGAGATGATTCATTATGCGTCACATGGAGAAAGAAGTAATGTCGTTAATATGGGAGAACAGATGTGTCTATGTATTTTAAGTATCTCTTTTTCTTTTCTCTGATGAAAAGTTGGTTTTTTTCTGAAAAAAAAAAAAAGGAAAAAAAAAAGAAGAAAGACCAACCTGATCTTGATTACTGGTACTATTGAGAAAGTTCATTGGGAAATGAAAGCAGTCACTGTTGTTGCCATTAATTTCATTTTATGTTAGCTTGGCTTTTACTGCAGAAAATAAAAACTCTTGGGTTTTCTTTCATACCCAGTCCCATATGTGAGTTAAAGCAAAGTTGACAAGCAAGTCCTTGACATAACCTCACGCATGCTGTGGTTAGAAGCTGTATAGCAGAAATGGCCCAGATGTGATTTCCTCACTTTATTCAAATTAATTGGGCTTTAATTAAAAACGCAACACTTCGTTTTGTTTTGTTTTGTTTTAAAGAGACATGGCTAAGGGTGATCATTTGTTGGTTACATAGATTTTTTTTATGGTAAAGTTGCTTTGATGTGTGTGAGAAAGCAAGTTCATCTTTTTTCCATTCTGTCATACTCAAGCATCTCATGCAGGAACTGAAAACATTCTCGGGAGTTAAAGTGGGCTATAGGACAATACCCTGTGCCTGCACTCCCACCTTGCCTCTAGCAATGAGGTCCGTTTGCCACTGTCTAATGGCTAAATACTCTGTCCTGAGTGACTGAACTCCCTCTCCAGTGGCTCCATACTGCAGACACTACATATTTTAATATCCTTTATTGCACAGACCAGTGGAAGACAGATCTATATAATTTATTAGATGATCCTTCTGGATTTTAAAATTATATGATATATTTATACATTGGAGGTACTCCATATGAATCCCGGAGGACTTATTTGAAATGCACAGGATTTTTTTCTGTCTGTGTTACACAAGGAACTGCCTCCTCTCTTTACTGTGCTGGGAAGAAGGAGTAG
This sequence comes from Phalacrocorax carbo, assembly GCF_963921805.1. Lineage (NCBI taxonomy): Eukaryota > Metazoa > Chordata > Aves > Suliformes > Phalacrocoracidae > Phalacrocorax > Phalacrocorax carbo. The sequence goes on from NC_087528.1 coordinate 7,115,103, forward strand.
ATGTAGCCTCTTGACTATCTTCTTTTAAGATTCAAGTAAGTTAAAGATGAAATTCCAGTAAGCCTCAGCCAATGCACAGCAGAAAATGGGTGAGGAAGCCTTTTGGGTAGAAGGGACCTGGCTCTAGAAATAATTTAGGGGAGCAAAAGCGATTGCAGAGTCTGACCTTTCAAAGGGAACGCTTTGGAAAACACCCCTGTCACAAAACTTCTCGTGCTGTGGAAGAGCAGCCATGCCCTGTGCGTGCTACGCGCGGAGGCTGCTTTCTACCAGGGAAGAAACACACGGAGAAAGCTCGCGTGCCACTGCTCAATAACCCTCATGATTACTGTCATTAGTAAGACACTATTTTATAAGCACCCAAAGACTTGCTAAGTCTTAGCCACTGTTGGAAGTGATGACTTTTTAATGGCAACCAGCATGCTTGAAAAATTCCCCAAGACTGAACAATATTCTGGAGACAGACGTTTCCCTGGGGATCCAGCTGCCTGCCCTCTCATTGCTCAGATATTGAGGTTAATTGGGGAAGTGGAGAGCTCTGAATTACCACTACAGTATAAAGACATCTACGTGCTTGTTTTTAATGTTTTGTTTCAGACCCTTGTAAAAATACCGACGCAAATTTTAGCTATTACTAATCACGTTAAACTAGTGGACGCATTTTATTATTTGGCAGCAAGTTTATCCTACGCACTGTACCGAGTCCGTAACAAGATTCCCACTTCATTTGGGAATGGTAGTGCAGATAGAAATGGAAGGATGCTGAAATGAAAACTCTATTTAGGCCGCATAATCTCCTTCATTAAGTCTCAGAGATGCTGGATAAGGCTCACTTGGGGACCTATTAATGGAAACACATCTGCTGTGTTCATAATAATAAAAGACTGGCTATAAAGTGATTAATTGCTGTTAACAGAAGCAGGCCCTGCTTTGGGAGAGCAAGTATGTGGCACATTTGGATGCGCGAAGCACTGCAGGCACAGGCGAGCGCAGCTCTTGCTAGGTTTGGTTTGCAGCACTGCAAGGACAGCTCAAAGGGCTCTCTGTGCTGGCATGGGTCAAGTCAGGCCACCTTGCCCCTGGCTGACAATCCCACCTCCCCCAGACTTTCCCAAGGCAAAAGATAACTGGAAAAGAAGCGTCACTGCCTTTTTCTGATTCAAATGCATTTTATTAGCAGTATTTGTACTACGGTAGTCACAAGAGACCCTAATCAAACTGGGGCCCTCTTGTGTTAGACACTGTCCAGATGCATAATATAAAACAGCTCTTCCTTTTAAGAACTTAAAGGCTTGCAGATAAGCCAGAGCATGGGAAGGGAAAACCAGACATGAAGTGGGGAAATGGCATGACGTGCCTGAAGTCCTAGAAGACAACTGAGATCTCATAGGTCTCAGTTTAGGCTTATTGGACCGTACCTTCTTTATGACTGGAAAATGAGGTATGAGATCCTCAGCAGTGAGACATGAGCATATGGCCTTCAGCAGAGCCATGCTGCCTTGTGCCTGCAGAGGATCTGGGGCAGTCTTGGCTCTGGCATAGGGGGCTAAGCAACGCGGCAAAAAAGAAAGCCCTTGTATTGGAAGATGCTCAGGATGCTTGAACAGAGCTCAGAAACATTCACAACTTACAGGGACTTTATAAGAAGGCATTTCATACCCTTTCAAATGGATAGTAAGTAGGAGCCAGAATGGCAGGAAAATACGTCTTATTTCCAGGCAGTACGCTAGCGCACTGATTAGAGTCCAGATGAAGATAAAAAGGCTAGAGATCCAACGCACAGTGCTGGAATTGTATGTTTCTGTAGAAGATCTAATGTATTCATGCTGTCAGGTCACATACATTAGATCTAGAAACCTGATGTTTTCTTTCTTCTTTTTTCCCCCTTTTTGGAAGCACTTTGAGCAAATATATTGAATGAGACATTTGCAAGCATGGAGCCCATTAATAACACAAGCCGAATGCAATGCTGCAGTCTCATTCATACTGCTCTTGGGAGCCAAGGAAATTAAAATCCTATACATTTCTTTTCTGCACTGGGGAAATCAAAGCCAAACCATGAGATGGGGCTGATTAGAGACAGGTGAAATGTCTGTTTGTTTTTAAAGCTTTACAGCTCTCATTTTGATAGTCCCTTGATTTTCCACGTGCATTCTGCAGATATCAGAGGAGAGATGGCTGTAACAGAATAAAACAAGTCTGAAGACCATCTGAGAACCAGGGCCTTTTCAGATGCCAGAGAACAAAAGATGCTACAGTAAAGGCTCCCCGCTGAAAGCTGGTGGAGACGCCCATCTTGTACTTATTGTATTCCCCACGCCACGGATTTGTAAGACACCGAACCTGTAGTCCAATTTGTGCTAAAATGACAATAACAAAAATTAAAACTGCCCATGAGTCTAAAAGAATGAGGAAACAGTAAAACAGACAACAATTATGAAATTCTGCATATGCATCTATTGTGTACATAAGATTAACTCATCTGTATACGGATATGTTGTTACTGTATATAACACACATCTTATTCAAGGTGCACAAAGAGCCGTGTCTGCGCATATATAGTCCTCGGTACTGATCCTTCTCCAGGCAACCACTGTAACTCAGGATGCAGATGTCCATTAGTCGAGTATTAAGTGGGCAGACAGACATCAAAATGACTTTGCCATGAATCTGATGTTCTCATCTAAATAGGTATAAATGGTCTTGTTTTATAACTGCTTTCTCCAGTTAACCTCCTATGATATCCTAGACTTGCTAACGTTCTTTTTATTGCTGCCATCTGATTGTATAACTCTCCACTGATAGCAGCTCTTCATATTGCATCGATTATAAAGAGAACAGGAAAATGAACAAAATGTACTCATTCTGTTTATAGTTTGAACTATAATTTTGTGGCCCTCCTTGGACGCCTTAACAGAAGAATCAGATGCACTTTTCTCCATGTTTGGCAACATGCTCATAATTTGGCTGGGAACTGTGTCCAAGTTTACTCAGCTCTTGTGCTTGCCTGCTTTCACAAGTGGCTTTTTTTAGGACGTGGGAGATAGACAGGGCTCCTAGTGCAACAGTTGAGACACAGCAGGAGCTGCTATTAAATAGAGCATTTCCGAAGAAGAAAGGTTGTTCATCAACCTTTGATAACCACCCACTGATATGTGATCGGGGTATGAAGGTTCAGACATGATATATGAGGGAGGTGGATGATAATGCACTTGGCAGAGATTATATTTACCCTCTGAGTTTGCAGCATAATCATGAAGGTAAGTGGGGAACACAGCCTGCTTTTACTGACAAATCCTTACTCCCTTCCCCATCTCAGCATGCTGAAGCCTTGTCTTTTCTTGATTTGCAGGGCTAAGATGGAGAGTTGACTCATTTTCAGCTGTGAAAAAGCTATTTTCTTGCTTTGTTGTACTTTGGTCAATTCAGTGGTGAACGACTCAAGATTACCTGAGCGAATCAAGTAGCCTGATTAAATTAGAAGTTTACGGTAGTGTGAATCTGACTTTTTTAGAATTGGAAAGAGAAAAAAAGGAAATGATTTGTTTATCTTTCCTTCCATGATAAGAATTCCTATTTAAATTGAACTAGTTTTTATAATATCACTTATTTGCTTTACAGCCAAGTGGTAGAAATCTCTTCTATATAGCAAGGAAAACCCTTCGACCGATGTATTAACCACTCAAAAAGCTAGTACCTGGCTCGCGCAATTTACCTCAGATATAAAGAGGAAAGAAGAAAGCAGTTCAGTAAAGCTCTGTGGCACTGAGCATGCAGCTCTGCAAACTGGACTAGAATATACATATATTTTTTAACTAGGTTCAGAGCCGAGCCAAGCCAAAAGATTGTGTGAGGCGAATCCCAAAACAAGAGACCACCCTGCTTTATCCTTATGCACTGCTGCTGGAAGAGCGCACCAAAGCTTTTGTGGGAATGTGGGTTTTTCCTGTATCACTATCAAATTTCTCTGTATATGGCTATGTAAAAAGGCTAATTAGAGGAAAGGAAAATTAAGCCCCGTTTCCTCAGTTTCCCTGATTGCTGAACTGCCATATTCAAACCAGTGCACTACTCCTGTTTTTGTTTTGTTTCCATAGTCTCTGTTGACTGAGGTTTCTCCCAAGGTGATTTCATGGCATTTTTTCCCAGGCCAAAAAATCCCACCATTCTTGCAGTGGTCCATTAGCTGTTATTAGCCTAATGACGAACTTAAACTGCAGAGAGGGAGATGAAGCTAGATAACGGGAAAAAAACCCAACCCGTTAACAAAATGATGCAATAATAAGGGTAGTGGAGGACTAGAAAGCTGTAGGATGTCACTTGTGGATGTGTCAACTGAATCCAGCCCAACTCCCATCGGTATGAATGAACCTGCCTTCGGTCAAGCTACCAACTACACAGTCTCTCAAGTTTTTGTTTTTGTCCGGTCCTATTTTGTAAGGCAGGGCAAAAATTTGTCATTGGCAAAATAAAGATTAAATAAAGTATGAGTAATGTGTATGTAGATCTGGAAGATATCTTGGCACTGAGATCAATTTCCTGCTCTGACAGATTTAGAAGTGCTCAGGTTCCTGCTGCGACTGGAAAGTTGCTTCAGAACATCTTTCCTGTGATGCTCAGAAACCTTCATGTTTCCACCTTCTATTTACTCACAACCAGTTTGATTCAGGGCCAACATTGTCCTTTAGATTAAATAACTATCTCCCTTCCCTGGGGGTTTACCTGGATTATTTATAGAAAGCAATCCTTTTCCTAGACTTTTCCTCATTATCCTAGCCTAAACAAAGCTATTTCTGTTTCTTCTCCACCGCCCTGATTGCCCCACATCTTCCTCTGCACCTCCTCCATTGGCCAGACCCTGGCTTGTCCCAACGCCCCACACAAGGCACACCTTCCTTCTCCCTCCTGAACACACCGACTTTGTGTCCACCTCAATCTTCAGCTCCCGTTACACCCATGGTTCATTTATCCTGTGATCTTTAATGATCTTTCTTTTCCTTTTCTATTTGCAACTTTTGAGCCCTGTTTATCACAGAAGCCTCTGTTGTTTGTCCCTCATCTCATTTCCATGCCATCTTTTTCAGCAGGAGATATGTGGATGGGCAGTGGTACAGAGGTGCTATTTTGGGATTTCTATTGCTATGACAATATAATTTTCCTGATTTATTATTGAAATCCTATAAATAGGCTGTTGACACCTCAGCCTGGGCTCTTTATCTGTGATCCCTGTGTAGCCCATGAGAAGGCACAGGTTTGTCTGATCCTCAGACCCGTGCCTACAGTCAGTCAGCGAAATTTTGGAGGTGTCTGTTTTTCTTCAGGGAATATAAAAGGAGGCCAGGGCATGAGCCCAGGATTAGTCATCTAACTTTTAGACATCTTGAAGTCAGATAAGAAGAATTTCACTTTTATATAGAAGTTTGCACAACAAGGTAGTGATGACTTTTGGGTAAGCCAGTTACAGCTGCTGAGCAGCAGATCAGGAACTGCCAGACAACAAATCCATGTCTTTTCTGAAGATGACACTCTGGCCCATTCATTTAGGGCACCTGCATATGAAAACAGAATGAGAATTCCAAATCTCCCCAGCATTATCCGAAATCTGCTCTTTTTAAAGCCTGGTATTGACTACAAGGAAGTGATGTAACGCTTCTGAAAATGCCTCTTATTGTGTCTGAAAAAATCTAGTGAGTTTGAGGTTGGTCACTGCTAGCCCTGGGCTAGACATGTCCTTGCTCTACTCTTACAACAAATCCACCAGACCAAGGGCTGAAGAAATGCCTGTTTCCCAGGACCCCACCCTGGCATCTCTGCTCTGATGAGGATGGACCGGTCCTCAGTTTCCCTCTGCCGCGAATGCCAGGGGGGCTGCACTCCTTCACTCTTGTCTGCATAAAACCTGTACATCAGGCAGTCATCACAAGGTAAGTGAGAGGCACATAAATCCTTGGGCTGTTTGTTGTGATGGAATCTGGGCAAGAAAAATGACTTGGAGTTCATGATGGAAAATATTTTTGAGAGCAGTTACTCTGGGGCAGCAACTTCGCTCAGCAAGCGTAGGAATTATTTTGGTATACGATAAATCTCGGTAGTTCCGCAGTCTCACTTGTCAGCTCTCCCAGGGAGCATCCTCCCCAGTCCAGAGCCTGACAGGTTTAGCTTTGGATGCTGTGCCTCGCTGGGCTGTTATGAATTAATTAAATTTTTCTCTTCTCCCCTGTTAGTTACATAAACCTTCCATACTATGTAAACTGAAAAGATGTAAACTGAAAACATTTCTTTTTGTTTATAGGGAGAGAGAGATTGTTCTGCATATGCATGGGAACGGCTTCGCCCTAGACATCATGTTTACTTGTAAGTGCCTTAAGTCAGGGCACTGACTTTAAAGCCTCCTGCTATGAATTTTGAGACCTTCTCCTCAGTATCCCCCCAGGCAGATGCCTGAAGAAAACTGCCCCCTCCTGGAAGTGTTATGGCATGGGCAAACTGATGACTCAGGAAAGGAAAAACCAGCATCTCAATTTTAAAGTTTGCTAACAAATGTGACCCCGCTGGCAGAAGACTGGTTTCATTTGGCTTTCGAGGCAGCCACTAACTTAAGGCCAGCGCTGAGTTAAGAACTGCTCAGATGTCTTCGGATAACTTCAGCGAGAGTCTGCTGGCACGTTTCAGTACAGTGAAAGCAACACAGAAATATTTCAGGGTAGATTATTAGCAGAATGGGAAAAAACCTACAGATACATAGTAATTAATCTTGTCCCTTGAAATTTGCTTATTCTATTTCTTTCCTTATTTAACCTTTGTTTAAAATCTTCAGTGGGGGTGGAGAGCTGGGAGGATATTTTAAATACATGTCTTAGCCCTGAATATACTTCTGAAACAAAAGCAAATAAAATCGAAGCATTTTGAGCCTGACTGTTCAGGGGTGTCACCTTTTTTTCAGATCATCAGTTAAATGCAAGTACAAATCTTAATAGTTGCATAGCTAAATATTCAGTTTCTTTGATTTACTAGATCTTCAGTCTGTGCTTTACTTACATCGGTGGAGTTAGGTCAGCTGCACCTCTTAGCGCCCTGACTAAAGATTATTTAGAAATCAATCTTTTCATTGGATGCAAAGGATTTCATTTCAAGTGGGGAGAGAGTGGCTATGTTTGCTTCAACAAACAATAATCTGCAGTAAGTTGCAGATATTCCCCCGCAGAAACTGCTCTTCATGGAAAACACCAAGAAGTTTTTTGGAAAAAGTGCAGCATATTTTATCTGAAACCACCATAGTGATTTCTTCCCATTCAGCTTTGTCAAGAGTATCTTTAAATAGGAAGTACTGCTTTCTATAGAAGGTTTGAGTTAATCATTTCCCCTTACAAACACACTGGGAGACACGTTTAGTCAGGCGTTTGGAGAAGCGGCTCGGCGCAACGTGAATGGAAAGCTACCGGACTGGAAACAGGAGCAGAGCCCGCAGCTGAAAACCGCAGGACTGTGCATGACCTAGGAAGGAAGCAAGAGGATGTTTCCGAAACCCATAGCATATAATAATTCACTTTAATCTTCCGTTGTTGTCTTGCCTCTATGGCAGGGGAATAAAAATGAAAAAACTCCAAGTGAGATTTACTAGAGCAAACTGCCTCCTGGCTTTCTGGCTGTCAGCTGGAGGAGCCGGGCTCTCTGATAGCAATTACTGCAGATAAAGAGCTACCTCGAGGATGCCATCAAACGAGCTGTCCAGGGCCACGCAAACCTTTGACTTGCCCTTTGGAACAGGCTTGGGGCACATTATCTCAACAAGCCAGTGCCAGACCATCCATAAGGAGAAACAGCAGTCCTGCTCGTGGGCTGTGGGCTCCCTGTCTTTCAATACCCTGAAATGGAAAAATCCCTCCACCAAAATAATTTTTAAACAAATAAAGACCTCGTTTCATGCAGTGGAGGAGAGACCGTGTTCCTTGCAAGGCTATGGGACTATTAGCTTTAGCGAACAATTTTTCAGTCTCTAACGGGTAACACATCACTAAACGCTCCTGAAATTTTCCTCCTTTTTTTGGTGTGTCTCAAATTGTACTGAACTGTAGGTGCTTGATGGAAATCTTCTGACAGCAAAATAACCATCAACAGACACTTCTTGGTTCCCCTTTCCGTAGCCTGGAAGCGCAGCTTAGTGTTACCAGTCCAGAGAATGCTCTTTGCCAAGAGGTGAAAAGCAAGTCGCTATTTAAGACATCATCAAACTCCCATAGGGCCTCATCACCTCCGACAGATTTGTGAGTCACTAAGAGGAAGTATTTTACTGCTATCCTGTTTGGTCAGCAGGTGGAAGGGAAATAGCTCTTGCAAATCCTGGAAAAAATTAATTTAACAAGACTTCAATTTCAGCAAAGTCTTGGTGCTTTCGGCCTCGGTCTCACTGCAAGTTTCATGTAGTGCCAGCAGTTTTCTGGATATTTTACATAGGAAGACAACAAGGCAAGATCCTGGGCATAAAGAAATTGTTTTTAACCCTATATAATTTTTGTTCTACTTCCCATCTTTTCATCCAGCAATATCTCCCTAACAAACCTAGAGAGCTCCTGTTATTTTTTCCTCTGGCATTTCAGAATTCTTACTTTTGCTCTCCAAGAAATTTTGCTGCAAGATGAAAACTATTACATTTTCTTAAAACTAGAGGGTAGGATTTAAAAAGGACTTGGGTAGTTCATAAACTTTGCAAAAGGGATGAAATTCACCCCTAAAGAAAAAAGAAAATGCAGACATTTCTCTTTTTCATAATCCAATGAAAATGGGATAATGAACATTGCTGAAGAGATCTGAGAAAATTACTTCCCAATAGGATTTTAGGGAATAAAAAAAACAACTGTTCCACTTCAACCAAGAACGTTTCCTAGCTGGAACTCCAGCCAGCTAAAGTGCTAATGGACAAATTATAACATCCCCATCTTCATGAGATTTTAATAAAATTAACTCTCCTGCTCTAACTTAACTTTCTTGCCAAACTCATTTCCAGGGTGCTGTGCTCCTTTGCCAAAGGCTTCACCAAGATTCAGCAATGCGAGTGCCAACATCGCAAGACATGGTGATTATACACAGCACCAAACTGGGACACCTCACTGGCCGCTCTGGTTTCCCTCAGCTTCATGACAATGGTGAGGGAACAACACAGGCATGAGAACTGAGGCTTTTGATGCTGCCATCTCTGCTTTCCCCTGTGACAGACAACCCGCGGGTGAGCTAGTCTATTGTTGAGGTTTCTCTCCCTGGAGAAGAGGAAGACCTCAAGTGTGCATAGAAACCACCCAAGAGAGGGAGAATGTGTGCTTTTGAGAGAAACCCATAATAGAGATCAAGCCCTGAATATCCACCAAGCGTTCAAAAGTCTCTAATAACATTTAGCCTTGACTTATACGCATCTCTTGTATTACTGTTGTCAGTCCTCTGCCTTCCTTATTATGGTCCTCTAAAGGTAGGAATAGGATAATCCAGCTCCTTAACCAAGCCTTGAATATAAGTTAGCTTTAAAGACCTTTTAGAGCCAATTCTTCTCACTGTTTATACACTTCTGGTTCAGCAGGTATCCATCTCAGGACAACAATGAAGAAATGGGTCCATTGTTCAGTAAAGTATATAAAGCTCTAAAGTTTCCTTAAGGATGTTCCAAAGTGATACATGATCTTGGGTGCTCAAATCTAAGCCATACAAGAAATGTTTTAAAGTATTCTTAAATAAAGTCACTGGGTCAATTCCAGCCAAGCTGATGAGAGAACAATGTATAATATAGAGAACGACCCTCTGACCCTCATCATGTGCTTGTTTCTGTAACTACATCCAAAGAGAGGATTTTGGAAAGTCTTGCAATGTTTTGACACACACACACATTTCATTTTCAGGTTCCACCTGGGACTTGTAGTAGCTGCACAGCAGGGAGAGCAATTGTTTTTGTGGTTTCTTTCTGGCTCAGACCACAGGCTGATGCACCAGAAGTCTTACGAGAAATTCTGCTTTGTTGGGATTTCCTGCATGATTCTGCACACAAAAGCAGCCCAAGCTATTCAGCTGACACAGTTATTGGAACCTACAGATGATTTTCCCAACACAGATTGGTTTGGGAGCCTCTGCTTTTCACCCACTACTCTTTGTTACATCCTACGTACTTCCTGTATGATATAGTTTGGACATATTTTTTTGTGAAACATCACTAAGTGTTATGAAGTGCCATTGTATTCTGCTAAAGCACTGCCAGCCCAGGGAGAGCTGTATTTCAATCGCCAGGAAGAGATTTCAAGTTACTGAGATTTAACAAGTTACCATGCACCAGCTGAGCTGTAGGAAATCTCCATATGTGCCTTTTTTTGTTTTCTACATCTGTGGCAAAAGCAAATCAAGGCATCTTGTTTTAAGCCTGTCTCACTGTGTGCTGAACAAAGTTACCTTGCAGTAACCACAGACCACGCTTACACACATATAGCTAGTGGGTAGTAACTCATTAACCATGGGAACAAGGGGTTGACCATGTTATGGCTGGAGTGTGAAAAGCATCTTGAAGGCTCAGGAAGAATCAGCCCGTCGCTTCACATATAGCATTGATTAGCAGAGACAGTGACTTCCCACTGTCCCTAACAGCAACATCCTAAAGCACCAGCTTGTGCTTCATGATGAGGCATGACCCCCTGTGCCCACCAAGGAGGTGTGCAGCATTACTAGTCTGACATCTCACTCCTTAAATATTTCCTTGTTTATATAGTTATCAGCAAATCACCGTAATGCCTAAGCTGCTGCTCTTCCAAACAGCCGTTAAAGGCAAAAAACCCAACCCCAACCCACCTGGATTTCGGACCAGGAGCTTTGCCAAACAGAACCCACTCACTAATGGATGTGCTTGGGGCATTTTCACGCTGCTGCTTAGACCAATGCATGTCTAGACCATCCAGGTGGTCTTTACTTTCCTCGGTGTCACCTGCACCCTTCGTTTCCACCGCCAGAGCAAATCTCCGCTTCAGCTAGGGGCAGGGGGAGACAAAACGGAGGGGAAAATATACCTGTAAAGCAAAGTTAGGATAAGTTTGTGAATAGGAAAACATTCAGCTTGCATAAACAGAAAAAAACACTTGATTACAAAAGAATACCCCCCCCCCCCAAAAAAAAACGCAAACCAGCAAAACCCATACAAAGAAAGAGAAAAGCTGAAGTGCTGTGATTACAATGAGTAAATGAGAATCATTTTGGGATCAAGAACAAATGAATGTGTTTGGCAAATGAAAAGGAAAGAGATTTCATTCTCTCACTAGCCTAATTCTATTTGCACGTTGAAGAGATCAAAGCTGACGGCTGGTATTCTGAGACTACACTGAGAGTAGCCTGTGTTTTTCCTGATGAATGTCCATTTCGCACGGTAAGGCTGATGCATCTCTCTATAAAACCTAATGGGAGAAACGCTGCAGTGAGCGGGTACCTGACCGGGCACTTGGGGAAGCTCGGTCCCTGGGAAGTGGAGAGGGGAGGTCTTGCCTTGGGGGAGAGGGAAGGAGCAGGTTCCTCCTCAAAAATCTCTTTCAGTCCTTATTTTAAGACTTGTACAGAGCTTTGATATGGTGGTTGGCACTGGCAGATCTTTTCCCCCAAATAAAAACCAGAAATTAAAAAAACCCAGCTGGTCAAATATCACAATTCAATTGCAGTAGGATATGGAACTGAACAAGTTAAATCTGAATTACTGCAATATTACTCCTCAAAGGTTTACTGTATGGTGTGAGTCACGGTGTGGTTTGGTCCTTTGCAAACCTCGGCAAATGCAGAGTTTGCAACTTTTTTTTCTTTTTTTTTTTTGTAGAAGCAGAAGATTAATCAAAATAAATTAGACTGATGGCTTTATCAAACCCAGAAAGGCGAGCCTGGCAGTCCCGTAAGCCTATCGATCCCACAGAAGGTGAGAAAGCCCCATGAAAGCACCTCCTCGTTTGGCCAGTAATATCCTTTCGAGGAAAATTCTTTCCTGATCCTTGCTTTAAAGAAGTGATTTGAGATTAATGTAAAGACCATTTGTCATTTTGGTTATAAGAAATGTTAATGGCTTTACCAGCTTTTTACATTTTCTACAAATTAAGCTTGTATTGGGAACTTTTCTGTTAAGCACAAAAGAGCAAAGAAATAGTCTCCTTTAAATGGCAAAGCCCAAACTGAGTCACTCATCAAATCACTGCTAATTGTCAAATGTGTTTATTGCACGGGAGAATTGATAACCTGTAATAAGATGTGATGGATTTAGCCAGCTGTGTTTCTACAATTTCAGGCTGGTGTATGTCCAACAGAAACCAAGAGAGTTACACGAGAACAAAAAAAAAAAAAAGAGAGAAAAAAGTACGGTAGTGTTGATTCAGCACTGGTGTATTTTCTTCTCATTATTTTTATAATAACAAGTGTCTGATAAGTGGGTTAAAGACTGACTGAAGGAGGTGGGATTGGGAAAGAATTGCCTTTATGTCTGTTGATATTCCTCCAGTTAATTTGAAATGTAGGCAAGTCATGGAGTAATTTAGACTGGCAACATATTTCATGAGACTTTCCTTCTCAAGCGAAAGGAAAGAGAACACGCTGTCTGTATTAGTAAGCACGCAATGTATTTAGATAAATAAATGGACTCAGAATGAATACTGCCTGCATGAGAAATAAATGGAGACAGAATCTGCAGGGGAAAAAGTGTCTGCTTCTTGCAGACATTTGCATCGCCCATGGCACTGGAGCAGCCCAGCGCAAAGTCATCCGTTGCAGAACCCTGGACGCAGATCCCTGCACTTGCCCACCTCTCACATGATGCTCTTTCCTTTCAGCTGAAGCTGGAGGTGCCTGTACAGCCCTCTGCCTTCGGGACATGGCCACTGCCCTACTGCTGAGCCCTCCGTGGCACCGACCTGGCCATGGCACACGAGCACAGCCAAGGAGTACAGCTAGAAGGAGCCAGCTCAGAAGTTCAGCTACCAAAACCAGAGAAGCCCCTATGGGGGAGACTTTCAGCTCTTGCTGTATCAAGGCTTGAGGACAATGTGGTGGCACCCTCATCTGGAGATTTTCTCTTTATTTTTCCTCTTTCATTAGCAAATTTTCTCCTACCAAAATCCTGCCAAAAAAGTTAGCCACCCCAAATACTGGGAACACTCACATGATATTTGCAGCTGACCACATCCTCCCCAATCTTTCTTCATCTTAGCATACGCAGCTTATGAGCTTGCAGAGAACAATTCACCCCTTGGCCAATGGGACCTGTATTCAACCACCATTCCCAAGCACTCCGGTTAAAATTGAGCATGATTTGTGAAAACCTAATATGGTCTTAAAAACCAAAGATGTTCTGATGATGCCTAATAAATGTGTGGTAGCCAAAACCAGCTAATGAGACATGACCATGTCAGTCCTACTGAAATCATAGTGTTTAATCATAACACCAGATGAGCATGCACAATGATAGAAGGCAACGGAAGTCTTCACAGAAGACTCAGATGTCTTCCTGGAGGATAATTTGTATGAGATGCAAGGGTACTGAGCTTCACGCACTGAACTTCATGAAGGCCTTTGATCGTGCCACATGGTGTTAGATTAGAGAAGGCACGAAATGTATACAGTCTCTTCAAATTGCAGGAAAACTTTTCCTTGATCACAAAAGAAGATACGAATCAAGCAGATTTCCTTAAGGAAAATCTCAAAGCTCAGGGTTTTGACAGTGCCCTCAAACACAATTAGGATGTGTTGAACCTTGGTTCGCTCTTGAATTCACCTGTGTGAACTGAAATTGGAAATAGAAACACTACAGCAGCTTCCTGCACTTTTTCTCAGCCTGGATTTCATTAATATCTTCTCTGATCTGGGATTATTTTGCTCATGTACAGTGCTCAAATCTGTTCAGGCTTTGTTTGGAAGCAGAAAAACACTCCTAACGGAGGTATCCTGTGTAACCAAATAGAAAACGATAGTGTTCAATAGCTTTTTTTTTTTTAACCACCATTAAAATTTAATACATAATCATATCCCACCATGCAATTCTACAAGAGTGTTAAAAATAACCCAACAGGAAGCATAAAAGCACTTGTTAAATTCTACTAGTATTTACAGTAATTTCTGCATAGGACTCTATTAAATTTCTGTGGCACCTCAGCCCCATTTCTACTAAGTCCCACAGAATTTTTCCAAAATGGTCAGCTCTTTCTTTCCAGTTTCAATGAACAAAGAAACAAAACAGCCTGCTTCTTACCTAAGACCTGATTAGATCACACCAGTGGCTGCAAAACACAGCACCAGACTCTCAGTTAATGAAATTCAGCATAAAACTGTTGCCTTCAAATGTGGGCTCAGGGACTCCAGCTCCTCCTCTACCTACCGCTCACCTCAATATAAATCCATGATTCTCCTGCTTTTGCCTCTCATTCACCAGTTAGTCAACTTGCAAAGCTATTGTTTTGAACTTTGGTATATTTTAGTAGCTGTAAAATTAGCCATGTTAGTTCATAACTTATGGGAGAAGTTCCTGAGATGCTATTCCCTCTAACGCTTTCTGTTGGAGATGGGTGGGATGGCCAAGGACTGCGGTCATTGATGCTTTGTGTTTAGCAGGAGAGGGGATATTTGCGGCGCTTTCCAGCAGACTGCCTCGCAGTGACTGTCAGGGTTATGCAAGTGGACATCTCCATGGTGCCCTGGAACGCTACAGCCCATCTCTGCTAGAGATGCTTTTTCTGAAATAGACTCCGTCTTTCAAAGAATGACACTTTCTGACTTCCCAGACACAAAGGCACAATCGTTTCCATTACAGAGCTTGTCTCCTCTCCCCAGGTTGTGCTGGCCCTGAGGAGTTGCTGTCTAGAGACTGTGCAACGGGGCTGTGAGAATGGGTCATGCTCTGCACAGTTGGTTGCCAAAAACACTTTTGGGAACAAAGACACTCCTTGATTTTTCTGCAACTGAAGTAAATCTTAAGCAAAAAACCCAGAGGGAGCTGTTGGCACACATCACAAGGCAATTCTGCTTGCAGATCAAGCCAGCTCCGTGACAGGCAGGAGTTTAGAAACCATTTAGCACATGAAAGCTGGGAAATATGTGTGTAAATACATATATGCATATGAGAGACTTATGCATAGGGAAACTGGGCTAAGCATATCATTTTTCAAAGCTGAAAATGTGTCACTCAGCCATAATTGCTAAACTGAGAGCAATCAAAATGATTGCTTTAAAGATTGTGATAGGGAGTTCAATGAAGGCTCATAGAGATGCTTATACCCACAGTTGTGGTCTTAACAGGGTGGTTCTGGCTAGTGGCTGAATAGATGCAACTGCGTGAAACTGGTGAATGACAGCATATTCTTTTCAAAACTTCACTCAGTAACATAGTCAGTAACTCAGTCTTTGCAGACTGCAAACGTCCCAGTAGATGAGGCTGCCTTTTGGGTACTGAAATGTAAACAGATGCTCCCCTGCAATTGTCTAGAGGGGTTGCACATTTGCATTGTTTTTGCACTTGCTAGTAGAGTCCCTCCAAATTACTCCCAGACAGTAGCTTTGCTGGTTTGAGAGCACAGAGCTGAAGCAGGAAATGTTTTCAGCACAGTTGCTTGTTATTTTGCAAACGTCCTTGGGACAGGCTGCTTGCCCACAGCTACTTTGTGAACCACCAGCATGAGCAATGCCACTTGAATACCGCTGAGCTGAGAAATAAACTCCCTAAGCTAAACACAGACCAGGGATCAAAGGCATTTTGAGGATCTGCTGTCATCATTTGTGTATCTTCAGCAACTGCTCAGCTCTTCCTGGTGAATGATCAGTGTCCGTGTGACACCAACTGCTGTGAGAGGGATGGGTGTTCAGGGAATTACAGCACAGTGATTGCAAGGAAGCTTTGACTTTCAGTGTTGTATCAACTTGCCCATTAAGTGCTTGATGGACTTTGGTTTTCCCAGATGAGTTTTCTGCTTGGCATTTTCTCTTACCCCTAAGCTACATTGTGTGTTATACAACTTTGCTTGGCTTGCATCTAGCCCTGGCTTCACCACAGGAAAATCTTCATATCAACAGGCCAGGTATATAATAAGATGTGGTCTCCTTGCCTTATTTATGAACTAGGAACGCATCCCCTGGCAAGGCAGCAACACCTCATCTCGGACATGATTCCTTAAAAAGCAGCTTCCTTATTTTCCAGATCCGACTTATGCTTCTAAACATTGGATTTCTGCTCCCAGGTGGCTGGTTCGCAGCGCGGACTGCAGAGGATGGAGGTGGGCATGGGAGAGCAACCCCTGCTCGGTGCCCAGATGGGCTTGTAAGGGCAGCACGTGTCCTCTGCCTCCCAGTGACTCTGCCGTGCAGACCCCTCTCCAGTCACACCCACAGTGGGGTTCATGCGTGTTTGCCCCCCCGCTGTACATCTGTTATTGCTTCTCCTGTCTCTGAAGGAGATGTGGAGGCACTGTTCATAAACCCATTAACACAAATTAGTGCAGCATTCCATTTGCATGAGACGGCTTCAGTGCTGCGCTCGGAGCAGTGGTGTTTGTCACAGCAGCACCATCCTCCTCCGTGAGCCACAGGTGCCTGCACGCTGCCCCGCACTGCCGGCAGCGCGCCCTCCTCCTCCTCCCCCTGGAGGAGAGATGTCATTGTCACACGGGGTGCCTTGACAGGGACATCTGCCACCTGGAGAGATATGCTGCTGCTGTCGCTCCAGGGAGTGAGGTGGCATGGGGGACACAGGTACCACGAGGCCCTGTTGGCCTTTGTCCCTTGTTGTTGTTGAGGGCATCTGGAGCAGGTGTGCCACCTCCTCACAGCACTCCATCTCCATCTCATGAGTCCTTTCTTTACCATCATTTTACCATCCCACACATAGTACAACAGGCTTCAAAACCCTCAGAGAGTACTTCCACCAACGCACAGGAAGAGTTGTGTAGCAAATGCAAGTGATAGCTTGTTTTTTGATTTTTATACTCTCCATAAAAGTCCATTCCATCTTGGAAGGAGAAACAAAGTAGTGGGGAATCCAACTGTATCCCTTGGACATCACCCAACTAACTCCAGAGGAGGATCAAATCTCCATAATGCAATAAAGCAGGCAAATGAAAAAAGATTCTGTAATCGAGGAGAAGTCCAGGTTTCCTCCATGTCAATTGGAAAAGTCACTGGCCTCTAGTCAAAGTATTTCTGTGCTGACCAAATAAGTAATGCACAGGATCAGAGGCTGAGTAGTTTTGGAAAAATAGTGGGAGAATAAAGGGCTAAACTGATAATCCTATCAGGAAAATATAACTTAATCTGGAGCCACGTATGAATGATCAAATGAAAATCATGGTAAATTAATCAAATTTGCCTCTATTTGCTTCTTGTGCTCATAGAAGAATTGGCTGCCCAATGTTTTGTGTCTAATTACCCACATAACAAGCGAAGTGCACAGTTTTTCTTAGAAGAGAGCATTTTTTTCCCCTGAAAGTTTAATCCTGATAAGAGGATTCCTGTCCTGTCCTTGGCAAGAGTCAGAAATCAGGCTTTTCACATCGCCCTTAGCAAAAAAAGGAACTTTTACAGGATTCGCATCTGCATGCCAGTGGTTAGCAGGAGCTCCTCAGACTCACCGAGGAGCTAAACCAAGCTTTGCTCCAGTTTAGTGTCCTTTCTTTTAACTTTTTTCCATTTCTTTGCTTTTGTTTCTCTTTCTCCTAGAGACTCCTCCTGGCCTGTTAATGACACACGCGTGGGCATTAAGCCTTTTAGGTGCTGAATTCGAATCTGCTCCATTACACTCTCTCGGCCACAAACATCTCACCAAGGGCTGGGGCCAGTCTGCC
Source organism: Phalacrocorax carbo (assembly GCF_963921805.1). Lineage (NCBI taxonomy): Eukaryota > Metazoa > Chordata > Aves > Suliformes > Phalacrocoracidae > Phalacrocorax > Phalacrocorax carbo. The sequence goes on from NC_087528.1 coordinate 7,132,916, forward strand.
AGCGGGGCACTAGCAGGAGCAGCCTGGCAGCATCTTGACCTGTGGCACTGAGCTTACAGATGTCCAAATAACATGGTTTTACTTTAGCGGATTAAAGAAGAGCAAGCCTCAGACTGCCCGTGTCCTGGAATGAGCAGTTCCATTGAGCCTGGCTTAAAGTTTTATCATATCTATAAGGAAAATAGCTGAAAACTTAGATGCTGATCTAACCAAGCCCACAGTAAATAAAAAAGCCATTCATTCACTTGCCTTTGCTGTCACTGAAGGAAGCTCACTAACCGCAGCGAACAGAGATGTTTTACAGGAGCGAGGATGTCGGCACTGGATTAACTCTTTCTTTTGCCAGGGATGCACATTGCTATTGGTGAGATTCTCTCCAGCTTCCCCACTCTGGAAGCTGCAGCCTGGATAACAGAGCCAAGAAGTGTTTAAAAGAGATGAAAGGATGCATGGGGAGCTCATTAGAGAGAGCAGCACAGGCCACGGAGAAACTGCTAACCCTGTGTGCATCCAGCTCTGTGCCGTCCGAGCCCAAGCGTTGCTACATCCCTGGGCAGAGCCGTCCTCCGTCCGTACCAGTGAAGCGATTGCCTCCCGTTCACACCCATCGCGCTGGTGCCACAGGTCTGTGCTGAAACCTGACCCAACTCTTCCTACCCCCCCAGACACACACAAATCGATGGGATGAATCTGTTGGATCAGTTAGTGCCTCGAGCTGCCACAGCAGAAAGCAACACGCTAATGAGACCGTGGTGAGTCTATGCTAAGCAGTTCATTAGGCTACCGGCCCCACCAACATAAAGTGCCATGTAATAACATATAAAACTCATCAGTGCCTCTGCTGTGAAGTCACCAGGCAGCAAATAATTGGGGGAGAAGAAAACCAGCAACTCACAGTTGGGTGGATTTTATTTTCACTTGCTTTAAAGAGACTCCTTTCTTTAAAGGGGCTCTCTAGGACTTCTTTGCAGGAGGAGCACAGCTTCAGCTCACCCCCAAACAGGCCAGGAGCCCCACTTCCAGCAGAGGTGAGGGTATGGGCAATCAGAGAAGAAACACCCCACCACTGATACAGCTGGAGGACGTCGATCCTGCAAAGTCATGGACACTTCCTAAAGGAAGGGAACAAGCTGGCCCCGAGCTGCTCATCTCCCACTGACGCTGGCAACCTGCTTTCCCATTCAGCAGTAAAAGTTATTAACAACTTGCATAGGGGAAAAAATAGGCTTAAAGACAAAGACTAGCCAAAGATGAAAGTGGGAGACTCATGCCCACTACGACGGTACATGATGTTCTGTGAGCACTGACTGTCCTCTGCAGCTTTCAAACTCTTCTGTGGCACCGATCTGTCTTTAAAGCTGTTCGCAAAGCATCTGCCGACCTGATGGTGCTGTAAGTATGGAGGGAGGACAAATACAAAACAGGCTTGAGCCACTCTGGGGCTTGAAGCCACTCAGTAAAAATATTGTGAAGCACCACTCAGCTCTCCATTCAGCAGCAGCAGTTCTTGGAAATGAATGAAGGAAAATAAAATGTTCATCTGCATGGTACATAGCAGGGAGGCTTTTGGAGAGGAAAGCATTTAGATCCCAGGCTTCAAAGCAGCAGCTATGAAATTACCTCCTTGCTCCGAGGCTCTTTACCTCTGTATGATATTGTGGGTTGCAATAGCGGGGCCACATCCTGCCCCGTGACACTGGGAAGGGTCATCGGTGGGCTGCAGGGACACGCCACCCGTGACCGTGCAAGCAGGACTCAGCGTGGCTTTAAAGCACTGCAAGCAGCATGGCTGCTAGAGATCCCCCAGATGCCAGGACCCCAAGTGCTGTGTCAGCACTGGGCTGTGACCAAAACGCACCCTAAAAAGGGGTTCTTTCATGGGTGCTCAGCAGAAAGCTGTTCCGGGGAAAAATGTCTCCTGGCGATGCTGCCCGAGGCTAGTGGCTTGTTCTATGGGGCGGGACAACGCTCTGAGCACACAGAGCAGGGCAAGGCAAGCCTCTCCTTGCTGCCAAACTGCCCTGAGTTGCTATAACTGCCTGCACATCGCTTACCTTTCAGGAGAGAAGCACAGCACCCAAGCCAGACCATCAATCAGGGATGTGCAAACCTGCCAATCCTTATAATAAAAGATTTTTATAAAGGCTGCGTCTATTCAAACTTCTTTTATCATTCCATGGTAGGGCTGCTAAATCTCTCCAATCTTTGGAGCTAATCTGGCCTTCTTCACGCTACTCTGAGTCCAAGTGACAAGTGCCACAAGCACAGAATAAACCTGTTCTACTGAAGAAGTCCTTAGTCTTTTGTGCTCTGCTTACACAAGTGACTGTGGTGCTTCAAGAAACTGTGAGAGGCTCTCTGCACACTCAACCACAGGGTATCTTGCTTAGCACATATGTAATTTGTTAATGGGGTAATGTAAGCATGATTGGCTGCAGATGTTGCAGCCGATTTAAGCATTGGGTCTGCATCAGAATTCCTTTAAGGTTGCTAATGTAGTAAACTGATTGATTAATTAGCTTGCAAAGCATCTGACTTCCCGCTTTTGTGGCAATATCTGTTGGAATATCAAATCACTTGACAGTGAGTAGAGAAAGAAATATGTGAGATGCCATGAATACCACGGGCAGCGGATTCATTTTTTGACGAGCAAAATAAACATTTCAGGTCTGATTGAAAAATGTCTTGTTCGGAGATCACTGCAGTATAATTAAGTGCAGGAAAAGCAAAGAACACGGCTACCACCTCCTTGCTCCATCGCTCGCAACAAGTTTGGGGGCCGGGGGGGGCAAGCTGGGTAGGTCAGGTTTTTGGAAATATTCAGCAGGTCTGAGGTCAAGTGTACAGTACCAGAAAATGGAGCCAGATTCTCAGTCATGCTCAGCCTCCTTCTCTTGCTCACTTGGGGGAAAAAAGATCAACCCTCCAAATACTTGTTCAACACAGCAGCTTTATGCTGGTGCAGCGGGAGAGCACCCTGGCCTTTGGTGGTGCTGCAGGAAGGGTCTTTGCCCATGTCCTGTCTTCTGCAAAATGGCATTTATTGGCAGGTTTCTGGCTACGGGGCAAGGCAGCAGCTTGTTTAAATAAAGGTATTTGCTCAGAGGAAGCTTATTAATTCTCACTCAGTGTCAGGAGCAGCGGAGAAACAGCATGACGAAGAAGTTCAAACGCTGGGGAAATACAGTCAACCTATAAACAGGAAGTTTAAAAAAAAAAGAAATCCTAAATCCCAAGGCATGTCCTGCCCTTGATCACCACATGCTCAGCTGCCACCGCACTGCTGTGTCCTCCTTACCGGAGGCGACTGAGGTTTTAGTTGCTTGTCCATAGCTGAGCCCCTGGCAGCAGGCAGACACTCAGGTACCTGCATCGACATCAGCATTTCTGCTGGCAGAATTTTGAATCTCCAGCTCAGCGCCGTATAAAACTTGCTTTCGTGCTATCACGCCGCAGGGTTGTTCAGTGTATTAGTGGCGGTTGCAGGCCGGGCTGTGCATGCTGTGCTTTTGCATGGCACTTAACGGCTTGAATAAGCCAGCGTTTGCTCCCTGTGCCACCATGGGAGTGATGGACCCCATCCTGCACACGTTTTTTGCCCCAAAGAAGTTTTTTTTGGCCTTGGGCATTGTGGTGCATGGCAGCGACTGCCCATGCCCTCTGCTGGTTGGACTCCTGTGAGTTTGAGGGATTTTGTGCAATAACCTTTTTTAGGAACAAATATATTTAATTCAGCCCTGCTCAAGGACTAGATTTTAGAAAAGCTGGGTGAATGTCTGAAGGAAAGATGCAAGCCAGGCTTATAAGATTTCTAGCAGATTTGCATACATATTGCTCTTTTCTGAAGATGTCCATAGCAACTGCACTCCATCGGATGGGCTCGAGCGCCCAGCCAGGGGAGCAGGAGAGGAGAGGGGCAGGACTGCGCTGGGGACAGCTGTGGACCAGCACAGCAGGACGGTGGGGGGAGATGCGATGGTGTCACATGCTGGTAATGCCCAAGCGCCAAACTCAGAGCAGGAGAGTGGGAGTGAATGAACAGGGTTTGTGCTGCATTCATCTGAACCTACTGTCCAAAAAATGGGGGCTTGATCCCATGGGATGCTGCAGCTCCACACCTTGAGGGTGGAAAGCTGTGCTAGCTCTGTGTTTCATGGTGAGCTGCAGGAAAAGCCTGGACCTGGGCAGGGTGGAACAAACCTCTACATAGACAACTTATGCTTATGGTGGCAAAACCCCAAACTGCACCTCCTAGCAACCCTGTCAGGAAGGACAGCCAGTGTTAGCCCATCATGCAGGCACAAACCCCCATGTTTGCATTCATACAACTCTCTCCATGGAAACTGTGACCCAAAACGAGCAAGCACTAGGTATTCCTGTAGCTTCTGAGAAGGGAGTTGAGAACGGTGGTTTGTCCAAGGTCTTCTGAGATGGTTGTCAGACCACGGCTTGATCTCGCGCCCCCATGTGGGACCTTCCACCAGACTGGGCATCACGTCGCTTCTGAGCATTTCGCTTTGACTTAACCCAAGTGAGCGTAGCTGGAACAAAACCCAGGGATGCTTTTTTGAGCAGCTTAGCTGCATCTGCTGAGCAGACAGGCAGCTGCCGGTGTGCTTGCGGGAAGATGTGGGGTGGCAGCGGCAGGACGACTGCTCGCGAAGGAGCCAAGGGGCTGACTCATGGGTGCTGAGCCCCTGCCAGCACCGCTGGCTCCCACTGACTTCAGCGGCTGAGAGAGTTCTCGGTGTTTCTCCCTCTTCCCTTTCGGCACAGGAATCGTTACTTATTCTGTACACAATGCCAGGTATGTTTTATTGTGGAACGGGCAATGACATGGAGCGGCTGGGCATGGGAATGCAATTGATTGGAACTCTGGATTTCCTACATGACTTCAAATTATAACAATCCCAGATATTAAGATTTTGGCACCAGGACTAGTTTGGAGGATAATTATGTACTATGATCTAATTTTTGGGATCTGCACTTAGAGCCAAATCTCTACGGCTTTCCTGTCTCCCTCGAGAGCAGTTCAAGCTGCAGGTTCCTTAACTCTCTCGTCCCCAGCTAGTTCAGACTTTTTATCTTTTTCACCATCTTTCTCTTGAGTCTTTCAGGAAAGCCTCTATCCAAGCCTGGAGAAGTCAGGCTCTTCTTCTAAGGTCCTTATCACTGTAGTCCTTGGGAAAAAAAAAATTAAACTGGGACAGAGTTGGCATTTTCTGAATTTCATGCACCATTTGATTCCAAAAGGTGATGCTCCTGCGGATTTAATAACTGACGCCCGTGTCAGGGCTTTATGGATGTACACACACACAAACCCCCTACAACATTATCACTAATTATTGAAGAGCCATCTGCCTAAATCCTTATGAGAAAAGAACAAATATGCAAGTCAGGAGAATTGCAGCATCCCAGGGCTACTCTCCGCTGTGAATGAAACCCTTGTAAAGTGTCTTTAGACACATGGAGAAGTGGGGTCTTCAGAGAGGACGATGAAGCTTCACTGGTTTTCTGCACGCTGCTTTGGGCCTCTGATGCCATCACACCTCCTTTCTGTCCAAGGTTCCTCAAGCTGAGGCAAGTTCAGCTTCAATTCAGTCCCTAATGGTGGCTACTGCCTTTGCACCCTTTTTGCTCTGTATAAATAACCCGGCAAACACAAAGCACGGACCTGAAGTGCACAGGGAAGCATTTCTCGTGTGTCCCTGCAACGTACAGCAAACGCTCTCTCAGGCTGCGCTCACAGCCAGTAATTTATGCTCTTTCAGCTAAAATTACTCTGGATATTATCTCTGCTGTGATTCACTCCTTCACAGCAGATTTAATTCTTCTGAAAGGCTGTTTCACTTTCTATGACTAATTTGAGGCTTTGTGTGTACCCACGTTAGTGAATCCCGGCAGCAGCTGAGTGACAAGCTGTGGGGGAGTCGCGGCTTTAAGCTGCGTGTGATATTGTTGGGGGCAGCCAGTAACGATGGGGCAGCACTAGGCAGAGACACGGAGAAGCTGCGCCTCTGAGCCTGAAGGAAAATAAAACTGGGATACAGCTTGCATTTGTGGGTTTCCTCCCGATACTCAGTAAGGGCTGGCATTGCCATAACGCCCTCACGTTTCAGTTTTCAGCATATAATGCTTAGGATGACCACATCTTTGCGATCACTGAAGCTGATTATGTTGGAAATAATGATTGTTAATGTCTATAGGAATCAGAAATGATTTGTAAACACTTCCCCAGAGCAGCAGCTTTGCCCCAGCTCCATCGGCAGCTTCAGACCTCGCTCTGGGGCACCGCAGTACCTGCAGCCAAAATGCAACAGCGTTGAGACAGCACCTACCTGCACTGCCTGAGCTTGCTCGAGTAAATATATTCTCATTTCCTGATAAAAAACCCCATCCCCCTCAGGTTTGCTTCTAGGAAAAAAAAGAAATCAATCAAATACTAAAAACATGTTTAAATAAACAACACGCACTGAAAATCTGTTTAGCCTTGTTTTCCTTAGTAGGAAGTCAGCAGCCTCGGCAGGGCTTTGATGTGGGGATACACATTTGATGTCAGCATTGCTGACAGACAGGCCTCAAAAGGCTCCGGAGAAGGGTTTGCGTTCACGCAAACACTCCCACATTCACATACGTCTCTGCAAGGGCGCCCGAGCGCTCCCAATTGAGTCGGCAAAATCCAGACCCTGCGGTCTCGCGGGGACGGGCTCCCGCGGGCACCTGCTTGAGCTGCTGCCACAAAAGTTGATGTGCAAGGACTATTTTTTTTTCACTTTGGTTCCTGTTCTGGCTGGAGATTAAAACGCAAAGTCTCAAAAACTAAGCAGGAGCACCCCTCCCCTCCAAGGCACGGTAGATGCTTGGGGAAAGGGTTGGTTTTGCAGAGGTTTGATCTGAGCCTCTGTGAAGACTCAGGTGACTGTAAAAGCCCAGGACCCTACATGGACTTTTTAAAACTTGTGATCTGAGAAAAGTTGCAGCCACTCCCAAGAACTATCACACAGTCACCTACAGTGATGCTCAAAGCACTGAGGAAAAAGCTCTGGCTTTTTTCTTTACTGAATGCTTGAGGCTGCACAGATGCTGGGGTCTGCTTCTCATGGTGCTTAACAAGGTGCCACCCTTCTCCGAGCCCTGCTGAAAATCCTGTTCTAATAGTCATCGTCCATCTAAAGCTACTCCAGTCAGGAGGATTTTCTCTTCTCCTGGAGTTCCAGGAGTCCCTTTGCACAGCCCTGTGATAGCCGGTCTCCCGCTCCCCGACACCTCACCAACCGCAAACAGCTCAAAAGGCTATGAAAACACACAAAAAAGGGTAACGACATCTTAACATCAGATAAGCAGGACTCTCCACATTTGGATGACACAATAGAAGTGAAGCTTTTGTGGGTGTTGCAGCAGCACTAGGCTGGAACCAACCAACCTTTCTGTCCCAAGATATTTAAAACAACATCCACTTGTACCAAGCTGTTGCTTGACCATAGCGATGGTTTCTGTTGACACCAGATGGTTTTCATATAACTCAATATTTCTGTTCTGAAATAATAACATTGCCAGTTGTGAATGAATTAAATTGTCTCAGCCCTCACTTTCCCACCAATTATAGTGAATTATGAACAACTCTTCAATAAGAGAATCTCCCTTATTGGTGCTAGAAGATATATTTGCCTTGTGGCCAGCTCTGTATTATTTGACTGATTTATAGATCCATAACTTATGGAATTAGAGGTGATCTTATGTTCAGAGCTTTAACTCAAAGTGGTTTCTTTTTTCTTTGAAATCACATGGAAAATGAAGATGATAGATTTTCCCTCCATATATTTTCAGCCCTCTAATAACAAGTTGAATCTCACTTGCAGCTTTCCAGCCTGCATCCTCACCCCGCATTAACTCAGGAACTCGCCGTTCCAAACACACGCCATCTAAGCTGAAATGGACATTAAATTTTCTAAAATATTGATCAGCCTTTACCCCTGCAGAGAGCCAATATGAGGCTCAGGAACCTCTTAATAAATTTAAGCATATGGTGACTTTTTCCAAACACCCAGAAGCAGATTTTATATGAAGAATAGTTTTTCAGAGTGTTATCGGCAGGAATCTTCTTGCAATGAATGCTGCACTGCTGTTGCTAAAAGACAGGTCTTGGTCAAATTTATCTGGGACACAGAAAAAACCCTACAACACTTACCATGATTTGAATAGAGCTGACACAATTCTTAAATGATGGAAAATCTTAAGACTGTTGTGTTACGACATTGCTATGTCTGACCCAAAGTGGAAATGTCAGAGTCAGATGCCTCCTCCTACGAAGGCGTAGGTTTCTCATCAGTCCTACAGAAATTTATGGGGTCTCTGTGGTTGAGTTGAGTTTGGAGGGTTAGTTTAGCAAGACAAGGATGCCAACTCTACTACACTTATCTGAACTTAAGGCAGACTCTCAGATTTCTCCAGAACAAATCTGTACTTGGAATTGTTGACAAGATTAAAAAAGAAAAGCATCCTTGTACTTCAGAAGTTATTCTGGGATTGAAAAATCCAAGAGATTTAGAGATTTTTAAAATGTTCACTAAAGAAAACAGGTCCTTTGGCTTCCACTACTAAAGGCTGCTAACCTACCGGAATAGATGGCTATTTGATATTTTGCTGCTGTTGGGCTGGAGTTCAGTTCGATTATTTTTTTTAAGTTATTTTTTTCTGGTAATATCTAATAAAATGAAAACCTGACGGTAAAGATACCTCTGCCTGGACCACCTGCAAATGATGTCATGGAATTTCTCCATTCCCTATGTGCTGGCCAGCCAAATGTCTCATTAGAAAAGGGGGAGGGAAGTATTTGTTGTGAAATAACAACCAAAAAAAAGGCTATTTAATAGGTCAGGCTTGCAGAAACGCCTCCAGACAAGCTGGGCCAGTTGGGGTCAGTTCAGCCTCCCAGGGAATGAGGCATTAGTAGTATTTTCCATGGGCTAAGTACAAGAGAAAATTGGCTCTGGGTGCTCCTCCAATACCTGTGCTGCCTGCAATGATTTTTTGAAATCATGGTATGAAACAGCATTTGCTGTTGGAGCCCTTCAAATTGGGTTATGAAAAATCAGTGGCACTTTGCCTCTATTCTTCCATTTATTCTGTTCTCTGGATCACATTTTCCTTGACCCAAAAGTTACCTCTTTGCTCAGACCCCCCACCTTGCTCTAGTGGATGCCCCATCAGTCGATGCTCGCTGTCGGCACTGCGTTACCACCCTTTGAAGGCATCGAGCACTACCTGCATGAAGCTCAGCATGTGCTGGAGAGCCCTGTAGGACCCAGACACTGCAGCTTTCCAAACCCCCTGAAGGGACAGGACAGGCTCTGCTCCTCAGGGAGCTCCAGCTCCCGTGCTCGCCTACCACTGGGATCCCAGCTGTAGCTGGGATGGAAGCATGGGGTTGAGTCCGCTCTTGGCTCCCTGACATACACAGAGAGCAAAGAGATGCACTTCCAGAAGACTCATCCAACCTCAAACAGCCACGTCGGGATGGGTGGCAATACCCTCTGGAGGTGCCCACCTCTCTGCGTGGACCACAGAGTGGTAGCAGGGGAATGAGACCCCCTGCACTGCCTAATGCATTCATCAGGCACTGGTATTTGCTCCTGCTGAGCATCCCCCCACCCATGTCCCACCGGTGGCTGGTTAAGAGAGCACTGACACCCTGCAGCTTCACTACTTTCGCACAGGGAGGGAACGGTATGGCCAGGAGAGACGTGGGTGGGACGTGGCTCCTGAGGACTTCGAAGCCCATCCGTGACAGCACCGCCACCTCTAACGCTGCACATTATTAACGGGGTCCCGGAGCCCGTGCTGACTTCTGGACGGATGCCACCCAGCCACTTTACGTTTCTCAGGCTCATATTCTCCTGCAATCTGCAGACGATTACTGCAAAGCTCAAAGTCCACTGGCTCCTGAACAACCTTGTCCAGTTATCCCAGTAGGCTAATTCAATGCCTGGTGTGTGCTGGGAAGGGAGGGCGAGCGCTGTTATTATTCATCTCATGAAAGAAAGGTGCTCGACTCTGGTTTGTTTTAATGGTGCAGTAACCACAGGCTAATATTATTAACTGGTCCTCAGCAGCATGCCAAAAATCCAGTCCTGTTGTGAGAGGAAAAAAGGAATAAAGTACTTGAGAATCCAATATCTTCGGTGCTAATTTTAGGCATGTATGCTGGCTCGAGGAGCTTGTTTCATCCACTCAAATCTGGTGCTGTGCCACAGAGTCAGATTTACAGACTAATAGTGTCTCAAATAGCACTTCATGTGCAAAAAGCAAGGGGAAAAACACCGGGTCCCTCAGCTTTGTGGGGTTTGAGCTGAGTTATGCAAACAAAGTTACTTTAACTGTGGAGTTATTTACAGGTTGGCTCGTAAAAGTCTTAGTGACAGATTTAAATGAATTAATTTTTCTGACTTTCATTCGCTGTCTTCCCCCTTCTTCCCCCTCTAGCTATTACATGTAATTACAGGAAATCTTAGTATATCACATCTTCAGAAAGACACAATGAAAAGCAATAGCAAAGATATTCATTTCTTCCTTCTTTAATATTTTTCTTGGATGGGAAGAAAGGGTGTGGCAGAGCTTTTCCTTGCAGCACCTCTGGGCTGTGCTCAGATCACCCAGCGCAGACACCCCGAGCACTCCTCTGCTCTCACTCAGTACGGACAAGATCTGGCAACCCTGCAACAATTAGTGCTTTCTTGGCCTTTGAAACTGCTTTTAATGATTATGTGAGACTGCCTAAATATGGCCCTTCTTTTTTTTTTTTTTAAGCTTTAAAGAAGGAATGTAATTGCCTTTTAAACCTGTGTGTTTGCTTGGACTCATGGAGCAAAACAGTTGCTGACAGTTGTGCTTACATCTAAGTGGTAAAGTTCAAAAGCACAAGCTTCATTTTGAGCCCATCATTAATTCAGGAGAAGGAAAGATACGGCCATACCTGCAAACAGCTCCTAAAACAACGTGCCTGCTCCCAGAGCTTTGGTGCACAAAGAAGAGAGAAAAAGAAAACAGCTGGAATCTGCCACGATCAACTCAAAATATCACAAGCACGTCTTTGTCCCAACCAGAGCGTCCCCGCTCCCTCTCTGGAGCCACGCACCAGCGCTGCTTCCAGGGGGTCTCTCCCGTTGCCCATGGCGGTTTCACCGTGCAGCTTGCACTGCGCTTCCTGCAGCTGCTTTGGCTTTAACAACATTTTCCAGCATGTCAGAAGTACTTACCTGCGAACAGCTAAACATCATCTCAAACAAAAGAATACTCCTCTCAACGTACAGCTGATTCAGAGCTACTGTTTTGTCTCCAAAAGCTCCACCAGCTGCTTTTACAGATACATTAACTCATTATTGAAAGAAAATATAAAACCAAACTAGGAGAGAAAGGGAATTAAGTAATAAAGATGGTGGACATAGTTGGCTAAAAAGAGGAAGAGAGAAAGAACAACACTGCTAGTTTGGTTGCCTTCAAAGACAGAAATTTGCTTTGTAAATGGAAAAAAAAAAGTTTCCACTGGAACCTGGGCAGAAAGTCAGAATCAAATAGATATAATTTGAGGCACAGTCCCAAAAGAGGGCTTACATTACTGATCCTTTTTTTTCTCTAAATGATCCTTCTTTTAATTTTATGTACTGTCAAGAAAACCTCTTAAACACAGAAATACTGTTGGAAGTTAAATTATTATAAAAAATCTTGGGTTGTTTTTTTTTTCTTTTCTAACATAGGCAAGTCAAATAATAATGGTTTGATCTATGAAAGTAACATCATAAAGTTTACCTGCAAAGCAGCTCTTTCCATTTATAGCAAGTGCAAAAAATCTTGCAAACTGGGTTGAATTTCAAGGCACTGGCATAGAGAGGTGTAAAGGGAACTTGATTTAAATCTAAATAGGGTCCAGGTCCTCCTCCCTCTTAGTGACTTTGGGGCTGTGGATGTGTGCATGGGGGATCACTTCTAGGCATGATTCGGATGGACCCAACACCTCCACTCATGACAACCACTGCCGTAACATCTTCCTTGCAGCTTCATGCACTTTTACCACCATGGAAGTTGCACTGAAGCCCAGGGATAACACTGTTCCAAAATACCCTTAATCCTCAAAGTAGATACAACCATGGGGTTCTAAACACCTTTGTTAATCCCTTCTTTACAATAACAAATCACTTGTTTGATGAATCTTTATCATTTAGACATCGACACAGACATGCCCGTGTCATGAAACGCCAGAAGTGATCTGAGGATCAAGCGTAGGAGGTCAGACTAAAACCTTGACTCAGCTAAATCACAGATTCGGACATTTTTATCATCTGCAGATAAAGGCTGACTTACTGGCAAACGGTGTAAGTTGTACCTTGCTGATCGGCACGACCGCAGATGACACACTTCAGGTATCCCAGAACAAGTTTATGAGCCCAGCTGAGCCGTTTGGCTAATCCGCAGCGGAGGCTGATTTGCAAGACTGCTTTCTCCAGTGGGTGCATGGTCATGAACCTCAGCCACTCCAACATGAGATCTGGGAAATGGTCCCCATCTCCCAAGAAAATGCCTGGGATATGGAAAAAAAACCAAAATTTACCCCATATCACCAGAACAAAGGGACCTAAAACATCCTCAAAAGACTGCAGCAGCCAGAAGACATTAATCTCCTTATACCTTGCAGACGCAGGTGTAGCCATGCTGGTGGGCTTTAACAGCTTTGCTGCTAGCCAGGAAAAGTGCTAGGGTTTTAAAAAATGACACCCACATGGATAACTTACTGTTATCTATGGCAATGCCCCTCCTCGCCTGCTTGAGGGCCATCAACCATAAAGAGAGGGAGAAGGGCTGCAACATGGGGCACATACACTGCACTGTGTATTTTCCCTCTTCTCAGTTGTTCTCTGCTGGTTACCAAATATAAACAGATTTTCCTTAAATTGGACCATTATGGTAATAATCCTGAGTTTATTTAGTCTCATATTCTGAGAATTTACAAACAGTAACAGCAACACAAACAACAGCTCTAATAACAAATCAGCCCATCACTGAAATGGGGCCAGCACAGGAGTGAGCTGGGACAGTGCCTTGGAGCGGGACATTCGGCTTTTTCCATGGGAAACTGCTGGGGGAATTCAGGGAGACAAACTGTAATCACGCACGGGGGACTCTGCCTGGCTGATACGGATGTAAAAGTCCTTTGCATCCCCTGAGTTTGATTTTCAGCCGTATTTTCTTAGAAAATCAGGCTGAATAGTCCAAGTGTAAACATCGTGCATAGCCCTATACTTGTACTGCACTTTTTAGGTACCCAGGCTTCCCACAGGATGCAGTGCTGTGATGCTGAAGCTTGATGAGTCTTATTGTCTTTAGTAAGATCACTGGAAATGTACAAATGCTGGTCCAAATCCAAATGGAAATCTTAAATTAGGTAGAGGATATAGTAGTGGTTTAGGTGTTTTGGAAGCGCGGACATGTGGCAGTGAAATGCTATCCCTCCGCAGATGCTGGGGCTTGTTTGTTCTGCGGCACCTTCTCAGCCCTGTATGGTTACAATTTCGTTTGCGTTTTTTTAACCTAAAAAAGGGTAAAGTGAGAAAACAGAAGGAAAAAAAAGTGAATTTTAAATCAACTGTCATTTCTGGCAAGGCTGAGGATCCCAGCAAGGTATTTGTTTATTATCAGGTATTTCCTCAGGATCAAATCCAGAGTAGAGAAGTCTGGTACTAGTTAAAGTCTGTTTAAAATCCTTCTTGAAAAGAGATTTATGCAAGGAAATTACCTAACCTCAGGACAGAGGCTTAGTCAGCGGCAGCGTGGCTCTGCCGCGCGCATTGTTGGTTGCAGCGCGGGGTTTTTTTTAGCCCCGCCGAGGGCGCACAGTGAGAACAGCAGCAGGTTTTCGCTCACATAACGGGATCAAAGCTCCCAATTGTTTCGAAGGAAATGACCCAGCAGGAGGAGCGTGTCGGACGTTGGCTTTTGCTCCCAGCCTCCACGAGCGCCAGGCAGCCGCTCCCCGCAAGCCAGAGCCGGGCGGCACAGGGGTACCCGAATTTGGGTGAGGGGCGCATGGGCGTCTTGCCCCGGCAGCCCCACTTCTGCAGGACACTCGACCCCTTCGTTAGCAAAACAGCATTTCCTAAATCCCATCTTTTCCCAGCCTGCCTGCTTGCGAGCTGGGGCTATGCAAAGATTCCCACGTCACTGGGTGCCCACTTTTCCCTCCGCAGCGGGAGAAGGGGACACGGAACCTCCTGGGCTCGCGCTGACGATGCGCAGCATCATGGTGGCACGCTGCTCGGGGGGAAAACAGGAGGGCAGCCCCGGCTGCTATCACATCCCAGCAGGTCACGACTGATGCGCTGGTGGATGCCCCAAGAAAGCAGCCGCATCCAGCACTGCTCAGCAGCAAAGAGCAGCGGCGGGTACGTGCAATGACCCATTCAGGCAGTAGATTTAAAGCACAAAGGATGGAAAAGACCTATGAGTTCATCCCTGCCACTTCCCTGCCAACAGCAAGTCGGATGCATTTAATTGTCTCATGATGGGACTTCCACTGTTTCTTTGGGAAAAAAAAATTCCCATACATAGCTCACCTCAGGGACACTTCAACCCACGGTCAGGGCAAGCAGCTACAGAGCACATGACCAGGGTTGAAATGAGGTTTTGGAGGCAAAACACCGACTGAGCAGGTTGTTGTATTATTTTTTCAAGGTCACCACTAAAATATCTGGCAAGCTTATCTTACGGCTGGGAAATTTTACTGTACTTGCAGAAAACAACGAATATTTTTTATTCTGGTGCCCGACTCCTGGCTGTTTTTGTTGGTTTAAGTTCACTGACCCTAAAACACGAAACTAGAGTAACGCAGTGTTGAACTGGATCCCGATATGGATATGAATTATGTGTGTAATACAGTAAATTATTGTGAAACAAACATTCAGCAAGCATCCTGTATGGAAACTCTTTCTTCTTTCGTCTCCATTGATCATTGACGTCTCTGCTGACAGAACGTGGTTATGCCGGCAGCCTATGATCGCTTCGAAATATCTCAGAAATATGTCTCCATGCAGTTAAGGTTTTCCGCTGCTAGAGAAATATCTTAATGCTAAAGGTTTGTTTACAAGGAGTAGCTGTTTCCACTTGCTGGAGCATTTAAAAAGTTGTTTTTTCCAACCACTAAGTAGATCTAAACATTAAGTGTTTCTTAAGTTGGGTTTCCAGCTCCTAGACTGCTATAAACATTAACTTTCATTGGTTTAAAACAAAATAAAACAAAAAAATTGCTGCTTTCACTTAGCCTCTCATAATGTAAAAAAAAAGAAGTGTATTTTTAAAGATGCTTTATTTTTAAAAGGCTCGTTGTGCAACCCCGACACCAGCCCCACAGCCGAGAGAAGGGCTGTAGTGAGAAAGCGCTTCCCTGTTTTCGCTGGCGTTGCGGGGGGGCGGTTTTTGGTCCCTCAGGGAAGGGAGGTCGATAAACGCCAGCTCTCCTGCTACCGACTTCATGCACTGTGACTCACGGTGCCTTCCTCAGGGGGGAATTACCTGTGGGGTAGCTGGTGTTGGATGGTTTTGGGTCTGCAAAGCCATAGGGCTTGAGTTCTGCTCTGGGGGGGGACTCGTCCCTTTGCTTGCAGTTGTCCCCAGTGCTTGCAACAATCGTCCTTGCAATAAAAACCCCTTTCCTAAGCCAAGCATCAGGGTCATTTGGGAGCTAAAGCCAAGGAGAGGTTGGTGCCCGCCTCCTGCCACGTGCTCCAGAGCATCTCTAAGTGTCTCAACACCACGCACATCAGGCTGGATTTTAAGAAACCACCATGATGGTGATTACCACGGTCACCTCATTTTCAAGGGTGAGCTATCAGGCCTCTGGAAACAGCCAGCAACTCTGCAGACTTTTACGATGGTTGTCTGAAAACTGACAAGCAAAATTAGTGATTTCTCGTTGAAAATACAGGCTGCTGTATCATTATACATTTCCAGTTAGATCACTGGAAATGAATGATCAATAGTAAAATAATTGCTGTTTTGGAATGGAAAACATGGTCTCTGGAAAACACTACTGTAATATAAAAACATAGCTTCAGTCAGCTCTAAGTAATGCCACTAACTGCTCTCCAGTAGCCAAACACGCCCACCAGTCTACAAAAAGGACTCTTATTCATACCCAGGTTTTATTTACTACAATATTTTTCCAATCTCTGTAAAATTAAGGAAGTTCTGGTGTTGGTGGGAATTAACTCGTGACTTGAGCGTTCTGAACCTCCGATGAACTCTGCCGAAGCTGGAACTCATTGTGGCTTCAATATCTGAATGATTAAATTCGAGTCTGGCCAGACTGGCTGCTAAGTGTTGGGAGATGCCTTTCCTCATCCAGGAAGGGAGAGCCACTTTCTGATGGCTTCACCTGGGGCTTGGGTTACGATAAATCCGCTGTGAGAACTCGCAGCAGTAGATCAAAACACAAGACATGCTGCGCTGCCCGCCCAGGCTCGCTCTCCTGCATCGGTTCGGCGCTGGATCTGTCCCATCTCTGCCCGGGTGCTGCCTGGCCTCCTGCCGCTGCCCTCGAGCCGGTACGAGAGCTTCACCGTGATCCGGCTAATGCCACAGAAAACAGCCATGAGCTCAGACTTAACGCATTTCGCATCTGTTCTGCTGGGTGGTCTAGTGATGCTCGGATGCCACGTTAGCAATTCTTGAACTAGATTGTGAAAACCACATTTTTTTTCCTGTCTGGTGTATGGCCACCTCCCTTACGGGAAAGTTCAGGAGCTGGAAGCTGTCAACGATTTGATCTGAAGTCATAAAACTTCTTTAAACACGACTAAGGTAGCGGGCATGTTCAAATTCAGACCGACTTCAATTTCTTTGCTCTAAACATGTTATTCTTATTAAGAATGGCACATCTCAGAGTTTCAGAAAGGTCCTGGATATCTGGACTTCTTCCACTTCTGACTCAGAAGTGGAATCTCAGTGCTACTGTCTCTGATATCCTCTGCACTGAGGAAGGAGAGATGGTCACGAGCAGCCGATCCCATAGTGCAGTTGAAATGTCAGAGTAAGTGTTTTTAAACAGATTTTCAACAGAAATTCTGAAAGCAAAAACATGCTTTGCTTCTCAGTTGTTACTTCATATGTTATCAATCGTTACTTTATAAGTTACCTTTAATTAAAAAATTGCACGGACCTTTTCTTGATGAAAAGGAAAGCTACTTGTATCTCCAAAACATTTCAAGTGGAAATTGTAGATACACCCTCACGTTAGCCAAAAATGTAAAAGCACTTCACTACGATTAAGCAATAAGTATCCGTCATTCTTCTCTGCAGTCACTTCTCTGTTTCCCTTATTATGTTGTTCATTTAAATGCGACCACAACATCCAAGTTTCCTATCATCAGAGTTTATTCTGGTCTTTCTCATTTCCCTCTCTCACCATCTAGCGATCTTCATTCACGCTGTAACTCTGGACACTCCGGATCGCTGAAGGAAACACCACGCATCAGAGCATCCATGTGGGAAACGGAGAGCGAGAAGAATTCAACAGCATCAGAAAAGCCTCTGCCTTTAATATCTTTCCTGATATAAGTCAGCCCAACAGAAAGAGCACAATGCTGCTCTCGGCGCGGTCTTAATTCCCCGTCCGAGCGGGGCAGGGGCACCAGCACCGTCTCTCCAGCTTGTTTGAGAGCAGCACAATGCACGGAAGCTAGCGAAAGTTTATCACCAGCCCGCGAAGCAAGGATGGTTGCAAGGAGACAACGCATGTCCCCGCACCAAGCAGAATATATAGAGCCGCATGAATGGCACGTTTCAGAAATGGGAACAGGATATGTTTTTCCCATGGTTTGGGAACAATGTGAATACTTTCTCACACACTGTTGGTAAAGTATTTTGGCACACCTGTGCAGTTAGAGAGCTCTATTATACTCCAAGGTCTCCTAGTCAGCTGTTAAGGACTCTTTTCCTCTCTAAGAACATGGATTGATTACGTGGAAACATGATTTGGTTTTGTATTTGTGCTGGATCACGGATCAGAAGGAAGTTACAGTATGTACTGGCTCTTGAGCGGAGCCTTCTGCTCCGTGCCTCGGGAGTGAGAGACAAGCAAGGGCAACTCGGAGATGTTTACACAGCTCCCTTTTTTTTTTTTTGACCATACTGAAGAGGCAAAAATTGTTTACATGCTACAGAGGATGTTTTACCACTGTCACTTCCTACAGAATTGTCCTCAAGCTTCAAGTGCTGGCAGAGACAAACTGCGCCTTATATCTTTGAGTGGTGCCTCCCGGAAGAGAGGACAGATATTGCTCCTCTGCGGGACCATCAATCCTGTAATCAGCTCCGCCAGGTCTAAACAAATCACTGTTGCTTCAGGGCATCTGCATCTCATTATTCCAGATGACATAACGTCGGATCGCGTGCGCAGCCCTGTGCGGTAACAGGAGCTCGCGAAACCCCAGGCGAGTGGCGGTGGGATGAGCGCTCCCCCCCGGCGCCTCCACCCCACCCCTGCCCTGGCTGTGGGCTCCTGGTGGGAGCCGTGCAATTGTTCAATGCGGTCGGCTTTTTGAGTATCAACTCCAGTGTATTCAGAGCCAAGCTTTTTATTTGGTTAAGGCCACTTTGCAGGACCAGTTTGGCATGGTCAGGGGATGGGGATAGCACAGAGAAGTGCGGCTGCTCTGGGAAGGGGGTCCTACGTCACCTCCTGTTCTGAGGGTTAGCACAGAGCATTCAGCTGGCATTTCCTTGTGTCCAGACAATTCCTCAGCTGCCTCAGTCCCAGCCAGTGCCTCACTCAGCACTGGTAGAAGTAAAGATCCCCTGAGAGTGTAAATTTATAGTCCATCGTATTTAAGCATCACTACCTGGGCCAAATTTTCAGATGCGCTGAGCTCCAGCCGCTCCAGATGTATTAGTGCAGTTGTGTCACGTAGGTGTGATAGCAAAGCCCCTGGAAGAGGTGCTCTTCTAAGCTGTAAAACTGGATGGCTGCAGTAAATTGAAAGTTTACCAGTTTCCATCCCCACAAAAAGTTAAACAGGGCACAAAAAGCCAGAGAATTGCAACATTTTCCCCATAAATGTTCTTTAAAAATGTTTTCAGTGATCATTTGGCACAGGAATATAATTTCCATCAAAACCTGTTGAGGGACAAGAATGGTTTCCCTCCTTTCCTCCACAACTGGGAAGAATAATTTGTCCCTGCAAAAACTATAAGAAATTTTCCAGATTAGAAACCAAGCTAAAACTGATACCTGGACACACATGTGCAGGCACACACACGCGCTGATGGAGCTCTGCTCCCCTTCGCGAGCGGAGCTGCTCCGGCGAAGCGCAGCCCGTGCCATGCTGCAGCCTTTACAGGGAGTCGGGAGAAGTAAAATGAAAAAACACATGAAGCAGCATCACGCACAGCGGCCAGAGCTACCTGTATTTTATAACATCCACTCTGTTTCCAATTTCATCAGCTTGGCAAACGCTCTCCTGGTGGAAATAATTGAGGCCTGAAAGTCAAAAGCAATGGAGGAAATATCTAAGCTATGAAATGTCAAGTTGCTTTCCAAAAGGGTTCCAATCTCTAACCACATCAAGAAGGGTGTCTGAAAAGACAATCAGGACTTTGGTCAATTAAATGTCTTTTTTACTTTTTCTTTTGCTTGGGAATGCAGCGCCGGAGGAATGCCCGGTGTGGCGGGGTGGTTATCCTCCGCAACCCTGCAGACCTTGTTTTTCAGCTGCAGGTTCTGTGTTTTTTTTCTCCTGAACTATCTGTATTTTATATAAAGCTCCATTCAGATTATTCTAAGTGAGCAATTTAGGATCTCGTTGTTTCCATTTTATTTTTGCATTGGGAAGGTGAAACCTTCGACACTTACAAACTGAAGCCAAGGAAGCAAAACCTGAGCTGAAAGTAAATACTCGTTCTCCAATTAACTCCTACTAAAAACACATTTTGACCTGAGAACATAGAGCCTCCTGCACAGGGGGATTAATTTCTTATAAATATTAGTCACATCTACTGCCCAGCAAATCTTTAAGTACAGTGGTTAAGAGTCAAAACGTCATTCCTGAACATGTACCATGAGGTGTCATAGGACAACATCTTACATCTGGATGCCAAAGGTCCTGCCCACTCGCTCCTCCATGTGATGACTGTTTCTTGTCCCTGCAGAGGCAGGAATTCAGTAGCAAATCTTTCTGGGTGCTTTGAAGCCTTTTAAACTTCATGAAAGAGGGGAAAGAAGGATGAATGTATTCTTAAACTTACAAAAAAAAAGAAAAAAAACCAGCTTTATTTTCCCAGGGGAATTTAACTATATTAGTTTACATCCTGTGGTATGAATAAATAAACAAACCCTAACCAATTTCAGACTTGCCGCTGTTTTGGCTGGCAGAACCTTTGCTTAGAAAGGCTCGACTAACACCGTGCCGCCAAGCTCCCATTTTCTCCTTCCACTCGCTTCCGTGCCGCTGGGCCTCCCCGCTTCCACTCTCCCTCCTTGCTGATTGCTTTCCTTCTGTGCTTCCCAGTTTCCGCTGTTGCCTTTCTTTTAGGAGACATAGTCCTATTCACATCCATGTTTCCACCCCCCGCTTATCATTCTCAATTGCCAAATTGTCGTGAGTTCTGCTCCACCAAGGAGGTCTCCATAAAATTCATATTTATAGACTAGGGATAAATAAATTTAAAATAAGCCCACTGAGTCCTGCAGGACAGCTCTGGGTTCGTGTCTTGCAAGCTCTGCTGCCACTGAATCTAGGTGAGTTCTTCCCTCTGTATCTTCTCTCCGTGGCTTTGCAGTCACTGGCCGTGCCCAGTGCTTTGGCCACAGCTGAGGCATCTCATCACAAATAAGATGCTTCACACGGGAAAGGGACTGGGCTGCTCTTGCCGTGGGTGGCAAAGCACCGCTCTGCACCAGGTTCTTGTAGTGCCTAGGTTTCCAGAGCTCTGAAAAGCCAGCAGAAAAGGAGGTACTAAAATAACAGACTGCAAGGTGATTAAAAGCTTAACTATATTTAAAGAACTTTGAATAACAATAGGTGTGTCTTCTGATTTAAAAATGACATACTTTCACGCTGAAATCAAAAAAGCCCTGGGCAGCGCGGCACATCTTCTGCCAAATTAGACTGATCGTATGGTAACAGCTGGAATTTATATGGCTTTATTTTACAAAATATTACATTTGCCAATCTGCCACCTCCTTCCTCCAGCAATATGGAGATATTAAAGGGAGGGTTTCCAAGAGTCCTGGGTATGGTGAAGGCGAAGACATTTAACACAGCCACAGACTGGGAAGAGACCTCAGGGTATCCTTGCAGAAAACACTGAATCCAAACAGCACAGCTGACCTGGGGACAAGCTCGCAGGGAGAAAGGTGTGCTAATCATGCCTGATTAGAAGTGAGAAGAATGGTCATTTTACTTCTTGGGGAAGCATGGGTGTAATGGGGAAAAGCGAAGGCAACTGCTAGCTGAGCTGTGCTTTGTCTCGGCGAGGTTTCTTAAGGCAGCTGCATTACACACGCTCATGCTGGGCTTTTAATTCAAGCGCTTTAAGCCGCCCCTTCAGGCACCTACTTTGCTGAGCTGTTTAGGTAACCTAAGGAGCTGAAGCTCTTAGTGCATGTGTCTCATTTAATTTTACTTTCTATGTCTGATTTGGAACACGAGTTAGCCCTGCTTTGGTGGGGTGGCTGCTTCTCGCAGCCCCCTGTGATGCAGCAGCGGTCAGTCCTCTGAACATCGCCGTTTCCTTGGGACGAGGCCGTGCAGGAACGAATCGCTCCGGACATCAGGAGGGAAGGACCACAATGGTTCCTCACTGGCCCTGGGCTCGTTCCCACCAGGAAGAGGACAGGACAGCAGGATGCTGGGACAGACTCTGTAAGTACCTCTGCAAAACCACACGCTGCACCCGCACCCCAGCAGGTGTGGAGTGCATCGACACTTGATGTCTTTGCTCAAATAAAGCTAGAAGGGAAGAAAGCCATCCCGGAGACTAAGCTTGGTTGGAAAATGCTGTTTATCCCCTTGAACTCCCTGCAAAGGACACAATAGAACAATGGGCTCGCAGCAATGGAGAGGCGAAGCCCTGAGGTCACCTTCGCCGCCTCCCAGCTGGTGCAGCATTGTTCCCTGATGGGAATTTCTGCGCGCGGCTCAGCTCTGCGACCATGTGTTTCCTACAACTGTTACCCGGCTTCTCCCTCCCCCAGTTCTTCCGCCTCTTTGTTACTCCCACAGAGACTGTGGATTATTAATTAAACCTACACATAAGCTTCTGAGTTAGGTAGGTATTAGGAAACTTTATCTTATAGATAGCCAGAAGAATGAGAATGACCTTGTGAAAGCCACAATAGAGACAACATCAATGCCAGCCTTTGAGTGCAGGATTGCCCACAGGCCTCTGTGCTCAGCGGAGAGCAGGGCAGAGACCCAAAAGCACGACTGATAAGTGTGGCCCTGGTAGTAGCATATGTATCAGCACCGTGGTATGCCTGGGCGAATGAGATGTGCTAAGAGGCAAAGCCTACTTGAATGACACCTATATGGCTATCATGCCTTTGGGACATGAGCTAGGGTCTCCACAAAGCTGAATGCACAGATATGCTTCATCAGCGCTTGCTGAGCACCACCGTGTTTTCTTCCACCAGAGGACATAAGACAGGAACCCTCAGGAGTTGGGCAGCTTGCTGTGGTACGTGATACAGGCTACTCTGCTCAAAACATCTGAGCTCCTGTTGACTTTGTGCAATAACTTTTATGTGGGCGGCTAAATCCTCTGTCATTACAAATCTAAAACAAAACTTTTTTTTCAAATTGCCTGCAAGAACTGTCCACAGAAAAAAAAATAAAAATAAAACAAACCCAAAACCCAGAGCAGAAGACTACATGAAATAATCTCCAAAATATATTGCGTGGTTAGCGGGGGGCTTAGGGGACTCTCTCCCCTCCGTTAGCACTTGCAGGCACAGCTGCATGTTCTTCCTGTTTCACTCAGGACTGTGTCTGTATCTTCATCAGGATGATTTATTTCAGCAAAGAAACCTGTCTTTCTGGGTGGGAGTCTACTGGGAGGGAAGCGGCAGCGGGGCTGCAGTGCCTCCTCGGGAGGCACGTGTGTCCATGAAACGAAGGACCTTCTGTTATTAATAGGGATCAGGTACAAGAGTGACGGAGGGGTCTCAGGGAGGAACTCGTTATCATTTATTGAATATCTGACACCTCTCTCTTAAGATATATATATATCCCCACATATATAATGGCTTTTGCAGGACTCAGAAAGTGATGTTCCAGTTGTCTAAGCTGGCGGCTTCCAGTTTGTGGCCATATGGTTGGCTGTGAACTTGACTAATAAAAATGGAGTGAACTTTTTTCTTTTTTCTTTTTTTTTTTTTGTTCTTCCTGACCCTAGTCAGTGCCATAAAAACCTGTATGTAGCAAATGGTTTATAAATAGCACAGTAGCATCCACTGACAGCAGACTGGTGTTAAGTCTGACCGGCAGGCGCTGGACTGCAGTAATATGGAGCTGGAGCAGTCTGGGAGAGGAACATGTGGCCAATAAAGATTTGTGAAGCTAAAGTCATTCAGAAAGCTCAACACTAGGCAAAACGGGGCAAAAAAAAAAAAAAAAGTACCAATCTGCCATGGGACAAGGTTCTGAAATGGAAACACCTTAAGCCAATATTGCCCCTCTGAGATAGCACTGAAATTCCATATAAATTTATTGTGTAGCTGACAGCGAGCTTGAGTAACTCGGTGTGTCTGGCCGTCTGGCCTAGTCCAACAATAACATGAAAGAGAATTTTGTACATATCCTTTCCTGATCCTGAGACTCTGGATTTGGTTTTTGGAACTTTTTTGTTCGACGGTTGTCTACAGATTGTCGGATTCTCAACTTAATTTGTTATTCAAAATTGTTCATAAATTTTCTCAGCAATAGCTCTTGGTATGCAAGACTTTGCAATTTAAGTGCTGCTCATTAGTTATTCAGCTCATGCGGTAATATTCTGGTTCCCTTACTGGATGGTCTCTGTTACTGTCTGTCCAAAGCATTCAAAAGTCATGAATCAATGCCCAAAACTCCTGGGACTGGCTTGAAAAACATTATTATTTTTAGTAAAAACATATCAAAATTAGTGCTTTTTCTTTGCTTTCTTGCTTCTGAGCCTGTAGGGCTCATACATCCAATCTGCTGGAAACCAACCTTCAAAATAAAGCAAGCTGCAGTTCCCACATAAATTCAACACTTTGAAAGTTAGAAATGAAAGTTTTTCCTGAGAAGCCTGGTTTTTGGTGGATTTTTAGCCGGCTGAATTCTTTGATGTCTAATACAAGCATGAGTGCCAGCTGATGCATTTCCCACCGTTGGGAGTTTCCTAACGTTTCTCTTCGGTGTCCATTCTCAGGGATTTACAGATGGTTGAACTCACCCTGCGGAGCATCCTTCAGCAGAGACAGCGATAGCATCTCGCCCTCCACCTGGTTACTTGTCACCAAAAAACTCTTGCAAAAATACTCTGAGAGTGGCTTATTAAGAGCTTATATCTGCAGTAGTCAGAGTAACGGCAGCCACGCGCAAATTGCACTGCTTCACTTCAAAATCAACTACTTCCAGGAAAAGCCTTTTGAGTATTTTTAAGCAGAGTGGAAAGATAATCTTTATCTCAGTTATGATTCAGAACAGCAGCATCAGCGCGGAGCTGAACCCACACACGCCAGCCTCCCTCTCGCCATACAGTCAGATTCTCTTTTCTCTTCAAGAACAGGAGGAGTTGAAAAATTGAAAAGTCTGGAGGGGAACAGTAACATTTTCCTGTTGGCAACCGAATGGTTCCTACTAGAGTGTCTTCTTAAGGGATACTTATGTCCAGAGAGGCAGCAAACGCAGGGGCTCAGCTTCACCAGGGGTATGTAGGATTTTTGGCTACACTATCCATACTCAGGACATTGCCAGACAAGCCTGAAGGCATCTCACAGGCCACAGAAGGGTCGCAGACCACAAAGCACAGCAGTGGGTGGAAATGGAAGGAGCTGCAAGGCTGCTGTGCTCCCCTTTGCCTGGAAGGGAAGATGCTCACCACGGACGCTGCTCCTTTTTGCTTCGCTAGCTTTCAGGATGAGAATGAGTCCTTTTCCCTTCCCTCATTTCTTTTAATCCACTGCAGTTTCAGTCGTTGCCTCACACTGCTGTGCTGAGGTAACAGAAGATATTTTAAAATATTGGTTCCTCTACTTTGGTGAAACGTCACCTAGGTGAAGGCAGCAATGCAGTTAGAGAGGCAGAGCCCTGCATCGTGTCCCTCGGGAACACAAGATTTGATCTCATTACACAAAACCCTCCACCTCCTTCCTTATTTCACTTCAAACCACCTCCTCTGAACAGGACCCTTCTTTTCTCCCAGACATTCTAATGGAAAATCTTGAGTACATTTTTCAACTAAGTTAAAAATCTCTATTTTATTTCTCTTTTCTACAATTCTCATTCCCTCTTTTCCCTGCCTTCCCAATCCTTCTCCCTCTTTTTTTTTTTTTAATTTTTCTATTGACAGGGGAACAAGAGAACGCTGACGATAACCACAATTTTCACATTCAGTTCTCAAATCTCAGATAATTTTCCTTTTGCTTTGCTTTACAATATAAACATTTTCTAACTTTTTGAGCAAGTTTTATCTCACAAAAGAAAACGGTGCTGAACTTACCTATAGGCATTCATAAGCCACACGAGACACAAGAGTATGCATCTGAAGAACTGCCTTGTTTTTCGATCCTCAAAGCAAATTCCAATTTACTTCATGCATTAAAGCAGATGGGAAATCATTTGAGCCTTCTGTGTATGTCAAGCCTCTCCAGTAAGGTAAATGTTTTTCCTACAAATAATGCCTTGCATGTTTGATCATCTTTGTAACCACAATATCTATAAGCGCCTCAAATGTTAAACAACGCATAAGCCAGATATATTTACCAGCCAGGAGATTTAAAAGCCATTCCTGACGTCAAGCTGTGAAGATCAAATATTCTAACTTGATGGCTGCCAATACGGTTCCCAACCATTGTCTAGATCCAAAACCCATTGTACTTGTTTTTGTTTTTGTTTTTGGCATCTGAAATAAGTCTTTTGCTCAGACCACTTATGTTCTTAAATAAATAAGTTTTTAGGTCAATTTGCTGATGGAGGTTAATATAGCTAGAATTCAAATTTAATGGTGATATCAGCTTCTAATAGGGTATAAGTTAGAGTTCTACAGTGCAGCATGAAGTTACTGACTTTTCCATAAAGTAAGTCTTTTCTGTTCCTAATGCAATGATCCCAGTCCAGAGATTCAGCTTTCTTTTCCTTCATGGTCTCTTTTCCCTTGGGTCTAATTATCCTACAACCTGTGCAGATACCTTGGAAGGAAGCATTAACTCACGTAACATTCCTCTCTCTTCCATATCTGATACCTCTTCTCTCAAAGGTACGAGCAGGCAAAAGCTTCCCGAAGCACATCACCTCCGGTGTCCGCCCTGGGACCGGTGACGGACATCGAGCATCGCTGCTCAGAGCTGCCATCTGGGCCGAGAGGGACGGCGGCTCTCTAGGCTGGCTGTAGCTCAGGGATTATCTTAGGCTCCAGTCGTGGTAAAACTTAATTGCTCTGGTCACTGTGCATACACAGAGCGAATCACCTGGGCTTCTGAGCAGCCTTTAAATAAGCAGGGTTAGAGTTGTGCTAAGCATTTCTCTATGCAGGCTACAGAATAACTGCAGAAGTACAGGCCCAGATTCTGATATCATTACTCGGGCTTAATGATAATAGCATCACTGAGTGATGATGCTTGTGGAGTTAATGGCTATTAAACCAGAACGGATTTGTTAGGCTGTGCCTCTCCACCCGTTACAGTCAACAAGTACATAAAAGTCTGGCCCTGACATCTCTGGAATAAACACTCCAACCTTTCCATATACTTACAAGCACTTATGGCCCTTGTGGAATTACAATTGGGAGAACCGGACCTAGAGATAATCCAGGGAATAAACTTCATTTGCATTTACTCAGCTCTGAAGGAATTGACGGGTGAGGCCATCATCTGAGGATTTTCGGTTTCCTTCTTTCTTTTCAGCTTTGTTTTAGGAACAAACTTCCCCCCCACCCTGAGATGCAGGAGAGATCACATGCCCTAGGTTGGGAAAGCGGGGAGACGGGGTTCTGCTGGGAAGTATCACAGATGTACTCGGCAGCATTTGTCAGTCCCTCAAGCAGCTGCTGGGACGCCCCCGGCTATGTCCCCTCCTGACCTCAGCCTCCTGGACATCACGGTACCATGCCCAGCAACGTACATAACAATAATAATCCCATATGGAATAATCACAGCATGTTCTAAATGCGCAGAACAGGGAGAAAGGATGAAAGAATAAAAACTGGCACCCACCATGCTATTCAGGATGAACAGTGAGAGAAAAAAAGTACCTGGCTTAGTCATCCTCTGGATAATCCAGACACCACAGTGCTCTGAAGTGTCTGCCTTTCCCCAAATTTAGTTACTCAGTCTGATGCTGCTCAGCCTTTACACCCCAGTTCAAGTCTGAGCCGGATGCCCATGATTTAGTACTTGCTGTGTGTCCAGGAACACAAAATGTGTTGCAAGGTACAGAGACTGCAGCTAGCATCCTCTCCTCTAGCCCCTGAAATACAAATTAGCCAGTCTGGTATTTGATCACGGGCTGTTCTTAAAGCAGCTTTTGATTCTGTACTTTTATTTTCCATGGCTGTTGCCAAGACAGAGTCCTCTCCAGGACCCCCTCCCATCCCATCCCATCTAGTCCAATCCCCTGGTTCTTCATCCTTGCTTTTCCCTTTTCATTTTCCAGATCAAACCTTGGCTCCTTCTACCCCTTCTCTTCCACATTGGCTTTTGTGGCCTGCTTGCGAACTTGCTTGGTATTTTATGCATGCCCATGAAATCTCGCCTTGCTGGCACTGCATCGTCCTGGTGTTCTCAACAGTTACTGGGTTTGTGTTTTTTTAATATTAAGCTGTTCTGCCTTACTCCTGGGTATTGGACTGCAATGAAAAAGACTGTAAATTCATGAAATATCTATTGCAGCTGACTCCAAATGATCCTAAAAAAAATAAAAAGTTTAAGTCCTACTAGTTCTGATTAGCTCAATTACCTGCCAGTACAGGCTGCTTCTTTATATTTCCTAATTCTTTGCCCAATCTATTATTAAATGTCTGAAGGAATTGCCTTCCTCTGCTTTCATTGAGGAAATAATTCCAGTGCCTAATAGCTCTCCCTGGCAGGAAAACTCCTCTTAAAATCTTCTTTTTGCACCTCCTCTCTTCACCCGAACGACACTAAACAATTCCTGTCTGTCCTTGAGGAATATATGTCTTCACATATTCATAGGTAATTATTATTTTTCCACTTTCACAAGTATTACACTTAAAGATCCCCGCCTCAGATACTTTGAGAACATTGCCTCATTATCTGCAGAGCTAGCGGCAGAGGCAAGACATCCAGTTTCTCATCTTAGCTCCGAAAGCTGGCAGCAAACCCAGCTGAGCGGCGCTTCGGGCTCTGCTCCTGACTTCAGGAGAAGCCTTGGACCGTCAGTTTTTGGGAAATGAGACCCAATCACAGCAACATTTACTATTCCCTCTTTACTGGGTAGGCAGCAATCGGCTACACAGCATCAGCCATAATTCAGCCAGTCAGGACATCCTTGATTGGAAATCAAACCTAATGAGGTGCATTTGCTCCAGGAGACACTGTTCCCTCCCGAAGGGGCTCACCACCAGCTTGCGGTCGGCTCCTGGGGAGCGAGGCTGGATCACTCAGGTTTACAGGGGTCCTTCGTTTGCCTGGACTGCCCCTCGCCAGCAAAACATGCGTCACATAAAACGTTTTACTGCAGAAATGTGTTGTAACAGTGCAATAACTGCCTCTATGGTTTTATGACACCTCTCAAGCACGACGGACGCGTCCAGTTAATTTTGTCACAGAGACGCGCTTGGCAAAATGTAATAGAAATGTCAGATGGGAGAGAAGTCTGAGGGAGAGTGACAGAAAGTCCTGCTGCTTCACCAGGGAGCTGGGGAAAATGGGAATCACTGGTTCTAGGGAGGAATTAAGTTCCTGTGCTGCAAACAGATCTATTACATTATGACAGTAATTTAATATAGCAATTATTTCCAGTGCATGCCCACACGCAACAAGGTTCTCATACATGAAAGTGTTTCATGGCTCACAGGCTCTGACAGAAAGCCTGTTAGTGTTAACATGTAGGCAATAGCTTTAGTCCCCATTCTAGGGGCTTTGACCGGGGCTGAGCACGGGGCCCGCCCGCTCCTCGCCTCTGCGCTGCACAGCTGGATGCAGGGACCAGAGGCTGTGCGCGGAGTTCAGGGGGTGAGGGCACAACTGCCTGATGCTGCTTTGGGGCTTATTATGACTCACGCTTTAAAACGGCATTTTAAAGGACTCTAATCTCAGAGAGAAACAAATATGTTTAATTACTACTTACACGGTGCTTTTCACATCATGTTTTTAATAAGCAGATATTGTTCTTGTCGGTCTGGGGATGTAAGGCTTCCGTCAGCGATCAGGGCTGCGGTACAAAGGCAGCCCGTGGCCCCTGTCAGCTCAGGTGAGCCGGTGGAGACAGCCCTGTCTAGCACCCTTGGTCACAAATACTATTTGTAAAACAGTTTGGGCTCTGCTGCCTCAGTCAGTCTTTCATGTGAGCTGATCAGATACAGAGCTCAGTTATTATTTCATAAAGTGCTCTGTAACTAAAATGATTTAAGACGTTCCTGGGGGTTGGGTGGGATGGCTGAGCATCCAGGCATGCCAGACTTCAGACTGATGGGAATTTAAATGGCTTAGTTTTAAACTCCCAGAAAATAAAATAAAATGGTGAATGTTCTGAATGGAAATTATTCTCTGCCACAATGCCATCAGCAGAAATGCCAGGCTTATCTATTTATAGCATTATCTGTGTCTAAATACCCATAAATAGCTATGTAAAACACTGCAGTTATATGTATGTGTGTGTGTATGCCTTTTCCAGCCACTGAAATGTTAAATCAATTTTATAACAAGTTGCTTTTCCAGCCACTGAGTGGCTGTAAATGTTAAGTGTTTTTACAGGCGATTTTTTCCCCAGCTGCTGAGCAGCTTTAAATGTTATCAAAAAAAGTTGCTTTTCCAGCTGTTCAACCACTCTGAGCATTTTTAATGGATTTTTTTTTAACTTGCTAAAACCTATTTATATTTTACTCACAAAGCAAGTGCAAAATTGTCCTGGCTCTGTCTAGGTCTTGTTTTTATTGTATTTTTTTCTCTTTTTTGAAACCTGTGAATAAAAATTCTTTCTCTGTCTGAGGAAATTTTTTTGGAGAAGAAAAGGGGCTTTGGTTTAATGAGTCCAAGATGAACACTATGAGTTCATCTTAGCATTTAGATACCTCAAAAGCACCGTCCTTGTGGTATGTTCAATGGAAACACTGTTCTTGCGGTATGTTCAATGGAAATACTGTACTTGTGGTATTTTCAATGGAAAAAATATTATTGTGGCTTTTCCAATTCAGGAAATGCTGGTCGGTCTTTAAACCAGGGGAAAAAGAGGGAGTGGAGGGTGAGAGAGCTAAATTGAGGTGACAGCGAAATGGAAGAATTATTTTATTGTAACGAGGTGGGGAGAGATATACGAAGAGTTTAGGGCAGGAAAATGGAAAATTCTTGTGGCCCTTGAGGATTCATAACAGTGGGAGAGGGAAAAAGATCTGGGGTAGCATTAAGGAAAGGTGTAGGACAAAGTTAGGAAGGAAGAAAATAGTCCGGAGGAAAAAATGAAAAACAAAAAGAAATGAGACAATGTAGAGATACGTTAGAAGAAACGGGAATAAAGAAGAGAAATCTCTTGCTAAATGCAACAATTAAGAATGCACCTTGCTTGAAAAGACACAAGAAGTCCCTTTATCTTTGGGTCCCAAAGTCAAGTATCCATAGGAATGTATTGCTGCCTGTTCAGAGAAATTAAAGGATTTTGCCATTGACTTAACCAGAGAATGAAACTCCCCCTAGCTGAGCCCACGCTGCGACTGGATCAGCTTTCCGTGGCCGTGCTGGAAGGCTTGTAGCAGTTTGCATCCTCGTAACCAAGGCTAGGGGTCAACCAAGGAAAGGTGACCATGAGGTGGCCCTTCCTACTGCCGCTGGAGCTGCCGCAGGTTGCCTGGCTCTAAGACGGTAAGTGTGATGATGAGATGGCTGCTGTAGGAAGGGCTGGTGAGGCTCTCTCTAGACTACAGAGTCTGGCTGTCTCCAAAACAATAAATACATAATTTACAAGTACAGTAGGCTAGAAATCACACTTGTGGCTCTAAAAGTGCTAAGGTTCTGCAACAACATTTCAATTATAATAACTAAAAAATAATAACAGGGAGAAAATCCAAATTAATTTTGATATCCATCTATTCCTTGGGGAAAAAGGTAAGTTTTTGTTTAGACAGGAAGTAACCAAGACATTCTTTCCAGTCTGATGCTCCTAATCACAATGATTTTTAGTGACGTTTACACATACGCATAGGAGACCAGTTTAGTTCACCTGTGCTCACGGTGCGATTCAGATGCCTCACCTAACCTAACATGTCCAGCAGAAAATACCAGACACATAAACACCACGTTTTGCTCCCATCTATTAAAAGTATAGATTCTATATTTCTGTGCATGCAACAGTGACACGATCCCAGCTGATTTGCTTTTAATTTAAAAACCTGAGGTCTCCATCTGGTCTACTGCTAGTTCAAGAACTGTGCATCTTCTCAAGGCTTTACAGAAGATTCAGTTTTACTGCAGCTTTAATGTGTGCTTTAACTGATATTAGATTCATTCAAATTTGCAATAAAGTCACTTTGGCCACGTTCACCTCTTTGTCTTTGCTTTCTAAGAACTTTCAAGTTATCAAGTTTTACTGGCCAAAAACGTAGTGGAGAGCAAATTTCAGAATCACACAGAGAAGTATTTACAGAAACTGACATTTCGGTTTCTACCAGGAAATATTTGCACCAGATGTGCTTACACATGCCTCCATTCAGGACTGGAAACGCCACCATGTGATTCATCTGACCAGTCAGAGTTAAGTAACTCAGATCAAATTTTGAAGACTCATAATGAGTCCCCGGAGCAAACAGTTCAGAAATATGGTGTTTATGTAATAAATTTAGACAGTCTGATAAAATCCAAGGACCCAGCAGAGTCAGTGGGCAGATTTCTCATCTCTTCAGGAACTTCAAGTCAATACCATCATGAATGGATTTTAAAAAAAAAAAAAAAGAGATTTTGCTTTTAGATCATCCATAAAGAGAAGGGGAAAGGCAGCAAGTGGATTAACATCCAAACCAGTACTAATCCTGCTGGCGAATTGTTACAGCTGTAAATCCTGCTGTATCTTCTTTGCTTCATGTCATCTGCCATTACTACATAAAACAAGTTAGCAAGTCAGATCATCTGATAGTTAAGTTATCCACACTGACAACAATTTTATTAGCCCATTACTTAAACACATGCATATTTAAAACTTAAATTCTCTCCAGAATGTGTGACCATCTGATATGAGGCACTTAAAATATCTTGCCAGAGTGACATAGCAAGTCTGCAGTTACTGCTGACTGCTCTTTCTCTCACGGGTATCACTGCTGGTGCTGAATCTGAACATGTCCTTTCAGGACAGATGGCGAGTGTTAGGGCATAATATCTTTCTGTTTGGTCTCAGCTGATTCAAGTTGATTTCCTTAATCTTTCTGATGGTCTGAAAACATAATGTATCCTTCCAGTTTTGGTCATGTGCTCTACCAGGCCGCTCCCTGTGGATGAAGAAGGCTCTCTGAACCCCAGGGTACAATTGGCCCTCTGGGCAGAAAAGCAATTCAAATATATATACTTACTTACTGTTTTCCTAGTTTAAAATTGCTGCATTTCTTGCTGCGACAGGAGGCTGCTGGCAGCTCCTACTTTCTTGCATTGCACAGATTTTCTCTTCAGCAGGTTACAGAGTCAGAGTCCATCCCTGCGAGCTGAACACAGTGAGTGAATTTGTCTTTAGACATATACGTCTCGCTGATATTCTCACTCTCTGGGCATGGATGGAGGAGCTGTTGGATACATTGACTTGGCCTCTTCAATTCACACCCTTTGCTAGGGCAAGATTGTTTAAGATTTATTTTTAGTCCTTTGTCCAATCTAATGGCAAACTGCTCGAACAGTGGAGCTTCTCCCACATCCTTTGGAAGAATTTTCCACAGTCTAATAAGATTTCAGCACTTGGAAGTTTATCCTGTTATTCAGTCTAAACTTTCCTCTACTTAACATTATGCTTTTAGTCCTTATACCCCTTTCACCATCCTAAACAATTCATCTTCTTCTCCATGTTTACAATCCACAAGATTTCCTTCTTCCTTCCAAGAAGAAGTTTCCAATCAGTATTTATAAAATGGAAAAATAAATGACAAACAGAAGGTTCAGTAGAAAAAAACCTCCTGCACTACAGCAGTCAGATGTTTGTGCAACAACTGTGCTTACTTCAAAATAGTCACTACTTCTATAGCCTGCTGGTATCCAACTATACCACCAAAGGTGCTAGACACATCTTCAGTCCAAACAAACTTGGGGAGCGAAGGAGCTGCATACCTTGAACTTCCAAAGCAATGATTTACTTAAAAAAAAAAATTAAAGCCAAACAAAACCAGGATTTATTTTTTTCATATTATTTTGCTATTGTTATTTTTGACTGAGCATGAAACGATTGAGTTTACATGGTCAAGGGCTTGTTTGTGAAAGACAGTTGTATGATGGTGTTGGGCATCGTGTCCATATAAACAGTTAACCTCCCAGGATGCAGGATCTTTGTTGTGTCTGATGAAGGCAGACTTTCATTAGGCCTTTTACCACCAGCTCTTGGAACTCATCCACTTCATGCAAGTAAAAAAACCACAAATATTCCTCTACTTATATCAGTACCAGAAGCTGGAAGCATGGAATGCTTCAGAATGCTTTGAACCCCGTAATTGTCTCTTGTAATAATACATTTTTTACATTCAAACTCGTGAGTTATCAAGGAGAAAGAACGTAGCAACTTGGTTAAAATAAAGAATTAAATTATGGTCATGGAAAAAAAAAGGTACTTTCCACTGTTCTCAAAAGAAAGTGTCTTTGGGAAAGAATGAATCAGAACAGATCTCTGTCCTTCCCTGTATGACATTGTATTGTATTTCATGGACCAAAGGATGGACAGTAGGAAGGTCATGGCTGGATAGACCTGAGATAAAGGTCTTCCATGTCTTGGAAGTATCTGGTGGAGTAACCCCTTCTGTGAAATAGAAAAATAATGTTATTAAGTGTAGGTTTTATATACTGTATCAGGCTACATGAGAGAACAGGTGAATGTTATCCTTACGTGTTGTT
Source organism: Phalacrocorax carbo (assembly GCF_963921805.1). NCBI lineage: Eukaryota > Metazoa > Chordata > Aves > Suliformes > Phalacrocoracidae > Phalacrocorax > Phalacrocorax carbo. The sequence continues at coordinate 7,167,387 of NC_087528.1, forward strand.
CCCCAACCACAGAGCTGTTCTGCGCCTTATCTGTACCTCCATAATTAATGTAGCTCAGGTCCTTGGCCATATTCCCTGCTGTCCCATCTCTTCCCAGCCCTGCCTGACCTCAGCTTTGTACCACACAGCACTAAAATCACTTTTTGCCTTGACTTTGCATCTTATTTCTGTACGGTTCTTAGATCTACATGGGTACCAGGCAACTCTTTTACAGGAAAATACCCAAAGCTATCCAGTTTGGTTGTTTTGATTGATTGTAGATGTGAACACTGTGTGCTGAATAACTGCTTAGTACTTGGCTTTCTTCTTCTGGGACATCTTCCTCCTCCGGATTCTAGATGAGATGTATCATCATTTCATCACCATGATCTTCCCAAAATATATTGCAGAATTAATCTTGAGGGATCATCTAATATTTATACAAATGTATCTCAGGAAAGAGTTTGGCCATGAGAATCTTAATTCGCCCATCACACACTATGGCAAAATGTGTTGCCCTCCTGAGAAAGCCCATAATAAGGAAGTCAGACAGAAAAAACAGCGGTGCAAGGAGTTAAAAACAAAAGATGTCTTTTAAAAGCTAATTCAAGTCATTGGTAGTACCTTCTCATTCGTTTGTACCCCAAATCCACAAAATACATAAGAAAATGAAAAACAAAACCAAAACTTAAACCTAGCAATGTTATAAGAGAATTTACAGTACAATAATTTTATACTAAACCAAAGGATTATTTACATCTGGAAATACATACATGGAAACAGGCTTTTTAAATTTTTTTCTAGATTGATTGATTTGATTATGTTTTCTGGGTTAAGACATCAGTGTTCAAAACAAAATGAGAATCTTTGACCCTTTTGTCTATCAAATTAACTGGAGCAGGGGGTTAGCACTGTACAATACCACGTAGGTGGCCAAAAGGACCGGGCCCCTTTGGTGCTGCACAAACACATCTAATTCTAAATTCTGCTTTGAAGAGCTGACAGCTTCTGATGCCAGTGCAGATCCCAGTGCAGAGTAACTGAGGCCTGTGTTGGGCTTCACGCACGTGACCCCAGATTATCTTTTGAGAGGGAATTGGAAGCAGACACCAACGAATCTGCCTATAGCTAAGGCTGTTCACAAACCTTCGCTCAATTCAGGCCTTGATTTCAAGATGATGCAAGAGGTACTTGGATGTGGGAAGGAGCTGAAGGGTAGCAATGAAGGAACAGAAGAGAGCTATACTGTGATAAGGAGCCTCTTGTCAGCATTTTAACATTTATTTATAATTTTAAGAAGTTGACTAAGGAACCTGGAACTTGTTCCTTGTTCAATCCCATTAAAACTTGATGAGAACTTTGCTTCTTTGTTGTTTCATCCTCGAGCCACGCTTAACGGCCCTTTAGGAAAAGAGTCCCTTGTTTGGCCAAGGGGAAATCCAGGCACTGCCCTTCCACTATCATTTGGGACGTGCCCAGGGAGACCCCGGCCGCTGTGTTCTGGGACGGCTGTTACCCAGGTCTGGATCAGCAGCATCTCCTGTCACTCCATGGCAGAGGATCAGAGCAGACAGGCCTCTTTGATGGAAGGGTGATTTGCCTGATACTCCTCGCTACAGATTAATGGGGAACAAAATCTTTTGTTACCAGGTTGCCTTTGCTATCAAGAGCAGAGTCAGATAAGGCAAAAAAAGAGACCATTTCTGTAACTGTTTTATGTCGAATCTGTCTGTTTCGGCTTTACGGTCTCACATGGTAATAACTCACTGCCACACATTATCGACCCTAATCAGCCTCGGACAGAGCCACACACAGCAAACGCCGAGTGAAGCAAGAAAGTGTGCCAGGCTTTGTAAGAGCAAAAGGAGTTTTCTTTCTCAGAAGCCCAGTAAAAACAAAACTGTACCAGCCCTCAAATCTAGGGAGAGCATAAAGGAAGCTCTTGGAGATAACTTCACACCCCCCTCAAAATCACAGGAGCTGGCTTTCAGCTGATGCTCGGCCGCGCTTGCGGGGTGGGAGCACTCATGGTGGACCGGGGAGAGCAGGGCTTGCAGGGTGCCGCTCCATCGCACCCGCCAGCCAAGGGAAGCAGCGCATTTCACTCCCCTTTGATACTTTCTCTTCCCCAGTCACTCACAGTAGAGCTAGAAAAAAGTGTGGGGAATAGAGAAATACAAAGGCGAGTCACAGTCATATTTCTCTACAAGGATCTTCTCCCTGTGGGAACCTCCAGCGCTGGTTCCTGCTAATACATGACTTCAGCGACTATAGATAGTGGAAGTTTTCTGTGCTTTGCTGCCTCAACAATGGGCTTGGGAACTCATACAACCTTTCATTTCCGTCCTTTTATTTGTAAATTACTTTCCTTTAAGAATACTGCTATTTAATAGATGGGTTATGATGTCAAACTCTTTAATAAGAGCTATGCTTTTTCCTCTGCAGTTTTGTTTTTATTCTAAACAAGATTTTTTTTCCTAAACAGATACAATTTTAAGGAAAAAAAAGCCAAACATGACCAGAAAAGACCTTATTTGTTATGGAAAAATTACAACAAAGATTTTCTGTGGTTTTTTTTCCCTTTGCTCTTCCTGTTGTTGGTAATAAAAGAATTTTTATTGTTCTTCGGTGGTAATCCTAGCTTTATGCTGAAAATCAGAAAGGATTTTTCCCCTCTTTTTTCTTCTCTGTTTTTGGTTTGGTTCTCTGATTTGTAGCCTGAATGGAACTAAACCAAGCATTGAAAAAGCTTGCCACACACGGTCAGAAATGGCACTCCTCCGTCTGAGGCGGCCGGGCGGCGTGCACGCTGATGCTGCTCCGCAAAACGTTAACTCACATCCAAGGACTAGGAGGGCATGAGGAGCCTCCGCGCATATTCTGTGGCACATTCTGGTCTGGGTTATACCGCCCTAAGTACAGAGTAAAATCACAGAGTTTGGAAGATTTAGGCCGGGTTTTCCCTGCACTAAATGAGACCACGAGCAGTGAAGAAGGAAGCGCACACAGCTATCTGGGAGATGCCGCACGGTACGGACACTAAGGATGGCTGAAATTTCTGCACTGACATTTTCCCCCAGATAGAAATAGCCTTTGTGGAAATCTATTTTGGGGAATTAAGCTGTATTTCATTCTATTTTTTTTCCTTTTTCTTCCCTCCTGGTGGTGGTGGTGGTGGTGGAAATCAACAAATGGTTGGAATTTTTGTTTCTGCAAAACTGGAAAATTAAATTTTATTTTTAATATGGAAAATACCAGCAGCTGAAAACTTATAATTTTGAGACTGATTTAACTGATACATTGCCTAAGTAAAATCATGTGCTAATCACGATAACCTTTGTTTTCCTTCTCCCATATAAGCTGTTCTGCCAACATTTATGCAAAAAGTCTAAGCTTGGATCCTTGCCTCCTTTTCAAAGAAAAAAAAATCCCATGCTTAATTAATAAAAACATTACACAAAGACAAACCATCAGCAAAACAAAGTGAAGCAAAACAAGAAAAGGCACTCCTCTCCCCCTCCTGTTAAGAGTGACAATATTCCGGTGGCAGTACGGGAGAGTGAAGGCTTGTGCTCGGTAACGGAGGTGGGACCCGACCGAGCTGTACCCGAGCTGCCCCCGCGCAGGTGCAGGGCTGCTCTGCTCCGTGCCGTGGAGGCCCCCGAGAGCAGTTCCACACAGCCCAAACTCCTGCACAGCGCCCGAATGCCTCCCTGCTCCGTCCGTCATTAGGAGTTCGGAACATGAACCGAGCAACATGAGGGAGATGGATCAGAGCACTGAAAAGTGCTTTTCCACTCGCCTTTACCCTGACATGATAATGCTGAGAGGAAACAATTACAAATAATCTCCCTTTTATTATAACTGAGTCTACAGCTTTTCAACATGACGACTCTGGCAAGACCTGGAGAGACATCAGACTAATAAAACATCCTTAAATATCAGTTTTGAAAGTTAGTTCATTTGCAGCCATACTTTTTTGCCAGAAAGGGAACTTTTTTGCTGCAAATGTTTGTCAATTTTTCAGACGAGTGGAATAACACAGCAGTCCCAAAAAGTCTTCTGGAAGTTATCAATACCCAATTTGCCACTTGAGCCTTCTCATTCACCCTGCAAATGAGCTGTGCAAATATATCCTTTGTGGTGGGAGAACGGCAGAGCCGAATGCACTGCCTGAGCTCTCTGGGAATCGGGGCAGAAAGGCTCAGGCTCTGATGTTTGTCTCCTCCTGCCCCCTTTCCAAGGAAAAACAGGTCTTGGAAATCACAGGGGCTTTGCTGCCTTTGCAAGCAACAACAGCACTGAAAGTAGTGCAAATAATGTTTCCATTGCTCACTATTTCAGATTGAGAGCATATTTTTCTTGGAGCATTCTTAACCTTTGGGATCTTTTCATGTTCTTTAGCCATTGTGTTTGCTTCTTCCTTGTTTTCTTACAGGGAAAGCCGAAACGACTTACAATTAAAATCTTTTTTTAACAGCTTTCTCCTGTTGCTTTGGCAAAACAAATTTTGACCAGTTGGAATGAGGCAGTGCCATTTACTCCCTCCTCAAATAATTTTCCCCTTCTACCAAGAAATCGTGCTCAGTTTGGATCTGGTTGTTTGCTGTGTAAAGAGGGATACCTCTAGGGTCTTAAACAAAACTGGACAGATCTGTACCAGCTGAAAATGTTCATTGTTAAGGCAAGGGACAAATTTATTTTTGCTGGGCCAGATTCTTTCAGCACTGCTTGTTTGTTTGTTTTTAAATTTTGCAGGATCAACTCACGATTCACAGTGGTGCAACTGAGAACAGAATCTGGTTAACTAATTGAAGGTGCTAATGACCAGTCAGGACATAACTGGAGGTAAGCCGGAGCCACAAACTGCTAATGTGATCTGCACTGTAAAATGTGGGAGGATTCATGTTTAGGAGTCTGGTCTTATCCATCCTGGTAACAAAACATGACCGTGACACTCTCACACGAAGGCAGGAGTGCTTCGCTGTCATCTCAGCTCACTGTTATACGCACAGATCGCCTGCAAACTTTGGAGGTTATCCAGCCCAAAGCTTGGGCTCATAACCCACCTCGACTTACAGCCCAGCCTAAGCAGTGACCCCTTTGCAAAGTCAGTTCTAAGGAGACTGCGTCCTCAGCAGCATCTGCCATGACCCACTCTCACCCAAAGACTTCATTTCTATGGTGTAATATCCTTGATTATTTTCCTCAATGAGTACATTTACTCTGAAGATAGACACATAAATCACACCAGCTGAAACCCAAGCAAGCATATGACAGATACGGTATTTTTAAAGGTTAGTTGTTCTTTTTAATGAAAGAAAAGCAAGAGGATGGGGTTGGACTTTTATGATGTGCAAAAGAGGTTGTAACCACAGAAAAATCTGCCTCCAAAAGCCAAATATTATTCATTTTGGTGGAATGCAGTGTTAAAATAGCTCAGCCTTTCAGGAAGAAGCATACTTATGTAAACCATCTAGTTTACTTTCTTTTGAGCAGACAACCTAAAAAAAAATCCTATCTGTATGTAGACATTGAGTATTCCTCATATATGTGTGCATAGACTTACATGTGTCCATGCAGACAGCTGTGATCTACAGCACGCTTAAGAGAAGAGGTTATCACAGAGGAAGTCATAAGTCATGACAATGTACTGGTGCCATTGATTAGGATCAAAAAATCCCAGTGCTCTAACAGGAGCCAATAATGCTCCGCGTGCCAGTCCACCATGCATTTCATTTAATGTTTAAAAAGGGCACAGTAAGAGCTGAAACATCATCCCCCATCCTCTTTCAGAGCCTGAAAACACCTGCCATGCACAATATGTCCGTCAGAACGGATGATCAAAATAGTGGTCTACCTTCAACTTTCAAATGGCGTTTCTTTAATTGACACCTAACTCTGTCAAGTTTCACATGAAGTTCAACAGATACGGCACTGAAGAGCTCAACACTGTCAGTATTTATACTGAGATTTTCAGCTTTCTTGGGATCCTTAAAGGGATTAAGGGTAGGCTTGCATACATTCACCTCAACGATAAATTTATCTCACATTGGTTCCATCTGCTTTTCGCTCCCTGCATATGCAGGACCTTTCCTCCTTTCATGTGGCCCCTATGTTCTTTCAGTACCATCACACAGTTAACATTTATACACACCCACGAACAGCTCAGCTCCTGCAGCCTGATCCCCTGTGCATATTGATGCTGTTGTTTAATTCCCTCCTGCTGCCTATTTCCCCTTCCCAGCCTCAGGATCTTCCAAACTCAACCCACCATCCGTTCCCCCAACGTATTCAATATCAGATTGAAGTTGACGCTTTACCTGGAACTAATTGTAATTTTCTATAATGCTATATAATAACTGCCTTGGCTGCAGTGGGGCGAGCTGAGTGCAAGGGAAGCCGTAAGAGGGTAATTGTGTTCAGATGCTCTAGTTATTGTCCATAAAACCTATAGTACAGGAAGCTGCGTGTGGCTCTCAGGTCTCTAACACATACAGATTATATAGGAAACCTACATTATTGGTTCTTTGCTTCTTTTCCCGTTTAGTTCTCAACACTGTTGGCATTCATTGGGAAATATTGGCCAGTCCTTAAAAAAGCTGTGGGACAAGTCCTGATGGAAGCCAATCCCAGCCACATGAAGGACAAGACAAGCAGCAAAAGCCAGCACCGATTTAACAGGGGCAAATTATGCCTGAACAACCTGATTGCTTTCTACAATTAAATAATTGAGGCTGTGGAAAAGGGCAGATATATAATATGATCCTCTTTCTTGTCTCTACATGGAAATGTGTAATGCTGTTGAAAACCTATTTTGCTTCTGAATCAAATTTTTATGGAAATATATTAACTTAAATTTGTATTTATCACACAGCTTGAATCCTACAAAATACTTCAGATATCTGGGCATGCTACTCCAAACGGGGTCTTTCAGGTCTTTCTTTCACCCAAACCTTCCGGCTCTCCTCTCTTTTCTAGATTAAGGCCCATTTTCAGGACAGTTCCTCTGCAAATGCTTAAGATCCCACATGCAGATTATTAGTGTAAAGATTATAAGCTTTGCTGGATAAGGATGCTCTCATGAATGATTTTGCTGCTGTTCCACCCTGCAGTCAGGCAGCTAGGAAACTGCGCTTTGAAAAGTCAGCAAGAGTAACATGCAGATTAAATATTCATGTTTCTATTTTTCATCCTTTGATTTTTGTCCCATGTAGCTGTAGGGGAAGAAAAAAAAGACTAAAAATATGATCATTTAATTGAAAGTTTAATTTGAGAGTTCAAAAACATTTAAAATAGAGGACAAACTAGTTAGAGTGATTTTTGCATACTTCATGTTGTTAATTTGCATACTTCAGCTTCTCTTCTCCCACCACTCTCTGTCCCCTTCAATTAGATTTATTTTTTTTTAATCCTGCTTAATTTTTGCTGGGACTAGATGAAACGCTGTGGCTGCTTTTCTTGGCCTAAGATAAAGTTATATGTGTGCAGTAAAACTACTCCCTGCTATTATCACCCTAGGAGTTATACACATAAAACCCAGTTTTATCCATGGAATAAAAGAGAATCGGAAATGCTTATAAATTATTATAATTGGTGAAAAAGACTAAATTCAATAGGTGATTTTCTCCACTGTTATAAGTGGAAGTAGAGCCTTTCTACCTCAGTGGAACTATGTTGATTTATACCACTTAAGGATTTCACACACAGTAAGATGGGAAAAACATAAAACACTCAATTGTAATTTTTTTCCTCGGGAGGAAGAAAGGAAAAAAAAAAAAAGCCCTTCCTGACTGTGAAATCCTCTGAGTTTTAAAGGAGAAAGTATGTAATGAACATAGTTGCACAACATTTAGGGTTTGCAAAATGATAGAAAGGCAAAACAGAAGAGAAGGGAAATAATCCAACACAGGTGAGAGATTAGGTTACTTTTATGATTAACCTCATATTACATTACCCTGAAGTATACAGTCATACCCAGAGTTTTCAAGGAATTCTTCAGGATCAAAAAAACCTGGTAGAACTAGCAATATTTAAGATGCTACATTGAAGGTGATTTAAAAGGACCAAAACTCTCACTGAAAGAGTGTATTTCGAAGAGTCACAGAAAAGTCCTAGTGAAAACGAGACTCGCCACACTCCAAAGCAGTCGGTGGGAATGGGTCACTCACCCGTACAATATAGCGACACTAAACCTCTGGTTTGCGTAACTTAGAGGTATCCACAGCACAGGGTATTTAGGTAGTAGAAATGGGGTTCTCTTTTAGTTTTCTGTGGGATCTATACAACATTTAATCAATTACTGAGTCTTCATTGTTGCATGCTTATGAATCACAGAATCCCAGACTGGCGGGGGTTGGAAGGGCCCTCTGGAGCTCACCCCGTCCCACCCCTGCGTGAGCAGGCACCCCCAGAGCAGGGGCACAGGGCCACGTCCAGGCGGGGGGTGAATGTCTCCAGGGAAGGGACCCCACAGCCTCTCTGGGCAGCCTGTGCCCCTGCTCTGGCACCCCCACGGGAAAGGAGTTTTTTCTCATATTGAGAAACATATTCACCTTCCTCATCTGAAATGAATGCTAGATGCAGAAAGACACAGATTCTCCCAACGTCCCCGGTTTCTGCACTGGTTTCTGAAAAGGAGAACCTTTACAAGAGATCAGTTGTGTTTCACATTTTGGCTTGTGCAGCACCCTCTCATCCAGTAGACAGTGGGACGTTAGCAGTTTGATGACGAGAGAAAAAGAGCTTTGATAAACACCAAACCCTGTCATTATCTCATTTTGGTGCACTCTACATTTTTTCCTAAACAAATTCCATGGAAAACTCATGTAGGAAACCATAACTTGCTACGAATGAGAACCCACAGATTTAATTTTTTTTTCCTTTCTTAATATGTGAATGCTGGGATAAAATTACTTGAGAAATATATGGCATGAAAAAGAACAGAGGGATAAAAGAAAAAAATTACCCCAAATCTACCAATGTCTAAACCAATTTTTCTGGGGGAAAAAAGAAGTCCTATCTTAAAGCTCTCCTATGCCACAGTGCCTAACAAAGATCCCTGAAACGGATGTGCTGAAACCACTGCTCATACCAGTGAGCAATTATTTATCATTATTTCTTTCCATTCTTTCATCTGGTCCCAGTGATGATGTTTCTTTATACTGAACATATTTGATAATCATCAAGATACTAATATCATGACAACTTGAAAAATATGACAGTATGGTAAGTAAAGGAATCATTAAGCTGATCTTTGAATCTCCCGACCAAAACACCAAACCTGAAGTTTAAATGAAATCAGTATTATTCATATCAAGTTCACCTTGGGACCTAGAAATGCTGAAGATCAACTTAAAAGCTTTATAGTTGCTATAATGCTTGTGTCATTATATTTTATAGTGTTACTTAGGAGTGACTCAAGCTTGCTCACGTAGCACTAAGTGGGTTCTCTTGTTGATGTGTACCGATTCCCTCCTCTGATGAACTGTTCACCTCTAGTATTAGCCAAGCATAATAGCATGGTGTTTGATACTGTGGAAACACGCGCAAATTACAACCCAACAACCACCACAATGCTGGCCTTACTTCTGTGGAGGGTAACAAATATAGGTCTCTCTTCTTAAGAAAATCAGTGCTTTGTCATTTTTTGGTCTACTGTTGTACAGGATGTCTATCTGGTTGGAAATTGCTCTACGGAAATCATTAGAAAATGCCAATTTTCCATGTTATAATTTCCTGGTAGACGTTTTGCTGAAATGCGTCTGAAGTTCAGGATGACAAACACGGGTAGCAAAGAAGATACCCACTCCAAAACTAGCCAATTACTGGGCCATCTTTTGGCATTCAAAATGCCACACTTAGGCTCTTGCCGTGATCTACCCAATCCCCATCAAGGTACTGGGGATTCTAGGTAGAGCTGGGCTTAGGCTCCTTTCAGAGCTCTCCCAGGGTGGATAATTATTCCTTGGATTTATCCTTATTACATATAGCTCATTGACATGGATTAAAAAAGCATCATTAAGTTCCCTCTGTCATAGGGGAGCAGCAAAGGTTTCACAGACATTTGGTATGTCACGGTGCTTTCCATCCTCGTGACTCCTGTGGCATTCCACCAGCTACAAGCTGTATTCAATGGTGCACCTGGATATACAGTCTAGTTTCCTGCGGGCCCACTAACATGTGGTGTTGTGAGTTGCAAATGACTTCCTCTCCTCACTTCTTTTATGAATTCTTGATATGGTGTCAGAAATAAAACAGCCTTAACTGATGTGATTCTTTGTTGTGGCTAAAGGGTCACTTCAGGAACAGCAGTGAGGAAAATCCCACTCCCTAATGCAATGTAAATCCATGTCTCTAGCAGGATCTAGCATTTTCAGAGTCCACACACAACCTCCTTACTAATTTCATACCAGAAATCCAGGTTGATATGGTTGTTATAAAAGCTCTGGTGCTTCAACAACCACAGCAGTCCCAGGCTCCTTCTCCAACGCTGTTCCTCAATAATTCTGAACTGTGCAGAAGCTGCGAATTCCCATGCAGAGGACAAGGACCGAGCAGGGGCTGTCTCAGTTGTCATCGAACATTGAAATCACACGGCATCATTTCTGTTCCAATCATGAATCTTTCTGGCAAGCGCTATTCTTCAGCTCTGCCATGTTCATGTAACAGGGAGGCAAGCTGAAACATGTTTCATTTGTTATTTAACATTCATTTAAAGAAAAAGGACTTTTCTGTAGAACTGGTTCTGTCTGAATTATTTTTGGTGAGCAATCAGGTTTTTAACTTTTTTCTTGTTGATGTAAAAACAAGTGTCTGTCTCTGAAAAATTGGGAATTTTTATTGGAGACTTTGGGCAAAAGGCAAAAATATTTTGGCCCCAAACCAAAAACTTCAGGCTTTAAATGGCAAACCTCTCATTTTCAGCCAAACAATGAAAACGTTGGTTTTGGCTGGACATTTTTGGTTTTTCAACAGAAGTGATCTTTTTCTCGGTCAAAAATTTTCCATGAGGTGAGGAATAAACATTATGGGTAAAAGCCTGGTCTAACTGGAAGGAAGGAGTGAAGAGAGAGATAAGGGATAAAAACAGATTGTCACAACCATCACGAAGCTACTGTTACCAAGGTCTGTTACAAGCCACTGTACCAATCCGGTAAAGAAACCCTGAAACCTATAGCCTGGTATATTTATAGCATGATTCATGGTCACTGCATGTTCTATAAACAAATTTATGGAACTGTTTTTCTCTCAGTTGCTTCCATTTTTAGAAAATTATCACCAGGACAAGCACTTGCAGACTATTTCTACCTGGACAGAGCTTTCATAGCTGTCCTGATGATCTCAGTTGCTACACAGGCAATAAAAAGTCCCAGGCACTTGCAAGCGACCTTATTAATTCATGAAAATCAGGAGCCCCATGCAGGCATCCGGCAGGCAGAGGAGAAGCCTTGTTACCTCTTCCCCACCTGCCATACACAGTCTGTAGGGAGAAGGGAGTGTGTTTAGACATGGCAAAGCCCTTTCAGACCAAGACGTGAGCCATTCAAGCACCAAATGCGATGCGCAGACTCTCCCATGTAACTCTGCTACCACCTGGGCCCTGCAAATCAGTTACTCTTGAGCATAAATCGCATCCACCTCTGTCGTTGCGACGTGGCGTGTGTCATGCTCAATCCAGGGAGCGTACTGAGCAATCACTGCACAAGGGGTAAGATGGGAAAAGCTGGAGGGTGGGAGGATATGGACCCTCCAGGTTAGCAGAGGGAGAAATGAAGAGATGTTCTGCAGCCAAGAGCTGGCCTGTAGTGAAGCTCTCACTGACAGTACATACCTGGTTTATTTAATTACTTTTTAATTCTCTGCTTAATACTTGGCTCTAAAGAGTGTGTTTCAGCACAGCACAGCACAGCATAAGTGCTGGGATAAAGAGTAAGCTGAGCAATGTCAAGAAAGCAGCATTCCCGAGTTACTTGGGCATGTCCTGCTGTTTTCCTTTACTCTTCTTGTGTCTTCAGGAAATACTCAGTCATTCACCAAACCACTGCTGTCCCATCAAACATGTAAATCTGACTACTTGAGAGCACAGAGGTAAATTCAACTGTGAAGAATTGATGCTTTCACCTCCTGGTTTTTGTGCAGAATCCATGATCAGAGACAATTTTTTAATCGCTGTTATGTTTCCCAAACAGTTCCTAAAGCGGCTTTCAGGACATGACGCAAACCAGCAGTTTAAAACCATAGATCTTTCTAGTTAATCTAAAAGATTAAGCACCTCACAGCCACTGGAGAGTGTTCCTTGGAACTACAGTATTATGGCCTTGAATAAATCTGGGTTTATAATCCTGCTTAGTCTACACTGATCTGGATAAACAGAGACCCATCGTTTGAGTCTGAAGCTCAGAAAAGCATGATTTAGGCAAAGGGAGGAAAATAGGAGCACGTATTTTCAACAGGGACAGGAAGGTGGCATAGGATGTTAAATCACGTTAGGGACAAAGCATAATCCCCAGTTGCCCTTTACAATGATGCTTCACACAGAGTCACCTTACTATTAAAGCCCTGCAGAGAGAAAGAGCCCATCAGCCCCGGGGAGGAAGGTTGCATAGGATGAGGAGGTTGAGCAGGGGAAGCTCAGGCGGCTGTGCTGGAAGTGCTCGCACCCACAGCCAGCCTGGGTACAGCTGCCACCCCCAGGGACCCTGGGAGAGGTCTCATTTGCAGACACAGCAAGGGTCTTCAACATGCACAAATGCTGCTGAGCTCAAGGAACGTGTAGGGCAGCCAAGGCATGCACTTCTCAGGGGAAAAATAAATGATACTTATCTACCCTATCACCTTGGAGAAAGAATCCAGAATGAACAGAAGTAAACATGTACACAAACCGGTTGATTACCAGGAATCCCAGTTTACCTACCAGCACTGAAACATGGGAACATTTATTTCTAGCAGAAATTTCTCATGGGAACTCAGCTACTAACCCAGTGCACCACCCCTGCTGCACTGATAACAGCCTTTAACAACCAACAGCAGTGACTGTTTTCCTGGGTAGCAGTATTTGCCCTCCTTTGCCTTATTAACTTGCCCTTCATTGCAGGCTGCACAGTGGAGAAGACATTGAGTAGACACAACCATGGCATGGTGTTGGGGAGGAGACACGACCTAAAGGATAGAGTACTGGATGTGTAGGGAAGGAGACCTAGACTTTTTTCTTCCATTCGGCCAGTGGGTCATCGGTGTAGCTGAGGCAGCTGGTTTCCCCTTTTCCGTGATCATTTCTGAGACATGTAGTGACCATCATCCTTTTTAAAAAGCTCTCTGATGGAAGGCTGAAGTGCTGTCTGTATTCTGCACCCTCTATTCTACAAGTGCTTCACTTCAGTAAAGTTTTTAGATTCAGCTGCAACCAGCTCAAGTTTAAAGTGCATGAGATCATTCATTACATCACCAGCTTATCTACAGGGTTACTAAAGCACTGACTGAAGAACTGGAAATATTTGTTGCCATCAAGGGTCTTAGGAAATAATTTTTTAGCACTTGTAGAGGGAACGCTTGCCTGTACAAATATTTGTGAATGGTGTGAAATACATTAGAAAGGAATACATCTTTAAATTCAGTATTTCCTGTATTGCTGAAGGAAAATGAATATTGCCTGTATTTCTGAAGACGTGCAGCTAAAACATAAGTTACTAACAATGCACAAATTACTGGGCAAAATCCCTTGTCTATGTTTTGCAGATCATCAGATCAGCGGGTCACAATGGCTTTATATTCTGAAGAAGCTGTGAACAAACAAGTTGGGCACTGGATCTGCATTTGCAAGCAAACATTTTGCAGTTATCCCACAAAGAAAAAAATAATTTGAGTTACAGATCTTTCTAATATATAGCCTTTGTCTATTTTGAATCAATGTGAAACTTTTGGCAGTGAAGAGAGAGACAGACTGGAAGTGTTGAATGTACAAAAGTTAGCTCCTACTCACCCTAAGTGATAATACTAAAATAAGTCTCCCACAAACTTCATGGCACAAGAATTCAGAAACAAGAAAAGGAAGCTTTTAGAAAACAAAGCAACTCATGAAACTCATTACTAGGAGACATAAATTACTGCTGCTGTTATTATTATCTAGTGCCTATAAGCTGCTGTGATGAGTAAGGACTCTTCTTATGCCTCGTACAAATAAAAGGATAAGAGATCACTGTCATCACAAATTTAGTGGATTAAGAAAATTATATGTGCATAATGAGTCTCTAAAAAGAATATTGGCACAATTTTTTTAAGCTAGCTAGAAAACATTGTGTCACAGATGGCTTGAGCTGACCACTAATTAATTTATACTTGGAAAAAAAATCACCCTTCCACGACTTAAATCTCCCTTACATGACTTTTTGTAAGATGCTGGTAGGGTTCGCCTTGAGAAACATAGGAGCAGATCTCCCTGCTGAGCCCAGTGTAATACTGGGAACTACACTGGGGTGCATCAGAAGGCAAGAGAAGAGCAAAGACTTCCAAACTTGTGGGATGTCCACTGGAAAGGAGCATGCTTAAAAGATAATAGCACTGAACGAGTTTCCAGCTTTTCTAGGAGCACTTTCTACAGTGAGCATGTGTTAAGCACAAGTACAAGATCATTCTGTTGTTTTGAAAAAGATGAGATTTAAATAAACAAAACACTATTTTTACCAGTACAGAGTTTGGCTCCCTCTCCCAAAGGAAGAGGCCGTTCTTCCATTTTGTTTAGCAGAAAACAAAAAACCCCAAACCCTTAAAGACCAGTAGATACTAAACCAAACAAAAGCATAAGACCTGACTCCAAGCCAAAGTGAACGTCCTGAGGTCTGTTTTCCTGCAAGGACTTTGCATGCTGTCCTGACTACGCTTCTGATGCCAATAACTTAACACAGGCAAGCGTTCACCTTCGTTTTACTCTTCCAAGTAAGATGTCACCTAGCATGCAAAGGACACATTTCCATGGTAACGTGCTTCTGGAAATTAGCAGTGTCTTGGCGTTTCTGGCTGATAACCCAGATTGCTGTATGTATTGTGATTACCTGAGTATCTTTTTGGCTCACAAAAACTGCCACAGGACCATGATAAGGAAGGAAAGATCCAATTCTGAATGCACTTCTCATTAACCAGAATCTTAGCTGGCACGAGAAACCTAGAGCCAATTTCTGCACTGATATCATCACCGCTATGGCTGCATAAAACTTTGGGATGTAGTTTTCCTTTTATTTTCCTTGCTAAAAATTTCTGTAAAATATATAACAAAAAGTGTCAAATCCGCATTGAAGATCCCTCTTCTTTCTGCCCTGACACTCTTCTCTTTCCATTGCCTTAGATGAAAACTGCGTCACCATTGGTGTTAAAGGAGTGTGATCCAACTTCGGCAAAGGTTACACAAGCCAGTACAATTACTAGAGTCTCCATATTTTCCCAATAACGAATCTCGCTCTAATTCAGAAGATATGCCCTGCCTGGGAAACAATGCGAGGTTGAATGAGGACAGAGCAAAGAATGACATGTCATAAAAGCCTGATGTTCTTGAGTGCCAGCAGAACCGTTCCCTTCTGATGGGTGCTCTTGGGTAGCTAATTTGAGGCGTTTGGAGCATTTGGTAGACAGCTGTTCTGCTCAGAGTGCAATGGCAAGCATTTTCAAGCTAAAACCACAAGAATGAACTGATGATGCCATTTGGAAGCCATGTTCAGAGAACTTACCACCTCTGACTACGTTGCTGGTTTTTAGGAACAGAACACAGCTTTTTACCCTCTCCCTTCCCTGCTGCTTTCCCTTTTGTACTTCCCTAAGCAACCAAACCTTGCCAGAGCTGCTGATACCAGAGGCGATGCAGGCTGGCTCTGAAGGAAGATGGGAAGCAGAGCAGCTTCAGCCATCTTGGGTGGTGCCAGTGGTGGGACAGATGGCGGAAAAAGAGGCCTCATTTTGTGAGCACCTCCTTCTGTGCTAGAGAATCTGCACCTAGCAGCAGTTTAAAAGGATCTTTTATTTCTTCCCGAAGGCACACGCAGCACACAGTATACTCTGCCAGCACATTAATCTGGAGGAACTGGCTTCAGTGAACACTCTCTAGCAGAAGGGGTTAAGAATCAGCAAAGGTTTTCCCGGGGTCAATTGCTCTTGTTAACTGTTAACCTGTTTATTCTTAACTGTTTACTGATCTTCTCCCAATAGTGGATGCAAATCTACCTGAACTGCCACATACCAAGATATTCATTAAACTGAAGAAGAACAAGACTAGTGAAAGAGATGGAAGGAGAGGGCATTTCATTCAAAGGGTAACACATGAGACAGGAGTGTCACTGCAAGGCTCCTTGGGATCAGTCTTTGAACTAATCTGATTCTAAAATTTTCATCAGTGATCTCAAGCATGTTAAAAAGTTGGGGTTGAAATGTGGATGCTGGAGAAGGGAAATACCAATAGGGAAGAATCAAGCAGTTCCAAGGGTCTGAGTAATGACAGAGAGATGGAAATTTACTAACATGTAGTGTCAAAACATGAATGGTAATAGCAAGAATTTTTGCTACATATTCAGAATATAACACATTTAAAAATAGGGAAAAGAGGAAGATGTGGCTATGAACAAAGGAAAAAGATGAATCCACCCCTAGAATATAATGGAGGAGATACTTACAGACAGGAAACTATTACTGTTGTTGTACTATTGTAGATTACCTTTTTTAACTGAAAGACTATGTCTTCTATTTTGTTGTCTTTTTTTTTTTTAAGCTATAATAGTTTCTTCAATATTCCACAAATTTCTCTTTATTTGGTGGAATGGAGAATCAAACATGAAATTTGCACCAGTAAGGGGATGCACCATTAGTTCATTAACTATGGAAACCTCTGAAATGCTCATTGGGAAGGGTAAGAATGCACAACTGACTTCCAAAGAATGTACCATGTTATTTCCTTTTCTACTTTCTTTCTAGTATTTCTAGAATATCTTATAATTGAGTTTCATATTATTAGGTTGATGAATCCCATTTTGCATCTTAACTTTCTTGATTTTTGTCTCTGAATACTTTTGCTGCTTTTCTGTAGTCATTCTCAGTCATTACACTTTTAGAAGCATGTCAAGTTCTTCCAAAAGTTAAGTTTTTGAAGAGAAGAAGGGGAGAACAATTCAACAGAATGATCTAATTCTGTTCCAGACTTACTACATTTATTCTGCTTACTGTTTGAAAAACTGCACCCTGCATACGCCCTGATGGCTGGTACTAGCGCAGCTCTTTAGAGCTCATTCTACACATTTTTCACTCCCTTATTAAAAATAAAAGGGAAACAAACATCGAATGTGATATTCAAAAACAGTCTTTGAATATTGTGCTTGATGTTCTAAGTCGCACTGAATGAAAACACTCACAGACAGGAGAGCATGGCCACACAGACCACATGTAATGGGACCACTTGCCTTCTTCCTCCACCGCCCCCAAACTATGCATGCATTCAGTGCCCCCTATTCTGTTTAATGATCTCTGAAGGCATGCATAGCAACTTCCTTATGATTATTACGTTTCTTTGTGCTGTCGATGTTTCCATCCATTCCTGCACTTGAGACCAAATCCATACTAGAGGGATGCTTAGCATGTGCAGCATGCTGTGCATAGCACACTTGCTTGCCTATTTTTCACTTCCTTTTCACATCATTCTTACAGGCCTTTAAGGACATATCTCTATTCCCGCAGTGCTATTTATGGTTCTGACATCATCCCTCAAGGTGAACAGTACTTTGCTGTAGAGTATTTACTCTTCTATAGTAAATCTGCCTGCTGCTTTCTATAAAAACAGGAAAACAGCTGCAACTTTTATAGGTGAGAATGAAGGTTTCTCCCTCTTCTTAACATCCATTTCATCATGGGGAAGTTAAAAGTGATCTTGGGAGGAGAAACACAAAGCATGAGTGTGGTCTTTCATGGTCAAATTTTATCTGTATTCCTTCAGCTGACGTTAAACAAAATGCATAAAGCCACACCAGATGTTTTTATTATCATTCATTACTTATATGAATGCAATATGGGCAAGCACGATACAGAATACAGAAGAAAAAAGTGGCCTTGGCTCATGGGAGCAGATCTTTCTTTACAAACATCTTGTTAAATAGTTAAGCGTATGCACAATGCCTTTGGTTTAATCACTGTTGAGTGAAACGAAGTCTATAAAGAAATAGTCAAATGAAGAAATAGGCAAGTGGCTGCTGTTACCTGACGTCCAGGCAGACCTGTTCTCATTTATATTGATCCTAAGTTGCCTAATGAGCTTTAAATCGCATTCAACTTGGCCAAAATCTAGGGACCAGTATTTCACATGCAAACCAGGCACCTAACAGGTTCTCATTTTGAAAGGACACATTCAGCTTCCTTTGAGATATCTTGAATATGTATGCTGATAGGAGAAAAAGGAGAAGAGACCTTAGCTTCTGCTCTAACACTTTGGGTAATTTGGGAAGGAGTACCTTATGAATGACACAATTAGATGGGTGTTTGCAGATAACATGTAGCACATGTGAGAGCTCTAACATGCCCGAGAGAGACTAAAGCTTTCTGTGCCAAGTACCACGATGCTGAAGCAGCACACAGCAACTTCATGCTCTCTACAGGCAGTTGCTGAGAGGTTAAAACAGAAATGGTATGGCAGGAAAAAAAAATCCAAACTCAGGGATCTGGAGAAATGATCTGGAAGTGCAAGAGCAATGAGTACAAAACTTCATTAAAAGATAGGAACAGATCACAGGCATTGAGAGTACATTTACTACAGAGGCAGAGGAGGGTCAGGAGGTTTAATAGCTTTCTATTTGCCACTCCAAGAGCCCATTTGGTAGAGAGAGCTTGCAAATACCATGTGAAGAGTAGCTCTGGAGTGCTTTCTAGCACCTGCATCTAATTAGAAACAAAATAAAGTGTAGTTATTCTTAGTTTGTTTTTTTTTTTTCCCTCTTTCATAACTACAATTTTAAAATGTTTCTTGTATTATTCGCACTTGCTTCTGATCTAAACAAAGTGATATCATGTAGTACATAACACATCTTTCGCTCCAACTGCCTCCAGCCCTTTATGCATTTAACACAATGAAACTTTCTGAACAGCTGGAAAGATCTTCTGAATGGCTGGGTGGGTCAGATGGAAGTTGCTGACTAGTATCACCACTGGGATATGTCTTTGTATTGCCATTTTAGGTGATGGATTCTCATGAATGAAACCATTCTGCTCATCAGTGGGAAGCCTTCATGCGCCAATCCATTCAGGTAAGTTTGTATATCTAACATTTACAACTCAGAGCAACATGGAATAAATCCAAGGCCAAACCATGAATCAACATGTTCTGATGCAAAATATCTGCTTGCTTAAAGCTTAAGTGTTCCTAAATGAAGCACTGAAACCAAGTTGTCTTTACCTATCGATTGCGATCTGCAGGTGGTTCTGCCTGCTTGAAGCCGATGCAAAACCTCACAATTCTTGTCCCAAAAGCTGGGTATGATATTTGCCACACTGCATACAGCTCTTCATGTTATCTTGCAGGACTTGAATTTTAGCCCTCTGAGCCTGACTTGATTTCTCCTCATAACACAGATGATACAGTTGTACCAGAGCAGTGCTGAACTCCTCCAGGGTTCCACAGCAACTAGAGGCTTTATTTTGCTAATTGACCGGTCAAACATTATTTCTCGATATTCAAGTAGCTTATCCTCTGAGCCTTCTCCACCAAACTAATGGGAACGTGTGAGTGCAAATCTGTTTAAATAAAGAGAACTTGTGGAAAACTTTCCTAAGGACAATGCTGCCTCTCTTGATCAGTGGATCTTGCTGATGTGTGCAGACTGGATACTGCCACCACAGCTTCCTAAGAACTTTAGAATTTGCTCTCTCCTTTTTTCCACTGTCAACTGGCCAAATATTTAAAACATTTTCCTTTAACAAAGCTGTCCTTGTGGGGGAAAGTCCATTAGTAACAGAGTAGTTGCATCTTGTCAGGACCAGACTTTAATGGCTGTTTGAATTTTAACTATTATTTGCTAACTATTCCTGTTCAGGCCAACTAAGACCATAATAAAAGCCATTAAATACCAAGTATCTGGCCTCAGTGTAGCTGCAGGGTGTAACACTGAGTATGATCTGAATTTATCCACTGCAAAGCAAAGACTTTGACCCTCACAGAATTTTTGGAGATGGAAACTTTTTTTTTCCAGACAGGATTGCCTAGAAGAATAAAAGCACTCTGCCCCAGGGAAGGCCAAGCATAGTATGAAGGTAACACGACACACTGTAATTAATTTTCTTATTTACAGGATGAATGAAGACACTGTAAAATATGTGGCACTGATTTGATAAAATACATGGGACAACACAACCCGGTGTCTGAATCGGTGGAGAAGTACACTGTGTAGAAGGACAGAAAATACAAAGCATTGCCCCACTGAAAGCAGGGGAACTGCCAGTGCTCCTGGATGAACAGGGCAGGTGAGTCAGACTGAACTCTGCATTCTTTTGTCCTTTTCCTCTGATTGCTACTCTCTGAGCACCAGAAAGCCCTCAGAGCACATAAAGCATCGTTCTGTAACCACTGCCCAGTGAGACAGTCAGGATTGGGCAGAAGGAACAGACAGAAGTGATTGGAATGGAAGCAGTTACCCATGGCCAGATGAAGCTCTCAAAGAACACACTAGCAAAGGTCCTCCAGAACATTGTCTGTGGGTCAAAGGAGATGGCTACTGTTCTCTTATCTGCTCAGTAAGGAGAGCACAGACACTCCTCAACCACAACCTTTTCCTGCTGTACCCTGAGACAGGAGGCTGGGATAAGAGGGGAGACATGCTGCCCATCTCCTGAGCCAGGGTCTGAGTGAAGGCACTGCATCACAAATCAAGGGAAAATATAGCAAAACCCCTTGAGAGATTTATCCTCTACTTTCTTAATGGGTTTTCTGCAAAGACCTGGGGACAAAAATTATACTGGCAGAATTTTCACTTACACAACAAACCTGACTCTGAGCCATTTAAGGTGGTTAGAACTAAGAAGTCAAAATCTGTAAAAGCTGAAGAAAGAACAGTTACAGACATGAACCTTAATCTGAAGAATTTGCATCTTTAAATATAGATGTAACAAAGGCAAGTAAAATAGTCGGTGCAAGAAAGGAGAAAAGCAGGAGAAAGGTTAAGATAAATAAAATTTCCTGGTTATTTACTCATGGCCCAATCAAAGTCTATTGAAGAAAACAGAAAGCCTCAGTGGGCTTTGGAATAGGCTGCTAAGACATTTGCACATCTTAAATGGTCGCTGGATATAACCAGTGCACTGAGTCTGGAGTACAGAATGGAGAATTAAAAATAAGCAACACATTAGCTCAAATGGGAGCATAACAGATCTCAAAAAGCAATTTTTCCATGCAAAGCCCTTAACTCACAAAAACAACAACAAAAAAAGACCAGTCCAAAACAAAACCCAGCCCTCACAAGTGATGTTCAAAACAATGCTTGGCTAGAAAGACAAGCTTTACACCATGTTCCAAATGTGAGCAAACTCCACAGCTGGAGACACTAATCTGAACATGTTCACTGCATGAACTGATCACTGCAGGGATCAGGAAGAAATGTGTTTCCCTGAAGAACAATAACGTATTGGCAAGGTGTACCTCAGAAATGTTTCACCTTTTCGAACCAGCGAGTGTTGCTGGTGGCTGGATAGCAGGCCTGGCAGGCCATCATCAGTTGAGGCAGTATCAATGTAATATTGAAGGTGGCCCAGGAAAAATGTTATTTAGCTGAAAGGGTTTTATAAGTCATCCTGTAGAAATAGCTTACTGGAGCTTCACTAACAATGACCCAAAGCTGAGATTCTTACTCGCAATGTTTTGCCCACTATCCTAAGTAAATCACAGCACACATTTTGCATTTAAGTTTCTTAATTAAAAGCTAGCAGCATATGGGGGAGCAAGGTAGAGTTCCCTTCTCTGGATCAGCTTGCTTGTACAGAATTGGCTTTCCCTTTCACTAAAAAGCATAATGCTGTATAAACAGGGCTGAAAAGCCCATACCAACATAGGTTAAGACTTAAACTGCTCGCAGAGTGCTTGGATCATCTCTGTGTTTGAGTGAAATGTGCTAGCTGTCACTCAGGCCCAGGAGAGCATTTAGAAAGCAGCTAATCACAGCTGTCCAGCAGTGGTTTTCACAGAATTATATTACAGTGCCTGAGTTACAAGACTAATTTGCTTCTAAATATGTTCTTTTTTTATTAGAATCAGCTCAAGGGTTTGCATGGTTTCAGTGATGTTTAATGGGGATTAGTTTGAAGTGAAAATGTGTTTTCCATTTGTCTGAGAAAGACACAACAGGGAGCAGAGCCCTGGCGATTACTGAGAGCTTTGGGTGGTTCTGGGAGGCCAAAGGCCGAGTGACTTCAGATTTCAGTGGAGTGTAATAATCCACTAGAAATGCACAGCCTGGTGTGTCTTATTGTGCAAGTATGGGATGGAAATTTTAGTGCATTTCTGACCGGTGGATTATTCAGTGTGTACCATTAATGCAGGTATGACCTGATCTGTAAGCAGTCAGGCAGTATCAGCTGCACCTGGAGCTACCTACAGAACAATCTCCACTCCCATTTTCCCTGTTCCATTAGGATGCAGTACCTTATTCAGTTTAACAAGAGACTAACTACAGGATAGCAAATAATATAGCTGGTAAAGCTTATTCCCTCATTCATGGATAATGAGTTAGTAATTTTGCCCACTTCAGGATATTTATCCAGTTAATTGGTGGCACAAAGAATTGCTATTTCAGGGCTCAAAGAGGCTACACTGTTATGGTGGGCTGACCCTGGCTGGTCACCAGGTGCCCACCAAAGCCACCCTATCACTCCCTTCCTCAGCTGGGCAGTGGAGAGAAAATATAATGAAAGGCTTGTGGGTTGAGATAAGGACAGGGAGATCACCCAGCAGTTACCATTATGGGCAAAACAGACTCGACTTGGGGAAATTAGCTTAATTTATTACCAACCAGATCACAGTAGGGTAATGAAATTACCCTAAAACCAAATCTTAAGAACACCTTCCCCCCACCCCTCCCTTCTTCCCAGGCTCAACTTCACTCCTGATTTTCTCTCCCTCCTCCCCGTCAGTGACACAGGGGGATGGGGAATGGGGGTTGCAGTCAGTCCCTCACACACTGTCTGTGCCACTCCTTCTTCCTCAGAGGAAGGACTCCTCACACTCTTCCCTTGTCCAGCCTAGTCTCTCTCACCAGAGACTCCACAAACTTCCCCAATGTGAGTCCTTCCCACAGGCTACAGCTCTTCACAAACTGCTCCAGTGTGTGTCCCCTCCGCAGGCTGCAGTCCTTCAGGGACAGGCTGCTCCAGCGTGGGTCCCCCGCAGGGCCACAAGTCCTGCCAGCAAGCCTGCTCCAGCATGGGCTCCTCTCCCCACTGGGGAAGCCCCATTGTGGGCTTCCCACAGGGTCACAGCCTCCTTCAGGCATAGACATCACTGGGCTGCAGGTGGGTATCTGCTCCACCATTAACCTCCACGGGCTGCAGGTGGGTATCTGCTCCACTGTTAACCTCCACGGGCTGCAGGTGGGTATCTGCTCCACCATTAACCTCCATGGGCTGCAGGTGGGTATCTGCTCCACTGTTAACCTCCATGGGCTGCAGGTGGGTATCTGCTCCACCATTAACCTCCATGGGCTGCAGGTGGGTATCTGCTCCACTGTTAACCTCCACGGGCTGCAGGTGGGTATCTGCTCCACTGTTAACCTCCACGGGCTACAGGGGACAGCCTGTCTCACCATGGTCTTCACCACAGGCTGCAGGGAAATCTGTGCTCTGGTGCCTGGAGCACCTCCTGCTCCTCCTCATTTACTGACCTTGGTGTCTGCAGGGCTGTTCCTCTCACATCTTCTCACCCCACTCTCCAGTTGCATCTGTGCAGGTTTTTTTTGCCCCCTTCTTAACTATGTTATCCCAGAGGCACTACCACTCTCGCTGACAGGCTCGGCCTCAGCCAGCGGCGGGTGCCTGTTGGAGCCCGCTGGCACGGGCTCTGTTGGACATGGGAATATTCTAGCAACTTCTCACAGCAGCCACCCCTGCAGCCCCCCTGCTACCAAAACCTTGCCATGCAAACCCAATACAGCTGTGCATTGTTCTTCTATTCAGTGGTGTCTGTGACATATGGTAGACTTAAATCTTTGTACTTATTAAATGACTTGCCAACATAAGAACATACTGGCTTGTTTTATATTACTTATTTTATTTATTCACTTATATTTGGTTGTTAAACCAAATATTTTCCCTGCTGCAGAGCACTGCTCTCTGCGGGTTGCTGGAGGTACATGGAGGATGCTTAGCAGCCCAGTGTTTCTGCCTGCATCCATCCTGAATACCAGCTCCAGACGCCGGCACCCTGACTGACATCTCAAACACATCTAATGTCACAGAGCCATTCCTGCATGCCAGACTTGATTCTTTCTGGAGAACCTTCCCACCATGACTGCCTAACACTGCATTGTCCTGAGAGAAAGGCTTTGCATCTACTG
Organism: Phalacrocorax carbo; assembly: GCF_963921805.1. NCBI lineage: Eukaryota > Metazoa > Chordata > Aves > Suliformes > Phalacrocoracidae > Phalacrocorax > Phalacrocorax carbo. The sequence goes on from NC_087528.1 coordinate 7,191,920, forward strand.
GGGGATGATGCAGTATCCCCAGGATCCTTAACCATCCCTTGGGTTTTTGCATTTGGAGAGCCAGATTACTTTATCCGTGGTGAGAGGTATACAATAATACTGTTTCTATTGGTTTTTTTCCTTCATTCCAACTATTTGCTAGCTGCATTTCTTAGGATAGATTTGAATGCTGTTAGTGACCTTGTGAAAACACCATCTTCATTATTAAAACCAGGTCATAAATACCCCTGGGCACAATGAAATGCCTCACCTGCAATTCTTCAAATAGTTTCCACTGCTGTTAATTCTTTTAGGTGTATGAGGCCTCACACATGTCTACGCACTAAATAGATATCATCTGGAGGTAGCTGAATATAACATTTTTGGCATCAAACAGCCTGTATATAGAACACCTAGAAGTATTATTTGTGGATTTATCAATGTACCAAATTCTTGATTTCCTGGGATAGCTCATCTGGAGGGAAGAAACGCAGCTTTGAACAGGAAACTGAACTTTACCAAAGTTCATTGGTGTTGGAGGTCAAGCTTTAGTTCAGCTCATTACAGAGACAGATGTTAAATTCAGATTAGGAGTTACATTTTGGGAAAGTTTTAAGAGGTTTTGGGATCTGTGGTTTTGGCCTAATGCACTCTTTAATCAAAAACGACATCCCTGGGCAACAGTCTTCAGCTCTCTCGTACCTCTCAGAAATATGCATTCAAGGCGGACAGAAGCTATTTCAATCTCAGTGAGGAAACTCAGGTCATGCTTATTCCCATAATACAGTTGAATAATCTCCAGTTCACAAGAAAACTGTTTTCCCCACCCACATTTCATTTCTTGCCTCTGGCTTTTACAACCTTGTGGGTGTGTTCTGTTTTGATAAGAAAAACAGTTTGATTATGATTGTCAAGTCAAACACATTTGGTTCAAAAAAAAAATTTAAATGAGGACTTTTCCAGTTTGCCAGTCATGACTTCTACTCAAGTGGCAGTTACTATAAATGATATGTTATAAATATGCTCTTTCAGACAATATTTTGTTTGGGGTTGTTTTTAATTACTTTTATTAGAAACACAATGACTAAACTGATGTTAAATATAGAAAACAGCTTCTTCAAGCCTGCAAGAAATTCTTGCACACTCATTCAGTTATCCATGTTTTGGGTTTTGTATCCTCCACTTAAAGGTCTGAAAAAGTCCTAATATACCCTTTATGTGAAACATGTGGATATCAAGCCTGGCCTGTAGAAATACTTCATCAGGTATCCCTGAGAAATGTGACTCTCTGCAGTCTCACCTACTGAAATTTTCTGGCCTGGGAAAGGTGCCTGAACTCTTTGCAGGGAGAGCCAGGAATTAACTACAGTGAAAGGCACTAAAAGGGGAACCGTTGCAGAAAGCCAGCTTGTGAAGAAGTGGCAGCACTGCCTCGGTGCTGTGCTGTCCTCCAACCACCTGCCAGTCAGAGGAAAGTTACTGGGCTGCGCTATACCCTTGTTTAAAAAAAACATAAAACCTTTAGATAACAGTCAATTTACAAGATCATATTACAGGCACAGTTAAAAAACTGATTATCATGATGTATTATGTAAACAGCATTTATGAATACTTACAAAAATGAATTTAGTTACTCAATGTTACCTTTTCAAAGCAGGTAAATATAATTTGCATTTTTATATGTAGGTGAACACCACGCTTGGTCACAATCATGTGAAACCTGGAACTGACCCCAGGCTTCAGGCCTGCTTTTTCAGTCTAACCTTACTCTGTACAGAAAAGGAATTTACTAATATATAGCATTTTCCATCCACTATATATGCCAAAGAATTAGAAAAACAAGCTAAAAGAATGCAAGTGAAAGAAAAAGGAAATATCTCAACCATTATTTGTAAAGAGATGGGAGTTCTTGGTAATATACAAAAATAGTATTGTCAGATTGGACAGCATTCAGAAGTGACCAGCAATAATGATTTTAAGCTGGAGACCCTAATTCATAAAAGTAAAATAGTATTAGTTTGCACACCTTCTTTTACCAAATATAACATCAGCACTGGAAATGGGTAGCTTTGTGTGGTATATGACACACAGCTATAACTAATGGGATGAAGTCAAGGAAACTAATGCCCTGGATAGCACACAAAACTCTGAAACTGCTATTTTTCAGGCTGCAACAGTCTGCAAAGAGCATGACAGAGGCCACATCTCTCGGAACATTTGGAACTAGCTTAACCAAAGCACCAGAAACTGCAGCAGAGAACAGTGCTGGCTTGGCAGGGGAGCCGACAGGATTAGCAAAGAGGTCTTTCCTAGGGCTGGCAAGGGGCTGTTGCAGGGGTTCAGAGCTATTTCTGTCTTTTACGATAACTATTTGATGAACAACTCTATTATTTCCCAGTTGTCAATGAAAAAGAGGAAAGAGTTTCCTGCAGAGTAAAATCTTTCCTCCAAGGTGAAGAATCAATCAGAGACAAATACCAATGTCACATTCCAGCGCTTCACTCCTTATTGTGCTTGGCATGTCGCTTCCTCCGTCCTACACTGCAATTGGTCCATACCAGGACAGAACCAGCCTGTTCTGTCTAATAAAATTTTATTGCGTTGCTTTCAAAATAACAATTCCTATACTGGCACTTTGAAAGCCAGGAAGGCACACAAGCAAGAAGAAAACATGCCTACAACTCATTAAGGCTACTAGAATAGTTGCATGACAGGATCTGACAATGCAGCACAGTTTGTCATTCCAGTTTCGTTCCACTAATTGTTCTTTTTTTTTTTTTAATAAGAACTATCGCCCTAAAATAGACTGTTTCCGTAAGAAAGTACAAAGATGAAATTGGAAATAAAAATCATTACATTTTATTATCTGTACAGTCATGCCAACTTTTTTTTTTTCCAATGACCTCCTCAAATCCTTTTTTCTGTCGGTTGTGCTCTCTTAAATCCTGCTGGAAAGCAAGGGAAGGGACGAAGGCAAGCGGTCAAGCCACCATGTTCTCTGGCGTTACAATAATGACAAGCTGAGCGTATTCCGAGTTGTCATTAATTCCTACTCAGGTTCAGCCCCTGCAAAAACCCCTCTGTCACTGACGGTGCACTGCTTGCTCTGCACCTCTTCACTCCTTGACTTCTGAACCTGAAGAAAATCTGTCAGAACCTGGGCAGGAATTTCCTTTGCCTCAGGATGCTGGAGCTTCCCACAATGGCTCCCGCTCTGGTTCCAGAAGCAAAGTGGTTTCTGAAGAGGCTCGGTGGCCTCACACAGGTGTCCTTGATCCCAACACGCAGACTGCCCAGGCACTGCCAGCACAAGTCTGCCACCTTCTTTCAGTTTTATACTTCTCCAACAAGTAGGCCCTGCCACGGGGAAAGCTACGTTTTAAAGAACTCAAAGCCTCCTGCTTTTGGCCCCTGCCTGAACTCTGCATCGCCCTGAACATGGGCTGGAGGCGACCGTGCAGCCCTCTCGCTAATGGAGGCGACGACGGCACCCAGATGGCTCCCAGCTGCTACCTCAGGCCTCGCTTTGAAGCCCCGTCAGGCTGTCTGAGGGCTGCTCTGCCTCTCACACACCCTTTGCCTTCCCTGTTCCTGTGAACTCTTCCCCTGCCTTCCCTTGGCGCTGCCAGAGGCTCCCGCCGCCCCGCCGCAGCCCTCCCTGGGCCCCCGACGCCCCTCAGGGGGAGCCCGCCGGCCCCGCCATTTACAGCCACTGTCGCGTTATGGCGGCGTTGCAATGGGGACGCGGGATGGCAGAGCGGGCCGGGGGGCAGCGGTGGCCCGAGGCGGGGGCTCAGGGCTTGACCAGGAGGGGAAGGAGGCTGTTGGTGAGGGAGGTGAGCGCTGGGGCACGGTGTGGGACGGTGTTGTCACAGTAGAGAATGACAGGGTGTAAAATACAAAATAACTGAATCCCTCCTGTGGCCCCACAAGGGGATCATCGGGGTCTGGGCCTTTCCTGAGGGACACCAGCCTGCCTGAAGAGCCTGTGCCCACCAGCAAGCTGTGCCGTGCCTTCCTCAGCCTGAACGGGTCTGGGTCCCTTTCAGAAAGCATTCACAGAAAACAATTACATTTCTCCTTCTGGTGTTTTACTGTATTTTTTTATTTGCCATGGTTCCTATCACAGTAGGCTCCAGTGCTACCCCTTCCAGAGCGCCCAGATTTCCTTTCTCAACACTATGTTCCAGTCCAGGAGAGGCATTCTGGCCCAGCCCAGAAACACAGAAGGGTATGTGCAAGCTCCCACAAAACACTGGGACCTGCATGAGAGTAGTACTGTGCATCAGAAGGGTCTGCCCTTTTATCCTAGGAATGCTGCAAAGCAAAGGAAGTAAGTGATTATATTTTCCAGGCTTATTACTTCACTTAAAAATAATAAAAAACTACTTTCTGATCTCCCTTTCTCTCACAGCCTTGAAAGCCCAAGGAGAGGTCTGTGTCTGAGAATGGGAGAAAGTGTTTCTAAGATGGTTGCAAATGAACTCTTTAATATGGAAAAAAAAGGGGCACACATCTCCACTCAATTTCCTCTGTTTCAGCAAAATAAGTCCATCCTTCTCTTGTTATATCCTGCAACAATGGAGATAGCAGCCTATAATTTCTTCTTCTGTCCTTCTGCTAGGTAAGTGGGAAGGAACCTAACATGTCCTTGCCTCTTGCACAGGTTGATGAGGCAGAGTCACCCACATAAAGTTAAGAGCAATTCCAGCCTGTATAAGTCCCTTTAGCAACAACCAGCCCAGAAGGGCTTGAAAAAAGGGTGGGTCATTGCCAGGCACAGCCCATTACACACACTTAAAGGTTGGCGCATAGTCAGTGCACATTGATCCTCAAGGCACAAGCTCCTATTTAGGCCATGCCTCTCTACAGCATCTCTACTCGCAGACCGTGACAAACAAGCACCATCAGGCGGTGGTATTGACTGCTTTTGTACTGTCTCATTCTGCGCACACTTTTTTTGCCTGTCTTATTCTGCTAATGCTGAAAAGAATTCAATTTTAAAAGGGAAAAAATGGAAAAGAAAAGCATAGTGCCACTGAGTCCTAAGAGTGCTATTGAGTCCCTAACTCATTCCCCAGCTGTTTGGTCCAAGGCACTGGAGAGTTATAAATAGCTGGAAGCAAGAGTGCAGAACAGTGGTATATACATTTTGTAAATGGAGCTCTGAGCAATGTCCTTGTTTCAGGACCAGTGAAGTCAATAATGGCCTAGAATCTACCTCCACGTGCAGGTTATTATAACATGGAATAATAATAAAAGTGTTCCTGGATTTTCACAAGTTCAAGCCATAAAGAGGAGGGAAATTATATATTTACCCTGCCTTGCAGTCACTTTTTGTAGCTTTTATTGTAACTTTTCTCAGAGAAGAGAAGGAAGGAGCAAGGTTGGCCATCTCTTGGTAAAGAAGAAAAAGGAGAAGGGGAAAAGAGAGACACAAAAGACTTGAGTCTAATTTCAGTTCTGTTGACATCTTTCAGGCTTAACAGTGCTGCAGTCAGTAGTAATACTCATGTAAGCAAGCTGGTATCTGTTCCACTGGCTTCCAATTATAGACAGCTTTGCAAATAAAGGAATCAGTGACAAAAGCAATGTTGATTATCATGCGTTATTTGCCAGTGCAAGCAAAGTTTCTCCATTATTACCAAGGAGGATTACTGTTAGTCATTCTGTCAGAAAATTGGAAACATGCACAATAGTTAGCAGAAAATGTTAGGAATATTATGGTCTAGAAAAAAAAAATAATGGGGCCTTATGTAGTATGTGACGGGGTACGAGGATTTATACATACATCTCCTGCTATTCTGTTGAGGACTGTCACAATAGGAGTCTCTTAAAACCAAGATTTGTGTATGTGTAAGTAAAACAAATCAGATAATTGAAATTTTCCAGTTGGATTGTGTTTTGCTTGATTTTTTTTTTTGAGTGAAGTAGAATTATACTGATTGAAGTCATTTGTTGTCTCTGCGCCCCAGTTTGCTATCCATACAATGGAACTAAGTATTCTTACTACAGGATGGAATACGTGGAGTTGTGGGACTGTAAGATATTTTGTTAAACAAAAGCTAAATCCCTCCTAGGGAACAGATATTTTCTGAGCCTACCTTGAAGTAGATGACAGATGACATCTTCCATCTGATGGATGACAGATGCTCTGTCGTTGGTGCAACTAACCCCGTCAAGGCACTGACAAGAGTATTTGACCAGGAGCTGCTGTAAGATGGTCATGGAACTGTTTGAACAGCCAGAGTAACTCCTACAGCAGGTGATTGCCTTCGCTCCTATTGACTTCTAAGGAGCTTTTGACTGGTAATTTGGAGGTGCAGACAATGCTAGTGACAACTGAAGTAAAGAAGATAGTAAGTAGAAAAAGAAGGACTCTCTGAACAAATCAAGGCTAAAAAGAAATGCAACATGCTACAGTCACCAGGCAGGGCAAACTGTGATTGGTTCAAAGCAGGAAGACCCGAGGCAAAAAAGACGGTACACGTGCAGCTGCTTCAGTTCCAAGTGGTGTGCTTTGCACATGCTACTGAAGCTCCAGCTTGTGTGACGGGAACGTTCATCTGCAGGCAAAGAGGATGTTGTATTATCTACTCCAAGATGATCTTGTTTGCATTTTTATCTTGCGTGTGTTGTCATCTCCTGCTTTGTAGTGCTACAGGCTTGTCTTTGCTACAAGCATGAGGCTGCACTCAGCAGCGTGTGGTAATTAAGCCCTTTGAGGGTCATGCATATTTTAATTATTACTTGTTTTATTGTCCAAAGTTTGCCCACATGAGATGCAGTCTTGCATTCCATGCGGGACTGAAATAAGGGTCAACACATTCCTTCAGAACCCCAAATATTAAACAGACATTAATTTGTTTTGAGCTTTGCACATTTTAGATGAGCATAAATCAAGATGTATAATGGTGAAAAAATTTCCTCCATATGCTGGAAAGTTGAACTGAGACACTAACTCTAAGTGACAAAAAGTGGTGGCTGCAACAGAAAATGATTAAATGATTTGTTTAGCATTTATGTAATGTATGAATGCACCTTGTCTGTGTTAAAGCAAAGTAATGATTGGTTTTCCACCAGCAAGGGCTGTGAATTTTATCTGTATTCCCTTTTGGGATTCTGAAGCTCTCAGGTTCCAGCTTACACAACAGCAAAGTCTAAATGCAGACCAGTTTTTCATCCATGAAATGGAAGTTAAATAACGCTTGACTAAAGTAGACAAAACAAGAAGATACGTAGACTAACTGGAAACATCAAGATTTGAAAATTACCTGATAGGAAAAAGGAGGGGAGGGGGATCAAAGACGTCCCAGGGAATGAAAAATTCCTTCACAGTGCTTCCTGTTCTCTCTGTTATGTTAACCAAGGTAGGATTAGGTTTCAGCTGCCAAAAGAAATAACATTTGTAGATTTTTTTTGGTCTGGGGAAGTGGGATAGAAAGATTTAAGACAGCTTTTTCCAAACTATTTGCTTTTTGTCAAGCAGTCAAGTCTAGTTATTGTTATTAATTTGTATTACAGAACTACCAAACTGAAACTGGATTTCCATTGTATTAGGTGCTGTACAAATATCCAGTCAGAGACTGGTCTTACCTCAAAGAGCCTGTAGTCTAAATAGACCAGACAGACAAAGGGCATTTTGCCCTAAATTGTATAGCTGCTCAGCAGTTCAGCTAGGAGTTATCTCTACTGAGTCATAGCATAGTACCTCAGCTACTGGAGTACAGTACTGGAGAACAGAGCTGTCGTTAAAAGAAATGAGCCTGCCTTCTTGTATCCAAACACAAGATAATGTGAGATTGATTCAGCAAAGCCAAGATTAATGTGAGTTAGCATAACTGACTCCCGTTGATGGCTGGCTGTGTGAGCTGGAGAAACCTCATACCACCTTGCACCAGTTCACTTCTCTGCTTAGACCTTACGGTTTGCTGTTGGTTTGGTTTTGTAACAGGTTCATTTCATATATATCAGGTTCAGAAATGGACAGGGTCTCTGTGCAGGGATTGCATTCCGGTCTGCTCCAGACCTTGCATGGTACAGAGCCGTGCCTAGACATTCAGACAGCCTAAATTCATCTTTAAGTGCCTAAATACATCTTCAGGTGCCTAAATGAACAGCCTGAATGTAATGTCATGAAAAGTGAAAAGCAGTAGCTAGTACATTTTCGGAAAGGTCTTGAAGCAGCAGAGCAGGGAGCAGGGATGAAGGCTGCACTCCACCCTAGTTCTCACCTTTTTCCAGGTATCTGCCTAGCAGGAGCTGACAGGTAATGCTACCTGCTCTGTGACTATGCTAGAAAAGGAGATTGCACTTCTTGTGTAGACTGGAAGTCCCTATCTTAGCCTCATGCTTACACAGAAACAAAAGACTTTCTGTAGAAAAAGAAACCTGAATAAATAAAATAGAATGGAAGTATAAACTTGAACCTGTTTATTCTAAAGTTGTTTATCAGTGGGCAATTCCAAATCTAATCCCATGTGTAAATATTTGAAGTACCATTTGAATTGTGAAGGTTTTTTCTTACATGGGAGAATTTCCTCCTTGTTTTTAAATCCTAGCCTAGATATGCACAGGTGATTTCAGCTTTCTGCTGTGTGTCTGAGCTGCAGGCAGGGAAGTAGCTGAGCAAGCAGCAGATTGGCTGTCACCTGTTTCTCAAGATGCCAGAAGTTAGCATAGCAGACCCTCTGAGTTTGCTCACAAGGACAGACTGGAGTTAATGTTTAACTTGAGTCGTTGGAGTCTATGGCTTGTACCTTTCTTTATTATTAACCCAACCCCTGTTTTTCTTTACAGTTGCACAGCTGCTGGCACACAAGAAACAAAGGACCCTTGAAATAACTTCCTCATGGAGGCATGAGCAAAGGTAAAGTACCTTTCATATTGTTTCCATACCTATACACGGGGAAGCAGTTCCACATTTCTGTGTTCTGCAATGCATTTGTTAGGGCAGAACAACCTGTCAATAGCAAGCATTGTTCAATTGTGACTTTTTAAAACTAAATCACTAGATACATCCAGCTAATTTCGTTCTAATTTGACACAAATTGAAAAAGTATCTATATATGTAGTATAAGAGTATGAAGGGTGAGTTTGTCCAGACATTCACATATTCATGGGTACACACACAGTGCTTTCCATCGCTCTTTTCTTCACACCAATGCCCTTATCTTTGTAACTATTGTTTTCCTCCTATTTGTTTTCTGTACTGCTCAAATCTGAAAAGGCCTGCCTCTCCTCCTTGCGGGGGGGCATGACTGCACTGTGAAGGCCTGAATTTACATCAGTCCTTTCACTAAGCTCACATGAACCAGCTGTACCATTTGTTTTGCACTCATCCTGCGCCCTTGATTTTTTTTCTCTGTTCTTGAGTAAGCTGTGAATTCTAGGAGGAAGCTTCTTGGTGAGGCAGGCACCCATCTGCACGGTACAGAGATGACTAGGACACTTGTACCACGGTTGTTCTGGTTACTATGCCAATGCAGTGTGAATACTTGTTTTAAAATAATGTTAAGTACCTGCATATGCTATGTGGTGCCTCAAAAATGGTTTGCAGAGAGAAGGATTCACTTGCTCAAATCTTTTTTTTCTTTATTTGCTGTGACATAAATTCACATGGAAAACAATATAACTGAAATTTAGCCAAAGCAATGCATCAAAGGAAATTTGAAGATCGAGTGGAAGTTAAAACAAGTACTTAAAGACATTCAAAAAGTAGCTGTTCATTGTGTGTATTGTTGCATATTAGATAAATATTACACATTTTTAGAAACAATAACATTTTAATGGAAATCAGTTTTACAAACTTCAGTGAAAGAACCAAATTGTTCCTGTTTCCAGCTGCTCAGAATGCCATTTTACTCCATGAGTAAATCCCGTCAGTCAGGTGTGATCTCCATCTAAGCAGACAACATCTCAGCCCCAATATATTCTTGAAGAAGGCCCAGGTGCAACCTCCTCTCCGTACTTCTGTGTGTGCTTGTGAGGGTGAGCATGTCCAAAACTATTGAGTGCTGCTGGAGAGATTTCTAAAGGCACCGCAGCTGCCCTGTTTGCCTTTCGAGTTATATTACAGCGGCATTTGCAACGTGTATTTGCTGCCCTCAGAGTAAAGCAGTTCCTTAACAATATCTTTGAGTGTCATTGGCAGTCAAAGTATTTGGCCTGTAAATACTTAGGAATCTGAGCAAAGGTTTGCAGGCACATTATGAGATGTGAAAGCAGCATGATCACTAAGCGGTGTGAAGGCACACCATCTTCATAGTTCCTTAAAAGAAACTATAACTATCTGTCTGGGAGTAGTTCACACATCTCTGATCCTTGTAAGCCTATTAGATTAGGAAAAAGACTCTGCTATTCTGTGTTTTGATCAGTTTATTTAGCCCTAAAGATTGTTGGCACCATAAGCAAGGGATGATGCAGAGATGATAATGTGGCTAACAGATATTTCCAAAACATCTATCACATATAGCTAAATTCTGTCACTTTACTCCCACTGAAGAACACTGAAATGAATGAGAGTATTGGTGGAATAAATTAGTCTGCATTGGACGGATGTCATAACACAGGCCCAAGTGACTATGAAAATCTGAATCATAAGATAGAAAAAGTAAATGAGAAGTTGCATGAATTTCAAGAGACTGGCATCTTGGCTGTGAAGTAAGTGGGAAGTCAGTTGTGAAGCTTTGAACCTGTTTCTGCAACGGCTGAATTCAGATTTTGCAATCCACTCTAAGATTAAGAGATAAACAAGCAAAGAAAACACAACAAAACACAAACCCGTTCTCTAAAAGAATGGGAGAATTGGCAAGTTGATAAAGAACCTTGTGTCTGTTCAAAGGTGACCTAGGTCAGCAGAGGATGAATTTGCCTTCTTTTTTTGTCAGAAGTTTAATGTTTGTTAAGGGTCCATGGATTTCTCCATTTCCTGAGCACTTTTTTTTCTAATCTGGCAATTCTACAAAGCGTATGTTGGACTTTAAACGTATTTGCCTAGCTTGTTCTGGGTGCTACGAAATGCAAATAAAGACGCTGGCATCAAAAGGGGATGGAGTGCTTTGAAGATGAAGGGCTTGACAAGGAGCCAAGGAGCCAGTGGACCAGTGAGAACTGGAATTCTCATAGGACTCAAAGGACACTACGCCTGTTGGTGAAAGCAAATACACATCAGAAGGGAACCAGGGAAGATCCTCATTGCTTTGTCGTGACTAATTGCTTAGGCCGGTAGAGCTACCTCAACTCAGCTTCAGAACTGAAGTGGTTAAAATAAAAAGTGGATCAGGAACTTACTTGAGGGCTGTTCCAGAGGAGAAAGGGTAAATGGGAAGTGGCTAAATTTGATATTGCCTGTATTAAAAGCAGACAAGCTTCTTGTGCCTGAGTTAACTTTTGTCTCTGCTGGTGTGACAGAGCCAGCAGCAAGAATCGCAGCCCAGCAAGACTTTGAGCCCTGTAGTGTTTTTGGTTCATTCGTTGGTTGCCATTTAGTTTTGTGGTTTTGGTTGGCTTTGTTTTGGTTGGTTGGTTTTATGGTTGGTTGGTTTGTTGTTGTGAGGGTTTTTTTGTTTGCTTGTTTTGCTTTTTAGTGTAATACTAGGAGCCAGTTCCAGAAACATTCTGGTGACACTAAAGGATAGGATAGGATCGTAGGATACACCTTATCATGCTTCAGAGACATACAAACAGCAGAAAAGCATCCTACTCCAGCACCACTGCCCCATCCAGGCTCAGTGGCATTATTCTGACAATAAATAGATTAGACTTCCCTGAGGAAAAAAGTGCAAAGCAGTAACTGCTTTTTGTGCCTCACTCCAGCTCTTAACCTGCTTCTCATCTCCTGCCTAACTCCGCAGCCGGAGACTCAGTTGGCTAGCAGCAATGCGCGGTGTCAAGTGTTAAAATGCAGTGGCAATCACAGAAATAACTATAACACTATCCCATGATACAATCAGGGTTTCTTTTTCAGAATCTAATGATGTTAAAATAAATGGACTTATGTTGCTTTTCATTTTTTTAAGTCAGTAAATTCCAAAAGAGGATTTGCCCCATTTCTACAATGTGCTTAAGGACTTACAGCGCACGATCAAATGCAGATTTATTAGGGGCATGAAGGGTTGGCATACGGCATTCTCTGCTTAAAGCTGCTCAGTGCCTTTTCATTCTGGTCAAGGAGGATTTTTTTCAACTTAATCATTATTCATGAGACCATATGTGGCCTTGCATTTTCCAGAGCTTTTTTTTGTATTGCACAGAAAAAGTGATGAACACTCTTTACTATAAACACCAAGGAATATTGGTGTTATGGATGGGACCTAGAAAGCGTGCATCGGAGAATATATCACACAAATGTCTCTAGTGGAAGGGTCTTCCTTCTTTTTATTGACACGGTCAGTGAGAATACTTCCAGTGACTTCAGTGGATGTTAGATCAAATCACAATGTCTCTCTAACTCTCCCCCTCTGCTGGCAATTCTGTTCTTGCTGTGCTGTCAGGGCTGCATGGGATCTCTGAGCTTTGCAAAAAGATCTTTTAAGAAGTCACATAGTAGCATTCCTCATTTGAGTCAAAGCATGAAGCACCTAAGAAAACTCTGGTGTGGTGGAAAGTGGGACAAGTAATAAACGCTAGGGAAGGGCAGGTAGATTCTGCAATCTAAACTGTATCTGTTTGCTTTTTACAGCAGTTGGAAACGAGCGCACAGACCATGATTGATAACACCTGGTCAAGACCGTTGCGTTTCTGGTTCAAACACAAGGAGCAAGTGTTTGGTAAGGGCACCTTAGACTTTTACCATACTTCATTTGATAACCCAAATCAATTCCCACAGCTAAGCCAGCAAAGCATTATATTGTTCTTATATTTTGAAACACAAAATAAATAACATACAAACAAGTGACTGCAGATAAGATTATTTCACATGCTTTTGAAAGCCACTGCAATTTACAGAATATACAACACTGGTGCGATCCATGCTCTGCAGTATTGTACGTTATGAATCTTCAAAATTTTGCATTGTAATGTGCAGGAAGATTGGACGGTTGTATCTGAAATGTGTAGCTTGTATGTGTACACGATGTGAGAGTGGTTTGTCTGACAAGAATATTTTCCTACTCCTGTTTCACAGCCCTTCTTGATGTAGATTTTTTTTAATTCTTAATCTGCTCTGCACAATTCTTTGCTTTGTTCAGCACAAAGGCATGAAAGTTGCCAAATGTAAATGACAAACTCTATTGGAGGAAGAGAAATCCAGTTCTTTAAGTAAACTTTTCCACCAATGTTTAGAAATTTCCTCTCTCAATAGAAGCAGAAGAATTTCTTTTCAATGCTTCTTCTGGCCAGCTATGAATAAGTTTGAAATATATGGCACAGAAAACTGGGGTACTTATGAGGTCCTGGTTTTGAACAGAAACTTAAAATTCTCTGTCTTTAATGGAAAATATCTCACCTGAAAAGAAGTGTACCAAATATTTTTGGAGTTATAGGAGGCTATTAGATTGCCAGGTATTTGCTCAGTTCTGAAGGCAGCCGTTTCCTCCCTCCAGACCTAACTTGAAGCAATGCACAAGCATGAGATGAACTAAGTTTATTTAGTTGGTAGGCATATTATTTTGCAATAGTGGAGTATGAAACAATCTCAGCCAAAAATGAAATTACTAACAGTCAAAGGAATGGTGAGATGTACGTTTTAGACAAATGAAGTTCTAGCCTTCATTAGCCCTAATGATGGTTTTATCTAGATTGGCAGAGCAGGTCCATGGATCGCACGGTTGATTAGTTTTCTTCTGGCAAAATTCTATGTACAGAAACATTTTTTTGAGGAGAAGAGAAAGCACAAGCAATATTTTACTGAAAATAGGTTTTAGAGAATCTTTTTTGTTACCTCAAAGGCAAAAATAAAAATAAAAAAAAGCCCATTTTCTCTGTACTCTTTTAGTGCAGATGAAAGGAAAGAGTGTTCAGGCAAAGGATTTGCTGGTTTGGGACTTGGGCACATTTTCAAAATTCAGATGCTTTCACCTTGTCTTTTGTTCGTAGCTCAAGTTCAGAAAATCCTCTTAGGTTGATTTGTTTTCCAGTACAAAATCGTATGAAACCTAAGACGAGAGAAAGGCATTTTCTTCTTTTCTTTTCTCTCCACCGCAGAAGAATGAGCGCATCCCTCTCGGCATGAGCGGTCAGCGTTCGGCAGACCCCAGCTCTGGGAAGCGCTCTCGGGCCGAACGACTGAGATTAGAGCGGGAGCAGGCTGAGATCCGAAGCTGCTCGCTCGCACCGAGGGGAGGCCGGGAGGCTCGTGAACGGCCCTGGCGGCCGGCCCCGGCGCAGCGCTCGGCAGCGGCGCCCTGCGCGGCGGGAGGCGGAGGGATAACGGCGTGGTGCTGAAGGGATAGCGCCCACCCCCGCCCCGCCCGGCCCGGCCGCGGCTCCCTCTCCCCCTGCGCGCCGCGCCCCGTGGCTGCCCGCCCTTCAGCTAACGGCAGGGACAAGGCAGGTGGTGTCGCAGTGCTTTTAGAGCGCTTTCTGGAGGAAAACTTGTTCAAAACGGTCTTCCCGCCCCAAAGCTTTACTATGGAATCATAGAATCGTTTAGGTCGGAAAAGACCTTTAAGATCATCAAGTCCAACTTTTAACCTAACACTGCCAGGCCCACCGCTAAACCATGTCCCCAAGCACCGCATCTACATGTCTCTGAAATACCCCCAGGGATGGTGACTCCACCACTTCCCTGGGCAGCCTGTTCCAATGCTTGACAACCCCTTTGGTGAAGAAATTTTTCCTAATAACCAATTTAAACCTCTCCTGGAGCAATTTGAGGCCATTTCCTCTTGTCCTGTCACTTGCTAGTTGGGAAAAGAGACTGACACCCACCTCGTTACAACCTCCTTTCAGCTAGTTGTAGACAGTGATAAGGTCTCCTCTCAGCCTCCTTTTCTCCACGCTAAACACCCCAAGCTCCCTCAGCTGTTCCTCATGCAGACCCTTCACCAGCTTTGTCGCCCTTCTCTGGACACGCTCCAGCACTTCAATGTCTATGGACAATGTCCCTTATGCTCTGTGGAACTTCATTTCTCCTCCCCAGTAACAACTACTGACATTTTAAATATTACAGTAGTACATGGTGCCCCCAGTAATGTTCTGTTGTGCTTCTTTACCAACATAGAGCAAAGAATTAGTCTCTAGGCTGAATTGCCTACAGCTTAATTAGGTATGACACCCATTACTTCTTGTGCTAAACCGCTGCAGGGGGATGTTGTATGTTGTTGAACAGCTGCTGGATTCTGCCTGAGAGAGAAATCTATTTATGGGTGTATTTTAGGTTGTAAAGTTTGCAACTATGCTCAGGAAACAACAAAGTTATAGAGCCGTGCTGAATTGCTAAGAATGTTCAGTCACACAGAACAATAACCATAAAACAAGGGGTCAGAGGCTGGCTGGCCCCATGTGGGTGGTGCACAGACACAGAAAGCGTAGGTCATCCTGAGTGCAAGGGCTACTGCTGAGTAGCAATACCTAAGCAGTCAGAGACCATTAACAATTACCCTCTGGCCTGTGGAACTGGCTGGATCCAGACAGCTCAAAAATAATGTAACCCCACTGGAGAGACTGCACTTACGCAATGGGAAGTTCTGGGAGAGATTTCCTGACTCACCAAGGAATCTGGAACCTGGAAGTACAAATGGTAGTGAAAATTAAGACTTTTTCTTCTTCCAGTACTTCAGAAAAAAAATTACTTCCTGATTCTCAGTAACATCTTAAGACCAAGGGGTTAGCTATGCGCTTGGCAAGGCATGGGCTATTTTTATTTATCAGGTAGCCCATTTGAATTCCCCTGCCAAGAACTGAATATTTAGGATTTCCATGGCAACATATTTCTGAACCCATATTGCAGTCAGACTGACGCATGTCAACTGATACAGGGATTCAGGAGGTAGTGGCTGAATTTATTCAAGCAATCACATTCTCTTTTCCAAGGCTAATGCACATGAATACTGAGTTAGCAAACTGAATTGACATGGATTCCATCTCAATGAACATGTATAATGTTCCAGCATTTAATTGATGAGTGGGATTATATTTATATAGCAATTATAACAGAGTCAAGGTTGGCTTTATGTGAAAGAGTACTTGCTATAATATCCTGCTGCTTGGTTGTCCAGGAAAGCTGTTTCTTTATTGGGGAGGGGTGGGGGGGGAAATCAGAACAGATGCACTGAACTTTTACACGTGCTTCTTTTCATATTCTGCAAAAACTCACTTCATGAAGCCAACTCAATAGCCACATTGTGGTGGGCTAAAATATATCATTACTTTACTCCATTATAACTTAGATGCTGATTGTTTAACTGCACAAGTATTAATAGTTATTCACTGCTATCCTCAAATGGCTATTTGGTGGCTAATGTAAAATTAATGAGCTCATTCTAAATCCCATATAAGTCAATGGGCATCTTTCTCCTCATTTCATTCAGAGCTGGAATTAGCTATCCCCATTTCAGTGCCCCCAGATATTCATTTTTTTGTCCTCAAGACACCTCTGCGAGGTAAGGTAATGCTATTGACTCAGTTTCACAGATGGGAAGCTGGTGCAGAAAGGTTACCTCTGAATCATCCAGCAAACATGCAGAGGTCCTAACCTTCGTCATCTCTTCAGTCTGGATTTCTTTCCATGGATAGTGGGATGTAGAGACAGGAAAGGTGCATGCTTGTTTTTCTCCAACATGGATTTGGATTCAGGGGGTGGGAAGCAGTTGGCCCTTGAAGCTAGGAAGCAATTACACATTTTGTAGTTCTGTGTAGTCAGAGAGACCAACAGCTGTATTCAGATATCTTCTTATGGGGCCTAGCATGGAGTTAAATTCTACTGATGGCTCTGGAAACAAGAGTGTGATGAGGAGCTCAAACCATCTATTATCTATGGCATGGCAAGGAGAAATACACGACACCTATGTTGCGTGATCTGAATACCTCTAGACACTGAGAAGAACAAAGGGCTGTACTCAGAAGCCTAACACAAATGCCATACTCACCTTCTCCATTGACTCATACAGGGAGCCAGGTCCTGGCATCCTTGAGTTCCCAAGTGGTCAGAAATTATCATCATTCTCTTCAACTTCGACAACAGACAGTGTGTTTTAGGTCCATCTTTGTTACTGCATGAGGAGGATATCCCCAAGTGGCTTAC
Source organism: Phalacrocorax carbo (assembly GCF_963921805.1). Classification (NCBI taxonomy): domain Eukaryota; kingdom Metazoa; phylum Chordata; class Aves; order Suliformes; family Phalacrocoracidae; genus Phalacrocorax; species Phalacrocorax carbo. The sequence continues at coordinate 7,209,084 of NC_087528.1, forward strand.
CTAAGGATATACTGTGCTAGAGACAGGCAAATAAACTTAGGTCTCTTGAGTCTTTTACCACAAAAAGAGTTTTCATCTCTTAATCTGAGCTTTCACTGCTTTCAGTCTTATTGCCATGGAAATTGTGTCCATAGCTGGTATTAGAATTGCCTTGTTGACATCCTTAGTAAAGTATATCATAGATAGCTGAACTGCTCTGATATTTATCTTTAGGTCAACAGCTATTGAGACTCCAGAGGCAAATTAGAAAAAAAAGCATAGACTCTTTATTAGTAGAACTTAATTTAACTGTATTTAAACTTCATTAAGGAGTAAAAAAAATGACCTTTCTTAATGCACTCTTTTTTTATAAAGTATGAAATAAGGATATTAGATTAGTTTGATCCTGGTTCTTATTATGCATACAGAGTAGATGAGAATGCAAAAATTCCTTCATTCAGTTAGGTACTCTTGGATGTCAAATCAAAGACCAGGTGCTCCACAAGCCCATTTCCTTTCTTCAGTGTTTTATGTTTCCTAGCCCTGTAATTCCCCCCAGGAAACCAGAAGAAATCTTAATTTCTTACCCCCTCCCCCCCATTAAAGTAACAGCTCTAGTCATTTAAACAATCAAGCACATGTTCTTACACTGTCTGCACCTCATGCTATCCATAAATGGTGATGTGGTAAGAAAAACCATGGAGGAAAGGAAAGGAAATGACATTAACCTTTTCCATCTGATAAATAAGGACTCTATTCAGCTGCAATAATCCACATCCTTCCCTAGAGATCCCGTTAATGTAATACCTAAGGGCTCAGTTCATTTAAAATTATTTCCACACTGGCCAGCTGATTTCTTGGTGAATTATTCAGTCCCCAGACTGAAATATTCTCCCTGCACAATAGCACATGTAAAAGGGCTAGGGGCCTTCTGTAGCCCCCAATAGCCTGAATGTCCTTTGAGAGGTTTGGCACATCCACATGGCTTATCTGTGCCCTCCAAGTTAGCAGGGATTTTTGTGCTGATTTTCATGGGACCACCAATTTGTAAGGACTGAAGATCGGGTACCTTGTCCCATTTGCTGCTCTTCTCTCCCTATCAGACTTTAAGCACCTGCAGTTTATAGGTAGTAAAAAGAGAGTTTGAACTTTGAATGGGTGGAAATTTTGACCAACAGACTCAGGCAGTTCAAAAAGGGCAGCCTGGATTATGCACGTTGTTGCTGGGCTTTGAGGTAATCGATGTAGATCAGTGACCACAGCAAGGTTGCTTGAGTGGCCCACACTCCCAATGGCTAGAAGCTGGGAATTGCAATGTGGGGTTTTCTTCCCCTTTCCCCCGTCGCAGTACATAGACGGTTCCAGTGTGATTGGTATCTGCTCAGCTATACCTGCCCAAGAAGCTTGCAAAGACAAAGGACTGTTTGTATGCATTGAGTCAGATGTTTTCAAAGCAGGACAGAGGAGCAGGGCGTACAGAATCCAACTGAAAGCCAATGGGAAACACTAGCCTAATATCAGCAGCAATACGTGAAAATCCCAGATTTATATCAGTTGTATCGATCCATAGTTGATTGAAAGCCATGGGAATCTTGTCATTGGCATGAAGACATTTTGGATTAAGTTCCTACATTACGAGACACGTTCCTTCCTCTTTTTTTTTTTAAAGGGAGTGTAACTAATTGAGTATAATAAACCAAAGTTGTATGCAATTTTGCAACCTTTCTGATGCTGTAATGAGCAATGCTCTGAGGGTTCATTATTAGACTGTCTTGAAACTTGCTAGTGAAACAGGAAAAACAAGAAATCTGACCTCACTGTAGTACTTAATTGAAGTGCATTTATTACTGATTTTAAGCTCTTATAGCAACTCTGCTTGCTAAGAACTGTGGACCAGCTTTTGGCTTGTATGGACCCTTACCTCCTGGGGTGGACACAGCCTAGCCTCACCAGCACATGTCACACTCCAGGCTTGCATCACAGGATCGGTCTGGTTCTCAGCAGGAAGCTATGTCTGGGCATTGGCACATTCTCCCTTGCAGCAAATGCTGCTCAGCTTCTCTCCTCCTCCAGGAGCCCACAGGCTGGCCAGCCCATGTGGGGTCAATATGCCAGAGGTAGAGCAGGGGTCTTGTACTGGGCATGTTTTAGTTCCTGGCTCTTTGGTTTTGGGGAAGGTAACAGGGGTCGGCAGAGAGAACAAAGCCCTGTGAATCTACCCTGCCTCCTTAAGGATTCTGCAAGTTGCAAATCTTTAGAAGGATCTGGATGTACAGCCTCATAATGCTAAGGATGGAGGAGTGAGAAGACTGTCATATATCAGTGCCAAAGTAAGCTACAGCTGGATCTCTCTGCTAGTAAATCTACCTTTGATACTGTAATGCTGCGACTGCCATGCACTTAATGCTAATACATTCTTATCCCCATCCCATCTGTATTAGAAATTAAGGCAGAAACATGAAGACTGTTACCATGCCGTCACCTTAAGAACAGTTTCTCACTTCATAGAGGCACTCAGCAGGCACTGGTGCGTTCAGCCATGATTCATTATCACTGAACTTTGGTGCTGGCCTTGGCCAGTTTTGTCTGGATTCAGTTAACTTGTTCCACTGTCAGGAAAGATTTCTGAGCATTTGTGTTATCTCCCTGGAAATCTTAAGTAGGGAGCTGAACACGATTGAGAACAGTTGCCTGACAGAAGAGACAGAAAATGCATTCTGCAGGAGACAGGGAAGATGGAAGTCGGTCCTGGAATAGGTGGTCATGGCCCTCCCCTGGTATAGGAAATTACCTAGATTTCCTAGCAAGAGGTACAACTGGACATTATTGTATATGATGTCACCTCTAATCTAGTTCAGCATAATGTTAAACTAAACTGGGTGTTTTTCCAGAAGTTTTAGAATACTTACGGCTTTGAGGAGCTGTTGCTTAATCAGCATACTGAATACTGTAATGCCAGCCGTAGTGATGCAGATAAATGAAGTCTGTGAAACGTCATTGTTATAAACCAGCTGTGGATCTGACCCGGAGGAGATATGGATTCTGTTCAAGGAGTCTGTGATGCAAATTTATGCAGATGACTGTCATTAGTCTACTGTATGTTTGCTTGAAACAGCAGGGTAACAGAGGGACAGCTAGTCTGCAGAGAACAGGCCATAGAAATTGCAGATTTATGCCCAAACTGCCATCTTAGGAAAAGTATTAGAGCACAAAAGAGACTTGCCTGACAGTTCTTTTGACAGATTGCAGGAATGTGGAATTGTAAATGTTAGTTCATCACCAGCCACCAACCTCTTGGCTCCTTTTTCTTAACATTTGTTAACAGAAGTTTCTGCCCATGGGTCCGCAGTAGCAAAGCTCCGTGGCCAGGTGGGCACAGGCACAGGCAGCAGCTGTGCACAGAAGTAGGAGCAGGCAGACTTGATTCAACACAATCCTAATCTGAAGGCCCTGATGATAGGCTTAGGGTAAAATCACTGCCTGCATCTTGTGTGTAACATTCTCTAATGGGTTGAGTTAAAAAACTTTGTAGTAGCAGGAGTTTCCAGGAATATATTTTGTCAGGTGAGAAGGCCTGTGAAGCACCTGGGAAGGCCTGTGCAAGCACACAACTGGTAGCATTGCTCTCTACTGCATATGCCTCTTTTTACACTGACTCATTTTTGTGGCCTGTGTGGCCTGCTAAAGATGTCTCCCAGCTCTCTGGGATTGCCGTCACATTTTAGGTGACAGTGACAGGAGGTGAGCTGGTCTTTATGCAACCTAGCCAGAGGATGGAGTAGAACAGGAGTTTAGAATAACCTGCTTTCTTCTGCAAGTACAGGCAGGTTAGCAGCAGCAGAGGGTTCTGGGAGAAAAATGAGAACTTCAGACATATACTGGTGGCTTTTATTATACATAGTGGTGGTGGGATGCAAGGATAAAGTCCAAGGTCCAAGGTTGCTTGTGCTGCATGCAAAAAGCTTTTTCCACTTTTACAAAAATCCTCTTGTCAAGGCTGCCTTAAAGGGGCTATAATTATCTGTTGGATCAGTTATCAGAGAAATGGGAAAGGTTTGGGGTCAAATTAGTTCCTGGTGTAAATCCTCTGGTTGCTTCATACTTACTGCAAAGTAGACCTTGAGTCTTTGAGAAAAAAAATTGGAAAACTACTGGGCTCCCAAATGTAGCATATTTCTCGTCAGTTCTAATGTGCTGAAAGGATGGGATTTTCTGTGAACTTTTCCCAAACAGTCTTGCATTTTTTTCTCTCTTTGAGAGGGGGAGGAGTTGTGCCTAAAAAAACAAACCCAACCTGTCGTTCTCAGCTCTGCCAACCTGTCAGTCCAGCCATGCAAGAGAGAGGGAGAGAGACAGAGAAAAAGAAAGGAGGGAGTGAAGCAAAGATTGTTTCAGATCTCAGCAGACATTAAGGTAAAGCCCATTTCTCATTTCCTTAATTATGCTTGTTTCTGTGTGTGTACATGTAAACAGAAATTCTGTTACCTTAGAGAGTTTTAAACTAAACAACCTGTGTGGGAATAAACTGTTTATCTTGTTTAACTGGAAGTGTGTTTTGCATTGTAACCTAACAGCTTGTTAGTTGTTGTTTAGAAACAGTTTCTCTCTCTGAAATTCAGAAGGAGAGTTCGTGTTCATTTGGATATTAAAAAAAGGCAGAGCTTTAGTGCTTATATGAATACATGCTTGGGAAGGATATTAAGCTGTGTAATTTCAGGGCTGAAGCCAGCCTCTAATTACTGAAGATCAGGATAAGAACTTGTCAGAGGAGGGAAATTCTTCCAAAGCTGCCTATTGCAGGGCTTTTACACCTTCTCCTGGAGCATTTGGTGTTAGCCACTGGTGGAGACAGGATACGAGACTAGACAGACAGTGGGTCTGATCCAGTTTGGCAGTTCCTCCATTCCTCCATTCCTGTCTGTCCATTTCTGGTGGGGTTTATCCAACTTGTCATTACCAGAGGAGGAACAAAGCTAAGGTGCAGCAAAACTGCCCGCATGAATTCTTGAGTTAGGAGGGCAGACCAGCAGAGGCACTTTCAGCTCATACCAGAGGAAATTGAAGGTTACAGACTGTGAGAAATGTTGGCTGAAATGACTGTGAGTCAGAAGGATCATTCTGCCCCAAAGCTTGCCTTATGAGTCTGGTCTGGGCAACCAGTTTGTTGGAACGATTGTGGTAGAGGGGGCCTAGTAGTGAAGGCCTGAAATACAAGAATGGACACAATTTTGTTAGAACTGGGTGGCTGTGTGTGAGAACCTGTGTGAACATGTAATTGTGTACGAATGTGTATGTGTAAGGAGTCTGCTCAGAGGTTCTGACCCCTAGTATGCCATGAAAATCTGCAGACAAAGGTAAGAAAGGAAGAATTATGTTCATCTACCTTAGATGTACCCCTATTTCTATATTTCTAAATCCTGAACAAACATTTTAAACTGTACTGAAAACTCTGTAATAACTTTCTAAGTAGGCCGAGGCTCTGGGAAGGTCATATAGAAGGCAAACTGGTGGGCAGGATTTCCTTTCCTTGTTGTATATTTAGCGTTTTCACTCCTACTGCCAAGGTGCGCCTGCTGAAGATAACCTGTCTAGAAATACTAACCCAACAGACAGAACAAGTTGAATGACGGCAAAGACAACACAACCGTCATGTTGCTCACTGCATGGGTTGCAATGCCCTTGCCAGGGGGTTGGTTACATAATACTGGCTATTCCATCTTCTGTATTCTTAAACTTCCTCAAATACTTGCGCCTGTACTGTAGTTTCGGATTGAATCCCTCTTCCCATGGCAGTGGCTACAACAGAGCTGTGAGCCTGGGAAGAAGGCAGAGGTGATCCAGATTAGAGAGGGTCTCTGAGGTGGTCTGTCCATATGATCACTACTATAAAAAAGCTTGCAATGTCCTTGCATTACATCACCTTCCTTTCTTCTGGTAGCATGGTCTCCTGGGAACTTTGAGCTGGTGTTTCTTATTACCCCTGACTCATTCCCTGTGGGGTTGGTGATACAGAGTGAGACTATAAGCTTTTAAATCACAAAAGAAATTCTTCTATAGATAGCATTTTTTTTCTAGTATTATTATAAGCTTTCCTGCCAGAGCCAGAAAGGAGAGGGAAGTGCTTTTTCAAGTGACCATAGGAAATGGAGAAAAGGAAGTGAATGCTTCGGTTTTGGTGGGGAAAAGCATTCCTACTGGCTAGTTACAGTAACAGAAATTAGTCACTGAAAGAAGGAAGGGAGAAAATTCTTTAGGTTTCATGATCTGCAAAGACTTCGCTGACTAGCCTCACAGCACTTTTGCATCTCCTCTCCTCTCCTCTCCTCATGTCCTTTTGCTTACATGTTTTAAAACAATGCAAGGAAGGCTTGGGGCATCTACATGACACATTCTACAATGCGGATGGACATTTTTGAAGTGGGGGCAAATGTTCTGGTGCACTCGTTTCATTACTGCTTTTCAAAGGGTGTGAATGTACTGATGTAACAGATTGGTGCTACTAAGCCAGCCATCCTCCCTAGAGATCAGACAATTGATCTATATAGTGTCAAATGCAAGATTATAGTACATGTTGATAAATGGTTTAGCACTGCTTAGCAAATGTCAGTTGATCAATCAGAGTTAACAGCTGCAAACTCGCTAAATTCAGGCAATGTCAAAGTGATCCATATTTTAGATGGGTTTCATTAGTGTGGCTGTAACAACTCAGCGCTTCAACAGAAGGGAAGAAAAGTCAGAAATACCAGTCAAGTTCGTACCAAGATTTCTATATCTGTCATTCTGGAGTCAGAAAGAGCAGGGACTGATATATCAGTCATTTGTTCAGGAAACTGTTTCTAAAGAAAAAACCTTCTGCAAAGGAAGTGTTACCAAACAAAAAGGTTGAAATCTGAGAAACAATTCTGTCAGAAGAGGTTCTGAATAGTTCTTGGAAAGATCAACTGGAAGACACTTCATATTGAGAAAGTTTCTGCCTTTCTACAGGACACTGCTAATTCACCTCGCTCAGTATTCTCCGATGTGAATAAGACTGTCTAGATTGGCTGATGCCTTGCCCTTCTTTGTTTTATTAGTTACCTTTCTTGCCCAATATTCTCATCATGAGCTTTTGGTGGAATGTTTGGTAACAGAACATCCGTTTCCAGTAACCTATTGTGCGATTAAAGTGCCATATGATAAATACAAACAAGCCAAACAAACAAAAACAACCTCACATTTCTTTTCTGTTTGCTTTTTAAATTGGGATAAGAGCTTGATTTGATTCTTCATCTTTTCATCTCATATTGTAAAAGCAGACTAGTTGTCTGTCCTGTCTGGCAGGAAGCAACACTGTAACCCAATAAGCCATTGTGCTGCTTTCCACAAGGAACTGTTCATTTTTTGTAGCTTGCAGTCATGATAGTATCACTGGTTCCTCTTTTTTAAAGCAGTTAAATTCGTGTTTTGAGAGTGCAGACAGGGGAGAATATGCTTCAACTACTCACATGTTATTTGTGGTGACACACTGGGTTGGAGAACTGGAAGAGTGGAGAGCATTTCAGCCCTTAATTTCCTGTGGAAAGAAGCATTGGTTTCTCTTTACTGTCAACATGGTAGAGGATAGTAGGGCAATACTAGCCTGAGAAGATCTAAGTATTGACATTTGATAAAAATCAGCAGTCTGGGAAACAAACTAAATAGATGCAATTTCAGCAAACCACCATTTTTCAGACAAGTTTTCCTGCACCCCAAAGGAAAATCAGGACAGGGATTCACTAGGCAGTGTGCAGTGAAGACTCGTCTGCATAAAAGAGTAAAACTAGCTGGAAATTTTCCATGTGTACAAACTTAAAGCAGCCTCATTCCTGCAACTTCAAACACAAAAGATCTCCAGTTCTTTTTAAAGTGTTCACGCTCAAACTCTTTTCAAATTGGCACCTAATTTTGTGTACATCAGGGCATTGGTTGTATGTTGCAGAACCAGCATCACCTTGTCGTTTCTTTGCGAGCCTGCATCCTGGCAGTGATCAGGCCTGAAGTAACTTTACTGACCTGATTTCTGACATGTCCAGATGGCCCATTTTGCTGTCCAAGAAATGCTGGTCCTCAGCAGCTACGGGAGGACATGCACATTTTTCTAACAGGCATTTTCCTGCTCAAAGATAGCTCAAATGGAGGCAAACTTGAACAACTGAGATGATATTCACTTAATACATATGAAAGCATATGCCGTAAAACACAGCCTACTTTCCAGCCGAAATCTCAATGGGGAAATTCAAACATTTCTATTTCCACTCACAGCCTTAACCAGCTGTTGGACTATTAATGAAAATCCTTTTAGTTTTCCAAAACTGAGTGACAGCTCTTTCCAGGAGTGGCCTGTGGTGAGATTTCTAGTGCACTCTTGCCTTGGATAGACTAAGAATATTAATCTTTTAATGGCATTTTGTCACCACAGCTAGCTATACCCCAAATAAATGAGGCAATTGGTGCCTCATGTAAAAAACCCAAGTAACCCTCAAATAACTTCTATATGTTTCTGTTATTCAGGTCTCAGAAAGATTTGATTTAGATTTTTTCAATGGGAATAAATAATTAGTGCTTCACTTTATCTAAATGAGTCTGTGCAAATTGAGTTACATGATTGGTGCGGCAGAATTTTGGATTGAGGTGCGGTTGCCCTGGTAACAATCGAGAGTGAAATCAGAACCTTTTGAACAGCCAGTGGAATGTGGTTCTACTTGGATGACAATAGGTCAAAGCATTTTAACGGGTAAAAACGTAATCCAGTACAATAGGATTTATTGCCACTATGTCATCAGATTGACACTATTCCTGCAAATTCTTTAGCTTGTGGCAGACTTCAACTGAAATCTGTTTAGTGGAAAAACTTGTAAAATGCCATTAATCATTTTGTTTTCCAAATCAACCAAAGAGTCTGTGTGTCTCAGGGGGTTAGGAAGAATATCTTCCAAGTGAGTGAAATTCAACCTCTCTGCACTAATGAATGGCTGTTCTGGACACAATAAATGGTTCTAAGAACTAAAGGCTCATTTCTGCAGGGTGCTGGGTACTCTGGTCCAAGTCTATTGGAGAACTTCTGCACTTGCTTAATTTTACACTAATAAAACAGTTTCCAGTGATTTCTAGGATGGTTATTCATGCTTTTAAACCTGATTGCATTTGCTGACAGACAGGACCTTGCAGAATTAAGTCCTAAACCAATGCTGGAAGAAAAGATTCCTTGTTAAGTATGGCAAGGGCATGGGGCAATATTTCATCCCTTCTGCTGACATTTTTCCAACTTCTGCAATAATAATCCTTTTATTCTGAAAGATCCCAGAGTACTGTCTAAACTAATAAAATGCAGCCACAGCTAGGAGCAACAATGCGTAAGATCAGGACAGGAGAATATGTTGCCTGCAGCTTTAAGGAAATGTCAGGTTAGGGTGCCAAAGTCTCTCCCTCTACCCTGAAGCCAAAAGCGTATAAGGCTTGGCTTGGCATCCTTTGGGTTGTCAGTGGGGGACCTGTGTCACACATAGATGTCTGGAGGCATCTATTTTGGTGACAAGATAGCAGAAATGGCCCTTAGCATTCATTGTAGGTGGCTATCCCATTGAGTCTTCTGCCAATTTTCCTTTCAAATAGATGGATGTCATTCTCATTCATTTTTCTTTAATATGAAAAGCAGATTCCCCTCAGTCATGTGTCTGGTACCATGTATATCCTTTCATTGTTGATATGAGGCTTTTATAACAATAAAACTTCAAGCAAGTAAGTATTCTGCTCCTTGGAATTATTATGTACTTTTAAAGAACAATTCAGCCAGACAATGACACAACCTGTTTCTTGTCTTCCTCAATGGGAAATGGGCTTTGAGTTTTGTGAGGATGTTCATAAACAGCCAAGGGTGTGTAAGGCGAAGAATGACCTCAAAGCTGAGTTTTACACGGGAGAACAAAGAGATCTCAAGTCCTGATTTGAAAAACACCCGAAGACCAAATCAATGGCATAATATCATAATTATCAACACGCGTCATAATGTTGCTGGAATCCACTCGCTGCTTCTGCCTTTAAACGCAAGTAAACACAAGCTCCTCTCCTAATTGCTGTGCAGCTGTCAAGCTCCATAAATGATGTTTGTGCTGGCAGTAGCTGGGAGATAACTTCATCTATCTAGCATTCATATGGACTGGAGATTCATCCTTGCTTCTTTCCGCGGGATGTTTTGTGACATTATTGTTTTCAGATTGCTTTCCCTGTGTTACAGTACTTCTGGCTTCCTTCCAGAACCTTTCAGGTTACTTTTTACTCTCCTTAATCTGTACTTTCTCTCCGGAGCATAATCAGCATTGCAGTTGCTCCCAAAGACACCCAAGTGTTGTGGCTTACTTTTTCTGTGGGAAACACCACTTTATGTTTTTCACAGACTTCATTCCCTGAAGACCTTTTCAGTATGAATTGAATACAGCTTAGCACTATAGAAAATGTTCCTGAGGAAGAATGCCACCCATCCAAACTCATGTGATTTGGATCTTGTCAGGCCTTGATAGTGATTTGAGGTTTAATTAATCACTTACGGATTTGTGTGACTTTTGAGTGACTCTGGATTTGTCCAGCAAGAGAAAGTGATGCTTTTACTCAGTTTTACTCAGTGAAAACATGGATAAAAACAACCCAGAGAGAATATAGGATAAAGCATCTCCCACTTAGGCTGGGTATATCAATCTTGAATTGAATTTTGTTGATCAATTTATCTAACTCCCAACTAATTTGGAGTGGATCGGGGGACAGTGAAAGTAAAGTTCAAACCCGAGACTGAAATTCTGTTTAGGCATGCTGCTGCCTCTGGTGACAGCACCCCTGTAAAGTTAATGTGTAATAAACAAGAGAGACATTTGTTTCACAGGTCCATAGCACCTATGAGGAAAAACAGAAAAGTTGTTTCTCAAAACAATCTTTGGGAATTGCTTTGGCAAAAAAAAAAATAATCGACTCTACTGTAGTTTAGATATCGGTTTTTGTGAGTGTTGACACTTGTAATATAACAGATTTTTATTTGATGTATTTTTGTTAACATCATCTTGATAAGATCTGCTCACTTGTTCACAGTGTTTGCTTTTGAGAAGTAAAACAGGAAAAACACACGGCTGACTGAACAGGTTCATGACAAATATCTTGAAATGAGCTGAACCTCTCATAAGTAGCTCATTCAGTCAGTAGTGCTGCTGCGTGAAAACTTTCAACAGAAAGATCAGCCATAGAGGCACAGACCATGGACACCAAGGAAGGCATAGTCAGCCTCTATGCAAACCACTGGAGGGCAAAAATCCTATCAAAAACCCCCTACATTCACTTTTTTTAATATTTTATTTTTTAAATAAGCACTGTCACTTTTGGAAACAATTTGTCATTTTTAACAGAAAATAATGTATTAACTTTCTCTGAGACAGCTGAGGGATTCGCTGATGGAAGAAATTCATTATGATGGGACTGAGAAACCAGTTTATTGCATTCCTCCAGTGGTTCGTTGTAAAGCCTTCGACAAGTATTTTACCTCTTTGACTCCAGTCTCAGGAAGATTTGAAGCAGGTTTACATTCATTCTTACTATGTGCTTATAGTTAAGCGTATGCATGAATGTTCTTCTTAGACTGAAACCCAATGCCTTATCTCTTAGATTGTCCTTATCCCACGTGCCTGGCCTGGGATTACTCTCAAGCACTTTCAGAGCTGAAGAAACCCATGGCCTATGATTGAAGGGTCCATTCCTTGGGGAATCCATGGGAGAAGTCATTAGGATTCACTCACAAATCAGCTTGGCAAGTGCAGGTTTGACATACAGTGGTTGTAACATGGGTACAAAAATAAAGAAGAAAATATTTAGGAAATTATATTAAAAGTATTAGTGGTAGCCAACAGAAATGAAATAAAGAATAAAACATGGTCAAGATTTAAAGGTTTTCACCATCATGAAAAATATCTTTTTAAACTGTGTGAGGTGGATTGTGAAAGCCATTTTCAGCGCCTGCTGCAATGAATGCCACATGCACAGTGTGTAAGGCAAGAGCACAGCAAGAAAAAAAGCTCTCTTCACTCAACAACCTTTGAGAACTCAGAGTATGCCCAAAGACAACTCTAAGAAGCAGGACAGTGAGAAGACATGAAAAAGAGGAAGATTAGATCTGAGAAACACTGACAGAGAGGTAATAGATTAATCCAAAAGAATGGGATATTGACATGGGTAATGAGTCATCAGGATGTCACAGTTAGTATTGGTGCAAATATTGAAAAGGATCTTAAGAATTAAGCACTAAATGTGTCTGCTACACGTGGTTTTAGATGGAGTGGAGAAGAGAAACTTTGTATATGCAGTCATAAATGATGAATAAATTTTGTCCCATTAAATATTTGGTGTGGACCATGATTAAAGAGTGGGCACTGGCATAAATGAAACTCAGCTCTGATTCAGGATGAATGTTCCCATCTTCAGAGGAATGAGTAACTTATCTAATGATGTTTTAAAGGTGGGGGAGAAGAGGCAAGCTTTAAGAGTAATTTTGCTCTTCTTCATATTTCTTAAAATACTAATCACTGTATCCAGAAACTCACTGAGTTGATCAGGAATACGCTGTGGGACAGCTTCCAGAGACCAAAAAGGAAGTTATGCAACCCGCACACTGAGGTAAAAATAAAATTCTTAAATATACGGTCCAAACACACACACACACACACGATTTTCCGGTTCCACATTATTTTAATTATCTGACTTGCAAAACACCAACATACTGTAAATTAGACCACCGAACTTGGGAAGAGAATGGCAGTTGAAAAAAAGAGTGGCTAATCTCATGCTGAGTATAAGTTTTGAAAAAACAACCACTGAGTTTCAGAGTAACCTGCCCTTCCAGATATCATGCAGCCACGCTGAGACTGAGGCCTCTGAGGATGTATACACAGAGGTTCGGCCATCTGCTTCACAAGGTGTTGAAAGTCATCTCTGAAAGAAGCATCTCATTCCCAAATTTCCTACAGACCCCAGTGGAGTTAAGTAGCAATATGGGAAGTCAGCATTCTGCTAAAGTCTGTGAACCAAAGCAAATGAAGACTTACAAAAGTCCTTGTTCCTTAGAAAGTGTTGCTGTAATTCCAGCAAGCCAAGCCAATTCTGAAGAGCAATGATGGATGCTGCCTGTGGTGATACTGAGAAACCCAACAGCTAGATCTGATCCAAAACGAGAAATCAAAGACAACCTCTTTGCTGACTTCAGTAGGATTTGGATCACACCTCTGATCTCTGAAACCATCTAATATATTTCACAGGCTTTTAAAAGTGGTGACATATGTAGCTCAAAAAATGTCAAAGCCTGTTTTGGTTTGGATGAAGAACCTGGAACTCGGGATGCCATGTAGGACTATGGGCCTTGCCTGAGCAGCTCCTGTTGTTGGAGCTATAGGATACTCCCTACCAGACTCAAGAGAAAATCATATTTAGGCATACCAGAGGTGGACTTCTTCTGTCTCTATATTCACAAATGAAAGGAGAGTCAAACAAAGCTGGTCAGAAAAGCAAATAATCATTTTTGACCCTAGTAATGATTGATAAATTGACTTCTTGAAGCATAGTATTTGATTGCCTGGTTTATCTGACTGCATGTGTTAACGTTAGTCACAGAATTTTCGGGAGCTTTTCCTGAAGAAAAAGCACTGATACGCTGTTTGACTTGATCCTTAGTGAATACTTATCTCAGCCTCTTTGCGTTGGGAATCAGTCTGGAAAGCTGAGAGCAGGTTTTTTTGTGGTATTCCCTAAAAAAATAGGTGTATGTGATTCATTTTGGTTACATGTTTTGATTTTTTTTCCTTCTTCCTTCCATTTCCTCAAAGAAGTAATGCAAAATAGTATTTTCACTGTTAGATACTACTTTAGTTTTGAAAATGTAAAGGCTCTGGTGATTTAATTGGCATTTGAGATCTTTTATTAGGTGGGATGAGACAGCTTCTGGGTATTTTAGTGAAATTCCTGCTGAGATCAGTAGCCCAAAGTTGAGATCAGTAGAAACTTGCATGTGTTCCCATCTGCCCCAGATAGCCCTTGGAAGTTAGTAACTGGTGTCAAGCTACATTTTAGGGAACTTTCTACTAAGGTTGGGAAAAAAAAATCAGAGATCCTCACGCTTCCTACTCACATTTTACTTCTTTCATGTGTTGAACAGAGCTCCCTCATACTGTTAACTCAAGATTCTGTTTTATTCTTTCTATTCCTTATATGAAATACAATAGCAAGGCATCTGATCCAAACGCCATTGACACCAACACAAGGCTTTCCATTGTCAAAGCTGCGGCCTTTTGAATTGGCAGGATTAAAACTTGCACAGGCAATATGAGGGGTTCTCTGATGTTCACATAACCCTTTGGCTAAAGCCACATAACCTCTTCTTCTCTCAGTTGTTTTTGCTGTGTGTGCACGCAGAAAGAGCTGCAGGACCGGGGAGCACCGAAGTACGTAGGGCTGCAGGACCTAGCTGCGGTACCACAAGTACAGCCCTGTATCTCCTTACCTTTCTTATGCTACAGAAGTACTTGAATAAAGGGTACAACTGGAAAGAGAGTGACTCCATATTGTTATATCACAGTGTCCTTCCCTGTGTATTTGGTTTACAATGTGCTCCAGAAAACAGGAAAAAAAGGACTACGTTTTCTGCCTCAGGAAGCAGAACTGCACAATGTGACGTAAAGGAAATGGCCCCTGAGGCTGGAAGCACCCTGTTAGAATATCAGCTCTTGCCCGCCCCCAGAATCCTACATTATTAATAACCTGTTGTGTTTTGAGAAGAGATATAACAGCGCTGAATTGCGGCAAGTAACAGAGCTGAGGGTGTTGGCTCCGTTAAATGAAAGTGGTCAGTGTTATCTAATCTGATTCTATCATTGTTCATGACCTGCCACTTACCTATTGTTATTGTATTACATCATCTCTACCAAGAGCTGCAACAAACTGTTCTACTGTTCCCTGCCAACAAGATCTGGTGGAAAAGTTCTTAGAAGTATTTTTCTGTGCCCCTGTAGGCTAAATGTAATCCATAAGGGTCAATGTGTGGAGAAATCCCGCTGCACACATCTGCAGGACTATTGAAATTAGACTTCACTGTGTGTCGGCACAGACACCAGTGTGTCAGGGGAGGAGGGAGGAGGAAATGATAATTAGCACTAACATTTGTATTCGATTGCCTCACAGCTAACTTGCATTAAAGCCCAGGGGATTCTGCCTGCTAAAGTAAGGAATAAGTTGGCTACTGATTTCCAAAGGAAGAAGACTGGATATAAAATACATCTTTTCAGCTGTTCCATGTCTGTGTGTCTGGTAGATTTTCAGGTCGAGAATGCATACCAGGTATACCATTTTTAAGAACTGAGGCTACAGGGGCTTGACCAGAAATAGAGACTCTGGTCCTATCAGCTCAATACCGCAATGCAAACAGCTCATAGCTGGTGGGAAGAGAACCAGGCGGAGGAGTGTTCGAGCAGAAGATGGCAGGGACCCTGTGTGGATCCAGCTGCTCCATGGCAGGTGTGGGCTGCGCTGACACACAGCAGGGTCACCTCTGAGGGTTGGCTCAGGTGCTCGCGTTTGCTTTGTTTCCCTGCTGTGGCCAGGGCATTGGCTCATCAGGGCAGCCCTGGGCCAGCCCAGCTCAGCAGCACTGCTGCAGGTGCGCTGGGACTGCTCACAAGCTGCACCCAGCCTGCGGGCCACGTCTACCCACCCACACCTGCACTAGGGGAGGCTGATGTGGGTACCGTGCTGTCGAGCGCAGGCTGTGTCCGGTCACCCTGGTACAGGAGCTGCTGAGAGCTGAGGGTTAAAAAGAGGAAGAGAGTCCTGAGAGTCAACAGTTTTAGGTTTCATCCCTGCCAAATTGTCTGAGACAAAGAATGGCAGCGAGGCCCAAAATCAAGAGTTTCAACTTGCCAGCACTTTCCATTTCTCATGGTATTTCAGTGTTTCCACTGCTTGTTCCTGGCTAAAACCAAGCAGTGCATACAGTGCAAATAAATTCAAATAGACATTTTCAGCTTTCTACAGATTTTGGGAAATTGTCTGAGTGGTAAGAGGGGGCTGGTTCAATTTTAACCTGTCTTGTGGCTCTGAAACAGGTAACCAGCCTTCATTGAGGAGCAACTTTAAGAGTCTGCCTGCTCAAACCTAAGGGTCCAAACTTCTTTTTTTTTTTTAATTTTTGGTTTTGTTTTAGGGAGATCTGGTTTCACTTAGGTTAATTAAATGTCAATATATCTGTTACTGTGAGTTGTTCCAGTGTAGATTGCAGCACTGTTGCATGACTTTAAAATCTGTGCAAAGATCTGCTGCTTTGTGTTATTTTTGTCTACTTTAAAAAATGTTTAATAAACAAACACTTTTATACTGATACTTTAGGTTTTGTCTGTACAGAGGTATTGAATAAGTCTAAGAAATATCCTTTTCTCCAACTCTGAGCTTAGCCTATTTGAAGTTTTATTTTTGTATTTGCAATCTTTTCTTCTGCTACTGAAAGACCTATATACACAAAATGATGGAGAGGAAAGGTGTTACTTGTAAGGTGTTACTTTGCGGAACTGTGTGTAACAAATTTGAGAGAGTCCCGTTGCTGGTTGGTGAACTGCAGCCCTACCAACCTCCGTGGCACTCAGTCATCTAAGCTGAAGCGATCTGAACAATGAAAGTTTTATTTTAAAGGGAAAGTTGAGTCATTTAAAAGCTTCACTCCAGTGGCTTCAAAGGCAGTACTATGGATATAAGTTCTGTGACTGAAGCTCCTGGCTGGGGTGTGCTCCACTCCTGTAAAGTCAGCACAAAAGCACGTACTGATCTGAAAGTGCTCTGAGTCATGCTCTGATGGGAATCCCTCTCGTACGTCCTCGCTCCCTATAGGTCTGCCTCTGGGTTCAGTTTAGGGGATTTTGCATTCCCCCTCCCCAGGTAGAGATGTTCTTTAGTCGTTTGTGAGGATCTGAGCTGCAATGAGGAACATTAAATATAAAAAAACCACTTGTAACATAAAATTGTGCTCATCAGACTCTCAGACCTGACCTGTTAGAGAATATCAGATACCTTCTGGAACTGCAAACATCTTTGAGCTTTTTTGTTCTGCCAGAGGAGGTGAGTGAAAGCTTTAGCACCATAAAGATAATTGTCTTGTGGGCTAAGGGTAATCAGACTTACAAGCCAAGCAGGAAGCAGATTTACAAGCGCAGTCTCGTGTATCCCGAGGCATATCTGTCGGAGAGCTAGCAAACACCTCCGTGGGGCAGTCGTGTGGTGATACGCAAATGGTGAGTCATGATGTGTGCCAACCCTGCGCTGGCAGAAAGACTGGCTGTAAGTATTGGGAGAAGTTAGCTCCCTTTGCGAAGAAGAGTGGTAGGAAGGAAGGAAGCAAGGAAGGAAGGAAAGGAGAAAGGAAGGAAGGAAGGAAGGAAGGAAGAGTCTCAGTGCTGTTCTATAGTAGATTTATTGAGATTTTCTAGGTGGTATTTTTTTTTTAAAGCAACATGTATTTGAGTCAGTTCCAAAGCAGCTAAAAAGGTTTGTACTTGTCACATTTCTGGTCTCTGAGCTGAAAGTCTTCCAGGGTTACATAGCAATGGCTAAAACTGGAAACCTTTCAGACCTTTTCCAAAATGAAGCAGGAAACTGAGGTGATTGCTAAACTGACACTAGAGAGAGAGATCCACTTCCATGTGTGTGGGGCTAGAGTGAGAGTACCCAATTTCATTTGGAGGTTTTGAGTTGTTTTCTTTTTGATTTAATCTCAGAAGAGAATTATTCTGGAACCAAGATCTTCACATTGTTTTGCTTAATGTTTTACAAACAGGCTGTTAACTGAGGTTGTCACTCAACAAAAATTCACCCCTACTTGTTTACATAATTGGAAAATATAGTCATAAAATGGGTGTAGCAACAACTCGTTGGGTATTAGGTAAAGGTGCAATATAGGGATTATCCTCATAAAACACTGAGCCCTAAACTCAAAATATCAAGATTAAATTGACAATTACATTTAGTGGAAGTCTTTAAAAGGCTGAATTTGATGCTTAAGGCTATTAAGTTACTCTTGTTCTGAGCGAGTTGATGAAAAACAAGAGTTCAAGTTCTTCTGGTACAGCTGCTCTATTCAAGAGGAACTAGATGAAGATGGTAAATATGATTAAAAGCCTTGCTTCAGCTAGTGTTTGCTTTGTGGTAGCTCCTCACTGGGTAAAGCAGGTGTGGGGTTAGTTCCTATTTCTGCCACTGCACTGCTTTATGACCTTTGAAATATAGGAATTTACTTACCTTTCTCCCACATCTAACTGGGGTGAAATTTTCAAAGATACCAGTTTGGGGGGGTCAATATGCAGTCCCCATGAACACAGGGTCTCTAGAGCAGTTCTGTATCTCCCTGGGCATGTTTCAGTATCCAACACAATAAGATCCTAGCCTTGGCTTAGATGATAAAGAATATATGCTGATTTTCTGAACTCTGAGTCTGGTACATATATCCTTTAGAAGAACTTCTGAACCCTCTCTGCCATTTATCCTAATGAAATCTTTGAGATTTCTCTATTTCTGTCTTCCTGCTATCCTGCCTAGCTTCACTGCTCCATTTTTATCTCTGGTAAGTTTTTATTTGGGGAGGAAATACATTTATAAGAACGGCTAGCAAAAGTACTGTAAATTTGAGCACGCTTCCTCCTCTGAACAACAGAACAGCATGCAAGAGGAGGCTCGTGATGTGTACAAACATGCCCAGAAATAAAGGGAAAAACTCCACGGAAAGTAAAAGCAAGAGAAAAAAAGGGCGAGGGTTTGTGTGTTAGTGTTAAAGGAAGGTGAAAACGCTTCCCGGCAACATCTGAGAATCGTTTGCAGCAACCGATCCATGAGCTTTAGTGAGTAGAGAATGTTTTTAAATCCTCCCCCATCCCCTTTGTTAATCTTTACCAGGTAGTAGGACCTTTAATGTAATTCATATGGCTTTCTTAGGGATGTGTAAAATATTTCCATTTTGAAAACTAAGAACTTTGAAATGGCTCTAATATTTAAGTTTATAAGTCTGGTTGTAAGTCTGTGGTCTTCTCCATTTTAAAATTTGGTAATAATAATAGTCTTCAGACTGATCTGCAAAAGGCAGCATGTCTCAGTAGAGTAGGCGATGAACATCTGGCTTTGCAGCCTCACTGCCTCTCACTTGGAATAGGAAAATCACATGCCTGTTTAAAAGTGTCCCCATGAATGAAATACAGATCGAAATACAGACTTACATGCTTCAGAACATTGAAGGATGTTTTTTTAGACTTAAATGTCCTGAGCAGCATCAGACAATGTAAAAGCGTTATTAATTATGATGCATGATTATTGTTGCACTCAAGAGACTTTAAGAGGTAGCCTGGAAAGGTTCAGATTTGGCTTACCTTTAAGCACACCCAAAATATTGGGCGACATTTTTAGATGTTTTTGAGTGGCTGAGGTTACTATTTCCTAAGACTTTCAAGCACATTTGGGATTTTAGGTCATCTGGAGCACGTCTCCACTGTGCAATGCAAAAGTCTCTGAGCTACCCAATTTTCAACACAACAGAGAAAGATTAACTCAGATCCTGAGAGCAATATACGTCTGTTAGTGTTGCTTTGCACTGATTCTTCTTTACTCCACCCAGCTTCAGGCAAGATTATGCGGTTCTGGATTAGGAAGCTCTGCACCACATTCTGTTTCTTATTACAGATGTACTTTTGATTGTTTTGCAAAATCTGATCTAGCACCTTACTGTAAGGCTTCATTTATACCAGTCAAAAACCCATCGCAGACATCCATGAGCGCATATATATTACTAGAACTTGTATTTAGGAGAGAACCTAAGTAGAGTCAGAGTTCCTAATGCAAGATGCCTCGCAGTCAAAGTTGTCTCCTGTGTGTGACAGGCTACCGTAAAATCAGAGTTGACTTTGCCACATGGCTGCATGTGTGACAGTCCATGATTTCCATGATTCTTGCCAGCACCAACAAAATCTAAAGGTGGTGCCAGCAAAACACCATTTTTGAAATATGATGATTTACTGATGGCAACAGCAGAGAGTGGAATCAACTCAGTAGTCTTTGATTCATGAACTGTTTAGTCCCTTTTAGAATTCCAGGATGTTTGTGAGTATTTTCAAGGAACTCTAGTTTGAATCAGTCAATAAGAAAAACAGTATAAGCCTACGTATGTTTTTTATTTAAGATTATATTGGCTCCTGATTACAATTTGCATCATTTTCACACCTCACATTATGAGGTTCTTAAAAAAATAACAGTTTCCAGTTTTTGCTTGTTGTGAAATATGACTTATAAAATGTTAGGTCAAGACTCTTCAATAGACTAGGCTACAGTGTTTGTTTAAAGCTATGAGTAAAGCAAGTCATATGAATGTTTCCAAAGACTGTATTCCAAGAAGTATTTTTGGAAACATTAATGTTGTGTTTTTTAATGAAGGCCACATTCTGAGGCTACGACACCATATGTCACATTCATTTCTGTACCGAAAAAAAAAAAAAAAGAAAAGAAAAAAGAAATGGAAACTATGTTTGGCTTTTAAGTGTTTTTGGAATAGTGTCTATGCATGCTTGTCATTGTTCCTTGGATGGAAGAGTTCTCTGTCTGTTAATCTAGTCCATCCAATATATATTACACTCTATGGCCCTGACTCTCTTCTGCCTCAAAGTGTGTGCAGTCATTTATACTCAGGCAAAGTGAATGAAGAGCTGAGGAAAAAGATTACCACTAGGAAACTTTTTTTAAAAATTCATTTTCCATTAATATGCTGGCTTCATTTTAAACCTGCATCTGAACTTTTGTCAGCTGAAACTAGCTTAAAAATGGGAAATGTCATTTTTCCATTGGAAACTTATGATTTTTGGAAGAATAATGACAGATTTTCCTCAAAAATATTAGCTTTTTTTCTTCAGGAATATCAGTTAGAAGCATGACATCTGGCAAAAATTTAGAATTGTTCTAGCTGTGTACCCTGTCACTTCTGACTTGCCAGCGTTCTGTGTGTTAGTGGCTGGGATATGGCAGAATGAGCTGGAGACCTGCAGGAAAAGGCATTTGCCTTTTTCAGTGCTGTATCCACCAGTAATTCATAAGCATCCTGTAACTGATTACTTCATCTAAATCTTTCCTTTTTTATTGGATTCCCGCTGATGAGGTCTCAGCTTCTAACATAAGTTCTTGTTATTAGTCACTAAACGTATAGCCTAGCACTTCGTACTGCTGAAGTTCATATGGTTGCAATCTGCAAAGACATCCATTTTTTCTCTGATCTGACAGAGGAATCTCCTAATTCACATCACTTCCTAAATTTGTGTCACCCGCAAATTTTATTAACATACTGCATGTTTGTTTCAAACTCATTAATAAAACTTTAAATACTTCTTGGCAGCCGGATTTTTTTTATTTGTTTTAAGGAATGATTTGTGAGGGTTTCCAGGACCTCAGAGAGGTTTCTCTTTTTCATTTGAAATGTAAATAGTTTTCTACAAATTGAACAAATATGTCTGTGTAGCCCTAGCCTAGTAAAGTTCAATTCCATGACCAGGTTTTTCTGGGCAATACTGAAACACAAATAATGATGAATGATTGTGCGGTTGATACATTTTCTGGTTAAAACACATTAGCGCTGAACTTGCCTGCCCATGCTACTGAAGTCTTACGTCTAAGTGTGCGTGTTTTCCTTGGCATTTCTTCAAATGGAGGAGAGCAAACAAACAAACATGTGACAAACAAATAATTAACTACCTCAACTATTTGGCTAACTTTGAGAGGGTTCATGCCATTCCTGTGTCTGTGCATGAAAGCCCATCCTTATTTGAATGTTACTTAACCAGAACATTAGAAGAGATAATCACAGTGGGGTCACCACAAAGGTTTTTGATTTCTGTTTTCATCTACATACCAAAATTTAGGACTGATATGGACATTTCTAACTGGTTGCATTCCTAGCTACCTCATATTTCCAGGCCTAAGTTTTCGAGCTATGTTGTGTAATGAATGTCAGAGTCTGCACCTCTCCAGAGAGCTGCTCATGATGGCCACTGAGTGAATGTATTTAGATTTGGTGTTACAGAGTTCTGGCATAGGAAATTAAAACAAAAATAAACTTTTTCTTTTGTTTCATAGATTTCCAATGAACAAAGAAAACAAATAGCCCCTGGGACCACAAGTGTGTTCTGTAAACTGATGCCACGAGGCAGGTATGAGAAAGATGCCTGAACAGAGTGGTTGCTATAGGTCTGTAAACATACAGGGAAATAAGATCAATTACCAAAGCGCTTGTCAAGAAAGCCCTGAAATGGGGATGAAAAGATTGCAGAAGCGATTTCTCCACAAGGATGGGAGCTGCAATGTGTACTTCAAACACATCTTTGGGGAATGGGAGAGCTACGTAGTGGACATATTTACCACACTGGTGGACATCAAGTGGCGCCATATGTTTGTGATATTCTCATTGTCCTATGTTCTTTCGTGGTTGTTTTTTGGGCTAGTCTTCTGGCTGATAGCAATCCAACACGGAGATTTATTCAATGACGAAGAAATAACCCCCTGTGTTGCAAATGTCCATAGCTTCACAGGGGCATTCCTGTTCTCCCTTGAAACCCAAACGACCATCGGTTATGGTTACCGCTGTGTTACAGAAGAGTGCTCTGTTGCAATCCTCATGGTTATCCTACAGTCAGTATTAAGCTGCATTATTGACACCTTCATAATCGGAGCAGCTTTGGCTAAAATGGCCACAGCCCGAAAAAGAGCTCAAACCATTCGTTTTAGCTACTATGCTGTAGTAGGCTTAAGGGATGATAAATTTTGCCTCATGTGGCGCATCGGTGATTTCCGGCCAAATCACATGGTTGAGGGCTCTGTACGGGCTCAGCTTCTGCGCTACAGGGAAGACAAGGAAGGGAGGATGACGATGGAATACAAGGACTTGAAGTTGCTAAATGACCAGATCATACTTGTTACGCCAGTGACAGTCGTACATGAAATTGATAGTGAGAGCCCCTTGTACGGTCTAGACCGGAAAGCTCTGGCCAAGGACAACTTCGAAATCCTGGTCACATTTGTCTACACAGGTGATTCAACAGGAACTTCACATCAGTCAAGAAGCTCGTATGTCCCCAGAGAGATTCTCTGGGGCTATAGGTTTAATGATGTCTTACATGTAAAGAAAAAGTACTATAAGGTGGATTGCTTACAGTTTGAAGAAACCACAGAAGTTTATGCTCCTCACTGCAGTGCCATGCAACTGGATCGGAAGGAGCAAGAATGGAACCGAACCGAGAAGACACGGGAAAAAGAAGCAGAGACGTCAGCACTGGAGATCAAGTCATTTAATACTAACCAAAAGTCATTTAGTGCAGTTGCTCTCATCACCAGCTGTGAAGACCCAGGAGACCCGGTGACAGCTGTCAATCAGCCTTCTGGAGAAGTTTCTTATCAGAAAGCAGCTGTGACCTTAAGTAGGCTATCAATAGAGTCCCAAATCTAGCTTTTTACTGCAATTAAAATCACTTCCAACAGATTCTCCCAGCATAGCTTTTAGAATATAAACAATGAACTCATATGCACAAGTATTTGTATTATAAACCTCGCTGACAGCATGCCCACATTGTAATACACTGCCGAGCTGCTAGAAGGAGCTTCATACTGGTTAGCGTGGGTATCAGTAACAGATTAGCACTGGCACAAGGAAGCAGCTTACATTTGGGTTGACTCGACGGCTACTGTACTTGAGCAAACTTACTGTAAAGTTTATTACCCTGCAGGGGCCAATGTTGGACATACCCTGAGAGAGATAATGATCTGGGCAGGGAACAAAAACGATGTAGCGTGCCCTCTAGGTCAGCTTTTTCAAAGCTGCCTAATTTATTTGGCAAGCCAGGCCCCAGTCCCTCTGGGAGGCTGGGAAACTCCCGACCATCGCAACAAAAATTGTGCTTTGGTGCCAATGGCACCTCTCTACCGGTTCAGATCCAACCCCCGCCCTGGGGTTGCACTAGTGAACCTATGGGGCTTTGTAGGAGGGAGTGAACTGGCAAGAATAACTGAACCCTGTATTACTGGGTAGTTTTGGAAACCTGCTTACAGCCTGCCTAGTCCTGTGGGATCCACAGTGGGATCCTGGAGAGCTTTTCTCATTTCCTAGTAGTGAGCCATTCCCAGAAGTGCCACTCCCTCAGCAGCCTGAGATATGCGGTATGTCAGCTGGCTTGGGGCTGCATGAAGGTTCTGTTACGTGGCTCTGACGGCAAGGAGGGCTGGCCAAGCTGGCTCCTTTGCAATGTTCAGAAATCAAAAGGAGGCCTCAAGTTTGAAATAAAAATCAGCAAAATCAGGTTGAGCCTCAGAGAGAAGATCATGGTTTTAGAGTGAGCGGTGCAATATTTTAAATCAAAATGTCTTTCATTTCAGAATGTCAGCCTTGCTTTCCTTTGTAGTATATTATACCTCTTTAAAAAGTCAAAGATCAATCTGGAGACCAAACCGCGTGATTTTGTCAAAACAAAATACTTTTATTAATCTGAAATGACTGTGTAAAAATGGTCCTTCACAGAAAAATTCAACATGCTCAGCTGTCAGCTCAATTTGGGAAGAAGGAAATTGTAAATGTTTTGAAGTTGTCTGTGACATGGAAGTCCCATGTTCTGCACGTTTCTGGAATTATTCCATAATTTCTCATCACGCTTTTTTTCCCCTGATGATTACGGTTAATTTGCATTGTGTTTAATTGTCACGCTAACGTAAAAATAATTATATCTGAATTTGTCATTGCCTAAAATGGTATTTATCTCACCTGACCTCAGCCATCAAGAAATTGTTGCCTACTGGTTGAGGCTCTCTGTGGTTACTAGAACTGCTCTTCTGTCTTCACAGACAAGTTCATCCCATCTTACTCTGGCTTTTTAGAGAGCTGAAGGCAATAGGATGTGTTTATCCTGGAAATGTTCATCCGTCTCCATTTATTGTTAAAGGAGATGAGATGACTGTTGTGGAAATGCTGGCTAACTTTAGGCTGCTAAAATTAGGTCTGACGAGTTGTTCACATCATCCTGACTAATTAGAAGTTTTTATGAGCTCATCATATTTAATGAAGAAAAATAGCATGCTGAATCTTTTTTTCCTGAAATTTATTCCGTATAGTAGTATAGCCGTGTGATTTTAATGTATCTTGCATTTCTCTTTTGCTAGCACTTGCCTTTGGATAGACTGGATCCCTTTACCTAAAGGGTAAAGGGGAAAACCAAGCATATTAACAAGCCTGTGGGGAGGTGGTTAGTCCGAAGCTCATTAATTAGCCTGTTTTATATGCTGAATCATCACCAGATCCATCTGTAATTGCAGTAGAAAACATCTTACTGTATCCTGGATTTGAGCACTGGCAGGCATTGGGAAATAGTATAAAAAAATGGAAAGGAATGTAGGAAAATGTATAAGGGTCTCAGTACTTATGTGGTGTTGGAAAGAACACCATCGGACTGTATAAAATAGAATATAACCTTCGAGACATGTGAAGTGATCCTTCCACGCTCCCCTGACTTTGCAAGACCTTGGCCAGAGGTTCTTTATTCGATGTTGGGAACCGCACTTTGGGACTGCCATGGAACAATTTGAAGAGAATTCGAAGATCTAGAAAACATGTCAGTGAGGAAGTAGGGAAATAACAGAAGGTGCTTCAGTCCAGAAAGGGGTTAGGAAACAAAGAAACAGTTCTCAAACACAAAAATTGCAATTCAGGAGAGAGGGTAATCTATTGCCTGTGACTGGTGGGTAGGACAGGAAATCATGGGCTTAAACCGAAGCCCAAGAGTTTGAAGTGAATTAGGAAACGCTGTGGTAAAGGCGGTGAAGCACCGACAGATCTGCGGGGTGTGTCATCTCTGTGGTGGTGGCTTTCGGGAGCCTGTGGGAAAACACGTCTGTCAGAAGCAATACAGAATGGTCAACCTTGCCTTGAACTTTCCAGCCCTGTTTTTCTGTGATCCTATGATTTTTCAGAAAAAGGGAATGTCTTAACATGAAATCTGCTTAACCGGTCGCTTTACAAGTGCTTACACACGTGTGTTTGCTTAATTACGTAGGTAAAGCTACTCAGAGAGATGAGATACTTCTGAGATATGGAATCAAAATCCCCAAAATACCTTCAAAAGGTGCAGATTTCAGGTGCTGTTTGTAAAAGTAGTTTCCCTTTTTAAGCTGTGAATCTCAGCTGCCTCTCCCAGTTATGTACTGCGTGAGCCTCTTGCGGCAAAGAAAATTCTTTCCTTGGAATGACTTTCCTGTAAGTGAAAGTACCAGGAGTCTGATTTAGCATTTTGTCACATGCCTCTTGGTATAGATAGATGTAAACGTGAGCTTGTATCGTAGTGTGTGCTTTGGCATGTAAGTCAGCCTCTAACTGATGAGGGTCAGGAAGAAACTTCTCTCCTGGGCATGTTAATTCGTAACAGGCTACTATACAGTTTCTTCTACTTTTATCTACAGCATCTGATACCAGCCAGTGCTGGAGACAGGATACTCGTTGAACCACTCGTCTCAACCAGTCTGGCTTTTTCCGGGTTTCTCTGTTTGATATTTTAATGTCATTTATCACAGAATAAAAACTATGTAGAATAATGTCTCGTAAAGCATGCATAGCATTTTTATGAATAAAGTCACAGAAATAAAGAACATGCCTCTACCACATACCTCGTGAAAGAGCATTTTACTTTTGCTTTCCCTTCAGCCACAGCTCTAAGTTTCCATATCTTATGCACTAAGAGGTCATGGAAAGATTTATAAGGCGCAGAGTAGTCTTTTGACTTCAGAAGATGCCAGATCACAAGCAAACCCACAAAGTTATAAATACGTTTTGTGAAAGCTTCTTAGCATGAACTCCGCTTGTTTGGAGGAATGAGCCAAGCAAAGCCCCGCTCACAGGCATGCACGCACCCACCCGCCTCCGCGTGGCAGTGGCATCCAGAGCGGGCGTACTTAGCCTGCAACCTCCTCACCTGGCGAAGGATCTTCGATAGTGCCAGGCGGGTAAGAGAGGAACGGGCAGAGGTGTAGCAGAGATACACAAGCACACAAAATGCGCAGACTCCCTCCGTAACTACCCTTTAGGTGGGGCCCGACTGCACTCTTGGCAGAACCAGCTCTTACATCCTCCTTGCCTAGAAAAGACTCTTGCGGTACACTGGTGTGCAGCGGCATTGGGCAAGCAGGAGGGAGAATCTTCCTCACCCATCTGCTCTTTCTAGACGAGGGTGTTTCCCAAGGATTTCCATTTGGCTTTTTTTATTCATCCCCGTCACAGAGCTGAGCAACACAAAAGCAGAGCAACCGTCTCGGAAACCCAACAGAAGCATCCTCGCAGCAGAGACACAGCCCTAACCCTTGAGTCATCCCTGATGAATGGACGAAAGCGCCCACCAGCCCAGAAGCGCCCAGCTGCACCCCGGGCTGTTGCGTGCGTTGGGAGCTGGAGCGAAACACAGGTACCCTCCCGCTCTTCCAGAGCATTGCACGTGCTCCTTGGGTCTTCAGAAAGCCCGCACGTTGAGTTGCAGTTCAGCAGCTCCTTCCCAGCCACCAAGAGGCAGCCACTGGCGTTTCTTTCTGCCTCAGCTGGAAGTTGCTCACCCTGTTCCCGTCTTCGCCACAAAATTTACCAGATGAAGCAAAATTTTAACAACAAAGAGAAAATACAAACCACTTTGCATTGGACTCCCGTATCATGATTATAGCTGCATCTCAGTTATTTTCTCTTGGAAAGTAGCACTATTGTTCTGGGTCAAGATTAGTTTATGTCAAAGGGAATATAATAAGAGATTATTATATAATTTACTTTTCCAGATTTGCCTACCACCGTTCATTAAGGCAGCTGGCATTTCCTTCCCCATTATCATGTATCATTTAGTGCATATTTTCTGTGAAGCTGATTTTCAGATGTGGGACATAATATCCCTTTGTTTATCCCTTGTTTCTTACACGCGGTGCAGGAGGTCTGACTTCAGCTGCCTGCCTAACCTGAAGCATTACGGTCACACAGCTACACTCACTTCAGGAAATAACAGGTACTTTCAGGGTATCAGAAGCATTTGTGTGGGAAGAAAAACATTGCTTGTAAGCTTTTTTTAGCTCTTAAACCTATGCGGGTTTTGAGCAGGGAACCTGCAAACAGGAGTTGGTGTCCCTGTGGTGGGCCTGAGGGGCCCACTCAGGGAAGCGTCTGACACCAAATTCACTTCCAAGCAGACAAGGGGGAGCGTGACGGAAGCGAAAGAAGAATGAAACAAGGAGCAAGTTGTAGTTTTAGTCTGGGCTGAAAAGTGTGGACCGATGGTTTCACGGGAGCCACTTCCAGAATTTAACGCTTTTCTTGGGGGTCAGTCCTGGTGGGTGAGGAGGGGATGGGGGAATCGGATAAACATCACGCAAAAACGGTGTGAAGCCCCTTTGGGCTCGTGTTGCTCCCTAAAAAGCTAGGATTTTCTGAAGCTGTGATATTGCCACCTGTCAGCGGAGGTTTGCTTCCTGCTCCACCGCACACGCTTACCCAGGGCTGTCACGCACGCCCGAGAATTCCCTAACCCGGGCGTGCCCCCCGTATCCTTCTGGCCCAGCACAAACCCACCCGCGGGTGCTCCGGCCACCCGCAACAGCAGCGGGGCTCCGCGTTCCCCGGGCATTAACCCTCACCTCGCCGGCGCTCGGACCAACGGGCCCCGTTCCCGGCCCTCCTGCCGCCGCCCCCGTCCCGCTCCGCCCGCCGCCCCCCGTCCCGCTCCGCCCGCCGCGCCCGGTCCCGCTCCGCCCGCCGCCCCCCGTCCCGCTCCGCCCGCCGCCCGCCCCCGGTCCCGCTCCGCCCGCCGCCCGCCCCCGGCCCCGCTCCGCCCGCCGCCCCCGGTCCCGCTCCGCCCGCCGCCCGCCCCCGGCCCCGCTCCGCCGGCCGCCCCCGGTCCCGCTCCGCCCGCCGCCCGCCCCCGGTCCCGCTCCGCCCGCCGCCCCCGGCCCCGCTCCGCCCGCCGCCCGCCCCCGGCCCCGCTCCTCCCGCCGCTCCCGGTCCCGCCCCGCGCCTCCCGCCGCCCCCGGCCCCGCTCCTCCCGCCGCCCCCGGCCCCGCTCCTCCCGCCGCCCCCGGCCCCGCTCCTCCCGCTGCTCCCGGTCCCGCCCCGCGCCTCCCGCCGCGCCCGGGCCCGCTGCTCCCGGTCCCGCCCCGCGCCTCCCGCCGCCCCCGGCCCCGCTCCGCCCGCCGCCCCCGGCCCCGCTCCTCCCGCCGCCCCCCGTCCCGCTCCGCCCGCCGCCCCGGCCCCGCTGCTCCCGGTCCCGCCCCGCGCCTCCCGCCGCCGCGGGCCCTCGGGCGCCACCTGGTGGCAGCCTCGGAGCGGCCGCGCCGCCCCCCGCGCCGGGCGGGCCCCCCCCGGGCGCTGCCCCCCCCCGGCCCCGCTGCCTTGCGCGGCTCTCGCTCGCACGGCGCGCAGCAGAGCCCTCCCAAGAGCATCTGTCAGGGGAAGGGCGCCAGAAATTCAAACGCACCCCTCCGCTTCGCCCCCACCTCTGCTCCCGGCCCTCCTTCGGGGGGCAGCGCTGCAGGGCTGCACGGTCCTAACGCCGCGCCCGGCCGCCGGCCGCGCCAAAGGGTACGGGAAAGGCGCTGTTACACCCACGGCATAAGCGCAGAACCTGTTGTCAGCAAATTCCTGGTATTGCCTGGCTACCCTGGGCAAACCTGGGGCCAGAGCTGCGGGCTTCCTATAGCTGCCTTCTCAAGCTCAGCAGAATAAATCAAACTCAAAAAGAAAATGATTTTGATACGCAAATTGATTTGACACGTGCTCTGCCCAGCTGATTCATTCTATATCGTTCCTCTTTATATATAGCAGCAAAAGCTGAGAGGCTGCTTGATTTGCCAGCCTAGGTATATATAGCCGGTCAAAACTGGCTACGCTCCACTAGGAACTTTTCAAATAGGGCAATGATCTATTTGTGGCCAAAGATACTTACTTCAAGAGGTATCAGTGACAAGAAGCAAAAAGCTGCTTGTTTGCTTGGACCAGGGAACGTGTGTGCGTGTAGAAAGGCAACGCTAACGTTTGTTGTGTAAAACTACACACAGAAGGGCTCCAAAATAGAAATGCCTTAATAATTATCTCATATTCAGTGCCATGTCCACTTCTGAACGCACATTTTCCATTAAACAGCTTCGTGCGTTCTCTCACGCATGGGAGTAGCTCCAGTTAAACATCTGCTGAACCATCTATATCATCATCCTTCTTCACATCCTTTCTTCGGGCTCTCCTTCGCAGCGGCGTGTGTAGGAAGCTCCACAACTGTCAGGCAGCTGGTCTGCTGCGACTACTGGGCATCGTATTTGTTCCTCGTGTTTCCCCATCTTTGATCACAGGGTGTCTCTCAGACTTGCCTGACAGGGGAAGGGACTATTTTTGGTCTGATGTTCGTTCAGCACGATTTCTGCTTCGTCCAGGTGCCAAAATGAGCGGACGGCCTATATGTGACTGTTGTACGAAACGGCAGTAGAGAGGGGAGAGTCCCAAAGCCTCCCCCGTGCCACTGCTCCGTGCTGTGGCTCGGGGACGTGCCCATGCTGGGTGTCACTAGCACGCCGTCCTGAGAGAGCTGCCCTTCGGTTGTGCTGCAGGTTTTCAGATTTTGACTGATAAATCCTTCGTTGTGATAGCCATGCCCTAAACCGGGCGTGAAAAAGAGGAATTACGCATAAATGGGTAGGTCTCATTTCAGATCTCCAAGTGGAAATCAAAAAAGACCCTGGTGAGTGTACCCAAAGGGCACCCTTCCTCGCCCGCCCAGGTCAAGGGCCTTACTCATGGTAAGTAAATGTGACCCCACCAATTTCAAAGGGACAGTTTCCAGAGTGACCTGTGGTAGGGTGTGAGTCGGGAAACAAAATTTGGTAAGTACTTTATTGTAGTTCTTGGGATTACTCACTGCATATACTGATTACAACCCCTTCTCTTCAGTTATCACTTTTTCCATAGGCAAAAAAAGTCCACTTTTCTCTTGTCACTTGTTTCATGTGTGAGGGTACAGCAGAGTGCCACCCCTGAGCTGGCAACCGCTCTGTCAGAGGGCCCTTAACGCTTTGCCTCACTGGGCCTTCTTTCTCTTTCCTCCCATTTTATCCCTCTTTTTGGAAAAGTACCAGGTAAATCCATCAAAAACTAGTTCTTCACAATCACAGGAAACATCAGCCCTGCACACCTTTACACACCACCAGCCACAAGCCGTTTCCCAACACCCTCCAGCAAACCTATGGGTGATAGTTCTGAAGACCAAAACCCACCGAGCTCCTTTCATATGGTCTGCAGCAAAGGTGTGGAGGGGTGATTTGGAAGACCTTACGCAGGCGTTAGCAACCCTCGGGAAGTTGGGTGCGAAGCTCTAGCAGGGAAAATCACAGCAGAGCGTGCGAGTGTGTGCCTGCACGTTGACGGAAATAGCTCCCATCACTTTCCTTACGTTAGCCTTAATAAAAGGGGACGGTGCCTGCCAATTCCATCTCAAGTTTCATCCCTCTGAAATATGTGCACTTTCACCAGCTGCATATTTGGCCCAGGGTAATTACTATAGTGCTAATTTTACTTGAGATGATGAAAGCGCTGGAACAGCCTAACCATATAAAGTGAGGAGATACATACCGCTGATCCAGTCTTCTGGGTCCTTTTCTGAGCAAAGGAAGTCAGGACTGTGACTTGTAGATTTGCTCCTTGGGGAGGCTTCTTCTTACAGGAGACAGCCGAAACATGACTGAGGCTAGAGAAGAGCGAGGTCAAGGATACTTGTGTGCTGGAAAATAAAAGCAGTGAGTACTGAAGTGTTGCCTTGCGGTAAATTACCTTATACAGATTAAATTGCTCAAGTAGATCTGCTTCTTTTCTCTTCTCTCCTGTGAGAGAAGCCACTTCCAGACACCAAAAGCATAAAGATGCTTGAAAGTCCTCTGTTTCTTTCTGGACCTTCGAAAAAGATTCAAAGTCAATTGAAATTTCTAATGAAGATTCAGAACAGGCTTTTATTCTATCCAAACCAGTTCAGCTTGAAAAAATTACAGTGAAGTATGGTCAGAGGAAAAGCAATTTGCCAGAGCTTGAAAAGTGTGAATAATGCACAGCAAACAGCTCTCTGCAGCATTCGCTGGTGCTTTCAAATATGCTCACCTTAACTGTGCGCCCATCCTGGCTTCACTGGTGGGTCTGGTGACCAGCGTCACGGGCGGCGATTAAGGGAACATGAGGTGGCCGGTGATTCCTAACTTCTGTAAACCTGGAGGATTGGGTTTTTGTTTGGATTTGGTGTGTTGTTTTGTTTTTTTAACAGAAGACTCATCAATGATTGGCATTGTTGGCACTCGATCCTAAGCACTGGAGTCACCCCATCAGGAAATATGTACAAAGCCAGCCCGTTGTGCTCTGGTCTGGTCTGTTCTGCAAAGGTTTTTTATGTCACCTTTGCTGTCAGAGAGCACAAGCACCTTCCAGTACTGTAACAAACGACATGACGAGCCTCTGTTCATTCTCTTTGTCTCTCTCGCTTGCTCTCTCACTCTTTACTCTTTGCCACTGATCGCCTCTACATGTGATCTCTGGCCTTTGTCAAATTAAGATAGTCAGAACCTGGGTGCTGAATGTTCCCTCTGCCCGAGCATGTCACCGATGGCCTCAGCAGGCATTTGGCTCCCAAGTGTGTGCTTAGATTAAAGTGAAACATGTATCGCAGTGCTGCTCCGAATAAAGGTGGTTTTCTGGTCTGAGGCGTCTCAGGAGGAATGTGGACTTCTTGTAGTCATCCTGTCTTCCTCGTGAGCTACGGACTGGCAGCACGCTCCTGCAAATCGCTTTACACCAACGACAAACTGCCGAAAATGCTACCTTGTGCCAGCCCAGCCCGCAGGCAGCGAGCCCTGCCCCCTCCCAGGCAATCTGCAGCACCCATTGGCATGTGTGAAGAGCAAGGACAGCCCTGGGAAAGCACCGGGTCCTGCGACCTGTGATGTCGTCATCGGACCATGACGTCAGCGGCTCTCGCAGTCACTACGGGCTGCATCAACTTCACCATTTTACGACTTTCTATACTGATCTTTTAATACTTGATGGGAAATGGCGTGATCCTTTCCCCTCCAGTCTCTGTCACAAGGTTGCTTAATAGGGTTTGGGCATTAGCTCAAATAATATCAGAGGATCAAAGCCAACTTTTGAAGTATTAGGGAGATTACAAAGAATCGCATGGCTCATGCCTTCTGAGGTGCCACATTTCCTAGTGTAAAACAGGGGAGAACCTCCTTCTGTGGCCATGCTTTCCCTCTCTACACTTCTTGATCAGGCCAAACCAGAGCACAGGACATGCAGTTTGGCCCAGATTTTAATGCAGGATGCCCAAGGGTGGGTGAGGAGTCCTTCTTCCCCTGCACGGCTGCATATAAATGAAAGGCAGAATTTAGCCTGGAGGCACAAAATGGCATCAGAAAAGCAAATAAGCAGAACAAGATCATGATAGCAGAAGAAAGGAAGCTGTGGCATTTACTTGCTGGAGATTATTTCCTCTCTGACGAAAGATTTTTCAAATGACAGAGGTGTTTCAGTGGGCAGGCCTTGGAGGGCTGGTCCAACTAATCAGTTAGAAACAATATCAGGAAGTTCAACCAACAATTTGAGCTTGGTTTGGTTTTACTCATCTGTTCAATTTTAGTTTTGAGGGAAATTTAGAAAGATGCCAGCTAATCTAATTTGTCTACCTCCTTCCCAGCCACGTAGGAGTTACGAGCGGGGCTGAACTGCCATTTTGTGCCAGCGATCTACTCCTCTGATTGCCTGGATGGCGTGTCTCCTGGCCAGGCTCTCCTTGGCTTCCTGACCGGGGAAGTGCAGGCACGGGGGAGAAGAGATGCTGTGATGGCTGTGGAAGGTCCCCAGGCTCTCCCAGTGAAGGTGGGACTGCTCCACGCCAGCACCAGCAGCTCAAGGACCCTCCTGGTGCACGTGCAGACCCGGTACAGGAACTGCTGCGTTCCGTCAGAGCTGACAGGGCTTTGAAAGAGCCAGCACAAATGCACCGACAGCCACCAGCCTCCTGTCAGGGCGTGGTCTGCACCGCTGCCATCACGATGGAAGTTCACATTTGATGTAAATAAGCACAGTGCTGGCTCCTTCTGGAAGCTTAAGCTTGTTTTCTACTGTGTTTTTCCTTCCACAGTGGCCAATGATCTAACTCTCTGTTTTTAGCAAAGTTTATTTGCTTTCCAGGAGAGAAAATAAACTCTGATATTGTCATTTATGTTGTGGCCATGGAGTCCGGGCAAATTCCTATGTTCTGGTAGAAACTGATAGAGAACACTGAGGACATTTGCATCTAAGCTAATATATTACAATAAAAAGTGTGAGAAAGTAAGGAGAGCAGTAGTTTATGCGGTGTTAACACAAATCAGACACTTCTGAGTTTATAAATGCAGTTTTCACTAGAGGGAGGGATACACTGATAGGTAATAAGTTCAGTGATGATAAATGGCATTCAGCACATTGCAACGCAGGAAAAACACGTAGGGTTTTAACAGAGGTTCTCTGAGTCACTTCTGGGTATAGTCTTCTGCTGTTGGAAGTAGTTTTCATCATGTGCCCACATATTTCACATCATCTTTCTCTCAGGAACTGCCAAACGTCACCTAAGAAAGTGAAGCTGCCCAACCTGAATCACTTTGGTGAACCAAGTCGTGCAACACAAATGGGTCAGCAGGAGGGGTGCAGAAAAGGCATGCACTTGGCATTAATTTTGCTTAGAAAAGATGAAAGGTTTCTAGATCTTTCTACTGCAATTGGCTTTTTATTCTTTCTTGCCGCTCCCCTTCCCGCTGGAAATTTTCCACGTTTCTGCCTCTGGCGGCACACGCACGGTGACAAAGGCCGGGCAGATCTCTGCTTCATCCCTCCTCTTACATCCGTGGTGAAATTAGAGGAAACACTGCGCTGTAATCATTGCCCCTTCCTCATCCTGCACAGAACACACAGAAACGGTGGTGGTAAGATGCTGCAGGGGCAGAGAAGCAGGCCAGAAACACATCTTTACCCCTTGCAGCTCTCCCCACCCTCACACCTCAGCTAACCACCATTTATAAGGATCAACTCATCAAACTCCGACAAC
Organism: Phalacrocorax carbo; assembly: GCF_963921805.1. Classification (NCBI taxonomy): domain Eukaryota; kingdom Metazoa; phylum Chordata; class Aves; order Suliformes; family Phalacrocoracidae; genus Phalacrocorax; species Phalacrocorax carbo. The sequence goes on from NC_087528.1 coordinate 7,244,270, forward strand.
CCCCAAGGCAGGAGGTTGAGGTTTCATTCCGGCCTGCGGGGTGGGACCCAGCCACTGGCCATGAGCACAGCGGACTCTGCAGATGGACGTTTGAAAGCTGGCTGAGCACCGCATGGGCTTCTGAGCAAGTAGGTGACTTGACTAGTGACAGCCCACAGTTGGGTACTCACTCTAAAACCTATGAATCATATCTACTCCCTTGAGAGCCCTCCTGCTTACATACAATATTTACATAACCAAAAGTTTGCAAGCCAGAGAAATACAAAGATACTCTTACCCTGTTCTGTTCAGCTGAGCGTGAGCCTATCCTGATTTTAGAAAACCTGGCAGGCCAGTAACACTAGCAACTGAAGCTGTAGGGAAGAGAATGAAAGTGTGGTCACACAGTTTTGTATGTGTAAGTTGCTGGCTCTTAACCCTTTTCCTTCCAGGAATTGTCAAGATCCCGATGTCAGCTCCATGGGCATGTTCTCACCACCCTGGCAAGTTTTATTAACCATTAACTCCCTTTCCCTTGAGATATCCAAAGAATGGGAATGATGGAAGATCATTAGATAACTTTGAGATTAATAGGAAAATATTAGCCTTATTAATATGTAATTGCTTGGACAGTTTTATCACTTACACTAATGTCTTTCTCGTTAATCCAAACATACGTTCCCCACTGCCGCCTCGGAGGGGAAATTGCCACAGTGACTGATGGATGAACAAGGGAAAACATAGAATATTGCCAAGTCACAAACAATGCTAGATGTACCTTGAGGTTATTGCATTTCTGAACGATTAACCACAATCCTAAATCGTGAAAATAGATCATCAAATGGCAGTACAACTGTCTTGCTACAGCAAGGCTTCTAGAAAATAAAGCATGTGCAAGGTGTACGTCAAACAACAGATTAACGTTTCCTGCAGAGGTAAGCATGTGTTGAGAGCTGAGACAGCTCACTTTTTACCAACAGGTATTTGTCATACTTCATTGGGTCTGAAAGTTTAGCTGGAAGTTAAAGTTCCTTTAAATTAGGCATCTTCATTTAGTGAGAATCGAGCCACATGGATACGGTGTTGGAAATAAGTTTTCTTTGGCAGAACTTCTTGGGTTGGTGTTGCATTGCTAGTTATATACAGTTACTGTTAGCGATGGATTGCTGCTTGTAATTCATTGTTTCGAGATTTCTTCACCTTGCTTCTCTCATCCGCCATCTGCAGTAGCAAAGACTGAAAGTATATAGTTAATTTTTAAAAAAATATAGTCACTGGCTGGTGATTTGACTTTAGAATAAGACTAAATAAGCCAGCCTGAACTCTTAAGTAAAGATTTTGGACACAAAGTATGAGGGAAAGAAAGAGAGAAAAAAATGTGAATGGTGTGTGAGTTCCACTATTCTCAGATATATAAAACAATTCCATTTCCTATGTCATATTTCATCCCTTCTATGAACAAACACATTATTATCATCCAATATAACTGTGTCACCGGCTGCACATCTGTATAGCCTATTTGCTTGCAAAGTACAAAATATATTTATTTGCTCTCTCAAGTCTTATCAAACATGTAACCGTCTCTCTGTGGAAGGTTCATTGGATTTACCCATTCCTTCTGTTACCAGTGTGGCTCCATTTTCCCTTGGAGATCCCAGCATTAGACCTATAAAGATCCAGTTAATGTCTAAACCCCAGGGGTTTACTGTGATTGGGAAACCACCTTTTCCTGATGAATTTTTTCCAGTTGACTTAACGGTTAGAGAAGAAAGGCTAACTTATGCCAGTTTACATGCATGGAAATGGTGAGACCAAAAAAAAAAAAAAAAAGACCAACGTGTTATTTATGGTATTTCTTCTCATCTTGTGGAAACCAACTGCTTTGATTCTACCAGACCATGTTTTCTTTGTGAGTACAATACAATTAAGCTATTTTCTGCTGGCAATAAAATCCTTGAGAACCAAAGCAGATTTGGCCACTTCAAGAGATGAAGCCTAATGCAATCTGATAATTAGGTCATTTCACCGCCAAGACAGAAAAAGCAATTTAATAACATCTCCCATGCAGTAAGACGGGGGCTAAAGCCTCTGGTCCCAGCTGGCAAGGACTATGCCTGCAATACAACTCTCAGATTTGCTTCCACAGGGCATCTGCAGATCTCTGCAAGACTGAGGGACGGGGTGGATGTGATGGGCAAAGTGAAAATGATACCAGAAAACAGAAAATGTGGGGAGAAAAACCCCTTCTTTCACTGATATGGCCTCGCTGAGATTTATCTAAGAAAAAGCACCCTATGTTGTTGCTGGCTCCTTTTACACCTACATTGGTATGAAATAGGAATGTTCTGCCTTCCCAGGGCCCTTCTTACCCCTTGATACCGTTTCTTCTGCAGATTCTGGTTTTGAAAACTCCTCAGACTATGACCATTTCACATAGCTCTCCCAGTATTTCAGCCAGGAGGCTCTGCAGGGAGGCAGTAAGAGACTCCTGGAGCTAGACTACCTCAAATGAGAAAACCATTAATTGAGAGAAGGAAAACAAACCCTTGCTCACTCTTGAGGGTTAAGTCTTCAGCTGTCACTCACCCTCTTTGTCCTGGCTTGTTGCAACAGGAAAGGGTTTTTTAGAAACTTTTCTTGTAACTTCAACTTCCCTGTTTGGGGGTTTGGAAGTAGTTCTGTTGCTGAAGCCCATTCAGATGAGAGACTGCTTTGTTACGGTTCTCATTATCAGATTAGAATTGATGCTTCATTCTGAGAAGAGCTTTCTGGGCAGAGCTGTTCCGACTTTAAAAAAGCTGTAAAATAGTCGTGATGTATATGCTGTATCCCTCCTCAGTACGAAATTCCTAGTGGCTTGACCTGCAAGTCTGTGCTGCTGTGAATAAGCCTTACTCATATCGGCGGATCTGGGGTCTCTGGGCCTAGTAGGTCTGTAGTCTTTATCAGTCGGTTCGCATGAGTAAAGGCTGAGTAAGAGTCTGCAAGGTCAGGCTGCAGTCTGTAACATCTTGTGGATATTGTGCAGAGATTTGTCAAACCCACCCCCCAGCAAACTGCGTGTATTCTCAGCAGGGCACCTCAGCATTAGTGGGTCACAGATCTACTTTATTCCACTTACATGTAGAGGAGCACCTATTTCTTCAAGGTGGGTCAAATTGTTGCTGTCTTAGCTGTTCATAGGAAGCAGACATACACTCAGAGGAATGAGGGGGCTTCTTTTCTCTGATGCAGGTACATGAATTGTGTAGTATTTGTACCTATGGCTTGCAAATCCTGTGGATTTAATTATCTTTGTCTCACTGAATGAATAAAAGAATTGCAGCCATTCCCTCTTACAGTTTTTTTTTTTTTTCCAGATTCACCATTCATAAGAAACTTACCTGTGTTATAGGACTTCTCTTGCACTTAAAAATTTACAGACAGCCAGGATAAACAGTATGATTGCCCAACATGCCAGATTGCTCAATATACACAAGCACTGATCTTTTCTTCCCCTCTCCCCATCATGTAGATTTTGCGTATCCTGCACACACAACACTGGGGACTTTTAAAACCAGTTGCATTTGCCCATTGTATTTGTTACTGCAACAATGCGGTGCTTCCTCATTCGGAGTATGGGGAACTCGGCAAATACTGTAAGTGACAGTAATGGCAGCCAGTGCAAACTGTGCAGCAGCTCTATGAGGAATGTGTTCCTAAAGCCTCTAGTCCATGAGAAAGCATTTGGGCAATGCATTTTCACTGAGTGCTTACAGACATCTAATGTCAGAGTTGTAAACTTAGGAAACAAATGGGGAGGAGGAGGAGAGTTTAAGCAGCTACGAGTGACTGCAGGCACTGGCATTGCTGCGGCAAGTAGGGATCACGCTTAGAGCCTCTTCTGGGCATTGTAAGGAAGCTCCCCGGAGGAGAGTGGCCGACCCGCTTGGACCAGTTTATCCCTCAGCAGCTCCAGGCAGAAGACCTGACTGCTGATTAACAGTCTTTGTCCCAGAAGCATCCCCAGCGCCCATTTTCTGAGTGTTGCAGAGGCTACCGCTGCAGTCCTGGGTGCAACGCAAGGTGCTCGTGCCAATCTCTAAAGCCTCGCGTGGCCGGTAACCGTTGCATTCAGCAGCCACCTTCGCTCTTTGTTTTCCAGCGCACCGCACAGGGCTCCCTGGTGGGTTTCAGCTGTTGGCACTCGGGACCTCGGCTTTCTGAGGGCAGCAGGAGAGGGCGGCAGCAGCGGACACCTGCCTCGGAAACTAACACCCCTGCACTGTCCATCAGAGCCGGAGTTTGGCAAACTTCGGAGTGTGCTTACAGGGCTGTTTTTGTTCCTGCAAGGCTCGCAGCCAGACGTTTCACCCTTGTTTTCTTTGTCTTAGGCCACGTCCACTGTAGGGAGGACAAGCTATTAAAAATCGTCTAGATTTCTGCATATTTCAACAATGGCCAGCCACCTGCGGATCGAGCTGCCACAGGTGATCTGTGAAACAAAGAAACAGATCCTACGTACTGCAGCCAAAGGGTGTACTTCTCTTGTGTCCAGCCTTGCTCCGAAAGATCTCAGTTCAGGGATCAAAGCTCTTGTTTTGGAAGGGACGTTCGGTTTTAGTGAAAGAGGAGGATGTTAAGATTAATAGCTGTGCTTGGTTATGCTTGACTTGCTTCTAGTGCGCGTTAGGGTCGGGCGACTGTGACAAGCTACCCCCACATCTCAGCATTTCCCTCCACTGAAATAAAGAAAGGAACCAGAGGAACAAAACTCTTCTCTCTCTGGTATTTTGGCTTACCGCACGGGGCCTCGGACACCAGCCCGGGTCAGGAAAGCTGGAGCGAGTAGGCATGCAGCTCCCATCGGGACCTTCCCAAGTGCCCAGGGAAGCCTTGCAAAAGCCCTTCTCGGTGCGGGGACACGGGACACCCACCCGCGGCAGGTGCGGGTGCCCGCGGGCACAGCCGGGGGGCGCCGTGGGGAGCGGGCGCAAGAGGGGGCGCGGGGAGCCCGCAGCGCTGCCCGCCTTGGGGCGCCCGGCGAGGCCTCCCCGCAGTGCCCGGGGCCGCCCCGCACCCCCCGCACACCGGCTCCCGCGGCTTCCCCCGGGACCCCCCGCCCCGTCCCGCCGGGACACCCCCGCACCCGGCCCCACCGCCCTCGGCTCGGCCGGGCTCGGCTCGGCGCGGCCCGGCCTCCCGCCTCCCATTGGTGCGGGGCGGCGGCGAGGGCGGGGACGGCGGAGCCGCTATTAAACATCACATGGCAGCCCGCAAAAAAGGGGCAGCGGCTCATTGAGTGGCTCAGTTGCAAGCGGTGCGGCGGCCGGCGGGCACCGGGGTTGGCCTGCTGCGTCCCCCCAGCTGCTGGATCTTACACCCTTTTAACTCTATAAGCACCTCCTTTCAGGCCGCCGGCAGGTAAGGAGCGCCTTCTCTCTGCATCTCCTCGGGACGCCCCCCCGGCCGCCCCCGAGGGCCCCCCCGGTGCCGCGCAGGGCGAGGCGCCGGTACCCGTCCCCGGGGCGCGCACCGTGTCGCGACGCTCCCGGGCTAAAGCTTTCCGTGTCGGCGACTGCGGCGCACGCCTCGGCACAGCCGTTCGGAGGGGGAACTCCTGCATTTCTCATGCACCATCCACGAGCTATTCTCAGTGCCTAAAATAATTAGATAGGTATGCTGGGAACACTCGAGCATCTGCTTGCAGCATCTGTTTATGTTCATAACTTTCCATGCACCAGCTGCTCCCCCCGCCCGAGATATTTTATTCTGGGGAAGGGCTGGAAGTTTGCATGACAACTCCGCGTCGCAGAAGTAGCACCGCTCCATCCCTTCCCATTCTTCTCGCCTGTTGTTTCCTGTGCAAGAGAGAGGTCAAAAGTATCGAGTCTTAGCGATCAGATGCGTGTTTTTGAAAGGAGTGCCCGGAATGTTTTAGAGGGGTGTGAAATGAACCTGTAACTTCATTCATTGGCATTATGCAAACGGCGGATTTTCTTTTATTTTTAACCCTCCTGCCAAAAAAATAGGAAAAAATAAAAAACCAAACCACTAACCCATTGCAGCTGGGGAGCTTGTGAAGAGACTGTATTGTTTCAGCCTAGTTCATGACAGTTAAAGGAAAAAATACTGATAAGGAGCGGCAGATTTATTTGCGGGGTTCGGTGCCTGCTTTGTCATCCTCCCGGGGCCGGGGCAGGCGGGACCCGCAGGGGCCGGGGCCGGGGCCGAGCCGGGACCCGCACCCCCGGGCTCCCCCAGCCGCTGCCACCTCTGCAGCCCGAAGGCAGCCGGCACTTGTTTCTGTGTTTCAGCCTTACCTTTACACTTGTTTGCTTTTCCATCCTCGCAGCCGGTGCACCAAGTACACCCCCTGGTGATGGCTGTTTCACTTGTAGTTATTTTGTCATCGGCTAGAAATATCCTGAACTCGGCTGCTTTGCAGGACAGCAGATGCAAACACCACTTGTCCTTTCCTTTCTCCGATTTCTTCGCACCCATTTCCCTACATCATCTGCTCTTTTTTTTTTTTTTTAACCTCTTCCCTCCCCGCCGATGCCTGATCGCAAAGGACAGACTCTTCTCCTGAAGGCAGCTCACCGCTTTGTGTAACTTGAGTCCTACCCAAATCAGTGGGGAGCCCTGGGGAATGACTTTTAAGTAACGCAGGGGTCTGGAGGAAGGTTTTGGGGGTGGCTGTGCCCAGCATCGAGGGCGCGGGGACTGTGGGAACCAGGCTTCGCTGGTGCGAGTAGCTCCTTTGTTCTGTTTATTCCGAAGGCAGCAGGGGAAGGCGCTTGGCTAAGGTAGTGCTGGTGCGCTCTTGGTAATAGCGTGTGCCCGGCTGGCTCCGCAGGGCTGTGCGCCGTCAGCCTGGGAATAACTGCTCCGAGTCCTCATTAGTGCTCCTCTCTCCCCCCGCCCCGCTCCTTCTGCACTTCAGAGTTTTTGCTCAGTGTTAAACCTCCTGCGCAAATTCCCTTCGAGCTGTTCGTCGCGGAGTTCAGACGTGCGGTGTGAATGTCTTTCCTGGGGGGAGACCTTGAAGGGGGTACTTGCTAAGGGGAAGGTGGGGGTTTGGGCTTCTCATCGCGGCATTTGCACAGATGTTGGTTCAGAAATGCTGCAGACACAGCGCAGCCCCGTTTTTCTCTGCTCCTCCGAGCATCTCCTTGCAGCAGAGCAACCCTCGGGCTCTCCTATCCAATCTCATCCCTTCCCAGTAATGCTGTGTCGGTGCCAGTGCTGGTAATTACAAGCTGCGTTGCTCTAGTCCTGTATCCGCTTCCAGGAGGAAAGGCAGTCTGAATTAATAATAACAGCACACCTAGTGATGATTGGATTTACAGCTCTGTGTGTGTGTGGATCTGGCTGCAGTGTGTTGGGCCCAATTAAACAAAGATTTGGGTTGGTTGGGGGGTACTGGGGTGGCTTCTTTTGTCTGGTGAGGATTGCGGGGCTGGCCCCACGCTACCTTGGCATCTTCGCTGCCACCAACAGCTCATAACGGGGTGCGGGGCAGCAAAAACTTGTTTTGCCTTTAGGCAGCAGGTGGATTAGCAAAATAAGAAGTACCATTAGATTTTCATGCTAGTTTGATTGTTTCTGGGATTTTTGGGGGAACCTCTGCTAAAACTCGCTGTGAAAGTCAGGGTGACCACCGGTCAGGTGTGCGATCAGGCAGCCGGTGGATCTACCGGGTCTTTTACAGGGCCTGCGCCGCCGCGAGCGGGAGCAAGATCAGACCCGCTGTGTTGCACTGGCCGGTCCCTGCGCACGGCGCTGGCCGCGCTCCCATCCCGGCATCCTCCCCGCACCAAGCACTCACAAGGAAGAGAGGCAATGTGCTGTGAAAGAAGGCAGTTATGCTGCGGTGGAGGATGCCAGAGCTTTGTTGTATAAACTTCAAGCAGGCCATAAAGGTAGCAGAGGGTGCCCCCAGGCACACCCCCATCGTTAGAGCCAAATTGGTGCAGGATCGCTCCCAAGGGCAGAGCGAAGGCGCAAGGCTGTGCGAGGTGCAGTAGGTGGAAGGTGCTCAGCCATTCAGAGTAGGAATATGACAATGTATGACACCTAATTCAGGTCCCAAACTTCTAAATGCAGCCAGCTCGCCGCAGGAAGCTGGCGTTAGGATTTCAGTGATTTGTGGAATTCAAACAAATGTCCTCGGGTCAAGACTTTCATGGGGGGTGCTGCACATTCGGACACTTGAGACTTTACAGCTTATCTTTCCCGCCACTGCGAGTTTTCCTCTAAAATCCAAGAGACAATGCGGGAAAAAGAAAAAAAGAAAGGCTTCAAAATAAAGTGTTTCCTAGGCTGTGTATTTCCACCAGCTTGGAGCAAAACAGACTTTGAATGTGGAAGTTGAACATGACCGTGATTGCAGGATGTGGTTTATAAAAGTGATCGATTTGCAGACCAGTGCAATGTTTTTTCATGAAGTTTTTTGTGTGAACTGTATTAACAGTATTTTCACTTTCCCCCTGTGGTCAGGTTTGTAATGAAAGTATCTTTCAGCCAAAAAAAATAATTCCAGTAGACATTAAAAGAATTTTTTTGTATTTTTGAGAATGATATCCTGACAGGAATTGGAAACCCCATGATTAAGAAGGTGTGAGGGAGAAAGGGCGAACCCTTACACAGTATAGGCAAGATAGCCAGAGAAGTAAGAGAGCAGCTACACCATCCCGTAAGCCTACGTTGCTGAGAGCCGTACTCAAACCCGAGCATTACCGAACCTATCAGAAGCTGCCAAAATGTCTTGTACGCCGCTGAAGTCACAGATGACTAATCTGGCAAGTAGGCGTTGGGACGCATTCTTGCACAACAAACAGAAGCGAGGAAAAAAGAGAAGGTAAAAGTAAACCCTAAAGAGACTGTAGAGGGAAAACCAGCCTTCGTGCAACGGCGAGCAGGATGTTGTTTCCTGGTTGTCACCTGCTCTTTTCCTAACAAGTGTTTGCTGACCTAAAGCCCTTGCAGTGTGGTTGAAGGATGTGGGAGGGCTGAGAAACTGTTTGAAATCTCTCAAGTTTTTGAGTTTTTGGAACACCTCTGCAGGACTTTAGGGGCTGCTCTTGGGAAGGGAGATCAACTCTTATCTACAGCTGTTGTCCGATATGAATCGGAGGAAGAGCTGCAGAGTACTGAAGCCGCTTTGTGGGTGGAGGTCGTGCTCCTCAGTAGCTGAAGTTTGGTTGGGTTTTGGGACAAACTCGGATGAGTTGTGATAATACTGATTTACAAAGAGCATCGTGATTTAATCCCCCGCTACTGTAAACGGTACTGAGTCTCCTCTCCTATGACAAATGGACAGCAGGCAGTCCTCGTGGCTTGGTTTTAGTTTTATTTCCTCCATGGGGTGCATGTGTGGATGGAACAGTTGCATTAATGCATCTCTTCTCCTCTGCAGTATTTCAATTACATTTCCTGATATACAGTACATGACTTAATGGATGACGCACTTGTTAAAAGCTAAACCTGGGTCTAAGCCAGACCTCCCTGAAACAAGTTTGGTGGCTTCTACCCTCAGGAAGGAGACTTTGTAGCCTCTCTGCTGAGTCTTAATTGCTGACATTTAAGACCCATGGGACACTCAGAACCGTTGCCTGTTGGAGGTGGAACTGGCTGCCTCAGGCTTCCGAGGCGAAGGTGCTGGTACTTGCCACCAAAGGCATTGCGAAGATGCCTTGCCAGTCCTAATCCATCGTAGCCTTTTGCTAGTTGCATTAGCAGGAGCAGATGAGGGTCGTTACAAGGTTTAGTTTGCTTTGTACAACTTAAGCCTAACGTGAATGTAAAAACTGCACAGATCCCAATGAATTTATGGAGTTAAGGAGGAACTACTGCAGCCTTTATTCCTGCCGTTTGCAGGGCATACACAACTCCTTTTTTAGCTTAATTTAAAAAAAAAAAAAAAGCTATATGTGATGTCATTTCATGGAAATTACTGACATTTGCATTTTCCAAGTTTATTGCTTTTCTCAGGACACGTTGTCTTCCCTTTTACGTGCTCCCTTGTTGGTTGTAGGTAAAACAATCCAGGAGATGCTGTATGTCACTAAAATACCGAAGCAGTTTTATATTTGAACAGATGGATGTTAAAGCTACTTGTTTGTTTCAAAATAAACAGACAGCACGGTTGTAAATAGTAGATAGATTCTTTGCATGTCCAGCTTTAAAGTGAACATTGCTTAGGGACTTGTGTGCCATGGTCACTTCAGGGCTTTCATGCAGGAGGAGCGATGCCTTCTTTGTGGTAATGAAGTCACTTCTGTCAATCCACAACTGCGCTCAGAACTTGTGCGTCCTGGAAAATGCTGTCATTAAGAATAAGGGAACTTCCCACAGGTCCACAGTGGTCGTTTTATTTGATTCTTGCAGGTTTGATTCCTTATCCTTTTCCTCCAAGATCTAATAAGACGTTTCTCTTTCTCTTGCAGACCATGCCCTCTCTATGACGGTTACTTGTTAAGCTAACTCTGCATGCCAGAAGACTGTCCTTGGTTGATCCAAGGGCTTTTGGGGACTCCGGCCTCTCCCCAGTTTTTCTGTGTGTGTGTGTTCCTCTAGAACTTTCAAAACTGTTTCTCCAAAGGGTTTTGCAGAAACTTAGACTGTTTTCTAAAGCAGAAGCACCTCAGTCCACAGCAGTAGTGATGGGCAGCGTGCGAACCAACCGCTACAGCATCGTGTCTTCGGAAGAGGACGGCATGAAGCTGGCAACCATGGCCGTTGCCAACGGCTTTGGGAATGGAAAGAGTAAGGTACATACCAGACAGCAATGCAGGAGCCGCTTTGTCAAAAAAGATGGCCACTGCAACGTCCAGTTTATTAACGTGGGTGAGAAGGGACAGCGATACCTGGCAGACATCTTCACCACTTGCGTGGACATCCGCTGGAGGTGGATGCTAGTTATCTTCTGCCTGACTTTCATCCTCTCCTGGCTTTTTTTTGGCTGTGTGTTTTGGTTGATTGCGCTGTTGCATGGCGATCTGGAGAATCAAGAAAATAACAAACCTTGTGTCTCTCAAGTGAGCAGCTTCACTGCAGCCTTTCTGTTCTCCATTGAGACCCAGACCACGATCGGCTATGGCTTCAGGTGTGTCACAGACGAGTGCCCCATCGCAGTTTTCATGGTGGTTTTCCAATCTATAGTAGGCTGCATCATTGATGCCTTCATCATTGGTGCTGTCATGGCAAAGATGGCTAAGCCAAAAAAGAGAAATGAAACTCTAGTCTTCAGCCACAATGCCGTGGTGGCCATGAGAGATGGAAAACTGTGCCTGATGTGGCGTGTTGGAAACCTGAGGAAAAGCCACTTGGTGGAGGCACATGTGCGAGCACAGCTCCTCAAATCGAGGATCACGTCGGAAGGGGAGTACATCCCCTTGGATCAAATAGACATCAATGTAGGGTTTGACAGTGGGATAGACCGCATATTCCTGGTCTCCCCGATTACAATAGTACATGAAATAGATGAAGACAGTCCTTTGTATGACTTGAGCAAACAAGACATGGACAATGCTGACTTTGAAATTGTAGTAATATTAGAGGGCATGGTGGAAGCTACTGCCATGACTACCCAGTGCCGTAGCTCATATCTGGCAAACGAAATCCTCTGGGGCCACCGCTACGAGCCCGTACTCTTTGAAGAGAAGAACTACTACAAAGTGGACTACTCGAGGTTCCACAAAACATATGAAGTGCCCAACACACCCATCTGTAGTGCCAGAGACTTAGCGGAAAAGAAATACATTCTCTCTAACGCAAACTCCTTTTGCTACGAGAACGAAGTGGCCCTCACCAGCAAAGAGGAGGATGAGATTGACACTGGGGTGCCTGAGAGCATGAGCACAGACACCCACCCGGACATGGACCACCACAACCAAGCAGGGGTGCCTCTAGAGCCACGGCCACTACGGCGGGAGTCGGAAATATGACTGACAAACTCTTCCTCTCTCTTTTGGTTGAAAGGAAAAAAACCAAACCTATCGGTCAGAGGCACGTTGACCTGAGAAGTTGGCCCAGAACAGTTTTCAGACAACGGTACTGTTGAAGAGTGGTGTGAAGGCAAGCAGACCTGAGAAACCCAGGCTGGTTTTAGGGCTGTCCTCAGAGGAGGGACAACAGAAAATGAACTCTAAACACAAAGCACTAAACATGTCTAAGTATGAACAGAAGGCACATATGTTGTAGAATAAATTATGTATATATTTTTTTACAAAACTTGAACTTGCAGGCAAGCTTTGGTTGGGTTATTATTATTTTTTTTCAACTTTTTCCAGAATGCTTCTCTCTAGGGAACAAGAATGTTTTTAATGGCATAACAAAGGCAAGAATCTGCCTTATTATTATTATTATAATTATTTTTTAAAAAGCTGCTGCTAACTACATGAACACAAATGGTTATTTTTGTTGCAGTGTAGTTTTTATTTTCTCTTGTGTAATTTAAAAAAAAAAAAAGTCAGTGTTGAACTTTTTGAGTTGAAAAGCTCATGATCACTTCAGAGAGGCCGATGTTGCCAGAAAGTCTAAACTCCTTTTGAGGCCAGTAGTTTGATAGCTAGAATCAATTTCTCTCTTTCCAGTTACATAAGGGGCATTAGGTAATATCAGGCCAATCAGTAGCCTCCAGCAAAATTATGATTTTTGGGGCGAGAATTTAATTCTCTGTCTAAAGGAAAAGTAAAATAAAAAATATATGTACAAAGAAAAAGTACTAAGTTAAAACTACCTAAATGGATACCAAAGAAAATGCAGAGTTTTGCACAGCGGAGTTTATTTTAAAAATAAAAAAGAAAAAAAAAAAAGAAAATAAAAAAGGAACAGGCTGCTTTAAACAAAAAAAATTTCAAACCTCAGACACTTTTTTTTGGTTTTGATTTTTTTTTTTTTTCCTTTTCTTTAAGACCTTTATTTTGCACCTTATTCTAAAAGCTGACTCCTCCCCTTCCCTTCTGTGGGGAAATAAATTCCCGTCCTTTCTTGTAAGGAGAAACGCAGTTGGGGGAAAGCAAACAAGTGAACATCTGTCCTCCCCGGCCGCGGGCCGGGCCGGGCTGCAGCAGAAGGTCAAGTGTTAGCGCACACATTCCCAAACCCGCGCTAGACCTCAGCGCTGACCCAGCCTCCTGAAAACTGAGCCATCCCCGACGTGCTGCAGGCGTCTGACCCGAGCCCCTTGGCTGCTGTTGTGTTACCCGTTAACCTATGCCAGAGACACGCGAAGCTGCTGATCGATGCTAGAGGCTAATGCTGCTGGAGCAGGCGCTTAGGCACAGATGGGCCGAGCGATAGATAAATCCCCGGGAAGAGGTTTTGAAGAGGAAGGGAGAGGGTAAGGGAGAGGAAAAGAGAAAACTTTTACAACACAGCACTTGGGAGCGGCACAGGGATTGTAGCATTTTGTAAAAAATGCTTCTTTTTCAGCAGGGCAAGGGTATCAGAAAAAGCGTATTTTCCAGCTCATTTGGAGAGGCGTTATTTGGGGAGGATGAGGCTGCAAAGCGAGGTCCATCCCCTGCTGCTTCTCCCTGGCAAACACCGACTGAGTGGTCAGTGGATGAGACGTCACCGAGCTCTGAGCAGATTTTGTGACCTTCTGTGAAGCTCTGGCTCTAGCGGTATTTTGGCTCCTTCACCCAGAAGGCTTTAAATTCTCTGTGCCTCTAAGATCAAGGAGACGGCAAACCCGCACTTCACGCCCGCTCCCCGAGGAGCAGGTGGCGAGGGGTGGTGGTGGGGACGACAATCCTAGTCAACTCTTGCAGTATTGGATCACTGTATGCCATTAAAAAACAGCTTGTTCTAGGTCTAATGTCTTCTGCAAACAGATATCTGTGAAGGCCTCTGGCCCCTTCCAGCCCTGCCTGAAAGAAATGCCTGCAATGAAATGTTTTCTGATAAGATGGTATCTACAGTGGGCGGGTTCAAAACTGTGGAAATTCGACATTGTAAACATAGACTTGGCTACTAGAGAGGGCAGATGATTTAAGTGCAAGTACTAAGGCTGTTACTGGGATGGGGGGACGTAAAAGAAAGGAAAGGCTGAACATATAAAGGCAATTTGATCGCAGTTTCTGGGTCAACAGTAGTGAAGACAACTGAGTGCTGCTAGTGCTGCTATTGTGATATTCTTGTACAAGGAAAATAACGAAACCAAAGAGTATTCAGTGGAACAGAGGGTGCATGAAACGCAATGGGGAAGAGATGGAAAAGGGAGGCTGAGCCGGAGAAAGGGGACCTCTTCTCCAGGTCAGCATCCCCCAGGTGCAGAGTGCGCCCGCTAAATGATACTTGAGATGTTTGAGGGAGGGATGAGAGACGGGGGACGGGGAAATGCAGGATTCAGCCAGTTTCTTAAAAGCAAAAGGAATTCGGAGAAGAAAAAAATATCCCCTCCCCCTTAACATTTCTGGTGCAGAGGTTTGGGGTTTGGGGTTTTTTTTTTGTTTTGTTTTGTTTTGTTTTTCAAGTCAGTTTTTCAGAAATATTTTTAAAATGTACATTTTATAAAGTTTATCAAGTATTTTCATATTTAAAGCCAAATGTAAATAGAAGTCTGTAAAGGAGGACAAGGAGAAGAAAAAAGAAAAGGCCACAAAAAGTATAAATTCTGCTCAGCAGTCTCGGCTAGCTAGTACCTAGATGCTACCGGTTAGCATGATTTTTAGCAAATACTTGCAAGCCTTATAGGATTCCTAATGCTATGAACTTCTCTTTATTTATTTTTAAGCATGGACTTTTAATTTGAAAACGTGTTCTAGTTACTGGCATTTTTAAAAGTTACCAGCTTTCCGAGTGCTAGTCTTGTTGAGGATGTGCATTGAGGTAATCCATTACACTCTCTGCTGCATTCCTTTCCTTTTTTTTTAATAACCCTTTGTCTTTGCCAGTTGAATCTTACATTGCAGAATTGCACTCAGCCTCTGGCTCCGGGAAGCTGCTAGAAAGAGACCTGCAATGTACTCTCCATGGTACCCTTCCCCCTTGCCCATCGTTTCTTTATTTCTCAACGCGCCGTGGTAAGCCCAGTATAGGACAGACTATTGTAGCACAGTTCTACAGCAGCAAAGTGGGTTAGTCATTTTTAAAAACGTGGTTATTTTTAAGGACTACACAGAGACAGACAGCGGTTCTTCAGTTCCCGACGATCCTGGGCCAAGCTGATGCTCCATTAGGGGCCCTTCAAACTGACTGAGCTCTACCCGCAGGCTCCAACAGGCGTTGGTTCGGCTTCTTTATCATGGATAAAGTTGGCTGAACTGGCTCGCACAGAAGGTTTATACTGTATTTCGCTTAGGGTCTGGGGGGGAATATGTTATTTCTGCCCTTCCCTGAAAATACTTGAATGAGACACATTGTCTAAAACATAGTACTGCGTACAGTGACAAAAAGCATTTCCGAGGCAGGTGGGGATGGATCTCTTCTTTCCTCTGTCGCTTCCGTGCGAGTTGTCCTTGGTTAAGTAGCAAGGGTAGAAATCATTACTTATTAGCTGCGTTTAATGATACTTTCTCCCAGCCATGACAAACTTCTGTGTTGTTAGTTTAGCACTTGCTCTTCTTGGAAAAGACAAAGGGTCCAGATGTTTTATTTGTTCTCTTAGGTCTTCTTTGTCATAATGGATTACAAGGTAAAACTGAGAAGTACTGTAATGTCTTTAAATTATGGCTGCTCACGACCATTGTACAGTAGAAGGGTGCTGCATAGTTGCCATCCCACAGCCAAGGAGAAACTGATTTTGTAATGACTTTTGGCCTGCAGCTATTGTAAGGTGAACAATCAAGGCATCTGACAGTTGTCCATTACTATTTTCCTGTTTGCAGCCTTTTTGTATCAAAGTCTTCCTAATGTACTGCACAAATTGTGGATTGTACAGATTTTTATATATTATGTCTTATTTTATTATTTCTAAATAAAAAAAATGGAGAATGAACTGGTGTGTGCAGCATGTATGTAAATGAACTGGGGAGATGGGTCTGGAGGTTATGACAGAGCTGTGTTTATGGCTGTCTGAGCACAGTCATTGTCTGGAGCACTTTAGGAAGAGACAGGTCGTTCTCTCCCCTGACAAAAGGCAGGAGGAAAGGTGATGCCACCATTATTTCCCAGATGAGAACACAAACACCACGTGGTGTAAGGCAACTTGCACCGAAGGAAGACCTGCCCCAGAGGGACCGAGGGACTTTCTTAAGGTCATACCTGGAACTGCAGAGCTCCAGATCATTAGCTACAGGTTGTAGGAAATGGAAAAAAAAAGCTCAAAGTCTGCATAAGCTACAAAGCAGGGGAAGGGGTGGGTGGGGGAAGGATAAAACCAGAGCAAAAGCAAGCACATTGAAAGATTTGGAAAGGGATTAAAAAATTAAGCAGGAAACTCATCTTCAAATCCTCATGTTTCATGTCTGCCTGGAACATCGCCTTATTGAAACGATGCTCCTCAGCTCAGCTCCACTCCAAACACGCTCGCTGTAATCTTCATACATGCCTCATTTGTCTGGAGCCCTGAGCCTGACGTCACAAGTGCAGAGCTGGGTTTTTCTGTAACGGGACGGGGAAGCGTAATGGGAACAAGCCTCGAGGAACCGAAAAGAGACTCAATGCCCTTATTTGTCTGGGTTGGAAAGTTCCTTTCCTGCTGTTTGTGTGTGGCCTCCAGGGCAGATATTGAGGCTGCACAACTGTGACTCAGCTCAAAACTGCTGATCTAACCGGAATCAAACACGCTGCAATGGCTGAGGATGGCAGTGAAGCATTTCAATGCAGTTTTGACCCCTCTGCTGATTTTTCAAACTTTTTATCGGTCTGTAATGCTATTAAATGATGCCTCAGATGGAGCCCTGACCCTATCTAGAAGGACTCCATTTATAAATTCAAATTTGCTTTTCCAATCTAATGGTCTCCTGGAAAGCTTATAATAATTACAGGGCTGGATTTAGGCATACAGATTAGCTGTCACAGCCTGGATCTGCTTATTCTCCCTACTGAAAAGCATCCTCTCTGAGAGCCGCTCACTGATCTGACCCTGGCTTTGAAGATGGCTGCAGGGGCAGAGGGTCGGGGCCACTATCTGCATATTCTGCCTGGCCTGCTCCCGCTGCCTAAATCGTTAGCACCCTCTCCTGTCAGTGCCTTTCCCTTCTCTTGCTGGCCCACTCGTCTGGTCGAGTGGAGTCAGCATAAATATAGCAACAAAGCACAGGCGGCGTATTTTGGTAGCTAGCAAGGTAGTAGCTAAACTCTTCTTCCCGTACTAGCTGGATGCATTCAGCAGGCATCAAGCATGCGCTGCAGAACACAAGCATATGCTACCTGAATGTAGATGGCATGAGTAAAATGCCACAGGAGACATGACAGCGTGGGTGTTGGCATGCCAGCAGCAGCAGGATACGGGCCGTACTGCCTGCTGCTCGCTGGGGGTGTGCCCTCGGCAGACAGCGCAGGATCGTGCATTAGAGAAACATGCATGAACCAACTGTTACCTGTTTTCCCAGTTTTCTTGTCAAACCAGCAGCGCTTGCTGATTCTTTCGACATGCCAAGCTCATGCTGAAGACTGCCGGTTTCTAGATGTGCAAAAATGTATAACGGTATTTAAAGAAATGGTTATTCTTTAAAAATGTTTGAATTAAACTTGTGCCTTCAGGGGAGGCTATTTCATGGTTCTGATATCTTGGCAGTTGCAGATTACCATGCAGTGAAGGTTTTGGATGAGACATGCGCTCTGGGATTCAGCGCCTACCTTGTCTCGATTAGCTCGTTTGTCCCGGTGTCGCAGACTTGTCAGCTCTTTGCGGGGGGGGCTCAGCTTTGCGGGGGGGGGGGTCAGCGCACGTACAGGGTCCCCACAGCTTCCTGCAGCCCTCAGGGCAGCAGCGTAAGGAGTCGTACTTTGGTAAACCTGTGTGAGATAGACTAGGAGGGAAAATTTACAGACTGATTTTTGCTTCTCTCTCCATTTGCTCTTTGGTGTGCAAGATTCGGCTGTTCCCCTTGCATTCAGATAACTCGTCCAGCCTAATTTCAACAAACTGGCAATTTTTAGACCTGTTTGTGGCTCAGAAGCTGTGATGGAAGTCCAAACAGGATTGTTGATGTTGCAAACACAAAAGCCATGCATCCTCACGGGGGAAGCCAAACACCAGTAGGACTCCTGCAGCACTCCCCAGCCACCAAGCAAAGCCAAGCTCTGACCACCACCTGCACCAACTGCAATGGCATTTCACAGAAATTAGAGGATGAGTGAAATCAGCTGAATGATTGTGGAGTCACTTGGTGGAGTTTGAGATGAAAATTGCAAAGTTCCAGGTGAGGGAACAGGAACAGGCCTCTGTGAATTGAGCAGCTACATGGAAACAACGGCCGCTGAGAGGTGAGCAGTATGTCGCTGCTCATGGCAACCCTGTGCTGCTTCTGTTAGGAGAAGGGGAAGGAGCGCTGTCCTGGGAGCACACGCTGCCAGGGGAACACCAGCAGCATCACAGGAACCATTCGCATCACATCCAGCATGAGCGTCAGGGGCAGACAGGGTAACGCCGGCTACTGTGCCGTACCAAGACCCGCAGCAGGCTGCTCCGTGCTTTTGGCAGTTCTCCAGATGGAGCCAAAATCCATAGCTAAATCCTTCCATTTATCATGTGCCTGGGGTAGAATTTATTTGGTAAGGAGTTAACATCATTTTATAACCCTCACAGCCACCTGAAGCCTTCCTTTCTTTTTAGCTTGATGCATTGCCTTTGCTTTGTCCTCTCCTGCAGATCATGGAGATGTTTCTGCTGGTTTGCCAACGTCTGGCGACAGGACAGAAAAAGTGAAGGAAGTTCAAGAATATAAAAATGAAATACGAGTCTTGAAAATATAATTATTTTTCTCCTTCCAAAGTTTTCTCTAAAGTACAGTCTTTAATCCAGCACATAATACAGCTTTACTGAGTGTGCAAATCCAGGTTGTTATATGCAAACAAATACATTTTATAATTTTGGATGGACAGGACAGGAAGGGGCTACAAACATACCTGTTTCAGCAATATATACATCTTATATTTTTCTTAAAAAAAAAAAAAATTACTGCTCTTGCCTTTTCCTTCCTTACTGGCTTGGATTTCAACCCACAGATACTGGAATGTATTAAAAAAAAATCTACATTGAAACTCTTACAAATGACTGAATGACTCTGGTTGGGAAGCTGTGCAAGAGGAAGTCATGAGCTGTGGCATAGATCTCCTGCCCATGTTGGATACCCTCCTCTTTGCACCTTCCACCTACAGCAGATTTTAGGGTAACTTGGGAACCAGGGTCAAACCCAAGTATTAGGTCTTGTGTGCCCAGGCTTGGCCTTGCTCTGGTTATGCCTCCTAACCAGGCAGCTGAGGGGAGGGTACCCTGGGGAAACCCTGCTCCCTCCTGCTGCAGGAAGGACGTTGGCTCCTTGGGGAGGCCTCCCCTGCTGCAGCAGGTAGGAAGCCATAGGCTCTTGCCTTCCGGGACTGATATTTTATTAACTCTTTTTATTTTTTTCTACAGGCAAAATGTCTTGCTGTGCATAAACTATATTTGATATGCAAATGAACTCATTAATTATTTTGCATTACATGGCATGCAAGGTGCTTCATGGCTATGCCTGTGTTTCATCCTGGCTTGGAGTCCGCAAGCAGCAGGGACGGAGCCGCTGGGCTGCCCAAGCCTCCTACCGCTGCCTTGGGAACCCGCCGCTCCAGCCTGCAGACACTGACGATCACGTGTGAATAAAGACCAAACCAAAGCACTGTGAGGTCACTACCTAAGAAATTTCTTGTTTATTGTGCTTTGAGAAAAACCTGGCTGCTATTATAGCCCAAGACTAATAAACTCAAAGATACTGCTTCTACTGAAATCATTATCAGAGTTTCATTTAATTGATATATAATAGGCTGTTAAAAGGAAAGGGTAGATTTCTATAGTTCAATAGCACAGGGTCTTTATGAACAGGGATGAATCTCACCCTGGGGTAGAGAGGTTACTCAGAAAAATAATATCCCTTTAGCTTTATTTTGAAGTCTTCTGATATTCTGAAGCGGTGCAGCGGCTGTTAGCTCCCAGGAACCCTGTATTTATGCGCGAGTCCCTTGCACGCACACAGAGAATTCAAGACAGACCAGCAAATAATTTTTTTTTCTTTTTCCCGTGTTGATACTTGCACTGACTTCACTTTCACTGGAAAGGTACAAGCAGATCAAAAGTTGTTATTTTTCTCTGTTTACACCTTAGGCAAGAGAGCTTTGGCTGTCTGCAGTTGACTCGGGATACCTCTGTGATCTACAGATGGGAGCAAAGGGAATTCTAGTCTCCCTTCTGCTAGAGTTTGGCAAGAGATGTCTACCCTCTAATAAGAAGCACAGCAGCTAATTGAAGAAGAAAAAAAAGAGGCTTTAAAGGAAAATAAAGTGACTAAAGGTATGGAGCAGCTCAAACGCACACACTGCATTTCAAAGCAAACAGAGTGCAAAAATACTCCACCTGCTCTTTAGAGCAAGCTCAGTAGCTCCACCCGAAGGACACCTATCTGCAGGGGGGTTGGGTGATTGTAACAGCAACTCCTGGAAAAGGAAAGGAATTAACTCAATTGAGGGAGGGATAATGCCAGCTGCATCTTGCTTTGCAAAGGCTGTGCTGATAGAGACAAGCGCTCTTCCAGAACCTGGTGTCCTTGGCCTCCCTCCTCCCCTCTTTACCTGGCCAGCCGGCAAACCTGATCCCGTACGGAAAAGTGCCTCTGAGAGGACCAGCGGGGTGAGACGGCGGCGCATCTCCGACACGGTGCTCTCCTCCACGTGCTGCACGCTCCGGCACAAGGCTGCGCGCCTTGTGCATGGTCACCCTGTTTTCACAGAAGCCAAGGGGATTAAAAGCAATTAGGGAAGCCCTGACTTATCCTAATTAGAGCCAGTACTGGAGCTGTGTTAGAGTCATTATCTCAAGTTTTCCAAAGCTATCTCCCAGCAGGCTCGGGAGTTTATTTCTGCCCTTCTCTCATCCTTTCCCCCTTCTTTTCTCTCTCATCCCAGTGATGCTCTTCACCAGGCTTTGATCTCAAGCACCCTTGCGGATTTGTTATTTACCTTTATAGTTGCAATATTTTAATGTAGATGGAGCTTCTTGGAATTTTCAATATTTATAGCTCATTAACTCCTGCGATTAAATCCTTCTGCAGTTCTTTATGCTCAGTGTTTAATGAGGAGGGGTTGCCAGAATTGCTGTGCCTGTCCCTTGGCATATTATCTGACAGTTTTTCTACTGAATTAACTCAAGGTATGCATTGACTAAACATCTTTAGAACCATTGGACAAACAGACTATGTAATATTCATAAATTAATGCAAATCAGCTTCAAATATGTCAGACTAGCTCCCCTAGGAATCCCTGGACCTCAGCATGTTGTGACAGTTCTTGTTTAAGCAAATCTGGATCTTTCAGTGCAAATAATGAGAGTGCTTTCATCCTGAGCGGTATTACCAGCGAGACTAATGTGCCATTCTCCTTCTTAAAACTGTAGTCTCATCAGATATAAATTAAACCGCTGGGAGAGCAGGAAAAGAAAATGTGAGTAGCATTTGCATGTATTGTCCCTCCTTTTCATCTGCTGCAAGAATCGCATCGTGGGGCCTTTTTAATGACAATACTGCTATTACAGTAAATGATTAAGCAGTTGCAGTCTTTCATATTCTGGGTTTTCAGACTTGGAGATTTTGTCACCTGTGTAAATTATCTGCATGTATTTGAAATATAATTAATTATGTTTTGCTTCTAAGCCTCATGCCACACACCTCAAATCTTGCAGGTTTCCTTCCACGGATATTTCTATGTCCCTGGAAAAATTGCTTCAGATGATGGTTGTCGCTGACGGCTGTTCAGGAGGAAGCTTCCCAGCATGTTTACAGGTAACTTTACCTACTCTAAAGGCTCATGGAATTTTGCTGACACCCGGCTCGTCATCCATGGGAGCGCGTAAAGCCTGGGAGCTTCTGCAAAGGCGGTTGGGATCTGCCTTTCGCTGCTGACCTCCTGCTCTGCTCAGGCACACACCTTGTTCTTCTGCCAGGGTGCAGCTGTGCTGGTTATTCTCTCCACCGGTACTGTAAGGTCCATCGCGTGACTGCTCTTCACAAGGGCAGCACCGCATTGTATTATTCATGCCAAAAAATGTAAGCATTACCCCCCAAATATATTACTGCCCTTAACGCGTCTTCCTAACGCAACACATTCAGTCCGTTCCAACACGGTAGATTTTGTTTCGGACAGGAGATGACCACATTCCTTCCTTGAAGTTTGTCTCCTCCCCCTATCAAAAAATATTAACAAATAGGCATAATATATGCCCTGGGGAGCAGACCAAGCTGCGTTTCTTTTTCTTGGCTGACTTAATTCATGCTGGAGTTGTGTGACTTTTCATCTCTGCAGTTGGAGGAAAAGGCTAACGTGCAGTGTAAAAGTAGCATGACAAATTGTGGAAAAATAACTTGCTGGCTTTCCTAAGAAACTCTCCCCTCCAGCTCCTCCTCTCACTGTACTCCTTCCAGCGCCCCAGAATTCATTGCATTAGTGCATGTTATGGCACCTTTGGGATGCGTTAGTCATAAGAATGGAGCTACTGGTGCTTTGCAGGCATATTTTAACTTTGGCTCTCACATGAGTGCTCTGACACATCTGTGCTGTCTGCACGTCTGGGTAGCGTTTGCTTGTGGGTGCCTCCTGAGATCCCAGGCAGCTCAAAAAAAGGAAACATCTAATTTATATTTGCTAAGGTATGCGTGAGGTCCTTTTGTTATTATTCGGTGGTGGTGAGGGCTTTTGGGTACAGGGTTAATGTGGGATAAAGGCAAGAATGATGGCTCAAATGGGAACTTCGGGTTCATGCTGAGGCGTCCAACTCCAGTTCTGTCCTTTTTCTTCTGAACACTGCAGGGTGGCCAGAGAGGGTGGGGAGACTGCGTTTGCTCAGCCAGTCTTGCTTGTGCGCCATTATGTATTATTTTTTGCATTGGGAAATGCCAGGTGTACCTTCTCAGGCTGGTGCGCCCTCCTGGCTGCACTGCCCTGCCCCTCGGCGTGCTGCTCCTTGCGATGCTCCCTTCCCCTGGGACATACAGGCATCAGGGACTGAAAAAATACAGCGTCCAGGAGTTTGCACTGGCATCAGGAGGCTCACGCGCACTGCCTCAGCCTAACTGCTACCGCCACGTACCAAATTGCCTGTGTAATTCTGCCCTTTGTGCAGCAGATGTGAAACGGACTTGATCTGATCCTAAGTTTTCTTCCTTTGAGTTCATTCAGATCTCAGAATTCATCTGTAATTGCATATAATTAACTTCTCCTTACAGGGCACTTTGGAGATGAGGGCTGATAAGTGGGTGCTGTACATTACATTAGGGGCGTTTTCTTCTGGCGGCAACCCCATCAGGTTCTTTTGCTCTCAGATGGTGTAATCTGGACTCATTTCAGCGATTTCAGATTTACCTGCAAAAAAGTGAGATCAAAACTGTCTCTCTGACTATCTGCTTTTGCATACAAGCGAAGAATTCCCAGTTTACCCCTGCAGGCTTAGCACCAGCCCTGGTTTGGAAAACGTTTCTTGTGCGTTTTAGGCCCAATCTAATGTAACCAGCAATGACTGATGAAGTATCGAGGCTTATTATCAAGCAGTGTATTGTCCACCAGCAAATACACCGAGGTCAGTATGACTTAAAATACCAAGGTGTTTTAAATTAAAATACTCAGGCAATACACGCTCCTTTCATGCTCTGAGTCACTTGCTAATATTTTACACATAACCACATCGTTTTATGGAAAAGAAGGGACAGGCATGGTCTGAAGTAAAACTGTTCTGGCCTGTCCACGTTAAACGTTCTCAGATTTAAGAAGCTGTAGCACAGAGAGCAACCTTTTTATTTTTTTTCTCCCCCTCAAAATGAATGACCCGATAGAGATCTGGTGCACAAGCAGGGGAACAAAAATACATTAAAAACAGCAAAGTATTGTGGTTAGGAAAGGTTTTGTTAAATGAAATGCCGTTTTTGTTTTTCCCCTTAGGGAACAATAAGAAACCCTCTCTTTGTACATATCTCTTTCTGAAACAAGCTCTGTGACTGGTCGCAACCTGTAATAAAAATGCCATATGCAAGAGAATATATTTAATATTGGGAAGGCAAAATAGAATGATATGATCTGTTTGGGGTTTGAAGGTAAATGTTTAGACATTTTTTCCTTTAAAATAATCTGTGATAGATGCTGGTTAGCTGACTGGGAAATGAAATCACAGAGGATTTATGCCATTAATGACAGGCTATGATGTCAAAGACATTTGGCCTGTAGCCATAACCTTTTGTGTGGCTCTGGTTGATTCTTATAAATAAACAGGGCTGCTCAGCTGCTGCCTGGATAGGAGTCCCCATCACTTGGGAGCACTGAAAACTGGGCTAAGGAGAGCACTTAAAAATATCAAGCAAAAAATCGAGGGGAAGGGATGTCCTGCAAGAGGTGCTTTCTCCCCTTGCTGTCTCTAGCTTTATGCAGTAGGGCTTGGTAAATGTTTAAAAAAGCACCAGATTACTGAAATAACACCGAAACCAATCTCACTTTCTGAAACACCACTGTGCCACGTTGATTTACAATTAGTCAAAAGCCCGGACGCATTGTCAATAGCGTACGTCACCACAATTTTTGTTCCTCTCGTCCCATTTGTAGTATAAAAGAGCAGAGCAGATTGGCCTTTACAGTCGTGCCGGTGTGGCACCCAGCCTTAGCGTCAGGTGGGAAGCGGTGGGACACTCACCCTGCCTGCCTGGTGAGGTGCGGCAGGGCAGCACTGCAGCACCCAGCCAGGAGAGGTGCAAACCCCAGGATACCCCATTCCAGTAACCCCTAAAGAAAGCTGCAAATCTGGCTGCAGAGAGATGGGAAACCCTGAAGTATATGTAACTTCCATATGCACTATGTCTGTCCCCTTAAGGAGCTTACAGGCATAATTCTAATCATATTTTGCCAGATAACGCACAGGATTTGCTTGCAGCCATTTCAGCCATTTGATACACAGGAGGGCTTCATTACATTGTTATTGGTGTCATTTTTCTTTCCACACAGAGCTATTTTCCTTTTGTATTTTATCCTCTGGGGGCTGTGTTGCTAATGGTTCACCAGGTGCCAGACCCTCAGCTCGGTGAGGCAGTGTAGCTGCATAGATTGAATGTCATCCAGGCAGCTATCCTGCTGGGGTCTGTTACAGACCACCCAACCAGGATGAAGAGGTACATGAAGCATTCTGCAAGGGGCTGGCAGAAGGCTCACAATTGCTAGCCCTTGTTCTCATGGGGGACTTCAACTTACTAGATGTCTGCTGGAAATAAAACACAGCAGATGATAGTAAAGAGTCTAGGAGGTTCCTGGAGTGTGTGGACGATAACTTCCTCACACAGCTGGTTAAGTGAGCCCACCAGGGGAGGTGCCTCGCTTGACCTCCTGTTCACAAATGGAGGAGGACTGGTGGGAGACGTGGCGGTCAGAGGCTGTCTTGGGCTTAGCAACCGTGATATGATGGCGTTCTCAATTCTTGGCAAAATAAGGAGCGGCGTCAGCAGAACCACTACCATGGACTTCTGGAGGGCAGACTTTGGCCTGTTCAGGGTATTGGTTGGGAGAGTCACTTGGGACACAGTCCTGAAGGGCAAAGGAGTCCAGGAAGGCTGGGCATCCTTCAAGAAGGAAGCCTTGCAGGGGCAGGAGCAGGCTGTCTCCAAGTGCCGCAAGACAAACTGGCGGGGAAGATGACCAGCTGGGCTGAACAGGGAGCTTCTGCTGACACTTAGGAAAAAAAGGAGAGTTTACCACTTTTGGAAGAAGGGCCAGACAACTCAACAAGAGTACAGGGATCTCATTAGGTCACGCAGAGAGAAAATTAGAAAGGCAAAAGCCTGGCTAGAACTCAACCTGGCCACTGTTTAAGGGACAACAAAAGATGTTTTTACAAATACATTAACAACAAAAAGAGAGTCAAAGAGAATCTCCATCCTTTATTGAATGTGCGGGGGAACTTTGCCACTGAGGATGAGGAAAAGGCTGAGGTACTTAATGCCTTCTTTGCCTCAGTCTTTAACAGTCAGACCAATTATCCCCAGGGTATTTAGCCCCTGAGCTGGAAGGCAGTATCAGATCACAGAATAACCCCCCCATAACACAGGAGGAAGCAGTTTATGACCTGCTGCTCCACCTGGACGCTCACAAGTCTGTGGGGCTGGATGGGATCTACCCGAGAGCAATGAGGGAGCTAGCGGAGGAGCTCGCCAAGACACTCTCCATCATTTATCAGCAGTCCTGGTTAACAGGGGAGCCCATATGACTGGAGGCTTGCTGATGTGATGCCCATCTACAAGAAGGGCTGGAAGATCTGGGGAACTACAGGCCAGTCAGCCTGCCATTGGTACCAGGGAAGGTTATGGAGTGGTTCATCTTGAGGGAGCTCACCAGACATGTGAGGGACAACCAGGGATCAGGCCCAGCCAGCATGGGTTCATGAAAGGCAGGTCCTGCCTGAGCAGCCTGATCTCCTCCTATGACCAGGTGACCTTCTATGGCAGGGTGACCTGCCTAGGGCATGAGGGAAAGGCTGTGGATGTCGTCTACCTGGACTTCAGCAAAGCCTTGGACTCTGTCCACAGCATCCTCCCAGAGAAGCTGGCAGCTCATGGCTTGGACGGGTGTGCTCTTCACTGGGTAAAAACTGGCTGGCTGGCCGAGCCCGGAGAGTTGTGGTGAACGGAGCTGAATCCAGCTGGTGGCCAGTCATGAGTGGGGTTCCCCAGGGCTCAGTTTTGGGGCCAGTCTTTTTTAATATCTTTATCAATGATCCGGATGAGGGGATCGAGGCACCCTCAGTAAGTTTGCAGATGACACCAAGCTGGGCGGGAGTGTCGATCTGCTGGAGGGCAGGAAGGCTCTGCAGAGGGACCTGGCCAGGCTGGATTGATGGGCTGAGGCCAATTGTGTGAGGTTTAACAAGGCCAAGTGCCGGGTCCTGCCCTTGGGTCACACCAACCCCAGGCAACGCCCCAGGCCTGGGACAGAGGGGCTGGGAAGTGCCCGGGGGAGAAGGCCCTGGGGGTGCTGGCTGACAGCCGGCTGGGCATGAGCCAGCAGTGCCCGGGTGGCCAAGGAGGCCACCAGCCCCCGGGCTTGTGTCAGCACTGGTGTGGCCAGCAGGGGCCGGGCAGGGATGGGGCCCCTGTGCTCGGCCCTGGGGAGGCCCCACCTCGAATGCTGGGCTCAGGTTTGGGCCCCTCGGGACAAGAAGGGCCTTGAGGGGCTGGAGCGTGTCCAGAGAAGGGCAGCGGGGCTGGGGCAGGGTCTGGAGCACAAGTGTGCTGGGGGGCGGCTGAGGGGGCTGGGGGGGTTTAGCCTGGAGAAGAGGGGGCTGAGGGGAGACCTTATCGCTCCCTGTAACTGCCTGAGAGGGGCTGGACTGAGGGGGAGGTTGGTCTCTGCTCCCAAGTCACCAGTGACAGGACGAGAGGGAACGGCCTCAAGCTGTATCAGGGGAGGTTTAGGTTGGATAATAGGAAAAATGTCTTTACTGACAGAGCAGTCAGGCACAGGCTGCCTGGAGAGGTGGGGGAGTCAGCATCCCTGGGGGTGTTCAAAAAAAGTGTAGATGCAGTACTTCAGGACATGGTTTAGGAGGCCTGGGGGTGTTGGGTTGGTGGTTATACTTGCTGATCCTAGAGGCCTTTTCCAACTTTAATGATTCTATGATTCAGTGGAGCAATGCATGTACAAGGGCACCCAGAAGTCAGTCCTTTCTTTTAACTGCAGGCTGAAAATCTCCCTGGGGAAACCTGTTTTACTGTTGGGGGCATCCATGTTGGTTACAGATCTTGCTAAGGGCTGATTCAGCAGCAACCCCAGTTTAAGAGGGGACCAGCTGCCAAGTTGGAGGAGCATTAAAGCGGCGTGAGCTTGCTCTGTGTGGGGCTGCGCATCCACCTGCCGCAGCTCCGGGGCACGGCAGCATCAGCACAGCGCTGCATGGGCTCGCCTTCGAGTGCCTGTAATTCAGTCCAGATGTCAGAGCGGCTCTACAGTTTGATGATTGTATTTCACTATTAACATATTTGTTTTATGACAGAGTAGGATCATTACAATTGTCACATTATTATTTTTTTTCTTCCTCTCTCCTATTAGTAGAGACACTTATTATTATTTTAATAGGGAGAAACAAGTTCCCTATGTCCTTTTCCAGTCCTAAGAACACAAGACTATATTTTCCAGAGGACCTTGTGATTGTAGATTTACATGTTCAACTAGAATACATTAAAATGCCCTAGACATCAAGGAGAGAAAGGGAGTCCTGACACCCAAAGAAAGGTAGGGTGCTTAGGCTGAATTATGTGTAGTTATTGTTATTGTCAGATCTTACAGTCTGCAACATTATTTTTAGGCACTCATCCAATTCACAAAAATCTCTCTCAAATAATTTCAAAAGAACTTCACTTAAAGACTGTTTGTTTTGGAAAAATATAAATCATTGTTCCATTTAAACATATTTCAGCCCTGAGAGCAATAATATTCTATTTGTGTTGAAAGAAAGCAGGGGCTTATTAAATATTAATATGTGGTTTACAGCATGGGTTAAAGTTCCTCTCTTAATATATACTATAACTTTGTCCAAGAGACTTCATTCCAGAGGGAGTATAAATTTCTGCTAAGGGACTTGAGATTAAACAAAAAAATATTTTCACAGCATATAAATAAGCCAATATATGGGATGTTTTCTATTTAAAATTCTGCTACATTTTGAACATTAGTGCTAATTAATGTCAGGAACTAATTAATGACAGTATATAAATATGACACCTGGCACTGTGCTTTGCTGAGCACAGGTACTGCCTCATGTCCTGAGCAAAAGGACCTGGCTTATTTCTGTATCAGGCTCTTACTTCTCAGCCCCTTGAGACTGAGACAGGCACTGGTGGTTGTGCCAAGGTCAGACCATGACACTAAAGACTGAAACTCCAGCACTCTGTGGTCAGAGAAAGGAAAGAGATGGAAAATGCCGAGGGACAGGTATTAGGAGAGAAAGAATTAGGGCAAAGGCCGAAAGCAGATCGCAAATCAGGGTAGGTGACGTGCAGAAGTTCTGAAGAAAGGTGAGTGGGAATTGTGTCTTTCAGTCAATGCCTCTGGAAACCAATGGTAAATTATGAAAATGCAAGGGGACTTCAGCTTTTAAATCATGCAGGGACTTTTTGCAACTGTAACACAAAAGTCTGAATCCACAGAGATGAAGGAAAAGCTTAAGGAGGAGATTTTTTTCAAAAGCTTGACATAAAGACTGGTGTTTACTGAATATTTACCAAGGCTTTTGATAGCACAAAGACAACTTCCATGCCGGTTCAGTGGCCATGAGCCACCTCTGGGCACAGGGGGCTGTGTGACCCCACAGCTGACGGCAGTCATTGCTGGGTTAGGTGACACTCGGTTTGGGGCTGTGGTGACCCTGAGAATCTCCCTGCCAGCGGCGAGATGAAATCCCATGGTCTGTGGCCCCGAGGAAGCATTAGAGAGGAGCCAAATCTGTTTGCTGCACGTTTGGTTGCAGTGCAGTATTGCTCCAGGAGAAATTATGATGTAATATTTGGGTGTTTAATTTTTGGGGTGTTTTGAGCCTTATCTAATTAGAGACTGTGAGGCATCCTGAGACAGAAGAGAACACTCATTTGTGAATGGAAGGGAACACTATACTATTTCCACTGTTTTATACCACGGATTTGAAAGGAAATAAAATGATCTTGAAGATGAGATAATTCTGGTGGAACAATCCTGTAAGATCTGCTGAAAACTGCGTGCAAGACTGAATTGTGAACTTTCAAATGGGAGTGTTTCAGACTTGTGCGGTGTATTGCCTCTAATTTAAAATCCCCTTATTCTCTTCTTGAAGTTCTTGGTCCCTTAGACTTAAAAGGCAGAACTGCTTATTCTTTGGGCTTGGGAAAGGAGACAAGACCTTTACAGTCCCAAAATGGGCTTCTTTTTTTTTTCTGAAGGAAAAATGTAATTGCATACAAACTCCAAACCCCTCTAAACAATTCTCACCGGTTGCCCGAAGAGTCCCTTGGCTGAATTGTAAATCACTATAAAGTGCACCAAAAAAAAATAAAAAAAAAAAGATCAGGGCATAAATGAGTTTTGGAGCTGTCTAGTCTGGGGTTCTGTAAGGTAATTAAATCAAGGAGCCTTTCTGATCTATAGAAGGGTCAATGTAACAGGGCATTGCTTTGAACCATGGGCTCATTAAGACACAATTGCCTTCTTCGCTTCCCAGATTGTTTATAACAGAGGGCTTATTCCTAAGCAGTCAATAACTGGAGAACATAAATCACAGCACAGAAAGAGTTATTCCCAGTTTATGGGCCAGATCCTCAGCTGGTATAAATCACTGTTGCCCCAATGATGTCACCTCAGCCATGCTTTATTTATACAATCCAAAGATCTGTCTCATACTGTTCTCATTTTATTGGCTTTTATTGACTCATTCTGTAGGCACAGATTTTCATATATAAAATGAAGGTGGAGATAATTGAGGTATGTGAAAAGTAATTTTGTAAAATTTTCAAGGGAAAATCTGAATCGTTCTCTTCCTTCCCCCTTCGTTTTATTAAAAAATAGTTACCATGTGAATTTTTGTCAGCTCATAACCATTTCCCTAAATACCACCATAGTCACATAGAACACTCTCTTCTGCAAAGCGTTCCAGTGGTCCTTGTATGATTAATGGGGCTGCTTCTAGATTTTAATTAAATTCAGAAAGGATGTCCCCAGGCTCAGCACCAACAGAGGCAGCGATGGCAGCAGACCCCCGGCCCGTTACGCTGCAGGGGATGTGCCCAGCACCTTGGGCATGTCTACGTCCGACTGTCCGTGTGTGCAACAGCGGGGTACAAATGCTGCTGTTTGGGACCCTGTGCTTAGTGTTGGGCTATGACAGATCACAGAAAGATGAATCTCCAAAAATTGCCTCTGAAGCTGAACATCATCTTTGGTCCATTGGCTGAGCCACGGGGTGGTATAGGGCAGGCCCAGCAAGCCCCCTCTCCACAGCCAGGGAGCTGAGGTGAGCACATATCTGCTTTAAATGCCCAAAACACTGATTTCAAATATCTCCCTGCCCCAACTATGGAGGCAGTCCAGCTTTGCTCCTCTCAGTCTCACCTCAGCATCACGCCTGGGCTCCCTAGACAGCTGGATAGCAAGCAATACTCATCCGGCCTACAGAGCTCCTCTAACAAAACATTATTATTAATAACTAATTCAACTTACGAAAGGACCTTTCCGGTTTGGTTCCAGTGGTAGCTGTGGGCATAGCTGGCAGTGTGAAGTCATTTTTATATGCCCTGGTTGTATTTCATCATGCTGATGTCACCAGTGCCAATATGGTGTTTATGAAGCTGGAGATCAATATTAAATACTGAATTTAGGATCCATTGACAGAGTTGTAGCTCTGACAGCAGTCGACCTTCTTTGGCTGACAGGGAGCCAGAGGGGTTTTTCCATGTCATTCAGTTAAAGGAGTTTCCACTGGCTGGCTTTCTCCTCTCGCTACACCACACCGCAGTAACAACTGTCATTTGGAATTACAAAAAAAAAACCCAAACAAACAACACCTCTGAGGAAATAGTAAAAATTTATGAAAGAAATCTCTAGAGAGCATTACATCAAATCAGAAGAGAGACTGCACGTGAGAAAACAGCCAAGGAATAATGTGAAAAATTGATGAGCAGAGCTGCAGATATTTGAAAACAATAAACAAGAAGGATCTACTTAATTAGGGACGATTGTAATGTTACTTTTCTGGGTTAAAAACGCAAACTGTTATATCCATCCGGGATTTTGGCACGCGCATAACGGTGTGTCCAGGCATTTCAATTCTCTGCTGTTCTCTCTGCGGCACACAAAAACTATGGCCACTATTTTCTCCGTGAAAAATTACCAGCATTTTATTCCAAGCTGTTTCACAAATCAAAGCTGTCACAACAGCGAGGGTGAAATATTCATCGGATATTCACACTGTCCTCCTCCTCCCACTCTGAGGGGGGGACGAACATATGTTTTTAAGAACAAACTCTAATATGTTGTATTTAAATACCTTTATCTGGAAGAATAGGCATGTACCTTCGAAGAGCACCCAGAGGAGATACAATCTGCATGAACAGGGTACTAGATACCAGGGCAAATATTTGCATCCTGGCTTTGCTGGGCATCTTCCTGCTGACAACTTATTTGTATATACATATATACACACACACATATATACACGCACATGTATATGGGCTGTCTTCATGCTCACCATGTCTAAATTCATCACCTTAATTCATCCATCCTTTTCCCAGCAGCTTTTTCCAACCCTTCCAAGTGATTTGGAAAACTAAGACCCTCACAGGTGGCAGCATTTCTTCCTGAACTCGTGATGGCACTTGCTTTTAACTTCCTCTTATAGCCTGGAGATCTTTCTTATGTTCCTAATCTCCCTGAAACCATCATTTCTTATCCAAAGCTGCTTATGCAGTTGGAGAGTAATGTTCATTTCCAGGCAGTATGTGTGCAAACTTGGATGAGGGCTGGTTTGCAAACGAAGCTGCCTATAATCAGGAATAAAATTAAACTTTAATCAGTATGTTTCGAAGGAAAGCTTTGACACTGCCCAGCAAACATGTATCTTAATAAAGACATTCATTCCTGCAGAAGCACAAATCCATTCATATCCACTGGTTTTAAAGGCTGTGCATCTGCACACGGGAACTGTGGATTTTCCCCACCTGAAGCAGTATGGTGCTATTCAGAGAGGCTTATATATAAGCACTGGGGACCCTCAAAGGATACGTTATTATCGCTGGCTGCATTACATTAGCATCAGCAGGCCACCAAGGGCTGGGTCTGTAAGGCATCTTAGTGTAAGGAGTAGCTGTCTGTGCTGCTGGGCAGGCAAAGGGCAGCTTCATCCCTGCCGTAGGAAAGGAGCTGAGCTGCAGATGAATTAAAGTCTCTTTTTCCTGCGTGACACTGGACCGTGACAGAGGTTAGAAATCAACCTAGGTCTCTTGAGCCACCGCCCTCTGCAGTAACCACAAGATTTTTTTCATCCTCTCCGTTCCTCAACTGCTAGTAATTACACTTAGAGATGCTCTGGAAGCCAAAACAAACAAGGGAGATATTTCCAGTGAGCTTTTAGTTTGTTATTAATCCTTCAAAGACGGTTTTGTCCACAAGGCAATACAGAAAGTTACCATGTTGCTAAGCCCGCTCCTCTGCTTTGCGTGTTTGCGGCATCATTTCTCTCTGATGAGCGAATTTGCGTACGGGCTGACATCTCCCTTTTTGGACTGGACATTTTCTCTCTCACATGATGGGAAAAACAAATTCCATGCTGAATCAGAACACAGCCTGCACAACTAATATGATCTGGATTTGTTTCAAAGGACAGGGATTTTAGTCACTTAGGGCCTACCTCAGAACCGACTGGAAGTAATTTTGTGTGTGTGTTTTTTTTTCCCACCAAAATATGAAGTATTACCTCATGAGCAGAGCATCCTGGGATGACAGTAAATATCCACAGATACTGGGTATTTGTTTTCTTGCTCAGATTTCCTATTGCTTATCTCT
This sequence comes from Phalacrocorax carbo, assembly GCF_963921805.1. Taxonomy (NCBI): domain Eukaryota; kingdom Metazoa; phylum Chordata; class Aves; order Suliformes; family Phalacrocoracidae; genus Phalacrocorax; species Phalacrocorax carbo. The sequence goes on from NC_087528.1 coordinate 7,277,918, forward strand.
AATTTTAAATACAATCTGTGGGGGAAAAAAAAAGCATTTGCTGGATTTTTCTGTACTACATTATTTTTACATGGATGTGAAAATTCCAGCACCTACTCATTCTGCACTGAGTCAGTGGAATGTGCCTATCACAGGTGAATCTATTGAAGAAAGTCATCCTTATTGACACTTTGCCTTTTTCCTTGGAGCCTATTCATGCATGACCTCATGGAGCTTCACAAGAGTTGGCAGAAGACTGGGCGCAGTGTCCCTCTAATTAGTGATATTATCTCACCTGGCATCATATTTTACAATCAGGAGACGTTGTCTGGGAGATCTAATTCAAGAGAAACCGATGGGAATATTTCAGTTCTGCTATTGACTTTTCTTCTCAAGCTTTGCAATTAATTCCTGCTGCCTCGGGCGGGCTGTAGTGGCGATGATAGATGAGCTGTGCTCCATCACAACCACAAGCTAAAGCCCAAGCTGCCCTGTTTGTCTGGGTGTCCTGTCCCACCATGGTTGGTGACGCTGCCTTTGCTTCTGCTGTCGCTGATACAACCATGGCAATGTAAAGGCAACACGTTTCCCAATGAGGATTAACGGCCAAGGAAATTCCAGTCCATGGCAGTGTGGCACGTCAGGGAAGACCTTTCCTTGCCCTCTCTTCAAGCCTTGCAGATTTCATGTCATTCTCCAAACTTGAACACTATAGCATGAAAGACTATTCCAGACTTTCAGGGCAATCGCTGAAGAATTCATTTAACGAGACTTACAACTTCTAAGGAAGAAACTATTCACAAGCTTTTGAGCTCACAGCACAGGTGAAGCTGGAGGAATTTCTGCTTGGCTTTGAAGCCAGTGAGTTCATTCAAACAACTGGGATTTAGACCTAGAAGTCCTTTTGAAAAGGACTGGTCGCATCACTAGGCTCTTTAACTAAAAATCTGAGCTGGAGTGTTCGATGTTCACCTGTTCAATGGGGTCAGGGTATTCCTCTAACTCAACCAAGTACTGTAAGTGCAGATCACATTACATGGCAGAAAGTTCATGTAAGAATGGATTAGAACCAAATAAACCTAAGACAAAATCTAAAGACGGGCTGTTGCCCAGATATCTGTACGGCCATTTAAACCCAACCTACTGAACATGTTTTACATGAGAAATTATGACCTACTGAAGTGTGGAGGTGACTCAGATGCCAATGCGTGTAAACACTGCTTGTCAGCCTCACGGCTGCACATCCAACAGAGTACATGCCGTCCCACCAAACTTTCTTGGGTAGTAGGTAGAGCTGGACCTCAGCCAAAGCTTGAAGACCCATAGATCAAGATTTCAGACTTCCTCCATAAAGTTCAAGTAAGTTGGCAAGTGGTGTTTTAGGGCTGGCCTATGCCTAGTTTTAACTACTTCTCTGTATAGATTGGGTATAGCGGCTGTAAAGTGGGGACTGACTGGCTCAATTTATTTTTTTTTTTTAAACTAAACTAACCAGATGATTTTTTTATCTGACTGCAGGCCAGTCCAATCCACATGAAGAAAAGGCTAGAGCACAGATCAAACACTTCTTGGCCAACATGGCACTGCTATTAGGGGAGATTTCCAGCAACCTCTGTCACAAGTTGCAAGTTATTTATCAGAAACAAATGGAGTTTGAAATTTCATGACATTTAATTTTTAAAGACAGTAATTGCTTATTTCCTTACCAAAATTAGAAACAGAAAATGTTTTCAAAAGTCCTCTCTTCAGTAACCTCTATTGTGATTCAGTTCCTTCTCTGTGCAGCTAAGGCATTGATCCCCTTTATAACAGAAGCCCAGTACGGTCTCCTACCCGATGAGCTCAGTTCAAGTGCAGACGTGAGCAGTGCCAGGAGGAGAGCGCCGGGTCTCTTCTGCTGCTGGGGGAGCGAGGTGAGCGTGCCTTCAGGAGAATGACTAAGGCAGCTGCAAGAGATACATTTCGCTTTATCAGTCTCTCAAGGAGAAAACAACTTTGCTTGCCATGAAAGTCCCTCTGGAAGCTACAATACTTGTCCTTAAAAATTAAAGGATGGAAATGGGTTTTCTGTAAAGTTTGTTCCAGCTCACCACTCAGAAGCTGAAGAGATGAAGGTAAATAACAGCTCTTTGAAATAAAAGTGTGTGTGTATATATATATTTGCACACACATAGGCATATTCTGGAGGCAACCTTCCACAAAGTGACATGCAAAACCATGTGGACCACTTGCAGCTTGGGGTTGTCTCTCAGCCCACTGCATCAAGAGAGCACAAGAGAGTGAGACCATGGAGAGCTTGCTGGAGGTGATCATAGGAAAAAACAGATATATTATGCAAGTTAATAATCTTGCTGGTGTTGTTTCTCACCTCCTTACCTTGTCTTGGTGATACGGCCTGCCACCATCCACTGTAACTGGATGTGCAGGTAGATTGTCTTATGATGATGTCCAGATGCGTGTGATTCCATCTGCCTGCTTGAGGTTTGTTTGAAAGATCTTGACAGCGACTGCAAAATGCTAACAGCTGTCGGGTCACCAGCCACCGCTCACTGCTCTATTCGTGCTACGGGCACTTCTTATGGGTAAACTTTTAACTAGCACAATTATTCTTTGATGAATTAGTGGCATTAAGCAAACTTCATTTCAATTATATCTACCTTCCATCCCTTTTTATCGCGCACTCCCCAGCTGTAAACATTTGTAAAATGCCTCAGCAACTCTTAGAAATTATTGTACCACAGTTACGAGAAATTCCAGACTCCCTCATAAAATCATGCTTGGAATGAAAACTAAAGCTACCGGGCAAAGCAAATGAATTTTCATTATTCTCACAAGTACTTCACGGAGCAGCCTGCTCCAGGGATCTTGCTATGCCTTCTGAGGTTTCAGAAGGGTATGAAATTATATTGCCCCAAGCATGTGTTGCATAACCTTCAAGTCCCTGCGGCATAAACGTGGGTAAACACTGGAAGACATAATTAATTGGCATAATGGCAGGACTTGCAGATCCAACTGATACAAGTGGGCAATGAATACATCATGTGTCTTCCTCTGAATGTGATCTGACTTGCTCTCCAAAACAGTTCTTGGAGGACTTAATTTCAGAGGAAAGTTTTTCTACTCCTGAAAATACCATGCCCTCAACACAATATAGCTAATTCGGTCGTATTTCTGATGGGTGGTGGCTGAAAACAGAGGTTTTATGGAGGCAAGGTGAAAATTAAAGTAATGCACTGGGTGTGAACATGTGGTTACATCCTTTTATCTGCCTTCTGGGCCATCAGTATCCTACCCTTGAACCCTGGATTTTCCCTTTAATGTTACTCTTTTTCTCTCACACCTCTGTACCCTACTGATCTATTTTCTCCCGGTCACTTTAACGTCTAAATCTTCCCCTTTATGTCTTTTGTGGCCCCTCCAAATTTGGAAAATTGTGATCATGGCTGAATTTATAATAAAGAAAATTATCATAGGGCTCTCACAGCTTTGCCAGCAATGCTGTGCATGTGCACTCAGACACGTTGCATGTGGTTCTGGGATCTCACACCACTCCTCGAGGTGGATCCCCCTCGAGTGATGCTGGTGGCTGTTAGATATTGCTGCATATAAGGACCGGAAAGCTGTTTTGAGCAGAGCACAGGGAAGGAGCTGAGCAAAGAACCCCGCTGTGGACTGTCTTCACCAGGAGCTGGGCTGCTGGCTCTCCCCACTCCCCTCGCCCTCCCGTGAAGCCTCACACCAGACACATGGTTTCTGGGTGCCTAATCCACGGACCAGCCCGTGTCTTACAGACAGGGTCACGTAGCAGGAGAAAGAGGCTCAGGTCATGGAGAACAGCATCTCCCAGTACACGGCCCAGACACAGGCACGCAGACACTGACTGACCCCATGCGCAGGTGTGTCCTGGGGACGGGTCCTTACCCTGTCACCAAAGGTACCGAGGTCTCCTGTGGTGGGAAAGTTGCCTATTGAGAGTCCTGCTGCCAATAAATCTGGCCTAAAATCTGAATCTAGGTTTACAGCAGCCGAATTACTTTCAACCCCTAAAATCCTTGCAAAGGCTTTTAATGTAGGAAAACATCCAGTGGCTGCAAGGGTTACGTTACACCTTGTGACTGGGAAAACGTCCGGCAGCAGTCATTTAGTCATGCAGTCTATAGCGTAATTACAGCTCCACAGATCCAGAGTATGTTTTGGATTTGCTCCACCGACACTGGGTAATTACTACCCTATAGATCCAAGGCTTTTCAAGGATTTATGGGGCTGGCATGTGGTACACCCCATGGAAAAACAGCAGATCGGGCATGATATAACAGGTATGCACTGTATATTAATTTCCATGGAAACCCTTGTGGGTAAACTGATGCAAGACCAAATGGAGCATCAACTAGCAATTGTGCCGTGATAAGTGAGCACTCGCTGTTCAGCATTCATGCCTGGGCTAAAGGTTTCTTTGTAGGGTCAGCTAGGATGAGATCATTAGTGCTCTTTGGGGAATGCCTCGTCATACCCACAGGAGTTTTGTGGGAAGAAAAAATGACCACTTGTTAAGTAAAAGTGCTAAAAGATTTTTGCCAATTGCCTGCTGACAAATCAGTGGAACATCTGAGTAGTCGTTTCTTGGTACAACTCTATCGAGACCAGCAAAACCACAGCACTTAATTTGCCCCGTTGCCTTTTGAGCAATTCAGTGTTTTCTAAATTCTTCCCTTTCTCGTTTTTCATTTTTGCTGTGACTTTCCAGCAGGCAGCAGAGACAAGGTACATGCTGAGTGATCATCCTGTTCGGTTTTCCACATCTGACACTCAAAAAAAAAACCAACAACCACGTAGAGAGGAAAGAACAGTTTGTAGTGAGCGATAACAGCTCTGCCTGTTGCTACCACGGGACATCGCTGACGTGAGGATGGTGCTGTTAGCGCACGTGGGCTGTGTAATGGCATGCTGGGAAAGCAGGCAAGTTTGGGGGCAATGGACCATTTAAGGCAAAAGGGATGGGACATGCAGAAAGTCAATGGCAGAGCAGGAACCGAGCACAGGCGATGTCTGTGCAAGCCTCTGTGCAGCTGTCTGGATCAGTCCCGGGGCTGCTGGGGTGTCATGGCATACCTGGGCTGAGTTTCAAGTTGACCTCAACTGATTTATGGGCTGGATGGAGACCTATAAAACCTGCGGCAATTCTGCATGGGGGTTCTCTGTGAAACTCAGCAAAACTGTGAAACTCCAGCTGAGCTTTGTCCTGATTTTTCTGAAACTCGGATAAATGTAAACCAAAAGCCTCAACCCAAATACTGCCAAATTATGGGGAATGTGCCAAAATGGAGACTGTTTTTAAATATCTTCCCCTGTTTTGTGGCTTATGGGATGGGCATAGGGATACTGAGCAATAAACAAAGGAATACAGAGACAGTGTTTTGTGAACTTTGTACATGACCTTTTCCACGAGGTGAAGTTATTGTATAAGACTTTCCTGTCTGAATGGGAAGGGAACGAGCAGGACAACACAATAAACGATCTCTCAGCAAATGCTGAGGACTCAATTACAAGGGTATGGCCTAATTTCAAGGTCCCTGCCAAACTGAAACAGCTGCTGAGCCACAGTTGGGTGTAAGGCATCACAGGACCGGTCCCCCTTGGATCGGAGGGGTAGTCAGCAGCCCAGGGCTGTCCACAAAAAGTCTCTAAAAAGGTCTAAAAAACCTCAAATGCGTCTATCTAACATCAGGGGATAAGTAAGCTCTAGGTAGGGAGATACAGAGTGATTTACTGCCCCTAAAATCTGTTTTCTCTTAAAAGTCTTTCTTCTAAATAAAAATCTTTCTTCTAAATAAATAGTACTTGGCTCAGATAGGGCCCTTTCTTTACTGTACACCAGTGTCATTGCTCCCAGAAAGCAGAGAACCACAGGCAGTGAAAATAGGTCAGGCCTGCTGAGGTAATGGGGATAATTACCCTCACTCTGAGCCTGCAAATGGGGAAAGTGCGATTTCTCCCCAAAACTCAGGATGTGAAGCTGAGCTGATATGTGCTTGAGAAGCCTGGGAAGCACTGGGGCAGGTGCCCACGCTGGCTCCTGCAAAGCATCAGCAGCTGGCTGGACCGTCTGCACTGTCCAGTGCTTGGGTGGAGAGGGAGGGAAGGAGGAAAGGCAATTAACTCTTCCCCATGAGAGGAAGAGCAAGAAAAGCAATGTTTGTCAATAGGAACCATGAAAAAAAAACCCAACCCTCAAACCCAACTGTCCTAATTCCACCCATCAGATAAGCTAATGGAGCATTAACACTTCTCCATTTCACCCTTCCTGCCCTGCCCTGCAATTTGCAAATGGAACAGACGCCTCTGCAGCCCTTTGCTCCTGCTAAGCTGCCCACCCTATCCCGCATTTATCTGCTGGAATCTCAGCACTCATATCAGTTCCTGTTATTAAATCAACAAAAATGGTGATGTTGACAAATGACAGCAGCTTTCTCCATCCTGGGCTGCTGATGCTGTGACGGTGACCTGTCCACCCCGGGGAGCGGGGATGTGTCCAGAGCTCTGCAAGCTTTTGAGGGTTTGGTGGTGGGGCAAAGGGGCTGATTGCCGGAGTTCCCCCACTTACCCAGGGGGGTTTATAGCCTACATCCTTTCCCATTTGACTGCATGGGGGGGCAGGGAAGAAGGCACAACTTTCTCAGCGATGCTGAATGAAATACAGAGCAGCACCTTCTCCTTTGCAGGGCTAGTGACAGAGCCGGTTCCCTGAGTGCACACGTTGCTCAGTGGGTTCTCGTGCCCTTTCACTGGGAGCAAATATCATGATTGCATTACACCTACCCTGCAGTCTTCACAGGTCCATAAAACTCTGTCATGGCTTGAAGTTTGTGCAATCAGAAGGAATAATTCTGGTTTTCACTGATTCATGAAAGTTTAAGATGAGAGGTGATGTGTCACATAGCCTCTGTCTTGCCTCCTTCCCACAGGTCACCGCCCACTGAAATTCAGGCTTTTAGCCCGGTATATCTTCTAGAAAGGCATCCAGCCTTGCTGTGAAGTGGTAAAAGGGTCCACTGACTCCTGCAGTAATTTCTTTCCAAGGATTATGTCACTCTGCTGTTAAACATGTTCATCTAATTTCTTGTTATAATTTTATAATCAGTAGCTTCCAGCTACTGGTTCTTGCTACAGCCATCAAAACAGAGCACAGCATTCCCGGATCAGCCTGTCCTGCCACTTCTGTCCCTGGATACTCCAATATCTGTGCATTATTCTGCACTTTACCTGTTTAGTGATTTTTTTTTCATGCAGACTGCATTGGGCAAGCGTAAGTTGGAACAACGTGATCGTGCATTAGTGCCCCTAGGTTATGAATTCCCCTTCATGTTTGAACAGTATCAAAACGGGACGGGAACAAGTCCAGCAAATAGTCCTGACGGATGCTGCGCGAGTCACTAGCACTGGGCACAGAGTCCCTTACTGCAAAACCCTCCCTCTTTCCCCTTAGAAATACAGCGGATTTAAAGTAAAGGACCCAACTCTGGTTGAAAGAGAAGTGTTTCAAAGACAGAGAGCTTTGTTCTTATCCTTACTGCTCCAGACATATACCAGAGTGAAATGGAGTAGGGTATGGGGCCAAAATTAATATTATTTTTGGAAAGAGATTGATCCTGGAAAGTAAGTACATGAAAGAGGAAGAGAAACAAGGGATTGTTAAGGTCACTTTGAGGTCTGGCACACATGACCCAAAAAAGCCCCAAACCTTTGGATTCAATCACCCCAAACAATGAAGGAATTGACGGTGATTACATAGTTACAAGAGTGCACGGGGTAATTTAACAGTCGGAAATTGAATAAAAAAAGGCTAGGATATCCACAAACAAGATGTGCTCTGCCATGTTATGAAGGGTTTGACAGCAGCCATAAGCACTTTTAGGTGAGCCTGCCGCTAACATCAGCTTGCCAAAAATATGACTGTCCTTGGGAGTATGGGAATATTGTAAACTGCTGGGACTCTGTGGCTGGGCACGTAACTTGACTTTCTCACCACTTCCTTCCTTCACAGTAAATGGAACAGTAAAAAAAAAAAAAAAAAAAAAATTTAAAAAGTGGGTATCTGGGTAGGCCAAATCCGCATCCAGTTTTCCAAAACCCTTTATTAGAAAGTGCCTGAGTGTTTGAGCACATAGAGTTGAGGCTATCAGGGAGCTGAGGACATTTCACACTCCTCCACCCGTTAGGACTTTGGGAATTTAATCGAGGCTGGGACATTAGGACCTGTGGCTTGATTCAGCTCTGTGCCATTTCACCTGAGACTGGGTTATTTGCTCTGCTTTATTGTTGTTTTAGAGGGATATAATAAACCAGTGATCAGAAAGAGCCTGGTCCAGGATGGAAGCTTTCCTTAGTTGAACCGAGCTAACAAAGACCTGGGACGTATAAATATTGCTCTGTCTTCCCCTCTACTTTGGAGATGTTATAGACAGCCCCAGCTATAGAGTGAGGAAAATGAGTTTGCTAAAGCAACATATACTCGTGTTAATAAGTGCAGAGCCCATCCCTGGAACAACCACAACCCGCGAATAAACGTCACAGCAACCTCTAACGACAGACTCCTGTGGGGCTTATTTCTAAAAAGTGGGCAAGAAACCAATGTCCATAGAAAACCTTTGCTGCACTTTCTCCCCTTTTTATAAGGCCCTGAGGCTAATTAGCACCTAGCAACGCCTTGAGAAAGCTGAAACGTCGTTTAGGGGTCATTGCTTTAACACACAGTTAAAGGATCAGGGAAACAGAAGTCTCTTTTGGTATCTTATATCCCACAGACACAGAGTATCTGTAAGATGAGAAGAATATGCTTAGCTTTAATTAGCTTTCTAGAACTCGCAGACACATTTAACAAGCATCAACCCTGCCTATCTGGAGTCTGATATCGGACTGCACTAGTCATTAGCTCTCAATTGCTTCTCTGTCTTGCTTTGCTGAAACCTACTCAGATTCAGAGGGGTGTGGGAAAGAAACTACTTTGCTACGTACAAAACAAGTAGGAATTAAACTTCAGGAGGAGAAGGGGGAAGAGAAGTGAACTACTAATAAAGCTAAACTTTATTTAAATAAAAAAATTGAAATATTATTATCATAAGCATGAATTTGCTGTAAGGGTAATCAGCAATACTGTTACTGACAGGGTAAATGGTAGTCTCTGTTTTACCGCCATGTGTTCAGTTTACTTATTTACATATCAACATACCTGGTTCTTCCTCATGGGAGCCCAGCCACTGATGCCACTCACAGGGACGGCAGACCCCAAACAGACATTGAGCTACACAAAGCTGCCGTGTGGAGCATCAGATGGAGCCCAGCAAGGTCTCGCACCCAAATCTACTAGTGCCATGTTTGGGTATCACTTCCCCTCTGACAGCCCTCCCAGATATACACAGGGCATCCTTAGTCGAGGAGTGCAGGTGGACAAATTTTCATATGCACATTCTGGTCCTGGGAGCAACTGGACTAATTGGGAGCTGGAGCAATGATTATCGTAACATGACGTTTCAGTCAGCCTTTAGACATAAGCTGAAACCCTCTGCAATGGAAATGAAGCAACTCTATTTTAATTAGTTCCCTATGTAAGTCTGAAAGAAAACAAGTTGTCAGGCTGTTGCAAAGCAATACTTTGTGTCAGGGGCAATGCTCTTATAAAAGACCTTCTGTTTCAGATGGTGGGGAATTACCTCTAACCTGAAAATAAAACATTTACCACAGTGACCAATGCTTCAAATTCCCTGGAAGAAAGTTTCTTCTTATCTTCTCTGGCACTAACTCTTTAAGCATTTTATAATCCCAGACAATCTCAAGCACCAAAAAGTGCAATATTTCTAGATATGGAATGGCAAATGCTCAACAAGGGAAAACGCTTCTTCCTTTTTTCCCCTCAAACTTGTTTTTGTCATTAAACTGAGCTGACAATGAGCTGAATTTTATTTACTTCCTACATTTAAGTAGAAAGACACACAACAACGCAAAACATCTGATACAATTGACATTTAATACTGTTCATCTGTAATGAAGATCTCCTGTGACTACATTTCTAATTCCTGTTAACACAACTTCCTAATGCTAATTACTTTCACACTTGGCTTATGAGTTTTTTATAGTATGCGTGCAGACAACACACAGCTAATAGTAACGGCAGTCGTAAAACCACAGTCACCCATGCCATCAAAATTCTTAGTGTCGTACTTTCTAACCTAAGACCGTTTTCCAAACCTTAAATAATCAGCTAAGCTGATTTGCACATTTTGAAAACTTAATTAGAGCTCGATATGGGTGAAGATCATGAAGATTTTTGTTCTGGCTAATAATAGTTGTACTTCATCTTCCTTTGCCTTTTAACTAAATATGCCCTAATTGTGTCTTTACATTTGCTGGCATGTGCAACACATTTTAAGTAGATGGGCAAAGCAGCTAATTAGTATCGTACATTCCGTACTTGCATGGTACATCGTTCAGTGGAGGCAGGTTATCGAGCACATCGTCAACATTATTCATCAGTTCAAAAATGAGAGTCACATATGAGGACCCCGCAGTAGCGCTCTGAAACTTGTGTTCAATAGCATGAGGTTCCTTATCAAATCTTTTCATGAAATCATATGCAGAGTTCTGCTGATTAAATATTTGGAAATATACTGGTCTGTGCTGTAGGTCATGCTTCTACATAAGGTTTTGTTTTCTGCCTGCTCCATTCCCATTCCCAATCGGAATTAGCAATTCTCCACTCAGACTGTATGTGTTCTTGTTCCTTTGCTTGTTCCTCTTTCTCCTGTGGAAGACACAGTTTGTAACATCAACAAATGTGTAGCAAAAAATCGATAAACAAATGTTCTGTGTTGAAAATGAGTGGATTTCTTGTTTAAGCATACTAGAGTGATTACTGCATAAAATACAAGGAACATATGAGGGCTTTAATGCAATGCTTTTAAAATACCAGTTAGAAGCAGTCTGAGAGTCAAGGGTTTCTCTCTAGAGACTGCAGCAGATTGTTCACAATTATGCAGGAGTGTAATGGGGATTATAAGGAGCTATATTTCTTCATAATGGGGATGAGGATAATGTAGTTTAAAACCACAGACTGTACTTCACTGTGCTTTGATATGCAGTCATCTGCCAGCTGGTTGCTTTATCACTAAAGAAGCAAACACAAGAAGTGTTTGGTTCTGTAGCAGAGACCTCATGGGTCATTAATGCACTTTTTTCAGGTGGCAGCGGTGCTAGGACTTCTGTTGAGCTGACAAACATCATTTCAGGTGTTGGTTTGTGCATTATGAAAAATGGTCCAGGATTTACCTCCACAATAGAACCTTGTGCATGTGGTGGAGTGTGGGGAAACTGGAGAAATTTCACAGAATAGCTGAAAATATTTTATTATCTTTTAATCTAATTTTCTTTTTAATTTTCTCTTTTTTCCTCCCATATTCTGTATTAGAAGATCTATTCCAAATTGACTACTGGCTTTATTTAATTAAATTGACCTTGACTTTGCCTCCGGTGAACACTAAGGCTAAAAGCATGACAAGAAGCACAACAGGCCTCGGGTTGCTGCAGGTCTGGGAACTCCACTAGTAAGAAAATCTAGCAGATCCATTAATAAGAATGCTAATAGCTCCTCTAATAAACCTGCCAATAAGACAGTATGTGGGTTTATTTCGGACTTCTGTTTTTTCCTGCACATGGAAACAGGTATTCACTAGATGAGAAGTGATGAACTTTATTATCAGTGCCATGTTTGGTTTGCTTCCTTGGTGGTGGACCCAGATTTAACCAATCTACCACAAATCAAGAAGTGCCATTTCTCAAGAGCTTGTGAGCAATTACTGATATTGTTATAGAGGACATACATATATCTATATACATTTCAGACTTCTCTCGCCAATGTACAGGATAGGCTAGGCTGGGGCATGGACTACCTCCCCCACTGGTAAGGAGGAAATAAGTAGAGTTGCCTGTCTTCAAAGCATCAAATTCCCTTTTTTGCTAAATACTTAGAAAGTTTTTTCTGACAGCTGAGGTTCAGGCTGGTGACACAGACAACATTAGGCAGAGGCCTTTGAGATGTGACCTTCCAGGCGTCACTGGCAAAGGTTTTGCCAAATAAGTGCCTTTAATATGCTGGAGAGCACACATATTTCTGGAGCAGAATTTCTGTCTCTGCATCAGCATAATGTGCTTGCTGAGGATCACAGTTCTAGTGCTACTAAATTTAAAATATATTGCATGGACTTGCAGAAGAAGCAATTACCTTACAAATGTCTTCATTTGTATATGATGACCAATACTTAGCATGTAAAAAAAAAAGAAACCTTCTAAACAACCAAAATCAATGCATAAGGGTTTGTAATGGTCCCTACTATCACAGTCGCTATACTCAGCTCTTTTTCTGTCTTAATTGGTCAAGTATAGCAAAGTGCAAGTTCAGAGCTGTCTTTCCTAGAAGGGACCACTGTAACATTAGATGCAGTGTATGTTACTAGGACACACAGAAGTTGTATTTCAGAAGAGAAGCCTGGCAGGTGATGGGATGTTCAACTCACACAGGTCAGGAGTCAGACCTCATTTCAAACTGAGATGAAATCTGAGATAAGGCTCAAGTTCAGCAGTTTGGTGATCAGGTTTTTTTTCTTTTATGAGATTTTTACACAAACTGTAGTTAAAAGCCAAGCTAGGCATGTTTTCTGAAAAATAAAATAGCCATTAGCTGCAAGAAACCAAAGCCAATAAATAAATGTGTTGTCTTTCCAAGCTAATGCTCCTTCAATGCTTCCAAAACCAAAAAGAAATAAAGCTCAAAAAGATAAGTTATCCCCTCAGCAAAATTATCTCCCAAGAACCTGGCAACTTTCATGAGCTATAAAATTCAATTAACATTTTTTGCTTTGTGTGTCACACTTCAATTAAGTAGAAAGCATATTAATCATATAGAACAGGAGAGTATTTAACATGAGATAATGTGTTGGATTTCAGGACTTTGCTACTCTGGTTGTGATTCAAACCCAGAATGGTCTGTAGCTTGTTTATGTCTTTGGAAATGGAAGCGATGGGAATCATCCGTGGTGTATTTATCAATTGGAAAAATGACTAGAACTGCACTTGAAGAGCTTGGAACAGTCTTTCCCTGCAAACTGCTGAATCCGTGCCTGGCACCAAAAACATTTTAGCAACAGGGTAAAAATGACAACTGGATCTCTGAGAGGGCTCTAAAATCTTCACAGTACAGACTATGCCTAGGAGAAAGGTCAGGCTTTCAAGATGCAGGAGGACTTGTTTGGAAAAACGTGTGGCTGCTCCATGCCTAGGTACCAAACTCCCCCTCAACTGCTTATTTTCTAAAATCCCAATAGTCACTGCCTTTGAAAATCTGCCCCAGGAGATGTGAACCAGCAGCTTTTTCCTTGCAAAGGGGAGAGAATGTTGCTCTGGTGGTTTTGGCACTAGAGGGGACGTCACGAGCCTGCGTTTTCATTTTGATTTTGCCGTTGTTTTTGACAAATCATTTACACTTGTGAGCTTCGATTTCCCATCTTTAAACTAGGACTGACCCCACTTGCCTCGCTTACAGAAAGGTTTGTGGAAATAAGAGGACCTATAATAAAGAATGCCGTTAAAATGTAAGTTCTCCCAGGCAAAGGAGCATCTCTTTGTTCACCCTTTCTGCAGCACGCGGCAGGGCCGGCACCACAGCAATAACGAAGGAATGCTACAACACAAAAAATGCTCTGGGCAATGCCTTCTTGAATGTTAAAGCTTAATAGCTGGTCCATCCACACTGATGAATGACATAGGTATGAAAAGATTAATTTAGATACCTTGCCAAAATATCCAGAGTTTAGCCTTCCAGGCTGCCAAAATTTTACTGGAAATCTCATGGGAGTTACAAGGCCGGCTACTTCTGCCATTTCAGCACTTCCAGCTTGAGCTAAGAATTGGATCCTTAGCGTGTAATGGGAAAAAAATTAATAGGATTTGTCAGAAACTTCAAAGAAGTTTGGCTCTATAAGTAATAAGGGATCCAAGATTGGCAAGATATATATTTTTTTTCTCTCATTGGAGTAGCTTCTTAATTACAAAACAAACAGAAGCAGAAAACAACAAAAAGCCCCACCGTTAACGTGCCATATGGTCAGGAGTAGTTGGAAAGAAAAAAAGTTTCCTTCTCCTGTTTCAACTGAAATTTTTTATTTATTAGAGATGATTTAAACCCTAAAAATTTGAAAAGATTAGAATAGAAAACAATAGTGGTTACATGTGTCAACTTTTCAAAAGAGACCAAAAAATATGAAAAAAAAAATTCTTCAAGCATAAACCAAATGCTGTAGTAAATCACTGTATGTGCTAAATAAATCAGCGTGATACTGATAAAGCTTCTTTGGCTGCTTTGAGTCGCTTTTCAAAATGGTTTTTAAACTGGTGGTTACATCCCGTCTGTGATATGTAGTTGTGTAACTAATCAGGTGGGCCAAAAAAGTATCAATAAATAAATCTTTAAGAATCATCAAATGGGATTTGGCTCAAAGGACAGAAGGACCTGTGCAAGAAATTTCCACATTAAAAAAACATTGCTTTTTCTGAATCCTGGGGTGAAGAAACAGTTTGAAATGAAACAGACAATTCCATAATTTTAGGGGGAAAATATTTATTATAAAAGAGACAAGTTCACCAAAACAACCAGTCCAACTTTAATTTAGAAAAAAATTTCTCAGTCCCCTGCGCAACCTTGCTAGCAGTTGTAGGCTGGAGCGCGATGGATTCGAGGGCCTGGGGAAGATTTAAGCTGTCTGTGTAAGCGCTGCGATTACGGATTTTGTGATCTGAAGTTATTTTTGCTTTTAATTCTTCTCCAGAAGATCTAAAAGGCTAACTTTGAGCATGGGACTTCTTTTTTCAAAGAGCTGTGCAATAGATGGCAAGACATCGTTCTCTCCAAACTGTTTGTAATTGCAATTGGAAAGAAAATGAGCAGCGGCGCTATTTACCCAAGATCAGAAAGGGCCAACAGCAACATCCCAAACCGGGCAGCTGGGCGCTCTGTGGTGGAACAACCGGACCATCTTGGTCTGAGATAAAGCAATAGGTCTGCAGCCGAGCTCTGGCACAAATTTGGCTCCTCTCAGGCGCAGGGTCACCCTTTAGCCATTAGGTTGATAACCCACCTCTTTCAGGTTCCCTGACAGCAGGTCCACAGGGTAGCTCATGCGCTTTATTTCAAAAGGGTAACTGCAGGAGCAGGGACCACCCAGCCTTGACGGAGGTACTCCTTCCAGTTACCTTTTGAAGCACAAAATGTGAGAGAGAAGATTTTTTTGTTTGAGGAAAAAAAGAATAGGTTCTGGTGGTTGCAGATGCCCAGCACGAGGCATGAGGGCACAGAGAGGGGCTGCCTTAGGCACAGCCATGGTGCTAAAAGGCTCTGCCCTCCCCACTGCTCTCACAGTGCTGTGGGGCCAGCATGGAAATACCATTGACTGGTATATCCCATCAGTGGGGACTGGATATAGGGCAAGGGACCCCCTAGGCTGGGGAGCTTGCTCCATTGATTCATCCATGCCTCACCTGAACTGTTTGATGCCCCTTTAAGATATACACCTCCTTGGAAGACAGTTTAAAGTATGTCCACCTGGTTCTGTTGGGATTTAAAATATCACAGGTGAAGCCCTTGGTCCTATCAGAAACGTCTGAGGTTTGAGTTTTGTCCCTAAATGGGACGGTGCCTTTCCTTTGATCTATTCAGCTAGTATTTTTTTACAGCAAGAAGTTAAATTTTATTCAGCCTGACTTATGGCTTTCCAAAGCATCAAGTTCTGCTCAAAACGTGGGAGCCAGCGTATCCTACAGATAGTGAAAAGAGTTACCCTGTGCTAGGTTCCTGTATTTCTCCTTGTAGTTCCATTGCTACATTGGAATTGGAAAAAAACCAGCCAAGTAACAAAACAGTAAACAAACAGAAGGGAATAAAGAAGCTGGAAAAAGACTATTAAAAAAACCCACAAACACCGCATTTGTGTCCATGTGTAGCCTTCTGTAAAAATTTAGGTTGGTTTATTGGTTAATCAAGGTCACTACCCCTGGCACCAAAGGCAGTCTTTTCTTGTTTCCCCACTACCATCACGTTGCTTGGTGCATGGCTATTTTTTGGCTGACTAAACTACTGGGAAAAATAATATGAAAACCAGCGCTGGATAACTGCGTATTACATATGCATGAAAAATCTGTGCTGGCGTAGTGTTTTGCAGGTGAGGTCATTACAACAGCAGAGCGTATCTTTTGTTTTTAACTCTTGGAAATATGTCAGCCTTGGAATAGGAAAAGAGGAGAGAGAGGAGAGAAGGAGACCTTTACTTCTTTTGACTGTAGTTCTTTCTCACTTCATATTTTTGGTGCCACTGATGACCGGTGTAAAGTCAAATCCTGTAAGCTCAGTATCACAGGCCAACACACCAGGCTGGCGATCCAGCATGGGGATTTTCTGTGACAGGAAGCCCAGTGCTGCTAGTAGGTAGGCCTTGCTAACAATTTTCCATTTTCAAGATTTTGATAAAAATTTAACCTTCGAGACAGCAAATAATAAACAGCCCTGGAAAAAAGTTTGACAGGTTTGCAAAGTGCACGCTTTTGTCCCCGTTTTAACCTATGAGATATCATTATGACTAAAAACCGTCATTTTATATAACAGGCTGTATAGTTTTATGACCTCAATTATACCAAATTGTAGCTATGAGCACATGTTCAGGGACGCAACAAATCTCACAGCGTTAGACAGTCAATGAGAATAAAACCTTCCACTATTTCAGCTCTTGCAGGTTAGGACAATGTTGCTGTAAAAGACTGTCACTGCCTGAGGCTGCTGGGCTGGGTCACCTGCGGGGACTGAAGGTCCTATATCCATCTTCCTGTGCCAGTTCAGATGGCTAATTTATACCTCAGTGGTGATCAAAACAGTCTTTGTCGCACAACTCTGGACAAAAAGATTCTTGAAGAACAGCCAGATCTCTAGATCTGTATTTTAACTCCTGAGTAGAGACTGCGACTCTTCTGCTGGTCCTTAAAATTTGGATTTGGGTCATTCAAAAGGGAGAACAGGTAGAAAGTCTGGATCTAACTCTGAACTTCCTTTGGTTAGCATGTTGTTTGGGTTCTGGGGCTTGATTTTAGTCCCCCTTAATAACAGAGCTGACAGGCACAACCTGGTTAATTCATCATGCATCTGAAAATGGAATAAGGAAGAGAGCAGATCTATTTCTACTTCTTCAGAGGATTCAAGTCTGATATTAAGAAGAATAAAACATATAGAAGCTTACTTTGAAAATAACAGAAGGTTCATCATCTTTCTTTAATCCGTACCCAAAAGTGACCTAGACTCGGAGAGAATACAAAGCTTTCAAGACAGTTTCAGAGTTTCTATGAGCTCATGACCCTTTGTGTAATCTGTATTATATGCGAAATTGTTTTGCAGTGAACTAGGAAATGATCAGTATCCAGCATGTCACTAGGGACTCTTTCAAATTGTATAATTAGAATAATTTCACTTGTATTGGGCAGGGCAGGGATTCAAAAGGCAATTCAGAGGCAAAAGGGCAAGCAGCCAGACCATGCTATGTGGAGCTGAGTTATGTACTTTGCATTTTATTGCTCTTCCACGTAGAATCTGGCAGTCATGTATTTAACAAATGCTGCTATTTGTTGTCTGCAAACTCTTCTGAAACAGTACCAGTCTGCTCAAGTTCAATACAATTGAGCTAGGAACGGGTAGGAACAGTTTGCAGGAAATATAATGCAGAAAGTCATGGTTTGGAAACCGTGTGATAGAGGCTCTCAAAAACTAAGACAGCTGGTGCAAAGGGGCCCTTTCTAAGCAATAATGACAGTAGAAGAAAGCATGTAGACTCCATTTCCACTGGTTTAAAAGTGGGAACAGAGGGATGCTCTGTGTCCAGGACACCCATTCCTGGTTCAGTCACCAGTGTTCTTGCAGTAGTTGGACAGTTACTTTAACATTTCTAAACACATTTTGCGGAGAGTTTTGCTGTCCCAGTGCACTCACATTACCTTCATTCATTAATTTTTACATAGCGAGAAATATTTGTAGTGCAAGGAAGAATAAATTTTGCACAGAATTCCCAGAGGCAAAGATCCATATTTTCATGAGGTTCCTGTAAGTTTTTGTGAATGGTTTTCTCCCAACATCTTCTCTGAATTGTCTGCCTTCATACACTCCTTTCCTTAGTGCCTTCTGGCCCTCAGCAAAGTGTTTGTTCAGCCACGCTAAGCCACACACCTCTCCCTCTCTGGGAATATTTGTCTTCTACTTGCTACAAGGAAGATCTGCAGCCTTAGCGGAGAGATATAAACATACTAAGCCCTCAGGGATTACATTGACTGCCTTGGTGACACAGTTTGCCTTAGAATTACAGTTCTTGTACATTGGACTCCTGGTGCCACAAAAGAGTCCAGTATATAAAAAAAATTCCTGTGTTATACCTTATTTCATATTGATAGAAATATCTAAGCTAACCTTCTTACAACAATACAATATGTATGGGAGATGGAAACTGATTCTCTCAAAACCTAGAAATAGTTTAAGATGCAGAGACAAAATCTGACTGTAAACCCCTTAGTATAAGTCTGGATCTCCCTGCTCTCAGTTTTATGACTATGAAGGTACCTACTCCTCCTTCAGTGTCCATCAAAATGTACACAAACAATCTGGGGCAGAAACATAACATCTGAGATCTATCAGTAAAGGTAGCCTGCTTTGCTGCACTGATGTTGAGATGCTGAATGGTTTTCCTTCATTTTTTGTGGTCAACCTTTTCCACCTTGCTTAAGTTTAGTAGTCCTTGAGGCAACATCTCCACTGCTGAGTTACTTGAGATGAACAGGATGCAAACAGGGAAGGCAGAGAGCACTTCCAAAAGGTAAAAATGCGAGAGAGGCTACCAAATTACAAAATCTACCAAAGTCCCAAGTTCAGAAGTGACTTTCATGACCCTAAATGCTGTTAAGGAAACTATCATCTTAGTCTAGCTAGTCTTAGCCTAACTCTAACGTTGCTAACGTTGCTAATTAGAGCCTAACTCTAACATTGTCCCTCTCCAGTGAAAACCCATCTTTATGTTCCTGTCTGTCTTGGTGTTTTGTCTGCTGCTGGGTAAACTTTTTGGTAAATGCAGAAAAATGCTGCGTTTAATCCTGAATACCTGAATCTGAGGATCCCTTTTAAAGCATTAATTCTATGGAGTTTTTTTCCTCTATTTAAATATACACTATTCCCTGGTGGCGTGGGCAGGCAGAGGGGGAGCTGAACTGTACGATGCCGGGGAATTAGCTCTCAGGCCTGAGTCCAAATGGGGACCTCGTCACTCCTACTTTTTCTAACCCCTTCTGTGATATTTCCTCCCTGTGGTAATCTGGGATGAGTCACGTCTGGCTGAGTTTTCAGGTGTGACTCCTAGACCCGCGAAATCAGGCCACCAAACCCTTTGTGCACTACAAAGGGAAGAACCGCAATGCCAAGTTTGCAAGTGTTTTCCAAGACCACTGATCTTGGGAAGTGCTTTGAAGAGGATCAGCGTTATATAAATGCCATCTGACAGTCAAGTCAAAAGATTCCTACAAAGGACAAATTAAAACCAATTAACCTAGCAAGAAGTTAGGCCTTCCATTATGATAGCAGCTCTGCTATGATAAAAGCAAGAATCCAAACAAGTTGATGATTTCATCTCCTTGGCATGAAGATTACTGCACAGCTGCACAGCTGAGATGTCACAATAAAAGCAAATGCTTACAAAAGGTTGTTCTTTATGTTTTTGGCTTGTAAAAGTAAACTGCCTGTGCTATCTATACATGCCAGGAATGTCAACAGTGGCTCGAGTGTCCATCTATTCCCTTTAATCCAGGAAAATACAAAATTGCAAGTGATAAATCTCTCACTTTCAGAGCCCAAAGCAGCAAACGAATCAGTATTTCAACAGAGAAAGATTTAGATTGGCTTGGGCAACGTATATGCAAAGGAAAACAAACTTACTCTGCCAGAAGAGCAGAATAGGTGAATGCATGAGCCTTCCCCTCTCTCCTGTTGCGATGACTTAGAAGATGGCGAGTTTTCTCCCTCCCGCCCTCCCAGACGGGCTGCAGAAAGAAAAGAGTAAATGAAAGTAGTTGTTTGTAAGGCTGTAGTTTGCAGCGCTGTTTGATTTAAAGTGCTTTCAGTGTAGGAACGTGACAAATGGTCACGTTTCCTAGAAGAAAAACCCTTTTGAAATATGTAGAGGGCACGAGTGCAGCTGTGCTTTGTACATTTGTGCTTCACACATTTGCCAGGGGAGCTCAAGTGCAAGCTTGTCTTGCTCTGCAGAGTGCTAGTGCTGTTAGACCGCTGGTCTGACGTAGCACGGGAATTCCCTCCGACATGCAAGAAAGTGCATTTTCATTGAAAGCAAAGGATTTACCAAAGGCAGAGAAAGCACGGCGTTTGGGGCAACTTCCAGTTCTTGGAGATGAGGTGGAATTTTTTGTTCAGATAGATTATTTCATGATAGTCATGTATAGGTTTTTCCTCCCACATTTTTCTGAACTAGCTTATTAGCTACTCTTTATTCCAGAATTTAGACCATGACTCACCCCTATATCCTTTCATCTAGGCATCATATTTGCAGTTTGTAGGTGCCTTTTTTCTGTAACTCAAGTTTTCTACTGCCCTTGGTGTTATATAGCTGTGTCTGATGGGCGAGAGCCCAGCCTGCCCTAGGGCTTGCAGGACAGCTGCCCTTGCAATATCTAGGTGATATATTTGCCTGGAACTACGATTTACCTCTTGATTTTCTTTGAAATGTAAGAGTTCAGTTAAGGGAGAGAGAAAAACGGAATACTTAGATGACCTGAAAATTTTTACTGCCAATTTGTAATATGAACCTGAAGTCTGTAAAATGATGACAAGTATGTGAAATTGTAAGATGCTGGCTGACATTTCAGAGTACAAATATCCACAGCTTCATCCAGATTGCAAAATATTAGTGATTTCAAATGGAAAAATCTAATGGGCCAAACACTGGCTTCTCTTGTCTATTTTAGGGACACCTAAAATATGCTTTTTGTTGTTTTCTAAGAGAAACTAAGCATATTCTGGAAGTGAAATGACTCAAGTTTAAACATGTGAAGTATTAGAAAAAAAAAAGCCAAAACCAAACCTCAACAATATTAACATACACTGTCAGCTTTAGAATAAAAATATAGATTCAAATTCTTATCAGATTGAAATAGCCTTTTTTTAAAAAAAAAAATTAAGAATCTGTTTCTAAATGCTTAAAGTCGTAATACTTTAATATTTTCCTGGCACTTTAGATTTTTAACCAGTATGCTCTACCTTCAAATTTATGCTTTTTCCTTAGTGTTTCTGTTTCACTTTCTGATTCTGGAGACAATTCCACAACAACAAGGATGGGTTTAACACAACCAAATGCAATAATGACATTTAAAGTAACTCAACTGCAACTTTTCTGGACTTCCTTAAGAAAATTTCTAACTTCCATAAGTTTTCTGAACAAATAAGGATGGATCTCCTTTCTGCTGTTTTATATTCCTTCTATACATCCGCACAGATACTAGAAGTCCTCTAGACTTTTTTGAGAGTCTTATTTTTTTTAAGACCCAGCAGGCAGCGTGCCAGCCTCATGGTCAGGTGCAGTAATCCAATGAGTGTATAATTTTCAATCGCACACTCACAAATTAAACTGCAGCTGCTGTCCACAGTTAACCTGATCTGCTCGCTGAGACATCATTAGGGAAAATCAATTACTTTTTCCATTCTCCCAAATGGTGCTGAAGTTGAATAGGAGGAGAGGGAAGAAAAAAGCGGGGGGAAAAGGATTTCTGTGTCTATTGTGTTGGAAAGGTAAAACCAACGGTATCGAGTAGCCAGGTTAGCGCAGGTCAGTTACAGCTAGGAAGAAAGAAGATACAAGTAGTTTGTATTACATCTCCTATGTGAAAGTGAGAGCTGGTCAGCCGTGAAACAAACCTGCTTGGTGCTCAAGCACGACTTCCTTACTTTTTCACCAGATACTTTTTCCATGTACTTCTGTTTTATAATCCTGGGTTGAGATTAGTTAAAGGTGAACGGAAAACGTTAAAAACTAGAGGGAAGCCTGCCCCGAAAAACTTGACGCTGGCTTCAAACTCCTGAAGGTTCAGGGATTTGTTATAATTCATTAAAAATTAGCTGTAAAATAAGTGTTTGGAAAATGGGATATGTTACGGTAGGATTTTTTTTAAAATCATGAGCCAGACTTTGCAAAAACAAAGATGATGCTTAATTGAAACGCATTGCACAGGGCAAAAGATAGACCTCTGAAGGAAAATCCATTAAGATGGCTTTTATGAAATGAAATGGAGCCGAGTGCCTTCCAGGTTTTAATGGAAATTTTTAAAAACCCATTTTTTTAAGGATGGACATTTGAATCTGGTTATATTAATTAATTGTAGTTGATATTTGCTACAAAAAACTTTTATTTGGTTGCGAAGATTAAGCACTCAACTCAAAACACTATCTTTGCAAATTCTTGCTTAAAGATGGGCATGTTCTGATGATAATCTGACATGAATCATCAGGAACTGCGCTGGCCAGACAGAATTAATCTTATTCAAACATCCATACTGAAACTTTAATGACCTGTTTGTTATAATTATGTTTTCTTATGGAAATGCTAGCTAGAAGCAAAATAAATGCAAATCATTTTACGGGAAAATAACCTTAATACCCATAGTTTTTCTAAAAATGTTGCACTAAAACTCCAGTTGATTATATAAAATATTTAGTACATAATAGTATCTCAACAGTATGAACAAATGTCTCCTAGCCATAACACAGCTATTCATGGAACATTTTAAGCGTCAATCCATGCGTTTACAGCATTTTGAGACAGCCAGTAAAATACCATCCCCAGACACCTAAATGTCTTTTTGTCCCGTCCCCCCCCAAAAAAATAAAACCAAACAACAAACAAACCACCACACATTGGGTGGTAGGATAAGAAAACCAGAATTTTTTCTGAGCATGGCACAGATGATGCAGCAGGTTCCTGTGACCTGGGAGGGCTACGAGCAGCTTGCTACGGGATGATGAGACTGCTCCCACGTTGTGCAAAAGCAAGAGAAAATGAATCACGGTAATTGAGCAGCATCTCCAGTACTGTCAGCACCTGGCAATGTCAGGCCCTGTAACTAGGCGTCCTACTCAGGGTAATTTTAGCCACAGAAACACAATAAATCTGAAAGTAGAAGGGTTTTTTTTAAGAAATTTAAATTATGAATATTCAGGGGCCTGGGGAGAAGACGACACACTGGCTGTGTGGGTCAATCGTAATTATTTTCTGAGGAAGTTTCTTGTTAGCTCATAGACAATGTGGAGACTGTGTCTGTCCTTCCCTGAAGCAGGACAAGCTGCAGTCTTGGTGGAGCCAGAGGGAAGGGAGGGAAATACTGCAAAACCTGTACTCAAAAGCCACAGCAAATGGGCACGTTATACCCTTTCTACATCACAGTATGCTTTCTTTTTCTGAATCATAAGTAAAACCTACCAAAATATTTCAAAATGCAAAATTTGTGATGAGAAGAAGGATCAGACTGAGGTGTGGGAAAGTTCTCCCTCTGTCCCTGGTCTCCTTCACATCCAAACAAACCCACACCCCCATGTTTTGGGCAGGGGTAGCAGGGGGTACAAATGATACACTTAGTCAGAGATCATTATCAGCCCTACCAGATGCCATAATACACCTGAGCGATCACATCACTAAGTAATTAACTAAGTAATCAATCAATTAATTATAAAGGAAAGTTACTCTTGTAACACAAATCAGTTCAGGAGCTCTAGTTTCAGAAATAAAGTATTTACTAAAAGAACTGAAGAACAGAGCCACCACTGTTTGCAGGAGAGACTCTGCTATTCTTAATTAACTTTTCTGAGTGTAGGTAGCGCTCAGGTGACCAAAGACTAAATCATCAGCTGGTGTGAATGAGCACTGGTAACGGTGAGCATCACTACTCCTTACGATGGTTGACAGCCTGGGTCTAGTTTTCAGCCTTTCGCAGAATAATTCCACAACAGGCAAAGTTTTCATTACTTTTTTTTTTTTTTTTTTTGATAAAAGATATTAAACCAGACTTTTCTTTCCCACCACAATTTTTATGTACCTCTGGTTCTTCTGGGACCTGAGCATCACGGAGCTCGGCTGCGCTCTGTGAGGAGTGAGATGTATGTTAGGGAGCAGTTCTCCCAGAAACTACAAAGTTTTGGAGAAGGGACATGTAGGCTAATGAACTAAATAAGAATTTGGTTCAGAAAATGTTGTTGCTTTGTGGAAGACTCTGTCGTGGCTCCCATTTTGTAGCTTAACCAGTGCCAGATTTAGATACCGAGAGGCCTGCTCCCTCGGGCTACTGCAAAGACCCTGATTTTCTTCTGGACAGTGAATCTTACTGTATCCTCAGCACAGACTGAAAAGCATTATCTGCAAAGAGGAATACAAAAGAGCATAGAAAAGAGGATAATTTGTGTCAGGCCATTTAGGACAAATCTACACTTTTGTTTTCTGGATCTGAACTTGACTTCTACCATTGCTGAAATAAGTCATGACTTTCTTTTTTAAACCTATCCGTCACCTCTAAACTGTAACATATCCTTTGCCTATCTTTTTCTACCTGAAGTATAGGCTTTGGGGGGATATACAGTGTTCTGCTGAATATTCAGAGACCCTAGCTGTGATCTGGATTTATTACAATAAAAATTTTAAAAAATAAATCATACTACCTAATGCTACCCTGCCGCAGTTATGCCTGTAAGCAGCAGGCCGTCCTGTGTGGGTTATTCTGCAGAGGTGCACCGTGCACATAAAAAATCTCCTGCAGATCGCTTGGAGGACCGAAACAGTCCAGAATTCGGGGCTTAATCTCTTCAATGTACTTTTATACCTGGGGAGAAGTGGGAAAGACTGTGTTTATAAACCACATTTTCTGTCATTGGTCCAAAGCCATCAACACTGCTGCCTGCTGCTAATATTGCTAAACACGGGGAAGAACCAACCAAGATTTATACTACTAGTATATATTTTAACAGAGCTCTACTTGAAATAATTTTCCTTTTTTCCCTGATAGGGTCACACCTAAATCAACATAAATTCGAGGTGGATAGCAGAAATCTGTGCTCTAGGTAGCCAAGACGGTGTCACTAGTCCCCAAAACATTTATTTGCTAATGCTGCAATGAAGCTCTAGCTAGGACGTGAATTTGCGTAGCGTGCATGCTTTCCTTTGCCTACCTATGTGCTCATTTGCTCACAGAAAAGATTAAGGAATCTGGGCTATGAGTTATGTTATTTTATGCAAAAGACAACTCATATATTTGGTCCCCTTGAATATAATTTTTAAAATACATGCAAATACATATGAACCAGCAATCATGAATTTCTGATGAGGAATGAAAAACAACATTTTTCCAGGAAGGTAAAATAGAAGGATTTGGATGATTTGCTTCCACAAACCCATAATGGAGAGGGGAAACAAATTTTCAGTGCCTTCTCGGAGCCTGATGTAAAGTTGCTATGTTTCATACTGACATCATTGTTTTGTTTTAGACGATATAAATGCCAGGGCTCCTGACTGCATCGTTACCACCGCTCCGTGAGCACAGAGAGGTACCTCTTTGTATTGCTTAGATATAAAGGTACATATTAGAAGTATTAGAATATATATTAGGAGTTCATTAACTGTTCACTCAGTTAAATGAAACATATATCTGGGAAAATCTAACAGACTGCTAAAAGTAGATTGTAAATAAATGATAGTGTTTGCTAGTATCCTAGTTTATGTGGGAAAAGGGCTCAGACTAGAAAATTGTGTCCTTAATACTCTTTTTCTTTAATAAAGTAGTCCTAAAGCATTACTCAAGCTAATATTTGTACACTGAGTTTTAATGCATCATTCTTATTGACAAGTCCAAGAGCTGACTTTCCACTCGGTTCCACAAGCTGGAGTTTGACATGTCAGTAAATGCTGTCTGCAGCCCAGTGTATCTGGGGACTTGGAGAGTTCCTTCAGCTTGCAGTAAACCAACAGCGAGCTAAAAATGTTTGATACGTGTCCAGCAGCGTAGCGTGCTTTGCAAAATACAACCCTAAGGTCTCCTGCCTTAGGGGGGTGCAGAGAAAGGGGTGAGAGGGAATATTTTTTGCAATTTCCATGTCAAAAAGATGGCACTACCATTTTCTGACATACAGCTTATATATATACACACGTGCATCATGTGCATGTGAAAACATGCTGCCACACAAAGGGCAGAAAGCACAGATCTCCTCCCGCAGCCAGATCCCAACCCCGCCTCAAAGTCTCCTAATATTAAAACTGATCACGTTTCTTTTTCGCTTCTCTCTCTCTTTTTTTTTTTTTTTAAAATGGGAAAACAGGTGAATTGTTTTAGCTTGAGGGGGAAAAAATCAATGAAACATTTTCTGAAACCTACACTCCACCACATAATATTTCAGTTCAAACAATTAAAATTTTTCAGTGTTCTCCGTAACCCAAACCAGGAATTTATACAAGAGAAAAGAGCACAATGCTAACAATAGCACTATCAGGGCATTTATAAAGTGAATTTATTATCCTTACTATCAACCAAATGGAATGCTGAGAGACACACTGGCAAATTTTTGATTAATTTATGGGCACACAACTTAATTTATAGGTGCCTACGATTGTGTAGAAATACTTCTTGAAATGGCATCAGTCAGAATAAATCCTATTTATTAGTGTTTTCATGTTGCCATATGAAAGCAGAGCCGAACATCATACATTTCCTGGCAACAGATGGATTTGGGCAATCAACTCCTTTTGGCAAATTGAGAGTAGAATCTGAAGAAATGCCTGGTTTCTTAAACACTATTGCATAACTGGAGCATCTTACATTGGGTGTGTCTTTCCAACTCTTGTGATTCACATATAATACAGTCATACCCTTCAGAGAATTACACGCCAGCTTGCGTGTTTTCATGCCATGCTGAAATGGATGCTGGGAATTCTACACTTGTTCCATTTTGCAAAGCAAATACTTCAATTTAATGGCCAGTGACAACTGCCATGCGAACAGAACAGAGAGAGATGAAAGGAAAGCAAAGGAGAAAAAGGGAAATTCATATAATTTGGGGGTATAAACATGCGTCTGTGAGTGCTGAGGCCCTAAATGCGGCTTTCTTGAAGGACATCTATATAGGCATCTGTGTGACATAACATTAAACATCTAAGAGCTGGACATTGTGTCTAAGGTGGTGTCCCAGGCTCCATGTGGAGTGAGCTAGGGGACAGAGGGATGATTAATTCAGGTTGCTGGTACAAATCTCTCTCTAAAGATGCCTTTTAACTTTCAGGTGACCAAAGAGGCTGCCTGGATGATTAGCTGAGACCTGATACCCAACTTCTAGATGCTAAGGTAAAGGGAAAAGAAGGCTGCCCTGTATTCCACAGCACTCCGCCAGGCTTGGTTTAAGGTAAATCAGAGTATGATGCCTTCACAAGAAGAATATTCAGCAGGCTACTAGATCACATAATTATTTTGGCTACCTTCCTCTTAGCAATCATTCATCATGAGGCTTGGGTGGTGCCGCAGCTCTTTGGAGTCATGAGGAAGGTGCTTTCTGCAGCAGGTAACCCTGCAATAATTTCAAATCAGGGGTTTAGCAGATTGAAGGGAACAATGAAGGTCTAATTCCCTTTCCAGGAAGAGGCTACAGGGAGAGGCTCGATGAACGTTGCTAGTTTTTTTCTGTGATGGAAGAGGAGCCTTATTTCCTCAAATATGCCATTATGTTTATATTGAACATGTTTCCTAGGAAACATGAATATCTTCTTCCTTAGGAACAAGGAATTTAGGCTAGCAGTTTGCTCTGAGATGGTGGAGCTGTGCCCTTTCTACCAAACAGGCAATCCAAATTCAGACAGAGAAGGAAAATTGAAGCAGAGGAGCGCTGGCAGCATGTGCAGGGAGATGCTGGAGCTGCTCTGGTAGAACAGCTAGATGGGAATGTGAGAAATGGCGTTAGAATAGAGACTATTCTCCAGGGACTGGGTAGGATAACACTGGTCTGGCATTAAGTGACTAAGGGTGCAAAAAACCTCAGTCAAGAATCAGCCATTCTACACCCAGACTCCAAAGCTGGAGAGGGACTGCCCAGAAAAGTAGAGAGAGACAAAATATCCTATGGAGGGAGTGAAGCGGGGCAGAATATTCACTCCTTCTGCGTCTCCTTTGGGCCAGTTGTGTTTTGTGCACCTGTGGCTTATCAGCAAGGCATTTGCATTTTGCAAAGCTGGCTTGGGCTCTGTTTCCATGAGCGTTTGCTGGAGGTTCTCCCGGTTTTACATAGCCCTGGAGTATGTGTTCTTGTAATCATGTGTTCAATCGTATGTTTGACTGCTAGCACCAGAGCATTTTAACACTTCCAACAGGAAAATTAATCTGGATAGGCCTGATCAGTGTCAAACCTGTTCTTCTGACTAGTAAAAAAATACCTATTAAGATTGCTTTACATGGAGATGAGCAAAAGTGTATAAAAGCAGATGTCAGTTATTTAATTGGCTTAGTCTTTTGTCCTCTGCTTAGTCAGAGAAAAAGCTCAGAAATCTGTCGTTATGCAGCTTTTATTATCTATGATGTCTGACACCGTTATACCGAGGTAGCATGTTTTTAATCCACTGTGCTCGGTATGACCTCAGGGCTGTGAGACTGCATTGTCATACGTAAACGCTTAATTGTGTGGGCTTCGTGTGGACACCGGGGGATTAAACATGATGGATTTGAACACGAGACAGCTACATGCGGGCTATGGGCCTCATATGTTCCTTCGTTTCTACGGATGGGACACTTAATACAATACGTATGTGGCGCCAAGCAGCTCCCATTTTATCTACGACTGAACCTAATCCTTACAGAGGCAATGGATTTCTTCACAGTTCATTGCTGTTGTAACAAGAATCTAAGGTTTGCAGCAGAGCAACAGTCTGCAATTCAGATCTACTTTTCTCAACTGATCAGTTAGGATGAACAAGCTAAGCTTTGCTTGTTAGTAGTTCCTCTAAAAGATATGTTTTTGAAATTCCCTACTTTTTTAACTTTACTGAAAGGGGGTAAGGGATGATACGCTGCAATGATACTATGGTGACATAACAAAGAACAGTAAAGGTCAGACCAGATTAATTTGCTACAGGATCAGCTGGAGAATATTAAACCTCTTAACTGTAATCCTTTGATAGCCAGTCCTATAATGTAATCATCAGTGTACATCCAATAACACACACGTTAATTACTTTAGAATTCTATTTTTCATTTTTAATCAAAAGACAAATTTTAAAGGATGCCAACACCACCACCACCCCTCCAACAACTAAAATAACTCATTTCAAATAAAAAGAGACTATTTTTATGAGGTGGCTAGGGAAAAGTCAGCCTGGAAAATATCCTTATGAAGGAAGCATCTGTCACAAGTCAAAATGTTATCACTGGTCCCTGGGGAGATCTAGCCTAGGTACAAACAGAAGTGAAATATTTGGTGCTGAGTTTTGACAGGCAAAGTGTGGATTTTATGGTCTGGAGAGTGTGTTGTTAAGCTGGGTCTGAGCTGTTCACCCCCTCCCAACCTTGGGCTAGCCTATGAAACCCTTGAAAAATCCCAGTTTGGAGGAGAAGGAGGAGTTTTTTTCGTGCCCAGAGAACTTAATATTCATGGAGAGGGGGCAGCTGCTTTGCATGAGATCCACAGGAGCACTTTCTCACGAAGCTAAGAGCCACGTCCCAGATCAGCCGCTTTGTGCTGGCTCCCACTGCCCCTCCTGCCGGCAGTTCTGCTCTGGCAAAGCCCACTCTGCAACCCCCTCGAGCCTGTCGGCGGGAGAGCCAGAGCTTTGTGCCAAGTGTGCAGTAGTTCATCTGCTATGTGGACAAATGCACAGAAAACATCAGGCTGCAACCCACACATTTCTGTAACCGTTCCGGAAATAATTAACCAGCCTCTCGAAGCCAGAGCAGTTGTGGGTGTGCTGCACAGCTTGCGTGTGCATGTGTCTTCCTGAAAGGTGAAAAAAATGCTCCAAGTCTTAAAAATTAGGAAAAAAAAATATGCCTGCTAATTGATTGCAACTTCTCTCCAAGCCAAAAAGTGGTCATGCTGAACCATTGACTTTACTGAAGGCAGTGAACTGCTGCACTGTTTTGAAGTCTGCCCGCTTCTTTGATGACTGAATCGGAATTTCAAGGTGTAATTTTAAGCATTCATAGTGTAATGGTTGGTAAAGTCTTAGAAAACAAACCGGTAAACCCCTCCCTCCTCATTCCAAACGAGCAGAGATCAAGCTGGACTGAATCTGGGTGATATGGTCCAACTTTTAACGGAAAGGGCAAACACTGTTTTCCTTAAAGTACCTTGTAAAGTCTTCAAATCCTTGGGAAAAAATCAATCCCATGGGTACTCTGAGAAAGAGTATTTATACATGACTTCAGTTCCAAATGTGCTGTAAAAGTCTGGATGTACTCAATTATAAAAATGTCCTTTTTGATCCCAACAATGTCATCATTTCACAGTATAATTTCAGATTTCCATAACTCTTTCCTTGCTTTCAACATCCTGACCAGTGAAATTTGCTAATCAGAGATGGAGGTGGATGAATGAGTTCAACAATTGCTGGGCCAAGGTATAAGGTTCCCCCAGAACAAAATAACCACTTCAATTTCTTAAGATGAATGTTTGAAGGTAACCTGGCAGCACGTCTCTCTGGCATCCAGCTATGCCGTGCCGCTTTCTGGATGGGTGCACTGTTTTTGGGAGGAGGTTAATCTTGGGAAACCAGGGTTCAGCTCATTGCACCAACCTTCCTTTGAGAGCTCAGGTGAGTTGCCTGAAGTACATTTATGCCTATCACATGGCAGATTTTGTGCTGAATACCTGCTTGTGCTGAAAGAACTAAGCCAGGGGTGAAAATGAGTTTGAGAGGTCTCTCTGAACCGAGTTGCAGTTCTTGGTGTATTCTAATTTTCAGGCTCTTCCTCCTTCAATAAATGCTATGTTCCGAACCAAATGCTTCCATCAAAACCAAAATCACTTGGACAAAACCCTGAAGATGCGGTACATGCCCTTTCCACTGATAACTGATCCCAGTGTTGTTGTCCTCAGGGGCAATTCTTGCTCCGGGTTGTGCCGTAATGCAATAGGATTTATAAATCTTTAATTGCAGTTGGTTTGCTATAAATGCTTAATGAAAACATGATGTCCAAATGGCTGTTGGAGGGTATTAGTGACTCTGCAGAGTTACAAAGCTGCACTACTGTAAGTAACCTAGGAATGGGCAGAAGCTGCAAAGGCTTCACATTTATTTCTCTTGCCTCTGTTCTAAAAATGTGCCAGGGATAACAGGGGGTGTGGGGTGTGTATATGTGTGTGTGCGTGGATGTGTGCGTGTGCATGGAATTACACAGCAATAGTTCGATCAGGTCGCCTGGGAAATTTTAGTTTGTGTGGGAAGGCAATTGCATCACTCGAAATCGCTTTTAATTAAACCTTTAAAGGTTTGTTTAGTCAAAGAAATGCTCAGAGCTCACAACTCATTCCTCTGCAGAGGACTCACTTCTGGTGACTTCACCTGTGCCTTCTACAGAGAGCTGAGCTGAAGGGGGAGGATCAAAGGGGAGAGGTGGGGGTCTCTCATCAGTACCCCCAGCCCCGTGCTCGCTCAGTGCCAAATGCGGGTGAGCTGCTACATGACTCTCCAGCCTCCTCATCTGCAGGACAGGCTCATACGACTCTGGAATCTCACCCTTTGCAGCAAAAGCTTTTGATTCACTGGTTTCCTTTCTTATCCTGCTTCCCCTTGGAAGCGAAGAGGGGGTCAGAGAGAGAAGGGAGAGGAGAGGACCCCGCCAGGTATAACAAGTCCTTTCGGCCAAGAGTCGACTCCTGGATGCAGATCAATTAAAGAGAGACTTCACATAATGATTTTTATTTTCCTGTGGAAGAAGGGAAGGGAAAGCAGCACCAGGCAAGGTCATGGTTGTTCTCACTCATGTGGCTTCCTGAAGCTTTTGCTCTGCACCATTTACCCTGCATAAATCAATTGCCAGAATATTAGTGCTTTGCTTCCTTGTTTACTCTGAAAGATTACGTCCCATTAGCAGATTTGTCTTGTAATTGAACTGAAGTGTAAAATGCCAATGTCCTGACATCCTGAATGGACAGGATTAACTGCTGCAGATATTTCTGTCCTCTTTTGAAACATTTTGATTGAGCATAATTAATCCAACTGAATTGATAGTATGATGGATGCTTCCAGCCACAGTGGTTTGCAAAGTGAAGCAGGGCTGGACATATATATCATAGCAAGATAAAGAGGTAATGACAGACAACGGCTCCTGTTTTTACAGTGCTCTCTTTCTCCATATGACTACAACTCACTGGCAAAGCCCAAACCACACTTCGTGCCCAATTTCAGGAGTATGTACTTGTGTCAGTTCAGTTTTGGAGCACCCTGAAAGCACAGGTCTAACCTCGTTCATCTGCCTAAGTGCCAGTTTGGAGTCAGGGTCCAACGTGGGCTGCCGCTGACCTGAACGCAAGCGGTATCGAATCAGAGGGTTTTTACCATTGCGGCTCTCCCAGGCGCATCCTCTCTTCGGGGTCACAGCGCACCACTGGCATAGCAGGAAAAATCTGCAGAAGAGGCAGGACATGTCTTTTGTGCATTGCATTAATCCAGCAGCAAACGGGTTTGCTGTCCCAGATTGTATTCCTGAGCCTGTGAAGTACACGAAGTTGCAACGCTCAGAGGCAAACTTTGAAGCTGCCAGAAGGAGGTACGGCAAGTTAAGCACTGACCGTTGTCGTTTAACAGCAACAGCAAAGCGAGTTCAGAGGGTTTGCATGCACAGTCCCGCGTCTGAAGGACGCAGAGTGAACCCAAAAGAGGGATCGCCTTTACCAGGGTTGTCTGACAGTTCCATGGCAAGCTCAGGGCTCCCCTTCTCTTCCTGTCCAGCCTGGTCTTTGCCATTGCTCTTTACTTGCTATTTTTGTAGTGGCGTCCGCCACATCTGCTCTGAAGGCTCAGGGCCAAGGCAGTGACTGAGGGTTGAAGTGGAGTGTTCGTTGTTCGTGGGGTAATGAAAAAGGAGACACTAGTCTAGCAGGTACCAAGATGCAGGGTAAGAGTGTGAGAAATGTCCTGGCTTTGCGGTTGGCCTGACTAATTTTGAAGTCTTCGCTTTTTTCTGCTGTTTCTTTTAACCCTTTTCTATAAACAAAGATGAAAGGTTTTGAGAAACAAGGACAAATAGAGATGCTTTGCAATTCTTCAGGGCACAGCCTTCAAGTTCAGTTCGCAGAGGCAGCATTGTTCTAGTTTACCAGAAATATTTGAGTTTCTTGTCCCTGACCAAAATTAAGTTAGAAATCTTGTAAAAAACGGTATTATTGTGGTTAGTTCCTCTAACCGATCCTGGAATTACAGAAGCATGAAACAATGAATAAAAAGAGAAAAAATCAGAAGATATGTGTTGCCACGTGCCTTTATTTCAATTACTATGAAGAGAACATCATTTACTGTCTCTTTCACATGTGAAAACAACACCTACAGCTTGACTCAACTTCTGGGGCTTCTGCAAACTCTTGCACATCACGCACACGTCACATTAGAAATCAAGAGGCAAAATGAAATTAGGCCTAAGGAGATGAAAGAATTTGCTCGGGTCGGATTTCTGAGCGCAGCGCCGCAGCCCTCTGCTTGCTGGACGGGAAGGTCAGCAAGTGCATCGCTTGGGGAGTCGTATTCTGCTTTATTATATAACTCGTATCTCCGGAATTAAAGCTTAATCCCAAACTGTGGCTTGGAGTACAAATCAGAAAGGACTTGCTTACATTATCAGTAACACAACCACCCTGTTTTCTAATGGTACAGTAACATAAGCATAAGCAACAGGGATGTTTTTTAATCTGAACCACCATGTAGGGGAAATGAAGCTGCTAGTTCTCCTTTGCTGCGAGGCTACAGCAGCTGTCCAGAAAATAAAGGTTCTTGCCAGCACTTTGATGAAATACACAGAGTTTTGTATGGTATCGGGTGCCAAACATGCTGCTGATAGAAGCAATAAATCCACATCCAAAACCTAAAAATAATATTGGGATTGTTTTAAATTAAGGTTACGGAATATGGATTTAATTAGACCCTGCATGGATTCTGAATAGCAATTATTACATATTTGTTCAGGTTTAAGTATTTTTATAGGATTTTTTTTTTAAAATCCTGTTAGAATATTTTTCCTATGGGATGGGGATCATCTTTGTGAGAGGAAGAATGGTCTTGTGGTTAAGGCTGGCCTGAGACTTAGGAGATCTGGGTTCGATTGCTGGCTCTGCCACAGACACCCTGTGTGAGCTTGGGCAAGTCATTTAACAGCCAGCTTTTTTTTCTTAAAATAAAAGTCCAAGGCCCACTTAAGCATCTGAAAGATGCGGCTGCCGAGAACTGCTGAGTGCTCAGCATTAAAAAGAAGAAGAAAAAAAAAAAAAAGAAGAAGAAGAAAGCTGGCTGCCTATCTAAGAGTTGTCCTCTTTTGGTCCCTTCAGTGCATGCTGAGAATTTCTGAAAATCTGTCCCTTCGTGTCTCTATTCTTCATCTGTGGAGCAGAAATCGTAGCACTCCTCTAGCACACAGGGATTCTGGAAGTGCTAGCAAAGCTGCAAATGGGGCGTAAGATTGGGATGAAGTTAAAATGGTTTTACTTTGGCTTTTATGCCAGCAGTGGGTGAAAATATGAGAAATGTCATTGCTTCTCGCCAAACTGGTTAGGCTGCTGCTGCAAGGAGCCCACGAGAAGGAGGTGGTGGGGGGATAGTCTTTCTGGCGTGAACTCATCGTCTGGGTTTGAACTCAGCGGACTGGTGGCATGCATGGGTTTTGGGAGTCATGTGCATTTGTTTATAGCTCCCGCCAGCAGCCCAATTTTCAAACTGATCATTCAAAGTGTTGACTCCTTCTGCCCCTGATTTGAACCAAAAGACAATCGTGGGCGACATCAGGAGCTCGGAAGGAGCCCCACGAGCCTTCAGGACCTGCGTGGGGTTGGGCAGGTTTGCACTCGCAGCTCAGCAGCGTTTTGCGCGGTTTTTCCCAACACGGCTGCTGTGCCTGCCACCGCTTCTGGCTGCTGAAGCAACACGTGCTGCTCAGTCTCGTCCTGACTGCTTCCCAAGTTCCATATAGGACCGGTGAGCCAACAACTTCAGTTGCAACATCAACAGTTCTTCAGTATACATTCGCAGTTTGGCACCGATTGGTTGTAGTGTGATAAAGGAGACTCGGAGAAGCTGATGACACTCAGACATGCAAATATTTGTTTAGCTATTTAGGCCAAGAGAGAACAGAAAAGATTACTGCCTGAAACTTTTAAAACAGGTCGCCAAAAGTTGCTGATTAAAAATGTTTTCACTGTGACAAACTCTGACCATCTCCTAAAAAATAGTGAACGAATTTGTACTCATGCTAGGGAATTTGACCATGTCTCTCTGTTTTCACTGATTAAAAAGAAAAAGGTGCTTTGAGAACATTTTCTGCATCTGTAGGTACACACGGAGGATAAAAGAAACGTGGTATATAATACATGTATAGTTAACACACAGGTGAGAGAGGTACAGCAACGGGACTAGAGAACTACAAATTATACAAGTGCAGTGGGAATTCTAGGGAAGTATTGGTGACAGATGTGCTGGTGACAGGCAACTAACAACAAAACGATTATTAAATTACATCAGGGTGGCAGAGAGTAAAACTACAGAGGAGATTAATAGCATGTAAGAATAAGGTGGGCAGTGCATTCATTCAGGATGCACAGACTGATGCAAAAGAAAATGGTCTTTTTGAGAATGCAGACAGCACACACCAAGGCTATCTCTAGAGTTAGGGAAAATGGTTTTGAATATAGCAAGATTATAGCTTTGTAAACTCAGAGATCAAGGGTGTGGGCTCATAAGGTCAAAGCGTAATTCTGCTTGGAAGGAACCCCTTGCTCAAAGCAGAGTGAACTTCAAAGCTAGACCGTGTTGCTCAGGGCCTCGTATAATTGAGTTTTGAATATTTTTATGGGTAGGGATTTCACATCCTCTCTAGGCACCTGTTCAATGTCATGGTGAATTTTTTTCCCTTGTATCTAGAATTTCCCTTGCCGCAACCTGTCTGTGCTGCTGCTTGTCCTTTATGGTGCTCCTCTGAGTAGAGTCTGGCTCTGCCTTCTCTGCAAGAGGTTGAAAACGGCAATTAAAGCTCTCTTCAGCAATTAAAACACAAAGCTCTTCCTGAGCAGCCTTTCAGCCATGTTTTCCTCTGCTATCAAGTCACGTATTACAATCACCCTGTGCTGCTCACATCCTCCTCTTCACTACCTGTGGATAAGCAGCTCTGCGTTTATTAATATTTAAAAATAAAACTATATTACCAGCGGCTCTGGCAAGCACTGGATCTGTTAAATGTTGGGGGCTGGGGAGTGTGCAGAGAAAGGATGGCAATGAGCGCATCGACCTGTCCCACGCTCTCGTGCTGATGCCTGCTATGGGCTCCCTCTGGGACAAGGCACTGGTCTGACCTTACAGGGAACAGTTTAGGGGTATGAACACAACCTGACTGCTTTTTTGTAAGTATTTGCAAAGCTTCTCCAACGACATATTCAAGCTGGGCAAGAGCAAACCAACTTCTCCTTTCTGAGAGTGGGCTTGTCCTTCTGCTAGTCACAGGGGCTGGCACCTGGCACCACAATATCCCCAACACTAGTTCTGGTGGCTCCGGGACAGTCAGAGAGGGAAAGCCTTTCAGTGGCTGTTTGCAGTGGAAAGTTTTTGGTTTTGGTTGTTGTTTTTTTTTTTCCAGTAAGCAGCACGTGCCCCAGAATGTGAAGAATGTCCCTGTGTGGATTTCCACCCGTTGCTGCTGGCCAATACAGCCGTGTTTCGCACTGGAGCATGGCCAGAATGGAACAGATTTGCAATATATTTCCTGAGTCACTTACAGCGGTTGGGTGAGTTCCCCTCCAACAGCTGTGTAAGAACCAAAAGATAAAAACAGAGATCTGGTCCTCGTGCCCAGCCAGAGCAGAGGCTGGGAGCGGTACATACAGAAGCTGACCATTGGCACATCCTCTATATGGGTCATGGATTGTCGTTGCCTGGAGCCAGCAACATCTCCAAGTGGAAATTCCTCACGATTGTGAAAGGGGTTACAATCGACACTGGTCAGATTTAGGTCATTTGAATGGATTCCCCTACAGAAAGCAGACAGAAAGCACAGTAGAAAAAACTAGAGAGAATCATATAATGCTTCCTACCTCTGTACTTTGCATCCACTCTGAGCTAGGCTTTTTGTTTTTCTTAATGCAGATTAAACTCATATTCGTACGCATAATTACACAGATGTTGGAGATTTCAGTCAGGATACTGAGAATGACATAAAACCTGGGGAATATTTAAAAACTTTCCATCAGATCTGATATCAATTTATCTTGGAAGTGTAAGGCAAGTTTGTTACATTTTCTCATGGCTTCATCATTTGCAACCTTCATGCTTAATAAAACTAATTTTTTAATGTGCTTTTAGATAAACTTTTGGGGGCCCTCAGCTTAAGAAATGTTATGGTTTTTTCCAACATTTTAGCTGAAGGAATAGAAAGAAAATGGGAATCTCCCAGGGCACCCTGCATCCTGCAGGGCCAGAGCTTTAATTGAGATCTTAATGGGCAGAGGTAGTATTTTATATAGAACTCAGTGCCAGACGCAGGGTTGGCACCAAGCTAATCATCTGCCTCCAAGCAACCTTACAAGGGCGGTGTCAGATCAAAGAGATTTAAAAATGAAGAAAACTGTATGAAAGCTTAGTTTTGCCAAGGTACTCCATTGATGTGGGCGATAGAAGAGCCTGGTCTTTGAGACGTGAAAAGTACTGAGGGCTCTCAGGCTAGGAGATACACTAGTGGTCCGTTCCCCCGAGCTGCCCCCAAAGCCTGTTACTACTAGAGAGAAACTTGGGGGGAAAAGGCTATGGATGCCTGCCTGGCTGTGTCCAAAATGCTGTCTGAATTCTTTAATCTATGATGATTTGATTTATTTGATTTCAAATCTTGATGCGTTTGAAACATTAACTAACACCACTAAAATAATTTTGAATTAGTCGTCACGCTCATAGCTGCCAATAATGAATCCCTGCTTCTGAGTTAATATTCCTGTTTATCTCTGGCTCTGGGGCTCCACGAGGCTATGGTGAAAGAAGCGGTGCTGTAGGACTAAGAACCACATTCCAAACACAATATGTCACACATCTGAAAATTTCCAGGGGCATCTCACTCTTAGCAAGGGTTTTCCTCTTTGTGCTCTGGGAAAAGTTAAAGTTAAATCTCAGACAGTTCACACTAAGAAAAAGTCTAAGACAGGGTACCTCCCATGACCAACAGATTACTTTTCTTTCCTGATTCATGTCAAGAATGTTGCTCAAGATTCACTTGCTAGAGGCAGACACCTGAAATGAAGTTGTCCTTATTCAGTTCCAAACACACCAGAGGAGCCACAACAGCAGGTATCATCCCTGGGCACTCCTCCAGTGCCCATCAACAGAATACTGCAAAGTATTTTATCAGTAAGAATTAGTTCATACAGTGTGAGGTCAATGTTATAAGCCTGCTTTTAAAGTGGAGAAAACAAAGGCACGGATAACTTAAGCGACACTTCACAAAACACTTCATAATGGTGGATAAAGCCAGGAACTCATTTCCCAAGTTTCTGTTCTCGCTTTGCCACGTCCTTTCCCTCCAGCTGCACCAGCACTGGTGATTGCTCGGTGAGGTGTGCCGCAAAGTTTCTTTGAACTGATCACACTGTTTAAGCACCCTAGAAACAACAGTAATTTGCCATATGGTCAACATCATTCAATTGGAGTTACAAAATCTATACTAACCCAAATCCAAACAAATGTGAGCATGTTTTCCTATTAACCACTTAATATTTGGATCTTATTCCCTGTAAAAATGCTCATTTTTTGACGATTCAATTTATGTGTAGTCCACGATGAGATCTGTTTGCAGGTGGGGTTATATTCCCACCGCTACCGCACTGCCCATTTGCATCCTGCACAGCACTGTTTGAACACGATACAGTCTCCAGCAATTAGACTGCTTTGCTGACAAAGAAAAGGGGGTTGATCGCAGAGACAAAAGCATTTCATACTCCCCAGGAGATCATAAAGTTAGACTGTAGTTCCATTGATTCATGGCCTATGAGTTCCCACAGTAAAAACAAAAAGCAACGTCGAGTTTAGTCTCTGTGGATCCAAAAAAAAAGCCTACCCACAGACGGGAATATAGAGGATAAATGCTTTCACCGCTGCTCCGCTGGCTGAATTTTAGCAGGAGTTGAAACATCATCCTTCCTGCATCTGAAGCGGAACGAATTATTATGAATGTTTTAAGAAAACAAATTTTAAAAAATCACCAGTGCCTTCTGGAAAAACAGCAGGAAATACTGCTGGAAGTGGGACGCTTCAGGCTGTGCGATACAGAGGACACAGACACTTAGTTTTATTTTCTGACTTGTCACATCTTCTCTCAGGCTGAACCTAACATTAAATTTACCTTCACTATTTCCATAAACTTGAAAATAGGCAACCTAAGTGTTTTTTTTAACAATAGGTTTCATAAAACATTGGGAATGTCACTATTTTGAACAACAGAATTTAGCTGGGGATGTCAGCCCTGTGTGATACCCTTGAGACACGCTCAAAAGTGGGGGAGGACCCCCTAGAACAGGCCGGCGCAGAGATATCGATATGTCCGTTCACTCATCAATCTCGTGTCAATATTCAGAGAAGCAAACGCCTGCCCACCCATATGCCAGTTATCACCAACCATTGCACCGGAGGCAGTAATACATATCAGTGTGGGGACTGAGAGGCTTTTGCGGGGCTGGAAAGGTGGGGAGTAAAGACCTGTGCTTCACACAAGTTGTCCGTTTAGAGCAGAGGCTGGTGCCTTGTGTAGATTCACACATGTCGCTGAGCTGGGGAGCGGGCATTGTCTGGGGTGAGCACCGACTGGAGGCCCGGTGGCATTCCTGGGCTCTTTCAGGAGGACAACCATTCACCATTTATGTCCATTCTTGTGGTTTTAAGTTAAATCTTTGTTTGGTGGATTACTGCCAGCGCATTCCTGAAACAGGAGTCTTCCTTTGCTTTTGTGTAAGATGTGCATTCATTCTTTTCCACATCAGTAGTGCATTACACAAACCAGCGTCAAGTGTGATTCAAAGAGAAACGGGATTAGAGGTACCACGCAGCACAAAGCATACCACACGCGCCAGACGAAATCACAGGTTCCAGCAATAAGCAGATGGAGACATAGCAAGAGGGCATGAGCGGTGTGGTAATGTACTTAGGAAGCTAATCTTAGTTATTTGTTGGAGTACGACCACAAAAACAGGTTGAAAGAGGGTTTGTATTCTGCAGCTACATCATATAAACCATTTTATAAGCTGATTAAGTTCCCTCTTAAAAACTATTAGTCTCTTTGCTCCCAGTGCTTCCAGTGGAAGGTTGTTCCAGACTTTTCCTGCTCAGGTTACTGGAAGTTATCTGATATCCAGCCTAATTACACCCATCATCATTTTAATGTCATTTGTTCTTCTCCTAATGTTTCCTTTCACTTAAGCAGTTAGTTTTCTTATCTCCAGCTGTATTTATGCAGTTCTTACTTCAGAGCCATCATTTCAAGGATAAATAGGTGTATGTCTTTAATGTAATTTTATAAGAGTAATCCTGCTGTTATAGTACGTCTTCTCTGTTCCAGTTTGAGTTTATTCTCCCTGCACATATATACAGGGAGTATACTACCTCTCCTAATCTAACCATTTACCTTGACCTTGCCGCTTTTGCCTCCTGGGGAGATGTCTCCAAACATACTTTAGGACTGATTTGAGTCTTTCACGGATAATTCACACAGTTATAACATAATGACACTGCAACTAGCTCAGATCTTTGTGCTCAGTTCCTGCTAATGAGGTCTCTGCTCTTATCACCACCCATGAATTTCCATCCAACGCAAGTGAACCAAGGTTCATGTATCATGTACAAAGCAGCTTGAGAAACATAGTAAAACTGATTGACATTGATACACTGCCCTCCTGAAAACCATCCAATTATTCCACAAAAACATACAATTTCAGCTACACCCTCCCACTGAAATGCAGACAGCTTGTAGTGTGGAAGGTTGAATCTATTAAAGACAACTACCAGTCACATCTGACAAGAAGGAAATAACCTCCTCTAATGGAAACAGAGATTTCGGGAGGCAGAAGGTAATGAAGTTTGCTCAGTGCACCAATATTGCTGAGTATAGTCTTGCGAAACATGCCATGGGATCTTTAATGATGTGCTATTTCATAAGTAAGGAGAACCTCGTTAATGTGACAGCTGAAGGATGCCAGATGCTACAGCACAAAGCTCCCTAACTTCACACGAGTGTTGGCACTGACTCAGAGGGGGTAGTGCCATCTACTGAACCAGTACCACCGTTCCCTGCAGCAGCTGGATTTTAATGCCACTTATCTGGGTGAAGCCCGTGGTCTCCCAGATGATGCACTTCCCAAGAGCAGTGGGTGCAGGACAGGATGCCTCCTTTTGATGATGTAGACATGTGCCAGTGGTGAAGGAGCTTACCTTGCTCTGGGGCACTTTGGTGTGACCTTCAGAATGGACATGCCCATTGCTTCCATATGAAAAGAGGTAGAGAAAGCTGGACCAAGAGTGTAATTAACATGTTATTGTTTCCTTAAGAGAGGACAGGTTTCAAGACAATCATCTCCAAACCCATGGAAGTTCCTGTCAAACTGGAGTT
This sequence comes from Phalacrocorax carbo, assembly GCF_963921805.1. Taxonomy (NCBI): domain Eukaryota; kingdom Metazoa; phylum Chordata; class Aves; order Suliformes; family Phalacrocoracidae; genus Phalacrocorax; species Phalacrocorax carbo. The sequence goes on from NC_087528.1 coordinate 7,319,864, forward strand.
TGGAGAGTAATTTTCTTTTTCCAAAATAATCCTGAAAATCTCCTTCACTCTGTCTTTCTTTTACTCCCCCAAAACAGTCAGTCACACATACATCAGTGCTTACTACAGCTGATATTACTGAGAGCTCCAGCCCCAAGGACAGTAAATAATCATTAAGATTTTGTTTTCCAGGAGAAATGGGGGACTTTGTATCTCTTTCATCTTGCCATTCTTTGGATGATGAGCAAAATTAATCTAGAAGTTCTTTAATAGCCTACTTAGTTTTGTTATTCTTTTACCTTAAAAATATCAGAAGTGTCTTGTCTTCCTGATTTTGTTGGATGCATTTCTTGCGAAATGCCTGCGCCTAATTTTCTGAGCTAATTAACTGAGAATTAACCCGAATTAGTTTATACATTTGTAAAGACTAATTTAACTGCCCTCAAGTATTTGTTTCAGGATAATATAATTTGTTCAAAATGGAGCAAAATATCTAATCTAGCTATTCTTGGGGTTGATTAAGAGGTATCAGCTCATCACTGTTGAAGATGTAGTGGTTAGAGCTGGTTTGAATATTTTTGGAAGTCATTCTTTTTCCGCAGAACCCAAAATTGTTTCATCTGATGTATCTTGGCTATGTCAGGCTTTGGGTGAATCAAAGGCTGGTTTCCAATGGAACCATGCCTGGATTCATGATGGGCTTCTGGGGATCTGAGGGCTTCCAGCATTGGCGATTCCCAGGCAGCTTCTGCTGCCAAGCTCATCCCAGTGTGGCAATTTGAAAGCCCTAGGAACACGGGTGGTGATGGAGAACCAGAGGAGGAAATATAGAAAAGACATAGAAAGAATTTTAAACAATCGTAATTAAATTTAGCTCATCTCAAGTATCAGTTTCCTCATCCAATAATATCTCCGACATTGTCAGTTTATTTGTTCTCTAGCCATTCATTGTCTCCTGTAGGCACATGCTGCCAAACTAGTGACAAGCAGCTCCTCGGACAGGGCTGGTGGGTGGACGCAGCTGGGTCCAAGCTGAGAAGGTGCCATGGGCCCAGCTGAGGCCCCTGGGGAGGCAGCCGAGGGGCGAGCGCTGTGCTTGTCGAGGTGGCTTTCCCAGCCAGCTGGGGAAGGGACTGTCATTTCAACAGCTGCCTCCATCGAGCCGCAGGGGCTGCCTTCGAGCACATCTTCAGTTTCCATGAAAAGGTTCTGGATAGACCAAATGCTTCTGCCTCTTCCAGAAATACAGTTTTTAGCTTTCTTCTTCACTTATAAGGAACCGGCGAAAGCCTGTGGGCATTTCCACCTCTGAAAAATTCCATTTTAAGCATCAGGAATTGGTCAATATTTGCCACTGTCCAATGTCCCACAAAACTAATAGCAGCATGTCAGTATCATCAGCGTGTGTTGGAGAGAAATGAACTGCAGCAGCTCCAGACCTCTCCGTCAGCTCCTGCAGGTAGCTCACCTGGCGTCCCAGTAACACTGAAATGCCTGTGCAAGTCGCAGCACGTTCCTTGTAAAGATAAATCACCCACCGCTCTTCAGAAGATAACGCTTACTTGACAAATGCAATTTGCCACTGAAACAGGAACAACCTCACAATATTTGCTACTGAGAAAGAAATAACTAACCACATTGATCCACATAAAGTAATTTGAGGAATCTTGCTCGGAGATGTGGTGTAGCTGTTTGGATGCTATGCAGCTCTATACAGCGCTAACAAAAAAGGGATATTCAGTATCAAATTCACTCCATTCCTCATCAATTTACTCTTTCCACAGACACAGTATGGGCTGGTGTAAACCAATATTCAGCAACGTTGGATGACGGAGTCTCATGGAAAACTCTCGGTAAGATTGATTTGTTTATTCTGGGACTGCTACTGCTGCCCTCCAGAACAAACCAGGGACTGGGAGCAGCGACGGCATTGCCGTGTTCCCCGAGTTCCTTGACTTGTAGGAACCTGCATATTTATTCCAGACGGCTTCTTCAACCCACCCTCCCCGGCACTGGCTCTGTCTCTAAGGCTCTGCATGTGTGCGCCCGTATTCCGCGATAGCTCCTGGACAGAAGTCTGCCGTTGGCCTCCTGGATTTTATGAGTTTCAACACAAAACTATGCTCTTGAGCATTAATTTGCTGCTTTTTTTTTTATATATATATTTTGGTTTTCAAAGCTGCATTCACTTCCTCCTTTTTTTCTCTCTTCATTGTATTTTTTGTCATTCAGTGGGGGTAATTCTGCTCCCCTAATGGGCAGAACTAAATAGCAAGAAAAAATATAAAACTTTCCAGCCCATGTTGAGTGGATTTAGGCAGGAGGTCAGTATGGCAAAGTTACTCACGTCAGAAGCAAGCACTGGGACAAACTATATTCCTGTGAGTTGCTCAGGGTTTGACGAAGATGCTGGTTTTTGTGTGAGGAAACAATTAGAAAACAGTATCTTGGTCACATCTTCCAGACCTTCACACCCCTGCAGTTCAATTGTACATACACCTTTATTGTTTGCATTCTTATCTCCACTGTGATTTATACTTTTTCATTAAAGCGTTGCCTTGTAAAAGTTTATTGAACTTTAGGTGTGAAATACATTTATTTTAGGATGGTTTGACAAGAGGAAAAGGAGCTTAAAGTATTTGCAAAGGTATGTTTGACTATCTGGCCTTTGCATTCCTTCCTTCTGGAATGAAGATCTTGTAAAAGAAATTGCCAGGATATGGACATAACAGACTGTCAGCTAATGTGAAAAGAAGGATATGGAGGTAGGGGATATGGAAGAGAAAAGGCACCATTTGGCAAGATTCCCTGCGTAAAAGGAGAAAACAAGAGGGTACAAATGTATATAGCAAAGCAAGAAACGCATGCCATTCACAGATTTCATTTTTAAGTGAAATGTCCCATGGAAGCACAGAGACATAAGACAAGTAAAGACATTTAGATAATTGGCAGCATGTTTCCCCTCCAAACTTAAGAGCAAAAATTAATTTAGTTTATTCTTCCTCTGTATTTTGGGTGCGAGACTCCTGTTGCATTAGTTTACAATGTGTAAAAATCTGCCCACTTCCAGCAACATACACTGTTGTAGGAGGGAAGGAATTCAAGAAAAGGAATGTTACTTCTTGCTAATAGGGTCCCCTGGAAGGAGGAGTCCAGATACAGCAGTGAAATGCTGGTCAATAGTAGTAAAACATGTTGAAACACGGGTGTGGATAGTGTCCAGGTCAGAATTTGCAAAGGAGTATTTAGTTTGGGAGAGTTCATGACAAATTACAGTCCAGTGAGGGGTCACCCCCGCGAGACAAGAGAATGGGGATTTGGCTCACTAAGTACTGTGATAGCTGCTCGTTTATCCTGCTCTTTGGTCTGCTGTAAGAGAGAAATCAAATTCCTGCTGAAGTCAGTGGTTCCTTTCCTCCAGTATGAGTAAGGCAGAGTCTGACAGAGTTTCAGGACTTGTTGCCAGCCAAGACCAGAAGTAGTCCAGAAAGGACTTTTTTTCCCCTCCCCCTAATCAATAAGTTTGTCCTTTGTCACAGTGCAGTTTCCTACCTTAATTTCTCTTCATAAAGAGAAGTTATTAGTTTTTGTCTGATACCAACACTGTATATAAAGCTGGATCTATAATTCATGAGAATGAAAACAGTGGCATTAGAAAGAAAACCTGTCATAAATTAAGCTATTAGGCTTTTAAATGAGCAGTGAATGCAGTGTGGGGATGCAGAACATTTATTGCGATGCTAAATATAGGGATAATGCTAAAAGGTTTTCATCAATACATGTTAAGAACAAAACACTGAAAGTACTTTGGGCTTGAATTTTTGTTCTCTGTAAATTGTATTAATGGTTTCTTTCCTTGGGGTCTTTTTGTTTGTTTGTTTTTCTTGTCTGATTTTTCAGGGGGTTTTCTTTGCCCTTTGAAATCGAGACTGTTCCTATCACTCGTTGGAGGACAGCAGCATTTTGAAACTTGAACCTTTCCCTCCGCCACTTCTCCCCCAAAAGCATCACTAAAGGTGGCAATTTCAAACAGAGGGTGGAAGGAAGGGGCTAGGGCTGTTTCGCAGATGCTCCTGGAGATCCCTCATTGTACAAACAGGTTGTTTACAAGGAAGCTTCTCAAAAAGTGCGGTGGCTCTAAGAGGTGGGAGAGGCAGAGACGGTGCCAGCAGTGCCAAGGGGCCAAGAAGGGACTGCTCTCTCTGCAGATTTCCCATCTGTTGTTATCTAAATTCACTTTCTATATGCTTACGGGTGTCCCAGCACACACACTGTCACGTTCCTAATCCCATTTGACCAAATGCTGTCACCGCTGACCCCACAGCAAATGTAGGTTATGTGTCTGATGGCTTTATAGGAACCCCTAAAATTTGTTCCACTCTGTTCAGGAAGAAAATGTATCCCACTGCCTTAAACTGGACTTGCAAAAGATGGGGATTTTTTGGCAACAGAAAAATCAGGAAAAGATATTGTAAGATGAAATATGAAAGAAAAATAAAGCTGCAGCTTCAGCTTGTGTAAATCACTTGGAGCCCTGCCTGAGGTTTTCTATTTGAAGCTAAATATGATAGTTTTCTGTGGGAGTTGAAAAATACAAAAGTTCTCCTGGGATATTGTAAACATAATTCATGTTCGCTCAGGCAACCACTGACATCACTTCCGCCGCGCCGAGAGGCCAAGGCACTGAATGTGCCGGGGCTTTGTTAAAAATAGCAGCTTCATAAATCTGCTCATTCCTTTAATTAGGCAACCCTGATGACAGGATTAAGATTGAATGCTTTCATTTCAGATTGGTTAATGAAGTGCTTTCTAATATTTTTTATGCCGCGTACAATGGGCTGCCCTCAGAAGGTATCCTATCTGCTGAGATGCGCCGTTATTAATTGCTTCAGGCACAGTCGGGCTGGAAAAACTTCCTTATCGAAAGGTTAAAAGGGAAGATTATGTAGACATTTGATTATCTCCTATTGTGCTTGTAGACTACAAACACTTTGCAGACAGATGAGACTGCACAGCTCTGCTCATTTTTTTAAAAACTACTTATTTAATAGAGTAAACATTTGATCAAGATCAAAGAACATTTTTGTATTGTGGTTTTCTCCCCTGTCTAGCTTCTACTGAAATATTGTTAATTGGGAAAAAACCCTCCAGACAAACCCCAGAAGAACAAAGTCACCTACAAATGTTGTCCTCCTGTTTTGTGAGTGAATCTCCCCATGATGAAGGAGATGAATTTGGTGCACCTGGGGAGAGACTAGCTAGCTGCAAGCAAGTTTCCACCGACCCAGGCTGCCAACTACGCTCAAACCACCCATAGGGACTTAAAGAAACTTAATTGCCCGTTCCTGCTAAACTGGTGTCCAGGGGATTGCAAGTGCCAGGTGGTTTTTCTGATATATAGAAGATACAAGTTACCTAATAGCTGAGCTGTCAACACTGTCCTACATGAGATTGGTGGTTACTGGTGTGGCCAAACAGATTACTAAGCCTGTGCTTATATCCTATTCATTATATTCAGTTGAATGCTTTCCTGAATCCCGAGGAATATTTATCATTTGTGTGTTGATAGTGTTCAAAAACTGCTCTGGAAACAGACGGTGCAGAAGAGGAGAAACCATGCTTTGCTCTGATATGTTCACCAACTTATGAAGGAAAAAGTCGAGGTCCTCATAGGAAATAACAACAGGCAAAGCGAGGCCAGGGAAAAGGAGGGAAAACCATTTTTCCTGCTCCTGAGCGAATGCTGGCAGTGGCCAACTTCTGAACATCTGGTCTCCCAGTGCGCTTTCTCACATCATGCCAATACCTGACTGGAATAAACAACTTTATCTAGATCCTTGTTTCTTACCATCAGAGGCCGGTAAGAAAACTTATTCCTATCAGCGTGAGATTCAAGCAGAGGGAAGAAAGATTTATGCCTGTTTGAAACCAGCCTCCACCCTGCCTAATTGTTCAGCGCTGTGGAGAAACGTGAAGTCTAATCATGCAGATATTTATTTTCCAGGAGGCTGTAGATCACAGCATCAATGCTGCTCTCGCCACCCACCAGGCAGTCAGCATACAGTTCCAATTTGTTTTTACATGGAAATGACAGTGTGCTTCCCCTCTGCAATTTATTGTAATGCTGATATTTTGTACTTCTACAGCTCCCTTCCTTCCCTAGGCTCTGACTACTTGGAAAACCTGAATATATTACATACTAACCCCACAAGGCACTCCAGAGGTGAGAATAATTTATATTCTGACGGCCCAACCAGGGCACATTATTATTCTGATGGCATTTTGAGAGGTTTCCAGCCTCATTTGTTGCCACCTGTTCAGAATTAGTCCCCATACAGTTCTTTCGATTCAGCTGGATCTGAATATATCCTGTGAGATCCACGCTCGCAGCCTGAGACTTGCTCTCCTCCTTCTCCTGGATCATTTCTCAGATCTGTTTTGGGCAGCTTAACTGGCACGGCTGAAATGGCTACTGGTGCTGATATGAGGTGGAAAAGGAGATAGGAAAGGATCAGCTAGGATAGGAAGGACAGGTTTAAAATGTTCCCCTGGAGAAATGTAAGTAGCTCCACAGGTGAAGCCACCAGGCATCTGTAGGATTACAGCCCAGCTATTCTTGTCTCCTAACCTTTGAATCGCCTTCGGTCATAGGTACCTGCAAACTTAACATTTTATTTGCAAGCTGTTTAAACAGATGCACTGCCTTGGATGGGGAAATATATTTGGAAAATTATCTATTTTCAGCACTTATAAGAGCATTCGAGCCGTTGAAAGTCTCTTGTCATATATTCAGCTTTATAAAAATTCTTTCCTGTAGGTGTGCAGGTTCTTTGTTAGAGTTTGGGAGCTGGGATCAATTTTTACTTACACAGGCTCATCGTTCAGCTTAGAGCATCTCCCACAACCACTTAAAAGAAAAATGCGCACTTATTAGCATTACCTTGTTATTATTACCACCTTGCACCCAAGGCAAGCTTGAATATAATAAATCAATTTTAGTTTTCATATCTGGGAGAGCTTTACTATGCCTTTTTGATTACTGGAACAGGATGAGAGGAATTTTTACTTTTTACATATTTTTCCTGTTTTGTGTTGAGCTGTTTGGCTGGGCGGTGCCTGTCCACCCCACAAATGGGAGCACACGTGTCCGGGTTACATCGGCGCAGGCACACTCAGAATTTGTTGTAAGGCTTTTTTTTTGTGCACAGTAAAACTGGCTATTTCTTTATGTGCAGGCTGGCTCTGAAGAAAGTTCAGTAAAACTCATGACATTCCCTGTGGTAAACCAACCTCTTTCATATAAAACCAGTTTGATCTGGGGGTCCCAGCTTGAACAAAAGCTGACTCGAGCAGTTTAAAAGTTCAAGTGAAGTACATTAGGGAGCTCCCAGTGAAGTTCAGCATGACTGATGGACTCTGCTACGGAGAAGTACACGAGCTGGAGTTTAAAAGGTTTTCCCATTGCAAGCTTTCTCCTTTTATCACTTGCAAGAGAGAAGACGAGAGATGCCCTGCACTGTGCCTGGCTGAAGAACAATCTCATTAACCTTTCACGCTCGTGAGTGCCACGTCTTCATAAAAAGTGATGACATCCATTTGCAGGGCTGGCTGCCACAGGGTAACACATTACAAAATAATCATACAACTATGTGTTTTAAGCACCCCTGTTACTTTGGCCAGAAGTAGCAAAGACACTTTGAACAAGAAGTACCTGCCACCACCTCTGCCTTATCTTTTGAGCATGTCTGAACAGGAGATTAATTTCTATGATACCTCTATTTAACACGATAACAGAAAGAAAATAGCTACTCTAAGGGGATACGGTATCTAAGTGTTTTGACATGCCTCTCTGTCTCTTTAGGCTCTCACACTATATCCATTTCTATGATATCTGAACACCTTTCGACCTTCTAAAAGATGAAAAATCATTCTTTCCTCTGGTTTGTTTTTTTTTTTTTTTTAAATGTTAATTAAAACACCCTTTTAGTGCATGTCAAAAAAAATCACCTACTAAGCAAGGGCCAGTAGATACTAGTTGGCAGCATTCCTTAAAAATGTTTTCCCAAAGAGCTGGTTTGGTTTCCACTTTCAGTGACTGTCTCAGTATGAACCTGTGTTTTGAGGAAGAAAAATCTTCTCAAACTCTTTGCAAGAACGCAGGTACGTATGGACACAGAGAGGTTTAAGACAGCACGCTGTCAGCTGTGCTATCTTCTCCCCCTTGGTACTTCAATACTGTTTAGCAGTGGAATTCACAGTAATTAAATCACAGTCCCATGACCTCAAATGATTAGAGAAACTCTTTCATTTCAAGTACAGGCACAAATCATGCCAGGACTCAAACAATGGCTTCTTTGGAAGGCTAGTCTTCGAAAGGATTATGTATGACTTCCCAGCCTCAGTCCAAGTGACTGTCAGAGCTCTGGATTTCTGCTTCCCCTCTTTGTTTCCAAGCTCCTTTCTTATAACTCCCGCCTCATGCTCCATGCACTGCACCCTTCTCCTCCGCTGACCTCTACACTTCACCGCACGAGGAGGCTCAGGGTGTCCAGCCCTCACAAGCCTCCACAAAGCGTGTAAACACCTCTGGGGAGCTGATCTGGCAGTTCAAGGGGGCGGCCTGGGAACATTTTTTTCTTGGATTTCTTTAGGCAAAGTGCTAAAGTTCACCCTCCCTTGCCCCCAGATGGTGACTTTAAGAATAATTGTAGGTTCAACAGCTGCCAATGAAAGCTTTCCTTCTCTCTCACCTGCCGTACCTTCCCCCTCCGACTAAGTGTGACTGCATGGATTAATTTTTCGCATAACTCCGGTCCCAGCATTTTTGCTGGCACAGTTTCAGCTATCTGGGAGCTGCCTGGAGGTGGTGGACCCCGTGATTCTGCCTCACTTGCAGTTAACCGCTCCTTGGTGCTGCTTGCGGCTGCGAGCAGGTACACATCACTGCCGTGAGAACTCGGCGCTCCTACACAGGAGCAGCAATGTGTGTGTGCACACCCGTGGCGAATAGGATGGGCGTGAAGTGCAATGTGCTGGACAGTTCATTCTTATTAGAACAGGGAAAACAGAACAGAGTTTTAAGACGTTGGGTTTCTTTTCTTCAAAATGCCTTCATTAACAAAACATTTCCCATTAATTACAGTGGCCGCATCTCGAGGACACAAACAGGTATTTGCAATAATACTTTCTTCTTTTTTATCAGTTTGCATCCTGCAGATAAAGCAGCCTCTTTATCCTCCATTTTCATTAGAAATAATAGATGGGTAGTAAATAATCTGAATATTCTGTGTATTTAGTAGTGCAAATTAAGCAAAGAAAATTCAGTACCCTTTTCCTGCAAGAGTGCTGGCCTCATTCTCTTTTCCTTTACAGGTGAGTCAGAGATCAAGAACGAATTATACACAGCCTTAGATCTAGATGGAAGGGGCAGAAAAAACCCACCCTGTAAGCATGAAATCAATTCCAATTTAAATCCATATGGATTTACCCTAGGAAAAACCCTGAACTGGATGGCACTGTTATCTCCAATTGTAAACTGCTTCTACAATCCCATGGAGGTGGATTATATAGAGATGGATGTTCAGAGAAAGCTCGTAATCAAAATGAACTATTTCAAATAAAATATAATATTAAAAAAAACGGAGGGGAAAGACATGGCAAACGGGTGCATCTCAGAGCTCGCTGCCCTTTGCAGTATCCTGATGTGCAGTGCTATGAACTTTCCACTGGGGTTTTTTTTTTTTTTTTTTAAACTTCTGCAGTAAGTATTTAAGATAAACACTTGGATTGATCCCTGGAAATGTTTCTTTTTAATGAAGTATATTAGGCAGTAATTTCCAGGCGGCAATATCACAGGGAACGATCCAGCACTGTCAGTGGGGGAAATAAAGCAGGTGACCTGCTAGGCATTTTAGCTCTCAGTAGTTTGCTTGTTTGTTTTTTATCTACCCTATTACAAGTCTTCACTGTGGTGCTTCCTATGAATCATACACTCGATACTGACTGTGCAGCAGTTTAAACATAACAGTTATGTGGCAAGGAGGAACCAGTTGCCTACCACCCACTTAAGCTATTTATAACTAATGAAAACACAAAGCCTCCATATTAATTAACATCTATTAAAGAGCATGTTAAACCGTGCCATAATCTGTTGATGAAAGAAAGGACCCGGTTTGTTGACATGTCTCTTGACACAGATACTACTAAGATACTTTTTATTTTCAAGTAATTACTTTCTGAGAAAAAAAAGGAGTCCCTTATAACCTGAAATAATTTATTATTGGTTTTATATTAAAGCATGTGTGAACATACATGGCTTTTTTGTCACGTTTGCAAATTATCTTTCTGGAGCTGCCAGGCGCTATCCAACAGAGAGAAGGAATGAATACGGAAATATTAGAAACAAATAAAACCATGCAAGCTTTGAATGCTTCAAGAAACTGGTGAAAGTTACGATCTGACGGTCGCTAAATTCAATGGCATGTTATGAAATGCCACGGCCTCAGGATTTTTGGTAACAGCTGTTGCCAATAGGAAAGGGCAACAAGGACAACTTTGTCACCCTACATTTGGGCCACGTTCCCTTCAGATATACCACTAAAACTATCACGCTAATACCAGGTGAAATTCAGGCACGTGGGGAGGAGCCTTTTAAACCTGCACTAATGCCAGCCTTATTCTCCTAAAACTTTGTCCCACAGTACCTGGTTTTGGCTGAATGGAAGCAGGTTGTGTCTGGGTTTGTGCCTTTCAGCAGGTGCTTTGTTAAACAAGCAGAAGGGTGTAAGTGAATTTTAACAGGAATTTTTCTTCCTGGCTTTTCTTTTCCTCTTCCTCCCAGTCTTTAAGGAGACAGGTGAAGGACAGGCAAAACATTAAAGGCAGAGTTTTCCTAAGTTCATGCTGTGCAGTTGTTAGCAGGGTGTTACCAGCAGTGCCGGAGTGACAAACCAACAAACACAAGCAGAGGTAAAAGGTCTGCAGCGGTCAGCTGGACCCTCAGCAATTCACACCGTACCGCAGGCCCTGGAGGAGCTGGGCCAGCTGCGCTCGCTCGGGGGTCAATGCAGAAACAGGATATATCTCTCTCTCTAAGCAAGAGAGATGATAAAAATTATTTGAGTGGGAGGGGAGAGGTGAGAAGAGAGTGCGAAAGGTATTTGTAACACAGCCTGGGACTTAAAGCCTTCTGGAAACTCAGAGTGATCCAGATCTGGAATAAAAATAGAAGATGGGAGATCCTCGGCTCATGTTTCATAGGGGGAATCAGTCAAAGCGATGGAGGAGCGGGAGGGATGGTGCAGACTGGGGCAGCGGGGCAGGGAGCGAGTGCTGCAAGAACACACATCTCCTATTTCTGCAAAGCCAGCTCAGGTTTCATTGCTGTTCTAGTGCTTTCAGTGGGAATGCTTAGCCTAGTGTGAACACTTTGGAAAGTCCCAGCTATATTTCCATTATATCTTTTCTTTGACCCCAGCTTCTGTACACAGGTCTGTCTCGTGAGCAGCCTGTAGACTGGATGCTAAACTTGCAGGTTTGCAGAAGGAGAGTGTCTCTGGACTTGAAGGTAGCTCTTAAATTATAATTAAATTAAAAAGTAATTAAATTGTATGGCCTAGTGTCAACATGGTCATTGTATCCTTTAGGATGAACAATCGGGGAAAGATACATGGCCAGGCACTGCCCGGTGGGGACACCGTGTAAAGCATTTGTCAAAACTTTACGATATGCCTTATAATAGTGTTTCTATCCATAAAACTGGTAATGTAGATGAAGAATACATGAATTATTTCTACATGCTGCAATTCCCATCCATGAAAAGGATTGCCTGCTGATAGGAGTGCGTGTCAGAAGCCTCCACCCTAGGGCTATGCCCTGCACTGATCATCTGACGTGCTGCCGTTCGCCTCTAACGGCTGTGGCTTTTGGCAGAGATGCATCTGCATGACGACTGTAACTGGAAATTGGATGAAATCAGGCAAGAAAAGATGACAAAAGCCTGTGCCAGCAGAAGGTATACAGTCCTCATGAGAGCCGTGCATTGGCTGCGTTGCCACACGTGCTTTCCATGCACAGAGTATCTTGCAACTACTTTAACAAGTCAAGGCAACATATAGTTAGTGTATAGTTGAAGTTTCCAAATACCAGATGTCACATTACATCACTTGGTAGTGAGTAATGTTCTCTAATGTTATGCAACGTTATGAGCAGTAGTCTGTTATTTCAAAAGTTGCCAAGAGAAAAGCTCTGAATTTTTAGAGGTTTGTATTTTTGTTTTGTTTTTATAGCCATTATTTTTGCAACCGGATTGGGTTCCCTTTTTATTTACCTACAACACTGTAGCCTACTTCCCCTGGTGAGTGGATGTAAGTGCTGCCAAAACTGCGGGCATGAAAAGAAAGTCAAATTTTTATTGGGTACTAGGCAAGGCAAGCGGTAAATAACAGCCTTGCTAAGTGGTTGATGGGAAGAGCAGCGCCAATATTTTTTACTCACAGAATTGCACACTCTTTCTGCTCACAGATGAGGTTTCTCTAGAACAGTTTTTCACACACACATACAAAATGTCATATTCCTGCACTGATAACAAACCAGTTTCTGCAAGTGACCAACCTCTCTCAGCGAGTTGCGAGTGATGGGTTAAGCCACCAGATGAGCAGAGAAAACACAGACTGGATGAAATCGCAAGTTCAGACCTGCAAAAATCAAGCAACTGGCTTGCTGTGGTCAGATCCAGCACCAGCTGAAGTCCCTAGGACTAAGTCCACACAGCGAAAGCCTATAGAAGGGTGCTGAGCACCGATCAATAGCAGTATTCACTTGACATTACTGGATGTGCCTCAGATGTAAAAGGTGGGCTCATCTTCCCTAACTGTAGGCATCTGCATGTGAAATATCTTCACCTGAGTCTTCTCCTAGTCTCCTTTTAGAGTCCACAAAGAAAAACAGGCACTTCGAATTTACCCCTGACCTGACTACCGTTAGCTGCCTTATGGACAGACAGCAAAATGAGTCCTATCCAATAAGGTAATAGGAATAATCTTTAGGATAGGCTTTGACGTGTGAATGGATACGAGGCAGCTAACAAGGACCTTTCCATTGATTCTAATGGGAAGCTGAACTCGCCTATTTTACCCCAAATCTCTAAGACACTTTGATGAGCAGCTCCATGGTTGCAGTTGCAAGGAGACCTCGCCTCATGGATAGAGTGCCTCAGATTTGCAGTTCTGCTCCAGTTGTAGCAAAATATCTGAGGTTTCCAGTGAACAAAATATGGTATGAAAATGTGTGGAGCCTCTCCCTCCCCTGGGAAAGGATTCAGGGAGCAGCTGAATCTATACACCCGCGGGCTCCTCTGAGTGTCAGAGCATTGCAGCATTTGCTGGTGCCAGATATTTCCAAGATGTGGGTTCTGAGGAATGAATAATTCAAATTGCTTCATCTGTCTGCTGAATGCACTATTTTAAACAAAATGGGGGGTGTGGGGGTGTGGTGTGTGTGCAGGAACCTTGGTTTCCTTTTGCTTTTAAGGTCAAAGATTGAATCTTGTGCTAACTGCTATTGCAAGCTCTGCCTTTTAAACATGCCCAGAATTATGACCTTTCAATTGTAGTCTAAATACCGGGTTCAGTTATAGGATCATCTCAGTGCCCTGTGCATGATTTATAAAGTCACGTGTCAGTGAGTAGTAAACGGGATTTACAGCAGATTGTAGGTCAAAAGGGTTAGGGCACACTGGAAATATTGAAAACAGAAGTAAATTTAGCATAAATGAATGTACTAGTTATTGAGTGGGTGCCAAAGCATGTATGGGATTTAAGCCATTGTTTTCTATGGTCCTGAGCCAAAGTACAATGTATAATGGTCCCAGATCGGTCGATTTATGAGTGAATGATTAAAAAAATAGTAATCAAAGCAATTAAAAAGGAGAAAGAATCTGAACGCCATTGCCCTGATAAACCTTAAAATTAATCCAAACCTAGATCTCAAAGGGAAAGAGAAATCTTTCAATGGGTATATTTACACACTTCAGAGAATTTCTATAGAGCTATTTACATTTTGACTTCTACTCAGAAAAATCGAAATCTCTCTCTCACATCTTCATACTTGCGCTGCAGTTAGCATTTTAATTTCATCCTGCAAAATCAGCAGTTTAATTCTTTGCAAAGCATAACTGCCCAGAACACATAGGGTCCAGCCCTGAAATGTTTTAGTAATAAGGATATAGCTTAATTATGCAATTCTGATAAGAAACCAAAGGCAAGCATTTGAGTCACCTGATTCCCCTCCCCTGCCCCTTTTGATAAAACAGTTAAAAAAGAAACAAAAACACAGCCAAAAAGATAAAACAAAACCTTAACTAATGTGGCATCTTGTGTATTTTCTAAATTCCTTGCTGTCAGCAGCAAAAGAAGAAAAGCCTCTGAGGCACAGAATCTTCAGACCCCAGAATACCTGCGGGCGTAGGAGATAACAAACCATGATTTCTTAGAATAACTTTCTCTCTGCCCCTTTTCTGTCTCAGTTCTGCTGCAAAACAACTTTGAATTTCAGGATTTTATAGCAAAAAGATTCAATTTTTTTCCTTCCGAGCTGGTTCTGCATGGGGACTAAACGAAGGGTCTCATGCTGGTTTTCCACTCCCCCCCTTCCTCCTGCCCCCATCTTTTATTGTAAGACAGTACGTAGCTGCTGCTGGGAGAGTTTTCTCACACGTGCTATTTCAGTCTGATGTGTCCATCCTTCTTACGCTTTCCTTGTTTTTAATATCCACCTTCCTGTCCTTTGCAATGCTGCCCTTCCTCTCTTTCTTTCCTGGTTTTGTTTGATGACACTCATCTCTCATGTCTTCTAGAGACGCGGCGCTTTAACACTGCTTTTGCTGGTTATTCACACCCTTTGGTAAATACAAGGAAATTAGGAAAATGAAACTTTTGTTGGCACCTAATGACATTTCAGTAACTTATGGTGCCCTATTGCCTCAGGCCTCTTAAGCTTTAGCGCTTTGTGAGCATGATCCTGCAGGGCACGAGCATGGCTTATCCCCCCAGCCCCAGAAAAGCCAATAAAAATCCTTTATAGTTAGCAATATCTCTTATTTTGCTTTTGTAAACTGGAACAAGCTCTACTGGTAAAAACATTCTTACACTGGTTCAAGTGAAGGGGAGTAGGTTATCCCTTTGCCTATGCTGACATCATTTTAAATGATGGAAATATAAATCTAGTCTAGATTTTAGGTTTGTTTTTTTTTCTGAAAATCTTATCCCCTGTGTTTGGTCACCTCTTTCAAAAATGCTAAAGGAGTTTGCTTACGTTTCAGAAAGAATAACTTTAACTGTAAAAAAAGTGCTACCAGGAGGATGTGAGCCAAGTATGGTAATATCAGCCCCCAGCTTTGCCAAGCAAGTTAATAACCCCCCTGGCTGTCAGCTGGAGGGTGGGAGTAGGTGGTAGGTGGTGCTGCTTCCCCAGCGAAAGAGGCATCCAAGCAGAGACAATGCAAACTGCTCTTTTTTATTTTTTTCCTGATTTTGTAATAGGAGTCAGAGTTGCTTTACATCCTTTAAATAACCCAGGCTGGCAAAACTACTGCTCATCCAGAGCAGCACAGGAAACAAATGCCTTTTGGGTCCAGCTTTAAACATGCGGTAGCATCGGCACCCACCTCGCAGTCCTGATCAAGGAGTAAGTTGCACGTGAGGAGTGCTGCAGCTGGACGCGGGAAGGTGTCGGGCTGTGCGTACACCGCACCTGCCTCTGCTCAGGGCTCCTGGTGGCACTTGGGAATGCTGTCTCGCAGGGGAAATCTGTCTTGCCTTTCGTGCTTGTCAGAGCGAGGTCGCCCGCACGTATCTGCCAATGTGCTCATGAAAGACACTATGACATCAGCTTCGTTTTTACAGAAGGAAAGGAAAAGTGCGTCTAAAAGCCCCTTCACATGAATGAGTTCACGTTAGGCAGATTCTGCTATCTGCAGGCTGTATCAGAAGGATGTCTGGGATGTGCCAGTGCTTGGGATAGCCCTTTACAATTCACTTTAGCAGAATATGCTTCAGCATTGAACTCATCAGGCAGTTATCAAGCAGATGTTGTATACAATAAACCTGACTCTCTCACTCTATCAGAACATCTCTAGTTTCACCTGTCCGTGGCAGTTGGCTGTCTGAAAGGACTTTGAGTCTTTTTCCAGGAAGCTGGTGAACCCACTATTTGCAATATACTTTTACGGACTTAATCAACACCAGCAGGGAAAGGGGGAGCAGGGGGTTTCTAACCTGTTTTGCATGCTTCCCCCCCTCGCAGCTCCGCGGCGGAAGGGGGCGTGAGGGTGCCCTTCCGAAATGTGCAGGAAGAGCTGGTAAGACCTTCCTGGTTTGCAGGTTTGAGACCTGGAGGTTTGCAGCTGTTAAAACCAGTAAACACCAGAAGTCAGCACACCACGAGAGCAGGCTGAAAAGTAAATACAGGAAGCTGACTATAAACTGAAACAACAACAACAATAACCCCGCCCCCCCAAGCCAGAAAATGATGGATTTTTATTTTTTTTTTAAATCCTCACGACTTGAATGGAGTCAAGTTTGAAATACACACACAAAGAAGAACACAAAGCCTGGCTCTGTGCTAGCAGGCTTTCCAAATCATTTTTTAAACAAGCAAGGGCTATAGAAAGCTAAGGAACAATAGAGCGGACCTACGTGTTTGTTTTAAGCCCCAGAAGCTCCTGCGATCGTTGGATGTTGGAGGAGCAGGAGCTTGCACTGGGATTGCTGGTGATTTCCCCTTTGTCTATTCAAGGTAAGCTGCAACAATAACTTCCTGCCCACTCTTCTGTGAAAATACCCTCTGTTTGTGGGTATGAAAATAGCTCCGTGTCCCGTAGTGTTGCAAGCTCCAGAACACTTCATCTCCGGGCACAGAGCTACTTGCAAATGGAGGCGAACCTTTGGGGGACAGCTAATAAATCAAATTTCAGGTGCCAGATGCCCCCAGGCTATATCTATCCAGCAATTTAAAGCATGAAGACCTTAAAAGTCATAGGCCAAATTCTGAAGGATGTTTGATGAATAAAGAGAAAATGCAAGCGAATACTAACTAAGGAAAAAAGAGTTTGGAGAAGCAGTGTTATCTGTGAATTCATCTCAGCAAAGTAAGTCAGGTGGGGTCATTTTGCTACAAATCCATTTTTGGAAAATCATCTTGAGGACCTCGGCCCCCTTTTTCTAGAGGCCTGTTGGTCTGCAGAATAACAATAGGTCAGTATCACGAAAACAGCAATGAGAACTTAAAACTAAGATCTAATGTACTGAGGAGCATGTGGGAGAAACTGGTGGGATAAGACCTCAGATTTTGTAAAGGAAGTTTAAATGCTGATGGAAAATATTGACAGGGAAAAAGCAGAGAGTACCGCAACAAAATATGTTTGAAATTCATCTCTACTCTAGGCAACTTTTCACTCCAGTAAAATTTCAAGTTTTGTTTCAATATTACTAAAACTAAATCTCTCCATAAAAAAATACTACAACATAAATAAAACAACGCTTCAGTCTGAAAGATTTTTTTCACTTTGGGTCAAATGGTCTGTTTCTGCTCCAGAATGAATAATCTTTGGTCTTCCTGTGTTGCTGGACACTGGAACAAAATCAGGGTAGCAGGACACAAGGTGAAGAGTTTTCCTAATTCTTTCCTTTTCCCCAGACCCACCAGGCAAACAAAACACTGAGATACCTGTACACCTCTCCCAGGGATGCCTGTTGGGGTTTTCAGGAGCACCTAAGGATCTATCTGCATCCTTAAGCATTTAAACAGTTTTAAATATAGCCCTAACAATGCCATGAAGCTTTCTCTAAACCAGCGTGCTTCTTGACCTAGGATATTGTCAGCTAATCCAGCTGAGAAAGAGTTGAGGTTTCCTAGCTCTTATCTGACACCATTTCCAAATGACTAGGCTTTACCTAAGCAAATAATATATGTTCAGTGTCCCCTCAAAAATATTCCCCAATATGGCTTTCTGCAAGGAAACGATACTTTATTTAACAGTTGCAGGAATCGGGTTTTTGTTGACATCTGCTTTATGAGTCATGACTGTCACGTGCCATGATAGCAAGCTGTGCCGATATCCTAATAAAAGCACACCTAATAGTCCAGGTGCAACAGGGGAGCAGAGCACATGCTCAGTGCATGCTGTATCACACGTCTGATATTACTAGAGGGTCTGTACAACCCATTAAAAGAAAATGATGAGCATCAACCAGCAGCTAAAGTAAGTAATATTATTTGCTAAATGCTCAGTCTTTGCATTCAGCTAGAGATACCAGCCAGCTAAGAGATGTGAAAGATTAGCTCAGCTACAATTATCTTCTCCTTTGAGAATAACTTTCCACCCGCTTCCTAACCCTGTTTTTTTCTGTTACCACGTTCACATAGGGCTCGTGTTCTTAAAATGGTAATGCAAATCTTTTGTCGTCCTTCAACCCCTATTTTAGGAACCTCTATTTTCCCTCTTTCCTGGGTCATTCCTAATAGCATCATCACCAGATGCTGAAGGGTCTGTTAAGCCTATGAGCAGACGGGGCTGGGCGTCACAGTGAAAGGGGCACTTCAAGGTGAACTGAGTAATGAAGACTCCTGCAAGGGAGGAGGCATATGTAGCTATGACATTGCCATGAGCCCGATCCTGACGTGGGACAATCCTGGCTGTCGCACCGGAGCAGCACAGACACCTTCCTGCCAGATTTACCGTGATGTTTCGGTGCACTGCTCACGTTGCATTCACAATACAGCAGGTGCTGGGAGAGAGAAGCAGGTTTTCTCTCCTTTGAGCTGCTTATCTTCTTTTTAATGAAGAATCAGCTACTCTGAGAAAGCCCCAGATTGCAGCGTAAACTTTACTCAGTGTACGAGGTGTAGTTCCTTCACTGTGTAAGTACCTTCTACCTAATCCTCAATCTTGTCAATATGTATTTACCCTTAATAACTTGGATCTGGGTCATCACTTTGTCTTCCATTTGTTTCAGTGTGTCCTAAGCTGCAGATCTATTTCTGTCCAAGCTCAATGCTTGGTATTCCCCCTAAGACCTGGGCAGTTTCCAGCTTCTGTCTCACAAAATAAAACAAGCTATAAACAAAGACTCTTTCCAGCCAGGCACTGTATTGTGGGCACAAAGGCTTGCCGGTATCTGAAATTTCCCACCCTTAAAAGTATGTCAAAGGTATTTTCACAGCTTCTGCCCTGTATCATTTCTCCAAAACATCAAGTCATTTTCCTTTAGGAGAACAAGGGAGAAAAAAAAAAACCACGCACACACAAAAAAACCCCAACCCTATAATGCATGTGTCAACAGGTGAGGTCTAAAAATTTCATTAGGAAAAAAAGGGGGAAGCAGTAACAGCTGCATGCGTGTTTGGAGGAAATCAGAGGGGCACTTTCCATCTGGCATGTGCTCCACAGGCAAAAGAGCTTTTATAAGACTTGGAACTCAAAGACCACTTATATTTTGGGGAGCAGGCTATTCTTGTACTGTTCATTTTAGGCAGCACAGCAACAGCTACGATTCAAAATACCCCACCATCCCGCCCCAGGAGAGTTCACACTGTAGCTAAAAAAAGAAGAAAAGTCCGGCTCCAAGTGGGAAGATGGACATGGCCAAGGTGAGGATGTCTTGGTTTTGTTTCAGCCAGAACCTGTTGTGAAATGCTGGGCCTGACCTTTCTGTCTCTGAGCTTGAGTGTTTTCCCCACTGATTTGGGACCTGACATGAAGGAAGGAATCTCTGCTTTCAACCTTTTCAACCACTGCAGAAGGAATCTACAAAAATGAACCAGTGATGCAGATAAATGCTTCCCTTCACCTCAGCTGCACCCAATCCTGGATTGTCTGGTACTCAAGTACAGAGGGTGCCTGCACCAAAAAGCAAACGGGTTTTGCTTTTCTTATATTATCAGGTTTGCCCAGGAAACGTTTTTATTCTGCTATGAAACTTTCTCAGACTTCGACAAAGCAGCTTGTCTGCAAGAAAAGGAAGTTAAGGCTTCAGAAGAGGTGCGTGCCTGCAAAAGGAGAGGGTAGGGAGCAAAGCAGGGAGCTAGGAACAGCCTTGAAGTTGAGGTAATCACCTGAAATATGGGATGATCCAAAGGTCCTTCCTCTACCATGCTTTTGTATCCTATGTAAGGCCCATAACCACAACAGATCGTGGGCTTGCCTTCTTTCTATTTTAAGAAAAAAATCCACCCTGTAAATGTTTATTGAATGATGTTTTCCTGAAACAAGTACTTTGCCACAGAAAGGACTGGTTCAAGAATTCTGCCTTATCTGACAAAGCCTAGGGGGTCACACACACACTCCCCCCCAAAAAAACACCAACAAACTCTAATATTAGATACCTGTATTAGAGCAAGCCCAGGCTACCCCAGCCATGGCCACTGCTGTGCTAAGCCCTGCTCTGATAAAGAACGAAATGCGCAGCTCCTGCTCCAAGGAGTTTATACTCTGTATAAATAAGAGATTAACAGTTGCAAAAGCACAAGGGAGCATTTCTCACTTTCAGCCGTCAGGTCTGATTTGACTCTTCAGCTCTCACATTCACTGGATTTTGCACAATAGCACTCTCATTTAAGCTTGACATCATCAGCTGGCTCAGTGTCAGCTGACCACTGCCTGAGATGGTCCTGGTTTTGATGGTGTGTCATCAGACCACAGAACAAATTGCATTGCCTCACTCAAGCCATAACCCAGCAGGACATTTAAACGTATTTTTAACTTTACTCAAGCAAATCCATGAAGCCAAAGGCATTATACTTAACTGGCCATGTTACTATCTCTGCAGTGTACTTTTGGGGGACCCAATGCATTGTTGTGGCTTGAGCTTTTCATGGGCCATAAACTTTGGTGTATGTCCAGCTGAAAGCCATAAACACTTTGTTCTTTTGGGGTCTCTGATGTGTAACCACCTATATTAGTGCCAAAGCAGACTGCCTTTTCTCCCAAGAAATTTTGGGCAAGCAAGGAATTAAAATTTGATATTTTTCTTTTCCAGGGGGGGTTTAAAAACTGAAATGCAGTCACAGTTCAACTGGAAATTGCAATTATCTATTCAGATTGACACACCAGCAGCCCTTTTCTGTAAATCAGAGAGCCGAGCAGCACTGCTGTTCCTCCTCGGTGCTGCTTCTCCAGTTCCTATGACTGATTTTGTTTTTCAGAGTATTTATCTTTCCTATGTCCTCTAAAGCAAAGATGCCCTATGGAGCTTAGACCTGTTGAATTAATTGTGCAGAGGTCAGCTCTGCTACCTCTGAGCTGTGTGAAGGGCTGCTAGCCTATAGGCAGTTCAATGTAAGGCAAGAAAAGGTAATGACGTGCCATTCAAAATAACAGGAGCACAGAAAGAAATCGGTGGAGTCAAAAGAGACTCCGTAGAACAGAAATAAAAGCTCTGGCAAGATTGCCTATTTTAAAAACAAGCAACAGAGTTGTTTCTCAATATCCGAGCTGCAAACAAGCTGATCATCCATAACAAAAAGCTAAGAGAGCAGTTCATTCCGGCAGGCTGAGTGCCTCCAGGACCTCGCTATTCTCAGGCCAAACAGGAAGACAGCAGCTAATCAAACCTGCTAACAGAGCGTTTCTCACTCACTTGTGTGTATCCTTTGTTGTTCCCCAAAAGCACGAATATACACCACATAGTCTGTTATGTAGTAAGCCGCCTGATATTTAATAGATTTGCTTTAATTCAGCTGCCCCAACAAGAGAGAAGCTACAACAAAGGAACTCAGCCAAACCGGTTACTTAAGCTCGCTGGAAAGGAGCAATGTGTACTGGGACCGTTTGTTTTTACCACTGCACGTTTGGATGGGCATTCAGGGTGGCTCTGGGGTCCGTCTGGGCCATCAGCCTGTTTTTGAAGAAAAAGCGTGAGAGAAAAGCAAGGCTACATCCATATTCCAACCACAGGCCTTCCCACCTTCCCCCAGTCTGCAGCTGGAGCACACAGACATTCTTGTCCAAACGCCAACCAGCTCACCTAAGTACGGACAGAGGAGAGAGGAAAAACGGGACAGCTTTGTGGAAGCAAGTGGTCTCAAAATGCTCCACTCTTCTTGGCTCCAGTACCAAGAGCTAGAGAGCAAGGCAACTAATGCTGGGAAGATATCAGCCTTAAAATAAAGGTGGCCAGAGTGCTCATTTTCGTTGTTGCACACACAGCTGAGGCTGGGGAGCCATTCTGGGACGCAGCGTTCCCGCTTATGGCTCCTTCCAACCTCCTCAGCTTCCATATGCTGCTTCCATACCCGGCAAAGGCAGGTGCAGAGAGGTATGGGGAGCCTGTACAAAGACATGACTTTCAAGAGAGACAGATATCTTTAATATTTTCAAACTGAACCTTGAACCTCTCAATGTTGGGATATTTGCTGATTAAAGTGCCCTTCTGGGAACCAACCCACAGGCAGATGGCAGAGAAGAGGGTTGCTCCTTGTAGGAGGTTTGGTGGATGCCACTAGCTTTTTCCATCTAGCCACAACTTTTTCCATCAGTTATTCAAATAGAGGCATGGAAATGGATTAAAATATTGGGGGGGGGGGAAGAAGACACCTCTTCTGACCTGCTGAATTTCCTAGCAAGCTTCAGAAGCAGTTACAAATGGGGCAGGTGGGAATTATGTTGTGTTTGAGTCAGTTTTTATTTGATTGTCTCATTTTGATTTTAAAATCTCCAGGCAGAAGTGAAAACTGTATGTACAGAGTCTGAGCAGACAAGTGCATCAACATATGTAAGGGGTTAGGTGTGTACATATTATAAATGTACGTGTGTGTCTCACTGGCATTTTTCCTGAAAACAATTTCCCAGTGTTTTTCTTTTCACGCTTTTAAATGTAAATGTTGAAAGTTCAGAGAACACTAATAAAATATGAATGATGAACATTCCTCACTCCCTGGTTTAAAGAATGGCCCAAGTCACAAGTAACATAAAACCACAGATTTTTCCCAGGAGTAATAGTAGAAACTTCATTACTTGAATCATTTGTAATCAGACTAGACAAAGCAGAGAAGATTGTACTCTAGGGTACAATCCTGAATCACTTCCCTCCCGCCCCGAGAACATTTCCCCAGCTGTTGGCATGCATCTTTTCTTACAGATTACTTGCCAAGACAGGTCCTTTGCTTTCCTAAACATACCATTACTAATGAACAAACTTGCAAATCACTGAAAGCTTCCAAAATATTGCATCCACTTCTATCTGAATATTCATTTATGTTCAAGACTACTGGACTAAATATTATTCACATGACTTTAATCTCAGAAATTTATTAGCAGTATGTGCTATCCTGATATTTCTTGCTAGTCAGCTTGTAGAAGTCTATTGGCAACACAGGTAGAGAAATAAAACAAAAGATCTGATCTGTAAAAGATGTTGTTTAAAGTTGTCATGGAGGCTAATGCTTAAAATCTCAACTAATGATCACAAAAATCTTCCACTTTCCCAAGGAGCTCATGCCTGAATGACATGGCAGGCAGTAAGTAGGGTTGTGATTTCTAGCTTGCATGCTCTAGTACAGCTGAAATGAACTCCAAAGAGACAGATTTTCTGATATCTCCTTGAGACCTTCCATGTCATTGCAGAAAGAAATTCTACAGCCTTTGTTACATGAACCCTGTTGACTATGAAAATTCAGTGTAGCATGAGGGTAAACATGGCTGAGGAGCATGAGTCCAAGAACTCAAAAAAAATAAGAAGAAGTAAGAAGTAAGTGTGGAATCCAGATCAGACCCAAAGGCAGGGGTCCCGCCAAGTCCCAGCAATGGTCACCCTGGCAAAATGAGACCAAGCAAGTCTCCATGCTGGTTTTGCACTGGTTCAGGAGCTCTAGATACAGAGCTCTTCCTCTTTGGAAGACAGCAGTGATTTTTGATCTGGCCTGTGGTGGTCCTGGCACCTTCAGTTTAGGAGACCCATAAAACGTGGCTAAAGAAACTTGAGTCTGCAGAGACAGAAACAAATACCAGCTAAGCCGTAAACTGGACTAGCTCTTCAGTGACAGTTCTCCAAGCGCTATAGTCCCTTAATCCCGTAGCTGGAAGTTAACACACATTTCATCTCAAGTCATGTTAAGCACGGTCATATTTTCACACGTGCTAATGTAACATTAAAAAAGGGCTTGTATCCAGAGCAAATCACTGGGCTCCCCTGGCTATCTGCACGCACCTTAACCTTCATCCTGACTTTTTCTGGTTTGCTTCTGGTGGGGTGCTGCTCCGCGCTCCCCAGCAGGTGTTCCCCACAGCCTCGGCCAGCTCCCGGCACACAATTCAAACCGCTTTGAAATCAACAGTCTTTGTTCGGTTGGTAGGAATCCGTTAATACAATAAAGCCTTAACAATTCGGAATACTACAGAGTCCCCGTGAATCGCTTTTCACACTGTTTTTGCATCCTCTGTGTATGTTTGTCTTGCTTCCCAAGGCTATTCCCAAGCTATCGCTTTCCCCTGGAGCCCTATTAGCGTCTATTCTTTGTATTTACTAACAGGAAGTATCACAGTTCTGTCCTCACCAGCTTCACTCACAGACCCTCTTAATTATTAGAAACTTTTTTTTTTTAAAAGCTTATTTGGCAAAATCTATGTTCCTCTATTCTTCCTGGCCAGCAGATTATTTCTTTCTTCCTCAAGGTGCAATCTGGTTTCCTTTTGTTGTTAAATTGCCTAATACTGATACTTTCCTGGACATTGTGGGAAAGAGTCCTGGTTGACAACTAACTTCTTTTCATTTCCATCCTGATTAGCAAGCAAATAATAAGTGGAAGCATAATTTATGGTTTGATTTAAGCCACCTCATTCACATTTGGAAGGAAATCTAGGATGACTAAATCTTGAAAGGGAAGGCAGGATAAGCAGTATTAAGAAACTGTCAGAGATTGGAATTGTATTAAATGTTCCTGTTTTATTGACATACACTTTTGGTCTCTTGCATTAACACAAGATGATACTAGAGAACTCTTTAATCTAAAGACACTAAACACAGAAAATCTGACTGTAAAGAGAAAGTTAGAGGCATCCTGCCTCTGACTGTCTCTTGAGTTGACCAGTACATTCTTTCATTAATTTCTTACCACTATTCCTCTGTTGATGGCTATTCTTTTTCTGAGGCATTGCTTTACATTTATATTCTAAACTCTTGTAGGTGATTAAAAAAAACCAACCCCCCCCAAAAAACCCCCACCAAACCCTGATCTAAACACCCCACAACCCCCCTCAAACTATAAATATATATTAACTATAACTATATAGTGTTATTCAAGTTCTTAAGAAACTTTTCCTGGATGCTCAGAGCCTGCAGTCTCCCTTTTCAGGAGCAGCTCGAGGTGTTTGGCAGATTCAACAGAGAATCCCTGTCACCCCCTCAAATTTCAAGGCTTTTGTTGACCATGTTCCGGTGCAGGTATCGCTAACCAGCCTCAGGCAAGCTCTCTCATCTCATCTCTTCCTCCCCCACCTACTCCCTGAGATGGGCTTTTCCATTCCATCCCCTTTAGACTTCAAAAAAATCAGTCAAAGCCACATCGGTCTCTACATCTTCTTCATGGAAGCTGACTGTCAGCCAAACTTCATTAACATTATTTAGCACTGCTTCTAAAAGGTGGTGCAATATTTTCCCCCTGTGAAGTGTTAAAGCAGGAAATCTCTCCTTCCTGATCTGCCCAAATCAAAACAGATTGACAGAAAAGATCCTCTACTTTCCAGCCCTTAAACATTAACTTGGCAGTTTGTGTTTGTGTCTCGGCTGTATAACTTGCAGAGAGGTCAGGACTGGATTCGATCACTGGCGTAACAGCCAGCCAGGATACAGAACCCCTTTCAAACTTATTTCTGAAACTGAAATATAAGTCTATTAACATGTCATCCTGTACTTTTTCTAGCTGCGGCCAACCTATCCTTGCATGTCTGAAAATATCAAGCAATTTCACTAACGAAATTTATCTAATTTAGTCAGAAATGTATGGGTTGTTGAATTTTTTTGTCTGCAGGTGACTATTGCATTAGATAAAACACCATGTTACACTATCATATGCCCTATTTGCAGACTGAACAGTGCCTTCTATTAACCTGCTCTCACCCTGGGCTGCACGTGAAGGTTAAGTTGCCTTGGAGCACTAGGGACCAGCCAGCCACCACCTCTCCATGCCAGATGATCTCAGGAAGGTCTCTAGCATTGCCCTAAGTTCCCTTGCCCCCCCCTCTGATCATCCTCTCTGATCCTGAACAACGTTTTTTGTCACTTGTCTCCTGAGATTCAGCCACACGAACCCTTATCTTCGCAAAATCAAAGTTCCTAGATACCTCAATAAAACAGTAATGCATGAAAATTTCAGCAAAATATCATGGGGGAAACCCCACCACCTCTCTAACAACTAGATTTTTTTGGTTTGTGCCATTAGCTAAGCCAAAGGACAGAATGTGTCAGAGGACAGATCACAAGGAAGGAATGTTCAAAGGAAAGCTTGAAGAAGGGAAAAATGCAAACCCTGCACAAATTGCATGCATGCCCTAGCAAGCAGAGCTGCACGAAGGTCTGCAGTGTGAATTGGGAGCTCATCCTGAGCACGTTCAAGGCTGCCTGAAGTCTCCTAAATTAATCATAGCCTCAGCTAAGCCTGATTTAAGAGATGTTTTTAAACTGAGTGCTACTGGATGTCTTAATTGCTCTTTCAATTAAAAGTGGAATGGAATAGTCTTTGTTTTGCTTGACATATTCCAAAGGAATTTTAATTTTGGAGAAAAATACAGATACATTTTGTACTTTTTCTTTTTCCTACATCTCAAAAAGGAGAGAAGAAAAAGAAAAACATCCAAAAAAATTAGATTGGAAAAACTTTGGATTCTTCAACATTTAACCAAGTCAAACTCACAGCAATCATTCAAATCCCACTTTTCAGATCAGAACAAAAAGCTCTAATGCTATAAAGCTACACGGATAGACATGTGAAAGGAAAGCGAAAACCGAAAGCAGAAGCTGTGCTTTTGGCACGCTGCGGCGCAGCCCTGCCTCAGCACGTGGTGCCGCTCTCGGTGCGATGCCTTCCCACCCAGCCCCGGGCACACAGGGGCTGTGGCTGCTGAACCATGTCGTGCACTGGTGAGCCCAGAGAGGAAAGCGGCGGGGGAGTCTGAAGAGGACGTTCTGCAGAGGATCATTTGCTGAGCAGCATCAAAGGAAGGTGGTGGAAAGGAGAGAGCCTGGAAAGCACAGTGTGCGAGCAGCGAGCTAGAGCTTCAGGGAACTGCTGTGGGAGCCATTTCTGTGGGAGAATGTGACACCTGAATACCTGGATTATCTGCAGTTTATCCACAGTTTCTCCTTGCTTTTCATTTGTCTTAGATGGGGGGATGCCGTTGGGTTTGTCCTAGTAAAGCACTGTTCCTAGTGAACACACCTAATGAATCTCCCAGCATTTAGACAAGAAGATAACACTTGATTACCAGTTTCTGTGCTGCAAGTTTCTGCAGTGATTATTTGTGGATCTTTTCCTTATATCTATCATAATGACAAATGCTGGTCTTTCCCAGGTGCGTAATCATTTAAGCCCAGCTTGTTTCAGAGTCCGCAGTCTATTTTCACAGTTGAAGCCCCAGGTGGATAAATCTCCTGTTCTGCCGCTCCATTCTACATGACAAGACACTGACAGTTATGAAAATGCACAGGTAAGGGGGTATGACCTTATGGCAGCATTTTAGAACCTAACATCAGGCACATACAAGCACCATGTGTAGAAGAGCTGTAATAATAACTCTCTCAGAGCTACACAATCCCTAGTTAATATTAGCTATCTCACTCTATTGTACAAATACCCAAAACCAGGGTCTAGCAGGTGAGTGTAAAGGATAGGCAGTCCCTGGGCCCCCAAAAGGAGGAAGGTTCATCAGAACGCTAAAGGGCCCTAAACCTCCAAAAACTTCTCTTCTGAGGCCAGTTCCTTAGCAGGTGTAAACTGACAAAATATCCTTATGTATAAAAATACACCCAGGGAAGTAAAACACAGAACAATCTGACCTCTGACAGAACTGTTATAAATAGGATATTTGAGAAGTTTTCCATAGAGCCCTTTAACCCTTGAACTGCAAACATTTTCCATCCATCCCTCTAGCCAACTACTGTGTGTTGGTGGGCACACACGTGTGCATACGTGCACATACACACACATATTTCTACACCTTGGGACTGTGGAGTATGTATAGTTATTAATAACTCTTACCTGATCACCCTGCAGCTGAAGACAGCAGCTTGTTAAATGGCCTGTTTGCTTTTTGCAAAACTCATTTGTGCTAATTCAAGGAGGCCAATGTGCTCGTGAGTAAGATCTGGGGACCCGCAAGTTGCTTTACAGCTCCGTGGCTATTGAGCAGATATAAGGCATAGGGAGCCAAGAGGGGAAAGGTACAAGGGATGCTCGGATTTGGTCCTGGATCAGAATTTAATGCCTTTGGGCTGTTTGCTTGATTTAGTATTTTGCAGTGATCAGTCACAACAGCATCACTATGGGCCTCAGCTTCACTGCAGACCAGCACGTTGACCTCACCAACACCTCTCCCGGTTCGTGCCTACGCGCCTCAGAGTTACACAACGCAGCAGAGCCCTGCAGCGGACGGCTTCAACGAAACCACACCGCATCCCGACAGAGAGCCTAGACCCCGAGGATCAAGTTTATACGAACAGCAACAACTAACCATTAAGTGTCAGATCCACACAAGAGGACTGATGAGCAAGGCATGGGGTGCCGGCTTGCTTCCCTGAACCACCTATGCAGCGTGTTTCAAGCTCTGGGTTCGAGAGTGCTCAAGCACAGGCCTGGGAACTGCTGGCAGCGTTCAGTCATGAGCTCCAGATGAGTACTGTGACAGCAGGACAGCAGAGGCATGCCCTAAAACAAAAATACATGTCCCAGCACACTGAGGAACATGCCTTTGAGTGCTGAGAAGCTCCCACCACTTTCCAAAGCCCATTTAGACCCTTTAGTACCTGTAAAGTTTAGAGGCAAAGTCCAGCCTCCTCTTCTCACAAATTAATTGCAACGTGCTGCGCCTTCCCCTCCTGCCTGAGGGATGCACCAACAGGAAGGTCACATCCAAAACACAGGGGCACCCTAAAACACTTTTTCATCTGCCTTAAATACAGCCAAGGTACACAGAAGTACCCTCAAGAGGTGGCAGATGAGTCACTGCTGGAGCGATGGGCAGGGGCTGGAGGACTCTCATTGCCTGGGTGGAGTGGTGAACAGGTGAGCAGTATTTATCCAGGTGGGGATAGACCAATTCAACAGAATGAAATAATAAAATGGCTGATTTGCTGTGCCTTGGCAACTAGAAATGAGCTCTCCCTCTCCCTATTTGTTTGTGGGTTGCACAGGTGTTTGTTAAAAGATATGTGTATTTAAATTAATGGCTATGTCTTACAAATAACAAAATTATCACCAAATGCAGGGCAAATATAAGCAATATATCTCCCTGAAATGTAACAAGAATCTTTTGTTCTAATCCTGGGCTTTTCTGATCATTTGATACTGGGGAAATTCATCACAACCAGGCCTGAGGCTACATGTAATGCCTTTAGGAAATTTCATCCCTTTCTACGAGGCTGGAGAACAACCTGGCACCATTTCTCAAGGACAACAAAAAAAGGGAAAACTGAAAAACTTTTTATTAAGCAAGTGTTGAATGAATCAACTTAGGAGAGATATTAGGATCTTTGGCAGACAAAGCAATGGAGTTCTTAACTGTGTTTGTGGTGCCTTTGTGCTTTACAGATGGGATATTAGTCAAGACAGTGACTTGGCTGTGGACAGAGACATGAAATCAGTCTGGTTTCACCATTAAGGTTTTTTCACCACTTTTGACGTAAAACTCAACCTGAAATTCTTGCCAGCCCTGCATGTACACTCATTTCACAGCTTTGACATCATTCTAGTTAGCTTTATTTGGGCAAAGCCAAATTTTAAACCAAAACACAAGTAAGGAGAAAAATGTAAGAAAATAAAACTTTCTCAAATTTTTGAATTATGTGTTAAGTACCCTCGTGTACTTCTCTGGGCAGCTGCAGTCTGCTTTTAAATGCCAGTCCCAGAGCTGGGACCACTTGTCCCACTGATTTTTATCTCAGCTAGATTATTTCCCCTTTATCTGGATGGTCATTACTTATAATGCTATTTACACGCTTTGGGCCAGTCTAACCCTACAATAAATTTGTTAAGCTTCATTGGCAACCAGCTATAAGCAGAAGTCTGAAGCTGATGTACTGCTACGGCCTTTGGGAGGCTGCTACCGGAGTCCTGACGATTACATTTTTAGACCACATTTTGCCTCCTACAAAACCAGCAGTTTTCTGGGGAAACATCTCTCTCCCTCTATTTAGTGTCTGAAGAAATAACTGTGCTCTTAACTTAGGCACCTCCAATGGCAGTCTAAAACAGGGTGGAATGAATCCAAGCCTCACTGGTAAGTGGTCACATGGAGGCTTGCTTTTGCTTTTTAAGGCTAGGATTTACAAAGCACCTAAAATAATAAGGTGCCCCACAAACCATCTAAGCCCTAAGGGGCTTTTTTGAAAATCCTAAGATAATTTCATCTCCTGATAAGTGTCCAAATGTTTGGATCCCTACTGAAACCTTCCTCTGGAGTATCTGAACCGTAAGGTAGCAGCATTTGTATTCCCACTCCCCATGCATTTCCATGGGTGTCATTAATATATGGCAAGAATGCAAGTACTAGGAAAATATGTTCAGAGTCCCTGGCCGATTCTTCCAAGATGGTGCTGTTGTAGGAAAAAGGATTACATGAGTTAAAAGTGCACAGAGCTCAGCAGTCATTAAGTGCTACAACTGCTCCCAGCAAAAATACTTTTTGCAGCTGCACTTTGGAGAAATGTTTCACGTGTTTTCGGTTGTTTGGTTTCTTGTATAGATTATAGGAATGTAGATATTCCTCGGCAGGCATCTCTCTCCACCTGCCATTTGGCAGGCACGACCCAAGGTGGGTGGATGGATGGATTTTGTTTAAATTATCAGGTCTGTCAGCCTTTGGGGAAAATGCAAAAGAGACATTGAGCTCAGCATAAATGTAGAGTAATCAAAAGGGGATAGACACATTATTTACTCTGCTATAAAGTGCACTTCTGGTAGCTGTGCTGCCAACGTTCGGATACGTGTGATGTTCCTGGGGCTTCCCAGGCTCTGATGAAAGCCCTCTGCAGTTTCCTGCTGTATGTCCACCCAGCTCTGCAAAAGTCCTACTTTTTAAACCCAGGCATCACTGAAACTGAGAGGGTAACCTGGCAGTTTTGAAGAGAGAGGCACTGTTAAAGCTGCAGCCTTCAGTGCTATCCTGGTCAGGTACAGCCTGACAGAAAATACAATGAAGCTGCTTCGCCATAGCAACTGTACGTGCAGCTGCGGGCTCTGACTTGGGATGAGCTTTCCCTGCCTAAATTCTTCTGCTGTTCCCTCCCATGAGGGTCGGGGAAAGGCGTCCTCCTAAAACTCAATCTTCTACCATTGCTTGGAAATGCATCTGGTTTGAAAATTCACTTTTCGTGAATTTTCCTGAAACATTTGTGAACTTCATTGCCACAGACTGAGATTCAAGGGCCTTTGCAAACCCAAACAGAAGAAAAGATTATTATAATGGCATTTTAATCTATTTTAAATGGTTCCTTAGAGCTTAAGTCAAAGCCAACCTTTTGGTCACAATGTTGTTATCATATTTTACCTTTATCTTGAACAAATAAATAACATCCTGTCTCATTCTGAAGCAGTGAAAGTAGGGAGAGTCCATCCTTTTTCTCAGTCATTTGTTTTAATAACTGAACACCAATTCTTCAGTCAAGACACCTGTCTGCCTGGCCATATCCC
This sequence comes from Phalacrocorax carbo, assembly GCF_963921805.1. Classification (NCBI taxonomy): domain Eukaryota; kingdom Metazoa; phylum Chordata; class Aves; order Suliformes; family Phalacrocoracidae; genus Phalacrocorax; species Phalacrocorax carbo. Next base: position 7,351,739 of record NC_087528.1, read on the forward strand.
TCCTGTGCTACAGGGTACAGTGCAGAGGGCCTCAAAACTCACATCTTGAGCCAGTAATGCTAGAAAGCAACCCAGAGCAGGGCAGAACAAGGTCCATTCCAGCAGCAACGGTCTGCAGAATCCCCAAAGCCGAGTCTAATTTTGCAGCTTTCCACTTTGCCTAGCTTTCATAAATAATAACCATCATTTGTTCATCTCTGAGCAGAAAAGTGCTCCATAAATCCCAGTTCTCTCCCACTCCAAGATGGCAGCTGTCTTTTAACTGGCTGTTGAGGTCACGGTGCCTGCAAACCTCCCTTTAATCTTTCTGACTGCAGGTCAGGCCATTGTTGCTAGGCTCTGCAATAGGCTCAGCCTATTGCTTTCACTACCCACTCGTCCAATATTGTCTTAGCAGTATCCTTTTCTAAGCAAACACCAATCTGTAACGCCTTTATATGCAGCAGAGATTAAACAGAATCAATAGCATTAAGTCTCTGTACAGAGCTTCTAATTTATCCAACTAATGTTCAGCAAACAATAGTCTACTGGCTTTTTTTTTTTTTTTTGGCTGGCTGACTTCCCCTAAACTTGGAAAAAAATATGTAAATGAAGTAACAGCAATAAGATAAAAAGTTAAACTATGTGGACATACAGAAAAAAGTATATCTATGCCCTCTTGGAGTGATAAAAGGTGTGGAGACCAGGGACATTCATAGGACAGCCGGACAGCAGATACAGCTAATTCAGGGGGCATCTCTTTTATATTAAAGGTAAGAATAGGAATTTATGCTCATGGTCAGTTGAAGAATATTTTAAACTCTACCATCACAACCAGAGACTTCTCCGTGCTATATGGGTCTTTCATAACGTGTAAAAGAAGAGACTGGTTATTACAAATGACCATCTCTATTGCTGCAACACTGAGGATACAGAGTCAGAGATCTGGACCTGATGACAGGAGGTATTTCAGAGGAAAAGAAAAAAGCGGCTGCTGCCCTGCACCATTTCTCTATAAGACAGGAGACAGCAATTGTTTGCAAAGAGAAAATGACGGGGAGCGCAGGCAAGGACCGAGCCAACTTGTCAGCCTAAGGCAGAAATAGAGGTCTGGCCCTGCAGGCCAAGATGAGCCTCAAAGACAAAACCAAAGAGCTCATGTTTGCAGCGTGAAGTCACGGAAAGGGGTGCAAAAGGAGAAATGACACAAGGAGCCTTGCAGGTCTGGAAAAAGTCCTCTTTGCTGCAGCGCGCTCGGTACATCTGGTTAAGCCAGATATTTCCTGCTGAGCTACAAACGTCACTGTTCCTCCTCCTGCCACAACTGCTCAGGAGGAGAAAATACAAGACCCACTGCATTCGTGACTGCCAACATCCACGCTCTTGAACTGGGTATGACCTTTGTGCGGGAATGGTTGCCAAGTGACAATCTTACGCACTAAGATTTGTTTTAGCAACATCGTAATAAAGGTTTTGCTCAACAGTTTTTGAAACGTAAGTTTAAAACTAAAGGCAAATATGAGCTCTTGATTGAAGAAGATAATACCGGGGAAAAAGCAAAAAGCACACATTTGGTGTGTGAAGAAAATATATATTAAAGTGACCATTTATGAGATGATATTTTATAAGTCTCCTTTCATTTGTAATAATTCATTATGATTTTTCTTTAACTGCATATACTACATTAAATCCAGAGAGAAAAAAACCCAACAGCAAAAGCAAAACCTCATTAAAAGGTGTCTGCTTTCAAAAGCAAAAAAAAAAATGGAAATTACAGTCAGAGAATCTGAAGAAGCTTGTGCTAGAGCAGGTCAGGCTGTCCCCTTGAGAAGGACGCCAGCTTATTGCATATCATTGAAAACTTCAAGGGAAAGCCAATGAACACAGTTTCAAGCGTAGCTGGGCTAAAAAAAAAACCACTTTAAAAACCTTCCCCAAAAGCTAAGGATAGAAGTCGAATTGAAGGAATACCCAAGTGAGACTCTTAAAGAGGTTTCCAGTCTTACTGACAACGGTAACAGTGAGGATGTGTGCGAGAAACTCGTTCCTATCCTGTTTTTCCTGATCATTCAAACCTCTGCCTGTCTGGAGCAAGCCGCTCAATACTCCAAACCTCTTCTGCAACAACATTTGTACCGGTGCCACAGTGAAGAGACGCTATTGTGAAAACTGTGGATGCACTCATCTTCCTTTGTTCCAAGCTGGAGTACTGCAGGGTCCAGAAAACACATCAGGTCATCAAATCAGCACAGTAAATCTTCCCTTTTACTTAGAAAGACAAAAATAATCTTGACTTTTTAATGAGCTCACACAACACCAAAAGACATTTCAGACTCAGGAAAGTATCTCATTTCTGCTGGCGAAATGCAACACAGCAGAAGTTGGACTGGGCTGAACTTGGATGGGCTCTATTACTACATGCTGAATCCAACTCCATCACAAAGAGGGAGCATCTAAAGTCACAGATATTTGGTAGCAACACCCTACATCCAGCTCTCTCTGAATTCAGCTGGTGCAGAGGCACTGGTGCGTTTGATGCCAGCCATAACATTAAGCGCAGAAGGAGAATTACTTCTGTAGAAATAGAGGATGGACCTCCTGTGCGAGAGACCCCAGCTGCCACGGAAAGCATGTAATCTCTTTCCATGATCTTAATTTTAAAAATTGGCCTGATTTTTTTTCATGTGTCCTCACTATTCCTACTGGAAGGGATTTCCAGCGCCTGTCTATTTATACCCATTTCTTCTTGTGCCAACATTGTCTCTTTGCTTAAATAACTTTCCTCTGCCTGCTGCTTGCCTCCTTGATGCACTCATAGGCAGCTGTCAGATCTCCTCTTAGCCTTCTCTCCTTAGGCAAAACAAGTCAATCCTATTTAATAACCTCTGAGAAAGAGTCCCCATTCCCTGGATTCTTCCTATCCTTTCCTACAATGATCTCCTCTTTCTGGATGTGGCGATGAGGGTCCTCCACAGCCCTTCCTCTGGAAGTTTCCCATCCAACACACATTAGGGTCGTATCATGATCTGAGGACTCGGAGGAAAGGTCAATGATTCTTTCTTTGCTTTCACCCCTGCCAGTAACAAAACAATCACTGCGTAATAATGCAGCAGTTAATCACATCCATTGTGTCATGCACAGACTTATGAGAAAACACTGTGTATCATATGGCAGCATCTTACTACATTAAGTTTTGCAGCTGTTCTGTTTTCTCATTTACAGCAGCAAATGAGGACAGGGCTTTTTCTTCTACAATTTTAAGGCCCAGTTAGAGGTTCAAAAATGAGCAAATCTATATACCTATTTGTCAGACAAAGAAGAATATAGATAGGTAAAGAGAACAGCTTCTCCTTCATAGCTTAGTAAAAGCAATTAATTCCTTTTACTATCATCGTTACTGCCTCTCTCTTTTTCTTCAACATCATATCTATTCAGGGCAAAGCATACTGCACAGGCAGATGAAAGATCCGTTTCTCCTTGAAGCAAAGTCAGAGGTAAAACTCCCATTGACTTTATGTTGTAGCAAGGAGCAGCTTAGGGCTCTGCTTTTTGTAGCATGGAAAAAATCCGCTGGAATAAAACGCATTTTGGTGATAACCCAGTTTAATAGAACATCCTTATCCGAGACAGAAAAAATGAGGAAAAGATGCAGATAGAAGCTAGCTGCAGAAAAAGAGTAGGAGTCGATAGCCCAGAAAATGCAGCTGAACATTCTTGCTGAGGAGCAAGATTGTCCAAGGTCCTAACAGCAAAGCACTGTGCAGACCTCTATTTGCCCACTCATCATTTACACATCCATAGTTGCTCTTTGCCACTAATGAGCACACGTAGTATTTTCCTAAAAAAAGGATGATTTACACACTGTCTTTGGCATACACCTTCCCACAAAAATCCTGACACGTATATCATGAAAAGCCCCCTTTGCAAACATAAGAAAGTGCAGGAATAACAAGGTCTGACCAGCTAAAAAAGAAAGTATGTTAGGATTAACAAATACCTGGCTTATGTCAGAACCTGTTCAAGATAAGAGGAAATATTTTTTAATGAAATCTAAGTACGGCCCTTGCAGAAGTGGAAAGAATGTAACAGGAAGATATTTTCAATTCCCGCTTGGCTACACGAAAGAGATTTATGCAGCCAGGTTGGTTTTGGTTTTGTTTTTTTTTTTTTTAATTTCTTTTTTTTCCAATTCCCCCTTCCCCCCTCTGCTATGTTTCCTTGGGGAGTGGAAGCACAAGTGCCCTCTGCTTCGGCCACTGCAGGCTCAGGAGCAAACCCAGCTCAATGTCTGTTCAAGGCTGCGTAACATGTAACGGCAAAAGGAAGTCTGCAACTCAATGACTAATTCTTCTGCTGATTTGGAATTTCTGATACCGCACGAGTGGCAGCAACAATAGAATTCCGTGCACATGGGCTTGCTTTTTTCCCCGAAACCAACCTCACTTGTCCTTCTCACTTGAACATGTGCTAGAATCAGAAAAAATTGAGATTTCATGTTGTTTTGTTTGATTTCTGTTACTTACGTGCCTCATTGTGGGTGGCGTTTCCCTCCCCCCTTTCCTTTTTCTTCTCCAGTGCAGGAATAAGTTATTTACGAGAGAGAGGCAAAGGAGAACATAACCTATAAGAGGGCTTGTTTGGCCCGAATGCCATGTTTTGATAAGCACCCTATGTGAAAGAGAAATAAGGTTAAGTCTTGAACTGGAGTGAACTATTTTTGAACCTACGAGCAGGACAGTAAAACACTGGTGCTTGGTGGAAATGAGGTTAAGGTTCTCAATCAGTTTGATTTAACTTTGAAAAAAGGTTTGCTCCCTCCAAAGAAAGGGCTCACTAGCTAAAGCACACCTCCACCTCTTGACGGTTAAGAAGTCTAACATGAAATATCAGCTTGTACTTAAAATCCCTGCAAATGTTTTGGGTGGGAAAATTCTGTGGAAATTTGGGTTGAGTTGGGTTACATTTTTTCCTTACAATGACTTTAGTACAATCCAAATTTCCAGACCAAACAGCATTTTTTCCCCCCCCGAAGATTTTTCATCATACGGTGACAATTTGCAATGTGTTATTTCAATTAATTGTCAACTATTTCCAGATCTCTGACCATATTACTGTATATAAAACCGTCACTGCTAGTCAATTTGCTTTTCTTTCCTCTCATTTATTTTCCAAGACAAGAGCTTTTGGGTGACCATCTGCTTCTCATTTCAAACCTGTCTATTTTTGTTAATACCTGATGTCTTATGCAAAAGCTCAATTAGAGATTGATAACCAGCTTTTTGTTTTGACATAGGTCCCCTATTCTAACCAACAATGCTTTACAATTCTAAGTTACTTTTCTGTTGCAGATTTTTTCAAGTACTACTTTAAATTCTGTTTTAGACCCACATTTGGCAACCATTTCCAAGTACGCTTGGCTTTCTGCATTTGAGTTACCTTACAAAATGGAATAGAGACATTTGTGTGCTAAAATATAAGCATTTGTGGAACTGGAGCCTTAAGAATTGTAAAGCTAGGGCTCCGTCTGCTCTTCCCTACTGGTTTCCATACAAAGCCTACTCAGTTTTCAGACCAAAATAGTTTTATTTGTCTAACAACCACTGCTGCTATATCATTGTTAGGATCAAGCTGGGTCCTTTCCACTCTTTTACCTCTAATGCAGCTGCTGTCAGGTGAAAACTTTCAGGCAGACTGCCAAATACCACCCTCAGCAAATCTTAAAAGTGATGTTTATTCTCTTAACTGTAATGACTTCTCGTCCCTGTTGGTAGGATAAAGCAGCTTTAAACACATCCCAGAAGTCATCCCTTAAGTGGTGATATCTTAAAGAAGCCTTGAAAGTAGAATGGGAAGAAATAACCAACAGACAGGAAAGAGTGTCTACTACCATAATACTCTGCTTCCCCAGCCCCATTCAGAGCTACGCAGGGAGCAGCATATATGTGGGTACAAGTACACAAAACTCTGGTGCTGCTTAAAATGAGCTTTGCTTCCAGATCCATTTTCCCGTCTGTAAAAGATTTGGTCTTGGTTTTGCCTCACCTCATTTTTGTGACCAAGGTGTGATTCTTGCGTTAGGAACATGGCCATTTTAGGGTTTCAGGTAGATGGAGAGACATAAGCTTCCCTGGAGGATGATTCAGTCTGCCTAAAACGTTAATTGCTCACTTTATCCCTCTCCTTCTTCTATCTTAACAGACAGACACCAATATCTAATATTAGGGAGGATGAACTTTAGCCAGGAACTGCCCACTCTTCAGGTGGGAAGGTGCTTTCAACTCCTCTTTAACTGTTAGCAAAGCCAGTTGATTATACTTTATTTTTCCCATCTACGCTAGACAGAACATCATATGTAAGCAAAATCCTCAGCTTTTTTATTTTTTCCCCTGTTTTCCTTACACTGTTCATGTTTTTCTTGTAAAGCCTGTCACCAATGGCTAGTTTCTTTCTCTCTGTAATGGAAATTTTGGGAATGATTGTTTAAGAAAAACCCAAATGCTAAATCATTAAGCAATAATTCTGAGATATTATCTTACTGAGTAATAAGCAATTTTATAGCAGATTTTTCAACAGAATATATTTCACTTAGAAAACCATCATTTTTTCTCCCTTAGGTTATAAGGTGCTTAAATCATTTTTTGAAGGGAGGAGGAAACAGCTGTGGCTAAAGCATGCTTTTTCCATCTGTCAATTTTTCTTTATTTTCTTTTGTTGTGCATGCAGCACTCAGAGTGAAAGCATTAGCAGCAATGCCAATATTGGAAAGTTAAAGAATGTAAACTTGAACTTGGATGATTTTGGTCAAGGTCCGAGAGTAGGGTTTCTTTTTTTCCCATGTTCTTTGGCTGTGCTGGAGGTCACGGTCGCGCTTTCAGCATCAGTGTGAAGAGGCAGGTGCTGGGATGGGCTAACCGCTGCCGTACCCATCCACCCCTTCAGCCTGACTTTTCACACAGCTATGGGTAATTCTCTCACCTGCTTTCATTTAATGAAAGGAGCCACCCGGCCTCAACTTTTAAATCCACCAAAAGGAAGGACAAGCACTAGAGCCTGATGCTGGAGCTGGTTTAAACTCCAATGTCTAGTTTATGTGGATTGCTTTAGGCAGAGACTATTGAAAATAAAAAGTTTAGAGGGACACAAGCAAAATAGGCTGATGATCCGCCTTTGGTTGACTTACACCCAAAGTCTTCTCTGCTTATTTAAATGTGAGTTTTCCTAAATTGTTCCTTTGAATACATGATTTTCCTAACCCATCATCTTCCATTCCCAACTTCTTTTGTGCTCAGTAACAATCCTCAGCTCCATTTTCAGGAATTACCATTTATGGATTGGATCCATAATCTGTTGCCGATGAAAATGCCTAATTCAATATTCTTCAGAGGAAGCCTCGGAATGCCCAATAACAAAAACGTGTGGAAAACCAGCTTGGAGATATACCATCTATATCATCATCAATTATACTGCTTTAAGTGACAATTTCCAACAGGTAGCAATTCAAATTCATAATATTCAGGAAAATATTGCTATCCTAAGCCTAGTCCTCATTCCATAGTAGAAGAGTAAAATATAAATGTGACAATATGGAGACAGCTTTCCATCAGGGTCAAGTATGGGTGAACATTTCTAGAGGTTTTGATTTAATTTTTCCCCCTAATTTCCTCTGTCCCTACTAAGAAACAGAACTAATGAATTCAGAACTTTAACACAAAGACAAGTTCTGCTCTCTTCTGCTGGGCCGAGAAGGGTTATGAGCTACAGAGCAGCTAGGTGAAACTCCACACAATAAAAAGCGATGATTATTCGGAGGAAAAAAAGGAGCATATAGTTCCACAGTTATTGTTCACTTTTGTGCCAGCTGAAACCAGATTGGCATCTATCCCAAAAAAGCTAGCACATATTTTGATTGTGATTTTCATTTTCTTCTTCCTTTAAAAAACTACCCCCGTAAAGTCAGCCAGGATTTAAACAAATACATCTATAGCATGATAATACTGCCATTAAAAAAATAATTAGGAACACAGCCTGAAATAACTATCTAAAGACACTTAAAAACGTAAATCAGCCCAAGTATTTGAATAATAGTAAGGTGATGATGGAGACAATGTGAGGTGGTCTTGCTTGAGAACCAAGAGGTTTGTTTTGATAGAAAGAGCATCAAACAGAGCAGAGCAAGCTCTGTGTGCTCCGCTGCATTCTCAGGCCAATCCATCTCTAAGAAAACTGTCAGAAAGGGCAAATGTGCAATATAATTCTTCCCACTAGTTATGTTGTTTTGTGGGAGCAGAGCAGCTTTTAACTGACAAAGACAGATCTAATCTCTGAAATCCAGGCCTCTCATCTATTTTTTTCATGAAAAACACAGATTTTCTATTAAACTTTTTTTTTTTTGCTTTGAAGCTATTTGAATGTTATTATTTCACAGAGACTTACATCTCCCCTGTAGATCCCTACAGACTTTTTATTGATAGAGATAAATATTGTCTCACGTTCCTTTTTATCATTTGCCGTCAAACATGGCAAAGAACTTGACTCCACCATGCATTACAAAGGGAGTTTTTCAGTGGGTTTGGATTTAGTTCTCAGTTTCTGTCTTTACTGAACCATTTAGGTCTTTTCCACATACATTTCCCAGACCCACAGGAACTCAGTGTGTGCTGCTGTGCCTCTTCTGCTGGAAGGCCAAGGAAAACCTACATTAGGAGTGAGCCCAGAAGAGAAATTGTTGCAGTCTGGGGAAGATACTAATAAGAATTGAACCCACAGGCACTCTCATCCCGTTGCACCTCTCTGCTGCACTGCTCACTCCTCCATCCCAAATGCTTCTCCTTGCTGGAGATCCCAGATTCAGTAAGAAAGCAGCCAGTGACTTTCCCATCCTCTGCAAGGGGGTGCTGAGCCCCTGCGCGGCCATGCACCATCAGCGGCCATGCTCCAGCCAGCAGCAAGTCTAAGACTGCCTTCTCAATCCACAATTTGTTTCACAGCCCATTCGTTTGCGGCCCATGAGCTCCAAGCAAAGGTCTCCAGTTCCATCGCTGTGTCACTCAGAGGGAGGAGAGCCCAAATAAAGGACCCCAGGATTTCAGCCCATCGTTTTCAACCAGTACAGCTCGGCACTGCACAGAGCCGGACTCCTGTTCAGTCCTCGCAGGTTGCCAGCCCTAGCGCCGGTCACTGCGATACAAGGCTTTCCTCTCATCAGGTTCTCTGATTCAGCACAGAGAAGGTCGTACAAACCTTCCTCCGTGCCGAGTCACAACCTGTTCCTCGTTCTCACAGCAGGAGCTGTGTCTAAGGCAGGACGCTCCTACACAAAACACACAGGACTCAGGGAACATGAATGAGTCACAGCTGTAATTTTTTTTATAGCCTGCATTAATAGATGTTAATAATAGCTTTTCCAAAAACCTATTACAAATACTAAGTTATTTAATGATATCGTTTCTTTACCCTATTACTATGCCTTACTAGTTACTGTAACAATTGGATAGGAAGTTCAAAACCAGAAAATTAGTTACTGTCCACTTTATGCCTGGGAAATCTTACCTTTGCTCTTATGTATATTCACCAAGATCAAATAAAGCTCTGAAGAGTCTCTTTTTTTTTTTTTTTTTTTGGAAAATAGCACATTAGTAATGCTATTGACATTGGCTCTGAAAACTTTATCTTCATCAGGAACAGGGAAAGCTGTTGCTTTTTCTATCATCAGAAAGGTGGGGAAGTCAGGAGAGATAAGACAAGGCATATTTGGCAATGCACGGTATTACCCCAGATCAATATTTTTCAGACAAAATGTTTTCCTAGTTGAAAATGGGCTGCTTTTGCAAATACAATTGAGCACATGGAAACAGACTTCTGGAACTTTTTCATGTTTTGCACGTTAAGTTTTAATGCACTAAAAATTATTGGTTTTGATAAGAAAACCCTCTTTTTCAAATCTATCTTTGCTTACAAGTTTTATATGTTTGATTAGAAGCATGACCTATTTGAAGTGTTTTGTTTTCAACTTGCAAATCACAACTACTTTAAAAAATTCAGGATTTTTCCCTCTTTGAAGACACTATCTTGTTCACGGACTTTCAAAATGCATGGAAGTATGCTGTGAGAGAAAAGCCAGGAAAACTAGCACAGAAAATGATTGAATGATAGGGCCGGCAATAGCCAGAGACAGCCATGGATGGGGGTCCCACTCGTCCAAAAGTGCATATTTGTATCTAATAAGGATAAGGTTTCTTGGCCTAAAAACCAACATCCTTAAACCAAGGTTTAAGAGTTGCAAAGTTGTAAAAAACCTGAAAATGCGTCTTTGAATGGAAAGGTTTAGTCAGCTTCAGAAACAATTTTCACTCGTAACGCATGGAAAATTGCTAATCTTACCAAGTTTGTCACCAAACCAGTGCTAAAGTCTGAATGGAAAAAGTTTTGCAGTCATTTCTGTGAAATGTCATGTAATTCAGAAGAAAAAGAGAAAAACAAGAGAGCGTGTTTGTTTGGTTTTTTTTTTGTTTTTTTTTTTTTCTCTCATACTCTGGTAGTTAGACTTTGTTTCACGCAATCAGGAGTCTGGACTCCATCGACCCCTCTCAGGAAAATCCTTCAGGTACCAGGAAAACGTCACTGATGGGGAAAGAGCCTTGAGAGGATACCCCGCGTGACCCTGGAGCCAGGTTCCCTAGCTCTAGAGATTATTATTTCCTGCACATAAAATTAGGAATTAAAAGTAGTAATTGCCATAGTTCCTCTTCTTCACACATCTGAATGAACATGGTAAGTACATTTTATACTAATCCGATTAACAGATTGTTTTCTCTTTTTTATCTCAAAAAAAAAAAAATGCTTTGCAGCCCATTGTTTTGCTAGTTAACAATTCTATGCTGTTACTTTGGGGCCAAATGCAAATATAAAACAGATCATTTCCACTTAACCGATTTCTTAAAAAAAAAAAGCTTACTGCCTACATAACAAACTTCAATATTAATACATCATGCAGACAGCCAGAATAAAAAAGAGCAAAGCAAGGATCCCACATCACAGAAACGTAACTAATGCAGAGACAGAGTAAATACCAATGTCAAAGGAAATTCATTAGTTAATCTTATCTAAAAAGCATATCTAAATGTGTCAGGTGATAAAAAGCTAGACCAGCTCAAACCGGCTCTCTTGAAGATGCCTGCCTATTTGAGCCACGGAAAGAATGAAAACACACATACTGTATTACATATCGCTCAGTCCTTGCTCAGCGCATGTTAAACAGCAGAAGCAACAATTTGGAGATGATCGAAGTCTTACCAAGCACCTCATTACTGAAACAATAAAACGTGCTATAGATCCTACTCCTCCTGCCCCGTGTTTTCAGCTGGGTGAAAAGTATCCCACATAGGGGCTCCTTAGAGTAAGAAATACTATGAAGTACTTCAATATTAAATATATACGCTATGGCCTTACTGCTGCTCTCATTGCAAGCCGCCAGTGCTGCATGTTTTTCTTCTTCAGCTCACGGGCTAGGACAGGAGAGCTGTGCCTGGTGTCGGGGAGCAGCCCCAGCCACGGGCGCCTGCAGGAGCCCGCTCCTCTCTCGGCTGTGGCAGCACGTACTGCAGGATGTACCCGGCGACCATCTACAAAGGGTGGACAGAGTCATGGCTCTGGTGCGAAGAACAGCACAAGCTGTTGGATGAGAGGCAGCGAAGGAGAGCTGCAAATGCTCTGAAGCTTCGGAGTTCTCTGGGAGCCACACAGAACACTAAGGGAATAACACCTTCCCTTGCGACTATTTTTCTTTAATCAAGAACGTCACCTTTCTGACTGGCTTAAAGAAGGAACGAAAACAAATTTACGTTTCCTATTTAAGTTCTTGTAATCTTCCTGGATGTTTCCTTCTTGTTTCACCTTTTGTAACCATCTCACTACAATGCATTAAGAGCCTGACAGTTTATCAGAAATACTGTTTCTCACTGTTGGGTACCTACTGTATCCCTAACGAAGACAAAAAGAAAAAGCCCCTTACAAATTCTTGAGTTCATAGACAGAACAGCTGTGCATCTTTATTACAAATATGCTGCATTCTGGTTTTGCTTGTTAGCCAGCAGACAGGAAAGTTTTATTTTTAGGCAGATGTGAAAGCCCTAATTTGTTGCAGAGGGCCTAATAATAGCATACAATATAGCCAGTGCCAAATTAATTAATGGAGACCAAAACAGGTTACAGCTTATGAGCCAAAGCTACTATTTTCCACAGCCTTCCCCCGTCTCTGAAATAGCATAGTAGAGCTAGAGCTGGAAGGAGGATACCCAGCAATATCTGTTCATATCTGTGATATCTGGAGACCTTTTGCTATGCTTTTGAGTTACTGCACAGCGAGGTTTGTCTTGACCTTACAATAGCCTGGTGGAAGAGACCAGCCCGCTTGTCAGCCACAAACGATTTCTTCTACAACTGACCAGCACCATTCAAAGTCCCTTGTTGATTAATCCATCCCAGGCTGCTCACAGGTGAGCCAGCACAGAGGGAAGGAGCACGGAGGAGGAAACCTCAGAGCTTCAGAGAAGGTTTTGAAGCACAGCAAAGCTGCTGCTGCAACCAGGTGCATCCATCTTCCCGGTTACAGCCTCCACCATCCAGGGGCAGACGACCCAAAGGGAGGCTGAGAATAGCACACTGCCTCCCTCTCTGTTCTCGGGTGACCACACGTGTTTGCTGTCAGCTCTTTCCAACTAGGAGCAGGAGCCTATTTTAAGCACTCCCTTTCCTCACGCATACACTGTTGCCATAGCTGCAAAACTAATGCACATGGAAAGAAAGGTTCTTACTCTATTGACTCAGCAGAGAGGCATGTTACTGAATCTCTCTGTTTCTTAATTCATGTAAGTGAAAGACAGTGGGCCAGATCCTTCCACAGCTGGTGCTAAAATGGCATGACTCTATTGGCTTAGTGCATCCCTATTAATTTGCAGCAGCTGACATACTAGCCCTTTGTTTTCCATAGCTACACCTTTCAGAATTGTTCATGGTATATTGTAATTAATTGAGCTTCTCCTCCTGTACCTCTCTTTGAAGGGTATAGTCGGACAGAGACAGGAGAAAATTGTATTCGCCCTCCTGCTCTCGACCCTTCATTTATCTGAGGATTCAGGGAACGAATGTACACGTCAGGTATATGGTATATCTCAGCCTTTAACTTGCATCAGATTTCCAGGGTCACAGACAGCAGTTTTGGGAATATTTAAGGTAAGCTTCAAATGCACTGGCAGTGAGCTTTCATTCCAGCCTGGCAGTAGTATACACATGAACAGTGGCTTGCACTGATTTTGCTCACATTTGCAAACTTTCAGCCAGCTCCAAATGTAATTGCTAATATTTTGAAGCTGTTGTGTGCCAGGATACTTCAAGAAGAAACCATCAATACACTTGAAACAAGCCCACTGCAGGTTTGGCTAGCATTTTGAAAGGATACTTGATTTAAATGTTTAAGTGTTCCTGCCCATTCCTAATCTTAAACAGAAGAGAAAAACAAACCAGCGCAACTTTAATAAAAGGCAGTCAGGTCATCAGTTGATATGAACTTGCATAACTCCTTTGCTTTCCAAGTTTATGGAAGCTTTAGAGCAAAGAAGACACAAATGAGTCTGATCCACTGAGCAGGCAGTTCCTCCGTATTTATAAATGGTAAGAGCTTTTGTTATACAAATTTTCCAGTTCCTTGACCAAAGGTAGTGTCATGACTTGCTGAGGGCTGGTATTCAGGTACCAGACTCTAAATAAAAAGACAGCAGTGCAGTGCGTGCCTTAGCAGGGTGGGGGAGAACAGATGCATCCTTGGTACATCCAGGAGTTGGGGAGATATCTGGGGGGCAAAGCTAAATCCCTCATGTTGCTTCTGGTCCTCAGCCAGTGGATGGCACAGTGGGGGCTGCTGAAATAGAAATCAGTGAGCCATGATAGCAAGGGAGGCTGTAGTTCCACTAAATGGCTGGATCACAGAAATAACCAGACATAAGGAGAGAAAAAAAATTATCAAGGGCTAACATGGGACACAATTTCTGAGAGTGATGCCAATACCAAGAAGATAAGAGACTAGAAGGGGGTTGAGCAAAGAACAAACCCTTTGAAGAGGAAGGAAATTTTCCTGCATTTTCTAATTTTTTTGCTCTGACTTGCAAGACTAGGAGTCTTTACTTAAAGATAGATGAGTTAATCAGTTGCAAACCTGGAACTCTCAATCCCTGGCTAGTAAAGGATAGGTGGGGTATGGGCAGATTTTCTTTGAGAGCCACACAAGGATTACGAATTAAGCCCTAGGAGCACATTGTATTTTGCATCAACGTGCTGTGCTGGATAACACTTTATTTGCTGCTTGTATCTTCATTAACTAAAAATGTTGAAGTGTTGATACAGAAGTAATAAGGATTAATTCTGACAAAAAAGAACCCACATATTCAAAGTCTATTATGAAGGGAATACAGCATAGCTGCTACAGAAGAGAACTGTAGAGATACAGACCATATTTTCAAAGCTTTACACTGGGCTTGTCTGGGGAAGGGGTTTTGGGGGTTTTTATAATTTGGTTTTGGTGGGTTTTGTCGTTTTTTGGTGTTTTTTTTTCTTTGTGGGCCCCCCCAGTTTTGCTTTCTCTGTACATAGCTGTGGCAGTTAGGCAGAGTCTATAATAAACCCACCTACAACACGTACACTTAGGAACAAAGCATTCATGAAGACCTAGATGAGCTTTAATCTGAATATAAGAGATCCAAACTTCTACATCTCATCAGTTACTCTTTAAAAAGATGAACGATCTGCTTACCAGAATCCTAAGTTTATACATGCTTATATTTAATTTAGATTTCTGCAACTTATCCGTGCGTAGGGCTTTGCTGTTTAGACAGCAATACCCACTTTTGTTTGTGCGAAGAAGAGTTTGTAAGATTTCAGCCCCATTAAAATCCAGCATCATTGCTCAATTTAAAGCTGTCAAATATCAAGATATAAATATTACCTCCTGACTATTACTGTTTATAAAGTGATCCAGCTCTTTAAAAAGTCAAGCTATACCATATACTCATGTGGCTTCCTGCAACAGTTAATTCCAAAGGCTGCTTAAACATGTATGATATTTTTCCTTTGACATGCTTTAAATGTATTTGTCATTAATCTTGACCCTTTGACTGTTCCCCGAGGGACAATGAAGTGATCAGACAGCTGTGCCCCTCATAACTTTTAATACTTTAATTAAATCCCCTTTGGACCTTTTTCCCTTCTCTATTCTTTCTTTAGTCAGCCACCAAGAAAAAAGACCACAATTTTAACATCTAAACACTGGAAACTATGAACATATAACAATGCAGAAATAATTTCTTATTTTTCAATTTACTTAATTATTTTTAAATTTCTGGAATGAATGAATGAGAGTTCTATTTTCTTCTGAAAATTCTTTTTGAAGTCACAGTGGTTTGGCCTCATGTGTATAACCATAAACAGAACTGTACAGCTTTGGACAGATACTTCTAAGAGAGTTCAAGTTCTGCTCTTCCATAGTTTAACAAGACAATAGTCTTTATAAAACTTTTACCCACAGAAATAGTTGATCTGTCCCGAGAATGATCAATCTCGTTTAAAGGTAACAGGCTTGGCTCACAGATAAAACAATCCCTATCATTTTACTACCCTATTCTCGTGTTCTGCATCCAAGTTTTGGTGTTTGGCATTTACTGGCACATATAGGAATTGCCGAAAACATCAGTGAATTGGCAAAATGTAAATTTCACTGACATTAAAAACCAAGAAATTATTTTCCATTGCCTCACACTTTCCATTAATAAGTTGTCAAAAGTGAGTATCACTTCTGATTCCCTAACTTTTCTTGGAGGGGTTACAGAAATCAACCAGGAATAAAAACACTGCTAAATGACTTTGCAGTATTTATTTTGCATAGTGCAAGTGGGAGCACATTACTAGAGTTCAGTTTTGGGTTTACACCTTCCCCCCCACCCCCGGGGATTACAGGAAGACTCCTAATTTCCATTAAATAATGGATCTGTGGTTTATTTGTAAAGGTACAGGTAAATCTCAGGTCAGCAAAAGATAGTTTTGGCTGTTTCTGTCAAAAACTAGCCCAAATGATGTAAGCTTTTAGCTAGTGTAGTCTTTCATTGCAAGCTGACAAACTCTTTACTTGGAAAACATTCCAGGAGCCAGGGCCAGTTTCTAACTGCATCGCAATGGTGCGCACCTGCAGTTTCAGTTTGGTGAGGACAGGTATCAGCTTTTACTCATTTTTAAACTCACCAGAACTCAGATATCAAAAAGAGAAGCTCAGCCAGATGCTCAAAGGGAGCCAGCTTGAACAAAACCCCTGCAAAGACAAACTGAATTTGTGGCCCACCTTCCACCCACCCAGGGTAAAAACAAAACTATTTTCCAGTATCCAGAAGAATGAGGAGAATGCCCAAACACAGCCTGTGATACTGTCATTGCCATGTTCTTTGGGCCAGGACTCCTGCAGCTTTCCCACTCTGCACACCCGCTCCGTTAGAGGGAAATCGTTTTGTGGGCTTTTCTTCTCCCACCCCACGCAGGACCCCAGAGGTTTTCATGCTCATCACCTGTAACTTACACAGCTGTGAGATACCTTACTTCTCTAGAACACTTATACAAAGGAAACTAAATTACTGTGAATAAGCATCCGCACTCAGAGCGGTACCTAAGACATGCTAACACAGCAAAACTCTCTACATCTGTCTGGGAGCTCGGACACTTCTGAATATGCAACTTTTAGCATAGGCATCCCTAACGGTTCAGTACGGGCAGGAAGCAACCATATTTTTAGACCTAGACATCCCAGGCCCAGTTGAGCCCTGCAGATAAGTGATCCAGCAATGTCGTCACTTCTGCACACTAGAAAGCCAGCCACAGTTTTTATTCCTTCAACATACATTAAATTAACCTGTCAGTAAAGGTGCCTCTGGGGATAATTCTGGTGCAGAGTTAGGACAGCTAATAAACAGTTACCATCAGCTGAATTCCGTTTATCTTTGGTGTATGAGGGGGGCTTGGCCTACAATAGGGAAGATCCGCTGCCTCCCAAAGCAGCTGAAGGAGGACCTCTAGGCTCAACCACAGAAATGTTTCAATGAAGCAGCAGTAGATGGAGCAGATTTAAGACTAACAAGGCAGGGAGGAAAAGGGTGTCAGAGATAAAAGTGGCTTATAAAATAACTTGGAATGTCAGCACATGATTATGTTGTTTTCCCCTCAATCATTAGTTAGACTGCTGTGTTGCAAAACACCCTGAAGCTTGAGAAACTGCTAATAGGCAACAGCTTTTGGAATGTCATAAATGCTAAGTTTTACTGGCCTGGAAAGACAACTTATTGTACAGTCAGAATTCAGATGGGGAAATATTTGGACACTTGCAGCTTGTAATAAAATGAGAGAAAGTGGATTAGTAGGTTTTGTAACTCATTAGAAGGGAAGAGCTGCAAAAGAAAGATTTGTGGGAAATCTGCACCCACAACACCAACAGCACCTTGGACCAGGTTCTTTTATGCCCCTTCTCAAAGTTATTTACACCTGGACAAAAATAACACCATTAACTCCCTAAGCCCCATCAAGAACAGCCTCACAACTCGCAAGACATTTTGCAGATGAGAGAATCTGACAGATGATAGTACTGAACCTGGGAAACACTAACTGTGAATACTTGAGGTAACGGGCTTTGCTTTATGGTTTGAAGTTGTGAGACAAGCCCCCTTGCCTTTCAAGACAGCAGGATCTCCAAAACGTACAGCAAGCAGCTGCTGTGCGCGCAGCGCTGAGCCCAAACCCAGATGACTATAGGCCTACGTGGCTTTTGGCTGAAGCAAGAAGTAGGATGAACTTGTATCTGCCTTCAATAAATCATGTTGACTTGCCCCAAGACTAATCATAATGGAATGAAAAAGCCTTTTACTTTAATAAAACAGAGGGTGATTCCAAAGGTAAATTAGGAAGAGGTACATTATAAAGAATAAGAATTCCTGTCAAAGGTATTGGAAGACACTGAAAGGCTATAAAATACCTAATTGGCAGCCTCCATGCCTAGTGTCAGCTTTCTGTTTGTTCTAAGAGAGCTAGTTCACACTCCTCAAGAGATAGACATGCAGCAATGATGGCTTTTACTTGTAAAGATACATCAAAGTTGACCTGTTAAACTAACAGATTTGTTTAATGATTACATTTTCCTGTGCCAAATGAAAACACATAAAAGTACAAGATTCAACAGCTTTGTGTATAATTTTTGCTTGAGCTGCACAATGGAAATTGTTTGTACTCTTCGCCAAAACAGTAAGGCTCCACAACTTTGAATTTGGCAGGGACAGAGCCTAGTCCAAATCACTCTCCAGTGATTTCTGGAAGAGAAATGCCAACAATTTGTTTTTACGCTTACAAGATGTGTCATGTACAGTACGGAGTGATCCTAAACGATTTTAACTAACCATCTGAAGGCTCTTCATTAACATTGGAAATTCTAAGAAGCCACCAGAACTGGGGCTTCCCTGCAGGAGTGCAGTTAAGGAGTCAGTTGCGTATGGTATGTAACAATTCTATAGAGGATGAGTGATCACCAGCCGAGGTTGATGGAAGGATTATCATAGACTTCAGTGAATGTTGGGTCAGGGCTCAGATACAGCTTGATTACAACCTCTTAATTAGGTCTTGCCCATGACATCTGCAAACTTTGCAGTGAGCCATATTACTGGGTACCAGCATCATTAGCTGAAGACATTCATTACAGCTCTGCCATTAGGCAGATCTGAAAAACCTTGGTAGAAATTAATTGGAATTGTCAACATTCTTTTTTCCCCCCCAATAATATGAGCAGTTAAATAATCTAAACCGACAATTTTCTTTACTGTGTAAGTAAAAATATCAGTTTTTCATTTTCTGATGTTTGACTTCTTTGTTCTGACACTTACAGTTTACATATTTATTTGCTTAGTCCTTTGCTTTTGCAATTCTCATAAGTCTAGACATTAATTTTTACTCATTTTATTTCTGTATACTTTTTATACAAACATCACTTGTTACAGCCTACCTAACAACTTTTCATGACTATAATGCTTGGTTTTGCATGTGTGAAACTAATCAAAATTATAATAGGACAAACATTTGTCAGATGCTGAACACTCAATCTTATCAAATGCATTTGTCGAAGTGGCAAGTACATTTCTGCAAGCACAACTGCCACCTGATAATTACAACATAAAAAGCTCCCCCTCCCTATGGAAAACTAAGCAACTTTTTATAAGCTGTAAGTGCACAGTTGCAGGCTAAATATTGTGTTTGGTTTTATTTTACCAGAGAGCTTAGCTCCATAGCTTACTGAGCCTTGTAAAGCACTGTATTAGTAACTGTTGATGTGCTTAAGTCTAAAATAGTTTATAGGTGGTATTTTTTTTCCTGACAATGCTGACTAAAGTTACCATTTGGTATACTGGAAATTCTTAAATAGCACCAACAACAGTGCACTAATAATAACAACCTGAGTGACTGTAGGGGAGTTGAGCAATGACCCTGTCCAGCCTGTTGCTGGGAGGAAATCCTATTGGACAGGAGTTAGGCTGGTTGGCTGGGGGTTTCAGACTTATTGCTCATCTTCATAATTTCTGGTAACTTTTTACTTCCCCAAATATTGGGGAATGATTTTAGAGACAATACCTAACATTTAGATCATGCAGCCCTCGTAGGAGAAGAGCTAAATGCTTTATCAGTTGTCGCCAGAGGCAAGGCAAGAGAGCATGGCCAAAACTGGTTTGCGTGTCCTTCATGAGGATGGAAGCCTTCTGCAGTTGCTTGTTTTTCACCTTGGTTATGCTTAGCAAGGAGAAACGCTTCCCCCCAAAGCATTCAAATAACTCCAAACACAGGCAACATTTTGCTGCTACCGTTATCTCTGTGCCAGTGACTGCAGCTGGGGTTTGCTGACCTGACTTGGATGCTGTGTCCATTTACAGAGCAGCGCGTGATGCTCCTACTTAGAACAGCACAAAACATGAATATTTTTCTGTGACAGATCTAACTGTGAAATGATGCAATTTTCCTATTTTTATACCATGAACAAATTGCCTTTGTTCTCATGCTCACACTTCTAGTAGGAGAAGAATGAACATCAGGTTCCTTACATTAATTAAGGTTCTGGGCAAAACTAATTTTTACATATTTTTTGACAGAACGGTATGACCATAGTAGCATAAATCTAAGATTCTCATGGATATGGGTATTAAAAAGCTAGTGTTTTTAAAGCCTAGTATAAGCCTAATAATGGAGAAACAGATGATATTCTGATAACTTCTGGAGGGTCCTGAAATGTCTGCAGACAATAGGAGAGTAATATATGCAATTAAGACAAAAGCTATAAATTATTCCTACAAATGATTCTTTTCTTTGAGTTAGAACCCTGTGTGAAATAATGTGGAATAATTTTGACTATTTTTTACCTTTACTTTTTGCAACACAATACCCAAGATAAAGAACAGCATAAACTTAAGATGAGATCAGCATTCACCAATTTCACAACCACAAAAAGGTACTGAAACTCACATTGAAAAACTTACCCTTTAAGGAACCCAAACCACCCCCATTGCCAAGCTTTGTCTTAGCCAGAATTTTAACCTTTCAGTGAGATTTTAGCAAGCAGTTTAAATTCCCATATTCTGAGATATTACTGCCATTTCAAATGCTGTGATGAATATGGAGGCATCCCTATTTTATTTTCACTTTTGATGATTAGCCAGGGACCTCTCCCTAACCTTACTCCAGTATCTGGAGCAAGAGCAGCTACATCTGCCCTGAAGGACAGGACATTTCTGCTTCAGCAGCTGCATGAAGGCAACGGTTACACTGAAGTACCACAGCACTGTTCCTCCTCTGATGTTAAAGTTTCCTGTCCCTATAGCTGACAATCAGAGAAATCTGCAGAGACAGATGGACCAAAGCAGTGACTTTTGAATGACCCAAACTGTCACCCATCCTTTCCATTAGCTAACAGCAAAGTGCTCACAGTTCTGTTCACAACCAAAACGTTGTTATATGGGTTACAGTAACAGTAGGGGGGAAAGTAAGACCTGCCTAACCTTTCCTCATGTGTATATTTATTTTACAGCCTTGTTTTTCCACAGTTGCCATTGGGTGTAGCACCACAGCTGTCCTTGCTTGCTGGCAGTGTATTTTTATTCACTTATCTCCAACCTAGCAGTTATTTTTTTCCATCAGTGCTTAGTTTCCAATTCCCTTACTCTGACCCCCTGCAAAGAAGAGAGGGTCCTCTTTTCACCTCTGAACTGGGTCCTTTCAGCAGCTTTATGAGGGGTGCACTGACTTCTGCGGTTTGATCTGTGGTTTTGGACAATCCATTTAGCCTCTCTGAATGGGTTTCTTACTCTCTAAAACACGTCATGATCTCTGCTGGTATGGGATTTCATCATTGACCTTCCAGACCAAAGTAATACAGTGCACATCATCACTGTTTCATGTGATGTTACCTCTTTCTTTTCCCTGGGGTCTGGAAAATGCCATGCTTTCCCAGTTATAGGTAGAAACTTCAGTTTTACTTGGTTTTAGTGCAAAGAATCTTCTTTTCAAGCCCACTGCTGGGTCATTAATTTGGATTTATTCATACACAAATTATACAATTCCTAAACTATTATTCAGCCAATTAAGAGTGGTTTTGAAAGAGTCAAAAGACTCAGATTCCCCTTTTACCACAGAACAGACTTTATGACCTTGACCATTTGTTTTCATTGCTTGAACTTCCCACTTGTAAATCTGCGGCATCTCCCTGTGCTGCAGCACTAAATGGATAAACACAACATCAGAAATGTTCAGAGGAGAAGCCCATATATCATGGAATTGAACATTTGATCTGTAAGAAGAATAAAATTGAAGAAAGAAGAAAAGTCTTGGTGAAAAAAAAAATCACCTCAAGTACAGAGGTTTCCGATCAGCTGAAGAATGAACTTCTGGAGCAGCCAAGAGGACCAGCTGAGGAAATAACGAGCCAGAGAGCAGACATGGATCACAGTGTCTTATAGCCAAGAGGCTTCCTTGGTCATGCAAGCAACACAGCAGCAACCTTTCTCATAGAGAACTGGTGGCCACTCAAAAGAGCCTAAATCAGCAAACTTGGCTTAAAGGGAAAACTAACCACTTTACTGAGCTTGGAGAAAGAAAGAAGTCACAGAGGAAGGAGCATGGAGGTGGCACCCACAAACCCATCTTGTAAATTTGGCCAAACTTTGAGCTGCTGCGTGCTGCATTCTGTAAATAGTTCTCTTAATAGAGCACAAGCTTAGTTTTACAACCACCCTTTACAAGCACGCTTTCATGTTCTTATTCTACACGTGATATGTGAAACAGATTTAGGTATCTAATAAGTAGGCAGACAGATATAAAATTTTTGGCCTTGGCTTTTAAGATCAGAGATGGGGAAGAGTCCCAAAAGCAGATCCAGAGCATCTTAATAAAGGGATGGGTATGCATATGCCTGGAAAGCACCTGTTAGTGGAGATTAGCAAATAAATCTTTGATGAGTAGAGTAGATGAATAATTCCCCTACCAATGACACAGACAATACTGGAAAGAGAAAATGGCATCCATAAAAATAATCTGCAAATATAAAATCCTGGACCTCTAGACTGGAAAGCTTATTTTTAAGCAGTTGTTTTTATGTGTTATATGTTTCCACTTAACATTACAGGCCTAATCATTTGCAGCTTAATAAAAGGGTTGAAGCCCACTTGTACACACCCATATTTCCATACCCAGCCTGTTTGTGAGCATTATCTTTCTGGCCGAGCAACTGCTCGACTTGTTCACGCAAACAAAAGCTCCATACGCTCAAACACACTTCGCTTCTCTGCCTTCACCTGTGACAGTAAGTGCTCTCACACTGCTCTGCTGCTTCTCAACATGCACATTTAGAAAAATATTTAAAAAGCAACCAGCACAGCTTGCTCTTGCTACAACAGGGGAAATCATGTTCAAGAGTCTACTTGTTTTCCAGCTGGATGTACCCTCACAAAGCATGGTTCTGAGTCAGAGACACCGATTTCAACACAACTTATGTATATATCTAATAGTTGCTCTGGGACTGATCATAAAATACCTGTGTATAAGCTTGGAGTATCTCCAATTTTTATTAATTCAGACATAACTGAGATTCTCAAACTTTCCTATTCAGTTCACAGTTAGCTAAGAAGAGAAAACTGCAGAAGTAAAGAGATCTTCCCCAGGAATTTTTCAATCAGCAGAGAAGACCTGCTGCTGCAAAAAAGGTACTCGCCGTTTATCAGGAAAGTATATGACTGAAAATGCATTTTCCAACTGTTGCTGCTCATTGTCCTTGCTCTAGTCAATGACTTCAGCCACTCACTCAGCACATGGAGTGCAGGACACAAGTTCGCCTTTCACATCTAAATAAACCTGGTTGTGTTTCAGCCTCTGCATGGAGCTCTGCAGTGGAACTTTCCATTTCCCCCACGAAATAGCTGAATTCTGCTCTGCGAACCAGAGCACTGCACAACAGTTAAAGCCTACATAGATCTCAGTATAGACCTTGCCTAAGCTCCTCCAGCTGGGATTGCTTAGGTTTATTGGAGGCTGATAGGTTATACTGCTTCTGGGAACTTAAAAGTGCTGTAGCATGAGCATTAATCAGCTGGTTTAAAGTGCAAAATTCACATAGGTCAAGACACGAGAGCCTTAAGCAACCCAAATAAAATATTTAGAAGTGTGACAGTCTGGGGTTCATTGTGTCTGGTGGTGTCTCCAGAAATATGAGTTGTGTCATCCAGTGGCTGTGCTACATATGCACAGAAAAAAATGCTACAGACCAGAAACTACATGAGCAGGAGCTCACGTCAGCGAGGACTGAAGTATTTTAACACTTAGCATGAACACAGCATTGGCAAGAAGCATTCCCCAAAACTAACCCTCCAGTCAAACATCTTTCTTACGATGCAATAGGAGTCCTCATAATCCAGCCTGTTTACAAATCCATCTTGTCCTTGCCTTTTCCCAAGAAGGTGGGACAGAGCTGCAGCAGGGCTCGCTCAAGGCTTCCACACAGCAGTAATGTTGAATTTTGTCACCCCAAGAAGAGGCAACTGCAGCACTGCTGCTGCTGCTGCTGCTTAGAGGGAGGTGGGAGGAGAACTGGGATGGACTCCAGATGTGGTTGTCCCCTGCTACTGCTGCTGAGCAGGAGCAGAAGCCCTGACCCTTCACCATCACCTTGCATCGCCAAAGTACTGCTAAAGAGTTTGCTGCATTAAACAACTTCCTACCCTGCCTGCCAGTGCGGTCTTCACACAGCTCTTGACATGATGAACAAAACCTCAGGCTCACAACCCATCTTTTGCACTGTGCCATCTGCAAGGCTGGGAGAAGCCATATGAGAGCAAACATATCTCCAGATTACCTTTAAATGGTGGCCACTGCTCTTAGCTTGTCGATTTTCCATCAACTGTTCCAGAATGTACTTCCAAAAATACCGAGTGAGCTCTGAGGTGTAGCCAGCCACCACTGTCTTTGAGCAGCTAGCATGTCCGCTTCCCCGGCCAACTCCTGTCTGTTAGAAAACAGAAAATCATATTGTAACTGATAGCAACAGTGGATGTAACCTACTCTCCGTGGGGAAAGCTGAATTAGTGCTTCTCATTCCTTCTAATCCCCCTGAGCCATAACTCCCCTCATGGAGGCTCTAGCAAGGTCGAAAGACTTGAACGCAATACTAAGCTGGTGAGCCAGGTGGCTGGCAATATTCCTTTCATCCAACCCTATTTTTGCTTACCTGCCATTTTAAGGCCATTGGTAAATATAGATCAGACGGCTCATAAGCAACAGGATATTGAACACCTTGCAGGAAAGATTCTAGCAACAAGAGTTCTCCCTTTTCTCCTGAACCTTTCCATTCCCTAGTATTGTCTTTTATAGGTGGAAAAAGCTGAAGGCCAAAGACCAATTCTTACCACACACAAAACATTTCATACACCACATACGGAGATCACATTTTACAGAGTATGGGATATGAATCCAAGACGCACGCAAGAGCTAGCGCTGACAGCTCTTCCAGTTAGTGAGCAATGGTCCTGCAGGAGGTATCCGATGAGTACAAGCATGAGTTTCTCTGCTCTGCTGTGTTCAGCATGAATCTCTTGGTGCGTGGTTTGCTCAGCCTGTACTTTCAATAACAACTGTACATAGGGATGGTTTCACTGGAGAAGCAGCATTCGTTACAAATTCATTCTACGGCTTGTCTTAGAGCAATGTATTTGCATGTCTACATACAAAAAAAGCCCCTTGCAAGGAAAGGTTGTTTCTCGTCAGAGTTGGGCATATTTAAGGTGCAGAAAGCTGCGGAAGTGCACATGAGATGGTTTTCAAAACAGATGTGAGCTAAGAGTTAATTCCCCCATTGAAACTCACGGCACAAGAAGAGGACATAATTGTATAGAAAAACGCTATGGACAAAGGATATTTTTGTGAGCAAACGAAGAATGATTTTTACAGTGTTTTATCCCAGATTATCAGTTACTGACAGCTTTGGTGAAAGTAGTTGATTTTTTTTTTTCCTTTTTGACTCTGATTTCTTGGCAGACTCCTTCAGAAAAAAAAAAAAAATCAGACCAAGATATGAAGAATTATCTTTCCAATAAAGTTTCCTGCAAGACATTTATTTTTTTCAAGCCCCAAAATTCCAGTAACAGAGGTCACAGGCAAGGGCATACCTAGAAAAATAGTCCTTGGTTAGCTCTAATCTTTGGTATTTCAATGTGATTTTCTAGAGCATTCATCCATCTCCCTGGCATGAGTGGGGCTGAGCTAGCCCCCAAGCACTTTTGAAAATCCCACCTGAAATGATTAATTATTCACAGCATTTCATGCAAACCCCTATGGCTATTTGACAATTCATTGTAATAAATTAGGGAGTGATTGGATTTTTTTTCCTTGCATTTATGCAGCTTAATGTTATTTAAGACGTGAATACCTAGCAGCACAGTACGTTTTTATGGAAACTGAAAAAATGAATTCGGTGTCCAGGACACCCACATGCTCCTCCACACTGGACAAGGTCTTTCTCATGAATCTATAACAAAGCTGCTCAGGGTTACAGAGATTGTTTTGGCCTTGCTCAATTTAGTTATAGTCTTCTTAGTGAAACGCAAGGTGTTAAGGCAGACACCTCTGCATACAGATGGGATGAGGGTTGTGTTCCTGAACAATATCCAGTTCAAAGTGACAAGAGGACAGAATTTTTTTTTAAATGTATGTTCTTTCTATGTAAGATTACTTTCTCTCTCAGAATATTCTGAGAAAATAAGACACCCATAACTAATACAAAATCAGTGCATTTCTGTTGAGCATCCACACTCAAGCTTCTGGTCAATCTGCAGATACTGGGATGAACACATATCTCCAATTCCAGTGATGATCAAGTACGTTTAAGCTAGGCAAGAGCACTGACTGCCTTCTTAATCCTGACAGCAAGGAAGTGGCCAAGAACCAGGTTTGATTTTTTTTTTTTTAAGAAAACATAAATAGACTTGATTCAGTTAACTGATGCATTCACCAGATATAATCCCTAACCAATGGATTATACACAGTGTTCAATGCATACTTCAGATCTGCTCTTTATTTATAAGAGAATGAAAAGGATCAGATCTATTTTTAACTTCCTGGAAAGTTTAAAATAAAGATCAGCTTTCAATAATGCATTAAGCAGCAGGTTTCAGCTGCCTTAAAATGAGCCCGTGTGCTTCAAAAAGGTGAAGTGCAGTGGCTCCACTACCCACACCCCAAGTAGGTGAATTAAGAGCAGTGTGTAGGGAACAAATGAAGACTGAGGTATATATGTCAATAAATACAGGTACACTATATGTGTGTGGTTAGATTTAGGGAATGGCGGGGAGCCTTAAACTGGCCTGGACATTAAATCCCACTCAGCTCAAGCATTAGGCAGAAGGACCACAAGTACACATAGGCATCTCACTTGCGATGGAAACACATGCACACCCTGGACTTGGATCTTTGAGAAAGTTCTCCCAAGTCCAGCTCTACATCTTTAAGGATCTGGAGCCTCAATTTAAGACATTTTCCATTTTCCACCCCCACCCCCCCACCCCCCGCACATTTTCCCAGCACGTTTGTGCCCTGTACCTTTAATTATTTAAAATTCAAGTCTTAGGTCAAACTAGGCTGGGTTTACATTAGTGCATTCCACAGCAAATCCTCACTTCTGGGGAGAAGGTGACCAGTGGTCTCAGCACCAGCCTGTATGGAAACCTCCCGCCTGGTTTCCCTGAAGTAAGGAGCACTGGGGGCTGCAACAGAGCAGTTCCCATTTCACCCCCATCAGCCTCTCTAATCTCTTTGTCAGGCTGTTGCCCTGGGCTGCTACAGCACGGGCACCCCGGTACTTCAGGGGGACACTGCCCTGCAGAAGGAAGATGTGGGGAGCAACCTTGGTGGGAGAGCCGTTAACATCACAAGCCACCATCAGTGCATCAGCCAGGGTCAGGAGAAAAAGCCATCGCTTGTGGCTTCATTTCAGACATACCAAGCGATTCCTTCCTTCCTCAGAGAAACACCGACAACTTAAGAGATCCAAAATGCTTTGGAAAAAAAAATTGCACTTAACAGTTTCAGCTCAGGTAAACCTCAGGTTACCTCTAGCTCATAAAACTAAAATTCAACCTTGCCTCTAAAATCAGATCCTGTTAAGTTTTCTCCCTTATTGTTTTAATCTCTCCCCACTTCGGGATCATTTTCTTTTTGTCCAAGAAAAAGCAATACTAATAATGAAGCAACTAATTTAACACAAACAGCACTGAAATGAAGGACAGTAAGAAACTATGCCCTTGCCAGCTCAGAGCCCGGCCACGCAGAGCCCGGCACAGAAGCCACAGAGAAGAGAATGCCCAAGAAGCATCATTTGCACTTGGTTCTAAATGAGTACGTAATGTGAATATTTGTCTGGAAACTCCGAAAAAGTCTCCTTTGTAGCAGTAATTCTTTTAAATTAAGTATCAGGTGACACGCAAGCAAATATGTTTTTTTCTAAATGTTGTCTATGTATCTAGAACTGTGCCCATATACAAGGCATAACCCACCTGCTGAGTTTACAAAGCGTGCTGGTTTGTATGACTGCATCACCATTACAGCAACTTGAAACCAAACCCAACTGATATATCAGAGCTGCAACAGCAACAGAAGCGCTGGGGGTGAGAAATCCATTCCCATAACGCTGGCAGAAGTGGATTTTTGTATCAGCAAGATCAGTTCATAACCTCACTTTGCCTAACACCGCGCCACAGGTTGCAATAAGCAAGATTAATATTCAAATTAACCTGCGATGTGGCGGGGGACTTGCTTAAGCGCTTATTGTGGCAAGCGCGCCGTGCCGACAGGCTCCCATCACCACGCGTCGGCGTTACGCGCCTCCTGGCTTTCCCTCCCGCAGCGCAGAGCCAGCCAAGCTCTGCCTTCCCTTGACTTGAACAGCCTCACACTGGTGGAAGCAGGGCCAGATTTGGCACACTACATTACAGCCAAAATAAAAGGACAATACTGTGTCAAATTATTAGTAATTAAGTTTTAAATCCCTCAGGTAGCTGGCGTGTCCCTCCTTCCCTGTACTTAAGGATGGGAAACACTATCCTATACAAGTACTATAGTAAATTTAGCTGCTGAAAGCCAGTAACAGTCTGGCTTTTATTGGCACTCCTCTATATATGCCCTGGCTTCCATTTCCCCATATATTTTAAGCACCAGCTTCGGTACATATCGGTACCTTATGCTTAGGGAGTTGCATGCTGTAAATACAGACACTTAACCTAGGGCTCAACCCAGATCTTCCCTCCCCCCCCCAATATTTTTAAGGAGAAAAGGTCAGAGTATTCCAGTGAACTGACGCACTCTGTCTAATTTATACAGCAAGAAGCTTAAAATTGTGCGTCATTTGACCATTTTCCATTTGTTCATGCTGAGATTAAGAGATGGGTTTATTGTTGAGCTTATAGTTGAAATTACAACTAAGAGAAAAAAGGGTTATGGGAGATCAGTAGCTGCAGCTGGGCTCTGATTTACTGCTGCCCAGTCATGGCAATGTACATCAGAAAACTTGAAAAAAGCAGCTCATAAGGATTGAGAGAAGCTGAGTAATTAACCATTTCTAAGGTAAAGGTTTCCAAATAAAACCAGGGAGCCAGGACTTGCTGTGAGCAGTAACAGCTTGTTTAATTGCCAAAAAGCATCTGTGACAACAGAGTGGTATGCAGCTGTGATTGCAAGGCAGAAAAACCCAGCGTCAACACCAGAAATCATCTGTAAAGCTGAGGAGTCAGCATATTTTATACTACTTCATCACTGCACTGTACCTCTTAGGGTCAGACAGATGGCAAGCTTTATGCACCCACCAGAAGACGTCTCTTTCCGTAGATACCTTTCTAGTATTTCTTCCAATGTATGGGGTGTTTTAACTGCATGAATAAGTTCAGGATCAAAAATAATATCACAATACGTATTCTTGAATTTTGCAGCGGTGCAGGAAAGTCCAGCAAAAAAATAGAGCTGGCCAAACAGTGAATGGGTGTTTGTTCACAGCCATTTATACAGGTAGGTTAGTGTGAGCGTACACATGTTTGCACAAAGTGAACACCGAACCCTCAGCTGATGCAAGCTCAAATATTTCAACTGAAGTTAGTGGAGCCGTGGAAATTTCTACAAGCAGAACTGCAGATAAAGAGTTTAAAAGCTTTTCCTTCTAGTGGCATGGATCACTGAACTTCATCAGGTTTTTGCAAGGTAGGAAATTCATGAGAATGGCTGCAATTCTCTCTCATTTCTTTCCCTATTCTTTTTCTTTTATATACAATATGAATCCCAAATTGATTAGTATTTACATGACAGTGGTAAGAAGGGTAACAGATTAGCTGACATTTTCCTGGAAGAACTGTTGCTATCTATAGCATTTTCCATTTCATCTGGGATATTTTTATGGGACTGGAGAGATGGATTTTTCTAGTAAGGTGAAAATAAGAACATTGCCATTTAAATATCATATTTCCATGTGTGGCAATCGTTAATACCATAAGATTTTGCTCAAACTAAATTTATGTATTTTTCACGACCAAATAGCCTTCCTCACTGGTGGCAAAACCAAGAAATATCACCCTATAACTTTGCACACAAAAAGGTGAAAACTGACAAAACTCTGGTGCCAAACGCTGCTCAAGCTGCTTGTGACAGCCAGTCTCCAGGGAGGGTAGGTGTTCTGCTGTTTAGAGAAAGATTTATTATGAGATATCCATTAACAAACTTTTTTTTATAGCTATGAAAAATACTTGACATTTTCCAGAGCAGTGTAATTCTTGAAGTACCAGAAAAAATAGGCAAGTCTAGCTGCAGGAAAGATCACAGCATCTAGTCTAACACACGCAAGTTAAAACAGGTCACCTAAGCAGGAGATTGCAAAATCCAAGCTTGCAGGATTCATAAGTGGAACTTGAAAAAGCAGAGAAACTAAATATTGGTTCAAAAATCTCTGAAAAAGCAGAGAAACTAAATATTGGTTCAAAAATCTCTGATGAAAGAGCTTTTCTATTGTCTGTCGTTTCCTCCTGCTGTTTGAGTTCCATGTTTTCTTGACCACCCTGTTTGCTCCCCTTCCCGCACACGCACCTATCCCTTGGCTCTTGTTTTACAGTCACACTGCAAACGCCTCAAGGACTTGTCTTTATCAAGCCAGGGATTAATATTTTGATGGGCTATTTATACATCATCTGTAATAGGGCTTCACCCACGACAGGTTTACTTGGGTGATAAAGGAGTGCAAAAATGTAAAAACATACATAAACTTATATGTAAGTTAAATTTGAGATTCAGGCTTGAATCTTCAATATACTGTCCCAAAAGCTGGCGATGTTATCAGAGTACGAGCATACACGTACGCTCGTTTCATTTTAAAACCTAAACTAGCAGAGAGTTTATAACACACTTCTGGTCTCAAGGCAGCCAATGACTTTTCTCAAGCAAAGTGACATATAGGCTCAGAGTCTGCACAACTGAGGCAGTTTTCCTCCACGAGTCAGCCTGAGCTTCGCTTGGCACAGCTCATTTACTGCAAAAATCCAAGTCCTGCCCATTCTTTGAGGCCCACACACTAAATCCACGTGCACAACTAACTAATCTTCATCTGCTCTATTAGAAGTTATCTCCTTGTAGCATATCAGTGAGCTCTAGATACATTAACGCCTTAACACGCACATAAACGTCAGAACCAATCTTCACAGGCGTGCAGGTGAGGAGTGTTCAGCAAGATTCACCTGAATATGGTTTTCTTTGGATTATGTCTCACTGTAAAACCAGCCAAGATTTTGTTATGTTACTTTCTAACCAGAAATATCACTGCAGAAATCATGTTTAATCCTGGAGGTCTTCTACATCCACAGCAAAGCATCTTAAAATCTTCCAACCTCTAGTGTATTAAGAAGCGTTGTAAGATACAGAAGTAATTTTATACAATTTTGACGTGGCAATCTGAGACAGACAGATTATTATTTACTGCCTAGCTCTAACATAGCCTTTTTCTACTGGAGACCTCAAAGTGCTGACAGAACAAGAAATGTAATCCAGCTCTCCCTAGCCCAGTTTAGCACCCTCAGTGTTAGACCACCTGTATTCCAGCTCTAAAATGGGGTGCAAGTGGGACCTCCCCTGGTACTCTTGCTTGAAGCAAGTTTCATTTCTGCTCAAAATGCACAGGTAAGAAAACAAGAGCAACAAATGCATGAGGCATCAGGTCATAAATTTTCAAGATGGATACAGCCTGTACCTGTTTAAAGTTGTCTTTTCCAATCACAACTAGAAGCAGCTAGCAGCATCCCTGTACTAATGGTGTTTATTTCTATCACCAGGCAAGTTCACAAGCCTTCTGTCAGATAAGGAGTTTCAGAGCTTTACAGAAAAATACATTTAGCCATGGATGCACTAGGGCAAAGCAGATAAAGTTCATTGTCTAAACTTATGAGGATTTAAGTGTTATGACATGAAACACATTGTGCCAATTTTCCAACTCTAGCAAACATACTAAATGTCATTGTCTTTCTAAGAAAGGATCTGTTCTTGTTTCCTTTTTTATTGACTAAGGAGGATTAAGGGTAATCTCACTAAATCCTCAATCACCCCACATGATACACAGTTTTTTGGACATTGCTGTGTCATTCAGAATATTTATTCAATAAGAGGAAACCTTTGCTTTATTCATCCCTGCTTCTTTTTGCCCCTCCATCTCCTTCAAAACACCCCCATGTCACACACCTCTGTTTTTGCCACCCAGTGAGACCAGCTCAAATTTGGCATTGAACCCGAGGGTGGGCAGAGACATCACATTTTACTTTAAACAGTTAAACACATCCAGCAAGGACAGCGGCCAACTGCAAGACATTTCCTTCCTGCTTTGGCTGCAGGATAGAAAGGCAAATTAAACTTGCCAAATTGGATTCATTTTCCTGCTCCCCTCTGCTCTCTCCCACCTCCCATTAGAAAAAAATAAATAAAAATCAAACTAAGTCCCCAAACATAACAAACAGGTGCTGAAGCACTAAAGAGAAATCCTTTTTGGCTTCATGGCCATGAAGTCTGATTTCTTCAGGAAATGTGATAAAGAGAAAACTTGCTGAAAACACATGTATCAGACGACAGCATCCACTGACCGTGGGGAATTTACTTACTACATTGTGATCTGTCAAAAGGAGCTGGCAGAAGCGATTTTTGTGCCAGACTATTTCATTTCTGAAGTTACTGGGGACTAGTCAAAACCACAGCAGAGTCTTGCTGAGAGGTTGGATTAATACTTATAAGGCAAAGTAAAAGCGGCCAATTCCTCTGATACAACGTAGGCTTGCTGAAGGCGCTCTCTATCCTAGGAGCGCCGCACAACTACCTCTGGGATTTGGTACTCATTAGCTGCTCCCTATAGGTCTGCTCTAAAGGCAGTAGAGATTTTCAGTTGGCTCAGTTTCTCTTTGGATGGGCTTCTGAAAACAGCAATGAAATGGAATGTTGAAAACATAGCTTTTTACCTCCAGAGGAACATGCCCACCTGGGCAAAGGCACCTGCTGGTTGAAGGATTTGGGGAAGATAACAGAAAGCATCACCACAGGCTGGTCAGCTGCATTCACCCCATCAGCGATTTAAAACCTTGAGATCCCAAGACAGCGTCTTAAGAGAACACCAGGGCAGGTTTAGCCTCTGCTAGGGGTAAGAAGCAGCCCTCCTCAAGGAATTCAAACAGGGCTGGAAACGTGAACCCACGTGTGCTGGCTGTAGGCATCCCAGAAGAGACAAGCTCAGCGGTGAATCTCTCCTCCCTTCACCGCCAAGCAAACACACCACTAGCCTGCAGCAATCAGCCTCAGCTGCACAATGAAACCATTCAGTACAAAAGACTGCAAAAGGTAGAGGCTTCAACCTATTCATAAAATAATGCAACGATGACAATGGCAAAAATTATAATATTAGGGGAGAAATATCATATCAAGGCAGGTGGTATGAATTACGTGGACACAAAGACATTGTCTTTTACAGAAGTTTCTTTGAAGGTAAGTCCTAACGTTTATTTCAAAGTTCAAAGCTCCACAGAGCAAGCCTTCCCTATCACACTGCTCTACAACTGACAAGGAGGGAGAAATTCTGGAGGAAAAAAAAAAAAAAAATCTTAGCAAAGAGACTTTATCCCAGTGTTTTCTCACTTAAAGGTACTCAGGCCAAGCTATCTGGGAAATCCATCAGGGCGCCCATTGTTCCATACTTTTTATTTTAATAAAAAAGCAATCTTAGATGCACAGATAGTCATTATGAAGTACACAACAAAGCAAGTGTTTCAAAGCAGAAGGGCCAAATTCTACCCTCATGTATTTAAAATATGAACGTTGTCATCAGTGGGAGCTTCACTAGTTTCCAAGCTTTGAATTTTTACCCAAGTGCCCAGAAGCTGCAGTCCTTATTTTAACAAGTGGGATGTTTATCTGAGTAATGTCGTCACCATTTGTCATCGGGTCTAATTAGAAAATAATTAGTACAAGAATCCTAATGCAATGACAGTGCCATGGCTCGCTGCTTATTTCTGTTAATCGGAGCCTGGCACCAAATCAATACACTTTCCCCATAACAAAGGCCCAGTACTACAGAGCCATTTCTAATAATTTCATTCAGCATGCTACAAAGTAAATTCTGATAATTTAATTGGAAATTATGTTTTTAATAGGAGGATGTTTTTGCAATATCATTAAAGCAAAAGAGACATTTAGTTTTACCTCAGCTATGCCTCTCGCTAATGGTGTTCTCTCGGATGGCTGTCTTTTTATCAGTTGTATTTTTGAGACTCATAGGACCCAATTTGATGTTCCCAGGTATTTCAAACAGAACACATCGTACATCGTTCAGAAGTATTATTATTAGAAATGTGGCTAGATACGTTGTGCTGCAATTATTTTTTTTAGAGAATTGGAACATCCAGATTCTCTGAACCTGACCTTATACTATTCAACAACTTTTACAAGTTTAAAGACAAGAACCATTTAGAATCCAAACAATATTTTCTATTAAATAGCTGTTATTGGCTCAAAAATTCACCATTTTCCACCCTCATCCATCCCTGCCTAACACCAAAAACCAGCCACTGCTTCATGTGGCTCCTGCCACCCCCATGGTGGTGGTGGTGAAAATCATTGCAGACCCAGGGTAACCTCGAGTTGTATTTAGTCACAGTTAGTGGTGTGACAGTGAAGAGCCATCAGCTGTTACAAGAGGCAGCCCCTCAGCTCACTGAAATCAGTAACAACCCTCACCACCACCTTACAATTTTTGATAATAAGCATTACCCTCAGCCTGGGGCAGGGAAAAATCCTTATAAATACCTTTTATCTGCAGATAGGCAGTGGAAGATGACAACTATGAAAAGTCACTTTATTTTCTATATTTATCATCTCAGAGTCTAACCTCTGTTTTCCTGGCACAGGCTGGTGGCAGAAGTGATAGATTTCTCCTCTGGTTGCATCTGAACCTTTGCAGAGCAACATCTGTAAAGAGGGAGTTTGCCTTCCCGCTGCAATGGGAGCCAGCTAAACCGCTGAGGAGCACAGGCATTGCCCTCCGCAGTCGTTAGGCAGGGGCATCTCTTCCACTGCCTGCTTGTGCAGAAGGGAAGGAGTTAACTCCCAAAGAGATGTGCAAGTAGGAAAATTACCTCACATCTGTATTACATCCTGTACTGACAGGTGTTTTGTTGCTGTAACACTCCCTTAATTTACGACCTCTGTGGTACCAGAAGACTTATGTCCCTCTCTGATAAAGCTCTGAGCAGCTCCAACAGCATTTGCTTTTTGAGCCGACAGCAGTCACGTCATCAGAAGCACTTGGGCTTCTCCAGGATTTAAAGCCAAAGTGATACCTCTGCAAATACTTGCTCACATGCGGTCCTGCTCCAGCGAGACACCCCACTGAATTCAAGGGCGTCTACATGAAGCACTCCCTAGGTGAGCCAGGTTCACGGCATCAGGCCTGAAGTTTTCAATAGCCACAAGCTGGCCCTTCATGGCTTTTTCACTATCTAGACTAAGTCCCAGCTTATTTCTTACCCAATATTAATATTTGCTTTCATAGCTTATTTTAAACAAACATGCATGGAGTGTCTGTTTGCCCCAGATTACATTCAGATGGTTGCAGCAGGTTTTTTGGGGTTGGCTCCTGTTATGAGAAATCCATAACTAAAGAGCAAAGAAAAAAATCCCTAATGCTAAATGCATCTGAATTTCCTGTAGTTTCTGGCTTGGTAACACATTTTGTCTTTTGCTCTTAGAGAAAACATGCATTATTGGGGATTACTTTAAGAGCAACAGAACTTGTGCCTTGTGTCCATGCACTCCCACATCTGCCCCTAGCCATCTGTCACCTTGGCATTATTCTTAGTTCCTAAGCTCTTTGGGACAGTTACTGCCTTTTAGTTTGCTCAACAAGAAAACAGCTGCTCTGCATTTGGGATCCCAAAGTGGAGGTAAATAATCAGTCACACTCCTAAAAAGTAATCATAATTCTACCTATCACAATGTATCTACCATGACTCAGACACGCCACACTTACGCTGGCCTCCAGCTGCCTGCTAGATACTGTACAGAGCCAGAACTGTTTGCTGTTTTAGGATTAATGTAGAAAAATATGCCAAAATTGGAATACAATTCAGTACTTAACTGAAATATCAGCAAGAAAATTGCTTTAGAAGATACATGGCTGGATTCCTATTTACCTTTCTTTATTATTAAAAATGCAACTAATAAAATAAAAGGCAGCTATGAGAGAGCTCAAGCACAGTAGAGGAAGCTGAATGCAAGCACTCTTGCCCAAACCGACGGGCTCTTTGGAAGAGAATCACATATGTCAGCAAAAGCTAATTAGCCCAAGCACAAGTGAGAAAGCAATTTTCTGCAGGCTGCAATGAAAACAAACCAAGGATGGTAAGATTGCTCAGAAGAGAAGAAAAACAAGCAAAAAAAGGAGACAAAAATGAGATTAAGAGGATGGAGGAAAAAGGTGACAACAGATAAGCAACCGAGAGTGAAAGAATTACAGTCCAGGGAAATCTTCTGGACTGTGATAAAGCTTCGTGTGCTGGAGTCAGAGTAAAATTTGGGAAGGAAAGGATGAAGAAAAAAAAGTGAACACTGATGAATGTTTTGCATTTTGTTCTATCTCCCCTGTACGTTATTCACACGGATACCTTTTTTAAAGAGAGCTCAACAAGCAAGTTCCAGCTGTGACCTGCTGTTCAGGCTCAGAAAGAGCAGGGCAAGAGCCCGCTTGCCAGCTGCCACTCCTGCGATAAGGCAAAGCCTCACACTGTCACCTGTTATCTAACCATTTGGCATCCGGGTCGGACACTGTCATCTCAACTTCACCCCACTCAGCCACCCCTGTCTGATTTCATCCCAGCTTAGTAAATAGCCCAGATGTTTACAACACGTTACAGGACAGGGAAGCACATGCCTAAAACTAGTGAGTGTGACTGTGGGGCTGGGTTTATCCTTATCTTGTGCCATTTGACTTATTTCTGAGCCTTCCTAGCTGTGTCTAAACTCTAAAACCAAATGAAATTACTGTACAACTCATTATAGGCTTGTGAGTTTAATTATTTGAGCCATCCCCTGCACCCTGCCAGCTTAGCAGTTGAGCCTCCTCTTATGGAGCCATCCTTGGGAACTCTCCAGTGCAGGATTAACAATGCTGATCACCACCAAACCAAGTTACATAAAGAGTAAATCGCAAAAAAGTTACATTTCAAATTGCCTTACTTCTCCTGTAGACTCAGAGGGAAGAAATGGGTATTTTGTTTATTTCTAGGAAAGATGAAAGCTAGGTAGCTGAAGTGACCCTGCTGCAATCTCCTTACAAGTTCATGCCTTCTGTGCCCTTTAGTTTTGCTCTGCTCATCATTCTGAATGAGGTAAGGGATCAGAGTGTGCTGTTTAAATGAAAGCCAGATTCCCAACATCCAAACTCTAGAGATGCAAAAGGCTCTTTTCACACCTAAAATTCAAGGCAGGAATGAGACTGTGACATGAGTTAGCTGTGGAAGGGAGAAAAAGCATACTCTGCACGCCTGATAGAAGGGAAACAAGTTTAAAACTGCTGCCAGACCCTACCAGCAATCATGGCTTTGCATGCAACTGGCTTAATCCAGCAAGGGCAGACATGCACCTGATTGTAAGCATTAAAGGCTTTCTGCCGTGCTGGCAAAACCAGAATTAATCTGTAGGAACCTGGGAAGACGTGCCGCATTTTTCCATATAAGAATATGGCTCACAACAAGGCCCTTTTGATAAAAACAGTTATTTCTGGCCATAAATCTCAATCCTTTAAAAAAGTGGGTCAGCCCTTGCAATGAACTGTTATACAGGAAGCCTCAGGCCAAAACCCACTGCCCCACCTGTTCCTAAACACTTTTGTGAGGTGGGTGCAACCTACAGGTGAATATATATAAATGAAATGCTGATGTCAGATAAGGAAAGGAAATCTGGAGATCTGGGAAATCAAATGCAAAACTTGGAGGTTCTCACTGACACTGAAGTCAGTCACACCACTCTTTGGGAACGCAACATGTTTTTACTGGAGCAGCAAATGCACTTCCCACCCCTTCCTTCCAACTGTTGATGCTTAGGCTTAGTAGTAAGTCACTGGCTTGCCCTACTGTAAAATAACATCACTAATACATTTAACAGCACATCATGTAACTGCCACCATCCATCTCATGAAGGAGCAAGGCGGAGTTTCCAAAAAAAGGATGGTTTCCTTAACTCCAGCTTTCACTCCTTACTCCTGTACAAGGCAGGATGCTCTAAAAAGAAAATAATGATATTCCCAAAGTTCATTACTCATCCCAGATCCATTCCTCAAGACTTTCAAATTAACAGGTGGAATATTTGTTTCCCTATAGAAGAATCTATCCCACTTTTTAACTAACGAGTGATGGCTGGTGTGATACTGCTACTGAGCTCTTTTTAAAATCTTCTATTATTTCAAAATCTTACAAACGAGTGTAGAGACACTAAGGGAGCATTTGGTGAGGGGTAATATGTATTGTTTCACCAAAGCGGTAATATCAACAGTTGTAATACACATATTTGATCACAGAGAAAAAAAATCATATTCCAGACCAACTAAGAAACCATTTCAAAAGGAACACACAGCCACTCCAAGCAGAGCAGTACGAGCCGCTTCCCACTTGCGGTCATTCTGACTGGTCAACAGCAAACTAAGCCAGCAGGTGCTTATTTTCCATTTTAACTTCTACCGTGTATTAGATTTAGTTACCTTGTCTGGCATCAGTTATGAAAAAGACATTAAGAAAATATCTACAAAGGGTCAATTCCATTTTAACCTTCATAAACAACAACAACTATTTTCAGTGCCGGTTAGCTGGCCACAAACCTGCTATTAAATTAATAATAATAAAACCCAGGAGAAATAGTTCTGGCAGTGCCTCAGATATCATGCTTACACTTCTATCCTGAGTGACTACAGTTCAACACTGGACTTATGGTTGGCTGAATAAGAAAAATGTTATCATAAGAGATAAAATTCACAGCTACAACTTAATTTCATCTCAAGGAAGGTAGAGAAGAGAGATCACCCGTAACCTGCTAACAGGAATCAAGAATAGTAGTAGAAAATAAGAACAACAAGGTTGTGATTTTAAACATAGTATAAACTATCTGCTGTTTGGAAGTCAGTTCTTAACCATGGCTTAATTCACTAGGAAAATGAAAGCTTGAGAATCAGCACCTTCAAATGGGTATTAGCCTCAGGAAAAAAGAGCTGAGGATCACTAAATGACTCTCAAACATCCAACATTAACTAGTCCTTACCACTCATGTAACAAGTGGGGTTTTGGTTTCTCCATCCCAGAGCTACGGAGAAACTTGAATCCTAATAAACAGATAAAGAAAAAGCAAGTTCAAAGCAAAGATCAGGAAACACTCAACATAAATATTTTACTCAGGCAGAACTGCTGTTTCATTCATGAAATTATTTGATACAATCAAGGGCTGAATTTGTTGGAAGTAGAGAAGGGACTGGGCAAGCCAAATAATTACTCTAATTGACAGAATCAGTTGACTTCATCCACAACAGTGGCTGCTGCATAGACCTTTAAAAACTACTATTTTTATTTGCACATTTACTAATTCATCACTAAAAAGGGATATGAGAAAGCGTACCTATTGCAATGAGAGAATATTGCCTGCCAGGTGGGTACGGGTTAGCAAAGCAGGTTAGGGGACTTAAACAGCCTCTATAAATTTCAGTAGGAGTCAGTTTTGGTTCCTTTTTTTTAACATTCCCCAGCTTTTGCCTCAATATCACTGATAAATCAGTAATCATTATATTACTAATCCCCAATACAATCATTCTGGACATCTTGTTCATCCATCTGCTGCGTAGCCCATTTTCTTTACATCAGTTGGCATCAAATATTTTTCTCAATTTTAGTCACCACCTGCAAGTAACCTCAGTCTTTTGTGAGGGCTGTGGTAGAGCAAACTCCATTTTCTGCTTCCAGAAAAAGTTTTTTCTTGGTGTTCTTGTTATAATAGCAACTGCAGTATTTTTCTGCGTGCGCTCCTGTAACAGCTGGTATGTAACAAGCAAAGTGATGCAAAACTGCAATACACCAGTTACCAGAAAACGGCTTCCCTGCAACAGTGCACAGGAGCAGAGCGATGTATTTGTTATATTGGAGCCTTTAGGAATTTTTTCTATATATTCCATGCTTCACCATCCACATTCATTCTCATTTCACCGCCTCCTGTGGACAAAGGAACTCCCAGTATGTGCATTTTTTTTTTTTTGAATGGGGATTTTGAGATTATAAAAATTTATAGGACAGTGGCAGTGCTTTCCAGGCTGTGCCCGTGCCCTGGCCACAGCTTTAAGAAAGTGAGGGGGGTGATAGTCCTCACTACCTGAGCTATTCATTACACTTAAAATTCATGACTGATTCCACACCTTCCCAGCTTTGCAAATGCTCCAGCAAGAGGTGAGAACTTCTTGGCATGCAGTACCCATCATTTTCTTTTTCACAGATTAAAGAAATAATTTTCAGGCTGAAAGTGTGTCACAAACCATTCACCAGCAAATGCTTGTGTCTATCTTCCTGGTCCATTTATCAAAGGTAAATATTAAAAAAAACATACTTACAATCAAAACTTATGGATCTATAACCATCTAAAACAGAAAGATTTGTCCTCTGGAGGTGCCTCTCTAGACTTGCCAAGACCTATGTAAGTTAACAGCTTTTTGATAGCTAAAA
The DNA here is from genome assembly GCF_963921805.1 of Phalacrocorax carbo. Lineage (NCBI taxonomy): Eukaryota > Metazoa > Chordata > Aves > Suliformes > Phalacrocoracidae > Phalacrocorax > Phalacrocorax carbo. The sequence continues at coordinate 7,392,613 of NC_087528.1, forward strand.
ATTAATTGTCGAGCCTTAAAGGGTTGTATTGTCATTTCCCCATCGAGGTCACGCGGCAGCTCGGCAGCGAAGGGACATGCCCAAGCATGCCCAGCACACCAGACTGCCTCGTGCTGGGCACAGGGGTCTGGCACTCAGCCCTGGGGAGGGCAGCAGGACACCTTGCATGTCTGTAGGCTACAGGGAGACTGAGATGGTGTTCACAGCACACCAGTTTTGCAATCCACATTTATAATCAAACTCTTATCTACTATCGGAAAAGGTTAAGAAAATAAACTAATGAGGACTTTCCTGGTGTGTTTAATCCCTTACAGCATGCGATGATTAAGCTATCTATGCATGAAGAGAAACATTACCAACATTGACAGGGAAGATGCCCATTATCCCATGGTGCCTGACTCTGCTCACAACCCCTTCCAGTAAATTAAAAGCTGCTATTAAAAGATGAGCTAGAAGCTTTCCTCACTGAGTTGTTTGGAGGAACAGTATTGCAGAGATAACGAATCACTACAGGGTGAACATGGATGCCTTCAGAGTTTTCACAGGAATTCAGTGAGCAATTAGTATTAATATCAACATTGCTAAAACAAGGTGTTACTCAACCCTCCAAGTAACCATAATTATATACCATCAACCTGGAACTGAAGACCCAGACATATCCCAGATGTCACCTTCGTGACGCTCAACAGCCCTATTTTCAAACACAAAGGTGTTGGCAGAAATGGAAGGTAAAGTTCATGGGCTATATTTATTGTGGAATCAGCTCAGCAAGTACAACATTGTGCTGTACAGCTGGAACAGCACTTGCTCAACAGGTTGCCTCCAAAGAGGTGTTATATTTTATTGGAGAAATATCCCATATTGCTACCAGCAGACTTTCAGAGGCACACAGATTATTTTTTTTTAAGCTCCCATGACAATTTCGGAAAACTGTTTCCATTTTCATCTTAGAAAAAGGAAAAAGGTCTTGTTTTTATTTGAAGAGACTCAAAATTTGAATCAGCCTTTTTCACCCTGCTGATTTCCATGGAGTTGCAGAACTCCCACCTGCTTAAGATCTGTGTCTTTTGAGTCCTGTTTCTGCAGGCTGATGGCGTGACAGATTTCCCAAATCACCAAAGGAAAAATAGTCAAGGTAAACTGCAGAGGAAGAGGAATTATTTTTATATATGCATGTATTGTCACACAAACTACTCTTAAGTGCAAATAAATGCTCCTCAATTAAGGCAGTCGTTGCACAGACAGCTCCTGCTCCTGGAAGCAGGCAGCAGGTGGTTTTTGGTAGCATCATGGTAACACTTCACAGGGTGAGAGAAGGCTGGACAGTGAACACAGCTGGTGCCCTGGCAGAAAGTCAGAGGCACCAAAGGGTGTTCTGGGAAGCACTCAAGAAAAGCAGCACAAGGTTAATAAGTGGCTCCTCTTTAGATTTCCCCTGCTCAGAAGGGTTTTGCTGCCAACCGCTTCTTACATCACAGCACAGATTTCCCCGCCACCAACATTCACAGTGTCATTGTGCTTCCCCAAGTGGGCATTTTCAGATGTCATTTGTTGTATTCTCTTTAACTCTACAGAGTTTTTTGAGAACCTAGGGATATCAGGCCCCGATAAGATGCAACCACAAGTGCTGAGGGAGCTGGCGGATGCTGTCACTAAGCCATTCTCCATCATCATTGAAAGGTCACGGAGGACAGCAGAGGTGTCTGAGGACTGCAGGACAGCAAATGTCACTCCAGTCATCAAAAAGGGGAAAAGAGGATGACCTGGGTAACTGCAGGCCAGTCAGCCTCACCTCCATCCCTGGAAAGGTAATGGACCAGTTCATCCTGGAGGTCATCTCCAGGCATGTAGAAGAAAAGGGGGCTATCAGAAGTAGTCAATGTGGATTCACTAAGGGGAGATCATGCTTGACCAACCTGATAGCCTTCTATGGTGGCATGGCTGCTGGGTCAAAGGGAGAGAAGTGGATGTTGTTTACCTCAACTTCAGCAAGGCTTTTGACACTCTCCCATAACATCCTCAGAGACAAGCTAAGGAAGTGTGGGTTGGATGAGAGGACTGTGAGGTGGACTGAGAACTGGCTGAACGGCAGAGCTCAGAGGGTCACGGATCAACGGGGCAGAGTCCGGCTGGAGGCCTGTGCCTAGCGGTGCTCCCCAGGGGGCTGTGCTGGGGCCAGTCCTGCTCAACGCATCCATCAGCGGCCTGGGCGAAGGGACAGAGCGTCCCCTCAGCGAGTTCGCTGACGGCACCAAGCTGGGAGGGGTGGCTGACACAGCAGGGGCTGTGCTGGCACCCAGCGAGGGCTGGGCAGGCTGGAGAGCTGGGCCCGGGGGAGCCTCGGGGAATTCAGCAGGAGCCAGTGCCAGGCCCTGCCCCTGGGGAGGAACAACCAACCCCCCGCACCAGCACAGGCTGGGGGGGACCTGCTGGAGAGCGGCTCTGCTGAGAGGCCCTGGGGGTGCTGGGGGGCAGCGAGGTGACCCTGAGCCAGCACCGGGCCCCTGGGGCCAAGGAGGCCAATGGTGTTCTGGGGGGCATTAAAAGAAACGTGGCCAGCAGGGCGAGGGAGGTTCTCCTCCCCCTCTGCTCTGCCCTAGAGAGGCCACATCTGGAGTGCTGTGTCCAGTTCTGGGCTCCCCAGTTCAAGACAGGCAGGGTACTACAGAATAGAGTCCAGTGGAGAGCTACCAAGATGGACAGGGGACTGGAGCATCTCATGAGGAAAGGCTGAGAGACCTGGGTTTGTTCAGTCTGGAAAAGACTGAGGGGGGATCTCATCAGTGCTCATAATATCTAAAGTGTAGGTGTCAAGCGGATGGGGCCGGGCTCCTTTCAGTGGTGCCCAATGACAGGACAAGGGGTGATGGGCACAAGTTGGAGCACGGGAAGTTCCAGCTGAACATGAGCAAAGAAGTTCTTCACTTTGGGGTGACAGAGCTGTGGAACAGGCTGCCCAGAGAGGTTGGGTCTCCTTCCCTGGGAGTATTCAAAACCAACCTGGACATGGTCCTGTGCCCCCTGCTCTGGGTGGGCCTGTTCAACCGGGGGGTTGGACGAGATGATCTCCAGGACCCCCTTCCAACCCCCAACATTCTGCAATTCTGTGATTCCCTGCCATGGGATGGATAACCGTAAAACGTGATTATAAGACAAAGCAGGAAGAAGTGTGATGAACTTATCACCTATTCTGTCAGCTTTAAGTGCAGCAGTCCTTTCATTTTCACCTTCAGAACTGAATCAAAAGAGAAAATGTTTACAAATAAGGTTTCCAAAACATTTACCAAAACTTGGGAGCAAGACTGTTTTAGCTGTTAAGGACCAATGACTTGACAGGTGGCCCTAGAAGAATTGGCTGCACCAGGGGTTACTTTTTACAGCTGAACAAGGGGGTAGGAAAGCTTTCCAACCTCATCTGTAACTTCCAAATCTTTTTGCTATGACAAGGCCAGAGTAGGAACAGGAAGGATTTCACAGGCCACAGAGAACTACCCTCGGCCACTGGCTGACCACTGTTTTTGCTTAGACAAAATTGGGAAGCTTAAATGGACAGATTCATCTTCACTCAGCATAAAACATGAAGGCTACCTCCTGATTTATCCTACTTTTAAGCTAGCATTAAGACAACAGACAAAAGATGAATGATGTTTTATAAATTACCGTTATTTAGAGCAATCAAGCAGCTGGAGGGACCAAGCCTTTCATTTGCTTCTTGCATTTAGTTAGAGTTAAAAGGAAAAGCTGCAACAGCATTGCACTAACTCACATACTAGTAATTGCCTTGCAATCTAAGCAAGTGAATGCAGCGGGCAAGAATGCAGCACACAGTAAGATAAAGTTGGTTTATTAACCCTGAAGTCAAAGCTTGCACTGGCACACTCCAGTTCATTCAGGTTTACATAGAAAGCCAGAGTAACAAAGTGGCAGTAAATGATGGAGTTTCCTGCCAAATCAACCCCAGGAAATGCAGGAATCCCAGTCATTAAAAATCTACACCTTACCGGATTTCCAGCACAGAACAGAGGCGGTAAATTCGCTCTATGACAAACAAATGCCAGTCCTGCTGATGCTTGCCCAGGAAAGGCAAATAACCCCAACTAACGGAAAGGAACAAGGAAAACATCTGTGGAAGACATCTGTGCTACTTATTGACGTTATCTCCAAATTAATTATTTCAGCCTAGAACTGGGTAAGTTACAAGAAAAAATATTTGATCAAGGTCAAAGCTATTAACATGTTCAAGTAAAATCTGACAAAGAATTTTGGCCAACAAAATCAGAAAAACCCAGGTTGAAAGGGACCTTGAAAGATGATCTGGTGAAAACTTTCATGGGAAGGGAAGCCTAGACATGAACAAAAGCAATAAGCTCTCAGAAAACTTGCTATCGGCTATTTTTAGAATGGAAAGTTTAAGATTTTCATTCAGGAATGAACTGAAAAGACAGTAGAAACACTAACTATCTAAACCAAAGGGAATATAAAAAATCACAACCAGAAGGAGAAGTCTGAAGTGAATTGTCATCAGAACAGGTCATCCAGCCCTTAGCCAGGCTCTGGAGATACCTTTGAGATAGAGGGCCTTAGCCTAATCCCCCTGCTGTTTTTAGCAACATATCTGGGAACTGTTAGCAAGCCTGTGCTTGGTGCTGGGCTCCTGCGGCTGGGCTGCTGGCAGCATGGTCGGTAAAGATGCATGCATAAGCTGCAAGTGAGCATAACCTCACTTTCATCTTCTCCAAACTTAAACCTGATTTTGGAGAGAGTTTGCACCTGCCTTTTCCCACCAAAGGGGCACTCTGTCTGCCCCTATACTATTTTTATTCCAGAGAATATACTTCAGGAGAGAGATACATGGATGCCAATTATTCACATCATGTGATTCACAGGGGATTTGCCTAGAAAGCTTCCACTCTGCTCATGCCCATGTCTGATTGCATAGTTTTAGTTTTTATCAAGGACCCTTTCTATATTTTCCCAAAGGGAAAAGAAAAAAAATCTGTCTTTGGAATGATAGAAAGAAACAAGTATGGCCTTTGATTATCAGTAACTAAAACCCCCTCAAAGGACAAACTTGTTGCTTGCTGAAATTGGTAGAGTTAACTGACCACCCAAACTTTTTTAAAATACAAAGTCCTCTTCCGTAAAATGGGGATTCTCACTTGTTAGAAAGAATTACTCCATTATATATTTTCTAGGAAAAAAAGCAGTCCCGAACAGCCTCTGCTGTACCAATTCTTATACAAAAATTAAAGAGAATGACATGAAGTACACACCCAGTAATCAAGGTTTGATGGTGGAGGAAAGCTTTGAATTATATTACAAAGTGTTCCTCTCATATTCCGATTACAGGGACTAAATGGGCAGAATGGAAGTGTCAGGCATGGAGACTTTTCCTGCATTCCCAGCTTGGTCACCTGTTCCTACTCCCATAAGACCTTACAAACACCTTGCTGCACCTAAGTGAGCTGGATCAGTGGCAAGGTAATGCTGAGCCCAAAGGACTAGTGAAAGCCCCTGCCTGCACAGAAAAATCACAGCCTTATTTTACACAAGATTCTTTACCTGGAATTTTAATTCACTTCTCTAGACATGCAACAAACCCATTTCTATTTTACTTCCATAAACTTCCAGGTAGAACTAGAATAAAGATAAAAAGCAGGAAGAGAAGTCTGTGCATATAAAAGATGTCAGAAAAAGAGATGGAAGAGAGAAACAGAAGTGTTCTGCTTCTTTTCTTTCCTAAAGTGAAGTGAAAGTTGTGACTGCCCTAGAGAACCAGTGTCTGCAATCCCAGCTTACACGCAGCTCGACCTGGAACAGCGAGTGACGTCTGCTGGCTAAGGATGCAAAGCTGCAGCTGCCTTCAAAGTTATCACCCTGTGCTGGCTTTAAAAACCAGCACAAGCCCCAGCTGAAAACAGTGTGAAAAGTGTCACTGAAAACAAGCCCTTTAAATTAACACTCATGGCAAGCTAGAGATCCATAGGAAATTTAAGTCACTGATAAAGGATTTAGTCCTTGGCCTGGCAGAAGTTGACCAATGCATAACATCTGTTTACTGACATCCAGGACCTCCAGCTTTTTTGATACACTGGAACTTCCCATCTTCCTTCCTATTAAATCCTAGCCATAAAAAGGAATTTCCCTGCACATTATACGATTCTGAGAAATAAAAGCCTTTACACCAGCCTTACGGGTTCCAGCTCATTTATAAACCCCGCTTTTCCACTGAAGGCCGACTCAGTATGACTTACAGTGATAAATAGAAAATTAAGATCTACTTTGTGATTATACCTCCTTAAAATACAGCACAAAGCACCAATGACTATGGAAGGCTTTTCTACTGACTCTGCCTTCTGACAGGCTATTATTTAATGACAATATGCATTAGAAATAGGTTGGTGTTCTGGGATTTTTTTTGAGGAAATGCTTTTGAAAACTGCCTTTAAATCATGCATCATGGACTGATCCTAGACTTGCTTGTGAATAATTAGATCTGGTTGACACCCTCAGAACAGGGCCAAACACTGACAGTGGCTAAGGCGAGCCAGAAAGTTGCCAGTCCAGGACTAACCAACATCCTCAAGAGCAGGAGGTAAAAAGGAGAAAGTTATAGAAAGCAGCAGTCACTGAGCTGCTCTGTCCAGCTTTTATCATAACAGCAACACAATCTATGGCAGCATCTGCTCCGGTAATATCTACAGCCCACAAAAGTCAGGTACCATCATACTGTAGTGCAGAGATATGAGGCGCACTGAGGTTTAAGAAAGTCTAAATGACTCCAAGTGAAACATGAGCACAGGCACAAAGAAAGAGCAATACAGCCAAGGCCATGGACCAGAGCAGCAGACAAGCCAGAGCAGAACTGCACCTCTGCATTTCTTCGTTTATTATGCAGCATCTAAGCACAGGATCATTAGCCTACCTAGTCAGGTGCCTCCAACATCATCTCTTTGCATGGGAAAAGCTGTATTATTTTAAGGATCAGTTTCAGTTATGTTGCTAAACAGACCATTTTTTTGTTGCTATGCTACAGAGCAAATATTTTTGCCATTTGGTTTGTTTAATCACAAACAAAAAGCTATGGGGAAGTAATTTTCTGTTCTGATTTACTACAGGGAAAACCTATCCTTAAAGCAAGAGCAACTTGGCTTTATGGGTAATTCCTAGAAGTTAAGCATGGAATATTCTGTCTGATGCCAAGCTTCAGGATTACCTTAAGGCAATATGCATAGATCAGGAAGGCGATGAAAATTCAACAGGAGCCCTTCCCATCCTAGGCTCCGAATGAGACATTTTCTTGAATGCCTGGAAAGAAGGCAGCAATGATGGAAATAGCAGACAGGGGTGGCTGCACCAGCATAACTGTCCACTCTGGTGATCAAGCACTTTACTGTGCATCCACTGCAGAGCATCACAGTCAGATGCTCAACGAGACAGCCCTGACAAATCAACAGTATTCACCATCTCTGTCACCAGCTGTACAACACACTACCCTCCCCACCTTCCATACTGAGCAAGTTTCATTTAATGAGATAAACACTATTCAGCTGGTCAGGCACGAGAGGGTGCTGTGCTGGATGGGAGAGGGGTTACTTGCTTTGCTTGCAACTTGATTTCAGGCCAAGGCTTGGCTGACTTTTTCCCTTCATGGGCAAAGTATTGTGCCCTGTATTACAGACACAGTGCTGCCCCTTATGTAGAGTATTTTGCAGATGGGCTCTCATCCACAACAGAGCACTTTCAGTATGTGACATCAGGGCACATTAAACTTGCTCTTAGATCAATAGAAAATTCATTGGGCTTTTCGTTTTGATGTCAGAGCAAAGAAGAGAAAAAAGATTTTATGACTTTATGAACTAACGTTTCAGGGAAAAAAGTGGAAATAGTTCAACTCACCCTGAAGTGCTTATGTACTGAGGTCTTGAGTTATAAGTTAACATCAAGTGTTTCCAGGAAATATGGCAGAACTTAGCCTGGCAAAAAGAGGGGCTGTCAAAGCAATTAGATCCCACTTAATATTTCAAATTGTGTTGCACTGACCCAAAGACACAGTAAGGAATTTGATCCACAATATTTACTATGTAAGAAAATCTACAGATGTCCCTGACAAATGCTCTTTAACCGTTACATTTGTCAGAAGATCAGGCACATGGACAATAGTTGTTAAAATTAACGATAACTGGTGTTCAATGATTTGGAGATGAAAAGGAAGTTAAATAGATTTCAAGAAGTCATTACTCAAGAAATTAAGTGCTAATCTTTTCCCAAAGCATCAGAATAAATGGATGTGATAAAGCTGATAGAATTAAATTATCTTTAGCCACAGAAACACTATACATTATCATATCACCATACGTGCTTAAAGTACCAAGCAAAACATACAACTTCTGTAAAGAGATTCTTACTTTAGCTAAACTTGATTTTACAAGAACTTTCTTTCACCTTCTGTATAATCCGTTCGTGTGGTCATGTTCTTTATCACCCAGTGAACGACAGAGAAAAGCCTCCTTTCCTTGTTTTATGTATTTGCATGCATGCACATTATGTACAAATATTTGTATAAAACAAAGCTGTAACTTAGAGGAAGCACGACCAGAAAGAGAAATACAAGAGCTTTTCAAAGCATGTCTGCCAAGGTTGACTCAGGTAATGTTTGCTCAGTAATAGCCATAGAATTTATATTCAGAAAAGCATATTGGAATATTTAATTTGATCTTCCATGTACCAGAAGACTGAACTTCTGGTAGCAAATAATTACTCGGGTTTGACTAAGCCTAAGCTAGTGTTTAACTAATACACATTCTACACTTGGAGTAATAGATTCTCAGCCTTTGAGTATCTTCATTGCCCTTGGTAATTTGTTCCAGAATATAATCAATAAATTGCATTAAAAGTGTGCCCAGTCTCTAATTTCAATTTGTATGGCTTCAATTTCCAACGAAACGCTATGTATTCTCTGGCAGATTAAAAAGGAGTTTAAGAACCAAAATTCTTTCTGAAAGGGAAAGTGACTACATTTAAATCACCGCTCGACCCTTTTTATAAGCTAAACAGAAAACGTCAAAGCATTTTGTCCTATCTCCAGATATTTCTATAATCTTACAAGCTCCATTTTAAACATTTTCTAAATGTAATAAAAATTGAAACAGTAGCAATAAAACGCCGCCTGTTCAACCCCACTTTACCTCCAAATATTGCTTTGCAAAGTTGCAATAGTTGTGGTAAAATAAGCAGGTTTGTTCCACACAGTAATACCAGCACAAGGGCAGAGGCAAGGCATAGGATAGCATGTAGAGCTCTAAAGGGGAAGCAGCATACCCTATACAGGAGCATAAATTAACAGTAGCCACGTATGCAATCAGAGGACGTTGGCACTGGCCAGCGCGCTCTGCCTGCATTATTCTTGTACTCTTTCACAGCCTCTGCGGATTATGGAATGAAAGGGCATCTTGACTGACAGGGTATCAGAAGTCCCTGCAGCCCTCCAATGCAATGCAGGCCATTCGCCACCCATCAAGCTCCTGGAAAGTTACTCTGGGTATAACCTCTGGAATTTACCCTTTGCAGGTGACCCAGGTCCCTGGGATCTCAGCTGGGCACCAGCTCCTGGCACAGCTGAGGAAAGCTCCTGGGCATCTGTTTGGCAGCATCAATCCCTTTCCTACTGTAACAAATTCACACAACTCCGTTTTCTATCAAGGGATGTGAGCACACAAGTGCTGTTTTGACATAATAAAAAACTGCAGGCTTTTTCTTCCCCTCCTAGGGAAGAAGGAAAAGTGAAACTAAACCGCCCTCCCTCTTTAGCCCTAACTCAGCACTAACAGATGGTCTTTCCTAAGCAGGCTGCAGCAGCTACATGAGCGTTGTGCTTGTTTTAAAATTTTCCCATAGTTATTTTGGTTCTGGACTAACAATTTTGTGGCAGTAAATCTGACCAGATGACCACTGATGCCAGCAAAGTGACCTCCAGTAGGAGACATCTCTTGTGTTTTAGAACTTGTAGGCTCCTTCCAAAAAAAGGAAAAAAGAGACAAGTTTAAGGCTTCTTAATAATGCCTTACAATTATCCATGCAGAAAATCTGTTTACTTGCTTCATATCTTTCCAGTGTAGCCTTACAGCATCACTATAGGCCCCAAGTCAATATAGGCCAGTAAAACCCTGGGCCAAATCCCACGCTCTTTATTCATTTGAGTAGATTCTCTGAACAAGTGTTATCAAATGAAGGAGCAAGCTTTCTAAGATGCTGCCTGCCCCGTAAATCAGAAGCTATCAGACACTGCTAAAGCTGCCCTTAAGCACTGTCAACAGCAGTAAAGTTCTACGGGATAGATTTCTTAGTTTGTTCTCCCTCTCACAACCTTTTTCTACTTCTCCTCTACTCCATTTGATTTATTCAAGACCCACAGGAAAACCATCAGGGTATTCAAAACTGAGCTCGGCAAGAGACAGCAATGTCAGAACAAGTCATTAGCTTAGACCTTAAATCCAGAGCGCACAGTGAATTACACTCACTTGCAAAGATGCTGTACAACCTGCGGTGACAAAGACTTCAGCTCTGTGAAGGGACAGGTAGCATAAATCTTCACAGCTCTATCAATTTCAGTAGCTGTGCTATGTTCTGAACCCATTTGCTGTGGCATACATGAATGGCTTTGCAAATGTAATCTTGCCCCCAGCACAGAACCACCCTTACAGCCCTTGTGCTTGTACAGTACAGACCTGCCCACCCCGAACGCCATAAAAATCCAGCCTTCTGTTTTTGCGTTCAAGGCTACTGAGATCAAAATAAGCGGCATCAACTGGTCCATACATTACTACAGTTTTGAACAATTAACGCTGGACATTTCTTTTACTGGGAGTTATTTAAAAATCTGATCTCAGCCAGAAAGAGCTGAGTCCTGAGTGGATTCACAGCTTCATCTAAGGGCCAACAGCAGTTACAAAATATGGTCTTGACTAACGCTCCTTGAGGGTATTTATACCCGGCAGCATCTCACAGGAGCAGTAAGTCCAGCACGCGTGCGATGTCTTTGCTCAGCACGAACCACGTTACTGCTCTGCCTTGTATGAGGGAGAGCAGGTATTCAGATATGTAACTGGCATAAATTTGTTTTAAAATATTCTTTCTAGGAGCAATCCAGCAAGTTCTGAAAAGTTCTCAGGTCCAGGTGTTACTGAGTCTTAAGTAGGGAGCTTCCAGTTACAGGACCCCAGGCACAGAATTGAACTTCAGTGCCCCAGTGATTTCAGACAGAGCTTTGGCAATCGTACCCAGAGCTGATGGAATCCTATTGATGACATTGGCAGTTGGATGGAATCTTTTGGGAAGGAAGAATGCAAGATTAATAATTTTTCCACCCCTATGAAACATAAGCTTTATATACCTGGCCCTGCTGATGCATTATAACCCCAATTATCTCAAATAATGATATAATTCTGGGCTGCTTGCTGATACAACTGTCTTCAATTTCACTTAGCAAATATTTGTCATCTGCTAATTAACTAAGTAACTGGCATGTTTTCCAAGATGTGACAGCATGCAAAGGAGAGTTCTAGGCCCTTTCAGAGCGGTGTCTATTTTAAAACCAACTATGCGCAGCCTTTGGCTCAGAGTTAGAGGGAAATATCCCAACTCATCATATCCAAAATGAAATCTGTGATTGCAATGCAGACAAGCATTATCACCGATTTTTACACAATAACCAGGGATTTTTTTGATCAGAGCCTCAGTTTGCAGCTTTCAAAAAGCTTTCTCATTGTTATTTCTATACTCAGCTTTGCCTGTTACACACTTTCAGTTATCACTTTATATTGCTCCTTCAGTAAACACATTTCACATGTTTTCCATTAGAAGATTCAGTTGCAGACAATTAGCTGAGCACCGAGTGTCATTTCAGGGTAGGTTATTTTTCACTGATGTGTCAAAGTGTCTGACTTTATTTACATGAATTTGCTAAAGGTGTGTAACAAGTCTAGCAGGACCATATATTTTAATTGGCAATTTTCACTCTGAAGTATTATTTCCTCTTGCGTTCCCCATATTCTTATTGGAGTTCATCTTTATTTAACTGAAGGTTAATTCATGCAATAACACAATTTTTTCTTCAACTTGCAGTAGTTTTTAGCCTTTTTGCCCTGGTCCATTTTAGTCAACAGCCAGTAGAATATATTCCTGGCAGCAGACTTGTTCTGCCCTCCCAGTTAGCAGAAATGCCTGGGAGTAAACTGGGAATGTACTGATTTTTCCACATAGCTCCTGGCTACTAATCCATATTAATAATATAACATGGAATCTCTGGCTTTTATCAAAATATGAAAGAAAAGTCAAATTGAAGCAAAAACATACACAAAAATATTACATTAATGAACACTTTGTTCAGCCCCTTGGCACACAGCTATTGAAAGAAAAGAACATTTATGTTATACACCAGCTCACTTTGCCAAACCCAGCCTTCGCTGCCTTTGTTATTATTACAGCTATCTCTGCTTGGACAGGAATGTTCTCATCATATTCCAGCCTAACCCTCAAGTGAAGTTGTACAGTCAGGAGCCTGTGGCTTTACAGGCTCCTGCCATCAATACAGCAGCTCCAGCAAAAGTTCTGAAAAATGCGTTTTCACATAGCCCCTGTCCAGTCCAAGACCACACCTTGGATCAGGCAGTCCTGGTGTTCAGGCTCTGTGCACACCAAGGAGACATCCTCCAGATCACCTCTTTCCCAGAGTGAGGTCTGAGTAAGGACAGGGTAACCCAACAGTAGTCAGAAGCAAAAGACAAGAGAAATGATGGAAACCAAGGCTTTTCCATACTTCAGTATATACACTTGTATTCTAAGGAAATATTCCCAGTAGTGGATTGCAATATTAGATTAGATTATAATCTATATTTTAGAGCAGAAAAGTATGCCAAGCCTTTATCTTAAAAATGCTGCTTTTATGAGTCTGGGCAGTAACATCCCTTTGCATACTAAGGATGTTATAGCTACAAAGCATGGGACTAACACCCAGGTTATTTTCACAACCTTAAGGAACAGCCATGTGCTAAAACACCGCCTGGTGCCACGAGGCCTCAGATCACCTCCACAATGTGATTGGAGAGCTCAGATGAAAGATGCTGTAAAGCTCAAAGCCTCCTTAAGCAGTGGCAGAAAGGTCACCCTGCACTTTCTGCCAGACACCAGACCAATGGCAAAGCATGGCATGAGATGTCTCAGAGGACCCAGCTGCAGCTGAGGAAGAGTAAGAAGCAAATCTCACACTGTATGTGTACACAGACAACCCAGACCAGTCTGTGACTAACTCTGGTGGAGTAAACAAATACAGGATATTGAGATTTCTTGCAAGTTAATGGTTGTGGTATTTATAATGGTCATTTCATAGCTCTGCAGGCTATTATTAATATAATTTAAATACATTAAAAAGGAAATTAATTCATCAAGGAATGCCATCTCTTACCTGCTCAGCTTTCTGCTGAAGCTTATTTTAGAAAGGTTAGCAAGTTTTGGCTTGGAGGGGACCAGCAGCTTTTAAACTCAGTTATGCTAGCCCATTTCCCACCCCCCACCCCCAGCTAAGTTCAGGTGTGTAGGGGACTTGAAATCTCAGACGGCCCTGACATGCAGACTGAATTTGGTTAAACATACACAGCAAATACGAGTTACACACAGGCAACCTAAGCACAGCAAAGCGGCCACACCAAGCCAGAAGAGCCATCATCACACCATACCGTTTTCAGGGTTACTTTTATATTGTCAGTACTGTACAGTGATAATTATTGAAGGCTGAATATTTGTGTTGCATTGTAATTTTTTGCTCTAAAGTGTATGGAAAGACACATGCTCAGTTCACACAAATTTGGCTTGGGACGGTCGTTCTTGTGAAAGACAGCAGAAAATGTATACAATACTGGCCTTAAAATAACCGAGTACTTGGCATAGTACCTTAAATCACTTTTTTGATTGAGCTAACAGGCCTGGTGGCTGCAGGGAAATGACCCACTTACACCTCCACTAACCCTCCTCCAGGAGTAGTAACTTGTAGCAGAAACACAAGACAAACAGGTGGAGGGCTTGGGGTCAAGCAGGCCAATCTGCAATCACCAGGTGTTGCTGGAAGGCATCTTTAATCATGACCAAGCTCCATTTGCCCATAAAACTTTTTTTTTTGCCAGCCAGTTTAGCCTTACTCCATTTTAGAACAGCCTGTATCTTATCCACACCAGTGCCAGACACCAGAATCCCCAGTCTCATTTGTACCTCCATGAGCTACTGTGCTGCAGGCGATTAACAGCTGAACATGTCTTTCTATTTTACCATAAGTAATGGACCTTAAATTCTCTCCTGTTGGCCTCCCACACTGAGATAGAGTGGGAAGAGCAAAAACAGAATCAAATGAGGCTATAGCTCAACCTCCTCCACAGCTGGAGAGTATCACCCTGGGCAAAGCTAACTACACAGCAGAGACAAATCAGTTATATATTGGTTTGGAGAGGTTTTACTAGTTCATTAACTCTTGGGTAGCAATAGCCTATTCTTTTAGTTGCATTAAATCAAGATAAATCCTCCTTGCTCAGAACAACCTGTAATGCAGTTTAGACAGAGTTATTACTATTGATGTCTCGGGTTCAGATCCAGATGTTTAAAGAAAGTAACCAGCTTCTACAGTGCTGTTAATGCCGGAAAGGGCTCAGTGGAAGACTCCTTTATTTCTTTGCTCTAACAAAATTTAGACCTTTAATTATGAAATAAAAAGAAAATTATTTTTCCCGATTACATATTCAAACACTTGTCTGAAACACAGGTAAAGTGATATTGCTCTTGTAAGTCAATTCTTCCATAATTTCTAGAAGAGATTTCACCATTGAAGTGATATTTGGAGGAAGAGTCACAACACTTGTTCAGCAACTAATTAGTTGTGGTACCAAAAGCAAATATTTTAGAAGGTGCCCTTATCCACAGGTTGAGAAATTCTCTTTACAGTTGAAAGTTCAAGGCAAATGCTCCTGCTGCTTATACAGCTGTTTTACACAGGAATGGAAACTAAAGCCTGTCACATTTCCAGAGAACCATCTTGTCTAAGCATATTCTTAGAGGACACTTAAATTTGATAGAAAACAACCTTTAGCTTGTGCCAGCACTTCACATAGGCCGCAATGTCTCTGCACAGAAAAATGTTTCAGTAGGCTTCCCTCACTCTGAGATAAGTCAATGCTAAGCAAGATGGTCCTTTACACATGTTGAAAGCAGAAATCCTGATTAATGATACATTAATTTACTTTCAGCTTTGGCAAAGTTAATGCTGTTTGAGCCTTGTGCATGAGATGGCATGAGCTGTGTTCCGACTGCAGTGCTATCTGTTGAGTAATTTTCAAGTGACAGCCACATTGGTCCTGTGCTGTAACACTAAGTTCATCCTTTCCTTGAATTTTAGACCTTCAATTTATATGGTAAAGGCCCAAGAACTTATAAAATATGGAACCACAAGAAAATGTCTAGAATCCACCAGTATTGGCACAGTTTACATGCACCAGCTGAAGAAGTCCCTTACGTTTTGCATTCACCGAAAGCACCTTTAGCTCATGATATTCCCATGACTCCATCCTTGCTGTGACCATGCATTTCAGGGATTTTATGGCAGCAAAAAAAGCCGGCTAAATTGAAAAAGGAAGGTAGCGTACACAAAAGTACTGCAAAAGGATTGATATTTTCCTTGTAGCTTTAGTGTACACAGTTACCCAATGGCATTGCTGGTTAGAAAGCCCGTCTGATGGAAACCAATGCACTTTTGGCAAAGTGAGTTGGCTAGCAGAAAACTAATGGTTTAAAGTGAATTGTAAACCAGATATCGCATTCATCACACTGGCATACTAACAAAAGCATCAAGAACGTAGAAGAGAAACTCTCAGTGTTTAAGTCTCCAAAACATATTCACATTGGTATTTATTAAACATAATTATAAAATGTGATCACCAGTCTCCAAAGCTAAAGAATCCTGCCTTCAAGATATTCAAGACGAATACTTGATGGTGGGAGTTAATTTCACTTTCTACACATCACCATGTCCCAGCTATAGCCTGACAACTTACAAATGCTAACTCTGCAGGCTCCCTTAGTCCCAGGCTGACCTCTTCTGACCTACTGAAGAAAATCATTTTAAATGGTACCCTATTTGCATTGCCTATTTATCAGGTAGGGAGATCTGATGTTACTAACATTGAATTTGAAATTGAAGTTGACATTTTCAGTGCAACTTTGGAGATATTAAATGGCAGTGTTAAACTGAAACCCCTGCTTTAGTTTTACCAGAGAACAAAATTATTTCTGAAGCTGACTGTGCTCAATGCAAGAATTCTCAATGCAGTATTTTTTAGCAGAGTTTAACAGCACTGAACCCAGTAAAATTTGAGGAAGTCTTCAGCTGATCTATCCCTTTTCCAGATATAGAATGCAGACATGAGAAAAAAACCAGGTTTTATTGTGTTTAAATTTTCCCAATCCCCATCTTTGGAACAGTTTTCCCAGGATAACAGCCATCCTTTTCAGCTCCCAGTGCTAACAGAGTGCACTGCCACAGCAAACAGCTCTCAGTTTTCTGTATTTCTCACTGTCATCCTTCCCATCAAAAGAGAATTCTTACCGGGTCTCCATCTGACAAATTGGCACTCGTATTGAGATGAAGACAAATGACTGGCTGGGAAAGTGGTGCACATATGAGGATAGCTTAAATTGAACAGTTTGTTTCTAAACTTCTCAAAACCTATATTCCCTTCCAGGAGAATAAATCCTGCTGATTTCCCATTTCCAGACCCAGTTGTTACAAACAAAAATAGGTTAGCATTAGTTCCAAACCCAAGTTTTCAGGAACCTTTCCATACCAGACCCACACTAACCCAGCAAAAACATTTCATATCTACCATGAAAGCAGATTAACAGTTTCCAGAGGAACAATTGTCCCGAGACAAGCGTGAAGGCAACAGGACAGGCCACCTGCACAACTAATCCAAATAGTGAGGTTATAAGATTTCAAGTGTTTCCTTAACCATTGCTAGTTCCATGCATCTACCCTTTACAACCTACTTTTGTGCTGCCCCTCACTACAGTATTTCCACTTTTGCCTCTTAAACCAGTTTTCTCCGCAGCACCTCTTCACTGCAATTGAAACAGCAATTCCCAGTAGTGTGAACTGATACTAGGCTGATGTCTAGTTCTCATCAGCCTCTGAAGAGCCCGTAAGTGTGCTGAGAATTGAAATAGTTGACTACTAAAAAGTCAAAACAGGACCTTAAAGATACCAAAATACTCTTACGTGTTTTACAACCTTAATGCACTTTGAACAGAGCCATAAGTAACTGTAGGGAGTAAAATATGTAATTGAAAATAGAAGTGTTTTAATGAAAGCTATGTTCCCCACATTAAATGGATAAAAGCTTTCCTTTATCCTCCTGTAGAATTTCCTCCAGCACAATCTCACCCGTAACACTATACGCTGCTAATCACCCACTAGCACCACGCACTCTCCGCAGGGCATGAAGTGCTCTTTAAATACACCAGCAAGCTCTACAGGGTGTTCTCTTACACTGACCCAGAAAGCATATCTCACATTTAACACCTTTTCCTGAGCAGGCATAAAATGATCCTGTAAAGGGTTAAACAAAAACAAATATCTTTGGAACAGTAGCGTTACATTACCTGAACATCAGTCATAGCTAGTGCTGCAAAATCAATAGTGCCATATGCAAAGTATCTTGTGCAGTAGCTTTGAGGGATGGTCGTAACCAAACATGAAGAGCTGATGCTGGCTGAAAGGGAGGAAAGGAGAAACAGGGAAAAGAAACAAACTAAAAACCTTTCACTGTTTCCAGAAAGCACAAGGAAAATGGACAGAACTGAACAGAACTGCAGAGTGCTGGCACAAACACTAATGTGCCTATTAATTGGACTTTACAATATTTAAGGTGCATCCTAAAAAGTGGTTTCAGACCAGAGACAAATGAAGTCCCAGAGCTACCAACTAAAATGCTTTAAAAAGCGAGGAAAAGTAACCATTTTTAACAACACAGCTTCATTAATTTCCGAAAGTGTATACAAACATTTGTCTCCAACAGCAGGTGGCCAAGCTCCCCAGACCAAGAGCCCTCACTTCCCAACCTGTCAGACCACCCTGCTTTTGTGCAGAGCTTAGTGTGAGCCCGCCGCGTGCTGCGCAGCTCAGTCTGTGCACTGCCAGGGTTGTACTCGATGAGTCCTGACCTTGCATACAGGGAGAAGAGCAGTGGACGGGGGCTCACGATTCTGGGCTGCTTAAAAATAGATACTACCTCCAAAGGTTGACCCTGAACCTATTTCTCTACTCAGTGCAGTCTGTGTAGGTAATGATTGAGGTGAACCAAAGAAATATGCAGAGAACAGGTCACAAGGTCTGTTACGTCCCCATTCATGTTTCCATCTACAATGGCTCATGACCTACTTTTCTTGTCAACCTGTTATGCAGACTACCTCTGTAAAGCAGAAGCACTTTGCTCTTGTTCCGAGGGAACCTTCCATGGCTGAGAAGGTCTCTCTATGCTTCTGGAAGAAAAAGTAGTTTTAGGAAGCTGAAAAAGTGCTGCTGAATACTCATCAGACTTCATTTGATCAAAATATAAATAGCAGAAGGCCCTGTATTTTTAAGGCTAATCCTATTTATCTTACTGATACAACTTCTGGCTGTTTGTGCTTTTGTTACCAATACCTCTGGTTTTACTATTGTGCAGTGAGTTACTACAGCGCACATCAGCCTGTCAGCTTGCACATATAGTCTATGTCATCCCGGCATCTGAAAGTAGCCAACACAGACTGATAAAAACTAGAGGTGAAATACAACATACCACTCCATGTATTAATGGGAATGCCTGGGTGAAGCTTAGATCATCTTTTGTAACTAAGTTACGTTCACCTAGACCGACTGCTCTGGTTCAGCCGGACATCAGGTTTACCCAGATTCTCCACGCAATTACATCAAGCTCTTTGTGCTCTCAGAATGGAATTGAGATGAATCATCCATTAATCCATACACTCAAAGTAAACCTATTTCAGGTCAAATGAATGAAATAAGGCCACAGAATAGCCAGAATCAAAACAAACCCTCCATTCTATAAATCCTTTATTCTATTATTTTTAGAAAAGAATACTTGTTTTTAGTTTAATGAAAATATGTTCTTGTTTTCCAAAGTGTTCTCTAGCCTTCACCTATGCTTGTTAAGGCTCTAGTTCTACTATTCATTAGATGCTGTTGTGGTCAGGGTGACAGCCAAAGGACATTGAAATAGTTATCCACAGTTTCATTATTATAGACAAGCTAACAGGATCCTTCAAAGTTTGTGCGTCACCAGTCATTCTCTGGATTATCAAGACGGATTCCATCGCTGAAGAGACAGTATGTCCGTCAGCAAAACCTGACCATTCCAAACCCAGTGAAAATACCCTTTAGCACAATCCTTTCACAATCTACCAGCTGCACGATTTGCATAAATTTTATGAAGGCTGCAAATCTGTGATGACAAAGTTCCGGAGTACCACTCTATCCGTCAGTATTTCACTTTCTTGTGCATCTATGAAAGCCCAGGAGTTTGGCACATTGATGAGCTGAGAAGAGACTCTAGTCATCAACACAGTTACTGTACAAATATCTGGGTTTCCACTACAAAGTGGAATTCCAAAATTTGGTTTCTAACAAGCAGAGTTTTTTTAACCAGAAAAGTGTGCCAGTGATGCCAGAAATGTTACTGCACAATTATTTGAAAATGTATTTCTCTTCACATAACCATTCATTTGTTACAGTTGTCATTTAGAAGATAAACACTTTGCAGGTCTCAGATTTCTTTCGGAAAAGATGTATTTGCTTATTGCATTGATCTGTAATATGTTCATACAGCAATGCATTACATTTTCTGTATTTAAAGATGCTGAGGTTTAAACTCAGGTGTGCAAAATTGACGTGGTGAGTTTCACAATACTGTGAAAGTAACCGAAGAAAATATTACAGCTGGTAGAGACTCAGATTTCTTACTCTTAAAGGTTCTTACATGCACAAACCATGCTGAAAACAACATTTACATTTTTTTAATTTGCTCCAAAACAGAAATCAGTCAGTTAAATCAGAGGACGGGAAATAGCTGTTGGGCGGTCACGTGCACATGCTAATCCTTCAGATGTCATAACAAAGGGAAGAGGCAAACCTCTGAGCTGGGAAAGCAGCTCTTGAACCTTTTCCTGCGGAGCTGAGGTGTCCGCATGGTGGAGAATGAAAATCACTGCAGTAACTTTATGCAACTGGGAGAAAGCCAAATTGATGGTCAGTCACATTAATTCAGCCTTTCCACAAATTATATGAAGCATTAGTCATTCCTCAGCATTTTTATTTTATACCATTTTTTCAAAAGGTATCCAGTTCTTATACAACTGGCCAAGACAGAAAAATCAGTGAGAACCAGAAGTGTTCCAGGAACATTAGGTTCTTATTGTCCTGGCATGGTCTATATAAATTAATAAAATGCCAACACTTTCTAAAGCAGGTGGTTAAAAGCAGGGCGAGCATGAGGTTATTTGGACAAATTCATTGGTTTTTGAAATAACAACAGAGAGCACCTCTAGTAAGAGAGGAGCCTCAAATCTCTAGATAGGGAAATGCAGGAGAGCGCTCCAGGTTCCTTTGCAGCAGGTGCCATAGAGGAAAGGCCATAAAGCTGGTCTGCACCTTGATAGAGCGTGATTTTGTTTTCTAAAGGCCTCCGATTTACTTTCAGACACGATAGCTGCATATACCTGCAGTCGGAGTCAATATTAGGAAGCCTGATAACCATTTATGTGGTGTTATTTTGTGATTTTATATTTCTGACAGAGACAAAATTAGTGCAGAAGTTAGAAACCTCATGCATGAAGGAGGTGAGTTACCTACGTTATTTTTGAATCTGAAGAAGGCCTCCTGATGCAGTCTCACTACTGATTTCCTTCCAAGAACACACCATCTATATTAACATCTCTGCATCTTTTTCCTTCGCTGAGCACACACTCTTTTGAAGTGAGCTATGCGTAGTATAAACCTGACGGCTATAGAACCCACTTACAGGTATAGTCAAATGCACTGGCCTTTGAGCCTATTCTTGCCAGACATTCACCCTCTGCCCAGCTCTTGCCAATCACAAAGCAGTTTGAAAGCCTGAAATAAATGAGTGCTTTGCTACAAACAAGCTGAGCAAGAGCCCCTGCAAACATACTGTTGCCCACTTGTCCTAACTTACATCACGGTCCCATGCAACTGCCTTCAGCTGCTGCTCTGAAGCGCAGCTTTCTGCCTTTGGCGCTTGGGATAGCACTGAGCCTCCAGGAGGCCTGAAGGGCACAGCCAAGGGGTTCAGGAGAGGCAAGAGGGGAGGTCAGCTCACTTCAGGCTACCCTGCACTTCTCATTGGCATCTATTCACATCCGCAGATACATGTTGTATGGGGCACTGCTCATTGCTGGAAGAGCTAAGTGCGCCCTCAAATTCGTATCTCCAATTCATCTGGCATACCTGGCCCTGGGAAATCACCCACCCTATGATGCACCTTAACAGCAGGAGGAGAAATGGATAGGACAAAAGTACTGAAAGTGCCTTGTCTTATCTTTTTCTATTCTGCAATGATAACAAGAAACCACAGAGCGGCCCCAGCCACTGTAAAGAATTACACGACATGAACTCGCAGCCTTGTCTGCGGGGAACGCTGGCTAACACATTAGCATAGCTAATTGGATCCTGACCTTTAAATGAAATGTGAGCAGTTGGCTACCTTCAAATTCCTCAGCTGCTGTCTGTCATTTGTTTTGCTTCATGCAGTTCTGTTCATAAGCGAAAAAGCAAACAACTCATTGACTTCCTACCTTGCAAATAACAGGCCAAGAGGACTTGAGTCCCTGGCAGGGGAAAGCAAGGAAAGGTATGTTATATGAGGTCATGTACACATATATAGAAACCTATATAAAAGTACAGGTCTTATTTGAAAAAGTTGAGGCACCTGGGATCTCCATCAGGGCCACTGAAATTATGCTCACATGAAATTAGAAACGTAATCAAGTTGTTTACAGAAGTGCTGATCTTAAATACTGTAATTCAATATCTGTTAAAGATCCATGAAATTTCTGAGATTTGAGTAACTTAAATTGTAACTAGAAGTATTTTAAATATGCAAATTGGTAGCTACATTCTTAGTTTTCCAACAGACTAAATGCCTTGCCAGCAGAGCTGTTACAGAATTTGACACAGATCTGCATATTCCAACAAACATGTATCAGGACATTTCCAAATGGGAGTAACTGGATGAAGAGGGTAAATCTTCAGAAATTGCAGTTGGACAAGATTTAATCAGACATGATAATCTGATCATGTTTCTGTGTCTTTTTAGTCTTGCCCAGGTTAGCAGGAAACATATTTTCAGGCAACTTCCGTAATCCTCCAGCATGAAGTAAAAAGAATAGCTGTTTTAACATCAAGTGATCGCAGGACAGAGAGAAGCAGTTTCTGAATAAACTTCTGTCAGTATTTGCTTTTAACAAGCTGTACCTATTAAATATTTATTATGGTGGTTAACAGAACCCTGACCAAACATGCAATCTGGATATTGAACCCATTCTGATTGTCAGGATCATTTCCAAGTCGAACCATACAGCACTGGAGATAGATCCCCTATGCTGTCAACGCACAATTTCAATTGAGTCAGCTTGATCAGATTGCTCCGTCATTCAATGTGTTGGCTTTGCTACAGTAAGCCACGTACCCTCCTGACAGTGCGATTTTCCTCCAAAACCAAAGAGAATAACTCCTCTTCAAGTAAAGAGGGCTTAAACAAGAAGCTAGCAGAAGCCTGAAAAAAACCTTATCCAATTCACTCATTTGTAGTTTTTTCCTTATTCCAATGTTATGAAAAATCTAGAATTTAACATTTCTTCCAGCTGTTGCACAAAGTTTTTGCACCTTGATTGCACTGCCCATGTGTCTAGAAGGAGAAGTATGAACCCAGAGCTGTACCCAGAACTGAGCTCTACCAAAAAGGTAGTTAAAATGGTTAGAACCAGAACAGTCCTGGGGCAGGGAGAGCACTGCATGGCCCAAACAGCCCGCAGGGATGCAGCGCCCAGAAAGCCGTCAGAGGCCCGAAGAAGGAAAGCTGAGCGTTCAGCTAGAACACCAGTGCAGCAGCTTGGGGAAACTGTTTCTCAGGGCTTCGTTCTGCCTCAGAGGCCCACCTGGAGAGCTGCTGCCACACGAACACATCAACCGCTTTGCCCATCTGCAGAGTTTCGTACACGGCTTGCGTGCCTCTGGCTTGTGGCTTGACAATAGCTATTGAATTGCAGGAGTGAGAGAGCAAAAACAAACAGGTGAGGAGGCTGTGCTTTGTTGATTGCTGGGAAAGAAAGGAAGTCACTCACACCCTACCCACTGGGGACCTATTCTATTCTGCTCACCCTCCCCTTGGGTCTGATCCAGACCCCACTGCAGGCAGTAGAAATAACCCCATTGAGATATACACTCTTCAAGCCAAGTTTTATATGGCAATGGGGGAATGAGAAGAAAGACAAAGAGGTCAGGTTAAAAAAATACACTTGTATGATAGTTGGAAGTAAGCCCTAAATGGATACAAGGCCACATGTTCTACTATCATTACAGTCACTATATTGAAAATAGTGTGTGTATATATATACATCCCTAAATTTATCTCTAGCTGCTTGGTTATACATGGTACCTCTCAACTTATATACCCTCAAGGAAGGAAAATAAAATACTTTATGTTCAAGACTATCAGGTTACTAAAAACCTCATCCAAACCCCGCAGCACAGCTGGTAACTAGCTTCAAAACTAAAATACTACTGTCACGTCAAGAGCACAGATATACTTATGGAAACTTCTTATTTTGTTCATTTATAACAGTTGCCATCCCAGTTTCAATATACTGCAGCTCTTCAGAGCACTGCCAGACTCACACCAGTACCTACGGTTAAGGCAGCTAACCCTCAGGACTTCAGAGCCTCTAAGATAAATTCAGCATTAACTCTCATAGGAATAACTGCATTTATATATACTAGTCTTCCCTTTTCGTGGGAAAGCGAAGTGAGAGGACCCGCTGCGGGGCTGTAGCCCCGGGCTGCAGGAGCAGGGCTTTCCGCGCCGCTGCTCGGGCGCCCAGTGCCCCGCATGCTCTGCGGTTAGGGAGGCTTTCCCTAGCACCTTCCTGAACGCGAGCAGTAAACACAGCCAATAAGTCAGAAGGGTTAGTAAATGCTCTATTTCACCTCTAATGAAGTTAAAAAATAGACAAGAGTAAACTGCAAAACCAGATTTTTTTTTACTAAATGCCCTCTAACCCGCAAAAAGTATTAGTAGATGAAGCAACTGCAGTCTGTGACTTTGGCCCTACAAAAACACAAAATGCCTACAAAACCCCAACACCATAAGCAGAACAAGAATAATGCTTTTTATATAGTTCACACACATTCCTCCATCACAGAGTAACAAAAAGGAAAAAAAAGACGATTTCTTCCATTTGCATGTCACAGAAAACGCTAGACACACGAATTGACTCACACAACAGAAAAAAACTCAGCTGACCTCTCAAAAGCTACGCCTAAAAAATTCAGAAAACTTTAGGAAAACATACAAATTATAAGACCTTACTCTGTTCAGGTGCCTCTTCCTTTAGGAGAACATACAAATTATAAGACCTTACTCCGTGCAGGTGCCTTTTCTAGCTGGAGAAAGAAAGAAAGAAAGAAAGAAAACACCTCTAGGCCTCTTCTTCCTCAATAGCTCTTCCAGAAAACAAAGAAAGTCGTTGCTTGGCCCATCTGCTTTAATGCTGGGGCGGGGGAGCCGCCAGCTGGGGCCACCGGCAGTGCCAGGGCGGGCACCTGCCGGTGCCCCACCAGGTGTGCGGGGGGAGCCTGGGGAAGTGCTGCTTAAGGCTTTCTTCTGCCTTCAGTGTGCCTAAATTAGCCTAGATTATGGTTTTGGCTGTCTTAGTGATAGGATCTTGGCTGTTCTGGGTAATCGAAGGTGCAAGAAAGCCCAGTCAAAAGCTTTACTGGCTCCCCTGTTTGCTTCTCCTAATAGCGCTAAGTAGCTCGTAGGGCCTTTAATGGGTAATACTGCTGTAGTGACTAAACTTCTGCTATTATCTGTGTTGTTTTCTTCAGATTGCGTCCTTCCAGGAAACAGAGTTCATCTTGTTGTGAGCTAACTGGAGATTTGGTTGAGCCATGCTGTCTGTATGCAATTGCTATGGGGCTTGTAATGCAGGCAGTCCTGGGGGGCGGGGGGAGGTATGGTGCCTGCCTGCCTCCTCCTCTTTGTGCTACCCTTCGGGGCTGGTACCTTCATTCCCTGTGTACTTTATTTTCCCCACTCTTCAGAGTGTAGCTAATCCTGTAGCTTGTTCTGCCTGCAGTGCAAGGTACTACAAAAAAACGGGACAAAACCAGCTCTTGCTTCAACAAGCTTCTCTCCTATATTTACTGAAGGCTTGGATCTAGTATACAGATAAAAATTAAACGAGCACAGTGCAATCCATAATAATAATTGCTACTAAAATTTATGCTAGGCAATTGTGAGACCTTCACACCATGCTGCGTTTTCTTTGCAAGAGCATTTTCGTTTGTGCTGCCACCACCACCTTACTCTGCCTGTCCTTTGCTCCCTGGGATCCAGCCCAGGCTGCTTCCCCCCTGCTCAGGTTTTAGGGAAGTGATACACCTTAGTGCACGAAAAGAGTGATTTTGATTTTTTTTTCCTTTGATATGGGGAAAATAAGCAGAGTAGAATTCCTGTGAAATGGGCTTTTCTAGTAGAAGAGGTGAATTTGGCTGTCGCAGGATTGTGTTTCAGACAGCAGAAAATGGAGCATGTACAGAGAAAAAGAGAAAAATCCTGAGTGCGGCATGCACTGAGGGAAACAGAAGGAAGATCATAATACTCTCAGCCTCTGATCCTTGGAAATACTCTGTCAGAGCCAAGAAAAATCATGAGACTGACTTAGAAAAAACATAAGGCTTTTCAAAAGTGATACATTTGGGCTCTTTTTGTTTGACTTCTGGTTTTTGAGCTTTTTGGTTCATATTTTAGACTATTTTCATTCAAAAACCACAATGGCCAGAAACGTATGTGTCTTGTTGATGGCTGTGTTTCCTTTTCATTTCAACTTTCCTATAAATCAGTAGATACTGGGAGCTGGTCTCAAAAACAAAACACAGAGCAGGAGGCTTCTGATAAAATCATGAGAGCTGGTAAAACTATTTCGGGCAGGGACAATAACTTCAGGAAAGCCTTGTCTCACGGAGTGGCTCGTTCCCCTCCGCCTTGTGTGCTCTTACAGGTAGAGGTGCCACGGCGGGTGACACCCGGGACTGCTATTACTCTCCGCAGGAGAAGGCAGACTAAACTTTGGAAACAGTTCCAATTCTGAAGAAAAGATGTTAGAAGAAACGCAAACCTCTGGAAAAGAAGATTCCCCAAAATGTTTAATCAGAAACACTGGAATGCTTTGCTTCAATAATAAGGAAGCATTATGCTAAATATTAATATTCTACTGTGATAGGAAAATTAAAGCAAATATTTACTGTCTTGAAGTTAAATATTTTACTATTACTGAGAAGAAGAAATTGAAACAATCCAGCAAAACATTTCAGTTTTGACAAAACTGCATTTTCTCATTGGACTTTTCTGTCAAAACATTATGACCAGCTCTAATAAACATATGCATAATGAGTATAAACATATGTTCACTCTAAAGATGCTGGTTTAAACATTACTGCAAAATTAAATCTTTGTTTATCCACAGAATAGACTGAACATGGGCAACAGCTGTTCAGCTTTTCACCACCTCGTGCCTCGGTGCTCTGCGGGCAGACTCTGCTGCAGGACCCGCTAACCAAGGGCGTTTGGGGTGCTTGCCGACGAGCTGTGGGGGTTCACGCCTGACAACTGGTGTCATGTATATCCTGAGACTTAATTCATAATTGTGGAGAAATTTCTGATTCACAAAAACGTAGAGTGAGTATCCATCTATTGCCATATCCTCTATGCTCTCAGACCAGAGGATCGCCCTCATTGCAACTAAAATCAGTTATTTCGGCTGCAGCTCTTTAAAACACCCGGAAAATGGAAACCTTCAGAAAAATGATACCTCAGCAGCGTTCCCCAGACAAGCCCTTTTCATCAAAAACTTTCCATCCCTAGCGATGCAATCAGTAGCTCTAAAACAAATGTTTGCCAATATATACGCTGCATTTATTCAGGACAAATAAAGAATAAATCAGTCAGTTTGTGAATAACTTACATGGCTGGTGGTTGCATACTGGTTTACTACAGCTATGGAAACATTTGTCAGGATCCCTCTCCCCTCTTAGGGGACATTAGCTCCTTTTCTATTTTTAGATCAGGTCCTGAGTTAAGGACAGATGGAAAGAAAACAAATGAAGCAAAATTAGGAGACAAAGTAAATTGTCCTCAATTTGTATAAAACGCAAGTGACTAGATCATGCCTTAGAAACCTAAATTTTTGTGGGAAAGGAAAGGAGACATCTTCGCAGCGGCGGCAGCCTCGGCAGGCACCTGCAGCCCGCGGCAGCTGGTCACTGTGCGCTGACGCCCGCTCACCGGGCTCGGAGTAACATCAGCCACTGCAAGAGTCCACTTTTCATTTCTTTTAACTGAAAGCTCTCTATTGATTCAGAAATAGCACGGCCACTGAGAGGGGTATCACGTGGGCAGGGACAGCGTGCGAGGAGGCGTTTGATGAACGCAGCCGCGCTGGTTATCTCTGTGGAGTTTTTGGCAGGCGGCTCCTGCAAACCTCCCACCTTCTGCTCGCACCAGGCTTCCAGAGCAGATGACAGAAGCCGCTGTGACCTGCCCTGCTCTGGCTGACCCAGGCTCATCTGCCTTGGGTACGTGGGACCCCCATGCTCTGGGGTAATACTCACCCCTCCCAGAGCCAGGCTTGCTGGTTCAGTGCCCATGTATGCAACCTGATCTTGAAAAAGAGTTTAGGACAAGCCTCAGAAAGCACTGAGATATCCCTGAATGACCTGCGATTGTAAAAATGGCTCTTGTGGTCTTAGAAATAATTTTTAAACTGAGCTCTGCAAGTACAGGACAGAAGCAAGGGGCTCCACCAGCAGTGCTGTGCTTTGTCTGCGGAGCAGACTCAGGCAGCGCGGGTGGTAAGCAGGAAATGCAACATTCAAGTTAAGCATCCTTTGCCTGATTTCTTTCTACGTCAAGAATTCTGCAACGAGCCAAATATCTCAGTAAAGCTGAGCAACCTGTTCCAGTGAAAGCCATGGACGCTCAGCCAGCATCTTTGCTGGGGTTCTTGGTGTCTCCTAACAGGCCTGGAGTACCCTGGCACTTCGACATGCACATAATTGTGTGAATGACACTAAATAGGCTTGCCTTGCTGACAAATTCGTCATCTGATGTGTTTGATTTTATTATTGACCCCCCCTCCTTGCTGCCTCCTTTGCTTTGACTCAGTCCATTTATTAGATTTATTAACTTAATAGAATTGTAAATGAATACTGTACTGTGGTTTGTGCATGTCTCATTCTTCAATAAACATGACAAAATGCAGGCTCCAACTTCAGTATTCTAAAACTATACTGATTTTTTGAAACATCTGCTTGAATTACCTTTTCATACCAGCAGTATTCTCTTACCCCAAATTCTAGCAATTTTTAGCAATCAAATATATTTTAAATAGCAGAAGGGGAAGAACTCTTCTGCGTTAAGATATTCATGTAGAGAACTGTTTTCAGCATGCAACTTGGTTAGAAAATGCACAAACAGTGTGGCTTTCAAAAGTACAAGTTCTGCTTGTAATTTTTAACCGTACCCACTCTCTGCCCTCCTCTGCATGTTGCAGAAATAGCTGTGAATTCCTCCGTTTATTGGCACCTGATTCTGCACAAAAGGCATAAAGGCTAAAGTTTAGATGTAGAACTAAAACCGGATTTAAGAGACCTGGGATTCAAGCAAACACAGCCCACACCCACCCCCATACCCCCACACCCACCCCCCGCCAGGGTTTTTAATTAAGAATACTAGAAAAGTTCAGTATTTTAATGAAGAGTGTAAGAACATAGGACTGGAAGAGCTCCCTTAGCAATCTAAGTCAAATTTCCTGCTATTTCCGACGCCAGCTTATACCCTGCTCCGCAAACTGACCAAGTTGTTCTAAAAAGTTACATTTTTCCTGTGTTTTATTATCCCATGTGAAGCCAGCTTTACCACAACAAATATTAAGGCCATCAACACCTTGTTCATGCCAAGGCCACTGATTTTTCTGATAAGTAGGTTTGGATGAGGAAAATTATTGTACCATCTGTGATTATTTGTACACGTGCCTGTTTGCAGAGGGGCCATCTCTGCGTGGACATCTGGGTGCTTCTGTTCATGCCCCTGCACAGGGAATGTGCAGTCAGGGGGAGAGAAAGGGAGAGCAAACTGATCGAGGGTCCAAATTCTGCCGCTGACAGTCTCCAGGTCATTCATTTCTCTACCTAAGTTTCTTTGTCTGCAGGCTAGACGTAATGGTACTGATTTTCCTCTCTAAAAGTGCTTGTGTTGATTTGGTTGCATGAATGTTTTCATCTCCATAGCCCACCATAGTGAATACGGTTCTGAAATGTTAATCTATTGCTTGACATTAATCTTTTCCTGTCATTTACAACATAACCTTGGTAAAACAGACTTATTCCTACCATGATTTATAACATATCCATACTACAGACAGTTCAGCATTGTTTTATCTAGAAAGGATTAAAACACTTGCAAATATTAAATTTAATCCACTCTAAAGGAGTGGAATAAATTAATCATAATTAAACCTCAGCAGCTGTAATTTTTAGCGTAATATATTATCTAATGGGGATTCTTGCTGAAGAATAGGTATGAGTCATGGGCATCCTATTTCTTCTGTAAGCTTGTGCTGCAAATCAATACATTTAATAAATTAATCAAACAAAAATATTAAATGCACAATTCTTTTATTCAAAAATCAATACAAGGAAATTGATACCCTGCCTACACGCGTTTTATGGCACATTTCTCTGTCTGCAGAACAATAACAGGCTGAGAGTAGAGTGTTTACAAAGCAGAGAAAGAACATCTTTTATTAGGTACCAAAGCATGAGGACCCAGTTGCACAAAAGCCTGAGAGCACTTGGCTCTTTTTTAACCAAGCGAAACTGCAGGAACTAAGAGTTCTTATCTCACGGCCAAACCCAAGGCAAGTCCAGATAGTCTGCAGCTCAGCTAATTGCAAGCAGTGTTGGACATAGTCCAGAGCTAATAAGGCTTGTACCTGAACTTCAGAGGAATACTGAGTTGTTTGGGGTGGAGGTATTTGTTTGGGGCCACCAGCAACACTGAATTTATTCTTTGCCTGATTTCCTGCAGCTCTAACTCACTTGTTATCTCATTAATTATCACCTGGATGAGGTTAGTATCTCTTTATTCCACTCCCTAAGAGCAGACTCACTGTGCTGGTGCCATGTAAAGATGTGAGCCATATTCCATCGTTTTAAGGATGAAAGTGAACAAGGCTGTCTTTGGAAAGGCCTTGGTTTGGTTGACTTTGGGCAATGGAAAAGTTATCCTTATGTATGCCTTACGTGCAGAAGATGCTGAGAGTTGTTCTGTGCATATACCTTCTGGAAATTATATGCCCATACACAGTCTCCACTTATCTCTTACAAACTTGTTTTATTGGTGGACTGGAAAGGTATCTAGCTGCCACTGGGTATCAAAAGATGGTTCCATGGGTGAGCTTCTGAAATTCCTTCTTGCTTCTGAAATTCTTCCTTTTATGAGATCCTGCCACGTGCTGAGACTAATCTGGCTGACTTTAGCAAGTTTTCTTACAATGTATGTGCACCACAGTGCAGGGGGTAGACTCTGGAAAAAGGCCCCCACACAAGACAAAACATAAGAAGTAGGAATTAAAGTCATGTAATAAGATATAGGCCCTGTTAAACCACAGTGACGTAACAATAATGTGATGGTGTAGGAAAGAAACTACTTGCTTCGGATTTACTGCTGTTGTTTTCTTGTTTGTTTTAATCTGAAGTAATCTTTACCCTAATTTCCCTATTTTCTTCCATAAATACACAAAATATTAGCTGGCTCTTTTATTCAGTTATAGCTAAATTTGGATTTTAATTTCAGATAGATCTTTCTACTGCCCTAAATGGTAATACACGCAATGGGACATGCTTACCCATGACTAACAGATGTTGTGCCTGAAATACTCCTCTAAACAAGGTCTTTAAATCCAAGGTTTTTGAGGCTCATACTATATTTAAAAAAAAAAAAAAAAAAAAAAAAGAAATATCAGTTTGGTTAGGTCATTATTGGGATAATTATTTTTGTCTTCCAGAGTGATAAATCTGAAATAATCATGTGACTTCCTACTTTGCTAGAAGCCATTGTAGAACAGAAGCTCATGCCATAAAAATTTATACCAGATGCTAACACGAGCTTGGTTTTCCTATTTTCATTAGAATAAATAAAACCTCACCCAAGATTGTCCGCTTTGCTCAGGGACCAAATAGCCAACCACCGCTGCTTGCGCTGAGAGACACTTCACGTTTAGCTAGCACCTCCCAAATGATTATCCAAATCAGAGGAAGTTAGACAAAGGCGCAGATGGTGTTCGGACAAAGTTTAAATCTGTCTAGCTCTTGGTTGTCCTTTCTGTGAGCTAATGAGGGCATTAATCAGAGATCAGTTTCTTGTTTGCTCATTTCCATTAGGTAACTGGGTGGTGCATAGATCTGTCTTCCTCATTTACTGAACTACTGCCATCTCCCTCGGATGGCAGTCAGCCAACCCTTATTATGAAAAGTAAAAGGAGGGCTTTGGTATTTTTTGTGGCTGCAGATTCCTGATCTGAAACAGGCAGGTACTCATTAACCTTAATCAAGGGGGTTGTGAAATGTGCTTGACATGCTCTGGGCTGCCTGATTTGCACTCTTATCTCCTGTCATCTACCACCTGTCTTGCTCATCATGGGACCGTGAGGAGCTGAGGTCGTGGCGCTCTGTTTCAGCTTGGCAGGGCTCTCGGAGGAGCAGCCGCGGCTTCGGGTAACCCAACTCCTTAAGGACTGGTGGAGCACATGCCAAAGCACTGACTTCAAAAGGTGCATGGGCTGTGTCCTGGAAACAGCATAGAAAAACATATTTATCAAGTGACCTTTTACCAGGGCTGCCTCGAGCTGTCTTGTGTGACAGCTGACAGGGGCACAGCACTTGGGCTTAAGGATGTTGTGTCACCCTGGAGGGCAGGGAGGAGACGGGCTTGGGTTTTCAGTGCCTGAAAGGGCTGTTGGGTGATGGGGGCGTGGAAGGGGAGTTGGACCCTCAAGCCCACAGTAAGGCAAAGGTGTCTGCTCTGCTCCCTATGGCCATGTGTCCTCTCCTGTGTCATATCACCCCCCTGCCCCATCTCCTGTCCATGATCCTCCATCCTTGGAGGTCACCTCTCCTTTTGATCTACCCTGGCTAATTATGCAAGTGCTCCCTGGCCTGTGCCAGTCAAAATGAGCTGGCATAAGCTTAAACCATTTAAATCATAGGTTAATAAAGAGCTATCAACTTCATTGGGAAGCATAGGGGATTTACTATGCACGTGGCTGAGCTTTGGCTGCAAGGTAGTTACTGCTGATGGGTTGAGTGAGTCTGGTCTGTATGTAGCTAATGCAGCCACTGCCTTTACCTTTCCACCTGGCTTCTCCCAAAATCTTGGCCAAAACTCAGTAGTTCTGGCCACGATGGCATGGATGTGTCTGAAACGGATGCTGATCTGAGCAATCAAATAGAGAAATGCTGAGAAGTTGCACCCAACACCTGAGAGCAGACGCCTTGAGGCTCCTGCAGTATTGCCATCGCTCTGGCTGGCTTTATGAATGAGAATATTTGTTCTTCTCAGCCAACTGGAATAACCTGTTAATTACTGGGAGAGCCCTTAAGTACAATTGGTGATCTCGGAAAGAAATGTGTCCATATCCTGCTGGACTGTAAAAAATTAACAGGTAAGAAAAATGTAGCAGTGTTAAATAAAATGAGGATTCCCCTCTCTCACCAGACATGTGGTGATTGATACAAGTAAGCAAGGACTGGTTAAAGGGAAAATAAGTGGAGTGTAAGCTGCAGAAAGTATTATGCATTAATTGTCAATTAGCAATTGTCAATAAAAGGAGGCCACTTATTCACATAAAAATACCGGTTAAAGTTTGCTTGCTTAGGCTGAAATTGGAATGTAAAGTGAACCTATTGCATAGGTCTTAAAGCACGATAAGGAGGGATTGACGACTGACTCCACTGATCCCTTCTGCAATAAAAGGTTAAAGGAATTAAATATTTAGGGATAAATACCATGCCTGAGCATCACAGAAAACATCCTTTGGCTGGAACGTCACAGATAGGTGGGTATAGCGAATCTCACTGTCACCACACCACAGTGCCAGGTGCTGTCTCCTGACATGGACTGGCTGTTCTTCCAGGGGAGCATCCCACAGCCGCTGCAGAGTGCTATTTGGCTAACCAAGAGGAAATGTTGATGAGGTGGCCATTCCTGGGGGATTTAAACACCTGCCTCGGAGCAGGTCTCACATCCTTCCCCTTAGTATCACCTATTGCTTTTTTCCTTTTAAAAAAAAAAATAGTGTGGGGCAACTTTGTTCTTTTCAAGCACAGCAGCTGGCCATGCCCTGCCCCTGGGTAACAGTTTGGTGGTTACCACGTTGGCTTCCACATCCTTCCTCCTGCCTTGCAGGGATTCATCTCTACCAGCATCATGGGTGGTAATACTGTACCACTGAGTTGTGTTGTCTTGATGAAGCTGTTGTAATCAGGAAAGAATAATATAGCAGCCCTTGAGCTAGGGAGACCAAGCAGGTGCAAACTGGTGATGCAGCCTTGAGATCTGGGGGCTCATACAAGAGAGGAAGGTTTCCAAGGACACACCTTAACTGTTCATGGGTTAAGTAGTTCCGTCTTTTCATGGCTCAAACCCTTAACGCAGAGAAAGCACAGTGCTGTGTAAGAGTGTCTAAGGGCTGATTTTACAGCACCAGGGCAACTCAGGTGAGTGTGAAGGCAGCACAACCTTCAAACTAGCACCCACCTCACCCTCGGACTGATAGACCGTAAAGAGGAAAGCAAGCAGCTGGTCCCACAGCACTGTGGGCATGTGAGAGAAGAGACATTGCTGGGATGCCATTCTTCAGAGTCACATCTCGGAACAGAACATCTTTGCTCCATGATCTCTTATGTAAAGAGCTGGAAAACTTTTTTTTTCCCCTTCAGGAAGGCACACATGTCCTTGTGCTGAGGACAGTGCTGGCCTCTGCGCATTCCCAACCCTTGCAGAGCCAGTCCCTTGCTGCCACCATGTGTTGAGCTAGGACTTGGCATACCTGGCTTCTCTGAAGTGCCTTTTGCCATCAGAATTTGCAACTTTACTGTCCTCAGGGCTGCTGGAAGAGGCATGCAGAGGTGCAATGACATCGGAACCTCGATTTCTTCTCTGACCCTGGATTCAAGTTGTTGATTTTTTTTTTTTCTTTTATCAGGTTTCCCTGTCCCCCAAGGGATAAGTTTTAAATCTATACAAAATGGAAGCATTTCCATCTTTCTATATTACTTGTTTTAAAGCAACCTGATATTTGCTGAGAAAATATCATCATATTGCCATGAAAACTTCCTACTCAGTTCTCAAATGGGAACTTTACTCAAACTTGTGAACTGAACTTGCTTTCAGTAGAATATAATGGGATTCGTGCTGTGGACACTGGAGAGTCTTCCACACTGAAAAAAGCAATGGATTTGCATATATTTTTAATTTCAAATAATATGTGCCCTTTCAGCTTTAAAACAAAGAAAATTTGTGATGGAAAGTTTAATTCTATGCCAAAACGTCCTGTGAACTTTCTCTCTAGTGCAGCTTGCACAGTATGTAGCACCACTGAAAGGACTTGTTGGACTTGGCACAGACCATTTCAGATGAAGGAGGCCCAAGGAGAGGGAAATGTCCCATGTGAGGACGGGTTATGTTCTTCACCTGTAAGCAAAACAGGTTGCTGACTAAATATGGTGCAATATTACTTCATACAGACTGCCAGGTGTCTCGGCTTGAGACTCAGCTGTGTCAATGGATATATGGTAGAGCAGGTAATCTAAACCCAAGAATATTTCCTTTGTCACCAATAAAAATGAGATTTTTCCATACAAAAGAATAAGCTGAATTCCCAATATTGAAACCTCTGTTCTAGAAGTGATCTGAAGGATATTGGAATAAAAGCTGCATACTGTCATATACTGTGAAAAAGTGCTCAGTGGGTAAATATTAACTTTGTTATCAGTGAGTCAGATGTGAGAAAAATACTGGCAAGAACAGGCCCACTAAAGGACAGCAAATGCTGTCCGTGGGCTGGAAGTGGGCAGCAAGGGGTTTGCTTCACCCACAAGAGGGAGCTCCACTAACGTTAATAGAAATAAAATATTCTCTTGAAAACTGCACCTCGGTCTGAAACGAATCAGAAAGAACACAATGGGAAGCAACATCAGCTCATATTTTAGTACCATGCATGCTTAAATTCCCAGCGCTTCACTGGGTAACCTTGATGGCAAAGTGATCAAGAAATTAGTCCATGGAAGGCAAGTCATGACACAGTTACAGCTGCGATGCTCTGAAGAGACGCACTAAGCCAAGTCTGCAGGAGCAGATGATGGGGCTGGGGGGGCAGGGGGGTAGCACCAAATAATACAGATCGGGGTGGGGGGTAGGAAGTTTTTGGATTAGATAAGGCCTAGTACAGATCTTTAAAGCTGCTGCTTCTATTTCATACTTGAAGAAGGTTTATGCTGTGGACTGTGAAAGGGGTTTTTCTTTCCCCCACTACATCAAGGGTACAATAAAAGATATTAGTTCTCACAAATATTGCCTCACATGGCATAAAGAGAAGCTGTAGAGGCCCCTTGGCAAGTCCTTACTGCTATTACTAGGAGTCAGGCTTCTCTGTCTTCTTCAAGATTATTTGTACAGCTTCTTGGGTTATCTATTCACTCCAAGCAGTAAGTTACCAAAAAAAATCATCCCACATATGTTACATTATCTTAATTTTAAAAAGGGCACAAAACCATGGAATTTTATAGTTTTATTCAATCCTGAGAGGAGGGAGAAACTAGCAACATCAGATCTCAGAGGAATAGAAGACACTTTCTGGAAACTGCCTGGTATTTAGTAGTTTAATTTTGATATATATGGGTTTTTCTCTTCTCCACTATGCTCAATATGTCCCTCTTCTCAACCAAAGCAGAAGCAGAATTCCTGAAATGAGACAAGAGGAGTAGCTTCCTGACAGCATCCTCCAAATTCTGATGAAATAAAAGTTCATTTCCAGACCAAATGTCCAAAGCAAACCCTGATATCTGAAGATCATGGGGTACCTGCACGGGTCTTTGAGTAACATTAACATAGCCCTGGGTGGGACAGGGCAGACGAGCCTTTACAGAAACATCAGTGAGATCAAATGCAATGAGAACGCCTGCCCCACTGTGCCAGGAGCTCGTTTCGGACGGATAATGTGCGCAAAAGCTCTGAACCCGGAGCCTCTCTCCCCATCCCCAAAGACATGGCTGGTACACAAACTCCACACATCTTGCCAGCCATGCGTGAAGACGCCCTGTTCATCCCTGCTCTCTCAGCCAGGGTGGTCGTCTGTGTGGAAAGCCTAAAGCAAACAAAGGCAAGCTGCAGCCAGATGTTGGGAGGCTTTCAGGTTCACTTAGCGTTCCTGGGGTAGGCAGCACATGCATGCTTGTGCTCCCCCCTTGGATGGATAAGCCCAAGCAGCCATACCCTTTAAAGCCTTTCCCTGTGCAATGGAAACCACTGCTTACCTTTCCAGAACCATCTGAGCAAATACGGACCTCGCAGAAAACGTCAGCAATTCCCGATCCATCAAGGCTGTGCTAAACAAACCCGGCCAGCCGAACAATTTACAACTTGACCTCACGTTGTGCCTGTAAATGGATGCTGTGAAAGGCCTTTTCCTGGGTTAGTTATATTTTCATGGTGTATACAGCAGGCTAAATTAGCCAGTTCAACAGCTCCCCAGAATCCCCTTGGTTTTGCTTTTTACTGGGGAGGGGGATTTCAGAAGGGACTTGTTGCAAATCCCTGAAGCTCTGCTTTATCTCTTAGACAGGAAGCATTTTCCTCCTTGTCTAGGGCAAGAAATCCTGTGTGTTTGTGAAACAAGAAGCAAGATTTTGTGTTACCATTGTTTGGGCATTTGTGTATCTTTGATGAATATTCTTGAGAATGACTTCTCCCGAGTGACTTGTGATCAGCTGCTGAAATCAAATCAACTTATTTACAGGTCTCATGTGATGAATTTGGAGTGATTCCTCAAGTGTCACGTTTTGAAAGTCACCCTGGTATCTGTGTGGAAGAAGTTGCTTTTCTCAACTCGTCCTATGCAAGGGGAAAATCAATTCCTGTGGTACAGCCTAGTCTTGTACAGACTACAGAATCTGAGGCAAGCACACCATTTTCCTCTATAAGGAGGGTTTAATAAAGTACTTCCTTAGGAAACCAGGAAGGCAGCCGTAGAAAGGAATAAAAGACATGATGCTGAAGGACAGCAAGAGAAAAAGTATTACACAACTGCCAGAATTTTTCTCATCTGCTGCTGATTACACTTCCAGGTCATGCTGCCACACAATATATTCAGGGTTTGTAATTGCACAATAAATCTCCTAACCCAGACATGGGAGAATCTGACATGATGTTTCTGTAAAGAACATACTGCAGATGCACAAACATGAATTTAAATTCCTTTTTCTGTCTATACACAAAAATGCTGCATAACTCTTAAAGGTGACCAGCCCCATCATTTTTCACCTATAACAACCAGAAGGTAAAAATACTATAAAATGGAGAAAACATACCTGATTGAGAACAATTACACTAGTATTGCTACAAAATAGCGTTATAGGAATAGATGTCCAGATCTAGGATATTTTTTGAAGTGAGGCTGAAAAAGGAGCGCTCTCTCTGTATAACTGGTTTGTTACAATGTCATTTCTATGATCACATAGATGAAGTTTGATTAATTTAACCCCTTGTGAGTGATATAGGTAGTGTAAGAGTTGTCAGATGTGTCTTTTCTAAAAGCTACTGACAAGACAGAATGGAATAATTTCTTTTCCCCTGAAGTTTGTTCCATTAGCTTTTTGCTGAGTCTGTCAGATCTGGGAGTTGCTCTTTCTGGTTTTGCATTATTTTGGTTTTCTGCCCAAGTCCATAATGGAAATAGGGTCTGAGCACCCACTTCATTCAGTAGGAAGAAAAGACCAGGAAGAGAAAATGATGGGGAATCACTAAGTATCCTGTCTTTATACCACTGATAATTTTCCCATCTCATCTCCTCCACAGTATGCTGATGCCTCTACTGAAGTCATGCCGTAAATGCCGGAGGTGCTGCCAAGTGGGTCTCATCCCCCTAGCTGGGAGCATCAGCATTTCAGGGTTGGTTATTGCTGGGAAGGGACTCAGCTCTGCTACGGTAATCTGACGAGAGGAAATCTGTGTGTGCCTAAATGTCTTCAGAGACATAATGTGGTATAAATGAGTAATGGTCATACTGTACTCTTCAATAGTAGTGTAATAGTGAAAATAAACATCACCATGAACATTAAATACAGTTTTCATCACTGTCATCTTAGTCACATGCATATTTAAGCACTTAAGTCATCCTTAAGAACGCTTAGGAGCCTTGATGAATTTAAGATTTTCCTCATCAGATATTTCAAAGTCTGTGTCCTTGATAAAGAGCCCAGGACCTACCTCAGTGAATCAGCTCAAGTTAAAACCTATGCCAGGTCTGAAAGTATAGCATATATCCAAACACATTGGGATGATTATGGGCTACCATTCTTGTTTCTAAATTAAGTTTCCCAATAAAAAGTACATCTAAATGACAAAGAAGACACTATTCTTCCTGCAAACAGATCATGAGCTTCATCTCCCAATAATCCATGCCTGGATTACATTACAATAAAGCCATCAATTTCAAAGGCTTTCCTGAAAGATAGGTTAGGTTTCTTACACCCCTGGCTATCCAGCTAATAAGCATGAATATGACAGATTTAGAGATAGGATTATGTGGTTTATTTCTTGTGAGATCCTCAGAGATGCATCATTTCATGTTGCTTCCAGATTTGGTTCATGAACTACAATTTGATGCCAGCAAGATGACAGTGAAACATGGAAACAGGTATCTTGGCCAGAAACCTGCTGCTTTTCACGCAAGATGTTAATCTAGATTCATGCTTGTGGCCCTCAAGAAGAGTTAACTATTCAAATCTGTAAATTATATGAACGTTCACACATGAAGAATTACTTAAAGAATAAGAAATATATTATCATAACGGAGTCTGAATGATAGGTAACAATGAAGACACAAAGTTTTTAGTATACTTTACTAGCACAGATTTTCTCTAGTATGCATTTTTCCTGTGCCCTCCTCAACTTCACTGCTCCTCCCCCAAAACAGGACCAAAGGTCCAGCGCAGAGCAGAAGGAAGGACACATCTGTGGTAGGGCTGAGCTCTGGGCCACGAGCTGCGTGCGAACTGCAATTCTCACGATCCCTGGGCTGAACTTTGTAAATAGACTTGGCAAGGATTCTTGCCTGGAGAAAACAGGCTTGGAGAAGTTATAAATAAATAAACAACCAACCTTCCTCTCCCCTCCTGCCCAAACTCTGGGAGGACGCATGTGTCTGGACCACTACAAATTGGCTGCGGCATCTTTTTATTTTGATGCTGAGAAAGGCAAACCATTTACATCTCTTTGTTACAGTCCTGTCTCTGAACGGAGGGCAGAGCACATAGTCAGCAGCCATGCGAACGAGAGATGATGTTCATTCTATCATAACATCTGATTTAAAGCCTTGGGAATAAGCTACAAAGCTTGGGTGTGAATGAGATCATGGTCCCTTTGGAACTAAACACTTTATCTTCTATTTTAGAGACAAGCACTGATTTTATAGTCCAGAAATACCATGTACCCAACATCTATCCCTTGCATCACCCTACTGTCTATACATGCAACTAAATATGATGGCGTATGGGCAGTTGGGAACACAAAGTCTTCTCCAAGCTTGTCCTCACTGCAGCGTTAGAGAGAGCTGTCTCTACCGTGATCTCCATAATTGCTGAGAATCCTCCTGGAAAATCAGAAAAATATTTTTACAGCTGCTATACCTTAAAGCTGGACCTCAGGGAACTCCACACTATACAGCCACAGCACTGATGCAGCAGCTAGTGAGTACCTGGAGGACGGCAAGTGTCCCTCAAGGTACCGAGTATTCATCACCCGTTGGTGACTCATTGATCTTAGAGCAGCGGAGATGGCAAGAAAAGTCTCAGCATTCGCCAGAAGAAGCTGTTCCCCTAGGAGGGTTAGGCCCGTCAGGTAAGTCCTACTTACTGTTGACAGTAGGGTATGTTGGGATGCTGCCTGGAAACGTGAACCACGAAAACACCATCCTCGGTGGTAAAGCCTCGTCCTGCATACAAACAGGAGTGCTCAGGCCTTCTGTTTGATGCTGATTTGCATTACAGAGGAAGCTATATCATTCAGGGTGGAAAGAAAAAGCAAATCAGCCCTTTTAAATAAGCTGGTGAACCACCAACGAGCTGCCCACCTTTTATTTACTGTAAGGCTTGGAGTCTCTATTTGCGGCACAATTGTGTATCTCTGCACAATTACAACATTGCCTCTCCTCATTGCAGACAAAGAAGGGAAGGCATTCACTTGCTGCTGCCTGAAAGCTGGCTTCAGCTATTTGCGAAACCATAGATACATCTGCTTGTACCATCCAATCCCTGACGTTTCCCCCAGAGGGTGAATATCCAGACATTGTCATTTCAGCACAAGAAGCTCAATGCATTTATTAATCAACCTTTTTGCTGAGTGGAAGTCTGGCTGGTCTCTCCTAATATAGTCTAAATCCCTCAGTCTGTTTCTATTACAAGACTTACACAAAAGAACATTTTCTCCTACTCTTTCTTACAGAAATGGGAAGACTTGAATGCTTTTTTTTTTTTCCTGGGTCTTCTTTTGAGTGACTGGGATTTTTCATGGCTGTATCAGAAAGTTGGACATTCCCCTTTGTTTCGGAAGCATTCGGTGATGGATCACATTTTAATTGGCGTTGAGGTTTACAGAAAAAGGGAGCACCACAGGAAGTTATTAGAATAACAACACTACGCATCTGCACAGGAATTAAAACTGCAGATGTAGGGGGCATATTAATTGCTACCAAATGCTTTGTTTTTCTCCCCCTCAAAAAGCCCAGCTCAACAAAAGCTTTTTTTGATCTATATTTTCCTGTCTTTCTGTTCCAGTAAAAATGTAAGTGATTAGATTTGTGGGGTTTTAGCCTTGTATATAAAATTTCTACTACAGCATGTTTCAGAGTATTTGCAAAAGAGATAAACGCATTTGTTTTGACAAGGAGGATACTGATGGCTGCAGACAGATATGGCTTGTTCAAGACTGTTGTTCCCACAGCAAGAATCTGAGCTCGGTCTATGTATTAGCTCGCGCCAAAGACGGTCAGAATGTTTTGCCTTTCGTTTTTACTTTTTCACTAAGAAATTATTGATACGTTGTCACAGAGCTGTAATTCTTGTTGCTGCTGAAAATAGAATATGCACATTGTGAATAGTTATAACTTGTTATTTTTTAATTTTGTAAATGAAAAGTAAGAAAAACAGTAGGAAACAAGGCAAATATTGTCCACATATCCATAAACAGCTGATTGAAACCCAATTTTTTTTTTCAAGAAAGAAGCTTAGAAATACTTTGGACAGCCTGTGTCAATGGCACGGGCAGTGACCCTCCTCAGTGTCTTCATTTCTTCTTCTCTTTGATTTATTTCAACACATTACTTTTCTCTGTTCCTCACTGACACTGATATTATGCTAGAAATTTTCTCTTATGCTGCTTCTTAAAGGTAATGTCCTATCACCAATAACTGTAAAAGGACATACCCAGAACTGATGGCTTTTCTAGAAACTATTGCAATATACAGAGCAGGCCTTAAGGAAGTATTAGGTATGTGGGTAGTGTTTAATTTGTATTGGAACCCCCATTATGTGTTTGTAGCACTACTAGGAACAAACTAAAAATATAAGGGGGGAAAAAAAGATCATGTAAACATATTAAATGAAATTATTTTGTGTTCTACTACCAAAACTATCGGTACAACATGGCTGCTAATGGCCCTTAGAGATTAGGTGCTATTCATTAAGGCCTAGTCTTTTGCAAAATTCTTGCATATCTCCTTGGGCTTGATGATGCTTTACCAAAAAGACTGCACGAGGTGGACTGTACCAGAGGTTGTCCAGAAGGAGAACTCTTGCTATTGAAGACAGAAGGAAAATTTAGGTTTCTTTCTGCTGATACCAACTTGCTATGCGGTCTGTTGCTTTCTTTCCCATCCTGAAAATGGGAAATCCTGAAAATGACCTACTTTGGAAAGACACAGGTGGATTGTTTTGACATCTGCAGAAACTCCAGCTATCAACAGCTGCAAATCAGCAGTGTATTTAGCTCTTCATGTGCATTTCATGTATCTAAATATTTGCTTGGTTTCACCTGAGAGATAAGATCTGCATGCTCAGAGGTGATTTGACATTGGAAGAGGGCCATGATGTAAGCTGAGAGAGGATGCAAAATGCCATGTGTAAAAACACAACCGTGCTATCAAAGCTTTACCATTTTGGTCTTCCTTCAATGGATATTTGTCTCCTAGTCTCTCTTTAGCTTCCTCAGTTTATAGGACAGCCACATACCCCTTCCACTACATATCATCTTCAAATATCTTGTGACTGTCTCAAGTTGAAGACCTGAAAAAAATAAGAAAAGGAAACAAATGCATTGGTTTATCTCAAGCTGCAATTACAGGGGAGCTCTTGAAAGGTGTAAAAGCCTACACAGCTCTACTCAGCCTTTGGCCTTACTCCCAGCTGGTCTTGGCTGAAAAATCTCCAGTGCACAGGTGGGATTATAGTGGAATAAACAGCACCACGGGGATGTCAAGTGCTTGTTGATAAATTCAAGCACAAGCTTCTCCCTGTCCTGGTCTTCCTCTCCCATCTTGCACATCTGTGACTTTGGCACCAAGCCTAGAGGAAGGACACACAGCTGAAACAAAGCGATCCAAGCCAAGGAGGCAGGCGCGAAAAATTCCTATCAGATGGGATACAGACGAAGACTGTGCAGAGAAAAAGAAAGCCAAGATCTGGAACTCTTCAAACTGAAGAAGGCATTGCAAAAGATGTGCTCAGCTGACCGGTGGTGCATTGCTTCTGCCACATCTCAAGTGACAGCCCCTTTCCTTTCGGGCCAAAACACAAGGGGTTTCCTAAGTGGCATGTTTGGCACCTTGCAGTTTATTGGATCACCAGCTTTCCATGCGTGTTGGCCCAACAGCTAAACGTGGTATTGTCATCTAGGCTCTTTCACTTGAACAAATACTTCGAGGAGGGATCCTGCTCTGTAAGTGTGTTTCCAGGCATTACCTCATAACAATTGTTTCTAAATCTCCAGTTTTTCCTCTGCTCAAAAGGGTTTGCCTTTATTTGAGAGTATAAAGAGAAGTGACAGTAGGTGACAGCTGCAATGGGCTGTGTTTGCTGGGCACTCTTTGTTCAGTGTCGCTGCCGAATTGTTCTGGCTGGGGGGAAAATAGGCAAGCTGCTGACTCAGGCAGGCATCCCTCCCCCCGGGCTCCAAAAGACTGCTCAAGATATTGCCATCAGACATCTGGTTCAGGATGGCCAGGGAATTTCAGATTCAAAGCTTACTGATGGGAAATGCTGATTCATCAAAACAGAACCCATTCATAGAAACGAGTTGGTTTCATGAGTCCGGCAAGTGAAAAAGAAAAGCTTTCCCTGAGGGCTGAAAATACATGTCATTAATCTAGGTGAAGAGCGGGAACTGGGAAGACTCAGTGGACATGGAAAGCCAAGGACTAACCTGTCTAGGCCAGCCTAGGTGAACTGGAAGTAGGGCTGTGGTCTGTTCCTTTATAAAGGACAGTGCTGTTTGCAACTGCAGAACCAGAGTTAAGCGTTTATGAAAAAAACACAGGGGAATTTTTCATCTGGGATTTTGGTTTGAATTCAGCTATATCTTATGGATCTGAGTTCACAGGCTGGGAAGCAGACTAATTCTCATCATATACATTAAACTTTCCTTCCCAGAGCCAGTCGTTCATGCATCACACTCAGCAAAGATTTTTAAATTATCTGCGGGAAGATGATTCAGTCATTGCTACATGGAAGGTATTGAGATGCGCTAAAACCATTTTGTGAATCTCATTTTAATGCTCAAACAGTGATATACAGATGAGAGAAAGACAGCCTGGTGCCCACGTGCAAAACCTCATCAGTCAGACGTGGAGATACAATAGAGCTGTTGGACAGTCTGGGTGGGGAGGGACCTCTGGAGTCCATCTGACCTACCTACTCCTTCAGGCACAGCCAGCCTCAAAGTCAGAGGCAACTTCGAAGCTAAATCAGGTGGATCAGGGTCATATCCAGATGCTTTTTTAATATCTCCAAGGATGGAGATCCCACAGCTTCTCTTGGAAACTTTTTCCAGTGTTTGACCACCTTCTAGTATTGAATTAACCCTTCCCTCATTTTCTCCCACTGTTATGCACATTTTCCGGGACCCTGTCTCCCATGGGAGGCAGTGCTAAATTGCTTTACTTCAGCACCAGCACCATTAGCGCAACACTTATGGTCACAGATGACAATCCCACAA
This sequence comes from Phalacrocorax carbo, assembly GCF_963921805.1. Classification (NCBI taxonomy): domain Eukaryota; kingdom Metazoa; phylum Chordata; class Aves; order Suliformes; family Phalacrocoracidae; genus Phalacrocorax; species Phalacrocorax carbo. The sequence continues at coordinate 7,437,543 of NC_087528.1, forward strand.
AGGCAGGGAACATTTATTTAGCTGCTTCTATTCAGCCAGTTAATGGTGCTCATTCTGTGCTTTGAATAGTTGTTGGACATTCCATAATTTGCTTTTTTGCACTGCTAAAAGACATTTTAAGCCTCTAAAGATGAATCCTCCCTGGAACTTTGCTGCACAAGGTATTTGCTTGTGCAGGAAAATTCAGGACAATATTTGTTTGTCCTGAATTTTCTTTTTCCCTTAAAGTATTATGATTTTATTATAAGCATATGTAACTGATGATTTTGCTTTTTAAAAATTGTCTGACATTTGAAATGCCATGTGACAGTGAATGTGATAATGTGTATGTCAACCAATTCTCAAAGCTGAGTGAGATCTGCAGGGTACAAATATATACCAGCTCTCTAACATTACAAGATACTCTTCCTGCCCTAATGGCAGAAGTGTACTTAATTTGGGAAGGCTGATTATTCTCTGTTGTCATTGTCAGGAAGACCTGGCATACAAAAAATGTAGTTACAGTCTGTCTCTTCCTAGATATCAAATGGTTTCTTAGAGCATTACTCTCTAGGGTAATTCTTTTCCTTCCTGAGATGATCTATCAGTCGGCAGTGAAAACCAAGCCCAGATCTTCCAAACGTCGAAGTATGAGGTCCATATTTAGCCCTAAATGATGTGTGCACAGGGGGTGGGGGAGCCTTGTGCAGGGCCTCAGGCACAGTGGGTCCTGGGGAGGAACAGGGATGGAGGAGCTTTAAGACCCTCCAGTGAGAAGGTTTCTAGGTGAGCTGGAGCCCATGAGCTATCTCAGCTCTTGCCCTACTGCGTTATGCTGAAGGAGATGCCAAATCCATTAGCATATTTAGAGCCAAAGGATAATCAGAAAGGAAAACAAAAAAGAGAATGTGAACATTCAAAGCACTTTGTCATGCGGTGGGCCCAGTGCCAATGCATCCCCCCCACGCTGCAGTGCACAAGCCTCCCGTGCCCCTCTCCCAGCCCCCCAACACCCACCCCTGCTTCAGGACTACAAAGCCATCCCAGGGAAAAACCAACACCACTCCAGAAAAACAAAACAAAACAAAAGACCCCCTTACAACAATAGTCTGTCAGGCATGATTTACTGTGCCTGCATCCACTGGGCAAGCTTCACTGAACAATCTGAATCCGCCGGGTTCCCACACTGGTTTGCTTTCCTGCAACTCAACGGGACACAAAGACACAAGTAGATGGGCAGTAAATAAAACTGATGTCTTTTGTGTCATTGTGTGGGGGCCTTTCTCTGGGGGAGGCAGAATAAATGAAGTGTGAAATGTGATATGAAATCAATTTCTTCTCTCGGGGGGCCGGGTAGGGAGGGAGTAGGTGGACTTTGTCATGGTCTCAGGGATACCCAGCAATACATTTTTCATCAGTTTGTTGAGCTGGTTAAAGAAAACAGCACTTCTCTCCTGCACTTGCCCAAGTCCCTACTTTTTTCCTTTTTATTTAAGTAAGGATAGCTATAAGTACGAGGAATTGGCATCCCTCTTGATCTTCCTCAGTATATACAAGATAATAACAGTCGTTCTTCTATAGAAACTCAGTTTCCCAAGACCAGACGTCTATATCTGGGGGTAAGGGATGGTCTTCTCTTTCTTATGCTGCAGTCTATCAGAGTTTCTTGCACACCCTTCTGCCCTTGGCATTGGACATATCACCACCTCATTACACTGTCACCCTTGAAGTGTTCCACCCTGGAAGATCCGAAATTATTTTGGTGGAGAAACAAACACTACACCCCATGCAGTGTGTCCTCACTTCAAATAAATGTGCACAGCACTGTGGGTGTCAGCAGAGAGCAGGAACTTGTCCGTGTCTGAAGATGTGACCTCCAAGCATCGTTGTTTTCTTTTCATTCTGTGGATTTTTTTATTCAAGCTGCTTCTGATGTGAAGTGTGGGGTTTCTGCAGTTACACAAAAATGATAAAGAACAGGAAATCAAAACTGATGCTTTGGACATGCTGGGAAAAAGAAGAGCAACATTTATATACTGTATACGTAGATGAGATACTCCAGGAATAAACTGCAAAACAATATCATAAATTTAAAAATACAAAACACGATTGTCTCACTAGCACCTCCCACAATACCCCCCCTCACTGGACTTGCTGTCTGCTACGTGTATTCAAGCAGTTTGATGTCTTAAAATCGAGTTGCTACTATAAGAGTCTCCTCTTTTCTCCTGTGAATATTTGAATTTTCCGGTCCTTTTCCATCCCGGGATTCTCCTAAGGTACGCAGTAGCCCAGGTTCAGTTTTGCGCCATTGTCAGCCTGAGCCTTCCCGCACCACCACCATATCCAGCCCAGCAGCTGGACCAAACCTCGGCTGGGGCAACTACATCTTCCCTGTTTGTCTGGCTCTCACCCTCACAGATTTTATCCCGACGTATTTGCGCTAAGCCTGTGTGTCACTGCACAGTAAACAGTGGGGGATGATCCTTTCCAGAAAACCCATCGGTGACTTTTACCTGTGCCGTGGAAGGAAATTTGGAGGCATGGTTATTAGAGCCAGATTCACGCTGCTACACCTGGACTGGTTTGTACCATTCAGGAAACAGAAATCAGCTTTTAAGCTAATTGAATGAGTTGTTTGGCAGCTGCTTTGTGTCACTGACACTGCAAAACAGCCAGGGCACCCTGGGGTTTGCAGCTGGCAGGGTGGCCGGCTGGGTGGGCTCAGCTGGGCGCTGCAGCCCCTCTGCCTGCGAGAAGCATCTGCCTGGGAGCATCCGCCCATCCTAACTCGCATCTAACCTGTGCTACAGCTGCCGGTCTCTTCCTACGGGCTGCAGAGGCACTCAACGCTTGGGCGCTCTCTGCATGGCAGAGGGAGCCAAGAGGGATCTTGCCACAGGGTTTTGCTGTTTTACTTTGAATCATGAAGTGTAACAGCGCAGAGGGTTTTTTCTGCTTCTGTATTTTGTCCCCTCTTTAGCATCACACCCTGGATGGGCTGATGAAGATGCTACAGTGCAACTGTTAAATGTTAACTGTCACATCCCTTAATGTGCTTCGGATGCTTTGTTTGATTTGAAAATTGCGATATAAACTATAAACGCGCCACCACAAGCCTTCACATCAGCTTTAGAAAAGCCGCATTTTTTTTCTCTTGTAGGGCTTTCATCTATCTCCCTACAAGTTCTGTTATGTTGATACATTTCAACAATAAATTTCTTCTGAAATTTATTGCAGTGCGGTTACTGATAGCAGCAAAGACAGCAGTGTCCACAGTAGGTAAGACTGCAGTTTCTCCTGGGGAATTATTCAGGGTGTTAGATTGCTTCTGCAAACTGCCACAGCCTGATAAAGGCAGTTGTTTCTGTGCTCAGCACATTGTTCGCTCCCTCAACAGATGGAACAGATTAGCTGGGCCCTGAAATGTTGTTAAATAAAATACGCAAAAAGAAAATACAATTATTGCTAAAGTGAAAACATACCGCATGGGATTATTAAAAGACCAAGATGTTTTACATTTTAAGGATGTTCTTCAGTTTTTTTCCATCCTTCATGCACCAAAACCTTGCAGGGGTAGTGTTAAACTTTTCCATCTGATCTCACGGAGCTTTCGCACTGCAGAGCTATGGCATCCCCGCGAGGGACAGGGCTGCCCTCCCTCCTCCCCGCCCGAGCGCTCAGGGCCGCGTGGTGGGATTTCCCGGGCTTCAAGCCAGTGCTTACTCCTCCGTCAGGGAGCACCAGACACGCACGGGAGCAGGGGCTGGGCAGAGCCCATGTCGATGTGTGGAGTACAGGTTTCTTCTGCTACTTCTCCCCGTTGCCCAGGTGGAGTGAAAATCTATTGCCAGGAGCTTTCTTACTGCAAGAAAAGTTCTCTGACCAATTTCTCACCAGATCCCATCTACAGCATGTACAATGGACTCTGGCCTCCTAAATCCTCCAGTGCGTTTGTGCTCTAATAACCTCAGCCTAACAATCATTACTGATTTCAGTAATACTGGCAAAGATTGTTTTTAAAGTGGTCTGCAAATCTTCTTGACCTACCAATGATCACTTCGTGTTGGAGTTATTGACTAACTGCAGGGGTGTATGCAAGAAGATGGAGGGTGGGGATGGACGACACGAAGGCTGGAGTGAGCACTGCTATAGAAAATACCACCAGGTTTAAAATAGGGTGGGTGATTCATTAATGATTCCCCTGCTCATAGATTTAGGCAGTGCTGGGTTAATGAGTTTATTTGAGCATGTGCTTAATGCCTGTTCTGAATCTGGCTGCAGGAACACAATGCCTTGCAGACATTCTCAGGTGTGTGATGATAATAAATCACTTTTTAAATGGCCTTAGAAAGGGAGTTTTGAATTAAGCTGTGTCCATTAATGTTCGAGGCCTCTCCTGAGCATCACTCGATCTCCTTAATGTTCCTCAACCTAAATCGTCTCATTAATGATGTATGAAAAATATCTTCAGCTCCTTGAAACTGTTCTCTCCCATTTGGCTTTTAATGACTGGGGGGATCCTGGTGATTGGTGAATGATGACAGAACTTCTCACCAGAAATCCAGACTGACTTTTCACCATGCTGTCACTCACTGATGTCTAGCCCCTGGAAACGGGCACCTCTGGGAGGGAGCTTGCGAGAGATGTTCAGCACAACACATCTGTACTGCAGAACTTCTGCAGTGCGCACAGCTGGGGAAGGGAGGAACGTAACCAGTGGCTACCGTACTAATTAATTTGAAAGTACGCTTATTAGACAGCAATTGGTAAACACAAAGCAATAAATAGAAAGTCCCCACTTCAAATAGATTTTCTTTCAGCCACATGGAAAACTCCATCCGCATTAATTTAAAAAGGTCAGTCGAGCTATATTATAGAAAATTGCAGAAATTAGTGGAAACCCCCCAAAGACTGTCCTAGTTAAGGTGTTTTGCCAACAGAAGAGTGGGAAAGTTTGTCATTGGCTTACCAAAAAATTTTTGAAATTATGTAAACATCTTTAAAATAGAACACAAAACACAGTCTAACTCATTTTTATAAGGTGAACCACGTACCTTCAAAACAACCATGTCTTTTTAACAGAATGCTGATGGCATCACCAGGATGTTTTTTCCTATCACGGTACCCTGAGAATACATATGCGTGCATGTGTGTGCTATGTGTGTATATAAACGTAAATATTTATTTAGAAATTTGACTTTTCCTGTTCTAAGAAAAGAAGTGAGTGTCTGTGGTATGTCCAATATGCTGCTTTTTTTAAATATGCAGGAATATTTCTTTGGTGGAAAACTTTTCAGAAAACTAAATATTAGGGAAAGTATTATGGAATGTGTTTGCCATCACAAAGATAATAACCAGCAATATGAAATTGCTGACCAATACTTTGCATTTTAGAAATGTTGTGCAGATTCCTGAGAAAGAGGGAGCCCAGTGAAATGAAGTGGAGCTACTTTTGATGACAACGTTCTTTCCTTTAAAAACCAACTTGCTTATAGCAGACTGAAATTAAAACGGTGAACAAAGTGGAGTTTTGTTTCATAACACTGTCACTACATGGGAAATTTTCCCCAGGCTTTGCCACGCTGAACCAGGATTTCCACCCACGTGGAAAGCCCAAAGTTAGCGCAGCCCTGCTGTGGCCATTCCCGCTGGGGACGCTGCGATGTTGGTGTTCCTGCCAACACCGTCAGCTGCCCACACATGTCCTCACGGATGGAGGGACACCGACTGTTTCTGGTGTGAGAGCTCGTGTTAATGCAGGACTGTGCACTTGTCCTGTAAAGCATCAGCTTCTGGACAAGCCCACCTTACAGCTGCCAGGAGCCTTCACCTATTTAACTCTCCTGCAGCCATGTCACTCAGGATCAGATCTTAGCAATCACGGAGACTGTTTCTAAACACTGGTTTCAGTGCACTGGCTTCCTAAATTCCTGTGCAACCAAGCTGAAATCTTAATGCAGTTTTCTTGTTAATTAAATGACCTTCTGCAAGCTTAGATCATAAAATCCCCTCTCCACAACTAAATGTGATGACCATTGACCAGGAGATAGGACCTCATCATTGCCTTGGCTTCAACCCAATACTGGTGAATTTGTTGGAGAATTTGTTATCCTATTAAAAGGCTGGGTTTAAATCTTAACTCTGTCACAGCCACCCCAGGTAATTTTAGCAAGTCACTAAATCCATCAGTATCTCAGATTTCCCAGTGAGAATTCAGGAAGAAAAAAAGCATTTTCCTATATCACATGAAAAGTTCAAGTGTTTTGCAGAGAGACCTCTATGATATACTTAGGGATTTCCTATATAGAAGCTTAAACACCTAAAATCCTGTCAGAACCCCTCAAAATGTTCCAGTCCAATAAAGTTCAAATGGGGAATAACACATTCGTTAAAATAGGCAAAATTTTATATTAAGAGGATGACATGGCCAAGAGACCATACATACCTCAAAAGAAAATGAAGACAAGATTATCCAGCCAATGTAAACTGAATTGGCATGGTCAATGTTTTTAAGATTTTAGAGACACTTGGAATGAAAGAGGGGAAAAAAAACACAGCCAAGTCTCAGGCACTGCACAGTCTGTGTACACTCCATGAGGAAACCTGGGTTATGAGCAAATATTTTAGTACAAATCAAAATGCCTTCCAGGGATAAGCAGCTGGGAAGGCGGGAAGAAATTAATATTGAAAGCTTTAGAACTTCCCAGAACTATTCTCCACCTCCTTGATTGAGGGAATTAACTTTTATTTTATTAACTTTTTAATGCCCTTCTCCCATCTAGGGTCCTCTCTCTGAATTGCTTCTCCCCTCCTCCAAAAGGGCTGCCCTGGGGATGTTGCTCTTCTTAGGCTTTAAGTAGCAGCTGGCTGTGATTAAGTGGATTGGGAGGATCAGTGCTTGATTAACTTTCTGCTGCTATTGGTTTGCCCAGGTTCCTGCAAGGGAATTAATTTCTTGGTTCGGCAGAATGTTGGGCTCTAATGGATACCAGACATTTCAAGCCCACCCAGAGTAAGTAGTGCCAGAGTCCTTGTTTGAATGTGTCCAGGCTTCATACTCCTGTCCTGCTAAAGGTAAAAGTCATACAGACACTGATGGGAATTTTTTTTTTTAAACTCTGCTTTTCGGTCTAGGTGTTCATAAACTTACCACCAGTTTCTGCCCAGCTCTACATCCTTCTTCCTATTAATTAGTTATTGAATTTTTCATTGGTGTATGCAGGTAGACACTTTTTTCTTAACCAGAAGGAATCTCTATGTCTCTATGTAAGGCTGGGAGAAGTGAAGCATGTGTGTAAGTGTTGTGCTATATGGAATGTTCTTTTATTAGCCAAGCTAGTTTATAGATTCATAGAATATCTCCAGTTGGAAGAGACCCATAAGGATCATCGAGTCCAGGCACATGCTTTCCTGAAGAGGGGTCTCAGAGCAGAGCCACTTGGCCGGCTCCTTGGCCGGGCCTTTGGAAAGGAAGGGGTAGGGTCTCCAGAGGAGCGTGGCTGTGATTTGCTGCAAGGAAGGAGAGCTTGCTGATCCTTTGCAAACAGTTACACTCGCTGGCCAAAAGCTAAGTATAAGTGTCCCCAGGTGGCCAAGCTTTGGCCAGATTTTATAATGTTCTTTTCCTTTTTGAAACTGAACCACAGAGAGGTGTGGGGAAACTGGAATGTGCACACAGTAAAAAAAAAAAAATGCTGCTATTAACATGTACCATTAATTGATCAAGACTAACTCTAATATTGCTACCATTTCCTGCTCCAGAGAAATCCTACAATAATCTTGACAAATCACTAGGCATCCATAATTAAGCAGAAGCAGCAGGTTTTCCAAGGAACTTCTCTTAATTTAAACTGTAAGGTAAAAATAGTAATAATTAAAAAAAAAAATCACAGGAGTAAAAATGGAAACTTGCCTGTCCTTTGGCACTAAATTATGCCTTGATGGAAATGAATAAAGCTCAAATGGAGTCCACAGGCACCTCCTAATTATATCACAAGAATTTTTTTCCTCCTAATTTTTTCATGAAAGACTTCTGATTTCTTTTTATTATTCTCCATGGAAGTACAACATATTGGTTAACCAGAAGAAAGGAAGTAAAAAAGATGAAGCTCTTGATCTCTCTTGCTCTCCATGTTTGTCGGCATAGTTCAATTGTGAAGTTTAAACTGGGTATGGAAATCCACTGCTTGCAATATGCTAAAAAGAGCGAGCATGGATGATTTAACAATTTACATAACCTGAGAGACTCAGCTGCAAATTGAATGAATGGGCCTCTTTGTTTCTCTAAACTGGAATAAAGAGAGGGGGAGAACAAAAAAAAGTTTCTTATATAATTGTCTCTGTGACTGGCACGATAGGAAGTTTTATGTCCATTGGTGGAATTAAGACCGGGACATATGAGAAAACACAAAACAGTAAAGGGGCAGTTAAGCAATCGTACGTATCAACTAATAGAGAGTGACAGACCCAGCCTTGCTGCACAAGCCCATGCTATGCTTTGCGCTATTGTCCTGATTGGATCTGGCTCCCTTCTCGAGCAGTCAGCCTTTGACAAGTTAGCATCCCCACCAGCATCGGAGCGACCACGTCCCTGGAGCTTCTGAACTTGTAAAGGTGTTGAAGATCCTGGGAGCTTAAAACCGATGCATGGGTTTTCAGGGTGCAGAGTCTCCTTCAGACGTGATTTTGTGGATCCAGTGTTCTCCTACTGCCAAAGATTGAACAAAACCCTTCACTGTAGAAGCCAAGGGGTTAAATTATTTGGCCTGTGTAAGTGTCACAGGCTCAACTACATTAACACCATGCTCCCTCTGGCCTTGACGCACACAGATCTCTGAATGTGGAAATATTTTGCTGCCTGTCTTATGTGGGCATGTATACTGTTGAGTGCGAATTCCTACAACAAAGGCCAGGCAAACCCTCAGCTGTGTTAGAAACCACAGTCACCCACTGGCCTCCAAATATGGCCATCCATCTTAGGATGCCAGAGACAGCTGCCTCTGCTTTACCTGCTGCCTGGATCAATAGTCTTTAATTTTTAAGGCCTGTTAATCCAGCACGTTTTCACCAGCCTGAAAGTCACATTCAAATAAACAGCTGGAAATGAAAGTTGGGAGGGAAAGGCCATGCTCACCAGAGTTCAAACCGCTGGCAAACGTCTTGCTACAGCTCTGTATGCAAGAGCAACTGGTGGCATATGGTGCGTATCTCCTCTCTAAAGCTAGTTCAAGAGGAAAAAACAAACTTCACCTTTTGGAATGTAACCAGCAGATGAAAACAGATTAACCTTTTTTTTTGTTGTTGTATATTTTAAACCAATGTCTGTTTTAATGTCCTGCTTTACAGCTTTTTATGATAAATTCCTCTGTTTACCACCTCCCGCTGAGCAGAATCAGTCCAAGTCAACAGCTTCTCCATCAATCATAGCCAGGACACGTTGTTTCCAGTGCCTGGACCCCTGTTCTCTGCTTGCTGCCCCTCTCATTGCAACAAACACTCCAGAGACCATGTTTGCTTTCCGCGTCAGACACTGTTAGCGTTACCAAGCGGTGGCCTGTAATGGGCATGTAACTTGGGTTTTGCCATTTTGGTTTTTTGGTGGTTTTGTTTTCTTCCCAGAATGGACTTTTATTATTAAATGGAAAGTCTTAGTAAAGCATCATGGCATGGTGTATGCTACGAGGTAGACATCACTTATTTCAGGGCAGGTCTTGGCCATGTAACCCACATTGTCTTTGTAATGTGTATTAATAAACACCTGGAGCTTCGTACAATTTATCCGCATTTATTTGAGCCTATGTCAATACTACCTCCATCCTCTTTTATGTGCTTGTATTTTTAAGTATGAATGAATACTCCTAAGTGAGAGCGTTGCCTGTGCAACTGATTTCACTGCGACATCTTTGATTATAAAAAAAGACGTTTCTAAATGACATAAATAGTTTCGCTGTGATAAAATTTACAGTCCATCAGATAAACAAGTTGTCACTGAGTGTTCCCTCTCCTACTTCAGAAAAGAGATGAATAGACAATAAATCTGGCAATATTGACAGAAAACACTTCTCTGTAACATGCCTGGGCAGGCTGGCATCATTAAGGAATAGCTCTGGTTCTGTGGGATTAACATTACAAATTGCTTTCCGTCCTGCACTCTGAAATGCAGAATGTTTTAGCATGCAGGGACAGCTCAGTTAGGCTTCTTGGCTATTAGCGCTGCTGCGGGGTTTAGTTCAGCTTGACTGCAGTCTTCTGGCATACCCGCCAGCTCCCTCCCATGCAATCGAATTTATGCCTTGGAGCAGACACTGCCTTTATGCACTGTTTGCTGCCATGTTATCGGAATGAACCCAGCGTCAAGTCAGTGGTGGGATTTAACCACATGCAGAAAACATAGTCGAAGCACATCTCAGACTTTGGAATGTGATTCTTTAGATCTTCACCTTTCTCAGCAAGGCAGGGGAATGGTGGTACTGGATGGTTTCTTCATACCACTGTTTGAGAAATGTGCAGCTTTTTGAGTCGAGTTCTGCTCCACGCTAAGTGGAAGGGTCGTTCACGCTACTGGGACATGCTATTTCCCTGACTTCCTACAGCATTTGTGAAAGGCCAGGAACTAAAATAGCATCTCCTCCAGCACTCCTGTGAAGGATGATTTATATTGCTGTCAAGGTGAGCCCAGGTGGGAAAGTTTCAGCTTCACTGCTGAAAAAGTGCTCTCCTACACCTGGGCTCTGTGTAGCAAAGTACCCCCATGTCACCTCATCACCCCTTCCCATCCATATGCATCCCTTCTTCAATCATGTCTTTGCAGCAGGTCCTAGGGACTTCATATAGGATAGGAAACTATAAAAAGTTTCCATCATAACATCAAGCAGTAAATTTAGTGTTGGAAGCAGGCTTTTGTATTTTTATGAAGGGAAACACTGAGGAAAACACCTCTTGCCCAGCTGATCTTGTGCCATGAAAACCTGAGACAGACTTAGCAGAGATGGGGACAACAATTATACCTTATTTCTAGCTGAGTTTGGCAACTACGCTTAGAGAAAACATTTGTAGCAGAGCCTGAGTTTGTCATGTCTATTAAATTTAAGATGTGAAATTAAGAGAACCTAAGTCTTTTCCTAACTATAAATATCCATCCCATGCCTTGATAATATTTGCAAAGTCCAGTACAGCTGACTTTGATTTACTCCACGGCTTTCCTCAAAAAATATTTTGGATTCTTTGAATAATAATTATTATTAAAAAAAAAAAAAAAAGAAGCACAAGAATTAAAAAAAAATCTAAGCAGATAGAAAGGCTTGGTATTACAACAGAAATGTTACCTTTTCTGCTACAAAGAAACAGAAGGATGAAAAAAGGTCTTTTTTTTTTTTTTTTTTTTTTTTTTAAATAAATGCCAGGGGAAAAAAGTCACATTTCAGTTCCTGGAGAGGAACTTGAAGGTTTGCATTGAGGATACAACCTAGCCAGATCCCTTCTGTAGGAATCAAAGATGTTATTTTTGTCTTCGATTCTCCTCATCATTTTTTAAGGCCAACTTCCTTAGGAAATTATTATACTCTGAGTGTGCATGTGTCTGCATGCAGGTGAATCTTTTTAATGGTGCTTTTTTTTTTTAAACTTTCTGCATGTTTTTGTCTAGGTGTAGAAGTCTCGGAGGTATTCTGCTGCTAAAGTTTTGTGAAAATGAACAAATAGCAGAGATCCCCAAATGCACGGCCAAGGTGACGCTGGGAGCTCAGTCTCGCTATTAGGTTCCAGAGACTTCATACAGAAAAACAGATTTTCTAAATTGAAAGTATAACAGTGATTTAATGAAAAACTGAAGCTTCAGTCATTATAACACTGATATAAGCAGCATGCCATGTTCCCCTACCCAGAAGAAACATCACCAGTCTTTGAGTCTATAAAAATTAAAAATATAAAAAAGACTGTATCCGGCACATAAACATACATATGCCTATGAATGCTGGTCTACTTTATCTTTCATTCTCAAAAATTTGAGATAGCAATGACGGTTTTTCATCCGCAGTCTGCTCCCAAAAATAATCGAGTATTTTGAGGTCTTCTTTTAGGGTACATTTTTTCTCATAAAAAATAATAAATGTCAATATCTGAACCACATTTAGGTATTTTATTTGATCTTTGGCCTGCCAACTAAAACAATTATTTGTGTCTTTATATGAAGGCACTTCACAATTTTAAAATAAATATTTAAATACTACTTCACAGGAGAAAATATTCATGTGGTTAGATGAGATATGCTGGAAAAATCAAGGCTGGTCCTCAAAGGCATGTCATGTTATTACACTTTCCTGTTCTTAATTTGGTTAATCCATCTTCAAACTAAAAAATTCAGATCAGAGGAAAAGAGAAGGTATTTTTAAAAGAGCTTTGATACTCATAGAAGATTTCTTAATTAATTTTAATTTAGCAATTTGCTGCAAAAATATCTATGAAATAACAACTCTAATCTATATAATTTATCTGTTTTCTTGTTGATTGTGTTATATAAAGTCTGCATGTCTGCCAGGCACAGGATTCTCAAAAAGAAATTTAAATAAGAAACAGATTAAAAGAGCAAATGATATTTTTCCTGTATGTTTGTAATCAAATAGGTGCCACCTGCATGGGTATTAGATTCCCATTTTTCCTCTATAAAAAAAATGATGAAAGGAAGTGAACTGGTGAACATCCGGACACAAACCCCTGCTTTAAGTTCATAGGGATCATTTAAGACCTTTTATTCAAGTGACTGTCATAGCATGAAAAGGCTGACAAGTATTTGCGCCCCACGAGCTATTGATGGAAAGATAAGTGAAGTGAATCCCGTCCTTCTGCCTGAAAAAAAAAAAGAAGAAGGTTCAATGGGAACAATAGTCTAAAATTTGCTGTCTTCTGGTAGCAGTTCCTCCAGCTGAGTTATACCTACTCGGTTGAACTGGCAGTGAAGTCCATCAGTTATAGGGCCACACTGGGATTCCAGTTCAGTCTGGTATTCTGCATTGAAAATCCACCTGAAGCACATGGAAAGACTTCGCTGGCCTTGGATTGGGGCCATGGAAGACCAAGAAAAAAATCTCTGGTTTTCAGGCAGCAACATTTTGTTCTTGACGCTCAAGTCTCCCACCATTCCAGCCTCACCCTGTCTTACCTAATTAGCTACGTCTGCTTCAGGAAACCCAAATCCTGGTTGCTACCTTCATCACCCGTTATCTTCACTGAGGAGAAGGATCTTGCTTTGAATTGGATATGGCTCTTTTAAGCAGTAGATATCAGCTTTCAGAGCTGCAATCCCCTGCGCTGCAGTGTTGTTAGAGGATAACCCATATCTTCATTTGGTATGAAAAACCAATATTTTTTCTCGGGCACTGAGGCAAGTGTGAGGTAGCAAATCACACATTACTGGATTTCCAAACTATATCCCTTTGGTCTACCTTATAATACTATTTTCCCTCTCCCAACGAATTGCATATCCGTTATTTTACCACCCAGTTTATTTGATCATCAGGGAAGATAAATGGCTTCTGCTGAAATATTAAACAAAGGGAAAATTAAAGTACTGGGAAGAGTAAACAATACAGTAAAGCACAATTTCCTTTCTGCTACGTGAACAAAATGTGTCTCTCTTTCTTGCTAAGTATCAGCACACATGCTCAAATTCCGTCCATCGGCACACATGCAACATTCTCACTAAAGTCGATGGGATTTATAAGTGTCTGGGTGAATTTTGAATTGAATGCAAGTGAAGGAGGGCTTTCTAAATAAGATTCATCCAAAAACAACATTTATCAAGAAGTTTAGCATGTGGAGCCTTTTAATTTCACTGCATTTCTTCATGTCCCTTGCTTTCTTAGCATCATTTTAACCAAAGATAAACTGAATGTTTAGTTGGGCTTTGGGCATTTCTTAATAAAGCAGGTGGACATTTGTCTGGATGAGAGCCCAGCCTGGTACAACAGCGAGAACTGGCTCATCCCTGCAAACACCACCACTTCCCAGCAAGGGCCAGGGGCCGCCAGTCCTTCCTCACCCAGGGATGTATCATCCAAAAAGCCTCCTTCAAGCTGAAAGGACTTGGCTTAGCAGACCGCTCAGAGGACCAGCCTGCTTTCTGAGAGCTGATGTGTTTGACCGAGGCTGGACCCCTCCCAACAGCGGCCCGGAGAGAAGCAGCTCACTGCATTGCGACGCCGCTCGTGCAAAGGCTGGTCTCATGCTGGCAGGGACAGTCAGCAGCAACCTCGGGCAGCGGCTCAGCTCAGTGTTGGCAGCCCAGGATGCAGTTTGCTTTTGAAACCTCACAGGTGAAAACATGAGGTAATGTCCAGGACTGACATCTCTGCTCACATGTAGTTTATCCTGACCGCTGCTTTGGAAGGAGATGCTTTTAGTTCAGCTGTCTGCTGCTGTTTAGTTCAGAACTGAAAAAATAAGTTTCTTGTATTCCAGAGGCTCAGTACTAGAACTCTGAAATGATTTAGTTTGACAGTTGATCGATGGGAAGGAAGGGCTCATTTCATATGCCTCTATTCCATAGGAAACATCTGAGGATCTCATTGATTTTTCTCATTCTCACACCGTTAGAGCCCAGTTTCTGAGTTTAGGTTGACTAATCGTCAAAGAACTAGTTCTGATGGAGATGTGACAAATGACAGCTGCTCAGGATTTGCTCGACAGATTTTAATTCTCCTCAAGTTTTGCCAGTTTTACTTTGATTCATTTTTTTTTTCAGCAAAGCTATCTACGTATCAAAAAAATACTCACCCTAATCAAGACATTCCTTACTGCGGTGAGATGAGGCACCAATTTATTATTACTGGAATGCGATGTGGATTTTCAGGCAGACTAAACAGCTATGTGGGGTGCAAATGGGCAACAGGAACATGAAGGACTAGGAGAGAAGCAAACAAACTCTCTGCTCTGAGAGTTTACAGGAAAGGAACAAAATCATGGGGGTTCTGTAGTTGCAAAGACGGTGTTGATGGTAAAGCTGAATTCTGTTTAGAAGGCAGCAGTCTATGCTGGGGCTTCTCTGATGCTGCCCTGGCAGTGACCTCCATCCCACCCGAGAGCGCCTGCTTCTCCAGGGTGAAGGCAATTCAGATTCCATGCTAACTGAGCCCTGACCTTCCCCTTGACAGAGATGGATGCCCAGCTCTGCTAATGGTCTGTGGCGGCTTTGTGCTGTGGGTTTGCACCTCGAGCACTAACCTGGGACGAGCAAACTCACTTCCCACTCAGATTGCGCTTCATCCGTGGTACCTGGGATACCTGCTGCTTAGTACACCAAGCACACCTCACGTTCTCCCTGTTATTCTCTCAAAGACTAAATATCACTGAGCTGCAACACACGCACGTGGGCACATGCACACGTACGCAGTTATAACCACCAAGCATATTTGGAAGTTGCAAAGGTTTTGCAGATACTTATCTTCAGATTTATCAGCTCACCTGAGTGAGCAAAGACAGGGACTGCATATCCTTTTATGGTGTACATTTATGTACAGAGAGAGAAAAGCACGAACCAAATTAGTACAGGCATATATCTTAAAAAAAAATAAGGGAGGGGGGGAAAATAGCTGATGCTGATGCTGGTGCAGTTTGTCATAAGGCATTCACCAGGCTAACGAGTGAGTGGGTTTTGGTATCTCTGGGTTGGTTTTTTTTTTGTACTGAGAGGACAATAGCACTTTGTAGGCAGGTCCTAAACAAGTCTTAGATGAGAAACACCAGCTAGGTCAGCCTATGTGCTAACCGTTTGCTTTCCTTGTCTTCCTCTTCCCCTCTCACTCCATCCAGCCCTCTCCACCCTTCATTGTTCTGGCAAGAAAAGATGATCACCAAAAGCTGGACTGATTTCCATGGACATCCAGGTTCTCCAGGTCGCAGCGCTCTTTGCTCGGGAGTGCCACTCCTGTGATGGGTTCGGGTGACATTCGGACAGTCTGTGAGCCTTTAGGAAGTGCCACCGCTGCAGGCACAGAAATGTGCACGGTTCCTAGAGAAGCTTTTGCCCTTCCCCTTGGGACGGCGGGAACAGGGAGGTGTGGTCCTCCCCAGCAAGTGGCCTCCACAGCTTGGCAAAATTAAGGAACCACCTCCTCTAGATCCAGGGTTGCAGCACACCCCTGAGACGGACTGTGAGGTACATTACGTGTACATTTTTAGAGCTGCACAGGAGAAAGAAATTAATTAATTGAAAAAAGAATCTTAAAAAAAAAAATCCCCTGGACAATTGGAAGGAATGTTGTGCACCCTCTTCTTGGACTGCGGGGCTGACTGCAGTCCCTCCAGGACACAGTTCTAATTTAACAAGGCATGAATTTAAATATATTAAGAACTAAACAAAACACGGAGAGAATCAGAGAGGTGAAAAGTCACTGCCCCTCCTTGTCCTGCTGTCTTCTTTTTGTTGGCTGCTGGGCTGGGAGACACAAAATAAAACTGAGCAACATAACCTGTCTGAGTTTTATTCAAATAAGCCAATTAAAACATCAAGTTGAAATGTCAACGAACATGTTATGGCCACTCAGGAATTAAAGCAGGAAAGCATCTGTCTGTCTTCACCACAAAGAATTGAAGATTTTTAATTCCACTTCTGCAAAAGCTCTGACATTAGATTACAGCCATGAAAAACACCATCTGCAATGTGCCCTGACTGGCTGGCTGTCATCAACTGTTGCTTTTACACAAAATCAGATTGAGTTTAACACCTTTTTTTTTTTTTTTTTTTGTTTATTCTCAGGAACTATTTATCATGCAGCATTCTTTCCTCCAAGGTGTGCACCATATACCTTCTGACATTGGCAGAACTTATTCAGCTTATTTTTACCTTTGCTTACTGTCCAAATGCTGATTTGAAACAGAGGAAGACCTGGTCCATTTTGCCATAAGAACAGCCAGACTGAAGTTCCTCCAGCTTTAATTTTTTTCAGTAGATAATTTGAGGACTTAAGGCTAAATTTTAAGGATCTCTTCTATATGACAGGACATTGAGTTTGACACAACCACTGTTCCATCACACCCACATGTCCTGAAGCTGCATCTGCCTGATAGGAACGGAGGTTGATAGTCCCATATGTTGTACGAAATCAATACCTACCCAGGCTACACCAGCAATCTCTTGTTAGCTACACACAAGACGTTGTTCAAAACGAGACTTTTGTCAGAGTCGATCTGCTTCCACAAAAACGTGTGGTTTCAACAAGTCATCTTTCTTTTTAATGAAAGTATGTCTTGTTGAAGAATTCCCATTTGTGAGGTAACCAGATATCAGGCTGAGATCGAGGGAAGTGCTTGAGGTGGATAGGTCCATTAGAACACTTCTTTTTGTTTTATTTGAAGTGCACTAGATGCGTTAGTGTTATTTTCCAGATGAATGTAATCCACACTTGGTCTAGCCACTCAAAGTAATTCATTAGCAGTGTATCCTATAGATACACACATGCAAATGGAAACCAAGTCTTCAACATTCCACACACTAAAATACCCCAGAACAAACAAACAAAGATCTCCCAATAATCCACATATTCAGCGTGCAAACGTATGTTTCCAGTTGCAGTAATTGGCAGGATAGCTTCTCATAAAAGTTATGTGCAGTGCTGCTAGAGTCTGTGTAAGTAATATTCTTGTCCCTAGGCCAGATCAGGATCACAAATAATGTTTTGGAACTGCTCCTGGTATGCTGTATTTGATATTTAGGTAGAGCTTGCCTGAGAAAAGGGGCTGTTTTCATTTTTATCTTGACTTCAATTTCTTATTACTCTACAGACATAAATGCTCAGCTGGTAGCAGTGATGCCTCTGGTCTTAAATAACAAGATTTGGGCTTGTGTCCAACAATGACATGAACGCACAGGCTATGGGTTTGGGTGTATGCGGTTCTGGCTGAAGCATCTTTCACTGGATGAGGTAAAAGGAGAAGACAGATGTACGTGTAGCCATCGTGAAAGCTGCCTGTCTTCTGCAAAAGGGAAAGACACCATGATGGAAAGATGTGTTGAGGTGGGATGTACATATTGCAAAAGGATGATAACTCATTGGATGTGGCTGCTCTCAGGTTTCTTTTTTATTTCTCTTTCCCCTTCCTTCTTTAGCTAAAAACGAAGAGATTCTTGGGGTTGGATCTTGACCAAAGATGATTCATTGCTCAGCTTGACCAAATCCTGCGCTGCCCGTACAGTTACAGGAGGGCAGGATGCGCACATCATAGTGGCAGAGCACAAAGCGACAGCGGGCACAAAGTACGCCTGTTCTGTCCTGCTTTTTGCCTTGCCAAAAATACTGCACTAAGACCAAAGGTGGTGAAGTGGCCTCTGCCCAGTGATCAGTGCTGAAACGAGGGTTACAGAATGTTCAGGAGTGCTGCATAAAACAGTGATGCACGCGAGCCCCTACTGCCATCAAATGCACCACTAATTACAGACAAGTTGGCAGTGACGGAAAATAATTGCACGAGGACTTGGAGCCCAAGTGTCCTGAATCTCCCTTTCCACCATGCCATACTGTGACTTTCTGTTGATTCTCTACTCATCCTGAAAAAGGCAGCAGAAATATATTCTTAGTTCGAGAAGAAAGCTGGGAACATTTTGAAAGACATAAAGAAGGTATTCCTGGAAAACTTATATAGCCAGCATGTATGTAGGAGCAAAGTCTAGACCAAAAACCAATGTTTCATGCAACTTACAAATTAGAGAAGTAAAACCAGGTATTTTCTGATTTTTCAAAGAGATTGAGTTACAAGCAAGAACGGATGAAATCCAGGGCGTTCCCTGCAAGCTAGAATTTCCTGTGCAAACACTATTGACCGTATTTTTGGAGAAGTGCATAAAAACAGTTGATGTCTGCAGTAATTATAGTGTGTCAGAAAAATTAACATTTGCAATTCCCCATATCCTGAGCAAGAAAGCAGCACTAATCATACAGACCAAAGTACGGTTAAAATAAACACAGGCCATCCGAGAGGAAACTATTCCTTCTGCTAAGTTTGAATTTGCTGAAATTAATAGCTCTTTGGATTTTGAGTCTCAGCTAAATTATGTTCAAATAGGTAGATGTATACGGTTGGGTTCTCCATAAAGGGACTGTGATGATAATGGATCACAAGCCTAAAGGGGTTCTGCATGTCTGCACTGTTCTTTTTTGAAGGCTTAGACCCAGTATGTATCAGGCCACATCTAATGGCTATCTGGGTGGAAATCATGGCTTGAAGGTTTTTTTGTTTGTTTGTTTTGTTTTGCTAAAGACAAAATCTGTAGGGCTGATTTCAGAGTCAAGAAAAAGGAAATATGGATCGGGGCACTTCACACAGATCCAGCATCTGTTTGAGACCCCTTTGCCTGCAAAGGTCTGAATAAATGCAAGAGTGTAACTAAACCAAATCCTCAAACAAAGCCTAGAGTCATAATACCCATTTTAAATAACATGGAAGGATGTGCGCTGCACATACCTGTTTTACTAAGACTGTTCCATCACAAGAGGTTTATTTCCTCTATAAATTGCCTCATGCATCTTAGTTAAAATGAGACCAAATCCTGTGCCAGTCATGTCCCAGCAAGCAAACATGTTGACACAGGAACAAGTAAAGCCAGAAATGTTTGAAAGCGCTGTTTTGGTTTTGGCTGAGCACCCAACAGCCTTGTGCCCCAGCAAACTGCCTCATCCCCTGAGGTTTGACAGACTGATCCTTTTAGTGCCAGCAGTTGAATGTCTCCTTCTGAAAGGACCATGCCCACTTGGGTGGGTGGATGCCCAACACATTGCAGGAAGGGCTGAAGCCAGGGATCAGCTCTGCGCCAGGAATGCAAAACAAAACTTTCAGCATTATCCGTAGGATCAGGGACCTCTTCTGCAGGTAGTTGGCAACATTTCCCAGTATGCCCATTCTGCTCCGAATCTGAGGTAGCTAAGGGACAGCTTGCTCTTCATTTCAGGTATCCTGCACTTCTAGATCATGCAGAAAGATGGTACCACAAGAAACCTTTTTCTCCAAGTTGTTTTGTTTGTTTATTTTCTAAAAAACAGAAACAGGAAGAGCTTTAAGAAAATGCGGTTACTTAGATCTTTTTTTCTTTTTAGGTAAAAAAATAAATTAAAAAACCCTCTAGCAACTCATAACTCCGCTCTCAAGCAAAGGCTGTTGCTTCCTAAGGCCACAGAGGCACTGTCGCACACTAGTTAATGCAGGTCTGGATGGAGACATTAAAGTGACAAATGAACACAGACCAATGTATCACCAAAGTTCATGGCGGATTGAGTTGGCTGTTACGGGTATCTGGCTTCAGAAGCGATGGAAAGAGAACAAATTGGAAACACACAGCTACACTATAGGCACACGCACGTGATGTAGCTGGTTTTTTTCCACAGAGTTTCTTCCAAGCTACAGGATTGTTTATTTATTATATGTACTTTGAACAGACTCGGAAATACCCTCTCTCCAGCAGGGAACTCTGACTACAATCTGAAGAAATGGTTTCAATCTTTTTATAGGAAACTTTGGACATGAATATCAAATTCCTACATGGCAATGAAACACAACAGCCATCCAAGCCTCCACGTCTCTGGAATCGACTCCCCAAGGTTATAGCAAAAAGAAAGGCAAAATGCAGATTCCTTCACTCAGAAACTCCTAGTTGGTGTGACCTAAGGGCTCCTAAAATTTGGGTAAAAGTTGTAATTTTCCCAGCAGAGGGCACTGCATTAACGTGCTATCCTGCTTGCCCTGGTTTTGGGGCTGGGAGAGAGGAGTTGGGTCGGTTCAGCCCAGGTCACTTCATCCTGATCTGGGCATAGTGGGGCCAAGCAAGGCCCCCCATATCTCATCCCAGGCAGATGCTTCAGAGCATGAAGAGCCTCTGGTTAAGGAAGTGGTTGCTGATCCTGCGGTATAACAAGCCCAGAGTTGGTACATCTGGTAAACTGTCATTTCAGAGAAGCCCCAAAATTAACTCCATTCATTTCAGTTGAAGGCTTCAAAATGGTTTGAAATACTGCAGAATATGTCATTGTTCTTAAATCTATTAGGCCAGATCTTTGCTCTGCTGATTTCAGAGCTGCACTAAATTTTACCAGTTAAAGTTCTGACCCAGAAATGTTAAAACTCTCTGAGATGGGCTCCACACCAATCATATTTTCTACCATAAATTATTCAGGTCAGTTTTAGATTACCTATAGCAATTTAGTGTTATTTCTTAAAAAAAAAAAATCAGGGCAGGGAGAAGGAATTCCACTGTACAAATATCCAGAGAACAGATTACATATTGTTCAAAACTATCGTCTTTAATAGCACTACCAGAGTGGCCCATGAAATCAGTCGTTTGCTAGAAAGATGGGCTGATTTTCCTCCCCAGGCTGGCAGCTGTGAGGTGTGCTGGACAGGGAGTGCAGCAGGACTGTTGCACGGGAATAAATTCACGTACAGTTAAAGACTAAACTCTGCCACGAATAAGGAGGCAGGAGACTTCATTCTGCTCCTGGCCCAGCTGCCGAGATGCCCTTCAGCAAGTCTCTTCCTATTTTATGAGCTCCCATTACAGCCTCATCTGTCCCGTGGCAGTTTCCAATCGGACTTGATTTGGTTGAAAAGTTTCATCCAGAAAAGTTTCCCACCAGGAAATGCCCTCTCAAGTTAACCAGAATGGTTCGCAGGCACTTACTGGTTCTGTCAAATCATTCACGGCAAATCTCCTGTTGTTATCGTTTCTATTTTAATGTGTAGCTTGAAATGATAAAGGCTAAACATTGTGAAAATAAACATTTTGTTCTTGTCACAGTCAAACATTTCCATTAAGTCAAAATAAATATTTCTTCAATACTTGAGTTCACATATAACGGTGATGTTTGCATTTTTCATCTGATCTCAAGATTAAAAACAAGTTCGGAGCTCCTGAGCCTCTTCTGGAGAGAACTTCTGTATTTACACCAATGCCCTGTTTTAGATTTATTCAAACACGGTGTCTGGTGACCAGTAACCCGGTTTTACAGTAGGATCCCAAGTTCTGACGAGGTGTTCAAGGTGCTGCTATAAGAGAAGTAATAAGCGAAATTATGATCATAAAGAAATTTTATTTTTAGGGAATTGGGACCACAACTTCCTGAAAACTACTAGACCAGATAATGTCTTTTTCCCTTCTCTCCCTTGTATGGCAGGCACTTGTTCTAAAAAAGTTACACAACTTTCTCTAAAATGGACTTTTAAAATCCATCATTTAATGCAACTCTGGAAAGTTAGCTCCTGTGCTATTTCCTTTCCTTCCTTCCTTTACCTCTCTTTTTCTTTCTTAAATCCATCCCTGCATTTTAAATTAGTTACGAGAAATAAAGAAGAAGGAGGTTTACGGGGTTGAAATCGCTTCAGTGTGACAGGGTGATGTTTTTTTTGTGTATGAGTCTAAATGAGGCTTTAAAAAATGATACGGTATCCCTTAAATGGATCTGCTATGGTCAGAGATCATTAGGCAATGGAGGAAGATTCCTCAGGGACAGCTGAGACCAGACGTCTGAATCCCAGAGGACGGAGATCACTATTTACTTTTCTGCATGCAGAATTAATATATGTCTCCATCTTCTACCAGCGGCCCTGAACCAGTGAACATAAAGGAAACAGAATGAGTGGGGGAAAAAAATGGCATGTGTGTTTTTCCCTTTTTCCTTTGGTGCAGATTCATTTTTTCATTCAGTATTTGCACATTATTCTTTGCTTTCTCCCTGTAGGATTTTCTTCCCTGACTTTGAGGCAATTCATCTGTCCTAAGAAGGTACCTAAAGATAATGAAGAGGCATATAATTTAGTAATCTTGGCCATCTTTTACTTGGAAGATTAATTTTGGCCTTTAAGTGTCAAGGTTGGTTAAACCGAGTCAGCAGCAACAAAAAGCAATAGAGAGAAGTACAGACAGGAGCCTGGGCTGGTGCAACCAGCGCAAAATAAATGAGTCGTGCCACTATCTGCAAAACGATAGACTAATGATTATTAAAACAGAAACACTCCCCGATTCATCCAGCCTACGTTTAGAGCTCTGAGCCTCTCCTTTCATTTTCTTTCCTCTGTCTATTTTTTCCACAGAAAATTATGTCCTTGGGTCTGTCCTGTAACTCCCCACTTCTCATCTGCACTGCAAATGTTTTGCTGAGGTTTGGGAACTTGTCCTCTCTCCAGCAGAGCAGGGTAGTTTGAATGGGCTGTATGTACGTTGCCTCCTAGAAGCAGCAATCTATCCAGAGGTGGGAGGGGGTGCAAATGAGCTTTTTACTGCGCTCACAGAGTTAAAAAACTAAACTCTGATAATGAACTACGGTCTTGCACAATTGCAGTCTCTCCTCCCAGTTTCCCCATACGTGCGACTCGCAGTTTCGATAGGGTTTCTGTAGTAGCTGGAGCTGGAGGAGATAAGAGTCATTATTCATTCCAAAAGAGAAGCTGAAAAAAACAACCTGAGCATGAGTTAAGCTTCCAGACGATGCTAATTGCTAAAAATAGTCCTTAATCTTTACCATCATCATTTTCCGTCCAAAATTTGTCTGTAATTTTGCCGCGTGTAGCTGTCTGCTTGTAACTGGGTTCAATTCATGCATCAAGCAGCAAGGTTAACTGGGAGCCAGCTGCTCTTGCGGTATGAAAACAGCTTCTTACCCAGCATATCAATTATGCAAAATACAAAATATGTTTATATTTTAGGAACTGGATGGAAAATGAGGAGCACTACCAAGAGCAATGCACCTCTCTATTTCTGTAAGAGTTTATTTAAGCAGAGTGGGTATGTGGAACTGAACAAAGAACAGAAGCATGGAAATGCTGAATTTACGGGGTAGAAAACTAATCTGGAGTCTAACATTTCTTCCCTCCCAGTGATCTCTCTTCCCAAAACACTCTGGATTCGCTGTTTGCTTTCATGGTGCATGTGAAATAACAGAAATATAAACTCTGCGTATCATTTAAAAATGATAAAGTGATTATACGGCCACTCAAAACACTCAGATGTGTCTGTCACAGGTTTATTGTTTCTATTATCCTTTACTTGGTATATGATATGTGTCTAAGACCCCCTGAAACATTTCACAGCTGGATTAAACTTGCCTTCTGTGTGATTTTCCTTTTCTATCAGTAAGTGAAGACAAGGCTCCAGCCTAATCCTATTTTATTGTCATCAGCTATTCTACACTTGTATCCTCTATCATAATTCGTGTGTGTATGTGGGTGTGTGGCATAAACCTGTACATGGTAACAGATTATGTCCCTTCACAACACACAAAAGCACAGGCTGAGCCAGCTCGCAACTGGAAATATCCTGAATGTTAGTGCTTTCCTGTGGCCGATACTCCGAGCCCGCAGCATTTAACGGCGTGAATTTTTTTTCCAGGCATTTGCCCAGCCTTACACAAACAGTGCTGTTGTCCAAGCAAGGACGGTTGAAGGTGTTAGTGGCTAACTTTATTGGCAGATTGAGTGCCCACCAGCATCTCTCTCGCTCCTCGGACCTCACAGCTGCACTAACTCCCTGCGAACATGAGGTCCCGGAGGACTTGCTCGGAGTCGCGGGGAGCCGAGGCAGCACGTGGTGCCTCCCTGCAACCATTTCTTGAGCTTCCTTCTCATTTTGAGTTCAGGTTTCTTGCACCCTGGGTTAAGGGTGCATGTGACTGGTGCGAGTAGCATTTTTCTGTTGCTGGACGCTTGACCCTCCCTTCCCCTTGTGCAGCAGAACCTCGCACACCTTTCGCCTCAGGAAGGAGCATCGCTATACCTGGTCTGTCCGGCCCCGGTGGAGCCTGACTCTCCATCAGGAAGGATGAAAAGCTTTTACTGAACTGTTTTTTTTTCCTGCTGATTTCAAAGGTTTTCCACTGATTTTATTTATTTTTAAATCAACCTGGAAAGTTTAAAATGAAAATGTAATGTTTTTAAACAACATGTCTGGATAAAACACGTGGTTTCCTTCCATTTTTTTATTTCCATTTTTCATTTCACCTTGAGTTTGGACCAGGCTGTGCTTCTGAAAAAGGATGGGGTTATTAATTTTTCTGCTTCTTGATTTTTTACTTTAGGAATGACTCTGTTGCCCCTTACATTTTTTTTCAACACAAAGTTCTTAATTCAAGGCAATAGAAAGTGAAAAAATGAGAAAACATGAAAAAATAAAAATATTTCCTTTTTCCATTTGTCACTTTTTTATAAACTGAAAAAACTATTCAACATTATCATAGAATCATATTATGCTATCTGGAAAAAAATAAAAAAGGGGTGAAAAACATGTCTACCATATTTTTGCAAGTTTTGTGTCTTTTCTGCCTTTTTCTAGCATAGAAAAGAATGGGTGGAGGGGGAAGGAGGAGGGAAGAGTCATCAATGAGGGAAAGAAGTTAGGTGATAAAAAATCAAAGGGCTTAAAATGAAGCATGGACTCTTTTATTTCTAAACATGGGGATAAAGTGACATCTTAAGCTTAAAATGTTTTTCAGTCTGACATTTCAAAATGAAACACAGGTTTTCATTTCAAGGTATTATTCCATATCCACACGCACAAAAAATCACAAGGTATTTTGAAATGAAACCACCACAGGGAGAATGATATTTTCAACTGAAAATTTTTATTTTTGCCCCCTCCTTCCTCCTCCCAATAAATAAATAAGTTGGCTTTACAGGAAACTCTAAAACTAAGAACAGGGTGAAACTTAATGAAACAAGAGGGTTGTTAGCCATATTAAGCATCAGGGTTTGCTGAAAAAATATGTGCATTAACGTGGACTATTTCTGGCATGTTAATTCATCTGCTGAGAAGGGATCTGCTCAGAAACATATGGGCGTGATTTACTAGTTGTAAATAAAAGGTTTGTTATTATTTAGGTTTTTAACAGTTCCCCAGGTCATGGAGTTTCTGATGAAGTAATAGCTCAGCTCGTATCAGTTAACTTTTCCTACGTAGGATATTTTGGAGACATTGGTTACAGTAACAGAGCAATAAAAGGACAATGTTTCCACCATTAACAAATGGTGCATGTAATTGGAAAACCCCCGCTCACTACCAAACGTTCGTCAGGAGCGGGTGGCTGCCAGTTTCCATACGGGCCGTGTACACTGATGTGGTCAGGGGCAAACAGAGCGCCATTGAGCGCCCTACCAAGCACTACTGCTTACAGCAAGGCCTCCCAGAGATGCTGCCCCTGTTCCTGTGATGTTGCCTGCGCTGTGATCCAGAAACACATCTGCAGCTTGTATAAACGGGTGCACCTGAGCTAATTTTAAAGTGACTTGGGTCAACCCGGAGCATGACCGGCACTAACCCCCTTGGGCACGCACAAGGTGGCTGAAGTCCACCTTCGAGTACAAGTCGCTATTCGCAGCTGCTTTGCTAGCTGCAACCTCAGGCTCACGCCTCCAGGTTGTGGCACCGAGGTACCCTGAACGACAGAACAGCAACATTTAAAAGGCTCTGACAGTTCATGGCCCCGTCATGAAAACCCTCGGTGGAAGGTCAGCAGATGTGGGCTGTATTTACAGGACACATGTGGAAGCTGCTCCTGGGTGGGAAACTCCGCAGCTGCCCGTAGGGCAAAGCTAAATACACAAAACCTGGGTTTGCGGTTAAAAGCAAGCCACCTAAGAAGAGATGTCATGTTTGCTACAGAAGAATGTGGATGAAATGCTGGGTGTTATAGCCTATGGCCAGGCTCAGCGCGTAACCCCAACTCACAACATGGATATATGGTCATGTCCTGATTTTCACCGATCTGAGAGCTTTATCAGTCCTGCAGCCTGCAAAGGGCTTTTGGAACTTTGGCTGTGGAAACTGCTACGTAAGCTTAGTCAAGATGCCTTCATTTTTATTTTCTAAAACAGCACGCAGGTCCATTACACTTTGTGTAAATCACTCACAGTAAATGTACGCGGCTGCAAAGTAATTTGGGGTTTTCAAGACTTTTCCGTGAGTTATCCACAATCAGCGGCAGTTGGCTACAAGCAGAAGAGATGAAGTGTCAGTGCACAGGGAGAAAAATTGTTCCTCCTGTTTCTCTTTTTGGTGTATAAACCACATGCTGCATAGCTGGGTTGGAAACGAAATAAGCTTGTAGTTCTCCAGCTGCACAGACTGTATTTTTTAGCATTCTGTTATGTAAAGAGCATGCAAATATATTAGCAAGAAAAAAGCTGAATTTGCCCATTAAGGCATGTGATTAATGCAGTGCTGAAAGCTCATTTAAAGGCCTGTACATCGCCGCTCACTTGAGAAACAGAAAGAAGAAGAACACAAGAAGCGAGTTGAGTGTTCTGGATGTGAATGAATTCAGTGTGGCTGTAGAGGGCACTAAAGATCTTTATGATTTCTCAGGAAGAAGAGAAAGCTGCAAGTTGCTTTCTGCACTTCACTATTAAAAAAAAAATTAACCCTCTTTAGGAGCAAGTGGGACCACATCAGACTCAGATATTACAGCTTCTCCCCTTTTAACCACTAATAACAGGTTGAGCTAATTTCTGTTTTGATTTGGGGTTTCTTTCTTCCATTTCTAAGAAATGGTTAGCTGTGCGGAGCCCTCTCGTAGCACCAATTTCAGCAAGACAGAATATGTTCAGCACAAAGAAATCTTAAACTAAGAAATCTGACTGAACTGCTGAGAAATGGCAATTTATTGGTCAGGTTGTTGTGGCTGAAACAGAGAGGGACCGCAAAGAGATCTGGTCACGTTAACACGAATCCTAAAAAAACTTGTGTGTCTCTCAAAACACTTGGGGTGTTTCACTTGTTTAGTTTTGCACATCTCTGAAATTTCTGGGTTTGGCTACAATAAAGCAAGTCTTTTCTTGTGGTATTTTCTGCCATCAGGAACGGGAAATCTCACAAGAAATCCTCTTCTGGTGAGATTCCCAGCCTGATATATAGCTTACAGGAGAAACTGCAGATAAAATTTTGGATTTCAGTGCTTCATATGAGACAGGTCAAATTCTCCAAGAAATAAAAGTATGAAATGCTCTGTTGTAGTCTGAGGATTGTTTTCAGATTGCAGGCCACTGACTCGAGTCCAACATTAAAGGCAAAGCCTGTATCTTCAGTCAGCGTGGGATATCTTTTACTGCAGATTTGTAAGGATTACTCAGGGTTTATCACGTGCAGCTCTGCAGCTGATCCTACAGCCTGAGCACAGACTCCTCTCCAGAAATCTGCACAGTCATCTTGTTTTTCCTGGGTATTCTGTCAGCTTTGCAGCAGACCCATATTAGAAAATCTAGCATGACTAAGAAGCCTGCCTACTGCCTAATTATATTGCCATAGTTATAGTGGTGTAACTTTCTCTGTAGTTTCTATTCTGGAATAAGTGCGCCTAATAATAACATTATAATTACACTGTTATGATTTCACTGGTGACTTGCCCCATGCTCTCAAGTCTGAAGTGCATACCCAAAAAGATTCCATACGGTGCAAAGGAATTCTGAGGCACACACTCAGCAAAGCCATGCCCACACTTCAGGAACATGCAGCTTCGTAAATGAAAATTATTTGGTTTCTCTCAGCTGATACCAAGAGCACACACAACAGGGTCCCTTCTCATGCTCTGCACCACTGAGGGCATTTTATTTTTCAAAAGCTGCACCTTCCATTCCAGAAATGGATGGCAGACGGAGAAGCTGAAGACAGCAAGTTATCCTGATGATTTGTTTTAACTGAACTACTGGAATTCTTGCAAGTTACTGCTCTTCTAAAATTAATTTTGTCAACTATTTCTGAGTGCTTTGTGAGCTGAATATTTCCCTTTAAAGTCGAACTGGCTAGTCTTGGCTTTCCTCCTTTTGAAATGGAGATAAATCAAAATGATAAGTTCTAGCTATGGTTTTGGGACAGACTCGAGTCAAGTTTATGATTCAGACTCAATGGTAATAAATAGTACTGAGATTATAAAAGGCATTTTCAGCTTTTGGTCCAAAGTAAGTGAGAGAGCTGCTAGCTGTTGGAAGGGTCTAACCTCACGGCCACTATCACATGGTGAGCAGCAGGAACAGGCTGAGGGCAAGCAGCGCGTGGGATATGAGCTCGACTCTCTTTTACCCTGAGATCTGGTGGAATTTGATTTTCAGGTTCCATTTTTAGTCCGTCTGTAAATAAAGCCAACCAAGTGGGTGTGACAAAATATTCACATCCACGAGCAGCTTGTCGGGGGTAGGGGGTGTGTGTTAGCTGGTTACATGAGCATCTATCAGTCATGCAAGTACACATCAGCTTGTTCCTCCATGCACAATTCCCAGCTCGTATATAAGGCATGGGTACATGTGCTACTCTAAAAACTACATCAGACAGTGTGGGGTTTCAATATTAAACAGTCAAGAGGGGTTTGCTAGCCCTGTTTGGCCAGACGGGTCTCGCTGTATTGTTTCTTTTCCTTCCCTGGCTGAATGCCCATGGTCTCTGGCATGAATAACTGCACGTTCAAACAGAGCATTTGGTTTCCACAAACACATGTGCATGCAACCTTCAAATTCACTTCCACAAACATTTGTGTCGTCGTAGGTTAATGGGTACATGAATGGTACTACATGAAAGGAGAGGTTACTGTGAAATTTCTATTAGAGAAGCAGTCTTTTGCACGTGAAAAACAGCAAAATTATACGGGACACTTCTTGTCTCGGATACAGTGAATTCAAGGATAGGTCAGATATTTCAGAGTTAATGGCAATCGGCCAGTTGGACAAGGTAATTTAATATCGACTTCTAGCTACAATAGGGTGCTGGTGACAAGACCAGGATGGTTTTTTCTGGATTTACACTAAAAGACGAACCTTTTTTAAAAGCAGTTGGAAAGGGAAAATAAAAATCTCTAGAAACAGAATAAAAAATTAAAATCTGGAATGCAAGTTCTCCCTAGGAACCACAGATACTCTAAGTTAACAAAAAATGATGTAGCTTAACTTATAAAAATAGTAAAATAGTAAAAAGGTACCACATGTTCCTCCCAGACTGCAAACCAAACAATTGCTATTACACTTAAATCATGTTCTGACATAATGTTATAGAAACCCTGGAAGAAATGGAGCCCACAGTGCCGACCAACACTGAGCTAAGAAAGCACCGTCTGTTTGGAGCTGAGCATCCCACTTGCTTTAAGACACTTTATTGGCCACTTTCACATGAAAACAAAATATTCAGATTTCCTCGTTCTCAGTTATCGACCTGTATTGCAGGAGCGCAAATGAGTTTAAAATGAATAACACCTCAGCTTCACAAGCTCCGCAGCCTGGCTGCTGGAGGGTTCAGCTGTTAGCCATCAGTGGCCTCTGCAGCTCCCGGTGTCGGCTGTGCCGAGGGCGATGCCAGATCTCGGACAGCCACAGAATACTAATCAGCAGCTGTGCAGTTGCCTGTTTATTTTTTCTTTTGAAATAGCCATGCAAATAAGACACTGGCACAGAATGTCAGTGCCCCTGGAGCTTATATATGATACTCAAGATTCATTGCTTTCTTTTCCTTGCTCTCCCCCCGCTTTTAGTTCTTTTTTCTTTTTTGTTTTCTTTCTTTCTTATCCGTTCTGCCCCTTCCTGCCCCAAATTAAGAAGAAAGCACAGTTTCCCTGGTGGTAAACCTGGCAATTATTAAAAAGACCCTACTTTTTCATAAGGGACTTCAAACTGCTCCAAAGCAGCGGGCGCTAATTCTGAGACGAAGACAAGTTCTGTTCTGGGAAGAGTCTCAGCTTCACGCATAGCCATAGGACAGGAATGAGTGTTAGCAGCACCTAAAGAGGTAGCCTAGAACCGGCTCAGCCAGTTTTCATGAACTGTTTTTCATTCACTGCAGGGTTGCTGTATTCTCAGTTGCAAAAGCACAAAACCAGAATCTTTTGCACCTGAAGTAAAAGCCACCTTGTCACCAAAATCGGTTTATTCCCGATTTCGGTGACAACTTTGTACCTTATGACATCTTAAGTCCTGAGATATGTAGAAACTTATGTCCCTGTGAGACTCATAGGCATTTATGGAGCTAAAAATCCTAGGTGCATTTAATTCCCCCACCCCTTTAACATTATAGATCTAAAGCCTAGTTTCAGGGGCTATATGGCAGCAAGGTCTGAAGAATCAGGAACTCCAGATTTCAAAGCCATAGCATCTCAGCTTTTTAAAATAGATTGAACATAAACTGCCCTTACTGTCACTTGGTTAAAACACATGGGTTTTATATATAGAATATATAACTGCTGCGGGTAGAATTTAGACCATCAGATTAATGCTTATTTTGGTGTCCGAGGCCACAGGAGTCTGCTTTTCCAGATAGTGTTCCAGGTGTGTTCATTGAAATGATTCCTCAAATGACTCCCCGTTCCTTGAGTGACTCGAATCTGAGCAGCTCTCGGGTAACTGCTTTATTTTTTGCATGTGTCCCAAGAGCTGTACTGTTGCTGCTTTGGCAACAGCATAAGAAAACTTCAGGCAGAAAATCTGGCTGGGCAGCAGAGCAGCTGGACACCAGTGACCGTGTGATCCTCCGTCGCACAAAGCTCTT
Organism: Phalacrocorax carbo; assembly: GCF_963921805.1. NCBI lineage: Eukaryota > Metazoa > Chordata > Aves > Suliformes > Phalacrocoracidae > Phalacrocorax > Phalacrocorax carbo. Next base: position 7,469,008 of record NC_087528.1, read on the forward strand.
CACGCATTTCTCTCTATCTTTTTATTTGTAGAGGATCCAACATGGTAATAAAACAAAGCAGAACAAAAGTCTCCTATTAATGATTTCTACAAGTTTCATAAAAAACCTCCCTGCTGCTATCCCACAGTGCAGCACACTGTGTCTCTGCTCAGTGGTCACAAAATATTAGTCGGGGTGTCCCTGCCCTTCCCCAGCTCTCCCTGCTGGCTTGTTGTCCTTCTGATTGTGTTATGCTCAAAATGAGCTTACAAACCCCTTCGAGCAAGGATGCAGTGGAGCAGTTCCTCTCCATAGTGACTTGAATGAAGCTAATTTGATTTTCACCATCTGCAACATTTGAGCTTATTGAGATTTTATCAGTTCACTCCTCTGGCGATTTTGCTTCATGTGCCTTCTATATAAAATAGCTTTAACACACTCCCAAAGTGAAAGGCATGAAGTGCTTTAGTCCCTGAAACTCCCGCAATCAAAACCTACCATTCTAGCAGAGGCACATAATTACTTTCCAATTAGTGTAAACAAGTCCACCCAGATTATACTGTAATATGAAATATTAAACAGGTTTAATTGGATTCAATCACTTCCAATGTGACCCTGTCACAGTTTATTTGTATGGAAAAAAATCCCCCACAAAACCAAAAACAAATAATGTGGAAATATGGCTATCTTTTAGCTTCCAGAGTGCTTTTAGCTCAGTGAGGTCTGGGTGGTCCATGAAAATGAGATGATCGGACAGGTATTAAAATGAATTGCATGAGCTTTTGCTATGGAGTCAGCATGTCCCGAGGAGAGGGGCGAATTGGAAGGGCTGACGGAAAGGGCTGCAGCCAAAGGTTTGTGGCACAGCATGGAGTTCCAAAAATCTTGCAGGCCATGAATGAAGTGAATATTTCATGTTTGAAGGCATTCCTTTTTTCTTGGAGAAGATCAGTCATTTTCTCTGGATCTAGTGTCCTTGTGCAAGTAGCAACACATTGAAATGGTGGAAGGTAAGGTAGATGGAGATTTTGTGGCTTTGACTGATGGCTGAATTTTGCTATTTCCCAAAAAGAATGAGTTTGTGGCTCCTCTCTCAAAATCTAGATCCTCTGCTGCACTGAAGATGTGAGAAATATTACCGAAATCTGTTACCCAACAATGCAAAATACTCTTGACCACACACTTCTTCTGCATAGCAGGGATTTAAGAACTCTGTGGGAATGCAGTATCCTGTATCAGAGGGGGACACTTGGGATCCAGGAGTAAATCTGAGACGCTTATTGTGAGCAGAGCTGGAACATGTTACCCTGCATCCCAGATCTGACTTCACTACATCTTAATCAGTCTCATCAGTAACTAATAGGGAAAAAAAGTTTTAGGTTTCAACAGTTGTAGTACAAAATATTTTCAGATATTGAATTTTAGCTTGCAGACAACAAGAATGCATATATAAGTCCGTATGGGAATTGGATAACTTGGAATGCTCGCCTAAAAGAAAAGAAACGCAGTTTCAACTTCTTACTCCATCACAGGCATGCTGGGATATGTCTTTATCACCCACAGTGTTGGGATTAATAGTTCAGGCACAGCGTTATATTCGCCCTGTTCCACAGCTTCTGACCTAGAGCTGTCTTTCATCCACTTGACTGGGAACATGCACAAAACTAGATCCTGCTTGTCTGTACCCTTAATGCGGACATACTATACTCACTAGAGGCAGAATTCATCTTCCCTGACGTTAGCCAGCTAAAAGCAGGATATTGTCTTGGCACTAGTCATGCCTCTCCTCTGGAGAGAGAGATGCACCTCAGCAGAAGGTTCTGCCTTACATCCTTACATCCTCCCGCCGTAAGGGCCGGGTGAGCGCCTCTTTTGGGGGGGTGTCTGGCCAACCAGCTGTGAAGACAGCATGGAAGATGGAGAGTTGCTCAGGTATCCTAGTAATGAGGCCAGGGAGGTGCTTTATTTTTCATTTCAGATCTGTTTATGTCCCAGATGGATGGCTTGGGAGAGGAGTCAGTACACGACCCTTCTGCACCCGCTCTGCCCAAGCCAGTTACCAGCTATTTCCTTGACTGTTGTTTCCCAGGCCAGGTTCATCTTGTGCTGCTTAATGCTGTTTCTTGAAACTTCTCAGCTCATTTTGAAGTAAACAAAAGGTCAGACTTTCCCGTAATCCTCACACATCATTGGCATCTTTGTATGTCTCTGCTACAGAGCAGAACAAACACAAAGACTGCATCTCCATGTACCCTCTGCACCAAGTCCCTTCAAGTGTAAAGTGAAAATGTTGGCAGGAAAATACGGGAAAGTTGGGTAGTTGCCTGTGCCCTACCTGGCTTGAAGATAAAAGATTTAGATTGCCAAGTCTGCTAGTCTTTTAAGCTTGGCAATTCCACACACTAGGCATTTGAATAGACATAAAAAGTTGAGGGAATATCGTCTCTAGAGCTACAAAGCTTCAATTCTTGTATTGCTTCTCAAAAGAATTCAGATAATCTTATAAAACTCCAGGGCCCTTTATTTCTGTCATTCATTGTGCTGTTTCGTACATCACGGATTCCTATTATTCGTTTCTTTTCCATTCCGCCTTCCTAAATTTTGCACTTGTTTTATTTCCTGTGTCCGTGTGTCTCTGTATGTGTTCTCAAAGAACCAGTTGTTGCTCACAGAAATACAGCCTGGCTTTATGCAGACTGCAGCAGAAAGAAGAATAGCACTCCCCAGCCACAACAATAAAACCTGCAGTGCTCTCTGTATCCCTCCTGGGTGCCAATCCCACACAGGTGGAAAAAAGCCCCTCAGCATCCCGCTCACTCGGGCAGCAGATGCTCCAGGGATCCTCTTCGTGATAACGGTCACAAAACATTTAGCAAATAGTCTTTGAGCCTCCTGAGCACCCGGACAGATGAATCAGGTTGGTCAGGCAGAAGGTTAGACCTGATTAGTCCCATTTTCCACCACAGGCTGCTGCAGGAGAAATCCAAGATCCTTCCCCTCCAGGGAGCCTATAGAGCTTTCCAGTACTCTGGAGGTACAAGGGAAGAGGAGATGACAGCCCTCAGGATCATTTGCAGCTTTCCCAATATTTGCAGCTTTCCTTGTGTTAGTTGGTCATTCTCTAAACACATTTTTTACATAAGTTCAGTTTTGGGCTGTTATTTGCTAATTACTGTTGGTATTTAATTATGGCAAAGTTTAAATTACACAGGCAGCCACTAATCCACATTATTCAAAGCCATTTTCCAAAATTCTACTCTAAACATTCTTTGCGGTCCTTAACAAACAGAGGCAGTTCTCACTTGGCCCAAAAGTCACATTGCAAATATTTTCACAAAAGCAAGGATGAGCAAAATGGTCCTAGGGCCAACTCAATTACATTACCCAGACTTCCACCCATGTTTAATCTGGAGAGACCCATTTGTTTTCCTGAACTCCCTTCCCAACCCTAAATGAAATTAGGACCAAGCCTACTTGGACCATCATGGACTGAAGAAAAATATGCTTTAAATTAATTTCTAGGTCTTCTTACCTTTCCCACTACTCAGACAGAAGTACTGTTCCCTCCCTATTCAGATGCTCTTCAGTGCTCTGTGTAAGAGAGAATTCACAGAAGCTGGTTCTTAGCTCCTGGTTTTGAAGAGGTTCAAGTTCCAGCTTTTACACAGATTGATAACTGCATTAGTATTTACAGCGATGAGACATGCAAGTAGTAGTGGATGGGGAATTCAGGCTGCTCTGTGCTCATCTAAGTACACTGCCCTGTAACAATGGCATAAATAGTCACAATAGTGAGGTAATGTTAGTGTAAAGCTTTAAATGATATTAGACACCTAACAGCACACATCAGTCTGACTTGATGGGACTCTAGGAAGAGCAAACAGAAAGCAACCCAAAAAACCTAGATAAGCTGTCACACGCACACACTGGGAAGAGAACAGGGCAAGCTGTTAGCTTCAAGGATCCTATCTCTGTAAAACTGGAAGACTTAGTTTGCTAAAACTGAAAACCAGGATATTATTTATCCACCAAATAGTTAAAAGACCTTCTCAAATGGAGAAGTGTGAGTCACTCATAAGAAGCTATCTAGGGAGGTGGGGTGATAAAGAGACCAAGGAGTTTGGAGATGTGTTCTGGTGTTCCTGGTGACAGGGAAAGGTTGTCCATAAGCTGTGGACACACGAGCTCTTCTGGATCCAGTGCTGCTGGAGAATGTCACAGCCTCCAGCCTGCCCGTACTGCCTATCCCTGCCTCAAAGCTGGGGTTTTCTGCTCCCGAGCTCTGACTGGTGAGCTGCCTGTAGGAATAGTCCATGGCCAATTCATCAAAAACAAGCTGAATCAAGCTTAAGCTGTTTAAATACTGAGTCTTTGATAAGATGGCAGGGTAAGGAAGGCTCCTGGAAGAGATGAAGGAAAATAACGTCTGTATGACTCGCAGAATGACGTCTAGACTGGGCTGTTGTCCAAAGTCCTAGAGGAAAGCAAGAGTGTGCACAAGCTGGCTCATTGATCTTCAGACTAATATGTGTTTTCACCAGATATGCTTTTGTTGTAAGAAAACAGGGGGGCAAGCCCTGGACTGTGGATCACAAACATGTCAGCATGCCCAACAGTGTGGGGTATTCACAAATATGTGGTTATGGCAAAAGAAGGAAACCACGAGCTTCAGGTTTAAAACCCCCTGAATCTTTTTGGCAAGTATGTCCCCTTGGTTCAGGCTTCCCTGTAGGGAAGAAAAAATAGGTTTGGGAGATTCACTTAGATTCTTTACTTTCCTCCTCCAAATTTGCACTCCATATCTGCCCCCTTGAAAAATCCTTGTGTTGTTGACTCAAGAAACCACTTTAGGTTACAAAAGGCACACACTATACTTGGAGTAAAGATTTTTTCATTCTTTCAGGTTCTTGTTCATGCAGGTTTCACCCGACCTGTTTATTGGTTGTCACAGCTTTTAAAGTCAAATGCATTATAGAAAATCCTCACTGCAGGCATCCAGGGTCTCTCTGCCAGACCCCGGTAAAGCTATTGTGACCCTCCAAACTTAAAAAAAACTGCAAAAACACACTCAGTTGATGTGCTGGCACACCGCAGCTTGATGGATATTTAATAGCCCTGCCACCTTTGGGGATGCATTCATAAATTGCAAACAGAAAGATAGGATTTTTCCCTTATTTTTTTTCATGTCTTCTAATTTCGATGACACTAATGGATTGTCCAGAGCTAGGATGGCCTGCAGAACTGTTGTGACTGTCCTCTAAATCAAAACAATTATTCTCTGCTCCGTAACACAGGTGACTGCTTGCTGTATTTCAGAGTGAACGCTTCTTTGTGCCAGCAGATCCCCATTGTCCTGCACCCCCGGTCAGTGTGATGTGTACTGGATCTTAAACTGCTTCACAGACACTGGATGTTATACAGTGTTGGAGAAATTTATCCCGTGACTACTAATGTTGGGAAATTATTCCTAGAATACGTGTTATTTCCTATTTTAGTTAGTTACTAAGCTTTATGTTTCTTCAGAAGCAACAGGACACAGATCTCTACTCTTAATAACTTTTTTTGGAAACCACAAGTATGGTAAGGAATTATTTTCTCCTATGGATTCTTTAACTTGTTTGTAGTAGAATTAAAAGCTTGTAGTGTTCACCCAAGTTAAAATTTCACAGCTTCAGTATTACAAAAATTAGGAAACTCCCTGAGAATTCAGAGAATCTTCAACTCTGCATTTAATCAACTCCACTTATTCTGCTAACACTTTGCAGATTCTTATTGTAATAAGTACTAATTTTTCTCAATTTGTGACCATCTAACTCCAACCAAGACTCTGTACGTCTCTGTACAGCCTGAAAAAAAATGAGTGAACAGCTCAGATTTAGTAAATGAACCTTACTGCTCTTAAACCCCTCATAAAATCAAATATTATCTTAAGAAATCCTAATCAAATTAATCTTCAACTCCATCTTCCCTCTCTTCACCCTATGACTTCACCCTGAGCTTGCCTGAATATGACCTGAATCTCATTTACTTCCCATTAGAAAAAATAACCTTTCAATTACCTTTTACACTCCTAAAAGAGGACTCATTTTGACCATGACATCATCCACTGATGATTTTAGCACATGGGCCACATTCCCTGGTTGACCTAATTTATCTGAGTTAAGAGATAAGTAGACAGTGAAATATGAAAAGTCCTTTGTAGTCATTGGTGAATTTTAATTATTTTTCATACATATCTCTAGATAGATGCCCACACCTTATAAAGAACAGAAACATTAGGTTGGGTGGGTGTGCAGCCAGATACCTGCACGTACGAGCTGGAGGAGAGCTGGATACTAGGACACGGATAAGCTGAGATTCATGGGCAATAACTTTGGTTAGACATCTCGAGAAATAAGCTCTTCCAAAGAGCTATCCATCTCTCCTTTCTCAGACACCTATTTTAACATGTGATGAATCTCTCTCCAGAGAGAGCCATTTCTCTCCCCTCATGATAAAGGGAGCCTAGGATGACTGATGCCTAAATTTAAAATGTCTGAAGTCCATGAAGATGGATACCACCCCAAGCAAACAGCACAGCTATTAGGATGAATAGATGGATATTTAAGAAGCTGCACAATCCTCAGAGGGTAGAGCGTGTCTAATCAGCACAGTATAAGCAGGATCTGGTTCAACTCTAATCCATAGGCTGTTGGATGTGTAAACTTAATCTGATACAGTTTTTCTCTTAGAGAGGCTTCTTAAATCAGCCTAGCCATGGCTATGTGGCATTTTGTCAGCCCTCTTGCATTTACCTAAAAGTGGATTCACCAACATACTGTATAGATATATCTTACGTCCTTAAAACTACTGACACAGGTTTAATTCATGTAGTTCTTATTTTCCTAGATTCACAAACGAAAACCAGAAATCCGTATTTGGCCCAGAGACTCAAAATGCAAGGACTGTCAAGAATAAAGCTGTCAGCATGTTATTTTCATCAGAGGGCTTTCTGATGGCGAGATTTGATGGGCTTTGCTCTCAAGCCATTGCCCCAGGACCGTACCCATGTCCAGAGCTGCAGCAGGGGAGTGGGAAATGTGAGTCCTTGGGCCCCGCTTTGGCTTCTGCAAGGGTGACAGGAGAGGGAAGAGACGTGGTCACAGGTCCTGCACAGTGTTGTGAAATATAACATATCCCTGTCATTTCAGAAGGGGTTCATTCTGTGTGTCATCTGGTTTTGGTGGGGCTTTTGTTGTTGTTGAGGTTTTTTTCCTCCAAAAAATCTCTTCACATAACTAATCTTTTAGAGCAGTGTCATGTAGTTTGAAGATTTGTCTCTGTGTTCTACTGAACTTGCCAGCCAGGTGCTGGTAGAAGAACCAGCCTGGCCCCTTTCCAGTACACCCACCATAATTTGCTGGATGTCAGGTTAGAACAACACATTAGCATCATTCAAATCTAGAAATAATGCAGCACTTTGTCCTTCCAGATGGCTTCTTTGCTAAGTCATTAAAAAACTATCAACCTCGCAACTGTCTTCTAGACCTTTACAGCTGAGAGGAGCTTAGCCATTACCTCCAATTGTGGTAGAATTAAAACCGCACTGTGGTTTTTAAATAAGGCTCCCTTCATTTCCTCCTTCCCTCCCCTTGTCTCTGCAGCCCTTCTTTCCTTAACCAGGTCAACCCTGTTCCAGCACAGGCATCGTATTCCCCCCTCGCCTCCACGATGTCCTGCTCTGCAGGAGCCACTCTTGTGCTTCTCCCGCTATATATCAGGGTATTTATGAGGCACTCAGCATCAACAGACTTAACGCATGTGATCATTCCAGGTAACTCTGCCAACCTCTGCTCCAAAGGGCTGCTTGTAAGTCCATTCTCCACTCCCAACCTCTAAAGCGGTTTGCTGCTGTAGCCCTGACAGCCTGCCCTGCTGCATTAAGGTAGTCTTTAACACACCCCAGAGGAGCTTCTTGTTTTGTTATTCTTTGTGGATCTGCTTACTCATTTTCCATTCCTGCAAGATAGGTTTTAATGGATTTGATACAGTACCAGGAAGGCCTCATTGGAGACATAATTAATGGATGCTCAGCACAGGAAAACTTTGACTTAGAAAATGTCATATATCAAGTGAACAGGACCAATTAAGGTAGCCAGGTTTTCAGCAGAAGTAGCTTTAACATCATCAGGATTTCCTACCGAATGTACTGTTTGGAAAAGGTGAGTGGAATTGGGGGTGATGGCGGGGAGGGTGGAATTTGTTTTTCCATGGTGGAAGGTAATCTGCCACTCTTGGGAATGCTTTACCAACACCAACTGCAAAAACATCCATGTTGCCAGTTTACATTAGGGATAATATTGTGACTGCGTTTAAACTGGAAGAAACCACTCCATCAGTCAAAGAAGGATTTCAGGGGATATGACCTTGAGTAATGTTCTGGCTTAGCGAAAACTGTGGATTTGATCATTAATAATATTTTGCATGATCCATTTTTTTTATTCAAAGCAGACTTTGTCAGCCAAAGGAGTAAAACCTCTCTCATGTTCCATCTTCCTCCATTTTAGTGAGAGCAAGAGGAATTGCTGTGAAAATATCCTCTGTTTGCCAAAATTGAAAAGATAACATTCCTAAGAGTGAGACTGGATTCACCTAAGGTCTCTTCAAGTTATAAGATGGTCAAATTTACAGTCTCAACAGCTTGAACAGCAAAACACAGCTAAGAAAGAGGGGATTTTTCTCTCCTGGAAATGCCTCATGAATCTGGCTGCGAAAGCCTTTTGTAGTTAATACTTCACGTAGATATAGCACAATTATTGTCAGCCAGGTGAGTTCTATCTGGGCCATGTGGCTAGAGCTGCTGTTGTGAAGACCCCTGTACAGTTTGCAAAGAACTGTTACAATCGCCTATCATTCTGCAGCTTTCTGGGCGTATTCCACCAGCCTGAGTGTTGGGAAATACATCTCCTGGGAACTGGGGACTTGAGACACTGAAGACAGCTCCCATCACATCTTGGAGGATAGCTGGGTTCTTGCTACATTTTAGCAGAGGGAAGTTCATGCACAAACACATCTGCAAGTGGTTTATTTTTTTCTCACTGCCGGTTGGCATTGCTCCCATTAGGTCCCCTGCATTGTGTTTTGCTACTGGTTACCTAAACAGCTGCAGACTCTTTCTTCAAGGCCTCTAAACAGAGAGCCTTTTTTGTCTGGCAAATAACATTAATAAAGGTTGGATCTACAGTAGCACATAGGAGCTCATATCCAAGCCATTTTGCCTTAAGCGAGAGAAACTCTTTAGCAGCAAACATCCATGTTGCCTCTGGTGATCCCATGATTCACCACAGCAGCACCAAAGTCCAGCTCAGCAGGGTAAGTTATCAGTCCAGATTCAATGAAAGATTAGTCACTGTGGGAGTTGGGTTCCTCTATTATTCATGCCATTCTGCTACAGCCAGATTTATGTGTCAGGAAAAACATACAAATGGAATCCGATTTACTTGCAGAAGTTCCTGTTCTGTTTGATTTATGTTTGAGTAAATAAAGACATATGTCTTGTAGGTATTGGTCTCTGGCTCCCTTTCTCTTCATAGATCTATGTCTAATTTATCAGCTTCTTTCTTTGCTGGGCTTCTATTTATGAGAGTTTGCAGGAAAGGCAATGCTAGCTGAAGGGAATGCCTTTGACAATTTGAGGTTTAACTTGTGGAATAGGTTTAACTTTTGGAATAGTTTTGCACCGCAATATGCTGCACTTCTAGCAATGTCTAGCTGCTCATCTTGAAAGAACTTTATGGAGACAACTAAAACCACACTATGCAGGAAGAAAAACAACCCTGCTTGTTGTTTTCTAAGGCATATGGCAAGTTAATTACCAAACGAGGCCAAGGAGCTAGGAGTGCTGAGAGGTCAAGTTCCACCATCTCAACAAATAGGCCAAAAGACCTATTGTTACTAACCCATCATTAACCACCTAACCATAAACTGTTCATAGCTGTTTCAGGCACACATGATGAAACAAGCATTGCTCTGTTTCAAAAATTAAAATTTGAATCAAGAAATTCAGTAATTTTCTTTAGAATTTTTCTAATTATATAAAATGTTGAATTTGGATTATTTTCTCCTCCTGTACTATTTTTGTTCTTTTTATCCACTGGAAACAGTGCAGAGAAGATATGGTACTGAGTTAAACTGGAAAACATCTCATCATTCCTTATTTCCATATGTTAAGTAGCCCAGTCCAAATCAAATTGAAATTTCATCATTGATTCCAAGTTAAAAGGAAGGAATGCTAGATATTTCCTAGATACTTGTTTGATACAGCTGCAATGGCCAGATTCTGCAAAAATTGTACAAAAATAAATTAACAAACCTACATATTGCTAAGAAGTTGGTCCAAACCAGTCCTCCACTCAGCATAAAATAAGCTCTGGCTATTCAGGCCCAGGGAAAGACCATCCATTCTCACGGGTGCCCTGTTGCCTGTGTGACGTCCAGTACAAACGCTGAATTCATGGCAATGGGACATTTGGTAGAACAGGATTTGAGGAAGTCTGAGAGATGTTTGGGAAATAAGGGAGGGAAGAGTAAGATCTGAAGCTGAAAATTAATATTAAAGCCCCCAGATTTTGAAAATTACCCGAGCTCCTTCTTTCTGACATGAAAGAGCTGTTCAGCCATCCTGGCTAGGAGGACATTTCCCCAGAACACCAGGCTGAATGCGCTATTCCCTTGCTTGGCAACCTGCACCCTTTGATTCTTTTGTTTCTACAGAAAGTCCCACAGAAGTATTTTTCTGATGGGTTTTCCCACATCATCTTAGATCTCCTATGCATCAGTGTACCCTTAATGGCATAAGTGAGCACCCACGTGGCTAGAGGCAGCCTGCATCCCAAGGTGGCCAGCTCCAGTAGCACCAATGCTGATGGAAAATCAACTCACTAATTTGAATGTTTATTTGGCCACTCTTACTGCCCGCAGTTCCCTTTGCTGTTCAGTTCTACTAAACAGCTTGAGAAAATATTTATCAGAGGAATGTGGTAACAGATTTATTGAATCCCCAAAGCCTGAGGTCAGCTTTTTAACTTCAGGAGCCTCTCTTACAGAGGCAGAGCAGGCAACTGCTCAGAAATAAGAGGCAACCCACGAGATCACTGATGTTTCTGATAATTAATAGGAAGCCTGTGACCAATAAAACTTATGTAGAATAGAGGCTGGCAAGATCTCCTCCCTCTTGAACAAGCCTTGGACCTTACCTGAAAGATGTGCATAGTTTCCACACAGCTGTCGAATTTATGAGATTCTGTGGGAGTTTGTTTAAATAGATTGTGGGCTTTTAAAAAATTTTTTTTAAAAATAGGATTCAAATTTATAATGGTGCTTTTGTTTTAATCTGCCTTGACATTTAGTTCAAATGCATGGAATGGAATGCCCCTTCCAATAATAGCTCCGGGTTACATGCAATTTAGAGTAGGGCCCACTGTGGGACAGGAGCACGGGGTGCTCCAGCAGTGGGACTCATGAAGGGCATCGTAACATGCTGGAGCCTCATGGACCAGGCATAAGGCAAGAAATCATTCTCTTTCTATAGGGATCTGAAAGGATAAACTAAAGAGTGTCGACTGTAGCCATGACTGGCATTTCAGTGGCTACACTTTACTCTCAAATACGTGCAAGCCAATTCCCAGTGACTTGTATCTATCTATTTCCAGGAGCCAAAGCTGGCGCGAGTATTTTTACACAAACTTGAGCTGTTGCAGCAAAAGAGAGAAGAGGCAGGAAGGAGCATCTGCAAGGCATTGCCAGCTTCTGTGATAAAGCTTTATCTGAGACCCAGAGAGAATTCACCTCTGCTATTGCAGACAACCACTTGACTGACTCATTGTGTAGCGTTGTTGCTTCTCATTCTGCTGTCAGAGAAGAAAATGGGTCTGTAGAGCAAATAAAGAGATGAAATATGTTACCATGTGGTTTATGAGAACATGCCTGTGTCCATAATATAATTTTGGATGGAAAGAGTAGCAGGTCTGAAATGTGTGTTCCTGTGTGTACTAACAAGAAGAAACTCCAAACCCTCAATCTAGCAGCTGGGTTCATATTCCTCTGTTATGTCTACACAGGGCAGTAAGAACCCTATTTCTGCATCTTCCCCCATCTAAAAAGCTAAAAAGCCTCATTCTCTGGCCTGTAAACTAGCAAAATGCCCAGCTGAATTTATGTAGAATCTAAAGAATTTGGCCCTTTGGTGGGTCTGAAGTTCTTTAGGATGAAGTAAACTGAGCAGTGGAAGGAACCTTCTTTTTTTGGCTAAATGCTCCAATAGTACAAACATTCCCCTGCAGAGCGGTGGTGTTAAGTCTGCATTGTCCTGGCTAGTTTTATCCCCTAATAAGATCAGCCTTTTGGAAACTAAGATCTGTGGCTTTGAAAGTCTTTTATAGTTACAAATTATATGCTCTTGACAGACCAGTATGCATAAGTACCAGTATATATGGGGGGTTTGTTTTCCTTTTTGCCTGCAGCATCATCTGTAGATTGCAACAATTCCTTTAAAGCAAACTAACATTTTTAAAGGAGAGCGGTAATATCAAGAAATGTCATTGTCATAGTTAAAGCACATGAGAACTAATTAAAATGAAGGAAAGACATTAGATTGTGTCATTTCTTGGGCAAGTTGTCCCCAAAGTCAATTCAAAATTAAAACCTACATTTGAATGGGAAAGCTCTTTTGTGCACACTCCGTATTTGCAGCTGTGAGTTAGAGGAAGTAATTGCATTTGCACTGATGCTTTTCTGCAAGTACATTGCTGTGATAAATCTAATGAATAGTGTTGTGCAGGATTATATAGCTATTCCCTTCAACTGCACCTGAGAAACTCATCAATCTCATGCCACAAATCAAACGAGAACAAGCAAGCAAGCAAACTACTCCTGTCATCAAATCCTCTTCTGCTTTTGATGAGAAGTACAGACTTGGTTTATGTTTCTTACTATAAGAAATATTCTGTTGTCCGACAGATAAAATAAAATCAAATACCTTTTCCTATGTTTCTGCATATTCCAGCTGTCATGTCCCCATCTAGTGCGTCTCTTCACTGCTCATCAGCTTTATACCTTGTGTGAGATGTATAGCTGGTAGGCGCCAGTCACCATTGGCCTTTAAGATATGTGTCAAGCAGAGGGCTTATGTTTTGTAGTGGTTTTCCATCTTCTAAAGCCAGATCCTCTAGTCTGGATCCTCAGCTGGTGGAAAGCAACCTTTCTCTGTGGTTTTCAGTGTAGCTATGCCAGAGAAGGATCTGTCCTCTGTGTTTCACACAAAGTTAAATTTATCTGTTCTGAGTCTTTGGCAGCTCTGCACTATTTTGTTAAAAAACCGCCCAGGCCATATGGAAAGATTTCCACAGAAAGCAAAGCAGCTCAGAGACCATTATACTTCCATGCCTGGGTGTATTTCTCCCCTTTCAGCTCACCCTCCTCATCTTGTATCTATTCTAAGAGATGAAATCCCCAAGGAGCTTCACATAGCAGTGATGATAAGAATGAACATGTGTTTGGGTCTGGTTGGAAACGGCCATGCTGATTTAAGTATCATGCCTGAGCAGTTCACTAATTTCTCCCAGCTTTTTAATACCTTTCCCTCAGCAGAGATGAGGCAGTAAGTGACTCTCAGAAGTTTGCTCCTCACTTTCTGTGCAGAGCAGACAGCAGTTTAGGTCAACCTCTAAACCATTATCATAGAATCATAGAACGGTTTGGGTTGGAAGGGACCTTAAAGATCACCTAGTTCCAACCCTGCTGCCATGGGCAGGGTTATCTTCCACTAGATCAGCATGCTCAAAGCCCCATCCAACCTGGTCTGGAACACTTCCATGGAGAGGGCATCCATGTCTTTGGACAACTGTTCCAGTGTCTCACCACCCTCACAGTAAATAATTTTTTCCTAATAGCTAATCTAAATCTACTCTCTTTCAGTTCAAAACCATTACCCCTTGTCCTGTCACTAAGGGCTAAAAGCATAAATGCTAAAGGTTAAGGTCACCTGCTAGCACTCAGCTCATGGGCTGTTACGGCATCTCAGTGGATCAAACAGTGACACTGGAGAGAAAAGCATTGTGCAACCCTTCGTGCCCCACGAGAGGGCTTTACTCTGGAGCTTGGCTAGAGCAGCCGGGAGGGGAGAGATGCAGAAGCAAGCGGAAGCAGTTATGATAACTGCAAGGAAACCCCAATATGCAGCCCACGACTCAGGCCAATGAGTCCCACATGGTGTTCGTATTAAATTGATATCATATGTCTGCATCGCTGCTGAGAATAATCACAGTGGATCTTTCCCTTAAAGACTGATAAGAAACCAAAACATGACTTAGTACAGTACTTTTTGACACCTCGAGATGGATGAACAAAACAATGTAGAGAGAGGGCAGATACTACTCAGGGGCTTGGTATGGGGAAGAGTGAAGCTATTACTATAATTTGCATTTATGTATTTGCATTTGGGCAATGATTGGTATCAATTCTGCATATAGTTTTGTCACGGGCATTTCCTATGAGTACACGAATAATCTGGCAAATGAGACAACTAGCAAAAATATTCAGCCAAACAGTTATTATTAAATAAACTGTACCAAATATCAATTGAAAATTTGGATCCACACTTACTAAAAGTTCTTCCTGGTGACTAGCAACTTCCAAACAGAAATCAGAAGACCATACTCTCTGATTTCTGCATGAAGCCAAGAGAGTTCAATTTTTAAGGTTAGATGCTAACAAGAGACTGAATTCAGAGCAAAGAGAAAGCCAAAAAGTATTTGCAGAAATTATCTAATGAATACTTTCTAATAACAAGCACATTTAGAAAATCAACATCTGCTTATGGGTAATTCATGAATAGAAACAGAGTCAACTTCTTTAACATGAATTTCAGTATGAATTATTCACTGAGCTTCAAGCACTATGGCATATAGTCCCTGTTATTTGCCAAGGTTTAACAGAGGGTATAGACACAGATGCCAGTGGTGCTCATAAGCTATCGATCTCCTTTCCTTCCCTTGCTAGCACAAGGGGCTGTGAAGAGGTGCTCGCTTATAGACCCTATTCTCCCTCAGCTGGAACTTGTGTCTATGGCACCACTGCGGGCTCTTCTGAAAATTATTCCAGTCTCATAAATTCAACACATGGGTTGTCCCTGCAGTGGGATCAAGCATGATTGGAGGAGAAGATGGGACCCTGAGGGAGAGTAGCCACTTGTTTCACTGCAGATGCCTATGATAATAACAAAGGTACCAATGAGAAAACAGAAGTGTAAGAAATTATGTGCATTTACATTAGTACTACTTTTGCATATTTGTATTACAACAGCAGGCAAAACCCCAAATGTGATTACTGGCAATGTACTAAGATGAAAATGGGGCAAAAGAATTTACAGATCTTGAAGTATTAATCTTGGAGAGTATTAATATCTCTTGTATTGCTGTTGGAGAGCAGGATTTCATGCCTGTCTCTCTGTTAACCATCCCTTTTCAAACCTGATGGATGTAAATAACACTACAGCATGCCTAATGGCATTCACTGTAGCATAAACAATTCCCTGCAAGCCCAAGATTTAAATGTTGAATATATATATTTTTTCCTTTCTACTCATAAACCACTTGATGTAAACTCTGATTGCCAAGTAATCTCCAAGGCTGTGTGACACCAGCCTCACACACAGGTTTAGTGTGCGTTTTGGGCTGAGAGCTGTGGCTAAGGAGAGGTATCTCAGAGACTCTTCTGGCAGAAAAAATATAGGCAGTCAGTGGTTAGAACTCCTTACACAGAAAAGTTTATTTGCTGAGACACCAAATGCAAGTTGCCATCATCAGACTGATCTATGCTATCTTTCACTATGGTCTTAGCATAGAGGAATTCCTACAGAACACCACCCCCAAAGCAGGGATGGCTGGTATCGATTGACAGTGTTAAAGGACAGAAACCAACTCCAAAGTATTACAAGAGTTCTGACAATTTCTGTGGACCTAGGTGTGTTTTTCACCTCAGCAGTCTCTCGCTTATTAAACAATATGTCCTTGTGGGGAAGATGGACCTGTTCCTGGTGGACTTTACCCATGGTGGTGGCTCCAAGGTGTGGTGGTGCTGACGGTACTGAAACACTGTTCTCTTCTTCTCACCTCTAAGGAGTACAGGGCCATTTATTGCAGCGCAAGGTCTCCTGGCAGGGAGTGCCACATCAGCACCTAATAATTATGGCATCATTTGATGTCGTGAGCATTTCAAAGGATGACCTTGGTTGTGGCCTCTCTATATTGCCCACCAGCACACTGGCAAGCATCTGTGTTCTGTCCTCTGGAGAGAGCTGGAAGGAAACATTTCACTCAGCTAGTTTCTATCATCTGCAATGCCAAAAGGGAAGCAAGAGAAATATAAGGAAGTTGCAATGATAATACCAAAATAATCTGCTGTTCTTACCACATGTTATAGCAATTATACCCTTCTCCTTCCATCTCCAGATGTTCTGTGTTTGAAGAGAGATTCATGGTTACATAATGAATCAGGGGGGAGATGCAGAGAAAGGATGTAAGCCATGAGGATGATGTAAGGAGAAAAGAAAAAAGAAGGGAAAAAAAAAGAAAGGAGATTGTTGAACTCTTGGAATGGAAGGAGGAAGCCTCAGTGCAGGGCTCTTGAAATCTCACATCAGTCAGATGAGAAGATTACTGCAGCGGAGAGGAAGAAAATCAATAGCATATGAAGCAATTCAGGAGAGAAACGAGCAGTAGAGCAACAAATCAAAGAGCTCTTAAAAATCAAGATCTGCATAGAAGGAATTTTCAGGCAGTCTCTCATAAAAAACAGGGTAAAATGCAGCTTTTAGGTGGACCGCCAGGATGCAAGGAGTGTGCTAGCTGCTATTAGAAGGATTAGTAAAAAATAGTGAGTGTGATCCAGTAAATTCAAATGAAGAAACAGGCAAATTTGGCTAGGAGACTCTTCCACAAATACAATTTATTACTTAGAAGAAGGTAGACCTTTGGCTAAATCTCATGAATGTTTCATTTCCTCAAAATTCTCCTAAACTTTCATTTTAGGGGCAAATATTGGCAAATGTTTGAGGGGAGGGAGCCTATTTAACATTTTAAATAACATTTTCCTCAGTACTTCCAGCAAAGTTGTTGAACTATTTTTGAATGAGAGGAAAGCGAATACAAACACTTTGCCCACAAGGAGAAAAACGAAACCCTCGCCTCAGTTTTATGAGCAGTTCTGATGATCCTGTATATCTCTATTAGCAAAAGCTGTGCTTTGACTAGAAAGTAGTTCTTACCAGTGACAGGTGTCTTTGATTATTCCAGCATGATTTTCTGCACTTCTTATCCCTGTTTCATAGTGTGGAAAGTTCAGCCATTAACTCAACAGGGGGTCCTGAGCCTTGCAAGGAACATAAAGCTCTTATGGTGGGTAATGAACAGCTCACAGGAATGGCCTTTGTTCTCCATGCAAAATAAGATGCATGCTGAGGTCTAGAGTTTGAGTTGAACCACAGACATGCCGAAGGGCAAGCTGAAGGCTTAGGTTCAAGAGGAATCTCTTTGCCCAGCTTGTGCTTGGGGCTGCTCCACTGAGATGCACCTGCCTCTTCAGGGTCCCTCAAGAGCTGTTCCCATGCCAGAGATGGAGGTTCCTGCACCCTGGCCACATACAGTCCTCGCTCCTCTGTGAGGACGCCAAGAGTGTGTGGTGGATGGGCAATGCACCAGCTGGCTGCTGAAACCAGACTTGGAGGAACAAAAGGGGATTTGGCTCAGAGTAACCAAGGAGTTGCATGGCCAGATCTGGTCTGCTGGTGCTTCTTTGTTCCTTCCTAAAATGGAAAACCTCAGTCCTTTGCCTCACACAGTTCAATGAGGGAGAAGTTGTAGGAAATGGGCTACAGTCCGACAGGGAAAAGGCATGCTGCAAACAGTGGACACCGCAGAGTCAGGGAGGACTGAGAAAACTTGGGAGATATGTAGTAGATTATTCAGGTTTTGGTTTTGTTTTGTCTTTTAAATTGTTAGTAGATTGTATCAATGCAGCCTAAAACTAGGCTCTTGAGCTGCCATTATGCAGAAACCAAAGCTGACACTGCTAAATGTCTTGTGCTCCTGAAATGCTCAGTAGGGGCCTGACTCAGTGCTCATTGCTATGGCAAGGAATTAAGAAACATTGGACGATAGTATTTCACTTTCCTGGAAGGAACAAGGCTATAGAGCAACAGGGAGCAAAGGTATTACTGGAATAAAAAAAAAAAAAAAAAAGCCCAATTATTTTTAACATGATAGAGTATGTGTTAACAAATTATTATTCTCTTATCTGTTTCAGTGCTGCCTGCCTTCCAACAACGCCTTTCTCTAAGACTGCAGAGAAGGTATGAATAAAAGCAATGTGTAAATGACTTCAGTTTTTGCATTTCTTCTATTTGCAGTGGCCAATATTGTACTACACGGGCTGTGCCTCCTACCCATGCTCCCGACCTCCCTGATATCTCATCAACTTTGCAAGGAGATAAATTCTGGCAAGATTCATCGAACTCAAGGTTACAGCCTCTTTCTACCTATGCTTCATTATATTACATTATACTGACCACATAATGGCAAAGGAAACAGTGAAAGCAGGATCCAGGAAATGGTGTAACTAATATGTGAATAAAAGAGAAAGCAGATGGGGAGGATGCTCTTCTGTGAACCATGGGAAGAATCTTGCTCCAAAGCCAGTGTTACTTTTCCTTCTCTTTCTTGCTGACTACCCAAGCAAGTTGTGGCGTCTCAGAATAAATCGATGCAGTGACACTGATGCAAATGAGATCAGGATCATATCCTGTTGCAGATGGGGTCGAGAGTTCTGTTTTTACAGAACAGACATGGTCACTACTTTTAAGTCAGAAAAGAAGCTACCACACTGTGAAATGATAGCAATAGAAACAAACTCTTTCTTTATTAAAAAAACCTCCTATCTGTTGTGAGAAAGTTTTTCATGAGCTTTCTATATTGCCTGATAATGCTTAGTGGAAAATGGTTACCTCTTCATAAATTTCTAAGTGAAGATCCAATGAAACTGATAGGAAAATCAATGTCTCATGTTTAAAAGAGCAAGTCTATATAACAAAAATATAACAGTATTTCTGCCAATCTAATCCACATTAAATTATATATGACTATTTTGTAATATATTCATTGATATCCAGCACCATATGATACAAAGGCCTCATTAACTACTCTTTTAGATGCCTTTCAGTACGATGCACTACAAATAAAGTAGTATGAACCTAATAGAAAGAGTTAACGTCAGTTAGATTTTTTGCAAAGTCCATCAAAGGACTGTGTTTTAAATCTTAATTCATGCTATGCGGATTAATGATTACTGTTACCATTACAGTTATTTTACCTTTTCTAACTTAGCTTGTGATTTTTTCCTACTGAATAATTCCAGCCCAAGAGACACTCAAGAAATTAAGAAGTACTCCTTCCAGTGGACGTCAAACGTTCTGGTTTTCTGCCCCAAAAGAATTCCGGGGACTACAGATGTACTGCACAGCTCAGGAATGGTGATTATAGAGGCAGATCAAAAAGAACTTAATAAACCAAATTTTCAACTCACAGCATGGGATCAGCAAAATCAAAATTAGGAGCTGATGAAACCATGGCAAATTTCAGAATTTCTGGCCAAAATATGGAAAAAATTCTAATGCATGAAAATACAAAAAAAAAAAGCTCTTACAATGGGCTTTGGCAATTTTACTTTAACTAGGGGAGTTCAGATTTCTTCCCCGTACTATCCAACCACCCACTGCACTGGATTATGTCCCATTACTGGGTTGGATACCTTGCTCAGCAAATTGCTGGGCCTCAGACCAAAAAGGGGAAAAGTCATGAAAGGTGGAAAGGCAAGTAAAGTGAGACCTAAACCTCTCAAGTGTTGAGTGGGAATAAGCTTAATTTTGTTCTTCAAGCATGTTGTTTGAAAGCTTATGATAAGGAAAAAACCAGCCCAGATTTTTCAGCTTAGCTGATAATAGCCAAACACCTGCTTCATTCATGTTGAAGGTAGCACTGGACAAGGTCTGAACACATCTGTTTTCATTCAGCTGTTCTGTAGGGTTTGACATCCTATAGGGCTTGACAGTCCATATAGTCCATCGAGTCTTCCAGAGAGACAGAGCTAGTTTGTTTCTTTGGAATAGATTTTACCTGGCTTTGCTGATTAGTTTTGTATAATTCAAATTAGAAACAGCTAGTCATGTCAAATACAATGACATTGAGTTGAAAACTAGGTGAAACATATTTATATGAAAAGAAATATAGAGAAAAGAATGAGTCTTTCAAACGAGCTTTCTGTATCTGATTTTTAGTCAACTGAAACTGTCTTAAAGGATAAATTGCTTATATTAATCTTTTCTATCCACAAGAAATACTTTGGAACTATAACGTGCCAGAGGATGAATCTTGAGTTAGCAAATTTACTAAGGAAAAGTAAGAGTTATTTTAGTGTGATACTCCAAGGAATTCCCAGAGAATGTTCCTCAGGATTGAATCTGCAGGAAGAGAAAATCTAAGGACAATTATGTTCTTTTCAGATAAAAATCTTGGTGTAAATTTGACAAAAACCATGCCCTTAGGCAAGCACGAGTTTGTCTATTTATCTGTCTGTCGTCATGTTTCTCAAAACAGTCTTAGGAATTAAGGCGTTTTGTGATAGTTTCTGGATCATTTTGATCAGTCTTCATTATCCTCCTTCTGTCCCAAACCACAGCAAGAAATGAACCTGAATATTGGCAAGATATTTGATTCCCTATTCTTTCCTTAAACCCAAGCAAAATATGCGTATCCCTTTATTCACCATGATAGTCTTCTATACATTTGATGTAGTTTTCTTTTCCTATTTGTAGAGCTACTCAAGGATATTGGTTCTTCCATTTAACCACAGGGGCCCTGGAACAATCTTTAATGCATTTAGGATGTGGTCATATTTTAGGATGTTTTAGAGTATAAAATCACACTTGAGGGCTATTTAAGTCCTTGAAAAAGTGCAATGGACACAGCTGTATGGCCTGCCAATCTCATAACTGTCCCTCCTGCTGGCCCTGGGAGACATCTGTGTTAGGGAAGGGGTAAGAGGATTAGTCTGCCTACTGTGAGTTCACCTGTTTACCTAGGCTATTATTTATTGAAGATCAAATTGACTGAAAATCATTCCCGACAGAGAGCTGGCAAGAGATGACATTATGAGGAGACCAGAGTTTGTGTTTTATAGGTTCAGTTATCTGTGATTTAGAGATCATTACGATCTCTTTAAAATTCTTAAAGCTAGCCAAAAAAACTAAAATTAAAGGAAGGCTGTGCCTTACATTAAACAGTTTAGAAAACAAATGGGAATAGAATAGAGACACTATTCTGTTGGGCTAAACCTTTTCTTTAGTTTGACATCTCTGAATTTCTTTAATGTTTTTGAGCTTGGTTTTGCCAGCTTGAGTGCACAAGTTGGAAGTGTTGCTTGTGATGGGCAAAATATTCCTACAAGTAACTTCTCTACAGTTCCCAGGATGGTAAGCATGCTTAGTTTGCTCTTCAGCTGAAGGAGCAAGACCAACTTATGGTTCAGGAAAACTGACATCTACTCCATGCTCTGAAATCTTGGTGTCTGAACTAGTCCTATGGAGAAAGGGAGACTCCCAGGTCTGACGCTTTGACTTGGAACACCTCCATTTCCTGGATTTGAGATTGAATGGTGACAGCATCTTCATTATTCTGATTTCAGTTAATTATTAAGATGCTTTAAACTGCCTTTTCTTGCTTATATGGATGTTTTACAACTATTTGATAGTGAAAGGAGCAGATTTAATACTGTAAGATAGAAATGTGTGGGGTTTCTAGCTCCATTGTCAAAGATTTCAAAGTTGGTGTGGGCAACAGGTCTTTTTAGACCATGGTTTTCTGCTCTTGGGGGGCAGCAGCTTCAGGAAAAATCAGGAATTTCATCAGAGAAAAGCACCCTCTTTTGTTAAGCAAAGCCCATCAGTTTTATGGAGCAGTTCAGTTTAGGCAAACCTGCCATCTAACAGGGGAGTCAGCTATTTTCTTCATACTTTTGCTTTGTTTTATTTGAGCAGAGCATTTCTTCCCTGCTGTTTATCCTCTCGGACAAATACAGGAAAAAGCCCACTTGCACCCCTCGACCTTTCTCCTCGACAACTGACAATTACCTTCCTCAGCCTAAAGGCATTGATTTTTTTGGGAGCGCCTTATTTAGAACACATGATCAGCATTCAGTGCTTTCCAGTAGCCTCCAAGCCCCACTGAGTATTTATTTACATTGTATAAAATTAGAGGAAATGAAGGGGTATGTGTTTGAACTAAAAGCAACAACCTAATTCTGCTTGTTATAAACTCCCCTAATGGAAGGATTTCAGTCAATGTCAGCTTAGGGCATGGAGGGGAAAGAACACTACTCCTGGGCATTTCCAGCATGATGGGGCACGATGCCTGACAATAAAGCACATTTAGCGACTTTCTAAACAAAAGTAATTTTGTGGATTTGAAGTGATTTTTGCCATTCTGTACTATGAATCCAGTTTGTGTTCTTGGCTTCCTGTCTTACCAAAGGACATCCCACAGAGGAATCCTTTGGGGCTAAATAAAATGAAGAATTGCTTATTAAACAAACACATTTTAAAAACCCCCATTATTTGTATGTTGGGGAAAGAGGGAAGATTCCACTGCAATTGAAACAGATGTGTGCCCGTAAAAAAGACACTGACTAAAACATAGTATGTGTAAAAATTAGAGATTATTAAATTCAGTGACTCTCTTTTGCATTGGTACCTGCACTCCTCCTCTGTCTTTCCTGGATGAAGGAAGAGCTCATAATTTCTTTCTGGTTTACTCCACATCTCAAAGGTAAACGCAAATGAAATAACCACAAAAGGAAGTTGATTAGATCCAGGTTTGTGTTGTGGAAAAGAATAAAAATAATTTAGTTAAAGCATAATACTGTAAAAAAGTTTTTTCTAGAGCTAATAATTACAGATTCCAAGATGGATCTTAGTAGGGAGCCTGGAAAGGAAAAACCATGGAAGAAATTCCAGACATCCATAGCAGAATTAATGGTAATCTAGAACAGATCCCCCGTCCTGGTGCCAAAGTTATTTTAAAAAACATTTATAGCTCATTGTCATTGGTGCCAGCCCAAATTTGCCACTGCCAAATTTAGCACCGGTGTCAGTGTTTTGCCATCATTGGTTTGGACATGCCCATCATCCACTTTTTAGAAATCCATAAGGAAGTGACTGTACTTCCTGGAGCTACTGAATGTTTTACCAAAAACTTTGTAAATGTCTGTAGAATCACTTATTAGAAAACCATTCCTGCACTGTCCGGGTTAGCTCTCTTCAGTTTTATTCCTGGGATAGGAGAATTACCAATTTCTCTTCAAAGCGACTCTGTTTTTAAGTATAACATGTAAACACAATCAGAAAAAGTTATCCAGAACACTCGATCAAATTACCGTTAAAATAATTCCGTTTTGTGTAATGAAATTTTCTCTCGGCTGGAAGGAGAATGAGGGAAAAAAAGGAACACTGAACGCTGAAGAAAATATTGATGTCTAGGATGTTGCCTTTGAACACGAGATCGCTGGGTTCAAATCAATATTTGTGAGTTTTTAATTATATATAGAAAGTTTCAACAGGCAGGACCGAGCAAGGCTGAAGCTATCGCCAGGTTTATGGTCTGTGAGGTTGATTGCGGCCACCCCCTTCTTGCTGAAGAAGGCAGTATTTTTTAAAGCATGTAGAAAGACCCCAGCGTCACAGTAATGGATTTCAGAACTGAGATGTTTCAGGCTAGTCCTTCTTAGTGGGATCCCCAACTCTGAACACAACTAGGTGCTACTGACACCAGCCCTGCAGGTTTTCGCGTGAAACTAGCATGAGCTCACAGGAGACTTTAAGTCTGTATTTCATGCTGCATGAAATGGAATATCTCAAATGTCATTTAGTTGGACAGAAAGTTATCTGCACCTTGTCCGCTACGAATGCTGCTCAGCCAGTTTCAAAGGTTACAGTTTTCCCCCATGCTAAATTCCTAGAAATGGGGGAAATTTCAAACCCTGACTCCTGCCTGTGCTGGGGTTCCCCGTGTCTAGCAGCAGCCTGTGTGTTCCACTGGCGTCTTTGCTCTGGAGAGGCAAAACGAAGAGCTCTGGCCTCACGCAGGTCTCATGACCTTATCTGTAAACAGTGACAGAGACACATCTGATGTAGATGTGTCCAGTCTTCAAAAGCCGCTGGTGTTTCCATGGTGCCTTCCATGCGCACAATCTGTAATAAACAGTTACAACAACTAAATGGGTATAAGTGCCACTTAGTGCTTACAGCACTTTTTGTATATATAGATTCATATATATATATATATGTATATGTAAGAAAATAAAGGGGAACTTTGTTGGTCCCACTTGCAGATACCCAGCTGGAATTCCCTCCAAACAACTATTATTTCCCAAGCAGATGCCGAAAATTTTCTGAAAATTAGACTATTTAGCAATGTTTAAATACTTCTAACGTCATGATTCTTTCCTCTTTCTTTTTTTAAACTAAAGAGATTACGAAGACGCCGTGGCTTTAAAGCCCCCGGGAAGGCCGGCCACTGAGGCTGAAGAAAGAGTTTAAAATGTGATGGAAGGAACAGGTGAAAATATTAGAAACTAATATCAGCTTACAGCACAGAGGAAGAAAAGAAGTTGACTTATCAGAGGCAGATAAAGACGGAGCCATGCTTGGTTTCCTGGCATTACTTGAGAGGAAAAAGGGAGAGAAGTAACAAGCCACAGATGATAAACAAGGATGGGGATTCTTAAAAGAACTTATTTATTTGTAAATCTTCTACATAATAAAAAAATGTGTTCTGCTAATGACTGGGAATTTAAACAGTGCTTTTTTTTAAAAATAAAACAAATAAATATTCCTGTGCACCTTTAAGACTCCTCCGCTATGATTTATGGCAAACATATCAACAACATAAACCACTATTCAGTAGCTCAAGCAATAACTTGCATTCAAGGTCAAGTAAAATCTCAGTAAAAACAAACAGTTTTTCAGCAGTCCTTCCAGAAGCAGAAGCTGAAAACAACAGATCATATGTTTAGAAAAAACATTGGAAAATTGTGAAAAAATGTCAACACAAATATTTGGCCTCCATAAGAAACCATTCTCTGGCTTTTCCTAAAACGACGTTTGCGAAACATGCCTTCTCCATGGGGATATTTTGTAGGGCTGCAGTTTTCTTGGGTCTGGTTCAGAAACCCTCAGGAAGTGGCTGAAAACTGTGCGGTGATGTAACTGTCAAATTGACACAGGAATGGTTCTGTTGATATTAGCCGGGCTAATCATTCCGCTAATTGGACAGCCATTCGAGCCACAATGCAAAGACGGATCGGCTTTCACTTTAACTACTCACGCAAATGAGGTTTGACTCAAATGTAATACTTTATATCAACACACTGGATGACTGTAAAAATAATACCACATGTGCTGGTGCCTCTTTTTAATAAGTGTCTTCCTCAATTTTCCCTGCTGTATGAGGCACTTTAACATACACATAATTAAGGTTATTTAAGGGATATCAATTGAAAAATGCACCCACAGGAGGCTAAACATGAATGATAGAGCTACCAGTATAGCTCCCAGAAGTCAGTTGCCATAATTTCATGCAGCACTTCTACAATATGATCTACAATATGATAGCATGGGAGAAGGATAACCTGGCAATCTCTTGCTTTGCTCTTTCCGAAGTCATTTGCATCGGTACAAAGTGGATTTAAAATGCTGCCTTTCTGGTTTGATAGCAATTTATTTGGGAATCATATTGGATAAAAAAAAGCAAAAAGCATAGAAAGCGGAGCTGGACTGCCTTTCTGTAGCTTGCAGATGGACAGGTAACTTCTTTCTGCTCAGGTCTGATGGGGAGAGTCATTCAGAGCCCCAAGAATAAGGCGTATCCAAAATACGGCTGGGGGAAGGGTCACTGCAGCACAGCTTTGCACGTAACTTTTGTAGCCGCTTTTGTGCTCTGTCAAAGTTTCCCACGAGGTATTCCTAAAAGGAGAGCTGTTTCTGTAGTCAGCATGGGAGATGACACGTTAAAGCATTAACTCAGTGACCGATCGTGCTGGGGATGCTTTGCGCTCTGATGCCCTAGCACTGCCTCGTGCTCACAGATGATACGGAGCATGGATCACAGGCGCTCCAGCATTAAAGCACGTTCACCACTCCACAGACAGCACTAATGCAGGCCAGGACACGAACACCATATGCACGATATAATCACTAAGCTCACTGAAAGGCAGCAATTTTATTGCAATTGATATTTTCCATGTTTCTACTTTAGACCTTTAATCTCAGCAAGAGTTCTGTTTACCGTGAAGCCCGTAAATGGTTTTAAGGGTTATTTGATAAAGAAGAAAATCAAATGTGTGCTTTGTCCAAGATCAAAAAGGGCCTGTAAAAAGTTCTACAAATACAATGATAAAGAATTGCTCTGAGAGTGTATCGGCTAATATCACAACCGTATTAAATGCGGCACAAAGCAATGTATTGAGCACTAGCAAAGGAGAACTGAGCTGCTCCTTGCAGTACCAGATTTGGTCTTTCCACCACACACAAAACCAACCTCTTTTTGCTGCTTTTGTAATTCTGCCGTTGCTTGTGTCCATGTCCCCGCCAGCCCAACACCCTCATAGGACCATGGCGATGGCACGAAGCCACCCACCTCATACTGTGATATCATTTGATGGCTGAGGGAGCTGGTCAAGAGGGAAAAGGACCTTCTGATTTGTCAGACATGTCTTGATAAGGCTGAGGAGTTTTCCAAAAAATACCAATACTGTGAAAGAAAAGAGCAGTCCCCTTCTCCCACAAACACACACACGCACGCTGCTGGAGATGCTACGCAATACACTATAGAGCTTGCTAATTCTTGATCGTCTCAAAGGCTCTTTCTAGCCTTTAAAAATGTATATTTAAAACTTTTTTGAACATATTTTTACATTTTCTTGCTTGCTACTCTTCTACTTTCAAAACGCTTGGGTTTCAATGAGAAGTAAACCTACAGCATTTTGGAGATAAACTATTGCTCCAGCAACTGTGTTTCTCTACCACTTTGTTTTTAGCTATGTTTTCTGTCTTCAGACCCTGTTGGATAGATCATCTGGGTTCAACATAGGAAAATGTGTCAAGATGGAGGAAAATCCTCCCTGATATGTACCTGTCTAACTGCAGTTCCCTTTGCATTCAAGTTCTCCATTTCTCTGGAAAGTTGTCATAAAAATCATTATGTGCCCCGAACAGATGTGACCTTAAAATGCAGCTTCATGGAGGAAAAAAAAAAGCGGTGGGGAATATAAAATAGCCTGTGGTGAAAATAACAGCAGGAAAACATTATAAAATCTGAGCCATAGCTGGCTGGCTTCCTCTTGATTATTGCTTTCTCTTTCAAGGACCCGTCCTTGAGAGTCCAGATATTTGAGGGTGATTTCATGAAGGCAATTTTAACACGCTGTTGTTCTAATGAAACAAAGGTGCCGTATAGACCTGTAATAACCTGGTGTTTGAAGAACATCCTTGGCACGTGATTTAAACAGTCTCAAAGGCATCAATGAAATATCATTCTTCGTGATTTTCATTATAGTGTTAACATAGGACCCTGAGTGCTTGCGGAGGAGTTTCTTTTTGGTGGTTGATGTCAAAGGCCGTGCAAACTCCTAGCAAGAGCCGGTTCTTGCACTGGCGTGACTACAGTCTAAATAGAAAAGCAGCAGTGACTTGTTCCGCATGGCAGTGATCTGTGGCAAGGCTGGCTGTGGAGCTCAGACAACCCGGCCCAGCCTCAGCCTTGGCTCGCAGTGCCACTCAGGTACAAGCACTCCCACCTCCCCTGGCAGTCAGAAAAAATTCAGGGCATGGAGTAAGATGGGGTTTTTGGAAAAGGGCTACAAATACCATGTAATGGTTAAAATATAAAGCATATGACTAGTGAGTTTAAATTGTAGATGGATTTGCAAATTGCAAGCACCTCTTCTACATTCGGAGGGCACGGGTCAATTCTGTTTCTGGCCGCCAAGGAAAGCTTGAATTTCACCTAAACTAGGATGTTTGGATTCTAATGCATTAGGTTGGATTAGGCTCAGAAATAATCTTTTGAATATGAAAGCAAATTCTAAAGTGTGTCTGGTAATATTTGGATGCAGGTATGGTTGTCCTAAACTGGCATATAGCTTAACTAAGGCGTTAGAAATTAAGTAAGAAATTTGATGTGTCTGTTATACTGTGCAATCTTCAAGCTTCAAACAAACTGTTCTCAATGGGTTTTTTATAAAGTATAAGGTATAATATTTTCTGCAGCCTATATGGTATTTGTATCAATGTAATGTAGATAAAGTCTTAGGCGTCTTAAGGTCTTCTGAATGACAGTTATATTCAGTTGATTAGGGAATGTGCTATATATTGCTGGGGGGAACAAACATTGTTTTTCTAAACAGTAAGACAGAAAAGAGAAGTGTTGGTCTGAATTTTGGAATAAATCATAGAACGGAATCATAGAATCATTTCAGTTGGAAAAGACCTTTAAGATCATCAAATTCATCAGAAGTTACAGTTTTTCCCAGGCTGGTAAAATATTTTTCAGAGGTTCCTCCCAGGCACTATTACAGGAAGGGCTCAACTCCCCCTGTCCAGAGCACCACCGCACACGCTGCCCCTCGCAAAACAAAGAGCGCTGCCTTAAGGTCTCTCTGATCATCTTTGCTTCACCTGGCCGGTGGAGATGGGTATAGGCTGATGCTCGATGTGCAGGACCTGGTCATGAGCTGCCACGTGGTTTCAGCTGGGGCCTGGGGGAATCACTGAGTTTTACACTTTTAAATCATTGTCAAGGTATTCAGGCTGTGTGTGTGTGTGTGTGCAGGGCAGCCACAGGAAGGGGTTTTTTATAGTTACTAGCAGAACTAAATTAATCTGTGCACATTATAATGGCTGTTTTCCCACACCGAATCTGGGGCTGATTTCTGTAATGGAGGTCTGGCTTGCAAATGCCCCGGGAGGAGAGACCATTTTCTCCAGGGTTTTTTGTTTTGAACTTTCCTCTTCGGCATCTTTAGAAATTAAATGCCAAGGAGCTGTGTATGGGAAGGGTTTGACACAGTTCTTCCACACCTATTGCTGCAAAAAGTTTCAACTCCTACACAGATTTGACAATTCTTCTCTGGTGAGATATATAGATATGGGACTAAATCCTTCCCTCTTTTAACACCATTGTAGAAATCAGTCCTGTTTGGTTGGTTGCCTTTTTCTTTTTTCCCCCTATTTCATCATCTGACACTATTCCACTTTCTCAGTAACACTGCCAGTTCTATTATCAGATTTCTCTGGTTCTGGTGATACTGGAATTAGAAATGAAATTCCTGTGCACAGAGACAAGCCGCTCCTGCAGTCCAAGGTTTTGGCGCTTTATCTATATTTTGCAGGGGTAGCGCAACCCCGACTGGGACTGGAAATAGCACTTTATATAAGAGCTGTGCTGCACATGGATTCAGCAAACTTGAACTTTGGGTTAAACTATACATCCAATGGATTAGTCAGGATCTGCCACTGCTCACAAACTGCTCCGTAACCCAAGCTGGCTAATGTTAGAGTTCCTGCTTATCTGATGCATACTGATCATCAAGCAAAAGCTTCTGCAGGATCCGTTTCTTCCCTGAACCCCTCGCCTGTCTGCTTAGTACTTTCCTGTAGGTTTCCTCGCTTCAGCAAAAGTGTTCATTCCTGGTCCCAGGCGAATCCTTCCCAAGTATTTAATGTGTAAGTGAGAGAGCCCCCTGACTTGTATGGGGGTAATACAGCGCATGAACACAGGGCAGGGTTTACAGCGCAGTGGGGCACTTCCCGGTATCAGGCGGGAGCAGAGGGGGTTGTGTTGTTGTACCACAATCGCTGGGGGAATATTGTTTTGTTTTTGGAAGAGATTGCTAAAACAGATGTTGAATGCGAGATGGAGTTTTTAAGCCTGCAGCAGGCAAGAATTATCCTTCAGGATGAAAAGTGACCTCCAGTGAGCAATAATGCCTTTAATCCAGAGCTTTGTGCATTGCTTTCGACTTCTGATCACTTTTAAAAGCCCCTCCCTCCCACTCAGCCTTCCCTTTCCCCGGAAAGCTCAGCTTAACAGACCTCGGTGCCTCCCTCCCGGGCTGCCCGGGGCTCCCTTGTGAGATGCTCCGAGGAGCTCTGTCACTGCCTGCTTCCCTCTGTGACCTGCACAGATGCTGACCAGAAACTTTCAGTAACTTTGCAGTCACGCACAAAAACTAAATACCTACTAAAAAGAAACAGCAACAAACCGGTCCTCTCTTAGCCTTATATTTTGGTACGGAGCTTGCCAATTCCGTGTCGTAACTTTGTGAGTCACCTTCCCAAGGAAGAACAGATCTTCCTGCACACATCCCCGAAAGACCCAAACCTACACAGCTAAGGTCTATACCTTACTTGGTGATTGAGGTGCAGGTTCCATGCTTCAGACTGAATACCTAATAACCTAGACAGGGATTTTTGAAGATCCTGCCATTAAATTTGGCAGGATCTGGCTATTTCAGCTTTCCAGCCCAAATCTGACCGCCGCGCCTATGACCACGTGCTGTCCGGGTGGGTACCCTGTTCATTCCTCTTCTCAGCTGAGATGGCAAAGGAGAAGAGCGAGTTCAGATAAAAGGTTTTACCGTTATATTGCTGCAGCCCAGGATGTCCCGGCCTGATGAAAGGTCTAGAGACAGCACCGTGCCTGTACAGGTATTAAAATGTCCCCAGGATGTTCTCACAGTTAAATTATTGATCAAATTGTGGAGAACAGATTCCCCAGAGAGCAGCTGAAGTCCAGCTAAGGCTTTCCTCTGCGTTTTACAAGCTGGAGCTCAAACTGAAAAGACTCTTTGCTCCAGGGTGAGTTTCACTCTGTAAAAACACTTTTTAAAAGAGTGGACGTGTAGAAATACTCGAAGCTATCGCCCTGGACACGTCCTGCAGAATCGTGGTCTTCCCAAAGAGGGCACTGATGCTCTGCACACGAAGCAGAGGGAAAAGCTGAGAAATACATAGCGAGGCATAAATCTCTGAAGAGAAATCTGTCTTAGCACGTCTACCTCAGGAAAAGGGGAATTATTACACTTAATTAAAGTGTATTGACACCACATGTGGCCCCACCTCTCCCTTTTGGCTTTATTAATGATAGCAAAACTGCAGGCTTATAAAGGTGGTGGAGGGGGGGTGTCTGCATTTCTAAACAGTAACCATAGACTGCTTTGAAAAATATGAATGCAGCAATCACACTTTTTAACAAGCCTAATTTTTACCTCTGAGCTAAGTTACATTTTCTAGTCAATATTTCTGCTTCTTGGCTGAATCGGCAAAGAGGAATCAGTGAGGTACTGTTTGCTGGGTTACTATTAATGCCATTAGAGCAATATGTGGGCCATTCTTCACCATGTTTATTGACAGAAAGCATTCATTAAGCAGTTCATTTTTGTGTGTTGTGGGTTGTTTTTTTTCCAGGAGAGCTGTTTAAATAAAAGTCATACACAAAATAATGTCTTACTTGAGCAGAGACTTTTGTCTACAATTCATGAGAAATCTCAGTTGAAACACAGAGAATCTGCTTAAATCCTGAGCTGTGCGCCTAGATTCATCCCCCCACACTTTAGCTCCCACATGTGGGAGAAGACTGGGGCTTTTAAAGGATGGGCCTTCCTAATATCTGAATTTTTCTCTAGAAGATTTATAATCACTTATTAGCACCTAAAGGTAGGAATAATCTGGGTTCACTGAGCAAATTTATTTCAGATGTAACCAGAGTTTCTCATTCAGGTCTATGGTCCAAAGCCCATATTAAACTGAAATCAAAACAGTCTCATTTCTTTGTTTAAACGGTTAAATAAGTGACCTAGTTTCCCAGTGCATTGAAATCCCTTATCTTGTATTGATTTCTAGAGAAGCAGCAGAATTTTGAATATTTAAATTAGATCTTAGTACTGATCTTTTAGTGTGCCATTTTTCCTATCCCTCCCTGACTCTGGAGCTGTGTCCCTACAAGGAAGCCTTTTCCATTCTTTGCCTTTTCCTTACTGGTCTTGTAAAACACTGAAGTTAGCAGAAACTGCTTTTCTCTTTTAGCTCCCTGAGCTGGGATGCAGGAGAACAGGCTGAGCAACAGGTTTAACATTTTCCTTTCCTACGTTATGAAAATCATGGGTGGCAAAAGTGTCATTTTCTAAAATCTTGGAGTAATTTCCTAGTAAAGTTTGGCCGTGACTGGAAATTCCACATAAAACAGTGGCAAGGGTTAATATTATTCCTGCCATAACTTTTTGTACAATTTCCCATGGGAGCTCTCAATGGTTTTCCACTGCCACTGGAAATAATGACTCTCAGCTGGAGTAAGTTGCACTAACACTTGATATTCCTGTGCCAAGTGCTCTTTGAAACGAGCTTGTGTTGCTTTTGCACACTCAGGAACAACTCACACCATCCACTCTTGGTCAGAGTTCCTAGCGAAAAGCCAATATTCCTGACCAAGTTGTTCTTGAGTTCAGTTTACACCAAAATCTTATGGAAGGTGAAAGCAACACTAAATTTAACTGTCAGATCAGTCAATGCGTTTGTGAGAGTTGAGCAGCTAATGTTCTTATAGGACGTCTAATTTCTGGAGCGTCCCTGGGTAGGTGCTCTCCTCCTCCTGCACCACTGCAGGGAGCAGGGTGTGATCACCAGATCACAGAGTAAGTGTCAGCCAAATCCCGATTCAACTTTGGGTTTCTGTGATACATACAGATTCTGTTTTATTCTACCCACCTGTTGAATTGGACAAAGCCAATTTATTTTAAACAAAGCTAGGGCAAAATGTCTATTGTTTTCGTATGAATAAAAGAAGCTTATATAAACTCCTATTGGCCTATTTTCTTCCAGGGATTTGTCTTTCTTCTAAGTGCGTGCTGTAGTTGCATAGCATTATTCAAAAGCTTTACAACTTTGAATCACTATTTCAATCATGCAAGAAAAAAAAAATCTATCCTTGAATTCATAGCTACACTAGGAAAATGTATTATATCAGAATCTGGCCCATTAACTCAAGAACACAGAGCATAAGAAAAGGCAAAACACCCTCGCCTCTACCAGCTCAACCATCTAAAAATACTATATCTTTCTTTACCTGCCTATAGCCATGTGTCAAAATCCACTCTGTAGGCTACAGAGGTTGATTATTTGTATTCAAAATTAATTATCTGACATTTTGTGTATAAGAAAAAAACATCCATCACTTATTTTTTGCAGATACTTTTGGGATGATAGAAAGATAAAGGTTGCCAGAACAATACATGGCTGGAATTTCTGAAACAAAATTCAAACCTTCCACTTTAACTGGTGTGATTTATTTATTTTTAAGGTGTTACTGCCAATGAGATCGTTGTACAAGATGAGCTTAACAGGACTATAATTTGAATTATGCAAAAATACCATCAAACCAGCTCTTCACAGTCAGCTTGGGAATGTAAAGCTATATAATTCCTATTAGAAATGATTGCTATTTTACCAGAGGTTGCATGCATATCTTCAACACTGCAATCCCTGCCAAGTTATCAAGGCTAGGAGTGGCATATCCAGAACCTGGAAGATTTCCAAGTCATGATCCCTCATTCTTAAGTAGTCGTAAGTCTATGGCTCTAATAGGTTAATAATACTGGGTCAATGTCACACTCTGAGCATGTCCAGTAGCAAGGCGATACTACGCATCTCACCCTTCCCAAGCTGCCAACTTCTGCTGCAGAGGACAAAAAAAGAAAAACTCGAATATATTTAGAATGTTAAATCCTCAGCTTACTCTCGGTTCCTGATGCACATTGAGTTTAACACTTGTAATGGGTGCCGGCACAGACAGACTTTATTTGGCTCAACGTGCACTAACAAGTCAGGTAAAACAGATGCGCTGTTCTTCTACAAAGGGAAAATTAGGGTAACTCAGAAGTTTGCAGAGTAACCCGAAGTCCCTCTATGAATTTATAACTGGTTATGACAAGGGTTAAAGTTATCAGGAAGCAGTATCACCATTTGATGATGTCACAGCTGCCCTCTGGGAGAGTGAGGTCACTAACAGAGTTGTTCAGGGAGATAAGAGTCTGTTAAAATAAACAGAAGTGCCACGTAATTACCCACACTGCAGGAGGAGGATTAGACTGTTTGGAAGACCCTGTGTCTGCCTTACGCTCACCGTCACTTCTCTTTCTTTTTTTACTCCTTGGGCAGCAGTGGAGGGGACTGTGTGGTTGAAATTGGTAACTGGGGAGTCTGAACAGAAAAACCACAGAAATTCTGCTCTTTTACGTCAGTTAGAAAACTGTTTCAGTAGTATCACACACCCTTTCACCAACATGTAGACCAGTGTGGTATTATTAAGTGGAGATAGCTGGGAGTTTTTCGCATCGAACAATGCTAATTCAGCAAAAGTGAAGACTTTAATGAAAAAACATTGCATTTAGAAAGCGCATAGTATATGCAAGCTTGAGCCGCTCAGTGCTGGCATGACTGGAATTAAAGCACTGTTGGTGGATCAGTGCTCCTCAGCACTGCGAGAGAGAGGAGCAGAAGGAAGCGACCCTTGGGGTTAAAATCCCACCAGCTCTCCTGGTCAAACCCATGCAGGGTACCGTAAGGCCATGGTCCACGGATGCCAACTGCCTCCATGCTGCTGACCACTAACTCCATCACCAATAGAAAATAGAAGCAATGTTCTTGCTTGTTACACCAGGAGAAATCAGCACAGCTCCAGCTTTTGGGAGATTAGAAATCTGGAGTTTTCAGTCCCACTGGCAAGCAAGGGCAGTGAAACACGTGGCAGGCTTGCCAGGCTCGGCGTGGCACACGTCCAGATCAGCAACAGCAGCAACATGAGAGCTGAGACTCAACGGCATGCCACTGCCGTCCTTCCCCTGCAAGCATCACATGCAGGAGCTTGTATTTCCCTGAGTAATGGTTCCGAAAGGAAACACTGAGAGATCCTGAAGCAAATAACTATGCTGCATCTTTTCTTTTTTAAAGAAAATGGAGAAGATGACCAATAGGTTCAGACTGTCTTGGAGGCCTGTTTTAAAAGTTCCCATTGTACAAACAAGTCATCAGGACTCAAACCACTTTAAAACACTTGCAATTGAAAACATGCTTTTAGTGGTTTTGTGAGAGCGGAGACTTTTACCATCTATTAATATTCTGCTAGCTTTGGTTACTAAAAGCATCACCCTGGGCATGCTATTTTTGACACTCTATTTGGAACATAGCAAGAGCACTAGGCAGGCAGTGTAGATGGTTATCCTGAGCATTCATGATGTTTAAAGATCTCCCAGAAAGTATTGTAAAAGTGTGTAAATCCCAGGAATCTGGACAAATTCCAGCTTCAGAAATACATTCTCCCAGTATTCCTCCTGCAGTTTCAATTGGAAAACCATCCTGAAATACTGTAGAGCATTGCTGTGTGCTGTAAAACAACTGCCATATTTTACCCAAAATTTGGCTGCTCTTCTCTTTAAATAATTTGTAAGTCATTTTGTAAGGAGCTCTGGGATAAAAAAGGGCTGCATAAATATATTATCATTGTCATTAATTTTGGCACCACGCAAGACCACCAGTATTTAAAATCAATTAACAGTTCTTTTCCTATTATCATTGGCATTTTATTTTTATTCAGCTAGAACAAGTCTCTCATAAAAGTTAAAAAAAATTCTATTTTTGGGAGTAAAACAGCAACAGTAAAGGAGACCTGGTGAATTCCCATTAGACTTTTACCAACATGAGTTTTCTGGAAATATTTTCACATGTAGAAGTTTTGGACTGGTGTAAAGGGTGAGACCAGATCCAGTAAAATGAGCTAACCCTGCTTATTTCACACCTTTAGCTCATCATGTCTTTCTTTTTAGGTTATCATTAAAATACATCAAAACAAAGTCTGCTCTAAGTTTAAAATACTCTGAGGCAGAACCTAAAACCTGTCTACGTTTTGGCTCATAGAAGCCAAGGCAGGGCTGGATGTCTTTAGCTGTTACCAGGTCTCTGTCAGCAGAGGTAACAGTCCTGTTCTCTTCCACGGCTCCGTGTTTGATGTGCTCCAGTGGCAACAGCCTAGACGTTTTGTCAGTGGCCAGAACATGGCTAACCACAGTGGGCTAGATTAATGTTTGGGGCAACAGCTTCCTAGAGATGGTGTAGCATCACCAGTTTTGTCTATTACTAATGACTCCAAGAACTCTGGAATTTGCATCAGCCTTAAATTCAGCTGCTTGTTTCATGGGAAGCTTTACCAGAACTCTCTGTCTTATATGGAAGTACCACCAAATCAACTCGTAATCTACACTGTGTTGGAGATAAAGTAGAAAGGGGCTTTACCTGTATTTTAATGTTTAACATTTCTGAAACAAACCTCAGGTGTGACAAAATGTACATATGTTTCCCAACATGAAAAGATAACTATGTCAAGCAATACCACTAATAATACTTCACAGCAGAGCTTTGGGAGGACTTTTTATTGTCCCCAAACATACAAACATCACCTGAATGACACAAGGTATGTAGATTTACTATTGCAAGGCAACAAGGAGTGTCTAGAAGCAGCTGGAAATAATTCAGTAACACAGTAGAGTGAAAAGGAGTTTAAAAACCACACAGTCTCAATGATATTTTCATAGTGCTCCAAGCAATTTACTTCCACAAGTTAAATGGTTTCAAGACTATCCAGCTCAAAATTACATACACAGCATAAATGCCAACAGTGGTAAACTGCAGAGCATCAGGCCAATGAAACAACAGCCAAGAGCCCTCGAGGAAATTACAGTGAGATTTATGAATGGCATTCTCATGGCTTTGACGGATATCACCCAAAGTCCTCTCATATCTGTCAGTGTCTATCTCATATGTGTCTCACTGTGGAAAGTAATCCACATTTTACGCCAATATTGCAAAACCCATTGGACTTATTCAGCCCACAAAATCTTTGCTTCTGCTCTCCACCTTGCTGGTATCCAGAACATGAACCGACTTGTGCAAGTAAATTACTATTCCATATAGATTATACAGTCAAGCGTTTGGACTATTTGGAGTCCCTGTAACTTTGTGACACGGTTAAAGCTTTTTCTTATAGTGAAAAGTACCTCCATCGCTAACAGATTATAAATGCAGCAAAAGAGACTGTGGCTCAGGTAGCACTTGTGTTAGTGTGTGCTCCGGCGATGGGAATAAATACTCCTACTCTGATTTTTGGTTTGTATTCTTCTTCTAAGTTACTCAAGGAGCAGAGCATGATTTTGTCTGCATGCATCACCCAAATAGCTCTTCTTTAAGGTAAATGGGATGATCTGCTGTATTTAGAGTTTTCTCTGTACTTTGACTTAAAGTGAGTGAGAGGGGAGGTATTTGGCAGATGTGAAGGTTACTCAAAGACTCAAGTTTAGGCTCTGGAGTGATTTTGGACTCATTATACTTTGCAATCTTAATGGGAGCATGGAAGTAAAAGTCAGAGAAGGTAAATAAGTAAAAGGCAAAAAGCAAGCAAAGAATTTTGGCACGCAAGCGTTATCAACTCTAGAAATCTTAAGTCGAACAGTATGGCGATTTTTCATGGGTCTGCACACATCTCAACTTGAGACACATAAAAAATTAAAGTTATATACGTATATTAAAAAGCTTGTTACATGTTTTAAAAAAATAAAAATCCCCATCTAAAATTTTACAAAGAAGTCCCACAGAACTTCAGGGATTATTGGAAGGATTTCATAAGACGTGGCCTGCACAGAGACAGCACGCCCAAGGCAAGGAGCAGGTAGAGTCACATAATTGCAGACCTTCCGGAGATAGTGAATTGGGAGTCAGAAATACAGCAATGACGAAGGCAAATAATCTTTGTCCAAGAGGGGGTATGCTACAAGAGAAGAGGAGCATGGAAATAAAATAAGTAATCATTTTATCTTTAGGGTAGAAGCAAAATCTGAAGGAGCACCTAGGAAGACAGATGGAGCTTTGGAGAACAAAATGATCTTGCTATAACAATATACCTCACATTGTGACTTGACTGCAAAAATTACCAAGTGAGAAAATGTGCAAAAGGCCAGATCATAGTGTAATGAAAGACTCTTACTTGTATGAATAAATGTTTTTAAAAATGAATGAGTGAAGCCTTACAAAGCTGGATGGGGGGGGGGGGGGGGGGAGGAGTGAAACTAGCAAGTGTTTGAAGTCATTTTATCTATGAATGAATCAAGGCAGAAAATCTAAGGAGAGCGCTTGCAGACACGAGCTGTCTTAATTTTAGCCGTCTCTGTATGGATTAAAGGTGAAACACTTTTTGTCTAAATGACATATCAATGTCCCAAAGTAACAATCCAGAAGGTTTTCTCTCCTGAATGAAGAGCTGAGTTTCTCCCAACAGAAACTAATAAATAATAAAGATACAATTAAAGGAGAATCATGAAACCTTCCTGAATCTCTAATCTGGAAATGGTGAGCATCATGCCAAAACAAGTTATTTTGGTGAAAGGTTTTTTTACCTTCTTGCTGAGAGGGTTTTTTGAAATATGTAACTTGAGGACAGGGCACAGTAATGATTACTGTAACTAGGTATCTCTAAAATACATAAAGGATACATTAGTTGAAAATATTTAATGTCTGAAAGCAGAGCTGTGTGAT
Organism: Phalacrocorax carbo; assembly: GCF_963921805.1. NCBI lineage: Eukaryota > Metazoa > Chordata > Aves > Suliformes > Phalacrocoracidae > Phalacrocorax > Phalacrocorax carbo. The sequence continues at coordinate 7,507,760 of NC_087528.1, forward strand.
GTAAGGCATTATAAGAGGTTTAAAAATTAGAGGGGGACCAAAGAAAGGCATAGGGAGATTTGCAACTTGGAAAAGAAAAACTTCTCAGCAAAAGATTTAAGGTGTTGACTTTCTGTATTTTGCCAAACAGAAGCTCAAGACTTGATTGCATGACAGTAACAGTCATGTAGGTTATAAAGGTCAACGTGGGATGCTTCTGTGCATTAAGGTTGAGAAATTTAGTAGCAGATTTCTTTTAGCTTTGTTAGCCAGCCTAGCTAGATTAAAACCAATGCAGGTAAGCACACTTGTGCTGCCATAATTTGTAAAGCGAACAAAATATCCGGTAAGAGAGGCTTTCCAGTCTACTGAAGAAAGGCATAAAACCAGCTAACTAGAGCTAAAAAAAGGATAAAAATAAGGCATCCGCTTTCAGCAGGGAGAAGAATTGACTTTTTATAGGAAGGACCTGAGGAACAGATGGATTCTCGCTCTCTTGAAGTCTCTGATCTAATTTAAGCCCCATCTTGGACGACAGATGTTAGCTAAACACAGCTTATTGGCCTCATTACAGGCACAAGTGTGTGAAATTCTGTGGCCTTAAAATCCAGGTGATGAGATTCGCTCTCCAAACACCAACACAACTGTGGGTTCCTCCCGCGCCCGCCGGGTCTAAGCTGGAAATGCTCTATAGCACGTAATAAATACGGCTGCAAATCATGAAGAATGTGTCACCACACAAAAACTAGGCTTAAAGGCTGGGCTTCCTCGCTGGCCGCGGCAGTAGCCACGGTGCTGTGCCATGTACCTTTCAGTAATCATCACCGTGATGAAGAAAGATGTGAGGTATTTTGGACAGCGGGAAATAGCCACAGACACAGTTTAAAAAATAAAAATGTTGACAAAATATATTAGCCTGAGGTAAAATTTCATTGAAACTTCATATGATTACAGACTGTCCAATCTCCAAACATGCCTATGCACTTTTCAAACCACTTTTTAGTGTTTTCAATAAGCTGCAATTATTTTTGCAGTTTTTAAACAAGCCTTCCATGGGGTTTTGGTATTTTCCAATGCTGTCTCAAACAGTTCTGCTTCAAAATATAACCTGGGCAGGCTGTGAGACCGAGGGCTGGGTCTCTGGGCTGTGCACAGGGATGCAGTAGGGCCAGCTCAGTGGGACCGGGTGGGTAGTCTCGGGTTGCTTTAATGGATGACTTGGCTCAGTATCGAAAGCAACCGGATGCAAAGAAAACAAAGAATAGAAATTGCAAGATGGGACCGACCTTAGCAAACGTTGGCAAGTGAAGGAAACCACCTTCAGTGCTTGACTGCCATAGGGGAGAAAAATCCACAAACAAAAGAAAAAACAAATAGAGAAAAACAAAAAAATGGCTGTAGCTAATTTTAGCACCAAGAGCCTGCAGGTGAATGACATGAAAGACTAAAGTTTTCCTCCTCTAGGTCCCACTTGGGCTGCTTTATTTGTATGAAGAGAAACCTTTAGCTCCTGTGGTTGTTGAGCCTCAGGGCATGGCGGGACTGCTGGCCAGGCAGCAATGAAACGCCTCCAAGTGACCCAGCAAGCTCAGGAGCACCCTGGGGACACGGCAGGGACTTGGAGCTTGCAATCCTCTGGTACAGACTGGAACAGCAAAGAGAAATGCTCAGGGCAGTGTTAAACACTGACTGTTGCAGCTCCTTCACAGCCGCACCCCATCTCGGTAGGACCTGAGCGCTGGCCGTACGGCAGGGTGCAGAGCTCAGACACTGGGGTCCAGAGCAGGACCGCTCCGAGCCTGGACCTGGTTTCCTGGGAGCCTGGAAAGCTTCAGAATTTCTTTTTCTTTTTATGCTGATTTGGAAAGAAGAATTCAAAAATTTTCCCTGCCAGCATCTAATTCGGAGAAGGGAATGATTGGAAGGGGGGAGGCAGGATGAGCTTTGTTTCAGCTATATTGAGATACCTCACTTGATTATCAACTTTGAAATAATCAAAGTTCACAGCAATGACACCAAACTTTGGACCGTTTTGATTTGAATCCATAAAAATAGAACATTTCCCTCTTAACCCCAGAATTACCCCTGAAAAGAACTTCCACAAACCAAAAGTGAGAAGAAACAAATCTACCAGCTGTCACAGTTTCCAGCTTTACCCGGGCTTCATCTTATCCCCCTGAAATGCTAGAAAAAAGATGGGCCTTGAAGTCATAGTCATAAAAATAGCCAGAAAGATACTATCTCCATCCCTGGATGGGGGTAATAGTCCCTTGCCCACAGTGGTGATTGTAAATTTAGATAATTAGCGTGCATCAAATGTTTTTAGGAACTCTAAATTAAAAGGCTATGGAAGTCTATGCGATTGTCATTTATGAAATGGTTAGGAGTTATTCGAGCTGCTAGGAAACCTAAAACAGGTTCCTCACCAAAGCTTATTTGTGAACACTGAATACTGAGTGTATTTGCCAATGCTGACATTTTGAAAACACTTCGGGACAGTGTTTTTTGCACGCGTGTCTCATTTTGCACATTACCTCAGTCTGACAGTCTGTGGCTTTCCAGAAGTTGACTGACAGCTGCAAAAGCGTACTCTCAGCTGTCAGATAAATTGCTGATTATTTTAGTCCTTCTTCCAAGACTTTGAACATCCCGTTTAACTCGCAGGGAAGAAAAAACAGACTACCCCAAAAGAAGCAGATCCAGGATGTTACTACAAGGCTGAATTTTACTTTGTATTGTAGAAACTGCCCTGATCAGAGAAGGGTCGTGTCCAAAAGACGTCTGGAAAGCTCTGCTTTCTGACAAAAGATACACACTGCAGTGTAATGAGACCGAACAAGGGAGATGCGGTTCTTTAGGCTCCCTTGCAATTAGGCAAGCGACAGTTTCAAGCATGGGAGCCGGCTAATTGTCAGCCAGTGGCACCCACAAGTGAGGTCAATACTAACTTTTGTCCTCTATTTCTGAATGTTATGCAGAAAACAAAATTTAAACTATGTGTGTACAAACAAAAAGGCAGTCTCATCCGATTTTAGGACTCATTTTAAGTGGGTTTGCCTTTAAAACATACAAAAGAAGTTAAGAATCACTGACAGATTCCAGACTTATTTCCGTTTCTGTTGGAACCCTGGAGCTTCCACCACAGCTTATCAGACATGCAAACAATAACAGGGTAATTCTTGAAGTCCAGCCATTTATTTAGGCTAGAAGAAAACCAGTTTAAAAAAAAAAAAAGTAATAGATTTTTCATTTTTCAAAAGATTGAGTTACACCATCTCTAAGGCTTGTTTGAAACTTATCTGAATCTTCAGGGACAAATTTAGACCTGATTAAAATCTCCTTTGCTTTGAACGAGGTTATGCTAAGGATGCAGTTGTAGCTTTTAAGGTGGCAAACTTTGGCCGAAAATGTTTGAAAATAAAAACCTTTCCTGCTTCTGTTTGATAGCAAAGATTATTACAGCCAGAAATCAAACTGAAATATTGAGGTCTAAAGGAAAGCACTATGGAGAGAATAATCTTCCTAGAAAGGCAAATATCTGCTTTCACTGCCGTATTTGATCTCACCTATCTCAGGCTTCAGTCCAGCAAAGTAATTAAGTGTGTGCTTAGTTTTTGGAAAGTGGGAAACTCTATCAATATTAAACAAACTACCAGACCGCTTATACTGAAGCATGTGCCTAAGCAGTTTTTTAGCCTGGGGTCCCAGAAAAACATTACAGACTGCTTTTTAAACAAATTTTTTCAGGCCTGGACTTATCCCACACGGTTTTTGACTGTGGTCATTTCTCCTCGTTGCATGGGCTGTGCATTGTAGCAGCTCCTATCTCACCTGCCCAGGCACCCTGCGCGCTACAGTTACGGCTCTCCCAGGAAAGAGCCACCGCCCTGTCCTCAGCAAAGTTCATCCTACATGTCTGGAAAGTGGTTAAAATTGTTTATGAACAAATACAAGTCAAGAGGCAGGGTCTGTCAGGGATCAGAGAGCAGCCAAAATCTTTAGTCCTCTATTTTTGGATGTTTTCTCTAAAATGTTTTTTAAAACCTTAGTGAAAAAGTTGCTCCATGAACCCAACATGCATTAATTAGGTGAAAACTTCTTTGCAAAGGCTACTTTATAATTATAGGATTTGAGCTGTGGCATAAAAAATTTCAGTCATATTTTTTTAAAAAGAAGCAGATCATTATATTTAGAGCAAAGTTACCCCCACTTTTTCTCACTCCCAGGATAGACATGAAAACACCTTTGAAAATTATTTTTTTCCTATAAGTATGGTTTCTTTCCCGGGTGTAAGTGCATTCAAGTGAAAGTAATTACATCTTGCATTCAACAAGCCAAATATTTGATTTCATATTAATATGTTTTTTCTCCAGCTAGTGGTAAATGTGGCTTCATGCACCAGATGCAGAACATTTTTAAGAGCTGGGCAAAAACAATATATATTTATATGTTTGTGTATATGTGTGTGCATGTATATACACACATAAATGTAAATGCCCACCACAGAAAAGGGAAAAAAGCTCCTAAATGTGAAGCACTCTCCCCTCCCCCGCCAAATCATTCCACTTTTGTGGAAGAGAATCAAACCCGCGAATGTTTCGGATCCCTGTGGCATTGTATCAAAGGGAAACAACAGACACCAATGCCACGGGAAGAGGTTTACCCACCCCATTGATGCCCTGTTCACCTGAGTTACACTGATTGTATTTTACTGTCAATAAGTGATTAGTTTCGACCCACAAACTGGACACCCAACCCAACAGTCAGCAAGCACCAAGGAAGCAGCTGACACAGAAACTCTGGGACGCTGTTGACTACGACAGGGTCTGGAGGAGTCAGGCATAACAGCGAGACTGCATCAGAGAAGAAACATCCAAAGAAGCCACCTTCTCGCTGTCCTCGCCCAAGTATGAAGTGAGCTTCTGAGAAATCCTTTATTGGACCTTTATTGGCGGGGGGGTTGAAAAGACCTCCTCTTGTGGCCGAGTGTTAATGAGAGGCAATGGAAAAATTATGCTAAAATATTTAATTGACAAGTTTATATTTTAACTCTGGGCTTGGCAATCTAAGAAAGCTACAGAGCGTTATTTCTGCAGTCTTCTTTAGAGGTTTTATTAATGTTGTCATGTAAAAGTTGCATTGATAAATGAACTAAGTTAAAGAAAATATCCATATAAAGAAATATATATCAGTGACTTAATTTAAACCACTTTTTTTTTTTATTGTACCTGGCATCAGATGACCGTGCTTATATGGGATTACTATTTCAGATAAGCACATAGAGCACCATGTGAATGCATGTCCTTTCCCTGGTGAAGAGACAGGAATGCCCTCACCAGCTTTATAGCCTCAGTAAAAATAAAAAAGCTTAAATCCTCTCATTTAAGCACCATCATGACTTCCAGAGTGATGGGTACATGAAGGCTTCCTCAGGGCTGCAGTCCATCATGTGAAATTCAAGTCATGGATTGCCCTCAACAGCACAGACATTCCCAAATGGAACAAGACATAACCTATGGAAAATTACTAGCAAGTGAAAGAGAAAAGTGGCCATAATTATGTTTTGGAATCTAGATTTCAGAGTAGCATTACGCCAGGATATCTCTGGATTCACACACTGCTACCTTCAAGCCACATCAGTAGATTCTTTTTCCAAAACTAATATACCTTATTTTTAAATCAGATTGTACGATTTTTTTTCTTTCCATTTTCACAGTTCATGATTCAATAGCAACTTTAGTAATGAACAGATAATTAAATTTTCACTTTTCAGCTTTGATGCTTTGTTTATTTAACAAGCCTGATTAAGAAATAAGTAGCCCACAACTTGGTATCACTCCAGCTATTTCCAGCATCTCATTATGCTTATTGTAACAGCCCACATCCAACCCACCAGGAGTAGCAGGGAGACTCCAAAGAAATACCATCCTTCGATTTAGTAGTGCAAATCAAAGAAAATGTTGGTTTGTTTGAATTAGAGAAGGGAAAGCAGAGAAAAATAAACTGCAAACCAAAGTATGTTCCTACTTATGGTACTTTCCCCTGGATTAAGCAAGAGATCCAGCACAACTTTAAATCATAAGTGATAAAGATAGAAAAGCTTACTCACTCTAACTTGACTGAGGTAGCCAGAATACCATCATCACAAACAACCCAAGGCCCACAGCGTGGCCCTTCTTGATCTGCTCTAAGTAGGGGAAGGAAAACTGGTGCTGAAAGTGTAAAACAACAAACATCGTTCCCTCAGTGTAGAAATCACACCTAACACGCCATGTTCAGATAACTTCCCCCCCTCCCCGTTCCTTTTCCATTGCCACATCTGACTGGAACCAGAAGGAGAGTTGCAGATGCCATGAAACTGTTATCCTCCTTATTCCAGTGCAATCTGACAAACAGAACCAAATTATTTTCTCAGCTATGAGAAAATAACAACTTCACCAAAGCCAACAGCAATACCAAGGGCTTTGGGGATGTCGGTGAGGTCTATCTGTTTGCTCTAAGGTTATCTGCTTCCAGAGAAGCTGTTTCTGGAGATCCTCCTGGGTTCAGCATAGCCCCTCTCCTACCCTAAATGCTATTTATGTTTCTGTGTGACGTGATTCCCCAGACAAGTAACAGAGGAAGCAGCACATTCACCTGCAGCCATCCACAGTAGGTGCCAGTTCTGCCCATCACTTGATGGTATTCTGTCTTTCTACAGATACAAATGCATTTCTAGCTCCTACTCACGTCCAAGAAAATATTTTAATATAAAATCACTTATTGCTCCATTCAGTATCATTTCCACTTCACAGAAATGAGCTGAGGTTCATTTCCGCACCTTAAAGACAGGAAACACCTCTCTCCTTCCCTTAGTCCTTCCAACATACAGACAATCTCTCTGTCTTCTCTGCATAGTCTTGATTCAAAGATCATTGGGGGGGGGGGAATCAATCAATGATCTTTGCACTGATTCCCATTATTAGAGTATCACATCAGTGTTTAGCCTGAGGAGCACTGAGCTGTGTAAATACTTTTTTGGGCTTCAGTGGGAGAAAATAGTAGGGTTCACTAAATTGTTGCAAGGGATAAGGGTTGTAATTATTAAACCAGAATATGTAACTCAGCTAGCTTAAGTAAATAGCCTCATGGCCAAAGTCGGCAGTGTTTTTCTATATGTGTCTTTATCCCATTATAGACTGTAAAGAGAATGTAAAGGATGATAGCAGAAAGTACATCTAAGAAACCTCAGTATGTCAGTAGATGTTGCATAGTGAGGATATGAAATGATACAAAACCTAGATCCTTAAGCAAAATGATATGAAGTGAATGGCAGGCCACTTTGTGCAGAGAGATGTATTTGGCTGAGGGCTGCTCAAGCCAGAGCTGTGAATGCAGGCAGTCAAGAAAAGTGGGCAACTCCAGGAAAATCCGAGGAGTACAAGGAAAAGGCTGAGCCCTGGATAGGAGCCAAATAAATCTTGTTGAGGAAAAATAAATATCTCTGTTGGATGTCATTCAGAGATACTGCTATTAAGCTGGTATTTCCCAGTGAAGCTTGTAATCACAACTGAAGCCTCCTGCAGCAGCAGCCACTACTTAACAGCTATAGAAAACTGAATCTATGTTCAAGAACGAAAAAAGGTATCTAAGGAAATACCCCAAATTTAACCCAAAGAAAGCACCATCTACATGACTGGTTAAGTAGCTTCATCCTCAAAACTTGTTCAATTACCGGCACAGTATAACGCTTGCATTCTTTCATCCTGACCCAGGAAATCTGCAGGGTGCCCACAGATGTCAACCCCAAGCAGCAGCACTGGCGGTGTGACACAGGACCTTCTGTTAGGACAAGTAAGCAGTAGCTGGGTCACCTGCGTTTTTCCCCTCCCACCCATGAAATTAAGGTGAATTCAGTGACACACAACTATTCTTTTCCCTTAAAGATTTAACTCCTCTCTGTAGTGCCCACCAGGTCACCTCGGAGGCACAGACCATTACACACACAGAAACCCCCTCAGAGCTGGAGGTAACGACTGTGCTGGTAAACTTCACCCTATGCTTGTGCTGTTTTCCATTCTTCCCGTGGCATCTGGTACTGATCGCTGCCAGGCAGTAAATGGAGCCGTCAGCTGCCCTGGTGCCACTTCTCCCATGTTCAAGTGACTGAACCCGAGTTACACAGGTCACTTCCAAAGCTGGGCACCTCACTGGAGCAGGAGTCACCACTAGCAAGAAAACAGTCAACAGAGAGCATCAAAGCACGGCTGAAACTGTCTGATCATATTGACTGATTACTGAATTTTACAACACTAAGCAAACGAACCAGCCTGGAAACAAACCTAGGAACTGTGGCTTTTCTGCTGACTTTTTCATCTATCCAAACAAGAATTTCTCTTTTTTTTTTTCTTTTTCTTTTTTAAAAGTTAGCAGGATAAAATATCGGACTGTGCAGAATGACTGGCTGCTATATTTAACTCAGACAAACACATAACAAATCACTATTCTGTAGAAAGAAGGCACACCTCATAGGCTATATTTTTTTTTCTTGAGACCTGGACGTAAGACCACAACCCTCTAAATAATCCTCCAGAAATAAACCAATGAAATGTTCACTCTGACAACAGACACAGTATTATACCTGCAGCTGGTAAATGTTTCCACAGTTCAACCACCTTTCCTTTTCGTTTCCAGTAAAAATTTGATCCCAGGGGAAAGAGTCAGCAGCTAGGATTTTAATTACTTTTCTGCAATAAGGCAGAATAGAGAGTAGCATTTTTTTTTTTTTAATGCTACCGATGTATTCTACTTTTCTTCTCTTTCTTGAAGGGGAGGACAGAGGACAGTTTACAGCAAAGGCAGATGCCCTATGGAGAACCATCCCTTTTGTCTCTGATATCTCTCAGCCCTTCGTTATTTCTATTCCCCTGCAGTCCAAAGACACAGTATCTTGAGAATTTGATGAAGACTTCAGAGAACATTGTCTCTGCAGCACTGTCGGCTCGGTCTTTCAGACCAGAGTCTGAGTGAATCACACTGATTAGAGCACCTTGCTTGCCTGGAACTAAAACTTAAGTGGCCACGAAACCGGGGACTACCATAAGTTTCAAATATAAATCCAGTATTTGACAATGAAAATGTTCCAAAGTCAGAAGGACGAACCCCCTCACTTACGAAATTGCCTTCAGGAGTTGTTTGGCCGCCTGTTTAATTTAAATAAAAAAGCCCTAGGACAGTTCTGATTCACCTTCTAGGTTTGACTTTTCATATATTTCTGTCACGCTTTCAAATTTTGACATTTCCTTTTCTGCCATGAGAACTAGAAATTTTCTTTCAGGTAGAAGATAATACTGGTGTAATTTCTGCCGATTTCAGCAGGGGGAAAAGGAAATACGCTCACATACAAACCCATATGTATACACACACTTGTAAGCTTAACGTATATATACGTCTGTTCACAATCACATAAATATGCTGCCGACTTCAGATACACAATATTGCAGGTGTTGAAGTATTGAAGTCTAGTTCTGATTTCCATGATGTTTCCCCCAAAAGCACGCTGAATCCCATCTTCCCTGCTCCAGCACAACGCACCTTTGCCAGAAGGTACATTAAAAAGAGACAGCGGTATCTGCCCGGCAATGACAGCGAGAGCAGGAACTGAGCGGAGGAGAGCTGGAAGCTCCAGAACTGCTGCTAACTGTGCTTCGGGGCGTGTGAGCGATGGACAAGAAGAGCAGCCACACAAGTGGAAAATGAATGTTTCCTGTTTGGAAAATCCTTCCCACTTATCCCATTATTCTCAGAGGTTTGTCTGGTCAATCTTCATCTCAGCGCTGAGATTCCCTCTGCAGGAGTCCCTGGCAAGGGCAAAGTGCCATAAACACTGTTGGACTCCAGCGCTGTGCTAGTAACAGCCTCTTGGAGTTTGATTTCTTAGTGGATTATCCAGGAAGGGAAGTGGGGAACGGCCAGGGAAATTAAGTAGCATGAGAGCCTCAGCTTCCTTTCAAATGGCTTTGCCACACAAATTTCACTTTTGCAGTGTGTCAGTATGCATCCAGCGTTCCCCCCTGACGCTTAAGTGGACATTGTATTTTTCTTCTGGGACCTCTGTGTACATATACACATATATATGTGTGTGTGTGTGTATATATGTCATTTCCTATTTCTCTAAAGCTAGAGGCTTAGAAATACCTTAAACATAACCTGCTTTCGATTTCTGTAATAACTCTGATTTATGTTACTGCTGTTTTATAACTAGCTACCCTCTGCCCTGTACTCATAAACTAGAACTCTGTGCCCAAATTTTGAAATGAGACTTTAGGATAATAAAGTTTCCAATATTGCAGCCTTTCTCTGTCAATGTATTGTCCCTCATCCAACCCACAAATTATCACTTAAAGCCTTTGCTTCTAAAATTTGAAAATACCTTTTTTCAATGTTCTTATTCGGATGTGGTTTGATATGTCAGCATTCAGGAAATGCAAGTCTGATGATGACTAATAGCCATATCTAATAATAAAAACCATAGATATTATTATGAAAGGGGGAAGCTTTCTAATTGATTTATATTTGATACTGTAATAAACACAAATTTAGGCCCAAAAGTTAGGCTTAATAACAGTAGAAACAAATACCAAGGGACCAAATATTTTGTGTTAACATACAGTGAATGCTCGCTTCAAGTTTCTTTGAAAGGTACTTTACTCCTTTCATTTTAATATGCAATTCTTATCCTGCAGCATTGCAAGTAACTCGCAGTCTCATAGTCAGTGAGCTCTATGTGCATGGCTTACTTTGGGTTGGATAGCATTTGTCAGTCAAATAAATTCCTAAGATGATGTGTGCGTCAAACCCACAAAGAGAAATGAAGGCTGACAACTCCAAAATTGGAAAATATCCTTCCGTAATAATAAAACGCTAACCGCCGGGTCTAACTTGGAGTCCTCAGGGTTCCAGCAGTCCCTAAAGTATCTAACATTCAACAAGATATTTCAAAATAGTCATATTTCACCCTCCTGGTAGCAGGCTAGGCGGCCCTGCGTGAGGAGCATCCCATCCCTCGCCTGCGGCAGGACAACGTGCTCATTGTTGCTCTGCGCCTCCTCGCCCGCCGGCGGCTCCGGCGCCCGTCCGGGCCCTGCCTCCCCCTCCCACCTGGCTGCTGAGGGCATTTCGTGAACATTTCAAAATTTGTTTACAGCTATTTTTTCAGTTCAATATTTTTCCATTTGGCTATGAATAAGGTGGGATCTTTAATAAATAATATTCCTGGGGCACTTGGGTGAGAGTCGGGAGCCTCGGCTTCCCAGCTCGGTTCAGGTGCTGTCACTGTCGCTCCAGCCTGCCCTTCCCAGGGTGGCTGCCTGGCGTTTCGGTGCCAGAGCCCCGTGCCCTGTGCAACCTGATCGTTAAACATGCATTTCGGTTTTTTGCTGCTTCCTTTTTTTTATCTCTTGCGGTGGAAAAACAAATAGTTTAATCTGCTAAGCTCATAATAGACGTTCTCCTTTTACCCAGAAGAGTGCCCTGATTTTAAAGATCAGCCCTGGAAACACAACCCCTCGTGCTGTATGATGTCATAACTCCTTAGAGCTCGCAATCAGGGAAGCGCAAAAGCTTACGCTGGCTGAAGATGTGCCATGCAATGTTCAATACACATTCAAATTTATGGTGTATCTGTAAGACTGAAGCTATTTCTCTGTTAAAGCTACCACTGCTTCTTTGTTATATGTCTTCACATTTCCCTGCCCGCTGTTCTCCTGTTTTCCAGGAGGAACAAGAGATCCAGCAATGAGCACTGTAGAAACGACCGCGTCTTAATTCCCTGCTCGCACGTCCTCTCTGGCCAACAAACATTTTCACCGGTAATATTTATGATACTCGAGTTACCAGCTCTTTCATTACTTGTAGCTTGTTATCATGAAAGTAATAATTGTACAAGCGCAAACAGTGAAACGGCAAGGAAAGTCGCAGACCTTGAAGAAGCAAAGGGGCTCGGCACCGACGAGTACAGCAGCTTCAAACGGTTCCTCACGCGCTTTCTCCCACCCTACTGCGGGACGCTAGCACGTCCCCAGGGGAAGAGGATGGCTCTCCTGCAGACTGGCAGGTAACTTTCTGGTGCTACCCCTGACATCATAGGTATTTTTAATGAAATATTAATGGCCCTGCTTTTAATAGAAGTTTCAGCACAACCTAAATTAAGTCATTGGAAGAGAGATATTGTCCCATTAAGAACAGTAAAACCTTAAGCTCCCTTCCTGAAGAGTAGCCGTGGGCAGTTAAAGTGACAATCAATTTAAACAGGTGATATTGCTTTATAAGTCTCTGAAGTGTGAAGTCCCAGCATGCCTGATGTATTTCATTTTAATTTCCTTTTGGAAAACAGAGCTGTGGTTAGTGGGGAAACCTCACGCGCACACACACACACGCGCAAGAAAAGCCTTAGGAGTGCAGGAAAGGAGGAAATTATTTAACCCTTTCAAAAAGCTATACAATTTCTTTAGCTAAGTAAAGAAAAATAAGCATAGATACTTTCTCCTTTAGTTCCTGTGTAAAAATAAACAATAGTCTTGCATAGCTAATAGCTATGTCAGGGCCCCTTGCTAATATCTGCTACAAGTCTTGAAAACTTTGTGAAAAATATTTTTTTCCAGTTTCCCTTCACTTCAAGCAACTTCTAAATCAGCAGCTCATGCCCTCTATAGGGGAAAAAGATAAGAATCATGTAATTTCATCTGATTTCCCATTTCCAAGCTATTTTTCTGACATCAGACCACACAGGTACATGGAGACTCGTTATCAGATGTAGCTTACTGTTGGTTTTGGGTCAGGTCTGATGTTTTCAAGATGGTAGCGCTCCCCAAATGGAGTGAGAAAGAGTCAAGATGATACAACAAAAGTTGTAGTGATGAGGGTATCTACCTAAAGAATGTTCAACAGAAAAAAACTGTACCCTGCTTCAGCCCTATACTGAGATTATTTCAAAGAGATTGAGAAACCAGAATATGAATGAAAACTTTTCAGGATCTTTCCTTATTTTACTGGAAACCAATGGTTCATGGAATTAATTAATATCATCAGGAGCATCCTACTACGGGTACTTGCCAAAAAACAAGCAAAGACAAGTGACTTATGACCCCCTAAAAGAGGGACTTGCAAAAAAAAAAAAAAAAAAAGCATTTCTGGTTGGAAAGTTGATTAGATGCATTTATTTTTGCTTGTAGGGGTCTAAATTAATATTTTTAATAGAAAGACTGAAAACTGACCTCCTACAAGGTGACATAAAAGTCATGCACGTAGTTAAATCTCAGGAATGTATTTTTTTAGATGGAAACAGACACACAAATTGAAAAACTCTGACAGTTTTGTTATCATATCTGTAGGATCGTGGTTCAACTACAGGCATGCGTTAAGCCAGTAATTACTTCAATTTCATGGGAAAACAGCTAGAGATGTGCTGACGACATAATCGAGGACTGTAACAACTGTCCTACAGTTCTGTAAGTTGTGCTACATTCGGAGGAATCCTGGTGTGTCTATGAAGGACAGGTCTGTTTATTTGTAGTATAGTGCCGTGTAGAAAGAAACTAAATTTGTATTTATTTTGCATATGTATATTGCATTTGCTAGCATGAAAGGAAGGCTCTCTATTTTTCCAGACTAATCAAGGAGAAAATTTTAATGGTCTAAACATCTACCCCTTCCTGGCTTACAGCAGCTTTTGAAGCCCAGACCCAAAGTCGGCTACGTTAGACAAGGTTCCTTCTTGTCTCATCATTTCATCAAGGTGTAGGAACAACATGGCTTGTCTGTGCCCAAGGAAATTCAAAGCAAGGGCTCCCACATGCTACATTTAGTGTCGATGCCCATCACCAGGAGAACTGTGAAAGGCTTCTTTAGATTTAGTAAGCTAAATGGGGTATATCAAGTTGAAGTGGTTGCATTCAGGTTTTGAGTAGGTGGTGGAAAGTGAGGAACTTAAAGATTAAGGCTTGAAAGGCAAAACTTATGAAGTCTTGCTTTTCAGATATAAAAAACAAACAAAACTGGCACACTCGGAGAGCTCAGACCCGACTGCCTCCTGCAGCAGTAAGCCAGACTGTAACGCAAGAGTTTATCATCTGAGAATGTATCTATGTACTATCCCCACACAAAGTCCCTATCTGCATCCTAATGGGGAGCTCCAGAAACCACTGCTGGTCCAAACAGTGGTGGGGATACAGAATCTGCCTTCACCAAAACTCAGAAAGAAGGACAATGGCTGGAAACGCAAAGAACAGAAAACCCAGTTTATTAACTCGTCAGCTGCACGTGAACAAGCCAAAGTACCGGATAAAATCCAATTCTCCTTTAAAGCTTGGCTACTTTGCTGTAAACCATGTGGTTCCTCTCCAAACCATCACCTGCAATAACCAGTAAGGAAATATCCTGTCTTTGTAGGTGTGCGTAAGAATCGGGGACAAGGTTTTACTGAGAGTTTCTATGTTGGGCAGAAATGGATGCGTTACCTGTTCTCTAAAGTGAAGTAGCAGGGAATATCTTGAACCTGGTGGTTTGGCCCTACTTTTTTTGTACTTCTCTAGCAAGGTCACAGGTCTGAATCCCCTTGGTGTGGGAAGGAAAATGCTCAGATTGGTTCCCAGAGAAAAAACAGGATACTGAGTTTAGGAAAAAAGTTCAGAAGTCCTGGACTATGGATACAAGATTTGCAGTTCAAGCTTGATAGCTCTCAAGGTTAAATACTAGAAATAAATATTTCTGATCTTGTGATAGGGATTAAAATTCAGGAGCTCAATTCACCAGACCTTTTTCTGCATCTCTAATCATTATGAGGGTATTGACTAGTTTAGAACAGCATTAATAGTGCATTTAAGGTATCAGTGAGTGTACTATTACAAGTCTACTTCTTAGGAGGTTCAAAGAAAGATTCCCCTTACTGGAAGGCTGATTTCCTGTGTTTATTGTAAAAACCAGTTTATGAATCTGGCAATAATAGGGTAATTAAAATAAGGAAATTAATTAGAATGTCAAATAATGCTACAAGCAAGCCTCAGAGTACTTTACTCACATGCCAAACCAGTAAGTGCAAAGACTGGTCACAGCTGGAGCTGGTTAATGGCCAGATGAGCACAGGGGCAGAGCACCCAGGTGTGAGCAATTGCTCACAGTATAAGTTTCCTCCTGGGTTCTACTTGGTTTTGCTTCCTTGGAGAACTGCTTACAGCAAAATCCCTGCTCTGCGGTCAAGTTAAATAACCAGCCCAAGCAAGCTGGGAGCTGTTAGTACTCTGGTGCAAAGGGGAGGTGCTCAGGTAAGTGATGGACTAAATTCACTATGAGGATATTGAAATACCCAGGTTTTCAGTGACCCTGGTATTGGGGATGTTCCATGCTGAAGCCATGAGTGTTGTTTGGATATTTAAACTTGAGAAAGCTTCCCAACCAGGAGTGAGAGGAAGAGGCAGTAAATGAAGAAAAAAATTAAAAATGCCTCAAGAGAAGATAATTCTGACGATATTATGAGATGGATTTTCTATTTCTAGCCAATTTATTGGCATGAGTTCTTTCTGATATAGTCTTTCTAGGGAAAAAAAAACACAAATCTATCTAGAAACACTCATTCCTGCTGTTCTCCTGCAGTTCTGCCCTTGAAGGTTCTCAGAAACGGTCTTTTAGTGAAACTGCTTAATTGCATTTTTTTAATTCATGCTGTAGTGATGCTGCAGAAACACCTTCTCCTGTACTTTGTCACTTGTGGGTCTGTTTGTGAGACGGGAGAACAGCATGGGTATAGGAAAGTGGAAAATGATAAGGATTTAATGGCTTTCTTGGAAAGCTTGGCTGAGCTGCTTCTTACTTTATTCAAGCAATTTGTTTGCCTTAATGCACGTGAGGAGATGTGTGTTGGCATGGGTTTCTGCTGTGCTGAAATAGCCCTGTTCTGGTCAGTGGTGAAATGCTGCATCATGATAGCAGAGCCTGGGGGAGCATCCTGTCCCCGGCAACTGGAAAAAAAAAAAGTGTTAAAGCTTCCTAAATCTAGATGAAGTGGGGACTAGAGTCGTGGGCAGGAAGTCAGGAGTCAGAGCCTAGTGAAGCCTATTAAGATGGAAAAAATGAAGTAATCCAGCACAGTAGGCTATTCAGGTCTGAAAACAGTGAAGTAGGAAAGGCAAAAAGGACAGGGAGATTGAAATTCAGATGAAATTCAAGGGTCTCTGTGCAGCAGCTGTAGATCATGTCTGGCAAAGCAAGTGTTTATTTGGACAATAATAGCCTTGAAGCCTCCTGATAAAACCATCTCCTTGCACTTCAATCCATAATACTGCCAAAGGTTTCCTTAAGTATTCCCTTCTACTGGGATGTAAACCAATCTCTGCTCCAGCGTCGGGGCTGTCATGTATGGAGAGCGGAAGGGGGGTATGAAAATGATTTCACTTAAAGTGGGAGGGCAGAAAAAAGAAGGGGGGGGTGGGAGGAAGGGTCAGTCTTTTGTTAAACTTTTTTTTATCCACATCTTTAATTATTTCCTTGGAAAAACAAACTAAGTGATGGATCCTGGGCTTCTGAGGAAACAACAGAGGAAGCAGCCTGTTTTCTGAAGCCCCCTTGCCATGTGGCTGCTGCTGTGTGCCTTTTGTCTCACTGGTTTCCTGAACATGGATGGAAAGCGTGGCCCTTTCATAATCCAGCTTCACTTCTCTGCTGCCCTCCCTCTCCCTTGCCTGCCTTTGTACAGTTGATAGGAGAAGGGAACCAGCTGCAAAAAAGCCTTTTCATGTCTATCGTGCTCCTTGACCCCCCCTTCAACACCTTCTTATGCCCATTGGGATTTTCATGATTTCTAATGTTACATTATGGCAAGCTCCTTCTTCTGCTGAACTTGACAGGAGTTTTGTCTGAGAGTAACAGCTGGCTACACAATTTTAGCACAGTTTTTGGGGAGAAAAAACTCATCCATTTTCTCCTCTGCTAAGCAATTCAACTCAGGTTTCCCAAAATAGGAGAACATAGAAACTGGTATTGAGTTTAAGACGTAAATGAATTAAAACAAGTCTGGCTTTAAAATCCAGGCTTAAACTCAAATATGGAAATTCATAAAACATGTGGATGAATATTAAGAGCAAATTCCACACTGTACTTAACTGCCTTGTAAAGTACTAGGTGCCTTCAGTTCCTTGAAGCAGTTGTAAAAAACCCCAACAAAATCACAACTACAGAATCCTCATCTCATGGCAGGGGCAGAAAAAGGAGTGAAGTCAAGGTGCTGGATGCCAGAGAGCTGATTCTGTTCTGTGATTTACCTTTAAGTTATGATGCTATTAGAAAAGACAAGGTAATGCTGTTTTCTGGAGGAACTGGAAAGAACAAAGTGTTCATTAGAGTAATATTAAAGGTTTTCCTATGGCTGCCAACTGTCCTTCAGGGTTTTTATTTTTTTAATTCCCAACAGGCACATTTATGGGGGGGGAAAAAAGCTTAATCTCAGTGCATTTATATGGAAAGAAGGCTAGCTGTTAATTAAATCCCCCAACCTCAGTGACAATTTCTTGATAGAGGAATATCTTTTAAATCTAGAAGGTGATACCTGGTTATGTAGTTTGACATCAAGAAGATTACATTTCACCTTGTAGCCTCCTACCGAGAGCAATAATCTCCTCCTAGCTAGAGCATCACTGCTAGAAAGGGATCTGCTCTTGATCTGAAGACAAAACTGTCACAACTTATTGCTTCCTTAGGAGTTCCCTTTGCTAATCACACTAACCTGTCCCTACTAGATTTAGGCTTATTTAGTGACCGGTGCTTTGCTTTTAGCGAAGATGTTTTTACAATGTTATCATGCTACTTCAGCCCTCTTTGACAAACCTTAATAAGTCTCCCTGCAAGACTTTTTCTCAGGGTCTCTGGGTTTTTTGCACCTCTTTCCTGCACCCTCTGCAGCTTTTTTTCCCACACATCTGTTTTAAAATCTGGATACCAGAATGGGATCAATCTCCCCAACACTCACCAAGAATGTACATAATAAAAAAGACACAGGCCACATTGCAGGAAAGCCGTCAGCGCACTGCAGTGACCAATATATAATATATCAACCTGAGCTGCAAAGATCTAAGCTTTATTTAGGATCTTTTATGAGCTGTTGCTACGGAAATGGACCTCCCGAAATAAAAGCTGATCACTGATGGTCTATATTCAGAAAATATTAGTGGAGCTGTTACAAATATATACTTAAATACAAAAGCTAAGGACAAGAATGGCAAAAATAAAGCCTTAGGGGAGGATATGACTAAATCTTGCTGGTTTTTGTCTATAAGCTGCTGTTTTATCAACTTGTTTCCAAATAGCGAACTCAAAAGTTATCAAAGGCCTTTTGGGATAGCTAGTTTTGTGCAGGTTTGGCTTGTGTCGATGTTTTGCATTTTGGTTTTGGCTCCTCTGATGGGTGGGAAGTCTGTTAGCATTTTTCCTGTATCTATTATTCATGAGATCTGCCAATTATTTGGCCAACCTAAAGCTTGGGCACTGCTGCGGGGTTACTGTTTAGTCTATTGAGGTATAACTCGGATCCGTCTTTCCTTTCCTTTCCACTGAATCTGGCCATCGTGGCCGGTTAAGCTGGCGGAACGGTAAACGACAACTATTACAAATGATCGCTGGTGGTTCCTCGGACACCCAGAGAGTTGAGTATATTGAATAGGGCAGGATGTTTCTGGCTGCTTGAAAATATTTCCATGACATGTCTTTGTAGGTAACTGACAAATATACTTAAAGAACCACTGCCCCATCCAACTAAGCTGAGCAAAGACTGTTAATATTTATTACATATTTCTCCCACCACAGTATTTCCCTTTCCATTTTTGTTACTGACAAAAATATTTTCATCTAAAAGTAGGAGAACATCTTTCCCTTTTCTAATCATCTGCTTTAGATCAAATTAGAGACTAAACTGAAAACAAGTAAGGGGAATAATTGTCTGTTTTTCATGGTGCTGGTCGTGTTGAGAGGTTGTCATATTCCTCCTGCAAACATCAGGTTTCTGACTCTGAATGGTGCGTTTGGGTTACTTCCATATCCATCTGTACCACATTTTGTTACTGGTCTCAAGGAAATAAAAGATCAAATCAACTACTGAATACAATCAATACAAGAACACACAAATGAAATGATTCGTCTCTACTTGGCCTGAAATTACCACTTCAGTGTTGAAGCAGACATAGAAAATCTATGTTACTCTTCAGGAGCTGGCCCAAAGCAGGAGGAATCAAAATAAAGTCTAGCACTTTTCTTAGCTATCCAAAATACACTAGAGACAAATAACCTGCAATTTTCACCTTCAGATTGTTTGTGAATGGTGGATTTGGCCTTTGCAAATGTTAGCAAAACTTCTAGCATGTACATGGAATAATTTGGCAAAGAAATTGGTCCTAACCATCATCAGAGTGGTGAGAAAACAAACACAAGTGGATTAACATAATTGCTTAATCAACAGCATTCAATGAAGGGACTGCAAGTGTGCTGAATTAATCATCTCATTGTGAGGTGCATTATAAGTAATGAACATAATGAGAACTTTGCACAGCTGGGAACTATTTTAATCCATTAACAAGCAAAATAAATAGGTCTAGAAAAACAACTTTTTTCTTTCCCCCCCCCTCTATAACTAGCCTCGATATTGAATTTTGCTGTTAATTTAGAGAAATTAGAGGAATCATCTTCCAAACCTTCTGCCTCCCCAACGGTGAATGACAATACCCTTCATAAGAATATATTCCCTCAGCAACGTTAATGGACTCTATATTTCACTGGTCATGGTAATATATTTAGTGAAATCAGTGGGCTTTGACTGGGAATGCTGCACAAAATAGTCATGTTGAGTTGACAGGAGACAGCCAAATCCTTTCATTAAGCATCATGATGTTGCTGAAGGTGAGGATCTATGGAGAGGTTTGAATATCATATTTTCTTCCCTCTATACCTGTTTTAGTCCAGTTAGAAGGTTGGTGGACTCTACCTTGACCCTCCTGAACAACAGATGAAGCTCAATCTTGAATGTTTCAGACATTGAGGTACTGTTTACATGGACTCTGACTCCTTGGAAAAGGTTAGATGGGGACAGGGAAAGCCCAAGGAAAAAAAAAACAACACAAAACTATTTCACATGCCTCAGGAGAAGACCATCATTTGCAAACAACATGAGTCTGATGCACTTTGCATGTGTCTCCAAATGGTGGTGTCAGCTTAGGTCCCACAAATACTCCTTTCACACCAGCTGTGACTGCTGATATCCTGCTAATTTGACTCAGACCAATGTGTGGGGAATTTATTGTACTGTTTTTTAAAGTCTGACGTCTTCAGAGGAAATATTTATCCACAGTCATCACTGACCTGTGATGGCTCAATCAATTGCAGACTGGCAAGAAAAACCAACTTACTCCAAGGATTTAGGAGACAAAGTGCTCCCTTCTGGCTATAACTAATACATCTCTGTTCCAGTCCTCAAGGGTCACTGTTGAACTATGCAACATCGCCCCCATTCCGGCTGGCCAATATTTCACTAGAGTACTTAGGTAATAGTGTAATAGCAAATATGTGGACATATATAATACTCTCAATTTTTTTCAAGCATGATTTTCTCCTTTCAGAGCATGAAAATGAAGACAAAACATATTGAAACAGGATAAAGCAAATAGTCATCAGCATGTTACGTGGTTTGGCAAACATAGCCAAGGGAAATGTCTTATCTGTAGACATCCTCCTCCAAATCCATTCTGTCTCCTCCGTGTGGTGTGTTAAATACTGCAAAAATCCCGAGCTGATCCTCACACAGCTGATAAGGAAAATGTCAGTGGTTTTTTTTCCCCTCCTTTCTGAAGTGGGATGTTCAGAAAGGGATGCTATCCGGTCCGGAAATGCTTGAGGGAAGTACTAATGCACAGAAGAAAACAGAATTACATCTTGATCACTGCACTGATTTTCATTGGGCTACTGAAATCAGGAAGGAGGAAAGGCTTTTTCCTTTGTTGGGAACAGTTGGCAAACAAAATCCCCAAATAACCAGAAGGCGAAAACAAATACTAACTCTTAATAAAAATCATAATTTTAGAGAAAATCTTTACAATATTTCTCCTATTAGATATATGTATCTAGAGGGTGTATCTTCTCAGAATGTATTTATGGCTATTATGATTAGTCTTAATGAAAATGTAGATAATAAAATAATCCAAATAATAAACTAGATTTTATAGTTTAACTGTTCCTCAGGTTAAGACAGGTCATTTTAAATAATTTTATCATTTTTGAAAGAACAAAGCTTTGTGACTGGTCTTTCTTGGATGTTCTGACTTTCTAAAATGGAAAAAAATATTTTGGCTTTTCATTCAGATCTTGGGTGCTATTAGTTGGTTAGAAGAGTGCAAAGCATTTTATCATGGCTGACAATCTCTGCTAAAGCAGCTTTAGGAAAAGGTTGTTATCAGCTTGGAAAGACTGATAAAATGTAATGCTACTACCGTAAAATTGTATTACAAGTAGGTTCTATGTTGGTAAAAAGCATAAAACAAAGAAATGAAGATGGTAGTTATGTAGATCTTTGCTTTGGAGGAAGACAAGCCGCTTTTGCACTCGAGAACAACGTTCTCTGTGCATGTGTTGCAGAGTCTTTCACGCCACCTGAAAAATGCTCCATGTACAATCCTTCCACTTACGCAGCCAGTGCACAGCACAGACACGTCTCCCGCCAGAGCCAGACCGTACAGATGACACCGGGTTGCACATGCAGCTGTATTAACGGTGGCAACTTGTTTGCTGTGTGCCAAATACAGGGTGTCTGTGTTAAGCATAGAACAGTCTCAAATTTTAAAAATCCTCTAAAAATGAGTTTCCCCTTGCTTTTGCAACCTCAGCACCTGAAACTCAAGTAACAAAAACTAGGTGTTAAATTTGGCATTTGAACAACACTTCCTACATTGCAGCCAACCCCGAGGCTTTAAAATTTGTTTTAATTTTACATTAGAACAAAACCCAAACTTGTAAAATATTCTCACAAAATAGAATGGTGTCAAACCATATGTTTTGGGATGGAAAGAGACAGGCTTTAAATGCCATATTTTATTTCTCTGTAAAGGCAAGGCCAGAATTTTTTCCCCGTAAAGATTTTAATCAAACTAGGATGTCTTCCCTGAATATTTAGAATTGGCAAAACAGAATATTTTGGTAAGAGGTCATTTAGTAAAATAGCATCTAATAATCTCCAGAAATTTATTCTAAAGATCATGGTGAAGTTAACATGTACAGTGATACGTGGACCTTACCACAATTAAAGCTATACTTGTGCCTCTTTCAGCAAGAAGCTTTTCTGTACAGAAATATTTGAGAATAGCGATTGTCTTAAAAGCTGCATGCCTGCTGAGCCTGGGCTAAAAGCATTTTACATAATTAAATCTTAATGCTCTTTTATTTAAACATAACAGGCAAAGAGAGGAAAAATGCCTGTAGAGAAGCTCTTGCGCTTTCTTCTGATGTGCAGCAGAGGACTGAAAGGTGGTCAGACCAGATTTTGGTGGTTTTTTTACATGTGGTACTCTCAGGTTAAATTCTCACCCGGAAAATAAATGGCAAAATGATCTCACCAGAGACATGCGAAAACTATAGTTATTGTAAAGGTAATAGATACTTGCCCAGGGTAAGGTGTTTAGTTGGTATTCATAAAAATCTAAGGCAAGAATACATCCAGTTCACAGAAGAGCTTGACCACTGATAGCAAGGATCTTAAATATTTTGATTTTGAAAAGAGGCCAACTAAGGTGCCTTGTTTGCAATGCAAAGGTCCGTTCTGTTCCATGAAAGGAAAATTCAAGGGAACTAAATGACAAATTTGGCATTTACTGTATCTTTTCTCCATTTTCAAAGGGCCTCAGAGTTGTACAGGAGCAATATTCAGGTATCACTTATGATGGGGAACAAGGTCTAAAAACCTGAAATCGGACTGTTTCTTTCAGTTGTTTCTTTTGCTCCCTCTCCAAGACCCAGCTGGCACCTCTGCAGCCACTAGGATACTTGGTGCAAACTATGCCAGAGAACCAAGTCAGCCCACAGAGTAATTGGGAAATACCAGGCTACCCTCAAAGTCTTATTTTAGTGTTCTGAAAGAGGTCTCAAAACTGCCTTGCTTCTGCGATGCCAAGCCATTGCACGTGCAGTGGCAGGTCAGTACAGTGCATCTGGAGGGTGCTGGACCATTTTCAAGCTCACTTGGTTTCTGTAAATGCTGGAGTACTGCTGCACATGACATCTTCACAGACCCAGTTAACTGGGGAACACCACAGTAATAATAGAAAACCTCTGCCAAGATATATTAATATATTCCTCACTGTCCTGCTTTAGTACTGTTTAACACTGATAATCTGGGTTTGAGACATTTATTAAACATGTATTTAGGGAACTACTACAGGGAAACTGCTTTCCAGTATCCCCACGCCCATTCTCAAGACTTGTCTCAGAGGCAGAAGTTACCTGAAAGTTAGTGGTGTTGGAGCACGTCGACAGAGAAGTGCTCTCTTTCCCTGCTATTTCTGATTTGAGCAAAGCCTGCTGAATCCAGGGTAGATCCTGCACTGTGGTGTGTATCAGCCAGAAAGGGAACTTCTTACCATGGCATGTTCCAATGGTAAACCTGTGTGCTCAGTGCCATACGTGCATCGGACAGATGTATTTATACTAGACAAACGATGCAGAGTTTCACTCGTCGCTGCCCTCTGCATGCTTCTTACATGAAGGCTTCTGCATGGCTGCACTCTCTTGTAAACCATCGTAATAAAAAGACTTGCCAGCCTCTCTTACCCCCTTCCCCCTGCCTTCTGCAGGCTCGTGGTGCTTTATCTCAATGCTGGGGCTGTGCCTGATGAGGCCTCTCAGAAGGCCCTTCGTTTCTGGCCCATGGTCATGTTGGTGAAAAACATGCCTCTCCCGAGCCTTTGAGCTGAGCTGAAGGCGGATATGAAGTCAACAAGTATAATATGAAAATAAATAAAAATCCAGTTCAAACAAACCACTTGCCTCAGTAAATAGCTTCTGGCCCCCTTTCAGGACTACCCAGCAAATCTTCTTAGTTATCTTGTTTCCAAACAGCTTGAAGGCCTAATCCTTCACATCTTACCTTGTTTTGGAGCACTTAATTCAGCTCACACAGAAATTACTCAGATATTATTCTGTATCGATGATTCATGATGGTTCTGCTGGAAAATGAAAGCTAAGGCGTCTAATCAATAAAATAATTTGGTCTCTTTGAACTAGTTCCAGGTCAATTTTTCTTGGCAGTTTTTTCACTTCCTGAATTATACTGACCAAAACCATGAATAATGATCTAAAATTACACAATATACATAAACCATCTGTTAGATAGAAACTGGAAGGGTGATGTCATCAGGCCACTTCTAATCTGAAGCTCGTATGTTGCCAGTGATGATGTCACAGGCTTGGCAACTCACTGGTTGAGTTGGTGAGGCATGAGTAGCAATGCAATTTTCTCCTAATTTCTACCAAAAGAATTCACTTGTGCTCAGTATCTGTAGAAGAAATGGAAGGACTGTGCACTCACATAATTTATCCTACCTGTGGGATGGTGGTGTTAATGGAACTGTAATTTGTGTTGAGCCAGCTCATCAACAAACTAGAGACAGACCAAAGTGTCTTTGGCTTTTGTGATGTTCTACCTTACAGGTTTAATCCTGATCTCTCGGGTCCTTAACAAGAGAGTTGTTTTTAACTAGCTAGCCTGGTTAGGTGTGTATCAGGCATGTCAGATGTGTATAGAAGCAGCTGCCAATTCCAGATGGTGTTCTGGATGCTCTGGTTTGATTCCAGTGAAAGCTCCATCAGACCTTGTACACTGGATTAAGTCCAGTCACACTGAGGATAACAGTAAAATTCCATATAATTTAAATGCAGTGAGCATTCTGGGTTTAAATTCTTTCCCCATCTCAGTGATAGTGTAAAAGAACAGGGTTAGCTGGAGCCAAAGCTTATCTGCCAGTGGTTTTTGACTGACAGTGTCCACTGGCAGCTGCAAGGGAGGATTAAGGACTTCCATAGGGAGCAAAACTGTGGAATAATTTGTCCATATAGAAGGGCACAGTCCTCTCTCTGCTGGAGACTGTATTAAAGGTAGAAGCACGAAGCTTGCTGTCCCCTTCAAATGTTAGCTGTTGTTACCACCTTGACATCTGTTTGAAATGATTGTTTCCTCTGGGTGTTCTTCCTTCCTGAACGGCAGAGCTCCTACCACCTAACAGTGCTCAGTCGAATGGCAGTGAAGAGAGACTGAGAAATTTTGTGTTTAATCTTTGCTCTCATTGAACCTAAAACCCAATCTCTTCGTGACTTCTAGGAGAGAATGTAAGCATGTTAATTTTTAGAACATAAGCAATTGTTAGCGATTGGTGTTTCACAAATTCTGCTAAGATGGTCTTTAAAAGATCTGAGTTTCATTTAAACATTGTATAAAATGTCACTTAATTTGTGCTTGTTTATCAGGATGTACAATTTAATTGCTCTAAGTGCTTGAAAATATATTTCTAGTTAGATGGAAATCCATAAACAATCAAGTTTCTTATTTTAACATTATTTTCTTTCTGCCTTTAGGGCTTCATAAGAAAATAAAATGTCAGTTTTTCTTTCTAAATGCAACAGTCCCATGCACACCACTTCTAAGGAAAGTTCAGTCACAGAATTCCAAAGTTCTGTTTTTAAAGCTAAAGCAGCTACTTCTGACTTAAATTCATATCAGCTCGTATACAATAAATTGTCCCACAAACTTGCTGGTTGCTACTGAAAAAATCTGAAAGGGCATTCAATGGGTTTAATATTGCTTTGAATGTAATAACATCAGATTTCAAATACAAATCCATGCACAATTCTGTGTACAACAGCTGAAATGAGATTTTGGAAATATCTCACTTTGCTATTTCTGTCCGTTATCTGCTCTGTCAAGATCATCTGTATTTCAGTCCTTTCAAGCACAAATTGCCAACAAGCTCTCTAATGATAAAAATACATTATAGTTTTATCAGTGACAAATATAAGGTTAATCAGTTTTATGTACAGATGGATTTTATGCCCTCCAAGATAGCCACTGTCACAACACCAGCTGTTTTTGCTGCCTTTTCAAAGCAGCAAGTAATAATTTCTGCAAGACGAGAATGTGCATCCAGACAGACGGCATGATTCTACAGCCCCAAAATGTACATTATAGATATCTTCAAACAGCAATGAATTACATTTGACTGTTACAGAGCCAGCCCCATTATTTCTTATTTTAAAGGGCAAGGAAGAATTAAAAAGGTCAATCCTGAAGCAGAAAGAAAAGTAGGGCTGTGCTTTCTTCCCTGAAGGAATCATGATTTGCAATTGCTTAGCAAACTCAGTAGTAAATTCACCATTTTCTGTGTACCTTGCTAAAGCCCAGAAGCATCTAACCTAAGAGCTTGCCACTGAATCAAGGCTTTTGTTAAAGTCCTGTTGATGGAAATCTGTGCTCCCACTGCCCCGGCTTACTAGATCTCCGTGGCAACCGCACAGTTGATGCCTGCCCAATATTTTCATTGGCAGTCCATCAAAGCTTTCAAGAATGTGCAAAGTTTGGGGCAAGAGAGGCAATCCGTGCTGCCTCCAGATACCAGGTCCCGTGTTGCTTTGTTACAGGAAGTCACCGGCTGTATTTGAGACAACGGCTTGGTCAGCAAGGGTTTTCTTTGCCTTCTCTTACAGTTGTTTACATGTATTCTTTGTAAAGAGGGTTTTCTTTTGTTTTGTTATTTACCTGAATACTGAAAAATTCTTGGAAAGGAAATCTCAGGTTTTCCCTTTAGAGCTCCCCAGAGCTTACAGTCCCTGATTTCCACCCAATTTCTATCAAAGGATCAGTACGGGGAAGCTCACTGATACATGTATCCCAGGGGATCACAATAGCAAACCCCATCAAGTACCTTTATAATTTAATGAAATTTTGACAAATGAAAGCAGCCATGTGTTTACAAAACAATTTTATCTGACATTCACACGTTCACATGTTGCTTTGGCTGAGATGAGAGATACACTGGAAGGATGCTTACAACAACCAAACTGTGTCAACAGTCTTGTGTTACATCTGCAATACCAGATCAGATTTGAAAAGAACCTTGACTAGGAAGGAAGCCCGGATTTGCTTTAAAGTCTGGCAAATTTGAAAGACCCGCTTTAACAGCAGTAGAATAATAAATACCTTTCAAGCATACTATATATTCAAGGGATGCTGTCAAGTTGATTTAGGCCCCAAATTTAGGTTTTCAAAAATGAAAGAAGAAAAGAAAAATTGGGGTTTTTTTACAATGTAAGATTGTTACTGTTATAAAATATTTAGACTCACATTCTACAACAGCTTTTCACAGACACAGTTAATATTATGTGTGTGAATAAACCCATTTTGTTCAGTGAGGTTATTCAGGTAGGTAAAGTTCAGATTTTTACATGTTTGGCCTTAACGTTTCAGGAGGAGCAGGAGCTAGTATTATCCTAGACAGTGGGTTACAAACCTAGTCATGGGAACGGATCAAACTGATGGATACTTCCGAATGCTACAGCTTGCGTGATGCTGCTATCCGCATCACCGGCACATCCTTCTGGGTGTTAAAATGCTGTACAGATAGGCAGCTATTGATTCATTAAAACAAACCCCTACCCTACCTGCAAAGCACTCCCCTAACAGAGCTCTTTTGACTGTGTTCCTCCTAGCAGAGACAGCATCAGACAGCATTATTACCTTCCTTTTTATTTTTTCCTTGCCAAAGAACTTTTGATTGTCTTGATTTCTGCCACCCAGAAAAATGGGAGAAAATGCTCATCTTAATTTCCCTTTTTGGAGGAGGGGAGAGAAATCTACATCTATAAATCTGTAGCCCATTCGGGACTTCAAATGCTTCACTTATCTGGTATTGTAAACTTGGAGCTGTAGAGTAATACTCACCAGACAAGTCATAAATCATGACTAAAGACAGGTGCAATAAATACCAGTGTCAAAAAGTTACAAAGTAAAATTATATTGTTTTGACAAGACGTCCAGATGCGTTGACAACAGAGCAAGTAAATGGTCTTTCTCTGAGAGTCTGTATTAGTGCAGAGGAGGCCAAGGAAGAAAAAAGAATCTAAAAGACCCAAGAAAAATAACCCAAAAGCTTAAAGGCTTATCATGAAAACTATGTAACTACTGCAAAACACCTACAAAGACATTCATTTTCTGCACAACTCTTCCTCTTCTTTCTCTAGCAATCTATCTCAATAGTGTGCGTCTCCTCCTATACATTTTTCTACTCTGCTTTGCCTTGCTGCTTTAGGTAAACAGTGATTGACAAAGAACTATTTCTCTCTTTTGCACTGCACAGTATGCACACATATTCTTTAATTCGGTATTCCTATCGTTGCCATAGCATTTGAGTAGCTTTAATATATTTAATGTCACTGCACCTCGTCACAAGACATGAGTTCTTTTACATACAAAAAGCTGGGACAGAAAATCATATCAGCTCGCTCTCCCTATTCAAGTATCTTTTTGAACAGAGTTGGGATTGCTCTTAATTTTTATGCTAATATGGGGCTTTCATGATTTCCTGAACTTAGGCCAGAAGGTTGAGCAACTTCCAGTTTCAAATTTTAAGTAATGTATCAAAGATCAGGGAGAGGTTAATATGGAAGGCATACCTTTTAAAACCCAACCAATTGCCCCAACCACGGGACCACACCTAATTCCTTGCTTGCATGCGATCCTGATGATGTTGGTAACAGATATGCCAGGATTGGGATCTTTTATTTTCTGTAACTTCCATGTCTTTGGTAGAACTCTCTTTTGCGATGTTTTCAACAGAGTGTTCTTGCTGAATTCTAGCAACAGTTTTGGAATTAACCTTGTGATATGCCTGGATTTTTTTGCTGCCTGGATTTTACTGTTAGATCCTGAGACTTCTGTTCTTGGAAAAGATGAGCACTGAGAAGTTCTTCCAATGTGCCATGTTAATTAGTGGAAATACTCTAGCGCTGCCTCGCCAAGAGTTGCCAGAGGTGTGTTATGTAGCTGAACTAACAGGGCCATCTCTGTACGGTGCTCCAGTGCTCAGCCCTCCTGAGAAGTTAGGTGCATTAAACCAGGTGGAGCCTTCTACCAGTACAGTTAAACTTTGCTTCATTCCCTGACCTCACATGTATACTCATTTACACAGTTTTCCCTGAGATAAATGTCAGTGGCAAAATCTTAATATTGAAAGCAAATCTTGCTATTTCTGCTCAGGTGAAACTTTCACAATGTTTACGAGAAATCTGGCCTACGCAAGGATGATGCTTTTGGCTCCCAGAGCCAGGTTGTACTGTAGATGGTGGTAGGACTGTTGAGGCTTGGGCCGCCAGGCCAGACATCAGCACCCTGTAAAACCAAGCCAATATGTTTCTGTTGAAAGGAATGTGCTACCATAAATGAAGGCACTTGAAGGTCAAAGGTCATTGTGAGTAATTAGCCCAGGCCATTAAAGGAAGAATAAAAATCATGTTTTACAAGCTGATAGAAAAGAAAGTTAAAAATATGCCTTAGAAAAAAAAGTCCAGCACCACATGGTTGATTGTGTGCATGCATGTGCACATGCGCGCATGAGTAAGGACATGCACGCCTATATTTTCTTTATGAAAGTCTGCTTCTGGCCCACTCTATGTATATGTGTATACCCCTCAGCTGAAATTCTGGGGAAAAAGTAAATTGTCCTGTGCTGTAGATAATATTTTAAAAGCTACCTTTAAATTGGTCAAGCCTTTTTATCATTGTATTATCTCCTTCCTCCATCTTAAAATCTGTTTGACATTGGGAAAATACACAAAGTTTGACAGCCAGGATAAAGTGAAGTCTGAATATATCCTTGGTAAATGTTGGCCATTTCAAAGCAGCTCTCGGGAGATCTGGAGGGATGCTGTGCTGTTAGAGTACAAACAACCCACCAAGGACAAGCATCCCACTGCCCACTAACCTGATGGATGAGTGACCCATTAAGGAGACTCTTGGGGCTGTACAGTTGCCCATTTTACTGAAATGAAATCAAATCTGTTTAAAGCTGTGTAGGCAATGCTACAGTTGCTAAATTGTATAAAATGGGAAGAGACTTTCAGCACAATTTAAAAATCCAGCCTATCTGTTGCAAGATGGTACTTCAGCTCCACCCCAGTGCCTACAAGTCGGTGTGTAGAAGAATGTAAACGCACTGTAGTGCAGCATTATTTTTGGTTTCTTCTTAGACATATTAGTAACTAAGGCAATTCCAAGAGATTCTTCAGGAGGTTCCCTGTGTTGGGCTTATATTTGCCTGCGTGCAGAGAAGGCAGGACATCCCAAGCAGTTTTGTTCTGGAGGACTCCAAGCACTGTGGAGAGCCCCAGCTTCACCACTGACAATTCCTGCCAACCGGAGTAAAAGTTTAAAAAAACATTTGATTCTCCAAGCCCTGTCACAAACGACTCCCTGAACAGTTGCACTGACAGCCTCAAAATAGTTATAACCAAAAAAAGCGAACAAGTTATCTAGAGTCATTTCAGGAACTAACTTAAAACAATTTACTTTTCATCCACTTCCACCCAATCCTATCCCAAATCAACTAATATCCACTACTTCCCTATCACTGATGCTGGATGTAGAGAGGGTCTCTCTGTGACAGGGGTCAGGGATAACACCTCTCGTTAATCAGCTCTAAGATGGTTTCCAGTTCTTCCTGAGACCTCACCGCTACAGAGGAGACCTGTCAGCAGCAATTACCATGAAGTTCTTTTAGAAGAAAAGGGACCTATTTGGTCTATTTGCCTCTCCAGTGTTCCCAGATCCTTCTTCAAAATGAAAAATGCCATTCGATAATCTAAAAGGACATGTCACTGTTACACCATCTATTTTAGCCAAGGGCTTTATTATCCCTTGGGTCTTTGGCACAGAGGCCTTGACGCAGTAACAGAAGATGGGATGCCGACATTGATATGCTGGTTGGGGATGGGGCAGTATGAATAGTGAATAAATAGGCATAGAGTTGGCTATATGCAGCCTTTCTCTGCAGCTCACGCTGTTAAATGCCTCTTTCACATGTTCAGAAGGAGCCTAGCAGTCCAGATTCTGATAGAGTGCTGTTTTCAATGTGCTCTGGTAAACTCTGTCTTGGACTGTTTCAATTTTATGTCTGGATAGAATTTTTTTTTTTTTCTTAATTTGGGATTCTGCCATGATCGGATATTGCTAGAACTGTGATTCCACTTTGAACAGATATGTTCTGTACTGGTTTGTCTTGGTTTGGATGTGGTGAAGTACTTTGTCTTTCTGACTCTTTGTTTTGTTTCTTCCCCACCTTTACCTCTAGTCCTCTTGGTGACCCCCATGTCCACGTTTCACCTTTAGCATAACTCTGCTCCCTTTTCCCTGGTAATGCTCGTAAACCCTTACTTATCCCACGCCTCTCTTAGAAGCTGCATCCTCAACTCTGCAATTCCCCACAGGACACTTAGACATTTGCTTTTAATCTGGACCCTGGGTTTATAATGCATTCTGTAAACATAATCATGAGGACTTTCATAAAGGAAAGCGCATGCATATCACAGCCATTTTTGCTGACACTTTTGACTCTGGGCTTGATCTTTGCCCAAGTTGCAAAATAAAAAGGGCAGAGGGCAGAGTTCAAAAGCGGCCATTTACCTCTTGGATTATTGAAAATAAAAAGCCAGCGGAAACCCTCCTGAGTAATTTGAGGAACATTCTCTCCCCCTCCTCCCCCAGGAAGGATGTCATTATATTGTTTTCTAAGGTTAGGTCTGTTTATAGAAATAAACACTTGAGTGAAAACAGGCATGAAATGCTAGAAAGCCAGCAAAGAAATCTAGATAGCATGTGATCTGAGCCAGCCACAGATACCAGCAACTAATGCCAAGCAACTACCTCAAGTTCAAGCACCTCCTCTCCTGGATGTTGTCAAGCAAAGCCTATTTTCGTACATATATTTTATTGGTGATTTCCCTACACAGTGATAGGGACATTTGCATGTGTCTTTGGAGGTACTCAATATGAAGCAAAATTAAAAGCAAAAAAGAATTAAAAATAAACTCAACAGATTTCTCTGTTACCACAAGGCCTTGAGCGCAGCACTGCAGCAGTAAGACAATTTGCATGTCCTCATTTGCTGACCTAGTTATTCAATGGAGATTTTAATGATCAAATATCAGTAATTAGTATTATCAGCTCCAATTCCAGGCATCCAAAGTTAAACTTTCAAAACTACAAGTATCCCAAGACTGCCAGTCACTCATAATAACAGCACATGCTGTAAAGATGAATCTATGCCACTGAACCACATTTCCCTGCAATCAAAGTTTGTGCTCCAAGCTTTTCCATGTGCATGCACTTCTATATCTTCATCTGTCTCCTTCACCTCTGGTTGGGAATAGCTGGGAGATCCTGGAACGCATTTCAGAGTCCTTCACTGTTCTTTAGATGGCATTTCAGCGTTTATTCCCTTCCCTTCACATCTCCAATTTTAAATTTTTTTTTTCACTACAACATTTCTTGCCCTCAGTCCCACTCACCCCAGTTCCATTCGCTTTCTTCTTATTGACCAATAAAGAGTTTACCTATTGCACTCTTTTCTTTTATTGCCTTTCCACGAGGGAAAGGGAGGAAATTTGTTTCTTCCTTTCTCCTCCTTCCTTTCCATCTAACTTTTTTCCCCTCTTTTGCATCTGTGAACTGCAGCCATCGGTTTGGATCTCTGGCAGTTTCCGTCACGTTGCAGTAGCGCTTTGCTCTTCTTATGCTGGTGTTTCTAGGTCTGGGTATCGTTCCCACCTCCCTTCCGGTCCAAATTTGGAAATAGAAATGTGTTGAATAATACTAGGTGGACAACAAAATAAAAAAGCCCCAAACCCTGGCATTATGTAGAAACTGAAGTGAGTGTGGGAGTCCATAAATCATTCTTCCTGCCACATCTGTTTTTATTTTGAAGTTTATCAGCCTGCTTAGTCGCAACAGGGATTTTTTGGGGTAGAGGGAGGAGGAGGAGGGATGGGTTGCAATATTAATCTCCCAATGTGACTTATAGAATATCAGAGAATAGAGGAAAGAAAGGCTTTTAGCTGGTTTCTGCTTTTCCTTCCTTAAGACTGGAGATAAAGATTGGCTGCACACCGTGAGCTTGGCTGAAAAGGGCAATTCATGCATCCCTTCTTATCAGTTCTCAGAAGGGAGAGCTGGAGTTCACCCTGCACACTGTACAGCGATAGTCCTGCTCCCACATGGGGAGGTTGGTGGGTGTGTGAAGATAAGACAAGCTTAAAACTGATACCTGTCCAGACAAAATGGACTTTTTTTCCCTCTCTCTGGTCTACAGGGAACATGTGTGGGCATCTTTAAAGACACTGGCAATGATAAGTTTTTGTCTGTTCTTCATGTCTAGAATCAAGTGGCAGTCGGGAGGAGAGGGAAGTCGGCACAGATATCCGGCTCTAATGAGCTTTACCCCTTTCCCAGAACTTTGAGCAAGTTGCAAGCTATAACCTCATAGCTCCCCTCCCTTCTGATAAAGATGATGTTTGCTTGACATCTTCTTCCATCTGTGACAGCAGAGGCTGATATACTTGCATCAGTTCTGCATTTTCAAGACCTGACAGATGATGTTCATATAGGATTTCTGCTTGTGTGGATGATGCACAGCACACAGATTGACTATCTTCTTTATTTTTCAAGGTCCCATATATTTTACAGTGGAAGTGAGTGCAAGCGCGCAGCATAGGAAACATTAGCAGAATGCTCTCTGCCACATGAAATCCTTTCTTTTGGAACTGGAATGCAGGCATTTCAGACACTTACAAATTCTGGTAAATTTGACTGGCTCCCTGCAAAGGCCAGAGAAATGAAAGGACAAAAATTAGGGAAGTAAGAATTTTTTTTTTTAATTCAATTGAAAAACATGACAGACACACAACCCTTTTCTTCTTTTTTTTTTTTCCTTCATAAAAGTACATATCAAAAGCTTGTTTTAGCCAGCTCTTGGCACCCTGACAAAATGTCAGGTATGGAGCTACCATATACTCTTAAAGATTGATCCAATTCCAAAGTGATATTAGTCAATATCTTTATCCATTTCTATGTCACAATATTTTCATTTTCTTTTATTCCTGTTAAAACCAGAAATGTCCATTTATTGTGATTTTAGACTAATGCTCAACTTTGAGCCCATTCTCCATCTTGAGTAGGTACAACCCTCTCGCTCTCCCAAACCCCATTTATTTATTCTATCATTTTGAACTCTCTTCCCTCTTTGGTTGCAAATGAGACGTGGATGTTAGGATTATTTAAATCCACATATGATGAGTCAAAACTGGTGTCTGAGGCTGTGCTTTACACAGCTAGCACTTACAATCAGGGGTCTGTAATACATTGGTAGCGTCATATGTAGAAACACTAGGACACTTATTCTCCCCTTAGTGTAAAAAGAAGGATTAGCAAAGGTATTGGAGTTACATCAGTGCAGAAGCAGTGTGAGAGGAGAATGCGTTTTGAGTACTGATGTGTGTTACAAATGTATATTATAGAAACACATGGATATCACCTACTTACGATGGTGCAAATGGGCTGGGTTCCCGTTACTGGACCTGTTAGTGAAGGGAAATATTTACCTTGAAAGAAAATCAATGATGCAAGACAGACGGTAGACGAGAATGATTTGGTTCAGGTGGAGACTGTGGGAGGAGACTCAGGCAGGAGCTACCCCTTATCAGCCCACCATTACACTTCAGCCCCAGCTCAGCGTTGTCCTAGTCTAAACAGAAAGCCACTTATACATATAATGTAATTTTTGGCCTGATTTATTTTTTTAACCTTTTTTTTTTCTAAATTTGTTTTTTTTTCCCCTCCAATTCTGTGTTCAGAGCTGAAATTCCACTAAGCTATGCCTGTCTATGGTGGACTGAAAGGGCTTCCTCTAAAGTGGCAGTAAACATGGTATGTCCTGTGCTTTCCTCCTCTTGATCAGGTCCCTGCCTTGAGAATCATCTGCAAAGTGTCTGGGTGAGGGTGACACAGATGTGTAACCACACCTTAGGAGACACTTGTACCCAGACGGGAGATTGCTGCAGCTGATTTTCATATTGCCTATTTTGCTTTGTCTTTTGTTCTTTTTATGACCAGTAAGGTCCATTGACCCGCTGGGAATTTTTTGCTGCCTTTGTGCAAAATGACAATCACGTAGTCATCACCATTCTGCTATGAGTAATTCCCAGGATTTATGTTTCAACTTTCTTCTGGTTTGGATTCACATCCTTACATGTGAATTTGGATGAAGGGGAAAATTCAGGCAAAATCGCCAAGTTTCATCTGTCAGCTTATTGTCATAAGGATTTTCCTACTTAGAAGGCTCTTCTTTGCAAAGCTGATTCCAGTTCCTTTAGGCTGCAAACCAATCTGCAAATCACAAGTGCGCAAGG
This sequence comes from Phalacrocorax carbo, assembly GCF_963921805.1. Lineage (NCBI taxonomy): Eukaryota > Metazoa > Chordata > Aves > Suliformes > Phalacrocoracidae > Phalacrocorax > Phalacrocorax carbo. Next base: position 7,543,238 of record NC_087528.1, read on the forward strand.
ATACCCGGCATTTGCTTGCAGATGAATGAGAAGAGATTTCAAGTGACATCTAGTATATCACACTTCTGCTTCAGGTCTGTAATTAAATGAACAAGAATGAAGTATGGAGGTTTTTTTTTTTTAAAAAAAAATGATTAACTTTTTTCAACCGAAACAGATTATATATCGAGCTGGAATTTCCGTGAAGATGCCAGGATTGTGGTTATTTTATCCAAATTAGTTTGTCCAACCCAAGCAGTTTATTAATGTTCTCTCTCTTGCTCTATGTTTTAGCTGCCTTTTAAAAATAAGGTAAAGCAAATCACTGAAATACAGTTTCCAAACTCCTGTTTATACAGACCATGTTGACTTAGCACTTGAATTGCTTGTCTCATTTAACTGATTCATGGTGCAAGAGGATGCTGCACTCTTGATTTGTAGCCCAATTGATATTTTGCTTGCCCTCAGGCTACCACAAATGCTGGGGCCTGGTTTCCATTGAGTGATTAGTCCTGACAGCTGCAGGAGACAATTACCTTGCCAGGCTCACATGAAATGCTTGTGTTGGACTGTTCTTTCCCCAAGGACTGAGCACTACCAAATCCTGTATGTGGGATTGGAAAGCTGACTCCCAGAAGATGAACTGTGAGATGTGTGTAACGATCAGAAAATTAAAGCTAAAACAGTAGTGAGCATGGAAATATCTGCTTGCTTTAAGGAAACCTCATGCACTAATTCTCTTTATTAGTAGTCAGTATAAATTTTTTCTCAATTTCATTTAATAATGAAAATCTGTTCCCAAAAATTATTCACTTCAGCTGCATCAGTACTAAATCCCTTCCGTATTATGTCTACAAGCAGTAACTGTCTTTTTTTCCCACTAGTCCTGTAGGAGCACCTTGACTTTTATAGTTCCATAATTTTCCTTTTCTGCTGTCAATCAGCCTACTTTTTCTGTTGCTTTAAATAATCAGCTGTCTTCAGCTTCCAAAGTCATTGGATTGGTTGGATGGGGTTTTTTTTTGAGATAACATTAACAAAGCATTTATAAAGACCTATTTACTGGAAACAGAGAAAATATATTCCTAACACACAGTATTATTTAAATTGCTAAACTTAAATTATTTAAATTGCTAGAAGAAAAATAAACATCATTTTGTTGAACAGGATGCTGAAGAGGGTGTGAATTTCTTAATGAAAATATCACAACAGCTTCTTTAGATAGTAAGAAGTTACTTTTAAGGAAAAAATGGTGTTCAAAGTCTGGCAGTGTGCGAAGCTAATCATCCATGAATAATCTAGGAAAATCATGAAGAAGACCAATGAACCCCGTTCTCAAGAGAGAATAAAAAAATCTTTGATGGGATCAACTGTACAGAACATCTACAGAAGAGCACTGCCTGGTTTTACCGGGGTCAGGGAATGATGATGCAAGAAAGGCTCAAGATGAGTAAGTCTGGAAAAGAGTCTTCAGGTCCCCAAAACTGATAGATGGCAGAAACTGGTATTTCCAGATCCTCACAAATTAATATGCACCCCCTGCTTCAGGCAAAACTCTTAGACAAAAGGCAGGTTTTGTCTCCATAATCCACTAAAACTTTAGGAGAATGTAAATGACAATGTAGAAGACCAGAATCTTTTCCTTTGGGTTTTGGTTGGTGGTTTTGGTTTTTTTTTTAATGTAGCTATATCCTTAAAGAACCATCCCCTAATCACCACCTTTTTTTACCATATAGGCTGGCTAGAGCTTTTGTAGCAGTAGTAGAAGAGGTAGGTTTATAGGGGGGGCCTACAGGCAAATATCTTAATTAGCTGTTACCAAAACCTCTGAGCCATATGGCCACCATAAAAAGGGGACTTTAATACACTGTTCCATTTTATGTCATCAGTTGCAAGCTATGGATTCACTCTCACCCCCAGTAACTCATGATTGTGCAGAAGAAAACCTCTGAAGTGAAAACATAGACCATCTGTTAGTGATACGGGTAAGCCATGTATTCTCCACATACATATATACATTTCCTGCATTGCATATGATTTCAAATATTTGCTCTTGGAACTGCAAGGTGTCCTACTGTCATAACAGTCAAGTTATTCATTAAGCTGTCAGCACCTTAGCGCATTGCTCCCACACAGGGTCCATTTCTGATTTTTCCATTCCCCCTTGGAGAACCCACTCACTCATCACCAAGTGCGGTTACTCTCATAACGGGTGCAACTGAGATCCTCATGTCAACATATGTAAACCAAATCTATACCTTTCTATTGCGACGGTTCCAACTCCCGAATTTCCTAGGGCACTAATGGATTTTGAGGCCCAGCTTGAATTTGCAAGAGTTTTGTTCATATCAATGTGATGCAGTTCTTGGCACAGACTTCTGAGTCGGTGCCGTGAAGTATTAAAAGCTGAGAAGTAGAGCAAACAAGTATCAACCAAAAGAAAACTATGATTGATTTCAAACCCCGGTGTTTTGAAATGAAGCTAAGCAGACAGTTTACAATAGCAAAGCCAAGGCACCAAAGCTGTACAGATCTTTGCGTAAAACCCAGCTATTGTGCTAAACCTGACCTATAGGCTGTCCACCTTCAGAAGAAAGGTAGGTTTTGTTTATTACAGCTCCAGTGGAATAAATGAAATATATCTGCTTCAAACAATGATAAACTTCTAAGGGATGCTTTATGCTTCTTTGTTTCTAAGTTCAAATATTTCTGTATATTTCTCATAAAACTTCTCAGAAGCCTGAAACTGAAAGCTGCCTCTTCACTAAGATAAAATATCATAACTCACTTTTTTTTTTGTAATTTGTCATGACTGGGGTTGACTGCACTGTGAATAGAGACTAGCTGCTACGTCATTCATTTCTCTGCATTAACCTATGGTTAGTTAGTAGGTTACAAATTGATTGCATTTTACTGCTTGAGCTTCAGAGGTACCTCTGCCATATCACATCATCATGTCATCTGCAGAAATCAGTGCTAAGCCTCATCAGAAAGCAGTGAATGGGACTAATCATAGGAAAGGATGATCAAAGTACTCCCAATAGATCACAAAAGGAAAGAGGCTTGACTGTTCGTACTGAATGAAGGGCAGTACTGCATTTGTGATCAAAGTTGTACCAAAACATCTTGTCTCTAGGTAGGGTCTCCCCTCTAGGTAGGGTCTCCCATACCTGTGGCCTTTTGAACAATATCCTTATCTTTCAGTCCTGAATAAACTAGTTTGTGCCCGTTTCCCACTGGTGAGTTCAGCACAATGCTGGATAAGGCACAGATATCGAAATAACTTCTTAGTATAATCCTATCATTGTGCCAGGGTTTACTCTGGCCTGTCTTTCTACTGCAAGGTGTTGCTGTCGGACTAGATGATCATTGTAGGTCCCTTTCACCTGAACTACTTTATTGTCTTCTATTCTACAAGTTTCAAATGTCCTGGAGCACAGACGATACCTACAGCTGACCCCGTTCAAATGAACAGAAACACTTAAATCCAGTAATGACAACGCAGCACTTCATCAGGGCCACAGCCTGTGCTACAGCAGCCTTGGGCTGCTCCATCTCGGCCCAGGCCCGCTCCACAGGCACCAACTGCCCTACCCTTTCTGCCTGCCTGCTGGGGCCCTGCCCCTGCCTGCCCCGGCCGCTCCCCCGCGCCCCGGCCCGGCCCGCGGGCGCTGCGGCCGGGCGCGGGCGGCGGTTCCAGCGCCGCCCTCCAGATGGCAGCGGTGGGCCGCTGCTGCCGCCGCCTCGGTCGCCTTTTCTGCCTCAGCGGCAGAGCCAGGTTTTACCTGGCGCTCACGTTTATATAAATAAATATTTTCGCTTAATTTCGAACGTTTTTCATCGATTTGAGGGAGGGAGGAAGGGAGGGAAGGAGAGAACCACGCTCCCGTCAGCGGGGAGCGCTGCTCCCGCGGGGCCAGCTGCCCTGAGGGAAGGGCGGCCATGAGGGCAGGGTGGCGGCAGCGGCCCTCCCGCGGCTGCCAGGCGGGGGCTGCGCGGGCCATGGCCGACCTCCTTCCCTCGCTGCGGGGAGCGAGGGGGGCCTCGGGTTTTACACAGGCACCTCTGTGGCGTCTGCACTGCTGGCCTGCGAGGGAGCCTGTAGGTCTTGGGCCTGCCCCGCTACAGCAACATGTACCAAATCGCTTTTCTTTCACTCTATTTCTGCTTTTAGCATAATGTGTGCCTGTATTTTACCATATGATGGGCAACAGGAGGTTGGTCACTGTGACATGAGATCTCTGTAGCACAGGGAATGCTGTTGGTGTCAGTGGAGGTAGCACAGCTCCTCTGGCTGCAGCCATCCCTCCCATCACAATCTGATCAACGCCGTGCTGGCTCCTAAACCTCCTTCCCTACATACCCGCCGTTAGGTTATTCTGGTAGACAGGCCAAGCTGCTCTGAAAAAGATGGGGCAACAGTTCGTGTATTCCATACAAAATTAGGCTCCTTTCCCCAGGAAGCAAAGCAGAATCCTGCCCTGAGCCCAGTCTCCCTATCAGCTCCTCTTACAGGAGGTAATGGATGGGCTGCCTGCGTGGTAACGCGAAGTCTTGGAAGAGGCTGAGCGGTGTGGAAGGCTTTACAGTGGCCTGTCTGCACCTGAGGCTGTTTCGCTCTCTGTGACTATTACTGCAGGATTCTTGTAGAAACAAACCGTATCACTCACTAGCAATCGGGTTGAAAAGAGACATAAATAAGGTCCATGCCCAGAGTTCACAGTGAAAGGCATTATATCTTTCGCCATAGTATAGGTGAACGTTTTTTTTTTTTCAGCTGCGCGTCAGTGTTCTCTCTGGCCTGTTTTTATTTCTTTCATCGCCATCAAATGCCTACTCCTAAAGCTCTACATGCTCACGCATTTTCAACCCGCTCTACAGGTTATAATTGAGAAGGGGTATGTTTGCTATGACAGGAACTCTCAGCTGGCTCATTAGACCCTTCAGCAGGTGGGGGAGCCCAGAGCAGTTCATCCATCTAAATACAGACGTTATTATGGCTGACCTTAGTTTGCAGTGCGAGTGACCTTCTGAAGGCTTTTAATAAATGTATCAGATGATTCCAAAAAGCAGTCCCACGCTGGGCAGCTAGATAAGAGCAATGTCATGTTAAACATTCCACAGGAGTTCGTCAAATGACATTTGATGAAATAAAATCTCAGAAAAATAGCTGATTTATTAATCCTGGCCGAGTGTTCATAACGGTGCAGTTCTGAGTACAATCAGCTTTAAAAGCTGGAGCTAGCACAAGTTTTGAATAATCATTTTCTAATTTTAGCTTCAACAAGGTATTCTGCTTCAAACTGCTGCTCAGTCTTGTGCCCCTGTTTGCGTGGTTCGCCTTTGCAGTGTGGATGGACATGTATGGTTGTCTTCACAGTGTTATCAATATACATACACAAAAGATAAAGGAAGAAAAAATCGTATCCAGTGACAGTGGCTTTGTTTTGTCTGGACAAAATTAGTCATCAGCATAGTGAAGAGTTATTGACCTTCCAGAAATAAAAAATAATCTTTTTCATAATTCCCATCTCCATTTTGTTTTCAGGTAACTAGACGCTTCTCTGATGTTTCGAGATGTTGAAATGGATGTTAAGTGAGGGGAGTTTTCAGAGCTTGTACCTAGGTTGCTTTCCAACCCAGTCTGCTCTGCCTGTGAGCACCAAAGCAACAAATAAACCAAACCAGCAAACTGAAATTACGTATTCCAATATCCACATCAGGGGAAAATATTTTCTGTTTTAAATAACATTTTAAAATTTGTATTGTTTGCATCCCTTTTGTCATTTCATTTTTATGCATCAAGATAAAAAATTTGGCTTTTTAACATTTTTTATCTTTCTGATTGACCCAGCTTTGCAAATAGTTTTGGGTGACCTAAACTGATATATTTTGGACAAAAGTTCTAAGTAATAATATTGGCTAGAGCCACTAGACATTCTTATATCATTAGGACTAAAGGTGGTAAGAGCAGAGACTTTTGTTTTCTTCTATGTCACTGGAATCAGCAACAAAGCCTTGTTTCAATAAAGAATTCTTCTCAGATTACAATTTTCACCCACTGAGATCAGTTACAATCTCATTGTTCTTGTGTGATTGTTAAAAGGTGACTCATCAAGAACTGGAAGTCACCAAGAATGATATTCCAGCCAGAGTGTATTTGGAAAATCTCATGTAACATGTTAATGATAACTGTAAGACACTTCAGGAAATACAGTCCTATTTCTTGGAAGTATCTGATTGTGCAAATCTTTGGTGGGATTAGTAATAGGTCTGTCTTACTGCTTTTGCATGTATTTGTTTTGTCTGAAGCCTTGATGATGTGCAGTACAGTTATTAGGTGTGAGTCCAGGACTTAAGGATTGCGTGTGTATGGCTTTTTAATTGCCCATCTCAACCACAAAGTAAGGCAGTGAGACAAATTACATTCTCATATAGCTCATCTGGTAGAAACCTGCTGTTTCATCATTGCAACAAGAAACACAAGTCAGTGTATGTTGGTCACATTAAAGAGGGGAAATTTGTTTCCTTGGGTTTTGTCCATCTTTGTTCAATGAAGTTGCTTTCTCCAGCAATCGCTGTATGGCCAGCACGCATCAAACAGCGAGAGCTACCCTCTGCAGAGGTCACTTCTTCCTTGCCTGCCAATGCAGCTTGCTCTGGCCACGGTGTGAGCCCCAGCTGACTGCAGAAGCAGGCTGTAAGGTACACAGTTCTGCATGTTATGGTCGGCTACTGCTACCCTGGAGAGAAAAGCCAAGTACTTTCTTACCTGAACTGTGAAACTTTGCTGTCAAACAAGATTTTTCCTCTACTCTGAGCAAAACAAGAAATATTAAACAGGTAGAAGTGGCCACCAAATAGAGTGGATTTCTTATCATTAAACAAGTAAAATAACAATGGTTTCTATAGTTTGCTTTCCTTTCCATTTCTTTATCTTGTTAGCCTCACACATGGTAAGAATGAAGCAGCAACCATCAGTGCATAAATTACAGAAACAGAAACAAGGCCGAGCCAACAGCTCTCAGCTTCATTACTCTTTTTCCTTTCAACAGCTCTATTAGTCCTATGTGTTGTAGTCATACAGACATACAGCGCATTTAGATTTAGGAAAACAGAATAAAAGACACACTGGTATCAGACCCTGTGGGCTCAGACAGTATCGTGGTTGTCTGCAAATGAAGCAGAGAGAGCAGTGCATCCATCTCTGCTACCTGTGTGGATGGATAACCCAACCATCACTGCTAGAGAACCTACTGTACCAGTTGTGATCATGTGCAGACCTCGATCTCCTTTAGTCTTGTCTGTAAATACTGTCCTGGCTAGATGAATGGATAAGTAGACAGACAAGGTAATACAAACACCACCCGGTGTAGATACTGTTTTCCTAGAAAGTAAATGTTTTCTTCTAGAACTTTCTGCAGAAAGTAATTGAGCTTGGTGAAAACGTTCTAATAAAACATATTTTGGTGAAAAATGCAGATTTTTAAAGATAACTGTAGATGATGTACTTACCTTGATTTTGATGAACTGTTCATTGATAGATATATATGTGTGTGCATGTCTATATAAGGAGTATTCAGAAAACTTCGTTTTGGTATTTGACAGTTAAATATTTTTACTTTTCTCCCTAACGTGACCTGTGCTTTTCAAAGTTGCCTGTAATTCTATTTAAGATATAACTAAGCAAGCCTGAATCAGAATGAAATGCTGGGCATTGTTTTACCCCAAGAAACATGTTTTGATGTATTGATTTGCATTAACATTGTTCTGTAATGATTTGATCCAAAAGGTCTATACTTGACTTGGCAGTAAAAGGAAAAAGTTGCTTATATAGCTCTACTGAGAAGTACTAATTACAGCTTCTGCCGGTCATGGTGCATGGTGTGTGGACATGTGAGTCATGTATACATCACCCCTTTTTCTTTTGAAGAAATGCAGTAGGAATTTTAACTGCAGAGATGAACATAAAGGACCCAAAGTTAATGGTTCACTTAGGAATAAATAGTTCCTCTTCTTGACACTCGCACACAGAGTGCCAGACCTCAGCTGGACTAAATCAGTAAATCATTAACTTTAATAGGGATTTGCCAGTTTACACCTACAGCGGATCTGGCTCACATATTTCAACGACAATTCTCCTCAGACATGGCCAACACATCAGGCATGGAGTCCTATCCACAGAATTCAATGGCTACACATCTGCTGTTCCACTTGGGACGCTGAAAATACACCCCTCTCCTCAAGACGGGACATAATGCAACTTTCCAATCATATATCAGATACATGAAAAAGCAGACTTTTGTGCCCATATAGCTACTGTATTTTTTTAATGAATCAAACAGGACTAGTGCTTAAACTGCTTACCACTAACTTTAATTTACAGCGTGTGGTAATATAGTGACAGTAATGTTGTCATCATTCTCTCTCTTCCTCTGTGGCATCAAGCCCAGACTTTCACATTCTCATTTTTAGGACAGTGTCAAACTGAGTTTTACCCCCACCCACTCAACCCCCTGATGAAATGATATGTTATTAGAAAACAAATAAATAAATAAAAGACCTCACTGATAGCTCCAGAATCTGCTGGTTTTTCTCTTCTGCATTAATGTGCTTTTCATCCAGGGAACAGAATGAAAATGCATTTTCTACGGTAGTAACTGGCATGTTCTAAATGGTGTCAGAATTCAAGAACATGACAAGCAAAATACAGCTGGACTGGAGGGCTCCACCACACATATAGTAGGAAATATTGCATTCCCATGCTGTTTTCATGCATGCAAACGATCAGCCACATTACAAACCCTTAAAAACATTGTGAGAAAACTTGACATTTCCCAGATGGGCGGCTTATTTGAGACTAGCCCATCTGACTCTCCTTTCTCCAAGGGAATTTAACCCCTTGGAGCTCCTATGGGGAAGCTACGTTTCCTTGTCATTCTCCTGAAAGCCTAATAAAATGGCGCTGGTTTGGCAGGGTTGTTAAGTCCAGGTTGACACCCAAATCTTTGTGCAAAGTGTGGTCAAGGATGCACCGGCGCCTCACACTCCTTGGTTTTATGGAGAGCAGCTTGTGCCAAGCTACAATCTGCACAAACCGCAGTACAGGCTGTAATGAGACCAAAATCAGCAATTGCTAGTCAGTCTCCACCACGTGTAATGCTAACAAGCATCATGGCCTTGCAGGTTTTAAACTGTTCTCCATGTGTCAGGACCTCCTGAGCTTAAACTCAATATGTTTCCAATAACTCTGTGAAAAACGCATAAGCTTGCTTTAGCTTCAGGACAGATAATTTGGGGAACAAACCCGCCATCTAGATGTTTTTAGCATAGGCAGTAGAATTAGATCTTTCCAATTTCTAATGCACCACCCTGAGCAAATCTGATCGGAATGTAACCAGTGTCGAATACTGTGCAGGAGGTTTCATATTTGGTAGATCTCTTAAAGCCCTTAAATGTGTTATTCAAAATGCAGTCCTTGCTGCTGTCCTTGATTTTGTAGTAATCCTTCCGTAATCAAGCCATCCTGTAGTTCTACTGACATTTTTTTAAGACTGACAATATTTTAAGGTAGACAAAATTTTGCTCACTGTTAACTGGCTGAAAAAAATAGCCTTTACTTTTCCGTGACAGACTGTATTCAACAAGGCAACTAACCCAAAAGCACAAAAGCAAGTCTTTTGAAAATCAGAGAAACAGCACAAGGGCATCCCACTGCTAAACAACTGAATAATGTCTGACTCAGAGGTTCTAACGCAAAAGGCAATGTCTACTCTCAGTATAAAGATGGTCTACCATCTAATAACCCATATGATGTAAATCATAGATTTAACTGTTACTGTGTCTGCTCTCTTTGTCTTTCTTTCTTCCCTCTTGATCTCTTCCCTTTTGCTCCCCCCAAACCCTTTATCAAAAATAACTTCTGGAAGGAAAAATAAACACTGGAAGACACTCAGCTGTTTTGGCAACCATGTGTGCAAGAAGGGCCTTTTCCCCCTGCTCTGTTCCTCCAGACTGAAAGGAGCTGGAGCTCCAGTTTGAAGGCAGACAAGCAGCCTGTGAAACTTCAGCCAGTTTTCATCACAGCTGGCCATGCCTGTGTGATTTCAGACAAAAGACTTCCGTCTTTATCTGGCGCTTATTGAGACATCTCATTCAGCTAGAGATAAAAGGGAAAAGATGTGCTTTGAAATTGAACCATTAGGGCGTCAAAGAAATCAGCATGCAAATGCCACACGCAAATGAATTCAAGATGAAGCCTGAGGATCAAATCTCGGTGCCAACAGGAGTTTGCCTGCACAGGGACCCAGCAAAGCCATTGTAAAGACCTCAGGGGAGTTTGGCCCTATGTTTGTCAAGGGAAGGAGGTGAAAGTTGGATGTGAAAGCAATCTTAAAAATAAATTACAGTGGGATAGATTGTTTCAGAGAAGTCACCCTGGTTTGCCAAAGGCTGGGTAGGTTATTCACCAGAATGGCTCTTCAATGATCCATGGAGAATTTCCTTCTGATTTCCGACCTTGCAAATTCTCGTAGACCTTAATGTGCCTCTCCCTGCGTGTTTCTCGCTTTTCCCACTGTGTGTACTGGTGCAGTGCTGGCATGCCACGCACGGACCTGGGGTGTTATAAGTAGGGCTCTATGTCAGGCCTAAGGGTCTGAGATAGCTTACCTTCAAGTGTTTGGTACCCTGTTTCAAAAAGTGAATATATTTTTCTCACTGTCTATAAAAGGATGGTATTAGCCAAAACCTGAAAGATCTCTGACGTAACAAGCTAAGTATATTTTAAAGGGTGTGTGACATGGCTCCCAGTAGAAGAGAATCAGGATTCAGCTGAAATAACTGTAAAAGAGAGTCTTTGTTGTGGATACCAAAGGTAGACAGACTCTGAGGTTTGCTAGCTCATTCAGCAATTTATCACAGGGTCACACTAACTCCTGGCTTCTCCCGTGTCGTCCAGGCTGTGATTGCTGACCAGGCACATCAGTGACCATTTCTAGATCTGTAATTACCTGTAGAGACTAAGTAATGGTTAGCAAAGAATTTGGGGCTAACTTAAAAATCTCTGCTTGCCCACAGCCGATGGGTAGATGTGGTGAACAGAAGTATTTCAATAGGGACTTTATTCTGATTACATTTGCCATTTTTGTCCTTCAGCTGAGACACGTATCATTGGCCTTTTAAGTGAAGAATGGAGCATTTGAGCTTTCCATCAGGAGAAATGTTCCACTGCATGATAGCTTTCCACCCACTGAGAACACTACCGCTTAATAATGTGCAAATCTCTAGTTAAAGAATTACAGAGATTAGTCTGAAGCCCGACACTCATCCTCCAGGAGGGAACCTCACCAAAATGCTGTTGACAAAGGGAAACTTTGTTAAGTGTGTTTAGTTCAGCCCTGCTATTGCAAGGATCCCTAAGCTGCTTTGTTTTATGAGACTTAGGGCAAAGGATTTTCTTAAAGCAAAGGGCAAAGGATTTTCTTAAAAAACATATTCCTTCTGTAAGGGTGCATAGTCTTACGGGATCTAGGGATTAGGTGTTCATTTCCTATACAAAAGCTTCATAATTGTCTAAAGGATGCCTGGATATTAACCAACCTCCAAGTAAAATATCAAGTACAGTGCCTGAAAAAAAAAAAAATCACTTAATGTTAGCTGTGCTGGGGGTTACGTACCGATAAGCTATGAAACATGGGTTTCTCTCCATGGAAATTGTAAAAGACAAAAGAGTTACAAGACCTGGAGAAAAAACAGCAGTGTGCAGAAGATATTATGGAGGGAAGCTATGATTTGATGAATATGAGCCTGCAAGAAAGTCCGTCTGGGAAAGTTCCTGCTGGATATGCATCCTGTCCCCAACATCTCCCGTGATGTACCTGGGCTTTTACAATTCCCAGGATTAACCGCGCACATCAGTCCAGAGTGATGTTGCATCACAGAGAGGACGGCTGGGGAGCACATCAAAAGGAACGATGTGGATAGTTGGTGGGGATTGACATTTCTAGAACAATGACTCTCAGAAGGCACCATGAGAAGATGAAGTTTCATGCTGAACTAATTTGAAATGAAATGTATTTGGCTAGCTCAATAGGCAAGAATTTGGGGGAATTATTTTCATAAAAGAGCATATCTTCCATGCTGAAAACCTGACCTACATAATCTGCTGCTCCTTTGAAATGGCTCCAATGCATTGATGAAACAAAAAGGCACAATGCAGAAAGAAGATAATCCATAATATGTCACCAGGGTAGGATTATTCCTGATCCCTACATGCCAATTTAATCTGATGGTGTCCATTAACAAATGAAAACTGCTAAAACATTTTGTGTCTGTCACTACAAGGAGTTTGGGAGCGATCTTGAACCATCTATTAGTTAACTCTCTGCTCAAGCAACAAACATATTTTAAATCTCAGTTGCCCTTTATACCATTGTATCTACGGCTATCCAAGATGATGAAGACTATTCAACGAGGTCATCCTCCAACATGAGATTAGCTTTTTCCTGAGCGATACTTGATATGTCAACATGAGGTTTGCCTCACAGGAGCATTCCTGATTTACGTGCAGCCACTGTTTTATGCAATTGTATCTCCCATATCTCAATTTGGGAACATGCTAGCTTAGCACAAAAGCAGCTGTTCTACATTTATTGCTTTCTCCAAATGCTTTCTCAAGGCAAGCTCTAGCTCTTTTATTGGGGACCTCAACCCTGCAGGAGCTTTCCCAAAGCCATATCTCTCTGATCTGATTTTCTGTTACTTCTCCTCCTGAAGAATCAGTTGTTGCTCCTAAATAAAATGTGTCCTATATTCCGGAGTGAAAATAATTTGGGTTGAACAGTTGAGGTCCCCAAAATTCTTACAAGTTCACAGAAAAAAACCCTTCAACCTTCAGGTACAGATGTATAAACAACTGGTTTCAGAATATCTTTCATCTAAGCAACAAGGACAATTTGTGCGCAGAAAAAAGATTTGCGCTACATCCTGGTGTTCATCTTGTCTACATCAGTTCTTACAATGACGAGCATTGTTATAATGGAATGTGGTAATAATTATGTTATTGTTATTGTGGCTGTAATAACATGTTAAAATTACACTTTTATTGTGGTAATTATTCCCTTACCCTCTCAGCAAGTGAGACTTCTAATTTTTCCTCCCCTTGGCCTTCTAGTAATTTTCCCACTTTCGACTGGGAGATCTGCTGGGCACCACGGTACCTTTACAGCCCATGTCCCTACCTTACGTGAGATGTCAGTTCAATACCTCTTGTCATCTTAGCTACGTGTGCAGGGCAGGGCATGCTGAGCAGTCTTTAGTGTAGTAGAGTATCTGAGATTTTCGGACAGCATAGTAAGGAATGTGCATTTCTTCAGTGTTCCTTTGCTATTGAAATGAGTTTTGCCATTCTCACTATTTAAAGGCATTAAATATCCATTGCTTAAACATTGCAACAGTTCTACTACCTTCGCACACAGGTTCAGTAAACCGTAAAGAGTGAGAGCAATGACTGACAGCTTCACATGTAGCCTCTGACCAAAAAAAAGTTTAAACTTTTGAAAATAGCCTTGTTCTCATTTTTTTTTAAAACTCTTTCTGTCTCTTTTTTCCTAATAAACCTTTCACGGGGATTGCCTCTTTGTAAAGTGTATAGTCTGAAGTTAGTTTTGGGTGGCTACTCCCTCTATACGAGAGATTCTCGTGACCATATGTAGCATCTGTGCTTGACTGCACTTTCACACAAACCGTCACCAGCAGGGTATGGTATGGGATGCTTGTTGCTGTTGATTGATTTTGTACGAGAATGGTCTACATAGCGTGTTTCTAGAGTATTCTGTGGGGCTTTTCTAATCTTACCCTACATCAAATAATATTACTCTATAAGGTGCGACTATGTGACTGGAGTGAGTCTGATATCACGTGTTACTCCACAGGGAATATTTAATTCCCAGGGAATGTGTTCCAGAGGGGTAAAGGATAAAAAATGGGTTATTTCGGACATCCCTATGTGAGAGGTGCAGCACTTTTCTACTGACTTCAATTCTCCTGGCAGACTTGGCACCTCAGATCTTTCCTGGTGCAACTGGACTAATTTTTATAAAGTTAAAGGTGAAAACTAATGGGTCTGGTTTGATCTTAATGCTGATGTGACTGACTTTCTGTGAGCTGAAATTCCTATCACTGAAATCTGAATTGGACTCGGTATTTTGAGCTGGGGTGGCTGCAGATTTATAAGATACTGCTATGAGTGAAAGTGAAAGAAAAAATAGGATTTTCTTGGCTTCTCTATTATTGATATTGAATGTTATTGGTACAGGTGATAAAAAAGATAATAAGATGTCTTTTTTACAAAACACCTTCGAAATACTGATCCAGTACACTGGGGCGTTATGGAGAATGAACTACGGAGACAATCCTGCCACTGCCCTGGGAAATAAACGGGTTGACTCATAGAGCTTTCTGCCTTTAATTACTATGAATCCACTGATTAAGCCCAGGAGCTCTCCTCTTAATCCTGAATTACTCATTTTGACCCTCACAGAGTTTATATGCCTGAGCCATGACACCGTCACCCCAGAAATCCCGTGCTGTTCATTGGAGAGGCAGTCGCCACTGGGTGAAACAGAAACCAGCAGGTACTTTAGCAGGGCGACCTCCGTGTACATGCAAGCATCCGTCAAGGCAGCCTTTCCTTAATTGAGTTGCTTACATTCCACGCTCAGTTACTGTCTGCTGACTTGCAAAAGAACAAAGGAACAGCTACTTCCTATTAAGGAAGGTAATAACTTAATTAAAACCAAGTTCTACGCACTGCAGGATCTAGTTTGTCATCAAGAGGCCTTCCTTGCCTATCCCTATAGTTTTTGATAATCTATGCCAGATATTTAATCACTGGATACCCCAGTATAAAGCTTCTAGCCTCCATAACCATCAGAAAGCTTGTCAAAATAAATTTTAACTTCTGACCGTAGTAGAAGACCAACTAGAAGGTATTAACAGAATCAGATCTGTCAATCAGAGCTTGGGCTCACCGTTTATATTATTAATTCCAACTCTGGTGGCATGGTCTTGGGATAACAACCATCCTAAGCTGCACTGGTCCAAAAAACACAAACCAAGAGTGGAATATATTTCGTGCCGAGGTGACGTTACTGAGTGTCCAGAGAAACTTTTTTTTTCTTTTTGTCTTTGAAAGGTGATGTTTTATTAGATTATTCCCATTGCCAAAAGACACAGCTACTGTCTGGCTTCATTTGCTGACTGATTTTTCTAATGTAAAGATTTATTCCACACACAAAAGCAACCTAGTAAGAAAAAGCACATAAATTGTTGTTTGTTTGTTTGTGCAAATTTCATCCTAATTAATGCAGCATGTTAGAATGAAGACTGTGAATAGTCTTTCGTGGGATATAAAATGAAACTGGCCTCACAAACTGAAATCTATCTTGGAGACTATGAGTTGGAGGTATTATTACAATGCAAACCAGTGGGAAAGATTCCAGAGAGAAAGAGGAGAAGTGTGTTAATTGAGAACAATAACATGCCGAAGACCTCCAGAAGCTGGTGGCCTTAATAAAATAAGACAATGCTATGTTGTTGCATAACCTGAACTTCAAATTCAATTTCAGTTATAGTGGAGTAGAAGTGATGCAGAGCTAGGTTTCTTTTTCTCTCTTCGTTTATAAGGCCATCTGAATAGAGAAGGTTTCAAGGGTCATGTTGAACTGGGCTTGAACTATATTTCCCTGTCCCATATTAATCACCTGATCATGGAATAAATTTCAAGGATATTAAGCACACAGAAAGTGATATTGACAATCAAAGTAACTAATATTGGTGGCGTAAGTTTCCATTCCATCTTATCGTGGCTTGCTTTCTTGCCCTATGTGGTTCTGCCACTGTTGTGACTTAAAGCGCTGCCTAGAGGGGTAATAAGAGAATGGACTCTTGGCAATGAGTTGGTTTTGAAGAGTCCAAGATTTTATAGTTTGTTTTAATCCCCTGGTTTTCTTCATCACTGTGAACAAAACTAGTCTGAACTCACCTGGAGGGGTGCCGGAATTCCCCTTACCCAGACTGTCCTCCCTGGTCACCTCTAGGGTAAAGTCCCGAAGGTGAGCTGGATACACAAGCCTTGTACAGTCAGACAGTGTCTTTTCGACCCCCATGTGGGAGGTTTTGCTTTGTTGTTGTCAATAAAAGAAATAGGAGCAAGAAGCTGCCTTGAAATCCATGAGCAAATTCATGAGTCAATTTGAGTTTGAAGACATATGACAGATATGTGGGTGTCTTCAGCTCAAGGTGCCTGAGGACATTTCATGGCAGTGATTCCTTATATGCCCAGAATTCTTTGGCAAGTTTTGTCTGTATTATTTTTTTTGTATTTTTCTGTGTGAATCACCTTCCCACTGATTTCCCACCATTTATTTTGATGCAGTCTTCCAAATAGGCATTTGGGTTCTCTTTGCTGGATAAAAATGCTTCAGTTTGAAGAAGGTGGGAGAATGCAATATACTAGTAAAGATTCTGAATATTCTAATTTGAAGCTTACAGATGAAGCCATAATTTTCATCAAGAGCCCTTGACCGGGTTGGTATTCAGCAGTCAGCACCTTTAACCTCCTTGGAGAATGGCCGTTCATACCACCTATGAATCTGCCTTAATTTTTGATAATGCCGGTGTGAATAGGACCACAATATAAATCCAGTCATCTTTATCTCCTCTTATTTAAGCAAATAAATGGAGATTAGAAAGTACATACAAGCTTTAGGACTGTCTAAAACACTCAAGATCCTAGGTTATTCTGGAACATTGTGTGAACAACTGAAAACCAGTGATTCTTTCCCTTCCTCCTCTTTGTCTGGGCAATATGAATTCAACTTCACGAGTCATGAACTTGTACAACCTTTACTGAGCTGTGTATGTGTTTCAAAGCCATTGTGCGGGACAAACTACAATATCTATTATAGTTTTCCCCTTCTGCCTCTACAGCTCTGCAGCATCCAGCAATGGGGTGTGTGCCTGCATGGGGTATGCATTACTGGGCTGTATTTACGCATATCAAAAGCAGCTAGTCTCTCAATCATTCATTGAAAGTTCCAGTTGGCTTAGAGTCTTCCTGAAAAAATATGTTTATTTTGTCTTCTTGACTTACTTTTCCTCGTGTCTGAGTATTGTGCCTCCAGGAAGAAAAGCTTAAATTGCTGAAGTAGGGCTTTTTTCAAAGCCTGCCAAGAATAAAGTGGCTTAATAAGAAAGCACACAGATTTTACTTTCTTAGAGAAAAAAAAAATAGAAAAGAAAAGAAATAAGTCATTTAGAATTAGACTGGAAACTTCTTTAGATGCAGTGGATATTTTCTAAAAGTGTAAAGATAGGAGCATTTTGGGAAGTAATATGGAGCTAACTAGCCATGAAACTTGGAAAGGACTAGGACCCTGCCAACCAAATTTGATCTCTAAACACACGCTGCTTTATGCTGGTGGAAATTATGTAATGGCAAGTCAACAACAATAGATCCATAGAGTCATGTAGCTGGGCTGCCATGAAGCACCTCTGTCGCAGCGGGGGGTGTTTGCCTTGGGCCACACCAGTGGCTGTCCATTTTGCAATAGCATGACTGTCACCACGTCCCTGCCGTATCGATCTGGGCGAGACAACCACCTTGAAAGACTGGTTCATTCGGGAAACAGAAATGCCAAAGCCGCTCTCACAGCATGTGTTGCAATCTACTTTCCTTTAGGTTTTGGATGTAAAATCAGTGGCGGCCTGGCCCCCTGACATTTCCGTTCCTGGCTGCCTTAGCCTGTGGTGTCACTGTCAATACCAGGGTTAAGCTGAGATCACATTTGCCCATTCGCAGCTTGACCACCAAAGTAGATGACACTTCCATTTCTGCGGTGGCTAAGAGAGACTGCCAACCAGTGATTATTTTGCTTATTTTGTCTGAGCAATATTTGTACAACAAACACTATCGGCAATCGTCCTGACTCATGTTGGTAGCTGCAGAACCTATGCAATTTCTGGTCCCTCCTCCAGCAAGGGTTGTAATGCTGGGAGGGAAATGCATCCTACTGGGAAGGACAGAGTTCTTGCAGCTGCTATTCATCAGGGAAAAGTGAATCCAGGCTTAAAAGTCCAGTCAGGTCCTCGAGATTTAAAGCTGCCTGGAAATAAGCACCACCCAGGCTGAGATGTTGCAGCACTGCCATTTTCTTAGGCTCACTGGTAAAATGTTGAGTAGCTAAGGTTTGAGGGCAACTCATATTTTTTTCTTCTATCAGGCCGCCTCTGTTATTGAGAAAACCAAGATTCGTTTTCACAAGTGCAAGCTTACGGAGAGAAACCTAAGAAAAGTAAAAAAACCCAATATATTATATTAGGTATGAACAACTGGAAGTTTTATGCCTTGTCTTGCAGAAGGCACCAGCAAGAAGACATTGTGTCCTCAGTCAGTGCCAAATCATCAGTGCAGTATTGACTCAATGGGCTAGATGCCACCTCTTGAGTCACTTAGCATCACTTCTCGATACACCTGGTCTTTAATTTATTTTTGGAGGTTTCCAGTCTAAGTACAAATAAACATACCCAGCCCATCATAGACCACAGCCTTAGGTGGGGCAGCTGCAGATTTCTTAAAGATAATGCAATGCTGGGAAGAGACATACAGCAGTGAAAAAAATCCTAAGGCAAATATTTCTGAATAATTGGAAGAAGTAAATCCTGAAATAAGTATATGTTATTTTTGATCAGTTGATTAAGGGTGTTTAACATTCAGTACTGTTTGTTTATATTCACTGGCCACAGAGATGAAATGAATGCACTTGCTGCCTGACAACATGACCACAATGCTTATTCAATCTTCTGGTATTTGTCGGTTCAGAACTCACTTGCCATGACTAGGTATTATCATAAATTCAGCTACTGCAATGTTTTCAGAAATATTCACAAATAAGATATAAATGCTATTGAAACACCACCATCGGCTTTGTTGCTATTTACCAGTACGTGGAGATCTCAGACGGGACACTGCTGGGCGAAACACAGAATCAAAGGTGGACCCTGCCTCAGATACTTTTTGACCTGACCGAATAAATCGAATATTCACAAAGACACATTTTGCAGAAATTGTCCAGGACTTCAAAATTACTCGCAACTCAGATGTAACGAGGATGCTGTGTCGGTGCTGAGGACGAGGCGAGTCCCCTCAGGGATGCATTGCCAAATCTATCAAATTCCGGGTTGGTTGCTCAGCACTGCCTGTTATTTTCAGCTGGTCCCACAATACAGTGAACTCGCTGGCTGTTCGTTTACTCCTCTGAGTGGCTTTAATCCACCTATGAACTGATCCTGTCCCCCTCAAATTAAAGAAAAATCTTGTGTGCTCCTCGGTGACCTCTGGACTAGACACACGAGCAGGTATCCTGCTGACAGTAGATGGGACCACACGCCCAAGCCAACATTTTCAGTGGTATGTGCAGGATTAGGCTCATGAATCCTAATTTATTTGGATTCTACCCTATCGGTTTTATTCAGGGTCTGCTGAAATTAATTGTATTGCGTACAGATTTCAGAAGCTGAACCTTTGAGTAGAGGAAGGTATTCAGGACTCCCATGTCCTGATTAAGCTTATTTTAGATTCAGCAACTGAACAGATTTTTAAAACCTCTCATTCCACACCAGCAAAGTCACCTGTTTTCAAAAAGACACTCACTGGAAAATGTGGGCAGTCAGATTTCTTTGCGGTTCAGCCACTCCTATATTTGAAACACTGCTCTGTAAAAAAACTTGAGGCTTCTTAGACCTGGAAAGTGCAATTTGTCATAATCTCACCCCTTTTTGAAGAACTATCATTTTCTCTGAGTCTCTTATTTTATTGACCTTTCTGTACCTTATATTAAATCAATCTCTGCCCATTTCTTTCACATGATGACTCCTGCCTCTTGTCCCTCTTTTGCCGGTCTTTGTTTTAAAAATTGCTTGAGCTGATCCATATACAAAGCTAAAACTCAGCATAGGATGGGGCAAAGAATCTGGTTGATATTTCAGAAATGTCTTGTGGTTAATAAGTTCTGCTTGAGCTACATAATTCCTGCACTGGCAGCTTTCATTACTTTTCATGTGGAAATTTCTTCATTGCTTTGCAAAGTAGATGCCTGTCTGGTTGTTATTCAGACACAAAGTCTACCCTTTGAGAACAAGGCAAATTGTTGAAAAATAAAACAAAACAAAATAAATAAAATAAAATAAAATAAAATAAAATAAAATAAAATAAAATAAAATAAAATAAAATAAAATAAAATAAAATAAAATAAAATAAAATAATATGCAATACAATACAATAAAATAAAAACCCTGGTATATTCTTTTCTGTAAATTTAGCTGCCGCTATGACCCTTGTTTAATGCCCCTTCTTATTTTATATAAAATAAATATCTTGAGATAGGGAGACTTGTATGTTCAAGACATGGTTTCAGGGACACCAGCCAGGTTTCTGCTTCTGACCGTGTCATTTCGTAGCGAGTACAATGCACTCTGTGGTTACAGGCTGGAAAACGACATCAAGTTTTCAACTCATTAAAAAAAAAAAAAAAAGAAAAAGAAAAAAAGACCTACTATAAAAAATGGATTCCTGGAACGCAAACATCAAGCAGAAGTCCAAGGAAAAACCCCAACCTACGTCAGGCCTAATATTTATCAGGAACCTGACACCAATGTGGTCATTTTTTGCTTGTTTACTGTTGAAATGAAGTTTATTCAAATTTGTAATCTACAAACTTTCCTTTAGGCTCCTGAGCTGAAAAGGGCACGTTGGGTTTGGATGGAGTGGGTTGAAGGAGGAGAAAAAGAGATGAAAGCAAAGGGAGGAGGCAAGGAATAAAACCTGACATGCCAAAAATGTAAGGTACATAAACTAAAGTCCTTTGCTGGTCATGTCTCCGTTTCACAGTGGTGTGAATGCTCAGTATTTTAAAATGAGACAAAAATTAAATTAGGTAGATTTTGCCATTCTTTTCCCCTCAGAGGAAATGCTCAGGAAAACTTTTCAGAGAATCAGGGATTACAAACATAGTCTGTCACCCAAGCAGAAAGAGTTAATTATGTGCGTTATCCAGAGGTCTAGAAATTATTCCTAAACCCTTCTAGAAAACAGCTGCAGCTCATTTCAGATTTCGGCGTGTATCAGTAAAAAGTACAGAAACAACCACGGTACATTTGAGGAATACAGCTGCTCCATTTCTCTGATACACCAAATATGTAATCTTTGCTCCTGTATCTGTCACCCGCTGTGCACTGCTCAGTGAAATTCAGTGTTGTGGCTTTCGCCTTGCTGGCCTCTTCCAACTCAGTATGATTTATTTCTTTATTGGTTTATCCAGATCACAGACTGGTATCAATGGCAACATTTACGTTTAAGATCCACCACGAACATGAAAGACATCTTCAGATAAGAGCTTTATGGGGGTGTTCAGAATCTGGTAGAGATGCCCTTGCCATCAAGACTGTCTTTCAAGTCTTGGCGAGGAACATAGGACGGTCATGACTAAAATGAGTGATCTCCTTTTAGCAAGAACCTTTCATAATATGCACTACTTGCCTGCAACCCTCTCCCAGGTGAATTTTCTACAAAATGTCTTGAAGCATCTGACTGCATGAATAGAGCGCAATAATACAACCGTAAAGGAGAGGGGGGTTTATTTATTTATAAATAAATAAGGTGGAATAATTCTTATTTTTAAAAATTAAGTACACAGCACAGTGGTGCATTGGAAAAAGTTTTTTCCTTTGAAGAAACTGAAGTACAGAGTAAAGTCTCTCCTTTCCATTAGCTGCTTGCCTGAGATACAACCCAAATGCAAAGACGGGCAGTAATATGATACATTAAAATTATGCTCTCTGGCTTGAGTTGTCCTTAGAAAATGATTGATCTACTTTCTCATATGAATTCATTTCAAGGGGCATCTCACCTTGATGTGTGTACTAAGATAACTCACCGAGGAGCTACAGAAAAAGGATCATACAGAAATTGTTAAACATTTGCAAACCACTCTAACGAGACCTAATTTACTCCGTTCTAAGCTTTGATTAATTTTTTTTTATTCTAATGGCTCCCAGCTAAAATCTGTGTCTCAACCAAAGCTGAAATGATAAATAGCTTCTAGTTACCACCATCAGGACAAATTTATAGCTGCCCACATTACTTGGCAAAGGTAAAGGATTTGAAAAAGATTTTAAAAATTAGGAAAAGGCAGTAGATGGAGTAAAGGCTCCGCTGGGAAAAAGAAGTTGAGATATCAAGGTCCATATTGTATGAGACTGCCAACTAAGAGTGAGACAGAAAACCACTGAGTACTGCTGTTATCTCATTTTCACGAGCAGAGAGATCTTCTCCCTTTTAATCTCACACGGTTTCTTCCAAAATTAATTTGCTTTCCTAGCTTTGAAGAGGTTGGTTCCCAAGTCCTGAGCAAAACATCCACGCAAGCAAAGAAAACCCTGACTTTTTAGCTTTGGAGCTTACATTGTACACAAATGGCCTTCTTCCAAGCAGCAAATCTCTCAGCACAAAGTACAGCTTTTCTAACAGCCAGCAAGAAGTGTAACTGCTATCTCCCTCAGTATTTATTACACAATTGGCTGATTTAGGTTTAAAGAATGGGAAAACATAAAGCTCTATGGCAAGTTAAGCACAGGTTCCTAGTCTGAAAAGTGTGAGCTGTGCACAGTTGAGTAGTGAAAAGGCAGTGGCATGGAGAGGTCAGATGTGTGGGACACATCACAGTTTTGTTTACAAATTGGAAATAAACACATTTTTCACTCTTCTCTATTAAACTGTACTGCTCTCGGAAGCAATCATAGCCACTCTACCACCTTAAATAGGTATGTATAATTTATTAATCATCCTGTCTTGTCCAGGGACATGAAATGGTTATGTAGAGATAATGAGGAAAATATTATAATCAAGTCTTTGTGGCCATTTATTTGAGCAAGAACGAGGACTTCTCTCCATCATTATTCTATACACCTTGTTCACTTTTTGGGAACATTGGCATGAGTGAGAGGAACATGTTGTGAAACTAAGCAAATACTTACATAGGAATATTCCCGTACCATGTGTATTTACATAAATATTCATTTGAGAAGTATTTAATGGCCGCTTTGACAGGCTATGTGCTGAAGTGAGCTGAAATAATACCCTGTAACTTGGTAACCAGTTGCCCAGAGTAAATTTGGATCTAATTTATTTAGCAAAAATGAAGCTGCGAGATGCAGAGACCTATGCTATGAGGACCCCCTGGTCATGTGCCAGTGGGGTGAAGAAAGAGAGGAATTATGCTTCCTCAGGAGAGCCACGGGGACCAGAGCACTTCTGCAGGCAGGGAAATGCCAGGCTGACAGAACCTCTCAGTCCTCAGCCTGGATATTCAGGCTGTGTGCTTGGGGCAAGATGTGGCCCCAGAGTGCATGCAGTACACACATACAGTACGCAGGGTGAATGTGTGTGAAATGTTTCAATTACCTCTAAAATAATGTTTAACATGTTCCAGACATACTGCATTAAGCAAATACCCAAGCAGTATTTGAAGCATATTCTGTTTTTCATTTTAATAGATTGTAAATGTATTAAACACATGTTAAGAATATATTTCATATACTGCATTTGTAAAATATTATCAAATTTATATAGGCGGAAACCACAGAGCCACCACAGGATCGGCCCGAGAGCAATACCATTTCATAAGTTAACCTTTTAGCACCACTCTATCAGAAGGGCAGAATGGAGGTTTTTATTTGATTTACTTTGATTTCGTTTGATTTCATTTCATTTTTAAAGAAGAGCCTCTAGGTGGAAACCCAACCTGTCATTAACCCTTTCAGGTGTAATCTTGGTGCTGTATATAAGGTTTATACCTCAGTCATCTGAAGGAGAGGCTCTTGAGTTACCTGCTTTTGGGCAGAGAGAGGTGCTGAATGTCAGAGCTGAAAAATTGCCTCTGTGGCCATATGATGAGATGTCTGCTCCGCGTTTTAAGTACTCCCTCAAATCATTTGATAGTGTTAAATATCTCCATTAAAAGGGAACACCAGTAGATGTTTTAAAGCTGAAAACCATTATCAGGAACTCAGAATTCAACTCAGCTTCTTTTCCTCTGTCTCTTGAAAACTGTTTGAGCAAACCGGAGTTGGGTCTTGTATTTTGTCCAGCCAGGGAGAATGGTTTGGGTTTGAAGTATTCTGAGTGCGGATACCCTGGGTTTCTCTGAAAGCAGAATCTAGAGCTACATCTGTTCCTTGGAAATTATTCCCATCTCCTTGCTGAGCTCAGCCAAAATGCTGGAAGTCAACACTGAACATGAAGCAGAGCTTCGTGTCTGTGAGACAACTTGACTTAAAACTACAGGAATTAATCACATGTACCCATAAAGTACCACTCGTTCTTGAAATGTATAGGAATCCAACACATTTCAAGACTCCGTTGCCTGTAATGCAGGAATAATTTCAGTAGCTGGCTGCTACTTTAGATTCTTCTCTTTTTATGTGGATAAAAAAAGCAAAGCCAGTCCAGACCCAGTTTGCTAGTGAGAACTGAGACTTCCAAATTTCACACTTTGCACTGTGTTGAATGGGAATCCCACAGCTTTAGGTGTCTGGGGCCCCGATGTACCAGACCTGCTCGCCACTCAAATCGCTCACTTTGCCTCTCTGCTCCTCTTAGTTTGAGAGCATGGACAGCAGCTTGAGGACAGAAAATTGTCACTTCCAAAACTGGACTGAAATTATTGTTTTGCTTAGAGGAACTCTAGAAAAAGCCACTGATGGGTGAGGCAGAGGAAAGTGATTCTTCGTAACACAGCAGAATTTATCATTGTGCCAGTTGTCTGATACATCAGCCCAGGAACGCAGCACAAAACCAGCTTTCTAAGCATCCTGGAATAATGAGATATATCATAAAGTTTATAGTCGATGCGTGGGCCCTATGTCTTCAACTTTTTCTAGAGCCTCCACTAGTTTATAATAAAATTTATTAATGCAAATTTATTTTCAGCTAGAAAGCAGATTTTTACTAAGTGTTTTCATCTCAATAAAGTATTAAAAAGCAAACATAATAGATTAATGAGGTACAATTTTTTACATTGCAGTTTGTGTCAGGCTCTGCAGTCTGTAGTTGGGAACTTTAATAAGTAGTTGCTTTTCCCAGTGTGCTAAGCTGACAGCTGCTGCTTTTGGTGCTTGAGTTCAGCGAGAGGCTGGAGGTTTCACCACCGCTCTCTCTCCGCTAGCACAGTTTCTCAGCTGCAGGAGAGATGCTGTGTTCATATAAGGCCAGGAGCTGAGTAATAACCGTCTGTAGGTGGCCAGCCCTACATGGGATCAGGGTCCATCACTGTGTGAGGAAGAGGCAGGGCTGTGGGAAGGTTTTGCTCAGTGCTGTTCATCTCCGAGTCCACAAGCAGGGAGGAGGTTGTCCTCGCTACGGCAGGACACCAAGGAGCAGCGCAGCCTGCCTGGCTTCTCTGCGTCCTCCCTCTCTCCCCTCTCCCAGTGCAGCCTGCTGGGACTTGACTCCCCGGCAAAGACTTCGAGCAGGTTCACAACAGATTTATTTTTACTTTTTTTTTCTTTTCAGCTGTGGAAAATGAGGCACGGGTGCTATTTTTTCACCTTCATTTTGAGCATTTTTAGCTAACAGTAGGACTCTCTCAGACTGGAAATTCTTACCTCATTGACCAGTCCAGTACATGAAGGCATTCGTCAGCTTCACAGGACTGTGCAATGCTGTCCTTGCCTTGCCTAGGAGTTTTCAGAGAGCTTCTTGCAGGGTTGGTGCATGCAGGAATTGGGACTTCTATCAGTCTGAGAGCACTGTGCTATGGTAGCACACAGCATGATACCAGAATCCCACCTAGGTGCTGGTCTCCTCCAGGAAAATGAATTGCAAAGCTTTCGAAGCCAGTGCACAGGTGTAGAAGAAGATCTTTTAGAACAAGATGAGACCTTGGCATTATTACACGCTACCATTGTAACTCTATACTATATTAACACTATAAAGTATATTGCCATTGACCTGTGGATATTCAGTTTCCATAGGTCTACTGCAGTTCAAGAGATACATTACAGCTCTGAGTATATAAGATCAGACACATTATGAAGGTCCCCATAAGAGTTATGACAGATGTGTCATAGTAACTTAACTATACTCTGAAAAAATATTAACTCTGAAGTGTGTTGGTTTTTATAGGCTTATTTCACACCATTATCCACTTAACTATCCAATAACGTACCAGGTATGTCCAACAAGCGGCAGGAGATATTTGCTGTGCTTTGACTTCCCAATTATTTTGAATGGATGTTCAAGATGAAATAACAGTCAGACATTCTGAAAAAAAACACTCAAATATTCACCAACACTGTAAAAGGATTCCCTTCCTCTCACTTTTAATAATGTAGGTTTTACCTTATCACATTTGATGAACTTTTGCTGTATTAGTTCTCAGATGTGCAAATTTAAAGATTGAAAGGAACACATTTCCCCCTTTGCCATATAAAATGTGGGGTTCTGTTGGTTTAAAATGTTTGCTTTTCAGGCAGGAGAAAAATCTTAATAAGCAATGCAGTCAAAATTTCAGCCTGAAACTGCCACCTTGCATTGCCTCTGATTTGGGTTTGTCCTTCCAAGCAGCTACTGTATGACCTAGTGAAGAAACAACTTCTGGAAGTGATTTTTCCCATACGATAGCATTTTCCTTTTCAGTAAATGTGCAGAATAACTCAGGGAAAGTGAGCGATCTCAGGCTGCTTTCTCAATGTAAAAATCAGACTGTCTTTCTTAACCAACAGATTCTCCAGGAATTCAGCTAACTATTCAGGTTTTCTTGTTTTGGCCAATTCAAAAGCCACTAATGTGGATTCAGTAAAATCGCATTAATACGTTTGCAGGACAGAGAGAAGTATAAAGTCGCCGCCCTGTCTTCCTTGCTTTTATTAAATGTGTGCATATAAATATTAAATATGTTAAAGATTTTGGAGGCACACAGGTTGGAGGGAGCAAAATCAGACGCTGTCCTAATGAGAGCAGGACAGATACCTGACTAGAGTCATATAGAACTGAAGAGAACATTATATTTACTTACCTGATCATACACAATCATATTTTTGGAAGCAAAACACTGTAAGTTCATCATGCTGGGTTTTTTTTTTTTTTTTCACATTAGTTGCCCTTGAATTCAATAGGTATTAGATGCCAAAATATTTTTTTATTCTGACCTTTAATGTCTAAAAGCAAAAGCTAAGGGGATTTTTTTTTTTTCTGGTCAAAATGGAAACATGTATTTGATAGCAAAAGAAACATTGTATATCTTATTTTTTCCCCTTTATCAGATAACTGCTATTGCCATAAGGTTCACACTGTCACATAATTTCCAAGAGACCTGCACACATGGCTTTGATAGAGTTACACCAGCAACGAATTTAACCTAAGAGTCTTTCTGTACAGCCGTGAAATATGTGATAAGACACAGGGTTTGAGAGCAATCACCTTAAACACGCTCAGATGGATACATTTGTATTTTCCAGCTCTGGTGGAAGTCACACTGAGTCCTGCTAAGTGAGATTTGCTGAAGCAACTCATTGTCCTTTTGTGACGTGAAGAGATAAACTTGAATTGGGAATTAATATGCGCTATCCACATCTGTCTTCTGCAAATCCTGCTCAGCTTCATGCATTCAGAACAAATTCTAGGCAAGAGGCCACCGGGAAATTGTCCAGTTCTCTGTACCCCGTGCCCAGCTCTGTCAGACTGGCTGCAGAATAATTTATTTCATACCGTTCCTCCGGCCAAGGAAAACATATTTGCGCCTTGTGGCAGGGAAGCTCTGCAATGAAGGCACTGTGTTGCAAATTATACACCCTAGGGGTTGACCTTAGCTCGTGTGCCTTCTGACCTGTAGGAAACTCCATGCAAGGAGACAGGGGCAAATAAGAAATGCACTTTATTGGTCCTTATGCCTTCAGAAATCAATTTATAACCAATGGAGTGTGTTAACTTTCTCTTCACTTCATAAAAGAGCGTGATGAATTGATTTTGTTACATATTTATTTACAACTGTACGCAAGGTAAAATTTGTTTCTAAAAGGCTGAAGAAAGGACCCTTCAAAATGAAATATCAAGATGTTGTTTTATGTCTCTAAGTGAATCTGGGCTGGGGGAGGGGGGAAATGGCTGTGTAGCCATATCCAAACTTAATTTCCTTATGTTTTCTCTGGAACATATTTGTTAAAGGTATATGGGAATACTTTTTCATTGAAAACAAACCCCCAACAAACCCCGTTCCTCATTCCTGTACCCCAGAAATAGTTTACACTGAAGGAGCTGAATGCAATGCTTTACCTCAATCATACCGTGCCGCTGTGGAAAATTTTGTCACTGGAACCTAATTTGGCGCAAAACCGTGACAACTTAGAAGTCAGTGAGAGTGTTGCCATCGAATTCAGTGGGACCAGGATCTCACCTTTCAGTTCCTCCTTTCAGTTGCTCTCCTTTTGCTCGCGCATTCCCAGTGAGTCTGGAGCTAACAGCACACTTTCTAGGCTGGATCTTTTATTTTTCTGAGATATCGAGGTGGTGATGAGTGTCTGTCGCTGCAGTGGGTACAGCTGGCTGGAAAGACCTTTCTGCTCTGGAGCAATAGCAGTGGCTGTGACAGGAGTTATCTTTATTGTTGGACCGAGGGATGAGATTCTGCTAACATGAAGATTATCCGAACATGAAGGATTCCTTTCTGAATTGTAACTTCCTTCCAAACTTTCACATGATTTTAACGCCAAATAGTTCAGAGGAGCCAAAAGTTTCATCTCTCATCTCACTCTGAGACTGTCATGCAAAACCAGGCTGATTTTTAAATCTTTTAGAAGCCCTACCACCCCAAAGCTTCAAGATTTTCTACTCTACAGATTTCGCCAGAAACCTGTTTCAAGGCTTCTCAGCTATTCTTTTTATCAGCTGCTGGGGACATTATCAGAGGTGCCCAGTCCAGCAGACATTTCTCTTTATGAATGTAGTAAAACAGAGCTTTAGCTGGTGTAAGTCAAGACGTTTTCTGCTGAATCCCAACATCTGGCATGTTAGCATTCTTCACAGAAATAGACAGCACAGGCACTACTCACATGAAGAAAGTTACGTGTGTGTTTGCAGGACCTCATTCCTAACGATCTGAGACACCATATTATTAAAAAATAGTGCAAATTATGCCTTCAGTTACTCTAGTGCCAATGTGATATAACTCCTCTGACAACTCATTGTATTTACTTTGGCTTTCTACTAGGCCAAGTTCAGTGAAATCACTGGAGTTTCTCTAGATTTACAATGGCATAACAAAAATTGAGAATCTGGATGTGGAGAACCCATGGTCAGCTGAAGACATAATAGTTCTCAAGAACTGCTGTGCTCACCCTCCGTGACAGGCTGCCGTATGAAAGTTATATGCACAGCAATTTGAGTGCATGTATATTCTAATTGGAAATGAAAATGTTGTAGTGAAATGAAATAGTCTAGTGTAGACATTAATGTTATGAGATCTTTCAGCCTTTGGCTGAATTCCAGGTATTAAATTCCTCTGCCCCTTCTGATAGAAATCCAGAGGCTCTTTCTTGATACAGTGAATTTAATTTCAGTTTTTTACTCTGCACGGAGGGGACTCAAGCTCTGTGTTTCGCTGTCCTCAGGACTACACCATTTTTGAATTGTGTCCTCTTTCCACCACGTAGTTCCTCTGACCCATCCCGTTCCTTTTTTCTAAGCTTGGAGGCAGGAGGGCGTCCCAAGAGCAAGGCTGTGAGCCTGGCTGGAGCGAGGGAGCTCTGCTGTTGGCTTTACAGGCTGGGTCATGCCACAGGGTGGGGGTATGGATCTGTAAACGAGGGAAAATACATTCCTGAGAGACTCCCATACACCATGTCCTATAAGGAACCAGCAGCATGTCCAGCCTGTGGGACTCGGAAACCACAACCTAGGGAGTCACTAAAGAGCTCTTTTAAGAAAAATGGGAGGGACGTTGCTTTGAAATGTTGCACAGCGGTTTCCTACCTGAGGAAATGTGTGAAAGACTCGGCTCAGCTCCCACAAGGACTTAGCCCTGTTATCAAGTATATTTGGTTTCAGTCAACTTGCAAGAAAACAACATTTAAATTCCTTGCTTTATTTAGTGGCTTCTGCTCAACTCCAGCTCCATGCAGCTCAACAGAAGGGCTGAAGAGGAAGGCAGCATGTTAAGTCTCCTCTTGAATTTCTCTATTTCAGCAGCGTTTCAGTGTGTATCTAGTTAAATCTTTCAGAAGCACATCTACTTGTTGCAGGACAGGTACAAAGGATGCAAGTCTACCCGTGCTGCTGTGTGTATGTGGGTCTGTAGGAACTCCATCTCCTAAGCAGACTCTATATGTGAACTCCTTGCTGCATCCCAAGCTATGCCTTTTGGACTGAAATATTATGGAACCATAATGGAAACAGAAGGATTCCTCCCGCTTATACCCTTCTTTGTCTGTCACTTTCCTGATGCTCAGTTAGACGCAACCGTCATAAAGAAATTGGCTGAAACTGGGGCTCAGAAGAAAGGGAGGTTTTGTGCGTAGGTGTGGGTATGTGGAAGTAGGTAGAAAGGGTCGCCTACCTACATTTTTAATAGTTTCTTTATGAGTGTGATACAGGTATTTTCCTATAATAAAACAGTAATGTTCCCAACCAGCAAGTGCTGTTCTTGGCATCTCATTTTATTCCAATTTGCTTTTCTTGCAACTGTGGGCAAGATTCATGAACGGGCCATGCCTAACAGGTAGGTAAGAGAAGGCACTATTTTTTATACAAATAAATGTCATTCCTAAATTATCTACTTTTAGAGTACACCATATGGTTCTAGCCTATCCATGCCTCTCCCCACCTTCTAATTGGCAGCTGCCGTGAAATACAGAAAGGTGATTAGTGACTTGTTCCACTGAATCTGCAGCTAACCTACTGCCAAAATCAAAGACAAATATCAATAAGTACAACTGATTTAGAAGTTTCCTTCAAAATGAATAAACCCCTGAAAATTATGGGTTTAGTTTTTAACAATAAATGATGAGGGTTAATGTTTCCCAACAATTTCTCAATAAGTGGCTGAAGATTTCCCATGTTTTTCAGAGAGTAAGCTTTCATCCTATTTCAGAAATTTCCTTAGAGAAAACAGACGATACAATCCATGGAATAGGAAAAGACCTATGAGTTGGAAGTCAGGGAATAGAAATGTACCATATTCTGCTGTTTACCTCCAGCTGACCTCAGTAATCTCATGCAATTTTGCCGTCCCTGTGTACGTCTGTAAAAATCATGATCATCCTACTCACTTCCACAAACCATGTAGGAAAACATCTGTAAAGGAAATCCAGCTGGGTCTGTACAGAGCAATGCAGTGTCCTGGAGAGATACCCGAGTGAGCTCTGTGCTCCGTGTATGTATCTTCAGTTTTGTTATTTAATTAGAGTCTTTTATATTCATTAATTATATTCTCCATTTATGCCCTCTTGTCAGCTAGTCCATTTCTGGTGAGGCTTTTAATATTCCTACGGAGACCAGGACATGTAGTTCAAATACCAGTCTAGGTTCTAAAACTCATCCTTAATTAGAGATTAATTCTGAATTGGTTATTTCTGTTAGCAACTGAGTTAGGCCAGGTTTTATTTCGTTTCTAAATGAATGGCAACATTTAGAACTGAGTGCAAAGCAAGACATACCTCATCAAAATGATGTGTATGCTTTCTTATCATAGTAATAAGTCTGACTAATGAACAAAATGACGTGAGATAAAAACCAGAAATTACTCAAGAGTCACTGTCAAACTTCACCTCAAGAAGTTAAGAAGGAAACGTTCTTTCATTAAGATAGTTTCAGCGGGGAAAAAAAAAAGTATCATTTAGTGAAATTTGAGCTTTGAGGCTTGTTCAGGCTGTTTGCAGATAGCTGCTGATGAGCAAGCGTTTGCTGCTCTCAGTAACCTATGGCGATTATATTACCTGGGCGAAAAGCTGCTGCTTTACCTGTTTGCAAGCACCTCATTTGAACCTTCCACTGCTACATCCTGCCTTAAAAGAAAAATAGGAGGACTGTTCCTCGCTCATCTGGTTCTAAAGCTTTGGAAAAAACTGTGTATCGGTGCTGGATAACACTTCAACCTTCTGTTTTTTCTGCCACAGGCTCAAAACCACTTTACAAATTAAAATCATATTGTGAAAGAAGGGATCAAATCTCACATTTCAGAATGCAAGGAAAGGGCCTCTGGCTGTAAGTCAAAGGTTGAGGGACATCCCGGCTCCCCTTACTTTGGAGGAAGCTTGGTCCTCAAGGGACACTTTTTCAGGTGCGCGCTTTCTCTGCAGCAGATCTGTGTCTTGGCGTACCTCACTCAAAGCTGTTTGTGCCTTGAATCTGATCTGCAAACCTCAGTGTTAACTCTGGAGATAATACTGAACACAGCTTGTTTATCTGGCCACACCAGCCAAGGTGCACTTTTCTATAGGAAATTTCTCTGTTTTCTGAACCAAATGCAAACTTCACTAATATTCCTGAAAGCCCTCCTTAGACTGATGGTAACAGTAAACTTCCCACCTTGCAGTTCCAGGAATAGAGCTGCTGAGGTTTTCCTGTACCAGCTCCAAAGGGCCAAGACAAACCCTAGTGGTGGTGGTTCCTCCAAATGACTTCAGTAAGAATAGGATGTTTCCATCCACCACTGTATATTGACTCTTGCTATGCTTCTGACCTTAAATCATTTGATGACATCACATTGTTACTTTGAATCCATGTACAAATAAGCTGTATTTCCATTAGGGAACATAAAATGGTCCATTTTGACTCACTCTGCAAACTGTTTATGGGTTACTTGCAGCTTTCAGGATTTTTACAAGAGAACATCCACTGTTCATTTCCTGGCTCGGCTCCAACTGGACATGTTAACTTTGCCTAATTTCCAAGACATTTGGTGGGAAGGCTTCATAATAGAAGCATGTTTTTCCACCAGGGAACTTATACCACTTTTTTAAAGTCTATTTTTCCCAGACAAATTAAACCTACTTTTTATGAGCTTCTTCTAAAGGGTAGAACAGTAGCTCGCCTTGTTAGATATTAGTGCTTCTGTTCGGAAGGGTGATCGTGTAACTGCAGGGCCTCAGTATTTTACACTTTCTGGAGTTCATTAACCAGAGGCTTCTGTATTTGAACCTGTAACGTTTTAGCTGGACGAGACCCAGAAAGCGAAATCAATCCAGTCTCGCAGCACAGAACTAATTGTCATCATGTCCAAATGTGCAAATATACAAGAAGTATATAGGAACAGAGGCAGGGGAAAATTGAGGGCTTTAGTTTTTAGGGTATTATGTTGCTGAAAAGTTTTTACATGCTTCCTCACTGACATAAAATACAAAATTGAAAATATGTTTCCTGTATCAAAATATCTGTACTAAATTGAATGGTTTTATATACCTACATTCATCTAATCAAATGTTTTCCGCTTAAGTCATGTATTTGACCACATATTGGACTGAGTAGGAGTTGGAGGAGATTCCTCTCCTTGTCATAGCTGTAATGTCACCAGATAATTCAAGAAGAGAGGCACTTTTTCCAGCACCTTTTTCCAGCTCAGGCACATCAGGAGAAGGCTGTGGCCCAGCCTTTTCTCCACTGCCTTGGAGAAATTAGAGACTCTCTAAATATGAATATTAAACAGTCCCTGATGAACTTATTAAGGAATAAGATAGTGTCTGGCCAGAAGGGGCATCTGCGTGCGTTGGCGAGGTCCGTGAGCCCACTTGTGCTCCACCTCCCTGGTCCCGTGTCCCAAATGTGATTTTTTGCAGGGAGCTTTGTGCCTCAAGGGCTCTGAGGCCTCCTGCCTCCTGGTCGTGCCGGCCGTCCTAGGCCAGCATGCAAAGGGAAGCTGAAAGCCAGCTTCAGTACGGATTTGCAGAGCGCTAGCTAATGTCTGTCAGAAATTAACTCCATATGAAGTCTCTGAAGTCCTTCAAATGTGAGCTCTCCTTCCAGTGACAGTATTATCCTATCAGTTACCTGCCTGGCAGAGGAAAGCCCTCATCCTCTAATCGGTGCCCCAATTTAATAGTCTTCCCAAAAGTTGAGTTTAGCCAAAATTAAATACGTTATTCAACTTAGAGACAAAGAAGCTATTAATAGAAATGCAATCATTAAGTTATCTCCCGTTGTGACTTAGAGCGGTAGCACATTGGCAGTTTAATTCTTGGAGCAGAAATGAGGGGTCTATGTCTAATCCGAACAGATCCTTTCTAAATAAATGTGCCTATATTTAATTCATACAGTTTGAAAACTCCAAGGATGCTTCCAGAGAAGGGCTTTTTTTTTTTTTTTTTAAGGTGTTGCCATATGGTTTTAATTTCTCAGAAATATATAGACTAGCTTGTTCACTGAGAAAGCCCTGCCAAATACGGCATGTCAAGATAGCTGAAAATGTAATTTAACATCTAGTCTTTTCCTATAGTGACTTTTTACTAATACAGTGGTAATGCTTCCAACTGGAAAGTCAAATGAACAGTAAAGGATGAAATCTAAAATATTTATTATTTACTGGACATGCAAAATAAAATATTTTTTATTTGTCTATTTATTACACTCATCTGATATCTAATAATTTTGACAACCCTTTCAAAAATGGTAAATACTGTTTGCTACTGCAGTTAGAAATTTAGCAGTTAGACAAATAAACCACATAGCTTTAAGGGCATGAAATATTCTGTGGAAAGGTAAAAGCTTAAACTCCAAAATTGCTACACTGGCAATGAAAAGCTATGACTATACAGCCTTAGTTAAATTAATAAAATATATCATTTAGGTTTTCCAGTCAATGATTTCAGGACCACTGAAGTTCATATCCTTCTCTCTATCTCTATTATCTATTTATTTTGTTTTCACTCAAATACAAATGTATTGGGTAATTAAAAGTCAATCTTACATTAGGGACCACCACTTCAGCAAAACATTTTCTGTGTAACTGTAAACTAAAAAGCCTATCTATATATTTGCCATCACTGCAGTTGGTCCGTTTTTACACTATTATTATTTTGTCTCAGAACTCCTGTGTTTATAAAATAGGGACAGAAACACAGACTAAATATAAATCCAATCGTCTTTGCATCAGAGAAGCTAAAATAAAGAAGCCTGAATTCAGAATATTCCCAAATATCCTGTAAGGTGCCTAAAGGTTTCACAGACATAAACTTGAAATATTTTTTGTCCTTGGAAGGGACTGGGGAGAATTACATATGCCATAAGGACAATGGCATTATTTATGGATTAGTCTGGTGATTTATCCTTGTGGGATTCCTGAAAGTGGGCATCGTCCTTCAGGGCTGAGCAGAGGACTATCTCACCGGTGCACCCACCACGGGCCAGCGCATCTGAGGGTGCCCTCACCAAACCACGTGTGCTTTGCTCCTGTTTTCTGCCAAGCTTCACAGACTGTACTGGAATATGAATAAGTCTACTGTGAAACAGAGAGAAGGATCTGAGCCAGTTGGGTTCACTTCTGTATGTCATCTACCCCCTGCCAGTGCGTTGTGGGTGATGCAGAGTCGCATAAAAAGAAATGCCGTTTGATAAAACCCATAAGAAGATACTGGCTTCTTCAGACAGCAAAACCAAAAGTCAAACAAAAGAAGTGAGTCCCATTTAAAAGGAAGAGAGGAAAGAAGAAAAGCCAAAAGGAGAAGATAATAATTATAGGCACAACAGTGACAGCCGTCACAATTTAAAGGAAATGGTTCGTGGTATTTTGAAGGGCTCACGGATGCAGCAAGACAAATTTAGAGGGAAGATTGGGAACTTCACACTGTAAATTCTTACCTGTGCAAAGAAAACAAAACCATCCCAGGGTTTCTTCTCTACTGCTCAAAGCAGATAGATATATTGGTGTGGATTAAGATGTAGATTCAAACCCCAGCACAATTATACTCATGACTGAAGTCTGTCGGCTTTATTCATATGAGGGTCTGAGAGCACTGAGGTCTTGGACGGCTCTTCCCGTAACAGTAAAAGAGATAACCGATTGTGAAAAAAAAGTGTAATAAACTTCTATTTTATTACATTTCCCCTGATTCGCAGTATCTCCTCCCATCGCAGGTTTTCCTGCTGAAGTTCTGGGTTTTCGTAATGGTTCTGAAGTCTGGCCTGCCTATTGCAATGCACCACGGAGCCCAGAAGAGCTGAACAGGGTTTTGAAAGAATATTATAAGACATGTCTAATCCATCATTTCAATGATTTTTTTCCCTCTAGTCAGCCATTAAGAAAATAGCCCCTTACAGCAAAAGCTGTATCTGTACAACAATTGAATGTAGCACATATATTTTGAAACGTGCATTTCTTTACATAAAACAAGCATATTGACGGCCCAGAGCACTGTATATGCAAGATGGTTAGCCATCCGAATAAGATGCTATGAAGGAAAGTTTTGGGTTAGAACGTAATTGTATTTGTATAAAATTGAGATAGTGTCTGTGAATTTCTACAAATTTCCACTGAACAGTAGTTTAGTTCTATATTTGAATATTAAAAAACAGCTTACATTTAGAAAGCGGACCTATTTCTCTCTGAGAGACCCACATAATGCCCAGAAGCTGAAGCTCTCCCTGCAGAGTGCTTGTATACCATTCCAGTGAGCGCGCTGGCATCGCTGGCTGCCTGTCAGGCAGCAAAGTGCCATGAACATTTTCCACTCTTTTTTACTTTAACTTTGTATTCCAGGCTGGGGGGCGCGTGGTGTATTTTGTGCAGTTTAGTTCTGAAAGGGGAGATGTGAGCGCCCAGCCTGGTGGCCAGCTAACACAAATCCCACTGGCTTCTCACTAGTCGCCACAGCTTATCTCTCCATCTCTGTGTGCGGGGCAGAATGAAGCCCCTGGGAGCCGAAAACTACCTCCTGTGCCAGCGCAACACATACTTTCCCCACTTTACTTTTTCTAGTATAAACACAGGACGGTACCGACATGTCCTGCACGCAGCCCCTGTCCCCAGCGCGCAGGAAGCAGTGCTGCTCTTACAGTCCGTCCTGCCAAAAACGGGGACAGAAAGAATGAACCTCCTTCGAGTCACATTCCTTAAGGCATCTCTAGACAATCTTCAGGCACAATCAATCATAATGCAGAAAGGAAAGGAACTAGAATTAAATATTAAGATTTTCTCGTAATATTTTGTGATAAATTAAAAGTCACATGATTTGGAAACCTATGGAATGAAAAGGGTTTGGAAAACCTCTTTCTGTATCATGGGTGTTGTCTCATTACCTGTCTGGCAGTGTTGCGCTGCCAATGTGAAATGGGTGTGGGACGTGTCAGTGCACAAAGCCGGGCAGAGTAACACTGCCTGGGAGTTTTCTCACCCTTCTGACACTGAGCAAAGTCTTTCCAATGGCCAAAGAGCCTGGAATGCAGAAAATGGTTTAGCAAGTCACATAAAGATAAATAGCAAAATTTTTAATGTTCCTTTTGCTTTTTAATGTTTCATTAATAAATGAGCGTACACAAAGCATAAATGAAAATGTATTTCCTGCTCTAAGTCTCCACATTCCCCATATATTGCATTCCTGAAAATGGGTTCTTATCTGCAATAATTGTATTTGGAAAAATTGTTTCCTTGTAAGAGATATTTTGCAAAAAACACTGCCTGGCAGAATTCGGTGCTGAAGAGGAGAGGAAAAAGGAAAAGGAAGGACAAAAAATTTGCAAGGGTTTGTACATGTGTGCGTGTGCGTGCACCTATGCATGTATAATGCCATGGCAGAGCTGTTTGGGCTGTTTTCCTTTCCAAGTCTCAAGCATTGCTTGTTCCACCGTGCTCCTGGGAGCAATGAGGAATACCGCTTGGGCTTAGTGCTTACGGTTCCACCAAGCTGTCAGAGGTAAGGCTGAAAAATACGTGACAAGCAAAATTTGCCTCTGGTATTCAGTCACATAACCATGTCGAGAGGACAGGATTAAATCTGCGAGGCCAAACTGGAACACGTTGGCAACTCGACCCCATTTTTGGTTTGTTTTTTGGGTTACTGGGAAGAAAGGGCAAGTTTTGTTTAATGCACATAAATAAATAAATCTGAAGAGATATTTTCACCACCCTTCTGTTGACTTTGAATCCTACTGTTTAAAGTATAGTGTCAACAAGTTAACTCTCCTGTCTGCTTCTGCAAAAACACCCATCTATTCTGGGACTGTGGGCACAATTTGAGTACAATAGCCTTCCCTTTTTGAAACCGGTTTCCTACCAACTATATATATGTACAAGACTTTTTGTACTTTCAGTTCTGTCAACTCAGCCACCACGAGGTGGTTCACAGCCCGTGAGCCTGACCCAGGCTGGGGAGAGGATTTCTGCGGCCAGGACCAGGGCACGGCACTGGGAGCACAGCTTTGACCCTGGCTTTGTTCCATATCTCATGATGTATCTGCAGGGCAGCGTGCTGTAAAGTAATAAAATCTAGCAAAGGATCGGAAAAACATTCATGTAATTATTGAGTCATTCATTGGAGTAAACATGCAATTAATCACAAGCAAGTATTAATCATCCTTGTATGTTTGCACAGTCCTATATATATTGTCTGTGACTTGTTATGAGTGTAGGAAAACGCAGCCGAAGAAAGTCGGCATTCATTGCCAGTCGCTGCCACTTGGTCTGCGTGTTCCCCAGTAGTTGGAGTACGTGGGACCGCCGAGATCAGAGCAGCCACTGGGGAACTATTTTTCTAAATGCTCTATATTGGATTAAAATTTATTTCACGTCTATGTTGTGATCTAATACTTGTTGCAGCTCTTTCTCTGGATGCTAACGGGCTTTCATATCCTGTCCTGCGTATTTTGTAACACTGACTGATGTATTTTAGCCTCAGGCTTTCGCATTTCTGTGGCTGTGCTGGTGAATATGCTCAACCATTTTATCACATTCTGGACACCAGTGGGAGGAAGACAAGAATTTTTGCAGTCGATGTTGCAGTCTTCGGCATGAAGCACATCATGCAAAGCTTGCACTTTATGCTAAACCCCGATTTTCTGTTCTCTCTGTCCGCCTTGGCTGCGAATGGCCAAACCCCCATCTCTTCGCTTCTCAGCCTCCTAGGAAAGCAAAACCACGGGAGCACACTGAGACAACACTATTTGCATCTGCCTGCAGCCTCCCATGGCGCCCTGCAATTGGAGAGCGGCTGCAGAACATAGAGGTCTTTCTACAAAGCAAAGCCAGCGGAAATCACCACCAATGTTAATTCGAAACAGAATGAGATAGCCACAGTGCAGGGCCTTGAGAGAGCGCACAAAGAAGGCCTTTTCTTGTTCGCAGGGTGCTGACAGTATGGGCGAGAGTCCATCCTGTGCAGCTGATGTGAGGAATAGCACATCCTTAAATCTCAACACCTGGGCACAACTCGGGAGACCTCGGGAGAAACTTAGAAGGAAGGTTCCTGCGAATGACACTGGGGAGATCCCGGGGGGCTTCTGCAGCTGGCTAGCTAAATAGCTGCTAAAAAGGGGGTTTTAAATGAACGTTGGGATCTCTAGAAAGGCTCATTTATCAATGTAAACACAGTTTAGCTGTTTAATAAATCTGTTTTCTTTCCTCCTTTTCGTCAGGCATTGCTATTATGGCTGATGGCTTTCATAAAGTGATCAGCTGCTATGTTAATAAGTGCTGTGTGCAATGGGTCAGATAAAGATGAGGTAAAGGGGTTTTTTATTATTTCTATTAAATAGTAGCTCAGTTTGACCTATGTGTAGTTAGCATTCTGCTTTTTATTCCATGTCAGAGTTGCATCTCTTCTAGGGATGGGTAGATTGCTATGGAAAAACTAGGACTGGCCAAACCAAACCTCAGCCTAAACACTAACATCAACCCAAACATTTTTGAAGGTCAGTGTTAGTTTGGATAAGTAACCCATCTACCCAGTCGTAAGTAGGGCTGGTTAGAAAATGGATTTTCTACCTTCTAAAAAATTTGGATATTATATCTCTATAATCACAGTTTTTGAAAAGCTAAAATTTTGATACTCTTTTCCAAACCCAAGACAAATTGATTTAAGTGGCGATTTTATTATCATTGTATCACCTCATGTTTTATTTGGGTTTGGTTGGGGTTTTTTTTTGGTAAATCTTAATATAAAGAAGAAAAAGAACCCACAAAATACAGACAAGGGAGTGGTTGACTTAGTAAATCCACCTCCTCTAAGCCAGCTGCGCTCTCCATGTTTTGCGTGATTGATATAGTATATAGAACTACTGCATCTCTTGTGGTTTTGGCCAGACTGGGACAGGGAGGACCTTGCAGCCCCTCAATCCTATGCTCAATCGGTGCAAGTGGTCTTGCCCGAATGCCGCAGCCAGGCTAGGAAGGGCTGGCAGCACGGCCAAGCCTTGTGCTTGGTGTGGCACCATTGCTGTGAGATCCAGGGGGTTACCAGGAGCTGGATAGGAGATGCCTGAGAAGTGATGGCCAAGTGCCATCCCGACAAGCCGGGAGGGTGATCCTAACAGTTGATAATGTAGAACCCCAAAAGTAGAACTGTAAAAGAGAGAACAAGGAAAGCAGAGATGGGACAAACTTGGAAAAAAAAAAAGTGATGGAGGAATATTTGTAGGTGCAGCCCAACTTCTGGGGCTTGTTCAGGCAGCCCCTCGCAGCGCTCAGGTGGGCACTTCTCCCCAGTGCCATGGCCATGTCCATGTCTGGCAGCGTGACCGGGAGCTGCCAGGAGGCATGGCAGAAAGAGCCCAAAGGAAATCTCAAATACTTTTAGCTGGTATAAGCTCGATTGTAGGATTGGTTTCATTTCCATGGTGTGTTTGCTGTAAAAACTACAGCCATTTAAGCAAAAAGTTATTCCACGGAGAAAAATGGTTACAATTTCATGTGTTTTTAAGAGTGTAGTGGTTGTCACCCTAAAACACAGGGCATGCTAAGGAAGGTTGACTTTGGGCAAAAGTGAATTGCAGAAAATTTGGTAAGAAAAATACTGGCATTTTTAAAGTATGTTTGAAATAATAATAATAATATTAAAAAAATGTTCTTCAGGAGGTCTCTTTTCACTCACAAATTGAATATGAGTCCAAAACAATCATGAAGGTAAATTCAGACACTGCCCTGTCTTTTTCCAAAGTGTTAATTTTTTTTTCTTTTCATGAGCATTTAATTAGATACTGGAAAAAAAAAAAAAAGGCAAACAAACGAGACCCCAGCAACTCAATACTGAGCTTTGTGTATAAAGGAAACTTCATGAAATGTGAATCAGGTTAAATAGTTCAATTATTGCCCATTGCTTACATGTTTGAGGAGTGCAACTGTTTGAAATTGTTTCAGTAGTTAGTAAGGTGATCGTAACATTTACCAGCAAATGACATAAATCCAGAATTAATTATAATGGCTTAAATGGTTAAAAAGAAAGGGGATCATTGGTCCCATGGTTTATTGTGAACTGTCAGGATAATGGAATTTTAATCAGTCTGTTTATTTTAGGAAGGATTAATTGCATGGCGTGATGCAGAAAATACAGTCACCAACGGTGGAAACCGAGCCGACTGCGTAATTTTATTAAATCAGATCAGTTGTAGCATCTTAATTTCCTTAGACATGTTTATGAGGAGCCATTTGTTTTGTCAAGATTCTTTCCTGACTGTTGGAGTTGCTGAAAATGAATGTGTTTTCTGAGACCATCTCCTGGGCGTCAGGTCCCGTCCCACCTGCCCTGGCCCTGGCCGCGGGATTCAGGGGGTTCGTATGGAAAAAATAGATCAGGGAGCTCCTCAGGGCTCGGGTGTGGGCACATACAAAGAGTGTCTGGGGGCTTTCAATGGAAGGGGCATACGCTATAAAGTCCCCTGATTTCCCAGGATCTTCCAGAGATTTCAAATGGTCTTTTCCTATAAGCACATTGTGATTTGGGCCGCACAACTTGTTACCTCCCTGACTGACTCATAAACAGTTCAGATATTGTCAGAGGAAAAAACCAACAATTTGGGAATAAGAGAACAACTTTTTTGTGTGTGTAAAAGATGGAGATTAAGACACCCAGGCAGATCCTTGCAGCTCCACTTTGGTTTTTTGCCAAAATATTCTGGTCAGGGGGAAAAAAAGCCAAAAAGAAAACTATTTCCCTGAAAACTGAAAACATTTCATGTTGACATTATTAGATGAAGCCCTAACAATTTAAGCTATGGGAGAAGTATGGGAGAAATTTCCCGCAATTTTATTTCAAATACCTTGAACACTAAAAAGTTCCAAACCAAAGAAGTGTCATTTCACCTGAACATATTTTTTCTTAGTAATTATTTGCCAGTCTGGTGCATTCTTTCTCACCACCTTAACATGAGTTTGCAAGAGAATTGGAAACTCAAGTTCTAGATAGAGTGTGGATAATTTCTGATATTTCACTGGGCTGCGGCACAATAGCAATTGTACCCATTGTCTCCATTTGACACCCAGGTTCCCTTCATAGTCAGTGAAGACAGAGGAAACCAGCTCCAGAAGTGACCCAGCCCATCCTTTACCCATCAGCCTTTCTTCAGCACCAGCTTAGAATAAATGCATATTTCTTAGGTGGCTGCAGGTGACCTTCCTCATGTATGTCCAGGCGTCCTCTTTGGATTCAAACTCAGAAGAGAGATGGTTTTGGCTTGGTAGAACGTTGGTTACCTTATTTGCCTTGCAAAACAAAAGCTCGGGCACTTTGTATTTTACTTGTACTCTAACTGAATCCTGGGAGGCTACGGACGGAAAATTCGACTAGTTGCTAATGGTTGTGCCACACCTCCACTTTGTTTTCAGTTGCTTTTCTTTTTATAATTAGAGGGAAAGGAGATATTTTAAATTCTTTAATATCAAGACAGGCTGTCCTTTCTGAAATTATTTGTTGTGAAGTTATTATTAGGCTGTATTCGTCAGCTGGTCTAAATTAAAAGTTGGTATGTGGTGGGGTTTTACTGGTGTGCTAAAATAAAGTGACACAAAACAAGAAAGATGGAAACAGGGTTTACCAGTAGCATCACTTCTCCTTCCTTCTTCCTTTGAAGAGAACGGAAAGTGTGATGGTGTACCTGGCAAGTGGGACGACACAACTGCCATAAAACAAAAAATAGAGAAAAGCAAATGTTGCTGTTGTGTCCGAGCTACAGAGGAAAAATATTTCTACCAAGAGTGCAGCAACCGTGAGCTCAGCCCGGGAGACAACACTTGACCGGCCACCCCTACAGCCCCCAGCCTTCCGCACAGTGCTCAGGGTTGGCCCTGGCACGTGTGGGTGGGTTTTACCCGCACAGCCTTCCAAATTACCAGGAATACTTCCTAATTCTACTTATAGCAGTTGAAAGAAAGGAAGTTTTGCTTAATTCTACTATTAAGAATGTATTTTCCTATTATCAGTTTGGTGCCCATGCCACTTCCAGATACACTTAGATCTTAAATTACTCACAGCAGGCATGTTGTCAGTTCAAAGACTTTTAGTTGAAAGATTTATATTATCTGAAATGCATTTATAGAAAATCAAAACCTCTATGCATTTCCATCTATAAATATCATAATCAGGTATGCAGTGAAAATGCAGTTCCTGGTCATTTACTAGAGCTTCAGAACTTGCAACTACTCTGTTTGACGTAAGGACAATTGTTCTTCTAGAAATTGTGTGTCCTTTTCTGCTCTCGATTATAGAAATCACCTAATCAGTTAAAATATTCACTGAGTGAACAAGAAGACACAACTGAAAAATTCTGGACAGTCCGAAACATCACAACTCTGTTTTTTCTAAGAATTAGGCTGGTTTGTCAGTTTCATTATCCATGCTTTACATCTAGAGAGACTGAGAAACAGAGGACAAGATTAGGATAAAGAAGCACAGAAGGATGCAGGATTAAAAGTGCACGAATTTTAGTTCTTCAGTAAATCCCCCGGTCCATGTTGCATGGCGTTGTACAGCGGTCTGTGACAGTGCTGCCTGCTATTAATATGAATAGAGCTTTGTCCCATACGTTCGGAGTTTCCTTTTCACCACAAATGTTTTGAAAAGCAATTAAGTTATTTAAAAAGCAGCCAACATGCCTACCAGTTAACAGTAGTTAACATTTAATGTGAATAACTATAACGTGTTATTTTTTGAAAGATCAGACCTTAATCAATGGATACTGATACTTGCATAACAAGAAACTATGTTTTTATTTTAATATTGCTTTGCCATTCAAAAGGTCTCTATCCTGGCTCAGATTAGTTATTTGCAGCTTTTAAAAGTGAGAGAGAAAGAGTCAAAATTGAAATCGTATCTGAATTTGAAGATTAGCTTTATATACTTGGAATTTCACTGCAATCAAGCATGAAGTGGTAAAAACAGAACCAATAATCAACTCTTAGTATCGTTTTTGTTCGTGTGAACACTGATTTCTTAACATGTCCACATATATTCTCACATGCCTATGCATATATACATGTATTTGCTTTCGAGGACTTAAACTCTCATAATCTGCAGTATCTGTGTCTGACTTGGAATGATCCGGACGATGTTGTTGCCATGGTCTCCATACGTGCTTTCTCTCTGGCATCCTGTGCCTTCTCATGGACTGCTGGTCTCTGCCAAGGCACAACACTGGGAAGGTGGATGTTGTTCTGATCCAGCCTGGAAATTTCGATCATCTTCATCTTCATGAGAATTAGTTCCAGTTAAGCCGCCTTTGCAATATAGTTAGCGGAAGCCTGTTTATCATGGTTCCCCAGAAGTAAGGCAGATTGAAATTAATATTCATGAGTTCATTTTTAAAAAAAATCACTTTATTTTTAAGAAATGTAGGATTTTAGTAAGAGATGATCCATTGTTATTGCCAGAGAACAAGCTCAGGCAGTCGCGTGTACAGAGTGCATAACCACTGCCACATTTGTCACAAAAGCCAGAGAAAACAGAGCTACAGGGAGCTGGGGCAGTAGGCTGACATTTTCTTCTTCTCTCTC
Source organism: Phalacrocorax carbo (assembly GCF_963921805.1). Taxonomy (NCBI): domain Eukaryota; kingdom Metazoa; phylum Chordata; class Aves; order Suliformes; family Phalacrocoracidae; genus Phalacrocorax; species Phalacrocorax carbo. Next base: position 7,588,234 of record NC_087528.1, read on the forward strand.
TCTCTTTCTCCTTTTAAAATAAAATTATTTGTTTAGTTTGAAAGACAATACCCGGCTGGGCTACAGGGAGCACGCTCAGTGAGCTAATGCAGGCAGCTGGCATAACCACAATGAGCGGCGCTGCACCCTTCCAAGAGGAAAAAAGGCTCAGATGACAATATAAGTTACTCAAAACAAATAGCGATGAAATGGAGTGGAAGAGAGTTCTCCACTTGAACTACTATAATGTTCCATTTATAGTTTCAGGCTTCTCGTAGACTGTGATTATAAAATGTTGGCTGCCATCTACAAAAAGGAAAGAAAATATTCTCCTGGAGGTAAAGAATCTAGATTATCAAGTGGATTTTTATTTGATATCAATAATAAATCACTACTGAGCTAATTTTACTGCAGCCAGGATGTAAAATACACCTATTAGCAGGGTGCAGGGTTTGCTAAACTGCAATCTCACTTTTCCGTACAGCACCTTACACCACCGGGTCCATGCTTGTGATGATCTTCTGGGGGCCCTTTGGTCAATGATAGCATTTGACATTGGTTCAGATTCAAAACAAAATGCTGCTTTAGACCAGAAAATAGGACTTTTTTATACGTTAAGGTGCTGAAATGGGACATTTTGACACTTTTGAAATACTGGTTCACCTTAGACATATTTTTAATGAGGAACCTCACTGCAAACAAAACTCCTGCAGATAGGTTGGACCGCAGTAAACCAGTGTTTTCCTATTGAGAAACACTTTCTTTTGACAGTCCTCATTAGTTTTGACCTATTCTGGCTTGGGGAGAAGCCTTTGGAGGGAGCCGCAGCAAGCCGCCGCGCTGCCGAGCCCTGTCCCCTGGGCCACTGTACCGGCTGGCGTAAGGAGCCACAGATCTCCTGGGGTGATTATTTTTTCAACAAAAGAAATTGCTCGAAAGGTAAATGTTTGAAAGCAGTAGTCATCTGAAGAGAAATGACAAAGTGGTTGCTTTGGTTAAAAACAAAACAAAACACAATTGCCACATTTTTTATTTTTGTCAGAAATGCTGTCCAAGGGAGAGAAGTGAATTGTGTGGAAGCAAAAGAAAACAGAAATCAAAGACAAGCCCTGCTGGGCTCTCAGTTCTCTGGGATGGTGGATCTGGGCTGTGCTGGGAACAGGGGTGAGGAATTGGGAGCTGGTGCATCTGCTGCTGAACACCACATTTTATCCTTCTCCATGTCCATAGAGGGCCACCTCAGACCATAAACCAGACCACCGCAGACTGTCCTGCCTGCTGAGGGCCACGCTATTCTCCCTCACCGCGGCCCAAGACAAAGACCAGAGGGCAGTGAAAGCAGCCTTCCCTTCGCCTTTCACTCTACGGGAAGGGCTGACAATTTGTTATTGACCCTGCCTCCCATGTGTTTTACTATTCCTTCCCTAAAGAAGTTCCAGCCCACCAGCGTACATTCATCCATATGAACGGACACAGCCCTGGTGCGCCGTTCACTGAGACGCAACAAAAATCCTTCCATTCACCTTGACAGCTTTCAGACCTGACCCTTCGGAAAGGGCACAGGGAGCACAGGCGCACACCCGGTGCAGCTTCACCCTTCTCTTGGGTGGAGGGAGGAGCGAGACAGGCGAGAAGGGAGAAAAAAGTATATTTGCCACCAGCTTTTTGATAATGTTTATTCAAAGTCTGCAAACCAATTAGGGCGATTTAAAGGAACAGAAATCAAAAAAGCTTGCTTTGGATGCTGGGAGGGTTGTCCCCCAAGCTCGGTAGCACTTGGAAATGATACATCCCCTTCCTGCAATGTGATCAGTAGTTAATCTCTGCCAGATAAATAGTGTGGCTTCTCAGCTGGAAAATCCAACATTAAGGGAAGAGAAATACACAGATGATATATATGGAAGCTATGTTCAGTGGCCGATGGCTGACAGGAGCCATCCCTTTCCCCACTCTGAGGACGGGGTCGTTGGCAGCGCTGCCAGCCCCAGTGCCTGGGGAGGGGGCTGGGCTTTCCTCCGCGTGTGCAATCTGTGGTTTTCTCTCCCTGGCCGTGTTCCCCACAGTGCTTGCAGTTACCTGCGGAAACCGAAAAGCACCGGTCTACGCAGGCGGCTGTCTCCATAGTCCCTGTGTAGACAAGCGGAGCCAGAGGGCTGATCCCCCGGCCCCAGCACACAGCCTTCCTTTCAGCACCTTCCCTTTACACAAAGACTAACTTATCCCACCTTTTTTTCCCCCCTCTCTCTCCCTCTGTCTCTGCTCCCCGTAGCCCTCGCAATGAAAAGCCCTCCATGCGCAGGCTAATAAAAAGTCCTGTGCCACCTCCTCTCCCCCTCCCTTCCCATCCAGAACAGTGCTGCCAAAAAGGGGGAAAAAAAAAAGGAAAAAAAAAGGAGAGTGAAGGCTGGGGAGAGTTAAACCTGGAACTCATTTAGCAAAAGGGACTTTAGTTAACAAGAAAGGTACCCATCATGAACTGCCGGTAACACCTCGAGTGATCCTAAATCCATTACCCAGAGACTTAGCCCTGGCTGAGTTTGATTTTATGAACTGTGAGGCTGCTATGTTGAAAGTCTGCAAATTGGACATAAATTGGGCTGCAGAAGGCTGGGGAACTGAAAGGGTTGGGTTTTTTCTTGCTCTGGTGACGTAAGAGGCTTTGGCTGCGGACTCACACGCTCCAGCGAAGAAGCTGTCGATGAGACTCAAAGACAGCGGTTGGACAGTGCGTGAAAACTCAGGAGACCTCGAGCCTGTGATTTTTGGCTCTGCTGCTGCATCACCTGTATGAGGATGGGCAAGTTGCTGCACTTGCTGTGCCTCAAATCCTCCCCTTGTACATCTTGTGAGCTTTCACTCTCCTTATTCGTGTGCTGTCTTCATCACCTTGCTTAGTTTTGTTTTCTTTGTAGTTTAGGCTCCAGAATACTGTGATACAGATCAAACTAATAAAAGAAACTACATTTGCCAAAATACTAGGAGCTGTTCCATGTATTTCCAGAACTGAGTACAAAGACGCTGCTCCACTCTAAGAGCAGAACGGCAGGGTTGGTGCCTCGACGCGATGCTGCAGCTTTTGCGCCTCTATTCGAAATTTAGGGCTGCTTTGCACGAGACATTGCTGCAAATGCAGCCTCCGTGTATCATATTTTTGCGTGTATAATCTGAGTCTCAGATAACTCATGCAACTTTCAAAATACAGAAGCTTCAAACTAAAACTGAGGTAATCTTACATTCCTGGATAATTTACGCAAAACCAGAAGATGAGGTGGGGTACAACGAGGCACATCGGAGGCAGGTGAATTTTGGTGGGGAAGAGAGCAGGTTTCAGGCAGTTAGAGGCACGGGCAAGAGACAGGGCTGCCCTGACACTACCATACTTTGCATCACCTGTGTTATTCCTGAAATTGAGAGTTTTGATAGTTTTTGAGTTCGTTATTCTGGTTTTGTTACTGTAGAAATCTCTCAGGTAATACGCATGAATTGTATTTGCTAGTGATGGTGCTGTGCAATTTAGGTAGCCTAAGGAAAATAAGGATGGCCTTAGAAGGGACATTTGGATCTGACTTTAGGAGGCCTGTTCCCAAGCAGAATTTCTGTTGCCATCACCTTCCAAAGGATGATGACGCACCTGCACCTGGAGGCACACGGTGTTTCGTGCTTGCCCCAGTAACCCAGGAGCCAGTGGACAGCAAACATCCTTCTCTACTGTTCCCACCGCCGGCTTCTCGTTTGCATTCTGCTGGTTTTAGATTGAAAAGAATTTAGCCCTAGGTAATAGATGTAATGATTATCAGCTTTCATTAACTGTGGCAGAAGAAATATTTTTTACAGATAAAGGTGTATGAAAAATTTGATTTTTCAGCTCAGTGGCTGAACTAATTTTTTTTTGATCGTTATTATGACTTGGGTCGAACTGGAGTGAATGCATTTGGATTCTTTAGTGAGATAGAAAATAGAAACAGGAGTCAGAAAGAAATCCTTTCTTTTTCTCTGATTTAACCTTTCTTTTTACTGTTGACATTTTCAAATGCAGGCAGATTTTGAAACAGAACTTTTTAACAATAAAAAATCACAACACTCTCGTCTGAAAAATCATTCCATTAAAGAAAGACCACTGCAAAACTGCATTTTTCAATCAAATAAACTATTTCTTGAACCCATTTCTGCATTAAAGCTTCAGGACAATTGAGTAAAGACCTGAGTTTGCAAAGCCATGAAACCATTGGGTTTCTTTCTAACTTAGAACTACTTTTTATCTTTAAATGAAGCATGTATTCAGATGCCTTTCTGTATGAGGAAAGCATACCCACCACATCTCAGCAGAGACCTCTGAAAATTTGATTTAAAAGATTAGTTAATAAAATTCTGCGAGATAGCTTTCCCTCTCTGAAGTCACGAAGCGGTGGTCAGTACCAATTTTGGGTAGTCCTTTGACCCGGCATAGCGTAGCACAGCACTTTCTCTGTTATTTGATAAGTAAAGGTAACGCTGTGAAACACGTGGCTAATTTTACCAGCAAGGTGGCAACAATTCAGTATGTGATATGTGAGGGCAAAGCACAGGCAGTTCATTTGGGTAATTTCTTAGCCTTCTGGCTTCTGCAATGTTTCTTTAGGGGGCACTGAATATGAGTGATTGAGTGAGAGAGAGTACGACAGAATTAGCACACACTGGATCTTTTGACCAAGGGGAAAAAAAACCCAAAACAAAACAGTCTAATGTTGGTCTAGGGGCACGTTCCCTTAGGATTTGGGAAAGAAAAACACCAAACCACGTTAGTTTGGTGCACCTCGAGCAGAGCAGCTCATTCAATTAAAATCCATTTCAACAAAATAAAAAGACACTTAATCTTGGATGAAAAATAACTACAAAATAGCAGGCCCCACCACCCTGCCCAAGCGGCTGTGGCATTTCCAAGGCAAATTCTACTTGCTGATACGGTACCGCGAAATGCCCTTCTAAGAAATTGCTGGCAATCCCCGCATTGAGTTTCCAGTGCTGCCTGCGAAAGGCACTTCCCGACAACAGCACACGGGTACCTCCTCAGAGTCGCCCCGTGGTGCCACGGAGAACCTCCCAATCAGTTTGTGCAAAGGGCGTGTTCATGTTTGCCATATAACCTAAACACAGGTAAAATTGCTCTGCTCTTTTATTGTTTTTCCTTTTCTTTCCTTTTCATTTTTTTCTTTATTAATTCTTGTTTCTGAATCAATCTGTTCCACTCTCTGTATGGAAAAAGTTCACTTTTTTCTCTAATATAATATGTACAAGGAGAAACGATATCTAATTTTAACACCAATGTCTTGCAGAACGTCTGTTTTACAACTCTTTATGTGCCTTAACACGATCTGGTTGCTGTGCTGGGAAAATTAAAGCCCTGATTTTCAGCTCGTCCCTTCCCTCTGCACCTGCCCTTCTGTGAGCTCATGTAGTATTATCTAAGATATCCAGTGATATCTAATTACTAAGCTGTCCTTCAAGGAGTTATATTTCCAAGGCAATGGTTTCTCTGCAGTGATAGCGGGCACATCCCCATCACCCTTGGAGCAGCTCACTCGGGTCTCAGCAGTGAGAAGTGCATAGAGTGCAGCCTCCCTTCTCCACCACCTTCCTGGACAACATGCCCTCCATGCCCTTGACTTGAGTTGGTCATGTTGCCCTGGTGCCCTTCATCCCCAGCAGGTCTGCATGGACCCCTGAGGCACCTGGTGGTTGAAGGAGCCTCCAGCGTTGTCAGATGTTAAGGCTGGTCAGACCCAAACGCAGTATTTCTTGGGCTGCAACTCTGGATTTAGTCCTCAGAGGCCCTCTCTGAGCTGCTAAACTCTTCACTGAATCCATCCCAAAATGTTTTCATTATTATGTGCAATACAGACTGTGGGCTTTTAGGGCTTAAATTCCAGAAAGGCTGAGCACCCATGGTTCCTACTTACCTTCAATTGAAGGCACACAAATCATCTGTAAATGCGGCCCTAGCACAAGCTCCGCTGATCTCTGGAGCGTGCGAGGGAGCCCAGAGGAGCAGCGTCACAGCAATGCAGCCTCACTGCTCAAAGCTGCGTCCTTTGATTTAACGAGGGTGAACCGTGCTTCTCGCCAGCTCCACAGCCAGGGTCCTCCTTGCATCCAAGCTCGAGTTCCTTACTCACTACCAGGAGGGCATAAAAAAGTATTTAAAGATAATTTATTCTTGCCGAGCAACAATAGCAATAGTTAATCTCTTATATTAAAACCTTTAATGACTTTGGGGACTTATGAAACCATCGGAGCCTGTTTAATGAGTGCCTGCTCTTGCCTACACTTTGCGAAGCTTAAATCTTTAATAGAGCAGAGAAGAAATTCACAACAATTTTGGGGGGGACTGTGCTAAAATTTATGGAGCTGTTTGGTTTCCAGGACTCCTGTTCCTGCTGGGCAATGCTCTGATGATGTATTACGGTAACATGTCATCAGGGCAATGGAGCTTCATGATGCATTACAGCAATAAGTCGTTTGTAATACATCATCGGAACAGCTGCTGCCCCAGATTGGGAGTCTCAAACAAAAATTAGGCAAGCCATTCAATGCGCACCAAAGACGCTTTCTTCCTTTCTCTCTTTCCTTCTTTTTCTCCAGGTCCTTCTCTCCTTCTTGCTCCTGATCCCGCCCTGCCAATAGCAATTTGCTGGTAATTTATTCATTCTGACTCTCCCATGAAAATTCCTTTCTGGTGGAACCAATTGAGCACAATGCTCTGCACCCCAGGAACACACCGTGAGGAAGATGAGGATGACTGTAATGAATTAGATGTGTAATCCCTTCAGACTGGTAGCCCAGGTCTGACAGTGACCGGCACCAGATGTTTAAGGGGAGGCAGCTCACGGCGGCGGGTTGTAGGGTGTAGGGCAATGTAGGTCCTATTTCACAATTACTAATTAAGAGTTAATAGTTAGGCCCTCTTTAGTTGTGCCCTGGTTTTAGTTCTCATATTTTTGTTCTGTTAATGATATTAACAATTCTCACTAATCCATGGAAATATCCAAAATAACTTAATAAACTGGGGTAAGCTCTCAGCTAATATAAAGACTGATCTCAGAAGTCTTTAGCAAAAGACTCTGTCACCTTTCTCACCTTTACTCAAAAGCTGAACAAGTTCTGGTGCCAGAGCACGGCTTAGGAAATGAGTTAGTGGAAATGTCCAGGTAGCGGTGGCAGCCTGGTGGCATCCCAAGCCTCATAATCTTGCAGTTCCCTTTCCACATTTTTCCCATCTATTGTGCTTGACTTGGCCTTTTATACATGTCAAACAGAACTCTGGAAACTCATCAAATACACTGAAATCCCTTTTTTTTTTTTCAGCCTTGAAAACTCATTTTGCCCTGTTCCTCTTCTGCTGTTTTCTTTAGAGAGGGGGCCCAGGTGAAATGTTTAAGACCTGACTCTCACTATTTCCCAAGCTCGAAGGTACTCGGACTTGGCAGTACAGCCAGGGTGATGTTTCAGTACATGAGAGAGGGGAAAGAACAATTGGGACCAGATGTAGCCCTTGGTAGGGTGCCTGGGTATTGGAGCTAGGATTAGGCCTTTGCTCTAGAGCTATCCGCTGTTCTCTTCAGTGGAGGCTGGCTCAGCAGATAATATAATGTTCAGTGGGGAACCACTGGATATACTGTCCATGTGCACACACTGCAGAGTTTGTTGTGTTTCAAGGGATTGTTTTCAATTTTTTTAGTACTCCTTTAGCATCTAATGCCCTGCACTTATTAAATCACGCAGCACAGCGGAAAGAGAGAGAGGAAAATCACATCCATGGGTTGTTACAATGCATGAGGCATAACCAAGTGCTTCAAATCCCTGAGGGGATTACTTTGAAATCACCAGGCCACCTGGAGTTTCATTATGGCTCTTACAAACAGGCTTTTAGCAAGAAGGATGAGGTGGGGGAGAAGGGGTCTTCTATTTAAGCACTGAAAAGAGATAAAGTTCAGAGAGCCGAACAATGGCTTCCAATGGGCTCAGCCGAGTCAGCTGAGACCAGGGACTGGAAAGGATTAATCAGAGCGAAAAATGTCAGCTTACAACAAAATCTTTAGCAAAGTGTCCAAGCCACAGAGCTCAGCAGAGATCAGAGTTAGTCATTTTCTAATCACGTACTACTTTTTCCCTTGCTTAGTTTATGAGTCAAGAGGTTGTGTTTGCATCCAAGTCGACTTTGCTGTATCTGTGTCACAAGCTGTTCCTTGGACCTGAAGTCCCAGCTGCAGGAGAGCTCCTTTCTTGGTCCCATGCATTTCCTGGCCCATTGGTTACCCCATGCATCCTCCTCTGTCACATCTTGTGCTTTTGGTTAATTACATAGTACATATGTCTACGGAATATATTGCATCTTTGGAGCAGTCTTAACTAGGATGTAGGAGTATGTTGCTTTAGCCTCAAGGAATACCTTCAAAAGCTCCACTGCAAACTCCAGGTGATAAGTTATAACCAAGGTGCAGTGCTGGGAAGTGGCCCTGCTCACGTGAAGGGAAGCCGCTGTTCAGCACAGAGCGTTGGGGGACACGAACGCTCCAGAATTTTTGGACTGATGCAAAGCAAAGGTTCCATCACTGAAATTGATCATGGACAGAATTTTCTTTAACATACTATCTTGCTGCAATTTATGTTATTCCAGAAACAACTACAATCCATGTGATGAACAAGGACCTGGTTCTTCTTTATGCTCTAGAAATAGAGAAGGAAAACACAAGTGTCTTTGTTCCCCCAAAAAATTCATTCCAAATGCAAGACATGAGAGGAGGATAGTATGGTGAGACGCAGCAGGAGCGAGGCAAGTTGCTTAGCCGTGGTCAGGCAGACAACAGCAGGTTCACTGCTCCTCCCTCTGGTCTTAGTCCTTCATATTTGCATTGGGGTTCATACCATTTGTAAGACATCACTGCAGTAATACGCACAATATCCTTAATTCCAAGATTATTCCTTATGTTCTGATATTTGCTGATTTCGATAAAATACTTTTGTTTGAAAGCAGCTTTTTGCGTAGATCAAAAGCTGTCCTCGTTCTAGGTCAAATATTTCTTTTCATTAACAATGGGATGATCCTACCGATACACAAGTACTTTGTCCTGCTTTTTCCTAGACAAGAATTAAATTCCCCATGTTTTCCTTAAAAGCTCAGTTATGAGTGGGACACAAAAAGCCTGCTCCACAAGCAGCAGAGTGGCCCTTTCACTGAGGCCATCACGGCAAGGAGCTGGAAAACAGCTCCTGGGGACCTGTTTTCAAAATACTGCACGTAACGTGCTCACAAGCACCTTTTATGGCTTTGCTCTCCTGTGCGGTAGGGAGCCAAGATTCCTGGAGCTGGTTAACGAGAAGCTTAGTCACTACAGAATGCTTTATGCAGGAATGTTTTTGGTGACATACTGAGCTATGAAAGGGAGATTTGGAGTCCTTAATTCATTTTTACTCCATTAGATATGTAGAGGACTCCATTAAATGTGTAGGGGACTCCATCAAATATGTAGGAGTTTGGCCAATCAAATATTGTCAGGTTTTGTCTTTACACCTCAAGGCAGCTATCACGCTGATCACAGTCTGGTAGATTTGTGCGACGTCTACAGTTAGGCATGAAAACATAGCTAGTCACCTGCAGACAATTGCCGTGATTGCACGTGAAATTATGGTCATTAAGGAAGATATCTTAGCTCCTCTGAAGCTGGCAGGATTTCTGTGCTCTGCGTACAGGGGCCCAGGATTTCAAGAACGCCATGGTGAAAGTTGTACTTTTTGTCTGTAAGAGGTCTTCCCGAAAGCAAATTCCCTGAATTCACAACTGGATATCAGGTCTTTTAGTCTGAGACTACAACAGTGCATCAGTTGCTCAAGTGATGTAAACCTATGCAAAGCACATTATTTTTTTTAAGAGACATCCTCATATCCTCTGTACTTCTCGAGATAGACGCATGCAGAGGTTTTTTAGTTTCTTGAAGTGGGGCAGGTTACTTCTTAAAGTTAGGGGAGTGAGCAGAGCCGAGGCTGCTAAGAGTACTGAGTGTGAGCAGAGCTGCTGGCAGTACTGGCACACAAGTGCATAGATGACAAATTTGAGGGCTGATTAGCTCTTGAATGAATACCAGCAGTTTTGACTGGGTCTTCTTCCCCTTTGAAACAGTTTTGCCATCTTTTCAAGTTCATTTTATTCATGCTCCAAAAATTTCTGACATACATCTTTAGAGGAAAAAGTGAATATATTAAACATCTTCACTCTTGGACTCCTCCAATACCTCTCCACTCATTACTCTTTCGCATAAACACATAATACTAGGACTCTTGGAAGAACATAAGGAACTTTTTTGTAATATTTTGCAAAATTGCAATAAGGAATCAGCAGGTAAAATCTTCTGGCCTACATTAAGAAAACAAATAACTGGCTATGAGGATTGTCTTGAACGTCACTTTCGATTATAGTTAATCCTAGGTGGTGAAAGAGTAGATGACACATCTGTAAGATATGCTGGCACTATTCTCAGGCTTTGCAAGAATAATTCAGGCTTTCCAGTTTAGGAGTCTTCTCTGTAGAATCTATTATATATTAGAGTTATAAATATGACTTATAGATATATACAGTACCACACAAGTACTCTCTTAAATAACCTCTCACTTTTACAAAATGTTTGCTTGCAGACCTAGAAAAGAAATCCTAAAAGGATAAAAGGGATTGCATGTGCTAGCTTCAGCTGGCATAGGACAGCAAGATTTTGCAGGTGAAAAAATGTACAGAAGCCGAGCATCTAGAGCTGGAGAGTAGATTTCTCCTCTCTCTGGATTGTTCTTTCGTAACCATTGAGGATTTTTATTCCCCTGTAGCTTTAGTAGTGTTGGTTGAAGTGGGGATTCCTGAACACCACCCTGGGAATGCTGGAGTCCTGTTATGCCTCTAATCTGCAACATTCCGCCTCCTTGGAAAGGAGTGTCAGAAGTGTGAAACAGCACACACTAGTCCGTGCTGACTAATTCCTATTGCACAGACAGAGGGCTGAGGCCAGGCAGGAGTTTAGGAATTCAAATTCAGGGAACCTTAAGGTGACCAGAGTATGTTTTTTCCTCCGTCTCAACCTTTATCATGTTATTGAGGATAAAACATATGCATCACATGCCTTTACTATGGGTACTGGAATTAAAATCTCTCGTCACAAGCTTTCAACTGGATGCCAATGTGAAACTCTTAGAAAAAACCCTAACCTAAAAATCTACTTACGCATTTGTTCTGTCACTCTGGTAAAAAAGAACAGCTGAACAAATTATCAACATTTTGTGAGGATTAGGAAAATTGATACAGGCTGACTCACTGCATGCCTGTATAACCCGAAGTAATGTTAAAACCCAGGAAATAAGACTGGGACTGGAAAGGCTGAGAGAATTATTGTATTATTGTAGCATCCTATAATGCCAGATTATTGGACTCAGCTTTCCATTGCCTATTTACGCCCTCGTGAATGTTGGAACTTTCTTGCTCCAACCTGATCACTATTTATTCTTGTGATGCGTTGATGTTTCCCTCCAAGAGCTTTGTTACTCTGCGAAAGCACAACTTCCATGAAATAATTAATTCAATTTAAGCTGCATATGCTAAATATCAGAAACAGATTAAAAAACAAACCATCATTACAGACTGAGTATTATTAAACTATATTTAATACAAAGCAATAGTTAATAAGAACTTTTAGCCCTGACAGAAAACATAGGAGCTGGTAAATGTGATCTTTACATTGAAGAACTTCAAGGAGGGAGAAAAAATTCCAATATGTCCAAAAAACCTTATTTAACACTAAGGAGAGAGGAGGTATTTTCCATATATTTACATCTGAAGGAAAGAAAAGGCAGGCATTCCCAAATCTCAGTGTTAACTTGCAGTATTCAAAGGGATGGCATTTATATTTGTATCTTGTTCAAAGTAGGGAATTCTGGCTCAGAATTTTCCTTTGTCTTTGTTTCTGCTACTCTATATACATGCTTATACTGGAGGAGATGCAGCAGCCTTCAGCAAGCTTCTTCCTGCTAATAGGCTTGTATTCAGTACAGCACAAGCTGCTGAAAAAGTCTCACCCCAACGCCAGTTTTCAATATTAGAGACATTATTATAATTAGGGAGGAATCTGACCTGCAAAGGTCATTTTGGAGGCTGTGAATTCTAACGGCTGTTTTTACATCTGGGATGTTTGACCCAGCTCACTAAAATCTCTGCCTGCCTGCCTTCTCCTCGTCAGTGGAAGGAGCAGACTCCGCATCCCTCCTGCCCTGTTCCCTGAGGCCAGGGCTTTCATTTTAGCCCCAGTGCTGGGTGAATAATCAATAAAACCATGCTCCATCTTGCTGGGACAGAGGAAGCACGGTGCAGCCGGTCTGCAATCAGCTGTTTGCCTGGCTTTGATCTTCCACTGGAGCCCCCAGACCCCCCCACGCCAGCGGCTCCACCAAGCCCTTTGTGGGCATTGTGCATGGGGAAGGGATCACCTGTCAAAGTGAATGGCTACAACCTTTCCCTGACCATGGGAGGCCTTTTGATGCATTGGGTGTTGATAATTAGGGCCTAATTGAGTGATTAACAGCCCCAGCAGCTCCTGTCTTTAAGGGTATGTGAGGACCATAGGCAGTGTTTCCCTGCAGGTCCTAGGTCTAAGCCTCTGAAGATGCATTTTTCCAGCCCCATCTTCCCCAGCCCAGCGGGATCCTTGGCTGCGGCTCCAGGTTGGGCTCCTTCTCAGATCAGGCTGTACACGATCTTCGTCAGAAATGTGCAGAGCCAGCAAAATCATAGAAGGTGATTACATTTTCTCACGAGTGCTATAATCACTTTCTCTAAACCTCTATTGATAATAACTGTTGCAGGAATAGGCTCCGATTTGCCAAGACACATGGTCTCTGCAGGCAATGAAAATCTGTCTAGATATACTGAACTTAATTAACTGAGTTTGAAGAGCCTATTAAGGCAATATTAAAAGAAGCCTATCTCAGCAGGCCCTCACAGTGGGGAGACGCAGCAGAGCTTTCAATTTAAGACTTATTGCAAAGATATCCTGCTGCCCAGCTCCGTGGTCTGCCTGGGAGCTGTTTAATAGATGGCTTGGGAACAGGGTAAAAGGGTTTACAAAGAGAACGGGGTAAGTGGTGGGTATATCAAAGGAAATCAACCTGTAATATATTATATGCTCACTTTGTGGATGGGGTGGAAAAGGTATATAAATGGGGAGGTTATTCAGCGCTGAATGAAACAAATGACAGTGTGGATGTGTTTAAAAATTTTAAAATAGGACTTAGGGAATCCAAAGATAAGCTTTCCTGAATAATCTTGGCATACTGCAATGCAGTATTAGTAAGTAGTTTCTTGCTGGGAAGTGCAAGCTCTTCATATAAAATCAAAGAAATGCTTCCTGCATCTCTTACTTTCTTCTCTTCCTCCCTCATGCATAGGTTAGTGACTACTTTTGGATTCCTTTTTACTTGTCAAGAAAAATAAGTGTTTTCACAATTCTGAACATTGTTAGTGGATTATGTTCCAGGCTATAGGAGAATAAAACAGAGGTAAAAAGCTGTCTACTGCCTGACTGATGAATAAGGAACTCTGTCCTAAAAACTGAGGTTCCCTCAAGCCACTATTTATTATAGGCTGCTGAATTGCAAAACTACAGTAAAAATAACAACAAAAAAAGTGTTGATTTTGCCTTACTCGGTACAACCTGCAAATGGAATGGTACGAAAGGTTAAATGTAATAACATCACTAACAATAATTCCTATTTTTTTATAGAGCATTTTCTCAATTTAGAGGGTTGCCCAACCAGTACGTGCAACATTGTGAAACCAGTATTTGCATTAAATGGAATGGTATGGAGTTGAAGTCAATGTGAGTTAAAACCTTTAGACCCAGGGGAATGCTGCGGGCCAGCCCAAGGCCCAGGTCTTAACATCAATGGACTGTATTCAAGTGTTTATTGAGATGGGAAATTCAGTTTTAGTTCTGATGGTTGTAGGAAGAGCTTGAAAATATGACCTGGGTTGACTCCATTAATAAGGGGGTGGATGGGAGGGGAAACGTCATGTTGTTATGATACAAAATCCCAGGGGCTTTAACTCAAACAAATGGTCTGTTTAGGGGGTTTGGTGTGGTAATGGAAGATTTGTATCCCCACCTGGGGCTGAATAGTCCTGCCCATCCGCTGGTGGGTAGGTAGGTGCTTAAGGCTTGAATTGATGGTTACTAGAGCACCTGCCATGAGGCTGCTCAGGATTTGTACTGAGCCTAAAACGTGTGGCTCATCTCATGCTTGTGTGACTATGGGGACCCTGTAAGAAAAGTCTAAGAGGTGCTATTCTCTTTAGAAACTTGTAAAACTAGCTCTTCTAATTCCTTGAAGTCACCTTTGGATGGGGGTAGTGGATGGTAACTTGTGCTTCAGCCCCACCAGCCACTACAGCCCCTCGGTTTTTGCTGGAGCAGCAGCTGCCTGGGCAGAAGGGAATAACTGCCCCCACTTGCCCTGCAAATAAAAGGGAAGAAATTCAGCTTCCCAAATTAGATTTTGTAGGCTGGCAAATTATTTTTTTTTTATCCTGCATAAGAGGGAAATAAAAAGGCAGTCATCTTCAGGTGCCAAACTCTACCACCTCTGCTTACAATGCATTTAAGAACCCCAAGTGAATGAGGCTTCCCTGGGGGAAGCTGTGGCGTGAGCAACACCAGCAGAAGCTGCGCAGGCTGCATTGATGGAGAGCAAGCACTTCCAGAGTGCCCGAACTCTTATACTCCCAATTAGAACAAAACCAAAATTATTATTTGCATGAATAATGTACCATGCATGTGTTTACACGGCAGCTGTACCTATTGCTTTATTTTTATACAAAATAACAAGGGGCTGTAAAGCCCTGAATCCTTAGCTGGTTTGTTGCAGTAGCTGAATTAAAAATAGAAGATCCTACTGAAGAATGTCTGTTCAGTGCAGCTGAAGTATAATTGTGTGTGGCTTCAGTTTGTTTGGCATAGGAAAACCCAGCGTAACTTGAGAATTCATTACGAGAAAAGTACAGGACTCCTGCCATCTTCTAATGGCCTTCTTACAGCTTTAAATGCAGAATTTACAAGGAAGGCCTTAAAGAAATGACAGGAAAATCTGAGAAGATAACAAAACTGGACAGGGAAATTAATAGAAGCCTTGGGTTCTCTAATCCATGGTGATTAATATCTTTTAGTTCCATGATCCTTGGTTTCCAGTGGAATTGATAAACTACCTAATGTGGCTTCTCTGCTTTAAATCAATACAAAAAAATCCTAGGCCAGCAAGGCCGGCTATCTGTCAACTCATTTCTAGCTGAAGGTTAGACATAATACTTACTAGCTGCAACAGTAAGATAGACTATTTTTTCTAGTTGTATTTGAATTTCTTTTTAAATTTTAATTCTGGTATGCGCAAAAGAAGGTGGTGTGACCAGCATTAGAGATGCTGATCATTTTCAGCATGTTGCCAAAGCCTAGAGGTTTAATGATGTCTTGCCAAATTTTTAAGAATATCCACCCCTTAAGTAGGGGTATCTCAAGTCCAGCACCACAGATTTAGTTACTGCTTTAGAAACTCTCAGCTGTCTGCTGGAGCTGAGGCAGTTTGTACAAACCATGCAGGCATCTGGAGAGGGATGCACGTTGCTAGGTTCATTTCTTGCAGATGTGGAAACTGAGTCATGGAGAAGGGGAGTCCTCTTCAGCTGGGGCCTGACCCCTTCCAGGCACAAGTGCGCTTGATGAAGGTGCTCCTGGGCACTGCCTCCAGGCTGGTCCTCCTCATCCCCAGCACAACTGCTCGTGTGAGCATTCCCCAGCCTCTTCCAGCAAAAATGCCCCTGAAAATATCAGTGAAAGAGGGGTATATTTTTATGAGCAGCCTTTGTGACAGAAAATGGTAACGGTTGGCAGGGGAAGAAGGAAGCAGCTGGGGGAACTAGTCCATTCCCCTGGCACATGGGGATCCGGAAGAGGATGTCTGTCTGCAGCCATCGTCTGCTGGGGCCGACCACAGGACCACAAGGCAAACCTTCCCCCTCGCTCGTCATCCGCTGTGAGTGCTGCAGGCAGGAGGTTCAGAAATGAAATGATTATTTGTATAAAATTTTTTGTGTATTGCAGAAATCTTATGGCTTTTGCATAAAAGCAAGGCTTGCCCTCTTAATCCCAAAGGATCCTAACCCTGTGTATTTAAAATGAAGTGCGTAACAAATTTGTCACATTTTTGATATTCAATACCAACTCTGGCAGTTAGGAGATGTGATAGGAAGCCTATGGGTGGGCCACCCCTGGAAGGGAAGGGGTTAAGGGCTGTAATGAGACACGGTCAAAGTCACTGTCAGGTGTTTAGTTAACAACTGACTCCTAAACTGGGGGGCATAAATAGAAACAGGGCAGGTAGATCAAGGTGGAAAGCAGTGCTCTGTGTGGGTGAGGCCAGGGACCCCTGTTGAGCAGGACGATGGATTTTGTTTCTGCCGGATAATATTATCAGTGCTGCTGCTAATTCTGAGCTAGGGAAGTTAAATTAAAATGAGAGTGAGCATATAGAGCCATGAAACTTCTGATGTCTGCAGCCACGCATCTCTTGGTAAAAGAAGGGGAGAGGCTTAGAGGAAGCAGAAGCCAGAGGGTGTTTGGTTGTAAAACCGTGCTGCATTTTGGCAGGGTCTAAACTGTACTTTATCAGCACAGCCTTCTCTAGGAAGAAAAATAACTGTTCTGACGGCCAGTTTAGAAGTTGAGGCAGGGCTTACCGGAGCTGTGTAGCCATTCAGAGTAGAACAGAAACATTTAGGTTGGAAAAGACCTTTAAGATCATGAGTCCAACTGTTAACCTAACACTGCCCAGTCCACCACTGAACCGTGTCCCCGAGTGCCACATCTACATGTAAAAGGGGGCACCTGTCAGGGACCTGATAAAGGTGGGAAATGATGGGAAGAGGATAGCCCTGCCCCTCAGGTGGGTGTATTCAGCAGTGAGTCAGGACACAGCTCCATCCTGAAGCCCGTCGGGGTGTCTGCTGCACAGTCCTTGGGGCAAAGCCTTTCACTGCTTATGTTCACACAAAACCTCAGAGCTGACCCTTCTGGTGTGTGTGGTTTCTTGGTGTCCTATCCTTTGGTTTCTCTGCAGTGACCAGACAACCCAGTCTGAGATTAGCAGGGCCCAAAAGGTTCCCAGGATTAGCTTATTTGGGAAGCCCTCCCCTTTTAGAGGTGATGGCTTGTTTATATTCTCATAACACAGAATCAGTTGAGGTTTTTTCCAGTATTATTCTTTTCTTTTGACTCTGACATCTGCAGCATTGAATTATAAGCATTATTGCTTCACTAATGCTAAATAGCAAAGTACAGTCTCTGAACTTTACTAGAAGTCCATCCCTTTTGCAGTTTAAGAAAAAAAGCTAGAAAACTTGTGGGAAAATCAAATAGGGAAAATGGAGATGATGTCACATTGCTGCTTAACTGTAAACCAAAAAGAAGTACGGGCATGAAACAATTTAAATGTGCGCTGCATTGCAAGCATAACTCACTGATCTTTCAGACTTCTAATTGCTACAGGAATTATTACTGATGACTTTTAAATGCAGTTTGTAGGATAGTGGTATTTCCAGACCTGAAATATAAATATCCTGACGTTTCTATAGCTGTGAATATTCTTTACCATAAATGCACCCTTACCTTGCTTTAACTTTCAGTGCTAGATGCATATAACTGTAACATAGGATAAAATGTGGTGGGCTTGCGGGGCTGCTCTTAAGTAGAATCTCTGAACAGTCGTCATTGCGAGCTGAGTTTCTGATTCAATTCTTTTAAAAGTGCCGCCTCCTTCTTTGGGGAAAGTGAAAAACCCCCCGACTGTGCCTTCCTGTGTTTTTGCTCCATGCTCCCGTCCTCCGTTTAGCTGCAGTCTATTTTCCTTCACACTTACTTGACATCATGGAAATTCAATTGATGCCAATAATTTATTATGGTGTATGTGGGAGACGTAGGTGTTTCTGTCATTACAGCATTAGATCGCTTTCCCAGTTCAGCTCTCAGAAGCAGCACTGCAGCAAACCCGGCATGCCTGCCAGCTCCTTTGCCTTCCAAGCTCACTGCGGAGCAAGAGTTACAAAGCCATCCTCAAACTCACATCTCGCGTAGCTGGCATGGCTTAACACTGTTCTTGCTTCTTGAAGGGCTGTCACTCATTAATATTTAGATCTCTGTTCCATAGCAGCTATTCCTTCTAGATCCCTTCACAGGAGGAGAACTTGCTAGTTTGGAAAACGAACATGTCATGATGAGCTACCCTTGTGTAAATATATATTTCTTTTTTTGTATGAAATAAGCCCATAATTCAGACATATGTTGTGTTTATTTTTGAACATGGATTTTTGTCAGGGAATGTGCAGCTCGACCTTACACTCAACAGGAAAATGTTTATCCAAAGAGTTAATGCAGATGAGTAATCCAGGACACTCCTGCCAGTTCTCGGGTAGTGGGATTCCCGTAAACAGCTAGACACTTTGAACTTATGGGTTTTACTTTATGTCATACTCCAACCACTAAAACAACACGCCGCCATGGAGTTCTTCCCTATTAAACCAAAACCCAGATTGAGCCATGGAAACTTAGGCTGAGAGTATCACTTTGGGGGACCTTCTGTTCATCAGCGAGTCCTCTTTAATTCACACTGTCTCGAGATAGGCAGTGGGGTGCCATTTGTGTAGTATTGTGGTTTAGTACAAGCTGTTCTGGGTCTATGTAATACCTATAGACGTGGAGATATAGAAATCATAACTGATGATGTGAAAAATGAGGGAGAATTGATCTCGGGGCTAACATTTGTGTGCATAAATTTCTTCCTGGTTCCCTTCACTGGAAATTTAATCTTGGCCTGGATATTCCTTATCTCCCTGCTTCTAGTTTCCCCCTCCCTCCCTCCGAAATGCCTGCTCTGAGGGACCAGGTACGGGGCTGGTGGGATCACTGCTCCGACCCTACGCAGCAATTTCAATGTCTCTACAGATCAGCGTACACCCTCTTTTATCTGTTCGTATCAATTATCACTACTGCCAGAAGTCGCTTTTAAAACCTGATTTAACAAAACCACGTTCATTTGTTGCAGGATATGCTTACATGTGCAACAAATGCTTTCTCTCATACCTAATTTTCAAGTTGTTCCTAAAAGCTCAGGTCTGCCCAGTTGTTAGTGTTAATCATGGCAGGGACTTGATATGGGAACTATATCAATAAGACTCTTGCAGACTTTCTGTGGATGTTATGCAGCTCAAATACTCTTGGATAATTGCTCAATATTAATACCATACGGAGTTATTAGACTGAAGTATCCAAGAAGTAATAAGAATAATATGCATCACATGTTAAGGACATTACATAATCGTTCTATTACACTGGTGTGAGTCACTGTTAAAGTGCCCTGTATATCTTTCAGGGTGGATTAAGGATACAAGCCACTGGGTATCATGAAGGCTCCTACAATGCTCCATAAAGTCTCTAAAATGTGCAATGTCTTTTGAAAACAACTATGAAAAATAGCCATTTGTCATATGCAGTAAATAACTTGGTCACTGGGGAGGTCAACAGCTGAAGGCTCACATCCAGGTTGTGGATTAATGACCTGCAAAATACCAGTTTAAAAATAGGCTCTTCTTCCACTTTCAGGACATGCAATAATGAAGCATCTCCTACCATTCCTTAGCCAAGTTTCAGACAGAAAAATGGGGTTTGCACTGGATGCACAGAGCTGAGTTAAGCAGTGATATAATGAACACTATGTAAATCAAGGGCTAGTGGCACTACACCCTGTTTCTTATGTTGTCAGGATGTGGCACGCAGGACCAGAAACATCCAGGAGTCGTTCTTTATGTCAGAAACAATTGCGAGTGAAAAGGCTGAGATGCGCGTGCTTGCTCATGATGTGTTTACGTTGGTCCAACATCCGATGACAAGTCATAAATGTCCCTACAGTGGACAAATTTCCATTGCAGAAGGGGAATATTTATTATGAGATTAAAAGGTATAGAACGGTGAAAGGGAAGGCAGAAAACCAACCTGTCCTGCACTGGGAGGATCGATGAGGTGACTTAGTCCTTCGTGCTTTGTGTTGTAATGTCCTGGTATGTACACCCACGACTAATGGACTGGGCTGGGCTGCTTAGAGTAATTTTTCAGAGAATTTGGTGTCTTCAAGTTTGCCAAGATGGTTTTGCAATATGTTAGCAGGCCCTGAATTTAAAAAAAATAAAAATAAAAATTAAAAATTCCTGTTCTAGCTCTGCTTCTTTTGTATGTCTTTTTAATGAGGCTAGAAGCCATGATTAAAGGGACTATTTAATTCCTCAAATAGGTAAAAGTGGAGGCAAACTGTGAGCAAAGCTCTAAAGAGATCTCCTTTAATATAAAGTGACTAAAGGATGAAGCATATTCTGCCTCACGTGGCCCTGCGGATATGCCTCTATAACCTAACTGGGCGGATAGCTTGGAGAATCTTAATACAATAGAAGATGGCTCAAGACCATTCAGCAGCTCTGAGCTCGGATCAGATATTTTGAACTCATGATCAACTGCAGAAGCAGGAGTTCCTGTATGCTGATTATCCAGAATCACAGCTTGTTCTTCAAATGGAGCAACTGAGCCTGTCCTTCTACAAGGTGGTTCTCTCCTTTTTGCCTTGCGTTGTTTCCTTCAAATGAAGCAAATTTAAAAAAATTAAGGTGGGGAGCTGTCTGGCAGACCAAGCTCTGCTACTTTCTCATCCTGCATAGTACAGGACAGATGCTCTGGTTTTCAGTTTGCAAAGAACAAAGCTTCCTCCTGGCTTCTTTATTTTAAACAGGAGAGGCCACCCACAGCTCCAAACATGCCTACCGAGAGGAAAAATAAATGGCTAAGCTCCTCGCCAGACACGTATGCGCAGAGCATATCTGTGAGGAGGAACTGTTTGGAAAGAAACACTCCTGTCCCATCAGGTGCTGCCATCGGATGGGTCTGGGGGCACCAGCGCCCACCGGCAGCGGGGAATGGCCCGGAGGTGGTAGGTAACCATAAATCACCCCTGCCCAAGCAGGAGCAAGGGAGCATTCAGCAAGCCAGACCTGTACAGATGTTGAAGAAGGTAATTTGGGAAGCTTTCAACACAGGGATGCCAGCTCTCTTGCTTCATAGGAAGGCAAAAGTAAGCAGTGTTTTACTGGCTTGTGGCCATAATACCCAGTAAGGATCCCACCGTCCTGAAACAGCGGGAGCTTTTTCTTTTAAACAGCAGCCGAAAAGGGTGGTTGTACTTTTTGCAGGGATCAAAGAGGTTGGTTTGCAATGGTTGCCTTCTTCAGTGTGCCTCTGGGCGCTTACGGGGTTGGCAGAGGCGTCATGGGGAGGTGTAAGCAGGCGCTGCCCCAGCACCACTTAGTGACCATGGGAGGTGTCTCCTCTCCCAGGCCTGTGGAAACCACTCGTCCATGAAACAGAAGAAGGAATGAAAAGTAAGTGAGGAGCCAAATGTTTATTATTTCCACCTAGTTAGCTCTTTTTTTTGACTGTCCCCTTCTCAGCTCGAGCAGAGGTAATCTGCGAGCTCCGCGTGTCTGTAACGCAGTTTGTCATTTTGAGGCTAATTGCCACTACGAGTGGTTTGGGTTTTTTATTCTACATAATCGTTTTAAAACATGTAGAATACATGAGGTGGATGTTGGATTTGGAGGTTTCCCATGCCTGTTCGTGGAAAGTGCCTTCCTAATACAGCAAGGAACAAGAATCGGAGCAGGCTCCCTCTGACGATGGCGTTGGCTTCGCAAGTCAGCTGAAACTTGAGAATCATGTTCAAAATTGTGAAACAGTCGCATTTTTTTTAAAGACTGTGTTTTCATGCCTTGCTTCTCTATACAGACTAAAAAATTGCTTTTCATTTTAATGGAAAATTGAGACCCACCTACAAAATGCCATTAAACTTGGGATGAAGTCAATAGAGCTGGCAGCACAGGCATCCCAGCGCTGCCTCTACCATCACGTATTTTTCTTTCAGTAAATGTTGAACTGTGGGTAAAGTTTGTATCTGAGACTTGAGGGCAAAATTGCAACACATATCAGCTTAACTGCAGGCAGGGATTACTCAAAAACCTTAGCGTTTTTTACTTTAGATGTGCGTATCACACTCTGTGATATTTGTAATGATTTTAATATCTTGGTTGTTTAAGACTTCCTCTAAACAAAGGCCAGATCCTGCGCTAGGTTAAACCGGCGTAGAGCTGAAGAGGGCAGTGGAGCAATGTCAAAGCAGGTCAGCTGCAGAGGGACCTAGAAACGCTGAAGATGTGCACATTTTGCATTGAAACAGGTTAATTGGGATGGGCAAAGGAAGGAAATGGGTGCACATTCTGCTTAATTATAATCTGGCAAATAATATGCACAAAACTAAGTCTTTGAGAAGGGGCTGAACAAGTTCCCTGAGGAGCGAGTGGCCCTGGGGAGCGGGTGCGCGGGCTGGGGGACGTGACGGGCAGGCACAGAAACGGCAGCTCTCCACGCTCAGCTCTGCCGCCGCTGCCCGCACCCCTGTTCCCAGGCTGTTTGTTGTTCCTTTCATTCCTCTCTCTTTACATCCTGGGAGAAGCAAGTGCTGTATTTCAGTGTTTCACGCCTATCGTGAGCTACCGTGTAGCTAACTGGGGCCTGATAGCAGCTTAATCCCAGAGATCATTAGGTTGTTCCCTGTTTTCAAAAAGCTCCTTTTATTTTACCCCGATTGGTAATAACTAACATGAACGCAGCTAATGCAGAGTTAAAAAAAAATATTGGTTAAGGATCCTGTCTTGATAGGTTTAATAAGTTACAATTAAAGCCACATGAAAGTGTGGGAGAGTGAAGCTAAATGACATGTAGTACTCGGAGGTCCGCGGACGAGGTCTGTGTTAGTCGCCCTCGCAGGAGGCTGTAAGCCAGCGTCCAACTTTGCAGTTCAGCTGCGAACTAATGAAAACCTTAATGCAAACCTTGAGCTGAAGTGGCTTAGTTTCATCAAAACCATATTTTGTGTGC
Source organism: Phalacrocorax carbo (assembly GCF_963921805.1). Classification (NCBI taxonomy): domain Eukaryota; kingdom Metazoa; phylum Chordata; class Aves; order Suliformes; family Phalacrocoracidae; genus Phalacrocorax; species Phalacrocorax carbo. Next base: position 7,611,291 of record NC_087528.1, read on the forward strand.
CTGTTTTCCACTGTAAGTTAGACAAAATTCACATAAAGCCTTGTCCAGCCTGGCTCGAATGTGAACCCCAGTGAGCCTCTTGTAAGTCAGGCTAGGGATGTGGTGCATTAGGAAACAAACAACTCACAGTTGCAATACAAATAAGGAAAAAAAGGGCTCATGTGCATGGAAGTTGTTACCTGCATTTCTGTATCGGCATTTCACCGAGCATGTGCTGGAGAAGAAAAAGAATCCATTTGGATTTTGGGTACGTTTGTGCCAGTTCCTGTTTACAGAATGTTTTCTAAAGTCCTGCTCCCTTTAGCATGGAAAGTATTCGTATAGGAAATAATTTTATTTGTTTTCATTTTGTTTATTTGTTTATGTTCCACTAACCACATATGTTTAAACTCTTTGAGATACTTGAAAAAACAGGATGTTTCTTTCTCCAGAGTTGCTCCTATTAATACCTTTTCTTCCTCAGATGATGTCAGAGTCATCTGTTTATGGCGTAATGGAGATTGCTACAGCCAACTGGTAAACATTAAAATGTAGGTTTAAATCATGTCCAAATTTTTCTTGGCTAATATTACTTCAAAGGAATTGGATGTAAGTCTCCTCAGAAATACCTGTTTTTGTCTTGGAGGTGGTAGTGATAGCCCTGTTTGAGGCTCCCCTCATGGAGTTATGTTTAAATCTTTTTTTTTTTTCCTTTTTAATGGAAAGTGAAGATGTGAGAAGGTTTGCGGAACCATGCTATTGGATTCACAGAGGTAAAAGGACTGAGGAAAAAGTTCATTTAAAAAAAAAGTTGCAAAATATATAGCTTCCAAGGCAAAAACAAGAAAGAGGTTGATAAACTTAGCAAAAATCAGCATATGGAAATGCTGTTTTATTTTTGGAACCTACATACAGCTTCATTTCATTTGAGAGTTATTCACAGATCCTGTTCCTGAAACCACTCTGGCTTTGAAAAATGCAAAGCCAAGGAGGCATTCGAGTGACCTCTCTTTCAGGGCATGTTGGACACATCTCGCTCTGTTGGTGAGCGTGCCAGGGAAGGCGCGGGCCCTGCGCTGCAGAAAGGCTGCGCCTCTGTGTGCCTGCGACAGCAGAGGGCAAAGGGAGACCACCGGCCTCGCGTAAACCCCAGATAAAAATATGTCGATTTACACTTGAATGCACGTATTACAACTTTTCAAGTAATGTAATTTTAGAAGCGCCTTGGGTCCAGAAATATGACAATGCATTAAGCGCAAAATCAAACTGTGGAGGTTCGTTTTATTTCCATTAAATTCCACCGTGAATATTGCAGAAGCTTTGGTTTTATTATTGCTAATTCCAAGCATAATAAATATGCTTCAGGATCTAGGCTGATTTATTATCATTTTAAACAGTATGATATTTGCAGCTTTTCATAAATTTGTGAAATAACGTCTATTTCCAATTGCAGCCTTTCTTTTCATTTAACTTGAGAGACACCACCAGTATTAAAATCAGGTGTTTAAAATATAATAATTACTTTCCCTGCATCATTAGATATATATTAGCTTACTGAAACGGAGGGAATATGGCAAAGATTTGTTTTTTCTTGTCACCTTGTCAATCTGAAGATTTCTTCAAAGGCAGTTAAAAATCATTGAACTGAACCATTGAGTTTTATTCAGGTTTCAGAACCCTTTCTTTATTGTTTGCACTTTTTTATAAGTTTGGATAATGAAACTAGGTGGTCTTTTCATAATCACTTGCACTTTTTGTTAGTAGTTTGTACAATCTTATACATTTTGTTCCTGTTAATAATAACAGATAAATTACCAAATTAGTAATGGTATCAACATCTAACCAAACCAAATGCAAACTTTTAAAATCTGTCTTTATGTTATCAATCATACCAAAAATAAATGGTCGTTTTAGATTTTATGCTGTCCTGGTTTTGGCTGGGATAGAGTTAATTTTCTTCACGGTAGCTAGTATGGGGCTGTGTTTTGGATTTGAGCTGAAACCAGTGTTGGTAACACAGAGGCGCGTTAGTTGTGGCTAAGCCGTGCTTACTCTAGTCAAGGACTTCTTCAGCTCCCCGTGCTCTGCCACGTACGCAAGGGGCTGGGAGGGGACACAGCCGGGACAGTGACCCCAGCTGACCCCAGGGATGTCCCACACCGTATGACATCATGCCCAGCACATAGAGCTGGGGGAAGGGGGGAGACATTTGGAGCAATGGCGTTTCCCTTCCCAAGTCACCGTGATGTGTGATGGAGCCCTGCTGTCCTGGGGCCGGCTGCGCACCTGCCTGCCCGTGGGAAGGAGTGAATGAATTCCCTGGTTTGCTTTGCTTGTGCGCGCGGCTTTTGCTTTACCTGTTAAACTGTCTTTATCTCAACCCACAACTTTTCTCACTTTTACTCTTCTGACTCTCTCCCCCATCCCACCACGGGGGAGTGAGGGAGCGAGCCGCTGCTGGTTCTTGGTTGCTGGCTGGGTCTAAACAATAACATATACCAACTTCTTTGACTGACGTGAGGCCGTTTTCTATGCAAATAACAAATCCCAGTCCTAAATGCTGCATAACGGACTGCTCATTTTTGTTCATAAAAAGAAAAACTTATATAGATATTTACAAAAGGCACGTTCGCCCAAAGGCTACTAAAGAAGAGAAATTCCCACAAGTCCATTTTGCAAATGTGCTGGCTTTTCTTTTAATCGGGTTCGTCATAATGAGGTGAAATCTGAACTTAATGGCTTGGCCCAGAAAATCCCCAACACGACTCACAAAATTCAGGCTAACACCCAGACAAGTTTTGCTAGCAGGTTACTGAAAGACTGTTTGCTATTTTACACTAATTGGTTCAGTCTGAAAATAAACAAAGGGTTGATCAGTCAGAGCGGTCCCCAAACCTCTGACCTTCTGGTCTGGAGAAATGCACTGATAAGCCGATGCTCAAACCCTTTGCTCAGCTCTCTTGAGGCTGATGTTGCTGCACTTGCAGAAGGGGATCAGCTATTCATGCTCTCACATGCTGACCTGAGCATCTGTGGCACTGGCTCTGTTGTTGTTATTAATATGGATTTTTTTTAGTCACATAGCTTGTATATGAGCTGGTCCTGACAGCGTTCATCTGCTCTGAAATGCAGTAAGGACAGCTAACATGCCCAAGTCTCAGCATTTCAGGAGGAGCCTGACAGCCCGAAGAATTGATGGAGCAAAATGAGATAATGCAGTAACCTGTGGCTTTTAGTCCCTAAGTGATACAAGGGGCCAGTCGGAGTTTAAATAAAGGATAAAACATTAAATCTTCAGGGGCTGTTAACTATGTCATTTACTGAGAGACTCCTCTGACTGCAGCTTGCATTGGTTTCTATTCCTGCATATTTGTCTTTGACTTGATTTAATGGTTTTTGTGATTTGCCTTTGCGTGGAAGTCGTTTATGGGGATAGAGAGTGGCATTGCTGTGTTACAAACATCGCCCCATCAGGCTGGGGTGGGCTCGTGGGGAGCAACGCAGCTGGATTTCCCCAGAATTATGGGACTGTCTCCTATATACTCCAAACTTCCAGCAGACCCTGAATTTTATCAGTCATAGAGGGCTGGGATGAGCTGGGGCAGGAATTAAATCTTCATCTCAGTAACAACTATTAAAACCTGAATATAAATCCCTCAGAAGGCAGTGACAGGAGAGCAATGCGGGCATTTCCCTTCAGTGTTAAAAGCACTTAGCATTAGATTCAAGTCCTGCCCTAAATAATTTCTGGCCCTGATTTATTCCTTGTAGTGGTTATGGGCTATGGGAAAACAATCCTCCTGCAAATTCCCATGTCTGTCTCTCTTCAGCTAACTTTGGAAATGCAGATCTGGATTGTCTTTTCTCTTCCAGTTCAACAACTCATGGAGTTTTTCACTTAAATTAGTATATTGATTTCAAACCCTTTCTTTATCACAGCTTATTTGTCTAGAGCAGTTTGATAGATGATTTACCTTGGTGCTAGGCCAACGTGAATTTTTGAAAGTTGCTGTATTAATATATAAAATGAAATTACTGTTTTATTACTGAGAGTACAGGCATAGGTTTCTCTTCCTCATTGTCACACTGGAGGGCATCGTGCCTTTTGTATTTTATTTTCTTTGGAGAGCTGCAGCAGTTCATAAGATGAGTCTTTGTGACATTGGCTGCTTAGCTCTTTTTTTTTTTAATGAGAGTCTTTCAAGATCTTAGTATTAGCATTTAAAGCTTCCTTGAGTCATTTGGCTCCTGAAAATTTATAACATACCACACTGGGATAAGTGGCAGCGCCTCAGTCAAAGGAGGCATCAGGCCTGTGAAGAAACACAGAGTGTCACACTCCTACAGTTAAACGCAGAGGAAAATATATAGGGATGTACGTTTTTAAGACCAGAAATAAGGATAAGGTATTCTTCAAGACATAAACGTGACTGATTACTTGGGCACGAGACTGGCTTGACACCTATGCGCTTATTTGCAGAAAACTGTCCTGCTCGCGTGTACCAGCCGTTTGAAATCCTTCTTTGCAATATATTTCGCTGAAACTCTCTTTCTGTCACGAATGCTGGTGTAATCTTTTCACACAGTCATTCTGCTCTTTATTTGATAACTTTTATTCTGACCATTTAATTTGTATTTTTTTAATGTTTAAATTAAACTGTCTCCTACTGGATTGAATACTGGTGCTGCGCTTTGCATCCCAAGGGCTACCCGAATGCACACAGTACAAACCGGTGCACAGACACTTCAGAAGTTTGTCCCACATCTCTTCGGTCAAGGAGTCATTGATCACAACGTCTACTGGAATTGGAGCAAGTGCCTTCAGGAAGGCAAGGAGGGGTGATCAAACTTAAGGGTAATGCTCCGAGTTGGCACAAAAATCTGACCAAACTAACACTTAAAGAGTAAAACAGAAGAAGGTGAAATAAATACCTTTTCAGAAATCTGTCCTCTAAACTGGCATCCTAATATTGCATATTTTAGACATCTCTGTAGGGCAGAGTAAAGGCTGAGTGTTTTAAATTTATATTTCTAGCTCTTAATTAATTTTAAATCTTTGCAGACTTGCTTTGATTCTGAGTTCCCTCTCTGAGTGTAATGCTTTTACCACTCAGTTCCTAGTGTGTGTTCTCCAGTTTATTGTAGTTTTCTGTGGGGAGCCCTGTGGACATGCTCAGCTGCTGTGACTGCCCAGCAGCACCAACATCACCTGGACTTCTCCTTCTCAGCACCCTGTATGCCCGAGCGCATACAGATGCCATCTGCTCACGCAGGCATGCACAGAGGTGGGAGGCAAGGTAGGATTTGGCTTTCAGAGGGTCTGAGCTGTCGTTTGCATTTGTGAAACACAATTTCTGTTGGACTCCACCCCTTCTCCCTCCAAACCAGATGAAATATTTATTGGGTTGGAGTGTAAGGGCTCAGTGTTTCGTCTGCAGAGGAACAGGGGAGTCCTGGTTCTGACCAGAAATTTCTAAGACTTCTTTGTGGCTACTAAACGTTGGAGGAAAAACCACAAATTACCATTGCAGTGGGGCTGGGCCCTGTGTCCTGGCTCCAGTGCTTCCCCATTCCCTTCCCCCTCTCCTCCCATTTTAAAGTGCACTGCATCTGTGTCAATAAGTACCCCACGTATATGGCAAGGTAATATTTAATGTGAATGCAGTGTGTGCAAAATTAACCACTGGCAGGGTGGGGGAGCGAGGGAAGAGCAGAGTTGTAATTACACACAAAATTAAGCTGTTGCTGTGATTAAGATATTTCTTTAATATGCAGCTGAGGAACCTCCTTTCCCCCTAAACTAGTCACAATTCATCCCCTGTATGTCATTTTCTGGCTACTCCTAATTTTTGATTTTTTTTTTTCCCTTGCCACACCTAATTCCTCCATTACCTGGGGTAGTCCCACCTTGCTCTGCCCATGGGTGAGGTGCTTCTGCCCCAGGGTGGCTGTGGCCCAGCTGAAGAGTCACCTCCCTGCATTGCCCTGGGGGACACCAGTTCATTCCCCACCACTTCAACTAGGTTTCTGCGGTCTTGGGAGCACTGAGCTCTTCCCAGTCTATCCATTCCCATGTGTCTCAGTGTCAGTACCTCATGTCATCTTCTTAACTTTCCCATGAGATTAATTTGGAGACAGTTTTATGAGCTGAATTAGTCCATAGGTAGAGTTGAGCATCCGTAAGATAATAGCATGATAGAAAAAGAATGAAAACAGGGAAAGTTTGGCATATTCAATGGCAATCTGTGTTGGAAATGGGAAAGTGAGGAAAATGGATGTGATTCGTTATTTTGGTGGGATGGGGGAGAAGAGTCCATCCACCCAAAGTTTCCAAGAAGGAGGGTAGCAAGGACGCAGAACAGGAGTTCAAAGATGCCCATTCGAAATAAAGCTTTGCTGAGCAGCCCCCCCCCTCGTCAGCACATACTTGAGTTGCAGTACTGCAAATAGCGTGGATTTTTGGGATGATTGTTAGAACCACTCAAAGCCTTAAAACATGAACTATTGTGCTCCCGTAATTTCATTTCATCATATCACAGATGGCCCTATTTCACACTTGTTTCCAACATATTTTGTAAAGTAAAAATGCTATGTACATGATTAATTGACAAAGATTTGGTAATATTTCCAGTAAAATTTTCAACAAACACTGCCTTAAAAAGTCAATTGTTTATAGAAAATGGAGTATTTCAACAACATATCATCACGTTCAGAAAAATTATTTTCAGGAAAATGTCTTTTTTTAATGAAAATATTTTTCTTAGAAATAACATTGGTCAGCTCTATTAATGATATTGGGACGGTTCGAAGTGACAATGAGCAAACCATGAAAAATGGACAGAAAACAAACACAGAATCACTCCAGTCCTGGACTGCTTTTTAGTTATATTGGAGACTTTCCAGGGCTTCCATTTTTCCACCAGTGTTTAATGGGCTCTCTGTTTGCATATATGTTTTCTTGATCTTTCAATCTGCAGAAATGGCTGTTTCTGGCAGGACTCTGTTAGCATCACTCCCTTTGTCCCCTCTTTCGACCGTGTGTGTGCCTCTTTTACTCCTGAGATGGTAGGAAGGAAACACCCTGATATGAATGCGTAGAAGGTAAATATGAAAAAAGTTTGGAAATCAGGGGTTTCAGAGACTCTGTGAGACTCCATCAGTGGATTTAGCTTGTACACGCACTCCCTGGAAAAAGTCCCTGCCCCAGAGGGTTTATGCCAATTAAAATTTAAAAATGACATCAGTGAAATTAACCTAAATTTTGCTTGACCTGGAATTTAGGTCAGTTTAGATCATCGTCTTACCAGGGCTGTCTAAGATTCAAAACCATGCAGAGCGCTATAGAAACAGAAATATACTGCAGAGCAGAGGTGGTTCCTGCAAATCCAGCATGGAGGCAGCTACAGGACTGTAAGCGAGGTGATCACCAGTACTATTCCTGCTACCCCTGCACATGCTGATAGGACAAACTGTCCAAAGCATGGCTAAAGAGTCCACAATTGGTACCTGAGGGCACCAGCAGCTGAACGGTGGCTCAGTGAATGGACATGGTGCATCTTGTTCCAGGGTAGCTGGATCCCAGACTGGCAGTGTTGGTCTGAGTGCGTCTGGGGGAAGGCAAAGCCCCGTTAGGTCAGCACAGCACAGACAGGACTCCTTGGCACCATACCCCAATGCTTGGCTTGGACTGTAGGCGGCTCGTAAACCTGCTCAAGTTTGCTGTCTTTGACCTGTAGTGCTATAGTATCTGAAAAGGTAAAGGATGGTATGTTCGCTGTCTGCCAATCTCATTTTAATTCATTGACAAAGCTCCTACAGGCTTCACACTCTTGGTACTTTTATACCACCTTGTACAGGCTTTAATGCCAAAAGGGCTGCTTCAAATTCCCAGGTACGTGCACACCTCTAGGTATGCATTACTGGAAATGCAACGACCTCCCCTTGCTCAGTTGCACTCTTTTATTTCCTGAGATGATGACGATGTTTCCACAGCTTGTTCAGTGGGTGGTTCCAGCATTGAAAACACTAAAAAGATAAAATAAAAGAAACCATCAGTTGCCCACTCCTTTCAATGCTTTCCACCTCATAGCACAGCCTCTGGTATTCTGTTGGCAACTTTTCTTGTAGTGATTTGTGCTGTGGTCGTCCTTGTGCATAACTCTTGGCAATCATCAGAATGGAAAAAGAGCTCATTAAAATAATGGCGACAGCTGGTCAGCATGTGCATGTTAGGTGTCTTGTACATGGGATGTTTTAGGGACGGACTGCATTTACAGTCTGGCCATATTTGCTTATTCTTCTCTCCTTGAGCCCCCAGGATGGACACAGGTCCAAATTTATATTCACAGTACATTTAAGCAGGACCATAAAGTTTCTTTCTTCATAGAGTACTGCAGGCTTGCATGCAATTAAATATTTTCCACTTCTCCGATTAAGACAAATGGCCCTTGCAAGCAAGCTCAGTACTTTGTCCTGCAAAGCTTGTTCTGATCAAATGGTGGCAGTAGGTTGCTTTGTTAGAATAATTCCTCCATGGATTTACATGCCCCACCCTCATGTAAATAGAGTTGGGATTTAGAAGGTGTGAGCTGGCATGGCAATGAAGTCTGCAAAATGTAAGCTGCAGTAGCCCTTTTTCCGAAGTCTTGACAGTAAGCAGAGTTAAATAGGAGACTGGGATCTCATTCAGTATCTGTGAGTGGGAGAAGTGTTGGGGAAAATAGAGTCATGCGTTGCTCTAATCCATTCCTCCCTTAAAGCTCGCTGTGGTTTTAGTTGTTTTTGTTTTAATGTGAGGGGGGTTTGTGCTGTTGGATCTGTTCCACAGGAATAGCTGTGAATTATCACGGTATCAGTGCAGGGGTGTGGGTGGCAGAGACTGAAAGCTATCTCGGCCTGCGTTTCCTAAATTTGGAGTGATGTGAGGTAACCTTTTCAGAGCATCTGTGTGCTGTCCAGAAAGACGAGGGCTTCCAAAGACTTAAGTCACTAATGGTCCAGCATACACAGCGCCACACTTGGAAATATTACAGACTAATTTAGCTATATGCTCTTGTTCCTCAGGACTCAGTCCAAACTCCGACTCACTGCATATTGAAAGAAATCTCTCTCAGTGTTAGGTTATCCCGTATCTGGCTGCTGTAAGGTGCCTGCTGCAGCAGCTGGTACCTGTCATTGCTGGGGTACCTGGAGCACTGCAGGCAGGTCTGTAGTTCCTGCTGTCTGCTGATAGCACTGAGCTCTGCAGCCCTCAAGGTGAGCTCTGTGAGCGTGTAGCTTGGCAAAGAAGCAAGGAGAGAAGGTAGGTCTGACTGCCTAGTTGTATATTAGACTGAATGATGGAGCTATTTGTCTCTCAGTGGCCGTCTTCCCTTCCTGAGCAGAAACCCTGGGTGCTGCTTTCCCCCGGGAAATGCCTAGCACAACATCTCTGCCATTGTCATGTTGCACACAGCTATAACACCACAAATAATATAAATTAAATTTGTTCAGTAACTTTAGATAGCGATAAGGACACTGCCCTACCCTTCTGCTTTCATAGTGGGACAAATCTGCCTGGATTATGCCACGCCTTGGCAGGCACCGTTGATCTGTATGTGCAGCTGCCTGGTATTAAGAGATTCATTATTAACTTCTACAGACCCTCACGTTAGGTGATTTTTCTTATTGTGCTTGACAGCTACCCCTGTCAAATTCTCTTTCCCAAGTGGCATCTTTTTTGTCTTACTTTAAACTGATGCGCTGACATCTTTCCAAGAAAACAAAAGCCCATGTGAATTGTTCTCAGACGTTGCCTATTTCCTGAGCTTGGTTCAAAGCATTGATTGCCCCAGGGCAAAGAGAGGACAAGGAGCGTGAGCACTGCCAAATTGGCACTGCATTCAAAAAGGGACCTCTTCGAATCTGAGTGGGGTTTGGATCAAACTCTTGCAGAAGGAAAACTCTGGCATTAAAACATAGTCAATCTGGGATGGTTTCCTACCTGCACTGCAGGGTGTTACACAAGAGTGGGCAAATGGGTGAGATGGGATTCATCTAACCCTAACCATAGTCATCCAAGTTATGTAGACTCCCTTGGTAATCAACGGGAGGATGAATCATCCCTCTGTTAGATAGCTGTCCAAGATGAGTGGGTTGAATTGTTTTCTGGATATGTCTGTCTCCTCCATTAATTACAGAGAGTTTAGGTAACCAGTTTGGACTAGATGCCTAATTTTTAGGTGGCCAAAGTGAGGGAAAACAAATCCATCCTAAGTCTCTCTCTGCCTCAGCCATCCACCTGCAAAATGCAGACCACCTGTGTCCTTGAGTTTTCATAGTAAACTCTTCATGGTACGGGCTCTCTGGAGCTAACGCCAGGTCACTGTTCACTGAAAATGGGGATTTCAGTTGGTTCCTATATTCATCACAACAATAGATATGAGTAAAAACTTGGGAGCTGCGGGTGATACATCTATTGAACTTCAAGTAGTGCATGTGTGGAGGTTTATTGTTTTCATGGGGAATAAGGGGGAAGCAGTTTCTTGTGAAGAAATAACATTGCAGCTGAGATCATCGTATTTCACATTCTGTGTTGTCCTTGAAAGCTTGTTCCTCAGCCTGTGGAAGTTCTGGAGGGCAAGGGTTGTAGTTGCTATGGTAAGTTGTGTTAAAGGATCAGCAAAATTTACCTAAAGTGGTTCTAGTTTTAAAGTTTTCTGATCAAAAATTGTGATTGGAGAAGCATGTTTCCAAATTTATTCTTTGGTTTAGTTCAAAAACTTGTTTTTAAGTACTAAGACAACATGGAAACCACATTCATTTAAGACTTTGCCCATTTTTTTTTCTTTCAGATGTGAGCAATAATTGTCAAGCTACAAGAAGCAGCCTTATTTACTTGCTTTGGTTTCCACATGCGGTCTTCTTAGATTTGTTACACAAACCAGTAGTTTATTTTTGTTGTGAGTAATCTCTCAAAAAATTTACAAATATGCACAATGTTGTTCAGACATCAGTGGAAGGCGTGGGGAAGTCGCCAATCCAGTTTGGCTTCCAAACACAAAGACAACTAACATGGAAACCCTCTTGCCTTGCAGATTTTTAGCAAGAGGAACAAAGCTTTGGTTCAGGACAGTTGAAGTCTTCATCTGGAAATAGGTGCTGTCTAGGTGTTATCACCTAGATCTGAACCCTGTACTATTCACACTAGGACTTTCCATTTCCAGTTTCTGTTTCCCCCTCTGTGGATACTCACAGGGGTCCTGAGAACCTCCACAACAGCAATACCATGCTTTTTTCTTCAGAAAAACCCAAATGCCGTCACTGGTGCGTTGAGCCACCTAGACATTATGGTCCTCAAAGAAAACCTGGCAATGACCTCGCACTCCATCTAACCTCACCTCCATTCAGTGGGCAGAGGCTCCCCTCAGCTCCGTGTAAGATACAATCATGTTTTGTTTGTTCGTTTGCCAGGTTCTTGCTGGTTTGAAGACATGACTCCATTAGGCCAATCTGGGTCTAGCACGGCGTCTCCCAGCTTGGGCAGCTGCCGGGGCTTAGGTGATTGATTGGAGCTTTGATCATGAAAGTCAGGAGAAGTCTGCAAAGGGTAGCCGTGCTCTGTAGTCTCTCCATGTTGAGCCTATGTGATTTGTATAAGCATATGTTGCCATATACTTCTAGATTAATGTGCTGCACTCCCATATGAAATAACCCCACTTCCTGCTGAATCAGAAGACTTGCAGGTATCTTTGCACAGTTACCTAGCATGTTTAATGAGAAAGACTAATAGAAGGAGTCACCCAAATACTTCAAGAGAAGTATAGCAGATACAATCATATATTTTGCTCTTTTAATTCATAAGACAAGATGGAAAACACAGTCTATCTGTCAAATCGGCAACTCTTAGGAATTTCTCGTTCTTCAGCCAACTTCACCTATGGTTAGAAGCAAAAAATCACTATTTCTAAAATATATCTGGTCCTAAAAAAAGCCCCTGTTATCCCTAGCTCTTTTTACCCAGAACAAGAAGTATGAACAACAAAAAAATGAAGGCATCACAGCCACAAGAATGTCCTTATTGTTTTGTACAACATCACCGTGTTTCCATAAATATCGGCCCAGCTGCTGTTGAAATAACCTTCAAGTTTTTAGACTATTCTATTCTGCTCATGTGTCCATATTAAATGGGCTGTTTTCTTAAGGCCAAAATACCTCTTTCCAATGAACTGAATTTAGCATTCAGCAAATGCTGCTCAACCATCCCTCAGACCATTACGTTTGTAAGTTATTTTGGGGGTTTGGCAAAGCCATTAGCATCAGCCTCAGAACAGCCCTTCAAAATGTGTGCTCAGCTAAATTCACTTAATATAAAAAAATATTTAAAAGTCCAACCAAGTCGCCCACCTTCCTTTTTGCTTCCCATTCTATGGGATTGTTTTCAACTAAAATACCATGTGGGCGTATATATTCTACTGCCTCATCCAAATGGACGTGGATATGGATTATTATGATTAATTTGCATGCATTTACATTCTCCTGGAGAACATCTTAGGAAGGGGAATGCCTACCTTACATTTCACATAGAAACTTTCATATGTTTAAAAAAGTTAGAAGTATCCTCTGTTTTTTAGGAATCTAGGGTCATTGGATTGGAGGACATCAGCTGAGTCAGCAAGTCTGTAATCCCCTGCAGTCAGAAACAGTCACGTAATCCATAGTTAGTCCAGTAAGATCCAAGGGAACATCCAGTCCAGAAACAACCACATACCACAAGTTTTAAAACACCTATTAAAAATCCCAAGTAACTGCTTACTGTCCTGTATGAAGTTGAAAGACAGACAATCAGTGGAAATGCCTGAAGTGGCCGTTGTTTTTAAAATACCTCAAGGAGTGTTGCTTTTCTCTCTTCAGAAACCCCAGAGAGATGCCCCAAATGCCACAAGATATGGCAGTTTAAAAATCACCTGTGATTTGACCCTCATGTAGTGACATCTTCAGACGTACGGACTTGCAGTAAGAACTATGTTTCTACAAGTTGATACTACAATTTTATTGTAATTTTTAATGTTTCATCATAAAGTCAAAGCTGCCTAGTTGATTCACAAGATTAGGGTTTAACGCTGATTTTAGTTTTATTTTCCCTACCTATTTCCTGTTTGCAATTCAAGAAGGAATACAAAATATACTTAAAGTGTGATAGCAGAAAAGGTCTAAACGGGGGATCAAAAAAAAAAAGATTTAATTGAATAATAAAAAACTTGAATCTGGGCCTAAGATTTGATTCAGACTCAAAGGAGGCTTCTGGAAATGGACATGAAGTTCAGAGAACTTCATTCATTTTTGTACACTCCCCTTTGCTCCTACACTTCCTCTCCTCCCTTTGTCTTTTTAGTTTCATCATTACATTTCCCTCAGCTGTTTTCCTGATATTTCCTTCTCAAACGGAATATCTCCCATGTCTCCTATGGCCCTTAGTCTATTACCAGCCGAAAACTTTGGGTAGCCTATAACTTTATCTGCCTGGTGCAGGATTGGGGATGGGATTGTGGGAGCTCTGCTGGAGTCGGGGCCGGATGTCTCGGCGCAGTTGGGATGAGCCTCCAGCAGCCTGCATGCTCACCGTGCCGGTGGTCTCATCCTGCGCGAGCTGTAGCCTCCTGCTTTGAAGAACAGAGAAATGGGAGCTGAGAGAGTGCGCAGACTCCAAGTGTCTACTTAATTTCATAAATGAAGCTCCTCTCTGTTTCTGTGTCAAGTGCAATCACTATTTAACTTCTGTGTTCCCATCTCAGAGGCGATGCTGATGTTTCTTCAGCCAGCCGCTGCTGATCAGCTCATTCATGGTATCTGACGTATCCTCTGTGTGATGTCCAATGCTAATCGAGTCACTGCAAAATGTTGCTGCTGGGTCAGAATTGTTGGCACCTGCCAACAACAGCAAAATCAGGTTTTCAAATGTATGTTCCCAACTCTCTGCACAAGACTGACATTTCTTCAGCCGATGCTCTCTTCCCAGTCTCCACACGTACCCTAGGTGCCTGTGGAAGAGGCCCAGTATTTAAGCTGTAAAATCCAGGGGTTATCTTATTCTACAGAGACTGGCTTCTTTGTGTCACCGCTGTGCTCCTGGCCAGGAAAGCCATGTGCTGAAACTGCCCTCATGATACCTAAATCGTGGATAAACAGAAACTTCTAATTTTCACTGCTAGTATCATTCTCCAGGCTCTCTAAACAAGAACTGCTCACCAAATATCATGAGCTCCTGATGGATGGATGAACGCTGCCTAATCAAAAGTGCAGAAAGAGGGTTTTGTTGGGATTTTTTTTTTCTCTCTCTCAGTTATTAAGTAGATTAAATAAATAAATAATAATTCCCTTTCACTTGTGGTCCAGTGTAAGCAACTTTATGACGCTTGTTGCCTTGGGATTTATACATTAGAATAACTTTTGGTTCCAACATTTTCTAAAGATTTGCCAGCAAACATTGCTCTTAAATTTGGCTTAATCTCCTCATTATGGAGGATGGGAATAAAAAAGACCAGGGGTGCTTCTGTATTGCTTGTAGTAGTTTACCTTACTCATTTAAAATCAAGCTGGGACTAAAGTAAGCAAGGACTGAGATTGCATTTTAAAACAGTGTATTTTAATCTACAGTCATCTGAGAGGTTTCCTTGGTAGATGGACTGCTGGCAAATTCCTCCCATATCCCTGTTTGCTTCTTAGCTGTGGTGATGTACAAGGAAATGGAGCTACCAGATTTGGCTGGTGGTTTAAGACTTCCCCAGACATCTGGCAGATTCAGTGTTGGATCAAACATTTTTTAAGAAACTTTTCAAGAAGATACAATCTCAGCCACAAGATCCAGATCATCAGACCAACTTTCGGGGTTTTCAGGATCTGTGGTTGTGGTTTGGACCCATCTTATTTTTTAATGTCATGGTTGACAAGTCGTCCGTGTTCCAATGTGCAGATTGGCTCTGAAAAAAAAATAAACAGTGGAAAAAACTCCCCGTATGGACAAAACGTAAAACCATTCCCATGTTCTTTCTGAAATTTTCCAGGGGAATTGGAATGTTCTGAATAGCCCCACGAAAGACCCCCAAAAAGATTGTAGTTTTACTTTGCCCAATTACCCCAAATTTTCAGGAGAGATTCGCTGCTGGGGTAAGAAGGTGGGATTCTCCTGGCTACAATGGCTGTCTTGGAGGTAAGCGTGCAAACTTATTGGTTCTATTTTCAGTCAACCGTTTCTTTTTCACACTGTCCAGAGCAATCTGTTATATAGCTGGCAGAAACAAAAGCATAATTTTGTCACTCATTGCCTTTGTTCTTTTCCCTTCCTGCTTTTAGTTTATTGGGAACTTTTTCCTTTTTTTTGGATTCTAAGTACCTCAAGACAAGAGCAATGTGTCGTCAGTCTGTCTCTTCCAACAGTTGCATTATACGCTTTTCTGCTTGGAGTGTGGGTGGAAGAACAAGCTGGAGTTTTTTCATGGATAATCTCTATGCCAACAAGCAAACACTGCATTATGTATAATAACAAATAATGATTCACTGAGATGGTGTTAACAAGGTCCGGAAGTGCTAATGAACCTCATACAAGTTCACATCTCATACAATTGCTGCTAAGTTTCCAGTGCTTTGGAGGGAACAAAATAACATGAAACGCAGAGCCAAATTTTGTGTTGAGGAGGAGAGGAGAATATTTATCTTCCCTGGAGGTGATCAGTAAAAACTACGATGCCTGAGATCACTACAATGTAAGTGTAGTGTAGGCAGATAAGATAAAGAGCAATAAAACCTTTTTAACTTAAAACAGATATAAATATTCCTTTTAATTTTTCATCAGCAACATTGCCTTGAAAGAGGTTTTGTTATCTATTCAGACACATATCACTTAATTTTAGAGCATCTAGGCTTTCTGTCCAGTAAATGGAGAAATCTGGTATCTTCAGATAGCGATTCAACCCATCTGTCTTAGCTTAGGACAGGATAACTTACTGTTTGGTAGAACAGTCTCTCTCCTTTGACTCCAGCTAGACAGGACTCCTATCTTTGATTACAAATTTAAATATTCAGTTGATATACTTGCATGAAATTAATCTGCATTTACTTCTAGACAATGGAAAGTAGGAGTTTTTTGTTTGGTTTGCATGCCTTTTCTTTTTTTTTAAGGTCACAACAACTTTGTTCCATATCTAGCAAGACAAATCCATCATTTCACTTGGGATAGAGAAACTTTCCTAAAGCCAAAATCCTCATCTGGATCTGTGTCTTCCAGCACATTTATCAGTCCTGATGAAGGTGGTGTTCTCCTGAAGAGAACAGATAAGTTAGCATGAATCCCACAGGGACAAACAAAAATAATCAAAATCGAAGCATTAATTTTACATGTGTGTGAGAAACTTTCTGGGCACTCTGCTAAATCCTCCACAAGGTATTCAGGTAGTTTCATGCTGGTGGAAATAAAGTGAAATTCTGTAGTTGATTTTCTTTGTGGTGAATTTATACTTAATAATGATGATAGACTAATGTTGATTTCCACAGTTAGTTTCAACATAAGCCAACAGAGCTGTCTTACAAATCGCTGACTTTTTGATGACAGGACAGCGAGATGGCAAGGCAATAGGTATAAATTACACTTAGTTTACTTAAGAAATAAGCCTGCATCACCAACATAGGAAAGACATCCAGCATCACTTCTACCATGAGTATTCAGTCCAAGGAAAGCAAATAACTAGCAACAAAAATCTCAGAAGGAGCCTTCCTAGGGCATTCACAGGCCCTCTTGGAAGGATAAAAATGGTCCATGATCCATCATTCATAAGTTCACTGATCATATCAGGGTGTTTATAAGCAAACTTGGTTTCATGTGGTGCCAGACAAAGATGTAAACACTGGCTGGTGCCGGCACGGAACATCACAACCCATATTGCACTGTGCTGCACTCAGACAGAGTACATGGGAATGACAAGGGTTTTTATTTCGGGAATAAATAACCATTTAACTCACTGAAAACCATTGTTTTGATACAATATTGGGAGAGGTACGTTATGCAGGCTGGACTGATTTTTCAGTAATTGCTTCTGCAAGTCTATAGATGACTAAAACTGTCAGCAACAAAAAAGGATGTGTTTGGAAACGGGTCTCCAATTCCAAGGATTTCAAGCTCCCTGGGATTGCTCCCCTAGGTGAGGGGAAACAACTGCTGTCTTAAAGGCAGGAAAAACGCAGCCAATAGTCAGTAAGTTGTTTATTGTAGAAACTATTGATACCCTCATACTGTGCATAAGGTACAGAAAAGTATCTTGGAATGGGATAAAAGGGACAAATTTGTAATAACGTTAATACATGCTTCCACCAATACCATGTAGGCACCAGGGATTAATAAAGGTATTAACCTTACCCATGTTTTCTTAAACTGAATATTTGATAAAACTGACAGTGGTGTGTATTTCCAAATTGTTCAGTATCTAAAAGATATGTCCACCCCTCTATAACGAGGCTGGAGGGTTTTTAATGCTTTCCCCATGTAGAGATGGAGCACGTATAGCCTCTGAGCCCGGCATGATATGGTTTCTGGCTCTACTATTCACACCAAATTGTTATATTCATAAAGCCATGTGTTTTGCTGAAATAAGTCGTGACCCGTCTCCAGTGACTAGAGCCTGAGCTAACCATGGGAGTTAGCCTTCCCTGCGCAGTGGTTTGTCCAACTGGCTTTGCTCAGTAGTGACTTTCGACAATACCAAAACGAAACAACTAAAGCAACTGCCTGCTTGGTTCCCCGGGAGACAAACCCGGCTTGCCCCCTCCCCACCCAGGCAACGGAGCTTAAAATCAAGCCACTCTGCAGCGTTTCAAAGCAAATACTTCATACAGCTTGACCAGTAACGAGAGATCAATAGCTGAATTCTGGTCAATAAATCATTTTTTCCCCCACTCTCTGAGAAAGCTATGACACTGCCTGCCCAGTTAAATGTCTATGGGTTTCTCTCTCTGCCTGTGTGTGTCTGGAGTCAAGGACATTAGGATAAAAAAATTAATCCTGCATTTTAGTTAGGTGGAAATGCACTGCTCCCCTCTGATAGCATATATTTTTTAATCAGCAGGATTTTTCCAGTAAGCACATCACCATTTATTTTGCCTAAGAGAGAGTTTACAGCAAGGTTGGTTTGAGTTTTTTTTTTTCCCAAGCAACAATTTTTTTTTTATACGCACTTTAATCTCAGCCCCAGCTTTGTCAGTATTTAGTCTTATCTTAAAGAACTCCAAAGCAGGGTTGAAAGAAAGCAAACTCTCCGTCCAGAAAGCAAAGTTTTTGGACAAGTTCAGAATAGAAACGGCAAGAAAGCCCTGCGTTGTGGTGTAAACCCACCGCCCCCTTCCCCCAGTGGCTGTTGGCATGGAACAAGTGTGACTTTCTGGCACTTGGCTGCTACGTGAGCTCAGCAGGCAGAGCGAAGGGTGGCAGAGCATCACCCGCTGTGCAGTCCCTGGAGGTAAAATCCTGGCCATATTAAAACCTGTGTTTCTTTTACTCTTGGCTACAACAAGAACAAATTGTCACCGCTACCTTTTAGAGTCTGAAAGCACAGTTCAAACAGTCCTTATTTATGACTGTTTGCTGGAAATATGTTAGGAGTAAATTGCAGAGTGGGAGGCAAGCTATTAGAGTTGAAGGATGATTTTAGAACAAGAACGACCGGGTGTAAATTGACGGTGAATGTATTTTGGCTGGGAATTGAAACGAGGATTCTGACCATCAAAACAAGAGGTTCTGGAACAATGTTTGAGAGCAGTAGCTGACAATCTACCTTTTTTAAAAGTAAAAAAGAAAACCGTAATGGGTTGCATTTTATGACAACCTGCCATTTATTGTGATAGTTTCATGGTGACAGACTATCTACTAACGGTGCAATACCCATTTATTTCTATTGCACATTTCTGCTGTGTATCACGTGGATATTCGAATGCATGTGCAAATTACCCTTTAGTTCGTTAAACAACCCCCATAACTTTGAATAGGCAGTATAAGGGCAAGGGGAGCTACAGAAATAACTAGCACAGGCAAGACACTTCGCATACACTCTATACTTGCCTCACAAAAATACTTGTATAGAAATATCCCACTACAGATGAAAAATCAGAAGGTTCATGAGGACTTCATTTCACTGGGGACTGGGTTCCCTCTTGTTAACCCACTCTTCTCTTTAAAGCAAATTACTGGGTTGTGCAGGGAATAACAGAACACTGTGTGTGAAAGCAGACACTATTCACATCCCTCTTAGTAGAGCCTTTTAAATCAAAATATCAGTCAAAAATTTGTTGAGTTTAATACGGTGTACCACTGGTAATTTTAGTTCTTGCAACACTTCCAACTGCACTTCAGAAGTGGAGGCTCAGAGCATCAGTGTCAAGCTGGTTTTGCAGAATGCATCCTTAGGAGAAAAGTTACTAAGCATCTGCAGATAAACTCTCTGTAATTTCTATAATTTCCTTAAAATACAATGATGGTCATTGGTAGAGCCAGGTTCTGCCAGGTGACTTCCACAAAAGGAAGAGCAGCAATGGGAAAAGAGAGTAAACGATAAAACGATACTCTAATGTGACCATAGGAACCATGCAGGGTTGAACCCTACATTTCAATCATGTCAATATGAATGAATCTAGTGGAGACTAGTGGCTAATTCGTGCAGAAAAATACCACGATAAATTTGATAATAGGTCCCTGAAGCAGAAAGCTATAAAGGGTTTATAAACTCCTTTGTGTGGTTCTAGCACTAGAGAATCAGACTGGGTTAAGGAAGCCTATGTGTTAATACCTCACACTTTTATAATTCCCTTCCCACCTTTTTATATCAGTAGCATGCTGAATGTTCATTTTGGGGATATTCCCTGTCCGAGCTTTCTGTTTTGGCATTCTATTGCTTACCACATGGTACCATTTAAATGCTCTGATTAGAAGACACATTCACTTACCTGCCAGTGAGGCCCTACAGATATTAGGACACTAAGAAATTACTCTAAGTTTATAGAATTTAAGAAAGCAGATAATTTAGTACCCCCTCTGAGCAATGCTGTATAGCAGCATTAGGCTTCTGAGAATGGTTTCACTTAATTAAATAAAATTTACATTTTTGACAAATAACCTCTGTAGTATCTGAAAAAGTCTCCATCGAGCACTGTTGGATTCATCAGTATTAAACCATGACGGTCTCAGCTCCCACTGACTGTCATGGAAGAGCTGTGCTGCAAAGCAGATGTGCTGCAGAGCTTTAAGACGCTGGTTTTGCACTGGTGTGCAAGGAGCAAGGCTCTGCCCTGCGCTTGTGTTCGGTGGTGGCTCTTTCTGGTGAAGTCTGAGGTGAGTCAAGAAGATGAAGACTGAAGGTTCAGAAGGGATGAGTCAGGAAATGTTTTCCTTTTACTGTAGTCCCCCCAGAGTGGAAACTTTGGAGGAATCCCTTCTCTAAGATAATATTGATTGTAATTTATTAGGTACTATGTTTCAACTAGCTAAAGAGAAAAGAAAAGAATAAGTCCAGTGTTTGACCATGGAGATCTGCCTGGTAAAAAAAAAAAAAAAAAGCACAAGCTTACACAGACGAAGTGTGTAAAAAGTAGGGAGTGAATCACTGGCAATGGGAACTCTGTCAGAATTAGGAAATTAAGTTCATTAAAGGTGTGGTAACTTAATTTTCTATGCAAGCATGTAATGCTGAGGGTTGGGCAGAAAAAAACGTTCAGACATCCAATTTAACACAAACCCACCCAAACTTGGCAAGGTGGAGCGTCCCCAGCTCAGCCCAGCCTCCTGGCTCCCTATTTAGATTACATTTGCTCTAAATAGTCCACATTCGTCCTGGACTCTGTACCCTCCTTGTCCCCTCCTTCAGCGTCCCCTTGTGTCAACAGCGTGCGAGCAGACGGGCTCTGTGGGCTGCCGCAGCGCTCGGTGTGGGGCAGCTCCCCAAAGCCCCCCGGAGGAGCCCCCCCACACCTCCCATCTCCGAGGGTGGGAGGAAGATGCATCCCAGACGGCGATGTGGCCCCGCTTCCCCTCCGCATGAGGTGCCTCCCAAACTGCAGCCTCCTTCTTCCCCCACGCTGCTGCTCGGGAAGAAAGGTGGACTCCTCTCTCCATGTCTTTTACCCATTTGTGTTTCCGAGTATTCGTGTTTGTGGATCGGTTGTTCTCTGACCCTGCTCCAGCATCCGTGGGACCATGGCAATTGCTTTTCCCCAGCTGGGTTCAGGCTTTCTGCTTGCTAACTTCTTTAAATTTCTTCTGTACACTAATAACACAAATGTGCTGGAATCGTATAATCCTCCTATAAAGCATCAGCGTTCCCTGCTCTTGTTGTTTCTTTAAGGCGTATGTATGCATAAGCGTGTGGTAGATGAACAAGTCTTCCCTCTGATATTGAGAGAAAACCCAGAGATGAAACCTCTTCTTTTCTCAGATTGACTCCTTATATTCACTACTTCTTGATTCAAAACAAAGGCATAAAACCAAATCAACATCTGCTTTGACGTCATCGTATGGTCCTTTTTACAACTAAAACTTTACGACTGGCTTCAAAATCACTCTCATTGCCTCACTTACCCTTAAAATGCTTAAACTAAAATTAAACAGATTTTGTTTCCCGAAGAAATCCTGCGATTTTAGTCTTACTGAGGGTCGTAGGGTTGCCTAGCCCAAACTGAGATCATGGATTAATTTACCAAAGCCCAGGAAAGCACTTTGGTTCATATCTATATACCTAAAATGAGCATCCTGTCCACATTCTTTAATTCTCTATGTAGGGTTATTACTATAGCCAAAATTTCTGGTGGCCTATTAGCATTATATAAAACTATAAAGATTTCCTGTTTCAGCAAGCAGCAGGTTTTACAGAAAGTCTGACCTGGATCATTTCAGGGAAAGCCAGCCACAAGTCGCAGTGAGAGACATCGCTGAGACACCGAGATGCCCACGTGGAGGGTCCTCTCCGCTCCCACCCGAGCCGTCCATGGCATGGTCCTACCTTCCTTCTTGTACTTGAGCATAAAAGGCTTTAAGAAGGTACCTTCTGGGGTGAACAGTTATTTCATAGGCGGTATAGCAACACCTCAGCTGAGATCCTGGGGGATATAACAGCACTCTCATGGCTTCAGCGGAGCTGCGTTGCTGTACATTGATAAGAACAGTGAACAGGGACCGGAATTTCACATTTCATTCCGGCTGCTGATTGTGCATCTCCTTTTGGATTCATAACGGGCGCTTAGTAATGCTGGCCTTGTTGCCTGTGCCCAAAAGCAGTGATTAATCTAGTTCCAATTAACATCCATTTCCACACCACCTAAATCAATTTCTGAGCTACAGCCTCCGAAGTAGGAGACGAGCCCCAAGTGACCCACCAGAAACCACGGCTCCATCCTCATCATCATCAGCGGATGGAGCTGCCGGGGGGGGCACAAGGGGACCTCCCGCCACCGAAGCGAGCAGCGAGGCAGGTGACTTGTTATAACATGGATTTTTGACACCACACATTTCACTGCGGATTTTCTGTGTTTTTATTCCGCCTTCTGAAAGCTGTGAGAGTGAACATTATTAAAT
Source organism: Phalacrocorax carbo (assembly GCF_963921805.1). Classification (NCBI taxonomy): domain Eukaryota; kingdom Metazoa; phylum Chordata; class Aves; order Suliformes; family Phalacrocoracidae; genus Phalacrocorax; species Phalacrocorax carbo. The sequence continues at coordinate 7,633,852 of NC_087528.1, forward strand.
TTTTTTTTTTTAAAAAAAAGGCAAAGGCAAAAAGAAAGCAGTGAAAAGCAACAAGGAAGGTTTCTGTCCAAAAAAAAGTCCGAAACTGGCTCCAATTGGACCTTAGTACGGAAATGCTGGAACTTGTACCCTCCAGTGGCAAAATAAAACAGGCTACCATTATTAGAAATTTTCTACAGCTAAAGATGTAACATCATAGCTAAATTCAGTCAGAGACAGGTCGAGCAACAAAAACCAGGAGCCAAGGCAGTCTAGTCTGGTCTGAAACTTGATTCAGGCACCAGATTATGAATAGATTTAACTAGTTTGCCAAATGAAAATGTAGATTTTGGCAGTGTTTGGACTTTTTTTATTTTTTTATTTTTTTGGTGTGCTATATGTGGAGTCCTATTGCACGCTGTGGGGATATGAGAAAAGAGCCTTTTTATATTATATAACTGCTTGACGCGCATGTGTGTGTATATATAACATAAAAAACACAATTAACCCCATAAATGCTAAAAAACCTGAAGAACCTCTGCCTGATGTCCCTTAGTAAGGAACACGCGTTGCCACGGAGGTCCCACGCAGTATCTCTAAAGCACCCCTGAAAGAGGTAGGTGGGTATTTCAAAGTTAAAAAAAGTTGAAGATACCCACAATGCTGCAACCCACATATGTACAGCAAGAAAAACAAACAGGCGATCTCTGGAGGTATATTTTGATGACAGATGCCAGTTCTCTGTGGTCGGATTTTGCTCTGATTCCGTTCAGGTATGTGATCTAGGAAGTAGTAAAAACGGTAGCAGTTTAAGAAAGAAAATGCAACCAAGGTGGGGAGGAGGAGATTGTCAAAGGAGGAAGGCGCAGATGCTTGCTTTCTGTGACTGCCCCTTGGCCCTGGGCTTTGAGTATTTCATTAAGAAGGAAAATACACATCAGCCTGTGCATGTGTGTATTTGCCAGATGTCACAGCTGAGTCTTACCGTAAGTATCTCTGTTGCCCTTTGAGCTCCGGAGCTACTGTCACCAAGACAAAGGACACCAATTCTCGTTTGTGCAGCACAAGGATTCAGCATCTCATTGTATCACAGAGCACTTAAGTCAACAGTTTGAACTGAAGTGTCTGTGTGTTAATTGTATTGGAGATGTCCTGAAAAAGAGAATGGGGTCTTGAGAGTTGCATAAATACATATCCATGAGAGAGAACACAACTGTCAAGCTGAGACTCTTAGAAGAACCCAAATTTTGTCCCTGCTTATATCTAGTGTATTGCACAGTCAGTTATCTTCTAAGTTGTAATGCTAAGGATTTAATATGAAATTGTTTTATATATTTATATTGAAAGGCTGAGAGACCTGGGTTTGTTCAGCCTGGAGAAGAGAAGACCGAGGGGGGAGCTCATCAGTGCTTATGAATATCTAAGGGGTGGGTGTCAAGAGGATGGGGCTGGACTCTTCTCAGTGGTGCCCAACGCCAGGCCAAGGGGCCACGGGCACAGACTGGAGCACAGGAATTTCCACCTCAATATGAGGAAAAACCTCTTTGCTGTGCGGGTGCCAGAGCAGGGGCACAGGCTGCCCAGAGAGGCTGTGGGGTCCCTTCCCTGGAGACATTCACCCCCCGCCTGGACGCGGCCCTGTGCCCCTGCTCTGGGGGTGCCTGCTCCAGCAGGGGTGGGACGGGGTGAGCTCCAGAGGGCCCTTCCAACCCCTGCCATTCTGTGAGTCTGTGATTTGGAATTAATCTCTTCAACCACTGCATGCATTCATAAATTTACTCACTGACTAATATTTTATTTCATTAAGTCATTCTGCACACACTAGATCACTGGAAATAGCACGGGCACACCAGTACACCACGTTTTATCCTTCTTTGCTGTGGGAGCGTTGATCAACTTGGTCTTATACGAACTACAGTGTCTGCTGGTGTCTGTGCCAGCTGTAGGAGCAGAAGAAATGCAGCTTTGCCACCACGGTTTTGTGTCTCTATCAGAACAGGTTGTGCCACGCAGGCTCCTGACGTTCCATGGTATTGTTTCTTCCCTGGGGAAGTGGCAGATCAGGTCAACACGAGGTCACGTGTCATTGTACCGTTGGTGCTATCGGCATATTCAAACTATTCTGGCAGCTTAAACTGATTTCATTTGCAGTGAACCCAAATTATCCACCAAAAGTCCGTCCAGAACATAAAGAGTTACCACGTGCCCCAAAGTACCAAGGTGATCCTCAGTACTTATCATCATCTCTCCTGATTCACGTGCTTGTCTGACGGCTTGGTGGAGGGCTTGCAGTAGGGCCCCTCTCCGTAAAGCTGTCCTCAGGGATGCTGATCTGCTAGAGGTCAGACTAAACTTAAAGGAGACATTTCCCACCTCAACACCTATTTCTGGGCTCTCAGTATTTTCTCTTACATATTGTTTATTAAAAAAAGAAAAAAAAAAAGCATGAAAAGATACTGTGGTTAGAAACGACCTTTCTCAGTGATACCCACAGCTGCAAAGGAGACACTCTGCAATGCAAACAGCAGAGACGGCTCTCGCGGCAGCAGATTTCACACTGGGCTGAAGCATCACAGAGGAGAATCCACATGCTGTTTTTGATATTCATTAATCATCCAGCTAATTTGTTTTTACACAGGAGCGCTGACAGCAAACGAATGTTATTATAGCACCAGCGCACTGCATAATCCAGACTATTATGGTATTAGCATCGATGAAAGCGGCTGCTCTGTGTTCGCTTGTGCTCAATTCTGTATCCAACTGCAATTGTAAATATATCTATTTTTATTCACATCTGCTGAAAGAAATAGACCTACCATATGTGGCCAGAAGGATAAAAGGATTGCTGCTGTCTTTTTCTTCCTCCTCCCTCTGGTCCTTATCTCAGGAACATGAGTTGAAATCTGGCCCAGAATTTACTGACTGTTCAGAGACTTTTTATGAGGCAATGCCTTCTCAGGCTGATATTGAGAATATATATATTTATATATATGTACACACATGCGCACATGTATTATTGTGCCTAACGTTATTTCTCCAGTAAATCTCTTTCATATTTGTATACAGTATGTATAGGCAGTATTCACACAAGAGAGAAAAAATAATCCAGTGGTAAAGGTTAACCTGGGATTTGGGAGACCTGTTTTTAATTCCTCCCTCTGCCAAAAGCTTCCTTTTCAATGCATAGGTGTATACATACACACCCCATGGAAAAGGCACATAGGGCATTGTCTACACTGTCCTTCAAATGCGGACCCGAACCCACACTAGAGTCTGAATCTGCGCTGCTTTTGCACATTATGGAGAGCAGTCCACAGCCAGCAGAGGGTTTTGGGGAGCTTTCACCCCCATGGAACAGGGGCGAACTTGGATCACATCCTTCAGGACCAGAGGAAACCCACTCAGCAATTCCCTTCCGTCCAGCCACATGTAAGCTGTAACAGATCTTGATACTGCCCTCTGCTCTATTGCACTGGGAGACCGCATGGGCAGGCAGCGCAACCACGGTCAACCCTGCCAGAGGATCCGTAGGAACAGCTAATTAAATCATTTTTCCCTTCTCATTCTGCTGTTCTCCTGCGTCCTTTACAGAGCCAATATCAGGTCACCTTTTGTGTCAAACTGCTTTGCCGTCACAGCAAAGTGGAGGTCAGGGACCAAAATCAGGTATACCTATAAAGAGCCCCGTGTGTTACGGAGGCTGTCACGTTCCCTTGGGCATTCTCTTTGGGTTAGGTGGTGACGGAGGAACCTCTAATGGCTGCAGACGAGGAGGCACAGGAACCGTGTGGATTATCCAGGAGGGTTGTGTTAGCACTCTGTCAGCGCAGTTGCTCATATGTTGTCACACTGAATAATGGATTCGCTTATATTCAACACCACATGATTTTAAAGCATTTAAAGCTTACCTATAGCCATAAGAATTATTTTGAAACAGATGGGCACCTGGTCTTTCACAACATGGCAACTCCCTGCACTCCCTTATTTTAAGCAATACTCTCATAAAAATCAAGTGTGCCAATAAATAGAGGAGAAGAGAGTTTTCAGGTGTTTAGTAGCTGCAAAATTATTAATACCAGTTTCAAACACGTGATTGTGTTTTGTTATTGCTGATAGTACGCTATAAAAAAAATCACGATAAAATGTAAAAAATTTCAAAGCCATTTGTTGCAACAGTTTCGGGAGTCGTGCACATGGCCTTTATTATACTGAGATTTGAACCATTTGGGTTGCTACAAATTTATAAGGGAATCCTGCTTTACATGGCTGCAGAATGATTTACAAGAGTTCATTTTAGCCCCTCCTCAAGCACAGGCTAGGTACACTACAAAATGGACCGAAACCCCAAACCCAGCTTCACTCTGCTTTAAGGAAGACATGAAGAGATATAAGAGACCAAATCATAAATACATTGACACCCAGTTCTACCTGGAAAACCTAATGGGCATGGAGAATGAATTGCTCCTTCTCGTATCTGTTTGTCTTCCATTATTTGTGGTCTCTCACACAGTAGGAAAGTTGTGGTTCCCCTGATTTGCTCACTCATTCTGTTATTAGAGGAGATCTTGCCCTGCACCACGGGGACCCATTTTTCTGTCCTCACTCTTTAGCCAGTGCGGGGATCCCCGTTCATCAAAACCATTTGTCAGAAAGTTAAAACATGTCTGTGCTTCTTCCTTCCCATTTTCTGTTGTTCAAATACTGACAGCCAAAAATGTGTTCATATGCTTTATGCATGAGGAAAGGTGACTATTGATGCTAGCAAATGTGTGGTCATTTTTTTTCTTGTCAAAAATCAGTCTCTGGAATCACTGATGCCTTGTGAAATTACAGTCTAATGTAACCAACTGGAGTATAATGTAACCAATTTCTTTACTTTTTAAGAAAATTGTTCTCCTGGAGGTTGAAACACAAACCCAAGAAATATATGAAGTTATTTTTGTCCCTAGTCAGGGGAAATTAATGAAATAGCACCTCCCATTCTGTTGACATTGGCCAAGATTGCCAAAGTCCTTAGTAATATTGGGGTTCCCATTATGGGGAATACGGTAATCACAGAAGGGATTCAGAATACTACACTGGTGGGAACGGGCATGTAAGCACCAATGCAGCTGAGTACTTCAGCTCATGCTTAACTTTAAGCAAATAATCAGTTGGAGTCAATAGTTACTGACCTATGATAAAATATATTCCTATATGGTGGATTAAATGTTATAATGAAAACTATATGCACTGAAAGTCTGACTTGAAACATCAGAAACCGTCAGTAAGCACTGTCTGAAAAAAAGATTTATGCAATATATACTCAGGAGTATGTACCCATATTTAAAATGCAACATTTTGGTGACTTTGCTATAACTGACTTAATTGTTTTTCATAATAATGAATTTTTTAACATGGTTTTTCAGTTTGCAGTATTTTGGTGTCTAAACCAAATAAACAGAAGCCATTCTTCCCTTTCAGCACCAGTGTGAAAATTTTGCTCAGTATCTTTGAACAATTTATCTGTGCTTTCAACTTCTTGACACTAGAGTCACTGCTCTATCAAATATTGTATTGCCACCTCTATGTGATGAATTTGTGAGGGAAATGACACAGGGAGGCCAAATACACACACTGAAAGAAGGAATCCCAGTAAGAAAAAAAATATATTGTTCTTGGCTAAATAAGCTCTTAGCCAGCATCTATTTTTAAACAATCTTTGAAAACACAGATTTTTACTTTGCGCAGATACCTTAGTTTGCTGCAGCTCTCTCTGGACTTCAGCATTCTTCAGTACTTTTAGACTGCTAGTTTTGCACTCCATCAGAAACTCTATCCCAAATGATTCGTGCATTAAATGATAACAGTTATACATACTAAAAAAAATTGCCTGAAAAGTTAAATATGAGAACTGAAAATTTTTTTTCAACTAAATATGTTTTTGGAAGCTGTAATTGACATTCAATCTCATTTGTGCTAAAAATTGTATTTAATTGACTCTGTAAGTGTGTAATTATATGCCTTGATAAAATTGGTTTGAAGATATTATTCTCTCCCCCTATAAAGAAGAGCTATTATATGAAGTTTTATTTGGCCCCAAAAATAGAGTTTCCTCAGAGTAATTCCAGTATCATTTTTTTTCCTTTAATCTCTGTTTATAGAAAGCCTACCTAATGAAGAGCTAGTTAAATAGTCATCAATGAGGACTAATGCCAGTCCGGTTTCCCCTGGTGTTACCATGGGATAAATCCCATCCATTACAGTGGAGTGGCTCCTGAAGGATGCTGCTGTGTGTACGAGGATGGGGATGGGTGAATGAGATAGCTGGCATCAGCCCAGCCGCTTCCCCGTCCCAGAGCTCACAGTGCTGTGGAGTTGGCGAAGATCCCGTGCAGAAGGATGGGGTGTCACAGCAATCCCCCTTCTGTGGCTGCATCTTGCTTGGTTTTCCATTTCTCTTTGGATCCTTTCTGCGAGGAGAGCAGCGGTACCCAAATAGTGATGCTGGACCTGAGCCTCATCTTGCTGCACAGGTCCCAAAACCAACTGCTGGGGCTTAACGGGGTGTAGAGAATCCCAGAAGCACGGCAGGATCAGGCCCAGTGACAAGGAGAAGCTGTACTCAAAATTAAAGGAAAACTAAAAGAAAACCAAGAAAGTTATTGCAGCATCGTGCAGCTCCTTCTCCTCAGAGAAAGACCCCCATAAACATTTCCCCTCTAATCTTCCCGATAAGTGTAGCAAATTGACAGCAGAGGTACGAACCCTGAAACTCGGTCCATGAACATTCAGTTAGGAGCAGACTTTGGCCAAGGACCCCTTCCCTTCCACATCCCACCCTGGTGTGCCCTCCCTGCCTCCCCCCATCCCTTCCCTTCCACCCACTGTATGGCTTCCAAGATTTCTCATGGAAATACCCCATGGCTTGCTTTCCATTGCAGGTTAATACCGGATTTAAGGCTGTTATTTTCTTTTTCCTGACATGTCGCCCATCACATTATGACTATTAGAGTTTTCTTTTGAAGAGTTACCTGAGGTGAAGTCTAATTGGACTTGAGGCTGCTGAGGAAGGATGCCAGGGCTCGGGAGTGCTGCCAGCCGCTGATGTGGCTCATGCACAGACAGCGACCACGGCAACGGGCTCGATTTCATGCCATGATTTAAGATACAGCCTGTAAAGGTATACCTATGATAAAGCTTCGGTGCCTGTTAGAGAGCTGGAAACAGGAATGGTGCCACTTCAATGCAGAGAGACCGATCAGCATTTAATGTAGTATTTAATGGCAAAAGAGCTATATATCAAATGACAGAAAGCAAAAAAGAAGAGGTTTAACAGCTGCTAACTCTAACCCTCTCAGAGTTTCCAGGTTCTCTCACTGGTTCTGGGAATCCAGTAGTGGCTAACAGATACTGCAAAGCCTTTCTATTAATGGTTTAGATAAAATTATCTTGAATATTCAGCCCTATTCCGCAAGGCATTGCAGGCTGGATTCTGCCACCCGAAACTGCACAAATTCTGTCTCAGGGATTGTGGTTCTAATCACTGCTCCCAGTGACTTGGCGGCATCGCTCACACTGCCAGTGCTGCACGGTGAACTTACTGGTGAGAATTCCTTGGAAGGGCTTGGAAGTCTGGCTTGTCATTTTCTGTCAATGAATTTAATAATAACTGAACGAAAAGTAGCAGCAGGACACTGAGCATCTCTGGTGATGCTCCATTGGTTTCACTTCATAATTTATATATATTTTCCCTTCAGTTTATACCCATTTTCATCATCTGTTTCTAGCTAAGACCTGGCTGTGTTGATAATGAATACAATGCCAGGCCCAGAGATACAGCTCTTCACAGTAGACTCAACTGACTTTAAGTGCTGCAGAAAAACCCACCTTATTCTCTTTCTTGTCCACCAATGTGCCTATTATGATTTTTTAACTATTAACATAAAAACACAAGGGAGGGAAAAGGACTCAAGTGCCATCACAACTCACTTTCTGGACCTCAAGCACTCGGCTAAGCAGGCATTAACAGCCATACTGGAAACATGCATTTTGTCTGTCTCGGCATTTCAGAGCACAAACACCAGCTAAACGTCCAAGTCCATTTATTTTCATGAGGTGTTCTAAATAGAACCATTTTATCAGCAGCTGAACGGGATGACAGTGGGCAAGGAGATGGTGGGCAAAAAAATAAAAAATTGAAAAAAAGAAATTGAAACGTAGCAGAAAAGGAAAAGAGAGGAGAAAAAACCTGTTGAAACAAGCTTGATTTTCTCTCTCACAGCTTCTTTTCTTTTTACTTGAAACAAGCTCTAGGGAACATTTTGATGTGGCATGTCGGACTGTTCCCTCAGAGATGATTAAGAACAAATCCCATCAGCCATTAGGCCCTTTTGATATGATCATGTTTTTCCACCTATTTTTATCAGCCCAAATGACAACTTAACTGGGGCGAGCACCAGTTGACCAGTTCTCCCAAAGCACTTTCCTAACCAAAGGTGGCAAAGACTCCCTTAATGAATTCTGAATTTCCATTTATAAAAATATCCAGCAAGCAGGAGCATGCATGCGCACACACAAGCACACACAGGAGGGAGCAACTAAAACCTTTATTTACCATTTCTGTACAATCAGATGTTTTAGAGATTAGGAGAAAAGGAGAAGGGGGGGAGGAGGAGGGAAAAGTCACATGGGAGGGAAGAAAAAAAGAAAGCCACGTTTTCTATCTTTTCCTACTTCTTTTTTTGGTTGGGTTTTTTGTTGTTTTCTTTTTTTTCTCCCCAGTTTCCAGCCCCATGTTGTGACTTTGACAAATGATGATGCGTAGAGAAGATTTATGCCAGGTCTCGGAGCATTAGCACATTATCACGAGCAAAACAGAGCCCTCGGTCAACATCATCGGGGACCCATTGAAAAATTCTTTGAAAGTGATATATGGGCCAAGGCCCATCTCAGAAAGCGCTGTGGTGCTGTCCTGCTGGATGAAGTCTGGGTAAATGCCCAGAGAGAGCCAGGTGAAGACACTGAGCATTACATGAGAAATGGTTAGTAAAAACGCATTCTGGAAAGGAAAGAGGAACCTCTCTGCTCTCAAGAGACCAGCGTGTTGAATGATTTAATAGCTACCTTTAGGAAATGCTTTGTGCTTTATTGCTCTTTTCTGCCTTTTTCTTTTTTTTTTTTTTTAAGGAAAAGAAATAAAATGTAGGCTCTTCCCCTTATTTTCACCTCAGTATCCCAACTCAGCACTCCTGCAAGGCCACAGCTTGAGACCTGTCATCTTTGCAAAAGACTCTGAAACTGCCTACAGATGGTCGTTCTGATCAGGACATCCTGAACTGACCAGCTGTTGAAACAAACAAACAAAAAAAAGTAAAATTAAATGTATACATACCTGGTACAAATACAAAAGGATTTCTGAGTTCACTAAGAGGGTTTCCACTTCTGTTAACTTCATTTTGAAGTAATTTCCAACACAGCTCAAGAGCAGGGCTGTTGCTCCCAGGATTAGGCTGTGCAGACTTTCCACAGAGGTGTCAGAAACTGCATGGAAAACTGGTGGGATTTTTCAGAGCTACTTGAGGCATCGGCCCAACAGACTTTATTTTGCTTCACTGCCAAAACTTCTTCAAAATGCTTCCCATTCCCCTGCACAAGAAACTGGGCAAAACTTAATTTGCATGTAAGTTGAGTTGCTGATGACATTTATTGTGCTTCCAGAACCAAATGTTGGATTTTAAGTACGTCTCTAGAATTAAATTTTTCTTACATTTTGGGAATGAACATTAGCATATCAATTATAAGGCCTTACTCTCCAATTTGCTTTGAGATTCAAGAAAATCACACAGAATTTGGAAGTCTGTATTTTAGTTCATCTGTGACTGAAATCTCAAGACATTATTTCATTTTCCAGAGTTTTTTTTTTATCTTGGGCCTGAAATTTCAAGGAAGGATTAAGATTTCAAAACTATTTAGCTTCAAACAACCAATACAGAGACAGAGAAAATTTAGACTGTTCTTTTAGGAACTTGTGCATCTTTGCTAGAGCTACATAAACTTTAGAAGCCACAATGGTCTCACAGAAGTTAGTGAGAAACTTTGTACAAGAAAATCTTGTACAGGGATGACAAACTGTAGAAATCATCTATGTGCTCCCTAAAAATTGTGTCAATTAAATTTGTCTCATTGGAATCTCCATTTTTTCCAGAGAAGGCTAAGTATTGGTAATATATGTGTCACAGCTGAAGAATTCAGTCATTTATTTCTTATCTGCAGAAGTCTGACCAATCTGTGCTTCTTGGAATGCCACTGGTTAGCTAGAAATCTAAGATACATAGATAGATAGATAGATAGATAGATAGATAGATAGATAGATAGATAGATAGATAGATAGATAGATAGATAGATAGATAGATAAGCATCAGAAGACTGGAATTAGCAGAAAATATTTAAAGTTTAAAGGGGTAAAGTTAACACAAGTAGGTCCTTTATCACTGAGAAACTTCCTGCACATCCATGTTTTGAATAGAAGTGCCACTGAATGAAGAAAGACTCAGTCATTCTCGTTTCATATACAAACTACAAAAGTTAAACACATCTTGTAAACAATGAATAGGGAATGTGAACGTTTCAGTGCTCTTATGGAAGTTTTTAAGGGTGCACACAGATAAAGAAAACATTTTTGAGTAAATGACTTGTATCTTTTCAGCACCGTTTCAAGTACAGTGTGTCAAGATGATTGATGATACAAGCCTGTAGCAGCTTCATGACAAATTAGTGATTTTGACATATGTTTGATGCTCTAAGCATTTTTCACTTGAAAGTAAGACGACTTGCTTTTCAGGTGCTGCCTTTACTCAGAAGTTTGCAATTCAGTCTGGGAATTCAGTTATCTGGAGGACAGCAGTATTTCTGGAAATATCATCAGAGCACCCAACAATCAGGGTTTTCCCAGCGCTACTGTCATATTATGTCTAAAGAGATACAACCTAAACGCAGGAGGAATGTCAGTACAAAAATAAGGGAATTGGCTATTAGGTTCAGAAGGGATGAAGGGATGACTGTAACAATATAGTCTCACTTCTCCAGACAAATGTCTGTCTTGCAGGAGACAGAGCTTTTTATTTACTTTTTAATTTATTTTTGCAAATGGTTTGGCCCTGCCATTTTACAGCTGTGTGGATTTGTGTATTAGTAGCATTCTACCAGCAATCAGCATTGCGCCATCGCGTCGGGTCAGTTTTCTTCAAACACAAGAGTAAGAGAAAATATGGATCTTTAGTTAAAAAACAAACCCATATTACAGGAAACACTGATAATCGTAACTGCACCGGCTGCCTTGGTTTAGGTGCGACTTCACCATCAGAGGAGCAGGCCAGAGAACTGAACGTGACTTGCAAGGTCTTGATCGCCTCCTTTCTTTAGCTTGGTATTGAGATAACCTTTGCTGATGAGTTACTGGCTTTACATAAGCACACGTGGCAGAATCAGATCCAATATTTTATCATGGATAGGAAAAAAGAGGGAAGAAAAGGGCATTTTCCACAAATAATGCTGCTCAGTGTTGCCGCCAGCTCTACACCGAGATATCAGACCATGCTTGCACTCTTTCCTCCTTGGACAAAAACAAACCAGTGTTTTGAGAGAGTACCGTTGTAATTGTGGGCAGTTATATGGAGGGGAAAAATAATGTGGTTTGTCATCAATCTCTCGGTGTGGCACACAAGGGCTGACTTGTTGAAATTTTGTAGGCTGTATTTACAGAGAAAACATAGACCTGGTGCTGTGCAGGGCCCTATCAGTCCCAAGGTCTGGAAGAATCATATCAGAGAAAAAGGGAAGGCTTGAATCGTAACCTTTCAGGATAATCTAATCCATAAGGGAATGAAAATTACTCTGCTCCTGTGAGCAAGATCAAAACCTGAAAAATTTAATTATTAGTGACTTATTTGTGAATCGACTGGCTTGAGGCAAGAGCTAATAAATAGCAACAATTACTCATATTGCTATTTCATGCAGCTACAGAAAATGGGGAAAATTAAGGATGAATGCTTCCAGCACTGAAAAATGCTACGCTGGAGTGAAATTGCTGTAGAGAAGCAATAGTAGCCGAAGGTGTAACACAGCTCTAACCAAAGAGACACCATTCAGAGAATGCGCTGAAATTCAGACTAAGGCACATTTTCTTAAGTTATCTTGTATATAGCTTTCATCAGGGTAAAGTCCTTTGTTTTCAATTCCTTGTTAAAATTACCTGCTAGGCCTGGTGAAATGATGAAGTTTTTTAATTCAGTGGATGAACTAAAAAAGTAGAGGGCCAAGCTGGTAGATTTTGAGGGTTTTTTTTGCTAGAAACTATTCATTGTATTTGGCCTACATTTGTCAGTGTTATTGGTGTCCTTCCTCCCACTCCCCCATTATTTTTAGAATGGAAGAAAGAAACACATGAGAGACAGGCTGCTTCTAACTCCATTTTTTCCCTGTAAAACTTAAGCAACTCCTCTATAGCTGCAGGATCCACCTACAGTCAATGGAGAAAGGAGCCAGGCAGCTCAAGAGAAAGGCTCATGCCTTAGAGCATGACATGGTATTATCACCCTGAACTAAAACCTGTCTTAGACTGGAGAATTCATAGTCCTCCCAAGTATGAACTGCACCTACACCTCTATAACAAGAATATCCCCAGCCTGGCTTTCCCTTGGACAAGTTCTGTTTGCAACTAATACTGTGCATTTTCTTTTTTTTTTTTTTTTTTAACCTTGTTATTCTGCAAAATTAGAAACGCTGTATGAAAGGTAAAACCTCCCGATGTAGTAGACGGCCTCACTCTGCCATTTGACTATTTTTCTCTTTCACTTAAATAATTTTGGAGGAGATTTCAAAATAAAACTGAATCTACTTCTTATTAATATTGCCAAATAAGTCACCCACACACATAGCTCAAATACATAAAAGGAGCATTTTCTTTTACTTCCATAAAAATATCCAGAGGGCAGTGGCAGTGAGAGTAAATTGAGAAGAATAAAGTTAAACAAAACCAGTCTTGTACACTTTCTGCAATTTCATTGTCTGCTTTGCATCTTGCAGGAAGAAAGTGTGCAGTTTTGCACTATACAAGTTCTATAGTTAAAGAAATTATCATAAATACCCAACGGCTACTTCAACTAGCTCCCCATTTACACATGCATATATAGATCTAATTTTCACATTCTGTCTTATTAAGACCATGGTAGGGAGCTGGTGGGTAATTGCTTGTAATGTCACCCCAAATGATTTGAAATTCACCAACTTTCAGGTTTTGCTCTAAGTCCAAATCTAGGACAGATTTATGGAGTTTTATTACTGAAATCGATAGGTTCATATATTTTGAGCTGACATGCCTGGAGTCCATAAAATTCCAGAGAATAATTGACTGACCAATCAGCCTACTGTCTATAAATGTATCCATTGAATATTGGTGCTCTCCAAGTCTGAACCTTCCTTCAATATGTTTCCTTTAGTGCTAATTTTTGGAGCACTGTTTCTGTTAAAACAGTGGCAAAACTTCTAGAGAGCACCAAGAGGTTGGGATCTGGCCTGCAGAGCCTTGTTCACAAGAAGGGAAAGGTGAAGTTTCTTGCATGCTTTAGATGCCAAATATTGTAGTTTTCAGCCAACGTGAGCTGTTTGCAAATCTTGCATCCCACTGTAGTTCTAACCAATGGAAATGAGAAAAAAAAATATCAAGACTATTAACATGGACATGGGTCATGTCAGTGTTTTTGACACAGAAATGCTTCAAAATGCTTCAATGCTTTCTTTCCAAAGAGTCCCATGTTCAACTGGGGGGGGGGAAATATTAAAAAGCATTTTCAAAACAAAACTGGAATTATTGACGTCATTTTCAAGTTAACTGGAGGCAAACATTTTGCTCAATGTCAGCCAGCTAACCAGAAAACCTCTTGCTTACACAGCTCAAGTGACTGGTAACTTTTTGCCTGCTTGCATTAATGTACACAATGTACATAAAAGTCCTAACTCTTCTTACACAGCCTTGTGTACAGGAATGCCATTGTGATAACTCAATAATGATGATGTTATTGTTTCCCAATTGCATGGTGCCTTTAGTCCCAGACGAAAGATTTCCAAGGCTTTTTATACCTATAAAACCTAGTGGAATATAACTATTCCTTGGCCGGGCCAGGAACGCAGATTCTGCAGATCAGCTGTTAGCTGAAGGGAGGTGGGAATGCTGACCACATTCGGGGGTAAAACCCTAGACTCCCTTAAAAATGTGTCCCAAAATCATAGACTGCAATGCCAACTTCACACAGCGCTTTGTGTGGCTTCTTTGGAGGAAACCTCTAATACCGAACGTCGGTTTGCTCTGCGCTGAGTTTTAGTTTGTTCTGCTCTAGCACCTGCAGCTTGCACACACACACAGTGGCACAGCTCTGTTTAATGAATCAAGTTTCTACTCCCGTAACCATGAATCATGCACGAAGATCCTAGCAATTAGAAAAAATAGCAATGGTGCAGAGAATTGGGGCAATAATTGTAGGTATATACAAAATGAGACAGGATTCAGATTTGGGCGATTATAAAGCTCATGATGTTCTGCAGTTATAGTGAATGTGTGAGTTTTCCAGAAAGGAAGAGCAAACAAAAGGGAAGAAGGCAGAAAACTGGTATAAGCAAGAGTAAAACACATCTAAAATACCCAGGATGATACGGTAATTGATAAAACTGTTTTAATGGCATCGTAAAATATTCACTATAAATAACAGTTGTTTTTAAGAGGACCGTGAATAGCTGGAGATATCCAATATTAATTACAGTTCTGTTCAGTTAGCCTATTTTCCTATGGACATAGTTTTGAAAAGCATTTGAATATGGGCAGAGACAGTAATTAGCTTTTCCCTGCCTTTTTATCTAGATCAAAATGAACAGACGTGTAGGAATCTGCAGGCACCAGACAACTGAATATACTGGGTTTTGTCCTACAGACTTCAGCAGAGAACAGTATCTGCTATGTAGGCTTTTTTAATGAACCTCTGGGATTTTGTAATGAATTGTTTCCCATTTTTAGTCTCATGGAAAGTTTCTTAACTGTTTAATCCAAAGCCCATCAGAATCAATGGAAACCTTTTCATTTACAACACGGGATTTTGAATAAGACCCCAAGTAGCCATGAAATAAATGTAGCTCTATAAAAATGAAACATACATATGCCCAGAAATCATTTTAAAACTGTTCAAAATTTCATGAAGAATAAGATCTTTTTGTACAAGATTTTTAAATCATCTTATGGACTTCATAGGCAGAAATGTGGTTTCTCATCAGATGTCAGAAGCTGTCTTGATATGTCTGTACAAAAGAGCTCATTTTCTATTATTTTCTGTGAGGCAGAATACCAGCTTTCTAGAGAGAAGATAATAATTTTGCAGGGATTAATTCTGAACTCTCTCCTTGCTACAAAACCGCCCCAAGTGATCATGTTTGTCTTTCAAAATGTGGTAAAAATAGATGACAACTCGCAGTTTTAAACCCATCTCCAGAAGTTCCTGACTCTGTTTTGAAGAGATTTTAGGGGGTTTTACAGCCCTTTGTTTCAAACGGAGGATGCATAGTGGTGCCACTCAAGGATTCCTCATGTTAGGAGGCTCAACTATTTTTCACCTGATTTAGCATGTTTCCACTCATCTTATGTCTTCCTCTCTCTGTTCGTCACACACGTACCTCTGTGTGTTTGCACGTCCAGCTGTGTCTGTATATGCATGTTCTCCTTCTTTAATGCCGAGAGACGTTGCAGTTTATTTTCGGCTTAGTGGAAAAGCAGCCCTTCTTCATTAATGCCAGCAGCAGTGTCTTTTGGGATAGATTTCAGTATCAATCCCCAAAAGACTTGTTCCTTCACTGAAGTAAATTATTGTCTTATTATTTCTTCTTCTGTATTTGAGAAGGTGATGAGATCATTTATTGTTTTTAAGGGTTAATAGGGCCTGTCAGGGTCTTTTTCCCTCGGCTGGTTTTGCTGCTGCTATAGGATCAGTAACAGCTCCAAGCTACATGATGCTAAATCAGACCACACTTTCCTGAAGAAAAGAACAGAAAAAAAGAAAACTTACCACCAAGCGAAGAAGCAGTTCAGTCTGGTTTAAAGGAAGGGGAGGGAGGGAGGCAGGGGGAACAGGGACTAACTTTGGAGAGAAAATAACAAACTTTAAGTCCTGAGGTCTTTCCTCTATATTGAAAAGGCAGTTTGGAAAGGAAATTAGTAAAAACAAACAGAAGGTGCCAAGGTTTCTTTATCATACCTGGAGTAGGATATGCTAAATTCCACAAACCCTCGCACTGGCGCCTGGTGCTGCGCTGGAAAAAATGGTACCCATGGCTCTATAAAATGATCTATTGGGACTTCAAAGTCGTGGCAGCCCCGTGTGGCACAGGATGTGCTCAATTAATTATGTGATTTTTAAATGACAGGGGTTGGGAAAAGTAAAAATAATAAAAAGGGAAGAAAAAAAAAAAGAACATGATGAAGAAGAAAAAGGTTTTTAAAGAAAATAATATTAAAAAAAAATCAGAGAAGTAAACTGAAAGGCCTTGTTGTCTGTCTGCCAAACAGCAGCAGCAGATAAGGTCCATAGTTGCCGTGGAAACTCAGGCCCGTAGGAGACAGAATCCAGTTTCAGAAACCACAAAATCAACATAAACGTGTGCAAAAATAAAAAGGTTTGTTTGGCAAGTAATAAGTAGAAGGCTACCAATGTATAAAACAGATGAACCGGGGTGACCTTAGCCAACTTTAAGCCATAATAATGACGATGTCCCATGTAGCTTTGGCACCTCCGAAATGAGCAGTAACAAGACGCTGTCCGTGCTGCTGGCTGTTGTCATCTAATTGCCACCCTTTTTCTGTAATGCTCAATCCCCCCGTGTCCCTTCCCTTTAGCCCCGTCTCCCTTAAAAAAGGAGTGAGAAAAGAAAAATACTCATTAAAGCAATGTCAGTAATTTCATTTTAAACCTCAAAAGGCTCAGGGATTCCAAACGGATGCTTTAATTCCATTTTCACCTATATATTGTCTACTAATACTTTCCAAAGTCATTTTATATTAAAAAAATTATTCTCTTTTCTTGCTCTCTATCATATATGGCCAGACCTCAAACCATTTTCTAGTCTATGCAGACTACACAATTACAACCTTTGTGGTTTTCCTGAAAAAAAGTGTTATAGTCCACGGGTGACTATCCCTATATTAAAACGGACATCACTGACAAGGCACCAGAATACACCCTCTTCTAATACCAATTCCAGCTATTTTGTGAAGATGGCTTTGAGATACTTTGACAACTTTGAAACCAAACTCTAGGTCTTGGGTTAAGTGGGATGGCCACATTTCTCCTGCCTATATTTTTTGGGGAAATTTTCAGCATATTCTGCCATTCTATGAGAAAACCCTAAATGAAAAAAAAAACCAAAACAACCTCAAAAGCCTTAAGCAAGACAGGATTTCACCCAGCCTGGTCTTGGTGCCTGCAAGTGAGCTGCAGGCAGTGAGGCTTTAAGGGTCTGCCACGGTTAGAAACGCTCCCTGAATTCTGCTCTGCTCCTCTGAAGGACATTTTTAAAGTTAATCCAACCAAACAGCAGAAATATCTGGGAAGCAATTTCAAACAGTATTGCCAGCAAGCTGGGAAAGCAGTGGGAGAGACAAACAACTGTACCTGTGGGGTAAACACTCAGTTTTATATTTTATTACAACATGTGTGCTGGGAGCCCTTGACAGTAAGAAGGGATGCGTTCACTTTATTTTAAGGGTCTGTTTCCAAAAGAAACAACAGAATGGATCGTGCCTCCATTCAGTGCTGAATGCCTATTTCTGGTTTAGAAAATAAGACCTTATCTTCTCTATCTGATGATTACTCTGTGTTTCTTTTCCCCATATGTCAAGAACAAGGAGCTGTGTGTTAGCCCTGTACTTCTGCTGCCCTACCCAGGGCACTGCAGTCTGCTGGGGAGCAAAAAGCAAAACAGAGTCCCGAGCAGGACTCCCTTAACACCGCTCCTCATCTTCAGGATAAAGATCTCTTGCTCAATCGGTGCTCATAGTGGCATGATATAAGCGTTGTTGTAGCATTCCCTGAGAATATCCCATGTAAACTCCTGTATTGGTGCTGACTAGGAGACTTCTCGGCGATGAACTGGGGTTATTCACTAAGGACAGCAAAACTTAAAGGCCATTAATCTTAAGAGGGTCCTTACTTCTGTATCACTATGGCCTATCATTTCTTCTTTTAGCAGATGCCTTACTTCGATGTTAAGCATCCTTATTCAGGCAAAATGCAAGTGGCTTCAATGTTGGTCAGCTAACTTCACTGGAGGTGTTGTCATGATGAGCTTGGAGGGAGACATTCCTCTGTACAATGCATTTAAAACAGTATTTATGAGCAGGAGAGTTTTTATGAGGCTTTGCAAGGTAAAGGCCTGCTAATCCTCTGCACTTCATGCAGACCACTGCATTTTTGCTTTATGCTAATATTTTCTTGCTTCCCACAGTGGCATGTGGGCGACACAGCCAACAGCTTCTTCAAACACTGTCATTCCTCGCTTTTTTTTAAGAGCACAATTATACAACCACATGGACTCTAAACTACTCTAACAAGAAAAGGGCAGAAGATAGACGCAGAAGGTGTGGGACTAATGTTTTCACAATTTGTATGTCTCCAATGCTTTTGCTTTTAGCAGTGCTTTCATCCAACAGCGTAGGAAGCTTGTCTTCTAGCCCTTACTTTGGGAGCTCCAGTTAATTTTTCATCCCTAAATGGATTCATTTTCTGCTGTTTTGCAAACTCCTGGATAGCATGTTTGAGAGTTTGGGCATTACAGAGATCTAGGGAACCCCTACTGCCCTCTGGAAGGTTGTCTCTGTTAGGAAAAAGCCTCATGATGGAAGCAGAGAGGAGTCAGGAGGAACGAGATGGAGGAAAACCTAAGCCAAGAAATATAAGACCATCCCTCATTGTTACAAAAGTAATTTGCACTTTCAGCTAAATTCACTACAGCTTCTCAGCGAGTTTGAGAGAAAGGCATTTCTGTGTCACTGAGCAAGCTTAATAAGAAGTAGTGACAGCATGGGGTTTTCATGTCTCGCTGCATGGGGACTCCCTGTGCACAATGTGCTTTGACCCTGCGAGCTGAGGGGCCGGAGCTGGGCTTGGCAGGTTTTTCTCTCCTTTGCTTTCACAAGACGTGCTCTGTCAGCGAAATCCAGAGCT
Organism: Phalacrocorax carbo; assembly: GCF_963921805.1. Lineage (NCBI taxonomy): Eukaryota > Metazoa > Chordata > Aves > Suliformes > Phalacrocoracidae > Phalacrocorax > Phalacrocorax carbo. Next base: position 7,653,069 of record NC_087528.1, read on the forward strand.
AAGGTGGCTCACTTGCCATCCACAGGCTGATTTGTCACCTAGCCTCTAATGTCCCCAGCAAACGGAGCGATGCCAAGTTCCCACACTCTGGTCATGCACAGCAAATATCGGTGGGGTTTTATTTTCTCTTGTCACCTGGGCGCTGCAGGGTTTTCCAAGAGCTGTTCCTCTTTCAGTGATTTTGCTTTTGACTGCGTGAGCCCAAGCAGCCTGCGAAACGGGACAAAAGAAAGAGGTGCACCCTTGCAGACACTGGCCGGCTTATATGAGCTGAGGGATGATGGTGTAGCAGGCGCAAGGGGCTGGGAATAAAGAGGCCTGTGTTCCCGTCCCGAGGCTGCCAGCAGTTTGCTGCGTGACAGTGAGTGAGTTATTCTGGCCTTAACTTTCCAAAGTGCCCACAAGCTTGGATGCGTCGTTTTTCGCATGGTCAATTCGGCTTGCTTGCATTCTGAAGGACCTGGTTCTCAGAAGCAATTATGGCCTGAAGATGTAACTCGCTTCCCTACGGGCTGCAAAAAGTAGACGCTCATTACCCGCAGGCAGACACCAAAAATTAGTGACAGCTCCTCTGCCTAGGTACATAGCTTAGGAAAAGATAATTACTCCTTCTCTCCTGCACATCTGCACCAGGCCAAATATAATGAAGCCCTATATTTTAATGGGCAGTAATGTTTAATATTTGACATTAGGTAAATATACTTTCCTTGCCACTAGAATAATTTCATACAGATTTAGGGTGGAGCTTTGAAAAGCTGCTGGGTAATGGAGTACAAATTCGACTGCGCTCAAGGCTTATACTGTTTTGAAAGTCCCACCCTTAATCTCTGATCATTATAAACTCTTACCAGCCAGTAAATCTCGACCGCTATGTTTTCAATAATGGTTATACCAAAAAGCCCAACACCTGAGGTCAAATCTTCTGAGGCTCGGCGGTGGTGTTTCTGAGGACAAGCGGTGATGTCACACGCAGCCCCGTGGGCTCCGCGGCAGGGCTCCGGCGGGGGAGCCGACAGGGAAAATTTCTATTTATGCAAAAGCCTTGGCAATGCGCAGCAATGGAAAAGGACATAAAGAGCAAAAGTATATAGCTGAAATGTAAATAGCAGTTTTTATGAAATATGTCTCCAAGCTAGTCCATGCCCGACAAAAGTTCTTGAAACATATCTGGATATATTGTAATGTCTTTTTTTTTTTTAAGTACTTTAACAGTCTATCTATGGCAGTTCAGTGGATGTCAGCAGCAGTGCTGCATTTAAAATGATAGATATTTTAGAATGAAATTATAAATCTTTACAGACTTACAATCTACTTCCTTTTAAAAAATGTGGGTAATGGCAAATGGAAATTTACAATAGTAAGGAAGCGAGTGGTGGTGCTTGGTCTTGATGCAGCAAACATGCATCTGCTCGCTTTAAGGGGCTGATTCTCCTCATTGGCTTGAAGTCAGCAAAGGCATCAGTAGGGAATGACCCTTGAAATGTGCTTGTGGAAGGGATATACTACTGATCTAGCTGATCTCCTCAAGCAAAAGCACCTTAAAATACTACTTAGTGTATACAAATATTTATGATTTCTTTAAGTGAAACAATACAGGATTTATTAAATAGGGTAAACTTTCAAAAAATAGAGACGATAGGGGATTTTTGAGCATCAAATGACTTCTGAAGGGGTGCTTGGACTGCAGCAGCTTTAAAGGTCTGCCTTTGGTGGGGATGAGAGTGAATACAAACGAACTCCGCTGTCAATCCAGATGCAGCCAGATGCACAGAGGTACTGGGATTCCCCCTCTTCTGCCGATGCCCACCGAGGTTCCCTGTGTTTCCTTGTGCCGCTGATGGCTACCGAGTGCTGGAGTGGGAAGACAAGGCAAAGGTGCCTCAGGGCGTAACTCTGCCAGCCTGTTTGGGATGGCAGAGAGGGGAGGAAGGGAGAACTGTCTAGAAGCCACGCCACTAGTCCCGTACCAAAGCCTGGGTAAACATGAGGGACATAGCGGAGGAAATGCTCACGCGCTGCGGAGCCAGAGGCGACCTCTGGTTTGCGCGAGGGAAGTGGCGAAATGTAGGTTTAATAAAGTAGCGAAACTGGCCTCTGAGCTTCACCTACCCTCACACGGTTCAGAAATAACATCTGAAGTGTTTAGTAACATGATATCAGGCACTGAAGATGGTTTCTGTTCCCGAATAGTGACCTTACTACAAGGCACACCAGCATTTCGTGAGATGTCTCTTCCACTATTTTTCTGCACAAGATAATATAATAAATTATCTTGAAATAGAATAACAGAGCCTCCTTAAATCATAACACTGAGAACCTGAATTGTTTTTCAAAAGAAAATTAAATAGCCCATTATATGATTTATTCTCTTTTGCTACACATGCAAAGCATAGCTTATTTTTCCATTAAAATTTAGCTGGTCTCCAAGCTCAGGAAAAAAAATGCTCGCAAACACCACATTTTTCAGGACTGGTGAGTTGGAATAAACTTCAGGTATCGCCTTTTTTATATCTAATACATATACCAATGATGTGCCTCTCACTGGAGGTTTTTTTCAGGACCGTAACACCAAACAGAGGTGCTTCAGCTTTCCTTGCAAGGAACTGACTCAGCCCCGTGACCCGAGTTTGGTCAATGTATGATTTGTGTCAGTGGGTGGGTGCATTTTCTGCCCAGTGTATCACACAATAACAGTGCTAAGCTTAAAAACAGTCAGTGAAATGGGCTCTGGTTTTTGCGGGGTTGATTAAGCAAGACAAAATCAATTAGTGTCTGAGACCTCACAGGTTTCTGTAGGCAAATTGTTCCAATTACCAGCACCCCAGAGCAAATTAGGAGGCAATTAAAAGGAGCAGCTGTGGTTTCACTAAGTTACTCTTGTCACTGTCATATACGTTCCATTTTAGGCTCATTAAAAAGGTAGTTTGTCATTTTAATTTTTCTTTAACAGTGGCATTTTTCTTTTAAAAAAGTTGAAACACACACTTACTACATTGGGAAATATTTCCTAAAATTGAGATAGGTGAGGGCATGTGCATGTGTATATTTATATTGAATGTGGTTCAGGTAAATGCCTCTGGAGGGGCTGTTGCTGGTACTTATTCCACAAGCTGATTTACATGCACAGAAGTCTCAGGAAAAAACAGACCTCTTTGCACAACATATGCTTTCTTGCAAAGTATCTACCAGAAAGAAAAACAAGAAGAGAGAGAAATCCATTATCTATCCATCTTCTTGCCTGAAACAAAACAATAAAGTCCTGTTTTATTGGCATACGTTCACACAAATCATGTACAAACCATACTCAAGAGTCTACTGTTATGAAGCCTTTAGTCAAGGATCTCAGGTCACATTGCAAATATGAATTAATTACGCTTCACTCTAGTTTTGCCTCACAGTCAGGTGAAGTGGGGAATTAAGATTTAAATTACCCAGTGTCACACAGGAAATGGGAATCCTAACCTATAATATTTCCTAAGCAAATTCACCATCCTTAACTCATTCCAATTGAAAGAAAAATTCACGCTATGCATCCTTGTACCGTCAAGTCCAACCTTCCTCATCTGACTTTCTTCCCTAAACGCCGGCTGCTGTCACCAGCCATTCTGCCCCAGGCTCTACCTTTTCCCATTTGCATTGCTAAACCTTATGGAGATTCTCCATCTTCTGTACCTTCAGTGCCAGGGCACTGGCTCATCCCAACGTGTTTAATGCTTTGGGTGCTGGCTGGTTTCCTTGGGCTCGGAGCCATTCAGCGGTGAAAGGCTTCGTGCCAAGGAGGGAACATTTCTGGTCAGTGGGAGGCAGGACCAGCCCCAGGCGTGGGGAGGAACAAAGCCACTTTTCTTGGATTTTACCCATCAATTGATCCACCTCATCTCTTCACCCAGCCGGTATTTTTCGCTGGAGCAGTCCCCACTCACTGCTGAATCCAAATCCCCTTGTAAGGGTGGAGACAAATCACACCAGGAGCAGAGCTGAGTACAAACGTCCAGAGTGAGTGGGTATTTTTGTGAGAGAGGCATCTGCAGTCATACTGAATCACTGCACAAATCCATCTTGCCCGGGGGCAAGGGAAGGAAGGGGTGGTAGAGGCACGGCACCTGACACTACAAAGGGCGACCGGAGCGGAGATGGGAGCTCCTCTCTGGCACTCAAGGAGATGCATGTTCCTGTGTAAAGGGAAGTGGGAGGGAAGGAGAGATAAGGCTGCAGTTTGGACCAGGAGCAAGGAAAGGATGGAGAGACTTAGAAACACGGATTTCAAGGGGTTGAGATGCTGACTGCGTTTGTTTTTGAGCCTTTAAAAGGTTAATAGTTTTCTCGGTTAAACACCATGTGTTAGTCTGAGAGGTACCACCCAAGGAAAAAAAAGGCAAATTAAAAAATGAGCCTCACACCCACTAGTCTGCAATCAAATCTGCTCCGTCATGCTGAGGGACTGGTGGAGGAGAGGAGAGGAAAGGAAAGCAGCTCGCTCCAGCCCTAATAATTCTGATGATTCATCGCTCCGAATTAACAGAGGTCTTTGGGGACAGAAGCAACAGGATCACACTGCTTCTTTAGGGATAATAAACACTCCCAGTAAACATGCCTTCCCCATCCCCTAAATATTCACCTCACGCAAATAACGTGAGTCATAGATCCCACCCAACGGCAGGTCACCGGCTGCTCAGACCTTCCTTTAGCACAGCATTTATACCACCCAGCATCAATCCTCCCCGGGCAAAGGCTGCTGGAAAGCACACAGGGTATATTTATTTGGACAGAGATGCACATACACACATGCACACATGCACACTCACACATATATCTGTATAAGAACGACTTTTTTTTTTGTTTAAAGGGAGCATGGAAAGGCATCTTGCCAAATAAACGACACTAAGCGGCGCGTTCCATTTTAGGTGTTGACAGTGTATAATAAATCCCGGCCCTACCTAACATTTACAGGAACATTATAAAATAAGTGAAACGGCGTGAGCTGGTTCCCAGGGCAACCAGACAAACACAATAAACAGGCCACAGAGGCAAGAGTAAGTTACACCATACTCCTGGGTCTCGAATATATCACTTTACATTAGCCTTCTGCTGTTGCTGCTCCTGAAAGCTCTTTGTTTTATTATTATTTGAAAAAAAAAAAAAAAAAGACTGGTATTTTTTTAGTGCAGATCAGCGTGAAATCGATGAGTTCCTTTGGTTGCTTGTCTTTATAGGTCTTTTACTGAACATTAAAGCTTCTGTGAAAATAATGATGACTATTAATAAATCTTTATAAAGAACTGCATCTCATCCTGCAGAATAATATTATTAATAAGGTGTCTAGCAGCCCACTAAACACTAGTTCTGAGGGGTGTTTTTCCTCAACACAGATACAAGATTAACTGGAAAATACATGGGGTGGCTAAGCCAGCTTTCTCTTGATTCAACAGCCTTCCTCCAACTTTTCATGTGACCGAACTAGAGGTTTTGATGCGGCTACCACTAATTTTAGAGGACTGTTCTGGACCCAACCGGGTCACTGCAGCTTGGGCTCATCAAGACGAGCTGTACAAAGCAATGACATTTAGTTCTCCTATTAATCAGCCAATACGTTGCTCTTCGTGTACGTACTGGGGGACTGTGCGTATATTACATCAATATTTTCAGGTGCATTCCCTAAATACACGATTTTCAGAATGACTGCCCAAGAACAGGAACGAAGAACGTCATTTGAGATGGGAGAAGGAAGGTGAGATTTTTAGAGAGGCACAGAAGTTGTGACAGGTTTGGGAATGATGTGATAGTTTTGGGAAGATGACCTTAGAAGTTCCTCAGCTTTTAAGACCACCCACAGATGATTTATCCACTGATGCATCATTGGTCCTGAATGAACCAATTTCTGCAAATTTTCGCCAGTCCTGCCCATCCACTACTGCAAACTGTGTTGTGCTTAAAACTCCTTATTTATGCTTATTAAGCCACCATTTTGTGGTTCCCGTAATTGTTTTGGCTTGTCCTGTTTCAGGATGGGCAAATATGGGGAGGCTCCATCTCAGAGAATTGTCCTTGTGATTCTACCTGGATATAAACTGGGTGAGTCAAAAGCAATATATGGAACGTGTGAATCTGGAAATCATAAATGAAGCAGCAACACTCGTTCAGTCCATCCACCTCCACTTCTCCTGACCTGTCCTTGCCTGAGGAGCAAGTAATCGTAACCAAAAGGAAATTGCTTGAAAACAAGGGGGTACCAGTTAATAGCCCCAAAATTTTAAAGGCACTTTAGCAATGACTGGAACCCATCTTCATGTGTTATCCAAGGTTTTCTGCTCAGTAATGACATTTGGAAGCGTGGACACCAGACTGACTTACAAGTGAAGGGTGGGGTAATCACATGCTCCCAGTTTCTTTGCCATATTTAGCTCCATCCTTTCCAGACTGGCGCAGCTTACGGGCTTAGGTTGAGTGGCCCTGCCAAGAAACAAGCTGTTGGCCTGCAAACACCAGGGTGGATGGCTGCTGAGTGAGAACACATCCACCCGCTCCAGCCTGAGAGCAAAGGAGACAGCTTTGTGTGGTGTGTAATAACTGTGTGTAAAGGCAGGGCTAAGAGCATGGAGGTGGCTTTTTTTTATGACTAACTCACCACCCTATTGATGACTAATTAGCATGAGTGAGGTCCAGATGGCCAGCTCCTTTAATGAGGCCAATTAAGGATCCAAATGTTTTCATACAGTGCCCTTTTTCCTAGAAAGACTAAGCAGCAATGGAGGTCCCAGCTTCTGCTCCAGACACAGGCCAGCAACATGATACTAGAGTGCTCAGAAAATACAAGGCAAACGTGATAAGGGAAAAAACGGTGTGGGTTTTCAGCAGGGAGGCTTTGTGTCATGCCTCAGTCTCCTAGATTTATGCCAAAGTCCACCCCTGAACACGTTCTCAAAACTAAAAACCTTTTCTTGGTAGGGTTGCCCAGCTTCACTTTCTCTATATTTTTTTTTTTTCTGCTCAAACTCTGCACTCCTGAGTCATGGTCATGAGGACCAGAGCCACAACACTGTGAAACAGAATTTCCGATTTCTAACCTGAGCAGACACAGTGAGTAGCTCACGAGGTTTCCACCCTTGTTTTGCAGGTTTTCAATAGGGTGTCTAAGCAACTGGCTTTGGAGTGTTTATTTGAACTGAAGGAGCTTCCTGAGGCTCCGTCATCGCAAGAGCTCTTTCTGTCTGGCCACCTGAGGTTTACAGGACATCCATTCCTATGTTACAATGCTACCTGAGGACCTCCTGAGTTCTTAGCCAATTTCTCTTCACAAGACTTCCATGAATGCACTTGCATTTTATAACTGGGGAATCTGGGAGAAGAAGGACTATTTGTATTGCACAGAATGCAGAAAATGAAGCAAAGAACCCCAGTTTCCAAACTCCAGGCTAGTATTTAGTTCCCAAGTCAATCTTCTTGCTACTGCACTTCTTGGATGTTAAGGAAGAAACTGGACTCCAATTCTACCATGGGTCAAATATCTGCAACCTTTCCTCTGATTAAGAAATGCTTATGTACAAAGGCAGCCACGCTAATGCGCTTTCAGTAGAGATTGCTCAGATGAAAAACTCCCAAACCTGCAGCCACTTCTACTTCCCAGTGACTTTGGGGATACAAAATTTGTCTCAGTCCTGAACTGGTCTGCAAGCACAAATCTTAAACATAGGGGTTTTGGTTTTTTTTCTATTAAATGAAACAATCAATTTTTTAATCCTTCTGTTCGCACAACATTTAATTTTTACAAAACAGATTTTTGTTTTTCATAATCCAAAGGGATTAATAAACGTTCCATTCTAACATTTCCCATAGCTAGAGTAACTCCACCTGATCATCAGCTTGGTTTCAGGGTAGCTGAGGGCCTGACTGAGATGCTTCAGGGTCAGGCTCCTCAGGTGAGCGAGCTCTCTTGCCTGGGAAACGGCAGCACAGGAATGCAGCGCATTCCAAAATGTCTAAGGGCTACTTGGAAACGTACGCGTCTGAGTGCACTGGACTGGATCAACCACAGACATTATGAGGTTTGCGGTGTGTCTGAGTGTAACAATAGCAACCCAAGTCTATATGAGATTTCCCGGATGTGTAAGGCTAATATAGATTACATATGTTCCATTAAACACACTGCAAGCTCCAGGAAAGCTGAACGGGAGTTGTAGCGCAGTTAGCTCCTGAGATGTGTAAGGAAATAATACCAGCGTTGCCAGGATTCAGGACTGCACAGTGTTATATGTTTCCCCATTATCAGAAGCGCAGCGTGTAGGAAACTTTACCCTTCGCGTGGCCGCCCACTCACCCGTTCCAGGAGGTTGGGTCCCAGTCCCGGTAAGGACCGTATAACGACCACGGCTGTCTCGCGCAGAAGACAGGGCATTCAGTGTTTCTTGTGATAAGAGATCTGGGTGGTTTCTTCCACCAAAAATGGTAGAGATAATAGGCTTTAGGAAAGTTGGTCCTCTAAAAAGTTGGAGGAGAGCGAAGGCCCTAGCTGCTAAAATTGTCAGTGTTTCAGAAATTATTTACCTAAGCCCTACTGGAAACATTGCTGTAGTTTTCAACATGTTATCAGGTGAGTGGAAAGAAATATCTGTGACAATGAATCTTTTCCCCAAATTCCTTAACACACTAAATGAATAGAAGTAAATATATGTCTGGAGAGAAACCCTTGGGCTGGGCAGCGAAGGGGAGACCAAATGCTCTGCCTGATGCGAATATTCTTTCATTTAGAATAGAAAAATATGAATGAAGTTACAGATTTCTTTGTTGAGTTGATAACTTCATGCAAAACACGTGCCTCGCAAATGGGCAAACTGAAGCTCCTAAAGGAAATGTCTGAAGAGTTTGTATTTCTGGCAAGACAGAGGCTAAGGGGTAGTTACAGGGAGAGTCTGACAGAGAGCAAAGAAACACGCTGCCCACTGGCCCTGTGGGTGCGTGAGCAGATGGAAGCCTGAAGGAAGCACAAGGCCATTTCAGGGCAGAAAAGTCTCCTGGGAATTTCTGACGTATTTTGGGGATAAGCCGAGGCAAACAGAAAAAGGACTTAAAACACTAATAGTGGGCAGAGTACAGACAGCCTAAAAACCAGGAGGTTGAGCTCCCTTTGTAGTTATTTGTGGTGCTGGGTTGGATTTCAGTCGTGGTTTCTATTCTTTCCCTCATCCTTAAAAAATGTGATGAATTCAATAAGCTTTCTGACTGCCAACCAGGTCCAGCATTGCAAAACCAGCCGACCCTCCCCACTCGCACAGTCCCTGCTCCAAACTGGGCTTTCACGCTGGACATCCAGAGCGTGTCAGGGTTATCCAGATGGTCTTCAAAGGCTGTGTCACAGCACACAGTTTTCCAGACTTGTCATTATTTTGCAGCAATCATCCCAAATTTTGCAGGCCAACGAAAAGGTTTCTTTCTGCCATCCATATAGGCTGTCAGCAGTGGGAGTGATGGCACTGGGTGGAAAGCTAACAGACCTGATTTCCTGATTTATTTTCATTCTTCCCTGAAATCTTAGTCCATGTTTATCTCCTTGAACTGACCCTCCTGTGTGAATGCCTTTGTCCCAAAGCACAGTACTCCTGCCAGCTTAGCCCCCACCCACTCCTCATAATAAGACTTAATCTCCAATAGCTCCTGCTGCCCTTTGCTTTATACTATTTCACCCAGACATGCCAACGCCGGCCGGGCTGCCAGGGCACCTCGCTGTGTCTCTGCAGCAAGCACAGGCTTCATGAGCATCCAGGCAGGGGAAGGGTGTGAATGTGCTATAAGCCACATGTCAGATGATTATCTGTAGCTATATTAAGCAGCAAGGAATGTATTTGTAAAGCTTTAGGGAAGGTGTCTGGCCTGCAGTCTAAACACATAATTTACCCTGTTTCACTGTTTCAGCTTTGGGAAACAGCTTGATTTCCTTTAGACGTCCGCTATCAGTCCTAGCCTAGATGGCTCACCCTGTCCGCAGGACACAGACACAGCGACACAGAGGAGACCACTGCCGTTGCTCCCCAGCTCCCAGGTGCCATTACCCGGCGCAGGTACCACTGACACCTGCTCAGGCACGGCGTTTTGACCGCCTGGTTTTGGATTCATCACGGGTCACCCTAAACACCCTTCCACCACAGCCACATCACCTGCTAAGTAGTGATGGAAACGTTACCAAATTCCAGCACAAATTATTCCAGTCCAGCCTTTATTTTCGTCAGGTACTCCATGTTTTTCCTATGTTAATGCAGAAAGGATGACTTAACACACTGCATAGAAAAAGTCATTTTCTGTCCACCAGTGTTAAAGGCTCAGGTGAAAATCAAAGCTTTTTCCAGTTGCAGCTTTCTGCCCATAATTTAATAAAGCAGATCTGAGACCCAGAGCTACCCATAAGCCATTTGCAGTGCAGTATTTACCGACGCTACCAAGTCACTACACCGCCCAGGTGTCCTTTAACCTATTGCTCTGTATGTGTGGGCAGGTTCTAAGCATTTATTCAGTCCCTGTTTCAGGACCCCCTTCCTGCACCAAGCCCGCTAGCTGGGCCATTTCCCTCAACACACTCCTGGCAGCTTCCCCATACTGCTCTGAGAGCTGCTTGGCCAGGCTGACTTTTTGGATGTTCTCTCTCAGGTTACCTTCTAGCCGTACCTGGTCCAGATACTCTGGGTTTGCGGTTTTGATCCTCTCTTCCAGCTGAGTCTGGCTCTGAAGCATCGAGCAGATCATTTCCTGGAGTATAGTTTTTCTAGCAAGGACATGCTTTGTGGAGAAACTCAGCTCCCCCACCTGCTGCTGGACCTGCTTCAGTTTGTCAGGAACTTTCTTCTCATTTACAATGAGTGAAAAGCTATAGCCTTCCATGTGCACCTGCACCGTGTAGGCACCTGAAAAGACAAAACAACATCTATCTTGTGACTTGCATCTGGTTGGAGTCGAACAAAGGGGTGTCTAAACACTTTTGTTTCTGCAAAACTAAACACATGATGTAATAGCTCTCCGGTGACTGACTCTGAAAAGCATCCATAAAATAAGCTTGTTTCCGGTTTCCTTATCACTGTCGCTGCTCTGTGTGCATGTGCTATATAACAGAGGCGTTTGCCAGTAGCAACCCAATAGACTCATATATAACTTCCTTAAGGACTTCCTTAAGCACAGAGGGCCAAAATCATTCCCCATACATCTGCTCTGCCTTCCCTCTGGTGAAATCAGTAGTCTTTCCACCTGGTTAAATTTGAACCTTTTCTGTTTGCTCATTTAGTAAAAAGCATAGGGTATTAAGTCTTTTCTGAAAAGCGTCTTGCAAATCCATCCTAATCTTCCATGAGACACCTCATTGTTCTCCTGATCAGGCCCACCAACTCGTAGCTTTTCTGTCCTCCAAGTTTTGGGGCTGGTTCTGCAGCATTGTGAAGGCGGACGTCACAGGGCAGGGCTGGAGGTAGTGCCACATGAAGAAGCACTACAAAAGCCAAATCTTACGACATGTGTTTTCAAGATCAGTCAGCCTGGTCGGAAATGTTATATTGTACCATAAAGTAGAAACAAGCTATAAAAATGGCCAGAATCTCTGTGAAATCTGAAATCTATCATCTACACTGTGTCATACAGCATGTGAAGTAGCAATGATGTGGGCTCTGAGCAGGCTCCAGACACAGATACGGTGACATGGTCCCCATTATTTTAATGTTGGCTTCAGTTAGGCCTCAGCTTTCGCCTGCTTACCGTGCTCCTGCTGCACAGTCTCCATGCACGCTGTAAGACTGGCAGTGGGAGCGCAGCCAGCAGCCTCCTTCAGCTTTTGGGCAGCCTTCATCACGGCCGAGTGACTGCTGTGCTGCTTGTTGAAAGCGCTGGCGATATCAGAGAACGTGGTGTCAATGGCACGTACGTTTACCAGCTTCATCGTGAGGGTCCCCTCCTTATTGCAGACCCCTGGGGAAATTAAAAACCCGATGGAATTTCAGAGTTAGCGATAGAATAAATCAAGCAGGGACTTGGGGAGGAGGTCAAGGACAGCGAAAACCTTTTTGAAATGAGCTTAGGACCCTGACTTAGATGCCGTGATCAGCTACAGACCCTTCATTTGGTTTTGGGAGTTCTTTTGTTACCTGAAATCAAAACTTCACAAAAGGAAGGACAGATTCTGAGCGGGCGTGGGGGGAGCACTGAAATGGTTGAAACAGTCCATATTAGTAATTTCCAAAGTATAACAAAAATTGGAATGACTTTTTAGTTTGAAATGTGAATTGACTATTGAATCATTCTTCTCACTCTTTGCAAGTTTTGGAAATGCCTTACAGCCGAAGAACTCTCCATAGTTAGCAGAAACACATAATTTGTTCTCAGGTCTGAGACGAGATCATGGTGAAAAGCTCCCCAAAGCAGAACATATGATACCACTACACCAGATGCTTCAGAGGAACAGTGAAGGGCCCCTCGGTATGGAGGTGTGGATTATGTGGCCTCCACAAGGCTCCTCCTTTTCCAGGAAGAAAGAAGGCAGTGGCTTTTACATTTCATGGCTAAAGATCATCTTGGTTCCACTGAAATTGGATTAAATAGGCTGATTTACAGTAGCAGAGGATCTCATTCAGTAATTTTTCATACCTCCAGTAGATTAGAGTTTTTTTCCATTAAGCAAATCCTTCCTTCTTTTACAAAGGGAATATATAGCCCAAAAGTTTCAAATCCTCTTGGAGCATGTTCAGTTCACAATAATTTTAATCAGAATTTGACATTCAAATCCCATAGACAGCTTTAGAAATTGCAAAGCGGTTCCACCACTGGAGCCCTAATTAAAAGCTCAGTTATCCAACCAGAAATCAGCCCACTGGGTCTATGACAGCACTCCTAGACCATAGTTTGTTTTACAAACCTGCAGAAATCTAATTGCATCTCCTGCGCAATGGAATACATGATCCATTTGCTAGCAATATTTCCAACAAATGTCAGAGAGGTTTGTTTTTTTTATAGAAGGAAAACTTCAGTCTCAGCTTTAAACAATAAAATCTGTTTTAGTAAGTTTCCCTGTTGCCAAATTAATGCTGAGTGTGCTCTGCTTTGCTGCTCTGTTTATGCTTTTATGTGTCTAAGTTTCCTAAAAAAAAAAAAGGGGGGGGGGGGGGAGGAGCAGGGAGGGAAGAAAGGAAGATGGGTTTTTTGCCAATAAAGTGATGGAACCTAATGATAAATAGAAATGAAGAATCCATTCTCTGGGGTGCCACAGAAGATCAAGATGTTCCTACAGATTTATAACAGTATACGAAAAGAAAAAAAATCAAGTTCCGTGAAATGTATTTAAAGTGGAGTCAATGAATAAATAAATACTTCATTAGACTACCCTGAAGTGTGTTATACAGACTAAGTTAAGGAAAATTCAGAGCAAAGTCTGAGCTAATTATTGATCCCATAGCTTACCCTCTTCAGCAGGCGTTCTTGGCTCCCTTCCCACTAAACAACTAGAACTGGTCTTTTGACAGAAACATGGGTTTTCAAGAAAATGAAAATATTAAAATAAAATGCCGTCAAATAAAATCAGACTTTTTAATATATATATCTCCTGGAAAACATTAAAGGTTTTTGTCTTTACTGAAAGCTAAATAATTTCATCAAAAATCTGAGAGTCCTGTTCAGAAAGATCATCCTGGTGTTTCTTGGAAGGGTATTTCAGCTGTCTCCTTTTCAGTCTGTGAGTGGCGTCCTGGGCACTCATCCCATCCTGCGATGTCCCGTTTCTGTCCCTGAGAAGGGAGGCTGGGGCTCATTGGGAGGGATGTGATGAGATAGGGTGAGTGGGCCCATGTGGGAAAATTGTGCTTTGATTCATCCCAACTGCAGCTCCCACAAACTGACAAATACTCGCCTTTAATGTTTTTCAAGAACTTCAAATTTTGTCACTTTTAGTTCAGCCAATTAAATAAGGTTCCTTTTGTTTCCCCTTGAGTGACCCCCACCAAAACTTCAGTTATTTGGAGCCTCTGGAACATTTTACATGAGCGAATGACACAGAGCTGGGCTTGTGTCTTGCGCTGGAGAATTTAAGACTCAATTAGCATTACAAATAGACACTGTCCTTGCACACTCCTTTAAATGAACCTTTGCATTGACATGCAGTTTAGTAAAGTCAGCACATCCAACATGGGCTGGAAAATATGCCTTAATTTGTTATATGCTTTTTGCTCATACAATGTTATTTTGATCTTCACTGGAGTTTCTATGTCACACAAATAATCCACTGCACATTCTGTAAATAATCCATTGCATGTTCTGCAGCTTCGACACTTTTTCAGTCTGCTCTTCTTGTAAACAAGCTATTTTGGGGAGATCCTTGAATTTTCCTTCATTTCTACTGAATTTAGTATTTTTCACTTCTTGTCCTAAATTGTCCCAAAGTGGCTACCCATTAGCAGCCCTGAAGTGACTATTAGAAACGCTTGGCAGTTTGCAAAGCAGTTAGGTTTCTCCTGGATGAAAAGCACTGTATAAATGTGAGGTCATTACCATTTAACGTACTCTTTTATAACTGCATGTTTACAGTCTCTGGCAGGGGTCTACACCATTATTTTTTGTTTCTCCCAGTGTCAGAAAGCGGGGTGCTAACAATCTGTGTACACGCCTTTCTTGTGTATCTGTGTACAATTTCAGCGCTGGAGCATTTTTGGATGAGTACCAGAATTTACTAATTACCACTTTAACCACTATCCACAAAGAAGGGGGCAAGGGGTGAAACGTCCAAAAAAAAAAAATAGTTAAAATCTTATTACCAATGTTTCGACAGGGCTGCCTTATATTTACAGGAAGGGGTTCCCGCTGTGAAAGAGAAAGTAAGTTATGATGTCTTTTTCAAACAGAGGAGGAATCAGCTTTCTTTACACAACAGTTTTATATATATAGTCTCCAGAGGGAAATTCTGCACTACAGGGGAGAAGGACTCTTGAGCAGACCAGGAAAGCAGGAGGGTTCGGATGGATGAGGCCCAGCTGCCGTATGGCTGGACCCAACCACCTCATGCCCTGCCTTAAGTCACAACTCCTTGGACCACACGCTCAGAAAGCATATGAACCATGCGACCCAAAGAAAGGAAAGCTTTACATCAAAATACCAACTAAAACTCAGATTTGGAAAGTTCTGAGTAGGGCACGGTGCTGGTTTCTATCACCTCTCCCACCAGAGTCTGTATAACTTTCCCTACATCTTTCTGCAGCTCCACCAGCAGAAACCTTGTCATCTCCCCATCCGTCTGTTTCTGAGCCAACATCCAAATGCTTTTCTAACACTTGGCTACCTTAGAGAAAAGGCAATGCCTGGGCCCTGTGAAGCAATCCAAGGTAATCTATCAGGTGATGCCTGATGGTGTGCTGGCACCAAACTCGCTCACTGATCTTTGGTTAAACGGAGAAGGCCTTTTCTGGTTTTAGCCTCCATTACATGCCCTGGTATTACCACCAGAAGTTGTTACCTGCCTATCGTCACTACACCGCACACTTCGTAACTCCCTGTACCAAACCCTACCTCCTGCTTCCCAGCCTGTCCCGGGATGAAATGCTGGAAAAAGCATTTGCCAGTCAGTTCAGGAAGTCTTTAAAATAAAAAAAAGAGAGGTTCAAAATATTAGGGCTTTTTCTACCCTCTCAGTGCCTACATTTCTGGTTTGTTTTTTTTTGTTTTTTTTTTCATTGGAAGTTGAGGGCACTAACTCTAACCTATCTGGCAGTGAGGCCTGTTCAGCTCAGATGCTGAACAGTATCTGATTTGGGACTACAGATCAAATAAAAAATTTCATATGTTCACTTGACAACTGTGAAATTTCAGGGTTTTATACACAAAAGTCAAAGTACCTAAAATCGTAGCTATATTCAGATTAAAAAGCAGTTCATTAATAGGCAAGCATGACAGCGACTTAAAAATAGTAGTGTTGGCTTTACCCCTTGATTGGAAAATCAGTGAATAATCAGCAATTATATTTGTCTTAGGAATGCTATATGTGTTAATGTATCAACTGAGTATGTCACTGTTAAAAATGGTATAGTTTGGAACATGCTCTCCCTTTAAAAATGAATATAAAAATTGCCTTTTTAAGCATGAAGAAAGGTGACCAGAGAAAACTCACTAATCATCTCACAGCAACAGTAATTCATAAATTAATTTTATGCTGTGATACAGCTGTAACATGGCTCCTGCCCCACGGGATTCACCAGGCCAGTTACCCTCTGAAACCTGTCAGGGAAATGAACATAATTATTCCCCAAAGTTATAAACCAATTGACGGTAATCCCTAAATTCCCATAACGATTTGGGGGGCCGGGCTGGCACGCAGCATCTGCCCTGCGTGCACAGCAGGAGGTTCCCTGTCTCACCTCCACGGGTGGGAGAAGTGGCCACCCCAGCCCACGTCACCTTCGCTCGTGTTGACCCTGAGCTGAGATGGCAGGAGAGCAAGGGGCCATTTACTGCCTCCTTAATCCTCGTGCAGATCCACAGAGGAGGATCAGACCCCGCTCTATAAAAGCAGTGGCCAGCTTCCTTTGCAAGGTTCGTTACAAAATCTTTGTAGAAGACCTGCAGGAAGCTGGGGCCGATGGAGCTGGGAGGTGTCTGTAGGTGGGATGCGAATGAAACCCACCGGTGGGATGAACTGGGGCTGGGTCAGCACGTGGGGCACAGCCCTGCTGCCTCGATTCCTCCCGCTGAGGGGTACTGGCTTATCCAGGCATCTTTGCATCAGGGCAACCTCACCCCGTCACTGCCCTGACTGGGAGATGCGTAAGCCCCTCTCTCTGTCCCCATCAGCTGGACAGATGCTGTCGTCACATGCACAGAAGGGCCAGTCCTTCTCTCAGCACTACAACTCCATAACAGTTCTTGTTACGCACCATGATACAGTCAAAAACTCCTTCCCCCCCCCCTTCTACTCTACATCCTTCCCACGCTGTGGATGGCAATGGGGGAAGCTGCTTTCTTACCTCTTCTGAAGTAGGTGAGAGACAGCAACAGCAAAGGAGAGACATGTTAATCTAAAAAAAGAAAAAATCTCTGAAAAGGGGGACGTAAGAGTAAAGCCTCTTACTGGGACCTTTAAAAAGCCTTCTTGCACCACAGGAAGACCGCATTGCAAAACAATTACAGCCCAAATATAGTCAAGACTTCATGTCATGGCATGTCCAGGGATTTCCCAGTGCAAAGTGCTCCCCTGACCAAATATTCACCACCAACATTTCTCTTTGAGGCTGCATTTTCCTTTCAGCAATGTCATGGCATCTGACAAGTCGGCTTCTCTTCCTCTGCAGATAAACTTGGGATTATCAAACAAATACTTTGCTCTGGATTTCCTCCGAACACTCCCTCATGGTCCTTCTGGGATGGGGAGAGGTGGAGGGCAATCCAGATTCCTGCCAACACCAGGAGAAACGAGGCCAGCCCTGGCGACAACGGGGTACAAAAAGCGTTTCCCTGCACATTGAGTAAGTGCCATCGTGAAAAAATGGGGCTGCACCTACAACAGGCTATTTTATTGTGCCAATAAACCTGGCAGATTAGGACTGGATGTTGATATTTTAAGCAGTGCTCACCTCTGATTCTCATGATTGCTTCCATACTGTGTTTGGCTGCTTTTCTTGAATGACGTGTCACAGCATGAAGATGATCCTGTACAACCTATCTGACACTGCATTTCAACACATGTTGTCTCTCATGTCTGTGGACTCAATTTTTGTGTTTCTGATTCCACCCTCCACATGCTGATTGGGCAATTTGTTATATATTCTGTTAAACTGGACAGAATTCAGCCTTCCCACTGCAGACTAAGAGTAAAATGGTATTCACTCAACAGAGCAACACGGGGAGCTGTAGCACACCTGAACAGCTAAATTTGTCAGCGTAGGTAGTGACCTGTAGCAGCAGTGCTAGAACTCAGATCCTCCTTGAGACAAAACAAAAGCTAGAGAGACTGGTATCTCCCTCTTGGCTCTAAAAGAAGCCTTTGATTTTGGGAAGGCTCCTGTAATATAGTTAGACAATCAGTTTCCAGCCAGTAAAAGGCAGAGACACAGATTGATAAAAACTTTCTGCATCTCATAAAACATAAAATGCAATTGCTAAATTAGAAATTCAGACCTTCCACGTTCTTGGCTGAATGGAAATGGAGACTCCAAATTGCTTATTATTAACCACAATGTGCTGGGCTGGTTTTGGTTTTTTCCCCCAAACCCCCTTCCCACTCCTGCTATGACATCTTTTCTCTTTTTCATACCAGTCTTTCAACCACGAATCCCAAGTCATAGTCAGATTTGTGTTTCAGTCTCAGGTCTCCTGCCCATTCTCTTACTCATATAAAATGGTGCAATTAATTTATTGCAGTCTCGCCACAGTTGTTTTATTCATCATCACTGTAAAGCTCCTGTGGAGTACGCCCAGGAGAGGTAATATCATTTTAACAAAACTGTCCTGATGAAAGAAAGCTGAGAACCCAGGGAGAAGCAGTAAGCTTATATACCTAGACTGTGTTTCTGAGACAATATTTCTCCCAATAAAACATTATTTCATATGATAATGAGTATACAGCCTGTTCAGCAAAGAAGCCACAGAGTAAACAGATGTGGGAAAAGTCAGAGAGAAAAAAACACCATTGGCAGACACCAGAATTAAGCTAAGAAAGCTATGGCAAATTCATTGAGAGATTCACTCTTACCTCACATATTGGTCTGAGAAGAAAATGTAGCTGTCTTGGAAGTGTGTGTGTATCCAACAGGGAAATGATCACAGCTCTTTCATGGGTGCTAAAATGGAGCTGTGGTGGATGCTAATGAGAGTAGTGTCCCTGCTCAAAGAGACAGTGAGAGCTCAGGGATAGCCCGATGGTTTCGGATCCCCTCTGGGGAGAGGATCCCAGGAAAAAGGCAGATCTGGGTCCTGGGGTTCTCCAAGACTGATTTTGTAATATCTTTTGATCAGCTAAGACAACTTGATGGGGTACTGGCTACTCATGTTGCTATCTAAGGATTTAGAGGGGAAAAAATAGACAGATCAACCTTACAAATCAGCGGTCTGAGCAGCTGCCATGACGTTAGTTAGCCTCTTTCATGAATCCAAGCTATGTTTTGTTTTACTTTGATTGCGTTAAGATCGCCGGTAGAAACATTGACACATGTAATTGGGTTTTATGGGCTGTAGACATGCACCTAATTTGACTACTATCTAAAATGGTATGTGTAGATCATGTTCTACAACCTGTCTCACTCAATGATTTCTTAATGCCAAGTTGAGGTGCTGAAATGGGCTCTCCATTTTTTTTCTAATTTTTTTCAGTCAATACCTGAAATCCTCTGAAGTTACTTAGCCTGGGCCATTGACAAATAGCTGTCATTCTGCTTCCAGTCTCCCTCTGTAGCCCATCAGTTTTTATTATAGTTCTTTTTAATGGCTGTGTAGAATATTAAAAGGGTCTGCATATTAAAAAAACCCAAACTTATAAAAACAACAAGCTGAGATACAAAACTGGACTGTCTCACTATGACATAGTGCCATGAGGTTCCCAGACTGCTATTAAGAAAATATAGCTCATACGCGTAGTGCCCCTGCCCAGCTATGCTTCATCTGCCAGGCGATGTTGAAATTGTGCCTTCCTGGCGCTGCCTTTATTTACCACAGTGGCATTGACTTCATGCGCTGCGGCCCTTTCCATTTGGGTTGCCTCAGCCAAGGTCATCATTGCGTAAAGCATGAGCCCGCAAATAGCAATTTCTTGCTATTTCTGAGGAGAATTACTAGTTCTGTTTGCATCAAGGACTGTGAGGAATCCCTGCTACACTTGGGACGTGGCAGAGCTGACTTAGTCAGAGTTTCTTGGATTAAGCAGCAAGAAAAAAAAAGAGCTAGAAAGATGAGTCACTGCCGAGTGAAAATGTACTCTGTAGCTTCTCATGGAAATACAGCTTTCTTAAAAATCATATGATGTGCCTCTATATGTACTTGTTTTACATATTGATACAGACGTAGGCATATATGCCTACATATAAACACACAGAGAAAGACACAAGTACACATGCACCCAGAATTGTAGGTCTATAAACATATAGCACCAAATTCTGAATGGGGGCGAGCATATATGCCTAGGACATAAACCCTAAATCTACTGAAGGAATCGTACAGCATACTACCACATGCCTCTGTGGTGCCTACTTCGCAAAAAAAATTAATGCTTTAGGAAAATGAATGATCATGAAGAAATAAAGAATGTGTGAGAGCTGAGGCACATCAGATCCAGATTTTAAAGGTATTTCAATGCCCAGCTCTTCATGAAATCACAAACCAGATGTTCTGCTCATCTTCTGTCACGTGCCCAGGGCAATGCAGAAACTCTGAGACGTTTCGGAAGTGTGAACTTCTGACTTCAGAGTAATGCATCTTTTCTTCATGGCCTTACTTTGAATTTTCCCTTTCCAGGCAGTCAGGTAACACTAAATTACAGGAGGAAAAGGAAATGGCATATGGATGAAAAACACTAATTCAAGATTTTGACTAGTAGGAGTAGTTCTTTATTCTGCAAAATGGCATCGTATGAATTCCTATCAGCTACTGAGGTTGCATTTACACATTAGCATAACTTTCACAATTTTGACACTCTCAAAATTGCCTATAGGTAAGCCCACAGGCTGGGGGGAACACTGAAGAAAAGGGTAAGGTCATTAATCTTTTTTCACTTTCCTAATACCTATTTCATCATCTCACAATTTCTGGGGCATTTCCATCAATGAAACTGAGATATTTCAGCCGATCTTTTAAGTGTTCTCACGACGAGTCCAATATATCTAAGAAAATATCTCACTTCTCCAGGTACTGTCTGAATTCTCCTTTTCCTGTACTGGGCATTTGAGGCAGGTACACGGTGCATGCAAGAGCTCTGGCTGCCGAAGAGCTTATCTTTAATCCCGGGCTGACTTAGGTACTGCAATGCCTGTCTCCAGGCATCCTACCTCAAAAACATCCTGCATCCTCATTGCATAAGGAAGCAGCGTGGCCACTGATCAAGACACCTAAATAACATCGATCCTGTAACTAATTAGCATCTATATGTTGCATCTATAACAGGAAATAAACATTGATGTTCTTTTTCCTAATGGAGCTAAATCTGTTCAGTAATTAATTCCAGCTGAAGAGGCTGGCTGTTAGTTACTTCTTATGGTTGTTGTTATTATGGCTGTTTTGACTCAGAAGGTACAAGGTGACTGGATAAGGAACACAAAAATGATCACAGAAACAGAGTATCGTACCTCCAGCGTGATTTGATTTCTCCTGCTTTGCTATGGCTAATTAAGGTTTTACAAGATGCTGCAAGCCCTGGTCTCTCTCCACCCCCTGAGAACCCCCTCCTGCATGGTCACCACATGACAAAGAGACAACCCCATATAAAACACAGCTGCAAACTATACAGACAATTTACAGGTCTCAGAGATCATATTTACGCAGAGGTCCTGCAGCAGGGAGATTCTGAATGTCGGACCCTGTTGGTGGAATGTCATTAATCAGAGGATAATGGACAGGAAGGTGGGTGGCTGCTGATAGTTTTGGCTCATTTAAGACGGTTTTGGAAGGCTGCCAGATTGTGTGGAGAATTTTTGAAATGTTTCAAACAATACTGTCTTTACAATGTTATAAAATACTAGGGTGGCTCGAGTGGGTTTCAAATTGGCTCCTGGCCAGTAAAACCTCAGGATTCCAGTCAGCTGTAACCTGGACTCACATGTGTGTCTGGGGTGGCTGAGGTCATCGGCACCCCTTGCACCCTCCCTCGTGTTTGTGCACCGCCATGGAGCAGACAACGCCCACGGTGCTCAAGCTTGTGTGAAACCTTAAAGCCTCCAGCTTGACTCTTCGTGGCTTTGCCACTGCACCTATTTCCCCTTTATGACTCCTGGAGATCACCCTCCCTTCAAGCAAAGATGTCATGCTGTGTAGTACTGAAACAAAATAGTGCGTTGACGATCGAGTAGGGCTGAATCTTCCATCATATTTCAGGTTGGAGTCCAAAATCTGTCTTGTCACAAAGGGAAACGGTGTGTCATGAAAAACAGACAGATGCCTGCAGGGACATAAAGAGTATAATCGTAGAATCATGCAACAGTTTGGGTTGGAAGGGACCTTTAAAGGTCATCTAGTCCAACCCGCCGCACAATGCTCCAGTGCAAAAAGGAGCATTAACCTGAATGAGAATCAGGTCTGTGGTCATCTTAGGTAAATAATTATTAATGGGTTTGGTTTCACACTTCTTATTTGCCTTCCAGTGCCTTGCACCCATCAACTTCTTAGACATCTGACCTCATTCAATGGGGAAAATGGCACAGGGCTAGGCAGGACCGCCTCGCCCCCAGTCCCCTCCTCGCCCAGGCGGCCGTGCCATGCAACGCCTACACACAGCTGTATCAGCTCCCATCGTATACAGCGCTCTATTTCAGTGCCTTCTGAAGCAGGGGTGTGTGTCACATGCACTGGTGTAAATAACTGCACCACATGCACGGTGAGTAAGGCCACAACCAGAATCATATGGTTGGTGAATAATTATTGCGCTTGTTTCTGTTGGGAACCACTTGATCGTGCAAAGAAGTGAACTAATTGTATTCATATGAGCAAGTGCTGTGAGTTGCAGACCAGGGTCTTTATTCTTATCCGCAGGAGGTAGTCACACTTTCATTAAAATTAGGGAAACTTTTCTGTGCTCTCTTGAGAGCTATAACACTGAAGTCTTTCAGTTTCTTAAGAGTAAAAGTTTCCCATGCTGGTAAAAGTGATATTATTTCTTTTCATTTTATTGATTCAATATTTTTTGTTTTAATCTTATTTTAGTAAAATATCATCCTGATTTTTTTATTATTTTTGTTAACAGAAAATGATTCCCTTTCCAAATGAGACGCAGTTCAGAAGGCTTTATTTATAGGAAAGTAAAACCTAAACCTGAAGCTATCTTTTCCTCCGTTCTATGTTTCCATAAACATGATTTCTCCCAATAGAAAAAACAGTAGAAGTAACTTGTCATAATATCATTCATCAAAAGGACTCTGATAATCCCAGACATTTGAAGCCACGTTTGCAAGCAAAACACACTAAATGGAAACAGAACACTCTAAGAATTAACCAGTTTGCATTTCTTATCCTTCCTATGTTTTTTAAAAAAAGACTGTTGTGCCGTAAGGCTCTGGGTACGTTATGATGCCTTCTTGGTACACTAAATCTAGAGCAAAATAATTAACTATGGAAGAACAACGCTGTCATTCCAGCCTCACCTGAGTGACACTACATAAGGGGAATTCCACATCCGGAGGAGGAGTTTCACTTTTCTTCAAGACAGAACCGACCTCCTGAACAAGCCCGTCTTCTTGCCAAGGCCCTCCTTCTTCATGTGACTGTGCCGTGGATTATTTAACGCTTGAGCACATGGCATATGTCAGGGGCACACCTGCCCTTTTCAGCAGCTTTTGACTGATTCATGAAATAAAACCCGCTGTAACCAAACTAAAAGCCATCAGCAGTCACAATGGTGGGGACTAACAAGCACCCACTAGTGTCCAAATTAAATAAACAGATATAAAAGCAAATTAGGCAAGATGGTATTCTAAATGCTGCTGCCCCATGCCTTGCTCAGAGTCCGAGGTATGCTTTCATAACTTAAGGGTTCAGCCTTCCTAGAGGGCTTTCCGTGTTGTTGGCAGGGTTTTGTATAGTGTGTGGAGTCCTTTCCCTGTGCACAGATTCCCCAAGCACTAGCTCAAGAGCTCACACACACACACAATCCAGTGCACGCCAATGTAGGAATGGTATTTGTCCTACTCTGAGCACTACGGTTTAGGTTTGATAATTGTGCAGGGCTCATGTACTTGGAGCATTTGCTCCTTCCAACCACTCCTCATGCCGTTTCAAGAAGGTTATTTTGCACGCTTGCTTTTATTACACAGACCTCAGGAGCAAAGCACCATTATTTTAGGCCTCTCTTTCACGAAAGGTGATGATACAAATTAAGGGTTGAAAACCCTTTGGTGGTCTGAAGAAACAGGAGGGAAGTAGAAAAGGACGGGGCTCACTAAGTGCGTGTCTCTGGTGAATAGCTCAGTATAGCTCCACTCCTGTTGCCCAGCCAAATGGCTTAAACGACAGACGTTAACCTTAAACCTGCATTTCTATTCAGGTTTAAAATTGCCAAGGCAGTTTTCCTGATATACCTACAGTGTATCTCAGCCCTTAAAGCCTCATGCTCACTTCATTAGCTTTGCAACGACTGCTGCGCGTCTCTGAAGTTATGAAGTCTTTTTGTTAATAAAAATTATACTGTGATTATATAGTAGCTTAAAAAGCAGTAACGTTAGATGTCTTTTCAATATTCCCATAATGCTAAAATAAAATATATGTTATTTTGAATTCCCAGAAATATAATCTTTTCTTGGAAGTAAACCCATGGTATATAATCGCATGCTCCTCCCTGCCGGTGAATGCACTCCCACCTCTGATTCACATTTATGCTCTAAGTGGCTTTTAATGACAGAACAGGGGAATATATTGTGGTTTCACACATACACAGATTTTATGGTCACTTATTCCTAACTAGGAGATAGAGAGACATAGCAGAGAAGTATTCTTTCTTTCTTCCAAGGTACTTCACCTCTGACTACAGTAGGTGGTTCCCTTTATTGTAATGTAATATCTTGGATCTAGTTTTATACTGAGAAGAAGAAAGCTGAAACAAAAAACCCCAGGGGCTATATGATGGGAAATTGTTTTAGGAGACTTCATTTCAGCCCTGATACCTGTGATCTGGGGTAACTGAACACTTGGTTTATTGCCTCAATATCAATATCACCACAATAATTCATTGAATTACCTCTCTTTCACTTCTCAGTGGGCCTGAATGCCATGATCTTATTTCATTTTAGTGTGTGTGTGTGAGTGTATAATCTGCAAGCTGGTTTATTAGAGCAAATTAGTCTGCATGTTCCTGAGAGCAGGAAAGGGGAGCGCTCCCACCCTTTGGTGCTTCCCATCCGTTACACTGTGCTGGGCAAATCCTTCTGCCCTGGGATGGATGCCACCAGAGAGCCATGCAGCACAACAGCTAGCTGTCCAAGAGTGTTTGGAGATGGAAATAGATGTTTGCAAGCCTAGCTTGATTAGCCTTATTGTAGATAGCTTAAATTTGAGGAACTGAAAATTATCTTAGTTCACCTTCCCTGTTAGTACTTGGTGGTAGAATAAAGGTGTCTTTATTCTGTCTTTCTCTGTGGCGATGTATGAAAGGTAGTAACTCAGAAGTGTAATCTACTTCCTATCAAGCTGTAATGCTGCTCCTTTGCATAGAGTGCACATATAATGCCTTATTGTGGCAAGCCCTGCTTTCTGTAGTAGCATCGGCTTGTTTCAGCCAGGGATGAGTAATACAGAAGCAATGTGATAAAATGGTGGTCGATGCCAAGCTATTAGAAGTACAGAGCAGATGATCAATGAGGAGACAGGAAACCCGGACCTTCCAAATACTAATCCCACTTGATTCCCACTCCCTTTAGCAAGTCTTTTCAATGGCTCTGCGTAACTTGGGTAATGATGCTTTCACCTAGTGTGTAAAGCAGTCGAAGTAAATGCAGCACTGTGCAAAGGTGGCTGGGACCTGTGGAGATTATCCTGTAGCTGTGCAAAACATCCAGACTTGGACATTCCTTATTGTGTATTTTAATTTTCCAACTTGACACAGAGGTGTTCAACCTTGCTGCTGTTCATTAGAAGCAACAAAGCACTTAAGTTTATGGTTTTCTATGGACAGTGGACCTAAAGTAAATGACTGGTGTTAGGTGTATATTTAAGTGCTTTATGTGTGAAAGCTCATTGACTAAATTTTAGCCTTATTATGTGCCTCATTTTACAGAGCCAAATTTGAAAAGATTGGTCTAAATATATTTTTGAGTCACTTAAGTCTCTTCTTTCCATGCCCTCCCTGACATTACTATTTCACAGGAATTTGCCTTTAAAAAGGCAATGAAAAATGTATTTTTGAAGTAAACACTACCTAATTTGGCGCTGCTTTTGATTGGCATTTCAGATTTCTTCTTCTTCTTTTTTTTTTTTTTTTTTTAACCAGGATATTAGTAGCTCCTTTACAAGCTGCAAAAATAAACAAGAAAAAAGTAAATGCAAGCCTTTGTTTGGGAAATTTTTCCTTTTTTCTTTGGGTTTCCATCTGAATGTATTCGGCTGTCTGGGGTGAATCAAGGCTGATCCTGGTGCAAAACTATTCCCCAACAGATAGCCAAGCTGCTTGAACAAATGGTTCGTGTTAGCTAGAGAAAGACACTGAATCTAAACCATGTGCTTCTGGGTCTTGTGGTTTCAAATTGAACCACAAACACTCAGGCAAGCTGTCAGTCTCTATTCACAATTTCAACCAACCTTGCAGAAAAAAGGGGGGGGTTGTCTTTGCCCACCAATCATGTTTTTAACCCTTATGTGATTAGTGGGGTGGCTTTAATGCTTTGCATTAGAGAGGCATGCTGTTCCTTAGAAGAAGAAGTAGACTGATGGCCTGGGAAGGAAATAAAGACAAACATTTGATGCAATGGGGATGAAAATAAAGATGTTTAGAATCCTACAAGGTAGGATCTCAAGAAATCATCCAGTCCAAAACCCTTCCAAGAAGCAAGATCATACAAAACTAAGCCATCCCTGGCAGGTGTCTAACTCATTCCATGGGAGCCCTAGCAGGTTTGAACAGCTTTTTTTACAGAAGAGCTAATTTATGAAATGCTAGGTTTTTGCCATTCTTAGTAAGCAGCTGTGAAAGTGCTGTTGTAGCAGAAGTCACCCGTGAGAGCAAGCCTGGGACGTTGTGCATCAGAGGAATGTGCTGCTACCACCTGAGCTGGAGAAATAACCATCGTGGACTTGGGCTGTGTTTACTGCTCTAGACCAGAACACTAATGTATGGGGGTTTGAGCGAATGTCCTGTTCGCTTCCACTTACTATTTGTGGATTTAAATCACAAAACAGTGAGCTTAGAGGGTGCCATAGCCTTTACTGCTTCCGTTCCTATTGCTTTGTCAAAAAGTCAGAGTACCACGTAACACAGTGTGCACAATCCCAACCTTTCAGACAGCTAAGCCAAGTAATCCAAGAGAGACATCTAAGAGAAGATGCCTGCGTATGTTGGAGGAGATTATGCAAGGCAGGTTCCTTCTGTTTTTTTCTCCAGCATGTAGGTGACTTACGTGCAAGGAAAGAACTACTTGTTCAGGAACTGAAGCTGCTGGGGAAAACACATGGGGACAAGCTGCATTTATGTTCCAGGAATCACGCTGGGTAAAACCCTGCTGCAGAGTTCAGACACACCTGGTTGCAAGCCCAAAATGGAAACGTGCAAGGGTTGAATATTTTGTAAGGACATGTTCTATAACAGCATTGTTTGGGGGGCTAAAAAAACCTCTTCACTGTAACGCCTTCAGAAATTTATATCTCCCACCTCAGCACTCTAGAAATACCATAGGAATGTTTGTCTCTTGAAGCGCTGTACAATATCTGGGACTGCTTAGAGGACTGAGGGCCAAAGAAAGAAGAGGTGAGGGTTAGAATTTGTAACTTTGTACCTCATTAGTGGTTTACATGTTAAAATGAGTTGCTGTCTCCTTCCTCCCCGCTCTTTATTTCCCTACCTACACAATGAGATATTACGACTGAAATATTCACAGGAAGTCTACTAAAGTTATTATGAATCAGTTTATACAGAAAACCTTCTCATGCTTTCCTTTGCATTTAGAATTAAAAAGTAATGTTTTTTTTTATTATTTGGAAAGAAGTTCCAATGCAAATTCTATCCAATTTCACTACAGTGGAACAGGACTGATCTAGGCAGCTGAGGATTTACCCTAGTATTGAATGGAAGAAATAACGTCAGTGTAAACTGATAGTTTTAAGTATTAAAGAAAGACTTGGAGAAGATATGAGACTGACTCCTGTATTGTAAGAAACTTAAGCAATTGAGCCTACTGAGGGTGAGCAGAATTAGGTATATTGGGCAGATAAGTATGTTTGGAAGAAATTAAGACTGCTGGCTTGTCAACCAATGTGCTTACTGGACAATGCTGCCCTTGTTGAAGAGGTTACTCCCATTACTACTTTTTCACTAGGAGACAACATTAATGACAATCTTAAGGAATTACTCCTTATTGTACTGATTTCTTATAGCAGAACTGTTACACAGTCACAAGGCAGTGTGAGTTTGGGACAAATCCATGGCAGACCCCACTCTGCACCCTCTGAGGAACTCCTGGAGGCCCTGTGCCCTGCTTGTCATCCACATCCTTTTAGGGATGTTCATGGGAAGAGTGGCTCACGGGCGCGCAGTGGGACTAAATTCCATAATTTCTGATACCACCTTAAGGCTTTCCATGAACAGCGCTGAAAGATCCTCTACATCTTAGCACCAGTCAAAAGGAGGAGAGCGCGATCTGCTTCTGTTTGGGACAATGGAAGAACATTGCTCACCTCCTCACAGCACATGGTACACCTCCCTTACAGATACTTAGTGACCTCCCACTATTAACTCTGAGGGGTGTCTGGTCAGGGCTTCAACCATTTCGTTTAGCTCATGTTCCTCCCTTCATTTACATTCCCTCCACTTCTAATCTGGAGAACTTTGGGGAATCCAAACTCAACTTTGTGCAAACAAATGTAGTTCTGGATTAACACTGCTGCAGTCCAGAGCTACCTCAGACTGATACTGCTATAAATGAGTGCTATAACTCTTTAAAAAACAACCCTTTCCAACGTTGTATGAAGGTTACATGATCCCCTACTTAATATGCACATGAACTGGGATGCCACAAACTTCCCTGGGGTTTCCTGAGGGCTGAAGTAAAACTTAATTATACCAATTGGTTAGACAGACTGTTAAAACTTTTGTTTCACATACACTTTTTATTCCCTCTTCTCCATCTTTTCCCATTTGCCAAAACCTCCTGAAGAGAAAATAGAGATTATTTTACTTTTTACCTTAAAGGGCTCCTTGTGTGCATTTGCCTTATTAAATAACTGCCAGAATATCTAATATTCTACGGACAGCACTGAAGAAAATGAAGCATAACATTGGTCAAATGAGCAAGTTTCATGTATAGCATTGTCCCTAATTTGGTCTCCAGCCAATGAAAATTCTGTACCGTGCATCTGTTGGCTATAGATGAGTCTTTGCATTTAAAAGGGTCTTAGAAAAGAGAGGCTTTTCCCTTTTTTTTTTTTTTTTTGGTCACTGTCATAATAAGCATAATCATAACACATTCATTTATGCCTTACTGAGATTTTTCTCGGCCAAACTTCAGATGTCTTTCATCTGTCCCTGCATAGGGCTAAGTCTTCTTTCTCTCCTTGATGCCGTTATTTTTGCCAGTCATGCACAGAGAAACTAGCACATGTTGGGTACAGCAGAGCTAAGTTCAGCAACGGATATTATTACTGATCACAACAGCCTCTAGCCTTTCCCAGTTCAGAAATGGTAGACGGAAATGTAGTTATTACTATCTGGTAAGTCTAAGAAGGAAATATAGAGCTTCAGTGTCTTCAGAGAAGCCAGTCAAATATCCAAAAGCCTGCGTGCATCTGGCTGAAATGCACTCTGCAGATTGATGCATCATTAAGTTCTCCTTTAATGATTTAAGGGGGAAAAGGCCTTTTGCTGGATTTCCACAGAAGGTTAATTTTTCCTTTTCTGGCACATCTGCAAGGCCCTTAATGGTAGATGGAAGGAAACGGTGCTACCTTTCTACACAGACTTTTCTGTAGTTAGACCACTAATGTGAGGACCACCATATTCTTATGTTTTACCTATAAGAAATTAAACACCAGCCATTAATATGTTACCTACTGACGGCAGCTCAATTCCTTTCCTGTAGGTTTGCCAGTTGTTAACTAGGAGGTTCCATTCCCTGACTTCAGACAGGGATTTCTTCCTCCATGGTAAAACATCACCTACCTGAGGCACCAGGATCTTGTTCAGCATTTCGGTCCAGAAACAGCAAACACAATCTAGCTGTGGCAAGCAGAGGGAAAACTGGAATGCCAAGGGCAGGCTGGGAATCCAAACCACGATCTGCTGGAAATAAGGCCGGTTCCTGGAGAAGCCAAGAATTTCTACCCTGTTTGTTTGAAAAGATTTCACTTGCCTGTGCGTACGGACGGGCTTGAATATAGAGCTCCAGTCCTCTCAACAGCCTCACTGCAAATCATGTTAAACTTCATAACGCATATGGATCATGAGTTTAAACTAGTTTTTCTCCAAGTCCCTCACTGTTAGTACAGTGAGCTGGACTGCTTTCAGGCTTTAAGAAATCATTTCTGGTAATTAGGTTTGTAATTCTGTTCAGAGATGGGGATACCAAAAAGCTTGTAGAAGCTGGAACAATGGTAATGTTATACTAGATGAGAAGACATCTCCAATCCTTTTCAACACTCCTCTGCAGTCCAAAATGTTTTCATTTACTGTCATTTGTCTCTGCCTCATTCTGCAGTTTCTCTTATGCAGCCAGAAACCTTGTATCTCAGACAAGTGAACCATCTCTCCTCTTTTCCATTTCTTTTCCTCTTCAGTTTCTAAATGAATCCACACCATTTTGCAGAACTTATATCACACTTGCAGCCATCCAGTAAACAGGAGATTTAAACCAGGTCTCTAGTTTTGTAGAGCAGTGGTGGAATGAATTACCCATTCAGAAGAAAATGACCCATTAAAAGAAAATTGGACGCCCAACTGGGAATAATCCATCCATACGCCTTTGTCAGCACTGCACGTTAATACTCGTATCAGCACGCCGAGTGGGGCTGGAGAAGCATGCTTAAATTAACATGCCAGAGTAACGGTGGGTGTTCAATAAAGTGCGTTGGATTGAGGATTTGAACCAAACATTTCAGAAAACTGTTCAAAGAGAGATTAATCAAGGATATGCTTTGAGATGCATGGCTGAAATTTGGTATTCAATTAAAAAAGTTTTAATTAGTCAAAACAACAGCAATTATAACACTACTTAATAATTTGTGTAATGATTGTGAACTTTATCCCTGTAAAAACAACTGACACAACATTTCTATCAGAGTTAAACAGGATATCTTAGGCTTAAACAAATGAGCAGAGATGGGAAAATGTGTTTTAGTAAATGTTGACCTTCCATGAAATTTATGCATTAAAAAAATTTACTTGGAGAACCAAACTGTTTTAGAAAGATTGGAAATATGAATGTGACACATTTTACTGCACTCTGAGTAATTTCCCATGGAAAAAAAAATAATGAGGGTTTGTTTAATTTAAAAATAATGTATTTTGTTATCCTTGATTGCTCGAAAGAAAGTTGTCTGTTGGACAGGTACAGAACCACTCTGCCTAGTTGATGACTACAAAGAGGAATTTTAAAAATGGATGGCAGCTTTATTTCTAGAATGTGGCTTCCTGGAATAATGTGAGTTTTAGCAGGCTGCAGCAAAACCAAGGCAAGAGAGATGCCAAATAGGATCGAATATGTTGCTCAAATTCTGATTTGAGCATCTCCTACCTCAAGGGCCATGGGGTCCCCCTGTATTTCTTTCTGTAGTACAGTCCTCCTCTGAGGTAAATTTTTAAAGGACAGCATGAAACTGAAAGCCACCAGGAGAGCAAAATCTCTTGCTAATATCCTGATCTTGGTTTCAAGGTGACAGAATTCAGATGGCATACATGCAGACAAAAAGAATCCCTCATATTTTGAAAAAGAGACAAACAAAAAATGAGACAAAATGAAGATTTGAGATGGGACCTATTTTAGGAAAAAAACATTTTACCAACAGCTAGGTAGGTAGAGAGAGAAATGTTCAGACCTGGGCATAAAAATGCCACTTTTCATTGTCAAATGTCCCTCCCTATGCTAAAACTGCTCAGCAATTGTTACAAAGAGGTAGTGATGGGCCTTACCCAAAATTCAAAGTACCTACCCCCCTGAGCACTCAGAGGGCAAAGAGAAGTTAGAACCCATTCAGTTTTAACCTCACAGAGAGTCCCTTTCCTATAAGATTTCCACGAAACCAGGCAGCACAAGTACAATGCAAAAGTCTATTTCCAGCTCTATTTAGAATGAATTATTTTCTTTCTTTGCATAGCCTCCTGTCTCTTGGCTAATGCTGTATTTTGATTATAAATTATTTCGGGCTGACATCTTCTCTATATATGCACATAAATATGTACAAATCTATATATGTGTCCTTGTATTTTTTATGTGCACTGCCAGCAGTCCTTCGCTTTTGATTAAGCTTGTAAATGCAACCCTGTTCTACTAAAATTAAATTCTTAATATAAGTAATCTCCAAAGTGAACCTAAGTCTTCTCCAGATTCAACACGGAGATGACAAAAGTAGTAAATAACAGAATACATTCACAGCCTTGCCGATCGGCTTTCCACGTGACGTGCTGGGGATCTCAGGATTCACAATAGTGCTACCTCTGGTATATTATTTCCTCACAGTGGCAATGGGAGAATAAACCCCTTTGATCTGAGTGAAAAACGAAGAACCAAAACAAGAATGATTCTAGGTAGATTTTAGGAGTCAAAAATGAAAGTGACTGTGCAGGGTGAAAAAAATTACATTTATGTACTCTACCCAGAGCTTTTTTTTTTTTTCCACTATGGAACTGTTTAAGTTTACTTTTTTTTTTTTTTAACTGCAGCCATGGGAAGCATTTTAGGACATTTTGTACACCTGCTAGCTCCATTTCATTTGTTTAAACACATTTTATAACTGCAGTTTATATATTTTTCCAAGAAAATAAAAATGCTAAAAATATAATGTGGTGTTTGGGAGAATGTAGGTGGGGGATTGGAAGGAACAAGAGGGCCTCATCTTGGCATATGTTCCACTTTATGCCAACTGCAGCACATTCATCATTAACATACTGGATGGGGATTACCTCTATACACTCCTTCTCACTCACACACACATTTCCCCTTTGCACCAAAGAGCAAAATCGTATATGGGACACAATAGACCTATTGGGCATAGGTGCTGCTTTATTGCTAATTACAGTGTTTGCTTCGCCAAGGTGTTACTGCCATTAGCCTTGAAGCAATTTTCTGCTCCATTGGTAGGATATGCCTCAGCCCTTTTGGTGCAGTCATTGTTTTGGAGCATAGCCAGCAAGGAAGGATTTCTATACGTTAAATGTTGCAGTACTCACCCCATGGAAAAGCCTTTACAGGGACCCCCAACTGGAGCTCAGAGCAGATCTTGAGATTATTTTTTAACAAAGGGCCTGTCATACTCTTGTCCTTTTATTGTTTTCATTTTCACTAGCCTTACCACCACTGTATTTATCAGCTCCTGTGGTTGAAGCACTATTTCATTTTTCAGCTACAGTACAGTATATGTTGTTACTCATGGCAAGCAAATGAGAAAATGGATGCTTTAGTCCTGGGCCTTCCCCTCTTCTTGAGAAACAAAGAGTTTGGGAAGATATTTTTCAGACATGCTGGCATCTCCTAGCAGCTAATGTGATGTGTTTGTCCAAATACTTTTATCTGATTATAGAAATACAGAGGAGCAAAAGAGCTTTGGATCCTTTACCAAGTCCCCTGTTGTCACAAGGAGCCCATTATCTTCCACAAATTTCATTTCAGCAATGCAAGTCTTATGATTTGGTTCTGGACTTATTATCTCCATTTTACAAAGGGAAGAACACTAAACATCATCAGTGAAGCATCTTATTTAAGGTCTTGCAATGAACAATTGTAAGTCTTGAGCAAGAGAGACACGCCACCCCTCAACCCCCATCTGCTGGTCTAAGCAGCACCCACGCTAGATCAGCAATAAATAATGAACTTGTTTCTGTTCTAAGCTCTAGTGAAGGGAATGGTTGGAGTTACGTGAAGTTTCATGGACCATTGTGGATCTACCTATCTTTCAGTATGAAAAAGCTTCCTGACCACTGCATCTGTGACTTAAACAATTACATCATCTCACCACAGAACATGTTCCCTGGCACAAAGAGATCTTTTTCCTTCTGAGGGAGTCGGTGTTCTTCGACTCGAGCTCTTGACTAAACTAGCCAGCATGATTCAGATCTGCCAAATGACACATTAGCATAATGCATAAAGAGAGGGAGTCTCCATTCCCAACTAACACTGATTTAGCTTGGCATTAAGTATTCCTCCCTTAAGCTCCCTTCCCCCAGTAAAAGAAATTCATGACCTTTGATTTTTCTTTTCAGTTTTCACCCTCCAGAATGCATGTGCTCTTCTCGTACTGACCCTCCTCTTTTCCATGAGTGATGGGAGAGATCTCTCACCTCCTAACCTAGTCACATCTGAGTCTTCTCCTGATACCACTAAGGTGAGAGATAACGAAGTAAATAAAAAGGAACCCAAACCAAACAAGGGCATGTTTTGCCTTCTATATTTGAAGAGGAAAAAGAATAGCCTCAAGACAAGAAGACTCCCTTACGGCCAAGACGACTGACAAATTCTTGTGGTTTTCTCCAAAAGTCAAACCAAAATCCAACCGCCAGCCAAGCTGAGTTCTGGCAATCTTGCATTGCCTGGAAATGAGCGCAATTGTATCCTAATAGCTATTTGGATAATTGTCCGTATGAGTGATCTGCCAACCAATGTTGGAAACAAGTCTTTATTACAAATATAGCATGAAGTCTAATCTGGAATACATTAAAATGTTATTTCTGTAGCTGCCTTTTCCCGAACTTTAAATAATGGCTAAACCATTTATCAGCTTTTGAGGAGAAAGGTTGTGTATACTGTACTTTTAGAGCAGAGATGAAAAAAAAAGTCTTCAATAAAAAATATTATCCACATAAACTCTGTAATTTCTGGTCTCCTGTACATTGCTAAAAATTAATACAAACTCATTTTAGATTTGCTGAAAAGTGCATGGTATGAACATAATATAATAACCAAGCTATCTTTCTAGCCACCTGCTACAGACCTCTACAGATATCACTGGAAGCTGCATGTGGTCAGAGCAGCCAGACCCAACCAAGTTCTGCAGACCATGTGTAAATAGCACACAACGCTTAATAAGATGTGCTTGAACAACCCACGCTGCATGGCCTATCAGCAACGCAGCATGACTGCTCACTAGGGTGACGGGCATTGTCTAAGGAGTGTCGCTACTGCTTTGTTATCTCTTGACTTTAAAAGACCAAATACACATGCATTTTCTACTTGCACATAGTTCAGGAAGCTATTTTACCCTTAGGTTTCATTTAATTCCTACCTGAGTTCTCCATCTTGGAGAACATGTTTGGACTAGATGACCTTTCAAGGTCCCTTCCAACCCAAACCATTCTATGATCTTTTTCACCATCTTCTGAAGTTAACATCTCAGATGGGGCTGAGTCGCTCCCTAGAATATCTGTCTTTCCCAAGGCACTACTGAGATGGTCTAGGTGTAAGCCTAACATTATGTGATAGTAGTTAAGGCACACAGAACACTCCCTAGCACCATAATTTTCATACAAAAATCTGAATGGCATCTCGGGCATCAGAACCCCTTATAACACCATAGCAGGTCTAAATTTTTTTAACTGGTGTGTTCTCCTGCACTTCAGGAAGAGTATTCCGTGTTTGATGGATGTGCTGGGACTGCCATATTTCAGTCCCTCCATTTCTCTGCTTTCTTTTTTTTTCTTCTTGTTATATCTATTAAAGTGATTTACAACTTTTTCATTGTTCTACCTGGAGCTTGGCCAACTCTTGAGATCAAACCCCCAAAAATTCTCCTCAACAAAACATTAGGGTGACCAGAATGAAACAGGACCTGTGGAAAAGATTTGAATTGTGGGAACGGAAATAACCCCATTTCCATAGAAACGCATTCATGTTTTCCAGTTGCTCCTGAACAAATGAAGTTTGTGTTCTCTAATTCCTAGACTTCAATTTCAAGCACACCTAGCCTTAAAGTACCTGGGAATACTGTTAAAAACATCAAGGTTTCTCTAAGCAGCATTGTAGTTTCACAGCAATGCTGCTTTTTTTTTTCTTTCTTTTGTTTTTACTATTTTTTTTCAGGAAATCACCATCCAAATTCTTCAGAAAATGTCTGCAAAACACACACAATCCACAAGGTGCTTATAAGAATTAGCTGCAGTGGCTAAGGTTCTACTCTAGAATTGCAAGCCCTCCTAATTCCTTAAGAATCACTACAGTGGTCAGTAATACTTAACAAGCCCCACGTGTGTGACATTATTAAAAAAATACTTACAGCTTTCAAGCTTGACTTTACATAATATGAGCATCCAGCCAAGTATTTCACTCCATTTCTCCTTCACAAGACTTTATTGTCTCCCCTCAGCAGTTGTGGCACAGGAAGACACCATACTGTTTATTTTTGCATATACAGCTGAAAGAAACTCAGCATCTGCCCTGGACTGTTGTTCGCTTGCGATTGTTTTCGGGCCATGTAATGTTGCAACAAAAGAGGGAGGCAGGATGCCCTCTACCCCATACCGCTGCCCACACAAGCATGGCTGTGGACATTTTGAGGCTCCATGGCACTCCCAGTTCATATTGCTAGCTAAACTCCAGGCTGGGATCAGAGTGAACGTGCACATTTCATCTGGCACAATTATTCCTGACTTTCAGCAGGCCATGAGAATAAATATCATCAAATCTCAGAGGATAAGTGTTGGAGGTTAGTTATTTCAGTATGTCATCTCGGAACCAGGATCAATTCTTACTGGGTTCAGGCTGAAAATTATCATTATTAGCAGTTTGAATTAATTTTAATTGCTCATGGCTTTAGAGACATGGGCACTATTGTATTGTTTTGCTCCTTTAGCGTAAACTCAGAGATCTTATTTTACTGTTTTCCGTTTCCCACATAAGAGTCCCGTTTGCACAACTGGTCCAAATTCCCCACTTCTCAGTTCGCACCTTTCCCAAAGCTGTCAATCTTCCCAAGACTCATTTACAAGAGGAAAAGAAAACCTGAGTTTCAGAACGTTTGAGGGTAGGTAGCTCTTTATTATTTCCTTACAGAGGTGAACTGGTACCTGCAAATCCACTGATATGCAGGGAAATTCCTACAGATGCCTGGAAGATTGAGCCCACATGTAGAGCTTTCCCATTGCCTCATGCAGACGTGCAGCCCTCACCCTGAGCTGCCTCAGCCTGACGCCGCAGCGCTGCCGGCAGCCGCCCCGGGGACCGAGCAGCAGCACGGGACGGCTGCGCTCCCACCCGCGTGGCTCAGGCTGCAGAGACGCTCTGCACTGACCACACGAGCAGCGTTTCTCAGCTCCCCTGGCAGTTTTCAGTTCTTTCTGTTCTCATGCTGTCTGGTTCTGGCTGGCCCTCATCCTATAAGTAAACCACGAGGGACCCCACGTATAAGGCATATTAAGCCACTGAAGTGAATGATCTTTCCTCTTTCTTGTCTTTGGTCAGGAGCGCAGAAGGTTTTGTCCCGTGTCCCCTTCTCTCTGCACTCCCCTCGAGGAGAATGACCTTACAAACAGAGAAAGATAATTCACAAGAAGCCAAGAGTCCCTTTTGCTGACCACAAGCTGGAAGGTTTTGTATCCCTTTTCCACTCTCCAGCACCTTTCGTTCCCAAGTCTGTTTATTTTAATGTTTCTGTTTAAAATTAATGCTTGTGAAAAATAAGGGATTACTAGAACTACCTGCTGGAGCCAGGATTGGTGGAGGTAGACTCTGTACAGGATTTTTTCTTAAGTGGCTTTGCCTGCATGCCTAGGTTTTCTGTTGCTATGCTCTCTGTATTTGAATTTGGCATTCACCCCACTGCAAAAAAAAAAACCAAACAGATTTACCAATGCAGTTTTCATTGCTGAACTGCAACAGCCTTTGTCACTCGGCATCCTTTCCTGAGCCGAGAAAGGCTGTTACCTACATGTGGCCACATCCAAATTCCATATAGATTTTTAGTGACGTTTAACTGGGATAAAGATGAGACCCTCTGAATTAACTTTCACTTAACACCTAAACAGATCTGTGAACCTTTGTCCTTAAGAGTTACTTGTAGCACCAGCGATCCCCATCTCCAAGCTTCTTGTTTCTTTTTTCTTATGGCAAAGGGAGCTTTATTTTTAGTGCAAAATTAGGAACTTCCTTTTATTCTGTGTCCTCACCTATTAGCCATTCCCAAATTTGCATAAAGAAAAAACATAATCCTTAAATCCTGAGGAAATAATGGTTCTGTTCTGCCACAGGATTCTTTTCTGAGCTTCAGTAAAGTACTTTTAGCCCTACATGTCCTAGTATCAATCTATACGTCATGAAGTAAGGGAATGGTCCACTTTCCTCATGAGGTTGTGAGCTCCCTACTCTGTAGCAGGGATCCCACAGCTGCATTTTCGGGCAAGCGTGTTTAAAATTCTAAAATGCAAAATCTCTTATACTTAGTAGAAACGACAGGATGGCATGGTTAAAAACCCTACCGTGGGCCACATTCTGGCCTGTGGACAAGACATTTTTAAATCATGGTCTTGCATATTATAGGGAAAGGGAGTGTATAAGCAATGTCATTTTACTAGGAGGGTTTTCAGGGATGCTTAGCATGTGCCTCCCCTGCAGATTAGCGGACACTAAGGTTGCTTAGTACTGTCAGCTGGGTTATTTGGGGGCCACCTTACAGATGTGCTTAACATTAGACATCTAACCTTGAAATCCTGGCTGATTCCTGCTGACATTTTTCACTGTCGGGGGCCTATCGAATATGTTTGTTTTGCATTGCTATGAATGGTGTAGCTGACACTTTCATTCTCGCAATGCTTTTTTGGCAGTTTCTGCAAAAGCTTTAAAATGGATTCAACAGAGATGAATTGTCCCTGGCTGCACAAGCGAACAGGTAGAAGGTGTTTGGTCTTCTTTCACTGTTACAGTAGACTCGCAAAGACCCAATAGCTGTGTGGATCAATAACCCCTGTGTTTTCAGTCCATGCTTATTAAAGGTGGTGCATGGAAAAAAAATAAGAAACTCTCTCTATTTATATCTGGAACTTAATGAAGTGAAATTATCACAGCCGACAGGCGCTAGTGTTGTAATTCAGAGACATGGCTTGGCTTAGAGGGATCTGCAGGCTGTTTTTATTCCAAATAATAAAAAAAAAAGAGTGAAACCTAATCCTCTAATCAGTTCCAATTTACATATTCACGGGTCTTATTTCCAGCCTGCTGGAAGGAAAAAAAGATAGTGTTGGAGTCACGAACCGATTATTTGATTAAGTAATTATTAATCCCAGAGTGCTCTGATTAATTCCGAGCAAGTTAAACAAACGTATTGGAGCTGGGCTGGTCACCTTCACGCCATTGTAACATGTAGGGGCAAAACTTGTGTAGATATATTTTTACCTGCTCTACACTGAGGAGTTTTGTTCACTGAAGGTCTCCCATTCACTTCCCAAGGGGTTAATACTCTGCTAAATGAAGTGTTACAAATTTGAATTTTATCTGTGGCTAACTGCAATACCAAATGCTGATCTTTATTTTCAGACTGGAAACTCCATCCTGGATCTGTGCGCAATTCATTTTTTACATGTTTAAATAAATTTAAAAAAAAAAACCCACCTCTGAATGCGTTTTTTAACAACTTTTTACCAACTGCCCTGAATCTATCATGTAGATAATGGTGTATCTGAGAGTGCCTCAAAGTAGAGTATATCCACTGATTTCGAGAGAGCTGAGATACACATTTCAAAATATTATTTTTCTTCTAAAAAAAAGAACACTGAGAGGAAGCAAGCCTAGAAAATACGTTTGCTCGGTGTATTGGAGTTTATGTATTTTATTCTAATGTGTTAAAATGTCTTGTAGCTGGTTGCTGTATTTCTTCAGACACACACACAGGTACAAAACTCCTCCTCAAATTCACTACGCTGTTCACTTCTGCTTAAAAGCTGCCCTCCAAACCAGGCCTTTCTCAGTCCTTCCAGTTTCCTTCACTTACCCCTCATCCAGAAACAAGCTTAGGAAAATAGAGAAATGACAAATAATAAGCCCACGATAAATAAATCTGAAGTATACTGCATCAAAGCAAAAGGTGAGAAGCACGGTATGGCACACCTTCCCCAAAGCACCTTGTGAACATCTTGCTGCTCTGGCTGAGGTCAATTGATGTCACAGGGATATGCTGTACTAAAAAGCACTTTGTCAAATGTCTCAGACATTCTAAAAAAGCTGATAAAAGCACTAAGTTACCGACTAGGGACAGAAGAAAGCAATTAGACTTCAACATGGTGGTTGTGTGTCAGATGAACAGATTATGGAAGTGCATTTGTTAGTCACTGTCCATTATTTTACCGCTTACCCAGATCTTCTCATCTGATCCTAGGTCCAGATCCATCTGGTTAACCACATTACACAAGTGATGAATATCTGGAATCAAGAGTTTTCAAGTAATTTGGAGACTGAGACTGGCTTCAGAATGATTTGTTAATGAAATACAGTATTCATAACAAACAATCCTTCCTATAGGCATTCTTAACGACCCAAGTCTTTCCAGCAGCATGATCCAGCAATAATTCCTAGCAATAAATCTCAAATGTCCTGATTAAAATGAGGTTTTAAGTTCCCTTTAAAACTTTTAACATCAGAAAAATGTAAATTATCTTCACTGAATATGGTTTTGATTTTTTCACTTTCATTTGTTTTGGTTTTTATTATTGCTTGTGGATTACAATAGCGAGCTCCCAACTCACTTTAGTTTGCATAGCCATCATATCCCTTTTGAGGAAATCATACAGCCTGCACATTGCTGCTGTGTGGCTAAATGCTTGGTCCCAGGCAATCCTCATGGCTAAAATTTCCTTAAGTGAGTTCAAATATATTGACCAAAGCACATTTCCTTTGATACAGGCTACTGTAAGTCAGCTGAGCACATGGAGGGATGAAAAAAATGTCAGATGTCCTATCTGCTGGGGAGTTCAGCATGGATGAACCAGTAGCGGACAAAAGCAGAGACCCAAGGCTACAGCTGAAGTAGCTGCTCATGAGCAGTAACGAGCAGAGTCATTATGGTAAACGACACTATGCAACGAGTGAGTAATGGATGCAGATCCGGCTCCTCCCTGTCTCTTATGGTGGGATGTGAGGTTGAAACAGCTCAGCTTTTGAGGGAAGAAAATATTCAGAGGTTTTGCTTGAGAAAGATGAAAGCTTTTGTTTTGAGTGAAATGGAAAGTTCTGCTTCTCTGTTCTAGTGACATCTTCGCCTCGGTCATCTGTGTAGTATTTTATCATCTTATAACACAGCATTAACTAAAGGCAACCAAAACCTGCTCCCAGAGCCAAAACAATTAATTCAGATTTATTAATCAAAAAATAGCCTGAAGTACCTTAGAAATTACAATAAACACACAAAATCAACCTTCTTCCTGGAATATGTTGATTTTGATTTCTCTTCAGAAAATACTTCCTTCAAAATCTTTTGAGCAGCTTTGTCCATGACTGCTGCCTCCCACTTGAGACTTCACGAGAACTCAGGGAACCACAGGCTGCTGAAGGAAATCCTTGGATTCAGGAAGGTTGCAGAGGATGTAATTTAGGGCAGACTGTAGCCATGACTGTAATGTGCGACAAAAATCTCTGTCTGCAACACCATGGAGAATGTATGAGGAGGGCTGTAAGAATGTAACCAACAACCTCACTCTCTTTCAAAACTTTCCAAGTTTAAAGGAAACTCCTAGTCAATGCAGAGATCTCCAGAAAGAAAATAAGTACTTTAAATGTGGTTTTATTTTTTTGTTCTGAGATCATGAAACCTTTCTCCTTTGACTTGCTGTCACACTCATGAGGTGCCGTCAAATCCAGTGAAGAAATCTCGCTGGCCTCTGGGCTGATATTTCATCCCAAAAATGAAAGGGAAAACAGTGGACACTTCAAATGCTTCTGAAAGCAGAACTAGAATACCGCCTGCCTGCTTCAAGCTGAGCCTGGCTCAGCTCCAGAGCTGAGGCATCACATGTCTCCCTGTGATCCTTGTCATACATGTCCCACGCTGGCTAGGATCCATCATTTTCTGTAGATCTCCAAATGCAAAACTTCTTTTCTTTAGGGTTTGAAGGAAAATAAAAGATCAGTTTATGATCTGGCTTGATTTTTTTAGCATGAACCTCTCTTTTTTGATGAGCAAAGGTGGCCAAATAACACAGATGTTGATTTGTAAATATTTTCCTGAAGAAGAACATGGAGCACCATGTGTTTTGTTAACCACTGGGTCAGATAATGGACTGTTCAGAAACGTTGGAAAGCCCCTTGAGTTCTTATGAAAACCAGAGCTGAGATAAGCCTTGAAAAAGAACAACCCCTGACCACTTCAGTGAATACAAGAGTTGAAAATTCCAGTAAAACATAGGTATATTCTACTTTAAAGTCTCCTATAAGACCACTATGGCATCTGAAACGTGTGCAAAGAAGGACTTGGAAGAGACAACACGAACCATACCAGATTGACCACAGGTACTCCACAGACAATTAGCAATGTACCATCTCAGCTGACGAGATCATGGCAGCTAGACACTTTGAGAAATAAGATGAGAAAAGATTTATATTTGTCTGGTGCCCCATAATGACCAGAACTGGGAGGTTTCTTTCAGCCCAGCCCCAAAGTAACGTGTATGCTTCTTTAACCTTTTTAGTTTAAAATCACCTCATACCTAATGGACCAAAAAAGAACAACTAATAATCTGAGAGGGTGGAATAGAAAATCCGTCAGCCTGAGTCAGACTATTGGACCATCAAGCCCAGTATCCTGTCTCTGAAATGCTGTCAGTATCTGACACTTCAGGCTTAGTTGGGATAATAAAACATTTTCCTCAACCTTATGTAACATCTCGGCCTGGCAAAGAGAAGATTTAAACATTGATTGCTTTCCACTCCCCTCTGTCCCATGAATGTGAATCTGACTCTTTTCCAAAATGAACAACTCTGATGAGCTGGAATTGGTTTCTGGGCAGGATGGGAAAAGCTCATTTCTCGTTACTCATTCCTGGATAGATCT
This sequence comes from Phalacrocorax carbo, assembly GCF_963921805.1. Classification (NCBI taxonomy): domain Eukaryota; kingdom Metazoa; phylum Chordata; class Aves; order Suliformes; family Phalacrocoracidae; genus Phalacrocorax; species Phalacrocorax carbo. The sequence continues at coordinate 7,696,074 of NC_087528.1, forward strand.
GCTAAACCTTTGCCTCTATAAGGGGGACCTGGATTATGATACATAAAACTTCATCCGCAAAATTCTGGGTGCCCAAGGACACCTCTTCATGGAAGGTGGAAATGCATGTTGTAAGACTTCATGTCTAGTCACTTTATTTTTCCCCCATCATGTCTACTTCCTTTATTTTTTTATTTGTTTAAGCTCTCCATTAGTTTATTAGCCTGACAGCAGCCCAGTTAATTAGACCGTCTTCCCTCCCCCAGCATAAGTGGTATATTAGGCTCCCCAAATGCACACAAAATTTAGTGCTGCTGCTGGGGCACTTCTCAAAACAAATAAAAGATTTGCAAACCAGCCACCAAGCATCCAATGTAATTAAACTGCATTTGTTACTTTTTCGGCACTCGCACACAATCGAGGCCTTGTACGAAGCAAGCACTCCCCGATCAGGCTGTTTTTCTTTTGGAGGGAAGAGTGCCAGGAGTCTTACCACCCCAGGTAACATAAGATCTCAACGAGCAGCAAATGGACAGTTGCAGCCAGAGTGAATGGACTGTGGGGAGATCTATATGAATGTGAATATCTATAGAGAGAGCTATAGATATATGCAAACATGCACATACAGGGGAGTATAGTTCTTTGTGGGGCGGGGGAAGCAGTGGAAAGCCTCCTAGAAATTACTGCTCCATGCACAGGTATGTAAATGACTCTGGAGTCTTGCTGTCCACCACCTCAATCAATTACAAGGTTATTCAAGATAAAACAAACACCATTTCAATTAACTGCATATACAGCAGTGGTTAGAGGCACAGGCAGGGAAGGGGAAGTGGGAGGAATTTTTGGAAAATTGAACTTTTTTTCTTCTTCTGTAGATATGCAGAAATAGAGGTTGCCTTGAGGTGCCATGAGTACAGCCATGAATGGTCTTAAACTCCAACCTAAAGCCGTCATGCTCTAAACTAAAGAGAAAATGAGGAGGGGGTAAAAAAAAAAAAAAAAAAAAAAGAAGAAAAAAGTGACTGAGGCTTGAAACATCAGTGTACTGACTCAGATCAGCTATTTGTGAGAGCCAGTGGGAGCAGAAACTGGGACAGATGCTCGAGTATCACTGATTCTGTAGGAGACAGGACCTACCTAACATGTCCCTCAGCAATTCTACAGCGCAGTTCTGTGCAAGTATAGCTTTCTTATCTGTATGCATGGGAATGCTTGAGGCCTTCCAGGACACAGCTGGATGACAGAATCTGAAAATAACCTGCAAATTTAGTAGTGGTTTGAGAAGACAGAGTAGTGATGAAGGCATGGGGACTGGACATGTAACATCAGGGGTCATTTTCCATCTGTCCCACATACTTCTTGCCTAATGCTGTGCAAACCATTTTACCTCTTTTCTTCATTTTTCACACTTCTGTGCAACAGGCAACTCTCTCAACCTTTACCTGACTGATGCATTTACAATATGATCTTTTCAGTCCACCAGCAGTGTTCCACTCAACAGAGGCTTCGTTCTCGCTTGGGTATGTGTGTGCCGTTGGACTATACGTCAGGTACTCTGATCATAATACATCGTGTTCTACATGACCAGAGGCATCCGGTCTCCAAGGACATGGCTGTTTCAAAACAGGGCACATAACGTCTGAGATGTTATTGATTGAATGAAATTCCATTCTCTATCTTCCTGGGAATTGGCTACGATTATATTTTGATTGTTATTTGTCAATTGAAATTATGGACTAAGAATTTCTGGTCAAAAGGTCTGTCTTACAGACTGCTCACCTGCATTCAATATGATATTCAACATGAGATTTACACCATTTTTCTACTTCTTTGGCTGATGTAGGAAAACAGTTATGATCGACTGGCTTTTTGAAAAAAACCCGTTCTTTATTAATCAAATATTGCTTTCTAGATGAAATACACCCAGGCCAGGAGATAGGAATAAAATTTATAGCCACAACACCATAATTCACTATCCAGTCTCTTGCAGCTATGCTCATGATCATAAGCAATAAATTTATTGCAGCTGCACAGTTTTCATCAGTGACTTCAGACACAATCGGTGACTGTGAGCCTGCCCCTAGCCCAGTGCAACAGCAAGGTGAAGCAGGTGTATTTGAAACATCTTCACGTTAGTTTTTTCACCCCCCATTTGGAGGATATTGGAAGTCTGTTACTCTTCCATGTCTCCTTTCACATCACTTTATATTTGTGCAGACCAGAAACACCTACCCTCTCACTTATTGTGGTCCCAACTAATGGGCAGTACCTTCTTGGGAGCAAACTCCACACTTAAGCCATATCAACCTTCTCTTTGCTGACTAGAAGTCGTGAATAAAATCTTGAATTTGGGAAGGAACTGAATCAAATCCAGAGCTGATAACTAGCACTCCTACTGTAAAGAATCATACCTCAAACCCCTAAAATTTAAAGAGGTGGTTGTATGGTAGACATGTTCAGAAAGACGAGGTCCAAATTCTGGCCTTGATTTCAATGCCTAATCAAATTCAGAAAAATCAGCTCTTCCTGATTGGTTTGAAAAACGGTTTTTTCCTCTCCTTCAGTAGACTCACTGTGAAGAGCCACCCTAAACATCAAGTCAGAGATTCCTGCTGGAGCACAGACACAGCTTTGGGTTTTTTGTATATTTCCCAGGGCTATTAACAGAGTAATATAATGAGAAATGAACTGAGGTTAAAGAATTCAATACCTCGTGTATTTTCACTAAAAACACTGACTGCGTCAGGGGACCTGCCAAGAGGAGAGTTTAATATCGTATGAAAAGGAAGAATTTTCATAATGATACTTGGCAGTGCCTGCATCCCCCCCATGAATGAAGCTGCTGGTGCTTTCTCTCCTCCTCTCACCTATTCTCTCTCCCCCCTCAGCCCAGTGGCAGGACAGGTTATTTTCATTTTGAAGTAACTGGGAACCACGAGACCTAAGCTTGTTTCCAGCACTGGCCTGCTGGGCGGCCTTGGGCAACCCTTCAAGGGGGTGGGGGACTCACGCTGCCTACATTTAACCACCTCAGCCAAGAAGGTACTTTGAGAAAGCAGCTTTTTAGGCTACATAGTTTCTGTGTAGTCAAAAGGGAGAAAGTGGATCCAGAAGGCTTCTTGGTGTACTTAAAAACTTTCGTCAGTGTAAACCTCTCTCCTTGGTTTCCATATCTGGACAGTGGATCAAAACAATATTTCCTCTGTAAACAGATTTGAGACTTTTTAATGTAAATTACAGATGCGTTAAGGTCCTCAAAACTCCAGACAAATCTTCTATTAATGCTCAGTCCAGAAGGATACAGCAAATCATACTCATTTTGCCTTCTATCACTCACATGCCAAATATATATATCCCCTGATACCTGGTAACAAACATAAGAGTTTTGGTAGAAAAGGCCTGAGGCCTCCAAGATAATAATGTGTTGAATGAAGAGGTTCAGGAAAGCTGAAAGCAATCACTAGCATCTTCAGCTTCTGCAGAAACAGGGAGTTTGTCACAGGAAAAGGTTTACATCGTCTTCAGAAGTTAATCACTTCCCACACCTCAGAGGAAGACCAAAAAGCTCTCAGCAAAACACCACCCAGCCCTGAAGCCAGCTCCTCAAACTAATCTGTTGAAAAATGTTGGTTCCTGGCCTCAAATCTGTCTGTTATTGAGCATATAAAGAAGGTGCACCAAGAGGGAATATCTGTAACTCTGGTGATCCCTTAGACTTCTGCTCAGATCCTGCAGAGAAAATCTATTCTCTTAAGCAGGCCTCTGCTAGAGGAAAAGTGCTTCACTTAACCACAGAGGACTGAATGGGAAAGGCGTTCATGCGGTTAGAAATCAGGAACGTTGTGTTTGGCTGCAGAATTTAAGGGATGTGCCCTGGACAAACAGAACTGCCAAAATACTTCCTGTGAAGGAGAAACATGTTGATATGGCCATTATATTTCTGATACTTTGTGTTAAAGCAACCAATGGTCAAACTGGGTAAAATGCAGGTCAGGTTGCCTTCTTTTCGATTTAGGCATTAATGCTTCAGCAGAAGCTAAGCTTGGCTGCATATAACCATTGATGGGTAACACTGTACTCCATAGTGCCCGTAGAGACAGAAACCTGGGTATTATTTTAAATATGTTATGCTCTATGCTAGATAGAAATGTCTAGAGTGCAGTCTCCTGACTTCCTGATTAAAAGATAAACCCAAAACCCAGAAGCTGTAATTGTAATGCCATGTCCTACATACCCTTTTTCATCTTATTTGGTTACAAAAGAAAAAAAATTAAAAGTTTCAGGTGTTCTGACTTAAGGCATCACCACTTTTGCTGCTTGTTTAAGTCCCTTTGAATATCATTGGGTTAACTTAGGTCAAACCAGACGGCAAAATACTCCAAGCAAGTCAGGGGTCTAAGTCTTAATTCTTGATCTCTGTTGGATAGGAAATCTCTAAGGAATACTTCCTAAAAAAGTATTGAGAACTGATGAAAAATCTTTCTTTCTCCTTCTCTCTTTTTTAATTAGTATTTTCAGTTCCACTTTAGTTTCTGAATAGGAGTAACTGATTCTTTTCTATCTGGTGACTCTTCCTGGACTACCCAATTCTGATTATATTCAGACATGCACTTCAATAGAGGTCTGTGTTATCTATTCCCTTAAAGTGCTGCTTGTTCCCCTATTTCTCACTCCCATCTATTCAGAAACTTCATTCCATTGAAAAAGAGCAAATAAAATAGAAATTAATGCTTTGAAAAGGGACGATATGTTCTCTATAACATAGATCAAATGTTCTTGATCTATGATGCTTTACTATGTAGTCAGCAGTAGTTCTTAATGAAAAAGTACAGGCTGCAGCAGAAACCAGGCCTATTCTCTAATGAAGGACTGATCTCAAGTGGTTTTATAATTTTTATTCAGGCAAAACTCACTGTGGAGTTAAAACTTTGTCTGATTCAAAGCAAGCTAAAAACTGACAGGTTTCCCCAGTGTAGATTTTAGGCAGGACAAATCCTAAAACAAGACTCCCATATGAAAATGCCCAACATCAGGAAAACCTCACTCGCTTCAGATGACATGTGCAAATTAAAACGATCCTGTCGTGATTTCTAAGGCTTAATAGCCACCCTTAGGGAGTCACTCAAATCCTGTGGCAATAAAACCAAGCACATTTAGTTCATTTTCACTGAGGCTCCTAGTGTAAAGTAAGCAGAAAATTGCCCTGGAATAAGGATTACAGAATGTAACTCTTCCCTCAGAGATGGCGGTAGGGCCCTCATTTGCAAGTGATAAATGTCAGTGTTCTTCCATCCGCAACCTTTTTAAACCATTTTGAGGGACTACACCAGCGTGTGTAACAAGGCTACGCAGCCTGTGGTGACTTGGAGGGACGGGGCAGGGAGACAGAGGAGCGATCTGGGCTTTATTGAGTCTGTCATGGGGCAGTTGCCCTTTTTTTTTCCTTTTTTTTTTTTTTTTTTTTTTTTTTCACAAAATGAGGTGCCCCAGGGGAAACTCAGCAGTTAGAAGCAGCCCCACCTGAGTGTGTCTTGGGAGGAAGCCTACTGCCTCATATTTTTTAAAAGGAAAAAAAAATTATAATAATAGAGCCGAGCCAAAAATATCAAGCCGTTCATAGCTGTTAAAAAGCCAGGGAAAGCTGAGTCGCACCCGTTCAGTGTTGTTCTTCCAAACAAGCTGACCACCCTCCCTTCATAACATTTTATTTATTAAAGCAAAAGTTGCCCCACTGGAATAAAATTATGGTATAGTCGTATGCATATATATATATATATGTATGCATGCATACAGACACCCACACTTATTTATATCTGTTTTTCTGTACAGCATTCAGCCTGAAAGTCCCCCTACACTTTTGGGTGTGTGAACTCCTGAATTTGTTAAAGAGAGAGAAATTTAAATGCTGTGGAAGGGAATGAGTTATAATCCGCCCAAGGCCGCAGTGCTCTCCCCTCCAGCGGCTGCAGGGCGGCACTCGCACCCCCAGGCCGCACCAGGCCCCGCTGTTGCCGCGGCAACAGGGTGCCTTTTTCCCATTGGCCCGTGCTGCGGGAGGACGAGACGCGCGGCATCACCCAATGAGGCGGCGGGATTTCCCGTCCCTGCCGCGGGTTGCGGCGCGCGGGGCTATGGCCGCCGCTGGGGCGCTGGGCGGGAAGCGGGGTCGCTCCCCTGAGGGAGAAGCCGGCGGAGAGGCGGGCCGCGGGAGGAGAGCCGGCGCGGGGGCTTTGTGTGGGTGTCACAGCGGCCGCCGGCTCTCCTCGTAGCCGCGAGCTCCCGAGCTCGGTGGCTGTTGTTATGGAGCTGTTTCAGTAACTTCATCCTTAAGCAGTCCTTCAAAGCAACCTGCTCTTTCTCACAGGGAACAAAACCATGTCGTGCCTTTAAATACCTGACCAAATGCCTTAGAGGGTCAGGTCAGCAGAAGCAGCATCTTGGGTATATTCCTCTGGCTATTTTTTTTTTATTATTGTTTTCTCCTGTGTATTCATTCCCTTTTTAAAGTACCCTGTATTTACCTGCAGGACAGTCTAGACAGCTAATGAAATAGTAACAGCCCAGTGGATTTTTACAAGAATGTAAATAAAAAGAACATCAGAAATAGGTATATATTTGAACAAGGATTGGAAGGTCGATGGCTGGGTACTGAGTGTGCCACAGGCAAGGGTATCCCTTAATTACTAGGTGCATTACTGTCATTCCTAAAAATCCGCAACAGGATCACCCCATTGTTGTAAGGACCGTACAGGAACAGCAGGTCAAATTTATAAAATGTGCTTAAAGATGCAGATAAGATCCCAAAGGGTTTTTTCCAGACAGTCCATAAAACCAGGTTGTGAGTCACCTCTGGAAGCTAACGGGGGTAAGGCCTGGAACTTACCTGGGTGCTTTTAATAAATCCTACTCTTTCCATATTGACATTAAATGCATAATATGCTTTTTTTTAAAAAATCTGACCCAGTGTTTATACAGTGCCAAAAGCAGCAATCTGAGCACTAAAATACTCCATACATCTGGAGCAGAGTGCCTACTCTGGAGAATCTAAATTAATGAGCAAGGTAGTGTGCAGTCAGGCTTCTGAGACAGAGAAATGAAGCTCCTTCCTCAGTGTCTCACAGCAGGCTTTCAGTCTCTTGTGCTGATGCTTGTGTTTAGACCCTGAATTTCAGAAGTCGCCTCTGAATGGCCAAGGCCAGGTTTGCATTCCTTATGTTCAGTGAAGGTAATTTCTTGACAAGTGTCCTGACAAAAATGATAGGCATTGCTATATTACTTTCACCCTTGCCACACACAAGGTATGTGCAACCAAGGGATCATCTGGAAAACCCAGTTCTTAGATTCCATCTTCTCACAGAAGAGAGAGATACAGAGAATAAATTTCCCCACTGCTGTTACCTGTTTCTTTTCTTGCTCATTGCTGACGCTCGTCAGTCACCTTGTTACCCATCACTTTTTCCAGACCCACATAGGGTGTTGTCGTGTGGTCCTTCCTCCTGTGTTACTGCTGCATGTTGTTTCTGGCGAGCACAGTACTACTGCTTGGCATGGGTTCTGGCAAGTGACTCGGAGGTGGTGGCAGGCAAAAGTAAACTGTGCCCAGCACTTTCCCATGAAGGCCTGGCTTTCTCACAGAGGAAAATCAGCTAAGCCTAGTGAAGCATGTCTTCCAGTCTATCGGGAAGAAAATAAAAAGTGATTCAGCTTATTTTTGTTTCATCCAGCTGTCTTACAACTAACATCCCCAGTAAAGTGGAGCTGTTGTGTTTTCATTTGAAACATGTTCTTCACTTAGAGCAGTGATTTTCTTTGAATGTTAATTGTTTATTTATTTTCCCTTCTACGTATGTGGCTGAATAAAAAGCCCTTTTCTTTTGAAGCATCCTGTAACTGCATGAGGAACAGGGGAAGCTCAGTAACTTCTGGTGGACTGCTGAAGTCTGAATAAAACACATTCAATGATAATAAAACCATAGAAGTTTGGAGCCAGAAGGAAACTAAATAGTGTAGTTGGGCTTCCTGCACTGAGTCAGAATGAACTACACCTGGACTTGGATGTTTGCCTGACCTGTTCTTAAACATTTTTAACATCTCCAGGTAGCTTCCCCAACACTGGATCTTCTTAATGTTTCACCTCTATGACAGCTAGAATCCATTGGCTAACTTGGCAAAATTAAGCGTGGAGGAGACTTAAATTGCTCTGAAGTGCCTTCCTTTAATTTAAATAGCTTGGATCTTGAAGTGCGTTGTAAGAAACAGGAAGAAATTTGGGGTGTTTATTCTTCTGAAATGTTTTCTGGTTTTATGTGGGAACTTTAAACTGAGAAATCTAACGGTGGAACATGAGAAAAAGAGAACTCCATAAGCTAATAGATTTCCCTAATTTTCCTTGTCTTATCCTGCTTTAGTGGAAATTGATACATTTATTCCTTGTGGCCCCCAAAAACCCAATGCATAGTATACTGGCTCTTTTCTGAGCTTTGCTCTTGTATCACTCCCCTTGTATCACTCCACGGAACAGCCGTTGCCCATCCCTTTTCATGCTCTGCACGCAGGTAGTGGTACAAGGTGCAAAGACCAACCGAACTGGTGGCTCTTTGAGATTAATGCAGGAGAAGGAGTCTACACAAAAGCGAAATATGGGATACTTGGAAACAGAATGGGAAACTCTGAGAAAACAAAGCGAGGAAACACACTAGACAGATTTTAGGGCCTTTGCAGACATTAGCTCACTTATTTCTGAGAAGCCATTCAAGGCTGTTGAATGCATAGGAAGATTTGGGATCTGCTGTTCTACAGGAACCTAGTGAAGCCCTCATTGAAGTGAATTTGGAAACTTATATTCAGCTTATTTCCTGATAGTCTGTGTCACAAGATTATGCCGGGTGGGCAGATAAGAAGTATCAGGTTTATACCCACTCGTTGAAACTGTGTGCGTATTTTTGTATGCAATCACGTACACAAATGCACTTGGAATATGTTTGTCAGAGGCAAAGTAACGGTTGTGCATCAGTAATATTTTTAGCATGTTCTTCACATATTTTCACACCTGCCTGGGAAAATCTCTTACCTTTGTATAATAATAGTTGATGTATTAGAAGGCAATGATAAATAGGTTTCTAACAAAAACTGCTAGATGTTACCGCAAAGGGGATTCAGCTGCTGTCTGATACCAAATGCTTTACACTTATTTGTTTCTAGAATGACTAGATACCTGTTGTTACACCTGCCTTTATAATTGGTGGAGTTTTTTTAGCAACTACTGACACTAACTTTGCATTGAAACACTATAGTGAAGGTTTTCTTAAGGTTTAGTAGAATTGATAAAGAAATGTCACATTTTTCAGTGTGGCTCTCCAAACAAGCCAACTCTTTGTAAGAAACAATTATTCAAATTTTCTGTTTCATCCACATTGCTCAGGGGGTTGTGGAAAAATAATGTGAAAAACAATAGTTTCTGGTGATGAATTGCTATAAACATTTCATATCCTTTTAAAATTCCCTCATCAAACAAACAGTCAGTGAAAAAATGTCAAGAATAGGAAAAGTAGGGCTTTTTGGTCATGTATTCTTTGGGGGTCAGGGGGGAGAATAACAACCAGTTTTAGCTGGGATGATTTTGAAGCTTCTTTTTTAATATATTGTCCAGTAACCAGTGTATTGGTTCTATACTACATTTCTAGAGGATAAGCGGGGATCAGGAACAAGTGGGTACATCATGAAAATAGGTGAGCCATGGCATGAGATGGAATCCTGGATGACAAGATTATTTCATTCACATTTCAGAAGCTAGATACAGAGGGAGAATTCAGGCCCCAAATCAAGTCTTTCTTACCTGAGCTGAACATTTTTCACTATCAGACAGAAGTTATTGCATCAAATTTGATTGAGACTTAGTCAATATGCCATACGTTGCTAGAAGAGGAAATCCCAGTTCAAATGACTCACTGTTTCTGTGCAAATATTAACTTCGGCTGATACACATTTCTCCCTGTATCTCTTTTCTAGATCTGAGTGGAATTATACCGTGTCTCAGACTAAGTTGGCTTGGCTATATGCAGCTATAGCTGTTGGTTATTTGAACAGCTTCCATTTTTAACTCTTTTATCTATTTATTGTTTCTGAAAATATCATTTTCCCTGTGGTTCTGCTTCCTGTGATGCAGTATTAAATTCTGCACCATTGAAAAATTTAGGTTTAATGATGGCAAAGAGTACAATGCTGAGGGTTTCTTTGGCTGTGCTAAACCAGTGGAAAATCCTAGAAACTGGCAATCTCTGCTTCTCAGGATCTACCTGCACTGTTAGCCCCCACGCTCTCACTGTTTATTTTGTCAATAGGGCTCCTTGGAACAAAAAACACTGGTGGATGCTGGAGTTACCCTTTCATTTTGACAAATGCTCATATCCTCCATCAAAATGCTGTTCAGGGTTGCTACCACCAACCAGATTGTTGTTTCTGTTCAAAATTAATGACAGGTGATGATGAGAAAGCAAATTAATTAACAGATGTTCAGTGTGTTGCTTGTGCTTCGAATCCTGATCATGCGAACCAGATGGTCAACACCTGCAGTAAAGGAACACAGGAATGCAGAGTTTGAATCTAGAACCCCAGGTCTCTATAGGCAATATCTAACTTTAAGCATTATTGGGGAGGGGGGGGGGGAAAGCAGTGAAGTTAGTGAGCCATGGCTGTTAAGCATGGTTAATATATTTGGGCTTCCTGAAAACAGTCTGGAATTGAAATCAGTCACTTCTGAAATTTTTTTGAAGTATCTTTTTCAGCCTGTGGGTGTTAAAGTGCTGATGCAAGATGATAAAGGGAACTATCTTCCCAGGACTTACCAGCCACTGGGACACCATTCCGCTGGCATCCCACATGCCACTGCTGGACCTGCATCATTGTGCAGTTCCAGACAGAAAAGCAAAATTAACTTTTCCAGTTGAAACTCCAAGCAGTATTTTAGGGAGGCTGAATATAAATAGCCAAGATTGGATTTGGACAGTACACCAGGGCTAACACCCATACTCTTGCAAAATGTGCCCTGGGATCTTGAATGACCACAAGTGGTCAGAAGCTTGGTTTTGGCATCCTATATTGACATTTTTTCTTCATGACATCAGCAGTCATCTCCCCTGTGGTCCTATCTTCCGCTCTCAGTGGCAAAAGCAGCCCTGCAGACTGGCAGCTGTGACTTGGGGAGGCTCTAAATAGCCAACATATTTTTTTTTACCTATTCTGTAATTCTTTTACAAAATGGATAAAATGAACTGCCAACCAGATAAGGAACAATCTCTCCAAGCCAGTATGGAAAGGAACTGGGAAAGGTTCCATGAGCAGAAATAACTGAGCAATGTAGAATTTCCAGGACATCATCCGGTAGCTCTGTCTTGCTTGGCTAAGTTGCTTAACATTGTCAAGTTTTGTTTTGTTTAATTTTGGGTCCTTATATTGGCTTAATTCTTTACTTCTAGGCTGTTGCAACCTTCATAGTTACCAAGTCCCTTTGCACTTATCTTATCTAGGTTTCCAAATTTCCACTATTAGGTGATGTCTGACACCTTCTTTGCTCAAATCTGGCAGTCTGGACACACAGTGAGTCACTCTCCCCCCACATCTTCCTACCTCTCCTCATCCCCGCACTGAGGGTGGGACTGTTTGCCGCATGAGATATGCAAAAAGCGATGAAGATAATTTCAGGAGATGGGTGACATTAGTTCTTCACTGTTAGTACTACAGGCAGCAAAACCCACTGAGAGGACAGTCTAATAAAAATGTCCCTAGATTTTGAACTGAATTCTAAAATTCAGTTCATAAGCACTGAGAGCCATAACGACGTACAAGAGGACAGCTTTCGCTGGTAACTACAATCTGTAGTATTCAATCCAACCAACAGTGAAAAAATGAAATGCTAATGCATGTATGATCTTTTTCCCCAGATTTTTTACTGATATCTCTAACCAATCCCAACAGTCAGATTCTGGCTTGAGATGAACTGGCATAATGACAGTGAATTCATAAGCCTATTGAAAACCTTCATCAGGTTATATTAGTCCATTGAAATGAAGGGTAGAGCTGCATATAGAGGAGTGGTTAAGATAAAACTCTTATTGATAAAAGGTATTCTTTAATAGTTCTTCAGGAGGGAACTGAGTCTGATGATGCAACGTCAGATGTAGGAAGTACAGAGGAGATGTTTTCAAATCACTGGAAGAGTGATTCTGTGTTGGAAGGGCAGGTTTGTAGCAAAAACATGCACTCTAGAATGCACGTCACTGTCTCCAGAATAAGACCATAACTCCAAATAATCAACAGGCAAAAAGCTGTGGCAAGAGGGAGAACAGAAATCCTGTGAATTCATCCTTATTTATCTGCTCAGATATGATTCCTGATGATCATTTTCTCAGCCCCAAGGCCCTGGACACGCTGCCATTCTCAACTTCTTCACTTTCTGGTCTCCAGCATCACAAAAAACCTAAGTGATGTGCACTGAGCAACCGCTTGGTTCTAGGTGGCGGAGCAATGCCTGGTGTTGCTCAACAGTAGCTTTGATATACCACGAGTTGCTCCCATCCACAGCCTTGGTTTTGTAATTGTGTATCTCTACTCCCCCTGTGAGTATCTCTAACTCCCCCTGAGCAGAGAGAAAATCCACTGAAGTCAGATGCTGCTTCCTTTGCATTGTAACTACTGGCTAATGACCAGTGTTTACTAACTTCCAGTGAGTCATTTGCAAGTATGATGCTTGGCTAAAAAAATGTTTCCGAGAACCCTATCATTATTAATTATTAATTCATGCATTGGTATTCTACTGCGAGTTATGGTTACCCACTGTTTGAATTGAGATGGTAATAAGGCGCGTACCTCAGACTGGACTAGAACAGCATGCGGTGGATGATAGAAGATCTAGGCTGCCCCCATTCACATCCCTGCAAAGAGATCCAAGTCATTCAACAATGGCAGAATTTGGCATGTTTCGCTGCCCCAAGGAGTTTGCAATGTGAAGAAGTGCTGCTTTTGTAAAACTGCTTTTATAGCTTAGTTCCCATGTCAGTCAGTGGGATGAATTCCTGTCTTACTTTTATTGAAATCTAAATGAAGTTTGTCAAGACTTCACCTAACCTGCATGAGTAAAGTTTCATAGAACAGAGCATGCCAGGTCACCGAGATGTGTTCAAGGCTCTGTTCTTTCATCTTTCACCCTAGAAGAATGCTGAAAATACAGTTTGGAGGTTTGAGTGGGGAAGAAAAGAGGAGTATAAGGAAGGCTGACAAATGCCAACACTAAGATCGTAAGGCACAATGCCAGCGACCAGTGCTGGACCACTGGGTGGAAGAAGCCAGTTTGAGGGGCAGCTGTGGCCCACCGGCGGTGTTGATGGCATGGTTGGCTGTTGGGTAGGATTAAAATTATGGCTGCACATATGACTGGGAGAAAGTACTCCTCACACAGCAGCTGCTGTGAGTACTTGCTTGTGGATTTGTGTTGGATTTGAAGAAGCACTTAGTGTGTGAAAAACAACTACCCGGTTCCTCAAGGAAACTTGCAAAGTGAACAATTAAATTATGATTGGTTTATTGCTGGAAAGATGGTTAGCAGGAAGGAATTGATGATGGCTTGCTGCTTCATTTCGGAGCCCCAGAGACTTTGTGCTCTGGAGTCCCTCTTAATGCTTCCCACTCAGCTGTTAGACCAGAAGTAGAAATTGTTTATGCATTTAAATGCACTTAGCCTCCGTGCATTTTCCAATACAATTCCCATTTTATTTATTAAGCAAAAAAAGTAATACTATCTATATTCATAATTTCAGCCTTTTAAAACATTTTTACTCTGATATCAAGGGTGATAAAAACATCTTCCGGAGCAAGAGAGTGTCAGAAGTCTTTAGTTCCCATAAATCTCGCTCCTATAAAGCCTGGACACCCTGGGCGGATGCCTTGGCTCAAAAATGACCTCCTGGCGCCTCCTTTTCATCTTGGTTTTTAATTGGAGCCAGGAGCAGGATCCCAGCATTTGCCAGGTGAATGCGAGCTGTACCCTGGCAGGACGCCTGCAGACCCATTACTGTTTTGTAGATTAAAATAAGGACAGCAAAAAGGGTGGAGGGGAGCTAGGGGGAGGGAAAGAGGGGAGAGGAAGAGAATAGCAAAACACTTTGTCCTAATTCAGGTGAAAAAGTTAATCTCAGTGTCTATACGGACAGTCTGCCACGTACAGGGTGGAGGAGGGAACAAGTTCTTTTTATACATGTGTTATATTCTCTAATTATCCCTGTGTGCCAGCCTCTAGGAACAATTGAAGATTGCTGCCAAAGTCTATGCCTGCTCAGACATCATTCTCATGGGGAAACTCTGGGAACGGCTTGGCTGCCATGTGATCAGCCAGCCACTTCCAGCTCGGCCTCATTGGAGCAGCTGTTCATACCCGCAGAGTGTGGTCTTGTGGTTAGAGGGGAGGGCGGAGGGCCGGGTGGCAGGATTTGTGGGTTCTGTTCACGATGTTGTGACTGAACCACTGCAGCTTTGGCCCCGATACTTGATCTCTGGCTCAGTTTCCTTAGCCTTAAAATGGGCACGATACTGATAAGAATATTCACTCAGTTATGAAAAGCTTATAAACTAACATGATTTCTGGTCCTGGGTTGCAAAGCAGTAACAAGCAGATGCTATTACCCTATTTTTTATTGTGTGGTCCATCCTTGTTTTGAATGAACTACTTTTTTGGCGGACTTTTAAGTCTAGTGGACTTACAATGAGGACCAAATTTCCTCTTATATTAGGCAATGAATTTCTGTTTCTAAGCCTCCTGATTCTCAGGTTTACTTGGGCACGACAGGGAAGAGTGCTTGTTCACTCTAATGGCAAAAGCAGTCCTACAACAAGCCTACCTGGAAGACTGTAACTGCTTATTTAATGTCACCGCACGCACTGAATAGGTCTACTGGGTAATTTTCCATCAGAATAATTTTCTGATAGAAAATGGCTGTTTGAAAACTCAAAATTTGTCCTGGAGAATAAAACAGTTTTGCCAAAAAAATTCAATTCACCAGTGGGGAAATCAAACTGACGGCTTCCTGGCTGCTGGCCTTGAAGCCTCACAATATTTTTTTTTTTGCTTTCTATTGAAGACAAAAACTGAAATCAGATAAATCTTTACAATTTCAAATGAAAAAGGCTTAACGGGGCTTTGAAATCCCTCCACACAAAATCATTTGTATTGTTTGATGTTGCCATTTTATCATTCATTTTTTGTCCCCATCAGAACAATTTCCATCATTGTTTTGTAACGAAGGTGGCTTTTTTCTGGAAAGACATTTCCATTTTCAGCCAGCTTTTGTACTAAGGAATCGAAAGTAACGGGGAAGACAAGATAAGAAACAGAGAGAGTGGGGTAGGAGTTAGAGTACATGCTTGGCCTGGGAAAAATCAGTTTACCTGTATAACAAAAATTATCTCCTGGCTAAGACAGAACCATTCTCCCATGAAGCTGGGTTGGCTTCTAAATGATTACACGCAAAGGCAAGTCAGGTGTCTGAAAATCAATGGTTGTACATTTTTATACTTCCTATTATTTAAGAGATCGCACTTTCAAACTAAAAATTTTTAAGCTGCTATGTTTGCTGTTATCATGCTTATCAGTTACCTTGAATTCTATTCTGGCATGAATATCTGAGTTCAGAACCTCAGAAGAATTTAGGTGCCTAATAACCATTGGAAATACTAGACTAGAGCACAGTTATATCTCCTGAAGTGGCTTAGATGCCTAAAGCCCCTGGGACAGGGACTGTGCATATTATCCTTCTTTTGGTCCCACCATTACTTCAGTTATATGATCTCCTCCTAAAATACAACAAATTTCACTTTGATGTCCAATATATTCTATAATTTAATGAATGGCTATATCCACTGTTTTATGAGAATTATGCCATCATAAAATCCATCCGAAGTTACTTAACAGATTTATCTATATTCTGATATTTATGAAGCTTTTTGGAGAAATACTGACTCTCTCAGGGCTGCCTTGTATTTATTTGACATTGTTTATGCTGGGTAAACTCCTTGGAGACAAGGAGCAAATTCCTCTGAGATCTTGTGGTCAGATCAATTTGTAGAGCAGTTTCTATGTTTTCTGATGCAATCGAGTGTAACAATGTTGTATCCCAGTAAACATGGAAATGGAGCAAGGAAAACATTTCTCAATCGACTTCCTAAAAATACTGCTCTGGGTGGGGAGGGGCTCAAGTTTTATTCCAGGAGCTCATTCAAGCCCTCATCAGTTTCCACAATGTCTCAGATTTTACTTAGTCTTATATTTCATGTACTTATAGATTGGGAAACAGAGTGCTACATGGGCCAAATGCCCATGAGCGTGACATGCAATAACCATTATGCATTCAAATGTACGTATTCATGGGTGGGGAGTTGCCAAGCGTGGCTGGAAGCAAATTCAATATTTGGCAAAGTGGGCAAATCATCAAGGGTGATCCTGGGAGGGGCTATCTTGAATTGCCTTTTCTGACTGCATTTGAATATTCTAAGGGGAAAAAAAAGAAGGGGAAAAAAAAGGTGGTGTCTTTATTGTGTTAGTTTGGTATTCTGTGATTTGTTTTGTCTAGGTTTTTGCTTTGTTTTAATTATCTTCCTTCCCGTCCTTGTCTGATGTTGAGCTTTCAGATGGAACCTCATGAAAATAAAAGTACTTACTGAGTTCCTGGGGAGGAGGGAGACAATAAGACAGGGTACCAGATTTACCGGTGTGCAGATGAGGAGCAGCAGTTAGATGAGGGCTGTAAAACTCATTTGTGCTGTTCCTGTGCCTGTGTCCCCCATATCAGTAAGACACCATATTTAAAGACTTACCCTGTTTAGGACCCTATCTTTGAAAAGTTATTCATATAGTGACAGTCAGAGCGGGAGGCAGGCACGTATATTCCCCATTACTTATACTGTTATCACAACAGCGCCGTGCACTTGTGGATTAGCCATTTGCACAGGGGCCTGGCCGTCTTGTGGGCAAAAATACCTGCTCTGAGTGAGCATCTGTAAGAACTATTTATGCACAGGAGGCAGACAAGGCATGGAGCACTTGTATGTGTGTGTGCATTTGTGCATGATTTTTATACACACAACTTCCAGAAGTCAGGTCCTGACCCTTTGGTATGCCTTTATCTTTCCTCTCTGCTATCCAAATATGAAAAAGGTAGTATTAAAATGCTTTAAAATGACTGCTTATAATAATTGGTGCTGTGTTCCTTTTATGTCTGTATTGAATTTTGTCTTTTGTGTATATACACCCTGTGGCTTCAGGGGCTGTTTTGTTCCAGAAACAGAGCGGTGGGACATGGTGAAGAATTGTCCATGCTAGTGGGAAGCGGGTCAGTTAGATGTATAGTGGCAAGGGGTACAGCCACGTTAGGTGGAAGGTGTATAGAGCTGTGGCTCCAGTGGAGATGTGCCTCAGCTTGCCCTTCAGCAGACACATCACCATGTAAAAGTGGATCCAAGCACCACATAGGACCTCCTGCCCTGTTCAGAGCTTAGTCCAGGCTCTCAGCCCACATCACAGTGCTCTTGGCCTCACCAGATTTCAACACAGCATTTGCATCAGTTTTCTGATTCTGTTGCTTTTGTTCCTGTTTTCAGGACACTTGAAAGAGAGCATCTCCCAGTGGCAAAGATAAGAGCCCACGTCCTGCATCCTCTGGCTGTGCATTCTCAGCCACAAAAGCCATGGCAGACCCTTTCCGGAGGGAGGCGATTCGGACAATGACATCTCAGACTAATGGTGCAGCTAATCCAGCTTTAGCCAGGGTAATTACGTGAATTGACATTTGAATCTGAGTGGTTTTTCTAGACACAGAGATTATTACATTATGAAGAAAGTACACCAGCTACTTTCCTCCCCACATGTCTCTAGTGCAGTCTAAAAATAACCCTAAGCATTTGAAAATGTGCCTTAATCTTTTGACAGGGAAGTGGGTGAGGTCACAAGAACTGGGAAAGGACTTGTTTGCTGTTGGGAGGATGGTGAACTTGAGACATCAAATAGAGCTGGGTGCTGCTGTGAGTGAAGAAAGGTAGGGAAACGGGGCCCAGCATGCCCTTTTTTTCAGTGATTTTGTGTATCTGTGGTGCATGTGAAATGCTGTGGGTTAAAAACCCTTTTGATATATAGAAGGCAGGATGTGATGGGATCAGCTCTTCTATCTTCAGTAAGTTGTAAAGAGCCTATAAAGAAAAAGACAGAACAGTATATTCATGCACAAAAGCCAATGTAGACCCATCAATGGTGCAGCTCTGCTCTATTCCCTGTGACAGCTCACTACATTAAGAAAATTGGGATTTCTTCTCCCACAAGGTGAACCTGCTCCAGGTCAAGTTGATTCTCTTTCCATTTGGAAAATGTGTTTCATTCATTGGCATTTGGCAGTATCTCAGGTCATGGCCCTCCCGTGTTACTGGAGAAGTGCTAAGGGTACCTAGCCAGGGTAGTAAGCTTATGATTACAGGGGAGTTCAATGTTAAGAAGTCCTGCTTTGTGAAAGCAGGCTACATCGAGGTTCTCATCAGAGTTAATGAAAAAAGTATTAAGTATCCTTCCACCACCCAACAGAGGTTGCATGGGATAAGTATTTGAATTTTCATTGCCTGCTCCTAGAAAATGGAGCCAGGCTATCACAGTCATTCATGCATGAAACACTTTTCTATGAATTCGCAGCCCAATAGGAGCAGTTCTAGGATTGGTCTATTATTTGCATAATTGGGTGCTAACAAAAATAAAGCTAACAAATTGCTGATAATTGCAAAATGTCAACTATATTGAGATAGGTCAGAGGTGAAATATAAGGGTGAAGTCTCCAGGTGTGTTGAAGTCAAAAGCAACTTGTTATTGAGGGGAAACTTGTTAGGGGTAATAGCTATCAGAAGAAACTCATCTGAATAATGTTAAAGCCAACCATATTTTAAGTAACATGTTGCTGCAATGCTGCAGGAGAGAGGGATCATTGCCAGCATGAGTAACTGGTTAGTTCTTCATGTGTTGCTGGGTGGGTGGGGGGCTGAAAAGGGGCACTAAAGAGAACTATGAACACTCCTGTTGCATAGCAAGTGGTATAAGACAACTGCACAGAAGGACTTTACCCAGAAAATGTTATAAAATAGAATGGAGGTTCCAAAATCATTTTAGTACATGAACAAATTGAAAGTTGTTTCCCAGAAGAACCCACATGGCACTCCAGATGGCTGGGAAGAGAGATCTCAGCTGGCTGTGGTAAGACTTGAGAACCTGAGGGTCAAAAGGGAATGAACTTGCACCGATGCTTCGAAGTGATCCAAAGCCCATTGCATTTAGCTGATTCCTTCCTACCAAAGTTGTAAAGTTTCCTGGTATTTTTAGGAAAGTGAAAAATTATGAATGGCCTGAGGAAATGCAGTTCTTTTTGAAATGGCCTTGGTTGTAACTACCGTACTGTATTGCTTCAAAATCCTCTCAAGAACTTCCTTATGTAAGTGAAAAACAGCCTCACAAATTGCCAGGGTGGTTTAAATCAACTTCAGTGCAATAAAGGTATATGTGCTCCCTTAGTCAGGGGAGTTGGAAAAAGAGCTATCAATAACACTGTGTCAGATAAACACTGAGGGCAAAGAGAGGACTTTGCTGGGACATGACTTTTCTCATTCTCTCAGGGATTCTCTTTCTCTTCTGTCTTCAGTTGCTTTTATGTCTTTAACCATACAGCAGCCAAGGCAGGAGAGGAACTGTCTGACAAAGGTTTCATTGACAAAAGTGTATGATTTTTGCTAGAAAGCACTTCCTTCTCTGCTGAAGCCTTTGAAGTGTCGTCTTTGTTCTTTCAGGCTTGGGGTTTTTTTTTTTCCTCTTTAAAAATGATAGACAAAATACTTGAAAGTCATCTTTTAGTACAGGCAGAATAACAGGAGCAGCCACAGAAACCCTTCATTTAAAAAGGTATCATCATGCTAAAATGATGTATTTGAAATATCATTTCTAATCATTGTTAAGCAAATAGTGCCTTAATTAATTTAAAACTGCTAGCTGAATTTTAAAAACATGTATAATTTACTCTTCAGCTTGTCTCCTTCCTTCATTGACTATCTCAATGGGCCCTGGTTCTGCTGACTCTGATCTTTGTACCTCTTTCATGTGGCTTGGTTTTACTATCTGCAAAATGGATTAATGGAAAGGAACTCCTTTGTAAAGTTCATTGAATCAGCATCAACAAGTGCCATTGTAAGGCAAGGGATTATTAATGTAGTCTGCTTTTTAATATTTGAACAATGTGGTAGATTTTGGTTTTCTAAAACCTGAGATCCAAAATTATATCTTTTTTGCTCATTAGCACCAGATGACCTCTTTCATAGCCATACCAACCTACATCCTGGATCCTCCGTCCTGATAACCATAACTGAGTTCCTGTCATTGCAAGCATGCAGCACTCTCACTGTAATTCAATAGGTAACTCCAGTTAATCCAGTGTTGTTAATCCCCATGTCTGGAGACCTGATTCTCCATTGCTGAGTAAATGGAAACTTCACTATTGCCTTCACTGGTGGTAGGGTCAGATCCGTTTCAGACACTGCAGCATCTGGTCGTGTGACTAGTCCTTAAGGTAACAGGTGAGGAGAAAGACACGTGATAATACTGCCAGCAATGAAGTTACCGTTCCTAATAATTTCAGTTCACTCAGACCACAGAGATCAGCAAACCACCAGAGACAACTTCCTGTGGTTTGACACTATAATCCTGTAGTGAAACATGACTGTATTAACCTCTTTTTTTTCCTCTTGAAAGTGAGTTCACTTTCCTAATGGAAGTTTTAAAGTCCACGATCTCCAGGTTATTATTATCCACAAAGAGGGCTTCCTTGGCTTGGGTCGGGGAATGAAAGTTTCCTGGCACGTAAGGATGGATGATTACAGCAGTGCAGTTCCTTTTGGTGCTTCCAGACTTAGCATCCAGATGAAAGCTATTTGATACACTTAACAGTGCCTGTGTCCAAAGCACAGCAAAGCTCCATGCTAGGGGAGATAATGGGGCTTTTTATTCTCCCACCCCACAAACCAGTAGCTCTTCTGCATGTACTTCTGCAGGAGTGCTTGGCTGTGTGTTTTGCTCTTTGCTCTAACTTGGCAGTCGAGGGAAGACTGGACAGAAGTTTAGAGCTTAGAGCGGTAGCAAGAGACTGCTATTAAGCACACATGGGTTTGAAAAGAAGTGGTGAGAAAAACAAGAGCCAGATAATGCCACGAGTGT
Source organism: Phalacrocorax carbo (assembly GCF_963921805.1). NCBI lineage: Eukaryota > Metazoa > Chordata > Aves > Suliformes > Phalacrocoracidae > Phalacrocorax > Phalacrocorax carbo. The sequence continues at coordinate 7,717,327 of NC_087528.1, forward strand.
ATTAGTCTGTGGATAGTGCTCTCTGTAACATAGGTATTTCATATCATTGGCAAAACCCCAAAGTTTGCAGGGCTCATGCTACCCACAAGTCCGCTCATCCAGCCTCTTCTCTGCCAGGCTTTTTTTCTTTAGCAAAGACAAACCAGAAGCAGGCTGGGTTCTGGGTGCTGTCCCCCCCAGCTGTGTTTCCCAGGACCCCTGCAGTATCACATACTGCACATCTGTATGACGCACTCTCATCAGCACATTAAACAGTTCAGTGCCAAACGCCTGCCAGGGGAAGAGCAGCCTCTCTGTTGATGAGGTGAACTGCACTGGCCATTCCCAGCAACCCCAGTCACCTCGTGGAGTGGTTCTTTCTCTTACCCTGCAGAGACAGGTATGAGCATACCTGTGCTCCACAGCAGCTCAAGGTGAGCCAGCGTTGCTGCACAAGCACAGGACTGTTCCTGAGCTGATAAACCTTTTAAAGTGATAAGGTAGCTTAATTCAGGGAAATTGTCACCATAACACCATAAACTGCCCTTGTGTAAATACCTTGAAATCCAGACAGCCTAGTTCTGCCTCTTCAGCCATCCATCTGCACAGGTGTCTTACTCCCATCTCCCTGAGCTTAACAACTGAGCTGGGTGAAATTTTATAAACTGTGAGTTTTCAACAAAACATTTGCCCAGAATTTCCTAAATATTTTATAAAAATTAAAAAAAAAAGGAGTATTTTTAGTGGTGGCTGTTACTGTTGGGAAGTCAATCTCATTTCTGCTTAGCTTTCATGGTTGGGATAGTTTAGGGGTCAGTCTTTATTATCTGTAAGTAATCACAGTTACTGGGATTTACAGGAGAAAAAGATAACTTGTTGCCCCCTGTCCCTCCTGCGGCTCCTCCCACTCCTCCAGGATTGCAGTAGCAGCTTCTTAGAGAAAATAAACCCCAATAAACCAGCCTAAACACTGTTTTTTTTCAAATTCCCATTCGTAGCATAAGCAATGCTCAGCTGGAAGCCTAATAAAACCTTTGAACCAGTAATTTGCACCCATTCTTTTAAAGCCTTTTCCCATTTTAAATATTAGTATAAAAAGGGGATTTGAGGAATCAGTATCGCCAAAGCAAACATTTGACACACTGTTATATTAGACTTATATAATATAAAGCTTAGGCACACGAACCCACGCTGCGGCTGCTGTTCCGCAGATCAGTGCTTATGCCTGCAATAAAGACAAAAGCGCTGGAAAAAGAATCTCTTTCTCTGTTTGTCGATGAGTGCATGCGCACGCTGTTTTTAAATAGTAGGAGGATTGCACCACATTGGTATGGCAACAAACTGTAAAAAAATCCTCCTGTTTAAGGCTCTGAGGGATACTGACTAATTTCTGTCTTTCATCATGAAAACAGTAATACTGACACACTTTTTCTTTGCTGTGCCACAGATATTTGTATGTAGATGTTGTCATGGAAACTAACTGGGCTGAAATGTCACTTTGGGTTCTGCTTCTGAAAGGGTACAGCGTGATACCAGATTTCAGACCCAGATCTTCTAAGTGTGTGTTTAACTTTATGGACCAGAGCATGTAAAGCTATTTCCCCATGTGTTTCTAGGACTTGGCTCCTGGATCTTGGAAGCAGAGAGATGGATGTAAAAATTCTCATCGTAATAAACAAGTAGCTTAGTGTGCAGAGGGTTTAATGAAAGCTACTTTTCAACATCTCTCCCTGTCTTTTCCTCCCTCTAATGTGTTTCTGATGCCTTGGGGGTGGGGGAGGCTCCTTTTAGCATTCGGGAGCTGTCATCCCTATCCAATTCCCTGTTTCATGAAATCTGTTAGAAAATTATCTTTAAGGTCTTTACTCCTTTGATGGGTTTGGCTGAAATTAGTGATTAAAAACTTTTGGGATAGAAGGGAATGGAGAAGAAATCCATGCAACACTACCACATAAGCCTTGTTTCTTTAGGCATCCAGCTAAAATATTTAACATGCTCCGGGTGAAAAGCAACATGCTGGTCTGATGCTCTGTATTTGTCATCTATACTTGCAAATCCAACACTGTAGCTTTATGTTTCTGCTGGAAAGAAAAACAAACTGAAAACAATAGGAGAAACCACAGAGCCTTGCCTGGAGTACAAGGACTTGTGCAGAGACAGGGCTGGGTCCGCTGTGGGGAATTAAGTAGTTTCCCATGCACCAGTTATGAAAGGGGCAGCCCCAGCACTGGGTCCAGGATTATGTGGGAGCTGAGAGCACTCTGCTTGCTTTGCTCGCGAGCGAAGGGGTGGACTTCGTTTAGTGTCTTCTCCCTATCACTGCTGTCCTCTCTGCAGCGTGTTCAGTCATGCCAGCACAAAATACGTCTGACAGGAAAACAGAGATATTTAAACTCTTACCTGAGTTTGCTGAGTAGTTTCCAGGCTCCCTAGACTCTACTTGTACCTGAGGTAGTACTCTTAATGCAATCTAGCAGTGGAGAGTGAAGATGGGGGAAGGTCTAAATAAGTTGCTTTCTGAAGACAGTATTTGGAAAAAAAACCCACCCAGGTAGCCAAGAGCATCCGAGAGCAGAAGATACTGTTTTGCAGAGGAGTATCTTTGATTTTCTGACTCTTCAGAACAAGGGAGAAGTTTTAAAATGAAACCCTGAGTTTAATGAGTGATAGCAAAAAGTGCTGCTTGGCTGCCGGACTTGAGTCATGCCAGGTTCTCCTCAGCAGCACATCAGAGAGGCACAGACTTCCCTGGGAATTAAAAAGAAAAAAAAAATGAAAAGAGGGTTGTGCATGTGCACGTGAGATGCTGTCGCAGAAAAACCCTGGAGCTACTGTTTGTCTGCCTCCCCATCCTGCCTGTTCTAGGCCTGTCTGCTGTGTATGTCACACTGTCCATCTCCTGAGCAGGACACTGTTGCTGCAAGCACGCAGGGGCCAAATGAAACCTGGATTCACAAGTATGTCACTGTTTCTCCTTTGCTCGTGGCATATATCAAAAAAAAAGAAAAAAAAATCTGTTAGCACAGAGCTCAGGTTTGTTTATTTTTTTGCCAGCTGCAACATGCTACCCTCTTAGGGGATCACGTAAAACCAGTCATGGTTTAGGTTGGAGTGACATGTCAAACCCAAACTGTAGGCCTGGCCCCTCTCAATGAATTACAACCTTGTCAGGAACCTATTATATATATATATATACATATACATATATGTATTTTTTTAAATTAAGGTAGGTTTTTTATCAAATCAAATACCTGCACACTAAATTATATTTCTGGTGCCAGCCTGACTCTCCCTCTCTCGCCCTGCTCTCTTTTCCTCAGCATTACGATACAGGGGGTTTTGTTCCGAGGACAGAGTGAATGGTGAGGTCCCATGCTGCCGAGGAAACGCTATTTGACCTTGCCACATGTTTTGTTTTTGGATATTTACCACAACATGTCCCAGTGCTGTTGCCTTAGTGATAAAAATATTCAGAGTCAAAGAGTGGAGGCCTGGGGTGGTGGGTGAAAGGAAAGAAGGTGAATCGGTAATAGAGTACAGCCATCAAAGATGTTTACTCATCTGTTTTCTGAAACAAGTTTGTTTTGTTTATTAATAGGGCTTGAAATGCCAAGGGGAAAGTTTAAGGTGAACTAAAAATGCCATATGTTCCTCTGGCATGGAGTCCTCTTTTGTACTTGCTAAAATTAGATGGGTGCTGGCTTTTCCCTTTTTATCCACCTCCGCCCTCTGAGGAATAGATGCTATTGTTATTTTAGAGGAGGCCAGAAACTCAGCAAATGAAAGTAGTAAAAGTTCAGTGGAGGCCTGTTTAATCCATGGCCCAGCAGTTTCTGTAGCCAGATACTTCAAAATAGTGCACACAATAATTAAAAAAAAAAAAATTAAGAAGCTTTCAACTCATCCTTTTTTCCGTAGAGGAGAAGGGGAATAATTGTTACGAACAAACATAATCTTTTATGCACAACTCCGCATACAGCCATGAGATGCTTCTGCTGTAATTATGGCCTTACAGGGGAAGAAGTTACACTCAGGACAACATTAGGCAAATTAAACTGATAGACGGCATCCCTGTGCCTAATAGTTTGATCATGTTGTATATCCTCATAAGGGGAAAAATCTGCACCTGGTTAACAATACATCCAGCTAAACATTGGCATAAAATCCTTCCTTTGTGTGCTTCCGAGGAGCATTATGGTTTGGGTTTTATAGAATTGAATTCAGAGCACACTTGGGGGGGGTGGGTAGAAAAGTTTTCCTCAAGGGGACCTCCACAAAACCGTGACCATTTCTGTTCAGAGAACATAATGAAAAACTCTTACTAATCCTATATCATGCATGTCTGGGCATTGAGCTCATGTGCAAGCTGAAAGAGGCTCGTGCTTGGAGGATCAATTGCAAATTTAATACAGGGTGATAGAATACACTAGTGTCTGAGCATACCAGCACTGCATTAACTCCAGCCTATGTTCAGGCTCCCCTACGCTCAAACAATTATTTGTTAAGCAAGATGAGAGGGTGAAGGAATGCTTTGGAGGAAAGACCACGTTTCATAGACTGTTCGTGGAAGTGCCTGTGCTGATGGACACATGGAGGTAAAGAATAGAGAAGGACCACAGAGCAGAGCTGAGAGAGAGGTCTGACAGTCTCTTTTCCTTCTAGCTCAGGAAAGGACAGTTGGATTTTCATTACCAAAAAGGTGCAAAGGAAATTGTGGCATTTCTTGTTATGTTAGATTGTCAATGATGAAATAAGCTGAAGTTAAGATAAAAGGAAATTAGAGCTATGAGATGAGGAGAAGAGAGAGAACCTAACAGAAAAGGCTGGATCAGTTAAGAGACTCTGTACATAGCTGAAGGGGGGAATTGATTTTAAACAGGAAAAGCTACAACGTGATGGAGGTGTCAGCGGTATAGAGGTCCATTTCTGATGGTTTGCATGCTCTCACTCAGCACTGAACCTCAGACTCTTGCTCCAGCTGTGTAGCATGTCCAACCCTGCCCTTCTAATGCATTGAACTCAGGACCCTAAAACCCAGGCTAAGCCACTCTTGTTCAGGCTTTTGTCATCTGAATAGGTGCTGGTGAGGTCAGAATCAAGCACCAATTCAGACTGAGATTTAATATGTCCAGGAATATTATGGCAACTAAATCTAGCAGGATTATGATGTTTCTGCAGGTCTTGTCTGATAACTAGTTCATCAAATCCAAGAAACAGAAATGTGTTCCCTAACATTCAAACTCTCCCACAATCTCCCCAGTAAGTACATATCCTTCAGGATGGGGTAACCTCCCAGCTGCGCTGCCTGCTGGGGGCAGATGAAATAGGTCCTGCCTAACTCCTCTGTTGCTGTGTTCTACTCCCAGCTCTGAAGGAGGCAGAAATCAACCACTCCAGGAAATGGCTCAGAGAAAATATGTTAAATGCATGTAGTCATTCAATTGCATTGTAGCCCTTATTGAAAAAAGGTACAGGAGAACACAAAGGTGGCCTGCTTCTATTTTTGATGCAGATATTATGTAAATTTATGTACCTGATTATGCCAATCTTGTGAACCCCCTCAGGTTTCTGAACAATTTCCAAGCTGTCCCCCTTACTCAGTGTGGAATACTTTGTCATTTTGTTCTGGTTTTGAAGTGGGGCCTGCTAAACCTGCATCAACCATCAGTGTGTGTGTGTGTGCGCTAATGTGTGTGTGCTCCCTTGCTTTCCTGCAAGCCGTGGACTGAATCTGGCACCGTTTTTCTGGCTGGTTGAAGAAAAGTGTGTTCCTGAGGTGAAAAATTTGCCTTTTAAATTTCTATATAGCTTATACCAAGATTATAATTCATATCCAGGGCTGAATACCAAATGACCCTGTTACTCATTTCCACAAATATTCTGAAAGGCGAAGAGTGAGGCAAGGGAAAATACTGGCCTAAATCCAATAGTGTTAGAACCCAAAATCAATGGCATTTATATGAAGGTTGGATTTGGCCTCCTCCATCTTTCATTCAAAGCTATAAGATTAACAGAATATAAATATTGCATGATGCCCCAGAGCTGCACCAGCAAATTTGCTCAAAGACGCATCTTTCTGTATTGAACAAGGCCAATATTGTAAAATGAAGTCTCCATAACAAAGACCCTGTCTCCTGGAAAAATGTTAGTAACTGTTCTTGATACTGTATGTTACAAGGTAGTTGTAAAGACTAAAACTTGGAGGATAAGCTCAAAAAGAAGCTCCTCTTTGGCAATAACAGAACAATCCACAGTGGCTATTTACATGGTACATCATCAGTAAAAATTTTCATCAAACTTAGTCCTTCTGGTTCCATGCTGACAGACCCATGTATTATCCCAAGAATTTTCCAGAACAAAGAAAAAGAAGGAAACATGAACCTTATTTTAAAGGAGATAAACTCACTGGAAAATGCACTGAAGGTTTTTCACATATCTGGCAGTTGAACAAGATTTACTTTGACATCTACTGTGAATTATGGTTTATTTCCATTCTATTTAATGTGGTGGACAGTACTGTGGAAACAACTCAGATTTTTTAATTGTGAAATAATAATCCTTATATGTGACACCAAGAATGCTGCATCTGTGTGCCAGGCCAGATGCTAATGGTGATTCTTGCTGAAACACTAAGCAATGGGATCTGTCCTTGCAAAACCCCATCCCACCAGCAGTGCTCTTCCATGCCCGGAGCATCGACTAAGGACATTCTGAATCTTCGCACGCCTGATGCCAGTCGTGCACTCGCGCATGAATCCCAAGGAAGTGATACGGCAAAATAGTGACCAAGCATATGTTTAACGTCCATTTTGGAATCTGGGATTGAAATTTTGAGATAAAACATATGGGTTTCAGCTTTGTCTCTAGGGATGCAAAGTTATAGTCCTGTAGAATACATATTGTGTATAATGCATGGTTGTTATTTCTACATTAGCACTGCCAGTGCTGGAGTTGGCTGTTAGCGCGTCATTCTCCTGACACATCATTAATAAACAAGTGATTTCATACCTGATTTCCACAGAGTGTCATGCTGAAAACCACCTGGGTTTCAGTTTTCATCGACATTTAAAATTAAAAAAAAATAAAAAAAAAGAAGATGCAGAGAGAAAAGTGGTGGTTACATTTGAACTAGGACTGCTCTAATTGAATAATGGATCAATCAGGGTTGAACAAGCGTACATGCTGGAAGGAGAAGACGTATAACTGGAACCTACAAGGCTCCATATGCCCAGTTGTTCGGCAGGAGATCTCACAGTATTAGCTTCACAGTTAGGAATGTTTTACGGAACAGGGATCTTACTCAAATCTTTGTTGCCTCAGCAGTACATGCACTGACCCTTTATGTCTTGTCCCATGGATACGGAGAGCAATTTATTCCCTTTCACAGTAGCAATTAATGTATTGGAAGATATTTGAAATGTGTTCCTTTTGTCTTTTCTTACTTTGGCTGAATAGCTCCATTTCTTTCCACTTTCCTGTGTATCGTTTCACAAAAAAACCTGATCTGTACTCACTAATCGCAATTAATTTTGCAATTGATCTTTTCTGGAAGTTGTTACAGCAGTCTGCATTTGCCAGCAGGTGTCACCATCAGAGAACAATAATATCAAGCTCTGGAACACAACTGCCTCTTGCAGGAAATGCAATTTCTGTCTTTGCAGTTATCTCTATTTTGCGTACCATTGCAATCCATTTGTTCCATAATGACATGTCACTCTTTTAGAAAATAAATTTGTCCTATAAGCAAGAGACCCCCAACCAAAGGAAAACACACCAAGTTTGGAAAAGGAGCTTGGCAAAGTTTTCAGGGATTTTAGGAAGCGGTTGCTTCCTAAAAGGGGTCAGGATTCAGGGTGGCACAGGCCCCTGGGTCTAGGTGTCCCATGGATGTAGATTTCTTGAGGGCACAGGTGCTGAGAGCATAGGCAACTTTCCTCCACAGCCTGTCTCCTGCACTGAAGCATGTGTTTAGAAGTACTTTCATCTGGGTTTAGTAGACAGTAGCCTCTTCAGATACAAGCATTTGCATACAAGCTAAGGGAAAGACTCAGATTTGTGTTATGACCTTTAACTGTAGTTTATTGCGTGGAGGTTCATGACATAAATGAGTATCATCTCACTGATTTCTTTCTCTTCCTCCCTCGTTCCTCCTTAGCTTGCTGAAGGATTGCTGAGCCAAACCTCTCCCTGCCCTCCGGTTTGCACAAACCAGTGTGAACAAGTGTCCCTTCAAGTGCCATACTCTGATTGTCAGGAGGCAAGAGGCTTCAGAAAAACCTGGTTTTCTCCCAAAGGTTCTTCTGTGGGGACAAGGCAGTAATACACATCTGTAACTCCGCAGAGATTTTTAAGGATGGTTCTGCCTGAGTTGGTGATTTCTGTGCAAGCGTGGGTGACTGAGTACAACCTGCACCGTATGAATGGGAACATGCTATTGAAAGGGTTTGAGAAAATGTTTTTTGATTTTTCTTTTCTTGATTAAACTACCAACTGCTGCATAAATACTGGAAGTAAAACCTGCTGCAAACTGAAAGATTAGTATTTAGCTCTTTATCTAAATACACTCCATTTCCCCCACGTCCCCTCCCCAAAATAAAATAACGTTGTTTGAAATTTCCAGGGAAGCTTAAGGCCTAAAGCATTGGGTGAGATGTAAATTTCTTAAAATATTTATCCATCCATAAGTGGCTACATATTTGACATTATTATAGGGTTTCTCAGTGTTCCATTTTATTAAAAAATATTTATTTGGTTTCTAAGATTACTGCTTCTCTGACCACAGAAAATTCAATTACCGAAAACTGCAGCTATCAAATTGGTTGAAAATAAATAGCCTTTTATCCAAACCTGGCATGGGCTGGTTTACTTTTAATACGTAGCCATAAAAAAAGAAGCTCTTTCCACAGAGAGCCGGTTGGTTACAGAGCAAGAAGCCAAGGAATACTTTGCATCATCAGGTTTTATTTAAAATATGTTAGGGAGGGGGTAGACAATAAGTCGTTATGAGACTAATTAGCTGTTCGTTTTTCTCTTTTGTTTTAACAAGTGACAGAGGACCTCTCAAAGCGTTTCTTTTGTTACGATAAATAAGTCTTGTTTTCTCGTTCACATGGGTGAATAGATATGCAGGTAACAATCCTGAATACTTTCTTAAAGTATGTGATCTCTCCTACCTGTAAGGTTTTATGATAGGCATTGTGTGTGCAAATGGCAAATAACAGAAAATAGCGCAAGAAGACCCATTAGAGGTCACCTAGTTGAGCAGGTTTATTAATCGTTTTTCATCTTCAGTGATGGAGATTCCGTCACATCTCAAGACAATGTATTGCAGAGGTGTATTAATGGAGTACGTACCTGAATGTAGATAAAGGCTTTAACATCCTCTGTGACATACAGGAAATGTAGTACACCTACAGGTATGGTGAATGTCTGGCTCATACCTTCAGCCACAATCGTCTCCCTTCTAACAGTGCTTTTGCAAAGGAGAAATAAAACAGAAGGGAACCAATTTAAAAATAATTACTGTCATTTCCAGCTCTTTCCAAAAGGTCTGGGCTAAGACTTCCCCTCCTTTAATTTGTTAATCAACCCCGTTGCTTTTTCAGTCAGTTTGCTTGCCTGTAAAGTCCCTTCTACACCATGTCTGAAGACACCGTGTCTTTCAGCTAAGGTCCGAAAGGCATCAAAGGCTGGAATGTGAAACATCTCTGTCCTGTCGTATGCCAGGAGTTCATCGTTAACAGGTTCTGTTAGCAGACTGGCTGACTGAGAGCCCCTGCCTTCGCCGGATCAAGGGTGCTTGCTGAGAGATGGCCCTGCAGTGGCTTGATAGGGAACAATGTGCTCCAGGCAGACACAGTTCTCAGGATGCACCAAAGACCTGTCTTTCCCAGCACCAGGTTGAAAAGCTATGAGATCAAAGCTCAGACGAAAGCAAAGGGAGATAATGCAATGGGCACATGGCCTTTTCCAAAAAATGCTGCTTTTAAAGGGAGACTGCCTCTCTGCCAGTGGAATGAACATCCATTGCTTAAAGGTAACCTTCGAGAGGAGTTAAAGGGCTGAGGAAATTTTTCTAAGAGAAACAGAAACACGTCAGTATTAAAAATCTCAGGTTTTATTGCTCTGGAAAGACATCTAAATTCCCTAGAAGATCTGTGGGAAAAATTGTCAACTGCTGAGATGGGTAAAAAAATTCCTGTATCTCCCACTGGGCATACTGAGAGAATCACAGTTATAACCATTTCCTCAAAGACTGGAAGCACTTTGTAGTACCTATTTACTGAGTTTTCATACTTTGAAAATGCATGGGAGGAGGATTACCTGTAGATCTCAGCTAGAGCACATGGGTCAGGACAGCAACCCAGACCTCTTCCGTACTTAGCCCCTTTAGGTGGCACATTTCATTTCCCCATTCCTCAGTCTTTTCAGCTGCTAAATAGAGATATTGCAAAGGGTTATGTTGCAAAGTTTAGTAAAATGAAATAATGATTGGAAAAGGCTTAAGAAGATTTTGTGAGGAAAGGACTCACTTAGGTTTGAAGAATAGCTGGCTGTTTTTCCATCTATGTGGTTTTGCAGGTCTGTACACACACGTCCCATTGTACACAAAAGCCGATTATTTTTTTAAGCCAGTTAGTGAGTGTATTAGATGACATCAAATCATCCAAGGAGATTGCCTCAGCCAAAATGGCAGGAGAGAAAAGAGGCTGAGAACCTGCACTTTAATCTCTTTTCTGATGTGATTTCCCAATTGCATCAGGAGGCAAAGTCTCCCTGAGCTTAAAGTCTGATTATGCCGGAAGATAATATACACTAGCGGTTACGCCACAGTCAGTTTTCCAGGAGGCCTTTCCCCAGCTTCCCTGGAGGTGAACCAACTCCCATTGTCTCCTGCAGAGTCTGCTAGCTGCAACGCTGTTGAAATGTAGCTTACGGATAAAATGTAGTTTAGGTATCTGTAATGGATCCTGCACTCAGAGCCAATAGACCAGTAGCTTAGCCATCAGTTGTCAGCCCATAAAATCTGTGGTTACCTTTCTTTTCCTTTTTTGTTTTTCCCTTTTTCTTTTTTTCATCCTTCTTGAAGTGATGGCATGAGGGAAGCTAATGGGTTTGAAATTACAGGAGGAGATCCACAGACTTCTTCAGCAAATGAAAATAAAAATGTGTTACAATTTTACGTTGAACTGTATTAGTGCAAACAGTGGTGTCCCCACTGCCTTTCTCCTGGGGCTGACTCCTAGCCTAAACTGCTTCACTCTTGCTGTTGACTAGTGTCTCCTGAAAAGCAATAAAATCCAGCAGACCCTGCTGTAATGAGGTAACTTACCACTTTCAGCAAAAAAACTCCCTGGAAGTGTGTTTATCTAAAAGGCTTGTATATTTATATATATTATTAACGTCTGCTTCTAGATAATGTTGCTTTGCTCATTTTAAAAACTCTGCCTTGAATAAAAATCTTCTTTGGAAGTTTTTTAAATGTGAGTTAGTACTTAACGCTGCCTGGATAGCAGATATCCTTCAGGTTACATTATCTGTTGTGATGCACACAGACAGCACACTGACTATGGCCCCACTTTATATTCTCACTAAATCAAGGTAAAGTTTTTTAAAGCCAATTCATATTAATTTTTTTAACTGTGGGTGTGAAGTGATTTTGACACAGGCACAGCTCACATTGGGAACTCTCCAGACTTGTGGCTTCAGAGCAAAGAAGGGAGAAATATAGCTTGGGGTGGGGGCAGGAGTTAGAAACAGCTTAGAGGACCCTTTGGCAATGGATGCTGGCTTTAATTCATGTCAGAAGAGACCAGCTATCACACACCACTTGTCACAGATTTATGGATCATCTATTTTGTTAATGCTTATGGATCTCTTGCTGAACATAACCCCTCTTGATTTTTTTTTCCTGATCAAAGACTGTTAAAGTTATAAATGCCCCTGTGATATCTTGAGGTTTTCCTAAGAAGAAGGTGCACTGATGGAACAGTTGTTAGGGTACTCATGAAGTAATATATTTCCTATGTGTATCTTCACAAGTTTCTGAGGTGCACTTTTATTTTATATATATTGAACAATCTGTGCTCTAAAATAACCAGCTGATGAGTTTGTATGCTGAATATGACCACATAGAATGACACCATTTGTTTGTCATCAGTATTACTTGAAAGGTATAGAACAGTCACTTTAAAATATTTACAACAGTTTTTCTTGAATTCACTCACAAGTAAAGTTTTGGAGAGTTATACCTGCATGCCTGCAGGGGTAGAAGATTTAGGCTTATACGTAAATAAAGTACAGCAAGTTTTTAATCTCATGTACGTCACGATGTGACAACCAGCTCTTCACTATTCCTCTCATTAAAATACTTTGTCCAGTCTGAAGTTATCATCCTAACGACAGTAAAGGCTGCAAATATCCATGGATCAGCAGCTGCCAGGTAAACGCACATCCTCTGCCACGCATCTCACCTCTGCCCTCGCTGCGATTGCCTGCAACACACCTGAACTCTCAGGTGTGTTTCCTTCCGCACACTGCTCGAGCAGCAGCCTCTCACCTGGGTCTAACAGTAGAGGTGATTTGTGTCTATTGGAAAACAGCGAATTTCTGAGTGCCGCGATTAACTCTACTCTCTTTTGTAAATATGGCTTGCAGAATGAAGGATTTTCATCATTCCTGTAAAATTCCATATGCAATATTGTATTTCTGCATTCTTAGGTTGGACAAAGCCCTGAGGTGTCTGGAGCTGAAGGCTTGCCAAAAGCATCTAAATTACAGATTCAGTATCTCATTTTTGCCTGAGCCATTGAAGCGTCATCCACTGCAGGAAGTGCCAGTAGATCGATTTTTGTTTTAGGACACATCTGAATTGTTTTAACTTTTAACTTAGCTGCTACTGGTAGAGAGATCTAAAAGTCCTGATGGTTCATTCAGCTTTTGGATATGAACTTTGCCAGGGGTGGAGCAAGGCAGGAAGCTCCGTGTCTCTTTGGTGATTAATTACGCACTTTCCCATAAGGAACATCGCTTGTCCTGTAGCCTAGGCAGATTTGCTACAAGGTTTGGAGAGTTTCTTGTTGGGATAGCTGTGGGGGGAGATGAAACACACTGAAAAGCTGGCATTTTGAAGAGCTTTCAGAAGTGTCATCACACCGACTGGCTCAACAGTACCACAGGTGGGCCTCCCTGAGTCGTTTCCCTAGGAACGGCACAACATATAAAGCAACGAGCATTTAAAAACAAGTGCACCCACAGAGAAGGGAGATGTGAAGGGAATAGAGATGGTGCCCAAACCACAAAGTGTACAGCTTGATCAGGCTCCAGACCTCAAATGTCCCTAATTTAAGGGTTATCCAGATACAGGTTTTTAGGTTTGCTCATTATAGAAATTAGAGACTAACTACAGCGTTCAGATACTGGTTTGAATACTAGTAAAGACCACAGCATTCAGAGATATTTGGACCAAAGGTGTTAATTTTAATCCATTTTTAGAAAGGCATGATTATTGCTGGCATAACTATTTTATTTTAAATGTTTTAATCACTTGAGAACAAACTGCTTTATACACTTCCCATAACAGCCTAACTACGCTTTGGAAGCCAGATATTCTGGCAAGAGACAAGATTATTTTTTGTGTGAAAGCAGGAAAACGTATACGTACAGAGCACTTCGTGAAATGCTAAAATTATGGCCCAGTGTCCATTCTGTCAGTCACTAGGAATTCATGTAGCATTTCATTTGAATATCTATATTTTAGGTACAAATTTGGAGGGTTTATTGCTGCTTTAAAGTGCACGCAGATTATTTTACTTTAATTCCAAGTCACATTATACCCAGCCAAGTCTAGCATCATTTTACAGACATGAAAACATAGAAACTCTATTCTCTAGTTCCTTATTATAGGATTGAGTCTGTTGTTTACTGATGATGATTTTCCTTCATTTTACTGAAAGCAGCAATGCATTGCGTGAGCTATTTTTACAGCTTATGTTACTCCTTCAGTGTTTGTTAATGTGAAATTTAATGAAAAACTCTGTACCATATGATTTAAGTGAATGGATAGATGAGAAAAGAGAAAATAGCTATAGCATCTAAGCTAATTGTTCAGAATTAACAGGCTTTTCATATTTCTGAATTTGGCAGTATCCTCAGGGCAGTTGAAAATTTTCATCCTCATTTTCTTTGTTCAAAATAATAGGTTTTTTTTCAATTTATTGAATTTGATTAGACCTCCAGAAAATTTCACTCATTTATGTTGAAATAAGCCTACAATTTTAATGTTGTCAGTATGACAAGATGAATCAATTAAAGTATTTGTAGGGATGAATAATGTTTGGATTACATTTTATCTTCTGCATTTTTCGTAATGTTATCTGTAAAGCCTGGATCACAGCATTTTAGTCTTTTGTGGTAAATTGAGATACAGAGGGAACACGGCTCGCTCAGAGCACAGGTGGAGTTTCCAACCAACAGCAAGGATGTTTTGAGTGCTAAATGATGACATACTGTATACAGGAGTCAACAACTGTAAAAATACTCAGTCCAATAATATTTTCAGAGATAGCCAACATTTCCAATATTTATCTGAACATCAACAGTTTTGGAGAATGGGGTGGGGGGGAAAAGTTGTCATTGGCATTTCAGTTTAACAGGTTTTTCATAAGATCTTTATTGTATTTCTGAAAGGTTTGAATGGGCACCAGCTACTGTCTCAAAGCCACAAACATTCTAGATAGCCAGGTCCAGACAATTCCTTTTTAAATAAGGTGAAGTTAATAATTAGAACTCCATATTAAATTTGGGTATTAATGCAACTGTTTCTCCAGGAACCTCACTGGAATTCCTTTAAAAGAATGAACCCCAAGGTGTGAATTTAAGGTGGGATTTTCTTTTCAGAGCTAAACATGAAGAAAAGGGAAACTAAAAAAATGTAGGAATTTAAAAATAAATATCAGAAATGGAGATAGCAAACTCTGAGTTTGTTCCTGTTACAGTGAAAAACAGTATGCTTTTACGTCTGTTTCCAGAGTGCCTCACAATCAAATTTTCAGGATTTTTCATGGAAATTTTCCAGCCTGGAAGTACAGAGGGAGTATGCACATACAGAAAATGATGGAAAAGGAGTGATAAACTCCCTAATAAATCTGTCAGTAGGAAAGGCCCTTGAAAATAACATGGTTCTTAGCTTTCTCCAACTACCACATCTCATCTTTTAACAGTATAAATAGCTGGTTTTAGAACTAGATTTCTCAACTGAAAATGTTGAATTTGCTGGCATAAGATGCCAGCTTTTGACATTAGAATATAGGACCATTCCATTAGATTTACAGTCCTGAAGCCCATATTCCCTTGAAGATTAAACCTTCATTAAGTCCCCCCTTTTTTCCCCTTTATTTCCTGCCTTTTGCTCACATCACACTATAACTTTCATAAGCACTCTTGGTTTTAGTGCTTTAATAAAAACAGCTTTGGTGGAGGTTTAAAGGCACTTCAGATTCTCTAAAAACCTTTTGGAAATTCACCCCTAAATTGGTAATTCAACCTTCCTTCCCTATCCCCTTGTCTCCCACCATACATCTTCATTAAGATGCATCTGAAAGAAGGTAGTCTGTAATTTAAACAATTACATCAAGGGTTTGATTCTCTTTTTCTCTCTCTTTTTTTTTTCTACCATTGTTATGACTAGACAGAGGATCATACTGAGTACATTAGCCAGGCAGTGACTCAGGACACCTACTGCTTGGAATGCCATTGCACTCTGAAGGAAAGGGATAAAACCGTCTATCCTCCAGCCCTGAACCCCACTACATAGTAATATTTCTGCCACAAAAATACTTTGCTGTCAGCTCCAGCAAGGCAACATTGGATAGCTGCGGTAGTTTGTTGTCAAAATGAAAAATGGTTCAGTGCAAAAGGTCTCATTGCTGGGATGCTAACAATCAAGGAACACTAAGTCAAGCATTTGACAAGGAACTTTGGTCTTGCTGTTAAATACCACTTAATATTGTCCTGCCCGATAATCCCTGCTGTTTAACAACTGTGCAATCATGGCTCAGTGATGGCATTATGCCTTTTCTGAAGGGAAAAACTAGGCCATATGTCATGCATTTGCCTGCAAAAGAAAATACATGTCTTTTAATATCCAAGGAAAATATAGATGTTTCAAAAATAAGACAATTGCAAACACATTATAGTCTTGATTCTTTGGAGTTTGTGTCCAGAATAGAGAGGAGTGTTGCAGCTCCAGCTGAGGTTATTTGTAGGTGAAAAGCTGAGTAACTTCCAGTCCTATCCTGTTGGAAGCTTGTATATACTGCGTGCAACCTCAGAGCAAATAAATGCATCCCAGCCCTTATTCAACAAAGTGGAACTCGAGAGCTTTGCTGTTATCACCTTGGTCTTTACAGTTTCTGCCTTAAAAAGGGCTCCCTCACGGTAGGAGTTGACTTTTCCAGTTAAGATTTGTTGCCTTCAGGCCATGACCTCTCACGTGTCCATTCTTTAACTGGTCCTCTTCACATAAACCTCTGAGTTCCGTGACATGTTTCTCATTGCCTTTGAGAAAATGGGAAAATGCCTGATCTTTTGAGTCATCTAGCCACCTAAGTGTCCTTTCTCTATTTTGATGTGCCTTTTGGATAGTTGAGTTCTTTGTGCAAATAGAATCATAGAATCATTTAGGTTGGAAAGAAGCTTTAAGATCATCGTGTCCAACCGTTAACCCAGCACTGCCAAGTCCACCACTAAACCATATCCCCAAGCACTACGTCCAAAAGTCTTTTAAATACCCCCAGGGATGGTGACTCAACCACTTCCCCAGGCAGCCTGTTCCAGTGCTTGACAACCCCTTCAGTGAAGAAATTTTTCCTAATATCCAGTCTAAACCTCCCCTCAGGCAGCTTGAGGCCGTTTTCTCTCATCCTATCACTTGTAACTTGGGAGAAGAGACCAACCCCCCCCCACTATACCCTCCTTTCAGGCAGTTACAGGGAGCGATAAGGTCTCCCCTCAGCCTCCTCTTCTCCAGGCTAAACCCCCCCAGCCCCCTCAGCCGCCCCCCAGCACACTTGTGCTCCAGACCCTGCCCCAGCCCCGCTGCCCTTCTCTGGACACGCTCCAGCCCCTCAAGGTCCTTCTTGTACCGAGGGGCCCAAACCTGAGCCCAGCACTCGAGGTGGGGCCTCCCCAGGGCCGAGCACAGGGGCCCCATCCCTGCCCGGCTCCTGCTGGCCACACCAGTGCTGACACAAGCCCGGGGGCTGGTGGCCTCCTTGGCCACCCGGGCACTGCTGGCTCATGCCCAGCCGGCTGTCAGCCAGCACCCCCAGGGCCTTCTCCGCCGGGCACTTCCCAGCCCCTCTGCCCCAGGCCTGGGGCGCTGCCTGGGGTTGGCGTGACCCAAGGGCAGGACCCGGCACTTGGCCTTGTTAAACCTCATACAATTGGCCTCGGCCCATCAATCCAGCCTGGCCAGGTCCCTCTGCAGAATCTTCCTACCCTCAAATAATACCCTTTACTTTTGTGGGTTTAGTCCTATTTAATTCTGAACATATAACTCTGTATTATGAATTGGGGGATGTATAATGAAGAGATTCTTCACAGAATTGATAGAAGAAGTTGCAGCAGAAGATGAATAGACTATTGACCTGAAAGTCAATAGGACATTTCTTCATTTTAGTTTGGCTACAAATCCAAGCTGGAGCCAGGAATAATGATATTCGCAATGGGGAAAAGAATTAAAAAAAAAAAAAGCCCCAGACTGTAGAAAAGTTAAATGTGCAAAACTAAGCATTGTTATTGGTAGTTTGTTCCCAACAAGGAATTGTGTAGGCTAACGAACAGTTTAAAGGAAACAATTTGCAGCAACATAGAAAATAGTGATAATGATTTTCAGGGAGTGAATTACTGGAAGGGCAAGAAGCCTAAGCAGTTAAGGAAGAGCCTGAAGACAGCCTTTCAGGAAAAGAGTAGACCTGAAATAACTCAACCTCTCCTCAGTGATGCTTCTGGGACAGAGTTCCCTCCTGCTGAGGGGAGAGAACCAAAACCTGAGCCTGGCAGCTTTTCTAATTGCTTGCTGTTTCTCCATCAATGTGCTGTCAGTGTAGGCCTATATTGTGTAGCATTTTGTTTACATATAGACCCAAATGAACTAAATAACGATGTAAGAAGGCAAAGAAATTCTGGAGGAGATGGCTGATGGCAAATATTTTTCTATGCTTGATGAGTCAGCAGGGTTCTGGCAGGTGCCCTTAGAAAAATACAGCACACATTTCTGTGCATTCAACACCCCCTTTGGGAGACACTGTTTCCTCAGACTGCCCTTTGGGTTATGTTCAACACCTGAGGTGTTCAAAGGAAAACACAACAACTGTTTGATGGTATAGAAGGTACAAAGGTTTGTGTAGATGACATTTTGATCTGGGAAAACCAGTAGAGGAACTAGTCAGTGGTTCCTAGCAGCCTTGGAAAAAACAGGAGTTATGCTAAAAGCTAAACCAACAGTGAAAGTAAATTCTGTGAAATGGAAATAACATACCTGAGAGAGAAATGTGCATCGCAAGGGTCAGTATAGATCACAACAAGCCTGAAGCTGTGTTGGTCCTACTAGGTGAAGAAGGAACGAAAGTTTTCTGAAGTGCAGAGAAATCTGTGCCTAACTTGACTGCCTAGGAATGGGTGAATTCTGCCTGACTCTCCATCTCTGTGTGAAAACTGCCCTCCATCCCCGGGTGAGAAGTGCATAGGTACAGACTGTGACTTGTTATCACCAGATCGATGTTTCAGAGTGCTGCCAATTGATAAATATTTTAAAGAGACAGAGTGAAAATATGCTTACATCAGAGAATGCCAAATTTGTATGTGCAGTTCCTGCATTAGTAATTAGCAAATCCTTTGACCAGATCAGCCGTGTATATATCAATACTTGACTGCTGTGACCTCTTGTAGAATATACTTGCTTTGAATCTAGAAACTGATACAGAGATCACAGGAGAGATTGTTTAGTTTTATTTGTTTCTCAGCATTTATCTTGGTAAACTAGTTTTGGAAGGCTTTCTTGGGGAAGAAAAAAAATTTAGAGTCCGAATCTGTTAAGTCTTGGTCTGGAGAAGCAGCTATTTTTAAAATTACTAAAATACTGGGCAAGATTAAGGTTTTATATAATCCCCTCTGGCTTTGTGAGGTCACTCCCATGTATAAAATAAAAATAGGGAGACCTTTGTCATTATTATTATTATTTGAAATTATTGCACCTCTCCCTTTAAAGACATTGCCTGTTGTCATGATTTCAGATACATACCCCAAACCTGTGTTAAACAAAAGCACATGCAAACTCCCTATAAATGGAAAACTAGGCTTACTGGACCCAGTTCTGCCACAGTAAAACTCCGTTTGTTCTTTTAATCTGAACTTCTACCAAAGCAGTCCTTGTGCTTGCAGTAGATGAGAACAAGACTTGTATAAAAAGAAAGCAAGTTAAAATAGTTTTCTCTTTGGAATTTGTCATGCTAGAGCATTCAGTATCTCTGTTCTGGGAACAAAGCAAGCCGTTTTGGTGATTTTTGCATAAAAATAAGTAAATCATCGAATTAATTTAAAAGACTGAAGGAACTGACAAAATTTGTGGTTTCACTGCAACCTCTCTTGAAAATTGTTCTTTTCTCTTCCAATTCTCTAAGTAGGTGAACAAGTATCATATTTAGAGTGAAGAAAAGGCTAATCTTTATTGCACAGCTATTCCTATGCAATGTGTACATAATTTTTTGTCGAGCATGGGATTTTGTTTGTTTGTTTTTGTCTTTACAGTGATGCAGTTCAAATCCATTGGCTCCACAGGAGTTCAGTTCTGTTTCAAGTATCCTTAACTTTATGAGTAAGGCACCACTTTCCCTGTTCAGTAACCCCTGAGGGATAGCTTTAAGTCAGCCTGTAAATTTATTACCAAAGTCCTGCAAGGAAATGATAGTCTGCCAGACTGAATAAAACAGCAGATATTGTGTCAGATATGTCATATCTTGTCAAATGGCAAGTACATGGCTACTGGGATTGTGTTTCTATTTGCTGTGGATATAAGCTGGTCTCAATTTTTAGGAAGGATTAGTCACCCTCTTTACATTCAAGAGATGAAATGGAAAAGAAAATTGTTTCAAGATTTCCAGTGCTAGAAGCTGGCTCTGTGTGTTGGAAGCATCTAGGTCAAGTGACAAAAATGAAGGAATCGTCCCCAAGGTCTCTCCTGAAAAAGTTCTGGTATTTTGGCCTATATGTATGTGAGAAGAAGACAATGAGAAAAGACAGAAACAGTCTTTCACTTGAAACTAGAGGTAGAGCTGGAAATACTCTGTATTAGCTGAATTTGGAACTGGGCAGTACTTGATGCATGACTAGAGGGTTTTTCACACAGCCTCACTCTTCAGGTGAAACTCCTTTATGCCTGGGAACTGAGTGGTGGTTTGGATGGGATGAGGTGTCACAGCTTTAGCTGCTACAGGTATTTCTGGTAAATCAGACAGGGCTGTCTGTCCTTTGTAGATCTGGATTCACCAGCTTTCCAATTACAGAGGAGCTGAAAGGCAGTAGTACAAGCAATACCAGTAGCGTTTCTAGTACTTTTTAGCTAATGATTCCCTAAATAGTCACTTTCAAAAGACAGGGAAGCAAAAAAAGCTCCATAAACTGCAAAAGTTAAAGCTCCAAAATTACTTTATGCCTACAGCTTACCTCGAAATACTAATCACTGCAGAGCCCTACATTTAGAAGTAAGCCTGTTATTAAAAAGGCACAGTGATGTTCTAGGAAGGCAAAATAACCATTACCATTTTTACCATTTCTTCTCTAGAGCGGATGGTATATTAGCAGTTCTAGGTTTATTAATGGAGTATAGTTAGAAGCCAGTCGAAATGTCGCACTCTGGATTAAAAAAATGATGTTTCCAGGATCACTCTGGCTTTAAACCAAAAGCTTTCCCTTTTGGGTTGTCAAGTCAAAGGCACTTATAAGCTGTTCTTGTTTCCCTCTCGTTTATATCATTAGCTATGCAAACTGATGTTACTTAAGGATGTCAGGCCGGTGGCAAGCCAGGATGCAGTGGAACTTTGTCCTCAGTTCTTCTTCATCAACCTCTAATCTAATATAGCTTGCTCTGGAGGAATGCTTTGCAAATTCTTGTGGTATAAGAATAAGACTACAAAATAGTTAGTAAATCAGGGATCTGGGCTCCTACACTTAATTCTTTCATCTCCAACTATTCATCTTCTAATTTTTCTCCGAAGAAACAGAAACATACCTTATCATTTACCCCTCCAATTAAAAAAAAATCAGAACCGATTTCTAGACCATTCCAAATTCTTTTTCTTTGTCTGGGAGGTTCACTGTACTTCTTTACTCTCTAGCCAACTGACTTAAAATAAAAAACTATTCAGCTCGTTTTTAGTAGTCAGTTTTTCAGCTGAAAGTAAAGTGATTGGATCTTTCTCAAAAATGATAGGAAAACCCAGAAGTTAGTTGGAATCAAATCCACAGCAATGTGGTTGGAAAGGAACAACCTTCTCCCATCTTCTTTTTAAAGTTGTGGCACGCTAATGGTTGCTCTAAATTCTGTACCCTGAATATCTGTTTTTGACCAGATATTCAGGACTAGATATGAATTGAAACCCAATGGCTTGGGCCCATTGCAGCTATGGGAGATTGTAAGCAGGTTGAATCACCCGAATCACTCTGCGCCTTGGGGTTTTCCTTTACTTCACCAACAAATATAAACCTTATTATCCTGAGCTGCTTCCTGAACTGGCTCCTTTCCAGGGTTTTTTCTTGCCAAAATATTTGGCTGACTGTGGAGACGTCGTCCATATTTTAACTTCCTGAATTGAAGTTAATGGGACCCACCTGGTCTGGTTTGGAGATGAGTCAGCAGAAGAGTCCAGCATATTTAGAAAGAGTCCTTGGAAGTCATGTCTAATAGAGCCTCAAACCCAATGAAGACAGGAAGCCAGCATTTACGTCACTGAGGCTTAAAATTGCATTTGCTGCAGTGCTGTGGTAGTAACTGCATTTCAGTATTTTTTCCTGGGTTTTTATTAGAGTATTTGTCCAGAAATATACTATTTCAAATATCAATTGCATTTGTGGTTGCAACAATTTGAGTGGGCAGCTTTATGTAATCTTTTGTGCTTCACCCACCATGCAAAACTTACCTCTGTGAGCAAAGACCCTGAGATCAAGGCATGTCTTTGCTGATCATATCACATGATGGTCTGAGGTGCAATGAAAATACAGGTTATAATTTCTTTCTCTTCTCATCATGCCAAAAGAAATTGCTGCTGCTGGCAGCAGTTCTTCAAAACCAGTTTTAACTCCTCTTTGGTGGGTTTCGGAGCCTGTTCTGTGCTGAGGATAAGCCAAGCCAGTGTTACCTAAACCCTGCACATGCTTCATTCTGCAGTCAGGGTATTCATCCCTCTCCATCTTTCTGTTCCACTGATAACAAGGTTATTCCCTTGCAGAGCTGTCGGAGAGGCACATAGTTAGCATTTTCTTTTTCCTTGAGCAGATTGGCTTCACATACAGAGGTAAATTTCTGATGGGGAGTCCAAATATATTTCTAAGTGTAACTCCCTTCTATATGTGCACCACAGTAGTCAAAGAAAACACAGGCAATGTCTTCTCAGAAGTCTTCCCATGAATATCACAGTCATGTTTCAAGAGAAGCAGTTTTAGCTACAGAACTGACTGCAAACAGAGCTGAAAGTGGAGAGCAAGCTTGTTGGTCTTACAATAACTCCTACCTTGCAAAATTGCCTCTGCTCCAACCTTCAGCAATATTCAAAACTCTCATCATTGCGGAGCTGCTGTCCCAGGCAAAGCACTCGATCACACACTAAGGAAAGAGAGGGCCTGAAAATTTATGATACATGGAGCTTATTGTGCTTGTGGTTGTTACGGAATGCATGCAGAACAAAAGCAACTTGCCTTTTTAGCTGATGTTATGGCTAGTAATTACAACTTCTTTGTCTCTTCCCAGAGAAACTGATCTTTTCAGTACAGATCAGTCATTCTACTAAGTAGCAAGATCCTAAGTGGCAATCTTTCATTCATGCTCTTTCCTTTCTTCTCTCTGGTAATTGAGATGCTAAGGCTGAGCCAAGACTAGATGAAACTCTTCAAATGTGTATTTGTGGTTTTCAGAGAATTCCCTACATCGATGTTCAATGTTTTTAAGGGAGAAAAAAAAAAGGTTAGTAGTAAGATGTTCGCTTGTAGGTGGTGCTAGTTTCACCCTTAAATGAACTTCCCTAAAGGATGAATTAGAAACCCCGTAAAGTGATTGATAACTAGTATGAAGAAATTGTCTATTCTACTCTAAAGTCAGTTCCAAACCTAGTCAGCTCATCAGGCAAATGCAAACATCTCGCAAGGCCAGCATGGTATGGGGCTTCCCCGTCTGACAGCAGGTTAACCTCTGAGCATACTGTTAGGGGCTGCCTTTACCATGAAGCTCGGGTCCTGAATTCTGTGCATCCATCTGAAACATTTTAACAGCTCCAAAGCTGTGCCTTCAGGATTGGCTGTTCTGGGGTGTGTGCATCTCTTTTGTGCCTGGCAAGTGGGATGAAGAAATCCTGACGCGCCAGGGAGGACAGAGAGAGTGTAAGAAGGAGCACACCTAACCCAGGCATCTGAGGAAGAGGGGGGCTTCTGCAGGTTCTCTAAGACTTTAGAGTAACTAAGTAACCTGTCTAATTATAGAAGACCAGAGAGTAGCAATAGCTTTTGTCTCATGGCTAGTAATGCATTTAGCAAGATCCTAAACCTCAGAAGCACAAGCACATGCAAACACTTGACTGTAAAGTCAGGGTAGAGTACTACCTTTTTTTTTTTTTTCCCCACCATATCTGTAAAATTAGCAAAGAAATTCTGTTAAGTTTATAGCAATAATTGTATACTTGTGTCCCGGAGGTAACTAGCCATGAATGAAATTGAGTTAATAAATGTATGTGTAATGAGTTTGATCTTCAGTTTTGTCTTAACTGGAGATTTTCTCATTTTTTTAAAGGTTTGTGCTGAAGTGAAAGATACTTTTGTGACCTTAATTTCAAGCTAGCAACATTTTCATTGTCACCGGGGAATATTGCAAAAACCCAGCCACAGCATGGTTATCAAAGCCAGCATCACGTACATATTTCCAGACAAATCCTTGTTTCTAATTAAAATAAACAATGGATTCCTCAGAGCTATGAGATCTTCAATAAACCAAAGTTTAAAAACAAAAAAAAGTGAGAGAAGATAATAGTTTAATTAATAGAATCTGGCACTCTTCCAAAGTACACTGTGTCAGTTGAAGTATGTGAGGTGGGGAAACTCAGGGTGGCTGGCATGTGAAAAACATCTCTCATGATGAGTCTTGCAAGAAAATGCCAGTCACGCTTCAGCGAACATCAGGTGTCTGGTCTCTGCTGCTGAGCAGGCTTTACCTACTGTTTATGTGCAATGTACTGTATGTCATTCTCTTCCAAATGTAGCAGCATTTTAAATCAATTCCACTAGATGCTAAACTGAAGAGTCAAATTAATCTCTTTGTGCTGCCTGAGTGAAAGGGAGGAGGAGAAAACCCCTGAGACCAGGTCAGGGGAGCTGAAGGGATTGTGGTGAGCCATCATCGCTGTCACTGGTTAGGGCATGTTGGGCTGAGCACAAAAACAGGAAGGAGATGGAATTGCCAAGGGGCTGAAAGCAAAAGGTGTCAGATCTACTTCCACCTTGCTTAGGTATCAACTGATGACTTCCAATGAAAATATTTTCCCTCTAGACCACTTTCCAGATTTCCAGAGGCAAGAGAGGTGTGCACTGTGTCAACAGCACCAGTGTTACAGGTAGCCAAGATTTCTCCTTGGGATGAGGCAGACATGGGCCAAGAGTCAAAACACCCAAAATGCTTCACTCCCCTCTCCTTGCTCCCCGCTTTTCCCGTTGCTCCATATAGATCTAATTCTGCCTGTCATTTTTCACCACCCACCCTGTTGTAATTGTTGTTGCTTCAAGAGCCTTATAGGCCTTGTTTGCTAGAAAACCCGTCTTATGCCTGTCTCCACTATCCATATCAGGAAGTCAAGTCAGTCCAGTTTTGTTTCAGCCAAAGCCATGGCTCAGCTGGGAACTATAATTGCATTGGTCTGGTTTTCATTTTTGGCCAATAATAGCTGGATAATGCATTCACATTACGGAGCCCTAAATTTAAACATGGAAGGATCACAATGCAAAATTTCAGCCAGGGAGGGGCTGTCCCTCCCATCTCCTGCTTCAGGGCAACACTTGTATTTCCAGCATAGGTTGCAAACTGTAGATGTCTGACATACAGGCGGGTCTGCCCAAGGTGGCAGGTGTTTGAATCATATTGGAAACATGAAGAGCTGTGTCTGCTTCTCATTACACTAAGCTCTGGTTTAAATAAGGTGTTTGTGAATCGGTATTTTGCTGGTCAAGCAAACGTAAATGAGTTTGTGACTTCCCATGCATCTCCCCAGATATTGTTTTTTGTGGATGACTGTCACTTGTGCAGTGAAGGGCAATATGACAGGGAATCAGGTACAGTAGTTCGTTTTTGCGCTGGGGTTGCAAGGGGTGTGTGGCTTCTGGAGTTAATCATTCTTCAGGGGCACAACAAGGCACAGGAGAGCCAGGTGCGTCTGATTTCCCCAGGGCCTGATTATCTCATGATAACCACATCCTCTGAAGTTGACTTTCTGCTATGTTTTCCCAGGTTTTTGTACAAAGGAATGATTTAGGTAAACTGAATTGACCATAAAATCTACCAAGTGAATTCCCCCCCGCCTTTTTTAAGAATACCAAGTAGCCAGTCTGCTTGGGGGGGGAGGGGGTTTGCAAAATTAAATAACCCCATTTTTATTTTTCATTTCAATCATGGGTGTCATCTCCATTGAAGCTTTATGAACATGCAACTCTGAGATCAGCCTTGGGCTTGCCAAGATCAAGCAGGGGTTAAGGAGCTGGGGACGGTCATAAAGCAAATGTCAAAATAAACAAAAAAATACAGTTTGTACATACCTTGAGCTGCTGACACCTGTTCCGCTGATGTGGTTTAAGGTAGCTCAGCATTCCTGTCCCCAGCACACTGCTCTGCTCTGCAGTATCCCTGCTTCTGTGTGGGGAGCACTCCTGCGCTGTGTGCCCAGTCGTGCTGGGCGGAAGTACTGACCTATGCTTTATCCGTGTAGCCACGCCAGGTGTGCCCAGTTACCTAGAAGCTATCCTTTCATACACAAGGCACACTCCAACATCTGTAAGATTAGACTTTTCTCACTTTAAAGGTTAAAAATGTGACAAGTTGGAGGAAGTGGTAGTGGAAACTGAATATCAGATTAAGAAGAAACTAGAATGAATCAGATACACCATGGGGCTCAGGCATTTATATTCTACCTGCATCCCAAACTGGTATCCTGAAAAACAGTGTTTCTCTGCCCATGAATGCTTGGATGCTTGAACTCCACAGGTACCAGAGCTCCCCAGGCACCAAATTTTTGCTGCTGCCCAGACACTGTTTTGTCTGTGCTTAGCATCTTGGCACAGCATTCACACATGTGCCTCGTTACTATTCAGGATGCAAGCGTTCCCCTGCCCCTGTCAGCTTGTTCTGGGAGGGTGCCCAGGGCATGGGGTAGCCATGCTCTGTGTCAAATACTGCAAGAGCCACAGCTTTCCTTCAGGACCCAAGAACTGGCTGGCTGGGTTGGATCCTGTCCTACGGGGCTTTTCTGCCCTTGGACATTATTTAAGGAGTATAATGCAAGCTTCTAGATCCCATGCCAGCAGCCAGACGTTTGCGAGTTAGTTAAGCATCATAGCCTACAGCACTGTAGCATGGGAAGTCCTTCTGAATGTAGCCTCCAAAACTCCCGAGTTGCTCTCCAGCTCTGCTACTAGCTCATGCAATGAGGCTGGACCAGGCACTTAACTTCTTTAGATCACTGATTTAATTCCAACAGAAATCTCCATGGACAATTTAGACATACTATTATTAGTAGTAACACAGTAACACAGTAGTAACACACTAATAGTCAAGATATGGATTCCTCAGCTTATGTAGCCAGCCCTCCTTCTTAATTATTAGTTTTACTTCAAAGCAAGTAGAAAAAAGAAAAAAAACAACCTGTTGACAGTCTCAATGCTAACAGGAGAGCCCAGACTCCTGTGTCTTGTAGTAAATGTGACATTTCAGCTAATGTGTCTAAAAATAAAAGGGAAGCGGTGGAGAAAGTGCCTTTTACCTGCAAGTTCAGCCACACCCTGGTGCATTCTTTGCCTGATGAGATCTTTTTGTGACAAAGCCAAACTCCAGATTTCCAAAAGCCAAGGTGTCAGTCAAAAATGGTAATTTCACCTCCAATTCTTGCTCACCACCCTGAATGTTTGACAATGGAGCAGTGACAGGAGTTGAATCGTTCCCCTTGGAGGGAGTTTGACTCGGAAGCATACTCATTTTTTGAGGTTCTAATTCTACCTGTAGAGATTAATTTAGGGGCAGTTTATCAGTTCTGTTACCTTGAACTACTTTGGCCACCCTGAGTGCCCAGTGTCAGGATCTGCCCCGAGCTGAAACATTGAGAAGAACCTGTATTTAAGTGAGCTTTCAACTTCTATGAAGTGGTACCAGTTCCTACCTACATCAGCCATCTCGTGGCATTGTGCCAAGACCCTTGCTAGGTGGCAATGTATTTTTGCAACTTGAATACACCTGAATAGAGGACAGAAGTCAGCTGGTGCTGTCTCTGCCAGGGCTACAAAACCTCCAGAAAAGGACCAGACCTCTCAATATCCCACTCTGTAAATCTCTGCTGATGGCAGACGACAAAGATCCTACTCATATTAGATGACACAGTCATACTGGCAGCTCATGGTCCTCATAATACATGAAGCTTTTTAGTCAAAGTAGCTAGTTCTACAATCAGTTGAGAATTTCTGGAGGAAACCTTTTCATCATGATTCATCAAACCACACTTTTTGCAGGAATGTATCCATTTGGACCAAAGGTTCCCAGATCCAGGATAGCTCCTGGCTTTTGACAGTAAGAGACATCTCTAACAGACAGTGAGAATATTTGAATTGGAATACCCGAGGTCCCAAGTGAGAGCTTTCACCACTGGGCTATCATATGTTCTTGGGTGGGTCTTCTCTCTTTCTCTAAAAATTTTATTGCTAATGCAGAGCAAAGATGTTTTTGAAATCTCAAGCTTTTGTGGGATGGGAAAACTGTCAGGCATCTTTGGATTTTATCCAGAACTATTTTTTTCTTTTTTCTTTTTTTTTTTTCAGAAATATTTTTCTGAAGCATCACTCTTCTTGTTTTAGATATATTTTTAGCTAAAACTAAAAGCAGATGGAGGAGATTAGGTTTTTTCTGAGTGAAATAGTGAAATCATTGAATTTTGCATAGAATTAATTTTGTGGAAATGGCTGCAAGAATTGATAAGAATAAACTTTTTTTTTACAAAACTGTAAAAGGATAACTTTGCATGTTTTCAGTTTCCTAGAATAAAATCAATGTCTGCACCATCAATATTTTGTTTAAAATTTTACTTAGACACCTCAGCTTTTTCTTGAATAAAACTTCTTTTTAACTGAAAAATAATTGCAAGGCATTTTTCTTTTACCACTCTCAGTGCAAAAACATGATTACCTGAAGCAGATTGTCTTACTCACAGTATTTGAGAAAAAAATATAGAAGAAAAAGTATTCAATTAAAATTTTGGAATTCTTATTTTAAAATCTTAAATGTTTTTTTAAAAGGTCATATGAATCTTAGACATTTTCACCATTCTGATTTTTATTTCTTTGCCTGCCCTTTATTTGCATACCTTCCAGCCAGGAACAAGACTCCATCAACCTCTTCTGTTGATGCTCGAACTAAGATATCTATTCCTAGTAATGCCAGATTCTGAGGTTGAAAAATCTGTCTTTCTTCCAGATTAAAACAAAATTTCACTTTATATAGCCAGGAAGATAGTGATATTTTGCTTGCCCACTCTTTGTCTTTCCTATTCAAACAAGAACCTTTTTAGTTCAAAGTTGATTTTCTTTTGCAATGTGATGCTCCAAAAGTTAGGCCATGTTTGTGCTGATACTGGGGAGGTGAATGCAAGCGATAGTTAACAGCGTTGTAGAGCCTTAGCTAAAGATATCAGATGGAAGAGGCTGAGGACAGGCATGTGGTTGGCGTAAACATCGAAGCAGGCTTCAGGACCAAAGTTACCCATTCTGCTCAAGGTTTCTGAAACAGCACAAAGGCACTCAGGTGTTCTTCCTGTGGGGCAATGCACGAAGCTTTATATAGTGTTTTGCAGGTTGCTTCTCCTATCTTTAACTTTTGAGCTGTATATCTTCAAGAGGAGGTTCAGAATTTTCACAGAATAGAGAGTCATTTGGGTTGGTAACCAAGCCCTGAAGTTTGTGGATCTGATACAGGGCTTGTGCTGTTGATATTTTGGGAATTATAACGTGGGTGTCAAGGCCTTAAGGTACCATGTGTCTCATGGTATCCCTCGGCAAGCTCCAGCAAGGGGCCCCTTAGCAACACTGGAAATCCCCATGGTCGCATGAAACGCGCTTTCCTGGCGCGCCAGGCACTGAGGTCATGTGGAATGTCTGACTAAAAGGGTTTTCTCTATCTCAAACTGGAAGAAACAACAGGCAGTTCCATTGTTTTTCCTGAAACTTGCTTCATTGCATGTATGAGTGCGCTGGCACCCCAAATTTCCCCCCCTTTCAATGAAACCAATTACCTTCTGCTCTGCCTTCAGGGGGCCTAGCAGGGGAAGAAGGTCCTTTGCGCTGCCTTCCATTTCACTTGAGGGGATAATAGTCTACCTTCCTGAAACTCCAGTCAGTGTTTCAGCTGGTTACAGCAATCTGATTTTGTCTTTAATAATAATATTAAACTGCTTATCTCTGAGGGGCTGATTTCTGCATAGACAGCTTCCAAAGTGTAGACCTTGAACCCTGGAAATCCAGATTTTAGACTTGGCCAAACCTGTGTGGCTGCATACCATGCTTGGGAAGGAGTGGAGGGAGATGAAAATCCTGAATACCAAAAGCAAAAAAAAAAAAATGTTGGGCGGGAAAAAAAAGTTTGTCTTTTGAAATTACTTTTTTTTTTTTTTTTTTTTGCATTCTGGTATCCATCTCTCCTTTTGCTGTACACAAGCAAATTAAACATCAAGTGTATATGGATCTTCTTGCACAGGATGCCAACAGATGGCAATATTTTATCGTCATTACATAATGTTGTCCTTTACTCCTGTGCACTGGGGAAAGTTTGCATTTACTTCTTTATTGTGACATAAGGAGCTGATGAAGTTTGTGCTTGTCTAGTCCTAGAAATACCTGTGATATTTTTATTTTTAATGGATATTGCAGCTGTGTGTTCTAGTATATGTCATATTTGAGAATTTTACAAAAGTCTCTTCAAAAACACTTGTGTGTGATATGGTTCTGATGATGATGTCTAAATAACCTCCCCTTAGCAGAGTACAGGCTCTCTGCCTGATGCAGATGTACTCCCAGGCCGCTCTGATTATTCCATCCTCAGGCATTACCTTTTCACAGTTATCCCCTCTCCTTTTACATTCGATGTGAACCCACATGCAGCATTTACTGTTGCTCCCCTAGAGGGCCAGGCAAAGTACCGCGCAGCACCGCAGCAGCGCAAAGCGCAGTAATCGTGCAAACAGAACCACCATTCTTTCTCCTTTTCAGCCTTCTTTTTCTGGGCTTCATATGTTGTATAGCTGGGATACTGCTGATGGAACAGTTTTCTGCTAGAGCTGCCTCTAAAGGTTCACTGGGTTTGGGAAGGATGTTTTCAGCTCTTTAGCCTCTGAGGCTTTTTGATTAAAACATACCTTTCCATGGCACACCTGGGTGATCTTTCAATTTGATTGGTAAGGAAGAAAAAGGGTTGTTTCCTGTCTCCACACCTTCCTGTCTTGTGTCAGACAAACTGTGGAGGGAGATATTGGCAGTGAACGAAGAAATAGAGCTTGCGAAGTCTCCATGCTCAGGATTTCCTGACTTGTTGGGACAGTAGCATGCAGTGAGAACTTCACGCAGTAACAAGTGGCCAGAAAACCCACTCAAGGAATCACAAGAAAACTTTTGTAGTAAAACAGTTGTCCAACTCAGATGCATCACAGCATGTTTGATTTTCTTCTTGACAGCCTTTCTCCGTTAAAGATGAGTTAATGGACATGGTGATATCATTTATGCACCCCCTTCCATTTGTGTTTGTGTATTTTAACAGACAGGTTTTTTGGTGCCATCTTTTGTGATGTTTCAGCCAGTTTTCTATTTGTATTTTCAGGTTTCTTTTTTTTTTTCCCCGGCATCCATGGCATATTATCCAGGAAGTAAGAAGCAAAATGTCTTTGTGTAGTATCAAGTAGTGTAGAACGCACCAGTGCACCTTGAGCCCCCAGTGGCTCAGAAGTGTGTTAGTGACAGCAAACAGTCCCATGAGACGTAGGACAGGAGGGCTGCTATTTCAGACAGGTTTTCAGCTGAACATGCCAGTTTTGTCTGAAATGAACCTCCTCAGTCCCTGTTGGTCACTTTTTCCTAGTTGTTGTGAGCAAACATTTGGCAGGGAAAGGAAAACAGATGGTCCTTAGCATATTGTCCTGTTTACTTTTTCTCGGTTCACTTTCTGAAGTAAATTGGTCTTTTCTTCTTTCTCTTTGAGCCAGGAATCCACATGTCCTTACAAAACTATAAAAATCTTTTAATGAATATTTTCCCCTCTAATTACTATGACAATAGCTGAAGCAGGTATAAGCCGTGTCTTGCATCCTATAACAATACACATCAGCTTTGACCTTTACAATGAAGGCAGGACTCCAGCAGCAAATCCGCAGGCAATAAAAATGAGACGACCAGAAAACCAACTACCATTTATTTCTTTTTAAAAGTGTTTCTTTCTTTCTTTCCCTCAGCAGACTTTCCCTGTGTTGAAAGGGATCCCCTGGTCACAAGTCAGCAGGCGAGGTTGTCGAAAGCTTTGACAGTCAGTGAAGTGGAACATTACAACACATGGTAGCAGCACGCACCAATGGAGAGTCCCTTCACTACATGGACCTCCCTCCAAGACCAACCTCAGATCGTTCTTCATCCAGGCCCCCCTCTAGTCATTCAGATCCCCTACTTCCACTAGTCCCGACATTGCCTGGGTCCCCAGGTCGCCCTTTTCCACAGGTATTGCTAAAGCAAATAGCACACTGTATTTACTAGGTGCAACACTTTAAATCATAATAATCTAGCCAATAAAGTATTTATGGCCAATAAAAATTCCACAGTGGCGTAGCTGATTCGTAAGGAGGATGAATGATGGACTCACGCCCTGGCCCAGCTAGACTGTCAGAAGTCTTGGGAGGAACAAGGGAGCAGCAAGAGGAAATGGCACCACAAAGCTGAAATGGCCCATGAGCTAGGGATGGCAGGAGAAGGGGGCACACTGGAGTACTCTGACATTTCTGTTTGCAATTTTTGACTTGTGAGCAGCAAACAGAAACTCATGGATCATTATGTTGATTGATTTGGCTATAGTGCGTAAAAAGTGCCATCAAACAAACAAAACATAGGCCTGTGTTTACTGTTAGCTAAATGCCTGGTTACCTTGATTCAGGGAATGCTGGTATCCCTAAATGGACTGGATATTTCTATGGAAAACATCGGTTATAGATTCCTATAAATTTCATTGGAAAGGAAATGAAGCGTCTGGCCTTAAAAGAATCACAAAGATTTAGAGATCAGTATGAAACCTGGTAGCAGATCAGAATACGTCTCTGCTGTTGGTGGGGAAAACTGTGTGGAAGGTTTTTGCACCTTTCTTTCAAAGCATCTAGTTCTTGCCAACATTGGAGAGCTTGTACTTAGCAAGTCTTGGGAGTTCTGTTTTACCTCTAAAGTCTCTGTTACCACTAAAGCAGTCTCAGCTGCTGCCAAAATGATTAAAACTTTTTATCATTTTGTATGGCTGATCTAAGGAATGAAAACTATTGACCATAATAACGCAGGAATTTTTTTTCAAATATCAGGTGAGCTTCCAGGTTCTTACTTGAACAGTGAGAAAAGCAAGTACTGCTCTGGTCTAAGGGAACTTAATGCTGGAGCAGAGCTGTATTAGTCATCCATTATATAATTTTTAATCAAAACCGGTTCACCTATAAGTCTCACAAACATTACTAAGATCTGTTAAATCCTTGGCACGTTGTCGAGAGACTACTGGATGGAATATACACTGGCTGTGTTTCTGTACTGGGGTCTCTTCTCACTATATTTTCTGGGAGAATGCATTGGCTGCCCAGGGATCACTCCTTCTGGCCGAAGAAGGCAGATGAGTTGTAAATAACTTTACTTTTATGAGAAAAGGAGATGACTAAGATGACATTGAAAACTATAACACATCAAAATGCATCACATAAGCTTCTGAAACTATGAGCTTGGCCACACGGCTGACCACATCTCAACTTCTCCCCTCCAAACTTCTTTTTAGCATCCCTTCTCCTTGGATTAGATAGGTGACTCCAGGGAGGATTTACCTCTTTTTGTTGATAGTACAGAGCTCATATGGCATCTGGTATGATTCTTCATCTATTTATCTGCTAGTGAATATATCAGACTAGGTACCAGAGCTAAGTCTTGGAGAATAATGGAAAGCCAGATTAAAGACCAATCTGGGTGAGATTCTTACCCTCTCAGGCCTAGTAAGTTTATGCTTTTGATTTTCTGATAGATGTCACTTTTCAAGTTCTTGTGGCTGTTTATATATAAGTGACTGTCTTAAGGCCAAAGGGTATCTGAGTAGCTTATTGGTTCAGGAATCTCACAGGCTTTTCAGCAAACTATGAATTGGTCTGAACTTCCTTTTCAGGATAAAGAATGAGACAGTTCCAATGGAAATCACCTCCCTTTATACATTAGCTCACTTGAGGAGACAGGAGGAAAATTAGGATACCTAATTGCCTAGGTTGATTGGCATCTGGGAGCCCTGTGAGTCAATGGGTGTTCCTTAGACTTTTTGGAGACAGTTAGACTTCTGGTATTACTGACAGGTGTCTGTGTTGCCACTTCCCAGGGATGTGGATAGGCACTTGCTATTTTTAGACGGAACATAGAGGAAGAGGAGAAGGTAAGAGACATGAACTCATGGAACAGTTTATGAATTGTCTCTGACATTATGTTGCCCAGTCAAATCTATTTCTTAACCCGTACTAGTTTTGCCAGCATCTTTCCATGTTGCCACCCAAATTAACATTCTTCTTTAGAGGTTAATGAGTTAGTGTTGTTGAATGCCATTCTGCAACGACAGCAGAAATGGGAGAAGAGAGGCACTCTCACTGCAAGTACAAATATATGAGGTTTTTTATTTGCTTACTTCTGGTTTTTTCCATGCTAATTCTTAGGTGACTTTCCATTTGACATCTTGTGTAGCTCTGAAAAGAGATTGCTCCAGCAGAATTTGTGCCTGTAACACCACCACCCTTTAGAACAACAAACCCATCAGTACATGTAATTCTAAACACCCTGACATGGCATGACATAAAGATGAACAAGGGCAACACCCAAACTTAGCGAAGGCAGGCTGTGACACTGGGGTTCCTGAAGATCCATAGGTCTTGTCTATTAGCTGGGTAAGCTACATCACTTTATACTAGCAAACAGATTTGGCCGTTGAGAAGCCTCAAATTCTCACACTCTTCTGTCAAACAGACCATTTCAAACTGCAGAAAAACCATCTAGATTGATTGGTCAAATTTCCCTTGAAATGAAATTGTTTCAGAGCATACTGAGGATACATACCACCAGCCCTCAAATGGAGTACTATGTCCAGCTTTTGTTCCCATGCTCTTTGGAAGAAAGGAAGCCTGTGGCAAAAAGATGAATTCTCCATTCCTTTCTG
The DNA here is from genome assembly GCF_963921805.1 of Phalacrocorax carbo. NCBI lineage: Eukaryota > Metazoa > Chordata > Aves > Suliformes > Phalacrocoracidae > Phalacrocorax > Phalacrocorax carbo. Next base: position 7,752,272 of record NC_087528.1, read on the forward strand.
AAAGAATTAGGATTTGTTGTGGTCATCCTTAATTACCTTGAGGATTTGTGGTTATCTGACACCTTGTCGAACCTGGTCTACAATAAGATAGAGACCTCTTTGCTGTCAGCTTATGCAACTGGCTTTCAGCCTGATGGTTTTGCAGCTCTGTTTTGTGTCTTTCCTGTACTGCTGTGCAGAAGCGCGAGCAGCCTATGGCTGAAAGCAAAGAAACAGAACTTTCCATGAACACAAAGTATTGCATAAGCTGGTGTATGTATATGTAAGTGCGTGCATGTGTATATCAACATCTGCATATATACTTTCTTTTTTTTTAATTATTGCATATGCAGGCAAAGGATCCTGTACTTCAAGTCATATGTTCTTGCATTGTATGATGTGATGGAAATTAACACCTTAATATATATATATGAAAAACAGTTCCAATTAGATTTTTTCTTCTTTTACTGTGTTTCCTGCTCCTTATGACTAAGTGTGGGTAATTATCTTGGCTCACTTTTTCCACTCCACCCATGCTTAGAGAAACCTGTTGCAAGTTTTCTTGATATTTTGCTTTTTTTCTCCCTCACTTCTTTTTTGTAGTTTTGCTAATTAAAAGGATTGCAAATTGGTTTATGTGATAATTATTTTTGTTCTGGTTTAGCAGCATAAAAATAGAGATTTGAAATGCTTTAAAGACATCTAGGTGCCCAACGATTTTTTTTTCCTTTTGCTTTATAAATTGCAAAAAAAATAATTTTCCAAAAACTTATAAAAAACATCCTCATATAAAAAGGATCAGACCAAATAATAACAGAAAACTCTGTTGTTCACTTCTGAAAGGGCTCCTTTCTTGCCACTTATTTTCTTTCAGTTTGGTCTGAATTCTGTAGCATTCTGGACCTTGTAAGGTTTGTTATGACTGAAACATAAGGCCACATCTACAAATCTACATCATTTTCCCAGAACAGCTATGCTAAAGGGAAAAAAATCTCTCACCAGAGATTTTCCATGTCCCCATTGTATAATGCACCCTAACTACCGTCTCTGCGACTCCATGCTTGGGCAGAACTATCCTCAGAAGAAAACCGGCAGGGTACATGAAGAAAGTTAATCATTTTCTTTCAGTACCATCAGGTCAGTGTTTTCCTGAATCTCCCCCCACTCTCCTTGAGGATATGCCAAGAGCAGAAAACATGTTCTTAAGTGTCAGAGAGATATGGTTTCCTTGGGCACTCTACAGCACAGAAGGCCACATCCCAGAGCAAGACTTCCCAAAGCACCCAGTCTTGGTCCTCCCATCTAGCCAAGTTTATTAAATTGACGGACATCGCACTTGGAAGCTGATAAGTTTAGTGTAGAAGAGTGATCATTGACTGGCATTTGGAGGCAGCGCGCTACTTTTTTGAGGTTGCTTTACCTTGCTCTGCAATGAACATTAATACAGAGGGGTTTTGCCTTTTTAATATATAACAACAAAGCTTCGTTTCTGTTTAATCTATTTTGCTGTTCTTCCTTCCACAAATGTCATGACCTTCCAAAGCCTTGTTGTGATCTTTGCCATTCCTGCTTCCTAAATGGTCCCATCACTAGGACAAACAAGGAGAGCAGTCAATAGATTACAGCTTATTAAACACAGAGCCGGTATCACATACATCCCTTGATCTGAATAGTGGCAAGATTTGGCCGTCACAGAAAGCGTTTTGAAACAGGGAAAGTGTCATCCCCACATATGTCCTCAGTCAAAAAAACATATCTCTGGCACCTTCCTTTCTTGCTGGCTTGCTTCTTTTTTTCCTTTATTTTCCCCTATGAAAATGATCAGCAGCTCCCAGGAGGAATCCTGGCCACAAAGCAAAAGCTCTTTCAATTGATTTCAATACCATTTTCTTTTGTGTAGATCCAGATCTTTGGAATACACATTTTCCCACCTTTTAGAGCAAATCGGGCAAAATGCAGCAGTAAATTGTCAGATAATACCCTTCATTCATATAACATTTCACACATAAATAGCAAAAAATATAAACATTGACCTCCATGGATCAAATGAAATGGGTCTCCCAGGCATTTTCGCCTGACCTCTGAACATCCATAACTTTTTTTTTTTTCTCTCTAATAAATGGATTCTAACTTCTTAAAGGATTTACTGTTTTGGTCTGAAGAGAGGCTTATTCTCTTCTGCTCAATGGCTGAGCAGCTCTAATTCTGGCTTCTAGAAGATTTAGAGATTTTCAATATTTTTCAAAGGGTGACAGTGGTGTTAAATAGAAAACGATTGTTCCATGACTGCTACGTACAGGTGATAGGAGGCCCTTAACATTTCTATTTCATGATATGATGTGTTGTGTGTTGCACAGCTCCAGACAAACCTAAATTATTTTAGTTACTCCTTTTTTCTTAATGAAAAGATGGTTGCCAGAAGCACTATGAGGGGAGCAGGGGGAAGAGGCTGGGAAGCCTCTTGAAATGTTACAGAGGGGTAGAAAGAGAGTGGCTGGAATTGATGCACCATCTTTGCTGGGGAACCTGAGAACAACAGGAGTAGGAAAAGCAGGGAAGCTCCTGTAATGCTGCGAATTTGGATAAGTTGGAAATGGAAAGCAAGGATAAGGTTAGCAAAGAGGTACCTGATGCCTAATAAAGGTTCTGTACAGAGAATGAATCCTAATGCAAACCTGGGGCTTAGGACAGAAGTCAGATGTGCTCTGCTCCCCAGACAGGATGACTGCAGGACCCCTCTGTCCCCACAGCAGACAAGAATGCATAGGAGCTCTTGCAGTGTATATGTGTGCACATCTAGACTCATTAAGCATGTAAGGATTCAAAATTTATAAACTGAATTATCACTTTCCTAGTAAGAACCACGGAGAGCTGGCTAGAGAGCTGTCTTCTACCTGTAAGGGAGAACTGGGAGAGCAGAAATATTGTGCTCAAAATGAAATGAGCTAATGAGGAATGACAGAATATTGAACAAGGCTTTATTTCATGATTCATTTTGGTTCTGGATACCATGCGTGAAGAAGCATCTTTATACAATGATTTCTCACTTTCACTGTTTCCAAATGTTTCGCTGAGTTTTCTGTCACAGGCATCGCTAGTGTCTACACATGTATGCCTTCCTTTCCCTCTACGCTTGCCCGTGACCCTGGGGCACAAGTACGCAAGTTACGCAGGGCCAGAATGAAACACAGCATCAAAGAAAATTATGCAGATCCTCACCATGAGTAATTAACAGATGACATTTTTGACAAGTGGAAGTGCATAATTTCTGAGGAAGTGTCTTATGTTTTTCTGCAATTAATTGTCAAGCACAAGTTCTAACAAAATGAAGAGGAAGAATACCATGTCCCAACCATAACTTGGACCTTCATAGAAGGATTTTAGAATTTTTAATATGCAAATAATGACTGACTGAAGAGGAAATCTGGTGTTTACCTTCATTCTTGTTATAACTGTGTGCTCCTCCAAAGCATTTCCCTCTCAATGTCTTCTTTTGTGACCTTGAAATGCTTGGACCTTTCTAAATTAAAAATTAGATCATGCAAATCTGTGACAGGATTAGCCAGAAAGGAGGAGGCAGTCAGCAGAGTATTGAGCTGGTTCTCAGGGGGGTTTCAGTTCTTCTCCACAGCTTTGCTACCTGGGTGGAGAGAATCAGTAGGAAGTCCTCAGCACTTCACAGGATCTGACCCTAATATCCGCAGGCTACGGTGCCTGAGTAAGCTTGTGGGTTTTCCTGAATTACGTTTGGCTGTCAGCTTTTCTGCTGCAGTCAGCAGGGACTTGTTTTGTCTTGCCTTCCGCCAAGATAATTCCCACAGACTGAGCAACCAGAAAGGTTCAGGTACAGGTTACAGACTTCCAGTCATCCAGAAAATTGACAATCGCAACAGGAGATAGATTTGACTGTGTCTCTCGTAGAATATTTTTCCTCATGCATGAGACATTCAGCAGACATCTTTGACCAAAATATCAGATCCTTTTGTTCTGCCACTTCCCTTGCTTTGTCAGGGGAATCTGACAGATCAAGGGAGATTTCATCACCGGTGTGCTTGGTGCTGCACATGCCATATACACACCGGAGCGTCTGCTCTGTAGCAAGTGAGCTTGATGAATCATGTGAGAAGCAAGAAAAAATTGATACGGAAAATAGATTAGGGATGAGAGGAAAATGAAAAAAGGATAGATGCTAGTTCTGGTAATCACAGACAAAAACCCTGATATTTTTATTGTTATGCAAAACTGAAGTGCTGTTCTGTTCTAAGTTCCACTTCATCCAAAGCCTAAAGGAAGAAATCACCATTATCATTCATTAACATTTGTGTCAATGAAAGGTAGTTCTTCTGAAATAGAAATGTCACCTTTGGAGTCCAACCCTTGCTGTCACTGCCTGTTGTGTAGAGTGTCCCAGTCCTGTAAAAAATGTGGAACTTATTCTAGGCTCTGCCTCTCTATGGCTTGGCATGGCTTATGTCTTTCTCTTCACCTCTGTCTGCCCCAAGTTTCTCTGCAGTGCAAGGAAAAATACTGATCATCGTGAGATACAAAACTGAATCCCAGGCCTAGATCTCATTTGACTGTGTTACTGAGAATTTTCCTGGCGCCATAAGGCTACGTCTTTCCCTGCATAAATTCTGGGAATGAGGTTCAGCAAAGAATGGCTTAAAGCATGAGTTACACCATAAATAATTGTTCAGGCTTTAGTGCTTTGTTGAATCAGGATGTGAAAAGTCAGCTGACAGAGAGTGAAAAACCGGCTCTGAAACAAAGGTTTGTTGAGTGAGGTTAATTCATGAAGAGCAAACACAGTTCTTGAGAATGGACTATGGTTATTCTAATTCCATTTTTTAATAAAATGTCAAAATGATGTGGAACAATATGACAAGTAATGCCTAGTCCATGAGGGTGAGGTTTTCTTGGCTTCAGATACAGAATTGACATTACACATTCCGGTTTATTGACCATCTTATTTTTATGTTAATGTGTCATGTGCTAACTGTAAAATATCTCCTCTTTTGAGCACTTGTGTTTCCTGAAGAATCTTCACATTTCCCCTTTGGCAGCAAGAAGGTCAAATGATCCAAAGAAACTGTATAAATACTACCTGTGATTTACATACATATTATGGGAGAACAGTCAAAAAATAGCCGTAAAGGAAAGGAATTTAGTTCAGAGCCTGTTGTAGTTCCATCAAGTTACTGTCAGCTGACATGAACAGACTTTGTGAATGAAATGTTATAGTAGCTAGTTCTTGTTATTCAGTTGCTCTCAGTACTATTTCAAATAAAATATGAACAGTAAATATTTTAGTTTCTTAAATGCTTAATAATTTTCTAGCAGTACACATCTGATAAAAATTAAACTGCTCAGTCAGAAAGGAACAGCATCCTCTTCTGGCAGGAATGTCACTGTCACAGCTGAGCCGGCCCTGCGGTCACAGCCCTTACAGTCATTATCAGATCTTTCTTTCTAACACTTTCTTATCTAATTTATCCTAAAATATCTCAGTCCTAGGACATATACTTGTCATTTCTGAGTCCTTACTGATATTCATCTCTCAATTCCTGTAAATTTTTTTTTTACTTTGAGTTATGGTACATTTTATAACATTTGATATTGTTTGCTCTATTTCCACCTTGACTAGAGGTCTTCTGGGGTAGCCTTGAGCAAAATGCTCCTCTTCCCTTGCTTCAGAGGAAGCCGTTATCTCCTCAGTGTGAATATCTTTACCAATCACCTTAGTAAAGTGCTTTGAAAGCTGCTTACGACACCATATCTGCAAAGTAATGACTGACAGTAGGATTGCCATGTAAGGAGATTTAAAAATTACAAGCTTTAAATCAATACTGCAGCAGTATTATCTAGTAATATCTAGTGAAATTTCCAGTACAACTTCTACTATGATGCTGGGAAACCTTTGTCTCAATGCAACGCTGAGGTGAATAAGAGTTTTAACCCTTTTCCTCCTACTTGGAAAGAGTAAGCTGTTTCTATGTCTATGCCCCATCAATTATCACCAACTAAAGACCAAGATGAAAAATCATCCTCCTGCTCTTTCGCTTAGGAGCCAAAGAATATTCTTGCCAAGGGCAGAAAATGCCAGTTAGCACTTTTTATAACCTAAGCATTTTATAAGCACAAGGCCGCACCACACCACTGTGAAGTCCTGATCTGCACTTAAAAATATCACTGGCATGGGTTACAATTTTCCCCAGCCCTCCCACAGCTGACCAGATTTCCTGTACGAGTGACACTGCAGCTGCATCAGTGCAGACAGTTTAATTAAAACATTTTCTGGCCAGGGCAGCTTCTTGTACACAGGGAGCTGGTAATGCTACGTGAGACCAACTCTGCAATGCTTGTAAGCGAATTCTCCTGTGGGGAGGGAGCTGGCTGGGGACTGCACTAGGGTGTATTTATTGCCCAGGCCAATAAGAGGGGCTTTGACCAAGTAATCGGCTTGGCTTGGAGGATGGGAAATAGAGGAAGGGTGGCAGCAGAGCATTCCAGTGGCGCTGTGTGGTTGGTGTAGGCCTATGGTCTTCATCCTGGGGCTTTCTCCCATCTTTCCAGCATCTTATTTAGACCTAATAAAATTTGCCAGCTCTTGCTCATCATTTTATGTCCTTTGGCCCAAGGCCATCAGAGAAAAGCTGTGTCACAACTGCAATGAGGCTGCAGAGTTTTCAGACCCAAATTTCACCCGATCAACCACTCTGCTGTAAAACATCTATTATAATTTTTCCTGTTTTTCTGTGTCTTTTCTGTCCTTCCTTTTCAGAATTTGCACAATTCTAGGCAGCAGCACTTACTATGCCAGTGTCTGGAGATCTGTTTATACTGTTCTTCTCAATTTAATATTCTTTGCTTACTACCTCCTACTCCATTTGTTTCTATTTGTTCTGTATTTACACTCCAGCTAATGAGGAAGAATGAGCATCTCTAGTGATAAGTCATCCACAAAGAGCAACACTGAACATGTGGTCTTCACTTCCACTTCCAATCCGATTGTGTATCTCGAAGGAGAGGCCTTATCTAGCTGTCTGATCAGTATATAATGCCGCAAGGTAGCAAATGGGGCTCTTTTTCACTCACTCTCCTGTTCAGACCTGCTGCCTTTTGCTTTGTGACATATAATGAATGTCAAGAGAAAATATTTTTCAGGGAAAAGAGTGCTTAACCCCAACAATTGATGTTGATACTGTGAATGGCTCAGAAAGGGATTTGCCTTCAAACATGTTGCCGCTCAGTAGGTGGCCAAGTAAAAGTGCAGTTTGCTGTCAGGCAGAGGACCCAAGCTGAGCTCTTGATAAGAAGAAGAGCCAAATCCTATTCCTTCTTTGGAAGCCCTGACGTGTCATTTTTCCATGATGCACATGGCATAATAAAGACAACTCGTGTAAGGGCTAGAGGATGTGTTCTGAAAAGTCAGGCCACCGCCAGATGGCATGCACTGAAGCTAGTGTCACCCCACAGGGCCTTCCTGTATCATATGAAGTTTTATCTCATATACATTTTGCACCTTTAAATGCAACAGGAGATGAGGTCCAGTCTCCAGAAGAGTCCCTGTGGTTTCCCCTTAGCAATTTCAACTGGCTGGAGCATTTGGCAGTTGCCCAGGTCCCTGTCGAGTGACTGGGATCACATCAGACAGAATACGTTGGGGTTACAGTAGCAGGTGACATGATGAAAAATCATGAATATAATAACAATTGCTGAAAATCAGGTTTGCCTCCGTCTGACCAAGGTGCCTGGCAGTTTGAAGGACAGCATGTAAATGTCATCCCTGAGCCAACAAAAGTACTAAAATTAGACAAAGAGGAATCTAATAATTCATGACAGTGTAATATCTAAGGTCAATCGTGATTAAGAAGTCCTCTTTCTCTGGCAATGGTTGTATTCTTCACCGAGGGCTGCATGAGATGCTGCCCTTTGGCCTATGAACTCTGAAGTTAGTCAACAGGAGAGTTATCCAATTTTGTGAGGGCACTAGAAGCTAGTAAACAATGAGAGATAAATAAATAAAGCTTCTCTAGCCCTCTACCTAACCTAACAGCACTGTCTATTTTTAATATGGAAATCCCAGAGCAGCTGGGTTTGTTTATCCTTGAAAGGTTCCAGCAACATTGCTTTCATTTTGCAGACTTCCATTTTTCTGTACTATATGGATTTTTGCGGTCAAAATTCAAAGGAGCACAAGGGAAAATCCACTATCCAAATAAAGCCAAAGATAAGCAAAAAGAAATATGTGCAAAGTCTGTTGCTGGTTTGTTTGTTTAGAATCCTCACTTTGGGTTTTGCTTCTGCTGAAAAAGCAGAGGAAAGAAGCAAAACAATTACAGTCATGTTGGAAACCTCAGGAATTATTTGCAATGCATCACAATAGTTATAATGTTGGGTCAATTTTTGATTTGTAGGATGGCAATAGGAAGTATCACAAATCTCTGGAACAAATCTAGGTGCTAGCATGCAAAACATGGTGGCTGTCTCAAAGACTTGCTTGTTATGACATGTTACCTGTATTGCAGCAAATCCTTCATACCTATTTGCAGTCATTAAGCTAATCTGTGGCAGGAGAGAGAAGGGAATAGAGAGAGAACGCATCTGCAGAGAGCTAAGGAAATTACGCAGACACTGTCCACCCCCAGATCTAACTTTTCCCTTCCATGTGGTTTTGGGATACATGTGGGATTTGAGTTGTACTTGGAAAGCATAATGTATGTACCAACATCTGGAAGTATCATAATGGTTGCTGTAAGAATTATTACAGTAGTTGTGGATGAAATTTAGCGCTTTACAGCACATGCAGCCTAACAGCAGCTTGCTTTAGTTATTGAAAATATTTTAATGTCCTGAAACATATTTAAACAAAAAGGAAAAAGAAAGAAAATATAATCAAGGGAATAGACAGATAGGATGGATGGACACTGAGCTCTTCTGTCCAGACAGCAGGGGTTTTGAGGACTGGAGCTAGGTCATGAAAAAAATTGAGACCCAGAAATTTTAGCTCACAAATCAATTTTATAATTGGGTTCCCTCTTTAGGTTGGGTCAAGCCACAGAGGCTAAGCTTTTCAGCTGTTTCCACTACTTCGTAATGCTTTATAGTTTGGGTGCCACCACGGGAATCCACTGGTTCTCCTATTCCATTGGAAATTAGGAGGAAAAAGTAGGAAAACTTCAGCACTTAAAACTGATGGGTGCTTTGAAATACTTCACCATTTTTGTGTTTTAATTGGCTCATCTGTGAAATGGTTACAAGACAGTACAACTCTCGCAGGGACGTCAGGCATTTTTGCTGCTTGTGTATTGATTTTAAAGGCTTGGAAAGGAACTACCAAAATTGTGAAGACGTTACTTATTACGTGGTCTAGTTCTTGAATTCTGGGAGGGCTGGAGAGTTTCTCATTGACTATATGCTGACCTATGTGTTCTCTGAGTGGCCCCGCCGTTGATTGCAGCTATTTTTACTACAGCATAGAGCTTAATTACTCATGCCTTGACCCTGGTGGAGTGCTTGGCATGGCTGTTGAACTGGTCCTTGGATCAAAGACACACCTTGATGACATCCATTAACACTTTTTCACATAAAGTGTGAGGAAGTATTGTGTGTTAGGCATGGATTGCTTGATCTGCCCTGAAAGCGCCAACATCTGGACTTAAGCTTTCAGAGGATGGATAGGTTTTGTAAGGATGTGATTTCTAAATAAGGAATAACAAGATACTTTGATGTGACCTTTAAGGATCCAGTTGGATGTCAGCGCAGCTTTGGTTTTCTGTTCACATCTATACCCTGTCCTGTGGTGTTCTGAACCTTGTTGGTGTCTTACCTGCACTGAAAAACTGAGTCTTTTGGATTCCTAGGGGGGGAACTGCAGCCTGTCTCTGAAGCAAACCAAGCCCTGAATTAAAAGAACCCAAATTAAACCTGTTGACAAAGCTCATTTCTGGCCACATGCCACTTCAAACAGACTGCAGGCTGGGGAAGGTGGGTGTTGTTTATCAGAGACACATCTCTCTAAGTTTCATAATAACTGCCTTTCAGGAAGAAGTCTAGTTAAAATAATTCCTTGCCGTATCCCATAGTGCCTTCTTGCACCCTGGGCTCTTAAAACCTGATCCTGGGAATCAAAAAATAACAAAAAAAACCCCCAAAAAACCAAAAAACCAAAGCCCAAACTATTCACTTAGGTCAGACTGAGCCAAGAATGGAAAATTGTCCTAGAGGTGCTTTTGGTTCCAGCAATAATAAGACCTGTCATTTGTTACATGTTAATTGCACGTTATTATCTTTTGTAGGTTAAGTCAACCAAAGTTTCTTGTACAGTTGGAAACAAAATTGTAATCTTTAATATGGTTTTTGATGCCAGGTTAGTTTGGTTTTTTTTTTTTTTCTGGTTGTCTCTTGGAATCTTGCACTTAGGCTGATTTTTTTGCAAGTATATTAGATACCTGTTTCCCCATGGAAACGTCGTGCCATCTAAGCTATCTTCCATATGATAATCTCAAAGCACAGCATTACAAACTTGGAGTAAGTAAGCCTTACAGTTTCCCATGGGAAAGGTATATCATAATCCTCATTTTTGAAAGACTACCAGAGTAAGCCAGTGATGAATCTAGGAAAGGAAATAAGATTTCCAAGTAGAGAAGTTGTTCTACCACTGCAGATAAAACCATATGCTCTTACCAAGTACTCTGTAATAGAATTATGATAGTTTTATAAAACTTCGCTTTATTAAAGAAACATTAGCTTTCCTGTTCTCCCCCCCATCTCTGTCTCCCTGTCATTTTGTTCCTTACATGTCTCAAGCAATTCTCTTCTCCCAGTCTGAGGATGGTTTGTAACTGTCACTGTCTACATGCGGTGATTTATCAAGGCTGGGAATCCCCAGTACTGATTGACTGTTCCTTGACGCTCTTGATCAATCAAATTCTGAAACAAGCAAAGGCAGATGCACAGAGACAGAGAGTTTGGCTAGACTGTAGCCTAATTCATTCTTGATGGGCTTCTAAATGTTTATGCCTGAATATTAGTTGGCTAAAGGTCTGTGTTGATAGATGGAAGAGGATACCCAGGATTTCTTGCATTCAAAGCTAAGGAAAATGGAGCCCAGGGAAATACGTAAACCACACTGTCCATTTTGTCTTCCACTTAGGAAGATCCTGGCAAACTACATTAGACTGTCTAAATGCACCAGCATTTCTGCAGGTTACTATATCATGTTATACAAAAGCAACACCACAGCAATCATCCTCCAGCCACTTCACTCTCATCCCATATTTTGTCTGTTTCCATCTTTTACTGACTTTTACTGCACAAATAATGGAGAGTCTGAGATTGCTGGCTGCAGACAGAGAGGATAGTTTTAAAAGCTGAGCAGTGTTTTTTCCCCATTGCCCCATGAATGTAATATAAACCTGAAATTGCAGGATTTGCCTTGTTATCACCGTATTTTTTCTCTACAGACCAGTCTGGACATGCTTTTCCAGTCAGAGCTTCCACATTCATCTGTTGATTTACTTTCTTCCAGGAGAATTAAAAAAAAAAAAAAAAAAGGCGCAAAATAAAAGAAATCCCAGTCGTCTTAAAGTCTTCCCCAAGCAGTATCCTGCTACCACACAGAAAAACAAGATTGTAAATCTGAGTGTTCCAGGGAGAGATTTACTCTAAAGAAGGAGAATGTATAAAGAGAGAGACTGAAGTAATCTTCAGAATTGGTTCTTATTTATTTGTGTTTTTTCTAGCAGAATGAAGGACAGGACTTGCTGCTGACTTTAACCATGTAGGTCTCTGACCTCAGCTATTCTCCTGGGCTCCTTCTGCAGTCAAAGGGATGAGAGGCAGACAGCCACCAAGAGAGAGTGATGCGTCGTGGCTTCCCTAGTTATCAGTTTTAGGCAAACTCTTTGCAAATGCTTCTTTCTCCACATTGACTTGGGAGGGAGTTGGATGCAAAATTTAAATTGGATGATGAGGTTTTGGAGCGCTAATGCTGGGAGATGAATTCGAGCTCTGGTTTCTGGTCTGTACAAGTCAATTCTAGGTGCTCTCTGCCCTTCTCTGTGAGCATCTTCTTTTCAAAGGTCATGCAAGTGACAGTGTGCATGGTGGTTTGTGATGATGTGGAGTTAAAATAAATACCAGTCACTGTGTTACCATTCCTTCTTAGCTCACACAAATCTTTTGTATTTTAAAAAGCACTTTAATTAACTCACCTGTCCCCTTATCTCCTATCCCGTTTGTACTCACCTGTTTCCCTATCTGTAGTCAATCTGTTTTCATGTGTGTCTACTTATATAATCATTAATCCAATTCCTTTAATTTCAGCTCAAAAAGGAACACAGTTTAACATGTTTCTCATCATGTGTTGTGTTCTGCACCTGGAGCGGTTTGGGGGTATTTTGAGGTTTAGTTTTGGAGGGGTTTGCTTTGTCTGCACTGCAGTTTGCCTCCAGGCATTTACAGTGTCTGATTAAAGCCTTTCCCCTCCTGAAGGACAGCACAAAGCTTTGCAAGAAGGAACAAGTGAGATGCTTTTTCTGGTCGTGGCAGGCTGAGAACAGACCACCGCACTAGAACAAAAGAAAGCAAACCAGAACCAGCAGCTATAATTACACAGTACACAGCTGGGGGTAGGACCCAGCACATCCATGTTTGTACAGTATATGTACAGTTTTTTTAAACTCTTCCAGACTCTTTTGAAAAATGAAGCAATGGGTTAAATTTAGCACAGTCATTGGGAAGCTCACTTCACGTCCTCCAAACTGGGTGCGGGGCCCCACCACCAGCGTGGTGGATGTGCAGCTACAGCTGCCTGGGCTGTCACCTTCAAGACAGGCCAGTCTTAGCAGGTGAAATTCATGCGCCCTGTCATTTGGACAGTGTCCAAATGTGCAGGAGGTAATCAGAGGGCTGTAATTCAGGAGACGCATTCAGGACAGTGACTATGTCTTCATAAATGACTTGGGTGCAGGCCTTGGAGGAATACTAATTAAGTTTGCTGATGACACAGAATTGGGAGGAGCTGTTGACACTTGCGAGGACAGAGAGGCCCTGCAGAGAGATCTAGACAAGTTAGAGAGCTGGGCAATCACCAACCGTAAGAAGTTTAACAAGGGCAAGTGCCGGATTTTGCACCTGGGGCACGGCAACCCCGGGTGTGCAGTCAGACTTGGGAGCGAGAGGCTGGGGAGCAGCTCTGCAGAGGGACCTGGGGGTTCTGCTCAATGGCAAGTTGAACATGAGCCAACAGCGTGCCCTGGCAGCCAAGAGGGCCAACCGTGCCCTGGGGGGCACCGAGCTCTGCATCGCAGCGGGGCAATGCTCTGCACTGGCGTGGCCTCACCTTGAGTGCTGGGTGCTGTACATTAAAGGTATAAAGCTACTGGAGAGTGTCCAGAGAAGGGCCACAAACTTGGTGAAGGGTTTAGAGGGGAAACCGTACGAGGAGCGGCTGAAGTCCCTGGGTTTGTTCAGCTGGAGCAGAGGAGGCCGAGGGCAGCCTCATGGCGCTCTGCAGCTCCCTCCCAAGGGGAGGAGGAGGGGCAGGGCTGGTCTCTGCTCTCTGGTGACCAACGCCAGGGCCCGAGGGAATGGCAGGGGGATGTGCCAGGGGAGGGTGAGGCTGGGCATTAGGGAAAGGTTCTTCCCCCAGAGGGTGGTGGAGCCCTGGCACAGGCTCCCCAGGGAGGCATCGCGGCACCAGCCTGGCGATATTCCAGAAGCCCTTGGACACGGCCCTCAGAGACACGGTGTGAATTTGGGGTGTCCTGTGCAGGGACAGGAGATGGACTTGATGATCCTTGTGTGTCCCTTCCAGCTCAGGGCATTCTGTGATTCTGTAATTCTGTGTCAGAACCCTCCTTGTTGAGACAACAAGCAGTAGTGGATAGCAATAACACAATTCTGTGTGTCTCTTATTTTCCTTCAACATAAAAGCAAAATCCTTCTGCTATCCACAGTTTATCACAGGCAGAATAATTTTCAACACTATCATTATGTTTCTTGTGCTTCTCATCTGGAAGAGCCAACCAATCCTAATATGAGCTGCTGTTGCTCCTACTGGAATGTTCCATTAGAGTAAGATTTCCCATAAAAGGAGGAGCTACAATTAATTGTGATAAATATTTGCGGTTATTTGGTTGGTTTTCTGTTTCATTGATCAATAGGAAATGTATAGAGCATCTTCATACTGCCTCTACTTCTATAATAGTGCATCTTATGTGTTTTTTATAAACTAGATCCAGTTTCCCTCCTCTTTTTTTTTCAAATCCTGTGGCTTAAAAAACACTATCACCAGGAATCCAAACTGGATGAGCACATAAAGGTGGCCAAAGAGAACACACATCTTATGTCATGTCATCTACATGTGGAATCAGACCTGCTTCAGCTGAAGTCTGCATGGGAAACTTCTTTAGTCTCAAAAGGCCCTTGCTTTTCTGTGTTTCTCGCTCCATGCCTAGTGACGAATAAGGGACAGTTGCACAGCTCCCCTTTTATTTCCCTCCTGGGAGAGAAGGGGTGTGGAAATGCACATTGTGCTGCCCACTGCTTTCAAGCTGTCTGTATCCTATACACTTTATCTGTATGTTGGTGGACCATTGTGTCATTGGTGAGTCTTGGGTGCTCCTGGGAGAACCTGAAAGAGCTGCTTGAACAAAAGCTGGCAGGTCTGGCGACTGCCTGATCAAAGGGAGCCACTGGCTCTCATTGGGATACTAGGAGCAAGCCAGGCATTGGCAATGTCACACAACATTATCTTATCCACAGCGTGCTCTTCAATAGGGGGAAAAAACCTGCATTCCAGGGAAGTCCTTCAACCCTAATCGATGTAAATCAAATTTTACTTGGGGACATCTAGTGGAAGAATAATAAACTGCATATGCTGCATAGCCCTTATCTGTGCTACAGCTGTTTGGGAGACTGGAAGGACTCCTGCAAGTACATACAGTTTGTAATGGAAAAATCCCCACTTTCAAAATAATCCCATGAGGAGGAACAGAACGAAACGCAGTGTAATTCTCCCTAATTTAATTTTAAAAGTAATTCTACAAAATCTCTAATTTTTGCTGTTTCCAAACTGGTAAAGATTGAAAAAAAAAAGTAGAAGTTTTGGGAAACCTGTCATTTGGGGGAAAATAATTCTTTTTACAAAACTGGAATAAACTAATTTAAAAATGTAAGGTGGAGAATGTTCTTGGAGTTTTTTTTTTTTCAGCCTCAACTTCAGTGAGACCTCATTTGCAGATTGAAGTGATAATAAATTAAATAAGGGGAATGATGAAATTGTTTTGGAAACAGGAGCCTACTTTTTGGCTCACATTGGTGCAGTATTACTAATAGGGGATGCCTGGCATGCCTAGGTCTCCTTGGAATCACCAGTAATGATGGGAAAGTATAATTTTTTGAGTTGTGTCTTGTGTTGCTGTGCCCAAGTGCTCACAATGGCTGCGAGTCCCAGAGAAACCTGAGAAGTCTGAAGTTCAAGCTGTTCTTTAGCAGCAAATTTGTTCCATTTCCAAATGAGCAAATATATTTCTTGCTCTTTGCCATAGAAGCAAAGTAAGGAGGAATATTTTTACCTGACTAGAGACACTTAAAAGGCAAGAGAAAGGTGGAAGGCAAAGGAATTGTTGAAGCATGGGGTCTGTCACACGCTGCCTGACTTTGCTTCTCCAGCCCACTCGGCCCTGACACAGACAAGGCCATATGGCAAAATTCTTTGCCTGTTTTTAAAAAAAAATGTGCAAACTTCAAATGTTCCATTTCACTGTCACCATCTCTGGGATTGCCATTCTCGGATACCTCTCTTGGGAAGCTTGACTATCTCTGTTAAGGTTAGAGAAGCCCTCAAGGAAGAGAAATACTTTTGTTCTTTTCGTGCTCCTGTGCTTTGATGTAAGCATTTGCTGGGTGTATGTACCAGGTTATCTAACGCCTCCTCAGCCAGTAGCTGAGGTTGTCTGAAGCCTGCCAGAGAAGTTGTTTCCTTGAATAGATGTACTATTTACAACTGAAAAACAGGTGAAATGGGAGCAATTCCTGAGCACGCTCCTTAATGGGACATTAGCAAGTCACTTAACTCGGGCAAATGAATGCCAAAAGCCCTTCTAGCTCCTTGTAGGTGCTTCCAGGGACAAAACGAAGCTAGAGCAGGAGCTGCTGAGGAGGTTGCAGGGAGGCAGAGCTATTCTGTAACCACAGGGAGATCTGAGGACTGGTTAACCAAAGCAGAGTTTAGCAAAGGTCAGAGATCTCAGCTTGTGGATTGCGGATCCAACAATTCTTACATTGGCTCTGAGGTCAGAGTAGTTGATCTAATAATTATTATTTTCCATCTTGAGCTTGTAGGAGGCTGACTCCTTCCAACTTTTATTTTTCTCCGTTTGGCATAATGAGGTGGATAAAAAACATGAATGTTCTCTATCAGAATCCTTTCTTGACACTCTCACATGCTCCTAAGTATGTCATCAGTTGCACTCAGAGTATTAAATCCCTGCTGCCAATACACGAGCAAAGGTTTCGGAAAGAGTTGAATTGGAAAAGAGGTGGGATCAGGCTCGCCCACATAATTTTCTTTTGTGCCAGTGCTAACAGACGTTTCGAGTTAAAGTAAGAAACAGCCAGGAAAAATGTGCAGATGCTTAATTCTCTGCAGGATTTATAATATTATACGGTAAGCGTTTGCACCCTATACAATAAAACCAAGTTGGCTTTACTACATATAAAAGAAACAAAACAAAAATCACCAGTTTGACAGCAATTAGGGTGAATAGACATTTATTTTATCCTTTTACTAGCAGGACCAATTGTGATTTTATGCTCTGAAAAAGCTCATTTTAAAGTTTTATGTCTGAAGTGGCCTTGCCAAATCTAGCTTAATATTGTTACATTAAATGGATGGTAAAATGTGTTCTTAAAACCCTCCATCCTGTAAAGGACCTGGAACCAGGGAACTACTGCTAATGAGAGTCAGGTCCTGAAACGCAGCCCTTATGCATGTTTGCTAGCAACCCAACTGAAGGTGTTTGCCAGTCCCTCCCAGTACGTATCGTCCTCGCTTTTCAGAATACATATACCATCCAAGCTCCTGTTGATTTCCAGCCACCCAGACCACTGGCCAATCCACAGCCACAGCATGAAGCCCAAACTGCCTGGAACTGTGCTGGAACCATGATATCTTCCACATCTTCAGAAGTGGGTCTCTCCCTTCCTATACCCCCAACCCTTCTTTTTCTCAACTCTTCTGGCTTTAAGAAGAAGCCCTGAAAGTATTGATTAGAAACAGCTTCACAAGGGTTAGAGGAATTCTGGTAGCATTTTCTTATTTTCTTCACACACCTAAAACCTTTACCATTGTGTAAGATGTCTCCAAGTATGTAGGAGCTTAAAGTATGTGCTGCTTGGATGACTCCTATGCTTACTGGTGATATTACCCTCACAGAAGCCGATATAATCAGGTGATTCAACCCTCACAGCACCCCTGCTTTACTTGTGCCTCCAAATATTTTATTCCTTTTTGAATGGTGACAAAACATATGAATATTGTGCACCAGCCACTGTTGTTGATATTCACACATGCACATGCAGTTCACTGTGCCACCAGTACAAAGGCAGTACAAGAAGCTGTAGGAAGAGCTGAACTGGAAAGGAAGTGTCATAATTATCCCTGTTCTAAGCACAAGAAACTGAGAGACAGGACCGATTAAGTAACATGGCTTACTCCAGATAAAATGCCCCTCCTTGTGCACAGGGCCCCTCAAACTGGTTAAGCAGTTCTCCAGGTTTGTGTGCTGGGTGCCAATTACCAGTGCTGCCCTAACACCCTGCGAAGTTCAGCAGACTCATGAAGGGTGTGGAAAGCTTCCCATGCACACCCAGCGTGTTCGCTTCCCTCCCCAGATGAGACCAGGAAATAACAATGCATGAAGCTAAGAGGAGATAATTACAGGGTAAAAACTGTCCAGAATGAAGGTTAGCTATTGCCTGAAGGTAACACGTGGATGCTGCAGATACTGAAAGCTGCCACAGAAAAACTTCCAACTGCCCCTGCGCTAATTCCAGTGGAGCAGGTCTCCAGGCAAAGTTCACCATGTTGTTCCTGCACATGAAGCTGGCTCCCTGCAGAACTGCGTCCAGTTCTGGGTATTACTTGTATAAGGCTACTTAACTCACCCAGTTCTCTAGTCGTACTCAGTAAAAGGCTGCAATGTCAGGGTTGTGCAAGGAGGACGAAGCCAAACAAAAGTTATGTAAAACAGGGCCGGAGATGTACTGCTTTCTGTATTAAGTTGTCCAAGAGCCTGCAGCTGAGTGTTACTTTATCAGGAGTAAGCACTGGATTTGGAAACATATCTCACAAATTGATGTTGTGCAGCTGACTAGGTCAGGAACTGATATCAGATGATAATTTCTGTAGTCTGGTTTTGCCAATAATAATAAAGTTATATAAAGAATAATAAAGACATAAATAATAAAGATACGTAATATACTATATACTATAATAAAGGTAGGGCTACAAAAACCCAAAATAGTTTAAATTCTTTGGATTTACCCATCAAACACAGAGATTTTTACCAATATTCCAGCCTACATCCTTCCTTTTCATGAAGGGGCTAATTATCAAGGTGAAAAGGAGGCAGAGGAGGTGTGTATCTCCCTGCAATGGTAGGACTGCTGTGGCATTTTCCTATAGCCATCCCTCTTCCTTCTGCCGCTTGTTGCTAGAGCCACAGTTTGATGAACCTGCCTCCGAGAGATGCTGATCCTAAAAAACAAGCACATCCTTCAAGAGATGCCTGCATGACTGACAATGTAACACACCAATATGTCACTAGTTTCTAAAACAGCTCTGCTGTTTTGCTTAGGAGGCATTATTCAGCAACACGGAAGGTTTAGCATTTTAAAATTCCTTTAATTAGAGTACAAATGGTTATTTCTGACCAGCAATGTCTAGACTTTTCTTTCTTCAGATTCTTGCTGAAAGCTTTTCTAGCTTTCCTAGCTTTCCTAGGGTGGTGATTTCCATTCTCTTTGTTCAATGGCACTTATTAAACAATTCTTTTTGACAGACTTAAATGCAAACAGCAAGACTGCAGTAACTGGGAAATTAAAAATATATTACTAATACAATGCCAAAGGCGCTTTTTATTCCCATGAATGCTCTGACAGCATTTCAATTTAGAATGTAACTGTGCTTTAAACAAATCAAGTTTAATACTGAATTGTATCATAAAATTCTGGTCAGTCATTTAGTGAAAGCTCTTAAATGTATATTTAAATTCAATATTTATAACATTTTTTGTTTAAAAATATTTTTAATATTCCTATTTTGTTTATTGGAAGTTAAAGGCCGTCATTAATGCGGATAGTACCCACGTGTTTCTTAGATGGAATTAAAGCATCCTGTTAGAAAATGGGACTCCTTGTTTGCTTGATGTTGGTTACTCCAGGAGACAGAGAGCTGATGCCGTGCACTGGGGCCCATTCACTGGGTAGAACATTTCTTCCCTGACTGTTTTCTAGAGTATAAGGTGAGCTACATTCCCCCTCACTGCTGAATTTAAGTAGAGCTTGTGCCCAGCAAGCAAATAGGGCAGCCAGCAACAAATTTGCTCTCAAGGCTGCTTCTGGTAGCTGCCTAGGCACAGACCTTGGCCTAAAGAGGCATTCACTTGGTGATGCAGCAAGTCACTCCCCAGGAGACAAAGGACACGCGCTGACGCTGAGACTTTGAAAACTGCAGTGAACTCCGTGAAAATTAAATGGGAATGAAGTGCAGTGCATGGACTGTTTTACAACTCCACCATGGTCAAACTGTAGATTTCCTTACAATTAATCATCTTTTTTCGGTCCATAAGCACGTTTAGCTGTCCCTTTTACCACTGACACGTGTCTTTGTTTTTGAACATAATTTTCTATTTAAAAACTTAGCCATCAGCTTTCCCAGGGGAACGCGGGATGGTTGGGCAAGAGGCAATGGCCTAGGACGGCAATGCCTTTCTGCCAGCGTAGGTGGCAACGCGGGAAGTAGAGCCTTGGGAGACTTGTGCAACGGTTCTGTTCCAGGCAACTCGGCTGGTGCATTGTGGGCATTGGAGCGGGGCCAGTTTTCTAGCCTGCCAACTTCAGGAATAAAATTTCTGACGTGCGGGAAGGAGAAAGCAGCCTGGATAATTCAGTGGTATTTCTAAGGCTAATGAGGGAATCCGCTTTCTGCAGGTACAATTAACAGGAAAGAAAATAAGTATTAGCCAGTCTGCACTGGAATGGCTTTCTTTTTCTCACACCTTTGTGACAATCCTTGAACTAAACACCTGTGTGGTGGTAAGGAGCCAATTTTTAAAGGTCTCTACCCAGAACACTTTTTCTGGAGGGATTGAACGGCACATTTGGGGACTACAGTTATAAGTGGGCACTGAGTTATATCTGATGGCTATTTGCAGATGTTATCAGATTGTGATTTATAAATTGACCTCTCTTAATAGATATGTAAAATAGAGGTTGCATCTAGAAAAATCAACAGTAAGAATGCAAATACAGTTTTTGGCCCATTTTTTAAAATCAAATGTAAAATCTACAGTTTGATTGGGGTAGGAGTGATGATTTCAGTTGAGTGATATTTGTTGCCCAATCCATTTCAAATCAGTTTCAGAAAGTTAAGAAGTCATCTTAGGAATATGCGGGGCTACTTTCTCAGCTCATGAAAGCATAAGCATATGAAGGTAAACATGCTAGAGTGTTTCTAAGTGCAGAGATACCAACATGTGCCAACATACAAAGACCTAGCCCTAAATAAATCTGAAAGCCTAGAATTCAGATGTTCACCCTCTCAGCACAGAATACAGAGCTGAGGGTGAATGTGCTTCTAAATTAGGCCATCTCCAGTAGGTGCCTGAAGTGGTGTGGAATGGATGGGTGCCAGGTATTATTCTGTGCAGACTTGGTGTCACTGGGAGGAGAAGGTACTTCAGGGAGAGCATTAATTTGGGAGGGGCCTAAAATAATTAAATAACTTACTTAATGTCACAGCATTTTAGTTTATACAGGAGGAGAAACTCTGGCAACGTGAGTCAGGCCCTCGTCTAAGAATGACTAATATTATAAACAAATGTTAAGATAGTGGCATTAAACTCACTTTTCTAACTGCAGTTCTTAAAGGTCATAAAACCGATTCAGTTTTCCAGTTTCAGCTTTTCCCATCTACTTTGCTGAATAGTAATCAGGTCATTGGGCCATTTCCCTTGGAGACTGACCAATTCGTCCTCAGCTTTATTCTAAATATAGAAGTCCTTTTTTTAGCATTGTTAGTTTTCCCACTTTTTTTCACTTTACTCCTTTAAAGTGAATTTAGTGCAGCAGAAAGGTGCCAGATCGACATCACTGGAAAATGACGTTCCAGGGCTGCTGTTTATCCACAGAGAGCAGCCTGTGTTTATCCACAGCATATTGGCAGTGCAAGCTAACTTTTGCACCACTCCACCAATGTGCCTTAACCTTGACCTGTGGAAACTAGGCTAGTCTTAGTTCTTATGCCTTGCTGTCCAAAACCACTCTGTGTAGGCAGCCAACAAGATTACCAAATCCTCTTGTCCCGGTTGCTTTGGAACTCAGACAGCAGTCAACAAAGACTGGACTTGCAGTTTTAATGGCATCAGTAACATCCTTCTGCGCCACGTTCTTACACAGAAAGACTGGGATTAAGCTTGTCTACTTGCAGCTGCCTAAAGATGAAGCATCTAGTCCAAGCTGGTGTCTCTAGACATGCTCTATAATTACATGAAAAGAGGAAAGGAGCTATGCTAAGAAACCCTATGTGAGGGAGGTGGCACAACTCCATTTCTAGCATGGCTTTTCTCTCTACTGTTGACTTTGAAGTGGGCTGGAGAAATAGCTTAAACTAGACAGGTGACTTACAGTTGCGTAGAGTTTAGTGAGTTGAATCCCACCCAAAGTGATTGGAGGAGAAACAACATATTGAATAGCCTTGTTCTTCTGCTATGTCAATTGCTATATATTTTCTTAGGCCCCAGTCCTACAACTAGATTCCTGAAGACTCAAGCTTCTGCTGCAGCCGATACCATTCACAGAGCAGAGCCTTATATTGCAGACCCTCCAGGGTGCTGTCTGCAGTCAGCTTCACAGAAGTGAAGGTCTTTTGATACCTTGACATATACAGGTTTGCACAACACCCAAAACAATGGAGGAAATGTGGTCCTGTTGGGAGCCTCTGGTTATGATTGAAACATCAGTTTCTAAGTAAATAGTACTTGAATTAAATTTTAATAACTTTGCACTGCTGTTTATTGTGTCACTGAGAAGTATTATATGTGGTATAATCGCTACAATTTGCTCCAGTAATTGCAACTTCATGTTTTGCAAAATGCACAATGCTTTTCACTTTCGATCCATGAAAAAAATTGCAGATCAACCCTGACAGCTCCCAACTTTTCCTTTTTCCCCAGTGTGCTTTCATGTCTTTTGATGATTCTTGGCTTTTTACTTTGGAAGCTGCAGGACTGTTTGCAGGCCACGGGGTGTACATATTAAAAGCTAGCAGAGCAAGATGTCCCCAAATATATTTCTACTCATGATGTTCTGCAAATGATATTCCATTGTAGCAGCCCTCCACTTCAAGGAAATAAAACTGTCTTCATGCTCTAATGCTCTTTATATTCTGAATTTTATAAATGGTACAGCTTGGTTTAAATGGTACAGATGCTCCACAGTACAGCGGACTTCAAGTGCAACACTATATGTTACACTTTCTCTTACAGTTTAGTCTTTGTTGTTCAATCTAATGTATGTTCTGGCAGAGGGGAGGCTTAAAGGACTGCAGTGAGTTACCTGTTTGGCACAGTTTGGTCAGTTGGCTTACTGGGAAATTCAGTGCTTCAGGAAATACTTTCTCCTCATTTTTTGAAGTCAATAGAAGATGAAGGTGCTCAGCAATAAGGAAACCTGCAAGTCTACCAACATCAGTGGTACAGCTGCAGGAAGAGTCCCTGTGCAAATACACTCAAAAAAATTTTACAGTTATGACTGGAGACACTTAATACAAATTTGGCTTGAAAACAGATACAGCAGACTAACAGAATTCTGGTTGGTGGAGGACATTTATGGGCAATGATTACTTCAGTCTGGCAGATAATTGCAATTTTGATCCAAAGTATGATTTGCCTGCACCACTTTTTCTTTTATCCACTGGCTACAGCTCTACTCACCTGAGCACAACCAATTTGTCTAAGACAGCAGGAACTTAAGCTCCCTACAAAGCCCATCTGGAGAGGACCTACAATGTCATCAATCACATGCTGTGTCCATGCAGCAGAGGGTATACACAGAGATGTGTCTGACACAAAGATCTGGATCATGTCTGCGCTCCGTGTGCAAACACTAGAAAATACAGCCATATTGGTCCCAAACGTACTGGCCTGGGACGCTGGCCCTGAGGATACTCCTGTTACATGGATTAATACTGCCATGAGTCCACTCTCCAGTTCGCTGTCTAGTTTCTTGACACCCACAGAAACTATGGTTGTCAGTGATTTCCCATGCCCTTCTTGTGGGAACAGTTTTGAGTTTTGCCAGCAAAGAACAGAACAAATTTGGTTTGATTTTAGTTTGGTTATTTTTATCAGAAACTGTTTTAGAAAGTGGTTAGATTAGGGAAGTAGTTTTAAGAAGCCTTTGAACCTCTAAATATTATGGTGTATCACAGTCTCCATTCAGTTCTTTCCTCTGCTGAAGGTTCTCTGTGATACCTGGATGAATCAAATAGATGAGTCTCATCATAGCTAACTTCTGTCATCCAAGCGGACACCCAGGTGAGTCCCCATGGACTCCTGACATGCCACTGGGACAACTACCTACTTGCAGAGAGGGATTTAGTCCACTTAATTCTTCCTCACCACTGAGGCATTGGGTTCCCATGGAGAAATAACAGTGATTTCTGCCTTCAGCCCTTGGGCCCTTGTCCATTCAGAAACCACATCAGGCTCCACATCTCTGCAGAGTGCTCAGTGTGAAGAACATGCTAGTATTCAGCATGTACCATCCCGAGGTCCCAACAAACAGTAAAACCAAAACAACACAGAAAACAACACAGGAAATGTTTCTACTCGGTTCTGTAACCTGTGAGAAGAAGGAGAAAAGACTTTTTTAAAGTATGTTTTACAATTTATTGTCTCAAAACAAACCCAGCTCGTGGGTCTGCCTTCAGATAGACAGCTATTTGTCACTCTATTATTGTTTTACAGTGTCAGTTCCAGACACTTAAGTATTGTTGGAATGCAGTAGGGGGGAAAAAAATCATGTTTTAAATCTCCGATGGGGTAATAAACTGCAGCCAGGAGCTAATTGTCCTGAAACTTGATCCTCTACAATATGTTATTGCTGTAATGGGACTACCCAACTCTACTGCACTGGGGTTTGTTTCACCATTAGTTAGGTAGTACATACACATTCAAAAAAAAACCCAGATCACAGGTTTGCTCCCAGCTGTAGACTTAAGCACAATTCTCAAAGCTATCGATGCATTTTGTACATTAAGCTAGTAAGGGAGGGTATTAATCCTCATCAAGTTTAATGGCTCACTGTGGATTTGCTTCCTACCAACTTTCCTCCACCCAAGAAGTCCTGAGAATGCTGTACCCTCCTGTCAGGAAAAAATGAATCATTACCCAGACTCTGGAAGGCCAGAGGTGAATTGGAAGCCGCACTATGGAACACTCACACTACAGTATTATTATTTTCTTTTTACACTAGCATTAAATAATATTTGAGCTCAGGGTGGTCAGCCCAATGGGTGGTTTAACATGCTGAATGCAACCAAAGAAAGAACACATCCATCATGTACTCATTTTAGTTTTTGTTCAACAATCTTTTTTGGTTTGGTCTGGTTTGTCCCAAACTAGGTATTAGCCAACCAGATCTTAAAATGCAAAGTCCAACTTCTAAATGTTAACATCCAGTTTGGATGGAATTTTGACTGGAAAATCTTTTGAAGATGCAAAAGAATGTAGTGTTCTTTCTCAGTGTTTTTCTCATCTGTGTTCTGGGTAAGGCCAATTAATAGATGTGCCTAGTTACAATTGGAAAAGCTATTCTAAGGATACTTTAGCCAAGTAGAATAAGATTTATTGAAGCTGGTGGAATTTTGGGTCACATTTTAATGGAAATTCACTGAATTTTTATTTTCATAATTTTCCAGCTGTAAAATTTAGTGTGAGAATCTGTTCCCGTAAGATTTCCACCCAGTCCTGGGCTCACAGAATCACAGAATATCCTACATTGGAAGGGACCCGTGAGGATCATCAGGGGTCACTGAGGATCATCATACTTCCTTAGCTGGAAGCAGTGAAGCAACACACCAGTTAGCTGTGTGCAGAGATTGCTGGAGATGTATGCTTCAAAGGGGTGGAGATAAATTTAGATGCATCAGAAGGAAAAATGGCATGAAGTCCAAACACAGTATAAACTGCTGTTTTGCCTCAGTTGCCTTCCACTTTTCCTTTCTGATAGTGTCTTTGTATATGTGAGATTTTTAAAGTCACTCTTCCCATTTGAAGAGTGGTGCAGTGATTCTTGATATGCTTTTGAATCTGAATTGTTACGCATTGTCCCTCGTGGACAGAGGTCAGTTGCATGCTTCTGTAATTCTCCAGCAAAGCTACTCAGATTTATAACAATTGGTATGCTTTTGCTATTTTATTTTAGCTGTGTTTCACATGCAACAATCTCATTCTGAAAGTGGATACTAGGTATAACTTAGGTTTGGCAGAGTATGTCTCTGTGTCTGTAGGAGATGCTGACTCTGAAATGAAGCTAAGAGGACTGTTTGTTGATGTTGGTACCGACGGGGGAAAAAAAGATTTTCTCCCTAAAGCTGAGAAATTTGTTATTGTTGTATAAGACTCAGGTAAGTAAGTGTCCCATGAACGCCATGCTGCCATACAGGTAGATAACAAAGACAGTTGCTTCTTTACTCAAGTGAGGATCTGACAAGTAGTCAAAATAATTGAAGAGGGTGTGATACTTAATATGAGAGTTAAGAGCTTGGCACTCTCAGGACCCAGCCATGCAGGGAGCACATGTGAAGTGAGGAAGTGCTTTACACAATCATTTGTCAGACCATAACTGCTCATTAAACAATGGTCAGTCTCTCCTTCAAAGTAAATTCCCTCCCTCCTGCCTAAGGAGAGCTGAGATGTACAGGTATATATACCCATAAACTCCTATGGTTTAGTCACAGCAATTAGAAACTAATTACACTAAAACACTTAATCCCAATACAGAGGGGGGAAAAAACCTGTTGAAATTTGGAGTTGTTAATCCATCATCCTAAGTGAGCAAGTGCCAAAGTGAAGGAACAGAGCTGAAGCCAAACCAGCTCGAGGAGGTTTTTCTGTTTACTCTTTCTTTAACCATGAAAGTGCATGTTTTGTCACAGAGGATCTTACTGTGTTTATGTTTATTCTGGGCTTTCCAAGGGCATTTCAGAATGCAATAGTTAGATTTTATTCTCAGTCCTCTCTGTGCATCTTAATTCAGTTCAGCCAAAGCAACAATTAAAGTTAAACACAGCTTCGGTGTAACTAATAAGAAAAACTCATACTAATAATAAAGGGAACCTTTCACTGGTGGATACTTCCAAAAGAGATGCTGTAGTTTATTAGAGTTGATTTAGTTACTGTGCACTATCTTTTCAGATGTTCTGTGACAAACAGTACATCTCTACTTCATTCTGCAGTGCCTCCTGTTGAACAATGCTGACAATCATGAATTCATACAAAGCGCAAAGCACGCCTGACAATTCCTCTTTGAGTAATAGCTCAACAGCAACAGTATATGGCTATTAGTGAGGCCAGAAAGCAAATGTGATTGTCCCTTAGCAGTCGTGCAGCATGGGCAGCAGCAGAACAGTCTATGAAACGTGCTCCTTTTACACTATTACCCACAGAGCTGACGTCTGGGTTACCACACATATATCTCAGTTACCTGCCATGTATGTAAAAACAACTGGTCCAAGTGCTCCCAGTGATTTGCCATTCAGTTTTATACATGTATGATTGAAGGGGTTGTAAAATTGCTTCTTCATATTGTGATAGAACAGGAACTTTCTAAGCAAATCAGAATTTTTTTCCAGTTCTGTGTAGAGCTGACGAAAATCAGGAACTTCCATTCTATGAGAAATTCCCCTTGATAAAATCTAGCTTGATTTTTCCTTCTGAGATATGTCCTTGTATTATACAGTAAAAGCTGGTGAGGAGAAAGCAAAATGTTCTTGCTTCTAGAAACCAGAAATTTTGATAATTTTTGACAAAAGTCAGAAAAATTGATACATATCTTCAAAACATTTGGATTTCACAGTAGAAAGCTGTTGCACTGGAAAAATATCGATCAGCTCTGCTTGAAAGATCATGTTGCATTTGTGGAGGAAAAGTTAGGGAGAGGCCTTTGGGTGATTCACGTTCCACCTGTTTCTCCCCTGACTTTGAGATGGGCCAAAATAAGCTTCAAGGTCACAATCACATTTTGGGCTGAGTAGTTTGGCAGGTAAAGCATATTCCACAGTCATCAGGGGTACACACAGCTGAGTCGAAGTGGAGCCCACGTTCAGCTCTGCACAAGAGAGGTTGATTGTTTTGGCCTCTTTCCTTTGCTCTAGGGTAAAATAGAGGCACCCTTCTTGGGATATTATTGGTGCGAAATCGTAAGTTACAGTTTTATTACCAGTTGCTGTGTGCGTGTGTGAGGGAGAAAGAGGAGGAGGTGGTGGGTATAGGAGAATATAACCACTCTTTTGTAACTATGAATCCATTCTTTTTTTTCTTCCTTTGCAAAACACAGGTTTAATTTTAGGGAGAGAAAAATAGAATCTGCTTTTCCAAATAGTGTCAAACAGACGTATTGTGACAGTCATTCGTTTTTAAGTGTGCTTTTCTTCAACCTTGTTGAATTCTTCAGTTTGCATTGCTGAAATTTTTTTTAAAAAATTAGGTGGGCTACATGGATTTCTTTTCTCTTCTTGTAATGCCCACATGGCATCCTACAAAAAGTTTCAATGGTACGTTGCAGTTTTAACATGCAGCTTCTTCAAACACTGTGTAAAGCCTCAATGTCAGTGGATCAGCCGAACAACATGAAATCCTTGATATCACAGAGAAAATCTGAGTTACTGGCACTTATCATGGAGCCCAATGCTGTATGAGACTTCTGTCCAGCTAAGTGAAGGCGGCCACAAGCAGAAATGATACCCAACGTGAAAGGGTAGTGGGGGAACAGAATTAGAGATGATTATCCCAACCACAAAGAAGAGTGTTATGAGTCCCATAAACAGGCCATGAATAACTGACTTAACAGTAAAATTTTTGGAGAGGAGAATGACAGAATTTACAGTCTCCTTCATCCACGTTTGCTATCATATTCAGTGCAGTTTAATGGTGCAATGGTCAGTCACAATGGTGGTGTGACTGAAGGATCTGTGATGGCCCATCTTTCCTGGTCACCTATCTGGAGAGTTTTGTCGATGACAAAGATACTCAGAAATTTAATAAAAGCACTTCTACCTTTTGGGCAATGTTAGACTCGGAGAAGGACAGAATGAGGAGCTTTCCCATGTGGTCCCTGAAAACACTGGCAAATTATTTTAGCCCACCTCACATATTGATCTGGAGCAACCATGTCTTCCATATAAAACATCTCCCTGCATTTCATTACTACAGATTTCAAGGACCCACAATCTGCGTTGAGTTGTAAAGTTCTGATCAATGACTTGGTTTGCTTCCAAAAAACAGGCTGAGAAATTTGGATCTGGAATCAAACTTGTTGGGGGAAATATTTTTTCCCCCATTAACTCCAGGAAGTTTTCATTTATTGTTTTGCATAAGGTACAGATTTATTGACTTTTCCCAATGTCAGAAGCCTCAGCTGAGATATTTAATAGGGTCCAAACTGATAGGTTTTCAGCAACTGCAAGATTTTTGTGTTCAGTTCAGCAGAATTGGGACAAAGTATTCTTTGGGGCAATATCATGAAGAGTTTGTCGCCATGCCTCTCTCCTTAGCTGTGACTGCGGGAGCATTTAGCTCTATCGTGATATGTGCTTTTTCTGCAGTTTGTACCTCAGCCATCTCCATTCTTCTAACAAACTGTGGCTGATCATCTGCATTTACAGTCGGTGGGAGTCAAGTCCATCAAGACATGTCTTCTCCCACTGTTTCAAGGAGTGATTTTCCAGTCATATTTTAGTTCACATTCAAAAGGGATCTAACCACCGTGTATATATTGTTCAAGCACATTTGGCAAGATATGAGCTCACCTTAAGCACCACGGAGGGGGCAGGGGGATGGTCTTTTTTCGCTCTTGCATGTTCCTGGTCCTCCAGTTGTCTTAATTCTACCAGGGATGGTGTTCAGAAGCAAGAGGCAGGGGTGGCTAATGACCTCCAGCAGAGCATACCTTGTGACGATTTCTATTGGGTGACTTCTTTGCTCTTTGAAGAGATACTCTATAAAAGTTATAAATTTAGCAAACGTTAAAGTTACCTTGTTGTTTTGGGTTTTTTTTTTAATGATTGTTACAGTATTTTGTAACTTCTGTTCCCCTCTGGCTGGGATTCGAGAAACCTCTCCCTCCCACCCCCTCCCCAACTCCTTGACAGCAATCGCTAGTTGTAAAATAATAGACCATCAGCCAGCAATAATTTGCAATCCAAACAGACTTGACGCTCTCTGACATTTATTGAAACCTCAGACCCTGTTCGCTGGTTTCAGTTTTCCTCCCTTTGCTCTGTTTTTACAGACAGACAAGTGCTTAGATTTGGGTTTAATAATGAGGAGAAATTTCGTCTTGGCCCAGCTTTGCTTGTGTTGGCTGCAGCGGGGGCTTGCAGCAGACGGGCGGTTGGAGTTAATTACACTAAATGGTGAGAACATTATTTGACCCCACTGGTTCGGCACCAGATGTTGTACGTTGCCTCTGAGAAACCAGCACAGACGTAACGCTTTCAAGGCTGGATGGGGAAGGATAACATACTTGGAGCTTAGTCACTTTTTTTGCAGCATTAACTATCCCAGGATAAGCCCGTGACAAACAAAGCACTGCGCCTTATTAGGTACAGATGACAACATTCAGCTTTAGCCGCTTGGGGCAAATTAGGATATCATTGTATTTTTGGAATTGAATGCATCAAAAGCCCCCCAAAAATCATTTTGCTAAATGTACAGTTAACATTCTGCCAGCACAAGGTATCAACTTTGGTAAATCCTTCCTGGAAAGTGAACTTTACATTTATGGGCCAGACATGATGGAATTTAATGTTTGAAAATGATTAAAGGATTTTGTTCTTTCCTAGTAACAACTGCATTTATCAAGGTGGCAGACATGGTGGCCTTAGAAAGAGCTGAAATGTAACTGAACTGCTGAGCTTACACTGGCTTGGGTCTGGGAATCCCTCTGGTCTTTAAGCATTAGGGTTGGGGAATTACATTTGTAGATATGGGAGGCAGGGAGTATAAAGTGTTTATTGACCCCAGTCTGTGTTAATAAAGCATTAGAAGTATTACCTGCCTGGGGATTGTCGGGGCAAAGCAAAGTTGTACTGACCTTCATGGAAAACTGAAACTCCTCTTAGTCTTTGAATAAACTGTTTGGACTGTGGAAACGACAACACCTCTGCGGACTTATATATTACAGGAAAGCAAGCTAAAAAGCATTCATACCACAAAAAAAATGTATTCCCATTGCCTTTACTTGCTTGCATGGTATTGATAAGGTTTTTAACTACACAGTTTGTAGACAAATTTGAGTTATGTCTCATTTTCCAACAGGTGACACACTTTACTAAAGAGTAACCCCCCTTCACCACCTTTCCAGCTGCGGGCGAGGCTGCGCTGGATGCAGGGCTAGTCGATTCACACACCTTCCAGGTTCAGTTCTGAGCAGTATTTCCTTACCTATTTTAGGGGAGATATTCTCTACTGGAACAAAGCCATTGACTGAAGACAGTAGAATTCAGAATCATCCGATTGTTTTAGTAGTTTGAGGTCTCTAGTATTTTTTTTAAAACATCACCATTTGCCTGTAGCATTATTTCAGGAGCTTAAGCATTAAAAATTCTTGGTTCAGCCTTGCGGTTCCTTCCTCATTCTCCCACAGAGGGACTGCAAGGGATGCGCTCCCAAAGACCAGACTACGTGACAAAGTGATTCAAGTACTGCATTACTACATCTAGATGAAACACTGTAAATTAGATCACTCAGAAGATTCTGTTAGGACTCTTTCTTTTTCCTGTTTCACTTTGAGTTTGGCTGCCTTTCAGTGCCTTTCTCCCAACACACACGTGCAGCAGAAAGGTGCTGTTGATGTACCACAAAACCCAACACAGAATGCTGCGATTTGACTATTTCAAATGATTCAGTGAGATATTCTCAACCATCTTGATCTATCAAAGTCCTACAGATATGTCTTTTCATTAAAAAATTAAGAACAAGTCCTCTGGAATAAGTGGAGCTATTTTGTAATTACCGCAGTACAAGTCTGAACAAAACATCCTCTCTGGTTTTTGCTGTGTAAAAGCAATACCACCTCCATTCAACAGAGAGCTGCCTCCTGTGCTGGTGAACTCCATACAGTGCATCACTTCGGGATCCTTCTGCCTGGGCTGTGCTTTAGGGCACAGCTCCTCTGACCAAAGGCTATAAATTATGCTAATATACCAAGGTTGAGGACACGGTAAATAGCAAGGAAGTGGCAGTGATAGAAGGCTCAGTTCTGCAGCTCTGGGCTGCAGTGAGCACCCTCCCTCCTTTTTTCACTTAACCCTCTACAGTAGGTGCAGGTGCACACAAGCATGATACCAGGGCCAGACCTTCCCTTCTGACGCTGACTTTAACTGTCAGAAGTAGGATTCTGTACCCATCTGCTTGGACCAGCATTGGTAGAACAGAGAGATATTACTTGGGGCTTTCTCAGGTGTATCTGATCAGCAGAGGAGGGTCTAAGTGCTGTCAGGCAGGCACAGATTATTCCAGCTTTTTTTCCTTTTTTTCCCTCTTTGGGCACTAAATGGGTAACTTTGGATGAACTTATACGATTTGCTGTATATATTTTATGCAAAATTGTATGCCTAACATGTCCACCATTAGAGTTCTTTATTAAGCTTAAGAGCCACAACAGTCTTTTCTTGGACAGGGAAAGACTGGTTTTGGTGCACTGGGTTTTTCTAAGAGAGATTTTGGTTCACTTGCAGCCTGCAACATTGTCTATAATTTACTGTGAACTATGAGAGACATTAGCTGAAATTTTCAGGAGCAGATTAGGTTGAAACAATTTATGACAGCATTTAGAAACATTAGACTTAAGACTGCATGCCAGAGCATGACAAAATAGCAGGTAATAACAGATCTCATTAGAACTGTTTATTTAAATTGAACATTATCCTGTCAGGGATGTTTTCACTGCTGTATAGGTCTTATTTTCATCCAGATTAACTTCTACCAAATACAAGCACCCAGAGATGTCTTCCTAGGAACTGCTCAGCATATGTATTCATTCCAATGTGCTCACATAGTTTTATGTTTTCTTATGTTATTTTTTAATTTGAAGGAAAGTGCTACTTTCTATTCTTCTTTGTTCACCATCTCCATATTTAATTATCTTTATGTATCAAAATGCAATTAGATTTTCAATAGGTTCTAAGTGATTTGTTCTCCAATATCCTATTTCAAAATCACTGATAAATCCAGAAACACTTTAAACACCTCAGTGCCATATAAAGGTGCTTAACTG
Organism: Phalacrocorax carbo; assembly: GCF_963921805.1. NCBI lineage: Eukaryota > Metazoa > Chordata > Aves > Suliformes > Phalacrocoracidae > Phalacrocorax > Phalacrocorax carbo. Next base: position 7,785,041 of record NC_087528.1, read on the forward strand.
ACTTTTTGGCTCTTGGCCATTACCACCTTGAAGCTGGTGTCTTACATATCAATGGATGTTACACTGCTAAGCATCTGACTGCTGGCAAGGAAGGATTCGGGAAGTTGAGCTCTTCAGCGATTCAGAAAACATTGTGCCATAGAAGTCTTGGCTCGTAGGGTTCAACTGCACATTCAGAAGGGTTCTGCAAAGTATAGATAGAACCCTAAACCCAGATCAGAAGGCTTAGCTCACCCTTCCTGAACAAAAAATGCTGCCTAACATTTAAACGTTTGCTTTTCTTTTTCTTGGACCATAGTCCTTCTTTCTCTTAGTCTTCACCTTCTTTCTAGTATTTACTCTTTGTACTTTGATTACAAAATATATGTACAGAAATTATCCAGACCTAATCTCCTCTCCAGATCATCTAGTCTATGCTTCCTAACCTTAAATATTCCTTCAAATATGCATGTATTCTTTTAGCTTGTCAGATCTTCAATAATACAGGTATATCAGCTGTCAACCATTGTACTGAACGTGAAGATCTTCTGTGAGTCAAACATTTAGATAACCAGCGTATTGCTGGGTTGTTTTTACCACACAGAGACATCCTGGCTGTGTCTGGACCTGTTGCATGGTTTATCCACAATAACCAGGCCAACTGTCTCCAGACAACAGCTTTCTGCTGTATTTTCTTAAATAACAACCAGGTTGTAGCATCGTACTTAGATGTACAAAATTTAGACATGACTATGACAAACGCAAAAACAAATTCCTATAACAACCCAAACAACAGAACCTTAGAAAAACACAGTTTCACGTAGGCAATTGAGCTACATGTGACAGAAATTCTGTGCTGGCCATACCTCCAGCAGACATTAACTGTATAGCTCTTAAAAAAAACAGTGGAATGATGTCACTGTTGCTCAGCTACAGTCTGGGCAATTGTTTGGGTTTTGCAACTGTGGATATGAAAAGTACGTTTCATGAGTAGGGTCAAAATAATGTTAAAATCACTTTCTATCTTTTATTTCAACAGATCAAACTGTTTCCTTATATGTTAGTTATAAGAATTTGAAAATATTCAGTCCTACAATAGCTTCTTCAGAGTTTTTAAAAGGATGTTCAGGGGCACAGAAAATGGCTGTTTGGGAAGGCAACACTGGAGGAACCAACATACTTTCCTGGAGGTTGTTCAACCCTAAGTATCTCCAGGTAAATAAAGAAAATATGTTATCTAAAACATGTTGCTAGAGAAGGGGCTATTCTACCAGTTTAAGAGAGGCTCCCTGATGTCCCACTACTTTTGATTTTCATTTGCACACCTCTGTGACTTTGATGAAAAGCAGTAAAATCATATTAACTTCAGTGGAGCCGTTTTAATAGGGGCTTTAATATTCACTTCACATACTTCACATCCTTACCCTCAAAGCTCCAGTAAAACATATTTTAGCCTATCAGGGTTAAAAAATGTCCTTCTGCCAGAAACCCATCAAATCCATTTACTAATGATGTATATTCAAGACAATATAATGTTTTTGATTCATGTTTTTTGGAAAGCATTTTGAGTTGACTTCCCTGTAAATCTTGCCACTTTATTAATCCCTGTTGAGCAGCTGGCAGACAGCTCTCTGCTTTATTTGGCTGATGGCACTGGTTTTGAGATAATGCCTGGCCCTGCCACTTTCATTAGGGCAATAAGGAATTTGAAAAATGTCTTTCAACAGCAGGTGAAATGTCTGAATAGGCTCACCTGTTAGGGTCTTCAGGATCAGTCAACAGCAATGACCATGGTGGCATTAATTACTGAAGTTGTGGGGATGAAGCACACCTTTTGCTTCTCACTGAATGCACCAGACCTTTTCAAGGGAAGGTCTTTCAGAACAGAATTTCAGGTGTTCTGCAAAAATTCTCTTTCTGATGGATCTTTATTTTCCCTGGGGTCAACTTCATGGTCATCAACACAAAAAACATAGTTTGTATGGGGAAGAACTTCTCCTGTGTTAAGACAAATGCACAATGTTACACAGGAAACCCTTTCACCAAAAATGCTATTCAACCTCATTCTTCTATCACTGAGCTAGGTAATGTCTAGATTCTCCTATTACTAGCCATGTTCTGGTCTCTTTTTGATTGCGCTGGTTGAATAATGTATATGCTGGTCATTTTTCATTACTTCTCTAGTTTGCCCCAGTTTATGAGCTTTTCATCTCTGTTAATATCTTGTTCACAGATTCACATACACAGAGAAGAATCTGGATTACTAGATGTAAGTGAGCATGAAGATAACTAGATGGACTTGAAATTAAAGAAATTCAGAGGAATTTTTAAATCTTTTAAGAGTAGGCAAACAGCCTCCAACACAGTTTATTAAGAGAAGCACTGCACTTCACTGCTAAAATCTTTAAAACATTCCTGCTTATGTTTCTAAATGATATTAACTTCAAGCCACTGAGCTCAGTTGTGTCGCTTTTAGGTAATAGAGAAGAAAATTTTCCTTGCTTCAGGAAACACAGGGTATAATTCTGTGGCTGATGTTGTGGTAGTGTTCAGACTGATTTTTCCTTTTTGGCTAAGCTCTGTGAAATTGTAGTGTATTTTAAATTTGAATTCTCAAGCACCTGAAGGAAACAAGCCCATTAGGGACATGTGTAGATACAGTAAGTGTAGCTCTTTAGCTTCCTGGACAGTAGCAGGAAAGACTCTCCATGCTTTCCTAACAGACATCCTTCACCTTGATGTATGGGATTAAGTTTACCAGAGCCCTTCGTTCCTGCCGTCTTTGCTGAGCCAGCTAACCAGATGCCGTTAGTGCTAGTTGTTGTGGTGGGTGATCTACATTTTAAACTAAACAGAATTAATTCTGTGGTCTTGGTGGGAAGCTCACCCCCAGCATTTTTGTGAAGTTCTCATATTGCAAACAGCAAAAAAATGCAGTGGATTTCATCCCAGAATGGTAGCGGGCATCAGACATCTCTGCTGGCCCTGCCCCCACTGAAGGCAGGGATATTGTTTCACTGAGGACAGCGTGGTACCTCCTGACATAAAGCAAATACTTAGAGATACTGTCACCTCATAAATTTGCAGTCTTTGGAGCATATGTGCTGATTTATAATAAATGGCTTTTCCTCCCATTCCCCCACTTGAATCCAAATCATTGCTAACTCCTCAAATGATGATGAGTTGTCTTCTCTGATGTGGTAGGCTCCAAGTGCTGGTGGAGCAGACCATGGCAATCCACAGCTCTGGTTAGATCAACAGAGTGCCACTGCACATGCTTGCCAAGGTCTGAAACAGGGTATGAGAAGTGCACATGAAAAGGAAACATTGGCTTTATGGTGCTGCTTTAATCCAGAGCTGTGCAGTGGAAAATACCACACCAGCAAAGTCAGATTGTGGTTTTTCTTTCTGGCTAAGACAAATCTTTCTTTTTGGTTTCTGCCGTATCTTGCCTAGGGAGAAGGGGGAAGCATCTGTGTTATTGCTTGCTAAACAACTCAAGTGCACGCAGCCAAGCCACAGGAGCAAATTTTAAACGGGAGAAAATTCACAAAGGTATTCAGGCTCCACTTCATGCGGCAGCATGTCTCCCCACCTCCTTTCACCCACCCCGGCTGTCCTTCACATACAGACAAAACCACTTGCTGTTTTTCTGATTCTACTGCAAATTTCAAGGTGCTATTCACCTTATTGAAATTTATTCACAAAATCTCTTCATACCATCTCTTCATACCAGTCTGTGCCAATGTGCTGCCTTCCCAGTCTGGATAAAAAGAGAATTCATGTGTCAGTCCTGTCAGGTGAACGCTAGGGCTGACTCACGGTCCTTCACAGGATTGCACGGGGCTGTCTGAAAAGCAGGGGCATTTATCTATTTATTGGATTTTATTTGTTAAGTTAGCCAGCCTCAGAGCCAGAGGGTGGAAAAACTGGCATGGGAATGAATCATGTGAAGCAAGGTAGAAAGGATTGTACTCCCTTTAAAAAGCAGAAGTCAGTTGTAAATGTTTTGAAAACTGGTATAACTGAAATTGAATGAATTTGCAAAATAACAAAAAAAAAATTATAAAAAGCAGCTTTTCCCTGCAGTCTTTCATTTTATGCTGTGCATTGTTCAGCAGTCATAGTACCTACAGTACCTAGTACTAAGGACCTAGTGTATTCAAGCTGCCTGATATGAACTTCGGTGAAACTTTTACAGAAATAACTTTAATATAAACCACTAAATAACAGTCCTCCCATAGCTTTAGCTAAAGAAATAAGACAACTCAGTGTAGAATACGGAAGGTTCAAATCTGCTGTTGACAGAAACATCTCAGTTACATCAGCTGGCAGAAGATGTTCTCCAAAGTGAAGGTCTACAGAATTCTTTCATTACACAGTGATCTCTGTGCATCAAAGTGAGGAGAGGGCTCTTTGAGCATTTTCATCAAGTAATGAGGAACTTCAGCTCAATTCTTTCTCTGTAACAGTACAGTCTGACAGTCAATGCAATTCTCTAAAGCAGCCTGTGGTTTCATTTGGTCATAGCTACAGCTGGGGCTGGACCCTCCCAAGTGAAGAAGTTGCCAGTTGGCTAAAATTCTTTATAAGACCATCTCAGATGTTAGCTCCGCTTTTAATTAATCAGTATTGCTGTTGCAGCAGGCAGAAAAAGTACCTGGAATAAAACTGCCCAGTTTTCATCTGGTTTGTTTCCTTCTCTTTGCCCACAAAGATGTCCTTTAGCCAAAACGCACCACTTGGTTGTATTAATTAGCTAGAACATCTGTGTATTTATCCAGATTTCTCAATACAGGACATCTCCTTCTACCTATTATTTTATGCTGCCAAAATTCAAGCAGAAGAAAGGGGTTAGAATTAATTATATTTTTTGGCCAGGAGAATTAGCCACAGATGTTGGATTATTATTATTGTACTGTATTTGGGAATGACAAAAGGAATGTGTGGAGACTGATGGGATCTGTGAAAAGAAACAGGATGTTTAAATCATAAATGAACTTTAATTCTTTTTTTTTTTAATCTTCAGTAATAACAACAATGATGATAAGAAATAGGCTTGTTTAGAAAATAAGGAATTAAGAGGCCAACCTATGCAACCTCCTACAACCTGTGTTCATTGCAAGTCATCTTGGTCATTTAGTGGTGTGGGCCTTTGCTTGAGTGACTCGCAGGCTAACACACCAACAGCACTTCACTTTCTTCTACCAGCCAAGGATCTTGGATGGCTCTTAGATCTCTCAGACGTATCCTAGAACCTCTCATTTCTGCCTACCTCTTGCCTTACACCCTCCTATCCCTGGCACAGGTTGTTACTCTTGCACTAACAAACCTCAGTATCTCTGTTGGGCCAAGATCTATAAATTACCATTGCCAGAGTGAACCGAAAATGCTGTGTTTTTCATTTCGCTGTATCACACACTGAACATACCTTTTGGGAAAACACTTGGCATGCAACAAATGTGAAGGAACTATTTAAAAGCTACTGCAGGCAATATTCACTCCCCAGATTTTCCAGAGGCAGAAGGGCTCCCTTAAGCCCCCAGAACGAATCCACACACAAACGCACTGCCCCATGCTAGAATCCTACCTATAGGTGTAAAGATAATGTACTTATTTAGAGGGACCAGTGTTCAGGCTCGCGCTGTCAGTTCATTTTTCTTTTTCTGCCCACTGGAGCAAACAAAAGGTGTGCTTTCCTGTTTGTAAGGATTTCCCTGGAATATGCCCATACCAGGTGTGTCTTCCACATGTATTTCATGGCTGACAGCACTCCGTACTTTCTGTATAAAAACAGTCCCCGTAAAGATTCAGTTGGCTGGGCACTTACAAATCAAAACTGTGCTTTGGGAATCTTTATGCAATTAAAAAACATCTTGCCCTGTATGTACAAATAACCTTTTCTAAAAGATAACTCCTCTGGTAGTAGAAATTGGGATAATAAGTAATGGGGCTTCTTGCAATTAAAGATATGGCCTGTGTGTTATTAAATTGCTCTTCTGCCCATTGTAATTTTGACTGGATTTGACCATGTAACCTTGTTCAGCACCTGGGCATAGACCATAGCACCACGAACTCAAAGATTATTTTTCTGTTGAATGAGTTCAATTAGTTTTGCATTTTGCTCTGGTAGTGGTTTGCCATTATTACAACTAGTAAGGATTAAAAGAAAAAAAATCTGATGTAGACAAGGCCAAAGTGAATAACATCAGAAGCCTGATCATTTGTCACCTATGGTCACTCGAAACCATTATTTCTTTTACACACTGTAATTTCAGATAGACTTGTGTAAACAGTGTAAAGATTTATTTTCTCAAAATATCAGAACCACTTAGCATGAGTCACAAGCTAGATTTCAGGCAGATAATTTTCTTCTAATAGATTTTTGGGTTAACAAGATAAAAATTAACATGAAAATGATTATGTGCTGACTGAAGGAAACCTGGTTTTATTTTGTTCCCTATTTGTTTTACAAGGGAAGTCTTCAAATATCTTGCAGGGGCAAAAATATTTAAAGTGTTTGCACATGTTTCCCATTTCCATTTTATAAGATTCATTCACAGTCAGCCAAATGTATATCTCTCTCATTTTTTTTCTTTTGATACACTTCTTAATTAGTCTTAAAGGGTCCAAAGGTGCTTTTTTCTGTCTGTCTTTTTATTCCAGACATAGAGAGTGGCAAGCAATGCTAGCAGTTAAGTCATAGGGCTGTAAAACCAATGCTGGATGCGCCTCAAAGGATTATGGGGTGTCCTATGATTTGCTCTTTCTACTTGGTATAAAGGAGCAAAGTGGAGATCTAAGGCCCGTGCGTCATTGTGAGCTGAAGTGGCTGCACTTGGATAATGTAGATTTGGCTTTTTCTGCCAAATTCTAGCCCCTGTGAAGGTTTTGCCACTGGCATCAGCGTATAGCTCCATCTTCAAAGGGCTGCAGCCTGGGATGAATGCTCTCATCGCAACAGACTCCAAGTGTGCGGGGAAGCTGAGGCAGTGTCAGTTCCTCTCCTTCTCCATGGTCAGACCCTGCAAGGCCTCTGTTGCATGATGGGCTCTTTCACAGACCTCTTCTGTCCCCAGAAAAGCTGCGTCCAGTTTGCTCAGCCACCAGAGGCAGGGGCACCATGACATGAGAGATGCTGTGCAAAGCCATACAGAGGGCTCATCTCAGCGGGTCTGTTTGCACTTAAGGGCCAGTCTTCAAAAATATTTAGGCATGTGATTTTTTAGGAGTCAGTAGGGGTTTTTTTCCCTTTTTAAAATCTGATCCAAAATGGGTGCAGGCAAGGGTAATACAGCAGACCTGAGTGACTGGAAAGTAGTGCAGAGGAAGGTCTGACTATCTTCTGAACCACCCTGAGACTCTGGGTCGCACTGTTGTGCCTTGAAGCACCAGCTCATCCTTGGGCTGTCCACGCCGACTGTCCTATATGAACTTTGTAACCACAAGTGCTCAAGATAGCAAATACAATTTAACATGGCTCAAGGTCTCTTTGCTGATGAATGTGTCTACAGCAGGGCTATCAGGGCAGAACTGAATATTTTTAAGGCGAATCTTATCACAGTGATTAAAGTTGCTTTGTATTTTGCAAAGTGATCTTTTTTTCCCATCACCCGAGTTCCAGCACCACAGTGAATTCTCTCCTCCCATTTTAGAGTAGAAAGAAAAGAAGGATTTAAAGAAGTTAGGGATTGATCAGGCTGTTCCATTTTCTCCCCTTTGCTCAGCATTATGATAGCCTTAGAAATCTCTCAGACCACGATGAGTCATTTTTTAATCTATTAACTTCCAAATTAAGTCAACGTCATTTAAGGCTGGTGAATAAGTCTTGACTGATGTTGATGGAAATGAAATAGGAATTACTAGTACTTCACCAGGAAAAAGCAAATATATATTCTCACCACAAAACCAGGGAAAGACACTGAGTTAGTCCCAGCTAGCAAAGGAAGGGGGGAAAAATAAAGAAAAGAAAAGAAAAGAAATAAAACACAGCTGTTTGCAGGAGATCTCTGATGTATTAAAACTGGGACTGGAAAGTTGCCCTTCTCCTGCTGGTGTAAATCAGCAGATCTCTTTTAAAAGTGGGCAGGGTTTCAGCAATTTCTGTCCAGAACAAGGGCAGAAGCCCTTATCTGCCTGAAGTCTTATCTGCCTTGAGTCTAGCTCATGATTTGCACAAAGTAGTTCTACCAAAATCCTATTTGGGTCAATCCACAAGGGAAATTGGACTCCGAGACCCTCAGCGATGGAATGGATTCAAGCTTAGACCTATGATTGTTTGCGTTAAAGAATATGAAGGAGCACGTGAGCATCCTTGTGGATCCATGTAGCAAAACATTTCAGTAAAAGACCAGCAAAACCAGCAGTAATCCCTGAGGTCGGCAGCAGCCAAACCACGGCAGCCTCACCAGCCCCGTATCAGCAGGGAACCCCATTGCTTGGTTCGAACCAGTTTCTTCCTGTCAAGTTTGGAGTCTGCTCTAACAACTCTACAACAACCTTCAGAGGCAACACCTGAATCTTGCTTCTCCTTCTTTCTTCTGTTGGAACATTCTCAGCAGTCACTGCAGAGGTTTTACTAAACATGTCAGATTAAAGGTACAACCAGACGTATAAATGCAGTCCATCTGAGGGCATGTTTCCTCTCACACGTTCAGTGGCTGTCAGCATTTTGAATAGGATTCAGAAACATGTCCTTGAAGCTGGCTGGAATGTAGCTTAATGTATCAGGGGCAGCATTAGAGAAAGCAGAAAAAAGGATGGGGGAAGCTTTCATGGAAATGTACCCCCCGCCTTTCCTCTCTAAGATTGCATTTACTGCAAACTAGAAATAAACAAGCTGTATTAACAAGAAGAATGGTAACCTCCAGCCATCTCACTCTGCTTGTGAGTTCAGTGGAGCAGTTTGTGATGTAGTCTCTGTATCCTGGGTTTTTTTCACACTCTCTTCAAAGCGTATTTTCTTTTTTATCAACAATTTATTTGTAGTGAGAGGTGGTTCCTTTCAGGCACTTCTAACTTCCAGATTTCAGCACTGTACAAAGCTAGGCTTTTGTTAATATTCCTGTTTTAAAGGGAAACTGAGGCACGGAGTTACAAAGTGACTTCTCTTTCTCATGCTCAGTTCTCACTACTTACTTCTCTTTGCACAACTCATCTCTCTGGGAATAACTCACCTTTCCCTGGTCAGGGTTTTGTCTTGACCTCAGTACAGGGACCAGTCTGAACTGGCCCTTGTACTTGTTATATTTGCACTAAGCTTTCAAGAAGCAAGGTTTTCAGCAAATGGGTGATGAGAGTTAGTCTCTTCTCCAGCAAACAGATGCTCTTGGCACACAGGAGAGTCCCAGAAGGAAGGTGAACTGAGCACAATACATCAGCAGCAAAGCAGCAGCAAATGCAGGTGTTTGGATGCTCTACCAGAAAAATATGCCACAGAATGAGCAGCATTTAACTTCTTCCTAAATAGCACATTATCATCACTATGGAAAATCAGTAATTTCACAAGAGGACGATCTTTCAAACATTGGTTTAAACGTGCAACTACTTCTCTGGGTTTTGATTGCTGCTTTTTTTCTTTTTACTTAAAATGTCTACTTGTTTGTTTACTCTCAAGTCTTTAATTTAAGGAAAATAGTTAATCCCAAAGTCTTTTTAAGGCCTTTTTTAATTCTAGAGCTGAAGACTTTATAGTTACGTTGCACCATCCTTCTCTGAAACCCGTCTGGGTTTCAGGTGGGTAATACTAGAAGTCCACTAGAGAAGCTTGAGTAAATGAGCTATATGGGATACCTAATGACTTCTGCATTTATCTCTTTTCATCCACATGCACTTGTAGGAAGACAAAGTGCTGTGTTACAGTGAAAGAAAAACCATACGGGCTCCTGTGCATTGTAGGGTACTTAAAATATCTCCTTAAAATGTAGATTTTGACTTTCTGCCCAGCACTGCCTTGAAAGTTTTGCCATTAAAACCTAATTGCTAAGTAAATGTTCACTCAGTATTTCTCAGTGGAGGACAGAAAGAAAGTGGTTCAGTGCCTAGTTTTAGTATCATTTTTGCTCCTGGTAATCTGTTCCTTTTTTTTTTTTTTTTTTTGGTGACATTCTTTCAGTTGCAAGCTACTAATCTTCTATCTTGGAATAGACTGCACCTCTTTGAAACCAAGGGGGGAGGGTAAAATGCGTTAGGTTTCCAAGAGTTATTTACCGCTTCCCAACCAAAAGATGGATTTCCCTTCTCTGGGGTCTCTGGCACCATCATTTTTCCCTAAATATTCCTGACATGTCACAAATCACTGCTTGGTTACTGACTTGGAAACGGTCTCCTTTGTGCCTCTCCTGAACAGATTGGGAAGCTGGTGGCTCAGATCCAGAAATGAATCCAACACTGGGGTATAAGAAACACTTGGGGCTCATGGATTTTTGTTTATTTAATAAGATGCATGGAATTAATTAAGTGAAGCTTTAATATCATAGTCCTGTTCTGTGACCTTGCAGGCTCCATACCTGGGCAGGAGTGGGGAGGAGGTTAGTGCCGCCAGGCAGTGTCCCAAAAACTTACACTGGGCACAAGCTCAAGGCAAGTACAGACACATACTGCCGAGAAACTGCAGCGGCTCCCTCCTCGCCTTTGGGCTGCAGGGCTTCCCTCTGTTGCTGAGGCAGAAAAGCAATGGTTTACACTTTTCTTTGAGATACTTGTTGAGGGGGGTCTCAGAAAATCCCCATTTATGAAGGGGAAGATGAGCACTGGTGACACTTGCCAGCATGGGCACGTCACACGCTTTCTGCCCATTGCCCTGGGAACAGGTATTTGCATATATGCCAGCATGAGAAGCTTCGAAATGGGATCCTGCTTATGCAGAGCTTGCTCAAATTAACAAATTCAGCTTCTTTAGACCTTGAAATTCATAGTTAGTCTGTAAGGGCTGTAAGGTACAGCCTGCCTTTTTCCCTTCTCCTCTGTCATGCAGCCCTTGGTCAGTGTGGGGCTCTGGACTGCAGCAGGCCTGTGGAAGTTGTACTGACCCACAAACAATAATATTTCCAGGCATATCGTGACTTAAAGCTCCTGAAGCTTGCTCTTCAAGGGAAATGCTCACATGTTTTGTCTTCCTCCCTCATTCCATAACCAGTATTGAATCCTTTCCTGGTTACTACTTGCACGACCTGCGGGCGAATAGAGGCTAGCCCGAGGGAGCGAACTGCCAAAGCTACCAACGCCACAGAAATCTGTAAAGGGAAAAATAACAGATAAAACTATATTGTATTTCCTGCTGACTAGTTCACTGGTACAGCAGAGCCAAGGGAAGTTGCTGACATCTCCCTCGCAAGGGCTGGGGGGCAGACCTTCCCCCACCACACAAAGGGGTCTCCCACTTGACAAACGAAAAGCAAAGGCAAGTTTTCCTTTGTAAAAGCAAGGAATAAAGAGGCTTTAGTTTTATTTCTTGCTTTACCTGGGAAAGGAGCCTGCATCTCCTGTGTCTTGCACAGTTCAGGTCTCCATGATTTGTAAGCACCAATTTATCAGTTAAAACTAATAATAACAATGAAGGTCTATTATATTTCACAGTAGATGCTTATCTAAGTGAAATGCGTAGTACTCCAAAGCTGCAAGATTTATTATTTGCTATTTATTTGATCTTATGGATAATTGTTTAATTAAAGTAATTAGTAGCTGCTTTGAAAACCCCAAATCATTACTAAGCTAACATCCAGAGAGCAGTTACTCCAACCATAATACCTTCCTTTGCTCTTTGACGGTACATCTTCACTGCATGACAACCCACAGAAGTGTAGGACTGGATTCAGGGACATAAAGCTGATACTGCACTATTTGTGGCATCCACATAACTATTGTCACTACAGTTACAGTCTGATCTGAGTTTGGCAGGAGGTGTGAAATGGATTTTAAAGTGGAAGACTTAAATACGTAGAACTCTTTCTGGTGTTTGCTAATAAATTCTAGTTTTGAGTGATATTTTGCCCTTTTTTTCTGAGAGGAATTCTTCATGGCCATAGTAAATTCATGTGAGTTATTTCATGCTTCTCTTGAGAAAGTACTAATATATACATACACACACACACACACATATATATATATATATATAGTTAGGCCAAAACCAAGACATAATGCTTTGAAAGGGTGTGCTGTGATGGAAACCTATGTCAAGGATCCAGTGGGGATTACATAAAAATGGCTTAGTCAGTTGAAAAACTTGTCAGCCAGAATGTAAATAAGCAGAGGGTCCATATCCACAGTCCTAATGGGAAAAAAGGAAATTGAATTCATTTATGGCTTCACTCTTGAACCCTCCCACAGCACAGGAAGCAGTAGGCCATGTAAAACCTATAAATAGCTATCCGACTTCAGGTTCCTTCCCAGACAGAAAGTAAAAGAAATTAAAAAATGCTCCCCAGGGGAAAACATGATCTTTTCTCCATGTTTGAGTTGTCAGTTTTGACAGAAATGATACAAGCTAATTAAATTTTTGTTAATTTATTTTGTCTGATTCAACGACTGCCTGTCACACAAATCGCTCAGTAAGGCAGACTTTTCTTTGCTATAGACTTCCCAGTTCTCTTCCCCTCTGAAGCACCATTAAGTTGTTGTAGGCAAAGTGGACCTGTTTAAGTCAAATAAACACGAAGAGCATTTAAGTTCACTTCTCCCTCAGTGCTTCAGCTTTGTATGTCTGCTCTAAAGGGAACCCAACCTTATTCCAACTTATAAATCTCTAGCATGGGAGAATGACTGCTCTCTTCTGGTCAGATAGTTACGTTAGAGATAAAATATGAAGATGCAGTGGGTAAAGGACAAACTAAAATTCCATTCTGGAACTGTCCTGGCATTTGCGTTAAGCCTGAAATAACTGAGCAGTCATAATTTTGACTGGATTTTTCCCAACCCATGAACCATTTTGAGATCCAAGAATTGTCTCATCTCCCATCAGGAAAAAACTGAGATTCGTGAAGTGGGTTATCACAAAGTAAGTGCAGGAAAAGACTGCAATTCCTAATAGCTTGGGTAGCGCTCAGGACAGCAGCCCCTTGACTGCACAATACTTGCTTTTGAGTCCACCATGCAGAAGAGTGCTGTAATCGCTGAACTGTGATACCGGTTTATTTCTGTCTTGGTTAAATATTTATTATTTGGACAAAGCACAGTCCCATTTAATTTCTATTTAGATTTTAATCTTCTCAGATGCCATTTACACCACCATGCACAGTGACTAGTATATGCCTCTGAAATATCCACAAACTTCAATTTTTGTTCAAAATAATGCTTCATAACTATTTTGATAAAATATTAAAGGGTTGTATTTTTTACTTCTGACTTGAAACTCAGGACCCAGAGTGTGTCTTTGGACCCAACATGTTAGCACGGCTGACCCAGAACGTACCCCCCACATCAGAGTTAATTAAGGAGATGAAGGTGACTGGCAAAGGCATTTCCCTGATCAGGCAGCTCAGATATCACTTTCCTGTTCTGTCGTGAGAAAACACCTATGCTTTCTGCAGGGAGATCCATTTGGTCAAATGGTTGGCCATGTATTTATAATCTGTAGGTGATGCCTTGCCAGGGAGGGTGGGGAGATCATGCACCCAGCTCCTCAGCCGTCCAGAGCAGTCACTGCCTGCTTCAACATGCTACCATTTTCATTTTGCATTCTCCTGTAACTCTGTAAGTGCAAAGCCATCTCCAAAGAAAGCACTGTGAAGTCTGATCGTTCTGAGATAATCAGCTGAGGAAACAGGTAAAAGACAAACCCCGGAGGTATTTATTCTTTTTTTTTTTTAACTTGTCTTCTGTAAGGGGTATGCACTTTGCAGGCCTTTCACAGTTCAAAACACTTTTAATAAATATACACAAGAGGCCAAGTGTGTATGGGTTTGAAGCCGGAGGTAATCAGATTAGAAAACGAGATAAGCAATTAGCAGAACCGTTCAAAGTACCAGCTGACAGGAAAAAAAGTGCATCTCCATCACACACCCACAGACACCAGCCATAACCCACAGATGTTCCCTTGCCCAGATTCAGTCTGTTTACATAAACATCCAACACTCATTCCAACAGGGTGTTGCGTTGTATTATCTTGTTTAATGGGTAATTTCTGCATTAAGGGATCTGCAGTTTTAAATTAATGCTCTAATTCTTTTTGGCATTAAAATCCCGATGTATGTGACTTTACCCTCATAAAGCACTGGCAGTTCCAAGCCCATTTTTGTCAAGCAGGAATGTACCCGTAGCACATTCTGCACTTTACATCAACTCACAGTGCTGCAGCTGAGGACATGAAAACCAGCCAGAGATGGCAGGAGTGTTGAGTCACATCAGGGAAGAATGGTTTTCATAATAACTCAGCAAGCTGAATCAGGAGCAATGCTGTTAAAAACTCTCAAATGTGTACACAGCCATTACCCGTGATGCAGTTTCCGCAAAGCTTTCTCGCACATTTCATAACATTTATATTATAGCAGCAGGAATTAAGGGACAAATTCGCTGGAGATCCTTAGGCACCTAGAGGTGAAGAGTTATTCTTAGTGGGATTTGCAAAACTTTCCATGAAAGCTCATAGGAGTTAGGAACCTGATTCCCTTTGCGGCTAAACACAAATGTGTGTTTATCTGCATTTTAAACATCTAAACGTCTATCAAAACTTAATCTATGTTTTCTTCCAGACTTCTCCATTTTATCTTTTTATTATATTTACTGAAAGCTCTTAACGGAGAGCTGAAAACGGAAGTCCATTCAGCTGGATGCTGTAAAAACAGGGAGGAAACTCTGTTCCCATTCTGAAAAGTTCATAACGTAAGAAGATGAGTTAAAGAGCCCTCTTTTCAGTGGGAAATACTAATGTGCTTTGATGGCATGTTTTTCACCCCCATGAAGAGACCTCAGCACTCTCTTTGGAGAGCGGGGTGCTGACTGAGGAGGGAAGGAGGAGATTACTAGCTACTTGTTTCTTCATACAGTATTTCTATCCTAAACGGGATGATGAAGAACATGGGTGGATCTCTGAAGCACTAAAGTAAAGCTAACCTTTTCTTTCAAACATGCTGCACTGGAAAATTGCACATTACTAAGATGTCTTCAATAAACCTTTAATCATATAATCTAATATATTAATATTATATATGCCCTGGAGAGCCAGGTATGCATTACAACCATATGTAATAAACATTTATAATCCAACAAGCTTCTACAGTATTAAGACATTACCTAAAACAGTCAGAGCAGGTTTTTTTGTAAAAGAATTGACCTCCAACTTGAAGCAGATGCCTTCAGATTACTGGTTCCCTGTATTTTGATATGACTGTCTCTATGCCATGAGCAGTAGGTTTTTGTTCCTGGCAGTGGTGAGGCACGGACTCCAACTGGCAGAAATGACACAGAACACCTGTTGAAGTCTTTTTTTTTTTTTTCTTATCTTTTGGGCTCAGATTACTGCTTGGACCTTTTGTGCTTTCCACCATTAAAGTACTGTCTTTTCTCATGTGCTATAGACATTCCCAGTGGCGGTCGCACTCCCAACGTAATTGATTCAGGTAGATGGATGATAAGTATGCCAAGGAATTCTCTGGGCTGGGAAGGTATTTACAGTAAAGGGTTACTCAGACCTTCAGTGTTTACCACATGAAAATCGTGAGTTGGTGGATTTTCCCCCAGGAAGAAATATCTCAAAAGAGCCTGTGTCACTCTGCCCATCTTATGTCTCCTAATTCCCCAAAGCTCTCTCTGTATTCATACTCTATGATCTGCGTGAACAGCACAGAAATGATGAATTTGAAAATTTAGTTAGAATGTCAGCCTTTAAAATGCTAGACCAGTGAGCTGAGCTTCTCCTTGTGTTCACTCAGATATGGTCCTGGTGCAGGACGAATGTGACTTCTGCTGTTTGCAAAGAGTCGGTGAAGCTGTATGAGCAATGAAGCAATAGCAAGCTGAAAATATTGCTGAACCACTGCTTTGCATCTTTCTGCCAACATCTGAGATGTTGACAAAAGATAATATTGAAGTTTCAAAGCTGGGGAAAAAAAATCACACAGTGTTTTTGTGATGTCAGAGGAAGAAGGAAGCCAGCTTGAAATGAAGGTCTGCTCTCAGGCTCTAATCTTGTAGACACCTACTTAACTTTAAGCCAATTAAATCAATGGACTACTTAACCTTTGCCTACAGGAGAAAGGATTTGCCAGCACAGTTTATATTAGTGCCCCAAACAAAATAAGCAATCCTCAAAAAAGCACTCTTCTTTCAGAAAAACTGTATCTGCCCTTAGTGTCACAAGTATAAAAATATGGCCATGTACTGTTAAAGAAAATCATTCCTCTAAGTGGCACCAGTATAACAATTGTTTCTGTCAGAGTCAGCCCTATATACTTAAAAATGAGCAGCAAACAAAGCATTTCCTGGATGCAGGCTTGATTTTGCAGATTGCACAGAACCGTATTTGAGCCCATCTTGCTCATGGCTCATATAAATCCACCGACATGTTTAATGAGCTAGGTTCCTGGAAGCACAGAACAATGTGCAAGTCCAGGGCTCTAGGTCTGGCCTGGCCTGACTCCCCCAAGCCCCTCGGGGCTTCCAGCCTGGCCTCCACCCAGCGGCTGGTGCTCGTTTGTGAAATGTCTCCCAGGGGTGCCTCTTCCCCTGCTAACAGAAAGGCTAAAGTCCCCAGAGAGGGCATATGAGAAAAGGATGGTATGAAAGACACTTCTGACTATTTGCTTTTGTCAGTTTGTTAATACCGAAAAGCAACTTCACATCACTTTGTGTGTATGGAGGTGGTGTTGTTCTGCAGAGCTAGTTAGAAAGAAATGTTGCGTGCTAACTTTAATGAAACCCAGGGCTCACTGAAACAGCACCAATGGTCTAATAACACGTTACATCATTTGTCACTGGACACATTGAGAGTATGTCACTGGAAAACCTTTAAAAGCTGAGATGTAAGTGGTGTGGAGACAACCATGGCCTCAGTAGGGTAAAAAAGACAGTATCATTTATAAATGTTTTTATGTATAATATTTACATTTGGAGCATTTAAATGTAAAAAGGGAAAAGAAAGCCTACACTTAACATCTTCCCAGATGTTAACAACATCTGTCTAGATGTCAGCCCAAGGATCTGACATTTTATGTGTAAAGGGGAGCGTTTCAGTATTTCTTTTTTTTATGTTTCTTTTTTTCCCCCAGATTAATTGTCCTGCATGTTGGTCCCATCACTCTTTGCTCTGGGCCATATGGTCATATGTCATTAACCCTGGAGACCAACAGCCCAAGAAAGTGGAACCATATGTTCTTAGTAAAGATAAATAGTAAATAGGGCTGCATGCAACAGGATCATGGCTTTGTGAGGCTGGGGCTTGTGTGTTGGGGGTTTTTTGTTAAAATGAACGCAAATACATTTTGGTGGTAAAGCACGTGGACAAACATGCCCTGGTCTGCAAAACCTAGCAGCCACATTGCCCTCTGGCAAAGCAGCTCCTGCATCTAAAGGAGAGCTTGCAGGGTCTGCGCCCAAGCTCTGCCTCCTGCTCTGGAGAAGAGGAGGGGTTGCTTTTTCATTGCCATGTTGAAATGATGCTGAATACTGCAGGCAAAGTTCCCCATCTTTCATCACAGGGTCACTCTGAGGCACCACCAGCTGCAGTGGCCTCTCTGTCCATCTCTCCCTTGTGCAGCTTGATGTCTATAAGGTAATTCTTCTAAATATCTTATTTCCTGTCAATTTAATGTGACAGAAAAGGTGTGTTTTTCCTCTGTGCCAATTCTTCTTTGGCTGTCAGCATTTTGAGCCAAATGAGAGATTTCCTTTTAGTTCAAGGATACTATGGCAGCTCTTTCAGAGGAGACTAATTCCACGGGACACAAAGGGGCAGCAAGTCAATAGTTTCTTCATCTGTCTCTCACCCAACAAAGTCACCCTGACACCTCAGTGTATCTAAGGAAAAATGGGAAAATATGCACAAACTCATGGCTGGCTGACGAGACAGGCTGAATTATTCCTTTTGTGCCAGGTGTCATTCTTATTTTCTGTGTGTTTGGCGGTAAAGCCTGAGCTCTCATTTCCAGGCAATGGCAGTGTTATTACATACTAAAAAGCTATTGTATTTCAACAGTAGCACAGAAAGCCAGTGAATAAGAAGTGGATATACGTGCCAATGAGATATTTTCATAACAAAATGTCCATTTGTTTGGATAATTTATTGTTAAACAATAATAACAACAACACCTGTAGAGAATTATATGGTGATGCAACACTGGAAAGAATTTGGGCTGAATATCATGCCTTGCACCTTTGCTCTCATCCCTTTGAACCTCATTGCAGACATGTTACTAAATTTATCTACTAAAGGAAGAAAGTTTGTAGTCCCAAATATTCGCCTCCTTTCCATGCACAAGCCCAAGAAAGGCACAGAGACCTATATTTAGAGCAGGTCAGGAGGGAGAACAGGGCTGATAAGCTGATGCTTGAATAAAGGCCGTTTTGTCCTGCCTGAGATTGGATTTCATTCCTGAGAGCTCAGCACAAGGATCGCATGGGCAGGCCACCACAGCAGCCAGGCTCCCAAATCCTACGTTCTGTTAGTTTGTTGTCTTTACATAAGCCAGATTAGCTCAGCCCAGAACAACACATATCTGCAGTGAATATCTACAACATGTTCGTTTCGATGAACAGCCCAGTGAGGAAAAAAATAGGATGCGCACCTACATGTGGTGCCAAGGACCTACAAAAAGGCACAGCCCAGAGAGGTCCCAACCTGGAAAGCTGCTAAGGCGAGACCAGTTTTATGCACTATCTCAGCCTACAACATACACCATCACCTTTTCTAATCCTGTCTGGCCCCAAAAGCTCTGCTCAGGCTGCTGGGTTTGACTGACCCATCCCATCCTAGATTGCCATGCAGGCAGCCCTTGCTTGTTTTATTGCCATGGGATGTGATCACTCTACTGCATTTCTGATTCAATACAAATAAGAAAGATCTGCCAACAGATTTGCTATGGAAAAGGCGAGATCCATGCGGTCAATTCTGATCCAGATGTAAACTCAGGCAAGGTAAAGAGTGCCTTTGTCCTGCCCTTGAAGGGCATATGAGGTCACTGTGTCGACTCTTGTCCTGTCATCCTGGGGCAGCCTGGCTGGTCCGTGGATGCAGGGCTGTCTGGGATACAGTCTGAAATGTCAATCCTTCCTCCAGCTGCTCTGCTTTCTGTGGGAAGCCAATCCACATCTGGTTCTTTTCTTTGGATGTTTTATGTTGCAGGCAGGCCAGAGAGGTCCACTCTCATTGTGAACGTGCCTCTCACTAGCCCCACAAGTTTCCCCACCTTTGCTGTTGTCCCCAGCGTGGCCAAGGATGCGTGCTATCACACTTTGATAGAAATACCACATCTG
Source organism: Phalacrocorax carbo (assembly GCF_963921805.1). Lineage (NCBI taxonomy): Eukaryota > Metazoa > Chordata > Aves > Suliformes > Phalacrocoracidae > Phalacrocorax > Phalacrocorax carbo. The sequence goes on from NC_087528.1 coordinate 7,804,424, forward strand.
GGAAGCAGCAGGGATCTGGGCTTATCAGGTTTCTCTGAGCATTCTGGGATATCCTCTGTCAACTTTGCTGGGCTGCTAGTTGCTTCTCATAACACAGCTAATTTGATCATATTTAGCATGCATTCTTCACACATGATCTTATTACAATTCCAGTGCTCTTGTTTTTGCTTATTCAGGCTGACCTTAGGCATCTCCTGCCATCCTCTGCCATGGTCAAGACCTCCCAGCTTGTTGCCTGGTGGCCCCCAAAGGAAGGTGTGAAGATTAACAGCCTAGAGGATGTATTTAATGAATGGCAACAAGGGATTAGTGACACAGTGTCACCTTTCATGGCCTCTTTAAGCAGGCGAGCTGACACCCGTTTATTTTTGTTTGCACTGTTGAGTAAACTCTGGAAACGGACGGGATTTACAGTCTCTGCTCCCCCAGCAAGGAGCCTCCTTCTGTCCACCAGCCTTTGCTTGGGGTGATGATAAAACTAGTAAGCTCTCTCCCACCTTTCTCCCAGAGGAATCCTGTGCCTTAAAGTTTCATGGACTTCTCCTTACTGCTAAAAATGCAGGGGGAAAGGGTGGTGCTGAGGGAGAGATGTTGCAAGATTTTGGAGGGTCTGATTGACAACTCAGGTTTCCAGCTCTCCATGTCCATCAAAAGCTAGCCTTATACCCCCCATTCCTGCCACCTGTGAAACAGCTCCTCTGCCTGGCCAAGGCTTAGCTGCTAGGGAGTACTGGGGCAGCCTACCTGCTGCCCTCCTGCCATACCTCATAGCCCCCACCTCAAAATTATTTTGGAAAGGAAAACTTTGGCAATTAACTCTAAGACTACAATATATAAATGCAGAAGGTTTTCTTACTACGGAGCTAACTGCACTGCACTGGCCAGGGAGGCTCTCTGACCACAGAGAGTTAGATTTATGTAGTTGCTTATCCTTGTTCCACTGATTGACATCTAGAGCCAAACTCCCCACGACAGCAGTGGGCTTTGATGAAGCCTTCAGGGAGCAATCTGATGACCTTGCTCCAGCACAGTGTTCATACACCTGCTTTATTTCAAGCATTTCCACAAGACCTATCAGCTTTGCTGGGATTCTGAATGTTCTTCAAGCTTAATACGTGTGGTGTGCTCAGTGCCAGGCTGGACTGGGACATGTGGTCCCACAGCATGGTGTTGGATAAGGTTACCCCACATTGGCCTTGCAGATTTCTACTGTCTCTGCTTTCAAATTATTCTTTACACTACAGAAATCCTAGCGCTCACAAAATTTTCCTTGGTGGTTGCCTTAAATTCTACTTTTCTTCATTTCATTTAATTCTTACCAATCCTCCCACCCTTTGCAGATCTCTTGAAGAAATCCACAGACCAAATTTGACTGTGACACCCCTAGGTAACATCTCAGTGCAACCGCTAAGGATCCAGAAGAAAATACACAAAACAAAGGAAAAGGGTCAGTTAGGCAGAAAGCCCAGCTGCATGGATGGTGGGGTAAAGGGAAAGCCCTGGTTGGGGATTGGAGGTTAAAGCTAGAGAGAATGTTTTGGACTCTGTGTACACGGGTAATCTTTGCTGCTAACAATAAGTAAATACATTTTATAGTGGTGGAGAAACTGTGAGGTTTATCTTTTACAAGCAGCTTTCCATGGCAACTGTTGCAATTGTGTCTGAAATGCAATGCAGAAATTAGTGTCTCCAAATAAGAGGCCAATCAAATGGCTTTGATTTCTCTCCAGTTCAGGGAGTCTCCTGAGATTCTGTCTCCCCTCATGTCAAGGACAGAAGCTGATACGTTTCCTTCGCACAGAGAAGAAAACAAACAGCTGAAAATCCTGACTGAGCAGTATTTCAGAGAAATGCTAGTCTGATTTAGCAGTGCCAGCTTTGATGAATTTTTAAGCGTATTTAAATTGTGCTCCTGAGCTTAGCTGATTATTTGTATACTGGAATTCATTTTAATGACTAGTTTGTGGCAGAGTGGAGACCTGAAAGAAGAACAAACAAACAAACTGGAAGAATGCCCTTAAATATGTTTATTCTGTTTTTATGTATTTTATGCAAAACGCCTCATAGATGGAGAGATTAAAATCCTGACTGACAGCTTCTATTCATGGAAATCACTGGCAGAGCAAGTTGTGCGTGGGTCAGGACTGAACCATGTTAGCAATGCCATGTCAGTCTGAAACAACAGGTCCAGATTGAAGATGCATCAGTCTGTCATCAAGTGGTCTGTAATCAGGACAAGAGTGGGAGATGCAGGGTAGGACTGAGGTTTGTCAGCAGAGATGTGTAGGTTCAGTTGGGAGATACACATCAGGCCAAACACAAAGCAGGGGAGGTTGAGAAAGCTACTCCAGGTCTCACTTTGCCTGGCTCAAGGCAATGCAGTCTGCTCCATTGTCTTACGAATTAATTTCCCCTTCACTTCACAACTTTTTATCTTTTTTTTTTTTTAATCACACTTGCTATTATTTTTAAAGCAATTAAAACATAGAAACAAGACCCAAGGAAACACCCACTGCATTCCTGGGATGATCTGTCTGTGCTCCCTGCATTCCACCCCAGGCACAGAGGTGGGAGGCAGCTGTGTGCCAACACCACCACACTCAATTCCCACAAGGGAAAAAGCCATGGATAAAGTAGGATGATACAACCCAATTGCTTCCAATGAATACAAGGTCTGGAAAGAAGTCCCCCAGGGCCTTTTTCCAAGTGCTGCTTCAACAAGAGTGCACAAAATGCATTCCACTAACCAGGACAAACCTATCTTTAAAAAAAAAAGGCCAATTAACATTGCACAGTCTCCGCACCCAGATTCCTGCCGGTTGGCATTTCTGTACCTTGGATGCTGTGTGTCTTTGCAGCTGGATTCCTGAGGCTTAACACCTTAATTCCTGAAATGAGCCCCAGTCCTAATTCCTGATTTTAGGAAAACAACATTCCTCCCATTGAATGAAAACATTTGTACACAGTTCATAAACCATCTTCCTGAGGGGTGGGAGGGGAGGGGGGCTGGAAGAGGAAAGCCTGCAAATGCATGGCAGCGTAGCATAGAAGTGCATTGTCTGTAAGTCTCTGACGCTGCTGGCTATAGGAGCCAGCTGCTGTTTGGGTAAGTGCTCTGTTCAAATATTCAAATCCCCCGCTGGACAGGGCTATGACCAAAACACTATGCAAATACTAATAAACACGTTGCGTAGAAGTCTCTGGATCAGGCCTTTAATTTCTCTCCATCAGTAACAGACCCGGGTTCAAATTCAGGAGCCAATCTCCCCTCAGCATCACCAGCATTTGAGTGGGAGAGTGTGCCCCAGTCTTCTGACTGACCCTGTCCTAGCAGAGCTGAGACAGCTCCAGATCTAGGGTCAAACAATTTTTGTGAGGACTAGAACAAACAACACCTTGCTCCCTATCTGCTCTGCCAGAAAGATATACAAGTGGATATAGTTGCTCTATAGTTGCTGTGTTGCTCATATTCTTTCTTCCATCTATGATGGGTTGTGGCTAAAAGGAGCCCATGATGGGATCCAGCACAGTTCTTATATTTTGCGGTCTGTCTCCCTTCTGAGCCTGAATTAGCCATGCTAAAACCAGTGTTTTCCCTCAGTGAGGACAGAGTTTCTCTCAATTACAGTTTTCATATGATCCATAGGGCCCACCACTCCTCTGAGAGATCAGGTTCAAAGTGGCCAATGAGTCCAAAAAGTAATATTTTATAAAGAATGTTGTGGAAACACGTACACGCATGTATACCGTACTCACACTGAGGAAAGCAGGGCTTGACCTGGAGCTGCAGTTTGTATGGGTTTAGGGAGGGGGAGAGATAACTGTCAAAAACATTGAGGTAAATTATTATATTGGCAGCCTTTGGGCACCATAGCAAAGTTAACGGCTGTCTGTTACCTCCTGGCTCAGTCACAGGCCGTTTTATGGTTTTATAAGGTGATCTTTTCATGGAGCTTCTGGATAAGTTGGCTCTGAAAACAAATACATTGTTTGGGGCAGCTTTTGAAACGGTCATACAGGATGAAATGCAGTTCGTGGAAAAAGGAAAAGGGAAAAATAGCCCAAATAAAAGAGCTGGGCAGCTAATTTTGTATCAATTCCCATCTCGCATGTCAGAGAAAACTTTTCTTGCACCTCAGAAAGCACAGTGAAATGATAGCTGAGATGGTTGATAAAATACATTGAATGATGGCTCACCCTTGCCTCGAGGTATCTCTGCAGTGCACTAAGGGCTGTCATCATCACTACTCTATTTCTTTTTTGTTTGTTTTATTTACTGGAGAAGAGTAGAAGAGAAGGCCGTATTCAGAGTTTTAATGTGAAAGTGCACTATGCTTGAGAGAGAGCCACCAAAGTATCAGGAGTTAGTCCCATTCCTTCCTGGCCTGCATAAGTGCTGGTCAGATGGATGCAACGCTGGAAGTTTACTGCAGAAGGGGGAGACAAAACCTTTTCTTACTGAGTCTTGCTTATAGAATCACACAGGCAGGGACTTATCCCACCCGAGCTAGGAGCCTAGTTGCTATCAACTCCAGGAGATTCACTGGGAGCAGTCTATCATATCACATTCATTTTGAAAGGTGAAGAGGAGTAATGTTGGCACAAATTAACTAGGAAGATGGTGCAAGCTCCAACATTTTGTGTTCTTACTGCAGGATTTGGTCTTTTTTAAAAATATTTGCTCAAACAGAAGTCCTTGGGCGAAATCCTTTGGCCTGTATTCTGCAGGAGGTTTGCCTAGAAGGTTTGGATGGTTCATCCTGCCTCTTATATCTCTATTCTAGGAAACGGTAAGTGAGGAGCAAGCGTGATAATGTTCCTACCTGCTTATAGCTCAGTGTTGTGCTCTGCTACACTACCAGAGCTCAACATGTTAATGCACCTTGTCTCTCGTGCCTGGAAGCTCATAATCCACTCATCATCCTGCCAAGAACCTCATCCCAGTCATTTTGTCATAACAAACAGACCTCTTCCCCCACGGGCTGTGTAAGAGCAGCAAGAGTTGACAGAGAGGCTGACAAAAAGCAAGCAGAGGAGACAAAGTAAGCTCCAGTGGGTTCTAAGGTACATTTTTTTTTTCTAGCACACATTGCCTGTCAAACTGCAGGATCTAGTCAATACAGTGAAATTACAGTCCTGGGGAGAAAAAAAAAAAGAAAAAAAAGAAAAGAGGAGAGAGAGGGAAAAATTTGATTCCGAATTGGAGGGATTAATGGTCAAAAGAATGTTCTTCTGGGAGTAATCTAAGTGTTATATTTACATTTGGCTTGGAATTATTTGCAGTGAGGAATTTCAAATGCAAATATTTTAAAAGCGTAACATGTAGAGAGACACTGTGGGCACTTCTGTTTTCTCTAAAAAAAAGAAGAAAAAAATGGTTTTCTTGACTATTTTTTATTGGAATCTTAATGAGACCATAATTACAGCAGGAAAAAAAGGAAAAAATGTCGCTCTTAAAGGTTTGCTGTTACTGTACATACGGGCCTTGGATTTAAAGAAAAAAAAACCATGAAATTTTTAAAAACTATTTATTTTCCAAAGTGGTGCATGGGAGGGAAAAAAATGACTTAGCTAAGTAAGTCTTGTCCATTTATGTGCTTAGTCTGTATTTTCTTTTTCTAAAAAAATATATATGAATAAATGTTGAAATGTGTAGGCATGTTCTGTTTGTCTTGGCTCTCTCCTTTATCTTGTTTTATTGTGTTCCCCTTACAAGGGGTGCTTTAGGAACAGCAGATTTTTCTGGATTTCTTCGGAGTTGACAGTGAAGCGAGGACTCAGTGTCTTCAGGTTATTCTGTGTGTTTGTAGTGGCTTGTCTGTGAAACTCAGAGAGGCTGAATGACAACAAGAGGACTTACACTTCTTAGTCTTCAACTACTCTCCACTCTGGGAGCAGTCCCATGTGCTGACATTATGCAGCCTTTGCTCTTCTGGCACTTGCACGAGTGTCCTCTCCTACCTGAGCAGTATAAGACCAGACCTGAGCCTGGCAGCTGAAATCAGCAGCAGCAGCACCACAGGCACAAATGTTTCACATCACATAGATCCTTTTGAGGTCACCTCCGCTCTGTATGTTCTTCTCCTTTCCCTAAACTCATCGGCAGCTCACTGAGCGGCGGGGTTTCCTGTCCTTCATGGGATGGTCACAATTTTAAATCACTTGTCATCGGCAGGGTTTCATGTCTGTAATTCTTCCGTGGGATATTTCAAGATCTCCAACTATTCCTCCTCTTTTTATTCACATTTATTAATCCTTTATTAATTTTCTTTGCCTTTAATTTTGCTTAGATTTCCACATCTTTCTTTCACTTGTTTCCACCTTTATTACTTTTGCTCCCTTCTCATGGATGCTACTTTAAGTGAGGAGCAAACACCTTAAAATAAAGTCCCTTTCTTCCCAAGGAAGAAAGTGTCCATTTAATATCCCATATGCCCATCAAAGCCAATGGAGAGGCAAAGCATGACAGGCATATTCTGTGATTCAAACCTTCTGGGTATTGGCAGGAGAATGAATCTTGTGTCTGATATAAGAGGACATCAGGAACCAGGGAAACTAACCTGAAGCTTTTGGAAAGGGTCCACTTAGCTGTCAGTCAGAAGGAGATAAACTTTACATGAAATAGGACCTTCTAAAGTCATTAGTTATCCACTTCTGCCAGAACCGCTGACGCGCAGCTCTGGAGGAAAGCAACGAGAGGCAGCCAAAGAGAACAGAAAACAAATGTGAATGGCAATATGTCTCTTAAGAAAGTGCCTAGTACAAATGTGGGAATGCTTCCTGGTCGAAGGAAAATAGGTCTCAAAAAGACTCACGTACAAATAGTATTGATCCACGGGAAAACTTTGCTGCCTGGAAGTCCCGAAAATGAGGCAATTAGGTCATCTCCAGGCAGATGGATGTAGCTCTAAGCAAAGGGAAAACACAGCAAGTACCAGTTGTTCAATAATCTGTTTAACTGACTCCAGGAAGATCTGTTGCTTAAGGGAAAAAGGAAAAAGAAGTGGGGGGGGAGGACTGTGGGGGAAGGACATGGAGTGGTGATATTGCTATGTCAGATGTACATTTGGTATATATTAAATAAGCTACCACCACCTCCCTCCTCCTGCTACTCTGCTTATACAAAATGTTCTTAAAAACCCAGTCCTTAAACCTTGCTGCCCTGGAAGATGCTCAGCTGGCTCCACATGCTGGACACCAGACAGCAGTTTGCATGTGGAATCTGTCGTCCACAAAGTTGTCATTCTTTCAGCAGAGAAAGACACCCTCCCATGGACCATTCTTCTCTCCCAGGCTTGGGGATCCAGTCCCCCACCCAGCAGAGGGGACGTGAAATGCAAGGCTGACAAGATGCTGACACATAAAATAACAGCCCGGGTGAGCGGAGCTGCTTGTTTAACACTTGCAGATAGCAGGGGAAGGCAAGGGAAGTTAGGCTGATTTACACCAGGTTCTGGCCCTAGATATTTTCCTTTGTTATAAATAACAAGCAGTAGTTAAAAGGTGACACAAAGGGCTCCTTAATCCTCACAGCATTCTTCCCATCCTGCCTGGATTCATTTGCTCCTGCATTTCTTGTGATAACCACTCCAGGCAAAAGGCTTTATAATGCAGTCTATAAACTTCCACCCAGTGGAGCTCTGCCAGTGCCAACCAATGACCCAGCAGGCAGCAAGCATGTGTGTCTGTGCTGACTCAGTGATCCAAGTCTGCTTTTAATTTCCTTTCTCTAGTTTTCCTTCATCCTGCAAGAAATAACTGTGAAGTAAATCAAATGGCCTATCTCCACGGGCTGCCCCTTGGCTTGGCACAGGACAAACAGGGGGAAGAAGCTGCCAACCCTGTGGCTGCCTGACAAAGTGGGTTCTGTTAGCACAGCGTAACTTACTGCAATAACAATCTGCTCCGAACGCCAGTGGGCCTTTGCCTGCTATCACTTCCACAATAGCAGTGATCACAGCCTCGCATTCCTGCTCCTCAGTGGAGCCAGAATCAGGAATCACTGAGACTCACAGAAATTTCTGGAGGGAGAAAAAGAGCTTGGAGTATTAGGGGAAGGCTACTTCTGTGTTTAGAGAAGCTTTTTATTTTATCTTCGGCCTCGGGCTGAGAGCCCACTCAGGAGAGGAGAAGGAGAAGGGGGCAATGCCATGGAGAGGCACTCTCAGCAGATTGTGGGTGGGCATAAGGCGAGGGTGATTTGCCAGGTAGTTCTCTGAGTTAACACCCAGGCTGGGGATTAGGGCATCATGTTGCTGGAGGTGCATGTGAAACAGGAGATCCGCACGTCTGTGCTAACAGGCCTGCTGAAGAGCAGGGTAGTCTGGCTGAATTCCAGCTTTGGCTAAATTACCTAAAACTCCCCATAACATTATGAGCTAAATCTGGTATTACCCATGTCTCCTTCCAAAACATTATTTAATGTTCCTGTGCACTGCTGAACAGCCATCGTGCTCCATCTCAGAGGTACTTCACCTGTACTAACAAAGAGCTCCCTAGATATGTCTCATAGGAGACTCACTGGGCCAGACCCTGTGGTCCACATTCAGCCAAAGGCCCAACTATTGGTAATGTCACTAACACAGCATTTGACCTACTGTTCAGAAGGGATTTGAAATTTTCCAGTAAAAGCTGCTGCAAAAACGCAAAATGTCATGTAAGTGAACAGGCTCAGCAAATTCAATGGTCATGAAATAAAAGACATCTCAGTACTGATTGATGCCATCTGAGAAGCCTCAAATATTTGTGATTTCTTTTCCCTTTTGCTCTGAATCTCTTTAGCTGGAATCTGTTTCCCCATCCAGTTGCTACCCTAATTGTTGAAGAGACTTCAGGAAATGGCAAAGCCAGATCCTGAACCTGCCCTTGTGTCCAATGTCATCAAGGGAAGTTCGATTATTACCGCTAATACAACACATGTGTTTAATAGGCGCTTCAGCCGTCTATTCATGACACGTGTCCTGGCAGAACAATACCCTGCCAGCCACACTGTAATGCTATCCTCAATTGTAGAGCTGGAAAATCCTCTCCAGTACGACAACTGCCATTACCTCAGGTTTACCAACCCTCTTGAGGATCCTAAGGACCCTTGGGTTGTTGCTTGTTTCAGTTTATGTTACTTCGCTGAATTACATAGAGAAATGAGGCTAAGCTATCCTGTCAAAACCAATGTGGAGCCATGGGAAGGATGGGAATTTGTTAAAGAATTAGCTCATGCTGCTGAGCATTTCTAACCTGCTGACTTTCCATTGGGTTGGCTTTTCCCTGTCCTCTTATCACAGCATTTGCAAGTAAAAATACATCAGCACAGAAATGTATGCAGGACAGCTGTAGGAACACCTGTGCCCTATGAACTTTTATCTCTACTGTTACATTTCAACAGATGTTTTATGCTTTGTTTTCAACAGCTTTTGCCCTGAATTTGTTATTGCCCTGAGTAAGTTCATTTTTAACACTGCCTGACAGGACAGGCTTTTCTTCTTGACTAGCTTTATTGCTTCTAATAGAAATACTCAGGAAAACTCATCCTGAAGGGAGAATAAGAGGGAAAGAGACAGGTAAAAATGGAAAAGCTTAGTATGTATCGAGCTTTAAGATGTATTTATAGAAAGTTGAATTCACACTGATAGCAGAGGCTAAGTCCTCATCCTGATAGCATCACAGTGTCCCGTGTCTGTGCATGAGGGAAGTAACTTGTAGACAAGGTGCTATTGGAGGTGATGCTCAGCATCAATCCTTGGTTCGCCAGCACTATGTTGTATGGGCACATTCTGACTGTCTCTGTAAGTCCAATTGTTCACCTAAAAGCGAACAACAGCAGCAGAAATGGGTAAGGCAGAAATATGAGTGCTGAAAATTTATATCAGCTTTAATGGTGGATCATGCATAAGGTAAACTTTCCAGGGAAACAATGAGTCCAGTGCCACGCCCAACCCCAAGTCCCTTTTTAAGAAATAAAGTTATAAATATATATATTCCTCTTTTGTATCTGTGTCTTTCCATGTGGTTCCATTTGCTGCATCTTTTCACCCTGAGAACTAATGTCTGTCTTTTGTGGTGTTCTCCTGTAGAGAGGATGCACTGATGATCTCAAGTGGAAAGAAGATGATGACGAATTGTTTGAATGATCCCCAGGGTTATGAGAAAGATGATTGGAGAAGGGGGCTGCTTAGCCTCTGCTCTGATTGGGTTTGCTCTGTTTACAATGTGATCCTCAAAATAAGCTCTCATGGTGTAATATCTCCCCAAGCCATAATATCATTCTAATAATTTAATTTATAGCCTTGTTTGTTTTCATTTATGGTTTAACAGACCAGCTGGCAATTAGGCCCTAATTATGCTGTTATGCAAAGTAGCTCTGTTTATTTTTATAACATTGGCTGCAGCATAAGCCGTATTTGTTTTTAATTGTGAAATCAACCATGGCAACATACCATAATGATCCGTGTGTCACAGCTGGGAATGCTGCTCAGCTTGGCCGAGTAAGGTGCAAAAGAGCTGGATGGGTTACAGCACTCACATTCCCTGTTCTCATCCAGACAGGGGAGTCTAGCATGAATGCTTAGTATTCGCCCTGGATCCAGCACCAGACTCTTGATATTGCTACTTCTCCTTTTCCCTTTATAATGTCTCACCAGAAGAAACCAAACTGTGACATTCCACGACAGCACAAGGCTCTACCCGTTCCCTCGCACTTCTGGCGAGGCGTGAGGCTTGCTGGACTCACAGGGGTGTGCCGTTAGCAGCTTGTTGAAGTAAACATTTGGGCATGTGCATAAGGAAACCTTCAAAAGGGCTGGAGATCAGCAGACACATCCTGCAAGTCCTCTCTGGCTTTCAGCCTGCCAGGTGTTCTGTTCTAAACTAGGGTAGTACCGGAGGAAATTAATGCAGCCATATAGACACCTGTAGCAATTGAGTGCTGGCCCTCATACAGAGGGTTTGCAGAGCACAGGAAAAGCTAATTGTTCCTGCAGTAGGAGAAAGATGCACAAGACAGCACAGAAGATGTCTATTCTTCCTTCATCTTCCATCAGTCACATCTCCTCTTAGGGTTCCACTTTTCCATTTACCTTCAGTCCTAATTTCTCTATTAGCTTTCATTTTGCTCTGGGTTTTTTTTTGCCATATTCATATGATTCAAAGGCTTTTTTGCCCTTGTTTCCAGAAACCAAGTTTAAGAATTCCCTCAGCTCTCCAGCTGTAGGTGGTTGTTGTCTTCCCAGCTCTCCACTTGCCAAAAGCACACACACACTCACATGCATGTAAGAAGACGGCTTAGGCTTTGTGATCACAAATGTTTCAGAGAGAGGGTGTGACTTGCATATGGCTCCAAATGTTTAAATCTCTATTGGCCAGAGGATATTGGGTCTGCAAAACAAGAATCATAATAAATCACAAAATTGAGGGGGTTGCAAATAACAGGAGAAATGCCTTTAAATGCCTTGCTTTTACATAGCTGTCTTCACCCATTGGACTTTTTCACAGAACGACTTGTCTTATCTTACTAGACAGGGACCAAACGGACATGAGTTCAGCTTTTGGCATAGCCACAGACCTCTTGAATGATCTCAGACAAGTTACTGAGCGGGCTGCTCTTGAAATCTGCCTCTGCAAAGTAGGGATACGCTCTCTCCTTCCCCTTTCCCATCCTATCTGCTTGAATTATCCTTTCTTCGCAAAAAGGCATTGTCTTGCAAGAGTCTGCACATCTGGTGCTTCTGAGCAGTGTCTGGTTTTAGAGGGAAGTTCATGCTTGCAGTTACCTGGGATTTTAGGCAGTGGGGTATCTTCCCATCCTCCAAAATAGGTCATCTAATGTACTGGCTCAAAATGCAGTTACTGCTGAGGCCTCTGTTGTCTCTTCCTGAGGCCCGTATTCCAAACAACAATACCAGGACAAATTACTCCAAGATTGTTATTTTTATCTAACGCATTGGGAAACTGATATACAAAGGTTGACTTGTTCCCTCCAACTGGGCACGTCGGTTGCACAGTGCAGGATGGAAACTTGGTGTCCTGCCTCCTCCCCACCACTCTATCTGCTGAATGAAAAATGATAGAGGAAGAAAAAGGAGCTTCCAACCCAAGAGTGCGGCAGCAAATGAGAATAACTGTTTTATGGAAAAATGAGTAAATATTTTTGCAGGATTTGTTTTTAAAACAAAACCAAAAAGAAATCAAACTGCTTCGAGTTTAGCTTTAATGCTGGTTGCACGTCCTAGTGCTTTATTTGTGTTTGTTTGTTCAGAACCAGTCTGTCAATGCCTAATGGAAATAACTGGAGACGTGTGTGAATTAACACACACGCACACAAAAATGCAGACAGCAAGAAGAAGTCATTCCACAGTCTAGCCTTGTTAAAGAATACAGTCAGTTTCCAGCGGCAAACCTTCCCCCCTCAGCCTCTCTAGCCAGAGGAATTTCTTTCACCTCCTCAGAAGCTGCTTATTAAAGCTAGGCTGGTGCTGGTTCCCAGGTAATAGAACAGCAGCAAAGCTTAACTAATCTATATTTTTACTGCAGTAATTAAACTGTGCACTTGCTAATAAAAAGGTAACACTTTAAATTAAGGCCCCATTTCTAAATGCTGTATTAATATTTATGAAATGATTACTGCATACAGGCACATTCTTTAAGGACTTATTAGAACGTGTGTTATAAACCTCAATTGTAATAAACCCTTAATGGTTATGCTCTGGTGAGCTGCAATTTTTTCAACCCTACAAGTGGCGTCTTCTTAAAATGGGAGGAAAATGCTCTTCCCTCCCCTAAAGCCCCCCAAAAGTTTTGTCTCTCTGTGACCATTGGTCCTGGCCCAAGTGCTTCTGCTCAACCGTCTATAAGATGAGGTGGGATTTCATGGCTAGGGTATCTCTCATGCTCTCCAGCCACTTTGGAAAGGTCTGGAATCTCCTGTGAAATCACAGGGATCATGTGACCTCCTAAATCGTATCTGGATCCCACACACACATCTGGGTTACCACAGGGCGCTCAAAGAGCAATAGGCATCTATGTTTCGGCAACTGAATCCTGCCAGCAGCATCTAGACTAAGTTGGGTGACCAGGTTCCTTCCACAGTCAATAGAAAGAGATGGGACTGCTGATGATAATTTATCCCCTCTCTCCAAGGCATGCTGACATCTGTTTGGAAACTCCATGTGATCTGGAACTCCACTGAGTTTGTAGCTTCAGGGAGCGCTTGCAGAGGGAACAGGGTGAGGTCACGCACAAAAAAACTCAGACTGTCATCACCATGGCCACTTCATGGGCCAGTAGATGCAGAAGAGAGAGATCAGTGTTCTGTGAGCAACAGGGAAAGTAATTAAATGGATTATTTTCTTCATAAAGGAATATAGCATAGTGCCGAGGTACTCTTGAAGCCGGTTTTTAGGCTTCTTTTCAATAAGCTAGAGATCCAACCCTTCAACTCTTTCACCCTGAGCTATTATTTTCAACTTGTAATTTTTGCACGGGAATAAGTACTTTCTGAATAATTCATCAAAATGCATTTTGCAAGGGGCTGTACTTGAGGTGATAATTTGCAGAAACACTTTTGTCTTTTCCTGCTCTTTTTTTTAATTTTCTACAGTTTGTGATGTAGTTTGCCTGATCATGGTATTCCTACCTCCTGCCTCTCCTTCTACTTCAGCTTCCTAGAAGGGCACGCTTGAGGTCCCAGACCTGCAAAGACTGAATGTCTACAAAATATCTTGCATCATGAATAGCTCAGTGTAAGCCAGTGGGACTTCTCATGCATAAAAATATTCCCATGCAGAAGTGCTTGACAGTTTGAAGCATAAGTGATTAACCTCTTTTAATTAAAGCTTGCAAAAATATTTCAGCACAGCTCACAGACAGCGTAAAAACTGGGATAAACTCAGAAAAGCCATTTCTGTGAAGTAGCCCCTTGAAGCAAAGGCAACCTCCACCCCAAACATACACGTCTTTAAGGGCCAAAATGCAAAGAGTTTGTGCTCAAACTGACCTAAGCTAAAGCTTAGACTTTACGGTCTAGTAACATAGCAACGTTTGTTGTGTATAATAACAGCATCCAAAATGACACAATAAAAAAAGAATTATCTGTGATTAGAACTAAACTATTGAAATGTCTCCAGCTGGAGCCAAAATTTGGAAGGGGACAAGGGAGGGGGAAAGAGGAGTTTATTATTTCAGTAGCTGCAGTGAAAATCCCCTCTGGGTGCTCTGCAAACCACCCTCTGCTCTTTGAAACCATCCCCCTCATTGACATGGTAATGGTCTTTGTTGAATTCAAAGACGATTACATCAGAAATGTGTGGCCTCTTGTGGGTTTTCCAAGGCTTATAAAGCACACAAATTATATGAAAATATTGGGTTGAAAAATTAGTAAGCCATAGGAGTTTGTGTTGTTTTAGCCACGCTTTACTGCAGGGAAGGAAAACTGTGGCTCCTCCAGACCTTTGCCCAGTCTTTCAAAGCTATTTTCTTTATTATTTTTCTTTTCTGGTGGGCTCACTTCGGATATACAGCCTATATTTTTAAAAGACTTTCATACTGGAGCGAACTTTTCAACATGCAATGTATAAAGACCAGGGACCAATTCTCCTCTGAATTGCTCCAGTTCAGCCTTACTGTAGCTACAGTATAACCAAGGAGTATGTTCTGTCCCACAATATTTTGTCAAGTGAACTATCCAAAGAGATTGCACTCTATGGATTTTTGTATACAGGTGACAACTGTGCATTTGAAATAGGAAATCGTGGCTGGAAATTATTTTTAAAATATCTTTAAGACATACTAGGTTTGTAGACTTAGTAGCACCATCTCAAGAGTACAACATACCCAGGATGGGAAAAGCACAGGTTCCTTCCAGCCCCTATAAATCAGAACTAAATCACAACTCACTCCATATCAGTTTAGCTGTTTGGGACCTCACCTTATGAAGGCTAGAGCCCAGATTTGTTTCACTCATGTTTTATGCCTACAACCGACAACTACTCATCTAGCTTGTGGTGCCAAGGACACTGAGTTCTGGTTCATGTCTGAGGAGTGATCAGAGGATACGCAGGGAGGGCTGAGGCATGCAAGCTTCATGGAGCCCAACAACCTACCTAAGTGCTTAGATCAGCTTAGTAATACAAAGCTTAGTTTTGCTGGTACAGTGATTTCACATAGTCATACACTATGGTATCATGAGGGCAGAGCAGTGGCTTCAAGCAGGACTAAGCAGAGAACAATATCAGCTGTGAAGGTAGCCTTGTATCTTCTGGAGAGGGGCTTTGCTAATGGCCGGTACTGGGGATTTGGATTCAGGTCTCCTGCGTACTCTTCTTGCTGTTAAGGTACTCTCTGTAGTGTTATTAATGAGTTAGCTCACTGCTCTGAACTTTTCTTTCTTTTTCATCCTCATGTGACTCATAGTGAGGGGGAAAATCTTGTTTTACCATACCCATGTGGTTGTCAGACTTGGACCTGTTCAGACTGAAGCTAACACTACCATGTCCTGAGTCGCTTTTTTTGTTTCTTCAATTGCCATCCAAGGGCCAAATTTACACACAAACACACACACACACACACACTCACACCCCAAAAAAAGGAGTAAACAGAAGATATAGGGGGAGGTTCCCATCACCAATTATAAAATACTTGAAGATCATACGATGAAGGAGCTATTGCAGCTGCTGGGACATGCCTTTTTCACTCGCCAGTACTCCTTCCATTGAGCTTTCTCCAGTACAAGCTCCCCTTTCTGAGAACTCTGCTTCACTGAACATTCACTGCTGATTATATAATTCCCCCAAATCCCGGAACGCTGCTCTGAAGGTCGGCTTCCAGGAGGGGCTGATGTAACAGTGTTATCCAGGTTATTGACATAGTTTATCAGGAGTTAGTGAATGAGCTACATCATGAGTTCTCCTGCTTTCAGAGAGATTACCATGTAATCAGGCAAATTGTCCACACCACAGAAGCTAACAAACAAGGCTTGTGAAAAGGAAGGGTTGTGGGTAACATGTATTTGATCTCGTCTGACAGGAGTTTTGGGAAAGTTCAAGTTTGTTTATGTGCTGGTTCCAGTGTGAAAGAACAAAATTGTCCTCTTGGAGCAGGGAGGCTTGTTGATGTCTCCAGCAAGAGGTTGAGATTTT
This sequence comes from Phalacrocorax carbo, assembly GCF_963921805.1. Lineage (NCBI taxonomy): Eukaryota > Metazoa > Chordata > Aves > Suliformes > Phalacrocoracidae > Phalacrocorax > Phalacrocorax carbo. Next base: position 7,820,551 of record NC_087528.1, read on the forward strand.
GGAGGATGAGTGAAAGGGAAGAAGGTAGGAGAGTAAACTTCCCCTTCTGTTGAAAAGCATAAAGATCATAGACATGATGCACAGAAATACCAATGGCATTCAAGAGACAGGAATACACCAGGCCAGAATGCTCTTCAAAATGAAAAAAAGGGTGGCCTAGATATCCTAATGTCAAGATCTGGGGGACCCCAAATAGATCAATTGCTTTCTCTGCTACAGCTCCCATGCCAGGCCAGGGAAGAGGATTGGCTTTCAGCTGGATCAGCTCACAGACCTGGCCATGGTCCTGTGAGCGGCTGAGTTGATTGAGGCAGTGGGACTTCACAGCTGGAGGCAGAAGGCAGGGCAGGATCTTCCCTTTCAGCAGCATAGGCTTAGATCATCTTAAGCCCAACTATGAAATCATACCCTACGACTGAATAGATCTACTTACGGCATGGACATTTTCCCAAAAGACAGAAGTAAAATTTCCAAAGTACACAAGACAACTTAGGACCTCAAGTTTCATCATCTTCCAGAATAGCTGGAGTCACCAAACACCAAAATCATTTGGACCTTTGCACCTGAGGGGGACAGATGAGCTGCAGTGAGTTCAACTCGAGCTGCTGGCACAGGGACTGTCCCCCAAGCAACTGCAGCTGAAGGAGTATTTGCCTTTTCACTTCCCAGCGTGGCATGTTCAGGAGGACACTGGTTTTCTCTTGCAAGCCTTGCTACAAAGCAGTGACCTACAGGCAAAACATCATTGTTTTGATTTTCATTTTGTTTTTGAGAGAGAGAGGGATGTTGGACAGCACAAGGCCACTGCAATGTCCTCTCAGGCTGCGCTATCCCTGCAGAAAGGGTCCAATGGCCAGATCAGCTTGACATATCCCTGCCACCTCTCTGCATGCCATGCTGTCCAATCCCTCCTCCCCTCTTGTGTTCAGCTCCCTTACTTGGAGATTGAACCATGAGTCGGATCAGGAAACAGATCTAGGGTTAGGAAGAAAGACTACCAAAAACAAACAGACAAAAAGTTGCTTGGGGTTTTTAGACAGCTCTGAATTGCCTCTTCCAGGCCAGGGACAGCCCCATCACAGCAGGCAGCAGAAGCAGCACAGGAGGCCAGCCTCGCTGCTGAGCACTTTGCATCATGAAACCACGGCCTCTGTCTCCTTGATGCTGCTCAGTTGCCAGGTTGCTGCTAAGGAAAGCAGCAGTGCCAGGAATTAGCTATTCATATATGGTTTATGCATAAACACTGCATGTTCACCAGAGCGCCCGCTACCACAGACCTAATGGGACCTTTAGCTCCGCCTGTGTGTAAGGGGCAGATAAATTTAGAAGTGAGATAGTCTGTTTTGACTACCAATTAGGTGGGTCTGAAGACAGGAGGAGACGTAGGGGAGATGATTTTTCCCTCAGTGGCTGCTTGGCACTGTTACGCTAGCCTACGCACACATGATTAATTGCCCCATCATTCAAGTAGCTCTTTTTATTCTGGCCACTCACAATATTATTATTATGAGCTACTGTTTTTCCAAAGCCAATTATTGTAGGATTAAAACACAGCATCTGCCGTTGTATGTGTGTAGATGCATAAATAAGGAACCAGTAATCAAATAAAAGAAATACATTTCATTTTATCTTTCCTTTTTTTCTCTCTCTCTCCTTCCAGCCTTTCACATTCATATATAAAAGCCCTTGAAGGAAAAGGCTTGGATTTGAAAAAACAGTGGGAGGAAAGTTTGTAAGGGGAAAAATCAGTGGGACCCCATAGAACAAACATGTGTAAAGGCTTTGTTTCAAAGTGGATGAATGCAAAAGCCTGTTGGGGATAATTTTTGAGCTTTGCCTATTTTTAAAGGGTTGAGGAGCAGGAGTAAAGTGAGAAAACAATTCTCCGTAGGAAGCTGTAGCAGACTAAATGGAGCTTGTTGTTATTGGCAGAGGCATTGATGCTGAGGGCAGCAGCATCGTTACTGAAGCTGGAGGCAGTGGAGGTTTAAATAAATAAGGAGCGATCCATGAACCAAGATAAAATGTGATCTAGCTGTGCAGGGTCCTCCTGTTCTCTAAAGCAAGGAGATTTGGCAGGGTGTGAGTAAAGGGAGATGAATGAGGGTTATCAGATAGGAGACTCAGGAGAAAGTAGAGAATTATTTATCCTGGTAGGGGCATTATGAATTAGTCACAGTCTTCATGAGGAATAAGGATTTTATCTGTTCATCTCTCTTGCACAGAGGCACATACACACATTGCCCCCGAAGATGGAATTAGAGAATGACAAAATCAGGAAGCTATTGGGCTCTGCTCAGTGCCCGAATCTGAAGCTCCCTTTGTTGAGGGAAGTCTTTCCATTTGGTTTCAGTGACTTAGGCTCAGGGAGAAAACCCAAAGCTTCCTGCTCACTTTTTCTCTGGCCTTACTTAGTAGCAAGCTCACATAAAATTGATGGGGATTATTGCTGGCTAAGGCCAGCATTAACACAGGATTTGGCCCAACATCTCACATGCAGCTAAGTAATATTAGCAACAATAAAAAGCCCCATGAAATACTTGCAAAACCAGTAGCCTGCGAGACTGTGCGCAAAGTCAAGTCTTGCTTGGCAAGCTGTCCAGGGAGGATTTGAAAGAACATATTCCCTGATTCTAACTATCACCCAAGCAAAGGTTGGAGATGTCAAGGCCAGGTGATAAGAGCGCATAATGCAGCGAGATCATAACCAAACCTTACAAAGAAACATTTTTGCAGAGCACTGCTTGCTCGACTGTCCTCCCACTCTCCGGCAAAACTCACAGGGGGGCTGCTATGCACAAAATTCCCAGCATAAGGGACAGCAAAGCAGGAAAGCAAGGGCAGGAACAAGTTGCAAGGAAGGATTTTATGGACCTTATTGACTTTTTAATCACTTACTGTTCTGCCTCACCTTTTCTTAGCAGCATTCTCTCATCTTTTCTTCTGGGCTTAGCTAGCCCAGCTAAGAATTGGGAGATCTTGATGTTTTTCTGATTCTAGTATTCAAGAATAGAGGGACCTTGAGCAATGCCATTAGAGGTGCCTCTGTGATAGGAGACCCCAGCAAGGCTGAGCAGTCAGGCTTCACGCCCCAACCGCAGCGCTCCTTACTCCTGCGCTGAGACGAACACGCTGCAACTGTTCAATTGAAATAAGTCCAGGCAAACATGTAGAAAATTTCCCTGTGATCAGAATTTTCCCTGTTCTTAAGGAAAATACTGGCTCTTGATTAAGTGTCTGGTTTGTAGAGGTGGAGGTTAAGCAGAAAGAAATTTTTTTGATGCATCAACTGTAAATTTCAGTTTGAAGAGGTATTTTTACCCATCTTGGGATTTAGAAATTAAAAAAGATGCCTCTGCATTTTCAGATTGGGGAACACTCCCTAAATTCCTTTTTCCTGGAGTAAAGTTTGGGGAAAAAAAAACCAAAAAGAGTTAAGAAAATAATTCTTCTCCTGGTTTCCTCCTCCGGTATTTGACACTGAAAATACATTTTGAAACAGTAAAAAGTAGAGATAAAATGGCAAAGAATGGCAGTCCCCTCTCGTCTTTCTTTTCCATTTTGGTGGGTTTTGTTTTTTTTTAAGCTTTCCACCAATATTTCAAGTGGAAACCAAAACAAATTTTTTTAAGAGTTCTGTAGAAAAGTGAAAGCATCTGCTCAGCTCTTTCTGAAGGGTACTTTTTCTCATGGTTGTCTTTCTCAGCACTCCCTTTGCTGCTCTACTGCCAGCTTGTGATGATCCAGTCATACCAATACTGTAGCAGAAACACAGTTCTCACAAACAAAGTACTCACATCAGTGCACAGCCTTGTCTAGAGCCCATTAACCGTTCCACTTCTTGTACCTGCACAACACATTTAATGAACAGCAAAGCCTGCCTTCTTTTTAATGCTGCATTGTGACTGCAGGATTTCTAAGCTGCCGGTGAACCACTGAATACTGTCAGTAAGTGCTCCATGCAGGGGTCGTACCGATGCCTGAGTTAAATAAACCGGTTAGGTTACAGCCCAAAAAACTAGTTTGCCTCCCAGATCAGCCGAGAACCAGGCATAGTTCTGCGACTGAAGGCCAACAGGAACAGATCCATTCTTGGATGCCAAAAAGAGTGAACAATGTTCAGTGTCCTGAGAGCATTGGAGTAGGAGAAGGACAGAGAGGTTTTCTCCTTCCCAAGATTTTATGCCCGAATAGGTGCTGTGACTGTTAAAATTGGAGCTCTTTGCGCCATAATAAGGGCAAAACCCAATACCACGCACCTGATTCCTGTAGCCAGAATCAGCAGAAGCCCGGGGCTGTTTCAATACATGGGATCAAAGAATCAAGAGCCTGTTTGTAATTTCTCTATGTAAATAAGAGCAGCATTTGTGCACTCGGAGGCTGTATAAAGAAGCCTTGGTTTAGCAGTAAAGGAGAACTATTTTTACAGAAGCCAGTGAGAGAGGCTGGAGCCACCGATTTAGGATGATTACAATGAACAAAAAAAGTCAAGCCTGGAACTGTTTATTTTAATTTAGGGCTTTTGGGGGCACGGTGAACTGGTGGGGTGGGAAGATATTATTTTTATGGATTTAATCAGATGGATGGAATTTGTGGGCATTGCTAATTGAATGGAGAAAACTGTCTACTTTGCCTTGAAGTTCTCAATTACTTTTCTCTTTGTGTTTGGGAGTCAGAAGAAAAGCAATTATATCGCCTCACATAGGCTAGGGAGGGCTAAAAGGCCTTGAGAGATGTATACAAATAAGAAGAAAAAAGGTGCTTCTTTTTGTAGGGGAGCCTTCATTCTGCCCTGGATTCAGCTGCCCATCAGAATCAGCTCTGCATGTGCTTACCCTGCCCTGTGGTGAATAAGGGCTAGCAACGACCTGGTGGTAGAAGCTGCTCAGGACTACCAGCAGAATGCGCAGCATATCTCAGTGCCTGGAATAGCCCATGCAAAGTGTGTCCCGAGAGGCGAGGAGAACTGTTTAGTAATTCCCAGGACTTGGTCTTTCCATTTGAAACTCTTTCTGAATGCCAGATAGCGAATCCTGTAGTCCTAAACCCTGTAACACAGGACACCTCACTTCTCCCACTGCACTGACAGACAACTAAGGATTACACATATGGTCCAAGACATAGGAAAATGCAGCAGCAAAGTCACTAGAATCGTGCACCCAAGCTACGCACTCAGCAAGATGTAAACTTTACTTAAATATGGCCACTCCAGGTAGCCATGCATATTTTTTCCCTGGTGATTTTCACCATTGACTACCCCACACACCAGAAAGCAGAAACCAGGACAATATTAAAAAAAAAAAATGCACGTGGGTGAGCTCAGGATTTCGGGGGTGCTTCTTTCCTTGTTTTGTTTGTGGCAGAGGGAATTCCAAACAAACCAGGTGATGAAGAACAGCCCCAAAGCTGCAACTTCTTGTCTGCTCAATGATGTCACTGAAAAAGCCATCAGGGTGTAAATATCCCACTCTGCACACCCCGCAGTCCCCGTTAGGGCAAACGTGTCAGGCTCACGTAGGAGGCAGGACTGAACAGCACATTAGTTACGGTCCAAAAACATGATCTACAAATATTTTCTATATCATAATTATACAAAATGAGTGGAAATTTCTCCCTCCTTCCCCAAGTCCCAAAAACATAGCCCATTATGAACACAGAACCATGCTGCCAACTCTACAGGAACATAAATATAATTTAAGTCTTTTTGTACTGTGTAGTAGCTGGAAAGTGGAAAAATGATTGAGGGACAAGTGGTTTTTAAAATCCCCCCGAGGCTTGTAACTTACCTGTTTATTTCAAGAAGAGCCACAACTGCCAAAGGAAAGGAGTTACTTGAGTTGCTATCATGTTCTGTTTCCAGAGATTATTTCAAAATAAACATGGATTGAATCTCTGCTTTTCTCTTTCACTCAACATTAATATACACGGTGACTACATGACTATGGGCATGGGGTACTTCAGCACAGGCTCTCCTCTGAATTCAGACATGGGCACAAGGAAGCTTGGGTCAGAGGCACGCCACTACCGGAGCTTGCAGCAAGACAGAGTCTTCACAGCCAGGAACAACCAAGGTGTTTCCCTTTGGCCTTAGAAGATGCTCCAAAATGAGAGTATTTGGTGATGAGAAAAAGGCTGTGTTCAGAAACCCACTGGGTAACAGCCACAGCATAAGTCAAGTTGCAGAAGGCTGAACCAGGCAGATAGCCCTGCACATCAGCATGACTTCAGCTCCTACGTGTAACTTAAAATGATCCTCTTTGTACTACATAGAACACCTCCATTGAAAGTGAAATTGTCAGGTCATTCATAATCAACTTTCAAAAATGGAAGAGAGAACTTGTAAAGTCATCAGCGACAACAATAACTTACCTCACGCACATAAAAAGGTGACAGTGGAAAGTGTATTGTAATTCTTTGCTAGTCTTTGGACAAGACAAAGATTAATCTTCGTGTTTCATGTTAATCTTCATAGGAGTGTGAGTTCAGTGGTGCACGGTGAGAAATGTACACCAGGTTAAAAGAGGACAGGGCTAACAGTTATTTAACAGCCCATTCCTTTTCCTTTATTGCTGCGAGTGATCCTGGTGGAGTTGTGCAACACCACACAGTGACATCTATCAGAAATAATGGTTAACGACACAGAAGGTTACGGACTAGGGATTGTGGGAAGTATGTCTGGGACCTGATACCAAATCTGGCATCGAGCCAACTGTTAACGCTCAACTTCAAAGTCAAGATATGGATTTATCACTGATCTATACAACCCGTACCAGTTCTATAACTCTCAGAGGACTCCCTATATGCTGACTCTGCATCTTCTTTCTGTCTATTTGCATTTAGATGCCACTCTTTGCTGTGTTATAGGGCTATTTTTCCGTGGTGTTGCCCAACATATGAAGGGCAGACACATAACAGGGTAATGACCCTCCTGAACACATTGCCATAGTCTGTGACAGCCGTGGGAAGTCTGAACCCACCGATAAGCCATATAACCCAGCTGTGATAAGGATTTTGTGTGGAACTTGGTGCAGCAAGGTAGATGTAAAAGAATGAGGAAAAAAAAAGACTTGCCTGTGTGGACAGAACATAGTGAATTATTGTAACGATGTTTAATCTCAAATCACAGATGGCCAAGGAATTGCACAATTGAATACCACATGCCTACTGTGAGGAGAAAAGGCTCAGCAATGCTATAAATAGCCTTGGGGAACGGCTCCCTGAAAACTCCCTTTGCCCAGAGATCTCGTTTGTTTCAGATGTTCTGCCTTCCAAGCGCAGACTTCTTCCCACACTGCTCTCCTGCCCTTGACTCCCCGGTTCTGCCACACCAGTTTGAGGACACATCTCAAAGTGTGAAGGCAGGGGAGGAATTATCCATTGTTTTTGTGCAGGGCTACGATAAAAGCATGATGGAAATGTGGTTCCTTTAAAGTAAAGGAAAACCAGCTACAATAAAATATGTCTATACACACTAGAGCTGCTATAAATGTGTAAAAATCCTGACATTCTTGGGCAGTTCTCACTGACACAACACAACTATTCTGCCGTAGCCTGGCTGGACGGGCAGCTCTCTGTGAGCAGCACTGTCCCTGCAGGCCTTAGTCTCACCAGGTAGCCATGATGCATCACATGCACGAGGTCTAATGGCTGCCCACAGCCTGGTGAAAGCTGATGATAATATAGGTAGGAAAAAGATTTTTAAATGTCAAGGAAAGAAAGGTGAACTTTTGGTACCCCTCTTCTTCCAGGAAAGGGAGTTACTGGTGCAGGAAGGGCAGCAGCACCGGACATGGTAGGTCCAAATTCCATCCTCTGCTCAGTTTCCATGTGAATTGATTAAAGTGGCTCAATCTCTCTGGTTTTTAGTTCATCCTCCCTACAGTACACGCAAAGCAGTTCCCCTCATCACAGAGTTAACACGTGGAGAAATGCTTTAGAAGTTGTAAGGGTTTGTTTCAAATTTTTTTCATAAAACCAAATATGTATTTTATACCAGACTGGTTTGTAGCCGCTGTATATCTGGTATCCATCACAAAATACATTTCTGCGAGTATTTGAGCAAATATAAAATGACATTTTTCAAATATAGTCCAGGTGCCAGGCACAAGTTACGAAATCTAGGCAATATGGATAATGATGACTGACACTGTAATTGCAGAAGATCCCTAGTTGTGAAAGAGATATTTGAGTTTTAACAAAGAAAAAATGACACCAGGAAAACAAAACAGAAAAACATTAAAATTTACCCACCTTCTTGTTCCTGAAATTACAGAATAAGTTGTTCCAGATAAACTGCCACAAAATTAAGAAAGAAAAGACCTAATTGGACGTTTGAAGTATAATCAGGTTTTCTTCTAGCCACTCTTAACTCTATTGCCATTATAAACCATCACCTGCAAATCTCTAGTGCGTCCAAGTAACTTTCATCTGGCATCAACGGAAGCTGTAAAACAAGTTCATGCATAATTTGCACAGCCCAGGTGTCTGCAGTTTCCATTTACTGATCCGCTCAAAGCCCCCAGCCGGTTTCAACTGACTTGCTTCATACCTGCAGAGATGGCGGTAATGATATTCCATTTAATAATCTCAACATCTTTGTGCCAATTGAGTTAAAGGCTCACCAGATTCTCATCTAATGAACAAAACTAATGAATGATAAAAGATCATTAAGAAAACAGAGGCACCAAGGAGGGAAACCCAGAGCCAGCTGAAGGCTTCTCAGCAGCTCAAGGACATTTAAATTTTGCTGCCCCAGAAACAAGCCCAGATTGTCCCAGCCCTCGAAAGGAAAACTATAGCTGAGGAAGAAGAATCAGAACAATGAACTGGGGGAGAGTTCCAAAAACTCAAGCTTTCTTACTTCCAAAGAATGAGAGAAATCGGGACAGTGAGAGTCTCTTTCCCTGCTATAATTTCCTTCAACCCATCTGTTTGTAGCAGCTGTCTGGACTTTCCAGGACTATTGAAAGGGTAAAATGGATAGCTGAGCCGTGGGTAATTTTCTTTCCAAGTAGTCTGCTGTCCTAGGCATTTGCCTGCCTTGTCTGTGCCGAGCACTGGTGATGGACCGTGATGGAGCCGGCAGCACTCCTCACAGCCCTGGCAAAGGGAGAGGAAAACTGGCCTGATTAGCCACAGCCCAGGAGCAACACACCACTGCTGATCCGTCATGGTCCTGTTTCTGCACTAGCTTCGACATTCTTCAGTTTTGATGGTCAGCAACTGCCAGAAAACAAACTTTTCCATTTGCAGAGGACAGTTCACATCCTGATTCTGAAAACAGCCCATAGAATTAGGTAGTATTGGGTAAATGTTGAATGAACAACAGTAGAGACTGATAATATTCTCAGCCAGGAAAGACACTTCTTCATCTCCTTACATTGTAAACTCTCTTCTTCTCAGCAGGGATCTGGACTTTTTTTTGGGCCATAGAGCCTGTAGGAAACTGGGATAAGTTACACATTTGTTTCCCTTCAGTTCTGTTTTAATTATTCCCAGCCTCATCAGCAGAAGTCATGACCAAGTATTATTGGTGCTTTCGCACAAGTTGTGGAAGCCCTTTGTGATATTTAGCAGTTTTCTTACACTGCAGCTGCTGGAGTCAACTACATAGAGAAGGGTCCAAGCATTCACTGAAAATAAAATAAGAGGAGTTTCAAAGTATTTTCAAGTTAACCTTGGAAGGCTGAAAAGAAAATATCATGCCAGAGACACCATATAAGAAGAATCAAAAGATTCTCATTATTTAACTCTGTTTCATGAGTCTTGTAGCTTGTGTGCAACTCCTCAGTGCCCAGGGTTATCGATATTGCTGAAAATTCCCTTAAAGATTACTCTGTTAGGTTCAGCCTGGTTCCTTTTGGGGTTCACAGGATCATCTCTTTTGTTTACCAGCAATCCCCATCAGTCTATACTGCCAATCTCAGCACAGGCTGAGTCTAAATGGGTTGCAGAAACTGGTTGATCCTCAAGCTTCTGGGTAAAACCTACTAGTGTACATGGTATGAGGAAAGTTTGCACTTGCACGTTGGTCCTAACACTTGCTACAAAAAGGTTGAAAGGTCCTCATCTGTTTAGCAGCCAAATAGCAGATGTTCATGGCAGACAACCTGGTATAGAGGTTAGGTGGGTGCCATGGCCTGTGAGATCCAGCTACCTCACTTGCATCCAAAAGACACTGGAAGCCTGAAGCCTCTTTTTTAATGGATAAAAATAAAATTTCGGCCTCCAGACTTTGCTACAAGCACATCACTCTCTTAGGTTGTCCTGGATGTGCCACTGACTTGGAGCTTGCATTCCTGCTCAGCGTGGCTCTGTGTTTTTCAAAGGCAGTGGAAATTTTGTTTTGGAAACACTGCCGAGAGTGCAAACAGGAAGCAGGAAGGACTTTTTCAGAAATGCAAGAATCTGAAGGGAGTGCAGTTTCCATTTTTTTGGATCCAACCCATGAATTAGTTTTGCAACAACAGCAAGATATGAGTGGTGAGGTCAAGAGAAAAGCAAACATGTAGCAGCCACAGAGAGTGACTTTCAAAATCGCCTGTTGGAATTCTGAGTCATTTAATGTGCTACACACAGCCAGGATGCCTAGAAAAATAAAGAAAGATGCTGAACAGTCCCTGCAGTGCAGCTGTGTTATTGACAGATGGGATTAAGTGGTAGGAGTGCTCGAAGTGGGATATTTTTTTTATAAGCATATTGCCTTTGTTTATTGTAATTTTGATTTTTAGTTATTTCTGTTGAGGCATTTGGGGACCTCTTACCCTAGAGCATACAAATGAATGTTTGTTATTGTTTCTGTTATTGCTGTTATTTGATTTGGGCATGTTTCTGTGATTCAGCAGTACCCTCATGAGACTGCAATGTGACGTGCTGCAACCCAGCTTGGCTGATCAGCAGATCACAGGGGTAAGAAGCAGCGAAAGAGGATGATTTTTGTCACTGTGCAGGGCAAAAAATTTGCAGAAGGAACAGTAACATCAAGGCCCTCATCCTGGCAAGAACGATGATTATGTATGGATTCAAAGTGTCCATAGCCTGCCAGATTATATCCTTCACCTGATTTCTGAAGCACTTTCTCAGGTGAATAGCAGTAGTAACCGTGCACCGACAGGTCTCAAAGGGGCTCTACCCATTTACCCTACAGTTCCCCCAGCCCACCTTTCGGTCTGCTCCCTGCCCATGCTGCTGTAGGCCTTGATATGGTGTGTTTTCCTCAAGAAGTGCTGTAGCTTTTCTTCTGATTTGGAGGCTCCAGATGTAGCTGGTTGTCAGGGACCAAGCAGAGTGGGTGCACAGACAAGCAGAGAAAGAATGATGATGGGGTATGTTGAAATTGCTGGTGTGTTGGTGCATCTACCTAAACTTCTGGTTTTTTAGTGAAAGCCTGACTCTGCAGAGATCTCCACTGAAAAAAATGACCAGCTCGTGTGTGTGTGCATGTGTGTGCTTGGAGTTAAAGAAACCTTGGGGGAAAAAATTATTAGGAGCTAAATAAGAAAGTACCCCATCTCTTCCAATCTTGTTTATCTTCTTACTCAACCACCGCACCAAAACATTCCCTTAATCAGGTTTTTATAGCAAATAGATTAGTATTTTATCACACACAGTTTAGTGAGATTGCTTAACCTTCAGAGGAGTAGCTGAGCCTTTGGCCTGCTGATTGGCTCAGGGGCATCTTGCCATCGCCTGCCGCCCATCAATCATCACCAGCCACCAATATTTGCCTTTCAGGGATGGCGGAAGAATGGCAGGGAGATTAACAGAGGCACTCCTTGGTTTTTCAGAGTCACTCAAATCCTTTCCCTTTCTGCCAGTCCTTTGTGATTGGCAGACTGCAGTATGAGCTTATCAAACATCGATAAACAATAGAGGACTTCCGCACTCGGGAAAAAATAAAATAACAGGATTAGGCAGGCCATTGCATTCCAGGGCTGTTTTTATTCTTTACAGTGGAGATAGGTCTATGCACCTTAAGGGATTTCTCTAGTAGAATTGAACGAGTGAACTCAGGAGCACTGTTGATGGAGCAGATCTGTAAGGGAGTGTACCTAATAGAAAGTGTCACTCTGACCTGATATCCAGGGGAGCCCACAGCCATGGTCTCCTCATGCTGTGACATGATGCAGAAGACTGTGTACCGCATGGCATCCAGCAGCAGTGTAGGAAGGGAGGAAAGGGCTTTTTCATCTTTCTATTCCATGAACAGATGGAATTCAAGTTTTTTTTTCCAGCACTGTCACTTTACTAAGGCTCCTTTAAAGATGCAGTAATGGTTTGTTATCCTGTTCATAACATACCTTGAGATGGGCTCATTTTTTAATCCTGACAAGATTTCTCTGTAGAATTCCCAGGCTGCATTTACTCTGGGGTCAGTCAAACCTTTCCTCCAGAAAAGATGAGGATTTGAGGTTGTTCCAGTGACACTAGAGCAGGACTGTGGGTTTATACCCTTAGAAGACCCGTCTCTTTCAACAGATGATAGTGAAGATTTTTATCTTCTTTGCTTTCCAGTGGGATGTTAAGTATAAAGGGTTTTGTCTACCTGCTTGATATTCCATGACAAGCAGCAAGATGTAAACCTGTTATTGTCCAGATATTGTAAATTCTGCTAGCCTGAATGTACCCATGGGTGTACCCTGCATTACATGAGTCTGCATCGTCATTCACTTGCAGAGACAGCGGATCCCCTCTCAACTCCCCAGCTCATTTGCTTTCCTCCTTGGCCTGAGGCTCTGCTCTCAGACTGTGGCATGCATTGGTCTTGTTGCTGCAGCAGTGAGGGAGTTTCATGAACATTTCTCAGTGTATTTCAAACTGTGAAGACTGTTCTTGGCTTCTGCCCTCTCTCCCAGGCCCAAACGAAATGTTTCTTCAATGGTAAGCTGTCATTAGAGTTCAGAGAAGCAGAGAAAGCAGATCTGATTTCATATCTAATTTGCTGTAAAACGAGAGGCAGGGAAGAGAGGAGTCCTTTTTAATTAGAAAAAGGGTTGCTGAGATACTTTAGCCAGCACAGTGTTCCTCTCCAGTGCAAGAGCTTTCATGCGTATAACCCAGCCCTTGCTGTTCCAAAGAATGAAACATTATAAATATTGCTCTCTAGTCTGTCTTTATTCCTATTTCTCTTCCGAGTACTTTGGATCACTGCCGTCCTCCTGATCGCCTGACAAGTGAAAACTGAAGGGAAAGAGAAACAGAGGGCCAAAGCCTCTCCTTCTGTCAGGTGCCAGTTACCGGAGGATGTAGGGAGAGGACAGAAGGACTGTTAGTTCCCACTAACATCATCTTTTGTAGCATGTGTTCCCATATCATACAACAAGCCTATTAAAGATTAGGCTTCTTTTTCCCCTAATCAGCTTGGGACCGTGACTGCCTCTTGCAAAATTTTGATGAAGCAAAGCAGCAGCCTATGGATATTTCTAAGCATGGAAGGGCAAAATTTAAAAAGGCCAAAAAGAGTCCAACATAGCAGAGAATCTCCTTTAGGGATTGGTGCAAGCTTGCGTGACTCTCTCATCGGGACAGAGAACGCCCACTTTAGGTATCTGAGGCACATCCTATCCCATCTATCACTGATGAGCATTCATAGGCAGAAAAAAGCAGTGAGGTTGCCAGGGCCAGAGGTCTCTGCAGGCCATTTTCCTGTGCAAACACTGAAATGTCGCAGGCAAACTAACCACCCGTCTTTAGAGCAAGGCCAGCCTTTGTCGGTGCCAGAGCAAGCGAACTGTGGGCACCTGGATCTTGTGTTGTGACATCAGTGTATCTTCAGCTAAGCCTGCACTTAAGGGTCTGTTCACAGAAAAACAAACTAATAAAATGTAAATTTGCAAGAAATTATCGCTATTAAACCGGGCTACTTTTTCCTCCCACAAACCTGGGTCTCAATTAATGGAAATATTTATTTGGGTGACTTGCAGATTATGTCTCCGGCCAATTAGCTCCATCTCAATGTTCTATTTCTTGCCTTTGAATCAATAAACAGTTCAAGATTTCCTGGAGTCAGAAAATGAACGTTAGTGCCAAGAACTGTGGGTGTATTAAAACCATACCTACAACAATAGCCTCAACAAGGGAGCTCTGCTAATCACTCCCTTGTTTGGCTGGGTGTCTGACAGAGGAGCTAGAAAGCTGAAAGTATATAACACCCCCAATAGAGGAAACCACAGCTTACAGAACCCATGAAAAACATTTACTAACCTCCAGGTACCCTTTGTTCTCTATCCCTCCTGACAAGCACTTTTCTTCAGCACTACATACCTTAAATGCCTTTGCAATAAGATTTGATTGTGGGGCTTATAAGGTGGATCGAGATGAGTGAGTCATTATCTGCCATTTATCTTTCATTTAATGAAAGGCAAAAAAATCACAAGAAAACAGGACATAGCGTTCCTTTCTATAATTTGGCCAAATTATTCCAGGTTGCTTTCAAAACTGAGCAAATCAGACCAAAACCCGTGTGTGTCCATGTGTGCCCGTGCACACAAGCACATGCAGGACTTTGTATGTGTTGTGCATGGGAGGAAGGAAGTCGAATCACCCAACATCTAACAGTTTGTGCTAGAGAGTGCACAAGGGCAACACCTTTGCCCCATGCTAAGGGGCATACCTAAGTTGGGAGGTCTTCTGCCTCAGCTGAAACTGGATTCTAAAATGAATAACAGCAACAAAAAAAAAGTTCTACCTCTCCCAGTGCTGACAGACCCGGGCTCCTCGGCAGACCTACCCGTGAAGCTGTTCCAATCTGGAAGCTTTATGGCCGTGTTAACATGGCGCCTCTCCACGGGGCTTATTAGTTTGGGCGAGGTGCCACGTTAATGCAGCTAGAAGGCAGCTAGACTGGAGCTGGCTCGTATCCGGCCAGCTTGGAGAGCATGTAGGCATGCCCTTTCACTCTGACATTGTTAGATCAATTACCACCCAGGCTGATAAAGTCTGAGGCTTACTTGCACCATGGAATGTTATACACCCAATTTAGACAGCCCAATTAGGAGACTCATCACTGCAGGTCAGTAGGCTGTTGGGAACACACAGATGAGGGTGATCTAAAAACAAGGTGGGTTTGGAGACTGCATTCTGCTTTATCTTTACACATAGTCCTCCAAAAAGCCCTATACTGACGTGCTTAGTCAAGGCCTCTCATTTCTGCTTAAGTAAAAGCCAGCAACAGCCAGTGGTGGGGCCGCTCAGAGGGTCGGTGCGAATGGCATCTTGGGCTGGGACATGATGCCTGCCACAGATCAGGAATCCAAGATCTCAGCACACCAGACTGAGAGTGAACAAAAATACTGTAGGTGAACATGAACATACATTTGCTGAGCTGTACAGAACTTAGCACTGCAAAAGGAGAGAGCTTCTGCAAGTCAGGGATAGGTGTGGTAGTGAGATCTAGTTGAGACCCAGAATATGAAATAAACAGTCTTCTTGGAAGGATGGACTAAGAGAAATCCAGGTGACCCCAGAAACACAGCAGCAGGGGAACATTAGAGTCTGCCAACACAGGAGTTAATATGGACCAGAAGAAGTCTACCATATCACTGACTTGAGGCTGTCCTGCTTTACCATGCCTAGGAAAACAATATCCTTTAAAAAAAAAAAAAACCAGACCTGCAGTAGAAAAGTCAGTGTTCCATGGTCCTTCCATGCACAAGCATGTGCTGGCTGGCTCTTGGCCTCTTCAGAGGCATTTCCCCATGCAGTAAGGTCAGCATGTGTCATTTTCTACTTACCACTGCCTCTAGCACCTCATCCCCCCGGCCGTGGCCTGAGCTGAGCTGTGTCCGTGGCCAGTTCAGCCACTTGCTGTTGCCAAGCATGTCCAGCATCCATCTTTGCCATAATACTGTGTTGCAGCCATGCTGTCAGCCGCCAAGAGGAGAAACCCAAGATGGAGAAAAGGAAGGTGATAGATGTGTTGGAACCTGGCGTGTCAGTGGTATGCTGACTTGGCAGTGCTATGATCGTAGCGGTCAGGATAGCCGTGGCTCTGGTTTCAGCCATGCCAGCTGCCTTTTTAGAGATGTAAAACACTACCGTGTGCCCTATAGAAATCGCTGTCAGTCACAGGAGTTTTTGCAGTTCTCAGAATCACTATATTTTAAGTTCTTTTGGGGTTTTGTTTTGTTTTTTTCACTGGCAGTTGAGAATGAACTCAGTTCTGTAAACGAAGCTGTTTTTTATTTCTTCCCCTATGACAGATATGCAGCCTCTGGTCATGATCACATCAAATCATCCAGGCTAAGTAATATATGAGTTGGTCAGTGCTTGGGTGGGTGGCCTCCAGCTAGAATCCAGATGGTGGTAAGGATTAAATCATTGCCATGAAACAGCACCAAATTAGTGTCCTCTTTTGGCACGATGGGACTGAGAGTTATAGCCTTCAAACATGACACTCCACTCATGCTCTGGTTGCTTCCAGCCCCAGGTAATCCTGTTATGCTTCTCACAAGCCCAGAAGGGTTCCAGTATGGCTCCAGTTCTGAGCTGAAGCATTTTGCACCCACTGAGCTCCAGTGTAAGGGATGAGCCCAAGTGCAGAACAATACAGGCTCAGGCCTATCATTTTTAGTTAGGAGCTGGCAGGTCAGAGGAGGTGGCAAACGCAATTTGGATTGCTTCTGAATTTTTTTATTCCTTTTCCTCACATAGCCTCTGTCTCCTGTACAGAGACACACACCCTAGACCTTGTTGTCCACTAACTTCTAGCAGTTTTGTCCAAATCCCAAAAATCAGGAGGGCCCCTTCTTGTGGAAGTGAGAGGAGGAGGAGGGCTAGGGGAGCACTCGCACATGCATCAAAACGCAGTTTTGTCCTCTTCCCTGCTGAAGCAAATGGATGAAAACCGGGCACGCTGGAGCAGCCCGTCCAAGTTTTGGAGCATCAGCACAGAAAGCCGAGCCAAGAAAGAACACATGGTGGTTGTGTGTTGCAGTGACACTTCAAGAAAAATCGCTTTGAGTCGTGAGCCTGATCACTTAACTGCAGCGGGCACCCTCCCAGATTTCCTGAGTCAAATGTAAATTGCCTGAGGAAACGTCCCCCTCCTGCCCCTCACCCCGGCACCATTCCCCCATCACACACACACTGCCTCTGACTGCACACCCTATGTCTCAAAGCCATTTTACTGTGTTTACAAATTATGAAAATTCTGGTCAGTTAATTATGAAAATATTGGTAAGTCTGTAAGGCTGGCTCCTGGATGGAGCCGAAGCAGAAAGCAGGCTGGAAAGCCCTTGAAAAATGAGCCGCTTTCTCTCTGCTCTTATTGCCAATGGATTTTGTTGTTCTAGGGTATGACTCTGCTAGTCTGCAAAAGCCTCTTTACAAGCTGCAGCTCTGGAGGCCGGGCCGGCAGCGTGATTTACTCTGCAGAGCTGTCCTGCGTTAGCAGGAGGGAGACGGACAAACAGAAGGGTGGCGGGAAGGATGCAGTCTGCTTTCTGTTAGCCTGGTATAAATCTCCGTGCGTGGGCCAAGAGCCAAATCTTTAGCTGCAGAATTCAATGGAAATGCCTCCATTCACACCAGTTTAGTCACTGGTCCCAAATTAACTTCAAGCTCATCTAAATTTGGAGTATTTGTATGAAATGCAGAGGGCTGATTCTCATCCCACTGAGAGGTTTTTTGCTGTGGTCCAGTTTCCTTGCCCTCAGCAGGACAAATCTTGCTCTGTGTGTTGATATGACTATCAGGGGAATCGCGTCCGGTTTTGTGAAGTTACTGCAGATTTTAGGTTAGTTTGAGAGGAAGAAGGGCAGGTCCTGCACAGCTGACTTCTGAAGCCAATGAAGTTATTTCAGCAGAAAAACTGACCCATTGCTCTGAACTAATTTTCTGTATTTACCTGGTATAAGGGAGAGGAAAAGACATTTTCGTTCTAGCCTGTTTTCAATACAACAGCATTTTTTTCTTTAGCTGAGTAGCCAGCCATTGATTTCAAAAGAATTACATCAGGGACAAAGCTTAGAGAAAGGTTAATTCTTCTGCTTTACCTCTTTCTTTATCTCCTCTAAAGAAAATGATATTTTTTTCAATATTAGTAGAAGGGAAAGAATCTGTGTAAGTTTTTGGTAACATTTCTTTACGTATACAGGTAAATAAAGGAGAATAATGTATGTGAAGTGCAGCACATTCACAGTATGGCAAAACTGATCAATTTTCATTGCATTTGAATTATATGTTATGATGATACATTAAAATATAATGTGTAGTGCCACGTATCTTGAACAGTATGAAAATTGATCAATTTTCTAATATGTAACACATGGTTTAGACACTTTTGAATATGTTAGAACTATGTATGCTGTATTCTTTACTAAGAAAAGAAAGAATTTGGCTACAAATTTAGAATGTATGTTGCATTTTGCTGGAACTATAGGTGTTCTGGTTGATTTTGTCACTTATTTCACTGAGATTAGCTGTAAGTGTTAAATAAATACCTTCCTTAATTCTGTTTGGGTTTAGCAACAATAAACAAGTATCTCAGCACATATGACATTCAATATTAATCTTTAGGAAAGGCAGGGGTTGTGCTTGTGCCCACTGAAAGCCTGCTGAAGGCAACTCACTCCCTTTGGTGCTCTGTGAAAATCAGGATAGTTATTCTGCTTGCAGCAGCAGCTCCAATAGCAGGTTACTGTTTCTAAAAAATCAGAATTTAGGATCAGGTGATGCAAATAGAGCTATATTTAAATTTTCATACAATCATAGAATGTCCTGAGTTGGAAGGGACCTGCAAGGACCGTAGAGTCCGACTCCTGTCCCTGCACAGGACAACGCCAATTCACACCGTGTGTCTGAGGGCCTTGGCCAAGTGCTTCTTGAATATCGTCAGGCTTGAATTTTGAAATAAAATTTTTTTTCATCAGGTAATACAAATGTCCATTCAAAGACACAATAGTCCTCTTAAAAGATATTGCAAGGTCTAGAGTGTTTCACAGAGAACTAAATTAGCTATCAAAAAGCATAATCATCTAATGTGACCATAACAGCTGACATTAACTTTTCCTAGGGAGAACAAATTTAAAGATTAAAAAAGTCATCTGACTACAGCAATTTCATTTACACAGAAGTGCATTTGGAACTAGAGCTATGGTTTAGGAGAGAACTTCCTTATCTACCTGAGCCGTGACTTCTGCTGAAAGATGATGCTTGGGAGCAAATCACGGTAATTCCAAGAGCAGCCAGGTATACACCACCCAAGAATTCATTGTCATCAGATAATATAAGAACTCTTTCAAGTCAGTACATACAGCAGTTAACCAAAACATTTCATTTCATTTAGAGTGCTTAGAAACATTTTGGTTTGAACTTCACTTTCTCGTCCTATAGTTCGATTTTTTTTTTCCAAATGAAAAGCTATTGTGGACTTTTAAAGAAATGTCAAATTGAAATTTTCAATAATTCCTCTTTTTTCACGATGAGAAATGCATTTAGGTGATGTTTCCCATGAACATTTTCAACCAATGTTAGACTGAGAACTTTCTGAACAAGTTAGTTTTTAAATAACCGTGGCACCATGAGCGACCTATGAACATTTCTGCCAAAGATTCATGGATCACGTTAGGATAACTACCACGGTAAACCACTGACAATCTTTAAGCCTGATAGAGCTAAAAGTAGAGTTCTGGCCTTCTTCTGGTCTTGTCAAGAGCTCTGGAAAGCTCTTTCCATCAGTATTTTATAGAAAGCGTAAGTGGTGTCTTCCTGCAAAAATTCCTTCCTCATAATTTGAGACTTGCTGGGTTGTGTGTATACTATTTGCTGGCAGAATTGGTTATTAGTGGTTGGGTTTGGTTTTTTTTTTGTAATATATGTTTCTGCTATGTTTTTGTAAAAGTGTCCAGATATTTTGTGGGTTATTATTATTATAAATTATTACACTTGGGTGCATAATGTTCATTCCATTCCATGCACAGTTATCAATTTGCAATTTGTGTGGGATTAAGGGGAATTCTGCCTGCAAAGTCAGTTTAGCAGCGAATAAATCGACCTGGTGCTGTAATTGATGGCCAAACACTACCTGCTCCTGAAACTAAATTGCAGTGGAGAACACCTCTCGTGAAAGTACTATTTGGATACAGTGTCAAAAATACCAGCTTGGCCCCATTATTCTAAAGCTAAATTGATCCATATGATTGGAATATTGCCCAGATATTTTTTTTTCAAACAATCATTTTGAAATTACCATTATCAATACACTAATGCATGTTGAAGGCTTGTTGGGTCTGACATAGGAAGTGATGTAATAAGGGAACCCTTAATACTCGTGGCCCTCAAACAGGAAACATTTTCCTCGAGGAATAGTATACTTGAAAACTGCAGATTACAATTTAATATTAACCAGATTTCTACATTAAACATGATTTCCGAGAACAATTTGATTTTTCTTTTTTTTTCCCTTTTTTTTTCCTGCTTCTTCTCTAAATGATCAAAACTGCATCCAACCGCAAGCGGCTCCTGGAATGAGCCCATGGCTGCCTGCAATTTAAATGTCAGCCTCAGCAATTGCAGCGCTACATTGGATCTCTCTTCCAACCCTTGCCACTCACTACTGCCCTGTCAATCTCAATCTGCCTCGGATACCCACACGTGTCAGTAAGCCTCATTTTGTCCGCCGTGCCTGGTTAGGTACATTTTGCTTCAGGGATGTGTAGAGCTGTCCCCAGGGTTGTGGTGGTACC
Source organism: Phalacrocorax carbo (assembly GCF_963921805.1). NCBI lineage: Eukaryota > Metazoa > Chordata > Aves > Suliformes > Phalacrocoracidae > Phalacrocorax > Phalacrocorax carbo. The sequence goes on from NC_087528.1 coordinate 7,841,235, forward strand.
GCCAGTTAATATATAGCCAATACCAGCTGATGGAGTAAGGGTAACAGAGCACCAATGAAATCCAGTTGTATTTTTGGAGACAAATGGCAAATTGCATAATCTCCAGTGAGTGTGAGGGACAGAATGAGGAGGATTAACAACTGCACAAATATTTCATTTTCTGGACTGACTGGCTACTTGATTCTTCAGCTGACCACTACTATTTGTATGTATTTGTTTATGGTCTGGGAGTCCTGTTCATGAGCCATCGTGATGCCAGGCTGTCAGCAAATACAGCAAACAAAAAAAGTTGTCCCTGTCTCAAAGAGCTTCCAACGTGAGTGCCACCCTGCACAAGCCCCAGTACCAACCAAAGCGATAACTCCACCTTTCCTGCAGTGTTTGGGTGTCTGCGTGCTCCCAGGGGGAGGTACCCTTACTGTTCCCTGCAAAGGTCACTGCCAGGAAGCCCTTCGGGCTGAGCCAAACACAACTCATTTCACCATCTCCTTCAGAAGTCAAGTCAGACCACACCACTGGTAGCAAGACATGTTTACCAGGTCTGCAAAAATGATGGGTCTAAATATAGCACCTGTTGAAATGGTCCTTCCAGAGGGGAAGGAACAGGGGTGGTGTGGCTGGGAAGAAAGGTAATGCAGAAGCTCCCCAACATAAACCTTCTGCCCTAATACAGTTTTTCTCTGGAATTATCTAATTGCTTTCCAGACGCCTGCTCCTACAAAATAAAACACTTCAAAGAGCCAAAGATTTTTCAAAACTTTCAAATCTTTCAAAAATTTCAAAACCAAGGAAATCTCTGCAATACAACCAGCTCCTGCCTATAAAGGTTATTCACGGAAGCAAAGGCAAAGAACAACAAGAGAATGTGGCTGCTGCAAGCTGATGGTGGCACACCAGTTCTGCTGGGTAGCTGCTTCTTAAAGCTCACCTGCTGAAAAAACACTTTTTTCCAAAAAGGTCTTCAAAAGTCAGAAACCACAAGGTGGCATTCTGCACTGTGCCTCTGTAATCTGCTGCCCTGCAGGCTGGGGAACATGATGGTGGAGTGGGAAAGGAGAGGCACACTTTTCTCAATGTGGACAAGAAAGGCCAATCTCAGAGGTGAACTCCCACACTTTGCATTAGGTGTGCTTGAAACTTGAAAGGAGTTCAACAAAAGATATATAGCAAAGACCATACCCTGAGCTGCTAAGGATAGAGAGGATCCACCAGAAATTGTCTCCCCCATGCTTTGAAATGCAAGTGCTTTGTTCCTTGCCTGGTTTGAAATGCTTTTCTCTGTTCTCACGTGGAAGAATCAAGAATATTGTTTGCTAGCCAGAACTGAAATGTAAACCAGCATCCCCAAAGAGCAGTGTGACAATGTAACACTAATCCATCCCATTTCTGCTGATATGATGCACATGGAGAAGGAGGTTAACCACACTAGAGCCTCCTGCGGTGGGCAATCACTGTAATGTAAATTGTGACCTTCACACAATGGCTGTTGGAAACATTTACATGGAGACTAAATCCCTCCCAGGTTGCATGATAGCACAAGCTTTGTTTTCTTAGGCTGTTGTTCCCCATTTGGCACACAGTACAAAGCCATCCAGGGGCTCTGAAATCCATGAAGCACAAGCTTGGACTACCCTCGTGCTGCCAGCAGAATTGACAAGCATGCAAGAAAAAGGCTCCTTGGGCTGCCAAGTCATGTAGCTTTTGAATGAACTAGCCTCCCATGAAAGATCCTTGCTTTCATGACCAGTGAAATCCTGATCTGCCATCAAATCCTCTCACCTACGTTGGTCTTCAGAAAAGGAGCCCACGCTCAGGCTCTGGCCCAGGACAAGTGTTGTTCTGTGTCAAATTAAACCCGTTCTGTAGCTCTTCTGCAGTGTATGATATTGTAGGCACAGACAGCTGGTAGAGGGCAGTGAGAAACCAGAGATTAAGAGATGCGCTGTAAAAGGGAGCCCAAATACAAGTAGTATTTGGTACCACAGAAAGGTAGTGGCCACTCTTTGCTGGCTCCTGGCCATAAAACATTGTCAAGGACCTTTGAGGCAAGTGACTCCATCCCAAGCCACTGATGCCAATGCAGTTGTCTGTCCTACTAGAAGACAGGACTCGTAGAGTACAGGAATATATGAATAAACTAAAAAAGAAAGAAAGGGGTCAATTTGAGTGTTATATTTTAAATCCCCGCCCTAGCGATCAAGAAGGTATACTGGGTTTGAGACAGCTATGGTCAGAGCATCAGCCAAGACTTAGCCATGGTTTGGGGTCTCCCAATAACGGGATAAATTTACTTTGGCCAATTACAACTCAAGACTTTTATTGAAATTCTGCTCAAAATCTGTGTTCTAATCCCAAATGATACATGGGAGCGTTCCCTTTCCAATATAGTCCCCAAATCTGAAGGCTGAGTGCATGTTTTGATTCAACCATCCACAGATTTGAAGCTCTCTTGTAGACGCAAGAATGAAACCTGAAATCCATAGAAGGAAATGAGAGTTTCGTGGCTCCAAGGGACCTATTAAGGATACCTCCCATATTTGGGGACAGACAACAGACTCCCAAGAGAGTTTGAAAAAGTGGCTGACCCCTTTGGTATTTTCTCTACACTGGATCCAATTTCATAATCCCAGTCTGTTCTGTTCTAGTTTTAGGTTTGTGGCTTTGGATAACCACCTATACGTGCCTATTTTCCTTCATTAGGTGTCAGGTAACAAGCTGTTCTGAAACACTGTGTACCAGCATAGGAACAGCAGGGTTAGAAATCAGTGCCAAAAAGTTAGGACAAATTTCTTTATCCTCATCTTTGCTCTGGTGACAACATATTTGTCAAATTCAGCTAATTAGAGAAGGTTGATAGAACAAGTCCGTAAGTGTTGCAGTCTGGCTCAGTGGATACCGTACATGTGTACTTTCCAGTTTCAGAAGAGCTTGGGGACTCTCCGTGTGTATGATATGAGTCTCTCTTTATATTAAGCACTTCTTGAACAAACATAAACCTCGTGAGGGAAGTGCTTTTTTTATTTTTCCTATCCCCAGAACCTCAAGATAAAATTAAAAATGCCAGGACATAAAATATCACATTTAGCTCTATTTTACCTAGTTACAACAAAAATACTGGTATCAGTTCCTCAGTTGGCATGAACTGGCACCATTTCAACAACTTTCTTTGAACCATGCCAATCCACCAAATGACAATCTGGTTCCATATATATTTTTAGCCAAAATACTCTGTGGCATGTGTTACCGTCTTTCTGGAACCATTTATAGTTTCTGCAGTATCATTTACTACCATTTTCTCTAAACGTGTTTCCAAGAGAGCTGTAAATGCACACTTTTGCTACAGGCACTGAGCATAAAATGGGAAAAAATGAAGGAAGGAAGGTCAGACCAATAGATGAGTCACTATGCAGCAAAAAAGTCAGATCTCTGGGAAATTGCAGAGCTTTCAACATTGGTTGTATTTGTCATCACAGAGCTTAGGCATCCTAACTTACTGTGGAGTAAGAAATCACCATGCCTCAACTCATGCAGAGTGACAATCTCTAGATGGATTTGCTCACATGTGCCGTGTTCCTTCGTGGTGTCTGGTTCATGTGCTTCAGTTCTTGCTGTCACGAAGAAGGGCACAAAAGGTAGATAGGGAATGTGGTATTTCCCACTGCTATGCTACATTAACTCTGCCAAAGTCCATGGAGAAGATTAATTAATATAATAGATGGAACTGATCAAACCACGTCTCTCATGACGTTTTCTATTCTCTTGCACTGCATCTTGTCGTCTCCCTGATTTCAAGAAGGGTCTCAAAATGCTGCTAAATGAGAGCAGTACAATTTTGTAACCACTCTGAACTCACTTTCTATTGGTACAAATGGCTGTGCAAGGGGAGGAGTAACGGAGAGCCAGCCTCATGAACTTTCTTCAAGGTTACTTATTCTGTGGTTACTTAAATATGGATTTTAGTACACCTTTGTGAGCATATAGTTTTTCACTGGATAAAATGATCACAAAAGCCCAAACAATCAGGCTTATGGTTGTAATTATCAGAAACACATTTATGTAATGCAATAGAGAAAAGTTTAATCTTTCAGTCTTAAATCTATGTATGACTCTAAATTCGTCAAGAAAACACACTATAAGAAGGGGAAAAAGATATTCCCTCCTCCCCCTTTAAAATCCCTAAAGAAAAAAGAAAGCAATTTTGTGAGGGAAACGTCAGTCCTCACAGAATCTCCAAGTGATGGGAAATCCACGTCTACAGAACCTGTAGAGTCAGAGGGACTTGCAGTTATATGCTGTGTTCTGATTAGCTTGTGTACTCAGAGGAAAAGCAGTTTCTCAACACCAAACTTCATTACAATGACCATAATCAGTTTATTTTCATCAGATTGGTTGATTATCACCATTGGAAAGTGCTGAAATACTGATACCCCCAACACTCCTGTCCAGAACGGAGCTGCTAAATCTAATTTCTCAGTCTAGGATTGCTCATTTGTCAAGTGATGCCAGTAGGAATTATCCAGGCATATTTTATTTATTTTTTCATCCTTCCTAGGTATAACATGCTACTTTCTGGTCATGACTGAAGATCGAAGAAATTGTCACTACTTGCAGGGGAAGAAAAAAATAAGGAAAAGAAAAGGAAGACTTCCTAAGTTTAACAACACTCCAGTGTCAATAACCCAACCCTATCCCAACTGGTAATGAATGAAAGATATTGTGATTGCCAACAGCTGTGTGACTCTGGGCTGGGTCCTCCTGCCAGGTGCCTGAAACTAAGCAAGGTTTGCAGGAAATTAAATGGGCCAAGTTGGGCAAGTGGTGCAGTGCTGAGAGTCAGGCTCTAGGCAATGCTGCCTAGGTCTGAGTTTGGGTGATAAGGGGGCAAATTTCTCCCTGGGGCTCCACAGTTTGTACTATGGGCAGAAGGTAAGAGGTTTTGTGTGCTGTTCTGTCTTCCTGTCACAACTATCTATCTGATAAAGACCAGCTGCTCTCTGGCCTGCTAAAAGACCACTAACACAGAAAAGGTATTTCAGTTTTGGTGTGTGTTGGTTTGCAGCCATAAGTGTAACAGATGCTTTGAGATGTACGGTGTGGCTCTGGCCATTCCATCCAGCTTGCTTAGAGCCTTTCTACAAGCTCATCTCAATCTGAGTAAAAATAACACCTTGGTCATTTCTGAGTAACCTATTTGGTGTGCATGTTTGTGTTGCTTCTGAGGTGGCTTTGTCCCATGAACCACTTAAAGCTTCCCATGTGAAGATTCCCATTGTCTGGTTTGAACAGAAAATATTGTAGGAGTGGGGTGAGGGAGTGACTGTACACAAGAAAAGCTAGTTTCCCTAGCTGACTTTCAGGATCCAGTGGGGTGAAGATGAGCCTGCTGACACCTGCAGTAAATGATTTTTGAACCTGACTTCTTGGTAAAATATTTTGAGGACATTGAGGGTAAAGTAACAGTCTGACTATAAATACTGTTTTCATTGGTGCCAGCTGATTATTATTATTAAGAAGTCAGGGGATGTCACCTTGATTAGCAATGTAATATTGTGACAAAAAGTCATGTGCTGCATGACACCTACTCTTTCCCATTATGGTCAGATGTAATATTTATGTTCTTTTATTCCTTCACTCATTCTCTCCGAAGTTTAGTATCTGCATCTAGGCCTGGTCTGATAACATTCTCTTTTTGTTGAAAACAGCCTTGGATGGTAAAGGATAATTCTGTCATTGCTTGTTGCCAACAGGGAGTGTTACTCCTCGGGAGCTCAGGGCCACTGCCTTTAATTCACACTAGTGGGGAAACATGAATTTTAAGAGATTTCCCCGGGAGCTCAGCCATAGGCAGCGCTCCCAGTTGTACATGAAGTGGTACTTGGGTACCGTTCTGAAAAGGTTGCCTGTGCCATCTTGCATCAATGACTAGTTTTTTACAGTTTTATTGCATTTTCTCAGTGTGGTGTTGCTTGCAAAAGCAGATGGGTGACAGATTGGTCTAGGTGACCTTACCAAAAGGCATCATTTATTATTCCAAAGTTTCATATAGTTTGCAAAAAATGTTTCTCAACTACCTACAACAAAGCCAAAACTCTTATTCCCCTACTGCCGCTTTTCTCCTGGCTTCATACAGTAAATCCCACCTACCACGTAGTTCAGCAAATGCTCATTTTTTTGAGACACTCTAACAGGTCATTCACTGGTAGAGAACTGTAATATAATGCGTTTCAGAGATGCAGATTACAACTTGTTCTTGCTTCTTTTGTTTGCTTAGGGTATTTTTCACTGTTTTTCTATTGATACATGAATCATCTGGTATTCTATAGCATATTTTACCATTTGCCAACACTTATGAGGGAAGAAATAATTTCTTCTGAAAGTAGAATAACCAAAATAATTCTTATTGTTTTATTGGCAAATAAAAATATAATTTATTAGCCTGTCAAGAGCAATAACCCTTAAGTGTACTACTTCAGAATAGCCCATTAAGATTTTTTTTAATACTAACTTTGTCTGGACTTATGTTAGTTAATTTAAAAAAAAAAAATGGACCTGGCTTTTCAAAAGTGTTTAGGTGTCTAACCCCAAGTTATTTCAATAGAAATCAGGCAATTTAGTCCCTCTGAGGATCTGGGCCTCAGCCCAAATACTCCACTGCTGTAAGCGTGTGCAGCTGTGTTGCTCCCCGTGAGGTTTGATCTGTTTACTCGAGCATGTGATCAGCGGCCTGGATGCAACTGATAATTCCATTTATAGACACTTTTTTTTGAAGGGAAAGGATGGTTTGGGGTTCTAATGTATCCAGACTCGTACAAGGCTGGAAAATCCCCTCAGTAAGGAACCGTGTGTGTGCAGCGTGTGGGTGATGGGGTGGCAAGAGAGAGCAAAGGGTTTAGTGAACTGTTTGTTCATGCGGTCTAGTTAAAACTCTGGTAGTAGCTGACAGCTGTGAAAGGGCAATTAATAAGGGGTCTCCAATGCATTTTATTCTCTAGTTAAAATACCCTCTTTTTTGTCTGTTTAACGTGTGGACTAGTTCTTAGAAAGCCTAGCACAGTATGGTGGAATTATCTCTGTCTATACCTGCTGCAAATGAAACTCTTAATTTCTAAATAAGCAGGCTGACATCACCCTTTGTCCTCATTTTTAAGGCACCCAGGCTTGTCCTACCAATAAAATAGACTCTGAGGATATGTTGGGTGGGAACCAACCCTGGTCTAACAGTTTGAGCATAGGAGGAGAACAGCCATTTGTATGTCGGGGTCACAGAGAAGAGCATGCAGTAGGCAAGGTGAGCCTTTCCTGCCGATACGTCACAATGCGATGCAGGAGCGGCAAGAGCCGAGACATCCTGAAGGAAAAAAATAAAGGGGGGTTAACCTTTAAAGGAATGACCTAGGTGCCAAAACAAATAGGTGCCATTATTTAAATGAAATGTCCCATTTTGATAGATCTCAGGACTTAATACAAGAGAGGTTTTCCAATTTTGGGTCCATTAGTTAAAACCCAGGAGAGTCACCTAGAAAGGCAATGGCTCCATCTGATTCTTTACAAAATGAGATTAAGCAGCTTTCCTTTTCAGAAAGGGAGAAATGGGACAGTTGGGTGCTTTTCATCCCTATTAACTTCCAACACCTGCACCAGTCTGATCAAACCCGGTGGAACCTGAGCAAATATTTAAGCTTGTTTCATTTGCTGAATAAGGGCAGTCGACTGCACTGGGACCCTGGAGGACCATGAACTGTAACTTTTGGTCAGGAAAAAGCTTGTGGGGCAGAATATGAGTAGGACTATGGCCCTTAGATCCAGAGTGAGAGACAGGAGATGTGAGCCGTGCTGCAGAGGAGATGTAAGGACTCGGCTATCCAGCCACTGGAATTATTTCTACTGCTCCCATTTAACTTTCTCTCAGGCTGGTGCTGGCCAGTTCATTTGTTTGAATTGAACTGATTCTGGGAATGTTTGCCTTCTGTTTCAGCTGAGGGACATACAGTAATTGAACAGAGGCCAGAAGAGGGTTCTTTTTTGTTTTGCTTCTTGCTTTCTGTCTTACTTAGTCACCCTAAAAGTAAGAAAACAGTGAAAATAGTAAAACAAACAAGAAGAAATGATCTGCTGGGGTGGAGTTCTTCCTTTTTCCATCACAGAAATTTTTTAGCAAAACACCCTGAAAATGTTTGACATCCATTTGTGGAATCTCTATAATTAGAATTAATAAAAGGACATGTCAAGTACACCTACCTTGCAAACCACAGATGCATATTTTTTTTTTCTCTCCCTCTCAATGGCTTTAGCTTGTTCTTCTGATTGGCATCTGCAGAGAAATTATAATTAGCCTGTGATATGTGTTTGGTGTGCATAATGCCTGGGTTTTTCTATAGGTATGCATATATTCCCACACAGCTCCTAGGAGGATTCCTTTAACTAAACAGCTCAAGGTATCCAGGATAGCAAAAACATTAAAATAAAAATACCTCTGCGAATTGAGTTGGTGGTCTCCAGCACATTCCCAATGGATGCTTGCCCACATCAGCAAAATGCTGTCTCCCGCAACTGGTGCTAATTAGCACCCCTGTTGGCAATCTCAGATGAACGACCCAGAGCTGAATGGACTACAGAGATAGTTGGCACTAAAAGTGGTCCCAGCAGGTCTGGGCTGAGGAGTGGGCAGCGTGGAGGGAGCTTTTCTTGCCCAGTGGAATGTTCTCCCAAATTTGGAGCGAACTTGTCTCTTCTGAGGCTTAAAAAGTCTCATTCATGGTTGTGCTAATCTACTTTTTTTCCTCTCTCTAAGTTTTTGTGCCTACAATTCTCTAATTCTATCCAGAAACAGATTATTGGTCAGAAGATTTCCTGTGTGATCTTTATGGTGAAGAAGTTTGCCCAGCTCTGTGCTGCTGGTTGTTCTTTTTAAATTGAACTTCAGTGAGAAATGAGGGTGGGGGGGAATCTGCAATTCTTTCCCTTTGTGGCTGAGTCTGAAGATTTTACTTTCCTGGAAACTGATGGGTGTGACTTGCCATTATTTTCTGACTTATGATCTCAAGAAGATTAAAAGGATAGCCTGCATTCCACCAGCGTTGCTTAAGTCTTAGGTGTTTAACCTGTCTCCTGTAACCACACCTTCCTTCTCCAGCTGGAGAAGGAGAAAAGAGGGAAAAGAGAGCACACACGTGTGTGGAAACCTGTGCCTTGGAGAGTCCCAGCCAAGGACTGGTGTGGTATTGTCAGCTCAGCCGTCTCCAGCCAGGTGGAGGTGGGAAACTGGACGCGTGCTTCACTGCAGAGTTGCCTGGCTCTCATGATAGCCTATATTGTGGCGCATGTGATGGGAGTGTAATAACTTTGACACTGCAACTTCCATCTGAAGCCATGCTGCAAACTTCTTGCAGAGTTGTGTGTTGTGTTTGTGTATGAATCCCTTCACCCACTGCTGAAACATGGCCAGGGTGGAGGCAGATGGGCAACAGCCACCATGGCTGGGTGGCATGCGGAGGGGCTGTGGGTCATGGCGGAGGGTTGAAGCATCTTTCACAATGTCAGTCGAAAGGGATTGGAAAAATGAAAAAGTGGTTTTGGGTCTGTCAGCCCTTCAGGTTGATTTAGTGGTTGGGTGGTGTTACCATTTGTCAGTAGGTACAAAGTTCCTGGGCAGTGGGAATCTGTAGTAAGATCAAGCAGATTAGACCTTTTTCATGGGGGATTATTTTTTCCTCATCTCTGAGATGAGCACGTCTGTCACACTATGGGATATTTATGATGTTCAAATTAAACAGGTCTTATGTACTTAATCTCAGTCCCATTAAAACTGAAGAGCTTTTTTCAGTGATATCCATGTGTTTTGCAACAGCTCCTCAGATTCAAAGGGTAAGGGTGTGTACTGACTTCCCTATCAAAATGTCGTGTCTGAAGTGGTTTGTAAAAGGTTTATATTTGCAGCCTAAAAGAAATATGATAAGAGGAAAAGCTACTGTCAAAAGCAACTCAGAGCAGTCCTGTGGTAAATGAGATAACTAGAGACAGAGAAAAGGAAAAGTAAAGACATGAAAAAAATAAAATAACTCCCAAATTAAATATTTCCGTCTGTAGGAGCTTCGCAGAACCCTTGAGTTGCATTCCCTCGGCACCGTTTTCCCTTTGTGTCAGCTGAGGAGGCTGCTGTATCAGGTTTTTGTATGAAAAAGACATTATTATAACTTTAGCCCATTTTTGAGGCAAAGCTTTTCTTCATTTAGTGATTCAGGGGGAAGGATGGTGAAGCACCACAGGGATAAATCCATCCTTTTTGCGCATGCGTGCACGAGCAGGGCGCATTCCTCTTGCTGCTGTGCTGCCTGCTCAGAACAGTCAACTGGAATTCTTGCCACTTCCGAACCCAGGGATTCCTCCAGACTTTTTCTGAAACCTGACAAGCAACTGCCTCGGTACCCGGAGCACAGGTTTGCAACCCCAATGTGTGATAAATTAGACCTTTCACTTGAAGTTTTTCCTGGCAGGAGTACTAGAACAACCCTCTGAATAGCTACTACTGCTGAATTTTAAAATCTCTCTGGCTCCTTGCTCAGCCAAAACTTAAAGTTACAGTCAACTGGAGTTTGGCAAAGTGTAATGTTCTGTAACCTTATCTTTTTATAACAATCATGTTTATTAGTATTATACAGTGCATTATAGGGCCCCTCTATAGAGCCAAGGTGCTGTGTCTGTTGCAGCAGGATGTATAGTTTAGGTAATCATAACAGAGTTTTCAAACAGCTGTAAAACCAACCCAGGCGGTGTGGTCCAGGGGCTGGAGACCCTGCAGCTCGGGAGAGCGTTCCTGCTCTCCCCAGTCTGCTGCTGAGCGACTGCGAGCAGGTTCAGCCTGCCTCGGTCCCCGTTCTTGGTCACTGCCTGTAAAGATAACACACTTATTGAAGAACCTCAAAGGTGAGCCCAGATTGTTTTCTTTCATAAAAAAGAATGAGAGTAAAACACCAAAGTTTAACATCTGCTTAACCTCTCAGATCATCCTGAGTCCGTGCTTTTTCCCACCCAAATCCAGTTCAGTTTGGTGGCTGAATTTGGTCTGACGCATAGATAAAAACTTAAATGCAAATGTGCTTTAAACTGAGCACTGCAAATAGTTTTCCATTTGTTCCACCAGCAGACGCTGAGCTCAAGCCTCTGAGTTTCCACCAAAATGGCTAATAAAACTCCAAAAATCTGCTTGCAATGATTTAAGAGTTAATAGCCCTGTTATCAGCTGTTACAGAAATAAAGCAGGGATCAGACTTTGCATCCTGGCAGTAGAAGCTGGCAAGATCCTGCCCTTTACCCTCCCACAAGTCTGTGTAAAGGTCTGTTTGTCTGGCCAGTTGATAGAAGACCTGCAAAGCTAACAAAAGAGGAGATATTTCTCTAAGATCTTGGCACCTCCACCTTAAACACCTGCAAACACCTTTAACCTGCTAATTGAGGATAATTTTGCAGGTGCTCCATAGGAGGAAGGAGATACTTTTGTGGCTCATGGGTCCAAAGTCTGCTATTAGGCTGTAGACGTCTGTAAGAAACAATCTGTAGTGGCTCTTGCATTAGGAAGAGGGGATATTTCTGTTTGGGTTTATAAAAGTCAGGCTTAGGAAAACAAGCTTGGGTTGATGTTGCTGGGTAGCTGCTAAAGAGGGCAGCTGTCTTTCTATTGGTATTGTAGTGGAGTATCCAGGCTTGGCACCTATTGCTCCTGAAATGAGAATTATTATTTTCAGCTCTGGGTTTGGACTTGACAAGCTGTCCTTTTCCTGGCCTTTACCTCTATTTCTTTCAACTATTTTTGCATCAAGCCACCAGTTCTGACCGACGTCTTTCCAAATTCGAGTGTCACCGTAAGTAATGGGACTCAGTGAATTACTGTCTTCCTTACTACTGTTGACAAATTTTCTTCACTCCACAAGCACAAGGGCATGTATCTTCGTGGGAGGAATGAGGCAGCCCTTAAGTTTTGTGGAGACTCTTGCCTTGAGAGTGCATCAAGGTCTTAGTATCTATTGAGCCACAGAAGGGGGGAGGGGGGGGAAAAGCTGATACTTTGACTGCCAAGTGAGTTACTTCAGTTTCTTCTTCTTAGAAACTGATACGTCATCACTTCAATGATATTATTTATGAGGGTTTTTTCCTTATTTTTCAAGCATAGAAAAAAAAATGTCTTGCCATGTTTTAGGAACAAAATGAGTATTTTACACACATACCAATAGCTCTCTGGAAAGCACTTAAATTTACAAGCTGTTCGTAAATTTACTGACAGTTGGCAACACTGCATCCAACACACAGGAACCCTTTTGGAAAATAGATCTATTGTAAATAATATATATTGCAGCTTAATCTGAGCGTGCTTTAGCTCAAAGTAGTTTTAACAAATGTGTTACCTAATATATTTTTTAAAAAGCTGTTTGACCTGGAAAGATGATTTCAGTATCTGAAAAGCTATATTTAAAAAAAAATAAAATATTAGCCACCTCCTCATGTTCCTCAGCCGAACTCTTCTGAGCATACCTTCTGGTGTTAGAGCGGTTTGAATATTTTTATGTATCTTCTGCTGCAACAACATGTAACTCAGATATAAACTAGTGCTAGTATCCCTTATAGATGGAGAATCTTCATCTTCTAAGGCCAGTGGCAGTTATCTGCATTTCAGTCAGGAGCTGGTTTATATAAAAAGAAATAACTTGTGCATATGTGACTACTTAGCTGTGTGCATTATTTCGCACGGTTTAGATTTGAGGTAGTTTAGGTTAATGTACGTGCTGAGGTGGCACTTTATCAAGATAGCCAAAATGGTTTTTCTATTATATCTGATAATGGGTTGAAATACTTAAATTATTGCAAATCTGATATAGAAAACCTGTTGCTGTTATCCTAATTCCACATTTCTGTGACTGGTGGTATTCAGTAGCTGAAAAACTAGTTTAAAAAAAACCTAGAATTTAAGATTCTGTAGCAGAAGAAGCTGCCTGTAGGAAAAGGAACAGGATCTTTCCCTGTAAATTGCCTTTTCAATTCCTTCTTAATTATTAAAAGCTATCAAACAGCTTCCCTCAGTGATGGTTTTTGAGTTGTAACAAATTAATATAGTCCATGTTTTCTCTGCTGGGGTAGAAAAGCCTCTTCTTGACAATGCTGCAAATTCTTCTGACTCTACCATGACACTTGGTGTGCTAAGGCTCTTCCTACAGCCTCGTCTCATGGGGCTCTGGAAATATGGTATTGTTCTTTTTGAAAGGGGGCGGGATGGCATTTTGATAATTATCTAAAGCAAAACTTGGGCAGCACAATAAAGCAACCATATGAACAGTGGCTAAATTGTAGAGAAAATTACTTCAAAAATCTTTAACAGCTACAAATGCATGTAGTTTCATCATCCAAATGCCTCTCACTGCCTTGGCACCAATACTGATTCCAGTTTGACACCATCGCTGCATGGATACACAAGGATCAAGCACGGGGTTGCCAACCCAACCTGAGGGCTCTGCTGGGTCAGCCCCAGCCTGCTTGCTCCTCACAAATAAATGTGATATGATCCACAGCCTATGGAGTTCAGAAACTTAATGCAACTTAACCAACATTGTCCAGGGCTTGAAGTCAATAGGAGACTTTCCATGGATTTCATCAGGAGTTGGATCCATTCAACAGTGAATTAAAACCAGAACCTAAATCTCATGGCTCCCAGGCGTTCGCCTTGCAAACAGAAATTGCTGCTGTAGCAGGACTGGAGGTGACCTAAGCACCAGCCGTATCATACGATGGACAAAGCACTTGGGCAGCTGCTTACAGCAGCAGCTTTAATCCTGTTTCACTTGTGTGGTCAAAGACTGCAAGCTCCGAGGCCAGCTCAGCCCCTGTTCCCTGCTCCTGTGCTGCTGCCTGAACTTGCCTGCGTTGCTGGCTTGCAGGAAAAGCGCAGCCTCCCCATCCACGGAAGGCTGGGGAGACTGATGCTCTGCAAGCAAAATCCAACCCATGCAGCAAAGCAAAGGCCCTGTGTGGAAAGGGCTAGGAAACTTTATATTGCTTTTGTCTAGCCGTAATGAAAATAAATGAAGGCTTCAATTTAAAGTAGTTACTAAAAATTTGTTCTTTCCTCTGCCCTAATTCCAAAACTGGCTTGTAGCTAATTAGACTGAGTCAAGCATGCTCTTGCTGTGCTAGTGTAAACAACGGCCATCTGAGTTTCATTACAATAAGGAAATAAAATAAACACAGGGCCAGAAAACAGTAGTTTGGGCATGGCTCATTACAGCACAATGCAGTTAAAATTTTTTTGTAGAGGCAGTGGGATTGGACAGGGTGCGAAGGGGACTCTCTTCATGTTTCTGTCCTGAACTTTTCCTCCCCAGTGCATCACAGGGAAAAGCAAAGCCCCTGCTGCTCAGCTCACGGCTTAAAACCACCCCCTGAAGCCTGCAAACAGTGCTTTGCTGCAAAGCCTTCTTTATCCCCCTGCCCTCAGGGTGCCTCGTGTTGGCCGGACAGAAGCTCAGGGGAAACTTGGCATTTACAATATGAGGGTGAGACCTCAAGTCTAGGAGCCTGTTACAAGACAGCACTCTGTCAGGCTGTTCCCATGTGCCACGCTCTGCATCAGCCAAGAGGGCCAAAGACAAATCACAGCTTTTCCTCCCCTTTCTCTTTTAGTAATTTTTGTATTAACTGCTCAATCGAGTCCAGTGCAGAGCTACCACGATGAGCAGGGGACTGGAGCATCTCCCTTTTGAGGAAATGCTGAGACCTGGGTTTGTTCAGCCTGGAGAAGAGAAGACTGAGGGGGGGAATCTCATCAGTGCTTATAAATATCTAAGGGGCAAGTGTCAGCAGGATGGGGCCAGGCTCTCTTCAGTGGTGCCCAACAACAGGCCAAGGGGTGATGGGCACAAGGTGGAACAAAGGAAGCTCCACTTAAATATGAGGGGGAAAAAAAAAAAACCTTCGCTGTGCGGGTGCCAGAGCAGTGGCACAGGCTGCCCAGAGAGGCTGTGGGGTCCCTTCCCTGGGGACATTCAAACCCCACCAGGTCCTGTGTGCCTGCTCAAGCAGGGGGTTGGATGAGGTGATCTCCAGAGGTCCCTTCCAACCCCCACCGTTCAGTGAAGGGGAACCCCTTACATTAAATCTTTTGTGTACAACAACTGCTGTTCTGCATTTTGTTGCTTGGAGTCCCCGAGCACGGCAGGCGAAGGAAGAATTTCCAAGCCAGCATCTTCGCCCACTTCTGAAGTGCCCAAGGACCAAAATTTCTGAGCTCCTAGAGATCTTGGGCTGTGGTCCAGGCTCTCAACTCTCCCTTCCCATCACCCTTCAGCTGGAGAGGAAGAGCAGGGAGCTCCAAGAGGGAAGCCTCAGTACTTTTGCTAGATCCCTCCCACGAGCGTTCTGCTTGCAGAGGGGCTGGTAATCCTCTCCACTCCTGTGTGCGTGTTGTTCAAGAACTGAACTGGAAAGCCACAGGCAATAGAGCTAACTTTGTGCAAAGCGTTATCCTCCCTTGCATGCATGATCTGTAAGATATTCTAGCTGGATTCTGAGTCATGTTTCCAGAGCCTAGTCTGAGCTCATCTGTGCTCAAGCTGTATCGATCTGGCTTTTCCTGGATTAGCCCATTGTTAAATACAGATCGGCAAGAGTCTGCAAAGCCAGATTTTCTAAGGCAAAAGCACTGCTGCTGGTGGGTGAATTAAGTCCTCTCCTTATCTGGCACCATGGCAGGATTTTCTCCTGACTCTCTGCTCTCACCTATCTGTCTGCAGGTGCGCTGGCTCTCGTGGACTTCTCCTTATCGCTAGACGCAGCTCTGTAACTCACTGGAAACTTTTCTTACTGCCAAGGCTACAGAGTGGGAGAAACATTCTGCTTTACGATACTTACAGCAAAAAAAGTGAATAACCTCAGCATGGGGGAAAGACCTGCCGTGACAGATGCAGCCCTAGACATAAGGATGAGCCAACAGGGAATTCAGGCTGGCATGGCTCGTGTCAGCTTAACAAAAGGCAAAGGATGGGAGCAGTGGCTTCGAGTGCACCAAAATCATACAGGCTGAAAGGCAAGAGCTGTCAAACTCACCCAGGGACTCTTCCTGCACACAGACATGCATAAAACACTGGCATTTTTTTGTGCAGCATTTTAAATACATGCACACAAGGAAAATGTTTTGTGATGCGTATTTTTCTCCACTTTCTTCAAAGCTCTCCAGTGGTATTAGTTGTACCTCAAGACCCTGATTCATTATAATCTTATTCAGAAAAAAGGTATTCCTGATATTTGCAAAGCTTTCATGAAAGCTTATTTTCTTTCTAATTCTTCTTTGGAGTGAAGGTTTTTTTCCCTAGATCCTATGTATACTGTAAGAAAGCATTACATTAACATTGAATATTAGGGTGGATTTACATATGTAAAATGACATTAAATATTTTCCTGGTTTGGGCATATAATTAGAATACATTACGTGCCTTGAGTCATAAATTCAAATCTCTGTTAGGGTAAACAGGTTTTTCTAATTTGTCAGAAATAGGAAAAAATGAACTCTGTTTACAATGACTTGGGTGTTTTCTAAACAAATTTTAAAACAAAATTCAGCCTCTGATCCTCTTGAGGGCCAAGTTTTGCCAGTTCCCACTGACTCCAAAGGGTTCTGTTCCCCACAGGATTCAGATCTGAAGTTTACACTGTGCTTTTAAACAATTATTGATAAGAGAAATGATAACCTGACTGGCTGTGCAGTCAACACAGGAAGAAAAATAAAAACTGGACTGAAAAATCCCTAAAAGTCCAGAGATGTTACAAGACCAGTTTAAAAACCACTTTAGAGCCTAAAATCTTCTATGCATCTTTGAACCGACTGGTTTATTCCATAGAAACAAAAATAAGCCTCTCTTCTTGTAGAGCAATGGGGTAGGTTATTTGAAAAGGCGTAAAAACCCATGCACTTGTGGAACATCACAGCAATCAGTGAGGCTGAAAAGCAACTGAGAAAAACACATTTGAGAATGGCAAATTTGAGACAAGCAAACCAAAACTAAATGCAATGTTGAGACATGTGTCCTGGAATCAGCATTAAAATTAATCTATGGGAGCAGTCACCCATCCATAAAAGAAACAAGGTGGCTTTTTCTGCTGCAGAGGTTTATAAATGATGAGTGTGTTTTTTAAACGAATGTCTGAGCATTATAATGCTCAATTCCCTGTGTGAGCCTCCTTGTGTGAGCAGCCCCCCGTTTATAACTTTGAAATCTTTTTTTGAAGAATATCCTGCATGTATCAAAGAATAATAATTTTTTTAAAAGCAAAGTTTGGGAAGGCTATGTACTTGTGTTCATGGCAGTATTTTAAATCCAGATTGTAAAATGGGGTTAGATAAAAAAAAAAAAAGAAATTAATGGTGCTTCTATTTCTTCCCATCTAGTTAGAGCTAGAATCTCTTCTCAGTGACAACCCCGTACCTTAAGTTTAAATTTTCAGTAGCAGCAGAAGAAAGGGATAAAAGCCCTTTAGGATGGACAAGAGAGGATGTACACCAGTATCCTGCAGCCCTGGAGTGACAGTGTCCTGTTCAGACAGCGGGCTCTAACTGCACAGTGATAAAGCTACGCAAAGCCCTGGCTTTCCAGCATTCATATGCTTTTCCTCTTCATCAAACTTCAGGAATTTCCTAGACTTGCTTGTCACAGCGCGATGGTATTCCCGGTTGATGTCTGGGAGATCTGTGCCAGACACTAGCCCGAAGCCCCCAGGGGAAGCAGCACTAAGCTCTTCCCGGCTCCAGCTCCGTCCAACACCGCCACGTGCGCGCACGTGCCCCGTGGGGCGGCTGCAGAAAATTGCAAACCCAAGCGGCATGAAAATTGCCCTTTCCGCAGCAATTTGCTTGCCGCCGGCGGTGCCTTTGCGTCCCCGTGCATCCCCAGCTCTCGCCCCCGCTCGCAGCCCCGTGCCCCCGGCTGCAGGCGTTCAGCCGGCACTCTGCAACCGGCGCTGGCACGGAGACCTGGCCCCGGCTCAGGGTGACGTGTGGAGGGGCCAGTTGGCAGCCGACGCGCACCAGGGAGGTGAGAGCCAAATCTCCCTCTGATTCTCCCCTGCCTAAACCTCGAGTCACGCCACAGAGCGGACCCTGGGGTGGGGGCCCTCCACATCGCCACCAGCTCAATGGGGGGGCCGGCATGGGAGCAGTGGGTAGGAGGGTGCTGCGGGGTGGCGGGGAGGTGTCAGCCAGCAACGCGCCTCTCCGGTTTCAGCCTCGTCTTCCGGAAGAGAGGAGCAGATCGCTCAGGAGCCTTCCAGCAGGGAACAGGATGGAGAAGCCCTTACTGGTGGGACTGGGCCATGAAAGTTAATAGCTGTTGTTGTGAGCTGCTATTTTATTTTCCTGTGCATTATATTAGTAAGGAGCACCTTGAAACAACAGCTCCAATTTATCCTGATCTCTTCCCCCCCTTTTCCACAAAAGAAAAAAATTAGAGTGTTTTTACCACTGTTTGCTTTTCCAGTTTCTTTAATTTGGGTAATTGCTTAGTCGATTCTCAAAAATATATTTTCTGTCTTAAAAAAACAGCAGAAAATGACAGATCACCTTCCTTTCCATCCCAGCTTTGGCATGCGGGTCCCAGATTGTGCATTCTCTCTGCGGCGCCACACCAGCCTCCCGTACTTAATTAATTTCCCTTCGTTTGTGCAGCCTTGCACTTAAAGAGACAGTGTCCCATTTTGATGGTTTGGCTTTGGCGGGATTTCAAAAGTGTCACTTCTTAAATCTTTTTTTTTTTTTTTCTTTAACTTCCTAGTGTGCTGTATGGCAAAGAGTTGGCATTTTTAAATTCCCACCACTCCTACTCTTTCTCCCCCCTTCCCTGTCTCTCTCTTCTCTCTAGCACTCAAGATTCAGATCAGGCTATTTGGAAAGAGAAGGTTGCATGGGACCTTGTTTCTTGACTGCTTGCGAAAGGGCAGCATGGTTTGGTCTAATCATACTCTCAAGTGCTTGAATGTCCAAGAGCTACAGAAGCCTACTGGAGCTGGCTCTTCATGTGACAGTGCAGCTGGTCAAAGGCTGTTTTTCCTTTATGTCAGCACAGTTATACCAGGCTCCTGTATTCATGACCTCTGCCACCATCAATGATAGCAAAGGCTTTGATCCAAACACCCCAAAGCATAAGCACGTTTGACTTTTGGAGCAAGCCTCATGCTTGCATTGGCCACGATGTTCAGGTTTAAAACCCGTTATTTTGGTTCTGTATGAAGGTAGTGTTATTCTAGCTCATATCTTTCATTCCAGATTTGGGAATAAGACGTTTCCTCCCTTTTGTTCCATTTCACTCCACACAACTGAAAAGGAAGCACACACCAGAAGGACTTGTTTTTCAGGTTTTTTTTTTTAAATTAGATTTATTATACATTTTTATTCATTGTCCCATTTTCTTTTTCAGAAGCTCATTGTGTGCTCTGGGTGTTTGTCAATCAAAGGCAGGGCTGCTACCACTAAGCAGCATCCTGCAAAGCCACATTTCCTATTTGTCAACAACTTGCAAGCTTAGCCCTAAATCATTCTCATTCTTTTGGTCTTCCCTCCCCTGTGAATCTTGCAGTGCCTCCCAGCTCCTTACAGGGAGCTCCTGCCCTGTCCCGACAGGGGTGCACAGCTCTGCCCACCTTTGCTCTCTCTCCCTTCAGCAGCGCTGCCTAATGCTGGGGGGTTTTGTGAGTTTAAAAGCCAGTCAGGAATCTGAATGTACTGAGATAGTAAATACCACCAGGAATTGAGAAGACTGGCTGCAAGCTTTTCCATGTGTCTTGCAAAGCTTGTTGAAATGGACATTACAATGCTGCAAGTTATATTTTGCACCTCCTACAAAGATTTGAGTAAAGGCTCCCACCAGCTTTGATGGACTCTAAAACCATCTAGTAGTCTGCTTGTTTTGCTGCAATTGGAAGCAAAAGTGCCAAAGTGTATCAGATTTTGCTGCTCCTGTGCTTTTTTTCTCTGGAGGCACTGGGTAGCCTGATCTCACAAGAGGTATATAGTTGAATTTTCAGACCTCCAAGGTTTTTACCATTTGGATAAGCGTCAAACTTATCTGAAGTGAACTGAAACTCCTTGTGGCTTGAGGAGGACTCTTTAAGAACAAGCTGATGTTTCTTTTTTCAAGCTCAATAAAGAGAACCTGCTGAGACCAAAAACGTTTTCTACTCTCTGTGCACGGATCCTCAAGAATTCAGAGATGTCTTCCAGCACCACGTCCAGCTGTCCCAAGCTTCTAGGAAGCTCAGGCATGAAGGCTCCCCTGGAGAAACGGACATTGCAACTCCACTGTATGAGCTCTCAGAGTCCCACAGAGGCCAGAGACAAGAGTCTGCAAATTCCCACCTCCCATTTTCAGCAGAATAGACCATCTGCTTAAAAGAGCAAAAGTAGGCAGGGGTCAAGCCTGGTGCCCTAGGCTCACAACCCCACTAAATTCAATCAAGCAAAATAGTCTCTAGTCAGAACTTATCTCCTCCTGAAATAAAACATACAGTAGAAGAAGAAACAAATTGCTTGACACCTCATTAGCAATTGTAAGCAGACTCCATTTTCACTCCAGGGTCTCATTGGAGTGATTTGTGAGGCAGCTTTTCCCTACCTCTGCCTATCCCCTTAATGGCCTGCATTTTGAAGGAGTTGGAGGCAACACAAGAACAACAGTGATTATTTGTGTTCTCCTGGGACACCCGTCCTGCTGTCTGCTGCTGGAGTGCCCCTCTACCTGGTGTTGTTTCTGGAACCTGAAGCCTGTTTCACGTTGCTTCTGTGCATGTGTGTGGCTGATTGTTAGGAGGACACAGTTGGCCTGGAGCAAGATAACCAAAGCTCATATGTCCTCTCGGAGCTAAAATGTTGATTAAAGTTAACCAGCTGACTGGATGCTTGATGGAGGAGATGTACTGCTAAGCACAAATGTGGGGGTGTTGGGTGAATGTTGTTGCTTCAGGGCTTGAGAAGACTTATTGGCTGACTGTGTTCTCATGCTACAGAAAAGCACAGCCCAAAGAGATGAAAGAAGAGGAATAAAACTCCCTCCTATAATGATCAATTTGTTCTTCTTAATTAAATGTCCAGCCTCATCACAGTTTGATCTCACCACACTTCCTCTGCAGTTTTGCCTTCTCATCTTGGCTTGAAAAGCAATTTAATTTCAATTTCAAGACCTTTTTGTTCTTGTTTTTAATTCCAAATCCACCATTCACCCACCCACCACAGCAGGACATGTCTCTCAGGAAACCGGTTCCATGCTCAGTAATAATTTTTGAAAGGTAAGCACATCAAAAAGGACTTTGACAAACACAGTAAGACTTTTGAGGGAACCATTTGTTGTTGTGTTGGGATTTTTTTTGGTCTGCATGCCCATTTTTCAAATCCACACACACAAGCAGATAACTTATCTTGGGCAGCAGCAGCAATGAGCCCTCAAAAATGAGCTGAAAGGCAGTGATTTGGGAGCCCAGCCCCGAGGGAACATTCCTGCTCAAGGCAGAAGTCCTGGCGGGAGACTGCAATTGTTTCTGGGATTTAACATTTTCTCAACTGCCAGGTAGCTTTCCTGCCAGGGAAAAGAAATATGTTACTGTGTACTTTTGTCTTGATTTGACTTAGAAGTGGAATGGAATAAACCAGGACTAAAAAAAAAGAGCAAAACAAAAATCTCATTTGTCTTCTAGTCTTGTCTTCCTTCACTGAAGTCTCATTTTAAATTTTCCATGCCATCTTTCAAAAGAAAAACAAAATTCTTCTACTTCCTACATCGGAAAATAAAAAAGGTGTTTTTTCTTATTAGAGTAGATACTGATGGTCTGTCAGTTAAACAATACTTTAGTCCTTCAAACAAAAATGCAATATTGAAATCAGTGTTCATGATTACAGGTCATCATTCTAATGGAGTCATCAACTTGTAATGCTCAAACAGTGATCTTATTGCTCTTCAGCAACATCTTTAATTGTTTATAGGTTTCTTTTTCAGCAGTGCGTCCCAAGATTCTTCCCTGATAATTTAAGTTTATTTTTTCATTTCATTTTACTGGGTTTAATTCTTCCTCTCATCCAAATATTCAAATGTTAGGCAGTTTAACCTTGCAAATAGGAATGAATTTTCACTGTTTAAAAAAAAAAAAAAATAGAAAAAACAGATAAGCACCTATCTGTTTGAATTCCTTTTCCTTCATTCTTTTCATGTAACAATATTTCATCTTGGCTGACTTCAGCTATTTGATACAGACATGCTGAGCCACTCTCCAGAGACCCCGCGGTCTCCCCACTGACTATGGAGCAACCGTAGAAAACTGTTTCAGACTAGACTCCTAACAGTTAGCAAGCTAGAAAGTAAGAGGGAGCCTGTCTCACCTGTGCAAGGGAGGCTGAAATTAAAGCGATATCGGATGAAATTCTGTTTGAGAGGGAAAAAAATGTTGCTATCAATTTTCTCTAACATTTTTTTAATGGGCCTGGAGAGTGCAATTGGTTTTGATAAAAGGGATATTGTCTGACTAACAGGCTAAGAGAGGGCAGCTTTGAGCTGAATGAACAGCTACTCAAGGGCTGGTACAGTAGCAAAACCAGCAATGCCATGAATATATTATCCAGGGATCTAAGGCAAATGTGTGTTGTATTGGATACACACTGTTGAATGTAAATCCATAGTGCTGAAATACTGTATATTTATTATGCAAGCTAGAGCTGAAGACAGTTTCTTTTTGATGGACTCCCGGTGATGAATGGATTGTTTCATTCGAGTAAATGAACTGTCAGAAACAATGGCTACACAGTACAATTTCTCTCCCCGTCCCCAAAGGGCAGGAAAGCTCTGCAGCCAAAATAAAGTTGTATTTTTTTGTTAAGTCTAGTGAGATGGCAGGCTAGGGTAGAAAACTCAGAGGAATGGATATGGATAGTTTGACATTAAAAAAGCCCACCTCCCTTAGCTAAAAGCATCCATGTTGTGGGCAGATTTGCTTCAAATCAAAGTGAGATAAAGGTATCTATCTATCTAGGCAAGATACTAGAAGTCCTCGCTTTGTCTAGGGTCAGAAGTAAGTGTTTGGGAGAGTCCCACTGCCACCAGAGAGGTAAACTGGGTCCTTGGCATGTCCCTGTCTTCTCCTGCACATCAGGAGCTTAGGACCCATGAGCAGGCCAGGCTAAAGAGGTCTTCTTGCAGATCAGGCAGAAATATGCTGTGGTCCCACAAGACTTTGATTGTAACCCATGTTTGAGATTGTGGAAGGATGAATCCCTCTGTGATCAGAAGAGGGAGCAGCTAAGCAGTGTGAGCTACTGTCCCAGCCAGGGGAATGGTCAATTAGAAGTCTGGAAACAGCCCCCAAAATTTAGAAGAGGCAAACCAGGTCCCCAGCCGTGTGGTCTGTCCAGCAGTTCATTTCTGAGGGGTGGGAGAGACAGAGACCTGACCTACTACACGTCCCCTGCCCAGCCTTCAGACTAGTCTTCTGAGGTGCCTTCACTGAGTGTCTGAAGCTACAGGACGTCACTCCACGAGTCCCTGTGGCACTTGACCAGAATTGCCTTTACCTTTTCTTCCTTTGTAGCTCTGCGCTTAATGGTGGTTTTATGCCCAGACATTCAAAACACTGCTCAGATGTAAATTCCGTTACATTTCAGATGGTCTCTTTTTGGCCAAGTTCTCCAGTCAGGATCCCAGGGGCCATCTCAGCTGGCTGTGTTTAGGGCTAGGGAGCCCTGCACTGCCGAGCACTGCCTAGGCTTTTGGGAGACCCCAGCCATCACTGCCACAAGACGTTGAGTATTCGCAGGAGTACTGACAAGGACACAGCAGTGATTAGCTGTTGGCAATAGGAGATCTCGCTGCACCAGCCTACCCAGATCTCTGAGCAGGAAAAAGTGACTTAGGCAAACATCATACGACATAACTGACCATAACGTTACATCAGTGACTATGATAAATGATAAGAAAATGAGAGCTGGATTTCATTTCATTCCAATTTTTTACAGATTCATAAGCGGAAACATGCTGTGAAGCCAGTCCTGAATGAAATCTTCCCAGTTGAAATATTTTTAAAGGCAAAGTTCTTTCTCAAGAAGTGGTGAGGCAGAGAAACCCTGAGCTCTGTGGATGTGTATACGGTGAGCATTTGTATTAAACAAAGCCTTTGAAAGGAAATAGAAAGCACATTGCAAACTGCAGGTGGTTTGAGATAGCTGCGAAAGAGAAATGTTCTTGGAAGCAGCTTTTTGCAGCTCAGGATATAAGGGGCTGCACTGTGTAATTTTCAAAATATTTTTATTATTTAATAGTACCTTTCTGAAATAATTTCCTGGACATATCTTTATCTAAGAGGAAAAATAAAATCTAAGAGTAATTTGGGGTTTTCCTTTCAAGGAACTAGTTTCTGAATATGGTGTACTAAGAACAGGGCTCTTTGAAAGATTCCTTCTCTTCTTAAAGGGCTGCCCTTACATGTGCTGTAAGATAGACAGCAAACACCACCCCAGGTAGTAAACTTCCATATCTTGTGCGGAGCTTCCGCCAGTGCTGACTGTAACAAGAAAAGTGTTTTAATTATACTAACAAATTGCCAGTACATTTAGAAAATGTCAGATTAAATCCTGTTATGATTTCTCAGTAAAACAGCTTGTTTACACCATTTGTCCAAAAAGCCTGGACATTTAATTTGTGACCTTGGATCCTCTCTGTGTCAAGACAAAACAATGCACAGGCATGGCGGTGGGAATAATGAGTTTTTCCTATTTCTGCCCTGTGTTCTTCAGCTGGATTTTGTCTTCTGCAAAAATTAACACAAGCAAAAATCAATCTGGGAAAACATACAGAAAAAAGCCTGATTTGGGCACTCCTAGGTCATAGAGTTTAACACACTTTCGGTTGTCACATTCAGAGAGGTTTTACTGGCTCCGGCTGCTCCCGCACCATCTCTGCTGCAGGCTATCACACACTTACAGTTCTGTGGGATCAGCGAGTTTTCTCCCTCCCCTCCACACAGTAAGCGTGTGATATGTACACCTCTTTCCTTTCCGCTCCGCTTCTACAAAAGGAGAATTTCTGTTTGTTGAAAACGGGCAGCCCTGTTTTCTCCCTAGGTGTACTGCTGAGTAATGGGTTTCTGCTCATTTGGGCAGCCCAGTTGTGTTATGTCTGTATATAGGCTTGCTGTGATTAAGGGAAGGTGGAGCGAAGCCTGGTATGCCTGAAAAACATGGACTGAAAGCAAGCAGCTGATAACTAATTTGAGAGGAAAACCATGACCTCTATATATTACATATCTGTTTGTGATGCAAGTTGCAGTGGCAAGAATAATTCTGGGGTTTAAAAAACCCACACCTCTTGGTTCCATATGGTTTAGAAGCAATCAAAGACTGTATAAGTCTTTGTTATTAGATGCCAATTAGCATTAACTTGATGTTACTCAACAGAGTCTATCTATTGGTGTGAGTAATTTTGGAATCGACTGACAGATTCATGTGCAAAATTGATATCAGGCAGTGCTGTCCTGAAGCCTGGAGAACATGCCCTGCAGCGAGACTGTATCCTCCTGACTGCATCATACAAACGGGCTCACTCAAACTCCCTCCAGCTCCAGGACAAGCCTAAGCATGATCCTCAGCCCTGACATCGCTGCTTCTGGACCTGCATGTGAACTCGCGGCGTCCCAGTGTTCATCCAAGAGACCGCAAAGGGTCTGTTAGCTTGAGGGAGAGGGACCTGAGCCACCAGTTGTTTCCCAAGGTAACTTCATCATAAAGTCTCCTGCTGTAAATCAAGGCTGTCTGACGTTAAGCATGGGCAGGTACAAGCACAGAGCTCTATAGATTGGAAAATATGATCATTGCTGGAAATGCTTTTTCCTGCCAGCAGCTTGAGTTTCCTGTTTGTGCCAGTCGAGCACCCAGGCTGAGGTGGGACTTTTTGAGCTGCTCCTTTAAATCAAACACCAGGAAAGAGGGATCAAGAAGACAAACGAAGAAAGCAAACAAAGAAGGGCAGTTTCTAAGAAACCC
The DNA here is from genome assembly GCF_963921805.1 of Phalacrocorax carbo. Lineage (NCBI taxonomy): Eukaryota > Metazoa > Chordata > Aves > Suliformes > Phalacrocoracidae > Phalacrocorax > Phalacrocorax carbo. The sequence continues at coordinate 7,867,276 of NC_087528.1, forward strand.
TGGAGATTTATGGCCTCTCCACCTGATCCCGTGCCAAGTTTATTTGATCTTCATCCGCTGCTGCTGAAGGGGAGCGTCCGGATGGGCCGCACTCCCACCTGACGCCTGCCCTGCTTGTTTTTAAAAAGCATGGCTGAATTAGACACGGCTTCAGGTCACACATGAGCTGGTGCTGCCTGTAAACAAGCTGCTTCACCAGTGATTTACTGAGCATTAGGCTTCGCCCTGTCTGCTGTAGGAAAATAAAAGACAAAAAAGCTGCAACACGTAGCAGGACATGAAGCGGGTGCCTGTGGAATAGGTGTGGAGGACCGAGATGCTTTCAGCCCGTACCTTCAGAAGGGAAGCACTCTGGTCAAGTGGCCCAGCTGGGGATACACCACTTAGAAAGAGATTGCTGCGTAAGCAAACATCACATCACTGAGCCAAGACAGACCAAGGACCTCCTGGAGACGCCTCTCCTTCAGTGGCACGCGATGCAAAGAGCAGACCAAGTTGTTTCAAAGCAAAGTACAGTTGTACAACTTACCACCTCCAAAGTAGACTGGTTTTGTATAGTTTCAGGCCCAGAAGCCTTCAACCTTCTGCTCTGTATCCCAGAGGAGACACTTCTGCTGATCAGCTGGAGCAGCTGAAGCTGTGAGCTACGTTTGCAACAGTGACATGAAAACATCTGCCAGGGGTGCAGGGACCTGGCAAGGGAACAGGTGCAGTAGCACTCCCAGGGCCATTGTATTCTTGATCAGCACAAGATGTGTATGTGTCACCAGAAACCCCAAACCTTGATGACAAACTCTTCCTCTTGTTTGAGTAAAGGATAGGGGCAAGCCCTACCTCTATTTCAATGCCTTTTTTTAGTTCTTAACAGCCTGCAGTTCTTGCCTCTTGTTTCACTAAAGTTAGGGCTGACTGTATCAGCTAATGCTTGTACTGAGTCTAAGAATGTCACTCCTTGGCTCTCAGCAGTAATCATCCCATTTTTATCATTTGTTCTGTGCCTATAACGTTTGCAGAGCAATAAGAACTATTACAGGACTCTGCCTCAATTAAAATTACCACTTCAATAAGACACTAACTTGATAACAGACATCCTCTCCCGTTCAGGACCCTTCAGACTTCATAGAGTTTAAAAAAAAAAATGGAGAAGAGTCTTGCTCTTAAGACTAGAAGAGATCATTACAGTTGCGTCAGCTGAGTTTTTGCATAACTAAAGCTGTTACATGGGAAATCTTAGGGGAGACAGAAAGTGAGGAATACCCAGAAGACCTACACCCAGAAATAGGCTGGAAAGATTTGCAATATACAGCATCTGCTTTCCTTTCCATAGGCAGAAGCCAGCAAAGTCTTTTATATAATGATTCTTCAATTCAGAGCTGCTGTTTTCTGCCTAGGGCCTGATTAAATATTGTATGCCTGTGTGAAAGAGCTGAAAGAATGCCCGTTTGTGTGCACTGGTGTCTAAATATTTGCCTGTAATCTGCTCAATGATCCAGTACTCCAGGGAACTGAGGGGAGCTGCCAAGTCAGCATACTCCAACCCTTTGCAAAAAGCCACACGACCGTTTGCCAGCGTGGGACAAACGTGCAGCCTGCAGTGACAAGCACGGGAGGTAAAGCCACAGGTACGGCTTAACTGTCTTCTCACTTCCAGAGACAGTTCCTCCTCCCATGACTGAAAACAAGTCCCTTGTGCAAGCAGTGCTAAAGGTGAAGCAAACCATGGAGCTCCCTGCAGACACAACAGTGGCTGGCGTTTTATTCATAGCACTTCCAGAGCTTAGCGGTAGCAGTGGCATTTCACCAGTCGGAAGGCAGACCCTGTCCTGTTCCAGACTCACCATCCTGGCTTTACAGGACAGTATGTCCCAACTCCAGAGTTCCTCTCCTGTTCCTCTTATCCTCCTTGATAAGAAGGGCTCCTCCTTGCTGCAGGCTTGGGGTTTCAAGGTTTCGGCAGCAGGCGCGGCTGCATGACTCGCTGGCTCATGGGAGCGAGGAGGCAGATCCAGCCCTTGCCAGCACTCAGCTGTGCTCGTCTGCCGTGCACACACGTGAGCGCACTGCAGATGCTTTCGCAGGGTGTTTATTTGTTTGCTCTCCCAGGGGAGGCCGAGTGGGGAGCTGTGCTGATGCTTTGCTTCCCAGAAAAGAAAGAGCAAAGCTCCGGTGAGTGACGAGACGGGAAACAGCATCCTGCAACGGCTTGGAAGGCTCTGCCCTCTGTAGAGAGCCTGAAACCTCTTGCCTCCAAGACACGGAGCCAAAAGAGGTCTCTTATTGTTGGAGGAGACATCAGAGCCCACAGGCACCCCCTTTCCCTCCCCTGCTCCTGCTGGTTTCCTGGCCCAAACCTGCCCTGCTCTGACCTGCAGAGGGAGATGCCAGGAGGAGGAGACCTTTCTTGTAAGGGTTAAATCCCAGTGGACCTGGGGCACGTCTGGTGGAGAAGCAGGCTTTCTGGCTGCTGCATGGGTGGAAAGCCACTGCAGGGGAAGCTGCAGCGACAGCCTGAGCTGACCCAAGGTGGAAATGCCGCACAGCTCTTGCCCTCCGCTCCCCGCTCTCTCACATGTGCACAGACAAATGCAGTATCTCTCTCCCTTCCTTTTCTTATTCTCTTGCTTTTTACACAGAGGGCTGAAGTCCCTCTTAACTGGGACAGATTCCAGCCCCCATTCATCTCATCTCATCTCTCCCCACTCTTTCAGCTCCTGGTAGCTTGAAGGCTACTGCTGTCCCGGTTGCGCTCAGCTTGGCACAGAGCTGCAGAGCACCACTGGTGTTTGGACATGCAGCAAGTCCCTCGAGGGCTGCTCTGGGTGCCACTGGGTCCCATGGGGCCACAGCTTGTCTCTGCAGTCACCCAGCGGCAGAGCCAGAGGGTGAGCGCCTGCTGGCAGGGCGAGCAGCCTCAGTGCCGGCACCCTGGCTGCTGGTGGGAAAGGGTGGGGGAATCAGTGGAAACTGAAGCCCTTTTAAAACCAGCCCTCCTGACATATACCTAGTGGAAATATCCCTTCATCTGACCCTGAAGGACCACCCAGGGGTTACTTAATCCTACAGTCCATCTTCTGAAAACCCACTGTAACAAGGTGTGTTAACCTCTGAGGTAGATTTGCAATTGCGGCCAGGGCTAATGACTGCAAACTCATCTCCCTTGTGACCTTCCTCCTCACACATGGAGGCTTTCATCAGGCTCCTAATATATATATTGCAGTTAAATGTCACTGGCATAAAGAGAAGGGACACCACCTCTCTAAAACAAAATAAATAGATTGCATTGGCATCATTTAGGTTTTTCCCCAGCCATTTTAAAATAAAATGTTTTTTTGGAAAGCCTCTACCAGGATAATTCATGTCTTCATCAACAGAGCAAATCTGTCGTTAAGAAAGAGAGCACAGTGAGCAAGAAAAATATTGTGGTCCAGCAAATGACATACTGGTTTGCAGGGTAATTACAGCACCTCTGGTCCTTTGGCTGTTTGAGCGGAAAGGGGGATGCTTGTTGGAGTTCATCAAAACTTAAGGTAGTTCTAATGAAATGCTTTTCCCTTGGTCTCCTTTCCTTGCTGGTTCTGTACTGTAATTTCTCTTTTCCCTTCTCCCCTCCCCTGTCTTAGAAGCAGCATCCTGAAGTGAAGCAAACATCTTATCTGATCTTCTCAAATCGTAGCACTTTGATTAAGAAAGAGCCAAACCCAGTTGCTGGTGGTGCATCAAAAGGTCTTCTGGGCTGGACGTTTCAGCCACATTTTTACCTGCATTTAATTCAGCTCAGACCTGTACAGAAATTTTTTTGCCTGATATGAAATCAGACAGCTCTTGTCTGTCTGGACTAAAGTCTCCGCACCTTGGGTGAATATTTAAGTCAGGGTAGATGTATGTCTGAAATGCTCTTGAACACTATTCTTTAAAAAATCTCATCTCACTGCTGATGGCATGATTGCAGTCTTACGCCCCATGTGAAATGACATGTACTTCCCATAAATTTTTCAAACATTTTTTTTCAAGGCCTATATTATTTCATCTTTTTATCTAAAGATCTATCTATTTTATCTAAAATGTCTTAGGCTTGCCCCTAAGCCTTTGGACACATGCACAAATATTACTTCAAGAGCAGTATATTCAGCTGTGTTCGCTCGTTTTCACTTTCATTGAAGTCTAAGCTCAGTAACATTAGCTATAATTGGGGAGGAATAAGAGCAACAATTTCAACAGACACTGGCAAAGCTGATAGCGTGTTGTATCTCTATTTCAGCTGTGCCTCAGAGCTCTTCTGGTGGAGATCAAGCCAGCAAAATACAGGTTTAAGCTACTACACAAGTGTGTGTGTGTGCGTGTGCATCCCGTAGTTAATTACACAAGTTTAAAGGCATGGCTGGAGTTATGTGAATGCAACGTTGTCTGCAGAACATGCCTAAGATTTCAGAAGCCAAACTATGTGGGATTTTATAGATCTGCATAAACACCTGAACACCGGCTGGAAGCCCACGCAGTGTTGGGATAATAGGAAGAATATGTTCTCTATCGTGGACAGCTTTAAAGGAGTAGGTGTCTTCCTCTGTTAGCTGGAGGATCTCAGCAGCCTCTGTAGTGAACACGTTCCAGTAATTAAATCTTAGCAGGACAAGTACCTGGAAGGAGGAGGTGTTTCCTTTCATATTTCTGGCCAAATTCCAGTGGCCAAGGAGTTGTCTCTACCCAGATACAACTCCAGGATGCGTGTGTGATACAGAAGCAAACTGAGAACACCCCTTTCTTTGGTCCAACATGCAACCAATACAAATCAGTGTCCCATCTCCCAGGGTGATGCCTCTCTTACGGTCAGTAGGACAGGTTTGCCCGAAGAGCTGCTGTTCCCATCTTATAAATGAGGAAAAAGGTGGAGAAAAGGCATCTGCCTTCTGCGTCAGCCAGTGGCTGGAGCTCAACAAGACCCTAAATGTTTATGACCCTAATTAGCTCACATAAACCTCCCAAGGAGGAGACCTTGCTGCTGCAACACAGGGCCCATTATTTTGGAGTAAAATCCTCACACATAACCTGCATCTTCTCTGCTGTAGCAGAGGCTGACACCCTGCCCTTCTTACAGTGTGTGGGGATAACAACTGAACACTCACCCCTTCCCACGCCTTAGATGTCAGCACAGAAGCTGAAATGCCCATTTGCAAGAAGCAGGCTTGATCACACTTTCTCTATTTTATTTTAACACATCACCACTCCCTATGAGGTGACCTTCGGGCATTCTCCTTGACACCAAAACCTTGAGCCTAACCCTCCACCCCCTAATATCCACAGCAATCACTTCCAATAACAACAGTGATCTTTAATACACAGCCATTCTCAGCTGGAAATGTTTTGCACAGGTATCTATGACAGAGGTTTGATGGCAGAGGTGGATCAGACCCGTTCTCTTTACCAGTAGTATTAGATTTTGAAGAACTGACCTGCTGCTAAATCCTGTGGAAGGAATGCAGTGGAGGTAGGTTACCACGAACTGTAGAGTCATCTTCTACTTATGCACAGTATGTGTCCAAGTATGAAAGGCGTTTCTAAGCCTGCTGCCAGCGGTGGCCATTTGCTAAATATCCAACCACATTTATGACACCTCTGGCCTGTGGGAATCGCCTGTCTGAGACCTTAAAGTCAATTTTCATCCAGCTATGATGCAAGTTTAATGCCTGCCAAAAGAAGAAATAATATTTGGAAATAGGGAATCTTCAGCTGATATAAACCTTACTGACTTCAAGAGAACCACGCTTGTCTCTACCAGCTCTGCTGGTGGCCCAGGGTTTAAATAAACTGCAAAGCGTAGCTTAAATTCATTTTCAAGGAGGAAAGGGCAGTTGGGAATGTTGTGCTCTTATTTACATCAATTTTACACTGCTTTGGAGGTTCTGCCCTATCCTTTTTCTTCAAAAACTGAGGACCAGCACTGTTGTACTTTGGGGAATAGCAACCTTCCAGCATTTCTGTGCAATCCCAAAAGAATGGTGACCCACTGTCTTTCCACACCTTTACCCATGCAGAGTCAGCCTGTTGTGGTTACCACCACTTTCCCTGAGCTTTATTCCCATTCTCTTCTGTAATATGAGGTTGGACCACAAGAAGCCATCATGCTGGAAGACAGAAAATAATCGGGGTGAGGGGAACTCCTCTGCATTCTGTACTGTGGCCTCAGGATTTGCAGTGGACCATCATGTGTGGTCACCCATGCTTGCTTAGTCAAGAGGTTTGTGAGCAACTTTGAGAAGTACGTGTTGAGTTGCCAGCGAACGCACTGGACGGCTGACGAAATTGCGGCCGTGCTTGATACTGATGTGAAGCTGTCTGGTTTGTTGTCTGACTTTCACTAATACTGAGTACCAGCAGATCCTATGGACTTCAACTCAGCAGCTGATCTGGAAAGAAGAGGTGTTGAGGTTTCACTTACCTACTTTAATCTGCTCATTCCTGAAACTTATGTCAAACCTTCCTGGAGCAAAATGGAAGGGCAGATTTACACAAAACCCCTGCAAAGCAATTGCAAAGAGCTCCCTAGCAGTTGCTGCCTGCTCCCTTCCCCCAAAGAAAAAATGTTTTACTCTGGAGTATGCTAGAGGTACAGCAAAATGCAGATGTCAAACCTCCTTAACTTTCACTGGCTCCAAAGAAGGGTTTAATCAGAGAAATAAAGTGAGGAGTTGTGAGTTCCTTGCAGTAAACAAGTTAAACATTATTAAACACACACGTGTCTTTTTAAGGAGATGAATTGATTGTGTATGTTTATTTTTATAGCATTATTTAACTGAGTAAGAAAAAAAGACTCAGAGTTCATGCCAAGATGATATAGCTGAAACAAAGCCCAAGAAAAGATTTTTCCACTGTGCTCATTTTTTTTCCTAATAACTGTCTCCCATATCTGCCAATCTTAGGTCAACAAACACAGGTTGATTGACAAGTTAAAATGTTTAGCTTAGCCTGCAACTCATATAAACCAATTTAAAATTTCTAGTGCAGGAGGGAGATGTAAGAGAAACAAACAATATCCCTTCCTTCCTAGCTGCTCCCTTGAGTGTAATCTAGAAATGTTTTTGTCATGGGCATTGGCCGATAGCAAGGGACATCCCCTTGTTCACAGTTCAGCAGGTGGGAGCTCCTCACCCCTCCTTGCTCCACAAGGAAAAATGATGCAGGTCCTCGTGGGACTGCCAAGCTCTCGCAGGCACAGGAGCTCAGGATGAAGCAGGATGGCCTGAATATGATGTGTTTCCATCCTCACTAGGAGTTGCGCTTCTAAGCAAAGCAGCGTCTGCTATAATGTGATAACAACAGCTTCAGCAATCACATCCCAAATAATAGAACTGATATGATTTTGCACTGACAATGCTCCTTCCACCCTAATGGTCTTGCGGATTTTCATGGCATGATTAAGTGTTTAAGCAGTATTTTACAAGTGAGGAAACTCCAACAGAGGGAAACTGTGTTGATGGAAAGCGAAGTGTTTGGAGGGGTGGTAACTCCCAGTCTCCCATTATGAAGCAATGGGAAGAAAGTGTGAACTGAAGCCAGCTACTGGAAACTACTGTATTTTAGTCATTTCTCTAACACGGAGAACCAAACTTTCCTGAAGAAATTCTTTTTTGGTCTCAAATGTAACTATAGTAAAAGGAAACCTTCCTCACCCAGTCCCTTACCCGAAGTATCTTGGTGGCTGAGGAGGTGACCTGGGACATGGGACATGCCCTCCAGCAAGTCGCTGAATCACCCCACTGCTTTCAGAAGGTGGCTGCATGTCCTTAATCTCCCATTTTCAATTTTTACATCAGGGAATCATAAACAAATCTAAGACTATTGGACCTGGCCCAACAGTGATGGGAAATAGTGGTGGGGTTTGGGGTTTTCCCCCACCACCACTGAGCACTCATTAAAACTGCTTTCCCATCTTCCAGCACCCCCTCCAGCCTGTGGCCTATGGACTGCACAGTTTTAAATGAACTTACTTTGTCTCTCCCCATTTTATTCTCCAAGGCCATTGATTTGAAATCCCTCAGCAGCATTTAAGCAAATGGTACCCCAGACAAAAAGGCTTTAAAAGCCTCAGCATGACTTGCCGTGGAAGCAAGCCCTGGATCTGAGCCCCTGAAGAAAGCACTGTTGCAGAGCAGATACCATCTCACTCAAGAGGCAGGTATCCGGAGTTCAGCACACTGATTTTTAAATGGATATCTTAAAGATTTCTTGCTGTCTTATAGGGGTCACTTGAGCTGTCTGCTAGTGGTGTGGCAGCCGCAGCTCCCTCTTGAGCCCCAGATGTGGTGGGCTGCTCTGCTCGGTTAACGTCCTCCCAGGTCCAGCTGCACAACCAGTCTGTCTGGACTGATCCTGTGAGCTTTTCTGACCACCTGGATGGCAAAAGCAACAACCTCATGACTTGAAATAGCAGAGCAGTGAATCCCCACTGCCACCTCCGCATCTCAGCCCACTGCTGAGGAGCGTGCTTGAGTTCAGCTTCTTTCCCTGTGACGGCAGTGCTTTGAAAGCAGATTGTAATCTCTGAATCAGCTTTATACCTGGAGAGCTAGTCCTCCAGCATCTGAGCATCTCCCTGTGCAGTTACAACATTGAAAGGACCCATCTCTGCTTTTTTCAAACTCAAGTATACACCTGCAAGTTACTTGTGCTCCAACACAGAGATGTCAACCAACTCCACCTCCCTCACCAGAAGCGGTTGCTTATTCTGTACCTGTTTCCTTATCATTTGTAAATATTTAGCAGCAAAGTTGTGGCATTCTCAAGATGTTTAAAACAGAAATCTATGTCATAGTAGCGCTGTCTCACAACTACATTTGCTTAAATTATATAGTAAAATAAATAACCCTTCCAACTTAGCTGGATGGAAAACAATTGCTTGGCTTTGATGGTGTGAGTACAAATGCCTCTGCAGTTGACACCTTTGGTGATTGATGTTTTTTGATGCTATAGGTTTGTTTTGCTCCCTCACTGTTTGTTTTCCCACTGGGCTGACTTGGATGGGGAATGCCGTTCCTCTGCATGGAAGTGCATATTTGGGCAGCCATGGACTTTGGGATCAAAGAAATGAAACATGCAAACACAGCAGTTCGTCTGAGAGGTCGAACTAGCCAGGGAAGGCAGATGGAGGTCTCTCCTCCTTACAAATATTGGTAAGGACACCTCAGAGTTGAGAGAGTAATGCATTTTGGATCAAAGAACTCCTCTGACAAGAAAGCTAGTTAGTTAAGTTTGCCCAGGTTTTTTTTTTTTTTGCTTGTTGTTTTGGTTGTTTTTTATCTATTAGTAAGCCTTGGTACTGCCTAATGTCAGTCAGAGCTGGGAATGCCAAGTTAAGCCAGAGACACTTTTCCTGTTAGACTTCCGCACTGCTCTTGCCGATATGGGAGGTGCAAACTGTGGGACTTTTGTCCTCAGTAACTGTCGTCTCTCAGATATTCTTGCAGTAACCCATTGTTAATCTCATGTTACCTGTCCTTCAGCTGGAGAAAAGTGGTTGCATATCTCTGTGTGTTTGGGTCTTTCATTCTTTTGCTCATCAGAACCTTTTATTATGGATCTGGGTTAGGTGTGCAAGTGCCTCCAGACAGATGCTTTGCTTTACTCCATGCTGCCATCTAACTTCTGAGCTCCCTGTTGTGGAAGCTCCTCTGACAGCCTGGGTTTTGGTTTGCTTTGAAACAAGGGAAAAGAGCACTACAAAACTGGAATTAACCAGCTGATACTCTGCCAACCCCCCAAGGAACCAGTCACGTCTCTGGTGCTCATGTCAGTAAAGTTTCCAGACCTGATGTAGATTTTTCCTATCTTTTTTTTTTTTCTGAAAGGATATTGTTCATTTGCTCTAGAGCAGTCTTTCCTGATACAGTGCCCCCTTAAAACAGTCCAAATGGGGGAAGATCTGGGGGTATATGTGGGAAGAAGGATTTACCGAGGTTTTTTGCCTCTCCTGTAGGCGTATTGGGTAAGGCAGGCATTGTGGTTTCTTCAGCCAAGCCAATGCAAGCAAGCGGTATACCATGGGTCACTTCATGGTATGCAATGAATCAGGCTTGCAGTGGACTGAGGCATGGCTTGGACAGGTCAGAGCCTACACGTACTGCCCGCGCTGGTCTCCGGCACTTTGGAGACCTTCACACGCACGCACACGCTCGCACCACACACACTGACAACCTTGTTCCTCTTGCCACAGTCTGGTCAGGATATACAAGCAATTGTTAAGATGTCACAGAAAACTGGTTTAAACTGAGGTGTAGCTGCAGCTGTGTTATAAACGCTGCTAAACAAAAGTGGACTGTCTCCTTCTGGGTGGATTTCCAGGGTAGGGCTTGCTTTTCATTTCCTTTGGATCTAACCTTTAGAGCTAAATTTTCCTTAACAAAGACCAGCTTTAAAATAAAGATGTATGACCATAGCATGAATGTTAAAACGAGAATAAAAATTACTGAATGTATTGACAGCTAGGGTTTGATATTTTTATTAAGATCTGTCTCTGCAGTAAAAATGAACATTGTTGCTTGTGCCACAGTTGTAAAAAGTCTTTCAAGAACTGCCACAGGTAGACTTCTTTTATATTATTTTTCTATGTCTATAAATCAAAGATAATTTTTGAGTAAAAGCTGCATAAAGCAGATCTGGCTGGTAAGCACAAAATATCTTTAAGAAGGGGGATTTTCCTGGCGGGGGGTTAAGCATCAAGGAGGAAGATGTCTGTATGCTATAGCTTTTTGAGTTGTAGGACACCAAAAAGGAAATGAATTATCAGTTGAAGAGTTATTGGTTGATGTTCAGTGTAGTTTTAATACCCTTAAGTGTGCTGTTAAATTGTTTCATTGTGCAGGAGGCTGCTGCTGAGCTGGAAACCAGTGCTTTCCTTGTCTTTCCGTGCCCAGTTGCTCACTGTGAGCAAAGGGGAATGCCTGAGCAGTGTGGCAGGAGCATTGTCATCGCTGTTTAATTCATTTGGTTTGAGGTTTACATCCTGCGTAACAAACATCTTGTTTGTGGCCTGACAACTAGAGTTGTTTAAAGCCGTTTTCTTCTGCCAGCTGCTTTGTGGTCAGCTAGAGGGAACCCAGCCAGACAGCTACCCTGTAATCAGATCGCTTTCTAGTTAAGGCAACGAAGAAGATAGCAGCGGGCAGATCCCTTAAGCTGGTGAGTTTCAGAAAGCTCTTTGTTAAACAACTGTCTTCTGCCTTCATTCCAAGACGGCTCCATCGCTGCTCATTTCCTCTCCCTATTAAGTGCTTATCTGTGGCTAGACACGAGCAGCTGGATAGAGACTGAGTGAAAATGGGAAAAGCTCGAGGCTTTGCTCTTGTCTGAGGAAGCAGCAGCCAAGAGCCATTTGCCTGCAGAGCTGGAGAGTGGCTGGGGCTGCTCCGTGCAGGTGCGTGTTACCCTCCTTGCAGCTGGGTGATGAACAGGATGGTCAAACAGACTGTTTATCCTCTGGCACAGGAGGGACTGACTAGCATGAAAATTAACACTCAGCCTACAGCTTTCACTCAAAGCCCCCAACTGTGGGCTGCCAGCGGGCAACCTCAGGCTTTGAGTGAAAAATGGAAGAGGAAATGGTCTTGTTTTTCTAACATTCAACATCAGCAAAAAATTAGGAGAATCATCAGCTACTGATGACTTTGTTTTGGTTTGTTCCAAGTTCTTTCACTAACCTACATTATAGAAATACCCACTCCCTGCCCTAAAGAACATACCATCTAAATAAGCAAGAGATAAGGACTACTCCAAGGACCAATGTTTTTATTAGAGCAACATAGGAGACAAGTTTCGTGAATCATACAAGCTGGTTTTATCTTTACCTTGAGTGTCTTGTCTATGAACGAGAGTCTGCAAATGGCAAACTCACACCACCATCCTTTTCAGGATTCACATTGATTTTCAAGTTTTTAGGCACATGGGAAACCCATGAGATGCACGGGGAAAATTCAGCCATTTCTTGAGCTCACCCAGGAGTTTCAAATCGGATTAATCCCCCTATCTGATCCACGCACTTTCTTGTGCTGGTCATGGAGCCACGGGGGTTCTCAGCTTTGGAGATGCCAATCTTTTTTATGAAATAAAAGTGTTATTTTCAGTATTTTGTTACTTTCTAAAGTGAGTTGAATGAGGTTAAGAAAAATTAGCACCTTCCAGTTGTGAACTCCAATTTCACTGCAATGATTGCTATTCCCCTTCAGGATTCATTCCTTTCCCAGGTCAAGAGTGCACAGTAGCACTCTGGAAGCAATGGATTAAAGTGCTGATAGGAGATATTTCTCCTTTTATCTTCTCGAGAATCTGTCTGATGACTGTTTTGGCCTGTTTAAAAATTGGCTTCAATTTCCTTAGCATAGATTGTCCTGAATTTAACATGTTTATTCTGTTAAGTTTAATGGCATTAGCTGCTTGAGAAGTCTTAAATATTTGCACACATTTTCAGCCATGTCTTCACTTCTCCTTAACTGCATTGAGGTGAATTTCTGAGAATGACAGTACTGATTAGAAGCTATGCAATGAAAGTGCTTAGGACTCCAGGCTTATATGAATCTTTAGTCTTGAGGCTACAGGATAAACAACCAGCTCTGATACTTGCTGTGCAATACCGAAAGCACAAAGTGATAAAGCGGAGCTTGACAATAAGCAAACCTCTGCAAAATAATTTCACAGTGGTTGAAACTTCTGTTTTCAAATACAAAATAAAAACAGAGCTTGGGAAAGCATTGGGTGATTTTCTTTCCCTGCAACCAATTGAGGCTTAGATGGGACACTTTGTTCCCTTTGGGAAAGAAAATAATATTCACCAGCAGATTTGTTCAAAGAATGCTACTCTCAGCATTTTCAGAAATCAAATGCAATCCATCAGCTTAAAGGGAGACGGCGGCATTGTTTTGAATGTTTCATTATCAATTTGCACTGAAGGAAGTAGCCCCATGCTGTTATCTGCCCCTGTTTTCTTTTGACTCAAGGAGCCTGTTTGTGGATTATGTTGTGTTGCATTTTTGGCTTGCCAGGATACTACCATGGCTTCAGAAAGGTTTTCTTATAAAAACTGCCCAGTTTCTATTATTCCTGTTTGGTGCAAGGCCAGTGGTTGTTAGACATCTGCCTGCTTAGGCTGCTCGGGGGGACGAGGTCAGCACAGCTCGAGGAAGCTCCAGGGTGCCCAAACAGAGCTACGAATCAGCTGGTGCCATTTGCATGGCTTGAGTACGGCTCAAGTAGCCTGGCCTGTTAGTTTAATTATCATTCAAACCGGGACAGCCGTTGTGTATAAATCATGGGAATTATACTTGCAAAAGCAGAGACAAAGCATTGACTACAATGAGCAAAATCGGCATTATTTCACTTACAGCACTGGGATCTAACCCTCCGCTCCTTCCCTGGCTTAGGCGTGCCTGAAAAACAGAGATCTCTGTTCTGCAGTTATCCTGAGCAAGGACTTGTGTCCCCCTGAACGTGGATGCGACCAACCCCAGGCCTTTTGCTAAAGGAACAGCGCATAGCTGGGGAGTTTTAGTTTCACTCAGTCCATCACTAGAGAAAAACAAGCCATATACACTAAAGTTACCGTGTTAAACATCAGGAAAGTCAAACTTTTTCCAGACACTGGAAAAGATTAAGCATAGGTATGGTCCAGCATTTGTCACACAGCAGTCTAAATTGGGAATATGATAGAATATTAGCCTTGTTACTAGGGCTGATCCACAGGACACAAGAAATAACCTGGAATAATCCAAACTTACAACCAAGCTCATTAAAAGTTGTGTCTTCAGAGACTACAATTTCTGAGAAACATTATCCGTCAGTAGTTGCAGTAGCATCTAAGCAACTAGTGGCCTTTGGTCTTCAATTCCAGCTTTTGTTTAATCCACCAAGCATTTATAGCTGTGTGTGTTCACAGTCACACCATGCTGAAACTCACTGAAGCCAATGAAGTAACTCAGAATTAGTTTCCTTCGAGCTGAGATCAGAAACCAAACAAAAAACGATGCCTACCACCAGCTTTTGTTCTCTGCAGCTCTCTTCCAAGCAGTTTCATCCACACAGTGCAGGTCTTTCCATTTTCTTCCAGGTTACTTTACAATTTGTGTTTTCACTTAACTCTATTTGATGTAGCTGGGAGCTTTCCCCACTATTTTCCCTCTTTCTACAGAGATCACAATATGACATTTTTTTGTTTGAGTCAATGCATTGATTTTGGCAACAAGCATCGAATTGGCATGTTCAACGTCATGAGAGACAACTTGGGTAAGGAATTTTAATCAACAGGTAATGCAAAAAAACCTAATACCTACAAGAATTTGTTCTATCTCTATCAGAAGTATAACGTTCATGCCGGCTGCATGATTCTCTTTCCATCCACCTGGCAAAAAGCATTAAAGTTTCCCTCTAGGGCTGGCAAAGGACTCTTTTTCCATAGCATCGTTTGACCATGGAACAGTTGGCAGGGGGAATTTGAAGAGTGATGTGGCTATATCCTCTCTTTCAGACAGTTAAACATGTCTTCTCCAGTGGGAACTTTGGCAGTGAGTCCCTGAAGATGGGAAGCTGCATGAGTGGCCCACCACAGTGCTAAATCCCAGGCTTCTTCAGGAAAGCAGCGAATTCAGGGAGTTCCTGTTTAAAAACTACACATGCATACAAATTTGTTCCTTTTTGATATACGTTTCAGCTTGCAAAGGGCAAGATCTTGAACAAAATCACTGCAGACTGGCATTGGCAACATCAGCTAATGGAATCGTAAACAGTAGAGTAGAAAAAGGTCCCGTGGGCCATCCCGTCTGAGCTCTGCGCTTTCTAGAGCGAGTCAGTAATGCTCTGTGTAATCACTTTTTGCTGGATCTCTGCAGTGATGAATTCTTGTGCATGCCCTGGGGGATATTATCCTGTTACCCCAAACTGCTCTTACTATGAGCATATGTTCTGTAATTCCCAGCCTTGGCCTGACTCTCTTTTTTGCTCTTTCCTGTCTCACCATCATCTCAGATGACAAATGATTTGCTGTAGCTATTACTATCCTGTAATTTATTTGTGGGAGTTAATGCTGTCTTTGTCAACCATCTTTTCTTAAATGATGCAAAATCGCTGGCTCCAAAATCTTTGCACCCTGACATATGTTACATAAAACTTCAGTAAGAGTTTAAAAAATTATTATGCTCAGATGACAAAGCAGGTGTGAATTTAGTTGCATACAACATAATTTACACGACCTAACTAATGTAGAGAACAATTAATATGCTAACACCACAATCGTCTGTTGAAAGTAATAGTTTTAAACATGAAAATATTCTGAAACCCCAAACGGTAGGATTGTTCAAATACAAGAGTCAGATTTCTATCGTGGCCATCATTCAGCTGTGGTGAAATCCACCTCCGCGATTCACCGCTTACCGCTGATGTTTGCCATGTACACAGTGAGAACACCCGTGTAGCCGGCAGAGCGGGGGAATTCGCTGTGCAAGGGGTTAACTACAAACTGATCAATGGGAAAGGCTGAACATAAAAGGCAAACTAAATTAGACAAAGGGTGAAATGGCAAAGTCAAGGTGAGGTGACAATACGCTGAGTAACCACATTGTCTTATTTTCCTTTTGTTTCCCCTCATAGCCATTATTTCTTTATTGCAGTAAGAAGTTTTGCCTTTATTTGGTTTTTTTGTGAGGACTATAAACACATTTCAAAGACATATGCAAACAGTAATAACAACTTTTTGTTCTAGGAAGTAGTAACCACCCAAACAAGAAGCAAAAATAGTGCCCTGTGACTCAGGTGATCACCACACACTGGGAATAGGAAGCAGCAAATGATCAAATCGTACAGACCCCATGCAATCTGGAGAGGTTTCTTCCCATTCCTCAGTCAAACATCTATTAAAAAATCGCTATTATAACAAAACCAGAGTCGGTTATGAACTATTCACAGACAGTAAAAGAAAAAAAAAAGCCTGAATTGTGAACAAATATTAACGGCAACAAATAACTCAACAAGCACCTAATTATTTATGTCTTCTTGCTATAACAGCACATTAATCTGCCACGAAATAGTCATGGATGAATCACAGAATATTCAACTTTCCAAATGCATGTTGGATTCTCTAAAACTGGACCACAGATATGAATAACAAAAAAAAAAAAAAAGAGATTACTGGAAATGGTGAAATAAATTGTCTCGTGGTAGTTTATTTACACATAACATTTTCAGTAGCTATAAGGGCGGGAGAGAGCCACTCTTAGGTAAACTAAGGAGCTAAGAGCAGTATTGTGTTGGGCTCACTCAATAGTCCAGGGAGGAAGACCAGCCTCTCTGCAGGGTCAAATAGCAGGAGTTTGGAGACAGCAACTTCACCTTTAGCCCAAGCAGAGGTGTGGTTGCATCGCCTTTACCCTCCAAATGGTTTAAACATCTTGCTACCTTCTTTTAGTACCCTCCTGGCAGTAGGAGGGTATTTTGGTTCAAATACAAGGCTCATTCCTAAGAATTCTGGCTCTGCCACTGATTTACTGGGTACTTGGGCAGACCACTGCATCTCTCTATGCCTCCAGTCTGGCATGTAAAACACAAATAATCACCGCGCTTTCATTCCGTCCTGTGCCATTCTTGGTCACAATGAAGAACCACCAGGAAGGGGTGGAGTTCATGGGGGTTAGCACCTAGCATCGGATGGCCCCATCAGAACCAGTAGGTACAAGTCTTGCTGAAGTTAAACAGCAATAACAGTTCGATGTTTCCTATGCTAGAAAGCGCAAGGCTAATCCAGAGCTACGCAAGAGGCAGGAAGTAACTGGAGATGAGGGGGAAATATAATGGCAAAACTTTTCTAATACGATCCAGAACTTCTCACAATCCCTAAAGATGTGGTTCAAGTTTTACGCAAATGTTGTGAGATGCTTTTATTTTCTTTGAAAAGGAGTTTGCCAGCCCTCTGCAAGAACCGCTCGTGATGGAGACAATGACACATGAGGCGAAACAGAAGTGTGAATACCTCCATCGCCCTCGCCTTTGTACTTTCTCTTTCACCCTTCTGTTCTCACCTAGGGAAAGATGAACATCTGCACTCACAGCGATCGCAGGACACTGCTGCTTTGCTGACTGGCAGGAAGTGCCAATGTGAAGCGGGTGTAACCTTCTTCTCCCGCTTGCCCTCAGAAAGTACATGAAACACATTGGCCCTTGTTGCTTCCATAAGCTGAAAGGAGTTTGTGATTCCAAGTCTACTCTGCTCACAGCACGACATGCCCTGGGTCAGCCCCAGCAATAATGTTTTTAAACAATATTAGGTTATTCTTGGCAATCGATGATGACATTTCTACCAATCGGGATATGAGAAAAACTTCTAATAATAAGAAGTGATAGAATAACAGAACTGGAGACCAAAATATTCTCAAATGCAGAGGCTGGTTGCGCTGGGGGGGGGGGCAGAGGGAAGCTGAGACAAGTCCCGGCTATGATTTGTATTAAGAGTTTAACCCAAACATACTGTTGATTCCACACTTGGGGAGTCCAAGTCTAATTATTCTGTACTTGAGAACCTCACAGTAGTAGGCAAGGTAAATGCTGTGTTCATATTTTTCTCTGCTCCTATGTGTGATCAAGCAATTAGGTACTTAACGTAGAAATTGAAATAATTTGCAAATCTGGCACATGAATAACTTACCAAATTCTAAGTCTGGGTCACTTTTCTGTGTCTATGCCTCCACATGGACTACACTCACTTTTGCCTGGTGAGCCTAACATAATAGTTGAAGTGTGTGCTAACACAGAAATTCTTTTCCCCCTCCTTCAACACTGTTGGAGGTGCTTTGTGCAGTGTGTGCAACAAGCCTGGTGATGATGACAATTCTCTTTTATGCATATACTGATAATATAACCTCAAAAATGCACTCAGCAAAATTAAGGAGAGATTGGAGGAAGTACTACCAGGGGACAATGACTGCCAGGATGTGCTAGTTCAGGGTTTGATGCACACTTGCAACATGAGTATATCCCCACTGGGTTTACACACTATCACATCTGAAAGTTTAAGTGAGGCACTGCTACTGTTCCCTGTGCAAGCTCAGTGACACTCCCGCAGAGAGGCAAACATGTGCTACCCTTTATTTTTCTCCGCTTAAAAGAGGCACAACAGGAGAAAGTGGATAGAGGTGCAGGAGGCAGGGAGGCGGAAGCAATGGAAATCTGAGAGACTGTTCCAGGTTTGAAGGGCATCATGCAAAGAAGTATAAAAAATACAGTGGAGGTGAATATAGGGAACATACAGGAAGGTAGGACTTATAGGGAAAGAGCTTCAATGGAAAGTAAAAAGGCCATGACAAAAGAAACAAGGATGGTTGTATACATACAGAGCTTCCAAACTAGGTCAGCCCTTAGGTCTACCTAGTCGAGTAACGTGACCACAGCTCTGTGATGGTGAAAAAAATACTGAACCTGAATGAGTCTAAGAGCATGAAGCACCCTGGCTTTCTCTCAGCCACAGGTGTCTTTCACCATCCAGCCACTACTGCCATTATATAGAGGAGTTAGAGGCAAAGTGCAACAAGGCACTTCAAGCTGAAGATGCACTTTCAGAGGCACTGATGTCTTTGCTCTGATAATACAGGAGTTTTATTTGCATTATGATTTCAATGGCTTTGTCTCATTCAGATTGATCAATAATAAGCTGTTCCTAAATCACATCTTCAAAGAGTAACTTCAGCAACTCCTAGACAAATAACAAGACAAAGTGGGACTGGGAAAAGGAATTACCTCATCATTTCCCATGGTTACTGTTCTACCAGCCCTCACAGTTCTCTTCCACTACAGTCCTTTCAGAATTACTTTTTATAATGCAAACAGTACCCCACCCTCCCAGACGAAAGCATCATCTGATTGTTCAGAACCATTTCCAATGGGCTTGTTTTTCTAGGGTTTCACTTTTTTTGGTATTCATAAATATATCATATTCCATATCCCATCCTACTGAAATTATAACTCAGTTCTATTCAGCTGTCCTCCATGAGTCCTTACTGGACGGGGTCTTACTCAGCATTACATTCAAGCCCTTCTTCACACACATGCTGTAGAAGTCTCTGTGGGAATAAGAGCATCCTACAGCAGGAGCACGTTACCAGAACCAGCTTCTCTGCTAATAGAAAAGATTGACTGAACAGTACCATGGGGATGAAATCCAGTTTAGCACTTGTTTCTGCTCTGCTCTCACCCTCAGACTCTTTTATTTCACTCTGATGCATACCAAGCTAGGCCTTTTCTTCCCTGATGCTTCCCTGAGTGGTTTACACACTTCCAAAGGCTGTGATCTGAGAGTGTCCTCCAGGCCCTTCGTTACAGCTGGGCTGACAGCTCTCGAATGCTCAGCATTTGTAGCATCACATTATGCTTGGTGCTACAGGAAAGGCCGAGGAAGGTGTTTGCAACCCGGCAAGTCCTGCCATGGACAGGACAGCTCCAGGATGCCCCAAGCAGCTCAGCAATGAGCTATGCAAACCAGCTGGGCAGTCCCCAACCTCACTGCAGTTATGGACACACCGTACCACTGTTCCCTAAACTTCTCCTTTTCCATCTCTTAGGGCCTGATATGTTTTCTCCAGCTTTCTCCCCACCCCAGGACCAACTGATTGATAGTAGCAGTTGATCTTCATGCTCTCTCTCCCCCTCAGATGGCTGAGCAGCTGTCATTTCAAGAGAGCAGGAGAATGAACTCCTCCTTTCTTTTTTCTCTCCATCCGTCAGCTCTAAAGTAATGCTGAGAGCAAATGGAGTCTCCCAGCTGGTTTGATTTATTTGGTTTAATGTTCCACCATGACCCTTTGGCTTGCCCTGGCCTTTCATCCAAGCACTGTAGGGGCCTAAGGCTACTTAACTTCCGTGATTAGATGAGTTCAGTGTATTCCGGCCTGTTTGGCCAAAATCCAAGCAATTCACTTAACTACTGTCTCCATTTTGAAGAGGTTGAACTAAGGCACAGGGAGAGACATCCCAAGAAACTCTGCACAGCCCCAAAGCACATGAGGAGTCTGATGGAGCCACTTTATTCCTAAGTTTGCAGAGACTTATGCTAAATTGCTCTTCATCCTCCCCCAGAAAGACAAAGCCCTTCAGCAGTGCCAGCCATTCTGAATTTGCCACCCATGGAGAGCAGAGCAGGCAGGTCTTCTTTCTCTTCCATTCTCTTGTGGCCTTTTCTCCTTGAATGCTTATTGAAAGAAAAGCTCTTGTTTCCATGATGGCTGACATGGTGGTAGACATGCAACATGTCAGGCAGAAAAGAACTAGCCTCAGAAACAACAAAAAATCATCCAAATCTTCAGATGGGTTGGCTTCCTTGCCCTGTGACACATCTCCCTTTCTACTCCCAACCTCTCTCTTGAGCAGAGTCCTAGATCATAAATTCATCAGTCAGCAAAATGAGAGGGAGACGCTTCCCTCCGATGAAGGGACTGCCCTGGGCCAACTGCCCTGGCTCTGCCTTGCCATGTCAGAGATATCTGTTGGCCCAGGTAAATTGGCCAGTTTTTTCCCTGCTGCTTGGTATCTGACAAGGACCTGACTGAACGAAGTGTTTTAATTTGGGTACAACGGTGGCCAAAAGTGCTGTATGAAAGTATTAGGAAGTGGCACATGTAGCTCTGGCCTACACACAGTATCTTTTGTACTGGTGTAATTATGTTGGCTAAGACTGTGATATTTTACCCATACAGTTACAGCAGCATATCCTGTAGTGTGGACAGCATAAGGTTGCCTTATACCGTCTAAGCTCGTTCCCTTTTCTCATACAGGAGTAAGCCATACGAATATAAGTGGTTTTATATTAGTTGAGTTTCACCCACATCAGGGAAATTATACAGTTTTAGCCATCCAAAGAAAAATAAACTTTTATATAGAAAATCCTGAAAGAGGTAGGTAGTGATAACCAAAATACTTCTTGACTGCCCAGGCTGACACAGCCAGATGGAGCTGAAAGACATTGAAGGACGGTGTTTCCTAAAAAGTCCAGAAATTGCCTGTGTATTTGGCATCCTGAAACAGTCGAGTCTGCCCTCTTTATGCCTAGGCCAGTGTTAAAGGATAAATCAAGGTCCAGATTTGATACCCCAGGATTGTAACGATAGGTTCTGACTGCGCTTCCCTGTTTCAGTCTATCAGGTGGTCCAAAAGGAGAATTATGAAAGTTTCAAAATAACTGGTATGGATAGAAACACTTTGCCCTGCTCTTTCTTCCCAGTAGCTCATCATGGCAAGTGCTCTTGGAAGGACCACTAAGGCCTTGCAGGGCACACCGATGCATTTCCGTCAGAGCTGTCCTACAGGTGTCGCTGTCCTGGTTTCAGCTGGGATAGAGTTAAATTTCTTCGTAGTAGCTAGTGTGGGGCTGTGTTTTGGATTTGTGCTGGAAACAGTGGCGATAATGTGGAGATGTTTTAGTTGTTGATAAGTAGCGCTTACACTGGTCAAGGACTTTTTCAGCTCCCCGTGCTCTGCCGGGTGCAGAAGGAGCTGGGAGGGGACACAGCGGGACAGCTGACCCAAACTGACCCATGGGATATTCCATACCATATGGCATCATGCTCAGTATATAAAGCTGGGGAAGAAGAAGGAAGGGGGGGATGTTTGGAGTGATGGCGTTTGTCTTCCCAAGTAACCATTACGCGTGATGGAGCCCTGCTTCCCTGGAGACGGCTCAACACCTGCCTGCCGATGGGAAGTGGTGAACGAATTCCGTGTTTTGCTTCACTTCCGCGCGCAGCTTTTGCTTTACCTGTTAAACTGTCTTTATATCAAACCATGAGTTGCCTCACTTTTACTCTTCCGATTCTCTCCCCCGTCCCACCAGGGGGGAGTGAGCGAGCGGCTGTGGGGTGCTTGGCTGCTGACAGGGGCTAAACCACGACAGTCACTTACCAGCAACGACCATGTCCAGCCCTTGTCACCCACGTGCTTCTGAAGAATTTTGCACCTTCACTGAAAAAATTAATACAAGGTTTTGTAAGATCATCTCTTAGACCACATAAATCAGCACCTTCTTCCAGAAAAAGGGAATAGCGTGCAGCAAGTTAGAGACATGATCTGATCCCATGAACATGGCAGTGTAGATTTTCCTATGCATGGACATATTTCTCTTCATTCCACTTCAGTGTATTTGCATGGTCAAAGTTAAGCACGTGTGTGAGTGTTTGGGTAACGAGAGCCACATGGGGTGTGATTTAAATACCAGGAAAAACTAATAAGCTATTCAATATTTAATTACACCTACTCTATTCCACACTCCAGCGGAGATTTTGTTGGTCTTGAAAGTGAATTATATTCTGTGTTTTAGACTTTCTGGATCCTCAAAGAACAGTTTGTCCTTCTAAATACTACCTAAAGCCTTTTCTATCAAGAAGCATGAGTTTTGCACCTGTTTTTAGAACACTTCCAGACTCTGTTGAAGTATTATCTAGGTCCAATGACTCCCTGAGATATTTAGCGCAATCGCAATTTAATTAATAAAGACAAATAAAAGGACTTACTCATGGAAATCTAATGAAAGCAATGCAGAGATTTCCAGGGGAAAGGTCACCTTCCACAAAGCAAGCCCAGGTTAAAAAAGCTCAGAAACATTGCTGTGGATGTTAAAAGGGAGCTGGACAGGCTGTTTCTCATGCATATCCCTCTTTCTTTGTTTTGTTTTTTACCATCTCATTTTTAAAAGACCTTCCCTGTACACAAACCCTCAGCACATGTGAGTTTGTTGTTTGCTCGATCAGAAAACTGACCAAGGTGGTTGGTCATGGTGACGTGTTTGACTAATGGAGGTTACATTTCTCTACCTCTCTGCATCTTTGTCTTAGACAAGAAGGGAGAAAGAAGTTCTGACTTCCAGACAGCCATGAAAACTAAATAAACATGCATGTAAATGAGAGGTTATTTGGAAGAGGGATTGTGGATGTTGGCAAGAAGAACAGCACAACTTATTACTTTTCTTTTTTTTTCCTTCTCCTCTCCCTCTCTCAATTTTTTTTTCCTTTTTCCCCCCTCTCTCTCTTTTTAAGGTCAATGGAGATATTTTTTAAAGCAAGAGTTTATTTTTAGACCACATTGTTATGGCAAAACGGGGAAATTACCTTTTCATTTAGTCAGGAGGCTTCATGTGATTAGCAAGTGAAAAGATATAGGCATGTGGGACTTGAGCCATCCATGTCTTAGGTCCTGCAGGGAGGTTTCCTATCCCTATTGTCTTTAGTAATCTTCTAGGTGGAGAACCTTCATCCTCCAAGAATTGAAAGCTTGATGTATGGACAGAATTAATGCCCATTCTTGCCTTTCACCATCCAACAGCTTTTTGTAAAGGGAAACCATAAGCCGAATGTTGCTTTCAAGCAAAAGCTCAGGCTGTAGCAATTTATAATTGACAGTGGGATTAGAGCCTTCATGGCCAGGGTCAGGAGCACCTGAAAATGCTCATTCCAGCTGAACTGCTTAATTTCACAGGTGAAATTAATGTTGTACTCAATGAACTTTCTCCTCAAGGGGATAAAGGTGTCAGTTATTTACTTGATACCTACAGCCAGGTAAGGCAGTGCCTTGCAGAAAATCCTAGTGTGTGTAAATAAAGCCATGCATAGCCTGGAGAGAAATGTTGGCTTGCCGTACTCCTGGGGGACCAGGGCTATGGGTACCTCCAGTTTGCTTAAGTGCCTACCATCTATCTACTTGAATTAGAAGACCTTAGTATTATGCCACAGCTGGTAAGTGATGAGGGGGTGTTTTTGTGTGTGTTTCTGTTCTTTTACCCATAATAATAATTTCCCCTTCATCAGGCCCTTTCATGCTTGGACTTTGAAATAGCATCTGCAAGGATTTGAAAAGGGAGTTATTCTCTTGTGAGGGCTGTAGCTGCTGCTTCTAAACTGTTTATTTTCTTTTAATTTTGTACTTTGACCAACTTTAACTGGCTTTTCTTTCTCATTTTAACATCTGTGTACTTTCTGAATGTAATCTCCAAAAGGTTTAATTCTAGCTTTTCTTATAAATATACATATCCATGTACCATCTGGCTCCTGCCCTGTCCCAACTTTCACGCAATTTGAGCATGGTGGGTGCGATAGCCCACTGCCTCCAGAGCTTCTGTGGTCTGGAAGAGATCCCTGGTTCCCTCTGGCAGATGACCCATCTCATCCCATATTGAGTGCCTCTCTTCTCCCTTGTCTATAACTCTTAACTTGCATTTTTCCCCTGCTGTTGAGCATGACTAGTATTTCATCCCTGGAAAGCTTCTCAGGATACTGAGCCAAGTTTTCTTAAAAGTGTGTGTTTGTATGTGCATAACTGTGTATGTGTCTGTGTGCGTACATGCATGTGCATAAGTCCCAGAATAGGTATACATCTATCACTTCCAAAGGCAGAAAAAAAGATACTTGTCAGAGAAACTGATTTATTGCAACACTTAATGAGATTCTTGTCAGAACCTGGTGTAAATGCAAATGTCAGGTCAGCATAAATCACAGGGGTGGGGGACAGAGAAAGAAATATTCCACTTCTCCCAAAGAGATAAACCAGCTCCATGGTTAAAGTGGTCTCCTCCTTGATCTACCATTGAAGATAAGCTAATATACAGCACCATTAAGTGCCTTCTCCCACATTAATTGCTGATTAACTGGGGGGGCAGGGCCCCAGATGTGCAGATGGAGGTTCATCCCCCCAGTATGTGACAACTTCCAATCCCAGGACCCTCATCCTGCTGTGAACTCCCTTTACTCCCACATAGCCAATATCCCTGCTATTTTCCTTCCTTACCTGTAGCCTCTGAATTGAGGGTACGTCTACGTGTGGGTTTGCAGGCAGATGCAAGCAAGCTCTGAGTCAGATGCCGAGCAGCTCCGGAACAGAAGCTGCTGTGAGCATGGCACAGCTCTGCAGCAAGGGGGTCCTCCCTGCTAGGACTGCTGGGCTCACAGTGTGGGCAAAGCCCTCTCTGTAAGGGGCTCAGTTTACTGTGCGTTATGTCAAACAGTGAGATTCCCTATTGCCCAGCACAGACAGGCTGTGGCTGAGGGCTTTCCTTCTGCTCCCAGGACGGAGTCTGCCACAGGGAAAGAGTGGGGACTGCCTGTGGATGCAGTCAGCAAACAGGAATGAAGTTGTATTTTGTGTATGTTACAAGTCTGCCCTGTTGTGTTTCTATAGACTGCTTGGGGTGGAAGCAGTCTTCCCACTTATGTTGCCTTGCTCCCTAGAGCAAATCCCTCATCTGCCTGGCCAGCAGTAAAAGCACAAATCTCAGCAGCTGCTGCCCATCCATACCCTTCCTGAAGAAACTGGGAGATGCACACAAGCCTTGGCTCTGTCCCCCCTCCAGGGCCATTCCCCGGCAGGACCCTGCATAACTGCAGCTACCTTCCTGAGCTGCTGGAAGGGGCTTTGCCCAGAGGGTCTCAGCCCAGGCTGGCTTTCCCTATGCCTGGCTCGCTGTCTTGAAAGCATGTGGATTCCTCCCTCCCAAACCTCAGGGCTCTCCTGGCTGTGCTGTTCAGTCACTTGTCTGCATCGCCTGCCAGGCTCCTGCTTGCTTTTCCTTTCTAGGAGGGCTGGGGAGAGGGTCAGGGAAGGCCAGATGGTACTTCTCTGCTTTTGTGCCTTAAAGCATGCAGCTTTTCTACAAAATCAGTAGCACAGGCAGCTAGTAAAATCTATTAAAGATGCTGTTGGATATAAAAGCTGGCCCTTTCTTGTCCAGAATCATAAAAGCTCTTAAAGAGATCCAAACCGGAAAAGACAGGCACCTAATAGTGAAAACAAGGAAAGGGGAATAAAACTGGCACAAGGGTCCTGGATTTTTCTGTGACTGATTTGAGCATTGCAAACCACTGGCATGGAAAAGCAACACCCGCAGCACCACAATAGCAATAAATAAAACAAGAAGAGGAGAGCCTCAGCTCCGCTGTGGTCCAGCAGCCCTGGTGCCGAGGCCAGCCCCGGTATCGGGCGTCCTGGCACTGCCTCTTTAGCAACCAGAGCAGCCAGCACAACAATTGAGCTGGGATTGGGAACGGAGAGCAGTGGTTAATTAAGCCTGCATCTTTTATTCTCTGGGGGCAATTCAGCCTGGCTTGAATAAGCTGGAGTGCCAGGACCTGGTGGGAATGTCTCTCCCAGCTCAGGAGAATCCAGTCTCATGGGCTGCTTTATTAGCATAACAATATTGCCCAGGATGCACTTGGCGTGATGTAATGCCAAGAGTGAGCGAGGGCAGATGAAAGTGTTTTCCGTGCAGGAGCTGGGAGTGTTTGCCACTGACTGGGGCTGTGTCAGCGCATGAAATTTCTTTTCTTTCTCCCTCTCTCTCTCCTTATGGGATGTTTGCTAATTGAAGCGGTTCTGGAAAACAATAAGTTATTAGAGTCCCTTCCCCCACCTTCTCTTTTAAACTCACATTATTGTGACTTACTGGTGAGGCAGGAGCTTTTTCTGCTCCTTAGAAAGTGGCCTCTGATTATTTGCATTTCCCGTGCAAAGCGGGACCAATGGTGAAGGGAAGCACGATTTGTTGGGACGGGCAGGTGGGAGGAGATGGGGCCTCTGCTAGCCCAGCTCCTGTAATGGATGTTTCTGACAGCCAGGGTATTTGCGTGGGGAACCAAAACAATCTCATTTCCTGATTCCTCCCCGTTCCCCAGGTGGAAGCATTTGTCCTGGGATGGTTCTGCCTTCAGTGCTGTTCTCTCCAACAGTGGACGTTCAATTCTTTTTAGTGTCAAAGGCCTCCATCTGGGGAAATCTAAGTGTCTGGGGCTCCTATATGACCAAAGTAAGGATTTCTCTTGCCTCGTATGTTAGTAGATAACGCTGGCTGTGGACTGTTTTAGTGGGTTTTTGCATGTACTGCCCCTGCACGTGCTGTTCTGGTTCCAAGTACTTTTGGTCATTGCTTGATCCAGTGAGGTGCACAGATTGCCCATGTGGGAACAGAGCACAGCTGGCTCATGTTGGTGTGAATGTGTAACTGTGGAGTTATAGCGTTCTGTGTATTGAATGATTTATTTAGTGTGTAAGTACTGAAAAAGCACCTACCCATGACTTTTTTTTTCTGGGTAAGCCATCTATCGTAGCAAAGCAATGAGTTCCAATCAGGCTCCTGCTGATAGCTGTGCCTCTCTCCACCCCCCCCCACCCCATCCTGGTTATTTCAGCGTGGCTCTAGAACAAGACTGTCTCTGCCTGTGTGGAGTTGCTGGCCTAGTTCTTGTAGCTTCTGGACACTAGAGGCCTCTAGACACTCTGGTATGATTAATGCTGGTTGTGGCAGTCCTGTGTAATTAACATTCACTTGGAGCAAAAGAGCAGAACTGATGGCATTCAGCTGACTTTTCCCTCCTGTCCAAATGTTGTCCATTACAGTCGGTGCAATTTCTAATACGGTACCTGGTGAGCAGGCAGGTAGTAGGAGAATGAGCTGGGGAAGCTGGCTCAGCAGAGATTAGGATTAATCTCTCTCTCAACCGTCCATGCATGTACAAGCACACACAGGCAGGAGGCTTCATCTGGGGGGTTGCTGTGTCTTTGGACACAAATCAAAAATGTGCTTTAAGAAACAGTTATGAAACATGAAAATGAGCATTTTATATCTGTGTTATAGCAAAAAATTAAAACCTGGACTGGCCCACCCAGTGTTGCATTTTTGTCCTCTAGCTCCACGAGCCCACACATCTTGACGGCAAAGGACTTCAGGGACAGTGCTGCCTAGAGGAGTCTGAGGTAGATCCCCCACCTCTGGCTTTGCTTTCCATCCCACTGTCTCTCCTGGAGACTTCAGGCCGATTCCTTTATAGGCAGAAAAAGATTTCACTCCTTTGAACTCCCAGCTATATTTTCTAGGAAGCCATTCCTGCTGCTGCCTGGCTGGGCTGGGGGATCTGCTCCAAAGGGAAGCTTGCCATCCCAGCATTACCTGTTCCCTGGCTTTCTTCTAGATTTCCCTTGTCCCCCTGCAACACCTGAGCAGTCTGGCTTGGACTCACAGGAAGCTTGCTTATGGAGCATTTCTCCAAGGGCTGAGGCTGCTGCTGGGAGCAATCAGTCTGTTAACCTTGATCAATCCAGATTGCCTGGCAACGATTCCTGTATTACCCAACTTGCAAGAGGCAACACGTTTTCCAAAAGCACTGTCCTACTGAGATCCCAAACTTGTGCAGGACCTACCTGGGTAGTTTTTTGCAGCAGCTTTTTTAGCCACAGATAGATTTCTAAGCTTCCATTTGATGTGTTGTCCCAGAACAACTTATTCTTGATGTGTCTGGAGTTAAACAGTGACAAAGACTGGGGCAACGCAGGAAGCCCCAGGGACCTCCAGACTGCCCTGGTTAAATGTGCCATGTTACCGAGACCCCAGTAAACAGCCACCGAGCTGTAGTAAGCAGCTGAGTCTAAGGGAGAACCAACCTGGTAAATGGAGGCACTGATTAAAGACAAGGATTTAATGGTGTTTAGGTGTTTAAAGATGCACCTGAAGAGCATCCCCCAGCCCAGGCAGTGTGGGGAGGGGTGAGCCCCTGTCCCAGGCAGAGCCTCTGTGCAAGGTGGGAGGCAAAGAACAGCATGGACCCCCTCCTCTGACAGCCCTGATCGAAACCACATTGCTGCTGCCTTCGGCCCCTGTGTCCAGAGAGGCTGTAAATGCTGGTTGCTGATAATCGCTGCAATTAGTGTGCAATGTGCTCCTGCTAAAGGGGTGTTTCCAGTTACTTTAGCAGATGTTGGGGTGTAGTTTGGCTCCTGGCACCCTGAGGAGGATGAGGTGTAGCACCAAGGCTCCGAGCAGCTCCTGAAGATGCTGCCCTGCTCCTTTAAGTAGTAGCCAGAAGCTTTCTAAATATTATCATCTTACCAAAAGAAGAGGGGGAGGGAAAAAAAGAAAGTGTTTTGGCATGAGAACAATTTCTCCATTACCTCAATTAGTTCAAATGATCTGGAAAGGTTCTCTCTGGAGAAATCAAGCTAAATCTCAGCCAGCAAAGGGGCTGGTGGCTGGTTGGTTGCTGTAGGTGTTGATATGAGCATTAGTCAGCAATGTAGATTGCAGTGAAGTCAGTCAATATTGCTGTCGCTGCTGTCTGGCTACAGTCATAAATTAATTATATCACTGCAGTAATTGAAGGCCTTATTCTCTCTAGGATCCTGACTCTGGCACCTCCCTGCTTGTTTCAGAGGCTGTCCATCAATTCAGTGAGGTCCAGGTTTTACTGAGATCATTATTTCCTGAAATACTGTAAACTCTCTCCATAAAAAGGAAAGGTTATTTTACCCATCTTCATCCTCTCCCCTGTTGCCTGCAGAGGAGGGAGAGCAGCAAGTTCAGGAGTGATGCAGAAGAACAAGGCAGGGATTTCTAGTTCTAGTAATTTGGGGTTGTCCCTTTGCAAACAGGGATCAAAAGTATCCTCAGAGTTCCTGAGAAGATGATAGGGTCCTATGAAGAGGCAGATTAACCGCTGCCAATGCTCCAAACCAGCTCTGTTCCTACAGTAGGTTTGAAACAAACCTGGACAAACACTGTGATGGAGTAAGATTGAGATAACCAAATAGGCTGAGAAAATTCACGGGCTGGCTCCTGTGCTGGTGTAAAGCAATGTCTCTGCCCCGGCTCTGGTGGAGCGATGCCAGATTCCACCAGCTGAGGGTCTGGATTGCATATTCTACCTATAAAAATGGTGTTTAGGATATCTTGGCAAAAGTAGGTATTTTTGCAACCCACTTCTAACTGGGCAGTGCTGTGTAGGGATAAAATCCAGTTACACTGGTGAAAAAAAAAATACAAAAACCCACTAATCAGGCTAAAAAAATTACACCATGAGCCTGTGGAGCAGACTTTTTCTGTAAGACTACTTTATTACAAGGTACCTGCTAGAAGTTGTTAGACACAGAGGGATTCACATTGAACCGCAGTGAAGAAGAGGGAGGAACACCCTTATTTCCAGCACTTGTTACTGATTGTGAGCTTCTCAGCATGCCATGTTGTGATTGGAAGTCCCTGCTCTAGAGGTAAGCAATAGTGGAAAGATTTTTTTTTTTTTTTTTTGGCTTTCCCATAAAAATAAGACTTATTTCTGGTTTTCATGACTACTTATAATGCCCCCAAGATCTGAATTCCAGGTGCCAGGCTCACAAAGGTGCAGACTACTAAGGAGCATCAGGTGTTCAATCTCAGAGGATTCATTGCTCTGTTGTGAAAAATATTGCTTACGCTGCATTTGTTTTCTCAAAAGTTGGTGTTTTTCTACTTGCCTCCAAATGTGTAGCATTGCTCAGGGTTGGTGTTACCAATGAATACAGCTGGCCATTTCTGAGTTTAAAAAAAAAAAAAAGGCAAGCCACTGTTTGAAATCCCTTGTCATTTGTGTAGAGGAATATGGCAGATGTTCAAGGGAGCCTCATTTGAGGAATATTTGGGACATCTGGGGCTGGAACAAAGGCCTTCATCAGGTATGGCAGACAAATACAAAAAAGTCTGTGCTGGATCCCGTTAGGGCTTTGCCTCACTTGGCCATGGGGAACTAGTCTGGGAGAGGAGGCCTGTCCTATTCCCTTGCTTCCACACCCTCATCCCCATTTTCCAATGAGTCACGGCATGAGTCATTGTTTTCAGAAAATAGACTTTCAAGGTGTGCAACACTATAGGAAGCCCCATGAGCTATGGAAATTTTTTTGTATGCCTATAAACCTCTCAATTAGTTCTGTAAAGGAGGAAAATGTCTTGTTCTGGACATGGCCCAAGGCATAATGCATTTCTGCCACTGCAGCAAAGAACACTTTTAGCATTTGACTGATTTAGGAGGCAAAGGAAGAGAAGGTGCAGTGTTTCATACCTGAACTTCAGTAACTTGTAACGAGCCATTTCTGTAGATGATTTCCAACAGAAAGGAGAGGAGGAGATTTTCTTTTTCTCCATAGGATTCAGCAAAACCTCACAAAACACCTCAGGATAGCAGCTGCGTATTATTGACCTGCAGAGAAAGAAGGAGAATCATCACAAGCTTTCACAAGGTGATTTGGAAGCTGGTTTTAGGGGCTGTGTGAATATGTGGGAGCTGGTCCCACCATCCCCCAAATGAGGACAGTGGTTAAGCCACCCTCCCAGCTCCTTCCTGCACATGCAGCACTGCTCGCCTGCGTGTGCTTCTGGGACCGTGGGGCTTTGGAAACCCCTGCACCCTGGCAGGCATCACAGCTCCAGCACGGATGGACTTACGCTGGGGGAATCAGTGGCCTCATTCAGTGCTCTTATTAAACTCTGGGTAATTGAGTAGGGCTTTCTGGCTGTGCCCAGCTGGATGGTTTCAGGCACAGCAAGCAGAAGGGAAGGGAGCATCCCACTGACACCAGCCTTTTGAAGTCCCTGTTCGTCTGCCTGGCTGTGGCCTCAGGCCTTTCCCCCAGCTGCTGTTCAGCTCATTTTAACTGCTGGGAGAAGCAAGAGGGAGGCAGAGCCAGCAAGGATGACTCCAGGACATAAGACACATTCCTCCAGGTTACTAGTGTCTCCAGGCCTTTCAGTGAAAAGCCTCAATTAACCGATAATCAGCCAAGCATGGCAAACCCAGAAGCAATAACTGCTGCTTCTGGCTCCAGGGCCAAAGGCTAAAATCTGCTCAAGGAGCTAAATTAGCCATCTAATTGGGATTTCTGTCCATCCTTATCCTGCTCTGGGTGCTCACAAGAATGAGACCAGTGACAAATTTCCAGTTCTTCCCCCACCATCACAGCTCCTTAACAGCCCTGTCTGATTAATGCTGTAATGCAGAAGGAGGCCTAAAGTCTGACCCTGGGTGCAAGGGTGGAATCTAGGCTTGAACTGTCGTCTTATCCAAACTTCTTCAGTCCCATGAATTTGGCCAGATTGCACTGATTTACGCCAAGGAGAGGTGGAGCTCTTCCCATCCTGCTCCAGGTAGGACTTGCTAAGGGCAGCCCACCACAAAATCCCCTGTATTTCCCCACTTTCAGCACATGGAAAGGGAGGGTGGCACTGAGGGGCTGTGAAAACTTGCTCTGGAAGATGCCTCATGGGCAGAGTGTGTGAGACCAAGCAAATGGTGAGAGCAAGTCCTGTCCCGGGAGGGAACCCTCAGCGCACAACAGACATCTGCTCAACACGTGTGGAAAGGTTTCGGTAACCTCCACAGCCTTGGTTGTCCTCAGCCCACCTTTAACTGTGGAAGTACTCAACAGAAAGAGAGAAACTGCTTTCCTTGGGTTTATTTTAAAGGTAAAAGTGGAAACAAAGAGTGCCAGCATCTAACCCCCTCAAAAAAAAAATAAAAGATAATCCTGCAAATGTCAGAGAGCAGGTATCTTTGTGTTGGAGAGGATGTTTCATTCCAGACTCAGTGAGAGTGTTTCTGGGAGCTATCACAAGCAGAACAAGATTGCGTTTCCCTGCCCTGTGCAGCAGGTAGCCAGGAGGAGAGGATGCAGGGAGGGGCTGCAGGGGCCAGAGCTAAAATCCTCCACCCCCTTGGAGGCATGAAAAATCCTGAAGTGTAGGATGGGGGGTGACCCTCAGAGGTCATCCAGCCCATTTCCCTTGCCCCAAGGTAAAGTCAGCAATAACTAAGCCATTCCTGATTAATTCTTGTCCAAAATGTCATCAGTGTTGCTTGTGGGGTTGAACCAAAACACTTGCAGCACATCGGCCGTGCTGAGGATGGGCATCCTCCTGCTGCCAGCACGGCTGGGCGGTCCCTTGCGAGAGCTGTTACCAGGACAGCCAGAGCGTCCCTCGCCTTTTTTTATGGCTGAAACTGCATCAAAAAGAATTGAACTCAAGCGTGGTTTTTAAAATAGCCTTTGGCATCTTTAGGTTTTAGGAAAAGCCACCGCTGTATCTCTGTGTGAGCTGATCAGAAAGAATATCATCCTTGCTGACTTAAAAAAAATTGTTTTAACATTTCTTTTGGATTTTCAGCGATCAAAATAAGTTGTCCAAAAGCTGAGAGGATTGAAGAAATTTGGAAGAAAAAAATACAACATATTTTCTAGGAAAGGAAATGTAATAAAAACATGAATGCGATCAAACCCGTAACTTTCCATTTAGATTAAATTAATGGGTCGGGTTGGAAGCAGCAATTCCCTACTTGCTATGCAAAAATACATAACGCACACTTTCATTTTAAATGCTTTTAGAAGTCTACATTTAAGCATATAGAAGTATAAATATAAAACAGTAAAAAGCAGAGTTGCAGGGAGCAGTGGAAGTGCAATGCTTTTTCTTTAAGAGACTATAGTCATTCTGGGAGTAAAATAACAGCTAAACACTGGAGATGGGGGAGTTGTTCACACTTCGTGCGATGTCCGCTAGGAAAGCGTTACCGTTTCCCTGCTACCCAGATCTGTAGGAGCTCGGCGCAGAGGAGCGGCAGGATCAGGGCAGAAAGGGCGTTGCGTCCTGCCAGGATGGGGCTCTCGGCATCGACCCTGCCCTGCAGCACAGAGACAAACTCCTTCCCGCTGATATTTTTTAATTCAATGATTACAATTGTTCTCTGTACCGGGCAGTGGATTTGGGGGCTGTTTCCGCCTCTGACACTGTGTAAGTGTGTGCAAAACCCATCTGTCCGTACAATATTTGTAATCACAGATATTGGCTTTTACTACACCTTGTGTGATGGATTTTAAATACTCCTGTCGGGCTAATAACACTAACAGAAATAATATTCCACTGAAGGGCAGAGAAGAGGAACCAGATCCAAGGAGCTTCTCAGAGAGGTAGATTGTATATGATGTTACGCTTTGAAAAACTGAAAGTCGTTCATCTCTTCAGCTGAGGCAGATGTGGCTAATCTCAGCAAAGAGCAGCTTCCTCATCCTCTGCAATCAGCCACTTTGCATGAAGGTCCCTCTCGATGTGAGGTCCCTCCCTGCGTCCCCCCGCTAGCTCGCCCCAGGTCCCCTCTCCCCAGCCAAGGACCAACAAGCCCCGGTGCCGGGGCGGCCTCTCCAGCAGCTCCGCGAGCACGGCTTCTGAAGGGGGCTTTCTTGGTATTATTATTTTGTGGTCAAAAGGTTGCATACACTATTTTTTTCTGATGCAGAGGCTTAGAAAGAGTGGAAAGCAAAATATTTTGACAATTATTCAGGCCAGCGGGTTACATAAAAGGTTCCATAGCCCTCTGCATCAAACCTTAACAGTTCAAACCACAAATTCTGTTTTTGCAGCCATAAAACATTCAGGGAAAAAAAAAAAAAAAAGATATATAAAAAAATAAAATAAAATAATAAAATCCATTTTCCATTTGCTTGAAACTTATAAAACTTTATGTGGTGAAAAATGACAGTTTACTCCCAGAAGGAAACTGCCCAGAGAGGCTTGTTTCATAGGCACAGTGGGATCAAGAAATAGGCCTGGACTTGCGTCCTTAGTCACATAAAGTAAATGTTGAAAGATGTCGCAGAGCAGCAGGCGAAAGCTGCAGCAGCGTGGGTCGTCCCACTCTTGCTGGGAAGGGCTGCGGCTGGAGCAGAGATGGAGGGGAGGGCACACGGGGCTGCTGTGTGTCCCAGGGCGGTCATGGTGCGCTCGGTTTTGATAAGATGACAGAGCAGTCTGAAAACAAGGGATGGAATCCTGTAGGGTGTTCAGGGCCTTCGGCTTCCTCAGCCCCTGCGATACAGCACTCACCAGGCTAAAGACGCACGCGCGAGATGCTCGGTGAGCCAAGCCATAGGAATAAGGGCATTGCCATCAGCATCTACGCCTGTGTGCTGGTCCAAGCAAGGGCTAGCATCAGTGCTTAGAAAGAGCATTTCTGGCTCACAGGGTTGCCTCTAGTTCACGTTGCCACAGTTTAATTCTCTTCCTACAGCAGTGCCCAAAGCAGAAACCTCGATGAAGTTATTGAGGTTTTCCTGGGCTTTGCTGGGTTAAGAGTAAGCAGAATCAGACCCCGCCATCACGGCTGAGGATGAGATGCTGCAGTGTTGGTGGAGAGCACCGGCACAAGAGCTCGCAAGCTCTAGGAATTCAGTCTGAATTCCTGGCTGCATAAAGTCAAACCCGTGTGGTCTGGGAGTCAAGTTCTCAAAGCACAGAGCAGACCTCCCTCTCCACCCCCAGCTAGCTCCAAATCTCAGAGCAGTGCAGCTCTGGGTGTGATCTAATGAGCTTTTGCCCTTCAGTCACAACTAGAGGTGGCATCGCTCTGTGGCACAGCCGGGCACCAAAAGCCCTGAGCGGGGCAGCCGGCGCAGCGTCAGGGTGCGCACGTGGTGCTCTGCAGTGCGCAGCCGTGTCTTTTGGATGCCTGTCCCCTGCCGTAGTTGAAATACACCTTCTACACTACCTTTACCAAACAGAATCTGCCTCAAGGATATGCTGTGGGGTATTCTTTAGTTCACTGGTTCTTTTCCAGCTCTATACGAAGGCGCAGGGACCGATATGTTCTGAGGTTCCTTTGCTGGAACGCCTCAGCTGGGAGGTCTTGAAACATCCCCAACCTCCAGCAAAGCCAATGGTCTTCCTAAATGACCAACACTGCAAATGCTCTGAAAAATCACACAAGATAGCAGGTGCGTGGGACAGCCTCCCAGCCGGTGTGCCGCGGAGCGGGGCCGGGCTGTCCCAGGCACTGACAACACACCACGGAAACCCTAAGCAAAGTACGCAAGTGGTTGGATGCCAAGCAAAAACCTGTATCATCAGGTTTCTGGTGGTTAAATGAACATAAAGACAGATATAAAAACAATCCCAGTTACATAATGATTTTTGCTTTCTAAGTAAAAGATATCCTCAAAATT
Source organism: Phalacrocorax carbo (assembly GCF_963921805.1). NCBI lineage: Eukaryota > Metazoa > Chordata > Aves > Suliformes > Phalacrocoracidae > Phalacrocorax > Phalacrocorax carbo. The sequence goes on from NC_087528.1 coordinate 7,903,051, forward strand.
ATTGAGAATAAGATGCACTTTCTTTATGGGTTTTCTACCCTGGAACATTAAAAAGTCATCTCATCTCCCGAAAGTACAGGATGAAGAAATATGTTAAAAATTTCCCAATAGTCAGCCACAAAAACACAGGCTATTACCAGCTAAAAAACAACATTATTCTCCCTGCGTGTTAGAATTTGACACTTCTGGGTACTGGCAACATTTTTCAAAAGAAAATTAAAAAATAGCTGCGTATAAATGAAAAAGGTCCCTTTACTTTTCCTTTTCCATTTGCAAAGAGAAAAAAACAAAAACAAAACACTCACTTTATGTTCTTTTTACATGGGAAACATTAAAAAGTCATCTAATCTCCTGAAACTAGCACTAATTAATGAGCAAACATGAGATCTGGAAGGGGAATAAAACTGTAACCTGGACTTTCTGTAGTGCAATTCAAAGCTGTGACACATTTAAGGCCATAAATACATTTTGCTTGATTCTGTAGGATTCGTAATTAGCAACTTGAGAGGAAACCTATGCAGCAGTGAAACACGGGCCTTCTTTTTTTTTTAAATACTTCAACATTAGTGGTTTTGTTGGTGATGGGGATGCGTTAAACTGCATCTGGAAGCTCAAGCCCACCATGTAGAGCCATACCACAGTCTGCCTCTGTGGTCATTTGCTGGAATATCCAGTCACTCCTGTACCAAAGCTGCTCAAACTTTTTTTTCTTTTTTTGAGATTCTGCAACCCAATGAGCCTCCTGCATTTTTGAATACCAACTTTGTACCTGGGAGATTAACTGTTGGCATGACAGCATACTTTCTGAGACAAGCAGGCTTTAGTAAAGCCCCATCCAGCAGATAAGTAGCCAGCGAGCCAGGTTAGTCTGGATCATTCTTATAGTCACACATCAGAAACCCATCTAAGACTTGGACACACCGAGAGCTATTACCCCGCTCAGAGCTATGTCCTTCTTTACATTTAGTCACTTATGTAGCCTAGAGCTCTCCCAGGAGTGTGCTGAGCGTTGCGACAAATATCCACCTTCGCCGCTGGTTCTCCTGTCCCCTTGCCAAGGGGACAAGTGTGGTGCAGCAGAGGTTTCGTCCTTGAGCTCTGCAGGGTCGCTTCAGCTTGCCGGCATTTCAGACACCCTCTTACTGTGAAATGCTTTGCAGATGGGGACCAATGTCCTCAAAGAGGCTTTGCAACTGATAGGGAATTCACAGAGGCTATGTGGTGCCTCCCAATGCCTGAACTACCAAAGAAATGCATGTTTTGCACCAGCTGAAGGTCTGCATGTGCTAACGGCATCATCGCCAGGCATATTTATTGCTGTAGACTCACAGAGCAGGCCTACAATGTGAGAAATTGCATCCAGATCGTTGTCTGCCAGGATGGGATGGAGTTTCCTAGCTGAGCAAAGACAGGAAAAGTTGTTCTCAGAAACTGTCCAGTGAAAGTTTGAAGTCAGAAGGGAGTCCAGGAGAACGTCTATGCTGTGGACTGAATTGACCGATTGTGGTTGTGTAGTCTCAGCTGAAGGAGTGATTATTTTCACGTCTGGTAATAAATAGAATAATGGACAAAAAGCCTAACTCCCTGCATGAAGTCTGAGTAAATGAGCTTGGTACAGCGGTTCACTGCAGGATTTGTGGTTTGGGACCTTCTTCCAAGCTGTGAATCAACACACAAAGCAGATCCAGGGCCACTCACATGGCTGCAAGGACTCACGGGTGTCCCTGGTTTCTCTGTTCGGCCTCCATAAAATGCCCTCGCGCTCTCCCAGATGCCCGTAGGGTGGTCGTTACCATAGGGTGGTCATCACCCCGACCTCCTCCTCCTCCATGTCCTCCATAGATGAGAACATGCACCACATGCGAGAGCTGGACTCTGCCACTGGCTCATCCCTCTGGATTTTATTGTCATCTGATAAAGCCTCTCTGTTCTCTGTTTGTTTTAAATCCTTGTTGGAAAACCTCTTTCATAGTAACTCAGCCTCTGACAACAAGCACTTAGAAGACCTGTCCTCCCAGTTTAGAGCTGTCAGCCATAAGTCAGTGGCAGTACCATTAACATAATCCAGGTGTCTTTACTCTCATTTCCAGACACTAACCGCTGGGCAGCCGTTCTCCCTGCAGACAAGCTGCAAGACAAAGCAACTGCCCAAAGCAGCATGATGGGACTTTAAAAAAATAAATTTCCTTTGCAACATATCAAAAGGAAAAGCAATCCTCTGTTTCTGGTATTCCTGATCAGTCTCTTCTTCAGTCTTGGGACTATATTGGCGGTCTTCTAGATATGATATGGTATAATGATACAATATGATAGGATACAATACGATACGATATGATATGATGGGCCCTTTCCCTACACCACAGCTCGTCTGAAACTATAGTGCTCTTTTTGTGGTTGTTTTTTAATTCTCTCTGCCTTCAGCGCGTAGTTAGTCCCTCAGGAGACCGAGGCCGTCTCCTGAGCCAGCCCACGTCGTGCACAGATGCCACGTCTCCCGCACCGTTACTGGCACAAGGCAGTCAGGTTAGCTCCCAGCTTAGGGCCACGTGGTCAGATGCAGCAGCTGAGTTCTGGTGGGTCAAGCTCACGTGGAGCCCAGCTTGTACCACACTAGTGGGCTCGGGCCTTCAGGGATTTACACATGCAGCTCCTCAAGAGCCGTGGGTACTTAGTAGAGGCCAAGACAGCAACCCACACCCCTCCCCAGGGATAACACATCTGGAAGGCACATCTGGAGCAGGGGTGAATGGGTGAGCACTGCTCACCTGTGCTTCTTCACTGCATTATTTTTTAGGACTTAATAAAAAGTGATGTCCCTGTGTCCTGAACATGATTCAGGTACCCATCTATCTGTGTTTTCAGCATCTTTGCCTTTTTATTCCCCCCCTTTTTTTAATGCTGAGAGCACTCAGGGCCCTGGTGCTTGCCTCTTTTGACATACTTTTTTCCCCCTTGGGAAAACACGTGTGTGTTTTCCTCAGAAGAGATCTGAGCTGAGCACTGCCTTCCCCAGCTACTCCTCTTCCTCCAGTCCCAGTCTCCGGCTGCTCTCAGCTGCCACAAAGAGGGAGGGGTTCAAGGTCTGATGAGTAAGTTTCAGTGGAAAACCTTGATCTGTGTGATTGATTGATTGATTGATTGATTGATTGATTGATTGATTGATTGATTGATTGATTGATCGTTGGCTTTCAAAGGTGGTTGGGTTTGGGTTTGTTTGGTTTTTTGTTTTGGGGTTTTTCTTTTGAATGGGAGCAAGCTGCTTGCTTTGAGTGATCAGCTCTATTATGTTTAGTTATTACATTTATCTCTAAATTCCCAATATATGTGCATACTAAATAAGATTGCCAGCCTAATGAGCTTCTGAAATTTAATTGAGTGCTATAGATATTACTAAATCTCTCTGCAGAAATCAGTCCAAATTAAGATTGAGACAGATATCATGAGATCGTTCAGAAAAGCTGTCCCTTTTCATTAACCAGTGTAGGTTTTTTCCATTAGAGGTTATATGGGCTTTAAAATAATCTGCTTCGTTATTGATGAGAAAATTCAATTATTTTAATCTGTGTATTATTTTAAGGCTTTGACAAGCAGTCAAACCACTAGGCTAATCCCTAATCCCTGGATAATCATCACCCAGCAATTTTTAAATGTGGTCTCAGAGAATTACGGGAGGAGCCAGGAGTAAAGCAATCAGAGCCTGCACATCAGATGACTTTCATTATTATTAGTATTAATAGCATTATTATTATTTATTAAAGTACACCTCTGGCATGTCTCACAAAGACTTCTTCCCCATCTGCTCTGCATAGAAAGTTTCAGGAAAGAGGCAAAGTCAATCACCCAAAGCAGAACAATGTTGAAGGCGAGTTTAATAAAATAAAAATAATTCTTCCTTTAAAAAAATCACATCGTTTGCCACACGTTTTAAAGCACAGAAAGTATTGCATAACTCCTAACCACCGAGAGGGCTAGGAATACTGTATCCCTTTATTCTCCGAGTTTAATAGTTATAATTAGAACCTTTCCTATATGGTTTCTATATCTACATGTAATTCTAAAAAAATCCCTCTTGTCTTTCCCAATAAACTGAAGCATTGTTACACAGACTGAAGTCAAACAATTAAAGTGAGAAATGGAGACGCTGGTTTTTGAAGAGGGGTGGGTTTGGCTGGGGGTGGGGGGGGTCTGTTTTTTTGAGGTAGGGGAAAATCTCCAAATTGACATGGTCCCACTTAGCATCAGTTTTGCCTTCACAGCACTGCTTCCCACACTTGGGTAGCCTCTGGGGGCAGAGGGTGACTACAAAAAAGCGAGACGGAGCTAGTTATAGGCAGCAGCGAACACATGGAGAACACACACACGGCAAAGCCTTGGTAAAATTGTCACATGCAATGAAAAAAGCAGAGAAATGGCAAAATAAGACCTGATTTTTGGGGAAAAACATGCCCAGCAGCCCAAGGGGAAACTCAAGTCTCATGAGAGCCAGGCTATTGGAAAAGAGTAAGGGAAAGACCCATGGCTTCTCATGGCCATGACACGGCAGCAGCAGACGTAGGTAACGCGGCCTGGTTTTACAGCTCCCAAAGAAGGAGTTACACTGACGGGAGATCTCCATTTAGTTCTGCTTAAAATAGCCTTAGTAGTATCAAGCCTTCCTGGGATGAGGCATCTCACCTTTCTCTCCCTAAAAACGAAACCTCTCTCCTTGCTTAAAATCACAGAGGATGGTAAAGGAAAATTTATTTCTTGGACTTCTTCCTAAGCCAGAGAAACGCTTGTTATTAATGCCAAGGTACAAGAGCGTGTTCTTCATTTCAGCCGTAACTGCAGTGTAGCCGTATGGTTATACACCTCATGTACACGTTAATATTTCAGAATTCTTTCTTTAGAATTCTTTTTTTTATTGCAGCTTATTTTTCTTCCCTCCTGCTCCGCGTGTCAGAAGATGATTGATACGTGTAAAAGTGGGCCTTAAAAACACAAGTCATTGCCCAAAGGTTCTTCCTATAATCAAAGCACATGCCCACCCATAGCTAATTAGACATTAGCCTAATGTCAACTCATTGATTTAGAGCAGTCCTACCACCCACCCGAAAAAGAGCGCGGAGCCTTTGATGGTGGGCAACGGAGGGACAGCAGCACCTGAAGGAGGGGATGTTTTGCTCTTTAAAGTTCGTGACATAAACCCTATTTGTTTACATTTATGTAAAGAAGATGCAAAGCAGTTTTTCCTCTTCAGTGTTTGTGTTAAACAAAAGGAACTCGTTAGCAGAAAAAAAAACAGTTAAAGTCTATTCTGGACAAATATAGGAGGTTTAAGCTGTTGAAGAAGTTAAGTGTAGGGGAATGTGTCACCATGTTAAAGCAATAGTCTTGCCTCACCCCCCCAAGGTGAGACTTGGCTGTTTTGCTGGGTCTAGCCTTGCACTTTGCAGTAAGCTAAGAAAATACATTTGGCTACGATTTAGGTACTATTTTTCAAAATCCTTTGCATTTTTTGATTTTCTTTTATTTTTCCCCCTTCTTTTCCCTCCCCCCACAACCCCACCACCCTCCCCACTCTGGATTTATGGGTCAGGAACCCTCAAAGTTGTCCTGATGGATTAAGCAGAGACAAGTTGTATCAAGTAAATTAAAAATGAAATAGTTACAGCTGTTGGAATAGTCTCAGGGCCAGAAGCGGTAAAAGACTTTCTACCCTCAAGGGGCCTGGAAGTAATCTGTGAAGCACCAACTGCTTAAATAAAGACAGCTTGAGTGAGGGCCGGCATCCTGAAGGGTGGAGAGAGCATCCAATGCCGTTGCGCTTGAGCGTGGTTTAATGGAAACCAAGGGAGCAGCTACCCTCCAAGCTGTGTTTGCGCCAAGAGTCCCCAGACCCCCGGGTCCCATAGCCAGGAGGAGGCAGCAGGAGGACAGTGAAGAGGGCGTTTTGGGACAAGCGGTTTCAGGGATTTCATTTCTGTTGTTGTGAATCTCTGCCGTATATCATTGAACCACAGGGGTTAAAGCTTGTGCTTTCCCAGGCACAAAGCAACACTGGGAACCCTACAGAGCTGAAGGCGCACAGACTAAGGAGTAAGAAACCTACATTTCAACCTACCTAACAGCTCCCAGGTAGACAAACTATGGAGCGTTTCTTCACAGGTGGTGATGCTGAGGCTGGCTCAGGTGAAGATACCCGAGTTCTCCCTTCTCAGCCACATCTTATCCCTCTCTTCTGGTAAAACTGCTTTGCTCTTCAGACACCTCTTCCCTCCCCAGCTCTCTGCTTTTTATATTCTGTTTATATGCTGGCTATGCTACTGTCTTGCTCTGGCTTTTGTGGTTTGAGGGGTTTTTTTGGTAGAGTAGCACTGGGACAAGCAAGGCAATTCAGTTAATCGGTCTGTAGCAGTTGCAGTAATACAAGTACCCAGTGCTAAATACCACAGGCACAGTGTCTCATCCAAGGGCCTGGTCCTGTTTGATTCAGCTACCTGCAAAAGTACAGTGTCTCCCTATTGATAACAGACCAAACACAGGCAAACACATTCATAACTTACCTTTTGTGAACGGAAGTTGTACATAATGGCCCTTTTTAGTCAAATAAAAGCCCTCCGGAGTACCTCGCTGCGGCAGGCGCTGGCGAGCCTTCCTCCAGACACACGCGTTTGTAGTGAAGACGTTTGAGCCTGTCCCAGAGTTAATGGAGCAGAGATGGCAGGGATGGGTGCGAATAACACATGGAGGACTTTTTCATCCCACCTCATCTTCAAATAGTGCCCATGAGGTGTCTCTGCTGTGCACACAGTGATGAACCACTCTCTGCTCCCAGCACCAGCAAGAAGTTCTGCTTCTGAATTACTGCCTTCAAACAAAGTTTAAGGTGGAATTTGTGCCTGCGGATGAGAGGAGCAGCTGAATATGGTCCATGATGCAATATTCCCCTTAACTCAGCAGCATCTGGGGGAGGAAGAGGAGGAGGCCGTATCTCCAGCAGCAGAATCTGTGCAACTTCACATTTCTCAGCTATAAACCTTTCAAAAGCTGAAAGTAAATCCTTCAGCTTTCTACTAGAGCTCAGCCCCTGCAGCTGCAAATGTAGTCGGCAGGCAGAGAATCAGGCCAAAAGAAGTAAATATGAGCAATGTGACTGATAGAGCTGGAACATTACGCAAGCTTACACATGCTGCAGCGGAGGGCATTTCCCCAGCTGCTAATTCCCTGCTGGAGATCTCCTACCAGAGAAGCTGGAGACGTCCTTCCTGGGATGCTGGGCAAGGGAGATGACTCGGTGGCAGGAGGGAGAAGGTGTTTCTGGAGGGGGGTGGCCTGCAGAGCTCAGCTCTGAGGGGCAGCTTTGGGGTACAAGGCTGCTCATGTGCGCAGGGGAGCTGCAGGCAGGGATGCTGCCCTTCTCTGGTTTGCTTATCGTGGCACACACGCCCTTGTCTCACGTGCATAAGTACTATAAAGCTATTTGTGACCACTGGAGCTGGGCTTGTGGTTTAGCTTGCAGTGGTAGTTAAGGGCTAGCCAGCACACGGCACTGGCACCACCTCAGAGGTCCTATTAGTTGTGAGAGCGTCAGAGCAAAGAGCAAAACCTTAAAAGCACAAAGACCTCACCGCAGAGCAGAGGAGCATTTTGCCGCACGCATTACCCCATAACTGCCCCAAATGCGTGCATGGTGCCTTAAACAGCAGCTCTGGGATGAGTCTCCTGGTTCTGCGGTACTCGGGCAGCTCTGCCACAGCACCCAGCGCCGCGGAGGGAAGCAGACAGCAGGGATGCAGGTTTGCCCTGAGGGACTTGGCAGCAGCCGCAGGTGCAAAGGGTGGGGAGCAATCCCAGGGCACACATGCCAACATGGAAAATCACAGGGGTTGCCCAGGTTAGGAGGCAGAGCGAGCAAGACAGCTCTTAATCTGTCCTCTCTGGGCTCCCCTTGCACAGCAGCCATTGCTTCCCCAACAAGCCGAGTAGCACCTTGGGCTGTACATTAAGGGGCCACACGTTAGGAGAACACCACTGTGAACCCATTTCAAAGGCTCTTGTGCACATACCCTTAAAAGGGGACCGTATGTCTTCCTTTAACCCTTGGGATGTCCAGCTCTTGTGCTTTAGCAAGCTGCAGCTATCTGATGCCAGAAGGGCGCTTTCTCTTCAGCATTTCTTATTTTTTATATTAAATTGATGGGGTATCCTTTTATCACAGCCTTCATCTCAAGAGGAAAAGGGTAGACACCCGTCCTACAGAGCAGCACAGGAGAGGAGGGACGGGTTGACTAGTAGCAGCATTTCTGGAAAGCAATATTATTTCTGTATTTCAACCTGCCATGATGTAAGCGGGAGCAGGGGGACATTCAGTGTCTTGGTTTGTAAAACTCCAGTTTTTGGAGTCACGTGAATCTCAAATTTCGAGTAAACCCAAGCTGCCTCCAATTCTCTTGTTACACAGATACCAGAAACTATGATCTGAAATATCCTGTATAATTTTAAAAACTAAAACCAGACATGAAGGAGCCTAATTTTCAAATAAACATTATTGTTTTCATTCATTTAGCCAATGTCTGTCTTCTGGAAAAACAATTTCATGAAAGGCTGTGCTGGTAATAAGGAAGGCGATAAACTGGTCCTCGACCCAAAGAAGCGCAGGCGCTTTCTCAGGGTCTGTTCCCTCCCAGAGCTGTATCAGCTCAGGCTCCACAAAGTGAAAGATGGCAGTCACACTTTATAGGTGCCCAGGTAAAAAAATCAATGTATTTTGATGGCCCAGTGATGTGTGTGCTGAGCTGGGTGAGCCGGACGCCAATATTCCTACTGGTGGTGGTGGTGGTGGTGTTGCTATTAATAGAGTTCCTGTAGCATTAACACCTGGGTCCCCTGTCATAGCGTAAGGGCCCTCAGTGCTAACACTTACAGATGTGAAACAGAATGGTGAGGACTGGCCCAAAGCATCTACAAGCTGACTAATACTTTTCCTCCCCCTTACAAATCGATGTGGCTTAATGCTTTTGGAATCTCGCAGCATTTCAGCCATGTGAGACTTTTATATCCTTTTTTGAACAGAGATCTCATGGGCTTGGCAGAGGTTGTTTAGTTTTGTTTTGTCTTGGCTTTGATTTTGTAATGTAAAGTAATTCCTTGCCACTATAGCGTAAAGTGGTTCCATCAACTTGCAAGTACGCCGACAAGACACAGAGCCTACCTTTCTCATTTGAAAAGGACACGCCACTTGGTTGGGGTCTTTTCTGAACAGAAAATGGACTAATTTGTAATGCAGCAAAGCTAGCGTTGGATCCAGAAATAGCTCCAATGTGCAGTTGCTTTTTCAGCAAAATAAGGTGGGGGGGTGCTGTGCAATCTATTCTGAGTGCTGGGGCACCAAAATAATCCTGGGCTTCGAAACAAGCTTGTGTGGGTCTCCCTTGTTGGGGAATAACAGTGTGGATCATCTAGATCTGGGCTTGAGTTACTTACAGAGCCTATGCCATCCTCATCACCCAGGAGGCAATGCCTCTGGAAGGGGACGGGCCCCATAACTGACGGAGCGATGGGGTCCCTTGGCAAACCACGGCCTGTCCCTCTCCCAGCAACCCCCCCAGATTACAGCTGCAGTACAATAACTTGTTTTTGCAGTAGGATGCCAGGCGATGCCACGGGCGTTACTCACGGCTGCATCCTGGAGCCCAGACGAGAACATTCATTTCACACCGCAAACTTATTTTTTTTCCCACTCTGACGCTTTCTTTTATCGAGTTTCAATATAATAAACAAAGGGGATGATATTATTTCACTGGCAAAGACTCCAACTAATGCACAAACAGTTTTCAATACTGGCACATGGAGGGACTTTTTCACCATATAGTGGCCAGTCAGACCCATATCAGTCCTAATGGAGCAGGGAAATGGCAATTCAGTTCTTTCACCTTGAAGAATAGCCGCAATTCATATGCTGCTCATACTCCCCCCACGCCTTTTCTTTTTTTTTCCCCCTCTTTTATTGCTAGCACAGCAAACTGAATCATCACAGTGGTATCAAAGGAAACTTTTCCAAGCTGTTGACTTGGAAACTTTGCTGTAGCAAAGTGGCAGTCTCATATAACTCAGGATTTAATCGTCCCAGGCCAATGGCTCTGTGTGTGCAAGAGCACAGTCCCGGCTTGCTTTGTGTGCGCGCTTTGGTTCTCATAATGCCTTTGGGCAAGTTGCTTCACCCCTCTGGGCTTCTGCTGCCCTTTTAGCTGGTCTATGTGGACATAGAGTGTTCTGGCTAAAGGCATGAATTTAAGCCTTAGTCTTGGCTTGTGCCAAAGCTATTCTCAAGAGACTACCTCTAAATCGGTACCTAATTCATCAGGACAAAGGGTCAGGGACAGCTGAGGCCAGCCCCATCACACTTTCTGTCCCATTGGCTTTTGCTACAGGTGCTCTTAACCGTGCTGGCCCTGGGCTCCAACAGACCTTGGACTAGTTACAAGTACAAGCCATATTTCATGTCTTTCATAACCTTATTCTAGAATGCCTGCTTTAATCTAATGATAGAGCATCAGCACTGGTTAGAGCAGACAAGCACTATTCTTTTTTATTATTATCATCTATTTTTTTTATTTTTAGCTTTTCATCATTCCTTTCTGGAGCTGAAGAGAGACTGAAGCTGGAGCTGAAAAAAAAAGATTTTTAAAGTGAGCCTCTGTATGAGTGTGTCATGAAAGCAGGTGCTGTTTTGCCTGCAACCCCACAGTATGAGAGCCAGAAGTACCTGCCAGCTTTCATGGCAATGACAAACTGGAGTCCCCATCCCACCAGTACACCCACTGGGTATCACTGGGAGAGCACACTCATCGAGGGAAGGGCATGAACTGCTGTCACTAATAACCAAGAAAACGCAGGGAAAAAGTAAACCCAGCATAACACACCTGGGCAACTCTGCCAGGGAAATCTACCCAGAACAAGCCAAGAGTAATTTCTGGCCAAAATTCCTGCACTAACACCAACTGCCATTTAATTAAGTGATTTTTTCCCGAGCTCATGATGCAAGTCATTGTCAGAGAAAGGGCTTATGCAAGGCTGCAGCAGTCCCTGCTGAATGCTTGAGCCATTCAGTGATCCAACCCACTGCACAACCCGTCAGGCCTGTCACCTGCAGTCAGCTCCCCCACTGGAAAAACATGCAATTTTCCAAAGGTAAAGGAGTCTTGGGTTACTAGGAACACAAATCATTACGAGTAAAACTGCATTCCCAATTTATTGTATTTGTTTTAGTTATAATTTTATTACTTATTCCACATTTTCCATATTTTCCATGTGCTTCACGTCACTCTTGTCCATTCAGGCCTTTACATGGAAACTTGGGCTCTTCTCCACTGCCTCGTGTGTTGAAGGCTTTATAAACAGTCTTGTTTCATTGTTTGCGCTGCATGTTTCCATCCCAAGACCATGCGCCTAGTGGTGTGCCTGGTGCAAGTCCGAATGTTTTTTCTCTGGGGAACAGGATGGGGCAAGAAGGGAAGAAAAGCAGCTATTACTGCGACAAACTGGTGAAAATAAATCCCATCAAATTGTTCAGCTGGAGTTGTAACAAAGAACAGCCTGAGATGCCGCTGAGTCGGGTTGGGTTTTTCGCACATTACGGTTTTATGTTGTCGAAGGCGTCTTCCACGCCCTACAGCCCAGGCTGAAGGCTGGTCAATGCGTTGCGTGCACATACCCAGACATCCCAACAAACCAAAAAACACAGTTCCTTGAACACCAAGGAAGCTCCTCCCAGTGCTGGTAGGTCCCTTGCAGGCACTACACTTCTGGAAGGCAATACCGTGCATCTGTGTGCACAGTTAATTCACTATTTTCCCCTCTCCTGGATGCATAGGCAAGTATTTTCTTTCATCTCGCATCTGACCGCAATCTGTGAGCAAATGAGTGTTCAGCAAAGCTGCTTTTAGCTGCGCTTTCAAGGTTTTGTGTCAACAGGAACATTAGGTCAACGTGCAAACAGCCTTGGAAAATCTGGTGCAGCATCTCTAATGCTATTGACAGGGCGTGCTTAAATTCGGCATTGCCAGGCTAACAAGTTGTCATTCAGCTCTTGAGCACATTTACACCACCTCATTTATTTTTCAGCAGTCTTGCACCCTTCATGACACACTTATCACTTCATGAGCGCCTTCATTCTGATTCAATCCCACAAGTACGGAGCCACACAAGAACCCAAATAATCTCTCAGCTACCAAAAGGATGCTCAGTTCCTGCGGAAAAACTCATCGCGTTTATTCTAGATTATACAGTAAAGGTGACTTTTTTGTATCAGGAAAACAATGTAGTATTTGATGGCAGAGGAAGGGCAAGGAGATTGGATTAAAACATCTGGCGAGGTAATTAGATTCACTAAAAAGTTTACACTCCAAACTGCCCCTGCATAATTGATGGGCCTATTGTGATGTGTCACTTCCACTTACGGGCGTCCCGCAGCTGCTCTCACCTTGCTGCGCCCGCGCTAACCTTCGCGGCTGACCTGCCGCGGTCCCCCATTAAAGCTGCAATTATGGGGTGACGCTTAATAGCGAGGTCTTGCTTCAGAGTGGGGAAAAATGTTTCTGTAGCTCACATGCGACAATTAAAGATAATTTAAAATGTAAGTAATTGCACTGGGTTTCTGGAAACTACTGTAGAGGTCTTGTCCCAGGCATCTGACAGGCATGGTGGTGTATTTTGACAAGTTTTGCGCAGATTTCCATTAAATACCAACTAGCAGCTCTATTTTCTTTGGAGTCATTGGTCAGGAAATGGAGATTGTGAAAGGTCAGGCCTGGAAGATTTGGGAGGGGATGGAGGTGTTATTCATGTTCTGATCCGCAGCCATCTAACTCCAACATAAATCCTTCACTCGATTCTTGCTTTCTGCATAGTCTTTGGAGCAGGAGAAAGGTAAGGACTGATCCACAGAGAAGAGCTCTGTTGAGTTACTTTCACCCCTGCAGACATGCCAGGCAAGGTGGGACCTACAGAATGTCAATCTGCTCTCTGGAAACTTACAGAAACCTAGTGAGTCTGGGTTTAGAGAGCTGGCAAACAGCAACATATTCGGTTGGAGCTCCATCCCACCACAAGCATTGCACTAAACCTCTGACTTTACAGAACTAGATTTGAAACTGCAACTGCTCCAAGTCTTCTGCAAGGTCAGCAAAGTGTGAACATCATGCAGAATGCACCCAGATACACTTTCGGAGGATCAGCAGTCCCTGAAAGAGTTTTGATCATGAAAACAGGCTGTCAGATGAGTTTGGATTCTGCCACATGGTCCTAGCGATAATAAGCCATCTGTGTTCATCGTGCTGCACATGACCTTTCCTCTCTCAATTTTGCCTCCACCACTTTCCTTCCGACTCCTCTTTGATTTGACCTACATTTAAGTAACCCAACAAACGCCAGCAGTGCGCATCGCAGCGCGAAATACGCGCTCGGTCACCAACATGCTAACGAACAGTGAGTCCGTCTACATCGGCGTGAAAAATAAGCATGTGAAAATAGCATGATCCATAAAATGGGAAAGGACTCATCAGGAATGTAGTCACCTTCTGCCACGTTTGACTGATTTAGCCTCCTATCTCCGTTAGTGGGACTTCTGCTCCTGGATCATTTGGAAGAGGGTTTTAAAAGCTGTTTGGTACCACAAGATGCAGAGAGGAAACGTGTACATTTGAAAATTTCACTTTTATCTCCTTTTCCGTAGCTGGATTTCTAAATTATATTCAAAAGCTAGAGCTTATACCTCCCTATTACAGAGGTATTCAGCTTCTGCTGCTGGATAATAAAATCAAAGATGTTTATAAGCAGTTGCACAATCAGGATGTCTGAAAGATTTACCCTTCCTATAACTTTACATAGGACAAAATACATATAGGAAATAAAAGCTAGGACAGACTTGCCCTCATTATAGCTTTCAAGTGGGTGTCTTTCTGCCTGTAATATTTCAAATGCATTGGTAACACCACGGCAGCTCACCACAAAAAAACATTGCGGGACTTCATAAAAACCAGAAAATGAAATTAAATATAAAAAAGAAAGAATTTAAACATGTTTCTGAGGCAAATGCAGTGAAATGCAAACTTAAACTGCACGACCACAAAAAAAAATTGCATCAAACTTTAAAATCATTTCTCTTCCTTTCTAAAACAAAATTATCCCAAATAAGAATATGCCTGAGCCCCCGGTCTTTGTGTTTATTCCAGTGTCGTGGTTTTAATGGGGGACTCAAAGAGAAAATACCATGGAAATGTGGCAAGAGCTGCAGTTCTTATTTTATCATGACTCAAGTATCACTTACGCGATGGCCGGATCCCTACGGATGAGCCAGAATGACAGGAACTGGCTTTGGGGTTGTTCTTTGTAACCCAGAATCGCTTCTTTTTTTTTTTTTTAATTAAAAAGTTACTGATGTGCTCAGACACAACACGCCGCATGTTACAGTGACCCAGACAGAGGGAAAAGGTCCTGCACCCTCCGGAGAGCCTCAGCTGAGTGTGCCTGACAAATGCCACCGCGTGGCACCGAGCAGAGACAGGCGCTGCAGAAAGCGTTCCCGGGGCGATTTCCTGGTGCCTCTCCAAGCTGACAGAGGAGGTTTATATTAACATCACATGGCTGTCTTCGGTTGCATTTGTTAGCACAGCCCATTTGGAGATCTTGCCATGTTGGGCTGGATGGGGAAGGGGGGGGAAGCGGAGGGGGAGGGAAGCAAGCAAACCATATCTCGCTTTTTAACACCAGCATCTTCACTGGTAACGCTGCCCAGCCCAGGCTCCTCCGCCCTTGTCCATGCACAACCTTTGTACAGCACTTGGGGGGGGCAGCTTTTTAAAATGTTTTTGAACACAGAACACATAGGAAAATAACACACTGTAGAAACTTGGCAATGAGTTTGCCTCAAGTAGCCAAGTTGGGCATGGAAAAAAAAATTAGACAATAAAAGGTCATTTCTAGCCAAGTTTTAAGTGAGTATACAATACATACCTTTTTTTCCCTGCTCTTTGCCTTAGCTATTGGCCAACTTGGCTAGGAGCTTATGGAAAACACTGAAATGGAATTATTATAATGGGGGGGGGGGGTCTCTTCTTGACCAAGCAAAAATTCTTATAAGCAATAATAATTATAGCAAAAGCATAACACAGACATGGTTTTAAGGATGCACCATCAAAAAAATCCTTTTCAACACCGTACTTTAAACTAAGCGTAGTTCATGAGCACCAATGAGCTAACACTACTGCTAGTTTTGAAATTTTTTTTAATTATTTATTAGAAAGTATGTAATAAAGTGGAAAATTACTGGTGCTGATCACATTTCCAAGCAGGCTAATTCCGAACCAAGTGCCATAAGTCAATTAGGATAACAAACCTGCTGGAGTGAGGATAGGGACTTTCTTGGAATTAACATTTTCATCCTGCTTCTGGTGTGCTGTTATGTGGGGACCAAACAGGAGACGTTTAACAAGTGGCTTTCGAAGCCACCCTTCCGGCTCGCCAGTTGTGTGGCAGCTCTGCTCTGAGATGGCTTCGGTCTGTTGCAACATGTTCCCGCAGCCTCCTTCTTGCCCCCAGGTATTTCAGGTGGATGGCTGATTGAGAGCAAGCTCCTTGCTGACGCAGGTTGCGTATTTAACATCCTGCTCTGTTTCCTATCTTCATGTGCCTTGGGTTTTATTTTATATTTTTAGAAGGGCAGAGTTTTTAAAAAATCAATTATAAGGGGAAAAAAAGGAACTTTTCCCCCCGAAAGCTTAACTGGAGGCTCCTTTTGAAGGCTGTGGGGTTTCTGTCTGGAGGATCAGAGTTCTTCTGAGATGTTTGACCTAGAAACATGGGTAATTCCAGCTCTCATCAGCGCAGGCACCTGCGTGGCCTGGACCAGATACTTCAAAGATGTATAAACAGCTCATAAACAGCAGCCTCTGTGCGCTGAAATACCCTAAAGGTGCTGGGATATTTTGATGCAAGGACACTGACTCTGGTTCTAAGAGCAGTTTTGAAAAGCTGACCTACATGAGAGAGGAAAAGGAGTCAGGCATGACAATAAAAGTAGGGGGTGGGGAAACAGATTTGAAGATGAAAAGCAAAAAGAAACAGGGACCACGAGCCTGAGATCAACAAGAAGTTCATAAGCTGCAGGTCTGGGCTGTGTTTAACTAACAACAACAGTTTCCTCTCTTCCACTTGTCAATTAAAGATGGCAAGTCCTTTTCAAAGGACTGATCCTACGTTTTTCTCATATTCTCTTGGAAATGTCCTTCCAAGTTGGATGACTTTTTTTAAATAAGTGAAGGTTTTGCCACATGCATTTACTTCGTAATTATTTTTTTTTTGTCATCACAAAATAAGAGCCTAAAGTTAAAAAAAAAAAAATTCCATTTCTATTTATGCTACTGGAAAATGGGAGGAAGCTGCAGCAATGGAAAAAGCAAAGTATCTTCAGTTTGGAGAGACTGATATTTTTTTACAGAAAACATTCACGGCCAAACTAATTGTGCAAAGAGCAGTGTATTTCCCCCACACCCCCCCCAGTAATATTTCCTAGCCGAGTGCTACAAGTCGCCTCCAAGCCCACATTGGTTGCAACACATAAGCAGTGAGCAAACAGGTACGGGTTGTGAGCAGAGCGCGTTGCCCAGCTGGCTGTCACGACTGTTATGTGAAAACCCACGGGCAGGCGCCTCCAGCCCATGAATTTGGCAGCGGGCGCCGCGCCGCAGCGACGGAACAGCCAGCCCTCTGGGCAGGCTTCATTGCAAGCTGTTTACTTGTGCTACTGGGGGGTTCGCAGCCCAGCAAGCCTTGTCAAGCTCAACATGTGTAAGGCGGGTGGGGCGATCTCTAATTATACCCCTTGGGAAGGACTTACGTGACCCAACATATCTAGCACATAAGCAGTCCATTCCACACGGTTTAGATGGCATTTGTTAGCTGGCACGACTGGTTCTGTGCTACAGAAGCAGTGAGTTGGATGGAAAGTAAACATGGTGAGTAACGCCGGAGTCACGTTGGACGCAGCATGTAGTAACTTGATTTGTGACAAACGCAGTGGAGAGTCTGGCTGATGTGACCAGCTGCCTCAAGGAATCGCCTTGGGTGAGGCACTGCTGATGCTTCCCGTTGGTAAGTGCATATGGAGAAACGTCTACAGGTGAGACTGTCATCCATAGCGGTTCGAGGACATTGGATGGACCTCCTTGAAGAGGGTCAGTGGGAAGTGTATGGGAGTGGGTTGCGCTGCTCGTCACTGCCTGCCCTGTCCCCATCTCATTAGGCTGCACATTTTTTGGCAAGGAGGCTCTCCTTTACTCAGCGTTTGGGCAGTGCCTCTCCTGCACCCTTCTCTTTGGCTCACCCATTAATCATGCTCCAGCAGAGCTACGGAGAACTTAAACCACACAACAAACACGTGCGCATCACTGCACTTGTCGCATCACTGGGGAATCTGCCTGGTACTATCCTGGTAGAAAACTGGGGAAAGGATGTGGCAGCCTGCAACCCTCTCCTCAGTGACAAGACTGTGTATTCCTGCACTGCTGTCTCCAGAAGTGCCATAAAATAAACATTTTTTTAAAAGTCTATGCAGAAATGAGGAAGAGAGGAGTGTGCCTTTTGCTTGCAAAATCCAGAACTCATCCCACTGGTATCTCATCAGTTCTGTTCTTGGCCTCTGCTATTCTCCTGTCTCTTTTCCTCAGCCTAGCCCAGACACCACCCACTCACTCATCCTTTGGGTTGATGGGACACAAAGCTTCACCCAAGTGCGAGACCCTCAGAGCATCAGCAGGCCATCCCGCCTGGCCAAAGAATCTGGAGGCTTCTAGCTTTTACGAGTCATTGTCATCATATCAAGCAACATTAGAAGGAAATTGCTTTAGGGCACTGTCATTACGGTTTGAGAGCATTTGTTGACAGTGCAATAACTGTGGCATTTTTATGAACCTCAGGCTGGGTTAGATTTGAATGCACGATAACCAGCTTTAGCACATATACATTGGCCAGCTGAGCTGAAAAATGAAGGTCTCAGCATCACCGGGAACTGGCAGTTGCTTAAAACTTACTACACATCTTTGTGCACAGTCTTTGCCAGCAACAAATGAAAAATTATGGACCTAGCTTAGTTGAGGACGAAATATAATTAAATGTCTACATACCAATGTAATTACAAAGAGGTAGGTGATTAAATACCATTACTGACCTGGACCTACACCTGCTAGCAGGACACAATAGACTGCAAATAGATACACACACTTTTGCCAATGCGTTACACAACCTTACACTCCTACAGCTACCAAGAACCTGCACATCTCCAGGTCTGGCTGGTGCTCACATGGCCTGATGGCATCACCAGGAGGGTCCTCATTTATTTCTGACAGTGAAAGTAGCATACACTGGAAGTTTCCCATGCAGGAATGAGACTGATCCAGGCATCATCCAAAAACCCTCCTCCCCATACGTCATTGCAAAACATGCCACTAAATTTAGTACTTACAAATGAACTTGCAAGCAGACATCACACTTCTACCAAAAATAAGGTGTGCATTAGCAAGGACATGGCTGGGCCATTTTCTCCCAGTTTTTCCTCCTTGGCAGCTCACAAGATGCTAAGTCTCCACCTTCTTCACCCCAGAGATGTGCTTGGATTCAGTGTGAGGGAAAAAAGATGAAGTGAGAAGGGAAGTTCCCTTTTCTTTCTCCTTGATGAATCCCACCACCAGTGTTTTACAGCTAACACCTTAACATCAAGAACTAGATGCCAACATGACCTTCTGCAACAGCTTTTTGCCCTGGACACTGAAGTTATCTGGTATATATGAAATTGGAAAGCCTATGATGCTGGGTGACCAGCACAGGGCCAACTTTGTACCGGAGTAACTATTTGTAAGCACAGTACGGCCTTGATGACCCCAGCCTCCAGCATCCCAGTCATTAGGCAGCTGGTGGCAAAGTCCATGGAGAGTCTAACGTCCGGATGGAGGAAAGAGGCAAAGGGATAGAACAGGCAGAGAAATGTTGTTAGCCTAACGAAAGTTAGCTCTCCCATGCTTTTCCAGCTAGAGGCTGTCTTGTGCTGTTGAAAGGTGGGGATGGTGGCCTTTTCAGGGTCAAGCTATGATAGGAAAGCCAGGGTACTTTAAAAAGCAATGAGAACATCCCTATGTGAAAGGTATCCTGAAGGAGAGAGGTCTCCAGCCCAGGCAGAGATGAGGTGGACAACACAGGGCTCCCCTCTGAGGGTGTTTCCCATTCCTTGCCTTGCAGGCAGCCCCATCAGCTCCAGGCTGTTGACTCACCGTGACAGCTCAGGATGCGTAACCTCATCATCCTCTTAGCAGAAGGCTATTTCTGTCTCCCAAACAAACATAGGCGAAGCCTTGGTGAGGCAGAATGAAAAATGACTGTGGCCTCCCTAAAGGAAGCAAATGCAAAGAGGTGATCATCAGCCCTCTCTTACCATCTGATGGGGCTTAAACCCAATTTCATCTCAAATGTGGACAAATAGCGGTGCTCTAACCACAGGATAACATGCTCAGAAAGGCTGGCTGAGATCCTAGTGTAGCTGAAAGCAACTTGAGACCTGGCCAGCCCAAGCAGAGTGTTTTGTTGTTGTTTTTTAAAAACGATATTCATTTGGGCAAAGTTCCCCTCTTTTTGTCAGGCCAATGCGCTCTTCTGCAATTGCTAATATTGAAAGAAGGAGATGGGGGGAAAAAGAAACCTCAGAAAACAAAACTTATTTGGCTCTGTTGATTAAAACCAGTTTGTGTTTCACTGTGAAAGACTGTGTTTGCTCAAAGTTTATTCAATTCTGGTCTCTTCCATCCACATAAGGTTTGTTTTAATGACCATGGAGTTATATGAATCTATTAATTTTTTTCCTGAAGGTTTCATAATAACATTGCCTGTTTTTTTCATACAGCACTTTACAGCCACGCGTCTGGAAATGCATTGCAAATGGACCATTAGCATCAGCCCTATTTTGACGATGGAGAAACTCAAGCAGAGGCCGAGCAAGACAATTCCTAAATAGCAATGCCAAAATCAGACATTTAGCTTGATCTTGAAAAAATTGGAGCTAGAGCCTGAAAAAAAAAACCTCTCAGAGACAGTTCAGCACAGACAGATGCAAAGCATTTCATTCAGTGAAAGGGGAATGACCCACATGGCGAATGACTGCTGATCACTGGTCAAGCCTGGCACGCCTCATGTTGCAGTTAAGCAGGAGTCACCAGTGATCTGGTCTCGCGAGAAAGGTGATCACTGGACCAGGAGGTATAAACAGGATTATGGCCTGCAAAGTCCTTAAGAGATGCCCTCCCCTGCCACCAACCCTGGGATGCTGACCCCGCTCTCAGCACCCATCGCCTTGGAGGAACGCAATGGCCCAGGACAGACAGAGGAGGGGACCGTGGCAAGCATGGATTGACCCACATGGTTCCTTTAATCTAAAGAAGAGAAGAAGGAGGAGGACTGTTTCAGTAAAGACAGACTTCAAAGAGGCCACTGCAACCACTTACATCCCAAATCCAGTGCTGGGGGAACCCACTCCAACGAAGGGCTGACGGTCACCAGTTTAGAGGCTTCTATTTTTTGACAAGATCTTGCTTCTTTTCTCCCTCCAAGTGTTTTAGTGGGAAAACCTGGAAAGTTTAAAGCTCACAGTAGAAAAACAGAGAGATAATATTATTTGAGGCAAATCTCTAACCCTTTACTCAGGCTATGTGGGAGGCAAGAGCAAATGTTATATGCAGGGGAATATTAAATTATTAATATTATGTCTAGGTAGAGATTAATTAGATACCAGAGACATATAATAACCGCCTGCTGCCTCCTCAGATATGGATGTGTGGAGGCGTGTGTTTAATGAGCAGACTTGCACGAGGAGGACCACAGCCTGCAGGTGAACAGGTCCTGGGGCAGGACCCACTGCCTTGCACCACAGGTCTGAATCCAGCCCACCGGGGATGAGCAGCAGTTGCACAACAGCTCCTTGTGCGGGGAGCGGAACAAGCATGTGCAGCCCCACCAGCGCTCACAGGGAGTGGGAGGGGGCTGAGCCGGGCCACCCTCCCACCCTCCTGCATGGATGGTGCAACTGCAACCTTGTCTTCCCTTCTTTTCTCCTCCCGGAGGAAACGATGGCAGGGAGACCTGCTACCAAATCTGGCGCCACCAGAGGTGCTGACACCAAACCTGTCCCCTTCCCCGCTGCGCTTGGCTGCAAACAACGGGTTGTGGTTGTGCCCAGCCACAGCTGCCAATGTGCTGCCAGAAATATCGTGGCAATACATTCTCAGAGCTGCTGGATGAAAGGCCACAGCCTCTGCAAAAGCTCAAACCAGTCCTACCCCCAGGGTACTGCCCAGACTCCCGACCGCTCTGCCGGGCCCAGCCCACGCCGGGCTGCAGCATCCCGGGATGCGCGGCCCCGGACGGTGCTCCTGAGCTGCTGCTCGTGGACGGGCCACCCGAGAGGAGCACCCACGAGCCACAGAGAAGTAACTGCAGTGGTGCCGGCCATGTGGGCTGGGTAATGGCGGACAGCTGGGAGGAGCCGCCAGCAGGCAGGGGACGTGGGAGCTGGGCGAGATGAGAGCTGGCCAGAGAGCCGCCCTCATATTTCACTTTTCTGCTGATCCCCAAAAACCTGCCTATAGATCATCCGGCAGGAGCAACACGTGGATCTAATTCTCTAATGCCAGGCCTCACTGCGCCGTTATCCACATAAATCCTGAAGCCCTGACACTGGCCTTTTCATCATTAACTGGGGTTTGTGGGGAAGAGGGAGAGGAGGGAGCATAGGCTTGGAGGGAGAGATGGGTCTCGGCAGCATGCATGGCTCCTCTTTCCTCGTGGCCTTTATCCTCCTTAATAATCCTCTCTCTATTTCATATATCAGCTGATAACATGTGGGTCCTATTTCCCACCTCCTCCCCACATCTGAACTAGATGGCAGATAAAGCCGTCCTGCCATCTGAGGCATGTTTGCGACTGCTCTTGATTAAAAAAGAAAAAAACCCTCTTGATGTAATGAATGCAAGGCTCGGAAGGGCTCCCCACGCCATCGCAAAGTGCCCCGGGTGGCTTTGGTTTCAGGCTTCGTGGTGCCTATTCTTGGACCTGATTCTCTCCTGCCTTCGAGGGCCAGTTTCTCACCTGGGGTTTACTGGCACAGCGAAAATCCTGCCTTTTAATTACTCTCCCAGCACACTTTATGTACTTAAGCAAATATTAAATGCATTAAATAATTTCAGTGGCATTGGGAATAAATCCATGCACTTTGGGCCATCAGATTTTCAGAGGGGAAAAGTGTTTCATCCAAAACATTCTTCTGTGTGAATAACCAGGATTTTTTGTTTAAAAAAATAGAAACTAAAGCAAAAAAATCTGCATTTTTAAAATTAGAAGGGAGGGGTTAATAAAGCAAAAATTCTCCCTTTTATTCTTGGGGTGGGAATTAATAGAAGTTATTTTGGGCATGGGGGTGGGATGCAGCAGAAAGAAAAAATGCCTGATCAAGTGAAGTAACAGATAGAGCATCAACCAAACTGGGGACATTTTCACCATCGGGCATTTCTACCTGGTATTTGTAACATGAAAATCTGAAAAATCTGAAATGGACCCTGAAGAAAATTTCTATTTCTTCAGAATTTCCATACTACCAGCGCTGCTGGCAGGGAGTATCGCCCTCCGGGTTCACAACAGAGGTAAATGCTGAAATCCCATAATTTGAAATCAGCTGGAAATTTGGGGAGGGGGAAAAAGCAGGAGAGCAAGAGGACTCACATCATCGTAGTCCTGGACAAACATTTCATGGCTAAGAGCTTCCAGCACTTCTAGATGGCTCCCAGTTGCTGCGAGTCCTTGGAGTTTCTCCTTCCTAAAAATGAGAGAAGGACAATTAATTCAGTGCAGAACTCAGCACCAGTTTTGCCCTGAAATCATCTCCCAGCACCATCAATAGCATTTTGCTTCACATATTCATTTATCTACCAATTCACCTGAGCAGATGACGGTCTAAATTTCCCACCTTCCTCTTGCACTGCCGTTACCCATGATGGCCGATACCCATCAGCCATAAATCAGGCCCTCCATATGTTTTCTTTCATTCAAGCTGCTTTGCTGCCCTCCCTGTTGTGGGCCCCTATGGAGGGGGAGGGTGCTGCCAGGGCTCTGGGGCTTATCCCCGTGCCTTGCGTAGGTGCTTATGCTCCACCTGAAGGAGCAGCCCTTGCCAAACCCTATGGTTCGGAACGATTCTGCACCAGCCTGGGAAATCTCAGTTAATTCAATCAGAGAGCAGGTCCTGCTCTTTGAAGCTGCCACACACGGGGCTTATGCGAAGTGAAGAGCAAACAAAAATTAAAAAAAAAAAAAAAGAAAGAAGAAAAGATACTGAGAGGGAAAAAGATGGTGAATGGCAAGAGGGAGTTAATGAGAGCCAGAAATGCAAGTTGGAAAAATGTTGATTTTATTTAGCATTAATTGCAGGAAAGAGCCTATAAAGTGCGGTAAAAAATTATTAAGTACCACTATGCAATACCAGCTTTGTGCCAGCCATCCCTACGAAACAGGTGTATTATTCCTAGTTCCCTAGGTATAAATAAATAATTGCTTTTCCACATCTTTTTTATGATGGCATTTCATTATTTTTTACTGCCATATTGTTATGGCTCCAATTCCTCCAGAACAGATTTGGAGATCAGCCGGCGAGGGAACGCGTGTGCATGTGCGCGTATGGATGTGTACGTGGGCTGGCATGCGTGAGCCGCAGAGGCGGGGTAATTCGTGAGGTGTCTCAGATCACAGCATCCCAAGGGAACAAGCTAAGCCTGATCCCAAGGTCTCACCTGTGGTCAGAGCTCTGACAAACGATGTCCGGATGAATACAGAAAGGAAAATTATGGCCACAGTTACAAGACAATGTGCGTCGCATTAGGGAACTGCTCAGCAAATCCAGAGGGAACAGCTGTAGCAAACAGTCCAAGTTACCTTTCCTGAGAGAGGAACTGCCCTTGCACAGGACATTTTGGAGGATATCACCCTGGTTCAAGCATCCAGTATCATGTCAGTCCATTTATCTTAGAAACATAGAATCATTTAGGTTGGAAACGACCCTTAAGATCATCAGGTCCAACCATTAACCCAGCACTGCCAAGTCCACCACTAAACCATATCCCCAGGCACCACATCGACACATCTTTTAAGTACCCCCAGGGATGGTGACTCAACCACTTCCCCAGGCAGCCTGTTCCAGTGCTTGAAACCACTTCAGTGAAGAAATTTTTCCTAATAGCCAACCTAAACCTCCCCTCATGCAGCTTGAGGCCGTTTCTTCTTGTCCTGTCACTGGTGCCTTGGGAGCAGAGACCAGCCCCCCCCTCACTCCAGCCCCTCTCAGGCAGCTGCAGAGAGCGAGAAGGGCTCCCCTCAGCCCCCTCTTCTCCAGGCTAAACCCCCCCAGCCCCCCCAGCCGCCCCCCAGCACACTTGTGCTCCAGACCCTGCCCCAGCCCCGCTGCCCTTCTCTGGACACGCTCCAGCCCCTCCAGGCCCTTCTTGTCCCGAGGGGCCCAAACCTGAGCCCAGCACTCGAGGTGGGGCCTCCCCAGGGCCGAGCACAGGGGCCTCATCCCTGCCCGGCTCCTGCTGGCCACACCAGCGCTGACACAAGCCCGGGGGCTGGTGGCCTCCTTGGCCACCCGGGCACTGCTGGCTCATGCCCAGCCGGCTGTCAGCCAGCACCCCCAGGGCCTTCTCCGCCGGGCACTTCCCAGCCCCTCTGTCCCAGGCCTGGGGCGTTGCCTGGGGTTGGTGTGACCCAAGGGCAGGACCCGGCCCTTGGCCTTGTTGAACCTCATACAATTGGCCTCAGCCCAATGATGCAGCCTGTCCAGGTCCCTCTGCAGAGCCCTCCTGCCCTCGAGCGGATCGACACTCCCGCCCAAATTGGCGTCATCTGCAAACTTACTGAGGGTGCCTCGATCCCCTCATCCGGATCATTGATAAAGATATTGAACAGAACCAGCCCCAACACTGAACCCTGGGGAACCCCACCTGTGACTAGCACCAACTGGATTCAGGTCCATTCACAACTCTTTGGGCTCAGCCATCCAGCCAGTTTTTTACCCAGCAGAGGGTATACCCGTCCAAGCCATGAACGGCCAGTTCCTCCAGAAGAATGCTCAGTCTTGATGTCAGGGACACAGCTGGGGTTTCCCTGAGATAACCCATCCATCTATGATTCCCATTTGCGTGTATTAGAAAAGGAAAATAAAACCTGTATTCCACTCCACTTTTAATTTTCTGCTCATGATCTGCCCATATGCTCTTCCCAGCATTGTTACATGCAGACTCTGATATCGCCTGAGTTAAGAACAACGAGGGCAGATCACATTTTTCCTGAGCAATGTTTATATCAGCATTTTTGGGCTTGCTTTATCAAGTCTCTCACTTCTCAGAAGGAGACTCAGCAGGGAGATAAGCGCTGGATGCATTTTCCTAGCAATGTCTCTTGCTTCAGATGAGGCCACCAAAGACGTTCAGGGAAGCAATGATTCCCTGGTAATGCCTCAGTCCAAGCTCTGACCTGGAACCGTGGGCTCTGCAAATAAGCATAAATCTTCAGCTCACGTCCAAATCACTGCAAGGTTCAGTGAAAATAGCAAAACTGCCAGTGAATCTAACCTAAGCTTTAATCCAACTCCAGCGTGATTTATGACCTCAGGTGGTAACCATGAAACACGATGGCTTCAGCCCCAAAGTGGAGGATGGTCGGCTACCCCAGCCCAGAGGTTGCTGTGTTCGGTGCTGAAGAACTGGGACAGCGAGAAGCACAGATGAAATTGAACAGCACAAACACGTCCCAACAAAGTCTTCAAATGCTGTTCATCATATGTTGAGTAAACATAGCTGACAACAAATCAAACCAGTGTCCTGCTCAAGTCAGAGACAGGAAATTAAACAAATCAAAGAATAATACAGGCAAGCAAGCAATAAAGTTATTTTTTGATTGAAAAGTAGCAATTCACTAGCTTCACTGTTTGTGAACAGCACTTCCCTAAATGCCAAATTCTGCAATAGTGCTATGGTATTTCAGGACATTTATAATGGCTTTTTAATATTTATTCCTCTATCAAAATATATTTTCATAGATAGTAGGAGACAAAATTATTTTTTCCTACCTAAAAAAAAAGGGAGAGAGAGGGCTTCAGTCTCAGTGACCCAATTTTCTAGGGAAGAATGGGTGTCACATCAGCTGAGAAATATGCTTCTGTTCTCTGCTGGCAAAGTTCCCCCCAGCCAGAAGCAGGAATGATTATCTCTACAGAGCATTAACGAGGCCATTTCCTCTCCTTTCTCTGACCCTCGTTATCTATCTACATATTAGCTTGGAAAAACTAACCACGATAGCATTTAGCATAAAATCCCAGGTGACATGACCAGGATGACTTTTCACCGGTCTAGGTATCAACACTGCATATCACTAGTAACCTCCAAATAATCATTCTCATTCAGCCCTTGAATTTTGAGTCTCTTTAATAGTTTAGCTGAGAAACTGGTGGGTGGGGAGGGTAAGGATGGGCGAGGGAGAAGACTTCTGCACCGTTAGCCCATTGAAAGGCAGCCACAAAGAGCTGCTCAGCTCCAAGCCCGCAGCGTAACAGCCCATGTTGATGTGGACTCATGGCTGCAACATCTGTATCTCATCCCAGTGCCAGCTTCATCTTTTTTCCAATACTCGGCATCCCCCTCCACATGCATGTAAATCTCAAAGGGAAACACTGCATCATGGTTTTTGACCAAAAAGGTAATCCCGGGCAGTACATTATAGCAACACCTGCAGCACGCTGCGGCTTTTCCAGCCCAGACTACCCTTATTGTGGCACAGGGCTTCCACCAACCCCCCAGGACCCGCAGACAGCCATGAGCTAATAAGCCACAACGCAGACAGTTTACAACACCCCGCAGGCTTTTGGGTCACGAGGCAATGAGAAATGGGTCACCCGGCCAGCAACTCTGGGGGATCAGGGAAGGCGATGCTGTGTGTGCAACAACCCCGTGGGGCGCCCAGGCCAGGCTCAGCGCGACAGGGGCAGGGGGGCTGGTGGAAAGGGCACATGCCACGTCACGACAGAGATGCCAAGGGCAATCGGGGTGCCAGGGAATTTCTACTTCTTGTTTGAACAGCACCCAGAATCACAAACTCTTTCTCATTGCTACTTCCAAGTGTTTCAGTTACAGTTTTCTCCCATTTCTTTATGCTGGAGGTGAGCAACCACTGTTGCAACAGCAAAGCTGAAAAACCAAGTCCTTGGGGCTTTTCCCAATTCTCCCCCGCCTCTGCTGGTGCTGTGTGAAGGCAGGTGCAGGTGACCGGCCCTCTCTGACGGCAGAGCTGTGAAGGTGCTGTTTCCCCATTTCTGGACGCATTATCAACATACCTCATTTGTTCTGAACCTCTCTGCACTCTGCAGCCTCCAGGGTATTTACCAGGTTCCTGATACTCAGGACACAGCCACTCCTGCCTTCAGAGGGGTTAGACTAGCTGGAGATGCTCATCTCTGATGCTGAATGGGTTTAATTCACTGCAGAAGTAAGAAATTAATCCCTTTACCTTTATACCACATCAGTTTCTTCAGGCAGACAAAACCTAAGGCAGTCACCTGATTTTTCATAGCTGCTTCTCATCCCTGTGATAGCAAGCGTGACATGGACGTAGGTGTCACACAAAAGCCGCCTGACCCCAGCTCTCTCTGTTAAAGCCTAGCACGCCTGTTCTAGTCTGATCAAGCTTTTTCTTGAGGTGGATGTTGGCAGAAACTTAATCCAGAGGCTTATTCGCTCCCTCTCTTTCAGTGCAAAACCAGAGAGATTCCCAGCTCTCCTCATAGGAAAAAATAAGCTTGCACTGGAAGGGTTTCTGCAGGACCTACCTAGTAAATGAAATGAGATTAGCAACAAAGTTTTTGCCTTTTTTTTTTTACTTCAAGTGAAAGAAAGAGTGTGACAAGGAACCAGGGGTCTGTCTGCCATGGAATATTCCTGCAGTACTTGGGGCTGTGGTTTATTTTACTAGTGGTGACTAGTTCAAGCCACATTTAGTCAATAAATATGAGATATGAGGTCACTCCGCCATTTAGCTGTTACCCTGTCTACATATTTCACAGCTGGGTAGTAACCTTTTAACTAGCGTCTACCTCGGTGGGGAGTCTCCATAAAAAAAGAGCCAGGATCCATTGGTCGTGGTGGGGGATCAAGGCATAGGAGCACCACGGAGATTTCTGAGGAGGCTGAGTGGGAGAAAAGGAGAGCTTAGGGCTTCGCTTTTCACTTTCTTTCCCTGGTTTCGAGTGACGTAGCGCCCAGCCGAGGCGCAGGGCCCCTCCAAACTGGCGCTGCATCTCCACGCAGATAACGGGCGATGAAGCAGCACATCTCATACGCTGAGTTTTACATAACTTGATCCATATTTCATACAGAAATGGACCAAAAGACAGATTTCCTCCAGTTTCCAGCTTTACAGAACAAACTTATCAGAGTCAAACATTTCTAAAGAGATAGTTTCTCCTTTTATCCATGTCTTACAGGGCTTAACAGAAATTTGACCTCTTTAAAAGGCTAATTCTCCTTTTTCCAAATCCAAAGGCTAATTCTCCTTTTTCCAAGTCCATAGCTTCTCCTCACTGCCTTTGCTTTGCTTTGGGATGAGGAGGACACTTCTCTGGTTTCTGAGGTGGTAACTCAGGGCTAAAGTCTGGTTAAGGTGGAGGATCCCCGAGTCCAACAAACCTTTACACCAGCACATGTTGCAACAAGAGCAAACTTTCTGTGACGGTCCCAGTTATAACCAGGAAGAGAAATGCATCCCCAGCCCTGTCCCTGCCCTGATTTGAAACCTCCAAGGCTTCACGTAAGAGGATCTTCTGTAATCCTACTTTGTGCCCATCCTGCTCCACGGTTGGCAAGGTCACACCGAGGGCTCAGCCCCAGAGATGGTGGCAGCAATCCACAAAAAAGCAGCGAGCGTGAGAAGGGACCTGGGCCAAGGCACCTGGCCTGGCTCCAGAAAGGTATTTAGGTATCTAACAGAAATGAAATGCATGAGTGGATGTGGCAAGAAGCAGGCAGGGAAGAGAAAGCAAACTCACGGGTAAAAGAGGCCATCTTAGGCAAGCCAGGTGTGGCCCAGACCATGGAGCTGTACTGCTTTACATCAGCTCTGTGCATCGTGCTGGTGTACGTGCCCTGGAGACAAATGGAGACCTGGGACCTCAGCTGGCCTCATCCTTCCCTGCGACCTCCTGTATCTGCAGTGCAACCACCAACGGCATACCCAGGGAAGGGGGGGAGATGATGTGCCCGCCCTGCAGAGTAAGGTGCTATGAAGTCCCTTCCAAGCATTGCACACAGTCTCCAAGAGGCAAGCCAGGAAAGCAGCAGCTCGGCGCTGCTGGCAGGGCCACAGCGATGGCTGGGGCGAGCGCCCGGCTCCTGCCCTCGGTACGCCGGGAATCCCAGCCTGGCTTTACCTCCCCGACGTCACGGCCGGGGCTCGGCACCAACAGACGCGGCTCCGGCGCCGGGAGACGAGGCCGGCTCCTCCCAGCTCAGCTGGAGCCTCCGAAATCAGAACCTCTTCTGTCAGCTGCCGTTTATAGGGCTATAAAACCACAAGTCCATGTACGAGTCTGTCAGACGTTGGCTGGCATCAGCCGCTGCCACCTTCATCACCACCTCCCCGGCTCCCGCACGCACGTGGTCCCTGCTCCCTCCATCTCCAAAACCACCACCTGAGGACGAGCACCCCTCAGATGGACAAGTGGACATGGAAAGCTGGACTTGCAGCAATATCAGCTCAGATAGGTGGACATGCCTATGCAAAACAGGGTAAGAGCGAGGTAATGAAACACCCTTTATTTGGAGCCTCCTCATCCTAACGATGCTCGGTGACACAAACAACCCCTGTATCACCCTGTGGCACGGGGCTGCGGCTGGACACCCACCCACCAAACCCTCCCCACCACCCACTGCTGCAGCCCCCCACCCCTCGCAGCAGGTTGAGACCAGGCAGTCGTGCCACACACTATTATCAGACGCCACTAATAATGTGTACACTTGTAATGTTGGGCCCAGCGACAAGAATAACATGAAATAACACTGCACCCACCCACTGAGAACACCGAGTGTGTCACACTCCTCTGTGTCATGTGTTTAAAAATATCTCTACTGACAGCCTTTTTTATCCCCCCCCTCTTTTCTTTTCATATTTATTTATATTTTTTGAATGCCTAACTTGGCCAGGTGGAAAAAGTTTGCATCAGAGCCGAAGCAGAGGATGGTGACGGGTGTCTGCTTGTTTTACGTTAAATGGGAGGAAAGGGAAAAAAAAGTTTGCAATTACATGTTCTTTGCAGAGAGGTGTGGCCATTGGCACGGAGAGAGGTTTCAGCCTAAACCGCATAGACAGATGCTCAGGGAGGTGGCTTTCGTGGCCAGTGGAAATACACAAACAGGGGCAGCCTGCAGCTGAGATTTTATGGGAGCGAAGGGATTAGAAGCTAATTGAAAGGCTGAGGAAGAATTTGGTCCTCCTGAGGGCTTCCGCTTCGTGTTAGTCGCTTTGCCCAAAGCTGCATAAGAAGTTGGCAGCCCTGGGTGACAGCGCTCGGGTCCCCGTCCAGGTCTGCAGGCACTCGCTCTGGCTCAGGATCCCATTGCAGTAGGGCTGGCGGCTGCGGCCGTCCCAAGCAGCAGGTCCCCACCAGAAGGTAATGCTGTATGAGCCTCGACTACCCAAAACTGGCAGCGCACCGGGTTCCATACCCTGTGTAATCGCTTCTCCTACCATTTCACTGGCTGCAATTTTTTTTCCCCCCCCAAAAAATAAGTGTTCAGGTTATATTCAAATCATCAATAGGCATAGTTAGCTTTCAATCCAAAGCATCCACAAATGGAGGCATCTGGGAGCAAGGCGTATTTGGAGAACAGCCAAAAGCAAACAAGTCATATAATGGGTCAAATCACAGGCATAAGGGGAATTTTGCCAACTGAGGATCAGGGCTTTAAGGCAGCGCTGAAGGAATTGGCAGGCTGGCAAACAATGGAAGTGCAGGAGAGAAAAACCCCAACTTTTTGGTTAAATAAAGGCTGAATCCCTCTGTGTCGCCCTTACCTGGCCTACCAGCCTTGCCAAAACAACTTTAAATTACACCAAAGACAACTGCACTTTTAACAGGTACATCTTTATGACAGGACGAGCTGCAGCAGCGCAGGAGCAATGCAGGCATCTGCAGCTGGGGGAGGCTTCATTTCTTTTCCCTTAAAATTCCTGGTGCCCCTCTGGGACAAATTGTTCCTTTCTAAGCCAGCATAGAGTGGCTTGTGTTTATAGATGTTGTATTTAACTGTCTTTTATAAACCTTCCCAGAATTAGTCACCCATTTTTTGTCTTTTCTTTTTGCACAGGTTTCCAGATTCCTAGAAATGTTGGACTTTCCTCTTTCCCAACTGCACGCTTCAGCCATTTGGGCTTCACCCCATTTGGGCTTCACGATTTGCAATCGTTCCTGCAAACATTGATACCGTATGAACAAGAATGTCCTTTCTACTGCTGATGTTGTTGATGCCCATCACGAGAAAACATACTTGAAATCAACGCTGAAACAGTCCCAGCTTAAAACGGTAAATTATGCTATGTTAGGTTTTGAGGTTTGTTTGGGTTTTTTTAATCAGACAAAAGCATGGCCACACAACAACCATCTAGAAGAACTTCAGCGATGCTGAAGCACGCATGTCACTACACGGGATGTGCCAAGCCATGGGAGGCATGATATGGCCGTAGCTGCACTCCCCGTGGAAGCCTGCTGACACAAAACTCATCCTTGAGCCCTCCGGAGCTGTGGCTGGAGCCCGGCTCCACCAGAACGCTGAAATTCACAAAGTCCACACGACTCTGTCTTGCCCAATGAGGCGTAAAAGCATCAAGAGCCGGACAGTGCTGTTTCTGTCATCTCTTCAGCCTAATTTAATCGTGCAGAAAAATGGGTTTTGAGCTATTTTTTATTCTTTTTCCAGGATGGGAAAAGGATAAAAACAATGCAATGGGAGGCCCCGAGCTTAAAAACTCTCCCCTTAATTTTTTTTCCCTTCTCGCTTTCTTCCACAATAGCAGGCTGAGGCACCGAATCAAATTGCTGGCCTAACGCACGGCTGCTGCAGGGTAGGAAAAAAGCAATTGAGCGGTGCCTACAATTGCCATGTTGTGGCTTTCGGGAGGCTCAGCTGCCGAGCTAATTTGGTGCAGTTTCCTGTTTTTCTATAGCAGATAGAAGGAGAGAAGGGAGATGCAGCTAATCTGAGCTGCTCGAGCTTGCAGCTCTTGTGCTCCTGGGCTGAAAAGCTCAGTGTAGTGTACTCGGAACCCCAGCTCAAGCCCGTGGTTAATACCAAGCCCAAAGCAGCTTGCCTGTTGCAAGGCAACGGATGCACTAACTGCCACCTGGCTCTTGCAACTCAAAGCCAAGGGATGGGGCTGGATTTGACTGCTTGGCAGCAATTTAGCTTTGCAGCATGTGCCACGGCTGATCGGCCAGCTCGGAGCTTGCATGAGCCCCTTCCAGCTCTGAATGGTCATCGCTGACATCCCTCAGGCTCAGAAACCACTCAGTCTACAATGCTTAAGCCTGATACATGAGCATTAACTTCATTATTCTCCAAGCACAATGATGGCATACATATCTAAACTCCCCAACATCTCTGCAAAACACACACAAAACCAAGAGAGTATGCATAAAAATGTGCGTACACACTGTACAGATATACACTGCATAGATAGATATAATCATATTAAGAATATATAACATACATGTGTTGAATGCATTATAAGGATAGCAATTTCCAGGGCACTACTGTATTTTAAGGAGCCAACTAATCAACAGTAACACTCACTTGGCACTGTGCTGAGCCGCAGAGCCATGCCTGACTCCTCAGACAGGCATTACAGGCTCGTACCAGACTCAGCAACAGCAATTCTCCAGCTGGTATTAAACAGGGGCTGCTCAAAGCTGCCCCCTCAGATCTCCAAATCAAGGAAATGCCACTTATTAGGCAAGCTCCCCAAAAGAAGCTTGTTTAAGGGGCCTCGCTATCTGCCCCACCTCCCTTCACCCAGCGCATCTGTGCAAATAAATACAAGCCACTTCAAGCAGCCGCCGTCCCTTCCACATGAGGCACAGGCTAGTGCCTAATCAGTAACAGTGAGAAGGCTGTACATGCCACAGCCCCTTGTTTAAACATCTGCTGTCCCTAATAGGAACAGCAAAGTACAGCACACGCCGATTCCTGACATGGATGGTGACGGATGGATCTTAAAAATGCATTTAATCATCTGTACTGGAGAAGGATTTCACCGCAGCCAGTCGGTCCCATCACTAGCACAGCATCCACCGTCTCAGATTATGTGACACTGCAGTCAGGGACTTCAAAAAGGACAGGATTATTGTCTAATTGGATTTCTGGTCTCAATTAGGGCAGAAGGGAAACCAAATGCAAAGCTGACGTGGAAAGCTTCAAACATCTGTAACAACAAGTGGCTAATTTACACCGTACCCACCTAGGAGCATGCAAGCAGGATGCAGACCTTCCTCTCAAGGTGACCAGGGACTCACCTGCTCCCAAATGAGCCTGCAGATACTTCAGATCAGTAAGGACCAAATATAATGAAATGTCACCCCCCCTCTCCCACAGCAACGTGGTAACGGGGATGGTACCCAGAGGAGCGGGTTCAGCAGGTGATCGCTGACTCCTTCCTCCTTCCAGACACAGGCTTGGCTGTGGGAGACAAGCAGGATTGAAGAGGGCAGCACCCCTGCAGCTCGTTTGAGAAACCTCAGGAAACTCAAATCGGTTTCACCTTGAAATCAAACAGAGATTAGGGCCTAACAAGCAGCTAAAGCAAAGTAATGGCCTGGGCCACATGTTGCAGATCAGATGCCATGTGAGGCTAATTATTGCAGCCCAAAGGTTAGAATGGCTGCTCAAGCATTTCCACATGGGCTTTGACAGCCAGCCCTGGGAGCACCAAAAAATAACTGAGTCAGTACAGAGGCACCAACAGCTGATGGCCAGTGCTCCTGCTGCGCTGCAGGGAGAGGCAAAGCCCAGGCAGGGGTGAGCCAAGGCACCCCCTGCAACCAGTGCAGCTACTGGTGTGGCCATGCCATCCTGCACCGCCCCAGCACCGCCCACCAAAGGACCCAGAGACCTTTAGGCTAAAGCCAGGCTCATCCTGCTCCTTTGTATTGCTAAGGCAAAGCACCCTGGAAGCAACCCCAGGTGCTTCTCAGCAGGGCACGTGCCCCCATTCGTCCTCCCTCCCCTCCCAGCGCAGGAGATGGGAGGAGATGAGACTGGGACACATCCCAGACCACCCAATTAACCGGCACTGGGCTCTACTGACCAATGCGCTGGTGGTGGCATCACCAACTCTTGCACGAGGCAGTGTCTGCGGAGCTAAGAGGCAAAGGGCTTCCTTACCATTGCTAAAATTCAACGGCAACCTATAGCTTTCAAAACCCGTGCTCGGGGAAATAAACCCTGGGAGCAGCCTCGCTTCGCACTCCAACTCTCCCTCTGCTGGCTGCTGGACCACGGCCGCTGCGCACCCCTCGCTCCTGGGACCCCCGCGACAGCCGAGCCAGGGGCAGAGCCGCTCGCCTGTGCCGGCGTGTGGCTGCCGGCCCATGTGAGCCTGAGGACGGGTCTGCTGCATCGCTCCCGCTCTGACTCTTCAAATGCAAAAGCATGCCCTGCATCCCCACAGCAGCTCTCCCCTCCCTGCTCCCCAAAGGGCGTCGTGCCGGGAGCCAGGGGACCGGCCCCCTTGTCCTCCCCGCAGGAAGGGGCTCTGGGGGCCTGGCACTCGCCTTCCCCTCTGCGAGAGCAGGAGGTTTGCACAGCATTAACGTTTTGCTTCAGGCTTCCAGATTACATTGTTTAACTACATCTTGCCAACTGATGTAAAATTTGGGTTTGCATGCATCTGCACGGCACATTTACATACCCATAGGGCTAAATTCAGCTTTGTGACCACGCCATCGATGCAGTAACCCCGGTGGCTCCACATAATCCCACTCCTACCTTGGCATCACAAGACTAAGGGCCATGCTCCCAGGGAGGGACTAGAAATTACATTAGTTTGGGGTGGCAGACTTCTCCATCACACTGCATACGGCACTGACGCAATGGAAAAATGCACAATGCATTTTTTTTCCCCAAAAAACAAAATGCCTATTTCTCTCTGAGCGATTCACCAGCATCCTCAGAGCCGCCGGGCTGCGGTGCTGTGGCTGAGGGGCCATGAGCACGCCGGGGCTGCGGCCGGGGTGCACAGGCTCCGTGCCGCCGCAGCGGGGGGGAGCCCAGCCGCGGCATGCCGCGCAACCGTGTCTTATTTATGACAGAGGTTATAATGATCGGCTGCAGCCACGGAGGAACTCCCAGCAATTTCCACCCTCAGTAGACACCGGTTTTCAGCACTGGCTATTTTTGCTGCCCACAAGTATTTTCATTCAGCTGGTTCAAAATCAGGGCTGTAAATGTAGCAGGCTGGATGCTGAGTGGGCGCGAGCAGCTCTTGCTCCATCTAAATCCAAGGGAGATGCTGCCATTCTCACCCACACGGCATGAGATTATTGCTCAGCCCCTTTCCAGAGGGGCTTCCAAGCTGGTTTTTCCTTTCTGCTGAGCAATCTGGAATTTGACTTTCCTCCGCCATGCGTTTTCCTGAGCAGTAGACATAGGGACAGAGGTTTTAGCACAACATTTTTAATGCTGCTGCTCAAAAAGGGCTGGAAGCAAGCCTTGGTTTTTGGAGTGCATCAGCAGTAGGATTGAGAAATGAACCCCCGGTGGTCACCAGTGCTCTCTTCTATATCAAGGCAAAAAATTAAATGAAATCTCATGGAGATGGCACAAATAGCAAACAGAGTGGAAAGAACAAATGCTTAGGAGAAAAAATAAAACAAACCACAAGGGCTGCGAGCGAAGTGGTTATAGAAAATAGATGTAGTTTAAGTGTGTGATTCAGAGAGCCTCATCTGAGTGTCAGAGGTTCAATACTATTGCCTCCAATTTAAATCATTTTTAAAAGAAGTGCAAAAGAAAGGTGATGAAAGGGCCCTAACGTTGTTCACTGGTTGGAAAAACACAGCCCACTTGTGCACTGTGGTAAAGTTTTGCATTTTGGCTAGACATCGCGTGCAGGGCTGTGCTGGAGCCTTTGCTTATTTTTAAAAGTTGAAGTCACTGGTGATCCATGGAGAGAGAAAATGCTTTTTCCTTTGAGGAAGATGCCATAGGAGCAGCATCTTCCAGAGGAAGGAAG
This sequence comes from Phalacrocorax carbo, assembly GCF_963921805.1. Classification (NCBI taxonomy): domain Eukaryota; kingdom Metazoa; phylum Chordata; class Aves; order Suliformes; family Phalacrocoracidae; genus Phalacrocorax; species Phalacrocorax carbo. The sequence continues at coordinate 7,939,444 of NC_087528.1, forward strand.
CACAGTCGCTCTGGGGTGCCCGGAGGGGCCGCTGCATGCATGCGTGCCTGCTGGTCCAATAACACATGGGCAAAGACCAGACCTTGGACTGCCACCTCCTCCCGCTCGCTGGCTAAGGCCTGCCACAGATCATAGGATGGTTTGGGTTGGAAGAGACCTTCAAAGATCGTCTAGTCCAACCTACCCTGGGAAGGGCCATTTTCCACTAGACCAGGTTGCTCAAAGCCCCGTCCAACCTGACCCTGAACGCTTCCAATGATGGGGCATCCACTACTTCTCTGGGCAACCCAGTGTCTCACCACCCTTCTTGTAAACATTTCTTCCTTATATCCCATCTAAATCAAATCATACCCACACTCCTCCCTCTGTTCCTGCTTTTGAGAGGTGCTCAAGGGCATCAGAACTGCACACAAGTGGGCGGTGGCAGGCAGAGGGTTCCCCCTCCAGCACGGAGAGCCGCAGCTCACCCATGCCACTGCAGGGACTGGAGCACTTGCATGCTGGGATGGGGACACCTGGCCACATGCCTTAGTCCTCACAGCAGCCTGAGTTTGGGTAAAATCCCTCAGCGGCAAAGCTATCCCCACCCCAGGGTGTGCAGGATCTGAGCGACCCTGATCCTCACCCCAAGAGGCACAGGCAGCAGGTTTTGACGTACCCACCCTGGCTCCCAGCCTCGCCTGGGATTCCCGGTAGGGAAGGCTGAAATCTGCACGTTTTCCAAGATAAATACGCTGGGCCTTAGGCAGTTTACTCTATGGAGGCCCTTTGCTGCGGCCCCTCTCCTCTGCCCAGACGCTGGCAATGCTGCGGCACCACACGCCAGCCCGCCACGTGGTCCTCCCCGGGGTCCGGGTCCGTGCCGGCACCCTCCCCGGGGGGAGACGATGGAAAGCCAGCCCGCTGCAGGGTCCGGCCCGTGGCGGTGCATTCACCAGTGCGAAGCCAGGGTTGGTCTCACAGGACCTGAAGCGCCACATCCAGCCCCTGCGGCCCTCAGCGGAGCCCTTTCTCCTGAGAGCACGGTGCCACGGCGATGCAGAACCCCACTGCCCTCCAGAGAGGATGGGAAAGCCGGGCACAGGCATCCACAGACAACACCAGAGGGCTGGAAACAGCCACTTCACTGATGGAAACTGCTTTGCACTCGCATTAAAAAGAAAAAAATAGTGGGGAGAGGAAACTATTTTTAATTTTCTGCATTATTCGTGCACCCAGACATTTCATGCACCAAGCTGGGCTTGGTAACTTCACCTGAGAATGGATCACTCCTGTCCCTGCCTTGAATCTTAGATTTTAAGCTCAGCATGAGCTATTATTATCATCCATCTCCTTTGTAAGCCAGGCCAGAGACTTTTGCTGCTGTATCAAAACAAAAACTTCTGGTTAAGCCTGCCAAAAATCTTCTACATGGATGTTCCCTCTGTATTTTAAAGAAGGAGAGAAATGCACAATAAACACCTTTTCATTACAACAACCTTGTGGATTTGGGGTGCCCATGCGTGTGTTTATGCTTGTACTGAAAGATAAGTTTAACAATTGTATGATTGCTGCTTTTTTTTTTTTTTAACTCCCCTCCTGCTTATGCAGTGAGTTACTAATATCCTGATTGGAACCAGATTTGCATGAATTAGAAGTCGAAATTGGAGCAGCAACTGCTGTGCAGAGGATGTAAAGGGAATAAAATGAATGGGGTATTAACCTTCAACCACTGAATATTAATCAGTGTTTCACAAAAAAGAAAATACAGAGGCTGCCACACTAAATATTTTTAGCATTTATTGACGGGCTTGATTTCCTCTCTCTTTTAGACCTTTTGCTTCCAATCATGGACCATAAAAAATCACACAGAAGATGGGGAGGGCTAAAAAGGGGGAGGGGGTGAAATAAAAAACAAAGATCGTCCATTTTCTTAAATGCTGGATGATATTTGTGAGTTATGCAACACAGAAACCCATCTAACAAACAGAGTACCTTATCCCACAACTGATCAGTTCAAAGGCTCGCTTCTCCAAGTCCCAAACCAAACAGAAATCTACCCTGAAGTACAGCGAAGCCTTCGGAAATGAACGCACGATAAAGAAATAAACTTCTTAAAAGCTAAACTTCCCGTGTGCTGAAAGGTAAAATGCAGTTGAAAATCAGCCTAATAAAAGAATCAGCTCGTTAAATGAAGACCTTTTTTTTTCTACCCAGTGTGTTCCAGTGCAGTTCATAAAACAGCTCCACGGAAAACAAAGTATAAAAGCTTACCGAAATGCCCCTTGGAATGGTGACATCTCCATCGCACTGGAAACGCTTTGGCCGGAGAGCAATAGCCAGCGCACAGCTGGATGCTGCATCCCCCAGGGCCTTGCTCAGCTCAGCTCTTCAACTGCTCACAGGATAACAGCGAAATTGGGAGTTTTATTGGCATTAGCAGCAATGGCCATGTTTCTCCCGGGGGTGTTACGGGGTGCTGGGGTGGGCTGGGCTGCGGGGAGGGTGGGCAGGTGGGTGCGACGGGTGGATGGGGGCGGCTGCCGGGACGGATGCTGGGACCGGGGGCTCCTCGGGAGGTCGGGGCTCGCCAGGCAGAAAGCGCAGTCCCTCTCATCCCTGCAGTGCGAAACAGCTGGCAGTGAAACTACATCAAATCGTATTGACCAAGCCATGTCATCCCAGTGTTTTCTCACAAACAACATCTAAAATAATGAAAAAAATGCACAAGTGGAAAACTACAGAGGCTCTTCTTTTGCCATTTCTCCCCTGCAAAATTTGGCACGGGGGGATTCTGAAGCCAGATGTCCCTTGAAATCTCTTTTCAGCAGAGACAATTCCTTCCAAACACTGCTGCCCTTCTCCTCAATGCACCTTTGCAAAACAGAATTCATTTGTTTTCATTAACTTCTTATCAAGTTACCTGGATTTGTTTCAATACTCAGAACGTATTGGGGGGGGGTTGGGGGTGGGGGAGAGAAAACAGTGGTAGGTTTTCAGGAAATAGCAAGTTCTTTTTCACTAAGATAGAAATCATTTGGCAAGCCATAGTGAAATACTTCTAGGTTCCAAAAGAAAGCAAGGGGGGAAAAAGCAAGCAAGGAAAGGGAAGATGCTAATGAACTGCAGAGGAGAGAAAAGTAAAGTTTAAAAGAAAATGAAAACAAAAGAAAAAAAAATTAAACTCGGCGTTGGTCATATATCCGCATCCAGCTGATCCGTTAAGGGGAACTGCAGCGTGTCTCTAAGTCACCAGATAAGGACCTACCCCCCTTTCTCGGGGAATGGTTAAAGATAGGTGGTGTTAAAGTCCCAGAAATAACCAGCATTTAGACCCTTTTTGCCACAAAACCCTAGGCACCAGCTCAGCAAAAATTCTAGGGGCATGCTTCCCTTCTGCCTTAGTAAGATGAGATCCCATCAAGTATCTGTGTCGGTGTAAATAGCAATAAACATGACTAACTTTAGCACATACTTAAGTGCTTTCTTCTTAAATGGCAATAACTGTTCAAGTTCTGCTAGATTTAGTGGTGCTCTAAAATCTCACAACATACCAAAACCCACCGGGTTTGCTTTAATTCCTGTCCTGCAGCTGAGCATTAGACCAACACAATGAAGAATCAGGTCTGACTTAGGCGGGATCTGCTGCCTCCAGTCCCACAGGGAAGCTGGAACAGGGTAAATACCACAGTGGTTTTCCCAGGAGAGGGCCAGGACAGCCCAGCACCTCCTCAGCCGCCTCCCAGCACTCCCAGGAACGCGCTAAGGGGCAACCTCGCACATGCACGCACACCTCGGCTGACGTGTGATTCCCAGCTCTAAGCACACCTAGGTAGCAAAGCTGGGTTATTCCATACTCTCAGGCCTTTAGCGCTCACTCGGCTTCTTTCCTGGGGAGGAAAGGGGGATTTTTTTGCTTTTTTTCTTTCTTTGCATTTTCTCAGAAACAAGGCTGCATTCTAATTAGTTTGCATTTACAGGCTGCATAATGGAAACGCGATCCCTCCTCTAACCTTTATCATCTGTTTCTTATCGTCAGAGCTGCACAGTCCCCTTAACTCTTAGCGCACTGGGAGACATTTAAAAGCCCTTCTGCTCTGAGCAGCGCTGCAGTGAAATGCGAGGGAGGAAGAGGCAGCAGCCCCAACCCACGCGGGTATCGTGGCGGGGAACAGGGGCACAGCTCTCTCCTCCCACCCCCGTTTCTGCTGGCACCCCTTCCCTGGGAGATGCACGGGAAGGTGGCGGCTGCTGCGGTGGCAAGGGCTGCATGGCTGGTCCCACCAAAGGTGCAGCAGCCTCTCGTGCTCCGCCTCTCTCAGAGTCTCTCTGCACCAACTGTTGGCGGTGGCAGGACGGTGCGACGTGCCTCGGGGGCCGCGGGGGATGCTTCTGGGCGGGGGAGCGGTGAACAGATGACACCGTCTATCAGACATGCTTTGAATTAATCACATTTGCAGCAGAGGCTACAGCAGCGCAAGGAGCGGCACGCAAACAAGCATGAAAATGCAGCAGGAGGGAGCCTGCAAAAGCGCTCGGTCAGCTCGCCTTGCGGCTGCTAACGCTGCTCCGGCTGAAGCCGGCGGTAGCGCTCCCAGGGCAGTTTGGCAAGTGATGAGCGTTTCTGCAGAGCTAAAAGTTTAATCACTTGTTTAGATCTTAAATAAGCCATATGCCTGAAAAAAACATCTTTCTGCAGCAAGTGTCTTCGGTTAGACGTTTGTATATATAGCCCCTCTGAGCCGCACGTTAATTGTAGGTTGCTATAAAAAAGTTTTTTCCCCTTGCACATTTTAAATCTGTCAGTTTTGATTTCCATCACATGCTACTAATGCAAAACGTCCTGGGGACTCTCTGCGTGGAGCAGGGCTCATCCCGAGCTGTTCCTCCTGCGCTGCGAGGGGAGGAACCTCCTTTGAAGTCCTCCCGGTGATTCATGTCCGAGTCCTTCCTGTCCCCTCCCCAGGAGAGGTTTCCCCGGGCTGACCTGACCTCCTCTCCTCTCCGCCTCCATGGCAGCGCAGGGAAGAGCAAGTGACCTTCCCAAATCCCAGGTCAAGGAGGGAAAGCCTTCGTGCCCTGCTGAGCCTCCGGCAGCAAGGGGACCCAATTCTTCCAGTTTTACACCAGAACTGGATTGCTTTTAAATGTATAGGAAGACAACCTGCTTCAGCCTTACAAATACTCTGGGGGTTGTTTTCTTCCTTCGTCTGGGAGGGATCTGTTAGGATCTTTTTTAGCACTAAGTTCAGGGAGTTCCATCGGTGCTTACAGCGGTGAGACAGACAAAAGCCTTATTTGTTGGCATCTGCGAATCTCCATGCTGCATCTTGCTTTGATAACAGAAGAGTGCCAGCTGGAATTTTTTATTTACTGTTTCCCTTTCTTCTTTTTTTTTTTTTTTAAACAGTCCGTATTGCTTTTTAACCGTTATCCTGTGCACGTGGTTCAGCCTTTTACAAAAACAAAGCAAAACAAAAAATCCCTAGGTGTGAGAAGATTAAAGATTTTAAGATCTGGACATTTTCAAATCAGAAACACATGTTTAAAATAAATCGGGCTGGCGGACAGCCACCACTTTTAAAAGCCGAAGAGCCATTGCATTAAAAGGATCCCCCAAAAGCCTGAAGAGAACAAGAGCGTCAGTGGTTCCCTCCACCGCACCAACAAAGGCAGGGCCAGGACAAGTCCACGGGGTTTTATCATGCATCTCCATGGTCTGTGCTGTCTCCTACCCATACGAATGACACAACCGGTTTTCGACCAGCTCTAGCCATTTCTGCGTGCACGCACTCTGTCCATCCATCCCCGAAACTCCAGCATGCTCGGCCTCCTCTGAGAAGACCTCAAAGCCCAACCTCTTTCCTGCATGGCCCAAATCAGCTCCCACTGAGAGCTCCAGGGGAAATTGCAAGGAAAAAAGCTACAAAAGCCCCAGTCTTACCTGAATTCATCAGGCAAACGAGACAACCGCCCTGCAAAAAACAGGGGAATGGCCAGAGCTCTCTCTGCTCCCATGAACAAAGAACCCATCCCTGCAGAGACGTATGGAAGAAGAAGAAGCCGAAGCTGAAGAAGAGTGTTGCTGGATCCAAGTCTCACCTCAGCCGGCGAGCTGCCAACACTCAGGAGGGCATGCCTGCTAGCTGCCTCTTCCATGCCTTCCCAGCTGCCTTCTGCCTGCAACACCTGAGGTGTGCATCAGGGCTCGGACTAGCTCATCTCCCAGCCAAGACCCAGACCATAAAAATGTACATGCTAACCAAACAAGATCTCAAGTCCAGTCCTTGATTTAGGTCAAATATTCATCATCTCACCAGCAGCAACTGCTGTACAGTACCAGGGACCCTGAACTATCGTAAATTTTGCTGGCATGAGCGCAGAGCAGAACCTAGCATGGATGAAATGCCTGCCCAAGAGGGTCCGTCACCACTGCGATGGAGCTGCAGGCCGCCAGAGCATCCAAAATAACCAGGTTTCTTCCTACCTGACAAGGCCAACGCATTTCCAACCAACATAGGAACATCCCAGAAGGAGTACCAGGCACTTTGCGCTCCACCGCCTGATTTTCTTACTCCTGGTGTTTTATTAGCAGGAGAACCATCTAGAGCAGGGCTCTGGGTTTTGGAGACCTAACTAGTGAGCAGAAAAAAAGAATTAACATAATTACCTCGCCATGATGTTCAGAACCTGCTTTACATGCAATAATATTCTTCATCCTACAGTTGTTTATAGGGTCTTTAACTCTTCCCTTTTTATAGGGGGGTTTCTGAAATCTATTTTATTAGGGGAAAAAGATTTGAGTGTATTAGGCAAAGTGCCAGTAGCCATGGCAACCTCGGATTTTTCCATCTTCATTACAAGTTCAAGTAAAACCTTCATATAAAATCTAAATGAAAGGGTACATTATAAGTCCATTTTGAAATGTTTGCCTGGAAGTAAAACTTTGGACTGCATCCTTTTTTCTCCGCTGAACATTCTGGTTCTATGCGGAACACATTTTTCAAGTCAGATTTTTGTTTTCTTTCAAATTTTATTCCGTTTGCTCATACAGGGTGGGTCGTCTAGTGGTTAGAGCAAGGCATCAAGGCAACTGGTTTCCAGTCTCAGTCTGTTCCTGATCGGTCAGGGAGTGTTCCCAATTTTATCCAGGTGACTTGGGCAAATTCTGTCAGCTCTAAAACCCTTTTTTTTTTTTTTCTTCCTTACCAATATAACAGTGATGATAATTACTGTCCTGAGGTTGCACCAGGATTCACTCACTCGCATTGACAAAGAAGTTGCTCCCCAGAAGAGTAGCTCATCTCTTCCACCGCATTTTCTCCTGGTTCTGGAAGCCAGACTGAAAGGTTAAGGAGAGGCAGTGGTTAGAAAATGGCATGGATTGTCTGTTTTCTTTTCAAAGACTTGATTAGGAAATATGAAATTAGACTGCCTGGTATAGATACTGACACAATGTTGTTCCAGGAGATACTCATCATTCTCAGACAATCCTTTGGTGCCACTTGAGTGGATTAATTCTTGCACTGTGTCATCTTGAAGTGCTCTGGTTTCATCCACTCTTGGGAGGAGGCAAATTCTGCAGCTGCCTTTCATTTCTGGGCACCATCTCACCTCGGGCCAGAAAGCCACGATCATGGCGAGGACTCCCTGCTCAAACAGTCCCCTCCTGTGTACACAGCTGAGCAGCTTCCCTAAGGCTGAATCAGAAGGACAAATCTCCTCTCCAGTCCATCTCTCTGTCCAGTCCATGCAATGCAGCCCACCCCTGGGGACCCTGTGGAGCACCTGGTACTTTGGTTTTCTCTGGGAAACATCTTGAGACTTTGTCCATGGCCTGTTCTCAAGGCTACAGAAACACACGGGCTGAGGCACTGTAGGGAAGGAGAACTTGTAGAAAAGGTCTGTACCAATCCCCTTGTATTTCAGCCTATAGGTGGGTATCATTAATGGCCACAGCTGGTTTGGGCTCAACCCCTGTGCAGTGGCTGCAGTACATTTTGTCTGTCCGTGGGCTGAGGGTGACTCAAACTGGCATTTCAGTGCTTTGTCCCAGCTCCGGGCTAGCTGCAAACCTGGCTGCAAATGCTGGGTGCACAACTCCCACCCGCTCGTGCACAAAACAACACTTTCCTTCTCAAAGGGGGTTTTATCGAAGCAAACCCCTGGTCCGTGCATTACATAGGGTGCAGCATCTGCTCACAGTGGGGCAACTTTTACCCTGAAGGACCACCACGTATGGATCCGAGGGGCTGGAGCACGCTGGCATGGATGCCAGCAGCCAAGGCGAGGCGAGCGCAAGGCACGCCAGGCTACATGCCAAGGGCTGCGAATGGCAGGCAGGGCAAAAGCGAGCCAGTGCAGCCATCCCTCGGGCACTCCTTGCCGGGCAGGGACAGGGCACAATCCAGCCTTTAGCGCTTTTCATCCTTTCTAATGATGCTGGAAAACATTTTCCACATCTGCCATTAGACTGAAAGGAGACCCTGCTCCTGTTGAATCTGATTTCCCTTCTGCTCTGTTACAGTTCAAACTACAACCTGCTGCCTCCCGGCCGCGCACGTTTCGGGAAGGGGAGGAGGGGGGTTACAAACGGCACAGGGCTTTTTCTTTTTTCGATACATCCTTCCTTCCGCTCTTCGCAATCAATTAGTGGGCAAAGACTTCCGAAAAGCTCTTTCCTCCCTAACCTTTCGCAGCCTGTTGCGATAATGACTCTGGAGAGCTCGACCTGGGCTTTTGCGTGGGGTTCGTTACCTTCCCGGGGCAGCGGAAGGTGACCTTCATCACTCCCTCCTCTTCCTTTCCTACCCCTGCAGCTCGGATGGTCTCAGGGAGGAGGAGGAGGGGTTGAAGCTGCCTCACTCTCAGCAGATAGAGTTTCTCTCCAGTGTCATTCTTGCAATCAAAAGTCGGAGGGTGGTTCTAGAGATAACATAGACCCTGGGAGGCAGAGGGGGGCTGCCCTTAGAAATAATTATTATAATTATGCATACCTTGAATCAGGATATCAAGCGATGGAGGGAAAAGGGGCTTTCTGGTTTTAATTTGTAATTTCTTTCTCCCTCTCTCACGAGGCAAGCTGCTTTCCAGAAACCAAGCTCCAGGCTGCTGCAGCTTCCCCCCAGAACACAGCTTACAACTGAAGCGACTTATTTTGCCAGCGGTAGCAGGGGTTTTTTTGGTCCCTCCGTGATGCAAACACACAGGTAGGATGTACTAGCAGAAGTTTTCCCTGGCACCTGCAGCCACTTTCACAGCCCATCTGCCTGCTGGGGATGGTGTATCGTGGGCTTTTCAAGCAACACCTCATACAAAAGCATCCCTGCTCCACAGGGCAGTTTTGTGCCAGCTCCCACGTAGAGGGGAAGGACCATGGATGTGTCCTGGGACAAGCACATCCCACTCAGCATTTACACAAGGTCTTCCCTACAGCCATGACAATACTCCCCAAACCTGGCACGTGCCTCTCCCAGAGCACCACCATCACAACCCCCCTCACCCTCCGCTGCTCACAACACCCTGCTCCCCAGGGCTGTGGTCCCACCATGCCACAGGTGACACTACAGTGGTTTACTGACTCACATCACTGTCCCAAAAGAGGAAGCTTTCCTGCTAATTTTTCCTCCTGTCACCAGCAGGATAAATGAGGGAGCCACCTCCACCGCAGCACTGCTGCCCACGGAGCAGCTCCACATGGGGAAATACAGCAAATGCAGAAAAATAGCTGCTAAAATCCATGATCAGGACCACGCAACCCATGAAATGCAACATTTTAAACATATCTTCCTGCTACAGTCACAGCTGCAGCGATGCAGTTCCTTCTTCAAATGCAAAGCGATCCCCTCAAAAAAAAATTTTTAAAAAGGCATATTTTCTAAAGTAACTGCCAAACTCAGGTGATGCAGCAGATGTCTTGCAGCAGGAGGGTATGAGCTGTGCTTCAGCTCCTCCATGGCTCAGCATCACCCCGTTTGCCCCCGCAGCAGCCCGCACCCGTTTGCTGCCCACTGCAAAGGTGCTGCACGTAATCACGGCCGGCTCTCGCCCGCTGATGGCCCGTAATCGAAACCATCCCGCTCAAACCCAGCTGAGAGCGACTGGAACCACTTTGAGGCGAGAAGCCTATTACTGAGTTATAAAGCTCTCCCATCCCCCACAGGAGCCTTTCATAGGGCCAGCTAGAAAAATAATAATGCAAACCCATGTGGTGAGAGGGAGAGAATACGATGTCCCAGGTAACAAATATTTGCTTCTTTCACTGTAGTTCCAGCCATAAAATGGATTTATTAAAAAAATCCAAATTTTTATTTCATTTGAATTGAACGTGAATGTGCCCCCTTGCTACCCACTGAGTGCTGCTTAATAATTTTTAAGCTATGAAGTCACAGCTGAGCGTGTATGATACAGGAAGCCAGGCTCTCGACGGCTAAAATAGCCCAGCTTCGTTGCCATCAATGGATTAGCATTGATTTACATTAAGTAAAGATTGGGCATATGGTGCGTATGGGCAGGCAGAGAGTCAGCACGAACAGATCTTGGCACAGGCAGATTTCCTCTGCCATCCACCGAAACGCAGGGGTCCTGGTGTCCCTCGGCACGTGGATTGCATCCCCGCTGCTCTTTCACACCAGCTCTGTGCAGTGAGGGTCATAGGAAGAATCAAACTTCTCAGGCACTACCATGAAACAAAGCCTTTTTCCCTCACCATGTCTAGTTGCAAAATCAATCCCTAATTTTTCTTCTTGTAACTTTTCCCCCCTTGGCCCAGAGGGACTGGGAGAAGCTCTCGCCTGCTCTGTCAGCGGAGGCAGGCTGGTCCCAGGAGCACACTGCCTGCCCTCCTTGGATTCCCAGAAAACACCCAAAATTTGCAGAATTCCACTTTTTGCTTCCCCATTTACTCGGCTTGAACCAGCTCCACCAGCGTCTCACCCCACTCCAGCAACACCCTTCAGAGGGACAGGATTCCCATTCTTGTAATTAAGTGGATTAAAAATAACAATTTTTAATCCCAGCTAGTCATTAATAAGACAGTGATGGATCCATGCAGGGTCATGGATCTGCCAGAGGCTGAGATAACAGCAACAGGTCAGAAAAATGTTGTAACCTTAGGACAAAAAGTCCATCACTACATGGCTTTTCTGCATCTTCTCCCATGAAATCTCATCTCTGGCCACTAGAAGCAGAAGAGAATGTCAAGAGACAAGCAGAGGACACGGTTCCTACTGCTTTGCCCCCTTCTTCGCCCAAAATCTAATAAAGATGATTAAATTACATGTCTTTTCCTCCCATTGAAATCACCGCACACTGCTCAAATATTAGAGCTCAGGAAATAAGGCACGACAACTTCCCTCGTGAAACTTAAGAAGGCAGAGCAGGGGTCTGGAGCGACAGGCCTGCAAGACTGGGCTGCTCTAATTAAGAAATCACCCCGCTGAGCAGAACCTAATCTAAATAAAATAGAAAAAGGAACTTAGTTCAAAACGCTGCCTTGCGCTCGCCCCCCTTCCCAGCAGCCCACCTCCCCCCCATAAGGAACCCATCCAAGTCACAGGGAGTTTTTCTCTTCTGCTCTTTCTTGGAGGGTGAGGTAGGCTCACACAGAGCCCTGTGTGTGCTTGGGGTGGCCAACTTCCAAAGGAAAAATACACCAGCCATGTATGGCAAAAGGCTGCTATTTTTTTTTTATTGGTGATTTTTTTTAAAATGATACTTGGCCTGCTGTTTGCTAAGGAGGGGGGAAAAAAAATCCTCTGATGATTACATTGTTGGTATGGCTGGTCAAAACTGGTTTGGGACAGAAAATTGGAGGTTAGACTACACTTCCCCTCCCCTGAAAAGTTTTTGCCTTTCATGGAAAAATGTTGCAAAAATGAATACTAAAACTAAAAAAGTAAAATTTTTCAATTATAGAATTTAAAACCAAAATATTTAAGCCAAAAATCGCAGCTGATTTGATCATTCACCATCTCTTCTCAGAGAATTTCCTTATGTTCCTGTTCACCCCGACAGACCAGGTTCCCCAGATGAAATAAATCCCCCATGAAGCAACATCCCCACTCCCGTGCACCAGTGCCGGGGACCGCTGTCCCACCAGCCCCCCAGCCTGGACCAGAGATTCAAACACCTACTACTCGTCCAGGTCTCCTCCAGCCCCATTCTCCTCTCCTCCCCATCACCCTGCTCCCCACGCACCCACGGTTTCTGTCCCCTCTCCAATCTGCAGTAGGTGTCCCACCACGCACTACAGCCGCTCGGTCCATCAGCTCCTCACATTCATGAATTTCACGAGCATGAATTTACCATGCGAATCGCTATTTAAAAGCTCAGGCACAGAAAGATTTATAGCGATAAACAGAGGAGCACAGACATTCCCATGTATGTTTTAAAAAAGCACTTACCTGCTTAAAAGGGAAAGTGCTGCTACTTGAAGGTTTCCTGGCCAGACCTGAAAAGTAAATCAAACAAACACTATTTGCATTTATTCATAATTCCCAGCAGATTGTTGTTCTAGGAGTTTTTTACTTTAGTGGAGTTAACCTGACTCTTGCCAGCAGAGGACCATGCTGGCATAAGATGTTCTCCTAAAGGTATCGGGGACAGGACAAGACCAGGACACCAAAACCAAACACCACAAGTCCATAGGGTGCAGGAAGGCACCAGCTGGATGACCATGTGGATTGAGAAACCTAAGCTAGAGGACATCTCCTTTCCTCCTCCGCGTGATGTGATGCAATGCTGTTAAGCATCATAGATTCACATACACACAAGGGCTCCCATTGCCAGCACGTCATTTAATCTCTGAAAGAACCAGAGCTGTGAAACGGAGAGGAGGGCAGAGCACTGTTCAGCTCACCCAAGCTGGTTCACCACCTGCAAGACCACATCTGTAGTGCCGCGTCCAGTCTTGGCCCCTTCTGTAGAAAACAGCCATGGACATACAGGCTTGAGTCCAGTAGAAGACACCGAGGTGGTGGAGAGCTTCGGAGAAGCTGAGAGACCTGGGTTTGACCAGCCTTAGAAAGGAAGGGGGCAAATCCTACTGCTGTCTTCAACTGCCAAATTCGAGGGTACAGAGAAGACAGAGCCAGGCTGCTCTTGCGGAGGACAAGAGGCACTGGTCACAAGCGGAGACACAGAGCATTAGGACAAATTGTTTTCACCCTCAGGGTGGTCAGACACTGGAACAAGGACCCAGAGAGGTTGTGGGATCTCCGTCCTTGGGGATATTCAGACCTCGAGTGGACAAGCCCCAGGCAACCCAATGTGGGTGGCCCTGCTCTGAGCGGGGTTGGACTGGAGACCTGCAGAGGTCCCTTCCAGCTGAAATTATCTGCAGTTCTGCATCTCTCTGCACCCACCCACCCTCCAGTGCTCCCAAGTGTCCTTCCAGCCTGCACTTGCTCCCAAGCCTCTGAAGGGGCGCAGCGTCTGCTCCCAGACCCTCCCAGACATATTAGTCTCATAATTTCTTTTCGAACAGTAAAACCATTTCTTCATAACTCAGCTAAAGCATTAACACTCCTGTTTCAGTTTCTTTTACGATAGCCTCGGGCTACTGCCAGCCAGGTTCCCCTCGCCACCCAACCCACTCCACAGCAACTCCCTCAATTCTCTCACAGTGCTGCCTGTTCTCCAATGGAAAAAAAAAATAAAATAAAAAAAAGTAAATAAATACACTACAGAAGAAGAACATTGGCGTTATCGGCCAACAGAAAATGGCAACAAGCCAGCACGAGTCCTCACGTCCGCACTGTGCCCACCCCACGCACCAGGCATGAGTCCCACCTGCTTCAGCCAGCAGGGCTGCTGGGGGTGCCACAAGGCTGATCAGAAGGACAGCAGGGCTCTTGGCTCCTTGTTACAGCGTTTGTGCCCATTCTTCATCCCTCAGGCTATAAAGTGGAAAAATAAGGACTGGAGTGGAGTTTGGTGGGTTTTCTCCTTTCCGTGGTCTCCCCCATTTTCCACAGGGCTTTGCACGAGTCCCACAGCTGCTCCTCTGACTCAGTTTCTTCCCTGGAAAACAGAAAAAGGTTGTTTTAACTTTATAGAGTGTTGTGAGAATGAAACCCACGCGCAAAGTATCGGGTGAGAGATGGCCACTGTTGTATAGAGGGAAAAACAAACTCCTGCCAACCTCTGCGCCCCGGTGGGGAGGCGTTATCACCCCCCCCATCCCGCAGCTGCTCCCCTGAGCACAAATGGAAGCTGCGTTATCCAGCGATACCGGCCTGAGGTTGCTTTACTGTTTCTCCTCGGTGTGATAAGCTAAGCAGTTGTGATGCATTGCACTCAGGAATTAGCACCAAACATATGATATTCCAGCCCTGAAGAGCTTATGGCCTGAGTAGATTTTAAGTATGGGAGTGTGATGACAGATGATTTCTCGGCTCAGTGCTGCACGCAGTACTTTATCAGATACGGTGTCAGAGGTGTCCTTTGCATCTGCTTCTCTTTTTTTAATAAAACCAAAAGGAGACTTTCCCCTAACATCTACCAATGCCAAACTCAAGAGAAATTGGGTTTTTGCTCCACCTCTGATTCATTCACCATTAATTTCTATTCACTTCAGTGCTCAGAACGTACCTTTGATACTTAGCCCAGCGCAGATGCAGTGCGACTGCCTGGGATGCTTCAATAACTGTCATTTCGTTGCTACCACGTCAGTGTTGATGCACTTGCCGCACCGACTCTGCCCTCCCTCCCTAGCTCACCATTACAGGGAGTGTTCATAATTAGCATCATTCTTGTTGAATAGATGGGAAACTGAGGCAGAGAGATACGTTTAGTAATTTGCCAAGGGCAAAAAGCATAAGCAGAAATGGAAAATGTTTCTTTTGAACCTGAGCTGCTGTTTAATCCCCAGGCAAGACTTTTCTAGGTGCCCGTAGTCACCCCACCATTCTGTTAATGAGGACACATTTCTAACAACTTTAACCTCACCCTATTTTGCAGAAAAAGATAACACAATAAAGTGCATCACTGAGAGGCATCATCACTGGGTAAATGCCAAGTAAACACATCAGAAGAAAAGGAAAAACAGTATTCAAAATCTGCAAGGAGATATTTAAAAATTCCCAATGTCCTGAACGTTCATTGCAACTTACCATCTTCTTAGGTAAAAACATATGCACAGCCCAAAATTACAATCACCATAAATTTTGTGCTTGATATTGCATAAAAGCTCGGCACTTGCACAGTGTATAGTACACTCTGCTGTGTACCTGCACATGGACAACACAGATCTCTATTTTCTCTTATTAATACAGTTACTATTTCACTCGTATCTTTTGCCAAACTGCTAAACTTCAAGAAATGAGTCAAACCCTTTAATAAAACAGAGCACACCAGAGAGGAAAGCTCAGGAAAGACAGGAAGGTGCCAGGGGACATTGAGCCACTGCCGTCCCTCCCCCTGCACCACTGCAGCTCCATTCCTCAGCCCTGCTGCAGGAGAAGACACAGTCAGAGAGGGGATCCTACCGCGACCTGCTCAGACCCTATACAGCTACACAGCCTCCTTCCCTTTGAACAAGCTGAACTCTCAGCAGCAAAACACTTGATTTACTTCCTATTTCAGGTTGGGGGAAGAAGGTGTGTCTTTGCATGGGCTGAATGTACCCTCCAGGAACAGCGGGAGGGCACGTACGCTGTATTTATATACATATACACATACATATAGGCATATACATACCTACACAGCTGAGGGTTCATCCAAAGTCATGCTCTTCATTTTTATTCTCTTCATCTGTGGTGGGGACCCCACGGCTCCTCTGCAGACCATGGACGTCCAGCCTCCACAGAATAACACGGTGCCACCACCTGGACCACATCCCTGCCGTGCTACAGAAACCCTCGTGCTCACGGCTGAATTCACAGCCCAGAGCAGGTGGCAGCGAGCTGGGCAGGTGCATGGCCAATACTCGCACGCTCCTCCGCAAGCAAGCACCCGTGCCGCCCACAGAGACCCACAGTGGCCCCCTGGCCCTCAGGTTGCCCGAAACCCCCCTTTCAGGACCAGCTTCCCCCCATCTCTGTCCTCGGCTTTGCTTTCTGCAATGCCGGGTCTTCCAGGAGGGCGGGCGGCCACCGAGCCGTGGCCCTGGCCTCGACCGCGCTGCAGCGGGGACGCACCGTGAGCCGGCTGCCACCGCCAGCGAGAAAGTGAGGCTGGAGCGTACTCCAATGTCATCTTTTATACCGCTTTGTTTATAAGCTGTCGGCCCATTTCAGGAGGCAGCGGCAGCGAGTGGGCACACTCAGGGAATGGAGAAGATGATGGGTTTTAGCAAGAGTCCAAGGACACCTTTTCTTAAGCTTCATTCATAGCGGCAGGCATGGTACAACAGCCCAGCAATTGTTCTCTCAAATGTCACCTTCCCATGGAGGCCACTGTGCTGACAAAAACCTCCCCTTACGGGCACGTGTGGGAGGGAGGACTCTCTTATTTTTCTAAGCATTATTTTTTTTAACCACACTATCCTGCAAATATCTCCAGAGAAACTCCATCATGCACAGACAAGGATTTTTTTTTTTTTCCCCTGTGAGCTCTTCCTTCCCCCGCCCCTTGCTTTTCTTTTCTCTCCTTCTCCCTCTCTCTTCCCTTCTTCTTGTGGCTGGAACAATTTGGCTCTGTTCACCCACATTCCTGCGGGCCCGCTCCTCGGGCTGCCCGCGCCGGGCTCCCTCCGTGCACGGGGACGCATAAGGTCTGCATTCAGGCAGGGGAGAGCAGGAAAGCAAATCTAGTGTACTCGGGGATTGTTGTGCCATCGACTTAGTACCTGCGCAGGGAAAACAAAGGCGCTTTAGAGAAGCGATTTTGGTGCCATGACCCTTCCCCCAGCCCGGAGGAACCCGAGAGATAACAAGGGCTGAAAGAAAAGGCACAAACATAATTAAAACTACCCAAGCAATTTCTAGAGATATTATAGATGATGATAGCCCAGAGGATAATAGTATTCCTGGTATTATTAACATCCACTGGCACGAAGGGACAAGCGGTTTGTTTGGGTTTTTTAAGCTCTTCAGCGTAATTATTTTGGAGGGGGAGGGAAAAGTTCCTTTTCTGAAGGGAAACATGGGTGAAGCCGGAGCCGGGAGCAGCACCGAGCCCACGGTGCTTCCTACGTGCAGAGCTGCGGCGATGGGACGGGCATCCCCGGGAACACAGCCACCCGGTCCCCTTCCTCCAGACCGCTCCGACCCACGGGCTGGGTGTGCTCCGGAGGCACCCAGGCTCCCCTGTGCCAGCTCGGGAGTTCAAACCCATCCGGCACAGCTCGGCTCTCCGTCCCGTGAGCACGTTGAGTGAAAAGCACGGTTAATTCCTCTGCTGCGGCTGGTTTCTTCTTGCCTGCGGTGTCGTGCCTGCTGACGCAACCCCGGACAGGGCAGGGTGAAGTTGAACAAAGCTAAACAGGTGCAAGGGATTAACGTCCCGGACGATCCTTTTGTTCACATGAAACAATTTCAGGCTCTCGGCTAATGAAGTCCAGAACCGGGCTATTCATCTCTCTGCCCATAACAACGCCCTCTTAATCAAGCCCATTTATTCCCAAAGCCAGGCTTGCGACATGAGGAAGCAGCCCCTCCATCCCCGCCGCAGGATGGGATGTCGCCGAGTGCCACGTCACGGTGGCCGGGCAGATGCCAGCCCTCTCCTTCCCTCGCCTTCAGCCACGTTGCCAGCCCTGCTCCCACCAGTATCACGGGCACGTTCTATAGGGTTTAACTATTCACCTAAAGAAATACTATCAGTTCCTTGGGGAAAGGGCCCGTCCAGCATTTCTGGCCCATCGTACACGCTCAAGCACGCCAGGACCACATGCCATGACCAAACAGACCTCAGCTCTCACAAGCCGGGAGCTGGACTCTGATCCTTACGGGTCCCTTCCAGCTTGAGATATTCTATGATTCTTATCTGGGGGGTCTCCTCCGTCAGTGCTGTCAATACTCCACATCACTTTGAGTCTGGATTTGTCGGTCTCGCGGTGCAGAGCAGCAGGCTGGGGAACCAGGTGGGAAAAGCACCAGCGAGATCAAGCAGAAAAGTCTCCCCAGGCTGGGCCAAATGGGTCGTTTCAGCAGGGTGGCTCAAAGCCAAACAACCAAAACTGCCTGGTCAAGGCAAGAAAATGGTGTCAGGAGCACCACAAAAGTGGAATTTTCCTGAGAAATCACAGAGATGTTTGCAAAGGGTTTTTCACCCTGGTCTGTTGCTAGATAGAGCCAAATTCCATCCTATTCCCATTGCATAATATAATTAATAGTAATACAAGCTCTGCCATTATGCAAGAAAACTGGGGGCACTTTCTGTTCCAGTTTCATCTCGCCTCAATCACTGTTTTCTTGCATCGGAGTTAACACTGTTTCCTCGTTCTGCACGCAGTGTAACTTCATTAAGCAAAAGCATAAAGCCTGTGTTATTTATTTATTCCACAAGATAAAATCAGGATATTACTCATTGTGACAACATGGGTTAATTTTCAGTGAAGCCTCTCTTGGCAAACTTTTAATACAATGAATAACACCCCTATCAGATCCAAGATAAAAGGCTGTCATATCGTAACCTCATTTCAGTCCTTGGCCCAGTAATGCTACTCTTCAAGCTGCTGTAATTACGTTTCACTGATTTTTTTTTCTTAACTGTTACTCATAAAACCCACAGCATAAAATTGAATTAGTTCAATGTTATTTAGCATGAGCTTTGTCCAAAGCCAGAGCCCATGTCAGGCAGGGAATGGCTATGTAAACTCCACTTCCAATGCACCTCTCTGCTGCTCCTTGAGTTTGAAGTTAGGTGGACAGCAACTGGGGTGAGTGGGGTAAATATTGTCACCCACCCCCTTCTAAATATTGTCACCCAGCCTGCACGGGAGGGTGCAAGCAGAGCTGGGGGCAGCCCTTGGCCATCTGAGCCCCCAGATCTGCACCAGGAGCGGGTACCTCAACGCTCCCCTTCTACAGATGGGAGAAAAATGGGGGAACAAATCTTACAGCTGTTAATCTGAGCCATTTCTGGTAAAAGCAAAAGAGAAAGAAGATATTACAGTTGGAGGGGGGCAGAATATGAGATAGTCACAAATTAGAGTTACCATTTTGACCCACTCCAGCTGAAGTCTGGTTGCAATGCCAGACCCCAAAGATGAGCCTCTCCTCCCACGAGAGGCTGCTTTAGTCCCAGCAGAGCCCAACGCTGCTTCTGGGGCAGACGCAAGCAGTATGGGCAATGCAGTTCACAGTTTCTGACAGGCTGGATCAGCCTCACTGACCTCAGATCACTTCTCTCAGCTTTATATTCTACCAGTGTAAGCGAGTAGAGAAATGGCTGCACGATTCGAGGGCAACAGGGTTATTTTAAAATTAGAAGAGGCTTCGAATAAGCTATTCTGTGAACCTATTTTGCAAGTTTACCTTTCCCTTTTTGAATATCTAGGACAGCAGTGCAGCAAAAATCTATGAAAGAGATGGCACGAAGCATGCTATTAAACCAGGGAAGCCTTCGCGAGGTGTCAGAGCCATGATAAGTCCTGTTTAAACTTTACCCAGAGCTAAACACCAAGTGTCAACATGAGCCGCTGCCCGAGCTCTCTGATCAGGCCAGGCAAACATCCAATCAGAAGTATAAATCAAAGCCGAGACACATCCAAGTGAGACTGGAGTGTTTAACTCTACAATTCCCATCTGACCAGGACTTTCCCAGCAGGTTACCCACAGCCAGGTCTCTCCTCAGACATTTATTTATACAAGAAACCTGTCTGTATGCATTATTTTTGTATTTATTTTCCCCTGGTAGGCACAGACACAAAGCAAATGCTCCGCAGGGTACAGGGTGTACCAGCCCTGCAGCATCCGCAGGGACTGCTGGTAGATGTTGTATTTGCTTTTCTTCCCGCCCCATCTCCCCACCACCAACCCCACTTGCCCCAGGAATTGGCTCCTGTCAGCCAGCCCAAAATTGCAAATAACAGGAGGAAAAAAACCATGCTCCTGATCTCATCAAGTGGGAAACGAGAGGGAGGGTCACACGTTAGCTTGGGGGTCATCGGGCTCCCTCCACATCACCCTTCCTCCCCCTAAATCAAGGATTATATTCCCCACGTGAAGGGGCACAGCAAGGGGGTGTTCTCCTTTCAGGAATTCATTAAAAAACCCCAAATGCCACTTTCTTAAACCCCCATCACAGCCCACTGTTACCTACAAGACCAGACGTCTACTGCCAAGGATGACACGACATCCTGGCTGCCAGCAACACATGCCTTTGGGAGCTGTTGGCCGCAGCAGACACCATCCGTTTGCTTCCCGGAGTGGATTTTGCAGTTTTCCCTGCCTGTCCTGGCACTGGGAGGAGAGGGGGGACCCGCTCCCACAGCCACCCACACCGTCACCCCGCAGCCCCCGACCCCGCTGCCCTGCTCCGGCGCACGCCTGTGTGTCAGCATCCCTATACCTTAAGTCGCAAGTGTATTTCGGGCTGGCAGTCTGTCCGCTGAGCTAACTAAGCTTCAGATTAGGCCTTCAAGTGATGTAACTCATAATTAAAAACCCATGTCAATATTCTTGAGAAATTCTTTTTTTCTTTTCCAGATTGGGCAAAAGAAAGGTTAAAAAACACCATCTGTCATGGTAATCTTTTTTCATATTTCTCTGTCCTTTCCTTCTTTAAAGGGAAGCGGGGATGGGAGAATGTTCATTTGAAGCTTGCAACATGTTTTATTAATTGATGGCAAATAATCCTAAGATAAAGCGCACAATAAAATTTTTAATGAGAACATATGGTGGGGAAAATTGATAGGACTGAGCCTTTGAAGATTTCCTTGTGAGCACAGTTACAAGAGAAGCAGGCGAAGACTTGCACAGGGGAGCCCGAATGCTCCTCAAAGGGAGGCCAAGGCAAGGGGCAGGTGGGGGGTCGCTGCCATCGCCAGCCAGGCACCAGGGGCTCCAGCTAGTCATGATCCCCGACGCAGTGCCCCAAAGCCCGAGGGTTCACAGCCTGTCTAAACACAAAAGTGACAGAGCACCCTAAATCCACCTGTGACTTTGATCCACACCAGGTGCCCTGGTGCCACCAGCCCCAGGGATGCTCCTCGGCACCAACTGGTTAGGAACGGGCTTAAGCTAAACTGAAAGAAGCTTCTTGTAAAGAGCAAGTGGCTCAGGAGTTTATGCCCACTTGGCTGCTTTAATTAAGCAAGACTGAGTTTGCACATGGATGCAGGCTTTATTTGGTTTGCTGTAAAGCTAAAACTCCATCCTGGAATAACTTTGGTAAAATCTGGAGGGTGAAAATTTGTGTTTTCACATTGTTTCCTGCTAACCCCCATGCCAACCACCTTGTGCTCCTCCATAAGCTGTTCTCAGCAAAGCCACGCTGCACGGAGATGATGCAACGGGGACGTGGGACACCCGAACCGTGCCCTGTGCCCGCTGCCCTGCACAGCATCCCCTGCCCCTCCTCGCTTCCCTCGCTGCAAAACTGCCATTAAACAGCAGCCACTTCAGGCTCCGTCCTAAGAAAGGCAGCAAAGCCCAAGCCAAAGGGAAATGCCCAAAAGAACACCAGGAGCTGTCTACCATGAAGTGTTTTTTCTTAATAGTGTAATTCATTTATTTTAGATTTATTAGCAGCGCCCAGCTGGGCTGCAGACACATTCACAAAAAACAGGGAACGCGACGGGGGGGACGGTACTTAACGCAACATCTCTGACAAAAATAAATAAATAAAATTACCTCCCAAGAGCAACCCGATCCCCAAGCAGCCGTACCCACATTAAATACAGGATTCTTCCAGGGACAAAGTGACTTAGGAGCGCAGGCCCCAGCTGATTTTTAGAGGACTTGTGCTCACTTCAACATCTCCAAAGATCCCATTCTAATACACGTCCATAAACAGTTACACCCTCCAAACCAAACACACCCTGGCCCTTAATCCACCACTCCCAGAGGAGCCTGAGAAAACAGCCAAGTCTTGCAGGGTACGATGAGAATTAGCTCGTGTAGCCAAGTGCTCCCCACCATCCACCGGCACATTCCGGTGCTCATGAACCAGTTCTACGTCAACGAAGCCTGACCCCTGCCCCGGCAGTGTCTGTCTGCTGGGGATAATACTTTCAAAATACACGAGATTCACTGCACATGTTTGCAGAAGGAATTTCACCTTGTACCCCACAGCAAGACACAGCTCTGGGTGAATCAACACATTTAGCAACCCCTGGAGCCCCATCACGGGGTGTGGATGCACAAACAGCCCTGGGGATCCGGGCTCAGGCTGGTGCTGCAGGGCTGGAGGCTATGCAACCCAGGAGCCTCAAGCATGAAGCGTCCCCAAACTTTATCGAACAGTCATTTTAAAATATAATTAAATTCCTCATTAAATGTAAATAAAGAAATAAAGAAATGAAAAGGGTGTCCGGCTTTCACATCATTCATGTTCGCTCAGGGAAATGGCTCCGCTGAAACTTAGCTTTCAGGTAGGAAAAGTCAAGATTCACGTGGTTCCAGGAGCGGGAGCTTTAAGGATAATATCATCAGTGTGGAGAGCCCGGTGCTTTTCCAGCCTGTCAATATTTCTTGGCCCCATTCGATTCAGTCATGAGACCCGGCCAGGGCATCTCAGGTCAGGAGCTGGAAGTGCCAATTTGCATCTGTAACCTATTAACCACAGGCAGATAGGGATATTGAAAGAATGTTGGTTTAAAAACATATAGCCCCAAAATAAGATGCCTCACACCTGGACGTCACAGCTTTTCGCCATTCATTAGGGATTCCTGCCTAATACTTCTGAGACCTTGATGAGACGGACAAACAGTTCTGGACGAGGAACACACCATAGGCTTATAAATAAATATATTTTTCAGTAGCACATGATAAAGGGTGCTTCCATTTCCAAGCAACCAGCCCTATAGCCCTTCAGGGGGATGGTGAAAACCAAATCTTTTGAAGGTATGACCGCAAAATAGCCACCAGCCGCACCTGCCCTGGGTGCTTCTGCAAGCTCCTGCCCTGGGCAGCACGGGAGGACCCCCAGCTTCCCGGCTCCGGCTGATCCCGGTGCCTCGAGCCAGCAGGATTCCTCTCATTCTTCACGTGGACTTTCACCGCTCAAACCAAACACGGGAGCAGAGCTGCTGGGCAGTGTGGGCAGGCGGTGGTGGTGCCCGGGGGAGGACGCAGGCTTGGCCAACCCTGCCGACTTTCCCACGCTTTCTGTGATCCCTTTTTTTTGGTGCTGTGACAAGAGATGTCAAGGGCTTTCTAACGGTGCTAAAGGTGCCTCTCTGGCCTTGTCGGGTAGCACTGGGGAGGCTTTGCCTTCCTACAGGGGGTCCCTCCTCGACGTGGCAGCCAGACCCCGGGCAGCTCTGGGACCCAACACATGGGACGCCTTGGTGCCGTCCTCAGCAGCAAAATACTCCAAAAGAGCCCCAGAGCCAGTACACCCCCACCCCCCATATCATCCAACCCACTGGCGCCAACTCCTGCAAAACAGCCCCAGGGACAGAGAAAATGTCCCCCAAAAAGGAGGGGGTGAGCAGCAGTAATAGGAGGGGAAAGAGCCGGGGACACGGCAGTACGGCCCCAGGGAGGAGCACCTGCAAAGTGCCCAAATACCTGCACTGACACCTGCTTTAGGGAAAGAGTTTTGGAGAGGCCAGGACTGCTATCAGTTTGTTTAACACAACATCCTGGGAGCAGCAGAGATACCTCCCTGAGCCACCAGCTGCCGCAACTGGCCCTTCATCGCACCCCATCCTCCTCCTCCCCTGCACACACAGCCTCCTCCCATGGCTGTGCTCCCTCTCCCTGCTCATTGCGAGCAGGGTTTCCAGCTTTCTGTGGCAGGCTTTGAAGAAAAAGCTGTTTTGTCATTTCGCAAGTCAAAACTAAACGCCTGGCAGTGGCAGGAGGAAGGTGAAGGTTTAAAGGGAGGGCACTTCTTGGAGGTACAGAGGGTTATTTGCTTGGAGAGACGTATGCCCACCGCTGCCCTTCCTCCCTGCCAGTTCCCCGCTGTTTACCGAAAGGCACAGACCGACCCGTACACACACAATATTCACCGTTGTTCATGCACCTACTTCCAATAGCCTGCTCTTTATCCCTGCCAGTTAAAGCCCTGGGACGCAAGCAGGATAGGGAGGATAGAAAGAAAAGTATTTCCTATTGCAGGTCCTAAAATTAAGATACACAGAAAACAAAGGCAAAACAAAGAAGATAAGAAACTCTGTAAAAATATTTGCAATTTATCTTAAAGCACTACTGGAGCAAAAGGCAATCAGTAGTGAACTGAGGTCTTGCCTATAGCTCTTGAAAACAGGCTAGTTCCATTAACACAGTAAAAGCACCATCCAAGTGTGCGTATATATATATTTTTTTTTTACATAGATATATATAATTTTTCCCACAGAACTTTGGACTAAGTGGAAAGTTGGGCCAGGAATCCTCTGAGAAGAGAACAGGATTTCCCAGGAGATTTCCATCACTTCCTCCCTACGCTCAGGCCGGAAACCTGCTGCTGTGAGAATTGTCCTTCTCTGGGTATTTTGGCCCATCCTCTTCCAGTGCCGAACAACCCAGGGCCAAACTGATGGGAAACATCAGATCACCTCTGGTTTTTTAATTTAAAAAGAAATTATGTAAATATTGTTTATAATTTGGATAAAAGTTCATACTTGAGAAGCCATTTTCAGACTGGGACTCTGTGATCAGACACAGGCGATAAAGCTGTCGGAGCCCGAGGTTGCTCCAGAACAACGCTGCTTTGCAGTGGGACCCGCAAGCTGAAATGTCAAGACACGAATGCAACCCAGACCGGGCACCGTTTGGAAAATGGGACTTCAGCTACTCGGAGCACGACTTGCTCAATAGCAAGGCATCCACCTTTGACATAAAAATACTTTGTTGAAGGGAGAAAAAGTAGGATCAGCAGGATACAGGTTTTCATGGAAAACCTTTTCTTCACTCCCCAGGACCTGGAGGTCAGGCCTTTCCACCCTCAGTGCAGTCTTTGGGACAGACATTCTATATAAAATGGAACTTCTTTACTAAAAAAAAAAATAAATTCCTTGTTTTTTAAGTTGGGCTAAAGATACTCTTCCTTGTTGGCTGGCATATCAAAGAAAAAATCATAAATCTTACCTAATTTTACGGAAGTGGGGCTTTGTAAAGAAAATGGTAATGCAACATGCAGCCCTGTCATATTTGGTTACTGTCCCCATCAGTAGCCTGTCCGAAGGGAGCCCCAGGAGGCCAACAATTCGCCCTATGCCAAAGAAAAATTAATTTGTGACTTTAGAACTTCAGGCAGACTAGGAAATACGACAGATTTAATTTTTTGCAGACCTACAATAACGAACCACTTTCTTTTCACAGTCACAGACAAAAACCTGCAGAAAATGCTTTGCCCATCTGCTCCTTCCCCACAGAGCAATGCAGTATCTGTAACTCTTTTTTTCTGTCCCGAGACTAGATGGCAGGTCCATGGGAATCTCATTGCGTCGTTATGTGCGTGAAGCAGTACGTGCAGTGGCACCAAAAAATTCCTGTTTCTGAAGAGACAGAGAATAAAGATTCCTGGCATTTCTGAACACCCTCAATCAAAGCAGCTTCAAGTCTCACAAGAAGTTGCTTTTCTCTTGTGATTTCCTGAGGCCTCTTCCAAACCGAACTGGAAAAATAATAAACACAACGATCTTTGCAAAGAGAAGCTGATCTCACCCTGCCGAAGATGCATTGTCTGGCAGATGACAGACGCGGGAGCAGAGGTTTAACCTGAATCTCCCACCATTTCTGCCGCAGCGGGTTAGCTGCGTGTCTCAAGTTTAGGTACCGCCTAAAAGCAAACCGAGAACAAGGCGTTTGGATATCCCTCACTTCCAAACATCCAGCACTACTACATAAATAAAACCCACCAAAACTGTCCAACCTTGCCCCATGATTGGGGTCTCCCCAGATATGGTGTTTCTTTCTACCACTGTTTTTGCCCTAATTAGCACCAAATGCCAAACGCTTCTTTACAGTAGCTTTTCGGGACCACACCGCTCCCAGACAGGCACCAAATTCAGCCACACGGTCCCATCGCCACCCAACGCACACCTGGGGATGTGCTCTGTATAAGTCCTTCCAATTAAGAAAATACAAATTTTCGGGCAAAAACCTAAGGAAGGATCTCAGGAGCTGGACTGGGGCTTTTTCTGACTTCAAAACCTGAAGGTCTCACCTTTGTGAGGAAACAGCAATGCCCACGCCCAGCTCAGCACACAAAACCAGCCCTGTGCACTCAGCAGCCGTAACTCACCCGTGTTTCGGACAGTAATTAGCTCCGTGTGTGTCCCCCCCACCCCTGCCCACGCTCAAGGAGGTCTCAGGTCGGCGGGAAGGAGGTGGGAAGGGAAAGGAGGGGTGTTTAGAGTGAATTTCAGATTTTCGCATCCCCTCTCCAGATGTGCCGGGTAAGCAGCCGGGAGTGGAATCTGACTCCAGAGGAAAGGATTTAAGACATGGTTTAGCAGTTTACCTCCAACGTTTGTCCTGAATTTTTTACGGAGCGGTTCGAAGTCAAGCTGAGAAGTTTCTCAAGCCCTTGTCCAAGCCGGCGGGGCCACCGCACTGGTGCCAACCCTCGCCCCGTACCTCCCCGCAGATTCTAGGAACTTCACCCGAGCAAAGGAGGAATTTTTCTGCAACCTCCCTACCTCGCCCTGTGCTTTTTGGCCGGGGCTGCGTAATACCGTTTGGCCTGTCCTGGCAGCCAAGTGCCAAGGTATATATGTATGTACCGATCAAAATGAATGGAGCTGCTGAATTAAGTGTTGGAGCAAAACCCCGCAGGACAATAAAATCCATTGATGGTGGAGCAGAGTCCAAGTCTCCGTTGCTCCGAGCCAGAGCTCCCACAGCAGAGCCCTCTTGGTCTGAGCCATCTCTGCTGTGGGATGGTCACCAGCCTCCCAGCTGGATTCCTCCTGGGGAAAAGCCACTTCTCCCTGGAAAAATGATGGGCAGACCTCTGCTGCCAGCAAAATGTGGGTTTAAGTCTTCTTTCGGGGTACCTACCACCTAGCTTGTAGCCCTCTGAAGGGCTGCCCAAACCCACGCTCGTTGGAAGAGGGAGTCCACACACAGACAATGTCCTCCCCATCACTCAGCCCACATAAATTGAGACTAGGCATGGTTGAGCATGCATTGGTGTAAGCCAGGTCCAGCACATGCCCTGGAAGCCTGCGTGACTCGAGGCAACGGTGGCTGCATGCGCCTTTGCTTTCCAACGCTTTCCTTTTGCCATGCGAAGCAAAGAGTGAAAGCAGCTTCCAGCTGCCATGCTGAGTTTGGGAGGGAGAAATCTCACTGCGGCTCATACATGGAGCAAATTCAATACGGACAGCCATTGACAAGGGATAAATATTTTCAAAAAACCCTAGGATGTCATTTTTACAGTTGCTCTCTGGCTCTTTTCTGACCATAACCACACTTTAAACACTAGTTTATGATGCAAACAGCCAGCAACCTACTGCTGGAAGCTTGTGGAATGAACTACCCACTTTGCAGAGATAGCAAAGGCCCAGGTAGACATGGGCAAGCCAGCTCGCTTGAAGGCTGAGCCAGGACAAGACGACTTGCTTGGCTCTGGGATGCAAACCACAGCTCCGAGCCATTGATGCTGGCCATCTGCATGTGAAAAAGCAAACATATAAATAAAAATTACTGTGAATGGCAGAAAACGATGCTGGAGAAAGTTCCCACTGGCTTGGCTTCTCCCTGGAAGCAGAGCTGCACCACAGCCAACGCTCGGCCAGAGCCAGCCTGCAATCGCTCGCCCACCTCCGCGCCCAGGCGTGCAGGCTGGGCTGCAAACCCTCTCCCACCCACGCTTGTTGGAACAAGGGAGAAGCTGTACGCTTGCAGCTTTGAAAAATTATTAATAAAAATGCCAATCGGTTGGTCAGAGGTTTTCTGGTAGTTTTTTTTTTTTAATTTGGTTTTGAATGACACAAACTCTTCTGTATTGCAAAAACCCATCCACCGCCGGTCGGTTTTGCAAACGGCGGAGTTCGCTTTCTGCAGAGACTGCTCCGTGGTCTGCCTGGGTTTGGGGCGAGGATGGAGGTGAGAGCACTCTCTGGGATGGACCTGCTTGCGCGGCCCCAAGAGCTCGTTTTGGCTCTCTCCCACAGTAGCGTGTTTCTGCCGTTGAAGTCGGGGGAGATTCGCGCTCGATGGCCGCACCATTGCCACCAGACCGTTTCCTGAGGGCTCCTGGCAGTGACACCCCAGCACACCCAGGGAGTCCAGGGCACAGCAAACAGGCCGCAGCAGATTCTGCGACGTGTTCCCCCTTCGCGCACGGCCGCCCTCCAGCAGCTCTTGAACACGTAACACCCTCTCTCTGTTTGCTGGATCGCAAAAAAACAACATAAGCCACGAAGGGTGCTGGATACCCAACCCAAAAGCTGCCACGCAAAAACCATGCAACCTCAGCCTCTCGTATTTTTAATTCTTTTTCTAAAGCACAGTTGTGCAGCTTCCCTCTGTGTGTCCTTGGATCTGTCCGTCTGGTAACTTCAAAAGTTATTCAGATAAACCAACCACCCTTTGGCCAGTGTCACGCCTCTTTGGGAAAGGACGGGGCTCCTAAAGGATGGAGCTGTGTGGCAGACGATGGTCAGGGAGAGGAAGGGAGCCCTGTGGATGTGGTGACTGAGAAAGGACTGTCCTGCGGACACACGTCACATAGATTCATTGGACATAAGAGAATTTACGCAGAGAAAGCCCCAGTAACGGGAAAAGCTTTCACCCGTCCGCCTTGCTAACAGAAGAGGAGCTTCTCCCACCTCCACCCCACCTTTGGAACCAGATTTATAGAATGGGAGCTATTTATTTGCAGATGTGCAATAGCTGCACAGCAGCACGGGAGCACGGTCTCGTGCTGCACCCAGCACTCAGCTCTTCCGAAAAGCCCAGCTCTAACCTCTTACACTTGCTGTTGACCGCAGCCTGTGCCGATGCCGCTGCGAAGCCTGGGACTCTCCAGCAGGCAAAGCATGCAGAAATGGCCATAAAGACCAACATGGTCACATTGTGCCGTTCACACAGACTCACCAGCCCCTATGCTTTTCTTCACCATAGCAAACCCCGCCACTGCAAGCAAATCCTACCGATCACTCTGCAGTTACCGGCAGATCTCATTAACGCAATTCACTCTCCTGAAGATCATAAGGAATAAAAAAAAAAAAAAAAAAAAAAAGAGGCACAGGTGGCACACCCTTAAATAGAGAGGTTTTCATAATGGTTAAACATTGGCCTGGAGCCAGACCGCAGCTCTGAAAGCTCAGGGGCAGGAGGAAGGGACTTAGGATCTGAACTCCAAATTTCACAACTGGTCTCGTGCATACATAGGGACTAGCCCAAACCCCCACATTCAGGAGGCTGAAGTCAGATCTCGATCTGAATTTGGTGGCTTGGGCCAGTTTCAAGAATCACAAATTACCTCTACTTATTATTATTAATAATAATAAAGTGTTATTTTATGCAGGAGCTTTGAGGTTCATTGTGATATGCAGAGAAGCGGTTAGACTAGGGGCGAAACACGCATCTGGCAGGAGCAGGTGGGATTTGCATTGTCTCCAGCGGCTCCCAGCACCGGGGCCGAACTCTGCCTGAACTCCGTGATGGGAACGTGCCACGTGCAGGTCTCAGGCCACCTGAGCTCTGTGCCAGCCCCTGGCCCAAGACTGCAGGTATTCACCTCAAATCCCCCCTCCCAGCTGCACAAAAGCAGCAGCTCAACCTCGACACCTTCACCACGAGCACCACTGGCTGGGCTCGTCCCCTGCGTGGCCACAAGCCCAAGGCTGGCGCTTGACCTTCTGCCAGAGAAGAAATTTCACCAGCCAGAAGCTGGGCAAGGTCAGACACCAAATCAGTTCAGCACAACCCACGCTAGCTCAAGTCTGCATGTGGTAATTTTGTTGGCCTTTGGGGAAAAACTTTGTGAATATGGTTGTCTAGATCTTCTTCTTGTATCACCCTGGTTTGGGAGTTTGTCTAGTAGCAGAAGAACCAAAATTGCGAAATAAAGATGTTGCTTCAACCTACAAAAGGAGGGAGGGCTGGAGGCTAGCGAAGACACACTGGGGCATCTCTTTCCAACCTGACTTCCAACAGATTTCCAAGAGCTCAGCCTAAGCCACTGAACGTTTTCAGACCGAGCCAAACCAAGCCAGAAAAGCCCTCGGTGTTCCCTACAAAAGCACCCAGTCAAGCAGCATTTCTGCCGATCCCAACCGCTCCACCGGCTCCCACCAGCTCAGAACCTGGCCCCAACCCCTCAGTGGACAGTTTTGCTTCCCCTTGTGCTTCCGCGCAATGCAAAGCCTCCTCCGTGATCTTCGGCATGCACAGCCAGGTCAGCGTTGTCAGACTGGCCGCCTTCAGGCTAAGACCACTGGAATGGCTGATCATGTTCCTCAATCACATTTGCAAAGGAACGCTCATTTCCCCCGGCCAGCCGAGCGCAGGCACTTTGTCCCTTTAAATCCCTGTCTTCGGCCAACGATACCAAACACCAAGAGCAGCCCTCGCTGCAGCCGCTCAACGTCATCAGATTCAAGGAGTGGATAATTAATATTGAAAGGTGTGATTGCAGCCAAGCAGGCTGGCTAATCAGCTACTGATTTTGCTCTAATGTCCTAGATCATTTAGAAATACAATCTGGAGGTGGTGGGAGGGACAGGGGAGCACTAACTGGCATTACTGTGGAAATGCAGTATCCCTTACCGCGTCTAAACACCGCACAATTATGGCATGACTCAGTTACTTCATTCATCAGGCCAAAGCCAAGTTCCCAAGCTAAGGAACTTGGATGTATTTTTTCCTCCGGCCTTTTTCTGTGCCGGGTCTAACGTGGCTCTGCAATGCTGCGATCCTCTCCAGGGTACTGCATTAGTGGTTGGATCAAGGTAAAAAAGACTTCTGGGTCAGTTTGGTACCTCTGCCTCCCTTAAAACTATAAAACACAAATACCCATTTTCCGTTCCTACCCTGCTATACCACAGACCCATCCCACCTGCACGAACACAGCCAGACTGAGGCTGTTCAACTGATGCAGCTCTAAGCTCAAGTAAAGAAAAGGAAGGTGCACTACGGTCTGGAGACTTCTTTATCACAGATTGCTGACTGTGGATTTTGTAAAGCCATTAAAGCGATGGATTGCTGTCGCTATTTTATGTCCAGATATTGCACAACAGTTTCTTTAAAATTCTTTAAAAACAAACCAAGCCCCATGCTTCATGTATAGGGTATTTTATAAGTGCACAATCTTGTAGATGGGCTATGTTAAGAGTCAGGGTCCTGTTTTGATGAGTTGGAGACCACAAGGAACCAACCTCTTGGTTGATTTGGCCACAGGGAACTATCAATGGCTCAGACCCCCAAGGTCTCAAGAGCTGGGACCTCGGCAGAGTAGCTGCTCTCAAGAATGACTTACTACACAGCTGAAATGAACCACCGCATCCCTCCATCACTCCAGTCTTCCTTGTCCCTAACAACGTCTTTCCACTAAACAAGCCACGCCATGGCACAGCAAGGGCACAGTCACTTAGCAAAGCACCGCAGATCTCCCTGGCCAAGCACTCTGTTTGCATGCCAGAAAAATACAGCGGAAAGCTGATGCTGAGCTGAGAATTCCTTCCTCTCGTTTCTGCAGACCTGTGAGCCCATCACCAGGCATGGTGTGCCGGGACAGAAAACGCTCCCCAAGCCACAGCCACAGGGTGTTGTCCCACCTTGTGCAAAGGAATTAGAAACCAGGTTCTTACACTACAAACAACAATGCTTTCCTTCTAGATTTCAGCAGATCGTTGCTTTCCCTCCCCTTTTTAATTAATTTAAACAATCCCTCTGCAAAAATGTTCCCATTTTCCAACCTGTGAGGGTTTCCACACCTTCCCCCTCCTGCTGTCGGAGGGAAGGGCAGTCCTGGGATGTCAGCGCGATGAGAAAGCACACAGACCTGCCCTCTCACCTGCCCTCTCCACATGGGAATCATCTCCAGCGAGCCTACATCCTGTGTGACGGCTGTTTGTTTTGGATGCAAAGCCTGGTGCGTCGGGTTAGATGTTAGTCAAACTGACCTTTCCTGTTTTCTGAGTCAATGGTCTTAGACCAGGCAAGTCAGGCACAAGATGTTGAAAATTAATCAGCATCTGGGGCTGACAGGGGACTGCTTGATTGGAGAAATGGCATGTGGTGGGAGCAAACAGCCTCATTTTCTCAGCTAAAGCGAGGACCCCTAATGCTCTGCTAAAAAGCCTTTCTGGGGCCACGCGGAGCTGCTGCAGAAGAAAGTTCCCATAAAGCACCGAGCAGTCACAGCCCCACCACGGCGTCAGCTGAAAGCACTCAGCATCCTGCAAGGTCAAACTCCAAGTGCTGATTGCCGTACAAGGCTAATCCCGCTGATTGCCAGGACTCAGCCTGCACCGGCGGGCAGAACCGATTCCCCTGCGAGGGCTCCGACTGAGGGTGGCAGCACCAGGCAGGGAGGTAAAGGGTCGCACTAGCTTCGTTAGCCCGATCCACCAGATTCCCCTGAAACAGTCCAGTAATTTCTGATATTTGCCTTAAGAGCCTCATCCAGCCAGAGGGGTCTCCTCTCACACAGGGGCATGTTCCACAGCCAGCCCAGACGTTGGCTTTTTCTTTCACAAATGCTGCAAGACCTGTAAGACTGGATTTGATTTTCTTCAGGGGATTTTTTTTTTTTCCCCTATCCCAAAATATATCGCTCCTACCCCAGTAATACAGAAAAAAAATGTGGGTGTTTTCTGTGTAGTTTCAGGTATTTTAGAGACCTCAGATTTGTCACCTTCCCAGGGACTGTCTCAGAGAAATAGACCTCTTGGAAATGATTCGGCGTGGGCATCCAACCTGGACTGTTACACCCCGGAAGATTTAGGATCTGGTTCTGGACCTGAAAATCAGTCTTTGAGCCAACTTGGGATAAAGTATACAGTGATGGACAAGCAAATAACTAAACAAAAACCCACGAGGAGCTGTACGGACAGCCTGCCTGCGCAGGGATTGTCATCAGCATTTGTGGATTCTCTGAGGTCTAGTATAGGCGAAGCTCGTGTTGCTGTTCTTTTTCTCAGCAGTGTTTTGATGTATGTTCACAAATTACCAAAAAAACCAAATCTCTTCAACATCCTCTTTTTCAAAACTGGCTGAAATTGGAGCAGGAGTTCGAAAGGAGGACGCAGGGCACTGATGAAGGAGGAGACACACACATATACATACATGTACTCTGTTTGGTTTGAGTTTAGGCACACGAAAGGGACACTAAGACGCCTCACTAACAGGAGACTGAAGAAAAAAAAAGAAAAAAGGCAACTAAAGAGCAAACATTCCCTACTGCCAGGCCCTGGGGCCCGTGGCACGAGGATGGTCCCATCCCAGGACTGGCAGAACAGCGCTGTCCTGGGCAGAGCTGATCCAAAATCCTCCTTTGTTTCTCAGCTTGGCTCTTCGAGTTTTCTTTGCTTTTTTTTTTCCCCCTTTTTCCTTTGTTTTCTTTTTTCTTTTTCTTCTTTCTTTTTTTTTTTTGTAAAGCAACAATACCTCCTTTCAGGCACTGCCAAAGTCCTACTCAAGCCCACTCAGATAAGAGCTGGCAGGAAAGGTAACTGCCATCAATATTTTGGTGAATGTTAACTACCTGAGGACAGACTGGGTGGGGGATCACAACAGTCAGTTGCAAGCACCTGGGCTATGTTTAAAAACACCACATTAAAAGTCATCTCCCTCCCCGGATCCCCCTGAATTCCCAGTAAAGTCTCTCCAGCATAAGTGGCTGTAAAAGACAGCGCTTAGCCAGTCGGGACTAAGTCGACAATCATGCTCCACACGAAGGTACGTTTTCACGATGCTTCTTTTGCGGCCGTTTCATTTACTCCACTAAAATATTATTCTTCAGCCAGAGTTTATTTTGGATAAGTGCGGCAAATAGAATTTGTAGCCCTAAATTCTCAAGTGCAGGTTTCAGAATTAAATATTAAAAATAAAATAAAATAAAATAAAATTGGGCATGCCTTTTTTAGCTGGGGGTTCCCAGAGAGCTGCGGGCTATCACTCCCTCGCCTGGGCTATGGGAAAGCGGCGTTTTGTCTGTCCTTTCTGAAGGCAGCACCTGTTTTCATCCTTTTCTTCAAAGTCAAAAATCGTTTTGTATGTTATGAGTAGGAACCCAAGATTACGATAAAGAGTGGTTTCAGACTGACAGCAAATGAAACTGCAAGCCAAGGTATATATACACCATTCGGAGACGTATTTATAATAGGTTTTTTCCTAAAACCAGAAAATATAATGATATTCTGTCATGGAGTCTGAGACTTTCTGTGTTATTATTAAGCCATAGCAAACATTTCTAGCTAAAAAACTGGGAGCTGGATGGTGTTATTCTCAGAATAAGCTTTTCCCACTTAGCAGCAGGATGATTTTTTTTTTCTCATGTTTGTGCAAAAAAAGTATGATTTTTGCCAAGCTAAATGGCCAGTGCATATTTCTAATCTGTCACAGATAGGAGAGGCAGGTAGACAGACAGACACAGAAAAACCAGTACTCCCTCCCCTCCCTATTTCTGTTTTTCTATCATACTCCGCTTTGCTATATTAATTTTAACGCGATCAGTGTTATGCTATTTTTTCTTTTAACCGTAAGCACGGTGCTCCTGCGACAACTGTTCCTTCTTCCTTGGTACATAAATAAAGCAAATGAAAACAGAAGGAAAATGGAATAAACGACACACCCCTGCAAAGTGCCATTGTTAAATAAAAAGGGGGAAAAAAAGCAATTCAGTTTACGGACTAAATAGTGATTTAGAGAGAAATTAAAACACCACCTCTGGCTCGGCTGCCCAGTGCCGGAGCAGCTGCCGGGCTGTCCTGCCCGTTGGAGGCTCCAGGTTGGGACGGGTCTGTGCGGAGACCTGGACCTCAGTCCAGCCCCAGGGCCGGTATTAAAGTCAGCCTTTAATTTCAGCGCCTTTTGAACAAGGCTCACAGCCCTTACCCTCGCTGCTTTGGCCACCCACCCCAGGAAACCCACTTAGTTATCAGCATGGGGCAAAGAAAGGGAGATGGGGTGAAGCAACCATGAACATCTCAGGGATGCTGGTCTGCCAGGAGCATCCCGCCAGCCCCAGGTGCCCAGCAATGCCGACCAGCTGCCGCCATCAAAAATGAGCACCTTGAAAATGCTTTTCCCATGGGAAAAGGAACCTGGGGGCTGCTCAGTGCCGTGCCCCTTGCTTCCCAGGAAGGAGCGCCCTCAGCATCCACGGGGAGCAGGAATACTGCGTCCTACACTCAGCAGCATCCTTGGGGCGAGGAAAATGCTCAGTGCTCGCTCCCGGTCACATCCTGCCCCTAACTGATGGAGAGACACGGCCGCGTCCAACGGCACAGAGACCAGGGCAAAAAAGTGCCCAAACTCAAGCAGAGCGAAGCCGGACCGCGGCGGTTTCAGCGCGCCCCGTGGCGGGTGCCCACTGGGCGTTGGAAGGGACTCGCACAACGCCAGGCACTGAGAAGCCAGGGCACGGGGTGACCTGAGCACACCCGCTGCCTTCCCCACTTCCAGGAAGATCCGCAACGCAAAATGCAAAAAAATCTTTATCTAAATTTTAGACACGTCTTAAGATTTATGTTCTATGTAAAATAAAATATTTATATAGTGCTCAGGCACATAGCTATGCACTTGGCATAAAAGAGGAACAGCAAGACACAGCTATACATATTTTCAGTATATACGAGTGCATGCATACGTGAATCTGTGTTTAGATATATATATATATAACTAAAACAAATCCCTGTTTATTACTCAGTAGAGAAAACTGCAGGTTTTTTACATAAATAATCCCAGTGTAAATAAACTCCCCACCCTGAGCAAACTAAAAGTGATCCCATAGCAGATTTCTCTATTTTTCAAATAAATCATCGTTCTACCCGAACATGGACCTGGCAGCTACAATTTCCAAATCACTCAGGAGCAGCGGTGGGATGGGAGCTGGAAACAACCCAAACAAACAATTTTACAAGTTCCAGAAGTCGAACGTCCCCTGCACCATATCCACCATCCCCCCCCCCCCTTTTTTTTTTTAATTTCTTTTTTTTAATTTGAAGAGCGGGAGGGGTGGGCGCTGCCGCGTGCGTTGGCCCATAGGAAATCGGTGACCCGGGGACATCTGCAAGCCATTAGGACACAGACTTCAGGTAGCTCCCAGAAACACGTGCTGTCCACATTACACCCTCCAAGTATATTTCCACAACTTTACTTCTCCAAATAAACAGTCGGGCTCTCCCTGCATTAGCAAGGAGCTGCACAAACAGGTAGAGAGAATGGCAGTTTTATTCCCCCTTCCAATTCTGATGGATTTCTTGTAAGCTGTTGCTGGGCTGTGTAATTTGAACTATTGCTTGGAAAACATAATAGGACTGGTTTAAAATTACGGCCATTTATTTATCTGTATGTGACTATGAAACATCATGTACCATTTGTACAGCATGTTAGTTCGCTTCCACGCTATACCCAAACTGCCACTTACAGGAGCGTGCTGTACGGGACAAATGGATCAGAATAAAACACATATATATATTAACTAGAATCCACCAGGACTTATAATTTGGTTGAGAGATTTTTTTTTTTAAATTTATAAGCAGGTTTCATACCTTCCAAAGCAATCCTACTTCTCGTTAACCTTGCTAAGAGAGCGAGCCCTTGCAATGCCGCTCCCGTCCCTGCACGAGCACGGGGACGGGAGCGGTGGTGGCTGATGCCACAGTGAACGCAGCCGGCGACACCGACGGCAGGGCACTCATCCGGTTATAAGAAAAAATGGAAAAAAGTAGGTAGGAGATGGTGCGGACCACTCATCGCCAACATTCGCCCTAGGGCATTTCTCCTTTTTTGGAGAGCTCAGTATTGTTATGAATGAAAACTACGTCTTTTGTCCTCATTACCGGAGCTTTACTTTTGGCTTTGATCACTTTACCCTGAGTGATTTGAACCAGATTGATTTATCTTAGCATCTGACGGAGAACCGCTTCCAGCTCTGGCTGACATCCGCTCCGAGGGGACGGCCGGGGGATGCAGTGGCTGGCAAAGCAGGCAAATCCGCAGCCAACAGCAGAGCACCAGACACCGCTGAGCGGGCCAAAAGAATTCACACACGTTAAAGGTGCACCTTGGGAAAAAAAAAAAATAATAATTCTCCTCTTTTTCTCCTAGGAGAAAAACCCGGCACTTTTGGGAGGGTATTTCCATTCCACTTTAACTGAGCCTGATAAATTTTCCATTTACCCAAGTTTGCAGAGCTTTGAGCCAAACTCTGTGAGCAAATAAATAGATAAATAACCCGAAAATGTACCGCTTTAATCTCCAGAAAAGAGCATTTGTGAAGTACAAGGTTGTGCGCGGTGGTTTCCAACTGTGGGAGAAGGAGCAGAAAAGAACGGCGAGGTTATGTCTATTTACTATGGCGGAGCCTGCGCCAGAGCCAGGGAGCGTTAAAAGTCCTGCGGCGCTGCTCAGCTCGGAGATCCGGACTCCAAAATGTGAGTGAGAATAAATCCACCACTGGATTTTCCTGCGGGGGAGCAGCTCAGCAAACTGGGGAGCTGCCGATCAGCAGTGGTATTTCTTAAAAGCAAAGTTTAAAAATCCTCATCTTTCCCCCTCCTTTTCTCAAATTCTCATATTTTTAGCATTTTAAAAACTCTTTTTCCGGGGAAAAAGCCCTTCTCTGATCCAAAAGACCACAGTGCTTTTATCACCACCGGTGAGACTCAGCCTAATCCTGATCACCCCTGGCAGGATCTGGCCCCCGGTGGCTTCGTGTTCCCAGGATTATTTTTTAAGTGGTAAATCTCAACGCTATTTAAAGTGATGCTATTTCACCAGCCACAATGAGTGTGCAGTTATTTAATAGCTAAAACAGACAGACGTGGTTAAATTAACACTGCCACCCAGCTCAGCCCTTGTAAATAATCAAAAAATTTTACTGCAGCGCTGAGATTATTCTTCTGAAACTTCTGAATTTCCTCGGCTTTATTCTATGTAGCGAGTCCATCAAAATGGTATTTTTAGGCACGAATTAAAACGCCATAAAAGCAAATATCTTTCAGGCACTTGCCTTGGAGTCTTCGGGCTCCCTGTTACCTTACATGGCCGAAAAAGGGGGTAAAAAAACGCCCATCCTCCAGCTTTCTCACCCATTCCCAGGTCAGCGTTTGCCAAGCTTAAATCAACACGCTGTGCTGTCTCCAGCTCAAGCCGTAGCAGCCTTTGAGGGCAGTATGTTATCATGGCAGGCCAGAGAAATAGATAGATTTTTAAAACTTAACGCAACGATGTAAATATACCGTAGGAAGGAATTCTTAGCTAAATTTACAAAATGAATGACAATTGTGCCCCAGCACATCACCACTCAGCTACGGCTCTTTCGATTTTTCTATTAGCTGTACGATGACCTTCCGATAAGGACATGTTAGAATGTGCCTGAGAAACGCTCGGGCTTTTGCCAAATAAATAGATCTAGTACAAAAGGGGACACCACCACAGCCCTGCGCGAGGCAGAGGCCGCAAACCCTGCCCAGGAGGCTAGGGCAGGCATGTCCAACAGCCCCGGCGCCTCCGGGCCAGCTCGAATCCGCCGCGGCATCACGGGACCACCTTGGAAAGGGCTCGGCACCGACCTCGTGTCCTGGGGACCGTGGCCGGCCCCACGGCTCTTGGGCGGGTCACCCTATAAACCAAAGCGTGAGCTCCGTTCCTGCATCGGAAACGCTTTTGAGATGGGAAAGAAGGACACGTCGCTTAACGCGATAACACCCAGATTGGAGAGGTGCAGGACGCCCGCCCTGGAGACCCGACCACAACTGAAAAAAGGTGGAGAAAAATGAACTAAAAGGCTAACATCTTGCGTTGCAAGTGAAAACGTTCGGTGGCAACCAAGGGGACGGCTGACCCTTCCCTCGTTCGTTAGAGAGGAAAAACCCGGAGCGCCGGAATTATTTTATGCTTGGTGGGATGCAACACAACTCTCATTTTTAATAAAATGTCATTGTTTAGAATGGAGTTATTTTTATAGGAAAGCGCGATAATTACACTGCAATTAACTGCGCCGCGGCACCCCCAGGACTCGCCTCCCGAAAGCCACGATCCGGAAACACCGGAGCAGGCAGTCGGATAAATTCAAAGGCACGATCGTACCTGGCATTCAGGTTTTGTGCCGTCGCTCAATGATCGATAGAGTTTTGATATCGAAATGAAGCGATCTGGTGCACGAACGCCTTTGTTTTTAGAGAATTCCGCTATAACCCAAATCTCGCGGTTCTGCCCCCACTTTGCGCCGTGGCAAACGCGAGCAGAGAAAGCGCTTCTCGGGCTGGGGAGGCAGCACCAGCTTCCCCTTGGGGTTCTCGGCGACGGGGGGGAGGCTGGTTTGTGTCAGAGCGCAGAGGCACCGCTGGCCCGGTATGAGGTCAGAGGGTGACATCACAGCCTCCCCGGCGAAGCGAGCGCCCATCCAACACCCACCCTTTGGCCGGGGGGTCGGACCGCCTGCAGCGGGGAGGAGAGGCGCTTAGGCTTTAGGAAGGAGCAAACTCAATCAGCCTCAAAGGGGGAGCTGGATCTAACCCCCGGCCCCCCCCCCCAGCTCCCACAAAACATCAGTAAAATATAACTTACTTCAGCACACCAGATCTGATGCGCATCATTATTGTATTTGTAAGGTTTGAGAGAAAAATCTCCCAAAACACCCCATGCGGGTGCTATTCCTTTTGCTACTGAAACTCCCATCTCCTTCACTCTCTGCTCAGAGGCTTGGAAAGCTTGTTTCCTAAAAACCGGTGATTTGATTTAGCACAAGGCAGAAGAAAAAAAAAAAAAATCAAACGAGGGCTATAACCCGCACGCTTCTTGCTAAAAATCTTTCCTGATATCTGAGCTTGCCACTTAGGATAAAACAATGTTAATTCTTTAAAAAGAAAAGAAAACTTCCATCCTGACGTAAAAGCAGCAACAGCTTGTCACTTTAAAGGAAACTTCTAACCTCGCAAAACGACTGTGATTAATCAACTTGTCCATATTGTCTAAATAGCCCATAGAAGGGGAATTAAAAATAATAATTCAGAAATTATAAAATTACACACAATAACATAACTGGAAAGCTCGTTTCCATTTCTCTTTTGTTTATTGTTTGAACTTGTCAAACCACTTTCTTTTGTTAAAACAGATTCTTTTGTAATGAAAAGCCAGAGTCCCTTTCAGCAGATGGACTTTCAGAATGAAAAATGTTCTAATTATTACACTTTTCATTAAAGCAATTATCCTCCCAAATTGTTTTTGTGTTTATCTCTG
Organism: Phalacrocorax carbo; assembly: GCF_963921805.1. Classification (NCBI taxonomy): domain Eukaryota; kingdom Metazoa; phylum Chordata; class Aves; order Suliformes; family Phalacrocoracidae; genus Phalacrocorax; species Phalacrocorax carbo. The sequence goes on from NC_087528.1 coordinate 7,979,847, forward strand.
CCAATCAGCAGTAAAGCCATGGAACAATCTGTTGTCACCATATTTTTCTCCTCCAGGTACATTTGTTCGGATTTTTGCTACAGCAGCTCCAGCTGAGATAAGAACAATCTACTGCTCGAGTTGTCTTTGATGTTCCTATAACAAATACATATATTAAAAGAGATTTGTGGAGCTCAATTCCAGTCATGCACTAGCCTAGAGCTGAATTGCCTGGGGAAAATATTTCAAAATTCTCTCTTTTAACATTTACCGTAAGTTTACCTTTTTCGCTGCAAATAACGATACACAATTCAGCACATCTTCCCTTGGACTATTGCACATTTAGCAAAGTAACGATACATAACGCTGTGAAAACCATCTTTGGTGTTGCAGGCATAAGAAACGCCAAATGCTCACGAAGAAAAATCACCCTCTGCTCTCAGTCCCCCTGTTCTTTCAGACAAAGGCTCTGGAAACAGGACAGACACTTACCTTTAAACTCACCCAAAGAAAACTACTTTCCAAAAGTTTGCAAGCAAAAAAGAAAACAGAAAGAAAAGAAAAAAAATCTCAGGGAAAGATAACAAGAGACAAGCAGGGTCTACCAGGGAGATTACTTTCAAACGCATTTATTCAGAGCTCCTTCCCCCGCTGCCTTTTTCTTTTTTTCCCCCACTTTTTTTCATGTACTATTTCCAATACCTTTAAAACGCACTTATTAAAGTAACGGTGACAATTGCGACCAGGGATCCACACCGGGCTCCGGCCACCGCACCAGCCGCTGCCCCGAGGATTGTCCAACAGGACAAAGGCTGCAAATTAAAGCAGCAAATTAAAGCAGCTTCGATAAAGCACCAACTTTAACGCTTGAGTTGAAATGAAAAATTATGTAGCGCGTATTTTTTGTAAAGGGAGAACTGGTGGACGGTCTGTCCCCCCCGAAACATGCTCGTGGAGCCGAGCGTGGAGGGGAGGGACGCGGGGGAAGGAGGGCAGCTCGCCTTGCACGCTGGAGCTGCCGTCGCACACATCGGCGCTGAAATCCAGCTCTCACCAAATACTCCCTCTCCTTTAAAGCTTAAAAGATGAGATCTGCTTTATTCTCTATCTCGATCACCACTTCTCTCCCGCCAGCATCAGCGATACTTAATGCTTATGTGCCCGGAAAAGCAGTTTCCTAATAAAAATGCACGTACTGTACGATTCACTATTAAAAAAAATATTTGCATTTATCTAGCGATAACCCTGGAAAGCTCCCAGTGCTCATTTGTTTGCTTTTTATTGCTTTGTTTCGATGACAAGAGTTGGTCAACTCGGCAAAACTTTTTTTTTGGGGGGGGGGCGGGGGGGGAGGGGGAGGCAACCTCCTCCCCCCTTGCAGAGCTCCCGCACAGCCTCCACCGACCCGCAGAGCAGCGCCCGCCCCGCAGCCCGGGCCGCCGCGCCGCAGAGGGCCGCGACGAGAAAAACCACAGCGGGGACGGGGGGGGGGGGGAGAATTTTGGGGGGGAAAATGGGGTGCGCCGGAGCGCAGCGCAAAGGAAAAAAAGTAGGTTTGCGCTAGTTGGGGTGGCACGCACCGCCCCGCGTCTGCCCCACGCACTGCCCGAGCGTGGGGGTCCCCGCGGAGGGGCGCGGACCCCCCTCCATCCCCATCGCCGTCCCCGCCCCCGCGCGGGCGCGCAGCGCTCCCCGCCCCCGCGCGGCGCCGCGCCCGTTCCTGGGCCTTTGGCGCCCCCTCTGGACGGCGCCGCGCAGCGCCCGCGGGTCCCGCAGCGCTCCGCCGCCCCCCCTCCGCGCCCGCGGGGAGCCTCCCGCCCCCCGGGAAACCCGCGGCCGGTGTCGTGTGTCCCCCCGCGGCCCCGCCGCGCTCGTTCCGCAGCTCCCGGGAGGGCAAAAAAACTGCCGCGGCGGGGGGGGGGGTGGGGAAACGCCGCCGTAAGGGGCGCGGAGCGCGGGGCCCTCCGCCGCCGCTCCGCACCCGCGCAAAGGCCGCTCCGCGTCCCGCACCGCCTCGCCCGGGGCCGCCTCCCCCCCCCCCCCCCGCGCTCCCGCTCCCTCCCGGCGCGGCGGTGCGCGCCCGCCGGCCCCGCCCCGCGGCGGCGGCGCAGCCAATGGCGATGGCGCCAGCCCCCGGGGGCCGGCCGCCCATTGGCGGAGCGCTCCCGAGCCGAAATCGCCGCGCAGAGTATTTATTCCCGCGCCGCGGCGCGGGCCGCAGAGCCGCGCTGGAGACCGGCGGGGCGCGCCCGGCCCCACGCCGCCCGCCCCGGCCCCGGCCCCGGCCCCGCACCGCCCGCGACGGCCCCACGCCGCCCACCCACGGCCGCCCGCCGCCGCCGTTCCGGCGCGATTTTTTTTTTTCCTCCCGTCCTTTCTCTCCTGCAACTTGCAAAAGTTTCTCTCCCCACTCTTGGTGTTTTTTTTTGCTTTTTGTTTGTTTGGGGTTTTTTTTTGGGGGGGGGTGTTCTTTTGACTTAGAAGGGTAGGGATAAGTAATAACAATAATAAAAAACTTTTGCAAACTTTTTTTCCAGCTTTCTCCCTCTCCCCAGCCGGGCTTCACGCTGGTGGAGACTTCGCCTCTGCTAGTTTTACTTTTTTAACCCTTCCGAGCCCCTTAGCCACCTGATTTTTTTTTATTACTTTTTTTCACCCCCTGTCCTTCCCCTGCCACTTTCTCGCATGAATCTCCTAGACCCCTTCATGAAAATGACAGAAGAACAGGACAAATGTATCTCCGACGCCCCCAGCCCCACCATGTCGGATGACTCCGCCGGGTCCCCCTGTCCCTCTGGATCCGGCTCGGACACGGAGAACACCAGACCCCAAGAAAATACCTTCCCCAAGGGTGACCCGGACCTGAAGAAGGAGAGCGACGAGGACAAGTTCCCGGTGTGCATCCGAGAGGCGGTGAGCCAAGTGCTCAAGGGCTACGACTGGACCCTGGTGCCCATGCCGGTCCGGGTGAACGGATCCAGCAAAAACAAGCCCCACGTGAAGAGACCCATGAACGCGTTCATGGTGTGGGCGCAGGCGGCCCGGAGGAAGCTGGCTGACCAGTACCCGCATCTGCACAACGCGGAGCTCAGCAAGACCCTGGGCAAGCTCTGGAGGTGAGGGGGGGGGGGGGGGAGGCCGGGCCGTGTCGGCGGGAGGGAAGGAGGGATGCTGGAGGGGGGAGGCTGCAGCCTGCACCGTCTGCTCTAGCCTGCAGCAGCAGGCAGGGGAGGTGGAAGAGGAGGGAGAGGACGGTTTCAAGCCTGGAAAACTCGCTGAAAACTTTCCCATGTGTTGGCAAACTCCGTTGGCGTAGGAGAAGCCAGAATAGTAGGGGAAAAGTAGGGAAAGTAGTTCCCTGTGGCCGCCTTCTGGTTTTGCAAGTGGTTTCTTTCCCTTGAGCAATGCCCCGGTGGAAGCTGGCCCTGCCGGGCAGGAGGGGGCCGGGGGGGGCTGGCAGAGCCCCCACCCGGGGGGGCCCCCGCGGCCTGCCTTGGCGTTTGTTTGTTTGTGCTCTCGTCCAGAGGAAATGATGGTTTTCTGGATTGCATCAGCTTGGCCCGGGAGGAGAAGCGATGCGGGGCGAGGGGAGGGGGCGGCCGGAGCCGGGCGCAGGGCGAGCGCCGACGGTGCTGTGCCAAGCCCCGGGTGGGTGGGTGGGTGGCTGCGATGAGTGGTGCATGGCTGGGTGCCCTCCGACTGCCAAAATAAGGCAGGGAGGGGAGAAAAACAGAAGGAAAGTGAGTCACCTGGCCGCCTCTTACTCTGTGACTGCAGAAGGCGAGGGTGTGGGGGGGGAAATCCTAAATTTGCGGCTGTTCTTGCAGCAGTGAGAAAACCTGGCCCTGGCGGGCAGCGAGGGGCAGTCACCTAAAGCGCCCTGGGGACGGGACGTGCACCCTTGCAGGAGCAGATGGGGTGGGGGGACATGCTGGGGAGGGCGAGGGCCGGACTCTGCCGTGGCTCTTGCACCTCTTCTTTGGCCACCGAAGGAATCTGGTGGGGGCAGAGGGGGGTGACGACTAGCGTGTGCCCCAGACAGGGGGTTCCACATTGTGGGGGGCTTTGCATTGACATTCGAGGCGATCCAAGGGAGAGGTTTGGGCTGGTGTTAATGCTATAGTAGGGGTAGCTAGTAAAGCCCCCTCCGTGAGCTGCAGACCCTCACCCACTATGTTCCCCCCAGGCTGCTGAACGAGAGCGAGAAGCGTCCCTTTGTGGAGGAGGCCGAGCGGCTGCGGGTGCAGCACAAGAAGGACCACCCCGACTACAAGTACCAGCCGCGGCGGAGAAAGTCGGTGAAGAACGGGCAGTCGGAGCAGGAGGAGGGCTCTGAGCAAACCCACATCTCCCCCAACGCCATCTTCAAGGCGCTGCAGGCGGACTCCCCGCAGTCATCCTCCAGCATCAGCGAGGTGCACTCCCCTGGGGAGCACTCGGGTAGGTACTTGCAGCCCCACAAGGCGTTATGGGGGGGTTAAGTCACGGCTGCCTAAGAAAAATTGCATCCCAAACTAGGCTGAAGTTGAGATCAGTTGAGAGAGACCCAGAAACTCAGTGTGAAGGGGACTGCTGCACCAGGAGAGGGGCAGAGCTGCCCCCGAGCCTCACTTGTAGCACAGGCACACAAACGCTCGCCCGTGTGTGCCAGCCCCCGTGGCCGCTTCCACCCCCTCTGCCCATGAGAAATGTGAATCCGTACTTTTTAAGAAAATAAACCAGGTCATGTCTGTCAGTAATTTTACCCGGTGCAATAGATCGGCGTTGATAGGGCTTGGGTCTGTGTGCTTCGCACCTGGAGATGTTTGTGTTACCCTACGCAACTGCTTTCAAAAGCAACGCGCTGTTACCCGGCCGCCCCGCAGACCGCGGGTTAACTATTAACGGTGTTATCGCGTCTGGCAGCACCTCCTGCCTTGGGAAGCCGTGGGCGTGGGGGTGCCCGGCCATCGCGGGAGCGACACCCCCTTCACGCCTGTGCCCTTTCTTTCCTTCCACAGGGCAATCGCAGGGCCCCCCCACGCCCCCCACCACCCCCAAGACGGACGCGCAGCCAGGCAAGCAGGACCTGAAGCGGGAAGGCCGCCCCCTGCAAGAAGGCGGCCGGCAGCCGCCCCACATCGACTTCCGAGACGTGGACATCGGCGAGCTCAGCAGCGACGTCATCTCCAACATCGAGACCTTCGACGTCAATGAGTTCGATCAGTACCTCCCCCCCAACGGCCACCCAGGGGTCCCGGCCACCCACGGGCAGCCCGGCCAGGTCACCTACACCGGCAGTTACGGCATCAGCAGCACGTCGGGCTCGCAAGCCGGGACCGGCCACGTCTGGATGTCCAAGCAGCAGCCGCAGGCGCCGCCGCAGCCCCCGCCGCAGCCCCAGCCCCAGCCCCAGCCGCAGCACGGGCTGCCGGCGCTGAGCGGCGAGCAGGGCCAGGCGCAGCAGAGGACGCACATCAAGACGGAGCAGCTCAGCCCCAGCCACTACAGCGAGCAGCAGCAGCACTCCCCGCAGCAGATCAACTACAGCTCCTTCAACCTCCAGCACTACAGCTCCTCCTACCCCACCATCACCCGCTCCCAGTACGACTACACCGACCACCAGAACTCCAGCTCCTACTACAGCCACGCTGCCGGCCAGAGCAGCAGCCTCTACTCCACCTTCACCTACATGAACCCCACACAGCGCCCCATGTACACCCCTATTGCAGACACTTCTGGGGTCCCCTCCATCCCCCAGACCCACAGCCCGCAGCACTGGGAACAGCCCGTCTACACACAGCTCACCAGACCCTAAAGCCATTTAGGAAAAAAAAAAAATTTTAAAAAAAAAATCAAAAAAGCACGAAAGAAGCAAGAAGAAGAATGGAGAACTTCCTCAGACTTTTTCCTTCTTTGAAATTAAAATAATTAAAAAAAAAAAAAAGATGCTAAAGCTGGCAGGGAGGAGAGAGCGCCTCGAGCCTTCTGCACTACAGCATCCTCCAGGAAATGGCCAGACTGCTCAGAGAACTGGCAAAACTTGGTACAGACTTTTCAAGGACTGGACTTTAACTCTGCTTCCAGGGCACGGTGTGGAGATGAGATTTCTAACCAACCAGCTCAGCTGTCTGTTCTCTGGACTTTTGTAATGATTTTTTTTTTTAGCAGTAATTAAAAAAAAAAAAAGAAAAAAAGGGGGGGAAAAAAAAGAGAAAACTCAGAGTCCTCTGTGAGGAATATTCTCTATTTTAAATATTTTTTAGTATGTACTGTGTATGATTCGTTACCAATTTGAGGGGATTTATACATATTTTTTAGAGATTTTTTTTAAATGCTCTTATTTTTCCAACAGCTAAAAAATGACACTTAGAGCAGCCCTAGGTTTTCTTGCAGTCAGAGGTATTTTTGTATAGATAAGTGTCTGTTTCTCTAAAAATAAAAATGCAAAACGGCATGCTTTTAACTTGGAACAAAGCTCGGTTAAGTGGCCGGTGTCGGGCTTAGCGATGGTCAGCTCTACAGTGTGCGGGAGATGTGAGCTGAGATTGTGCGGGGATGAGCATGGGAGAGGCTTTATTTTTCTAATTAATAGCAAAACCAGCCAGGAGGAGATTTTAACTTTATTTTTTAATAACCTTGAGCCTTAAGAAAGAAAAACAGAGATTTTTTTTTTTTTAAATGGCAAAAAGTGCTGTTGTGAAGCCTTAAAAGCAGCCCTGTGATAATCACTTGTCCCCAGCTCTGCCTGTCCCTGGGACTTGGGGGGGGACTGAGCTCTAACCCCTCCAGCCACCCCCGATCGCCCCCCCGGCTGCCCTGGCCTGATGCAAAACCCATCCAGGGGCCCCTCTCTGCTTGCGGGACATCACAGATACTTTAAATTATTTATTTTGTGAGAAGAGCAGTTTTTAATCCACAATTTACTTTTTTTTTATCTCCCTTCTATTTTAAGTCCTTTCAAAAGCAATTGCATTTGTTGGAGCATTATTTGGAAGGTAACCGTGCCTGTTAAATTATGGTCTAAACTGTAACCAGTCCTTTATTTATCTCTTTAATTCTTTTTTATTATTATTATTCTTTTTGGAATCTGTGTCCTGGGTTTGTACAAACTTGTGCTCTTCCATTTTTTTCTTTTGTCTTAAGGATAAACTGGAAAAAAAATAATTGTACAAACTAAAGATTGCAAATGTAGCGTATCACTGAATCATTTGCCTTGTTTTCTGCCTCAGCTCTCTGGGACACACGAGCTCGTGCGAGGACGAGACCCAACGCCCCGGCCGTGCCGCGGGGGCGGCACCGTTTTAGCCTTCCACCCCCAAAACTGGCTTGAGGTGGGGACACTGACTTTGGTGAAGCTGTGGCCGAACAGTTAAGGATTGCTTTTTAAAAAAGACAGCAAACTTTTTTTATTTAAAAAAAATGATATATTTGTTAACATTTTTTTTTAGGGATTCAGTAGAAGAAAAAATCTTAAAGCACTCTTATAATATGGCATCTTTCTATTTCTGTATAAAAGCAGATCTTTTTAAAGTATTTCTGTAACTTAAAAGACCTGTCATTTAAATCATATTTTGTCTTTAGGTAAGTTTTTTTTTGTTTTGTTTGCAAGATTCTTCTCTTTGTGAAACTTACCTTTTTTTTTTTGTATATTATTGTTTGCAATAAATATACATTGTATTAAAACTTAACACACCCCACCTGTGTCTGATTTATTAACAGCCTTCAAGCAAAGCCAGGGCCATGCTGAAGCCCCAGGATGGTTTTGGCTTTGCTGATGGGGCTTGGGGTATCCCCGCCCCCCCCAACCCCTGCCATCAGTGCAGGTCCTGAGCCTGGCCATGAGGGAGAAACCAGAGCAAGGGAAGCCTTGGCAGGACACTAGGGAAGCAACCAGAGTCAGAGACAGACAAAACCAGACTCATCCAGGGCAACAATTCAAGGCGTGGACTCCAAAGGTGACAAAGGAGCTCCAGCCATCCCCAAGCCATGCTGGCTCCAACTGCTGTCACCGGCAGGTTGTCTGCTCCGAGCTGCCCTGTGTTGGGAGGATGCTGAGCACGAACCATGGGGTGAGGAGCTGCCAGGGCGTTTGGCCCTTCAGGTCCTTCTCCCCAAACCACTGAAATTCTCCCAAAGGAGCTGAAATCCCCTGAACAATCAAGTAGGACACGCATCATCCCCAAGGAGAAACGTCACTGCTTGCCCCTGGGCCCTGGAGATGCGGCACCAAGCACCCTGGCAAGCAAAAGCACCACCATCGCTTTTCCTACCAAACCCATCCCAGAGAAATCACTGCTCCAAATTCATACGGCTTCTAACCCCACTGCTCCTCCGGGCAATCCAGCCCACGGCTTTGCCACCTTGCCCCACCTCAACCTGCAGCATCCCTTGCCATACCCCCGCCCCAGGGCGCAGCAGCACTGAGCTTTGCAAGTTCTCTGCCCTGTTGGTTTCAGACAGCGAAGCGCGCACCCACTGCTGGCATCATTGCAGAGGTCGCCGCAGATAGCACGAGTCTGCGTCGGCCCCCTCCCCTCTGTTCCCTCCAAGGGCACAGTTATTCGCTTATGAAAACTTCTGCAAAAAAACCTAATAACTTGCCCAAAACTCCGCGTGGAGGACGCAGTTAGCACGTGGCAGCCCCATGCTATGAGCGAGCGCGTTGCGGGACACCTCGGGGTGCCCCCGCAGGGCACGGCGCAGAGACTGATCTGATACAGCATTACTTTGCCAACAGTTCACTCTCTCCAGACTCTTGCCCCTGCCAAAAAGCCCACTTCTGACCCCAGCAGCGAGACCTGCTCCCCGGAGCAGCCGGGCTTGCTGCGGGCGCCTCGGGGCAGGGACACAGCTCACGGCAGCCCAGCGCAGAGCACAAAGAGCTCACGACTGCAACGCAAAGCCTCCACGCTGTTGTAAAATATTTACTCACTACAAGTAACACTTACGCCAATTAACTGAAAGGGATTCATTTACTTTGTGCATTAGTTAGGGTCAGTGTCACTATTTACCTGTGCAATCAGCCACCGCGGCTGGTGGGAACGCTTTGGTCCCAGCCATTTTTCTGCAGCACGTGGCACGTTTCCCCTGCCCCAGTCGGACTTTGCCTGCTCCAAGTTTTGGCTCTGCTGCTCGTTTGGAAAGAAGAACAAACGCAGCTACCGGTGTTATGGCGAGGAAGCGCCCAGGAGCCCCGGCGAGAGCTTGGCAGGCCCAGCGCCGGCACGGCACTGCCGAGAGCGGCAGCCGGCTGCAGACAAACAATTCCATAAACCAGTTAATGTCTTTCTGATGCTCGTGTGGGTGGGTTGGGCTGTTACCCCGCAACAAGCTGGAAACCGTCCCAAAAATGGGACAGCCTTTGCCTGCTTACCTCCCCAGGAGTCTGGGCCAGGAGGGACCCTCCACATCCCCCCTCCCAGTATGCGCTGGGCACAGCGAGAACTGAAGGGTGGGAGCGGGGCAGAGCGGGATGATCCCGAGCAGGCAGCGCTGCATCGAGCCATGGCTCAGCCCCAGCTGCTCTCAGGGTCTGCAGCGGCATTTCTGTCCCTACAGCCATGCTCAGCTCCCCTCTCTCTCCCCCTCCACGAGCTCCACCTTCCAGCCGGAAGCATCCGAGGGATATCTTCCTTGCAAGAAACCAAAAGAGCAAAGCTCATGACCCAACCCTGGACCTATAATTTCTGCACTGTTTACTTATGGTGTGGGCTTTAATGCTCTTGGCCTCCGTTCGGGAAAGCCAAGCTGGACGCGGGTCCCCGGGAAGCTCCGAGCTTCCTGCCCACCCACCGCCGCGGCTCTGCCCCGCTCTGGGGGGCTGCGCTTGCATGGGGGGGCCACGGGGGATACCAAGAGAGGAAAAAACGCTGGAAAAGCTGCAAAGCTTCAGGGCATTTTGTGCTAGAAAGCACAAAAGGAGGGGCAGGGGGAAAAAAAAAATTGAATTCAAGGGAACTCTTAAAATGCTGCAGGGCAGGTTTGAGCCGCAGCAGATAAGAGCGGGTGCAGGGACAGATGTGCACCGGGGCTGCTGCAATGCTGCGCGGCGGGTCGGGGAGCGCCAGCAGCGCTGCGGGCAGGGCGGGGTGGGGGGCACCGGCGGAACCCCCTGAGCTCCTGCAGAAAGCCACGGGGCTGGGCAGAGCGAGGCTGAGCCGTGTGCCTGGCTGCTTTCCCTTTTGCAGTGCTGTATTTTGGCTTAGTGATGAGTTTGCTTTTTTAGTCAGTTCAGAAAAGAACAAGCAAATTTTTTTTTTTTTTTTTTTTGAAAGAATGGGGAGAAAGTTTCAGAGCAGCCCTGGGGAGCCGGTGGCACACCCCCTCTTCTACCCGGTCCCTGCAATGCCCCATTGTGCCGGGCTCTACGCCCGGCCAGCTACAGCCACACACAGCTCTGCGTGCCGGCCGCCTGCAGCGGTGTCAGCTGCTCAGAAATGTAGCTTCAATTTGCATTTCCTCAGCCAGCTGTTCATGTTGACATCGTATTAAAGCCGGGGCTTTCTCCAAGAGAGAAGGCAAGATCACAGCCAGCTGTGTGCCGGGATCCTGGGATCGGCTGCGGCTCCTGCCCAGCTGTAGCGTTTGGGACATGTAACGGCGATATATCACAGCAGAGCTCGGCTTGCTGTGAGTCAAGTGAGATTTGCTAGGGTTTCTCTTTTCTTTTTTCAGGGCCCTGTTCCAGGAGTCAGGTGGTTAAACGAGATGGAGATTTATATGTCAAAGTGAAAAGCGCAAGCTGGGTTTCCCCCAGCATCTCAGTGTTAAGCTCCCTCCCCGACCACGCTCAGCAGCTGGGATCTCCCAGCCCCTGGCAGGGAGTTGCTGCCACCCCAGGGGAGGTGTCTTAGGAAGGGGGGACAAAAGCAAGCCCCCCCCTTTCTCCACTGACAGCAGCAACATTTGACTAAGATGCTTGGATATGATGCAGTAAAGAGAAACCCATCTGGAAAAGGTAGGGAAAGAGGAGAGCTTTAGACAGACAAGGCACAAACGGATCCAAGGAATCAGAGAGGGTACTGAAGAAAAGCCTTTAACACCTCTCTAGCACAACCCGCCTGCCTTTCAGGATCTCGCAGGATCAGAACGGCGGTGGCCGGGTAGGGGCAGACAGCAGTGCAGGCGGGATCGGAGCCGCTCGCCGCTCAGGAAGCGGGTGCTGAGGATGCAGCATGCAATTCTGCAGGCCACCGAGCCACTGCTTTCCCCTCCGCCACCCCCAGCCAGGCTGCTCGCCCTCGCCCAGGGGCTGCACCCACCCGCAAGGACTGCTCCTGCACCCGTATGCGCTGGGTTTGCAGCACCAGCTCCAACAGCGCGAGGGCAGGCGGCTGGATGCGGCCAGAGCAAGAGGTTACGCAGCACCCCTTGCACCCAGGACCATGCTAACAACCGCCTCCTGCTCCCCCAGCAATCTGCCTCCGAGAAGGGAAGGCAAAGCCACCTCCGTTGCAGGATTAACCCCTCTGGAGCAGGAATGGGTCATTACCGAGTGGCCGTTCATGGCTCAAGCAGCGAAGCCAATTGTCGCCCACCCGTCCTGCAGATCCCAAAATTCCTAGGAACAGGCCACAGACACCACAGACACTCACATCAGCATGGGCACAGACATGCCGTAAGTGCTACTGTAATATAAATAACTGATCCTAAGGTGCCTCGGGGGTCGTAAAGACCTCAATTGTTAGTTCCTTGGGTCAGAGCCCACCTCTTTACTACGTGTTTGTACAAGGACTACTCTAATGGGGCGCTGAGCTGCGATTGGGGTCCTGAAGTGCTATTGTAATACAAATACTAATCACGCAATAGCCATTATACAAGCAGCCCCTGCTCAGGGCTGCGCTCCGAAGGCTCATAAACTGGGCAAGACTCTATTGAAGTCAACAGGAGCTTGGCCCACGCGCGGGGAACTGGATCAGAGCTGCTCAGCCAACCCTGCGGCTGTGAAATTCCAGTTTGATTCTGCATGTGTCTGTGTGTGTGCTTCTGTGTGTGTGTACATGCCCGCACGTAGAGGCTGAGACCATCAATGGCGAGTAGCTCGAGCTTTGAGACGCGTTGTTTGTAGAGCTGGGGTGGGGAGGGGAGCTATTTCTCCATTAAAACAGAGTCATGTTTATAAGAGGCTCAATAAAAAAATCGTTTGAAATAAGAAATAACAGCAACTCTACGAAGGGAAGGGAAACAAGCCTCCAAATTCACATTTCTAATTAATTACCTGCCTGGGAGCTGCTCTCAGTTTTCAGTGACTAAAACATTTTACAGGGAGAAAGTCTGAGAGCTCGGTCTGTGCAGCTTACAAGCGCTGTAACCGCAGCGCTCCGGGAGCGGAGACACAATAACACAGCTCTTCAGCCCGACAGAGAGAGGCGTAACCGGGTCCAAGGGCTGCCCAAGCCAGACAGATGCAGCTATTCAGCCTGGAAATAAGTAAAATTTTAACAAGGTCGTAGCTCCGACTTGAGGAAACCCACAGGCTGAATAACGTGTGGCCATCCTGAGACAGCCACGTGCAGAAAACACCCACCCGGAGTCAGAGCTGCGGAGGTAGCGGCACAACCAACCAGCACAGTGCAACCTGGCCCCATCCCCTGCCCTGCAGCAGGTCAGCTCCAACCCCTGGGTCTGGCATCACCTCCTTCATCTTCCTTAAAAATCCCATCAGGATCGCCACCCCGCAGAGTCCAGATCCACGGTCTAATTTCCCAGCGTTTCAGGGAACTGTTTTAGTCCCAGCCTGGAGTTTCCTTCAGTACAAAGTGAAGTTTCTCTCTACTGGAAAGGATTTAACCCTCAGTGCTCAAGGTGACAGCTCGGATGTGGTCCTCCAGCCCAGAACGGGTAGGACAGCATTTCTGCCCACCAGGTCCCCTGCACGCCCCGAGATGTGTCAGAAGGAAAGGGGGGGAAGCTTTACATTTGATTTCCCTTCCCCCAACATGGGGATTAATTACACACATTGTCTGGGCACAAACCAACTATCACCAAGCAAAGTCTCACTCCATAAATTTTAAACTGCTAATAATAAGGCTGGACAGGAGTTTTAAAGATTCAGTAGACAGTTTACAATTAACCTACTCCTGTCAGCTGGAAAATCACCTTACAATGTGATTCCAGTTCACGTCTGACTCACTTTGAGTTAGAAACTGCTTTTGAAACTCAGTAAATGCATCATGCAGAGCCAGGAGGAAGGCCCGAGGGGCAGAGTTTCAGCCCAGACCTGACCTAAACTTCTCCCAACGTTGGGGCAGGTTTTTGCCAGGCATCCCGCAGGGCTGCCAGCACAGCCCTTGGGAGTTGGAAACCAGCCTCCCAGAGTTTTGAAGCTCTTTGGACTGATCCAGGTTTTTATTATCTGCTCCAAGGTGACAACAACCTGGCTCAACACACCTTTGATTTAGCACCTGCAATGCAGGTGAGGGACAGGAAGACGCACATTTTGAAGCTCCAAGCTATCAGGGGTGCATAGGGCAAGATAAAGCAATGCCATCGTGCCACAAAGCATAGGACGTGCCCGCCACACCAGCCCTGGTGCCTCCTGCCTCTCCCATAGGCTTTTTCCAAGCTGTCCAAAGTGGGAGGTGAAATCCTGGCATTGGAGCCACCATCCCAGTGGTCACCTCCCAAGTGAGTGAAGCTAACCAGGTACGCATGGGCATCCCTACGGTGCGATGACAGGTTACATCCCTGTAACTCAGTTGTGTCTGATATCCCCTTCTTCCTCTTTTAGCAGCTCACTTACAATTTTTTAAAGTTAAAAAGCATACTACAAAGGAAGTACGGAGTTGCTTTGGTGCACAACACATGCATTTAGTGAGGCTTTGGCATCTAAAACAGCCTACTTGGAGCCTACAACCTCACAGACCAAGACTTCGGTCCCTTGTCTTTGGCCACAGCCACATGGTGAAGCTTCAGAAAGGTCCCATCTGAAATATCTTTAAAAATCCCTGATAGTGAATTGCATTACTGAGGAGTAAGTTGGGGGGGTGGGGGGGAGACACCCACTCATTTTCTGTGATTAAAAGGCAAATTTTATTCCTCTAGAAACTTGGAAGCAAATGTGGCGTTGCTATGGTTTCACACCCACTGGCTGGAAATGACAATATTAGCAGGGTGACCTGGTAATTAGAAACTGTGCCCCCAGGTCAGACTGCGGAGAAAATAAAGAGAGATTACGGAGTCCTAAAGACGCAGCATAATGCTGCGGGCTCCTGGGCTCCCTACCTTTTATAACCGCCCCATTTAAATGCAGATTATGACTTTCCACCTGGGGCTGCTAATCTGTCTCACAGCCAGATCAAACAATAAGGCATCTCTCCACACTGTGGGGCCAGGGTGCTTTCGAGCTCAGTCTGTCATCAGGTCTGTCAGTCTGTCTATCCCCCTTTTCTCAGGGTAAAACACAGAGTTTGTCATTCGCAGATGATTATTTTTCCACCCTGGATGTTTACGTCTCCTCTCCCTCCCCCAAACCCCCACGATTTGGAGCAAACCAGGCTCAGATTTTCCTCTCGGTGATGCAACGTAAAACAAGGGGGAGTAATCAAACTCATTAGCATCGCGCTGGCGTGCACTCAGTTTAGGGGGGGGAAGGATTATGCAGTGGCACTAAGATAGCAGGAGGGTGATTTCAAGAAAGCAGGTGGCTCCTCTCAGCCCAGCATCCCTATGATGGCACGAGGAAGACTCAAGGGCCCAGCATCACTCCCAGCCCAGCAGTTTCTACTGGTCTCGACTGGGTGAGGGTAGGCAGATGCATGTCACCCCCATGGGTGCTACCTGCCCCAGTACCTGGGGCCCTCCCCTGATGAGATGTCTCATGGGAACAAGCAGCATCAGTGTTGACAGCATTTGGACACAATGCTTCATGGTGAAGGATAGAGAAGACAAACCTCGTGTGTCTGAAACAGGGTGGGATACCTTCACATCAAAGCCGGGGAAAGCCTCCAGATCCAGCACTCCCTGTGGTCCCCAGCTTGCCTTAGCCATCGGCATGACGAGCCCTTTCATTGGCAGAAGCACCCAAGGAGTCCTACCCTGGTAGCATAAGGGTGGTTCATCCCTGCCACCCTCAGCAGAAGGTTGCTTAGCCCAGGGTCTGTTCAGGAAAAAAAAAAAAAAAAATCAAGGTGTTTTCAGCTGTGTTTTCTTTGGTGGCAGCTGATGGTGGTGGCTGGGTGGGGACTGTCCTCACCCAGGGCTTGGACAGTACACAAGAAGGTTAGAAAGGATCGACGCAGAAGTAATCCCTGTAAGCTGGACATTGAAAATACATCCCCTGTTTTAAATGCCAACAGAGCGGGTGATGCCAATATCATTAAAGCCAGATGACTACATCAACACCAACAGAGAGTGAAAGGTTTAAGCTCCTTAGACTCTTGCACCTGGCTCTTTAATGCTCTTCGCTTTCACTAAGTGAGAGAGCATTTCAATGAGGGCTAATAACAACACTACACACTTAACAGCCTCCATCCACACGCCTGTCATATTTCCTCACAACCCAGAGCAGGTGTCAGGTGTGTGGTCACCGGGCACCTTCTGCAGCTCTTCAGAGGGAGGCAGGAATTTTATCTGCTTCTCTGAAGATGCCAAACTTAAGGATTCAAGACCCGGTTTTTCCTACCATGAGCCTGTGACAGACCCTGGTGTAAAATGTGGGGTTTCTAGGTCGCACGCCCCTCCTAGGATGGTCTGACATTCTCACAGTCACCATCTCCATCGCTTTATGGACCTGGAAACCCAAGCTCAGACAGGTCCATCCATGACCAGTTTCAAACATTCCCTATTCCAGAGTCACCTCAACCTTCTTCAAAGTGGAGAGAAAAGGGAAAACGATGCCCAGAAGACTCAGGAGGACACAGTCAGTGATGCTGTCTTGCTCCCATACCCCACTCTTTGCAAAATGCTCTTAGCAAAGATAGGAAGGAAAAGCCAACAGGGCATCCTGGAAAAGAACCCAATTGCCCTCGGGAAGATCAGCCTGAATGCAGTTGTGGCAAAAACCTCAATTTCCAGCTGCCTTTTATTCAGCTGTGAAATATTAATTGCTTCTTGTAGCTATGCTAGAGCAGTAAAACAAGGAGGACAAGTGAGTGTGGGAGCATAAGGCACTGGGAACACAAGAAAAGCAAGAAAGGGTCCCTAAGCCTTCCCATGCACATGTCTGGCATCCAGGCAAACCTGAGCTCTTCCGTGCCTCAGTTTCTCCCCACTTGCCCACCCAAGATCCAGTTACACAACACTGCAAGAACAACTCTCATTTGACACTTGGAAATTAGAGACACCCAATTTTACACAAGGTCACTGCAGTTGCCTTAGTCCTGTAGGCAGCAGGAGCAGCTGAGGCCCAGCACGGGCTTATCTCTCACCACTGAGAAAAGATCCCAATAAAAAAAAGCCAAAACTAAGCCTTATTAGCTTCATACTTGCCTTCCTCAAACCCTTCTGCTGCCTCCTGTCCCTTTTCCTCACCCCCAGTCCTCCTCCCTTCCCAAACTGTCATGGTTTATTTTGTTTGGGTGGATTTTCTTTTTCTTTTCTCCCCCCACCCCTCGCAAACAGATAGTTTTCCCATGGAGATCCAGCCCGCTCTGTGCCTATTAGCATCCTCGCGCATAATTAGAGCCCAACGCATTGTCATGCAAAGCAGCCTCGGATGACAACACTTCAGCCTGGACGACGCAGAAATGCTGCGAGGAAGTTTCTCACACTGGTTTTAGCCAAGGCAAACTGGACTGTGCACGAGTTTGAGATTTTAATTAATCGATGGGTGCTGGGCTCCCTTCACAGCCCTGCTACCACATGAGGAGAGAGCCCCAGCCACCCATGGGCTCTCCTGCACCCATCCAACCATGGGCTTCACGTTTCTGAGCAATACTTTTAGGTCATTAAAATTAAAAACCCCACCCAAGGCATCTACAGAATAATTTCCCACCAGCCACAAGGGACAACAGGGCTCAATCCGTGTCTCCACCACAACAATGTGTCTCTGATGGGCTCTGTTCTCGCTGCTCTCCCTACCAGCTCCCAGGCAGCCAAAAAGGCTCAAAAAGCTTCCTCTCTGCTCCAGTGTCAACCTCTTCAGGGGTCTTCCTCCGGCTCCATGGGTCTGGTTTGCTCTAGCTGCATACTGGTGGTGTCCCTTGGGAGGCTTCGCTCAGTGTAACGATGGCTGGGGGAAAGATGGGTGAGCTGGCCCAGGACGACTCAACAGAGAAGACAGGCTCGATGCTGAGCCCTGCTCAGCCAAAGCCACCCTCTCCTCAACCTTCCCTTTCTCAGCTGCCACCTCCCCCGTTCCTTGGGCAGCAGATGTGAGCTGATGGGTGCATGTAAAAGGCACAAGGACAGAGGAGCCACACTTTCCCGGGGGCCCGAAATGCTACAAATTAGGCGGAGCGGATTTTCAAATGCCTTCAGCCGAGCAAGGGGAAAACATCCCTATCTACCTACCCCACTGAGAACAGCCACCTTCACCATATGGCAGAGCAAAAGATCAGCTCATAAAGAGAGAATAAAGATAAAGTTATAAGCAGGCTCTAAGAAATACTCAAGTCCCATTTTCAGAAGGGATTTAACTTCTTACCGGGCAAAGTCCCATTCACTTGGGGTGGGATTTGCACGCCATGTGCAGCAGTCACTTTTGCAAAGAGTTTAAGAGCCTCCAGTTGGAGGATTTTGCTCCAAGGGAGAATGTTTAGAAGCATTTTATGACCCCCCCCCCCCAAAACATTCGCTGCAAAAACATGCCATGTCTGCTCCCTCCTGTCCCACACCTGGCTGCAAAGGGTTGCTTTCCAGCACTTTACAGGCAAACCCAAGCTGCCTGTGGCTGCTGAGCTTTTAACTGTCACCAACTCCAAGTTTGCTTTCAGCTGGAAGGGGCTTTGCCCGTGGCCAAGCAGTGCCAGGACCCCCCTGGACAGCAGAGCCAAGCGCTCTCCAGCCCTGCTCCTTGCTGCAGTGAGCTCAGCACAGGAGCAGGCAGCGAGGCGGATGGCAGCCCAGCAGCAGCAATGCCTCCCTCCAGCCAGCCAGGTACCCCTCGTGCCCTACCTGCCCGGGACAGCACCCTGCTTTCCTGAGCTCTGCCCTTATCCCCTATGCTGCTGCACCACGTTAAGCAAAGGCAAAGGCAACCTTGCTCTGCCTGCGTCCTGCAGCACCTGCATCGTTGCTGCCTCCCCCAGCACGATTTTGTCAGGTACCTTGTGCACATCTGTTGCAAACTACAGCTACCCCTCCTCAAACAGCAGCACAGGCAGGCAGGCGGCCTCTCTCCTGCCAGCTCGCTGCCTGGGGTCCCCTGCGAGATCGACAGCCACCGAAGTGCCAGGGGCCAGAGGGGCTCCTCCAGACCCGCCAAACAGAACAAAGCAAACCCTAAATGCTGCCTCCACAGCCACTCCTGAAGCATCAGTAATTTGTCCTGGAGCACTGCCATATCTCCAGCGAGCACTGCAGCTCACAGCGGGGCTGGGGGGGGACAGTGTTGCAGCAGGGGCTCATCAGAGGCAGGTTTCCCTCTGCGTCCTTGAAATCTAATAAAAAGCCCCCAACAAGAGCCACCAAAAGGTGAAGAAGCAGCTGAGTTCAGAGCGGTTCTGGGCAGTGCAGTTGGGTAATTGAAATGTGTTGAAACAATTTGGGACGCTTCTGGGAAGGTCAGAGATTAACACGCCTGGCAGGTCTAATCCTTCCTTGAAGCAGCACCCTGCAAGCGCTTTCCTCCCCAAATGCCAGCTCCTCTGCTCCTCCACCAGCTGACGTGGATTTTGGCACCAAGGTCGCAATGTCTTTTCATATCCCTTGACGTGCTTTGCCAACATTTTCTGTAACAGTAACGAGAACACTTTTGATACATAAATTTCAGAGAAAACCTGTGAGAAACGGGGGCTGCGGGGAAGGACAGCATCTGCTTTGAATCACTGCTGGTTATTATTTTTGCCATTCTTTGCCCTCCCTCGCACTAATCTCTGCTCAGCGGAGGACAGGTTTGCAAGCATCATGCATTTACACCACAGGAGGCTTCCCAAAACATGGACAGGACCTTGCTCTACCTGAGCATTGCAGAGCTTTCCTCGTGATGCCAATGACCCTTCAGACCACAGCCATTGCCTTGACTCAGGATCCCACTGCAGCAGGTTGATTCACAGCAGTTGTGCTCTGGGGAGAGATATCTGGGGCGTTTCTGAGGTGTCCTGGGTTTAACCGTTAACCTGCGAGCTCTGCTCTATGGTTTCACCCTGGGAATTCACCCTCCCTCGTAGCACAGCCCAAAGCAGCAGCATTTAAAAAGCAGCTGCAGAAGCAAGCAGGCATGAGTCAGTGGGAGGACGGGGATGTCTCCCAACCACATCCCCAGAGGATGCCAACACCCCACGCCTCCAGCTGGCCAACCCCGCAGAGCTGTGACGGGTCACAAAACTAGTGATTTCAGCCAAAAATATATCTGAGGACCACCCTGCACATCAGTGGGTCATTAAAGGATCTGGTACTCATTAACAGTCCCGCAGGGCTGTGTGTGCCCATGTAACCTCCCTCTGTGTGACCCTTCCCTGAAGAGGAATAGAGGAAAAAACTGCGGTGAAAGAGCCAAACACCCATGTGTCCCTCCCCACATCCTCTCCTGCTCCCACCCACCCTAAAACGGTGAGAGCTTGGCCAAGAGGACACCGTGATCAGCCTAATACTGATTGACTGGTGAACGCCGCAGCTGATGGTAAGCGCGTGCACTGGACACTGCTAGAGCAGGGGTGGGGACGCACCTCAGCCACAGGGCACCAAAAAACCAAGATGGAACTGCTTTGAAGGTGGCATCGTTTTGCTCAGCCATCTCCAGGGGCTTTGTGCTGCGCTCACCACAGGCAGGCAGCCACCGAAATGTCCACCATACCGGCGGGCCACAGGAAACCCCCACCTCCGCGGATGCTCGGGGCCGGGGAGGTCAGGCATCACTCCTGTCTGGAGCTCCCCGGTGTGTTTGCTTTGCCTGCCCCCAGACCTTGCCACAGCAAGGCAGGCAGAGCCGGCAGCCGCGGCTGACCCAGTCGGTGACCTATAACCAGCCCAGCCAAGCCCCTGATTACAACCTTCTGGAGGGGACAAGCGGGTTTAATGCACTCCTCCAGGATAAAGAGCATGCCAAGAGGAGCTGCCAGCAGTGCTTCCCCTCAGTGACTGGATGGTTTGGTTGACCAGAGCCTCCCTGCAAAGCCGGGCGAGGAATGGTAGAGCGGAGGGCAGCAGGGCACAGTGTCTGGGTGCAAACCTCAGAGCATTTTCTAGGTGCGAATTCAGCCAACGTGGCAGCCCAGTCCCTGAGAGGGAGGACAAGGGCATTGCTGACAGCTGGGAGAGAGGTGCAGAGCAGCAATGGAGTGGGACAAGGCTATGCTGGGGACTCAGGTCGCACCTCTCCGGGGATGGATGCTGTAGGGAAGCCAGCAGCAGAGATGCAAAGCAAACCCGGGTTTGCTGCCTGTACCTGCTCCCACAGATCCCCTTCATCAGACCACCGCTGTAAGGGAGGTGGTGGCCAGGGAAGAGTCCTGGAAACGTCTCCAGTTCACCAGGATGCTTTTCTAGTTCCCTGACAGAAGAAGAGATCACTGATCCCTTTCACAACTCTTGTTATTTTAGCAGCTCTTTGCCTGCCAGATCTTTGTTTTTCTTCCTGCAAGGTTTCTTGCGTAGGAATTTATTTTGCAGAAGGATGAGAGCTTCACTGGGGTAGATCACACATGGTCGTCCCACCGCACGACCGAAAGAGGTTGGAAGACAGAGTAGAACAATGCAAATCCCTCACAGCCCCCTAGTCAGCTGCTCTTTTCTCCATTCATTTCGGAAAGAAAAAAATAATCCAGACAAATATTCCTTGAAGTTAAACCTCCAGCACACTTTAACTTTCAGCAGTTCAGAAAATGACAACTCGTTGTTTAGACTTTCTCCTAATTCATATTTTATATGGGCCTTTCATAATCCATACTCAATCCATCCTCCTTCTTGTTTTCTCTTTCCCCCTCCTTTTTTTCTTTTAACCTGTTTAATCCTTTTAAGTTCAAGGATTTGAAAAGTAAATACCATAAAAGATGAAAGGTGCGTTGGAGGAAATCAACTTTGATAAGAGGCTTTTATGGCTTGTAAACCTTATTCCGGCCCTTTGGCTTGAAAGGCAACACTAATTTTAAGAGCCTTATGCAAGCCTCACGTTGAGCTTAAAAAAAAAAAAAGCTGTACCAGCCTAGAAATGATGGGCACCTGGCTACAGGTCTTCTCATCGCAGCATGCTGAACGCTTGCCTAAAGTTGGACAACCAACAACAGGACCACTCTGGGCTTCTGATTTGTTTGCAAAAATCCAAGCAACAGTCAAAGCAACGTTTTAAAGGAGAAAACCACCCCTAAATATTAGGATTAGTAGCACAACCCTGAATAAATTGCCACCGCAATACTCTCCTTAACTGCAAGGCTGCAGCAACAAAGCACTGCACCTCCAACCCGTGCCTCCAGGGCAAGGCAGCCAGCAAGGGGCACATCCCCAGCAGCTCCACACCAGGGCCCCGTGCCGCAGGACCCCTGCCCAGGTGGAAGCAGCACTGAAAGCGTTAAACAGCCCCAGCCCCACTTCAGGGACAGGCTTCAGCTTCTCCCATCGCCAGGACCCGGGTGCAGTTAGGTCATGGCTTGGCAGAGCTGCTCCCGATTGGGGCGGAAACCCGGAGAGCACGGATTGCGTAAGGGGAGTGTTTGGAGATGGAGATGTGTGTTTGCACTGCCAAACAACACGACTGTATCAGTTGATTGAACACAGGCCACAGACTCAAAGGGAAACATCCCAGCGGACGGATCCAAGCTCAGGCCAACACCTCTGAGCGGCAGATGTCCCATTCCAGGTACTCAGTGCTCAGGTTGGGACTCAAGAGCCACCATCTTCTCCTCCAGCAAGCCCTCGGCGCCGGGTACCACCAGCAATGCCATTGACCCCCCGCTTATCGGTGGGTGACACGAAGTGGAGTCATTCCCACCCCACCTCTGGGGCTGACCAGCCACCACTCACGTCAAACACCCAGTTTCAGACCATGCTTTTACAATTGCTCTTCTCTCCTCTTACAATCCAGACAGCTTGCTCCTGCACAAGGTCCTGGCTGAAAATCACTCCAAAAGGGACTGCTGCTGGGAGCTGAATAATTACACCGGGAAAGTGAGCGGCTGCAATCATCATTACCTATAATGCCGCTTATACAGAGACAGGCTTGGCGCTAATTAGCATCACGTGGGAGGCTCATGCAAAGCACTATTATGAGGGAAATTAGCTGCAAACCCAAAGAGGACTATCTACCAGGAGACCTCGGGACACTGCTCCTCCTGGAGGGGCAGGAAGGTTCAGCGATGCCAAAGTATCACAGTGTTAGAGAAAGCCCAGCCCATTAGGTGAGGGGAGGAGAACTCGCTGAACATCAGATTATCATCTTTCAGATATAGGGCTGGAGACTCTCTTTAGTGGCATGAAGAGTTTGAATTATTTTAGTGACATTTACACAGATTCCCAGTCTCTGGAGCAGGCCAGGAGAAGGCTGCTCCCATCACCCCACACCACACGTGGTGGTGAGCTCTTGGCCATGTGCAGGGACGGATGGGCACCTTCCCCATGCTGTCTCTGTGTGTCCTACATACTAGGTCCCATCTCAGCTCAAGGCTTTGAGACAAGTAATTATTATTAATACTATAACAAAAAATCTCCTCCTGCAGACATACGCTGCTTCCACATATCCCCAGAGCTGGAGAAGAGTTTGTTGATCACCTCCCCTGAAATTTTAGCCTGAATTTGTGTCAAGAACTACCACAAAAAGAAGGGAAGTAATAAAAAAAATCTGCTCAGCCACCACAAGGTTTTCCAACAGGCTTTGGGTCAGGTCCCGCATGCTTTTTTGGAACTGTGCGGCGCAATAAAGCACAAAACACAATCGTTTTTCAGCCAAGCCCAGTGCAGAGCTAAGACCTTGAGTCCCTGACAGGGCAGCCTGGCCACCCTACTGAGGAAGGACAGTGCAACGAGCTCCAATGCCCCCAGCAGAGCTAACAGCTTGATGGACCCAAACTAATGGGATCTGTGGGTATTTTGCACGTAGTCTCTGCTGTTGATGGGTGCTGCTAATGAGCAGCACATTCAGCATGAGCAGGCTGAAATCCGGGCTCTCCTCTGCAGGGTAGTGGAAGCACAAATGGGAAATGACAAATAGTTTTTAATTTAAATATTTTCCTGTCTAAATAAGCAAAATGGATAAAGAGTGTGAGAAAACACAACAGGCAGAGACGCAGATTTAGAGAGCTTAAGAGATTTAACCCCAGCTGCCGAGTGGGGACTGAAAGCCAGATTTCTGGGTCCCAGCTCAGTTCAATCCCAAACCCCTTCTCCCACCGCTCCCCGGCCATCAGGAACCATTCCTATGCGAAGGCAAATCCAACCGCAATTTTAGTCAACCTCCTTGCAAGCACCAAACCAAACGTCGTTACAAACACTACATGGGGGCACTGCAAACCCTCTGCTCCCCCCAGAGAGGAGCAGGGACTACAGCGGCTGAAAGTGTTGAAATCCTGGAAGAAATGCTGCTGGGACACGCAAGTCTGGTCCTGAGGAGCGGACTTTCGGAGCTCTACCTTGCCCACGGGGCTCTTGCATTTACTTCCCTTCTTTCTTCTTTTTTACTGAAAAGCAACGCTGTTTGTAAACACTGTAATTGAGTAATTTTCACGACTGAAAAAATGCTTCTAGCAGATCTAAACAGCAGCAACTGTTTTCACTACCAATCTTATATCTCCTGCAGATCTGCAAAGCCATGAAGCACCTTGTTAGCACGCTGGACCAAAGCAGCACAGTGGGCTAGAAATTACAACAGTGAAATCAGTTCAGCTTTTTTCCATTACCCAGGCTGAAAAAATGCCAGTAAATAATAACAATAATGAAAATAATCAGGCGAAAACAGCTAAGGACTTTGCCATAACCATATGTAGCAGAGTTATCTTGGGAAAGACTTTCCATCTCAACCCAGATGTAAAGTGTTACACCAAGAATCCTCACCTGACCCAGGCCCAATTTTCAAGGTTTGGGTTTTTCAGAGTTCGTTTTTTTGTTTGTTTCTGAGTGAAACAGCAAATAGAGGATTGTTTCATAGCAGCGCTAAGCAATACTCAATCTTTGGCTAATTTTTACCTGGGAAACAGTTTAGGTGGGTCAGTAGCTGAAGCTCAGAGCCACGTTCAGGCAGGAGAGGAGGAGGAGGAGGACGCAGCGTACGCTGCTCCTCTGCTACCTCCAGCACGAGGACTGGGGCGGGACGCAGACACCTCGCTGCCACTCGCCACGTCCCTCTTCCAGCCAGAAGCAGAAACCCCAGGAGCCATCAAGCTGCACGAAGGTGAGGTAGGAGAAAAGCAGCCTCTGCTCATGGGATACAAAACCTCAGACCTTTAGTGCTGAAGAACACTACGGCCAACACGGTGTCTTTGTACCACAAGCGCTATCCTACAGGACTCCAGCCTGCTCCGCAACAGACCCACTCTCCCCACTCCGCAACACCAGCGATCAACTGATGTTACGCAGGAGGAGAGGCAAACCTAGCAGCTGTTTTGTTAAGCAGCCCCACGCTGCAAATGCAATTTGCTAACAGTCATTACAACGTGCCTGCAACATTTGGCCACCAGACTTGCTCCTTATTTATTTTTAGAGGACGAACGATTGCTCAACAGCTGTTGTGTAGGCCTGGTTAGCAAAAAAAAAAAAAATACCCTACCCTAAGCGCATCTCCAGGGAGACCAAGTGGTTTTTCCACTTATTTAGACACCACCAGTAGCACCAAGGGATTCTTACCAAGATCAGGCCCTCGGCATACCAGCCCCACATGGAGGAAGAGGAGTCACCCAACCCTGTGGGAATGCAGACTGTCAGGTGAGGAGCAAGGAGGAGGGAGGACTGTCCTCCCCAGGCTGGGAGATGCAGCACAGTGTACCTAAAGAAGTCACCCGGTGCCATGATGGGTGGCCATGGCTCAGCTGGACCTGAATTTCCAAGGTCTGAGTGCTCAAAGCAGAAGAACGCACTTCCCTGGCTCAGAGGGCTGTTTCCAATAAAAACGAGCATCCAGGAGGAGCAGCTGCCTGCACCTCCCCAAGTTGTGGTCACGCTTCCCGGATCCATCCACTCAGCGGTGCAGGAAGCCATTGGGCCAAACCAAAGGATGAGGCAAGGAGCCCAACGGCCTGGGAATGGCAGCACAGGCACTTGGACCACGTGTGCATGCTGCACGAGTCCTCGGCTGAAACCAGCCCCATAGTCCAAGAGCCGGTTTGACTCATCTGAGACCTGGAAGGGACCCAGCAGCAGGGAAACACACACGCAAGTTGTATGAAGGGACAGGCAAAGCTCCTTTGAACTTCATGAGCCCTTAAAATGTTCTGTTTCAAACACTGGGGGGAAGGTCTTAATTATAATGATTTTTCTTTATACTTGAAGCAGTTGGCATGTCCATCCTACTTAAAAACTGGAGAAGCACAGTTGTCTACATACCAGCATTCCAAGGGTCTTCATGCCCCACAGCCTCACCAAGCCACCACCGGTCCCAACAGATCAACACCTTTTTGAATAGGAAAAGAACCAGAAACAGGTCTCTGGATTTACAGTTTTCCACTGTGGCAAGAGAGGACAGCACGACAACAAGGATCCCCACTTTTCTGCAAGAGCATCATGTCACGGTACTGTTATGGTTGTCACCTTAGTCAATAAACCACGTAACGGACTGAATACCCCCAGGAGTAATACAGTGAGCTAACAAATGGCTCTGCCCTGGGTTTGGGGAAAAGACTCGCATCCTTTTCAGATCAGACAGGGACATGCTTGAAACACACTCTCGCAAGCACTTCCACTAACACAGCCATGCCTGTCACCTTCCTTCCTCTGCTCCTCCCTGGGTCATCTGCCGAGAAAGGCTGGAGCTGCTTCACCTGGCCAGGGAAGCCTGTCTGCAGGCCACTGCACGCTGCCCCTGCTCGTCCCTTGGGACCCGGGCAGGTTTGCACCTCTGGTCCCATTCCCCTCCCAGACGCCGGCGCGGTTGCACAGACACCACGCAGCAATCCAGCCCCGCGCTCCTACGCTCCTTCTGAAAAGAGCATGTGCCAAAGTACCTCCCATCAACATTAACCCCCGTCTAATGGTGGAAAAAAAAAGTACAAAAAAACTTCAAAGATTTAATGAAGGAAATAATGAGCCTTTTCTCTTAAATTAAAATCCTTTTCTTCCCTTTTCCAACACAGCAGGACTTACACTATCCCCAAGTCTGATAAATAAAAAGAGCTCTCGCGTCAAAAACTCCATGCATTTATGTAGGTATCTCGAGCAACCTTTAAAGGGTTCTTTTAATTAGCAGAAGTTTCCAAAGCCTGAAGTTACACCCAAAGTTCCTTCGTGTAGGCGCATTGTTGCCAAACTAGCAGAGGTAGCACCATGCCGATTTTTTACAGTACATCCTAGAGGTGAGCCTCTGTAAGTCTACACGGGCTCCCAGCAGGACGTAAGGCAGACTACAGCTTCAAGTGGTGAGAAAGACAGGGATGAGGAGAAAGCAACCCCATATTGTAGCAATCTTCTCTTCCCAGTCATTAATCGTATCCTGCTGGCGCAGCCCTCTTGCAGTCTGGTCCTAAAGCATGTCAAACACACTTCCCTCCTCTGAACACTTGTTAAAAGAGGCTTTAACCTCTTCACTCCTGAGTCCTGAAGAAGTCTGCTGAGCCGTAAAGAAGCTGGAGGGGAAGTCCAGGGGAGCAGCAATCAGAGGTCACGAGCCAGCATGAACCTCAAGTGCCTAACTTCCTTCTTTGCAAAAAAAAATGGGGAGGGGAAGGGGGCAGATGCCTTTGCCGGGATGAACACTGGTGGGAACCCACTCCTGCTTCTCAGCTTTGGGAGGATATGGTCCCGGCTGGGGGTCGTCTGAGATGAAAGAGCATTTGACATTTTCAGACCAAAGGGTCCTATTTTTATTTCATTTTTGAGGGCCACATGCAGTCAAATGCCTTTAGTGGTGCTAGAAACAGATGGGCCGCCGTTTTCTTTGCTCATACTGGGCGTCGGACATAAAAATGCCATTGAAAAATAAGGAATAAAAGCCTTTTCTTTTTCATTTACTGTTTCTGCCCCTGGAGACTGGCACTGAACAAGGAAAGCAGCTGGAGCAGTCAGCAGTCACCTAAGCCCAAGGGGTCTCCAAGGGAAGAACGATGCCACGGAGGAGTCAGGAGATTGGAAATCAAGATGACAAACTGGCTTCAATTCCCGGTTTTAAGACTTTTGCAATGCACAGACTCCCTGGACCAGCCTTATCCCAGGCTTGCGTTGCCTCAGCCTAGCTGCACCCGCGTCCCCCGAATCGTCTGTGGAGAGAGGTCAGCACGACTGAGGGGTGTGGAGGGCCTGATCCCAGTGGGTTTCTCCACATCACGTGCTTTTTTCCCCAGACATCTCCAGGGGAGCTGAAACAGCAGGAGACAGGCACTTACAAGAACAGCCTTTTTTTCCCAGGACCACCTTCAGCCATCCTTGTTAAAGGGATGACTTAACCCTGCTCAGTATTCAAGACTGTCAAACAAAAACCGAAGCAGCAACTGGTCCAGGTTGTTCTTCTGGACAGGAATCAAACTCTACCAGCTCTTCAAATGAAGGAATACTTCTCATTTTCAATAAGAAACCAAATGAAAAATTTCAAACCTTTCCAGCTTCGTGATTTTTGCTTTTTTATTTCTTGGGGTTATTTTTCCCCTTTTTCCTTTACTGAGACAACAGAAGGAAAGAGAGAATGAAGAAGTAGAAGAGAAGCCACAGGGAAGGAGGGAGGATAGAGGAGAAACCATTTTCACAGCTGAAAAACAGAAAATTCAAATCCAAACTTATCTCCACAAAAAGTAATTAGTTAGGTTTTGGGAAAGAGAGGATCAAGCTTTGGTCGTAAAATTCCAACCAGGTCAATTAAAATAACCTGCAAGCCTTTTGCTCAGGGATGATCTCCAAGATCCACGTCCCGCAGTCACACAGCCGAGCTGCAGCCCTACGGGAGGGAGGTCTGAAAGCTCCAGCTCCACGTGGACGAGGCACATTATCGCGTTGGGAAACACACAAGACCTCTCCTCTCTCTCCCCTCCTTCCTCCTAGAGCGCTGTAATATTACCATTTCTGCGAGAAGCGTGCAGCCAAAGCAAACACAGATTCCTGGAGCTGGCTCTCGGGAGAGCAGCTGCACAAAACTGGCAGCCCACATCCTTCGGGACCTCCTCTTTGCCGTCATCCCCGTAGCCCACGTGCACAGGAGGCTCTCCCGGCAGCATCCATGTGCTCAGGAGCCAGCCTCTCATTTGCACATAAAGCCATCAGCCGGGCTTGCGCTCCCACAGCTGGAAATGCAAATCCAGCTCCTCCAGCATCAAACCCCCACAGCCTCCCTCTGCCCCAGCTGCAAACCCTCATGGCATCGATGGAAATACTAATTCCTGCAATACAGGGTAACTGAAGCTTCCATCTGTTGTGAGCTCCCCAAGCCCAAATATTACCTCCTCCTTCACTTTGTATCCAAAGGTACTCTGTAATGGGCAGAAAACATCTGCATTCTGTCCCAAAGATAAATATATTTCAGGGTAATACACTTGTGGCATAAAAGCCATCCTCAGACCCCTGGGCCAAGCCAGTCATTGCTCATCATTTCTCCAGTGCGCTGGAAGCCACTTGCCCACCCCTCCCAAAGGGACATCGCAGCCTGTTTGCCTCCACCAGACCAAGTTCCCACCCCAGGTGTTGCAGAGCTGGGACTACAGTCACACAGAGCTTCAACTTACCCTGAACCAGTACATACTAAGAGCCCTTTCTGTGAGCCTGCTAAGGATGCTCAGCAAAACTCCCAGGAAGAATAAAAAGCAAGAGAAAAAAAAAAAATGCCCACGTGCAGTTGGGACTGGGAAGCCCCAGATGCAGACAGCTCTTTGAAGTTACAGTATTGGCCCTCAGCCTGCCTGTACACCCGTATGGACAGGTCTGCCCGTTCCAGCCCTCGAGGGGTGGTCCAAACATGCACACGCAGGTGACGGCTGGCAAGGCTCCTGAGGTCCCCCAGGGGACAATACCCCGCTGCCTCTCCCAGGAGGAGACAACCACCCTGTACACACAGTCCCCAGCAAGCTGGGCTGGGAGCTGCTGCCCCTCTGCCTGCAACAAGGCCTGCCTACGGGACACACTGTGAGCCAGAATAAAAAATAATCCATCCCTCAAAACAACAAAAAAAGAGACAAAATATTTGGAAAAATGAATGAAAAATTGCTAACAAGACCCCACCAAAGTGCATTTTCATCAACAGCTCCAGGGCTCCCACAAGGAGGCACGTTCAGTCTCCAGGCCGGCAGTGCCACCCCTGTGGCACAGGAAGGGCATCCTCTGCGCTGGGGCTGGGCAACCACTGCTCGGCCTGCACACACATCCTGCAAGCACACACTTCTCTATCTGCATGATTAGGACAACTACAGATGGATGCTTTTCCATTACGTTTGTGAAAGCAATTTTGAAAACCAAACCAGTTTAAATTTTCCGCCCTGGGATGGAGGGAGGAGATTGGCCAGAAGCTGAGGCAGGGACTCAGCTGCATCCAATGGAGCCATGTTCGCAGAGAGAAGCCAGCTCCTTCTTCCCAGTGCTTTTTCTACCATTGTGGGAAACCAACCGATCTTCATCTGAAAAGCAAAGCGTAACAGAGCATTTCCAATTTCCAGCCCTGCTCTGACAGCACCTGTAGAAAACAGTCGTAACAAGCACTCCTTCCCAGGAACAGAAATAGAATTTGGCCCAAGAGCTATTTTCATTCCCTCCAAAAATATTTTTACAAAAACCATTTGCATCATCTCTGACACTTCCTCTCGCAGACAAGGTATTGCGAGAACGGATCCGCCCATGGACTGAGGAGGAATTTGAGAAACAGCCGTCTTTGGCAGAAACAGAAAGCCGAAAGGGACAGAGAGCCATCACGGCAACAGGGTAGGTATCACCCAGGGCTTTTTGAGATCCTGAAAAGCAGCGATGAGCCCAGGCAACCCAAACCAGGTTGGCAGCAGTGGGATGGGAGTAGCTTGGCTCAGGTAGAAAGCAAGTTTCCCAGTATTGCACCTGGTGGAAAACAAGGCTGAGAGAAAAAAAGAGCTGCCTGCTATAAATTTCAGCTTGGGTTGCCAGGCTGGCACTGCTCACCATCAGCATTGTTTCCTTTATTAAAATTTAAAAAGAAAAAAAAAGAGAAAGACCATATAAACCCTATTTCCTCCCTTTTGAACTTAATCGTAGCCAAACTCCATTTTACTGTCTCCCACTGCACACTCACACTTCGGCAGTCCTCCCAGCTCCACAACCACCCTCCACACCAAGATCCCCTGAACCAGCCCCAGGGCACAGAGCAAGCCACTGAGGGCCAGATACACACAGTGGATGTGTCTCCAGTCCACAGGGCCCTCAAACTGTCCAAAACATTAAGGAAAAAGGCCCCAAGTCACATTTGCTATATGCCACAGGACAAAGTGCTGGGGAGGAGAGGGTCCTTCCATGCTGAGCAACTGGAGGACGCCCTGAAGTATGTGATTAATACAACACACGTGGTGTAACTCAGTGATCTGGTTACCTTTCAGATACCCTGGAGACACTAATGCGCTTAATGACAAGTCACACCTTTCAGCTCAACTTTCTCCTCTCATTGCTGCTCCCATTCAGTGATGACTTAGATACCAAGGAGTGATGGAGCCTGGTTTTCTCCTGCCCCACACCTTGCTCACCCCAGACCAAAAGGGAGATAAAACTCCCCCCAGGGCAGAGCGGTTACGTGCTTTTTCTCCTTCCACCACAGCAAGCAGCCACAAGGTTGAAGGGAGCAGTTCTCTGTGCCCACCCCCTTTACAAAAATAAATGCCGAGCAGATGCTGCTCTGCAGCACGGCTGGGGAGCAATTTCATCCCTGTTCCTTTAGGGAAAAGCCCAATACTGAAGAAATACAGTTGCTTGGGACCCTCTTTAATGCTCCCTGCTTGGAGGTCCTTCCCTTGCTTTGTTGTGTTGTGCAGTTACAACATGAAAGAAAATACTAATTTTCTGCAGAAGCTCCTGGACCTTTGTGCTGTTCCCTGGCGTGGGGACCCCACTGTCTCTGCAGATGAGGGGCTACCCCATGGTGCTCCCTCAAAACACTGCCCAGTCTTCACCAGGAGATAACAGGGTGTTGGTGGATGAAGTTAGGTGGATCACTGAGAATCTCACAAGCCTCCCCCCAGCCCTTCAGCCAACCTCACCTTTGCGCCCATTCTTCCCTGCATATCTTCTCCTCCGTCAACAGCACCAGCATCGATTTTCCAGGCCAGAACCTGCTCTCCTGCCACGTTTCAGCACCACAAAGGGCCCGTTCAAGCAGCAGCGTCCTGCCAGGCTCAGAAATGGCAAAGTCTGGGTGGGCAACTGGCACCACACCCAAAAAAACCCACCAAAAAGCAACCCAGGGATCCATGGTACTATCATAGGGCCATCCTCTGAGACTCCCCCCAACCCATGCAGCCAAGTCAGCTGAACCACACGGTGATTTGGAGACGTGGACCGATGAACACCAGCGGGTAAGGAAAGAAACCTGCCAGATACCACGTGCTGGAAAAGCTCTGTGGTTTCAGTTGCCTCGAATGACGCTTTGCCAAGGACACCCTCTTTTCCCTTCCCTCTGCGGTTTTTCACACCGAGCTCTAGGTCTGGAAGCCAAACTGGAACCGCCTCAGCTTGCCTGGTTTGGGGTCGGCTGCTCAAGTTTTCCCAACCTCCTCACAGCTATGCTGAACGGCTTCCCTGAATTCCCGTAAATGTTTTGGCCAGCCTGGTCTGAATTAAGGGTTTACTGAAAAACCTGAGTGTGGGTGCTGAGGCTTGGAGTTGGCCACAGCCCTACTTTGAGCTAGTCCTGGTGGGTCTTGAAGTTGGAAGACTAAAAAGAAGAAAAAGGGGGCTGACGGAGCCAAGCAGGGAGAGATGAATCACACCACTTTGGGCAAGTTGGGGATGACGGGGTAGAGAAAAAAATAAAAATGTATATAGTTTAGTATGAGGTCACATCTTCAGCCAAAAACTGACACACACACACAGAGACATAACAAAATCCATAATACATCAACTCCCTTTCAGCAACACACTTGGGGTAAATAAGAATTGCTCAGAAGCTGAGGTTTGAATGAGGTGTTAATCCATCTTCAGCCTGAAGCCTACCACAGTCTCACCTGGGAAGCCAGACCCGCCCCAGGAGCATTGCAGCTCCTAAGCCTTACTGGTCAGGGCGACCCTGGGGTGGGCTTGTCCTGCAGGAAACCCACCTCCCTTTGGATGAGGAGAGACCCAGGGAGAACAAACCCCCACCCACAGCCACACACAGGCATGGCAGGGGGTGAACATCACCATGAAAGATGATGGGGGCATTGGACTGCCAGCACTACAAGGAGGGGGAGGGCTGACACCCTTTCCACCCACACCACCTCTTTGCAGGGGTGCAGCCACACTGCAGAGAGCCAAATTTATCTGTGACCTAAATTCTCGCCTAGTCAATGCAAGGATCTTTGCCTGCCCAGTGCCCGCCCTGCAGCCGTGCCAGGAGCCCTCCCATCTCGGTAGTACCTGGGACGCTCCCGGCAGGCACAGCCGCAGCGCCTGCCTTTCCCTTTCCCTTTCCCCTTCCCTCCACAGGCAGACCCTTGGTTTTTCCCCACAGCGGGAGACAGCAGCCCATTAGACAAGGCCTGATTGCTCCTCCTCACCTCCCCCGTGACACAATCGAGTGCGCATACAAGGCAGAACAAAACAGTGACAATTGGTGACAAATGGACTGCACAGCATCCCGTGGCCCCGTCGCCAGGGAGACCCTGGCCAAGCATGGGCGGACGAGATTCAGGGACGGCAGAGGGGACACAGGTGCTGGGAAACCAGTATGGACCCATCTGCTAATTGAACCCACTGGAGCCGATGAGGGCAGAGCCACTGTGGGTTACCCAGCCTGTGTGAGCACCGAGCCCTGGCACAGGAGAGAGGACTGCAACCCACCAGGCCAGGCCAGCTCTGCCTCTCCCGGGCCATCCCCCTTTAATAAGGGTAATTTTCCAGAAGTATTTTCCCAGGTCTGAGTAGTGGTTTGACAACAGAGAGAGGGAAAGGGTTTTACTGTTGCTAGCACTGGCCCAGCAAGCATCTCCAAGCACATTTCTAATGCTAAATAACACAGCTCTGTGCCGGACATTGTATCACGAGCCCTGCTTTGCCAGGGAAGAAACCGAGGCCAACAGAGGGAGAATGACGCTTGCTCTCAAGCTCTTTGCTGGCAGAAGCAGAATCTCTTCCGGGAACATCTTGGAGTGATTCAATGCCTTTTACTTTCAATGCAAGTGATGTAAATGCCCCGCAGCCAGAGTGGAAATACTTCACGCTCACCCAGGGCTGCAGACATTCCCCAACACTCAAAGCATCAACAAAACTAGACGTGTAGTTTATGAAATTCAGCCTCCCTCCTTCAAGGCAGCAGCAAACATTGCCCTGGGTGGGGCTTGTTTGATTTGTTTCCTGATGAATACCTGTAAGCAGGCACCCAAAATAGCCACAGAGCAGTGATAGCCCCTGGAAAACAACTTTGCGCCTTTCCCCCACTGCCTCCAGCAGAACTGTACAGAATTATCATCTCCAGTCCCCCTTCACTGCAGTTGCTCTCAGGAGAGGTGCCAGAGGTGAAGTCCAGCATCCTCGCACAGGCTACGTGCATTTCAGCTACGCTTCCTCCCAGGACCCCCACCCCTCCCCACCCTGCTGTGCCGTGCAGGTGGGCAAGAAAGAGTTAATGCTGCAGCTGCCATCCCCGGCGGTGCAGAGTTATGCTCAAACTGTTCCCACTGCTGCATGAAGTCAGCTGTCATTAGGGAACAAAGGCGCCCCGGAGCAGCTCGAGTTGTGTCACACTCGGGAGGCGCGGAGACTGCTCCCTGATTAGGATTTCTAAATCAGTCCCATCGAGGCCTGGAGAATAAAGCCGCAGAACAATGAGCGGGGGCACATTCACACAAGCAGCAGCCCCCTCCGCTCCCCGCCACCCTCCCCACCCCCTCGCACGCTTCTCCTCCCGCCCGAGCCTGCAGCACTTCACCTCTACATCCCGCTGGGGACCACAGCCTCCGCGGTCCACAGGCAGTGGGCACATCTCCTGCTGCTCCAGGGCCTGGCTCTCTCCATCCCTGCTCACCCTCCAGCTGGGGCACCTTTTAAGTCAGCAGGGTGGAGCATCTCCTCAAGTGGGGACCTCTTGCCCCAGGAGCTACCAGCCCTGTGCTCCATAGTGCCCACCTTGGGGCAACGCAGTCAGGCTGCTGGAGGAGGCAATCCCTCCCGAGCTGCCGCCTCGGCCGATGGCCAAAAGACCATCCCCACCGGCCTCCCCTTGGCCACTGACCATGGGGTAGCGGTGGCCACCGCAGCCAGCTGCCTCCACACCCGTGCCCCAAGCCTGTCCCCACCGGCTCGTCAACCCAAGGACAGCCAGCCACGCCGTGCCCCAGCGCTGCCAGCCAGGCTCGGCACGGACCAGCAGGCCGGCTGAGGCAAGCAGACTGGTTTTTCTTTAGAAACAAGGTGCTTTCCACATGCGTAGCAAACTTATGCACACACATAGCAAACCTCACCTGCAGCAAGACCTAACCACCTGCAGGGATGGGTCACCTCTATTTGGCCCTGAGCTGTTGCACTGCTGCCCCTTCGTTTCAGGGTACTGACACTTGCCAGAGCCTCCCTGTACTGACCCAGGGCATCACCCACGCCCTCACCCCATGCTGCCCCACAGAGTAGGGTTTTTTTTCCCCCCCTGCTAAGCAAGACACTGTGCACATAGAAACAGGTTGGAGGCTGCAGACCCGGTTGCTAAATTCATCTCAACTGAGGCAGACTTCCTCCATGGGTACGTAAGTTCTCACGCCATGGACTGGAGGGAGCTGTTGGTTTCGCTGGCGGGGTCTGTAAAAACTGTTTTCTTGGAAAAAACAGGAATTCCAGCACAAAATGACGCAGCACAAGTCAAAAACATGAAGGGAAACCAAGGCAGTTGTGAATTTTGGAAATTAAAAACAGAGAGGCTGGAATTAAAGGGTAGTAAATGCTATTCTTGGCTCCAAATCCGACTTTGCTTATGACATTGACTTCGTTGATTAAGAGCTCTCTGCCTCAGTTCTTCCCATGCGGAAAGAGGAGGTGACCCTGTAAGTGGTTACTTCCCACAAGCACAAATCCGTAACATCAGGATTCCCACAAGTAATGACAAACATGACTGGACTGTCCAGCCAGTGCACCCAGCCCGGCTTGTCCAGAGCCATGACCAACTGGGGCACCCAGGGGACTCCACTGAGGTGGCGTTGGGGGCCAGTCTGCGTTCCTGGTCCTGTGGAGTCTCCGGTCAAAGCAGGGCAAGCCGGCCAACCCAAAGCTCATGCCTGCCCATAGGCTGTGCCATCAAACCCAGACCCACGCCTATTCCCCCCACTCCAGCCACGCAACCCTTCTTTGGAGAGGTCCCATCATCTTCACGCAAAGATCCTTCCATTGCACAGAGCCAGAGCAACCACTCCTTCATCCCCCTGACCCATTTTCGGATTTGGGAAAACACAGGAGGATGGGAGATGGGGAAAAACATCAAGAATTTACTTTGCTCCCCTGCCCCAAGGTTGGATCTTCAAAACCACCGCGAAAGGCTGGTGGGCAGCGGGACGCCAGCAGCCAGCAGGTGCAATGAATAAATATCCCAGCAAAAATCAATATGGAGAGAGGGGGAAGGGAAGGAATATAGATATCGGGCATCCCGCCCCCCGCCTCCAGCCCCCGGCAGGACACGCACGCAGACACACACACACTAATCCGGTGGATTTGGCCGTCATATGACATGCCCGGTCCGTCCGAGGGAGGGGATTTAAGGCACGCCTCTCCTTTCACGCCAGGAAAGGATTTTCATCTCTCGAGAGCACAATGAGGGGGGAAGGAAGGAGAGGAAAAAAAAAAAAGCCAATCAAGCCGGGATCAGCTGTGGGCTGGGCTGCTGCAGGTCTGCTTGTCCCAGAGGGGGGTGCGGGGAGACATATTGGGCCGTGTGGGAAACCCACAGTCTCAGCTTCTCACACATTGTTCTCCACCCCGGCTCCCCCCAGCCCCCAGCCAAAGCCGTTAATGCCACAAAAGATACTTTGCCCATTGTGCCGGGGACAGCTGAGAGGATAGAGTTAGCCTTACACAGCTTTCCTGCCTCCCTCTCCCGCTGGAGAGGGGAAGAGGGGACAGAGCAATCAAAATGGAGAGTTTGATGCTCACCATACAAAAGAATTAAATCCACTTAGGCCCCTTTCTCGCTAATCTCGGACTGTGGGGGGTTAAATATGGTTACATTTTCATTAGGTACTAATAGCAAAAGGGCAGCTAATGGTAGCACAGACCGCCGCATTGTCATGCAGATGGCTCCAAAAAGGGCTACCCAGCATCGCAGCATCGGCTGCAGCACGATGGCATGCTCGGAGTGGGAAATTGTGTCACTCGGCATTGTCAGGGCTGAATTCCATCAATGGGAAAAGTCATGTTTCCTCTGCCAGAAGGAAACAAGTTAAAACGCCCAGGGAGGGGCGGAGGTGGCGGGGAGGCACCTGGGCTCCGCAGGGACCCTCCTGCAAAACACGACCACTCCGGCACAGAGCGATGCCCAGGGCAAGGGGCTGCTGGTTTTAGATGGTCACTTGCCACACAATGAACTCAGTAGCCGTAAGCCATTACATCTGAAATGCTGGTGGCTCAACCAGCCAGCGTGGTCCCTGCTGCCCGAGCACCAGGAGGATGCCCTGTACCCTTTCATCTGGGACTCGGGGTGCACAGGGCAGGTCCCCACTGCAGGGCTGTGGTGAGGTCCACCGTACGCTCATGGTGAATTTAGACAAGGTGACAAGAGACCAAAAAGCCATTTTTGCCCTTTATCTTTTTAAGCGCTTTGTTTGCAGCTGCCAGCTCAGCCTCGCTGGGGTTTTCTCTGCTCCCACTTCCACCGAGCTGGAAACTGCAGATTCAAAAGGGACTGGGGCGGGGCGAAGCGCCCTGTGGGTCCGAGTCACTGCCTGCGTGACCCGGCTGCCCACGCAGCCACTCAGGCTGCCTGTGATCGCCGCCGCGATGGCAGCTCTCCCCTTTCATCCTCTCCAGCACCACCTCTAGTGGCTTGCCCAGCAGAGAGAACTATTCTTCTCCCTTCATCCCCCTCCTGCCACAGCTTGCATCAAAGGACCAAGCTCAGATCAGCACTTGTGCAGGCAGGGTTCTTGGCTCTGGTGCACACACATGCTAGGAGTAGCTTTCCCAGCAAAGGGCAGGCACTGTAGTCAATGTGATGGGTGTCATGCCTTTGGGAGCCCCATGCAAGCACCAGCACCCTAGGGTCACAGTCTTCCAAACCAGTGCCTTGCTAGAAGGCCAACCCCTACCACCCCTCATAGCTGCAGGTGCTTACAATTGGATAGTGTCTCAGATGAAGAAGCGTCGTCCCTCAGAGAGAAGCAGCTCCAAATGGATCCCAGACCACTCAGGACTTGGAAGTGCCCACCCGAAACAGAAGAAAACCACTCATTTGGGTCCCTCAGCTAAATGCCCGTGCTAAGGAAGCGAAGGCGGGAGCCATACTGCCTTTGTACAGAATCCAGCTTATTTAGTGCTGGCTCACTAACATGATATGGACAGAAAATATCTGCTGGGTATATTTTACAGGGTGAGAGCACTCAGATTTTTTTTTTTTCAGGGCATTAAAAGAGAGACCCACAACTCAAAAAAGTCAGTGAAGCTATGTCCTTTCCCTCAAACCAACTGGCACGAAGGTAAAAATCCATCAGGGAAAGCCAAGTTAAACAAGAACAAGGTCAGCATCGAGATGGCACAGCCAACAACTGTAAAGAGGAGGAAACTGGTAATACGGTTGAGAGTACAGGCACCCACAGCCCTGGCCCCTCACCAGCCAGCACGGCATCCCGGGGAGCTCAGCAGTTGGAGCCCCAGAGACCCGACTTCTCATCCCGGTTCTCCCATGGAGAAGCACCATGATCATGAGCCTCCCTGCGCCTCTTTCCCCTCCCCACCTGCATGGACCACATTGTCTTCTCTCTGTGTGCAAAATGCATCTTGGGGAAGGGCCTGGAGGATCCTCAGCCTCTCTGCCAGGAGCCTGAAACCCCACTCAGAGGAACAACCAAGAAAGGGCACATTTCAATTAACAGAGAATTATTCCACCCACCCTGTACAGCCCCATCAGAAGCCACTTGCCTGATGTAACTCACTTTGCACAGCACGTGTCTTGTCACAAGCTCATATAGACCAAGGACAGAAAACTTATCCATCTGCGTAACACCGAAGTGCAAATTTCCTAACAAACTCCAACACCACGTCTATCTCGCCTGACTGCCAGAGACCAAATCTGAGCAAAATTTCCTGCAAGCGCTGCTGAGTTTTGCAAGCTTCAAGTCCTCGGAGAGTTGCATTTTCATGCTTCTCTCCGTAACCTTGAGAGTCAGAGCTTGAGTTTTTATGAAAGCTGAGATTCTCGATGCTCTGAAGCCAAAGCTTTCAGGGAGAAAGCAGCAGCGAGAGCAGGGGAACCCATGAAGATTGGCTTTTTGTAGTACGGCACATCACACTTAGATTCTCTGATGTCCAGTAAGCTTGAGCTGAAATAAGGTCTCACCCTTCCCTTCAGCAAGAGCTCAAATAGGACCTTCTCTTCTACCTTCATCTATCTACACACAGCTTGCTGGAATCAGATGCACTTTATACCTCTGACATACTGGCAAATTTTGTTGACGCTGCCCAGAAAGACTTCAAGATTCTTGACAGTGAGACAGACAGATGGATGGACAGTACATCTCAAACCCTGCCTCCCCAGGAAAACCCTCTATGGAATAGCATATTGTGCAACCACGATAACATCTTGACAGTTTGCACCAATATTTTTCTGTTTTTGGGGAGAGCTGTGGTGTTGCAATCCAGGCTCAGGGTTAAGAGCTGGAATTCTGGAAAGCTCATCTCTACAAGGAGTGTCATGGAGAGGCGTCACGTCCTACGGGTGCCCAGGCGGCTGGAGGGGCAGGAGCCCCTGCCGAGAGCAAAGCTGCGCAGCTCCGCTGGAACCGCTCCAGCGGCTTACGCAGCTGATGATCTGTTCTGGCCCAAAAATGTTTATTGTTTCCCAGCAAAGTTGTACTAGAAGCACAACAACAAAATATAATACACAGCAACACTCAAAGGTTAACACGTGTTATTTTTCACTATTGCGCCTCAAGACTTGCCGGCACTAACATTAGCCAGGGCGACTTGTTTGCTTCCTTCAACCTGATAGACCCAAAAAAAAGGGAGGGGGCAGAAATCAAATCTCACCAGCAATGGGAACCGCTTTCAAGGGGAAGCTGCTTTCGGAAACCCAGCCACGTCCAAAAATTACAACCGGTCTCGGCAATTAAGAGAAGTAAAACATTAAAAAGCATGAGGCAAAGTGCATTTGCATGCTAAAAGCTCCCTTCAGTGGGGCTGAGAGCCTGTATCCAACAACAAAGCAGAGAACTTCCCTCTCCAAAAATACATTAACCCTGATGTCACGCCCCCCTCCCGGTTTGCACCCTGAAGACCACGGGGTGCAGAGCTGGTAACGCACAGTCATACAACCCTTGCACCAGACGTCTTGGACGCGGACCCAGATGGATGCCTAAACATGCTGGACAAGCAAAGCTGGAAGGGTTAATCCATGCTCAGTCATCCCCATCGCAGCACAGCCCCTGGGGCTTCGCTGGGGAGGGGGGGGCCGGGAAGTTCCCTTGAACAAGGCGATTTGCTGGAAAGCAGTGTTCCTGCAAACCCAGCCTAGTTCCGCAATTCCTGTTGCAAAAACAGGTTTGAGTTTGATTCAGATGCTGCAGGTGGGCAAGTTACCTGAAGGCCATGAGGAGGAAACTCCTACATCCGCTCCAAAAGCGCAAACCTTCGGCTGGCCAAGGAGGGAGGGGAGCAGGAGAGCCTCCTCCAGGGTAGGGTTTCACCTGAAAACACAGCTTCGTGCTCAAAACATGAGCTGACGGGAGGCTCTGAGCCAAACCCTGGGCTGAGCACTGGGAGAGGCAAACTGAAAACCCCAATTAGAGCTTTCTAAACCTCTAAGGAGGGGTGGCTAGAGAACAGGGCTCTCCTTGAGGCCCGTCTGCAGAAATCAGCAGCCCACCCCACCACCATTTTCCCGTTACAATCCCATCCATCAGCACGCCATGGGTCCTTGATACCGTCACCCTGCCCTGAACTGTCCTGTCAGTGCTCCTCCTCTTCTCCATTCCCCTCCCCAACAAGCAGGGTCACCCGTGGGTTTAACTGGGAAGCCAACCCATCTCAACAGCACTGTAGAGATGAGGTGTCTCACCAATAAAGCCACCAGGCCGTTTCTTGCACAATGCTTGAGTCTATCGCTAGAGTTCACAGGTGGAAAAACAGCCGTCCAGAGACATCCCAAAACACCCTGAGCTTTGGGACGACCTAGAGAAGTAACTGATTCGCAGGGCATCTAACAGCAAATAGGGCTGTCGTGGTTCAGCCCCAGTTGGCAACTAAACAGCACGCAGCTGCTCGCTCACTCCCCCTACCCCTGTGGGATGGGGGAAAGAATCAGAAGAGCAAAAGCAAGAAAACTCATGGTTTGAGATAAGAACAGTTTAACAATTAAAATAAAATAGTAATAGTATTAATTGTAATGATGATAATTATGACGATAATAATGATATTATAATAAAAAGGAAAATAATGAGAGAGACATGAAGCCCCCCCAAAAAAAAAAGAGAAAAAAAATACCACAAGCGATGCAACTGCTCACCACCCGCTGACCGACACTGCCAGTCCCCGAGCCGCAATTGCTGTGCGCCCTGGCCAGCTCCCCCCAGGTAACATACAGGGCATGACATCATATGATATAGAATATCCCTTTGGCCAGTTTGGATCAACTCTCTTGGCTGTGCCCCCTCCCCTCCCAGCTTCTTGTGCTCCCGGCAGAGCACGGGAAGCTAGAAAAGTCCTTGACTAGTACAAGCACTACCCAGCGACAACTAAAACATCAGTGTGTTATCAACATTATTTTCCTACTAAGTCCAAAACACACCACTATGCCAGCTGCAGTGAAGAAAAATTAACTCTATGCCAGCTAAAACTATGACAAGGGGATATAAAAACAAGGGGTGCACGCAGGGCTTGCTAGACACAAACCCTACCGAGTTTCTATTTAAGTCAGTGAGGAAGACTTGTAAACAACAGGCTGCAGGAGAAATGGAGCTCTTTGTACTTGAGAAGGTAGTCAGGCACAGGACAGTGACCCTGGACATCCAACCTCCTAGTTTTAGGTATTGCAGAGCAGCAGTCGAGACAAAATGCATGAAATCACCAGCCAGCTCATTTCAAAAAGGTATCAAATCTCAGATTTCATGGCAGAAGTGGCAAAGGATTCATCTCTGAGTTAAGTTAATAGTCACGCTACCAACCTTCGCTCCAGGACACCACACCAGTAGGGTGATGCCTCCTTACATGCTCCCCTCCCTCCTGAGGCCCAGCCACAGGGTAACACACGCAACAACGCCCTCCAAAATGGGCAATCGCTTAAAGTGATGCATGCAGAAAACACTTAGCACGGAGGGATTCCCTCCTATTTCTACGTCTAGAACCTCAACTTCAGCTGCAAAATGATTTTCTGTTAGAGAAGTCATGGACAGAAACAAGCTGGGAATGAACAGGGGAGACAACCCTCCAGAGGCCACCTGGAAGACAGACAACATGCCTACAAGCTGCACAGTCTTCTGGTGCTGGAAGGAACAAAGGAGGGGAAGCGATATGTAACACCATACAAACACACACACGTATATATGTATCTATATCTCAAACAAGGGCATTTCTGGACTCAATGCACAAGAAGGGCTTTCCCAGAGGAAAGCTCATTAGAAGTCCTTACCAGTCCAGTACCTTTACCCTCAATAATAATAATTTAAAAAAAAAAAAATCAGGGCACGTTCTTTTGAAGGTTGTTTTCTTTCATCCCTCCTCCACCCCCCGTCGATCTCCTCTTCGGCATTTGTGGCTGGCCTGTTACCTCCGGCTGAGAGAGCAGGCTGCAAGCCAGGAGCCCGCTCCAGCGGCGCTCCTGCCAGGGCCCCTGGACACGTCCCACGGCAGCCAGGCCCTCCTCCCGCTGCCTCCATCCGGCCTCGCCCCAGCCCTGGTCCATCGCCTCAGGGACGTCTGGAGCCCCTGCCAGGCGAGAGGGCCTGGGAAATCAAGTCCACCCCAAATACAGCTCAAGTCTACTGCATGGCAACAGGGGGCTGCAGCGCTGGGACAGCTTCCACCGGGGGAGACTTAGTAGGGATGGAGGTTTCTGTCCAGGGAACACAAAGGAGAAGGGCTGGTGGGGGGAGGGCGTTAGGTGGTGGCAGTGGGGTTTTGGAAGTTTTTTCGTTCTTTCAGGCAGTAGTTGTTGATTCCCTACAAGGCACACGGTGCCCCATCACAACCTAAACCCTCTCTCACCCTCATGGATGAGAAATGAGCTGGGCTGGATGCCTAGCATGGGTATTGTTGAAATCTCTGTCAACACAAAGGTACAGAGAGTCTTTGCCTGCTTGCTGGGCTGAACTTTTGCCCAGCCAGTCTTATCTGACAGCAGATCACATCATGGAGCCACATCCCAGAGCTGGGCACCAACAAGAGGTGTTGGATGTGGATTCACCAAACAGGTAGATGAGGTCTATAAAGCCTCTTCCACCCCACCTCCTCAGTTAGACCTGCCAGCAGCTGTGCCTTGACCCAGTCCATTTCCAGCTGTGATACAGTCCTTCCCCTGCTCCAGGTGACCACATCCAGCCCTGCCCAGCCCATCGGGGCTGATGAGCAATATAACACCTTATCCTTGCAAGGACTTGCCACTTAAAAGTCCCAGCACCAGCCCAGAGAGGGCATCCTTCATTTATATCACAGCAACACTGGCAAGACTCATCAAGGCTGGAGAATCTCAAAAGAGGCTCTGAAAAATACACAGGAACTAATTCTGCCCTACTCAGCCTTTCCTACCTTCTCTGCACAGAAGCAGGAGGAGAGGGCAAAGCTCCTGCTCCAAACTCATCCTGTCCTCTGTGCGTTTTACTGTTCTGAATGATGGAGCAAGGCAGAAGGCATCTCGGAGTCAGGACAAGAGAGAACAACAATCCCTGCCCCCAGAGCGCTTATAAACCCAAGAGACAAGATGTAACACGAGGAGGAAACAAGCTGGAGGCCGGAGGGGATACCATAAAAATAGGATGTTTTAGAATGTCTTTGCTGTGGGCATAAATCACCGCCCATCTCCCCACTGATCTCAGAGGCACAGAGCCAGTCCTCTCCCAAAACAACCCACTTCCCTACAGCTTGTACCAGAGCAGCACAACAAACCCCATCCCTGGTCTAAATGAGACAGGCAAAAATGGGTGTCTGAGACCCTGGTACCAGATGGGCTGGAAGCAAAGGGACTTGACCATGACCAACCAGAGAGTTCAGTGGCAGAGCCAGCGATGGACTCCTGGTCTCCCAAAGCTTTGATGGAAAGACCTGTCCTCTCCTCTGGCCGCTGCTACCTGCCAAGGAGGGTAAAATCCTCCTCACACCAATAAGGCTTAAACCCAACTGTTCCCCATGAAGCTTGTTTGTTGCCTCCCCTTCCTCGCTCTTCATCCCACCTTCCCCACTCCGCTCACGAATTTGTGATGGGAAAGCAAGGATTTCCCTCCCGCCCCAAGAAGAAAAGAGAGGAAGGGCTGGGGGGAAGGGGCATCTTATTTCAAATAAACAAACAAAATTTATTGCCGGACACATCCCTA
This sequence comes from Phalacrocorax carbo, assembly GCF_963921805.1. Lineage (NCBI taxonomy): Eukaryota > Metazoa > Chordata > Aves > Suliformes > Phalacrocoracidae > Phalacrocorax > Phalacrocorax carbo. Next base: position 8,023,814 of record NC_087528.1, read on the forward strand.
AAACCTCGGCCCGGGCCGGCAAACTGCAGCTGCAATGTAATAAGCACATAAATAAAGTTTACAGCTAAACTGGCCTGACCCAGTATTGCCCCGAGGTGCAGAAGCAGTATCTTGTCATTAGTATGCAGAACACATCGCCTTAATGTCTGCTCATTTGTTCTCAGCCCACTCGGCTCTATAAATCTCCACAAAAGGGCAAGGCAGGGCTGCGGGGGAGAAGGGGGAGCGGGGCCGGCAGGGCCAGGGGGATGGGAATCGCCTACTGTCCCGCTTCCAGCCGGACGGGCTCGCCGGCCAGAGAGCAAGAGCAATACGGGCTTCACGTGAATTTATTCCTTCCTTCCACGCAGGGACCACCAGAGCCCATCCGAGGAACGGGCAGCTGGGCACTGCCTGCACTTGCCTGCTGGAGCAGAGGAGAATGGAATATAACTGGTATTGCTGTGTCAGCAGAGGTCCAAGTGCTACCTGCATGGCAGGACACCTCGCTGGCTGCTTCCAGCTGCAGCAGGCTGAGCACAGACTCAATGCTGAGACAGACACAAACACAGCTTGTAAAAAGAAAAAAAAATTCAACAATATTTTCCTTTTTTTTTTTTTGGCACCGCTTTAAATCATCGTCCACCCTTTCAGATTCTCCCTCCCTGCCCTTCCACCTGCAGTCAGCATCTGCCAACATCCCACACAGCACAGTGTGCCCCCTCCCCAAAACAGATCTGTCAACTCCATCCTTAACAGCACCTTACTGTGGGTCTACCAAAGCACTGCCCCAGCTGGCACCGGCGACAAGAGGACGGCATGATTTGGGGACAATGCCTGCCTTGACAGTAGCATCAGGCTCAGCACCAACAGCATCTCCCTGCCCTCCAGCACCCTGCTCCAAAGGCAGATGTGCTCTCCCTCCCACGCTGCAGCCTCACAGGTTGCGGTGGGATGAGCACAACCTCTCTGATTTACTGTCCCGCATAATCCTGCAAGAAAGTAGCTGCGCCACTTCCGCGCTTTGAACTGCACAAAACTGTTTTCTGTATGGGGAAATATTAGCCACCCTTCTCTGTCATCAATCTTGTTGGGATCTCCCCCACATGTCTGAAGAAAGCAAAACATGATTTATTGTCTGACAAAAAAAAAAAGTAGAAAGAATGAGGCAAAGCAGCCACAGAGCAGATCAAACATCTGGGGAGCAGAAAAGAAAGTACCTTGGATAGAAGATGCCAAGGGGGAAAGTATCATCTTCAGAGGAATCTGATAGCTCAAGAATTGGAATTTAGTAAGGTACAAAATTCAGGGAAGTGAGGCAGTGTCCCCATGTAGATTTCTGATGGAAATGGCAATTTCCCCTCCATAGCACGTGGCAAAGCCAGCCAACGACTGCTCGAGATGAGAAAGCTTTGGGCTTTGAGTTGGCACAGCTGAGCCCTTATGCTAAACCAGCAAGCTCCTCAGTTGCGGCAGGCTCTCTGCCTTTCTGCAAAAAGCACCCGTTACTGCACCCCAAGAAAACACAGTACTCGGATCATAAGCTTCTCTCTTCTTTGTACGCTTGTACGACACAGCGCGGAGCCACAGCGCTTCAGAGATAACACAGCATAAATGAACATCGGTGCAACTCAGCACTTGCAGCAGCTTTCGGGTGTTTTCAAGCAGAAAAACTGTTGAGTATTACCAAAGTATTTTAGAATTACACTACAAAAAAAAAAAGGCCAGAACATCTGGGCCCTCAAGCACTTCCTCATGGGCAATATCTAGGGTGATTCTGGGGACGCTGGCAGAGCAGGTAAGTGAGAAAAAGCCAGACGCAGACCCAGTTCCTACTGACAGAGCCCCATCGCAGAGAGGCCAGGGCGCAGTGCCGGGCTGCAAGCCGCCTCTCCGAGGGCACTGCCTGACCCACACCCATCAGGGAGAAGCACTGAGCCCCTGCCAGAGACAGAGCACTCTAAGTTTGGCTTACAGGAACAAGAGTGACTTGGAGAAAAAGGGGGTCCCAGCTGTGGGACGAGGACAGGCAGGGTGGATGGGCAGCGGGGAGGAGCGCTCCTTGCTTGCTCAGCTCCCAGACAGGTTTCCACGCTTGTTCTGGAAGGGAGGAACAGGAGAGTCTGCAGGGCCTGAGGGCATCGGTCCTTCCCACTGCAGACAATAGGAAAACTCTCACTGACTTCCAGGAGACACTGCTGTGAAGGCTTTGTGCTCTCTCCTGCTAACAAGCAGGAAATGAAGGTGTGGGATCCACTCTCCACATGGGAACGATCCACCACAGCACTGATTAAAAACACACCCCAAACTGAAAACCAATTATCTACTTAAAAGAAAGCAAAGGTACTTCCTTTCCCAGCTGGCCCTTCAGCCTGGGATTGGCATCAGGGAAACTCAGCATGATATTGTGAAATAGAAAAGCAGCTTAAGAGACACCAGAGCAGAGGCTGATCTGGCTCAAGCGTTGACCTGTCCCACCTCCGCTGGCACATCTCCTTGCCAGGTCTGTGCAATGGGGAGATTATCTCGCAGAGCAGCAGGCTTCCTGGTCAGAAAGGTGAGGCCAGCCACCAGCTGAACTTCTGATTCCCTCTCAGCTCAGCGCCTGCTCATCTCCAGTGCCTCCCAGTGCAAATGTCATCTGTGAACTAAAGCCAATTTTCAGAAAGATGGGCAAGCCTTCCGAGGTTACTGCATCACCAGTGAATGCTTAGCACAGCAGCCTGCTGTTTATTCCAAGGGCATGTTCCGAGTTCAGACCATGCACTTGGTCTCCACACACTTTCTGTCGAGTAGCCACCGCTCAGGAAGCCCTGGGCTTTGCAAAGAACTGGTGGAGAAGCTGTTCCAGGCTGCAGTGCTCCCTCAAGCCATCATGGTCTTCAACCCCCAAAAGCAGCCCATCCACATGACGTTCTTAAGCCTTTGCTCTAGCGCTCGGGGTCTTCTGCCAGGTAGAGGTCTCAGAGCAAAGGTGTCAGGCTAGTTAAGGAGATGTCACATCTCGGTCCAGTTTTTGCCAGCCTGAGCAAACTCAGATGGGTTATTGCAGGCACGGAAAAATGTAAACCCAAACACATGTTTTCCCTGGTACTTTTCTGCATGTGGGTAACTAGAAAGCCTGGACTTTGTAAGTCATAATTTTCCTAGTATGCACCAGGAAAGTCAAAGCTACATGTTCTTTTAGGTCCCAGATACTAAATTTTTCCTTACTTTTTAAATAATAAGTTTGCAGACACACTAAGTTAACACATTTTGGAATTCTGTCAACATATTAACATAGATGAGATGTGGTGCTTCAGCAGCACACGGGCACCTCGGCTCTGCAACCGCCTCCAAAGTAAGGAAGAAATAAGACATGTTCTGGAATAGGAGAGTCAAGAGCAGAGACTAAAATGAAGAATAAGACTTGAAATGCAACTTGAAGCTGGAGATGATTTCCAAATTTAAGCCCAGGTGTTGTAATTGTGTTAGCTGGCTACCTTGCATGCATAGGGTGCCTTTAGACTTCCTTTTTAAGACGCTGAATCAGCAATCATGCCAGTTCCCACAGCCTTCACTGCAGGTTAGCAACAAAGAGCTCAAATCCCGCACAGCATTTACACAGCGCTGTTCTGGATCAGGGTGGAGGGGTGAAGCCTGAGAACATTTCTGATGTCAGAAGCGATCAGGAGATGTTAGAAGGTTCTACACAGACACAAAAAAAAATTGTGATGGAACTACCAGATATTTTGCATCTCCTTACACTGGAGGACTTCATAACCTTGCAGCCCAGTGGTGTTAAACACATTCTTGTACATGAGCAAGATTCTATTTAAACATGGCAAGATCCATTGACTCTCCACTGGTGGCAAGGCAGGTGACCTCTCTTACCTGAGGTGGGAAACCAGCACATCCGGCCTCTGATGCATCTCTCAGATATGCCAACTTGTTAGGTGATAATTGACATGCAATAAATCTGGTTTTTAACTCAGTTAATTACCAGTATTGCGTTCATGAGTAACACGATAGCATTTAAGGTGTGGCAGATTTTCCATTACTGAGCGCTGGTTGCATGAATTCCATGAGAAGTGTTTTCTGCTGGATGCAGCTTCCCCAGAAGTCAGCCACGCTCCAGCTTAAGCTTTCTAACCCCAAACCACCCCTCCAAACCATAACAGCCTTCTGCAGAGGGGCTCCTTCTGCCGGATAACACTCCGAGTTGCCTCAATATACACATTGCCAGTACTGCTGTGGTCAGCCTTAGGCTGATTTCATACCTCTCCAAGCCTTCCCTTCCTACAGCATGTGCATCAATGGTGTTGGCAGTATCAGATGGGTTGGAGGGTACTATGCCTAAAAAAATAAGGAAGAAAATAATGCAACCCAGCCAAAAGACTTCAGAAAAATTAAGCTCGAGGAACCGCACGCTCAGGCTCCCAGCTAGAAATTGCTCTGAAAGCATGGTTCAATTCAATGCAGCAGCAAAGCAGAGCTTTTAGTAAAGGGAAAACCAAAGCCTCAATGGGAGGAAACTCTCCAGAAGGGAGGACAAAGCAGCTTATGAGAACACTTCTCTGATACAACAGCGAACTCAAAACATAACCTCTGTAATCCAGACCTCACACAACGTGTTGTATTTTCAACAGAGCAGAACCCATTGAAACAAACCTGTTTCTCATCTGAAGAGGCTGCTTTTCCAAAACACCCTTTTGCAGAGGCAGGTAGGTTCAGCGGAACCTGCACCAAGGCTCAGTCCGGGGAAGTTTTTTCTCAACAATAAGCTAGAGGGGAAAAATCCCATATGCCCAAAAGTGTCCATGAAGGATTTTGCACAAACATACGCTCACAGCACAAGGAATAGCGGGAAAGCCCCACGGCCACAGCCCTGCCCCACACCTAGAAGCCTGGGCTCAGCTCCCTGATCCGACACAAGGTCAAGGGGAAGGAACCACCAGCAGACCAGGCCTGGTCTTACAAGAGCAGCAGCAGCCTGGAGCTCCAGGCGTGAACCAGAGAGGGTCAGAGCAAAGGCCTGAACTGGTGTCCCAGAGAAGCCCGGAAAGCTCAGCCACCTCCACCACAGTCCAACCACGTATCAAAAACCTCATTTTCAGCCCAATGTGGAAACATTTCAGAGCTGCTGGGAGCTCCACGGGTAGGAGCACGGCATAGCAGCTCTTTGTGGAGCTGCAGTGCTTTACCCACCATGTTTGAGCCCTCACCTCCAGGACAATTCAGTGCAGCCACTGCCACGCAGATTTAGTCTGGGGTGCCTGAAACCGTACTCCTACTCTCCTATAAAGAGGGACCCGATGCATTGCTACCCAGGCACCCAGCCCCAAGTTTTTCCTTGCCACCCCTGCTTTCTAGCTGACAGTTTCCAGTCAGAAAAAGAGAGAAGATGGAGGGGAAAAGTAAAAATAAATCCCTGCAGATTCTCATCTTCCTTCTCTAGTCTCTTCAAATCATTGTTTTGCAGTACAAGTATTTCAGCTCTCACTGTACTGGGGAACAGGATTAGACAGGTCACTGCGGAATCAGATTACAGACTTTTACCTTTTTAACTTTTCTTCTCAGCACGTAGGCTGGAGAACTGACACCCGGCGAGGGAGCAGGCAAGGGACAGGCATGGGTGGAGGTGGCAGCAAAACGTCAGTGATTCAGAGAGATTTGCCAAGTCATTGGAAGTTCTCACGAGTCCAGGACCTAAAACAAAGAACGAGATGGGCTAAAATTAAAGGGTGCAGAAGGGAAGATTTTTACCCAACCCGTGCAACAAAGTGAGTAAAAATATCAGGAAGTGTCCTGCTGGAATTCTGTCCTAAGGGGCTTAATTTTCCTTGCATTCAGAATTGCATTCTCCTCTCTCAGCTCCGGGGCCATGGCTGCCTGCGTGGCTCCAGCAGAGCCAGAAACCCCTCAGTACCCTGCAGTGTATGGCCAGCTTGTGAGGATGGAGAGCGCCCTGGTATTTGGGAAGGTCTGGGACCTTACAGCGGACTATTGTGGCCATGGACTCTGAATCGTTAGGTGAGTCCTGTGGTTTCAGTGGTACGAATTCCCTTTTAACATGGCGTTCCCTCAACCAGGGAGTACGTCTGTCCTGTCTCAGGCTCTCTTCTAATTTCTCCATGTGTCAGCATCCTGCAATGCCTGCACCAAGCCCAACAACTAAGACTGAACAACATATACTGGAAGACAGTCCCAGGCTTGACTGGGAGACATCAAGAAATGGAGAAGATGAAGAGACCATTCCAAAGGATAATCATTCTGGTGAAAGCATATGTTGAACTTGTTATGTCTGTTTATAAGTTAGAGCTATTAATGCTCATTAAGATCTTTTGTGATAGCACAAGATAGCTTGCATTCACTTTCTCTATTGAAAGCTGAAAACAATGCTACCCGTTCCCACACCACCGGCACAGGAGCATCATACAAATTAGTCAATATACGCTTGAAGCATCTTAAATATTATTATTTGAAACACCTATTTAAACTGAACCTTTTCACCATAGTTAGCACTACTCTGACTATATTGACTCTTAAATATCAACAGTATTCAGCTTGGAGTGAAACAACGTTTTTTTTCCCCATGAGATACAAAAGTTACTGTTTATTATAATTAGCCTCAAAACACAAGGAGCATATAGAGATGAAATGACGCACCCAGATTTATACAAGATGGCCATGGCAGGGAACACCACAAATTCCTTTTCCAAAGAAGTAGACCAGTGCCCTAAAGTGAATTATTCTTCCTCTATTAATGCATCAAATGACAAGGGAAAAAGTAATTAATTACCAAATAAATTATTTAAGCAGCTTGGCTTTTTTCTTGTTCACCAGTTACCTTTACATTTATTAACCCGGTTATCCACCACCTTGTTATTCCACATCATAGGAATCCCCAGGTGTAAACAGACAGCCATTTCTACCACAGCACTGTGCACTGCCTGAAGTCACCAATGCTGTCAGATGCCACATGGGTCATTAGCTGGCCCTAAAAGGCAATTCTCATCTCATCCTACACCCGTATCCTGGAGCAGGCAGCACAACTTGCCAATGAGCCCTGCAGAGCACTGGTGGTGGTGGTGGAGCACCAAGAAGTCTCCAGCCAATCCTGGCCTCAAAGGCAGGCAAGGATGTGGTGTGAAACAACATCCATGAAATGACCAAAACTTACGGGTTCAAACCACAAGAACAATTCTTGAAGACAACCAAGAACTACCTCTAGCAACTCCCAAGCAGCCAAGATGCAGAATTAAATAATCCTGTTTCTCCGCTGCAGGATGTTACATATGAGTAACATTACAGCATCCAGGGTGTGCCTTGCCTCCCAGCATTATGTCCATCTTGCAGGAGCTACAAACACAAGGGGAAACACTGTTCACTCACAAATCGCAGGCTGCAGGGAGCAAAATCAGGGCAGATTTCCCCCAAATAACATCAACCTCTAATGCCAATTCAGGGTCTGATCCCCAGGGGCATGTTGTATGATTTTAATTGTCTCAAAACTTCTGAAGAAGGCTCCAACGTATGATTTCAGCTCTGAGTCATCTCCATTTGACCAACTCAACTAGTCTTTCCCAGTCAGAGTGATAATGAAGACAAACCAATGTGAGTTGCACACCAAAATAAATAAATAAATAGAGCCACTAAGCTTATTCCCCCATTGAGGGAACCATGAGCTAAAAACCACATTTCTTTAATAGCTTTCTTGCAGTATGTACAATACACATATACTGAGTTTGCAATGGTTTCACCACACTCAAACAGGAGAAGCCTTAAGTATTAATTTCCAGAGCTATACAGTCATTTCACATCATATGGCTATTCTGAGAGTCTTTCCTACATGGCACAGCCTTCACAAGTTGACCACAGGCTTCCTCCTTCCCACCCCTCCAATGACACCCATGAATAGACAGGAACAAGATAAACCAACAGTTCTGAGCAAAAACCAGAAGGGTAGACTTCTGTCATCCCAGGCGACCCTCCAAAAGAGAGGACACCAGCAAACAAACGACCAGAACCATCTCCTCCAAGTCCTGCTGCCAGGGAGACCCCGGGGCCGAGCCAGAGCCCTCCAACAGCCTTGGCCTGCAGCCAGGGCTCTGCATGGCTCGAGCACTGCTTTAGACATTTCTGCATATCCCAAAATGGCCCAGAACATCTTTGTTAATAAAGTTCCCGAGATAAAGACTAATGCAATCCTTTTCACAGGCTTCTGCTGGGTAATTACAAGCCTATCACTTCTGAGTTAATTACATACAGCTAAAGACGTTATTACATGTAGATGGAAAAAAACCACCGCACTGGAAACAAGTTCCTTCTGCCCTTAGCTGGCTGATAGCTAAGTATTTCCAGAGGAGAGAAAAGGTGGGAAGCCTCCGTGTAACCGGTGCGCGTGCTGTTGTGCAACACTTCCAAAGGTAGAAGAGGGACTTGGGATTAACCACATCTCACAGGTAGAGTACTACCTCAACCAGGCGGCCTTCGAGACTCCACTGGTTGCAGCTACACTCTCGACATGATGTTACAGGCAGACAGGGCTCGGGGGAGTCAGCAGAGACGAGCTGAGGGCTCTTGGAAGCAAACCCTCAGTCCTCCGGCGTGCCAGCCCCAGGGAGCGGAGCCGTGTCAGATCAGAGCATCATTTTTTCTAGAGCTTCACAAATTAGGCACTGGGGTGTCCCAAATGGTCACCTGAAGGCAGTCAGTGGCAAAAGCTGATTTTCTCTTAATGGTAACAGGGGAGAGTAATATGCACAGGGAGTTATTAAGTAGTAACACGCCTTGGCCCCTATTAATCTTAACTTCATTTTCAACCGATAAGCAAAGACAAAAAGACATCATCACATGAACCCTACATGCAGCTCGCCCCTTTCTTGTTTTGTGAGGGGCCGGGGGTGGGCATCACATGCATCCCTGCAAATTTCTGAAGACAGAAAGTTTCCAAACAATGCGTTTAGTACGTGCACCCAAGAAGCCCACGCAAGGGCACAAGGAACATCATTTCCCCCCTTCCAATCACTGCTCTGTTATTTTAAGCAGATAATTTTGGAAAAGAAAATGTGAGAAGCAGAAGAAGCTCTGTCAAGCTGCAACGATTAATAAATGCCAAACAGATGCACACCATCCTCCGCAGGATGATGTATGCGACAGGCTGGGGCAAACCCCAGCAAATGCATTTCCGAGCCTAGCGCCTAAGGGCTAGAACAGGTAGCAACAGAGAGGGGAAAAAAAAGAATTTCACAATTATAAAAAGCAACTGTCGGAGAAAACACTAAAAACAAGCAGGCAAGAAAAGTGACAGCATGGTTTAACAACAGAGGTAGTGAAAGTAGCTGGAGATGCTGTCAGGAGGCCCCTGGGAAGGGCTGTGTGCCATAACCAGCCCTGTTCCTGGAGAACAGCAGCCCCAGCTAACGGTCCATCACACACTCGCTACAGTCCTGCCACGGGCACAGGGTGGTGATTTTGTCCCCAGGATGGACCCACAGGCCCCACGGGAGATGGTTTTCCAATAACTGCTAAGCCAGGAGGGCTCAGCTCAGCAGTAAAGGCTGGGAGCTCACACGATGTGTTCTTGTGTGTGGATCAGTAGCTCACACTGCAATGACAACATGTCTTTCTGAAAGCTGCTTACTCCCATTAAAGACTCCAAGGGATGGAGAATTTACTCTCCCACTCCTCACAAGCTGATCCAGCATTTAATTAAACTCCAAATAAAAAACCCACATACTTTGCTTCCCAGTGTGACACTGGCCGATGGCTGTTTCCAGCCCTGGGTGTCTCTGTGGTTCCTGGCGTTGGGAGCGTTCGTGTATCAAACGCCTTCTTGGAAAGATGCACCACCTCGTCTCTTACCACTCACCCCATTTAGGTGCTGCTTCTATACTGAGTCAATCCTTAAAATATTTGCCATCAATACATCAGGTATGTAAATTAGTATTTAAGTTCTGAGGCCTTGTACCCAATTAAAGACTTAATCTCCAGCTGCACAGCCAAGACAACGCTGCCAAGGAGGAGCCGTTCCCAGGCTACAGAGTTCATGGTTGGTCCCTGCTACAGAAAGTCACCTTGTTTCAAAAATTTCTACTGAAAATCAGAGCTATTCCCCTATGTGCAGCCACAGGGAAGTCCCAGCTTTCTGCATTTCCATCGGGCCGTGAAGGATGGTAGCCTCAGCTGAGGTCCATCTATCACCATCGCAGCAGCGCTGAAGGTTTGACCCAGCAGTGGCCAGGGCCCTCCCTGCACCAGCTCACCTCTCCAGCCAGGGAAGAGCTCCTATGGCAGCCCAGGTGCATCTTTGCCTTTGACTGCCCACCCACCAACCAGGCTGGAGGAATGCAGTGCGATCAGTCCTCTGGCTGCTACCAAATGCAGAACTGAAACCATTTCCAAGACACTTGCTGACCCTCCACACCCATTCTGCAGTACAGGAGGCCAATAATTATTTACCCAGCAATATATTAAATAAAGAGACAAAAAAAAAAAGCTTTTAGGACAAGCAGAACTACTTATCATTTCCTTTAATCTAGGGTTGGGTTTCTGAGAGTCATTCACCTACAAGTGACTGACAGCAGTGCTTTATGATGAAATACTCTTTGCAAAAACATCTTGCCTAAAAATGGTTCCACCAGAGCCAATAAATTCCATCAGCTAATCTGACGTTGCCACCCACAAAACGTATTGCTCATGGATACAGATGTACAAGTCCCAAGATGCAGCGTCAGTGGCAGGGTGGGGGGAAAGCCGATTTAACTGATAGTCTCCAAAATTCTGCACCTTTGCACGACTAAATACCACATGCCGATTTTCATGCAATCTGCCCGTTGAGAGTCAGGGATCTCCCCATGAATTGCAAAGCACAATCAAGCACTGTTTGAGTCCATTCCCAGCCTCAACCACCTTTGCATGCCCTGACCACAAGCCCTCCGGGTGTCCAGGGGCGCTGGGTACATTCTCTTCCAAGAACTGGCTACAGTGAGCAAAGGCTGTGCATGGGACAAGACCGAGCATGTTATTTCCTCTTTACGATGTGTTAGGACTCTGAAAAGCTCTTCTCTGGAGAATGCCTTTATTGAAACTACCCAAGACAACAATAATGCAAATGCACAGAAGGGTTTACTCATTTCCCAAGTGGAGGAGTAACATTAAACACATTTTGCAACCTGCGCTGGCAGGAGGGAGGCAATATTCCTGTTCTGCATAAGGGGAAACAGGGATACAGAGAGATAAAGTGATCAGCTCAGGCTTTCTGAAGACCACCAGTAGATAAGCACAGTTCGTGAGTCTCTGCATTCCAGTGCACTGCTGAAGTCTAGCACGGCATCATACTTTTAAGACAAAAGCCCAAGACTGTTTCAAAACTTAGATCAGCTTCAGAAAGCAGCCCACAGGGACATCCTTGAAGTTAATGGTCCCATTGGCACATTCAGATTGAAGTTTCTCAGGGTGATTATTTGAGAATTCTTAAATAATACCAGGTCAGTAAAATGCCCTCTCTAGCCCAACTGAAGTGGCCCACAAGCTTAGTCTTAGTACACCCAACATCTGCTAAGTTTTATATAGTCCTCTGCTTTGGTCTTTAAAAGACCTCCTGAATATTCAAAAAGCCCTCATTGAAAATGAGAGCATACAAGCACAGAAATAAATTCAGCCCCTTCCCCATAAGCAGGGCAGTCACCCCTTCAGCTACTGCCTTGCTTCCCTTGGGAGTCAGAGAGAGCTAGGAGCCTACATCCCATCCTAAAATAAAGGTCTGAGGCTGGTGGACTGACATCCAGTTAGATCAGCTTCTTCATTTCTAGATGACTAAATTAGTTGTGACAAGTTTGGCCGAGTTACATCCAAGCAGCCTCATGCAGAAGGCTCTCCAGATGCTGCTGTATTAACCTCGGTGACACACAGAGTAAATCCAAGGGCCACCCGATCTCGTTACAAAGCCCTTGGGCAGTTTGCATCAGCCAGCCCAAGCCAGGTCCACCGTGCTTGCACCCTGCCTCGGGGTTAGCTCAAGCACGCTGTGCTCTGTCCCTGCGAGGCTCCTGGGCACAGATCTGCAACGGGGTTAGGCACAGACGTAAGTTTAAAAAAAATAAATAAATAAATAAAAAAATCAAAAGACCCACACAAGGTACAGATTTTCAAAAGCATGAGGTAATTAAACCAGATCGGGAGTTCCCTGCACCTCAGGCTAGCGCTGGGGAAAAAACTCACATGCGCACAAGCAGAGAAAGGGAATAGCCCATAATATGCACCCCGGTACTTCTTGGAGGCTTTTACCTAAACGTTGCCAAGGTGATGTGTACATAAGTCTGTCCTTACCCTGAACCGCAATCACCAGCTTGACAGAAAACACCCAACTGGGATCTGTGGACAGGCAACTGTCAGAGGAGCCGAACAAGGCATTTTGGTGGGGTTGTAACCTGAGAGATCCCACCAGCTGCAGGGAGCCCCCCGGAGCACCCGACAGCTCCTGCTCTCCCCATCCCACAGGGGATGCGGAAAACCACGGGAAGAAAGAGCCTGTGGGACAGCCGGGCTGACAGAACCCGGCTTTGAACAGACCCAAGCCCGCCCACGTTTGGCAGGAGGACACGGGCACCAGGCATGCATGGGAAAGCGCAAGTGCAGGGGAGGAAGTTATTTTTTTTACAAGGAGACTTTCTTAAAACATGAATCACATCATCAAACAACAAACTCTCTCAGGAGGTGAGGACTCTCCCCAGGAGCTCCCCCAGGTGTTACTGGCAGGGACCCTAACTCCAGCGTGTGTGAGACAGGACTGAGCCCTCTCCTAGAAGAGAATTTTGTGGGGTGGAATTACGAAGAACAAGCCCACACCAGCAACAGACCCTCTCACATGAATGGGATGAATTTGGGACAATGCTCAAGAGAGACCCTCGAGGACCGCAGCCAAGTTTAGAAGATGCTCAAGTTAACAACATTAACCCAGCCTGTGTACTCCACCACGCTGAGCACACCTCGGCACCTGAGCAAGGACAACAAGACTACAGTAACAGGCTTGGAAAGCCACCAAGACAGAACCAGCCCAATACTATGCTAACTGCAAAAAAAATTTCAGTAGCTTTCTTGCAGAAAATTACACTTCCATGATTCAGCTTCTGTAGCTCTTTACAGGAGACCTATGGGTAACCCCCCCGTTGGTGCTCTGCATCCCTGGAAGGAAATCTGTAAACATAAAGAAAATCCTCAAGGCCACTGGAAACTGTTCCTTGTTTTGCATGCAAGACCCAGCAGCTGTGAACACTTGGGTCCTGCTGCTGCTTTAGCTTAATTTAGGAGAGAAAGGGCCATGCAGTCAGCAGAGGACAGGGCATGGAGCAAGTCCTCCGCAGCCTGGGTATTTGCCTGCTGTGCTGGTTCACCCCATCAGCCTGTGCAGCCCACGAGGATGATGCAGCAGCACTCCTCACGGCAGTGAGCTCCTGCACATCCGAGCTTCCCAACACAAAACCAGACCAAGACCCTCGAGGGACTCACATACTTTGAGAAACCTAGGAAACACTAGAAGACGTTACTCTACCAAACACAGCCTGGTACATCTACTCGCAAAGAACCTCCGAGCTGTGCCCCACCACCCAGCAGAGCTGACCCTTTTTAAAAGTCGCCTTTGCCAACCTCCCCGTGTTTTGCAGCTGATACTGGCTGCAGGAAGCCAACTGAGGGACCCAGCAAGGGCAGCTTCACGACTCCAGGATTTTCTGAAGCGGTTTTGTTGAAACTGGCAACTTAATTAGCAAAAAAAAAAATCCTCCGGTATAATTTAGGAAGAAACATTATTTCCAAGTTAATGAGAAAAATATTTTAATTACAGTGTTTAACAAGTTATGACTATGCCAAAATGTTCTCTTGGGAAGACTGCGCATATTTTCCCTGAACTTCAAGCAAGGGAGAGCGGAAGAGGGAAGGGGAGAAAGCACAGAAGGAAAACCACAGAAAGGAAGACAAGCAGCAAAGAAAAGCTTTTGTAAGAGCAACAGTGAAGTTTTCAAGCCCCTGGTCAGCCATTAGCTGATATAAAATGAAGACAGACCAGGCAACAGCATTTCAGTGGCTCTCTGCCAGTACTGGCTGAGGAATACATATTCCTTGATCTTCATAGTTTGCAGCCGAACCGACCCAGGTACGCTGGCCCGGGGTGGCTCTGCACGTGACTGCTGCCTCGTGCTGCCCACCACCACCACCCTCCCCAGGTCCCTCCGGCGGACCTGTGCAAAGAGCGTGTTTTCGCCGGGCTCTCACCGCACCGTCGCAGCCCGCAGGCACGTGGGTGCCACGTTAACTGCTCAGCGGCTGGCAAAAACCGAGGGGTCGGAAGCTTTACCTTCGAAGCCAGCTGATAGGGGTGATATTTGTTTTTTCTGCATGACCCAACAAATCTAAATTTCCTCACCAAAGCTGCAGACAGCAGCAAGTGGTGGCTCCTGTCAACTCAAGTTTCTTTCCTGGTGAAGTTTCTCTAAAGCAGCCCGCTCCCTATCCCTTTTGGGGACACTTCGGACTTGCTTGGTGACAGTAAGTCCCACTGCCAGCAGACCACACCATAAAAATAGCATCAGTTTCAGGTATGTAGCTGATATGAAAAACTGCCATATCTGCCAGATGATTCATTGATCCACATGATCTTATGACAGGTTCTCAGGTCTTCATTATTCCTGAATCACATCTGCTCATAAATACCAGAGGGTTTTTCTCACCTAGTACTATTACAGTGAACAGCCAAAGGAGGACTCAGTTCAGCTGCCTTAGAAAAATATTTCCTCCTCTTTTCGGCTCTTACAGAGTTACAGGAAGGGACCGGCCGCAGAGGCTCCCCAACAAACAAATCATTACATCTGTTGGGACTTATGGTTTCAACTACTCTTGAAGTAATTAAAAGGTTAAATAAGGGAAGAAAGAAAAAGAGGACTAAAATAAAACCAGAGTCATTGTTTACTTCCTCGTGTTGGTTTTTAGATGATATCAAGCTCCTAACCAGGAACTCAAACAGCAGGGACTCACTTTGATAAAACATATCCTTCCTCCCTAGTGCAGCCATTCGGGTCCTGCGAGCTTGTGATCCCTATTCCCCTAGAATAAGAGAGACCGGGATTTTCCAGTCACGCAGAGATGCTGAACACCCCCTCAGGCTGGCAGGTCCCAGGACTTACCAACAGGACTTGGAAAATTGTTGGCTGTTGGCTCACTCAACGAGCTGAGACAATTCCCTTTTCTCCTTGTGAACCAAAAAGCATCAGAGCTCAAATAAGAGAGGCACTGGGGTCAGAATGAGGGGGGACAGACGCAGGACTGCCTCCAGAGGGGCATCTGGAGCCCCGAGTTTTCAATGCATTTGATCAGAATAGTTGCAGAAAACGTGAAAGTCAACTTTCCAGCAAATAAAGTCTTCCCGCAGCCCTTACTTAATGGTAAAGGCCTAGTAACAGCCCATAAAAATTTCTACCTCCATTTCTTTGCAGGAAGCAATAGAGCCATTTCCCCACTGCCTGGGGAAATAACAACAGCGAGCCATGCTAGGAAACAGAGTACCACGGGTCACGTCGATCCAACGCGGCAAGTTCATCCACGAGCAGGGCCGGCTGCAAGCCCGTACTCATGCAAACCTCCTCCAAGACCTGAACCCCTGACCTCCCAACCGGGAGACCCACCTTGAACAATTTGCCACACCGCAACGTGTCGAGATGATTAATGCCATCGACACGCAGGGTTAGCGTTGGCTGCACGCTAAGCCACCTGTGTCATCTGTCAGTCCTCAAGAAGACACTGTTAACCACAGCTTCAAATTTCCTGAAACTGGAGATAATTGTTGGTTTTGGCCCGGCTCTGAAATGTGCCCAGTGCGCCAGGCTCAAAGGCTCCTTGGGAACGTGTGATTTAATAGGAGACAAAAAAACCCTGACTCTAGCAAAACTCCAGGCTGGAAGGAGGCTTCAATATACTTCAACAAGCTGCATTATTGCTTTTTAATATTCCTCCTAAACCACCTCTCCCTCCTGCTTCAAACGCCTGCTGCCATTAGATCAAAGCACCAGTCAAGAACTGGGAGCTGCGATAAAAGGCGAAGCCATTGCTGCTGCTAGCGAAATCACGCATTGCCCTGTGTGTGCACAGCCCTGCATGGCTTTTTCCAGCCCTCACCCATCCCAGGGAAGCACTGAGTTTTGGAAAACAGCATGCATACACAGGCAAAACCTTGGGAACAGGGGCAGGCAACAGCCTCAACACCGCTGGACACCCATTTGGCAAAACCTCCCTACGAAACCTCCCAGGCAGAATCCAGGTGCCCAAAGGATGGGGACTGGGGTGCTCAAGTTTGGGTTTTTTATTTTCCTGCAAGTGGATATGGAAAAAGTTCTTGCTTTTTTAAGAAACCCCAAGGCCTCCAGCAATTGCATGGTCAGCTCCACGCTGGAGGTGGGTGCATGAGGGGTTGCTCAAGAGACCTCAAAGCTGCAACATAAAACATGTCTCAGAGCTGGAAGGAGCTGGGTCTGCTTTGAGCAGAGTGGATTAAAGCGCAGCTCTGGCCTCTGTTTTTATTTATTTTGTGGCCCTGTTTTGCAGGCTGGGTAGGCACGGCTCCCTGGGAAGCCGGACCCAGGTGGGCTGGGATGAAGCAAGCACGGCATTTCCCAGAAGCAAGCAAGTCATCCCATTGCATCTCACAGAGCTTTTCCCATGGCACTCTGTCCACTTCCACCCCTTCGCTGACCCCTTCTTGGCAAAACAGTGACCCTAAGTCTCCCGCCTTCATTGCTGGCCACGCAGCCACAGCCTGGGAGATGCTCCTGCTTTTGTTATGTACCACATCCAAATAAAATATTTAGATGGCACTTTCCCTGCACAGGTTGCGCATACCCAGCAAGCTCTGAACACACCTCCACCCCGGCACTGGAGGTGCTGTCTGTGCCACCGCTACCAACACCGTTTGCCGATCGAGCCCCCGGGAAGGCAGCGTGAGGAACACCAGCATGTCCCTTCGCCAGGGCCAGGCCCCAGGGACAGCTCCGAGCTCCGTGCAAAAGCCCCAGAGCACAAAAGAGTTAAAGCAGCCTCATTGCTAAGGGATTTCTCCATAATCTGTACACATGTCATGGGGATCAGGACTGTGGGTGGTAGTGCTAGTCTGTGGCAGTCGTTCAGGCCCATGGCCCAGCACCTGACTCGTTCAGAAAGCCCTCTTATCCAAGCAGTTTTCAAATTTAATTAAGAGGGACCTATGACGGGCTTAACGCCACTGCTGTGCCAGCCCGAAAGCGCTCTCAGGAGTTTTGCACAAAGGCAGGAGGGAGCAGTGACACAGCCGAGGGATCGCTTGGCCGGCACGGGGAGCCTCACAAGGGTTTTGCAGAGTTTCACCCAAACCACAAAGCAACAGCAGAGAGGGAGGGGAGGGAAAAAAAAGAGCGAAGGTGATGCTGAGAGCAAGGGGTCAGATTCTTTTCTGCAGAGGTAATAGTGGAACCAGAAGGAAATGCAAGTTAATAAAAAACGGGCTCTGTTAGTTAAAGTTTGCCAGCCCAAGAGTGCAGAGTATCTGCTGTGCCCCGGGACGCGGCCAGAGCCCGCAGGTGGAGCCAGGTCTCGTCCCATGCATGGCCAGCAAGGAGGGTGCTGCGGGAGGAGAGGAAGACAAAGCTGCTGGCAACGCCTGCTCCGCAGGGCAGAGAGGTTGTGCCGGGGACGGGGAGCGCACCCGGCCCTATTCCGATAGGAAAGTTGCCGGTTATCGCAGCTGAGGTCCGTCAGCCCTGAAGGACTAGGTCCATCCCTCCCTCGCCTTGGAAACGCATCCATCCTGGGTGCCACTTGGGGAGGAGGCAACTGCGGGGCATGTCAACAGGCACCAATTTTAATGTCTCTTTAGGACTATTTCAGTTCCAGGAAAGCCAGCTCCAGTTAGAGCAGAAACCACCAGTTTGGCAGCACAATGGCGGGAACATCAGAGCACCAGTCCATGAGGAAGATCCCCAGCTAATACAAACAAACTAAATAGAGGCTCATTTCCTAAAATTAGTCCCAGACCAAGATCCCAGGTGGAAGTTACATTATTAACTGCTAATACAATTACCTGGATGACAGCAGCTATACGCCCTGACTTGTAATTTGAAGTCTTGGTTGGAGGTTGGGATTGAAGCGTTCGGGTCATCCCCCCTTATTTTTGGCTACTGGGCAAACTCACTGAGAGCAGGAAATTAGGAAGAGAAACAGTCTCAGTGTCAATACTTTGCTGAGTCTATTTACCATGGGCTATTTGCACTAGATAATCGCTCAGAAGTGTCTCACCTCCTCCACTCTTCAAGAGCCAAATGATGTCATGGAAGTGGCATCCAGAGCAGGAGCCAATATGAACCAACATAACCTGGGCCCAGCAGGAAATCGCTCAGGAGCACCTATCCCTGTCAAACGCCCTTCCCCATCAAACACAACTCCCCTCTCCCCTGGGGCTGTCCATCACCAGCACAGGGTGTGCAGGGGGGGAGCACATCCCCTCACCCACCCTGGAAAGAAGCACCAGGGATGAACTGCCACGATCTGAGTGCCCGAGCAAGTCCAGAGCCCACAAACACAACTGCACACAGATAACTCTGGGAGTTTGGTCCTTTGCCTTCAAATGAGCCTGACTACAGTCATTAAACAGCAAGTTTGCCAAATTTGCAAACTAATCATGGCTCCGCTAAGCTCTGTCTCCCTTTAATGCCCCTTAGCCAGCGACAGCCATGGGAGCCATCAGTATCCAACAGCCTCCGTAAAAGCTAAAATCACCAGATTCCTGCTGGCTGAGTCCCAGCATTTTGCTCCGGGTGGGACTGTCACATCCTGCTCATCTGTAACAGCATTTTCTCCACACCACACAGAACTGGAGAGGGTTATGCTGCAACGGTGACAAGACCCCCAGGATGTCCTTGTGTGTCTCCTTACTCCCCGTGAGGACCACCGAGAGCATCCTCACAGCCCGAGGCACTCAGCAGTGAGCAGAGCTAAAATGCAACCCAGGTAGCAGCAGACATCCAACACCTGCAGCCCTGTCTTGCATCTCAACCCACCGCCCCAGTTCCTGAGCACAAAGCCCCAGCTAAACCCACTGCTTCGAGCACATGAACAAGCACCACAACACGGCAGCACATGAGCAGGGGGCGGCAGCAGGGGTCCAAGCCACTTGTGAGCAAGTAACTGCCTGGCAGCCACCTCCAAAATGTGAGTGAGCCATAGCATCTCACCCAGAGCCATGCAGCTCAATTCGCATTTACTCCCACAAGAGGCAGCCACAGAAGAAAAAAAAAGTGTTCCTCGCTGCTGGGAGCGGCCAAGAGGATGAACTGAAGGTACCCAAGTGCAGACAGCAACATGGGTCCACTGGGGTGGCTTCCGCCGTGGCTGGGGTCACCCACACAGGGCTCCCACCCAGCCCTCCACATTCCTGCACCCCAGGAGCTGCTCCAACACAGGAGACGCAGGCTCTGGCACCGCGCTCCGAGCGGCGAGCCCTGCCTGTACTACAAAATCTGTTAATCGGGGCGAGCAGCAGGGAATTGGGACAGAACGTCCCTGTCGCTGAACAGCCGCGGCTGCTGCCCACCCACATCACGCACAAGCCCCGGGGGAGCCCCGTGGGATGCCAGCCTCTCCTGACAGCACCCCAGCCCCGAGCACAGACCCGGCAGGGGCTCTGGATCAACACCTTCCAGCGCCATGGCGAGTGGCCACCGGCAGCGCGGGGAGACAGACGGGGACGGCAGCAGGAATGCTAATACACCCCGCACATGTCCAAACACGTTTCCTCCGGGCGCTTTCTGGGCCAGGGAGCTGCTGCCCGGCTGGGGGAATTTGGATGAGGACCATTCTTGGGAAGAGCTCTCAAATCCCACCCCACCGCCCCCGCGGGGCTGCAGCCGGCGGGGCAGGGCAGTGAGCTGAGCACAGGCACCGAGCAGCTGGGGGGTCCAGGGCACTCCTCGGAGGGGACCCCCGTGGGCAAGGGGACCCCCCTCACCGGGAGGGACTTCCAGGCCCTCACAGGGGAGGGGACCCACATGAACTGAGGACAACTCACAAGCTGGCATTCCCTCCACCTCCTTTCAGCTCTCCGTGTGCATGCTCTTAAATGCACGCTCAGGGACCGCAGGGACAGGCCTGCATGATCTTTCCTTGGCAGACCTCAAAAAGAAACATCTCGCCATTTTATCCCACTATTTAAAAAAATATAAAAGCAAGGAGCTGGGGGAGGCATATCAGATGATTAAATAACCACAGCAGCTGAGAGAAAAAAAGAGGAC
Source organism: Phalacrocorax carbo (assembly GCF_963921805.1). Lineage (NCBI taxonomy): Eukaryota > Metazoa > Chordata > Aves > Suliformes > Phalacrocoracidae > Phalacrocorax > Phalacrocorax carbo. The sequence continues at coordinate 8,044,081 of NC_087528.1, forward strand.
AGGAACCAGGAAAAAAAAATCTGCTTTTTATTATTAAACTATTATCTCAAATTTCTAATAAGCAGGTTGAAGTTTAAATTACAAGATCTCTGACAAAGTCAGGATCCAAACAGTTCAGGAGCCTTCAGATAACAATCGCCTTTCCCTAGATCAGTTTCAAGTCATTTCTTTGCAAAGACAAAGCTCCCATTCAGAGCAGGGCAGAGGGACCTCAGGGGTTTTATTACCCTCAGCATTGTAGCCCCGAAGACATAGCTCAGGGAGAGAAGCAGGTCCCGCTTTCCCGGCGATGCTGAGGGCAGTGCACCTGCAGCGGGACAGCACGGCGAGGCCACCGGGACCAGGACCACTGGAGAACAGAGGCTCGGTGGCAGCCCGGCCCTGGGAAGTGCAACCTGAGCCCCTGCTCAGTGCAGCCTTGCAAGTCTCCCAGATTTGGGGCAAAAAAGGAGGGGAAGCGGGGACCCCTGAGTGCACAGAGGGTGCTGTCAGAACTGGTCTGCACAGAGTGAAAACTGCCAGAGAAACCAGCTCTGTGCCCACAGTGACAACCAAATGTGGATGCTGTGAAGGATAATGCCAGAGCCAAATGATGAGCCACAGCTTGTTAGAGCTGGGATTAAACCTTGAAGCATACCTTCTACTGGTAATCCGGCAGCAAGGATAAACCCAACCTCTAATAAATAAAAGCTCTGCTGAAATTTAAGGGAAAGAGACATTTGATAGTTATTTGGGAAGGTGAAACTAGGCTAAGAGAGCAAACCCTTTGCCAGGTGATAACCAGAGAGCTCACAGAGCAAACAGTGCTGCAGTCTCCATTTCCACATTTCCAGCACCACAGACCTTTCATCACACAATACATTGGTTCCAACATCCTTAGTGCCTACTTCAAAACTATCCTAAACTAGAAAAGCCAGGGTTAAAAAAAAAACCCTCAGGGCAGGGGTTCCCAAATGGATTAAAGGACCTGCAGATCACCATCTGCAGTGAACTAGATTTCTTCTAGTTCCTGTGCCACCAGACCTCCGAGGTCTGAGTGTGCAGCTGATACAGAGATATAGGGAGGGGGCACAGCTAAGAGCGGATTCAAACTGGCCAAAGGAATATTCCATATCATGTAACATCATGCCCAGTACGTTAACTGGGAGAAGCTGGCCAGGGGAGGGAGGCAGCAATGGCGGCTCAGGGACTGGCAGAGTTGGTCAGCGAGTGGTGAGTGGTTGTATGGTTTGTGTTTCTGTTTTTTTCCCCTTTTATTATATTATCATTGTTGTTATTATTATCATAATCAATATCATCATTATTTTAATTAAGCTGTTCTTATCTCAACCCACAAGTTTTCTTGCTTTTGCTCTTCCGATTCTCTGCCCCATCCCACAGGGGTGGGGGGAGAGAGCGAGTGGCTGCGTGGTGTTCAGCTGCCAACTGGGGCTGAACCACAACAGTAGACACTTCAATCCCACTTTCAGCTGTGGGTTTGGATATGCCAAACTCATTTTCAAATCAGGCACACCAGAAACATCACCACAGGAGCCCCTTGCCCAGGTCTCACCAGCTGCTGGCAAGGTCTCTGCCTTCAGCCTGTTCCCCCAGGAGGCACCATTGCCTGGAGAGGCAACAGCACTTGGACTAATTGGGGTTAATTAAACAGGTGCAACAGCACACTGCACCATGCCATGATGACCAGCTTGTCAGGAGCTGGCTGTGGGTCCCGGACACCAAGACACATGCTCAGGGCTGGCATCCCCCAGGGAACAGCTGGACAACATGGCACTTGCAGGAGCTGGCAAGCAGAGCCACACCTTAAGCATAGGGAAAGAGGATTTGCCTGAAGATGTCACCCCTTCCATCCCTCCCCTTGCCCCAGCCTGCTCCCTTTCCATGGTGATGGGAGGGAAGAAACTCCTCCCCACGCTGCTTTTCCAAATGGGTCTTCCCCTCTCCCCCAGCTCCCCCCTTTCTCCCCCCTCACTCAGTATTGAGGCCGATAATTACCACTGAATAGCCTTCCAGATTCCCATGCTCATCAGCCTGCCCTCCCCTCCCACCCGCCTCCAGCAGCCCCGAGCAGGGAAGGATGGATTAGCCACTGCTGACCACCAAGCAGTCCGAGCTGGGGGCCACGGGGCTAGCAGGGCCTTCACCCCAGCTCAGCACGAGCAGGTGAGCTCCCGGAGGATGATGCACACCCCCAGAACCAGCACGAATGCTGCAGGCGCAGCCCTGTCAAAGCCAACAGGGACCTTCCCCATCCTCTCGTCCCTGCGTGTGTTTTGGCCCACCTGCCCGGCAGCTAGCGGAGATGCCAGCGAGGCAAAGGGTGTTCACCTTCTTACACCCACTAGCACAGGAATTTCTGCTGCTTGACACAAGTGGAGGGCTGGATGCAGGAAGCCACCTGGGGATGGTGTTGGAGACCTTTCTGCTGAGCACAGGGACCCCGAGGTACAGCCCCCCCCCCATTCTCACATCCTCTGTGTGCAAGCAATTGTGCACTAAAGGCTCACGGCATCGCTAACAACTCCCCTGTTTTTGAGCAGAGTTGAGACAGCGATTCCACTCATGTTATGCTGCAAAGCTGAGAACAAACCAACACCTCCTAAACCCTCTCCTCTGCTGGAGCCAGAGATTGAGACTGAATTCCCTCCTCCACGTTTGGCCCCTGCGGTGAGGAGCACATCCTGGGCAGCACCTGGAGATGAGGGTCCCCGTGCAGCTCAGCACTGCTCAGCCTCACAGAGGTGTCTATCCCCTCTGTCCCACCCCAATGCTGGTTGTGCCAGTGACTCACAAAAAAAAAGGTGGGGGGTAAATGCTCTGAGTTGGCACTTGGGACAGTTTCACCAGGGATGTGCTGTGCACAGGACCTTGCACTCTTCACCACCCACCAGTTGTGACTGAGAGGTGAGAGCAGCCTGGGAAAGGGGAGGAAGGCAATTTAATTCCTGCTCTGCCAACAACCTATATATCACCCCAAAAAACTTTCCCCACACCTTCCCAGCCCAGCCTCCCTTCACAATTCCTCTAATTAATTCAGGAGAAAATTAATTACAGCGGGATTTTCAGAAGCGCGGCATCTAATGATCGACTCCCTATGCTCTAAACCAGATAATCGCAGGCTCCTATTTGCGCTGCCAAACCTAGCTCTCCCACCTCCCCCTTCCCACCCCAGCACAATACCGCACTCTAAATTAGGCAGGGAAAGAGTCGCTTGGCAAAAGCGAATCAGAGCACTAAGGTCAGGCCCTGAAAAACAACAAAACTGCCTAAAGAAACCCCAGCGTTAATCCCGTCATGCTTCCGCCAAAGATTCCCCTTTTCAAGTGTTTTCTTCCTGGTAAACAAAGTTCTCTCCATTGGGCTGTGAATTTCAGGACATGGTTGCTTAGTAATACCGGGCTGAAAACCAGAAGGTTTGTTCTCCCCCTTCACCTTTCCCCAGTCCTCAGAGGATAGCACAGGGTTTATTAAAAAATTTTAAAAGGCTATTGAGATCTAATGGCAGGACAGAACTGATTTACACTGCAATTACTCCTGCCTTAAGCGGAGCTTTTCTCCCAATAATTTGGATTTGCGTGCAGTGGAGATGCTCTCCCCATCCCTCCCCGAGAGCCAGCTTTGCCTGTCTCCCCCTGCTCCTGGGGATGTTCCCAAAAGTTCCCAATGCTGAGAGTCTAAAACCCAGGCTCCACATCCCCCACTGAGGCAAGGGCTGCGCCAGGGTGCTGCTCCAGACCCTGCCCATAGGTCTGCCCCACCTCACCCAGGGGCTGAAGGCAGCTTCGCCCCCGCACCCACCTCCCCACCCATCTGCAGGAGCGACATCTGTGGGAAATCCCTGGGCTCCCTCTGCCCTCACTGCCTATATTTCCATGACCTCTGCTTTCCCCAGGGTCAGTTGCACCATCTCAACACCCTCCACACCCACACTGGCACCCAGCGGTTACCCTTCCCCTGAAAGCCACGTGCTCCAAGATGTGCCAGCCATGAAACAACAACGGGGCTCAACTCTTCCCCTTCCCATAAAGCAGCTCCTCCTCCAAGCATCCTCTACATTGCATTAGGGAGGATGAGCTGGGGCATCAGGCCTGGGTGGGAGACGGAGGAAGAGCACAAGGCAGAACTGCTGGAGCCATCCCCCTATGTCCCTGAATCCTCCACATTCATTGCAAGCAAGCAAAGAAAAAAAAAAAACAGGGATGAAAGGGTCACCAAGGGCACTGCGCGGCAGCGCACAGCTCCACTGCAACCATCAGTGAATGCAGGTTTGCACAAGCCTTGCTTTCCCAGTGGTACAAACAGCGAGTATAATACTCCCTCTGCCTGCCCTACTTAAATCTCAGGGGTGGTTTTCAGCAGCGCTCGGAGCCCAGAAGAACACATGGATGCTCTTTGCCCGGGTACCACAAACGAGAGGCCCCTCCGTGCCGCAGGCTCCCAGCAGCACCCCTGAGGAGAGGGCTGGCACAGGCGCCACATCCAAAACTGCTCCTGGCAGCCTGCTTGTAGGCAAACAATAACCCTCAACTTGGCCTTAAACGGGTCAGGAGCCTTTCAGTCCACAGCCTGGCACAGCCTCTGCTTCCAAAGCCCAGATCCCACTGACTTCAATAGGAGTTAGGCGCCTAAGTAGATCTGGCCCCAACTTCACAGCATCCTCCGAGACACCCAGCCTGAGTGGCTCCGGTGATGCTCCTGGCCTGCCCGGAGATCGCACATCTGCTTTCACTTACGCCCAAACCCTGCAAACAGCATCCCAGGCACCCGCCGCCACCCACCCGCTCTCCCAAGCCCCTGTGCTGCTGCTTCTTGGCAGGGACCAGCCTGAGTCTGGCAAAGCTGTTCAGCTGCATCGCTCTCCCTCTCGGGAAGCTTGGAGGAGCCTTTTGGTTAAAGACTTGCTCCGACTCCGGACTAGCTATGTCAGTCACACTCAACTTATTTAATGAATGAAAACTACATTTGCCTGGGAGGCAGAAGAGGGTACTGCCAGCAGCCGGGGCTCACAAGAAGCAAAGCTGCACCCTCAGCTTCCTGCTAAGGCTAAGACCACACCAGCAGCAAAAGTACATTTCTTTTCCCCCTCCCAACCCCCATCTATTAGCTAACAGGTGGCTGCCTCATAGCACAGACAAGATGTTAGGAGATCAAAGCAGGTTTGCACTTATTTCAGCCTCTTAAAACTCCATTTAAAAATTTGACTATGTGTTGCTTTGCTTAAAGGAAGAAGGCATCTTTCTGAGCGCCAGCCGGCACTCAGCTTCTTTGCAAAGGTGTTCAAAGCATCCTCTGTACTGACCTTCCTCCCTCCATGCGTCCCAGCAGCAACACAGCGGGCAGCTGGAGCAGAAGTGGGAGCTGCAGCACAGAGCAGAAGTCTGAGCTCACGAGGACGTTAGCATTTCATCGGTACCAGCACTCAACGAGCTCCACCAGAGCTTGGCTGGAAATTCGCAGAAGCAGCCACAAACAAAGTTTTAGTTTGAAAAGAGACCAGTGGATGTATACAAAGCTCCCATTAAAGTTGCTTTAAATTTTTGGAGGGTTTGTTTTTTATTTTAAATAAAAAGACAAAGCAACCCTAACTCTTACAAAACTCAACTTTTCACCAAAACTGTTTCTAAACCCAGATCTGAATAGAAAATATACTAGGAGGACAAACATTTTTAGATCATATTAGGGAAAAACCTCTTTCCCCTGAGAAAATGAGCATTGATGGTGCTTCCACAGCAGTCCCTGTAACTGGCAGCAGGACGGGGACCCCCGCCCTGCTATCCTCTGCCTGCACATGCGCAAAACCCCTCTCCTGCTACGAGAAACAAGCAGCAATTGCAATCAGGAGATGGAAACACAGCCAGGGCAGGCACAGGGAGGTGCCCCCGGTTAAGCAGTCGGTGCTGGAGGTGCAGCCGTTTTCAGAGCACGCCCAGGTGCCCCGGCACACAGGCAAAACTGGGGTTCAGTGCCGCCGGCTGGCAATGCCAGCTAGCCATGGCATTCACAGCCCTTCATCTCTGCACTCGCAGACAGCCCCTCTGCAGCCCGTGGGGCTCCTTACAACTGCCCTCTTGAGAGATGCTCCAAAAAACAAGAAACGAACCCCGACAGCAAAGCCTGGAGCCACAGACAAGAGGGAGAAGATAAAGCCCCGATTGTGCATCATCCCCCGGCTGCAGCGGCACTGGGTCGCCTGCGTCATCCTCCAGACAGCAGCACCCACAAGGCCAAGGTCTATTTTCTGTTTGTTTTCCCAATTTCTCAGCAGCAAACCAGGCCAGTTGGAAAGAAAAGGAGTAAAAAACAGAGGGGAGGAGAAGGGAGGGGGGGAATTAACTCTTTGCAATCGAATTGTCCATCTTCATGAGATTTTAATCCCACCACAGCAAGGTCAAAGTTGAACTCTGGGGTAAAGGGCTTTGTTTTGTCCTTGGAAATAGCACGCAGCCCGCAGCGGACAACAGTGGGACGGTGCTCGTGGGCTGGAGGAGGGCAGCAGCGCAGCCCCCGCTCCCAGAGCGCCCCTTCGGAGGGACCAGCTGCTTTTAACTCACTTTTCAGACGTTTCCAACCACCTCATCCTCAAAACTTCTGAACTACATTTGCTTTTTTCAAATATTTCTTCTGTGATGTTTTAAAGTTTCTTTTTAACTTTCTCCTTCCAGCAAGACAGCAGCCAGGTCCTTAACAAGTATCAGTTCTGGGCTGGCGAAGGATTAAGTCTTGCTATATGAGACAAATGCAGCTTTTTTGACTCCCTAAAGACACAGGGCATCCGAAGGGCTGCTCCCACGCATCTGCCCAAAGGCTGCCCAAGGTGTCGGCTCAGTTTTAGCTTCCAGACAAGGATCCCTCCCACCCCGCGCTGGGTGTCAACGCACCGAGGCTTCGTTTCAATTAAAATCACTAAACTCTGAAGCGTCATAATTCACCACGCACAAATTAAAAATTAAAGAGGCAAAACGTTCGTTCCTCCTCCGCCCCCTGCGGCGGAGCGCGCACCGCGCGGCCGCGGGCAGGGAGCGCGCACCGCGCGGCCGCGGGCAGGGAGCGCGCACCGCGCGGCCGCGGGCAGGGAGCGCGCACCGCGCGGCCGCGGGCAGGGAGCGCGCACCGCGCGGCCGCGGGCAGGGAGCGCGCACCGCGCGGCCGCGGCAACGCCACATCCCGGCGGGGCAGGGAAGAAAGGGCTGGGCGGTGAATAAAGCAGGGGAGGCGATGACATCATCAGCGGGGCAGCCAATAGGCGGCGGCGGCGGTGATGTCATGGCCTCGCCCCCCAACACCCCGGCCCCACGGGGCGCGGCGGGGACCGCGGGGTGACCCCGGCGGGGAGCGACCCCCGCCGACACTCTTGGCCCGCGGCACCCACGCGTGTGTCACCCACCGGGAGCCGGGTGGGGGGAGGGACAGCCCGTGGGAGGGGGCGAGGGGTCTTTCATCCCCCTGCATTCACCCGGCAGGAAGGGGTCCCCGCGGGGGCAGCCCTGGGGGGCAGCCCCACGCAATCGGCGGGGTTGTGCCCACTCGCTCAGCAGCGAAGGGGCTTCGGCTCGAGGCTTGGCGGAGAGGGCGTAGGGCCAAATTTTGATTTTTTTGCTGTTTGAGATTTTTACCCCGAGGTGGGATCGCGGCTCCGAGCACCCCCGGGCAGCCCTCCAGGCTGGGCACTCGACACAAGCCAACGTGCCCAGGCACCGCGGCGAGTCCGCAAGCTGCGACTTTGTAAAAGCATCAAACAGGGGGAGTCCCAGCGGCAGGGCGAGAGCAGCCACCGGAGCTGCGGGCAGGGTCTGCGCCAAGGCGTTGGGGCTCAGATTTATTTGCTGGCTAAGGCACTGCCGAAAAAGTAGATCAAGGGCGCGGGGGGAGGGGGGGGGTGGTGGTGGAAAGGGTGGGGGGCAGAGACTGCACTTCCAGTCAGCGTGGATGTCAGCACACCAGGAAGGAGAATAGCATGAGAGCTGCCTCATGAGAGCTCTGGACCATGCAGCTCGGTCACCTCTGAACACAGGCAGCGTCCCCTCTCCGGTCCCCACCTGGCATGGGAACAGCGTGACTCATCGGACAACTCACCCACCTCAGACAAAGCCAGTGATGAAGCGCTTCATTCAATCAAGATTTAGATTAACCCAAGCTCCTAAAAAGCCATGCAGTGAGAGGCACGACACCCTGCACTGGGCTCAGGACCCCACCGCACCTCCCCAGGCCGGGAGCTCCCCCCCACAGCCTCGGGAAGCCCTGGCACGGTGCCGGCAGCAGCCGGGTGCATCTGAGTCACAGCCCGCGCCTCGCTCAGGCTCACCTGCTCAAACACTCGGGCACGTCATTCCCCACGGGACGCTGTTGCCAAAACAGCAGCTCAGCCGCTCCCAAGAGACAGGAGGAAAACCCGGCCAGGCACAGAGGATGGGTGCAGGGGGGGCCAAGCTGGCCCCGCTCACCTCACCCAGCCCCTTCGCTCCCCCTCTTCACCCACCCTTGGGGGACAGAAAGGTGGCACTTGGAACCATCTCCCACATGGCATCCCACAGGCAGATGGGGCACGTGGCCAGAAGGCTGCCGGGGTGCTCAGGGGAGATGCACCGAGGAGAGGGAGCAACCCAGAGCCAAACCCAGCATCATCTCACATAAAGCTGCACTAATCAGTGCACTCAAGCAGCACAGGAATTTTATCACCTTAAGACAATTCCAGGCAGGTTTCTCCTTGTTAGTCCCGCTGTTTATCAAACACCCAGGCAGGGCAGCCATGCCTGGCCAGCAAAGCTCAGGCAAGTCCGCTCTCCTCTGGTTCATGGGGTGGGGGAGGTTTGGGTGATCGGTTTTATCTGCAGCGCCTGGCTGAAACACAGCTGTCCTGCAGCTAAAGCTGCTCCCTCAGCTTCTCATTCAAGGAGAGGTTTACCACATTTTCCCAAGCTCTACAATTTCCAGGCCGGTGGCTACCATGCCTCGATAATCACCAGAGGCCCAACACGAAGAATCAGTCCCCAGTTGGGCACTCATTGTTGGCAGCAACCAGAGAGCCAAGAATACAGTTTTGGGAGCCAGGCAGCCAAGGCGGCTGCGCAGCCCTCAGCACCTCCCTGCTGCAGCAGCATGGGTCAGGTAACGTGCTGCTTGCAATGCAGCACTGAGCTCTCCCGCTCAGCTGAGACCTGAGTCACGGTTACTGTAGCTTGGTATATTTAACATCCTGTAGCCTAGAGAAACACAAGGAGGATGTCCAGAGAACATCTTGCTCTCCCTGTCATAGCCCACTGCTTTATGTCCTAGGGATGGCTGCCCTGGGGCCGGCTCCAGCGCCCAGGGACTGGAGCCTGGGAACTCAAATACCCCACGCTCCAAAGCGAGACCTACAGGTGTTCTCCAGAGCACCTCACCTGCTGATCCCTTCACAGATGGCTTTGCCACAGTTACTAATTTAGCAAGAGGGAGACTGGGGCTTGTTAGCAAATTGGATTACAGGGGGATTAACGATGACAACACTTCTGATACCATGGCTGTTCAGTGGCCCAGTGCCACAAGGTCAGCCGTAAGAAGCTGGAACATCACCACGGACTTTATGGTAACCTAACGTACCTGGTTCTCTGCCAAAAAGAGATAAGAGCATCTCAACAGCAAAACAGATGGACCAGAGCACCTCCACAGTCTTCTGACCTGCTAAATAAGGTTTGCCAAGGGCAGCCTGTGGATGCGCTGCAGGGGGGAGGAAAGCTCTGCGAGCCAGGGCATTTGCATACAAAAACCCTGCACTACTCCAACGCGCTGACCGAGCCAGCCTGGGTGCTCCTACACAATCCAGCCACACACACAGGCTTGCTGTCCCACATAGCAGGCAGCTCTGAGCTCAAGGGAAGCTACAGACCTTCCTCAAACAAATATCAGCACAAGAAGAAATCTCAGGATGCATCTAGTCCCTCTCTCTGTTCCAAGGCTGGAGCCAGACCCGCCACCTCTGCTCCATCCTGCACAGAGCAGCTTTCTCTACCTGTGCTTAAGAAACAAGCAACAAAAATAATTGTCAAAAAGCAGCTTGTTCTGAAAACAAAGCGTTCCTCACCATTCCTCAGAGCTACAGAGCACGGAGAGCCCCAGCACAAGGACTCCCTCCAGTTAAAACAAGCCGAGAGCCCCGTGCACGCCAGCTGCCGGGCGCCAGCCGCCAGCAGGTCCTCCCCTTGGCTCTCGCCCTCGCCTGCCATTCAGAAAAGCCCAGGGAGGAAGAGGATTTGTTAGCTCCAGTCGGGCCGTTCCTGTCCGACAGGTTTGCTCTCCTGTCCCACATTGTTACTGTTCCCATGCAACCCCCCGTAGGCATATTGGGGCACGTCCGGAAACGATTACGATCAGCTACAATAATGTTCGAGCAGCTCCAGAGCCCAGCCTATGCAGAAAAACACCCTGTTCCTTCATTTTATGAATGAGTAAACCCTTATGCTTTCTATAAATGTCAAGATAAATTACCTATGGGCATTCCCCTCTCAGCACAAACAACTGCTTTACTGCTGCAGCTTTTTAATGGAGACATCAACCTGAATTACTTTCTTTTCCTGCGGAGGTGGGGGGATAGCAAAGAAGGGGTCAGTGATCATGCCCAGAGCTCCAACAGTTTAACCTTCCCCACCCCACCTGCAAGCCTCCTGAAGGCAAACACACGGCCACTCACAGAGCTGCCTTCTTGGGGTCACAGGCAGCAGCATCCAGGGTCTCCAGCTTTAGCAGTGCCTTTCAGGAGGTAGAAGGGCAGCCCAAGGGGCAGCAAAAAGCCGGGCCCCTCCATGAGGAAGGACAGCCAGTGGCTTCATCACTCCATGGCTCTTCACCCAAGTGGAGAGCTCCTCTTCAGGTGGCTCCAGCAGGACAACCAAGGCACTGTGACCATGGGCAAGGCTACAGGAGGGGCTCAGCAGACCCTGCCCAGCCTCTGCAATGCAGATGGGAGCCCAGATGCAGAGCCATGATGTGCAGGTGCCACTCCAAGCACTCCACACCAGCCTCTCCTGGCTCCACCATCGTACTGGCCACTGCTCTAGGACTGGGGAGGGGAATGACAGGTTTAAACTTGGAGAAAACCCTTAGAGCTGTCACCTCCTTAGCCACTGCAGGAGCCACGCTGCTCACTGCCCCATGAGAAGCCACTGTGTCCCAGCCAAGAGCCACTGAACTGGGGGGAACAGGCTATCGTTCCCTCGATGCCGCCCAGGCAGCCGGAGAGACACTGCGTTCCCATGATCAGCCATACCCTGAGCCACTTTCCTTCCCCTCCCCGTGGAGCTCAGGTCTGTTTTCCAAAACACATTTGGAAGAGAAGCAGCTCCCTTTCCCAAACACAATTCGCCTCCTTTCAGCATTGATAAGGCCTGCCTAAAAATATACACAGAGGTAATGATGTCGGAGACACAGGTGTTGGCCTTTCTGGCACAGCAAAAGAAGAACAGGAAAATAACCAAGTGTTGTGCTCAATAATGTGAGCCCCTATTTCTGTTTTAGGACCTGGGGATAGAAAGAAAGTCACAGATGTACAAGTGCTCTCTGCCCGAGGGCTCTCTGCAGCAGGCTGCTGGTAGCCAACAGGACAGTACCAAGGCGGCCAAGCTCATCTCAAAGCCCTGCCCCTCTCAGAGCTGGGGGCGAGGAAGAGCCAGGACACATTCCTGTGAGGCCACTGCGTGCCAGTGGCCCCTAGAAACCCCCATCATGGCACGAGTCCCCATCACACCAGCAGAGCAGCGACACAGATGCCGTTTACTGTACACAGCCCTGATGGGAGGGCAGCGAGGCAGGGCTGAGGCTTTGCAAGCTGCCAGACAGCCCGGCTGTGCCCTGCAGAGTCCACGACCAAGCTAAAACTCCAAGTACATCGCTTCAGCGAGGGTACCCGGGGTTTGCAACTGCACACCCGCAGCCGCACCGCCACATCTCCGGGTGGACCCCCACAGACACAACCCCAGCTGGGGGAAGGGGCTTGGCGGGGGGGGGAAAACCACAACCAGCAAACCCCCTCCAACTCCACGGGGTTCCTTCAGGCCCTGACTTGTCAGGCAGGCTTGCTTTGGTACTGCAGCTTATCCAAACATCTTCATCTCTTTCATAAATTCAATCCCTCCTTATCAGCCATCAGGAGGAAATGCAGGAGCTTTAGCGACTGAAGTGTGGGGAAGAGCCCAGCTTTGATTAACCCACTTACTCCCCGGAGGTCACTCACAGTTCAATCATTGTGGATTCACATGTTCTCAATCACATACTTGGAAGTCAGGCTGGAGGTGAGAGTTTTCTTTGCATTAATGAGAGCGCAGGGGTAGGGAGGGGAGGGTCTGCAAATATTAATTTCAGAACTGCCAGTTCCCATGACTAATAGAAGGTTGTCGAAAACTAGCAGCTCTTCTTAAAGCCTTAGCTCCTGGAGCCATGGGAATAAAACTCAACTTTAGGATTTGTTTAAAACAAAAAGAAAATAAAACACATGACATTTCTGTAGCGACATGCTGTCAGGACAGGTTTTTTTCTGGGTGGCTGGAACAGACCCGAGAGGGCTGACATTTGAAGGTAAATCAAGAACTCCAGAAGATCTCCTTTAGAAAGGAACTGCATCATTTTTATATGCCCTTCATATATGTATTAAAGCACATGGAGTGGAGAACTTTGTGGGGAAGCTGTGCTTGCTCCTGCAGCCACGTGAGCACCCACTGAACACAAGCAGCAATGTTATTTGCACAGGGCAGACTTTCAATAGGAAGCTCCTGAGGTTTTGACTTCCTAGCTCAGAGCTAACATTCACTCCCTGGTGTGCAAAAAACCACCATGGGATTTGTGTCATTCATTATGTGAGGTCTCAAAGTGCAAACCTCAGTTCATAACCCAGGTAATGGTTTGTGTTTTGGGAGTTCTCAACACGGGGCAGCACACCGACACCCACTGAAGAGACGCAGGCAGGGAGAATGGCTCTGCCAAACAGAAATCCTAATTTTTGCTAAGGCCACCTGGCAAAGCAGCCAGCCCCCCTCCTACCACAGCTCACAGGGACAAGGCAGAGCAAATAGTCCGTATTTAACAATGCATTAACAGGCAGCAGCATTGGCACGCTGAGAGCGGGGAGGCACACTTCCCACACCCAGACATCCTGGCAGGACTCACCTCAACATGCACCCTTCCAGGACGAGGCCAGAGAGACAATGCAACTTGCCCAAGGTCAAACGGGAGCCTGGGGCAGTAGAAAAGTGACGCTGGTGTTTCCTTTGTCACAGCAGGACCTCCCTTGGGCAGCTTTGCCCTAAGCAGCAGCTGCTCATACATGCTCATCCCCAGCATTAGCTGTGGGCGAAATCCCTGCTGCAGATCTGGGGCCACGTGGCTTTGTGGCATGTGGCAGGACCCTTTCCGCTGCTCTGTTACCACCGTGGCCCTTGCACATCCCACTGCTCTGATCCACGATGCAGAGATTAAGTGGTTTTCCACCAGCACCCACATCATTCTCCAAAACACCCATCCACCCACCCAACATCCTCCTCCTTGCAGTCACTTATGGCTACTTGACTTGACCTAATCTTTGGTTATAGAGGGGGCAGGGACACCACAGCAGAGTTTCTGTCCCCTGAATTAATTAGGTGCTTCTCTCTTTCCCAGAAAGAGCTGATCTCCCATGTCCACCACCCTCAGCACTTGGAAGTTCACTTTTCCATACTGATGCACAGAGAGGGAAGAGGCAGGTTTTCCCAAAAAGCATTCCAGTCAGCCCAAGTTACTGGGGAGACTGACATTCCCTCCAAAAACAGACTGGAAAGTACCCTGCTGGGAGCAGAGCCTGGTAGCACAACCATGCAAGGTCCTCCCTGGCCAAGCTCGCTGCAGCACGCAGATCCCCGCAGCCGGGGATGGAGCTGTTTGCAGAGGGATGGTGACTGGAGGGAGGAGAAGGGAGTCCAAAGTGACAGCCGTAAAGAGACCACAGACCAACTCAAGTGTTAATTTACAGCTTCCCAACATGCGTCTGCATATCTCAGGCACAGCAGGGAAAAGCTTTTTGAGGGTTTTCCCCTGCTACTTCTCAGTTTTCAGATGCTCCACCGTAATGCCACTGTGCTCAAAGCCATGTTTTCTGCTCCAGAACCTCTGGACTGAAGTAGGCAACAGTCAACAAGCTAATGCACGATGTCCCAAAATGGAAATTTAACTGCCCAGCAGGAAGCAGAGCCATCCTGCAGCCCATCTACATATGCAAAAAGAGCTGCTTCGCCCACCAGCAAACATTCTCCGGTCCAACCCAAGAACCTTCCAGTACGAAGCTTCAGAAAAAGCTGAAGGGAGGAGGAAGCATCCCACTTTCAGATTACCCAAGGGCATCATCCTTGGGCACATCAACTCAACAGTGCAAGCAAGAAGTAGCTGAGCCCTTTGCCAAGGCTGGCCAGATTTGTTAGTAAACCTAGTGCTGGGTGGAAACACAGCTGGGAGATTAATTAAGCAGCAGGCTGCAGAGGAAACCAGCCTGCTCATTTCTACAAACAGCTCTCTAATAGACCATGGAAAGATTTCCTTGGGGAACAGGGAGCAAACACATCACCTGAGGCACCTCAAACTGTACGGAAGAAGGATGCCTCAAAGAACAGCAGAGTTAGGCTGGATTAGATGGCCAGATAGGTCTTTTCCCAGATTTAATCTTTTTAATTCATTGTCATTCCCACAATAATGCTCTGTGTTTTTAATTAAGTAAACCACAATATCATTTCAAGGAGACGTATGAACAAAGGGCTGGCTTGCTCTCAGCAGAGCTGACGTGTGTTTCCAGCTCCCAGCTGGATGGTGATGCTGGAGACACAAATTGCTGAAAGCCTGGCAGGTAGCTTTTCTAAGTGAGCTTTTCCTCATTGCCCACGTACTCCAGCCTGCAAGCTCCTCTGAATCAGCCTTGGGAAGCTGAGAAAACCCATTCAATTAGGGCCATCAGCATCACCTCACGTTACTGAAGTGATCTCCAAGACGCATTACCAGGAACAGAGAACAACATGCACAAGAGGACCACTAAGACTCTGACCCACATCATCTCTAAATCCCTGAGATGGGCAGCCCTTGAGCACTGGTGGCAAATACCACCGTCCCCCTTTCCATCCTGCTCCTATTTGGACAGCAGTGGGAATTCATGCACATACTAGTTTCTTTGCCTGCCTGGGTCTTCCCTTCACCAGCTGATTCCTGGGGTTTTTTTTTTTTTCCCTTTATCATGCCTTGAAAACTCCTGGAACTGGAGGGGCTTCAGCAACTTCTACTAATAAAACTTCACATCAGTTTTGGCAAGGTAAGAGCCTGAAAAGCAGCTGCATCTCTCTACTAGGCAGCCCTAGCAGCAGCACAGCAAGGGAGGTGAAGAATGCCACATCCCTGCTCAAGCTGCCATGGAAAAGCAGAAATAAAACCAGAGCTTAGTGTGATTCAGCCTACCGTGAGCTAACACACACTCCATTATCAAAAAGCTCATGGGATCCACAGGGGCCCGGAGCAACGAGGTCTCCTGATTCACAGCTCCATCTAGAACTACTTGATACAGAAATTGCTCTACTATGCATAATTTTCCTGTGCCTGTCTATCTTTTGATCAGCAATTTAAGGTACTCTGTATAATTGACTACTCAAAGGAGAGGCAATCTTCAGTACTACTCAAATTGTGAGGAGACTTGCTGTGAAGCCAACAGCCAGACATACCTGCACTGAACAGTAACGCAAAGCCCGGTCAGTGCTGTGTGTCACACCACCACCTTCCCCGCCCCGTATCCACTGCATCTCCCTGGCTCCTTTCCCAAGGAGGAGCTGGTGGGGGAAGTCATGAGCAACAGCCTACTCAAGGCAGCACGTGCCAGCACCCACAGCCATACACATACTCATCCCCTTGTGCTCAGGGTCTGCCATGGCCCCGTCCAGCCTGGTGCCAACACTCCCTTTATCTTCCCTACAGAGGGGAAAAGAGCCACCCACCCACCTCACCCCCAACATTGAGAGCCAAGTCTTTTTTACTATTATTATAGACCATACATTTCAGACACTGCTCAGCAGAACCATCTTATTGCTCTTCCCATTGCTGTGATCTTTGGAAAGAGGAGACAAAGGACACTAAGACGCAACTGTACTATTTTAGCAAGTATTTATGTACTGACCCAACTCCCCCCTGCCTACATAATCTAAGTACAAATCCAATCAGCTCTCCCAAAAGACAGGAGGCTTCCTTCTCTCTGAAGTCCAGACCACAACTAGAAATAGAAGAAAGAGGAGCTGAAAGGAATGGTAAAAAGAAATCCTTACTTGATGCTGCACCTTCCTAAATAGCTTGCTTTAAAAGCAACACTCCCATCAAACTGGCAAGATCTGCACAATGTTTAGGGTTCTTTTCAAGTTGGTTTGGTTTTTCGGTTGGGTTTTTGTTTGTTTGTTTTAAAATCACCCTTGCTTAATTTAATGACAGCAAAAACCCCAAAATAAACCCTAAACAATAAGCCACAAAACTAGGAGGAAGGCATCTGCAGGTCAAAGATGCTCCCAGGACAACCAGGTTGGAAGCCACCAAAAGCATCAACACACAGCAATGAAGGAAACCAAGCAGTTCTCTGGGCTCCTCTGTCAGCCCGGAGTGATGGGGGAGACCGTGCACCCCAGCCCTGAGATTCAGCAGCACCTTCACCTTGTGCAGACACCACAGCAACAGTCAGAAGGACACCAAGAAGCACCCATCCCCCTGCCTGGCTGGCTGCACCCCGCTATTGCTTTCCCCAAAGAGCCAGCCAACCTTTGCACTTCTCATCCCACACACCTTCCTCCATCCTATCAGAGGGGCATCAGGTTTTCAAAATTCCTGTTTTTCTTTAAAAAGGAGGGGAAAAAAGTCCAGAAACATTTCTTCATTCTTCAGGAATGATTAATTATCTGCCTTGGCGGAGCGTAAAATACCTCACTAGCACTGTAGGCTGGGCTGAGTTATTGAGTGAGAGCGCTCTGAAAGCTCCCCCCGCCGCTAGATTACACAGCAAGGGCTGCAAGCTGAAATTAAAGTGCATGCTGCCGAAAGGTAAGAGGCACAACATCCCTTTTGTAGGGAAAAGGGTTTGGGGACTTGCACTGTAACGAGGGGCCCGTTTCTTAAACTAAAAGCAGTTCTTAATAATCCACAATTAAAGCACATGGTGGCTGCGTCAGCAGAAACACCTTGCTTGAAACTGGGTTAGGTCCCACATACACCTCCCCAGGCACCAGCACAGAGCAGCTTTCCAGACCCAGCCTGCGCCCCAGGGATGCTCCAGCACCAGCTACCGTCCCACTGAAAGGGGAGAATGTTTCTCGCCTTCTGGCACTCAAGAGAAGGGGTGGGATAAGGGTGCTACCCCTCAGGAAGATGGTAAAATGAGCATTTTTAAAGCAGGAATGCAAAACCTCAGTGGTCTGGGAAGTCAGGCTTCCACTGGGTCATGGCACTTGCTCCACCACAGCACCTTCCAAACGAAATGCAGCTCAACCCAAAGAGACAATGAGAAAGCTGGTCTCTCACTTGTCTTTCCCCGAAACCACTCGCTGGGGCCCCGGCAGCGCTGCCCACTGCCCTCACCCCCGCGCTGCCCAAACCACCGCTGCAGGATTCGCACAGATAGGCGGGCATTTTACTTTTCTCTCCCGCAGAAAGGCTCCCAGACCTCCCAGCTGCACAGAAAACAAAGCAGCTTGAATTTAAGCTTAAATCCCAGAAGTTAAACAAAAAAAGAACCTCAGAATATATTATTGGGTTATTTGGGTTTTTTCTTTAAAACTGTGTGGTTTGGAATGCCTGGTCCGTGATTGGCACATACCCGAGCCTGGCAACACTCCCTCAGCCGCACCAGCGGAGACCTCTCAAGCACACGAGGGTGCAGCTCAAGGGCTGCCCAGAAAACCCCTCCCTATTGCATGCTCCAGCCTGTCCCCAAAGGGTGACAGTTCAGCGTGGGAAGTCGCAGCAGCACATGGGTAGCACAGAGGGAAAAGTTCAGAGAAAAGCCACATGCTGCGGGGGAATCGGGATGCAAGAGATTGACATTTCTCAGGAGGGGAGGAAAGAGGTTGCTCCATGAGGATCCAGCAGTCGTAAGAGACACACTTCATGGGGGAACATCACCGCACAGAAAGTCACGGCAACTGCAGGGCAGGCACAGCCATCGGCTCACGCAGACCGTGCCCAGCCCTGCTCCGTCCTGCACATCCAACCCTGGGACTTACTTCCAATACAAATCCCTGTTACTGGTCCTGAACAACCCAGACAGCAGGGGCCTGGGGGTCTGCAGCACTTGCAGATGGTGTTTGCAATTTGCAACGTTTCTTTCCAAGCACATCCTAGCCAGCATCTCAGCCCCCTCTGGCAGCTCCACATCCTCCAAGGATGTTCCTGCAATGCTCAGCTCTCAGGACT
Organism: Phalacrocorax carbo; assembly: GCF_963921805.1. Taxonomy (NCBI): domain Eukaryota; kingdom Metazoa; phylum Chordata; class Aves; order Suliformes; family Phalacrocoracidae; genus Phalacrocorax; species Phalacrocorax carbo. Next base: position 8,062,498 of record NC_087528.1, read on the forward strand.
CAAGGCAGGAGGCCACCACATCAGCTTCACTGCAGTCAGCCCTGGCCCCTCTTAGTCCCCTGCAGCAGTGGTGATGTCCCCAGAGGTGCAAAACTCTTCAGTAAAGCCAGGATTCTGTTGCTCCTCAAAAGAGGAGAGTAGACAGCAGGGGGGTTGGGGTTTGGTTTTGGGTTTTTTTTTCCCCCTCCTTTTTTCCAGACCTAACTCACTGAGGCAAGTTTCTTTTTCAATCACTAAGGAAAATAGCTGTTCCAACCCTGAGGAAATAAGCCTTTAAGGACCAAAAAAGAGCAGGCAAATTAGGTGAGAGGTGTCCCCCACATTCCCAAGACAGAACTGGCGACACTGCTCTGTGCTGCACACCTGAGCCACTCCAGGAAAGGCGTGCGATTGCATGGAGAGGGGAAAGTACTCTAAACTGAGCAATTTCAAGCAAAACATGCATTGGTAACAGTCTACACCAGGTCCCAAGCAAACAGCAGCCAGTGAAGAACATGCTGCCCCTGCCAGCACCTCATGGGCCAAGCAGAGACGGGGCTCCAGAGCTGTCAAGCTGCCACCTTTCACCAGATCCTTCTGCAGGATTTACAGTCCCCTCCCACACACTCCTGCCTTATCCATCACCTTCTCTGCCAGCCTCTACAGGATCTGGCCTTGGCCTCTCCTCCACTCCTGGTTTGAATGCATTCTCCCCCTTGACAAAGCCTCAGACACAGTGGGAGGTGACATTTCCACCAGGGTCACTGCTTCCATCCTCCCGGTAGCCCCAGGAGCTGCAGAGCAGTAGGGATGGGAGTAGGTGTGGGAATATTCAGGGGAGGGCATCATGGTCAGAGAATCACTCATCCCTGCTGTCCTGAAAGACACCAGCACCACCAAGAAGCACGTCCATGTGCACTGGTGGGAGGGGAAGCCCAATTTGGGTAGACTGACGTTCATTAAAATTGAAATTCATCAGCTGGACTGCCAGCAGGTCATCACAAGGCACTGATAAGAAGGTTGCAACTGATTAGTGCATCCTTGGGACTTTTTATTGTTTCTGCCAGACCAGATCATGGAAAGCTGGGACTCCACAGCCTGTACATTGCCATGGGTAGCCTGCAGACCACACCAGGTGAACCTGAGGCATGTCTCTCCCTCCCCAAAGCTGTCAACAGGGGTAACCGCTACTCTCCCAACTATCCATGCCTTCAACTTCATTTAAAAGCTGGCCTCTTTTGCCACTGAGACACCTTTAACGACCCAAACACATCTACCGTCACATCAGAGTGGGAAAGGAGACCTGCAGCCAAGGAAGCTCTCCACACTATCACACACCGGCTGAGGTGAACCATCCCTCGGATGGCACGAGCACCTACAAGGTAACATCCCTCTGGCAGGTGCCAGCATATGGGACAGTTTCTTCCCTGAAGCAATGACCTATCTCAGTTCTGAGAGGATAGTTGTGAAGGAGGAAGCTGCGTGACCTTACACTAGGAGCCCAAGGCAATCAGCTAAGCTTCAGGACAAAGAATCCCAAAGGGTACGTTTGCAAAGAGCAACTGGAGATGCATCAGAGCGCTCACTTTCAGCCACCGCAGCAGGGAGCATTAGCACCCAGAGGGGCCCCTTCCTTCACAGACACAGAGCAAGCTACAGGAGCCAGGACCCATTTCTGCCTCAACTTTTAGGATGTTTGGAGCTTTTTTTCTTCCCTCCCCCAATCATTTGCTAGAAGCAGCTCTTTCATTCGGACTTAACATTTAATCACCTCCACACTGTGCAGCTGCTTCTGACCAGCCCAGAGCTCTCTGACCTCTGTGGGGCACAAGAGGAGTCATTTCCAATCAAACCATCTCTATGCCTGGATCCCACCATCTCCAGAACAAGCAAGAGAAAACATTCCCAAGCAGCTCTCTGCAATGAAAGGCTGAGGACCCCATCCCTCTCCCACCCCCAGGACCCACCACCCTGGGTGGGCAGCCCGGGTCTCCCCACGCCATGGCCGGACGCCGGGGCAGCCCGCGCCTGGCGCTGCCCTAAGCCCGTCATGTGCGGCAGGCGCTCATGCCAGCGGCAGCCGCTGCACCGCCTCCCCTCTCCAAATCAGATTAAACCCACCAAGCCGCTGGGGCCATGCAGGTTGTTTCATTGTAATTAAATCAGATTTACTCCCCCCTCACCCTCTCCCCTTTCCCAAAAGGAATTCTAATGACTGCGCAAGGCTGGGCAGGGGGAAGGGCTGCTAGCGTTGCACCAGCTCGCTGAAAGGAGAGAAATCAGGAAATGCAATGCTTAATTCTCCACTTCTAGTAATCCTCCACAGGAGCTAAAAACACCCAGCCGGGTCCAGGACTCGCGGCGCCGTTCACCCACCAACGCAGGCGGCAGCGGCTATTGCCAAGTTGGGGTTTCACACTAGGTTTGATGCCAGCGCAGCCCTGAGCATCGGTGGGCTTACTTTGGGATACAGGGTAAGGCAGACTAGCGAAGGAGGGCTGCAAAGCAAAAAGGGGGGTCCTGGTTCACATACACCATCCACTCACTTCTGCTACTCCAACAGCAGCATTCCCATCCCCGCACGGCTCTGCAGCCCACAGCGCTTTGCAAGCCTTCGCGGCCAATTCACACCCAGCTCAAATTGCTCAAGACCAAAGGCAATTACAGGTTTGGTTTTGTTGTTTTCTGATGGCGGGTTAGATGGATCACGTTCCAGAAACCACCAGCGCTACTTTTCCAAAGCAAACGTTGGTACAAGGCAGGAGAGCTGGAACAGCAGACCTGGCTCCCGAGGACACACGCGCTCCTGGCAAAGGAGTGCTTTCCCAAGCGCAGCCCAAAACACCCCTGTGCACGGGGGGACCCCGCTTTGTTGTTTTTGCGGGAACAGAGGCCCTGAGCCAGGCTTTCTGCTGGCGTTGACAGATGACCATGAAGATGGTGGGTTTCTTTTTCTTTCCTAGGATGAGGAACACAAAGCCAGGAGTCCTCCAGGACCCCAAGGCCCTGCTGCCTAATTTATCTCCAGCAGAGCTTTGGACATAGTGTTGCTATAACCACCTAGATGTGGACAAGAGCTAAGGCCAACAGCTCCTACAAGAGGAAGACCAGAGGCATGAGCATTGCACAAGCAGCCAGAGCAGTCCTGCCCTGTCCTATAAACTCATTGATGGGTCATAAAACACATCCCTGCTGAGTTTTATGTGAAAAAACTCCCCCTTCCCTCCACTGCTCACCAACACAACTGTGCTGGCAAAGCCCAAGGGCAGACCAGACTCAGAGCCTTGAGGGTCTTTTCAGTCCCACACCTCCAGATCCTTTGGCACCGATGGCGAGGTGGCATCGCTGACCTCCTGCGGGCTATAAGCCTCTCTCCAGTGTGGGCTACCCAGCTCAAGCTCTTCCAGGTGGTCAGCAAAGCTCTTTTTGGAGGCTGAGGGCAGTTGACTGGGCATGGAAGAATGAAGCATACTCTGAACTACCAGATTTGCCTGGGGAGGTGGTGGTGGTAAATTAGACTAATTAATATTTAAATATACATTTGGCTGTATTTTTAGCCTACAACAAGGAGCATTGTTTGTTTTTCTCATTGTTCTTTTAGCACGTGAACCCAAACCCACAATACAAACCGGTCATCACCTTTATAACCACAGCAGCATCCTCCCCTCACCGCAGGGGCTCAGCAGGGGAAACATTCCTCTGCACATTTCCACACAGGCAGCACACACCCACATCCCCAGGACTGGGAAGCCAGCCTTCAAATTACAGCAATTAACATTATGTATATTAATAAATGAGTCTGGTTTTCCCAACAGGATAACCTGCAGGGGCTTGCTGGCAGAACTGGGAGGCCTGAGCCCTTTCTGCAGCCGGTGGGTGAATAGTTGGTGTTGCAGGATGAGACCATGGGAGGCTCCGGAGGTCCTGGGAGCACATCCTGACCTGGTGTGGGGAGAGGCAGAAGGGACCACCAGTGTCCTCCTCTGCCGCAGAGCATCCAGGAAGCATCAGCTCCTGGAAAAACTGAGACAGGGAGATGAAGCTCCATTTCCAACAGGCAGATATCTGCAGGGACTTTTGAAGCCCCCACGTTTGCATTACCCCAGCCAAACCAGAGGCCACCCCAATCCCCAGCCATCCCGCACACTCCCAGCACAAGCTGGCTCCAGCAGGGACCAAGCACCCAGAGGATGGGAGGGAGACTGGTAACATTTGTAATAACTAAAACACTAATCAGAAGGCCACACACACCTTTTTCTCCCTCCTCCTGGGGCCAGGAGCAGCTCCTCTTCCCACTCCAGCTGTTTCTTTCTTTCCAGTCTGGGAAGGTTTTGTCTGCTTTTTCTTTTTAAGGCACAGGGTGGATGCAGGTATAAAAGGAGCCATTTACTCCAAGCCCTGCCCTTCCTCATGCCCTTTCCAAATACTTCACAGCCTGCTTTCCTTTTCAAATCAAGAAAGGAAAGATTCCGCAAGCAAGACTAGACAGAGGGAGAGGAAACAGCAGTTTACTTCACCATCCAAGGCAAATTATTCCACCTATTATGCAAGCCACCCATTCCCATTGCCAACTGCATGCAAACGACAGGGTAATTACACCTTCCCTGGAGAGCCCTCCTGCCACGGGCAGCCACTTCGCCCAGCAAACACTGTGCAAGCTTGCAAACCTCTACACCACCAAGGGGAATTAAGGCAGGAGTTTAAGGGAAGATCTGAAATTAATCCCAAAGGAGTTTGCTTGCATTCAGTAACTCGCCATCACGCCAGCAAGCATCCTGGCTGGGCTTCCCCATCTAATCCCTTGCACCCCCTTGGACCTGCCACCACTGTGGGGCCGCCCATACTGGTCCTCTCTGCTTCGCAGGCTTGCTCCTCAGCTGGGCTTCCAGCTCTTATTGCTCCCCAGAGCACAGACAATAATATCGCATTTTATATGGAAAACACTAAAATGGGATCACACCTTTTAAAAAGATATTTCCACCTTGCTGCCTACAACCAGGCTTTGCCTTTCCCTCCCCCTCCCCACCAGACTTCACTATCAGGCCTCTAAGCTTGTTTAATTGAAAAAATGTGATTTAGGCTAATTGACAGCAGATGAGTTACACTGCTAAAAAACATGGGAACATTTGATCAATGTGATTTATGGCAGCAGAGAACCAACCATCCCAGGTCTTTGCATCCCACTTGCAGTCTCACCGCCAAAACAGTTCAGCTGGCAAAAAAAAAGTAATTAGTGTTTAATTTCTTAACAATTTTTTTTTACCTTCCTTTTAATTGCACTACATAAAACTGTCCTAGAATTTTACAGCCTCCAAAGCTACGTCCTGGACCAGTCCTCTTTGCTGGTTTTAATTAGGGTGAGACATGGCTGGCACGTTAATTTAAAGAGGAGGGGGAGAACGTCAGACCATGCTCCAGGAAGGTTTTGCCATTACAAGGACCCGGCTAATGTTGACAAGCACCACAGAAGTCATGGGGAGCCAGGCCAGCCCCCCCACAGCACAGTAACAAACGGCTCTAGCTGATGGCCAGCGCATCCCGCTCACGACAGGAAGGTTTGAATTCTGTGCAGCAGAAAAGCACTCTGCTAGGAGGGAACAGAGATCTCTCCAGCAGGAGAATTTCATCTCCTTGAAGGCAACTGAAACATGAAGGCTTAGAGAGGAAAACCAGCTTAGCTTTGAGCGCTTGCTACCAAGCAGCTTTTGGGCTAATCGGCATTCCTGCGGGATTGGGTCCGGAGGCACCCGGGCGCTGCCGCTCCTTCCACGGAGCGGGTTTATCGAGATGCACAGCAGCACACACTGAGCCCTGGCGTGAACTGTGCAGAGCACAGTCCCAAAACACACCCTCCCAAACCAGAGGGGAGCTCGTGGAGATAAGCCAGGCTGCATCCTCAGACGTGGCGGGTATCAGAGGAGGAACAGGAGGGGACGGCTGGGCTGAAGCCCTCCTGGTCCCACAGCATCCCAGCGGAACGGGCGTATGGGTGGGATTGCAACCTCAGTTCTGCGTCCCGGTTTGCAGCTGGCTGCAGAGCCACCAGCTCGGTGGGAGCAGGGCACAAGGCACCACCCAGAAATGTGGGGAGGCCACGAGCACCTGCCTTCCCTCTCCTCTCCAGTGGTGTAAGAGAAGAGCATGCGCTGCTCCACTCCACGTTGAGTCTCCAGTTGGAACAAGAGATCCCATTGACTAGCAAAGGAAAGCCAAGTAAAACACCATGGAGAATGAGCCAACCCACATCCCCACTCAGTTCACGCATTGCCTCCACATTTACCTCCCTTTGCCCCTGGCCATGCCAGCAGAGCTGTGCACCAGGCAAGGGCACACCAGCCAGGGCAGCCCAGGGGATGGAGCAGGGCCAGCTCTGCACCCTACGCGTGATACTTAGAGCTTTAAAACAAAACACAGTAGTTATTATGATTAAAAACACAACTGGGGAGCGTCTCCCTAGGAAGGCATATTAGGATTAAAACAAATGGCAACACCACAGCCTGCTCATACTCTGATTATTTTCAGAGGTGATGGGGGAGAACATGTTGCAAGTGCCATCAAATGGCACTGGGAAGCAAGTGAGAACAGAGCACCCGTCCCAGCCCTTAACTCTTTGGGGAAACCTTGGTTGGGTCAGCTGCAACCAGGGAAGGGATCTTTTATCAGCCCAGTTCCATACCTCCTCCTAATTTGACAAAGGTATTATTATGGGTTTCAATAAAGTCTTCAGCAAGGTAGAGGTGAGGGACCTGCCTAAGGGGCAGCTGAAATGTCAGCTCATCCCTTGCAGGACACCAGACCTCACTGCTGCTCTCAAGGGACCCGAGACCTTCCCAGCTGAGTTTTTGTGCAGAAGGTGGGAAAGAGGAGGGGAGCACATGCAGACAAGCAAGAAAGGGAAAGAATTGAAGAAACAGCTGAGAAAGACCTGAGAAAGACCTGATGTAACAAAAAAGGGACACATTTTCCTCCATTTTCTAAGCTTGGCCCTACTTAGAAAATCTTGAGATTCCTGGAAAGGATTTTTCCAGGGGAAAACAAAGGATTAGTCCCTTAATGAACAGACAGCAGGCTTGGATTTGCTCAGCTGTGTTGTCTGAAGAACGAAAAACAATAATCAGCTATTTCATTCCTGGGTTCAGCCCTCTTCACACACTAAATCCCTTGGCAACATCACACCAACACGATAGCCAAGGCATGTAACCCCAAACCCCATTTATCTGCAGCTTACACAGACCTCAGTCAAGTCCAGGAGCCTGGTACAACACACAGAAACCAGGAGAAGAGGTTCAACCTCACCTACCTCCTCCAACACCCTCCTTTAGTGCAAAGCGAACTGCTCAGGCTCCCTTCGCCAAGCTACTGGTGCTTCTCCTGCAAAGCCCATCACATAAACAGGGCTCAGCCTCAGCAGGGAGCTTGTAACTGATACCAGAATTAGAGCCACCTGTGGGGAGGCTTTGAGAGTTGCTAAGAAAGCTGGGAAACTATCATGGGGGGTCAAAAATTGCCCCAAGGTGCTCAGCCTTGCTCAAAAGGTGTGGTTTGCTACAAGCAAGTATTAATTAAACAAGTGAGCCAAGCTGTGTGCAACCCAAAAAAATGCATCTTGCAGAGGGTGAAGCTGTAGTTCCACAGAAAGCCCTTGCAACCGGGGCTTGTTTCAAACTCATATGGCAATCACAAATATTTTTATTAATCACTACCATTTGCATAGCATGACTGCAGGGAGCTCTGTAGGTACCTAACATATCTAGTACTAAGGAGGTGCAGGCAATATGGAGTCCGTAGCCCAAAGAGCCTTTATATTTCCCCACGACACACCCAGCTCTTCTAGCAAGGCCAAAGAGCTTAAAAAACAAACAAAAAAAACCCCATCAAACCACCAGCCACAAAGCAAGAGCCTGTTTCCATCTTTGTTGTGGGTTGTGAGAAGTGCCATTCACATACCCGCTCCCTTTTTTATTTTAAATAAATAAACTTACGCTTATAAGCTAAAAACAACTTTTTGAGCCTTTACACAGCAGTGACAAGGGGAGACAAGTCCCCATCCCAGCTCAGCCTGCTGAACAGAACACAGCTTCCCCTCCAAGGAGGTGAGAGGAGAAGCCCAGCATGGAGAGACCAAGGTCCACGTTTCAGGGGGCTTCAGGCTAAGTTTCACCCCAGTTTGCACCATCACCCTTATCTCCTAGCAAGGCACAAAGGACACTTCCCCCTTCTGCTTGCAGCTAAACTAATAGTGAAACTTGGCATTTTAGGAAAAAATAAACAGATAACAGGTTAAAACAACTCACCAGCCAGCAGAGCCCCAGGAGCAGCCCCTCTCCCAGACAAGCCCCACAGGCTGCGCGTCTCCTCCCCACGCCATTTAAAGGGCAACCCCCACCTTCCCCAGCCCCTACAAAGGGGCACCCGAGCAGGGCAGTGACTTCAGGGAAAGGGGGGGGCGGTCTGAGGGACTGTAAAATATACAGACATGAAAAGTGTCTCGGGTCCTCCCGAGCCGTGCCAGCTGCTGGGAACCCGGTCCCGGAGAGTGATGGTGTCTGCACGAAGGCAGAGACTGGGGAGAAAAGGCATGCAGGAGGAATGACAGGAGAAGTTCTGGCCTGGCCCCAGAGGAGTTAATAGAGAGGTTCCCCTTCACTTTAATAGAATTTGGCCTTTAAAGCCTTATTCTTCTGATAGGGAGGTAACACCCACACCCTCTTTAACAAATAATTAAAAAAATAGTTTTATAGATGGTGAATGATGGGAAAGTGGCTGAGAACCAACACCCCTCAAAGAGCTCTGGAGGCTTTTGCTGAAGGCATAACCCGTTTGACCAGGAGCCTTTTGGGGACAGAGAGGGACAATTACAGTGGGACTGGGGCAAGCACTCTCGGCATCTTCTATCCCTATTTTTCATTGAAAAACCAAACCCAAGCATTCACAGGATTGTTAGAGCTGCATAAACCACCTGCAAGTGGATGTGGTAAAAGACTTCCACAGAGCAATAACCTGTCCCAGCCTCAGCAGCAGCCCAGGGTGATGGTGGGTCCAGCCGGCCCCCCAGCCCTGCCCAAGAGCACCATTCAAATGGCTCGGCACGGCTCGACATCAGCGCTGCGGTCGCTGTGACTGAGAGGAGCAGAGGTGGCGTTGGGTTCATCCAGCTCTAACTACAGCCATCGGAACAGCTGAGAGGTTTAAATGCTTTAATTTCCCCAAGTGCGTAGCGCTGGAGGTTCTCCTGGATGGTGCATCATGATGGAGGATCACTGGCCCAGGACCTCCAGCAAACTGTGGGACCAGAAAGGAAGAGCCCTGAGGCACCTCCCTGGGGTGTGCAGGGCCAGCACCTCGAGGCTGAAAGCTGGGAGATGCAGAAGGGCTGCATCCTTGCTCCCCTGTTTGCAGAGAAGCCTTGAGCTCCCCAGGTGAACTGCTCAAGTGAAGGGTTCATGTCTGACACACACAAGCACAGAATTATGTGGGAAATGAAAACTGTTATTTCCAGACACTGTTGTGCAGATTTCTGATGTTTTGCGAGTGTTTCGCTATTTCAGGGGAAGGCAAGCAAGAAAATCTGAAAACATTGAGAAATTGGAAAAACTGCATCTCCAGAAAACACCAGCACTTCATCCGCAATGGCATTTGTGAGACGCCCCCGAGCGCTGTGCTCGGAGCGACGCCGGGTCCCTCTCTGTGTGCCCCTGCAGCATCCCGGGCGGGACGCGCCCCGCACACACCTGCAGCCGCGGCCCGACACCGCTAAGCTGTCAAAACAAACACGGGAACAAAGTGCACACAGCTTCCAAATCCACACACCGCTGGCTCCAGGACCCAAGCAGGGCCTGGAAATTCCCCCCGAGCTGGCCGGCAGCCCCAGCAGATGGGTTTTATGAGCCCTGGAGGAAAAATAACATCTAGATGAGCATCTCTAACTGCCTGTAAATACACACCAGATGATGCAGGGACAGACGAAATGGGTCAGAGATAGGGACAAGAATGGAAAACTGCAAGTGGTGGGGCTGGCTGGGGCTGGCCTGTGTGTGTCCCCCCAGCTGCTCACCTGACTTCCTCCTCCTCCCTGCAATGGCTCCTGGCTTCTAACTTTGTATTTATTCAATGTGAAGCAAACAAAATTAACCACTGCGGTCTCCAAGCCTTCCCCGTCCCAGCTGGACTCTGCTCCCCCTTTCTCCCAAGCAGCAGGGTGAAAGCAAGCGAGGGGCCTTCAGCCTACTGAGCCTTCTCCAGAACAGGATCCCCCCATCAGCAACCCAATGAAAAACAAATCTGGCTTCCCCAGGCCATCGCTCACGTCCATTTGTCCTTAGCAGCATTGCTGCCAGCCTTGATACCCCGAGCCCTGGGGTGCATCCCAGCCCTGAGCCATCCCTGCTCCTAACCGCGTCCACACCTCGGTCCATGCCTGGTGTGGTCGTGGATGGTCTTTTCTGGAGACAGAGCTGGCTTAGGCTCAGGGCTTACCCTGCGGGGAATTACTGAACTCCAGGCTGGGTTTTCCCAGTGGAGGAGCTGGCTGCAAAACTCCCTTCTGCCTTTGGTGCACCCGGGATGGAGGCAGCAGAGTACATGTAAATGTACTCCTTGCAATGCTCAGGATGAGTGAAAGTGGAGCAGGTGCTAGGAAAGGAACAGATGGGGTGGGGAAAGGAGTAATTTGGCACTGGGGTAGCAAAAAGGGGCTCTTTAAAGCTGGACTTGCACAGCTGCAGGCACAAGCCAAGCTGGATCAGAAGCTCTTCTTGCTGCTTTCAGTGCAGGGGTAAAAAGGACCATAATCCCCAGGGCAGGATCATGTATTACCCTTTACAGTGAAAATAAGCACAGGGAGTTTTCCCCTGCTCCACGTTGGCCCGACAGATCCAAACGCCAGCTGGTCCCAGGGCACGCCGCAGGTCGGGGCACGCTGGCGGGGAGCTCGCCGTGCATGGGGAGATGCTGCAGGTCAGGGCTGGGGCGGCTGGAGCACGACAAACCCAGGCAGTGCTACTGCCCGCATCCCCGCCAAGCGCTCAGCCCCTCGCAGGATCAGGCATCAGCAAAAGGGAGACAGGAGCAGTTCAAAAGAAACTCCTTGAGCATAACTGGCTGAGCACCCAGCACACCCTTATCAGCGCCCATAGGCGCCAGACGCTGCAGTGCACACAAAAGGCAAAAGGCAGCCCCTGGGCCGAGCCAACTAGTCTTAATATTTGCATTTGGTAAAGCAAACTAATAAATCCCCATGGGTTTATCCGTGCTTCCAGTTTGTATTTATTAGGAGGAGTGACAGGTAGGATACAGCTCCCACACCCTTTGCCTTTTTAACGGCCTGGGTTTTTGTTTGCTCGCTGTCTCTAAACAAGCCGGGACTATACAACTGACCGACATTAAAGGCAACCGGCCTTTGAAGTAAATATTAGTTATGAATTCCAAAAGATCCGCATCCAAATGCTGAGCTTCGTCCCTCCATCCCTGGAGCGGGGTCTGCAGCCGCGGGGCCAGAGGGCAGGCAGCATTGGCACCCATCAGCAGGCCTGTGCAGGCTGGGATTAACGGAGAAGCAGCTCCCAGGCAGGGAATTGATTTAAAAAGGGATGCTACAGTGTGGCCGTGGCATTGCTGGTGTGCACCAGGGGTGGCCGGTGTGAGTGATCCAAAGCCTCTACCTTCCCTGTGGGAATTCAGCCTCCTTACACCTCAGCTCTCCTATATGGACATTGCGGTGATTCACACACATAGCTGAGAACAGAGAACGGCGTTTGGCCTGTGCTAAGGACGGACACAGGGAATACGGTATGTGGCAGCACTGTGTCAGCCAGCATTGCTTCTTACACACTCCTGGCGGTGCGGGGGAACCATGGGACCATCACTTGAGGTGTCTCCCCATGGCCATAGTCTGTATTTTCAGCAGGAAAGGTACACCATGGCTCCTCAGCACGCTGAGACAATGAGGAAATCCAGGTTTGACTCATGGATGGGAACCCTATAATTTGCCTGCAGACTGCTCCTATGTGCTGCTGCCGTCTGGGGCACGGCCTGGGCTTCACCACAGCTCTCAGACCCAGGAGGAGCTATCAGGGGCGAGTCCAGGGGAGCTCATGATGCTCAGTAACACCAGCCTTACCCCTGTGCTGGTGCTGGTTAGCTTCCTAAGGGTCCACTGTGCAGAGAAGAGCAAAGGCGCCATGTATGGCACTGCCACGGCATGGTAACCACATCCGAATCTCCTCTGGCACCTGCAGGATCCACTTCCCACCCAGAGAAAAGGAAGAACAGAGTCACCCTCTGCTTCAGACCTACCTTGAAATGAGCAGCGGTGCAGGGCAGACCATCACCTCCGTCCCACGCTCCAGGGCGTCCACGCACACCGTCAGGGCTGCACTGGCATGCAGGTACCAGCCTAAGCCGCCGGCTGCTCACCTGCAGCTCCGGGGTCATTTAATGGATGCGAATGAGCTTGTCATTGGCTTTTGTTAGGGTCTCCCAAAACCCATCATTACCAAACCAAAAATTCAGTGAAGTTTCATGTATTTCTGTCTCATAGTTTTGTCCAGGGGCATAACATGGTTCTTCAACTCCCCGAGGTGCTTCTGAGCTGAGTAATGGGTTTCAAAGGAGAGGACCCAAAACTCTGTGTTTCAGACTAAGTTTCTGCGAGTTTGTCCCAGTGAAGGGACTCACCGTGCAGAGAAATGAAGTCAGGGCTATGCAGAGGTCCTTTCAGTTACACCAGTGAGTTTGACATTGTGTCACCGTGGCTGCACACCAAACAGTTATATTGAATCCATGCTCAAGAGGCTACTGTGCTTTCTAGATGAAAGGACACCTTTTTTTTTTTTTTTAATGGTCTAAATCTTTTTAAAATGTAATAAAAGGATATTTCCATTACATAAATATCCTTTTTATGTTGTATTTCCACACAGCACCTTCCGGTGCTTTGCATCAAGTCTACAGGGTGGGAAGGAACACACAGTCCAGGGACATGAAACAACAAGATTTAAGGGGAAATAATTTGCATTTCAGTTGCTTTTGGAGCAGGAGCCATGCTAGGGGCAGCTCGCCTGGCCATGCAGTTGGGCGGTGATGGTTAAGGGTTGCAGAAAGGGAAGGGGGAAAGGACAGGGGAGAATTTTTCTGCAAAGCAAAGGCATTAAACTCTTGGCCTGGCTTCGTTAGGGCAGCGAAGTTTGCCAAAGCGCCGGTTTCCTGTACGATCCAACGCATCCCCTCAGCAGCCCCGCGATAGGGCCATGATGTAAGTGTGGCTGAGCCAAGGCAAACGGAAAAGAACATCGAGCACTCACAGAGGCAATGGGTTTTATTAAGAAGTTTAATTGTTTCTGAGGGTGACATTTTCCCCCCGTCTTGATGTTCCCCTCACTGCGGTTTGGCATCCCCCCGCTCCTGCGCCCGCTCCCCAGCCCCACCTGGGCTGGGATCCGTGTGGGGTGTGACAGAGCCGAGGGTGCTCAGCTGCCCACGGGCAGAAGGACCCCCCCGAGGCCACCCAACACTCCTGGCACAAGACAAGGCTCTGCCAAACAGTTTTAATCCCCAGAGCACAGCAATCGCCGACTCTGCTTCCACTCCATGGCTCCTCCGAAGGCTTTCACCCCTCCAGCTCCTACTGCAGGCATCAGCACTTTGTGAACACCATGTGCCGCGCACTGGGTCCAGCCATCCTCATGAAAAGCCCGAGACCCCGGAAGGCATCAAAAAGAAGAGCAGAGAGGTAAAACAAAGAAAAAATTCCTCAGCTGGCTCAATGGAACCAGGGAAGCACTTGGTCCTTCACAGGGAAAAGCATCAAGCTACTGTTTGACCCAAGAGCACTTCGCCATCCATCACTAGCGCTTCCCAGCCAAGAGGATAATTTCCAAAGCCCAGCGGAGAGCAGCTAATTAAGTCCTTTCGGCTCCGCGTGGGAGTCGAGAGCGAGGTCAGTGCCAGAGGAAACCCCCCTCGCTGGGCCGGGAACGTGGAGCCCAGCAAGTGTACAGGGGACAGCTGGTGGGGAAGCTGTTTTCGGCAGTGGGCATTGGGTGAAGGAGCTCGCCGCAGCCCCTGATGCTCCATCGCTCCCTGGTGAGCTCAGGGCAAGCTGCTGGTCCCTGCTGTCCCTGTCTCTGTGCTTGCAGCTGAAGCGCCTGTGCTTGGGGGGGTACTCCTGGGTGTTTTGGCCACAATCAGTGCTGCAGTGCCTTGGCTGTCTCCTCTCAGGTCCCGGCAACCCGAGCCTTCACCACAGACCCTGCAAAGGAAAAACATGGCATTAACAGAAGGTCCAGGCTGGTAGGCAGCTGGCTGCGATGAAGCAAATTGTCACCGAATTATACATTTGGAGCAATGTGTAAAAGAGGAGGGGCACCAGCAGCCCTAAAAGCTGCTCCTCTAAAAGCACCTTTGGCACCAGCACCTTCAAGCTCACCCTACGCTCAGCAGTGCCACAGCCCCCATACTTAGGAGGCTGGAGCCCTTCTCAAGCCCTGGGGAGGGTGGAAACTCATTGTGGCCGGACAGTCCATGTCCAAGCAGGCTGGGAAGAGGTCTCCATCCACAGCAACTCGCAGTGACAGCTGAGCCGCTGGCACTGCCATTCAGATGGTGAGAGCAGAGGATGTGCTGACAACATCCATGAGAAAACCAGCGTTACTCAGCCACATCACTCCAGAGAGCCCAAAAGCATCAGCAGCCCAAGGCCAAGCTCCCACGGGATCAGGAGACATCAGATCAGGGTGCAGGATAGCGCGAGGGTGGATAAGAGACATAGCCAGGGGCTGATGGAAGAAAATCAAATGGCCATTTCCATGCAGCAGACAAAACAACAGCATCTGGGAATGCAGAGGAAGGGAAAGCAGCTCGTCTTGCCTGTGTGTATGTGGGCTGCGTTACACGGTCCGAGGGACGTGTAAGTCACTGATTAAACATCCCAGCGCTGGGCAGGACGCGGGGCGACCACCATGCTAGCACCGAGGATTGCACGGGGAGGAGTGCTGCCCATCGGAGGGACAGGCAGCTCGGGTAGTTCTGCCTGAGCTGTGCCCCCTCTTATCTACCAGGGAGGTGGCAGAACCCCATGCCCATCCCCCTGCCCCCACTGCTCTCCTGGGCTGCCCTAGAGGAGCTGGCAGAAAGGGGCTCCTTCTCCCAAGCTGCCACAGATGTTTGGAAGGAGTCAGGGAGAGGAAAACACAGTGGGACAGCAAAGTGAGAATGGATCTCATTTATCCCTCTCTGTCCGTGGGCTCCCTACCTACAAGCTCTTGAATGAGCTGCAATGTACTGCAGGATCCAAACTCCACCGTTAAGCATGGCACAACTAGCTCCTATTTGGCTCAGACAAGCTCTTGGCCCATTTGGGGAGATTAATAATTTGCTTTCCTCTTTGATTCTCACCCTATTCACTCCATAAGATCATTAAACAGCTTTTCTCCCAATCAAACCCTGCCCGACTCCCCATCCTGCTCCAGCATTAACTAGGGGCACACAGAAAGAAGGGTAGAGGTTTATATTCATTTATCGTGCAACACTTATCATCTGTTTGCTTTGGACCTTGCAAGGAATATGCAAGCAAGATTGGCACCTCCTGGCCAAGATATCACACCCTCAGCAATACGGTGTGAAAGTATAAACCAGCCCCAGTGCCCCTTCCCCAGGGAAAAGCCTGACAATCAGCTTTGGGCTTTTTGGGAAAGAAAGAGCGCAGCGTCTCTGAGTTTGCAAAACGCTGTGCGCAAGTATCCCTGGCTCTTGTAAATGTGTTAAAAAATAAAACCCTTTAAGAGCTTCCAGATGTTCTGTTTATGTTGTGGTGTTACCCAGCTCCATCCTCCGGAGGCCAATACACAGCCTCAATGAAATCGCAGCAGCCAAGGGGGACGGCAGGGGGGAGTGGAGGAGGTCCGAACCCTTTTCCTCCTCTTTCCCCCAACTTTGCCTGTTAACTCCCACGCTGCTGGCAATTGCGCTGAGAGCAGCTGCAAATGCTCTCTCCCGCTCTGAGCATCTCCTTGCCTAGGCCAGGCTCTGCAAGGCACTAACCCCAAACACCCAGCCTCTGGGGACCACTGCACAGTGGGGACTAGGACAGGACAGAGAGCTAACGCATCGGTGGTTGCACCCCAGAGGCACCCAGCACCCACCAGTACACACCAAGCAAGAAGGTCCAGAGGGTCCAACCCCACCACATCCAACTTCACATCCACCTGAGTGGGCTCTGAAGGTCTACCAAAAACTACCTGCCACTGGTGTGAAGATGTGACGGGGCAAAAAGCCTCGTCAACAAGCCCTGGGCGTAGCCACACACGTACATGTGCCTGCAGAAAGCCTGGCTTGGGACTCTTTCCACAGGGTGTTGCAGGTCCACTGCGCTGCTTTTGAAGTTCCCTTGAGTGAGCTGCATGGTTGGTAGCAATCAAAGCTCCATAAAGGAGCGATATCGCAGCTATGCGCGCAGGCTCTGATGTGTTATCTCCCCTCCCTGGTGAGGGAGGAGGGCAGTCATTTCTGCGGCTCATTTGAAAATGTGTTAGTGCCCAGAGATCAAAGGCGCTTCCTGATGCACTCCACCCCGGCGAAGCCTTTCGGCCAGCACAGTCCCTCCGCGGGCCGGGAGGCAGCCGGAGCACCCCAGGAGCACCCCACCGGTGCAGGAACCGCCACGCAGCCACGCTTGCTGCAGCTGCAAGGATGGGAGCACCGAGAAATGTGGGCGATGCATCCAGCCTAGGTGGCTGCTGCAGGATGTCCTGCCCACATCAGGACGTTAGCATGTCCTACTGCGTGGGTTAGGTACATTGTTTGTTGTCACCCATCAGGCAGGGAAATGGAGCCCAGGCAGGTTCAGTGCCATGCGGGTGCCACAGTTTAACCATATGCCGTACAATAGAGCACTTTATTTTGTCCCAGAGATGCCCCCGATGAAGGACCATCCTCCCCAGACCTTGGTGATCTGAACAAACCCCACTCAGGACAAACCTCCCTCCTTCCCCACCATCTGCACATCCACCAGCACTAAACCTACAGGGTAATATCCCAGGTGCAATTTATTTTTTCCCTGAGCCAGTTGCCTCCCACAAACCTCACGCTCCCCAGTGAGGCATCATCTGCTTCCCTGCGCCCTGGACCGCTCTGGCCCTGGGAGGACGAGCAGCAGCAGCAGCACAGCCAGGCCACACACCATGAGCCCTGAGGCCACTGGTGCCTAACGCTCCTCCTGGACACCAGCCTCCACGCTGTTGTTGTTCTCCTCTCCGCAAGCCCACCGCAACACTCCGGGAGAGCACGGGGGATACATCAGGCGCTGGAACAAGGGCACAAGCTGTTTCTATGCTCAGCAGCAGCCCAGGAAGAAGAGTACCTCCGTCCAGAGCAAACAGAGGAGGAGGCACTGAGTTTGCAGCATAAATGATGATCATCTGTGCATTTGGAGATGGGGATCTGCCTCCTGCCCCATCCCCTCAAACATGTGCTTGCAAGGAGCAGAGCAAAGCGCAGGAATAGAAACGGGACTTTTGGCTACGGAGAACGGGAGCATCGCGTCTACAGGCAGCTTGAGCACAAACTGCGTGGGCAGCAAAGCCAAACAGGAAAGGAAACCAACAGGCAGGGAAACGATTCTGGCAGTGCTCACGTTATGGCTCGCTCAGCACTCATACCTCCCTGCTGCTCCCTCTCGCGGGTGTCCCTCCCTCAGACCCCTCACCCTGCTCAGACATGCCCCAATTCCACTTTTACTGTCGAAGCACTTCCCATCCAAAGGGCTAGATTCAGAAAAATGCAGCTAGAGATCTAAAGCCTGTTTGCAGGAGCTGGTCCCAGCAGAGCCGCGTTAGCGCCTCATGGTGTTGGCCCTGCACGCACACCCAGGCAGGGTTCAGCCTGTCCCAAAACCCCTGCAAAGGGAAAGGGAAGCCCTGACGTGTCCAGGTCTGGGGAAGGGAATGGGGAGCTCCACACATTAAAGGACCTGCAAAGGGATAGGGCTTCAGACCTGCACACACTGGTTGGCCTTGCCCCTTCCAAACCTCCAACACACAGAGGTGAGGGGCAGCGGGAGGGACACGGGGTCGGGCCATACCCTTCGCATCCCAGCCAGTGATTTGATACCGGCTTTAAGGTGATTTACAGTTTAGAGATGCAGGTTTATTCACATGCCCCAACGTGCTTAATGACCAAAGTGCTCTTCAGTGAACCCAGCAATGGATTGTAAAATAAAGTCAATGAGGCAAGTGGATTAAAGAAAAAAGAAAAGCAAAAGATCTGAGAGATGAAATGGACCTGTTGAGTCACAGCCCACGCCCGCCAACACGCAGTGTCCTCCCAAGCCTGGGCAGCCTCCTGCACAGGGGACAGCCAGACCTCCTGCAAAGTCACTCCTGCTGCCACTGTCCCCTGCCATGCAAGCAGCCCCCCGGGCAGGTCAGAGCAGGGCGTGACCCCAGTGCTGCCAAGAGGACCCCGTCCATTGCTGTGCTTGTTTGCACGTGTCCCGTCTCACGGGAGGCTCCTCACAGCTCGTTCCTCCTCTCCTCCTTCCTGCTGGCTCTGCCAAGCCAGCCCTGCTCTGCAGCAGGCAGAACCCCATGCAGTGCACCATCTCATATCCACAGGCCAACAGTTATTTTCAGCAGAAGACCGACCTTGACAGCACTGTTAACTAACCCATGCGTAGGCTGTGCCTGAAACACAGCAGGGTCTGCCCAGAGCCCACTCTGCAGACGAGACTGGGCCGTTGCAGCGTGCCTCCCCCGCTCCCTCCCTGCACCCTGGCAGGATGCGACCTTCCCAGCACAGCCGCTGCCTGGGGGTGCTGGATCCGCACCGCTGCAGAATGACTCCCAGCAGCACGCCACAGGCACGCACTCCATCAGGGTCCCTCCAGCTCCACTGCCATGGCACGGCGGAGGTGACAACCCCAGGACGCGATCTGGGGTCGGACCCTGGGATCCCTGGGGAAAAAATTCTTGCCATGCTGCCTGCTCCATCACCAGCGTTGTGAGATGTGCTGCATCCTGGCGTGGCACATGGCAGGACACCCGGCACCCCCCATATGAAGCTGCTGCCTCCAGCTATCTGCTCCCACACAGTGGCAGGGTGGCCAGTGGGCTCCACGGGGGGCTCAGGCTGGCCCTGGGGACCCCACAGCCCCCGATGGCATCTCACAGCTCCATCTGGTGGAAGTGATGCGCTCTGGCCACAGACCACCAGGCACCCCTGCCCCCGGGTAGGTGGGCAGGCATGGAGGTAACCCACGAGCACCATCCTCCAGCGAGGAGCCAAGCTGGCCACATCTCAGCACATGCACTGCATCCCAGGCCAGGGTCCCACGGTGATCCTCAGCCGGTGGAGGAAAGCAGCCTGGCAGTCACCAGCCCGTGTGACCTCGTCCCACGCTGTTCCCAGCCCACGAATGAACATACAATGAGAATTCAGCATCTGGAGCTGTGTGAAAACCACACTCGGGAATCATTCCCATAAGGAATCTGAGCGATCCAGAGGAAAAGGCGGCAGGGTGGGAGGGAGGGTGGGCAGCCTGTCCCCAGCCCCCAGCTCTGCCCAGCCTTATGCTCTCCAGCAAACGGCTTCTCCCCATCTCCCTTGTCCTGCCTCCTCGGACATGTCTTTGGAGCGGCATCTCAATCAACATGGCTTTAAACTGGCTACAAAGGAGCCCCCAGGCTCGGTGTAACAGTTGGGCACTGCTGCAACGCAAATGAGCCTTCTTAAACCACCAGACTCTGTTGCAAAAGCCAACCTAATTCCCGGAGCTTCAGTCCAAAGAGATTATCTTCGTTTACTAACCTAAGCATGCGATACGAAAAGCCTTGCCAAAATCCCAGACAGCCTCAGAAGAGATGTCATTAAAACTCCTTCAGCTAGAGGAAGCGAAGCAAGTGTTTTGTTCCCATGCCGCCCTTTCTGGTAACGTGTTAATAAATAACCACGGCCCAGACAGGTGCTGTCAGCTTCGCGGCGGAGCTGCCGTGAGTCACCGACCTGCCACGATGCAAACCACTGTGAGTCATGGAGAGACGGTCCCTTTAATCAAACGCACGTCCACACACTCGCTGAGCCCCAAGGGGTGAGCGGAGATGCTCAGTGCTGGACCATCGAGGGGTCAGACTGTATGAGACTACCCCCTCAATCCTGGCTACTTAACCCAAAGATAGCAAAGGGTATTTGTCAAGAGATCACTCTAAGATGCAACACCCTAGAAAAACTCGCAAGGTTGAGATGCAGCAGGTAGAATTTGCAGAGAGGGCCACACGTCTGCCCCCAGCACCGCGGCAGCCTCCTGCTCTCCATCAGAGAAATGAAAGGGAATGGCTGCAATCGCCAAGGCACCCCGGCTGCATCCCGGAGCATGAGGGTCCGGGAGAGCTGCTGCTGTTTGCCAGCCAGGGATGGAGGTGCCCCGTGGGTGAGCGCTGGCAGCGGCACAGCCCACTGGGATGTGGGACAGCACCTGCTGCATCCCAAAACATCGCTCCCGGCACCAGGTGCAGGTTTCCTCCTCAAATACCAGCCCTGATCAACCCACTGAGACCTACACACAGGCATTCACCCTAGAATGAGTGAGACTAAAAATACAACTTTTAAACCCTCCAACAGAAACGATTGTGATCACTTTCTCCTTGCTCACATACTCCAACCTGTTCTGCGTGTGGGACGAGGCTGCCTCCTTCTCTGGCCCTTTCTAGCAATTTTTCTCCCTCCTTCCCCGCAAGAAAAGGCCTCTCTTCCTTTAAAGCAATGTGTCACATTGAGACTGACAGGTAGATGAAAGAATGAAGAAAGTCCCATTCTCCTTCATTTTTGCAACAAGGTGATAAGCAGAGAACGCTGTCAGGGCTTGGACAGCACGGGCTCCCGGGAGAGGCTGCAGGCAGGTTTCGGGTAGGCTCTGGCACCCAATGACGGTTCTGGCTCCTTTATTAAAAGCATCCCCAAAGTGATAACCCTCTGACAGATTGATTGATGGGCCTAAGCAGTGAAACGATGTTCCCTGAGCATGAACTTTGTTTACCTCCCAGCATTTTTGCTTCTCCTGCTGGAACTCCAGCAGTCCCCCACTGTGGGCAAATGGGAGCCGAGCAAGCTACCCGTGGTTCCTGCCATCAGTGGGAGCCCCTGATGATCCATCTGATCCCTGGGTACTTCCAAATGAGCCGGATGGCTTTTCCCCCTTGTCTCCTCACCAAGAGAGAGAGCAAATCCTGGAGTCTTCCTAGGAAAAGGGATGCCCCAACTACAGAGGCCCTGTCCTGACCAACCACAGGACAATCTCCAGCACAGACACAAGGGCCTCCCGCAGCCCCGAGCAGCCCCATGCACACCCAGTGCCATTCCCCCACCAGCTAAATCCTCCTT
This sequence comes from Phalacrocorax carbo, assembly GCF_963921805.1. Taxonomy (NCBI): domain Eukaryota; kingdom Metazoa; phylum Chordata; class Aves; order Suliformes; family Phalacrocoracidae; genus Phalacrocorax; species Phalacrocorax carbo. The sequence continues at coordinate 8,083,843 of NC_087528.1, forward strand.
TATTAGGACCAGACTAATTCAGCCTTAACCTGTAAACGCCTTAGGATGTCGCTTAATCCCACATCAAGCTCTTCCCTGTTGCAGGCTACAGGTGTAATCAGCCACCTCGGCTGGCTCCCCACTTCCTCACCCAATGCAAGAACTTTGAAAACTGCCGGGCAAGGCTGTGCTTGGCTTTGCAGGCAGAGGACAGGCAGATCTGCCAAGAATCGCAGACTAGTGGAGCCTGAGGAGAGGGGCCAGGAGCTCTCGCCCTCCTGCAACAACCCACTACCACAGCAGAGGTGCTCTCCAGACTTCCCTGAGCACATCCTTTCCATCCCCCAGGCTCCATCTTCCCATCCCCTGGTCTGTCACACTGAAAGAGCCACAGATGCCAGTGCCGCACCACACAAAGGGCACCAAGCAGCCTTTGCTCTCCACCAGCACAATATCTCTGCATATTTTGAGGTGTTTAATCCCAGAAAGAAAGAGCAGGGCATGCTCAGACCCTGCATTTGGGCTCCTCTTGAGCACCCTGGGGTCTCCACGGAGCAAGACCTCCACCCACTGCCTGCTGCAGCGGGAGTAGAGGAGGGCAGAGGAGCTCCTGGGTATGCTGGGTGGGACATGACAGCACTGCAAAACTGGCCCAGGTGCATTAACCCCAGGATTAGACCCCCCATTTCCAAGGCAGCTTGTGGCTGCTGAGCCATCCCCTGTGACCTGCCCAAGCCCTTCCTGGTGCTCTGCATCCTGTGTTCGTGCTAGACAGGCCTGAACACCCCAGCTCTCGAGGCAGGGGTTGCAGAGCCTGTCGACCCCACAGCGCTGCCAGCATCCCCCCAGGCTGCTCTGTGGCACCTCCTGCATCCAAGCAGAGGCCAGCAGGGATGGATTCCCAGGATAAAGGGGATTACAGGGGTGTAGATCTTTACTCTCACACACCTCTCTCCGCTCCTGTCCTGGTGCAGCGATGCATGGGCTCACAGGATGGGAAAAGCACTGCAAAACCTCCTCATTTAGCCCCAGGGAGGTGATGTGTTCGGCCATGAAAGCCACAGGGTCCCATCCTGAGGACGAGCTCTGCTCCCCATTGCCTGGGGATGTTCAAAGTCCTCACATCTGGGTCAAGGTGTTTTCTGGAAAGCTTTGAATCAGGGAATGAACGCAGACAAAGGTGCAAAAGCCCCACATTGGAGTTCTGCCCTTGCTGGAGACAGGATCCCTGCTGCCAGCCCCTGCCCTCTGACACCCGCCTCGCCAGGGAGGGGAGGGAGGGAGGAAAAACCATCCGGCTGCACATTTATTTTGCAGCTTTGAGCTGATTTCTATCCCTGGGGATTACCAATTTAAGCAGTGTTTTTTCCTGTTCTGACCCTAAGCTGATTAATTCTCTGCGCACCCCTTCTCCCCCAGTTCCCCTCCTTCCTTCTGCATGAGAAAATGAGGATATGAAATGCCAGCAGAGTGTGCCAAGGCAGAGCCAGGCGGGGAGAGCGGGACCGCAGCCGCCCAGCGCAAGCCGAGCAAAGGGAGGATGCTCCCCCAGGCCGCGGCAGGCCAGACCCTGCCCGCCACAGAGCCATTAGCGCTCTCACGCTGGCTGTGTAGCCAGGTTCAAACCACAGCTTTATGATCTTTATCTTCTTAGCGCAAAGGAACCGATATCCCCGAGGGAGGGGAGAAACCTCCCTGTCCACTGATCCCAGCCGGTCAGGGTGAGGCTCATCGGCACCAGCATCACTCTCCCAGTGCAATGGAAACAACTGGCTTGTACCAGAGACGCTGGCGGGGACTCATCCAAGAGCAGCGAAACTTGCCCTGGCACGATCCAGCTGCCGCCTTCCGAGCGCGGGAACCTCCTCGTCCAAGTGCCATCGCTCTCAGCAGCACGTAGCCCAGCACGATGCCGAGCCCCGCAACACACTGGGGTTTGCTGCTCTTGAAGGGAGAAACTGGGGAGGCCCCAGGACCGGGGGGGATGCAAAAGCCGCAATTCTCAGGGAGCCTCCAGGGACACCTGCAGGGTGGTAGCTTCAGGGCACGTCTCTCGTCTCTGCTGAGGTGACGCGGGAGCTTGGGGACAGGCTCTGGTGGGACAAGCCACATCCCGTCACCGCCCAGCACCACGGCTGCAAAGGTGCTCCTCACCCATTTGGCTCTAGCAGCCATGGAAAACCAATTTTGTTTGCAGGGTCTCTCTGTTAAAGAGTCCAGTCCCTAATGGGAGATGGCTCCAGTCATCCCTCTCCCAAAAATCCTGGGCTAAGTCCAGCTTTCACTCCCAGAGCTGATCCACTGCACCCAGCTCACCGAGCCAGGTTAACCCTTTGCCACTTTAGGGCAGCTCTGTGGCCACAGACATGCTTCCACAGCCCTCAAGTCCAGATGCCTTCCCACGGGAGCCACCAAACATCAGCCCAGCCACCGCTCCTCTTCCCACAGCACCACATCCACAGCATGCCCGGCTCCATCGAGCCCCGGCACCCCTGAGCTACAGATGGGGATATGTAACAGAATATAATCCCCAGTTAATTGCCTAAAATCACAGAGCAAACCCAGAGCAGAAGCCAGGTATGCCAGAACATCTCTCACACGCAGACACAGGCACAGCCGTCTCTGCTGTACAACAGGAAAGCCCGGAACACACCCATCCCTATAAAAGATAATTATACAATCTGCGGCAGTAAATTAGCACAGCAAAACAGTGTTTAATTCTCACAATGGACTTCAACACCGGATCAAGAGGTAAAATTACCTCTCACCTGCAGTGAGATGGGCCCCTGGGTCAGGATTAGGGCTTATTGCTGAGACAGAGTGGGAAGTTTCAGCAACTGCCCTCACCCGAAATTTGGCCTTTGGAGAGGAGTGACGTTGGACTGTTTGTCCCTTCTGGATGCTTGAAACAGGAGAGCAACAACAAAAATGCTTTATGTGCATAAATCAAGGCAGAAGTCTGAACTATAGGCACACTGGTCTTTTGTTTTCAAATGGTAAGGTGTAAAAATTGGGGATTTTTTTAAATTACTAAGTTTAAGTAACTTCCTTTTAAATGAAATTAAAAAGTCCCCACTAAGCCTCACAGCTGGTACGGTCCAACCCAAGGACATGCAACCAAAAGAGCAAAATAACCCCCCTTCAAACAAACACACAACTCAAAAACCATCCTCGTCCGAGAGGCATCGGGGCAGAGCCCTGCCTCCCCCCTCACTGCCCCATCACCGCCCCGGGCACTCCTCGCCACCTGCCGACCTCAGGCTACAACTGGTGGCAAACAGAGATACAGAAATGAAAACCAGTCTCCTGTCCTGCCAGGCTTCAAGTGAAAGGGAAAAAGTGTTAGAAAAAGATCTTTGTTTTAATTCAAATTTGTTGAAAGTGGGAAACGTTCTGGGGGAAAAGCAAAATTTTAAATATCATTTTAGTGGACTTCAAAAAAGTTATGCCCCTGCTAACACAAACCCAGTGCCGATCATTCTGCAAGTGAAACTTAGCCACGTGTGGCCACATTTGGGGCTATTTGGGCTTGGCATTGCCCGGGGACACTGTGTCGTGTTTGTCGTGGGTACCTCGATGCTGCAGCAACGCCTTCCCGCTGACCCTCGGCAGAGAGACAACGTCGGGTTTCTGCACTGCCGTGCCAGGCAGGAGGGCTCCAAAATTCAGTCCTGGGATGGGGAAGGTTCAAGGTGAGGGTTTGGTGACCCCTGAAAGTCCCTCGGGACCGTTCCCAGCATGAAGGAAAGCAAACAGCACCCGCTGGCTGGGCCAGCCGTTTGGGTGACCTCGGCAGAGGGCACGCAGAAATGTACTTTCAGCCAAGCGTTTCCTAGAATTAGTCAGGAATTTTTTGAAACTGTTGCTGGCTGAGAAATTCCAATTGGTTGGAACCTAAACCTGATGCAGGAATATAAAAATGTAGGTCAGGAAAAAAAGCATCCAAGTGAAAAGCTCCTTGTTCCTCGGCGCGACGCCTCGTCCGACCGGCCCTGCGGTGCCGTCCACGGGCGAAAGGCTTGGGGAGGGCTCAATGAGATGTGCACCTGGAAAATGTCTCAAACCTCCGGGTTTTTACAGGGCAAAGCAGCCGTTTCTGCGGTGCCTGCGGACAGAGGACGTCGGCAGTGCCGCCGCGGTGGAGCTCGTGCTGCCAGGGCACGCTCAGCCCGCCCCAGCTTGCCCTCAGCTACAGGGCAGACACTGATTATGTACAATTTCTGTGTCTTTCCCAGTTATTCCAGGTACTCTGCTACTCAATTTCAGGCACGGATTGCAGCAGAGTGGTAAACGCCTGCTCTGATCATTGGGACAAGATCAGCCTGGCATTTTCAACATGCCCTGGGGCAAAACAGGGAGGGGAAAGCCAAAAGGCAGCGATTTCCAGACACAATATTAAATGCAACCAGAGCAGTGCTACCACCCCTCGAACAGCATCCTGATGTTTGATCCCCAAAACCTGCTAGCTGAGGTGTAAAGGCAGTGAGTTTCGTGTGCCCCGTTAAAGAATCCGAAAGCACCCCAGAGCCAAATAGGGTTTGCTCAGGACAGAGACGCACCCAAGTGTTTGTCACCCAAACCCTGACAGCAAACAGCAGCAATGCTGCGCTGACCTCTGGGATAATGCCCTTCAGCTCAATCTACCCAGCCTCACAAGCATCTTCTTCCCCTTATTGATGTCCAGCATAAGAGCCGTGTAGAGGCAGATTTTCAGAGAAAAATCCACCTTCCAGAAAAAATGGATGATTGCCCCAGCAATCGTGGGGCACCCCCCAGCCCTCTCCCCTCCTGAGCCAGGGGATAGCTGATCCCTTTTCAACACTTCCACGTAGCTGTAATTTACAGAGCTAATTTAACCACACACAGCCGTGCCTGCATTCAGCGACCGCGCCAGGCACTGAGCTCAGACCTCCGCAGCACGCTGCGACAGCCACCTCCTGCAATTTGATTTTTGTTTGCTTTAATTGAGAAAAGAAAAAAAAAAAAAGAAGAAAAAACCTCCTCTCCTAACTTCTTGGTTTCATTTTTCAGGTGCCTTGATTTATTGATTGGCCTATTCCCTTTTAATAGGCTCTCCCCGCCGGAGCTGGGGTGTTTCCTGCGGGAAGGCTGCACGCTCTGCGGCTCGAAGGGGTCCTGCCACATGCAGCCCAGGTTAGGGCCTCTCCAGCTCCCAGCAACGAGACCTGGTCCCCAGCATCATCATCTTGCTCTGAGGAAGAAGAAAGTTGGGTGCAGCTGCATCCCTTCTGGATGCTGCCACAACCTCCATCCCTCCATCCCGAGCAGGTCACAGTCCAGCCCTGCTTGTCCCCAGAGGCAGGTCTCCCCCCTTGCAGACACCTTTCAGGTCTCTGTTCCCAGTTCCCAGCACTCAGACAACAAAAGCAAGTCTGCAGCAAAGAAAATTTCCAAGAAAGATATTTTCATGTGATAATGGAAGGATCGCAGGCACAAAGTACTGATTTTTTTCAAAGCTACACCCACTTCTATGTTATTTTAAACTTCATCCTCTTTCCTCAGAAACAAAATATTGCCAGTGATCCAAGAAACCCAATCACTCATCCGACAGCAAAGAAGTGATCCTCATCCCATGCATCATGATGACAAACCCCGTGGCATCACACATAGGGGCGATGAGACCTGAACATCTGAGGCAGCTGAGTAAAACCAAGGCACCTGGAAAGTTTGCAAGAGATGCTTTGAATTTATATACATGTTGAAACATCCTTGAATTCACCTCATTATGGAATACGAACACGTGCTTCTGTTTATAATATAGAAAACTAACGGCGTTGAGCTTTCAGAGGTGGCTCGCTCCCCAGCACATAACCACCCTCTTCTAAACACCTTGGAAAACCAGAGCAGCACTAAATATGCCACGAGAACAGGCCAGCACGGAGCTCGTGTTCCCCTAGGCGTGACCCAGAGCACCGCTCCCCCGGGGGAGCCAGGACCACCACGAGCAAACGTCTCCCTGACAGCCCGGTGCAGGATGCCGGTGGACCTCTCGCACCCATGAGGTCACCCCCTTCCCCCTGGGTGCAGCTTTACAGTTGAAGCCCCCAAGCCAAGGTTTGGAAAGGGAACCCAAGGGCAGAGCAGCTTCATCTCAGCCCCATCCTTAGGGCAGGCGAGGAGTGAAACCTGGCCAGCACCGGAGGCAGGCAAGAGGAACCCAGCACTGCCCAGCCTTCCTCCCACCACCCTCCTCCTCCCCCTCAGCTCCCTTTGTTGCCTTGGGCATGATCCAGGGCATGGTGCCCATGAGGAGAATTCCCAGTGGATGAGATCTACATCGCATTTAATTAAATTTTTCCTTTTAGATCAAATAAGAGGACTCTGCCCAGCCAAGGGCTGGAGGAGTAGAGCCAGCCAGCTGCCAAGTCCTGAGCCCACTGGGTTTTCCCTCCCAGGTTGGAGGCAGAAGCCAGAGGATAGGCTGACCCAGTATCCAGGAGGATGCTCAGAGGAGCTGGAGACCTTTGGATATGTGGCCAGGGAGGACAGATGAAAATGCATCTTTTACTGATGGTGGTCCACGTGCAACCCAGCTAGCTGGTCCCATACATTGGGTTCCTGAGGGCAGGGAAGGGCTCGATGAAATGAGTCACGTGGAGGACAGTCCCTGTGGTTTTCCAGCTTTTTACCACCTTTATGGTCTTTCTTCTGCAGATTGTCCCCAGTTCCAGACCTGGACCAGGCAGTCATTTGGGAGACAGATCCCCACCCCACTACCCATTAAGAGCAGCCAAAAAACACATTGCAATGTATGGGACTTCAAGCAACAAAAGCAAGGGGGGGAAACTGGAAACCTACCCCTGCCTGCACCCCTTCACCAGCCCCTATGACAAGGGGGAGACCCACTAGCTCCAGCCTCCAGCCATTCAAGGCTCCTTAAAGCATCTCAGTGAGGAGATGCTCTTGCACCCCGCAGAGGAGCGGGTGCGTCCCCCAGCTCCTGCCTGCCCACTGGCACAGCTCCACCAGTTCAGACTGGGTAAAACTGCTCGAAGCCATGTTTTTCATCAGTGCAGCAAGCAGGCTTGGCCTCTCGACAACTAAAGCTTTTTTAAATAATATATATATATCAGTCTAGCTGCACTGCTGGCTGAGCCCCAGATGACTGCAACTGGGGCCAATCCCCAGGATAAACACAGCCTACCTGGGTTTATAAGTGCCAGAAGCATGTAGGCACCATGCACGATCTCTTATATAAACAGCACTGCAAAAACAGCCCTGAGCACTGTAGGAACACTTGTAGTACGCACCGTACATGAGATGAAGTGTTTGGGGACATTACTGCAATGGATCCCGGGGGAGATGCTTTCCCTCCCTCCTGCCTGCCCCATGCATCAGCCTTAAAGGCAACCCCGAGCACCGTGCAGGGTTTCCTTGCTCACCCCAGGCACAAGGCTTGGTCAGAGGAGGATGAGGATGGTGTTCTACAGCCCAAGATGCTCTTAGCCACAGCCACCCAGGGGTCTGGGACATGCAGCTGGAGAAGCCCCCATGCCACTTATACCTGCCAGAGTGGGAGCAAGTGATGCTGGGCAGCCAGCACAGCAAGGGGCTGGGATGCTGCAAAGCAAGCAGAGAGGGGCCCAGCCCTCTGGATGGGCAGAAAGAGAGCTGCAGAAAAGAGCCATAAGGTGCCCAAGACCCATGTGACACCCAGGACTGAGGTCTCACACACACTGGCCATGCACGAGGGGCAGTTGTTCCATGTCTGCACTTGCAGGACAAATGTTCCTGGCTTCAGCATCACTGACTGGCCCCCACAGGAATGCTTCATCTTGCAAAAAGAGCAAGATTCCTGCCCGCAAAAACTTCACAAGCAGGTGCAAGAATTCAGGCTGTGCCAATCTTTTCAAAGCTATTTCAAAGACCCATGCTTCCCCACCCTTTCTCCCTCTACCTGCGCTTGCCCTCTAACCCTTCATTTTCAAGCCAGATGGCAGCTTTTGGAGGGTTAAAAAGGTGTGTGCACCCGCAGGGCTCGGCTCCCCTCCTCCTTGCCCCTCTCTTCCCGGCATGGACTTGGAGACCGGAGGCTCTCCAGATTTAATCTCCAAGACAAACATACTGAAGCTGAAGCCTGCTCCATTTGCACTTAGACCACAGATATTAAACAGCAGCAGCCAGGCTCACAGCTCTGCCCACCTCACCCTGCAGCAGCGTTGCATCCCCCCTCGCCTCTCCCACGCACACGGTGTCAGTGAATTGTCATCAGCTTTGCAGTGAAGCTATGAGGGACGGTGTGTAGCCAGGAGCGAAGATATGCCCACCACAAGAGCCACCGTGTCTCTGGGTGGGTCTTCATGGAAGGTGAGCAGCTGGAGCTCGCGCAGGGTCCCCTCTGCCTGGCCCGAGCCACCGGCGCGGCTGGACGGATGCAGGAATGAGGGGAAGAACAGCACCGAAACAATAAATGGGACTGCTGGTGGGGCTCAAGGTGCTGATCCAGTGAGGGCCACGCTTCAGCGTTTTGCAGAACCGAGGTCCTGACAAGCTGGTTCGTCTCAGAGAAGCCACTGCATTATTTCCTTTTCTCCCGAGATCCTGGTGCAGTACCCAGAAACATCAGCTGCCCCCAGCAAACACCAGGAGGAGGAGGTACGGCAGCTGCTAGAAGACGGTTGATACAAGCCAGTGGTTTGTACGTTGCTCAAGGTAGTTATTATTGTGATAAAGGTAAAAGTCTCATGTCAGACCAGGACGTGCTAAGTACTGCATCTCACAGAGATGCGGTTAACAGCTTGACGGTCTTGTTCGGAGGAGAAGGAAGAAAAGGGTCTCCAGGCTATTTGGCAACAGGAGCCTTCCAGTAAACACTTATCTCACATCTTACATTTCAGTCGGAAGTTGAGAGATTTGGTTCATTTTCCACAGGGAATGAGAAAGGTGAGTCTGCCAGCAGCGAGCGGAGCTGCCGGGCTCAGCCCCAGCACTGTGCTACAGAAGGGGCCAGAGTAGGCAATACCAAAAGCCACCTTCTGTCCTTAAAACCTACAGACAAAAACGTGGTTTGCTTGAAGTCAGTCTGGTTCACTCCATGTACCAGTTTTCTGGACATTTAACTGATTTGACCCTTGAGAAATGTATTTTCATGTGACATTGTGGGACTTCTCCAGGAGAGAATAACTCACCCAACCAAGCTTACAGACTCCACCGCAGCCTGGAAAACAGGAGCTCAAATTAGCTCTGAATGGGGTGAAAAGCTCGAGACCAGTCCGGAGCTGGCACGGGATACTGCAGTAAAGGGCCCGATGGCAGCCAGGATCCCAAGCACCGTGTGCCACTGCCCTAAATCCAGCTATAAAATTGTTTTCTGAAGATGATGCATGGATTAATTACACACATATACACACTGATGTTTTCATGAAAAAGGCTATTATATAAAAATTGTGGGAGCAATAAAAATATAAATAGTCCTCAAGGCACCACAAAATGATGCCATTTTAAGTGCATTTATTTTTTCCTTGAAATCTGCGGGGTGGTATTTAAAGATGAAGGGAGGAGGAATACATGCTGCTCTGTCCAGACACCAAACACTCCACAGAGCTCTGGTGGTCTCCCAAAGCCAGCCAGGGGCTCCAGGTCCCCAGTTTAATGACTTCTCCATACCTTTTATGTGCCACCCCACTGAAATACATCAAGCGTTTCGCCCCAGCTGCAGCCTGCACGCGGTGGCTACCAGCACCCGAGAAACGCCCAGCCCAGCTCCCCCCACCCAAAAGGGTTTCTCAATATTTGCCTTTGCGATATCAAAGGATGGCCACAGCCCAATTCCTGAGGCGCTCGGCAACTCGCTGGTGGTCCCTAAATAAGCAGCCAGATGACCTGACACCAAACATCCTCGGGTCCTTGTGGGCAGCCTTCATGCAGACCGCAGAAACCTTCAAACAAGCCCTCTGAACAGGGGAGGCACAGTTCCCTCCCAGCCACCATCCTTCTCCAGCGGGGTCCGCCCAGGGGGACATTTCTCAAAGTAAACTCAGTGTTCTTGGGGTTTACCCAAAATACAAACCAGGCAGGACAGACAGACGCTGGAAAGGCAAGCGAGAGGGAAATAAGGAAAACCCACAAGCCCTGTTGCTCCATCCAAGTCACGAGTCCGGTGAGTTCCCTGTGGTTTGGTCAAGGGGAAGAGGATTTTTCCTGGATGGTTCGATGCCCTGCTCACATCTCCTCTTGAGCCCAAGAGGGTGGACAAAGACGACAGTGTCCCTTCACTCCCACCTCTCCAGGGAAGGGGGAACAGACCAAACACTTCTGACACCCCATGGCAGGCAGGGTGCCCTGGGGACAGGGGGACCCCCTGTTTGGGGAGCTGTGGCTTCACAATTGAAGCAGCTCCTCTGTGTTTTCTCATCCTCTTCGGGACTGAGCTACCCACATCCACAGGCTCCAGGAGGGACGGACTTGGGGAAATGAAAGCAATTGTGCCTCCTGCAGCCACAGCGATAACAAGCAACCACCACCGATGTGCTGAAATGTCCTTACATCAGGTCGGCAAGGGGGGTACCACCAGCCAGGGCGAGGGAGAGAGCGTGGAAACGGCTGTACAGCCCAGAAATGGCAAAAGCCCACAGGCTTTTACTGTGTCCCAGTTAATTACTGCTGGAAAAGTCATCATCAGACCCTGCAAGTCGTTTGCCTCTGTTTATCCTGGCACATGGGTCACCCTGGGCTGCAGCAGCTGGGGCCACCATGCCGTACTGCAGCCTTTGCTCACGCGAGCGGCGCAAGGAGCGTGGAAACCCTGCAGCAGCATCCATCTCCACACCGGGGAGAGCATGGTGAAGAGTCTGCTCTTGCCTCCACCCCGCGAGTGGAGAACACGTGTCGGGATAATTTCACCCTCCACACCTTCGGCTCAGGATGGGATGCAGACGAGCAGGCTGAGGCTCCCTGAGCTGTCACTCAGTGGTGGTCTTTCAGAAATAACTGAATACTGGCCCAGCAGCTGTCATGCTTTAAGAGGTGGTACAACAAAAATCCTTCTCTCTCACCCACGGGTTTCTTTCCTTCCAAAACATTCAATCCAGGCTTTTTTTTTTTTTCCTTCACCTTTCTCCACGGTCACTGAACTCCCCAGGTTTTCACTTGGGCAAGGGATAAAACTCCAGCTCCTCTCACTGCTTGACAAAGCAGCAGCATCACTGTCCATATCACACAGATGGGGAAACTGTGGCAAGGGAGGCGGTCAACTTCAGAGCATCTGCCCTCGACCCGGGAAGGCTGCAGGGCCACCAGCTCGCCCCTCCGCAGCTCACAGCCACGCTCGTCGCCAGGGGAAGCACTGCCAGCGCAATGGACTTGTTTTACCCTAACTCCCACGGGCAGGCCAGGAGAGCTCTCCTAAAGCAAACAGCTTCAGCTCATCCCATGCATGAGAGCAATAATAATATTAACCTATTAATTAGATGCTGCAGTGCCTCCCTGCTACTTCGTTAGAGTTCGCCCAAGGGCGACGCCGGCTCCGTGCACGCCCCGGGTGCCCTCTGCGCTCCCCCTCCACCGCTGCACTTTCTGTCCAACCGGTTCTGCTCTTTATTTTTGTTTCAGGGAGGATTATCGCCCCAGAGATCTCCAGCTGACGGCGGCAGAAAACCCACCTGCCACCCAGGGCCAGCACGTGGCCAGGAGCAGGAACGGGGCGGTTGTCCCGGGTCCCGCGTGGGATCAACTGAGGAACAAAATCGCCTCCTGCAAATGGAGGGCATTTACCAGCTGCGCTTGGGCCGGAGGCTTTTTTAAGGCCAAAATAACAACAGACCAAGATGCTTTTTTCATTTGAAGTCTTGGGAACTAATGATCTGGGAAGGAAGACCTTCTGCACTGGACAGAGGGGACAGCTTTGTGGTCTTTAAACATCTGGTTTGCAACAGCCAGGAGCGTGTTTTGGCCGACAGCCTCATGGTCAGAGCACAGGGGGTCTTAAAGGCGCTGCAGCTGCTGGGGAGAGCCTGTTCTCGCTGCAGGCGTCCCATGGCACCCCGGGGGTCACCCAGCCATCGTGTATGGCAAATCTGCACAAGGAGATCGAGATGCCACCGCAATTAGTCCCTACTCCAGGTTACATGGCCTGAGAGCCAGGCTGGCTTTTCTTGCCCCCATTTGCATGCAGAAGAGTGATGGCAGGCAACACAGTTCCCCTGCACCACCTGATCCTACCTACCACGCAGCAGCCCTGTGCTGGGGTACAGCAGACAGAGAGCGCCGCAGCCCGGCCCGGGGACCCTCCGAGGGCTCGGGTCGGGACCCTGCAGCAGGCTACCATGGATCAGCTGATGCAGCAAGACCTGTTAATGCGTCCAGGTTTTCTCGCCAAGTCAAAGGCTTCTTGCTATCACTGCTCGAGCAAAGGGTCTCCTGTGCCCTGAGCTGGTGATGTTCAGCATGATTTGCCACCCTTCAGACACTGGAATACACCATCACCACTTGAAATTTAGAAGAAAACTCCAGCCCATAAGGCAGAAGGACACCCGAAAGCCAAATCACCCTGGGACCCCACACCATCGCATGCCCCTCAAGCTTACAGATTTTGGTCTTGCTCCTTCCTGGCCTGGGGACAGAGCGGAGACAGATCTGCAGATCCAGGCACTTTCCCTCCTCACCTCAGGGAACATGCATGCATTTTAAGATTTCCTGCCAAGTATCAATTGTGCAGATGTTGAATTCTTGGCAGGGACCTCGAGTGTGCTCCCTGAGGTACTAAGGAAAACTGTCCCGAGCGCAGGCTTTGGCTGAACACATTTCTGAAGCCCTGTACCCATACTCTGGGCTTGCAGAGTGGTCCACGCAAGCCACACTGTGCACAGGAGCAACACCCAGGAGTGAAGCAGAGCAGATTCTTCCTGTCTGTGAGATTTCCATTTTGCTGCGCTTTGCTTTCCGAAGGTCTATGCCCCCTAGTTAATTTGGTCCTGGCCCTACATGAGCAAGGATGATACAGAGGCAGAACGTCACCTCCAGGGACCCAGCTGCCTGCCTGCAGTCAGTCACACGCCTCGACAGCGCAGACAACCCGAGCAGAAACCATCGGAAACACGCGCAGGCAGGCATGCACATGCTCACATACCCCCTCCCCACTGCGAGGCAGCCCCAGCCCCGGCTCACAACGTTCCCTGCTGTGATTTAGGAACTGTAGGAAGGGGAAGAGAAGAGGTGCTCTGCATTAAGGCAACCTGCTTGTCTGGTCAACTTGTTTGCATGGCTGCAGCTTATTTTCCTGAAAAAAAAAAAAACAGTTTGAAAACCAAGAGGAGAGGCTGCACATGAATAAGAGAGCGGAGGTGTGGAGAGATGGCTGGGCTGGGGAGGGGAACCAGCCTGGTGCAACGCCTGCGAGCAGTGCCAGGCACCTGGCCGGGGACTGAGCTGCAGGACCGGTTGCTGCCCAGGGCTCAGGGTGCACCCTGCAACTTGCAGCGACGCCTGCAACATCTTCCCAGACCCAGCACACCCCGAGCGCACCAGAGATCACCGCAGCCTCGCACAGCCACTAGAAGGGCAGAAAACGATCCTCTCATTATGTCAAGCTCTTGGCAAGCTCCCCCCGACGCATCCTGTTCACCGCTTCGTATCCGGCTCGGGAATTCCAGGAACATCTGCACGCCTCCCTCGCCCAACCGCACATCTGCATGTCCGTACCTGCAGCGCAGGCCGCGCTCCCATCCCGCCGGCACGGCGCTCGCCCCACGGTGCCCACCCACGCCTGCAGCAGGCACCCCCCGCGCCCCACACCAGCCCTTCCTCCTTGCCAGGGGTGGAAAAACCAGCAAACCCTTCTGAGCATCACACCAACTACCCCAGGAGTCAAAATGTTTTGTCCCTCGCCAGTCCCCTTGGGTAAATAAATAAATCGGCTCAGCCGAAACCATCGCTTCTCATAAAACTCAGTGCAACATCTGGAGAGGCAGGAGAGGAGCCCCCACGTGCTGGGGTTGCTCACAATGTGCACAGCCGTCCACAAAGTGTCTTCCCATCACCTGAACAGATCTTGTCCCCTCCAGAGGCATAACTCGCGGAAATATGAGCATCGCCCATGATTGCTAGCAGAGATGATGCAGCCGGGGAGGTAGTGCACCCAGCGAGCCGCCCTGCTGGGATGTGTGGGATGCTCACAGCATTCACTCAAATCAGATCAGTGATTTTTGAAATGGAGCCTGTAAACCACCACCAATCCTGCCTTCATGGCACAGCAGGTAGAGCAGGAGAGCTCTGCAAGCCACTCGCCAGCACGCCGGGAGAAACCTGGGAAATACTCTGCTCCACTCACTGGGAAGCGATGGCTCCTTCCCTCCCATCCTGCTCCTCTTGCTAGGTGGGATAAAGCTCCCTGTGGTGGCACTGAAGGGGCCTGGCAGCGAAGGAACAGCTCTCCCCCCCAACACTCGCCCTCCCCTTGCCCAGAGCAGACGGACCTGGCAGGGCCATGTTTTCCTAGCGCCTTCCCGAGTTTTATGGAGGAGCAGAGCTTACCTGGCATCTGCAGGCTGAATAATAAACTCTTTTAGCGGCAGGCTGGGTGTGTGGGACGGCGGGGGAGGCAGATCCCAAACCCACACGCCTGAGTGATTTACATGTGGCCGAGCAGCACGGCGACCGCGGGGCTACAGACACCGCAGGGCAGCGGCCGCCCCGCAGAGGGGTTCGGCGTCCCACCCTGGTCCTGTTCACACCGCAGGGCTGGACTCTCCCCATCTTCCCTCTGGCCCAGCCCAGTTAGAGCCCCATAGCCCCACACAGTACCCATCTGGGAGGACAGGAAGGTTTGACCTCACAGCCAAAAGCCGTGTTTCTTCATTTTCCTCATGGGCATCCCAACACCCTTCCCCTCCATGGAGGTTCTCCATCCTTCACATACTTAGGCAAACCTTTATCCCAAACACGTCGCCAGTTTGCCATCCTCCATTCCTGGTGTCCCGGCCCATGCACAGCGTTAAACCTCCCCAACTCCCTTCTCCTTCCGTCATTGACGCATCACCCCCAGCTCGCCTGCTGGCCCCGCGTTGCCGCGCGGGCTGGATTCCCACCAGTTCCCGCTCGGATCACACACACCTGTCGTTTTGTCTCTGCTTTCAGCAGGAACAGCCGAAATTTCAGAGGCTCCCTTATCCCCCCACACCCTCCCCAAGGGTTTGTACTCCAATCCAATCTGTTGACATTGAACAGTACATCCCTCCCTCCCCAGAATCAGAGGGCAATGAGAAGCTCATGGGGGGGATACGGAGTCCCTTGTGGGTACGTAAGGAAGGAAAACGTCCATTTGAGATGTTGCAGACTGAAACAGTAGCCTTGTCTCTTCCAAAAGCCAAAACATCAATTTACTGTCCCCTCCCAAGCCCAAAGCAGCCATAAGACCCGTCCCTTCCCCATAGCTCATCGCTGCTGGCACATTGCACAGGGGCTGGTAACAGCCCACCGCAGCCCTGGCAAGCTAAGGGTGCGCTTTGGCACCGAGACCCACAAACTGGAGCTGGTGTGAATGGGGCTAAAAAGTGCTGCTGTGAAAAAAATATATTAAAAAAAAAAAAATGCAAGAGTAACTACGTAAATTCTGCAGGGGAAAAGCTGTGAGCCGGGATATCGGCAATGGGGTATGAGCAGCTGCCTGCAAAGCAAACACCTGCGGGTGCATACGGAGTCGCCATCCTGCCTGGACAGATGCCCCTATGCAGACACACTTTTATACCGCTAAGGCACGTGCCTGCCTGAAAAATCTGACGCCACATTTTCTATTCTCTTTACACAGCAGCTGAGTGCGGTTTCATGCAAGCAGCAGCTACCCTGTGTTTATTTTAGCACTGTAGCAAAGTTCAGTTTTAAAAGGATGAACTGTTTTTGGTGGCGCCAACTTGAAATTTTGTTTAACAGAAAAGGAGGAGGGGAAAAAAAATAGGTGAGAAGGGGAAGAAAACGGTTTGGGTGAAATTTAAGAAGTCCTATAAACTTTGCTGAGTCCTGTAGAACATCCCCTGCAGCCTCGTGCTCCCACCAGAGCAGCTGGGGCTGCCAAGGGAGCGAACAGACCCCATTATTATTAGGTACGGCCGGACCCTGCAAACACCCCTGCTCACAAGCTCCCCTCCAAATTGCGAGGGCTTGAGCAGTCTCATCCTCACTGCCCGCACGTGCAGGGACAGGCACTGGTGCCGCTCTGGAGAGCGGCGGGCTGAAGGGAGACAGGTTCACGAGCATCAAATATGCAAAAGGCTGCTACAGAGGGGAAGGGAACAACCCGGCAGGGGCAGGACGCAGCGGCACCGGCCCAAGCTGCAGCAGCAATGGGACGGACTGCCAGGACAGCACCTACAGCTCCTTGGAAGGAGAAGCTGGATGAACCCATCAGGGCTGCCGCAAGAGCAGCAACCGGACCAGGACAAGGCACACATTAAACGCCTCCAAGCTCCTTCCCAGCTCTGCTTTTAGAGTTTTACACTTCTTTGCTTCCATCACCCATCGGCGGGGGTGAACTGCGCTCTGCAGAGGCAGAGGGGCATCGGGGCTGCCCACAGGCTCTCCATCCGCATCCCATCGATGGGGACCAGTACCAGGGATGGACGTGGTAAGCTGGGTTTGGCTCCAAAACAGAAAAGGAGGGCTCAGCATGTGGCAAGGCTTCTCATTCCAGGGCTCATTTGGCTGCTGCAGGTAAACGAAGGGCAACAGGAGATAAGAGGGAGGCAAAGGGACACGTAGCCCTGCACCCCTGCTCCAACGTGGCCACCGCTGCAGCTCAGGGAGAGGCGACACACGCTCACGAGCTTCAGGAATGAGATGAAGAGAGAAAGACAAAAGGGACGCTTTGTGGAGAGGCTAAATTAATTCAATTTCATGCAAAAGGAAATTTTTTCCCTCTGCCAGAAAGAAAATAAAATGGAGTGAGCAGCTCAGCACAGCACGGTCGCCTGCAGCACCCCGATGGCAGATCAATTCCTCGAGTCGATGCAGCCGGCGCTGAGCCAGTACACCATGCCGAAGCCACCCGTGTGTCCCCCACATCCGCGGAGCAGCGGGGCAGGGTGCAGCACCTCCAATTAGGATGCCAGAGGACGGGGAATAGAAGGCAAGAGAAATTCTGCTTAATTGAGAAACTGCAGCCAGGCCATTCTTGCCTAAGATGATACAGAGGAATGCAAGTCTCCTTTTCAGCGGGTTCATTCGCTTGAAACAAAAATGAATAGAGCGGACTCCAGGCGGGAGAGGAAAAGAAAAATAAAGATTCATATGACCTGGATTTGGGGTTGGGATGAGATCTGGTGACTGCCTGAGGACCAGAGAGCGTTGCATGCTCCCGCCCCGTCGCAGCCCCATACAGTGTCTTCCTCCAAAAGCGTCAACCCTGGCCACAAAACCTGCTCGGTCGGGAGCACTGGGTCCCCCAGGGAATGTCATTAACACTCCCCCCCGCCCCGTGCCTGCAGCAGCAGCCGACCTGCAGGGACCTCCCAGCCACCCAGAACAGAGCCATCTAGTTTTCTCCTTGGCTTACAAGTCCGGACAGTCACCAGCTGGAAGGAGACAGCTCAGGCAGGAGGTAGCCCCCCGCCCCGAGCCAGCTCCAGTTGCGAAGGCACACATGCCTGTGCCTATCCCGTTGCAAAAGGAAGGCAAAAAGCCCCGGTTTCCCCCTCTTCCAGGCAGTTTTACCCAGGTCCCATTCCAGTCAGAAAGCTGAGAGCCCTCAACTATCCTGCAGCTCCACGTGGTGCTCCGATAGCCCAGGAGCTACTTGCTTATTCCTGCATTCAACTGATCGCTGCTGGTTTACTCCCATGGGGGAAAATTCATCCTTGGCATGGACAGGGCACACAGCATCTTCACAAGAGACCACTACTTCAACGCTGGCCAACAGCCACCTCGCACCCATGAGCCTGATCCCCAAAGTCAGAAAGGCTCTTAGCTCCTCCTCCAGTGCTTGAGCTCCCAAGGAAATCAGCGAGCTGCAAAGAGCCCAAAACCTTCTGTGGATCTTGGCTGAAGGGACTATTATTCTGGCCCAGACTCGGCAGGCACAAGAAGGCCATTTTCTGTGCTCTGGTGGGGAGGGCAGCCCCCGGCCCCCACCGCTGGCTGTCCCGGCCTCCCCAGCAGTGACCCCGTGCTGCAGCACTCCAGGGTGATTCGGGATTTGCACCAAACCACACTACGTATTTGCACTTTCAAATATACCTTTTGGTCCTCGACATCCCACCCCTAAACCAGGCAGGGCCAGCAAAGCCGCCTGCAGAGACATGCTTGGGGGGCCAGGGTGATGCCTTGGAGGAGGGAGGGGAAGCATGCCAAGGGACTGCATCTTCCCAGCCTTTACCTGCCCTCTATGGTATTAAAAACTATTTTGTTTTGTATCAGTAGGTCTGCAAAGCTTCCCCTTCCCACAAACCTCCTCATCACCAGCAGAACTCCAGCGCCAAGGACAGCATCCATAATTATCCACAACCGTTCTGCCCTTCCTCAGATTTCAAATCCAACAGATATTTTTTCCTTCAGAAAAAAAAAAAACCCCAATTTTCAGAGAGAGAAGGGAGCAGCACGCGAGGGTGCACCAAGAAACAGTGGCACCAAAATCTCACAAAACTGCATTTCAGAGAAACGCACGGGGAAAGCTCTTTGGGTGCTGGGTTTGGAAATGCAGTACACAACAATCCTGCATTACAGAAAAGCCCATGAGCATTTGACATTTCCAGAGACGGGCTGTCCTGCGGTGAAAACAGACTTTTTTTTTTTTTTTTTCCCCTCCACAAGTCTTACCGTCCTGGGAGGGAAGAAGAAAGAGCACATCACAACATCCCATCCCCACCAGTATTATGTACACAGATATTACTGCTCAGAACAAACCTGGTCTCCCCCCTTCACTGATCCTGTTCACCCGTTTCAGTGATGCTTGTAGGGAACAGGAGCAAGATTACATTTCAGAGCATGGCTTCAAACTCCCACTAATGATTCAGCAGCATTTAGGGCTCTCACTAGAGAACACTGAGCTTGTTCTACGCTTCTAGGCGTAACAGCAACGTATTTCAAGAGTTATCAGCAACTTCTGCTATGAAAAGTGATCCCTCCCATCTCTTCTCCTTAGCTCCACTCCTCAGTTCTGGGAAAAAGATGCAGAATCATCCTTAAAAATGTCTATTGCCTGGTCACATCTCAGAGCATCACGTGCCTACAGCAGAGGGAAGTCAGCGCCCGCGGAGCAGCCTTGCCCTACCCTCGGCCGTACCACGCTGAAGCACATCTCGTATTAATGCCATCTGCGTCGGGATAAAGGAGCTTTGTGTTAACGCGCATCTCTCAACACGTTCCCATATAGAATTTGATCAAATTAGACTTATCTTAGCAGAGCTTTGAAATCCCCCCCAATTCTCCACTCCTGACACAACCGCAGATGTCAGCTGTGACACTGAAGGGAGGCTGGCACACCAGCGGCCCCGGCGCCGCTGGCCCAGCCACAGGAGGTGAGCAATGCTCCTGCGTGAAAGATTAAGCCCAGCTTATGCTCTTGCTTAGGGGCAAGCAATGCCGCAGAAAATGAACAGGACCTCGGCTCAGGGTGGGCACGCTCAGGGCCATGGTGGCCTCGTGGCTTCCGTCCCACTGGGCTGTTGTGCACCAGGGTCCCCCCATTCCCCCGTCCACACACCTCCCTTTGCCCAGCGCAGCTGGGGATTAGCACGCAGCCTCACACAGAGAAGCATCTTCCCACCGAAGGATCCCAAAATATCATCCGCCTCACTGCCCCTTCCCAAAGCCCCTCCTATTCCTCCTCCTCCACAGGGACTGGAAAAGGGACCTGGTTTGCAGGGACCTTGAGGTGCTCACAATAAAAGCGGTGGCTTGAAGATTCACCAGATTTAAAGAAAGAGAAGGTTAAATGAGCAAAGAGAAAGCAACTGCAAGTCTATCCAAGAACAACATTATTTGGCAACTTTATCTGGAAAAATTAATAATTCTGCAACATTTCAAGAGAAGGGAAGTGGATGGAGAGAGGGAAAGAAAAAGCAGTCTGGAAATCTAGAAACCCACGTCAACTTTCTATCCACAATCAAAAGCGAGGCTGGGAAATAAAGAGAAACACAACATGTTGTTGATGACTTTTCCATTAAAGAGGCACACTTAAACCCCCTCTTTGTATTCCAGCCTTTGCTTGCAGCCTCAGCAGGCCCCACTTTTTTTTTTCCTCCTCTCCCTCCTTTTTAATAATAATAAAAAAAGTTATATGACTTTAATTAAATGCACTTATTAAAAGGGTGAAATATTTGGAGAGGCTGTTTTTACGCTGGAGGCACATTTTCCAGCATGCTGCAGAGTGTCTGCATCCGCCCGCCCCAGGCAATTTTTAATGCACAAATAAATCCCCACCTGAAGTGCTGACAGGTTATTATGCAGTGTGGCAGCCAACTAAAGTAAACACAGGGGCAAAGTTTTAACCTCTTGCAGACGCAGGGCCTCTCCCCCGCCGAGTCAGGCTCAGGTGTAAATGACCAGCAGCAAAAGCATCTTCCTCTGGCTCTTCCCTGCGCTCCCCCGGGCACGGCTCTCCGAAAGCCCTTAGAGCAGGGACAAGGCGGGTCGGCATCTGAGCATCAACCCGGCCGTCCAGCACACGCTAACCTCTTTGAGTGGTTTCTGCTGACGCACCGACCAATAGTAACCAGTAAATAATAGAACATAAACGTAGTAAGTAAAGTGGTAGGAAAGGGCTGCCCGTCCCAGCCGGCGTGCAATGCTGGAGAGGGGGCGAGCGACGGAGAACATGGGGATGAGCGCGGAGATTAACGTTTCCCACTGAGCCCTGCTGTGCTCTTCCTGCGTCAGCATCCAGAATGAAGGAACTTGGCTCACCCAAGCTCTCCCAGAACTGAGAAAATATTAAACAAACCAGAGCTCAGCGAGTGGCTGGGGCATTGCTGACTCCCAGTGATGGAGGGCAAGCTGCAGGGATCTGGGGACAGCAGAGGCAACTCCCCCTCAACCGTCTTCTTTCTGTTCAGCACTGGATCATCCATGCCTGGCTGTACCAGGGAGGGGAGGACGGGCAATTTCCACAGCTGCCTCCCACGGCCGGGCTGCCGGTGCCATTGCCACCGGCCCTGCGCTCACACGCCTTGTTCAGGATGCCAGGCTGCAGGAGGACTTGGCCTCCTGCACAGTGGAGACATCTTCAAGTTAACAGTGTCTGATTTGCATCTGTGTTTCAAAAGCCAAGCCTGGGGTTTGCATATGCCTTTATCAGCAGTGAATGCAAAGATGCAGCAGATAATCATCAAACTACAAATAAATAACAAACAAATACAGGGAGGGAAGCAACCAAACCTATGGTAAGTTGATGCTTTATTTTGAGAAGACACGGGGGGACACAGGGCAGCTCCCCCATTCCTGTGCTGGAAAGCATCCCTAACCACCCAGGAAATATAGGAGTTTCACCAGGACTCCCATGCTTGGAAATAGCAGCTTTTCATCCCAGGCATCCAAGTCCAGGCATCAAATGTGCTCAACTCCCAAACCTCCTACCGCAATTAACAGCGACTAATAACTCCGTGTGCTCAGGCCCTGCGAAAGCCAAACCATACGGGTGTCGTCACAGCTCAGCTGCCAAAACCAGCAACTCCCAAACCCAGTGGCCACCTCCTCCTGTCTGCGGTCGATGCATTAAGCTCTTCTTTCCTGGAGCTGAAAAGATGCTGCAGCAACCTGCCTTTAAGGAGAGAGAAGACCCTGGTACAAAGAGTAGCATCCCAATCTCTTGGGCATTGTCATACAAAGAATTCTCTGCCAAAATAAGTTATTTACGCACAAGCGCCGGAGCTGGAAGAGGAGGCGAGTCACCTGCGAGGCTGCATTTCACCATGGTCGTGCATAGCCCAAGAGCAAAAACTCGTCCTCCTCGGACAGGACGAGGGACCTCAGCCCCTTCCAGCCCACGGGCCCTGTACGGGTCACTTGGCCAGCACGTGGCCAAGACAGGCTCAAACAGAAACATCTCTCTTGTCTTAAAAAATTAAGGCCTTCACTTTGCTTCCACATCCGACAAGACGCCGCATGCTTTGCTAATCCTTGGAGAAGATTAACTTTTTATTTAGAATTCCTTCCTCTAAATGTGGCAATTATGAAGGGTGGGTTGTTTTTTTTTCTTCTTTAAGCTCTTGGCAAGCACAACACTCTCTCCAAGTTGGCTGAAAAGGGTTAGTTAAAAGTAGATCTCAAGTCTTATTTTCCCTCTCTGATCAAGCCCATGGGAGCCTCTTGCACAAGGGGATGCCCCACGTCTCATAACCCCAGACTGTCATCGTCTATGCGAAAATCAAAGCTACGGCCTGTTTTTGAAAGAAGGGAGAAGCTGTCACAATCCTGCTGGGAAAACATTTGGTCCACAAATCTAATGCTGCAGAACAGATGCACTGCCGGCAGATCCTTTTAACTGCTCCTCCTCCGCTGGACTCAGGAACCAGCAAAGTGCCATGTTTCACCCCAAAATGGCTGTGGCTGCCTGGTGGTGGAAGCCAGGCCTGGAGCATCCACAGAGTGATGAAAGCTGTCTTCTGCTTCAGGGAATCCCAAAAACCTGAGGCATTAAGTTACCTCTGCCAAGACCAGAAGGGACTGGCCCTGCTGAGCCGGTCCCTGGGGCAGCCCTCCCCTCTCAGCCCCGGGGTTCCAATGCCAGGACTGATGCTAATTACTGCCCCTTGGGCTTGACCATCTTGGGAGCTGCCGCTGGAGCTGTGTGACCATGAGCTTCACCTGGAAGGAAGAAGCAGTGACCTCCTCACCACTGGGGATGCAGGGATGAGCTAGGAAATGCACCTCTTATGACCCTTATCTACACAAAATATATATATATATATAGCTGATCTCACTTCTCATGGGTCGTTTTCAGGGCTTGACATCACAGCTGAAGGGCTGCCGGTGCTGAATTAGAGGCTCCAATGCAACACTAGTGACGCAGACCCACGGTCATTACATGACCTGAGCCACGGCCAACCAGTCCCGTGCCCCATGGACAGGCCCAGCTGCCAGGCGCTGGCGCTAAGGAGACCTCTGGGCGCAGGGAGAGTTTGGACCGATCTTGCTGCTCTGCACTCAGCCAGCACATCGTTTTCACAAAACAAAAATCAACCCAAACTAAGGCATATATATACATGCATATAAATCCAGAAATATACTGACAGGCTATTTTTGCGTGCAAGTGCCGAGCCCACTTCCACGCAGACGCTGGACCCTGCACTGCCCCCAGCCACGCTCCAGGGCAGCTGTTTCCACTCAACAGACAGAAAGCGACTCCAGCAGCGGCAGAGCGGTTTATATGAAACTCGAGGAAGGATGCCCCGAGCAAGGCAACGGCAACCCTTACTGTATCCTAAGAAAAAAAGAAATATGTATCAAGTGGCTGTAGCTGTCAGAAAGCATTTCGGCAGCTTTAGCGAGACACACACAACTAATTTAGCATGGCCTCGCTGAGGTATATTAAGCTGTCAGTCTGGATGATACGAATTTAATCACTCGGAGCAGATCAAAGCTCTGCAGCACCATTGGTGGTGGGCCAGATACTCAGGGATAAAGCAGAGGATGGATGTACACAGAACACAAGGAGCAGGAAAAGCCTGTACAACATGCAACAGCTCCCAGGACATCACCTGCCCATGGGGATTGTCTCTCGGCAGGATGCTGGATCTCTACTGTGCAACAGGCCAAGGGGATCTGGAGCAGAGCAATCCCTGCCTGTGACCTGAAGCTGTCAGCAGGGCTCAGGCTTGGCCCCAAGGAGCAAAATGCCAGTGGAGAGGGAGGATGAGCCACCGCCGCTTCCAACAGTGAAGGCTCAGAGCTGCAGAGACCTCCTCTGCATCCCAGCACTGCCATCGCAGCACTGTCAGCATCAGCCTGACCAACCCACCCCTGCGAGGAGGCCCTGGTTCAGACCACCCCCTGCTTCCTAAGCCACCACTGATGCTCCAAGCTGCAGCAGGAGAGGTGCACGCCACTGACCTGACCGCTGCTCCTACCTACAGCTCATGGATGCCAATAACAGGGTCATCACCCACAGCCACCAGCTTCTACTCCTGCTTAAGCCCATTCAGCTCCTCTAGGGGCACAACCCATGGCAGGAGTGGCTGGGTGCTGCCATGATTAAACCCAGTCCCCATATGAACCTTGCCTTTGCCAGGGAGCACAGAAAGCCCAGACTCCAGAAGCACATGCTGCAAACAGGCAGTATTTGTCCCCACAAGCATCACCCAGAGGAGGAATGTTTTCCTGGAGGGCAGTTGTAGTATTCCCACCAGACCTGCTATTTCTTGACATGCCCTAACTTAAATCCCCGAGGTTCCCACCAAGTCTCCTACCCTGATCCCAGGGGCTCAGAGGATGCCTGGGGGGGCCGGCGTGGCTCCCAAGGGGGATGCACTGCAGCTCGGCTCTGCAATGTGCTGACACCTGCAGACCCCTGCCCGCTGTCACAGGGCTGGCATGCAGGACACGCCTTGCTGCATCCCCACCTCCACTGTCCCATTACATCTAGCAAAAACTACCAGTTGCACAAAGGTTTTTCTCCCTGCCCCGGGGCCCCAGAAACATGCCCGGGTGAGCAATCCTCAGCTACAGCTGATGGCAATCTCCATCCCACCTATCCGCAGGAGCAGCAGCTCAGCCTCGTGCTATGGATGCCGCCGAGCTGACACAGGGCCAGCTACTTTCCCTTGTCACCGCAATGCCAACAATGTCCCTTTGTGCCACCCTCCCTCGTCACTGCCAGCAGAGGAAGGGGAAATGGCGGCTGGGAAGGCAAAGGGGAAAATTCACAGTTCGATCACAGCTGGAAGGAAAATCTCCTATTGCTGCAGGGATTTAATTTACATTTCCCTGGGATGGATTAGCCTTTGACTACTCCATTAATTTTTATTGAGGTTCACTGGGCAGTTTTTACTAGGGTTTGTTCAGCAGGAGGGAACGGACTGACTAGGCCATCCAGATGCTGCACGCTGCCTACCCAGCTGGGAAATTGTAACAGCGCCAACAGACCCGGGGAAACAAAGCATCTCCTGCAGGAATCCGCCTGCATCTGGGGCCCTGGCGAAGCCCAGGCCTCACTCGTGGTCAGGAGCTGGACTGCAGTCTACTGTGTGAGGGGTCCCGCCATGCCTGGCTGCTGCCCACACCCCCGAGCAACGCAGCACGCCGTGGATGCAGTGCTGCGGCTGCCAAAGGAGGAGACACCAGCAGGATAACCACCCCCGCCACTGCTTCACCTTCTGGGTGCGCAGGCATCTGCGCCTGCGAGGCGGGCAGCGGCTGCTCGGCAGCCCTGAGCAGGGCCAGCGCGGCTGTGGAGCGGCAGCAGCCTCTGCTCTTGCCGAAGCCCCAAGGAAAGGGCTTCTGTGATACAAAACAAGAAGTTGGGGACATCTCCAGACTCAGCAATGAGCAGAGAACAACAGTAGTTCGATTGCACAGCACGCATTGCTTATTACTGCTGCAACCAATGCTTTGTAACTTTTTTTTTTTAATTTGCAGAAGTTCAGCCCTGACTTCAGCAGTTCCAGTGGCCACCAGGGACCCCAGTGTGCTTCCCAATTAACCAGCGCAGCCACCCTGGCTCTCCCCCCACAGCCCTTGCCGATTACAGAGCACCATGCGAGCCCGTTACATAAACCTAATTAGCAGGGCTCCACTTCCAGCATGGCAAATGGCTGCGCTAATCCGGGATTTGTTCTCCTAGAAACTAATTTAATCATACAGTGCCAGCCAGGCTGTTCACGTGGCTGAGGGTGAGACCAAACCCAAAATCCGTCTGCCCCCAGTAATGAGCCATTATAGGTAAGCCAGCCTCACACGCTGCCTTCCCTTACCATGGCAGAGCAACAAGCACTTGGGAACCTTAGTTCTCTAAAACAACCCCAGACAGAACCCACTGCTTAAGGCTCTTTGGTTTGTTTTGGGGTTTTGGTTTGGGTTTTGCTTGTTTGGTTGGTTGTTTTTTTTTTAAAGAGAGATGTGGGGAGAAAGGCCCATCCACAATTAAACCGGAGCAACCCTGCAGCCTGCCTCAATGCTGCCCATGTCAGTGATCAAGCTCCCGGGCTCCGACAGCTCCTGCTTCAGACAGTGAAGAGGTTACAGTCACCTCTGATGGGATGTGTCACCTCACCCCAAAACAGGCAGCACCTCCGCTCCTTGCTTGCCTGGCATACAAGTGGTGCATTAAAGCAACCAGAGCAGTCGCTGGTTGAGATGCAGCCATGCTCCCTGCCAGGGTTGGGCACAAGGTGGGGCTACACCTGGGCACCCCCCAAGGGTTACCACAATGCCAGGCCGCTGCAGCAACACCAGCTTAAGCAAGGCTGGAGTTTTGCCTCTTTGGCACAATGACACTGCTCAGCTGTAGAAGCATCCTTCAAAAGTCCTTCTAAAACAACTTCTAAGCTTGTGGTATATGAAAGGGAAGTTAATGTGCTGCCAACTTCAGTAGCAGCAGCTCTTATTTAAACTAATCTTAATTAGGTATCTCCAGGATTACCCAACATCAATAGCAGGCTTCCCCAGGCACTAGAGGGTATCACCAGCACCAGCATATGGCAATTATATCACTCCTCAAGCTCATTGCTTTCTGAAAATCAAGAGACTGGTTTAGAAAAAAAAACCTGAGATTTGAACACATAGGAAATTTTGTTTACATTCCTTTTGATTTGCTTTCTAGCTTTTGAAATTTCAGGGTTGTGTTTTCAAACTTGACTTTACAAAAAAAAGAGCTATAAAGTTATTTAAAATATTAGATTACAGCACACTCACCTGACACTAAATTTTGAGAAAAAACTTAAACATTTCTAAACCTTTAATAAGCACAAAGCTCCAGAAGTTGCCATCGCTGCAGCACTTACCGCTCTGGCTCAGAAAGTTGTGGGGTTCGCAGACTGTATAGGGCAGGACACCCCCAAGCAGTGACATCTGCCCAGAAGCTGGAGCAAGAGGACAAAGCACCACGCTATTTTTAATATGAAGTTTCATGGCCACGAAGGGACATGGTACCTACAACAGTGGGGGCCTGGCCCCAGTCACCCCCAAGCATGCTGGCACCGAGACCTCATCCTAAATGAAAGAGGAGTTAACACTTGCATTTTCTGAGGCACAGACCTGTCCTGCCCAAAGCCCTTCAGCTACAAGAGCTCAGGCCAGGCTGGCCCCTACATGCGTTGTCCCCGAGCGCCAGGGCAGGGATGCCTCTATCCCCCCTAGGGCACTGCTGAGGACTAGACTCAGGGTCTGGCTGCATCTCGCATCCCCAAGGCACAGCCTGGCCATCTCTCTGGGGAGATTTTCTGCTGTCTTTTGGGGGTTAAACAACAGCCCTTTGCTCTGCTTCCTTTCCCTGCCAAGGGACTTCTGAGCCACCGGGAAGCCCGGGGTCTTTGGCAGCCTGATCACGGAGCAGCTTCCAGGGTGCTGGCCCAACACCCACAGTGTTTAATTTCCTCCTCTCATTTCTCTGTAGCGACTATTGAGCCTCCCTGAAGGAGAGCCTTTGAGCCAGCTCAAGAGGTAACGCAAGCTTCGGGAAGGAAAGACAAAAGGAGCACATACAGTCAGCAACTTCATTTCAAGTGCACAGGCAGGGGAGCAGGGGGCTGCCAGAGCCCTTTGCAGGTACCAAACAGCTCCAGGAGGGTTGGGGAAAAGAGAGGAACCATTGGTGGGGCTCCTGCCCGCATCCCAAAGTGGTGGGATGTTGCAGGAGCCACTGGCCCCCTCCCACGTGGCTCGTGGATGCACTGGCTGAGCTGGGCTTTTGCCCCCCAGCACCCATGGGGCTGTTGCTCCTGCTTACTCAGGGCATTAATCCTGCCAGGAGCAGAGCTGTGCAAGCAAAGCCCCACAGGCTCAGCTCTGGGATCACAGGACAGACCTTGGTAGTGTAGCAGAGAAACAGGCTTTGACTGAAAAAAATTAAGACCTGGGGAGACATGGGTGGTCTTGCTAACAGCAGAGGAAAATAGAAGCCATCCAGCACTGCCTTCAATCTGCTCTTCAGCCTGCAGCATCCAGCACTGCAGGACCAGCCAAGCATAGGCAGCTCCAGCCTGGGGCAAACCCCTCCACAGCAGATCCAGCATCACCATGTCTCAGGATCCATCCCAAGCACTGGGCTAGGTCAGGTACAAGCCAAGAGCCAGGTCTACACTGGAAGAACATCCCAGCACAGACAAGGCTCAGGGCGAGCCCAGCTCCTTGCTCTGAGCCCATTCGGAGCCCAGCACAAGTGAGCAGAGCGGGGCCAGGCTGGGGGGCCCAGCTACGTGATGGGTTTCACAGGGCACCAGCTCAGTGTTTTACTGTTTACACTCTTTTCTCCAGCCAAGTGTAAACGGTTTTTTCCCCTCAACTGTGGAAAGGTGAAGCAAGGACATCTACAGCCAAGCAGCATCCAGACTTCGAGAGCTCTGGCAGCAGCATTCAGTTCTGCAGCAATTTTAATTTATAACTTTGCTCATGGTAACCTTGGAGAAATGCAGGAATTGGACTCCTAATCCCTAAAATTAAAGACTATCCAGAAATCATAATTTGGGAGTTTTCTTCCTTCTGAGCTTTCCACTAGAGGACTTTGCTTCTGGCTTAAGAAGGCTGCCTGTGAACGCCAACTTTAAATAAGTATTAAATCCAACATTGACATATGGCTCATCATCCCAGAGGATTATCCCAGCCCTCTACAAGGGAAACTCCACCTCCTGGGCAGACCATGTGGACTGAGTTCAGAGCTCCTGGGATTTAAAACCTGACTTGCCTGTTCACTCAGAAGTAGTAGCAGGACTATAAACCTCTTCATGCTCTCCAGGCGTGAAGCTCTCCAGCACCAAGGTGTTTAACGCAGAGCCACAGGTACCTGAACCAGCACTGAAAGGCAGCCTGAAGGGAAGGGACGATGCACAGGCAAAGGAACCAAGGAACCACGCCACCAGCCCTCCACCTTCCTCAAAGGCAAGCCTTATCACCCCACGGCACAGCAAACAAGCAATAATCCAGAGCCCATGGTTTGAGAGTCCGGTAGGTGACAGCTGTAGTCCATCACCGCTGGTCTCCCCAGGTGTGCTCCAGATAGGACGGCTTGCTTTCATCCCCAGGCACCATGCTTAGCTTAAACACTGGCAAAGAATTGAGCGTGACAGCAACAAACCAGGATGGGCTTTCAGGCTGGTGGGGTCCATGGGAATTTTTTTCCTCCCCAGCATCCATCCATTGGGCACAGGCAGGCAAACTGGGCTCTTCTGGCACACACGCCGCATCCTCTGCCCCATCCCAGAGGGTTAAGGATGGCTCTGGTGAGGGTGCGCTCAGCTGCAAGAGCCCCATCACCATTTCACAAGGGAAGGACCTGGTCCATGTCTCCATACAGTCCCCACAGAGCACTGGGCAGGCGGGAGAGGGGGAGCCCAGCCCATGCGCTGCTGTGGGACGGTTTCATACGAGTGGAAAAACCACTGACCTTCACCACAGAGCAGAGATAACGCTGAGAGGGACCAGCCTCTGCAAGGGAGCACAGGTTGCCCAGACATGGCAGCTTCCAGCTCATTTGCTCCAGCACGCAGCTATAGGACATGCGGCAGGGCCCAGGACCCCTGACCTTGCCCATGATGGCCATTTGGTCTCTGCTTCCTCCATCCAGGACCAACTGCTGCCTCCACTCCCAGCCTCCTACAGGCAGGGGGACAGTGGGGACACCAGCACTTGGTCAACTCTCCTGTCCTATACTTGGGTGAGCATCTACCAACAGCCGCAAACTTCAGAAAAAACACACCAAACAAGCCATAAAAATTTCAAACAAAAATAAAAAATTATAACAAGCAAGGAAAAATATAAAATGTGGGAAATATATGAAAAGTAGAACCTCCTTTCATGGCTCCACCCTTCCTTTGACCAAAGTTTCTGGAGGCACAGCAACTTCGGTATTTAACTAATCAGACCATAGTAGAAGCATATCCAAAGGGCAGAGGTTGCTCCAGACACATCCCTTTCAAGCCCCGGCTGCAGGTGCTGGCTGTGCCCCATGGGAAGAGCTCTGCCGCCGCAGCCAGATGTCACATGCAAGCGTCACCCCATGGCCTGGTGACTTGCCCTGTCTGGGCATGAGTTGCCCACGTCCTTGGTCTACAGCGAGCAAACATTCAGTTATCTCCCCTTGGCAAACAACGGGGCCATTAAGTGACGGGACTCAGACAATATTTAATTACCCTGATCGTGGGAAGGGGGCAGCAAGGGGGAGGCAGAAACTGCAGGGGAAATTCCACAACCAGAGATTAAATGGATCTGCAAAACAGCGCTGACAGGTTAACAGACAGGTAATATCCCAGCAGTGTTTGCTTAACCAGGCGAACTCCCCGGCAGCCCAGAGGACAGGTGCGCACCGTATCCAAAACGCCAGAAGGAAAGAGCACCAAAAACCAGCACTGGAGAGCCAGACCTTTCTCCTCTGCAGGCAGGAGCTGCCTGGAGCCAGGACTCATCTCTCCTGGGAGGTCAGAGCTCATGCAGGGTAGAACAGGGTCCATTTCTATATCAGCTTGATGGATCCAGAAACCTTCAGTGCTGGATCCCTATCTCAGTGGGGCCAACCCAGAAGACCTTCCTTGGACCTGCCCACTGAGTGTTGACACTCTAAAGCCTCTCCCAGCAACTCCTGGGGAAGAGCAGGGCACGGGAGGGCACGGTGCCGAGCACAAGGGCTGCAGAGCTTCCCTGTTCTCCATGTGCCCTGCCAGGCCCTCTGCCAGCCCCTGCTGGGTCCCCAGAGGAGTCTGGAAATCCTGGCGCAGCAGGTGAGGCCCACGGGCTGCTGAGCACCATCCAAGCCCCATTCGGCAGCGGGAGCTCACCAATGATTAATAGAGGTTACAGGGCTGCATCAGACACGAATGTGTTATGAAGGGCAACGAGCACATCAGCGAAAGGTGTTAAAGAGCCCGACAGGTTGTTTATAACCCTCCATGAACAACCGATTAACCATTAATCCTCTGTTAGCACTGCTCTTTATGAGCAAGGACTCCCTGCAGCAGGGGAGCCCGCCAGGGCTGCAGGAGAGGCACTTGGGCAAGAAACCCTGAAGCACACAGAAACCCATTGGCCTTGTTGGGCCTGCCCTCTCCCACCACCCAGTGAGGGCTCGATGGCCATGGGCCATTTTGAGGCCAGACTACAGGTAATCAGGGGGAGTTAAAAAAAAAAAGAGCATGCAACCCCAGTGGTCAGATGTTCGTCACGTAGCTCCCAGTCAGGGCTGGAGATGGACCATGTTGAGGGGAGGAACTGACAGCAGGGCCCTGCTCTAAGGGGATTTCCTGGTGAAATCCCTTTTCAGATGCCCATGCTCCTGACCCTGAGCTTCCCAGCATCACCACTCCTCCATGAACACCACACTTGTGCTCACCCAGCTCATCTCCTGCAGCTGGTCCTGGCCTGGCACAGTGTGGAGACCTACACAGCCTCTCTCCACCAGCTGCCTAACAGGGATGCTCTCGGCAGGCCTCAACACATTTTTAAGAATAAGGAGTCACTTATTAGATGTATTATAGAAAAAGCTCCCTCTGCCCCATTCTGGGCTCCAGGGAAGCAGCACGCAGCTGAGCTCCTTTCTGCATATGGGGCCAGGGTTGAGTGAGCTGCTGGGCAGGACTGCAGCTGGGAAACGCAGCAAGGGCTTCACATGGAGGGTGAGAAGCCACCCTCCAGACACTGCTCCCTGTTGTCTTGCAAATGCTCATGCCTCCCAAAACCAGCCAAAGCCTCTTGGAACAAGTTTCAGGAGTTGGAGAAAGCAAGGGTTTTTTTATAAGCATCCGGATAAGTCCTGGCCAAGAAGGGGAGGTCAGCACAGAGCTCACTCTACCTATACTGACATCACAGCATCCCTTTTCCAAGTGCTGGAAGGGATGCCAAAACACATCGAAACAAAATACAGCTCTTACGCAGACAGCTTTACCCGAGCATTGGACCAGGAGGTGCCCCAGCAGGAACACGCAATGTGGCTGCTCAGCATTGGCAGCACCAGTCTCTCTCCCTCCTGTCTGCAGGCTATTCTGCCCCTGCCCCTTTGGGTTTTTAACTGTATAAATTAGAGTTATTTGCCAGATATCCAGCTTCACTGCTGCCAGCAACAGCTGTTTCCTCTCAACCAGTCCCACCAAGAGACTACAAAAGAAAAGACCAAACCCTCCTTCCTCAGAAGTTGGACCATTCCCATCCTCAATGTTCCCAAGGCAAAGTATCTCCCAGGCTATCACCACACAGCAGTGCCTGTGCCAAGCGTGCCTGGCTCCATAGCCAACTATTCCCATACCCCAGCTGGAAACACAGCCCATGCTGGAAACTGATTTCAAGTTTACTTTCATAAAGTTGCATACACAGCTCTGATGCCTTGATTCAAGGGGGCAGTGTGAACACAAACCAACTATAAGAGATGTGTACAACAGTCCTGAAGGTAAAAAGTTGCATTTGCACATGAAAAAAAGAACAGGGGGATACAAAACTAGCACCTACAAAAAGCAGGCCTTCCATGAGAAGAATTGAGCATGAATGCAACAGCTACAGCACAGCAAGAAGCAGCTGCCCTGCGCAGGCGAGGGACGATGCCACTCGAAGCTCTCCCCACACAAAGAGCATCAGAGCTGCTCCCTTTGCTTTCACACGCTACATAGGCTGCTCGGAGATGAGCTGTATGACCAGCAAAGGGATTGTTCTCTCCACTCATACATATATTTTCTTGAACTTTGTTTTCAAAGATTTGATTACCACCTCCATCCTGTGGCATCTCCCTCTGCTCCTATCAAGCCTCTCCCACCCCATCCCAGCTCAGTCAGAGTAAATATCAGGAAAGAAAAAAAAAAAAGATGGAAACCTCACCAGGTGGAAGTCAAAGAGGAAGAAGTTGTGCTCTGAAAATATTTTAAGGAATTTGCGGTCATTGTGGTGCCTTACTGCTTCTGCTGCTGAAGAGCTTGGATGTACTGGACGGTCATAGACCTGAGTTCAATATTGCACTCCATCCAGAAATTTTACACATGGGCTCCCGAGTAACTTAAGTGACTTGCAAGTCCCAGTCTTCTTAACCAGGAGGCTTTAGAAAATCCTAGCCCTAATCCTTCTGTGCTGTATTAGCCACCCTTCACTTCTGTATAAAGGGGATAATATCTTCCTGCCCCAGAGGAATATTGCTAACGCCATTTATCGAGCTGCTCAGATGCTGCAGTGATAAAAACCTTGTAAGAAGCTGAGCACAGAGCTCTGCAGGGAACTGCTCCCCAACCGCAGCTTCAGCAGTGCCTTTCCTTTGGAAAGGGGACCCCTCTGCCCCAGCAGCTACAGTGCTCATGGAAAGAAGAAAATTGCATCCAGAGATACCTACACATCTTGCTTAAGACCAGGAGCAGCAAGCTGGGGTCGCTGCTCTGCACCTCAGTCCCAAATACAGCACGGAGCAGACTGCACGGAGCAAAGCCATCAGCTCAGCCACGCCTGGACCAGAGGTGCAGTCTCCACGGGGCTCTGTGCTTTGCCACCATTTCCCTACATGACTTCAGATAAGTTACTCTATCTTTCAGAGCCTCAGTTTCCCCTCTTGAAAAATGAAACAGAAGCAAAAGGCACTTCACCTGCCTGCCCAGAGGGGTTACCAGCCTGGGTCCATCAGTGGTTTACAAAATGCTTGGAAACCATGACAGGGAAAGCGTGAGAAAAGCCCAAGACATGATGGTTGTTTTTATGATTAAGAAATTCAGGCTGAGTCACAGAGTCAAAGCTGTGTATTCCCAGAGGCAGGGAGCACACACCAGACACTCAAACTGGTTTCCAGAGAAGGGATTTTGGTGTTTGTTCCAGAGGGGACTGAACAACAGCACATGGCTAACAGGGACCCCGCATCTCAAGGTCCTCATTAGCACAGCTCCGGCCCCAGCAGGGCTGGAGGCAGCTGAAGGAGGCTTTAGGCCATCACTTGCAGGAGAGGTGGGATGCTCAGGAGATGTGCATCACATCCATGCACGTGACAGCTTCACAGACAAGCATTTCCAATCTCATACTCAAAATGACTTATTTAATCACACAGGTGCCTCCTGCAAAAAGAGGACATAAAACCTTCACTCGTCCTTGCAAAAAGAACACTGCCCATGGGGAACGGAGTTTTCCTTGCCCTTTAAATCACTCTTCTCCCTCGCTTTGCCCACACCCACTCATTCAGCAATATTTATTATCGCTACCGATTTCCTAATCTCCAGCACATGATGCAAGAACAGAACTCAGAACAATGTTACACATTAAAACCCAGCCACAAAACAGAGATGTGGGAAAGCTCTTCTCTGCACAATGAAGTGACTCGGAAAAGCAGGATCAGGGCAGCAGGCTCATCTCGCTGGGCAGGAGCGCTGGCAGCAGGCACAGCCCCAGACTGGCTGCCTAGGGAACGATGTCAGAGGTAAAAAATCCAAGTTGCTTTTCCCTATTTCTCCTGGGACTGTCTCAAATGAGTCACTGTCCCATGACAGAGGGCAGTGGCTGTGCAGGACTCCCCACTGGGAGCCTTCAAGGCAAGCTGGAGATGTCCATTCCTTCACAGAAAGGATTTTTACTGGTGAAAGAGTTAAGAGGATGCTGGGGCAGACAAAGGAGATCTCACCATGTACAGGTGGGAGCTGCTCTGCAGCAAACTCCATCTCAGACACTGTTGCTGCACTGTGGGACACTGAGGCAGTTGCACCCTCTATTCTTTTATAGCATTTGCTAGGTTTGGTCCAAATCCCAACCTGCCCTTTCCTCCAGCAAAGGTGAATCCCCCTGCAGCTGGTCCAGCCAAAGCTCCCTCTCAAGAGCAGAGAAAAGCCTGAAAGCAAAGCAAAGAAACCGCAGAAGAGCCAGTCAATAAAAGCCTTTAGAGCCTTGTTGCAGTTCCTGCAAAATGCAGTGAAGCTTTCAAAGGAAAAGCAAGTGTCAGAGTTCAGTGGCCAAAAGACACGACCACCACAAGCCCTGGAAGAAGCCAAGCATGGCAGATAAAGGAAAACAAAGCCTGAAGGACAGGGAGGGGGAGAGAGGGCGAGTGGGACAGACAA
Source organism: Phalacrocorax carbo (assembly GCF_963921805.1). NCBI lineage: Eukaryota > Metazoa > Chordata > Aves > Suliformes > Phalacrocoracidae > Phalacrocorax > Phalacrocorax carbo. Next base: position 8,118,912 of record NC_087528.1, read on the forward strand.
GGAGGGTAGGAGCTGCTTGAAGCAAGATCTACAGCCTGTTCCTGAAACTTCCCGCTTGTGTGCCAGGCACTCCCGAATACTAATCAGAACTGAAAAAAAAATCAAACAATTAGGAAGTAAAGTCTTTTGGCAGGGTTTCTCCTGGAGACGTCAGGCTGGTTTTGTTTATGAGCTAGAGGAAGTGGTAACCGCTCCTGTTTGTTCTTCTGAAGAAAAGAGAAAGCTCCAGTGTTTTAATTTCTCTGCTGAAAACCCTGGAGGTTTTGCCTTAAATGGATCAGAATGGCTGATCTAGATTCACCCTCAGCCTTTTGTTACAAGAAAATATTTTAGTCATTTTCTCCCTCCCCTTCTGCATGGGGAAAGAAAGGGGCAGTGGATACAAAGCAGGCATTTTTGTTCTCAGAAAATATCAATGAAAAGAGCATTCCAGAGGACAAGGGCGCAGCACAGCTCCCAGAGCACAGGAGATGTCCTTGCAGAGCAGCTGGGCAGATGCAACCCTGAGGAAGCATAAATATATAAGCTCAAAACCTCCTTTGAGTTATAAAGGCATGTGAGGCAACACATGGGAAGCGTAGATAAAGTTTTTAAACTATCTTTTTTGGCTCGCAGCTGATACATGCAAGGCTGGGAGGGAGTCAGGACAGTGGTATGGCACAAGGCTCGGGCCAGGGCTGTGCAGAGCAGTGGGGTGGGCACGCACACTCACACCTATTTCTTCAGGGTACAACTTGCAGCTCATTCAGTGCAAAGTCCCTGTATAAAAAGCTTTTTGTTTTAATGCAAGTCATGTCAGGAGGGCTTGAACTAGCACCTTGGCAAATTAAACCAGGTTTACCCTGGTTTATAACAGCAAGTGGAAGGCCCAAGGCATGCATGGAAGGAGTGTGGTGCAGCAGGCAGACCCATTTGCAGGGACAGGTCCCAGCGTGAGAAAAAACAGGTCCCAGAACAGACCGATACCTCAGCCTCACACCTTCCTCGCGCAGCACCCCAGAGGCGGAGGGGTGTGTTAGAGTCCTCAGCAGCGTGAGAACAAATCGTGAGCCTGTCCCCAAGGCACCGGCTGTCAGAGGCCTTAAAAGCATCTCTGCTGGGCAGTCAGCTCTCCCCGCAAAGGGAACAGCCAGCTAGGGAAAGCCAGAAGACCTCCTCTGGCTAGCAGGACAGATCGATAGGCAAACTGTGACACTTGAGGCAAAAAACTTTCTAAAAGCGCTGGGCTTTTAGGTGCAGAAACAAAACGCATTCACCATGGAAACCCGCCTCTGGGGCTGGTAGCACTGGTGGAATTTGCAATTGGCTCCAGCTATCAAGGAGGCAGCCTGGATAGTGAAAGCTTTCAACGTGAATGGTGCCGACCAAGTAGTCTGTAACTGCTCTGGAAGTGCTTTTCAAGGCAGCCAAACACACTGGTTTATCTAGCAATAATTCACCCGCCAGAGTGATGTGGAAGTGGAGCCAGACAGCACTCCCAACTTTTTTTTTCCCCGGGGGTGTCGGAGAAGGGAGGGGAAGGACGAAGGTTGAACCATCCCTGCATCAGCCACGCAGCTCCAGGAATGCTGTGTAGGTAGCCTGCTCAGAGCATGCTGGAGACAGGCGGGGACAGCAGATGCCTCTGCATCACACCCCTAAGGCAATCATCACCCTCTTGCTCTCCCAGTGTCCTCCTGCCCCGATTCCCAAGGCAATGCCACAGGTATGGCCAAGAGTTACATGCGAGGCGCCCTCAGGAGCAGCCCTGCCCTCAGCACCCGCATTTCCAGGTCATGCTCATGGATCAACAACTTTTTAAATATAGCTTAACAGTCTTGTTAAGTGCCAAGTGCTTTGGGCTAAACCCAGATCCACAGGTGTGTCACTGTTATAGCCCCAAATCTGCTCCCTCCACATCCTCATCCCTTACAGTCTTGACACCGTGGTCTCAGCATACTTGCTTTTGTACCTCCACAAGCATCCTGGGAGGTTATGAACTGCTGGTATCCCTAAAAGCTTGAATAAGTGAGGTACAGAGAGACACACAGCCCTGGAGCAGCCTTTTTGGGTGCCCACCATTAAGGATGCCCTCATAAGGGATTTAATTCAGGTCTCAGCACCAGCAAGTGCCCTCAGCAGCAGGTCAGCCACCTACCAAGCACACCCTGGGTGCTACCATGCCACATCCTCCACTCCAGCCAGCACAGGGATGTTCCTAACCCAGAATTACCTTCCCTCTCTCCTGCCCTCAAAAAAGCCATTCTCCATCTCTCTCTGCAGCCACGTCAAAAATAAACCAGACTCTAAGCACAGCTTTGCCAGTTACACCCTTGCGCCAGCCTTTGCAGAGATGCCACCCCGAGTGCACAGGCTGCGCTCAGTCCAGGCAACATTTTGGGGAGCAGGAGAGAGAATACAAACATCTCACTGCCTGCTTTGCAGGGATCCAGAATCACAGAATTGTGGCAGTGGGAAGGGCCCTCTGGAGCTCATCCCGTCCCACCCCCTGCGTGAGCAGGCACCCCCAGAGCAGGGGCACAGGGCCGTGTCCAGGCGGGGGGTGAATGTCTCCAGGGAAGGGACCCCACAGCCTCTCTGGGCAGCCTGTGCCCCTGCTCTGGCACCCGCACAGGGAAGGGGTTTGTCCTCATGTTCAGGGGGAACTTCCCGTGTTCCAGCTTGTGCCCGTTGCCCCTTGGCCTGGCGTTGGGCACCGCTGGAAAGAGTCCGGTCCCATCCCCCTGACACCCGCCCTTCAGATATTTATAAGCACTGATGAGATCCCCCCTCAGCCTTCTCTTCTCCAGGCTGAACAAGCCCAGGTGCCTCAGCCTTCCCTCAGAAGGGAGATGCTCCAGCCCCCCGATCATCTATGCAGCGCTCCGCTGGCCTTGCTCGAGCGGTTCCCTGCCTTTCCGAAAGCCTCCAGCCCGCGCTTCACCCCGCGGCAGCGGCGCCCACTCCCACGCCGCCCCCCCGCAGGGGGTCGGAACCCTCTGCCCCCGCAGAGCAGCCATTTCGCGCGGGCGGTGGGAAGGGGCCGGCGACCGAAGGCAGCGGCGGAGCCGAGGGCGGAGGCGGGCGGCGGGGCCGGGGTGCGGCGGAGCGCCGCTGCCATCCAGCGGCCGCGGGCCGGGCTCTGCCTCCCGGGGCGCCGGCGAGCGGCTAGCATCCGCCCCGCGCCTCTTTCCGTAGCAAGCGCCAATTTAAACCCCCCCCCACCTCCCTCCCACTTCAGCCGCCTGCTGATGGAGCACCCCTGCCCTGGTTAACCTCTGCTCTCCAGGAAGCTGGGCGCTCCTTGGCTTCCTCTGCGCTTTTTTTCCCCAGCTTGTTGCCCTCTCTGAGCTGAAAGAGGGCAGCATGTGGCATTTGCAGTGGGGATATGCATAGACACAGCGGCAGGAGGTTTGCATTCATTTCTTTTCCTCTCCCAATAATTTCCCACCTTCCAGTTTACATCCTGCTTGCTACCGAGAACAATAAGACCACCTCAGGCTCCCTCTGAAGTGGCAGCTTCAGGCCCTCAGTGTGTGCCTGCAGGTGGGATAAGCTTCTCCATGTGAGAAGCAGCCTGGCCATGGGCTCCCCATGTACAGCCAGAACAAGGACGCCCATGAGTTCCTGCAGATACATACAGGAGGGGCTGGGAAGCAAAAGAAGGATCAGGAGGGCTCCTGAGATGTTCTCCAGATGCTCAGGTGCGGCACAGAGGCTGCCCAGGCTGTGGTTGCAGTCTCCAGCCCCTTCCCAGGATTGGTGCCATTCACCACCTGCAGCTGGCAATGGCAGGAACAGCTCTTTGCTTGCTCACTTTCTGGAAAGCAAGCAACCATTTGGTAGCTGAAGCAAGCCTCCCAGGCAGTGCTCAAGGCTGCAAGAAGGAGATATGAAGAGGAAAGGAACACAGGGGGAATTTGTCTCAGCTGTGAAAGCACCAATAAGAACATGCTGGTCATGCTTTCTCCCAGACATATTTTTGAGCAGATGTTCACCTTAAAAATCCACTGGATAAAAAAGTAAATCTGTTCTGCCACTCCTTTGCATTGACCACCTTTGTGGTTTGTAAGCACAGCCTCCTACTCTCCTAAGCGCCTAGAAGGGACTTCCAGCCTAAACTTGCTAAGAACCCCTCAGATAAATATCCCCATCAGCAATCATTGCCTCCTCTTCTCTGCTGTCCTTCCAGTCCCTCCAGGGATCCACACCACAGCGTGCAGCGGACAGGGACCTTCCCTCCCCACGGGGGTGGGGGGGGAAGGTAACGACACAGACGGGTACACGCGCGAAATCTGGGGCTCTTTACCCGCAGGAGGGGCGCAGAATTTGGCTCTTCCCCGGCCCTCGAGCAGAGATGCTCTCCCGAGGTCCCCGCACCGCGGTCCCGGCCGCGGGGGAGGCGGCGCTGCCCGCCCCCTGCCGGCCCTGCCTGCGCCCTGCCTGCGCCCTGCCTGCCGCTGCCGGCAGGTGTCAGCGCGCACCCAGGAGCCAGGATCCTCCCGAGCCCCGGCGGAGATCCAGCATCCCCTTGCTGGAGGGGAGAGGGGTGGTACCCCGCTCCCGGGAGCGCAGAGTGTACCCCCACACCCCCCGAGTGGCTGAGGATGGGGGGCACCCACGGGAAACTGCCCGGCCGAGGTGGAGATGCATGCAGGGCAAGTGGCTGAGCGTGGTCAGTTAGTCCCTAAAGCTTTTTGGCAATCTGCACGTGGGTTTTCCCAGGCCCAAACCTCACCTGCCGCCCGGCAGCACTGGGCTTCCCTGGAGCACCCATCAGGCCAGTTGTACTGGACACCAGGGCCCCTGGCAGGGGACACTCCGCTCTGTGGTTGCCCAGGGACATTGCTCTCCGCTGAGAACATGCCTCTGACAAGGAATAGTTTACAGGCTGGAGTGCACGACAAGGGGTTGCTACTTGAGATCATACTAAAAAGCTTTTGCTGCCTGCAACAGAGGCAAGGATCTCTGCAGCTAGATTGCAGTTTATCCTTCCTGAAGGATCCAGGAAGAGGCACAGTACCGGAACAGGATTGTCTCAGTCACCCAGGCCTGCCCTGCCATGCAGCCACCATGAGCAGCCTCCCAGGAGGGCTGACATCTGCACCAGGGACGCAAGCAAGGTCCCCAGAGCAAGCAGGGCTCAATACATCACTTATTACAAATACGCAGATAGCAACCAAGCAGACAGTGAAGGCATCCTTTCACAGGGCATCTCTCAGAAGAGGCTGAAGATGCAAAAAATGAAGCCAAACTCCCAGTACCAGCCTGGCCACTTACCACAGAAGGTCATGCAGCAGAGCCAAGCAGGCCTGAGCTGTGTTGTGCTAGTTCAGGGTGGAAAGCCTCTGCCTTCCCTGAGCCCAAGGAGCTCAGCACTCGAGAATCTGCTGTACTACCAGCATGTGCGTGATCTCATCCCTCTTCCTCCCTGCATTTCAGAGGCAGGGGCAGGACAGGAAGCCAAGAAACTTGTGTTGCAAAGGGATGAAGTCAAATACTTGGTACATTCAGGTGCTCGAAGAAAAAAAAAAAAACACAGTTCCAAGGGTCTGGGAAGAGGCTGAGCCAGTCAGACGCTGACAAGGGAGGGAAATTAAAACATCCCAGCTCTGTTCAGATAGTTGCAAGTTTGCAGTTCAGAAGAACTGAAATCAAATGAGCTTCAGCCCCTTGGCTCTTCAGGTTTGCATTTGCCATCCCCATCCACCCTGAAGAGCACCCAGCTGGCAAAGCTGTCTCTCTGGGGAGGGCACACACCCCATCCTCCTGCATCTGCATTCAGGAAAAGGGAAGAACAGCTTTATAGCTCTTCTGTTTCCCTTTAACCATACTGGCACAGTCCAGTGCTGAGCTGCTGCAGAACATGTCCACAGCCATACTGCTCCCAAATGGGAGCTAGTGTAGACCCCACATTCCTGCCAGCCTGCAAACTTCTTGGACTGACTGATCACCAGCAAACATGAACAGATGAGTGAGCTCTAACCAAAAACAAAAGTGTACTTTAAAAAAAACCCAAGTCTTTCCCAGCAGCAGTTTTCCCTTTATTCACCACATTTCTCAGCCTCATTCTCCCAGATGTAAGTTCACTACAAAAAAAACCCAACACATAAGAGTCTGGGCAGGGTGAACTGCAGCACCTTTCCAAGTGAAAGGGTCAGTTCTGCTCCATGCCCCAAAAATCAAACTGGACCCACCCCAGTTCAGAGCAAAGGGCCCCAGCAGCTGTAAGCTTAGAGCCTGCGCAGGGAACAGGGACAGAAGGGGAATGCCCTCACCAGAACACGAGACTTGCGAAAGCCAGGTGTCACTAGCAGACCAGTCCCAGACAAAAGCCAAGTCCAGAGGTAAATGCAATGGTCCCATCAACAGGCAGCACAAAGGGCTGGTGAGAGCAAATCCCATCTTCACCAGCACAGGAGTCACCCAGGCAGAAATCCCCACATTTAATCCTCATTCTCCCAGGCCACACACCCTCATGCATCCACAGCTCCTTCTGCAAAGCCCCTTGGGCCCATCTCCCAGCATCACGCCCCAAGATGTCAGCGCTGGTACAAGTTCCCTCAAAATCCAAAGCCCTGGCATCATTTTCTGGCAATCCTCTGCCTTCCCCAGGAAAGTGGATTTTCCACTGCAAGGAGGCTTACACCACACTCCCCTCCAACGGGAGCCTTCCAGCTCATCCCCTGCGTCCGCTCAGGCACCGGGAGCCCTGCGGTACCCTCGAGACAAGCCACACATTGTTCCCAGTCAGCCTAACAAGCAGCAGGCTCCCCTGCACAGCCACCACCACTTGCTTCAACACACTTTGAAGTGTAGAAAGCCAGTGGGGTTCCCCCTTGCCAGGGAAAGATAGATAAACCTGCCTGGGGGCTGCCTTGCTTTAGCTCCTTTGTCCACTCAGCAATATAGCTCCAGGAAGAAAGCTCTTATTAGGGATTTCAGGCTCAAATGGTACTAAAAGGTTAGTGCTTTGATTAAAGCAGGATGGGAAAGCCACTTCAGCTTTCAGAAACAAGTCTATCCTATGCCCCTGGAGCAGCGGGTCACTAGATATGCCATTTTTAACTCAAATAGGGGAAAACATCATTTTCTAAGAAGCCGGTTGCAGGTTTAAAAAAAGAAGGAAGAAAAGTACATATTCTTGACTCACCTAAGACCAGCAGGATTTGTCCTACACGTGCATGTGGACTCCTTCCTCCTCCAGAGCCACGATGCTGAGTGTAAGTCACCCAGAGAAAGAGGGGACTGTAGTGTTGGGCTGTAACTGCTGCTTTTCCACATCTGCCAGTTGGGAGACTTCATGTAACGAAGGTAATTCCACCAGATTAGTAAAAACCACAGCACTGGCAGAATAACGCCAAAGTAGTAATCCACCAGATTTTGAGAGAAGCAGGTGTCTGCAGCCTTCTGGCCATGACATTCCCAGTTACAGACAGAAGGGTGCATCTGAAACCCACACCAGTCCACAAGGGCTTATGACTCCAGAGATCCCAGCAGAGAGAAACCATCCAGAGACAAATCCTCTTGGCTCAGGACTGTTTGCTTGGTGGAGGGGGAGAAGTCCCAAGCCTGCAGATGGTTAGACTCTCGTCTTCTTGCTTCTAGGTATGAGGACAGTCCAACAGTTATTGCCGCTGACAGCATCTGCCCCTTTCAGTAATGACAAGCTACCAAAACCTGTAGGGAAACAAGCATCAGGATGAGGGAACAGCAGTGACCCTCGGCCACTACAGCACAGCCAGAGTTGCCCTCAAATGCTCCTGCAGCCGACAGCAGACCTGGAGAACAAGGTGCATCTGAGCACATCCCATGTAGCACAGCTGCAAGGTATTCCCAAATTCAGCATTAAGAGGCCAGGACTGTGCCAAGATGAAGGATCACAAAGCAGGGTTTTTCTTGCTGCTGCTGAGCAGAGGTACTGGCCATGCTGGTGGGCACATCCTGGGGAGCAGGCAGCACTGGCCAATTCCTTGCTTAGATGTTACTGTCCCGGTTGTTTGGTCAGTACTGGTGACACTGGTTTCTGACATGCAAGACTACAGCTGAAATCCACCCACATAAAAAAGACAATGATTTCTTTGCAAGGCAGCATCGCTCCTCCTCGCAGCAGCGGCAAACGCAGCCACAAGGCTCACAAAAACGCAACAATTTGCACCAACAGCAGCGCACCAGCTGCAAGGGTGTGCAGCATGGTCACCTCCCATGGCAAAGTACCCCGCAGCAGGGCAAGGAGCTGAATGCCCCTCCTGCAAGAGTTCCCTGATGAAATCAGCACCTGCAGCAGAGCTCAGCTCTGCTGAGCCATTCCAAAGGTCTGGTCAGAGCTCAAAGGGTCTGCTGAAGACGTGGCCAAGCAGAGACTCCTGCTGTCCCTTACCTTTGGGGGACAACCTCTGATAGCCCAGGACAGAACCAACATGTTCATCCCTGCACCCCTCTCCAAAAGCAAACCCATAGAATTGACCAACACGCCAGAGTTAACTATGACCAGCTCTGCCTAGAAAGCAGCGGGTTTACGGGATGGCCAACGCTTGTTTGGAGGGATTTGATTTATTGCTCGTCCGCCAGGTCCACACACACTATCACGTGTGCATGCACACACAATTTTATTAGAGATACATTAGTACGCGCACTACCCTGCTTCGTTAGGGCGCTGCTGCTCTCCAGCACAAAGTCCGTATTTGTTTCCCTGCAGGGGTGGAAATAAAGGGGGTTTTGTATTTTCTTCCTCTTCTCTTTGCAGGCTGGAGTGAGTTTATTTGACACTCCAGCACTCTTTGTGAGCTGAGTGCCCGAGGATAAATGCTACCCTTAAGAGTTACTTGGCGTTAGACAGAGGGACCCTCTTCAGAGGAGAATGGGGGCTTGTTGGGATGGGGTGGGAGGGGGCGCGGGGACGGGGCCTCCGAAGAGCGCCTATGCAGCCCTCATAGAAGGGTCTCTGTCCTGGGCTCACAATAGAGTGAATTCTTAAAGATACCAGGAGCTGAAAGGAAGGAAGGAACTTTCCTCCTTTTAAAAAGGATTTTCAGGAACAATTGAAGAAGCTATAAAAAGGGGATCATTATTTCCCATCCAGTCTGCTGGGCTGGGAAACCCCCTCTCCCCCTCCCAAGGCCTCGGCTGGGAAGATTTGACATATACCATTCGGACGAACATAAGAGGTAGGACAAATGGTCACCATCCAGTTTCCCTTTGCCGAGGGAGCTGCCCAGACCATGCGAGCAGGAGATGCCCTCCTCCCTCCCACAGACAGGTACCAGCTACATGAGCCACCTTCTCCTCCCCAGGTCCAGCTGCTCTGCTGCCTCCAGGTTCTCCGGCCTCAGAAGCAATAAGCTGCAGAGAAGGGAATCTCCCAGGAAAAACGTTTGGCTCAAATGTCCACTGATGGCCCAGGTGGAGCAGGGTGCCACCATCCTGTCAGTGATACAGTACAGCTGTGTGTAACCCCGTGCCCACAGGTGCAAGCCCACACCATATCCATGCAGGGAGAGGATGGCACTTCCATGGCTAACGCACAGCCTGCCCACCACTCTCAGGGACAGAGAGACACCTGCCAGCCAGCTCCTGGTGAGCAGCTCTTCCTCCCTAACTGCGATGGAAAGCTTTCTGCTGACACGCTCAGTCTTACACGGCCCAGAAAGAAGAGCTAAAGCCACAGAAGATTGGCTGGTGAACTTCAGCTCCAGCTTAGCACCACAGCACTTCCAGAGTGACCAATATCAGCCCTTGCTACCCTTGCATCCACTGGTGACCGAGTTCCCTCCAAAGCACAGCCAAGCAGGACACTCATGTTACATGCACACACACATCCCCCCCCAAGGGCTGCATCGCAGCACTTCTGGCATCTCACACAGCAGCAGCCACAGCCCAGATGCTGGCATTCTCCCACCCCCAAACTGACCCCTGCTCCTCACATTGTCACCCCAGAGGTGTGCAGGCACCTCACCAGGACCTCACTCCGCCGGGCTCCCTCATTTCCTCCTCACCCCCAAGTTGCTGAGGGGATGCTGGAACCACATGCGCAAAATCAAGTCCATAGCAGAGCTCCTGCTGGCCATGAAGAAAGCTGCTAGAGCTCACGCACAACCCATTCCCAGCAGACAAGGGGACCTGTTCTCCACAGTCTTGGAAGCGTAGGGAAGCTCCTGACAGCTTTAATTCCTAGAGTTTACTTCCAAGTTCATTGCATCAGAGATAGGCGTTTGGCCATCCAGCTACAGAATGAGTCCAACTGCCTCTTGGTGTCACTGGCACCCCAGGTCCCAGACACTGGCAGCGGGTTCCTGTCCCTCCAGCAGTGGTACAGCCTACCTGGACATGTGCCAGTCCTAGTGCTAAGCTTATCTGCAGAGAACAAAGATGGGCAGAAGAGAATGCCACCTGACAAAGAAACACCACGATCATTCAACCTACAAATCCTAAAGAGACTTTCTCTACACGTTCTGGCTGCCCACACACCAGAAATGTGCTTTTTCGTACCAACTTAGGAAAAAACTTCCAAAATTCAGAAGACACTCCTGAAACACGTGGGCCCAAAAGGGCAGTTTAAAGGACCATCAGCAGGAGCTGAAGCAAACTTGAATGACAGCAGCAAAGCTGGAGATGATATGACACCGATGCCCCAAAGCACCCTGCCTCCACCTGACCCAGTACAGGACACGTTCAAACAGTCCACAGTAGCACTTCAAGGCCGGTCTAAAGCTCCTGTATAGTACCGTGCAAAAACCTTTTGGCCCTTGTGACCAAATCACATTTCTTGAGGTTCAAGGTTGTCTTCGGCTGAGCTTTACTTAGAACAGAGCCATCACTGTTCATTTCCTCCTCTGTGAGGCCACAGAAGGCTTTGCTGAAGCCATACCAGACAGATGACAGCTCTGATCCCCTCCCAGGGAAAAAAGGCAAGAATAAAACCACAAAGGAAGAAGCTTTATAAAGACCTTGACTAGATAACATTTACTCCTGATGTGAAACCCCTTCTGGGCCTTTTTTTTTTTTGCAGGAAAGCTGCAAAACCACCCAGGGATCAAACACATTTATTTAAAGGCTTAGGTTTTAGCCCTCAAAAAACATCTGTGGCTTGGCAGAAAGAGCCAGCCAATTGAAGGAAAAAAGTGTTACCTTCTTGGGCATGGGTGCAGCACAACCTGGGGCCAAGGTCCTCACACCTCATCACCTCTGTTTGGGAGAAGACACACCTACATATGAACTAGAAGTGAGAACAGCCTCCCTGACCACACTCATTCCGGTTTTCCTCTTGGGTGCTGGTCCAGGAAAGCGCTGCCTGCAATTCAGATGCTGCCACAGGGGGGAAAAGCCCGAAAGTTAGAAAGGGGGAAACCTTGAAGCTCTGAAACTAGGCTGCAGAGAAGGACTTGAAGCCACACTGAACATGGGCTCTGTCTCCAGGGTCTAATAAGGCAATGCACTGTAAACCCTAATCCTGTGTTAAGAGCTTTCATCAAAAAGGAACAGTATTTATTAGGGAGTTATAGGAGGTAATAAAAGTGTTTTCATGCAGTGTTTATACTAACACGGGGACTTCATGCTAGCATTCACCCCTTCATTTTTGTTTTAAATACATCTTTCTGATGAAATAAGCCATTCTGAACAAGGCCGCCCTTTGTAATGCAGTTATAACTTTCTGGCCAGCCTTGGCAACTGGCAAAACAGTGTGCTTTTCTTGCCCTCTCTTTTGTTGCTTTACTTTTCTGTTCAAAGTTCAAACAAACAAAAAACCCCCCAGCAAGCTGCATTGTGCTCCTGGCATTATCCCCCCATTGTCTGGGGCTCAGAGAGCCAGAGGGAGGGGGAGCGGGTGTGGCCCAAGACATTTGATCTCCTAAAATTTAAGACACTGATTATTTCTTATACAGAAGAACCCCCAGATAGAAGAGCTTGCGTCCAAAACAGTCTAGGTCTGAGCCAGTTTCTACTAAAAAACACCCACCACTAAGGAGAACTGATGCTACTCTAGCAAATATATTTAAAACCAAGCACAAGAGGAATGCACACCAAAATCCAGCCCTCAGAGCTGGGTCAGAGCTTGGGCCTTCCAGATTTCACAGCTGTGCCTTGCTGCAGACAGAAGCTTTTGCTTCAGAAAGTCAGGTCCCAGCCCCAGGGGATAACATCCCTTAAGTCCTCCCTGCTCTGCACCCTGCAACACACTGAGCCCTGAGTCAGGCAAGTGTAGACGAGATGGCACCCAAGACGTAGTTTAATTTCTAGCTGGTCCTCAAACAGTTCATGCCCACTGCAAGTGACCAGTTTTCCTGGTCTGTGTTAGGGCATCCCTCCTCTTCCAGCCCAGAAGTGGCGAATCCACCTTCCCCAGGTCACAGCTCCAGCACAGCCATGGCAGAGGGCCCTGCCAGGGTTCTTTGCCAGGAGGAGCAGCCCAGGAGCAGCCTCAATTCAGTGTGTCTGAACTGGGTCCTGATAAAGTCCAATAGATTTCGTGTTGAGACCATTTGGGTTATTTCCCCCATGGCCCTTACAGTCCTGTCACTGCAGGCAGGAGGATTCATTCTGGACTCCACTGGCACTGATTTACTGGCTTAGTGGAGGCAGTTGGGCAGGGACACACACCCCTGCTCCCACTCTGTTGGGCAGGAGAAGCAGCTGCCATACCAGCATCTCCAGCCACTGAAATCAAATCCACCAGAGCACAGCACCCAAGCCCTGCAGAGAAACCGGCAGGTGACTGCTGCCTGTGGCAGCCAGCTACTCACCCCGCAGCTTCAGGCTTCCCCACGCTCCACAGCCACGCAGCGGTTTTCTGCCGTACAAATGGAAATCAAACTCCTACAGCCCTCCCACCCCGCAGCTGGGGAGACACCACAAAGGGAAAACTTCTGGCCATAAGAGCGAGTTTACTTCCTCCTGCCAGTGCAAGAAATGGCTTGTGTTTCTTTTCTTATGTGTCATGCTTGCAAGGCACCTTCGTGCTTCAGTTACAGACCCTCTTCCCATCAGAAAGCTTTACATCCCCACTGTCAGAGGGGCTGCAGCAAGCAACCCCACCACACCAAATGAAGCCTGAGGGGTGCCACATCTCAGATTGGCTTTTGCTTGAGACACCTGTGCATGGAAAGCAACTGGTAAACAAGCAGCTTTATAGAAAGCACAAGTCCAAGCAGCTCTGGCTCTTTTTGCAGCAAAGCCTTTGAGAAAGGAGAGCACAAAAATATTATAGCACCCTTCTGCCCCATGATGTCTCCCTGTCAGGGGGCTCAAACTCACCACACATGTTTGGTCCCACACCAGTGGGAAGGATTGAGATTAATTGGGAAGATTTTTCCATCCATCCCTAATTTACAGGGAAATGAGAAAGCTGAAAATATCACCTGCCTGACAGTAAAGAAGAAAAGCATCCTTGCTTACACCACTCCAGCCTCCCAAGCTGGAATCTCCCCTTCACAGTGCCAGGCAAACCAAGATGCAGCTTCTTCCCAAGGCCTGAGTCACCACACAGCAGCCATCTCCCCCCACTTTCATCCCACCAGCTGTGACTGTGATTATAAAAAGATGTCTCAATTAGCAAGAGAGCTGAGCAATTCCTCTAGTCTCAAAACCCTTCAGAGGAAACACATTCCAAGCCAGCAGAGAGCAACACTAACAATGTCTGGGCAATAAAAGCTTCTCTTGTTTATATCAAAGTAACCTCAAACATCCTTTCCCCAAACAAGCATCCCTCGCCCTCCATACGGCTCAGTGGGCTCACACGCTGGAAGGCTGGTGTTGTCCTCAACATGCTGGGTCCCTCGGAGCAGACAGCACTAATTTTCATGTGTGTTATTGGTTGCAGGTCTAGACTGGTGTGGTCTTTTTGTTGTAGCGAGCAAAATAAGGGAGTCATTCATATTTTTCCAGAATTCACACAAAAGTGCTCTTGTGCATCACAGATACCTTGCATCAGCAACCCCGATCAAGTGTTCCTCACTGCCAGGCTCATGCCAGACAGCACTGAAGGCCGGGGAGACCCCTCAGGCCGCCAGCGGGGCAGGGGAAGGGGCTCCAGAGGGGCTGCCAGCTCCCAGGGCCATACCTCACCCCTCACCTCGGCCGGGCACCTGCCCAGGGCACACAGAGCTGCTCCAAGCCTTGCAAACAAGGTTTTCCCACGGGAAGAGAAGGGAAAGGTCATGTCATGTATGTTGTGTGCCCCCCCCTCCCCCCCCCAAAAAAATAAAAAAGAAAAATATCGGAGAAAAATAACATCCACACGGTTTTTCTTAGAGACATCTTAGAGATCCTTTCCTCTCCCCGCTAGCCAGGACCGGGTGCTCACCGCCACCCCATGCCGGGACCCCCTGGCGCACCCGCAACCCGCCCGGGTGCCGCACCGAGTAACGGGACCGGGAAGGGCCGCGGCAGGAGCAAGTGCACAGGGCAGGGGGGCCCAGTGCGGGGTCCCGCAGCCCCCCCGAGCGGGGGGGGGCTGACCCCCGCACCCCTTTCTCCCCCCCCCGGGCCGAGCAGGGCACCTACCTCCGCTGCGGCGCCGCCTCCGAGCCGCTTCCCCCCCGCATCCCCAGCGCCGAAACGCTCCCGGATCCCCCGGCGCGGGGAGCGGCATCCTCATCCTCAGTATCCACATCCCGCTCCGGGGCTCCGGGCACAGCCGCGCCGCCGCCCCCCCCCGGGGCGGAGGAGCCCCCGGCAGGCGGCTGCCGGCGGGGACGGCCCCGGGGCGCGCAGGGAACCGGCACCGCCGCGGCCAGGGATGCTCCGACTGCGGCGGCCGGGCCATTCCCGCCTTATATAGCCCCGCTCCGGCGGGCGGGCGGGCGGCGCGGCTTCACGGGACTTGTAGTTCCTCCCCCCCGGGCCGGGAGCCGCCTCCATCCGTCCCTCTGTCCCTCCCTCCGTCTGTCCGGCCCGGCCCGCCGCGGGGAGGGAACGGCGCAGGCGGTGGGGGAGGCCCCGGGGCGGCGGCAGGGTGCGGGTCGGGTTTGCTCCTCACCGGGTCCCCGGTGGGGGGAAAAGCCGGTGGTTTCGCCTGGAAGAACCCCACAGTTCACGGGACTGCTGGAGTCGCATCCCGCCGTGGCGCGGCAAAGCCAGCCCGACGCCAGCCCGGCCGAGTGCAGAATCCATCCCATAAACTGCTGGGTAAATGAGTAACCCCACCAAATACTGAGCATGAAGACCGATTACTTCAATTGTCCCATGTATTGCTTATTGTTCAGTTTAATTATTGTCCCAATTATTAATTTAACTTAATTATTAACCCATCTGTGGAATGAATGAGCAATTAACTGTGCTGTTGACTTAGGGGCTAATTTCAGGCCCATTCTTGCAGGCACGCTCAGGCCAGGCAAAGTCACCTGTACGTCCTCATGGGACAGGGCCTCGTCCCACACGTTCCCCTGCTGCTCCGTGAACCCCACGTGCTTCTGACTCTGTCCAGGGGGTTGTACGGGGAAACCCCCTAAAGGGGACACCAGGGACAAGGCAGGTGGCAACAGTGGGGCCAACACCACCGTGCCTGGTGCCCTCTCCAGGCACAGTCCCTCTGCGAGAGGGATAACTAAATTTTGGGCAGGGGAGAGGGGTTGAGGGTGCAGAAGGTCCTGACCAGGCGGGATGATCCTGCACGCCCCTTGTCCACCTGGCCGCTGGGCTCAGCTCCAGGTGAGCGTGTCCCACCCCATCGGCTGCGCAGGAGCAGGGACCCAGATCCAGCATCTTCCCACCTGCGCTGGCTGGGGATTTACCCTCTCGCCCTCAGGAGAGCTGCCGAAGTGAAACCGCGGAAGTTTTCTAGGACAAGTGAGCAAGAGGAGCTGGGGTAGAAAGAGGGAGAGCAAAAGGGAAGGGAAAAAAGCCCTCCTGGCAGGTTTTCAGGGCCCAAAGTCGCGGTGGAAATGCTTCCCTTCCCTTAATTGCTTCGAGACCAGATGAATTTCTTGAAGGAACCGCAACTGAAACGCTGCACAAATCACATTGTTGTGCTTGTGTTGGCTGCCTTCTTAAGGAGGTAAAAGGTCATAGTTTATGGTATATTAAAAAGAAAAAAAAATCTTGTAGCGCTGTGGAGGAAGGGGTTGTGTTGCTTTTTCATACCCGCGTTCTGGAGATTAAAACCTGTTTGGCAAGCACCAGAGCGCGACTCGCAGCGAAGAGCAGGGCTGAGAAAATGCACTGATGCGGGGCTTTATGTGTCCCCCCCAAGCCACCCCGTCGCATCCCCATCCCTCGGCTGGCAAGGCGATGCCCACGTGAGGAGCGGGGCTCCGGGCGCTGCTCCCGTGGGGTTTGCTGGCCCACGGGGGCTGCCCGTGTCAGCCCGGCGCTGCGCCTCTGCAAGTCTCTGCAGCTTCAGGGCGCTAGAGCGTGCAGCGCTGTCTGTCTGACGGTCCTTCACTGGTGCGAAGTGGCAGGAAAGTCCTGATTCCAGCCTCCGCTGATTTTATTCAAGCACAGAAACGTGGCTGCTCCTTTTTCTCCCTTTTCTCACCGGTCAGTAAAATGATGGAGGTTATTTTCCTCCCGCTGGCTGTGTGTGAGCAGACGCTTGCTGCTCTGCCTCTGAGTCACCAGTGTAGAAGTGCTGCTTGCTCCTCTCGCCTCCCCTCCGGACCGCCACTTGGCTCCAGCTTCCCTTTGCTTTTAGGAATCCCTCACCCGTAAGAGGTTGCATCTTCCCAAATGTGGCAGGACTTGAACCAGCAAATGAGAAAAACGGGCAGGCCGCCTGCCCTAGGCACCAGGTGAGAAACCTCAGGAGCAGCTAACGAGCATGGAAAATAATAGCAATAGCATCAGCACCAAAAATGACAGATGCTAATTTGGTATTTATAGCAGAGAGGAAGGTGCTGGACATGCCGAGGCCCGGTGTGCTGTCCCTCACCTGTCTCAGCCCCCCGAAAGCAGCTCAGACCATAAACCCAGGACTGGGTTGCAGACGGACAGACAGAGGGATGCAGAACTGGCCCAGCCGCTCAGCAGCAAAGACCCATCATGCTGGGCGGGACGGGAGCACCTGGCCTTGTGATGCTCACGGGCAGGATGAGCCCCAAAGCTCGCTGGAGTCAATGGAAAGGCTCTTGCTGACCCAAAAAGACCTGAACTGGGTCTCCAAAGGGCTCCTATCAGCTGGGCACAGGCTGGAAGCACAGAGCTGTGTGGTTGGATGGCCTGGGATTTCAGAAGACAAATTACTATTTTTATAACTTAAGAAGCTTTGCCCCCTTTTCTAGAAGCATTTCTTTCAGAGCCACGTGCCCGCAGGACACAGTGATGTTAGATGTTGTCCCCCGAAGCGACTCGCAGCGCTGTAGGGCTGTGCCATGGCTCTGTGGGCTTTTGTGGCCACGCCTGACCAGTGTAAAGGACCGTGCAAAGCACCTGAGCGCCAGTGACATACCTCTGCCCTGCACAGAGACCCCCCAGCCAGCCTCGGAGCACAGTCTGAGGAAGGAATTGAAATGGAAAGGTGAGCTACTCATTCATAGAGGAGCTTGGCATTGATTTATGGGATGCTCTCAGCCCTGGTTTTGCAAGAATATGACGTGATGGTAAAAAGTTTTGGAAGATGCTGAACTCTGCCTTGTCGGTGCCAGGTGAGGCAGCAGGCGAGCAGGCGCGGGGCAGGCGGCCGTGCACACCCGAGCACGGCCTTGCATGACTACAGCCGGCTGGAAACACAAAGACATTGTTTTTAAGTGATAGCGGCCCCCCCTTTCCCCGGCTCCTTGGGAGAGGACAGCATTCCTGTGTCGCATTCCTCAGCCACTGCTGAGATGGGGAGGGGAGACCTGAGCCAGAGGAAGAAAGCACGTTTTAATTAGGAAAGTGGCCCGTCTACTCATGTGATGGTGGTGGGTGGTGCGGGCAGGGAGGGAGAGCAGAATTGCCCATAAAACAAGATAAAGTGCATGCGGATCAGGTAATAAGGATAATTACACAAGAGCCTGTGGATGTAAGAATGTCAACCAGATGTTTCCAAGTTGCGGAAAATCAGCGGTTTCCCAACAGATCCGCTTAGAGCAGCTGAAAGCATCCTTTATCCTGCAACGGCAGGGACTCAGGGCACTCCTTGGCGAGGAGGACGGGGTGGTTTGGTCCAAGGGCTGCTGACCACAGGGCAAAACTGCCTGCGGCCGCTGGCCACGCTGCCTCTGAGTTGCTTTGTGAAAGCTTTTAAGCAGAGGAAATCCTCAGCGCAACAGCAAATGGAAAGGGAAGAGGGCTTTGCTGGAGAGGCAAGTTCAGCTCCTTGCTCTGGGGCTGGCTTTGGGGTGAGGTCTCTGTGCCACAGCTACGCTGCCGAATGGGGCTGAAATACCACCGGGAGGATGGGCGCGCACTGATTCTTCTCCAACTGAAAATACCCTCAGGATACTGAATTGCCGATGGTCAGTATATGGCAGGGAGAAAGAACTGGGCTGCTGACGCCTGCAGACGAACAGGGAAAGCATCACGAGGCGACTGGAGCCCGTCTGCCCTAACCCGCAGCTGCACCAGCCTTTCCTGGGCCGGTGGAGCCCAAAAAACTGCTTATTCTTGTAAAAGTTTTGTTAGTACAAACACCTTCTCAGTAGCATGGTTGGGTTCACAGCCCGAGGTCGTGTTACTTTTACCACTTCAGTTTGTGAATGGCGCATCTATAAAGTTCACCATGGACTTTGCTGTTGATTTTTTTTTTTTTTTAAAAAAGAGCATTTAGTGGTGGGCACCGATATCGGCAAAATAGGAGAGATTTGGGAAGGGGGAGCTGGGAATGAGTTCCTACAGACAGCTGTTCCCAGGGCCTGGGCAGCACGGTAACCTGTGAGAGTCCTCTGACCTTCAAATACCCTCCCCAAACCAGTTAAATATATATAAATATATTGAAATACGGAAACAAAAAGCTTTTTATTTCATGCACTAAGAGTGCCAAGTGTCTGCAAGAGCCAATAAAGAACTGTTGCTCCAGGGAACGGGGAGCTGCATTTCAGGTAAAACACAAACAACCTGAATCTTTACCCAAAATTTGAACCAATCCCAAAGTTAAAAAAAAAAAAAAAAAAAAAGAAAGAAAGAAAAAAGAAAACCTTGAGGTTTTGTAAAAGAGGAGGAAAAGTGTGGTTACATGTTTTCTCTCCAGTGCTGGATCGCAGCCTGGACCACAAGCGCGCGCTGGTGGGTCCCTGGGAAGGACGGGCTGCGCCCGCACAGGCACAGCCCCGCACGCTCCCGCTGCCTTTTCGGGCTGCGAGAGCGGTGCGAAAACCTCCTCGGAGGGAGCTGGAGCAAAGCTGTCCCTGAAAGCAGCCGAGGGGCCACTGGGAGCAACGAGGGAAGGACAGCTACACCTCGGGAAACACTCCTTTTCCCTCTGCCGCTGATGGCGTGAGCGTGCGTTGCTCGCGGGATGAGGTCTGCAAGGTGCAAAGCCCCGCTGAGCGCTGCGGGGGCCACGGCGCATGGCAGGGGTCTGCCCCAACAAGTGTAGAGCAGGAACGTGTGGACGATCTCGCCACCACCACTGGTCCTGGTACGTAAGAGGTGCTGCAGCGGCTGGGTGATGGGGGCTTGGAGCGCTCGCGCCACATGACAGGCAGGAGATGCAGGGCCAGGCTGCCCCGTCTGCGCCCCCCGGCATGCTGTGTGGGGCACGCGGATGCCCAGGACCCCAGAGCAAGAGTGAGAGCACGGTGCTGAGCTGCAAGGCGACAATGTCCCAGTGTGGGGACTGGGAGCAGGGGCTGTGACCTGGGCCACATGGGGACATTGGCTGGTCGGTGTGATGCTCCCTAGCACAGAGCAAGCCCTGCAAGCATACAACAGGCCCTGCAAGGGGCACAGCTGGCCACAAGAAATCCAAAGGTTGACATGAACCAAAGAATTATGGAGCCACAGAGAGAGGGAGAGACATTTCAAGACAACCAGGAGCAATTCGGTACCCCGCTCCAGCGGCTTTCTGCCTGCTCACAACGTCCCATCCACCCTCCACAAGCTTCCCGGCACGCTAGGAAGGAAAAAGCCTTTGCAAGTATGAGAAAAGGCACAGCCATCACCTGTTTGCATAGTGACAAAAGCAAAGCAAGGAAAAGAGGCTTAAATATCATTGCCAAGGTCACGCAGGAGATCTGGGACACAGGACACGCTCGCCCAGTCTGCTCTCCTCCACGGCACGTGGGCCTCCATCTCCTACCTGGCCTGTCAGCCAGGCATCCTGACCAAACAGCCTTTAACCCAGATGGCAAAGATCTGGTAAAACCCCGCAAATGTCTCTGTCTAACAAAAGCAAAGGAAGGGAACAGGTAACATTATGAACCGTAAGAGCAAAATCTGCTCTACACTGGGACAAAGAAAACCCACACTCCTGTGGCGCCAGCCCCACGCCAGTGTACGTATAGGCTGTGCGTTTTATACTTAAGTTACTTAAAAAGAACTTTAAAGCTGAAACACTGTTAAAAAGTACATTGTGTGCTCCGTTGTGAAGGTAAATTCATTATTTAAATTTGAAAATGTGACTCATCTAACATCTATTATAGAAAAGAATAAAAAAACCGCACATACACACACAGGGTGAGATTTTCAAGGAGTCCAGTGATTTAGTGTCTCTTTCTTTCTCTCCCCACACTTCTTGCCTCCTGCACAAGGATCTATTGAGAAGCTGCAGAACAAACGTTCCCTTATGCAGCTCCAAAAAAGTCTCCGTCAGTTTGTCTGAGACAGCTGCCTCCAAGCACACTATGGTTACTCATTAACCGGGTCTCCCAGGGCAGGGGAAGAAGAAGTAAACTTAATAGACCCTAAACCAGAGGCAACAAAAATAAAATAAATACATCAGGTGTCCTGGAAAATAAAGTGGGGAAAACAGGTGGCACCGTGAGCACCTCCGAGGCAGAGGGTCCGGCCACAATGGGCAGCCCGCTACCGGAGCAGAAGGGGACAATGACATGGAGCGTAAATGTAGGGGGACAAAAGAGTAAGATTATTAAAGGGAGAGAGAAGAAAGGGACGGGACAGAGAGGCACTTGTGCTCCGTGGTGCTTTATATGCTCAGGGTGCTGGGGGAGGATTACTTCATCGTGGTGAAGTTGCCCGGCTCTGCTCCCCAATGGAGGGATTCATTCCCTTCCCCCTTGCACGTTTTGCATGAGAATGAGGGGCTGCTCTGGCTGGGGAGCACTTTCCAGTGGGTCAGTCGCCTCCTGAGGCCTCTCAGCTGCCAGGAGAGCCGGTCGCCCGCTCTGCTGTCCCGCTGCGAAGTGCCCCTTCTGGCAGGCGAGAAGGATGGGCAGCTCTCCTGCCTCCCCAGCACACGCATACGCTTGGGTTTCCACCTCCACCTCCGCAGAGTGATCGCTTGTTCTCACGCTGGATCTGAAAGATGAGATACCTCACCCGGCCAAAGGGTGGGTTGGAGTCTGCCCTCTCCACATGAGACGAGATGCCACCCTGGCCATCACCACCTCCTTTGCCTGCTCCCTCCACCATAACCCTCCGCAGAAAACACTTCCCCAGGGCACAGCGGGGGAAGGCTGGACCTTGCACCTTCATCTCTCACAGCCCCCAGCCACAGGTTTTGGGGGGGAGGGCAGCACGACTCCCCCTCCCAAAAAACATGCGCTGATGCGCATGGCAGCTCCATGGCAAGGCAGGGGGTCGCTGCCTGCTGGGAACCAGTGTGTCCCCGCACGCATGGGGACACTGGGCAGCATCGTCTGCCCTCTTCTGCCAAGGTGGGACATGCCGGCAGCAGCCCAGCCTGCCCAGCCCTCGGCCCACGGGAGCGGGGAACAGCTGGTGCCAGCCTGACATCTCCGCGAGATCCTGACAGAGAATAAAAATTATAGTTGCAATAAAATACTGAATATATCTGCAAACAACGGCAGTAAATCAGCCCTGCCTGCCATTCAGAGCCTTGGCGGCAGAGCCTCAGCCATCACCAGAATTAATTCTGTTTTCTATTTGCCCAACACGCTCTCCCCAGAGATAAGGGGGGGAAAGGGACCGTAATTATCTCCCTGCCTTTTGTCATGTGCTCTTTTTGAAACAATTAAGGGATTGCAGTCAAAGGAATGGGGTGGGGATGGAGCAGAGCCAGGCAACCGCTCTCCCGCAGGATGGCAGCCCTCAGGACTTTGCAGGATCCGTCCCGAACTGACAGCGGAGGCCTGGGGCCACCTTCCCGTGGAGGACCCCAGCACCTCCGGCACTGCGGCAGCGTGGCGATGGCAGTGACACGGAGACCCTTGGCACAGGTCTGCGCTCGCACCATGCAGAGCAGAGCCGCAGAGCCACAGAGCAGCCAGATGCCCAGGGCTGTGCCAGATCCCATGGGACAACCCAGACCTTCAGACTGCTGCCCCCAGGGCCACCAAAATCCCCGGTATGAGCCCTTGAGCTGTCCTCCCTGGAGCCCGTTGCAGCACATGCTGCTCTTGCTGAGGCAGCATCTCCCATCCCAGAGGTGCCCATTTCCCACAAGCAGGGGACACAGTTGGGAAGCAGATATTCCTACCTATAGCCCTACCTGTAGGCACCCTCTGACAAAGCCACCGGAGGGTGATCCGCTGCAGAGAGCCCCTGCAAAAGGATTTAGCAAAAGGCAGCAGCCCCTGCAGCTGCTCCTGCCAAGCACATCTCGGGCAAAGCCACACTGGCCCTGCTCCGCAGCCCCTGCACCCCAAACAAATGCAGCACGAACCATGACTCCACGTCACTTATGCTGCACCAGGTACTATCTGCTCTCCCAAGGGCTGGGATCTGCGGGCAGCTGCCTGTGAAAGGGAAGGCAAAGGCTGGAAGGCAGCCCTCTCGCCATCCAGGTCAGCTGGTGCTCCAGTGAAACAGGTACCTTATGATTAGGCTTTTTGTGAAATGTTAAACATCTGGAGCTCAGCGGTACAAGGCAGCCTTTGTGCAGCTGGTAAATTATCTGCAATAAAACAGCACTGGTTTCGGAGAGCTTCAAGGAGAGGGGGAGGGAAAGCAAAAGATGAGTGAGAAGCCACCCCTACGAGAGGAGGAACCTCAGACCTCTTCTCCGGTCTCACCAGTGTTTTCCACACTGTGTGGGGCGAGTGGGCAGCTCGCTGCCTTAACAGCAGCCCGAGACCCTGCAGAGACCCCTCTGTGTTCACTGCGTCTGAACCCTTTGCAAATGGGGTCTCTCAGCCCAGCCCAGCCCAGCCGTGCTCAAGCAGAGGCATGTGGTGCTAAGCAGCCCCACGGAGCTGGTCCTGGCTGTATTAAATAGTTGTGATTAAATACTTCTCTTTTGGCTCCGGAAAGGACATCGTCCCCTCCCAGCTGGCAGCTTTGCAGCAGAAGGTGGTATTTCCCACTGGTATTTTCAGATTTCTTGATTTGAGAAGCACTGCTCAAATAGTAATTGAAAGGGACCTGGAAGGTTGATGTCCTTAAGAAATGAATGCCCAGCCCGCGCTACATGGCCAGTGCTGAGCACATGGGGCCTGGGGAAGCTGGAAGCGGGGTGTCCCCACACCCGGCGAAGGCTCCTGCTCCCTCCCGTGGCTCCCAAGCATCCTGCTCCCGTGTGCCAAGGGAGAGTGCAATGCTCCACCTTATCAGCTTGTCATCTTGTGTGAGCACAGCGTGTGTCTAACCCTGGAAAAGAAGAGGTTGCTGAATTTGGGAATTTTGCATCTTTCCTTGGATGATGGGAAAGGAAAGGCAGCACCTTCTCCATTTCTTTCTGGTTGAGATACACCACGCTGGTGGTTTGGTGTGGAGGTGGATTCTCAGCTCGCCTTTGCACAAAGCAGATGGGAAAAATATTTGCACAAGGGAAAAAAATAATCCCTTTTGCTCACTGGCCTCTTCTGAGCCTCTGGAAGCAGCAAGAGCAAGGAGCAGGCTGAGAGGCAACGAAACACTGGGGGATTTGGAGCCACGGTCCATTTGAAGAAATGAAGCACACCTGGGAGGGCTGGGGGGGGTCTCACCCTCTGCCCCACCCCAGGGGACACGGACAGGACGGCACCTCGCTGGACCAGAGCATCACGTCAGGCGTCCCAGCCAGTGCTCCCGGTGCCAGTGTGGCCAAGTCCCCAAGCACCCTGTGAAGGCAAACGGGGCTGGAGCTGCTGCCGGGCTGGAGGAAAAATCCCCCAAAGTCTCTTTGTCTCCTTTCCACCCACCAGTGCTGCCTTTACACAGCAATTACGAAGGCCTCGGGGGCTTTCACACCCAGTCACCTGGGCCTCCTTGTTCTAAACAACTTAATTTGTTTAATGACTTGTGAGGCCCCGAGGCCCCCTTGTTGTCTGGATTTGTTTCCCTGGTCTCCCAAAGGATGTTCTCCCTGGCGCAGGCAGCCACCTCCCCAGACTGGAGGGCATTGGAGGGCTTTTGTGAAACCTGCACCAAGGCAAGTTTGAAGACATCTCCCCCAAATTCCCGGGGTCTCTGACCTCCAGGGACACTCCAGCAACTCCAGATTCAGGGAGAAGGACCTACAAACCCCCTTAGAAGGTTTGTCCGTCCATCGGCAGAGCCGAGCCAGTCAGTAGGGGTGGAGGCAGAGCAGCTCCAGGACAAAGTATGGCCTGGAAAGGAAGGGGGAAAGCAAAGCATGTTGTGAGATTCTGCTTCACACCCTAAGTCCCACCTCACGCCTGCCCCAGCTGCCAGCCGAGCTGGGAAAGAGCGGGTTGAAATACCAGGTCAAGAGAAACTGGGATCCTCCAGCCCTCGCTGTCATAACCTCGGGAACGAAAGGAAAATGGAAAGGGTGGGGAGTGCTGATGCTCTTTGCCTGTCCTGCGCGGAGCCGGGGGAGCAGCGCTGGGGCTCAGGGCTGGCAGAGGTGGGGTCCCGGCAGACTTGGGGTCCCAGAGGAGGTGGGGATCCCTGGGGGAAGCCCGGGGCGGTGGGGAGTCCCGCGCCCTGGCCGTTACCAGCACCTCCCTCCATTGTTTCCCAACCAGCGTTTTTCCCTATGACCTAATCTTCCCTTGGCTCTTGCTGGTAATTTTATGGCAGGGAAATTATTTTGCAGTAAAAGGAAAGCAGATCCAGGCCATTCTCTTCCCTCCTATTTTCGTACAGGTTTTGGGGCGGTGGTTTTGCTTTCTGCTTCAGGCACAGATGAGATGGGGAACAAGTGTGTGTCGGGTCTGTAATGCTTTTGTTGTTCCTTAAGAACACAACAAGGCAACGGCGAGAGAGAAATTTAAACAATTTCCCCATGCAAATCAGCTCTGGACACAAAAGGTTTTTAGTTATCAGCGTTTTGTAAGATTATATTAAAATAAACCTTCAGGCTCAGTTTCGTCCTCTAAAGAATACCCTTGTAGGATTATAAGGCATAGAAACATACCCCAGAAATCTCAACCAAGGACATACTCAGAGCCTAGAGAATATTTTCTCCCCATTCTTGCAGAAACAGCTGCCCTCCGCACTGTAGAAGTCTTAAAACAAGAAAAGAGGTACTAAGATCCGAGCTGTGCAGCAGGCAGAGCCCCGAGTGTGTAATTTTCCCTCTTTTCCCATTTGGAACAACATTCCAGATTGAAGAATTTGTAGCGGAGCCATTCCTGGACCGATGGCATTTCACCCTCATGTCAACCTTTCCCGCTTACACAACACATAGGAAACCGTGTGAAGGACGTCCCTCTGAGAGAGCAGAGAGGAACCTTTCCGCAGTCACCGCCCTTCTATCAGTCAGCTGAAATGAAGTTTTTTAAGGAAAGCAACCAGGAGAAAGGCAACCAGGAGATCATCCATGAGCTATAGTCCTGGCAACCCGGCATGGACCCGAGCGCGTAGCTTTTCAAGGGCTGGTTGGCCACGCAAGACTAAATACACATACTTAAGAGTGTGCCAATATTTAGCTAAAAATAGAGAGACTGGCTCTAAATCTCCCCTAGAAACTCAATGACCCCATAATATCTGCTCTAGGAAAAGGGCACCCTGTGCCATAATTTCTCTTCTTCCCTCCAGTCCCCCAGAACCAGCCTTGATCCTGAGGTTGGGGGGGTCCATGCTAGGGGTGAAGCAAGGCAGCGAGGCATGGCCAGGGCCAGCGTGATGGGTTTGGGGTGCCCGAGCAGGCTCCGAACAGGAAGATGATCCTACATTTGCTCTCAAGCTCGGAGCCAGGAGCCTGCGTGTGTGCGCACGAGAGAGAGCGTCTCAATTTTAATTGCAGCCTTGTTGCCAAGTACAACAAAGTCCGTGTACAAAGAATAGAAGTCATTTTGTCTTAAGGTTTGAATTGTTTCTTTCCTAAGGGGAGAGGAGGGAGGTGAAATCCATTCCTTTATAAGTGATGACTCAGGTGCTACAATCTACCCTGGGCGCGCATCTTGCAAGCCTGAGTAATGTTTTGTGCCGTGTTTTGTTTGACGGCATGGGCCCTAATAATGGGATTATTGTTCAGTTGCGTGCAAAGCCCTCGCTTGGGGTTTTTCTGTCCCCGCCCAGCCCTGCAAACCACAGCCGCCTTCGCCTTCCCCAGCACCCTGGTGCGGGCCGGTGAGCGCCCAGCACCCATGGAGGGCCCACCCGTCCATTCCTGCTCCCTGACTCACGGCACCGTGCATGGGGCGACGTGACCTGTGTCACGCTGGCATGGGGAAAGGGGTGTTTTCCCTGCCCCGGTTGCACAACCATAACCACGGCCCTTCACCACCCTCTCCCCAGCTGGGAGAGAGCAGAGCAGGGCAGCGGGAAGGAGCTGCTGGGGAGGGAAGGGCGGCAGCCGAGCAGGCGTCGTGCCGCGGTACCAACCTCCATGCTCACCACGTGCCGCCCCGGCACCCCAGGGAGCTGCCCGGCATCCCACGGAGGCAGGGAGTAACAAAGGGGGCAGCGCTCCCTCCTTGCACCGCAGCTCCAGGCGGGAGGGATCAGCCGCATCCCCAAAGGGAGAAGCCCAGCGCTTTGCATTACACACTCATAGCCCCAGATAATCCCCTCTCCAAAGCCCTAATCCCCCGGCAAACACGCGAACAGTGCCACACACCCGAGCTATCAGCAGCCTCTCCATCCACTACTTAGTCACAAGCACACAACCCGAAGACGCTTGTCCCGGGCAGCTCTCCTGGTTGCAGAGGAGTTTCCCCGTGGACTCCTCCACCGTCTTCTCGCCAGCCATTAACCGCCCGACTGCGTACCATGCCTGCGGCCGTCCTGCAGGAAGGCGTCTTGAGGGTTCAGCCTCTGAAAATAAAAAAAGGACAAGAAAAGCAGCAAAACACACCCAGCGCTGCATTGCTGGGCTTTTTCGCAGCAACGTTGCTTGGTGAAGCTCTCCAAGCCCCAGCTCCATACCCGGGGCACGCGTGCTTGCACACGCAATGCCGAACGCCTCCGAGCTTCGCCTGCTGCCAGACGCAGCCACCTCCAGGGCTGTGAAGAATCAGGGGATTTTTGAGTTCTCAGCCAAACACTCAGGTCACCCTCCGTCATTAGCAGGGCTTGAAAAACCCCAGAACATCCACAAAAGCATCAGGAAGCAGGCCACAAACTTATACCAGGTTTTGGATTATTTTTAAACCCCATCACGAAAGCACATACATGCGCTGTTTAGAAAAAGATCTTTCTCTTTACCTTTTGGGGTTTGAGGCTTTTGGATGGAGTGGAGTCACAGTTTAAGTTTTCCTCCAGCCAATGCAAAAAGTTATTACCATTTTAAGACAAAACCCAAAAATCTAACATTTTTGTATATTTTTTTACTTAACTGAAAAATTAGCGGGGGGGAGAAATCACCGGCTTTGATGCCACAATGTAAGATTACACTTGTAAGGGGCTCAAAGGACAGTCCAAACCAGGACAGGCACCGCTGTGTCCCCCCCAAGGCTGACTGCCACCCATCAAAAGGATGGAAAGACAGAACGCCTCCCCTCTGCTCACCATGAGGGTACATCGGTGTGTGCTGTGGGCCAGGGGTTTCTCCCCATTTCACAGAGGCAGGGGCACAGGACAGCTTTACCGAGGGGACTCAGCGGCTGCTGCCAGAGCCCCCCGGGAGGGCAAAGCCCCGGCTGCACCCCAGCACGCACATGCAGGCACGGGTTTGGGGCCCAGCACACCCCAGTCGCCCAAGACCCAGCTCCAGCCATGGGATAACTTTCCTTTCTTCCCCTCCAGCTTGGTCTCCGCACGAGAGCCGGCTCCTCCCAGCCGACAAGAGGGGCCCGTCTCCATCTTGCCAGGCTTGGCTGTGTGTTTATATTGCCTTTGCTCCCTACTCCACCTTTTCATTGACAGCTATTGTTTCCACAGGTAATTTCAGGCCTGGCCCCCAGCCAGCTTTTCAATCATACCAAGGAACAGATATATAATTTCATTCACCTCCAGGGTACAAACAGAAAAGAAAGATTTTAGTATGTGCTTTCTGCATCACCCTCCCCACTGGCTTCCTACGAGTCCAATGTACATAATTATCTCGGCTGGCTACATCTAAGCAGGATTAAATGCTTTACGTGATATTATCTCAAAGCAATCTGATTACAAGGCTGCCTTTAAATGTATAACGTGTTTTTTTGTACCAACTTACACCACGCACCAGAAATCAAATAAGAAAATATCACCAACAGTCTGTGAGAAATCCTGACCCACGGACACCCCTGAGGTTTCTACCTTTCAGGAGAAGGCTTTCAGCTGAAAACAGAGAGCTAAAAGCTTTACAAACACTTCTAGTTTGTCTAGAAATGAGGTGAAGAGTGGTGGGAGATTGCCCAGCCTTTCCACTGGTGGCACTGGGAAGGCAACGTGGGCCGTGGGCAGGTCCCTTCCCTCTCCCTGCCTGTTCCTCCCCCAGGATGGCAGGGACAGCTCTCACCTGCTGATTTTAAGAAGAGGGTCCTGACACCCCTCACTTTTCCTGCTGAGGGCCATAACCCCAAATTCCCCCTGTGCCTGGAGAGACCCAGCTCATCTCTGCAGCCCCGCAGATCCCAGGGAAGGTCAGGTCCCCCTTTCCATCCCCGCACCCCCGGACTGCAGCCCTCCAGGCTGCCCCGAACAAGCATCACCCCCTGTGCCTCGCCGCAGGGCAGCGGGACACGGTCACAGCCTCGCGCGGGGCTGAGCCGAACATGGGACAGCACCTACACGTACGCGTGTGTGTGTGTGTACCCCCGTCTGCGACCGCAGTACCTACGCCCCCAGGTCCGTGCAGGCAAAGCTGCTTTTTGTCTCCAGGGATTTCTTGCGGTTGCGTTTTTCTGAGTCATAAGGCATGAACCAGTGTCCGGCGTCAGACCCGGGGGTGAGCTGGTCGGCTGCAGCAAACCCAGTGAGCAGTAAAACACACTCACAGGTGCCTGGATGAGGTACTGCAAAGCTGCCTTTCTTTGGTTTTTTCCCCATTTTTTCTCTTCCCCAGAGAGGCTGCCTTCCTGGTGGAGAGGCAGGACCTTTGACAAGCCAGGAACAATTAAGCTGGAGAAAAGAAACATTGTAGAATGGAGAGAGGAGAAGCAAAGGTAGGGCTTTACAGCATTAAAACAAAACAGTGAAAACTCTGAATTTCCCATTTATTGAAACCAGTCACAGTTAAAAGGTCAAATCCATTGGCAAACAGTAATTTTGTATCATCCAGAGCAACACACAAATGAAGTACAAATGAACTCCAACAACAAAAAAAAATAGAACCAAACAAAAATGCATGGCCCTAGCTTAAGATTATTCAAGACTGTTCCCTTTAGCTGCCCTTCCTGCAGCTGCTCCGGCAGGACCGAGTGATGGTCCGTGACCCCCCACACTCACAGCCCCGCTCCCCCGAGAGCCCCGTGACTGCGGAGGGACTGAGATGCAGGCAGCAGCCAGGTGATCCAGTTATTCCTGCTTAGGGGTCTAATGAACCCGTTTTTACTGAAGACAGAAGCATCCTTAGCAAAGAGGGAGGTGCGGTTCGCATCATCCTTCCAGCTTCGGCGTTTTGCTCCTCGCTCGACCATGCACCAGGCACAGGGAGGGACAGGCAAGGCTCGCTCCTCAGCCTGGAAGGGGATAATCCTGCCTGCTCAGGAACAGCCGTTCAACAAGAGATGCTTGAAAAGCAGAGGGTGAAGAGGCAGGTACACAGGGTGCATGTTTCTGGCTCTTCAGGTAAGGTAATTAATTCACCCCGATGAATTATTTCATCCTGGTGCTGCTCAGGAAGACGAAAGCTCCCGGCACGCTCAGGTCCTGACTCAGCTCCCAGCAGTTCTGCAGGGTGAGGTGCAACCAGGGCCACCGCCAGGAAGAACCTGCGTTGGCTCGCTGGGGAGCTGGGAGAACCACTGGAACCGGCAGCTGTAAAGCAGCAATCGCTCGGTGAGGCCAGACACAGTCACGGGCCCGCGTCGGAACGTATCCTGCTCTACACCAGTCAGGCAGCACATGGATCCACAACGTGGATGAGCACACCTTGCCTTTTCAGAGAGTACATGCTAGAAAACACAAAAAATTCTTCTTTCCTGTTTTTTTTTCTTTTTCAGAGAAAAACTCAGGGTATTGGACACAATGCGCTCGATCAATGCCCATCTTAGGAGCTAAATTTATAAAAATAAGACATTTCCCTCTTACAATGATCCCAAGAAAATTCATTTTTATTTGCCTGGACTATTTGCATCCATCAAAACCAACAGCCTACAACATTCCCAAGGACCAGCAGGATACACGAGACCTGCGATCCCGCAGAGTGCTGTACGCGTTATCTTAGCCCTAATGCCTTCCCCCTGCCTTTCAAAAACAGCATGGAAATCAAGAGACTCCGTAAGGACTTTACTCCATTCAAATGCCTTGGTACTTAACAACAGACCAGCTTAAACACGCGACAGTGAATTTCTAATCTCCTACAGAACAAAGATGATCAAAACCCAGAGCGACCTGACTCAGAGAAGCCAGCCCAGCATGGAAGGGAAAGGACAGGGTGACCTGCAGCCCAGCCAACACGTCGTCCAATGACCCTCCCGAGAGGAAAAGAAAATCTGGTGGTGAAAGGAGACCAGGACCTGCGAGGAACCACCTGTATTTGTGCTTTGAAAACCATCGATATGACGTTGGCGGGGAGGAAGAGATATAAAATTATAAGAAATCAACACTAAACCAGATCCAAAAAAATATATATACAAAAAAAGTCTAGAGGATAATGCCTGTCCAGTTCCAAACGCTGCTGCACAATTTGCTCTGAAGTCTTCTCCTGGGGAGCGGCGCGCTGCCCTACCCGAGCCCAACGTCCAGGGACATCATCACCACAAATCCTAATATCGAGGTCCAGGACGCCAGCTTCCCGTTACCACTGCAGGGAGAAAAGGGGAGGGCGTGAGCTCCCAGGAGCCGGGACTGACTTTTCAGTTGAGGGAAGTGCTGCTTTATCTCTCATCCAGGCAAGGCAAGGGATCTTCCAGAGTCCTCTGCACTTCCCCCCGTGTCTATCTGCCTTTAGTGGTGGTCACCGAGGGGGTCTCACCTGGTCTGTGCCTCGGGGATGATATCATCCATCACCACATAGACCATTGCTCCGGCGGCAAAGCCCAAGGCGTAGGGGAGGAGGGGCTCTGCCACCACCACGGCGAAGGCACCGAAGACACCGGCTAAGGGCTCCACCATGCCGCTCAGCTGCCCGTACCTGCAAAAGGCCAAGACTAAAAGCCACCGGGGACCCAGCGCAAGGGCTGCCAGGGCTCTGCAGCTCCCCACCCCCATGGTCCTCCCTCATGCCACCGTGCCCGGGAGGAGGTCGGCCACCGGGCCACACCAAGCCCAAGTCACCTAGATTATTTTAAACAGGCGATTTGACCTAAACTAGCAGACTTTTCCAGGAAAGGAATTAAGACACGATCCCATTCCTTCCCCCAAGAGCTCTGTGGGATTTCAGGATCCAGCTTGTGGACAGGGATAGGTCAGAGGGGAAACAGTTCCAACCAGCACAGATCAATCCCAAAGAGGAAATCTGGCCACAGCCTCAACCAGGATGAAACTGTGCTCTTCCCTCTCGTCGTCTTTCCCTCTAGGACTGCTTTAACTCTCTGGACCATGGGAACTCCCTTCCTGGCAGCAGCAACCCCGGTACAAGTCCCAGCACCGGCCGTGCTAACTGAATTGGAGGTGGGAGGAAAAGAAAACGAAGCTTTGGCGGGAGCAGTTTCCAAGCTGCCCCCCTGCCCTCCCATCCATCACCCCGCCGAGCACATGTGCACGGGCAGGAACGCAGCCCTGCGCTCGCAGGGTTCATGCCCTTGGCTTTTTCACCTCAGGGAAAAGAAAAAATAAAAACTCTGTCTGAAAGCCAGCCCAGAGTGAAGTGAGAGAAAAAATGAAATAAAATTAAAAGGAAAAAAAAATTTAAAAACCTTTTTAGTGCAGAATCTGGGCGCTCACCACAGGCGCTCAGCAAGGAGCTGAAGCGGGATGGGGTGACCTGCGGGTTCGCCGATGCATCCCCCAGGAGCCGGGGGTCGGACCTGAGCTTGGGCACTGCAGAGGGAGCAGGGCAGCACTCACCGCCCTTCCTCGAAGCTGGAGACCAGCAGCGGCTCTCCACTGAGAGAAACGGATACAGGGAGGGAAGCTATAGGCACCCACTCGGCACGGGCTGCTGACAGAGGTCTTGTTTCGCAGGCAAAGAGGAGCTTGGCTTACCAGAACGCTTTCCACGTTGAAAATCCAGCACCGCGCAAAGGCAGGCTGACAGCCAGGCCCTCCGGGAAATTCTGAATCCCAATCCCGATTGCTAAGTTCCTATCCACACAAAAAAAAGCACAAATATATATATATACACACACGCACACACGGAAGGTGGAAAGCACAGCCTGGGGTAGGCTGCTGAGCGCTGGGGATAAAGAAGACGTTATTAAAGATATGTCCTTTGAATGGAAGCACAGCTAGCCCTGGGGCTAGTCATGCTAATATTTAACATGAACACAGCAAATTTCATCTTCAAAGAGCTTCACAGCATTTAATCAGCTTCAGCATCAGCCCTGGGAGTGCAGAGACCAGGTGGAGAAGAGGCCTGTCCAGGGAGGCCCCACGAGGCACTTCCAGCCCGAGGCTTCCCGGGAGCTGCAGCATCCCTGGACCCCGGTGCTTGGGACAGCCCTGAGCTCGCGGGTGCCCCAGAGGGTCGGGCTTCCTCCCTCCCAGGGGGGCTTTGCCAAAGGGGCCCCAACGCAGCCCCTGGGGGCGGCCAGTCCCTCGCCCATAACCTGCCCCAGCTCTCAACACCACTGTCCTTAACCATAACCACCCCTGCACGAGCCTTACAGCCATGGGGCTCATCAGAAGAGAAGTATATTTTAGCCACAGGATTTCACTTTCTTTCTCTTTCTTTTCCCTTCCTCTTGCATCCTATGGAAAGGCGGCACTTGGACTTCCAGAGCTAAAACCAGCCGGAGGGGAGAGCTGGTCTGTCCGTCAGTAAAGTAGCACAGGAGGAGGCAGGCTGCGTGAGGACCGTTTCTCCAGGCACAAGAGATAAGAAGCCTGATAAAGGGGGTTAGGCAGGCAGACACGGTGAACTTGAACCGATCCAGGTAAAGCCCCGTGTCCCCAGCGGCAGAAAACACGGCTCAGAGTTGACAGCTGAAGGACGAGACAGGAGAGGATTGAAGGGATGTTCAAGGGCAGAGAATTAGGTGAGGTTTCTCCTCGCTTGCCCTCTCCCCTTCAGTATTTAGACCCCATACCTATTTCAGCACCCACTTTCAGAGCACTCTGTGCCCGCCCGCTGCGCTCCTGCCAAAGCCTCTCCCACACAGCTACCCCATGGTGGGACCACCACATCACCCGGAGCTTATCCAAAACGGAAATAGCTCTGCGAACAGCTGGCGGTCACGAAAGCTGGATTTGCAGCGGGAGGATTTGTCGGATGTTCTACACAGGAGGCAGCTGCACCCCAGCTCCTGCACCAGCACCTCATCGAGCAGGGGCTGCTCCCAGCACCCCTCACCCACACCGTCACTCATCCTCCGCCAGGATTTGCTCCAGCCTTGGGAATGATCCTTCCCCTCTGCTCCAGGGTGCCTCAGTGGGAGTTTTGGATTTTTGGTGAAAACCAGGAAATTGGGATACGGAGTTTTCTCCTTCACTCAAGCAACAAAAATGTTGCAAGCACCAAAACAAATGCGGCTTGTTTTTTACGGCATGGCCTTAGGCTGAGCGGCTCCACGAGAGCGAACGATAACTTGTTCCTCGGTTGGAGCATTTCTCCCATCGTGGCTTCACCGGTGTGTGTCAGTGGAGTTGGCTGTGGCCCATCCCTGGGGGGCCATGGAGAGCGTGACCATCCCGTGGGGCTCAAAGCTCCAGCAGCAAGGTACTGGGCTGCGACCTGCCCCAGCCCACAGCTCCGAGCGGGACCCCAGTGCCTCTCTGCAAGGTCAGTTATTCCTTTGCCAGCAGCTGAAAGCTCCCTTTGCTGCTTTAAACACTTGTTTCCTATTAGTAAAATAAGACTGATGAGAAAAATCTCTCTGGGTTGTTTAAACTTCTACCAGGGTTTACAGAAGAGGGGAGGGGAAGGGGGTGAGGCTGTGGGTTTCCCTAACCAGGACAGGCTATTACAATCAAAAACATTATTCAAGGGAAAGAGAGAGAGAACGGAGGGGGAAAAACATCCCTTTTAGAAAACACTGGAGCCGCTGTCTGTGCACTGGGTTTTTTTTTCTCCTTCCCTCGCCTTCGCACAAAGCAGCTATTACTGGCCCCGACCACAACAAATTAATGGGGTGGGAGAGGGAGGTGTGAATGGAGGGGTCTGTACGGGAAGGGCAGTGAGCCCCCCCTCCTTGCCCCTAGTCCCGCTAGGAGGAGGGAACCCTGTGCTGACCCCTTGCCCTGCAGCAGCCCTAGGGGAGAGAAAGCCCCAAGGGGCAGGAGGAAAGGGATTTTAACTTGGGGAAAGATCCAGCAGGAGAAGCCCAGATGGGTGGGTTTGCCCCTGCTCTCCCCCCCTCTCTCCCACCCACACCCCTAGCAAAACCCATCACAGGTCCCCGAAACAAGAACCGGCCCCAGCCCTACTGCTCAGGCCACCTCCACGGCTGCGCCAGATGCCCAGTGGGTCTGGCACGTGCCGGGGATGGGGCTGCAGCTGGCTCAGCAAGCAATGGGCTGCGTGAGCACACGCCACGTGCCACAGCACGCACGCACTACGGCAAGCGCCGTGCCACGGCGCGCAGTGGGTCACGGTGTGCTCCAAAACCAACAGGGACCCTCTGCGGCCACCCAATTCCCCCCAGCCCTCAGCAGGGAGGCAGCAACATGTGCCCCCTCCTGGGTCAAGATTTTCACCTGTTTTCCCAAGAAAAGCGGATGTCGGCATCATGCAGCGTGGGTGCTGGCAGTCAGGGAAGGCGTTGGGTACAGGCACACAAAGCTTCAGGGTGCAGCAGGGCAAGAGGCAAAGGCCACCAGAGACTCAGGCGTCCCTGTGCAGGGGGTTTCTCACTCCTGCCTTGGGACATCCACAGGGCAGAAAGGACCTTACGGGCTCAGCATCAGGCTGAGAAGGTCCCCATGTCATCTCCTAGCCTCCAGTCCCTCCATGTCCCCCACAAAGGTCTTCCGCTCACCCAGACCACATTCCCTTGCCCCTAGGACCACTCATTCCTTCAATGCTTCCTCGCACTGCAGTTCTGCCTGAATGCTTCTTGGACTCTGGGGGCCTTCTGAGCCTTTCCCAGGGACACTAATCTCATCAGGACAAGGATAACTCCGTGACAACATGGAGGCCAGGAACACATAAGCCCTCCTATTTGCCTTGCCTTGCTTCACTGCATGAAGGGTACCTCCACTCGCTGCTTGGGGCCACCTCTGCCCAGCACAATGTCTCAGGAGATGTCTGGGTACTGAGGAAAAGCAGATTTACCTCCAGTGCCCAAATGTGAAATCAAACCATCCCATGGGACATTCCACTCCCTCTTTGCCACTGAGCCGTGCACACCTCACACCTTCTCCGCAGCTCCCGTGTCGAGCTGACGGCAACACAGTTGGTGAGAAAGCAACTGAATCAAAGCTGCATTGTGTACGAGGAAAACAAAGGCGCCCTTATTACGGAAATAGGTGGGGATTCTTGGAAGGCTTCCCCCAACTGCAAAGAAACACATTGTAAAACAGATGCACAAAGACAGACTGGAGCAGCCTGGCCCAGGGGAGCTGAACCTCCGGGTGCCCGCAGCAAGCTACGGGACACAGCGGAGAAAATGACGGGGAGAGGAGCCAACATAGCCAGAGGGACAAGGATCAGAATGAAATGTTCAGAGGCATTAGGGTCTCTAAACCAAGGAAGGCAACAAATAAAGATAGAGAGGTGTTCGAGCAGATCCCATCTGGTCTGATGGGTCAATGGTGTCCAGCTAAAAGACAGTTGGCAGACAAGTTGAATAACCTGTGGCTCATCCCCACCCTACAAACATGCATTGGTCTAAAGAAAGAGCAGCCCAGGGGAAAGCCCACCAGACACTGCCTGGGGTTGTGTGTGCCCCGTTAGCGGCTCTGCCACCGGCACCCTGGCTGACACGGGAGTGTCACTTGGGTGGCTCTTCCATTTGGGCACAACGGACCCCGGTGTCCTAGGAAGCATGGAGGATCAAAGAGCCAACATGCATTGGACATGTTACCTTTCCCAGCTCTCTGCCTCAGCTTCCCCGTCTCTAAAACACTGGTGATGACAGTGACGCCCTCCAGAACCTTCTCAATCGGGGAACAGAAGTGCCACTAGGACATGTGCCATCTACACATAAGCTCTGCAGAGAGCCAGCGATGCCCTTGCGTTGGCTGATCCTCTTCTGCAGCAGAACCCAGTGCTGCAGTTTTAAGAAAGAAAAGGTAAAACCGTGGCATCCTGGTGGAACTCCACTGAGGACCAGCTCCTCATGGTGAGAGGGAAGGACTCCGTGTCCCCCGGGAACGTACGTACCAGGGCTGGACCTCCTACCCCCAGCTTGCCTGCCAACTGCTGTGGCACCACGCTGGGAGACTCCAAGTTCACTTTCAAAAAAAAGTTGGCATCTCTGCATATTTGCAAGGTCAAGGCACAGAAAGCCTTCTATAAGCCTAAACCCTTGTTTTCAAGGGCCTATTCTTTTACAAACTGATTATGAAAGCAGGCTACATATTCTTAACAAGCCCCTTTTCACTACGGCTTTCAATTCCCTCCAGTGTATAATGTGCATGTGTATTCTTGCATGGCAGGCCCTTACATACTGTTTTGATTGTTATCGTCTTGCCATGAAAGGGCCGATTGTTTTGGGTTCCCAAGATTACATCATGGCTCCCACTCGGGCCGCCCGTCGAGGTGTTTGATCAGGGCTTGCAGGTGGGAAGGAGCTCTGCGGCGAGCGCAGGGCCCTGAGCGTTTCCCCATACCTGCCCTACCTGTTAAACACAGCTGCCGGCACGCTCTGCCCCGGCGTTACGGGAGGCTCTCACGCGAGGAGGCGGCCGGGGAGCTGCAGGGGGGGAGGGGGCTGGCAGCGGTCCCCCCCACCAGCCCCAATGCCCACCCGACCACGCTCCCACCCTGAACAGCAGCCTGACCCATCCATGGGCACACGGGGCTCCTGGTGACTTCATTGCTTTAGGTGCTCAACATTTTAAAGGCCAAATCTGCCAAAGCAGGTGGGAGGATGTTACTCCCACAGATTAGTCCTTTAATAATTACAGTATCTTTCATTTCAAACACTCAAAACCATTAAAAAAAAAAGTGGACACAAACCTATCATGCCTCCTCCTCTTGAGTGCAGCCACCAGCCTCATTACCCACGGGAACACAAGAATGCATGGAGCAATGCGGGAACCTACACCACACAGGGGATGCAGCGTGTGCCCCCATCCCAGGCAGGGCATGCAGCATGTGCCACCCATCGCACAATGCCTTGAGCCTGAAAGCCCTCAGGTCTGCTCCCCACTGGCGAAGAAACAACCAGGCCGGTAGCCACGGCACGATTTCCCAGTTATGCAGACATACGGACAGATTGGAAATTACATCTGCATGAAACCTGAAAAAAATAGGCACCCTGTTTTCATTTGGAAGCCGACAGCAGAGCCTCCGCCCAAGCCGTGCCACGAGCAAGGTGCTTTTCAAACAGCACCAAAGGCAGCCAGTACATCTGAAAGGAAACAAAGGGAAGAGAAGCGGCAGGAAGGAATTTGGGGCACAAACCAGGGGAAGAGCTGCAGAGATCAGGAGACAGAAATGGGCCAGACGGTTGCATGGACACCCATCTCCAAGGAGAACTGCAAAAGCACAAGACGGAAGGGGCACCGTTGTGAACGGTTACGTAGCCTGCGCACAAGCCGCGCCAGCAGCCTGCTCCCAGGACTAGAGAAGCTCACGTCGGGTCTCTGCTAGAGCCGCGTGTGGTAGGCACACCCCGATGGAAGCAACGCCTGCTCCCCCGCTGCTTGGCCCTTTTGGCGCTGCTCCTCGGTAGCCACTTCCATACCTCTTCCTACCCCTTCCCTCCCTCTTCTCATTCAATTGCTCGGCTCTTAAGCAGCATGCCGCCTGGTCTGTGTCACATCTGCTCGCCTGGCCCTCCGCCAGCCTTACATATACACCGCTCTGGATCCGCACACAGTAAACATTTACAATTTTAGGAAATTTTACCCTTAATTTATCCCAAAGGTGCGTAAGCTAAGTTCAAAGTCATAAAACCAGCTCTCCCCTCTGACTGCGGCAGCGGGGACGTGAACTTTTGCTGAAGAGCAAGAAATTCTCCAGCTTTCCTGGCACAAATCCCCATCAGTGCCAGGCCAGCCCGGGACAGGGCTGCCACGTGCCTCCCCTCTCCGAGGAAACCTCAGCTCAGGCAGGGCTTGGGTGGGCAGGATGGGGAAGCCCCCACGCCACCCAGCCGGCTGCATCCTGCGCACCAAGGCAACGGGCATGGTGCACGAAGCATCCACACACATTCACGTGCCTGAGCCGGTTCATCTTCTGGTTTCATCACTTAGCTAAAACACGCAGGACTTTTACTTCCCCCAACCTGCGGCGTGTCGGTGTGCTCTGCGTCGGGCCCGCGGCACACGTGTCTTTGCTAGATTCACACGAGGACTCTTTCCTACCTCCCCTCCCACTTCAACCAACAGCAAACACAAAGCTCAGCTCCCCCTGCATCTCGTGATCGCCACATACTCCGGCGCTCCCTCGGGAGGACTGACCCTCCAAACCCTTCCCGCGTGAACCACCCGGTCATTACCGTTACAGCTTAATTGGCCAAGGAAACAGGGGACTGGCCCACCAAGGTGGGCAAGCCCTCAGACACAGCTGGCCAAGGGTGCAAGAACATCCCACAAGATACACGGTGCAAGCGAGGGTCATCCCTTGGGTACCAGGTGCTGCCAGCCCAGGCTCAATGCCCCACAGGGCTGGGACATCTCCTCCCCATCCCAGTGAAGCCGGGGGGGGGGCTCGGCCAGACACAAGTCCAGACACCCCCCTCCAGCTGTACCCGAACACAAGCGGCTGCCGGCAAGAGCAAGTTCACAACCTCGACATCGGCCGGGGTGGGCGATGGGTGATCGAGACCGCGGCTGTGCACGGCTGGCTGGCCAGCGGTTGTTCTGTTACAGCAGGCGCGTATCTACCGCCGGATCGCACGGAGGGGTCCCATTGTCTGTGAGCTATTTATTTCTCTGGGGTTTCAAAATCTTTATTCTTATCTGCCC
This sequence comes from Phalacrocorax carbo, assembly GCF_963921805.1. Lineage (NCBI taxonomy): Eukaryota > Metazoa > Chordata > Aves > Suliformes > Phalacrocoracidae > Phalacrocorax > Phalacrocorax carbo. Next base: position 8,158,473 of record NC_087528.1, read on the forward strand.
AGTTATTTATGTAACTGATTTATGAGTCAGACTCACGCACAGGGTAAAAGTTCACGTCTCCCCCGATCTGGGAAGCACAAAGACACATTTCATGAGCTCTGCGCGTTCCTGCTCTCTTCTCTCTTTCGCCATGTTTTGACCTCAGCTGCGCAGCAGGAAAGGCTCGGGGAGCCTTGGCACTTTCTCCTGCTGCCAGATAAGAGCGTGAACACGACCTGTGAGCGCAGGATCCAGCCAGCATCAGCCGAGCCTTGGCTGGCTCCAGCTCTCCAAGACTGGTATCTGCAAAATGAGCAGGAGACGTGACCGAGCCCTGGACTCGCTCCCTGCAAAACCACCTTTGCAGGAGACACAAGCCAGGAGCGATTGCCCTCGTCCTGCCGCTTGCTCTCACGGTACGTAATGAAAAGCAGTATCCATCGCACAGACAAACTTCCGTTTGCACAGTTACGGTCTATCTAGCTAAAAAGTTAACAGATTACTTGTAAATGGATGAAAACATCACTTCCCGTTCCCAGCATCACTTCCCCACCATACTTACAGGGGTTAAATTTGTGCCCGAGGAAAGGGACCAGCACAAGACCCGACTATTCCCGGGTCTGACACCGGTGACATCACCTACACACGAATGAGCTCCCGACAGCCGGCGGACAGTCCCCAGCTCTGCCCAGCCAGGCGGGGAGGTGGGGACCCAGCCCGAGGTGGGACGATGCTCTGGCTGCAGACTGGTGGGAGAGACCCGGGAGAGGCTCAGCCCCTGTGACAGGCGTCTGCCCCGCCTCAGTTTCCCTGTTCATAAGGTAACGATATGAAGGCAGCATTAAAAAGCAGCATGCAGAGCTGCAGGACCCCCACTGTTGCTGTTATTCGCAGCATCTTTCCTTTCTCAGAGCTGTATTTGGAGGTAAGCTCTGCGTCATTAGGGGCCACCCCGAGCCCTGCAGACACCCAGCTCCGAGGCACTCTGTAAATCCCACCAAACTCTTGCAAGCAGAACAGCAACGACTGTGAAAACAAGAGTATAAGGGCGGTGAGAGCTTGCACCTCATCAAAGCAAGCTCCCAAAGGTGATGGCTTGGACAGATATTTCTCCATTTTTGAGCAGAAACCAAGATCACCCTTCCCCAGCAGCCACCAAGGAGCCACCTTCACCTCCAAACATCACCAGGAGGTTTCAGTTAAGACCCTACAAGTCAGAAGCACCTATTTTTGAATACCTTAAGACAACCCTCACATAAGACCTTGTTAACTCTATTTTTAAACAGTGATGGGCTGCAGAAAATTTAAGTGTTTACATATTCATATAGGAACACCCATATATAAAGCAGGATTTAACGATGTGGCTGCATTGATCTCGGGTAGGACTAGAGCTGGAGGGAGATACAGAACCTTATAAAGGTTATTAAAATATTTTTTAAAAAATTAAACACAGAGAGAAGTTGGGTGGTCTAAAAGCAGGGCTGGGATTACAGTCCACCTATAAAAATTCCCAATAATACCTGCCAATTAATGTTTATAGCTTCATGTAAAAATGCCAACCCTCTCCCCTTTGTACGAATCTTCAAATCGTAAGCACTTTTCACACAGAAAATTATTTTACATGCCATGGAAATCTCAGAGCAAATAACATGCTGGGGCAGGGGAATGGTTTAGGGGGGTGTTTTTTAAGGCTTTTTTGCCTTGTCCTCCAAAGCCAGGCAGCCATCGACCCCCATCGCTTCCAGAAAACAAAAGCCTCGAGCAAGGCAAGGGAAGAAGGATGAATGTAGTTAATACAGACACTACTTTTCTTCCCTGCTAGGTGGTGAAAAGAACCTGAAAGGACTCCAAGCCCAGCTATATGTGTAGGTAAATATACATATGTATTTCACTCATCTTCTCTCAGCTGCCTGCGGTAACGTCGTGACGGAGCGCAGCATCCCACTTGCTCCCACCCCGCGGTGGGCAGCTCACCGGCCACACACGCAGAGCTCACTGCCGTGGCAGGGTTGCACAGAGGGGCTTACAAACGATTCCTGCATGTCTGCGTTTGCATCCTGATGGGGATAATTAGCTAAGAGCAAAATTAAAAGTACTAAAATGGTTTCTCGTCTTCCCTCTCCTGCAGCATCGCCGCTAAACCGTGCCGGGGGATACTGTGAAAGCACCAGAGCAGCCTCTTTATGCAGCCCCAAAACCTGGAACTAAACAATTTACCAACAGCTGTAGCTATAAAAGGCCCTATTATCGCATCATATACGGTAACAATGTCTTCATTCAAATTGCTTCCCCTCCTCAGAGGGTTTATTTTTAAAGCAGGCTGCTAAAGAGAAGAACAGGCCACTGGGGCTGCAGAGACTGAACCTGGTGTTCAAAGTGAGCCTTGTTTGGCATTATCTTGAGAAGATAAACACGGATAATGGCTTTTTCTTTCTCTGCTTCTTTCTTTGCCCTCTTTCTTTTATTTTAAGGTGAACAGGAACTGAACGGGTGCACTTTGCAGATCAAAACTGGGGCAGGAGAGACCTTTGCAATGAGGTCCTGGAGAACATGTGATCGCCAGGTTTTGGGGATGAGGAGGGAGCAGCGCCTGATGCTTCAACCTGTGGGAGCAGGGACCAGGTTCAAGGGCAGGTGCTTGCGCAGCCTGGCCCCGCCAGCCCCTGCTCACCTCTGCAGCGCCTGCTGTGACTGCATCGCTCTCCATCCTCTGGCCGCAGCAACATGCACAGCCTGGACCCACCAAGGAGAGCCAGCCCTGGGACCCCTCTGTGGCCCTTCCTGCCTCTGAGCAGCCTCCCCAGCTGCTCTCCTGCAAAACGTCAGAGGATGATGCAGACACCCAACGTGGCTGCACTGAAAACCATGGGTGCCTCACCTCCACCGCAGGGTGCAGGGTGAGCCGTGCCCCTGGGGAAGTATTGCAATGCATTCAGCAGCTGCTGCTCATGGGTTCTGGCAAACACAAAGCTGAAGCCTCCTCCTCTTGCAAGGCCACCATGGGCTGCTTGGCCATTGCAGCACCCAGCTGAGCTTGGTCAGCAAACATTAGTTGGCCAACAGCACACCTGGGGAAGGGGTTGGGCAGCTCCCCGCAAAGTCCCCTCCCAGAGAGGTGAGAAGCCAAAAAGCTTCACATGGGAGCTGCTCCGGGCGTCTCCTATCCTTCATGCTGTATCTGCAGATGCAGCGACCACCACAAGAAAGAGAAGAATGCAACCATTACACAGACTTTCCACGGAGCCAGATGTTGTTTGGGAGGCCAGCTGTCTCTCATAAGTATTACAAATCAACCAAACCCCTCCTCAGTCTAGACACTTGAGTAAGGGAGAAGGAAGAAGTGAGAGAGAGGAGAAGGGGAGGCTATTTATACAAACGGTGATGTAAACGCCAACCGCCAGTGAGGGATTCGCAGCCAGCAACCCGGCTCCCAGCCAGGCTTTGGAGACCTCCCTGCTGACTTGGGAGGTCTTCTCCTCCTCCAGCCCGCAGCAACGAATAAAGGCTGCAGCGCCCATCCAGCCCCAGGAGCTGGGGCCCAACGGCGGCTGGGCTGCCTGGGGCTTTCAACCAGCCCATTTTGGATAAGGGACAGGCAAGGGAAGAAGAATGAGTGTTGCCACCAAACCTGCCAGCACCATCGCAGCAAAAGAGCCTCTGACATGCAGACACAAGCCACAGAGCCCAAGGGATTCTGCTCAGCTTGGCTCTGCCGTGGGCTGCACCACTTCAGGCAGGTTTTCCTTGCTGAGGCACTGACTTAGAATGCCTTGAATTCCAGTTTCTTAACTTCAAGAAAGCACAAAGCACCCGTTTTCTCTAGCAGCCTTCTGCTGTTTGGCTACTTTTGGAGGATGCTCCCCACCTCCCTTACCCCCTGCCCGACGCCTCCATGGGACCCAGCAGCCGGTGCATGGCTCCACTCCTTGGTCCACAGCAATTCCCTCCTCAGCACCTCTATGTGCATCACCTCTGACAGCCGGCTACCTCGGAAAGAGCAGCTGCCCCTAAACGCAGCCATGCAATGAAAAACCACCCCAGGCCAGCCAAGCGCCTGTTTGCAAGACTCAAAGAGGAAAAAAAGCATCCTCCAGAAAGGGCAGCTGCCTGCTGCTCCCTGGCCCCAGAGCTGAGCCCTAATCCCGCACCGGTGCACAGGGATGGGGGAGAACGGACCCGCCCCGACCTCCGCAGCCTAGCAGGAGGCAGGACCAGCATCACGAGGCCAAGGTAAACTGCTCAAGATGCAGTTTGCTGCCAAGAACTACCGAGGAGCTGCTCTCCCAGCTGGAGCCCTGCCTGATGGCAGCTGTGGATCCAAAACGGGTTCACTTTGCGAAGGAGGACACAAGCACCTTCCCACCAGCCATCGACCACCCAGGGGACCTGCTGTGCTGCAGCCAGGCAAGGGTCCTTGCTGGGGTCCAGAGACCTGGTTTGCGTTGGGGAAGTCTCCTCCACAAATCTAAATTCACACTGAACCCACGGCTCCAGTAACCCAGATTGCTGTGACCAAACCAAGCTACCTTTTCTGAGGACCAGGAAAACATTCAAGCTCTGCTCCCAGTCCCAGGATTGGAAAACAAGCTCTCTGCTGCCTGCCCACGTCTCTCCCCATCAGGGGCTGGAGCAGCAGAGTGCCGTAAGACCCCAGACTTAACTCCCCAGCATTGAACCAAAATGGGAAGCAGGTCCGTCTGCAGGCAATAGACTATCCAGGCACTGCAGGAGAACAAATGTTTTCCTGGTGTGGAAAACATCTGGTAGCTTTGAAGGCAGCTCAGTAAAAACACTGGAGGCCACACAGCTTTCCCACTGCATTTTGTTTGCCCATCCCACAGAGCCGGCCGTGCAAGATGACAGGAGCAGCCAGTAGCTCCTGGAGAGGCTGGACACACTGTTGTGTTTGGTGTCATGCTGGTTTCATTATTCATGCAGATAATTTTTCTTGGATACAGGATGAAGCCAAGACATCATGGTCACTCTGGCTTCTGTCTGTCGGTGGTTTAAGTTTATTTACTGAGGATAAGGAGTGGGAAGGGAGGCTACGCTGCTCCACGGGCCATGGCCATCCTCCGTTCTGCCTTCCACCAGGGGCTGTTTTGTGAGACCTCACCTGCACTGTAACCCAAGCGTGTCAAAGCAGTTCTGCAGCATCTCCTAGGGCTTCAAACAGGAACCAGGAAGCTCCATCCAAGATGACAGCAGCTGCTGGGAAAGGCCTCAGGATGGGGAAGCGCAGGCAGAGGTGCTGCCTGATACTGCACAGCCCTGCAAACATCTCCGGGGCGGGGGAAGCAGTTTGAGCCCACCTCACCTTTCTTCCCAGGCACCCACTTCCTTTTCCTAATGGCCAAGAAGATCTGTAACATCCGTTTACAATAAAACACTGTTTTCTGATGGACAAAGAGAGAATCACAAGGCTTTGGCAGGAGGAGCACACACGCATCAGCTCTGCTGCTGCAGCAGGGCGAGCGTGGGGCGTCTGTCCCATCGCAGCCAAACCGTAGCCCTGGCTCTCCCAGCAAGTGATGGAGGAGAGCGCTTTCCGAACATCCACACAGCCTCATTTCACCTGGCACCAAGACCCGCTCTTCTGCCTAAATTGTGCATTTCTTCTCTTAAAACCAATCTGCATGTTTGCACATGGGGGCTGGGACTTCTGCGTCTGAGGCTTCTGTTGGGAAGATGCCATCGCTGCCAGCAGGCGCCTCCTCTCTTCTCCAACTCTTCAGCTGTCACTGCTGAGGTTCATTAGCCACAATGAGAAACGCAGCAGCTGAGGAGCCACAGTCCTGTTGTGTGGCTCACCAGACCCTTCCAGACCACTTTCTTCTCCAGAGCTCCACCCACGGTGAAAAGGCACCTCGGTATCATCTCCACCGTTCACAAAAGAAAAGCCCTCGAGAAAAACATACCCAGCTCATTAACTCTCACTTAGTAATAAACATCTACCTTCAGGAGAGACCAATTAAAAGGTGCTTAATAAGCATCTTCCAACAGTTTTGTTTTGTAACTGGGCTTTGCGCTGCGCCCCAGGCAGGAGCAGCCTGGCTGCAGGAGCAGCATCTGTCTGGGATACTGGGGAAATGTGGAAATCCCCGTCCAGCCCCATCCCTCCTACAATCAATAGATGGATTTTTTCCATTAGGTGTTTCTGTGCACAGCCTTGATCTGATAAAGAAGGCGGGATTTGACCCCACATTTCGATCCTACCCAAATATTAGCTCCACTGTGGATTTATTCATAAGCAAGAGACGGAGGTTGCATGTGTTTGAACGAGAAAAAAAACCCAGCGTGTCTTCTGCTGTCTCTCAGACCACAATGATTTCCATTCATTCAAAGAAAACACAGTATAAAATTTTTGCCTGGTTTCAATCTCCGTACATTAATCAAGCCTTTTTTTTTTTTCCACCCTGAGAGACACAGCGTGGGAGGCACAGGCTGTCCCATGAAATAATATTTTCCAAGCCATAGTCAAAGTCTGCCTGTCAACTCGAAGCCTCTTTTCTGTCTGTTTTACCAAAGCTGGACAGGAAACAATCTGTGGGCACAACAGATCAAAACAAGGCCAGCATTCCCAGCAAAAGGGCCAATGAATGGGAGCCATTGTGCTGCAGTGGAGGAAACATCACCATCATCATCAGGGCGAGGGGGGGGGGGATATATATCTGTTTACATCACTTCCACACTCACACCCGCTCTCCAGCTGCCCTAAATAGAAGCTTTCATTCAGGAGATAGCCGGGGCAGGTGGGCTGCTGGTGAGAGCTCCGACGCCACGATGCGATGGTCCACCAGCACCAAAAGCAGTTTGCAAGTCGAGCTGTGCTGGGGAAGGGCAAACCCAAGTTAAACATTACACCGACAAAAACATGCGCTTTTCCCCTTCCTTGCATCCGCTGCGAGCAGGGCTCAGACCCTGGACAAAACATTACCTGCAGCTTGCAGGAGAGGACGCAACAACCTCTTTGATTGCCCCAGTGCTGCTGAAGGAGAGGAGTCCGTCCCTGCGCTGAGGAGCTTGGGGGTGAGAAAAGCTCACTGGGTGCAGGCCCACCTCGCCCAGAAGGGTCCCTGCGCTGGCAGTGCTGTGCCCAGGAAAAGAGGCTGCTGGAGGGGTGACACCCACAGCGGGGGAGATGCCTCTGGTCCCTGCCCGAGTGCCGAGGGGTCCCCCCGCCGCCGGCTCCCCTCCGACTGCTACAGCTGCTAAAGGGGACCCATGTGAACCCCGAGAATTGCTCCCCAAGAATCACACAGGGAAAGCTGCCATCAGCAGCAGCTCCCTCTGCTTTAAACCAGAGGCAGCACCCAACACCCCCCGGCCCCCCACCCCTAAATGTACTCGGCTTCATCCTAAGGCAGAGGTTTGCCAAAAACTTGCCTGCACCATTTTTAACCTCTCTAAATTATCTGCATCTGCGGTATCCTATGAGGACCCGGTGCCCAGACCACCCATGGCTTAAGAAAACATTTCACTTTATTTTTCAAACTTTTAGTCCTTTATATATGTCATCTGCTCAAAGTAATTTACAGCGTTTAACTCGATATTGGTTTCACTTATTTGAACGTTCCCTCACACCTGAAAGAGCAGCCCTCTGCTAGGCGGTTTGCCAGCGAAAAAGCCACGTTTGGGAGTCCCGTTAGCTCCAGGGCTTGCCCTACAGCGGTGCGAGACCACGCACCAGCCCCAGCTCTGCCGAGAGCAGGCTGCTAGGGACATGGATGTTACCACCTAGTGTCAGGCGGGAGAGGAGCAGCAACCAGGGATGGGGACGGCTCGGCCACAGCTCTTGCTCCGCAGGAACCGCGGGTGTTGGACTGCGAGCCCAGAGCCTGCAGGTCACCCCGGGCGTCTCTGCCTTCCTGGCCATCAGCAGGGACATGAGCTTTTTAACCCTGTAACAGGGGATGGATTTTAAAAAAAAAAAATAAATGCACGATGCACTTTTTGGGGAGGAAGAGTGCAGAAAAAGCCTGTATGTGTTTTATTCTGTCTTTTCAGTTCAGGTCAGACTTGCAGATATTTCTTGCCTGCAACCAGCCAAGTTATTCACGCCTAACGGTCAGGTCCACACTGTCCTAATTCATCTCCTGTTTTTGACAGAAGAAGTAGAGAAGCAGCCCTGCCCGTCCATGTTGGGAGCACGGGGAAGGTGCCCAAGCAGCCAGCACAGAGGTGAGCCAGTAACAAAAATGCAGAGTGTAACAGATATGTGGGCATGGGGCACCGGGCTCGGCTGTTCAAACCCAAATTAAGCAGCCAAGGAAGCCATCCAAGTCCAGGCACCGCTCACCACACAGATGAGACCAGTTGCAGAAACTGTTCTGCTTTCTCCGCTCACCCCTGTCTTCCCCCACTGCCGCTGTCCGGAGGCGAAGCCCTCACCCTCCATCGGCCTCCTCGGGGTGGGGGGTCTGTATCTTAATGACATTTCCAAACCTTTCTCCTATTAAAAGCAAAATGGCTTTTTATGGTAGTTTTCTGTTCACTCTGCAGTATAATGCAGGTACGTTCAGGGGTTCCCACAATCCTAACCGAGTAAATTAATTTTACAGTGAATTCCTCTTTGACAGAAAAAATTTCACAGGAAAAAGCAACACTCCATAAGAACAGGGATTTGGCATTTGTGTGCTTGCATACAGCATGATTACAAGCTGCCTGCTGCTTTCAGAGAGCAAACAGCACAGGGAGGATTTGTAAGGAGCAAGAGCAGAACCAGGCTCCCGCATCCCTGCTCCCCTGCGCTGCCAGGCTCCCCCAAACCCAAGCACCATGCCGAGGCACTAGCATTCTGCCAGGTGGAACGGGGAAGGAATGACCAGCCCCTTGTGCTGATTCTCAAAGGAAGAGCCTCTGATGGGAGGGAAAGAAAAAGAGAGGTCCTCAGGGACCCCACGTCCCCTCCACTCTTGTTTTCCAGCCAAGGCATGAGCTTGCGCCGCGTGGGTAGGGGATGCGGGAGTGGAGATGCTGCAGGCTCCTGGGTGCCAACACAGAGGCGTCGAGGCGGGTCCCGAGGGAAGGGACATGGCCCAGAGGGGACGGCAGAGTGGGCACGTGGGATCTCCTCTGTGCCAGCCCCCAGCCCCACCTTGCAGCTGCCCAGCATCGCAGGCATAACCCGCCATGGGATGAGGGGCTCAAGGTCACCCCCAGGTTCACTGGTGGGTGCTTCTGTCCTATCAAAGACACAGCAGGGACTTGGAGAGAGGGAGGTCACCCCGACACACGCCACTCCCCTGCACTGCAGCCCCGGTGGATGGAGGCACGCAGAGTGTGGCCAATAGCGGGGACCTGCCCCAGCCCCTCTCTTCCTACACCCAGTCCCAGGGAAGCCACCGACAAAGTACACCAAGTTTGGACAGCCCATCTTGCACCCCTGCCCGCGCTCCTGCCCGCTCTGCATCCCCAGAGCGGCCGAGGTAAGTGCAAATTCAGCCTGTCTTGATCTCAGCAGCTCCAGCTCCATCTGGTTCCTGTTAAATCAGCCACACAAGGTGGAGAGGGCTTCCTCCCCCCACACTACAGTGTGCAAAGAGGGGGAGGTAAACCAGCTCTTTTTTTTAAGACATGGCTGCCCTTCTCTTTACCTTCCTGCCTGGAAGGCAGCCAGGAGCAGCTCATACCTCCCCGCTCACATCTGGAGGGGACCTTCCCCTCCTGGGGCTCCCTGCATGCCCCACACTGGGCACTGCCCCTCTGCCCCAGGCACGCACTTGCCCTGGGACTCGCTCCTCTTCTGTCACCGCAGCAGCTTTGTCCTGAGCTGCTATTTCCAGCCTGTGGGACTTTCCAGTGTATTCATCCTTGTGAGGAACCGGGCAAGCAAACTGCAGCCCTGCAGCAAGGAGGGAGGGATGCTCCTGCCCGAGGATGAGCAGTGGCTCAGCCCCCCACGGGAAACACCCCAAAAGCAGACGTTAGCTTGCCCTAAGCCCTGTCAAAACTGCCATAAAACCTACATCACCTTTCCGAAAAAGGCTCGAGTGTGCTGAGCAGCCGAAGGAGCACCGATACCCACCCGCACATGAAAGTGAAGATCCAGCCCAGCTGCTGAGACCCCACCTTCCTTGGGCACGGGACCGCATTTCACCGGCATCCCCTGACAGGCCAAATAAAGTGGGGTCCCCCCTCGCTGCAAGCCATAAATGAAACAACTCGCAAGGTGAGGGGCTGTAATCCAAGGGTGAGCCCTGGCACCGGCAGAGAGGAGCTGCAGAGGAGCGAGATCGCAGGAACGGAGCCTGCACACCCGGTGGCAGCAAAGAAACACAGACGAGTGGGGGCAGCGGCCTGGCAGGCAGCACCGAGATGCTCCGGGGAGATGGGATGGATGGAGCAGCCCAGAGGGCCCGATCCTGCAACCACAGAGGTAAGGGCCAGGACCGTACCAGAGCCCAGAGTCCGGGAATGGCAGAGGTGATGCCAGCACATGCAAAGCACCAGGTGTTTTAAAAGATGAGAATCCTACCCTGCTTCGTAATCATCCTTTTTTGGTTTTTAACCAAACCCTGAAACATCCCCCTGACTCAGACCATCAGCTGCAGGTCTACGCCTGCAATGCTCTGCTTATACCACCCGGGCCGGTGCTTACTAGCCACTGTGGCTCCCAACCAGCCCCATCTCTGTACCACACCGGCCCCACTGTGCTTTAAAACTCAAAAACGGTCCCTCGCCACACTCAGCCAGGGCTGAGCTCTGCAACAGCACAGCCCCAAGCGCACGGCCAGGATGGGAGCCCCACAGCACCCCTCCCTGCCACGGGCAGACAGGTAGGCAGCGAGCAGCACCGAGAAATATTCCAACTGCCAATGCAGGGGAAAGCCTTCAGCCTAAGAAAAGCCTCAGAGCATCGCTGAAAGGTATTGGGAACAGGGTGTTAGCCCTCATGCTGCACTACACAAAAAAAGCAAAGCACTTGGGACCATGACATTTGGCTGAGGCAGGCAGGGACCCTGTTGCAACACCCACCCTTGAGGTGCTCCAGTGCACAGGGCTTCACCCGGAGAGCTCGCTCCAAGCTTGGCAGCAAACCCGGCCAGAGCAGCACCTGGCTGCTTGCAACGCCCAGACATCACTGCTGCGGCACTGCTGCGGTTTGCAGAGCGGCTGGCGCTACCCCCTTCCTAATTGTCTCTCTGCAAACACGCTGCTTATTTGCAAAGCTTGTGGCTCTGAGAACAGCCCTTCAGGATACAGCACAGCTGTGTCTCACCAGGGCCCTACAGCAAGCTGGAATGAATTCAGGCTCCTGCTGAGATTTCACCCCTCTGGGAGCAATGCAATCAGGCAGCGCTTTCCCAAGCAAGCCAGCATTTATTCATCAAGCACAAGTCAGCAAGGAAGGTCCTCCAGTTAGCGTGGGCAAGTCACAGCCAACCCTGGAAACATCTACCAGCCACTGCAAGCATCCCCAGGCGTCGGCATCCTTAGCTCCGGCTCTGAGCATGTCGGAGCGTTCGTAAATACTTTTGCACAGTTCAAGGTCTGAAGGAATAAGCCTTCCTGCGAGGCAGCTCACCCCAGGTTCAGCTCAGCTCGGTGCTAACGCGGTTAGTCACACCCAGCGGGAAGCAGAATGGAGGAGGTAAACCGAGTCACGCAGCTGTTTCATTAAAACACTATTTCAAAATAATGGACACGAGGGGGATCATGACTGTCGTGTCTCCTAAGAGCTGAGGTTGGCCAAAGAGCAATTTCCCGTGCTGATGTGTCAAAAGATTTAGCTCTATTTCTCACATTAGCTCACATCAAGTATAAGTCTACTGTTGTTTTTTAAGCCTCCATAATACAAATTAGCCACCTAAAATTTTACTCTTGGGTATTTCCAAGCAGCTTCACAGTGGAGTGGCTACACTAAGCGATTTTGGGGCTGCCCGCAGATGACAGTGACAGACAGATTGATGGCAATGAAGTTATTTTGCCTCCTTTCGCAGCTGACTAAATTTGCATTGGTATTTTCATGGTACAGACTCCACCTTTCATCTAACATGATTAATGCTGTTGTAAATACAGAGAAAGAACCAGCTGCTTCTGGCTTCTTAGCTTCCACTGAGCAGCTGATGAAAAAAAGTCCCTTTGTTCAAGCATCTCTAGAGCCTCTGCAGACTTTATGAAGAGGCTTTTATTTCAAAAGGTTAGAGAAGCGCGGTGTCTAGAGCTGGTGCCTCCCGCTTTTCTCACCACGAATCTGGGTAGTATCTGCTGCAATCGAAGCACCTGGGGCAGCGCACCCGGTGCCAGCCCGTGCTTTCAGGATGGGTCCCCCCATCAGCCACGGATGCAACAGGGCATTCGATACAGAAGGTTTTCCTCGTATCTCTGCAGGGTCCTCATGAGCACAGCTTGTGCCTGCCCAGAGAAGGGGCTGGACAGCCTGGAGGGCTCCAAAACCAGCCCCGGGGCCCAGCAGATCCTCCGGCAGGAGCAAGGTGGCCGAGACATACCTGCACGTTCATCCACGAGCCGTAAGGGCTGGGCAGGTTATTCACAGACTGAACATACTGTGTGTCCCCAAACCACATAAATTATAGTGTAGGTCTGATAAACAAAGGGCAAAGAGAACATGGCGTGCCACGAGCCTCGGGTGTAAAATTCAAACAGAAAAAGAAAAGCATTGGGTAGCGGCATATCGAGGAGCCTCGGCAGGAGGGTGCTGTTTGCGAGGCAGCCGCCAAGAGGTGCCAGCAGCTCTTCCAGAGCCGAGGCAGCTCCTCCGGCTCCCACTTCATACCAGAATTCCTTCCTCCCATTTCTTTAGCAATGCCCCCAGCCAGCCCAGTTTCAGCTCTGCTGGGTGAGGCTGGGTGTGCGGATGAAGCAGGGCTCTCCCTGCCGTCACCCCAACCCGTATGCCCAGGTTTTGCTCCGGATTTCTATGAAAATGCACCTGAAGCCCAAGCACTCCCCAGGAAGTTTGGAGAAGCCGAATTAACCCCCCACATTCACACCAGTCCCAGAGAGAAGCACAAAGAGTTTTGCCTGGTAGCACAGGGGCAATGCTGGCACTGCTGAAAACAGAGCCGGGTAAGAGTGGCTGCTGGTGAGGCTGGAGCAGGCGAGCAGGGATGCCGGGAGCATTGAGAGTCTTTATTGCCACCAATGTCTAGTAGCCCTGCTTGGCAGGAATGAAAAACAAAGCCACCTCCTGCTTTCCAACAGCTCCGGCAGCTGCTCCTACCTGTTGAGGATGCTGCTTTTGTGGAAAATCTCCGCATTTCTCTTGTCTGACAAGCACAACCACTAGGAAAATGCAACAGCGCTAGGAATTTCTTCTGCTCCCTCTGCCCACACTTGTGCTTCCAGACAAGTTTCAGTCAATCAATGCATCTCCCACCACCCTGGCATGGGAGCAACGTGGGACAGACCGACAACCTCCAAGAGGCAAAGGCGCACACAAAACCTGAAGCCTGCAGAGCAGATGCAGCGTTGTGGCTTACCTGGCGCTTTGGAAGGTCGCAGACGCGGATTTTCCAACCGCCCCGAATCCAACTCCCACTGCCAGACCCTCTGAAACAGGAAGGGAAAAACAAGTCATGTCAAACACTGCAACAGCCCTGGGACCGTCCCTCCTCCTGCGCTCCAACGGAGCAAGGACCACCACGAGCAGGAACTCAGGACTCCGGGCCAGGTTGTGACCCTTCTCATTTTGACCAAAGTGCGTTTAATTTAAGCTCAGTGCAAGAGCCTGCCACGCTGCCCAGGGTACTTCACAACCATGAACCCAAGCCAGCAGTTTCTCATTGAAGCCAACACAGAGAAGAGAGATTTCTGTATTTATGAGTTCACTGGAGGGAAATAGATCACAGTCCCCACCAGCTGAAATGCTACTTTAATAAGGAACATCGCAGTGCAAAACATGAGTGTGTTCAAAAGGATTCCAGCTTGGCAAACCAATCCGCAGGGAGCTGCCTCTGCAAGGTGCGGACGAACTGGTGCCACAGGGGGTTGCAGAAGAACCAAACACCAACTTGTCCCATAAACCTCCGGGAGCTCCGCTAAACCTGGACCAGATTCTCAGCAACAGCACCTCCCTGGTTTCTGGTCTCCCTGTGCCCAAATACCAGCTCAGCGCCTGTACCAACAGTCTCCAAAGCAGGAGGAAACCTGAACTGCACAAGGAAATTCCCACCTTACAGATTATTTTAGATTACACTTAATCCCATAAACTCCAAAGCAAATCAGCCGAGGAGCCTTCCCAGGATGGCAGCAGGTGGGGGAGACCTGAGATCCGCCACCACCTCCTCCGTACAGCCCCGTTGGGATAACTGCTCCATCCTTCCCTGCTCCCCTCCTGCCCTTTCTCAAACTTTTGCTACCCTCCCACCACTGGCACAGCTCCCTCATCCCTCCCAGGAAAGAAAAATTTTAAAAATCCTATGTTCAGAAAGCATCAAACCACTGCTACTTTTTTCCCTTTGTTCAAATTCCCCATTTTTGTTTTTGCAGGCTCTCTGGTATCGCTCCCCTCCGAGCAAGCGGGGCGGGGAGGGGGGGAACGTTAAAAGAACAAAAGCAAACCTGCTTGTGTAGCTGGATGGGTTTTACAGCCTTCAAAGGAGGCAATTACCCACTCCTGCTGCTGGCAGCCAGGTGAGGGGACAGTGGGGACTATTCAGATGAACATTCAAACAGGCTGAAAATGTCACTGAGAGCGTTTACCTGTGTACTGGAGGATAAGGTCTCAGAAGAAGAGGGCTGTGTGTGTGTTTGTGGTCTTCTGAATTTCCAGTTGCCTTGGAAACACACCATAAAAAGCAGCACTAACTCGGATAATCACAGCATTTGCATCCTCGAGTCCAGGCTGAGCGTGGAGAACTGAAACACTTGACAACTCCTCAGAGCCCCGATCCAAGGCTTGTGCCAAGGCTCAGGATGGAGACAGGGAAAACGACAGCAGCAATCAACCCTACGTACAGTGGTATGGGGTAAGGAGTCTCCGAATTGTCCCCAAAATACCTCGACTAGGAGATAACTCCGTTCAGCAAAACAGCCAGAGGAACCAAGGCACCCGGGGCACACGCCAGACCTGGGAAGGGTCACACGCTTGTGCAAAGCTCTTGTGGAAAGCTCTCACGCTGCCCCAACACCACCTGCCCGGGAGATGGGCGAGCACCCGGGGGCAGGAGCAGAGCCGTGGAGGGCTTCGACTGCCAAAGGGGCTGCACCTGCAGATGGTGATGGCTTAGAAGGCCTCTGCTCTGCAGGCAGTGGAGTTAACCTTGGAAGACGTAGCTTCAAAAAGTTCCTTAATGGCTCTGCTCAGTGTGGCTATGAGGGTGTAACGAAGCTCCACACAAACGGGTCTGGCACTGCTCTTCCGAAAGATTTCTTTTTAAGCGAGGCTTGCCCAGAGAGCAAAATTCAAAAGGACAAAAGTGCTCGTTTGTGTGAATAACAAAAATAGCTTTGACAGAGAGGGAAAAACCACAATTTCCTTGCTGCAAAGCAAGTCTTATGGAATAAGAAACGCAGCAGCGCAATTAATGAAAGTACAAATTACATATACATGGAAACAAATTACTGGAAATTAAAATCAGCAGATGGTGCGTAGTGAACTGCTTATTTGGAGAGGGAGAAGCAGCCAATGGTGGAAGCTGCAGTACGGTGGAGATGCTCACCAGCCCAGAGAGGAGGAGATGGCAGAGCAGCCTCTGGCCACAGGCTCATCGGGTCCCCACTTCCCACGGGAGGACACGAGAGCTGGGGCAGGACGAGTGCAACCACAAATCGGCCAACGGGCCGAGCGACCCCAGAGCATCTGACAGGAACTCACAGCCAAGCAAGTCTGGTTTCGCATGTGGTCCAGAAACGTCAGGGACCCCAGCGCATCCCACGGTCACTGCTGATGCTTCGGAGGCCTCTAATTATATATAGTAGATATTGTGTGACGCACTCAGCCCATTGCTGTGATTCGTTTCAAATATTTCGTTTAGAAAAGCCTGCCAAGATCACACAATAATTTCACCACTTCAGTAATACAGGTTCAGCCTCTTTCAAAGCAGATGTCAAACCTCAAAACAACTCTGTTTCGCAGGTAAGCAAGCAGATACACAAAGATTTACACAGAAAACAAACAGGAAGAGCTTGCTGCCAGTTTGCCCACACTCAAAGCTCACAGCCAGTTCAGCCCTCCAGTTGCAACCCCTCTCTTGTGCAAATTATAGATAGCCCAAACGACTTCTTCAGGTGGGAAGAGACGCAAAAAGAGAAAGGTTAATGTTTCTATGTCAACCACTTACAGATGCACTGCACTGCAGGCTCTGCAAATGGATGACTAGGACATTAGGTCATTGAAGATGGGTATGGGAGTGCAGATCTTGTTACCCACCGAAGGCTCAGACATCAGCTTGAAAAATAAACAGCCCTGTGCGATTTCTGGTTCTTGGCACCATCACAAGCAAAGGCAAAGAGGAGCAGAGTCCCCAGCAACCCTGAACAGCTTAAGGACTTGGGGTGGGCCACCACTCTGCAGCGGGCAAGGCAGAAGCCCTGCAGCTTGGGATGTGAAAGAGGGTGGAAGGCAGGCGTACGTGTCCGACAGGAAACCTTTCCATGTCAGAGAGGGTTTTTCTCCAAGGATTTTGGTGGCTGAAGCTGCTGACAGCCCCTCTTGCAACCAGTGATGGAGCTGGAAGAGCTGGAGGGTCCATGCAACCATGTTAGCTGGAGAGCTCGCATGGTGACGGCGCCAGGCTGGGGTGTCAACTCAGCATCTCTTCTCAGAGTTGCAGAACAAAGAAAGAAAAACATGACCAATCTCAGCCACTGTCAAGAAAATGCTTCTATTTAACCTAAACAAAGGGATTTTACCTCTCTTGGGCTTCTGTGGCTTTGCAACTGAAGATGCTTTATCCTGATAAGGCATTACCCAGGGATCAGACTAATCCTGCGCTAACTTAAGGATCAGCTACAAACCTCTCAGCCAGCAGTGCTCATTGCAAGGGCATGTTTTCCTCTCTGCTTGTTTTCCAAGAAAAGAAAAAAGCTTCAAAGCCTCAACCTGCAAAGCGATAACCACGCTGGAGGGTCACTACAGAGACTCCCATTTTTAATGCCAGACAGCTATGGGATATGCTATGGCAGCCTGCTGGTCGTGGTGGCGAGGGCAAAAAGCATGATATCCATAAGTCTCCTTACATACTACATCTGGTATGCGAGAGCTGGGGAGCAAGGATCTAAACCAGAGCACCTTCATAGCACCACGGACCATCTATCAGCCCCACTGCCAAGGGGAACCTATTTTCCCTGCTCTGGGAGCTCACGCCACCTCTGGGCCAAGCCCTGCCATCCTCTTCCCCTCTCCCTCAGCTTCTGGCCTTTGCTGTGCGCAGAATCAGCTCCCTCCTCCGCAGTCTGAGCGGGCACGTTCAGAGCCATGTGGATGGTAGCCACGGGCACAGCAGGAGAGGTCCATGTGGGAGCAGGCACAGCATGCACGTCTAACAAGAGCATTGCTCTGAGCCCAAAAAGCATCTTCACAGGGAAGGCAGCCAGCCCAAACTTTGGAAGGGAAAAGCCAAGGGGGAACACCACAGCAAGGAGGAGCTGGTGCAAAGGGAAGAACCACAGCAAGGGGAGCAGAGCAAAGCTAGAGGAGCAGGGAGTGAGTCAAGGCACCACGGGCAGGCAGAAAGCGATGGCGCAGCACGACACAACGGCTGCAGCACTAAGCAGAGCAGCTGAGGAGAGATATACGCAGCGCATGAAAAGCTGGCGAGGAGAACGTCAGCCAAGGGAGCAAAGTGCTGCTCCCAGCACACTTCTGACACCTTCACGCTTGGCCTGAGGTCCCCGGCTCCCTCTACGCTCATCCACCGGCATTCAAGCACTGGCGAGCAGAGGGGACTCGGGTGTGTGCAGCATGCCGTTACAGCTCTGGTTTTATTTTTACTTTAATTTCACTTCAGTGCCCCCTTGGCAGAGCTGCAAAACAGCACAAGATGTTCCATCTCGTTGAGCCAGGAGGACAGTGACAATGTTCCCGTCTGCTCTAATCCACAGGAGCACATGAATTGGCTGGGATGGGCTTTGGGATGAGGCCCAGCACTGATCCATCTCCCTCCCCTCAGCGTGGAAAGCACTGCACACTCCCACCCCATGCTGGGATGCTCCTGAGGAGGCCAAAGCTCTCCAGCCCCCCCAGGACCGTGCTGCAGCCCTGAGGGGACTATGTGGGCTCCTGAGATGGTGCATCACTGCGGTGCCCTGGGCTACAGGAGGGTATCTTGCCTTTGGACTATCCCCCAAAAAAGTGCCCCGTGCTGCACTTCCCAGGGGACTCTTCTCCTTGGCAGGCATGAGAGGAAGGTTTGCTCAGCAGGAGCAAGGTGCTGGCATCGAGGCAGCCCGGCCCCACCAAAACAAGCCGTGGTAGGTGTGAGATGGCCCTGGGGGACCTGGAAGCGGCTCTGTGCTGCCAGTTCCTAACCAGCCCTGACACCAAAGACCTGGACAAGGATAACGTACGAAATACACAAGTATCTTTAAAATGGAGAGGTTTACTGAAGAGATAGATACTTCTGCTTTGAAAGCAGAAGGCTCAGTCATTAACAGAGACAGCTCCGGGCAGCCCAGACGCACTGCTCAGGTACACGCTGACAGTGCCCTGTGTGCCTGTTCGATCAAAGGGCAGGGAACCCCAAACTATGCAGACACTGGGAAACTAAGGGGCTGAACTCACCCCAGCAGCTGTGCTGCTTTCCCTGGTCTGAAATCTAGTTTTACCCACTTTCCTTGGTCTGAAATCACCTTCTGCCACTGCCCACAGCATCGAACGCTGTTTCTTTGCTCTTGTGCTCTCCAAGAGAAGCACCGGCTCCAGGCCTGCCCGGAGCGGCCGGCCATGCGGAGAGCGGCCACTTCCACACTCCCATAGCAGGGCTTGCCCTCCAGCGCCTCCAGCCGCAAATGCCACACAAGCCTTAAGCTCAAAGGATCAACTTGAAAGTGGAATGGCCGATTCCATCCTATCAAACCTTTCCCTTATCACCCACCACCCGAGTCCATAGGACCTTGGTAAGCTGAAAGAACTGGGTGAAATTAAGCAGGCTGCAATTTTAAATCCTATTCAGGGCAGCTTATGCAGCCAGGCAGGGATCACAGCCTGCCGCCGCCCACTCCGCATCTCAGTCGGCAACCAGAAAAACCCTGCTGCAAACCCAGGGTCCAGGTTTCATGGGGCTCACCGAGCTCCTGCCCTCGCCAGCTCCGTTTTCAAGAGCTTCACATTCTTACAAGACGAGCTTTGCAGCCACTGTGGGAAGCCACTTCCAATCCTCAGGAGAAGGCCTGTTCACATAACCAACCTAAAATAAAAACCCTTCACATTCCCTAGAAATCCAAATGAGTAAATAGTAAGCATTGCTCATGGGGCCTTGATAATTTACAGTGGCAAGTAAATTAACCCCAGGTATTATGTTACTGTTATATGCCATAAAAAGCAAGAAAATGAGCAGAGACTGTGGACAGAGGACAATATCCTACAGGAATGTTAAAAAACAATAAACCCAAAACAAGCCACTAAACAAAATTCACTTTTCTCTCCAAATCACTTTGTAATCACATAGACATGTATTCAAGAACAAAGAAAACGATGTCGCAGCATCCTGGAGCTTGTGCCCTGTGTGGGCAGGGCAAGGAGGGATCACTGTATCGCTATAACACGTGTCTGTTTTGCAGGCAGCAACGCCACTCGCCTGCCCTCTGCTCAGTCTTGTCTCACGTACAAACGCGGCAGGTGGGCAGAGCCGCGCTGGGAGCGGCTGGGATGCTACAGGCAGACCTGTCAGCCTGCTCTTGTGGAACAGCATCACAGGTGGTAGGGGCATATTTTCCTCCCTCCTCTTGATGTACAAGCAGGTTAGGATGACAGTGACAGGGGAACACAGACCTGCCCACCATCAGTTAGTTTATCCCATGCCTCCTGCTCTCGGAGAGGATGCGCTCAGCAGGGTGCCGGCAGCACAGCCCACCTGTCACCCACCCACGGGCGTCTTTGCCTAAAAAAATACCCTTGCAGGAGACTTCTCTCGGCTTGCAGCATGGACCTCCCAGCCAGGCATGGGAGGAGGAGGGGGATCCACAGAGAGAATAAAACAAGGAGCAACTCATGGATCCTGCAGTCTGAGTAGAGGCAAAATCTTGGACTTGGAGGGAGGGCAAAGATTAGAGGAAAAGCAGGGTTTGTAAATAACTTCTACCTACAGCAGAAGTAGCACAGCTCTGCCTGCTGGGGACATCAGATTTCTGGGGCAGATAAGGAGCTCACGGCTCAGCAGAGGTTTGTGCCTGCAGAGCTTTGAAAGAAATAGAATTATGGGTTTAACAGCAGTAAATACCTTTGTGAGCAAAGGAAAGAGTCTGCGATGCTGAAAATACCCTTTGCATGAGCTAACGCACACCCGATGCAACACAGGACCGCGGGCACCAAGATGGATGCCAGGACAGAGACACGCTCGCAGGGCTCCTTGCAAAAGCATCCTCTGATTAAGCAAAGCAAACACTGCCGGGCTCATGAACGGCTGCCCAAGTCCTTCTCCTTGGTAATACCAAGTGTTGCAACAGCTACACGTACCTTAGCACTTTACACCCACTGACCCATGCTCCACCTGCAAGCTGGGACTGTGCGTCCCCCACCAGCACCTCGAGCCTGGCAGCAGCGTTAACGGAGCCCGGAGTGACATCATCTCCTCCTCCGAGGATTTATGAAGCTAATTCTCCCGGGTCAGCAAATGAACATGCTTCCTTTAGGAAGGTACTACAGATGCTAACATGTCATCAATTATTCATCCTGCTCTTTGAAGAATCGTTAAGTTCCTAGTGGGAAATTAATTTTGCTATAATGAGGTTTGTATTTCTATGAGAGTTTAAGCATGTCCCTGTCACCGCTATTCATAAGGTTTTTTTTCTCCCCAAGATCAAACTCCAGTTCCCTTTTGGTAACATAATTTTGCCGTTACCGCACAAGAGAGCGCAGAGATTACCAGATTTCAGTGTTTTTCATATTTCTAGGTATCCACCGTTATAAGACTAGCAGGCAGGAAGTTAAAGTCATTTTAGAAATACTTTTTTTCCTTTTTTAACTTAACCAAGTCAGAAAGCAGTGGATCTTACTTTGCATTTGAAACACAAATTGTGCCGCTGCTCCGGAGGTGGCCTCGCTTAGCCACCACCCACGCACGCACGCGGCAGTATGCCCCACCAGCTCCGGTCCTGCTAAGCAGCATTTCCCCAAAGCCCCGGCTGCCCCCGCAGGCACATCTGGCACAGGACCAGAGAGGCTGGCACGGCGGTGAGAGTGCTCTTACTCTTGACCTGCTGCTCTCTGCAGGCGACCCAGCCACTCTCTGCATTGCAACTCTCTTCCACATCCATAACCACAGGCTCTTCCGAGCGAAAGCACCTGGATCTCTGGCATGTGACTTCTCCATAACAAGCTGCTTGGCTGGATTTCCACCTCCCCATGGAGTGCAGGAGCCCTGGGACACCGTTCGCCTCCTGCTTCAGCCCACGCGGCTGCTCCTCGGGATGCCAGCAGCACGCTCCCTGCTCCCCAGGACTTCCAGCAAACTGCACTAGCACAAGAGCATGGTGATGCTAACGCCCCCGGAAGCCCACAGCCCCAGCTCCCTCAAAGGCAGTAAGAAGAAAGGCTTCTTTTCCAGACCTGCATGGACTGACCCATCAGCACGCATAAGGTTTTTCCATCCCCACGCTAGAAACCGCTGCTGCCCACGCACGCACGCACAACACACCTACATCATCTGGTAAACGCTTATGGCACCCGTCACAGCTGCCACGCTACTTAATGAAAACAAACCAAGCCGCAGTTTATTATAAAAGATTGCTGCTCATTAGAGTTTGGCTTCGATTCAGCTCTCCCAGGTGGGACGCAGCTCCCTGGGCTTAGGCAGGTTTGTCATGGTGGGAGATAACCGTGGAGAAGTCCTTGTCCCCTAAGCGTGCACGTAAAGAGGATCCAGGGAGCAGCAACAGATTGTGGTGTTGACGGAGCAAACGCGCAGAAGTCCCTCAAGCACTACATTGTCATGAATTATTATTAAGCGGTGACAGCGTGCTTGACCTGCAGGCAGCCCTTCAGCCGCACGTACAAGCTGTCTGTGGAAATCCCAACGCCAACAGGAGCCGTGACAAAGTCACACTGGCCAAGCAGGATTTCAATGTGGTTTATGCCTTCTCTGTGGCCCTGCAGAAGAAACCAACTAACAAGGCCAGATCACTCCTAATTATTACCCCTAAGCAAAAATCCCTTCAGCAGAACACAAAGACAAAATTTAAATTATTAATTTGCAGTTTATAGTGGCATGTATTATTATTTGCATTGTGAATTATTCACTCGTCCCCTCTCCTCCCCCAGGCTCCCGATGAACAAGAGCTTTTGTTTGAGGGATGTATGGCGGGAGGGGGAAATGGCCTGGTCCCCTTTCCCCTGCGGATTTGCACGCTGCAGCTCACATAGCGCTCCCATCCTGACCCTGCCAACAGACGGTGACAGTACAGAGGAAACAAAACCCAAGGCACCAGCTGGATTAATCTGCTCAGACAAAGCAGTCCCGGGCAATCATTATTCTCACGACTATTTGCAACCATAGGCACATGCAGGCAGCGAGCAGAACCCCACCACGCCACCCCTCCGAAATGCTGGCTGTGAAAAAGCAATAGGAGAAATAAACCCGTTTCGGTGCTATCTTACACCGTAATGCCCCAGAGGGAGCAAACAAATAAAACGTGTGAGCGTGGCTGGGCACATCGTGCAGAGAGCCGCCAGCTCTGGCACAGCTGGTACCGATGGGAAGCCCTGCAGCGCCTGCTCCAGTAATCCCACATTTGTGGGGGGGGAAAAAAAGGTGCGTGTGGGAGAAACCTGATAAAGGTTTGTGGGGATGGCAGCAGTAGGAAAGCACAGCAAAGCCAGGAGGTTTGAAAATGGAGAAAATGGAGAGAAATTGCCTTTCTGGATAGGGAATTGCAGGAAAGCCACCACAGACCTGCTTCAGCATCGCATGTTAGCTCAGCTCCTCTCTCCTGCTCCAGGGACAGCTCTATAAGTGACTCAGGAGTTTACCCATTAGAGGTATTAATAAAGCACTGATTCAGCAGTGGCTGAGGCCTGTGACACACATACGCTAAGCTGAAAGAAGGTGAAACATCTCAAAAGCTTCTGACAAGCCCAGGCAGCTCAACTCTGCCGCTTTGATTTTGAAAGACAAAAACTAATGGTGCAGCTTTGCCTCCGTGTTTTCCAGGGGTTCGTGGATGGGTCCCATCAAGGTTATGCAAGAGGTGATGAAAAACAGCAGACGATGACAGGGTCGAGCCAGCCATCACCTGGAAAAGCAAACAGCCGAAATCCCCACCTCACTGGCGCTTAACAGCAGAACGGACACAAAGAAAGCCAAACCATATTGCTGTGTGCGGCACCATGGAGTTAAAATACCATTAAAAGGGGATTTTAAGCCTCAATGTGCTACCAAATGCCTTACCCTGGGGGGTGGGGGGTCCCAGGCAATTTCACAGGAGCTTTGTCTGAAAAAAGCCTCCAGAACTGGGCATTCACACCAGTGAACCCACCTGTATGCAGCCTGCCGAGCTGAAGGGGTTTGCTTGGGGTCGAAACAAGGAGGGGAGCAGTGAGGCCGAGCTGCTCAGAGCAAACCCGGTAAGATGTGACACAAGGTGACTCTGGGCGACTCATGGCAATGGAATCGGGCAAAAAACAACTTGAGAAGTCCACGGCCCTAAACAAGGTGGAATTTGGGTAGTATGAGGCAATTCCCCTAGTGCCACCTCCTGGTTTACCCCGCAGGAGCCAGACCATCTACATCCCATCCTGTTCCACTTTTCTCCCTCTTTCACCAAAGCACAACATGGAGCAAATCGTCATTTCAATCCATCGAGCTGCAATGGCTAAACAGGAGCTGAGGCAACATAAAGCCACTGCTTACACCAGAGGTACCTCATTTTAAAGAATTAAAGTAACTGCCCAACACCCTGAAGCTCCTTCATCATGGAAATGCTTCCTTGGAAAAACGAAAACTCTTTCCCAAATTAACAAACCAGAACTACCCTAAAAGCAGGGACCAACCCGCGCTGGAAACAGGCTCTCCCCGACACCACAAAACCTGAATCCATCACAGATATTTAATGTTTCATTTCTAGCACGCAAATGATTTCTCAGGCCACTGCTCACTAATGTTTAATGCAACAGACCTGTGAGATCTGATGGGGATAAGAAAGAAAAGGAGCTTCCACATGCATATTTCAGCGGACTTTCATTCCAGCTGGTGAAAATACTGTATTTAATTGGCTTTTGTCACCTTTGTGGCTGTTACCGCTTACAAAACACCGATCACCAACTCAAAATGATCCCGCAGAGATAAATGTACATTATCAGTTCTCCACTGGCTTTCCAGGTGTCTGCCTACAAATTAGTTTTTGAAATACGAGCTGCTGTCAGTGAGGCATTAGAGACCCCACAACCCTCGCCCCCCCTGCCCACGCTCTCCCCCCTTTCAATGGTGCTAGCGCCGTGCCCACGTAATACATGAAATTACATTTACATCAGGCTGTTATTCATGCACCGTTTCCCGAGGCACCCCAGACCCGAAGCCTCAGCCTCTGCGCAGGAGGAGCAAGGAGAAGTCCCAAGGGAGCCAAAAGCAACCCAGAGTCCAGGGCCAGGGCCCTTCCGTCCCCAGCAGTGACCCAGCCCTGCTCTGCAGAGGGGCACCCACACCTTCGGTGCACGCAGAGGACAGGGAAACAGCGATGCACGGGTGCACAGGCACCCAGGAGAACCCTGTTGTGCCCACGGAAGGATTTCTTTTTAGCCTCCACGTTTACAGGATCAGGTTTTTGCTGGTGGCATCTTGCCTTTGAGCAGAGGAGCAGGTCGGTGCTGTCCCGCAGCTGCTGAGAGCATCGCCCATGGCTGGGGCTGCCCCCCACATCCTTCACCCTGGCCCAGCTGCCTCCCCACACTTTCCATCTCCTCACACAGAAGCTTAATGACTTTGAGCAAGTCGTTTCAATCCATCAACGTGCTTAATAGACGAAAATGTCAAAATACACGCTGATGAGGCGACAATTCATGGGAGGTTTAATGAAAGGTTAAAGCAACCTTTCCCAGAGCGAGTGCGTGCGTGCGGCCGTGCTCCTCCTGATCCCACATGAGTCACTGCCGTGCGAAACACTCCAGTTAGCACTGAACACCCAGCGCTGCCTTCACGGTCTGCATCTGATCTGACCTTTCTCCTCTCCCCCTGGCCGCTCGCAGGGCCATCACATCACAACACCATTGCAAACAACAACCGCTCGACCACTGACGCATCCGCGCCCGAAGGGTCCCTCTGGAAATCAAATCGGAGATGCGATGGGCAGCAGCCTCGGAAAGCCACATCCCAGGCTGCTTTTTCTCCCTTAGAGCTGAAAACGCTGTGAAAAATTAATGACTGTTCAAATGTGCATCTTTCCATCCTTCTGAGTCCCGATCCCAGGCTGAGCCGGTCCCAGGGCCACCACTCTCCTCTGCTCCCCTTGACCTTCCGCAGCACTTGAACTCCATCGAATTGCTGCACAACGTGCTCACCATATACGTGGACACTTCCCCTTACCCACATCTTTCTTTTCACCCTCTTCTCTGAAATGCAAGCTGCAGAGGAATCTTCTCCTTTTTCTTACTAAAAATAATGCCTTTCAGTAGAAATCAAAGGTGCTCCAAGAGTGCCCAAGAATAACCATTAAGAGCGATGTAACCAGCAGACGTGACAGTGGAAGGAGGTCTGCTGCAATTTCAGAAAGAGGCATCACGGAGATGAGACACAGATTAATCGCTGCAGCTAAATGGCTCCTGTTCTCAGGCTCTGCGAACCCCAGTGGGTACCAAACGCATATTAAAGTCAACAATTGTAAAATAGTTTCAATTTCAATAGACCAACAAAAAAACCCCATCATGCAAAATGAATGTTATTAACCATTAATGGATCTCTGAGAATATGCATATAAATAATCACTTTTCTTTATAATTGAGATTCAATAGCCCACTCATTGCCCCAGCCTTCTCTCGGGAGGCTGAGTGCCTGGGAGTGCCTGTCCCAAGAGAGTGAATTCAATCAATGTTTTGCTAATAACATATATCCTCCTCTTCAGCAACAGGCAACCCCTTTGCATCCTCAAATTCACTATCATCTGACGACCAGCTCCACCACAGAAAACACCAGCTCTGGTTTGGGTCTGATGGACAAGCTCTGGCTGAAGCTTGCTGCCTTGCTTTAAGGTTTAAAAAGCTCCAGCCTCCAGCATCCCACCTCGCACCCATCGGCAGAACACGTCAAACCTGGATTCAACCTCTGCCGCGCAGCGGTAAGACACCACCACTGCAGGGAGCTCACCTGGGAGATGTCAAACCATCCCACGGTTTAGGTACAAACCTCACCGGGCAGCTCCCTCCTCACCGGTGGGAAGATATCCTTTTGTTTTGGACTCGTCTCCACCAGCTGACAACCAAGAAGCACATTGTACACCTACATTGCACCCCAGCAGCCCTCGATGCCAGGAGCTGGTGTTGGCAGATGTGCAGACAGGCCAGACAAGGAAAAATGGTTGGGACTCAACCGCTGTCCGCCACTGGAGATGTCTACAGCAGGGGACTGGGCCAAGGGGTGACAACGCTGGGGTCCCCACCAGCTTCCTCCACCTGCAGCCGGCTGGACCCCAGCCAGCAGTGTGGGGTGATGGCAGCTCAGGGATTCAGCCCCCATTGGCAGTGCGAGCTGCCTGCAGGAAAATACCCATCGGCCAGCATGCAGAGCCAACACCCGCCGCCTGCTCCTCTCCCCCAGACAGTCATAAAGCAGGAGACATATGAAAGGACATTAAAACTGGTTAAAACTGTGAGAAGCCATAAAGAAAAGCAAGCTTCCTGGCAGCTCCTGTATCTAAGTGGGCAGTTCTCAATCCCGGGGCTGTCCCCCGCCAAATCCCACCATGCAGAAGGCAGCAGGCAGGTCTCTCACGATCTGGCCCAAGGGCACTCAGCCAAACCATTCTCCTTCCTATGCAAAGCTGCAAACAAGCGTGTTTCAAATCAACTTGACATTTACCATCCTTTGGTGCAGACTTCCCTTCTACCCCCGTTTCCTCAGGATAAAACAAAGCGACAGCAGCACTTGCTGCCAGAGTCTGCCCCTTCCTTAGGGATGGAGAGGGGCCACAGAGCTGCCACAGGGACGGGCAGGAGGTGTCTGGCCTAAATCGATCACCAGCACGAGGAACTGCCACTGTAAGTAAAGGACTCTGTCGTGCCTGGACGTGAGGACACCCAGAAACATTGACAGTGGCATCCCCAGTGATGGGGACACAAGCAGGGCACCAGCACTGTAAAACCTACACCCTCTCCTCTGCACCAGGCCCAGCCTATACCTTCCCCCCTCTCCAAGCGTTGGCCAGAACGCAACCTACAAGTTTTGGGGCTAAATTTCTCCCTCCTGGACAAGTAAAGAAGGAAGATCCCAAAAAACACTGCTGTGTGCCAAAGCATGGTGCTGGTGCCAAAGCGTGGTGCAGCCGGGTGCCTCTTTCTGCCATCTCCAGGTGCAGTCCCAAGGGGGATGAACATGGATGCTGTCACCTGGGCTGCGGGGACCTTCCCCCCGACCCCGTACAGCTTCCCAGGAGACTCATTTGTCCTTCCCATAGACGTCACCATCTAAAAGTTTCTCCAGTTAAAATCTTTTGCCTCCTGCCCATAGCGATACCCCACCATCCCTCCCTCCTCCCCACAGCACCTTCGCTGCCGAGGGTAAGTTTGTTCCACATTTAGCCCACGCACTCTGTCCTGCTCCTTTGTTCCCTCACGTTAAAAAATAAATAAATAAATAAATCAGTTTGCTAATGGGTTTCTGGCAACGGGAACTGGAGACAAAGGCTCAGGTGGAGCCATGTGAGGTTTGGGGGTGAACAGGGGACATGAGTGCCGCCTCACCCCATGACCCAGCAGCTCTGTGCGTGCTGCAGCACAGCTGCTCTGTCCCATTTGCTCCATCCCAGACACCTCCGCTTACCGGTGACACCTGAGGCAGAAACATTGCAGAAATCGGATCGGGGAGCAAGCACAGAGTGATAGGACTGAATACGGAAAAGCAAGATATTTTCTTGCAGGAAGGAAAGGGTTGGAGCAAAGCGGATGACTCCAGCTCTGCATGCAGCTCCTGGGGATGGGCTGGCGGCGCGCGCCGGGGTCTGGGGCTGCCCTGCTCTGCCCACCACATTGCAAAGAAAAAGGAAAAGTCAGGTTTCCTTGGCAACGTAAGGGTGGCTGGAAGCATCACCTCATGCCTGCCAGCAGCCGGCCCCGGCATCAGCTCCGCCGCCTGCCCTGGGAGCAAGTGGCAGGAGAGGAGGGTGCGCTGGGGGGGATGTTTGGTAGGGTGATGGAGGGATGGGGCATCACGGACCCCGCAGCAAGTGGGATCCCAGCCAGGTGCCTTCCATCAGCTGAGCCGCTTTTGTAGAAGAGAAACGCGTTTCCCAACTGCCGGAGGAAGGCAAGGCAGGGCATCACCACAACCCGACAGAGGCAAGTCCTTCCCCACCCCGCTGCCATGTACAGGCATCCACCAGGAAGCGACTCAGGCTCTGGTTAAGCCACCAAGGGTCCCAGGCAGGCACAGAGCCCCGTGACACCCCTGCGAGCACCGTGACTCCAGGGAGAGCCCTGGGGCATGAAGATGGCTGCAGAACATGGCCTTGGTCCTGTCCTCCGTCACACCCAGAGCGGTGCGAGCATTAGGGGCTGCTGCAGCATCTCCATCCCGGAGGACCCCCCGATCTCACGCACCAGGGACATCCCTGCCCACACACCACCACGGCCCGGCTCAGAGCAGAGCAGACCCCTCCAGGAGCTCCGCGGGGAGCCAGCAGCAGCCCCACGAGCTCCATCCTACCGGGCTCTCCTCCCCCCTTCTAAATGAGCGCAAAGAGAAAGGCGGTTCAACTCACACCTCGCTAATTGTTATTTGTAATACACCAGTAACATTTTAATTAATGTGAAGTCTTCAGCATAACAGCCACCCAAGGTACAAAGATAAACCAGAATAAACAGGGCTTGATTAAATACATAATTAATGTTCCACTAAACCCAGCATATATGAATATTAATTAGCAGGAATAGTCTGCAGTTTGGCATCTCCTGTCTTTATCAATTTATTCTTTACATTGTCAGTTCCAGCTTTGGAACAAATTAACAAACCTTTTGCTTGCCGACAGAGCCCACTAAATACAAACTAAATGCAAGAGGCTGGTCTTTACATTCAATTATCTCACCCGCACATTAAATGGCTTCCAGCACATTTGCCTGAAACCAAAGACAGATGTGTTGCCAAGACCAAAGCATGTTCATCCCTAAATGGGGCTCAGAGTAAATAAAACTGTTCTCTGCTGGCAGTAATAAGAGGGAACCCATTCCCCATGAGCAGCTGAGCAGAACAGGGCCAGACATAGTCCTTGCGAGGGTTTTAACCACTGAGTGGAGGGACTTGGTAGAGTTTGGACTTGGCTGTGAAACACAACAGGTTTCAGAGGAGCAAGACCAGCTCCAGCCCATCAGAGGCACTTGGGCAGACCGGAGGTCCAGCAAGGTGAGAATGAACAGGAGCAGTCCCCTCCCAGCTGCACCCTCCTTGCTGCAACATCCCCCCCTCCGAGGCACGTGAGGTTTTATGAAGCGTTATGAAGACAAGGGTAGGACAGAAAACCTTTGGGAACCACCTGGACAACCTCTGATGACAGGCTTCTTGCAGCTGCACTGGGCTTGTGGGGAAACAGAGCAAGCACCAGACGTGGTAAGAGCCTTGTGCTGCTGCCAAAGGGACCACCGAGTCATTTGCAAGCCCAGGGGCCAAGAGAGCCGGCAGCCTGCATCTGGCAGCCACGCCGAGGCGCTGAGCATCCCCAACTTCGGAGCTCAGCACCTCCTGCCTCCTCCCCCGGCACAGGCACTGCCGCCCCACACGCTAACCGAGGTGTCATTATGCTGCAGGAGTCTGCGCTAATTATAGCGTCAGCCTTTCCGCTCGCAGGGATGATAATTGAGGTAGAGCATTACAGTGTTTCCAAACCCCGCGCCGCAGGCAGGGGCCGCAGCGGATCAGAGAAGTGCCACTGGCGGTGCTGAGACTTTGCTGGGAAAGCAAAAGGACTTCGGCAAAAGCCAAGCTGAGCCCCATCCCGCTGCTCACCGAGAGGCTGGACCAGCAACTGCCTCGTGCAAGAGAGACCAGAGACCCTGGTAATGAGCAGGGCAGGCCACAAGCTCCTGTCTTAATCACAATCTGAATTATTTATTAGTGCGAAATCGGTGCTGGCATCCTATGACCTGCAGGCAGGGCTCTGGGGAGCACGATGGCAGGCACGGGCTCAAATCCAACTTCTGCGACTTGAAAACTCTGGATCACTTTGGGCAAATCCCTGTTGAAACAATGACGTTGGTACAGGGCTTTGCCATCGGTGAGCGGCCCCACCGAGCACAAGCAGCCACTGTCACCCACCCAGCCCCATAACAGCGCTGTGGGGCTGCTGGAAAGGCACACACCGGCTGCAAAAGAGCAGGAGGGGGACTTTGGGGACAGGGCTTGGCAGGGACAGACACCCCACCACGACCTAGAGACCCCCGCTGAGTAGAGCCGAGCCTCTGGCCAGGGGCTGAGCAGCAGAACCATCCACAGGCCACCACTCACACACCTCTCTGGATATTAAGCTTTAATATTGTGACCTTTAAGATTCAAGAGAGAATTTCTGAGTCTCCCAAGGGTGGCTTTGTGCTCTTGCAGAAGCAATGAAAGGTTAGACCAGTGGCTCTGCGGCAGCCGAGGCTGCATTGCCATTAACCTATTGCTACAGGTGACACTTTGTTCACTCCTCTACAAAACTTCCTTTTTTTGCTGGTGACAGAGACAGGAGTCCCCAGCCAACACAGCCCGAGGAGCAAAATGCACACACTGCCCAGCTCTTCACCCTGGCTTCCTGACACTACGTTTGAAGAATAAAGTCCAATTACAGTTCACTCAGTGCAAATGCTTCCTGCTTTTTTGCATGTGTGGCTAATTTAAAGCTCCCTACTTGCCTTGTCTGTCAGGCATCTGCCTCCCCTGGCAAATACATGGAGCTGAACTAAAGCATCTGAGTTATCTACCTATAATTTTAAAAAAACGAAAGAAAAAAAAAAAAAGGTATACAAAGAGCTAAATCCACGGGAGCAGGAGCACCCAAGGGCACTGGGAACCAATGACCAGCTGGAAGCAAGCAATCACTGCCCAGAGACAAGCAAGTGACAGCGAGG
This sequence comes from Phalacrocorax carbo, assembly GCF_963921805.1. Classification (NCBI taxonomy): domain Eukaryota; kingdom Metazoa; phylum Chordata; class Aves; order Suliformes; family Phalacrocoracidae; genus Phalacrocorax; species Phalacrocorax carbo. Next base: position 8,189,815 of record NC_087528.1, read on the forward strand.
CTGGAAGGGACGGCAGCTCACGAGTGCTCACGGAGAACACCCACGCACAGCCCAACTCCAATGCTGAGACAGCCCACTGCGTGTTTGCTTTGGTTTTTTCCCTGCAATTCAATCCTGGGGTTCCCTCGCAGGGGAAGGAATACAGGATCTGTGACTACCGACCCATAACGGAGCCGTCTCACCCAGGAAGCCCAACCAGTGATGGAATTTAAGACGGATGCCCTGGAATCGGATAAAAGTCACTCTCAAAATCAAAAAGCACACGTGACAATGCTAGGCAGCTCCCCCTCCCCAGCTCTGACAGTTGAAGCAAGCCCCGTGCTGCAGCAGCTCTCACGGCTGACAATAGCCGCCTCCTTGCCAACAAGCCACGCGTTCTTGCCAGCTCGGAAAGCACAGCTCTTCCAAAGGCACTCATCCTTCCGCAAGTTTACAGATCCAAGTTATGGAGAAAAGCCTTTCCCTGTTCCCCCACCACCCCCCCACCATCCAGGCTACAACCTGAGACAGGCAGAGACTGAGCTGGGAAGGGAGAAAGGGGAGGGGAAGGAGAGGAGGGGGAAGGGGAGAAGAAACCAGGAAAGCAAGTGTTTGGAAAGGTTGCTTTGTATTACTTTCAACATCACAAAGAATTGCAAAGCAGCAGAGCGTCCTCAACTGCGACAAATTTACCTCGTATCTTTTTATCACAACTTTTTGTGTTGTCTCAAAGCCCAGCCCCTGGCAGGACACAACCCTCCAAGACTTGGGGCTCTGCAGTTTTCCATCTATTGGCAAAATCCATCCCTTGATTAAGAAAACCCCAACTGTACATGCTCCGGCAGAGAAGCATAGAACAGAATCATAGAAACATCAAGGTTGGAAAAGACCTCTAGGATCATCAAGTCCAACCGCCAACCCAACACTAAACCATGCCCTGAAGTGCCACGTCTACACGTCGTTTAAAGACCTCCAGGGTTGGCGACCCTACCACCTCTCTGGGCAGCCTGTGCCAATGCCTGACCACTCTTTCAGTAAAGAAATTTCTCCTAATAGCCAATCTAAACCTCCCCTAATGCAGCTTGAAGCCATTTCCTCTTGTTCTATCACTAGTGACCTGGGAGAAGAGACCAACCCCCACCTCACTACAGCCTCCTTTCAGGTAGTTGTAGCGAGCGAGAAGCGGTGCTTTAAAATACATCTCTTGCTGGTACACAGACCAGAAGAGAAACAAAAAGAGACCAGGATTTGTTGTTTTTATAGTGTCATCTTTCTTCAATATACTCTCAGATTCACAGCTTTCACCCACGACAGGCTGGCAATAGCGAGTGAGGCTGCAGATGTTCAAGATGCAGCAGCAGCCCGAGCCCGTGGGCTCCCCCGAGCCTCCTCCTCATAGTGAGTTTTGCTGCCAAGACCTTACATGGTTCAGCCCTACCAAGAGAGCAAGATTTGATGTGATAGATCTTGTCAAAAGGCACCCAGGCACGCACTCGGTGAGTGCCATCTGCGAGCAGCAAGAAAAAGAAGGGAGAGAAGGCGGCAGCCCTGTACGCTCCTCCCAGGATGGCACCAACCCTGGGAAGAGGCTGCCCGTGAGCAGAGATGGATGGACAGACAGACAGGGCTCACCTGGGATGTTGTGGATGGTTATGGCAAGGATCATCAGCATAATCCGCCTCCAGCTGCTGCTGCCGGCCGTCGGGGCACCGTCCCTGGCCGTGGGGAATGTTGGGGGGCCATCTGGTAGGCCAGCCCCCGTGCCCTTCCTCCTCTGATAGGGCTCCCCGTTCTCACCTTTGTCTGGGGGTACAGAAAACAGCCAGGTCAGCCGAGAGGGTGACAGACGGACAGCTGGGCATCTCCTGCCTCCCCTCCCAGAAGGAAAAAGCAGAGAGAAGGAAATACACCAACCAAAGCAGGGCTGAAGGTGTGTGCGTTGGCCCCCCTTCCCCTTCGTTTCAGGTTAGGGTGGAGGGTTTCCCCCCATGCAGACCATAAAGCCCATGGGCCAGGGAGACCCTGAGGCAAAGCAGAAGTTCATCCTCTGCCTCATCCACTGGGGACCCGCTCCCGGCTCCACACGGCAACCCAGCATCACCCCCAGGCTCACACCCGCCTGCAAACCCGAAGTCCTGATCTGGCAGGGTGAGCTCTGGGGCCGGTGGCTGACGAGGAGGATGAGGACAGAGCTGCCAGGCAGCAGCCGCAGGGATCCACAGTGAGACCAGACAGTTCCCCCCCTGCCAGCCCCAAACCTGGCAGGTCTCTATTTCCATTGCCTTCGCTGATGAAGGAGAACCCTGTAACACTTCATATTGATTTCAGCCCTGTCATGAAACAAGTGTGCTGAGCCACATTTAGTGACTATTTGTTCCACTACCAAAAGATTTGCCGCTGCCATTTGCTACGATGTCACCGGATACTGAGAGGTATCTCCTGGACCTCTGCTCCCAGCACGACCATTACTATCAACTCTATTTCAACCGGTTATTTAAAACCACACCACTAAAACCCAAGCCCCAGTTAGGGCTGTAAAGGGTGGAACAAGCACCAGGCAGTGCCGTAATAAAGCCTACGCACACCGAGTCCCTCACTGTTCACCTTCAGTGTGAAAAGGTGAAGGGAAGCCAAGAAATAAGGAGCACCAATTCCTTAACCTCACACAGCAACAGCTACAGCTTCATATTAAAGAAGATTTGACATTTAAACGATATAATTCTCTTGCCCTGGATTTATATAATTCTCTCTCCTGTCCATTGACTCACCCACCCCAAGAGTTTTTTTTCCACAGACACGGTCTAAAGAGCTGTCTGAAACAGTTTTGACCGAACGCCGATTGCTTCCCCCGCCGTGCGGAGGCAGGACAAAGCCCGACCGCCTTGCGGCGTGTTGCGCAGCGTGCATTTTCAGCACCAGTTCAGAACCTCAGCCTAAGAGGGCTCATGCAAATTGACACAAGGGGTCACCTTGGGAAAGCAGCGCTAGCGGCAACACTTCGCATCTTGCCATCTGTAACAGAAAAACGAACACGTAAAGGCATCCCGAAACGGTCCTTAACAGCACAGAAAGTAAAACCACAGAATTTAATACATTTTGGTACCAAAAACACAGGGCAAAGACTAAAAACCCACTTGTCTGCAGTGGGACCAGACGACTCTCCGGCAGATTCCCTCCTGCCACCTCCCATGCTACGGGAGCATCCCCACATGGCGTCACCAGGGCTGCAAGCCGCAACACCCACAACTCTCATGCTTTCCCCCGCAAGGCCATCACCACTGCCACTCTGCAAACAGCAAGATCCTGCGCAGATAAACATTGTCGTTGTCATTAGCCGTGTGGAGCCAGACGCTTCCTGTCCCCAAATCCTAGCCCAGTCAGTCAATAATGCGCAGTAACATTTGATGGCAAAGCTTCATTCTAGCCTGCGGGGACAAAGATAAATATTTTTTTTAGGCAATAGCAAGGACAACCAGGTCCAGCGGAGTGGCTTGTCCAATTCACCGCAGGAGCGCTGGCGCAGCAGACCCCTGGCAAAGGGACAGCCAAGGCTAAAGCCACTTACAGATGAAATTCCCTTCTTCTGCCAGACCACTGGATTATTTTAATTGCTTGGCACGCATCCCCCTGGCCCCACAGACAGCGTTATCCTCAGCTGACCCTGCCCCAGCCACCAGTGCTGACCCACAGACTTACACCCAGCACGCCGCCAGCAGCCCCATCACCGCAGCACAACAGGCATGGCTTTGCACCGCGGCACCGTCCTCGTGCTGCCCCAGGCTCCGGGATCGCTCGCGCTGCAGAGCCACCGACACAAAAACCAGGGTGATGCGAGGATGCAGAGAGGTGCAGGAATCCCCCTCCAGGGTCAAGGGCTTTCCAGTGAGGAGGAAAAACAGTTTACGTGATGTTTAGAGAAAGGCACTGCCATTCAAGTGACAGAGCACCAGAAAGCAAAAAGTGTTCGACAAAACCATGAGCGACCACGCTGCCGCGCCAGCCAGGGCCGCGTAGGCTCTTGACGCAGTTTTTCCGAGGTACAAATGTAGGATGAATGCTGAAAGTGGAGGTTTCGTTGACTGCCGGGAAGCTTTGCATTTTGCAGGCTTCAGGTATCTGCTGGGGGAATGCAGGGAAAATGCAGAATGTAATGTCAGTGACTTGGTTTTTTTTAAATCAGGCCAAAAAGCCGCCTGCTGACAGTACAGTAGCACCCCCTCTGTGCTCTCATCTCTCACAGCACCAGCTAAGAACAGCGTTACCAATGCCAAGCAGGATACTCCATCACTGGTAATTTTCTTTTTTTTTCCTTTTTCTTTTCACTTATCTCACGATGTGACCTAGTGCAGTCTATCCTTTGCATTTCTGACTTTAAGATTGTGCTTAAAAACAAAGCCAGCTCTTTGACTCAAGAGAAGCATGGGCCTTCCAAGCAAGTATAAGCTTGTGTCCACCACACCTTCTGCAATCTTAGCTCTTCCCTTACCTCTTTCTCACCTCCTCCAGCCCTACCCTGAGACCAGGCTCAGGCTGGAGCCTGCCTCCTTCCCCTGGATTGATCCAGCCTCTCCTTCCAGCCACAGCAGCAGACATAAAAACACGCCACGTCAAGGAGCCGACCATCACCCCACACTGCTGCTCTGGCCAAGTCCTTGACCACGTCACCCTCATCTTCTCTGGGAAAAATCTAAACAAAATGTAAATCCAGGGGCTTACTTCTCAGGGACAATCTGATCATTGCAGCATGGCGGATGCCCATGTGCTCCCGGGCAGCGGACGGGCACAGGAGGCAGGACTACCTCACCCAGAGCCATGGCAGCAAATCCACAGCAGAACCACGGGTGGAAACCCCAGATGTCTCAGTTTCTGTCCCCAGGGTTTAGGCAGAGCAAGCCAAAAAAAAAAAAAGGAAAAAATCAAAACCTCCCTGCTGCTTTTCTCTTGGCACTTAACAGAACCGATACACCAAATGTCATTGGAGTTTCCAAAACTCTAACTTTTGGGCTCTGACCCAGCTGTCCAAACTGATCCTGGCAAGCACAAAGATGCACTCATGCATGGAAACTCCTGGTGCTTGGAGCTGTTGGATTTTTGGGCTTTTTGTTGCCTTACTCCAGCCCTACCTCCACCTTATTTCCCTTGTCTCTGGATTTGACGGGTTCACCACAAAACCGTGCTGTCCCCCAGGACTCCTGCAGCAAGGCAGAGCAAGGCTTTGGCTGGTGTTTAAACATCAAAGTGAAGCCTTGCCAGCTCCCTCTTCCAGGCTTTGGTCTCAGCTCCCCGACTCCTGTTTGTGCGTGACTTTTCATTGAGAAAAAGCGTGTTTTGCTGAACGCCTGGCCACAAGCATGGGGGGAAGTCCTGGAGAGGAACTATGAATGCCACAGAGGGAATCAGCTGTGCCTCGGGGCTGCCCATACCTGTGGAAACCAGAGGCCCGAGAGCATCAGATATGAACATCCACACTGCCTGCACCCATCCCACTCAGCTCACACGCGTTTGGCTTCCCCAGCTCCGCAAAGGAGTGGAGCAAGGGATGCAACCACTGACCTTCATCTCCTCGTGTGGCATAACTAGGGAATCATAGAATCATTAAGGTTGGAAAAGACCTCTAGGATCATCAAATCCAACTGCCAACCCAACACCCCCAGGCCTCCTAAACCATGCCCTGAAGTGCCCACATCTACATGTTTTTTGAACTGCTCCAGGGATGGTGACTCCCCCACCTCTCTGGGCAGCCTGTTCCAGTGCCTCCTTCAGTAAAGGAATTTCTCCTAATATCCAATCTAAACCTCCCCTAACACAACTTGAGGCCATTTCCTCTTGCTCTATCGCTTGTCACTTGGGAGAAGAGACCGACTGCACCCCTCACTCCAGCCCCTCTCAGGCAGCTGCAGAGAGCGAGAAGGGCTCCCCTCAGCCCCCTCTTCTCCAGGCTAAAGCCCCCCAGCCCCCTCAGCCGCCCCCCAGCACACTTGTGCTCCAGACCCTGCCCCAGCCCCGTTGCCCTTCTCTGGACACGCTCCAGCCCCTCAACGTCCTTCTTGTCCTGAGGGGCCCAAAACTGAGCCCTGGGGAACCCCGCTCATGACTGGCCACCAGCTGGATTCAGCTCCGTTCACCACAACTCTCCGGGCTCAGCCAGCCAGCCAGTTTTTACCCAGTGAAGAGCACACCCATCCAAGCCACGAGCCGCCAGCTTCTCTGGGAGGATGCTGTGGACAGAGTCCAAGGCTTTGCTGAAGTCCAGGTAGACGACATCCACAGCCTTTCCCTCATGCCCTAGGCAGGTCACCCTGCCATAGAAGGTCACCTGGTCATAGGAGGAGATCAGGCTGCTCAGGCAGGACCTGCCTTTCATGAACCCATGCTGGCTGGGCCTGATCCCTGGTTGTCCCACATGTGCCTGGTGGGCTCCCTCAAGATAAACCACTCCATAACCTTCCCCAGTACCAAGGTCAGGCTGACTGGCCTGTAGTTCCCCAGATCCTCCTTCCAGCCCTTCTTGTAGATGGGCATCACATCAGCAAGCCTCCAGTCATCTGGGACCTCCTCTTTACCTCCCATGGTAAATGGGAGGCCATCTGGGACTTCCCATTTACCAGGACTGCTGGTAAATGATGGAGAGTGACTTGGCGAGCTCCTCCGCCAGCTCCCTCAGTGCTCTCGGGTGGATCCCATCCAGCCCCACAGACTTGTGAGTGTCCAGGTGGAGCAGCAGGTCATAAACTGCTTCTTCCTCCTGGATATGGGGGGGTTTGTTCTGCTCCCCATCCCTTGCCTTCCAGCTCAGGGGGCTGAATACCCTGGGGATAACTGGTCTGGAAGTTTCAGCCATCCCCAGTCCGTTGAGAATTACCGTGGCGTTTCGGCAGCATCCTCTCCCCGTTATCAGATTACCAGCAAAGATCCATTTCACGGCTCTCACTAATGAAAGCAAATGCCCAGGGCAGCTCCGTCGCTTCACATGAGCCTGCCACCTGCTAAGGTATCCATTGAGTCCCAGCACACAGGTATCATTTCTATTAGATACCTTTTTTTAAAATATTATTTTATTTTACTTCCAAGTAGTCTGCTTGCTACTACCGAAAAATTTTTTGATGAAAATTAGACTTTTTACAAGCATATTTGAAGCACCTCTAAGGTGACAAAGGATGGGGGGATGCCATGGTGCCTGCAGGGGTGAGGAGCTCTGCTCCTGCCAGTGGCAAATGGGGGAAATCTGTGGGAAATAAACAGAATAGATGCAGGGGAAGTGCAGAGGGTGGTTTAGATGGACAATTTGAACACAAAATCGCCTCTCATACAAATTATCGATGCATTAGCAGAGGATAAAGGCAGCAACTCCAAAGCCAGGGAGACAAACCCAGCATAATTTTCCCAGTAGTGTCACATATAACAGTGAGACTACAAACCACACATGGGTCAAGCGGTACGTTTTGCTTTCAGATTGCTGTGGGGGGCAGACATAATTACGGTGGGCTGATGATACCAGCTCGGTGTTGGACACAGCACAGGAGGGGGACTTGTGTGGCTGTCATACAAAATGCAGCACCCAAAGTGCTCCCAGCTTGAAATGCTGCAGGCTAAGGGGAACAAAACAATAATTACGGCTAAACATGGCCTTGGCTGGAAATCAGGAAAGCCTCAATAGCAAATTGGAGTAGGGATAAGAGCAGAACAAGGGGTGTTTTTTAAAGAATATCTGACACAATCAGACAAAAGTACTTGCAAGAATGTTGCCAAGACAATTATGTGGCAAATAATTATCTGCACCACATACATTATTTTGAATCGTGTTCACAAAAAGTCCTTTATATATTCTACTCAATTTATCATTATTGAATTTCTTAGTAAAGCTGCAGGGTAAAGATTTTGCCAAAAGTTTAATTACATATGTGCAGCCTGCTGCATTTTTCATATCCTCTGCAGCCAGCACTGGAAAAAGATAAATGGCTCTGAGTATGGCTTAAACTGCTGGTGAAATAAAAAAAAACCAACTGGCTTCTTATCAGCATGTGAAATAGCTTTTTATTTTTTATTATTTCTTAATGAAAACTGTTTGCATTAGCCATGAGCCCAGCTTTATTGCGCTCACAAGCGGTACACAAACAGACAAATACGCTATTTAACTCTGTGCTCAAAAAACCCCCTCTTTACTGCGCTACTTTAGCTCCCAAATTCAAAATAAAGGCTATGTAGCTCTCTAGCTTTTCACATCTGCTTTAGAGCCCTTCTCCTCCTCTCTAGTTAGGCCTGGCTTTAGCCCTGCCTCTCTCTTCCTACAGCTCTCAAATGCTTGAATCTAAAAGTGCTCAACCAGGCTGCTGAGCCCGGGCTGGGGCTGGGCAAATCCCTGTCAGCCAGTCTCTGTGCGAGGAGCCCGTGCAACCCCTCTTAGGTGGCCTGAGACCCATTCTAGCCTCGACTCAGCTGCAAACCTCTCCTTCCAGCCTGGCCCCACAGCACTGCGGAGCTCCAGCATGCCCGGGGTGGGGAGAGATGGGCTGGAGGGAGCCAGTATCCCTGGCTCTCATGGGCAGCATCCCCACATCTCCTTTCTCCATGCCAGAGCAAGCTCGCTCACGGGAACCTGGAGCCTCCCTTGGCTGAAGATGCTGGAAGGAAAATCATTCACAGCTCCAAAATCCTCCTCCTACCTTTTCCTCCTTGATTTCCCCACCAAATTCTTGCAACAAGACTCTGCCTCACCAAGAAGGGATCTGGACCTGCCAGCAGCTGAGGGAGGGAGGGATCTCTGGGCCCTCACAGCAATGCGAGTCCCGCACCAGGGACTCTGGGGTTTCTTCCTTCAGATTAAACTTGCAAGAGATGAATTTATAAAAATTTGTCAGCTCCCATCTCTAAAGTGTGGCAGAAGGGAGGGAGAGACAGTGCCAAGCACGGATGCACGATAGACTTATTAAACTATATGATTAACTGCCGCTCGTTATTTGGAAATATATCGCTTGTTATTTGGAAAAGTTGTTTGGTGTTGATGCGTGTGGGAACAAGGCAAAAGAAGAAAAGCATCAAATACTCTGTTTTGAAAGCCTCCACCCAATGATGTCTCTGGCTCTCTCATCTGTTTCTACAATATCCATTACAACTGCACCCCCTAAGTGCAGGTAACAGCAAAGCAGCAGCCGCACATGTGGCCAGCAGCCGCCCGTCTCCCAACACACTGCCAAATTCCTCTCGGCTCCTTCGAGCCCCACACCACACGCCACTCTCGTTATTGCCAATACCTGCTTTGTTTGCAGCTGGAAGTCTGTATTATGCATTATAGCTGCTCTGTTAAAACCAGGAGAGCTGAGCAAGCTTGGTCTGACCCCTTGTCTGGGGGCGGGGTAGGGAAGAGGGAACCATTTGCTAAAGAAAATGATAACACAAGTAGTTGACATCCTTTCCCAAGGTGCAGAAAATAATTGCATGTTAAATTCTCTCCCCCGATGGCTGAGATAAATCAAAATTACTTGGAAAATTTCTAAGATTCCCAAAGGCCTGAGAGTCAATCCAAGCCCCTTACAGAAATGCTTGCCTGTGCAGTAAGCGTGACATTATTAACGTCTCTCACTCTGCAAACCCAAGCCCTTTCCCCGCTCCGCTCATCTCCATAAACCCTCGATACTCCATTAACTTTAAGCAGATGTAACAAATGCTTCGTGGCAGTTGGGCTCCATCCCTGTGGAACACGGGTCCCATCGGTGCTTCCACTCTGCAAAATCCACCCTGGACTCCACCTCTTGCTGCAACACAAAGGCATCGCTGCTCGTGCGCGGTGCCCGCCGCCGCCGCCAGACAGCGGGAGCATCCCCAAGGGTCTGCAGAGACCCCGGGCACGGGGGGCAGAGGGAGGACCCCCCCAGTATGGACCCTTCTTCCTTCATCTGAAAGCTACAGAATGCAGCCGGGGCTGCCCACGGGAGGCAGGCGGCACCGTTCCCCACATGGATTGGTGTACACCATCCCCTTCTCCCTTCTCTCATTTTCCTTCCTTTTTTGACCATGAGGAAACCCCAGAAGAGAAACTGCATCAAAATCAACAGCCACAGCCCTCGGGAAGCGGAGCCAGACACAGGCACGCTCCCAGAAGCACCCACGCATTGCTCCGCATTACAGCAACAGCACGCTCTGCCTTCTGAGGACACCACCATTACCATTCTTCATCTTTTTCTTTTTTTAAAGGCTGTTTTAAAGGATTACTGGCAGTACCTGGGTCTGAAGCCGCCAGTCCAACTGCTCTCCCTAGCACTGCGTGCCCATCCCATAGCGCACATATGTAATCAAAGCAATCCCTCGCACATGCTGGCAGCGAGCAAGGGGAGCTCGTCCCCCTCCTAAACTCCTCCATGTCCTCGTTTTCCTCATCCTCTTTGTGCCGCTGCAGCAGGAATTTCAGGCATCACAGAAGGGCCTCAATGGTAAAAAGCAGATGGGTGTTAGGGAGCAGCTGCTCCCTGCCGCCGCGCAGGCACGCTGCTCTTATCTGCCACCTCCGTAAGAGGTTCTAATTACTGTAAGTAATTAAGCACAGCACCTCTTATGGGATAACTGCTATCCCCTTCGCAGACAGGTAAGGGGAGAGGCAGCGAGTGCCGCAGGCTCCGAGCCAGGCAGAGGGGAGCAGGCGGGATCTCTGGTCGCACACCTCTGCTCTGATCAGGTCTGACAGCCCGGATCACAGAGGAGCTGGAAACAACACTGCCAAGGGAAAAGGTTTTCTTTTAAGGAGTAAGTCCCCAAAGCAGGGAAAAGCCAGCTCCTGGAAAGCCTGCATGCAGAGAACAAAGCTGCTGAACAAGGAGCTCCTCACAGTTGCCCAGCTATAGTGAAAATACGGGTATTTTTTAAAAAACCATTTACTGCTAGCAAAAAGCACAGGCTGCCCAGGCTCCGGGTGCCCAAGCCAAGCCCAGCGCCATCAACCCCACCACCATGCTGGGTGTTGTGGCAGGGACGGGAGCAGGACACCTGTGACGCCCATTTGCACATTGAGGTGACTGCAGACTCATGACCTCACCCCTCCAGCCCCCTGTACATAACAAATGCATTTTCTAATGTTTCTGGCAGATAAAAGAGGTCCCTGCATCTGCCCAGGCTTTCAGCAAGGAAGATAAATAGAGTGTCATGACTCACTGTCTATTAGGCACCTTCATTTATCCAAGCGTGCACAGGAGCTTTCATAAAAGGTTGTTTAATTCAGCATGACTGACTACCACTTGCTCTCAGACACACAATTATTGCTGGGATCCATCTGAATTTTGGAGTCAGGAGGATGCTGGAGCGTGCCAGCCTGCCCCTGTGCCAGCACCAGCCCCGCTGGGTCCCCCTTCCACCCCATTTCCAAAGACAGCATCAGCTACCAAGCAAAGGGGAGACTGATACTCAAACATCACACCAGTAACAACCCAGCCTGAAGAGAGACCCAGCACGCTTTCAGCGCCCTACCGGGACCCAGGGCACCTCCTTCTTGCAACACTCCCAGCTACTGCTTCAGAGCATCCTTGCTGGGACTGCACCACTTCAGCTCCCTCCCCAGCCTCCCCCCGACTTCACGAGCACCACCTTTGCCCCCCCCTAAACTTTGATCCTAATGCACAAACTTCTCCCCTGCTGCTCCAGCAATCCATCATTGAGTCTCACATGAAATTACTGCTCCAGCCCTCTGCGCGCCATCATTTATCCACAGCAGCCTGAGAAACCACGTACAGGCACATACGCAATGCACAGATATTTCTTCATGCCCCACTTTATCTCTTACCAGCGGTGATCCTTCAATCTGCCATGTAATTCCTGCACCTGGGAAAGCTCCCCATCATCCCAGAGCGTGCGTTTGGGTACACTTTTGAACGGGGAAATGAATCCGTAATGCAGCTCTTCATTCAGAAGGAAAGGCGAAAGAGAAATGCAATAAAGGGAAGGAACAGCACAGGTTGGCCAAAGTTGGCCCAGACAAACCAACCCCCTTGAAATCTCAACTGGATGCATTAAACCAGCACTTTACTCCTCCAAAGCCGCAGGGATTCACTCTCACAGACACCAAACCCCTGCTCGCAGCCACACTGATGCCATGGCAGCCTGTTCCACCAGGATGTAGAGGAAGATGGCCACGGCACAGCCTTTGAAGCAGGGTCTGCTGGAGGAAGGTGCCTCGCCTGACCCACTGTGTGAGGGGGACGCTCAGCAGGGCGATCCCAGCACTGGGAACCAACTGAACCCCATCACCGCATGCTCCTGCCCCAGAAGTTGTTGGGAAATCTCCCCGGTAAGGCACAGGACCTCGTGGTGAGCTGTGCCACCAAGGCTGCTTCCTGGTAAGGACCAAAACCCAAGCGACAGAGGTGGCATGGCATCAGCCAAGAACACGGTGGCAACCCACAGTAACAGCAAGGCCAAGGCGCTGCTCGACCCTCGGGCACCAGAGATTCCCTAATGTCAGGGGACAGGAGGAATGCCAATAACCTCGCTGCTCGACGTTTGCGGTGTTTGAAGATTAATTTCTTGGGCAAGAGTGACAGCACTATGTTAAATGTAATTACACGCACTAGGTCCTTTTAAGCAAACTAATTCATGCTAACTTCCATGAGCTCTTCAAAGAGTTCCCAGTAGATAAAGTGCATCGCTGAATCATTTTATGCTGAAATTTTACACATTTGAGTTAATTTAATCACTTCATTTCAGAGGGCTGAGCTATGTTCAGATCTCTGATCCTTGGCAGGGAACAGCTTCTGATCTGAGCAAGATCAGATGCAGCGAATTTCTGAAGGAAGAAAAAAAAAATAATCTCATTACCTGCTTAAAAAGAAAACAGGAGTTTTTATCAGGAGCTATTTTATCAGGGCTCAGATGATAATCATGCCACGACAGGGGCAGCTGGGAGGACAGGGCTCAGGCTGACCCTCCTCCAAGCAGCCCCAAGGCAGCCCGGCGCGGTGGCACACAACCACGGGCTCAGCGGAGCCGCCTGCTGCCGTCAGGGCAGGGTCCCACCATCGCCCCGGCTCGTCGGGGCCACATCTGCAAGTAAGCCAACTCTGCCTCCTGCCCACGGGCGCTCTGGCATCGTCCCCCCTCCACACACACACCTGCTTTTCAATCCACTGCTTATTGCCACGTTATACCCCAAGCCCATCTTCCCAGTGCACTTCTCTCCAGCCTATTTTTGTTTCAAGTTTTGTTTAGAGCTGAATGAAAGTACGGAAATCCACAGAGCAGAAATTAAGGCTGGCACAGTCTCCAGGAGCAGCTATTAGTGGAAACACAACCCCGCCGTAGCCGTTGGCATCCCAGGGAGCAGAACAGAACAGTGGTTATTGCTGCCTGCTTTTTACCACGACATCCCTTTACAGCACTTTCAAGGCACCAAACTAGAGACAGGCAAGATGAGCTGCTCAATCTTTGCTCTCCATTATTCCTCTTACTCTTTCAGTCCAGAATACCCATTATTCAAAGTCACCTGCTCCTCTTTTTTATTCAGAAAGGACGCCGTGGCTTCCACTGGAGAAGTTCTCTTTGCAAACTAAATTTGTTTGAAAATAAAAGTCAGTGAATAAATGCATTAGGGCCCAGAGGTTTAACTAGAGATGGCAGCAGCACAACGCAGGGGTGCCCGTAACGACAGCCGAGCAACACTGACAGCATGGAGGTGGAGGCAGGAACTGCCCTGCTCCAAACCCAACACTTCTCCAACCATCATCGTTCCCAAATTATCACCTTTCCTTTGCAGACAAGGCTTCCTGTGGCAGGGGATATTTAGGAGAAATTATAAAGCAACAGCTTTTTAAATCCAGGTGTGCAGAAGCCAGTTGCAGCCTCTGTAATGGTCTGAGCAAGATCCCTCCCAGAAGGAAAGGGGACTCACAGGGGGCCTTCGCCCTTCCCCTTGCCCTCCCCCACCTGCTCTGCATCACTGGGTCTGGTACCCACAGACCCCTCCTCAGCCATGCTAACATTTCGGGGGCCTCCACTGCCAGCCCATGCCGAGCAGCTTTCATGGGCTTTGGTGCGTGGGGTGCCGTCCTCCGCGTCTCTGCCGGCTGCTCTGCAGGGCGATTTACGCCTCCAGAAAGGCAGGCAGGATCCGGCCCCCTCTCAGCCCCATCCCCTCGAGCTGCAGAGCCACGTACCAACCCCAGGCTGCCCCCAAGCTTAACGGGTGGCACCAGGTATCGCCCCTCACGCCAGCGAGCCGCAGACAGCGACGTTTCCCCGGCGCACACCAGCTCTTTGCAAGCCAGTTCCTAGAGAGAGTTTCCCAAGTCGCGAGTTGCATTCGCTGTTCAGCGGCTTCACACGTGCTCTAGAATAAAACCACATCTAGAAGGTCACATCTGGGGTTCCCGTCCTCGTCCCCCACCAGCCACAGCCCGGTGTGAGGGAAAGGCACTGATCCCCCTAGATCTGTCACTGTCACAGCCAGGCAGACCGAACACATGCTTGGGAAAAGGGGCTATTTTCATAATCTGAAAAATAAAATGAATAATCAATTTCTGAGGAAAATTAATAAAGTGCTCCTTTGTTCTCAGCAACTCAGCCCCCGGACTTACAAAAATCAATCCTGGCTCCCATCAAAGGGACAAGTAGATTGGATTTTTGCCCATTCTCCTGGCAAAACCAAGCCATCAGGCTGCTTTCAGGAGCACAATCCATCATCTCCTGCTCACCCACGCCACAGAGAAGGGCGAGTTTCAGAGCGTGACATCCCGATGGCATCACGCGCACACACACACAAGCTATCCCCTTGATCCAGAGAAACAAATTCCAGCACAACAACAGTATTTTGGCAAACAAAGCAGATTTCAAGTGGATTGAGGGATGGAAAGAGACCTGGCCCGGCAGCCTGGAGAGGAGCCGCACTGCCACAGCTGTCGTGGGGCTCCGGTGGTGGGACCCCACACGCCATCCCTCCCGCAGTCACATCCCCTCCCCGAACCCCCCGCTGGTGCTGGCACAGAGGGGTTGGATCCCAACGGCACCCATGGGCACACTCCCACCCCAACAGCCGGTCCACAACCAAGGGATGCTTGTTAGCGCGTGTGGAGAGCAGGAGATTTCACTTCTCCCACTCCAGAGGAACCCGCCTGTTGCAGCAGGGCAATGCCCAAAGGGAAGAAAGTGGATTTAAACTGAGCCCTGCCAGAGGAGCAGGAGGCGCTTTCCCACATTAACAAAAGCATCTCAATCTTTCTTCTGTGTGACAGCACTATCTAGCCTACTATCAAAAATCTAATTTTCCTATTTTAGGTAGCCCAGGACTCCCCTGTGCTCGCTCCAAGCCTTGCAGCAAGGACATGCCCATTTTCCAGGGTTTTGACCGCATCCGGCCCCACAGAGGGTTATCACACAGCCCCGGCCATGCAGAGCACAAAGCTGTGCCCATCACCATCCTCACCATCGACCTCACTTGAGCTCACTGCAGTTGGAGGGGACGGGGCAGAGGAGATGCTCCAGCAGATCTCTGGTCCTCAACATTTAGAGGATCCACAGGACCCTGTCTCCCAGGGGCTGCTCTCGGCTCAACAGAGCTGGGGGAGGGCAGCAAATCCCTCTCAAAAATCAATTTCCAAAAAAAGGGATCTGAACCACCATCAGTGTTTTTGATGGGAAGGAGCTGGGTTCTGTTTTTCTCCTTTGAATCCAAAGCAAATCGATCTCTCTCAGCGCGGGGTGGGAAGACAGGGATGACTCAGCCGGCAGAACGATGCTAAGCTCCCCTTGTTCCACTGTGGTGCGGGAATTCAGCTGGGAAGCACAGACACACACACAAAAAATCGATTTCTTAAATTTTCCTGTAGTGTTTCAATAAAGGATTATTTTAAAAAGCCTTTATCTGCCTTTTCATGGAAAAACCCTCAGCACTAAGCCTCCCAGACAACTCCTGCTTCCAGCTGAAGGTATTCCTGATCCCTGCACAGCGGGAGCCCGATGCCTACGACGCAGAGATGCGCTGCTGGGGCCGCTCCCGCTCTGCCCAAAGACCAATCCTAGAACCAAACCAGCAAAAAACTGACAGTGCATAAGATGACGGATGTTTTGCAGGGCTCTCGCACCCAGCAGCAACGCACCTTCCCAGGCACAGCCAACACCCCCAAGCCCAACAAGGGGCTGCGACTGTGAGCAGGCTGAGGGCTCCGCTGCAGCTAATGAAATGTTAAGAGTCAAGTGCATCGGCCACATCACCGTGCTCAGGGAAAGCTGCCGAGGTCCACCTGGATGTGCAACTTCAGAAAAAAAAAAGTTATTTGACAAATTGCCTCTTCCTGGGTGGGATACCAGGGGACAGTCCCTGTTTGCACGCTGGAGAGAGACTCCCGGGCAGAAAGAGCCTAAAAAATATTTTACTGATTATTTTGAAATCTGAGCATCACTTGCAAACGCCGTAAACTCCCACTGCCCGCTTGCAGGGGAAGCGCCACGCTGCAGCCTGCAGCCGGAGCCCCTCGTACAAAGAGGAGAGCCGCACACTGGCGGTAAAATAGCTAAATAAATAAGCACCATTTTCATTATACGTAATTGGGAATTCAGTGTTATTTCATACTGACTTTAAGGCAGTTCGCACCATCTGCTGCCACAGATACATCCCAGGGCTTTGAAGAGAATCAATCTCAGCTTCGCTTCCTCTCTCCAGATGCCCTTGAGGGCAGAGTTATCGTTGAGCAGCACGTGCCACGGAGGGCATCACCCGCTCGGCTCACACCCAGGAGGGCAAAACTGGGGCCTGGGGCCCGTACGCTGCTGTTACATAGAGACTCACAGATGGCAATGAATATGCCCCAGCTTTGGGACTTACAGATAACATAGTTTAAAAAATAGAGAGACTTAGTTTAAGCTTACAACAAATACAGTCGAGAAACCACCAAGTCTTTAAGAAGGAAAAATAAAAGACCTTTTTCTACGAAGCTCCCAAGAAACCGAGTGCCAAACGCCGCTGCCGCCTTCGTCCCTGCAGCAGCTGCGATGCCTTCACAGGCAGCAGCAGGTCCTGCCCTGCTGCCATCAGTCCCCACCACCCCAGCCCAGGCCCTGGTGATGGGGACGTTTGGGGGAGCGCATTCTCATCACACCTCCCTCGCAGGCAGCTGCCAGGCTTGGCTCCTGCTCTGGGTGCTGGGCCTGTTCCAGCCCCACCAACCCTCCTGCTTTCACAGCCTACTGAAAAATGAGAGAGAGAAAGCCCAATTTGAGATTTCTGCTCAGATGCTGCAGCTATTCTGCATCCAAACTCAGATGAAGTAACTCCCGGTGTAGCCTCCAAAGGGGAGGACAGCACTACTTCTCCAGATCCTGCTCGAGCCAGGAACAGCCTATTTCTGTGCCAAGCAGGCAAGGGAAAACAACCATGGGCCCAACAATAACCCACCCAGCCAGGCTGAACGCTGTTTGCCCCCCAATATCAGGACGAAATAAAGCCCTCATTTACAGCAGCCCACTTAGAAGGGCATTATGTGATGGACAGGATGTCTAAGCAGCTTAACCCATTACACAGGCTCAGCTTGAAGCCAAAAGCCATGTCAGCCCAGCGGTGCCTATGTGAAAGGCAGAAAGATACTCTCTAATTGGGGTTATTTATCCAGCACGTCTCCCGGAGGCAGCACAGACCAGGATCGCTGGTGCATGGACCTGCCTCAGACCAGGCAAGGGTCTCCCACCCAGCCCCACATCCCCCTCCCTGTGTCCCAGACACAAAGCACATTTTCAGCCGGGTCCCCTGGGCATCGCTGAATGGCTTTGGGATGCAGCAGGCAGCAGCAGGCAGACTGGAAGCAGGGAAGGCAGGGCAGCTGCTTCAGACCTATTCTCCCTTTCGAGGAAACAGGCAGATGAAGGGAGGGGGATGCTCTGTGGTTAGGGTTCCCTCCTTGTAAATGGCACCAGCAGGAGCTCCCTCTCTTTAGATGCTGAAAAATTCAAATTAAATAGAGCCATTGCAAAAAGTCCAGGCACTGACAAAGCTTCAATCACAGCCTGTGTCCTATTAGGCAGCAGGGACTCGGTGCAAGGCAGGAGCCGTGGGAGCGCAGCCCTCATTACCTCTGCCCCTCGCAGAGCCTCTTCCTTCAAATATGTAAAAGTCACCCTGTAACCATGCGGCATCTCCCACTCCAACCCTGGACACCATCTCTCCACCCACCCTGGCCCGGGTCAGGGGCCCCAGCGCCGTTCCCCAGGGAGCAGTTTGAACCCATGGTCACCCGAGTGCCAGGAGCAAAGAACCAGTGCCCAGTGCCCCGGGGTCTCCCAGTGCCCCGGGGTCTCCGGTGGTGGCACAGAGCCAGGATTGGGGTCCACTGGGGAGAAATGCACGCTGGGCTGGTTCAGGAAGAGGCCACCAACCCCTGCAGAGCTGCAAGTGGATGCACGCACACCACAGACCACAGCAGGCACCACCTTTCACGGAGGCAGGCTCGACATCACCGCCCTGCACGGCCGTGGGCAGGAGCCACCCACCCGCATCCTGCGGGGTTTGGGGCAGAGGGGACACCCGCCGGCTCCCCGCAGGCTGGGTGCCACCTCCCGGCACAGAGACCCCAGGAGGGTGCCCACCTCTGCTGCAGAGTACCGCCGGCTATTTGCCACTTCACGTAGCAGCACATCCCTCCCGCCCAGCTGTCCTCTCAGGAGCCTGTAGGATCCGCATGCACTGAAAATAACATTGAAAATACTGATACTGCTGAAGTCACCCCGATGGCACCGACACCCGGCATGCAGGAGGTGATGGTTGTGCTGCAACAGCTCCAAGTCATGCATAACCTCGCCAACAGCAGAGGCTTCCTCAAAATATCATCCAAGCACTTCAGATGACCAACACTTGGCACATTTCTAACCATCTTTGTCCAAGGAGCAGCTCCATCCCACGGCACCCACTGCTCCATGCTGGTTTAAAGAGCAACAATAGTGTAAACCCACCAGGCCCACTGATTTAAAGGGCAATTATAGTGTAAACATGGCTTTTATCCAAACAATCAATACTCATATCTGGGAAAGCTTCCTGGCGGGGAGAGGAGGAAATAAAACATTGATTTTTGGTGAAAAGGCATATTCCATCATCCTGTGCCATATACCACGTGGAAAAGGATAAAAGAGAGGCCTGGACACGAACAACCGTCTCAGGACACAGTGAACTGAAATTAAAACATGTTGAAATTGAAATCAGATGGGAAAGAAATCACCAACACAAATCACACCAGAACCAGTGATTAGGGAAAGCAAACCCACCGCCTTCAGAAGGAAAAAAGGTTCCCGACCCTCTGCTCCCGAGGAGGATGAGGTCTGTCCCCAGCAGCTTCCCAGCTGCTCAGTGACTGGCTGCAATTTAAACCGGAGCTGAACTGGTGTGTGAGAGCAAAACCTACCGGGCACAGCCTCCTCCCAGCAGCAGCGGTGCGGGAAACCTCACAGAGAGCTCCCAGCCACAACCCACCAGCTCCAAATCACAAACAAGATCAAAGTCTTAATTTGTCTGTCTTTTCGGAAGACAGGCTCAGCTCCATGAAGGCATTTGAGCACCTGAATGCCCACCGGTCCCAGCCCTCCAATTTCTTGCCATCTCGCAGCAGCTCAGGAACCATTTGTGCAGCCTTGCAAAGACAGAAAGCCCTGCACCAGCGCTTCCTGCTTTTAGGCAATAAAAATACATTTGATGGTGCTCCCCCATGCCCCTTCTTGCACCCAGAGAACAGCTGCCGTTTTGCTGAGGCTGGTTTGCTCTTGCTCAGAGCTGACTCGGAGCAGAAGCAGAGCCAGGATGCTCCCAGCGCCCCAACCACCATCATGCACCAGGCACAGGGTGACGATTAAAAATCCCAAAGCAGCACAGGCTTTTACCTAAATAGATCCCTTGATGGCCACATTGCAGAGAAGAGAACAGATCACCTGACAGCGTGACCAGAAAGAACCACACAGCAAATTACCATATAAATATATCTATATGGAGATATAGCTATATACACACACATATATATAGACATATATATGTATCTGTCTCCATAATGTGATCAAACTGCTCTGCACGGATGCACTGGCGCTGGGGACCACTTCAGCTCCCTCCCCAACTCCATTTTGGGATTGCTCCAATCCCTGGCCCATCCGTTGCAAACCCCATCACACACACCTTTACACTCTTGAAGCCACAGTCAATCCCCAATGACATAGCTGGGTTATGGCTTTTTATGCGCTTCGTTATCCTTAAAATGTTTGTTTAGTTTGAATGGGGGAATAGCCCTTTATTTTTTTTTAAATGTAGTTTATTCCCTTTCCTTCAAAGTAATGGTGATGTCCTTCTTCCACTTCATGGTACATGCCCTGGCATTGCTCCTCAGCTGATATTGCTGCCATAATGCAGAGTGACAGCTAGAGCTCCTGATTTTCATTTCACTCCTCCAAAGCATCCTTAGGGTGACTAAAAATTATTCCCATCCCCATTCAACTAAAGAACCACAGCTAGAAAATAAATGAATTACTGTGCTTACTGAATGAAGCCAAAACAACATCCACTCCAGAGGCAGTGATACTGATTATTAGTTCAGTTTAATAAACCTTGAAATTTAAGGGTTTCCTGAATGCAGCTGCAGTGGAGTGGTGTTCCTCCCAAGCTTCGCTGGTGCTAACCCCCTTCCAGTCTGGAACTGGACTGAGACAGGATTTCAGCCCTCCAGTCAGCTTCTGAGCCACAGGACCACCACTGTGGGAAGACACAGGTTTGATGCAACCGCCCATCTCTGGAGATGCTCCTCAAGGCATGTTTTAATGACCTATTACCTTGCTAAAGTCAAGGGAGTTATTACTAGAGGACTAATTACAGCACCAGTGCCTACCCCTGCACGCACGTGCGCTCACACTCGCCCGACCCCTGCAGCACCGCCGCTCCCTGAGCGCCATGCTGGAGCCATCAGAGCTGCCAGCATCAACAGGCTGAGGATGGAAATGAGTTTGAGTAACATTTTATACAGCTGCAGAATTAAAAAGACTTAACAGATTGTCAGGTGTAGCCAGGAAATTAAAGCTCCGAGTTAACGAGGCTCAATTTGGGAAATGACTCCTCTGATTAATGGCCATAAGCACCACAGAAAGCCTCTCTGCAGCTTCCACGCTTGCCGATAGAGCTGATTTCAGAGCATGGGTCCTAACCAGCATGTCACTCAACAGACTTTAATAAGCCTCATAGATTAACAAATCACCCTGAAATAAAAGCAGCTCAGACTGGAGCAGCAAGCACACGTAGCACGATGCCACCTGCATCCCCGGCACCCACGGGCTGGGTGTGCAGGTCACGGTGCCAGCTGAGAAGGTCCCCAGGGAGCTGCCCCTCCCGCACCACTACACACAGCAGGCATGAAGACTTTTGCTCATCTGCCACCAAGCACTTCAGTGAGGATCCCTGCTGTGTTTACAGACTGACCCAGCTCTCTTTGCTTCCTACCTTCATTTTTAGAGTCAAAAGACGCGGCTAGACCCTACAGCAAACAGCAGAGCAGGAAAGCCACATCCTCATGCTGTTAAATCTGTGCCTGTGTTGACACAGGCAGGATAAGAGGCTTACAGGAAAAGCCACTTCAAAGACAAAAGCCCTTCCTCAGGTAGCGTCTGTCTCCTGCGGCGCCCCATGCACAGCAGAAGGCATCGCCGCACAGCACACCCTCCACGGCAACACCCCAGGGCACAACTCAATCCTCCGGCGGTGCCACCAGCGCTGGCGTACACCAAATCCCTACCCAGCTAATTTTGTGTTGGCCTCTTCCACCCGCACCATCTCCCTCGGAAAGCTCAAGTGCTACCCACAGGTCCCACTGAAGGGTCCTCGTCTTGAAAGGGGGACGGTGGAAATAATGCTGTAGCTCTCCTGCAACTCTAATAGTTGAATAGAATTAAAGAGAAGCCTGCAGCTAGACTAAGCCCTTCTGGCCACATTTCATTTAGGAGGACACTGGATGAAGCGTTAACAAGAAGCTATGAAAGACAACACTCGCAAAGAACAGCAGGAAGCGGTACGAGATGCCAAGAGAACATTTCACAAGAGCAGATGTCATCTGCTGAGAGGGATGTTGTTTCCTCTCGGCACAGTGCTTCTCCCTGTCCAAGCGGTTGTGAAAGCAGCAAATGCGGAGGCAGCTCATGCCTCTAAGGGCAAATAAAGCAGCTGTCCACGCTTGCCAGCAGCTCTCACGCTCATTACAGCACTGTTCAACTGAGAATGAAGCAAAGGACAAAGCAAGCAAATGTTATGTCAGGCTCATCCTGAGGAGCCGGTCCTCAAGCATCCCCAACATCTGACAGCCTTCCAACTCAAGACTTCTCCCTTCTCTTTCCAGGGTCTGACACAACCTTCCAACTCCAGCTCAAGACTTCTCCTTTTCAACGGGCAGCTGAACTCTTTAAAGACCTACCACTAACCCAAGAGTATTTGGGGGGGGGGGGGGGGGACACGACACCACCCAAGGAATTTGGAAGTCATTTTGCCACTGCTGCTGCAGCCTGGTTCTCCTCCTCCCGCTTAGTAATAATGTAAGCACCACGATGTGTGAAAACAGGCTCTACTCCCCTGGCAAGGTGAAAATGAGCAACAGCAAACAGATGGGCTATGCAACATAAAGATCCCCATCTCGAGAGCCCTCAGAGACGGAGAAGGGCAGTCCTGACACAGCACGGGTCACCCAGAGCGAGGGCTCCCTCAGGGTAGGTCACAGGTTGACATTTCCTTAGGGATCAGTCTATTTGGAGTTGCAAATCCTAATGACTTACACCCAGAGCAACCTGCTGAACTGGGTGGTTTATTTACTGCAGGCTGCGGTAAGTGTAGGAGTGCAGAACTGCGTCCTCTGCAAATATATCCAAAACATTTTTATGCACAACTTGGAAAGTGGAACAGAAGACAAGGTTTACACCCAGTGACAAAGCCAAGCAAGAGCAAAAGAGAACAAACCAATAGGTTGCATTTAGCCCCGTAAAGACTAAATGCCTAATCAAGGAGCAAGGCTGCGACCAGAATAACAGGGGTACAGACCTACGTGTGCATAAGGCATTTCATCAGTTTATGAGGGATTACGTGCTCTGATTTTATTTATTTTTTTGAAGCCCTGTGTATATAAATTCACATTTAGTCATGACTATAAAAACCAACCACTGAACCCAGCCTGACAAGGATGGTCAATAACCATTTGAAACTCTTCAGAAAGGGGTATTAGGATGTTTTTAAATCAATACAGACATTGCCAGAGGCGTTCATCATCGAGGTGGCTATTAAAACTCAAAATGAATTGATGCCCTTTGAAAGCAGCAGTCTTCCTGATCAAGCACGGTGTGAACATGTCAACACTATTACAAATACAGTTGGAACCATCTAAAACTGGTGAACATTCCCTTTTGCAGAAGGAGCCTCGCATTACATAAGCTCAATGACTTAACAAACCTTTTGGATGCACACGCGAGGCTGAATATTACCCCAATGAATCATGATGGGTTTCATGGCTGGAGAGGCTTTATATATATCATCCCTCCTTCAAAGCCTCTGCTTCTGCTCAGGGAAGGAGGGAACAAGGAGAAAATTTACAGGATAAGCATCAGCAAACCACTCGTGCTCTTATTAGGGAACTGGTCCTTTCTCTGGAGGAGTTTTCCCCTTGGCACTGGGGGAAAATTGTGGATCAGGGCAGCCTGAAAAGCTGGGCTTTCTGAAATCAGCCGGTACAGCAGCAGTAACCGAGCAAACAGTGAATCTTGTAGCTGCAAGGACACAGAGACAGAGACAAACCATGCCCGTACTCTGCCTGAAACATCAGTACCAATCCCACAACACGGCTCACACCCTCTCTTGCGTCGGTCCCTAAGGGGTTTCACCTCCTCTTTTATCCCCCCAGCTCCCTTCCTCCCTTTCATCAGAACTTTACTACATCATTCCACGACTTGAACTGCCTGGGCACTGATGAAAGAGACGCTACGTGAGCAGCGTCTGCTTCCTCTGGCGTGCAATCCACTCCAGCACCCCTGGAACACGGTAACTTCCTTTGAAGGGAAAAAAAGAAAGCAAAAATGCAAAAAAAAATTTACAGCCTCAGGAAGGAGGAAAAAAATTAGAGCGCAGACCGAGTGATGCCACCAAAATGGGCACAGAGGGTCTTGGGGCAGCGCAGCAGGACAGACCCGTGCCGGGTCTAGTGCTGGTGGTGCCCCCAGCCCACCCACCTCCCCTGTTCCAGGGCTTCCCCAGCTGAACACCGCCTGAGCCGCTGCGACATTGCAGCTGGCTTGACGCAGCAAATTTAGGGGAAAAAAAAAATGACAACAAATTCTGTGTAATGAGGTTTCTCTACAATGGCCCCAAACCTCATGGCTCATTTAAGTAACAAGTTTAATGACATTTTATTTCTTAAGTATTCTATTTCAAACACCAGTATCTTTTTCCAATTACTAAACCCATCTGGATTTACTTACTGAATATCTGTGCAGGAACACCACAGCACCATTTCTCAACACACAACCCACCAAAAGTCAATCAAGTCATTAAAACGAACCCTGATTCCCCTTAATAATATTAGCAACTAAACAGCGTTGGCAGCACAATGCCAGAAGCGCATCACATCCCCTTGGCATTGACGTCCGTGTGTCTGGGATGGACGATGAGCAGAGATGCTGCTGCTTAGCCAGACACTTCAGAAGACATTTATTTGTGGCTTGGGTCAGCAGCCAGGTCAGAGACTACTGCTCTTAACTCCCCAGGGCCAGAGTTCTGCCAACCACTGAGGATGCTACCAGCTACGCACCAAAATTATGTTTGGTATTTTACTCCAAGCACTTTACAGCCACATTGCTGTGAACTCCTCTGCCCCAGCACACCTAGAAAGCATCTCCTTGGACATCAGATCTTCCACCTGCAATACGGTAGCAAGGATGCTAAAGCGAGAGCGGAGAAGGCTGATGGGGAACATCGTTGCCCTCCCACTCCACTCCGTAATCTAATTCGGAGCTACGTGAATCATTCAGCACCAGGACACAATAAAGAATCAACATGCCTCGCTGTTAAATATACAGTTTATAGGAGCATGAGTCACAGCTCAGGTTTCAAGGTGCGATGCTGTATGTAAATCCTTTCTGAGAACTACCCAAGAACACTGCGCACGTAGCTATGATTTAAGGGGTCAAACCTGGCCTTCCAGTCCCGCAGCCTGCGGTGACCCTGCCAGAACTACTTCCCCTGGTTTTAATGTCTACAAACTCAAGCAGGCAGAACTGCCCCAAGCCCTGGGGTGGCAGGGGGAGGTTTAGGGACCAGGGCAGCCCATAGCCCCCATGGCAGGGAGGTCACAGCCCACTGGGTCCCTCCACAGCACTGGAGGGGGCTTGACCTGCACCCAGATGAATGAAAAAACCCTTTCAGCTTTACCCCAAATCTGTTTCAAGGGAGGCAGAGGAATACAGATTACATCCTCCCTACCCAGATATATTAAAGACAAGGCTGGGTTCTCTTTCATTTGTAGTAATTAAAGCCTAGTGATTATCCCACTCGTCAAATACCAAGTCTAGACACAGACTTTTCACTGCAGCTCATACCAAATCCGCCCATACTGCATTTCATGTGGATACATGTGCCTTACTTCACGCATCCATGAGGCGGCCAGCTGTTAGCAAGTCCAGTAATATAACCTCATTTCGATTCAGCATTGATGCCTGCGGTCACACAGCAGCAGTGGGCTGGAGAGGAGCCGGAGGACGAGGGGAGCAGGAGAGATGCGGAGGGAGAGAGGGGACTCCCAGCCCCATGCAGATGGTACTGTGCTTCCTCACTCCCTACAAACAACTTGCAAGTGATGGGAAACCAAGGGATTTGGGATGGCAGGGAAGAACAGAGGCACCCAAACACGCTGCTGACTGAGGGAAAACGCAGAATAAGAATCTTTTCTCCCAACAGAGTGGATGAAGGATAGATCTAAACTATTGCGTTTCTTCCATCTTCCTTTCTACAGGTCTAAAAGAAATCATCTCGCTTGCTTAGTGTGCCTACAAGGATGCCACAGCCCAAGCACGACTGCACAGTCGCTTCTGCTCCCCGCCTCTCACACAGCCACGTTAGTACACGTTTACGTCTCTAACAGCTAAGACCTCAGACATGCAGGGCCCTGGAGAGCGGCATGTTTACACGTTCTCCAGCCATCCCCATACCAGCTCCCCTGCTCCTCACCACCATCCCCAGGCAGTAAAGACAACTGCAAAACAAGGCCACGGTGTGCTTTGGGATTTTTTTGTTTTGTTTTGTTTTCACAGCTTTAGTGATTTTAAAACATGTAAATATGAAGAAGGGTTAATGATTCAACAGTGATTAAGTCTGAAATATTCCACTTAGTACCCATTAGACTTTGAAAATACCCATTATGTTCCCAGAGTGTTCCCCAGAGCACAGCCAAGAAGTACCCAGAGCTGGGGAAAGCTGCTTTCTTGGAAGGCTTGAGGTATCTTGTGAAAATACCCGAGTTCATTTCAGTAAGCAAAAAACACCCACCCCCCCCAAAAAAAAAAAAAATAGCAAGAGACAATAAAAGAATTAAAGTATTGTAGATTCTTAATACCATTTCTCCAGAGAGAGGAAAACCAACGAAGTCAATGGAAATTTTCTAGTCTCAAAATCATTTGCACTGTTACTGTTTGCAACTAAGAGATGAAAACATAAAACCCCAGCAGCTTAAGTTTCTGAAAATTGCAGGGCTGCCTACCTTTTTTCTTGAAGACTAAAATTAAATTGCACCTGGGGTGTAAAGTTTGCACCTTACAAAAATACCAAAAACCTTGCAACAGCCTTACAGCCTGCAGGGCTAGAGCAGTCTTCAAGCTTACACTTGCCCCAGGAGCTAAAAGACATCCAAGACCCAAAGCCCATTGAGTGTAGCACAAAACTTCCTTCCATCTCTGGAAAAATCCAAGCTGGTATTTCAAGTCCTTAAAAATCCTGTGGATTTGAAACACTTTATGAAACACACAATTAAGCAACACAGTTAAACAACAGAGCCTGGTTTAGGAGGCTAGCACTATTCTTTGCAAAAAGAAGGATCGTTTCATCTCAATTTGCTCCCAATTGTACTCATGATATTGTAAACCACTATTTCAGTTTCTTCAACCAAGAAAAAGCAGAGGAGCAATAAGATTAATTCACTAAATTACATTTTCTTTGTCTACTGAAAAGCTGCTGTTAAGTAGAGGAATAAAAAACTGTGTTGCCTCAGAGGACATATCCCCACGCAGCCGGGTGTAAGGGTGGCCACCACCCATCCCATATACACACCCTGCACCTGGGGAAGCCTGACAAGGTTCCACCACCTTGACTAAAAATTTCCTTCTTTCAAATCCACTTAAGGAGGAAATAGCTGCCAACAAGACATTTTATTTCACATTTCAGCAGCTACAATTCTATTAACCTCCACAATAAGGAGTGACAGCATGACTACCAGTCCTAGCCTATAATTAGGGAGGGCCACCGAGGGTCAGTGTCGTGGGGCACCTTCAACATGGCATAACTTGGCAAGGGCAGGGTTAGCACTTGCTGCACCCATGCTGAAGATAAACTTATCTCAAGCTAAGCTGATGATTTCATTTCCCTGGTGAATGAGATATCTAATTATCAATAATTCATAGGCACAGACAGACGTGCAAGTGATTTTGAGAACTGAAGT
Source organism: Phalacrocorax carbo (assembly GCF_963921805.1). Classification (NCBI taxonomy): domain Eukaryota; kingdom Metazoa; phylum Chordata; class Aves; order Suliformes; family Phalacrocoracidae; genus Phalacrocorax; species Phalacrocorax carbo. Next base: position 8,217,453 of record NC_087528.1, read on the forward strand.
AGAAACAGAAGTAATGATTCCTGGAATAAGAGCCAGCAGAAAGACAGATCCAGAGAGGGAAGAGAAGGTGCACTTTGCATGCACGTGTCAAAACCAATCTAATTTCAATCACATACGTGACAGTCTAGGTGCCAGTTTAACAGGGGTGTTTTCCCTGTACACTCTGCAGTTGGTATATGACAGGATGCTTGCCTGGATGGAGCCCAGCTCTACCTATCCGGATGGACAACTCGCTCTCGTAGTCCAGGTAATGGGCAGGTTCACGCTCATACTTTTCTTTCACCGCTCGGTGGTCACAGCTCAAGGCAAACGCTGCGTGGGGAGGCCCGCTGAAACCCTGCAAGGCAAGAGAGAAAATTTAAGGTTTTTCCCCACATCTCGCCATCAGCCTTCTCCCAGCCCCATCCTCAGGGACTCCTCTGGCATCTGTGTGGCCGGGAAGCCAACTGGGGCATGTATCGCAGCAGCTCCTCACAGCTGCATGGAGCCGTGTCTTTTGGGTTCCCCCCCCTCTGCAGACTGCCCAGTTGTTTAGATTTAAACGTGCATTGCCAGCAAAACATCAAGAACAGGGTTAGGACGAGCTCTGGGCCAAGAAGTACAGGGCTAAAGAGGAAAAGCCAAAATTCATGTGCATTAACAGCAAGAAATGTAATTCCACAAAGAAACATAATTCCATAAACGCAACTCCCTCCAAAGTCAACCTGGAGGAGACCAGCAGATGAGGAGGGACGTTCACTGCTGTCAGCGCTGCCGAGCCGCTAGCAGACCTCTAGCTAGACCTCTGCAGAAGTTTCGTTTGCAGTAGGGTACCATTTCTTCAGCATGGATTGAGCTTGCAAGGGAAATAGCTTGTTCAAAACGGAACCCATTTGAGCATCAAATGAGACAGTATGTTCACAAACACCCAGTGCTAGTTCAGTGGGACTCATCCAGATGGCCCAATGAAATTTCAAACTCACTTGGAATATATTCCTACATCATTTGTAACCTCCAAAAGCAGAGAGGGACGGCCAAAACCAACACCATCCAGCTATGCGTAAAGGCTGCCGGGAATCAGAGCAGACGCCCCGCAGCAAGAGGGACTGCACTGCTCCCGTGAGCAATTCACTGCAGGGGGGCTGGGCCGGATGACCTCTAAAGGTCCCTTCCAACCCAACCCATTCTATGATTCTATGATTCCTGCCAACCTGGACACGGGCTCACAAAAACCAGTCACGACTCAAGGATGTGCCAGAGTCTTTATCTGCATCAGCCAAAATCAAAACTGGCAGACGCCGTTTCTGCCTTTCCCCCACAGCACTGGGCACGCAGCAGGAATGTCTGCGTCTCTGGATGTCCGCAGGCTGCTGAAACCCACCCAGAGACAACTGCAAAACCAATAGGAAACATGGGTTAAGAGCTGTAACCAGACAGCTGAGAGAAGGGAACACGTCCCAACGCAGGCAGAGGCTGTACGACCCAGCGTAACCAGCTCTACCCAAAACATGGGGAGCGGGACCCTGAGTCCCCAGTTCCGTGCAGGGCTGGGAACCAGGCCCAGGAGCATCTGCAAGGAGGGGTCTCCAGGCTGCACCCACTGTCACCGGCTGGGAACACGGGTGTAGCTGTTGGATTGATGGCAGCAGAATAAATGAACACACACTGATCAGCCAGAGATGGTAATGAGAGACTTGATGGGTAAGGTCACATTAAACAAAAATAAAGGTTAAAGATGAATAACTAAATCGTCTAGTCTCCCATCATTTGCATAATATAGTCTGACCAGTGCTATTAATACTAATCACATATTTGCTATCTGCTCTCTATTGCAGTTTAATCAGAGTGCTTTCACCTCTGTTAACCCAGCAATTACAAGATGCACAGATGAGGTGCTCGCGGTTAAATCCCCTGGGAGAAGGGAGACCCACCCCACCCCACCCCAGGACACCAGCAGCTCTGCACCTCATCCCGCAAGCAGTAGCTGGAAAAGCAGGCAGAAAAACAAGCATTTTCCAGCAAAACCTGGGTGGCATGACATAGTGAGGAAAGAGGGGAACTTTGGAATCACGACCCGACTCAGATAAGGCAGAAGGAGACCAAGAATGGAAACTCATGAGCTCGCCCTGCTGCTGGCACTTCTGCAGCGTGGTCTCCCTCTATCCAGGGCAGGGCCCAGTCCTGCTGAAGCTAAGTGGGTTTTCACCTCTGGAAAGCGAGTAGCATCACTTTTGGGAAACCATCAACCCAAGGAGAAGCAAGGATGGGAACCTGAAGGTGCACAGGAAGGGCTTGCAAGCATCGCACTGGGCTCCCCAGCCCTGCTCTCGCTGCCATCTGCCTCCCACTTGCCACTGCTCTCGCTTCGGACTTCGGGAATGCCAGGTTTTACAGAGCAGAAGGCTCTCCTTCCACATGGCTCCTACCAACATTTTGTTAAATGAGCTACAAACGCTGCAACAGCAGCTTTGTACGCTTTATCACCACCAGATTTATGGCCTCCCCCCAGCCCAAAGGCAGCTGCCTCTCAACCGCAGCTTGTCCACACACGCAGGGACACAAGCGCAGGGCACGGCCAGAGCCCACAGGACTCTGCAAGTTATGATAACCCAAACCAAAGGGAAAAGAAATCACTTGTACAAGCATTAGCAGGCAGGTAAAATTCAGTGTTTACCCTCTGTTACCATTGCACAGCTACAGATACAAACACCAAGGTCCTTGCAAGGTCAAGACTACTTGCCTCAAGGTCTGCAGTCCTGATGAGAAGCCTCCCGCGGCTATTTTCTGTGCCACTGTTCTCAGCACATCAAATGCTTATTGATGTGGTACCTGCAAAACCGCTTGCACCGAAATGAAGGCACAGTTGAAGATCTTTCAGACGGTTACTATAAGGTCAGGTCATCTTTCTCTTGGCAGGCACAAATATGCAATACCAGCAATTTGAAAAAAATATTAGTGACCTTCAGTAAAGCAATGATTTATTCCAACTGTGATTGCTCTGAGTCATTTCAGTCCGGTCCCTGCATGAGTCCCTTAATTGGAATGTGTCAGTGGGTTAAAAAAGCATTAGAAAGAGAAGAGGAAAGTCAACCCACATTAATTAGTTCATGCCAGTAATTAGCATTAACTGAAATAACCACAGGGGCTGATTATTTCAAAAAGCGAGATGCAATGAGAGACTTGCACAGGAATATCTTGGAGGAAAACTATTCTGGGACATGGGAGTCCCCACCGCACTCGTCTCCGCTCGCAGAGCTACAACAGAAAGGTCATTAGATTGTCACAGCCCCATGCGTAAAAGCAGACAGGAAAAAAAAAAGTAGGTATCTTGGCAGAGAGCAGAGAACCCACCCCACTCCATGCAGCACCCGCCTAAATCCTGCTTTTTCTACCCAAAAGCTGCAGCAATCCCAAATTAATCTGTATGGAAATGTACCCCTCTCCTGCTAGTACTCAGGCGATGCAGCCACCACCCCGGTATCGCTGTATTGCCCTGGTATTGCCGGGCGAGCGGGTGGGACAGGGAGGAGGCTTTTAGATGAAGCACAGATTTCAGGTTGCATCCTGCTGCCCAGCCAGCCTCCTACACAAGTTGCTGATTGAACCAAAGCCGATTTTTAAAAGAAATTAAGAATAAGTGACACCTATAAGAAATAATCTGCTCTTCTCTGCCTGACCAGTGAAGGAGAATAAATTAATAAAGAAATAGTGATGACAAGAGCTGATGGTCTGGCTTTGGGTAGATCAGTTGGTATCAGATCTGGAGGTGCTGCTTGCCTGGGAAGGCCGGTGACACCGCTCTTCCCATGCAAAATCTTACCAGCTTTTACACAGCAAACACCCTGGAACAGGCTCCGCAAAGCCACAGGAAACAAAGACCATAATGCAACAACTAACGCAGAAAATACCTCAGCAGGAAAGAGGAATAGAATAAATATTATACCTTATTAAAAAAAAGTCTTAACTTGTCCATAAGCTAATTCAGAGACAATAAGAGACAATTACCAGCCACACGTTGATGGTGCCCAGAGGCTCCCACTAGAGATTTATTAGAAGAGAGACAGTGATAACAGATCAGAGACCAGAAAGTGAAAAGAGGAAGAAGAGGGGCGGGGAGCAAGGAGACGAAGGGGAGACACCGCTTGTCCCCAGCCCACGTCAGCAGCTGCCCCAGACGCGGGGAGGGACACAGCGTGTCTCTGCAGCCCTGCCGTGTCCCCGGAGAGCTCTGGGCATCAGCATCTCTGCTTCTGCACGTCTGCACAGAGCCCGACACCTCTGGGGTCAGAGACAAAGGCTGTGCAGGAACAAAGCAGCAAGTGCCCGGTTTTTCTGAGGCAGATAAACAGAATTATGTTAAAGACATTAAATAGGATCAGATAGGAAGAAAGCTCCCTTAGAAAGCAGTTACTTATCAGAGAACACCCATTTGCATGTAAAACAACAGGCTGGTATTTTGTAATTTGAAGCAACGTATCAAGGGCTTGATGCTCCTAAGTGAGCCTCCGCCAGCACAGCGCGCATTTGTATCCCGCCAAGAGCCAACGAAGGCATGAGCAATAGCGAGCCACCCCACACTGCCGCATCTCCCCCACCCTCCCTTGGCACCCTTTGATTTCATCAAGGCCTCAGCCAGCCACACTGCTCCCAAAATCCCCAGAGGGGTGCTCGAGGACAGCACCAGCAACTCCCCGGGGAAGCTGGTGTCCCACGGGACGTGCCAAGCCCCCGCGCAGCCCCGCTGCCCTGGGAGCGGCACCCCACACCAGCCCCGCCACCTCCTGCTCGCACCCACGCTTCTCCAAAGCCCTCCTCATTTCAAATTACATTATTTTTAATAATAATTTTAAAAAGCCAAACACCACCTGGCCGCATCGCTTCCCATCCCAGCACCATGCTGGGGCAAACGCCAGGCTGGGGCTCCTTACAAAGACTCTGCGTTGCTCTGTGGGACCAAGAGCATTAGAAGCTCATTAGAAGAGCACAAACTGTTGGGCAGATGAGGATGTGCCTGGGACGAGGTTTAAAGGCTGTGGTGAGTTGTGCTGCCAGAAGCCTGGATGCCGCCAGGCATCCCTATGAAATGCTGTTGGCCAGTTCCACGTTCCCCCAGCACAGCATCCCCAAAAACAATGCATCCTCCCCACCTCTTCTGGGTGAAGAAAAAAGCCCATGGTTTTGGTCCATATTGACCTGGCACGAAGGGATAGGTTAGGGGAAGGGGCTAGCAAGCACGCTTTTAAGAGGACTTGAATTGCAGCTCCTCTCAAAGCCAGGGTCAGTGCCAAACCGCCCACTCCCACCCCCTCGAAATACTAAAATCAACCACCAAAATACAACCTTAAATAATCAACAGCTCAAGTGCAACCTTAAATACTCCATGCAGTAAAAAAAGGCCCTTCTCAATGCTGAAGTGGGTACAGTCATATTTATGATTAATAGCACCCAACACGCAGCTCTGGGACACAGGCAAATCTCCCTTATTTCTATTCCCACAGTGCCTGGCAGCCCCGTGTCCCAGCATAGCCCGGTCCAGCTGCTCGGGGTCACACCTGGGTCCCACCAGCAGTACCCAAACCCCTCTGGTCAGAGAGGCTGTGCCCCTATAAATTGGGAATAAACCTGGGGACACCCAGCATGCCCCCAGATCACTGCTACAGCCCCAGCTGCCAGAGTAACGGCAAGCAACCCCAACCCCATGTCAACAAAACCCCACGTAATGAAGATGGAAAGCTGAATTTATTTTCCTATAAAAGTTTAAGGGTCTCCAAGTCTTTCAGGTACATCTTGGTTTGCCTTTTAATTTGGCGATTGCCAGCAATGGAGCAGCAGTAATGGGCAGGGCAGACAGAAATGCACCTCAACAGCAGATCTTTTGGGGCTTGCTAACAAGAGCTGGGTCAGCGCTGCCTATCACATTGCAAAACAGATTTCTTCCACTTTCCCTCTAGAGTTCAACTGCCTGAAGTTTCATAAAACCTAAACCACAGCATGTGCAACCAGAGGCCGTGATCCAAACCATCCTCCGAAGCCTCAAAGTGCTGCCAAATACAGCAGCAGGAGAAGACAAACGGAAAAGGTGAGCAAGTGGGAAGCATCGCACACGCGCTGCTGGTGGACATCAGCAGCTCTTGGGGTCTACGGATCCAAGCCAAGCCCTCATCCCAACCACCAGGTCCCAAATACATCCTTGTCCCCCCCCACAATGCCAGGGGCAGAAGCAGCTCCAGAGCAGAAAGCTGTGTCACCAGCGGGTTGGGATCGCTTCCCCCACCAGCAAGGGCTCTGGAAGGGAATTGCTCCTCAGTGATGGATGGAGCCTCTATGGAAACCTGCCGGCACTGGCTTGCTCAGCGCCAGGCGGGAGCGGAGCAGCCCTGAGCAGAGGCCTAGGAGCCAAATGATCAATCTGGCAATCGCGTAACGCAAGAGCATCCTCATGAAACCCAATTTCCCAAAGAGGAACAGACCCCGAGGGCCTGATCCTGCAACACCCGAGCACCGCAGCCCCCCCCGCAGCTCGGCATGCCTCCCATGCCAGCCCCGCTGCCTGCACTGGGACCAGTGACATTTTTCCAGAGCCGTGGCAGCAGGCGTGGGGGGAGGCCTGGGGGTCCCCGCTTCCCACACCGAGCATCTTCCATCTGGCTCCTCCAGCCCCACATCCTTCCCAGCCCAGCATGCGGCCCTGCCTGCAGCAGGCAGGAGGCTTGTAGCTATGGCAGCACTGCCATGGGAATTGGGAAGGAAAGGTTCATCCATAGACAAAAGTCCCAACATTTTCACAGATCATCTCCGGCAGTGTCTCGCAAGCAGATCACATCAGTCTGGGAGACCTTTCTCGTCCTGACAGCACAGCTGGCAGCAACACGACACCAAAGCCTTCCCGTAATAACTGCAAACAGGGAAGCTTAAGTGAATATTAAGGAAGGCTGGTATCAGTTTATCTGTAACTAATGTAATATTATTGCAAGTACATTTTATTCACTGCTAATTATCAGCCACTTTGATAACTCATAATTCTTGAAAATTGCCAACGGCAGCTTTAATCACCAGCCTCTGCTGACAAGCTGCGGGGGCAGGAGGAATAAATCACCTCCCTTCTGTGTCACCAGGAGTGTGGTGACAGCCGGGGTGTCCTGCGGGGTGACCCTGGAGCAGCCCCGGCCGTGGGGGCTCCCCTGGGAGCTGCCTTGTCCGACAGCAGCTGATGGGCAGCCCTTGGCAGTGCCAAAACCTGCAGTGCTCTTGTGAGCTGACAGCACCAAGTACACCCAGAAACACTAAGTCTGGCAACCCTAGGGAGGGAGGAAGGCAAATTTATCAAAAACCACCCCAAACCCTCAGATAAAACAAATGTACCCCGCAACAGGCCTGAGGGGAATGCATCCTGCAGCCCATGCCAGGCTAACGCAGCCCTTCCAATCACAGGATGCTGGGGTACCCACTCCCAGCCGGCACGGCACGGCTGGAGCCCTGAGAGCATCGCTGCTGGGGAGCGGGCACACACCACCGGCACCAGCCCCGGAGAGCGACGGCTGCCCCAGACCCACCAGGAGTCCCACGAGGGGCTCCAAGGGAAGCCAGGCACAGGCAAATCCAACTTTTTGGCCAAAGTAACATTCATATTAAAAACAAATGTACGGATTTTTCCCATTGGCATGTCTGGGGCTTTGGTCTTTCCAGGAGGGAGGAAAAACACAGCAGGAATGTTGTTGGCACCCGGTCTGGGAAGGCGGTGGCCCCTATGGCTCAGGGTCAGGGCGAGCGGTGCCCAGGAGGAGGGAACACACACGCAATTCCCAGGCTCCTTGGGAAACCCAGGGGGTTGGTTACAAAACGTGAGGTTTTGCAACAGGGATGTTTTACAAGGCAGAAAGGAGGTCATTTTGGTAACCTTTGCCTTTACAAAGAAACAGAAGCACGGGGTGTTTTCACCGATTTTGCCACACAACCTTGCAGAAAACCAAATAACTTGTAAAACAAACAAAACCCACCTCTGCAACAGCAGGAGACAGGTTTCATGCCACCAATCACCTGTCCACGAGGAAGCCTGGAGAAACCTCAAAACACAACCAGTAAATTTATTTTTCAAGGACCACTTGCTCCAGAGAGTTTCTGGGCACACAAGTGATGCCCAGCAAAACCAGTTAGGCTGCACATATAGTTCCAGTCGTTTGCTGGGAGGCAACTTGCCTGTTACAGCCAAGCTTGCAGCCAGATCCTAAGGGACGTTTTCCTAAGGACTGCCCCACACATCACCACCACCCTGACGCCCGCGGCTTGCTCAGCAGGACACGGCAGAGAGGTTTGTGGCATCGAGTCAGCACTACAATATGAGATTTTAATTGTTAGCAATAAACCTTTAAGCCTCAGATGGGATTAACAAGAGCTTTTTCTCCACATGCTTATTAAAATCTAATGGAGAACAGCTTCGCCTCTTTTCTCTCTCCCTGCCCCCTTCCCACCTTGTATATTTGTAGCGTGGCAACATGTATTTTTACAGTCCTTTATTATGCAAGGCTTTTTGCGAGGGTAAGAGAAAAAGCAAACAAAACTTCAATTAACAGCTCATTTTTACACAATATATTCCTTGGTAATGATTTGCTATCAGAGCAGATTGAATTAATGGGAAAGGGTGAACAAAGCGGGCGGCTGCTGCGGGGTGGGAAGTCAGGAGCCCTGGAAGGGGGACAGCGAGGATTCCTCAGAGGGCTCACATGATGTAGCAGGGCTCAGCTAGCGATCCATCACCCCTCAAATGAAGAGCCACACCATGCCAGTGCTGGCTAATTGCATTATATTAAAACACAACTTCCTTTAAACCCGCAATTAGCAATGCGGACACGCACCAGTCCCCAGACGACGGATGGGGAAGCAGCACTGCTGGGGTGCAGCCCCTTCTCCCTGCATCCCCCCCGAGCATCGCAGCCCCGCGGACGCCAGCGCAGCCTCCGGGGACCCAGCCCGCAGCCAGCTCATTCTCAAGGTCGTGGTTTCTGCGCTTTTTCTCCTCTCTGCTTCTTGCGCATCCCATAACTACCAAAATAGCACCAAAGCCCAAGAGCAACATCATCTCCTCTGCGCGTCTGTAGGAGCCGTGGCAGAGCCAGGGGAGCCAAAAACACCTTCCTGAAGCACAGCGCAATGTACCCACAGGAGAGGCCCTTCGTTCACTTCAGCTAGTGCAATTAATTTGTTAATTCATTACAGAAGAGAGGCATAATAAAGGATAAGGCATTTCCTGATTGCCACCAGCAATTTCCCTTCTTTTGGAAGCCCAGGACAGCAAATCTGGGACTGCCCCACAGGGCGAAGCTGAGTTCTGAGCTGGAGAATGAGCTAGCAGCAAATGGGCCAGCTGCCCTCCAACCAGCCCCATGGGCAAGGCTTGTCCTAAGCTTTCAAGACTTTCAGGCACTGGACTCCAACCAAGACAACCTAAAGCCCAGACACTGAGCTCTGAAATCAGCCCTCATAGCATTTATTTATACGTTCAGTACATCCCACCTATAACGTTTTGACAGGCTTTAAGGAACACGTACAAAATGCAAACCAACAGTCAAACACCTTCCCAAGCCTGAAAACAGCTTGAAACTCGAAGAGGGGACTCATCCAGTCAGTTTTTCAGCTTGCATTAGCTCTGAAGCCTGTGGACAACAGATTTAAGTCACATCGCTTTCACCACCTCGTTGATAATTAGAGCATGATGGGTGGAGACAGGAAAACACACCACAAGGATTTTCACACCCTGAGCATAGCACAGCCCAAACGCATCCCCCCCGAGGACACACCACCCCACGGCTGCGTGCCCAGCGCATCGAGTGGGTGCAAACACAGAGACACCCACAGGGTCCAAACCACCGGCAGAGGAGCCTGAGCGAAGCTGAGCAGAATGGAACAAAGAAGCCGTTTTCTCCCCCAGGGGTGCACCCCTCTCCGGCGGGGTCATCAACCTATTAATAATGTACATACAGTACAATATTCCACCGGATTAAGAGTAAACGTCTGTTTTACACCACTCACCAGCAGCCACCCAAGGCACCTACAAGCCGGGGGGCGGCGTGCGGCCAGCACCACACAGAGCCATTTGCGCTAAGGGTGGTCACCCAGCATCGCAAGGCAGTGACTTACCCGTGCGCACCGAGGGAGATGACCTCCCTGGGGACACACGCACTCAAGAGGCACAAAACTAACTCTTCACAGCTCGTCTTCAAAGCAGACAGCGTGTCAAGACAGTCTGCGTGAGTCAGAGTTTACCCTGAGAGCAAGTTGGCATTGTGCTGCAGTTATAGATCCGTGCATATGTATTTTCCATAATCTCCATGAAAGCAGCCTTCCTTTCCCAACCAATTGCAACCTCACTCGCTGCTTCTCTGTCACTTTAATGGCAGGTTTACTCTTCACAGTGGAGGCATTAATTTGGGGTTATGCTGTGAGCCGATTCAAAGGCAGATTTGAAGATCAAAGAACAGCCGAGGAACCATCCGGAGCACTCGCCTGCCCACGGATAAACGGGGCCTCGTTCAAGCGCTCAGAGTCAGAGCGTGGATGCTATGGGATGAGGCTTACAGGCAGTGCCGTCTCAGGGCAGCAGGCTCTTCACCACCACCCGGCACCGCGGGTCGCAGGAAAGGAAGGCAGAGGATTCCTGCCCCCTTCCCTGAGCCCACCTGGATACAGGCAGGGTGCAGAGCACCCCTGCAGCAAGGAAGGGAGCTTGAAGTTTCTCAAGCATCCCACCAGCTTTTAGGGTCAGGAGGCTCCCACCAACAGAGCGCATCCAACCTGAAGCTCGGGTGCAACCCTGGGGCACCCACGTCCCCTCCGGTCCCCACACAGTGGGTTAGCACCCACACCCTGCTCTTCCCCGGGAGCTTGCTGCCTGCTTTCTGCTTACTCCAGGACTAAAACTAAAAAAAATAACAAAAAGAATGCTCCAATTTGATCAGTAAAAAGGTCAGACAGTGTTCAGGATCCATCAGAACCACCCCCCCGACACAGCGATGCATTCCCGCCCCCGTGGTGCCAGCCAGACTCTCCTGGCAGGTATGAGGGAGATCTGGTATTCCAGTGTGCTCTTCCTTTTGGAAGGTTTATCCTCGTTTACAATTCTGAGCCAGGCCCCAAACAGTAATTGAAATTCAATCAGCAAAGGCTGAGCCACAGAGGAGAGAAAAGCCCCGTGTTACATTACCAGCCTTATCAGTCAGTAATACCCGCTCGAGGTAACCAGCGGGGAAAGAGGTGCTTTATCACAGGCACAGGTACATAACGGAGGAGGGAAAGGTAGAGAAACACATATCCCAGTGCAGGAGCTCACTGAACAAAGAATTAAGCCAGGTTTCCTCAGTCCCTGATTTTTTACAGTGGGATTTTTTTCACCTCCCCGCACAGCCCTGCTGCAAGCCCACGGAGCCACGCTGCTGCAAGCGCCCTCAAACTGCTCCGGATTTCATCTGCCGTTAGCTACTGTCCCCATAAACCTAATGAGGCTGGGAGGGGAATTTAACCCTGACTTGGACTCAAAGCATCTTTGCTCTTTAGCTCTAGCTTTGGGGCTTCAAAAGTAATGGTTTTTTTGAAATGTTTAATGCATAATAAGAGAGATAATTATAATTTAGAGCAGCTGACAAATTATACTCTGGAAGTAAATAACCCTTTACCTCCATTAATAAACCAAAATGCTTTTCTAAAAGTTAGCATAATTACAGCTTTGTGGGGTTTTGGCAACAATTTCACCCTATCCAGCAACAACTGGATTTCAATCACTGAAACCGCTGCACACAGCCAGGGAAGGGGTGGGAAGCAGGCAGGCTTTCCACAAACTTTAACTAAACCTTTAGGGGTTTCTGGGTGCCAGCCTTGAGAAGTGGGGCTCTAAAAGGGACTTTCAGAGGATCCCACGGGTGGGCTTTGTGGTCAGCATCAGGGATCATGTTTGAAATCCTGTCCTTGCCACCTGCCTGGGACAGGACATGGGGGAGCCGGTCCTCCATGGGCATCCGTCCCGCATGGATCCCCAACCTCCTGCAGCTGGCCTCAGGGAAGAGTTGGGTTTATCTGATAAGTTAATAAAACTCATACCCAGGTATTCCTATTTATTTAGAGCTAGAAGCGGAAGGACCTTTCCCAATGGAAGGCTTTGCTACGTTCCCTGATGAAGTTCCCAAAAAAGGTTTCCCTTCCTCAGAGCTGGATCCTTCCTTCCTTCCAGAGCCAGTGGAAAAGGGCCAGAATACCACAAAACAAAAACAAATAGAAGGACTGCTATTTATTTTCCCCTAAGCTAAGGAAATCAGAGCAAACCAGGAATGCACAAGTCAAGCTGCAGCTCACGCAAGCCCATGTCAACCAAGTCCCTCTGGTCCATCCTCATGGCCCTGCAAGGCAAAGGCTCGTCTCCTGCAGCCCCCGCACGAAGTACCAATTCACTCTGGACTCGGTGTAACGTCAGTCTGGCCGAGGGGTATGGAAGCACAGCGACGGCAGCGGGGCTGTCTGGCTCCTGAGGGGCTGCATCGCCCCTGCTTTACGGTGGGTTAAGCCCGTAGCTCAGGGCAGCACAAGCTCGGCGCAGACACGCCCTTGCAATCGTGCATTCACGCGTGTACCTGTCCCCGCTTTCTGCACCCAGGCATCCCCACGCCAGCTCAGCTCTCGCTGGGACAGCGATGCCGAGATGCAGAGCCTTTGCAGGCAGCGGGAGCCAGCAGACAGGGCTGCCGGGGGTGCGGACCAGGAGAGACTGAACACAATCTGCACATTAAAAAAAAGGGGTAGAGTCACTTCGCATGCCCCAGACCACCAAAACCACCTCGCTGGAACCCCTTTATCTGATCATTTTCCCAAGATTATGAGGCCCAAGACACGCAGCTGCCAGACTGAGCTCAGCGAGATGCCACCCACACCACGGCACCTGGATCCCTGAGGTGCTCTGGACAGTGTTTCACTCCCGTGCTCAAAAATTTAATAAGCCAGAAAATACACATGCTCCCCCCCACAGGTACGTCCCTCGGTTAACGCTCGAATTGAAAAAAAAAAAAGCCTCTACCTACTATGGCAATAAGGATGTGCAGCTAATTAACTTTCTAGGAGTCACAGATGAACAGGAAAAAAGCACGTTAAGAATGGGAACTCGTGATGGGCATGTCTCGGAGGAATTATCAAATTGCATAAGAGGAATCTTTATTCCGATTATAAATTAAGATCAGCGACAAAACCCAGCACATTTTTACTGCCTCATGAAATAATTAACCCATCAAATTCAGCTCCGTGCAGATCAGAATGGAGAGCTTTCCATCTTCGCCAGGTGGAAGCACGTATGCTGCCAGCGCAGAGCCGGGAGCATCACCAACATCCTCAAACTGCGCCCACAGCACTACCAACTGCCCTGCCTCGTTACCCCAGTACGCCAGGTATGTGCTAGGAATCACTACCTAGTGCCCCCCACCCACAAAAAAGATGCTTCCCATGGTCTAATCCAGCTGTGGTTTAGCCCCAAGAAAGAAATCGCAATTTTAAGTAACATGCAACTATGCCTGGAGCGGGCATGATGGTCTCTCCCCCCACTCCTGCAGCTTCACCATCCATGCTCTGTTCTCAGCTTGCCCCCGATACGTGACTTGCACAGATTGAGCAAGCAAAATACACATCCTCGAGGCACATGCTACGCCAAATGACAGACACCATCATTATTAAATAGGAGAGTATCCCTTGGATATCTGTTTATCAAGTTCTCAAATCCTTCCCAAGGGTGCTCACCAAAAATAGCCCAAAATTCACTGTGCAAAAGGCCCAATCCCAGACTGTATTCCAAAAATGCTTGCAAGCCTCGATTTGCAAAAGTAGAAGAGAGCAGGAGCACAACACAATTATGTTTTGAGAGGGTTAACGGGAACCAGCCTCCTACTACGAACAAACACACACACGTACCCGCTCCACTCTCATCCAACCCACGTAAAGATTCTCAGCCTGCTCCTGAAAACCATTATGCAGCTGCAAATCACAGCCCAAAATACTTCAGAACTGGTATGAAACACAAGCCCTGGACCCCCGGGAAAGTGTTTTGGCAGCATGAGGGGCCAGCGCTGGCACCCACAGAGCACACACCAACTCAAGCAAAAGGCTTTTAAAAGGCACTTTAGTTAATAATTGTTTTAAATCTAAGGAATGGTCTGCCCGTCACATGTGGCTTTATTGATTTACTCTGTACTGAGGGAAAAAAAAAAAAAACAACAACAACATACAAACCCTGTACCGAGCTGACAAAAGAAAAATATCTAATTGAGATGGTATTTCCAGGACAGAATTACAGCCCTGGCTCCCCATCCTCCCATCCCCGATCATCTTTTACACAAGAAGTATTGGCAGGCTTCTAGTTATAACTAAGTAATGGCCCATCAGCTCTTTCCCTGGATTATATATTAACTCCTGGTTCTTGTGAAACATCTGCCCTCCTCTCCCTCCCCTAGAGCCACCTTTCACGCTCATCAGCTCTCCCAGGGGGACCCCAGAGGTGCCCCAGACCCCCACAAGCCACAGCACCCATCCAGGTCCTGGACCGAGCTCTGCTCCAGCTGCAGACCCGCACCCACCACGACAGGAGTCATCAAGCTGCTTTCTGTATGCGGACAGATGCTTCTGAGCAAAATGAAGCCTCGAGGTAGAGGAGATGAAGCTGATTAAGCCTCATTATCCTATTTAGCATAACGATCACGGAGCCCAGAGGACGTCATGCAGCCGAAAGAATAAGGTGGTTAAGAGAAGCGCGTACACACGTGGGCAGGCAGGTACGGCCGAGCTCACATGCAGCCCACAAGGGGTTTATTACGTCCCACTATGGCCAGCTTGCTTTCCCCTCTTCCCTGCCCATGCCACCTCCCCATTCCCACCAGCATCCCATCTGTGAACTCCCCCTTCTTCAAAGGAGCGTTTAAGGGCAGGGATCTGACAAAGGCAGGAGCAAGGGAGCTCCTGGAAGCCACGGCTTCAACACGGGCACTCTGCCGTGACCGGACCCAGCACCCCACCCGAAGCCCACCTGCGCGGCACAGGAACACTTGTGGGAACTCCCACAGCCTGCAGCCCCACTGGGAGAGGTCTTGGGGATCCGGCAGCTTGAAAACAAAGGCAACACACATGCATGTGAAAATTCAGGGGCAAAAGCAGCTAGGGACTGTCTGAAAACTGACATCAGGGCTGGATGCGTCCTCCGGACTCTTGTGGGATGATTCCTCTGGGAAAAGGGAGGCCAGAGCAAGAAACCCATCACAGAAACCCAACAAAACATCACATTCTGAACAAAACCCAGCCAAGCCACCAGAGCTGCAAGACAGATTTGAAGGATAAGAATACTTAATTCCAGCATTCTTATTCATTACAGTAGACCCAATGTAGCTACTCAGCGACCAGGGACCTGCTGCACTGAGTGGTGTTTTTAAGTAAAATCTCCCTCAAAGGCTTCAGGTCTTGGCACCAAAGACCCTCAGCCCCAACCCCCTTTAGAGAAGGCAACAGCACCTCATACACTCCCCATCAGCTGCCCTCCTCCACTCAGAAGCCTCCTCAAATATCAGTTGAAAGCCAAGTTGTTATTTAAAAGGTAGTCATAAGTGAGAGCGAAGGAGAGAAACCTATTGCAGCATCACTGGGGCCAGGGAGGGAAGAGACAGACAGGCCGTTCGTTAGTGGTTACAATATTCCAGAAACTATAGCAACGTCCTGCTGCAGAACCAGCTCTGCTACCACCTCCCCAGCCACCAAACCCAGCGCAGCTGGCAGAGACACACTTTGGCTGAGCATGACATGCAAGGAGGCGGTTGCCAAAATAAGGAAAAGCCCCTTTTTTAGAACTCCTGAAGTCTGTTTCTGCAATGGTCTCGCTCTCCAAGCGCTCCCAAATGCCCTGCTGTGGCTTGCTGTCCTCCACCAGCTGAGCCAAGCAGTCCCAGGCCAGCATCTCTGCCTCCATAAACTCAGCTAAAGGATGAACACACACGTTAAAGGCTTCACATGGGGAAACAGCAAAAGATAAAGATGTAATAGATTAGATTTGTCTTTTGTAAGGAACTTCACGACTACAGCTGTTCAGCATCATTAACCGGTTTGTCTTGGAGGTTTAACTCTCCCACCAGTCCCAGCAAACACTCAGGTACCACCAGAGCAGCCCAGCTCCCGGTGGGCTGCGGCAGGAGCAAAGGCTTGCTCCCTCCCTGGGGAGCAGGGCTGGAGTGATAACGAGTCATTAAAAGCTTTTACTACCTGTTGCTATCCAGCAAACCAATTATGGAGGAGTGCCAGGCAGAGAAAGCTCTCTGTGCAAAGAGCAGTCTGCTAAAAACGGATCCCTCGTCCTGCCCTCCCAGGGACAGCATGCCCCACGGTCTCACCAGCATCCCTTCCTCACCTGACTGGGGGCGGGGGGGACCAACCCTGAGATTTCAACAGATTTAGAAAGAAGCAAGACTTGTTGGAAGCAAAGTGCAATGGCTTAACCCTTGTCTGAGCAGCACTGGCTCCTGAGAAGTCCAGGCTCCAGGTGGAGGGAGATGCATCTCGAGCCAAATTCTGCCACCAGCACAGCCCTGAAGATCACTCAGGACTGACCAGGCACTCACTGATTCTCATTTCAACACATTCAGCTTTAACCTCCACCTGTGCTCCTTCCACACCATCCTCCTGACCAGCCCCAGGAGCCCCGAGTTATCCAGGGGAAGGACAAGCAGTGTTTTGCATTTGCACAGACTCTACAAAGGTGCCTCCTGCCCACTCTCCGGCTGGAGGAGACACTCCAGTGCAGGGACATCTGCTTTTGCAGGAAGCAAAACACGCAGGCAGCAGCATTAGCCATGGAGTGTAAACCCTCTTCGAGCTCAGTGTCAGCACATGCACCAGCTACCAGAACCCAGTGGGACAAGCGTGTGGTGGCACACGCTCTCCCACACAGCGCAAACAGCTGTGTCGAGCCAGAGGAGGCAACAGCTCCTCTGCCATTGGTATTTGAACTGGATTTAAAGCAAGATATAATTGTGGGATTTATATATATTGCGCTGCTCCCTGCAAGGCCATCGCCCTCACCGCCGTACACGCTGGCTGCTCTTTGCAACGCAAGAATTTCACCCCCCTGACGCTCTTCCCCCTCCAAGCGCTCCTATTTCAAAACGCAGCAGAGACGAATGCCGACCATCAGGAAGAAGCGGGTTTTGTGGTGCAACTGTTTGTCTACCCTGTTGGGAAACATCAGCTTCGGGCAGCTGATCAAATACAACCCAGGCCCATCCAGCACCTTGAAACAAGGGCAATCACTGCGATGGCCAACGCAGGCAAGAGACCTCGGGATACTGAGACCAGAAATAAAAAAAGCAGGGATTGATGGCAAATGGCTTCCAAGGGCTCCAGCTGCCCGAGAGCAGCCCCCAGCCCCCACCATATCCTGCAAAGGGTTTGGGAGCCCCAAGAAGAGCCAGGGCATGGGCAGGGAGGGCACAGAGGGGGGCCAGGCTTTCAGCCATCTGACACCACTGTCATTTCGTTTATTTGTTCTTTACTGTAATGCATCCATTTACACTGGAAGCAACACACGACAATATCAAGCCATTTTCTTCATAGCTGAGGATGCATTTGACTGTACCTGTATGAGAGGCTCAAAAGGCAAGGGAGCAGGGAAGGCAGGTGCTGTGGGCTTCCCTGTACACTGGGGTTATGGGCTGTACCACTCTTGAAATGAAGAGCCTCACACTCCTTACTCACAACCACAGATAATCCCCGCTTCCACTAAAATAAATAAATTTTAAAAGCTCTTTGGAAGTTTTTGAAAATATCTTTACCGACTAAGCCATTCTTGTTTCTTCAGCTGTAAAAATCCCACAGTTTCCAATTTATTTATTTAATAATACTCTTAGACGGTAGGATGGTTCATTCAATTTTGAAATGCTTAGAGGGTTGGCAGCTCTGCAAATTAAACCCCGGGGCTGAAACAGAAGGTTACACCTGAACTGTTTGCAAAGTGTTGCCAGTGAAAAGAACAAAGGAGAAGGGTGAGAAAAAAAAAAAGGGAGTTAAAAAAAGAGTGGAGACAGCCTAAAGGTGCATTCGGCACTGGCAGAGCCACCCGGGTCTCAGAGAAAACATGGTTTCATTAAACGTGTGATAGAAACCAATCTGTATCCAGCTTCTGTCACAGCAGAGACAAAGGAAGAGCAGAACCCCCCAGCCCAGGAATGCCTACTTACCAGTGCCGGCATGAGCAGGTCGGCGAAGTACACAAAAGCTGCTCCCAGGGTAAAGCCCACGGCCACTGGGAAGAAAGCGAAGGCTCCGAAGCCGCCGGACTCCTCGGCCATGTCGATAGCTGGGGCCAGGAGGGACCAGTAGGAAGCGGCCAGCATGACCTGGGAGACAGAATCGGAGCGGTGAGAACCACGTAGGCACCGATGCTGCAAGGATCTGACAGTGGCTGCCACGCGGCAGCGCCGCTGGCACCTCTGCCGGCAGCCCACCCTCCAGCCACGGGAATCGCTACGCCCGGCCCCACGAGCTGCGTGGTGGCTGCAACCCAGCAGAGCCATCAAAACCCACTTCCCGACAGAACAAATCACTGAAGGACGGAGAAGTGTGGGTTTTCCCCATTTTCACCAAGAGTGGTTCTCTTGGCTCAAAAGTCCAAGGCAGCAAACAAACGACACGAGCTCATTAGGATGATTTTCTGTGGGATTAGCACAGCCACAACAGTCCTTCAAATGGGAACGGCAGCAGGAAAACCACCCTCCCCTCGGGTGTTTTGCAGCAGCAGAAGCAGGTCCATGACCCCACCAGCCACCGCATTTCTGCCAAAGCGGGGGTGAACCACATCCATCCTACACCCAGCTCTGGGCTTCTCTGCAGAGCTGGCAGGGGAGGAAGGAAACACAGCCTTGGTCTCATACAGGAAAATAATAAATATTGGATAACACCTGGAGCCAAAGAGCCATCTCCAAGCTAGCTGAGGGCACACCAAGACTTTGCTATGCAGATTTAAGCCCGCTGTGGTTTAGCTGCCAAGGTCCCCACCTTGCTACCCCAGACCAAGGCAACCACAGCACGAGGGCTTTGTCACTCCTCTGCTTCTGTGTAGACCAACACTTGGGCTGCTCCTGTCCCAGTGTCCGAACCAGAGCGCCCAGGCCAGGAGGAGAAAAGAAGTTCCCATCCTGAACAGCAACGTGCCAGCTCCCAGCACAGACCAGTGCTGCCAAAGTCCTACTGGGGTGTTTCACCCACACATTTTGCACCAGGAAAATCAACCTTTCAAGTAGCAGAGTGGGGTTGGTTTTTTCTTGCTTGCTGCTTAGCAGGGAGGGAGAAGGAACAGCTACCCAAAAGACCGTAGAAAAACATAATTTGGAACTCGTGGGGATCTCCAGTCCAGCCCTGCTCAGAGCTGGTTGCTCAAGGTGTTATCCATCATAGAGAACAGAAAGCCAAGCAAGGCACTGGTTTCACAAGCTTGTACTAAAGAACGTAATATTAACATGCATTTTATCACCTTATCTCTTCCTCTCCTCTGCTGCCCAACATACTGGGCTGGGTTAATTAAAAAGCCATCAGCTCAGCACAATGCCCTCAGCAGCAGCCTTGGCCCCAGTTTTTCTCCCTGCAGCCATTCAGCTTCACGGGAGCTCAGCTGTGACCAGCTCTGGGGACCAGTCCCATCACACGCTGGGAGGAAGGAAGTCAGCGAGACAAGCACAGATGGGCTTAAAAATCACATTGAGATCTGCATTAGGGTTTAGGAACTGCTCTATACCAACAAGGGCAGAGAAGCAGCGGCACCCACTGCCTTGCCATGGGTGGACAGGGTCTGCATTGCCTCAGGGTGGACAAGGCAATGCTCCAAGCTCTCTCCCAGCCCTGCCTGTGATCAGGGAAGCACATCAAAGGGGAGCTTTCAACAGAGAAAAGGGTGCAGGGACAGGATCCAGTGGGAAGGAGCAAAGCGAGCCCAGAGACAGGAGCAGGAGGGATGCTGCGAGGGAAGGTGACCCGTCCAGCAACCCACCTCAAGATGCTCAGAACAGACACCGCTCAGCCTGCTCTCATGGCACGAGTACTCGCCCGCGGAAGAGAAGTGCGTAATGAACTATTACATTTTAAATCGCTTTTAACGAAGGAACGAGATGCCTATTGCTGTAGACACCAGTCCCTGCGGGATTGTGTAAATCTCAGCTCGCTATGAGTAAGAAGAAAGCAGGCTGTCATGTCAGCCTTAACCACGGCTGTCAAACTTCATATTTCAAATGCCACCTCCTTTAAAAAACAACCACACCCCAACATGGAAATATAAGCAACAGGGAAAGGCTTTGCAGAATTATATTGTCATCTTATGTTAAGATATCATTTCCCCATGGAAAACAGAGGCCTGACACTGCTCAGCCTCCAGATCCCGTCACCACTGAAGTCAGCAGCGGAGCTCCCACTGGCTTCGCTGCACACAGGCTCCGGGGGAAGATGATGACAGAGCTTTAAGCCACCCCAGCCTCACCAGCTGAAGGAGCAAACTGCTGGGCTGCCCCGACCACCTTCACTTGCTTGGGAAGAAGTGATTTATTCCTACACCCTTTTATGCAGAGAAATCCCTTGACCCCACTAGGTGGGGGAGATGGAAGTCATTGCCCTGCAGCAGCCAGCAGCAGTGAAATGTCCCCGTGCCTCCCCTCTGCCCACCTTGGAGCTCAGGCATGGGTTTAGGGACACGCACTTGCCTGGGAGCCGCCACGGTCCTGCTCAAGGGTGCTAGCGCCTGCCCACCCGGTTCAGTGTCAGAGCTGCCACTCACCCCTCTGGTTCAGCAGCATCCCTTATCAGATGATGCTCATGAACTAATAAAAGGATGAGGATTTCTGCCAGCAACCTGATTTAAGTAACAGAAATTGCATTCTATTCCAAGTCTTTGTAATTGTCTAGCCAGGGACAGGAACCCAACCCCACCAACGCCACCAGGCACGCTGGCGTCAAAGGCAGGAATAAAAGAGAAAACGCCTGCCTGGGCTCTCCTCAGATCAATAAAACATGAAGCCTCTTCAGCAAAGGGTATGATTTTCTACACAAAGCCTTCCCCCCGCAGCAGCCCGCTCTGCTCAGCCCAGCCAAGACAAGGAGCAGGGACCCACAGCGTGCCGGCTCACTGGCACCAGGACACGCACCTCCTGCCAAACTGGATTTGGACATTTTTGCAAGACGACTTCGGGCTCCAGAGCCAAGATGCAAGAACGCCGTAAATCCACCAGCTCTTGGGAAAACAAGCTGTGGTTGATGGGGGAGGAGAAAGCACGCAGAAGGCAGCTGCAGATCTAAAGCATCCCTGCGTTGCGGGGAACACAAACCCTTTCCTGGGATACATCAGCATAACTGGAGACAAAACCCAGGCTCAAAACATGACTGCTTTGCATCACAGAAAATGACTGAACCCAGGTGTGCGTCCTCACGCTGGTGGGAAACCCCCAAAACGTGCCAGACAGCAGGATTTGTAACTACATGGTGCCCCAACACCACTCCCAGGGCTTGACAGGTCTCCATCGCTGACCCCTCGGCACCACCATCTCCTTCCAGGCAGGGACTCGATGGAGGTGCTCGATCCAGGCTCTCCCAAATGCTGCAGTGCCAACACTCCTCCCCACCGAGACTGCAGGGCCAGCACTGCCCCAGCTTAGCCCATGCAGCTTCAGAGCCACACAAGAGATTTTTTTTTTCCTACAACTACAGAATAAACAGGTAAATGATCTTTGTCCCCAGCCACAGCTGGCCCAGCTGGACCCCAGGGCAAGGGGGAGAGTCCCTGCACATCCGAGTCTGGTATCGCACCACTGCGTTAAAATTAAAGCCCTCTCATCTCGTCCGCTGCAAGCAGCAATGTCTCATCACACTCCTACGGGATCATCGAGATGAGAACAGCAGCTTCAAGGGAAACAGCCACATCAACAGCGCGCAGATCAGAAAACCCAAGCCGCTTACAAGAGAATGAGATCCCTTGGCAGGACAGGAAAGAAAAGTGGAAGGTGAGAGACTGGAAGACTGCTTTCCCCGCCAAACTTTTTAGCTTGACTTCATTAAGGCTCCAACAACAAGAACTGGCCTCAGTAGACCTGTGTAAATTACTGATGCTGTTTTAAGCAGCACTGAAAGGGAATATTCTATACCAGATGTGCCTGGTGCAGTTTAAAGAGTGTGTCTTTACGATTTTCTGCTTCACCTGGGACAGAAGAAGAAATCAAACTGTGACCCAGTAAGAGGCATGCAAGGCTGCAGGGAAGGAGGACTGCAAGTGTTTATGTAGCGTTTATGATGCCTGAGAGCACAGAACCTGCAGGATAACATCAAGATAACAGAGAAGATCTAAAAAAAGTCTTATTTAAGCTTATCAATATTTAAGAGAAAAGCCAGAATTCCTCATCGGATGCCCAAGCAAGCAAAGCTTTGTCTCCATGGAAACACAGAGGCTTTCACATACAAAACCCTCTATTATACATGACCTCCAGAAAGGGAACCGAGGCATAGAGAAACTAAATGCTCCGACACCCACGTGGAGGTACCAGGCTGGAAGAAGCCGCGTTCCTATGCTCTGCAGCAACCAGCCGCACGGGTTCCCTTCACCCAAGACAACACTTGTGCCACCAGACACGGTCAGCTTGAGCTGTGCCAAAAGGGGATTTTGCTTTGCAGTGGGGATGCTCGCAGCGCAAACGGGTGGTTCTCCCAGTGTGCAGCTATTTGACCATGTGTCCAAGCTTACACCAGCTCCCCCGATCAGATGGCACACCTGCAGTGACGCAGTGCCGAGCCACAGCGCCGAGCCACAGCTTTCTGGATCCAAAACTAATACTCTGCATCCCAGACCGTCCTTATCAAGGTTGCCTGAACATCCCTGTCCCACATCCTCCTCCTGGTTTAGCAGTGGTAGAGTAGTTTTTAGTTAATCCTTGTTTTGTTTTGCTTTACAAGCTCACAGGAGACAAGCAAGCAAATCATTACCAATAGGAGAGAGAACCATCCATTACAGCCTGTTTTCCAGTGATCCTGGTCTCAGAGAGCACCGTGTATGCCCCCTGGAATGCAGACAACTATCAGGGATCCTGAGCTAAGCACCAAAACGGCAAGATTTGAAGCAACTACCTGCCTCGAACAGCACAGGAAGAGGAAGTTTGCTGGCCTGTCAGAGCATGAAGGAAGTTTAATTAAACCCAGTAGCCCAGATTTCAGAGCTGAGATATAGAGGAAGTTCTGCCTCTCTTTATCCCAGTGCTCAGAGAAACAGCTCGTCCATATCTGCAAGAGATCTACATCAAAGACAGTGTTTTAAACAGACACCCCTTAGAGCAAGGGAAGTAGTCCACAATCAGAGCAACACTGTTTTCTGAAGAGAGAGAAAACAGTACAAATAGCTTTCAAAACGGGCTGTTCCACATCCTCCTCCTTCCCCTGTGCAAAGCCAGCCTGCTAAAACACAGAGGGCCCGTGCTCCTCTTGAAGTTCCCCCAACATTGATTTTGCAGCACAAAGCCTGGATGAGGCAGGAACGGCCCCTTGTCCCAGCCAGACAGGAGGATTTCACAGCCCACCTGGGTTCCCTCTCCATCGCTCCCCCCTCGGACACAGCCAGCCTCAGGCTTGCAGCCTGCTTACCTCCAGCACCACACCCCACCTCCACCCATCCTGAAGGGCCAGGTCAGGAGGTGGTTTCTCCTCCAGCTTCTCCATGGACTCTTTGCAAAGCCACCAAGCACACACATCACTAGTGCTTTCCCTGTCTGCAGAGGGAGGAAAACACTTCTCACATCATTAAATCCTTCTGGGTAAGGATGAGATAGACACACAGCCCATCACACAATTACAACACTGCCCAGCTGGGAAAAGAAAAATTCTGCTAAAAACTCAGGGGGATCCTGTGGCCTGGGGGTAACATGCAGCAGCCCCCTCCTCAGCCCTGGGCAGCTGCAAAGGGGAAGCATCAAGGTGTGGGGTCGAGCACAGCCCTCACAGGGGGATACACCGGCCCCTTGTCAGACACAAGGCAGAGAGCCACCGGCACATCTGGAGCAAACCGAGCAAAGGGAAAGTAAAAGTTCCGACCTCTGGTACTTCTGCCACATCACTGCCACCCAGAGACTCGTCCATCGAGCAAGGACCTGCTCCCAGCAAGCTCAGCGGCCCTAGAAGGAACAGTGGCACAACGACCTGTGGATCTGTGACGTCTTCCTCTGAAAGAACTGGTCCTGGCCACGTGGCGTCAGGGCAGGGCTGCAGTGGCCCTGGGTGACAGACAGCTCACCCCAACCTGTGCCAGCTTCAGCAGTTCAGGCCCAAAAATGCGACCCAGAAACCTTCACAAATCGCAGGCTGTGGGAGGTTTATATGGCAGCACCTTCTGCCAGCAGGACCTGCCACCACGGGCTTCCTTGCTGACATCCCCCTCCCGACACTGCAGCAACCCCAGAAAAAAATTCCCCTTTTCTGCTCTGAGCAAAGCAAACTGAAAGAAGCTGGGGGGAAAGCAAGTGTTTGTAGGACTTCTGCTTCACCAGCCAAGCCACAGCTCTGCCACGCAGGGATGACTCAGTGCTCCTGCCAGGGTGACGCGGTGGCCACGGCAAGGACGGCGTCATGCCATGCCAGGGCAGCACCCACGCCAGCCCTCAGCTGGGGCAAGCACCCCACCGTGCCCTGGTACCTCCCCACTGAGGGACAGTCACACCTGCTGCTTCGGGAGACAGCGATGCCCCAGCGAGGGGACAGCGTGGGCTGGGCTGTCCCCAGCAGCATCTCCCTGACACCACAGAAGTGGCTCCAACTTGGCTTGCAGGGACAAGGGTGTGTCTTCCAGAGAAAAACAGCTCAGAAACCAAACCACAGAGGAAAGTTTCAGAACAGGCAATTCCTAATGCAAGTGATTCATTTATAAATGATGGCCCGAGAATCCGCTACAACAGATGAGTTGGATTATTCACATCATTAGCGGGTCACGGGCACGTTTCAGGAAAGCTTGCTAGGGAGTAAACCGAGCTTTGTAGCGTTTCACATCACCCACCATGGCAGGCTCTTGCTCAGTGCTGCTGGGTTTGCTTCCGGCTTTGGGAACAGCAGACCACCTGCTATTTCCAGCCAAATTTCACTTTTACCAGTGGTGTTGCAGGGTCTGGGTCACACAGGAAGAAAGGAGCCCCACTCCACGCACAGCCTCAGCGCAAACGGCATTGCTGCACGCTGCAGGACAGACCGCCCGTGCTGCCGGGGTTGTGGTTCACTCTGAAACCTGGCAGCATCACCCACGCTCCAGGTGCCAGCTACAGATCTGGGACACAGGGAGCAGGACCTGGCAGAGCCCTGCACCCCAGCGCACTGGCCACATGCCCCAGGATGATGCACCTTCCACCCAGGGCACACCCCCGAGGCTTTCAGGCACACTTCAGCATCTGAAGGAAAACAAGTGTGACTTAATGAGTCTGAATGAGCCTCCACCTGCTCCCCGTCACCCCAGTAGCAGGGCAGTGGGAAAAGGTCCACATTCACAAGCCCCAGCACAACCTCAAGCCACACAGTTTCACGTCTTCCTTCAAGAAAGATGCAATAAGCCCCACATTCAGCGTGCACCCTTGATGTAGGGCTTCACTGTCTTTATACCTCCTTCTCCCAAGGGCTTAGAGCCCCCCTGCACCACAGGAATGGCAGGGAAATGTGCTAGGGGAGGTTTAGGTTGGATATTAGGAAAAGGCTCATCCCCCAGAGGGTGGTGGAGCCCTGGAACAGGCTCCCCAGGGAGGCATCACGGCACCAGCCTGGTGATATTCCAGAAGCGCTTGGACAAGGCCCTCAGAGACATGGTGTGAACTTGGGGTTGTCCTGTGCAGGGACAGGAGATGGACTTGATGATCCTTGCGGGTCCCTTCCAGCTCAGGGCATTCTATGACTCTAGGAGAGCGAGAAGCACGAAGCAAGCTGTGCACACTAGCCTCCAGGACAAGGGTTCTCCTGCCCATCTTCATTGCACCAGTACCCCGGGAAGAATGATTCAGAAGCCCAAGGAAACGGGGAGAATTTAACTCAAGAAAGCCAAATCCAGCGTGGGCAGCACCCTCCTCATGCCACCTCCACCCTCACCAAAGAAGCACCGAGACATGACAAGATGCAACCAGCGCTGCACCAAGCTCTTCCCTGTCCCACCTGCACCTCAGGCAGTTATCCACGAAACACTAACATGAGCAGGCAACCAAACGAAGCGTGGCAGGGCTTCAGAGGTGTTCGCAGGAGAACCCAGGCAGAGATGATGAGTAGAAGGATGCTGTACTTACCCCTGCGGCGAAGCCTAAGCTCCCATCTAGGATCCGCCTCTAAAAAAAAACCCAAAACACACCATTTACTCCTGGCAGAAGCAGCAGAGTGCAACCACGCCACAAACTGCGCAAAGGGGGGAAGCCAGCTGCACTGCTGCCACACTGAGATAACTTTCCTCTCCCCACCTCTGCAACCCAGGTGGTTTCTGTGCTTTGAGGCAAGAGCCATGCTCCTCACGCAGAGGACCCACCATCCTGGGGTGATGGCACCCCACCATCACCAAGAGCCTACAGTGCATCCTGGCTCCCTCAGCCCACTGAGGCTGCCCGGGCTGGGCTCGGCCCATCCAGCACCCACTTCAAAACGTTCTGAGGGTACAGAAAGGTAAACCAGAAATGCTCCTGCCCATCTGTGCACGCTGCCCTGCACTTCCCTTTCCTTGAACATTTTGATTCCTCTAATAACAGGCTGCTATAAACAAAGCCATTTGTCTTCCAATAACCCAGCACGTATCCTGCCCACTTAACTCCCAGTGCAGGTTTTCTTCTTTAGCACATCTCCCTCCCCCAAGAAGAAAGCCAATGTGCTACTGCAAAGGGAATCTCACTTTGCAACAGAGTCCTGAATAAATCATCACAAGAGAGAGGCATAAATAATAAATTCATCTGGCAATTTTGAACACAACAGCAAAGGGGGGCCTCTAATTTTGGAATACAAGATGACTTAATGATCAGCACTTTGCTTTTCTGAGCACGGGCTGACCCGAATCCTGCACCAGAGAAACCAGGCTACGGGAGGAGAACTTGCTGTTCCAAACACAGAGCCCTGCCTGCGGCTCTGTCCCATCTCCCGAACGCCATGAGCTGCACTCCAGCACATACCACAGCCTGGGGTCAGGAATTTTATTTCCTTTTCCTCTTCTATGTTGACACACAGGAGAGAAATGAGCTGGAATTTTTTTTCCTCCTGCCCCAGGACCTCCCAGGGCCAATGTCAAGTCCCTCACGCCTGGGACCAGGCAGCCAAATCCACCCAGAAGCACAGTGCAGCCCTCCATCCCGGACCCCGCTCGCCTCCTGGGGACAGAGGAGACGACCCCAGCACCCACCTGCCCGCTGGAAAACACGAACACCAGCGCCGAGCCAGCTGCCGTCAGCCCCCAGGTGAGGAAGGTTCCCAGCACCGACTGGATCACTGGCCCATGCCCTGGGATCATGCTGACCTAGAAGAGATGACGTGTGTCAGGAGAAGCGCCTGGTGTTTAAAGATATAGAAAAACTCCAAAAATCCTCCCCAGTTAACAGGGGAGCATCCCCCAAACCCCTCCACCCCAAAGGGGACAGAGAAAGCTTAACCATCCTTCCTGCACCACCCCTCTAAGCTTCTCTCTTCCCCTTACAGAAGGCTTTGCAATTTAATCCAAGCTCAGAGAAACAGGAGGGACCCAGGAGGGATGGGATGCACCACATCCCATCCAGTGCACAGCCCTGTGCTGATTTTGGGCTCAGCCCCCGAGGCCCGCACCAGGGCAGAGCCGCTCCGGAGAAACGCATAGAAGCGGCGCTCAGACCTCACCGAGCGAGGGGACGCTTCGTCCCGCTTCGTCCCGCGTCCCCGGGCGGTCCCCAGGCACGTGCATCACGTCCCACTTCTTGGTGGCACTTATTCATGCCAAAAAACCCACTTCACTCACGCCGAAGGCAAACGCCCTCGCAGCAGCCGGCTCGAGGTGCCCTGGGCCTGAACAAAAGGGGGAACAAGTCCCGGGATGGGGCAGCAGAGCGTGGTTCGGGGCTGCAGCCGAGGGGCTGCCGAGGACCGGGGGAGGGTCCTCTGAGCAAGCCGTGCTCCGTGCACTGCTTGGAAAATGCGTGCACGTGCATAAATATAGATATATAAATGTATCAAAATGCACATAATATATATATAAATATATCAAATAAACAGGTATTTAAACATCTATATACAAATATATTAGAAATACACACGTTATTGCCTTCTGTCTCCTCAAACGCCCTGCTGGACACCCAGCCTTGCCCCAGGACTGCTGCCAAACACTGCGGGGGCCCCCGAGTCAGACACCACCACCCCCCACCCGCCCCGCCTGCCCGGGTCAGACCCCCCTCTCCCGGCTGCCCGACCCCGGGGAGATGGAGACCCCGACCCTCTCCTCCTACAGCCCGCACCCCCAACCCCCGCGGGGGAACCGCAATACCTCACTGGCCCCCCGCCCCCCCTACCCCGTACCCCAGCCTTCGAGCCGGCACCCTGCAGCCCCAGGCCCTGCAGCCGACAGACCGGGCCCGGAGCCCCCCAGCCCCGCCCGGGACCCCCCAGCCCCGCTCACCGCCCGGCACTCCCCGCCGCCACTTCCGGGTACCGGCACACGTGTCGCCGCCACCGCCCCGCCCACCACCGGGGCCGTCACCAATAGGAGCGCGGCGGGGGCGGGCCGCCCGCGGCTCTGCGTTTCGGGTGGGAGAGGCGGCGGGAGAGCGGTGCGGGCGGGCGCGGCAAGGCGTGGGGTGGAGCTGTCGCTGTCACCGCCATCCCATCCCCGGGGTCGGCACAGCCCCCCTGCTGCAAGGTGAACCCCGGGCAGGGCTTCATAAAGGCAGCTCCTGGCCTGTGGATTGGGGTGTCCCGAGAGCGTCTCTTCCTGCCACCCAGCAGCTTGCGAGTGTGGCCCCAGCATTGGCGCGGTGAGCTGCGCCCGTGCGGCGCAATCACCCGGTCTCGTTAACGAGAGGCTGCACCTGAATGATCAGCACATGGCAGCCTGCTGGAAACAGCCCCTCACCCGTTGGCACTGCTGGCACCCATCCCCAGCACAGCCTTTGGAGGGTGCATCGGGCGCCCACGTCCTCTCCCACGCGTTGATGTCCCCTCAAAGCATCATCACGGGGCACACGGTGGCCAAGCCTGCGGCACTGGACGGGCTGGGGGCAGAAGCAGCTCTGGCAGCAATTCCTCCCCAGCACCGTAGAGGGACTTACACCAACGGCCATGGGGCAGAGGGAGTCAGGCCAGCCTCTGTTCTTGCTGGTGCCTCCTGCTTGTACCACGCCAGAGGATGCAGGTGGAGGCAGAAGGACACATATAGCTCTTCTGCAACATAACCCTTCTTTATTAGAGTGTTTATCTTTTAGCAGCCTTTGATCAGCCTCCCCTGACACAGCTGGGAAAGGTCAAGGCCATTTGAAACCTCCCTGATTTAGGATTTAATCAATCTCCCCCTGTAATTGCCTGCATCCTTTATTAGCTCCAGTAACAAGGCAGATGAGCGCGAGGTGCCAGCTGGGAGGGACGTGGGGACAGAGCAAAATGGAGCTTCCCCCCACCGCCCTGGGGTTCCCCAGCCAGCCGTGACAGAGGCCCTGGCAGGGCTGGGGACAGCTGGTGAGCCGGCGGGGCTGGCCGCAGGGACACTGCTGACACTGGAGCCCTGCGTGCTGCCATGGTCTGGCGGCGCCGGGCAGGGATGGCCCTGCCTAGGGACGCGTGGGCAGCCACGGGCAATGGGCACACAGTCATGACGGCAGTGAGGCTCAGTGCAGAAGCATCAGCAAAATCAACTCACACCTCCGCTTCCCTGGTGTCATTTCTGTGCGTGGCGACATCTCCACATCACCTTCTGCAGGATAACAGGGCTGACACTGCACCAGCCGCTCCTCTTCCCACCTGCCCACACAGTCCTGCCTGTCGAGGGATGGGGACAGGGTCCAGTCGAGCCCCTTCCCCACACCAGGCAGATGGGCAATTAGCCCTCCTGCTGTGCCCCGGTGCAGGCAGGCAAAGGCAGAGGGCTGGCAGCTCCTGCATTGCCCCTGCCTGTAGCAGCACCCGGAAGGATGAGACCAGCAGTCACAACCAAGCATTACCTGGAGTCCCTAAAATGCATTTTAAACAACAAAAGGGCACAAATTCTTGTGCAATCTCTCTAGTTAAGGCAAGGGGTAGTACCACAGTCCTAGCTCTCGGGAACTCTGGGGCTGCCGGGCAGCCAGGACCCAAATCCCTTTGGTTTTCTGCAACAAAACTCCTTAGCAATGTCTGGGGTAGCTGGGGCAGGCAGAAGGTGCAGAGACACATCCCAGCACAGCGATGGCCTGGGGCACTGCAGGCTGAGGCAGGTTTGGAGATGCCCCAGTGTGCCTCTTACTGGGCACGGCAAGCGGGGTCCCTCTGCTCCTGCCCTGTGTCCCTTTTGCACAGGCTGGACTCATGGCCAGGCTCTTTCCCAACCTAAATCCATCTGTGTCAAGCTGGGGCAGTGGACGGAGCCAGCCTGGACCTGCATCAAGGCGGCTGCCGAGCCAAGGAAAAAAGGACATCCAGAGATATCCCAGAGGACAGGGCATGGGAGCAGCACGGCACCGCAGGCAGCGCCAGGCAGGGCATGCCATCTCCATCCCACGAGCTAATGGCACCTCTTAGTCACAGGGCACAAAGTGACAGTTTTATGCTTCTCCACTGGCTTTAGGCTTGCCGTGAGAGACACGATGGATGTGGCGCAAGGCTGGGGGAGCGCAGAGTCCCGCCGGCACTGAGCTATGACCCGCGCCTGCTTTGAACAGGAGGGGATGCGAGTACCAGCAGATCAGCACGTGCTGTAACTAACCCTGACATTTCAAGCTGGTGCAGGAAGCCTGACTGCCAAATGCAGAGTACTGTTAAGTCCTGATTTAATGCGCACGACCCTCCAACAAGCCAGGCACAGCGGGGAGAGACACAGGCAGGAGCAGAGATTTCAGTCCGTGGTTGCCAAAGGCTCGTTAGCGTCAGGGGTTTAGCAATATGATTCACGGGGAATGTGTACAGCAGCTTTCACTGCAGCCCAGTCCCGGTACCCTCGGCTGAGATCAATAAACTAATTATAGAGGCAAATAATGAGAGGGTGAGAATGGGAGAGGTGGGAGCAGGAGGAAGGAGCCGTCTGCAGGGAAATCTGGCAGGAGCAGGAGGCAGCCCCAGGGAAGGAGCCGTATGCACAGCGTGTGGGGCTCCCCCCAGAGCCTCCAACCCACCGGGGCTGCAGAGAAACCTTCATCCCGCGGGGTTTGGATGCTGCAGGCCATTCAGGGATGCTGTCATCCGCCCTGGCCGCAGGTGAAGGCGCCAGCGCCTCTCCCTCCCCATCAATCACCACCGCAGACACTGCCCGATTAGATCACATTGTCCGGCAGCCTGGTTCTGCCCTGCCTCAGGGGTGTGGGGAGATGGTCCAGGCCTGTTTGTCAGCTAATTAGCAGAAAGCAAAGCCTCCCCCCATTCTAGGCATCCTTGTAATTGATCCAGACAGCCTCCAGCCAGGCATCAGCAGAGCCTCCAAACCCGGTTGTGGCTGTCAGCTGGAAATGGGAAGGGAAAGGGCAGGGAAAGGGCAGTGCCACCCAAAGCACCCATGGGAGAAGAAACACCACAGTCATCTCTGCCTGCGCTGGCCCTGTCACTGCGGCCACGGGGGACAGCGGGGTCCCTCCAAGGGCAGCGCGCTGGGGAGGAGCCGGCTTGGGCACGGCCACCCCGCATGCAGAGAGGCAGAGCTGCTTGGGGCAGATCGCCACTATGCAAAGGTGGTGATGAGCCCCGTGGCTCCCTGGGCGCACACTGCACCCTGCGTGCTGGGAGTGGGGACAGTGATGGGGCCAGCAAGGCTGCGTGGCATCACTTCACTCCCTGCAAAGGTTCTTCCCACCACGCCACGGGACACTGCAGCTGGGCACCCAGAGAAAGGGAGATGAGAGGAAGCCTTAACCCCCAGGGACCTGTCCCCCACAACAAACAGGGTCCAGAGCAATGACCTGGCATTTTTGCCATCAGTCATTGAGGTAACAGAAGAGACCAGCAGAAAGGCTGCGGGCAGGGGTACTCCTGAGGACAGCGATGGACAGGGCTGAGACAGGCAGGGCATGCGCAGGGACCCTGTGGCACCCATTTGGGACCCAGCAGTGGGTGACCAGCCCCACACATGCCCATCTCTCCCCCAGCAGTGTGGGGTAGCTGCAGGCAAGTGGAGCACAGGAGGAACAAGCTGCAGAGTGAGCTGTGCTCAGAAGCAAATCCTTCCCATCTTGACTGCTGGGGAACAGCAGCTGCATCCCAGATCCTCCAGTTCCCCTCTGCCATCAGGAAGCCCCACCAGTCCAACACAGTCTCCTTCATTCCTGCAACATGCCAGAGGTCTCGCTGCCTCCTCTCCATGTATTGGGTATAAAGGCCGGCTCACCCTACCCCTCCGTTGGCAACCCCAGCTCCTTACAACATTCATTTCCAGGACAGGGGTCGAAAGCGCTGTTTTCCATGGGGAGTCTTGCAGGACAGCTGGAAATGGATGGCAGGAAACTTGGAAGGACTTTAAAAACCACTTTGTGGTCACGTAATCCCCATGCCCCTCTCCCATGGGTTATATTGGCCGTCAAAGCCGTGTGGGAAGAGGCCGTGCATTTCTCCTACATCCAGCCCTGCCAGTAAATTGCTTTTCAGCAGAATGGATGCTTCCCAGGCTAAAGGACAAAGAGGAGTTTATCTGCCAGCACCAAACCAGCTGCTGGGGTAAGACAATGTCTCTCCAAACCAGGGACCACCCAGAGGTACAGATCAGACCCTGCACTAGGCTCTAATGCAACACTAAATCTAAGCAGAATTAAAAAAAAATATCTTCAAAAGGCTCAGGCACATTCTCCTAATTCAGCTAGCTGCTGCTGCACTCCCCGCTGGATGTGTACCAGCTCAGATCAGCCCCTTAATACACACTGGTCCATCATTTCATTAGTTTGTTTTTTTTTTTAATGAAGATCGGATCTGGTTTTAGCCAATCAAGCCTGCTGGTTTAATTTGCACAGCTCCCTGGCCTCTGCATCCAACACCAGCTTCCCATGGAGGTGAAAGCAAAGGGCAGAGGGCAGCAGAAGCCCTGGCACTCTGCAAGCATCCCCCAGCAGCCCCGCAGCTGGTGGAAGGCACCCAGGCATCCCTGTGCTCACTCTGCCTCAGACACCCGCCACTCCAGCCTCTCAGCACAGCGGGAGAACGATGCTCAGCACCACGCAGGGCACTGGGAGAAACTGCTGAGAACCCAGACTGGGGGCCGGTCTCGGTGCTGGGGCGAGGGGGGACCGCGGCACACTGACCTGCCGCAAGCAAGGCTTGCCAGCCACAGGGGCTGCGCGCCAAGGGAGGGATGTAGCAGTGTCACCTATTCAGGGGAGAAAGTCAAGGAGGCAGTGCTGGAAGCACACACAGCAAGGCTTCACCCTGCCCTTCCTGCTGACGGTGATGGCTGCAGATGCGGCTTTGAGGGAAGGGCATGGGCAGGACATCCCTCCTGGGCACAGGAACCAGCTGACAGAAGGTAAAACAAGGCATCAGAACCCTCTCCTGTGCCACGCTGCTGTGCTGCACTCCCCCCGCCCCGGTGTCGGGCAACGTCTCTGCTCTGCCAGCACCTCAGTCTACATTTGCAGCAGGCAGAGTGTGGCGGTGGTCCCGGGGGCCACACACAGCCACCCTGCCCAGAGCAGCATCCCAGGGAGCTGCCCTCAGGGCTTGCGCAGGTGACACACCATGGGACACCCCGACCCCAGTGGGCAGCACCCCGCAGAGACCCAATCCCCCACCGGCATCAGCCAAACCATCTTCCTCCCATCCTCCCTCCTTCACACACTTTTCCTGGGATATTAATTTCCATATCTTTTATTTCAGGAGAAGCTTTTCCAGCCTCCTAAAGATTTATGAGGCTGATCATGATTCTCACTCATGCTGCAGGACCCTGTGTCTTCAGATCCACCTTGGGAAGCCGATGGCTAAGTGCAAATGAGAACCTCCCAGCTCCTTTTGCCACAATCAGCAGCCTCACTCCGGGCTCTTTGTTCCAAGTCACTCTTAATTTCCTGCTTTCTATTGTCTCTTTGATAAGTGATGGAAAAGGGGGGGAGGGAGGGGAATAGCTATTATTTAATTGCTTTCAAGATCTCAAACAAACCAGAGCAGAGGTTATCTCCCCCAAACCTCTATTTTTTGTCATCCTCCTCCAGTCATCGTTACCGGGTAACTGCAGAGGGAGCGGCTGTGGCAGCAGCCACCTGTACTGCACGAGTCCCGAGAGGCCCCAAAGCTGTGGGAATCACCCCATCACTCTCCCACCTCTCCCAGGCTGTGCCAAGCCAGCAAGGACCTGCCTTGCCTTGGGCGAAAGGTGCAAAACCCTGGAGCCAAGGTACTCTCAGCTTCCCGGGAGTCTTTGGGATTCTCAGACACCTCCCAGGGGTCTCCAGCTGGTGTCACAGCGCGGCCGTCGCGCTGCCCCGTCCCTCCGCCCCTGGTGGCCCTGGGGACATCGGGAGGAGCTGAGCCCTTCGCGCCGCCGCTGGAACCAAAATGTTGCCACTGCAGCAGGAGCCAGGCGGCGAGGCCAAGGTCGTGCGAGGAAGAGGAAGGAGCCGAGGGGTGCGTGGCCTTGCAGGGTCTCTTCTTGCTGGAAGCCCTGTGAAGCCAGGCAGGTCCTGCCACGCTCGGGGGCGGGGGGGAGGGAACCAGGGTCCCCCCCACCCGCGCTGCCTGCTGCACAGCACCCCCGGCACACGCCCCCGGGACCCCCTCTGGCTCCCTGGTTTGGGGCACCCTTCGCCACGCACCAGCAGCCTCCGCAAGCGGGACTAGCTCGGCTCCCCGGCGCAAAGCCTGGGACCCCTCGGCCGGCCGGACCTGCGGGAGCAGCACGCAGAGCCGCAGGGAGCCGCGGTGCCCGGCTGGGCTCGCCGGGTGCTGGCGGTGCGGGGGGAGGCGAAGCAGGCACGGGTGGGCAGCGCGGGCAGGGCTGTCCCCGCCCCGGCCCCGCAGAGCCGCCCCGTGCGGGGCGGGGCGCAGCCGGTGCGCTGGGTCCGGCGGCGGAGCCGCGCCGGGGACGGCGGGTGCGGAGCGGGGCGGTGCGGAGCGGTGCGGAGCCTGCCCTGGGACCGGGCACGGCAGCGGGAGCAGGTGAGCGGCGGGGCCGTGCTCGGGGCAGCGTCGCCCCGGTGCCCCCCGGACGGCTGCAGGGACGGGGAGCGGAGGGATTGGGACCCCCGGGAGGTGTTGGGGGGGTGCTGCTCCCCCACCCCGAGCTCATCGTCCACCGGAGCCGTCCCGGCTCGGGGTGCCCGGCTCGGCTCGGGAAGGAAGGGGCTGGCACCCCGCCGAAAGGCAAGGCAAGGCAAAAAAGGTTTCCCTCCTGCGATCGGTGCTTCGGGCATCAGTCGCACCCACCGGGGACTCACCGGTTGGATTTGGGGAGTCATAAGGACTCCGGTATCGCCGGAGTCAGGAGGAGCTGTGCTGTGTCCAGGGCAGACTGCTCGGCACCGCATGGGCTCTGGAGGGGAGACGGGGAGGTGGTTTGGGGAAAGCCCCTCTGGGGAGCATCTCTCCCACGGAGCTTGGTAGCAGGATGGGCAAATCCTCCCCAGGAATCCCCTCATTTCTATTTATTCTTTGATTTCTAGAATCTTCTCCTCTCTCCTCAGAGCAAGGGAAGATGACATCTCAGCTCCTCTGAACCAGCAGCACCCAGGGACCAGCAGAGCCATGGAGCTGGAATACGAGCTGCCCAACGCCACCGCGTTCTGGTTCTCCCCAGCTTCCCCCTTTGACAACTTCTCCCTGGAGGCACCCACCAACACGTCACAGAATGCCACAGGCCAGCACTTCGACCTGACCAGCAACGCCATCCTCACCTTCATCTACTTCGTGGTCTGCATCATCGGGCTGTGCGGCAACACGCTGGTGATATACGTCATCCTTCGTTATGCCAAGATGAAGACCATCACCAACATCTACATCCTCAACCTGGCCATTGCAGACGAGCTGTTCATGCTTGGTCTGCCATTCCTGGCCATGCAGGTCGCCCTGGTACACTGGCCCTTCGGCAAAGCCATCTGCAGAATTGTCATGACGGTGGATGGGATCAACCAGTTCACCAGTATCTTCTGCCTGACAGTTATGAGTGTTGACCGGTACCTGGCTGTTGTCCATCCCATTAAATCTGCCAAGTGGAGGCGGCCAAGGACAGCCAAAATGATCAATGTGGCCGTTTGGGGCGTCTCCCTGTTGGTGATCATGCCCATCATGATTTATGCTGGGGTGCAGCATAACCATGGCAGGAGTAGCTGCACCATCATCTGGCCGGGAGAGTCAGGTGCCTGGTACACAGGCTTCATCATCTATGCCTTCATCCTGGGCTTCCTGGTGCCTCTCACCATTATCTGCCTTTGCTACTTGTTCATCATTATCAAAGTCAAGTCCTCAGGCATCAGAGTGGGCTCCTCCAAGAGGAAAAAGTCTGAGAAGAAAGTCACCAGGATGGTCTCCATCGTGGTTGCTGTCTTCATCTTCTGCTGGCTCCCCTTCTACATCTTTAACGTCTCCTCAGTCTCCGTCCTGATTGTGCCCACGCCTGTCCTCAAGGGCATGTTCGACTTCGTGGTGGTCCTCAGTTACGCCAACAGCTGTGCCAACCCCATCCTTTATGCCTTTTTGTCTGACAACTTCAAGAAGAGCTTTCAGAACGTCCTCTGCCTGGTGAAGGTCAGCGGCATGGACGAGGCGGACCGGAGCGACAGCAAGCAGGACAAATCCAGGCTCAACGAGACCACAGAAACCCAGAGGACCCTGCTCAATGGTGACCTGCAGACAAGCATCTGAGAGGACAGTGGGGTTGTCCTTCCTTCGCTCTCCTCTCCCCACTTGCTCCCAACTAGCAGTGGTACGTACGGAGTCAGGGCAGGAGAGCCAGCTTAGGGGACGGCAGCGTGCACACCGATGGGCGGTGGGGGTCCTTGGCTGGGCTCCTCCTGAGCTGCTGGCGGGTTGACTTTCAAGCGCTGGGAAGGATATGGTTCAAGAGGAGCTGCCTCACCAGGAAAACAAAGACAACTTGTAGCAATGCAGCGCATTTAAACACCAAAGTGCCACCGTTGGCCATGACCTTTGCTGGGGCAGCTCTGCTGGCTTCCCTGTGTTACCCTTGGGGCTGGTTGGCTTTGGGTGCTCTGCCCCAGAACGGGCGCTTGCACGCGGATACACACATGCAGTGGGGTGGCCTCAGGAGGAGCTGATCCCAGAGGTATGTGCCAACATGTGTGCCACCGTGGAGACGTGCCGTCTTGCAGCCAAGATCTGGTGGGAGCTCCCTGGAGAGTCCGAGCACGCTCCCGCAGTCACCCTCCCCGAGGAGACAAAGATATTTGGGGTTGCATTTTGTCCAGCTTATAAGTTACCCCATCGCCTCCCCTGAAGCCTCCCTGCTGCTGTTTGACTGACCCTGTCTCCTCGAGCCCCACCGTCTCCTGCTGCAGGGGAGCCCCTTCCCTCCTCCTGCCGCAACGTCACCTGCCTGCAGGTTCTCTCCTTGGATGGAGGATTTCCCCCTTTTCCCTCTCCAGTAGCCGCTGCCCCTCCTGCCCACCCGCATCTGCTCACAGTCCATCCCAGGCTGTGCCGGCAGCCGGGACCACTGCTCTCCCTGGCGAGCCATGGCTGGGCTGGCTGAGCAGCCACGGCACGATCGTCCGGCACCCGTCCCTAGCGGGAAATCCTTAGAAGCATTTAAACAGCAGCGAAACAGCGGGGGTTTGGAGCACGCTGGCACAGGCTGTGGCACATCCCGCTGCCGACAGCTCCTTCACCTGGGTGAGACCTGGACCTGTCCTGGCCCGGCCGCAGCTCCAAGGATCGCTGGGGCCGGGGCTGCCGGCCCCACGGCACACGGTGAGCGAGCATCGACCAACTGCCGGTGATGCCTGCCCTGCTCCTTCCAGGCAAGTCACACCAGAGGAAGGGGTGATGCAGAGGATGGGGGACGGGAGGTGTGGGGTGCTGGGGACTTGGCTCTGACCCTCGTCTGAGCCGAAGGGACCAGGCAGAGCAGGCGACAGGGTTTCCAGCACCAAAGCACCAAGGTGTGAGGAAGAGCAGGGCAGCATGTGTCCAGCCCACCCCTGCCCCCATTACTCTCCTACACCACAGCACAGGAAAGGGGGGACATGGGGTGCAATCTACAGTGTGGTGGGGGGGCTGGCAGGTCTGGCCTGGTGCCTGCTGCGTGTAGCCGCTTGAGACCTCCCTGCAGCAATCAGCTCTGCCCCTGTTCCTGCAGCTCAGCGCACAAACCCAGGGCTTGGGAGCGCTGACTGCTGCTCCTGCCCCAGCAAAGCTGCCCTCCTCGGCCAGCACAGTGGGAGCACAAGGGAAAGCCCAGGGGAGAGGGAGAAGTGCCGTCTTCCTGCTGGAGCACTCAGAGCAGTTTCTGTGCCAGAGGCCAGGCTCTGTTCACAGGCTCTCGCTCCAGAGCTGAGCCGTGGGAATGCAGTGGTTTAGGTGGAGAAAACAGCCCAGTCTTGTTCACCCTCCCCTTTCCCATCCCACTCTGGCATCCCTGCACCAGCCCCACCACTGGCAGACGCGGAGCTTTCACCTCGCGCTACAAGCGATGCAAGAAGCAAGGATGAGCCTTGCCCATGAGATGCCGCCCGTGTTGGGGTGCTGCCTTGCTCCGCCGCATATCCCCGCTCCATGCTCTGAGAGCGCCAGCTCTAGGAGAAGTTTTCCCTCTGCCCGGCCCCTGCAGTGAGTCCCTGCCTGGGGCATCACACTCGGCCAGCTGTGCCATCCAGCTCCCTCACCAGCCCCCCAAAAAGACCTCAGTGCCGGGCTCAACATCTGCTGCCTGGCACAACTCTGTCAGACACTGCCTTCAGCACGGCAGCACCGGCACCTGGGACGTGGCACAGCGCTCAGGGGCTTTCCGCAGGGCAAAGCAGAGCATTGTCAGCATTTATTGGCTTTTAACCATTTAGTGCTCCTCCAAGGAACATGCGTCTGCATTCAAGCACTCGGAGGCACCGCATGGGCTCAGCGGGCACCTGCCCGTCCCTTCGCTGCCTGTGCTGGGCTGTACAGGCAGCCACTCGCCACTCGCATCCCTGCATTGGCTTCGTTAGGTAAACCCAAACCCGGGCTCTGAGGCAGCGCAGGCTGCCCTGCTGATGCTGCAGGAATAGAAACACAAGCAACGTGTCACACTACAGTGAAATATTGGATGGTGATTGCTGGGCCTGGTGCAGCCAGAGCCCTCTGTGGCTTCAGTGTCATGGCTGGAGCGATGCATCAGCAGGGCTTTGGATATCTCATATTTGGTGGGCAGCGCAGGAGTTATTCGTGTGGAAAGCGGAGGAGGCAGTGGGGAGGGGGGTGGGTTGAGTCCCCTGCCCATCACAGGAGCTGATGTTTGCACCCCCCCAGCGGGCTCAGACCCGCCCTGCCGGCAACTGGCTTTGCCCTGGTCCTGTCCGTGCAAGCCCTGCCACCAACACCTGACTGACAGTGGGGGGAGATGCCTGTTCCCAGCCGCACACCCACAGGGTCTCCAGCAGGAGCCCCCAGCCAGGAGCACCTCCTCTCTCTGCTGGTTTAATGTTGAAAATACAGAAAGCCTGGCTTTCTAGCCCTGGAAGGACCCTTGCCCAGCACTGCACGTGCCCAGGTCAGCTTTGTCCTGGCAAAACCCCCCCAGGCAGTGACACCTCTGGGAGGTCAGAGCTGTGCAAAGGGGCTGTGATCTGAAATACCTCGTTCTCCCGCTTTGCACCCAGGAGTTCTCTTGGGCTGGGGATAACAGGGCTGCAGGTGAGGAGTGAGGGGTGCGGGGAGCTGCCACCAACGTCCCAAAGGCCACCAAGGTGGGATGCTGCAGGGCAGGAGCACAGGGCGGCTCCCAGGGGCTGCCAGGACACCCCAGGGCCACCCTCCCCCAGCTCACCCTGGGGGAAAGGGCAGGAAAGTGAAATGTGCTGCCTCGGTGGAGCAAGCAGGGGAGGGAGCTGCAGCCGCAGCCCAACGCTTGCGGTAAAACCAGCAAAATAAAACCTACTGCTGGTTCATTGATGACTAATAAACAGCAGCACTCTTGCGGCTGAGAATAACAAAGTTTTCTTTCCCAGCCACTTGATTTTAGTGGGAACTTGACCTTGTATTGGATCTGTTCTGAAAAGCCTCACAGGGCTGCTGGCGGCGTAATGAGAAATCTCTCCTGGTTATTGCAGAGCGAATAGGCTGTTCCTGCGAGTGCTGGAGTGGCTCCGCTGCTACTTCACACACAGACTGTCCCCAGGCAGGCGAGATTAATTACAGCTCCCACCTGCCCGGCTGGAGCAGCAGGACCAGATTTATCATAAATCAGCGGCGATGGCAAAGAGAGACCTGTGTGTCCTGTACAGCTCCCCTGTACTGCAGGAGCACAGATCTGGCCCCGTGCTCCTCAGAGCAGGGCTGGGGCTGCTCGCTTTGCTGCAGGGCTGCGTGCGCAACGGCGCTGCCTCGGCTGGGGCTGTCACCAGCCAGTGGTGTTTGCAGCGGGTCACTCTTGTAAGAGACTGCCAGTCCCAGCACCTGCGTGGCCCCCCCCCCCCAAAGCCTGTGAGCAACCAACTCCCCTTCCCCTCCCTGCCACTGGCTTCCCCTCGCGCAGAAAAGGAACCCCAGCAAAGCTGAGGGGTGGCTCCGCAGCTCTCCCAAGCCCCCATGGAATTGACGTGCCTGGAGGCATTCTCGCTCTCCCCACTTCTGCAGCCTTCGGGGAGCAGGGGCACAAAGCCTGGCGCTGTGGCTGGGCTGAGCATTGCCCCAGGCAGGCTTCTGACCATGCCCACCTCAGTCCAAGCCTGGCTCCTGGCACTGTGATGGCCAGTGCCCACCCAGTGCTTGATAGCTAAACCCCACTCCAATGGGCAGGGAGAGGCTGGGTTTGGACCTGGAGCCTTCCTCTTGCACCTCTACAGCTCCTCATATCAGCACCAAAGCTGCCTTGGACTTCTTTAAAATAATGATCTCCTAATGAATCGCACTGCCGTGTCTCTGGAGGGCTTCCTGACTCTCCATCCTGACTTCGATGGAGACTCCATGGAGAGGTCCCTTCCCTCCCAGACCTGCCTGGATGCAGGTGGCCTCACGGGCAGCTGTGCAGCCAGCAATCCCCAGCCAGCTCCATCCCCTGCAATGAGAGCTCCCAGGCTCCGGATCCGTGCCGCTGCTTTAGAGCGGGGCTCAACTCCCCCATCTCTTGGGATTGTTTCAGCCCTTGCTGTGAACGAGCCAATTTCAAACCGCTCAGGGAGAGTCTCTATCCACTCTGCCAGGGCTGCACCAGCCACACGCCCTGCCCAGGGCTGCTCAAAGGGGGAATCGCCAGCAAGGTAGAGCAAAGAGCACAGCAGATCCCAAACCAGCCTTCCTGCTACTAGGTCTGAAACAAGAGCTGCCACTTCCCGACCCAACGCCACCTCTGCTCTTCCCTGCCAGCCTCACACCTGTGGCTCGTGACAGATTTCAACCCCACTCCCTGCTTGCTCCAGGAGCCGGACTGCAAAAAGCCAGGGCAGGAGGACAGCCAAGCTCCAGCTGAGATTTGGGGGAACGTGCCTCAAGCCATGTCCTGACCAGAAGGACACAAGGGATGCAAAGCCTGGGCGCTCCAGCCACCCTGCCCCACACTGTGTGCCCAGGAGGAGGGAAGGGGTGGGTGATTGTACATACATGTATATATTGGACATTCCAGCAAAGAGTTTTATTATACTGACACTGCAGAGACACCCTGCAGCTTCCATTTTGCTGGGGCTGTTGGAGCAGCCCCTCCCTGTGCATGCAGGAGCAAGTCAGACCCAGCCCCTCAGGGGTCCCTTGGCTCCCCCCCACCATCCCCGAGTGCTGTGGGGCTGGTGGCACCATGCACAAGCCAGGAGGGACTGCAGAAGCAGCTCCCACATCAACAGGCAACTTCTGCAGGGCAAGGGAAGGCAAGCTTTACTCTCTGCTGGACAAAAGAGCCCTTCCTTCCCTGTCAAGCTGGGGCTGTAGTGATCTGGATGTCATCCCCCCAGCAGCACTGCACCACGCTGCCCACCTCCTGTACATACACCCCTCTGTATCTATAGCTGTGCTCTGTGTAGTGCGTGTGGGTCTGCTGTACAACACATTGCGGCTGGAACACGCCGGAGAGCGTTTCTCTGCTTTAAGTCTTGCTTTCCTCTGTAGCAATTGTTTCTCGATGTCTCAGTGTCCCGCAGCGAAGGCTCCCAACTGCCACGGTCTGTGCCACAGGGAGGGGGTCACGGATGGGAGCAGGAGGGAAGTAAAAGTTTTCCTACAGTTTCTGACTCTGTGTCTGTGTGTCAGAGTGGGGCGGGAGCAGCGGGGTAGAACCCAGGCTTGGATTTTGCCCTGGGAGGAGAAAAGGCATCAACCCTGGGGTCCCACTGAGGGATAACTCGCACTCAGTCCCTCTCCCAAAACCAGTCCTTCCCCACATCCCTCTCTGTTGGTGAGCAACACACCCAGATCTTCACCTGCAGGGTGATCTCAGCTTCAGAGGGTTCCCACAGCCAGAGCACTGCATTTGCCCGAAAACCCACAAGATTGCTCCCAGATCGGGGCACGGGTCGCAGATGAAGCACAACCACAAATAGATCTTCAAGTACAAGGGGGTGCAGAAACTCAGTCTGAACATCTGGAAGGGAAACAATTCTCAAGATGGCAACACCTCAGGGCTGGTTTTGATGAGATCAGGGCATGTGAAGTGCTCCATCACAGGAGGTTTAATCTGCTGGAGAGACCAGCACAGGGTGGGGGAGTGCAGGCATAGGTGTGTGCATAGAGGAGAGGTACATTACCAGGGAAACACATGGATGTAAAGAATTGGCTCTGCTATAAACTGAAGGTTGGGCTCTGACCAGGTGCACAGGCCAGCTTTGCCATGGACAGCTTCCATGCAAATAAACCCCTTCACTCCAAAACACCTGTGATTTTTTCTTTTCCCCTTCTAATTTGCCACACAAACAGGGTTTTATGGGATTTGAATACAACCTCTACCAGCAAAGCCCCAACAGCCCTGAGAGCACACACTCTCCCTACACCCATGGAGCCGGGTGCTCTCCTGCCCAGCAGAGGCAAGCGGCCCCACGGGCAGCCCGGCCCCAGAGATCTGCCCCTCGCAGGGGAGCAGCAGGTAGCTGCGGCAGGATTTTCCTCTGGGAACAAGCATTTGTAGGAAAGCAATTACCAGACTTGTTGCTACACTGCATTGTAGCTGGCTGAGTCAGTATTAGGTGCTGAACAGGAACACTGGCTCCAGGGAGTCCTTCTGGTCAGATTTATATGTAACTATATGTAAGTACAAGTACATACCCAGATAACATTAAGTCTTTCCAGGAAGGCTGATACAAGAAAGGCAGTAACTGCCCAGGTAAGATTTTGCAAACAAAAACCAGAGCGCACTGATTTCATTCTGCCTCCACAGGCTGAAAATATGAAAATAATGGGAAGTGTTAAGTCTTGCAAGTTTGAGCTACATAAAAAAAACAAAGAGAAGAAATAAAACACTATTCAGAGGGGTCTTTTTGTTTCCAGCAGGTGCATTCCAGTGGACCCCCCCAGACGCACTTTCACTCAGCATGATTTTGCCAAACCTGAGCAAGGAGAGCGCTTTTTTTTCAATTAAACCCACATCAGATGGGGCCGGTGGCGTTTTGCTGAACGTATTTTGGTGGGAAAATCCGGGTGTGCAGAGCAGGGCCGTTGGAGGGGACCTCGCCGCCCCCTCCCAGGCAGATGTTTGAGCAAAGACCACCTAAACCGAAAAAAAAAAAAACCGCCGTCGGGGGGAAAGCCCTGGGCTCGGCCCGGCCCGGCCCCCGGGGCTGCCATGGCGGCCGGGCCCCGACGCCCCGCTGCCTCCCTCTAGCGCTGGCGGGCGGCGGGTCACGGGCCCGAGCGTGCACCGGGGGGTCCCTCCCGGGCAGACCCGGCGGAGGAGGGACGCGGGGACTCAGCGAGAGCCCCCCGGCGCCGCTCCTCGGGGGCCGAGGCAGGGCCGCGGCCCGCTCCGGGAGAGGAAGCCAGGCCGCAACCCACCCACCGCGGC
Source organism: Phalacrocorax carbo (assembly GCF_963921805.1). Classification (NCBI taxonomy): domain Eukaryota; kingdom Metazoa; phylum Chordata; class Aves; order Suliformes; family Phalacrocoracidae; genus Phalacrocorax; species Phalacrocorax carbo. The sequence goes on from NC_087528.1 coordinate 8,261,686, forward strand.
TCCGGAGCGGCCTCCCGGGGTGGAGGGCGCGGACCGAGAGCGGCACCCACAGGGCGCGATAACCGGCCCATCGCCCCGGGAAACGGACAAAAAAACCCCAAACCAAACCAAAGTTAAAAGTCGGTGTTTTCGCTGCCGCGGGAGTGTGGCCATGGCAACGGCGCCCGGGCGCGGCTCTGCCCTGCACAAAGATGGCGGCGCTCCGCCCCCTACCGCAGCCCGGAAGCGCCCTCCCCTTCCCGTCACAAAGATGGCGGTGGCGGCGTCCACGTCGGCGCCGACCTGGTCGGAGGCCGGGGCCGCCATGGCGGCGCGGGGTGCAGAGGCCGAGGCGCTGTTCGAGGCGCACACGGCGGCCGAGCTGCGTGCGGTGGAGCGGCGGCTGCGGGCCGGCATCGAGCAGAAGCGGGAAGAACTACGGCAGATGGTGGGAGAGCGGTACCGCGATCTCATCGAAGCGGCCGATACCATCGCCGAGATGCGCCTCAGCGCCGAGCGCCTCCTGGGCGCCGTGCGGGGCCTGCAGCGGGGCGGCGCGGCCCGGCCCGCCCCCCCGGCGGCGGTGAGAGGGGCGAGGGGCTGCGGTGGGGCGGGGGGCGGCACCGGAACCCCCCCCGACCCCCTCTTATCCCTCCCCCGACCCCTTCTTCTAGGCTCGGCCACCGGCTCAGGAGAGCTTCTACCGGGCGGCGGCGCAGCTGAAGCTGTTGCTGGATGTCCCCGAGAAGGTGTGGGGTGCCGTGGAGGCCGGCCGGTACCTGCCCGCCGCCCGGCTCCACCTGCTCGGGGGCCACCTCCGCCGCCAGCTGCAGCTCGACGTGCCCCGCGCCAGCCCCGTCCTCGCACGCTTCCCCATCCTCCTGCGGCAAGTGGCTGCCGCCAGCCACCTCAGGTGGGGCGGCGTGCGGCCGCGGCAGGCTCCTCGGTGGGCCCTGGGAAGGAACGTTGTGTGAGGAGGGTGGTGGGACACTTCCGCGGGGAAGTGCTGGATGCCCCATCATGGGAAGTGGTCAAGGTCAGGTTGGATGGGGGCTGTGAGCAGCCTGGTCTAGCGGAAGATGGCCCTGACCGTGGCAGCAGGGTTGGCGTGGGTGATCTTAGAAGGTCCCTTCCAACTTAAACCATTCTATGAGCCTATGACCTGAGACCCCAGTGCTGCCCCCAGAGTCTTGCTGCCAGCCACCCAGCCCCATGGGGCAAGAACGCCTCACCCAGTCCCACAACACCTAGATAGCCATACTTCTGCCTGGGAAAAACAATGTCCTCACTAGGTGGGTTATCACATAACCACACCTGAATATCTTGGTCAAGCACCAAGACCAGTGACTGTCTGCTTCATTCCCTTGCCAGATCCACCATCCTGCAGGAGAGCAAGTCCCTGCTGAAGAGCCAGACCGTGTCAGACCAGGCGGTGGCAGAAGCCCTCTGTGCCATCATGCTCCTGGAGGACAGCTCTCCTCGCCAGGCCCTTGCCGACTTCCTTCTGGCTAGGAAGCTGGCCATTCAGCAGCTTCTCAACCAGCCTCACCACGGTCAGTACAACAAGCTGCCTCCTTTTTAAACTTAGGGTAGTGCCCTTCACTTCACCCCACTCTTGCCCCACAGAAGAACAGCTGAGTCCCATAAAGCTCAACTGTGGGGATGCAACTACATCGTGCTACTGCTGGCAGTTTTTTGCCACAGCAGCAAAACACCACAAAAACTAGCAGTGCTCAGGGTCTTAAGCCAAGCCTATCTGTAATGAGGAAACAGGTGGTGCCTGGGAGTGAGTCCTTTCCCCTCCAGCCCTTCCCTGGAAGGTTCCCCTAGAACCACAGGGCTGCTCGCACCTCTGTTGAAGGGGCTGCCTGGCCTGAAAGGCATTTCTCTGCAGGTGCAGGTATAAAAGCTCAGGTGTGCTCACTGATGGAGCTGCTAACCACTACCCTGTACCAGGCTCATGCTCTCTTCTACACCGTGCCTGAAGGGACACTGCCAGACCCAGCCCTGCCTTGCGGCTTGCTCTTCTCAACCCTGGAGAGCACCACAGGCCAGCACCCAGCAGGTGAGTGCCTGGGCAGCTCCACGTTAGGCCTCTGCCAGCCCAGGTTTGCAGGCAGGAGGTCACCCCTGTGCTGGGCTCACTCCCCTCAACGCTGTGTGTTTGCAGGGAGAGGTGGAGTTCTAGAGAATGAGGTGAAGCTGAGCAGCTGGTTCAGGTACCTCCCAGAGTCAGTGGTGGAGTTCCAGCCAGCCCTGCGGACCCTGGCACACCCCATCAGCCAGGACTACCTCAGAGACACACTGCAGAAGTGGATCACCATGTGAGTGTGACAGCGTCCCCCTTTGCAGGGCTTTCCCATGGAGACACAACGCAGCCTCTCTGCAAAGGCAACAGCACAAAGCAAAGCCAAGCTCGCCCAGTTCCTCGCTCACTCCAGCCAAGCTGTGCCTTCTGCTGCTTTCTTGCCCAACATCCCCTCTCCCCAGCAGCAAAACAGCCAGAGGCAGCATAGTGCTGCCCTAACAGCCAGGCTGGAACACTGATACAATAACCAACCACCTGGGCTGCACAGTGAGATCTGTCTAAAGCTACTTTATGCTGCCACAAGCACCAGCAAACAAGCACAGAGTAAATGAGAAGAAAATCCCTTACCTGGCTCTTTCAGCTCCTGGCCCAGCACCTCCTTGCTGCTCTTCCCTGTGCTGTGTGGAGGCAGACAGACCCCCTTTATAAAGTTGCCAGCTCCACCCCATCCCACCATGCCTTTCCCTGCCCCTTACCAGCCTTATCAGTCACACACCTGTGTCCTCAGCCCCTGGAGCTGCTGCTGGGGTGGCCAGCTGGTCCCTGCCATCAGCTGCAGCCTGCTGTGATGTGCTTGCTGGCCATGGGATGTTTCCCCAGCAACCCTTCCCAGAGCCCCCACCCGCTCTCCCTGCCTGCTGGCATTCCTGGGGTGTAGTGCTCCCGGCTCCGACACCTGCCACAGCCCAGCGATCCACCTGGTGGGCACATGGCTTTCCTGTGGGGCCCCAGTGTGTGACATGGGGTGCAGCTGCCTCACCGAGAGGCAGAGGTACCCTCAGCCCCACAGGTGATTCTGCAGGGAGACCCTCTTACTGACAGGTTAAGAATTCCCCCACCTTGACGTAGCCAGTGGTCTCTCCTGCCTTCTCTGGGGCTGTGTCTGAGCAAGTCAGACCAAAGTGAAATGTTCCCTTCAGGTGCAGCGATGACATCAGGGCCGGGGTCAGCAACCTGCTCGTCTATGTGAAGAGCATGAAAGGCCTCGCGGGGATTCGCGATGCGGTGTGGGAGCTGCTCACGAGCGAGTCCATAAGCCAGAACTGGGAAGCGGTGTGCTGTCGCCTTCTGGACAAGCCTGTTTCCTTCTGGGAGGATCTGCTGCAGCAGCTGTTCCTGGACAGGCTGGAGGTGGGCACGCTGCCGAGGCAGTTCATGGGCAGCCTTGCTCTGTGTCCTCTCTTGTCTTGGATGTCTCATGTTGCCTGTTAGCAGCGCTAAGTGTGTGTTTTAACTGCTAGGTGGCAGGAGGCACATGTAAAATGTGCTTTTTTTTTTTTTTCTTCCCCCTCCTGGTTCTGTTCCAGACACTGACCAAAGAAGGGTTTGACTCCATCTCAAGCAGCTCCAAACAGCTTCTCACCTTAGCTTTACAGGAACTTGAAGTGAAATCCAGCACCTCTGCCCTGAGCAAGCACATCCAGTTTGAACACAACGTGGCCCTGTTCCTGTGGTCAGAGAGCTCCAGCGACCTGCCTTCTGATGCCGCTTGGGTCAACGTGGCAAATCGCGGCCAGTTCGCCAAGAGCGGCCTGTCCATGAAGGCCCAGGCACTCACGCCGTGCGTGCAGAGCTTCTGCTCGGCTCTGGACTCAAAGCTGAAGGCCAGGTTGGACGATCTCCTGTTCTACCTTCCTGCGGACTCCTCGGCTGCCAAGGAGGCCGCTCCTATGGTGCAGCTGCGCTCTGCCTTCGACCGCTATGCTGATGCTGGCACGGTGGAGGGGCTGCTCCGCGACCACTGTGTCGCCTGCATTCACCATGTGCTGGGCTGCGTATGTGAAGAGCTTCGGAGTGCCCAGAGCCTGCTGGGGGCACAGGTGGATGCTCCCAGCGATGCCAGACTCAATGCTGTCCTCTTCATGGCGAGACTCTGCCAGTCTCTGACCGAGCTCTGCCCTCACCTGAAGCAGTGTATCCTGGGCCAGTCGGGCAGCACAGAGACGGCGCTGAAGGAAACGCGCTCCACCAAGAAGCTGGGGAAGGGGAAAGCCCAGGAAGTGACTCCCGAGCAGGCCAAGTGGCAAGGGGTAAAAGCAGAGCTCCTGCAGCAGAGCCTGTTTGCTTACCAGATCTGGAGCTCAGCTGTCACCAAAGTAAGGAGCTGTTTCTCTCATCACAGCTGCTTCCTGTGTGGGTTTCGCTTGCTCAGCACCCTGCGGTCAGCGCTGCTGCTCCTTAGCTGGCTGCTGAGCACTCGCCCTACTGCTGCCATGCTGCTCAGTCAGCCTGTAGGGAGAGGAGGCAGTGGCAGCTCAGGGGTGGCATCCAGTGGGACGGTCTCCATAAGATTCACTTTGGGAGGAGTGGGAGGTTGGTCTCCCTGTGGGCAGGCTGCCCAGAGAATTGCTGCTCTGTTAGAGCTCTGTCTGTGACTGGGTGCTTCTGTGTTTTGCGCTCTAGGGTCTGGTTCAGTGCTTTACCCGCACGTTGCTGCTGGACACAGCTGGCTCTGTCCTGGCCACAGCTACCAACTGGGATGAAATTGAAATTCAGGAGGAGACAGAGTCTGGAAACAGTGTAACATCAAAGATCCGGCTGCCTGTGCAGGTATGAGAAACATCCTCTCGGTAGACACAGAGAAAGTCTGCTGGGAGGAGAAAAGTGCTGCTTTCTAAAAACCACTGATTTGTCGAATGGTGCTGACCTGCTGTGGAGGTTGCTTGGTGTTACGAGCAGAGGGGAAATGCTCTCCGGTGCTCTGGTTTGCTCTTTGAGATACTCACCTTCTAAGGACAGAGGTCAGAGGAAGGAAATTAAGACAGTTGCTGCTATATAGTCAAACAAGTAAGATTGGCCCAGATCCTGTAAAACTGAGCCAAAGAAGGACTTATGCCTGCTTTATACAGAGAGGCTCCCAGGAGAGAGGTTTCATGGAAATTGGATGCACTGAAGGACAGGGCTGCAACAGTGGGACTGTGCAAAGCCTAAAATAACAGAAGCTTGCGGCTTTCCTTAGGCGTGGTGGTGGTGCAGGAATGACACAGTGACAAAGCAGGTGGCGATCGCATGGAGGGAGAGGAGGGCCAGTGTGAGAGGGAGTTCTGTGTTTGCACAGTATGGGAGCAGCTGGACAGGGCAATAGCCTTTTGTAGTGAACCTTGTAAGGTGAATTTTATTGATTCTGAATGAAAAAGCAGCTGGATGAGAGCTCAGGATAGCCGGGAGGCCCAGGAGAAGAGCAAGGGAGTAAATCACAAGCCCAGGTAGCCAGTGGTTAGAGCAGAGTCAGTGGTGACAGAAGAGGCACAAGCAGCAATTCTGTTCTGAGTACACTCGGGTGAATACCTCTGGTAAAACTACTTGTGGGACTTTGAGGACTGCTATAACCAGAAGCCCAGTGTGTCCTGATGCGTCTTCAGGCTGCACCAGGGGAGGCTTAGATTGGCTATTAGGAAAAATTTCTTTACTGAGTGTGGTCAGGCATTGGAACAGGCTGCCCAGAGAGGTGGGGGAGTCACCGTCCCTGGGGGTATTTAACAGACATGTAGACGTGGCACTTCAGAGCATGGTTTAGGAGACATGGTAGTGTTGGGCTGATGGTTGGACTTGATGATCCTAGAGGTCTTTTCCAACCTTAATGATTCCATGATTCTAAATAAAAACTAGTCAGATAATTTGAGCCATGCTACAGGGGCAGGTAGGTCTCAGCTGCAGAGCTTTGTGGTTGCTGAGGAAGTAGGAAGCTCACATCACAACTCATGTTGTGCCACTGATAAAGCTAGGATAGCTTACAGACCACCTGAAAATAACACTGTTTTCTTTAACAGCCATCCTGGTACGTCCAGTGCCTCCTCTTCAGCCTGTGCCAAGAGGTGAACCGGGTCAGTGGTCACACTCTTCCCAAAGTCACCTTGCAGGAGCTGCTGAGGACCTGCATGGCAGAAGTGCTTGCTGCCTATGAAAAGCTTGTGGAAGAGAAGCAGGAGAAGGTATGTGAGTAGGACCAGCCCTCACTCCAGCTGGCGTGGGACAGGAGGGTTGCTGGGCATGTGGCGATGCATATGCTCCTGTCCCTCAGAACAGGAAATGTCTGCCTGTGAGAGTTGGAAAGGGCAAGTATGTTCTTCCCCTGCCTCCCCCAAAAATGGGGCAAAAAGGGACCAGACAAGCCAGACTGCATGCTCAGTACGGTTCAGTATGTTGGTTGTTTCTTGGTGCTGGTGTTTTTAAATGTTTCCCCTGAAGCAGTCCTTTGACAGGCCTCTCTCAGTGTGAGCGAAGAGCGCCGTTCCTGACTGTCCTATTTGCAGAAAGCAGGCACCTTCCCCATGACCCAGAACAGAGCTCTGCAGTTACTCTACGATCTGCGGTACCTGAGTATCATCTTGACGGCGAAGAGCGAGGAAGCAAAAACTAGCAGGATCAAGCATGACTCCAGGTGCGATACAGTTCTGGGGTTCAGCTACTAGCAGTAGGCCCTAAAACAGTTTAAACCAACGTCCTTAGCAGCTGTGAGGCGCGTGCCTGCAGGAGCGGTGCCTTTGGGCCTCGTGGGAGAAGGGCAGGGCAGACTCTAAGCTCTTGACATCTTCACCAACGCTAAGCTCATCCTCAAAATGTAGGAGGGCTGGGATTCTGCAGCCGAGAGCTTGGAGACAGCGGGCTGGTCCCCCTGCTTGCATACACAGCGTGTCCATACAGTAGCAGGGATACTGTCAGAGGATGCCCTGGAGAGAACAGTTAAGCTCCCACCCAAGAGTTCGCTCTCCACCGCTACCAGAAAGGAGGCTGTAGTGAGGTAGATGTTGGTCTCTTCTCCAAAGTTACTAGCAATAGGATGAGAGGAAATGGCCTCAGGTTGTGTTAGGGGAGGTTTCGATTGGGTATTAGGAAAAATGTCTTTCCTGCAAGAGTGGTCAGGCACTGGCACAGGCTGCCCAGAGAGGTGGGGGAGTCACCGTCCCTGGAAGCGTTCAAAAAATGTGTAGACGTGGCACTTCAGGGCATGGTTTAGGAGGCCTGGGGGTGTTGGGTTGATGGTTGGACTTGATCTTAGAGGTATTTTCCAACCTTAATGATGCTAAGAGTTAAAACCTTTTATCTTGACAACTGAGGCATCTCTGAGACGTACCACAGGGAGAAGGTTCCTGTGCAACAGCAGATGGTGTAGGTTGTGTAATAGCTGGAAACACTTTAGGCAGCTGCTGTTCTGCTGAGTAATTCCCATTTTGATCAGTCATCTCTTAGGGCAAGTCCTTCAGTATTTCAGAATATGCCCTGTTGGCATCAGCAGCCATCGCTAGGATGTAACCACTGACAGGCCTCCTCTGCTCTGCTTGTAGGATCGAGAAGGTGACAGACTTCCTGGAGGGACACATAGATCCGTTTGACTTGGATGTTTTCACTCCACACTTGAACAGCAACCTTAATCGCCTGGTTCAGCGAACCTCCGTAAGTTAAGGAAAGGATGGGATAGCTCAGGAAGCAGGGCTGCAAAACACATTTTGAATGGCAGCTGGGGTGGCTTTATAAACTGCTTAATGCCCAAAGATAACTACTGGTACTTAGAAATGGGAAGAGTATTTAATGCCAGCTGAAGATAAGAGTTGGCTGCACAGCACATAATCGTTAATGGAGTTGGCTGAACTTTACCGAAGAGGATTCACTGGAGCCTGTGCAACACTAATTGGGTTAAGTAGTGCTGAAACAGGCCTAGAGCTCACCTATGGTAACTAGCAGCACCTATTAAAAGCAAGAGTTAGAGGGGGAAGGGAGATACTTTGTGTTCAAACTTAAAGCCAACCACGAGTGGCGTACCAGTAGACTCACCAGCAATGTACTGTGTGGTCAGCTCTGCAGCTGCTCCCAAATACAAGCAGTTCCTTCGTGCCTTCTAGGTTCTCTTCGGTTTGCTGACCGGGACGGAGAACCAGTACATGAGCAGGAGCGGTGCTCTGAGCTCCCAGGAGCTGCACAACATCTTGCCGTTAGCATCCAGCCAGATCAGGTAAGGTACTCGGCTCTTCTGCGTGTTCTCGTGGCTCTTTGGGGAGCGGGTCTAGAAGTGCTGCTTTCCTGTGACCGGCTGCATTTCTTTCTTCCATCTTTTAAGATTTGGACTTCTGCCGCTGAGTATGTCAAGCTCACGAAAGAGCAAGTCTGCTACCAGGAGCACAGAAAGAGTTCAGGTTGGTAAAACTGAGCCGTACTAACTTTTTGGCAGCGCTCATTCTCCCACCAACACTAGAGCTTGCGGGGAAAGAAAAAAGTTGCCACACGGTTAATTTTTGAACCTGATTTTTATTTTCGGTAAAATGAGAGAATCATTACGGCAACACAGCATGAGATGGTTTGCATTTCCCCTTGACCCTCAAAAAAACCCTGATGGCCCGTGCATTTTTGGGGCCTGCTGCTCTGTGGTAAAACATAGGCAATAACCACGATGAAAATGCAGTGAAGACTTATACAGATGAGGCATTTTGAAATCAATGTACAAAAGACAGTTCATATAAAGGTGGCTGCGAGAAACATTGAAGGATACTACTAGCTAATTATTTGAACTCCTTTCCAGTGCGATGCTGACCTTTAACTCCTGACGAAGCCTGGCTTGGGTATTTAAGCCTGTGTGAACAGAGTTGGCTTGCTTCTCTTGCAAAGGCTCTGTGCTGTCCTGTTTCTGAGTTTTATCAGTAGAAAACCATTATGTTGCCACATTTCCCCCAGATGAAAACATCTGCTTAAATGGAGTTTTCTACGCTGAGGATTGAGAGAGCCAAGGAATACCTCACTGCTACAGGAAGCAGTAATTAGTAATTTGTTTCCTTTAGCTATTATTAACCAAAAAACGCATCTGTGGTGGTGTCTTTTCAACTGGGAAAGAAGAGTAAAGGTCTGGTTTTATCAGAGTGGAGAGTGTTTACTCTGCAACTCTTGTTCTCCACTATTCAGAAGGATTAAGGACCAGGCATAGCATCACGGTTGTTTAAAAGCCCAAAGCTTCACAATAAAGGTATTCTTTACCTCTCACACCTCAGCTGTGGCAAAGCATTGAAGTCTGCAGTGATGTTTGGCTCACTCCTGCCACTCCCCTCGCCTGCTGTGGTGGCACATGTATGTTCTGCACTAGCCACATTTCTCAGAATTCCTGACAGATGCTTCCTCCTTTTATGCTAAAACAGTTCAGGAGAGGTTGAAGTCTGTAGTTACTCAAGAACAGCTCTCTGCAAGGGCAACAGCTGTACTACCATGCTGTTATCCCCCTGCTTTGAGAGCAACAGGCCTCTCCCTGCCATTCAATGTTAAAAAAAAAAAAATCATTTTGGATGACATCTGAAAAGTTACCTGTTGCTAACAGCAGCAAGGTGCTGTGCTTCTGCCACACAGACCTGCCTCTGTCTGCCTGTCACCAACTGCCAGGAGCGATGCTGCTTAGGTTGTAGTTCAAGCTCAAGTTGCCTAGGAAGAGCTGTTCTGCTGTAGTCTATGCCTCCTTGCAGTTACGGTAGATGAGGGTACGGAGTAAGTCAAAGGTATGCTGTAAGAGTTATTGATGCTTTTGTTTTTAAAAACTAACAGGTTCCACCTCCTGCACTCAGAAGAGCAGAAGACGAGGCATCGCGCCCTGGCTCTTTGTTCAGGCAGCTTGTAACAGAGGAGGAAGACACAGCTGCACCTTCTCTCTTCAAGCTGGGATGGCTTTCTGGCATGACCAAGTGACGCAATAAAAAATTTAAAAGTTTGTAAGTGTATTTGTCTTCACTGAGATCGTTCTCTGCCCTTGCCAGGGGTGGTGACGCCTCCGCTGGTATTGTCAGAAAAGGAGTACTTTTCCATCCTTAGCCAGATCACAGCATGCCCCCTGAACCAGGTGCAGGTCAGGATTGTCCTCACCATCTGGCTGCTGGAACAGAGGTGTAGCTACTCCTTCACCTCCTATTCCTTACACGTTGTTAACATTAAAGTAAAATTAAAAGAGAAAAAAAAATACACACTGTAACAGGAAACATTTCACAGCTAGAACTGGCTAGTGGAGCAATGCAAGGCTCTTCACCTTCAAAAGCCCCTCCCCAGGCTACTCTATAGTTGCCTCCATAGGCACCACAAATTGCTCCCTAAGTGACCCCAGTGGGCACCTGACACTTCAGCTACAGCTGCCTAAGCCTTCCTCATTCTAGTTTCACATTTTCAGTACTGCAGCAAAGAGCCAGAGAGACAAGGCTCATCGCACATGGAGCTGGGTGGGGAGCCTGCAGCTGGGGCAGTCCTAAGGGATTCCAGCAACAGCACCTATGCTTACTGTCTTTTAACTCTAAATGCTCAAAAAAAATTATGTTGCCAAATAAATTTTTACTAGTTTATTGAAATTAAAAAAGACTTATAAAACTGAAGATGAATGTTTGAGAGAACTTTACATAAAGCAACAAATTGCTAACAGATTAGGCAGTTGATTGGAATTGGACATTTTGCAATCCTACACACAGATGTGGATTCCTCAGTCTCCTCGACATGAACTTTGTAACCACCCCAAAAAGAATCCTATAAAAATTGCTTCAAAGCCCCTTTTGCATTGCAATAGTGCAGCAAACCACAAGTAAACAATTTCCTGTTAACCTGTTATTTCAAATATAGACTGAAAAGGCAACAGGCGTTTTGTGCAATTCCATTTTAACAAACTTTTAAGTTGAAATATCAAATCTACACAGTGCTGTCCCTTCACAGAAGGCGGGGAACTGCTGGTTCATCATGTAGGAAGGCGTCCCCGGCTCTGTAAGCTGTGAAAGTGTGCCTCCTTCAGGATCTGGTTGATGTGGAAGTAAGGACCTTGGCTTAGTGCAGACTGCTCATGGAAGGACTGAGAGGAGACAGGACTGGATCCTGCAATTATCGGGTTTAGGCTGGTTTCTGCACTGCACGCTCTGTCAGGGCTGTTGATGCTACTGCTACTACAGCTGCTGCTGCTGCTGCCGCTATCGCTGCTGGAGGACTGAGACAAAGAGAAGGTTAACAGCAAAAATCACACAGTCTTCTCTCCTGTCCATAATGAAACACCTCAGTTAAGCAAACAATCTTTACAGTAAGTCCCTCCCTTCCAGATTTCCAGGCTCACCTTCAGCCTGATGGACTAACATAAATCCACCAAGTGCTTTCTTGGCATTCATAGCTTCCGTTATTGCAAACACATGAAAAGCGTCAGAGCTGAAGGGATGAGCAAACCTTCACCCAGAGGTTCGCTGACCTCCAGTACATTGGATTTTAATCTTTCGGTTTCAGGCCCACCAGCTCTGCCCCCATGACCCACGTTAGCACTAGTGAAGTTTGCTGAATTCATCCGAGAATTGGAAAATAAAGAACATTCCTACTGAACTGCATGTGTCAGTAAAGGCAGGCAGGACATGAGGAAGAGTTTATCGCTTCTGTTCTAGCAGATATTTTAGGTAAGCACCATGCAAAGCATTTTACTACAAGTCAATCTTTCTAAAATGAGGTTGAGAGCATCCAAAGCAACAGGCCGTTAAGAACAAATGCGACACGATACCCATTTTAAGTCTTTGAACACCTTGACGTACATACAGCCACTCCTCTCCCAGTTAAGTACTGGGACGGCAATGTTAACTGGTAGTTTTCCATAACAATTTACTTAACGGGATGGTGAAAGAGCGACAGGCATCAAAGACTTCCACATGCGGAAAAGAGAACTCATGACTTAGGTCGCATAGCGGGCAGGGCTCATATACCAGCATTTAGAATAAACACATTTCATGGTAATGATTGGAAGAGCATTAGCCATCATTTTCAGTGTTTCAAAGACATAAAATTGTTTGGTTTACACCATTTTAAGGGCTGCTAATGAAAGGTTCCATTAGTTACAGCTGATATATTTCATTACTCTGTGATATGCTGTTCAGGATAACACTGCACATGTTTAGGTGTTACTTTGCCATCCCATAAGTAGTAAATTCACAAAAGCAGCAAGCATTAATTAAGTGACAACAGCTTAAGAAAACCCCACATTTTTGTAAGTATTAAACTAAAACCACAGAAGTCGAAGCTTGGTGGGCACAGCAGAGGAAGACAAATTTAAAGAAGTCCACAGTAATTTAATAATCAGTACCATACCCAGAAGGCCTCACTTTGGAGTAAATCTGAAGAACGGTGCAAACTGCACCCGACATGTCTGTCAACAAGCAGTGAGAAAGGCCCAGGAAGGCACTATATGAGTATTTGAGGTGGACCACATCTCAATGCCAACTGGAAAGCCCACGGCACTGATTCCACAATCGATCGTGACAATTCGACCATATAAATTTCCTTGTTTTGCTAAGCACCAAAAACGCTTCAGTTCTGTTGTAGTACAGCAAGCAAGGCAATGGCACTGAGGCCGCACCCGTGCTGGCGTGTTAGGTTCAGCTAGCAAGGAGAAAACAACAAAACACACGTGAAGTCACTCTCGAGGAAGCAGCAGATGTAACTACATGAGCAACCAGCTCCTCTTCCTAACGCTGCTAACACTAGAGAGGGAGAGAACATCAGGACAGACAGGAGCCACGAAATGGTGCCTGCCAGACCATCTCATTTTGCATAGAAGCACAGACATTGAAATGCAATGCTGTTACGCTGAACAAGTCACAGCAGCCTTGGAGAGAAACCCACCGCACAGGACACTTTGTTTCCTTTTAGTCTGTGTTCCTTACTGCTTTTCGTTACAGCCACCTTCTGAAAATCAAGGTAAAAATCGGAATGAGAACCTTGTATTACTTACTGCTAAAGTTTCACATCTTAACAAACATTTTAGAGCTGTTAGTAATTATTATTTTATACACGTCTAATTTTTTTAAAACAGAGGTGGTGTCCTGGGACGTGCTTCCTACATCTAAGGCTGTTGACAGATCTGGTTTGTCATACCCTCTTTATTTCCATTTCTCTAATGCAAAAATTCACTAGCACGTGAAGCCCGTTTATTGCCCAAATCACGTCAAAGACCTACCATTTCCCCAGGCTGTGGTGCACATTCTGTTACGCATTTGGACTACAATTAGACAAAAAAAGAATCCTTAAAGTCATCATGTCAGCAATGACAGGCATCTACACAATGAAACAAAAGTTTTAAGTGAAAGGGCAAAGGAAAGGAGCCCAATGAAAGCTTATGAGTTCTTTAAGTATCAAAAGGACATCTTCACAGTTTACCTGACTCATTAGCCCCTCTTAACATCACACTGAGCAGTTATAGAAGTTTTAAATAATTTCCAAACAAATGTCCTGTTAAATGTATTAGTCTGTTGATCTGTGATGTAGTATCTTGATCATTCATGACAGGAATTTAAGAAACAGTCATTCAGTCCCTGCTGCTTTCAAAATCTTTCAAGATGAGTTTAACAGAGGCATGATCTGGTTTTAATTAGAATTTAAGACTAGCCCTTCCTCAACAGTGTAATCCTGTAGAGTGACATAGCTGCAACGCTAGACAAAAACCTTTGATTTGAGAGAAGCAACTGCTGCTGTGCGTCAGCAACCTCCACACATAAAACAGCGGTATTTCCAAGCTCTGGGGAATCCTGTCATCAGTCAGAATAACAAAGAGGAACCACAAGAAATGAGGTTTTACAGAAGAAAGTTGTTCAGGAAGGAAAAGAGCTAGTCAGGACACTGCAGACTCCCTTCCTTCCCAGGGAAAATCAGAGCAAACGGCTTTTCATTGGTGATTCCCCAGGTTGCAGAGCACAATTGCAGATTCTCATAATTCCTGAGAGCAGCTGCTTGCAGCTGGCCTCTCAGAGGATCCACTACAACTCTGCCTAACTACGACAGGAGAGTAGGAAGGGCTTTCGCTGAATTTATAAGCGAGTACCAGGGAAAACACCAGAGCTAACCTCCTGGTAAACGGAGGACAGGCTGAACAGGAAGTGAAGTGCGGTGGCAAATGCCCTGCTTCACTAACATTTAATGTTCGCTTTAGTTCTAGTCTAGTGTTTTCATCATGCGCCTGTTCATGGACTGAACTGCAAAGCAGAAGTTTACTGTCACCCCGGGGTGGCTGTCACCTAGGAGTGAGGGAGTGGCTTGTTCCAGGAGGAGCAGGAATTGCACATCATTACAGCAGTTTGCTAAGAAGCAGTACTGACAGAGATTGAAGAGAATCTGTTTCCCTACTGTAAAAGACAGTCAAGGATGCTGTCTACCCTGGATGAAAGGACAATCTAGTGGGAGAGAACAGCAACATCCTTTTGCACCAAATCTAGCTCATGTGAGCAGTAGGATTCAAAGTGAGGGACTGAGGGACAACATCACACAGCAGCCCATGTTTGACCTGCCTCTAAGAAAAACTCTCCCTTCACCTTACACATATCACTGTCAGCTACGAAGAGTAAGACAGAAGAACAAAAAAAAAAAAAAAAAAAAAGAAGGAAAGAGACCCTGACGAAAGCCAAGTTCAGATTTAGTAATATGGCTGCCTGATTTTCATACCGAGACTGTGTTCTCAAGCAAAACACCCTCTGGAAAACAGTCAACTTTCAACTGAAGGAAGGCAAAAGGAATCAGTACTTTAGCTAATGCTTCACAAAAAGCAGGCGTGCATATGCCCTCAGATGAAAAGCAATTCTTTCCTCATGTACTCTTTGAAGTTACAAATTGCTCTCACACACCTTCTCTCCTAGCTCAATATCCTAAAGCTAGTGAGGATTTGTAATCAGCAAGAGCTGCCTTTGCAAATGGCAAAGTATCAGGAAACGAAATAAAAGTATTACAAACAGCCAAGAATTTCAAAGTGACATTAATCGGAAGCACTTGTGCACTATAAGCACAAGAATTTCTCCATTTGGCACAGGAAGTCCTTAAAGAAACATTCAAATAATATTGATTTAATCTCACGGCTTGAATTTCTGGGCATGCTCAATTCAGTGATCCAGTATTACAAGAAAACAAGCAACAACAACAACAACAAAAAAGCTCTGTTCATCAGTAGACGCCATTGTGAATTTTGTTCCCTCAAGAAAGGGAACACTGATTTTTTGTAAAACTGTGTCCAGCAGGCGCATTCCTCCACTCCAGTGTCAACAGTAAGAGAGCCTTCTTGCCTGCACATCAGGGTTTAATGTGTTAAAAACATACTTTTACAACACAAGTGCATGCATGAAGCAGGAGTCTTAATGTTAGCTTCAGCAATTGAACTCTGCCCTGGTTTCGCTGGTGGCGGGGCAGGCAGTTCATGCCCATGCTGTTCACTTGCAGGCACCCCAAACACAACAGCCGTTAAGGACAGAGTTAAGGTCACCCACTCTTGTGTGGCTACTACAAGACTATTCCCATTTCTGCATTTTAGCGGCTTTGCCCAGTCAAATGCCAAGTGTTTATATGACAAGCAAAGGTGCTTCTGCCACTCACCATGAAGGTTTTTCCTGATATTCTTAATTTCATTACTCCTACTTCAATCCCTCGTTCCACACTAAATTCTTCCTCCTCCCGCCACAAAGCTCGTTTAGCCATTAACTACTCTACACACGAAGAGGTGTTTAACCTGTTGGACAAGTGATTCAGTGTCAGATGGCAAGCAACTCTTTATGGTTCTACCCGTTATACCCGAGAAGCAAAAACTGCTTCATCCCGGCAAGTCTTACTTGTGGCAAAACACCAATACAGGAACCAGGAACATTTTTTATCACAGTAAATTCCTTCGCAATGAACACCTTGGCTGTTAGAGCATTTTCCATACAATACCACTGACTATCGCATCAGCTATGTGTAAAGGTGTACTGGTTAAAAGAAAATCTCCCTCACAAAAGGAAGGGTGGGATACTGAGCTTTGTGTGATTTTAAATCTAACTGTATATTTGAAGCCATTACCATATGATAAAAGATACGTTGCTCAAAGTTACATAGCACAAAATATTTTCTTCAGTCAAGTATACTTAATAGTTCAATATAACTGCAATAGTTTGCAATTACTCATTACAACTGATCTTCAGAGTGGAAGGGCTATACAAAAACCAACAAGGATATTTCAAAAACCTTAAAAGAAATCAGTTTCAGTAGCTCCTCGGGACACATATCAGGAGGGAGCCTCTGCTCTGCACGCTCTTCTCCATGAATATTTTGCAACAGAACTACATTGCTAATTAGAAATGCATACAGTGAATTTTCAGATGATTAATACAGGCAACAATTCAGGAAATCTGGCAGCAGCTTGGAAATCAGCATTTTTTAAAAAAAGAAATCTCATAGCTAGCAAATTGCACCATCCTAGAACACCTGTCGTGTGAGCAATGAGAGAATCAGAGACAGTTTATCCCATGTCCAGCAAAAGACCATGGCAAATACAAGTAGAAACTCAATAGTTTGGGTTCAAGTGTTTTAGCTATGAACGAGCGAGTCTTGCTTAAATTAACTAGCTCTATCAGAGCATTTTTTAAACATCAGATAAGCACTACTGCTTGCAACCGGCACTTTGTGCGTCGCACTGGTTGGAATGTTTTTTGACTTTATACCACAAACAATCACGTTACTATAAGTAAATGCAAAGTAGGAACAGTACATGGCCAGGCGAAGTGACCACATGCGCTTGCAATCCACCCTAGTCATCTCCTCAGTTCTGGAGACGTTACACCTCCTTTCAGACAGCAAAACAAGAAGTGGCAGCAAATACATTTCTTCTATCTTTACTTGGGTGCTACATAACAGCATTTGAAGTATATTAACAGAAATATTCAGGCCAAAGATAACCAGGGTCACTGGAAAACATGCTGATTTCCAAATCACGTTTTACAGATTTCAATCTCTGAAATATGTCAAGCCTCATGATGTCATACACAAAGGAAAAAAAGTGTTTTCATTAACCACTCTCCATGAATAAAATTTCTCAGAATATTCCAACCGCTTTTTAAATTTAGCATTAGAGGAAACTGAATTTGCCCAAGAAGGCTCTCACCTCAGTGTCCCAAGAGTCCTGAAGGACAGTATTCCTGGTACTACGTTTTGTCTGGGGAACATGACCGTCATCTTCATTGCCATTCCGTCTCCTCTTCCTGAAGAAAGTTCAGGGAGAAAGGACAGAAAAAAGATATTAGCAGCTTATTGATATACCTTCTGTTTTGCACTCTAAAGGGAACTCTACAAAAAAGGCATGAAAACTTGATAAATTAGTGAAGGATGTACCTAAATCTCTGATGTACTGTGAACTTTCATATTGTCTTTTTAGCTGTTCTCTACAGAACAGAGAGAAAACTACCATGTTTCTCACAAAGTAGCCAGGCTGATGCTTTCATATCAGTTTAAGGGACATGGACTCACACCTGCCATTAAAACCAGTGCTGAGCATCTCTCTAAATAAACCCATGTGACAATTCTCAGCCTTGCAACTGCTCTCAGTACTCAGGCACATCTAAAATTAAGCCTGGGACTTTCAATGACATCTGACAGGCTGAGAAAAGCACCCAGGAAGAGTGGCAGTGACCACACTTTCAATAAATACCCGGTTGTGTTCATCTTGCTTACATGAGCCCGCAGCTAGCACCTATGGTGACTTTCTTTAGTCTCTCCACTCCAACAGCATTTGGAGTCAAGTCACATTCCTAAGCAACATTATCTTCCATGTGGAAAGAAAGTTTTGTCAGAAAACACCTCACGAAAGACAAATCCTTCCATGTTTCTAATGTATTTGCCATCCTCTTATGAGATCAATGCTGCTTCATAGCAGCTGACCACCAACCGCAGCCTAGAACCCCTGTGAACCGATGTCTCTCGCTGTTCACAGAATTTTACTATTAATGTAATTTTTCCCACCATACAAACACCACAGGTCAACCAGGGCCTCAGTGTGCTGGGGACTATCCAAAAATATTGGATGGAGCTGTTTTGGTAGCTAAAAATTAAGATGTACTCAAATGAGTCTAAACAGACACAAGTGAGGTATTTACAGCTGAATCTTTTCTCGCAGATGAGCTTCAGCAGCAGACTCAGCTGGCAATATCTGGTCCACGCCTACAGACCAGGAGCTGCCTCTCAGCTCTCCCATCCCTGGGATGCCCACAGCACTCCCAACTTTTGTCCAGCACAGTCCATCAGCTTCTCCTTCTCCCAGGGCCACTCTTCCTAGAAGAGACATTCCCCCCTCTCTCTACATTCGTGTCATCTCTAGATGCCTCCTTTTCTAAACGCCTACAGCCCACAAGCAAACTCAACACCTCCATCCCCCACGGCCTACCCTGCCATCTCACGAACTCACAGCCCAGCCCTCACACGCTTCACGGTCCCTCCTGTTTCTCCCTCCTGTTTCTCCACCCCCTCAGGTCCTCTGCCCGGACAGGACCTACCTCCTTCCCTTCCCCACCGAGCCGAGAACCCCCCGCCAGCAAGGCCCCCTTATCCCCAGCATTCCCCACGCCCGTTTGATCTCCCGAACGCAGCCAACCCCCGCCCCCCCCCCCCCCCGGCTACACCTTTAATGTTCCTCGCCGCCTCACTCCCAGCTCCAGTTTAACCCCTTCCAGGGACCGCGGGTCGCTTCCCCACTCCTCCCCCTTCCCTCGATCCCCGCAGCTTCCCCCTTCCCGCCTCCTCCTGCCCAAGCCCCCCTCCTCCCACCTGCCAGCCCTGCTCCCCCGCTCGAGGGCCACACACCCCTCACATTCCCCAATCGTCCTCTCCGGCGCCCGGGGGGCTGTCCCCCCGCAGGCCGAACCACGGACCCCCCCCTCCCCTAGCCGCCGCCTCTCCTCAGGCAGCGCTCCCCTCCCCCACCCCGGTTCGTCCCCCCACCCCCCACCTCTGTCTCGCTCCCCGCTCGCTCGGCAGCGGCTGCCGACAGCTCATGGCGGGCTGGGCTGAGCTCTGCGAGGCAGGGCGGGACGGGGCGAGAGGCTGCAGTTCGGTGTGGCCTGGTCCGGTGCGGTGCGATGCGGCCCGGCCCGGCCCGGCCCGCCGCCCACCGCTAAGGAGAGACAACCCCCGCTCCGCTCCAACCGCCGCTTCCGGCGTCTCAGCCTCCTACGCATGCGCAAAACCCTCCCCGGGCCGGCCACACCCCCTACGTCACAATCTGCGCCAAGGAGGGGAGGGCGCGCATGCGCGCTGCGCGGAGCCGCGGCCGCACAGGGGGAGGCGGCGGCGGCGGCGGCTGGCGGAAAAGCGGCCCCGGGGCGGGGGTGGTGCCATGGCCGCGGCGCCGCCGGCGGGGCTGGAGCTGTGCCCGCACTGCCGCAGGCCCTTCAGGCGGCTCCGCTCCCACCTCCCGCACTGTAAGGCAGCGCCGAGCCCGGTCCCCAGCAGCACACCAGGCCCAAGCCCGAAGCTAGGCCTAAGCCTAGGCCCGGCCGCCGGGCCCCCCCTGCCAGGGAGCGGAGCCGGCTCCGCTGCCGGCAGCCGGCTGCGGGCGGGAGCGGCCGGTAAGAGCAGCAAGCGGCCGCCCAGCCCCGGCGCGGGACAGGGGCTGCCCGGCGCGGTGCCCTGGGAGGCGGTGGCCCAGCCGGGTGGAGGGTCCGGTGCCGACCTCCGCCGGCAGCCTGAGGGACACCGTGCAGAGCCGAAGGTGGATCCCGCGGTGCAGGACCTAGACAAGTCCCTTGATTTGCCCTCCAAGGAGGTTAAAGATATACCCAAAAAACTGAGTAACAGAGTGAAAATATTAATAGAGAATCACCGTGCCACGGTGATCAGGGAGAAGAGCGGTTCCAGGAGCAGGGGCGTTTCAGCAGGAAGCCACAATGCGCAGAGGTCACCTGCGGAAGGGCTGGATTCAGGCGGTGTTGCTGACCACACCGATGCAGCCTGGCCTGGCCCGCAGGAGGGAATAACTGTTCCAGAAACCCCAAACACGGAGACACATGGCCTTGGAGCTGCAGAGGACGCGTCTGCGAGCTCAAAGGGAGGAAGAGGTGGGAGTTTAAAGGCAGCAAAAACACCCATACATCGAGATCCCCCTGAAGCTGACTGCAGAAGTAGCCCTGGTGACCTCATTCAGCAGGAGGGAATAGACAAAACAGTGACAGAAGAGAAACAGATGTACCTAGAATTTGGTGTGGAATATAAACCCCCTCTTTCTGCTTTGCATACCAAGAACCTCCATCTGTCAGTGGCAGAGGGTTTCAGAGGTCACAATGAAGGCACGTCCAAAAATTACCTAACCAGCATACAAAAGCTTCAAGAGAGCAAGAAGCAGATGGCTGTAGTTTCTGAGCCCATCCTGAATGCGAGGAGGGACACTGAGCTGGCACGGCACCAGTTCTTGCTCCACACCTCCAAAAGCCAGCCCATCTGTCTACCCCAGGCCTCTGGCAGGAGCACGCCAGCAGGTGCCATGGGCTTGGAGTGGTTTCCAGACTTGTATCCTAATTATGATGGGCTGAGTATTTTTCCAGAGAAGCCATTCCAAGAAGGCATGGGGATCACGAAGACAACACCACAGGGCAATTTCTCAGAGGGACAGCAAGGTAACATGAGAAAAGTCTCTGCTGCTGAAATTTTCTGCACTGTCAGGCTAAACTGTGTAATGTGGCTGGGAGAGGAGGGGAAGGAAACACTAAGCTGCTGGGCTTATCCAGAAAGTGATCCAGTAAGGATCCAAGGAGGTTAACTGTCCAACCCTCCAGCCTGAAAAACCAATGGTTTACATTTCTGTTTAGGTTTAAGACAGGCTTTTGCATGTTCAGGCTGGTGGAGCCGAATCATTCTGTGGGAGAGACAATTGTCTGTTCCTTTTGGAGCAGTCAGTCCCAAGCCCACATCACTTGCAGCTGTACCAGATGCCAGCTGCGTGCTCACCACCCAGCTCAGGGAACGCAAGCACCACGCGAGCTGTCCTCACTTTCCTACCTTTGACTGCTCTGACTTCTTGTCATGCAGGTCCCCTCTCAGAGAGGCGGCTGATGGATGTAAGGCTGGGGGAGCTGCCTGCTTGGCTGGCCACCTGCAACTTATCTCCCCAGGGGCTGCTTGGAGGAGTGCGGAAAGGTGAGGCTAAATTCCTGGCATCTTGGGGCAGAATTGTCCCGCTTCCCTAACGTACTTGCTGCAGCCTGGTCCAAGTGGGCAGCCTGGATCTTTATAAAAAAAATAAATGAACCCAACCATTTGGCTTTGAGAGTTACCTGGAAACCAGTGAACTCTGTAAGACCTGCACATGATTTGACCCTTGCATTTCTGTTCCAACAGCCTGGAACAGCTATTACAACAAATACATCAATGTGAAGAGGGGCGGACTAGCTGGGATCTCCATGCTGCTGGCTGGATACTGCCTGCTCAGCTATGGCTGGAACTATCAGCACATCAGTAAGTGTTCCTTCTTGGTATCTATCTTATTTCAGGCAATTCCACCTTTTACAGGAGGTGGAAAGTCTGTTTGCCACTTGTTAATTCAAGCTCTGAAATAGTTCACTCACTTCACAGTTAAGACTAGTCTCAGAGCTCAGAGAACAGTATGCTAACCTGGCTTAGGTAGGCAGGAGTTTAATTAAAGCTGGTGATAACAGTTGTGGTTCACAGCTTCTCCCTGGAAAGCACCAGGAACGTCAGAGCACTTTTAAGCCCTGCACAAAGCAGAGGGAGGAGGTGTTCCAACACTAAGCACCCATTCCCCGGATTTACTCATAACTGACAAGGGGTTTACTGGTGTTTGTGTAGTTTCCCCAGCAGGACTTGCTGTCATGTGCAGCATTACAGCACATAAACAGAGAAGGCTGCAGTCAGTCTCCTGCCCACCACTGCTAGGCAAAGCATGCTCCTGTAGTCCCCGAGCATAGTGCTGTGCTAACGCTCTTTCCTGTTCTTCTAGAGTGTCATCGCTGGCGTAAATACCACTGAAGAAGCTGGAACAGCACCCAAGGAACAGTATGAATATTGGACTGGGAATCAGCAGAAGTGCTCAGAACCAGTGTCCCAACAGGGATTCAAATTAGTAGAGGTCCATTTGTGTTAGAGACAGGTTCTTTAATTGTTGAGGGGGCTGCTCTTCATTTACCCTCTGTAGGCAGAGGGGTGATGCTGACAGTAAGAGCCTACAGTCACCACTCTGTGGTTCAGGCAGTAGTTAGTGCTGAAAGTAAAAAGTGTTAGAGCCCCCCTCAGGGGTCTGTAGGCAGTGGAGCTCCTGTAGCCTGCAGGAGCCCAAATATCTCGCTTTGGGACACCAGACACAGGAAGACTTCTTGACTTGGTCTGTTAATATAGATTAACCAACATGTATGTTTAGTTGGTGTTCGGCAGTAGGGTTTGTGATGGATTGTGGCAGGATGGGGTTAGGCCAGAATAACCATTCTTTTTAAGATGGTAGAGTTGTGCCCAGCACAGCCCATCTTTTACTTACCCCACAGCAGGCACAATGAGTTTTGCTACCAACTGGCAGAAGAGTGGTCCCCACAGGGCCCTTCCACAAAGGACCCCCAGCCCCGCCTCGCTGTCAGAATGCTGCTGGTGGGGCTGCTCAGGCTCTGAGGGAAGGACCTTTGTGAAGGCGTTAAAGCAGCAGCACTCAGACTGCAGTGCCCTATTTCTGGAGGAAGAAAATCCATTGGATTAGCTGTTGTGCCCAAAGGGCAAACCCGTGTCTGCATCAGACAAATGAGGATCGTTATGAGTGTGCTAGTTGTAGCGTGCCATCACCAGACATGTCTGGAAAAGGATTGGTCATGTTACAGGCATGAAGGGTTTAAAAAAATAACTCAAGGAAGAGAAATCTGAACTCTTTATTCAAAGAGCAGTGCAGTAGTGCTGTGTCAGAGGTGTTTCACCAAAAACTCCCTCTTGCCAGCAATAAACTACTTTGTGAGTTTTCCTGCTTGGTGTTGTGTGTTCTCAGACACGGTGCTTTTTATCCCCCTTCCCAGGGGATTAGCACACGCACACCCCCTCATCTGCCCAGGACCCTGGCACAAGCTGGTCCCACATCCCTTCAAACCTGTGATTGCGGAGTGACCACTCCTGCAGCCCCAGTCCACACGCAGCCAGCTGCACAGGAGGGAGCAGAGGTAGCTGTGAAGAGTCCAATTTTAGTTGCATGAGGGAAGCTGTGATTTCTCTGCTGCTTGTGCAAATTGCTGTGAGAGCCGGTGCTGAGCAAAACCAACTGGCTTTTCTAGTCCAGCAACCTCCCTAGTAGCCATCTCGCTGTCTCCTTTTGTGCTTTATGGTGTCTTCCTTCCATGGTCCTCAAGTCACTTCCCCAGCAGGAACCCCAGCTGAGTCTTCCCACATTTACTGGCACAGTGACCTTTCTGTCTGCACTGGGAGGACAAGGAGAGACAGATTTTGTGCTGGATCAACCCAGGGCCACATTACCACATCATTTCTCAGCAACTGGGCTAATGGAGCCATGCCTTGTTCCAGCACAGCTCTCACCTGCAAGCAGCATCCTGAGACCTCCAACTGCAACAAACCTCCTACCCAGAGGGACACAGGAGGCTTTGCTGCTCTCCAGGGCTATTCCACTGTGTGTCAAGTGTTCATTACCTCGGAAGTCCCTTCACTTGCAGTCAGATTATTTCTTAGTACAGCTTCCTTCCTGCCAAGTCATTCCCCAGCTGCCTGAGACGGGGCAGGCTCCAGGCCAAGAAACACAGCCCAGGGAGAGAACAGACATCTCAAGTCAAGGAAGCTGTTTTGAGGGTCCTGTGGGAGTCCCCATGGCACATGCTGCTCCTTGGTATAGCACCTTACCCTCCCTCCAAGGCAAGGTCATTGCTCCCAGGCATCCCAGTCCTAAAAACACTCACCTTGAGGCAGATGCCTTGTTCAAGCAGGCTCTGTGGGCCTGGTGGGCACCTATTGGTGTCCCACAGCTGTGCTGTCAGGTGCTGGGTAGCGCCAGTGACTGGTAGATGGGGTTCCATGGGTGGCACATCCTTGCATCCACTCTCTTCACCGGCAGCCAGATCCGGCCGTGCCAGCCCCCAAGGACTGCCAGCTCCCTGGAGGACATAGGGCAGGAGGGGTTGTTGGCAGCTGCTGTCCCACAGGCTCCCACAAGAGCTGGGGCAGAAGAAAGGGAAGCAAGAGCTGTGGGGCAGGGGCAGCTGGTACATCAACCCGATGGGCTAAGGCACAGAGCACAAGGGGTTCAGCTCAAGAGGGAATGGCAAAGGACATTCCCTGCATCACCTTGGATGGATCCATGCTGCTTGTCATCAGCCCGGCCTTGAGGCTGGAGGGGGACAAAGAAGACAGGCAGTTACTCCCTGAGACATGGCAAGTGCTACCATCAGATCCCCATCATGGCTCCCACAGCCTCTCAGGGCTGTCCCAGGGCTCAGGCAGCTGGTACAGGCATCCCCGTGGGGACCGGGGCTGTCCCCTGCCCACCTGCTGCAGACCCTGTGGTCACAAGCTCAGGCTGGATGTGAGGAGAGACCAGAGGGGTCCAGTTAGTTCAGACAAGGACCTAAAGTGCCCTTGACCTTGACTGCAAGGACCACATCCACCTTTGCATCCTCAGCAAAGGGGCTGTCCCCCACTGTTCCAGGCCAGCTGTGTGCTGAGCTCCCCCCCAGCCTGCCCTGTACGTACTGCATGAATTTGCACTTGGGTCCTTCTGGGCAGAAGCCAACGAGGTAGTTGGCACACAGCACCCTCCGCGTGTGCTTGTACTTGCACAGGGGACCTGCCATGCAGAGAAGAGGTTCTTGTTTGCAGGGCACACTGCCACAAACCCTGCCTGCAAGATTTCAGGAGTCCAGCTACCCCCAGCAGCCCCATTCCCCTTCAGCCATATGGGGCCTTTGCTGCCCCAAGCCCAAATCCCCACCAGGCACCCAGTCCCACTCCCAGGCAGTCCCCGGACAACTGACTGTGGTTCAACCCACTCTGGCTCAGTCACCTCAGGGGTGGCAGGAGATTGGGCCAGCAGTGGGGTCTGGACCCCCCATCACTGGTGAGTAGGGAACACAGGCAGTCCCTGCTCACCCCAGCACCCATCTCAGCAGCTTACCGTGCCTGCAGAAACCGCGGTCGTACCAGGGACAGGCCATGGTGCTGGTGGTGGCACCAATGTGCAGGAAGGGACAGTCCTTGTTGCTGCACTCACCTGCAGGAGTAAGGGGTGGGATGGGTGGGACAACAGTTGCTCAAGCCAAATGTAGTGGAAAGTGCTCAAGGATGGGCTGGATGGGAGGAACGGGGGTGCCCCAGGAACACCCAGGGAAAGGTAGCCCTGGGTGGGTGCCAACGGCTTTTCTTCCCACAGACAGGAGGTGGCATCAGGCGCTTGCTCAAGGCCAGACCCGAGGGACATAGGTGCTGGGGTGGTAGAGGCTTGCTGGGGTCCCCAGTCCAGTCCCACACCTACCAAACTTGGAGTAGAAATAGCACTCTGGCATCTTGGTCACATCGTACTCGTGCAGGAAGTCACACTCATCACCCTTCTTGCAGAGCCCACGCAGCCAGTGCTTGCACACCACCATCTTCTCCCCGCCGTGCCGGAAGGGGCACCGCACGCCTGGCCCCAGCACATACCCACAGTCAGAGCCTGCCTGTGCCCTGCAGACCCCGCCATTGCAGCCCACCCACCCCTGCCTTCACCCAGGAACCCCCCAGTTCCTTGGCTTGGGACATGCCAGCATGAGCTTTCTGGGATGTGGAGGAGATTTGCAGCACCCACTGGGTGCACTGGACTCGATCCCCTGGGCACTGCCAAGGTCTGGTTGTCCTGGTGTTCAAGCCCTCCCAAGTGAAGAAGGGGTAGGAGCACTCATCCAAAGGGCCAAGCAGAATGATGGACTCTGAGCAGTGTTAGCATTTTGGGTCAAAACCTGCCAACTACTGACCACAGGGCCACGGAGCAACCTGCCACAGATATGGGCTGATCACAGAGCAGAGAGTGGCCCGGTCCTGGGCCCTGGTGGCCCCAGAATCTTGCAGGGTGGTGTCAGACCCATCCCCATCCCTCCCCAGAACTCACCCTTGGTGCACAGCCCTTGATGGAAGAGCTCGCAGACGGCTGCCCCCAGCACCGTGGGGGAAAGCAGGGCAGGGAGAGCTTCACCCACCAGCCCCAGGGTCAGGAACCACTGTGCCATCGAGGGCAAAAGCATCTCAACCCACTCTACCAGCAGCCCCCGCAGAGCTGTGCCAGACACATCCCTGAGGGAGCAGTGCCCAGAGCCAGGCTGGCCTCTAGCAGGAGGCAGGACCAGAGGCACCACGGTAGGTGCAGCAAGAGCCAGGAGCACCAGCAAGGAGGAGAACCCCAACCTCCTGCACCCCTGTCACCTTCCAAGGATGCTAAAGGATCCTGTCCCCAACTTACTGTCCATACGCGGGAAGGGCAGGGGCTGAGCTCCTCGCTGCTGCTCCACATCAGACTCCAAGTCAAACCTGATCTTCTCCACACCAGCCACCAGCTCCTGCATCACTCCTGCTCCAGCAAGAGGCACCTCCAGCCCAGCACAGGCAGGGTACAGGCAGGGAGCACAGCTGCAGAGGAGCTGGCAGTGGGGCTACCTGAGGAAAACACAGCTCCCCCAAGGGAGCACCACACTGCAGGTCACCACAGCCAACCAAGGACCCAGCAGCACTCAGAAACCTTCCTCCTCTCTAAGCCAGAGCAAAACCAATCCAAGCAGCAGCCCCGAGCCCTCCATTTAAAGGGAGAAGCTGCCCACATCTGATCTCAATTTGCAGCCGTGATTGCCTGGTGCTGCAGCCCAGCTGCAGGCAGCTCAGCCCTGGGCCCCCATCACATTCCCCATAATTGCCTCTCTGCACAGACATCTGCTTTTCCTCTAGCCCCAGCTCTAGGGCAGAGCAGCTGGCCCTCATCTCCCAGGAGCAGCAGGGTCTGGAGGTGCTGCCCATGAGCTGGGTTAACCCCCTCACACCGGGACTGCTACTCAGCCTTAAACAAAGCCAAATGCGGCCTGAGAGCTGTAACTAAACACTCAGATAGCAAGGGCCAGATCCTGTGTGGGTTTTGTTGCACTCTGAGTGCTTTGAGCATTGCTGGGTGCAGAGCTGCACCATCCCCGGCCCTGCTCTCCTGTGCCTGGTGCCCAGCAGGACAGAGCTACACCCCCAGGGTCCTGGGGCAGATGGCCAGGAGGCACCTCGCATCCCAGTGAGAAGCCCCTTCTGTCCCCGCTGCCCGGCGAGGGGCTTGCACATGTGCCAGGCTGCAGTGGCACATGCCAGGCATGACCATGGTGCCATGCTGCTTCCCAGGGCCGCTGGGGGCCCACCCAGATAAGACTGTGCAGCCCCCAGGTTTAACCTAACACTGTCCCTCCTCCATCACATGGCTCCCGCAGCCACGCACATCCCCGGCACACGCCTGGAGCGACATGGCCTGACACATCGGGATGGAGACCTGCTCCCATTCTGTCACTAGCTATAAATGCACTGGACCAGCGCTGCCTGCCTGCCGGAGCGCTGCCTGCGGGTGCCACGGCTGCAGCCCTGCACTGGATGCTGCGCACTGACCCAGCGCCGAGCAGTCAGGCTGACCACATCCTGGGTCCCACACCAAGACGCCCACCTTGTGCTGTGCAGATGGAGGGGTTTTGGGGAGACTGCAGGTGCAGCCCAGCCAACCTGCCCTCCCCTGCAGCAGGCGCTGGCCGGACACTAATGGCATTACAGCGGTGGTGGCATTACTCCCCACTAGCTTGTGCTTGCCATGTGCTCACTCGCTCACGGTGTGCTGCAGCCACCATCCCATCCCATCGAGCAGGGCTGTGTCCCATGCATGCTCAGCAAGCCTGCGTTGCACTTTCTGCCCCGTCGGCTCGTGGCAGCACGGTGCTGCCAAGCAGGAGGCTGGAGCTGACAGGCATCACAAAGATCGTGATTGCCAAGTGATGGTCGCAGGCAGCTAGTGCTGGGTCGCCCCAGGGCCTCCCCACAGCACCAGTGAGGCCCTGAGGAGTGAGGGGATCCCAGGAGGTGGTGCTAATCCCCATGACCTGCCCCACTGCTTCATGTCAGAGCATCATTAAGGGACAAGAGGAGCCAGGTCCCCGTGGCAGCCTGGTGACCTCCCAGGAGGCAGACACCAGGACCATCGGCCTAGATGGATGCTCAAAGCAGGGGCAAGGGGCAGCAGCCCCAGGACCCTGGCACAGGGCGGGGTGGGCTGTGCTGCAGCGACCAGGGCAGAGGCATCCCGGTGAGCTCAGAGCCACCAGCTGCAGCTGCTGTTGTTCTCCCTGACCCAGACAATAGCCCAATGTCCCATGCCGCAGGGCGTTATGTCGGCCCTGGCGCACGCACAGGACCCCATTGTATCCCTGCCGTGGCACAGCATTTGCCCACTCCCACCAGCTTCACCAGGGGCAATCCCTCCAGGATGTTAGCGGCACCCAGCCCCTTAGGGCTAAGAGGTGTTGGAAGGGCCATAGCCTTTCCTCCCCATCAGCACCAGTGAGGAGAGTGGCCAGCGCTCCCAGCAGAGCCGTGCTCTCCACTCACTCAGGGAAGGGCTCCAGGGCTGGTCACAGCACTTCACCCCATCACAGCCCAGCTCCATCAGGGGGGCCAGGGAGGAAAGGCACCCTCCATGCTGGCAGAGCCCCTTATACTGGAGGCTGAGCTGTGGGAAGCCAGCCATGGGATGGGAACAACCCACCCTGCTTGCCGCACCAGATGCAGCCCCTCCATCCACCCTCACTGGGGCTGGCAGGGGCCACGGCAGCCCCACGGGGCTGGGAGCGCCCAGGGCAACCCAAGCCCTGGCCCCCAGCCTGTGGGAGCAGGGACAGCCAGTCCTGCCCTGCCATCACCTTCCCCTCCTCCCTGGCTGGCAGGGAGCAGGGCTGCGGGGAGGAGAGCAGCATCTTGGCAGAGCTGTCCCTTGGCAGGAACCAGCCTGGCTGGAGGGTCCCAGCCCGGAGCCAGATCCGGCCAGCAGGAGCTCGCCCGCTTCCTCCCACCACAGGCAGCCCCACGCGATGGCAGATAAAGCACGGCCGCTGCAGGTGACAGAACACTGGCCAGGGAACCAGCCGCCAGGCAGGACTCCAGCCAGGACAGGCAGCAAAGGTAGAGGTGGCAGGACAAGGTCTGGGGATAGTGGCAGCACAGAGAAATCTGGTCTTCACCTGTGCAGCGGGGTGCAAACACCCACATCCCCATGCATCTCATCCCCCAGGAACTCAGGCCACTGCTGTCACTACCATTTCCTTTTATTCTTTGCACTTGTACATACATGGTATAAAACCCTCCTCTTCCACCCACCTACACCAGGCCCGCCGAGGGCAGCGGCCTGGCACGCAGAACACCGGGTCTTGCCCTGGCTTGGGGGGGGTCTCAGACGTTCCTCCCACAGGGGACAGACCCACGCTCCCATCAGCATCCCCGGGAGCAGCCGGTGCCAGGGCTGGCCAGGGGCATCCCCGCAGGGCTGTTTGGAGTGTCAGGCATCTGGGATGGATCCATCCATCAGAGGGATGGGGAGTCAGACCCCCGCAGCCAGCGGCTCTCAGTCTGCAGAAAGTCCCCAGGAAACCCAGGGAACTGGAGTCGCCCAAGGTCCTGAGCCCCCTCTGAGCTCCAGAGCCAAGTCCTTCCTCACAGGAAATCTTAACTCCGTTAAAACCAAAAGCGAGAGTAAAGAAAGTTAAGTACAAATCAGAGAGCAGTAAAAACCATACAGCGGGAAAAAAAAATATATTACTAAAGGGGCTAAAACTTTGAAGCCTCATCTTGTTTGATCCTATATTGCTTTACATGGGTGGGGGGAAAAAAAATTACAGAGCTAATATCCAAAGTCCAACAGAAAGAACCAAAACTAAGTCTGCTTTCCCCTCCTGGGATGTGCTGGAGCTCTCTGGGAGCTGAGAGGCGTCAGGGCTGCCCCGGCCCTGGGCGCAGAGTGCTGTCCTGCCACGGTATGTCCACCGCCAGACGGGAAGAGGGAAAAATGAGGAGTTGAGTCTTCCCTGGTGCCACCCGTTGCAGCACCGGGGTATTCGGCGCCGTGTCCAAGCAACCGCAAATGAGAACCAGACCCTTCGGCTTGGCCACCCGCCTTTTATACTCTGATCTCATCGTCGTCTTCGTCAGCGAATGAGAACTCCTTGTCAGGGCGTTTTGGGGGGCCCCGGTGGCTCGGTGGCCCAGGGACGGGGCTGCGCTCCTCCGGCCCTGAGGCGCAGCTGGACACTGAACTGCTGTCCCTGGGGCACGGGGCATTGGTGCTGCGGGATGGGCTCTGGCTTGGAGGGGCTGCCGCTGCCACCGGGGAGCCGGGCAGGGCAGCAGCCACCTCCTCCTCGCGGCTCTCTTCCACCTCGGGGTCTTCATCCTGCTCCCACTGCTCCTTATCCATGATGCTCAGGACATCCCCAAGCATGGAGGGCCCCAGGTCAATGTGGAAGGACATGATGGACTCGGCGTGCTTCATGCCCACCCCGCTCTTGGCTGCCACAACGGGCAGCTCCGTGATGTCCCCGAAGTCACGCTCATCCAAGCCAGGGCTCAGCGGCCCAGCGGTCGCCCCGTTCGGGCGCTGCTGCTCTTCGGGGCTCACTTCCTCGGGCAGCTTCTTGACAGGGCTGGAGGAGAGGCTCTTGGGCAGTTGCCCCGCGCTCCTGTCCACCTCCTTCTCATTGAGCTGGGGCAGGGAGACGGCATTCTTCACAAAGAGGGCCGAGTCCCTCAGCGAACCCAGCATGTCCCGCCGGTCACCTCGCGTCACCGACTGTGAGCGCTTGCTGCTGCGGAAGCGGCGGGAGAGCAGGCTGGGTTTGGAAGCGCTCGGCTCCTCGCCCGCCTCCAGCCCTGGCTCCCCAGCCTTGCTGGTGAGGAAGGAGGTGTCCCCGAAGGCGTCCCCCGCCCGCCCCACGTGCATGGTGTGGCGGAAGTCCCCCAGCGGTGCGCTGATCATCTCAGCCGTCAGGTCGGCCCGCGAGCGCCGCTTGGAGTGGGCAGAGTTGGAGACGAGTTGCTTGAGGATCGGCATTGCTGCGGCGGGGAGAGGCTGCACCACCTGCACCGGGGCTGTTGAGGTGGAGCCGTGTGTCCCACGGACCCGGCTGGTGCTCACACCTGGTGCTTTGTGGCTGGGCTCCCACCGGCGTCACGGACAGGTCACTCCTAGGGAACAGGAGAGGGACACGGTCAGGCTTCAAGGACACAGATGGGTACAGCCCTGCTGACACCAGCCCCCACCCCACCAGGCTGCAAAACGTGACCCCGTGCCTACCAGCCACCCCGCTCCCCCAGGAACGGCCTCCACACAGGGCATTGCTCCACGGTGGACAGGTGCCCAGACACCCCTGAGCTCCCCACACCCCCTAAACAAGCAGGTCCCAGACCCCGTTCACAGAGCAGACACACAGAAAGGACCGCAAGAGAAAGACCTGGGCACGGGGGTGTTGCAGGACGGTCTCCAACCCTGTGCCCCACGTGAACAGGCACAAACAGGGACACAGGGTGCTGCGGGCACCCACCGTCCTCTCCCCGCGCAGCCCCAGCCCGCCGGAGCGGGGCACAGCTCAAGCCTCTGGGAACTGTACGCTGAGAAGATGCCTGGGATTTCTTTTTTTTTTTTTTTTTAATTGGAAGAAAGCAGGGAGGAGCAGACGCCAGGAGGAATTGGAAACAGACGGCAGGAAGTGTGCGAGGAGGGCGTAGAGCCCCCGGGAGGCGCCGCCAGCCAAGCGGCGTGCAGGGGGAGTGGGATGGGCAGGCACCCTGTGGGTACCCCTCTGTGCCCACGCTTGGCAGAACGGGGACGTGGGGATGCAGCCTTGCTGCTACCCTTTAGCACCCCAAAGGCCTCCAATGCTTCTCCTTGCTGCACTCCAGAGCTGAGCCCGCGCGTGGCCATGCCCACCCTCCCGGCCACCTCACTGTCACCGCTGTGACTCAGGGGTAGCAGCTGGCGGCAGAGATGACAAGGGCCCTGGCTGACTGGGACACAGAGAGGCACGTTCCTCCTTCCCGTGGTCACCTCTGTGCCACTGGTCCAGCACAGTGCTTATGGCCCCGCAGGAGGGGACAAGGACAGGGACTGCGTCACTGCATCCCGCTCTTCCCCTGGCGCCAGACAGCCCCAGGTGGTCCCGGGAGAGGCTGATGAGGAGGAAGGACTCACAGCCACCCGCTTCCTCCCTCTGGGCACCGCCAGCGACACCACGGCCCCGTGACACGCACTGGGAAGGGACCGATGTCTCTCGTCTGAGCGAGCCTCAGGGCGAGGGCCACACCCCCCAGCACTGCCCACCCATTCCCAGGGCGCAGCTGAATGGTTTCGTGGGGTGGGTTGGAAGCGAGCCCTGGCCCCACAGCCCAAGTGCAGCAACACAAGTATGGCACAAGCCAGCCCCGTACCTGCTCAGCTAGACACCGCGGGGGGCTGCAGCACCTACCCCACAGCTCCCAGCACAGCTGGGGAAGGGCTGCCACCTCCATCCCTTCCCAAACCTACCCTGCGACACCCTTCTGCCCCAGCTGCGGCAGCGGGGCCTCAGGCAGGCTGCAGTCAGGCCAGTCCCATGCAAGCAGGACAGACTCTGACCCCACACAGGTGCAAAGTCCTGGTGCCCAGCCCTCCCACGCACAGCT
This sequence comes from Phalacrocorax carbo, assembly GCF_963921805.1. Lineage (NCBI taxonomy): Eukaryota > Metazoa > Chordata > Aves > Suliformes > Phalacrocoracidae > Phalacrocorax > Phalacrocorax carbo. The sequence goes on from NC_087528.1 coordinate 8,294,393, forward strand.
TCCGTATGGGGCCAGCCAGGGTGGACATGCCCCGCGGCACGGCATTGGCGGCACGTGGCCGTGCTCCCCATCCAGCCCCGTGCACGATCCCACCACCCTTCTCGGCAGGGCAACTGCCCAACTCTGCTGCAGCAGAGCCCTGGTGATGAGAAGGCACATGGGGGCTCCAGCTGTGGGAGCCCCTGATTTATCCTCAGCAGCCCAGGGAAGAGACGGATCAGCCACGCCGCCATCTCCACACTCCCAAACCAGGAGCCAAGCGGACTTCCCCCCCTCACCCATTCAAATGCAGAGAAGCAGCTTGCTGGAGCCCTGCTCCCCTCACCAGGATCTCACGCACGCCCAGCTGAGCGTGTGTGCATGTGTATGGCACAGACATTTTCCCCTCGCAAGGTCTCTGTTCAGGCCGGCATTCCTCCAGCCTTTGGTTTTACATAAAACAAACACTCCCGGCAAGCTCCCCAGCTAAGCCAGGCAACCGTGCTGCTGATTTAGGCCATCTGGGGACTGTCCCTCCCTTGTATTTAGACTTTGGGGCCAAGTTCAGCATTTGTGAGATACTTTGCAAGCCTCGGCGAAGGGGCCACGAGGAGGTTGGAGCATTACTGGCACACCACGGCAACCTCTCCGGCCAGCAGCTCTCCATCACCGTCACAGCCTCCAAACAAGCCGCTGCATCCCCCCTCGACGCTCCTGCCCACAAAGCCTTTTCATAGCAGCCAAAATCTCCCTGTCCCTTGACACTTTGCTCCCAGCCCACCCTGAGAGGTGACGGCAGCATGGCAGGACGCTGCTGCCCGCACAGCCCGGCTGCCGGCCCCGTCCTGCCCGGGGGGGGGAGCGGGACACAGAGCCCTTTTCTCCTCCTCTCACTCAGGGAGAGGAGAGCGGATCCTGTGACATTCCCACTGCCGGTGCTTTCACAAAGGAAACCAGGCCAGGGCGGCTTCGCTGCTGCCTCTCCAGCTACCTAACAGGGAAAGCTGCTCTGTAACCCGAGAGATTTTGTAGGCAGGCAGGCTGGCAGGCAGCATTGCTGTCCTGGGGCAGCGAGCCCAGAGCACGGCCAAGTCCCAGTAGGACTTTGGGGAAAGGGGAGGGAACAGGACCTGCAAGCATGTGTCAAGGACAAGAGGGATAAAGTGAACCAACAGACCATGCACTGCTTCCCACCTGCCCTCTCAGCCCTTTGGGACCACAAACTCCAAGGAGCAAGAGCCTCAGGTCCCTGGGGACGTGATTTCCCCTGTGAATGGTCATCTGCTTGCAGGGCAGCACGGTCCTGCAGCCATCGTGGAGGGTGGGCAGCCCTGCCCAGGTGCAGGGCAGGCAGTGGGGACTGCATGCCCTGATGGTGCAGGCTTCCCGCAAGACCCCCTCACCCTCTCCATCTCATCCCTCTCAGTCACCCATGGGGATTGGAGGGCACCAGTGGCTTAAAGAAAGAAGCCAGTGCACGGGTGCACACGGGGGAAACACTGAGTCCAGCTGCGCTCCCACGCACCCTGACCCCAGCTCATCCTGCTCGTGGGCTGGAAGAGCCAAACCCACAGAGGGGGAAAGCATCCCAGCCGGCCTGGCTGGCTCCAAACGAGCCTCCCCAGCTTCGCTGTGCAGAACACCTCAGGCAGCACCCTCCAGCCCAGAGATCAGAGGATGCTCTCCCCACCCTGCCGGATGCTGGGGCAGGGGCTGTGCTGGACCGGTCGGGTCCCCCCAGTGCTGCCCAGGGCCAGGGAGGTCCTGCACAGAGGGCAGGGAGGACATGCCGGCTGCTCAGCCCCACTTTCTGGTGTGCTGCCCCCCGGGATGCAGCTCAGGCAGCCCTTTGATGTTGCTGCCTCGCAGACAGTTGCCGGAGACAGGGCATGGATCACACCCTGCCACCGCCAGCCCCAGGAGGGGACCAGGCTGCTGTCACACCCTCACATCGGGCTCCCCAGCAAGTCTTCCCAGGGCCTGGGGGCAGACGGTCCTGTTAGTGCGGGCAGCCCAGGCGCCCCGGTGACCGCCTCCTCCCAGGCACAGGCAACAGGTCTGGTCCTGTCCCTTGCACCAGGACCCTGCTGCAGTTCAGCTGTGGGATGCGTGGAGCAGCCCCAGCAGCGTCTCTGGAAGCGGAAAGGCAGCCGGCAGCGACTGTCAGAGCCGGGGCCAGCGAGACGGCTCGCCGGGGCGGGAGGTGAAGCTCAGCTCTCGCCAGGGCTATCAGCACGCCGATCAGAGCCAAGCCAGGGAACTCGCCGCCCCAGCGCCGGCACGCTGGTGCCAAAAGCAGAGCAGTGCTCCCCAAGGGACAGCCGACGACCAGGAGCTAGCCAGACTTCAGCAAGGAACTATTGGCAGGACATGCCAGAACACGCACAGGACCATAAATCCTCCTGCTACGGGGCCACGAACCATCCCACGGCTCTCTAGGGCAAGGAGGGGACATTTCCGGGGGGAAAGGTTATCTACTCGCTGGCCCTGGCTCTGTCTCTCTCAACAACAGGGTCTGGCTGGGGTCCGACAGGATACCAGGGCTAAACAGACCTCCCGACCTCTACTGGGCTCCAAATTCCTGCGGTTTCGCTGGGGTGGACGGGAAGTAAACAGGCAGGCTTCCCACAGCTTGGCCACGGCACCCTACCTGCTGGTGGGGCCTGGTACCCCACAGCCAGCCAGCTCGGGGGGCCTGTGACCGCGGGGGCTGTCTGCACTCACGACAAAACTCGGGGAACAAAGGGAGAGACCGCCACGGTCAGCACAATGCTGCCAGCAACGGGGCTGCCTGCGGGCAGCGGCGTGTGGCTGCCTGTTGGGGCCGCGGAGGGAGCCCCAGCACCGGGTCAGCCCGTTGCATGGAGTCGAGCAGTTGGCGCCGGCAATGGGGATTCAGGCCAGCCTTGCTCTTCCCCCCCAACAAGGGCCCAAACCCACTGAACCTCCTCAGTGCTAAACCTCAGCTGGATTCACTCCACGATCTCCGAGGGAGCTCTGTCCAAAACAGCCTTGTTTACTGTGTGCCGAGCAAGGGAGAAAGCCCCATCCCAGGGTGCGGAGATCTGCGCTCCCTCCCCTGCCTCACTCCGTGCCTCAGTTTCTCCCCCAGACTGCTAATGATCGCAGCTCCCTTTAGAACAGTTTCCCTGATCTATAAATTTGGCACTCGGAAACATCTATACTTAACGCCGCTACTGCTGGGGTCAAACCAGGGCGGCACAGGCTGCGTCCAGCTCCCCACCAGTGGTCGCTGCCCACCAGCCCCCGGCTCTCTGGGCACTGGTCCTGCACCGGAGCGGGTTTGGGAGCCAGCCCCACACCCAGGTTTGCAGGGCCACCAGGTCCCGCTCTCCTGAGCGCCCATGGGAGCCGGCCCGTGCTCCCGAGGGATGGCGAGCAGCGCGGCAGGGCAGCCTGGGAAGCCCTGAGCCCTGTCCCAGGCTGCAGGAGGATGAGCTGGAGGGGAGATTTCGGGCGGCTCTGACTCAGCACCCGCCTGCGCCCAGCCCCGGTCAGCCCAGGGGTGCTGCTGGACCCGCTCCAGCACGGGGAGGATCAGCCTTTCCGAGAAGGGCCGCGGGCAGCCACCGCCCCGGCCGCGGCCACCGCCGGCTCCGGGCACCGCCAACCCCACCGTCGGGCTTCGACGGAGCGCGGGGGGCTAGGGGGGACCCACGGAAGAGTGGCCACCGGTGGCCACCGGCGGGGCGGGGTGAGCCGGGCCGGTGCCTCACGCTGGGCAAACACGGCTCCGCATCCTGTTAACCCCCTCGGCCACCCGCGCCGCGGACCGGCCCCATGCCCCGGTGGGTGTGGGGGGGTGTGGGGGGTCACCTCCGCCCCCGGCCCGCTACCGGAGCGGGGCTCGGGGCCGCCCCGGGGACCCCGCCCGCCGCCGGACAATAGCCGAGCCGGGGCCCGGCCGCCCCCACCCCCGCCGCGCCCAGCCGAACCGAGCCGTGCCGGGCTGAACCGAGCCTCGGCGTGCCCCGGACCGCCCCCCCCGTACCTGCGCGCCCGGGCCCCGCCGGCGGCCCATGGCCGTGCCGAGCCGCGCCGAGCCGAGCCGAGCCGGAGCGAAACCGCGCCCCCCGCCACCGCCGCGGCGGGCATGATGTCATCGCCCCGCCCGGGCCAATGGCGCGGCGCCACGTCACGGGGCAGCCCCACACCCTCCATTCAAACCCGAGTGGGGCGGGGGGCGCGGGGGGCATGGTGGGGGGCAGCCCTTGTCCCAGACACGGCCCCACCCCTCCCGTGGGGTCCCGAGTGGGGTCCCGGGCCCCGCCATGGGGCGAGGTGCAGCGATCGGCGGAGGTGAGGGGTCCCAGATCCCTTCCCTCGGGGGGGAGGAAGTCACGAGTGGGTTTCCCGGGGCGGAGCAGGGGGTTGGCTGCACCCCTGGCAGTCCGGCCGAGGGTTGGAAAGGTGCGGGGTGACCGGCTCTAGTTAATTAAGGGGGTTTAAGAGCTGAACCGAACTGCTGGGAGGAGGTGGGTTCGGCCCCCAGGGAACATCAGTGTCCCTGTTCCACTCGTGACCGTGACACCCATGAGGCTGCAGCACTCACACTTGCCCTCTGCCCTCCCCCAGCTCTCTGCACCCGGCCAGCCCTGCTGCTCCGTCGCCCTCGGGGGGCTGCAGGACCCCTCCAGGCCGTGGGGCTGTTGGGTGGTCCATGGCCAGGAGGTGATGATGGGTCACCCCGGCCCCCCGGAGCTGGCAATGAGCTGAAAGGGAGAGTGCAGGGCTGAACAGCCACTCTCGGGGATTAAGGCGAGACCTTTGTGGGAGAAAAGGGGCGGGAGAGACGAGATTATCCTGAATCTGCCTAATGCTGCGTTTCTTGCATATTCTGGAGCGTCTGGTGCCTCTTCAGAGGGATCCAGGCTGGGGTGTGGGGAGATGGCGAGTAGGGTCCCAGGATGGCCCGGATGTGCGACCCTGGAGGTTCGGGTGCTGCCGCATGACGCTGCGGGGGGCCAAAGATTTCTCATGTCACTGGTGCGAGGAGCTCCATTCCCCGGGCTCAGCAGCAGCAACCCGGGGTCCGGGGCTGTGGTTGGAGCCGGGCTGGGCAGCACCAGGCGCTTTGACAGCTTATCCAGCGCAGACACTTCCCCCCGTGGGAAGGGCAGGAGGCTGCTCGCAGCGTAACCATGAGCTGTCACTCCTGTGGACAGCGGAGGCGAGCGCGATACTGCGGAAACGCCGGGGTTGGCACAGTGGAGAGGCTCTGCCGGACTGACCACCATGGCCAAACCACCCAGGAGGGCACGGCCTTTGCCCGCAGCCCGGGTGTCCAGCAGAACCCTGCCTCTGCTGGTGCCTGCAGTCTGCTTCCCAGGCCATGCTGCTTCCTTGGCTCACACCAGTGTCATTTTCATAGCCAGTTTGTTTGGCAAATTTTATTTTCCTTGCTTTTCATATGGGGAAACTGAGGCAGGAGGCAAATCTCTGTGCCCAGAGTTGAGCAGGGGTCTCCTGGGGGCCACCGCAGGATGCAGCGATGGTTTGTTGGTGGGTGAGGAAGAGGAGGAAAGTTTGCCAGAGCCCCCGCCGGCAGCACTACACACTTGCATGGAGTCAGTGTGTGTTATTCAAAGGCCGGCATGGCACCGGTGAGGTGCCTCTCGCCTCACCTGACGCTGTCACGGGAGCACGGTGCTGGCTGAGACAGCTCAGTCAGGAGGCATTAAAATCATCCGGCTGGTGGGAGCTGCAGGGGAAGGCTCCCGTAGGCTGGCCTAACTCCGTCTGGGAAGAGCAGGCACCCACTCAACTTGAAAAACTGCCTGGGAGAGACAGGCCCCCTCCCCTCTCCTCCACAGCAGCTTGAGCCACGCAGAGCCCCGGGCTGGATCTGGCCCTGGGGTGATGGCAACAAGGTCGGGGTGCTGGGAGGCTCAGGAGCACAGAGCGGGTGGCTGCATCGCTCCCACCCTTCCTGAACCCATCGCTGGTTCCTTTTACTGCTTCTCAGCAGCTTTTGAAAGCAGAGAAGAAAAAAGAAAAGGATTGAAAAGCACTTTGAAAAGCAGGGCAGGGAGAAGTGCCCGAGTTTCCCGGCAGCCCAGTCCCCTCCTCCTGCTGCCAGCGCCTGCCAGCTTTGCCTGCCAACGCTGCCTTGGCTGCGCAGGAGATGCTGCCGTGGGAGCTGGGTGCTTTCCCCGAGCACTGCAGCAGGGCACCCCAGGGTGCCAGGAATGGGACTCACAGTCCCCCCACACCCCTCCAGCCCCAAAGCCCAGCACCAACCACTGCCAAAAACCTCCACAACAGCCCCCGCCAACCCCACGGACACCAGCTTGCACCCACAGATGTGGGGTTTCACCCCTTCCCCGTGCAGTCTGCCATGGGGTGAGTGGTTATCTGGCTAACCAGCACGCCCTGGCAGGATGGCACTGCCCGCTCACCGCTGGCACCCGTGGGTGCATGGGTGAGTGCCACGACAAGCTGTGTGCAGGTCGGAGCCTGCTGTGGGAAGGCTCCCCGTGCAGCCACCCGCCTTGCCCACCTGACATGCTCCCCTGGCTGGCACTGCTGGGGAACAGGCTCGCACAGCCTGCTGCCTGCCCGGGAACCCATCGCCTGCCTGCCATGCAGCTGTCCCAGCGTCCCCTGGGGAATCCCACTTGGACCGTGGCTGCTGCATGGAAACGCCCTGCCCTGGCACAGCTTCGGCACAGGGACCCCTTCAGCCAGGGTGCCACAGCATGCATGCACTGGGCACCCACCCCTGTGGGAGAGGGTGCACAAACCTGGGCCCGTCCTCTCCGCCGCTCTCCTCTCCCCGCCGCCCCAGGAGGGCTCTGCTGCCGTCAGCTCTGCCTGTGCCACGAGCTTCACAGCCTGGCACGGTGCAGGAGGCAGCAGAGCCCGGGGCACGTGGGGCTCTGAGGATGCGCCGAGTCCCGTCTAGCCCTTGGCATGGCAGGAAGGGCTGTCCCTGTCTCTGCGGCCCAAGGCAAGGGAAAGGTGGGGACACTCAGCTCTGCCCCAGGAGCTGGCAGGGAATCGGAGAAATCTGGAGGAAAGGGAAAGCCCAGGCTGCAGGGCTGCTTCTCCTCCACTGCACAACGAGCATTTCTCTTTGCTCTGATTACTCCTTGCTTGATCTAATCTCAAACTGGAAAATAAACTGTTGCTACCTGACTCCTCCAACAGACACATTGCTTCAACTAAAATAAAGAAATAAAAATAAATCACAGAATTCAGCCCAGCTTTACCGGTCACAAATCCCATTTCTGGCACATAAATAGCTCCCTATCACATCTGGGGCAGCGAGCAGGTACGGCTCCAGCGCTGCCCCATCTGCACGGTGAGGCCTGAGGGTGCAGCTCCTCCCCTCTGCCCTGCTTTGGCTCACCAGCCCTGATAAGCGAGCAGTGCTCTGCCCTTGGGAGAACCACAGGCCAGTGCTGAGCAGCAGTTGGGAGGTACGTCAAGGCCAATTCAGTCCCCAGGGACTGATTGCTGCTGACAGCTCACCCTGCCCGTCCGCTGCACAGAGCAGCCTGGAGAGCCGGCAGCGCAGGCAGCAGCGGGGCTGGGCACGGGCAGCCCAGACCTGCCTGGAGGGACCGGGATGGCAGGAGGGGCTTTTGGAAAGAGCAGGTTGTGGCAGCAGCATGGTGAAAGCTGATGTGGGAGAGAGACAGCTATGCTCGGCAGGGAGCACAGATCTTTCACCGTGAGCCCAGCCAGTCTGGTTGCATCTGTGCCATGGGTAAACTGAGGCAGCACAGGTGAGTGAGAGCTCCAGCTAGTGCCACTGGCACTCAGCCCATCTCTGCTATGCCCATACCAGGCTTTGTGCCCTGTGCAGCTCCCAGCCCATCCTGAGGAGATTCCCCAGGGAGCACAGGGCAAACCTGCTGCTGTGGTGGGATGTTTGATCCACCGCTTCCTTGGGTGCTGCATCCGTCAGCTGTGGAAACCACGAGTAAAAGGGCTCGCTTTGGCTTTGCCACCGCTGCCACAGGGCTCCAGGCGCTCCAGCCACATCTGCATGGGTGGCTTCACCTCCCAAAACAGCACCAGCTCCAAACCTGCCACAGACGTTGCTTCACCCTCTGGCTTCATCTCTTTGGGGCCAGGGACGAGCCAGGCCATGGTGTGCGAGCAGGTCCTGGGCTCTGCTCTGCCTCAGCTGCCGGGGCTGCAGCACACCACCATGCCGGGGTGCACGCCCAGACCCCATGCAGGTGCCTCCCAGGGCCCGCGTCCTGCTGTCCTCGCAATGGGGTCCACGTCCAGGGGCTGCATTGGTGCTTGCTGCGTTGTTGCTGCTCCCAAGGGCTGGCATGTGCCCTGCGCGGGAGGGGAGCATCCCCCGCATGGAGAGCGTCCTTTGCACAGGGAGCATCCCTTGCACGAGAAACATCCCTCACATGAGGAGCTCGCCTGTGTCGCTCAACTCCCCAGACCTGCTCTGCCCCATGCCTCTGGCAGCTCAGTGTCCCAGCCCTGGTGGGAGGAAGGTCTCTCTTGCACAAGCCGGGACACCTGGGGCTGGAGCCGGGCTGCAAACGAGGCGAAGGGTTTGTCTGGTCAAACACAAACCCCTGCCCTCTGCCCCCATGAAAATGTCTCCACCTGAGTGGGGCATCAGGGCTCCCTTCACTGCCCAGGGAGTGACGGGCACCCCTGGGTGCTGTGCTCCCTTCAGTGCCAGCTCTGAAGTAGGTCAGATGAGTCACCTGCCAGAAATGCCCTCTGCTCCCTGCCAGCTCCGGCTCCAGGGCCATAGCGATGTGCTGAGGCAGGGACGGCGCTTCTGCCGGTGGCTGGGACTCAGGAGCAATGCCACCGCAGTGTCCGCAGCCCAGGGGACGGGTGAAGCGGGGGAGCTGGCACTGGGTCACGCACCCCCAGCTCCAAGCAGTCCCCAAATGCAGCACCTGAAAAATGCTCACTCTGGCAGCCCCAGGCTCTTGCCCATGCCGGGGTGAGGGTCCAAGTATGTGCCTGCAGGGGGCTCTAAGCCAGGTCCTGTGGTGGGGGGCTGTGCAGACCTCACAGCCCCCAGTCCTGGTCAGCCCCCTGTGAGGGAACAGCCCCCAGCCAAGGAAGTGGGTGCCGGTGTTTTGCTGGTGCTGTCGGCAGGCTGAGCCTTCCCCAGCCCTCGGCTCCAGACCCATGCTGTTTGCTGCCAGTGGGTTGATGGGTGATAAAACAAGCACGTCACCCAAATTTTTCTGCCAGGCCTGAAGGGCAGAGCAGGCAGGAAGGGCAGCTGCAAGCCACCCCAGGAGAAACCCCTGGTGGTGGTAATGCCACAAGCGCCCAGTGGCAGTGGGGTCACCTCCCTCCTCCCCTATCCCATCACTGGGTCCCCTTTCCCTCCAACCACAGACGCCACTGCTCTGGGATGGGAACACAGGGATACAGCCATCACAGCTCTCTGTACTGTTCTGGGCCCTATCCTGGCACCATAGCCTCTGGCACCCTCAGCCCATCTCCTTCCCCAGTGCCATAGGGCAGACACAAACCCAGCTGCGGCAACAGGACAGACGGACACATCCTGCCAGCCCCTTCTCTGCCGCAACAGGGTGACAGAGAGGCAAGACAGGCTGATCCTCAGGCTGTTTATTGGCATCTCCCTCAGCTCAGCCCCGGTGCCGTGGCCCCACTGGGCTGGTGCCTGGCTCACCGGTAGGCACTGCGGGGGTTTTGCTATGCAGAGACCACCAAAACGGCCTCAGAGTCCCCCCAGGCATTGCTGCTCCCGTGCGCCCCTTGTGCGCCCAGATCTCTGCACAAAACCCCATTTAAAAAAAAAAACAAACCAAAACCCACCAGAAATGCACACAGGTAGCTACAGTCACCGTATCACCTGGGCTGAGCCCTTGCCAGAGCCCCTCTGTGGCCCCAGGGTGCAAAATCAGGGGGGTCACTGCATGCACCCCAGCAGGGTGCTCCTGGGGTTTAAGTCCTGGATTCTCCTGGGTGGGGGGGCAAATGGGGGGAGGAACTGATTGCCCCCTGGGGTCCTGGCACAGTAGCTACCCCCTTCCCCAGGGTTTGGTGGGGTCCAGGTTTGGGATTTCATGTCCAGAAGGTTTAAATCAGCAGAGCCCCTCTTCCCTCACAGTCAGCAGTCTCTCTGTCACCACTTGTCCCCATGTCCCAGGAGATCCACAAGCAGAGGCTGGTGGAGGGGCTAGGGTTTGGCATGGCAAAAGCCCCTGCACCCAGCCCAACAGCACCCATGGGACCCCGGCGAGGCTGGCAGCAGCCTGGGGAGAGCCACAGCAGGTGCCAAGAGCAAAGTCCGGTGCGATCCTGCTGGCACTCTGAGCCCTCCTGCCCCACCTCAGCCAAGGAGTCAGTAATGCAGAAAGCTTTGGCCAAAAAGAGGAGCTAGGTTTTGCTCCTCAGTCCCAGGGAAGGCGCTTGGAGTTCTGCTCCGGCACTGCCGAGAAAGTGAAACATCCATCGTGGTGCTGAGCCTGAGGCCGCTGCCCTCTATGGCACTGCTGCCATCCCTGGGGCCCTTCGGCCTCTCCGCTTCTTCTTCCTCTTCTTCCCCTTGCTGCTTTTTTTTTTTCTCCTTAATTTCTTGGGGCTTTTCTTTTTTTTCTTTTTTTTTATAATTTTTTTCCTGTTTGTTTTTGCTTCTGTTTAAATATCAAACGAAAGAAGAAAATCCAGCAATAGGGGCTCTGGAGCCAGGGGCCAGGCTGCTGGGTGGGCGGTAGAGGGTACCAGGCTGGCTGGGGGGGTTGCCGGTGGTCTGGGGGGTGGGAGTCCTGCTGGCTTTGGGGCGGAAGAGGCTGCCCTGCTGCGTGGAGGTGCTGTTGGAGAGGGGTGCGTGGTCGGGCTCCCCCGAGTCGCTCTCGGTGTAGCTATACGCCTGCGCCCGTGAGATGCCTTTCTGCTGCCGCCGCCAGGAGTTGTAGTAGGTGGGGTCGCTGATGTAGTGGTTGACAAAGGAGTGGGCTTTCTGGTGGCCGGGGTCCACCTCGTACTCGCTGTCGCTGCCCTAAAGAACAGGATGGGGGGGTGAGCATGCGGTGGGGAGCACCACCCCCAAGCCCCAAAAGTAGGGTGAGCTTTCCCAGTGGTGTTCTGGGGATGCTGGCAAGCACCTCCCAAAAGACTTCAGGGTCTGGGATGGCTGCCACACTGCTGGGGTGGTTCTGCCTCTTGCTAGAGCAAAATAAAACCTCATACAAAAAGGTTGCAGGGTCCTGGGGCCCTGCTGGGGGCGCCCCCGAGGCTGTGATGCCCCCAGGCTGGTGGGGAGGGTGTTTCTGGGAGGCGGGGGCTGGCGGCCCTGCCTCCCCACTGGTGGTAATTGAATTCAGCTTCCCCTCACCGTGCACAAAGGGCCCATTGAGGGCGCTGGGGAAGCTGCTCTGCGCCAGCACCAGCTCCCGCCGCTCTTCACAGCTCCTCAAAAGCCACTTGAGCCCCGCTCAGGCAAGAGGGAGCGGACGGCATCCACCGTGTGAAGGCAAAAGAAACAGCCGGTCCAGGCAGCGGTAGGGGGGCCCCCTGGTCCTGCTCCTGCTTGGTGACGGCCATGGGGACCCCCAGGACCTCCCCCCAGGCTTCAGGCTAGTCTTTCCAGATGCTGCCCAGCATCCATCCCGGGGGGATTGCTCCTGTAGCCTCCCCAGGGGCTGCCTGCCCAGGGAGCTGCCTGTGACCACGATCCTGCCCGGCCACAGCTGCCCGTTTCTTCGGGAGGAGACAAAGGTGCCATTTTGCAGGGTTGGCAGAGCCACGGCCGTTGCCACCAGTGACCGGGCAGCGGGACAGTACCCGACCCCACTGCCTTCCCATGCCCTGTCCCCGGCAGCCCTGGGGGTCCCCTGCGGTGCCACATCCCCAGCCCATGCGTTGGGGGCTGTGCCAGCTTCGTGCTGGCTCCGTGCTGCAAAGCCACAGGGGGTGCCGTTGCCTAAAACGGCAGGATGGGGCAGGGGAGCGGGACCAGCACTGCTTTTCCCAAAGGTGCACCAGGACCTGCATCTTGGTGGGTAGGAACTGGGGCTGATGCCCAGGGAGGGCTCCCAGCACCACCCATCCTGCCCTTGCATCCCCCTGCCCTGGGTCCCCATCCCTGCGGGCAGCCCTGGGCGGTCACCTGAGAGTCGGAGACCTCGGAGGGCTTCTCTGTCAGGCTGCTGCTCTCGGCAGGGATCAGGTCGTTGTACTTGGTCACATCCTCGTCCGAGTAGTGGAGACTGCCAGGGCTGGGCCGCGGTGGGGACCTCGGGGAGAGGCAGGTGCTCAGCACGGGTCCCCCCTCAGGGCAGTGCCACGCAGGGATGATCCCAGCCATCGCCCAGGGCAGGCTCAGGGACCATCCCTAAGCCATGCTGAGCGCCTCCCAGGGACCCTGCCCATGGTCCATGGGCTCTCAGGGATTCCCAGCTTTTCAGGCTGTTCAGCATCCTGGCATGTCAGGGCTGGTGGCGGGGAGGCAGAGGCTGCAGCTCATAGCAGGGGGGACATCGGGCAGAACAGGGTCACCCCCCTGAGGTGCCAGCTCTCCCCAGCTCTGTGCCCATCCCACAGCAAGTGCATGATGGAGGGGTGGGCACAATATCTGAAAAACTCCCCCCTGCCTTGGGTGGCAGCTGCGGTGAGGCATCCCTACCGGGTGTAGATGCCATTCTTCCGGCAGAAAGAGTTCTTGACAGAGAGGCGCCGGTTGTTGAGCTCCAGAGCAGGGAAGCTGCCCTCATCCAGACTCACCATCTCGCCGTGGCTCAGGGCAGTTGCCTTGGAGCCATTCCCTGCAGGGTGAGATGCTCAGCCTCCTCCAGACCCTCCCCAGGCAGCACAGCGGCGGCGGGGGGGCCTGGACCCCGCATGGGAGGTCTGGGGAATGGCTCGGGGAGGGTTGTGCCGGCTCCAGCGCTGGAGAGACCAAAGTCTGGGGATGCCCCATGAGGTGCCAGTCCCAGCGCTGCAGCCATGCATCAGGCCCATGCCCAGCACCGCTGGCCATGCCGAGCCTGCCCGCCTTGGCTCACACCCTGACCTGCCCCATCGCCTCTGGCTTTTGGCTCAGCAACTCTGTTTGCTTAACGCGAAGGTCTGGATTTTCCCCACAATTTGAGCCCTTGATACAGCTAAGAAAACAGAGCTGTGTTTGACTAATCCCGATGACCTCTGCTGAGCCCCCGGGCTGCCCTGCCTCTGCAGCTGACAGCAGGACAAGTCGCTGATTTAATCTTTAGCTCCTGGCGCTCTCTGGAAAGCCCACAGCACCTTTACCAGATGACCCAGATTTCTGGGGTCTGGGAGAGCGGGTCCAGTCCAGAGCCACTGGGTCTCTGGAGGAGCCATGCCCTGAGGCAGGCAGGGTGGCAGGCTCCCACCACCCTGCTCAGACCCCAAAGGCAGGCAGGGAGGCCCCAGAGAAGCTCCTATGGGGTCAAGGCTCTGCACCCCCCCGCTGGCACCCCAGAGGGTCCCATCACCACCCACCACACCCCTGACACTCACCTGAGTCTGACTTCTTAGCATACTTCTTGCTCTGCCCGCGGATGATGAGCACAAAGACGAGCAGGAGGATGAAGATGAGCCCTACCAGGGCGATGACCACCAGGAACCACCACTCCTCGTAGAATGGGTTGGTTTTCTGGGCTGGGGCACAGCAGGGAAGATCAGGAGGGGGGATGGGTATGATGGGGCAAACCAGTATGCATGGGGAGACCCTGTTTCAGGGCATGAGATCACCTTGGGGAACTTTGTGAGACCTGGATCCACGTGAGGGAGTGGGTTAAAGCGGGCTAACAGGAGGTTTTGCAAGGGGAGTGCTGGCAGACACTGCTGGCAGGGGGATTTGGGGCTCTGTGGGAGCCAGGAAGGGTCAAGGATATGGGTTTCAGCATTGGCCATGGGAACAAAGCAATGTTGGGACTTCCTCCAGCACAGGGGTGACAACATCCCCCCAGGGACACCCGCATGCTGCCCCTACTGGCTACCTGACACAGAGGGGGAGGGCGTGCTGGGGGTCCCATAGCCATAGTCGTTCACAGCGATGACACGGAAGTCATAGCTGACCCCCTGCTTGAGGATGTCCATGCTGAAGGTGTAGGAGGTCACCTCCTTGGGGATGTCTTTGATGAGGATGTCCCAGAGACCCTCGTCTGGAAAAGAGAAGGGGCCTGGGAGGTGGGGACCAGCTCTGGGGGGGTCCCCAGGATGAGAGGCTGATCTCCCTCCATCCGGGAGCATGTACCCTCTGCTGTCTGCCCGGTCCTCCCAGCCCCGGCAGGCCCTGACCTTGCTCCCTGCAGCATCATTAAAAAGCTGTAGTGATGCACACACCTAATCAATCATCTGCCCCAGCCAAGGACAAGGCAGCTCCCGGGGATGTGCTACTACCACAGCCGCCGAGCACCCCAGCAGCCCCATGGGCTCACAGGAGTGAGAGGTTTCCCTCCTGGATGCTGGCCCACCATGTGGGGAGTGGTACCGACCCCCACTAGTGACTGTTGTCTAAGCTGTGCTCTCTGTGGCAGGGAGAAATCATTAACTCGGGGCTGCAGGAGAGAGCGTGGCCATGCCTCCTGGTTCCCTGCTGTGGGGATGGTGAGTCCTGGCTGCCAGCCCTGCCTGCACAGGAGCAGGGCTCTCCCATTTTGGGATAGCCTTGGTACACCTCAAACCCCCTTTCCTGGCTGGGGGAACGTCAGGACCTCCACACCCATGAACGCAGCAGCATCGATGGGTGCTGCTCCGTGGCTCACCAGCCCCTTTCCATCAGCCCTAGTCAGCACCCACTCGGCAGCGTGGTCCTCATGGACCAGCACGTGGCCGACACCCCAGACACCCACGTCCTAACCCCCAACCCGGCCGATCAGGTGGCCTGGGAGCAGTCAGCACTCTCTGCCTCAGTTTCCCTTTCTCCTGAACCCAAGGTACCACCAGGAACAAGGTAGGGATGGAAAGCAGAGAGGAGCTGCAGTACCTGAAGGGCGGGCTTCAATGACGTATCTGGTGATGGGCCCTTGGCCGGGGTCCCCACTTGACCAGTGGATGGTGATAGCCAAGCCATAGCGGGAGATGAAGGGCTCGCCGGGAGGCCCAGGGGCACCTGAAAACCCAGAGCAGAGCTGGCGGCACAGGGGTACAAACTGGCATGTGGCCATGCCAGCCCCGGTGGTACCGGGGGAACCGTCCCCGCCACATCTCCTCCCTCACCCCTGCACGGCATCCCCATTGTCCCCCCCTACCTTCTCCAGGCCCCGTAGTGATGTTTGCCTCAACGTCCGGCCCATAGGCAAAGGTTTTGGCCCGGATCCGGAACCGGTACGTCACACCCTCGGCCAGGTCCTTCACCTTCATCCACAGCGGGCTGTTCCCCTTCACGTCCACTGTCACAATCTTACTGACACCTGTGGGGACGGAGGCTGAGCCAGGTCTTCCCTGGAGACCTCCCAGCTCCCCCCAGTGCCCCCAGCCTCCCCCCAGTGCCCTTGCCATGCCCTCACCATCCACGGGCATGCAGGGCTCATAGACCAGCCTGTAGCCATCGAGGATGCCATTGGGCTGTGGTGGTGGCTCCCAGGACACGTTCACCGATGTGGTGGTCAGCTCACTGAACCGGATGGAGCCAGGGGCGCTGGGGGCTGCGAGGGAGCAGGGTGATCAGGGCCAGCTCAGTGCTCCCAGGGGACACCCCCAGCACCAAGCCAGCCCCCCTCCTTGCCTCCACCCTAACATGGTGGGGGCAGTCATCATCACCATCTCACACCATCTTGGTGCCACCCCGCTGTGCCACTACCCCCACTGCAGCAAAGACCCTGTCAGGCCACCGCGCATGGCTAGGGGAATGAGTCTCCTTGTCTCTTCTCCTGAGACCTTCATTATTCTCAAGTCTCAGGCAAGACATGCATTTCCCTGTGCCCCCAACCTACAAACATTCTGGGGTGAGGTCGGGATTGCAGGAGCAGGAGCCGGGGTGCAGCAGGGATTAAGGGGCATCAGCAGGACATCACCAGAGCTGGACCCATGGAGACACCTCCCCACAGAGCCCAGGGGCAGGAGGGCGCTGGTACAACCCAAAGGGCTGCAGGGAGCCATGCCACGGGCCCCACCTGCCTGCTGTGTCCGCCCCTGCACGGGGGTGCTGCGGGGTCCATCTCCTGCAGCATTGAAGGCAGCAACGCTGACCCAGTATGAGGTGTACCCCGTCAGGTTCTTCAGCTTCACGCCGTTCTCGGGCAGGAAGAGTGTCTTCACCCGCGCACTCTCGTTCTGGCGCTGTGCCTCCCAGAAATGGATCTGCAGGAGGAGGAGGCGCAGGTGATGCATGGATCGGGCCTGTCTCACCCCCTTTGCTGTGCCCAAACACCCCACGCAGCCCTGCCTGGGCTCCTAAGCCCCTGCCTCAGAGTGGCTGGGGGCTGAGAGCATGCCAGAGGGAAGGGAATGGCCTCTTCTCCAGAACGGCTCCAGGCTGTGCCGGGCATCAGACATGACCCCCGCTTGCAGCCACCGGCACCGCTGTGCTGCGGATCAAACGTGCCGAGATGACCTTTGAGCTGTGGCTAAACCTTACAAGACAGGGATGAGCAAAAGGAACCACAATGGATGTGGCCCAGGAGGTGCCCGGAGCACGGGGCTGGGCATCCCGGCCGCATCCCAGGGCCGACGGCGCCACCTGCCGCCCCGCGGCCGCTCGGCACCGGGATGGGACACCCGGCATCTCCCCGGGGCACCCGGCACCTCCCCAGAATCCCTTCCCCAACGGCACGCATACCATCTCCCAGGGCATGCAGCATCTCCCCAGATCCAACAGCACACACAGCATCTCCCAGGGGAGCTCAGCCCCCCACGACACCCAGCATCTCCCCAGGGCACCCTGTGCCCCCTCAGGAACCCAGCACCTTCCCAGGGCACCCAGTGTCCCTGAGCCCCAGCTCGGTGCCGGCTCCCAGGTGACGAGGTGCGGTACCTTGTAGCCCTGGATGTCCCCGTTCTGGCTCTCAGCGGGTGGCGGTTCCCAGGTGACATCCAGCTGGGTGGCCGTGGCCGCCTGCACTGCCACGTTCTGTGGCGCGCCGGTGGGCACTGTGCCGAAGGAGGGGACAGTGTCACAGACCAGCTGAGACCAGGGTGGGGGAAAGCCCCCCTCGATGCAGGGGGATGCACTGCCTTGTCTCGGCACATCAGAGGTGTGCAGGCGGGATGGGGGGCCGTGGGGCTGCTGCACTTGTAGGAGCGTAAGGCACCAGGGCAGTCGAGCCCCCTCCCCGCAGCTCCCCTCGTGAGGCAGGGCCCTGCCAGCGGACTCACCCGCTTCGCCCACGAAGACCTCCTGGGGAGGGCTGGGGGGGCCCTCACCCACGGCGTTGTACACACTCATGCGGATCTCATAGCGCCGGTGCTTGCTCAGGTCTGCGGGGGGAACAGGAAGGCCAGGTGAGGGGGGCCCTCCCTCCAGCCAGTGGTGTGGGGGTCCCATTACCCCTGGGGGAGCCAGAAGAGCCCCCTTTGCTGGGGGGCTCCCCAAGGAGCAACAGGAGGGGATAGGCAGAGATGGCCCCTGGGCCAGGGCATGCAAGCCAGCCCACTGCATAGGCAGGCAGATGGGAGGGACATGCAGGGGGGGTGGCAGTAGGAGGAACATGCATGGGGAGGCAAGGAGGGGCAGGGGGAGCGGTGACTTACT
The DNA here is from genome assembly GCF_963921805.1 of Phalacrocorax carbo. Classification (NCBI taxonomy): domain Eukaryota; kingdom Metazoa; phylum Chordata; class Aves; order Suliformes; family Phalacrocoracidae; genus Phalacrocorax; species Phalacrocorax carbo. The sequence continues at coordinate 8,312,019 of NC_087528.1, forward strand.
GTCCAGCTCATACTGGGTGAGGGAGACCTCGCTGAGGTTGTGCACGGCGTAGGCGGCTGGGCGGCACGGGGCAGGGAGAGCAGGCAGCCAGTTAGTCCTGCTCACGGCACAGGTGGGCTCCCACCTGTGAGCACCCACCCAGCACAGCTGCCCACCCCAGGGCAGGCCAGGGGTCCCCCACAAGGGCCCTGCCACCCCCAGGTGCCAATGGGGCTGTCCTCCAGCCCCTGAGCGGCACAGGCTGGGTCTGGGTACTGGGGTCTCCATGGGGCTCCGACTGCAGCTGAGAGCGGTGGATAGGGTGAGGTCCGGCCTTGGGCCCTGCCCTTGTCACCTGTGTCCCTGCTGCCCCCAGAGTGGATGTGACCCCATTCCCTTTGGGGTCTGAGGATGGCAGCACACCCAGACACACACAGCAGGACATCACACAGACACCCGTGTTAGATGCAGATACGTGGACACCTGCACTAGAGGGACATGGGGGCTGAGCACAGCAGGACCGAACCAGCGACATCGCAGACAAGTGCATTAGGGACCACAGACCTGGTGACACGAGGGGGCCGGTGACAGCTCCGTGGGGCACAACCTGACCCTGACAGCTCCAGGCTGGTACCCAGGAGGGGCTGTGGAGCGCAGAATGCTGTCCTGCCCTGACTTCCACCCGCCACCACTGGCCCACCCCTCCAGCCATGCACCCCCAGGCTCTGCAGGGCCACGAGCACTCACGGGTGAGCTCAGCCCACGTGGTGCCAGGGTTGCCAATGCCACGCAGGGTGAAGCCACGCAGGCTGTCGTACACCAGCTCGCGGTAGCGGAGGCGGAAACCCAGCAGGATCCCGTTGATCTTGTCCTCGGCTGGGGGCTGCATGGGGAGGGCAGTGAGGGGCTGCTCTGACCCAGGGCTCCCCAGCACCCCGAGATGGCTGTCCCCGGCACGCCTCAGTGCCACCTCCCAAGGTGAGGGAGTGGCTGGTCCCACAACAGCCCACAAGGCAGAGGGGACAGTACCTGCCAGCGGATCACCACTGATGTGGTAGTGTGTGGGGTGACGGAGAGGATGGTGGGGGCTTCCTCGGGTGCTGCAGACAAGAAGTGCGCAGTGAGGCTCTGGAGATGCCTTGGGCACAGGGGGATGCCCAGGCAGGGGGGGGGATGCCCTCTCCCTGCCCCAGGAGCCACAGCCTGCACTGACCCGCCTGCAGGGTGGTGAGCGACTCTGACTCCTCGCTGTACTCGCTGTCCCCGATGTCGTTCGTTGCCTTTACACGGAACTTGTAGGAGGTGAAGGGCTTCAGCCTGGATGGGAGCAGAGGAGGACAGGGACAGTGAGGCCAGGGGGTGACCCCGTGAGCCACCCCACAGGGCATGTCAGCTGGTGCTTCCCAACTCTGGTGTAAGCACTTCTCATCAGATGGGGAAACTGAGGCATGGGGCAACTGCCCAAAGCAAAGCCCATCATCTCCCCGGCTCCCCATCACCCCACAGCACTGCTCAGGGCCAGCCCGTGCCTCACCTGTCCACAACAAAGGCGGTGGCATTGCGGCTGATGGAGGCAGAATGCAGCACCCACTCGCCATCGGGCAGCTCGCGGGTCTGCACCGTGTAGTAGCGGACAGGGGAGAGCCCGTCGCTGCCCGGCTCCCAGGACAGCAGCACACTGCGGGCTCGCACCTCCTCCTGCTGCGCCAGTGGCTTCCCGGGGGGCTGCGGGCGGTCTGGAAAGGGCGAGGGGCTGGGAGCACTGCGGGCACACTGTGGGCACACACAGCCCCCCACCACAGGCTGGACCCCCTGTTACCTCTCTTCTCCGTGGTCACCACGAGGACTTCGGCCGCCTCGCCCCAGCCCTTGCGGGTCTGTGCCACGATGCAGAAGAGGTAGGTGGCCTCGGGCTGGAGGCCGGTGGCTGTGTATTGCCGGGCGCTGGGCTCCAGCACCTCCACGGCGGCCGCGTTGGCCATGGTGGTGTTGAGGCGGTGGGTGACCTGGTACGCTGCAGGGAAGGGAGCAGCATGGTGGAGCTGGCAGAGGGGACGCCATCCTGGGCCCCCTGTGCACAATTCCCTCCTCCATCCCTGCCCACGCATGGGGCCAGCAATGAGGGGTTTCTGTCTCCCTGCACAGGAGAGCTTGCACACAGCCAGGGACCCAGCACAGCCTGCTGAGCGGGGAATCCCCAGCCCTGGGGGCAATGGGCTCCGAGACGCTGGGGGAATCTCAGGGAGCTGGTCTCTGCCTCCCTATGCTGATCCCTGCTCCCACAGGACCTCTGCAGAGCATCCTGGCATGGCACAACCAGGATGGCTCCCCACCTACCCAGGATGATGCCGTTGGGTGCCTTGGGTGGCTGCCAGACAAGCCGCACTGAGGTGGTCCTCACTTCGGGGAAGAGGATCCCCACAGGGGGCCCAGGCACTGAACAGGGGAGAGATGGGGTTCACCGGGGGGTGAACAAGTGTGTGCAAAGTACCAGGCCCTGTGCAAGCAGGGCTTGATGCCATGCACCAGGAATGAAAGCCCTGGGTGTCCCGGTTAGGGGGTGAGGGGGATCACCCAGGGAACAAGAATGGGTTGGGATGGGATGGGGAGGCCTTAGGCACCCAAAGGACTCCCCCAGCCCATTCGGGTCTTACTGCCCATCCAGGTGCTGTTACCCACCATCATCCAGCGTCCGCTCGAGGATGGGGGGCTGGCTGGGCACGCCATCGCCAATCCTGGTGAAGGCCAGCACACGGATCTCATACAGCGTGTACTTGCCCAGCCCACTCAGCTGGGCACTGCGGGAGACATTGCCCTCTGCCAGCCAGAACTGGGCACGCGTGTCTGAGTCCTTCTCCTTGTACATCACCTGCAACAGACCCCGTGTGACATGGCCAGGAAGGGCCACAGCCCCCGGGACCCGCCTGGACACCCCAACATAGAGCAGCGTGGCCAGGGCTGGCACAGATGGGCACCATCTTTTGGAGGTGGCACAATCGGGGACCTGGTAGTCTGCAGGGTGATTCCCCCCAGAGAAAGCCATGCTCCCCAGGTCTGCGAGCGAGGCTGGCAGGGCACAGGCAGGGCTGCAGGCAGAGCCACAGCGCCAGAGCTGGAGTGGGTGCTCACCTTGTAGCCCAGGATGAGGCCATTGCAGTCTGCCTCAGGGATGTCACTCCATCGGACCAGCATGCTGCTGGAGGTGGTGGCCAGCGCCGACACATTGCTGGGGCCAGAGGAGGGCACTGGTGGTGGGATGGGAGTCGGGGTCAGGGCCAGATCTGACTGGGGCGGGTGCCCAGCGCTGTGGGGAGTGGCAGCAGTACCTGACTCCCGGGTTCGTCCCACCACCGAGTGGCTCCAGGGCCCCGAGCCGATGGCATTGAAGGCTTGGACCTGCACCCGGTACTCTGTCCACTCCTCCAGGTCCTCGATGGTGTACTCCCGCTCCACACGGTCACGGACGACATGCACTGCCGGCTGCCCTCGCCCATCCAAACGCGCATACCAGATCTTGTAGCCCACCGAGTCAGGGTTCCCGTTGTACTCCTGCTCCAGGAGGGGCTGGCCCCAGCCAGCAGAGACAGGTGCCATCACCCCCAGGCTCCTGCAGCCACCCCAGCTCCAACCCCCTTCGGCTCCCCACCCTCCCACCTGTCCCCATGAGTCCCATGCCCCTGCGTACAGCCCCCCGCCCAGAGCCATGGTCCCTGCCTCACCATCCAGCGCAGCCACAGGCTGGTCTCACTGGCTGTCCGCAGGGTGACATTGGCGGGTGCCACGTCCGGGGGTGCCTGCAGGGTCTGGATCCTCCGGGAGGGCAGGCTGGGGGGGCTGGTGCCCACAATGTTCACCTGCCGCATGCGGAAACTGAGAGAGGAGAGGTGGGGGTCACGGCAGGGGTGAGAAGGCTCCAGTCCCCTGGGGAGGATGCCATGGCACCATCCCAGCCACTTGCCTGTAGTAGGTGTAGGGCTTCAGGTTGGGCACCTCCATGGAGCGGGCGTCGGGCTCGTTAGCCAGCTGGTGGATGAGCCCCCACTCTTCGGCCTCACTGCTCTGGCCCACCTGCAGGATGGGAGTGGGGTGAGATGCCCCCCAGCACCCCCTCACCCCGCCCCAAGCCACCCCATACCTGTACCTCCACCTGCCAGCGGGAGATGGAGGTTTTGCCATCGTAGCCTGGGCGAAACTGGAGGGTGACGGAGCGGGGTCCAATGTTGGAGATGCCCAGGTTGGTGGGGGCACCGGGGAGCTCTGTGGGGACAGGGCAGGGTGGGTGGCACCAGCCACTCACCCCCAGCACTGGCTGAAACCTGCTGGCATCCCTATGCCGCCGCGCTCACCTGGCGGCACCCCCGAGGAGATGGTGGAGGAGGAGACCTGGCCTTGGCCCTTGGAGGTCATGGCAGCCACCTCGATGGTGTAGGTGGTGAGGGCGGTGAGGCCGGTGACGCGGTACTCCAGGGTGACGTTGGGCAGGTAATGGGTCACCCGCGTGTTGGTGCGGTTGTACTCCTCCCAGGAGATCCGGTAACCTGAAACATCAACCACCCTTGTCAGCCACCCCAAGGAGCTGAGTAGGACCAGGAGGAGATGCCGCCGGGGGGAGATGCCGCAGGGGGGGAAGGAGTCTGATGCATGAGCTAGGTACCCACTGGTGCTCCCTTACCCGTCAGGATGCCGTTCTTCTCCAGCGGTTCCTGCCAGCTGACCTTCAGGGATGTGTCCAGGATGTCACTGAAGCTGAGATGTCCCACGGGGCCAGGCACTGCCCAAAGATGCCCAGGCTCAGCATGCAGCCGCGCACTCAAGGGCAGGAGCCCTCAGCACCCACAGGACTTCCGTGAGTAGAGAGCATGGATGAGGCTCCCCTTGGATGGGGCTTCCCAGGGCTCGGTGGCACCCCTGTTCTACAACCCCAGCGGTGGCACCAGTGGGACCAGGTGCCCCATCTTGGGGCTGCTCCCGCCCACCCTGGGAGCCGCTCACGGGCAGGGTCCATCCCGCGGGAACGCAGAGCCTCCCCGTACCGTCCTCGTGGGTGCGCACCAGCTGGGGGGGGCTGCGCGGGCCGTCCCCCGGCGTAGTGAAGCACAGCACCGAGGTGAGGTACTCGGCGAATTTCCGCAGCCCCGCCACGTAGCCCACATGGATGCTGTCCTGGAAGTTGGGCCGCACCGTCACCACCGTCGCCTCCTCCTCGTGCTCCGGCTCCCAGGCAATGAGCTGTGGGAAGAAGGAGCTGGGACGCCAACACCAGGCACCGATGTCCCCACTGTGCACATCAGCACCACAAATACCATCCTCTGGGCAGATCGGGCCTTCTCTTATTTATTCAGGGTTGATTAAATATCAATTAATGGTGCAGGGAACACTTGAGGCCTTTAACAGCACATGTTTACCCATACGAGCAGACACGGAGCACACGCTTTGTGATTAACTCCCATTGATAAAGGCGTGTAATCGCTTGCTCACTTGTGTTTCGGAGGGATGTTTGGGCATTTAATTGGTATTGTGCAAGATAGCCTATAGCAACTTAATTAAATACTAATTAGACCCTAAAAATACTAATCAAAAATACTAAGTGGCATTTAATGAGAACGTTAAATATCCTACTTGCTCTGGTTATCTCATTCAGTGGCAATTAAATTCCAGAACTTCTTTTGAGTGGATTAAGAAACAAGTTCAATGTTTTAATTCAATTTAATTAATGTAAATTTGAATTAATTGCAATTTGGAATTAATTACAGAGCATGGGAGACTCCAAGCCCATGCAAGTGTTAAATCTCAGTAAATATTATTTTAACAGTCAGGCAGGAATGAAGTAAAATCTGGGGTTTCAGCAAGGAGTCGTCAAGCCAGTTTGTGAAGGTTTCCCCCTCCCCCCGTCTGCCCTGTTTTTGGGGAGACCCGCGGGAATCACCCCTCACCTTGTACCCCTGGTTGATGCCATTGATGAACTGGGGGCTGGGGGGATTCCAGGTGAAGCGAATAGTGGTGGAGTTGGTGGCCTCAGCGTGCACGTTCCCGGGGGGCACCGTGGGGACTGCCGGGATGAAGGGATGGCTTGCAGCAGCTCTGGCTCTGCAAGGTCCCCTCCATCGGCCAGGTGCCAGCCCCCCGGGAGCACAGGGAGGAACCCAGGCAGGTAGCCCAAGATGCCCCTGGCTGGGCCAGCCCTGCCCTGGCTCTTGAGCCCCTGGTCACCCCTTCCCAGCACGTCCCAGTCCCCCTGGGACCCCAAAATCTGCCACCCACCCCCAACACCCCATGGCACAGTCCCTGCCTGCCCCCCCATCCCTGCCTACCTCCCTGCAGGGTCCACTCGGTCACCTTCATGCTGTACACCCCCAGGCCGGCGCTGTTGTATGCCGCCACCTCAATCTCGTAGTTGGTCCAGATGATGAGGTCCTCCAGCAACAGGTTGTTGACATCAGCGTTGGTGATGTTCTTGAACTGGTAGCCCACCGGCAGCCCAGCCAGACAGTACCTGGGGGCCAGGGGCTGTCAGAGCTGCCGGTGTCCCCACCAGTGCCCTGGGATGCCAGGGACAGGGCACCCATGCTCCCCTGCTGGCACTTACCGGATGATGTAGCCCTTGAGGATGCCGTTCTGGTGGCTCTCAGGGGGAGGCTGCCACTGGATCATGATGGACTGGTTGGTGCGGCCGCTGGCGATGACGTTCTGAGGGGGTGCAGAGGGGGGCTCCTCGGGCAGGGACACCCTGTAAGGGACAAGGCGGGGGTGAGCACCCAGGACCACTGGCCCCCGCCAGACCCCTGGCCGCAGCTCACCTCTCCGTGTCCTTGCTGAATTGCCCCCTGCCCACGTCGTTCACGGCACAGAGGCGGAACTGGTAGGAGCGAGCGGGGACCAAGCCCCGCACCACCACCGATGTCGACTCGGGGTCCACGCTGGCCAGCAGCATGGTCCAGGGTGCGTCTGCGAGGGGAGAAGGGGGCAGCAGGGTGGTGGACCCAACCTGCAGGACACCAGGGTCCTCTGCCCAGTGGCAGGCTGGCTAATGAGTCCCATGGTCCCCAAGCTCCCCACAACATTCCCTTTCCCTCCCTCTCACCCACCTTCCCACCACCCCAGGGTGATGCCGGACACCAGATTTTGCCCAGTGCCAGCCTAGCCGGGGCCAGCGGTGCCGGGGAGGTGGGAGCAGCCCCTTACTGTTCTCAGAGACCTCCACGACGTAGCGAAGCAGGGGGCTGTTGCCGTCAAAGGGCTTGGCCCAGGTGAGGTTGATGGCCCGTTTCTCCAGGGGGCTGAGGGCGGCTACAGGGCTCTCGGGGGCATGGGGGAGCTGCCTGGACGGGGAGGGGTTAGGGAGGGGGTGGTTAGGGAGCGGGTGCAGCCTGGGGCACGGGGTGCCAGCCGGGGCGAGGTGGGTCTCACCGGACGCGGAGGTAGGCGCTGCGTGAGTCGTTGCCCCCGGCCGAGACCACCTTGCAAGTGTAGGTGCCGATGTCACCCGACCAGGTCTGGGAGATGTGGAGGGTGCCCATCTCATCCAGGCGCACCCGCGGGCCGCTCTCTGGGCTCAGTGGCGCTCCGTCCTTTTCCCAGATGTACCTGTGTCGGGGGGGACCGAGGAGTCCTGGCACCCCGCAGCCCCTCACAAGGACGGGGGGACCAGGGGTCCCACCAGTGTGCCGGGCTCCCCGTGCACAGGGCACCAGGTGGCACTGCAGGACCACCAGCGCAGGGCTGGGGATGGAGGCACCCACCACCTGCCTGCTCCCTCCCCAGGCAGGCAGGCAGGCTGGGGGTGCCCAGACCCCCCAGCCCCGCCAAGCACCATCGCACGTACCTGACATCCACGCTAGGGTCATGGGTGACCCCACAGCTCATGATGGCCTTGGTCCCCTTGATGACGCTCTGCTCCTGTGGCGGGTCGGTGATGCGTGTCCTTGCTGTGGGGGGACAGGATGAGCCACCGGCACTGCCTGGAGGGCTGCGAGGGTGGCATCGGCAGGGGACAGCCCAAGTTTGCACCCATCCAAACAGATCAGCCACATGCCAGTGCCCATCCTTGGCATCCCTAGAGAGCTCCATCCCACACCATGCATGGCAGGAGGCAGTGTCCAGCGGCCCATGGAGCTGGGCAGTGTCTACCCTACACTGTGCACACAGGCAGGGCAGCAGGCAGGGCCTGGCTGTGCTGGTGGGTGCCTTACCCCAGACAACCAGGTCAGCAGAGGCTTCGTCCACGCCACGGGAGTTGGTGGCCAGGCAAACGTAGGTGCCAGCATCCGCAAGGTGGGCAGGGCTGACGAGCAGGCTGCCCGACTCCAGCAGGGTGAAGCGTGGGAGCTGCACCGAGCCGCTGGCCAGGATCCGCTCCCCTGGGTGACACGTTGGATCCCCATAAGCCCCCAGTGCCCCAGCCATCTGCCAAGTCTAGTGGCCACAGAGCTCGAAGAGGATGCCCTGGGGCCGTACAGGCAGGCAGGGACAGGCAGGACAGAGGCAGGGCTCCCAGGGCAGGCTTTCCCGCACCCCAGTGCCCCCAGCTCCTTTACCTTTCTGCCACGTGATGGCTGGCCGTGGAGCCCCTGAGGTCTCGCAGTTGAGGATTACGGACATGCCATCAATCACTGTGCTGTCCTGGGGACCCCTGGTGATGTTGGGGGCGATGCCTGTGGGGCAGAGAGATGCACAGCCACCCCTGAAGCCCTCCCCCGTGCCCAGACTGGAGCTGCCTGCACTGGGGGGAAGTCCCATCCTCATGGGAGGGTTTCCTGGGGTCCCTGACCCCCCTGCGGAGCCCTGCTGGAGGATGATCCCAGGCACATCCCACCCACTGCCCAGGCAGGGCACCCCAGGCTCCAGGGTGGGGGTGGCTGGCACCTACTGGTCACGGCCAGGTACGTGGTGGTCTGCACCTCGCCAGCCGCGTTGCGGGCAAAGCACTGGAACATGCCGGTGTCATCGGGGACCAGCCCGCTGATCTGCAGGCTGCCGTCTGCCAGGAGCTGGAAGCGGGACAGCTTCTCCAGGCGGATGAGGGCAGCATCCTTGTACCACGCCATTTCGGGGGGGGGCACGCCTGCAAGGGCCAGGGCCATGTCAGGCATGCGGCTGTGGTGGCATGGGGAGGGAGGCTGGGGAGAGCCTCACCTTTGGCTTGGCAGGGGATGGCCACCACCTTCTCCATCTCGGCCGTGATGTGCCTCTCTGGCTCCTTGACGAACTGCGGCGGCTCTGCAAAGGGAAGCCCAGTGATGGGCGTTAGAGCTGGGGTCCTCCAGACCCACACCAAACCACCCCCAGTGACTCCCACCTGTCACTTTCCTATCTCAGCCCCAGGGCTGAGGCTGCCCCAGCTCATTGCACACATGGTTTGGGCTGCCTGCAGCCAGGGCCTTACCCAGAACGGAGAGGTAGGCACCCTCGGCCACAGCGGGGACGCTGCTGCTGCGGAGCACGGCCTCGCACTCGTAGTAGCCGCTGTCACTCAGCGCGGGGTTGAGGATGGTGAGCCGGCGGCTGTAGTCACTGATGCCGCTGGAGAGGGGCACCCCGTCCTTCTTCCAGATGATGTGCAGCTTGATCAGTGGCCTGGGGGGGGGGCCAGGAGCATGTCAAGAGCCAGCCCCCCTGGACCCTGCCAAATCCCCACCTCCCTCTGTCCCGCAGGACTCGGGAGCCCTGGTAAGAAGGGACCTGGGGGGAGCCAGGGGCACCCAGCCCTGGGGCCAGGCAATGCCAATGGGGAGACGCTCCATCCCTGTCCCGCCTGCCCTGCCACTACTCGCCTGGCATTGGCCACGCACTCCATGGTCACCTCCGAGGTCCCGGCCACCACGCTGGTGTTCCTGGGTGGGACAATGATGGTGGGTGCGATGGGATCAGCCGGGCCACCCACGTCTGGGGAGAAGGAGGCCAGAGAGACAGCCATCAGCACCCCCTGTTCCCTGCTCACCTCAGGGTGCCCCGGCCCCCTGTGAGGCTACTGGCACACCCAGTGTGCCCACGCTGCGTGGCTTGGAGGAGACAACAGTGGATGGGCTCTGCTCTCCCATGGGAGGGATGGGCACATCCAGCCCATCACCTTGGCATCAGGGTGCCTTCACAGCACTCCCTAAGCCCTCTTCTCCCACAGAAGCTCGTGGGACCCCACGGCACCAGCCTGGCCCCCAGCCTGTGAGGCAGCACCGGCTGGCAGGGAGGAGGGAGAAGGGGAGTATATAAAGCAAAATGATTGCAGCAATAAAAAACCCTCATGTAGGTGCTGTAAAAATGCGATCGGCTTGAAAGCTGCTGATATAGCTGAATCCATAAACATGGGCTCCAGGTTGTTTATTGTGTACCAGGATGCCAAGGTACAGAAAAACAGATTAATGGGGCAGGAGGGGAAGGGGGACAGGCAGAGCCCTCTGCAGAAAGGGATAAACCCAACCACGGAGCAGCAGGAGGTGAGGTGGGATGAGAGTACCAGGAGGACTGATGCCACTTTGGGGAATTTTCCCTGGGCTGGGCTGCCACCACCTGAATGGGGACCGGGGGACCCTCGGCCAGGTCCTGCAGGGTCCAAGGGGACTGGAGGGATGGGGCCACAGGGGTCTCCTCCAGGCAGGGCCTGATCCGGAGCAGCATGGACTGCAAGGAGAACATGGGCAGGAGCAGGGCAAGGTGTCCAGCAGCAAAGCTGCTCCCACTGGGGCTACACTGCACCATCCCATCCCACAGCCCAGTCCCGGGGCATGGCCGGTTCCAGCCCCAGCAGCGAGGATGGAGGGGGAGGCTCTGCCTGTGATACAATTAGCGCCTGCAGCACAGCCCAAAGTGCCTAAATAAATTTGAGGCGGCTGAACTGTTAAGTCAGCAGAAGCCGGAGCCTCCAAAGAGATTTACTGCAAATTAAACTTGGGGGTGAGCCAGGCGGCACAGGGGGAGCAGGGCTGGGGAGGTGATGCCCCCCGCACTCACTGGCCACTGTCAGCGTGATGGGCTGGCTCGTCTTGTTGTCCCCGTTCTTGTCGTTCACTGCCTGCACATAGTAACGTCCTGCGTCCGGAGCCACCGTGGAGAGGATGACAAGGGTGTTCTCCAGCGTGATGGCTCTGCGGGGACGAGCAGGCAGCGTGCGATAGGGATGCAAACCCAATGGGGACGCTGATGCAGCAAGATGGGACCCTTGTTCCCCCACCCAGCACCCATACCAGCCCTGGGGCACCCACATGGGACGGGCACAATCCCCAGCCTTCCTCCCACCTGCCCCAGGCACTGGCCCCTGGACAGGGGCTCACCTCAGCCACTGACCCCAGGCAAGAGCCAGGAAAGTGCCGGGACCAAGCCCCACACCCTCCATGCCAAGCAGAGCACGTCGGATGGTGCAGATTAATAGGATTTTTTTTTCTATGGAACTATCTAATCTGCTGGTAACGCAAAATGGTTTGGGGAATATATTTTTACCATTAAATATGAGATAAAGCAGTTTTATCTCCTCAATCCTGCTTTGCAAATAGAAAGGAGACCAGTTCAATTCCTGCATAATGTGGGTTACAAATTCAATTCCCGCATGCTGCGGCTGCCAGCACTGGGCTCACTGCTCCAGCAGCACCGGGGCCTGCCGCAGCCCCACGGGGACGCTTGGCACACGCGCGTGTGCTGTGCCTGGCTCCGTCATATCGGCTGCTGCCCCAGCACGTGCTGCACCCCTTTTGCCCACCTTCCTCCCTCTTATTTTCAGGTTTTTTAAAATTCATTTCCCCAGTGACAAACAGAGGCGTTAGTTCGCAAGCCTGCATTCAGGTTTTAGCACGGTGCACTCAAGATGCCTGTTAAACATCCTTATTGCAAGGACAATGGAAGCCAAGGGAAATGTAGCCCCTCCAGATGCTGGGGGTACTCACATGCGGCTGCTGGGGGAAATCTTCCGGCCGTCGCGAAACCAGGTGACCTGGGGCTGGGGGAAACTGGCGATGCGGGGCGCACGGATGACAGCCGCCTCCCCGTGGGACACGCTCTGCTGTGTCTCGCTGTCCTCAAAGCTCCCCATGTCTGCAAAATGTGTGGGAGAACTGTTATCAGGGGCTGGGGAAGGGATGACATTGTGTCCAGGACCAAGCAGGATCCAGTCCCGGGTTCAGCTGGGAAGCAGGCTGGAAGCTACAGGGATGGGCTCCCCCAAGGTATGCAGAGAGGCTGCCCTGGGGTCTGCTCTCTGCTCCCCTCCTTGGCTGGGGCAGCTTGGCTGGCGCAGGGAGTGGGATAGTGGTGGGGTAGCTCAGACCCCACGGGCTGCTCCTGCATGCCCAGGGCTGCACTTGTGCCAGGATTCATCCCTGCAATACCCGGAGCTGCACAGCCCCGTAACTCGCACGCCAGACTGGGGACCCCTGCCCATGCCCCCCCCCAGCAAGGATGGGGTGCAGCTGCAAGCAAGGAGGGCTCAGCCCTGGTGCTCCCCAGCACCTCTCCCTGCCCCAACCCATGTCCCAGCGCTGGGAGCATGCCAGCATGACCTTGGCTCCGTGGGCAAGGTTGGGGCACCCGCTACCTCTGTCCTGCCCAGCCGCTTTCAGGCTGGAAGCACACAGCAGTCGAGGAAAGCAGAGTGAACCAGGATGCATGGAGGAGGGGGGCAGGGGATTTTTATTGACTTCCCTTAATTGCTGTAATTAAAAACATGTAAAGAATCTTTTTTTAACGACTTTGCCATTATCATTAGTTGTTAGCACAGCTGCCTTATTAATTTCTCATTAGCTTCCTGATTTGTCATTGCTCCTCAGGAAGGGGCTTAAGGGGACGGGACTGGGGGCATCCCAGAGGGGAGGGGTAACAGAGAGGGGCAAGTTCCCTGCGGCACAGAGTCAGCATTCCAGGTCCCAGAACCCTCCTGTCCTGCTTAAACCCCTGTAGTCCCTCTGCATGACCCCCCGCCCCAGCGCAGACCCCTGCGGTCTGGCCCATGCTGCTCGGGTCCGCTCGTTTGCAGGATCCATGCCAAGCCACAGCAGTGGCACCGGGGACTGAGCTGCCAGCCCGGCTGCCCCTGCTCCCGTGCTGAGGGATGCGGCTGCCCGGCCCTGTGCGCTCCTGTTTGCTTTCAGTAACAATTATAAACAGTGTTTGCTTTCAGCACTCCGAGCAGCCGGGGAGGAGCGGGGCTGCTTTCACACTGCAAAGCATTTCACCCCTCCAGCGAGCCAGAGCCGCCTGGCCAGACAGGGTGCTCCGAGGTTCCCTGCCCCGCTGCTTTCTGCCTGCACCCCTTGCTCTGCCCTGACTGTGGGGTGCCCCCCTGCACCCCTGACCACCACAGCCCCACTGGGCAGTGGGAGTAGCAGAGGCAGCAACAGCTCCATCCCTGCCAGCATCACCCCAGGGATGCTCCAGACTCGTGTGCTGGCCATGGGCTGCACCAACGCCTGAGCCATCCTGCAGCACCAGGGAGCTGGGTGTCCCCGGGCAGTCTGCCACCGAGCAGGGCTGTCACTTACAGGCCACCTGCACCTCGGTCTGGCGCTGCAGCAGGGCTCCCATCCGGTTGCGGACGATGCAGCGGTAGAAGCCGGCATGTGTGCGGTCCAGCGATGTGATCATGTACCTGCGGGAGAGAGGAGCCACCTCAGCAGTGCAGGGGACAGCCAAGTGACAGTCACAGCCCCCGGGAGAGGCTGCAGGTCCTACACAAGCCCCCCATTTACTGTTGGGCAGCAACCCCTGCGCCAGGTGCCAGCTCCTTCCCCAAGAAGCAGCTGCTGGAGGTGGGTGTACAAGCATGTCTGTGCAAGCATGTCTGTGCGTGCACATATGTGCATGCTGAGGAGACAACACAGTGTCCCTTGCTGCTGCAGAGGGACTCGCAGCCACACACACAGGAGGTGCTTTCACGACACCACACATATGGCACGAGGTGGAGGGTGACTCACTGGTGGAAGAGGCGCTGGGCAAGTGGCTCTGAGCTGTCAAAAGCAGAGGTGGCTGCTGGGGACCTGGCACCCGCTGTCCTGACTCCTGCGCCCCAACGGTGCGTGGCGGGGGCACACCAGGGTCTGCTGGTGTCGCTCCGGAGTGACACACTCCGGTGTCACTCCCCACATGCAGCTGAGCCCAGCACCGCTCTGATTAGCCAGGGCTGAGCCACCTTATCATCCCCAGCGCTTGCTCTTATCAGCCACCAGCGCCAGCAGCTGATAAGCAGATAAAGGAAATAACCATGTCTCCACTCGCCCACAGCCCCCAAGCATTGCCATGGTCCCAAGCCAGACCTCCCTGCCATCAGACCTCCCGGAGCAGTCCCCGCACCCAGGAAGGATGCAGGCACTCCTGCTCCACCACCCCCCAAAATGGGCTAGAGCCCCCCACACTGGCCTCGCAGGCTGGTGACCCTGGGCGGGACGGGCAGGCACCACAGCATCGCCTTCCCCGATGGGGAGTGCTCCAAGATAAAGCAGTAAGGAAACAAATAAGCAAGCTCAACCCTCCTTGCCCCAAAACCTAATCTTGCATTAAAACATGCCGCAGGCTGTTTCGGCAGAGCTTTGTTTGTTCTTTTGATAACTGAGTGTAAATTAAACTTCAATAAGACACGAGGAGCACATCCCCTCTGCCAGAAAGTGTGGCAGGCCCCTGTGCCCACCCCCCCCAGTGTGGGAGATGGTGCCTGGGACATGGGGCACCCACCTCACCCGGTGGCATCACCGAGCTGGGATGGGCACAGCAGGGCTGACATCAAACCTGCTGACACCCACCCACCCACGTGGCATGCTGGGGGTCACCCATCCCCACGGGAGAAGGGAGGATGCCCTTTGGGAATGAGTCCTTGAGTGTCATGGCTGATATTTAAAAATGATCCCCAGAGGCTTTAAATAAGATATTTCAATACCACGGAGCTGTCAGGAACTGATGTGGACACCAGGAGTAATGGTCTCGCTCTCCTTGTGGTGTCCTCATTAACAAATCACACGCACACACCATGACTCCTAAACACACACATGCACACTGATGGACAGACAGACAGACACTCGCTGACGCTCACCTGCCTGCTCAGCAGTGGAGGGGCACAAGTGGTCCCTGCACGGATGTCCTGTGCACCCCCTTACCACGTCCTCGCTGCCATATCCCCTCCAAACCCATCCCGGAAAGGGGCCAGTGCAAAGCCCCCAGCGCACCCCGTGAGCTGCCCTGGGGGACCCAAACCGCCCCCACCCTTGGGGCTCACATGCACCCACGCACGAAACACCCGCTGATGCACAGCCCCACTGCAGCGCCCTGTCCCCACGCGCCGGGAGCCAGCAGCTGGGACACCTCCGTGGGCATGGGGAGCCATCACCTCCCCCCCGCCCCCGCAATGGGGACACCCCTGCAGCCCCAATTAATGGGGCCTGGCCCCACACCCCCAGAGCTGGAGGAGCTGTTAAGGAGCCAAGCTTTTTCACACACCTAAGCGGCTGAAAATAGCTCAGAGAAAGGAAATCAATTACCGGGCGCAGCCTGGCCCGCAGTCATTAACCAGATACGAGCAGAGACTTTCCTCTCTGCTGCTCGCTTCCACGAAGGCTTTTAGCCAAGATCGCTCTGATGTGATTTCCTTCTCCATCATGCCTGGCTGTAAGGGGACAGTAACCGATTTCACCCCCTCGCAGGGGGATGTGCTGTGGGCAGGAGGAGACGTGAAACCTGCAGCCCCAGCACCCCATGCAGCCCCCCCTCCCCAGTTTGAGCAAGCAGTAGCAGCCACGAGCCACGGCCGCTTCTCCATGGCCAGGAGCTCCAGGCTCCTCCGCTTGGGCCGATCCTGCTGCCCAGTGCCCACGGGCACTGCCCCAACTGGGTCGCTTTGCCCATCCACCAGCCCAGAGGCACGTTTTGTGCTGCTCGAGCCAGGATGGAGGGCTGGCCGTGCTCCCGGTGCAGCCCTTGCTGCTGACTCCGCTATTTCAGGGGCTTGTTTGGTTTCCTTTTAAAGACGGAGGTTGACAGGACAATGTCTGTGGGGAAAAGCACTTCCGAAGTGAGGAGAGAGGAGGAGTGACCCACGCTGCCAAAAAAATGCATTGATGGAAAACAGTGGCAGTCTCCAGGCTCGGTCAGGAAGCAGTTGTGCCACGCTTGGCCCCAGGGTCAGGAGGGGGCTCCGGAGCCAGAGGCTCCATGCCAGGGGACCAGCGGGTTTGCAGAAGCAGCCGGCCAGCAGAAGGCTTTGGCAGCAGATCGATCTGACAGATGGATGGGCTGCGTGTTGGGAACGACGACCTCCCCATCCATCTACCCAGCAGCTCCACAGCAGCGAGGTAGGGCAGGGCACAGCACCACTATCAGCCATAACCCTCCTCGCTGTGCAACCCTGGCGAGGCACCAGTGGCACCGATACACTCGGGCACGCCGGGCTGCACATGCTGCCCTGTTATCGTAGGGTTGCTCACGGCGCCACGAGGCCCCTGCGCTCCGGCAGAGCGATGCCCCAGCCTTGGCTGATGCTCGCAGCTCTATTATTGTAGGGTTGCCGAGAAGCGTGGGGCTGACGCTGCCGAATTATTATTAGATTGAGGGGGTGGAGAGGGGCCGGGAAAAGCATCAGCCTAAGGATTTGATCCATCAAATTGAAAGCCAAAAGAGTGCAGAAATCTGTGCAGTTCTTCCAATGCCACCCAGTAACAGCAACAGCTGGATTGGAGTTTGGATATAAGCACATTGGCACAGTCCCCTTTGATTAATACCCTGTATAACGACTAATTAATTCTAGAGGGGACATGTATTTGAATAGTTACTGTGTGATAATGAAATGTCAAGTGAGCATTAAAACACACTTAGCAAAGGTTTAACGACTCCCAGCATCTGAGCCACATGTCCCAGCACCTCCGTCCGCGCCCAGCCCTTGCACTGGGCTTCCGCTCAACATGTTCTTAAATAACCCCCCTGGTATTTCATCAGCCCCTGTTAATTGTATTATTGGATCTCAGTTAGCTCCTGATTGGAAAGGGCTCTGTTTTGACACACGTGGCCGGAGCCATCACTTCTCCCCTTGCCAGAAGTGTTTTCCTTTGGTCAGGGGAATTTCGCAGGCACCAGCAGCCCTGTAAATTGCCACCTCAATTGGCCCATTTAATAATTAATGCCCACATATTAATCTGCTGCCTTCCTGTGGAGCAGAGAGGGGAGTGAGTGCACAAATCTCAATCCGTGTTGCAGCACCTGGAGGGCTCCGGCAGCTACCACCACCCAGCTCGGGTGGCATCCTTGGGTCTGAGAGCCCTTCACCAGTCTCCTTCCCGTGACTGCCTGAGCCCACGTAAGGTCCCACCAAGGACTCCATCGCTTTCCCCCCATGCGCCTCCTGCCAGCCCCAATGTTCACACGGCTGCCAGTGCCGCCCTGTGCCCGGCAATAGCTGCCACTTGCTCATGCAACCTCCCCACGTCCCCCTCAAAGCCAAACAACGCACGGCGAAAGGCAGGAGGCTTCACAGCACAAGCATCACCAGCAAAGCCCACCCCATGCTGCCCATTACCCGCTCAGCACCGGTGTTCCCAGGGACTTTACCAGGAGCAACCCATGCTGCCACATGGCTATATCCAACATGAAACCGGCCAGGCTGGAGCCACAGGCACCAGGAGCTCACTGCTGGGCTTCCACTTAGCCAGGCTGCAACTCCTGTGAATTTCATCAGCTTCCATTAATTACATTATTGAATGGCAATTAGCTCCCCAGGGGAAAAGGCTGTGCTTCACACCTGGGCTGGCAAGGAGCTGGTCCAGCCAGAGCAGGGATGTACTCCCAGCGAGCAGCATCACCGGCTGGGGCCCCAGCAGGGAGCTGGGGATGAACCACCCCATTTGCCCACACGTCTGTGTGTTTGAGAGGGTCCTGGCTGCATGTTTTACGTAGTTTGGGAACAAAGTATAGGTATCAAACATCCGGAGTCCTCAAAAGGCCATGAAGGCTTGGTGGGGTTCCACATGTGCAGAATGCCATGTTCCCTACATCCCTGGGGGACACACCCCAAAACATCCCAGTCCAGTAAGGGGGGGGTTGAAACAGCTCCAAATCTGCCCCTCCTCAGAGAGCTCACGCAGGGCAGCTCTGGCCAGCCCTCCCCATGCATGGGAGCAGATAGGGACACCACGCGCTGGAAACCAACCCGGGGGCTTGCAGGGTCTTGGGGCTGCAGCTTGCCCAAGAAACCCCGGGCAGGGCCAGGAGGATCAGTCGTGCCAATGCAGTTTTGCTGTGGCAAGCACTACGGCAGCGAAGCCAGCAAGTGTCAGAGATGTAATTACACTTTCCCGGGCTCTGAGCTCCTGGCAAAAGGGATCTGCACTCTTGGGAAGAGGCAGGGGATCCTGTAGTAGCTGCTGGGCTCCTACACCAGCTGTGGAGGGACATGGGGAGAGGAAAGAGGGCTGAGGTAGTAGATAGAAGATGCATCTCTACAGATGAGAGTCTGTCCAGAGGTAATCCATGTGTAAGGTAATTTCTGAAGGCAGCAGGACTTGATGCAACCCTTAATAGGACAATCTCTTGTGATAAATTACCAGACCCAACTAATCTGCATGTTAAATTTCTTGTATGAGAAATAAATATCCTCAATTCACCAGAGAAGCGCTTTCCTTCCGAGGATTTCATTAAAGACATCAAGCTGCCTCATTTGCATGTTATGATTCCTCGTACGAGAAGAAGTCAGGCTCTGGAGAGCTTGCAGAAGAGCCCGGCACCAGCGAGATTATGCACGAAAAAACAGAGCTGGCCCTGGAGAGCACAGTGCTGGCATGCCAGGGCATGGGAGCGGAGCATGTCGGCAAGCCTCCACCACCCGTCCTGCCATCACCTTAATGAAGGTCATAAGGGGCATTGGAGGGGACGGGGTTTTGCTGTGGGGTCCCCAGGGAGCTGTGAGAGCTGTCTCCATGCACCCCATGCCAGCAGCAGGCAATGGAGGTAGCAAGTGGGTGAAGGTGGGCTGGTCCCTGATTCCCTGTGGTCCCCAGGGATGCTCTTGGAGTGGGGACGGGTCTATGTGCACACACAGAGCCAGGCTGGTCCCCAGTCCCCTGCAGTCCCCAGGGATGCTTCCAAGGGGGGATGGCTCCACGCATACGCAGAGCCAGGCTGGTCCCCAATCTCTGGTCCCTGATCACACTTGATCCCCAGGGATGCTCCTGAGAGAAGATAGCTCCATGTGCACATGGAGCCAAGCTGGTCCCCGATCCCGCCGCCGTCTCTAGGGATGCTCCTGAGGGGTTGGCTCCACCTGCACACAGAGGCACTGCCTTGGCCCAAGCTGCTCCTGCCAGGGACCTGCCGAACCCGTTCCCTACCTGCCATTCACCACATGCCAACAAGTCGCTGGGGTGGCAAGCTGGCGGCTGAATCGCTGCGGGAAGGAAAGGGCGGTTGCCATGGAAACACCCTGCCAAACTGGGAGAGCAGCTCCTTCCCTTATAATGTGGCGTTAGCTCGGCTGACCAACAGATGAGGATGAACCAGAGCAGCTCATGGGGAGCGCAGGGATGAGGGGGCACGAGCCCCAGTCCACAGAAAAATGGGTAAAACACACAAGGGCAAAAGGAGCTGGCAGTGCTGCTGGGATGCCCTGCTGCAGGAGAGGGTTTGGGGAGGAGCAGTGAGGATGCCAAGGACAAAATGCTCGGTGACACACCATCCTGGCCAGGAATCATGGTGCTGCCACAAAGCCCAGCCAGCTCCACAGGCACAGCCCCCCCCGGCAGCACATGGTCCTGCTGCAAAGCACAGCACACCCTGTCACAGGCACGGCCAGGCCCCGGGGCAGGTTCCTCCTGCCCCCAGAGTGGGGACACACCGGTGAAACACATGCCAGCCCTGAGCTCAGGGGGACTGGCTGCACCCTGCAACCCTCACCCATGCTGCTCATGCACCCACAGCCATCCCTGGCCCCTGCACGGACAGGAGTATCCCTGAGCCTCCCCAGCCATCTGCACTAGCCCTCCCCTCTCCAAGGATTACTCTGTTTCTAAACTCGTTAACTTTTAATTACTACCTTCCCACTGCCTGAGCAGGCTGGCTCCGTGCCACCAACATCTCTATTAAAATTCAATTTCTGCCCATCATAACTAATTTTGGTACTTCGCCTTCCTCACCAGCAGCCCTCAATTCCAGGCAAGACGTCCAAACTCTCATCTCAGCACATTAAATCCCCGCAGAGACCCAGGGACAGGCAGCACATGCTGGGCAGAATGAAGCTGATGCCGGCAGGTTGCATCCTTGCTGCGGAGAGGATGGGTTAAAGCCAGGCAGCGATTTGCATAGAGGCTGTTTGCTTCATTAGCTGCGGCTGGGTTTGTTTGGGTTTTCCCCACGTGTTTGTTTACTTTCTTGCTTCCTTCCTTAATCCTTTCTGGCTGGATGCTGGAGCTGGAGGCTGGGGGCTCCGGGGAAAGGGTGTCACCTTGATGCAGTGACACGGGGCAGCCAGAGTGACCAGGCATCCCAGAGCAGAGACATGAGCACTGGCCCCTTTCCTACAGAAGGGTAAACTGAGGCACGGAGCAAACTCAGGAGCAGACCCAGAAAAGGAAGCCAGGAGTCCCCATTCTGAGTTTGGAGGTGCCCCCAGGTGCTCCAACCCACTCCAAGGATAGGTCAGAGGCTAGGGTTGGGGTCCTGATGCCTTTCTCCTGCCTGGGATGGGTGGGTGGCTTTGCCCCAGCACTGTGCAAGTGCCCTGGAGGAGCCCCTGCACAGGCTCTGCATCTCCCCATCCCGCTGTCCCCACAATCCCATTTAAGGCTTGACATTTTGCATTGCTCCCACTGCAGCCAACGTGACTTCTGACAGGCGTGAGATGTGGGAATCATGGGGCTCAACAGGTCTCGGAGCTTTGACACCAGGGCTAGGGAAGAGGACTTGTTCCACCAGGCACCCGGCACTGGTGCGAACACCCAGCACCGAGCCTGGGGCATCACAGAGCTGCAGCCACCACGGCTTAGTGGGGGACAGTCCCCAGGGTCCCCAAGGATGGCCACTGCTCCAGCACCCAGCATGGCACCGTGCTGAGGAGGGGACCCAGCACAGCACAGGGTGCTGGGGAGGGGACGTCACCCCGCCACTGTGTCTGTGCTCCTGGCATCCCCAAGCAGCCCCACGTTGCTACAGCAACACAAAGCCTTTGGATTCAATGCCTTTAAACGGGGAATGGCTTGTCTCGGGCTGAATTATTGATTAAAACAGAGAGGATGACACACGCAGACAGAAGAGATGGCAAGAGGTGCCCAGCTTGATTTAAAGGCGAGCTCCAAGCGGGCAGTGACGTGGGGCCGGCTGCTCTGTGGCAGGATTAGTTGGCACACGGGGCTGGATGCCCAAACCCGGCATGATCTCTCCTGCTGCCCTTTCTTGCTCCTTCCACCAGTCGGGCTGTCCTCCGGGAGCCACGAGCTGGCCATGATCTGCGGGCCGGTGTTAATCCCACTCTGTGCAAACGCATCCTCCCCAGTGTTGACCTGCTTAAATCCACCGTTTGCTCTCCAAACAGAGGCGGCAGTTCCCGGCATGCTGACCACTGCCTCCGCACCGCCCGCCTCCCCGGGACTGCATCCCCTCGCAGGGGACCAGCGATGCCTGCTGTGCCGCAGCACCTGCTGGCAGGGACTGGTGTGCCAGGCAGGATTCGCCCCCGATGCTCGGCGGCCAACAGGGCAGCAGGGACTTACCGGTACTCCAAGGAGAACTTGGTCAGCTCCTGGCTGTTGTGCAGCCACTTGAACTCGAGGGGCCAGCTGCCCTCCGCCATGCACGTCAGGACCAGGCGGTTCCCCTCCAGGTGGACCTGGCTCCGCACCGGCTCTGTCTTAAAGTACGGGGAGACATCGTCTGCAGAGAGAGAAGGGACGCGGGTGAGAACCATTAGCTGCCCCACACCGGCCCCATAGCCTGCCAGCTCCATACCCTGCCAGCCCCGCTGCATCAGAACCACTTCATCATGGGCAGGACTGTAACTCAGCAGCACATGGGCAAGGGGATGCTGGTGGCCACCTCCACACACCTGTCCCAGCCAGGGCCCCCAGACCCCACCACTGGCTTTTTCCTCCCCGAGCCATTTCACAAACCTATCGACAACAGCTTAGCCCATCTAGGGTTTATCTAAGCTGCTGGCTTTGCTTTATTCCTGGCTGCCTTTGTAGCGTTTCAGAAGCAGTGAGCTTTTAACTCGGGGGGTGAAGGGGGCGGAGGGGCTGAGAGCAGAGCAAGACATAAACACTTACTCCTCTCCTGTTTTATTTGCTAAGTAAAACTATAAATCGAAACACACAGCTCCATTTTCTGCTTAACAAATGGAAGCCCTTTTACTTCAAAGACACATTCATATTCCCCAGCAGCTTTCAAGTGCGCTTTCAATCATGGCTTTGGGTTTTTTCTTTGGGGTAGGGCTTTGCTTTCTCGTGTGCACAAGCTGAATTCCTGCCACAGCTCTCCACACCAGGAGCCGACACCAAAGCAGTGCCCGTGCCCATGGGATCAGCCTGCTCTGGTGCCCCACTGCCCTGGAGGGACATCACAAGTTTGTAGGAGCTCCGAGGCACCCAGACACTGCCAGACCTGCAGTGGGGGTCCCTCTCCTCTCCTTGCTGGCCGGGCCCAGCCCCTGCACACCCTGGGGTGCCCACTTGTTGAACCCATGTGCAAATGCCCATCCGATTTACATGTGGCTGCCCTGTCCTGCGTGTCCCCAGGGTGGGCACGGTAGTGTTAAATGCCAGGCAAGTCATTAGGCAGGGAAGGAGCAGCTTGCAGCTCCTTAATTTAATCCTCCTCTCTGACCTTCAGCGGTGCTGGCTGGCACGGGCAGCCCTTATCCCGGTGCCCCTGCCCCAGGTCCACGCTGGATCCGGGGGCATCAGGGCACCCCGCAAAGCAGGTGTGGGGCACTGGGGCCGAACCCTGCAGCAGCCCAGCTCCGCAGCAAACGCCAGATGCCACAGGGGCAGAGGGGTGCCCCGGCTGTGGGGTTTGGCACCAAGGGCAGCTGGCTGTGAGCCTGACCTGTCGCCGCATGGTTCCCTGGTCCGGAGAGCTCATAGCAGCCCTGCAGTGGCCAAGCTGCGGCTTTTGGGATGCCCAAGGAGTAAGGCATGCTGTGGGCACACGTGCTGCTGGGGCTGACCAAGATGGGCTCGTGGGAACATCCAGGTGCAGGATCTGTGCCTGTGCATGGCATGTGCCACCTCTGCCCGCGCGTGCACACATGTCCCCACCACGGCGTGGCAGGAGCTTGATCTGCAATGCCGGGGCTTCTCCCACATCGGGCTGGAGACTTGTGGGATTACTGCAGCCCCTGGCTGGGGCCATGGCACAGCCAGACACCCACTCTAGGGCCAAACATGTCCTGCATGAAACCAGTAAATGAGCCATGGGCTAGCCTGGGGGTCCGGCTGGGCTAGATGCAGCCGATGTACCACTGCAGCGAGGACCCATGGCAAAACAGGCTGATCCCCAGGCACTGGCGGTGGTCACGCATGCACAGGCTGCACCAGAAACCATGGGACCCCAGGGCTGTGCTACCAGGGCCTGGCTGAGCACTCTGGTGGCACAGCGGGACTGAGACCTGGCGTGTTCAGTGCACCCCCCATGAGCCCAGCACCCAGCATTTGGGAGGTGTTTGGGAGGCATTTGGGAGGCAGGGTGCTCCTGGCGCACCTTCCCGTGGGCCCGCATGCTGTTTGCATACATCCTAATTTGATTTTAAGCAGCTAAGGCTCATCTTGCTTTGAAGCGCCCGAGCCATCTGTTCTGCATTAAGGGGTGAAAAACGGCACAGAGGAGAGGCGGCTTCTAATTCCACTATTGATCGTGCGATCATTATCCACCCACGAAGGTCATGGCAGCCGCCTTGGACTGAGCAGCTCCCCCATCCTCCCCACCAGGTCCTCTGGTCCCCTAGGAGAGCTAAAACCCCCCCAGCCACAGACAGGGGACAGCGGGGCTGGGGGTCCCACATGCACCGGGTGTCCCTTGCAGGGGACAGAGGTGTCGCTGAGCTCTGGCCACACTTCCCTGGGGCAGCAGTGTGTGAAATCTTCATCATCCTCCCACTGGCCAGTGCCTGGCAAGGGCGGCCACCCAGGAGCCCCATGCCCCACCAGGGACCCCAGCCCAGCGCCGGGGCCAGGGGTGGCAGGAGGAGAGGAGGAACCCGGGATGGGGAACACATCTGGTTTAGTGCCAACATCTCCAAAGAGGCCTCCAGGAACAAGACAGGCTGTTCCCAGTGTTCACCTGCCCACCAGCTCCCTGGTGGCCACCCGTGCTGGCTCCCACCTCCAGCACAATGTGTCGCGGCTTGGAGGGGAGAAGGGTGGGGGGCCCCGATGCTGAGCAGCACTGCAGCCCCTCACACCCCAACCCCTCCTGCAGCCCTCCCTGCCTCGGTTTCCTTCTCCTCCCTGACATACCAGCAGCACGTGGCATCTCAGCTCTGCTCCCAGCAGGCCAGGGGGAACTCCTCTCTCCCTCTGTCCCTGGAGCTGGACAGGCCATGATACCACCAAATTCAGGGTGCACAGGGGTGCCCACCACCTCACTGCCCACTGCAGAGCCGACACGGATGGAGGCTGCAATTCCCCTGGACCTGGATCCAGCAGCAGGTTTCCCGGTGCATGACAGGCACGTCCCCCCCAAACGAAGGGTCATTACTGCTAATTCTGCCTCTCCCCCATCTGTTGTGACTGTTTACACTCCACTTGCTAATTAGAGACTAATTAGTTGGTGCAGAAATTCATCACTTTCCAAACACAGGCGGCAGCGAGAGGCGTCCCTGGGAACATCTGCACGTTTGCCGGCAGCACGGGCCAGTGCTGAGCTCCCCGGGGCCACCAGCCGGGTGCCGTGCCGCACCGCGCCAGCTATGCCAGCAGAAAGGTGCCGTCAAAGCGTGCTGTCCCCGTCCTGCCTGCGCCAGCCCCTGCAGCACCAGTGACCCCGGGGCTCAGCCCCACCAGGGAGCAGGGCAGGGGGTGCTACCTCTGGGCTGAGCGGCTCCAGCTGAGCTGCCGGCGGTGATGGATGGGATAAACAGGATGCCAAGCGCTGGCAACAGGGAAGGGGGACAGGAATGACCCCAGCTCTCTCCCTCCACCACCGATGACATTTTAATGCCAGGGCCTTGCAAGGCACTAATCCTGCCTAATGGGATCAAAATCTTTGCCCCTGCACTTTATTTACATAAGGGCTGCCGGGAGCTGGGTCTGAGCCCAGTGCATTAGTGCCAGGGAGGGGGTACAGATGTAGGGCAGGGGGCCCCAGTCTCACCGAAAAAGCAGTAATGGATCCTAATTCCTGGGCATAATGGGTGAGCTGCGAACTAAGCCCCCCTCTCCCCGGCTTCAAATCCCTCTTGATGGGAAAGGACAGGGAGTTTTAAGCCTGGAGGAATCCCGGAATGCTTGCCAAGGGCAGGGCTCTCCGTGCAGCTGCTGGGGGAGGAGGGTGCGACACTCCCCCTGCCCCGCGTTCAGCAAACCCCAACAAGCAGAGAGGAGATGGGAATGGGGCCGTGGGGTCCCCACAGCTCTGCCCCACTATTGCCTGCCCCCAGCCACCCGCAAAGGACCAGCAGCTCATGGACACCTGGGGCCTTCTCCCACCTTTGCTGTGGGTGCCTCACACAAGCAACAGCACAGTGACAGCGCAGAGGGACCGTGGCCACCCACCACACCTAGGTTCACCCCTCATTCAGCACAGGGTCATCACCCTGCTGACCCTCAGGGACAGGGGGTGACAGCTTCTCCCCTCCTCAGCTCACTGATCGGAAGCTGATCAGCCCAGCACCCATTCCTGCTAATTGACATGAATCAGGGTGAGAAACAGCAGAGGATGAGCCGGGCAGCCTCAACCAAACCAGTGCCCACCAGCGGTGATGGGATGCCCCGAATCCAGCCCGCCTGCCCCGGTGGGCTCCAAGCACCCAGTGGAGCCCAACCAACACCAGGTACCAGTAGCCAGCGCTGTGCCCATCGCCTCGGCCACTCTGCACCAACACCTGCCTCCGAGTAAATAACACAATCACCTCCCTCCCTTCCCACCAGCCCCTCTTTGGTCCAGCCAGGATGTGGCCAGTGCAAAGGGGCAGCCCTGGGAAGGGACTGCTCCGCTGTCTGCACTCCTCCTCAACCGTGGTGGGGGGGACAGAGCCTTGTCCCCACTCTCCCATGCTTTGCAGGGCTCCCCCATTCCTCCCTGGGCATCATTGCCCAGAAAGCAGGATGGCAGCCTGCCAGGGGCACTGGCACGGCCGCCTGGTACTGCCACTGAGCAGCCCCACGCTCCCGCTCTGGCCCCCAGTGCCCCCCCCCAGCACACAGAGAGGTAGCTAAATCTCTTCTGCATCAGACTATCGCTGGTGCTCCGCAGCACGGAGAGATTAAAAAACAATAAAGAGAAAGCGAAACCCTCCGCTATAATTACCAGCCTTTAGCCGCCAGCGGAGCAGGGAGGGAGGGAGGGAAGAAAAAAGGGGGGGAAAAGAAACAGAGGAGAAGAAATCCACTAAAATTTTAATAGGAACCACTGCATTTAATTTAACGACACATTTTTTCAATTACCAGAATAATTGTTTTATTCATAAAATGAGTTTCAATAAAGAGGATAATTTTCCTTTGTTTTTATTATTCATTTGTGTAACATATTCGCAGCAGTTCCCCGGCACCGCAGCAGCCACTCTGCATCTGGGGACTAGGGGGAGGTGGGGCCTGCGCTGGCATGGCAGGGAAGGGGTTAACACCACCGGGGCACCCCATGGCCCCCAGAGGACCACAACATCCCCAAGCACCCTGGGGGGGGCACAGTCCCAGCTAGGTGAAATGAGAGATCGCTCCAGGGGACTCATCCTGGCCAAGGCACACTGTCCCGGGGGACAAACCTGTCCCCTCTGTGGCCACCCTGGCTGGGTGGCCCCATGCCCAGGGACCTGGCGGGGGACAGGCAAAGGCCCAGGGCCATGCCTCCACCTGAAAAGCCGTCCCTTGGCCAAGTTACATTTTTCTGCTTGTCGGATGCCAGCCTGCGGTTGGGAGGCATCAATTTTTCAGTGGCTGTTGGTAAAGTCACCAGGCTAATTAAATAGCACACAGCCCTATGGTCACCGAGGGCATGGCCCCACCGCGGGGATGGGAGCCACTGCAACACCCCAGCACGGCCCCCGGTGCCCCTCGGTGTCCCCACCGTGGTCCCCTCCCGGGGCGGCGGCGGGGGCCACGCAGGGCGGGTGGCCAGCAGGTGCTGGGGGATTAGCAGCACTCTCCACCACTGCCGGAGCCATTAGTATTCCTGAGATGAGGCTTCATCCCCTTAATAAAAAGCAAACACAGAATTGAAATGCTGAATGCTCCCGGCACCTGGGGAGTCGTGGAGCACAACGTGCTGCCAAGCAGGGACCCAGGTGTCCAGGCGGGACCCAGGTCTCTAGGAGGTGCCAAGGATGAAGACAAGCACGGGGTTGAGATGGCATGGGCATCCTCGCTGAGCCCCACTCGCCCTCTCCGCACCACCTGAGCGGGCACGAAGCAACCTAAGCTGCTAGCCCCCAAGCACAGACCCCACAAAGTCACCACACGCGTGGGCCCTGCTCACCAGCACCCATCTGCTCTGCTGGCAGCCCCCAGCCACGCCAGCCTCATCTGACACAGCAGGGCCAGCGCTGGAGCCATGCCCCACTCCAGCATGACACACCCCCTTCCGTTCATCGTCTCTCCCCACAATGAATCAATGTAAGATTCAAATTTGGGGAAGGGGCAGGGGGGAAGCACCAAACCAGCTGCATGACAATGGAGAAACACTGGTGGGAGCAGGGATCGCAGCTCGCATCCTGCACTCATGCAGCACCGCGTACCCGCAGGGACACTGGAGCCCCGAGCGTGGCTGTGCCGTGACGCCCTCCTGGCACAGGGCTCTCAGCAAAGCCCAGCTTTCATCTCACCACCCAGCAAATGCAGGTTGCCAGCAAAACCCCCCAGCAAAGGGTTTTGGTGCCCTGCGGCAGCGTGCCGGGGCACCATGCCAAAGCGCCTTCGCTCCTCTCTAATCTGCCTGGCTCACGCGAACGCCCCCGGCGAAGCGTGGCCCCGCGGGAGGAGCCATGCGTGGCGGGAGGGAGGCACGGCACAGCCGGCACTGCACGGCATTCGGCTCGGCTTGCTCCAACGGGAGATGAAAGGCAGTGCTGCCATGCCAGATGCAATGGGTGAAGACACCCTTCATGTAGCACCAGCCCCGCTCTGCCGGGGACCCCTGCCCTGTGCCCAAGGCGGGGGGCTCCCTCCGCACGCCCCGAAGCGGCACACCTACAAGCAGCAGAGCAGGGACCCAGTTGGGTCCCTTCCCACTTGCACCAGGAATGGGTGGCCCCAGGGGCACAGCCATCCCCACCTCCCCCAGTGCCATGGGGAAGGGGGCAGCCATGGGGCTCCAGCCGCAGCCTCACCGGGGCTCACATGGGGCTGGACAGATCCATCCTCCCCAGCCCATCAAAGCCAATATCCATCCCAGCATCAGCCCTTACTCTTGACCGCAGTGGAAAGGGCTGGCCTGGGAGCACGGGGTCAGACATGGGGGACACCCCAGCCACCCCTTGCCCTCCCCAGGCTGGGCTGGTGGCAATGGGTGTCATGGGGTGGCCTTGGTCCCCACTGGCACACAGAGCGGTGCCAAAGGCACCCGGCACAATCCTATCTCAGGACCACAGATCAACCAAGCCACCACACACACCCCCACCCATGTTGTATCTTTTAATGCATTTTTTTCCTTTTTACTAAGAAAAAGACTTATAATTGCAGATGTGTCCATTAATCCTCACAACTTACTTTTTTTTCTTCCTTCCCTGCTTTTCCCCTCCCTCCCCTTCTTCCCCCACTGAGACCAAGAGCTTTAAAACTCTCCTTCTGGCTATTAATTAAAAGCAACCTCTCTGCTATCATGAGTGTACTTGCCATAAATTAATAGCGGCCTTCTTAATCAAATCGTATCTCCTCTCTGAGCACCCGGCACGCAGTGCTGGGGTTAGTATCCCAGTCCGCCCGGCCGTGAAATGCAATTTCCAATGCTCTGGTGGACTTGGCAGCTCTGCTCCATCTCCTCCTCCCTGCCCACGCCTGTACCTGTGCCCGCCCAGCTGCACCACCTTGGCCGAGAGGGAGGAAGAGGGGCTCAGCACTCCGACGGCAGAGACGGCTCCCAAAAGACACGCTCCATTTCTCAGCCATTTACTGCGTTTATCTACAGCCCCTGTGGATGGCATTCGCCCTCCTGCATTATTTAGAGGGTGAAGCCCGAGCCAAAGGTTCGGTGCTCACCAGCGGCATGAGGCTGTGAGAGCAACCATAGGAAATCCTGCTGGGGCTGGGGGCATGGGAAGGCAGCATGGCCACAGCACAGCTTCTCAGGGCAGGTTAGCCAAGAGGGATGCTCCTGGACCTGCAAGCTCATGGTGCTTCACTCAGTGTGGCGTGCCGGAGAGCATCGTCCCTCTGGTCCCCACAGCATGGTCCCCCAGCCTGGCCCCCCATCCCTGTCCCACCAGGTTTCCCTTCTCCCCATCCGCACAGCACCTTCTCACTACACACCCTTTCCCAAGCGCAGGTGCAACCCCAGGATGACGATGAGGACCTACTCACATCCCAGGTAATGCCACCCCAGGGCAGCTCCTATCCCATGCACATCACCATCCATCCCGGCCACGGTTCCAATCCATCCCTGGGAAACCAGCCAGGCTGCAGCAGTACCCCAACCCCAGACCTCCCCTCCAGCCCCATCCAAGCTGTAGCAGTTCCCCAGTCCCACAGGGTTCCCAGGCAGCAAACGCGAGCTGGGACAGAGGGAGACCTGCAAACAACACCCTGCGGCTGCTGCTTCTCCATGCTGGGGCTGCTAATTACAGCCCTCTGCAGCTTGGAAAATCCTGCACTGGCTGTGATTTTCCTGCTTGGCAAAGGCAGCCCTGCCTCCCCAATGGTCTGAGACAGGGCGGAGGGGCTTCAGCTCAGTCCCTCTCACAGCACCACAGTCCAAGCCTAGCCCCAATGGCAGGGAGATGATGGGGGCTGCAGTTGGGAGCCACAGCAAAAAGGAGCTGCTTCTTGCAAAGAAACTGCAGAGCAGAGCTAAGGGGTTTTTAACCGAGGCAGAACAGCCTGGAGAGCCTTCCTTGCTCGGCCCCAGTCACGCCGAGACCACAGGAATAAAACCACCTTTGCTGCACGCAAGGGGGACCGCAGCTCCAAGCCGTCAGCAGGCTGGCGCGCGGCTGCACCGCCCAAGTTCAGAGGACATGGGAGCACCTTGCAGCAGCTACATCCCTCCAGCAGCAAACCCCGGAGCTGTGCCCGTCCTGTCCTGGCCATGACCAGACACCAGTGCAGCCAAGAGGCTCCTGGGCACACGGGCACCTGGTACCCTCCAGCCATCTGCCGTCGGCACACACCCTGCAATGACCTTGCTGCCGAAACGCATCCGTCTTCGCTCCGATGCCTCACGCTGAGCCCGTCAGACTGCTCACAGCACAGGGATCTGCTGCTCTGCCATGGCAAAGGGGCATGAGCAGCGTGAGAGGCTGGCAGCAAAGGACATGCTGCCCCTTGGGCTCAGGCCATGGCTCCTGCCCACCCAGAGGGACACGAGTGGAGCCAAGCACCTTTTCATCTCCATCTGACTCCCTGTGTGTTTGTGCAATCACTTTAGCAATTTCTTCACAGAGGAAAAGGTCTTCTCAGCAGTGGGGGAGCCTTCGGAAAATGGGGCAAACCCCTGGCGAGCATGTACGTACGTCACCCATATGGCAAGAAGGATCCCACAAAGGAGGGGAGCCAGACCCGGTGCTGCTGCCCCAGCAAGGAATGGACCTGACAGAGCACACAGCTCCAGCGCCCCACTCCCCTCTGCCTCCCTTGGAGATTTGGGGTTTCTTACATGCCGTAAGCCGATTGAAGAGGTGTGTTAACTGGATTAGGTGGGAGGCTGAGAGACACAGACCTGGAGGAGCTGCTCAGCAGAGCACAGCTCCTGCCCGTGTGACACTGGCAGGATTTGCAGAGCCGGCTTTTAAACTGATTTTCTTCCCGTAAGCCTTTAGAAAGGTGAAGCTGCAGGAGGGACGTGGGCTCTGCTGCCTCCTTGCCCCACACAAAAAAGCTGCAGGGCCACAGCATGGGCTGGCAGCAGGGTCACACGTCCCCTCATCAGTCCCCACAGCCACCCGTGCCCTGGGCACCAGTACCCGAGATGGGCAGGGTGACACCACACCGCCTCAGGCGGCAGCAGCCCAGCTGGGCACCCGCAGTGCCTCGAGGAGCAGCATGGTGACCCTGAGCCCCCGCAGCCCTGTCAGCACCCACCCGTGGCAATAATCCCCGCCGGCAGTGGGCACCGGCTGTGGGGCTCTCGGTGACAGCCCTACAGTTACTGCAAGCTGACCACTGCAGGGCATGGCCTGGGGGGCATGGCCTCCACACCCCACTCCCCAGCTGCACCTAGCCCAGGGGAGCTGCCCAAATCTCCCTGCACAGACCCAGCCCAGGGCAAAGGAGATGCAGATGGGGACTGCATCAATCCCTGCCTCCACGGATGCATGGCACGACCCAGCAACGTCCCCCGCCTCCTTGCACGGTCCCCAGCACAGGACCAGTGTCACCTACAAACTGCACAGCAGTTTTGCTGGTGTCACACTTCATCTGTCTCTGCCAGAGCTCTGCTGCAGCGCTTCCTGGCCTCGGGGTGGGGGAAGAGGCAGCGGGTTGGATTTCCATGACCAGCGGCGCTTGGCAAAGCCCAGGTGGAGACCGGGAGCCCCAAAAGCAGCCAAGGTGCCCTCGGCGTGGCTCGTGGCCAGAGCTGCCGTGGCACAGCCAGCACGAGGCAGGATCCAGCCCCTCACACCCGGTGGCTCTGAGAAGGGTTGGCACTGCCCGCCAGGGCCATGGCATCCCCCAGGACGGACAGATGGATGGACAGACTCCCTCTTCCTGCACTGCCTCCCGCCAGGCCAAGGGGACACCCCAACCGCACGGCCATCTCCCCTTCCTCCTCCCGCATCTGTCTCCAGGCCCATACTTACTTATTTATTTGTTAATTAACTGCTATTTCCATAACAAACGCTCCAGCTTCTCCCAGCCTCCAACAGCCCTGGGGCTGGATTGTTAACTAGGATTTTAATTTGTTAATTAAGAGCAGGATGGCTCCGTAACAAGCTCCTCTTCCACAGACAGGCTCTCGGAGGGCTCAGCGGGCCATCGGCTGAGCTGGCAGCCTTGCCATGCTCGTCTGAAGCCCCCAGGAACGGGGCACACGGGGAGGGGCGAGCATGGCTCCCCGGGGACAACGGGTGTTTGCAAAAGGGACATCAAGCCCAGCAGCATCACGGTTTCTACTCAGGACCTCCCTTCTCCCCTCAGTGATGCTGGAGATGAAGCCACCTCCCTTTGTCTCACCCTGGCAGTCCCTTCTTCAAACACTGTGCAACACCCTGCACATGTCCCTGGCCATCAGAGGGTCCCAAACCTGGAAACCGATCCCCCTCTGCCCATTGCGGCAGAGCCGGGGCCATGCCAGCATTGTCCCTTCTCAGCACCCTGCTTCTGTCCGAGGACTGCAGCCCGGGGCAGCCCTCGGCACCCAGCCCCAAGGCACTGGGGACCCACCCTGGGTGCACTCCAGGGCTGACGTGGGCCAGGTAAGGCTTGAGATGCTCCCGGAGCCAAGGGAGAGACGTCAGTCCTGGCCAGGGAACAGCGTCTCATTCAGCCCCACGGCGAGGCCGCAGCTGGGAACAGAGTGGGGCTGTGTGCCTGCCCGTCCCTGCCTGCCCTTGCACACCCAGCCCCTCTGCCTGCCCTGGCAGCGCCAGCTGGAAAAAATAACATTTCCCCTTGCGGGAAACCCCAAACAGTCACACACACACGGCACCGTTGTGCGTTCCCAGCCCACGAGCCTGAGGGGGCCAACAAGCAGAGCTTTGTGCTCTGAAACACCGCACGGCCCCTACAGACCCCCACGCCTGGCCCCAAGCACACGGACCCCAGCATGGGGTTCCAAACCCAATCCCAAACCTGGGGAGCTGCAAGGGACCTCCAGCGAAAGTGCTATGCACGGATACTCCTGGGGGTACAGGAGACCCCCAGCCCAGGCGGACATCCCTGGGACTGCCTGGCTGCGGGAGGCACAGCCAGACATCGACACGGGCTGCAGCGAGCCTGTCAACCCGCCGAGCACCTCCCCAAGCAGGACACAGCCCTGTCCCTGGCTGGGGATGTTTAGCAAGCCCCAGGCTCCAGCCAGAACTCCTTCCCCAGCAAACTACTTCTGATGCCACAAATCCTCCCAACCCCGCGATTACGCAGCTCTGCCGTATCTGGGTCACTGCTGTGAGTCATGGACACCCGGAGAGTGACTCAACGCAATTAGTGGGGCCAGATCCTGCAGCCGATTTCCCCAGGAAAGGCTCCAAAATGGTGATGAGGGGAAGGACAGACAGGCATCACCTCCAGACACTGCACAGCCACCAGCCAGACACTGTCTGGGCAGGAGAAGGGGCAAACACACATCCCCCTCCTGGCAGCCTCGGAGGGGTGGTGGGACCCTTCCCAGCCCCATCCCCAAAGGCTTTGCAGCCAGGACCAGCGCTTCCCTGTGAGGGTTTGGCAAGAATGGCTCAACACCTAGTTGCCAAACTAGGCAGGGGTCCCAACAACACTGGACCCCAACCCCAGGGTGGTCCCAGCACTGAGCGGGATGGGTGGCACACAAGCCTGGTACAGCCCAGCAGAGCCCCAGGCTGGATTTGGCCCCACGGGTCACGTCAAGTGTATCCTCCAGGTATTCCTGGAAGGTGACCACAGCCCTAGGCTGTGGTGGCTCCTGCAGCCACAGCAGCCAAGGTACACGGAAGTAAAGCCACCACCAGTCCCATGGGAGCCCTGACAGCACCTGGGACATCACATCTGCAAGGGGCATCCATGTCCCCCCGACTGTCCCCAAGCTCCTGCCGCCCCCTGCATCCGCCAGCCATGCAGGATGCTCGGCCCAGCCCTCACCCTGCAACCGCCCTCGCAGACAGACACAGACAGCCGCTTTCCAGGCTCACCACGAGAATCTCAACAAGGCGGCATTTCCCAACTGAAAAAAATACGGTGGAGAAAGAAAAACAGAAGACAGAAACCACAAGAAAAACCCCACTCAGCCTTTCCCATGGCGCTGACGCAATTAAGTCACCAGCCCCGCGGGATGGAAAACACTTTGCCAGCTTCCCGTCCCACCGTGCCGAGCAGGATGAAGGGGCTGGCGGCCTCAGTCCCCCTCCCCACAGTACAGCCCCAAGCCAGCAGGCACTGGGCACTCGCCAATTTACTGGGGTGCTGCCCAGACATCCTTTTTCTAAAGTATTAATTAGTCATTGCATTGCTCACTTAATATATAAATAGCTGCAGCATAACAACGAACACGAGTTTTCCTTGGAAAAAACCTTTTCCAAAGCTTTTCCTTCCCAGACACCCCTGTTTGCAGATGGGGGACGGGAATAACTTGCAGCCTGCCAAGCCCCCCCCAGCCATCCACAACAGCCCTGTATTTCCAAGGCAGAGACGCAAACTCCGGTCATTGCACTTACTTACACACTTGTGGCTCTCCCGGCCAGAGGGGCTTTTCCAGCCAACACTGCAATGCCGGGCCAGCACTTCCAGCAGCAAAGCCAGCGCTGCTGCCCAGCCTGACGTGAAGCTTATGGGGAGAAGCCAAGCGAGCAAGACTCTACCACCGCCCCAGGTGAAGTGCTCCAGCAGCTCATTGCCCCTGCTCACAGCACGTGCCTTGTTTCCACCCTCCACTGCACAGCTCAGCTCCCCGCCACTGCCCTCCCAGTCTTTCTCTCCACCATGTGAGCAAGCAAAATGGAGAAAACAGGGCGATGAAGGCACCCATCACCTTCCTCCCCTTGCACCCCATAGCACACAGGTAGAGGCCCGGGTGCTCAGCCAGCACAGAGGGCTCTCCCGACAGCAGAGCTCTGAATTAAACGTACTACCCTAATGAGTTGATTTTATTAGTTTGCAAATGCATTGAGAACTCATTATCAAAATAAACATCAATTCACTCCACCGAGCACGGTGCCGCACACACACATGCCCCGGCAGCACTGCAGCTGGGGCCACACGCAGCTCCCACCCCGAGACACACTGCTGATCCGCTCCGCACCCCATCTCTGACACCCCTTGGGGGGTGCAAGGGCAGCAGTTGCCCACCCAGCAAAGCACCTCATATGATGAGGTTTGCTTCTCCATTACAGCCATGGGGCTTCAGGCTGTGCACCCAGCATTGCTGCTTGCTGGGGTGGGACAGCCCCAAGCTCCTGCCACCCAGCACGGACCTTGCAAGGTGCCCTGGGACCCACTCAGTGCTGCTGCAGAGCGAGAAGCTGAGCCACAGCCCCTTGGGGCTTCTGCGGGGCAGGCACAAGCCCCCACCCTGCCCCAGCGTCTCGTAGCCCCCAGCAAGCAGCCCTGGGAGCCCCTGCTGCACCCAGTGCTAGAGCACTGGGGACTTGGCAGACCCCAAGGCCCCTCGGGGACAGCCAGGGCAGGAGGCAGCACCCTGGCCCAGGGTGGCAGAGCCAAGCCCCTCTCTGGCAGGGCTGGCGTGCCGAGGCGTGAAGCAGAGGCATAGCAGGCGCATTGTCCAGCTCGGCAGGATGCGCTCCCTTTGGAAACGGCAGCTAATCCCATTTCATCCCCCTTCATGGCCATCAGCTGTTTTTCAGGCATTCAGGAGGCGGGTTGCTGAAACCAGAGCTATTGTGTCCGCCTGGCCCCAGCCCCCTCCATCCATCCCAGCCACGCTGGGCCAGGCACCAGCAGCATGTCCGCACCCAGCTCCTGCCCCGGCACCGTTCCCAAGCCAGACCTTCTTGAACTGCCCAGAGATGGGGATGGCAAACCCATGCAGAACCCACTCCCCTTCGCCTTCCCCCAAGCCCTCAGTCTGACCCCACGGTCCAAGTCCAGGCAAGGAGGAAGAAGAGTGGAAGCACTGAGCATCCATCCCAGCCAAGACCCACAGGCACAGGCTGAGCCCTGGGGCCAGCCACCTGCACAGCCCAGCACCTGATTGCTCCACAGCAGGGAGATGCAGGCTCCTGGAAGGAGGGAAATGAATAAAGAACATAAATGACCCCATAAAATCCCAGTTAATGCCCAGCCCCTGCCCTAGATTCAGCCCATTTTCCTCACCCAGCTGTAGCTCAAAGCCAGTGAACCAGGACATGCTGGGGGGGTGGCCCTGTGGGGACAGAGGGGGACAGGCCCCTCCAACCATCCTGCCAAATGCACCCCAGCCCTGCAAACAGGCCCCCAGCCCCACTCTCACCCTGGGGAAATGCCCTCTGGCTCAGGCAAGTCACATGCCCAGGAGTGGGGATACACACCCTGATCAGTGAAGGGGCTCTAAAAATAACATTTACCTTCATCAGCTTCTTGTGACCCATGAACACAGGCATGCTGCTGAGTGCCAGGGGCTACACCCCATGGCCCAGGTCTCCCACTGGCCAGGGTGACCTGCTGGCCTCAGAGGACAACCAGAGTCTCTCCCCATGCCACACATGTCCCTTGCTCCCCAAGAGGCACAAGGGACACCCACCCTTGCAAGCCAGGGGCAGCAGGACCCTCCCAGGCACCCCAATCCCTACCACTTCGCACACGGGCCCGAGTGTCCTGGAGAAACCCCTCCAGGGACCAGTGCTCCCACCAGTGAATCCACACCCTGCTCCTCACCCCAGCAGGACCTGGCCATCGCTGCTGCACCAAGCCAGGAGGGCTCAAGGTTACAGATGAGGACTTGCAGGTTGTCGTCTCACCCAGCAGTACAAAAAGCAATTAGCTATCGTGGCTAAAATTAGCTCAGCGTTTCTGCTAATGGTCAAACTCATCAAGGTTTCCCCACACCGGGGGCCTCGGCACCTCCGCACAGGCAGGCAGTGATTGATGAGAGCCGACAGAGCTGCTCATGTGTGCCCGCGTACACAGGGCAGCGGGACGCGAGCTGGCACCCCTCCGCAGTCCCCTTCCCACTGTACCCACTGCCACCTCTGCCCAGTGCCTCAGTTTCGCCCCAGCTGCCCAGGGATAGAGGGAGAGCTCCCGGCATGCTCAGGGCAGCCGGCCTGGGAGCTGCCACACTCCAAGGTGGACAGTGGGGATCATGACTGCTGGCAAGGAAGGGAAGGAGGATGGCTTCTGCGCAGGGAAGGGGGCCCCAGCATTCCTGGAATTGTGGCCGCACCATCCCCACTGCCGGCTGGAATGCCCAGCTGCTGGCATGCGGCAGCAGCTGGTCCCAGTGCCCAGGGCCTTCCCCAGCCCACAGTGGCTGCTGGCCAGGAGGTGACACTGATCCATGCAGGGAGATAACAACACTGAGCAGCTGGCAGCTGCCAGTCACAGCATCCCCAGGGATGGTACTGCAGAAGGCCAAGAGCCCCCTGCACCCCAGGTCTCCATTCCTGGGGGGCCAAGGGCAGGGATGCAGCCGCCCCATCAGAGTGGGGAGACAAAGGGGGCTGGGGACCAGCTGCAGCCCGGGAATGTCCCCTGCCCTCGGCCCCGTTCCCAGGGATCAGGTTACCCAGTTCCCAGGCAACCCAAGCCCGGCACGACTTTCCAGGCACAGGCATTCCTGCACCCCGCAGAGCTGGGGGCAAGGGGAGGGGGCCACCGAGGGGGCCTCTGCCTTCCACCGGCACAGGCAGGTGGTCAGCATCAGGCAGGGGAGAGAGGAATGTAAAGCAGCACTGGAAGCGAGGTGCAGGCTGCACCCCCAAAGCACCGCTGGGAGCAGGAGGGATGCACGTTGGCAGCCAGTGCCCAGCTCCACGGAGGGGGTGCTCAGGGCAGTGCCCACTCAGGCAGCATTGCCAGCATGCCCGGGGTGTGAGGGATGCCAGGCGGGACCAG
Organism: Phalacrocorax carbo; assembly: GCF_963921805.1. Classification (NCBI taxonomy): domain Eukaryota; kingdom Metazoa; phylum Chordata; class Aves; order Suliformes; family Phalacrocoracidae; genus Phalacrocorax; species Phalacrocorax carbo. The sequence goes on from NC_087528.1 coordinate 8,349,920, forward strand.
CACAGGGCCAGGAAGGCAGGGAGCCTCTGCCAGTACATTTCTGCCTGCTGGCAGGGCAAAGGGTGACAGGAACACACCCCACATCTGGACCAACCTCCAGGGATGGCTCTGGGGATGCAGAGGGTGGAATCCCCACAACAACATCCGCAGGGGTGGGGGAGGTCCCTGGCATTGCCACCATACCACCAGCCACTTCAAGTCACCCTGGCCCCATGCAACACCACCCTGTGCAGGAGGGCAGCATCTCCTCCCTTTCCCTGGGAGCCCCTGGGACATCCCTTTGCCCCCAGCACTCACCACCCTGAGATGGCCCAGCCCCACAGGGGTGCTGGATCCCCACAGGTGCTTTGGAAAACCAAGGCCTGGTGCCATGCACAGAAGCTGCACAGCATCAGCAGAGCACTGTGGCCACCAGCCCCTCCACACCACCCCGCACCCACGCACCAGCCCCTGCACAACCACGGGGGCTCAGATCACCCTTCGTTAGCACGATCACATCACCGCTGACAGCAGCATATTTGTTACTGGCCTGGCAGTGACCGTTTTTCACTCAACATGCTACTTACTAACAAGCTCAGGGAGGTGCTGAGGGCTCAGAGGAGTTGCTCATCCACCCCAGCTGGGACCCAGCACCCAAAGGCTGTTGCTCCCACACAGCTCTGCACCCCAGTCTGAGCAGGGCCTTATTCCTCCCAGACAACATGCTCTGCTGGTGCTGCAAGACATCCTTGCACCCCCAACCAGTTTGTGTAGGGCCTTCAGTAATGTGTTTGTGGCTGGTTCCTGCCTGGGGACAAGCTCCAGCCACATCAGGGATCAGCTCCAGGCACAGGCTGGGGACAAGGACACAGTTTGTGATGACCCACAAAGGCAGATACAGGGTCACTCATCACACTGCCCTGCCAGCAGCCCATGAGCCAGCCTCCCTCCCCTCAGGTTTAATTATCAGCATTTTTCCAAGGTTCACAAGCAACCTGCCTCTGCCTGCTTCCCGCCTTCCCTCTCTCCTCCATCTCCTTCATTTGCTCCCGCTGAGCAGAAATGCCACCGCAGCCTAATCGCCATCACCAAAGGATGAGCAGCACTCGATGCTGCCACCCCAGTCCCTGGCTGGCACCGGGGCAGGAGCTGCTCAGCCACCCCCAGCTATCCCAGCCCACCGATATGTGCCCAACCTTGCCGGCAGCCCACAGCCACCCTCCTTCCCACTGGCAGCCCTCCTCCTGCCTGTTCTCCCCCAGGGAGCCGGCTCCCAGCCCACGGGCACAGTGGCATACCGCAGCACTGCTGTGGCTCAGGTCACTGGAACCCAAACCTTTGGGGACCAGCCAGGGCACCAAGCCCAGCGATGGGGCATGGCGACACAGACTGCCTGGGATCAGACAATATCCCCCTCCCCCTCACGGTTATCAGGTCATCAAAATTTCATTGCTGTGCCTGGTCACTAATGGCTTCCATAGAAGCATCAAATTTTAATCTTCCCTTCCTTTTCCCTAAAAGCCACTTTTCTTCCCGAGCTGGAGCTTTGCAGAAGGCCACCAGCTAACATACCAGCCATGCTCGCAGAGAAGGGGGAGCCAGGGCAGGAGGTACCCACACTCAGCCATCCCTTCCCTGCTGCCACCAGCACAGAGGGCACCAGCAGCACCCTTCACGGAAGTCCTGGCACAAGCCTGTCACCAGCATCACATCCCCATGAAGGAGCAGGGACTTGTCCCCTTCCCGCTCAGCCCCATGGGGCTCCATGCACATGGACGTGCCCAGGCACCACACATGGGTGCCAGAAGATGCCGGCACTCCCCCACTCCAGCCTCTAATAAGCCTCTTTGGTAGAAGCTGCCTGTCTTGGGCCCCTGCCCCAAATCCCATCTGGAACCTTAAGCCTCCCAAATCCCTTCTGGGACTGGCCGCAGGCTCCTCAATCCCATTAGAGGTCCTGTGCCAGCACAGGGAATCCTGGGCTGTGCCCCCAGCCCTGGGTGGGGGGAAACTGCATCCCTGGGGGTCTCCTCCCTGGGAGGAGAAGGCTTGGATGCCCCAGACACCCTGCCCACCCCAGCTCTAAGGGGGCCCTTCATTGTCTCGCTTAAGCAGCTGAAGGCACCTTTGCTGCAGGCATGGGCTGGCAGCAGTGGGCTGCCCGTGCGTCCCCCCCAGCCATGGCACCAGTACTCGGCCCCAGCACAGGTCGCACTGCGACACAGCTCCCGCCCGGGCGGCGCTGACTGATTAGCCTTCCACCCAGCACCGCATTCGGCTCCGGGTAATTAGCGCGAGGGCCCTAATCAATAAGTTATTTTTTGCTCTGCGTAATTAATAATTACACAGCACAGACGGGTTGTAATTAAACTTCCATCCCCTCTCTCCCCGGCAGTAAGGGGCCTTTGTTTTACCAATCACAGGTATTAAAGTGTTTCATTCTGCGCCCATGGAGCTCCCGTGCCCCAGCCGGGGAGGTCTCGCCCCATCTCCTCCTCCTCCTCCCCCCTCTCTATTGATCCTGTTTTCTTTGGTGTGTGAATCAATAGCACCAGCACAAAACGCTGCCTGTCTCTGCTGCCCCTCACTGCCAGCCCTGCAGGGATGCCCACGCAGGGCTGCCCTGCACACCCCACCGCAGCAGGGCTGAGACGGAGGCCGAAGCCAGCAATCCTGCCTGCATGCCTGCTCCTTCTCCAGCTCCCTCTCCCCAGCGGGCTGCAGCGGCGAGCATTAGCAGCCCATGGGCACCACAGCCGGGGAGGTGACCCTGCCAATGTGTCCCCAGTGCCATCCATGGCAGGGGAGACAGGCACGTGCCAGGCTTTGGCAATGCTCCCGCCACCACGACTCTGTCACATGCAGCCACCGCTCACGCCCGCCCGTGGCTGCTGCCTGCCACGCAGCGCCGGGGCCGGGCACTGAGCAATGTCACGCTGCCCGTGAGGACACGCCACAGGGAGCCGAAGCTGCAAATCTCGGAGCCCGCACGAGGAGAGGGGAGCAAAGCCCCTTCCCCACCCCTCGAGAGGGCTGAAGCACAGACAGCCCCACGTCTTCCACCTCACAGGTAGACCCCGGAGACCCACGGACAAATGGAAAGAGATTCGGTCACAGCAGGAGCCCATCCCACAGGCAGGGAAGAAACAGACCACGGGGGACCCGCCAGACAGGAGAAACTCGGCAAGGGAGTGAATCAATCAAAGAGACCTTCACAGCTCCCCACACAGGGCCTGCCCGGATAATATACTGCTGCTTTAGATGTTATGTTCTGAACTTAATTACTGAGAAATTATAGCAGTGCTGGGGGAGGCTCAGGGGGAGCAGGAGGACGGGAGCACACAGGGACTTCTGGCTCCACTTGCTGCCTCAAACAAGGGCAAGAAATGTCGTGGGCAAGGACCCCCGTCGCTGTGCCCCCCCCCCCCCATTTTGAAGCCTGGATCTGCTCCGTCTAAGCAGTGGGGACAGAAGCAGTGAAGCTGCAGCCCTACCAGCCAGGAGCCTCCTTGCAGCCCCAAGGGGAGCCTTGCTGCTGAGGAGGGGATAGGACCCCAGGGCACCCTGGCATCTCTGAACGCCAGCTGCATCCCAAAGGGCCAAAAACTATTTCTACATCCCTCTCGGGTAGCAGAGCAGCTAAAACCAGACCATGCCGTGCCAGAGCCCTAGGAGCAGAGAGAGGCTCACCCTGCCCAGCGGTACTGCCTCACCCCAAGGGCCAGGCTGGGTGCACAGGGAGCACCAGGCACCCATGGGGGCTCAGGGATGCAGACCCCCTCCAGCCCCAGCCCCCGGCCCGGTCTGACCAGCCGGCTGGAGGTCAACTGGACCAACACCAGCGTAAGAGCTGCTCCCTGGGAGCTCCCCAAACTTGTGCCCCAGGTCTTGTGGTGCAATGGGGGTCCCCCGGGAAGGGGTGAAATGGATGCCTTCACCCATCGCCATCCCCAGGCTATGCTCAACTTCCCAAGAGTGGTCCAGAGCAGTCTCTACCCCATGCTCAAGGCAGCATTTCCCCCGCCATGCCCAGCCTGGGGGTAGTTAAGGGGCAGGGGGAAGGAGGCAGCAGAGCAGAGCTGCACTGCTCGTCCCCACCGAGCCCTCCCGGACACCGCGCTGTGCTCGGCACGGGCGGCCCCCGGACCCCAGCTCCGGGGACACTTCTTGAACACCCCCGATGCTGTGTCCCCCCACCCGGCTGGAGCTCCGGGGCAGCTTCGGTCCCCTCCCACCCAGATGGCACAAAGCTTCCCCGGCCCGGGAAGGTGGGGGCTCGGCTGAGGGTAGCAGTGCTGGGACCACCCCACCTCCCCGCCCAAACCCTCCCCAGTCCATCTCCAGCATCAAAGTCGAAGCTGGAGGGTATCCCCCCGCACCCCCTTACCTTGGGCGCCGGCTCCCCGGGGGCCGAGCAGGGCGAGCACCACGAAGCACAGCAGCCCCCAACTCCCGAGCCGGGCCATGGCTCCGCCGAGACGGGGAGGGGGCTACTTCCCCGACTTTATAATCCGGGCGGCTGCGGCTCTAGTCCCCACCACTGGCCGGGCACCGGGGAGTCCTCTGGGCTCTGGCGCAGGGACCCCCGCCGCAGCGCTGCTCAGGGGGAGGAGACGAAGACGATGGGGTGAAAGACTCCTCGTGGGGACGACGGGGTGGTCCGTAGGCAGCTCCCCACCATGTGCAACTTCCCCAGGGATGTGCAAAGCCGGGACCCCCAAATCCGGAGAGGGGCCGGCAGCCGAGCCCCTCCCCAAGCGTTGCTTCCCCGCGTCAGGAAAGGGGATGGGAAGCACAGGGCTGCGAGCCCCCGGCCCCTCCTGCCTGACTGGGTACCATGGGGGGCCGGGCCCCCGCCGCCCACCGCTCCCGGAGCCGGGCGCACCGCAGCCGCTGAAAAGTTTGGGGGCCGGGGGGCGACAGGCAGCCCCTCTCCAGAGCTCAGCTCCTGCCTGGGAACATCCCCACCTCGGGAGCTCCGGGCGACGGGGGGCCCGTCTCCCCGGCACCCGCGGGGAACGGGGGAAAGTGCGGCGGCGGCGGGCAGCGGCGCGGGAACCCGCTCGGAGCCGCCGGCGGTGCGCGGCGGGCGGGCTGGCAGCGCCGCGCCGTCCCCTCTCGGCGCTCCGGCCGGCTGCCCGCCCCTCCTGCGCGGCGCGGCGGCGGAGTGAGCCGCGGTGGCGGGGCTCGGCAGAGCCGGGGGCAGCCCGAGGCGGGGAGGCGGGGAGACGGCGCGGCTCCGAGCGCTACCCAGCGGCCGCGGCCGGGCGCGCACGGAGCCGCGGGGGGAGCGGGCGCGGCAGGCGCGTCCCCACGGCCGCCTCCGGTTCGTGCGGAGCGGGCGGCTGCCGCCGTCGTCCCCTGCCTCGGTTCCCCCGGCTGCGGGAGCAGCAGCTCCCCTCTGCAGCTTTCGCCTCTCCAAGCGCCTGCAGCCGCCCCCCACCCCGTGCTGCCACCAGCCCCTCCGACAGCACTCAAAGCATCAGCACCCAGTCCCTGGGAAGGGAACACACTGTGTCCCCGAGGTAGCTCAGAAGCAGAACTCAACTCACTACCACAGGATTACCAAAGCAAATATTTTAGGGTTCTAAAAAAAGAAAAGCTCTAACCCCGGAGATGAGCCAAGGGCACCTCACAGATAACATACCACCTCTTCAGGCCTGATCCTGCAATTCCTCAAGCCCAGATCTCCAACAGGATCAGGCCTTGAATGCACATCCTTCAAAGATGTCTGTGCTTTATGCCAATACACTGCCTTGCATTTGGTGGGGGAGAACAGCTCCAATACAGCTGCTACCAAGCATTAACACCCAAGGACCTACACCATCTGCACAGAAGGAAATATCCACCCTGAATGCTGGATCAGCCTCCTGAGCACACACAGCACCTTTGAGCCAAGGCACCTACCAGGATCAGGGGGAAATGAAAGCATGAACAGATTAGCCTGAAGCCAGGCCAAGCACCACCAGGTCAAATCAGGGCAGGGATGGAGGGAGCACTCTCCCACAAGCATCGATAACAACTGTGTGCGTTAGTGCCCAGGCACCAGTGTGCACTTCCACTACATTATATGCACTTACGTGTAAATCGTGCACAGTCCCCGGGGGGACAATGCCGGTGTGCACATTGCATATTTGGAGAGCCACTGCCAAATTTCCCATCGACCTCTTGAAGAGAGACTAAACAATAACCCAGTACTTGCCCACCCCAGCATTAATCAGCTCCGTGGCTGGCATTCTCAACCGAGATGACAGGGATCGATGTGCTGTGGGAGGCTGCAATCCTGGCTCGCCCCTTGAGGAGGTGTTTCCCAGTGCGGGCTGGAACAAGCAGGGAGAGAGGCTGCCCTGCCAGGGGTGAGCTCAGCCCCCTGCAGTGGGCTTGGACCCCGCTCCCCAGGTACTGACACACATGCTTTGGTAGGGAGCAGCCACAATAATGCTCAGCATGCTCCCAGGCCCCTGCGGGATCAGGGCTTTGTTCCTCAAAGAACAGGAATTCCTGTCTCCAGGGCCATAAATTCAGCACCTGCCCCGGTGCCTGCACTGATTTATGGTTATTACAATTAATCTTGCCGAGGCACAAGCCATTTATTACCCACTTGCACAGGTACGTGGTTCCCCCCAGTTACCCAGACAGACTGGCTGAGTTTTGATCTCGCAGCAATACTCCCACCAGATCACGTCCTCCCTCCCAGCCCTGGCAGCACAGCCCTTTCCGCTCTGTACCAGCTCTCCTCTGCCCAAACCCATGCAAGCAGGAACAGGAGCAAGTTCCAGCACGCAACTCCACAGCTGTCTCCAAGAGTGGGTGGAAAAGCTGAGAGCTGCCCCATACCAGGCTGGCACACCCCAGGAATCAGAGAGGGCAGCGTGCTCTGGTGGCACCCCCATTGCCACCTACCTGGTGACCCTGAGGACATGCCAGGTAATGCCCGGGTGGGAGGCTGTGGCCCCGCTGTGCTGCTGGGTCACCCTGCCTCATGCACGGCATCTCTCCATCTCCAGTGATTTTTGGCCCAATCCTCCAGCAACATTGCATGGCATATTGAGAATCCCAACTTCTGAGCCACAATTTGGGGCAGCATCAGTTGCAATTACACTGGAAATCACAACAGTGCACGCACACAAACCAGCTGTGAGCCACATCGCATTACTCTTGTCTGAGACTCTTCAAGAGCAGGTGAAGATGCACAGGTCTCCAAGCGCACATCAGGGTTTGGCCTTTTGAGCTCCTCTCTAGAAATCTCTGACCCCCAGCACAGGGGTCTCAGGCCCCCAATGGCAGTACCACATCCACCAGCTGCTGCTGGAGACCTCAGCTAATGAGGGGTTTGCCTTGCACAGCCACCGCTCCAGCCCCGCGGGCAGCAGAAAGCCACCTCGGGCCTATTTGTAGATTTGAAAGCTGTTATTTTGCCTCCTGCTTGAAGAGGGCGCATCAAAGTCAAACCCAAAATACGTTGCTGGGCTTGAATTAAAAACTCTTGTCTGAAACCAAGGCAAGTTCCAAAAAAAGATCAAGGCTTTACTTGAAATGTAAAAGTCTTTGCTGGGATGTCAGGCGCTGCAGGGACTGCAAGTCAATGCTATCCAAAGGACAACAGCCAAGAGCTTCCTTCAGCTGTCCTCAGCATCCCTCATCTTCCTTGGGCAAGGCACCGACTCTCTCAGCAGCATCACTGTTCCCTGAGCACAAGGGCAGCATCCCACAGGGAACACTGTGGCCCCTCCAAGCTCCCTGCTCTGGGAAGGGGCTGGGAAGTACAAGGAGAGGTGAGGTCAGAAGCGCTGCCCATGAGCGAGACACTCCAGGAGCTCAGTCTTTTTCTGCTATCAAAGGAGAGAGGAGGTAGGTGTAACAACAGGCTGTCAGCACCAACATCGGTAGAAGAAATTGGATAATGGAGGCTCTGCAGCCTTGCAGGCAGAGGTATAACAAGCTCCCACGGGCCAAAGCTGAAGCCAGACCTATCCAGACTAGCAATAAGGTGCACATTTCTAACAGTGAGAATAACTGACTGGCTGCAGCAAGCCTCCCCAATAGCTTTTTTGTAATTAAAATTGGAAGTCTAATTTCTCCAGAAGCATCTACTCTCCTGGAAGAGTTAATTCAGGGTAGTGCCATAGGCCATAAGCAATCTCTGCTATCTGTTAACTCTTCTCTTTAAACCTGGGGTTAGGATAGGTCCCTTCTCCCCAGAAGGGCTGCGTGGGGCAAGACACAGCCATCACACACCCCTGGGCCAGGGAACACTTCCCAGCCCCCAGGCAGGGCCACATGCAGGCAGATACTTCATTTTCAACAGAACTGAAGCTGCCTCCCCTTGAAGGGCATTAAACAGGTCTCCACATTGCCCTCAGATGCTGTGCAAGGAGCCTCCAAACCAGCTCAGAACAGAAACATCTTAAATATTTAATGTCTTAAATACTGAGAGAAGGAATAGCAACAGGAGTGAGCCCTCTCCTTCCTGCCAGCGTTCCTCCTCTTCACAGCCCAGAGCTCTTTCCCAGCATCACTCCTAGGGGCATCTCAGCCCAATTAAGACCTTCCTCCAAGCCCAGAGCAAGACCATGCTCCATGCTGGGTCTGCAGAGCTGGGGGGCTCAGAGCTGGCAGAGAGCAGAGCAACAGCATCTCCCCAGCAACCATTACAGGAGTCCCATTTCTAAGCAGGACCTGGCGCTCTCCTTGGAGAGCAGTGGGGTTTGGGAACAAAGCAAGAAGGATTAGAAAATTACCAAGGAGACCTGCCCATGGCTGCCATGACTCTGCTCCACCTCCACACACTCCAGTCCCCATCATTGGACAGGTCAGTGCACTCAGTGAGGTGCTGGGGTGGGGCGGGGGGGGGTGTGTCCCAGGCAGCCCTGGCCCTCCCCAGACCCCCTTCACTTGCACCCATTGTGCTGCTGACCACATCAGCAGCATCATGAGCATCTCCCCAGGATCAACAACCACAGAGCCCAAGGGCCTTCCCCAGCACTGCCAATAGTGCAGGAGCAGCCCTGCCTGGAGCTCCCACCTCCCTGAGGTGGGACATGGGGACCAGGAGGCTCAGCCCCATCTCCACTGAGCCCAGCCACCCCTCATTCCCCAAACATGAGGGTTTGGCACACACACCAGGCTGGGGACTCCCAAACCCACCACAGTGCAGAGACAGCGCTGGCATTAAAGCTCTTTCTCCTGCTCTAAACCACCTCTAATTGAGCACCCCAAGACAGGCTGCACACCTTCCCCTCCACAGCAAGCAGGAGATGCAGGTAGAAAAGAGGCATTAATCCCAGCAGCCATCCTCCGCCAGGGAAGCCAGCAAAGAAGAGCCTTTGCTCCAGCACAAAGCTGTTATCAGCCTTCCCGCAGAGCGGCCAGTTCTGCAGAGAAGCTCAGGGCAGTATGGCAAGAGCTGCTCATGCTGTGGTGGGGGGACATCTCTCCCATGCAAAAAACAAGAGGTTGGGGATCCCAGCTGCATTCCCATATGCTGCTCCAGGTGAGTGGGTACGTGAGCCCCACAGAAATACCATCCCTGCTGCTTCAGACCCACAACCCTGCCTTAGCTGGGGCTCACACTGTCAAATCCTCCTCCAGAGGATCTTCTTGAGGCTACAGGTACAGGGGAGCAGAAGCATTTTTAAGTGTAAAACCACTCAAAGCCACAGCCATGGGACTGGGATCCCCACAGCTCTCAGGCACAACAACAGCCCCTCCAACACCCCCACAAAGCTGAGTTTTGCTTTTTCTGCTGGCTGGAAAGAACCAAGATGACCCCCTGGGATGGGCTGTGGGGAAAGCTGGCTCTGCTTTGTACTGGCAGGGTAAAGGTACAACCACCAGCTTCGTGGTGGCCAGCTCACCACTGGCCCCACACCCACCAGCACAGAAACACCCACTCAGCAGCACCAGCCCCCCACCAACAGCTGAGACCTCAAGGCTTATTTTTTGAATCAGGAGATTAAAAATTTAAACTAAGGCTTTGGCTCATTTTAACATGAATTCTTAACACTTAAAGGCCACCTTCCTGAGTATTTCTCAGGAACAGCAGCTGGGGACCAGCCGGGTTTCTTAGGGGCTGGATCCAAAACTCACTTAATCACATGCTTCCAGTTGATGTTTTAAAGGTGCTCGCTGCTGAACCCCACATGCCAGCCAGGGGCAAGCTGGAGGTGCCAGGAGCCCTCTCAGCTCCACTCCCCTTGGCCAGAGCATTTGCAACAAACACATTTCTGATCCCCAACTCCCTGTATACCCCAGCATTTAATGCTAAGAGAGGGGTGAGGTTTTTTTTGCTGTGCACTCTAAACCAAAAAGCAAAGGACTTGGAAGGACAACAGCTCACTTTTTAGGAGTACGTATCATATTTGCTCACACTCTCCTCAGCACCTCTGCAATCACCACACTTAAGCACATATAGATACACATGTACCCACTGCAGCCCTGGGCACTCCTCACACCCCACAGCTCAGAGTACCTGCAAGCAGAAGCTCACACAAGCAATAGAAGCAGAAAAGCAGCAGAGCCCAAAGTCCATCTTACCAGTCCCTGCTCATGCCTCATCCCTCATGGAAAGGCCCAGCTTCCTCCTTCCCAGGGAGCTCCAGCATCGCCTTGTGCTGGCACAGGTCTGGGCAGCCCCAGCCTCACCAGCATTTCAAAGCAGCAACACAGGACTTAAAGACACTTCATCGGGTCAGGCCCATTTAACTCTTCTGCATTAAGCCTGTGGATTTAATCCACCTGCAAGTTAAATGCCTCCAGGTGTGTGCAGGGAGTGACTGCAGCCCCCAGCCCACGGCTTCCCCACTTACTACACTGTTACTGAGGGAAGGGGGAAGCCCCATCCCTGACAGTGGGACAGGATCCTCTCTGGGGGCTGCCATCCCTGCCTGCACCTCAGGATCAGGCCCCTGCGTGGAACAAGGGCAGGGGGCTGCTGGCTCCTTCCCTGCATGCCCGCCGTGGGCTGCAGCACATGCTGGTCCCTGATGTGATATGATCAGCAAGCCACAGAGATGTCCCCAAAATGGCTGGCTGCTCCCCAGGGCTATCAGGAGGGTGGCAGGAAGCTGACCCCCCACATCGTTGCCCCACACACCACAGCCTCGCCATGCCCTCCTCATGCCCTGGCCTTGGTGCTCCAGATCGTTGTGGGGTCTCTCCATCATCCAGAGGGCACATCATCCCAGCACAGGGTGCTTCAGGTGCTGCACTGATTTCCAGCACTACAGGATTAGGTGATAAATAATGGATAATAATAGGAGAAACGGTAAATAATATATTTACAGACTTGCATAATGAATAACACCAAGCCCAGGCTGCTCAGGCAATCACCAGTGCCTGGCAGAGCTGGCTGCCGCAGCACTGATGAATTGGCAAAGGGGAGTGGGCACCAGTGGGGACCCAGACAGGGGGAGGCGGGGCTCTGCGGGGCTCCCAGAGCCTGCCCTGCCTCAAACATCAGCCCCTGCTTGTGTCCCCACAAAGCCCCAGGGGCATTTTAGGGAGATGTAATTACCAGCTCCCCAATCAATCCTGTTAGCAGCAGCAACACCTCAAAGTGAATTACTCTGTGCTCGTGGGCAAAAAGTCTGGTTGGGATCAGGACCACGTGGGAACCTGGGCAGGAGGGTCCCTGCCCAGCCCCCTCCCCATGCCAAGCCCACTGGATCTGCTGGGTCCGCTGCTCCAGCCTGCCCTGCTCCGCTCCGCTCTGGGGCTCCAGCTGCTCCCCGGGCCAGCGGGATGGGGGTCAGCGCCGGGGGTCACTGCCTGCCGAGCATCGCCCCGCGTTATCCTGGGGAGAGCCCAGGGCCAGGGAGCACACAGACACTTGAGAAATGGATTCTGGCTGGTTCCTGCTGAGTAATTACACTCAATAAGGGGCTGTCAATGGGAATCGCTGTCAATTGTCACCCCGTGTGGCAGGGGGACAGCTGTGTGAGAGCTGCTGACTCATTAAAAATTAGCGAAGGAAGCAGGGGCCATTCGGCAGCGGGGTGATGGGGGCAGGTCTGTGCTGCTGGGCTGCTCCACCAACACACTTCTTCTTGCACCAAATGGCCTCATGAAATATAGCAGGAGAGACCCGACTGCTGGGTCCAATTCCCAGCCCAGCCTCGCAGGCAAAGGTTGACATCAGGGAATCGCTCCTGTGCCTCAGTTTCCCCATGCCTGGCAGCTGGGAGAGCTCAGCCAGGTGAGGTCCAGCATGGCAATGCCGGCTGCAGCCACGTGCCATGCGTGAGATGGGGACCGGCGCGGGATCACGTAGAGCCCTTCGCAAACAGCTTGTGCCATCATGCCAACCAGGAGTGAGGTAGGGAGAGATCCATCTTCCTGTCTGCCAGATAAAACGGCTACATTTCAGATAATTCCAGATAGTAAATTTTTTTAGTCCCTATAAGCTAAAATCAATATTGGCACAACTGTGCGTCATTAAAAACTAAATGAACATGACAAAGCCAAACTGCTGCCTATTAAACAAATGAGTTTTCTATCCACACAGGCACAGCGGGTTATTAAATTCTTTATTACAGGAGCATTGCTTTTTATAAAAGGGGGTGGGAATACGTCACCCTGTGAGGTGTGCTGCCGTGATGGAGCCGGCGTGTGCCTGCCCTTCCCATGACACCTGGGACATGCTGTACTGGGAGCAGAGCAATACATTGGGCAGCCGCCAGCTTTCTGAGCTTAATGCACGGGCTGATGTGGAGCAGCCCAGCCCCAGCCCGACACTCAGTCCCATGGGTCCCTCTCCTCGACCAGGCTTTGCTGCAACAAGGAAAAGCCACCAGGATAAGAGACCTCTGTGGTCTTCAGCCCTTGGAGAAAGGCTTGGGGGAGTCCCTAGCAAACCAGCATGCTCCCAGGGCTGTGCTGGATGTAGGGCTGTGCAATGCCGACATGATGGCAATGATACAGTAATGCAATGAAAACACTCCAGCGACCTTATAGCAATGCAACGGCAACACAACAACAGTGCAACAATGGCAACAAAATGACAAGGCAATGGCAACGCAACAGCTGTGCTCCCATGCAGGGTGGTGGGTAACCTCCCTCCCTTGCTCTTGAAAGACAGTAGCGCGGTAAGAAGGCTGCGCTGTGCCTTTTCAGCCTAAATCTTAGAGGTCCTGGGAGTGTCCTCCATCCTCTCTAGGGAGCAGAAGGACCAGAATCTGCCTGTCACCCTCATCTGCCACCATCACCCCCTGGTGTCACAGGCAGCACCACGTTGGACACACTGCCAGCAGCCCGCTATCTGGCCCCGTGTAATAATTTGTGTCCAGATTGTGTCCAAGTTCTCACCACACACTGGGAGGTATAAATATTAATAGGTGGTGGGTGATTGCTGGGGAGGAGAGGGGTGGGAGGGGAGTGGAGCAGGGGGAAGGGGCCGGGGCTGCTTGCCTGCAGTGTCTCCCCCCCGCCTCCTGCCCGCACCCGAGCCAGCAGCCAGCAGGAGCGGCGGCTGGGGGCTGAGCCGCGAAGCACTGGGAAAGGTCAGCGTGCTCAGCCATGGAAAGGAGAGTGCTGGCGGGCAGCTGCTGGCTGAGTTGCTCCGACAAGTGCCAGAGGCTCTGGGGTTGCTGGGGAAGGTCTTCCCATCACCTTCCTCCAGGACAGACTCCCTGCTCCAAACACAGACACAGGGCCAGCACCCACTGAATGAGTCCCACGGGCTGTGCCGAGCTCTGCACCCATCCGCACGTGATTCACACTAGCATTGCATGATTCCTGGTGACACACGGTGCCCTGCACCAGCCCCCTGCCATGCCCTCCCGGGAACAGACACCACTCCCGCCTGCTCCGCGCTGGTGCTGTCCGCACAGCTAAGCGGGATCTCTGCAGCTGTGCACATCGAATGGCACAGCAGGCTGGCTCACCCTGGATGCTGCTGGACATGCTGCACACCAGGGCTGATGCTGACATCCTGCCCTTGGTGGGGTTCACAGCCCCCGGGACTTTCCAAAATCAGGGGCCAGCTGCACTGCAGGCACGGGGGGAGCAGAAACCTGTGTCCCTGTCCCATTCCCAGCTGGCCAGAGAATGGCCAGAGACTCACGCAGGTTTGGTGGTGATGAACTGTGCCAACTCACAGATTTTTGCCTTCCCTGAGCTGCCAGCTACCCATTGCACACAAGGGCAGCTGTGATGATCAACCCTGGTGAGCTGCAGGTGAGACCTTCCCTGTCCCTCCGGCACACGCCACTGGCCTCGCCGCAGCCCCAACCCCGTCAGTCACTCTCCGCCTCAACCCTCCAGTGCAGCAGCACCCTCCCTGCTTGGCATGGGGAGCTGTGCCCCATGGCACTGGCGCAGGAGGCCGGCCCGTGCCAAGATGGACCGTTCCACTGGGGACAGCGCGAATCAGCCCAGCTCCTGCCTTCAATGGGCCGGTGGCACCAAGGGCTGTCACTCGGAGACTGTCAGCAGAGTGTGAAGTTCACCTCTGCAAGGAGAAAAAGTGACTGGGAAGGGAAAGCTGCGGCGGGAGGCTGAGTGCAGGATCTGGCCGTGGCCCCCGGCCCAACTGATGCTCTGACAGCGTGATGGATGGCACGGCAGCACATGCGCCACATCCCTTATCTGGAGCAGCTCCGGCAAGGACCTGGAAAGAAGCTGCACATCCAGAGATGCCGGATACAATCCCGCTGCAGGCGGAGGAGTCAATCTATTGAACAGAGGCAGAGCAGGCCGGGAGGGGTGGGAGCTGCTGCGGGAATTTTTATGGGGCCTGAATCAATCAGTGGGAATCCCATAAAAGTCGGTGGGTATAAATAGGCTCCTCAGATAGGTTTTGACATCCAATTGTCTTTTCCATTTCAGTTGTCATAAAGCTATGCACACCCATATATACAGCAAGAGTGAGTATACACACTCAGAAATACTGATGCGCAGCCACGTGTACAGCAAAGCTCGACACATGTGCATGCAGGTACAGAGGGGCTTTGGACCACACGTTGCACATGGGAGAGCCCCCGCTCCTGCCCAGGACCCGGGGATCCATTTACTTGCTATTACCCACAGCAAGGGCAGGAGATGGGTGACAGGGGTTCGATTTGTGAAGCTGTTTAAAAAAAAAAATCCTCATTTAAAGAAAAAATATAAAATACCCCTCCAGCACCCAAGCGTTTCTGCCACGTGCCAGCTGCGTCTCGAGCAGCACAATCCAGCGGCCAGCATAAGAGCAAGCCTGCGAGGAACGCCTCTCCTCTCAGCCAGCACCGCTCTCTGCAGAGACATCTCAGCTACAGGATTAGCTGCAAACTTAGATGAGCAAGCAGGTCGTACATCATCTCTACGTAAATCGTTTGCCGGGCTCGGGTATGTGAGCATCAGGGCCCAGGGATGGAGGGCGGCTCGTGCACTTAAATAAAACAATAGGAAATTTGCACTGCTGAAGGCAAAGGGACAAATGCAAACCCAGAGCAATGGGGGAAAGCAATGCCCTTGCCATGGCACCAAGGCAGCACATGGCTCCCATCCTGCCCACAGACTTTATATTGCTTTTATTTTGGCAGTGTTTGATTGCCCCTGAAAGCACCACAGCCTCCCCATCACACCATCATGTGTCACCCTTGGCCATGGCCAAGGATCCATTTGGAGGATGAGGAGCAATATTGGCAGCATCAGACATGGCAGAGAGGGGAAAAGAGTTGGTGGGGGATCACTGACTGGTGGTGCCGGCTCCAGGGCAGGGGGCTGGGGGCTCCAGGAGCAGGGGTACTTGCCCCAGAGCCAGGACTGCTAGGGAAGGTGACTCTGTGGCATTACATTGCAGAATGACTTCTGGATAAGCAATTAGGGATGATTTGCCTCTGCCCATCTGGCGCACGGGAAGAGGTGTGCAGGAATGCAACACCTGGCTCTGGTGCCTCCTATTTCTCCTCGTTCCTCGTCGCCCATTCATACATGAAAGTTAAAGAAGGGCTGGGGGGAAGAGGAGGGGCTGTGTGGTGCAGCATGGGGCAGCTGCAAGGCGTCACAGCATGGCACTGGCATGGGACAGGCGGGGACCGGGAACCACAGGGTCCCCTGCATGTCTCAGTTGCAGCCATCCTCCCCATCACAGTCTGTGCCGGAGACGCAGCATCCCTGGGATCCCATGCTGGAGACCTGGCACCCTTGGGGTCCCACGCTGGCTGGCATGAATGGTCGCCAGCCAGTAACTCAAGGCTGAGCCACTGCCTTCCTTCAAAAGCCATCTCAGCTGAGCACACAGCTGTGGTGAGGGGGATTTATCACTTCCCTGGGTGCCGGATTCCCTCTGCGGATAAGGTAGTTTATGCAAACAGACACCAGCCTATGTCGCCTTCTTATTTCTCTCTCCTCGACTCGCAGCTCATCATCGGTTACGGCGGTGACCAGTCACCTAAATCACCCGGCTTTGCTCTCGCTCCCCACTCTGATTGATGCTGCGATTTTTCTTCTCTCCAAACAGCCATCCGCCAGCTGCAGCTCTGCAGGGACCCTGGGGAGGGGGAGGCTGGGACTGAGGGGCTCCAAAGTGGTACCTAATCCATGGAGCACTTTGGACCTGCAAAGGGGTCCCCAGAAACCCATACCCCGGCACTAATGCTGCTTGTTCAGAGCAGGCGAGTTACTGCTGAACATGGCCCGACAGATTAGCAGGGGCTTGTTCACCACCACGGCTCCTCAGCTTGGCACAGGCTGCGGCACGGCTGCCCGCTGCCAGCTTCTGCTTCCTGGCAAACAGCTGCCTCCTTCTGGCTGCCGTCAGGGCCGAGGGCTTGGAACTGCTGAGAGCAACCAGGCTGCTGGCAGGGCTGGGACAGCGGCACTGGGAGCTCTGTGGCCATGAGAGGTACGGGCTGCTTTGGCACAAGGGCCTTAAATAAACTCGCATCAGGGTCTTCAGATGTGTTGGGATGGGCAGCTGCTCTTGCAGCAGAGCTGGACAGAGCGGGATGCTCTGCCCTACCCAGCTTCAGCAGTGGGTGCTGCTCAGCATGCCAGCGCCACGCTCGTGTCTGGTTTCTTGATTAAGTGTTCCAGCAGACGATGCCGGCATCCCACTGGGGCTCAGGCAGGTTCTGCCCCTGCACCACCATGCACCCCTCCCACAGAGCTGCAGGGGAAGGGAGGGACGGAGGGACTGTGGGCCATGCCGGGCCCCAGCGTTCCAACCTGAGCCTCTACCCGAGCCCCGGCACTCATCGGCTTGCAGCCAAAGGAGGCTGGAGGGGAATAAAGCGCGTTGCCTTGCAGCATATGCAAGCTAAGAGCGAGCGGTCCCCAGGCAGCACAGCGAGCAGCCGGGCGTGCGCGGAGAGCTGGCTGCTGGATCCCGCATCCCCTGCCAGCGCCTGCCCACATTTACATGCTCTCGTCCCCTGCCAGATTTCGTCACCACCGGCTGCGTGGGGGGAGTGATGCTCACTGATCTGTGGTGCTGGGCTCAGCCCCTGGCATCTGCAACCAAGGACGTGGCACAGCCCCAAAGCCCCAGGGGAGGCCAGTGGAGGGGAGGCAGCACTGGATACAGTGCAGGATGGAGCTGGAGGTCCCCATAGCTACCGTGACCCCTAAAGGGAGGAATGGACCTGCCAGAGCCCCCAGTTTGCTGCTGCTCATGGAGGAGAATCCAGCAGAGGCAGCAAGGACAGGCAGCCGGTGCCCCTTGTCCCCTGTGCCACGCAGATGTGACCATGGCCAGGCCACAGGGACACACGTCCTGGGTGCTGGGAACAGTGGGACTGATTTAAATCGATTTTAAATGCACAGCCTGCTCCATGATGTCTGGTCCTGACTTGTGTGAGATTAAACTCTGGCATCACCAGGGCTGGATCAGCCATCCTGCACCACAGCTCCCAGCCAAGCAGGATTAGGCCCCACGCCGTGTTCAGGCACCAGCAATTCAGCTGCGCAAAAGGGGGTTTTGCAGGGCAGCGAGCTCCTGCCGAGTCCATTTGCACATCCCTAGCAGGGGGCTGCCAGCCCACAGGAGGTGCGAATGAATCCCTCCTGCTCCACTGACACACTTCCCAGCCACAGGCCAGCGCTGCCCTCACGCTGCCCGTGCTGCCTGCCCTCCCCTGGGCACCAGCTCCTGCAGACCCCCACCCTGCACATCCCCATCCCCCACGGGAAGGTCTCAGCCCAGCTGAGCTGTGGTCCCCAACGTCCCACAGCGCACCCCAGGACACCCCACACCTCCCCCTGCCGGAGCCTGTGCCCGCACTGGCACGGGCTCCCCGGTGCATACCAGTAACAAGCTTCTGTTAAATAATTGAATTCCTCAAATCGTTCCCTTTTCCCTCTGGTTTTGGTACACATTTGTCATAGTGCCATTAGGCAGACGCTTTGCTCGCATTTCATTTATTCATAAGCGTGGCTGTGGCTCAGGCAGTGGCAATGACAGCGAGGCTGAGCACAACCACTGGCATGGGACACGGCTGTCCCCAGTGCTCCCAGCTCTCACAGTGGCAGCGGGATGGTGCCAGCACTGGGGTGACAGTGGAGGATGAGGCCTGTATGCCTCCCCCATCACCCCCGCTCGTCACATGCTTCCTCGTGTTGGGGGACAGATGGGGACACATCGACTCTGCGCCCACTGCACCCCGTCTCCCTGCTGCAGCTCGGGGTGCTGGCAGGGAGGGGGACCCACATTCGGCAGCACAGAGGCAGCACCCACCCACGGCTCATGTCACCGTAAGCAATTCTGTATCGAGCAGCCTGTGACAAAGCAAAGCAAATAAGCCCATTACGGGACAGCATCCCGCCGGCCATCCAGCCCCTCCGCCAGCGCAGCGGCACGCAGCAGGTGAGCCGAGCCGAGCCGGAGGGATGCGTGCCGCCCGTGCTGCTGCAGCGCGTCCCAATTATGCGCTCTGTGGTGACAGCGCGCGTCAGCAGATGAAAGGACTCAAAGGCAGCCGCTCCACAGCATGTCCCCCGCCCCGCGTCAACACCCATCCCCACAGGGTCCTGTGTGCTGCCCAGCCCCACGGGATCCATCCTGTCTCTGCCCAGACTGGGCTCCCCCTCCTGCTGAGCAGAGCAGCTTCATGAGACCAGCCCAAAGGCAAAGGGTGAACGTGCCATCACCGTGGCCTCTGGGCTGCTTGGCCCCACCAGCTCCCGGAGCTGCTGGGTGCAGGAGAGAAGCCACCCTGGGGCCTCTGAAGTCCCCGGGGCTGAAGCCGTCTCCGTTTCTCATCCCTCATGCCATGTACAGGAGAAGGCCCAGGGGAGGAATTAAATATAAAACATGGGCGAGCGGCAGGCGGGAGCGGAGCCTCCCTGTGTGGAGCCATTTCCATAATAACAAACCACCGAACAGCCGCTTTCCCACCTGCTCTAATCGAAACGGATTGCCCCGCTCCGGGATGCTGTCGCTGGCACCACCCTGGCCCTGCTCCCGCTCAAGCAGAGCTGTGGAGCCACTGGGGGCTCCTGCTGCAGTGCCGGCAGCCACAGGGGATAAGAAAAGCCATTCAAAGTCAGCAGGGAAGAGCAACCCCTCGGTGTTGAGTGTCACCAACCCCACCACAGAGCCAGGGGACCAGAGCCACGCAGTGCCGCAGGCCATCGGCACATGCCTGTCCCACAGCAAACTGCTGGGTGCGTGTCCCAGAGGGGCAGGGCAGGATGGGGACGGCCGAGGCAGCCCTGGGGTGGCCAGCAAGCCCACACACCAGGCCCGGGGTCCCCAGGTAACTGAGCACCCTTCAAGGTGCTGAGCTCGAGCCCCCGGAGCCACGTGGAGCAACCTCATGTCCATCTGGGCCACACTTGGTGGTGCCACCACCACGGGCTGTGGGGCTGGAGGGGACGCGACTCGCGGTGCACAGGCCAGCAGGCACTTGCAGCAGCACTGCTCCGTTAATTGCAGTAATTAGCCTGTAATGAAGCAATTATTTGAGGACGTGGTGCCATGTGTTCCTGCAGGGGAGGAGGACGGGGGGACACAACCTGCACATCTAGGAGCAGCGCAGTGGGCAGCTGGCGCGGGCGGTGTGCGAGCCAGGGCGATGGAAGGGACAGGGGCATCGCCCCAGCCCCTGCATCCCCTGAGGTGACTGCGGAGACATGGGTGTCCCCTGTGCCACTGTGAGGCACAGAAATGGAAACTGGGGAGAACACAGCTAGGGCTGGTGCCCCCCCCCAGCTCCTCCCTGGCTGTGTGAGGAGGCGTCCTTCTGCTCCACCCATTTTTCAATGAGACAGCAGTAAATCTCTGAACGAAGCCTCGTTGCCAAGTGGGAGTGGGAGCGGCTGTGGCTGGCAAACACCAGCACGATGCACAGGCTGTGCCCATGGAGCTTGCTCCTCCTGCAGACCACTCAGCAAACCCAACTGCCTGCCATTCGCTCTGCCATGCCGTGGTCCTGCGTGGATGTGCTGCCCAGGGTGGCACTAGGGTCACACATGCAGTGACAAAGGGATGTCCAGCTCCAATGGTGATTTACAGCACTGAAAAATTGCTGAGATGGGCCGGATGCAACACCCAGCCACCATGCTGCTCTTCCCTTGTGACGGACCCCAGCCGGCTCCCTGTGCCATGCCCTAGTGTCCCCACGCGCAGAGCTGCATTTTCCCCATGAGCTTTTGCCCCAGGATGCCTGTACCTCAAAGGCCCCCCGGCCCAAGGGAGACGCTGGATCCCCACGGTGGGGAGGCAGCAGGAGGGAAGGAGCGGAGCCCTGAGCAGCCCGGGCGGCTGCGCTGGCGGGCGCTGTGCGGACACGTTGCTCCGGAGGCATGTGCTGGTGCTGGAGCCAGGCGAGGGGCTGCAGCCAGCTGGCCAGCCCCTGCCTGCGCTGCCTGGCTCAGCGCCGGGGCTGTGTCTCTGCTTGCGCGGCGCTGGCCAAATTAACCCCCTGTGCATGGAGAGGGGCCGGGACTGGCTGCAGCCTGTGGTGCAAAGGTATCGGCAGCCCCGGTGAGCTGCCCAGGGCCGTGGGTGCACACCCCAGCGGTACCCCCACCCACAAGTCTTTTGGTGCCAGAGCCACATGCTGGGGCATGGTCAGGGCATCCCCATTCTTTAGGGCTCCCAGCGCAGTAGAGGCGCAACCAGAGGTGTGGGGGCACCAGGATCCACGTTGGGGGCTACCAAGGGGTCCCCCAAGCACTCCCCACTCATGTGGGAGCAGCCAGAGCAGCCAGCAGCCGACATATGGGGTTTCCCCAATTTCCCTACAGCACCCGCACTGACGGAGAAATCAGGGCTTGTCCTGGCTCCAGGGAGGGACACGAGAAGCCTTTGACGGCATTGCAACCACAAGAGTGCTGGGACCCACCCAACCCCTCCGCGGCATGGCCAGCCCCAGCCAGCGCCTCTGCACCGGGAGCCGTCATTCAGCAGGGCTCTGGCTGTGCCAGCACAGGCTGGGCTCATGGCAGCAAAGCCCCCGGCGCGAACCGCGGCTGACAAGTGAATCGTGGCTCCAGCAGGGAAGAAGCGGACGGGAGGGAAATAAAAGCAAATGACATCAGTGCTGGCATGGGAGCCCACCTCAGCGAGCTATTTCGGGAAGGGTTGGGCCGGCTGTGTGGTTAAGCGCTTGCAGATGTTGCTTTGTGTTCCTCACAGGGCTCCTTCCGCCGGCGCTGCCGGGCAGGGATGCTGCCAGCACCGGGGATGCGGTGGCGGGGCAGTGCAGAGCTCCCTCCTCCACCCCACGGTGCTGGCTCACATCCCTGGGGGACAAGGGGAGCCCTGCGAGCCCCAGCACACCCTGGGTAGTGTTGGATACCTGGATCCGGCCCTTGGACTGGGGGGAAGGTGACCCCCAGCACAGCCCTGCTGCCACCGCATCCCTCTGCCACACATGCCGGGGCAGCCCAGGGACTGGTGGTGGGAGCTGCGTGGGGGCACATGGAGTGCCCAGCTGGTGACCGGGACATGGTGGCATTTCAAGGTGACTGGCAAGGGCAAGGAAACAGAAACCTGGCAGTTGCCATGGTTACCGACTAGCATCCACCAGCGCTGGCTCCAAGCACATGTAACGCCTGCCGGTGTTTAAATGCCGGGGTGGGTTGCAGGAGGAAAGGAAAGGTTAGACAGCTCCCAGCTGCCCTGACCACAGTGCCGTTTGGTATTGGGGAAACTGAGGCGCCCAGCTGTGTCCGCTGCTCCATCCCCACAGTCAGCCCCGGTGGGAGCTCAGGCACCCTTCGCTGCATGTCTGGGCACTAATCTGGCCCTCCTTCCTTCAAGGGCAATTAGGATTCCCTGGGTTTGCACGGTGAACTCATACTGTTCAGTTTTTCACAAAACACAATTTGGGGGTGAAGGGATCCAGCCTGGTGAGAGCTTGGCCCAGGCAAAGCTGTGGGGCCTTCAGTGCACAACACCCCCGAATGCCACTGCTGCTCAGCCCTGTCTGGGGGATCCAAGTCTCTGCCAGAGATCTGGACTCAGCTCCGGCTGCTGAGGGCTGGACCCCATTTCAGAGCTGGGATCTGATCCCAGGTCTCCATCAGCCTCAGCATTACCATTAAACCAAAAGAAAAAGCAGCTCAGGGTGGAACGAAGTCAAATGAAAGACGTGGCAGATGTTTCTCCTCTTTCCAGCTCCTGGTTTGCTACACGGGGCGTGATGCTGGCGGGTCCCCGTCCTTGCTGCTGCCCATGTCACCCAGCGGTGTGGGATGACAGGCACCACGGTGGCAGGTGGCATTTGCCAGCTGTGCCTGGCCACTGCGGGGAAATCAGCATCTCCACCACGACAGGCAGGAATAGCCTCTTAGCTGCCACCAGATGTTCCTCTGCAGAATAATTTGACAGAAAAACAGGGAAGGGAGCGTGAGATTCACCAGCAACATCTTGCTTTAATAAAGAACCAGGAAATAATGTTGGCAGAAGGAAAGACGTGCCCAAGTTTATCCCCATCCTGCACAGAAACACACTGTCTTCGGGGAGGGTCCACGAACCTGGGCTGCACTCCTTGCCCCGAAGGGATGCTTGTGTGAAATCCCATTTCCAGGTTTCACAGCCTTTTCTAGCCCTGAGGACCATCCCAGCACCCCAAGGAGCCCAAGGGTGTTTGTGCAGACATTGCAAGGGCTGCACGGCCACACAGGGCTTTCAGACCAAGCCGCGCCATATCTGACACCCAGGATTTATAGCCCAGCCGGGCAGCCAAATCTCTCCACAGCCTCCAAGGAGGAGCCAAAGAAAACACAGTCCCTGTCTGACCCACCAGCAGCCTCCCCCGGCCTCTGGCTCCTTTCCCCGCTGTCGCGGGGTGGCCCCATCGCAGTGGGGGGAGCATGGGTGCCCCTGCCCCAGCTGGCAACCAGGAGCACCCAGGTGACACCCATCCCCATGGGGAGCCAGTCGTCTCTCCTGCCACCAGCCCTGCAACACCTCAGGGCATCCCAGAGAAGGCAGAAAACAGTAAAATCAGGACAAGGCAAGGAGGAGGGGGTCACCCATGGGACTTGGCATTTGCAGCCGCCTTCCTGCCTCCACACAGCTGCCAGCAGGCTGCGGGGACGGCATGGGGAAAGGAGCAATTAATAATGCAGGCAGCT
This sequence comes from Phalacrocorax carbo, assembly GCF_963921805.1. Classification (NCBI taxonomy): domain Eukaryota; kingdom Metazoa; phylum Chordata; class Aves; order Suliformes; family Phalacrocoracidae; genus Phalacrocorax; species Phalacrocorax carbo. The sequence goes on from NC_087528.1 coordinate 8,373,404, forward strand.
GGCTCTGGACACAGGGCCATGGGCATGTTCCGCATCCCCATCCCTTTTCCCATCCCCTTTCCAATCCCCTTTCCCTTCCCCATCTCCATCCCCTTCCCCACACCCATCCCCATCGCCATCGGTCAGCCCCGCCATGGTCCAGGCTTGCTGCTGTGTCACTCCCACCATCAAGCAGCTGCAACCAGGGACCGGGCAGTCAGGCTGAAGGAGCACAGCCGGGACACAGACACCAAAAGGCATCATGGTCCCCAAGGAGAAAAAAATCCCCTGGGAGAGGAGGGGGAAGGAGAAGAAAAGGGAAATAGCAAGGGGAAAAAAAAAATTCAATCAGATTTGTAAAGGGCACAATTTACAAAATCCATCACATATTTTACTAGGCTGGGATTTACGGATTAGCCTGTAATACTTAGGTGGCTTTTTGTAATAAAACCCTGAGCTGCAGCAGTCCTGGGAAAGCAAGAAGGTGGAAGAAGTCTCCTCTACATCCTGCACTCATTTTCCCAGCATTTCCTCCTTTCTTTTTTTTTTTTTTTCTGATCTAGGCAGCCCCGTTAATCTGGGCTTTATCTGCCTATGGAGAAGGACTGAGCTCTTTATTGGATTTTTGTCAAGAATAAATGATTTAGTTTGGGATATTGTGGAAACGGTTTCTGTGGTATTACACCATCTAATAAATGAAACAGCGGGGATCAATTCCTCCTTTGCAACGCGCTCAACAGGCTGCGGGAAATGCATCCCACGCCTACACACCGCTGCCGCAGGAGCTCAGGTATGGCAGGTACAGTGATGGCACGCGGGTATGCAGCAGGTATGGCACGATTACAGCACAGGTATGGCAGGTACGGTGCAGGTATGGTGGGTACGGTGCAGGTACGGCGGGTACAGCACAGGTATGGCAGGTTCGGTGCAGGCGTGGCGCAGGCATGGCGGATGCAGTGCATGTGCCGTGGGTCTGGTGTAGGCACAGCGCAGGCACAGCTGGTACGTGCAATGCTCACCCAATGCCAGCGGGCGCCTTCGCTGATGTTCCCCACATCACCTCGCCACACTCCTGGTGCCCCTGGCAGTTTGAGACCCATTCAGAGGAGGATGCACATGGGCTTGCTGCCATGCTGAGACAGTGGCTGAACCACGTCTTGCCTCCCCGGTGCATCCAGACACTGCCAGCATCAGCCTTGCTCACCCACCGCTGTCCAGCCCCGTCGCCATGGGGGCACTGGGATCAAACTACACCAATGAATAGGCAAACCCCCCCCAGAGGCGCTGGGGAGGACGTTGGCACGAGGTCACCAGGCAGGAACGTCCCTGCTGCAGACAGGAGGGACAGGGCAGGGCGAAGGAAAGCAGAGGCGCGTTTGCTTTTCAGGCAGGATTATAAAGCCCGTCTCTAAAGTTCTTAATCGTCTTAGCACAGACCTCATTAGGGAAGCGAACTTCAGGGGGCAGGAACGTGCCCCGTCCTTTCTTCCCCAGGCTCAGCCCTGTGGGGACCAGGGTCCCCACGCCAGGGGCTGGGGAGAGGGTCCGCACCCCCTCCTCGCCACAAGGCCACTGCGACACCCCCGCCCCAGTCCGGCCCCAGCACCCACCCACAGCACCGCAGCCGGGTGGGTGGGCAGAGCCTTTGAAGAGATGGAGATGAGTGGGTGTGCGTGTGTGCGCAATAGCGAGTTATGAAGTCTCCTAATTAAGAAAATCCTTTGGGGAATGAAAATCCCTCAGCTGTCAGGTTTGTGTGGGAACACGAACAGGTCGAGCCAAGGACTTTGGGGATGGGGGTTTCGCTGCCAGTGCCAGCAGCCCCTGTGAAGCCACCACTGTCCCTGTCCCCATCCCTGTCCCATCATCACTGATGCAGGTAGGGGTCCACAGCCCCCATCCCTGCCCATGGGCAGGAGACCTGGCTGTTCATCAGCATTGCATCAGGGAAGAGGGCAATGCTGCAGGATGGGGTCCTGGGGGCACCCCTGCCCATGGGCACCCAGGCATGGGGGTGAGGAGGTGCCCCGTCCCTGCTGGATTGCCAAGGGCCCACCCACTCCAGGGTGAGGAGGAGCACCACCGCCTGCCCCGGGGAGCATTGTGAATTATTGCTGCAGGAAATGAAACTGCTAATAAATCCTCAGGCAGAAGCCGGGAAGGTTAAAACTCCATCTATAAACGGAGACAATGATTTATAAAGTGGCATCTAACTCCTCTTCCCCGCTGCAGGGCTCTTGGGCCATCGGCTGCCCAGGGAGAGAGAGCCAGGGCTGGTGCTCATTGGGGCATGGGGCTGCGGTGTCACCCTGGGCTGGTGGTCCTGTGGGATGGAGGGGAGCGAAGGTCCAACACTGCAGCCACCATCCCATCCCATCCCATCACATCACATCCCATCCCATCCCATCCCATCCCAACCCATCCCATCCCATCCCATCCCATCCCATCCCATCCATCATCTGTCCTGTGTTTCCCAGAGATGGAGAAGTGCCTTGGGCAGCCCTGGGTGTCAGATGTGACCTGCAGCACCCCAGGGTGGGTGCACCATGGCTGATGCTGCCCAGCCCTGCCAGGGAGGTGCAGGAAGCGATAGGGTCGGCTCCTTGACCCACCCCGCTCCCACCACCGTTGCGCTGGCATCTCTCCCTGTACCAGGCTGCAGCCAGCAGCAGGTCCCGCCGGGCATGCACTGCCACATGGCAACTCAGAGGGAGAAAATCAAGGGAAAATGCAATGCAGCGAGCAGAGCAGGAGAGCCCATAAGTCACCACCGCCCCGAGACGGTGTTCATAAATAATGTACACGGCACGGGGCTGGGGAGCTTTTTACCCAGTTAATTAATATGTACGGTGAGCACGCGCACGGTCGGCACAACGGATGGGCTCCCCCCTCGCTCCCAGTAAAAATACTTCTCGCAGGACTGACACATTTATTATTTCTCCCATAATTACCTTATTGTGAGCGTTTGTTAGAAAGCACCCTGGGAACCCCAGCCCCATGCAGGGCTCCCAGCCGGGAGCCGGCTTTGAAACACTGGCGGAGACTTTTTCGCTCTGGAAAGTGGGTCAGGATCGGACCCGAGGCCTCTGCGCCGCGATGCCGTGCATGGCCCAGCGCAGGGCTCTGCTCAAGCCGGCGCACCATCTCCTGGGCAGAGGAGCGAGGATGGGCAGGGGCGGCACCGGGGCTGGAGCCGCTGCTCCTGCCCACAGGCAGTGGCTCAGGCAGCCGCCTGGATGGGCAGCAGTGGGCATGTGTGCTGTGGGGAGGGGTCCGGCACCCCAGCACTTACCAGGCTGTGTAGGGATGAGGATAGGGATAGGGATGGGGATGGGATGGGCATGGAGATGGGGATGGGAATGGGGCTGAGCAACTGCAGCGTGAGCCGTGAAAGTGGATATTAAAGGCTTTATTACAGGATGACGCTTGCTAATTGCAGAGCTCCTTTCAGGGAGCCGGCAGCGGATGAGCTCGGGCGACAGCACCCAATTATTGCAGCTCAGCAGGGGGAAAAGGGAAAGAAAGGAAGAAAAGAAAGCGCAATTATCAGAACCTCGTCTGCAGCGCGGCACAGGGCTGCAATTTCTAAGCAGGCTCACTTTGCCCGGCCCCGCTCACTCCCAATACCAAGCACATGACAGCTTGCATTTATTTTTAAATGGACAGTTGCCCACCTCTGCCTCCTGTCCTTCATCCCTGCCCTGCCAGGATAGGTTCCTGCATCCCATCAATGCTCCATCAACTACCCCTGCCACCAGCTCAGCCCCAGCTCTCGGTGGGTACCGAAACACTGCCCAGCTGACCCCACTGGGAGGCTACGATGCTTTTTCTTCCCCCCCATCCCGCTCACTCCCACCTTTTCCTCCCAGAGCTGCTCCCGGCTCCAAAATCGCAGCCTTGTATATTAAAAAAGGTCAGATTTCAGCTCTTGTGAAGTAGCAAAAACCAGAGCAGCGTGAACAGACGCAGCCGCCTTTTTCTTGGGGGATCAGGAAGCCTGGGCACGGGGGGGTCCCAGTGTTGGGACCCGCTCACCTCTGCTGCAGTGGGCTGGGGGCGGGTGCTACCATTTGTGCTTCCACATCACCATTTAGTAACTGACAATTAAATTTGATTATACCTTTGAGAAATAATAGTGTACGTTGGTTTAATGGGCCTGTCTGGAGCAGGGCGGGTGCTCTCCTGCACCTTCTGCTCAGTAAGGTGGATCTCAGGGTGACGTTCATGGCGTGGTGATGCCTTTTGCCGGATGGGATGCCAGGTGGTGCCAGCACCGTCCCCCGGCAGCATGTTTGCTGCCATCCCTGCCAGCACGGCGGGGCTGAGCTGTGGCTCGGGGGACCCCACCACCCCGGCACCGCCAGAGCCAGCCTCGGCACAGGGAGCCAGCAGCAGCGAGCCCAGCCCAAGGCGCGTCCTGGCTGCTTCACCCAGGGGGATCCGGCAGCATCCGGAGGAAGCAAAAGCTTCAGCTTCATTCAGGCCTCGTGCTGGGGGATGCTTTCAGAAAGCTGAAGATCCCCCAGAATGGCTTAATTATTTATCTCTGTAGAAAAGACAGGGCATGAAGCCGCCCCACTGGCTTTAGCTTTTTCCATCTCTGCTCTTATTGCCTTTTTTAAAAAATTTTCTTTGAAACAATATCGCAGAGATCTCCCATTATTTGCTGCCTGATTTATGAATCCTTCAGAGGCAATCACCAGCAGCTCTCAAGGTTTCTGCTGCAATTAGGGAGGTTTTCTAGAGAGAGGAGGCAGGTGTTCGGTGGGAGCCAAGGCAGCCAGGGGGCTCAGCAATGCCGGGACTCCGCAGCCACGGCTAACTGGGAGCTCAGCATCTCCCTCAGCCTGGCAGCCTCCAACGTTCCCGTCCCCTTGATTTACAATCCTCCCTTTCTCTAATTAAAGATAATCACCTGCAATTACCTAATTAGTTGTCTGATTTTTGCCCTCTGATCCCCTGCACGTCACGCTCCCTCGGGACAGGATGCTGCTCAGTGCCATCAGCACCTGCGAACACCCACACCAGGGCATGAAAAGGGATGACGAGCTCAGGGTCACACAGCACCCAGGCATCCCCAGGCAGGGGACAGGTTGGGTGGCCAACCCTCTAAGTCCCCTTCGCACCTAGGTGCTTGCAGACGACAGCCCAGCGTGGCCCCAGCCCCTGGGGCACCTCAGGCTGCCCTCGGTGTGATGGGGGTGCCCGGGTGCCCCCCAGCTGCCAGCAGAACCAAGGGGTCGCACAGTGGCGCAGCTGCCCATCCAGCTGCCTGCAGAGGCACACGTGGCAGGGCTGGCCCTCAGAAATAGCTGTGACCGCCCCGGGTGTGCACCGGGCATGCTGGGCACACCGGGCTGCGGGGCTGTGCTGGGGCTGCCGGGCAGTGGGGAGGCTGAGGGCAAGCAGCCAACACCAGTGCTGGTCTGGGGGAGATATGCGTGTGCATGAATCCAGCACCTCCCAGCAGCCGCCCAGTCCCCAGGCACCCCACGTCACCCTCCAGTGGGCACAGGGACATGTGCCGGGGCTGGGCTGCAGTGCTGCGGGCCCAACAGGGCTTGGGGGAAAGGGCACCCTGCTGGGGAGCGGAGCAATGCCCCAAGGGATGTGGGGGCAGATTGGCCAGAAGAAGGTAGGAAGGATGGGAGGTGCCTGGAGAGGCAGCAGGGACACACAGACACCCCGGAGTACAGGGGCTCGTCCCTGGGATCTCCAGGGCCACCATGCTCCTGAGTAATGCAAACATGCCGGCAAGAGGTGACCATGCAGAGATGTCCTCAGCATCCAAATATTCCCACTGGTGAAAGCCGGTACGTGGGCAGGGACCGTGGCACTCGGCATGGCATTGCAGCCCTGCTGCTAGGGACGGGCACGGAGCTGGCAGGGCCACTGCCACCAGCTGGGGGACAGGGACAACCCAGGCTGTTGGACACACCACGCAACCACAGAAGAAAAATTAGGCCAAAGCAGGGCCGGCTCTCTCTTCCTCTGAGTGATCATCGCCCTCATTAAAAAACAACTAATTATTATTCTGGCTCATTAGCAATTATAAATCTCCAGCTCCGGTACTTCATTAAAAAAAATGGCAAGTTAGCACTTAATTATGTTCCCCAGCAGCCCCACGGGTGGAAGTGTTAACCCTCCCCATCCTGCCGCCTGCCAGCCCCCGCCAGTGCCAGCACCCACACCAGTGCCAGCACCCACACCAGTGCCAGCACCCACACCAGCCAGCTCCTGGAGTGATAGGGCACTTTGGGCTCCCCCCTCCTTGCTCCACAGAGGGAGACTGAGCCTTGGCATCTCCCCAGACACTTGTCCTGCAGTGGCTGGGTGCCCTGGGCTTACTGAACCTCCTCCTGCAGCACAGTGTTGTGCTCACCCCAGGGAGAGGGGAACTGGGAGCAAGAAACCAGCCCATGCACCCAACATCCATGGGGAGTTTACAGGAGGCAGCGAAAACACCCCTGCCCAGTGGGCAAAGCTGTCCCTGGGCACATGTCCCCAAGGAATGCCAGCTCCATGTCACTCCCGCCATGGCCAAAGGTGCTGCAGATCCCAGGGCAGAGGTTTGCAGGCAGCAGCCGGCAGCAAAGCTGATGTTTGGTGCAAAAGTCTGAAAAGCAGAGCAGCAGTGGGGCAGGCAGCCGCCTGCGGCCCTGGCGCCGGGCTGCCTCGCCGGCGCAGCACACACCTGGAGCCTGCAGCGAGCACCTTCCCGCTACCCGATGGATAATTGGCCACTAAATCCCTCCAGGGGAGAAACAGTGGGGAAAAAATTACAGCTGCGGAACTAGCTCTCCAAAATTATATCACCTTCTCTGACAGGATAATTGCTCCTTTTCCCTGAGATTTAATACGGATCTCACATTCTTAAACAGTTGTGTGTTATTTTAAGGGCTCCCGGTGTTTTTTCCTCTTCTCCCAGGTAGCGCAGGATCCGGCAGCAAAGGTGGTACCCCCCTGTTTTGGCGTGGAAGATGGTGACACTGGCACCGTGCATCAGTCCCGGGGGGTGATGCCGGGAGGCACGTCTGTGGTACCCAGAGGAGAGGCAGGAGGGATGATCCTGGACCAGGTGTCACCGATGTCTGCCATATACAAGCAAGGCCCCCGGCACTGCGGCACCGGTGGCATGCCTTGTTCTCCCTGCACTCTAATGGCTACATCAATATTATCTCACCTGCAACTTCCCCTGTGACAGATATATTAATGACACAGTGCAGAGCCCGCACAGCGCCAGGGAAGGACACGCACAACGCACCGCGGCCAGCGCAGGCAGGGGCCTCACTTGGAGCAAGCAGGACCTGGCAGACCCCACGCCGGGGGGGCAAGGGGGAGATCTGGGGGGTCAAAACCCTTGACCAGACTCTGAGGCTCTTTTCAGCCCTGGTGATCCCGGGAGCCACAAATCCTCCCTGAGACAGACCCAGGTATTTTGGGGTGCCCGGTGCACAGCGTGTGTGGTTCCCTGGGGTCCATGCCAGAGCCGTGTGCCTGCTCCCAAACACTTGCACCCAGGAAAACTCTCCCTCTGGATTTCATTCAGACTTCGATCCTACAGACCCATCACAGCAAGTGATAAATCAACCTGCAGACGCAGGAGCCGGCAGAGACGCCCACCCGTGCTGCCACCGGCTGAGCTCCATCCATCACCGCCCTGAGCCTGACCCGGCTGTCCCCGTCATCCCCGCTGTCGACTGCCACCTGCGTGCCCTGTTTGGGGGCAGTGGGCCCTGCACCCTGCCAAGCCCCAGGGGTGCTCTGCCAGGGCGAACCAGGGAACCCCAGCAGTGCCAGCCTCCCCCAGCACAACCCTGGATGTTCACAGTATCAGAGAAGCACGTGTTCATTAGGTGTCCCACACAGGAGCCCCGTGCCATCAGCGAGAGCCATAACCTGCCTGTCCGGCAAACCAACACGCCTGCCCCAGCATTGATTCAGCGGCAGCTGGCAGCCGGCACACAGGAGCAGCTGGGGAGCACGCAGAGCGTGCCGGTGAGGAGGTCTCAGCAATCACCGCCCTCCCGCCGCCCCACATTTGCCACATGCCACTGGCAGCCCACTGCCAGGCTTGGGATGGGTGAGGGGACACACGTGTCACCCCACTGCCCTCCCTGCACCCTCCTCTCCCTCACTCCTCCCGCACACTGAGCCCACGCCAGCTCTCCAGGGTGAGGAAAAACAGTCCTTACTATTGCATGTATTGCTTTGAAAATAAACCACCATTAAAACATTTTGGGATTACAGTCAAGTGAGATCGAGTTGTTTAGGAGCCAGGAAGCATGAAAGGATGGCTCAGCAAGAGGCTTTCTGTCGTGCAAGCCCCATTCAGGAGCATCAATTCACGGCATTTGGTAGCCGCTGCCCGATTACACCCCGGTGCCATTCAACGGTGCCCCCCAGCCACAGGGACAGCGGGGGGCCTGGCGCCCTCCGGCAAAGGTTGCCCTTGCCAAGCTGCACCAAGCCATGCTGTGGCACTGGCCATGCTGACAGCCGCGGGGACCTGCCAGCTCCATCCTCAGAAGCTGGCTGGGGCAGGACTGCAAGTCTGTAAATATATTATTTATTATTTCTATTACCCTTCTCCATTATTCATTGTTTAATTCGCTGCTATTCTATTATTAACTCTCCCAAGTGCTTTGGCGATGCTCTGACATGAAAGAGGCACTGTGAAATTTCGCTTGCGTACTGTGGTCCTCCTGCTGGGGGTGGAGGCAGGTGCAGAACTGGTGGCCCCAGCTCGGGTCTGGCCGTGCCCCATCGGTGGCCAGGGGCCTGGTCAGGGTCCCGCCACTGAGCCCACAGCCCTCTCCCCACGTGCCACGAAGCAAACTGGAACAAACTGTTTCCTAAAGCCTTTGCAGGCAGAATTTAGCTGTACAGAAGTGTTTTAGCTGAACTAAAGTGCACCTCTGTGTAACACTGCTGCTGCTGCCTTCACTCCCAGGAGACTCGCATCCAGCCGCCTCCCTTGGGGGGTTCTGCAGGTTTTGCCCCCACTGGGGTTAGTGGAGCTGGTCATGGCCAAGCCCCTTCCCCTTCTCTCCCCCATGAGAGCTGAAAAGCTGAGGCATGGCTGCAAGTCCAGACATGGGGGAATTAGTAGAAAGAGCCAAGAACCTTGTTTTCCTTAAAAGTCATGATTTGTCAGAATAATGGCCTGAGCTCAGCTGTGTGGTTTCCTGCTGCCCCCCAGGCTGCTGGCCCTGGACAGCACCATGGGGCAGGGGTGTCTGCCCCTGGCTGCCCCCTCACCACTGGCAAGCTCCACGGTCCAAGCATTAATCATAGAATCACAGAATCATTAAGGTTGGAAAAGACCTCTAGGATCATTAAATCCAACCATCAGCCCAACACCCCCAGGCCTCCTAAACCATGCCCTGAATCTACATGTTTTTTGAACACCCCCAGGGATGGTGACTCCCCACCCCTCTGGGCAGCCTGTTCCGATGCCTGACCACTCTTTCAGGAAAGAAATTTTTCCTAATATCCAATCTAAACCTCCCCTGGTGCAATGTGAGGCTATTTCCTCTCATCCTAGATCTCTGCAGGGGCAGCACCAGGGCTGTCAGAGGGAGCTGTGGGTTGTACATCCTTGGCCCTCCAAATTCTTCCTCCGTGGTCAGATGTGGCAGGGACCTCACCAAAGGGTCTGGGCCACCGTGGACAGCCCGAAAAGACAACCTTTGTTGGGCAACACTTTTGCTGATGAGTTTTTTTGCATGGCTAAACCCTGCCAGCATGGTCTGCCACTGCTAAAGAGCTGATCTGGGAGCCAAGGGAGCGCACCGGGCTGTTCAGCAAATAGCTGTGGTGTAGTTGATGGGGCATCCACGGAAACAAACACTAACAAATGGCTCTAGCATTTACCTAAATGTCACACCGGCTGCTTGGCAAAGAGATGGGTCCCTGGCTCCACCAAGCTGGCAGAGGAGCTGCACGGCATTTCAGGGTGGTGGGAGGTGCTGCCCAGACCCCTGGGAGTTGCAGGGACCCCTCACCTGCCCTGGTAGCCCCAATTCCAGTGGCTCTTTCCCGTCTGATAGGTGTCTGTGCCAGCACAACCCGCCCAACATTGCACGTGTCCTTTCAGCAGAGCGCCATGAGAGAGCTCAGGAAGGCAAACCATACGGATCCATCCCACATCTCCTCTTCCATCATGCTGATTCCTCTTCCCTACTCCCCTGAGTGGCGGGGTTGCCAAGTAGCTGGCCTGGACTGAGAGTCCTAATTTATTCCAATTTATGCAAATTCATTCCTTCAACACTTTCATTTATTTAGCTGGGCAGGCGATGGTTGCAGTTCACCAAGGGGTACCCAGGTTACACCCCAAGCACCCCTTCCCCCATCTGTAATGTGGCTCCGTTGCTTTTCTGCTGAGACAGGCACATTCTTACTCAGGGCACGATGATCTGTTTGATCTCCCAGAGCTCATCCCAGGCCAGAGTGATGGGGACCCGGTGAGGGGATGGGTGACAACGAGGGGTGCTCAGCCAGTGATGCGGACCGTGCTTCTTCCAAACACCCTCCATGCAGGGCCGCATCCTGCCCTGGTGCCACTGCACCGGCTAGGCTCCCAGGGCAGGGGGCTGGGGACTGCATTGGCTGCAGCACTGCCATGTGGGGCAGCCCATTCTCCCCCTCGGGCACTCACAGGAGATCCCTCTGGATCCCAGCTCCCTTCCCTCCCAGCTGGCCGGAGACCTTTGTAAAGCATCAGTGCCTGACACCATCTGTGCCGGGCGCCCCTGACAGCCCACCAGATTAACACCTGGGCTGGCTGCTTGCGCGCAGCTCCGGTGGCTGCAGCGGGTCCCCGTATCGCCGCTAACAGCCACAACCTTCCGCTGCTGTAACTCGATGTTGGCTTTACCTTGGGTGCAGAGCATGGCCCTGCCAACAAACCTCGCCTCCTGCTGCCGCTGTAGATGTGCTGGAGCAACAGGCAGGTCCCTGCTCCAGGCTGGCTGTGGCCACTCTCGGGAGGGAGGTTTGGGGTGCTGGGGGGACAGTGAGCATCCCCCTACAGCAATGGGCATGAGTGTTTTCCACGGCCACCCGTGAGTCCTGGGCCCCTTCGCGCCTGCCCGCTATCCCCGGGAGGATGTCTGCTTTAAATTGCTCTGGTTAAATTATGCATTAGCTTTTTAAAGAGCCGTTTAAGCTTGGAGAAAGATGGTTTTTTTTTTTAACAGTGCCTGATGCCCACTTCAGGCTGTTAAATTTAATCTCAGGCCAATCAGATGGGTCATAATTTCTCCCATTATTGGACATGGGAAGTGGCTTCTGTCCTGGCACGTGGGCTCCAACGGTGCCCATCAGCACAGGCTCTCCAGCTCCAGCGTCTCACCCCTCCTTGGCTCGCTTCGGGATTAGCTTTTTGGGGTGGTTTGCAATTAAGACAATGGGGATAGGGTATCCTGGAGGTGGTGAGACCCTGAGCCCCACTGGGCCCTGCCCGCTGCCTGCCCACCAGGATGCATTTATACCAACAGCCGGAGAAAAGAGATGCTTATTAATTTGCTGATTGCAGAGAGGGCTGGGCCCTGCTGCCGGTGCAGAGACATGATCCAGCACCGGAACCTCTCCAGGTCTCTGCGGAGGTGGTGGGAAAGGGGAAACAGCATCCCTCAACCCTCCCTGGGGACCAGGACCCAGGGCACACCTTGGCACCCTGGGGACGCATCCCCTCTCTGGCACCGTGTGGCGGCTGGAGCTCTTCTCCTCCGTCACACCTCCTGGTGTCGCATGCTGCCACCAACCTGCCCCCAGCCCCATGCCCTCCTCCAGCACCGGGGAGCCGGCATGGCAAGGAGACACTTTAATCTCAATCAATTAGAAATAAAGCAGTTCTAACGGCAGGGCAATAAAAGAACACTTTAATTTTAGAGCTAATTAAATATCAACAATTGGAATGCAGCAACAGACAGTTAACCTGGAGTAACCCATTATTTATAAGGAATATAATGCAGTGACTGGGGGGATGAAGTGAGTTGTAGTCATTTTAATATCAGCTGTCACAGTCTAACTGTTCTCTTTTGTCTCACTCCAGCACAATCATCTCGACGGCTTCCTCCGGGACCATTACCACTTCTCTGCTCGACAGAAGATTAATTAAGCCCAGGTCCCAGCAGAGGACAGGCACGCGTGCTCCTGTCCCTGCTCAGTGAACTGGGGTGACACCGGTGTGCAGCCGGGCTTTGGGGCTCTGCTGGCCCAGCCAAGCAAGGCAACGCCTCCAGCCCCAGGGTTCAATGATAATTGCAACCCACCGACTGTCTGACAACTCATTAGAAGCTGTAAGTTATTAATGGGGAGCACTTGCGGTTCTGCTGGGTACCCCACGGGCTGCGGTGCCTCAGGGGCAGACAGGTCCCAATGGGGGTCAGGTGGGAACGGCTTCCTTGGGGGGATGAATGCCCTGGCACCCCAAAACATGTGGCAAAGCCCTCTGTTCCCTGGGCAGTTGCAAGTCCCCAGCCCCCTGCACTGGCAAGCAAAAGCATATAGGGGAAATCCTGAGCCTGCCAGCCCCAGTGCAGACCTCGAGTGATGTCCTGGGCTGCCCCGAGCCGAGCCAGGGGCCGAGCAGGAGGGGATGCTCAGCCCCAAAATAGCTGCTCATTGGGGATGTGCATGTGTGTCTCCGCAGTCCCGAAAAGCTCCGTCGCTGCAGCCCAGGCACATTCATCACAGGGCTTCGGCAACCTCCCAGCCTGCTGCAGGGAAGTTCATTTAATATGTGCAAAAGCACTATTTAATTTAGCGCATTTGTTAGATTTTTAATAGCTTCAGTGGCAAGGAGGAGCAGCAGGGACTGAAGAGTGAGTCCAGGCATTGCAGGCAGCAGCTGCCAGTGCCTGGGCTGCTGGGGTCCCCAGCCAGCCCTAAGGGGACATCAGGCCGATGTGACACCACGATCCCCGTGCAGTTTCAGCCCCTGGAGACCTTTTTCCAGCCAAATGATTTGTGGTGGAACAAAATCCCTCTGGCAGGGGCTGTGCCTCCACAGCTGCTGACCGGTGGGCTCAGTGCTGGCATCACCCCCATAGCAGCAGCCATCAGGCGAAAGGAAAACTCACACGTTCCCAAAATTTGTATTTTCCTGAGCAAAAGTTCTCTTAACCTCATTTCGGCCTCATCTGGGCATGGCCCAGGGCTCAGCCACCACACTGCTGCTGTGCCATCCCATGCCACCCCCATTCCACCCCCCTGCCACTCATCCTCCCATCCCCATCAGACCCCTCCGGTGTGTCCCCATGCCGTGCCGGGCTCTGGGCAGCTCGGTCACGCTGTCCCATGCCGGGCGCTGCCTCGCTGGCTCGTGCCCACGCCTTTCCGTCCACTCACCCCGAAGGGCATCAGCACATGCTGGGGGGGGATTGCCCCATCAGGGATGCCCATGCCACTAATAGCCACTGCTCCTGCATTTAATAGGAGCTGCTGACAGTCAGATTCACGCTAATACAATTATTCCTGTATTAAAGTGTTAGGTTGACTTTCCCCCTCGCTGTGTCCCAGCTACGGGCGATGAGGGTGCACACAGAGTCACAGAGTTTCTCAAGTTGGAAGGGACCCATAAGGATCACCCACCCAGCCCAAGTCCAACTGTTGGGGATCAGCCCCAACAGCACCGAGCCCAGCGTGCCCATGCCTGGCAGCATGGCTGGCATCGCCCCAGGACCATGAGCAATGAGGACCACGAGCCATGGGAAAAAGGAAAGAAAGAGGGAACTCGGGGGATGGAGCAGCAGCAGGAACAAGAAGCATCTTGGCACAAACCCAAGGTGTTTCGCTCAACACAGAGAAAATGTTTTGACTCCCAGTCACCGGGCTTTTGTTACAGGTTTGATATATTTGCTTTAAAAGAAAAATGCCATCGTGTGACAAAAAGTCAGGAAATTTTCTTTGGGAAATGTCAAAATGAAACACTTCCAGAGCAAAATGTCTCGCCAGCCAAAGGCTGGCGGCAAATTCCCCCTGCCAAGGCTGGCACCATCGCTGCAGCCCCGAGCATCGTTGTTGCTGGCAGCAATTTGCCGCCGAGCTGCCAGTGTCCCCAGCAGGAGCAGCCAAGGGGACTGAGGAAGGGCAGGGCAAGGGCAGGGGAAGGGTGACACCCCTTCCACCGGCCACCCCCTCATCCACAATGTTTCCATGAGGGCTCACCATGGCCCTAATTACCAGAAAAAAAAACACGGCCCTTTTCCACTGGCCAAAGTGGAAGAGGGGCTGCTCTGAATGGGAAGTTATGTAGGATTTTGTTAGTATTACTATTGTTATTATTTAATTCTCAAGGTCGTAGGATTTACAGCCCAAGCATACTTAAAATCAGACCCAGCCAAATAAAAATGACAGCTTCCTGTGCCTGCTTTAGAGCAGCTCTCAGTGGCTATTACGGTTGCTAAAAATGCTTTCTGTTCAAAGGAAAAAAAAAAAAAAGGAGAGGAAAGAAAGGGAGGAAGAAAAAGAACAAAAGGAAAAATGCAATAGGAGCCAGGAAGATGATGGATTACGGGAGATAATCCATCTTGTCAGCCCAGGACTACATAACCTTGATGTCAGCGGGTATTTTTCTCTGCCTGAGCTCTCTAACTCGCCAGCGCTGGGACAGAGAAACGGCGTGCCTGAGCAGGCAGCTATGGCAGAGCGGTGGCTCCCACCGCACCACTGGAAAAATGCTGGGATCTAGGGGTTCCCTTCATTCCCCTGTCCTACATGGGGAGGGGGGCGCAAATGCCCAGTCCCAGGTTCCCAGGGGGATGTGGGGGACAACCGAGGCTGCTAGCGAGACGTGGCAGGGTGGGGGACAGTGGGGGACGGCGAAGGACCATCCCCAGACACGTCCCGGCGGCAGTGCTGCCTCCGCTCCTTCCTCCCCTCAATCTCTTTTTGTCATCTGCTGGTCCCCTCCCTGCTCCCCCCCCACCGCCACGCTCTCTTCCTGGCGTCTCTGCCATTTTTATCTAATGCTGGCCGTGAAAATTGGTGTGAAATAAAAAAAGGCATCTCTGCCCACAGATGAAATCAATTGATTTGGCAGGTCGCCTGTGGACACCTCCGAGCAGCACTTCCAATTTGCAGGACGGACGCCGGCTCGGCGCAGTTCCTTCCCTGCCTTCTCCTCCGTCTCCCCACCCCTGCTCCTCCGCCCCAATTTTTTTATTCTGTCTTTCCAATTTCCCTTTGATGTTCCTGTTATTTCTGCTTTCCACTTAATGGAAATCAGCCCTGAGTGGGTGTGGGGGGTTGTTTAGGGAGTCTCTGCACACACATTCCTGTCTCTTTTGATCAGAGGCAGCTAGGGACGTGCTTGGTCCCAGTGTGCCAGGGGACAGGGATGATTTTGGGGACCCCATGGGGCTGGGCAGGAGCTGCAGCACCCCAGTGCTGTGGGTTTCCAGTCTCTTACCTCCCACCCTGCCTCTGCCTGGTCTGTTTCCATAGGTGATTTCAGGGCTGGGGACGGTCCCCTGGGCTTGGAGCAGCTCCACACGTGGCAGGGCACAGAGAGGACCAGGAGAGGTTGCATGCGGTGCCGGCCCTGCCCCGGGCTGTGCTCCATCACTCCTCTGTCTCCATCCCTCCTCCATCTCCATCCCCCTTTCATCTCCATCCCTCCTCTATCCCCTTTCCACCTCCACTCCATGCCCCCCAGGACATGCTGGAGAACAGCAAAAATTTAGTCAAGTGGGTGTAAAACTGGCTCTCCAGAGGCTGCGAGTGGCCAGACGAGGTTTCCAGCCCCAGACTGGCTGTGTGCATGCCAATAACCCAGCAGCACGTGTCAGGGGCAGCAGCCTGGGCTGCCGGCTGGGATGCGGTGAGCCGCCCCTCTGACTGCAGGGAACCCTGGCAAAAACCCAGCAATGGGATGGAGAGAGCCGGGGACACGTCTGGGCAGCTTCAAGTGAGTGCAGCTGGGGGGGTAGCACTTCTTTGAGCTACAGCAGGGCCTGGGGGCTGGGAAAGAGGGAGCCCAGGGCTGCTATCTGTCTGTCTTTCCACCCCTGCAAAGCAGCTGGCCAGCAAGGAGGAAGTCACCTGTCTGGCGTTTTTAGCAAGGGGTTAATTAAATATGGGTCTCCCTGGCCACAGGCACCTCCGGGCCAATGCGCCGGTGGCCGGCGTGCACGGAGAGCACAGGGCCAGCAGCATCGGCTCCCGCCCGGCTCCTCTGCTGCCCTCCTGCCCACACAGGCAGGAGCTCGGCAGGAGTGGCCTCGGTCCCGGCTGACACCGGCCCAGTTGTTCCCCACAAGTTAAATATTACACAACTTCACTTCATTAGAGCTTCAAGGCAAATGTGACGTTAATCACAAAAACCTTGATATTCTGCAGGAGACTTAAGCCCTGAAAGGGAAGGGGGAAAAAAATGCTTTCTTTCCAATGCTTTCATTCTACTTTGAGGTTAATAGAAGGCTAATTTGAAAGCACTCAGTTAATGAGAAAGCTAAAAATACTCCTCCTGTGCAGACCCTTCCTCTGTAGTGCCTGTCTTGGTGTTATCGGCTGCAGATGACGCTCCTTGCAGCCTGGGGACACGGTGCCCCTCACCTGCCCCCTGTCCCTACCCTTTGTCTGGAGGGAGGGACGTGGTAGCTTGGTGGCCTCCCAGCAGGGACATGTCCCAGCCACAGCTGGGGTCGTACCATGGCCCCCAGGCTGGCTCAGGCAGGGATGGGGCGGGAAGGGGAGACCCGTGCAGGGGTCTGTGGGTCTGTGGCTCCAGGGACCTTGGGTTGGCCACATGTGGGGCAGGGGATGGGGATGGCCGAGGTTTGCAGCCATGCCATCATCCCCCAAAAAGGATCAGGGCTGGGGGGACCAGGGTACCCACAAAACATGAGCCTGCATCTCACCAGTCCCTGGCTGCCTTCCCCATCATCTGGAACACGCCGCTGCCGAGGGAATACATTGTTTTCTGGTACATCACTCTGTGATGGGAAGCTAATGTTGTGTGGCTGGTTACAGCACAGTCCCAGTGACTTAGGGGGGGCAAACCATGATCCACCCTGAAAACACCCCTGGGAGCCCCAAGCCAACATGGGGGGCTCCCCGCTTGCACCCCATCTCATCCACCATCACCCCCATCCTTCACCAGCTGCCTGCTCCCCTTTGAACCCACTGCAGCTCCCAAGGGACACCTGCAGGCACAGAACCCCTGCCGTGGGGACATGGCCCAGCAGAGCCCCCTCCCTCCACTCCCCGCAGTGGCGCAGCCACAGAGGCAGGCACCCACCCTGCCGCGGGGCCGGGGGACACCAGATCAGCCTCCCCATGCATGAAACAGCGTTAATAAAGCTCCTCCACCTCCTCTGGGTGTGTGCATGGGCTCATCCGTCTTTCTGTGCATCCTGGTTTAATTTCCACAGTGGCTCCGTGTTGCTCTCCCGGAGCAGTGGACGATGGTCCCAGAAGAAGCGACCTGCAATAACAGGTGAGCAGAGGGGATTTCCCGGCTGTGGGAGGGCTTGGGGACGGCTCTGCTTCATCCACAGGCTCCACCGGCCACCTGCCTGCTTCCCCACCTGGGCATGGCTGCCGGATCCCGGTTCTGCACCACGGAGCCTGGGCCAGCACCAGGTTTGACGGGGGGCAGCGGGGGGCTGGCGGGGAGCCACCCATGCATGCCGCTCAGCACAAGCCCCTGCCAGTTTGCACCCCTGGGAGCTGGCGCCTTCGCTGGCACTTCCAGCTCACACGCAGTCGCTTGGGATGAGGTTTAATTAGGAAATGATCTGCATGGAAAATTGTGCGTTCAAGTGCCTCAAATCTCATGCTCGTGGCTTGGCTCCAAACTAGTGGAACATCACCCAAGTTTGAGGACAATTCCTGGAGACTTTCCAGAGCTGCTGGTTGGGATCAGCAGCCGGCGGCCGCACGGTGCCACACACAAGTGGCACGGGGCTGAGGATGGCACCAGCCACTCAGAGAGCAGGCACTGCATGTGAAGGTCATCAGCCATCCGAAAAGAAGCCACCTCCCCTGCACCCCGTATCTAAACTGCTTCTAAACTGAGGTCTGGGGGAGCCCTGAGGTCCTACCTGGGCATTGTTGGGCTCTGGGGAATCACCCTGGTACCCCTGGGAGATGCTGTGAGGTGCCAGGAGATGCTGAGACATACTGAGAAGTGCTGGGAGAAGTTGACACATGCCAGGAGATGCTGGGACATGCTGAGAGATACTGGGAGAAGCTGGGATGTGTCAGGAGGTGCTGGGACAAGCGGGGACATGCCAGGAGATGCCCCAGCCGGTGGCAGGCAGTGAGCGGCTGGCTCTGCCCACCGTCCCCAGCACTCACCTCTCCAAGAGTGCCCCACCGATGCCAAAGCGCTCACAGAAGAATGGAGTTCGGAAGGGCAGGGCTAAATTGCCTCCCAGGAATAAACGAGGAGACTTTAATTCCCTTTCTACAGAGCCACATTAAAGGGTTTCTTGTTCTTCTTGCTGGAGAAAGGCCGTCCCTTTCCCCATCTCTCTTCTGCTCCTCCAGAGGCAGACTCGCACGTCTTTCCAGCCCTTTGAGGAGGGTTGGATGCGTTTAACCTGCGCTTCCCCGGACGATTAAGAAGCTTTATGGGGGGGACACGGTGAGATGCGAGGGGGGGAGTGAAGGCAGCAGGGGCACACACACCAGCACGCCGGCAGCTCTGCTGCAGCCATGATCGCTCCCTCCAGCTCCCTGACTCCTATTGATGGTTTAATTTTCCTTGGGGTTGGGGGGGGGAGAAGAAAAGCACTAGATAATTGTAGCGGAATGGGCTGATAAGTAATGTTTGGTATCCTTTTTACAACCATTCCCCAGGGGCCCATTATGGTAATTTTTCTTCTATAACTGGCAAATTGTATAACAAGTCAGATGATAAACTAGCAAGCCAGGCAGAAATTTGCATTTTAATACAACTGTCTAAATCATTTCTCCACGTAGGTCCGGACAGGGCACTTCAGCCATTTCTGCTGCACAGGGTGTTTTGGGGGGGTGAGGGTCGGGACTCCCTCACTGCCGCTGGCAGGGGTCCGCGGCCCCACAGCGTACACAGGCGAGGGCCACAGCATGGGGCCACAGGGCTGCCATGGGGCTGGTTGGAGCCCCACAGCCACAGCTGGGGAGCTGTTTGCCAAAGCCTTTCCCAGGATGCAAAGTCCCCAAGCCCTGTGCCATGATGTCCCCGAGACCTGCACTGTGATGTCCCCAAGCCCTGTGCTACAACATCCCAAATCTCTGTGCGGTGACATCCCCAAGCCCTGTGCCGCAACGTCCCCAAGGCCCGTGCTGGCTTCACCTGTCCGTTCAGCGAGAGCTGTTAGCAACCCATTCACTAGAAATCTGATAGTGAAATGCCAGGCTCCCCAACAGCTTTATAAATTGCTGCTTTGAGTCCAATTTGAAGTTTTGATTAAAAAGAAAAGAACAAAAATAAAAAGAAGAAGGTGGAGGGGCGGAACATGGTTAGAAAAGCCACCAGCCACCCCTCTGCGGCTGCAGGGCACACGTGGAGCTGCAGCATCCGCAGTGTGCAAGGCCATTAGGGCAGAGGCTTGTACCCGTCCCCGTTCCAAACATAAAACCTAATTAAGATTTTATAAACACTCACCCAACACAGAAAACTGCTACCACATTAGCAAGGCAAATAACACCCAAATTAAGTTATTTTCTTGCCTTGGTTTAGTCCAGTTTTTAATTAGGTGGCTGCTGAGACGTGGCGTGGCCCTGAGTAATCGTGTCACAGTGATTTATTAGGGCTCTTTGCTGGAGTTACTGCTGCCCTCCAACCTTTGCACCTCCCGCCACAGATTGGGTCCTACGTGGCGGAGCACAGCAGGGAGCCGAGGACGTCCCTGTCCCTGTGCCCATCCCCATCTCTATGGTGGCTCAGGGACCCCTCCTGCTGTGTCCCTCCCTGCTGCCTTCCCAGGGGAGAGGGAACCTGCTGGGTAATCACAATGCTGCTACCAAGTTTTTTAAAAAATGACACAAAAACCCCTCAACAGAGCTGAAAAGATTCAGTGTCTAAACTTTTAACAACAGGAAAGATGTTTTTGAACACAGCCCGATGATGCCCTGCGCCCTCGCACCTGTGCCACCATGCTGCTGGCTGGTGGGGACAGTGGCACATCCTCACGGGGCGCAGGGGTAGGAGTGGGGTGCCCCAGCATGGGGCTGCAGCAATGCGCCAGGGCAGCAGCACCCACTTTTTGGAGTGGGAAGGGGGAGACAGGGCCACAGGGCCGGCTGCTGTGTGCCAGCTCTTCAAAGGACATTAAACCAGTTGCCACCATCTTCCGGAATTAGCACAAGTGACACTCGTTTTGTACCCACATGTTTCCAGCGTGGAGCAGATGGCGAGGCCGCTGGATGCGATTCAGCACCACTCCACGGCGCTCCACTGAGCTGGGCACCGCGACGACAAAAAAGCCATATTTCCCCTTGATCTGCTGGGATGTTCATTAGCTTGCAGCCGAAAGGCAGCGGGGCTCTGCCAGCTGCCAGCACATTCAGTGCATCGCCCAGGCTCCGGCAACAATCCTGGCTCACTCCCGTGCTGCCGGGGCTTCGGCTGGGGTTGGCGCTCTTTGGGGGCTTACGAGATGCACAGGTAATTACCAGCGACATTTGCACTGCCGAATCGCCTGTAATGGAGAAAGAAGGGGGAAGAAATAAGCTGGTTAAAAGAGGGGTTTTGTCAAATGGTGAGGACATTTCCTACGTGATGCAGCGGCCAGGAGATGGGCAGTGGGTGCCATCCCGGGAGATGGCCATGCATTTTGGGAGAGGACCTGGTAACACCATCGGGATGCAAGGACGCAGCACCAGAGCCCCATCTTGAGTCCACCACGGATCTGGGCTGGGATGCTCAAGCCCTTGCAAGATTTTTGGGAGGTTTGGCTGGCACAGCCCCATATGAACAGGATGCTGGGGCTTGATCCATCCCTCCCGCGCCAGCAGGGCAAGGCAGGTTTCCTCGCCTCCGCCTTGCAGCCTGCCTGGCTCCTGCCAGCTCTGGTGCTGCTCTGTGATTGATGAAATAATTCAAGCCCAAATGACCAGTAGAGAGAAACATGAGCACATTGTCCTCTTTCTTTATATAAGGGAAAAAAATCTCCCAGGGAGCTCTAATGGCAGAGTCAGGGAGGGGAGCCAGGGCAAAGAGCTGGGGCAGGAGGGCGAGCTCTGCCTGCCCAGGTCGGTGCAGGCTCCAGGGCGGTCCCACAGGTCGTCCCCTCACCTCGTTGCTATCTCTGCTGATGGAGCAAGATGGGCGATGCCAGCCAGAGGCACCAGGGATGTGCGGTGGTCCCAGACCCCCTCCACATCCCCATCCCACACCCTCCCCACCACCCCACTCCCCCTGCCCTGCTGCACCCGCTGTTTTCACCGCACCTTGAAGCCTCAGCTAATTTGGTGCCCCTTGGCAGGGCTGGTGCTTGCACAACCGCCAGCAGTGTTTACAGCCAGAGCTGGGGAATTTGCCACCCTGTTTGCCAACCCACAGCCTTCACCACTGGCCGTGCTGGCAGAGAGCAGGGCTTACCAGGACAGATGTGCCCCAGGGCCGGGCTTTGCCTGGGAGCCCTCCTGAGCATCCTGCTCCCGGCGGGAAAGCACCGGAGGGACAGGGCATCCTTATCCTGGGCACCGGGGGCCATGAATAATGAAAGAGGAATCCATAAGTAATTACATTCTAATTAATTTAGAATGATGGATAGAGGGGACCAGGTGACTCCACGTAAATCGCACAAGCTGTAAAAGGCCTCGGTCCTGCCACCATCAAATTGATTTGCCGGTTTGGAGGAGGGGAAAGAAAAAAGAAGAAAAGGAGCTTCATGATATAACATTTACAGCCTTGGGGGTACCATTGCACCGCAGCTCCCTGGCCACCAGCCCAAGCAGTGTGTCCCGGGCGGGCTGGCACCGGGGCTGGCACGTCGCTGTGCCAGCTCCCGGCTGCGGCAGAGGAGAGGCACGGCGCAGAGCCAGGGCAGAGCCGCGCAGCCACGGCCACTTTGGGGGCAGAGGGATTCGGCTTTGCAAACCTCAGCCCCGGGGTTCGTTTGCGAGCTCGCACACAAACTCCTAATGACCTGGCAGCGCTGCGGCTGCAGTTCAGTGTGACAGCCAGCACTCGGCTGAGGGCTCTTCTGTCAGCCCGTGCTGCAATTAATTAGTACCCTGTCTTATTAGCACCCTTATCTACTCAGCCCTGTGCAATGCAAACGCGATGTGATGCCGTTTGGCAAAGGGTCTGGCGCCGAGGTTTGCGTGGCGCCAACCACGGGGCTGCAGCTTGGTGGGGTTCCTCCCGCCGACCCCCGTACACCACCGGCCCCGAACAAGGGCTGGGGCCGCAGAGCTGCCACCAACGCTGTACCGCCGCCGTGAAGCCGGAGCACCAGGGTCACCTCTCCGGGGATGGCAGCCTCCGCCCTCTTCGCTTTGCACTTTGCATGTCGCTCTCCGGCTCTACACATGCACACACACATGTGCACATGCTTTCACACGCATGCACATGTATGCACACGCGTGCACAGCCACACTTCCCTGCCTGCTCCCCTCCCTGCCGCACACCCGCTTCCGAGCAGCTCCATTTCCACGGCGGTGCCGGCAGTGCCAGCCAATCGTCCTCGGCAAGTGGCTATTGTTGCATTACCTTGGAGACTAATTAAGGCAGCTGTGAGAGCTGGAACACCTTGACTGGGGAAAGGTTAATGTCTCACGCCCGTCTCACGCTCAATGAGAGGAGGCTGGAGCTCAAGTCAACTCTGCGACATTAATTGTGGTATTGAGCGGCTCGGCGCAAGCGGCTGTGGAAGCGCTCCATGCCATTACATTAATGGCATTGCCGTGTCTATATTCTTTAAGTAATTGGCAGCTTTTTCTAGGTCTCGTCCTCCATTTACTTTCCCAGGATATTAGAAGCCATTGTGTACAACCGCTTTGCAAACTCCGATTCCCACATTAAGTGGGATCGTGTGGAAAAGCAGCCAGTAATAAGGTGAGGGACAAGATGAAGGGGCGATGGTGCTTGCAGGGTTATTCCCTTGGGAAGGGAAAAACTCACCGGCTGGGACCAGAGGACTCCTGGGGCCGAGTGTCGGGGTGGACATGGCCACTGGGAGAGGAGCCCCCAAATCCCCAAACGGGCACACGCGGGATGTGCACCGGGTGAGAGGAGAGCAGCGTGGCTGCTGCGCTGCCAGAGGAGCCAGGGCAAGATAAGATGGGGGTTAAGATGGGATGGCATGGCATGGCATGGCATAGCATGGCATGAGATGGGATGGGATGGGAAGTGCTGTGATTTTGGAGGTCAGCTGAGCCATGCCAGGAAACTCACCACTGTTGGGAGGAGACAGGCAGGTTGTCCCTGTCCGGCAGAGCCGGCACGGCATGCCATGCCCGTGAGCCATGCCGGAGGGCTGCAGGTGCCAGGCTGCCTGGCGCGGAGGCTGCACCACCAGTTAGCATTCTCCTGAGGAGCCCAGCAGGTAATTACACACAGATTAAAAATGTAAGCAAAAGCAATTTTT
This sequence comes from Phalacrocorax carbo, assembly GCF_963921805.1. NCBI lineage: Eukaryota > Metazoa > Chordata > Aves > Suliformes > Phalacrocoracidae > Phalacrocorax > Phalacrocorax carbo. The sequence continues at coordinate 8,396,917 of NC_087528.1, forward strand.
CTTCCTCACAAGTCTGGGCAGGGACATGTGACCTGGTGATGACGGGGAGGAAGGAGCCAAGCTCGCTGCACAGGGCACTGCACCCCACAGCCCTGCACCCCAGGGCCCCTAGAGGGTTCCCCGCGGGCCACACTCCTCCATCCGCACCCTCCAAGCTCAGAGCTGCCAGACCCTCCTTGAAGCCGGGCTCTTCCCACCACGGCGGCTTCTAGCAGCCTTCAAAGAGCAGCCAAGGAAGTGAGCTTCTGGTGCAAGGGGCATGCTCGATGCTCCAAGTTCATCCCCCTTCCGTGAATGCTGGCTTTTAGCAGCCCAGAGAAGGAAAAGTGTTGTTTAAGAAAAAGCATGGTTTTAAAAAAAAAAAATTGCCAGCATCCCTTTAATTAAGCGATAAAATGAGTTAGAGCATGAGGAACTGCACGCTAATTCATCCTGAAGACTTTGGGCACTGGGCCAGGAGGATCCTCTTACTGCAGGAATAAAATGTCATTTTAAAATTATTTATTTTAACTTTTTTTTTAAACACTTGTTAATTTAACCAAGAGGCTAAAAAGTTATGAGCAGGGAAAGCTGTCTTCTACGAACTTGTCACCACGTGAGCCCCAGCACTGCTCGCTTCCCATGCGCTTCCTTCCAGCAGCCGGGGAAACGCTTGAGCCACCGCTTCCTTTTCCCATTCCTATATTTTAATCCAAAATTATTTTATGGCCCACTGAAGAAAAAAAAAGAAAGTGCCTAAGTAGTCATTTATTAACAGCTATAAGTATCATTAGGCAGAGAGATGTGGTAAAATATAGATTACACCGGGAAGAACCAAGTATCCGAGTGCCATTTTTCCTGTTCAGCATGTCATTACACATCCCGTCGTGGCATATCACAGCAATGATTAGTAGCATCAAATGACTTCTGAAAAATGATTATGTGCCATTAAAAACATTAGTCTGTCTGAAACCAGCACAAACAAATGGCCGTGCTGGGGATGAGTCATTAGCTCTGGGACCAGGGGATGTGACGGGAATCCCGGAGACATGGCGGGTGAAACCAGTGGGTGCCGAGGTGGCACCTTGGGAATGAGGGTGCTGCAAACACCAGCACGGTGAAAGCCTGATGGACCAAATGCCAAGCTGGCTGGGTCCCAGGCTGGGGCTGGAGGGACCCATGGGGAGGGCGGTTGCAGGATGGGTACAAGAGGTACCTGCAAACAACTCCTGTCTCCACAGGTCCCAGACTTGGGGTCCCCCGGCTCTGCATTCAGCTCATCCTGATCTGTCTTTCTCTTTCACCAGCTGCAACTCCAAAACATGGCTCCTCGCCCTGGCACAGAGTCGCTTGCATGTACCATTGCATCAACTCCACGACCTCAACCCATCACTCCAACCCATCACCACAGCCCCATTGCCTCCAAGTCCATTGCCCCGGCTCCATTACCCCAAGCCATTGCCATGGCTCCATCCAAACCATCCACCTGGACCCCATCAATCCAATCCATTAACCCAATTCATCACCCCAACCCATTTCCCTGACCCCAACGCAATGCCACAGCTCCATCACACCAACCCATCATCCCATTCCATTGCCCTGGCTCCGTAATTCCAGCCCATCCAACCCATTGACCTGGCCCCATCACTTCAACCCATCAACCTAATGAATCACCCCAGAGCATCACCCCTGCTCCATCGCCCCAACCCATCACCCCGTCCCATCGCGCCGCTCTGCCCTCCGCACCTCACAGCCATGCCCACGCCACACCAGCCCGCCGCCAGCACTTCGCTCCCTGCTGTTTCCACTTTAAGAGGACATAAATCCAGTTAGTACGTCCAAAGAAGAAAAATCAAAATGTCACATCTGTGGAGACGGTTCAATTGAAGGGGTATTGATTGTCACAGAGAATATTCTCACTTTATTCACCTACTTAGTCCCTTCCCCTAGGCACATATGAATTCATCAAACATTGTCACACCACATAATAATACTTGTTCCCGGGTGTTGTCGCAGCAGCTCAGACTTTGTCCTGCCTTCCTGGGCAAGCAGGAGTTTAGGGAAGAAAGGCTTCGCCAGCAGAACGGACCTGTGACCATGGCCGAGGTGCAAATTAACCCTCCCATGGCCAAGGGAGGACTCGAACCCCCTCACCACAATCTTGCAGAGGACTGCTTGGGCTTTGTGCCCAGTTCCTTGGGATTTTCAGTGAAGGGTATGAAGATAAGTTGGAGAGAAAAGATGTTTTCCCTTTGTTTGCTGCTTTTATTGTCACGTCTTCACTGCCTCATGCAGCCCCAGGAGCCCTTCAGAACAGAAGCCAGCAGAGCGGGGATGCGGTGGCTGCTCCCCTTCTCTGGAGGGGAAACAAGGCAGCGAAGGAGAAAATACAACTGGAAAGGAGATTTAGACGAGAAGGAAAGGCCACGGAGCTAGCAGCACGTCTCACGGGGAAAGCGGACGCCTCCTCCCCAGCCAGCCCCACTGCTGGGCTGGGGTCCCACATCCTGGGGATGCCCAGCGGGACCACAGCCGGGAGAGGCAGGGAGGGAGCGTGGGGTACATGGCCATGGACCCCAAAGACCCTCGCTGGGGCAGAGCCAGGGCCACCGGACATTGGCATGGAGCGCTGGGGTCACGCTCCGGTGCTGCCATTGCGGGTTGCTAATTCGTCCCAGGTAAAATGTTGCTGCTAATTACAATTCCTGGTAAAGAAAGGCTGAACAAGGTGCTGTGGCTCAGGGATATAACCTTGGACGGTTGTGCTGGGGAGGTGGAGGGGTGTCCTTGCTGGGGTGCTGATGCTACTGAGGCTGTGAGGTCTTGTGGGGTGAGCAGGATGTTGGTGGGGTGAGCCTGGCCTGGACCCCAAACAAAGGGGATAGGTCACACTAGCACATCTCCCTGGGGATGTGCCAGGCTCCCTGAAGGCTGGTGACCCATGGGGACATGCTGAGTGGAGCTGCTGCCCCCAACCATGGAGCACCTCTCTGTGTACCCTGCCCTGCAGGGAGCTGAGCTGTGTGCTGCAACCCTTGTCCTCAGCCACATGGGTGGTGGCAGCCACCAGCCCTTGTCTTCAGGTTGAAATAAATTGGAAGCATAAGCTGGTGCCTCTAACCATGTTTATTATTCATATTATTTGTGCGTTGATCTGATTCTGTGTAATGATTTAATCTGTTAATGGCCCCTGATTCAATCTGCTCTTCTCTGCTTTAAATTCCTTTTGCCATTTGCACCTGATTTGCTGATTTATCTGACGGCCTTTGGCAGCTCGGGGTCAGGTTCGCAGCTCTCAGCACGCCGCCATGGCAGGTCACCGACGGACGATGGCAGGATGCCGGTATGCCGCAGCTATGAAGGGAGAGGAGGAGGAGGCAGCATGCAGCGGGTCCCTTCCCAGGGAAAAACCCTCAGGGCTGCCCCCAGCCTGGGGACCCAGAGCAGGGCTGAGGTGCAGGGAGCATCTAGGCAGGTCCCACTTCTGTCACCACCCCACAGCACCATGGGACCCAAAGGTGCACCTGGGTGCTGGTGTTGGATGGGGCTGTGCCCCGGGACAAGGGCCCAGCGGGGCGCATGGAGCCGCAGCCCCTCCACGCCTGAGCAGAGGTGGTTTGCAAGGCACCTGATTTACAATTCATAACCTGGATTATGGTGTCATGCAGCCTGCCGGGGTCGGTGTAATTTAGACTGAGGAAATATTTGCAGTGTTTTCAATTCCCCTGACATCTCATGGGGGATGGATGCCTTCCCCCAAGCCAGCGGCAGAGGAGAGGGGCTGGGGACCCCCCCCCTGCAGAGGGAGGGAAGGAGATGGGGGTACCGGCAGCCTGAGTGTGTCTCAGGTGCACAGAAAGCTCTCCTGTCGCAGAGCCACCACCAAAAGCCCCCAAGGACGGGGCAGCTCCTGCCCCACTGGCACACAGTGGCACGGTGATGCTCATCCCCTGCCCGTCTGCTGCCTGCCCGAGAGGTGCCTGCCGTGACATTGCTATTCCCCACCTTGCGCTGCCAGACCTCCAGGGCTGATTTATGGTGGTGCGAATATGCAATCAAGGCCCTGGCCTGCGAGGACGCCGCGGCGGCTCCTCCGCTGCATTTTGACCAGGAGCACACGGCCGACGTGGCGGCTGCATGCCGATGGGAGCCGGTCCCGGCAGCGCCGGGGGACGCGGCAGGTTGCCTCCCGGGAACATGGATCTCTGCGCCGGTGCCTGGGGATGCTCGTGGCAAGGCTGGAGGAGAGGGATGTGCTTCTGCTAACAGGGATGTGGTGTCAGGAGAGCTTCAAGGGACACATGGAGCCGCATGTAGCTGTAACAGGGCAGTGACAAATGCCATCTCTCTGGGAAGAAGCCCCCCTGAGGCAAAGCAAATGTGTCGTCCCCCCCCGGCCAAAGATGACAGCAACCGTGGCAAGTAACAGGATTTGTCACCAGTTCCCGGGAGCAAGCCAGAGCCAAGGAGCCTTTGCCTTTGCCTTCCAGGGAGCCCCGGGCACCCTGCGCTCCCCTGCCTTGATCCCAGCCCTGCTGAGCCCTGAATGGCAATTCCCAGCATTGGGCTGGTCTCTGTTCTTGCTCCTCTCGCCTGACGTGAAATGATTTTTGGAGGCAGTTGGTGGCTAGGGAGTACAGCTGCCGCTAAGTTATCCAAACGATTTATCTTAAGATTCATACAGAATTCATTGTGCAGGGAGCCTGGGCAATGTCGGCTTTTAATATTCATGCGGATTTGGAGGTAGTGTTAATCACAGGGTCTGACAATTTGCACTTCCCTTAATTGCCTGTGCAGCCGGCTCTGCCCAGGTGCCACCCCTTGCCCACCACCCCTGGGGAGAGATGCAGGGTCCCAGCATGTCCTTGTTCGACTTTTTCTTCCCTGTGCAATGCTTGCTGTTGCTTGCCCGGCATGGATGGCTGGAGGTGGGCATAGGGTCAGCTGGGGGGACCAAGTGGTGCTGGAAGCCCACTGCAGCTGCACCCCAACTCCCTGGCTGGAGCATCCCCAGCATCCCAGGGTGAGCAGCCGTGCATCCCACTGCAGAGTGCAGGGGCCTGGAACATCCAGCCCCTGGGGACTCTCCCCATCCTCCCATAGCATGTCGCAGCATGGGGATGCAGGCAGAGCTGTGCCCTCGCTGCTGACCCACCGGCTGCCGCCATCCTCGTGGCTGGCGTTACCTGTCACTGCTGTCACTCTGCTCCCATCCAGCCAGCTGCCACCGTGCAGGGACTGAATACCAATGAGGCTCACGGAGATGCAGGCTTGAGGGTGGCCCCTCCTTGTGGAGCAGCACAGCGGGCACCCCAGGGATGGGCGACAAGGTGTGCCGGGAGCAGGGGTGGCAGCTGCCCCCAGCAACGTGCTGCAGCCCTTCCAGCTCATGACAGCCAGCAAGGTGGGACACAAACCTCTTACTAGCAGATGCAGCTTCTGGATCCCAGAGCAGGACCCCACCAGTGGTGCTCTGCCATGTCCATGCCCATGGGGACACATCTGAGGCCACTTCCATCCCCTTGGGGCCATGCACTCCAAAGCCAGGACCACCCCAGAATAAGGATCACCATGAAGGACCCCCGAGCCAGTGCATGGGGCTGGGACCTGCCAACCCCACCCATCCCCCCTGCAGAGCAAAAAAAAAAAAACAAAACCCCCCAAAAGCCCCAGTCCCCTGCTCTCATCAGCGGCTCAGCCGAGGCGGCTGGTCATGGTGCGGCTTTGGGTGGGTTTCAGCTGTCCTCACGCTGTAATTGTCCTAATTAGATCTACATATTTTGATGAAGGTTTCACAAGGAAAAAAAAAAGAAGGAAGGCAGGAGGAGATAATCGAATCACAGATGACATTCCTATCACCCAGCCTCTCCGCACAGCCTCTGCTGCAGCCGAGTCGGAAAATTATGCATAAGGGGGGAGAAAAATTACCATAATCTTCCTCTGCAGGATGACACCAAATTCGGCTGGAGCTGCGCGGGGTGGCGGGGAGCCAGGCGGGCACCGCAGATGCTCTGCCCTCACCCTGACAGTGCCACCGCCAGTGCCACCCCTCAGTGCCACCCACCTGCCCAGACTATGTCCCGTGGCCACCAGCACCCTCTGGGGTCCCAGATTGGAACCTCTGGGGCTGCCCACCCATCGCACCCTCCTCCTTGCAGCACCCATGGGGTGATGGTCCTGCCTGCACTCTTATCAGCCCCTGGATGTGTTGGGCTGATATTTGGACTCCTGGGTCACCAGCTGTGACTCCCCGTGAAGGCAGGCGCAGGGGACATTGGAGGGACACGGCACAGCACCTCGCACGCTGCCCTGTGCCCCTAACCACAGCAAATCCCCTTTGCAGGTGGAGAGGGGTAAGCGGGGGGTAGCATTGGAGCATCACCCTCAGCTCCCCCTGCTAGGGGACCGTGCAGGATGGGGCACCGGGGTCCATGGCTGGGGCTCCCCAGTTGCCTGCTGGGGCCTGTCCTGCAGCCAGCAGGTCCCTGGGGAGCCGGGTACATCCTGCCCCACGCAGCAGGGTTTCCCACTGCTGGGGTGGGGGGTCCCAGACTGCAGAGCAAGGCCCACCACCCCAAAACCTTTCTGGGGGCCAGGGGTCCCTGCCCTACACCCTGCCCTGTGCCCCAGCCCATCACACGCTGGAGCTGATGCCCAGGGGAGCGGTGGGGCTGGGCAGTGGGACTCAGATCCTTTTTATCCCTCTGACTTCAGAGGAGGATCCCAGAGCTGGATTGCAAGAGGGTCCCCAGGGGGGTGGCGAGGTTGGCACCCGGGTGACCAGGCAAGTGGAGTGTGCTGTAATGAAATGCAGTCAAGATGGAGTTCTCTCATCTCCCTTTTCTCTGCACATCTCCTGAGCTGCAGAAAAGCCCTTTTGGAGAGGCAGCCCCTGTTCCTCTTTGGAGCACCTGCTTCTGCCTGCACTAGCATCCCGGGCCATGAGCACACACCGTGCCACGCCACGCTGTGCCACGGAGCATGTCGGTGCCCACTCTGCCGGATAAATGGCACACAGCACCAGGTACCCCAGCAGCGGGAGCAATACTAGCACCACCAGCTTCTCCCAGCTCTCATGTGGGCGCTGATGAGCGAGGAGGGAGGGGAGCAGCCTCCAAAACGACGAGCCCTTGGAGCCAACGTTTCCCCCACCAAGTGCCTGCATCCTCCTCGGGGCTGGCGGGTTATTGCTGCTGTTCGGTGGCTGCAATTTGCAGGCAGGAGCCCAGAGCTGCCTGCCTCAGGAGAGGCGACGCACCGGGGCATGCAGGGTGCCTGGGCTCAGGCCATTTTTCCTCGTGGCAAATGCCAGAAGTCCAGGAGTATGAGGTGGGAAAGGAGGGGCTGCACCTCCCTCCCTGCCTCTAGCTCACCCTGCCTAAGCTGCCAGCCTCCTGGGAGTGGATTCACTTTTACTTTGTTAATATTAATTAAAGGCAGGAGAGCCAGTCCCTCACCCGCTCCCCCCCATCACACCACCACCCCATGGGCTTGCACAGGGACTCCTCCCTGCATCACCACCCCAGCCAAAGCTCACCCTGGGTGGAGAAGCTTCCCCGCCCCCCACCCCATCCCCCCCAAGGGACCTCACCCCACAGACCCCTGGGTCTCTGTCCTGCATGGCCATGTGCTCCCACAGCCCCGCTGAGAGTGGAGCAATTCATGACATGGGTGGCCAGACACAGTGCTGGTGGGAGGGGCAGTGTGGGCTGCGGACAGGGACCCCAGTGCCTTCTGCTTTGCATTACCTGGATATTTTTTTATCTCTTTGGTTTTTGTTCCCCTGCCTCCTGAGGAGGGATGCTGAGCACAGCTGGCAGTGAGGGACCCAGACATCAAATGGCTTTTCTGCTGCAACACCATAACCTATTAAACCTCCGCGGCTCCAGCCTCTCCTGGCTCCCCGGAACGGCTGACAGCAGCCAAGTAGGAGCCTCTCCACGGCCAGATGCTGATCCCAGCTCCCATGCGGCAGCTCTGCCCGGGCGGGATCCAGCCCAGACCAGCCCTAATTAAAAAATATATATATTCAAGAGCTTCAAACAGCTCCCGATGCCTGCGGGAAAACTTCCAGCAGCGCTTATTCTCTTTTTCCCTGCTCTGGCCACACCATGATGCCGCTGCTGAACACGACTCCCCCCGGCTCTTTCCCCAGCCCTGTGTCCCCCCCTCCCCAAACTTGCTCCCCCCTTTTCAGGGCATTTCCATGAAAACAGGCTCTTTTGTTTCTTTGGATTTCATCTGCCTCCACTGCCTGTTCCCCACCTCGAGCCTGCGCCTGCCTTTGTCCTCCACAAATAAAGAACAAAAGGGGAAGAGATGGAGAAAATATGATCTCGCCTCCAAATGGGCTTTTTTTTTTCCCCCAAGTCGTCCATGAAGCCTCAGATGCTCTTTAAGAGCCCGGCTGATGAATGCGAGGGCATGGGAGCTGCCATTAGGAGTGAATTGATCGGCTCTCGGCAGTGCGCTGCCAGGGCCCTTCGCTTTAAAAACTGAGAAAGGAAGAAAGAATGAGAGTGAAGGGGGAAAAAAGAAAGAAAATACCAAGTGATTGGGAAGAGTTTTTTGTCCCTGTTAATAATAAACACATCCAGCAAATTGCACTCACACTCCAGAGCAGGTAATCGCGATGCAAGGCCTTTTTTCTCTGCACCAGGGGGGAGAAACTCAAGTAAACAGGGAGAAAAAATCAATTTCTGCTGTGGTTTGTTCCCTGAATAGGGGAATCTCCCACCGAACATGTCCTTTCATGTCTCCTATTAACTCTGCCAGCTCCCCACCTCCGCCGCACGTCGCCTTCCCGCACAGACGTGTTTGCACAGTAGAGAAGGACCCAGGATCTGGGAGAACAAAACAAGGGCTGGGTGGCAGACGCCTGTGCCGGTGCGGTGCCCCCCATGCCGGGCCCGGCACCGCAGAGCCGGGCTGCGCAGGGGCACCAAAGGCCACACTGCTCGGTGCGCCTGGAGCACACACGTCGGGCACCGGTGTGCATGGCTCGGGCAGGCATGGCTCAGGCACGTACTGCTCAGGCGCGCGGCACTCGAGCTGCGTGCATGGCTCCATCTTGCACATCTCGGCCACGCTCATCTCAGCCATGCACATCGTGAGCTTGCACGTCTCAGCCATGCACATCGTGAGCTTGCACGTCTCAGCCATGCACATCGTGAGCTTGCACGTCTCAAGCACGCATGTTTCAAGCTTGCACATCTCAGCCGTGCTCATCTCAGCCTTGCACATCTTGGGCACGCGTGTCTTGGTCTGCCCTGGGGCTCAGCAGCTGTGGGGTGCAGCCTCAAAGCAGGGCTCCTGCAGGCAGCTCCTCAGGGCACCCACAGTGGGACCACGCACCTCTGTGGACACATTGGCATGTCTCCTGGCACGCAGCTAGCGCTTCGCGTCCCCGAGGACAATCAGTGCCTCCCACGCTCTCACCACCTGTGGGACCCAGAAACCGTGGGTTTTCCCTCCTGTCTTCCCAGGGCTGGCTCTCCCATGCATCCTCACTGGGCAGGGGGGGCATCTGCAGCGCTGCTGCATGAAGATAGCAGCAAACATCTGGGGGTGCTGCATGGTGTCCGCAAACAGGGGAGAGTCGTGTTTCCAGGAATAGCAAGAGGAGAGGGAAACCACACACACTTTGGGTGGGCAGGCTGCTCCCCGGTCACCACTGCGTGCCAGGGACGCGGAGAAGAGGAGGTGCTCAGCTTCCAGCGGGATGTGCTGGAGCCAAGGGTGCAGAGTCAGGCCCCGAGGTCTGAGCAGTGGGCACCAAATCCTGCTGCAGAGACACCCCTGCTCACTCTCCTGGGGCTGCAGCAAGCACCAGTGCGGTCAGGACCAGTCCGGTAGCACCATTCACCCTGATGCTCAGACCAGCTGCAGTTTTCCTTCCTGTGTAGCCGCTCCCTCCCTGCGCCAGGAAAAAATGGTTTGCAACTCCATTAAGGACAGTGTAATTATGCATAATAAAAATACAGCTGCCCTTGTGTGTGTAAACACAGCTTTGACAGAGTACCCTTCCGCACCCAGCCCTCCTGGCTCACTCGGCTCTCAGGTGAGCACGCAAAGCAAGCAGGACTCGGGCTGCCTCTGCCAGCCGAAGACCCGAGGTCAAGGCGAGCGGTGCTGAGGGATGGAGCCCGCAGCAGATTATCTTTGGCGGCTGTTTTAACTTTGAATCAGACCTTTGAGAGGGAGAGAGCAAAAAATCACATTCGCTTTTACTTCCTTTTTTTTTTTAAATTTCTTGTTGTTACCCCGCTCCCCGCAGCCCCCGGTGCTGCTGCCGCTGATAAGGCGATACCATCTAATCACCCGGTGACACACGCATCTCGCCGGCTGCCAGCGCGCCGCTTAAACCCACTGCTGCAAATAAACTCCCACGTGAGCTGCTGGGGGGTTGCCACCCGCACTGGCTGGGTCCCCGCTGTTCCCAAGGGCAGTGGGGGCATCGTCCCGCAGGCAGCACCTGTGGGTCCCAGCGAGGGGTGCGTTTGGGGAGGGGGACATGGGGTGTGTTGGATCTCTGCAAGGGGCCGGGGGCCAGAGCTAGCATCCTGGGTGTGCCTCCATCGACATCCACCTCGCCGAAGCCTCCCGGAGCTGCTGGCGGAGGAGAAGGAGGAGGAAAAAAGGAGGAGGAGGAGGAGGAAGGCTCCTCATCGAGCTGTTCACCAAACCCCACGCTGGGGGGGCGCGCTGTGCCCCCGAGCCGCAGGGTTAAACACAACTGTGATCCTGGCACGGCGCTTCCCAAGCAGAACCAGAAAGATTTTTTAATATAAAACTGGTAGCCAGCGGGTGAATTAAGGATGCTAATTGAATTTCATTAGGCAGAGGAGCCGGGCCGGTGGGAGGCAAGGAGGAAATGTATTTGATGTGTTTTAAAAGCTGCAGTTTCAGAATGTGGTGGGGTTTTTTTTTTCTTTTTTTAATTTAAAGCTGGTCGTAAAGATCCCGTCTTTGAGGAGCTAATGACTCTCATGAATTATTTTTGTTGATTTATACACCCACTCGGCTTTTAAATAATGTTAATAAAGTAAAAGTGAATCCGTTCCCAGGCAGGAGCGGGAGCGATGCTGCTCAGGGGGCGCAGGGGCGGTGGGACAGAGGGGCAGCCACCGCCTGACCTACGTGTCCCCTGACTCAGGCTTTGGCGGTGAAGCCACCCTGCGCTTTGGGCCAAAACAATGTGATTTTGGAGGCCGCTGTGGCATGCCGGCATTCACAGTCCCTCGCCGGGGCCGGACGGTGCCTCGCTCCCCTCGGCCGAGCATTAGTATTCAGCATCAGTGCCATAATGGGCACTTTTCATGCTGGTTTCGTTTTATTATTATGCCAAGAAGCTTGCTTAATTCTCTGCTGTCTTTCTTCTGCACTGTTGATTTACACTGTTAGTGTTTTAATTATACAATTCAGCACTCCTTAAAACATGAAAAACTGCTCAACTTTTGAAGCAATTAAAAGGCAGCAGAGTAGATCAGCCGATCAGAGATGAGATAAGTAAATCAAACAATTAAAAAACTCGTTTGGTGGAGGGTGGGGGATCATCCCACCCAGCAAGCCCCCCCTTGGTGGGAGCCCCACAGCTCCCTCCCCAGCTGCAGGCTTTGTCCCAGTAACATGTCTTGGTGTGATACTGGGAGCAACTGGGACTGCCAGCAGGTGGGAGTGCTGTGGGATGCAGGGTGAGGGGCGCAGGGTGATGAGGACGGGGCGATGGGGTGGGGCGGCGGGCATGGGGCAATGGGCACAGGGTGGGCACGTAGGAGCCGTGGTGGGGACCCTGCCAGAGCCCGCACGCAGCACCCCTGTGAAATCCACTCCCCCAACTCCATGGGACACCCCAAGCGCCCCTTTGGCCAGGAGAGGCGGGGCTGGAGAGGGGCGAGCCCAGATGCAGGACCTGGGCAGAGCTGCCCCTTCCCCAGTGTCACCTACCACTGCCCTTCTTCCTCCTCCCTCTTCTTCCTCATAACTTAATCTCATCAGTCAAGGGAGCTCCTAGCGCCGATGGACTTGTGTCCTGGCAGTTTTGAGTCTCTGGGACAAGCTGGGACGTATCCACACTGCCAACACAAGACACAGCCCCACGACCCTCCGGTCCCCTCGTGGGCACACGAGCACTGCCAAGAGCATCACCCCAGCAGCAGTAATTAAAAGCAGAAGGTAATTAATTACCCATCTCCAAAACCACCATGGCTGCAAGATCAGGAATCAGTAGGTAACTAATCTTTGGCAACTTTGGCACCCAGCACCAGCTCGGGCCACACTGGAATGGGTGTCCACAGGGGTTCACCCCACACAGGGCTGTGGAGGGGGGACCCACAGCATCAGGGCACGGTCCTGGGGCAGCATTTGCTTTGTAAGGCAGCTGGGATGCACATGCCCAGGCACAGCCCCCTGCAAAACGGCAGCCCCCATGGCCATGGGTGAGCCTGGTCCAATGGATGGGGATGTCCATGGATGGGGCCATGGGTGATGTGGAGCAGGAGCTTGTCCTCCAGCTGCGGAGTGGAGGAGCCTCTGCGGGGCTGTAACTCCTCACCCTCCGTTAAACATTGCTGTTTAATAGGCCTGGAACAAAAATTCTGCTTTTTAGTGAGTTACAGCTGTTTCCCTACAGCACGTAGCGGTGATTACCCCGCTTCGGCAGCCCCCCCTGCCACAATGCTCCCCACACTCACGTGAGCTCACACATGCTCATCAAGGGGCCACATGTGCACGGACACCAGGGACCCCATCAGAGCGCATCCTGCTGCAGGGCAGCTGGGCCACCCCTCTTTCCTCCCAGCCCTGTCCCTATCACCACAGGGCTGCTTGCAGGGGCTGCTCCACTCCCCCCCAGCTCTCTCCCAGTGGAAAAAGTCCTTCTGCACCCACCCAGTGGGAGGGATGGACCCAGGGAGCGAGATTGAGAAGCCACTCCTGGCACCCCGCGGGCAGCTGGGCAGGAACGTGGAGTGGGGACGAGCCAGAGCCCTTGGCCATGCTGTAGCTGGGGACCCCTCAGGACAGCCCCGGCTGAGGCAGGGACCCTCCTTGTGGGCAGAGGGATGTGTGATTGATTTATGGGCTTGAATTTCCCCCGGTTCTCACTTCCATCCCAGCAGCCACGTTGGGCATTTGTCTTCCCCAATGGTTTATTCCCTTTTAATTTGAACCATCCATCAGGCAGTGGCAGTGCCCGTGCCGGAGCAGGGTGTCGGAGCAGGATGCCAGGTCAGGGTGCCACACCAGCCACATGGGAGCCACCAGCTCCCTCAATTCCCTCTCTCCACCCCAGAAACGCCAGACACGGACAAGCCGCCTGGCTGCCCCCAAGCCCCTCCTTGCCCAGGGGGTCCAACCCCTATGGGTGATGGCCCAACTGGTGGACCCCAGCATGGATGGGGGGTCCCTGCATGGACCGACAGGTTCCAGTGCTCATAGCCATCACAGGGCACATGGGGTCACGTCCCCAGAGCCAGCGCCGGTTGGGTGATCGCCCAAAAGCACCTCCAGCATGAGATCTGGAAACTGTGGCCAATGGTGGGGACATGTAGCCTCCTGCCCCACCGTCCCCATTGCACTCGATGACCCCTCTGTCCCCAGCCAAGCACTGGAGCATGCACACACCAGCGCTGCTGAGCACCCCAGCATCCCAAAATGCCGGTCCTGCCCGCTGCGGGGCTCAGCAGAATGGGGACAGGGCGAGAGGGACCGAAAAATTGCAGGGACAGGGACAGGACCGCGTCCCTCACTCCCGCCACCCACACCCAAGGATTCTTGCAGGGGTTTGGGGTGGTTTCAGGGTTTTGAGCGTGACTGAAGCTCTCTCTTGTGGCAAAGCTGCTCCATTACAGCACTACCCAAGCCGTCGAGCCCCAGCATCTCTCCGGGGATCCCTGGCTCCAGCTCTGCACCAGGGCCTCCCGAGGGATGCTGGGGCTCGGGAGGCTGCAAACAGCCCGCCCAGGCACCCGTCCTCCTCACTCGCCGCGGTGCACGGAGGGGCCGGGTGCACGGAGGGCGGGAGTGCCCGGTGCTGGCTTCATACTCTCCATTACCCGCAGGGCAGAGGCTGAGACCCCACCAACTCATCGCAGGAGCCGCACCCTCCATCGCGATCGCGATCCCACCCTTTCTGTCCCTCCACCCGAGCCGTAGCGGCGCTTGCGGGGGCGGGGTTAAGGCCCGGATGAGGAAGTGCGCTCTCACTTCCGGTGTCTGCGAAGAGTTTGTGGCTGTGAGTAGGGGATGGTGGAGGTGGAGGGGGTTCGGCGGAATCCGTCGCCATCCGCGGCCATGCGGGGCTGCGCGGATCCGGGGCGGGCCGGCGGATCAGGGGGGACGCGTGGCGGCTCGGTGGCGGACGGCGGGCGCTGGGCGGCCGTGGGGAGGCCGATGCTGGGCGGTGGGATTGCGCTGACGCCATTTTGGGTTGTTTCTGCCGCAGGTTGGAGCGCTTTGAGCCCCGGGCCGGAACCATGGTGAGGAGGGGGCGCTTGGGGGGCCGGGGAGGGCACAGCTGCTGCTGTTGGGAGAGAGGCTATCCCTTATCTGGATGCAAGGAAGAACATGCTCATGTTCAGCTTGCGGCTGAGTGTGAGCCACCAGTGTGCCCAGGCGGCCAAGGAGGCCAATAGCATCTTGGCATGCATCAGCACTGGTGTGGCCAGCAGGAGCCGGGCAGGGATGGGGCCCCTGTGCTCGGCCCTGGGGAGGCCCCACCTCGAATGCTGGGCTCAGGTTTGGGCCCCTCGGGACAAGAAGGACCTTGAGGGGCTGGAGCGTGTCCAGAGAAGGGCAGCGGGGCTGGGGCAGGGTCCGGGGCACAGGTGTGCTGGGGGGCGGCTGAGGGAGCTGGGGGGGTTTAGCCTGGAGAAGAGGAGGCTGAGGGGAGACGTTATTGCTCTCTGCAACTGCTTCAAAGGAGGCTGTAGTGAGCGGGGGGTTGGTCTCATCCTGTCACTTGTTACTTAAGAGAAAAGAGGAAATGGCCTCAAGCTGCATGAGGGGAGGTTTAGATTGGACATTAGGAAAAGTGTCTTTTCTGCAAGAGTGGTCAGGCCCTGGCACAGGCTGCCCAGAGAGGTGGTGGAGTCACATCCCTGGAGGTGTTCAAAAAACATGTAGATGTGGCACTTCAGGGGATGGTTTAGGAGGCCTGGGGGTGTTGCGTTGGTGGTTATACTTGGTGATCGTAGAGGTCTTTTCCAACCTGAATGATTCTATGATTCTAGGAGAGATGCCCCGTGCCCTGGGGCAGCTGCTGGGGGTGGTCTTGGCTGCAGGAGTAGGGACTTGACAGCAATCCCAGGGTGTTCACAGAAGCTGGGGAGCAAGCTTTCGGCCGTTCTTTGTACACTGAGTCTTTGTTTTACTTTTCAGCCTCGCAAAATTGAGGAGATTAAAGACTTTCTGCTGACAGCTAGGAGGAAGGATGCAAAGTGTGAGTGCCAAGGCTGCTGTGTATCTCTGGGGGAGGAGAGAGGTGGGATGCTCTGGCATAGGAGCTGTTCTTTCCTGCCGGAGCAGGGCTGTGGGGCCATACGTCCCCACGGAGGCTGAGGAGCTCCTTGGCTTGGAAGCGCTGAGGGACAGATGGTGCTGAGGCTTTGTCTGGACATGGTGTCGGTGAGCAAAGCCACTCTGGGCAGAGGGATGCTGTGACAGACCCTGCAGGGGCTCGGGTCCAGGACCGGGCTTACCCAGGGGCAGGTGCTCTGACACCTGCTCCCATCTTCCGCTGTTCCTTATCCTGCAGTGCTCTGGCTGAGCCCCAGCTGCAGCTTGCTGGAAACTTTGCAGATGTCATCCTGCCTCTGACTTGCTGTAGTCTTTGAAAAGCTACGGGGTGTCAGAGGCTGAGGAGTTCTATCAGAATGACAAGTGAATCATACTGCAACTTGAGTTTTCTTTTGTTGCAAATACAAAGACCACTATAATTGAAACACTAGAAATGCCTTGTCTCAGTATTTAATGACGTGTGAAGAGTTTTGCCTCTTCTCTTGCTTATTTGGATCCAACTGTCATGGGGAGAGGCACTTCTACTCTGGAAGCGTTTTGTTAACTCGCCGGTGTGGGCGAGAAAGGATGGTTCAACACCAAAACACTGTTGTAGCTGATGACAGTTGTAAAGCATTTCCCTGCCTTCCAACTTGCTCTGGATTTTGCAGCAGCTCTCCTAGCGCTTTGCTGCCGGGGAAGGAGAGGAGCTGACCACGGCTCTGAGCAAGCTGCTTAGATAAAACAGCTTTAGGGGGATGTGGGGGAGGTCAGAAGCCCTGGCTACGGAGCTCAGACACGCCGCGTTACGAGCTCTGGCGTGGTTGTTCAGCTGCAGGAGATGACGTGGGTAAATAACAAGTCTGGCGTGAACTGTCACGCTCCGCTGAAAATTTGCAGTGCAATAAATATTTCATGTTGCTTGTGAAATGCTGCAGGGAAGCAAAACAGCCTCTGAAATAAAGCTGTTGGCTTTGAGAAACCTCTGTGAGGCGGCAAGTGGAGCCCTCGGACTGGGGCTGTTCCTGTTAGTGATGCCACCTGTAGAAAAAGAAAAACAACTCCTTCATTTGGGTTTTCTGTGGTGCTGGTGGGGCGCGCAGGGCTGTAATCACCTCCCCCCAGCTTGGGTGAGAGGGAGGAGGTGCGGTCGGTCAGTGCTGTCCTGCTGACCGCTTCCTTAATCCTGCAGCGGTCAAGATCAAGAAGAACAAGGACAACGTGAAGTTCAAGGTGCGCTGCAGCCGGTACCTGTACACCCTGGTCATCACGGACAAGGAGAAGGCAGAGAAGCTGAAGCAGTCCCTGCCCCCAGGTATCCCCTGTGTCTGAGGGGCCCCTGTGGGCCTCCCGCTCTCCCAGTCCTGCTGTCCCCCGGCCCCATTCGGGGTCACCCACACGTTTAGGCCCTGCTCGGTTCCACTGTCCCCTGTGCCTGGAACTGATGCCACGGTCAGTTCCTTGCCTGGGTAAACCCTGCTGTTGCCCCTCTTGATTCCCTGGCGTCAGCACTGGTGGGGAGCAGGAGGGCTCTGAGTGCCTGGTCTGTGGCCATGCCACCCACCCGCCCCCGGTGGCAGGTGGTGCAGCCCCAGCCCCTCACAGGCGCTGGGTGAGCCTCCACCTCTCCTGGAGGAGACACCATTCCCCCGGCTGGCTGGCCGGGCAGCGAGCAGGGCCTTTCGTTAACCATTAATGCCTTTAAACCATTAACTCATCTCTTTTTCCTCCCCAGGTTTGGCCGTGAAGGAGCTGAAATGAGCCATTTAACTGTAGGTTTCTCCATGTTTGTTACAATAAAAACCTGAACCGCTCTCCCATGTCCCGTTTGTCTTTGCCCAGGGGCACTGGGCTGAAGCCGCGGGTGTTCTCACTGCTCCAAGGCGGCGGAGGGGCCGAGCGGGCAGATCTCTCGCTGCCCGGCAGGCACCGCTTCCGCAGCACCGGCTGGTGGTGGGGTGCAAGGCGTGCCTGCGGTGGGACGCTGGGGCGGGAGCAAAGCCCCAATGTTCCTCAGCACCCAAGAAGATCGTGGCCATCCCATCCTGCAGCGGGTGCCACCAGGGCACCCACAAGCACGAGATGGGACAGGGACACCCATGCCTTGACTGGGAGCTGGGGCCTCTGCGCCAGGTCCTCAGCAGCGCCAGCGTGTCTCCCTCCTTTCCTATAGCATATGCCCGTATAGTAGGGAGGGGAGGGGGGAGCAGAGCCCCTATAGCAGGGGATGAAGTGGGTTTGGAGTCCCTATAGTGGGGAGGGGAGGGGGGAGCAGAGCCCCTATAGCAGGGGATGAAGTGGGTTTGGAGTCCCTATAGTGGGGTGGGGATGGGGGTTCAGAGCCCCTATAGCAGGGAGGGGAAAGGAGAGCAGAGACCCATAAGCAGGGAGGGGAAGGGGTGTGGAGCCCCTATAGTGGGGTGGGGATGGGGGTTCAGAGCCCCTATAGCAGGGAGGGGAAAGGAGAGCAGAGACCCATAAGCAGGGAGGGGAGGGGGTGTGGAGCCCCTATAGTGGGGTGAGGATGGGGGAGCGGTGCCCTTGTAGCTGGGATGGGAGGGGACACGGGAGCGGAGGCCCTATAGTGGGGAGGGGGTGGGGGAGCCTGTGCCCCTGCAGCCGGGAGGGGAGGGGGTAGCGGAGCCCCTATAGGGGGAGCGCTGAGCTGTGATGGGGTGCGGGGCACCCCGGAGGCGGGGCTGCGGGCGGGGCCGTGGGCGGGGCCGGGCGGGCGGAGCCCCGCGGCGTGGCGGCGCGGCGCCCCCCGCCATCGGCGCCCCCAGCCCGGCGCGGCCCGGCGCCGCCGCCCCGCCATGCCGCCCGCCCGCCCCGAGTACCTGCCGCCCTGGTGGGCCGCCTGGCTGCACGGGCTGCCGCACCGCGGCCTGCGCCTCCAGCCCGTCCCCGCCGCCTTCCGACCGCGGGACCCCGACTACCAGCAGGTACCGATCCCGGGACCCCTGCCCCGCGCCCCCCGGGGGTGGTCGGAGCCCTCCCCGGGCTGGGGTCCCGCTTGCCGGCGGGGTCCTCTCCCCCTACATCCCGCAATGGCCCCTTTCATCCGGCGGCGCCCGGCGCCAGCTCTGATCTCGCGGCCGCACAAAGCGCCCCTTCTTTCCCGGGCAGGCAGCGGGTGCGCGGGGCCCCCCCGCCGGGCCAGCCGGCACCAGCACCCCCGAGAGTACCGCCCCCCCCCCCGGGGAGGGTGTCACCCCTTGCTTTGGTGGTGCTATGCACCCCGCTCCCGGCACCCGCCGTAGCCCCCCAGCACAGACCACCGTGATCCCTAAATTGGGGGGGGGACACACGCGACAGAGCACCGGCACCCCACCACCCCTCGAGGGGGCTGCCGCACCCCGGTCTCCCCGACTCGCAGCTTGACAGCCCTGCGTGGGGACGGGGACGCTTCCTCTTACCCCGTGTGACCGTCCCGTGGGGCGCTGGACGTGGCCGCATCCTGCCCACCACCGGGCGCTCTGCGGCACGTGGCAGCCAGGCCTCTGACTCTTCCCTCTCTCCTTCCCAGTCCCTGCTTTTCCTGGGCTTAGTGGCCGCCGTCTGCCTTGGCCTCAACCTCCTCTTCCTCACCATCTACCTGATTTGCCTGTGCTGCTGCAAGAGGGACCAGGAGCCGGAGACCAAGCGGCCCCACTCCTGCTGTGTCACCTGGATGGCCGTCACCGCCGGGCTCATCTGCTGGTGAGGATGGGGCAGGGGACCCCATGCTGTCCCCCCACCCCATCACCGAGGGGGCTCTATGCTCCAGCCATGAGCCGCCTTAATTAAATCTGTGCAATTAAACGTGGTCCATCCCAGCCTCCTTCCACGCAGCTGCTGATGCCAGGACAGCCGCGGGGACCGGCCACGGGCCAGCCCTGTCCCCATCCCTGCTACAGCCATGCCGCCTTCCCGGCTAATCCTGGGCGGGAGCAGGGCCGGGTTGCTAATCCCAGCCTGGAGCAGATGGCGGGCAGCAGCATAACCCAGCTGGCAGGTCCCGTGCACTCCTGGCCTTAATTGCAACTGGAGCAATTAGGCGAGGGGATGCTTCTTCACCCGGCAGTGCTCTGGTGGCTTTCCAAGCCCATCTCGGTTTTTGGCAGCCTGTGGCTGGAAGGGCCCCCACCAGCCAGCCCATGTGTCCCCCAGCAGGCCTGGCCTGGGGGGGGAGGACACGGGGTGGGACATGGGGCCCTTTTGCTGCCCAGCCACAACCCTCTCACCAGACAAAGGGGCTGGTTTTGCCTGGGCGGAGCGAGATGGCTGCCTGCGAGCATTGTACAGAGCAGGGAAATGGCACTAATGAGCTTGGCGTGCTCCCCCCAGGTCCTCCCGCGCCTCCAGCCTTGGGGCGCCTGCTGGCAGGCAGCAGGGGATGGTTCTGCAGCTCCCCAGGGACTTTGAAACACACACACACACACACTCCCCACTGCCGACAACCACACTGAGCCTGTTTGCAGCCATTAAAGGCCTAATCGTGGTGAATGGGCTGATGTCTGTCAGTTTTATCGGTGTCTGCTGTGGGGAGGGAGGGAGCACCACAGGCATCGGCTGCGTGTGGGCACGTGCCTGGCCGGGGCAGGGGCACATCCCTCCTTGGAGCCGGCTCCGACCTCCAGCACAGTCACAATTCAAGGCCTCAGTCTCTCGGGGTTTGGCTGGAGGAGCTTCAAACCCACCACGTCCAGCCTGTGGAGCAGCTCTGGGCTCGGGTGTCCCCAGGCCCTGTGGGCACAGCAGGGAGCAGGTCCCCACCACAGTGCTGTCCCTGTCCCATCTGCTTTGGCTCTGCCCTGCTGGGGGTGGGGAGGTCCCCCAAAACCAGGATGCTCTGGGGAGTGTCCCCTGTCCAGCTGGTGTCCCCACATCCTCCCTGGCCCCAAGGCAAGGCACTCATGTTGGGGTGAGCATTTCCCTCCCCTCTAATCGGGGGTCCCCTCTCTGCCCACAGTGCGGCCGTCGGCATCGGCTTCTATGGGAACAGCGAGACCAACGATGGGGTGTACCAGCTGCTCTACGCCGTGGACCACGCCAACCACACCCTGACTGGCATCGACTCGCTGGTAGGGCCATGGGGCAGGGTCCCCCATCCGACCTGTCCCTCCATGTCCCCCAGGGTCACGACAATCCTCCGTCCTGGGTTTGGTTAGAGGACTGGGGAGGGAGGCATCCAGCTGGAGGGACCCAGGCGTCCTGCGCTGCTGGCTGAGCCCTGCCTGCTCTGGCCAAGCCCCCGGGGCGGCCGTGCCGTGCTGAGCATGGGAGGGTGACGTCACCCCACAGAATGGGGCCTTTGTGGCCATGAAGGGCCGGGGGGCGGCGGTGGGGCCGGCCCAGGGGATGGATCAGGCTGAAGCGCAGGGGGTCAACGTGGGGCTGCTTTCCTGGAGGGTCGGCATCCTGCAGACTGGTCAAACAGCTCCACCGGGTGCGGGGCTGACGGTGGGGAAGCCCCTGGCATTGTCCTGGCATGGCTGACCCTCCGGCCATCCCCAGGTGGCGGGCACCACGCTGCAGATGCAGGTGGGCCTGGAGCAGCACCTGGTGCGGCTGACGGAGCTCCTGGCTGAACGGGGGGACTACCTGCAGACCCTCAAGTTCATGCAGCAGTTGGCCGGCAGCATTGTCCTGCAGCTCTCGGGGCTGCCCGTCTGGCGGGGCACCAGCGCCGACCTCACCACGCTGGCTGGCCACGTTGCCTACGTTGAGTATTACCGGTGAGCAGGGCTGCGGTGCTGGGCTGCCAGAGCATCTCCCAGCAGGGCTGGGGAGGTGGGCATGTATGATGGAGCTTTCCTCTGTAACCAGGTGGTTGGCTTATCTCCTCTTCTTCATCCTCGTCCTCACCGTCTGCCTCCTGGCCTGCCTGGGGCTGGCCAAGCGCTCCCGCTGCCTCCTCACCACGTGAGTACCCTGTGGGCGGGCTCGGCAGTGCTGAAGCCACCGGTGAGGGCAGAGCTGGACCCCATGGTGTGCTCATCCCTCTTCCCACAGGATGCTGTGCTGCGGGCTGCTGACGCTCATCCTCAGCTGGGCCTCCATGGCCGTAGACACGGCAGCAGCGGTGGTAAGTGGGGCTGGGAGGGGAGGGATGGTACCGGCTGTGCCGGGGCAGAGCCGAGTGCTGCGGACACCCATCCCACCCTTCCCATCCCCAACGATGTCCCTCTCATCCCTACAGGGCACCAGCGACTTCTGTGTGGCCCCAGACAAGTTCATCATGAACCAGACGGAGAGCGAAATCAGCGCGGGTGAGAGCCAGCCACGGGGTGGAGATGTGCTCGGGGCAGGACCCCCGTGCTCTCCCAAAACCTACCTGGGGGTCCAGCGCTCTCTGCTGCTGTGTTGCCCGCCACCACACGGCGCTCTGCCCCCAGGGTGCTCACACCGATGTCTCCCGTTTGCTTTGCAGAGGTGGTTCACTATTACCTGTACTGTGACCAAAGCCTGAGCAACCCCTTCCAGCAGGTATGGGGGAGCCGGCACCCTGCTTTGTGCTGCCTGGGGCAGAGGGTGGCCCTGGGCAGCTCCGTGACTGCTCCCCACACTCGCCCTCCCAGGCTCTCACCGTCTTCCAGCGCTCAATCACCACCATGCAGATCCAGATCCAGGGCCTGATACAGTTTGCACTGCCCCTCTTCCCCACAGCCGAGGTACAGGGTGGGGGAAGCCGGATCCCGTGCCCCCCCTCCGCTCCCCATCCTGCCCAGCACTGCCCTGACCCCCCTCTCTCCTGCAGAAAGACCTGCTAGGGGTCCAGCAGCTCCTCAACTCCTCAGAGACCAGCCTGCACCAGCTCACAGCCATGCTGGACTGCCGGGGGCTACACAAGGTAAGGGGGAGCCTGAGACAGGGGTGTCACAGCTCCCAGGGTCACCCCTTCTGCTGCCACCAGCCCTGCCCTGTCCTGTCTCCCACTGCAGGACTACCTGGACGCCCTTATCGGCATCTGCTACGACGGGGTGGAGGGTTTGCTCTATCTGGTCCTCTTCTCCCTGCTGGTGGCCGCCTCCTTCTCCACCATCATTTGTGCCACGCCACGCGCATGGAAGCACTTTGCTGGCCGGTGGGTCTGTCCATGGCCCCTGCCCACGCAGCCACCTTGCCTTCACTGGGGGATGCGAGGCTGCGTGTGTGGCACAAGCCGGGCATGGGGGAACTGCCTTTGGGGCCGGGGGGGTGAGTGCCGGTGCCTTGCCTCGCTGCAGGGACCGGGACTATGACGACATGGACGAGGAGGACCCCTTCAACCCACAGGCTCGTCGCATCGCTACCCACAACCCAGCCCGGGGGCAGCTCCGCAGCTTCTGCAGCTACAGCAGCAGCCTGGGCAGCCAGAGCAGCCTGCACCCCCCGGCGCAGACCATCTCCAACGCCCCTGTCTCCGAGTACATGTGAGACCCCCTTCCTTGGAGGTGCTGACCCTTGGGTCCCCCCCATCTCAGGGATGGAGCCTGACTCCATGTCAGGGGCATGGGACAATGGTGGGGTCTTGCCATGCCCCCCACTCTGACAGGCTCTCCCCCGCCAGGAACCAAGCTGTGCTCTTCGGTGGAAACCCGCGCTACGAGAACGTCCCCCTGATCGGCAGAGGCTCTCCTCCTCCCACGGTACGGTGGACGGCTGAGGCCAAGTCCTTCTTGTGATGCCCAGTGGGCTGAGGGGGGTGGTTAGCTGGGTGGCAAGGAGCCCACTCTGCCTCCTCAAAAAACAACTCGCCCAGGGCACTGATGAGGTCTGCTGGGGTGGGGACGGGGGGGGGGTGGGTGAGCTCAGCCCCCTCCTCCTGCCCTTGCAGAGGACGTGCCCCATCTGCGAGCGCATCCCTCCTGCCCGTCTTGCTAACCCAGTTCCCAGCTGGCCCGTGGAGGCTGCAGGGAGAGGTCACCAGCCACATGCTTGGAGGAGACCAAAATAGCCTTCCTTTCAGCTGCTCTTCTCTGCTTTATTTCTTATTTATCCTGACTTTCAAAGGATGCTTTCCGCAGTCACCCGTGCACGTTTACATTTCCTCGCTGTTATGTTTAAACCCACCCTGTCTGTTAATGCCTGCTTTTTTTTTTTTCTTGTCTTGTCTTTTTTTTTTTTGCATCAATTATTTTGGAGCTAAGTTGCCCATCAAGAGTAAGTTCATCCGCTTCCTTCTCCCTCCTGATCCTGGGGCAGCAGCTGGGTTCCCCACCTCCTGCCTCGCCTCAGTGCCTCCCTCCATCCCCTTTCCCATGGGGCTGGTTTGCTTTTGGGAAGAATGCAGGGGGCTCGGGAGGGACAGGACCACATTTTGTTCGCGTTGTGGCCCAGGTACAAGAGGCTGTACGGCTCCCGTATGTTGGGAATGGAAACCATCCCCATCTTCATCCCCTTCTCCGTGCAGTTTTTTCCCTTCCCTTTCTGACAGCATTTAATCTGCTTCGATGCCTCCACCCGAAGCAGTAATGCCCCGCCGGCTCAGCCCTTGCGGGCACGGTGGTAACACCGCGGTGGGGCTGGACATGCTGCCGTGGCGGGGACACCACATTCGGCTCTTCCAGGGAAGATTTTTGCCATCAGGTGAAAGCATGGAGCCGCGCCAGCGCGGGAGGCTGTAATCCGATTGTGCAGACCTGGCAGCTGGCGAGCTTCTTCCCTGAGGGGGGGATTAATTTGAGCACTTCTCCCCGCCCTGAATGGTCTAATTTAACCAGGATTCAGATCCCTGAGGAAGGACTTTCACGGTCCAAAATAACAAACTCAGAATAATCTTCCTTAATGCCTGGCTGGGGTGTCCCTCCTTCCTGCAAAATGTCGGTGGGGTGTGGGGTGCTGGAGTTTTTGGCCTCTGCCCTGGGCTTGCCGCTACCCCCTTCCTAGTGCGGCGGGGGGACCTTGCCCTGCCTGGTGAGCCCCGGGAGGTTCAGCCTGCAGCGGTGCTGGCACAGGCACCTGGTGAGCCGTGGCACACCCCGGGACAGGGAAGATCAGGGGCAAAACCCAGCTCAGCTGCCGCAGAGACCCAGCACCAAGCCTGGGTGCTCCCGTGTGTCAGGGCTGAACCCCATCCTGTTCCACCACCATGCCAGCCCAAGCCGGTGCCTGCAGTGCCACTGTCCCCGTGGCAGTGCAGGGAGGGCAGCTCAAGCCTGTGGCTGGCATCCTGGTGCGAGCTCGTCTGGATTGGATGCATCCAGACTCAGTGATGGGGCTGAATTTGCTGCCAGGCTGGAGTTGGGAAGGTGGAGGACAAACCTGGGCAATGTCCTGGCAGTGCAGGAAGGATCAGAGCAGAATCTGAGGCACAGGAGGCATCTTGGCTGGTGGGTCTTTTCCCTTCCAGTCCTTGAAGAGGCAGTGACCATAGTCTGCCCCCCTTACCCATGGCAGCATGGCAGATTAATTGGGGATTAATACAAACAGGAAGCAATCTTCCCACTCCATCCTCAGGCTTTCTCTGGCAGCTCAGCGGCATGTGGCAGCACAGGATTGCGCTGGATGTGGCTGGTGGGGGCTCCGCGGGGTGTGCCATGGGTTGGGGGTGCGCTGACACCCATGTCCTCTCCTTGCAGTACTCCCCGAGCATGCGAGCCACCTACCTGTCCGTCACCGATGAGCACATCAGGCACCACAACACTGAGTTCCCAGCCTAACACACTCGCCCCGAGCAGCTCATGGGAGGAGAAAATGCCACCGGCGTTTCTGTAACGGAAACCAAAGACACCTCGAAAAGACACGGTGGGAAGCCCACAGCCGGAGGACGAGCCCCGGCAGTGGGGAGCCCTGTGCCCACCATGTGCTCTGTGCACCCTTCTCTCCCCCTCGGCAGCTTCCGCTCAGTCTCAAGTCTTCCTGCCTTAGGGCTGACAGCAACTCCGGGGCCGAAGGCCAGCCAGCAGCGGGGCAGTGCCACGGCCGGGCTCCTGGTGCGCCGGGAAGACCGGAGATGCTTCACAGCCCTGCGTTGGCTTCTCCTTTCCCTTCCCGTCCACAGCAGCTCGGGGATGTTTTATGCCACGGAGGGAACCCTTCTCCAGTTCCCTCTGCCTGAAGTGCAAAGCCTGGGACCACAGGCTGCCCCCAGCACCAGCCCCTTGGGGAGGGGTCCGGGGCAGCAGCTCCTTCACTCCCGTAGCAATGCAGTACCAACCACTAGTGATCCCAGCCCCTTCCCGGCACCCACGGCGGCCTTGCCACCCCCCAATGGTGACACCAGCTGCTCCCCTCTGCCACGCTCCTGCTCTGCACAGGCAGAGCTGGCTCCCTGTTCCCCTCTCGCTGCCCCCTGCCCCAGCTAGAGCCACCCTGGGTTCGGAGACTGTAGAATTAGGGATGTTTTGGCCTTGCTGGTTTTCCTTTGCTTTGCTTCTGGGTTTTATGAGTTCTCTGCAGGGCAGAGGTACAGTTTGACTCACTGCCTCTGTCCCAGCATGGTTTTACCGCAGTGCATGTTGTTAGCAGGTTTTTGGCTGGTTTGTAGGCTCTTTTTGGTGGTTTGACTCCCCGGGGCAGGCAGACCGGCAGAGTGGGCTGGGGCAGGCTCCCCTCCTTCTGCAGGACAGCCCTGGGGTAAGCACGAATCCCCTGGGAAACAGTTAGGGACTACTCAGGTGTCTCTGGGGCAGGATGCAGTCCCAGGGAAGGGAAGGCATACTCCTGCCACCCTGCCTGGCTTACCTGGCAGCCAGGGCTTCAGTCTAGGCCAGGGTACAGCTCTGGGAGCCAAGGAGCTGGGGGAACCAGCGTGGGCCAAAACGGATCCTTTGTGGCTGCCCATTTCAGCACAGGCTGCCCTGGGAACCTCGGGAGGATGCAAGCAAAGGCTCCTTCCCCACAGCAACCCCTCCACCATGGGCAGGGAGAGCCTCCTGCTCCATCCCACCAACTGGGGATGGAGCCAGATCTCCCAGCCCAAAGGGTGCAGACAGGCTGATGGGTGTTTTCTTGCCCGCTCACCCTCTGGGCCCTCTCCTCCCTCCCAGGGCGAGTTCAGCTCTCATAACCACATTCTGCACTGGGTCTGGGTCTGCTCCAGGGCTCTTCCCCACTGCAAAGGCTGTACCCATGGTGCGGGAGGGCAAAGGCTTTCCCTCTGATTGCAGTTAGCAGCCGCCTCCTGTGTTGCTGGTGGTGGCAATCCATCCCTTCCTCCCTGCTTTGACTAACAGTGCTGCAGCTGGGCAGACCCCGGGGTGGCCAGGGGCTGTCACCCTCGGGAGAGCCGGGGGGGTCTTACTTGATAGCAGTGACTCACTGTGTCTTTTAAAGATAACTTGTACATACCCTTTGGTCCCCTAACGTCGTCTATCCGTGTTAAGTGTGACTAGCATTACTTGCTGTTGGAAACTTCCAGGGGTTTGATTGGTTTGGGTTTGGGTTTTTGTTTTGTTGTTTTTCTTCCCCCCCCCCAGCTTTTAATGTTTTAACGTAACGGTACTGGTAGAAGAGCTGTTTTTAAACTTTTAAACGCATGTGAACTAACCTCATTAGGACTCCAGGAGCTGGAGTCCGGCCTGATTTGTATGTGCCCTTTGGGGAAACGACAATAAACACTTGTACTAAACTTATCTCCTCCTTGTGGGTTTCACCAGGCTGCCCTGCATCTGCCGCTACTTCGCTTGCCCTGCTCGAGTTGCACACCGTCCTGGTGTGCCGGCTCTGCCGGGCCGGGACTCTTCATGGCCAGTGCAAAGGCATGGCTGCAAGCGCTGTCCCAGCACTTCATGCAGTCAAAGCGGTTTTTCATAGGGCTTAAATCCCATGGCTGCAATTTGGAGTGGTTTTGGCTGGGGGGTTGGGGTGGGGGGTGTCATGCCTGGAGTGGTTTCAGGAGCGTCAGTGCTGGGGAGTGGGGGGGTCACAGGCTCTGGGGGTGCAGCGTCCATGTCCTTGGTGCAACGGGAGGGGTGGTTGCTGCTGGGGCTGGCAGGTGACCACAGGGTCCCTGGATGCACTGAGCCCTGGGAAGGGTATCGAGAGCTGCATCTCCTGCTCCTTTCCCAGCCGTTCTCATGTCGGAGTGAGCGTGGGCACATGGGGAGCAGCACCGTCTCCTGCTGCCAGCCCCTGGGCTGCCAGTGGGCACCGGACCTGGGGGACCCCAGGCCTCCAGGGCCCTGCAGCAATGGCTGTGTGCTGCAGCCCAGGGGCGGGGGGGGGGGGAGGCGCAACCCCCGCCGGCCGCAGGGACGTCGTGGCACCCACACAGCAGCCCCCCCAGGAACCTGGGGGAGAAACCACAGCTTTCCCCCCATGGCTGAGGGCTGCGGCAGGAGGGGCGCTGGGGGAGCAGCAAGGGTAGCCCTGCCAAGGATTGGGCTCCCCTGGCTGGAGGGAGCAGGCCACCGCCCCGTCCCCACACGTGGAGCTGGGGCCCAGCCTGGATTTCCGCCCCCCCCCCCAGCTGGAAGCCGCTGCCGCGCCCACTCGCTGTGCTAATTGCGCCCCCGTCATTAGCCGGGCTTTGCCCTCCCAACATGGCGGCAAGCGGCGGCTGTCACGTGACACCACCACCACGACCTTCCCAATATGGTGGCCGCTGTCACGTGGTCGCGTTGCCAGGCAACGGCAGACGCAGTCCTGCCAGTGCCTACCAGTAAGGCCGCGCTTGGGGAGGCCTGGCCTCGCTGGGACGCCAGGGTGTCCCCTGTCCTGCTGGGCCCCCTCTGCGGTCCCGATCCCTTTCGGGGACCCCCCAGCAGGGCCGCCATGGACATCATCTACGTGTACACGCGCAAGCGCAGCGAGTTCGGCCGACCCTGCAGCTTCTCCGATTGCCCAGCCAAGGTCAACGTGGACATCCCCCCCGACCCCAGCATGGCCAGCAGCTTCATCCTGAGGAACCCTGTAGACAGCTACGTCCAGCACACCAGCGACATGTCAGAGCATGAGGTGAGGGCTGCCCACCAGCCATGGAGGGCTTCCCAGGCTGCTGCTCTGCAGAGCAGCACCATACAAAGGGGAAAAGTGGTGGTTTTTACCCATTCGGCTCCACCTCTTGCTCTCCTTTCTCCATGCCACCCCCCCAGGTCAACACTGAGAGGGTGGAGGTGGAATCCCGTGGTGTCAACCACACAGAGGGCGGCTGGCCCAAAGACATCAACCCGCAGGAGGTGGAACAAACCATCCGCTTCAGGAAGAAAGTGGAGAAAGATGAAAACTACATCAACACCATCACACACCTCAGCACCGTAAGGCCCTGTCCATCCCGCCTTCTCACCTCCCGCTCCCAGAACCCCCCTTGCCAGCCTGCTGCCGGCTCCCTCACCTAGGCAGCTCCCAGAGGCACGGCCTCTGCCTGTGCTGTCCCTGCAGCTGATGGAGCACTGCGTCAAGCAGAACAACGCCATCAACATCTATGAGGAGTACTTCGGAGAGGAGGAGCTGGCAGAGGTAGAAGACGAGCCCCCCTCCGCAAAAACCATCAATGTCATCAGGTAGGACAACAGCTGGGCTCACCAGGCTCTCCAGATCCACAGCAGGCTACTGCATATTAAACTGGCTTTGGACACAAAGGAGGTGGAAAATCCAGTGGCTTTAGAGTAGTGCTGGATCAGTTTATGCATGGAGAGACCTACCGCAGCCCCCTTGCTCCATAACTCCATCTGTTCCTCCTCTCCCTGCTCGGGTGCTTTGGAGATAAATACCACCATCCAAGGACAGACGCAGCTCTGAGCATCTTCTAAGAGTGCTTTAGACAGGTTTCATTTGGGGTTGTGGGTTTTTTTGGTGCCTCAGAGATTATTTTCAAATGTCAGGGGCAGTAGGTGATTTCTAGAAGTCAGATCCAGTAACAGAATTGGTTTCTTAGAAACGTATAACTGGAAAGACTTTGTTAAATCGTTCACTCTTCTCCCCCCTCCCAACCCCCAAGAGAGTCATTTCCTGCACTTAGTGCTCAAGGGCTGCAGCTTGTTTTAATTGTGATTCCCACAGTTGCCTTTGGGAGACAGTCACCCCAGGGCGTGGCAAAGCTGTTAGCAAACTAACATCTTTCTTTGATGTCCTGTTATCAAAAAGGGATCCAAATGTAACCAAGAGGACAGCCACGCATCTCTCCTGGCACCCTGACACATGCAACAAACTGGCAGTGGCTTATTCCAGCCTGGAGTTCCAGCAAAACATGAAAGACATGAGCTTTGACTCATACATCTGGGATCTCGGTAAGGGGAAGGGAAAACTCACCAGTCAGTAATGCTGCCGCAGCGGAAGCACTTTGTGTCTTCAAAGAGTGTAATGAAGTCTCACAGTGCTCTGGAGGGGGTGAACAGGGGTTCGGTTTCTGCTTTGCCCACAGATCAATCCTCGGAAGGGGAGAAATGGGACCTGAAAGCTGGCCAACAGGTGGAAAATAACCACTAAAATCCCACTATATGACTTCATGAGCTAGAGTGCCTGTGACCACAACAGGCAGCTAAGCCACACTCCTCTTATGTCGGTCATGTCTTTATATGGTTCACTTGTGCTTGATTAAGAAAGAAAGAGGCAGCATAAGCCTAGGCTGAGAATTTCCCTGTTCTGCCAAAGACTCTCTTAGACCTATTGTATGTTGGATTGAAAAACACAAAGAAGAGGGGTCGGGGTACCCGGGGTTGAGGTACCACAGCTCTGTCCCCAGGCTAGCAGGCGAGGACAGGTCAGCTCCCTTCCCTGGCTAAGGCGAGGCATCCTGGTGACATGGCCACCTCATCCAGCATGGCTGGGCAAGCACCAGCGTGGCAGGGAGCCAAGTGTGGGGGAGCAGGGTACAGTATCAGGAGGCTGGTTAGAGGCGGGGTGTTCACCCTCTGGACTGCCTTTGTGCTTTGCTCTTTTTTCTCCCTTCTTGGCAGAAAACCCCAACAAGCCAGAGCTCGTTCTCAAGCCATCATCCCCGCTCGTGAGCCTGGAATACAACCCCAAAGACTCACATGTCCTGGTGGGAGGATGCTACAACGGGCAGATGGGTAAGGAAGATGGATTAGGCATGAGGCCATACTAACAAGGGCCTGGCTTCATTTTAATTCATCAAGAGCGTGGTTCCAACACTGCTACACTCACAGAGGACGTAATGTCATTAGTGCTGTGGCTGGGAATACCCTGAGCATGGCCTGAAGCCCTCGTGCTTGGCGTGCAGAGGGCAGGCATGTGCTCACCTGAGCAGTTACCAGGGGAGGGGAGGACACTGTGCTTGTGAGCCCTTTGCAGGCACTCAGGGCATCAGGGCAGCTGCGGCCACAGCGGGAGCCCAGCAGGGACTGCTGGATCAGACAGCTGAGCAGCACATGTGCTGTGCTCCCACCTCACCCACGGCCCCGTATCTTTGCATGGCAAAAGCCCAGGCAAGCTGCTGTCGTTTCATGCACTGAATTGTTCTTGTGCTATTGTTTGAAGTGCTTGGAAAAGGGCCCCTCTTTGCCAGCTTCATTTATGGCTTTGTTGTTTACTTGGCCATGCAAACCCTTTGATTTAATTGCACTCGTTTTGATGTTTTCCTTGCCATTTGCAGCAGCAATCAGATCTGAGAGGGCATGCATTACGGGGCTGTTACTGCACGCTCCACAGGTGATGGCGGGGAGGGGTCCCCCCCCATCCTTTGCAGCTTTCCCCAGGCGTGTGGCACGGGCCCAGCAGAGCACACTCCGTCACATCCGATTGCCTAATTAGAAGTGAGCAAGAGGGAGCGCGTGCAACTCGGTGCCACTGCAGCCCAGCTGCCTCACCTTTGCTGAACCGTGGCCTGTTCTGCGCTGTGGCTTGCCCTCTGCCACATGTCAGAGGCAGAGATAAGAAAGGATGGCTGCTGCTTTCCGCAGGGGACCTGCCTTCGTTAGCCAGGGCCCTTCAGGCATGCAGGAGGGGAGCACAGCGAGGGTCAGGTCACACAGGCTGGTTTTTTAGCAGCATCGAGTGTAAGAGCCACTGTTTGGAGTTGACAGGGGGCTGGGGGCTGCTTAGACCATGTCTGGTCCTGCTGCAACCCTTTGTGCAGAACAGAGGGGAGCCAGCGGGATTTATTGTCTCTGGGGACTGTAGTGCATCTGCCAGAGAGAGAGGATCACTGAAGAAATGCTGCAGCTATTTAGTACGTTACCACCATCTAGCTTGGCCTTTGCAGAGGTACAAATTGCATTACCACTCAGAGTAGGCATCCCTGCGAGTGATCCCAGCAGCAGCCTCTCAGTCCGCGGGGCATGTGCGTGGTTCTTTTGGGGCTGGGAAGTGCAGGGAGAGCACGTGATGAGGTTTGCTCCCCATTCTGG
Source organism: Phalacrocorax carbo (assembly GCF_963921805.1). NCBI lineage: Eukaryota > Metazoa > Chordata > Aves > Suliformes > Phalacrocoracidae > Phalacrocorax > Phalacrocorax carbo. The sequence continues at coordinate 8,428,602 of NC_087528.1, forward strand.
CTTAGGCAGTGGGCAGCATCTCCTCAGGGAAACACGTGGCAAGCAAAAGAACCAGGCAAGGGAGCTGGTTCACATCTTGATAGCTCCTTTTCCTTCCCAGCCTACTGGGACACCAGGAAAGGGGGGCTGCCTGTGGAGGTGTCCACTGTGGAGGTCAGCCACAGGGACCCCGTGTACGGAGCCATCTGGCTGCAGTCCAAAACAGGCACCGAGTGCTTCTCAGCCTCCACCGACGGGCAGGTAAAGGGCAGGGGCAGGGCAGGGTGCTGGGCACTCACACAGGGGCCGCGCTGGCAGGCTCCGACAGCCCAAAAGAGCTTCCCCTGCCTGCGCTGCCCCTCTCCACCCATGGCAGCACGGGAACCATGCCCCCAGCCTGGCAGCACAGCCTGGCACACGGCAGCTGCCTGGCTCCAGGACACTCCCCACGGCTGAGCCAGGAGCAGCCCCTGCCCCACAGCCCCACCTGCTGCTTGTCCCGTGCAGGTCCTGTGGTGGGACATCCGCAAGCTGACCGAGCCCACTGAGACGCTGGTCTTGGACATCACCCGGCAAGGGCTCCTGGAGAACGCTCTGGGTGCCATCACGCTGGAGTTTGAGCCCACCATGGTGAGTCTCCCTGCTCTGCCGTCAGGATCACCCTGCCTGCACACAACTGGTATCTTCACCTGGGCAGGAGCGTGAGCCAAGCCAAACCCCCACAGGCAGGGCTCCAGGGGCACGGCACAAGTGTCTGATGCCCAGAGTGACCCAGAGCCCCGTGCCGCAGCTTGCAGCATGTTTTCACCCATCTTTAAGAATTAGGAGTAGATGTTCTCCCAAAACACAGGGCGTTGCTGGCATTTCAGTCTCTAAATCCCCCAGATCATGGCAGGTCCCAGGGCTCTGTTCTCCCCAGACACTGGCTGCAGCAGACTCCCCCTGCTCAGACAGCAAAGCCCTTTGCTGCCCCACTGCCCCCTGCACCATGGGGTCCCCAGCCTGCTGACGGCTGCTCTCTCCTGCTCCCACCCTCAGCCCACCAAGTTCATGGTGGGCACAGAGCAGGGCATCATCATCGCCTGCAACCGCAAGGCCAAGACACCCCCTGAAAAAATCACCAGCACCTACAGTGGCCACCACGGACCTGTCTATGCACTGGGCAGGAACCCTTTCTACCCCAAAGTCTTCCTGACAGTCGGTGACTGGACTGCCCGAATCTGGTCGGAGGAGACCAAGGAATCAATTATGTGGACAAAGTAGGTGTCAGTGTGCATTTGCACTGCAAAATATCTTCTTTTTTGTGGAAGAGCATGTTCAGGGCGGGTGACCAGCAGGGTCTGGTCTGCTCGGGTCAGGCAGAAGGTGGTGGGATGGTCACCAAGGCAGAGCAGTGCCAGCATGGCCAAGGGCACTGGAATGGAGGGTGCCCAGGGCTCTTGGCTGAAGGCTCTGTGCAGGCAAGCAGCCAAGGGGCCACGGGAATAGAGGCCATGAGCCCATCCCCGCTGCATCGGGTCTGCCCGTAGGTACCACCTCTCCTACCTGACGGACGGGTGCTGGAGTACCGTGAGGCCGGCTGTCTTCTTCACCACCAGATCGGACGGGACTCTGGATGTCTGGGACTTCCTCTTCAAGCAGAACGATCCCTCCCTCAGCCTGAAGGTCAGGTCGCAGCAGCTCTGGGTGCCTTGCCCTGAGAGGGGAGTGGGGGCTGCCCCCGGCCAGTGCTGGCAGCAGGGTGCTTGGCAGATCTGCCCTGCCCTGCACGGAGCAGGCACAGCCAGGGGACAGGGTCTCATCCTGCCTGCACAGAGCTCAGGATAAGCTCCATCACGCAGCAGTTGTCCCCTCAGCCCTGAGCTGTGCCTAGAGCCCAGTGTGCCCGAAAATTTGCATATAGGCTCCTGTTACTGGCAAGCGTGTGGATTTGCCTGTCAGCTCGTTCTGCCTGACTTCCCCTGTAGGGCATCACATCAGGGCTAAGTGCCTCCATCTACCCATCCTCCATCCACAGGTCTGCGACGAGCCCCTCTCCAGCCTGCGCCTGCAGGACAATGGTTGTGTCATTGGCTGTGGCTCAAAGCTGGGCACTGTCACCCTGCTGGAAATCTCCTCCGGGCTCTGCACCCTCCAGAAGAATGAGAAGACCCTGGCCACCGCTGTACGTGTGATTCGGGCCACAAGCCCCTGTGCCAGGTCACAGCGAAGCCCTCAGCACTGGTGGCATGGCACTGGCCCCGTGCGCAGCAGCTCTGCCAGCAAGCCCTGCGCTGTCCCTGCGCAGAGCACGCTGTCCCATGGGCTGCCCTGCTCGGCCCTGCACCCCTCAGCTCCAACCCCACCCTAGATGTTTGAGCGGGAGACGAAGCGAGAGAAGATCCTGGAGGCTCGGCACCGGGAGCTGCGGCTGAAGGAGCGCGCCAGGTCGGAGGGCCAGGAGACGGAGGTGGAGGAGGAGCTGGTGGAGGGTCCCCACGAGGTGCTTGACCGTACCCGCAGGGAGTTCTTCGAGGTCATCAGAGTAGAGATGCAGAGGAGGGCACAGGCAGAGACCCAGTGCCTGCATGGCAAGGTACCGGGGCAGGACAGACCGAAAAACACAGCAGGGACTCCCTGCCATGGGGCAGGGGACATGGGTCAGCCTCTGCCTTTCAGGTTAAAGACCATGTGGGAGAGGAGGGCGCTGCACTGGGAGAAGAGAGCCAGCTGCCTAAGGACAAGGAAGAGGAGGAGGAGGAGAGGGATGCTGTCCAGGTCAGTGCACTCCAGCTTTGTGTTGCTTTCCCCCTCCTTGCTAGGGTTGCTGCTCTGTGGCTCCTGCAGGGATGAGGCTGCTGTCCCCGAGCCAAGCAGAGCTCGTGGGGTCTCTGCCTCTGCGGGATGGCGAGCAGAGGGCCCTGCACAGCTCCCTGACCCCACGCCTGTTCCCTCTGCAGGAGCTGTAGCCGAGAAAGGACTGGTGGGTCACACAGAAACCCTCGCATTGGTCACAGATGCTCCCTGGCCCTTCGCCTTCCTGATGTTTTTTTTCTTCAGGGTGAATAAACAGGAGTTTTCCACATCACATTTCCTGTTTTGTCACAGCAGGGTTGAGCCAAGGGTGGGAAAGTTGCGTCCTCTCGTTCTTCGTCTCCCCTCCTCAGGCCAGGCCACAGATCAAAGCCAGCTGCTGACCACGGCAGAGCACCCGTGGCAGCAGGGTGTCCCAAGGAGCAGGGCAGAGCAGGCCAGCTCGTGGCAGCAGTGGGGTACCAGCACAGCATTGTGCCCCTTCCCAGCTGGAGAGTGATGCTGAGCAAAGCCCCATACCCCAGCCTGCTGATACCTGCTGATACCCCTGCGAGAGCAGCCTGCAGCGCCTGGGCTGGGGTTATCAGCGCTGGGTAAACAGCCCGGCCGGTATCGCCTGCTTACCCACCTGTCAGTTATTAACCAGCTGCTGGTTGTGGCACAGCTGTCGGCAGAGGGATGGGGCCAGCGTGCAGCCGGCATCCTGTGTGCCGGGGCTGGGGTTGAGCCCGCCTGGCAGGACCCATCCCCAGGCTCTGCTTGGGGGCTGGAGGGTGGCCAGGAGCTGTTGAAGCCATCCCAGCTGTGGGGTGGGTGCACTGTGGAGCGGCTGGGTGTGGGTCCTGTCCTGGCAGTGTGGCAGAAGGAGAGGACAGGTCACCTGCTGCCATGGGACTGAGGGGGGTGACAGAGCTCACCGTCCCCCAGCCCCGAGCTGAACACTGCCGTGTCCCAGCACAGCCGGCTCACAGGCTGGGAAGTGCTGCCCGAGCAGCCTTGCAGCTCAGCCAAGTGCCTTGTTAAGGGCCAGCCCTAATTGTACCAGCAGCCAGGAAAGGCATTTCTCCAAGCCGTGCACTGGCCGCGCCCCATGTGGGACAGGCACATTTCCCCCGGCTCACGGCACCCTGTCCCTGCCGCGGGGCTCCGGGTGCAGCCGGCAGAAGGTGCAGAGTGTGGCCAGAGCCACACACGCCGCCAGCCACTGTGTCAACAGGAGCCGGCCGCGCTGCTGGTGTTGTGTACAGCTCAATATCTCCAGGGTAGCCGGGCAGACAAGTGGGATGGGGAGATGCAGCCTCCTGAACACCTCCAAGCCCTGGCCGGGGGGCAACCATGGGGCCAGGCCCACAGCCTCCCCAGGAGGGCAGAACGGCTGTGCCAGTGCCTGAAGAAGGAAGTGGGGAGAACCAGGCTGGGCTGGATGTGCCCTGCTGAGCCCTCCCACGGGTAACGGGGGCAGCAGCGAGGGGACAGAGCAGGGAGCAGCACACCCCACATGGGGCACCCCCACTCACAGGCTCCCCTCGGCCCCAAGCGAGGACACGAAGGGGACAGCGAGGACCAGCAGCTGGCGGTGAGTCCTGGCTGGTGGCACACTGTCCCCAAGGGGAGCAGCACCACTGCCAAGGGCAGTGCAGACTCGTGGATCCAGGGGACCCCAGGGGGCTGGGATGCAGCAGGAAGGGGCGATGTGAGGGGGATGTGAAGGGGACAGGATGGCTGGCATGGCTTGGCTGTCCTGCCACACCACGGAGCAGCCGTCCCTGCCGCACCTTGGCACCACAGGGCTGGTTTGGTGGATGCCATTGAGCCACTCTGGTGGGGTTCAGGGGACAAAGCCCTGGCACCAGCACCCCATGGTCCCCCCACTCCTCTTGTGCCACCGTAGGCTTACCCATCCCTGAGCCATGTCGGTGAGGGGCCAGGTGCCAGCAGGAGGCCACGCTGCCCGGCTGCTCCTTTAAGGGCAGTCCCAGCGGTGTTCGCTTTCATCCCAGGAAAATGAACCTCTAATTGCAGCTCCTGGCATTGGGGGGGTCCCGGGGGCTACGTCAACATCACACTGCTGAAGCCTCGGCTGCCAGACCCCACCGCGATGGCTCGCGTGCAGGTCCGTGTCCATGTCCCGCTGTCCCCATCTGTGCCACCCCACGCTCACCCCCTGTGTCTTGCAGGTGGCTCTTCGCATCCGTCCGATGAGCGCAGCCGAGCTGGCGGAGGGGGCCAGGCCCATCGCCGACCGCGTGGACGAGCAGGTACAGCTGCAGGACGGGCATCCGCAGGTTCATCAGGCGCTGCCTGGCCCTAGTGATTTGCCCCCCTGCTTGCCCCATGCCCATCCCGCAGGGTCAATGGGGCCAGGTACCCCACAGCAGGATGCGACCCTCAGCACAGTGCACGCCCTGGCATGTCCCTGGCAGCACCCAGCGCTGTGGGTGACGCCCACGTGTGCCAGGCACAGGCTGGGGGGGACGCTGCAACCTTGCAGCCCTTGCAGGAGACCCTACAATAACAAAGGAGTAGGGCGGGAAACTCTACTGGGGTGGGGTCAGGAGCCCCCCTTCCTGAAGTGCTGTGGGACACCAGCACTGCCTGTCCCTGTCCCCAATCCTGGGCAGAGGGGGGGCCATGCCAAGGGGGAGCGGAGGTGGAAGTAGGGCAGCAGCGAGGGACCAGCTTGCATTATGGGGAAAGGTCAAAATCTGCATTGCAATGGGAGCAGCACCAGGGTCTTTGGGAGCAGGAGAACCTGCGAGGGGCCATTCCACACAGGGACAGGGACACGCAGGGTCCCTGTAGGGTGCTGGTATCCCCAACCACCTCGCCGTGCCCGGGCAGCAGGCACCTTGGCGGGCCGCACTTACAGAGGGTCCTTTGTGCCACCGTGCCCAGGTGGGTGCAGCGGGGCAGCCGGCCCGGCAGGTCTGCTGACACCACGCACAGAGCTGGCTTTGAGCCCCAGCCTGGCCTGGGGACAATGGGACGATTCAGGAGCACAAAGGGCCCCAAGTCACCAGCACTAGCACCAGCCCGGCCACCTCCTGCACCCCGGCATGGAGGGGAGGCCTGGAGGGGAGGCTGTCCCAGTAAAGCAGGGGAGATGCCCACAGGGTCCCACGAGGGCTCAGACCCACTGGGGAGCACATCCCAGTGTCACACACTCATCAGGGTACCCCCCTTGGGTCTGGCACCACTGTCTTTGGTGTGGGCGATGCGGGGTACCGGGGCAGGAATGTGGAGGAAGATGCAGCTCTGAGCAAGCCACTCCCCCACGGGACACGCAGGTGATGCCTGGGCAGGGTGCTCAGTCCCCATCAGCTCCTGGCGCCGGCAGGGGTGAGTGATTGCAGTACACAGCGCAGGGGTGCTGATGCCTGGGCTCTGGTCCTGCTCAGGTCCTCCCAGGGCTCTGGGAACCCAGTCTCCGGGGGGGTGATGTGGTCTCCCATGGGATCCCTCACCCACCGGCCAGGATGGAGGTGCTCGGCATACACGGACCATGCCGGTGCTCCCAGGGAGCCATGCTTCAGGGTCACCCCAGTGTTGGGGCTGGGGAGAGCATCCTGGCACATCTGTCTGTCCATGCACATCCTGGGGGATCTGTGCTCACAATGCCACCAGCCCATGGGGCTCCCAGCAACTCATTACCCCTTGGGGCCCAACCGGGTGCTAGTTAGCACCGTTAACAGCAGTGCAATGCCCAGCGTGTGCTGTGCCTCCACAGGAGGCTGGAGGTGACCCCAGAGCAGAGGGGTGGTGGGTGCCTGGGGTTGGTGCATGCCGCCAGCCAGCCCCGCTCATGTACCCCGGCAGGTCGTGGTGCTGCGAGACCCCATGGAAGACCCCAATGATGTCCTGCGTGCCAGCCGCTCCCGGGAGAAATCATATATCTTCGACGTGGCCTTTGACTCCACAGCCACCCAGGTGGGTCCCTCAGAGCACCAGGGGATATGGGGCCAGGGGAAGCAGGCTGGGGTGCCCAGGACAGCAGTGGGGGTGCAGGACAGCAGGACGCACCCAGGGCCTCTCTCTTGCAGGAGACCGTGTACCGTGCCACCACCCAGGGCCTCATCGCTGGTATCATCTCCGGCTACAATGCCACCATCTTTGCCTACGGCCCTACTGGTGAGGGGTGTGGGGCTGGGGAGGGGGCCAGCTCCGTGGACATGGTGGGGTCCCAGCCCTGAGCGAGGCCCCTCCTCTCCCCTAGGCTGTGGGAAGACCTACACCATGCTGGGCACCGACAGTGACCCTGGCATCTGCACCCGCGCCCTGGGTGACCTCTTCCAGGCCATCAAGGACACCAGTGGTGACATGGAGTACCAGGTCTCCATGTCCTACCTCGAGGTGCAGCAGGGGGCACAGGGACGTACCTCCCCAGGGAGGGCAGGGGACAGCAAGTGGCACATGGCCCCAACCCAGGCATCATTGCACCCAGCGTGGGATGTTGTATCCCTGCGGGTCCCCATGCTGGGGGGACGTGCCTAGCTCCTTCCCCCTGCCCAGATCTACAATGAGATGATCCGGGACCTGCTGAACCCCTCTCTGGGCTGCCTGCAGCTGCGGGAGGACGCCAGCGGCACCATCCAGGTGGCTGGCATCACTGAGGTGTCCGCCATCAACGCAGAGGAGGTAAGCCAGCGAGCGCTCTTGGGGCACAGGGGGATCCAGCGAGTCCCCCCTGCCCGGCACTGCCCATCTGCCCCAGGTCATGCAGCTGCTGGCACGGGGGAACAGGCAGCGGACTCAGGAGCCCACGGCCGCCAACTGCACCTCATCACGCTCCCATGCAGTGCTGCAGGTCACTGTGCACCAGCGGTGCCAGGGCAGGGGGCTGCACTGTGGCCGCCTCTTCATGATCGACCTGGCGGGCTCCGAGCGGGCAGCGCAGGTACGGCACCCGCCTGGGGGGCTGCAAGGACGGGGAGCCCTCCCAGCCCCTCTTTTGACAGGTTTTTCCCTCTGCCTTCCCCTCCCTGCCCAGACGCAGAACCGCGGGCAGAGGATGAAGGAGGGAGCCCACATCAACCGCTCGCTGCTGGCCCTGGGCAACTGCATCAAGGCCCTGAGCAACCAGGCGAGCACTAAGTACATCAACTACCGTGACAGCAAGCTGACCCGCCTGCTCAAGGTGCGGCCGGGGGTCCTGGCTCCCCTCAGTGGGGTCTGAGCTGGGGAGGGTGCACAGGCTGCCCCCACCCCCTGTCCCTCTCAGCCATGATCTCCATGGCCAGGACTCGCTTGGGGGCAACAGCCGCACGGTGATGATTGCCCACATCAGCCCGGCTAGCACTGCCTTCGAGGAGTCCCGCAACACCCTCACCTACGCCCACCGCGCCAAGAGCATCCGCACCACGGTAGGGCCGAGAGCGCAGGCACCCTTCTCCCTGGGCACCAGCCGTCTCCTGACCCCCTCCCCAAGCAGCCCTGTCCCCACTGCCCCACAACAGGGAGGGCACGAGGTGTTTGCCCTTACGCTGGCCCACAGGTGCCTGCAGCAGGGGAACCACTTGAGGCACTGCCCTACTGGCCATGGGATGCTCAGGGCCTGCTCCGTGACCCTGCACTGCTTGGGGGCACTGCCTGGGGACCCTATGGGGATACAGCCATAGGGACCTTTCTTGGGGATCCTACTGAGAGGCATACTTGGGAACCTGCTCCACCAGCTCTGTCCTGCTCAGGGAACCCACGTAGGACCCCACTTGGGGCCGAGCTGTGCCACTCACACCGACCCTATCCCAGGTGAGGCACAACCTGCCCAGCATCTTGGACTGTGTGGCACAGTGTGGCAGCGTCGTGGCTGGCCTGTGCAGGGAGACCCAGTGCCTCAAGGGCCAGGGGGGCACTGAGCCAGGGCAGCCAGCACAGGGCAAGCGCTGGGACACCCCCTATATCCAGGGTATGGCCTGGCCCACCCTGCCCTTCGACAGCCCCGCGGGGCTCAGCGCTGATGCCCTGTGCCTCCAGCCCAAGTTCAGCTGCGTGGTGCCCGCTGCACCCACCTGGAGCTGGGCCATGTGTGGGAGGAGCTGCCTGGTGCCTGCAGCAAGCAGGTGGCCCTGCATCACCTCCTCCTCTGGCTGGAGAGCACTGAGCTGCACACCCGGCACCTCCTCACCCTCGCCCGGTATGTGGGTGAAACCCTCACTCCACCCCAGGGATGGGGTCCCCTGACAAGCTGGGATGGGATGAGACCACCTCCTCCTCCTCCTCCCCGCAGCAGGACACAGTGGGGCTGGCAGTGGAGCAAGAAGGGGCCAGGGGAGCCAGGTGGCCTCTGCGGCAGCGACAGGGACTCGGACACAAGGGACAAGCAGTTGGACGTGCCAGAGCCACCTGATGTGGCCACTGCCCACGAGAGCATCACAGCTCTGGTGGAGGAGCAAGGCAGGCTCCAGCAGCAGAAGGTTTGGGACCCTCATCCCCACTGCCAGCAGCTGAAAACCCATCACCAGGGAGCTGAGTTTGACAAGTCTCAGCCCAGTAGCATGGGTCTCCCAGCAGCCCTGGGGGATTATGGATACTTATTGGCTGGGGTGTTGGTCAGGGACAAACAGCCCTGGCAGGGATACTGGCTCCGTGGCAGGTACAGTGACCCCATGGCAGCAATGCTGGCACCATGGCAGAGACGGTGACCCTGTGGCAGGGATGCTGGCACCATGGCAGGGATGCTGGCACCGTGGCAGGGATGCTGACCCTGTGGCAGGGATGCTGGCACCATGGCAGGGATGCTGGCGCCGTGGCAGGGATGCTGATGCCATGGCAGGGATGCTGGCACCGTGGCAGGGATGCTGACGCCGTGGCAGGGATGCTGATGCCGTGGAAGGGATGCTGGCTGTGGGCAGGGACCCTGACCTCCTGCACACCTGCAGGCAAAGCTGGTGCGGCGCGTCCGGCAGAGCCAGCAGCATGCACAGCAGCTGGAGGAGGCCATGCGGCGTCGGAGCAGCTTGGAGGAGCAGCAGGAAGTGATGGCCCTGCGTTGCCATCTGCACCAGCTGGAGCTGGAGACTGCAGAGACGCACTCCCGCACCCTGCTCAAGGGAGGCCTCCGGCACCTGCCAGCTGCTGCCGCACAACACTTCGACCGGCACCGGGCCCTCTGCACCCGCATCATCCACCAGCAGCGGCAGCTCATCACTGGTGCGTCCCTCCTGTGGCTTCTGCCGTGACAAAGGGTCCTTTTGTGTGTTGTTGTACTGGCAGTCCTGCAGTGTCACCCAGTTATTGCGATGGGACATGCCGCAATGCAAACCCCCCCAGTGTCATGACATAGACGCGACGCTGCCACCTGAACACGGTGTGGTGTGGCGCACAGCCTGGTTGATGCTCGCCGCTCTGCCCTCTCGCTGGCAGACCACCGGCTGTCGGTGCCACAGACACTGGAGGAGCTGTATGAGACCTACCTGCAGGAGCTGGAGGGGGGCCCCAGGGACACCAGCACCCTCAAGGTAGGGCAGGGTGGCAGGGCCCCCCCCCACCCCAGGCAGGGCACTCAGCACCTGCCCCCTGCCCAGGGCACATCCCTGCCCAAGATCCCACAGATGACCGGCACGGAGAGCCTGCCGAACTTAGACTGGGACAGCGTGTGCACACAGAGCTGTGAACACCCTACGCTGCTGCAGCGTGATGCCCTCCCACCCCTGCACCCCACAGGGGACAGGTACGGGTAGGCATCCACCACCCCTGGGGCACACGGGGCTGGCACGCTCCACAGCTGCTGGGCAGCAGGTAAGGGGTGTCCCCTCTCTGGCAGCACCCAGACCCCCATGTTCAAGAAGACCCCAGGGACACAGCAGCTGGGGAGCACGGTGGTGCCCACCCCACCTCCTGGCCAGCACACAGTGGCCCAGGTGAGCGCAGCTGTGCCCTCAGCACCAAAACCCAGAGCTGGGGATGCTTACGGGTACTGTATGTCCCAGCAGCATGTGTCATGGGCCAGCCTGAGCACCTGGCATGACTCCTCCTCGGGCAGTGGGACCAGCTTGGAGGCGGCATTGGCAGCAAGCAGAGGTAAGCCGAGCGGCCAGCGGGGCTGGGCGGATGGCTGTGCCCCGCTGATGGTTCCGCTGTGCTGTAGAGCAACGGGAGATGTCAAGCAGCAGCAAGAGCATCATGGCTAAGGCTGCCCAGCACCGATCCTGCATCCTAGAGAGCACCAGCTCACACCCACCAGGGTCTGCAGAGGAGCGGGGTGGCCCTGGGCTGCAACACACCACCAGTGAGGACAGCTTGGCAGGGACGGCCACCCACTCCCCAGGCACCTGGCTGCGGGCGCGCAAGAAGGGCAGCAAGGAGCTGGGGAGGAAGGAGGAGTTGCTGGGTGGCAGAAGGAGATCGAGGCGGTCATGGTCCTTCGAGGTCACCAGCTGTGGGGTAGGTGCAGGCACAGCGGGGCCATGCCCCTGGCGAGACAGCGCTTCCTGTCCCCCCCCACAGAGCACGGTTCCTCCCCAAAACGCTGTGCCCATGGACCCTCTCTCCTGCAGCTGGTGGCCCCCAAGGGCCCCCCACTGTTGTCCAACACACTGCAGAGCCACTCTGAGCACGGTGTGCTGGCGGGGATGCAGGCAGCCAGCACCCAGGGACCCCGCAAAGCCCTGCCTGGAGCAAAGCCCCAGTACGGCCAGCCATCAGGTGAGCCCCTGGCCAGGGGTGGGGTGCAGGGGCCATTGCCCCCTCCCCATGCCCCAGCCCAGTGTCTAGGGCTGCTGCTGAAGTGCCCCTTCCCATCTCTGCCTCTCCCCCTCCAGCTCCCCTGCCAGCCCCAGGAAGGGCCAGCACCCGTGGCTTGTCTGCGTCACCAGGAACGGTGCCAGTGCCTCCAGCAAGGATGGAGGGAGTCACTGGTACTGAGCCAAGTGCCTTGCCAGAGGGGGGCCAGATCCTGTGCCAAGCCAGCAGGCCCAGCGCCCATCCTGCCAGCCCCAGCACCATGCGGCATACCCTGTGCCGAGGGCTGCCTGTGGCACCCCATGCCCGTGCAGCGCCCTGGTGCCAGCCCTGCTGTGGGCATGGCTGGCAGAGAGAGGCAGGGAGCAGGGCAGGGGGCCAGTCCTCCCCATGCCAAACCCATCCCGAGGCAAGGACCCAAGTCCCTGGGGAAGGACACAGCCGTGCTTGTCAGTGACCCTGGCCGGAGCCACGCGTCTGCTCCAGAAAGGGCCCCTGTGGGTACTGAGCACCCGGGGGACGCTGCCAACCACCCAGCATCACCAGACACCAATGCATCTGCCTGGGTGCAGGATGTCTGGACGGGTGTTTGTCCTTCCAAGGGGTTACATTAAAAGGAGACATGCTGAGCTGGGGCGTGGTGTGACTGCTGTGCACAGCCCCTGCACATCCCCATGGACAGGGAATCCCCCAAAGATGCCCCCGCACACCCCATGCTTGTTTTCTGCTTTTATTAGGAAGGGGGGGGGGGGCGCCCATGCCCGGGCAGGGATGGGGCAGCTGCCGGTTGTGAGTGGGGACGGTGCCCCCCAAGGCTCGCTTGCCTGGGGAGGCAGCCAGACCACCCACACCAGCCTGGGCACACACCCAGCTCATCACCAAGCCCTGGGGTGCTGCTGCTGGGGTACCCATGCCAGCAGCCAGACCCAGCACCATGGCCTCACTGCCTGCACAGAGGGACCCCAGTGCCACAGGGGTGGTATCCGAGGAGGGACAGGCTGTCTTTGTCCCCATCTTCTCGCCTGTTGGGTTTGTGAGCCCAGGATGGGGTTGCACCTGTGGCAGTGGGTTGCATATTTCACCCCCTGCACCACCCGCACAGGGCTGGGGGGGTCCCAATGTCCCCTATCCCCAGCTCCCCGCAGGCACTCAAGGACAGCGATGGGGATGGGATGTGGCGGGGGGACAATCAGGGAGGGGTGGGCAGCAGAGAACTGCCCCAGGGCCCCCTTGCACAGAGACCTCTGGCTACCTGTGAGCAGGAGGACCAAGAACGAGCCCCCATGCGGGGCTGGGACCAGTCCAGCTGCGGGACCTGGCTCTGCCTCATTAATTCTTCACCTTGATGAGGGAGTGGTAGACAGGCTTGATGATGATGTGGAGGTGCAGGGAGTTGTCGATGAGGTACTCAGAGGTGCGCTTCTGCAGGTCCGCGTGGGCAAGGAAGTCGGCCACCTCATCCGAGCTCTGGTGGAAGCTGTAGGCATGCTTCACCAGGACGCGGCCCTGCTGCCGCACGCCCACCAGCACCGTCTTCTGGAAGCTGACACCGGCAAAGTCGGGGCTGCTCATGGCCGGGGTGATGACGAGCCGGGGGCGACCGTCCTCGATGCGCACTGCCTGGACGGCGCTCGAGACTGAGTCCGAGTAGACGGGGCGCAGGCTGACGGGCAGCCAGCGTGGCGAGAAGAGGGCATTCCAGGTCACCCGCTTACCGGCATCATGGCTGCTGGGACCCAGCTGGGTCTGGAAACTAGTGCTGCGGTCATCCCGCGCCGGGTTGTTGATGACCCACTGGGAGCCCCAGCTGGGCGCGAGGTAGTTGCGAGGCAGGAACATGCTGCAGTTGACATCAAAATACTTGGCAAAATGGAGGGGGGAGGCAGCATGGAACTGGAAAGCCTGGAAGAGCAGGTCCTGCACCGCGCTGTAGTGCCGCGCAAGCACCGCCGACTGCGCCTGCAGCCGGAAGAGCTGGCTGGGCGCAATCATGGGGTAGCGGATGGCGCGCAGCACCCTTTCGGCCACAGGACCCTCGGGCTGCCGGCGGCCCAGCCAGCCCTCCACGGCTGTGTAGAGCTCCAGCTCGCTGTGCAGCACCAGGTCGGAGCGCTCCAGCAGCAGCAGCAGCAGCTCCACGCTCACTGAGCCCCACTCTGCGCTGCCCAGCACAGCCGAGAGGTTCCAGGCCAGGAACTGGAGGCAGCTCTCCTGCAGCGCCACGTCCCCAATGCGCACGGCATAGTGGTACCAGCCCACCACATGGCCCTGGCTTGACTCGCTCGCCAGGTGGGTCTTCATGTATTCGGCCACGCCACGCTGCAGCCCCCACACCCGGTACTTGCTGGCCAGCTGGTGCATGGGGATGGCTTGGTGCAGCAGGATGGAGACCCCCCCACAGTACAGGTACCTGGGGCAGAGAGCGAGGCGGTGACACTGCTGTCCCCCCCATCCCCTTCCCAATCCGCCACACAGCCCCAAGCTCCAGCAGCACAGTCCCCAGGGGAGAATCCTCCCTCCTTGGGTGCATTCGTCCAGGCTTCTCCACCCCATGGGGGCTCTATAATCCCCAAGTAATCATCCTCCCTCCTTGGCTGCACCCCTCTGGGCATCTCCATCCTGTGGGGTCCCCATGGTCCCCAAGAGAATATTCCACCTCCTTGGCTGCATCCCTCCCAACATCCCCATCCCATGGGGTTCCCATGGTCCCCAGGGTAGCCGCGTCCCTCCTGATGTCCCCATCCCATGGGGTCCCCACATACCTGATAAACTTCTCAAAGAGTGCAGCAGTCTCAGGTGGCTCATGCAGGGTGACAACGCTCTGGTTGCGCAGGAGGCTCTCGAAGACCTCGCTCTGGAGGCTGAGGAGCAGCTGGTGGGTGTGGAAGACCTTGGCCTCATCGGAGGTGGCTGTGCGCACCCGCAGCACCGAATCGCTGCCATTGCCATTCTGCAGCAGCTCCTGCAGCCGCTGCAGCAGCGTCAGTGAGTGGTTGATGGTGGCCGCCGTGGCATCACCACTAAGGTCGGCTTTCTGGGCTGTGGGGAGATGGGACTGTCCCAGTGCTGCACCCCAAGAACTGGGCACGGGGTGCTGGGGCACAGCAGAGTGGGGTGGGGCCCAGCTGTGGGGTGATGCATGGTTAACAAGGAGCTGGGGAAGCCTGGCTTTGTGCACATCCTCCATCTGCGCCACCCAGCATCAAAGGGGTGGCTGGTGCCAAGAGGGTGTGGGGAGGATGAGGGGACAAGGGGACATTTGTGTCTTTAGGAGCCAACAAACTGCTTTTCTGCAGCAGAAGGGGTGAGACCACCTTGTCCCAAGCTGGGGCGTGCTGGGAAATGGCCCTGTTCTGGGCAGCGCTGGCTCACAGCCCGGTCTGCCAACCCTGCTGCAGGCAGAGCGAGCCCTAGGCATCGCCCCGGACCCCCAGCATCCCAGACTGACACACAAGGCACACAAGAGCCAGCGGGCACGAGGGGCCAGGAACACTCTGCCTCCAAACCCAGCAATGGGGTCCCTATGGTGTGAGCAGCCTGGGGACACCAGCTGCCTCAGCATCGCTGCAGGTCGGTGATGCTGAGCAGGCAGCTGCAGTGCTGTGCCTGCTCCCGGTGTGATCCCTGCCTCCTCACTGACGCCGTGAACTGGCGCCTCCTGCCCAGCCAAGTTTTACTCCCCTCCTCCAGCTGTGTGTGCCAGCTGCCAAGCCTGGTCCTGGCTTGGGCATGCACCAGGGGGTGACCGTCCCCCCATGTCCATGTTCCCACAGTGCCAGGCTCCCACTGGGGATAGGGACTAAGACAGGGGTCTCCGTGCTCCTGCAGGTGTAAGGAGCCTTCCACCCTCTTCTCCTCTCCCTCATGCCTGGGACAATTTTCACCCCCTTACCAGAGCATCCTTTCCCCAGTGTGAATTTGGCCCCATCCCTCCTCTCAAATCCCAGTCTTGCCAGCTGTTGATCCAGCAGATTACCCTTCCCAGCACCGGTTTAAGCCCCGCTGAGCAAAGATGGGGAAGGGAATTGGGACCCCCTCGCCCCATGGTACCAAGCCTTCCGCAGGCAGCAGCAAGCACAGCCCAGCTTTTGCTGCCAGCAGCACCTCTCGGGTGCAGTGGGGCATGGCCGTGGGTCACAGCACACCCAGGAGCCACATCCATCCCTCCCCAGGTGCCACAACGGCTGCTGGAGAGCCATGCTCATCCTCCCATGGGCATCACTGGATACACGCACTGTGGCTGAGCCCCACCCTGGCACCCAGCAAGGGCAGCAGGACCCACGGCACGGGGACCCCTCCTTGCCTCCCCCCACCATGGCCACCCTTACCAGCTTGCACGGTGAGGAGGAGGAAGAGGAAGGCAGTGGCGGTGCAGCCCCAGCGGTGGGCGGCCACGGGCCCGGCGCCCGTCAGCCTGGCCATGGCTTTGCAAGCGCATCTGCCGGGTCTCGGCACAGCACGGGCGCACAGTGCCCGTCTGGTGCTTATGTAGGCCATGAGCCCTCCCAGCCCACACGCCCGCGCCGTCACATCAATTGGTGGAAACTGGGACCGGCCGTTACCAGGGGAACCACTTCCAGTCCCTGTCCATCCCACCCTGACCCCAGACCCCAGCCCCACACCCCGGGGTGGCATGACGGGGTGCCCTGGTGAGCTCCGGCACAGCATGGGGGCATCTCCATTTGCCACCTGCTCCCACTGCTGCCGGGCGCTGCCGTGCTGCGCTGCAGCCCTACGCCGTGCCGGAGCCCCATGCATGGCCGCAGCTCTTTGTGCTGCTGGAACGAGGCAGCAGGGTCTTTGCATTCAGGGCACAGCTCGGCGTGGCCTCCTCGCTCCCCCCAGCTCATGGGTATTCATGTCGGCATCAGCCCATCACCATGGCATCCGGGCTGCCGGCAGGAACTGCCTGCCCTTTTCCCAGCCTTTGCAGCCAAGAGGCTGCCTGCGCAGCGCGAGTGCCCTGTGCTGGCCTCCTCTGGCATCTCGCCTGCCCTGACGGCTCTTGAGGGGCTTCACAATGGGGCTGGGGTAGTGTTTGCCCCCCACCCCCCCGCGGCCCTGGTGCAACACACCAGGGCCGGTGTGGCTCAGGCATGGGGCTGGGTGTGGTGCTGGGTGCCCCCGCCCCACTGTGGCAGATGGGCACCCCTCTATGCAGGAGCATTCATTGGCACAGCCTGAGCAAGCGGGGTGGGAGCAGGGGGTGTCCACACCCCATTTTTGGCTGTGGCCCCAGTGGCACCATGAGGTCAGGATCCAGGACCAGGACTCCCAAACGGGACGCGGCTTGGGGGACAGATGGTGGTAGCCCAGCTTGCACTGGCATGGCAGCCCCTTACCCACTGCTGGGGCTCCCCATGAAGGCAGTGGGGGGGTCCATGCTGGGCAGGAGTTCCCCCTGCCCTGCAGCTTGGTGCCCCCGGGCAGGAGCTGCTGGGCACCGCACTCAGCCCCAGGACCGCTGTGCAAGGTCACCTCGGGGGTGCAGGAGGACCCCGTATGCTGCGGGTGGCAGCGCCTAGGCCCCCTGCTCTTGGGGACACCACCGGGGAGATGCTGTGACCTTCAGTGTGTGGCAGTGCCAGAGCTGCGTGGGGGAATATTAACTGTTCCTGGTTATTGAGTATCTGTCTGGGCTGATGGAATTACTGCCGGACCCTGTGGTATTGCAGCTCTGTGTTCAGCTGCCAAGCGAGGTGACAGCGCGGTGTGGCTGGCGCCTGTTTCACACCCTGGTCGCTCCTTCCTTGGGACCCACGGGGGGATGCTGTGCCACAGCCGGTGCTGCCAGCACCAGCACCCTGCAGCAGGAGGGACGGCATGCTGCAGCCAGTGGGACAGGGAGTGAGCAGTTCACAGGGCAAAGGTGGCCATCGGTGCATGTGGTGGGTTAGCGCGGTGGTGGCCAGGGCTCTGTGCTGGCAAGGGGACTCCAGCTGAGTGGGGGATGCTCAGTACATCTGCCCCTTTGCATCAGCCTGCCTGGCCCTGGCACGGTGCTGCCACTGTGGCCAGGGGTGCTTTGGTGTCAGCGAGGGCTTCTGAGGACAGGTTTGCTTTGGGCTCACATGGGAGTGGAGACAGTGACATGGGGCTGAGGAGTCCCATCCCCAAGTGCAGTCGTGGCCAGAGAGGGGGGGTGAGGGGCCCAGGCTTAGACAGGGTCTCCAGATGTTGAATGTGGACAGATGTTCCTGCAGCTCCTGGGGGGGTGGGGATTACCCATCTCACCCTGATCCATGGGTGGAGAGGCTGCAGACAAGCTGCCCAGACATCACTGTGCCACGCTCCCAGGGCTCCCCAACCCCTCGCAGGGACAGGCGATGCCATGCCTGCTGTGGGGCTGGGGCTCAACCTCTGTGGCCTCGTGGGCAGGGGAGCCCCAAGAGCACCGTGCAAGCAGAGCGCACAGCCCAGGCAAGCATTCCTCGCTGCAATCAGTGATTGCAGACTGGCTGGGGGGGCGAGGGGCCCCCGCCCCAGCACACCATGGTTAATGGCTCACCGTATCCACTGACGCTTCATTTAACCACCTGTCTGCAAAACAACAGCTTGCGGGGAGCTTGCGCCCAGCGAGCCACCGGCACGGTGCCAGCCCAGGCTGCACCCTACAGCCCAGGGACCCTTGTGTCCCCCGTGGGGGCATCAGCTGGCCACAGGGCAGGGTGGCATGGGCTGTGGGCCAAGGGGGAATGTGGGGGACCATGGTGCTGGTGCTGGGGGCGACCAGAGCATCCATCCCCAGCCCTTGGTGAGGTGGAGAGAGCAGCTGTGCTGGCTCCAGTAATTGCAACTGAGGCGGTGGAGGGGTGGCTCACCATAATAACCAGCACCAGGCGGCTCCTGCTGCCCCACGGCTGTGTGCAGGGCATCGCCCCTGTGGGCTGGGGGACACCAGGGAGGGCAGGAGTCAGGGGACTAGGTGACCCCAGGGATGGGCAGGGGACATTAGCCTTCCCACCCCTACCTGTGCTGGTGGGGAAACTGAGGCACGGACAGGCTTTCCCTCCTGCTTGGGCCACCAGCACGCCCCACCCATTTCTCTGAGGCCCCAGAGGCAGCCGTGCTCCCTGGCTGCCTGCTTGCAGAGGGCAGGGGCTGGGGGACCTGTGCCAGCCCCCAGCACCTCACCAGGCTTGGGCAGCCCTGCCTGCCCACACCCACCTCTGCCCAGCCCCAGCCCACCTCAGGGTGTGCAGCAAACCCGGCAGAAGTTGGGGGTCCAGCACCCAAAGGAGAGGCGCTGGGGATCCGGGCGCAGGAACAATGCACCCCAGCTTGGTGATCCAGGCTTTTGGGTATAACAGGGGGCCCAAGCTGTCCCTCAGTACCCAGACCACCATCCCTATTGCTCTGGAGCGGGGATGAGCTCCGTCGTAGTTACTTAGGGCTGGCACAGCCTTCCCAGGTGACCCCACCCCTGGCACCCACGGGAGCAGCGAGGTCCGGGGACGTCCTCCTGCCCCGCTAGCCCAGCCTGCGGCTCTGCCCACGCCGCTCTCCCTCCGCCCCGCACCCCTCGCGCCCCAGGAGGCTGTGCGATGCTGTGGGTGCTGGAGGGGACGCGGCCACCAGTGGGGACGCAGCCACCGGCGAGGACACAGCCGTCCACAAGGACACGGACACCGGTGGCTCTCCGGGCCCAGGGAAGGTGGTGCCACACGCCTGGTGGGTGGCACAGGGGCCACCAAGGTGAGAGCCCATCTCCCACAGCGCCTGGGGAGTGGGACCCCGGGCAGAGGGCAAGGGGGGACCGGACTGGGCCCAGACCCCCCTGCAGAGCAAACGGGATCAGGGCTGGGAAAGGGTTAATGCATTCCCGCAGCAGCTGCAGCCCGATCGATGTCCCGGTTCCCTGGGGGACATGAAGGGACTGGACTTGCCCCTGCTGATTAGCCAGATCTAATTTGCAGTTAATTAGCATCTCCCTGTGCGTGTCCCCCCGTCCGTGCCACACCACCCCCCTCCCCGCCCCGCACCAGGCTCCCACCCAGCCCGGGGCTCTGCTCAGGATCCCTGCTGCCATCCCGGCGGGGTGCAGAGCTCAAAGACAAACCCCGCCCGGGCTCCCAGTGCCCCCCCATCGCAGGCACTGCTGGTGGGGGCAGATCCATCGCTGGGGGGGTCCCGGAACGGGAGCAACGGGGAGGGGAAACGTGCCCCCCAACCCCGGAGCCGTCGGGGCTGTGCGGTGACTCCAGTTTGGGGGCCCTGTGGGGCCAGGGTGGAACTGGGACCCGAGCGATGACGGTATCTCCCCATCCCCGGACTGGGGACAGGGAGATGCTAATTAGGGGGCGATTCTGTCCAATCAGAACGCAAGGCTCAGGTTTGGCCTCCTTATTCCTGCAGGACGCCTCTCTGATTGGGTGAAGCCTGTCCGCCTCTAGCCAATAGAAGCGCAGAGCTCGGGGCGGGGGGTGCCGCCCGGATTTATGAATGGTGGGCCCGATCCGGGCGCGGGGCGCGGGCAGGGCTGCTGCCCCATGCGGACTTGCCTGAGAAGCTGGCAAAGAGCCCGGCTGGCAGGCTGCAGATGGCCAACCCGCCCCGGGACCCTCCTCGGCACCCTTGGGACCCCCCTCCAGCACCCCTGGGACCTCCCTGTCACCGCTGGGTCCTGGCGGGTGACACCCAGCCCGGGCCGGGAGCCAGGGCCTCACCCAGTTGGCAGCCACCCAGGAACACGGTGTTTTAATCCGGTTTTCTTCAGGGTGATAAGCGGAGCCAGGGGGATAAAGAAATAGCATCTCAGATAGCAGGGCCACCCTCCGCTGTGGGGATAGGGACCGTCGCCCCAGCATCACCGCGGGGGAAGGATCCTGGGTCCCTTGTCCCGCAGCATCTGTGGACAACGGGCAGCTCCAAAAAGTGTCATCGCAGGCAGGCATGGTGGCAGAGCTGGGGCAACTGCACCCTTTGGAGCCAACCCATACTAAGCCCCCTGTGCCATGTCCCAGCTGAGCCCCCACCTGGGTGCCACGGGGGTCCTTAGTCCCCCAATGCTCCCTGACACTCCCTATCTCCCCTTGCAGCTGATCTGTGGTGGAAGGCAATGGTCCCAGTACCCAACAGCACAGCGGTGGTGTGGGGTGGTGAGGCGGCATGGCCGGAGCCAGAGCGGTCACCCTGCATGGTCGGCATCTTCCCCATCGTGTATTACAGCGTCTTGCTGGGGCTGGGTCTGCCAGGTGAGGGGGCTGGGGCGGGGGGGCTGCCTGGGAGCACAGGAGGCAGCACGCATCCTGCCTCCTCCAAGCTGTGTATCCTGAGCCCAGCCTGTGCCTTCTGCTGCCAGCAGAGCCTCAGCTCCTGTCCCAGCCCCAGGGCTTTTGGGGATGGGGGGTAGAGTCCTCAGAGGTGGGGGAAACCAGCCTGCTCCCCACAGCCCCCCTGGCCTCAGGGCCAGCCCCAGCTGCGGTGCCCGGCTCTAAAGCCCAGCCCCACATGGCAGGTGCTGCAGCAGCAGGGACAGATGGTATTTGCATTGCTTGGGCTGACAGAACAGATTAATCAGCTCAGCAAATCCCCACCTCACCATGATATTTATAGCTCCGCACCCCAGCCAGGGCCTGGGGCCGCTCACCCTGTGGCCCGTGGAGAACCTGGGCAGCCTGGGGTCCTGTGTGCTGGGCGTGGGGAGGCCATGAGCCCCAGGGTCTCACCACCACACATCGCTCCCCTCCCTCCAGTGAATATCCTGACTGCTGTGGCCCTGTCCCGCCTTGCCACAAGGACCAAGAAATCATCATACTGGTACCTGCTGGCCCTGACCACCTCTGACATACTCACCCAGGTCTTCATTGTCTTTGTGGGCTTCATCCTGCAGACAGCCATCCTGGCCCGGGCGGTTCCCAGTGCCTTCATCCACACTGTCAATGTGCTGGAGTTCACGGCCAACCATGCCTCCATCTGGGTCACCGTCCTTCTGACCGTGGACCGCTACGTGGCCCTCTGCCACCCGCTGCGGTACCGTACCGTCTCCTACCCACAGCGTACCCGCAAAATCATTGCGGCCGTCTTTGCTGTGGCACTGGCCACAGGCATCCCTTTCTACTGGTGGCTGGATGTGTGGCGTGATGCTGACCCCCCCACGGCCCTGGACATGGTGCTCAAGTGGGTGCACTGCGTCACCATCTACTTCTTGCCCTGCAGCATCTTCCTGGCCACTAATTCTATCATCATCTGCAAGCTGAAGCAGCGGAGGTGCTCAGGGGGTGGGCGACCCCACCTAAGCAAGACCATGGCCCTCCTCCTGGCTGTCACCACCACCTTCATAGTGCTCTGGGCTCCCCGGACCATCGTCATGATCTGCCACCTCTACGTGGCCTCAGTCAAGAGGGACTGGCGTGTGCACCTGGCCTTGGACATCGCCAACATGGTGGCCATGCTCAACACCACCCTCAACTTCTTCCTCTACTGCTTCGTCAGCCAGACCTTCCGTCGCACAGTGGGCGAGGTGCTCCGGGTCCACCTCCGGCACAGCCCCAGGTCTGGCAGTGGTCGCTTCCCACCTCCAGCCCTGAAACCACTGGAGCTGCTGGCCAGCACAGCCCTCTGAGCTGGAGCTGCTGCCAGCCGGGACTGCTGCCAGCCAGAGCAGCACTCAGCTAGGGATCCCAGTGCTCACCCAGCCCCATGCATCGCCCTGGGGCCTGGCGAGACCCTGGCCTGGGGACACTGCCCCTGCAACGCCCGCCCTCCGCAGAGCTGGGCATTAACGCAGGTGCTGGTGGTAGTGACGAGAGGAGGCGGTTGTGCCCAGCTGTCAGGTTGCGCTCTTTTGGGGCCATTGGGCTGTCCTGCCTGGTGGCAGCACCCGCTGCACCCCAGGGACCCCTGCCCACTCCCTGAGCCCCACTGGGAGAGGCAGCTCAGCCCTGCCTGTGCTCAGTCCCTCAGTTGGTGTTCGGGCCCTGAGGAAACTCAGCCACGAGGCATCAAAGACATGCCCCAGCTCAGTGGCCGAGCTGTTGCCTGCTCCACACATACCCCCAGGCTGGGCTCCTCACTGGCCCTGCAGCTGTGGTGTTCATGGGGCTTCCATGGCTGGCCATGACCAAGGAGTGTGGCCATGTTCTCGGCTGCTCTCCTGCATCAGCTCCAGCCCATGCTGAACCAACACACCGAAGGTCCTGGGAAACCCAGCGGGCATGGCTGCCCTGTGGTGAGGGGTGATGGGTGCAGGTGAGTTCCTGCAGGCCCTGGCAGGGGCATGGTGCCCACTGGGTGCCTGTGGGACAGTTGTTTCTCCATAAACTGCTGTGCTGAGACCAAAACTCTGCCTGGGTCCGGCTCCCTGCGAGCGGCTGGGATGGGGACAACCTGCACCAGCACCTCTTGGCAGAGGGTCCCTCTGCTCAGCCCTGAGCTCTCAGCGCTGCCCTCCCCAGTGCTCCTGCCCTGGTGGGGTGCTAGGAGGGAGTGTCCACGGGGTCCAGTGTCCCCAGCTGCGGGCCCTGGGCACAGGGTAAGACCCCAGCTCTGTGCTCTGCAGGAGCCAGCCCCCACCCATTATTTCCCCAGACACCCAGGAGAGGCGCCCTGCAAGGCTGTAGCCCCCAGGCACCCCGGGTGCACCCCAACGCAAGGGTGCAGGATGTCCCGCCAGCTGCAAGGGAGGGGGCTCCTGATGCCCCCCTGCTTCAAGTGCACCCAGCACCAGTGCCGTCCTCCCATTTACGCCAGTGCCAAGCTGGTGCGACGCTGGGCGAGTAGCCATGCCGTGCCAGCCTGCCTGTCCCCAGCTGCCACCAGAGGGCAGGGACGGGACGCCCTGCGGAGGTGGCACAGCCCGGGGGCAGGGAGCTGGCATCCGCAGCATCCCCAGCCCCCACACCAGCCCTGCCCACCCCGCTCCCCACTCTAATTCCCCCATAAGGTCCTTACCGTAATCCACCCCCAATCAAAACAGTCTTTCCCCTCTAATTCCCCAGAGACTGGGTAGGACAGCACCCACGGGGGCTGCCCTCGGCAGCAGGGGCTCAGCCAGCTTCCCCCAGGGGATCTGCGCTGCCCCAGGGTGGGCACAGAGACCCTGCCCCCACTTGCTGGGCTTTCCCCGTGCCCACGCCGCTGCGCCCCGGCTGTGCCCAGCACCGGGGTTGAGACGGGGTGCAGTGTTTGCCCCCGGAGCATGTGGGATCAGCCACAACCCCTGGGACGTGGGGTTGACCCACACCAACATGCACCCGCCTGCCCACGATGCACACGGGGCCCCGCAGCTGATCAGTCCCCTGCTAGGGCAGACCCTGCCAGCGGTGCTGCCTTACACCAGGCAGGATCCGGCTCTGCCCATATGCCCAGTGACAGGGTTAAACTCTGACCTGGTGGCGCGGGTGGTACCTGGGAGGTGCTCGCTCCATTAATTCTGGCATGCAAGGAGAGCAGGACTGGGAAGAGATTAGATATTAACCTGGCCAGCACCTCCCACCCCACGGGCACCCGTCCCTGGGGGCTTCCAGGGCCAGATCCCACCCCAGGGCCCTTCACCAGGGCTGGAGAGGCCACAAGGCAGGGGGGCTCTGCCAGCAAGGACACCATTTGGCAGGAGCTCCAGCCCCGTTTGCAGCAGTCCAGGGCCACTGCCGGCCCCCCCTCGCTGACCAGCTCTTATTTACTTGGAGAGGGAGGTGGAAATGTGCTGACCGCGTCCGCCGGCAGCAAGGGGGGCTCCGGTCTGGACAGAACCGGCTTGGGTGGAAAACAGCTCCCCAGCCCCAGCCTGAGCAACGACAGCGACAGGGAGGGAGCTGGGAAGGCAAGTGGGGCCCCCCCCCCCAGCCCCAGGTACAGCTCTCGCCTTCCTGAGGTGAGCTGCCACAGAGACGGGACTCAGTCGGCTGTGCCGCTGTGCCAGCCGTACCGCCGTGCCAGCCACGCCACCGTGCCAGCCACACCAGCCGCCCGGCCCTGCGGCTCCGTAGGAAAGGTAAGCCCGGAAAAAATGCGCCCGGTGTGCCGATGTTTTCGGAGTGCGCCAGCAGGGAAGCCTGGCTTAGGTCCCACTGCAATGCTAAGCTGCGTTCCAGCCTCTCACCGCAGCTGCTGTGCCGGAGGGACCGGCTCTGCCCTGTCCCACCACAGGGAGCGCGGTCCCCAGCCCACCTGGGGCACTGAGGCCAGGCTCTGCCCTTGCTGAAAGGGCTGTGCCAGGCACCAACCACCCCGGCACTTGGCCGCAGGAGGGGACTGAGGGCAGCCAGTCCCTCACCGCCCACGGTTGGTCCCTGCAAGGCAGCCAGCACATGGTGGTGTCACATCCCACCTACCCCACAGCCTCCCTGGCGGGGTGTTTCTGTAGGACCTACAAAAACCCCAGGGGCGTGCAGCTGGAAAGCCAAGAGGGTCCCCACAAGAAGTGGGGAGGAAATCACCCACCATGCAGGGGAACGTGAGGGTGAAAGCTGTGTGGCCATGGGGCAGCCTCGGCAGGACGGACGCCTGCCATCGGCCCCACGGCGGGTGCAGGGGTTGTGGGGGGCTCATGCTGAGTCAGCAGCCGGGAAACCCGCCGGCCCCTCGCGGCGGAAGGAAGCAGCCGGCAGGAAGCGGCGTGCAGCATGGCCTCTCTGCGGCTTGGGCCTGGGTCAGCGCCGGTGCGGGGGCGGCAGGGCAGCCAGCCCGCGCTCCTGGCACCGGTTATCCAAGGCTGAGCCTTTGCCGGAGAGCGGGGTCTACTGTCAGGCCCTGTGAGTCTGAAGCCTGACTCCCCGGGGAAACTGAGGCACGAGAGGCTGCTGTGGAGCCCCTCCATCCATGCCACCCTGCTCTAGTGCCCCTGTTAGAGCACACGCCTGTGCACGTGCCCCAGCAGGGAGAGATGATCCTCCCCTAAATACCGTCCTGAAGCTAAACGCTCTTTAGGAAGATGAAGGGCAGGAGGTCAGGTGGCCCCTGCACTGGAGGGATGGCGGCAGCAGGTGCAGCACCCAGCCCAGACATGCTGTCTCTTCCCTGCGGGCTCTGGCGGGTGCCGGTCCTCGTGCCATGGGTGCTGCTGGCTCCAGCTCTGCCTCCCTTTCTCCTCGGATTGTTTTCATCCTGGCCTGAGCTGGGGGAGGACCTGCCGGAGGCACGTTGAACTTTCGTCTGCATCCTTCACCCTCTTGCTTCACCCTCCCAAAATAGCAGTGCCTGCCTGGAAACCTCCCCCAGGTCTGGCAGGGCCCTGGGTCCCCTAGGGCACCCCGAGTCTCCTGAGGCTTTTCCCTGTCCCCAAGCCCCAGGGATGGGGTGATTGCAGGGTGCCCATGCCCAGCCCCAGGGTACACAGCCACTCCTGCCGGGACAGGGATCATTGACACCCATGTGCTGACCCTGGGTCAGGGCTGCCCTGGGCCCCCGGTCCCCTGCAGGAAGGGCTTTTCAGGGGCCCTGCTGCCCTGCCAAGGGCTCCGGCTTTAGCCATCAGCTGACATTCCTCCGGGAGGCCCCTCCAGGCCTGTGCCTCGGGGCTTCCCGGCAGGAGCCAGTGTATCCTTACCCAGCGGGGCTGCCCGCAGGGCCCCGCTCCTGGCTCCCACCTGGGTGCCCACCCACCAGCCAGGTACCGCCGGCCCAGCACGGAGGGGAGGTCGGTGCAAGGCCCCGTGTGGGTGATGCTGCCCTGGCACAGGTCCCCCATTCTGTCCCCCATTCCCCAGGGTTCCCCCCTGAGCTCAGCAGGGCCGGTCTGACCCAGCTCCTCTGGGCTGAGACCCCACGGACTCATTGCACTGATGACCAGGTGGGCTCCTGTATGGACACCCCCCCCCGCTCCAGCCCGGTCTCTGGCCCCGCTCCCGGCCCTCTCCGTGCCCCCAGGGCAGGTACCCCCGCCCTGTGCGGGACCCCGGCCCGGTCCCCCCGCCCGAGGCGGCGAGGCAGGTCCCGGCCGGCCCCGGGCAGAGCCGCACCTCCGGGAGGGGCCGGGCAGGCGCGCGCGGTGCTGCGGGACCGGGGCTCGCCCGCCGGCACGGCACGGCACGGCACGGGAGCGAGCGGCGCGGCCGGGCACCGGGCGCTGGAGCCGGTGAGCGGGGCCGGGGGGGGGGGAGTCGAGCCCTGGCGGGAACCGGGAACCGTAACGGGAACGGATCGGGACCCGGGACTCGGAACCGTCCGCCCCCGCGGGCTCGCCTGGCCGGAGAGTTGGGGGCGGTTCTGGCCAAGTTTGGGGTCCGGTACCGGTCGGGAACACCGGGGAGCCGGGCCGGTACTGGCCGGGAGGTGCGTGGGAAGCGGGCCAGGGGTGCGGGGGATCGGGCCGGAGCCGCCGGGGAGAGGCGGGGGTACCGGCCGGGCCGGGCGCGGGGAAGCCGGTACAACCGGCGGGTGTGGGCGCACGGTCCCAACGCGGTGCGGGGGTCCCTGTCCCCGTCTCGGACCGGCGGCCCCGGGTGCGGGGGCTGCCCGGGCTCCGGGTGCCGTTGGGGGAGCGGGGGGTCCCAGCCCCGGGCACCACTACCGCCCCAGCCCGGGGTCACCTTGCCGGAGGTCTCCTGCCAGATTTCCACCCCCCAAGCAGCGGGGCTGCAGCTTCCTCGCTGCTTCCTCCTCCCCGTGCCCACCCCGTGCTCCCCAGGGCCACAGGAGTGGGGACCTGGAGCCCCCGTGCCGTGCCGTGCCCGTGCCGCGCCGTGCCAGGCTGCAGCTGCTTGCGTGCCAGTGGCTGGCAGCGTCGGACACAGGACCTGTGCTGGGTCAGTGCCCGGAGCTGAAGGAGGGAAGTGGGACAGAAGTGGAAAGGGGAACGTGCTGGCGTGTGGGGACAAGCCAAGGGGACAGCCTCGTTCCTGGGTATTACCACTGCCGTCTAGCCCAGGCCCGCATTCGGTGTTCCTGGGGAAGCCAGCGGGCACAGTGCTGCCTGCTCCCCGCACCAGAGGAAGGGACCAGCACAGTCCTAGAGCTGCCTGCACTCAAAGAAACCCCATGTCAGGAGGGAGCGTGTGGGGCACAGAGGGGCCTGAGCCCCACTCAGCTGCCTCCAGCCTCCAGGCAAGGAGCTGACAAAGGACACATGTCTGCCTGGTCCCGCCTGGGGCTGCTTTGGGCTGTGCTGGGGTGGGCTCGGCTGTGCCGGCACAGACAGGGCTCCCCAGGATGCAATTGCTTGCCGTGGGCCAGCGGGAGGGATGCGCAGCCGGGGACTGCGGGCAGGGATGCTCCAAGCCCTGGAGATGGCACAGGCAGTGCCAGGAGCTGAGCTGCGGCCCCGGTCCCGGTTTCCTAATGCCCCCTCTCTCCCACAGGGTCCCTGGACGCCCGCTCGGTGCCCGCACCACGGTGCAGGATGGGTGCTGTGGCAGTGCCACCTGCAGCCACCTGCGTGCTGCTGGCCTTGCTCCCCACCACCAGTGGACAGACCACCCCTCCCTCGGGCTGCGGCAAGGACCTCTCCTCCCTCTACTACAACCTCTGTGACCTCTCAGCAGCCTGGGGCATCGTGCTGGAGGCCGTGGCCAGCCTCGGCGTGGTGACCAGCTTTGTGCTCACCATTGTCCTGGTGGCCAGCCTGCCCTTCGTGCAGGAACCCCAGAAGAAGACCCTGGTGGCCACGCAGGTCTTCTTTCTTCTGGGCACCTTTGGGCTCTTCTGCCTGACGTTTGACTTCATTGTGGGGGCGGATTTCTCCACCTGCACCTCCCGCCGCTTCCTCTTCGGCGTCCTCTTCAGCATCTGCTTCTCCTGCCTGCTGGCGCATGCCGTGGCCCTCAACTTTTTGGCACGGAGGAACCGGGGCCTGCAGAGCTGGGTGACGCTGGCGGTGGCCCTGCTCCTCACTTTGGTGGAGGTCATCATCAATGCCGAGTGGCTCATCATCACGGTGGCGCGGCGGGAGGGTGGCTCTCCGGACCCTTGCCAGCTGGCAGATGCTGACTTCGTCATGGCGCTCATCTACGTCATGTTCCTGCTGGTGGCTGCCTTCGGCACTGCCTGGACGGCCCTCTGTGGCCGCTATGGCCACTGGCGCAAGCACAGCGCCTTCATCCTGGCCACCACCGGCCTCTCCATGGCCATCTGGGTGACATGGATGGCCATGTACCTCTATGGGAACCAGCATGCAGGCAAGAAGCCCGGCTGGGATGACCCTACGCTGGCCATTGCGCTGGTCTCCAATGCCTGCACCTTCCTCCTCCTCTACATCATCCCCGAGGTGACGCACATGACACGGCGGGGTTCCGAGCAGGCCTTTGAGGATGATGTCTACCCCACACGTGGGGTGGGCTACGAGACCATCCTTAAGGAGCAGAAGTCGCAGAGCATGTTTGTGGAGAACAAAGCCTTCTCCATGGACGAGCCCTCCTTTGGTAGGCGCCAGGGCTCACCAGGGACCCTCTTGCCCCACAGTGGGGCTGGCAGCGGGCACCAGCACCGGGGCTGGCAGCGGCGGGCGGGCGGCGCGACGTCTGGCCGCGACCTGCCCGGGATTGACGCCTTCCGTTGTGGCTCCTAGAAACTTGCTGGGCTGGGTGTACCGGTTTGGGCTGAGCTCAGCGGCTGCAGGGGTGCTCCCTCCCTGGCGTGGGGTGCCCATGGCTCCTGGCCCTCCACCCCAGGCAGCTGCTGTGCTCGCGAGACCCTACGGTAACACAGGGCAGTGTCAGCTGCCCCAGTGGGGACCAGCAGGTGAGCACCAGCCCTGCCCAAGCAAAGGTGTCTGCAGCCCACAGGGCAGGGTGGGTGCTCCTGAGCAGCACCCATGCCACCTTGCCTCCCAAGAGACCCTACAATAATAAACCCTGGCCATGCAGGGGCTGTGCCAGGAGCACGGTGATGCAAACTCTTGGGACATCCCTCCTGTCCACTGGGAAAGGTACAGAGCAGCCAGTTGCTGAGTCAGCTCATTAAACCTACTAACAAGGAGTGGCTCCCCAGTGGGGTGGGGGTGGTTGTGGGAGCCCTCCTGCCCTTCACCATCCCCGTCTCTTTACAGCCAAGAAGCCGGTGTCCCCATACAGCGGCTACAACGGGCAGCTGCTGACCAGTGTCTACCAGCCCACCGAGATGGCTCTGATGCACAAGGGGCCGGTAAGTGTGGTACCACTGGCCAGCCAGGCTCTCCAGGGGCAGCTGCATCCTGCCTGATGGACGGGCTTTCAACCAGAGTGGCTGGGAAGGGGGCCAGGGTTTGGGGGGGCTCTGTGGGGACCCTACCCTGGCCCCCATGTCCCAAGGACTGCTGTCACAGGTTGCTGGGGGAAGTCACCCTTTGCCTTTCTCCCTGGGATCCCGTGGGGCTAGGGGTGCTCCTGCTGCTTCTGCAGCCCGCCTTCCTCTGCCCCACAGACCGAAGGTCCCTACGACGTGATCCTGCCCCGTGCCTCCACCGCCAGCCCAGCAGCCGGCAGTGCCAGCTCGACGCTGCGAGCCGAGGACGCCTTTGCGGCACAGGCCCGACACGCCGGCGCCCAGCGGGATGGCAGGAGCTGCCAGGTGGGTTAATGTGCAACGCATGTGGGCGGGAGAGTGGGCACCAATGTCCAGCCCACGACTGGGTGCAAAGTCTATCCCTGCCACAGCATCTCCCGTGGGAGGGCAGGGACAGGGATGGCTCTGCCTGGCACCCCAGTGCCCTGGGACAAGCCAGCGTGGGGGCGAGTGTGGCTGTACCTCCCCACCGGTGCCAGAGCCGGGTCTGCCGGCCTGTGCCACAGCACCTCCACGACCATGCCACCCAGCACCATCCTGCTCTTCCCACAGGTGCAGTCCCCATACAGCAGGAACCGGTGGTGAAGCCCCCGTGGCACAGGCCCCGCAGCGCTGGCACATCCGCGGTCCCACCGTCCCGCTCCTGAGGTCTCATCAAGCCTCGTCCCTCCCTACCATGTTCATCCCACCCCATCCAGCGGCTGGAGCTGGTTCCTGTGCAAGGGACACCCGGACACAGTCCCAGAGACAGTGCTTCTGCCTGCCCATCCCGCCTGGCCATGGCACCTGCAAGCCACCAGCTCTGCCTGGACACCTTCGTCCCTGCTGCCATCCCTACTGCAAGGACCGGCTCCCACGGGGCCACCCTGAGTCATCCCCTTGCTGCCATCATGACACATGAACATCCCGTCCCCTCTGGGCCAGGGACCATCTGCCACCAAGAAGTCAGGGAGCCAGTGGGACTCCTGCCCAGGGCTCCCCCAGCACTGAGCCCCTGGTTCCATGCTGACCCTCGCCAGCCCTGGGGACATCACAGGCCCTGAGCGGGGCTGGCACTGTCCCACCACAGGGCATAAGGTGACACAAAGCGCTCCCCAGCCCTGGCTTCTGCTGTGCCTCAGTTTCCCAATTGCCAGGGAAGGGGGGCTGCTCGGGGTCTGGGGGAATCAGTGCCTTGCTGGGGCTGGGGACCTGAACCCCCCTGTGGCTCTGGCCACCTTCTTGGTGCCTTCCCCCCTCGCGGCTCAGAGATCCCTCCCAGGGAGCAGGGAGGGAGCTGGGCCCCTCACCGTCCTCGTGGCTTTCTCTGTCGTTCTTCCTCTTCCCCCTTTTTCTCAGGTCAGCCTCAATAAAGGTGGTTTTTCCTATGCGGTGCTGTTGCAGGCAGCCCCTGATGGGGAGGGGGTACCCAGCCGTGCCACCAGCTGCTCCTCCATCCCTGGCCATGTCACGGCCAAGGGCTTCTGCCACAGTGCCGGCAGGCTCAGTCCCACGTCCTACTCCTGGGGAGCAGCGGGGAGCAAGGTGGGGCTCAGGGCAGGGACCTCAGCACCCCTCAGCCCCAACCCCTGCTGCCCATCGCCCTGTGGCAACATGCACCAGTGCCAGGCACACAGATGGGGCCGCTGGGCCCAGGGCAGACAGCCTCGGCAGGGCAGGCAGCGTGGGACCGGCAGCCCACAGGCAGATGGGCTGCCAGGCGGGAAGTGGCACGGCACGGAGGACATGCCAAGGTCGGAAGCGGTTTCTCCTGCTCAGATTGCCTTTCCCCTCTGCAGTGATTTCTCCTGCTGGGCAGGAAGCCTGTGGCCATGGATGGCAGTGCCATGAATTATTCAGGGGATGAAATGGCTCCGTGGGGGCAGGTGGGTAACCTGGTCTCCTTGAGCTGGAGCCGGGCTGGCGACAGCAGGGCTGCAGGCACAAGGGCTGTGTGTGGCCGTGGTGCCCGCATGAGGGATGCATGAGCAAAAGTTTGGCACGTGCCATGTCCCAGCCTTGCCCTTGCCAGCCGGCACGTGCCCACGCTCCTGGCTGCAGGGACACTGCAGGGCAGGCACAGCCCCAAAGGCTGGGGACAGCCATGGGAGCCGGCTCTTTGCAGCACAATCCAGCCGTGCCCACACTGCGTCACCTGTGTTTACCTGGTGCCACCTGGCAGCGGGGACGTCTCCAGGCAGCACCAGGCACTTGAGGTCCCCAGGGCTGCCACCACAGCAGCGTGCCCTCCTCACCACTGCTGGCATGGCACAGCACGGCACTGCACCATGCTGCAGGGCCCCTGAGCTAGGCTGAGCTGGGCTGCTGCAGCAGCTGCCCCCAGCCCATGCGTGGGACACTGCAGTCCCCAGCCACAGTACAGCAGAGTCCTGCCTTCCTGGGGTGCAAGGAAAGGGGTGACACCCCCAGGGACAGCAGAGTCACCTGAAAAATGAGGGCAAAGACCGTCCCCATTCAGCTCTGGCAGGGGACAGCACAGCTGC
Organism: Phalacrocorax carbo; assembly: GCF_963921805.1. Lineage (NCBI taxonomy): Eukaryota > Metazoa > Chordata > Aves > Suliformes > Phalacrocoracidae > Phalacrocorax > Phalacrocorax carbo. The sequence goes on from NC_087528.1 coordinate 8,460,671, forward strand.
CGGTGGCTCCGCTCCCCGTGTCTGGCCCCAGCCCCTCCGGAAGCCTGGGATCCCACCGGCTGCCGTCAGCACCGGCCGCAGAGCCGGGGCCGGCCCTGCTCCAACAGGCAATGCTTTGTGCAGGCACCGCGGCACGGGGCCGCTGAACAGCACTGCCTTTGTCCCATGCAGGTGAAGCTGCCGTGCTGGCCCCGTGGGCAGACGTGGGCTGTGCTGTGCCGGGAGCAGCCCCTGGGCCCGCCCCGCCGAGGGCCAGGAGCTGGGGGCCTCAGTCCCGACGCGGTGTGTGCCAGGTCTGGATCGCGTGGGGCATCACGGCTGTGCTGGGCAGCACGGGGTTGGTGTGGAAATATCCCTGGCAGCAGGGAAGGCACCACAGTCACTGTGATGGTGCAGTGAAAAGCCAAAATCAGGCATCAGTGACCTGGGGTGTTTGCCGGGGACAGGCAGGGATGTGGGCAGTGCCAGGCTGGGTGGCAATGCTGAGGGGAGGGGTGAGCATGGCTGCAGACTAAGGGCTTACACAGAGTCCCTGAGTGGTGACAACAGAGGAAAGTGACACCGTGCAGGTAAGTCCTGTGGGATGCTCCATGTCCCCAGGGGTCGGCTCACTCTCCTCCAACTGGGAGCTAAGGTGGGAGCCAGAGTGGTCATGGCCAGGCACTGGGGTCTCTCTCGAGGCTCAGCAACAGGCGTCCTGCCCCTAACCAGAGCCCTGCCAGGGCCAGCCCACAGTGACAGGGACGACACGCCCACGGCAAGCCGGGGCCGCCATCTGCCGGCACGCTGCCCGGCACAGCCGCACACACACCGGCACGGCAATGACCCTTCCCAGCCGCCGCGCAGGAAGGAAGCTGGGCAGCTCAGGGAGGCACAGACGTGCTCACACCATCAGAACTCAATGGTACTTTTACTACAAGCAGGTCCGTGGCACCACAGGGGTCCCAGCTCTGGCACTGAGGCCGTGGGGTGCCCCGAGCTGGGGTACAGGGCTGTGGGGAGCCCCAGGGCTTGGCAATGGCAACAGAAGAGCAGGGTCAGGACAACTGTCCCACTCGAGTCCCAGAGTCCCATGCTGCCTGAATGCTGCCTACACACTCTCGCTGGGACCAGGGAAGCCCAGCTTCTCCAGGCAAGGCTCAGCGGGGGACCCTGCATCCGGCCTGGGCACTGCCCCGCTCTGCCTCCCGCTGCTGCTGTTTGCGCCTCTGGATGTCCCTGTAGGCCTGGATGACACGTGCTCTCTCCTCCTCCACGATGCGCTGGCGAGCCATCGACACCGGTGCTGCCGGGGACACCTGGGACACCTGGCTCTGGCCCAGGCAAGACGTCAGGAGGAGCTGCTTCCGTCCAGCCTGCAGGCAGAAATGGGACAGGTCAGGAAGGATGAAGGATGAAAAACCCAGGACTAAGCTCTGAGGAACTGTCACCAGGAGGCTGAGGTCACTGCTGACCTTCCAGGCCTGATTTCCAGCCCAAAGGTGACACGAACTGGGTCCAACCCAGATCTGCAGGTATCAGAGGGCACGGCCGAGGGGCGGGAGGCATCACTCCCCAGCAGCTCACCTGCTCTGTGGGGACCCGGCCCCTGGGCCGCGAAGTGATCATGGGCGGCTGCGTAACTACTTCACCGAACGCCACCGTGTCTAAGAGAGAGAAGCAGGAGGTGGCATCAGGCAGGAGCTTCCCAGGACATGCAGCTCCAGCTCGGTCCCACCTCTCCACACGCTGCCAGGGCACGGGGTCACTCCAGCCACCGTGCTGCACCAGACCCACCTTGGAACAGGCTCTTCTCCAGCATGGCCTCTTTCTTCTCCTCCTTTTTCTTCCGCAATTTTTCCAGCTTCTTTTTCTGAAACCTGAAGAGCTGCGTTACGACAGGACTCATGACCAGACAGGGAGCAAATGAGTTCCTACCCCACAGGATCCCCCCAAAACATGGGGCCCCACAGCTCTCCCCCCAGCTCCAACCCAGCAGCAGGAAAGTGAAGAAGGTCTGTGGCTGCTTCCAGAGATTTGGCCCTGTGGAGACGAGGCCCACAACCCTCCACCCACATCCTGAGTCGCTGCTGGATGCTGGACCTGCGCTGCAGCACTGGCGAAGCACCCACCAGACACCCAGCATCAGTCTGGGGCACAGGCCTGGGCTGACCCCGTCCAGCCCCGGCAGCCACGCTGGCCTTGCTCTCACTCTTTCTTCCTCTTGGACTTCTCTGGTGCCGTCGCCTCCTTCTCAGGCTCCCGCTGCAGCTGATTCTTGGTGAGGAACAGGACACGCTGCACCTCCTGCTCCATGCGGCAGATGTAGGAACGCTCCGACTCGCCCTTCCCCCTCCTGAACTTGGGCACAGGGACATCTCCTGGGGCCTTGGGGCCCTTTGACTTGGGCTGCTGCTGCTTCTTCTCTAGGAGAGACGGGTGACATTACTACAGCAGTGACAATCTGGGGGTTCCCTCCCACTGGCAGGGCAAGGATGGGACATCACTGGCGGGGGCACGACGCCCCACTGCAGGATCCAGCTGCCTCCAGCTGCACTGCAGCACCGCGGGGTGCACACGGGCTCCTCGGCCAGGCCCCGAGCACCCCTGCCCAGGCCAGCTCCGTGCCCCACCTGCCGCCCGCCTCTTCCCGGGGTTGGGGCGCTTCATGGCCTCGCGGCTCCTCATGAGCTCCCGCAGGCGGAAGGGGATCTCCTGCTCGTCGGGGTGCTTGGGCTTCATGTTGTCCATCTTCTCCTTCCTGAGAGAGAACGAATAGCGTGTGAGACCTGTCCTGAAGCACCTGGACCCGGGCATGGCAGGACACCAGGCCTCGGGGATGGTGGAACACTGGGACCCGGGCACGGCGGGACACGAGAGCAGGGGGACACACCGACCCGGGTACCGGGACCGGGGCATGGCAGGGTACCGGAGCACCGGTACCTGGAGAAGTACCAGCGGGCCCGGGCACGGTGGGACACCGGGACGCAGCTCCCGGAAGCGGGGCCCCCGCCAAGCCCCCGTCTGCCCTGGGGACCGCCGGATCCCGCCCGTGTGGGACCGGGCTCCGAACCGGCGGCGAGCCGGGCGCCACCCCCAGATCCCCCAAGCACTGACCTGCCGCGGTGCGGGGCGGCCGGTCCCCGCCCTGATGCCGGTCCCTGTCCCTGTCCCCTGCCCCTGCCCGGTCCCGGTCTCTGTCTCTTGCCCCGTCCCGGTCCCGGTCCCGGTCCCGGTCCCCGACCCATGGCCCCTCCGCTCCCCACGCCGCCACCCCTCCGCCACTTCCGGCTTCCCTCCAACGCTCACGGCCCCGGCCCCACCCCCCGATCCCTATTGGCTCCGCCCGGCCGCCGAGCCTTCATTAGCTGGCCGCGCCGGGCTACTATTGGTCGGAAGAGCTGCCTCTCGAGCGGGATCCAGTCCCGGGGCACTGCGGGCGGATGTTGCTGCGGAGGGCGCGCGGGCTGGCGGGGGCGCGCCGCGGGGTGAGCGGGGTGGGTAAGGGCGAGTCGGGAGGGGGGGACTCCGGGGGAGAGGGGAGTGGTGGAAGGGTGCTGGGGAGGGCGGTTGGGGGAGAACAGGGAGTACTGGTGATAGAGGGTGCTGAGGGGGGCCTGGGGGGAGGAATGGGTGGTGTTGGGGATGGGAGGCTGAGGGGGGAGATGGGGACGGGTTGGGGAGGTTGAGGGGGGTGATGGGGACGGGGTGGGGGGCTGAGGGGAGGGGTGGGGGGTGCTGGGGATGGGGTGGGGGAACTGGGTGGGAATAGAGGGATGCTGGGATGGGGCAGAGGGGTGCTGCTGGGGCTGTGTGAGCTGCTGGGGAGGGGATGGGGGTAGGGTGGGGGGTACAGTGGGAGCTGGGTGCTGTGGGATGGGTGGGGGTCCTCTGGCTGGAGGGGAGGTGCAACAGGCAGGGCTGCCCCCACGTTTCCCCGCACACTGGCGTCAGCGTGGGGTCGTGGTTCTCAGGAGCCCCCAGATGGTGCCGGCAGCCGCGGGGGGGTGCTCAGGGAAGGGACCCCATACCCCCACCCCACCATCTCCAGCCTTCGGGAACTTTCGGACACCCCAGCAAAGGCTGGTGGCACCTCGGACTCCCTGGGGAGCGACGGTGGGACAGGCACCCCCCAGGGTGAGAAGGGTCTCCCTTCTGCTGCCCCCCCAATCCCCCCACCACCCACGCACTGCTGTGGGACCGGCTGCCCCAGCTGCGTCTGGGTTGGGTATGTGGAGGAGCTGCTGGAGCAGTACCAGGATGGCGGGGAGCGGGCCTTGGCTGCCGTGGAGGAGCATGTGGAGGATGAGAACATTAAAATGATCCTCAAGATGGAGATCAGGCTGCGCATGGAGAAGCACTGATCCTCCCCAGCACCCAAAAACCAGCGGGTGATACGCCCCCGGGACCCTCTGCTCCAGGCTGGATGGCAGGATCTAGCCTCAGCTTATTTAAAGTATTTATTTGTATGTGTTGAGCTCTGGGGTTGGTCTGAGCACCCCCAGGGACCTGCATGGCATCATGCATGGGATCCTGTGTGTGTTTCAATACAGATGGTGCCAAGGTCATGTCTCGTCTATGGGGGAACCTGCCCTTGGTGACAGGTAGCGGCTCACGCATGTTCTGAGCCCCGGATTTCCCAGCAGCCGGGTCTGCGCTCCCATGGGGCAGAAAATCCCTGCCAAGGGCAGGCTGTTGTGTGTCCCCACACACACCCAACCCTCCCCATGCTGCTGCTCTTGCCTCGTCCTTGTGCTCCCCAGCTTGGATTTTAAGCACCTTCAGCGGCTTGGCTGTGACCTGGTGACTGGGGAGGGCTGGGGCATGGTGCCAGACCCCTCCACACCTGGCTGCTGCAACAGATCCCCCCTCCCCACCGGTACCATAAACCTCTTAGGGGCTTCTCCAAATGAAGGGCTTGCAGGGGAGGTGCCTGGGGCTGCTGGCCCCTTCCCCAGGCAGGAGGTACAGGCAGCGTGCAGCCCTGAGCACGTGGGGTCCAGCAGCCTGCCTGCAAGGGCATCAAACTCAGGCTCCAGCACCAAAGTCACAGCCTGCCAGGCTGCTCTTCACAGTGCCTTTTCTTCCTTGATGGCTTTTGCCTCCACCTTAAAACACCATTAATTTGGTGCAGCACATCCCCACCTCCATCCTGCTTAGGTGGGCTGGGAGACTCACAGGTTCCTGGCCATCAGAATGCCCCCAGACTCCCTGTTTTCCAGGGGTGGGCTCCCCAAGTTGCCACAAAGCTCTCAAGCAGTGCTCGCTAAGGAAACTCAAGTTCGAGCCAGCAATTAACACCAGGGCCCTGCTCTTTGCCAGAGAAGTAGCTGGTTCTGCCAGCTTCGTAGAAAACACTCCCGGATCCCTGTAATCCTATTTGTTGCAGTCCAACTAATTGTAATTAGTGGCAGGGGCTGAAGTTCAATTAAAGTGTACTGAGATTATTCCTTTTTTTTAAATTGCTTTAGTGTTGGGATTAAGGGAAGCTTTGGAGTGATACTGTCCCATGGACAGCAGGGCTGGTGGGCAGGGCGGGCAGGGGCTGCCCAGCTCCTCTTCTGCCAGATTTTGGCCTGATACACCCTCAGCCAGGCAGGGCTTGGGCTGCCCCCCAGGTAAAGTCATCTGCTGTGTCACCAGTAGGGACAAGGCTCAGAGGGCAGCCCTTGTGCCAGGGTAGAGTCTGGCAGCATCTGCAGGCAGGAGTCCTGGCAGCTGTACCCCACAGCCCACACTTTTAGGGCCACACTATGGTCAGCACCAAGTGCAGGGCGCAGTCCCAGTGGTTTCAGCCATGTGGGCTCTGCTGCTGGTATTTCCTGGCACAGCCTGCCTGCGTTACTGCCTTGCCCTTTTGGGGTCAACCCACAAAGGGTGTTTAGATCCCAACTCAAATTCTTGTGGAGAGCTGGTCTGTGGTCCTGGGCAGGCTGGGGGTCCCATCCTTGCCCTGGGATCCACCTCTCGGGAAGTGGGGGGGTTACCCTGGGGGAGATGTCTCGGCAATTTGGTGAAATGAGGCAGGATCCCCCCACAGGTGGTTTGCTGCCCATCCTGACACTGTCAGTCCCAGTGGCACTAATCCAGATACCCCCTTCCCACCCCCCACACTGGGAAGGACATCAGATTACCCCTTTGAAAAGAAGGGACATAAATAATCCTATTACCCCAGAGCAGGATAAATCTGCCCTCCCCTAAAAGCCACCCAGAGCGTCTATAGGACGTGCACCAGCAGGAGCGGGACGGAGGGTCTCCTGCGGAGCAGCTCTGGCCTTGGGGACTGCAGCAGCTGCGTAAGTTGGGGGCTCTGCTCCGTGTGTGGGATGGGAACTCAGTCCCGGTGGCACCAGGGCTCCCAGGGCAGGGCGTTGCTTTGGGGCAGGAACTGCTGTTTTCTCCCACTCCTGCAACCTGCAGCTGGGGACAATGTCTCCGGCATCTCCCCTAGCCAGGTCTATTTTTGCCTGGGGCCTGTGCTTACCTGCTGGGCTCTGTGGCAGGGCCAAACCCCCTCACACCAATGCTGGGGCCACCTTCTGTGCTGCAAAACTCCCATACCTGGCCCATGGCATGGCTGCTGTTCTCAGAGGAGGCACGACCACAGGAGGATGGAGCCCATGTGCTGCCCTCCACTTACCCAGCCACCACGGCTGCCCACATTCCAGCTCAGGTCCCAAGGGGTCTGCAGCCCATGGTGTCCCCAAAACCCATCCCACTGCAAACAAGGCCCAAGGGATGCCTTGCTCCCACACCTGTGGCTGCACAGATGCCAACCCACTGCAGCGCACACAGCTCGGTGCAGACCCCAGGTCAAGCCATTGTGGGGGCTCCTGGCAGTGCCAGCAAGGGGCTCCCTGGGTGTCACATCCACGCTGGGGTGGGGGGCAAGGGCTGGAGGAATGGCCCCAAGGGGAGGCAGCAGCTCTGCTGCCCCCAGGGATACCCTTCCTGCCTTTGGTGTAAGGGGATTAGCAGGCTCTGAGCTGGGCTAAGTCAAGGTTGTAGGGAGGGGGCTCTCCTCTGTGGCAGCCTGGAAAGCCGACCAGTGACAGCTGAGGGGCCCTGAGGAAGGACAGGGTGGGAGCAGAGACACAGCGTGCTCGTGTGTGGTAGGAGAAGCTGGTGCCCCCCACATCTCCCCTCCATTAGGTGTGAGGAGCCATCCTGTGCCAGCACCGGACCCGCAGGGACAACCACGACCCGGGGCAGGCTGCCAGTCCCAGCACAGCCATGAGCCTGGAGCCCCCCAAGCCAGAGATCAAATCAGCCACGAGGGTGACAGGGGGACCCGCCACCCCCCGGAAGGGACCACCCAAATTCAAGCAGAGGCAGACAAGGCAGTTCAAAAGCAAGCCCCCCAAAAAGGGGGTGCAGGGGTGAGTAGGGTAGAACCCCAGGACCCACAGCAGGGCCCTGGTGGGGGGGGATGCAGCCTTATGTGCCAGCCTGGGGTGGGTGAGGGCTGGCCAGGGGTCAGGACAGACACGCTCTCTCTCTTTCCTTGCAGGTTTGGCGATGACATCCCAGGCATGGAGGGGCTGGGAACAGGTACGGGGTCCCATCTGCCCCTTTGCAGTGGGTGGGAAGAAGGGCTTGCTGCTGGCACAGCTGCCCATGGCCAGGCTGGGGAGGGTCATGCTGACAGTCTCTCTCCTCTCCCCAGACATCACCGTCATTTGTCCCTGGGAAGCCTTCAGCCACTTGGAGCTGCACGAGCTGGCTCAGTATGGCATCATCTAGGCAGGCTGCAGCCAGCACTGCCTGCCCTGTAGTGCCGCATAGGTAGAAGCTGCCTCATCCACACAGTGGGGCTTAGCCTGGAGAAATGCTCATTAAAACCCAGAACAAACACAGGAGCCTGGTGTCGTGGTCTGGGGTTGGCAGGAACGTGGATGGAAAGCGTCTGCCCGAGCCACAGGGTGGGATGGACAGGAAATGGATGGGGTTCAGGCTTCTGATAAGGTTTATTTTGGGCCGGATTAGCCCACCCCCAATCCCATGGTGTCCCCCACCCTGGTGGCATCCCAGCACACCCTCAATCCCGCACCTCGACGGGCGTGATGTCTCTAAGCATCTTCAGCGCCATGAGTACACCAGTGGCCTCAACCAGCACCAGCACAGCTGCGCCGGTCATGATGCTGCCTGCCTGGCCACGGAGCCAGGCACTGAGCTGTGCCATGCAGCCCCCCAGGTGCACGATGGTGCTGGCTGCCACGTCCCCCAAGCGCAGGGCCCCAAAGGCACACTGGTCGTTGGCAACAGTGCCATTCTGCCAGGGGTCCAGGCAGCAGGAGGCAGGGACGCTACATGCTTGCACTCCCGGGGCACTGCAGTTGAAATACCTGCAGGGACAGACAAGAAGAGCTGCCAGATCCATGCACCTCCCCAGTGCAGGGACAGGTCTCCCTGCTGCACCCCCCAGCACCCCGACTCACGGGTTAGTCTCCCAGTCGCGGTAGGAGCCAAGACCACAGCACTGCAGGCTCCGCTGCATCTCATCCACCAGGAACCGCAGGTCGGGCTCCTCCTGGTAGCGCAGGAGGCAGAGAAGCAGGGCGTCCCGCAGGGCATCCCGCAGCCGGTGCCGCGCCGCCAGCAGCAGCAGCCCACCCAGCACCTCCAGCCCCACAAAGGCGAGCACGGCCCCAACAAAGAAGCGCAACAGGCAGGGGCTGGAGCGAAGAGCGCCCAGGCAGCCAGCCAGGGAGACCGTGCTGGCCCCCAGCCCCACCAGCAGGAAAAGCAGCATGGGGTCGGAGCCCAGCAAGGCCAGACGCTCCCCCCCAAGGAAGCCCTTGGCCAGTAGCCCCCACACCCCCACAGCTAGGGCCAGCAGACCCAGCAGGAAGAAGAGGAGGTTCCAGAGAAAGGCCAGGTACCGCACACACTGGCTGAACGTGCCCGGTGTGGGGAGGAAGAGGCACCATGCTCCAGGGTCCTGCTCGGCTGTGGGAAGGTCCACGTCCCCAGCCAGTGAGCCATCATCGTCATCGGAGGAAGAGTAGGGCAGCTCCACCAGCTTGGATGCCTGTATGGACAGGCGAGCTGCTCACAGCCAGTTGGGCAGCCCCAGCAGACCCCCAGAAATGCCCCCCCCCCCTTAGCCTGTGTAGTCCCCACCCCACAGCCTGAGGCTGTCACAGGGTCCCGGAGCCACCATGCACCCCCTTTGCAGGGTACCCCACATCCACCCCCCATGCTGTAACCATGCCCGCCACAGAGACCCCTGGGGTCTGAGTAGACGGGTAACATGTAGTTGCTCTCCCAGAGACCCTGCCCCTAACAGGGACCCCCAGATTCATCCCTATGGAGACCCGCAGGGATGTGGGTGCTGCAGGCTGCAGCATGGAGCCAGCACCCTAGCATGCAGTGGTCAGGCGATATGGGGTACCAGGGGAGGAGCGGGGGCTGGGGGTCCCACAGGACCCCAGTGTTACCTGGGGCAGCAGCCGGGTGCTCTCCCCGCTGCCAGCTGCCTTATGGGGCCGGGAGAGCCATGCTGTGCTCAGCGCCATCCTGCTCGCAGCCTGGTGCTGGGGCCCAAGCAATCACACTCCCATCATGTGAGGGGCCTGTGGCTGGAGCTTAAATAGGGCGGCGGCTCCCGGGCGCACAGCTGGGCCCACAGCTGGACCTGCTCCAGCCCAGCCCGCTGCCCCGTTAGCAGGGTAGGCAATGAGGGCACAGTGGGATGCATGGGGGTTCGGGGTGAATGGGGGGGACAGCCCCCAGTAGAACCCACGTTCCGCCACCGGGCCGATGGGAGCCTCCCCGAGCCCCGTGTAGGGGGCACCGAGGGGTCCCACGCCTGCGGCGGGCACATCGGGGATGGGCCTGGTTGTGGGCGGAATGAAGTGGCGCCCTCGGCGGTGGCGAGGGGGACGACTGTGTCAGTAGCACCGAGGCACTATGGGGGACACTGTGTCAGTAGCACTGAGGCAGCGCGGGAGGGGGGGAGATTGTGGCGGGTGCACCGCCCTGCTCCGCCCGACCTAGGAACCTTCGCGCAGCGGAACGCGGGTGGCGGGGTGCGGGACCCGGGAGGCGGTGGCGCAGGCGGCGGGCCGGGCCCGGGAGGCGGCGGGCCGGAGCGGGCCGGGCCGGGCACGGCGGAGCGGAGTGGGGCGGAGAGGGCCGCACCGGAGCCGAGCGGGCCGCAGCGGGCCGGGCCGGTAGCTGGGCGGCGCGGCGAGCCCCGGTCCCTGGCGGGCAGCGCCATGGCGGAGACGATCGTGAGTGGGGCCGGGGGGAGGGGCGATGAGGCAGCAGATTCCTGCGGGGCGGCGGGACCGGGCCGCGCTCACCGGCCCCCAGCAGAACCGCACCGGGCCCCGCCGCAGCCGCGGCGGCCTCAGGGACGGGGCATCCCTCCGGGAGCCGGCCGGGAGCGCAGCACCCCCGGGGTCGGCCGGGGCTGGCGGTGTCCGAGCCGGGCACCGCTCCCGTGGACGGATTCCCCGTGTTCTTGCCCCAAGGAGGTGCCCCCCTCGGACCATGTGGGGTTTGGGACCGTGACCCCACTCAGCCCCGGGCGGGGATGTCTCAGGGGAAGGTGCCCGGTCTTGGCCGGGGAAGGAGCCGTGAAGGTCTCCCGCTCCCGTCAGGCCGGGCTGGCAAGTTGGGAGAGTGTAAAGGGGCTCCTGCGAGGTAACGCCGGGGCGCCGGCAGCCTCCCCTGTCCTCCCGTGTCCTCCAGTGTCCCTCCTTTCAGCACACACGGTGCCATCCTGACCGCGGCTCAGCCTTACAGATCAGCAGGTGAACGTGCTCTTTGGAGCACCCTGAGTCACGTCTCTGCTCCCCGGCAGCACGAGGATTTGGGCGCTTACATTTACCATTTCCCTGCCAGTATGTGAAGACTTGTCCCTGGTCTTTTCCCCTCCAAACTGCTGGTTTTTCTCCATCTCTTACTTGAGGTTGCAGCAAAACTGCTATTTAGTGTTGCACGGGGACAGCCTGAGCCTTGTGGCTCTTCTCCTCGTCTGTTCGTTAGTGATGGAAGTTGCAGGTTGGTAATGTGGGTTGAAGCATAATGACCATCATGGTGTTAATGGGCAGGGGCCCATTAACACCAGTTAGGCCAGTGTTTCTGTGTAGGCGCCGCATAAATCACTCCCGTGGAGGCTCTGATTCACCCTCCTTCTGAAAGTTTAATTCCATGTCTGAGGTCAGAGCTTTGACAAAAAAAAAAGCAGCGTTAGCATTTTTCTCGGTGCCAGCTTCTTGCCGTGCCTCATGCATTAGGGTAATTCATCCTGTGGCATGCAAACATCGGTCTGGTGCTGCCTTGCCGCAAGCAAATTACTTCCTTGTGCATTTGCACTCCCTTTCAAAGAGCAGCGTTAAAAGTAGGAGGGAGGAGCTGTGGGGTGGGTCTGGGCTGTGTGTGGAACTTCAGCACGGCTTCGCAGGCTGCGAGCAGAGGGTGAGCTCTGTATCCCCATCACTAACTCGGGCTGTCCTCTTAACTCCGCAGATAATCCGTGTGCAGTCCCCAGAAGGAGTGAAGCGCATCACGGCCACGAAGCGAGAAACAGTGGCAACGTTCCTCAAGAAGGTACCCGGAGGCTCTGCTGCGCCTTCCCTGCTGGCCTGCGGGACAAGGCAGGGCTGCCGCGGCTCAGCCTGCGCAGCAGCTCTCTCTCGTGGGAGATACGCACTTCACCTCGCTGGGTAAACGTGCTGACGACAGCGAGGATCAGCAGCCTGGTGGAAAACGGCATTTTTATTGGTGTAGCCAAACCAGTTTTCTCATTGCTGTTCCAGAGGGAAAATAACAAAATTAAAGAAGAAACTTACTCAGCTTTCCAGTTGGAGTTTCCAGGGGTGGGAGCTTTGCTGAGGGAAGACATGTTTTTAGTGTTCTCCCAAAGAAGTAGCAGCTGGGGAAGCAGAGGCTGACAACGGCATGGAAAAGCTGTTTGATAGTCAAAGCCTGCTGCAAGGGACTGACCTCTTTAGGCGAGATCCAGCTGAAACTCAGCTGCTTGATTTGCGCTTTGAATATCATTTGAATGTGCTTTGCGTGCCACTGGTTTTCCAGTGTGGTTTTGGAGAGAGCAAGGAAGGAATTAAGACGAGATCATAAGGCGGTGTGAGAGCCTCCGGGGTCTCCTGGGAAACTGGGATGAGGAGAACACACTGAGTGTTGGAGCTGTCAGCTTTGGAGTTGGCTGTAGCTCGTTCTTTGGTCTGATACAACTGCTAAATGTTTAAAGTTTGCTATTTAAGAGTGAGCAGTTCTCCATTTCTTTCTCTCCTGGAACTCTGCTGTAACCTGGAACCCTCAGATTAGGATTTCTTTGCTTCATAAGAGAAGTACTTTGTGTTCCTGTGCCTGAAGGGCCATTCTTTTAGTCAGCTAGATTTCCTTTCCCCCTTGAGGGGGAAGGGGGGCAGACTGAAACCTGCTGCTGTTTGAGAGTCATTTTCTTTGTTCGAAGCTTGGGCGCAGACCACGACAGCAATCCCCACCTGACCAAGTGAAAATCCTGATGGGTTTCAGGACTGGGTCAGCGACACCCGCTGCAGTCTCTGAACACTTACCCAAGGGAAAAAAAAATTGCTTTCAAAATCTCTGGAACCCGTGCAAAGCTAGCTGCTCGGTTTCCAGGGTTCATATTACCCGAGGCAGTGTGGAACAATCGTGCTTGTAACCACTTGCCATCGGAACAAAAGCATCAGCACTCACTAAAGTTGCCTGTTGATCTGGGGAAAACTAAATCCTCTTGATGAGTTGAATACAGGAAATGTTTGGGTTTCTTTCCTGATATAGGGTTTATTTGAAAGAGAAAAGTTGCAAATTCTGCCACGTAAGTTCTGTGCGTATTAATAGCTGTGGATTTTAACACTGAACTGTTAATCCCTGTGGTGGATTTCGTATTTAGCTAGGCAGCTGTAAGTAAAGAGGCATCAGATCGCTTCTCCTATGCTACCAGTTAACTGAGATCTCCTCCTTGACAACTCCAGAGAAGCTGCGAAAGAAGTGTGCAGGAACACACCTTCCAGAGTGATAAGGGCCTCGACAATCTTCTCTGTCATTTGTAGCAGGTCCTAGGTAAGAGTATGAAAAAAGTGAGCTCTCAGGTGCGTTCAGGTTAGAATCAAGTTAGGAACTAACTCGAGCCTTTTGTTAATGTATTGTGGAATTTGTCTCCCCCCAAAAACTGGTGAAGTCTGGCCTGATGAGCTAATGCTTAACTCTGGCAGGTGTTACACGGGAGACGAACCGTTTGAAAGTCATGCTTCCATTCAGACGGCAGGTCACTTGCTGCTACAAATCGCAGCGAATCTGACAGTGGAGAAACCGCTTTCCATAGCTTTGCTCATGCGACAGGTCTGTTTGTGGCTTGTTTGATTTGTCCTGTGTGCAGTCACTGTCTCTGAGCCCTACCAAAGCCACAGGGAGATGTACTTAATAAAAATAAAGGCTATTAACTTAAGAATTTAGGAGAAAACTTGTCATCTAGAGAAACTTTTAATGCCACTTTTAAATTGCTGATGATTTTAAGTGGCCAAATGTGAAAATTGCTATTGCTGTGAAGAGGCATTGGACTGATTAAGAGTAAAGCAGCCTCAAACTGAACTGGTGAGAGGATGAGCAGGGGAAAAACCTGCCTGGGGACTGAGAGATGGTTATTGCGAGGGTAAGTTCCATCAGGAGAAAAGAAGCAAATGGAGAAAATCGGAAAGGAGAACAGCAGAAAGAGCCTGAGTGAAACTCATGTAGCAACTGGTAGGCAAGAGTAGAGCTGAGGGCAAAAGCTCCTCAGAGGTGAAGATCTGGACTGAGGAATTCTGGTCATAGGAAAATGAGAGTGGCTTGGCTGGTGCCTGCTGGCAAGGCTGGAGCGAGAGAGCTGGGATAATGGAGAAGATAGTTTCCCCCCCTTTAGTCACGACAGTGGTTGCCTGGATTTAGATAAAATACTGCATTTGTCCTGTGTGAGAGACACGTTCTGTTTAAGTCGCTTTTTAAAATAGATCGCTTGTGTTACTAAGCGTTTCTATTTTTCTCAGTTATCCTGCGCTCTCCAGAAATGTGGATGAATTCAGCTAAAGTTTTGCAATAGAAGTTCCCTGGACTTAGCGCTTGCTCTGAGCAGCTTTCAGCACCTGACCGGGGGTGTGAGGTATCTTAAACCTTGTCATTCTTCTCTCTCTCTCAGGTTGCAAAAGAATTTGGTTTCAGGAATAATGGGTTTTCTGTCTACACCAATAGAAACAGGACAGGAGAGATCACAGCATCACAAAACAAATCCCTCAACTTACTGAAAATCAAGTGAGTCCTGACAGAGAGTGCTGTGGGTGGAGGGGGGCTTTGTATACCAGGGTGCCTCTTCTCTGAGCTTGCCTGAACTCTTCCCTCCAAACTGGGCCACAGCTGGCGAAGTCATGTTACAGCAGTCCTAAGCTGTCACTCACCAACTGCTTGAAGGGGCAAGCTCGATTGACATGCTGAAATGGGGGTGATCAAACTGACTAAGTGTGAGGCTGTGGCAGCCATTTCCTAGGTCACTTCTTGTGTTGCATTTGCTCATTGTGGTGTAAGGCAGCCACAGGCCTCCTGTTTGCTCTTTTACAGCCTGCAGCAAGCTCCCTCATCCCTGCTTTCGTTCACGCTATCCTTTTTTTTTTTTTTTTTGGCATCAGTGCCAGAGTCTGATAGTCCCCTGTGCAGAAGCCAGGGTTCCTGCCTTCTGTAGGCAGGCGCCTGGGGAGATCAGAGGTGCCAAATGGTACGATCGCTTCGTGTTTGGTTGGGAATGTCTTCATTCTGTTCAAGTCAAGAATAATGTTAAACTGGTTAAAACCACAAGAGCTGTTACCACAGCGTGCAGCTTGTCACTCGAATGTGTCAGCTCTGGCAGCTGCCTTGGGAAGGCCATGGCTTGACATGCACAGGATCTGCACTAGTCCTTTTCCCTGCTGGAGCTGTTGCTTCTCTCTATAGATTACTTTCACCTTTTTCTTCATCTTTTTCCCTCAGTCTTGTCTCCTGATGAAAAGATTTGCATTTGTTCTGCAAATGACCAAAGCAGCAGAAAGAGGTGGCTAATGGAATGGCTTCGGACTGCCATGTTTGCTAGTGTCTGTAGTTTGTTATAAATTACATGCTCCTCCATGGTCTGGGAGGTTTGCTACTAAAGGTGTATAAACATTAGTCTGGTTTGTAACATGCCATGAACCAAGCACAGGCGTTTCCTATGCTGTATGGGTGCAAAGGAGCCAATTCTTCCAGGCGGTCGCGGTGACGGTCTGGTGTAGGTCAGTTGTCAGTGAGAGGGAATGGTGGAGAGAGTGGACTGTGAGCCTTTCCACCTGTGTGAGAGCATGTGTGTGTTATTGCCTGGTTCCCACCCCAACATAGCTGGAAGTAAAGCTCGTGCTCAGCTGATACCCCCATGTTGTTTTTGCACACCTATAGGCATGGCGATATGCTGTTTCTCTACCCCTCGAGCCCGGCTGGCTCTTCCTCAGAGACTATGGACACCTCTGTCTCCCAAGGCTTGCGGCCTGTGGGGGCTCCCCAGGTGGTGGAAGATGAGATTGACCAGTATCTGATCAAACAGGATGGGAAGATTTACCGAAATCGAGACCAGCAGCTGTAAGTATGGGTGGACTTTGTTTCTGCTGATGCATCTGTGCCTCACCAGAGCCTGTAACATCTTGTCTGAAAACAGCAGCCAGGAAGTGTGCTATGGGAACTGCCCTCTGAGCGACTGCTCTACCCCTCTCTGCCTTTGAAACGTTCACAAGGGAAAACAGCCTTTGCCATTGTCCTGGAGGGTTAAATCGAGCTCTGGTGAGCGGAGGAAGGAAGCAGATACCAAAATCCCAGGGTCTTTGCCAGGAAGGACTCATTCAGAACATCTATTGTTCTGATCAAGGTGGCCCCTGCTATGGGACTTGTGATCGTATATTTTGTGCTCTTAAAGCATTTGGAGGTCTCGAGATTAAAAGGAATACTTTGAATTCTTCCCTGGGATGTCCTGGCAGCCGGAGCTGTGTAGAAATACTAGGTTATGCTCCGTGTGTGGCTTATTGCTTAATAAGCAGGGTCCTGCCGTCTGCAGTAGCTTCTGTTCTCTGTGGCCTCAATATGCAGCTCCCCGTTGTTTGGGTCCTGAGGTGATGGGCCTGCGGGGCGGCAGGGCCAGGTCTCCATCTCGCAGGAGAGGTGCGGACAGGGAAATGTGCTTTCAGCCAGAGCTGCTGCCTCAGCATCCCCCAGCCGGCAGCGGGTGAGCATCAAGGTCGGATTTGTTTTCTAAATCACAGGCAGCTCCTCTGTCAGAGTAGAGACCTGAGCTCTGTCGCCTTTTCTGGCTGCCGTGTAGTCTCTAGGATGTCCTGAGCAGGAGCACTTCTGTGTCTTCAGATCCAGCCACTCATTATAAAGGAAAAACAAAGAAGTGAAGGGAAAACTTCTAACCTTTATGTGAAACCAGGGAGTCCATTTTGCTCACAGAAATGCAACGAAGTCTAACTTTGCCAAAGCTCTTCGCTGCAAGAGGCTTAGGTAAACAAAGCAGCTGGTACTTTTTGTAAGAGTAGTAATACAATGGTGACTTAATACCACCATAAATCTACACTGATGCAGCTAAAATGTCCTCTGTCTGGGTGGTTGTTCTTTATTGCTCGTCATTAACAATGTCCCAGTTGGGTCCTGGCCTGATGTCTGTGCTGGATGTGGGCTTGAGGCTGACCCCTCTGCAAAGTCACTTCTGAAAGGGCTTGAGTGAATATTTTAAAGGCAACCAGGAATTCTTTCTAAAACCGAGTAGCTTGTCCTTCCCCATTGTGTTGTCTTCCATATGGTTTATCTTTAGTGCTGCAGCAGCAAGGAAGTTTGGAGAGATGTAGCCTTTATATGGAAAATCCTATCTAACCTTTTCAGGCTGATGATAAATGAGGGAAATGTCACGTTATTAAAACAATAAAGGCAAACCCCACCACTCCGTGGCAAAAACATTGTCTTTAACTTGACCACATTTTTCAAAAGAATAAATGAAGGTATTGTCCTTAGCAGGGAGCCAAAGAACAGCGGTGGATATTTACGATAAAAAGAGTGTGTCTGGGCTTGTTCCTGTATTTGTGAGTGCATATCAATCTAAACACGAAGGGATGCTGGCGGTCAGCTGAGTGCATTAGCAGCCTTTAGTGGTCCTTTATGTACATTATCTGCCACAATACTTTGTTAAAAGCGATGCTGCAACTGGATCCCATCCATTTCATCTTTACAAGAGCCAACATCCATGCTCCTCTCTAGAGGCTTTCCTTTGAAAACTAGCACTGACCTAGTGCTGGGGCAGAGGTGTGGGGGGAGTTTTTTGCTGTTCTGGGTTTTTTTTAAAGCAGTTGCCTCAAAAGGAGATGTTTTCCCCTCTGTTTTGTAACTTCACCCAGCAGGTCTTTATCTGTCCAATAAACACATGCTCCCTTGTTTGTTCCAGACCATCCTCTAGTGACTGATAAAGGATGAATGTTTTGGTTGTCTCTTTGTTAAAAGCACGCAGGCCAGCCCTGTGACGTAGATTTAAAATTCTTTGAATTGAAACGCAACCTCAGCGCGGGGTTGTAAAACTTGAGAAGCTGTGATCTGACATTGGTTCACGTGGCCATTTGGAGAGCAGAGCCGTTTGCCACTGGCACAGACATTAGAAGGGTTTGATCTTGACCTGGGACTCTCAGGTTTAACCTGAAGCTGTTGCTGCCTCTTTATGTGAAATTATCTTCTGGTGACCCCTCTGTAATACTCCCTAGTGGGTGGAGAGTTGCTCAGGGCCATGTGATTGCACAGATCTTCCACGTCAAAACTGTTAGTCTAGGGCAACTTTTACAGTCCAGCTTTTCCATTATTACATAAGATTTAATGCTACTTCTCTTTCTCTTTGCATAGGTGTCGCCATGGCCCCTTGGGTAAATGTGTGCACTGTGTACCGCTGGAGGTAAGAGCCCCAGGAAGGAGCTCTAGAAAGTCACACGAAAGCATGTCCTCTTGGATTTGGTTTCTTCTCGTAGGAATGCTTTTCCTCAGAGCACTGCCCACGCAGAGGTGGCAGCTCTGGGTCCGAATCCTGCTGTGTGCTGTCAAAGGTGGCGGCTCGCATCCAGGATTGCTAAAGCTCTAGGCCTTTGTGACCCTGGGTTTATTCCAGTTAATGCTCTGTTTTTCTGCAGTAATGGGTTTAACAGAAAGTGCTTTAGAAAAGCTCCAATTTTCCTCCCTCTTTACTCTTGCCTGGATCTTCTTGTTTCATCCCCTCTCTTGTGGATCCCAGTACTTCCCAGTTTACCCATGTATTATTGAGGTTGAAGGCAGCTTTAGTAACGCCTACAAATGTGCTTAAGCCGTATAATTTATGGCATGAAGCAGTGATCCCTCAAAAGTCGCTGCGAGCCAGCATGGCTGTTCCCCCGCTTCCCTGCTGTGTGCTCTGGAAGTTCTTTGGCCTTGTTTGAGCAGCTGGGCTTTTTGTTTGTCATTAGATATTGAAAGGAAAAAGCATTTTGCCTTTGAGGCTCGTTCTGATTTGTGGAGCCAATCTGTTATAAAAGTAGGAGGCGATAATAAAACTGGCTGTTGAAAAGCCCCACTGTTTCTATCACAGTAGTAGCTGCCTTGAAAATCAGCCTAAATTTTCTTGATTGTTTCCACATTGAGAGTGAGTGGGGTTGACTCTAGAACATCCATTTGTTTAGTGATCAGTGTATTATCAGACAGGTGTCTGACCTGGCTTTTCTTTGTGTGGTGTTTTTGGCAGCCTTTTGATGAGGATTATTTAAACCATCTGGAACCTCCTGTGAAGCATATGTCCTTCCATGCCTACATCAGGAAGCTGACCGGAGGGGCAGACAAGTAAGAAAATCTCTGCGTTTAGGGGAATCTGTTGTAGCTTCTTTTTTAAAATACAAATGAAAGTACAGACAGATCTCACCAGAGTAGCGTTGGATACAACTGTTGAATGGCAAACTGAGGAGAAAAGAATACATTTAAAAAAAAAAGAAGAAAAAACTAAAAAGACAGCAGGGAATAAAATAGTCGGGTGGGTTTTGGTTTTTTTTTCTCCCCTGTGGCAATGTAATTGCTACCAGGAAACACTACTGCTGGGGGGAGAAGGCCAGATGGAAGCAAAGAGGTTCCCTAATTATACCAAGCTCCGAGCCTGGGTCTCAAACATCATCGAGAGGCACTGAGACTGTGGTGGACATGGGGAGCTTTTATTCACCGATGGCTTTTCTCACCTACAAATGTGAACAGGACAGAAAGATGAGCCTAACATTCCTCCGGGCGTGATTCTGCTCTGTCCCGTGCTCCATGTGTTCTTAGTGAAACCCTTTCTTGTCATGGTGCCATGGTTCACCACCTGGTAACTGGAAAATAAGGCATCGTGCCCTGTGATGGGGTGGGGGATGCTGTGATGACACAGGGCAGATTAAGTGCTGAGCAGAGAGGAAGTGCTGAAAGTAGTATTTATTTCTTTATGTCTTGCTGTGACACACATGTTCAGCAATGGATTTAAAGTCCCCTTCAGTGATGTCAGGGGAGCCACTGTGTTCTGAATAGTTCCTTTAAATAAGTTATGCAGAGGTGTAACCTTCTCCCTCCTGTTCCTAAATGCCATTGGGATTTTTTTAATGTCTTTGTGAGATGCAGCTCCAGTCCATAATACTTTCATTTGAAGGGAAGTTCCCTTTGCAGGAAGCCTGTGCACATGAAGGGAGCTCTAATTTGCCCTGGCGATATAATCTATTACTTCCCACGTGCTGCATAAATTATTTAAGCAGGGTCCTGTGAGCTTTCTGTCTCTGCTCTTGCTCGAATATCTGCTTAGGACCTGAGTCAGGGACCATATGTCAGCCTCTTGACCTCCCTCGCTAAGTGGGCAGCAAAGGTTACTTGGGGACCACAGGAGCGGAGTATCCCCCGGTGGGAGTTTGCAGGGCACTTTGAGATCCTCTGAAGATGCAAAGCAGTGGTGCCACCGTGTCTCCTGTGCCCTACTTCCTCTCTGATATTTCTATCCGCTTGCTTTTTTTGAGACCCAAAAGCATTTACTGTGGTAACAGCAGCCTGCTCTTTCCCTTCTTGCAGGGGGAAATTTGTTGCCCTGGAAAACATCAGCTGTAAGATCAAATCGGGCTGTGAAGGGCACCCTCCTTGGCCAGAAGGCATTTGCACAAAGTGTCAGCCAAGTGCCATCACTCTCAATAGACAGGTGAGACAGAGCTCGCAGGAGCCGTTGTGCTTAAAGCTGAGAAGGGACTTGACTTTTATTTTTGGAGAGGTGACTTCAAGAACAGCCAATTTGGAGCAAGAAGCTTTTGTGTATTGGCAGTTGTTGGGGAAATGGCTGTTAAGGTCTTCAGTCCTTGCAGAAAAGGACTCCAAAATGTATCTGGTTCAGCAGTTTCCTCTTGATGTGGAGGATGCCTGAGCTGGCACCGCTAGCAATGAATCTCCACTCTTTTTCCTCATGGGATCCAAAAGGCCACCCACTGTTTCTTCTTGTTTCCTTTTAAATTTCACTATCTTTTTTTAGTCGCTAAGTCTCTTGGGATAAGGGCCCTAGTAAAGAAGCGAAGCTAATGGGGTGCTGGGGGTGCTTAGCGCTTCCCCTCAGTCCAGCCCATGGTGAGTTCTGCTTGCTGGGCAGGGGAGTGGTGCTGAAGGCAGCAGAGGGGAGAGGGAGGCAGCCAGCTAGCTTTCCCTGTCCCTGCTCCGGCAGGATTCAGCTGCAAGGGGTGGTGTGTGTCCTAGGCAGCTGGGAAGGTATCGGCGATAGGCAAACTAAACAGACCTAGCTGAGGATGGCCTGACACTTGAACTTTGTCAAACAGAAATACAGGCATGTTGACAACATCATGTTTGAGAACCACACAATTGCAGATCGCTTCCTAGACTTCTGGCGGAAGACAGGAAACCAACATCTTGGGTATCTGTATGGCCGGTACACAGAGCACAAAGACATCCCTCTGGGGATCCGGGCGGAGGTTGCTGCCATCTATGAACCCCCACAGGTAAAAGCTGGGTGCCGTGGTGTCAGTGTTGACTCGTAAAGATAATCAGGGAACATGGAAACACTTTTTTGTTTGGGAAACCTCATGCAGTATTTTCGACTGCAGCTCCATAAGGGAAACGGTCCCATGAAAAAGATGTTGTGATTTATGTCTTTGTTATTGCCACTGAAAGAATTTTAAAACTCAGATTTGCTTTTTGTTATTTTTACACTTTCTTTTACATCACTCTTCGCTCAGATGATTTAAAGCTAGGGTGACTGTGTAACGGTAGATTTGACAAAAATGAAGTCCTCTGCCTTGATCAAGAGGCCGAGGATGAGATCTGATGCCTCAGAGCAGTCGGGAGTCCCCACTAGATGGTGCACGGCGCCGCACTCGGCACCTCCAAGTCCTCCGGGAGGCTGCGGCCAGAGCGGGTCCCGCCAAGCCTGGCCTCCCGCGGAACCCAAAAGCCAAATTCAGTGTCAGAGAGCTGAAAACAGAGGCGGCAAATACAAAAAGCCACTCTGCCCACAACACAAGGCTCAGCTTGAAGTTTGAGTTTCCCTACTGCTGATCAAAGTCACTTTTCTAAGTGCAGACACTATGTATACAAACATATCGTGGTGGGTCATATGTTTTCTTCCTCTTGATTTCTGCAGCGTTGCTAGAGTAAAATGCAACAGACTTGTCAGTGGGAAAGAAATGGATCTTTGGGACTGTACGTGAGAGAGCAGAACTGGAAGACTTTTATAAGTCCTTCCCTTTCTTTCCAATATGAATAGAGCCATGCCTGCTATTGTTTCAATATCTCTGTTAAGCCCCTGCTTTGGAAGTTCATATGCTTCTAGTTGTGCACGGTAAAAGCAAGGAAGCTTTTGCTTTCCTGGCAAGCAGTCTCTGCTGTGCGTCTTGGCACAGCATCTCCCCACACGAGAAAGCTTGCCTCTGAAACGCACCCAGATGGAGCCGTGTTTTCCAGAGTGTGGGGGGAAGGCCTGGGCGTGGGCTCATGGATTTACTGGATTTCTGCCTCTCTGCTGCTCGAAGATTCAAACAAACAAAACTGCGGTACAAAACTGGCAGGTTGAACGCAGAGCTTTGGAAAAAATTATATAATCGCCTGCCTTTTCCAAAGTGCTCGGAAACAGCGATGGCCTGTTTGTAAATGCCAAGTCTTTCATTCATAAACCCCGACATAGTGTGCAAACTTAGCTGAAGAGCTCTGACAGGAGGAGGTCTGTGGGGTGAAACCGGTCGGAGGTAATGCTGAAGGGGAAACCCAGACCTCTGCTTCCATCCTCCGCTGTGCTTCTGATAACAGCTAAGTGTACTGTGGGTTTTCCTGATCTCTCTTACTAGTGAGTTTTTCTTTGCTGCAGATCGGTACACAGAACAGCCTGGAGATCCTGGAAGATCCAAAAGCTGAGGTTGTGGATGAGATCGCTGCAAAGCTTGGACTGAGAAAGGTTAGGATGTTGTCAGATCTCACGTGTCTTTGGCAATGAAGAAAGTCATCGGCAGTTTTCTTCAGCTCCACGGGGTTATTCCAGACTGTTTGGGCACATCTGAAATCTACCTTAAGTGTCCATAGCTCTTGTGCTTTTAGGTAGGAAAAAACAAAACAAGAGCATTTTCCTGAGCACAGGCATCTCACAGGGCTGTGCAGCTGAAGTCAGCAGTCTTCTGTCATGAATGGCATCAAAGGGAGTAGCAAAGAAGCAGAACACGATTTTCCCTTTATTTCTCCTGAGATAGGAGCCATTCCTGGTAGCACCTCCCCGGTGAGTGCTAATTTGGCACAGATGTAGCTGGAGCTGCCTTCTGAGTTTGTTCTTCCTTTTGACAGAATCCGTGCTCCACTTCCAGGAGCAGAGGCTCCTGCTTGCTTTATATTCTTCTCTGTGGGGTCCTGTCTCTTGGTGCTGCTCAGGCAGGCTGCAGCGAGTTGATCTGTATGTTGGTTTAGAGGTGCAGGTCCCCCAGCAGCTGAGTCTCAGTCCTCTGTTCCCCTCGTGCCTGCAGCCTGTCAGTCGTCCGTTCAGGGCGTATGGGTGTTGGAATCCACTGGTTTGCTGACATCCCTCAAGCCTGTACTGATATTTTCCAGTTTGGGGCATCATTTGGTATCACGTGAATGCCAGGAATGAGATGTACACAAACAAGATTTGACTTGCTAAAGAAAACACAAATCAGAAAAGGCTCAGTGCAGTAGACTATAAACATCTGTGGTGAGGTCTTTTGTTCTCTGAAGATAAGATCTTTAGCCTTTTGCCAGTGTCTGAAGCAAAGCTTCTGTGCGTGTTATTTATTTCCATGCTTTTCCTCTGCTTCTCACAGCAGATATTTTTAATCAATATAACTTAACATGTAACTTACTGCTCGTTGCAGATTTTTGTCTGTCTGGGCTCTGCTAGGAATCTGAATCAGCAGTTCTTCCTCTGAAGGGTTAACGCTGTGGGAGCTGGTCACGAGGGGGCTGAGCGGAGCTGTTTTTAGCACATGTGTGTAGAAGGGTTCACGCAGCGGTGTGTGTGTACACATCTATACTCCTATGTGCAAACAATGCAGAAAGCAGGAATGTGTTCTTTGGATCGGAGCAGACTCCGATTTGGAATGAATCATACTCCAGTGGGAATGTATGAGCTTTATCTTAACTAGTGACTGCGAGCTTCAAAATGAGATCATGTGAGCTGCTTTGTCATCCGCTGGCACTCCCAACGCTGCTTTGCTCTGAATGCTCAATAGGAAATGCTTTTTGCTGTGGGTGGGAGGAGGTAGCGGCTGAGAGGCCTCTTGCAGCCTCCAGATCTTTCCATGAAAAAATATTCCATAGTGAAACATAAAGCTGCAGGTGCCCCCAGCCAGCCAGCTGGCATGCTGCTCCTGGAAATCGGATTCAAATGAGCCCGGCACAGCTGGGAGAGCCATTTCCTTCAGGCAGCATACAGCAGGGCCGTGCGAGGAGCCAAGAACATCTTGTCCTGCTAGGAGAAAATGTATAGGCTCTCTTCTGGTTCGGGTTTTGGGGTTTTTTTTTTCCTTTCCTTTTTTTCTTAAAGCAACTTTCTCCATAACACTTCTTTGTAGGTTGGCTGGATATTTACTGATCTGGTCTCTGAAGACACACGGAAAGGGACTGTTCGATACAGCAGAAACAAGGTGAGATTCAAGTGTGCAGCTAATTAACAGCTGCTGGTACTGAGGGTCTGTGTAAGCGCATAAACGCAGGCTGTGCCAAGCAGAGTGCTGAGCCAGGGCAGCACCGGGCTGGAGGTGACGCTGGGACTGGAATTCTTGTGAAATGGGGTTTTTCAGAAGCTCCTGAAGGAAAAGGAGCTTGAGCTCAAAGAGGACTGTTAGGGATTGGAAGCTCTTTGGATAGCATGCAAAGCTGCCTGCAATCCTTCACCCGTTCTGCTTTAAGAAAATAGTGCTCGTGGCTTAAAAAAATTTAGTGGAGTGGAAGGAATGGGGTGTGAGGTGTAAACTCGGTGAGCAAAAGTGACTCAGTCAGAAGATGTTCCTATGGGCTGGCTTCGTGAGATATACGTGGCTGAAACTTTGACCTTCTCAGTTTCCTGTAATTCTAAAACCAATGATATCCGTATTTGGAA
Source organism: Phalacrocorax carbo (assembly GCF_963921805.1). Lineage (NCBI taxonomy): Eukaryota > Metazoa > Chordata > Aves > Suliformes > Phalacrocoracidae > Phalacrocorax > Phalacrocorax carbo. The sequence goes on from NC_087528.1 coordinate 8,485,272, forward strand.
AATGAAACCCCGTTTAAAAAAAAAATAAATAAAAGAAGGTGTGTAAAGATGGGTGGAACTAGAAGTGGGACAGTCCTTCGGGCAAGAGCCAGGCTCAGGGCTGGAGAGCTGACATGTCGCATTCTTTTCCCAGTCTCTGCAGCAACTTTCTACGAAAGCATGTTTTACTAGGGTGTTGGTAGCTTTCTTTGGCTGCAGACCAGGGAAGTAGGTCTAGGCTACATCACGTTGTCCTTTTCATTGACATTTCTGCTCTTCCCTCAGGACACGTATTATCTAAGTGCAGAAGAGTGCATCACAGCTGGAAACTTTCAGAACCAGCAGCCCAACATCTGTCGCCTTTCTCCAGATGGTCATTTTGGATCCAAGTTTGTCACAGTTGTGGCTACAGGTATAAACTGGCCTCAGCTTGCCCCGGCTTTCTGGGTTACACATGAATTATCTCTTGTTAATAGAAGAAGAATATGCAGCTCTGCCAGAAGTCAGACATCCTGGTCCCCATCTGTCCTATTTAACAAGGGGTTTGCCTTGCTCTGTCAAGTAAAATATTTTTTTTTGTTCTTTGTGCTGTCTTCTCTACAATTATTTACTCTGTCCCCTGCAGGAAACTTAATTGAGTCTCAGACCTGGAGCGTCCACCTTTCTGATCCAGAAAGCATTTTTTGCCTGCAGCCAGGGGAATATCTGTTGCTTGCTTTTCTGTTTGGAATCTTTAAGCTCCAAATTCTGTTGCCGGAAAGCAGCAGTGCAGAACCATGGCAATCTGGATCCTGAAAGTTACTCTGGCTGGTTCACCATAAAGGAGGGACCTTTATCTCCCTTGTGTCATTGCCAGGGAAGCCCTTACATAGGATGCTGTGCTCTTCTGTGCATGGAAAGGTTTTTTGTTTGCCTGAATAAAACAGAGAAGCCTGCAAAATGCTTTGCTTTTTCACCTCTGATTTTAGCCATTTTCACAGCAAGTCTCCAGAGGCGCTGCGGAATAGTCCGCACTGCCCGGGCTGCGAGGGGAGATGTTGGCGTGCACTGGGAGAGTTGTAGCGTTAGAAGTTCAATCTGCTGTTCTCCACGGGATGACACATGTATTCATTTAAAATTTCCCTGGACCAGATACGCTGGGTTCTGGGTCTATTTAACACAATGAAAAAACCGCATGACTTCCAAATAGCATCCAATATAAAAACTGAAAGTGTGATATTATATTGCCTCCTCTGAGCCCAGGTTTTGTAAGTGTTCCCGGAGCCTTTTTCAGTGAAAATGCTCTCTTTCAGCTAACAGGCCCGTGCAGTCAGACAGCTGCCCGTACATTCCAGACTGCCAAATGCATCCATCTTTCATTAAAGATAGATGTGTATCTCCTTCTTTATTTATTTATTTATATTTTTTTAAACAAGGTGTTTTACTGAGAAAATGATGGCTAGCTTTGTTCAGGTCTTCCCCGTGTCTTGGTCTATGTTTAATTTCTAGGAGTGTTTGTTCTGGAGCAGTGAGTCATTGAGGTTAGAGATCAAAGGGTAGAAAACGAATATTTCCTCTTTTCTGTTCCAGATAATTTCATTCTCTTCTGTTAAATCAGCCCATCAGGTTTCTATTTAAACACTTGATTCCTTCCTTTTGTGCTGTATAAATATATTTGGATAGTTTGCATCAACTTTGCCTTTAAATCCTCTACATGGATTAATTCCTATCCCCTCCTGAATTCCTAGGTTTGGAAACAGAAACGTTTTCCTACCATCTGTCTGTATCTTCTCTTTCCAGTTGTATTCTAATGACATATGACCTGATGTTGCTTACATTATCCAAATTAAAGCGCCAAGCATGTGATCTATCAGTGAGCCAGAGTCTTAATTTCCACTTTCCATGTCAGATTTCCACCAAGCCATCCATTACAGGCTGAGAAAACACTTTTTCTTCTTATGCCTGACATTATTAGGTGACCAATCCTGAATCTGCAGCTCATGGTTCCTTGGAAATGAAACAGGCTCACAGGTGCTGTGTGCCTGGTTTTTGTTTTGAGAGAGAAGGAGATACCCACAGGGTAGCGGGAGGGTGGTGCTATCAGGAGCCTTCAGAAAGGGCAGCTTTGCCTCCTTTAAGCTCCTGGCAAAGCACTCTTGCTGTTGCTCCAGGGGTCTGTCCTGTTGGGCTATCTGTAAAAATGTGTGTTACTAAATAAATGTAGAGCTTAGAGGGGATTCTTGCCTAGAAGTACTTCCCATGCAGCAGCACCAGCGGTTTCATCTCACCATTCTTCACTGTTAGCCAGACTGTCGTGTTTAATGTTGTGCCTCTCTGAGTTACCCTGGGCAAATCACTCTCGTGTGGGATTTTTAACTAGCCTCTTCTCTTCCAGGTGGTCCCGACAACCAGGTCCACTTTGAGGGGTACCAGGTCTCAAATCAGTGCATGGCGCTGGTTCGAGATGAGTGTTTGCTGCCCTGCCGAGATGCACCGGAGCTGGGCTATGCCAAGGAGTCCAGCAGTGAGCAGTATGTGCCTGATGTGTTCTATAAGGTAAGGGCTGCGTGCCTGTGGGTGGGGGGAGCTGCAAAAACGGCTCTGCCGTGTGTCTGGAAATCAGTATGGCCAGCACAGGAAAGGATGTCTTTGAGGTCTGAACTATTTTCAGTAGTAACCGTTCACCACATGTCTGCAAATTAATTGCATAAGCTCCATTTCCCCCTCGTAAACGTGCTGTTATGGTTTCCAGTGCAGCAGTAGCCATTGGCTATCCAGCTTCTAAATGAGGTCTGCAGTCATCCACCGAGAGCCCATAGCAAGTGCTCTGAATTCACCTCCTCTTCCGTATTTGTTGGCAGTATTTGCATTGCTTCTCTGTTGATTTTAATCCCCAGCTGAGTTCAGCTTCCTCCACTGCACAGCCATATGATGTGTGCTAGCACAAATGGTGCGGTGAAAGCGGTGGGTTCCTTACGCGATGCCAGGGATTCGCTCGTGTATGACACACTTACAGGCACCAACTGGGCGGCAGATGGGACAAAACATAGTGTAGTTCATGCAGCAAGAGGAGAGACAACCCTGTGCTGGCTTTTCTGCAAGGAAAGGAAGGCAAAAAGGCTTTCAGAGTAAGGGCGGGACCGGAGCGTGTCCCTGGCTGTCCTCTCTGGTACTGGGGTTACTGCCTGTGCCCAGCTCCTGTTCTTGGGTCAGACAGTAAAAGCAAGTCCTGAGGAGCAGTGGGGGATACGTGCATCCAGAGCGGATCCAAAATACTCTTACTGAAGCGTCACGCAAGAGCACTGCTGGTAACCTGTCTGCTGCTGGTTTTGCTACAGTTTGTTAGTGATGAATGGACTGTCATTATTCCCTTGACAGCTCTTTCTGGAGATCTTCAGCCCCCATGCATCTGCAGGGCTGAGTTAGAAACTTGGGGACAGGATCTCTGCGGAGGCTAATAGCACTGTTTCTCAAACTTGTGTATGTTGGTGCCCCGTGAGCAAGGACAGAGGAATTAATTAATGGCACTGCTTGCCAACTAATTAGCCATCCATCACCCAAGTTAGTTATCTCATTCTTGTCTGTGTCTGATATTCACAGCCCGCTCAGCCCAGAGCACTCCTGCTGCCTGTATTAAAGCTGTCTGTTATGGAGCATAGGATAAGGAAAGCTGCCTTCCTTTGGGACGACTGAAATGAGCGTATTGTGCACCAGTAACAGAAATGGAGCTGGTCAGGATGCTCTTGTATGCCCTGGCCTGGTGAATTAGCCCATGAGACTCTGTCTTCCCCCTTAATGCTGAACTGCTGGCTTGTCTTGATACCACCTGAAAATGAGGAAGAACTCTTGGCTAAATTCAGTGCTTAAGAGGAATGGTGGATGGAATCCGTGCTTTTTTCCTTAGCATGCAGCCAGCTTGCCCTTAAGAGCTGATAAGCCAGGTCCGATTTAGATACAGCGAAGCTCAATTGTGCAAGGGTTGGCCCTGAATGTGAAGATGAGATCATCTCCTGGCGTGCTGCGGTCCTGCTCCGGAGGAGCCCGTGCTGTGCCACAGTCAGGGTGCAGCCTTGCAGGAGGTCCCATAGGTCTGTGTCCCACATGTGGGCCACCCTGGGTGTTTGGAGTAGAAGGAAGCCAGTGGGTGTTCCCAGAAGGTCTCCTCTCCCATTCGTAATCTGAAGCAGGGAGATAAACAAAATGCTAACTGATGGCTCCAGCCTTCTGTGGAAATTTCCATGAACCACTGATTCACTGGGTCGGGCCGCAGCTCATTTCATATGTTTTATAACTTCTATCTGTAATTGCCTTTCCCATGATGTGCTCAAGGAAGGCTTGAGGACTGCTCTGGCGGGTGTAATTGTCCTTCAGCCTTAAACGTGTTTGGCTGTAGGATCTCTTAATTTCTTTTTTTTTTTTTTTTTTTTTTTTGGAATGTTCTTAAATCAATGGAAAGCTTAGTCACTCCTGGCTTTGAAAACCTTTGGGGTCTCATTAAATGTGCGAGGCTTGAGGTCAGAGACACTACCTCATAGTTACTGGGTTGGTGACAACAATGGTGTCAAAGCGTTTGTTAAATACAGTGCGAGGAACGGGAGTGTGGTGCTTGGCCTCGTGGCAGAGGACAGCTGCTTTGTGGTGCAGCGCCCTGCTCCCCCTTTCTCTGCTGAAACTGCAGGAGGCAAGCAGCTTTGTCCCCAGTCCTTGATGTGGGGTTTCCATTCTGCCCAGCTAGCTTTGGGCAGAAAGCTGCACTTCTGAGCAGTGCCTGCATTTTTTCTCGGACTGAGAAGCTATCGCTGATAGAGGGAAAGTCCATATATATATATATATATATATATATTTCTATGTAATATGCAAGTATTCATTTGAAAAGTGCTTTAGGATGAAAGGAGCTATACAAATTTATTCTAATTGGATGACAACCAGCAGACCAATGTTTGTGTAGTGCGGAGGTATTTATAGAGCAACTCTGCATCCAGATGCAGGCAAAATCTATTGAACGCTCGTATCTGTCTGCAGCAGATACCTTCGGCTTTGCGAATAGGAAAAGGTGCTGCTGTTTGCGTCTGTAGCAAAATGTAAGGAAGTACTTCAGTCACGTTGTTCAAAGAAGATGTCTTGTACCTCCGCTCGCAGTAGGCGTTGTTACTTTAGCGATGACTGTTAAGAAATGTGTCTGGATCGGTAGTGCTGCAGGCACAAGAAGGCTGTGAGGACCCGCGCTGCAGGCAGGAGAGCTGCAGCTTCAGGGACTTCACTGCACAGGCGAAGAGGTGCCTGGAAAGAGAGGAACGGCTGTCTTTGGTCAGCGAGCTGTTTTTCCATTGTTTGCACCACGGTTTGTGTTTGTGGGGTGGGAGCAGGGGCTACCACGGCCCCTGGGGCCGCAGCTGTTCCTGCCTGAACGTGACTCACCTCGATGGTGCGTTAGCATAGATACGCTTTTCTTCCATGGAAATAGGAAAACTGATGGCACCAGCGTTGTCCTGCCTCAGGAGGCGAGGCGTTTTTTCCTGAGCGTCTAGCCTTGTGATTTCTGTATTTCTTTACCATTCTCTTTATGTTGGCCACTAGCCCTGCTGCTTAGAGAACCACCCCAGCGGGATTGGCAGTATGCGCTTTCTACATGCGGCCGTTGCTTTCCTGGCTCATGAAGGCTAGAGTTCCGCTCTAGCGTGAAAGTCAAGGGCTTTGGGGACCATGAGTGCAAGTTACTTTGCTCTGAGATGCCTGTCCAGGTAAGATTAGCCAGAAGGAAGAAAACATCACCCTTCGCCTCCCGGGTTGTCTGTGAAGCATCACAGCTCTGTGCTGTTTCTAATTCGAATGTTGCACAACCAGCACATGCTTCTTGGCGAGTTCAGTGCAACGAAACTCATGAAGGAGTCGCTCTTGTCAAGACAGAGGCACACAAGTCAGGGTAACCACTCTCTTTGTCAGTAAAGATGAGGATGTTGCAATGGCCACTTCACCCTCTTTCTTAGCTGGGTGAGGGAGAACCCAGCTGATTATTACATATGGGCATTTTCCATTCCGTGTCTTCTGCCCTTGAGCAGCCTCCTTTATCCATCTGGTTCTAGAAAATAACCATATTGATTTTGATTTCACTAAGAATATACCTTCCAAACCATGGGTTGATTATTCAGAGCTGAAGTTAGTTGCAGGTGGTGCTCAGTGCCCCAGCCGGGTGTGATCCCTCCCGTGGGGCTGCCCGGACCCCGTGCCTCCCATGCTCCCAGCTCCATGCAGTCAGTCTGCCGAGCCCGTAACTTTGCAGTGCTGCAGCATTGCCTGACTCCACTGCCCACAGACCTGTATGCTCTGCTGCACGATTAGCTGCACGATTAGCTTCACGGGCATCTCAGCCTCCCACCAAATAGGGGAAAGAGATTGCTGTGGTTTACAGACCCTTTGAAATACTTGAATAATTGGATTTTGGGACTGGCTGGCTTTGTTTCTCATCACAGGTATTTGCCTCAGCTCAGTGCAAACATGAAGATGTCATCCTTGCAATGAATTGCATTTTACAGCTGCCTTAATATTCCCCTGAGTTTCTTTGGGATGGTGTAAGACGAAAGCCCTTTACAATGGCACCGGTGTTGTGAAAGAAGCCTTTGCCCCCATAGAGGCCTGCGCGTGCTTTTTGCATTTACAATGGCTGAGACAGTGTCTGGGCCTTGGCTTGTCATCTGTTAAATGTGGTCCCATCTGGCCCTGGAAGAGCCCTGAGCACTGCTTTGATTAGAGCCAAACGGGACCTCTGAGCCAGGCTGTCCCCCGTGTGGCACACGTTGCTTCCACCCGCTCACTTTGAAATCCTCTTCCCAGGGAAAACACGACAGCCAGGCTGCGCGGGGACTTCTGCGGGGAGTTTTCACTAGCAGTGAAGGACTTCCCCTGCCTGGCCTCCTACCAACGGTTCGTGTTGGACTAGAAAAGCCTTCTTAGCCTTAGATGTCCCAGCTGCTCTGGGGAGGAGGATGCTAGATTAGCTCATGAGGAGTCTCCTGAGAAGAGTTTCAACTCTCACTGACCTATCGCTTGCTCTTAGAAAAGTCGCTTCATTTCTGCGTGTCAGCTGCTCTATCTGTGCAGGGGGGCAGGACTGCCCAGTAAAGCTCTTTGAAATCAGCAGAGGGAAGAGCAAGGCTGGGCTTTATTAACACATGGAAAGGACAGACAGCTGCTCAGCTCCACGGTACCTTCAGCAGAGTGAACCGGAGGATAAGGCTAAGGGCATGGGATGCTAACAGCTGACCAGCCCTGGGACACGGAGCTGGGCCTCCCTCCTGGCTGACAGCTGCCCTGGCTCCTTGCTTGGCTGCTCCCATCACTCTCATCTCCGAAATCTTGAAGCTACCCAGAAGCCTTTCCCACTGCAGCTGTCCCACAGTGCCACAGAGGTGTGCGGCGTGGCTGGCCGCGCTCCCTGCAGGCACACCCATCTTTCTCCCTGTTTGACCTCATCCATTTGCACCTTCTGCCTCCAAACAGTGGTTTGAAAGGCTCTAATCGCAGCGCCTGATGCAACCTACGGTTTGCTTCTGTCTTCACGATGATTCATTGTCCAAATCCTCCAGGCCTTGCTGCTTGGGGTTTTTTTTTATTCTTTTTTTTGTCCAGGAGCCAAATATTTGCGCCTTGGTTAACCCCTTCCTGGCCTCCCTTTGGAGTGGTTGCTGCTGGCCATGTTCATGGCTTTGGGGGCCTCGGGCTCCAGGGCTGCAGCAATAACGTGCCGAGAGGTGCTGCTGGGGCCCCAGCGACTGCCAAGTTCAGGATGAAGATGTCTGTCTCCCAGCAATTCTCCCAGCTTGACGTTTGTTAAGGCCTTTAAAATGTAATTGCCTAATAAAATGGTGCATGGGGGTTGGAGAAGAGTGCTGCCGTTGGCGGGGGGCTTCTCTGGGGAGGGGCAGGGTCGGGACATGTCCTCGACTTGGGGAGAGCGAGGTTCCAGTTTGGCACTAACAGTCTAGTGCATGTCTTGAAGGTCTCAGCAGCATGACATTAAAAAGAAGGCATTTAACATGGAAATCCCCAGAGGGAGAGATTAAAGTGAACAGGTGCTGGAAAAATGTTTCTGCATATTAGAACTTAATTAGATTTGAAAATGAATTCCAGATGGGCTAATTATGTGTGAGTTGTTGCAGGTTCTTTCTTGCAGGGGCAGGGTTGTGTTTGGGAAGCTGATTCGGTCTGATTGGATTTGATTCCTGACTCTTGCGGTATCACCGAGATCTAGAAGCAGGTTAGCTTTCAGGTCCTGTGATCTCCCTGAAAAGGCTCCACATCTCCTCCTGCTCCTGTCAGAGTCAGAGAGATCTGAGGCCAGGAGCCACTAGGCTTGTTGCTGAAATAACCACAGGGCCAACAACCTGTCATGTTCAAGGAGAAGAGATCCTTATCGGAATTGCTTTTAAAAGGAGCTTCAAAGACTGGAAGGTAGATTTTTTACAAAGGGAACCATTCCTAGGGACAGAGGATGCTTGGGGAGGGGGCTCAGGAAGGGGGGCTGTTGCTAGAGGGGAGCAGCGTGCCGGAGCCTGCTCAGGCGATCTCTGTCTGGGTGTACTGGGAGAGCAGAGCGTGAGAGCAGGGTGCTGGCTGCCATACCACATATTTGTGCTGTATAAATACTAGCGTAACCGAGAAATGCTGATAGCGGGGGAGTGGCGTGCTCCGGGAGAAAATACAGCTCGGGAGAGGAGGGTGTCGGCCGTGGGCAGCTCCTCCCGATGCACGGTGCTCGCGGGCTCAGCCTGAGGAATGCCGCTCAAAACCCTGCGGGGTCACGGCCTCTCACCGAGCTCCCCCAAACCACTGAGGTGTGGGGGTGATGGCTCCACCGGCGTACGGTGGCTCTGGGTCTGCCTCCAGCCACTGGGACTTCTGAGAGCTCGGTAAATGTAAACTTTAATGTAAGGTCCCTGATTGGAAATTATGGGCGTATGATTTATATGGGGCTCAATGAATGATTTATGACATGTTAAGTGATGATTTAGGTAGAAAATACAACCCCCTCTTACAGAATCTTTAATGAAAAGTGTCAGTTCTTATGAATTTATTTCTGAAGCTGTGTTTGAACTCGGCATGTTTGACATAAATCACGTCTAATTGTCATTCCATGATTAATGAACATATGCTGGCCGTTTTTCTCCATAATTAAACTTTATGTTCAATTCGTCTGGCAAAGCAAAACAAGCTCGCGCGTTGTCATATGCTGGCTCTTCAGGTCTGTGTATGAGAAAGTGCCTGGATTTCCAATTCCCAAGCAAGAGTTAGATGAGACTCGTGGCCGGTTTTGCAGAAAGTCAGGTTTGCCTTGGCTGAGAAAGCAGATGTGGTGCTGTCCCTCCCTTTTAAGACAGTACTACTCCTTAAATGGCATGTACACTTCTTAGGTAATGCCAGGCACCTCTCTGGTGGTGATGACTGAGGCAAACAAGACCAAGGTGGTTTGTGACCACGCGCTCCTTGACTCACGGGGAAGCATAGGGCCTGGCTTATGGAGTTACAGAGATCTCTAGTCCCAAGGAGCTGCGGGTAACTGGGCTGTTCTGCAGCAGTCACATACGAGCAGGTTCTGTTCTACACCCTTAGTGGTCTGCCAGAGCTGAGGATCCCCAGGCTTCTGGATGGACATCCCCAGGGCAGTATCCCTTAGGCTTCACGCCGCTTCCATGCAGAGGAATAATAAGACTTTTCTTCTTTCAGGACATAGACAAGTTTGGCAACGAGATCACACAGCTGGCTCGCCCGCTCCCGGTTGAGTACCTAATCATAGATGTAAGTATTTGTTGCACTTGTTTCCTTGCAGCAGGCGACGGTCAGGGTGGAGCACAGTTCTTAACCCGCCTCTAAGATTCGCATTGGAGCTGATTCATAGGGCAGATTTTTTTTTTTCTTTTTCCTTTTCCCTCTGCTGCCAGGCATCTCTAGCACAAGGGTTGGTGTGCTCTGGGGTAACTGCAGTGCTCCTTGGGGTCGGTGTGGTGCCAGGGAACACGCTTGCTTCCTGGGAAGGCGCTGCCTGGTGTCTTATCACGGCTCCAAACTGGCACGTAGCCACACAGCAGGGGAAGCAGCCAGCCCCACGGATACCTGTGCCGGGCACTACCCCTCAGGAAGCTAATTAGAGAGCTCCAGTTGTCTGTCTCTTAGCAGCAATTAAGAATCCAGCTCCTTTTAGTGACTCAGCAGACCAGGTTGGTTGTACAGAAATGCCTTTTCTTGGGGAGAGAGTTCACGCTGCAGCACAGCTTGGCTGGAGCAGGGCTGCTGCCTGCCCGTGAGCAAGCGCTGCCAGGCACTGGGGCACAGCTCTGCCCTTTGGCTTGAAAGGAAACTGCTACGGTGTGGAAGGCAGGAAAGCAAATAATTTGGATGACAGATGATATTGCTGGAGTTAGAGGTGGTGCCAATAACAATTAAATCCACCGGAGCAACTGGTCTGGCCCAGCTGCCCCTGGCACAGGCAGCGTCCTGCGGGCACAGGGAAGCTGGCAGCCCGGAGGCTTCCACTGGCTTGTCCTTCTTCCCTGTTCACTATCCGCTCTGCACGTCACTTATCAGAGCAGCACTCGGGCTGACGCTGGGGTGTGTGACTCACACAGAGAAACATCGTGTCCAGAACAACGGGCCCATTGTGCGGGGCCCTCAGATGCTCCATGCCAGTCAGCATTGCTAGAGTATATTTCTTACTCAAGTAGTAAAGGCATCTGTTTCCGGGCTACCTGGGGTGTAATTAAGATGAAAGCAGATTGATGGAACATATATTTAGGAACAGTCTGGAAAGCTGCATTTCTGAAGCATCTTGTTTTGTCTCTTTTTTTCTTTTTTTTTTTTTTTTTAAAAAAGGCATTATTCCACTTAATACTGTCCTGGCAGGTATTTCTGCATATCTGCTTACAAAGGGCCTCGCCAACAGGTCCCCGCAGTTGGTAACTGACACCAAAGCTTTAAAGCCCCCAGTATCAGAACTGGTTTCAATGTCAGAAGCTGGCCCAAACAGTAGCTTGTGAACTCAGTAATGTGGGCGCAACATTGTATTACCCCGTTCACCGTCCCTTTGTCACAGGGTGCAGGGACAAGGCAGGGTTAGTGCACCCAGAGCATGGAGTGGCTCTCTTCAATGAAGTGCAAAGGTGGTTTTTTGGCACCCATCCCAGCCCTGAATGGAGCAGCACAGTCCCCTGGCTACCCCATGGCCAGACATGGGGGCTGTGCTCTCCCCTGTCACCCCTTGGTGTTAGGGTGACCCCCAGGGTGACACCCCCAGCAGCAGCTGGGAGCTGCTGTGTCCCAGTGACCTTTGCAGAGAGGGACACTCTCCACAGCGTTATGCTGTGCTCTTGTCAGGACCCAGCTCAGTACATCTCCCTCCAGCTTCGTTAGAAACGACTGCCAGGAGCTAAAGGATGTGCTGATTGGAATAGCACTTTAAATGTTAAAAGCCATCAGAAGATCCCTGCTGTAATTGCCTTGCTGTCTTCCTGGCTGAGCTCTAATGTGTATCCGTGGCTGCTCTCGGCTATCAGGAGCCTTGCTTCCCGTATCCCTCTTGCCTCTCCTGCTGTCAGCGCTCTGATCGTCCTTTCTTGGATTTTTAGATTACTACAACTTTCCCCAAGGATCCAGTCTACACTTTTTCTATTTCTCAAAATCCATTCCCCATCGAGAACCGCGATGTGCTGGGAGAAACTCAGGTAAGGAGTGATTCATACAAAGCTGTGTTTAATACAGATAGGTCGTCCGTCTCCCTTGTGCTTACTAATATCTGCAAAGGGATGGCTGCTGTTGTGCCCTTAAATCACCCCTTCGCAGTTCAGTCCAGTGCTTGCCAAACACCTTCCTGCGTGGGGCAGTGTCTGCATGCCGATGAGGCGGCTGGAAGCCTTGCTCCCTGCTGCTCAGTGATGGGGACCAGGGCTCCTCGCTCTGTGCCAGGGCTGGCGCCTCCCAGACAGCACTGAAGAGGTCAGGGGGCTCCAGCCCCATGGTGACAGGATGGGACCCACTTCTCCCTGCAGACAGGAGAGGAACTAGGGTCTGTTGCTCTAGCTCAGACAGCACTGACTTCTTCCCTGGATGGATTTTTAAAACACAGAGACTATTTACTGCAAGAGGCCCATAGCGTTGAGCAGAGGCAGCTGCTGGACAGCTCGAGGCGCTCGTTGGGTGTTGCCAGTGCACAGAAGGCTTGAGTTGCTTTAAAGCAGCAACAGCTTGTTTCTCTGAGGAGGCCGTGCCAAAGATGTCAAAAGCTTCCTCCAAAAGTCATCACAAGAGAAGGGTCGCTGCCTGTTGTGGCTCTGTTGGCAGAGCAGGAAAGGTCAGCTGTTCAAAGACAGTTTTGGTCCTCATTTCTGACGATGCCCTGGGTTCAAGGGCAGAGAAGAAGAGCAAGTTGGGGAAGAAGAGTCTGCTTTTGTCCTCATCTGTCTCTTTTCCTGAGGGACTGACCCTTGAGTTGAGCTGACTGGCCTCTGCTCAGCATCTCCTGTGTCCAGGAGCAGTTCTCTGTGCACTGGGGCTGTTCAGGTGTTCGGCTAGGAGAGCTAGTATGGATCCAAAGATCCTTTTCTCTGGAAGTTGTAAGCTTCTACTTGATCAGCCAGCCTGGGATCTGATTTCGGGAGGGTCTCTGCACATTGCAGCCAATGCCCAAAAGAGACAGGAATGTTACAGTGCCTGTTAGTGGATCCAAATAGGAAAATAAAGTTACCACGTGGGGGAAGTGACTTCTCTTTATTATTGTGTCTCTCTCTAGGACTTCCACAGCTTGGCCACGTACCTGTCCCAAAATACTTCCTCCGTTTTCCTAGACATCATTTCTGATTTCCATCTGCTCCTCTTCCTGGTCACGAACGAGGTCATGCCTCTGCGGGTATGTAATGGGGAGGAAAGAGTTATGTCAGCATCGCCATCCCCAGGGCTCCCCCAAGCTCCTTGTGGGGTGTCATGTGTGTGGAGGACACTGACCCAGCCTGCCGCCCCTGGGCACGTTCCCCAGCTGGGTGCCTCTTCCAGGCTGAGCTGGCGGCAGAGGGTTTAAAAGTGAAACCAAAGCCCCCAAATAGACCAAGAGCTCTCCACGCACGCTCTGAGCAGTGAGGGGGTGGTGGTTGTTAGCATGGTTGCAGACCGGACAGAGCCAACTTGGCTATGGCTCTGAGAGCTGGAAACATTTTAAAAAATATCTCAGAATCAGAAATTCCTGTTGTAGCGATAACAAGATCAGAGCCCCCAAATCTCAGTGAGGCCAGCGACTTCCTGGCTGTGCAGCTCTGCCTCTCTTGGCCAGGCACCGGGAGCTTGGCGGCTGCCCAGGCCCCTGGTTCACATCTGCACCGCCGGACCTTCCCGGCGCAAGCAGCACGCCAGCGAAAAGGGCCATGTGTTTGCCAGAGGCTTCGAGTGCGCCGAGGACTGCGCATGTGCAGGGCAGCCAGGCTGACCCTGGGCAGCTGGAGATCAGGCCAGGGGCTGCATGTGTGGCCGGAGCTGGGCGCCGGTGTGCTCCGGCACGGTGGGTTTGCACCCATGGGAGTCAGGCTCCGCCTGCAGCGCCAGCACGCTCTCCCGCACAGGGTGGTGCAGTGGTCGGCTGCAGCCTGGTTAGGTGATAACCTCCTCCGTGCAGAGGAAAAGGAAGCGTTTGTTTTTAGGGGTATGTCTGAATGTGGGGAGCAGAAGGGATAAACTGCATCTTGCTCCCTGCTGGTGAACGTCACTGGTGCAACCCAAAGGGGCAGAAGCTCAGACTCGCAGCTCTGCCTTGCTGTGGCTGGTGGAGGAGGGCAGGGTGGCACTTCCCTGGTCACAGCTCCAGCCTGGGTGCCAGAGGAGCATCCAGCGCTGATTTCCCCTCTTATGGCTTCCAGGACAGCATCAGCTTGTTGCTGGAAGCTGTGAGGACCAAGAATGAGGAGCTCGCACAGACGTGGAAAAAATCAGAGCAGTGGGCCACCATTGAGCAGCTCTGCAGTAAGAAAGGGGGTCCTTCTGGGAGGGGGGTCCCTTGTCCCTCAGGCCAGGGCTGGGCCAAGGTGGCTGGTGGCTGGTGGCTGCACAGTGCTGCTCTTAAGCTGCCATGGAGGTCATGGGAGGCTCCAGCAAGACGAAAGCTTGCTTGGTCCTGAGTGGTCCCCGCTGCACTGAGCAGGGAGTGGGGCTGAGCTTTGGGGGCTGCAGCATGGGATCTGCAGCACTCAGCTGTGGGGTGCTGAGATCCACTGCCACCTTGGAGCCTCCACAGGGTGCCGGCCTCAGGGGTGAAGGCAGCATCTCACAGGGACCCTACTCCCTGGGCTGGGACATGAAATTTGCATTTGCTGCCTGGTCCCCGTGCTTCCCCCCTGCTCTGACTGGGCTCTTTCTCTCGCAGGCACAGTCGGTGTCCAGATCTCAGGACTACAGGAGTATGGTGCCATGGGTGGCTCGACGCACGCCGTGTCGGCAGCCATGTGGGCCTGCCAGCACTGCACCTTCATGAACCAGCCGGGCACGGACCACTGCGAGATGTGCAGCCTGCCCCGGACCTAGCCACGCCAGCGCGGCGGCAGACTCCAATACAGAGCAAACCCTTGAGCAGCAGGAGTGGTGCTTCTCCCTTCCCCATCCTTCTTTCCGCTTCCCACCATCGGGCCACCCCAGGGTGCAGAGCCAGGCAGGGGGTGGCTCCAGCCCTCCCCAGTTACTCCTCATTCCCTTTCAGGGGCAGCCCTATAGTTGCAGAAGGAATTGGGTGCCCTGGCTTTATCTGATGCTGGCCCCAGCCTGGGAAAACAATGCTTAACCTCAGCCTTTGCCCAGTGGGGCCGGGCTGGTCCCCCTGCTGCCCCCAGCTGCTGTCCTAACCTAATCCTGGGACAGCGCTTGGGGGCTCGGGGGGACTGTGGTCAGCCAGGGCACCCCTCTCCCTACTTGCCTGCCTGCCCAAAGTAGCCTCACGGCATAGCAGAGGTGACAGGGAGGCTTTGGCACCTCGCTGCCCACAGCTTTGCTCCCCTTTCCCTGCCCACGTGGGTCGCTGCTGCCAGCTTTGGGTGCCCAGGTATTGACAGCCTTCGCACTAAACAGCCCGGGCAGACCGAGCAGATGACTGTTAACAGCTCTGGGCCAGACGGCGGCTCTGCCAGGCTGGGCCCCGGCGTGCTGGCAGCACTCCCGTAGCAGGACAGGCCCCCCTTGGCACTGGGCAAGCGGTGGGCATGTGCCAGCTCCGGGCTTGGCACCACTCCCAGGGTGCCGAGCCATGCTCGCTCCCTCTCGTGCAGCAGAGATGCTTCAGTGCCTGGCTATGTGTGCTGAGGCTGGCATGCCCTAGTCCTGGCCATCCGCTGTGGGGGCTGCGGGAAGGGTGTCATGTTCCTCCGTGTGCCGTGTCACCCCACAGAGCGCGGTTTGGCTCACGAGGAATGTGCGAGGTACCCTGAGCAGCAGCTCATCCCCTCCTTTGGCATGATGCTGTGCAGAGGGAGCTGCATAACTCGGGCACCCACCTCGCCTCCCATGTGCCCTGGCTCGGCAAGGGAGCTGGCCCCTGCAGCTGGCGCCTTCCCCCATGCCCACATCCCTCCCGAGCGTGTCCTCCACAGTGCAGGGCTGGAGCTGGGGCTCAGGCTGCGCTCCTGCCACTCTATCTCCCCTTTAGACCCTGACTGGGGGCTGCCCTGTGCCAGGGAGGTGGGGAGAGGGCAGGCAGATGCTTGCACTTCCCTGGGAGCTCAGCCCTCCTCTTGCAGGGCCTCTGCCCTGTCCTGGAGACCCCCCTGCCCTGTTGCTGCAGGTTCAGGCCTTAGTTAAATCTGCAGGACACTGATTCCAGCACTGCCCTGTGCCCTTCTCATCAGAGGGAGGTGTGAGGCCCATCCTGTGCCAGGACAGCATTGCCCCTGCCTTCTCCAGCCAGGCAGCAGGGCAGGCAGCATAGCAGGGACCCCCGGTGCCTGACAGCCTCCCCCCCGCCCCGCTGCTGTCGGCAAGTGCCTGCCTGGGCTCTGCCGAAGGCTTCGTCCTGACGGCGTTAGCGGAGTGGCCACCCAGTGCTGCCACAGGGCTTATGGGCTGCGGTTTGCTTTTCCCCGCGGTTTGTTCATGTTTGGGGTTGCAGCAGTGTGCAGGGCCTGGACTGGACTGACCTGGGTGCAGGGTCTTGCGAGTAATGTTGAATAAAAGCACCTAAAATGAGAGCCAGCGCCATGCCTCCTGCGCTCTGTTACCTGTGCGGGGGCCGGGCCAAGACCCTCTGCTCTCCCCACGGGACACTGCACCCCATCACCAGGCACTTGACGTCCCGTCCCCTGCCCACGGCTATGCTGTGGTCAGACAGTCTGTTTGCAATCAGCGCCGGGGCCGCGTGCTGCCGGGCCCCACGCCAGACCAGCGCGTTGAAAAGGGAAGGCAGGAGCCACGCAGAGCCAGAGTCGGGGGAGCCAAGCCCGGCAAGCGGCTGCCTCGTCCGTGCCGGCCCGGGACCTCAGCGCAGGTAGGAGGCATAAATGACTCCGATGGCATCAGGCCCCGCGTGCCCAGCCTGGCCCTCGGGGAGGTGACACCCTGCGACCACCTGTCCCTGGGGTCCCTGTCCCGGGGCCGTTGGGGATGCAGTGCCCCAGTTCCCTCCTGCCTGTGGCTAGGAGCTGGCTGGGACCCTTCTCACGGTGCTCTACCCTGGCAGCACCATGTCACGGCTTCTCCCCCTCCTGCTCCTCGCAGCTCTGGGCTGCGCTGCCAAGGTGAAGCAGCGGCCAGCGACATGGGACGACAGAGCAGACGGTAACCCCACACCGCTCGGGACTCCCTCCCTGTCAGGCAGGGGCTGCTGGTGCTTGGGTACAGGCAGGGCCAGGGCTTCCCTGCCAGATCCCTGCCTGACAGCAGGCAGCTGTCCCCAGCTGTGGGGCTGGAGGGACACTGGGGCAGGGGTCCAGCCTGCAACCAGGCTCCTGGGGCCACTCGGGGTCCTGCCCAGGCCAGCCTGTCCCCTCCGGTCCCCACAGCCGAGAGGCCGCCGGCGAAGGGCTGCGCCAACCTGACCGTGGTTCTGGACAACTGGAAGTTCGCCATCACCTCCCAGATGAGGAACCTGCTGATGTTCGACCACCAGAATGTGCTGCCCGACTACGGGAGGTGAGGGGGCCGCGGGAGCAGGCGATGCCCCGCTGGGGGGAGGTTGGCGGGGGTCCCGCGCCCTCACCCCGCTCCTCCGGGCAGGATCCGGTCGCTGTCGGGGGCCCTGGACGATCTGTACCGGGATTTCAGCGCCCTGAAGGAGCAGCTGGGGCGGCTGTCAGCGCGCTTCGCCGAGGTGGAGGCCTTCGTGGACCAGCTGAGCCGGACCCACGGCCCCGGGGCCCCCCCGCGCCGCCGGGGGCTGCCCCAGCCCGCCCGCAGCCCCCCCGACACCCCGCCCCGCGCCCCGGCGCACGGAGGGGGCACGGCACGGCGGGCACCGGCTTGAGGGGCCTCTGCAAAGCAGCGAGGGTCGTGTCCGCCCCCACGGGGAGGGACACGGGGGGGGGGGAAGAGGGCGGCCGTGGGTTGGGGTCAGGCCCGGCTGAGGGGCAGGCGTCTGCCCTCCGCTCGCCATCAATAAAGCCGCTACCGCCAACACCGCCTCGCTCCTCTCTGCGCCCCCGCCACGGCAGCCGCGGGGTGTCCTCACCCTCCAACCGGTACCGGAGAACACCATCCCTCCGCCCCATGCCCGGCCCATAGCGGCTTTACGGCCTGTCGCAAACTCCCCGCCCATTGCGGCGGCCGCCGCGCAGCCGTAAAGCGGAGCCGCCCGCGCCCCCCGCCCGGTACTGGCAGCCCCGCCGGCAAGGGACGGGGGGGGCACTGAGGTGGGGAGGGGGCGGGCTGGGCGTGTGGGGCTGAGGCCGGGGGTCTGGGGTGGGGAGTGGCGGGGATGGGGTTGATGCCTGGTGAGGGGGATGGGGCTCGGGTGGGGAGGTTTGGGCCTGTGGCGGGGGGAGGGGTCCGTGGGGCTGCACGGGGACTTGGGGGGGGGGGCGTGGGCGCCGGGTCCTGCACGTCTGGAGCTGTCAGTGGTTGGGGGGGATCCGGGCCCTTCCTGCACCCCAGGGTGTTGCAGGGGGAACCTACCCCCTCTCCCCTCGGTGCCCGCCCCAGCGTGGGCGCCCCCCCCCCCGGCGCTGATCCCCGTCCCCCCACCCCCAGGCTGGCACCGCCGCCCTCCCGGCACCATGGCGCACGTGGGCCATCGGGTGGACTACCTGGCCGGCTTCTGCTGCCCGGTGGGAGGGCTGGTGGCGGGCAAGCCCCGGGTGCTGTGCCACGAGAACGAGATCTACCTCTCCAACGGCAGCGAGTTCGTCTACGTCTATGACCAGGAGGGGAAGGTGCTGAAGGTGAGTGGCCTGGCAGGGCGGGGGGGCTTCATCCCACATCCCCCCCATGCTGGGAGGGTGCTCTGGGGCTGGTGTCCCAGGAAAAGGGTGAAGGTTGTGGGGACACCAGTCATGTCACCCGGTCTGGGGCTGGAATCCTTCCTGGGGTCCCTCCGTGGGGGTCCCCATCCACAAACAAACTTCAGGAGCAGCACCAGAGCCCCTTACCTGGCTCCAAGGCCCCTTTTGGGGGCGGGGGGTGCTGCCGTCTGGCCCTTCTCCTGAACTTGCGAGGCAAACATTTAATTAAACTAGAAAGGTGCTTTTTTTTTTTTCCCTCCCTGAGCGAAGTGACATCTCTTTCATTTCTCACCTACAAAGGGTTTTCGCTATTGTCTTTGCTGTGACTAACAGCAGTCGTCGTGTTGAGTTATACACAGCTTCTTTCTTTAACTTGTTCTTATTATCATTTCTAAGAAAGCCATCGCTGTAATATCAGGGTTTGCCTCCTACACTGCGCTCCTTCTCAGGAAAGTAGATCATGTACCGGCTTTCTGATCGCTGTTTTCCTTCCCCTCAGGGCGCGGGAGTGACAGGCTGCCTCCTTACCCGCAGCCCCTCTCCCGACCCCCTACCGGCTCTTCACCGAGGGTGGCTGCCCCAGCCCAGGAAGGCCCAGCTGGGTCCATGAGCCATGCGCTGCCCTGATAGATTTATTCCTGGAAATTGCTTATAATCTGCATTTACAGGAAATAACTGCTTTAATTTGGGGTTGCCCAGGAAGGAGCATTGCCCAGTGAGCGGTTTCTTTCTTCCCCCACGCGGGTGCGGGTGAGCAGGGCTCTGCCTGGGCCAGCAGCGTGGCCACTGTAGCTCCCTCTGCACTCATGCCTGCTGCAAGCGGCCCTGTCCTTGCCGCCTGCCTGTGAGTACCATAGGAAGGTGACATTTCTTTCTGCTTTTCCACCCAGGCTGTGTACCGGTGCCCTGACCAGGTGTGGCACGTGGAGCTGCTGCCTCAGCCCCGGCAGCTTTACATCCTCTGTGCCCACAGCGGCATTTACTGCATCTCCCTGGACCAGCAGAGCAGGTGAGCTGGCTGTCGCCCCCAGGGACACAAGCCTGGCCTTGGCCAGCCCTGTGCTATCAGCCAGAGTCCCTGGGCTGCATCTTGGGGCTGGGGTGGCATGTTGGTCCTTGGCCAGCCCCTGGCTTCTGCCACTGCCCTCTCCCCGCCTGTCCTCCCGCAGGCATGGGAAGCGTTACGTGGTTTGAAGCTCTGGCTCTCTTCAGATCGTCGCTCTTGCAGCAGACGCTAAAAGCTGTGCTGCAGGGAGCTTGTTTCTGAGGGCCAGGGTAAGAGGCGGCCAAGGGAAGTGCTGGCTTCGCCCCACGGCTTGGCTGAGAGCTCTTCCCTGTTTGCTTGAAGGTTAATGGAGCAGACGGATGGCGACGGCCAAGAAAGCAATTGCCCTTCCGGCGTCTTCCCTGTGGAGTCAGACGCCTGCATCTTCCCAGACTCCAGCCTGTGCATGTTTACTCTGTTAAACACCTTCGTCATCACCTTGTCCCAGGCTCACAGCAAATGGTGGATGAAACTGCACGAGCTTCCACGCCCTGAGCAGGAGAGTCCCCAGTACCGGCAGGTCAGCGAGGTGGGCTTCTGCCCTGGCCCCCAGCCTGGGAGTGAGGGGGATGAGGGGGACGGCCCACCCTCCCGCTTCCTGCCCGTCCTGTGCTGTGCGTCCTCCCCCGGCACCGTGGGGTCAGGGGAGGGGCTGTGGTGCTCGGGGGGCTTCGTGCTGGAAGAGCCCCTCTTCAGCCTGCTCTTTGGGATTGACGCTGCCATGCTGGAGTCTCCTATGATCCTCTGCGGCTTCCCAGATGGACAGCTCTGCTCTGTGCCACTGAAAGCCCTCAGCTCTTCACCACCTGTTGACGGCTGCCATGATGTTTCAAACCAAGACCCCCCTGTGAAGATCCTCCATCATTTGGAAGAGCCCATAGTCTTCATTGGGGCCTTGAGAACGGAGCGGAGGGCAGCAGAGGATGCCGAGGACGAGCAGCTCTTTGGAGACACTGGCTGTGACTGCGTGGTGGCCGTGGGCCACTACGGGAAGATGGTGGCTGTCAAGGCAGATCAGAGGGAGGAGGCGACGGTACCGGAGCTCAGGGAGTACTACTTGCGTGGGCCCATTCTCTGCGCCGCCTGTGGCAGCGGCAGCCGAATGTATTACAGCACACACTCGGACATCTCTGCTGTCGACCTCGACTGGGTCGGCGATTCCTCTGACCCCGAGGACGCGGAGAGCTGCACCGGCGTCCTGCCTCCCGTCCTGTCTCCGGCCAGTTTAAGTATCTGTAGCGTTGTGGCTCTTTCCTTGTCTTCTCGGGCATCAGAAGGTACTGCCGGCAGTGGGGCGTGCGCTGGGTCTTGGGGTGGAGCAGGGCAGGATAGCTGCCTATTCCGGCCTGTACGTCTCCACCCCTCCTTACAGTCCAGATTGGGCTCCGTCCTCCATCAGTTCTTGTTGACTCCCCTCGTTTTTGTAAGTCGTTTCTGTCGAGCATGCTGACTCGGGCTGAACACGAGGCGTGCTCGCAGCTCCGGCTCTTCCCTGCCCGCTCATGGTTCCTCTTTGCTCGGCGTCGCAGGAAGCAGCCGGTCCGCTCAGGTTTCCATGGGATGCTCGCAGCAGCGCTCCCTGTCCCCTTGTGCTCCTCGCACAGAGGACAGCCTGCGGCGAGCCCCAAGCGAGCTGGGGTGAGGCTCACTCCAGAAAGCGGGGTTCAGGCATGCTGCTGTCGGGACCGAGGGCTCCTGTACGGCTGCTCGGAGCCTGCACGCGGTGCGCTTTCCAGCCCCACAGCTTGGGTGCCAACCTCCCGGCTCCAGCGAGGGCAGCACGCGGTGCCTGACCACAGCCGGGGCACAGAGCAAGGTGTGGTGCTTGCCCTTGGCAGTGGAGGAAAGGAGTAGAGGGCCTAGACTGGGGGAAAGTATTCTGTAGCCGTAACCGAGTCTCTTGCACAGGAAGCACAAGGAGCAAACGGGGCTAGAACAGGCAGATGAGCGAGGAGAGGCTCCTGGGGCACCCAGGTGAGGGCAAGGCAGGCAGCCCTGCCTGTGCCTGGCCCTGCTCGCTGCCCACAGAGCTGCATGCATCTCGCTGCCAGGGACCCTGCATGGCAGCACTGGCTCCCGGGGTGCTGCAGAACCCCCCGGTGCCTCCCCCAGCTGCTGCTGGCCTTGGCTTGGGGGCAGCCAGCTCTGGGAAACATGGCTGGGGCAGCAGGGCTGTCAGCAATTAGGAGCCGTGGGGGCAGGGCAGGCAGAAGGGGGACATTTCCCTCTGTGGGATGGCCCCTTCTCAGGGAGCTGCGTGCAAGGTGGGTGTGCTGTCATGGTCTGTGTCCTGTCTCCGTCATACCCCTCTGCAGACAGAGGCAGAATCTCCATCTCCTGCTATTTTGGGGCAGGCAGTCCCGTCCTGCGCTCCCCTGTCCCCCTGCATCCACCCTCCAGCCATCGGGGAAGCCCTGGCTGCCTTCCCAGCCACCCCCCTGCTGCTGCTTGTTGCCTGACCTGCCCCCGTCTCTGACCGCAGGTGAATCGGAGCTGCTGGCCTTGTCTGCCAAAGGCCGCCTCATGACCTGCGACTTATGCAGCCCTGAGGACACTGACGTGGAGCTGACGCCTGCTGAGGTCGGCCGGAGGATTAAGGAGCTGCTGTCTGGGATAGGCAACACCTCGGAGAGGTAAAGGGCAGGGCTGCTCGGCGCCGCGTGCTCACGCTCTTACTCTGCAAGCTGCTGGGTTTGTGGGCACCGAGCTGGGTTTTTGTGCATTGGCCATGAGGTCTCTGGCAGCAACCGCTCCAACGTTTACCTTTGCAGAGTGCAGGAGCCTGGCTGGGAAGCCCGCTCGACCTTGATAGGATAAAAATAGTGTTTAAGGGCAGCCCTGCCGGCTCCGGCGCTGCGGGCGGGCTGGTGTTTACAGCCTCGGTGGCAGAAGGTGGGAGAGGCAGGGTGCCAGGCACTCCCAGACACCCTGCCGTGCTTGCCAAGTCTGTGGTAACAGGCAGGGCAGGCACGTGCCTCTGGCCTCCACAGCCGTCTGCGTGTCGGGAGGGGACGTAGACGAGTTCCCCTCTCTTTGCAGGGTGATCCCTGGCGTCTGGCTGGCCGGAGCTGCTTCCCAAGCTCAGCTCAGCTGATGGGGGCTTGTGGGCAGGGCGGCCCTGCAGGCAGCGTGGATCCTGGCTGCCTTGGAGAGGGAGCTGGGGAGTTCCTAGGGTGGCTCAGGGTGCCAGGCTCGTGCCAGGGGATGCTGGGCTCGTCTGCTGCGGTGGCACAGCGCCCTTCATGCAGCAGCCTTTGGTGCTGGCCTCTGCCACGCCTCCATCACTGACCTGGCGTCCTGGCTGCCATCCCTCCTGCTATTTCAGTGCCAACACTTTATCCTTGCAGAGTTTCCTTCCTGAAGAAGGCGGTGGACCAGAAGAACCGAGCCCTGGCCAGCCTGAACCAGGTGATGAACGTGAGTGCGGCTTTGCTGTCCAGCCAAGAAGGCCAGAAGCCCATTGCTTGCACTGTCACTGCCAACTGGAGCTGCCTCCTGCTCCAAGATACCATCACCATCTCCTGTCTGCTGGAGAACTGCAGCGAGTACAGCCTGGAGGAGGGCTGGACCCTCTGTGTTCAGCTTCTGGCCAGCCCCTGTGCCTTAGAGGAGGAGTCTGTGGATTCGGCCACCACCTTCACCTTCCCCATCGACCAGCTCCTCCCCGGGAACAAGAGGGAGCTGACACTGCCCCTCGGCTCCGCTGCAGACACCAAGCTGGATCTGCCTCTGACCATCTCCTGTGCCCTCTACTACAGTTTACGGGATATTTTGGGCAGCGGCTCTGAATCCTCCGAGGCCCTGGATGACTTCCTGCCAGACGACTCACCCATCCTCTCCCCGGACAGAGAGGGGATCTGCCTGCCCCTGAGCGAATGCACCATTGACATGCTCCAGTGCCTCCGTTTCGAGAGCACCACCCCCGAGCCAGATTCCTCCCCGCCAGTGGCTGCCCCCCCTGCCCCCCCAGACCCTGTGGAGACCTTCCTCAAAGTATCCCAGGAGCAGACTGAACCCAAGGGGGTGAAAGCCAGCGAGCTGCCACACACCCCAGGAGAGGGAAACCTGCCCCCCTCGGCAGCGTCCATCAGGGTGTCCTCGGAGCTGCTGAAAAATGCACTGAATACCTCTGGCTCAGGTGGGTCCCTAGAGAGGAGTATCCCGGGAGCTCCTGGAGTATCTCCGAGAGGTGTGTGCATCCCAGCTTGTGGCCACCTCAGGAGAGGCCAGGATGGCACTGTCACAGCTCGTGCGTGCAGGCTGGGACGGTCACCAGACCCTTCCTTGGGCAAGGAGGGCTGCGTGACCCCATGCAGTCACCAACCCCGGCATTTGCTCATGGGCCGGCCTGTGAACGCAATGGCAGTTGCATGACCGAGCTCGGCTTGTCTCAGCAGGGAGGGGAATGGCCCCAGCGCCAGCCCTGGCCTCGCAGGGGCTGCACCAGGCACACACCGCTCCGTCCTGTGCCGCTCTGGCCTGAGCAGGGCTGCTGAGCCACAGGGATGGTGTTCATCAGCGTAACAAGCTCTGCTTTCTCTCCTTTCATCCCCAGATGTCCCACTGAGCTGTGCCACGCTGCGCTGGCTGCTGGCTGAGAACACTGGGGCCGAGGCGCTGAGCAGCAGGGAGGTGGCATCAGTGCGCGGTGCAGCACCGGATGGAGGCGAGGTGCAGCTGCTCATCCGAGAGGCAAGGAATGGGTTAGCCCCACAGGGAAACTTCCCATGCCCCCATCCCACAGAGCTGGCTCCATCCCACAGCCCCTCACTTGTGCCAGGGAGCTGGGTGCTGTGTGGAGCCTGCTGGCTGCCCACGCTGTGGGGCTGGGACTTGTGTGCTGGGCTGGACAGGCTGCGTTGCTGATCCCCCTTCTCCCAGCCTGGGACTTCCCACTGGCTGTAGCTGCTTTCCTCCCTCTCTGGGTGGGTATGTGTCCCCCAGATGTTCTCATTTCCCTGCTGCCGCTATGTCCCTGTGCAGCAGGCTGGCCTTGTGAAGGCAAAGGCAGATGCCCCCTCCCCTCCCAGCATCCCTTTGCTGATCCACAGGATCCTCGTGGGCCCTTTCCCACTGCCTTTCCACTGGAGCAGTGTGGTTCCTGCTCCTGCCCAACTCTTGCCCAGCCCCACTGAGATGCAATAACCTCGGACATTCACTGTGCCCCAACCTGGCGTTGGGCTTGGCTGCAGGAAGGAATGGGCTTTCCCTGCTGCTTTGTCGGGCTGCGCTTTGCTGGCTCTGCAAAGTGAGAGAAGAATGTGGCTGGATTCGGGGTGTATATCTGATCTGCAGCTCGTCCCCCTTTAAATGCAAAAAATCCTCTTCTAAGCGCAAAGGAAAAATACTAAAATTGCTGCCGAGCTCTCCCGCCACAGCTAGCTGACCCCGTGCCGAGGGGCCCAGCCGCCTGTGCTGGCAGTGACCTGGCTCGGGTTGAGTCACGCTTCAGAGCACTAATATCGCCGATGTGATTAGTGATGGCGTTAATTCTCCTTGGGCTAAGCCTGACAAATTAAATCCGCTGGGGTGGCAGCTTGCATCTCATCAGGGAACGGGCATCCGCTCACCCCCAGCAGCACTGGGTGAGACCGGCAGCCGCTCTCCTGGCAGCGGTACCCACCTCTGCTGCCACTCCAGGCCGGGGTTAGGGGAACAGGTGAGAGCTCTCCTGGGCCTGATGGCCACCAGGGCTGGGCCATGGGCAAATGCCCCTCAGAGGGGCTGGGTGAGGGGTCAGAGGCACCTGCCTGGGCTGGCAGTGCCTCTGCTGCATTTGCCTGCACCAGGCTGGAGAGCAAATGGGTTGGAGGAGTAGGGGCAGGGGAGGAGGGCCTCCTGGGGAGCCCGGCGCCCACGGGGAGTTGTCCTGGGGCTGCCCTTGTCCCCATCGTGCGGGTGATGATTTCAGTGAGGATGTGTTTGCTGTCGCAGGTGGCCATGAACGACCTCAGTCCAGCGGGCCCCATCCAGGCCGTGGAGATCCTGATGGAGAGCCCGTCCCTGGCCGACATGTGCAGGATGCACCATGCCGTCATCCGGCGTATCCAGGTATGCTCGGCCGCTGCCGCAGGGCTCTGCCGCTGGCCCCAGCAGACATGGTCCTGGGGGACAGCAGGGATCCTAAGGAAGCCAGAACCCCGAGGCTAAAGCCTGGGGGTGCAGCCGGGCACTCTGGGAGGGTTTCTCTGGCACCACCGTGTGGCAGACAACCCTGCATGGCCTGGCCTCTGGCAGGGCTGGGGAGGGGGATCATCACAGACCCAAGTCCCAGCCTTGGCTCTGGGCATTTGGGCTGTGGAGCTGTGGGAAGTGCCCGCTGTCTGCCCCAGGAACACGCCCTGGTCAGTTTGGCAGCTAAATGGAGCAGGGCCCCTGCGGCGCGTGGGGGCTGGCAGCCTTCCCGGAGGTGCTTCGGCGCCGGCAAGCACAGTGCCAGGCCTGGGGAGAGCAGGCCAGTGCGGCTGCCAGGTGGAGACCTGCCCCCTGCCTGGAGTTGCAGTCGGGGCTCCCCGGGGCTGGGTGCTGCCACAGCCGGCTCTCCCAGCATCCTCCCCAGCAGAGCTCTCCGCTCCCCGCAGGCGCTGGTGCTGGAGCAGGCAGCACAGGGCTCGGGGCCCCCCGACCTCCGCATGCAGTACCTGCGCCAGATCCAGGCCAACCACGAGGTGAGCCGCAAGCCCACGCTAGGGGGCAACGGGTGCCCACCATGCCCTGGTCCCCTCCCCATGGGGTGCACGCCATTGGGACCCCCCGCTGCAGCCCCGAGCCGAGGCGCATCACTCAACCTCCATCTCCCTTGTGCAGATGCTGCTGAAGGAAGCGCAGACCCTGCGAGACCGGCTGCCCCTTGGCGAGGATGGAGCTGCGTTGGCAGAGAAACTCCTGCACATCTACAGGCAGCTACGCAACCCCAGCCTTGTTCTCCTGTGAGCAGGGGGCTGGCCAGCGTGTCCCGGGGGCCCCGAGCCCTGCTGGCCGGGGTGGGTGTCTGCCGGGCCAGCGGCGGGGAGAGACCCCCACCGGAGGAGGAGCGGGCCCGGGTGGGTGGGCTGGCGGCGAGGGCAGGGAGGCCGCGGCGATGGTCCGGGTGGGGGGTGTGTGTGTGTGCGTGTTTCGTGGTCGTGTTGTCGGCAGCACCGGAGGGTTGCGGGGCTCCGGCGGTGTCTCCCCAAGAGCCGCCCGGCGGTAGAGCAGGGGCTTCTGGGCTGGCCCGGCCCGGCCCTGCCGCCCCCCGCCCCAGCCTGGCCATGCCGGCGGGCAGCCCCCGGGGTTGTGCTGTCTTGTAGATCGTTCTAGCCGTGGTAGTTTAGTGCTCTCCCGGTGGCCACCACGCCGTGCCAGCTGTGGGCTGTGCCCCCGTGCCGCCTTGCCTTTCAGGATCAGGACAAACAGGGTGCTGTGCCAGGGTGCCCAGCGGGCACCCGCCCGGGGGAGCCCCATTTTTCTGCTGGGCAGGGGAGGGGGTTTTCCGCTCCCCCGTTGTTTCTATAAATGATCTTGTATTTCTGTGGTGGTGCAGCGTGTTTTGGCCCAGTCCTTCCCCGCACTGCTCCAGTGTCTGTAAATCTGTCGTCTGCCATGAAAACGATCGTGCCGCTCAGCGAGTGCCCGTCTCTTTTCCTTTCCATCTCCCAGCAGGGCCCTACCAGCTCCCTGGGGGGCTGCCAGTGCCACCCCCACAGCCCACTGCCAGGCTGCAGCTCCCTCCTGCTCCCCCAGCCTGGCAGAGGGTCCATGAGCATCCCAGCCCCTCCAAGCTCTGGCTCCCTGCACAGCCCCTCAGGATCCTGCCCACAGCAGGTTTGCTTTGCCGAGCCCCAATCCCCAGCTGCCTGAGTGGCACCCCCAGCCCCTGCATCCTAGAGCTGTGGTGGAGCCGGGATGCCCAGGGAGGATCAGCCCTTTCCTGGGTGTGGGGGCTTCCACAGGGCAGCCCTTGGGTTACAGGCCCCAGGCTGGGCAGGGGGAGGGGGATGTGGGGGGATCCTGGCACTTCACCTGAGCACCCCTCGGGTGCTGTGAGAGGCGAAGGAAGACGAGGCGCTGCCCCTGTGTGATCCAAACTGACTTTAATGCCAAGAGTCGCAGGGGGTTGGGGGACAGCTGCCGTGGATGGTGCCACCTCCGGCTCCACCACCATCCTCTGCCTGTGGGGAGCTGGTGCCCCTGGCCAGCCCGGGAGTGGGGCGGGCTGGGGGACACCACAGTGGAGGGCTGGTGCCAGGTGGGTCAGTACTCCCAGAGCGTGGCTCGCAGCACGGACTCGCTGTCGGCACGCAGGGTGCCAGCCGGGTCCCCGCGTAGGTACCGGCCATTCTTCCCTTTGATGGCGACGCGTCCCCGCTCCCGGAACTCGAAGAAAAAATCCTCAGAGAGCTCCCCATCGCTGCATACTGACCCACTGCTCGCCACGTACCAGAACTTGCCCCCCTGGCCTGCAGAGAGTCCCCAGGGGCCATCAGCAGGGTCTGGCTGGACCACTGGCAGCCCTCCAGCCCTGGTAGCTCCCCACTCATCACCCACCTCGGATCTGGTAGGCGCCGTCGCTGAAGCTGATGTGGAAGACATCGTAGACAGAGCGGTTGGAGTCGAGCAGGTTCGAGCCACGGTGGTAGCAGACGAAGCCATGCTCACCCCGCAGCACCAGCATCGGGCGGTTGATCAGCTTCAGGGTGAATTCCTCATCCTCCCCTGCGTGGGAGCCTGGCCCTGAGCACCCTGGGGTGGGGGGCAAGGCCGGGATCCCCCCACTCACCCCTGGCACTTACCCACGGCATCGCTAACAGCTGCCAGCTGCCCATTCCTCTTAGTGCAGACGTACCGGCCGTTGCTGGCACGCAGGGCCACCCGCCGCCCGCGCCACTCGATGTCGAACATGGTGTTGGCAGCGCTGGCGGCAGAGGATGAGTGTGAGCCGGGGCAGCCTACCCCCCACCCCAGGCCCCCTTCCCTGGCCCCCCCCCGAGCCCCACGGCATGGCCGCACTCACACTTCAGTGGCCACGGCCTGGATGCCCCCGTGGGCCACAAGGGTCCAGTAGCTGCCGGTGTTGGTGTGCAGGCTGCATTTGTTGGTGTCGCGGTCGATCTGGAGCTGGAAGGTCTCATGGTTTAGCTCCTCGTCCTGGTTTGCCGAGACGTTGACGCCTGCAGGCGGGAGCAGCCGTCGGCTCTGGCCACGTGTGCTGAGGAGCCGCGGCTGCGCTCTCCCTCCCCCGGTCCCTCCCCAGCAGTGGTAAATCCTCCTGCGAACAATCACGCTAATTGGGCTGGTTAATCTGATTGCCACTGCATCCATCTGGTTAGCGCTGCGGCGCACAAACCCCCTATTTATAGCCTGCCCACCACCGTCACCTGGCCCTAAGCCGCTTGGCACAGGGGCAGGTGGGTTCCTGGTGTCCGCGGGGACGCTGGGGCAGCCGGGGGCACGGCACAGCCACCGCTTCCCAGATGAGCAGGGCCCCGCGGGGACCCCCGTGGGCTCTGCAGGCTGTGCTCCCATCCCACAGACCATGCCCAGCTCCCTGCTGTGGGGTCTGGCTGTGGGCATGGCTCTGCCCAGCCCCTCCTGCCTGCCCTGGGCTGCCAGGCTGAGCCCCACGCCAGGGGAGCATGCACACAGAGCTGTGTGTGTAAATGCACACGCGTACCCCCACGGCTGCACGGAGCCCTGCACACGCATGACACTGCAAAGACCCCCACGCGTGCCCATGGTGCTGAGCTTTACATGTATGTGCATGCGTGCAGCACTGCAGAGCCGTGCACATGCAAACACACTGTGCTGGAAGAGCCCTGTGCACGTTGTCCGTGCACAAACATATGTGAGCTCAACACACAAATGCATGCACCTACAGGTACTGTATAGAGCCCTGCTCACGCACAACCCTGTGCACACCCACAGAGCCCTGCACATGCACCCGTGCACACCCACGGAGCCCTGCACATGCACCCGCCTGTGCACACCCACGGAACCCTGCACGTGCACCGGCCTGTGCACACGCACAGAGCCCTGCACATGCACACACACGCACCCCTAGGCACACCCACAGAGCCCCGCATGCACACACACCCCTGTGCACACCCATGGAGCCCTGCATGCATGCACACGCACACACGCACGCATGCACACACACACCCACGGAGCCCCGCACAGCCCCACTGCTGCTCCCGCCCTGGCCCCACTGGCCACAGTGTTGCTGTTACTGTAGGGTCTCCTCCCGTGGTGGGGGTCCCAGGGGTGCTCCTGTGGAACCCTTCACGGCTGTGGGTGCTTTCAGCTGAACCAGTCCCCCGGGATCCCCTTGGGGCAGCCAGGGCTCCCGAGGCGGGCAGGGAGCAGGCAGCGGGGTGCAGGCAGCCCTTACCCTGCCGTATGGAGACATATCTGCCGTTGGCCGCAGTGAAGACCACCTGGGGGTGGCTCTCCTCCAGGTCGAAGAGTTCGTCTTTGCCCGGCTTGGAGCTGCGGCCGGACTTGAGGGTGCCGGTGGGCCCTGTGGGTGCCAGGTATTTGCCATCGCAGTCTTTGAAAGCCAACTTGCCCGCCTTGAACTCAAGGGTGTAGCCAGTGCCAGCGCCGGGCTCGGACACCAGCGTGCCATCGCAGCGCAGGTATCGCTCGTCGGCGGTGCGCAGGCTGTACTTCTTGTCCTGGAAGCAGAGGGTGATGAGGGCGTCCACCCCCCACGGGAGGTTGCTGTCGGTGGCGATTTCATCCTCGTGGGCGCTGAGATGGGCGTAGCGGCGGCGGCTGACACTCAGCAGGTTGGCCTGGGGGTGCATGGCCAAGTGCACGGTCCAGAGCTCGCCCTCCGTCACGCTGGGGGCAAAGCAGGAGAGCCGATCCTCCCGACCCCCGAAGAAACGCCGGTGCGGGGCCGACTGCAGCGCCCAGCGCCCGTCCGACTGGGTGATGATGCTGAAGCGTTCATCCCGGCCCGGCTGTTCAGCCTCGCACCGCACCTTCCCGTCCTTGTCGGCACCCAGGTACCGGCCCAGGTGACTCTTGAGGAAGACGACGGAGCTGTCGGCTTCATCCTGCTCCAGCGTCCAGATCTGCTTGCGCTTCAGGCTGGGCGCCGAGGCGTTCACCTTGTAGCCAAAACTCTCCGCTGTCAAGTACCGGCTCTCGCAGTTGATCAGCCCAAACTGGATCTTCAGGACCTGGTGGATCCCATTCGTTGGCATCTTCTGCTGGCGTGGGGTGGCCCCCGGGGGGCCGGCAGGGGCTCCCCGGCCCTGCCGAGCCCAGGCGTCACGGCGGGGCCGGCCGGCTGTGCCCACGGGGACGTCTGCACTGCCCCGGCGCCGCTGCCGCACTGGCCCCACAGGGTGGCTCGGCACGGCTCGGCACAGCGGGGGGGTGCCAGGGGTGGGCCGGGGGCCACAGCCCGTTTAATTAGCCACAGGTAGGATTACAAAGTCTGGCCAGATTGCAGCAGGCACCAGAGTAGCCGTAACCTACAGCAGGGCTTTCTCTGAGACCCCGGGCGAGGAGGGACCGCAGCAGCCCCCGGACGGCTCCTTGGGTTGCACAGCTGCGCTGTCGCCCTCCGCCACCACGGCCCCGGCTCTTGCCCGTCCCGCTGCGGAGCCACGGGTGGAAAACTTGGGTGGGAACCTGATCCAGGCACGGGCCGGTGTATCCGTTCCCAGCAGGCTAAGGTTACCGGCCCCTCTGATTCAGCAGCAGGTCACCTCCAGCGGCGCCACCTCCCAGCCAGCCCCTAAGCGCCTTACCAATTAGCCAGGCATTTTGATTAGTTTAAACCTTTTATCCTACTTTGGGGCCCCTGGCCTCCATCTGTCCTGTGGCCCCAAATCCCTCCTGCAGCTGTGGATCGGGGTCATGGCTGCCCACCCACCCACCCCGGCCCAGTGGGGCAATGGCTGGGATCCCCCAGCACCTGGGGTGAGGGGGCCTCAGTTCCACAGGGCTGAGACCGCCTAAAGCTCATGACAGCAGTATGTCTGCGCTGCCTTGGGAGGGGACAAGAGGGGACATGGGTGCAGAGGACCCCTGGTTGGGGCAAGGACAGCCACAGGGATGCCTGGCCTCAGCCGCGCTCCACCACAGGGACCTGGGGACGGGCAGGGACGGGCTCTGTCCGTGCTGGCACAAGGCCCTGCCACTGCCTGCGCCCCAAAGCCCTCGGACACCCAGTGCCAGCTCTGCACCGGTGACCAGCCATGCACCGGTGATGCTGCTGTGCCGCAGCGAAGCCCCGGCCGTGATGGCTCCTGCTGCCGCCTTGCCCCCAGCCCCGCAGCTCCGGTGTCAGCGCAGCACCCAGTTATTGTTCCCGAAAATAGGTCCTGGGGATTGGTTGCCTCATGACTTTTTCATGGCCGGGCTCTCTCTTACCGCGCCAGGGGGGTGCTGCGGCCCCCCAGCCACAGCGATACCCGAGCCGTGGCACGGTGTAACTGACCCCTGCGGAAACGGATACAGGTCAGCTTTCAGGCTGGGGAGGGGGGCGGATAAGTGGGTCAGGGTCCAGCAGGGACTGGGGGGGTCCAGGGAGCTGGGGTGGGCTGAGGGGGATGTGGGCTCCCCGGGGCCTGGCAGGACACCAGTGCCGACTCCTGGCTGGTGCACACCGGCACCTGCCTGGCAGGGGAGCTGGGAGCTGTATTTATACAAGCCGGCCCCGCCGTGTCCCCCCGGCAGGGGTCAGGTTCCCATCGGGGGGGGGCCCGCCTGGGCCCTGCCCACAGCCACAGCCTGTCCCTGCGTCCCCCAGGCTTAGGGACAGCCAGACCCCTCTCCGCTCTGCCTCCCAGCCCCACTCCCCGATGGGGTAGCTTCTGAGACCCGACATGCTTGTGACAGCCCCCTCCTGCCTGGGTATCACGGGGGGCCGGGGTGGGTGACCCCACCCTGGTTTCCATCCAACACCCTTCCTGGGAGGGATGTGGGGTGCTGGGCTGGCCGGCCGGGGGAGCCCCCCAGCCTCGAGCCAGGAGGGTCCCAGCCCTGGTGGGGGACTGGGGGGTGGAGGGGGGGCTGAGCCGTACCCTGACATCCCAGGGGGTTGGAAGGGGGGGTTGGGGTGGGGAATGGGGGGGGGGGTCGAGATGGAGCTGGGTTCAGGGCCAGGGTTGGGGATGGGGAGGGGGTCGGGAGGGGTATCGGGGTGGTGGGTGGCGGTGCCCGGCCGTATCCCCTGGGGACCCCACCCCATCAACCCAACCCGCGCCAACACCCGGCCGTCACCATGGCGACGGGAGGGGACGATGACTCTGTGTGTGTGTCACCATGGCGACGGGAGGGGACGATGACTGTGTGTCACCAGGGCGACAGAGGCTGCGCACAGGCGGCGGGGGGGGGGGACGGGACGGGAACACACGACACACCCGCATCACCGCGGCGACGGGCAGCGGGGAGGGGCGGGGCTCCTTCCTCCTCCTCCTTCTCCTCCTCCTCCTCCCGTCCCGGGCGAAGGTCCCCGCGGCGACGCGGGGCGGTGTCGGGGCCGGGCATCCCGCTGCCACCGGCCCGATCGCTCCTAATACGGCCGGGACGCGCTGCCTGTGCCCGCCCCGGCCCTGCCGGCCCTGCCTGCCCTGCCTGCCCTGCCCGGCCCTGCCTGCCCTGCCCGCCCTTACTCACCGGGGCTGCCTTCTTTGGGCAGGAGGAAGGAGCGGGGCAGGGACCCGGCACCGCCCCGGGCCCCCCCCCCATCCGTCAGCGCAGCATCACGTTTGTCCCCCCAGTGTTTCCTGCCCGGGACCCCCCCACAGTGTCTGCATCCCCCACCAGGGTTTCCTGAATCACCGGCAAGCAGGGAGCTCTGATGCTGTATGCCCGAGTGGGGGGTCCTGCTGGTCCCCGCATCCCTGGATGGGGAGTGCGGGATGTGGTTGTCACCTGCGCAGCCCCCCCTAGAGCCAGACTCCCAGCCCGAGGTGCTGGTGCCCACCTGGCCACCAGCCTGAGCCCCCCGCGGCCTGTAGGGACGCTGAGCCAGGCCGGCCTCTCGGCGCTGGCACGGGGACGCGAGACCCCACTCAGGCTGTGCCAGGACCCATGCGGGACTCCCCATCCCTCTGCCACCCACCCGGCACCACGCCATCCTGCACCCTGGCACCCCCGGCCTGCTGCCACCCCTCCGTGACGCCCGCCCAGGCTCAGCTGCAGGCAGCACCGGGCCCTGCCAGGGAAGGCCTGAGCGTGTGGCGTTTCGTCCCCAAGCGGTGCTGGGAATCCCTCGGAAGACGGCGAGTTTCCGCTGCCGGCTGCTCCTGGCACAGATGCGGGTGATGGCGAGGCCGGCAGCTGCCACCTCCATGCGCCCGACCGGCACGGAGGGGCTGGGGGCACGGGAGCTGCGCTGGGCAGCCAGTGTGTGGGCTGCCGGCATGGCATGAAGGTATGCGGCATAGCATGTGGCTACCTGACATGGCACCTGGCTATCTGGCACTGTGCGGGGGTCTCCAGCATGGCACACAGGTATCCAACAGGGCGTGCTGGTGTGATCCCTGCCCATGGCACCCAGCAGCGTTTTGGGGTGCACACCCTGTGGCACCCCCTGATGAAGCAGGGGGACATGGGCACAAGGAAGGCCCCAGGCTGGCAGGTGCTGCTGGAGCAGGGGTGCCAGTGGGGCTGGTGGGGGTCTCCCTGGGGAGATGCTCTGGGTGGGGCCGTGCAGCAGGTGGTGCCCACAGGGGACACTGTCCGCGGGGTGCACAGCACTGTCTGTGGCGTGTCAGCACCATTAGTGGGGTGTGTGGCAGCACTGAAGCTCAGGCAGAGCATTTCGGGGTGTCTGGTGCTCGTTGTGTGGTGCTGCAGGTGGGCTGGTGCTGCTGGGGTGCTGCCTGCGGGGTGCTGTCTGCAGGGCGCAGGGTGCTGCCTGTGGGGTGCTGCCTGCAGGGCGCGGGGTGCTGCCTGCGGGGTGCGGGGTGCTGCCTGCGGGGTGCGGGGTGCTGCCTGCAGGTTGCACAGCGCTGCACCGGAGGCACGGCCTGCCTATAGGTGCTGGCAGGAGCACAGATGGTCAGGGGGTGCTTATGCGCCATGGGTTGCACACGCCGGTGCGCGGCGCGTAACCCATAGGATATGTGAGGTTACCTATGGGGGTGCGATGGGGGCGCAGCGCTGCTGGGGGTGTGGGGGGGATCCCGGGGAGGCAGCGCTGGTGTAGTTTGGGGTGCAGCCAGGGGCAAGCCGGGGTGCTCAGCACTGCCCAAGGGCTGGGAGGTGCTGCCAGTGGGGCAGTGGGTGCCAGGTGTGCTTGGCCCAGTGGGGTGACCGGTGCTGCGAGGGGGGTGCCAGGTGCTGGGGATTTCGGTGCTGGGAGTGGGGGTGCAGCAGGTGGGGGTGCCCAGTGTAGCAGGTGGGGGTACCGGGGTACCGTGGGTGGGGTGCACGCACGGTCAAGTGGGGTGCACCTGGAGTGGGTGAGGTGAACGTGCTGCCCGAGGGGTGCACGTGCTGCCCGAGGCTGTGCACGTGCTGCCCGAGGGGTGCCCGGTGCTGCCCCGGGCGGGGGGGGGGGGCGGGGGGGGCACGGTGCTACCTTTGGGGTGCGGGGCCGGGCCCGGCGAGGCCCCGGCGCTACCAGGGGGAAAGCGGAGGGTGCCCGGGGGTGCCGGCGGTGCTACCGGGGGTCCCCACAGGGGGGTCCCCACCGGGGGGGGGTCCCCATCGGGGCCTGGGGTCGCCGCCGCCCCCCCCCCCCACCTCGCCCCATGCAGGTTCCGGGGTGCCGCGGGGCGGGGGCAGCCCGGCAGCCACCCCACGTGGCCGGGTGAGCGCCAACCAATGAGAACGCTTGTTTCTGAAAGATCTCCATATATGGCGATGTTCTCGGCCGGGTGGGTGGGGTCCTCGCCCCCTGGGTATAAAAGCGCGGGGCTGGGAGACGGACGGTCTCACTCAGCCGGCGGCAGCAAAGCAGGCGGCACCGTCTCCCTCAGCGCCGACAGCAGCTTCCCCCGCACAGGTACCGGCACCGCCGCACCGGCGGCCGCGGGGCGTGGCCCCCACCGCCCCCTTCTCCCACGGCCCCGGGGGGGTAGCGGGTTTGGTCCTGGCCGGGGTGGGCTGTGGCGGTGTCCCCTTGTGTGCATGTGTGGTGGGTCCCGTTCTCCCCACCCCCCCACCCCCCCCCCGGCTGTGTAGAATGGTCTCGCCCTCTTGAACGGGCTGCTTGGGGGGGGGGGGGGAAGCGCGGCGCTATTGGTGGCGGCGGCGGGTGACGTCAGGGCGCGGGAGATTCAAACGGCGAGAGGCGGGAAAGGGTGGGGTGCTGGTGTCTGTCCCGGGCGGGGGGGATGAACACATGCACACGGGGCACCCCGGGGCGGGTGCGCTGACCGGGCCGCCCCTCCACCGCAGAGCCTCCGCCATGGAAGAGGAAATCGCCGCCCTCGTCATCGACAACGGCTCCGGCATGTGCAAGGCCGGTTTCGCCGGGGACGACGCCCCCCGCGCCGTCTTCCCCTCCATCGTAGGGCGCCCCCGGCACCAGGTAGGCGGGAGGAAGAGGAGGGAGGGGAGGGGAGGGCGGGCCGGGGCGGTGCTGCCGCCGAGCCGGCGCTGACTCACCCTTGGCTTCCCAGGGCGTCATGGTGGGCATGGGGCAGAAGGACAGCTACGTGGGGGATGAGGCCCAGAGCAAGAGGGGGATCCTCACCCTGAAGTACCCCATCGAGCACGGTATCGTCACCAACTGGGATGACATGGAGAAAATCTGGCACCACACCTTCTACAACGAGCTGCGCGTGGCTCCCGAGGAGCACCCTGTGCTGCTCACAGAGGCTCCCCTGAACCCCAAGGCCAACAGAGAGAAGATGACGCAGGTATCATCACTCGGGTGGCCGCCCCTTACCTTCATCTTATTCACAAACCTCCTTCGGTCATGGCATCTTAAACCTGAGTTTGTCTTTTCTTTCTCCCGACATTTTCAGGGTTCTGTACTCCTGGCATTTCTTCCCTGACGCCTCAGGTTTCTTTCATTTGTGTTTCTGCCTGCGTTCTTTGCTTTTTCCTTCACACACTTTTATTTTTTTGCATGCTAGCATGTGTGTTCTAATGTGGGTGCGAGTGACCTAGTTAATTACTTGGTACTAATCGATTTTTTTTTTCCTCCTTTTAGATCATGTTTGAGACCTTCAACACCCCGGCCATGTACGTGGCTATCCAGGCTGTGCTGTCCCTGTATGCCTCTGGTCGTACCACTGGTATTGTTATGGACTCTGGGGATGGTGTCACCCACACTGTGCCCATCTACGAGGGTTATGCTCTGCCCCACGCCATCCTGCGTCTGGACTTGGCTGGCCGTGACCTGACAGACTACCTCATGAAGATCCTGACAGAAAGAGGCTACAGCTTCACCACCACAGCTGAAAGGGAAATTGTCCGTGACATAAAGGAAAAGCTCTGCTACGTCGCCCTGGACTTCGAGCAGGAAATGGCCACTGCTGCTTCTTCCTCCTCCCTGGAGAAGAGCTATGAGCTGCCTGATGGCCAGGTGATCACCATCGGCAATGAGAGGTTCAGGTGTCCAGAAGCCCTCTTCCAGCCTTCCTTCCTGGGTAGGTGCAGGCCAGGACCTGGGTCACCTCTGTGGTATGGGGTTGGTGTGAGCAGAATGTGGTGCTGCCATGGGTGCCAACGGGCCGGCAACTCTTTTTCTTCCTTTCTCCCCAGGCATGGAGTCCTGCGGCATTCACGAGACCACTTTCAACTCCATCATGAAGTGTGATGTGGACATCAGGAAGGATCTGTATGCCAACACAGTGCTGTCTGGAGGCACCACCATGTACCCCGGCATTGCTGACAGGATGCAGAAGGAGATCACAGCCCTGGCGCCCAGCACGATGAAGATCAAGGTAAGAAATGCTCCCTCATCCTGCAGCCAATGCAGTTGTAGCTGCCAGCCCTTGCCAGGGGGAGGCCGGGCTGCTCTGACACTGCTGCTCTCTTCTCGCAGATCATTGCCCCGCCCGAGCGCAAATACTCTGTCTGGATCGGTGGCTCTATCCTGGCCTCGCTCTCCACCTTCCAGCAGATGTGGATCAGCAAGCAGGAGTACGATGAGTCCGGCCCATCCATCGTCCACCGTAAATGCTTCTAAATGGACTGCTGGCAGGTGCGCCGCGCCTGCTGCATGAGTTGTCTCACTAGTATATGTTTGCCCAGGCAAATTTATACACCTCATGCTAGCCTCATAAAACTGGAATAAGCCTTCTTTCAAAAGAAACTTGCCCTTGGAAAGTCTCTACCTGATGTTTAGACAAAATGTCAGCACTGGATGGTCGAGCTGTCACTTGATCTGACCTTGTTACTCGAGTGACCGTTCCCTCGCTGTACGCCTGAGCAAAATACCCTGTACCAAGCGGCTCCTGGCTGCGGGGCCGGCATGGCACCTCGCTGCGGAGCAGAGCCCGCCTGGCTGGGCTGCCTGCGGCTCCTGACACTGACAGCGGCCCGTCTCCCCGCGCCCCGGGCTGGGACCGGTGTGTACAGGGTATTTGGGGTCAGATGTCCCGTACATCCAGTGTGGAGTATTCCAGATTTCCTGTAGAGGCTGGTAGGAGTCCATCGAGAATTCACTTCTGTTGTTGCTGTTCTAGCAAGGTTGGGAAAACATATCGCATCCGAGCCTTACGAACCAGTCTTCATTTTCCTCCCCACCCGTATCCCAGTTGACATCACGGGGCTGAAGTTACTCAACTTGAGTTGCTGAAACTTTGCATTTACACCTGTAAATTTACGCATCGTTTAATTTATGTAAAGATTTTTGTACGTTGCCTTAATGTTTTCACATGATGGTAGGAAACCAAAATTTGTAAGTCATCCTATAAAGTTGAGAAATTGTAATGCCCAACAACACATCATTGTGTAAGGAAAATAAAAAAAGCGCTGCAGTAAACTCCAGTTGGAGCTCTGTGTGCTGGGGGGGATGTACACCCTGCTCCTCTCCCTGGGGGAGCTGTGGTGGTGCTTTGGGGTTGAAAACAGCAGTTCAGGTGTGGAAGAAACTGCACTGGGTGGGGGGTGGGAGGCTCCAGGCCTGACATTTTTGTCAAAAACTGGGCATTGCCAGTGCTCTCAATTTAAATTCTTTAGAATTTAAGTAGCCTCTGGTCAGGTAGCGATTTGTCAGCTCTGCTCTGCTCATCACTGTTCCTGCTGTCCTACGTTGCTCCCAGGGGACATGTGCTGTAGCCTTCCATGGCCCATCGGCCGTAGGGTGCAGCTGGGCCTGGGTGGCTGTGTCCCGGTGCTGGTTCTGTGCCCACGGCTGGCCTCTGCTTCTCCCCCCTTCCCCAGCCCCTGCAGCCCTGGCACAGGGGGCTCCAGCCAGGCCTGCGCTCTTCCTCCCATCCTGTTCACCGGCACAGACCCAAGTGCGCGGTGTCCATGGTGGCAGGTGCGGTTTGCTCCAGGGACAAAGCCGTGGGGACACTTGGGGTGGACACAGGCCTGTGTGGACCCACAGCTGCGTCCCCAGGGGAGCGGGTGACAGCGGGCATGACGGGTGACCGCCACTGCCGAGGGGGACGGTGTCACTCCGTCACCGGGGCAAGGGGTGTGCAGCCAGCTCGGGCGTCACTGTGCCGCAAGGCCGCTGGCTGCGGGTGCTGCGCCGCGTCTGTGGTGCCGTGCCGTGCCAGCCTCCCGGCGTGTCCCATGGTGCCACGGCTGTCCCCAAAGCGTCCCCAGTTGTCCTTGTCTGCACCCAGGCCTTCGGAGCCCTTTGGCACCAGGACCCCCGCGTAGGCCTCGGCTGAGCCGCAGCCCCCTGGCACCGCAGGGCTGCGGTGTGGGGGTCACTGTCGTCTCTCTGCTGATCTGGGGGTGCGGGGGAAGGCGGGGTGCCGGTGTGCACCCCTCGGGGGGGCAGGTGGGACACGGCTGGGCCTGGTGCTGTGATGACGCAGCCTGGGCCGGGATCAGGCCCAGCGCGGGAGGTGGGTCCCTGGGGTCCCCCCCCGCCCAGTGCAGGATGAGTCTCCCGGGGCCACCCAATCTGCGGCACCAACTGGCCAGCGCAGCCCCTGCCAGCACCCCACCCAGCTGTCTGCCCGTCTGTCTGTCCATCCGTCCGGCTCTCCCTGCACCCATCTGTCTGCCCATGCCTCCCTGCACCTGTCTGCCTGTCCATCTGTCTGTCCCGCCCTGCAGACGGCTGTCCAGCCATCCTTCCAGCCCTGCACCAATCTGTCCATCCCTCCCTACATCCGTCCGTCAGTCCATCCTTCCCCGCATCTGCCCATCTGTCCGTCCGTCCATCCCTCCAGGCGCCCCCCTGCCTGTCCCTCCATTTGCCCACCCGTCTGCCCACCATCCGTCCGTCCATCCTGCCGTCCTTCTGTCCGGCTGTCCATCCACACGCCCCCCCCGCCCCATCCCCGTAGGTCGGTCGCGCCCTGGCCGGGGGCGGCCGCCAGGGGGCAGCACCGCCCCGCCGCTCCGCCGCACGACGCGAGTTTGCGCGGCCTCAGCTCCGCGGGGCCCGGGCCGGGCAGGGCTCTGGGGAAACGGGGGGTCCGTGGGGGGCCCTGGGGGACACTGGCAGGGACCGGGGGCGGGTCCGTGGGAGGCGTGCCAGAGCTCCCCGGGCCCGGGGCGGGGCAGGAAGGACCCCACTCGGGCCCCCCCCGCCCCCGTTACACCGCCCCCCCGGGTCCCTGCAGCCCCCCCCCGCTCCCTTACACTCCAGCACCGCCGCACCCCTGTACCTACCCCCGCCCCGCCCCCCGCAGCTGCCGGCGGGAGGGAAAGGGTTAACGGCAGCCGGGTGGTGAGAACAAAAGGGCTCCCCGCCAGCCAATGGGTGCCGGGCTCCGCATCCCGACAGCCTCTGGTTGGCTGCGGCGCGACCAATGGCGTTGCGATCCCTGCCTGCCCGTCAGTCCCCACGTGGGGTGGGAGCGCTCTGCCCTTCCCCCCCCCGCGCTGTTGGGGAAGGGCCGGAGCTTCCTCCTGCCTGTGCCCTGCCCGCACCCCCTGCCCGCACCCCCTGCCCCGCCCGCACCCCCTGCCCGCACCCCCTGCCCGCACCCCCTGCCCGCACCCCGCCCGTACCCCTGCCCCGCCCGCACCCCCTGCCCGCACCCCCTGCCCCGCCCGCACCCCCTGCCCGCACCCCCTGCCCGCACCCCGCCCGTACCCCTGCCCCGCCCGCACCCCCTGCCCGCACCCGCCCGTACCCCTGCCCCGCCCGCACCCCCTGCCCGTACCTCTGCCCGCATCTCCTGCCCGCACCCCCGCCCGCACCCCTGCCCGCACCCCCTGCCCGTACCCCTGCCCTGCCCTGCCCGCACCCGCTGCCCGTGCCCCGCCCGTACCCCTGCCCGCATCTCCTGC
Organism: Phalacrocorax carbo; assembly: GCF_963921805.1. Lineage (NCBI taxonomy): Eukaryota > Metazoa > Chordata > Aves > Suliformes > Phalacrocoracidae > Phalacrocorax > Phalacrocorax carbo. Next base: position 8,526,045 of record NC_087528.1, read on the forward strand.
CCGTACCCCCGCCCGCACCCCTGCCTGCATCCCTGCCTCCATCCTCCTGCCCGTACCCCTGCCCGTACTCCTGCCTGCATCCCCGCCTACATCCTCCTGCCCGCACCCCTGCCTGCATTCCCGCCTCCATCCTCCTGCCCGCACCCCTGCCTGCACCCCTGCCTGCATTCCCGCCTCCATCCTCCTGCCCGTACCCCTGCCCATACTCCTGCCTGCACCCCCCTGCCGGTACCCCTGCCTGCACCTGTCCGCACCCCCGGCCACCTGCATCCCCCCTGCCGGCAGCGTCCTGCTTGCAGCTTCCTCCTCCCTGCAGCCCCGTGTCCTGCCTGCATCCCTCCTGCAGCATCCTCCCTGCCCCCCCCAGCCTCCCTTCCCCCGTCGGCAGGTTCCTCCTGCCTGCATCCTGCCTGCATCCACCTTCCACCCTCCTGCAGCCTCCCTCCCCTCTCCAGCAGCCCCTTCCCCCTCCTCCTTCCCCCTCCCCCCTCATGCAGCCCTCCACCTTTCACTCCCCCCAGATCTGGGTCCCCCCAGCCCTGCCCACGCCCCCTGCGAGGCGCAGCCCCTGCCCACGCCAGCAGGACGAGGTGCCACCGGGACAGGGTGGCAGCAGAACGCGGCACCCAGGGGTCTCACCCTCACCCCGTTGCCCTACGGCCCCAACACCCTGCCCTGTCCTGCACGCTCTGAGCTGGGGAGGCCTCTGGGGGTGCCCATAACGGGGTGCAGGATCCCTCTGGGGGTGCCCATAACTGGGGGTGCAGCTGGGGGTGGCCACATCAGGAGGGAAACTGAGGCAGAGCAGAGCCGGCGCCAGCAACGGTTCATATATTTATTCATAAGCCAAGTTATCAATAAAAAAAGTTCCATACTAAAAGGCCTTTACATAGAGTTTGCTGTTCATAAAACCTTTGTGTTTTTAATCCTTTTTTTCCTTTTTTTCCTTTTTTTTTATTGTTGGTTTTTAAATTTTTTTTGGTCTTTTTTGTCTTGTTTTGTGTATTTTTTAGTGTTTACACTGGAAAAGCCCCCGCCGCCGCGCGGCCTGTACACATTTACAGCGCGGGGCAGCGGCGGTAGCGGCGGGCAGGGCTCGGCGGGACGGGCCAGCGTCCGCCAGCACCGCGGCCGCCCCGCTATTGCACTGGGGCCAAGCTGTGGCAATGGGACCCCCGGGTTGGGGGGGCGGGGGGGGGGGAGCTGGGAGAGCCACCCCGCCAGCCCACCCCTGCCCGCCTCCGTGCCCAAGCCATGCTGGGGGGCCAAGCCCCCCGCCCTGCCGCCGCGTCCCCCCTATATACAGAGCTCCCCCGCTGTCCTCGTCCCAGCCAGGCTGGGGGAAACAGTGCACTGAAACGGAAACGCGACCCCCCCCCCCCCCCCACCCCACCCTGCCCCATATTATTATTCTTTTTTTTTTTTGTTCTTTTTTTTTTGTTTTGTTGCTTTTTTTTCGTTGGTTTGTCTGTTTTCCATAAAACTTCCCGGAAGAAATACAATATTTACACGCAAAATAAATAGAACAACACACCTGATTTCTGCTTCACCTGCTGGCAAACAGTCAGAGGTACTAGGGAAAGTATGGCTTGTAGGGGAGCCCCCCCCCCGCGCCCCCCGCAACGACGACGATGATGCCCCCACGCCCATCCCAGCCACCCCAGGCTTTGCATAATTGCCGGGAAGGAGCCCCGCGGCAGAGGGGGTGCACGGGAAGGGGGGGCTGCCCGTCCCCATCCCCCTCCCGGCGCCCGGGGTGGGCACGGGGGGTCAGCAGAGGATGGGCACCCCGTCAGCGGTCACCAGCCGGCCCGTGGTGGGGTCGTAGGTGCCCGCCAGGTAATAGAGGTCCTGCCGGTCCTGGTACTTCTTGCTGCGGGTCATCTGCTCGTAGTGCTCCCGTCCCACCACCTGGCACTTGTGGGAGATGGTCTGCACATCGTTCTCGTCCTCATGGCACGACTGGTACAGGGCGTTCTGCAGTGGGGACAAGATGGCATCACTGGCTGGCCCGCCCTCACTGGCGTGGCACCCCCCTCCCTGGCTCGCCCCTCACCTTGCCGTCGCTCTGCCGCTTGCCCAGCTTGGTCTCCTCAGGGTGGTAGAACCACTTGACCTTGACCACCATGTTGCTGCCCCAGGACTCCCACATGCTCTCGATGCGCCCGATGTAGGGCAGGTTGGGCCGCCCGGCCGAGAGGAAGACGGCGCAGTCCCCGATGCGCAGCGTCTCCTTGCCTCGCACGATGGCCTTGTAGAACAGCTTCCGCGCCTTGCCCTTCATGCCCCGCCGCTGCAAGGGAGAGCAGGGGGTCAGGGATGGCGCACAGACCCCCTGACCCCGCCCCGCCAGACCCCAGGCACCCGGGGAAAGCAGGCCAAGATGCTCCCACAGCACCCATCCAGCCCTGTGCACCCACAGGCATCCTGCCCCGTGCACCCAAGTGCTACGGCCGGTGTAACTGGCACCCTGTGCTGTGTGCCCAGGCACCACGCCCAGCAAACCCATGCTGACATCCCCTGCATGCAGGTGCCCGGCCCTGTATCTCCAAGCACTCTGCTGTACCCATGCACCCATGTACCCTGTGAACACAGGCACCCTGCCAGGCACCCATGCTCTCCACCCCATGCACCCTGCACCCTGCCATAGAATCATGGAATCATTGAGGTTGGAAAAGACCTCTAGGATCATCAAGGCCAACTGCCAACCCAACACCCCCTAAACCATGCCCTGAAGTGCCACATCTACGTGTTTTCTGAACACCCCCAGGGACGGTGACTCCCCCACCTCTCTGGGCAGCCTGTGCCAGGGCCTGACCGCTCTTGCAGTAAAGACATTTCTCCTAATACCCAGTCTAAGCCTCCCCTGCACAACGCGAGGCTGTTTCCTCTCATCACTAGTGACTTGGGAGAAGAGAGCAGCCCCCACCTCACTTCAGCCCCTCTCAGGTAGTTGTAGGGGGCGATAAGGTCTCCCCGCAGCCTCCTCTTTTCCAGGCTAAACACCCCCAGCTCCCTCAGCTGCTCCTCCATCAGACTTGTGCTCCAGACCCTTCCCCAGCTTCATTGTCCATCTCTGGACACGCTCCAGCAGCCACGCACCCCTACAGCTGCACCCATGCCCCCTGCCCTGTCTCCCCAGACACCTTGCTGTGTACCCACGCGCCCTACACCTGCACTCACGCCCATGCCCCATGCATGCAGGCACCCTCCCATGCACCCTGCCATGCACCCACACACCCGTGCCCACAGGTGCCGTGCCCGCTCCGTCCCCCGGGCTGTGCTGAGCAGTGGGTGCCCGCGGTGGGCGCCGGCCGTACCTGCGTGGGGTTCCCCGACCACCTCCAGAGCTGGCGTGCGGGGAGGAAGGCAGAGATCTTTGGCCGGTTTTCCACCGAGGGCAGGCGCTGCCTCCGGGAGAACTCTTTGGCTTTGGAGAAGCTGAGGGCTTCCTTGCGCTTGAGCTTGGCCTTGGGGCCAGCGGCGGCGGCCTTGGTGAGGAAGCAGCGCTGCGGCGCACCGCTCTTGGAGCGCAGGGCCTCCGGCTGCGCCAGCAGCGCCGGCACCGGGTGGGAGAGGCAGGTCTGGAGCAGCAGCGTGGAGTCCTCGTCCTCGGAGCTGTAGGAGGAATCCTCATTGTCGGAGGAGCAGAGGCTGGAGGTGGAGATGGAGCCGGAGCTGGAGGAGGTGGAAGAGCCCGAGGAAGAGGAGGAAACTGAGAGGCGAGTCATAAAGCGCGAGGGCACGTCGGCGCCCAGCCCGCCCGCCTCCTCGTCCTCGTCCATGTCTGAGTAGGAGCTGTGGCAGTCACTGTCGCAGTTCAGGGTGAACTCGGCCTGGCCCGAGTATTTCCGCAGCGCCAGCCCCACAGGCAGCTGGTGCACGGGTGCCCGCCCTTTCCTATCCTTGCCTGCCAGAGCCGCGTGGGCATAGCCGTGGCTGGCCAGGGGCCGCTCCAGCTTGGCCCCAAAGTCCTTCTCAGCCAGCAGCAGGGCCTTGCAGTTCTTGTTCTTGGGGGACGTCACCCCTTCGTGGTCCAGCTTGACCAGGTACTCACTGCCTGCCTTTCTCCGGCTGCTTTTGCCCATTTCTGCCTCCAGCCGCTCGGCCTTCTTGGAGCGCAGGAGTTTCTGGGCAGCCGGCAGCACCAGCCCAGCCCCGGCCCCGAAGGAGGCGTAGGAGCTGGCGATGCGGCTGAAGGAGTCGGCCCCAAAGCCATTGCCGAAGACGGGGGTGGCAAGGTGGTGGTGGTGGTGCACAGGGAAGATGGCCTCTTTGGCCCGCAGCTTCTTGGCGCTGCCGTTGACCTGGAAGAGGTTCTGCAGCACGGCCGTGCCCTTGCTCGCCGCCTTCCGCTTCGTCTGTGCCACCGCCGACCAGCTCAGCAGCGGCCCGCCACGCCGCCCCAGGAAGGGGTCGCTCAGCACCGGCGCCTTGCTGCCCGACAGCACCTCTGCAGCTTTGCCTGGTGGGAGATGGGGGTCAGGAGGGGCCGGCGGCCACGAGGATGGACAGACAGACGGAGGGAGGCAGGGGTGTGCTCCAGGACTGGCCTCATCCCTGCACATCCTTCCCTGCTGCCTGATCTCCATTCCCCTGTCACCACAGCAGCCTGCACCACCCCGGTCCTTCCTCCACCCGCCAGCCCTGCACCCTTCCCTGCATCCTGCCATACCCTGCTCCCAGCCCCTTGCACCCCATCCTTCCCTGCATCCCCTCCCCTCCCTGCATCTCAGCATCCTTCCTCACAGCCTGCAATCCCCCACACCAGCCTCCCTTGGGCACCCCAGGGGTAGGTGGTCCATGGCTGGCAGCCCCCCACCGTACCACTTTTCTCCTTGCCGGCCGCCTTCCTGCCCGAGTTCTTGGGGGGCTCGGGGCTGTCATGGCGGTCCGGGCAGAGGCTGGGGGGCAGCTCGCCAGGCGGGGGCACATCGCTGCACGACCGCTTTGTCCGCCGGCAGGAGCTGGAGACCAGCAGCGCGGGGGATGGCTCGGTGCCTGCAGGCAGAGTGTGGGGTCAGGACCAGCCCCGCTGCCCCACTGCCCACCCCCTGCCCACAGCACCCACCCCAGCCCACTCACACTGGATCTTGAAGTCGGGGGGCAGCAGGCGGATGTTGGAGACGGCGATGTGCCCTGTGTCCCCGTCGTCAAACTCTACCATCACCGCCTCGGGGTCATCCTCCTCCTCATCGCTGGAGGAGCCTGCGGCATAGGGAGTGCTGTCAGGATGGGGCAGGGGTCCCCAACACCCCATGCCCTGCTGGTCACCCCCCGTCCTGCTGGCTGCCTGTGGCCGATCCTCACCTCGCACCACGTTCCCTGGGTAGAGGCACCGGGATTTCTGGCTCCAGTAGGCGCAGACGCGGGTGCCCGGTGGGAGGCTGCGGCGCGACTGGGGCCGGACATCAAGGACCTGCGAGGAAGCGGCGTGCTGGGCTCTGCAGGGCGCGCTGCCCACCGTGACCCCCACCCCGGCCCCCCGCCCCGCTCACCGCCTCCTGCAGCAGCTGCTCCTGTGAGTAGATGCGCTGCCGGTTCCCCCGCTCGCCCTCGATGATGATGCTATAGCTGGGGAGGGAGCGTGGAGGGGGGCTCAGCACCCACCCAGCTGCCCTGGCACCCTCACCCATGACAGGGACCCCCACCCTGACCCCCCACTCACATGTCGGGGGGCTGGATGGTGCGGACACTGCCAGCATAGAGCAGGCTGTCCTCCTTGGGGATGAGGATGTGCAGCCCGTCCCGCAGGTCCTCCTTCTGGATGGCGCAGGCATGGGGCAGGGGGGAGCGGTGTCCCCCCCGTGCCACCCCCGCCAGGCAGCCCCCCTCCTCCTCCTCCTCTGAGAAGCTGCTGTTGTCGTCAAAGTCGAAGTCGTCCTCCACGGTGAAGCTCTCCAGCAGCTTGCTGACCGCCCGGCCCTTGCACTGCGGGAGAGGGAGCTGAAGGCAGGTGGGGGGCACAGGGGGGTGCCGTGCTGGGGCGGGAGTCTGGCCACTGCCTCTCACCTGCTTGGTGGCCACTTTGCTCTTCACCTTGGCCAGCTTCTTGCCCTTGCTCAGGATGGTCTTGGCGCTCCGGGGGGACAGGGCCAGCGAGAGTGCCCCATTTTTCCGCTGTGGAAGGCGGGGTCACAGCTGGCTAACGGCCCCCCCCCCCCCGCAGTGACCCCAGCCCTCTGGAGCCCACCGGTGGTTCCCAACCACCCCAGCCTCTGCACCTCACGGGCCAATGGGTGCTCCCGGCCATCTCAGCAACCCCAGCCCATGCAAACCCTGCACCCAACCCTCTGCACCTCATGATCCTGTGGGTGCCCCTCACCCCATGCCCCCACGCTCACCCTCAGGGCTGACTGCAGCACCTTGCTCTTGCGCGTGGCCTTCTTCAGCCTCTCGCTGGCTAGGCGAGCCCCCTCGTCCCTCGTCCCAAAGTGCCGGGGGTCGGTGCCAGCGAAAAGGCTGCCGGTGGGGGTCGGAGCGCTGGGGCCGCTGGGGGCTGGTGGCCGGAGGCTCTCCTTGGGCTTGGCCTTCAGCTTCTTTTTGCCACCCCCCTCGCAGCCACCCGCCTTCCGCCGCACCGGTACCTTCTCCAGCTTGCCAGTCCCCGGCTTCACCGGCCGCCGCTTGATCTTCACCTCTCCTTCGGGGCTGCCGAGGCGGCAGGGCCCTGTAGAGGGGGGACCGGGCTCATGGCACCCTGTGGGTGCCCACCCAGCCCCGGAGCATGCACCCAGGGGGTCTCCATCCCCTGTGTCCCACTAGGATCCCTGTGGGGCGATCCTGTTACCTAGTAGTCCCTGCCTTTCCTTCTTCTTCTTCGCCTTTTCGTTGGCTTCCATCTTCACCACGGAGGATGGGGAGGGTCCGAGCACGGCCACAGGCACTGAGGGCAGCAGGGACAAGCCCGGCTCATCATCACCATCGTCCTCACTGTCTGTGTCCCCGTCGTGCTCATCTGCAAGAGAAGGGGGCAGCAATGAGGGACCCCGTACACCCAGGGGGAGCCCCTGCACCCCCCTCCATGCCCAGGGAGATGCTGCTTCCCTGTGTGGGATGGGGTGAGCCGAGACCCCGTGTGACTCCCTGGCACAAGCCACCCCGCCACACCTGCAGCTGGATGCACCCCCTGGGCCTGGCCCTCTGGCACCTGCTCTGCACCCCCAGCCCCGTGCTGCACCCTGCATCCCCAGCACGGTGCCGGCCTTGCCTTTGAAGCCTGCAGGCTGGCGGGAGTCGGGATCCTGCGGCTGGTACTTGGCAGCCTTGGAGCTCTTGGGACGGGACAGCTTCTTCTGGATGCGGCCGCTGGGGTTCGGGTCTTTCCGGCGGAAGGGGCTGATGCCGGCGGGCAGCCCTTTGCTCTTCACCTTCTGCTTCAGCTGTGAAACCTTGTGAGCCACCTTGCAGGCCAGCTTGCCCTGCGAGCTGCTCTTCTTGCACCGCACCTTCTCCTGGGGGGTACAGGGAGGCTCGGGAGGGGGCCGGCATCCCCCCAGCCCTGGGGCGATGGTCACCAGTGGTGGGTCCAGACTCACCGGGGAGCCCTTGAGGCTGCCGAACGCCGCCTCGGTCAGCTTGCTCCTCTTCTTCTTGGGCTCTGGGTCCCCCCGCAGCTCAGCACACAGCAGGGACAGGCTGGTTTTCACCGCCCTGGCGGGGAGAACAGCATGGGCACAGCGCCTGCCAGACCCCCCAGGACGGATCCCGCAGCCTGGCTGGATCCTGCACCCCTTGGATCAGTCCTGTACCCCCAGTGGGACCCTGCATCCCCAGCCATATCCTACATCTCCCAAATTGATCCTGCACCCCCCGGCCGCCCCCAGCTCCCCGCCTTCATTCCCCCCCCTCGCCCGTAACCTTCACTTGCTCACTAATGTTTTGTGACATAAAAACCTAGAGATTAATTTTTTTTTTCTTCCCCTCCGTCTTAATTGAAGGAACCATTTAGCGCAGATTTAACTGTTATTACTGAACGGGGGGGCCGGGGGCCGCGCGCGCACACGCGCTCCGAGCGTGTTTGGACTCGCTCGGAGGATTTATGCAAATGGGCCTGTCGGGAGAGGCAATTTGTAGTGGAGAAGGACAATTATACAGGGCCCGGGAGTGGGGAAACGGCTGCGCCGGGCGGCTAATGGGTAATAATAAAGCGCCGGCAGCGATGAACGCCGCTGCAGCGTGACCAATGGCTTTATACGGTGCAGATAAAGAGGCTTTTATGCAATGCTGCTCCCGTGGCCGGCAGAGGGAGGGGGGACATGGTGCTGCCGTCCATCCGAGCCCCCCCCACCCATGCGCAACCAGGTCGAGAACAGGAGCACACCGGAGCGAGCGGCCGGACCCCCCGAAACGCAGCTGCTGCGGATGGGCGGGGGGGGGTAATGTGGTGGGGTGGCCCCTGAGCACCGCCACCCCCACGGCAGGATGGCCAGACCCCCCAGCGGCAGGGCTGGTGGCCCATCCCCCGGGACAAGGAGGGCACGCGGCGCCGGTCACTCACTTGACCTTGCGGCTCTCGGCCCTGCCCAGCGTACTGGAGTGCTTGCGCTTCCTCGGCCGCCCTGGGCCACGCCGTGCCGGGCTCCGGGAGCTCTCGTCACGCCTGCAGCCGCAGCAAGACCGGGGGCACCCTGAGCCACGCGGCCACCGCAGGCGGTGCCCCTCCGCCGAGCCGGGCTGAGGACGGCCCCAAACTCATCACACCAGTGACTGCCACTGCTGTCCCACCTGGCAGAGGGCGCTCCCTCCCTGGCCTCCCCCCTTCCCGTGGGCTGCCTCCCCCCAGGGACCCAACAAAGATGGGGATGGGGACATACTCGTGGTCATGCCGCCTCTGCAGCTTCACCAGCTCCCGCTGCTTCTCCTTGTAGCGGCGCTGGAGCTCCGCTAGCCGCATCCGCACCTCCACCTCCTGCGTGTTGAGCTGCTCGATGGCTGCTTTCAGGGGGCAAACCTGGAGGCCGGGGCGGCAGGCAGCTTGCAGCGCCAGCAGCCTCGGCCCTCGGGCTGAGACGAGGCACAACTCATCCCACCTCCCACCCCAGCCGCACACGAAGAGACACTCACGGCCTTGGTTTTGGGCGTCCAGGTGTACTTGCGGCGCGGGACGCGGGCACGGGGTGGCGGGGAGGTGGGCAGGGGGCTGAGCGCGGGTGGGCTGCCCTCCCGGCTGGCCGCCTCCACCAGTGACCAGGCAGCTGCCACCGTGGCCAGGTTCTGCAGGTTGAAGGCCAGCAGGTCCTCGTCCTCCCCTGACAGGATGGGAAGTCAGTGGGGCCAGCGTGGGATGTGCCCTGGACCCCTGCGCTGCCCCACTCATGTGTCTGCACACCACAGTGGCACCGGGACCACTACTGGGGCCGTGTGGGGTGAGGAGGGGTGTCCGTGGGGCAGGGGGGTGTCGTGGGGTGCCATGTATAAGCGGAGTACCCCGGGGTGACCTTGGGGCCACGCAGAGGGTGGTGGCAGAGAGGGGGCTGGCGCACAGTATGCGCGGCATGGCCAGCATCCCCGGGCGGCCGTGGGGCTGGGGGGGGGGCCGGGCGCGCAGCGGCAGCCAGGGATGAACTCATCGGCGAGCGGAGCCAAGGCCAGAGCTGGGAGGGACGCGGTGACGCACCCCATCCGGCCGCCCCATCTGCGGCGGGGCGAGCGGCGGGGAGCGGAACCCCACGGACACCTCCCTGCCCCACAGCGTCACGGCCCCGCGCCGTGCACGGCCACGGCAGCAACGAGCACGCGAGGCCCCGCTGCCACGCGCCTGCCCTGCGCCACCCGCCTGCAGCAGCGCTGGGGATGCGCCAGGACGGCCTTCCCCGCCGGGGCCCCCGGGATTCCCTGGGGAAGCCGAGCCGGGAGGGAATCCCGGCGCCTGCCTGGAGCCAGCGCTGGAGCAGAGCCCCAGAGACGGCCCTGGGGCCACGAGCATGGCCTTGCTGCTGGGCACCGCACCACCGGCACCGCACGCAGCCCCTTCGTTCCTTGCTGCCAGCCTGCACGCAGCCCCACGCTGCAAACGGGCACGCAGCCCTTCACTGCCAACACGCATGCAGAACCAAAAACGCACACACAGCCCCCTTCTCGGCTGCACAACACAGGCACTGCCCAGCTCTGCTAGTGCAAGAGCTCGTGCAAGAGCAGCGCCGCCCTTGCACACACCGCACACGCACTGCACGACCCCTCTGTTGCACAGAGCACCCCCTGGGCACCCCCGTGGGCAGGCAGCACAGCACCGGGGGCAGGGGACACCAGGGCATACAACCAGGGGGCGGGGGCACTGGGGAGCAAGGGACACCAGGAGAATGGGATGCTGTGGGGCACCAGGTCCTGTGGGGCGCGGGGGGGGCCGCTCACCTTCCAGGGCCAGGTCACAGCGGCGCCGGCGCAGCTCCAGGTCGGCGAGCTCACTGAGCAGGGCGATCCCGGGGATCCCTGAGGCATGAGGGGCAGGCGAAGGGGGGGCCGGGGGAGGTTCCCCAGGCGAGCCCAGCGCCGGCAGCTCCCCCAGGTCAATGCCAGCAGCAATCAGTGCCTCCAGGCCGCCCAGGCAGCCCTGTCGCCCACTGGGGCGGTCACCATCCTCCTCATCGCAGTTGCCCTCTGGGTCTGAGCCATCGCTGTCACCTTCCTCTTCCTCCTCCCCCTCCTCCTCCTCCAGGGTGGGGGGCAGTGGGGAGGCCCCCGCCACGGGCACTGGGTGCTGCTGCTCCAGTGGGCTCTGCTCCGGCCCTCCCTGAGCTGCCTCTCGGCGCACCCCGAAGGGCACCGGTGCCCGCTCCTCAGTGGTGCCCGCGGCCGGGGTCGGCCCCCGCTCCCCGCAGAGGGGCCCTGGAGCGAGGAGGAGGTGGTGACGGTGCAGCAGCGCCCCGGGACCCTCAGCCATCGTCCCCCCGGCCGGCGGCTCCCGTGGGGGGCCTGGCTCCCGCAGCACCTCCCCGGCAGGGCTGAAGGTCCGGGACTGCTCGGGCTCAGCCGGCGGGGAGCCGGCGTGCATAGTGTCAGGGTCGGCCGGCTCAGCGGAGTGCGCCTCAGAGAAGCCCATGCCGGCAGCGGGGTAGCTGTAGCCAGGGGGCAGGTCTGTGGGGAAGCAGGTACTGCTCAGTGGGAACCCCCTGACGCCCCCAGCACCCTCCTCCTCCTCACCGCCCTGGTCCTACCTGGCTCCAGGGACTTGGGGTAGTCGCGGGGCGGCTGCCCCTCTCCGCGCTTGTCCTCGCCATCGCTGCCCTTGCTCTGGACGGGCAGGGGGCTGTCAGCCGGGGAGCGGGGGGCCACGGCGGAGCTGGCAGCAGGGCAGACGGGTAAAGTGCAGGGGGCCGCGGGGAGGGCCACGGGACACTTGGCTGGGTGCCGCAGGGCTGGAGAGTGGCAGCAAGGGGACAGCTTGGGGGGCCCGGAGGCCGCTGAGGACAGGCCCTTGGCTGGGGGGTTTAAGGCAACTGCTTTGTGAGAGGGTTTGAGGGGCTTCTCGGGACCCCCATCCTCCAGCTCCAGGGGCTGCTCCTCCGGCTTCCGCTGCAGGGGACACTGAGGTCAGCACATGCCAGCCCCACTGCCCGGCCCCTGCCCCACATCCCAGCCCCACATCCCAGCCCCGCATCCTACAGCCCTGCCCAGCACCATGTAGCCCAACCCCTGCCCTACTGCCTGGCCCCAGCCCCCCAGCCCTGCCCTCCATCCCCCAGCCCTGCCATGCATCTCACACAGCAACACCTCACATTCCAGCCCCACATCCCATTGCACACCCAGCCCCACAACCCTGCACGCCAGCCCCCATCATACCACCACCGCCCCCAGCCCTGTGGGCACCTGGACATGCGCCTGGCGCTGGATCTCAAGGGCCTGGGCTGCCCGCTGCTGCTGCTGCAGGGCATAGAGCTCTTGCTGCCGCAGGAACTGGGAGCGCGAGTACACGGGCAGCTGCCCCGTGTGCTGCAGGTGGGCACCAGGGCCCCGGCCTGGGTACATCGGGGGCCACAGTGACGCCTGGTCCATCACGTCGGCTGCCAGTAGCAGGGGGTCAACGAGGGACCTGCCTTGGGGTCACCCTGCAGACCCCAGCAGTGCCCTCCCCAGCCCTGCAACACTGGCTGCACCCACAGGGACACCATCTCCCACCCTTGCATCTCCAGCAACTGCAGCAACCCCCCATCTCCCACTCCTGCACACCCAGAAGCACTCACAGGAGCCCCCATCTCTCACTTGCACACCCAACAGCACCCTGCAGGGACGTCCATCTCCCGCTCCTGCACCCCCAAAAGCACCCAGACGGACCCCATCTTCTCCCCCTACACCTCCAGCAGCACCCACAGGATCACCCACCTCCCACCCCTGCACCCTCAGCAGCACCCAGAGGGACCCTACCTCCCACCCCTGCAACCCTAGTTCCACAGCAGCACCCAAAGGGTCCCCCACCTCCCACCCCTGCACCCCTAGACCCAAACCCACAGCAGTACCCCAAGTACCCCAGTCCCCACCCCCCGCCCGAGCACAAAGGAGGGGGTGCCTGCCGCCACCCCCTGTCCCAGGCTCACCCAGCGTGTGTGGGGTGCCGTGGGCAGGGGGCTCAGTGGGCAGGATAACGAGCTGGGCAGGGGGGTCCTGGGAGAGGGGGAAGACGGGCTGCATGGTGCTGGGCATGGAGGCGGGGAAGGCGGGCGGCAGGTTCTGGTGCAGCGCGGGGTGGCCGATACCTGTGGGGCCAGGGGTGGACTGTCAGCGCTGGGGCTGGGGGGGCAGCACCCCACTGCTGGGGAGGACGTGCCCAGCTAGACCCGATCCCACAGCTCCCCCAGTTTGCTGGTGGCACTGACCGTAGGAGTGTCCCCCCATCCAGATGGAGGGGCTGCGGGTGCGGGGCAGCCAGTGCGTGTGTGCCGGGTGGGCGTGGGCAGCGGGGTCCCCCCCGAGCTGCCCCGCTGGCAGCGAGGAGCCCCCGGCGATCATCAGGTGGGGGGTCAGCTCCCCAGGACAGCCCCCCGACGGATGCATCCGGGCAAACTCCACCAGGTCCTTGTTATCCCTGCGGGAAGAGGGGGGGACAGGGGGTGTGGGGCAGCGTGGCACCATGGGGACAAGCCCTGGTGGGCAGGGACCCCACCGTGCCCCCACCACGGCACTTACTGGAGAAGGAGCTCTCGCCCCGGCAGCCCGAGACGCTCCTCGCAGAGCCGGCCCCGCTCCTCCTCTGCCTCCAGGTCGATGAGGTGCATGGGCCGTGCAGTGCCTGCTGTGCCAGGGACAGGACGAAGGCATCAGCGTGGCGCTGCCAGCCCCCTGCCACCCCCCGGTCCCACTCCGGGCCCTACCTTTGATACCAGTGGCCGCCCGACCTTGCCGCCCGGAGCCACCACCACCGTAGGAGGGCTCAGGTCGTCCGAGTGTGTCCTTCTGCCGGGCCACGGCCACGGCGATGCCGACGGGTGGCTGCCGCACCTCACCCTCGCCGGGGGCCAGCCCGTCGTGCTCCCGGCCACGGGCACAGTCCGGCCGCTCCAGCTCTGGTTGCCCCTTCCCCGGGGGGAACTTGGCATCCTGGTGGGCGCAGCTGCCCTTGACGGCCCCCAGCCCCACGAAGGGGGGGCCCTTCTGCCCCCCCAGCAGTGCCTGGTTGCTGTATTTCAGCAGGTTCTTCATGGCCGAGACTTCATCCGGGGCGGCCGGCACCTCCTGGCCCAGCACCGGACCCTGAGTCATCAACGCAGCCTGCTGCAGACTCGTGCCAAAGGGGTCCAGGTAGGGCCCCTTCCGCTCCTCCGCCACGGCCAGGGGGGGTCCTTGGCCCTGCACGCCCCAGGGGGGCAGGGGGTGTCCGCCGTAGCCCAGGGCATTCAGCTCCAGGGGCTTGCGCTTGCCCTCAGAGCCGGTGCTGGCCACCTCTGCCTCGGGGTGCTGCTGGTGCCGGATCCGTGCCACTTTCTGGGGACCTGGCCCCAGCGGGGGGTCCTTGGGGGGGCCCTTCTCTAAAGTGCAGCAGGAGGGACCGACCCGGACGCCCAGCGGGTCGGGGCGAGCGGCGCGGGAGCAGTCAGGCGCTGGCGGCACCTCAAAGTAGCCCTTCTCCAGAGCACCCTTGGGTGCCGGGCCCCGGCTGGCGAAGGGGGGCCCCTCAGCCGCCCCCCCCCCCAGGTACTCCAGCCCTTTCAGCCGGGCACCGGGACCCCCCCACTCCAGCCGCCGCTCCACCGGGCCCTCCGCCTTCAGCGGGTGGTGGAAGGGGCCGCCGTAAGCGGCCGGGGGCTCGGCCCCCACCTCGGCGTGCCGCTCCTTGCCCTCGGCACGCTCCAGCCCGCCGGCCTCCCCCGCCACCTGGAAGGAGCGGCTCTTGTCCGTCAGGTGTCCCACCGAGGGCACCAGCGTGGCCCCACTCAGCTTCAGCTCCCGGCCGGCTGGCTCCGGCAGCGGGCACAGCACCTCGGAGCCGGCGTGCAGCTGCAGGCAGGGGAAGGAGCCGGCGGCGGGGCCGAGTGGGGCCGGCCCGGCGGGCACCGTGTAGGAAACGGCGTGGTGCAGCATCTGCCGCCGCTCCACGCACTCGCCGTAGGGCTGGGGGGCCTCGGGGGCGCCCGGCTCCCGCTCGCCCCGGCACTGCTCCTTGGCGCTGCAGCGGCCGGCGCGGGGCAGGGCGCTACCGGCGCAGCTGGGCAGCACGGCGCGGCCGGCGTCGCCCTCCAGCCCCTTGGCGCCCAGCAGGCAGGATGCGAGGTGCTTGGGGCGGCTGTCGACGGCTCCCCGTGGGGGCAGCCCCTCCTTGCAGTGCCCCTCCGGTGGCACTGGCAGCACCGCCTTGTGCCGCTCCTTGGGGTCCTCCTCGGGTGGCCGCTCCTTGGGGTCCCCTTTGCCCACCTTCTCCTTGCCTGCCAGGAAGCGGTCGTAGTCCTTGGGGGTCTTGGGCAGGGGTCCCGCCTCCCGCTCCCGGCTGCAGGAACCAGCGGGGGGCCCAGGGGCGGCGCGGGCAATGCCGGGGAAGCCATGGCCGGTAGGGAGCAGGGTGGGTTGGGCAGGCAGGTTGCGCAGGTAGAAATTATCTGGAGGGGAGGGCGTTGGGTGAGCCCCCTGCAGCCCCCCCTGCCAAACAACAGTGCGGTCTGGGCACCCGGGGCTAGAGCCGTGCCAACGCCAGCTCCCTGCTAACGAGGGGAGGAACACCAGGGGAAGGCACGGCCTAATTACCTCCCTTTCCCACCCAAACAATGTTCCCTATTAAGCACCCGCCACAATATTGTGAAAAGCGAGAGCGGCGGCGGCGGCTGGGACGGGTGCCCACCACCCTACACCCGCCGGCCCCGCTTCTCCCTGGGGACCTGGCGCTCGCTCTGCCGCCAGTCCCCGGCGCCGACGCTGAGCGCCAGCACTGGGGTTGGGTGCTGAGCCCCCCACCTCTGACCGGCAGCCTCTCTGCCATCCCCTGCCGGCTGGGGACATGTGCCCCCGTGGGAGACCCCGACCAGCCCAGAGGTTGCAGTGGCACCGCGGTGCTGTGCCGGGACCCCGGTACCTGCCTTTCTGGCTCTCATAGAAGCGGTGCTGGCCGTAGAGGACGTTGCTGTTGCTGTGGTGGTCCAGATGGCTCATGGGCAGGAAGGTGGAGGCCAGGCTCCCGGAGAAGCGGGGGTACCCTGGGGCTGGGGGCACGGCAGTCAGGGGGACCAGGGCGTGCTCACAGGGACACGGA
Organism: Phalacrocorax carbo; assembly: GCF_963921805.1. Lineage (NCBI taxonomy): Eukaryota > Metazoa > Chordata > Aves > Suliformes > Phalacrocoracidae > Phalacrocorax > Phalacrocorax carbo. The sequence continues at coordinate 8,541,718 of NC_087528.1, forward strand.
CCCCAGCGGCACCTCTGTGCCATGCTACGGCACACAGCGCACCGCAGCAGCCCAGCCACACACTGCTCTGGCTATAAACACTTTGCCAGAGCCTGTAATCTCCTCCGGGCCAGGGACCCCCACAACCTCCCCTGGGAGCTGCTGCTGGGCTGAGACCCCACAGGCTCATGGCGGCAGTGGCCATATCGTGGCTGCCCGGCACAGCCCTTGCAGGCTCATTAGCCAGCGCGCTCGGACAAGCTGTCCATCAGCGATGGGCGCTGCGCTGACGGAGCCGCGTGCGCTGCCCGGCCCCCCCGCACCCCCCCGCACCCCCCCGGCGCGCCGTGCAGGCCCCGGCACGCCGGGAGCCAACTGGCAGCCGGTCAAACTACCAGCTGGGCTGGCTGCCAGGGCCCCGCGCCAATACCACCTCCCTGCTCCTTAACTCTGTCGGCCCTCGCTCCGGCCGCTCAGGTGGGGACGGGGACACCGGCATGCTGTGGGGTGCCGGGGGTCGTGCCAGGCTGCGCGGGGACCCCCGCTCCCATTGCACTGGGGTGTCTGTTTAACTGGGGCTGCACGCACTGCCTCAGGGGTCCCCATGCTACAGCCTGCCCCAGCACGGAGGTCCCTTCCACGGGAGGGGAGCATGGCCCCTGGTTCATCACCAGTGACACAAGCTGGCCTGGCCTCAGACAGGCTTCATGCTCGGGGCGGGGGTCTGCAGCCTGGCACAAGCCTCTCTGGACCCCACTGAGCCCCAGCTATAGGGGGGCTGAGCCTAGTCCCCATGGATGCATGGGGGGGGGGTCTGTGGGGCACTCTGCCCCCTGCTGCCACCACACCAAAGCTCACTGTGTGCCAACTGTGTGCCCGTGCCGGCTGCCTGCCATGACCACCCTGTGTGCCGGTGCCTGGGAGGTCCGAACCCCGACCGCAGGGGCACCAGCTGGACGTCACCCACCAGCACTGGGCAGAGCCCTGGCCGCATTCCGCCCATCCCACCGGGACACCCCGCAGGGACACCCCGCCTGCCCGCCCCAGGGTGCGGCCACCCATTCCTGCCCCGGCGCCCACTCACCTTCGTGGGAATGCGAGAACCAGATCTGGGAGGTGCCGGAGTGGGGCCCGCGGAAAGCCGGCTCCGGGGGGGAGGTGGCGGGGCCAGCGGGGTGGCTGGGTGCCCCCGAGCTCAGGCTGCTGCTCAGGAAGCCCCCCATGAAGGAGGAGGCGGGTGCGTTCCCCATCAGGCCGCTGCCGGCTGCAGTGGGAGAGGAGAGAGTCAGGGAGGGCTGCCCGCGCCCCTCCCTTGCACGCCCACCCTACCACCACGCTTGCTCGTGCACACGCGTGTGCACACATCTGCTGCAGGGCTGTGCACAGCCCGCACTGCATTTGTGCATCCCTCGTGCATGCACGCTGCTTGTGCACGCACATCTCCCACGGACACACGCCTCTCACTCCCTGAGCACGCACGTCCCTTGCGCGATTTCACCCCTCGTGTCCCCTCAGCCCTACGCGGCTCACACATGCATCGGGGCGTGCGAGGCACAGCAGAGCCATGCAAGGGGCACCAGTGCCCTGCCCTGACCCTGTGTGCATGCCCTGGGCACACACATGTGCCGGCGCATGGGAGGCTTTGCACACGCATGTGGCTCCCCACGCTGCTGCTCTCCCGCTGACTCCAGCGGCAGCTCTGAGCCGCTGGTGGACACCAGCTGGCCCCAGTGCCGGGACGAGCCTGACCTCCCCAGGGCTCAGGCTGTGCCGTGCCATGGCAGGGCGAGCCAGGCCATCCTGCTCCCAGCACAGGCAGCTGCCAGCCACAGCAGCCAGAGCCCTGCCAGCACCCAGGAGGTAGTGGCAGGAAGGCTGGGGACATGGGGACAGCTGCCTGTGACTAGGACAGCAGCTCCCCAGGGCCAGGACACCACAGGGGTGGCACTGGCTGCGGGCAGGACTGCATGTGTGTGTCATGCGCATCCACATGCATGTGTGCACCCATGTGCAGGGAGGAGCAGGCGTGTGGGGAGGACAGGCCCAGTGTGGGAAGTGCAGGGCAGGGGAGCAGCCTCCACCCTGACCCCGGTGGCCTCCCCCACAGCCGGGGGGGGTCCCAGCACCCCCTGGGGAGGCCCAGGCCAGTGCTCCCCACTCCGGCCAAGCTGTGAGATCATGGTGGAAACATTGGAGCCAGTGGCCAGCGGCCGGGCGGGCAGGAGAGAGCCGGAGGGAGGGAGCACTGTCCGGCCCACACTGCGCAGCCCTGTTCTCCGTGTCCATGTGTGTGCCGACGTGGGCTGGCGGGGCCGCGGCCGCCCACCCCCTCCCCGACACGGCTCGGCATGGCGCGGTGTGGAGGAGCCCGGGCTGGCCAGCCGCCCGGCCGGGGCAGGAAGCGATGCTTTGCTCTCTAAGCCGGCCCACGCTCCCCGGCTAATCCCTCTGGGATGCCTCTGGGATGAGTGTCGGGGATGTGGTTTCAGGCAGCTCGCTCCTTCCTGTGCCGGCCGGCCGGGGGCTGAGCCCGGGCGGGGGCCGTGTGGGCTGGGGGCACGGCCGCACCCTGCCTGTGGCCCTGGGAACTGGCACCACGCGCCCCCGGGGCAGGACGCTGCTCCCCCTGTGCCAGCATGCACTGGGACGGGTGGACACGTCCTGCCAGTTGGCCTGGTTGCACCAACGCATCCCGGTGGAGTCGTGCCCGGTGCTGCCCGCGGGCAACTGCCCCGGTGCGCCTCCAGCCCCGGCCGTGCCGGGGGACCCCACCGCGGGGTGTGGAGCCGGCAGCGTGCCGGGCGGCTGCGCTGGGCAGGAAGCCGAGGTTTCCAGAACGAGCCTTTTCTGGAAGCTGTGAAACAGGCTGTAAAAAAAAAATAACCCCCCCCACACTGATGGCGGCGGGGCCGGGCTGGCGCGGAGTGTCCCAGCGGGGCTGGTGGGGCTGCGGCCGCCGTTCCCCACACCTCCCACCCGCTGACTCACGCCCACTGGCACGGCCGGATCCCCCAGCGCACGCTGGCTCCACAGCTAGCCGTGTCTTCCCACTCGCCTTGCACGCCCGCCTGCATGCTCGCCCCGGTCCCTCGCGCACTCGTGCCCTGCCCCACGCTGCCACGGCTCAGCCTGGCGTGGCACGGCTTGGCATGACATGGTGCGGCTTGGCATGGCGTGGCACGGCACGGCGCAGTCAGAGCAACGGTGATGCTGGTGCGGGCAAGGAAGGGTCCCCAAAACCGTGCACGACTCATCTCACCCGTGAGCAGGCAGTGCCAGAGAAGCCCCATGCCAGGGTGGACGCAGCACCATGGGGCAGATGGGCAGCGGGGTCCCACCCCGGCCCCCCCAGCATCCCCCAGCAGCGTCAGCCGGGAACTCCCTGGCCAGGCTCCCCGCGGCCAGCGCCATGAGTCAGCCCCACCGACACCGCTCCCAGCTCCAGCACCAGCACGGCCAACAAGAAAATCCCCCATGGCGGGTGCCAGCGGGGAGGGAAGGGTGGCCCCGGCCATGGACACTGGCCCTGGAGGCGTTTTGGGGGCTGTGCAGGGCTTTGCACCTCATGCCCATGCCGGGAACTCTGGCAGCTCTGGAACAGCCAAGCAGGCACTGCGCTGGCCCCGGCCACCCCACAACGGCCCTGGCACAGCCCTGGTCCTGCCATGCTCTCCCCAACGCCGAGCCCGACCCTGCGGGCAGGGAAACTGAGGCAGGGCAGGGGGTGGGGACGTGCCGGCAGGTTTTGGTGCTGGCAGCACCCGGGACTCGCCAAACAGGGCTGGGGGGAGGTGGCAGCCCGAGGAAAGAGTTAAGAGGAAAGTGAAGCCGCTTCCCCCTCATCACCACCAAACCGCAGCTGGGGGGGGGCCTTTTTGCCTTGGTCCCAAACCCGCAACGGGTCACACGTGTGACAAACATGCCAGGTCTCAGCTCAACCGCAGCGACAGCGCTGGGGGGGATGTGGGCTGGGGGGATGAGCGCTGGTGGGACCAAGGGGGTGGCAAGGGGCACTCCCCACCCCCCCAAACCCACCCTTCACCCCCACACTGAGTGCGGCACAGATGGGAATATGCTGGGAAGACAGAAAGATTCCCCCGCCAGCAAGCAGGGCCAGGGCGGGTGCGGGGGGGCCATGGCCCCGGGGAGGGTCACTGCGGCCACGGCTGCTCCAGCCCAGCAGGTTTCTGGGTGGGGGGCTAGCAGCAGGACCCCCAAGGCGGTGCTGCCAGGAAAGGGAGAGGGTCCCTGGCCCCCCATCCCAGACTCTGGGAAGGTTGGGGCTACACCCCACCAGTCCCCCCAGCACAGGCACATGGCTGCACCCTGATATTTAGGGGCTCCATTTTGCAGAGGGAGGCGGGGGGGCTGAAGCCCCCCAAAGCCATGGGCACACCCAAGCAAGGTGACAGCCCCCGGGTCCCCGCAGCGGCAGGGACGTGCGCGGGGTGCAGGGTTGGGTTACTCCCTCGGCTATTTCGGGGCTGGAACATTCCTAGCGGGGCCGGGACCGGGGCCGCATGCAGAGACACCGGGAGCTGGCAGGGACCCTCCCGCACCACGTCCCCACAGCCAGGCACCCCACGAAGGTGCCACCCCCGGTCCCCGGACACGGGCAGGATGTGGCCCCTGGGCCCACCCCACCCCCACACTTTGCAACACACACGGCCCCTTTAAATATTTGGCAAATAGGAAATAAGTGTAATATAATTTCCTCGGTGTTATAATTTAAGATTAATCCATATTGTTATGGCACTAAATAAATGCCGTAATATTGAAATGCAGTTCAAATTAGCTTGACAGAGTGCCAGAAGTACAATTAAAACGTTATCCGATGGGTAATCACACGGCAGTCGCTCCGTGCTAAGTGCCACTCGCAAGCTGTCGGCTTTCGATGGAGGGAAGGGGAGGCTGGAGCCGCCGAGAGGCTGCACGCTGCCGCACGCTTGCTCGCTCGCTGGGGCCGTGTGTGCACGCACCGCTCGGTGCACGCTGCTTGCACGGGGTTCACGTGGCTGATGCACGCTGCTTGCATGGGGCTCGCGAGGACGGTGCACGCAGCTTGCACGGGGCTCGTGAGGTGCACGCTGCCTGCACGGCCGGCGCACGTTGCTTGGTGCCTGCTCCTTGCACGGCCGAAGCGTGCGGCTGACGCACACTGCTCCATACACGCTCCTTACACGACTGACGCACACTGTTCGGTGCACGCTGCCTGCACGGCCGGCACGCAGAACTTGCATGTCCGGCGCACGACTTGCACACCAGATGCATGCGCCTTGCAAAGCCCAGAGGCCATTTTGGGAGCAGCCGCAGGCCCGGCACAGGCCAGGGCTGCGGAGAAGCCAGGGAAGGCCCAGGGGGTCCCAGCGTCCCACCCTACGCAGTCCCACGGGTGCCGGGTGTCCCACGGAGGCCAAGCAAATTCCCCCTTCTGGAGACACCCCCGAACTTGGAGCCCACGGTGACCCCATCTTCCGCATGACCCCCTGCAAAGCATCGCACCTGCGGGGGCCCCGGCTGCCGTGCACGGAGCGGGAAGGAGCAAGTCTGAGGGGCTGCGAGGAGGACTCATCCCCTCCCTCCCTCCCCCCAGGGCCGGGGGACCCCAGCACCCAGCAGGGTCAGATCCTGCCCCAGGGCGATGCCGCGGGCAGGCAGAGCAGCAGGCAGGGAGGGCGGCAGGCAGGGCCGCGCTGTGCCCATCTGTTTTGTTTTACGGAGCGGATAAAGAAGAACTCCAAGAATGAGATTATTGGGTGAGTGTTTATTTACTGCGGGGGGGTGGGGGGCGCAGCCTGTGTGAATCTCTGCAGAGTCACCGAATCGCCAAATACTGCTATTTTTATTTTATGCCGTAATTCCCAGCTCGGCTCTTGCATATCACTGCCATTGGCACCAGGAGAGGAACCGACTGCACAGGGGGACAGGGACAGCCCAGGCCAGGGGTTCCCAAGGGGCCTGGGGTGCCCACAGGGGCACCCAAATGCTCCGTGGAGCCTGTCCGCACGCCCAGTCCCCTCTTGGGGATCAGCCAAGTCTGCCATACACACAGCGCTTGGCCCGCAGAACCCGGTGGTGGCACTGCCAGCAGCGCTGCCCCCACCTCCCCCCCCCGGCACGGGACCCTCCCCCAGGTCAGGCAGCCCCAGGAGTGCAGAGGTGGGAGGCAAAGGCTGGGTGCCTGCAGCCTGGAGTGCTGAGACCCTCTCTACACCCCCTCAATTTGGGGGTTTCACTGCATTTACCCAGTTTGGGGCAATCACTGCATTTACTGGCAGTGAGCGGGGCTCGCGGCAGCTGCCCGGATCACACTGTGCGGCTGCTCGGGCTTCCCGTCCTCCTGGGCCCCAGAACGCAGCAGCGTCTCCGCACGGATCCAGCTAATCGGTAACAAACAGATGAAACCAGGGTAATTCCACAGGATCTGGGGTTCTCTGCAGCCCGCTCTTCCCACCGGACACTCACACGTGTGTGTGTGTGTGTCCCCGGCCACCCCAGGACAAGTGTGGCTAACGAGGAGCAGACGAGTTAATCTCAAAATCTGTTTTAACTTTGACACCTACTTTTCAAAATGCAGCGCATGCAGCGGCGCGGCCGGGCTAGCACGCGGTGCCAAGATGGGGAGCGGGGAGCCCCCGTGCCACGGCCGCGCTGGAGCCGTGCCGGTGCTGTGCCGCGGCCTCCCAGCCCCTTGTCAGACCCCATCTTCAGTCATTAATGAGGAAGCTGCAATGTGGAGTGGCTGCAGCGCTGGCACCCAGCCCCACGTCACCACCCCGGCCGAGGGCCACCGTCCCCACCTGCCCCCCGCCATTCCCCCCCCCCCGCCCCCAGCCATGCCAGGGAACCTCATAGTGCCTGGCCTGAGCCCGGCCTGAAACTTAATCCGGGGAGGGGGACAGCTGTGGGAGCCCCGCCAGCCACCAGCGCCACGCCGCCGGCTTACCGCCCCGTCCACCGCCCCGGCACGCACACCCGCGCCGGGATGCAAACCAGCACTGCCACAGCCAGGCTGCACACCCGCACCAGGATGCAAACCAGCACCGGTTTGCAAAGCGGTATCCCTGGGGTCAAGCTGCACACCGGCATCGCCGCGGCAGCAGCGGTGCTCCCGGCAAAGCCCCGGCACGCTTGTGCAAGCCCCCGCTGGTGCTGTTATACATTGCAATGCACCGAGGGCTCCGCCACGGTGACAAACAGCCCGGCACGATCTCAACTATATATTAGTCCATAAAAACGTCAGAAGGGCAAAAATTGAGGCCCCAGCATAAAGCTCAGGCTCAGCCGAGCCTCTGCCAAAGCTTCCCGCCCCCCTGCCCGTGGCAGGAGCATTGGGACCCCCAGCCCCACTCAGCACAAGGGTCGGTGTGGGTGTGCCGGGGCAGTGGGACCGTGGCCCCCAGCCAGGCTGTGCCCCCACCAGCAACAAGACTGGGGTGCAGGACTGCATCCTGGCCTGGGCTCCCGGCAGCTCCGGGGGTCCCTGTCCCCACCCCGACCCCCCAGCATCGGGCAGGGCCGCAGCTCCCCACAGGCCCCCAGTGCCGTCTCGCGCCATCATTTGCATGGTCCCAGTGCCAAAACCAGACGCAAACTGAAGCATTTGTTTGCAATAACTGCGCAGCCCCGAATTATGGCTTTAATAAAATCAAGCTAAACAGTTTTTATCTCCCCTTCCCAGGGCAGCCTCCAGCCCCCGGCAAAGGCTCCTGGGAGGTGTAGTCCGGCCCGCTGCCGGGAGCCATTTGGGGGAGCGTGGCCGGAGCCCCCTCAGCCGGTGTGGTGCCCTGGGGCTGGCGCGTGCCGCGCCAGCCCCACCGCCGCCGCCCGGCAAACCACGGGCTGGCTTTATTTGCTGGGTGGGGTAATTATCAATCATCGGCGTTAATTACTGCTCCGCACGCTGCCATGGCTCCCAGCCCTATGGCACAGCCATGCCACGGGGACGCCGGGGTGCTGGGCCTGGGGACCCCCCCTCCCGCCAGCCCCATCACCGCGCCAGGCACGAAATTATCATTTTTATTCGCATGAGCAACGTTCCCGTACGCGCGGGAGCCTCCGAGCGCAGCTCGCCGGGAACGGCTCCGGCTGCGCCGGCCCTGCCAAAGCCGGGAATATTTTTAGCTCTTTCTGTTGTTGGGTTTGGCTTCTCCTTTTTTTTTTTTTTTTTTTTTTAAGGCGAGTTTCTGCCGGGGTATTTTTAGCCTGATCCATGTTATTTTAACAACCTCCGTTGCATTTGGGCTCCCATGTGTCGCCCAGGCCCCGGCGGGTGCGAGGGTCCGGCCACCGCCACAGGGACACCACCACACCAAGAAGCCAGAGGCAAACCAGCGGCACCCCAGTGCCAGCATTCCCCAGGGGTCCCCCTGCCAGGCCACTACAAGCCGGAGAGGGGCCAAGCCCCAACCCTTGTCCCCCACCCCGGGGATGGGCACTGAGCCCCCATTCAGGCCCCCTCCACCCCAAAGCCAGGGGAGGCCAGGGCAGGACCCCCCAGCCTGGTGGTGGTCCTGAGCGGCCCGGCCACGGTGTGGGGGCTGCCAGCACAAAGCGAAACCGCCCCAGCCGCGGGCCCGATCCGGTGCCGCCTCCCCGGCACCCCCCCAGTGCCCCCCGCTTTCCACCTCCTTCCAGGAGCCTCGGCCCCCACCGCCTCCCCCCCGTGCCGGCCCGGCCGTGCCCCCCGCCCTAATCCACGCACTAATTGTAATCCCATTAAAGCAGATATAATTTTATTAGTATTCACAGCTCATCAAGGCGGCGACAATAACCGGCGCTGCCGCCGCCGCCGCGCTGCGGTGAGAAAACCGCCTGCACCGGCGGGAAGCTGGGGGCCCCGGGCTGCGCCGTGCCGAGCCAGCACGCCGCACACCGGATCCGGCCCTGCTCCCGCTTCGGCTCTGTCCCGGAGCTCGGCAGCAGCAGACCGGCTCCCCGCTGCGCTTGCCGCCCCTGCACCCTCAAACCCACCCCCCCACACACACCCCGCACTGTGCACCCCGCTTTAGGCATCCCGCTTTAACCCCGCATGGCTGCAGCCGAGCACCATCCGCGCACGCCGCTGCAGACAAAGCCAAACGGGCAGCGCACGCCGTGGATGCCGGCGCAGCGGCCGGATCCAGCGAGCCTCATCCCGGTGCCGGCACGCTTGGCCGTGCCGTGCTCGGCCGTGCGCCGCGCTTTGTCCGTCTCCGCCAGGACACCAGCTGCAGAGCCGAACGCACGCGCTGCAAACCCCTTCTCACCCTGACACTTCGGCGCTTTATACAGAGCCGGGGTTTGCTGGCCTTTCCGAGCCGCACCACGGCACCGCCGCGCTGGCCCTGCGCATAACGGCCTCCTTGTTTGCCCAGAAAGCGCTTCCTTGTTCAAGCACCGGGATCTCGCCGGCCCGGCCCGGAGGTTGCGCTCCTCCCGCTCCAACAGAGCGGACAAGCGGGGAAATGTCCCACGTGTGCGCGAGCCCCCATACACCCACACCCCAAAAACACCGGGCGCGGCAACAGTGGGCGCAGCACAAAGGGAAGGCCGAGCCCCCCTGGTGCACCGGGCTCCCGCGCCGCCCCCCCCCGGCCCCCCATGCCGCCACCCCGGCCCCTCTGACCTGTGTGCGTGGCCATGGAGATGGGCGCGGGGAAGTACTTGGTGGGCTGGAAGTGTCCGGGGGGCTGCACGGTACCGTGAGCCGAACCCGCCACGCGCCCCGTGCCGTGCCGGTGGCCCAGGCTGCCCCGTTCCGACAGCAGCCGCGGCGGGGGCGCGAAGTCACGGCCGTCCATGCCGGGGGCACCCACCCGCCTGCGCGTTGCCCACGGCGGGACGCCGACACGGCTCCTCGGCGCGGCCGGCGATCCTCAGCGCCGCGGCGGGCTGGGCTCGGTGGCGGCGTGCCGCGCTCCGCACCGGGGCTCCCGACTCATCCTCCGCTCCTACAGCGATGGGAAAAAAAAAAAAGGAGGTTGTGAGAGCGTGGCCAGGCCGGGGGGTTACGACCCCTCCTCGTGCCCCATGTTCCCAAGCCCCCCCCGCGTGTGAACCCCCATTCCCCCAGCACCCTGCTCCCCAGTACACAGCCCCCTTTTTCTCCAGTACCCCCTGAGCACGGTCCCCCATTTCCCCACCGTCCCCGGAGCACAGCCCCATTTCCCCCATACCCCCAAAACACACACACACCCCCCCGCTTTCCCAGGGCACGACCCCTGTCCCCCGGCTCTCGGGCCCCGCTCCCCCGCTGCAAGGCTCGCTATTCTCCCCGCGCCCGGGGCCCGGTTCCCCGCCGCTCGGGCCCTTCCTCCCCCGGTGCACGGCCCCGTCCTTGCCCCGGCGCTCGGCTCTTTTATGCTCCCCGCTGCTCGGGCCCTTATTTTCCCCGGGTGCTCGGGCTCCCTTTTACCCCGGTTGCCATCGGCTTCCCCGGTGCCTCCCCGGTGTTTCCCCGGTGCCCGGGCCCCGTCCCCCGGTGCACGGCGCCGTCCCTTCTCCCCCGCGTTGCACGGCCCCGGTTCCTCGCTCTTCCCCCGGTGCGCGGACCCTCCTCTCCGCGGTTCCCCCCGGTGCACGGCCCCTTCCCCTCCCCGGCTCGCACGGCCTCCGCTCCCCGGCGCTCGGGCCCTCCCCGGTGCCCGGTTCCCGGTGCCGGCTCCCGCCCGCCGGCGCCCGCCCAGCGCGGGGCATTGTTCTCGGCAGCGCCGGGGCCGGCGGGCCCGATCCGGCGGGGAGACCGGGGCCGGGCCGGGGCGAACAAAGGGGCCGCGGAGCGGCGAGGGCGGCCGGGGGCCCCCGACCCCTCCCGGGCCGGGGCTGCACCTCCCCGGGGCCGCGGCGGGCGGCGGAGCGAGCGCGGCCGTTCGGTGCTGGGGGGCGGCGGAGGCGGCCCCGGGAGAGGGAACACGGGCGCAGCCGGTAAACGGGGATTAAAATTTTTTTTTTAATTAAAAATTAAGGGCAGCGATGTAAAAAAAGCAAATTTTTACTAGAATAAAAAAAAATGCAAAAAAATTCAGGGGGAAATAACTTAGGGTGGAAAAAAATTAATGCAAAAAAAAATTATTGCAGAAAAGAGTCAATACAAAAAAATATGCATTAATGCACGAAATTTTCAAGGCGAAGGTTTTTAACGCGAAGGTTTTTAAGGGAAAAAATATGTTAATTAAAAAAAAAATGAACGCCGAAAAAAATTTTCAAGGAAAAAAATTAACGCAAAAAAATTATTTTAATGCCGCGGAAAAAAAAAGCAAAAAAAAAATAGAGGCAAAAAAATATTTTAATGCAAAAAGAATTAACGCAAAAAAAAAATAATTAAGGCGACAAAAAAAAAACCAACAACCGAAGCGCCAAAAATTAAAATAAACCCCAAACAACAACAACAACAACCGAAATCACCCGCACGATCGCAGTTACTTACCGGAGGGGCGTTCCACGCGCGGGGCGAGCGCGGTCCCGGCGGCGCGGGGCGGCCCTGGCGGGGTGCGCAGCGTGCTCCTGCCGGTGCCCGTGCACTGCCCATGCACCGGCTGCTCCTGCAGCAAAGGGAACCGGGGGGGGCGGGGGGGGGAGGGAGGGGGGGGATCGGGGGGGTGGAAGGGGGGGGTGGGAAGGGGGGGGGGGGACCCCGCCGCGCCTCCCCGCTCACGCCGCGCACTCCGCCGGGCGACGCGCCCCGCATGCTAATAAGCGCGTGCCCCGCGCGCGCGCCCCGTGATTGGCCGCCGCGCGGCGCTCGCGCCCCGCGCGCCTCAATCTCCTCCCCTCTTCGCCCCGCTCCCCTTCCAATCGCCCCCCCCCCCCCCCCCCCCCCCCCCCCCCCCCCGCCTGCCTCCCTCTCTCCCCCTCTAGCGTCAGCGCGCCCTCCCAATAGGCTGGCGCCCCGCCAGCCGCCTGCCAATCAGGGCGCGGCGGGGGTTGCGACGCCGAGCGGCGGCGCCTAATTCAAGCCCGGCGGATGAATGGGAGGGGAGGGTGGAGCGCGCATGCGCCGTGCATCGCGGCGAGGGGGTTGCGTTGCAGCGGGGGTTGCATTGCTGCCGCTGCAACCCGAACCCTCCCGTCCCCGCCCCCGGATGCTGATTGGCTGGCCTCACGCCAGCTCTCTGTCAATCACGCAGTGTAAACAAGGCGCTGATTGGCCGGCCCCTGCGAAAAGCGATGACGGGCCCCGCGCACAGTTTCAAGGCGGCCCCCGGGAGGGGGGGAGAGGGAGAGCCGGGGGGCGGTTTCTAGGCTCCCCACACCCCCCCTCGGGTGGACCCCGAGGCCCGGGAGCGGCGCGGGGGAGATCAAAGGCGGCGGCGAGAGGGGAACGGGCCGGAGTCACCCACCGGCTCCACCGCGCTGCCGGCAGGTCTGCGGGGGGCGGAGGGGCTGCAGTGGGGGGGCGTGCAGTGGGGAGGGGGCGCAATGCCGGGGGGGGTCATGCGGCGCAACGGTGGGTGTGCGATATGGGGGGCTGTGCAGGGCTTGGAGGGTGTGTGCAATGCTGGGAGACCATACGGTGCAAGGTGTGGGGGGTGTAATATTGGGGGTGTGTGCGACGTTGGGGGGCTGTGTGGCGTGGGGATGTGTGTGCAATGCTAGGGGGCCGTGCGGTGGAAGGTGGGGGCGTGCAATATTGGGGGACTGTACAGTGTGTGTGTGTGTGCAATGCTGGGGGGGCATGTGGTGAATGGTGGGGTATGCAGTATCTGGGGGGCTGTGCAGCGTCTGGGGGGGTGCAGTGTTGGGGGGCTGTGCAGTGGGGGTTGTGTGTGCAATTCTGGGGGGACCATGTACTGCAAGTTAGGGGGATGCAATACTGGGGGGCTGTGCAGTGCCGGGGTGGTGTGCAATGCAAGAGGGCCAGGCGGTTCAAACTGGGGGGCTGTGCAATGCTGGGGGGCTGTGCAGTGTGTGTAGAGGTGCAATGCTGGGGGGCCATGTGGTGCAAGTTGGGGGGATGAAATGTTGGGGGGTTGTGCAGTGTGTGTGGCGGGGTGTGCAGTGCTGGGGGGCCGTGCAATAGGGAGTGTGTGCAGTGCTGGGGGGGCCACGCAGTGCAAGGCTGGGGGGAGGCTGCACAATTTTTAAGGGCCGTGCGGTGCAGGGGGGCTGCACTGGCTGAGGGGAGCTGGGCCCGTGCACCCCTGTGGCCATGCAATGGGCAGGGCGGTGAGCAGGCGGCGGAGGCAGAGGAGCGGCGGGGAGGCTGAGGTTGGACTGGGAGCGGCAGTGCCTGCAACCGCGAGTCTCCGTCAGGGCACTGCGGGCTTTTCTTTTGGGGGGGAAATAAAAGGATGTAATTGATTGAAAATACTCAAATAAATCCAAATAACTTGTAAAAGCTATTAGATTACAACGGAGCTATTCATTACGCCAGGACGACAATCGAGTTAGGAGGGCAAGTGGCCGGGGGACGCGGCACAGCCCGTGGGGACCCTCCGGCATCGCGACCACAGTGCGCCCCAGCACCGCACGGACAGACCTGCGCGCACCGGGACGCACGGACACGGCATGGTGCCCAGCACTCACACACCCCCGGGGACGGGGTGCAAGGACAGACTGCGGGGACAGCCGGCTGCACCGCGGGGCACAGCCTTGGCACATGCGCTAGTGCACAGGGACGTGCAGCCGCAGCAGGGAGTGATGCACAGCGACAAGCAGACACACGGACCAGAGGGATGCCAGATCACGCCGTGAGCACGGACCTCACGTGCACAGCGGCAGCGCACACCCTGTATCCTCCACAGCCGCGGTGCAAAGGCCGCGGTGCCAGCAGCGCAGCCCAGGGTGAGCACCGTGGTGCCATGGGCCCTTCGGTACAGTGGAGATTTCTCCTCCATCTGTGTGAGGAGCGGGAGGGGGGACGTGCTGGGACCCTCCTGGGATAGACCTTTGTTGTCCTGCTGCCCCGGCATACCCCCTCCCTGCATGCTGCCCACCAAAGTGCACTTTTTCTTCCTCGATTATTTTCCCTGTGGTGTTTCAAAGCAGCCGCTGGAGCCGAGCACCCTGGCCAGCATGGGCTGAGCTCCACGGCTGGATCCAGGGCTCCCCCTCTCCCAGGGAAACCTGCCGCGGGGAGCGGGGCTGGCTGTATCCTGACCACCCTGGGAGCATCCTCCTGTGGATGTGCACGGCAGCTCCGAGCCACAGCCCGCAGTCATCCCCGCGCTCTGGGAAACACGCTAAAACATCCCCATTGGATCCCTCTCCATCTGGGAAAGGGCTCTGGCCCGATAAATAACATTACGGATTAACCCAGCGCATGGAATCGTTGCCAAACAGGAGTGTGCGATGCAAATCCTGGCGTTGGGGTAACTGTGCCGGGTGCCGGCGGGGCGGTGGGTCGGGGCCGGTGCATTGTTTGGCTGCCAGTGGTCGGGAATCGCTCGGAAACAGTTTCTTGACTGCAAAACAAAAAACCCCAAACCCCCCCCAAAAAAAGAAAAAAAAAAGCGGCTGTGAGGCTCTTCCTTCCCCCAGTGAGCGCCAGGGGGTGAGTGGGAGTGGGAAGGGGCCGGGAACCCCCCACCCCACAGTGCCGGGTCGGAAGAGGTTTGTGGAGCTGGGAGATACTCGAGCCCTGACCCTGCATCCCTGGGTACGGTGGGCAGGCCCCCTCTCGTGGGTATACGTCGCCCGTGGGCAGATCCCCGCCCCGGGCACATCCCCAGTGTGTAAACATCCCCCCACAGCCCCACAGCCGCCTTTGTCCGCGCCCCCGGGGTGGCCCCGCCGGGACCGGAGACAAAGGGCGGCAGGAGGGACCGAGCTCTCCACCCCTCCCCGACCGCCCCCAGGAGACCTGGAGCTGCTGCAGGATCGGCCCTGCACGGCTCCGAGCCCTGCACCACTGCTGCATGCATGCAGGGCACCCGTCTCCCCCAGCCCTGCACCGCTGCTGCCTGGGTGCATGGGCCGCGCGTCACCGCGGCCCTTGGGCTTTGCCGCACGGCGCCGGTGCATGCATGCACGCGGGAGCATCCGCATCGCCGGCCCCGTGTGCTCCTGCACGGCTGCGCAGCGGCCAGCAGCAGGAGCCAGGCTGGGGCTGTGCTATTGCAGAGCACCCCGAGCACAGGGGCACCTTTGGGTGGGCAAGAGGGCCCCAAGGAAGGGGTGCAGCGACAGAGGCAGGGGCTGCGGGCAGGGCGCTGCCTGTTCCTGCACAGGGGTGTCTTCCTCTGGCCAAGCGCATGTTTGGGGGTGCAGTGAGGAGGCTGTGACCTGCACGTTGGCACCCCGACCTGGCAGGGTACCAGAACCTGCGCCTGCCCGTGTGGAGCCGCTCACCCAGGGGCAGGCACATGCCCTGCATGTTTTGGTGCTTCATCCTCATGGGAGCTGCTGAACCCCCTCGGAAAGGAGACAAGGCTGCCGAGCAGAGTCAGAGCAGGTCAGCCCTGGGCCGGGGCTGGAGCAGCCCCCTGCTCTTCTCAGCCACCCCAGCACCACCGTGGTGGGACCCTCGGCCAGTGTGACCCTGCTGTTGCCCCTGCATGGCCCATCCAAGGGCTTTGCAGCACAGCACGGCTTGGCACAGCGTGGCCTGGCATGGCACGGCACAATGTGGGTGGCTCAGCCTCCTGGTGCTTGGGGCAGGCAGGTTTCCAGCTGGCTGCAGGTTTGCCAGCATGTTGCAAGGCTGTCTGTGACCAAGGGTCGTGTTTGCAGGCGTGGAGGGAAGAGGCAGCTCAGCGCTGCCATCACCTCCACTCCCAGCCTGGGGACGTCATTCCCCCACCCTGGGCTCCGGGGAGGCTTCTGCAGGTGGGGGGCAGCGGGGGGCACAGAGCCTCACCTGCTCTGGGGTCCCAAGGAAAAAGGAAGAAACTTAACTCCCATTAACTGTCCCATTGTATCGGCCGTGGTAATAATCGGGTTTGCTAATGCAATTGCTGCTGCGATGTGAAAATCCTACTGGAAAATGTATTAGAGCAATTATCCGCCTCACTCCGCAGCCGGGTGTAGCATTAATATTCAATTTTGATGTGGAAGTCCTATTATGTTAATGACTTTGGTGACAAAAGTCGTTAATGTAAGACTTTTCCTTTATGGTGTGGCATTAGCTGGGGTGAATACCACCGCGACGACGGTGCGCCTGGCGGGATTGAACGGTGCGTGCCGTAAGGGCAGCAGGCCGGGGCCATGGTGCCATGGGGGGAGCTGGGCTGGGTCCCCTCCCCCGGCTCCACACAGGCCCTCGAATCCTGGCTGAGCAGCCCCTTATCCCCAGTGTGCAGTGCTGCTGGTGCAGGGGACAGCCGGTGCACGGGGCCCCATGGGAGGGCTGTGCCGGGGGTGCGCCGGCCGCAGGGCCGTGGTGGCAGCGGGGTGTGCCGGGGCCCCGAGGAGGGCGCGGGGCGGATTAGCTGCGCTGCAGCGCATCCGGCAGCGGCACTCCCTCTGCTGCAGATACCCTCCTTTGTTCTCTCCCGGAGCCAGGGGAGATGCACCCGTGCTTCCCCGCCTGCCGGAGAGCGCGGCAGTGCCATCCCGGGGCTCACCAGCATCCCTGCCTCCCCTGGTGACACCGGGGCTGCCCCCCTGCCTGGCTGCTGCTGTGCTGCTGTCTGCGGTTTGGGCAGCATCATAGGCAGGCCTGCACAGACGGACAGACCAACAGCTCCTCCTCGGACTGTGGTGGAGACTCGTGGGCAGCCAGCCTCGGAGCCGGAGGCTGGTGGTGAGGGGACATGAGGAGGGGTATGAGTAGTGCAGCCTGAGGCCCTGCAAAGCCGGCAGTGGGGGCAGCACCCCTCGCTCCAGCCATCATGGGCCACCACCGTGGCTCCTGGACAGGAACAGCTGTGCTGTGGCTGGTGCGAGGCTGGGCCCCATCGTGACAAACAGCATCCGGGAGCACTGTAGGGGATTGGAACCCTTGAACACGGGAGCCAGGAGCTGCCTGTGATGTTAAAATGACCGTGACCTTCACCTTTCCAGCAAAGGGCTTGTCTCAAGCAGCCGTGCTCACTACCGCCAGACTGGGAGTGACTTAACACACCAGCTTTGCCGCAAGCGTGGCCTGGCAGTAGGCAGCCCTACAGCACGGCTTGCAGCCGGCCTGGCACTGGGGCCAGCTAGGAAGCAGGAAATTTCTTATGGCTTAGGAGAGGCTGGTGGTTCCCGGACACAACCCAGGCACAGGCTGGGATTTCCAGGTGGCCTTTCCTGGGCCCCTTGGGAGGCTCCTGCCCAGCAGCCACTGAAGCAGCTTCCTGCACCCCTCCATGCGGTGGGTGCTCAGCACAGCCAGGTCCCAGCACATGACTTGGCATGTAGCTCTGAGTCCCAGCCCTGGGGGTCCATGCATGGTGCAGATCCAGCGGCATGGGGGGCGGGGCTGCAGGCAGTTTGGCTTTGCTGCCCACAGTCTCCCCCGCCAACACGATGGGCCCCACGGACCTGTCTGCTGTGAGCTAGTGGGGCCACAGGTGTCCAAGCACAGCCTAGCCCTCCGCTGCTGTGTCTGCTCAGGGCCAGCCCTGACCCATAACATACCTGCGATGGAGCCTGAGGGTCCCAGCCGGGGCTGGGGCCGCTCCTCACCATGTCTCCCTGGGCACCACGGGGTCTGCCAGGGCAGGAGGGTGCCAAGCTGGTGCCAGAACACAGGGTCTGGCATTGATAGTGCATGGCTAGGCACGGCTGCTTGGGGCTGCTGGGGGCAAGGGACCCTCCGGGGGACACACAGCACCCTCTGGGGGACACATGGCACCCTGCTGGGTACGTGGCACTCTCCGGGGGGACACACGGCACCCTGCTGGGGACATGGCACCCCACAAGGGGCACAGGACACAAACCCTGCTGGGGACACAGCGGGTTCTGGAGGTGCCCGGAGCACCATGCCCCTGGGATAGACCGGCAGGGCCGGGCAGGCCCCGCCGGCAACGCAGCCTGGCCTGGCCGCAGGGTGCAGGGGTTGGGGGTGCCACAGGAGGGGCGTCACGGCCACGTCTCCACGCGTGGGGAGCAGCTCTGGGCGAGCGGTGCACCCGGGCCTCCCGGAGGGGGTCCCCAAAAGCTGCAGGTCGCGGGGCCGCTCGGTGTCCCCGGGCCCGGCGGTGGCGGATCCGCGCGCACGTGGTCGAGCCGGGCCATAGGCCCCGCCCAGCCCCGCCCCTCCCCCCGCGCGCCCATTGGCCCTCCCCTCCCCCTTACGCGCGCCCATTGGCCCCGACGCCCTCCACAAACAAAGGCCGGCGACGGCGGGGGGCCCGGCGGGCCGCTCTGATTGGCGGGACGTCGGCGAAGGGGCGGGACGAGAGGGGCGGGATGGACTCGGGCATGCCCCTCCCACAGAGCCGCGCCAGATGCCTTATAAGGAGCGGGGCGGGGCGCACCCATTCATGCGCGCAGGGGAGGGGCGGCCCTACCGCCCGGCCCCGCCCACGTTTTAGGCGCGCGCTCTAGGGGACGGGGCTCGGTCCCACGGCGCGGTACGGGTGGATGCGGGATGCTCGGCCCGGTAAGGCTCGGCTCTGCAAGACCCAGCTCAGCGCATATGGTACGCGCGGGTGTGACGGTGCCAGGGCTGGCGTGGGGCGGGCGTCCGTGTGATGCGTGTTCTGCGTGTGCGTGGCTGCGCGTTCGCGCGTAGATCCCTGTGCAGCCCCTGCGTGTGCCCCCGCGGGGGTATCCCCGGTGCTGCGGAGCTGCGTGCACCCGCACGCCGCTGTGTGCGTTGCGCAAACACGCGTGTGAGGCTGTGCCTCCCGTGCACGCCCACGCGTGTGTTGTGCTGGGGAGGGTGGGTACCGCGGCCGGCGCCGGGTTCGGCCCCTGCAGCCCCCACCGCCCGCGGCCGGAGCTCTGCATCGCCCCGCCCCACGGGGGTCAGCCGGCCGGGGCAGCACCAGCTTCCCCGCAGCCTGGGGACCCCCCGCCCCGAAATCTGCCCCACGGCGAGCACCGGCTGCCCGGTCCCACGCCGGGGTGACACCGGGGGGGGCCACCACAGCCTCCCCCCGGGATAGTTTGTGCTGTTTCGCCCATGCTGCTTCCCTCCTGGATAAATCACCCAGATAAGTCGGGCTTCTCTCCTCCGTTTTCCTAATAGTGACCATAAATTTATTTACATTTCCAATCTGCCAGGTACTCGCATGACACACGGCGGCTTCCAGCCCGCGCCGGAGATATGGATTGAACTTTAGTCTCTGAGCAATTAAGGTGCCTGAAACTGCACTTCATTAATGGTTGTTATGCAATAAAACCAATAAAACTGCCCTTATTTGCAATATAAAAATGCAATTTGTTTTAATTTATGTTTTTAAATACTTGCCGGGTTGTTCCTGGGCTCTGCCAGGCATCTGTCATTGGGGCCGGCTGCAGCGGGGAGTGGAGCAGCCCTGGGCTGCTCGGCAGTGGGTGTTGGGCCCCCCCCCAGGGAGGGGGGACAGGGGGTGCCGACCATCGGGTGTACCTACCTCTGCATGCATCATGGGTGGGCTCTGCCCTGGTAGCCTGGGAAGGGGGTTCCCATTCCTCCAGCCTCCAGGAGCCTGTGCTGGGGCCCCCCCACCCTGCTGTCCCCTTGCTGTGCCCCCCTTGCCCCAGGGCAGCTGCCTGGGAGGACAGGGATGACCAGGGGTGGGGTGGTTCATACAAGCCCCATGGCACGCTGTGACACAAAGCCCCCTGACCTGGAGCTGCCACTGAAATGAAGCCTTGCAGAGAAATACCAGCTGTGAGCATGGAAGGGACAGTGGGATGGGGGAATGTGGGTGGGAGCTCCCACCCCTACATCCCACCCTGCAGAGACGAATCCGGCTCTTTTCCTGGGACAGCATCGCCCATAAGAATTGCAAATCTGCTTCTGCATGCCTCTGCTCAAGTAGGTGCATGTGTGTGAGCAACCATGTGCACATACGAGCACATGTGTGAACGTGCATGGAGATACGTGCACCCCTGCGGAGCAGCATCAGACAAAGCA
The DNA here is from genome assembly GCF_963921805.1 of Phalacrocorax carbo. Lineage (NCBI taxonomy): Eukaryota > Metazoa > Chordata > Aves > Suliformes > Phalacrocoracidae > Phalacrocorax > Phalacrocorax carbo. Next base: position 8,561,609 of record NC_087528.1, read on the forward strand.
GCAGCCCCTGCACAGCCCCCACTGCTGCTGGACCTCCGGACGGGGGCTTGCATTTTCAAAAAACAGCACGGGATCCCCAGCCAGCCATAAGCCACCTTTTCTAATTACAGTAATTGTGGCTCTGGCAGCCCTCAGGGGCTGTTCATCCTCCGTGGCTCCAAATGCGGGCAGGAGGAATCTGGGCCATTGGGCAGGACTAGGAAGGGCTCTTGAGCCACTGGGGCTTCCCAGCAGCTCCCGCGGCAGAGATGCTGCCGCCAGCTTCACTCCTCTCTCATGCTAACAAAACAAATGGGGCCTTGCTTTGCCCTTTACCGGCTCCCAGGAGCCAGCTGGAGCTGCAGTGCCCCGCGCTGTGCTGGCTGAACGGGGCTGGCGGTCCCTGTTGTCCCTGTCCCCATCCCAGTGGCACCCCCTCCCACTGCTCGCGCCAGTGGCTGGCTGCGCTCCTGGGGGTACAAGGGGGCTTTGGTGCTTTCTGGGGAATTTTGCGCTTGCTCTTGGCAGGTCTGTGGTGGGGTAATGGCCCTGGTGCTGCTCAGGAGGGTCTGGCTGTGGCTGGGACCCCGACAGATGGATGGACAGAGACCCTGGCTCACACTGGAGGCAGGATTTGGCCTTGGGCTGTTATTAATGGCTGAGCAGCTGAAGGCACCTGAGGAACTGGAGAGAACCATGGTCCCTCAGGACAGGCATGGACAAGCCCCAGGAGCAGGAGGAGGGGATGGTGCTGGGGGGGAGCTGCTGCGGGAAAGAGATAAATAAAATAACCTGAGGAGGAGGCAGCAGCAAGCACGTGGCAGCTACTGCAATATTGGGTCGTTATTGTGAGCAATAAATATATTTGCTGGCTCATGGGGAGCCCTTTGGGCTGGCAGTAATTGCCGGTCACAACGGCTCCTGCGGGTGGCTGCAGGGTGCCCCACCGCTGATGCCATAGCCAGCTCTGCTTTCCTTCATTTTAGTCCTTATTTGTCTAATTATTTAATCCCTTTCACAGCCGTACCCCTTTCCCGTTCACTGAGCAGTGGCACGTTGAGCCCCTGTGGGTTTGGGGGGATGGAGGTGGGTTGGCCAGGTCAGGGGCCCTCGTCCTCCCCCCAACAAGGTGCACAGTATTGCTGGTGAAGGGGAGCGATGGGGGCTCACCCTGGCTGAGCCTGGCACCATGGGGAGGATTTGGGCTCCCCAGGGCCCTGGGATTGATCCTGGGACCAACTTGGGGTGCTGCCCTGGTGCCAGCCTGAGCATCCCAGTTGTGTCCCCCTAACGCTCTGCACTGTGCAGATGGCACCGTGTCCCCTCAGGGTCTGGAGAGCACCCCTACCCCACGGCGCTGCAAGGGGACTCTGGTGGCCAGGCACCAGGCCTTGGGCCCACCAGAGGAATGGGCTGGTTTTGGAGGGGATGAACGTGCCAATGGTGTTCCTGGGGGTGGGATGGAGACCACCCAGCACAGGCTGCCCTAGGGCGCTGTGGGTAGCACCAGCCCTGGGTTTGCCCTGGGAAGGGGCAGCTGCCTGTCCCTGCCTGCAGTGCTGTGGCAAGCGGCGGCCAGCCCATGGTGTGGGGCCGCATGCGATCCATTTATTCGGCAGCTGGGAGCTGATGGGTTGCAGGCGAGCTGCCGCAGGTGGTTTGGATTGCAGCGAGGCTGGGGACACGGCGATTGGAAACACATTGTCCCGGCAGCACCGGCCAGCACCGTGCGGGGAGCTGGGCAGTGCCTGAGCTGTCCCCAGCCTGTCCCAGTGACCCACACCGGTGGCTCCACTTGCACTGGTGACCCCATGTCGGTGCCTGCTGTGCTGGAGAGTGCTGGGGCAGAAGGACTGAGGCCACCGTGCCCCCCGCTGCACCGTCCCCTTGTGCCAGCACTCAATCACTCATGCTGGTGACAAGGTCAGAGTCCCCGGGGGTAGCAGAGTGGGGGCTGCTCCCCTGGCATCCCCATGCCACAGTGCAGGGGCTCACAGCCAGCTTGCGGCACTTGCCAGGGCTCCTGGCTGCTGGTGGCCACTCGGCACGCAGAGAAGCCACCTGAGCCCTTTTTTCTGCCAGTGCTGAGTTAGGGGCCGTGTAACACTAATTGGATAAACATGATTTCCCCTCTAACTCACTGCAGATGTCTCCTCTGTGCGGGAGCAAGGTGCTCTCCCTGCGCTTCCTGGCCTGGCTGGCGGCTGCTGTGGGCACCCGGCATTGTCTCTGCTCTTCTCAGGGGTGCCTGGGCACCCATGGGTGGGAGATGCCCAGCCCCAGCCCTACACTGGCACCCCCAGGACTCTGGGGTGCTCCTGGCCCCATAGCATGCACACACATGCAGGGATGTATGGGCATGTGTGTGTGTGTGCATACATGTCTCTGGGTTTGCACATGTGTATGGGGGTGCCTGCACACACAGGCATGCAGGTGTTGGCACAGATGTGCAACTGTGCATGTGCATTTGCACACGTGTGCAGGTGAGCGTGTGTTTGCACCTCACTGTGCACTGGCCCCCTTTGCATGGCCCTGTGCTGGGGGCTGTGGCTGTGGCAGATTCTGGGGGGGACATGTGGACCTCGCTGTGTGTTCCTGGGGGCACATGGGAATCCCCACCGCACATGGGGGTTCCCCTCCCCTGTAGCCCCCTGTCCTGCGCCTGGGTGCTGCATCCCACCTCGGGGTACCACATCCCACGCCTGGGTGCTGCAGGCCATGACTGGGACTCCCCCAGACCGGGGCAGCAACAGCCCCAAGGGGACCCCTTATCCCACCCCAGGGACATGCAGGGACATGGGTACGGCCCCAGCACAGGAGGCAGAGAAACGCAGCCGGTGCTGCTGCTGCTGGCCCTGGAGCCCGCATGGCACCTGGAGGGAATTAGGCAGGCGTGTTCACCTCCCTGCAAACCTTTTGTAGAGCAAATTCCTGTGGTTACCCATTGCAATTGCTGCAAATTATACAAGCGCCCTGTGTTTCATTCCAACGGCAGCGTGCAGTTGGTGTGCGCTGTTCTGACCTGTCACAGTGCGTGGCCCTGGGAAGCTGTCCAGAGCCCCCTGCGTCCTGCCTTTTATTTTATTTCTTTTTTCCTGCTCAGGGGATGGAGAGCAAGCAGGCAGGTGGGCAGGGCTGGGGGGAGATGGCTGTGGTGGGCAGGGAGACCCTGGACGCTGGGTGAGAGGCTGCTGTGGATGTGGGTGTGCCTGATGGAGGTTGGCACCTGTGGTGTGCGGCCACGGTACGGGTCTCAGGGTGCAGCACCCACAGGTGGTTATCTGGGCACCCCGAGGCCACTGGGGAGAGGAATTTTGGGGTGCTTGGACCCCCCGAGAGCAGGCTACTGGGGGAACGCACTGTGGACAGGCAGACCCATGACCACACTGGGGTCAGGGATCAATCTGGTCAGGATGGGGACCAGACCTGTTGTGTGCGTTGCATGTACACAGCTGGATGCATGCCCAGATGTGCACCCAGGCGGGGGCACCCTGGGCGATGGGCAAGGGGCCTCGGCTCTCTGCAGAGCCTGGGACCCTGGGGCTTTGAACAACCCACTGCTGTGAAGCTGCTGATCCTGTGGGGGTTGTGTGTGTGTGTATGCGCATGCATGCACATGAGTGTGTGCGTGCACTCATGGGCACACATCTGTGTACACGTGTGCGCGCGTGCATGTGTATTCATTTGCATACATGTGCATGTATGTGCACGTGCGCACGCGCGTGCACCCGTGTATGTGCGTCCGTGTGTGTGCATGCATGTGCACACCTTTGCATACGCGCATCTACACGCACCTGCATGGGGCATGTGCGCATGTGTGTGCGTGTGTGCACGCGTGTGCACGCCTGCCTGTGTGTGTGCTCGGCTCCCCGGGGGTGACCCCAGCCGCGGGGGACACCCCGCTTTCACCCGCGCCCGAGCTCTCCCAGGAGTAGCGGGCAGGGTCCGCCAAGGCGGCAGGAGTAACACCTTCGGCCGCCGCTCTGTCCCACGCATCTCGCTGCTCGGCCCTTCGACTTCCCGGAAGCGCCAGCGGAGCAGCGGAACCCGGAAGTGCCGCTGTGGCCGGTGCCGGGGCCGGCGGCGGCGGCGGGGGCGGGTCGGGGCGGGACCGGTCCCGGCATGGCGGGCAGGGGCGGCTGAGGAGTCTCAGCTGGGGGGGCTCGGGGTCTGAGGAGGCAACTGGGGGCTCGGGGGGCGGCGGTGAGCCGAGCCCCCCTCCGCGGGGAAGCCCCGACGTGGGCCATGGCGGCGGCGGCGGCGGCGGGCTCCAACTGGGGCCTGATCATGAACGTGGTGAACAGCATCGTGGGGGTGAGCGTCCTCACCGTGCCCTTCTGCTTCCGGCAGGTGAGCGCTCCGCCGGCCCCCGGGCCGCCCTCCCGGTGCTGGGGGCGCATCCCCAGGGGCGGCGGGGCCGGCCGCTTGGCCCTTCGGCGCCGTGCCCGGCGGAGGCTGGCGGGAGCGGGTACCCGCGGGTCTCACCGAGCCGAATGGGCGGGTACGGGGGGGTCCTGCTGGTGTCCCCGTCGCCCTCGAACCGGTGAGAGGCACTGGGAGGGTCGGGGAAGATGTGGGGGCCCGTCAGTGTTTCCCCCCGCAAAGGGAGGGAGCCCGGTGTCTCCGCCTGTGCTCTCACCAGCTTGAAGTCTCGGCGGGCTAAGTGGTGTGCCATCTGCCCAAAGATCTAGTGCTGGGCTTTGGGTGGGGGGCTTTGGGTGCTGGGCTTCAGGCAAGGGGTGCAGGGAAGGCAACACCTGCACCTTTGCCCTCAGTCATAATTCAGAGGGTGGTTCAGTGGCAGTTGGTAGAGGACATTTAGTGAAGAAAGCGCTAGAGATGGAGATCAGATATCTCTTATACCAAACTACCTGATTTTCTTTGTCATGAGGTCTTCAAGTAATCATTTCTGCCTTTCTTGTGAGTCAAAGGGGGGAATAAAATTTGAGTAATTTATTCATATGGTAAACAGGGGTCAGCTCTGAGGCATTTGCAAACCAGCTGTTGAGCCCTTATGCTGAGCTGTGTCCCCTCTCCAAGAGCTACCACTGCCCCTGTGGCCGCACCAGATCTAAATACAGCAGAAAAAAGGGCAGCTCTGATTGAGATCTGGCATCACCTGTGCCTGTTTAAAGTCACCTGCCTAAAAGGTGTCCAGCGACTAACATCGCAAATGTGTGAAACAGCAAGGCAGGACAGCATGGGTAGTGAACTTGGGAATTAGTTTGCACCATCAAATAGTTATTTTTAAATAAGTTTACAGCAGCATTTGCCCCTTGGGGTTAGGAGTGGTCTGTCTTTGCTCTGTGTGACCCTGCTGAGTGCTGGGGGATGAACAAGGGGAGCTGTGGAAGTTCTGCTCCACAAATGGCTCCCAGTTTCGGTACTTAAATTGGTGCAGCTGGAAGCTGTGGGAAACAGGTGGCTGCTCCGTGTTGTCCTTGGGCTGCGGAGAGACTAAAACTGAGCTCGTACGTCATGTTTTTCCTGGCTGCTCTGAAGTCGAGGGAACTCCCTTAACAGGCAAAAGTGTGGCTGGAAATATGCGAGGGAGCCTAAAGGTGATAAGGGACAGCAATAAGGCTGTGTGGAACGACTGCCTTTCCGTCTTGTGCTTGTCTCTTCCCCCTTCTTCTCCCATTTCAGTGCGGCATTGTCCTGGGAGCTCTGCTGCTGATTTTCTGTTCTTGGATGACTCATCAATCCTGCATGTTCTTGGTGAAATCAGCCAATCTCAGCAAGCGCAGGACCTACCCTGGCCTCGGTGAGAATTTTTAGCTCTAGGGCTTGGTTTTTGTTTTTTTTTTAACTGTGGTTTTACTTTGACCTCTTAATTTACAACTTTCATACTGATATTGTTGGAATAGCAAATGATTTCTTGATGTAGTTTTCAATTTGTGTTGTTTTCCTCTGTCAGTCTCTCCCTCCTGCCCCATGTCCCTGGGGGAGCGCAAGGGTTTAATTCTGCTCTTGACAGTGAAGTTAATAGGCGCAGAATTGTTTTGACTCTGCAGGGCAGGGGAGGAGATGCAGCACTGACTGATCAAAACCCAAGTTTTCAGGAGCTGGCGAAGCGGGTGTCTGGTGTAAATTATTGGTCTCGGCACAAAAGCCGCGAGCTTCCCCACCCAGTGTGCTGCCGAGGACATCGGGTTCTGCCAGCGGAGAGCCTGGCATGGAGTTTAGGCTGCCTGGATCCGAGCTGTGTGCGCGTTTATGGCAGAGTGGAGAGGAAACAGCGCGCAAGGTTCCAAGCGGCCAAGAAAATAAAAACATCTGCAAGATTCATGTGTGGGTTTTTGGCAGAGCCTGCCAGCCCTCTTCCTCGGAGCTCGTCGCCTCTGCGCTGGCGCCAGGGTTGGCCCCTGCTTGTGACCTCTCTTCTGATTCTGACCGACTTGGGGGGCAGGAGGAGGTGGTCGCATTCCAGTCCTCTCCGTTGGCATGTGAAATGAGAGGAAAAGTCGTCTTTTATTCCATTTCCCTTATTTCTGTCAGAGAGGAGAGAGTTGGCTGGTATTGCTGTTGGTAAAAGAGCTAATGAAAAGCGTGGCTCGCTCACTGACCCTGTTGTTGACAGAGAGGTTTCTTCAATCCTCAGAGTGCCCAAGATGTTGCCGCCGGGCTGCACGTCTTGGCTTCTGCCAAGTTATATCCACTAGAAGTGGCAAAGATAAGAAGGTCTGTGGTCTCGGAGGTTGTGCCTGGGATGCTGGAGGGAAGGGGGAACCCCCAGGTAGCATCCGACTTGGCCCTGCCACTTGCAGCCCAGCTGCTTGGGTTGCCTCTCCCCATCCCCTTACAACACGTCTTTGTGTGCCACTTCCCCGAAGTACAGAGTGTCCCCTCCACCTTGGAGCGTCTCCCGGGAAGAAGGGATCCTCTGCACTTTCTGAAGCCAAGGGGCTCGAATACACAGAGGGCCAGTAATGCTTCTAAACTTCCTGGCATGCAAACGCTTTTGCTGAAAGAAATGCGTCTGCCCTGGGAGAGGTGCCACCGGGAGGGACAGCCCTGAGAGGAAAGGCAGTGCTCCTATAATGCCTCCTAATGCATCAAGGTTGAGCAGCTCCACACAGACAGCCTTTGTCACCGTGGGCTTGTGCCCTGGTACATCTGCGAGAGATCCTGGCAGCTCCTGCGGCTGATTCTGTGGGAGGCTTTGGCAGCGCTGAAAGATGTAAGAAAGTTTTGCAAATTAACTTCAGTCAGCCAGTCCCTTCCGGAGGAGCATTGAGAGCGAGCGTTACAGCTACAAAAAAGCCAGGGTTGTAACAGGCTGATATCGAGCCCAGACGTCTTCACTCAGCAGCGCTCTGTGCCTGAAGGGGTTGGGTATTAAAAATACTTTGCCCTTCACTGCTGTTCTGCACTGCGTGGAAGGGAAGGGCCTTAGGCAGATGTGTGGACGAGAAGGGAAGCAGGGTGCAGTTCCTAGACAGCCTTTAGCCAGGAGATGAGTGAATGCCTCCCCTTACAGCTGCTGAAAGCAGCCTGGGTCTTTGCAGACTACCTGTACTGGGTACTGACCCTGTCAGCAGCGCACTGCACCCCTGGGAGGCAGCTCGGCTCCGCTCCCCGCAGAGAAAAGCGCTGAAACGCAGGTCGCCTGTTCTAGTAACCACACTTGGATTAAAAGGGCTTCTGTAATTACTGAGCAGACTGAACTCTGCCCAGCTTGTTAGGCATCTAAAAATCCCATTCCAAAGATGCTTGACTGCACAATTTATTTTACAGTCGTCATCTCCTTCCTCCATGAGAAGATAAAGGATCGAATTTGTCCAGTGTCCCCAGATGGGGACATCTGGCATAACGTTTGAAGGCTGGTTCTCATTAGAACATCACTTCAGAACAGCCAAAGAGACTGGTTGTTTCTCAGCATCTCTGGCCTGGGCTCTTGCCAGTAGTTTGAGCTGTTATCTGGAGGCACCCACCTTTCTGAGAGATGTAAAAAAGCAGCTTGCAGGAGCAGTGCAGCAGCCCTTCTGGAGCATGGCTTGTTAATGACCTCCAGTCTCCAGGAGGGATGTTTTGCTCTTGCTGGTTCCACTCTCCCTCATCCCTGGCCCTTTGGCTGTGTGACTGAACACCCCAAGGGCTTTGCCTTTTCCTCTTATCATCAGGAGTTCCCAGAGGAGGTGAGAGCTGGAGGTCAAAGTGGTGTGGCCACGCTTCGCACTCAGGCAGCACACCTCGTGGCGGCTGTTCCACCCGGTCGGTCACCGAGCCATCGGCTATTTTCAGCGCTACCCCACATAACAGCTCCGTTTTTTTCTGCTGTGGGTCTGCTGCCATGCTTTTTTATTCTCCTTCTGTGGGAGAACATCTTGTTTCCTTAATTTTTTAGCTCAAGCAGAGTCCAAAGAAATCAGAGTTTGTAAGTTAATATTTAGAATAGCAGAATATGCTTCCAGAAGTGGATAAAGTTTGTTTTCTGGTGGCCTCCAGGAATGTATGCTGTACCTTGAGAGAAGCCAAAGGGGAGTCCAGGGTGGTGGTTTTCATGTTGGACCTCTGCATTTAAAGACTGACAGAACTGGGCAACGTGGTCTGTGCTTGGAACTGGAGGTCTCAATTCCCATTCTAGCCAGTAAGATCTAAAAATACAAGCGGAGTTTTCTTGGCATTCTTTTTTTAAGAAAAAACACAATGATTTAAAGACTACTGATCATTTTCTGCTACAAGCTACAACCCAAGTATGGGAGGGGAAAAAAAAAAGTCTCTTGGCAGCAGCCCTTTGGTGTGGGTTGTGAGTACTGGGTATTCTGGGTATGGGATTGAACGTTCTGGGCACCATCTCAGATCTCCCATCCAGCAACGTCAGGCGGTTCAGTTAGAGTGGGAAGATAAAAATAAAAATGAGAGTTTGATTGAAATTTTGCACTGCAGTAACTTTTTGCCACACAGCATCTTATACATGCATATTTTCTCTTCCGCGCTGACTTTCTTTTAATGGTTGCCATGTGTGATTGCTACTTCACACCACTTTTTTTTTTAAATAGGAAAAAGAAAAGGAACCTGCTTTCTATCTCTTCCTCATCTTTGTTTCTGTCTTATGTGGTTTTCAGTTTGTGGAGGGCATGTCTGAAAAGAAAGTGGGCAGGCGGGCAAGGGAAGCAGCCCCAAATTGCAACACCGGTGGGTTGCTGCCGCACTGCCCTCTGTCACTGTTGTTTAATGCCAAACTCGTGTGTGCCACGTTATGCACCTTTCTTTGACTAACTATAACTTTTTTTTTCCCTCTTATGCCAGCATTTCATGCCTATGGAAAAGCAGGAAAAATGTTGGTGGAAACAAGGTAATCTGCTACTTATTTAAAGCTTGACTGGTTTGGTTTTCTTTAATGAAACATACTGCTCTGTAGCCTCTTGTGGACTTGCTGCACTCTCGTTTCTTATCTCCTGCCTCCTCTGGTCCCAGAAGTCTTCCTTGCCACCTAGGATTTGAACAAGAGCAGAAGTGAGATCCCCTAAGCACAGCTCGCAGGTGTTGCCTTCAGCATGTCCCACCCATTCCTGAGTGGGGACAGGAGCACTTTCCAGATAGTGGGAGCACAGAAGCTGGGGAATGAACTCATCTCCCGCTCTGCTGCGTGCGCGATGAAATCATGGGCATGTCACTTGTGGATGTTTTCCAGGGGTGAAATCCCTGCCAAGACTGCCGTGAGTTAGTGGGAGGGAGAGCATTCAGTACCTCAGATCCACCCTTTAGCTGCTCTGGTCCTGCCTGCTCCTCACAGCGGGTGCCACTTTCCTCTGTGAGACGCCAGGCATCAGGAGATGCCTTGGGGGGGAAATCCTGTCTCCATTTTGGGACAGACTGTGGTTCCTCTGATGACTCCGATCCAAGGAGAAGCTCCCCCGCAGGTCTCGTTCAGCAGTTGTGATGGGCGATGGGACATCATTACAGCACTGCTTTTTCCAGCAGATATTCTTTGGTGGAGGCGTCTTGAGCCCAGGCCAGTCGGTGGTGCTGGCTCCTTCCCTCTTCCCAGCTGCAAACTGCTGCAGAACACCAAAAATACACAGAATATTTCTCAGATGTTACTTGTCTGTGCAAGCAATTGCTGTAATTGCCACAGGGATGTTATATAATTGGAACTGGGAGGGAAAGTGGTCCATGCAATCATGAATGGGAGGAGAAGCAGTTCATAAGACAATCTTTTCATTAAAGTGTGGTCCATTTTGTGGAAAGAAGTTTGGGAGCTGATTTGGTATCGAGACTTTCACAGTAGGCCCCTGCTGCGGGGCGTGGGGCTGAGAGAACCTCTTGCTGATTCTTTTAAACATTTTTCTGAGGGAAAAAAGGAGTTCTTGCCGTCTCCAAGGCCTGATTTTCCTGTGGCTCCAAAGAGCAGTTCAACCCATGCATGGGTTCTCTGGTTTTTATTTTACTAGGGCTGAATGCAGAACTGGTCGCCTGCCCTTCACAAGCCTGAGGATAAAAGCGTGGTCCTCCCCTCTAGCACCAGTAGCGATGCGCAGCCTGCTCATATGGCTGTGAGAGTGAGCTCGCAGCCTGCTGTATCCCTATCGACAGAAAACCTACTTTATTACTGGTGGCCAAACATGTTTTTCAGTGTGGGTTCAACAAAATCTGGGGCTTGTCTCTAGCACGGAAGGCCAGAAAGCTGTGTTAGGGGGTAGATGAACACTGAAGCAAGGCATGCTGAGGCTGCTCTACCTCTGAACACAAGCAAGTGGCTGCACAAGATTTTAAGTCACTTTAAATGTACCCTTTTAGCTGTTTAACTCTTCTGGATGTTCCTTGGTCAACGGCGAGTGCAGTGGAATCCTAAGCAATCTTCAGCTGTTGTGGTTGTGTTCAGGGTGTAGCCCTTGACACCTTGTTGGTGGTAAACCTTTGTCTTAATCCTCCACCAGCAGCTGCAGGGTTTGCAGGATGTCTCTTGCTCCCAGAGTATGAACTGTAGCGCTGCTCCACGCAGGGCAGGTAGCAGCGTTCTCGCTCACCCATCGTCAGTGGGGGCCCCATCGCCGCGGGCTCAGTTACAGCAGTCCCAGGCGGTGTCTCCAGGTGTTTCTAAGGTAGCTTTAGCATTAACAAAGCCTCGTCCTCTCACGAGGGCTGTGCAGAATTCAAATCCGCTGGGAATGCGGCTGCTGACACACACCTGCCCTGGAGCGGGGGCTGCGTTCCGGGGCTCCGGCTTTAGCCTCCTAACCTGTGTGTATTTTGTTGTTTTTTGCAGCATGATTGGGCTGATGCTGGGAACTTGCATTGCTTTCTATGTTGTCATTGGTGATTTGGGGTCCAATTTCTTTGCCCGGCTGCTTGGATTTCAGGTAAATAAATCCTCGCTGCATCACATCCACAATGCAGACAGTGATCCCAATTCTTGCATCGAGCTGTGTGCGCTTTAGATAACAGCAAAGAGCATCCTGCCTTAGTAGTGTGCTCAGCAGCCCACGAGGTGTTGTGGGGTCATCTTGTGGAGAGCTTTAATGGCATGCCTTGTGCACAGAGTGTTCAGCTCTGTGAAGCCATGGATGCCCAGACATATGGTGAACAATCAGATGTGTAAAACCTCCAATAAGGCACTTCCAACAAAGGAATTCTTTTTAACTTGGTCTCTATTAATTTTGGAGCAGATTCCTGGAGGAGATGATGCTTTCTGTGTTAATTTCTGCCCCTAATGGGTAGTGACAGACAGTTCCTCTGTCTGAGCTCTCACCCCCTTGGAGCCCTCTGGTTGAAGAGGGATTTGGGTCCTGTCCCTTGCTGTTTTGGTGGCCAAAGTTACTGTGCACCTGCCTCCTCTTTAAGATAAAATAAGCTGTAAGATGAGCCTGGTGCTGGCTCAAGATGCATGGTGGCAAGGGGTGCTCCTCGTGGGCAGGAGGCTCTTGCTGCTCTTCCAGGAGAGCTGTGAACAGCAGCGCTCGGAGCCAGCATGAGAGCTGTGCGGGGAAGCGAAATGGACGTGTGGAAGGATTTTTGGCGGGGCTGTTATCTGCTCCGCCTGATGCTGCTAAGCTCTGATTAAGGCACTGTGAAGTTAGAAAGATGTGTTGTGGCTGCAGCCAAATTAGGTATTAAATATTTCCAAGCATTTCAGAGTGTTCTGCTATAATAAATACCAATGGGAGGTTTTGATTAATTTTTTGGATCAGAATTTTTGAGGCTTCAATCTCTTATTCCCCAAGTAAGTTTAGTTTTTATTTAATTGCATGAAAATACTTGAAAAGCTTGTGCTGGAATAGCATTTAAACACCCACCCCCCAGCCCAAATTCTTCCATTTCAGGATGGACCTGTCACACACTGTGTAGAGCAACAGTGGCACCCAGTGACTGTATCAGCTAATCACAGACCTAGCCAAAGAAATGGCAATCTTTCAGCATCAAATCTTTAAATACGTACAGAAGCAGAATTTCATATTTGAAATGGATTCTGGCATTGCATTGTCTCTCGCTCTGGAAAACTGATCCACGTTGTGGTTTGCTAATTTGGTGGGGTGTTTTGGGTACCCACCGTGCTCCAGTTCTTTATGCAGGTCCCTATTCCAGGTGTCGGGCAGTTTCCGGATAGTCCTGCTCTTTGCTGTCTCCCTGTGCATTGTACTTCCACTGAGCCTCCAGAGGAACATGATGGCCTCCATACAGTCATTCAGTGCCATGGCTCTGATCTTTTACACAGTGTTCATGTTCGTGGTGAGTATTGACGTGGGAATGCGGCTTTCCTATTGTTTTAACACAGATGTTCCCGCTGGGACGGCCTGCAGGTGCAGGCCTCAAGTTTAAAATGTCCTTCCTGATAATTAGCGCGGCTAGTGCCAGTCACAATGAGAGGTCCACGTGCCTGCGCTGGTGGAGGTGGGGAAGTACAGGCTGTAGAGACTGGCTGGTGGGTCTATAAGCGATTACAAATGTTAGGGACTGTGATGGCACAAATAATAATAAACCACAAATCGAGTTATGGTTTATTCTGCTTGTTGGTGTCTTATAATTTAGGGCTCTGAACTTTAAAACAAAGGATGGAAGATGTGGGGAAGAGTGCCTGGAAGCAGAAGGACTTTCATTGTGTGTTAGTGTTTTGCCTTGAAAACCCCAATGCTTCTGATCTGTAGGGGGGAAGGCAGTCCTTGTTAAGAACTCAAACATGTATTTTGCATGTTTTTTTGCAGCTGATGGTTAATGTCTTTCAGGCTGCAAGTAGTTTTATTTGTTAGACACCAGCACTTCTATTTTTGAGCATGGAAGGCTTCATAAAGTCTTAAGTCTGGTACGTGGCATATACTTGTCCTTAGATATATCTAGAAAAGGTTTTCTTTACTGAGGTGAGTGAATTCTTGACCATTTAGATTAAGTAGGGTAAGCTGAAAGTTACCTAAAGCTGGCCCAGTTTGGCTTGGCCAAGCCCCATTGTGTAGCACCGTTTACTGAGAGGTGGAGACTTTCACTTGCTTTTTAATGACTTAAATTTTACCTCAGGGATGCTCATATGGTTTGCTCTTGGAGTCCCAGCCTTGCCTCCCAGATTTCAGGACTGGGAGAGCTGAAACAAAATGAAGAAGAGGGAGGCGTGGAAATTCTTTCCACTTAACTTCTTTTAGTAGGTTGTGCTGGGTCACGCTTCTGAGCTTGCCTCTGTAAGGAGACTGGAAACTGTAAATGAGTGTTTTACAAAGCTGCCGTGTTCCAGGAGCTGCGCCTTTAAGAAAACCACAACATTTCATGAGAGTTGGCTGCACTAAAACATAATCTCTGGGGATTAGAAAACCCCCATTCAGGCGATATTATAAACAGGCATTCAGACATATTTACCTTCTGTTTCCTGTGCAACCCAATGCCTGCCAGTTTCCCTGTCAATGGCAAAAGAGCTCCCCTGGCCTCGTGTGGGTGCCTTGCTCCCCCTGTTTTCATGAAGTTTATCCTTGTCTTTGGTGAACTGGTGTTGTTAAATGGTCCTGGAGTAGCAGTGTGCAGGTGGGGTCCTGTTTTAGGAACCTTTGTCTCTCTCCATTGAACAGGATTCTCCAAGGCAAATGTCGCTTCCCGTTTGGATTTAAAAACATCTTTTAAAACATGCAAAAAAAAAAAAATTCTGGGAACAATAATTCTCCCAGTTAAATGTTTCAGTGGAAATTGTTCCACCCTGGTGAATGCTTTGGTGTCTGATGGCATCAAACAAGGGGGGAATGTCATAGATCTTTTAAAATACACCCCAGGATCCTTGGTGGCAAGGGGCCTATGGAGGTTGCTGGGAGCTTTAATAAAGTGTGTAGGTGGGGTGGGGAGCTGGGGAATTTGACTAATAGAGATCGGGCTGTGGTAGGCAGTGTAAGCTGTTCCTTGCAGAGCTGCCACACGTTGCCTTTTATCCCAGCACCGGTGTTACTGCTGCCGTGAGGTTGTTTTGGGTTGGATCTTAACCCCTTTTCTTTTTCTCGGCTACAGATTGTGCTGTCGTCCTTCAAGCATGGCCTCTTCAGCGGGCAGTGGCTGCAGCGAGTTAGTTACACTCGTTGGGAGGGCATTTTTCGCTGCATCCCCATCTTTGGCATGTCTTTTGCCTGTCAGTCGTAAGTACCTGCCATTCCCACTTCTAGCAGTTGTGGTGCACAGTGAGTTTGTGAGGGCAGAGGGTCATGAGGATCTGCAAGGGATAGATACCATCTGGTTTCCTATTTTATTTTAATCAAAATATTTTACAGCCCCGAAGTACAGCATCTCTTTCAGTTGTGACCCTTTTGTTACCTAGATGGGGGAGGGAGTTATATTCCACTTGGGAGTTATTGTACTTGAGCAACACAACATCATTTGGGCCAAACAGATCCTCAGTGTAGTGCATGTTGCTTCTGGTACAGCTGCAAAAGTGATGAATTTCCCCCGTTTCTTGAAGGGAATGGTTTAGTACCAGGAAAGGCAGCAGGGCTGTGTCTCCTAATGGCCACAGGGCCCCCTGCAGGGTAGCGTACACTCGGTGGCTGCTCTCTGCTTCCCTGAATTTCTTTGAGAATACTCAGAAGATCACACAGTAGTTGACTTTGGAGAGTTGTTTGTATGTTTCCAGTTACCTGCTTTTAATGAGGGTTTCCGTTGGCACATGGAAGGATGTGATGGCAGACCAGGCTATTTTCACATTTCTAGCAGCATTACCTTCTGCACCAAAATGGCAAGTGAGCAATACGTGCCTGGCCAGAATAGTAACAGACTTTAAATAGAAGTGTAAATCCAAATGTGGACACGGAAAAGACCATCCTCATTTGGAAGGCTGGCAGAGTCGGGCTTCCCCCCCTGTAGTTCTAGCAAATGGGTAGCATGCCAACAGTAAATGAATGTGACAGATAAAATTTGTTCAGACTGCTGTGTTTACACCCACACGCAAGATCCAAATCATCATTTTCCACTTATCGGCTCTCTTGGCAGCTCGGTTCCTACCCGAACACGCTCAAGTCTTGCTGTTTAATGTCTCCATTACAACTGGTGAAGGGGGTTGTAGTCTTTTACAGCTTTACCTTGTTAACTCTAAAACATTTCTGAGGTCCAAATTTTTCTTCTTATGGTAGCCACACAGTACCCAGCACAATTTTTCTGGGAGTTGGAAGTGCAGGGAAATCGTTTGGTCTGGACCAGTGTGCACGTACCTAAATATAGGCTCCATTACAGCACTTACGTGGCAAACCAAACCTAAAGCTATGTGTTTTTTCCAAGCATCAGGGCAATGTGCTGTCCCCAGCCCAGGCAATCTTTATAAGCATGTTATTCTCAGCTAGGTAGGTTTAATTTTGCTAACCTCTAAATCACCTTTTTAAAAAATAAATAATTCTAACATAAAGCAGAAATCCTTTTCCTTCAGCACGTAAATGCAGCATACAGTAAGGACAAATAAATGCACTATTATTCTAGCTTGAAAAAACTTGACCCTGCTTTACTTTTGAGTTCAATACCCTTCACTCTTTAAGAGCTATCCTGTTGTTGCTGAAGTTGCAAAGTAGGTCACTCCTCTACAGTTATGTAGCGTGGAAATCTGCTGTGGAGCTGAGTGTGAGGGCTCCAGCTTTACCTCTGCTGCAGCCTCCTTGCGTGACCTTGGTCAAGTCACTGAACCCTCTAATTAAAGAGGAGTCAGTACAGCTTTCCAGGAGAAAACTTCTAATTTCTGGAGATGTCTATTCTGGTGCAGATAGATGCAAAAATGCTGAATGCACAGGGGTAATAAAAGTCAGGATGTTGTTCATTGCCTCTGTGAGCATCAGTTCCCTGCAGGCTGAGTTAGTACTGTGCTCAGAGAGCCTGTACAAGGTGGTCCCTACAGTGAAGGCAAAGAACAGATACTCTGAGGTAGCTCTGGCCATCCCTGAAGCAAGGCTGCTTTCTCTGAGGCTGCTCTTAATGCTTGTGCTGACTTGCCTGCTCTCTGCTCGGGAGGAACCATCTACTTGTGCCCTCATGGAGGTGCAGCGTAACAGATAACATGGGGAAGGATCCCTGATCCTTTGCTGGCCTTCAGTGCAGTCATTTTGCTTAAAAATAAACCCCGGGCTTGCCAGGGCGTGCTGCCTGTTGCACGCTTCTTGTCCTCTTGCTCTGCCCTGGGAGGTGGTGATGGTCAGGAGGGCTCGGCAACATCTCGTGTGGGCTTGAGGGACACTCTGCTTATCCTCCACACCTAAGCTGGCCTGAAGGAGTACTGTTAGGTGATCACAGGAAGGCTGGGTGCAGCTGGACTTTGCAGGGTGCTTTTCCCCGTGTCACTGCTGTTGCTCCTGCACTAACACAAACCTGGGCCGGCTGTGCCATCCCACACACTGCAGAGCCTCGCTGCTCCCCCCCTTTCTTCCAATTCTTGGGCCTGGGTGTTTGGCCCCTTTCCCCTCATGCGGCTGAAGCCCCCTGGGACACAGTAAGTTAATCTAGGAGAGGTTGCTGTGTTGAGGGCAGGGAGGAATCTGAAATGGAGAGACTCCTGGGGAAGCTGGTCTCCTCACTCCCTGCAGGTAAATGGCTGCCACAGTGCTGCGTTCACAGACCCCATGCGTCTTGCAGGTTTCTGCGAGCCGAAGTGCTCGCCTTCCTTTGTGCGGAACCCTTTGAGTTAAGGGATTAAGGGTTAAGGATTTTTCTGCTTGGCCTCAGCTTGACACACTTTCTGTTAATGGCTTCGTGCCCACTGGAGCTGGGGATACCCCCTTCTCACCTAACTGGATGCTCCCCCCCTTCTCGTGAGAGTTACTTCAGTAACATGAAGCCAGGATGTAGCCACTTGATTTAAAGTAACAAGAGGTTAATGAGTTGCTAAAATATACACCTGATGTCAGAAAGTACATTCCACATGCTTTCCAGGTCTGTAAATACCCCAAATACCGTGTAACTGGTGCTCCCAGCTTTCTATGAACTGAGCTCTAGCAGCGGTGCTGAAACATGACAGGCGCTGCATTTAGTTTTGTTTGTTTAACTTTTCTTTTAGACAGTGCGATGCTCTAACCTTCTTCCTGCTTTTACTCTGTAAACACTGTGTTGCTTTAATTATCAGCATAGAGAGCTCCAAGAACAATAATCTCCAAGGCGCTGCCTGGCCTGGTGCCACTGGTGTTTTCACTGGAACAAACGGTCATTCATTTTGCAACACTTTTGAACCAAAATGTTTACATCACACGTTTAGCTCCACGTGGTGGGGTGGGGAGAGCAGGAATATTTTTTGCAACACTTAAAGTTATGAGTGTTCTGAAATCTCTTGGCATTAGCAATATAAATTCTGGAATAGCAGCGAGTGTTTATGCTCCATAGGGGGAAGGTGTCAGGGATTCTTTGCTGCTGGGCTGAGGCAGGGAACGTGCTGGACTTGGGTTCTTTTCTCTCTCTGCAGAAGGTTTCCTTAAATAATTTTCCCTTCTCTACAGCCAGGTCTTGCCTACCTATGATAGCTTGGATGAGCCGTCTGTTAAAATCATGAGCTCCATATTTGCTTCTTCACTAAACGTGGTCACCACCTTTTACATTACGGTAAGAAACTTCCCCTTCTCTTTCCTTGCCAGAAGTCAGGCTCTGGAGGGGCAACAGGGATGATGATTTATTTTCAGCTGGGGCTGGTTTCTGCTTATCTGTATTTATTCTGAAAGATAAGTCATCTTGCTGAAAGCAAAATTAGATGGGAGATTATGAACCAAACAGTGCAGGAGGTATTTGGAGAGTCCAGATTTTGAGTGGCACATTTCCTTGGGCAGAGGCGGAGTGGAGACCCAGCTCTTCCACATGCATCAGCCTGATGTCTGCCTTCCAGGGCCCAGCCTGGAGCTGGAGGTGCCCCCCAGAGCTTAGGAGAGGTTCTTTCAGCCTGTTGCAGTTGGAAAGATGTGAAGGAAGTTATGCCTCATAAAGCACCAGTTAATAAAACAGAGTTAATAATTCCTGAGAAAAGCCTGCCCCTGTGAGCTGGGCTGCTGCAGGGATTGTTACAGCCCCTCCTTTGTCGGAGGGGGCCGGTCCGTGGGCCTGGCAGCAAACAGGGATTCACTGCTCTGTGTCGCAGGCAGTGGCAGTGTTCCCTCGCTGCAACATCCTCCATGAAAGACCCCTGTATTTAGTGAGAAACTAGCCGCTGCTTTTAGGAAGGTCCCATTATTTGTTAACTGCCTGTCTCAACTTTTGGGGGTGCTGCAGCTGGGGCTGCTGGCAGGTTGCCCGTGGAGGTGGCCCCACGCTCCCTCCTTGGCTGGCTGGTCCTGGCTCATGGGAGGTCGCTGACCCTTTTGTAAAGAGCAGGTATGGACGTGATTTGGAGTCAAACCCCATCCACTCACCTCCCCTCCTGCCGGACAGGTGGGCTTCTTTGGCTACGTGAGTTACACTGATGCCATTGCTGGGAATGTCCTAATGAACTTCCCTTCCAACCTCGTGACGGAGATGATTCGAGTGGGATTCATGATGTCTGTAGCTGTGGGGTTTCCGATGATGATTCTCCCGTGCAGGCAGGCGCTGAACACCCTTCTCTTTGAGCAGCAGGTAAGATCCTCTTGTGTGGCCAGGAGCAGCTGGCTGCCTTGGTGTGCACCTTTGAAACTTGCTTTTTGAAGGGCTACTGTGACTCTTTGGCTTCTGCTGCTGGCTGCCAACCTGGGCTACAAATGTGCCTTCGTTCTGTGAGACTCCATTGACAACTGCATGTTTCTGACTTGTGGTAGGTACTCGCTGTCCAGAGGGACAAACCCTCAACTGACAGTGAAATCGTAAGTGCCTGGTGTGTGGTAACGGTGCAGCAGGAGGCCCATGGCAGTCTAAATCCTGCCCTGAAGAATGGCCAGTCTCTGGTACTTTGAGGTTCTTATCCTCTCTGCAGAGGAATTTAGTGGGCAGAAGTGCTGGAGTTGTGAGTCTGAAGCCTGCTATTGCTCTGCTGTGCCCCGAGTCCCGTGGCTGCTGCTTCCCTGCTCTGCTGGGGATTTCAGCTCTTGCACAGAAGTGTTACATAGTTCAGAGCTGAGGTGGTTCTCCCCCTTGGAAAGAGGGAGAAATCTGCTTTTGGAAACAGGAGCCTCCTTATTTCCTGCTGCTCCAGCTGGCATCCTTTTGCTGGCCAACTCGGTCTTGCTTTGCATTTAGCTCAAGCTTCTGTTCCCGGCCTCAGAGGCCAGTCCAGCCTCATTTCTTCTTGCTTCTGTGTGTGCCTGCTCATTTCTGCTATTTTATTATTATTCTTGTGCTTGCACCTTTGTCAATAGCCCTGAGCAGCCTTCTCCCCTCTGGGTTCAGATGTCCCCTTCCTCCAGTGCCTCCCCTGGCTATTTGGTGCCGGTCTGGTGCAGAAGCATGCGGTGGAGTACAGCCCTCTCCCACACGTTCACCTTTCCCAGGGTCAGCTCTTCAGACAGCCTTTGTGACTATAGTTGGTCTGTCTGATTTAGACTGTAAGTCCCTTGTGGCAGTAGCGTGTTCTCCTCTGTGTATTGTACGGCACTAAGCATGCCGATGGTATTCAGTAAATAACAGTAAGAGATTGTGGGAATGTTCTGAGGCCTTTGTGTATCTGCATAAATAGAAACCTCTTAGGGCAGGAAATAAAACTTGAGCAATTTATAGCTCTAAATCCTGCCACTTCTGCCTGTGAGAAGCCCCTGGCTCTTTTCTCACGTCGGGAGGGCCTGAGGATGGGGGAAGATGGTCAGTGAAAGCCAGTGGGTGCAGAGGAGTAAATGCTGGAAACGTTTGGGAAGGACTCTGTTCTCGCCTGGGCTCTGCTCATGGCTCTTGGGGCTCTTGGGGCACTTTCACTTTCCTCTCCCATCTGTGTGTCCAGGAGAGCGGGGACCCACTGGTTCCCTAGGGCATGTGGGTTTGCCGGGTCCTCTGCTTTCTGCACCTCCTGCTTGGGTGAGGATAGGATGGGAAACAGAGGGCATCTGAAAACCCTCCAGTATCAGCAGCTCCCCAGCAGTACTGATCATCCTCTCTCCCGTCCAGCCAGGGTGTCTTCTGTCAAGTCGGAGGAGCTGTGACACGTGTTGTAATGCAGTGGGAATAGCCCTGCTCCCAGAGGCGTTAGGGGAGTAGCAACCCTTGCTGTAGCAAAACCAGAGCTCTTCCTTCTGTGACCATTCTCCCTCCTGCCTTCTCAGTTGCGCCTCTTTCTCATGCCCTTGGCCTTGGGGCCGCTCGCTGAGGCTGGGCGGCTGCAGCACTGGCACAGGGACTGGGATACAGCTGTACGGTTCACATTTGGGGCAGGATGGAAACAGCAGCTTTGGCTCTGTGCCCCCTGGTCGTTCTTGTTTTGAAGGTTCAAATGCAGTTGCATATTAAAACTGCTCAACCGTGGCTAACTGCCCCCCCCCCCCCCCCCCCCCCCCAGCATTCACCTCCATGGAGACCGTAGCATGGAGGTGACGAAGCTTCTGTAGCCTGCTGGGGTAATTGCTTAGGAACTGTGTGGGTGTGATGTGGGAGCTAAACTCATTCTCCCCCTCCCACCCTTTTTCTTCCAGCAAAAAGATGGCACCTTTGCTGCTGGGGGTTATATGCCCCCACTTCGGTTCAAAGCCCTGACGCTGGCTGTTGTGTTTGGCACCATGATAGGAGGCATCATGATCCCAAACGGTGAGCGAGGAGTTGGGGGCGAGGGCTGGTTGCTGGCCTATTTTCTCTGGTCTTTTATTTGCTTTTCTGGGTGGGATGGCCAGGCCCATTGGGCTCGCACCGCAGCCTGCCTGGGGGTTCAGACAGCTGCCACGTGCTGCTGCTCTGGCTGTCCTGGAAGGGGACTTTGATGACTTTTCTTCTTCTTTGCCAGTGGAAACAGTCCTGGGCCTGACAGGTGCTACGATGGGAAGCCTCATTTGTTTTATCTGCCCAGCTCTTATTTACAAGAAGATCCACAAGAATGCACTTTGTTCACAGGTCAGTGCTGATGCTGCTTGACATCTCCCTAAGTCCTCTGCAGAGCCTGGGAATGTAGTTAATTTGGCTGCAGCAGAGAAACTGCTGGGCACCTCCTCCAGCCTCCCCCTCCAGTCTGCCCAGTACAGGCGGGAGCTGTTCTGGTCGGCTGCTCTGAGCAGCATTGCTTATAGGCATGCAGACAGCAGCGCAGGAGGTGCTGGCCCAGCGCATGGCCTGCCCCATGCTGGAACACCGGCTCTTTTTGTCCCTCCAGCAGCAAGTGAAGCTTTTAATTGGTGCATAAAATGCTGCTTCCAGTCTGCCTTCTGGTGGGCTTCAGGTTCTGTATCCACAGAATGGGAAATCCAGGCAGCCTATAAAACCTTAACAGTCCTTACATCCCAACCTGCCTGGGCTGGGTAAAATAAACACTGTTTCTCAGCGATGCGGTTCTTGCTGCTGACCCTCAGCTTTCTGGTTTCAACCAAAATAATAATAAAAGGGAACACACACATAGAGGTGTTGCTTCAGGAATTGATTTTTAAAAAATTGGGGTCGTTTGGAGGCTGTTAGAAGTTTAGCTTTTCCTTTTGCTCTAGTTTGAATTGGCCTCCTTGGGGACTGAAACAAAGTGGCTCTTTGCTGGGCTTGATCTCTCTGATTCTGCAAATACTGTACTTTTGTGGGGCTGAAATGGACATGTTTTGTTTTTTTCCTAACAATAACTTAATCCACTGCCTTTTTAGCAGGCCTCTGCCCCAGCCTTACCAGTCACGACAGTGCTGGGCTGGGAATAAGGTTTTCAGCAAACTGCAGAGTCAGCAGGGGGAGAGCACGACATTTTTGTGGGTCCTACAGAACTAATGGCTTTCTCCGTGTTTAATGACTTGCGGGTTTGCAAACGTACATGAAGTTTTTAAGCAGGGTGTATTTTTTTCTTTCCCCACGCTTTCTCTGACACAAGGAAATAGTCCAACTTTCCAGCTTTCACTCTGAATTCTGACACTTTGGTCCTAACTTCTTTGACTGAAGCCCCAAGCAGGAGTCTGAATGCCAGCCTGGATTTTTCAGGGAAACAAAGAGCACTTTCACGAATTGCTTTCTATTCCGGCTGAGCCAGAACGTTTCTCTGCAGTGCCTTGAAACTGCACTTAGGATGTGCTGAGCTCTGAGACTGGCTGCCCAGAGGCGACTGTCAGCTGCCTGGGGTTGAATACTGGGGCCCTCACAATGCTTGACCTGAAACGCTGGTCACAAGGCTGGTGAAGATGTTTGTCCTGCAGAAATCCTCACAAAGCAATAAGGGCTTATCTAAAGCATCAGCCCTCAGGTTACCCTGGCATTTCAAGGGGCTGGTAGCAAGCTGTCCAGCTTTCTCTTGAATGATCCATCGCCTGTCAAGTTTGCATACTTGCTTTGACCGATGCTCTGAAGTACGGCAGCAAGGGCACACCTGCCTTCAGAAACACGCTAGGCTGCGGAGCACCTCCCCGCCTCCACTCTGGAGCCAAATTCTGGGCCCACCCTCTCTTCGTTCCTCCAGGTCTTCTGCAAAGACTCATTTATTCTTTCCCTGAAGCTCTGTCTTTGGTCTCCTCCTTCATTCCTGCTTTCTTTGATCAGGCGCTCCACTCCATCAAAATATGCTCCTGTGAAAAGTGGCAGTCAAGGGGGGAGAAGGAGCCAGCCCTGGGCGTAGCTGTCCCTCCCCGCTTTTCCCTGTCTAAACAATGTACGTGTATGTTCTCCCTCCCTCCCTCCCTCCCTCCGTCATCCTTAGCTTTCTTCCAAAACAGCAGACCTTTTCAATGCTGGCTCTTACGCTTGCCTGAATTATCTTGACTCTTGTGCTGCTGCTGCTGAGAACTGGATGCTTTTACTGGGCCACCTCTGGCATCCAGTGAAGTCCCATGTTGGGCAGCTTATGGGGCTGGTGAGGTGGGAAGCTTAGATTTACCAAGCTGGGAAAAGATGGTGCAGGCTGAGGCTGTGAAACAGGGGAGTTACATTAAAAGTGGTGAAGAGGGCTCCAGGGGGAGGAATATGGGCAGTCCCAGGTGTTTGCTGGCCAGCAAAAAGCACAGGCAGCTTCTGCCAGCGAGTTGTTAATTATCGCAGCTGCTGGCCAGCGGGCTGGGGCTGGGGACGGCAGCTTGGTCTAGGCTGGGGGGTGACTGGGTTGAAAGGCTTGCTGTGTTGGAAGGACGATTGGGTAACAGAGCAGTTAAAAAGCTTGAAGTCGGGCGTGCAGAGCTGTGAATGAACTGGGGAGAGCGTTCCCTTTCTTGTGGTTAAGCATCAAGCATGTTCCGGTAAAGGTGCAGGTCCGTGTCCTGCTGCCCTCTGGGAGCCTTGTGTGGGAGGACAGAGTGAGGTTTGGCAGAGTGCTGCTGAAGGTCGCGTTAAGGTCTGTAAACAGAGTGTTTAACTTCTAACAGGAAGGTGTTGGCTTCCCAGTGTTGACACAAGCCTGTCCGAGAGGCCCCTCCTAGGGAGGCCGGAGTTGCTGTTGTCCCAGTTGGGGAAGAGGAGTTGTGGAGAGGCTGCTCGAGGTCAGGAAATAACCCCTGGGTCTCGCTCCTGTGTGGATGGAAAAGAGATTCCCCTCTGCCCTCCCCTGGTAGCACAGGGGCCAGCACACCTTCACCACAGGCGTTTTTGGTCGGTACAGCCTTTCAAACGCAGCATTTCTGTCGTAGTGCAGCAGAGGAACCCGGCAGTGACCGGGGCTCTGCATTCCTTCGCTGTGACTCTGTCCCTCCAAATGCTCCGTGTCCAAAACAGCACAGTTTGGAGGATGTCGTCACTCCACACAAATGCAGTTTTTTTTGCTTCCCGCTGATGGTTCAGGCGTGGTTAGTGGAGATGGTCTGAGCTAATGACACTTCTGTACAAAGTTCGAGTTATCTTCTGGGAGGAAGGACGGCCGAGGGAAAGCGACCAGCCAAGCAAATGGCCACGTAAACTTCCTCTCCTGAATTCCCGTCTGTGCTCAGAGCGCTCCTCTTGGGAGACAGGCCCTTGCCTTGCTGACCTGCCTGTTGCAGGAGGCTGCAGCCAGAGGGGTTTGCAGTCCTCTTGCCACGTCCATGTTGAGACGTGCTTCTGGGGAAGGGTCTCTGCTCTCAGAGGGTTCACTTTTCAGAGGCAGGGAGGTTCTTCCTGTGGGACCAGACACTGGGGCTCTGCAGTGTAGCCCTCTCCTTCTTCTGGGTTCTCAATTCTTCAGCTGAACGCTTTGGGGGTAGGTGGCTTCTCTGCCTGCGTTTGGTTCCCCGAGCCACCGTGTCCTTGCACCCTATGTTCCTCATCCTTCGATTGCCAGATTAGTCTTGGTGGTCCCTTGAGTACCAACTGCCTGGTGTTCCATGTCATAAGTATCTCTGTGGAATTAAGCCAAATTGTGGACCTCTTTATTCTGGTCTTTGGTGGCTGAGGGACGGGGTAGGTGAGGAGGAGGTGTGCTGACAGAGGGGAGCTGAAGGTGAGGGATGGCTGCCGGTTCACGGACAGCTGAGCCTGTCTTTGACTGCCATGTGCGTCCGTACCCGCTTCTCTGGGAAGCTCACAGATGAACTCCAAATGTTAAACAATCAAAGGGGTTTGGATCTAAGGCATTCACGCCCGTGGTTCCCCACTAAGATAAGAAACAACAAAAATCCTTTTAAAACATTTAATGTTTTCAGCCGTTTCCTACAGTTCCCTTCTCTCCCACGTTGCTCCTAGTTCCTGTGGCACCAGAATAGATCCTCTTTGTGGAAATGCTCTTCCTCTCCGCTGTTGTTTCTGGAAGACGCCAGAACAGCCTTCCAGTCGCAAAGTGCATTTCTGCCGGGGCTGTAGATTGTGCGAGGGGAGGAAGTGGACGAGCTCCAAGCCGAGGGCAGCAGTGGCAGGGACCTGCTGACTCCGCTTTTGGCCCAAGCGGGATGGCAGGATATCTGCTCTTTGTGCACCCACACGGCAAGGCAGGGAGCAGATTTTACTTCTGTTTCCTTTGCAACGTCTCTAAGGTCTGGCCTCTGCTCCCTGGCCATGCTGCTCGTCCCTTGTCCAGAGCTGCTTCACGTCCCGCCAACCTTTTCCTTCTGAAGGCGTCTGTCTGTCTGTCTGTAGGGGTGTGCTGAGAATGGGGTCTCCTGGGCCTGAGGCTCTGACTGCCCTGGACCGTGTTTCGGGGCAATCTCCCTCAGCATGAGGAAGGAGAGGAAAACATTAGCCTTTCCTCCCTCCCCCAGGAATGCCAATGTTGTAAATTCTCCTTTCAATTTCACTTCTCCCCTTTATTTTCAGTTTTCTCCCCCCAGCAGCTCCCAGTTGTAGCAGTGGTTCCCTGTAGGTGTTCCTGTTTTTTCTCACACTGAGTAGCATCCTTTTATTGTGCTTTTTCTGAATTGGGATGTAAATGATGCAGGGTAAGGATTCTAGGGGAGGAGGATGAGTCCCGCAGGATGTGGTCCCCTGGTGAGCTGGGACCACAGCCCAAGCCAGATTCACCAGGACTCTGGGTGTTGCACCTCTCTGCAAAGAGGCCAGGCAGCTTGTGTGGTTCCTGCTGGACAGCAAGATCGCGTACCAAAGCAGCATTGAGATTTTTTTACGACTGCTTCGTGAAGCATGCATAGTGAGTTGTTCTTGTTAGACATGTGGTGGAAAAAGCGATGTCTTCACCCTGGCAGCCTGCAGTCAGCACGCACACAGCAGGGGTGGGGATGGGAACTGGCAAAAAGCAGAGGAGAACCAGCGGTGTGCTGCCTGCAAGCTTCGAGCATTGCACAGGGTGACCACGAGGTGCGAAGAAAAGATTCAATTTGCAGCATTGTCTTGGATCCTTTGTTGCTGTGTGCAGAGTTGCAGGAATAAGCCTGATTCCTGCCGCTTCAGCGAGCAGAACGTATTTAAAAAGGAGAGGAGAGGGGGAATTGCTGCATCATAAATACCAGTTTGCTGCAAACTTTCAGCTTCTCAGCATTGCAGAGGTGTTTTCTGTTTTGCATATGATGGTTCCTGTTGCTTCCATGGTCTTTTTTGAAAAGGAGTTTGTGGGGAGACGTGAGTTTCTAGAGGAGGGTGCCACTTCTTTGCCTGCTTCCTTCAGCAAAACTCTTGCAGGCTTTCTCCTACCAGTTGTTCACAGTGCTGTTGACATGTTAACATGCAAACCAGGTTCCATGAGAAGCCCTTACTGTGACAACTGCAATGATTAACTAGGTAAAAATAATATATTAGAGTTTAATTAAATCTCCCCAGCCAGCGTTGTTGGCCAGCAATCCATCCGCTCAGCTCTTTGAGCTGGTACTGCTCTCGTCTGGAGGAGCAGGCAGGCATTTGGCAGCCCTGGCACCAAACGCGGCAGACGTTCCTCTGCCTCTGTTGCGCATCATCTTGCTTGTCCTTCTTGAGTTACCCCTGAATTGCTCACACTCCCAGCGATTTATTTTTTTGTCTTCACTCAAAGGCAGAGAGTCTGTTTCTTCTTTAAGGCTTATGTGGAATTAGATCCTTTTAGGTCAATTTATCATTAGGTAGTAAGCTGTAGAAATGTTGTTTTTGACGGTGGTCATCACTTTCTCCTCTTTGAGCTAAAGAAATTCATAGAGCCCTTCCCTCCATAGGATTTGGGTTCTGTCTTTCTATTTTTATTCTATTTGGTTTCAGCTTTCTGGAAGTCAGTGAGTTACCTCTTATCAGCTCCTTGAGCACTGGCCACCAGGGCTTGTGTGTAGACATCTTATTCTTATTTTTGCAAGCAAGAATTTTTAAGTGGCTCCCTAGAAACCTTTCTAGGCTGTAAACAGGTCAGGCACCTCTGTTCTCAGCCAGACCTGATTTCATGGTGTTCTAATGTAGCTACTGGAAATACCAGGGAATGAGTCTTTGCAGCTGGACTTGTGTCTGCCACATGCATTTTTCTATCCTTACATCCTGTCCACTTTCTTTTGAGCCATTCTGATACAGGAGTTGCCTTTTCAACAGCTTCTAGCATCTGAAACCCTTGTTCATATGTCTCTACATCCAAATACAAACCTCAGCCAAAAGCTACTGGTTTTTTTTTTCTTTTTTGCCTCTTAAATTTCTCCCCTCTCTCTCCTATTGACATGTGTAATTGCACTGAGCTTTGAATTGTTTGGAGACACTGTTTGCATGAAGAATGCTGTACAGAGCAGTCCCGTTTGTTTTGCTGTGCTAACTGAAACTCTGGCACATTGTGCAGATTATACTGTGGATTGGCCTGGGAATACTGGTGATTAGTACATATACCACCTTGTCGGTGACGGAGGACGCCCCTGTGAAGACAGAAGTGGTGGGTTTGGAGCACCTGGATGGAGAGGAAAACAGAATGGACCGGGATTCGGTCAAAATCCCAGGTATGTTTCTGCTTGGGTTGTGCTTCCCAGCACAGCTCCCGGCTCCACCTCTTAAAAAGAAAAAAAAAAAATTTTTTTTTAAAGTGTGGTGGAAGCAGGGGTCATTTCCAGGCAGCTCTGTGCCTCTTCAAAGCATCCTGGGGACTTTTCCCAAGAAAGGCTGCAGTTTTGCCTTCTGGAGAAGCCTGGTGTGAGCTCCAGTGGTACCCTGGGGGAGTTGTTCTGGAACGGGAAAGGAAAGGTAGGGTGCAGGGGCTGGGGTCCCCTGTAAGGACAGAGCATGGGTGTCCCCATTTGGGGTGATAAATGCAGCTCTGTGAGCAAAGCCCAGCACTGGCTCCGCGCTGGCCACCTGTACGAGGGGTGCGAGTGGCCAAACAGGGCTGCTTTCACCATTTCTGCCAGCGCATTGTCCGCGGTTCCAATAACAAGCCATTCATTGCGCTCAAAGGTATGTAAATTTATGGGCACTGACTTTTTTTAGTTGTGAGGATATAAATTTGGATTTGGTTTTAGCTCTGACAAAGCCTGTGATTATGCCTCAGCTTTGTTTACTGGTTCACGTTATTTATTATTTGTTTACTGTGGCCGTTGATAGAATTACAGCCAATCCCTCCCTTCCCCAGCTGCAGGCTTGCCTTGCAAGGCCATCGCTAGCAGGTGTCGCGTGACCCTGCGCTGCCCCTCATCTGTGGCTGTGTCCTGTTTCTTTATTTTATTTTTGTTTGGTTCTCCTCGTGCTTTTTTTTTGTTCTTTGGGGGGCCTTGAAATATCCTCCCAGAGATTGAGAACGGAAGTGAGAAAGGGGCTGTCTCTTCTGGAGATTATCCTCCCTCCTGGTTGTTGGCTGTGCTCCTGCTGAGCAGCTTTGAGTGTCGCCGAGACACCGGTGCTGCCGCCGATAACATTCACTCCTGGGTTGCTCCATCCCTGGCAGCAGTGGGGTTTTATGCGTTTGTGCTCACAGTTCACCCGAGGCGTGCGTGCCTTCTCAGGCACTAGGATGCCCGTGAACTCCAAGCAAAGGATGCTCTCAATCCCTTAATCGTGCACACTCAGCAGGGCTGGGAGGAGGGATGCAATTGAATTCTTCCGTCTTGGTTAATTTTGGAGCAGTAATGGCCAAAGAACAGCTGCTCGTTTCAGGAGGAGTCGCTAATGACACGTGTTCTTGTGACTGGGAAAATAAAAAAAGTCCCATAAAAGATGGTGTCCGCTGGAGTTCGCTAAATCTCTTTTCCACTTCTTCTCCGCGTGAGCCGAGGCGGCAGAGCAGGATGCCTGCGTCTAATCATTGCGGGGCACAGCGACTCGTCGGTCGCCCAGCCGTACCCACCGCGTGTGCCCGGAGCTCGTCGGCATTAGCCCGTATTGCGTGGTACTTGCTGCTGGATTAAATAATCCTACCTGGGAGGAAGGCGGTTTTAGTATTTTTGGTTCATAAACTTCCCAGGGAGGAGCTGTGCAGCTCCTAATGCGCTGATGAGCGTCTGCCCGGGGAAAGCTCGGCTGCCCTCGGAGTCCAACGTGGTCCTTTTCATGGCAGGGGATGCTGGCTCTGCCCTGGGGAGTGGAGCCAGGCCTGGGTGCTCCATCCCATGGGAGGAGGAAGCAGGCCAGGGCTGGGGGAGATGGAGCTGGGCAGAGCAAGGGGGACAAGGACCTCACAGGGCAAACAGTGCTGGGGGAGCTGCGGTGGGTGGATGCAGTCCTGCCCTGGGAGAGCCACGGTCCTCCTGTGCCACTGCAAACCACCCCACGCCTTGGATCTGTGCCTCCCTGTGCCTCTGCAGGATGTCGGCTTGACTAGCAATGAGAAGCATTAAATGGTGCCCTTCTTCCCCCGCCACGGCTCCCCCCTCGTCCTCGCCTGGCTTGTTTTGCAGAGGCAGGAGCCTGGAAAACACTGCAGCAGCTGCATCCTGTCATTCAAGGGGCGTGCAGGATGCAGGCTGCCCTGCATCACCTGGGTGTCCTCGTCAGTGCACATCTGGTTCGTATTCCTCGTGGGGGCTTTAGCAGAAACACACGGCTTTTCCCCAGGCACCAGCGGTGGGTGCTTGGCCCAGTCCCCAGGTGGAGGGTGCCTCGGTGCCCCCTCCCTGCGCCCCCCTGCCTGGGAGCTGCCTGGCCGAGGCAAACCTGGGGGCTGCGCAGGGCCTTTTCCCAGTCCTGCCTTCATCGTCTGACTTTTGCCTGTCAGCATGTGAGAGGAGTTTTATTGGCCTCTTTGATGTTGTGGAGACCAGAACTGTACAGACTTTCATTAAAACCCTGCCCTCTGGGCCCTGGGATTATGAATATTAGAACATTGCCCTTTTATGTGAACACGTATTGACCAGCGAACTCTGAATAGTGTTTTTACTAACGACACCCAAGTGCCCATTACAGCCCCTGCCTGTATTGCTTGAGGTTTACTGTCAGCAGCTCTTCGGGAAAGGTATAAAACCCCTTTCAGAAACGTTCTGCTGCTCCATGCAGCGTGTGCGCGTATGTTAAAAGGTTGCTAAGCTGCCTGTGAAAGCTCATGAAGGCAATTATCCATTTAAAAAAAAAAAAAGCTAATTAGGCAATTTCTCTCTGTATTTGAAAGCACCCTAGAGGGTCTCATGGGGTGGATTAAGATTTTGTAATATTTTTCAGCTCCTTATTTGATCATTGCTGCTTCGTTTTCTTTCTCTGGCGTTGTGCAATATCGGGTAACAAAGACCTGATTCACTCTCCTTATGCAAGAGCGCCCTTTCCCCGACGCTCTGGGGAGCCGGTGTGCTGGGGACCTTTCCCCATCCATCCCACGTGTCCTCCTTGACGTGGTGGTCTGTGTTATGTGGACTCGGGCAAAACTTGGGTCTGCGTTTGGCTTCTCCACTGGCTGCCGGCGTGCAGCAGGGCACGATGCCGAGGGCTCCTCCGTCCCTGCGCTGCATCTGCGCGTTTGTCCCCGAAGAAGAGACCTGCCTGGCCGCAGGCTGCGTCCCTGCCGGCGTTATTAGCCAGAGCAGCCCTGAACATGTGTGAAACGTGGATTATGCACAGCTCCTAATAGCTGCAGGAACAGCTTGACTCTGCTGCAGCTCTCCCTGGTGCTTTGTGCGAGCGAGCTTTTAATAGTGCCTGTGACACAGAAAAGGAACTATCAGCCTCTTGTAATTTGGGTTCGTTTTTACTGCTGGTGCGTCAGGAGACAACTGTGAACTAATTTCAGTGATGCCATTCGATAACCTTGTGAAATCTGTAACCATTTCAGGGGGAGGGGGGCTCCTGGAGGCGCCGCTGAAGCGGGGGGGGCTGCGTGGGGCTCCCCAGGCGGGGCTCGTCCCTGCCCTGCGTGGGGGCGCAGGGCTGCTCAGCACAACGGAGGGCAGCGGCTTGCCCCGATCCCTCTGCCTGGCTTGTTCTTCATTTTCCCTAGCATGAGCTTGTGGATCTTGCTCCGTTTCGGTGCGCTGAGGCGATTTTAGCGAGCCTGGCGCTGGACTGGCAGGAGCAGATCCTGAACCCTGTGTCCCTTGTCAGCCCTCAGCTGGTGCTCTGAGCATCACTCAGCTCTGTGGGGAGGGTGGTGTCTCCTTGAAATCCCTGTGCTGTCCCTGGGGCTCTCCTGGTCCTTTTGCCAGGTCCCCCTTGGCTCAGGGGGGCACATCAAGGCCTGTCTTGCTGCTTCTGCTGAGAGCAGGGTGTGTGGACACAGCTTTTGGCTACGGTCATTGCTGCGGTGGACGAGAGCAATAGGAAAACCATGTGAGGAGGGATTTAATGCCTTTCTGGGACTATTGCTACTATCCGAACCAGGAGCGGGGGGGAAGGGAAGCTTTTAGGTTGCTAATCATGACATTTTATTGCAGCCTAGAGAGGCTGTTGGCAAACCACAACACATACGCGCGCACACGCACACACACAAATCAGTTGCAGAAAGCCCTGGTTTCCCTTCGCCGCCCCGTAAATGTGAGTGGAGCTGCTGAAGAGCATCGTGAGCTGGGGCAGCTCGGCAGGACCCGCCGGCAGCAGGGGCTGCGCCAAGGCAAAGCAAACCCTCCTGGTGCTGCCTAACGCCCAGGTCCTGTTGTTGTAAGCCAAAAAGCTTTTACAGCCTCTCAGCCCTTGCCTGTAAAGTCCAATGCCACTCATAAAACATTAAGAGGCGCAGCATTACTGTAACACTCTCCAAAGGGACCTGGAGGGCGACTAGACAGTCAGAGCGATTATTACACATCCTGAGCAAAATTGTTCTCTGCAAACCACATATAGCCCCTTATAGATTTCCATGCAGTGTGAGAGGTCGTTAATTCACGCCCTGATGATGAACTTAATTTTGTTTCCTGCTGAGCAAATGACGGCTTAGAGGCAACTTTGTCTTATTATGGTGTGGAGACTTTTATTTTTGTTTGTGTTTTGGTCTTCTCTTGCATTGTTTGCAGAATGCGGAACATGCGGCCGCCTCTTGATTTATGATTGATGCTTCTCTGAGCAGCGGGGCCTCCTCCAGCCCCTCGTTCGTGTCCTTGACCCGTGGGGTTTCACCTGCTCACTCCAGGGTCCTCTGGCCAAACCCTGCCACGCACACAGGGGTAGTTCTGGTTTTAACTCCTCCATTTCCCACTTGTATGGAAAGCTTCCCCCACCCACCCCCCTGCTTCCTTTCTGTTTCCCTTCTTGAACATCATCGTGCTGCACGGCTGCCTCGGGTCGTCATTCCCTTCTGCCGTGGGAACGGCTCTGCCTGCGCTGCGGTTCTCTGGATCCTCTGATTTCAGATGCGCCACAGTCTTCTCCAAATGCAGCCATCTCCCGGCTTCATGAACCAATTAACGAAAAACTTTCCTCCAATAGAGTAAATAATTTTTTGCTGTGAGGCCAGAATTTAGCTGGGAACATCCGCAGCCGTGCCGAGCGCTCCCCTCCCCGGCCTCAGCCTCCTGCTTCCCAGGGCCCCCATCCAGGGCTGGGCACTGGTTCCTGCAGTCCGTTTTTTTTCCTGAAAGGAGGAGTGTCCTGCCGTGACTTGCTGAACCCTGGGAAGTCCCTCAATGGAGAGAGGGACCCTTGGGTACCAGACTCGAATTTCTCAGAAAATCCGAGCCCTCCCCTCCCACCGTCATTCCCAAACCAAAGCAACTTTGAAAGCTGGCCAGCCCTGGCGCACGTCCCTTCAACTGGGTGCGGAGCTCTGGGCCAGAGAGTCCAGGTTTCTGGAGAGGCGCTGGGTCCTTCTGGCACGGATCCCTCTGGGCCAGGATTTTGTACTTATTTTGTTCCCCACCCCCCCACCCCCAACTCGGGTAAGGCCCACGCAGCTGAAGTTGTGGCAATCTCCTCTTTCCCATGAGTTCATCTTGTAATAAATCGCACCAGCCCTGCGGAGGGGGAGGAGAAAATTGAAAAATGTTTATAGAATTAATTCCCCAAAGGAAATCGCATGGGGGAGGGCAAATGGGGGGAAGAGTTGGGAATTTATTTTTTTTGTTACAGAAGATAGATTTTTTTTTTTTTAAGAGTTTGTTGGATGGAAAAAAATCTGCAGAACAACTTCAGTGCTGGGAAACAATTAGATTTCCTCCTCTACTGCTCTTCTAAGGAAAAGTTCACTCCCTGTTCGTGCTGTGTGGGTTGTTTTCTGCCACCCTGGGCTCGGAAGGGACCATTCCTATCCCGTGGGTTGTGCCGTGAATTCCACATAGTTACTCCAGTGCTGAACCCTGTAACTTGTTTGACCGTGGTGCGTCTTCCAGAAACATCCCATTTCTTCGAGGAAGGGTTGAGGAGAGTCCCCCATCTCCCTCGGGAGTTTCCCAATGCCTGTTTAATCGCGCTCCTCAAAACTTTGTGCCTTCCGCGGGGTCGCGCAGCTCTCCTCCCGCCTGCCCGCCCGTCCTCCTTGCGCGGTTCGAAGGGCTGGGGAAACGCTCGTGTGCAAAAAGGAGGAAAAAATAAAAATAGCAGAGGGTTTCAGCTACTTTGCGGTGTGCGGCCAGCGCAGGTGGGAGCAGGAGGGTGATGGGGGGGCTGCAGCCGGACCCCTCCTCGGTTTCTCCCGGCGCTCGGGGGTCCGGCGCGGGGGAGCCGGGAGGATGCTACCATCTGGCGGCATGGGCTCGCAGCAGCAGCCGGCTCTGCCTGGCCTGGGCTGCCCTGCTGGCAGCTCTGTAAAAAGCCACTGTGGGGAAAACAAACAGGTGACCCCAGAACAAAAGCCCCAACCCCTTTGTACCGATGCTGGAGGGAAATTAGCTGCTCGGCTTGTGTTGGTAAAGGGGGTTGCAGCAGACAAAGTGATTGCCTTGATCCCGCCGGTGGGCTGACAGTGCAGCCATGCGTAACCTCGTGCAATTAGCTGTCCTGCATTTGCAGACCAGAACCCAGCAGTAGAGGAGGCAGAGGATGACCGCGATAAACCGAAGCTGATAGATGAGAAGGAGGAGATGGAGCAGCCACAAATCAAGGTGCCCATGGAGGTGCCCAAGAGAGAGGAGGAGAGAGGAAAGCTGGAGGAGAAAGTGCAACTTGATCGTCCCGATCAAGGTAATGAGGAACCCGGGGAAAGGGTGCCAGCTTTGGGACTCGGAGGTGTACATTGCAGGGCTATTTCAGATAAAGAGCCTGATCTCTGCTCATTACCTTGTGGACTGAAGGTGATTTAGCATTTGATGCTCTTGAGGCTCATTAGGAATGCAGCCTCCTGATGAGAAAGCAAAGGCAGGGCTGAAAAAGGGCAGCAGGTAGCTGGGTGTGCTGTGAACCTGCTGCCTGTTCCTTTCCAGAGGTAGATTCTCAAGGTTCCTGAGCCCCCTAACCCTGCCTGTTGTCTGCCCTAGGGATTG
This sequence comes from Phalacrocorax carbo, assembly GCF_963921805.1. Classification (NCBI taxonomy): domain Eukaryota; kingdom Metazoa; phylum Chordata; class Aves; order Suliformes; family Phalacrocoracidae; genus Phalacrocorax; species Phalacrocorax carbo. The sequence continues at coordinate 8,596,111 of NC_087528.1, forward strand.
CCCTGCCCGTTGGGGAAGCGCATCGGCACGAGCCACCCGTCCCACATGACGAAGTGGTCGTGGACATGGGACGGGAGCGGGAGGAATCTGATGAGAACAAGCTTGCACCCGGAGGAGCCGACGATCGTCTGCTCAAGCCAGTGCTGGAGCAGCAAGCAGCGCTGAATCCTCAGAAAGAGGTACTTGGCCAGAAACAAGAGAAGGAAGCGATCGCTGAGAACCAACTGTGGGGAGGGACTGACGAGCCCGTTAAGAATCTGAAGAACGTCCTGGAGGTGATCGTGCAGCAGGATGGCAGGCTGCCATACAAAGAGCTGGAGCCAGACAAACAAGTGCTGGAAGCCAAGGCGCAAGCTGCCGTGCCGGACGGTGAGAAGAAAGCTGAGGTTGCAGGTGAAAGGGAGAAATCAAAGCTCCAGCTCCCCAGGAAAGCAGAGGAGGCTGCGAAGTCCATGGAGAAGGAAGGTGACCCTGGTAAGTTCCATCCATGGTGGCTCATCTGAACAAACTCTTCTCTTGGCCTGTAATCTGCTCCATAATCCGCCCCGGCGCCTGGGCAATTTGGTTATTTCCACTTACATCCCAGTGTGTTTCCTTTTAATTTCCCGAGATTAGCATGTGAGCATGCACAGCCCCTTCAGCAGCTGTTGAGGAAAAGGAAGAATCTGGTGGCTTTGACAGCTACTATAATATCTGTCAAACAGTGGTTTGCTAGCCTACTAAATGTCAGGTGCCATGCTGTTCCTGTGCGTCTCTGAACTCACTGGGGACAGGGAGCCGGGAGATCTTGACAGGTAACACATTGCTAAGTGCCCGTCTAAAAGCTAGTTAGAACCATTCTTGCATTTTAATTGGCTGAGGTAGTTAGTGCTGGCTTGCTGCCACGAGTCTATAAGATTGTTAAATATTTTTTTTTTTATTACTTCCCTTGTAGCCATCAGGTTGAATATAAACTGTGCCGGCTTAGGCAGGGAGGGACAACATGATGTGGAGTCATTTTGGAGAACATCTGCTGCTGGAGTGTCCTTATTGGTTGCAAAGGTCTGTCCATTTGTTCATCCACAGGTGAAAAGCAGGAGCTGCCCCTCCCGGACAGAGCAGATCAGCTGGAGCCGAGGGAGACCCGAAACACGGAGGAGAAGCAAGAAGAGAATGCGGAGAGCAAGCTGGGGGGTGAGCATGTGTCCCTGGGGTGTGCGGGGAGGGGAAGGTGCTGAGCTTCCCCTGGGAGCTGGGGCTGAGAGCGCAGGATTTCTCTCTGCAGGGGGATGGTGCCAGCCAACGCTGTTCTTGGCTCTTGCCAGCGCATAGCTTTAGGCCATAGTCACCTCCGCAACGGCAGCAATTAGTGCCTGTCTCCAGTGGGCTCACGCCTGCGGTGCAGGCTGGCCGTTTCACAGCGCAGCCCCTGGCAGGGCCGCTCAAGGACGTGAGTCATGCTGGCACCCGGGCCCGGCTGCTCCCCAGCTTTGGCTGCTCGAGCGCAGGCGGCGCTGCCCCGACAAGAGCACGACTGGAGTGAAACCGTTTGTCTTGGGCAAAACCGGGGAACCCGGCAGCAGGGTGGGGAGGTGGGTGGGCATCGCCCTACAGCCTCACGGCTTGGGGCAGATGCAGGCTTTAGTGCCTGGGGAGACCTGGGCATGTGGTCGTGCTGGGGAGCAGTGGCAAAGCTCCGTCTGCTCCTTCCGTGGAGCCTCAGTGCTGGTACTGTGCAGTGACCCCTTCCTCAGGCTGAGCTTGCTGCCTTTGACCTCTGCCATGCGAGAGCCTGAGCCTAGCCTGGACTCGCAGCCTGTGTGTCCTGTAGTCCTGTGGCTCTTTGCCTTCGTGCCACCCCTTGGTGCTCTGGTCTGAGGTGGTGGGCATTTGGTCCGCTGAGCAATGGCAGTGGGCAGGCTCTGCTCCTGAGGAGCATGTGTATGGCCCTCCTCTTTGTTTGGTGGTTACATCTTGGTTTTCTAATTATTTTCTTTCCGTTCTGCGCTGCAATGGGACTTTAAAAACTGAGCATAAAAAGCTAGCGGCAGATATGGACTGTAAGGCCTCTTTGCATTTCAAGGGGGCTGAAAGGCTGTGAGTTTCCGTGGGGTTTTCCGTCTCAGATTGTGCGGGACTTGCTGGGGACACTCTCCCATGAGCATGTCACCAAAAGGTGCTCTGGGCTTGTTCTGCTCCACTGCCCAGAGCTGAACTTCATACCTGGAGGCTGGGAGAGGGTGGAAAGGCATCGCAGGAGCGTGGCGGTGTGCACAAACCTCTGTGGATGCTCTCTGCAAACAGCTGCCTCACTGGGACTGTTGTTGAATGCTCCAGTGGTAGCTGCCCTGGGCCCTGTGAACTCAAGTACTTTCATTTTATAATTAAGATGGTTTTTTTGAAGAGTGCCTGTTAAAGTCCAACCAAAGTGCTGGCTGAGGCCTGCTTTCCCCATGATCAAAGGAGGAGCCGGGAGACAGTGTCGCCTTTTGTTTGTGTGGAAGAGGTATGCTGCACAAATACAGGAGTTAACACGTGTTTGCAGAGCTCTCAGTGAGAAATGCTTTGATTTGGCATTAAACCTTTGCCTGCTGTGTGTTCAACCCAAACATTCCCATGCTGAGCTGGGTCTGGTAGGCTCGGAGAGTGAGATAGTAGAAATTACTTCTGTTTTCATTGTTTATTCTGAGCAAAGTGTGAAAAATAAATAGATCTCGAGAAGTCAATTGCTCTCTTGAAACAACCAAATTCCCCCTCACAGCCCAGCTTTCTGTAAATTGAGTGGAAGGGTTGTTCCAGGGGCGCTTGGCTAATAGTGCCATAATGTGAACTGGAAATATTTCTCTGTAATCACCTTGTGGGTGATTAGCGGGACAGGGGGAGGCAGTGCGTGCTGGAGAAGGATTAACCTGGACAGCATCCCTTTTTAATTTGAATGGCATTTTACAGGCTATTAATTTTGACATTATTTCCTGTAGGGCATAATAGTCTAGAAACACCTTGAGTTTCGGAAGAAAGCTGCTTGTTGGTGTGGGAGGCAGGTGACACAGTTTCATACCCTCCAGATACGATACGATATGTCTGAGTGTCTGTCCAGGCGGAGAAAAGGCAGCAACGTTTCCGTGCAGACCTGGGACTCATAGTTTGTGCATGAGGTGTCGCTTGCAGCAAGTGAATCAACGTGAGTCACTTCTGCTTGGCCCGAAATGCTTTGTGTGACTTTGCGGCTGTGAAGGGCCGTTGGGCAGGGATTTCCTCCTCTTACGTGGTGCAGGGAGCTCAGCTTTATTGCGGTGGCATCTCGGCTCGGCAGGAGGTGGGGCTGACTTTCTGTGCCACTGTGGTTTCAACCTGCCTGACCACCTGCACTGCTGCATGCAAGAGTACTCGGCTGTTAAACCTTTGATTGCTGCTTGGGATCCCAGCCCTTTCACCGTCCTCAAAGCCAAAATCTTCGGCAGGATTGTTCAGTGGGTGTTTTCCTGCTGTGGGCCAGGCTGGGCCTTCACTTGGCTAAGCCAGGAGAAGAGACAACAGTAGCCTCTCATCACTCTGGCTGTAACCCAGGATTTGCCTCCTGAAAAGACCCAGCTCAATGTCTGTACCTCAAGTGCTGGGTTGATGTTTCCATGTCAGTTTATCCCATCATGTAGGTAGTTTCCCTCTGAGGGCAGCTCCTGGTGCTGTGCCTTAGCTGACTTCTTCTAGTTCCTCCTAAGATTGCACGTTTGCTGTTTGTGGCCTTTCCAGGCTCGGTTTAGCTGGGTTGAAGTCTTTGCAGTGCGTTCAGAGAGATGATCTAGAGAGCCACGCTGCAGCAGTGCTGGGGCTTCCCAAAGCACCACAGGCAGCTTTAAAAGCACCTTGTCTTGCTTTGGCAGCCGAGCACCTCACTCTCGATCAACTTCTGCCAGTCCTGTTCTCTTCTAGCTCCTGTGCCAAGCAGCCACCTCGTCCTTCCCTGCGCTGGGACCCCAGCAGACCTGCTCCCCTGTACCTCTTTGCAGCTCTTCTCCCCAAGCAGTTAATGACAAGAGCATGGTTTTGATCCCTCCACCAAAATCTTCTTGGGAGGCCAGTGTCCTGCCTTAGCATGTGTGCTAGTGAGCAGCCAGTCTGGGCTTTTGGCTGCTGTCCTCAGTGGAGGTATGCCGGAGCGGTGCCGCCGTGATTGCCGTCAGTGCCAGCAGCAGAGCTGTGCCACATCCTTCCCTCCCTCCTGGTGAACGGGCAGTGTCTGCAGAGTAGGGCCTTCCTGCCGAGGAAAGCCCCTGCAGCCCCTCCAACGCTGAGAGATGATTAGTGAAGGGTTTGGGTCATGGATTTTTTTTTTTCCTTTCTTTTTTCTTTCCCTTTTCTAGAAGCGGGGCAGGCGAAGCTGCTTGATCATGCTGTGCTGCTGCAGGTGATCAAAGAACAGCAGGTACAGCAGAAGCAGCTACTTGACCAGCAGGCAAAACTGCTGGCTGTAATTGAAGAGCAGCACAAGGAGATCCACCAGCAAAGGCAGGAGGAGGGAGGAGAGGAGAAGCCAAAGCAAGGTAAGAACATTGCCAAAGAGTGTGACCCCTCCATGGGCCGATCGCTGCTCAAAGCAGCTTTAAAATCAGGCTAGGAGAGATCCGAGTCCCTTTGGCACACAGCAGAGTCCCCTCAGCAAAAGCCATTTCTGTGTCTGGGCCTGAACTCTGAGGTGGGGATCCCCAGCCCCTGGTCACAAGGATATGCTCTCCCGCACGGCTGTCCTTGTTTTCCTATGTGGCCATTGATGGTGTGATCTCTTCTCCTGTCCCCTGTTGGGCAGAACAGGGTGGCAGGAGAAGGGAATATCTCACTGTAAGAAAAAGCTTTTACATGTTGGTTTTTGTTCTGCAGCGGAAATGCAGCAGGAGCCCGCTGTGCCTTTCTCCAAGAGCAAGGAGGACGAGGGCCTCGGAGCTAAGCAAGAAGCTGCTCCAAAGGGGCTCAGCAAAGAGCTGTTGGAGCACCCTGCACAGGGCCTGGGCCAGCAGCCTGCTGACTCTGCGGAGCAGCGCAGGGGGATGGCAGGGAAGCTGGAAGAGGCTGGGCACAGGCGTGAGTTTCCTGGGGTTTCCCCAAAGGAGCGGAAGGTGCCGCCACAGGAGAATGATAGAGCTGTTAAAAATCCTGCGGAGGACTGGGATCCCCTTCACAGGGATGCCCAACACATTGCAGCAGCCAGAAACCACCTAGAAAAGCGGCCCTTGGCGGAGGATTTAGGAGATCGTGAAGCCAGAGCTGGAAGAGACGTCCATGAGAAGAAAAATTCCCTGAAAGTTGTGGAAGTAGCTACAGCTCCCATCCAAAGAGAACAGCTGGGGGCTGCCAAAGTTCAGGGAGTAGCAGGAAGGAGTCTGGAAAGAGACTCAGGAATAGACCTTAAAGCCAAAGCAGTGAGTCAGGTGGAGCCCAAAGACCTGGCAGTTGCACTGGACTCCTCCAGTAAAAGGAATGTGGCAGAGAGCGAGCAGCGCCTACGGGAGCGTCAGAGAGGTGCAGGCACCGAGGGAGGCGAGGGTGCTGGCAGGCGGCAGCAGGCCGTGCAGAGGGACCTGGTTGGCAAAGGGGAGGTAAAGGAAGAAGCTCCTCGGGAGAACGTGGTGGACGTGGCCCAGGACCCACAGGGAGGTTTCCGGAGCAAGCAGAGGCTTGGGGAAGGGGATCTCTCAAACAACGTTGAGAAGAAACCAGGCCTTGAGAATGTTCCTGCCCAAAAGCCCGACAGAGGAGCAGCTGCCCAGGGGGACCAGAAGCCAGACCACGACGTCAAACCGAACCGGGACCTGAAACTGCAGGCAGACCTGGACCTCCGCCGGAGGAGACGGGACCTGCTGCCTCCTGAGGAGGAGGAGGAGGAGGAGGCGGCTGCACAGGGAGCAGGGGTCTTCATTGGCCTGAACCCCCTTCCAGATGTGAAAGTAAATGACCTCCGGAGCGCTCTAGAGACACGATTAAACCAAGTTGCGGAGAGGGCTCAGCAGGTGGTCCGCAGCCGGCAGATCAAGCAGATGACGCAGGCGGACGGGAGCATGTGAGCAGGGTGGTCGTGCTCAGTGGGTGGCTGCGGGTGTTGGCCACAGGCACAAGGCCGAGGAGCTCTGTAGGGAAGGTTCAAGTTAACCAGCTGTTTTTTTGGCCACTGTTTCTCAGGCAGTGCTTGGTCTAAGCCAGCAGCACTTTGCTGGATGCAGCGCTTGGACCCACGGGATCTCCTTGGACCTGTGAGCACTGTCCAGGGATCTGTGGGCTTCTCGAGTCTCTGCGACGGTAGCACCTCCTTGCCTGTGCTCACAGGTGGCTGAGGAGATGGCAACCGTGAAAGAAAAGCTCCTGCTGTCCTCTGGCTTTCAGAGGTTGCCATCTACCTCGATTCCCTGCCAGCCCAGATTTCAAGGACCTTTTCAACATCTTGTTCATATCGAATTGCCTTCTCCATCCAGCTCTCGACTCCCCTTTCAGAACGAAGGTGGTCATCTGTGAGGTTCCCCTGCCTGCTTGGAAAGGCTTCTCTGGCACCTGCCTCGGGTTCTTTTGCCCAGGCTGTGTGGGGCTTCGGGGCAGAGGTCTGGGGCTGCGGGAGGAGGGGAGCCAGGGATCGAACGTCTCGGGAAAGGCTTTATTCTGGAGAAGTGTCAAGTCCTGAGTTAGGAACCAGCTTAGCCAATTGCTTTGGTGTTTCTCTTGAAATGGGAGCTGTTAGTCTTGCATGTTTAGGAGATAGTTGTGGTTTAGGAACCTAGTTTAGTAGAAATGCTGCCTTAAACGGGCACAACTGCCGCTGTTGTGCTGCCTCTATTCCCAGGGATTTAATTGGTTGGCCAGACACTAGCAATAACACGGAGCTTTGCTCTTGCCACCCTCCCCGGATGCTCAACTCTCATCTGTGCTTTCCAGCTTGACTTCAACTGTCCAAAGTGCATTACGAAGCTCAACCCCGGGGGGCTGCAGACCACCCCCTCCCCAAACCAGCTTCATTTTTTTCTGCAAGAGGTGACTAATTTGGTACCAGAAGACGTGGCTTAAAAGGGCAGACACAGGGCCTTGGCTCAAGCATACCTACCTCTTCTCTCTGTGATGTGGTGGAGCATGTTTGTTTTGTGTGCTCTTCCCAGCCCCCCTCTGCGCTGCGTTTTACATCCATAGATGTCAGTACTCCGCCCCTGGAAATGTATTTTATGAGCGAGAAAGGGAAGAGCTTCTGTGAGAGCCCTGGTTCATTTCAGGCTCCCAGACAGTGATTCATCACTTCTTTTTTTTTTGTTTTGTTTTGTTTTTACATCCTGACTTGCGAATGTAAGAAATCAAATCCCAAAGCTCTCACTAGAATGGCTGAAATTTCCCAGCCTGGAGTCTACAGACCTCATCACTGTGGTGGTTTTTATAACTGTATCTCAAAGTGTCTTTGGTAAACTAGCCTCATCGAGTTTGTGTCCGACGGGACCTTGGAGAGCCAGGTTGTTATTGGACATGTGGGGCTGTCATACCGGTTCTGGTCACTCGAGAACTCTGCTGCCGCCTGCCTGGGACGTGTGCCTGTTGCTCGAAGGATGTCATCTTCTCATTAAAATGACACAGAGCCACAGGGCAACAGCCACGGACTTGGGCGTACTTCTTCAGGAGGACCACCTGTGCTACTTCCCTGTGACTGCCATGGCCTTAACCCTCAGGACTCCCCCCATAGTACCAGTGAGCTTCTCCATTACGCTGTCTTAAAGCACAAGCACCGCAGCTGTCCTCTGTAGGTGTCTGTCAGGGCAGGGACGGCAGTGGGCTCCAGAGCACGTCTCTAAATCTGCAGCAGAGCGACAGGTCCAGGCTTTGCCCCTCCACAGCCTCAACCAGCCTTTCTAAGGTGAGAGGCAGCTGGAGCAGGAGCTGGATCTGCCCTTTGTTGTGCTTTGCTGCCTGCCAGGGTCTGTCCTGGGCTGTCACGGGGAACGAGGGCAGGTTCCTGCCCCACAGGATCAGACCTGCCTGGAGCCCTGATGCGTGTTTGTTGGCATTGAGCTGCCTGCCTGAACGCAAAGGACCAAAGATGCTACTGACATTCCTCAGCAGCTGGGAACGGTGCGGCCTGTGGGCACCCCCAGGCCAGGCTGGAAGCCAGCAGGAGCTGCATCGCCTCTGCCTGCCAGGGACTGCTCGTGCTGGCGTGTGGAGCGCTTGGTGGGAGAGACAGGAGGGGAGGCTGAGCCGATCAATAAAATAAGCTGAAGCATTTTGATCTGCATTGTCTTTTTTTTTTTTCCCCATCAATAAGCCTTACCCAGCCAGCAGGCTGTGGCTCCCCAGGGGGCAGTGGCATCCACCTCGCTCCATACCCACGGGCAGTTATGCTTTGCCAAAGGAAAAGAAGCTTTTTGTGTTTTCTTGGCCAAAGGAAAATAAGCTATTTTGCTTTCTTTGAGATTTGCTTGTGCCTGCTGCTGGGGAAGAGGAGGGGAGGCTGCCACCCTCACACATGGGGCCTGGAAAATGAGGAAAATGGCTCATTTGACATTCAGGGGATTGAGCAGCTGCAGCAGAGCTGCTGCCGGAGCAGGAGCGTTCCAAAGCTGGCGCCAGGGATGCGGGGTGGCCTCCCAGAAGCGTCCGTCTCGCCTCGAGCTGCGGTTCCTCCTGCTTTGCAGGAAGTTTTGCTGTTGAGCGAAGCCGGAGCTTGCACAGAGCAAGGAAACGGGTCCGAACGCGGGACCGAGGTCAGAAAGAGGAGGAAGGGGTTCTGTGAGGCACCAAGTGCGGCGGCTGCAAGGGGCTGGGGGAGCCGGGGGCATTGTGGTCTCCACTCTGCCTCTCCAGGTGCCGCGGCCTGGCCGTGCCCACGGGCCCGGGGTGCCGCGGCGAGGGCCGGGCAGCGGCCGCTGGTCCCGCCTCGCTCTTTATTCGGTAATTTAAGGACAAACCGGGTCTGATTGGAGAGTTTTTATTTTCTCGAAGCGTCTCCAGGCCGGTGCGCGGGGGGTCGCGGTCACCTCGGCGTCGCCTTCGCCTGCAAAGAGCCGCGGGTGAGGCCGGGCGAGGCCACGGGGCCTCCCGCAGCCGTGCCCAGGGCCGCCCCTCCCGCCGGTACCGGCACCGGGACCTACCGCCCGGGCGAAGCACTCCTGCAGCGCCCGGAACTCCTCCAAGCAGGCGTCCCGCCGCAACTCCGCCGTCCCGGCCGCAGCCGCGGCCACGCACCGGCCGTAGGCAGCCGCCTGCGGGGAACGACATGGAGCGGGAGTGGGGCGCCGGCCTCGCCGGGCACCCCCTCGCCCCTCGGCCGGTCTGCCGCTCCCCCCGGCCCCACCTGCTCCCCGCAGCCCGCCAGCAACGCCGGGAAGCGCCGCAGCCGCGCCCGCACCCGCAGCCAGACGCCCCGGCCCGACATCGCCGCCGCCACCGCCTCACCACCGCCTGGGCGCCGCCATAGTGGGGTAACGGCGATTGGCCGCTCGCCCCGCTCATCAAAGCGTTGCGCTCTCGCATTGGCAGTCGGCGAACACCCACACCCTCCAGCGCGGCGATAGGAGAAACGGCGCGCCTATCAAAACTGTCTGGCTCTCTGATTCGGTGATGTTGGAAGGTCGTCTCCTCACCCTTCTCGGATTGGTCGGATTTGTCAGCCTAAAGCATTGATTGGTCACACCTCCAGAGCCCCTACTGATTGGTCGCTCGTCGCGGGCAGCTCTGATTGGCGGAGGTGCCGGTTGTTTACTTCCCGTCTCCCGCCCTTTAGCCGCCGGCGTCAATTTCGTGAGTCACTTCCGCCCGAAGCTCAGCCCTCACTCGCCGATGATTGCCTGAGAGGCAGCATCTCGTACTCTCATTGGCCTGTTGCATTTTCCGGGAGGCGGAGCCGCGAGGCCGCTTACGGGCCGGGCAGGGCCGGCGCTGGGACTGTCATGGCGGCACCGCTGAGAGACCGGTTGAGTTTCCTGAGCCGGGTACGGGCCGGGGGGTCGGGGAGGGGCTGGAGTACGGGGGTGAGGAGGGGCTGCCTGAGGGCCTTACACAGCGCTAGGGGGGCTCCGGGGCCGGGCCTGCACCGACCCCAGGCCCGGCCCCGCTTACGCCGAACCTCCGCCCCCGCCAGCTGCCGGTGCTGCTGAGGGGCACCGCGGACGACGCCGCCCCCTGCCCCGGGTACCTGTTCGAGGAGATCGCCAGTATCCTTCTGGGGAAAGCGGGAGGGCCGGGGCCGGGGGGGGTCCCGGGGCTGCTGCGGGTCTGGGGGGGGTGGGGTAGGGGTGGAGGGGGGCTGCTGCTGCCCCCGGGCCGGGTCCCCGTGGGGAGAGCAGGGTCTGCACTAGCGAGGCCGGACCTCGAATGCTGGGCTCAGGTTTGGGCCCCTCGGGACAAGAAGGCCCTTGAGGGGCTGGAGCGTGTCCAGAGAAGGGCAGCAGGGCTGGGGCAGGGTCTGGAGCACAAGTGTGCTGGGGGGCGGCTGAGGGGGCTGGGGGGGTTTAGCCTGGAGAAGAGGGGGCTGAGGGGAGCCCTTCTCGCTCTCTGCAGCTGCCTGAGAGGGGCTGGAGTGAGGGGGGGGCTGGTCTCTGCTCCCAAGGCACCAGTGACAGGATGAGAGGAAACAGCCTCAAGTTGTGCAGGGGAGGTTTCGATTGGGTATTAGGAGAAATGTCTTTACTTCGAGAGTGGTCAGGCCCTGGCACAGGCTGCCCAGAGAGGCGGGGGAGTCACCGTCCCTGGGGGTGTTCAAAAACCATGTAGATGTGGCACTTCAGGACATGGTTTAGGAGGCCTGGGGGTGTTGGGGTGGTGGTTGGACTTGATGATCCTAGAGGTCTTTTCCAACCCTAATGATTCCATGATCCCTGACCCCCGCCCCAGAGATCTCCCATGAGTCACCCGGCAGCAGCCAGTGCCTGCTGGAGTATCTCCTCAACCGGCTGCAGAGCAACTCGTGCCACGTCAAGCTGAAGGTAGGGCAGTGGTAGTAAGCAGGGGCAGCTGCTGCAGGGCTCCCCCAGCCCGAAGAAGCCCCTGGCGTGACAGGCCAGGGCGTGGGCATTGTCACAGGGCTGGGGGCTGGTGGAGCACCCACCACATGGCCTTCTCACCCCGCAGGTGCTGAAGATCCTGTTGCACACATGTGCCCAGGGCTCCCCCCAGTTCGTCCTGCAGCTCAAGAGGAATGCCTGCTTTATCCGGGAGGCAGCAGGTAATGGGGCTATAAGTGGGGGAGCTGGGACAAGAGAGCGGGGAGTGGCTCTGTGTGGTGTTGGAGAACCCAGCCTGGCTGTGTGGGAGAGTCCAGGGTGGCTCCTGCCTGTGGGGGCTGCTCCAGGGGCAGAGTGCAGGCTGGGGCCGTGGTCTGCCTCATGCCTGGGAGCTGAGTGTCCCCCAGCCCTCCCGACCTCATGCCTTGCAGTGTTCACGGGGCCCCCAGACCCCCTCCACGGCAACAGCTTGAACCAGAAGGTCCGGGCGGCTGCGCAGGTGAGTGCCAGCTCCATTCACCCTGTGCCAGGTGGACTGCTTGGGCCCTGCCTGGAGCGACAGGGCAGCTCAGCCACCCAGACCCCCACCTCAGGCCAAGGCTGGGTTGCCCAGTGCTTCCCAGCTCTCTGCCCACACCCCTGCTCTCTCCCGGTAGGACTTAGCCAGCATTCTCTTTTCGGATGCGCCGCTCCCCCAGCCTGCCATGCTTCCTGCCTGTCCCCTGCCTCCTGCGGGTAAGTGCTGGCCCCTTACAGCCCTGTCACCTCCCACAGCCATGCTGGCAGTGCCAGGCTCTGCTTGCTGAGGATGTTCTGTAGCTCTGGCTAGAGCAGGCTGCAGGGTAGTGTTTCAGAGGGCAAAATGTGCTTGGGGAGCAGAGGGATAGGCTGCCCTTAGCTTCCCGCTGGGACATTCTTTTGTAAGTGCCCTGCTCTCCACCCCAGTTACCCAGCTGCCCCAGGCACTCCCCTGTTCTCACAAGGGGGAGGAACAGCAGTGGAGGGTGATCCTGAATGCTTGTGCTCCCTCTGAACGTACCTTTTGGCTTCCCCAGGCATGGGCTCCAGCCCCATCCCCTGTGGCTCCTTGCAAGGATTTGGCTTCAGCAGTGAGAAAAGCAGCTCTGGTAAGTCCTGGCTGTGCCCTCACCCTGCGTGGGTCCCCTGCTCGCTACTGCTCTGCCTGTGTGCCGTGATGCCACAGCCCTGGGGGTCCTGCCTGGGGCTAGACCAGGCTCCCAGCCTTCAGAGACGTGTAACCTGGTTGCTGTCTCTCACAGCAGGTGTTCCTCTCTCAGCGGGTGTTTCTGGGTGGATCAGAGCAGAGCCATGCTGCACCCTTTGCTTTGTGCAGCTTTCCCCTTTCCCAAGACATCTGATGGGCCCTGGGGCTGGCAGTGGGGGCCCCGCCATGTCCTTCCCTACTGGGAGGTGTGACAGGGATGTGGGAGGTCAGCTTGTGCCCCCTGGCCTGTCCAGGTAGCTACCAAGTATTCCTTGCTGCCCTTGTCCAGCCAGAACTCCCTCACAGCCTGGCTGTGTCTGGAGCCCAGCTGCCAGGGCTGCTTCTCTCTGCCAGCAGGTCTCTGCTGTCCCCTCATGACATCCTGTGAGGTGGTGGGTGCCTGGGGGCAGGATTGGGCTCCCCGGGAAGCACCTGACACCCTGGCCTCTGCCCAGCTTCGACAGGGGAAGCCCTGCTCAGCACCATCCAACGAGCGGCGGAAGCGGTGGCCCATGCTGTGCTCCCCTCCCTGGAGGGGCCTCAGCCACACCGCCGGGAGCTCCACGAGGATGCCTACGAGCCTGTGAGAGCCCCCTCTCCCACCAGGAGCCCGGTCGGGGCTGTGAAGCCACCAGTGGCCACCACAGTGCACAGCACCCGAGGTAGGTCACCCTGCCGCTGGGCTGGGGTGACTGCCAGCTGTTAGGGGTCCTGGCAGGGGTCCCCACAAGGTACTGGGGCTGGTTTGGGGGTTAACACCTCCCTGCTGCTGTCCCTGCAGTGAGCCACCAGCCAGGGCTGGCCGGGGGCGGCTGGGAGGAGGCAGACAGCGGGCACAGCTCCCAGGACTCCTCACAGGGGAACGGCGAGTTGAGCCGCACCTCGGACTCCTGCAGCAAATCGGGCAGCGACAGCCACTCCGGGGCCAGCCGGGAGCTGACCCACATGGCCGAGAGGTGGGAGCGGGGTCCTGGGGGGTTTGTCTTCCCCCAGGACCTTCTGAGATCCTTTGTCATCTCCTGGAACGGTGCCCTCATTTTCCACACCATTAATTTGAGTCCCCTGGTGCTACTGGGCTGGATTTCTCTGGCACTTTGACCTCCCAGCCTGGGCAGCCCGTGGGCGGGCAGAGCCACAGGCAGGGAGACTGGTCTGCGAGGGACTCCCTGCCTGCAGGAGGGTGGTGGGGTCTGTGCTGGGACCCCTGGAGGGAGCCAGGCTGGCCCCTGTCCCCACTGAGGCATCTCCCTGGGCAGGGTGGACGCTGACAACCTGGGTGACTGCGTGCGGGAGGTGAGCCTGGTGTCAGCGCTGACCCGTGGTGCCAGGGTCTTCCTCACCAGGGAGGAAGCGCAGCACTTCGTCAAGGAGTAAGTGCTCAAGGCAGACGCTCCCTGGGACTGTGGGTGCTGTGGAGCTGAGAGGGGGGTGCTGTGGGGGCTTTGAGGGACAGCCTGAGCCTTTCTCACCCCCCTGGTTACCTTGGCCCAGACCTCTGGGGCTGAAATCCTGCCAGGCAGGAAGGGCTGCCTGCTGCCAGGGCTTGGGATACTGCGTGCGGCCAGCGTGGCCGTAACCCCTTCCCCTTGGCCAGGTGCGGGTTGCTGAACTGCGAGGTGGTGCTGGAGCTGCTCAGCCGGGCACTGGAGGACCCCAGTGACAGCGTCCGCATGGTGAGTGTGGGGTGGCCCCAATGTGCCGCTGGCATGTGCCTGTGGTGCTGCCCACAGGGTGGAGGGACAGGGGGAAGAAGTGCCACAGAGCTGTGACGTTTCAGTGCCTGTCCTGCCTGCTGGGCTCAGCCACGCTTTCCTCCCCGCAGAGATCCATGTCCGCCATCTCTTCTCTCATGTGCTCTGACCTGCTCTCCCTGGACCAAATCTTTGCCATGACTCGGCAGCACCTGCAGCAGCTCAGCCAAGGCAGCCCTGGCCCCGTCGCCAACCGAGCAATGAAGGTGACTCCTGGGACGTCCCTGTGACCTCTCCCCAGGGCAGGGGGCTCCCAGAGGACTGGCGTACCCATCCCCATGGACACCCAGCTCATGGGAATGGTTCTGTGTGTGTCCCAGAGGGGTGGGAATTGTCTGCCTCTTTCAGGAGCAGGGAGCTTGGGGGTGTGATGCTCCCACCCCAGGAGACAAGGCTTAGCCCTGGGAGGGGACACCGGGGCTGATCCCCAGCACTGGGAAAAGGTGCTGGGGCCCGGCCCCCTTCCCAGTGCTGCCTTCACTTCTGCCCACCCCACTCTTCTCCCAGATCCTGCGGCAGTTCGAGGCTCTCTGCAGAGGCCAACCCTCCCCAAAGACTGTCTGCCCGGACGTGGACCCCTCCGCCATTGCTGTGGGCTCAGCCCCATGCACCGGGGACCTGCTGACGGACATCCTGCCCCTGGCAGGCGAGAGCATCCTCACCCCGCTGAGCGCAGCCCCGCTCCCCACGGCGCCGCCGGCCCGTGGCCAGGAGCAGGGGGTGGAGGCAGAGATCCACGGGCAGCCTGGAGCCGCGCTGCCAGCCCAACCCTGCGTGCAGGAGGTGGTGAGCAGGCTGGCAGGGGACATGGTGGGCACTGCTGTGCCCTCCCGCAGCCTGTCTCTCTTTGCCGGCATGGAGCTGGTGGCCCGTCCCGGAGCGGTGATCTGCCCGGACTCTCTGCCAGCAGAGCCGCGGATGCTGTCCCAGCCCCAGGACAGGCAGACGGATGCAGAGGGCAGCCGGCAGCTGTCGGCCTTTGCCTTTCTCAACATGTAGCTGCTGTGGGGCTCCCGGGGGGTTGTGGGGGCTTTGCCCTCCCTCCCTGTGGGGCCTGTTGTGCCATGGCCCCCCCAGGGGCTCCTCTACGGGTGGCCAGCTGCTCCCGCACTGGGCTTGGTGGGGCCGAGGTCCCCAGCTTCCTCTGTGGCACCCTAGGTAGACGCAGACAGCGGCCCTCTGGGCCCTGTGCTACAGTGGCGAGGGCAAGGGGGCTGCCGAGGATACAGCTGTGAAATGGCCGTGGGGGCCAGGGATTTGGTAAGGTTATAGTGTCCCTCTTGCTGTCTTTTTGCCAAAAGTCCCTGGTTTCCTGGGACTGGTGCTGCTGGCACCCCTTGCTGGGCTGGGCTGGGCTGTGAGGGGGTGTGAGGAGCTGGGGCAGAGACCTGCCAGCACCCCCCAGGGGTGAGCTGGGGTGTGGTTTGGGGACCCTGGTGGAGCCATGGGGTGCTCCTGGGTGACCTGCTGCCTCCAGCCTCGGCAGCTGTGGGGCTGGGGAGGGAAAAGGCGCCATCCCAGTGTAGTCAGGACCCACCAGGGGGTCGGGACCCACCAATAAACCCCACACTTGGATGCTGGGAACTTGTGAATTCTTCCTGCGCCGTTGTTGGAGCCTACCCCGCGGCTCCTCTTGTCCCAGAGATGGGACTTCAATACAGCACCCTGTGCCCCACAGCGCCTCCTGCCCCTATGGGGTAAGCCCCGCCCCTCTCCCCGCCTTCCTCCCGCAGGCCACGCCCTGTTTCCATCCGGGCTCCGCCTCTCCATGACTAGCCCCTCCCTCTTTTCCCCAGACTCGGCTCATCTCCCCGCCATTCTTCCCTAGGCTCCGCTCATCTTCCCGCCCTCTTTCCCCAGGCCGCGCCCCTCTCCCACTCTCCTCCCGCAGGCCACGCCTCTCACCTCAGTCTCCGCCCGTCGCCCCCACAGGCCACACCCTTCCTCCCACCCCCTCCTACACCTCCACCTATCCCCTCTCTCCGCCCCGCCCCGCCCCTCCTCTCCCATTGGGCAGCCGCCGCCTCTCAGCTCCCGCCCCATGCCTCGGGGGCGTGGCGCGTCGCGCGGCGGCGGTAGTCTGCGGATGGACGGACGGACACCGGGACAGGGGTACGGGGGAGGGGGGGTTATGGAGCTGGGCAAGGAGATAAGGCTTGGGCCTCTGGTGAGGCCGGGGGCCGGGGCCGGGACTTTAGCCCCGGCCCCGCCCTCGGCGCCACCCCCTCAGCAGGCCCCGGCGCCCCTCACCGTGCCTCAGGCCCCTCCTGCGCGAGGGGATGCTTGGGGCTGGGGCTGGAGGGGCCTAGGCCCATATTCCGGGCCTGAAAAACCTGTTTTCCTGACGTAAACCGAGCGGTTTCTATCGAGAGGCTTTTGTTTACAAGCGTTGGAGCCCGAGGCATCGCCAGCGGCTCTGGTGGAGCCCCGGAGCGAGGGGGGTGTGTGAAACCAGCCTGGGGAGGGGACACGGCTGGTTCCGAACAGCTTCTTGGCAAAGACTGGGGGCCTTTGGTGGGGGAAAGATCCCTGAGGAGCTGCCGGGTTGGTTCCTTGCCCAGTGCCTTAGTGGAAGAGGCTGCTCTGGGTTCGTATCATCCTCTCGCAGCCAGGGTCTGCGTGGGATGAAGGAGCCCGGCGTGGGGAGCGGAGCTTTCCTCTGTGTTAGCCGACTGCTGGCCATGAGCCCCTGTAAAAGGGACAGCAGGATGTTGGACGGACAGCTGGGGCGTCGGGTCAAAGCAGTGAGGAGATGGCTGCTGGTGTCGGGCACTGTGAGGAGTTCACCTCGTGCCTCTCCAGACCTTGTGTTCAGGGTCATTTGACACGTGGAAATATGGAGGAAGGTGTTTTGTCCCATTTGATACAGCTCCGCGTGCTGGCAGGAGTCAGCCGGGAGCAGAGCGTGTGGTCTGCTTGCCACATGAGGCTGGATGTGCTCCCTGTGCCTTCATTTCTCCATCTGTGCTGTGCTTCCAGGGCCTCTTCTCTCTGCTCGAGCATGAAGAGCACCCGCAGCAGCTCTTCCTTCCAGGGTGCTGGTCCTGGCGGCGTGGATCTGAGCCTAACGGGCCTCCCCGCGCCCGTCTTGCGGCGCCCCAGCAGCGCCTCTCCCGCCAAGCACATGGTGCGCTCCGTCTCGGTCACCGCCGATGGCAAACCGAAGAGGAACACACTGGTGAGTCCTGGATGGGAGAAGTCCTTCATCCCTGCATCTCTCCCGCTGCTCAGGGCAGGGAGGCGCGTGTGCTGCGGGATGCCTGGACGCACACTGGCTCTGCCGGCCGTCTAACGCTGGGCAGCGCTGATCCCGCAGGCTGAGTTTTGAAGTGAAGCCTGGGGTGGGAGGTGGTGCTGGGGAGGGCCCTGGTTCCCCCGGGATGTTGCATGCGGCAGCGTGGCATGGCTGCATGGTTATGGAGAGCAGCTGCACCACCTTTGAGAGGGGAGAATTGGGCTGGTCCAGGTGCTAGTTGAGCTGCAGCTCTGGGTGCTGCAGTGCTGCATGTTCTTGCCAAATCCGATAGTCCTCAGCAATTGGTTGTTCGTTGGGTCTCTTCTCAACCCTTTAATGTACACAGAAGGGCAGGCAGGAAAGTCTCAGGCTTCACCCTTTTCCCTTCCTTGCCCTTCACCTCCCTGTGCCAATTTTTCTCCTGGAAACTCCTCAGTTCCTGCCATCTTCTGCTGGATGCTGTAGTGCTTTCAGGCCCAGCCTGTGCCTTGCTGAGCACCCTCCATTCCTGCAGGGGCCTCGGTGTCTCACTGAGTGGGGATTTCTGTGAGTGTTTTCTCAGCAGAGTGAACAAGCCCCAGGTACGTACTGGGCTCTGTTAAGATCCAGCAGTGGAGAGCCTCTGCGCTCTTTGCTGAGTAATCTGTGCCACCTCCTTGGCAGTCTTCCTTCATGCTCATTCCCAGGGCAGGTAATAAGCACGGCCCTTCTGGGCTGGGGAGCTCACACAAATGAACACGTTCCTGCTGGCTCAGCAGCAGCATGGGAGCCCCAGAGACACCATGTCAGGGCTGTGTTGAAGGGGGTGGAAAGGTAGCACTGCCAGCAGCGCTATTTTAGGATGCCTGACTCACAGGGGAGCCTGCCTAGGCCAGCCATCCCAGCTCCATGTGCCCGTGCTTCTCCTTAACATCACTGCTGAATTTAGCGCTCTCGTCCGCAGGAAGATGCAGGATCCCGGGCAATGAACAACCTCCGGAGGTCTAACAGCACCACCCAGGTTAACCAACGGGTGGACAGCAGGCACAGGTACAGCTCCAGCCACCAACACGTGTCTGTCTGTCCCGTGGATGGGACTGTGTGAAACCCCACCCACCCCTCTGACCTCCCTTGTCCTGCGAGGGAACCAGAGCCTTGCAAAAAAGTGCATTAAGCTCTGTCATACCTATCATGGGGTACAGCCTGGCCTTGGAAAGCCAAGGTCCATTTTTTTGTTTGTTTTCTTTTTGGAGGGGAGGTCACTTGACTAGGATTTGGGGAAATAGGGTGTATTTCTGTGACTGGGAAGCCTCTGTCACAAAAGATATTCAGTTTAGTTCCAAGGGACAAGATAGTTCAGTTACAACATCCCCTCATGGATCCTCTGGACCATAGCTGGACTGTGTTAGCAGATGAAAAGTTCTTCTGTCTCCCAGGGCTGCCTCTGAACTGTGATTTTTCTGTTGTCTTGTTGCTCTGTGCCCATCCCTTTAATATATTCTCTCTCCGCATGTCATGCTGAAATCTAAAGCTCTGTATAAAACGAATCATTCATAGATTTCATGACTGTGTAATGATTCTTCATCCCTTTTCTCCTCCGCGTTGTGATGGCAGGTGGTAGGTGTGCCTCGGCTCTGTGCTGTGCATGTTGTTGGAAGGCCCTGCCGCGACCAGAGCATGCTGCTCGCTGAAGCAGCCGGTGCGGGATGAGAACCCTGCTATCGCTGTCTTGTTGCCATTTGTCTGCATGCAATATTAACCAGAACACGTGTTCTCTCCTCCTCATTGCCTTCCCTGGGTTCGGGCTAAAGCTCAGAGCAGACAGGAGACTTCCTGACCTTCTTTGAGAGTGGTTCTGGGGGAAGAAAGAAACCGGCGAGTCTGAGCAAAACGTCCCCAGAAAAGAAAACTACGTGGAACGTCTTGGTGAGGTTGGGGATGTCCTGGGGCAGGTGGGCTAAATCAGCTCTGCTTGTTCAAGGAGTTGGCTGGGATTGGTGGAGGAGTGGGAAGGTTTCCTAGACCCGAGGATGGGTGGTACAGCTCGTCTGCGACTGCAAGGCTGGTCCTTCCTCAGCCTGCAGTCAAAGCTGGCACGGTTTGGATGGCCAACATGCTCAGCCAGTCCTCTGGCCTGTGTTGCCTTGCCGCTGGCCCAGGGGTTTTGGCCCGTCACCTCTGTGCTCCTGGCTTCTGGTGGAGGCAGGTGGAGGCACAGGCAAAGCCTCTAGGCTGCCATGCTGTGGAATGGAGGTTTCTTGTGGGTGGGAGAAACTGGCTTGTAAAGGAAGAGGCTGGTGTTTGAGGACATGGGTTTGGTGCTTGCCTGTGCTTATACCTGCTGAATCCTTGGCAGGACGATCAGCCACGAGTGTTGCCGGGCCCCTCAGGCTCCTGCGGCGTTGAGCCACCAGCGGGCATGAGGAGGAAGGAAGCCACTGTGCTCCTGGCAGCCAACTTCACTGCCAACAACAGGTAGGAGGGGTGGTGCTGAACCTGTAGGCCTGGTGTTGAGAGGAACTACAGAGGAGGGGGTGCTGGTGCTCTGCCTCTGCCAGGGCACAGGGGTCAAGGGCAGGGCAGACTGATGGTGGCGTGCCAGGCTGGCTGGCCAGGACGTGCTTGGAAGCCATGCAGGAACTTGACGGATGCGTGGGAGAGATTGCTCTCGCACTAAGAGAGGGAACGAGTAAGACCCTTCAGGGCCAGGAGAGACTTAAGCCAAGGCTGCGTGTAGAATAGCCTGAACAGCAGGCTGTTAGGTCTGCTCGGGCTGTGCCTGTCTGGCGTTGGGTAACAGCTACCGGGGAGTGAGCTCTAGAGAGCAGGCAGGTTACTTGCACGGCCTCGCCTGCTCCTCACCTCGGGGAGCGCCCCTGATGGTCACAGTTGGGTTGAGGGTTGCCACGCAGGGAGCTGTCCGCCATCAGATCCAGCAAGTCCTAATGCCTTATCTTCTCTCCGCAAAAGGAGCAACAAGGGCACGATGGGCAACTGTGTCACCACCATGGTGCACAACAACTACTCCACCACTGACAAGGGCCCTGCGCCTAAAAGCTCTAACCAGGCACCCAGCTCTCTCAAGTAAGTGTGATGAGGTCCTGGTGTGGAGGCTGTGCTGATCCTATGTTCATGTGCTGGCAGGGTGCAGGATGGGTCAGGATGGTGCCAAGTAGCTTTGTCTTTTTCCTTAGCAATGTTGTCAAAGCGACCTCAAATGAGGATGGTGAAAGCAGCAGCTTTGTGAAGTCTCAGAAGAATTTCTCCAGCAACAACATTGTGACCCACACCAACAACAGTAGCCTGCCCCGGAGGAAGGAGGTGACTGAGGAGGAGGCAGAGAGGTGAGGCAGAGTCGGTGTGTGATGGCTGGTGGGAAGAGGCAGGAGGCTGGTGCCAGGCGAGGGGGTGAGCTCCAGGGGAGCTGGTACTGGTTTGTTCCTCTCCTGTGGGGCTCCAGATTCAGGAAGGCCCTCTCTTAGTGCATCCACAGAGGCTGATTTACCCTCCCTGTGACTTGGCTCTGCACTTTGAATTGTCCTTGTCAAAGGCACAAGTTCCTCCCACCCCAAATGTCAGCCCAGGAAAAGGCCTTGTTGAGTCAGGGTGCGAGGGTGAGCAGCTTGTGCCTTGCTGCAGCAGGACAGGGTGATGCTGCCTAGCTGGCAGCCGAGGAGGACCCCAGGGCTGCACTGACCCTCCCTCTCCCCGCAGGTTCATCCAGCAGGTGAACCTGGCTGCTGTGACCATCCAGCGCTGGTACCGACGCCACTCGCAATGGCACAGGGCGGGAGCCACAGCTCTGGGGCGCTTGCTAGCTTCCCAAAGGGAGGTCAGTCCTGCCGCTGCCTTGTACTCTTCTGACACCCGTGTCCTGCTCGCCTCGCTGGCAGGGGAATTGGAGTGCCTTTAGTCACCAGACCCTGTGACTGAGAGCTGAGCTGTTGGAGACAAGGGGGCTTTGACTTTCCATCTAGCCAGCCCCTTGCAGTCCAGAGAGCTGAAGAGGGTCCTGTCCCTGCATAGATGCAGGGGGAAAGCCTGGGTTTGGTTCCAGGGGGAGTTTGGGCTGGGAGCTCCTGGGCTTGGCACTGCCCAGCTCTGGTCTACCAGCTCCCTTCAGCAGGCAGACGCTTGGCAGTAGCAGCACAAATCCTGCTGAATTCTTATTGTCTCGGACACACACTTGTGGCCAGAGGAGGGATACCCTGTCTCGGCTCATCGTTGCGAATTAGTAGCGAGTTGGCTCATTAGAGAGTGACGAGTCATCTGCAGCTATTTGTGTTTCTTTGTGTTTAATTATTTATCCCAATAACAAAGAGTACCATAGCTCTTGCATGTGAGAGTCTATTTTTAAGCCTTGTCTCCTCAGTGGTTGCAGAGCCAGATGACTAATAATTACATTTAGCATCTCAAGAAAATAAGCTGTTCTAAAGTGGAGCTTTTCTGAGCACTCTGTACCTGCACGGAGGGGCAGACTGGGGGATGAAGAGCCTGGATATGGGGTGACCTTGGGAGCACTGTGCCCTTTCCCTCTTCCCTGCTGTGGGTGCTGGGTGCTAGAGAGCTCTCAGTAACATTTTTGACCCTCCTCTCTGGAAGGAAAGGCAGCAGCGGATGGAGGAAGGGAATATCCTGGATTTGCATGAGAGGAAGGATGAGGAACGCCGGAAGATCCGAGAGGAGAAGGCCCGCCTGGCCCGCCGTGCTGCCATCCAGGTAGGGACAAGGCAAGGCCTGCATGAGACCAGTTTGTTGGCATCTTCTTGTGAGGGAGTAAGAGGCCTCTCCTCTGCCTCTCTCAGGGCTCTGCACAAAGTAGAATTAGAGCCAGCCTTGGAAATGGAGTGCTCCCTATGGAGACGGAGGTGCCATAGAGCGGTTTCCCGTTGTGCTCCTGCCAAGCCTTGGCAGCTCATTTGGAGCTTGTGAAGACAGTGCTGGTTTCGATCCAGTTCTTGCGGAAAGGGTGACTACATTGAAACAGGGAGACTGTGACTGCAGCTCCTCGGAGTGGCCGAGGGCAGGAACGCCCTGGGAAGGGGACCCTCCTTGGAAGCAGCGTCCCTCCAGGGTGGGCTGAGCACTGCTCTGTGCCTGCTGGCGGGAAGCACCTCGCTGTCTTCACCCTGTTCTTGCAGCCCACTTTGTGGCAGGAAAGGGCTGGTGCTCCTGGGGCACAGATGAGGGGCTGGCACAGACTATGGGGAGTTGCATGTTGGCTTGCAGTATAGCTGAAGATTTAAAAAAACCCAACCAATTTCTCTTTACCCTAAATGGAATCATATTTCGGTGGGGTGGGGATTCAGGAGAGACACAGCAGTGAGAAGCCGTATGACAGCAAAATGCTGCAACAGCCTTGCAAACATGTACTTGTGTCTCCCCAGAATTTGGCTAAGGCAGCCCCCCAGGCACTGCGGCATCACTGCACTGTGCGATGCTCGGCCCTCGGGATGCCGAGGCCCTTTACAGAGCAGCAAAGGATGCTGTGCAGGGGTGTGTGAACAGCCCTTGTTCATGTGTGGAGGCTGGCAAGACCCTGGCTACCACCTCCCCTCTGCTCAGAGCAATGAAGGGTAGAGCTGTTGTTCCTGTGCTTTCCCTTTCTCTAGAGTGGTCCTTGTTAACCCTTCAGCAGCAAGCGTGTGGGTTGTTGCTGTCTCCCAGACCCTTGCTAGCAGTTGAAGCAGTGCAGAGACGTGTCAGAACACACCCTGTGCTGGGCAGGATGCTGATGGCTTGTCTGTCCCTACAGGAACTGCACCAGAAAAGGGCTCAAAAGGCTTTGGACGCAAAGCACTTGGCAGAAGAAGAGCTTGCGCTGGTGAAGGAGAGCAGAAGGGTAGCAAAGAAGAAGCCTGCCAAACCCGCTTCTGCAAGGAACGTCAGTCCAGCCGGCAGCGTCACCAAAGCCAATAATGCTGGTAAGTCCCTTCTGCGGGTCTCCGATGAGTTTGGAGCAGTGTATGACATGAGGGGGAAGGAGGAGGATGGAGGAGCAGTTCTTGCTCCGGGGAGCTGCTTCAAAGGGGCTGGTTGTTGCACACGCCTGAGAACAGTCTGGTTCCTGCAGAGGCCAATTTCCACTCGGTAGCTGCAGAGCCAGAAGAGCGCAGCCTCGCAGACCCTGGCTCTGTGCCCTCGCAGGACCCTGGGGAAGAGGACAAGCTGCAGGTGGGTCTGGCTTTGCCTCGTGGGCCTCCTGGCACCAGCTGTTCTGCCAGGGCAGCTTTGGAGCCTTTGCTGGCTTCTGGGGAGATCGGCAAACTCTTTTACCGCAAGGTGTGTCGTCTTCTCCCCTAGGACGTGAGTTCCAGAGAGACGGGTGGCGAGGATCTGGAGACGGTGGTGACTGCTGTCAGCAGGGCTCAGTCCAAGGTCACACTCAGTGAGCTGCTGGACACGCTCAGGCTGTTGGAGGAAGAGCCAGAGCTGCTGCCCCCACCAAAGCTCTTCAGGAAGGACAGATATGCCTGGATAGATGGGGTAAGCAGGGGTCCAAGGCTGGTTGCATCCACCCTCAGACAGGAATGGCTGCCTGGTGAGAGCAGGTTTCCCTATGGGCTGTCTTTTCCCAGTGCTTGCTGGGTGGTGGAGGGTGAGAAGCGCAGCTGGTTCACCGCCAGAGAGGACGGTGGGGGAGTTCGGAGGCAGTGGGGGAGTTTGGTGCAACCAGGGCTTGGGCATCTGCAAGGAGAAGCAAAACCACGTGAGGGCTGTGGCGGGAGTGGGGTTAGCACAGAGGATAAGGCTGGTTACTGGCGTGCAGTGGGAGGACTGGGCTCCGGTGATGGAGAAGAGCTGGCACCTCTTCTCCGAGCCTTCCCCAGGGCGCTCATTCACAGCTGTGTCTGCCCAGCAGGAACCCAGCTCCAATTCCCTGACTGCTGATAACTTGGAGAAGTTTGGGAAGCTGAACCACTCCCCGGGGGTCCACGAGGACGGGGCCCTGCTCTCAGAGGCCAAGCTCCAAAGCATCATCAGTTTCCTGGATGAGATGGAGAAGTCGGAACAGGAGAGGCCCAAGTCGGCTGCCTCAGCCACGCAGCGGGAGGTGAGTGCTGAAGTGAGACCCCATCTGTACTGGAGAGGTGGTGCGAGACCCTGGTGGGAAGGGTCTCCTAACTCATTGTTCTGGTTCCAGGTGGTCCCCACCACCTTATAGTTGCCTTTTTTCCCCCTGTTGCAGGGCCTCCTCTCGGAAGAGGAGCTGGCTCACTTGGAACAGGCATCGGCTGTTGCGACGGAGGTCACGAGCTCCATCATGAGGCTGAAGCTGGAAGTGGAGGAGAAGAAGCGATCCATCAGCCTGCTGCAGACAGCCCTGGTGTGTGAGCCAGATGCTCTCGCTTGCTGGGAAATGAAGACCAAGGGCCCTCAGCAGATGTGTCTTGGGGCAGTGGCTTTGAAGCACAAAATCAGTGCTCTGTGACTAGGGCTTCCCATCTGTGTCCCCAGCAAAGCACTGCAGCGCTCCCGGAGCCAGGGCTGAGGAGCCAGAGGGCCAGAGGCTGCCGGGCGTGCTGCAGTCCCAGTTGCTGTTAGCGTGGGAAAGATCTGCAAGGTCGACCTCAGTCTTGTGTGGGCTCCTCTCCAATTTCTCCTTGCTGCCCACCCTTCCTCCTTGCCTGCCCTGCCTTCCCCAAACCCCCCTCCCTAGCAGGTGCCTGGCTAGTCCAGAAGCCCCCGCTCAGGACCTGGGCTGAACTCTTTTCCCTCTGTCTCATGGGGGTTTGGGTGTTTTTGCTGACAGCAGGGCAGGACATGTGAGTACCAGACTTTGATTTAGCTGTTTCTCCTTGTCCTGGCCTGACAGTGCCTTCCAGGTTCAGTAGTTATCTCCTGTACATGTGCTGGGCCTGGTGTAACTTCTCCCTCTTAATGTGTTGTGGCTATTTTTCCCCTGCATCCAAAAGGCTCAGCAGAGGGAACTGACTGTCCGGCATGTCAAACAGACTGAGAAGGAGCTCGGCCACCAGCTCAGTCTGCAGAGGGAACAGTATGAGGCAGCTATCCAGAGGCATCTGGCCTTCATCGACCAGGTAATCTCCCATCCCAATTCAGACTGATGCTTCTGAAGCCAGAAGGGGAGGTTGCTGTACCCTGCCTGGCTGCCCGGTGCCTATTCTTTGCCCTGCCCAGCTCATTGATGATAAGAAGGTGCTGAGTGAGAAGTGTGAGGCTGTGGTAGCTGAGCTGAAACAAGTGGACCAGAAGTATGGCAAGAAAATCACCCAGATGCAGGAGCAGCATGAGCTGGTGAGAGGATAGGGATTGTGGCGGGGCAGGGAGAGGACGTGTGCCATAGCCAGAGTTGGTTGGTTTTGCTCAAATGGGGCCTCTGTCCAGAGCAGTACAGTGTCCCTCACCTCGGTGGGGCCCGGTCGTTCGCGGGAGCCATTCTCTGTGCACAAAGGTCCGTGTCTCCTGTGGAGGTTTGCCCTGGCTCCCCAAGAGGATCCTGGCCTCTGCTGCCCAGAGCCAGGCACGTGGTATTGACCAAGAGACAGTGCCAGCTCCCAGGGGCTCTGCTTGGAAAGACCCTTCCCACACATCCTGCTGTGGACAGAGCTCTCCCCTGGCTGAGGACTCTAGGGACAGTCACCTCTGGGTGACTGGGGGATGTCGCTTCGGCAGAGGTAAAAGCAGGTGCTGGAACAAACCTGATGCCACAGATGAATTTGTACCTCTGGCCACATCCTTCTGAGCTGGGTGACTTCCAGCCCCCTTTGCAGGAGCGGAGGTGCTCTCAGAGCTGAATGGGGACAAGATTATAAAGGAACATTGGGGTGTATAAGTACATAAGTAATAGTAACAGACCCCTGTGAGTTTCACTGGGCTGTTGCCCTGACCAGCACCCAAACACATGGGTTGTTTTCCCGGCGAGCCTGTGCAGCAGGGTCTGTGCCTTGGGGCCCCTCTCTGGGACATGCTGCCTACTCGTGGGAGCTGGCTGGCAGCTTCACTCAGGAGCGTGCAGAGAGCTGCCTTTCCTGCAAATGGAGACAGCTCAGCTTGCCCTGCGCCTGGCCTGGCAGGAAGGCAGGAAGGCCTGGCTCAGAGCTCAGCCATGGGGCTCGTCCTGGCTCTTCTGCACTGGTCCCTGCTCACCCTTGGCCATGCAGCTGAGCTCATGCCCAGGGCTCTGGAGTGGGGCAGGCATTTGCACTGGTCTGAGCCTGTTCAGACCGACGCCCTCATACAAAGCAAAGGCTCACTTGGCTCGCTTTGCCTTACTGTTTAAGCCTGTGTTTTGAGCCCAGCTGAGAGGAAGAAGCCAGCGCAGTATTGCTGAACTTGGTGCCTGGAGGGGCCCCTTCCCTTGGAGGGACGGGGCTGGTTTTGCTGCCGCAGCCTGCGCGGGGCAGAAGTGCCACTGCTACCTCTCGCTCCCTGCTTGCACCAGGGCAGCAGCAGTGGGAATGGCCTGGGGGCCTGCCTCTGACCCCTTCGTTGTCCCTGCTGCCAGTGAGCTGGGCTCTGACCATGCAGCACGCTCCCTGTCAGGGCTGGCTCTGCCCCACCTGGAGCTGCAATCACCAGTGGTGCTTCTGGACCCTTGGTGCATCTGTCTAACTGCCCGTTTGGCTGCGCCTCCCCTTGCTCCCGTGGGACCCTTGCCCCCCTTCCGCCCTGTGGCTCTCATGTACAAATGCTGTTTGGTCTTGCCTCTCCACTCTCCCCTCTACCCCATGACTCTGCGATTCCCCTTCTCTCTCCATCCCCTCCTTTCTTTCTCCCCAGGTCTGGCGCACTTTGGGCCCCTTTTGTGAGGTAAATGTGGTCTTTGCTCTTTTTTTGTGCCTTGCCCTTCTGCTCTCACTCCCTCACCTGCTCCAGCTCTGCAGGCGCCTGCAGGCAGCGGGGCTGGGATGGGAATTCCCTGCTCAGCAGCAGGGTCAACCCCGTGAAGGAGCCCCTTCACCCCATCTCCCCAGGCCCTGTGCTCAGCTGCTGCCTTCAGGATGTCCCTGTCTTCCTGTGCCAATTTTCCTGCCCTTTTTTCCCCTGAGAGCGAGTCCCAGGCTGTGCGGGTGGCCCCCTGCTATTCCCTGCTCTCCTCCACACAGCAGCCATTGGGTGTCCTGCCCCATGCTTGTCCTCTGGAGCTGTGACATGTCCCATGCCCTGCATGTGGTCATCATCTGCCCGTGCTGGAATGGAGCCATTTCTGGCCGGACTAGGCTTTCCTTTGGCTGGTGCGTATCTCGCCAGAAACCCCAGCACTGAAGTATGTGGTTGAGTGCTTTGACTGGCTTTTGCTGACAGGAGTGCTGGGGAGGAGCTCTGTGGGCAGCAGGGCCTAGGTGTTTCTCCAGTCCTTTTTCTGGAGAGGAGGTAAACGCAGGCACAGAAGGCAAAAGCAGCGGCTGTGCCTGGGCTGTGCAGCCTTTGAGTCTTTGAAGAGTTCTGGGGTGCTGCAGGACCTTGGTCTGCAGTGGTACTGTGGTGTTGGGTGGTATGCCTGTCTGTCTGTCCTCCTGCTGGAGGGCCTTCCATGCCAGGGAGAGGGAAGGCTGAAGGAGGAAGCATCTTCACACATGACCCTGCATCTGCTGACATACGGACTGCCCTGCACACAAGACTGCCAGCAGCCCCAGTTCCCCTCTCCCCTCTGTAGGTGCTCTCTTGTCTCGGCCAGGGAGTGCTTTCCCAAGGGTTTTGCTTTTCCCTCCTGTGCTCAAGGTCTGCAGGGCAGCAGCAGCCCCAACCTGTGAGAGAGAGGAGAGCGTACGGCTGCTTCCCTGGACGGGGAGAACATGCCTGGCCAGGGCTGCATGGGTCGTCTGTGCCCAGCTTGGGCTGTCTGCTCTTGCCTGCAACTTCCTTCTCAACAGCCAGGCTCCCAGGTAACAGTTTTCTCCCCTATCTTGTCTCTGAAGCTTTCCTGTTTGCTTCCAAACAGGAGATTAAGAAGCTGAAGGAACTGATGAGTGCAACTGAGAAAATAAGGCGGGAGAAGTGGATTGATGAGAAAACCAAAAAGATCAAAGAAATCACTGTGAAAGGTATGGGCTCGTTCCCTTGGGGGTGGCTGGAGTCGGGTTGGTGCAGGTGTCATGTCCATGCGGGTCCAGGAGAGGGGCCGTGTCTGCAAAAGCTGCTGGCAGCTCAGGGAAGAGCTGCTCAGCATGGGCAGCCTCTGCTCCCTCTGTTTGGTAAAGGCAGATGCTAGAGGGCAAGAAAGCCCATGCATGCTGGTCCCCTCTTTCTTACCAGCCCCTCTTTGCTAGTTGATGTGTTTGCAACCTCCTCGCCAGCTGGCCAGGGCCAAGGGTACCAGTGTTGGGGTCCAGACAGTCAGTCCCGAGGACAAGCAGTAACTGTCCTTCCGGCTGCCCCAGGGCTGGAGCCAGAGATCCAGAAGCTCATCGCGAAGCACAGGCAGGACATCAGGAAGCTGAAGATGCTGCACGAGGCCGAGCTGCTGCAGTCGGACGAGCGGGCTGCCCAGCGCTATGGCCGGCAGGCGGAGGAGCTGCGGGACCTGCTGGAGCGGGAGAAGGAGGAGCAGAGCCAGCGGGAGAGGGAGCTGGCCCGGCAGCGGTACGTCATCAGAGGGGGATGCTTGAGGGTGCTTCGGGGCTCATGGCGTGGGGGTGGTGTCCAGCACCCATGTGCCAGTGGGATCCCAATATTTGCAGCAGTTAATATCCACAGGGAGCAGCCCTTTCCTCTCCACCAGCCTGAGGTGGGAGATGCCAGTGAACCAGGGACATCCCTCATCCTCAGATGAGCCCCTGCTCAGCCGTGGAAGGGATGGGATGGGGCAGGGTGAAGAGGCAGGCGAGTGCCCAAAGCCAGGCGCATCCCTGAGGCTGCTCTGCTCCGCAGGTGTGAGCAGCAGCTGGAGCAGGAGGAGCAGGCACTGCAGCAACAGCGGCGCAGACTCTATGCAGAGGTGGCTGAGGAGAAGGAGCGGCTCAGCCAGCAAGCGGCCAGGTGAGTGGGCTGGCAGTGGGGCCCGTGCAGTGGCCGAGGGCTGGAGGCAGCCCCGGGCTCAGGAGCGGTGGGGCTGGTTTCCCCAGGTCAGGTTCTGGTGGGAAGAGGGCTGGTGCTTGAGAAGGGCCAGGAGGGAGCATCCCGGGGAGGGAGTGGTGAGGCTTGGGCCGGCACAGAGGTTGGGAGCTGCGGTCTGTGTGTGGGCAGGCAGAGAGCGGAGGCAGAGGAGCTGCGGCAGCAGCTGGAGGCAAGCAGCTCGGCCGTCACCAGGGCACTGAAGGAGGAGTACGCGAAGGAGAAGGAGGAGCAGGAGAGGCGGCATCAGGTCTGGTTTTCCCCTCACCTCTAGGCACTGGATTGCTGTTCTTGCATGCGAGCCGTCCAGTCCCCAGCGCGTGGCCGCGGTGATGTGTGCTGGTGCCGGGGGCTGCTCCCAGCTGGCGTGGGGTGCTGTGGCTGCCGGAGCTGAGCAGTTGTCTTGTCTCCGCAGGCAGAAGTGAAGGTGCTGAAGGACCGGCTGGAGATTGAGAAGCAGGCATGGGAGGCGAACTATGTGAAGAAGGAGGTAACAGCAAAGGCTGCAAAGGTGCTACCCACAGGCTCTGAGAGGGATTGAGGCAGCATTTGCCATCTCTGTCCCCAGGAAGCCTGGCTGCTCTGCCGGGAGCGGGAGTTGCGGGAGGAGGTGAGGAAGGAGAGAGACAAAGAGATCGAATTGGTCATCCAGCGCCTGGAGGCTGACATGTCCTCAGCCAAGGAGGAGTGTGAGAGGGCAGCAGAGAACAGGTAGGGGGGAGAGGGAGGAGGCAGCCTGTGAGTCCCAGCTGCTCACAGGCTGGTCCCCGTCCCCTGAGCCCTGCACAACTCTCCAGCGAGCTCTGGACACTGTAGCTTGCAGGTGTGAGCAGCGTTAGTGCCGGAAGGAGTGGCTTGCAGGGGCGAAGTTTACCTCTCACTTGAGGCAAACTTACTTGAGCCCTGGATCTCCCATGGGGCAGATCCCACCCCTTGCTACTCTGTCGTGGTCCCTCCTGCAGTGTGAAAGTGGCTGGGGACAGTCTCTGCAGCAGTGGGCTGAGCCAGGGTGCCTGTTGTAGAATTATATAATCATTAAGGTTGGGAAAGACCTCTAATATCATCAAGTCCACCTATCAGCCCAACACCCCCAGGCCTCCTAAACCATGCCCTGAAGTGCCATGTCTATGTGTTTTTTGAACATCTCCAGGGATGGTGACTCCCCCACCTCTCTGGGCAGCCTGTGCCAGGGCCTGACCGCTCTTTCGGGAATGAAATTGTCCCTAATATCCAATCTAAAGCTCCCCTGGCACAACTCGAGGCCATTTCCTCTTGTCCTATCACTAGTGACTTGGGAGCAGAGACCAGCCCCCACCTTACTCCAGCCCCTCTCAGGCAGTTGCAGAGAGCAATAATGTCTCCCCTTAGCCTCCTCCAGGCTAAACACCCCCAGCTCCCTCAGCTGCTCCTCATCAGACTTGTGCTCCAGACCCTTCACCAGCTTCGTTGCCCTTCTCAGTTGTCCTTTCTTCCCGTTAGGATTAAGAGGATCCGAGACAAATACGAGGTAGAACTCCAGGAGCTGGAGAGGTCTGAGCGGAAGCTGCAGGAGCGCTGCAATGAGCTGAAGGGGCGGCTGGCAGAGCTGGAAGGGGAGAGCATTCGTCTGCAAGGCCTGCTGAAGCACAAGGAGCAGGAGGTGGAGGAGATCCAGAAGGTGGGTGAGGAGCAGAGCCTGGGGCTCTGGCTCTTTGCCCTGCTCTGTGCCCTGCCTGGCTCCATCCCCCTGCTTTGCCCTGTGCCTGTCAGCATCTTGATGCCACCTCTCTGCCCTGCTGCAGGTGAGGGACCAGCTGGCCCAGGAGCGGAGCAGCCTGGCAGAAGTGATTCGACAGGAGTTCACTGACAGGCTGGTGAGGACAGAGGAGGAGAACAAGCGGCTAAAGGCGGAGATGTTAGAGATGAGAGCCCGTCAGCGCCTGGAGCTGGACAGGGTCGTGCAGGAGAAGGACAAAGAGCTGGAGGAGGTTCACAGGAGGTGAGGCTGCCTGGTCTTCGCTGCCCCGCACTGGTCTTATAGCTGGGGCTGTGGCTGCAGAGCTGGGTATGTGTGATTGCAGCCATGGCATCTTGCTCTGCAGATTTGCCACTCCAGAGGGGTCAGGCAACTGATTTCCCCCGCACCGAGCACAGGGGAGGGAGCAGCCTGCTGCTGTGTCAGGGCTCAGCCATCTGCTGCGTGGCCGTGGAGGTCAAGGGTGGCTGTGACAACCCCAAAACGCACCGAGGCCCCAGGCTGTTGGCTGCACAGCACCCCAGGGGCTTGCTTTGCAGGAGCAGGAGCAGGGGCTGTGCTAACGAGCAGGGCTCTGGCACCGTGGGGCCGTGCTGTGGAGCTCAGCTCCATCCTGCGCTCAGTGGGGAGATGGGCTGGGAGCTGAGCTCAGTGTCAGGCCTCGAAAACGTAAGGCTTCCTCTTCCCTCGAGTCTGCCTGCGGGGGAGGGATTTTGCAAGTGAAAGGAGAATCGGAAGGGGAAGTGCATCGTCTCCTGTGGGAGCTCTTTCTGCGTGGGGCAGAGCGCTGTGCTAACAGCTTCAGTGTGGTGCAGAGCCACCCTCCTGTCGGTGTCTGTATGGAGCTGCTCACCACCAGCTGTAACGAGAGGCGGTTGCAGGAGCACGCGGAGCTCCGTGGCTTTCCCAGTTCCTGCTGAGTGATTCCCACTCTCTCTGAGAGCCAGGGTCATACCCTGAGCATGAGATAACAAGGAACCCCTTTCCCCTTACATCCCTCACTTGCAGCCTGGCGAAGGTTGAAACGCAGAAAGTCTGGTGCTCTGCGAGCTGTTGGGAAGAGTCCAGCCATGAGGCAGCAACTGCGGGCTTGAGAAATGGGAAGAAACTTAAAATCCCTTCCCTGTGGTGCTACTAATTAATTAAGTCTTGTGAAACTAATGTCCCCTTCTTCCTATAGATGACTCGATCCAAACTACATAATGCTCACCAGGGGAATAAAGGCGCTTCTATCGTGTTGTGGCACCCCGAGCCCAGAGCTGCTGCTCTTTGGCTTGCTGCAGCGTGCCAGGTGGCAGGAGAGGGGCTGTGCCTCCCCTCCTGCCGAAATCGCCCTCCTGGGGTACGGGGCCAGCCCGGTGTCTGGGGCTGGGCACCGAGGATGGGGTCCTCAGCCGCTCTGTGTCTGTCTGCTCAGGGTGAAGATGGCGGTCGTGAGGAAGGAGGAGAGTGTGAGCAGCCTTCGGAAGCAATATGAAGTGAGTGAGGGAGGCAGCCGTCCCCGGTCCCCCCTGCCCCTCAGGCTGCAGCTCTGCCTGGGGTGCAGTGAGCTCTACCTCTTGTGTGCTCTGTTGTAGGCAGCCGTGCAGAGAGCCAACCGCCTGGAAGCCCTCCTGGAGCAACAGCGAAAGCAGCTGCTGGCCACCAAATGACCACCCTGCCATGCAGGGGGTGCTCTGCAGCGCCCGCTGGATCCACGCTCGGGGGAGCGGACACCCCTGCATGTGGGGCTGGAGTCGGGCTCTCCCTTCCTTCTCTTCCACCTTCATTTTTCACAGCCTGGTCTCGGTGCGGTGGCACTCAGCAGCCTTCAGGTGTTCAGTGGTTGTATTCTAACCATAAATCTGTGCTGGTTTCTACCGCTGTTTGTGTTTGATCTGTGTCTCCTGGGGGAAGGGGGGGGCTCTGCCCCACTAGCATCCACGACTTCATTTTCTTTGCCTGTGTGTTTGTCCTTCCCCAGTGCCTATCAGTGCCAGGGGACGAGCTGCTCTTCCTCGTGGTGCGAGCGGTCGGCAGACCCTCCCTACCCTGCATCCCTGTGTCCTGAGACCTTCCCCGTGGTGGAACACGTGGGACCTGCGGGCCAGGGCTGAGCTGGGGACGGGAGCCTTCTTGTGAGCGGTTGGAGATTTTGAGGTCAGGGGCCTGAGGACACCTTGTTCCCACTGGCCAGGACGGGGTGGGTGGAGGTGGGAGCTGTCACCCAGCAGCCCAAGCATGCTCTGATGGTGCCTGGCTCCCTGCTCTGTGCCTTGCTTCCCTCCTAAAACTAAATATCCAGGACGATGCAGGGAGGTATGGCCAGGGCAGGATGTGGTCCTGCAGCCTCTGCTACCTGCAAATCTCTCAGCACCCCATGACAGCGACGGGAAATGCCTGGGCTGGGCCGGCGGCATCTGTTTCCTCTCGGCAGGGAGCGTGCGACCGCTCCTCTACAGCCTCTTCCCTCCAAGGAGGCTGGGGCTCAGTGTGGGGGGCGAGCAGATGTCTGCTCATCACAGTTCCAGGGTGTTTCTCATCCGTCCTGCCAGCCCGTGCACTCAGCTGGGCAGCACAGGGTGGGGGGTGGGCCTCCCTCTGCCCCACGGCAGCACTGCCAGAGCCCCCTTCCTCCTGGGGCCACCCCACCAGGATGTGGAGCTGCAGGGTGCTGCTCAGAGGGACCCTTCGACACCCCAGGAAGCTGCGGAGGAGCTTGGCCACTTCCTGACGCTGGCATTTGTCCTGGCATGGGCTTTTGGCTGCAGCTTCCTGGGGGGATGCGGTCCCAAGGCACCTGTGGATGCCATCGGCCCATGACTGCCCTGTGACGGCCTGTGTTTGGCGCTTGGCGTGGATGTCCTGGGGCACGAGCAGCTCCTCCAGCCCCGGGGTGCTGCTGGCTGTGGCAGAGGCAGAGGCTGGCTGGGTCCTGCCTGGCTCCTTCCCTTCTGGGCTGGCTGCGCTGCCAGCCATGCTGGTCTCTGCTCCCCCTTTGCTGAGCTGCCCCTCTCAGCCATGTGAACAAGCAGCAAGGATGGGGAGGAGCATGCAGCCCCATTTTGCCGGGAAAGGCTGGGCATGGTGCTTGTTTTCACTGTTGTTGCTTTTCTAATGACTGTTTCCTGAGCGCCGCTTCCGTCTTCCACCCCTTCACAGCCTCTGCTTGGGCCACCCAGAGCCTTTTGCTGTAGTCTCGCTCCCGGCCCAGCGCGGCCCTCGCTGGGTGCTGGATGCTGCTGTGGTTAAATTGATTGATCATGTGAAATCTGCATGGGAGGAGAAGAGGGTATCAGCCCCTTCCCTGCCTGTACCAGGGGGCTTGTGCCTGGCACAGCCGTGGTGACCGTGTGTAGGATGGCAGCACCCTGTGCCCCCTCTGCCATCACTGTTCCCTGGGTGCCCCATGTGCCTGGCCCTGCTTCCTGGGGCTCAGCCCTCCCCTGGGGCTTGGTCCTCCAGCACCTTCCCAGCCCTGCTCCTCCCCAGCACCGCCGAGGCTAATTTCTAGGCCAGTGCCCGGTTCAGGCATGAATAAATCAGCGGCATTGCATAACCGGGGATGCAGATTTTCGCCGGATGGATGCTTGCACCCTGCTGCTGCGCCAGTGCCGGATGCCCACTTCCCCTCACCCTGGGGGTACCCTGGGACCAGGGCTGTCAGCCACGTGGCACAAGCCCTATCTCTGCCGGCCGGCGGCATGGCGGGCAGTCAGCAAGGCTGTCGGTAGCAGTGAGGCCGTTCCAGGCTCTGACAAAGATCCCCAATTAAGGACCCCCCTCTCCCCGCCCCTGGGATTAGGTGGGATGAGCGGAGCCCGTTGGCTGCCAGCGAGCCCCACCGCTGGGCTGGGAAGGAGGTCAGGAGCACAGGGTGCTTTTGGCAGCCGACACGCAGAGATCGCAGCTCAATCTGGTGTCTGCCCCGGAGGGGATTATCCGCGGCCCCAGACAAATCATCCGGGAGGCCAGAGCAAGTTGGCAGGATCCACACGGGGTAATCTCTCCTGCTAATTGGGGCGAGCGTGCTGCTCGCCTGCCTGAGACGCGGCTGCAGAGGAGACGGTTGGGCTGGTGCCACGTCGTGCTCTTGCTGGGTGTGGGGCTCTGCCCAGTGTGGAACCATCCCCACCGCAGCCCCGAGCTCAGGGCTGCACCCCGGGTGGTGCATGGGGGGATCCTTGCTGGGGCTTTTGGCCTCAATTCTTCCTTGGGACCTTCCCTTTCACAGCCATGTCAGAAAACTGCAAGGAACTGGGGTGAGAGGAGGGTGGTGGATGGCTGGGGGCACAGATTGGGCCCAGCGCTGGGGGTGGTGGTGGATTTGGGGGACCCAACATGGCTCAACCCTGCTCCTGTCTGTGTCAAATGGAGCTGCTGGGGCTGAGCATCACGGCTGTCACCTGGGCAAGGAGGGTGCCCGGGCATGGGGCTGCTGTGCAGGGGGTCCCAGCTGATCTGGGGTTCCAGGTGTCCCCAAGGAGGGCAGGGCAGCACAGCCAGGCTGGGCAGGCATACACACCATCCCACCCTTGACCTCATCCCCATCCCTCTCCTTAGCCCATCCTTATCCCAGCCCCATCCCATCCGTAGCCCACCCCTGTCCTTGCCCTCTTCCCCATCCCATCCTCACCCCCATCCCATCCTGCCTGAGGCACAGGCTGTGCTGAGCTCCTGCGTGCCAGAAGGGAAGGGACACTGGGCACTAGGGCTGTGTGGGCTGTGGGATGGGCTGGTGGGTGCTGGTGAGGGTGCTGCGCAGCCGCCCACCCCCACCTGCATCCAGGCTCGCCGTGACTCAGCCGGCGCCAGCTCAGCCGCATGAGGAGCGGGGCCGGCCATGCAAACCGCCCTGGCAGTGTGTGGCCACCTGCTCCCCATGGGACCACGGCTGCTCTGGTGGGTGTGGACGCCACCACAGCTCCGAGAGAGCCCAGACCCCTCCCCAGGGTGCTGTGTGCCGTGCCGGGGCTGTGCCAGGTTTGCTCAGCTGCTTTGAGGCCTGGGAAGGTATATGGGGGATCGCTGGGTGCTCCCAGGCTGTGTTGAGCAGGGGCATGGGGACATGAGCCTTTGCACAGACAGGAGGGACTGGGGACATGGGGGTGGCTGGCAGGGGCAGCGGGGGGCAGTGGCCTGTGTCCCAGCTGGGGGGAACCAAATGTGAAATGGGTGATGAGGGGTCAGCCTTGCAGAGGGACCTCAGGGCCACACGAGTCGGAGCTGCTCCGGAGCTGTGAACCGCGGCAGCTCGGGAGAAGCGAGCCGGCTCCAGCTGACAGGAGCGTGTTTATTCTCCCAGCAGTCTGTAATTTTTCCAGCCTTGTATCTATTTGCGGCGATGTGACATGTGCAGCGTGGTGTTCTTTGCAAGCTTGAAGTCTTGTAAAAAATTAATCATGTACGCAAAATTTGGCTTTAAATATTAAAACCAACTGTGGGGAAGCGTGACCCCCATGCTAAGACCCAAGCCCGGCATGGGGTGGGCCAATGTCCCACAGCGGTGGCTTCCAGAGAGGGGCTTGCAGGGGTGGGACTGTCCCACCATGATCTTGAAGGAAAGTCCTGCTTGGGTCCCGGCTGCTCTCTGGAGCCAGGCGGGCTCAGTGACCGGCTGCACCCGCAGCTTTGCCGGGGTGCTGGTCGGGAGCTGCCCGAGGGCCAAGCTGTGGGTTGCTCCCTGCCGCGGGGTCAGGACCGTTCGGTTTTTAAAGGCTCCCATGTTTGGAGGGCACAGGCCCATGTGCTGCGGCTGCGGCGTCAAGTGCATGAGGACGAGCTGTGCGGCCCCGCAGCGGGGCAGCCCCCCCAGCCACAGGGGGACCCCATGCCATGGGCTGCCCTGGCCGGCTTTGCAAGGTGCTGCTGGAGGGGCTTTATCACACCCCCCCGGCTGGGTCTAGGGGCTGCGGCCATGCTGGAGCGCAGGGCTGAAGGTGCAGAGATTTGGGGTGCAGGGGTGGTGTCGGGATGGGATGCGAGGTCAGAGCATGGGGTGTCGGGGTCTGCGCAGTGGGGGACTGGCTGGGGGGTGGGGGGTGGTGGCTTGGGGTGTAGAGCCACCCATCTTCTCCCCGGTCCCATCTCTACCGGCCCCGGGAAGCCGGCGGTGTCCGGGGCAGGTCAGCACCGGAACAGCTCCGCGGGGCCAGGGGGGCGGCTGCGCCCCGTGTGTGTGTGTGGGGGGGTCCCGGTGCCGTGGGGGTCCCGCCGGCCTCCCTCTGCCCCGGACGGGCCGCGCGGGGGCAGCGGCGGCGGCGCGTCCCACGGGATCGCCGGGTCCCGGTGCAGGACCGGGGCCGCGGCTCCGCCACCTGCCGCCCCCTCCCGCCGGAGCCCGCTCCTCGGCGGCGGCGGCGGCGGCGCGGCCCCTCCCCGGGGCACGGGGCGCGGGGCCGCGGCGGCCGCCATGGAGGAGGAGCCGCCGCCGCCGCCGCCGCCGTGCCCAGCGCGGGGCCAGCGGCAGCCGGCGGCCGTGAGGCTCCCGCCGCCGCCGCGCCATGGGCCGCCTCGCCGCCGCCGCTGCCATGTCGGCCGCCTTCCTCAGTCCCAGCCTCGCCTTCAGCTCCCACTTCGACCCCGGTGAGTGCCGCAGCACCGGGGCTACCCGGTACCCGCATCTCCCCCGCCGGCTCCGGCCCCTCCGTGCCCCGCTTCCCCGGCCCCCCCCCCGCCCCATCCCATCCCGGTACCCTCGGGGGGGTCCCTCCCGGGTGCCCCCCGCTCGGCTCCGGTTCAGCCCCGCGCCACCGTGCCGGTACACCGTGCCGTGCCGGTACACCGTGCCGCACCGCGAAAGAAGCGTGCCCTCGTCCCCATCGCCGTGAAATGTCACTTTCTGGGCTCCCGACCCGCCGCCTTGGGCCGCGATGGGACACCTCGGGGGGACCGCTGCCGCAGCCGGCGGCGTTTTGTTCCCCGGGCGGAGGAATCCCGGGGGCTGCGCTGGCTCTGAAGGCATCTCTCGCATTGAAATAGGATAATAACAACAGGAATAATGGTGATGGTGAGAGGGAGGAAGACGGTGGCCGGGGCTGAGCCCCCCGCTGCCCGGGACGCCTGCCTGCCCGCCGGCTG
This sequence comes from Phalacrocorax carbo, assembly GCF_963921805.1. NCBI lineage: Eukaryota > Metazoa > Chordata > Aves > Suliformes > Phalacrocoracidae > Phalacrocorax > Phalacrocorax carbo. Next base: position 8,634,050 of record NC_087528.1, read on the forward strand.
GTGGTGGCCCCTTTGGCTGGGAGAGCCGGTGGGGCTCGCCGAGGTGCCGGGGGACAGGGAGCGGGGGTTTTGGGGTGCAGGCTGTTACGTAAGGTGCCGTGTTACGGCCTCGGCCGCGTCGCAGCTGCAGGAAGATGCTGCAGACGCGGGAGCAGAGCAGGGGCTGGCTTTTGTGTGCGTGTTTTGGGGCTGCTGCAGCAGCAGCCTCCCCCGCTCCTCTGCCTTTCGCTCCTCGGCCGCCAAACGCCAGCGGCCACCTCTCGCCTGGCCTCCCCGCCAGTGCAGGGATCACACCCGCGTTGGGAGCCCTTCGTGCGTGGGACCCACTGCCCGCGGAGCAGCCGCCGAGGTGGGAAGCCCCGGCGAGGCGTGGGGACGTCCTGCGGGGCTGGCAGCACGCTCAGCACCGGCCCTTTGTTTACCAAACCGGGGAAAACGCGTGTCAGAGTCTGGCAGCCAAGCGGTGGTGCCACGGCTCCCCTGCCTCTCCCATCGCTTCCTCCATCACCGCGAAGGAGGCAAAGCGTTGCCGGTGCCGGACGCGGTGGTGGCGGAGGCTCTGGCTGCCAGTTCTGGGCTCCCGCATCCCTCCCAGTCGGGCTCCTGGTCCCTCTTTCCTTTGCAGCATGCTGCTCCCGCTGCCCTGGCCCTGGGTCTAGCGGCTGGGGATGGTCTGAATCCATGGAGGGATTTAAAAATGAACCACACCAGGACTCACCAAACCACGTCCCCGTTGCCGGAGACTTTGTTCCCAGCCTGCTTGGCATTGATTTCTGCTCAAGAGGAAACCTCTTTATTTGCATCTAAAATGTGGTAGCACTGGGAATGGAGCTGTGTTTACTGTCCTCAGCCTCCGCTATGATTTTTCTTTGGGTTTTCGTGAGGCACCCCATTTGCTATGCTAATCCCATCAACCTGGGGATTTGCAGGGCATGTTTGATTTAAAAATCCTCCTGCAAGAAGGTTTCCATCGCTGCCCATCACCGTGCTGCCGTGCGCCCGGGCCCAGGGCTCAGCCGCCGGCGTACAGCTGCCACACACGGTTACCGGCAGGGAGAGGAATTAAGGGGGGAACAAACCATATTCTCTGTTTCATGGCTTTGTTGATTTTGTCCGTTTGGCAGCACCTCCTGCCTGCGCAGCGTTGCTGCCTGCCTGTGCCAGCCCAGTTTCCCTGGGCTTTGCTTGTGCCAGCATGGAAGGGGAAGAAGTGCTTTGCGGGGCTCAGTGGCACCGTGGCACCGTGGCTGGGGGACAGGACAGCCCTGGGGGCTCTGGCTCCAGGAGGGGAGCAGAGACGCTCCCTGCATCCCGTGGGGAGGGACGGTGGGAAGCCGCAGGCACCGGTGCCAGGCTGAGCTGGCAGTGGGGAACGGTGACAGCAGTGTCACCTGGGGGTGCTGAAGGGATATGCTGACCACCACAGCAGCCCATGCTCCTGCCTCAGCTTGTGTTTTTGGTGAGGCTGCTTGGCTCGGCCATCAGAAGCACCTGCATCGGGCTGTGCTGGCTGCCCGGGCTGGTGTGCACCGCTTGGGGGATAGACACGCTCCTGGCACTGGGGGCTCTGGGGATGGGTCCCAGCCTGGTGGCCTCATGGTTCCTGTCTTGCTGTGCCCATGCACAGGCCAGACCTAGAGATACTCCCACGTGGAGCACCGGAGCCACTGGCAGAGCACAAACTGCCCCACCGGTGAGAGGCACCGCCACGCTGCCTGCCCCAACCTGGAGCCTGGATCTTCTAGGCTTCCCGCAGGAATTGGGTGCCCACTCCCTGCCCTGGAAGCACCATGACCTGCGGCAGCCTGGCCAAGCGGACACTGCTTGCAGGCACTGGGCAGAAGTGCCGAGTCCTCTGTGTCACTGGGGTGGGCAGTGCTTTGCTTTGGGGTCAATGGCACCCGTCCTCTCGCAGAGAAGCCGATGGCAGCTGCTCAGGGACATGAGGACATCTCTGCTGGGGGAATGGGCTGCTCTCCTCCTCACCCCGCTGCCTGTCCTGCCTACCCTGCCTGCTCTGGCTGCCCTTCCTGCTCCCAGCCCACACTTGCCTGTCTCAGACCCAGGAGTGTGTTTTGAAATCGTGAGAAACATCCTCTCTCCCCCACCTATTTCTTCTTTCCCTTTTTTTCCTTCCCTCAGCTGCCCTGGCCTTTCTCCCCATCCCAAGGTATCGCTGGCTGCTGGTGGCTGCGGTGTCACCGCTCCCCGCTCCAGCTACGGGACTTGGCTCCTGGACCCTGCGATCTAGGGGGTGTGTGTGCTGGGGCAGCGCACCCGCACCGGGGTCAGCCAGGGCTCGTGATGGGTGCAGATGGGGGTCGAGGCTAAGGCAGGGCCTGGGGGTGCCCTCAGCCCTGTGTTTTTGGTTTTTGGTCCCGGCTGGCACACGCTGCCATCCACTGCCCCAGGCCACGTGGCGGCAACAGCTCAGCGAGTGCTGGTGTCCCATGTCCGGCATCACCATCCATTTCTGGCACGGGGATGGGAAGTGACTTGGTGGACTGTGGCGGCAAAGGGGCTGTAGCACCCAGAAGGACCCCGGCAGCCCAAATGGGGGCCAGGCACACCCTGTGCTCCCACCATGGCACCAGCTGTGCTGCTGGCTGCCGTTGATGCCAAGGGAGGATGGGGGAAGGTGCTGCTGGGTCTGGGCTTTGTGCTGGGGGGATCTGGGGCAGGGAGGTGGGAGCTCGTCGGGTGGGAGATGAAGGTGGCGGCTATGAGGAGGTGTACCGTCCTGCACAGCCAGGGCATCACTGTGGCCGGCGTCCCATCTTGCCACATATTTCCCACGAGGGGACGGTGCGCAGGAGGTGCCAGCAGCGCGGGGTCTGTCCGTCTGTCTGGACTGGTGGGCAGCAGGAGCCAGAGACACAGGCAGCAGGGTGAGTCCTGGTGCCTGCAGGGATGCCGGGGTGGGCAGCAGCGTGCGGCAAGCCCCCTGCCCTGGCAGAGCCTGGCAGCTGGGCTGCCGTGGGAAATGGCGTTGGCGCAGCTCTGCAGTGCAGCAGGGCAGCTGGGTCCCGCTCGGCGGGGAGGACGGATCCAGGCAGCCGGCAGCACCGCTCCTCCAGGGGTGCCACTTAGCTCACCCCTTCTCCCCTCCTTCCCTCCCTCTGCGTGCCGCTCCCTCCCCGCTCCCCCGCCCTGCACACACGGGCGATTGCATTCTGGAAGCCGATACGGATCCCTGTCAAAGCCAATTAGAAGAAATTAATACGCCGGGGTTGAAAGGGCTCTGTGCTCCCGGGGCGGGAGCGGGCTGTGACTCACGGGCTCCCTGCCCGGCAGTCCCAGCTTCTGTGGGACACCATGTGCCAGAGCAGCAGTCCCTTCGTCCCAGTCCGGTGCCCGCCTCGCCGTGCTGCACAGCCTGCCCTGGCCCAGGCCTTGCTGCCCCATCGGCACCAGGGAACATGGGGCAGAAATGGCACCACCAATGTGCTGCTCGGCTCAGGGCTGGTGGGGGGCGAGCTGTGCTGTGCACCTGTGTGCATGGCTGCGTCCTTCCTGCTGACACGAGGGGTCTGCATTAAGCCAGGGGGGGTCTGCATCCAGCTGGGGGATCTGCATTTAGCTGGGGGCCCGCCCGGTCCTGGCTGCCTGCCGGTCAGGGCAGGCAGAGCAGGCGATTTGCTCTTCCCAGGTTTTGCCTCGTTCGTGTTACGCTGCCTCGCAATCCTGCTAATTCCCTGGATTGGAAAATCCTCACCAGGTCAGGCAGCTCCCGAACTCGGGTCAAAGGGGCTGTTGGGCCACTCTCGTTCCGCGGCTGAGACTGTTTCTACCCTGGGCTGCACCAACTCGGTGTGTGCATGCAGAGGTGTTGGGACCCGCTGCCCAGGATGGAGGGATGGTGATCCTCTCCGTGTCCTGCAGCCGCTCAGCGGCTGTGCTCTTCTCCAGCTGCTCCTGCCCCAGCAAACACCCCGGCATGTCCCCAGCAGGGCTTTCCCCACCATGGCAGGCTGAGCCAGAGGGACCCTGTGGGGCTGCAGCTCGACGTGGGGCTGGAGGGTGACAGGGCTGGCATGGAGAGGAGCTGAGCTGTGCTGACTCAGCATGCCTGGTGGCAAGAAAATAAATCTCCTCTGGGCATTAATCCCCCTGACAGCCCAGGGAAGCTTCAGCAGAGCATGCTGCGTGGCCGTCTTAGGGCAATTACTGCCATAATATCATTTGCCATCGGCAGACCTCTGAGAGCCACTCCAGCCTGGCCCAATGGCCGGTGCGCAGGAGGGACGGGGAGCATCCCGGGTTGCACCAGAGCTGGTGCAGGGCTCATGGTGATGCTCGGGGCTGGCTGAGGGACAAAGAGGACGTGGGGCTGGTGGGCGTGGGAGGGCTTAGCACCAGAGGGAGGGGGAACAGGTCCAGGATTTCCTGCAGAGCCACCGTTGCCCAGCCTGGGATGAAGGCACCAAGCATCAGGGGGTCCCACTTCCCGTCCCTTCCCCTCTGCCAGCCGTGGCCGGCATCCTCCTCTGCAGCCTGGTGCTGGCAGCCCTGTTAAAGTGGTTTGTTTTAATTACTGGAGCGAAGGAAAATTCCAGTGTATGCAAATGCAGTAAATGGAGCAACACTGCCCGCCTGGCTGGGCAGGGACCGGCTCTGCCCTCCACGCCTGGGCAGGGACCGTCTCTCCGATGGGCGCTCCCAGGCTCCCATCCCGGCTGTGCTGGGGTGTGCTGCTGCCAGGCTGCCATGTCAACCTCTGCGCCCTTTGTCTTTCCAAAATACCTGTGGGGTTGTGTGCTTCTCCCAGTGCCCGCCTGCTCCGCAGCTGTGGTGGCTGCACCCCAGGAGGGTGGTCAGGAGCAGAGCTGAGACCTGCTCCCGCCCTCTGGTCATCCCTGCTGCCATCGCTATAGCAAATTAGGGGTTTTTTTTGGTCTGTGTGTTCCTGTGCACGTGGGTGATGAGTGGTTTCGGCGCCATGGGGCTGGCTGAGAGCAGGCACAGTGCAGAGAGGTGCCAGGCTGGCTGGTGCTGCGCATCCCCCTCGTTCATGCCCTGAGCATCCTTGATGCTGAGCCCTGCTTCCTGCTGCACCATGGGCTGGGGCAGCTGGGCTCTGGGCTGTGCTGGCCTTCCGGGCCTGTGGTGGGAGACACACTGGTGGCTGCCTGGGAACGGGGGTCTCCCCGGTGCCCACCCAGGTGAGTGGCCCTAGCAGTGGCAGTGCAGGACAGATGCTGTGCCTGGCCGCCGTGCCCTGGCAGGGCCATGCAGGGCCCTTGGCACATGCTGCTGCTGCTTGGGGCTGGGACCAGCCACTGCGGCTTGGGGCGGCTTTGGCTACCTCCCGCTCTGCCAGCTTCGTGGCTGTGGCAGCCATGGAGGATCCCATTGCTGGTGATCCCTGGGGTCACCTCCGCACGCCTTGCCCAGCCCACCCGGGTGGCGTTTGGGTGTGTAGGGCTGTGACGTGCCCATGGCTGCTGCCAGGTGCTCGGTGATCCTCGTGGCGAAGGCACCGCGCAGCTCTGAGGTGTGGGGCAGGCAAGAGGGGAGCCCCCGGCTTCTCTGCCAGGGCAGCTTGAGTCTTGATGGCAGGGAGGGGTGGCCTGTGGCTGGGGCAGAGCCCCTCTGGGGCTGCTGCAGCTGCCGGACCCCGTGCCCAGGTTTCTGCCTGCGCCGTGGAGCATCCCCCTGCCCGCTTGCCCCTCAGCCGCCTCTTGCGCAGGGCCCTGCTCCTCCACCGCTCCGTTCTGGAGCCAAAGCTTCTCGTTTCATAACGCTGCCGAGCATTTCTGATAAAAATAGGCTGCCCCGCTCCACGCTGCCTCTCTCCCGCTGTTACGTAAACGCTGCTCTGCCGGCTGGCGAGAGCCTCGTCTCGGCCGGTGCCACACGCTGCTGGCAACGGGACCGCGGTGCCATGCTCGCGGGCAGCACCGGCCGCCGGCACCGCTCCCGGCATGGGGCTGGTGGGGTCCCTGCTGGGGCACGGCGTGGAGGGGAGGTGGGTGCCCCCCCCCAGGCACGAAGGGCTGAGGTTGCTCCTTGCTTCTTGGGACAGTGGGTTTGCCGTGATGCAGCCGTAGCATCCCTGCTGGCGTGGGAGGCTGTACAGCGCCCGATTTAGACCTGATATAAAACACCAAGCATGAGAATTTGGTCTAAATAATCAATTGAACCTTGCTTTGCATGCTTTTTCATATTTTTTTTTTCTCAGAAAATGGAGAAAGTTGATCACAGTTGGGCTGTATCGGCTGGAAACCTGGCTCTGCAGCAGGGCAGGCTTTGATGGAGGAACTTGATTTTTTGTTTCTAGTCGGACTGACATGCTTGGTGTATGCACAACAATGATGCGGCTTGGCCTGTACTTATTACAGTCCTAATTTTTATTTCATCACACTAGAAAATGATGGATCATCTTTTTTTATTTTCCATCTAATTATTTTTTTACTGCTAATTCATCCCAAGATGATAAAACCAGAATTAAGAGGCAAGAATCAATCCTTTTAAAATACTTCTGCATTGGTTAAATAAGCCCACATTAAAAGATACATAAGGAGAACAGATTAACAAGGCGTGCCTTGCATTTAAAATTAACTGATCTATTAATCACCGGAGAGATTGCCCAAATGGCTCTGGCTGTTTCTGGGGTGGAAGAAGGTCTCCAGGGCTGGGGGGTGCAGGGTGCTGCTTCCTTGCACCCCAGTTTTGGCCAGCAAGGGGACGCATGGCTCCCATGGCATCGTGGTGGAGGATGCTGCGGGTACCGGCTCCTTGGCAGCCTCCCGGGTGGCATCAGTGGGTAGTGCCAGCCCCGACCCCTCTCCCTGCTCTTGGTTGCTCCCGTGACCTGAGGGATCCAGGCTCAGGGGTGCAGCAGCTGGGGCCATCCTGCTTCTTCCATGCTGCCCAACTTCCCGGTGCCTCAGTTTCCCTCTGGAGCTGCAGACAGACTGAGAGGCGCAGACTCGCGTTTGCATGCTAAATGGCAGCGGATGGTTTCTTGCCGCCTGGATGCATATGGGTGAGCAGAGCGCTTGTCCTGTGGGGTGTAAAATTGCTTTCCTGGAAGCTGCCCATGGACCTGGGGGTTAGCACGATACCAGGGCTGTGTCTGTGCTGGGAGAGCTGCTGGGGCAGGGGAGCGCTGAGCCCACAGCTGGAGTTGGAGCCTGTGTGTTTGGATTCAGCCCTGCTCCCTGCCCGAATCCTGCCCTGCTCCCTGCCTGAATCCAGCCTCTCCCAGCCGGGCACCTGCTGCAGGGTGCTGTTCCCCAGCCCAGGGGGCTGCACCCTGGGGTGCAGGGCCTGGCAGGTTCATGGGATGGGGTGGGAGCCGTGGTGGGGCAGTGAAAGGGCAGGGGGAGATGTGCAGCCCATGCTCCCGAGGTGGTGGAGCATCTGTCGCCTCCCAGGCAGCTCTGCAAGCCCTCACCCCACCATGCAGCCCCTCGGTGGTCCTGGGGGCAGCAACCCTCTGTGAATTACAGATGGGGAAACTGAGGCACGGGACCGTGGCTTGCACCAGGTCCCGCAGCGAGAGGCCAGGCAGGAGCAGGGGATCATGATGTGCTGTGCCCTGCAGCTTTCTGCCCTAGCGCTATCATGTGCGCTCTGCCTGGTTGGGGAGGGTGCTGGGCAGCCCTGTACCCAGGTGGGTGGGCAGAAGCCGGGTGCTGCCTGCCCATGGCTGGCCCCGCGTGCAGGCTTCGCCCTGGGCTGGGAGCCCTGAGCTGCCGCCGGGCTCTGCGGGAGCCCCCGGCTCGTCCCTTCCGCACACGTCAGCCGCTGCTCGCCGTGCTGGGCTCCGTTCGCCGCCGGGGAGAGACGAGCGGCGGCCGCAGCATCAGCCCAGCTCGCAGAGCGGCCCAGCGGCAGCGTGCCATGGCCGGCGAGGCGGCCGCAGGCACCCGGCAAACGTGAGTCAGCAAAGGGAAGGGCTGTGCTCCCCTGCCTGCGCGGCGGCCGGCAAAGCGGGCAGCGGCATTGCGCTGCAGGGCCGGGACCCCGCAACGGGGTCCCCCACGGCCTTTTCCCATCCCTGTTAGGAACCGGCGGCACTGGGGGTTGCGACCTGGCTGGGTGGGCAACGCAACAGGCTGGGGGGCACGGGCATCTGGGGGGTGCGCGGCAGCAGCTCTATGGGGTGGGAGGGCAGCACATGCCCTGCTGCACCCCACTGCACCCTGCTACGCCCTGCTGCACCCTGCAGCACCCCGCTACACCCCACTGCTCCCTGTTGGACCCCGCTGCACCCCACTGCACCCTGCTGCACCCGGCACCCCCGGGTCGTCTCTCCGTTGCAGTTCTGCTCCCATTTGCTGGGGCTGGGGCAGGTGCCCCTGGGGCTGGAGCTGTGGCCTCGCTGCTGCCACAAAACCCCTGCCTGTTCCCACCCCGCAGGGCTGGCGGGGGTGAGGGGTTGGTGTTGCCTGGCTTGCATGTAGCTGCCGGCGCATCCCGGCCCCACTGCCGGGCAGGTCACTGGCCTGGGCTGGCCCTGGGTGCTGGGGGCTGCCTGAGTGATGCAGCAGTTCCTGCTGGACAGCCTGGAGGATGCACCGAACTGGCTGTTCTCAGCCTGACACCTGTGGCAAGGCCAGTGCTGCACAGGCGGTCTGGGGAGGGGGGGAAGAGCTGCAGAGCTGTGGCTGGAAATGCCCCACAGGACCCCCATGGCTGGGGTGGGGTGGGGGTTGTGAAGGTGCCAGGCAGGGTTGTGCAGGGGTGTCAGCCCTCCTGGGGTGGTGACCCCTCCCTCACCTACCCCAGCCTGGTGTGCAGGGCTCAGCCCTGGGGTGCTGCACCCCCCATCTCAGCAGCGCTGCCACCATGCTGTGTGCGCCCACCGGCACCCACTGCTTGGCTCGGGCCAGCTCTGGGCACACCGGCCTTGGCCCAGAGGCCATCGCGGTGGGCAGACGTCTGAGCAGGCTGCCAGGGAGCAGCTCAGGGCTGGTGCCAAGCACCAAGGCCAGAGGAGGGCACGGTGCAGTGCCAGGGGACCCTGCTCCTCCTGAGAGAGCAGAGAGCAGAGCCTCAGGATGGGGTGCAGGATGCGGCGGGGCCCTCAGCTTGCCTTGAGAGCCCTGGGGTCCTTCACACCGCATGCAGCCAGCTATGCTCCCTGTGCCCCGGTGTTCCTTGTGTCCTGGTGCTGCCACATTTCCCATCGCCATACCAATGCCTGTGCTGCAGTTATAGGGAAGGGCAGTGCTTGCTTGCCCAGGCAGCTGAATGGTGGCGGTCAGTCGTGGTGGTGGTGGTGCCCCTGCCCCGGGCTGGCACCCTGCCCTGGTCTGGTCATGGCTTCCAGGATGCCAGTTGTGCAGGTGGGGAATCTGAGGCAGGACCAGCCAGACCTCACAGGCTCATTGGTTTGGAGAGTGGTTCATTTGCAACACTCTGGTTCCTGAGCCGTGACCGAGGGGCGGCTCAGCTGATGGTGCCCACTGGAAAGGCTTCTGTCGCCGCGTTCTGTTCCCCATTGACATTCAAAAGGCTCTTTTCAGTGAGTCATTTTCTCTCTTGCTGTCCCACTATCCAGGGAAAATGGTGACATTCGTGGTACAAAGTGTGTTCACCATGGAAACCAGCTGAAAGGAGGGGGAACGCCACCCCCCGCTCCTCCCAGGTTCGGCTTTGCATCCACAAGCCTTAGAAGATGGCTCTTGAGCTCATTGCAAACGCCGGCAAAGAGTTTGGCGTGGCCCAGGCTGTGCCAAAGCATGCGGGACCAATGCATCTGTTCACCGCTGTGCTGGGAGCCAGGGTGCTCTGTGCCCACGCCGTGTGGTGCCGGGCAGTGTGTGGGAGCAGCCATGTGCTGCCGGCTCCTGCAGGGGTGGCAGGACCTTCCCCCAGACCCTCTGTGCCCTTCAGGTGCCTTTCTCAAGGACACACGGGAGCTGGCAGCGTGGTGTCGAGCCCCAGCGTGGGTGGCGGCAGAGGGGCAGTGTGGTCACAGGGGCCAGTGATGGGACAATGCATCACGGTCCAGGCACGGGAGCCGCTTGTGTGCCATGAGCATCCCCGAGGGGCTCGGCACCGGTGACCTGGAGAGGGACCGCGGTGCTGAATGAGGGTTTAGGCTGGGGGGTATGGCTGAGCGGGGCTGTGGGTTAGGGCAGGGCACCTGTCCCAGCCCTGACGTCCCATGGGGAGGGCATTGCGCTGGGCACTGTGGGGCTGCGTGCGGGTCCCCAGTGAGGCTGGCTCTGCTGGCAGCACTGTGGCTTTCCGGCTTCCTCCCACCACAATCGCACTGGTTGTTCGGGCAGGCTCTGGGCAGAATAATAATGTGGCAGCTGCAGCCGGTGGTGGGGGCCTGGAGGGGACTGGCAGCTGGGCCACGGCCACCACTGCTGCCACTGTGCTCCCTGCAGCCCTGAGGGGCCATGCGGCCACGGCATGGGCTGGAGCAGGGTGATGGGTGCTAGATTTGGGGTGTGCTGGTGCCTGGAGGGTGCGGCCCCCAACCAGGAGCAGGAGCATTCCCATCCTGGTGGTCAGGGGTCTGGAGCTTGGCTGGAGCTCGGTGGCAGGAGTGTGGCTGCAGTTTGCCCAGTGGTGCTTGGCAGCGGATGGCGCGGGGCAGAGGCAGAGCTGTCGGTGTCACTGGGAGCAGGGACAGGGGCTCCTGGCAGTGCTGGCAGATCTCTGGCAGACCCTTCCCCTGGGGGATCTCACCTCTGAGCTCCACGGATGGGATGGGGCTGGAGCCAGCTCTACCTGGGCAGTGGGGACCAGCTTTCCATCCTCCCACCTCCCACAGGTGCAGCATCCCTCCATCCTGGGGATGCTACCTCACCCGGGGCTGCTGCTGCTGTTGCTATATGCACCTGAGGGCAAACCCTGGGGCCAGGGCTCGGCTGGGTGGGGTTGCCTGGGACCCCCAGCCAGTGCAGCCCCCCCTCCATGGAGTGGCATTGCCACCCTGCATCTGTGGGTACTGTGTCCCTGTCCCCCTCCTTGCAGGCTGCCAGCAGGGTCCTGCCTTGGCTCTGGGGTCCCTCCTGGGCTCCCCACCCATCCTGGTCATAAGCTGAGCCAGCAAAGGGTGCTGTGTGTGCTGGGACCCCAGCTCCCCCCAGGTGGTCCCTGCCAAAGCCCCTGTAAGCCCTGACATGCCCCTGCATCCTGTGACCCCCCACCCAGGCAGGACCCTACCCAGCACAGCCTCATTCCCCCCGGTCACCCCCTGCCCCCTGCCCTGAGGCCGAGCCCCTCCTGTCCCCGCAGACGGCACCCCCCTTAGCGAGCTTTCCTGGTCCTCCTCGCTGGCCGTAGTGGCTGTTTCCTTCTCTGGGCTCTTCACCTTCATCTTCCTCATGTTGGCCTGCCTGTGCTGCAAGAAGGGGGACATCGGCTTCAAGGTGAGCTGGGGACACGGGATGGGTGGTGGGCAGGGGTCTCCCCAGGCCAGGCTTGCCCTGGGACTTGGTGGGGTGAAGGACACAGGCAACCGGAGGCTCCGGGTGCAGGATCCCCCATTGCCGCCAGGACCAGCCCCAGCGCCAGTGCAGGATGTGTCCCGGTTCAGGGTAGTGTTGCTCAGGGGGACCACAGCCCCCCTGCCTGCCAGGGTGCTGCCAGGGATTAGTATCCCTGTGGGACCCAGTCAGGATCCCCACTCTGCACAAAGCCTGGATCTGTGGGGCTCAGCATCACTGGGGTTTGTATCCTGACCCAGCTGGTCTCCCGGCTCTGCAGAGCCTGGATCTGTGGGGCTCAACATCTTTGCGGGCTGTATCCTGACCCACCCCGGCTCCCGGCTCTGTCTGGGGCCAGGCCACGGCATGGTTAAGGGCCGTGGCGGTCCCACCCGCATGCCCCCGGGGGTGGGAGGCACCCTGACCTCACAGGCACAGAATGTGCCGAGAAACGCTTTTTCCCTAATTGCTGGGATTTTTGTGGAGGCTTGTGGCGCCCGCGGCGGGAGGGGGTCAGGCAGGGGGGGACACACGCTGGGCAGTTGTGTAACCGTCCCACACCGGCCACAGCACCTCGTCGTGCTGGAGGGGAACAATGAGCCCCCTCGTGCCCCCGCGATGGCTATAAAGGGGCGCACGGCCGGGGCTGGCCGCTGCCCGGGTGCGGCGGGTTGCGGTGCGCGGCACGCCGCGGGGCAGCGCCGCCGGTGGGGCTGGCCGCACCATGAGGCAGGGCTGGGCAGGGACAGGGAGAGATGCTCACCATCACCTACCTGCTTGCCCAGGCGGCTTTTCGGAGCCGGGGGCTGGCCAGGCAGCACAGCCAGGTAATGGGATGGGGTGCCAGGGTGGTGGGGATTCGGTGCCTGCCCCAGGGCCATCCCCGTGGTGGGGGAGTCTGCTGTTGGGGTGCAGGCAGGGCTGTGTGTGTGGGAGCTGTGATTTTGGGTTCCCCATGCCTGAGGGTGTGCGATGCAAGGGGTGCAGGCAAGCCCATCGGGGTGGTGGGCAGAGGAATGTGTGGGGCAGGGTGCTGGCAGCAAGGAACCCATAGGGTCAGTTGTCTCTGCTCGGTGTATGCCCCCCACGCGTCCCCCGGCCCAGGAGTTTGAGAACGCCGAGGGGGATGACTACGTGACGGAGCTCTCGGCCCAGGGCTCGCCTGCCCCCCAGCATGGCCCCGAGGTCTACGTCCTGCCCCTCACCAAGGTCTCCTTGCCCATGGCCAAGCAGCCAGGACGCTCAGGTAAGCCGGGGCGGGGGCAGGTGGAGGTCCATGCAGGACCCCTGTGTGCTGTGGTTGGGGGTTCTGCATCACTGGGCTGTGGGGAGGGGGTGGCAGGGAGAGGTGGGGATGGTGGGCCTCCCCTGCTAAGGTGGGATGGCTCCAGCTGAGCTCCAGCTCTGGCAGGAGCAGCTCCCAGGCAGAGAACAGGCACCTGAGGTCCCTGGGGAGCGCCCAGGGGGGCAGTGTGCACCCTGCTGGGGTGAGGTGGGACACAGGCACCCCAAACTGTGACACCCGCAAGCCCTGGTCCTACATAAACAAGCCTGTGAGTGGGAGAGGAATGTGGGGGGCACCCAGCTGCAGCGCCCCTCCTGCTCAGCGTCACTCCCCAGCCCGGAGAACGGCAGCAGTGTGGCGGAGCCGGCGCGGTGCGAGGCGGTGTGGCGCAGCCCAACAATGGCCCCATTGCTGCCCGCCCTTGGCATGGGGTGCCCGAGGGGCAGGACCTGCGCCGGGCGGGGGGCTGGGAAGGGGCTAAATGCCAGAGCTCCTGCTGGGCTCAGCTTTGCTCTCCCTGGTCCCTGCGGAGCAGAAGGGGCAGGGAGCTGCCACCCAATTTCGGGACACCAGTACCCTGCACCGCCTGGCCAGCGTGGCTGTGAGAGGATGCTTGGACAGGACGATGCCCTGGATGCAGGGTGCCTGGGGATGGCTGCTGTGGAGGCTGCTCCGGAGCACCCCGGGGCAGTGGAGGGCCTGGCACCGGGTGGCACGGTGGGGATGCCAGGGCTCGGCCGGGACCGGCGGGTAATGCGGGCAGGCTGGGCGGGTGGGCCTGCGGGCAGCAGGGCGCGCGGGCAGCTCGATGTGCTCTGTTACAGTGCAGCTCCTCAAGTCGGCGGACCTGGGGCGGCAGAGCCTGCTCTACCTGAAGGAGATTGGGCATGGCTGGTTCGGCAAGGTGAGCAGCAGGGGCAGGGTTCCGAGGGGACACCGTGGTGGGAGGCTGGCTGTGGGGTGCTGGCTGTGGAAGATGGGGTTTGGGGTGAGGACCGGGAATGTGGTGAGGATGGAGGGGACGAGCCTGTCCCTCGCCCCAGGTGTTCCTGGGGGAGGTGAACTCGGGCATCAGCAGCACCCAGGTGGTGGTGAAGGAGCTGAAGGCGAGTGCCAGTGTGCAGGACCAGATGCAGTTCCTGGAGGAAGCGCAGCCCTACAGGTACATCTGGGGTCACTCCACAGTGCTGCTGCTGCACTGGGCACAGCCAGGCGTGGGGATGCTGTTGGATGATGCCTGGTTCCCTCCTTGCCAGGTTTGGCTGCTGAGCAGAGCTGTGGCTGCCCCATGGAGGTGCCCAGCTGAGCTCTCTGGGCAGCGTGGCTCTGTCCCAGCCCCATCGCTTGCCTGCCTGGGGCTCATTGCAGCAGGACAAGGGCTGTGCTGGGAGCCGCTGGCTGCGGTGTGGGGGCAGCGGGCTGCGGTGAGGTCATGGGCAGAGCGGGGCTGAGGAGGGGGGGCACAGAGCTGTTCCCTGCCCCAGCAGAGCTGAACAAATGTCCCTTTGTGGTACATCCCGGGGTGCTGGGACGTGCTGGTACCCGCTCCCAGCACTCCCAGCGGCCCCCACGCTGGCCCCCAGCGGAGCAGCAGAGGCGGCAGGGAGATGGCTCCCCAGGGGCTGCTGCCGTCCCCCCGCCCTGGCCGGCACAGTGCCAATGTGCCCCCGTCGCTCTGCCCCGCACAGGGCCCTCCAGCACACCAACCTGCTGCAGTGCCTGGCCCAGTGTGCCGAGGTCACCCCGTACCTGCTGGTGATGGAGTTCTGCCCGCTGGTGAGTCCCGTGTGTCCCCCTGCATCCCGTCTCGCTCCCCACGGTGCTGCCGTGGGGCCGGGGCATGATCTTGGGCCGTGTGGTACCACGGAGGGGATTGCAGGGCTGCAGGCAGGGCTGTGGGCAGGGCTGCGGGCAGGGCTGCAGACAGGGTGCATGGCAGTGCTCTGCCTTGCTGGGGATGGCTGAGCCCCTGGCAGGCCAAGTGCTCTGGAGGGTGACAGTGGCACTGCCCTGCAGGGTGACCTGAAGGGGTACCTGCGGAGCTGCCGGGGGGCTGAGGCCATGACCCCGGACCCGCTGACCCTGCAGAGGATGGCGTGTGAGGTGGCCTGCGGTGTCTTGCACCTGCACAGGAACAACTACATCCACAGGTAGGCTGGCCTGGTGCCCCGGGGGGGGCTGGGGAGGAATTGGAGGGTCTGGATATGTGGGGTCTCCAAGGATGCTGGCATTCCCGCCCCACCGCTGCTCCTCCTGCCCAACAATATCCTGGTGCTGAGTGAGTTGCAGTCAGAGACTCCAGCATCAGTGATTTTGTTGAGGAGGGGGTGCGCTGCCATCAGGGACCACCAGACCTTCCCCACCCAAGCCAGGCTCTGCAGGTGGGTCCCCATAAGGGTGCCCAGTGCTGTGGCTGGGGGACGTGGGGTCCCCAGATGTGCCAGAGGGGGACTTTCCTACAGGCATCCCAGCCTCGGTGGGCCCTGCCGCACCGGGGGTCTCGCGTGTGCCCCATCTGCGTGACCCCTCCAGGGCTGGAGCAGCCGCCCGGGTGCCTGGCCCCCGTGCCAGGGCTCACGTTGCCTGGGGACACCCGCTTTCTGCTTGGCTCAGCGCATGATGGATGGACAGACGGAGGCGCAGCTGGAACGGCACAGGCATTCCTGCTGTGCATTTGGTAGCTGGTTATTGGCACACCCAGTGTTTGGCAGTGAGACCGCTGGCCCCTCCGCTGCACAGCCGTGCCTCTCCCACTGCCAGCCCACCGGCCACGGTGCTGCCTGGGGCGTCCTTGAGCAGAGACCCTCAGCCCTAGGGCGGTGGGTGTCCGCTTTTCCCCCCGCGGCGGCGGTGACAGCACCGGGGTTTGCTTGGCAGCGACCTGGCCCTGCGGAACTGCCTGCTCACTGCTGACCTGACTGTCAAGATCGGAGACTACGGGCTCTCGCACTGCAAGTACAAAGTAAGGCTGGTTTGGGGGAGGAGGGGGCTGGGGGCTGTGTGCCGGGACCCCATGGCATGCTCACATAGGCACACACTGCACGGAGCCTTGCAGCTCTGCCCACGCACACATCTCCCCTCCCCAGTGGTGCTGGGGCAGGCCCCTGGGCTTTGTTGGGGCAGTGGTGGGGGGGCCATCCCACAGACCACTCTACAAGGGACTCTCTGTGCCCCAGGCTGCCCCCCCAGGCTTGTCCCCTGCCAATCTGGCAGCTCCTCCTGAGCATGAAGGGGGGTTTGCTCCCCCCCTAAGTGCCCTGACCCCCTGCCCAGCAGAGTGCAATGCAGCTGGGACTCCCTGTTACTGCCTGGGCTGGCCTGGACATGCCTCTCTGCCAGGGCCAGGTCCCTGCAGGCAGCTGCCAGCACATTGGCCTGGGGGCTGTCTGTATGTCCTGCCTGCTCTTTGCTGCCTGCGGCTCCCAGCAGGGCTGAGATCGCAGCCAGGGAGTGGAGGGGGAGTGGCGGGAGAAGGCTGTGGGGCTGGAGGGGGCTCAGGATGGGGGCATGGGGGGGGGGAGTAGGCAGAGGGGGCTGGGTGCTTGGGTGGAGGGAGCAGACAGGGGGATTGGCGAGCTAGGGTGCAGTGATGGGGTGGCCAGGGAGGGCGGAGGCAGTGGGGCCAGGGATGGCTCTTGCTGTGGTGTGGCTGGTCCCTTACACGTAGGTTTGACGTTCTCTTCTCGTACTGACCCTGCATACTTGGCAGGATGACTACTTCGTGACGGCCGACCAGCTGTGGGTGCCACTGCGCTGGATCGCACCCGAGCTCATCGACGAAGTGCATGGCAACCTGCTCATCGTGGACCAGACCAAGTCCAGCAACGTCTGGTGAGCAGGGTCTGGGGGGGGACATGGGGGACTGCAGCTGGGCATGGCACAGGAGGTGCCTGGCACGAGGGCAGCGTCAGTGGGATGCGTCGTGGTGGATTGCTTTTGGGGCTGATGGCTGGTAGTGGGGTGGGGGGGTCTCCCCGTGTCCCCAGCATCTCACCCTGCCCACAGGTCGCTGGGTGTCACCATCTGGGAGCTGTTTGAGCTGGGCAGCCAGCCCTACGACCACTACTCTGACCGGCAAGTGCTTGCCTATGCCATCAAGGAGCAGCAGCTCAAGCTGCCCAAGCCCCAGCTGAAGCTGTCACTGTCGGAGCGCTGGTGAGGACCCGGGCCAGGCTGCAGCTGCATCCTGCCCCCTCCCTCTCCCTGTCCCCAGGTGGGCGGGGGGCTGCAGCTGACCCCTGCCCCTCGCTGCGGCAGGTACGAGGTGATGCAGTTCTGCTGGCTGCAGCCGGAGCAGCGCCCGACGGCAGAGGAGGTGCACCTCCTGCTCTCCTACCTCTGCGCCAAAGGGGCGACGGAGGCGGAGGAGGAGTTCGAGAAGCGCTGGAACTCCATGAAGCCCAACGGCAGCGCCAGCGCCAGCCACCACGGTGCCGAGCTCTCCTCCTTCCCGCTGCTGGAGCAGTTCTCAGCTGACGGCTTCCCCTCGGATGGGGATGACATCCTCACCGTCATGGAGACCAGCCATGGCCTCAATTTTGAGTACAAGTGGGAGCACACCAAGACCGAGCACTTCCAGGCGCCCCTGGGGTCCCTGAGCCCCAGCAGTGCTGCTCGCTACCACGACCTCTACTACCCAGCCACGACCACGGGGCACCTGAGCCTGGGCGTCTCGCCCTCCTGCTATGAGTGCAAGCCGCCAGGCTGCCCCGGCCTGCCGGCGCCGGGCGTGCTGCCCATCCTGGGCGCCCACAGCCCCTCGCTTGGCAGCGAGTACTACATCCGCATCGAGGGGCCGGGGGAGGGCAGTGCCGAGCTGGACTATGCCATGGGCGCCTACAGCCCCGCGGGTGAGCGGGGTTCCCCGCGCCCCCCTTCCTGCTGGAGAGCCCAGGGTGCCCGCGGCAGTGCCTACGACTCTGACAGCAGCCCCACTGTCTCCCTCAGCATGGAGCCGCTGCTGGGCCACGCGCCGGCGGGCGAGGGCTCCTGGGAGTGTGCTGAGTACTACCCCTACCCCTGCCCGGGGCAGGAGCCGCGGGGCTACGAGCTGTCCCCCAGCCATGGGGCCGAGGGGTACCTGCTGGAGGAGGAGCCTGCCCAGTCAGGCAGCCAGGACTGGCCCGTCCCCGGCTTCCAGCCCAGCATCTTTGCTGACCCCCTGGGCGTCTCACCATCGGTGAACTGTGCCTACAGCCCCCGGGCGTACGGGGAACCACGGGCAGCCCCGCCGGACGGGCGACTGCCGGGACAGAGTGGGGCCCATCCGGACTGTGTGACGCTGGAGCTGGGCGAGGATAGCCCCCCTGGAGCCCCCCGCCCACAGGGTGTGAGCTCCCCAGCTCAGCGGCATCCCTGGGCCTCCAACAGCTCCTCCAACAACAACATTGGCAGCAGCAGCCCCGTGTCCCGTGAACCCCTGGCCGGCGACAGCTGGTGCTACCGCCGTATGATCACCTTCCGGGGACTAATGGCCAAGCCGCTGGGCACGGTGCCACGCGGCCAGCCACAGCTCGGGGGGTCCCCGCTGGGCCACGATTTCCGTCGCCCGCGGCAGGATCAGGCCCTCGGCACGGCCGGCGGCTCCTCCTCCCCGTGCCACTCGCCCTCCCCACGGCGCCAGGCCTGGCACAGCCATGACTCATCAACCTCCGGCCGCTCAGAGGCAGCAGCGCTGGCTGGCAGCCCCGGCACACCGTGGGGCTCCGGCACGGCCCTGCCAGCCGGAGCCGAGTCTCAGCACGATGCCCGCCTGGATGAGAGTGTGGATGGGAGCAGCCCTGCCCACAGCCCGCTGCCCCACGCTACGGCTGTGCTGGGGCTGGGGGAGGCTGCCCCCATGGCTGGCACTGCCACCCCGAACCCTGAGCCCCGCCCAGAGCCCGGTGTAGACGGCGTCCAGCCCGCACCAGAGGCCTCCGAGGTGCCTGCGCCGCTGCCTGCGGAGGCTGCCGCTGAGAGTGGGGTGTGTGCCATCAGTGACACGGACCGGACTCCAGACAAGACCTTCTCCAGCACCAGCTTCCCCAGCGTCGATGAGGGGAGTGACGAGGATACGGCAGAGCTGACCTCTGGCATCTTCACTGACTTCTCTGGGGACTACGTGGAGCGGGTGGAGGCAACCCCAACGTTCAAGTCCTTGCAGAAGCAGGTGGGGACGCCGGACTCCCTGGAGTCGCTGGACATCCCCTCCACAGCCAGCTCCTGCGAGGTCTTCAGCCCCACCACCTTTGCGCCCACCAGCCAGCCCAAAGCCCTCGACAGCGGCTACGACACTGAGAACAATGAGTCCCCTGAGTTTGTCCTCAAAGAGCCCCATGAGCCCCGAGAGCCAGAGGCCTTTGGCCAACTGGGGAAGCTGCCCCTGGGGCTGCTGGGGGGCGAGGGCGAGGTTCCGGCCCCCGAAACACGGCTCTCCACTTCTCTCGGGGCTGAGCTGCACAGCCTCGCCGAGAAGAATCCCTACCGTGACTCTGCCTACTTCTCTGACTATGACGCTGAGGCTGACCGTGGCCCCAAGGACGAGGAGGACAGCAACGGGTCCCAGACCCCAGAGGTGGAGGATGGTCCCCGGACCCCCGTGCAGGACCTGGGGCGAGGCCCCGTGCCGGGAGAGGACCCACTGCACCCCCCCGGCGCACCTGGCAGCCCCCCGGCAGCGCCTGGCAGTGCAGTGGCAGTGGATGTACCGGCAATGGGGTTGTCAGCAGTGGACTGGAGAGGGACAGAGGGTGGGAGTGCCCCAGCCAGCCCCACAGCGCAGGGGTTTGGCACTGATCAGCAACCTGCCGGCATGGGGCCGGTGCCGGGCAGCTCCCTGCACCCTGACGGAGATACCTGTCCCCCGGGATCTGTGCCTCCCAAGACTTTCTTCTTGACCCCGGTGCCAGCAAGTCCTGGGGACCCGGCATTTGTCGGAGGGCTCTGCGTGCCCAAGGGTGTCCCTGGACTTGGGGGTGCCGCAGAGGGGGGCAAACAAACTGTGCCCCCCACACCGGGGCCTGGGGAAGCAGGGCTGCCCCCAGAGGGGGCTGGGGTGGGTGATGCGCCAGGGGGTCCCAGCACGCTGCTACCGGGGGGCGAGTCACCCCCGGGCCTCACCCCGCTCCCATCTGCCCGGGAGCCGCGGCTGGCCGCCCTGGAGCACCGCGAGGAGCAGGAGGAGGAGGAGGAGGACACGGAGGACAGCGACGAGTCAGATGAGGAACTGCGCTGCTACAACATCCAGGAGCAGAGCGAGGAAAGCGAGGAGGAGCCAGTGGCCGTGCCCATCGTGGTGGCTGAGAGCCAGAGCGGCAGGAACCTGCGCAGCCTCCTCAAGATGCCCAGCTTGATCTCTGAGGCCTTCTGTGAGGACCTGGAGCGCAAAAAGAAGGCTGTCTCCTTCTATGATGATGTTACCATCTACCTCTTCGACCAGGTGGGTGGCCGTGAGGCGGGCAGAGCCAGGTGCTGGGCACGGCCCCATGGCATTTTTGGATGCTGAGGACTGGTGGCAGGAGCCATGCCCAGGTGTGCCTCCAGTGACTGTCCCTTCCCACCTGTCTCCCCTTGTACAGGAAAGCCCCACGCGGGAGCTGGCTGAGCAGAGCTTCCCGGAGTCCCCCCAGCCTTCAGGGCAGGCCCCCGCCGATGGCAGCCCCCCCAGCCCAGCGGACAGGCTCAGTGCCTCGGATGAGTCCTCAGATGGCAATGCCTCAGAAGAGAGTAAGGGGCCGGGGGGGGCAGCAGGGGCCACAGCAGGGCAGGCTGGGGTGACCCCCGCCGTGGGTTCAGCCCCTGTGCTCCGTGTTGCAGGCGGTGGCTTTGAGTGGGACGACGACTTTCCGCTCATGCCAGTGAAGCCATCCCTGATGTCCTCGCTGACGGGGACGCTGGCAGAGTCCGACCCGGCCGTGCCCGCGCTGCCTGCACTGGTGCCGGTGCAGAAGCAGGTGCTGCCCATCCAGTTCTCCCGGTTCACAGTCTCACCCACCCCAGTGTCCCGGTTCTCCATCACCCATGTCTCTGACTCGGACATGGACTCCATAGGAGGTGAGTCTCCCCACACGCTGCTCTTGCAGGTGGCTGGGACCGCCCCACCACCACCCCCGGGCACCAGCCATGGTGGGAGCTTGGGGGCGTGTTGGACTGGGACACCCTGCCCTTGTGCCCTGTGGGGACAGCCACCCCCTCTGAAGGGCCGGGTGTCCTGCGGGAGCTCCGTGACCCGCTCACGCTGCCTCTCCGCTCATTGCAGGCAGCAGCGAAGATGGCGACCGGGAGTGAGCCAGCCAGGGCGCCGGCTGGGCGTCACCCCGGCACTGGCACTGGCATGGTGTGGCAGAGGACGACGGGGCCGGGAGCGGGGTCCGGCCATGGGCTCCGAGACCACGCTCTGGATTTTTTTTTTAGGCAGATTTTATTGGAAGGAGATCATTTGCTGCTGCGAGTGGGAGCGGGGCCGGCGCGGCCTGGGGCCAGGCGGTGGGTGATGGCCGTGCGTGCGCGTGTGTGCGGGTGGCTGTGCGTGTACAAATAGACACATATATATATATATACACACATATATATATATATAAATTATAGCATTTAAAGGGTAGTGCCCTGATCTTGCTAACATTTGCCGAGTGTCCCCCCCAAGCGAAGTCCCCCCCATGGCTTGCCCCTGTGTTCCCCGAGGCGGTGTTTGTCCCTGCACCCCCCCTGCCCGCCGTTCCCCCCATGCCATGCACTTGGCCTTGCACCTCGCAGCAGCTCGGCCACCCCACAGCTGCCTCATGGCTGCCCCACGGTGTTCCCGAACAAGGGGCTGCCAGCTGTTGATGCTGATTGAGGGCACCCCGAGCACCCCCTCCCCATGCCGCTGCTGCCACCAGCGCTTGTGCCCCCTCTACGGGTGGGGTGGGCAGCATGGCTTTTGGGGGGGGCTCAGGGGGCTGGGGAGCTCCCCCTCCTTGCTTTCTGGGGAGCAGTCCCAGCTTGGTGAAGGACCCCAAGGGCTGGCGGGACCCTGCCCTGCTGTGGCAGGGAGCAGCTGGGGGAGGGTTGGCAAGGGTGGTCCCGGCTGTCCCCATGGCAGGTGGCCCCCAGCACCCACCGACCTGACTATTTTTCTATTTAAAGGATAAAAAAAGAAAAAACAAACAAAACTCCCCCCCAAACGCACCCTAAAAACAAAACTTGCTGTCAACTGCACCTACATTGATGCGATTTTAAGTTATTGCTGCCAAAGAAACGTAATGAGGTGGGGGAGGGGGTGGGCGGGGGGATGCTCACGGTTCTTCATTCCTTTTTTTTGGTTTGTTTGTTTTTTTAAAAAAAATTCATTTGAGGCTTAGGATAATTGTGCAATTCCAGCTTCCAGAAGGAAATGGAAGTAAGCGGAGCTGAGCGAAACCTTGAAATCAGGGCTGGTTCCTTTGGGGTCTATAGACCAAACCCTGAGGTGAGAAATGCACCCCCTCCCTGCCCCCCCCGCCCCTTCGCCCCCAGCCCTGTGTCCTGCAGCCCCAGCGCTCCTGCCGCCCCATGAACGTGGGGCAAGGGCACACATGCGTGTGCACGGACACACAGACACACATGTACCCACATGGGACGGGGCTGCTGCCGTGGGGTTCTGCTCCACGCCAGGGCACGGTGCTGCAGGACAGGCCTGTCCCCA
The DNA here is from genome assembly GCF_963921805.1 of Phalacrocorax carbo. Taxonomy (NCBI): domain Eukaryota; kingdom Metazoa; phylum Chordata; class Aves; order Suliformes; family Phalacrocoracidae; genus Phalacrocorax; species Phalacrocorax carbo. The sequence goes on from NC_087528.1 coordinate 8,656,374, forward strand.
GCTTGGCACAGCTCTGGCACTGCCATGACGCTGTGGGGCCAGCCTAGTGCCGCGCACAGGCATTACCACACTCTTCATCCACCATCATGATCAGCCCAGCCCAGAGGCCCTTTTCCCCGTGTGAGGCCCTCTCAGCGGTCAGGAGGCTGTTGTAGGGGGCAAGGGGCTCTGCCCTGCCCCCCCCCAGTGGGACAGCTGGGGTCTCCAGCTTCAGGCCCAAAATTCAGGGCGGCTGTGCCTGCCCCACAACTTCCCCGCCGCTGCTGGTTGCTTCTCTTGTGGCAGCCAGTTGGCAAGTCACTGATGGCAATTATTGCTTTATTTAAGTGTTTTACGCTCCAACCTGGCCTGTAACACCCACCACCACCACGTGAAACGCCCCAGCCCCAGACTTGTTCTTTGCTGAATGCTTTGCAGCTGGGTGGGGGCCGTCACCCTGTGCTGGCTGGTGACAGAGGGCACAGCACCCATCTGTGGTGGTGGGGTGCAGGAGTGGGATGTGCCCGATGGGGTGCCTGGGGTGCCCTTCTCGCAGCACCCTGCCTGCTGGGCCCCCCCACCCCGTCACCCCCGTGCTGCCCTGCCTGCAGTGCGGGGGACTTGCTCAGCATTGCAGGGTTGTGCAGGATTTGCTTGACACCCCCCTACGCCCCAAGCACCCCCCGCCCCTCCTCCCACCCAGGGCGGTGGGATGCTGGTCCTGACGCCCCCACCCCTCATTCCACCCCCCGGACCCCCCCTCCCAGCAGCCCAGGTTTGGTCTATGGCGCCGCAGGTCCCTGCCTCTGGAGGGCAGCATGAGGACAGAGCTGTGTCTTGGATATTTTTTTTAATAGAAAGGCTATTATTACATTGTCTATTTTATCAATACGGGTCATAACTGCTGTATTTTTTATCAGTGCTGATTTCCATACAGCTCCCAGCATGTGTGTCAGATATCATCGGGCCAATAATAATAAAGTTTTTAAAATACGTTAAGCCGTTTGCTGCCCAGATCATTGCCCGGCACGCAGGCAGCTGCCAGCTCTCGCCCTGCACAGGGCCGGACGCTGCGCACCAGCCCAGTGCTGGGACTGGGGCTGCTCGGGATGGAGACCAGTGGTGCTCTGGAGCCAGGCGCATACCTCCGGCCAAGGAAAACACTGGGGGGGTGGGAGGGGTGTGTGTTGTGTGGGGAATTTTATTGTTCATAAATTACTTTTTCTCATAAAAAATTATTTCAGATTGCATCTTGCAGGTGCCACCAAGCCAGGAGGCGCAGTGAAGCCCCGGGGGCTGGCTGAAGCCTGAGGTGGCTGCCCGGGAGTCCTGGGGGAGGGCAGCAGCCCCTGGCATGGGGCTGGAAGAGGACAACACTGGTCTGGTGGCCAAGGGGACCCCAGACCTGCCCCCCCCCCCCCCGGGCTGTGAGCCCCCAGCCCTCTCCCACCTGCCGCCCCACGCCCCAGAAGAGCCCTTCCCCTCACCCCTGCCCCATCTGGTCCCCCATCCATCTGCTCCGGCCCCAGGAGAGGAAGAAGAGGCACATCGACCAAAGGACCCAGCCCTTGCGCACAGCCAGAGCCCAGGCAGTCGCAGGTGATGCCGCTTTCCTGCGACAGAGTGGGAAAAAAAAAAACCATCAGAGGGGATATGGCAGCGATGAGCCATCGCATCTGACTGGGAAAGAGCCCTGCGTGCACAGAAACCCACCGGCAGCGACCCACGCGCCTGGGACTCTCTGTGCTCAGGAAAGCACCCACTGAACAGGCCGTGGTGCACTACTGATTAAAAAGTGCAAAAACGACAAATACAATGGAAAAAGCGAAACCTCTGAGGGTGCAGCCTCCCCCGCGCTGCCTGGCACATAACCGCTCACCCATGGGAGACATGGCTCCTGCCTGGAAAACCTCTCTTCCCTGTGCCTGTAGAAGGGCTGCAATCTCCCCCGTGCCGGCTCGGCTCAGGGTGCAGCGGCAGCTGGGGGCTGCGGGAACAGCCCAGGCACCAGTTCGCTCAGGGGCGCACACCCCAGCAATAAGCTTAGCAACTGTGAGCATATATACATATCTATATATATTTATCTCTCTCTCTCTCATGCAGCCCTAGTAATAGAGGAAGAGCAAAGAGCCAAGCAAGAGGTCTGGACAGGAGAGTCTGTTTGAGGGGAGCATCCCTTCAACCACCAGGCACCCCATGGCCCCGGGCACCCCAAGGCACGCTTTAACATAGCCCTCACCTCCAAAAGTGTTGGGTTTTGTTTGTTTGGTTTTTTTCTAGCTTATATTTTACAGCAGTACCGTAATACCCTACTATATACAGAGACCTGGCACTGCAGGAGCTCTAGGAGGGGAGCTGTCCCCATCCCCACGGGGGGCTGCAGTGCCAGCACCCCACAGCCAGCGTCCCTCCCCCTCCCAGCCCAGGGGTCTCACAGGAGCCTGGGAGCTGCCTATGGCTCCCACCACCCCCTTGGCTTGCACGAGGGATCTAGGCTATCCTGCCTGTCCCAGGGGTCCCTCCCAGCCGGGCAGGGGGGGAGCGAGGGGAAGCATCTCCCCTCTGCCATCAGCCCTCCACCCCACACGAGCCCGAAGCACAGCTCGCCTCTGGAGAGCTGAAGCCATTCTCCCAATCACAGCGAGGTGCTGCTAAGGCTAGAAGCAAACCCTGCAGTGGGACATGCTGGGACTGCAGGGGGCTGCCATCGTGCTAGTTCTGCCCAGGCAAAGGACGGGCTACACAGCAGCAGTTTAACCCTCTGCCATGGAGAGGAATAAATTGGGCCTAGAGAAGAGAGAACTAGGGCACTAGTTTAGCCTTTGGCTTTCAAAGCAGCAGGATTAAATAAATTCCGCCTAAAAATGAAGTCCTGGAAAGCCGGACATGCAGCAGCGAGGAGGGGGCGGCAAGTGCCGCGTGGCATGACGGGCGCCAGCGCTCCCAGATCAGCTGATGAGCGGAGCTGAGCGGTCGTTCGTCACCGTTGGCTTCAGCTGGACATTGGCAAAGGGGTTTCTGCAGAGAAAGAGGAAGGCAGAGTTTAGCAGGAGAGATGGCAGCACCAGGGCCTGTGAGGATGGGGCACCGGCACAGCGAGCAGCAACCTGGCGAGACCCCAGAAAAGCTCTTGCTGCAGAGCCAAGGTAGCTCCGCTCACAGCAGAGGCTGTGCTAGGCGCGCTTTGAGGCTGAGCCCAAGCCTGAGTGGGGCTGTGGGCAAGTCTGGAGCCACCATCGCTGTCCCCTCCACCTGCCCGGGTTCAGCAGCATTTGGGAAGGTGTTAAGCTGGAGCTGCTCTGCCCTGCAGAGCCCTCAGGACAAGCTGCCCCCTGCTCCTCCCCTTCTCTCTCAGTTAAAGCAGTGGTGGATATAAGAGATGAGCTGGAAAAGGCTGCTGCATATGGGATGTTCTCCTACCTTGCTTTCCAATAGGCTGAAGCTGGGGCTGCCAAGGAGGACCAGGGCTGGAGAAGCTGCTCCAGCCCCCCCCCGGCTGGGCTTGAGCCAGTCCCACATGTGGGAGCACCCCGAGATCACCCGGCACCCACACTGTGATGCTATGGGGAAGCAGAGGGTTACGGCTCCCTGTGCCGCATCTGCCAAGGGACGCCTGGGCAAGAGTAGACCTTGCAGCTCTGTGCAGTGCTGGCTGGGAAACCTTTGGAGAGGGAGAGTGCAGGGAGAGGAAGGGTGCCCGGACAAGCTGGCTGTGCAGGAGGGGCTCTGTAGGGCCACGAGGCTGAACTCAGCCCAGCTCCCAGCAAGCCAGCCTTGGCCACCCCAGGAAGCAGCAGCATCCCACAGCCAGAGCCATGAGCAGCTGCGCTGAGCGGGGCTTTTACCTACCTGGGGCGTCCCCAGCGCTGTCCTGCTGCTGCCAGCACTTGCTAGCTACAGCTATTGCCACACACAGCATCTGCAAACACGCAGCCCGGGCTGGGATGGGGGACAAGGGCTGCTCTGCAGGGTGCCGTGACACAGGGAGCACCCTCACCTGCCCCAGGGAGGGTCCCTCTGTCCCCTCCCAGCAGGACAGGCAGGAGGTAACTCCCAAGGTGGGCATGCAGCCATAGGGGTACCGCTGGCTGCCTGTGGTGCACAGCCACCCTGGGCCGCCTGGAGCCATCACGTCCAAACCTGCCAAGGGGACCACAGAGCACCCCTGTAGCCCCCTGCCCTCCCTCCAGCCTCACACACCCCCACCTCTCCTGCCTGCAGCCCTTCCCTGCCTGGTCAGCCCCAGCCCAGCCTCTGCAGCCAGCCTTCCCCGGGGAGCTGCACAAACCCTCTCCTTCTGGCATCGGAGGCAACGGCCACGAGCCTGCAGCAGTGAGCCCTGCTCGGCCCTGGCACTGCCACGGCATGCCGGCTCCAATGGCCAGGCCACCAGCAGGTCTCCCCCATGGGTCACAGCCTTGCCATCCTGAGTCAGGGGCGCAGGTGAAATGATAGCAAGACAAACATGAACATGGGGTTAAGCCATGTTAGGAGCAGCTGTGGTTACTGGCTACCTCTGCCGGGACCCAAGCAGCTTTGGGATGTCCCCAGCCACCTCCCACAGGGCAAGAAGAGTAGTCTCGGTCCCCCAGGAAGGGTATTCACTGCCTCCCTTGGCCCCTCTCCCCTGCCATCTTTCACCTCTCTAAGTGTGCTCTGCTTTCCTCAAAAGATAAATGGCTTTTGCTTAAAAATAGGGTAATTAATTTCCCACCTAATTAATGCAGATTCTGAGATAACTTTTCCCCCCAGAATGCCAAAATAGATTCTCAGGACTGGAGGGAGAGGAAAGGTTGCTTTGATGAGTCACCAGGGGTTATTATTTAACTATTTTTGTTCTGGCAGAGAAGAGCCATTGGGACAGGAGCCCACAGCTCTGGCAGCCATGGGAAAAACAGCTCACAGATCAAAGAGAACCAGGGAAGGGCCCTCCTGGGCTCTGCAGTGCTGGCGAGGGGGGGTCTTGGTTCCTGGGGGTAATCCTCCATCCCTGCCCTGGGGCCACAGCTGGGGTTGGGACAAGGAGGCTCCCAAGATCCATCTCCAGGGCAGCCTACAAGCAAAAGAAGCTGCTCAAGAAACTTGACATTAGCATGGATCTGCTCTGTCGCCACAGGAGAGGGCTGGGGATGGCGATGCAGCGACTAGGTGTTGGTGGGACAGCAGACGCCGGAGACCTACAACCAAAGAGGCTGGTTATGGGGGGCAGGGGAAGCAGCGGGAGCAGGAGGAGCAGCTCAGCATCCCTGGGGGAAGCGCAGCCCCAGCGGGCTGCCCGGCGTGGCAGCAGCATGAGGAGCCGTGCAGATGAAGCATGGTTAGACCAGGAGCTCCCGCCACCGGGACGGGGAGAGGCGGTGACCGAGGGAAGGAACAGGTTTGGCCGGGTGCAGGGGGAAGCAGAGCGGTGGCACCGTCCCCACGCAGCCCCACGGCCATCACCCGCTGCCCAGCGCCAGCGCACCCAGGGCTCGGCCCCCCGAGACCATCAACTTACTAACTACGGGCAGGGGCACCTCAAAACCTGGCCACTTCAACATCAGGGCTGCAAGGGAAAGAGAAGGCAGGTTGGAGGACACTGGGACATGCTCCGACCCCTTGATGGGAACAGAAGGTGTTGGTTAAGGAGAGGAACCGGGCTACGAGCCGGCAGCCGCCCCAGCAAGAGAGCCCACAGAGCCCACTGGCTGCACCACACGCAGCACCTCTGGGCAGAGGAAACAGGAGGAAAAAAGAAGAAAAAGGAGGAAAAGTCATGTTTATTGAGTTGCTGGTGCTGCCCGCCGGCTCCCTGTGAGGAGGGGAAGGAAGGGCATGGCCAGCCGGCGCGCCGGGAGCCACCTGCAGAGAGGAGAGGCCAGGCATGACGGGGGCTACGGAAGGGAGGGGGGCAGCTTCCTTCCCCCCACCCCGACCATCACTGCTTTCCCACTGCCGCCGGGCCAGGAAAGTGCAGCCACAGCCTCAGCATGCAGCGAGCAGCAGCATCTCCTTGAGATGCACAGGGAGAAGGGGACCTGGCCCTTAAACAGTTTTAGCTGCTCCCGCTCAGCAAAGCTGTTTAAAGCCTGAAGGGGCCAAGCACAGGCAGGTGGCACCCAAGGTCTCCCCTGGTCACCTGCTGCCAACAGGATGGAGAAGGGGGGAGAGAAAAAAAAAAACCAACAAAAAAGGCATGGCAATGTGCAATGGGCAATGCAGGCGGTGATGGGCAGCACACAGGCACGGCAGCCGAAAAAGACACCAAGGCCCAGCTCAATGCAATAAATAAAACTTTTATTCAAACAATAACTCAGTACAGGGCACATTTCTCTCTGGCTTTTAAAAAAGGTTTTTCAACGCTTTACAATCTCCATACAGGCTTTGCTAGGCTGGGTTTTTTTCCCCCCCTCTACATTCAGTCATTCAGCATGAAATATCCTAGGTTAAAAATCTTTAGCAAAATTAGGACATTGATGCAGGAGGGTCTTGTTACAATATGCCCATAGGCAAGTATATAAAACAAAAACTTGTCCGTGTGTGTATCTGTATTGCCAGCAATGTCCTAGTAAACAGGCAATGTAAGAGGTTTTAAAAATCACATCAGAAAAAGAAAGCGTGTGCAGCTTTGCGGTGGAGACGGCCACGGGCACTGGAAGGGCTATGGCCGGGCTCAGCTGCGGGAGCAGGACCCCGAGTGCCGACCCGGCGCTGGGGTGGGAGACCCCCAGCCACTGCCGAGCCCCCCGGCACAGCGGGGGGCTGCCTCGCTCAAGCCTGGTTTTGGGATGCGAGCACGTCCTCTGACAGCTCCGCACCAGCCCCCAGCGCTAACGTGAGGTAACAATACCTTGCTACAAAAAATATATATATATTTATAAAACAACCAGGAGTAACCCTTCCGGGGGGGGGCTGCTGGCTGCGCCCCATGGCCAGCAGGACCCCAGCCGAGAAGCAGCCCTTTCCCTGTGGCGGGAGCTCTGCACTATCCGCTTCTCCCAAAGCCACCGCGGTGGGCGGTTGGATGGAAGCGGATCAGGCTGAGGGGGAGGCACGGGGCTGCTGCCCCCCACGGGAACGGCATCCCGGGCGCGGGCATCCCGGATGCTCGGTAACAGTACGGACACCAGAGGCCATGCATATTTGTTCCAGTCTGGGAGGTTTTGTCCAGGCTCGTGCGAGGCGGCTGGCGCGCAGCCCCACAGGAGGAATAGTGCATCGCTAACATTCACACAGCAGTACAAAAACTGGGTCCCACTAAAGTGTAAACTGCATCCAGGCTGCTTCAAAGCAAGCACAGACCGATCGGCAGTTTCTGCTCTGAAAAGGCTTCAGAAACAAGGGCACTGTGAACACCAGGGAGGGGTGGGGAAGCACCATGGTTTCCTTGAAGATCACAAGAGTTTAAAATCCAAAAGAAGTAGAGAAAGAGAAATGAAGGGGAAAGAAAAGAGGGGAAAGAAGCAGAAAGCTCTTCCAAGCAGCAAGGGGCCGCCGCTAGCCAAGGTGTCCTCACACCGTTGATACCAAACTGCCACTGCCGCTGCGGAACAAAGCACAGGAGACTGCCAGAATGGCCAGGACTGCCAGCACATGCCACGAGGCAGCACCGTGCCCAGGAGCCCAGCTCCCCGGCACGGCACCACAGGGACCAGCACGGCACCCCCAGAGCGGAGGCGGGCGGCGAGCTCAACGCCTGCCCATCGCCGCTTTGCTCGCAGACCGTGCCAGTGGGTTTGGGGTTTAACCCCAAGAGCAAAATGGGGCAACTCAAGGCAGAGGGAATAGGGATGGAGGAGGTGCTGGGGAAAGACCCCACAGGGTGCACTCTCCATGGCCTCGCTATCTGGGCACAAGCCCCAGAGGGGAGGCTGGAGAGACGCAACTCTCTCCAGAGGAGCACAAAGGGTGCAAGGTCAGGGACGCAGGGGCTGGCCCTGGGACCTGCCCTCCCCGGGAGACGCTGGGTCCCTCTGCACTCACAGATGAGACCTGCACCACATCCTCCACCACACAGCCCCATCCCAGCCACCGCCTGTCCCCCAGGGAGCCCGCGCAGGGACCCCCATGGGGACACGGCACCACGGCTTCCCCCAGAGCCAACACCAACAGTTCACTTTCAGGTAACGTGACAGGAAGGTAAAGTCTTACCTGCTGACGGACCTTGTCCCATAGTCGTCAAGACCCTGCGGAGAGGAGGGGAGGAAGCACGGTGAGGGGTAGGGGACATGGGCTGCACCCACTCAGGTGCCACTGGAGGGTCACACGAACAGACCAAAGTGCATCAGGACCCAGGGATACTGGGGCTGAGAGCCAATGCATTTGGAGACGAAAGGGAGATATGGAGATGATTTAAATGGGATTGAGACAGCAGAGAGTGAAGTTGCGCTACTCTCTTTGGAGCAGGACTTGATTCTGGCAAGACAAGGGAAAGCAACAGCCGGGAGATCCCTGGCCTGCTCTGCCCAGCCCCACCATGGTACAGAGCTCCAGTCACTTTTGAGATGCAAGACACTCAAAAAGGGATTGAACAAGTCTGAGAGACACTAGTGAAATGTTCTGTGGAAAGAAGTGTTTGTCTGTATTAACTCCCACCAGAAACCCACAGGGTTTTGGACCATTTTCTCCTTCAGCCAGTACTGAATGGCCTTTGCAGGAGGGAAGGACCGCAGTGGTCCAAGGAGCAGACAGGGACCAGGCTCAGAGGACGTCCCTTGAGGATGTCACTCCCCAGGTGAGGACCTGCCCTGGGATATGGCCACAGGGCAGCTCTTCTCTCCATGACACACACAGAACTGCTCCAGGAAGGAGAGGGAGTTGCTGGTCTCTGAGCTGGCCATACACCAGGGATCAGACACCCATGTTCCCCTTGTCCCAGGAACGCTCCCAATCACAAAATCCCAAATCCAGCAGCAAACCCTGCTGGGAAAACCCAGCAAACAGCAAGTGGGGCTGCGCTTGCCCATACCCCCCTGCAGAGAGGACCAGACCCCAGCCAGAGCTGCTGCCTCTCCAGAGCGCCCTGCTGAAGGGTCGGGTGCTGTATGGCCGCCTCTCCCCCTCCTCATCCTCTCCCCATGCACCAGCACGTGCTGAGCGCTCCAGGAAAGCCAGCGCGGCTCATCCCACCACGCTCACTCTGGCAGGGATGAGCCCCACACCACATGCATCCTCCCTAATGCGTTATCCGAGAAGCCCTAAGGTTGTTCTGGACAACCGCCAGAGCCCTGGATGGGGTCTGCCCCCGCCCTGCAGCTCACTCCAGCATTCCCACGGGACCATCACTAGCTTGAATAGGTACATGCCAGAGAAAACACTTCCAGCTGCCTGTGAACAGCTTGTTTCTGGTGGGAGGCTCCCATGGAGTAGGCAAGTGTTGTCCTTTGGGGGTTTAGGGTGCCATTTTGCGCCATTCACTCCCCGTGCCTTGCCCGTTCTGCCTGGGTGAGCCAAACTGGCTGGTCCTCCCCATCCACTGCTCTCCTCCCCCACCACCTCCCTGCACCCCCTGTCCCTTCTCCCCCAGAGCTGACGCTCAGCAGGAGACGAGGCCCTGGGCAAGGCACACGGGTCACCAGGCAAAAAACGGCCAACTGCCCGTAAATCCCAAGGGAAACATTGCGTGCATTTGGACTTACAGCTGTTGACCTAGTGTAAGGCTTGTAGTGAGCGGAGGGTGGTTGGCAGAGGCCACTGGAATAGTCTTTAATTGCACAACCATAGGGCATTAGGTAGTCCTACAAACAACGAACAGAGGTTGGAGAGCAGCCCTCCTTCACCCGCACACCGTCTACACCAACGGCAGGACTGAGGACACGCTTTAACACATTTCATCCTTCTGCTTTAAGACCGCACACGGGACGGGGACACCGCAGACACCCAGGCCACCGCGCACAAGGCTCCAGCAGGGACTAAGACCTGGGGCTTTTCTCAAGCATCTCCTGATTATAAAAAGTCTCTCCCCGGAGTGGGAGCAGCCCCCCTGCTGTCCGACAGACTCACCTGGGAGAAGGCGGGCACGGCCACGCTGTACGGCCTCTGCTTGAAGGTGTTGACGCCTTGCGCTGGGAAGGCTTGGGAGCCCATGCCATAGTCGGGCGGTGGGATAGCGATGTCGTCTTTGTCCAGCAGGTTGCCGGTGCTGCTGCTCTTCCCTTGCTGCAGGCTGGGTGGGGGCACCCAAAGCAGAAGCATCAGCACCAGCCCACCCTGGGCTGAGATGTGCCCAGGCTGCCCATCCATCCACAGCAGGGGATCCCATGGCCAAAGCCCCCCCAAAGGAAGCTACCACCCACCTGTGCTGGGAGTTATTCCTAACGACATGCATTGTGTCTGGGGAATGCAGAGTATTCCCATCCCAAGTCCTGGGAGGGGCACAGGAACCCACCCACCACAGCACCCAGCATGATGCTCCTACCTGGTATGGACCCGCTCACTGCCATCACTGTCGAGGACCCGTGTGTAGGAGAAAGGAAACCAGCCCCTCCTGAAAGGCAAAGGCAGGGGATGAGGCCAAACCCATGTTTATTCACGGAGGATCTAGGAGAGGCTGCACCCAGGGTGCAGCAGTTTGCGGGGGATGGCTGCGGCACTCACATTTTTGTTTTCTCACTCTCTCCGTAATGCCAGCCGTCCCTGGCCTCTGGCACCAGCAGCGTGATGAGGTCACCCTCCTTGAAGCTCAGGAGGGTGCTGTTATCTCCAGCAGCATGAGAGAAAATGGCCTGCACCCTCGTCCTGCCGTTCCTCTCAAGCCCTGCGGCCATGGAGCTGGAGCGTGGCAGCGTCTTGTTTTCAGCTGGTGGGAGAGAGACCAATGAGTTCCTCAAGTCCTTCACCCCATGGCCAAATCCAGGCACAGACAGGGCCAGGTCCCTGACCTTGCTTATTTTACCCCGGGTTCCAATAAAACCTCCAGTGTCAGACTCACACCTTCCCCCTTAACAAGCAGGATCAGGCCGCTGCTCTTGGCATCGCCCACCAGCCATGGCAAAGGGAACTGTCTCCTTACACAAGATTCCTCACGATTTTCCTCCTGGAAATCCTGTCAGTGGGCTGAAAGCCCACCCAGCCCAAGCCACAGCAGAGCCCAGCTCTGCTTGTTTCCTAACCCCAGGTCCAGGAGCATGAGTGGCACTTGATGCCGGAGCGATGCTGCCATTCACTGCCCTGCCACCAACAACATCCCGACAACCCTGCTCACCACAGCTGCAATCAGCCCTTGCCGAACACATGCCGCAAGCGCTGCCCGGCACAGCCGGCACCACGGCACCCCGGGAGCAGAGAATGGGGAGGACTAAGCCTCACCTGATGCGTAGCTGTTTTTCGGTGGCACGTTTTTGCGAACTGGGAGTGTATTGGAGTAAGAGTCACTCAGCTGCTTCTGAGGCTGGGGAGGAGATAAAGATTTGGGCTGTGCTGGCTTCATCTCAGACCAGTGGTTGTACCCGTCACTGTCTGGGCCTGAGACTCCGTTCATCACCGGCATGGCCTCCTGCGCCGACATGCGCTATGGAGAGAGGAGAGGAGGGGGGAAGATGGAGAATATCTTCATTAAGGCATCCCACTGCAGCTCCCGCAGCGGGACGCAGCTCCAGGGAAGGCGGCTCACAGCAGATCAGAGCTTCAGCCTGTTGGGTTTAGTTCCCCACCTGAGACAAACTGCTCTGGGGCAAGCAGTGGGGTCACCTCTATGGTGTTTTACTGCTCCAAGCTGCCTCATACCCTCCTGAGCCCTACTGCTCCGCTCATACCCCAGAATCAGGGGGTCTTTCATCCCATGGGTCACTCCAAGCACCTTCTCCCATACTTACTTGGGTACCTTGATTTAGCCCCACAGCTCTGGGACCAGTCTGACTGGGACCAGCTGGGCCAAGCAAGTCCAGCTCATAGGTTCCCCAAAATGCACCTGGGAGCCCCTGCAGCCCCTGCCCCTCTGGAGCTCAGCAACCCAGATGGGCTGGGCTGCCCATCCCCATGCCAGGCTCCTTTCCACATCCCAAGGCAGCATGTGCACAGAGCTGCCCATCCCTGCGCATCAATGACAGTCCATCAAAAGGCAACTTGCTGAGGACAGTGGTGACACCGGCCCAGGCTCATCCCTCCAGCTTTGTTCAGAAGGGCAGGACAGCTTCCACAGTGAAGATACTTACTCCTACAAAAGGTGCCAGCTCCGGGGGGACAGGGAGAGGTTTGGCACCAGGGATAGGGTCAGAGATGATGAGGTTGGATTTGGATGTAGACAGAGGGCTGGGCATGATGGTGCCATTGCTGCTGGCAGCCATCTGTTGCATCAGCTGTATAGCGCGGTCCGGGATCTTGTTGGGATCCGAGCAGGACTGCTGCCATAGTGGCAGCTTCTGCGTCAGCATCTCCTTCCCCTGCAATAGAGAAAAAAGAGGTGTGAGGGCACAGGGGTGCGGTAAAACCCACCCAGCTCTGCACCCCTCCCTGGTCAGCACTGCGGGTATCCAGAGCTGGCCTGAACCTGGCCGCAAGATTGACTGACTCCTGTGTACATGGCACGGATGAGATAAAACGCAGGGGCTTACAGCCTCCAGGTTCTGATAGCAGCTGAGCCAGGAAGGTGTCATGAAAAATGGAAAGGAGGAAAGGAAGACACAATTCATCTCCCCAGCTTATTCTGAGATATCTGCATGGGGCAGCTCCAGGAACAGAGGGGCTGTAGAAAGCCAGGCAGGGTGCTGGGCTTAGCGAGAACAGCTCTGCTTGACAGAGCAGGGAAATAAAACCCGACCAAAGGTTCGGCCATGGGACATGCAGTGCACAGGCGTACTCTGTGCTGTCACCCAGGTCCTGAGGGATGAGCTTCGAGCTTAGGGCTGCTCAGCCCCAGCAGCCTCTGGCCCCACCACCCTGCAGCTAAACCGTGCTGTTCCCTGCCCATGGGCAGGACCTGCAGCCACCTACCGCTGAGCTGCGCGCCAAGGGGCAGGGGGGAAATGGAGCTTAACTTGCCCTTATTCAGCTAAGACACCAATGCCATGTGAGCTAGCGTCCCATTGTGCAATGCTCAAAGGGAGATGTCCCAAACCACCCCGAGGTCATTCCCCAGCCAAGCACCATGCAGACCCCCAGTGCCTGCCTAAACACCTCCCTGGGAAGTGTGCTGTGAAGAGCAGCAGTTGCAGCTCCAGTAAGCCTGACAGCTAACTCCCCCACCGGCTCACCCCGCAGAGCCACACAGCAGAGGGTGACCTGACGCTGCTGCACAGCTTTGCAACCCATCTCACCTGGAGACAACTTGGTCCCTACATATCAAAAAGCCCTCTAAAGCAAACTTCAAAGTCCCAGAACCCTTCCCCATTACTGGCCACCAGCTCCAGCCGAGGCGTAGCCTCACCAACCAGACTGTGGCTGCTGCCAGCATCCTCCAGGAGCCGCAGGCAGCAGCAGGACGGCGTTTTTAGCCAGCAAGGCCCACATCAGCTGCCAGACTGGTGCAGGGATGGGCGCCCACGTTGCACATACACCCACCACACTGTGGACGAGCCACCTGTACAGTCCCTCTTGCAAAGCCACCCTCTACATGCTGCTGAAAGAAGCTTTTGTTTTCACTGTGCCACGGTCATGCTGCAAGTGCTGGCACCCTTGTGTCTGCCGACACCCTCATCTCCAGGGGGGAGTTCTTTTCCCTCCTGCACTACAGGAGGACTTTGCATGTTCCAAGCACCAACCCAGCCTGCAGTGCAGCGCAAGGACAGTGCTGACTAATCCAAACTCCTTCTCTGGCTCCCTGGTGCCAAGCGTGGTGGTGACAGATGGGAGCTGTGAGCAACTGGGGGTGGCGGTGGGGAACAACCAGAACGGGAGCATGAGACTGTGGGAGCAGCACCAGCGTTCCCAGCCCTTGTCCAGATGGATTCTCCTCTGGACCAGTGCAGGGGGCCACCACTTCCCATGCGGGCAGGCAGCAGCTCTGGCCCCTGGCCCAGGAAAAGTGGGCTGCTTGGAATGTGCAAGAGGGTATTTGGAGCAGCAGTTTAATCTCTCGTTTAATCCCCACCTTTACCAAGGCCAGGGAGTACCAGAGGGCCAGAGGGAGCCCTTTGCCTGCCCTGCCAGGTAGGCAGTGCAGCTCTGACTGAGCAGGAACAGCGCTGCTTTGCATTTCTTCTGCTTTTGCAAGTCATGAGCTGATGCATGAGGAACCTGACAAGCTTCTGCCAGGGCAGAGCCATCAGACCTCGGTGACCACAGCATGCAGGAGAGGTGAACTCTACCCCATCCACCTACCACAAGCTCTTCCACACAGGTGAGGTTGGCGCTGCAGAGAGGCCAGCACCGCCTCGGCAAGCCGGACAGCAGGATGGGCTGCCAGGCTCTGCCCTCACCACCACGTTGGCATTTGAACAAACCACAATTGGTCTCATTTACCTCTCGCACCCAGAAGCTGCTTTGAAATGCAGAGCAGCACCCATGGGAGACATGCCCCTCATCAGAGGAAGGGCAGCTCAGGGTGCGGCCAGGAAGGCAGCAGCGCCCTGGAAGCAGCCCTGCCTCTCCCAGCCTGGGAGCACACGCGCTTCCCAGGGCACCTCGTCCATGGGTCACCCGCTGGTATATTCATTCCCCTGCCTCTGCCCCTGCGCCACAGGGGCTGCGCAGCTGCAGCTTTCAGCATATCAGCCTGCTCTATAGGCAATGGCTCACGACAGGAGCACCCACCAGGTGACGGGGCAGCCGGGGACCTGCAGCCACAGGAGCACAGCAGCAGAGCGGCACCTCCGGTGGGGCTGACTCACCTTGGCGTGGTAGGTGATCGCGCTCTTTGCTACTGCACATTGTTTCTCTACCAGGAAGCAGAATCGTCTCCTCTCTTCCGTAAGAGCTGTCTTATAGCCGTCAGAGACGTAGTTTTCCAGCTCGCCTTGCTTGTTGCTGATGGCTTCGATGTACTAGAATGGAAAGAGAAGCAGAGAGGTGGCTGCCTTCACCGCTTTGCCCACTGAGCACCTACCCCTCTGTGTGCAGGGTAGGGGATGCTGCAGCATCCTCCGGAGGGGGGTCAGCAGTGCAGCCGTGGGACTGGTCGGGGAGTGGCCGGCAGGCAGGGTGCCCGCAGGGGCCCCCCCAGCACAGGACGTGCACACACATGCCTGCGCAGCCCCTCCAACCCACCCTTACTCATCTGAGCCCCCCACCCCCACGCAGAGGCGCTGACTCAGCGCGTGGGCCGGGAGCCATGCGGGCGGTGGGACAAGCTGTACCGCGTGCAGCCGCCCTCTCACCAAACGGGCACCCGAGCCCCGCCGAGGCACCTGCACCGGTGGCGGAGGCCGGGGCAGTTACCCCAACCACCCAGAGCTGGCAACAGGCCCCACAGCCCCCTGCTCATCCCTGCCAGGGATCACAGTGTGCAACCACCATGAAACCCAGCCCAGGCTGAACACCTCCAGCACCTCCTCTGCTGTCGGTGTCTGCCAAATCACTGCTTGCTGCCCATCGCTGCCTGCAAGGATGGGCAGGGCCATGCTGCCCAGAGCCAGTGGGACAGCATGTAAACCCTTCCAACACACACAAGCACCAGCAATGCTAAAACTACCAGGAACATTTTCAATATGCACTCGCCGGTAAGCGGTGCAGGGGGCGGGTGCCAGGGCAGTGCTGCACGCTGGCACAACACTCCCTGCCCGGCTGCGAGCAGCAAGGGGACTGCCAGGGTGGCCGTTCCTCGATGCCATGCAGCCCAGGACTGTGGGGACGCTGAGGCCCCTGCCAGCACCGGGCAGAGATGTCATAGGCACAGCAGCGTGAGGCTCCCCAGCTGGCACAGGCTCCTGCTCTACCTACAGGACTTCTGCCAGCACGGCTGTGCCACGCGGGACTCTGCCAGCACCATACAGGGCATGGAAGCAGCACGCGGAGCTGGCCTGGAGTAACCCAGCTGCTCAGGCTGACCTGTGTGATGTGAACATGGCACATGGGAGGGCTGCAGAGCAGTGCCAGGGACCGCAGGGCTGCTGCTCGGCCACACCATCAGCATCCCTGAGAACAGAGGTCGAGAGATGTCCCCAGCTCCTCTGCAAGGAGCTGCCGCCCTTGATGTGGCACTGGGAGAGCACCCACCAAGCCTTTAAGAGGAGCATCTCTCCCGTCCATTGCTGTCCTGCTCTGCAACACCTCGCTGCCACCAGCCCTTCCTTGGGACAGCAACCCCGCACTGAAAAGCCACAAGCAGCCGTGTAGACCAGGCACTGCTAAACTTGTTTCAGAAAGGCTGAGCTTCCATGAGAAGGGAATTAAACTGAAAATTCAGGGCCCAAAGCAGCTTTACTTCTTTCTTCATGTTTAGCAGTTATTTTTAGCATGCTACAATATTTATTAGCAGACATAAAATGGAACAAACCTCAACAAAGCAGTGAGATTAAGTGACATTCTGGACTTCAAAGGGAGCTTCTTTCAGAGCTGGAGCTCCTGCTACTCCCACCCTCCTTGGAGCATCCTCCCTCAAGAGCAAACCTTGCAGAGAGCTTGTGCTGGACGCAGCAGGTTTTGGGTCTCCCCACAGGCACCAACACAGGTGGGGGAAAGGGGATCAGTGAGAAATGGGTAAAAACTGAGTTCGCAACTGAACCCTATTGCAAGAATTTTTTCCCCCCAAATGAGGAAATCCAGCACAAATGTCCACATTTAGGAACAGAAACAAATGAAGGTAACTGCGCTGACATCATTAGGTGTAAAAGCAGAAATAATGGAGGTATTCGCATCACCCGCAAGCGAAGCTCCAGGGAGAGCTGAGCCGGACCAGGGCTGGCAGGGATATAGGGGCAGGCACCAGGAAAGCCATCAGGCAGCCGGGCTGCGCCGGCAGCAGGCACAGAGGCATCGGGAAGAGGCAGCAGCAGCCCCGGGCACGTGCCGGCAGGCGGGTGGGAGCAGGCGGCAGTGGGAGGACGTGCTCGGCGTGAGTAGGAAAAGCATTGCTCCTGTGGAGTGGGCTCGGGACAGAGGCGCTGCCGGCAGCACACCGCCTCCTCCCAGGTATTATTAGCCCCGGGAACAGCACAGGGACAGAGCCCAGAGGCGTCAGCTTGGCAGCGGCGACAGGGAACTGGGAGGGAAGGACGTCCCAGCACCAGGCCAGAGAGCCCCCAGCTCCCCCAGGGTCTGGTGCCCGGAGCCCTCTGTTGCAGCCCTGCTACGCCTGGAACAGAATGAGCCCTGCTGTCCCCACACCCCTGCACCACAGGCAGCTCCCAAAAAGGTCTCCTTCATTTCTCTCTCTCGAGGGAAGTAGTGGGACGCTGTCCCCCTCCTGCAGAGCCCCATTTCTGGAAGGAAACCGCAACCCTGACAGCACCTGAAATAGCAGGAGCGCAGGAGCAAGTGCGGACGCCGACACCCTAAACTCATCCTGCTTAATTTACTAACTGGGCCATCAAGAATGAGAAGGTGAGGAGTGAAATGAGTCCACCTCTGGCTAATTTAGTTCAGTAGCACAAGGACCATCCCACGAGGATTCAGGTTTCCCTGTATGATAATTATCCCCAGGTCAGACACAGCCATGCCTCGGGTACGGCGGGTGGGCAAGAGTCAGCTCTACTCCCGAACACGCCGTACACCATGATGCAAGGTGGGGAAATTCTTCCTTGTCGGAGCAATGTTAGATTTTTAGTTTTACTCATAACTTAAATACGCAAGTTAAAGCCTTATTTACATCCCTGATTTCAACCTTGTTTTGCAAGTATACTTTTAATTACTTCACTAAAGAAAGGCTTGTCTTCATGGCTGCAGCCAGTTAAAACACGTTGATTTGCAAGCAGAGAGCCTATGCTCTAAATTTAGTATTCTCAGCGCTTTTAATACTTTATGTAAATATGCCTGATGTGCCATTGATTTATTCAGAGCCTTGATTTTTACACATTGTTACATTACAAAATGGCGAGCAACACTTCTTGTTCACTAGACAGTTTTCATTTTGTATTTGCTCAAAGTGACAATAGGCTTTCAAATAATGCATAGAAAGACAATTTAAACAAAACCTTGTTATATATGCCAGATGCACAGGAAAAAAAAAAAAACCACACAAAGCATGATGTAAGATCTCACTACCGTATGTCAAGGAGAAGCACCATCTCTAATCAGTGAGCAGTGCTTCACCTGCAGCCAGGTGCCCATCAGGACTGACGGGCTCAAGGCGGCCACTCACATCTCCTTTCCCCAGGAATGGAGGGGGATCCTGCAGCCATCCTGCACTTTGAACCCCAGCCAGACACATTTCTTAGCTTGACACGACCTGACCACCAGTGTAAGGGCCAGGGGCAGGTGCCTCCCCGCTGGCCTCGGTGCGTCCGGGCTCTGCTGCTTAGCAGCATCCTCTCCAGGACCTGAACAGCAAGCACGTACTGCCTGAGCAGTGCATCTTAAAATCAAGACCTTGATTTAGGCTGTCAGCTTCAAATATGGATTTTAAGCTTTGTCCAAATAAAAATTCCAGTTTAAAGGAGGAGAAAAACAACGAAATCCAAAAAAGCCATTAGTGACCCAAGTGCCAAGAGGGCAGGGAGCCGACCATGGCAGCGCTTGCGGTGGTCCCGGCCGTGCCAAAAGCCAGAGCATGTGCCAGAGCCACCCAACAGCTCCAGAAACCTTTTCTGGGTTTCTAGGTTGGAGAAGCCTCAAATAACTCCCCCGTCCCCCCCCTCCACCTCCTGAACACATCCACTTCCAATTCACCAGGAGCCGCTGACCTAATTAGCAATGTCAGCACGTGGCGGTGCTGGGTGCAGCCAGGGAAAGCGTTTGGTTTAAGATGCTGCCATGGCTCAGCAGGGCGAGGGCTCGTGCCTGGTCCAGGGAAGCAGCAATCCCAGGAGGGGTAGCCCGGTCCCGGCAGCCCGGGGAGCCCCGGCTGCACAGGCTCAACCCCTCCTGGCTGCCCGATGCCCAGGGGAGACGAGCAATGCTGGAGCAAAGCTTGGCCACGCTGGGCTCAGCCAAAGCTGGGCAATCTCCATTCAGAAGCCAGACCAGGTTACCGCAAAAGGTCAGACAGTAAATTAGGAACAAGAAAACAAGAAAGAGGAAACAAGATGCTGCAAAGTCCCCAGCTTGAACAGCCACTGTCACCCAGAAAAGCCAGGGCACACAAAGGCCCTGCTGCTTACAGTAACATCTTCCCGATGCCACTCCGAGGCTGACAGCTAGAGGTATGTGAAGATGAAAAAGCATCTAAGAAATGTCATGACCTGAGTTCTTTTCAAGCGCACGCTGTCATCAGTGTAGTTAGTGCAGGTGAGACAGCAACATCGTTAGTGAACTTCAGTCAAGCCTTTAATAACCACACAGCCTTACTGGGAAAAAATTAGTTCAAACTGCTCTATCCAAGCCAAGAACGTGCAAAAGGGTTAGGAATACGAACCAAGGGCAATGCTAATGCCTTGAGCATGACTGCAGAAATCAGCATTATGGAACTTTATCGGTGATCAGACACATCTGCCACTGCTGAGCAAAGCATCAGCCTCAGGGACAAGAGGGAACCAGCAGCAGGCAGAAGCCAGCAAGGCTGCATTTCGGGAAGCACCAGTTAACCACGCTGGACATGGCTGTTGTATGTTTTGAGACCAGAAAGCCAGTAACGCCGCAAGGGAGCACACGGTGAGTGTGCTTCTAGCTGGCATCAGGAGAGATGCAGAGCAGGGAGGGCACCGTGTCCCTGCACTGGCTCCAAACACCAGCTCTCATCCCAGGGAGGGACGGGTCAGGATCAGCAGCACAGAGCAGCGGGGAAAAGAGACCAAGGAAAGATAGGGGAAGGTGCAAGCTGTGCTGGACCAATGTAGCAGGCTGAAATACCTGGAAGGAGTAAACACTAAGAGAAGGGAGAATTTATTTAGGGAACCCCAAGGGAGAATAATTAGAAAGTAATGGGATAAAATAAGAAAGAAGTTAGGCTGATTAACAGAGGAAGAGCATCTAAGCTATTGAATATTCTCAAGGAGAAACAGCTGAAACCCTACCATGGCATATAGCCAAACTGAGGAAAACACGAATCTTGGGGATCCTCAGTCCCGACAGCTCCTGGGGAAAGAGACAGCTTTCCCTCATTCCCAGGATTTCCTCTTTGTGGGGAAGCTGGTTGACCCTGGAGCAGCCTCAGGGGAGACACCACCCCCTCCTGCCTCCCTCCAGCCTCCATCCTTGCCCAGGTGTGATACAGATGGAGAGGGAGGTTGGTCAGTTTGTTCAGCCGGACAAAGTGATGCCATATTTGAGCCCTGGGATATCAGTGGCTCTTCCCAGCAGAGCACGGCCGGGAAGGAGAGCAGAGTTCAGAAATGAGCCTGAAGTAACCTAACCTGTCTTGTAATAAGGCAAATAAAGCAACAGACCAAACCCCCTCCAGCAGCAGAGAATGCCCATATGTGGGTCACCATGGGAGCCAAAACACATTTCACTGCCTTTTGCAAGGACAAAGCACCCCTGCAGAGCCACGGGACCCCATGTCGCTGCAGCCGTCCACTGTCAGACGGTGCTGCCCACCAGCCTCCACCACTCCAGCTCCATCACCCTGAGGCCAAAACCCTCCTCCAGGATGCTGTGGACGCTGTTGCACTGATGGTTATCAAAGGTGATATAATATGTTGGGTGGATCCTAGGGATAACAACCCTGACAGCTGCCCTGCTGCAAGGGTACCAGCCTCTCTTTCCTTCCCCAAGAAGGGCTGTCTCCCCTCGTTATGGTGCCTGTCTCACACATTTGTTCACTGGGGTATCAGCCTCATCCTTTCACTGCCATCCACGCACACATGTGATATTACATAAAATTTACAGAGAGCAAAACAGCAGGCAAGCGCTTTCTCCAGCCAGCTGCGCGGGGGTTTAATGATCAGCTGCTTGCAACATTCCCTCAGTACAGGGACACCCCGGATCAACAGCTTGATGCAGAAGGTTTAGTACTGAAATGCTTCTCAGGCATGGCCCTGACCTCTGCAGGCACAGGGACCAAGAGACCAGCTCTCTAGATGAGTTATTTGAGGCATCTCAGCTCAGAGGAAAAAAGTTTATGACTTCATTTTGCATATTTGTAGCAACTGCTTATAGATTTGTAGAGCTGGTTGCAGAAAAACACGCTTTGTGCTGGAGCCTGTAGCTCACCTGGGGTGGAAGGGACGCTGCCAGCTGGCCGCAGTGGCTGAGCAAGCCCACCCTGACCACAGCCACTGGAAGGGGCAGATGGAGACACTCCTCCTCTTGGTGCTGCCCTTTTAATTAGCTCTCACAGACCACAAAGCCCAAAAAAGATGCTTCAGTGTATGGCTCTTGTGGCACCATGTCTGGAAAGAAGAGGGTCTGGTGTGCTGCCAGAGCAAGCTGCAACACCCAGAGCCTCCTCGGACCCCCAGGGCTACAGCCCCATGGTAAGAGGGGCCAGCACAGGAGTCCACAGCTGATTACAGAGAAAACAAGAGGCAAAAAATTACCACAGGGGATGAGCTCTCCAGTAACGTCCTGAGACACGAGCAGGTAACACTGAGATTGGTACTTCCCGAGTCGGGATCCCTTTCAGTCCCGACCTGGCCATGGCAAGGAGGACACGAGCACAGCAGCTCAGCCCCAGACCTGAAGCATCTCCCACCAAGCGTTTCACATGCACTTCCCCTCCCTGCACCCACTGGCTGTATTTGCTGGGTTTGGATGCCCAGCTTAACTCATCTTAAAGCAGAATAAAGCCTGGAGAGAGTTACCTGCAGCCACTGCGCATTTA
Organism: Phalacrocorax carbo; assembly: GCF_963921805.1. Lineage (NCBI taxonomy): Eukaryota > Metazoa > Chordata > Aves > Suliformes > Phalacrocoracidae > Phalacrocorax > Phalacrocorax carbo. The sequence continues at coordinate 8,678,062 of NC_087528.1, forward strand.
CATAATTCTTCCCTATTTGACTTTTACATAAGCCTTTGTAACCTGGTTTGTGCAAACTCCTTATCAGTTAGAGCTTCTTAACCTATACCTAAAATTATTTCCCCTGATGGGAATATCAAAATGAGGTTTCAATTACAAAAGTTTATAAACCCCCCTCCAGGTTATTTGGCACAGCGGTATTTAATGCTTAAAATATTCCCACAGGAGCAGGTGTAGGTGTGGACAAGCAGATGACACATCTGGGCAGGAGCTGAGCTCAGCCTCCGCAGCCCACTGCCCCCAGCTCAAACCCCTCGTTTTGCAGGGGTTGGGAGGAACCGTGAGCCGCCACTCACTGGCGCAGCCACGCCAAAAGCCCTTTGGCCCAGGTCAGGCAGAGCCTTTCACCACAAACAGCCAGCTTCAGCTTCGCTATTTAGCATGAATTACAGCCAGCTGCATCTCAGCCCAGCAGAGAAACCCAATTGCTTGTAGCTAATATGATTTGATAAATAGTTTGAACCAACGTAAGTTCATTGTTGAGCTGCTAATTCAATCAAGGTCCTAAACCCATCGTGACCTTGATTTCATGGCTTGATTGCTGTCGTGGTTTAACCTCAGCCGGCGACCGAGCACCACCCAGCTGCTTGCTCACTCCCACCCCGTGGGATGGGCGAGAGAATCGGAAGAGTAAAAGTGAGAGAACTCGTGGGTTGAGATAAGAGCAGCTTAATAATTGAAATAAAATAGAATAGTAATAAAAATAAAAGACTATACAAAACAAGTGACGCACCATGCAATCGCTCACCACGTGCTGACCGATACCCAGCCAGTCCCCCAGCAGCGGCCCCCCAGCCAGCTTTTATCCCAGTTTATATACTGAGCATGACATCACATGGTACGGAACGTCCCTTTGGCCAGGTGGGGTCAGCTGTCCCCGCCGTGCCCCCTCCCAGCTTCTTGTGCACCCCCAGCCTTCTCAGTCGGTAGAGCAGGAGAAGCTGAAGAGCCCTTGAGCAGTGTAAGCCCTACTTAGCAACCGCTAAAACATCCCAGTGTTATCAACAGTATTCTCATACTAAATCCCAAACACAGCACTACACCAGCTACTGGGGAGAAAATTAACTCTATCCCAGCTGAAACCAGGACAATCATAACCAGTGTTTAGTGAAATTACAGCAGTTTAGCTTCCCTGGTGATTGTTTCATCTTAATATTGTTTTCATTCTTCTTCATAAAAGACATGAAGTGAATGGAATTGGTTTATTCTCCCCATTTTCAACACAGGTCAAAAAAGATTTCAGTAACTACATAACTAAGAGGAGACATTTGAGGCAGTTAGCTGTCTCAGCTTTCATTCCTCACGTATAACAAAAGCTCCGGACTGATTCATAAGGAATAAAAAGCCTGGCTTTATTGCGACATTCAGCAGTAACAACCCACAACCACAGCATCTCTCTTGACCATGACAAAGCTTTGGAGACGGAAAATCACTCCTGCAGCCTAATTGCACTTCGAGCTTTTAAGCTATGTGAGTCGCCTTTACTGGAAACCACAAGGTGTTTTAAATCCTCAACCATTTAAATCCTGTGATGCCCATCCTCATCTATTAAACTCCACAAAACAAGCACAAGAGGCAGTGGCCAGATGATGTGGGTCTTGCAGACAACCCTGGATCCGCTCCGTCCATGCAATGAGTGGCTGCTGAAGCTCAGGAGAAGCACCCTGCATGTGTGCGTGAGCATCATGCCGCTGCCTCATCCCAAGCAGACCTCCTTTACCTCTGCCTTCCCAAAGCTACTGCTCACCAGCCACAAGATAATTAGCTATGTGCATTGACTGCTGAGTATCAGCATTTATTTCTGCTTTATAAAGGGGGAAAATCTGAATTGAAGAGTCACAGGTGAGATGTTTGGGCTGTTTTACTTGGCTTTCTGATCAGTCTAGCAGAGCATGGAGCCTAAACCACGCTGGCGCCCTGGCCCAGGTCAGGGCTGTCCTCTGCCACCCTGCAAACCAGAGCCTGTACAGCCCCATTTCTCCTCTCACCTCGGCAGAGTGAGATGATGTTACAGAAACCATGTCCTGGAGCTCCCCAAAGAAGACAGCACTGCTCCCACCGTGCTCATCTTGCCCACCAGTCTCACTTCCAGACAATGACAAGACGTGGTCACTCAACAAGTGGTGAAGAGGCAGAAAGGAGCAAATCTGCTTCCCTTAGCATTAAACACAAAGAGAGATGATGACAGAGCATCAGACTCCTGGCTGCTGACTGCTACAGTAGCTTAAGTGGATGAGTCTTCAAAAGAAGAGTAAGATGTTATTGCTTTATTGAAGAAGATGACTGATATAGCTACCAGGACGTTTCTATCAACAGCATTACGAGACAAGTAATCTGCAACGGCCCATTAGAATAGCTCCATCCAGTTGTCTGGTAGGTCTGCGGTCCCCAGGCACCAGCCTGATGAAGTCTTCAGCTTCCTGCAGCATCACAAGGTACCTTCAGCAGCCTCCTTGGAGGCTGCCTGGGGTTTTACAAGCTAGCCACAGGGGTGGCTCTGGGCCAGCTAAACAAACTGAACTGCATGTAGCAGCTCCCCAGAGCTAACTGCGTGGTTCTCTGTTTTAAGCCAGCTGAGAAAGATTTTTGTGGAGCAGAGCCCCATGGTGTGACACCAGCAGCTCTGCAGATACTCCTGGTTCACTAAGCCTGGATTCACTAAGCCCCACACAAGGCTCCCTCCTCGGGCCAGTACCATCACCCACAAAGCTCCAAGGCTGGACCCACTCTTGCAGCAGTCCCCCTGCTCTCCGATGCCCAGGCAAGGGTAAAAGCAGCATCAAGGGTGGCCCAAAATACCCTCCTCTTTTTGTTGGAAGGAAATACCAGCACTACAGCCAGCAGATAACAGAGGGAAAACTGCCCTCTTGGCTGAATTCAGCAATTTAACTTTGTATTTTGATCTGGGGGGAGGGGGGGTGTGGGGGAAGCGATCAGTTGAGCAGTCTCATAGATCTTTAAGCTCAAAAGCCATCATAAGGCTTTTTCAGAGATAAGCACTTCCTAAATACTTACTGCTGAAAGATTAAGAGAATGAAAGCCTGATCCTGTTTCCCTGCCCAAAGTGGCCGTGCTAACAGGACTACCCTGTCCCTGCCATATCACAGCAGGAGGATCAAACCATCGCTCCTCTCCCAGCTATATAAAGCTGATCACTGGGATGGATTTTCTCCTCCTCCAGCTCTGGGTGTGGGATGGGGATCCCTGCATGGCAGCAGCCTGGTGGGGTTAGGCAGGAGAGGGGTGGCTCTAACAGCAATTTCGCTGTTTGTATCAGCAGCTTTCACAAGTGGGGGATAACAAAGGTTTGATCCCTGAGTTTCCCCACGCTGAGCCTCGTTGCCTAACAGGGCTTTTCTTGCTCAGCAGGAATTTCAGAGCAAGGGCTTGCAAAGACACCACAACTCAGAAGTGGTTTAAGCTGCTCAGCTCTCAGGAACGCGCCAGCCCCCACCTCAGCGGGCAGGACACCCGAGTCTGCTGCATCGACACCTTCCAGCCGTGCCTCCTGCACGCAGCTCGGTGCAGCCTCGGCAGTCAGGGGCTGCAGAAGAGCACGAGCTCAGTGCAACGCGCTCCGACTCAGCACACGAGCTGCACACCGAGCCCAGGTGGATGACTGTGCGTGCGTTTTAATCCTTCAGTGCTTATTCTGATTCATGCCACTGAGAGAATGACTGATTTACTGATTTTCCAAATTTTAGGGCAATTAAGAATGTCACTTCCCCAGCACAACCTTCACGGTAACCATGTGCCGATTACTTTAAATGCCACCCCGTACACAGCCCCTGCGAGTGAAGTGCCACCAACATTTAGATCCCCTTCAGCAGACATGGATCATTTTGACATGTTACTGGCCCGTGGCAGCCAAAGTAACAGATCCTGGTCCCAACATAATGCATACTCTCATGCCTCAAAGACTAGGTAATTTCTGGCTTCAGGGTTCATCTTCCCCTTTTCAAGTTCTACTCATCTTGTAATCATTCAATGGCCTTAACTTGAGTAGCAGCACAAGGACTTTCAGCCAGAGCAGGTTTGCAGGTAGGTGTATCAATCTCTCATTAAAATTCACCGTGCTCAGCCATGCTCCAGGTGAAGCTCAAACTGAAAGGCATGAACTCCTGCTGCAAACGCATCAGTAACCCAGGTGCCACAGCCCCTTGGAGCTCACGGCTCCAGCTCAGCCCCAGCGCTCCCAGCATCAGCCAGGGATGTGCCTTGGATGCTCTTCAGCAAGATGCTGACCCCAACTCATTCCCTGCAGGGAATCCCCATACCTCGACCTCTGAAACGTCCCCGCCTCGCAGTGCAAACTGTCCAGGCAGGTGCCGTGCGGGACCCCAGCCCCGCGCAGCCAGGACCCGATTAGCAAATGGCGCGTGGTTGGCGAGGGAGCCCACACCGTGATCACACCGCAGTGATTCACCGCGGCCGCCCCCGCCCCGCACCACCGGGGCTGGGGGAAGGGGCGCCCCAGCAGCAGGCACAGAAAATATTTAAGCAAAACACCATCCAGAGGAAGATGGATCTGGCACAACAGAAATTAATGATCTTTTTGGGTTCATTCACTAAGCAAAAAAATAAAAAGCACCAGGAGCAGTGGATCGAGCAGGGTTAGTCACCACCGCACCGCCTGTCACAACATCTGCCGTCAGCGGAGCTCGCAGCCTCCCCCTCTGCACCGTCCTCCCCCGGGGCGGCCATGAGACCAACCCGCTCCCATCACGGGCTGCCGCCCCCTCCCTATCCACACTTCCCACACGCCACCACGCTCCCCTAATGCTGCTGCGCCCGTTTCTCTAACAAGAACGGCAAGCCCTTATCTAAACACTTGCAAGAGCCAGACCACCTCTAGCACATGGTACCAAGCATCAGCTGCCCTGCACGAGGACGAGATGCTCGTCCCCCCCAGGCCCGGGCTCCTACCTGCAGCTCCTTGTCAGAGTACTTCTGGGGGTTTTTGCTGCCTTGGCTCTTCTTCCGAAGTTTCTTCAGCTCTGCCTGGCACTTGTCGAGCGAGTCCCCCTTGCTCCTTTGCTCTGTCTGGTACTTCTTCAGCGCAGCCTGGATGAGACAGGAGAAAGCTCTAAGCAGCCAAAGTCGAACCCCTGCCTCAGCCGCAGCTCCAGCTGCCAAGGGTTGGCAGAAGCAAGCAGACCCCCCGGACTTCGGGAGACGTAGGATCCCCATGGCCTGAAGAGCAAACAGGGGCAGCAATGGCCTGACACTAGGGTAAATGCTGTTCTGCGCATGGTGATGTGTGTGATGGCCGGGGACCCGTCTGTAACCAGGAGCACAACTGTCCCCCGAGCAGGCAGCTGGGCCAGGGGGCAGGTGGGCAGCAGGAACGGGAGATGCGGAGATGCCCGAGCCAGCGCTTGTGCTGCTGGACTACACGAGTCCGTAACTCACACTCAGGTACCGGGAGTCCAGCTCCACCTTCTGCTCCAGCTGCGTCAGGAGCTCGTTGTGGAAGGACTTGAGCTGCAGGCAGAAAGAGAAAACACGGTTCCTTGGTGAGGGCTGGCAAACCCTGCCCGGGGAGCACCGGGGTAGGCAGGGGAGAGGGGCTGTGCAGACAGAGCAGAGGCTGACAGCAGGGAGGGACAGACAGACACTCAGAGAGGGACCCAGCAGGGCAGAAGCAGATGCCCAATGAGATGCCCTTTGCAACTCAGCAGATCCACTTCAGAGGGGCTGGTGCTGCCTGGTCAAAACATGGAAATCTGCTTTGCTCGGCTGCAATACCAGCACAGCCCGTGGCCAGGTGGAGAGCCCGGCATGCCTGGGCTGGGGCACTCACCATCTCCTCCAGCTGGTTCTGGATCTGCCTGTGGACTTCTGCCATCTGGAAGAGCACATCTCCTGCAAAGACAAGAGGTAGGGAGGAGGTTTGAGGCACCACACTTGAAAGCACACCTCAGGGGCTGGGGCAGGCAGCACCCCACTAGCAGGGAGGGATCCACAGCCAGACCCATGGGTGCTCCTAGAATACCCCTGGTGCCAGTCTTTGAGGAGCTGTAGGTGAGCAGATGTTCATCTGATACACTTGGATAAAAATGGATGTCTTGTGTAGCGTGAAGGGAAAAAAGGACAAGCAGCAGCAGGGCCCCAGCACCCAAGGGCAGCCCTGCTCACGATCTACCGTGCTGTTGGCCACCCCAGCTACGGCACAGCTCTGCCCATGCCAGCCCTTAGCCTGGCCACAAGGACCTGACAAAGGAGGCAGAGATGATGGGACCATGCAAGGTCCCTCACCTCGACCTGATTCACGGCCCAGATATTGAAGGGAGCAGGTGGAGATAAGAAATGCTGCACTAATAACAGAGACGGGGATTTAAACAGCACAGCTAGAGCCAGGACCTTTGCCTGATGCTCTCCCAGCTACATGTACAGCCCAAAGCCGAGCACAGAGCTCCCGCATCTCTCTCCCCCAGCAGTGGGGCAGTGGATAGACACAGCCCTGGGACTCAGTCCGTGTCACAGGACACGGAGCTGCAAATGGAGCTAAGCCCTCGGTTGATATTTGCCTCAAAACCACTGGACCTGTTCAACCTCAGCAGCTGAGCCATGCACAGGCAGCCCTGCCCTGGGCAGTCGAACTGGGCAGCAAGGGCAGAGCTGTGGCACGTGGCTGCTGCAAAGGCCACAGGCCAGCCCCACGAAGGGCTGCCCACGGCCGAGGGATCCTAACTCGGCTTTATCTCTTCCTTTAATTTTTCTTTTCAAACGCAGAATTCACCGAGTCACACACCCACTGCACTTTTCCTGGGAGGAAGGGCAGTGTCCTGCCTCAGCAAAAGCCCCAACACGGCTGGAGCCAGACACACACATGGGAGTTGCAGGAGCGTCTTTTAGGAGAGGAGCCAGTGCTACTGTTTGACTGAAAGCACCGTCTCCAGACCAGAGCAAGCTTTCAGGGAGAGCCAAGATCCATCAGTTATTTGTGAGGGCTAAGTTAGGAAGCTCTTCCAGCAGGGCAGGTCGCAGCTTCCCAGAAGGCTTCCAGCCTGCGTGGAGCTGTTTGTAAACCAAAAGCCATGATCCGTGTCTGAGCTACTCCGGTCCCAGGACTCAGCCCCAGCAGGTCCTCAGCCGGTGGTGGCTGGGAGCCCCCCGACACCCACAGAAGCTCTCCAAAGGGAAGCAGCATCCCACATCCCGTCCCGGAAAAAGCACCTGGGATAACTCCAAGCCCCAAATGTACAGCCCATAAAAACATACATGGAGTTTTAAATGACAGAACAGCGATCCCAGATATTGGAAATACAATGGGAAGGAGACACTGGCCCTGGAGCCCCAGGACAGTGTGTGGGAGATGGCACAATGTTCCTGAGGCTGCTCAGGGTGGAGGTGGCAGCTCCCAGCAGGAATGAACCTGGGAACCTACTGGGGATCTGGGGCTGAGCAGCCACCGCCCTAATCCCATCCGACAGTGGGTCCCCCTTCCCTGGCACGGACAGCCCCCAGCAGCCGAGACACAGAGAGCACAGGTTTGCTTCCACACAGGGCTGCTCACTCCCATCCTGCTCCAGTGAGAGCCTAGCCCTGGCAGCAAACACTGCCGTTTTGGTGTATTTACAGAGTGAAGGAGAACACAAGCCCTCTGTGGAGGACAGGTCCCTGCTGGGCTCCAGGACAACTGCGTCCTCTGTACATGGAGTTACACCTCATCAACAGGGAGGGTGGGATGAGGCAAACTAGCATCTCACTAGTGTGAGGGTCCCAATGGTTCCCTTATTCAGCACAAAAAACAGCGTACGCTGCCCCAGCCTGCCGCCCGGTCAGCCCGTCCCCAGCACACCAGGCGCCTGGGCACACGGGCCGTACGCCAGCGAGCGTCAACAGCACCAGCCGATCAGGAACAGCCTGGCCCAACAGTTCTTTGCTCTTGTGGCTGAAGCAATTTGTACTTTGCACCATACACTGTGTCTCAAAGCCTTCTGCAAACATTAAAATCTGACCCTTTTTCATCCTTGGCAGGCATCGGCCCCCTCTGCCATGGGTCAATGGAGTAACAGATGTGGCTGTGGCACCAGCCACTGCTCAGCCAGCACCGACCAGCACCAGGGCCGCCATCCCCCCGTGGCCCCTGCTTGGCTCCTCAAGAGAGCAGCAAGGCACAAAGCATCCCGCAAAGCGAGGTGACGACCAGATGGCACGGCTGCAGCTCCGCTCCTTCGCCAGGAAAAAACCATGTGCTGAGATTTCCGCAGCCACCGAGCCAGCTGTGACTTTTACAGCCCCTTCGCAAGGTGCTGAGCAAAGTGGAGCAGCACCCGGCGCTCACACTGAGCAGGCAGCTGGCTGCGGCAACTATGCACGTCTGCAGTGAAGAGCTTCATGCATGAACGGGTTGGTCCGGGCAAGGGGTCACCACCACGAGACTGCCAGGAAATTGCTCTCCGGTTGGGCTGCGACAGCTCAATCATGGGAAGTGCACAAATTCCCACTGCAAGGAGGCAATGACGTAACGCCGTCGCTTGGCTGAGATTGCTTTTTCAAGAGTATATCAATGCAAGGGTGGCTTGCTTATTATTTCCAAAGCTCACACCACCCCCCTCTCCCTTTTGCTTCCCGTTTGACCAGAGGGGAAACTCTGGCTGAGAAAGCCAGTGCAGGGCTGTCTGAGGCTTTCTGGCCACCACTGCTGAGCTCCCGGCCCACTCAGAGAGCAGAGACCAGGGTGCTCAAAAATAATATACATATCCCAAAATCCAGCACTGGGTTACACCCAGCCCCTTGCACTGGGACAACAGGGCTCTGCCCGCACTGCATTCCTCATGCAGGGAATTAACCTGTTCCCAGCAGCCAGGGAGGTGCCTGGTGTGGATATCTCAAGATATGCATCTTTTTGTTTAGACTTTCTCCTCCACCACCTGCCCCTTGGCTCCTATCACAGCAGGAGCAGGGGGAGTTTCAGCCCTGCATCAAAGCGAGTAGTGGTGCATCGAAGCGAGCAGTGGTGCATTGCCTTTGCCACCGAGCACACCAGCCCTGCTGCAAGCTGCTCCTCATCCCAGCCCGGGCGTCCGCTCCCCTGCCACGGCCAGTTTGCCGCACGGTGCGGCCAGCCCAGCACCAAGAGCGGCTCAAGGTGAGCCCCGCAGCCGGCGCGGCGCAGGAAGGCGGCTGGACGCCTGCCCAGCACTGGGCTGCGGGGAGGCACAAGAGCTTCCTCTGGAGCCTCTCCCCGGGCTGAGACAACCCAGCCGGCTCCGAAGGAATCAGCTCCAGGCTTCTCATGGCCTCCAACATCGCTGGGAGCCCACGCGGGGCAGTGGCAGGATTTGAACTAAATCCCCTAAATAGTAGCTGCGGCGCCATGTGAATTCACGTATAGCATCTCTGACACCCTGATACTTCCACACCATGAGCTGCTTCACCACTACAAAAGCCCTATAGACCTTGTTAGACATTAACAGATTTCACCCCAAAACCACCCAGACTAAACCAGCGTGGCAGGAGGGAAGAAGTTAAACTGTGACTAGGAGATACCACGGTAGTTGGAAAGCCCAAATATTTCAAACCCTGGCTCAGAAGAGGATCCGCGGCACTGTGCTGACAGTAGATCCCGCAAGGCGTTAGCAGAGCTCGGCAGCAGGGCCGGGACCACGGCACACGCCCCAGCCCCGGCAGCAGCACGGCCACCCACACCACGGGCGTTTTGCATCACCTACCAGTGGTATTTGCAAGTTCAACACAGTAATTACTGCTGTGCGGCAAGGCAGAGAGCAGGGCGAGAGCTTGGGTGACAGTGTAAATCCTGTACAGAGTGAGAGGACCATACTAGCTTTGCTGCCAAAATGCACATCCTATAGGTCAAGAAACCCAAAGGTTAAGTGCCTCACCTAAGCCCAGAGGCAAAAATAAAGACAGGGAATGGTAGGACTGCAGAGCTTGGGTTTCACCTGCCCTTGCTGGGCTCACACACCTTTCCACAGGCTGCAAAGCACAAACAGGAGAGGAGGAGTTGCTATTTACGTCTGTCTGACTCATGGTATCGCTCCAGGAGAACTATAGGGTCTATTGTGGGCCCTTCCCTACCACACCCAGCCAGGAACAGGCAAACAGGTTGTTCCACATCCCTCCCATTGCTATCGGCACCACAAGCCCCACACACAAGCCAGCTGCCCCTCCAGAAGGCAGAGCCCTAGGAACCCACCTCACAGGGTTTCCTTTTGACTTTTCAGAGCCTAAGGTTTTTTTTTCCCCCACCCTCTCAAATACGAGCCATTTAAAAAAAACCAAAAACCAAAAAACAAACAATGCATTGGCAAAGAAGCCAAACTGCTCCGAGCCAGAACATGTTGATTCTTGTGCAGGGCTGAAGCAGCGCAGCCTGTCCTGCAAAGACAGCGGGAGCCAGGGCCAGCAGCTGCAGGACTGGCTCCCTGAGGAAGCCACAGAGCCAGTCCCACAGCCACTGGCCACCAGCTCCCGCTGACACAGGCATCAGCCCGGCAGCAGGGATGCTTTGACAAGCAACAGCACAGCATCCTCGCCAGCATCGCTCCTTGCTCCTGTAACAGAGATTGCAGCACTGTTGGCATCGCTGTCAAGATCACTTGTTCTGGAGATTCAGATCCCAAATGAAGAGCATGAAAGGATGAAATAAGGAGTGCGGGGCTCAGCTCCTCCACTATTTGATGTTGTGCTCGACTTCTCCCTGTTGCTTTTCATTAAGGGAGACCAGGAAGAGCGACGGTGCCGTCAAGGGAAGTAACCAAGCTGGCAGGAAAGGAATATTAGCTCTTTAATGAGAAAAAGCAACAGACAGTAACAGGGCAAATTGTTTGAGCTCCTGAAACCTAAGAGAAAAAAAAAAAATCTGCTTTCAATGGCTGGTTAAGTGCTATTAGCTGAATCCTTTGATGCCAAGCAAGCACCCGAACCCAGGGAGGGGATGCGCCTGCACCAGCATGTTCCCAGGGCAGGCGGAGATGCAAAAGCACTGGATGCCTGCAGGAGAAGGGGCCAGGAGGGCTCTGCACCAAGCACTGCTCACACAGGCACCCATTTCACTCCTGGACTTTGCTGAGCAAAGTTACCTGCTGAACAGGAGAGTTCTATCGGTTTGGGGTCTTTCTGGGGGGAGTGAGGTGGAGAGCATCAGCCCCGTACATGTTGTTAACAAAGCATTGCTTCTGGGTGAGCTCCTGCCCCTGGATGCAGCAGAGCAAGGCTCTCAGCCCAGCGATTACCGGTTCCCCTTTCAGCCCAGCATGCCATCCAGTTTCACACCTTCCATTTTCCACCAGCTGCAGCACTGGCCACCAGCAGCAAGCGTGGCCACCTCCCCCCCCACCCTGTAAACACAGGCTGGCATTAACCCTGCTCACACATCATGTCAGATGCTGAAGATCTGATCTAGCCAGATTTAAGGCAGAAGCATGCTACTTCTGCAATCTTTTTTCTCTTCTCTCATATTAACGTATCTTGATCCGAGTTCATAGACACAGCACATGTCGCAAACGAGCCCTCAAGCCACGGAGAGGAGCACTTCACAGCCCAACACCTCATCCAGACAAGAAGGCTCTGACTTGATCAGCTCTGACATTCAACCGCAAGACAACTTGGGGGAAGATCGGTGCGTGTGCAGTGGGAAGGATACAAGTGTGGGGAAACAATCAGCTTCACCGTGCTGATTCATCTATTTCCTCTTCAAAAAGGTTTCACTTATCACAGCCCCAAAGGATTGCATCGATTTGTTGATGTTATATTAGCGACTCATCAGCATTACAATGATCAGCTCTGTTTGCAGCATCTGCTTCAACCCAGCTTGGCAAAGCTTAAGACATTTTTTTATTTATTTATTGAGAGACAAGGTAAAGAAAAAGGCAAAAGCTTCCCAAGGCACTCTGACTCAGGCAAGCTCAGCAACACATTTCCAGGCTGAGCAGTCGCCACTGACACTTTTACCAGGGACAGGAGGTTAGAGACCTGGGTGATCTGCGATGCCCCGCGCTTCCCAGCAGCCACCCCCGGATGCGTACAGGTCACGTATCTGTACCATGATGTACAGACCATCGAGTCCCTAGAGCCCAGTTGCTCTGGCAGCAGCTATATTGGTGGCACAGGACTAATTAGCACAGAGGAACAGGACTGCAGAGACCTCACATTCACCAGCCTGCAGCCACCCGGCTCAGACCCACATGAACCAACCCACCCTGTATACCAGCAGTCCCAGGAGGGGAAGCAAACACCTCCAGGACTGTGTGGCCAGCCACACCGCAAGCTGTGCTCCTTCCTAAAATCTGCCAAGCTCACAGCATTGCTGACGGATGGCGGAAACCAGCCCAGGGACACACACAGCCCCTCCGTCCCTCCTGAAAGGATGGGGCATCCCTGGAGCGGCTTGTCCTGGGCACGGTGCCTGGGCACGCAGCAGGTAGGCATCCCTGGAAGATGTCACCAGTGAAGGTGAGACCCAAATGTTACACACAACTGCTACGTGTAAGAAACTCCAGCCGGGCAACATGCTCTTTGCAGACGCTCATTTAACAACCCTCCACCATTACTTACCCAAACACAGGTTGGTGAGAACAAGCCTACTGCTTTGGCAGTCTGCTTTTAATAAGAAGATTTGAAGGCAGTGAAAAGGCAATACGAACAGCAGAAGAGTCCCTTTCTGAGGCAGGCAGTGGTTTTTAAGAGATCTTTCTTGTGTTTCTGCACCCTTAGCAAGCCCATTCCTACAGTTTCTTTCCCTGAGTGAACTACATAGCTTGGAGACAGAGTCCTGAATTTCTGGAACAATTTCTCTGGCAAATTAGGCCTTTTAACAGAATCGTAGGTGGAAATGCAGGTCCAGAGCATCCATTCTTCCACCAGCGCAAAGTTGTTACCTGCAAGCCATTAAGTGCATCATTAAGTCCAATTTTAAAAGGGTCAAGCAACACGATTACTGCCGCTCTCCCACCCAGGAGCTCATCTCCATGGGCAGAGGGACTTCACTGCAGGGTCACCAAGTCACCCATCACAGGCAAATATTCCCTGGAGTTCAGCTTCATTTCTTCTGGGCGCTGCTCTGGCGGGTCCCCAGCGGACATCGGGCACCAGAGCAGCCACCAGCTCCAGCAGTCCCGGTCGCACATTGAACACTGTGACAACCTCTGACATTTGCGGGATCTATATCTGCATCTCCGCTGCTGCAGGAAGCGGCTGCGAATCCAATTAACAGATTAATCCCTCTCCCCAGCACAGCACAAAGCCTCCGAACCACGCCGCCGCCAAGAGCCGGGCCAGACTGAGGAGCTGCAGTGAAGACAAGCATCTGAACTCGCCTGGGCAGCCGTGGGCATCCCACCAGGCTGGTCTGCTCCTCACCCGGAGCTGCCAGGTTGGCTGTCCCACCAGGGCGCAGGCTGGAGGCACCCTGGCTCTACAGCAGCATCATGGACAGGACCAGGCTCTGTGCCCAGCTCTGACCACAGATCCCCTTCTTCAGGCACAGCATGCCCAGCAGAGATGGCTCTGCCCTGCACCCCTCCATGATACTCAGTGTTTTAAAAGCTGTATGGAAATGGCTTAAACGTCTTGAAGCCCAGCACCCTCCACTGACACCAAACAGCTCTGCAGCAAATGAGTGGACCATGATGGTGCCACGGGTCCTGATTTTAATATGCAAATTGTATCAGAAAAAAGCCATTATCTACCAGAAGCTCATTTCAGCTCAACAACAGTCAACTAATTACTGCATGTCTTGCCCTTTCCTAGCACTGTAGTTCAGTCAGAGCAGCCTCCACTAATTCAAAAGGACCTTCGAGGAAACCAATTGCTAAGCAAAATCCACCTCCAGCCCTGAAGGAGTTTCCTGCAGGTGCTGTTCAGTCCCAGCATCCCAGTGCACTCCCAGCCTGGTGGAAACTGCCTCTGGCTCTGCTCACCAGGCACATGCTTCCCTGGAGAAGAAAACCCCTTCCCATGACTTTGTATGGCCTAGTTTTCAAGGGGGACATAAGAAAACATTTTGAGTAGTACCCAAGGAACCTAAGCAGGAGCCGGACGAGGGCCAAAGTCACCCGAGCGCTCACACGCATGAGACTGGAGCTCCTTAGAAGTGTCTACAAACCATTCCCGGCTTAAGCCTGGAGCAAACCTCCGCACCAGCTTCTCAGCTTCCCAAAGCCACCACAGCAACCGCCGAGATGTGAAGAAGAACATAAGGAGCCTCTCTTGAAGAGCTGTGGGCATGGGTCTAACCCTCCAAGTGCCAGCAACTGGGCAGCAGCCCGGAGAGCAGAGCAGGGAGGGGAGACGCTGCCGTCGTGCCATCTGTCCCGGGAACGCCACCACGAGCTGATCCTCGCGGCCACCGCTGACCCGTCTCAGCGACCCCCCCAGGGTTTGCCTCCGCAGCATGCCCAGCAGCCCGCGCCCGAAGAGTTCCCATAACGGGGCTTCTCCCCCACTTCCCGTGTGGCACCGGGAGCTGTTCCAGAGCACGGAGCAACCGCAGCTCCTCATGAGGCACAGGAGGATTTTCCCAGGTTGTGGAAAGCATAAAGCAGCTAAACTGATAAGGAATTGCACAGAGCAAATTGTCTCAGGACAAACTTCTGCTCCGTGGGGACAAGCGACAGCTACACCCTGTAACCTGGCCAGAGCATCACTTCAGTTAAAAAACAAAACCAACAATAAAACAGACTTTGAACATCCCAAAACTCAGAAGTGGGGTTCAGACAGAGGTACGCCCCCGCCAGACACTTGCACCCAAAAACTCAAGCCACAGAGCCGATTAGAGCTCAAGTATTTCATTATCGCTAGGCTTTCCATTACCACCCAGGATTATCCTGTCTACACACAATCGCTAAAATCTGATGGAGAATTTACAAAAAAAAAGTGAAGTGCTAAGCAGCTGGTGAGCAGAGACCTAAGCGTGGAGGCCACACTCCGGCAGGCTAAATATTTTCAGCAAGACAAACGTGCAGCATCACTACTATCAGAGGAATGTGTTTTTAAAAGGAGCCAGCTCCAAGCAGAAGCAGCCACTCCAGCTCGCTGCACCAGACAGCTGGCACGGCTGCACACAGCCAGGGACCGGCCGCGGACAGGCAGCTCTCCAGTGCCCACCTTAGAGAGCAACTCCTTGGGGTCACAAGTACTGTCGGAGAGATGATGACAGGAAAACACGGCTGGTTTTGAGCACCGAAGAGCCGCAGCAGCTCTCCTGGCACAGGGCAGCCTCTGAGCATTCACCCAGCTCCCCAGGGCACTGCAAACCCACCCGGAGCTCCCGGTCCCTGGCCGTGCTGCATCACCCAGGGGGTGCAGAGCCCCCACAGCCAGCCCAGCATGGGCAGCATCATTGCAGTGCAGGCAAGAGAGCTTGGGAAAAGATGTGACTGCCTTAACCACACTTCAGACATGAGATCTGCAGTATTTATGTTCTTTTGACACCTCCTGTCCCAGAAACAACAGAGAAGCATCCACGTTCAGAAAGAAAAAGGGTTAAGGAGGGAAACAAAAATCTCAGGTTCTTTCCCATGGAATCTGGAAACAGATGCGAGCTGCAATCCCAACCAGAGCATCCCACAGTCCTACCTGACGTCTTGGAGCAGCTTTCCCTGTCCCGTTGCTCACAGAGGAAACCACCCGCACAGGGAGGGGGTGGCAGGGGCACAACATTAATGCAAGTAGCAGTTATGAACATCCCCGTTTGCTGCTGCCTCTAGTAAGGAATGAAATAACCCAGACCCCAGCACTTGCTTCCGGCACTATCAGCAATCACAGCACAGGGACCGATAAGGTAAAGGTGTTCCCAGGAAAAGCTGTACCTTTGGTGAGCACAGCCCTGATGTGAAACATTTTTCAGCCCCTGTTTATACGTCCCACTGGGAGGGGGTTGTGCCCCCCACTGTTATCAGCTCCAGTAAACTGCAGCCAGAAATTTTATCTTAACTTTCTTCTGCACAGAGAAGCTGCCACAATAAATATCAGCAAGATCAACAAACCAAAAGGTCTGAGGAGCAGCCACTTGTCACAGCTCTGGGCTGAGCAGGAGCTGCCAGGACCCTCCCTCAAATGCACTCACACCAAGAGTGGAAGGCGCAGTAATATGGAAACATTTTAATGCAACCCCAGAATACTCCAGCCACACACCAAATTGTACATCGGGAGACTGCGGGAGCGCACTAAGGACGCCTGTGTCAAACTGCCATTCTTAGGCGAGGGAGTAGGACCACCAGAAGACACCAAAGCCTGGTCTTAAGCGTGAGCAAAGCCTGGAGCTGCTCTGAAGGGGGGCAGGGTTTGCGGTCCCCAAGCTCCTGCCCTCGCCCAGCTGAACCACTTCTGGTATGGCTTTCCCGAGCTTTCACTTCCAGGAGGGCAGAGCTGCTGTGTCTTTCACCCCCAAAGAGGAAGAAGAGGAAGCCCTTAGACGGCAAGGTCTGCACAGCCTTTACAAAACTCAGTCACTGCACGCATTGCACGTAAGGCTCTTTTGGTTTATTTATTAAACAGAAACAGATTGCTATAGGCAGCTTGAATCCAAGTGACAGAATCGGTTTCCATAGACACTTACTGCTTTCCCATCAAAATTCAGACGCAGCCAGCGAGCTGTGCACGGCTGAGCTGGAGCAGCCCGTGGCTGGGAGTAAGCCGAGTCTGACACCGAGCATAACATGGCGAAACCAAAGCCTGGCCCCTCCGAGGGGCTGTTTACCAATTGCTTCATCAGCCTTTAGAGTAATTTCAGTTTAACCTCTTCTCTGTTAATCGATCGCCTCAGAGATCGCATTAATGAGCAGTTTGCCATCTCCTAGCGCAGCAACCTGGTGAGCCAGACCTGCAGCAGGGACTGGGAAGAGGAGTTCAACTGGGACTGCACAGGGAACGAGACCAAAACCCAACTCAGCCGCACTAGAGCCTCAGCGAGAGGCTGCAGCATCCCTGGGGGGAGCTGGGAGAAGGGCCACCTCAAACCATGTCTGCACAGCGAAACAGCAGCGAGGAGGGAGGACACAGGAGTCACATCTGAGCGAGGGCAAGACTGCAAAAGCAGCTCCCAAATGACCTACCAGAGGAGTAAGAAAGGGAAAAGAAGGCACCAAGCATCACAGCTCATGATGTCTGTCACAACTCTGATCAACCGAGCAAATACAAGTCACCAGCTGCGTTGCACTGGGAAGCTGCAGGCAGCATGCAGATCTTGCAACAGCTCTGCCACACTCAGCAGGGCTTAGCTCGCTTGAGCATGCACAGCCCAAGCACTGGGTGACTTCTACCAAGAAAAACACTGCTTCAGAACAGCTGACCTGCCCATTCCCCACACCGCTCCCTCGCCCCTGCATCATCCCCTTCTTCAAAGGGCTAAGGTGGGCAGCACTGCCTCAGCTCCCAGACCAGAAGCTGGTGCTTTTCTCTCCCTTACAAAGCAAGACAAAAATGCCAGCAAAACCGCTCTCTGCAAATGCTTCCTCTTTGCAAACACCACAAGCCAACAGTGCCCCAAAATCCTAACACTAAGAATAGCAGGCTTTTTTTTAAAGCTACATTTACAGTAAGTACAGAGACACTTTTACCATTCACATGATGCAGGATCAGCTCCGCATTGAGCTTGTTATCCCCATCAACAGCAAAAATCTGGTTTCATTCCTGTGCTCAGAGCCTGCTCCAGACTGTGACTCCATTTAACAGGAGATTGGTGACTTACCCAACTCTTTAGATCCTTGGCTTTCACTGGCCAACTCTCCCATCTTAACCAGAGCATCAAAGTATCCTTTTGCTGCGTATGTCATACCTAAAAGCATAAAGCATGCAGGTTATATTCTCTTTAATGGCTATTACAACCTCTGTGGCACAGAATAGATACTAGACACTAAAACAGACATTACTTCAAAGGGTTTAACCCCACAGGGAGGGACTAGACAACAAACAGAAGAAAAATGAGTGAAGAAAGAAGAAACTCGAGCAGCAAGATTACAGGGCTATTTAGGAGGGAAACAAGGTATGTGCAGGACCTAGGTGGTTTTCATTCCAGAGTAACCATCAGCCTGCTTAATGCTGCTCAGAAAAATCACTGTGGAATAATTGAATATCACAGACTTTCATTATAGTTCAGTCTTGTTTGTTGACATTCCAGCTACACACTCCACTTTAATCAGATAAGCAGGGGGTTTCCTCTAATCACGAGAACATGTTGTACAGCTTTAGCTCAACACCGTCAAATTATGTGCTGAAGCCTCTTCCAGCATGAATTACTGATTAAGACACTTCCTTCAGATGCCCCCACAAGCTCAGAGATCCAAAGTAAAGGATGACCGAAGACAATTTTAAAAATTACAGGAAGACCTTGGGCTTCAAAGCATATTCACAGCAGGGATGTGCGAAAAATAGAAAACAAGTGATCATACTGGTTATCCACAAAACGCTGCAGTTACACTGTGCTCAACTTAAGCTGGGATAAAACAGCATGTTATAAATGGACTCCACCACCCGGGTAAGTAAAAGCTGCATTATCAGTAACATTTCAGAAGAACAAATGAAAAACCACAGTCCCAAGTGCAACCTCTTCTCCCCCAGCAGACCCTTCCTCTCCTCCCTTCCCTGCTGCCTGCACCCAGCTGGAGACCCGGAGCGAGGAAACAGCAGGTGACACACACCCAAACCACAAACCCCTGCTTCCTGAACATCATTAGGAGCAGCTGGGAAATATTGCTGCTTGTAAAGGTGTATTAAGTGCCCCATCCCTGAGGGACCCGAGTTCACAGCCCCTGTGCAGTGGACCGGGATGGACAGACACTTCCCACATTATGCCCAGTTGACCCATTAAAACCTAATTAAAAACAGTGCTGAGAACTGGCAAGAAAGCTGCATGGAGGGGAGTGCCTGTACCTGAGAACAGCAGGAGGTCTGTATCTTAAAAAATCCTTCACTGAAACATCCAGCAAACTCATTTGACTTGTGGGAAATAGAATTTGCTCCAAGCACAAAGCAAGAAAGCACAGATCCTTCCCGAAGGTCGTATTTCAAACACTGGTGTTTCAGAACGTGAGACACCAAAATATTTTTTTTCCACTGGCTTAAGATTATGACAGCCTCTTTCCTTACAGGCTTTTTCACTGAACCAATTAAAAAATAAAATCATGGAGATGTGCAGCACAGCTCTGAAGTGAGCAGAGCTCTCCCTGAAAGAGCGCAGCTGCCTCTGGGGTCAAACAGAACCTGCCTTAAACCTCCTTAAAACCCAGCCGAGAAGGGCCCAGGCAGTATGCAAAGTAATTGTAAGTCAAAATAGTCCATTTTTTGTTTTCATCAACTCATATTTTACTTTTGATCATTTAAATCTACACCTTCCTAATGACTCCCAATAGGACCCTGTATTCCCAACCAAGAGCTGCCACCCATGTTTTTAGGTTTTTTTTTCTTCTCTTCGAATGCATTCTTCTGGGCAATTTGAGCGTTTCAATAACACACATTTAAACAGAACTTAAAATCTTAGTTCTAAATATTTTAAAGTAACATTTAAAGATCAACTGGTTGGAGATGTGTTTATTATCCAGTGGCAACCCAGTATTTCAACACTCGAATCCTTACCACATCTGTGGCCCCACAGCACGGACGTGCCTTGCATGTCTTAATGACGTAAGCGTTGCATGGAGGTCCAAGAACCATCTCCCCAGCTTCCTCCCCTTGCTCTCCCAGGGAAAAAGAGCATCCCAAACTGGTTTTCCAGCTTTCCTCCCTTCTGAGGCCACACCGTCCAGCCAGACCCAGCGACCCCTCACCAGCCTTGCAGCCCCCAGCATTTCAGCAATAAATGCACCAGCAATGCAGTTTCACTTACTTGCTAAGGCTTTTTCATAGGTCTTCCCCATAGAAATGAAATTCCTGAGGCTGGGATTGAACTGCTCCATGATCGTCTAAAGGAAACAGAACAACATCATCGGGGGTTAGCAGAGATGATCGGGAGCTGGACGGGGCAGCTCTGCGCTCCCTGCGGGCAGCCACGCTGAACTCTGCGTTCATCAATGCAGCAACAGCACAAAAAAAAACCCCTCCCATCTCTCAGCAACTCAACCCAAGCTTCCCAACGTCTGCATGAGGATGCTGCTTTTACCCCAAGAAGCCTTAAGTATAACCAGGTATTGCAAATAATGCACAAAAAGAACAGCCCTGTTGGCCTGGAAGGGCAGACATTCTTCTCATTTTGGGTGACTCAAAAGGATCAGGGCAGTGCAGAAGTAGCCCAACGCTAAACCAAGCGCTACGATAAGAGCTGTTGAACACAGTAGCCGGGACAGCAGCTGAATGCAACAACTTGTGCTGCCACTTCAAGCTATGCCACCTCTAGCCCTCCGCAAGAGCGGGCCGGAGGCACCGTCACCTCTCACCGAGGCCAACCTCTCCAGGGGGCTCTTCCCCCACGCCAGCTCCAGCGGGTGCCGTTGGCACCGCCCCGACACCAGGCGAGAGCAGAGCCCAGACACAGCAGGGAGGGAAGATGCCCCAGGTATGCTCTCTTCCTCCCCCAGCTAAAGCTTGGGACCAAGCTTGGGTTTTGAACATCACAAGGCAAAGGGTCAATAACAAGGCATCTCTGCAGTGCCCCAGCGTGAGATCCCTTGTGCGGGTGCTTCACTGTAAGAGATAAGTGAATGCCCCAAACCAGAAAATTATCAGATATGGCAAATATAACCATAATAATAACCGTAAGTGGCTGTTTGAGACAGCAGGCAATGGCCCTCAGGCCAACCACAAAGTTGACCTGAGTTCTGGGAGATGATGGCTGGTGATGTCCCATGCCTGGGATGGCCTCAGAGAGCAGCATCAGCTTGGTCTATCATGGAAAAGCAGACAGGGCTGAAGAGCGGTATTCAAAATAACCACCAAGGAGCTGAAGACAGAACAAAGCCACCATCGTCCCCACCGAGCTGGTGCCAGCCACGGCTGAAGCCATGTGCAAGGAATTACACCTCGCTCTCAAAGCACTTGGTGTCATTTTCCACCTGCCTATAAATGCATAAATTAGGGTGTCGGTGAACACCAGAAGCGCTGTCTGACGGCTTTTCCTCCCTCGCTTTAAGGTCCTTATTTAAACATGGGGGAAGGAATAATCGGCTCACAAAGAACGGCTCTTTGTACATTTGGCACAGCAGCTACTGACCCTCCCCTGCCAGGGCTATTCAATCCCTGGAGCCGATAGCATCTCTAAAACCAGACACCAATTCCCAGCCGAGCTGTGGAAGCAACAACAAAATCTCCATTCTCTCCCTGTGAATCCGACCTCCAGACCAAACCCAGCTGCAGCAGGGCAGCCCCAGAGCTGGTCCCAAGCCCCTGCCCCACCTCGGGGACAGCCCCTTGCCCTGCCCTGACAGCCTCCCACCAGGGGTCCTGCCAGAAAATTAAGTTTAATGACTAAATGTCCCCGCACACCCCAAGCAGGGATGCACAGGCATTCCCCCCGGGGAGGGGAGGGCTCTGCACCCGTCCACCCCATGCTGCTGGCAGGGTCCCATCCCATGAAGGGGAGGGAAGACAACAGACAGACACTTAGGGCAAATAAGCTGATTAAGCATCTGTCGCTTCATCTGAAGCTGGCCAAACACTATAAAGCTCATTTTCTGCCTGAGGCATTTTTATCCCGAGTTCCTGCTGCCTGGCCTTTGGAGAGCGTGACAGTTTAATTTTCTTCCGCAGGTACATGTGTGCAAGGCTCAGCCAGCACCTTCCCCTGGCTCAAACAGCCATTTTGTAATTTCAGCGAGCAGGAACCCACACGGGACGCCAGCTCGGGGGCCAGCGTCGAGCACGCTGTCCGGGGAGGGAGGCATCACCTAGGCACCAGTATTGGTTGGCAGGAGAAATCCTTTTGATCCTCCGAGGAGCAACAGCAGCAGCCCCGCTCCCGGCTGCGGCAGCAGGTTGAGGACGACTGCTCCAAGGCTGGAGCACCAGCCCAACCCGCAATGCCCCGAAGCCACCATCCCACCACCCCAGCAGCTCTCAGCGCTTTTGGATCCATCCCACAGCACTATACGCAGCCCTGCAAAGGGCAGAAGACAATTCCCAGAGACCTGACAGGCAAGCACGAGGCTAACGAGAAGCTTCATCGCTAATTAAGGCTGCAGGTCAAACTACACAGCAACATAGTGCACGTGGAAGCTGCTTTGGGGCAGCACGGAGCAGTTTAGTGAGCACGTTCAGCTTGGAAGGAGAAAATTAACCTGTAGCAACAAGCCATGTAGCAAGTTGCTTCCCCTAATTGCAGGAGACAATTGGACAGGAGCTAATTAACACTGACGAGGATTGCTCTGTCCTTCCCACATCATGTTTAACTTCAGCCAAAAAAATCCACCTGTGTTATCCCACAAAGCGGCTGGAGGAGTGGGATCGGTGCCCATGGCAGGGACAGGGATACGTCCCCGCTGCCAGCAGAGCCGCGTCTACAGCCTCCATCATGCTCAAGCTCAGCCTGAGCAGTCTGAATAATGTTTATAAAGAAGAAATATTGGCAGAATTTCTGTGGGGAAGGTATTTTTAAACAGTTTGCTAGGTTAAGTGCAGTAAGTGTTTATATATATGTATGTATACATATATATGTATAAATAAAATTTTTGCAGCAGTGCCTATGTAAACATACCTTCCTGAAGCACGAAGCTTAGTAAGTAAATGATGGAACAGGATCCACAAAGCATCATCTACAGAGCAGGAGCACCAGCGAGCACCGGCCGTCCCCATGGCACGGCACGCTGAGCATGGGCAGGTGCAGATGGCAGCGACGGAGAGCAGCCCCCAGGAGGGCAGCGCCGTGCCCAAAGGCTTAAAGCAGCCAAGCTGCTCTCTCGAGCTGTGGGTCTTGAGGGGACGGATGTGGCACCACAGATTCACAAAAAACCCCTTCCAAAAATTCATTGCATCTTCCCCAAACCGGAGAGAACGAAAGCATGACAGCCCTGGCAGCTTCGGCGCTGCTTAGGGCAGGATCCTGCTCCCCACTGACCGACAATGGCCATTGTAAAGCAATAAAGAAGAAAAAAAAAAAACCCAGAAAGGGTCCCACTGATCAGCTGAAGCAGGGGGGAAGGCAACTCTTTGCTTGCCAAATAAAACTCATGAAACCTTAGGAGGAAGTTTGCTGAAAGTGTTTTTAAGACATTTTCTGGAGACTCCAACAAAAACAGCAGGATGAGGGCACTGAAAAGGGCTCTTCGTTACAGAGATTAAAATAGAGTTTTTCAAGCTCCTTCTCACTTCCAGGGTGGGAAGGGAAGATGACTCCAGAACTAACACACCTTCACATCCCCCTCCAGGTGAGAAGCTGAAAAGCCACCAGCTGCTAAGGAGATATATTGAAAAATAAACATATTTATGCCACAGAACACACTCAAGCAATCACTTTGTGCACACAGGCCAGCCAGCAAGGTGCTGGAACCGCGCCCGTGACGCTGCAGGTTGCGTCACTGGTGGATGCACACCCCCCGCCACCCCCCACCCTTGGCCCCATGGAGCGGGGAGGGCAGAGGTGCCTGCGCAGTCTTCGGCAGGGCTTTCCTTCGGCTGGCGAGGTGAAGCCAGGTTTGCAGGACACTACAGCAAAGCCAATATTCAGCAAAATTCTGGTAGTGAAAGCAAATCTCATTCTCCCTCAAATTTTGCTCCATCAGCACCACACACAAGTTGTTTGCCTTCCACACGCCGCCTGGGCAGAGTTTAGAAAAACACAGACAAAAAAAACCTGGCAGCTAAAGGTTGAAAGGGCTTTGCTTTGTTCCACTGCACTAAATTCCCTGGGTAATACCACTCAGCTCTCTGGGATTGGCACGGCTTTATTCAGCTGCCAAAAATGAAACTAATGCAAAGCACGAGGTCTCCAGGACATAGTCCTGCTGAATTAGGGGGAGAAGAGGCAACAGAAAATGAGGTCCCCGTCTCTCCCCTCTAAGCACGCTCCATACTACAGCAAGGATCTACTGGCTGCTC
Organism: Phalacrocorax carbo; assembly: GCF_963921805.1. Lineage (NCBI taxonomy): Eukaryota > Metazoa > Chordata > Aves > Suliformes > Phalacrocoracidae > Phalacrocorax > Phalacrocorax carbo. The sequence goes on from NC_087528.1 coordinate 8,702,032, forward strand.
TGATGCCGTAATAGTCAGCCCATAAGGAAAAGTTTATGTCCTCCCCAAGAACAAGCTGGAAATTGAGGTGGTTCAGGTTGCATTAGGTTTCTCCCACGTAGGAAAGACCTGCATGACACCTCCTTAAGGGCTTTTAAAAACCCCCAAAAACTCTCAAACACTTAAAACCAGGCTGCACTGTTCTCCCCAGGTCCATTCCCGCAGCCTCCCAGGTAGCTCATAAAACTGAATACAGGCCAAAATACAAAGCAGGCGCTCATTTGCACGGCTGGGGCAGGAGAGGGTCAGCAGCTGCGGTCTGCTGGGCACCGGGGCTCTGCACCACCGGTGCCGATCGGCGGCGGCACCAGCTGCGGTGCGTCACTGCACAGCTGGGACGGGACCTCACCCCGCACGGCTGCGTCAGCCCGTCAGCAGCACACACGCTGCCCCGATTACGGTGCTGAAATTACCGCCAGACTTCATGTCCAGCCTCGCCTCCACACAGGAACACGGCAAAAGGCCAGGCAACCGTGGATCACTGCGAGGACGCTCCTGGATTTGTCTGAGGGATGAGCATCACCACGAACGCTGCCGCGTGCGTTGTGCCCCGGGGTCCCCTCTCAGCCACCCCCCGCAGGGACAGCCTGCGCAGCACTTGCTGGGGACGTCCCGGACACCGCAGTGAACACAAATGATGGCCTTTGAGCCAAAAAAAGGACTTCAGTGATCTCCTACTACCATTCTTTGCCACCCATAAATGGCAGTAAGGCGAAACAGGTCCTTGCAAGACTGATGCTGCAGTGGCGTGGGTGGCCTGGGCTCAGCCTGGCACCCACAGCTTCCCTGGGAGAGTCATGGGTGACAGCAAGATGTTATGTGACCATGACGAGCACCGTTGGAGGGGGCAGCACCACGGGACTCTCCATTACACCACAGTCACGCTGCAAAAGTGGCTCAGCTATAAGGAAGTTTTGTTTCTAAATGGGTCAGCCCTGCTCCAGGAACGCCTTTCATTGTTTCTGTATTAATATTTAATGCCCAAACAAACCCCAGCGCTGCCTCCATCTCAGCTCGTCCTGCCTTACTCCATCAGAAGACAGCCCTGTAGTTTTAAGAGCCAAGTTTCTCCTGGGAGGGGAGCCTCACTGGACTTGTTAGCAGGGCTGATTTCAGTTGCTTACAACACACACACGCCTTACAGCCCTGCTGCCAGGAACATCCCCATCCCTCCGAAGTCCCTGGTATGTCAGTGTACCATAACACACAACACAGCAGCAGCGTTTCACAACCTGAGCTGCTGATGGCTGCTCTGCTCTATCACTCCCTCATTGCCAGCAAGCCCACCCAAAGCTCACTCCCAGCCTGCGGGAACAGCTGAGCCACTGTCCTCCAGCCAGGGCTCTCGCAGATCCTGCCCCAAAGCCAGACAGCTCAGCACAATCTTTAGTGGAGAAAGAGTTCAGAAGAAAGGGGATCTGAAAAAAACCCAGGGTCCACATCTAAAGTAATTTAATTTCTGCTAGCTGTCATGTCAGAGGATGAAGAGACCCAAATTTCAGGGCTAGAGCTCTGAATGTCTTTGCCATCAGGGTCTGGGCTTCAAGGAAACTGGAATGGGGACCTGCATGGTGCACAGAGCACCCCGAGCATGCTGGCTCACAGCACCCGCTGGGGAGCACCTCATCAGCACCCACTAGCAGCTGACCCTGCAAGGCAGACCCGTCCCCCAGCCCCCCAGGATTGGGATCTCGCTGCTGAGCCAGTCCCCCAGCCCCTTCCCCGCAGACCTCGCAGCAAGGGACTCGACTCGGCCAAAGACTTCAGCTCCAAGAGCTCAGCACAGGAGGCGCTCGGTATGTGCTGGCCCGTGCCGTACCCTGCCCTGCAACACGAGCAGCACGGGAGCGAAACCTTAGCCACGAGCAGGCTCAATGCAGCAAGGCACCGAAGGCAGAGCCAGCGGCTGCCCCCATCCCAGGGAGCAGCATGGCAAGCAACTCAGGCAAGTTAGGAGCTACCTGCTTTATAACACTTAATCCACAAGTTTCAACAGTTTGGAGATGTACCACCTCCGCAGAGGTCAGAAACCGCTCTCCCTGCCCGCAGCAGCGTGGTACGCCCGCAGAGGGGATGGAGCAGCACAAGGCGAGGGCAGCCCCGCATCACCACCCCAGTGCCAAGCCATGCGGCAGCGCCGGAGCCAAGCCCACCACGCTGTGGCTGGACCAGCACAACGCCTCGCTTCAAACAGGCTCGCTGCAGAGCCAAGACGCTTTGAAGATGCAACTTCGGGAAAAAAACACATTGTCCTATAAAACCACCGCAGGACCAGGCCCTGCTCACTACAGGACAACAAGCCTGGCCTCCAACCTCCACAGTTACTGCTGGGAAAGGAATTTTGCAGAGCTAGACCCGCTTCCCCATGACGTGGGCGCACAGCACCCGCTGCCCATGGGAGCTGGGTACTGCCATTGATCGCAGCCGTGCCACCGACCGCCCCAGTCGGCTCAAACCCCCGGCATCCAGCCAACAGGTTTCCCACATCTGGGGTGTGGGAAGCCCCAACGCCGGGAGCTGAGACAGCGAGAGCAGAGCTCATGGAATTTGGAAGTGGCACAGGCTGACTTCAGGGGCCAGCTCTTTCCTCCTGTCACACAGCATCATCCCTCCGCTGCCAGACACACCAAACCACCCACAATTTCCCTTCTGATTCACTTGAGCAAGAATCTCTCCCCTTCCCTCTGGACTTGGAGATAATGAGCCAAGAGGCTGTTATGCCGGCAATAACATTTATTACAGCTGATGTGTAGCAAATGACTATCAGGAATTATGCCTGCATTTGTGCAAGACAATTAGGCTTTGAGTTTGGGGTGTTTTTAAGCAAACACCTCTTAAAATGCAGAGCTATTCATACACCATTGCAAAATGATCTTCCACACGAAGAAACAGCTTTAAAATGAAATGGAGGTTAGCTTGTAAATGGCAATAATCTAATCTGTCATAAATGAGACAGATTTGTCTTTGGGGGAAGGAAGAACTGCCAGTCCCTCCTTTCTGGACACAGACAGTCCTGTGCAAGGGACCAGCGGAGCTCAGGAGCGGCTGCAAGGGGAGTAGCCTGGAGAGCTGCCCTTCCACTGAGCAGCCTGACCCGGCACCCACAGCCGGAGAGGCTTCACCCCGCTGTGCTCACAGCAGAGCCCAGCCCAGCAGCTGCGCCACTACGATGGGGTCCGCGCAAGTGAATCAGCACCAGGGAAGGTGGGATTACGTTGGCGGAAGGTGCCAGCAGCCTCCGTCTCCCTCTGTAATTACTACACATGTGTAGGCAGCTGCCTGTAGTGGCAGCATCGGCAAGGGGGCGGCTGACAGCTCCTCCACCATCTCATTAGCACAGTCACTCCGAGGGTGAGCACTGGTTCTGGAAAACGATTACAATGAGCTTCCTGAGCAGAACGCCTTGGGAAAGCCTGCGCGGGAGAGGATGCCTGGCACAAGGAGCCACCGCGGAGAGCTGCCTGCTCCAGACCTCGCAGGGAACCTGCTCGGCCCCTGGTCTGGCTGCTGCCGGAATCCCAGCAAGATGACAGTGGTGGTTGGAAGCAAAGCATGGGGCTGCCATCCATCCCATGGTCCTGTTCCATGGCATGGGGTTTGGCAGCTGCCAGGAGGCAAGGGCCAACCCTCCCCAAGCATCGGCCCCTTTCCTTGGGGTTGTCTCTTCCCAACCACAGTGGTGTTCAGGCTACTGTACAGGCCAGAAAAGCATGGGACAAAAGAACCCTTGGACAACAGGGATGTGAAACACTGGGGGTGGTTTTGGAGTGGGAGACTCCAAAGCTTACAGAGCTGGAGAGCCCAGAAAGTCAGCACCATCGCTGAGCCTCCAGCCCTCGCACTGGGCTCCAGGAGGTCACAGAAGCCCTCAAAGAAACAGGCAAACACTGGGTTTCTGCACACACCCTGTGCCACACATCTCCAGAGGCTAAGAAAAGCATCATCTTCAGGGGAGAAAAGGGTTCTCATTCACTGCAGGAATCACAAATGGAGTCAGGACCGTCCTCCTCCAGCTCCCAGCGCAGAGATGCCAATGTTGGGTAAAACCACAAGGTCTGCCTCCAGCCCCATCCTCTCTCCCTACACCCAGCTGCTCCCACTAAAATACTGAGAAATTAAAGCATTCACTAACTGATAGTCAGACCTTTGGACCATTCTCGGGTCCATCTTTGGCTCTTGGGGTCAAGAGGCCCCCGCGCACCCTCTGCACTTGAGCCAGATCCGTCAGGCTTCGATGGAGACGCGCTGCCGCTTGTTCCGAGCCAAGGGCACTCTGCTCTAGACCCACAGCTCACACAGCACGGGAAGGATGAAGGCAGAGGCAAGGAAGAGCCCAGCCTGCACTCACCCCTCATCTCTTGGGGGAACACACCTCACTTAAGCACAGTTGTCGCGATGGCCCATGAGCTGCCCTGCACGCTCCTTACACGGCGGCGCCTGGGGAAACTGACCTGCTCCGCAAACCTGCTATTAGCACCGTTCTTCGAGGACAACACACCTCGAACAACAACTGAGTCACCAGCTGAAACTGTTCCCAGAAACTGTCCCTGGACCAACCGCACCGCCACCCAGTCCAGGGGACCGGCAGGGCTGGGTGATGAGCTCCAGCAGCTCTCGCCCTGTTTGCCCAAGCGGCTCCTGGGGCTGAGCCGTGCTGGTACGCAAACACTCGGCTCCCTGGGAGGGACAGGCTCCCGCCCGTGCCGGGACCTGACCGCATTAACACCCCGCGGTGCCGGGCTCTGCCCAAGTCCGAGCACAGCCCGCAGGGTGGTGGGTCTGGGTACATCAGCTGCATGTAGAGGGTGGAAGGGTGTCCCGGACACCCGAGCCCCAGCTGTAGTTAAATGCCATAACCAGAAGGCTCCATTCACAGACCCGCTCTGCATCAGAGTAACCAAGATTTTGGGTGCCATTAGCTCCATCTGAACAGCTGTTATGCCCCAGGATCCCAAAACCCAAGAGTTTAGAACTTCACTGCCTTAGTAGTGTTTTTGTACTAAATTTTTCTATCAGAGGGTTGGTGTCCCACCCCCACCCCCACTTAATGCTCCCAGGTAACTCAATCTAACCACTTAAAATGCAGGAAATCATGCAAGCTTTCCAGTTTAACAAATGACATCCTGCATTACATGTTAGGCTAGAAAGGTTTTATTAGACTCGGTCACAGGACCCAGCAGAGCAGAAACCACTTCCTTCACGAGGAAAATTAAAGCACATAAATTATTTTATGTTTCTCATGACACTGGGAGCAAAGGGGAAAAAAAAAAACCCAGCCATGAGAGAGTCTCAAACTCCAGCTATAACCAAGACACAGAAACACCTCCGATCGCTTTTAGTCGTTGCAGAAAGGCAAGCGTTGGCGGGGCTGGGCTCGCCTGCCCCAGCCCGGGGTGATTCGGGGACAGCTCTGCCCGCCCGTGGGATAAGACAAATTCCCACGCAGGCTCCCGTCCCCCGCGGGCTCCCCCGCACGGCGTGGGGGGGCTCTGGGTGCCCGGGGCTCGCTCCTGCCCCGCTCCCGGCTCCGCAGCGGCGGGGTCCCGGCAGCCGCTCCCGCCCCGGCCGGCTCGGGGCGGGGGGGGGGGCTCCGCACCGGCACCCCCGGGGCTGGGGGGGGGAGATGCGGGGGCGACCCTGGCCCCCGGCGGCGGCTCCTCCCGCCCGCTCTGCCCCGCGGCCGGCGGAGGATGGGCGGGATGTGGGGGGGGGGGGGAGGTTGGTGGGAAAAAAATTTTTAAAATAAAAGAAAAACCCGCAAATAATGGGCAGCGGCGCCGGGCGGGCGGCTGCCGGCGGGGCTCACCTTGTAGACATTCTCGGTGAGGCGGTGCACCTCCTCGGAGCGGGACATGCTGGGCGGGCCGGGCAGCACCATGGGCGGCGGCGGGGGCGCGGAGCCGGGCGCGGGCAGCGGGGAGCAGCGCCGGGCACCGGCAGCGCCGCCTTTTATCAGCTCCCGCGGCCGCCGCCCGCCCCGTCCCGCCCCGCGGGGAGGAGCCGCACCGAGCCGGGCTGGGGGGGGCACCGGCGGAGCGAGGGCTGCGAGCTCGGGGAGGGGCAGGAGGGACGCGCCGTGCCGTGCCCCCTCCTCTAACCTGCCTCCTGTACCCTGCTATGCCCCCTCCCGTACCCCATTCCCCATCCTGTACCCCATTCCTCATCCCTGTTTCCATCCCATACCCCATCCCGTACCCCATTCCCCATCCTGTACCCCCTCTATACCCCATGCTATAGCCCCTGATACTCCATACTATGCCCCTCCGTACCCCATCCTCTATCTTGCTCTGTAACCGCAGTCCCTGAGATGCCTCATCCCATGGCCCCACTGTCCGCCGCACCCTCGCTGTGCCCCCCACCCCACCCCACCCCTGGTGCTGTGCCCTGTTCCCCAGATGTGCAGCGCAGGCTGGATGGCTGAGGAGCAGCTGGAAGGGGAAAAGCAGCCAGTGGTTTGCAATGTGGTGGTTTTACATGGGGAAAGACAGCCGATGCTGCCCAGGAGAGCAGAGGTGGGGTGAGCAGCCACCATGGTGTACAGCCAGTCCAGTGCAACACACCTCATGGTGCTTGTCCTCAGCCCAGAGCAGGGCTTGGCCCAGGCAAACCAGCCCAGGCAGGAGGAGAGGCAGCCCCTGCCTGCCCGTCCCCTCACTGTCGCACCACTGTCCCACCGCCAGGCTGGCTGGGTGGGCTGGGCTCACACCTCCTCACCCCGCAGGCACTGGGAGTCCTTGGGAGCGCCTTGCTGGCCCTCCCAGCCATCAGGTCCCTGTGGGCCAGCGAAGCTGTGGGTTCCTGTCCCTCGGGCCAGGGGCAGCAAATTTGCACAGGTCCCGAGGGGCACGAGGAGCCAGCGCCCCAGTGCCCCTGCCTTACAGCCCTCCCCACCACGGCTGCCGCTCTCCTCAGGGTGACCCATGGTTAGAAGAGTGCTTTACACAGCTGGGGCTGTCCCCATGTGCCTGTACAGAGGATGAACACCTGGGGGGCACCAGGCACAAGCTGCCACTGGCTGCCTTGTTCCGGCCCTCGGGCCAAGCCTTCCTCTCCTTCCTCTCCCTCCTCTCTGCTGTGAGAAGCGGTGAAACAGTTAAGCAGTGGAGCGTGTATTTCTCCTTCGCCTCCTCCATCAATTCCGAGAACAAGGCGCCTGAGTACCCAAGACAGTCTGTACCTTGGCCTCAAACCTCCCCTTTCTATTCCCCTTGTCCCCTGCTCTCCAGCCCAGCCCTGGCGAGGAGAAGGGAAGGCACTGAAGGCGACTGCTCACTCTGGCTGCATTTGGGTCCCATTTTGGCTTCTAACCCCTCAGAGGTTTCACACTCCAAAGGACAGGGAAGAATTTACAACCCCTGAGAAGGGTTTTTCTCATTTTTCTGGAGCGACCCTTTCCTACAAGGACTGAGAAAGGGAAGGGCGGTGGGACATAACCTTGGGGGGGACTGGGCAACAAGGCTGCCACTGGAGACGTCCCCAGGAGGGATGCTCAGCTGTGCTGATGCAGGGACCTCGCAGTGCCCCTTCCTTGCTTGAGCCCGCTCCATCCCAAGCAGCCAGGCTGCGGTCGGCTCTGTCGGGATGCCGCTCCCTCAACCGGACACCGGCCCCTCACTGGCTTTCCAGTGCCAGCAAAGGATTTCAGATCAAGCATCCGGGAAGAGAGTGCCTCTATCCACATCTCTATCACCTTATTTTTAGTTGTTATGTAAGTTCTTCGCTACGTCATGGATGTGGGGGGTTCTTGCATCTAATTCCAGTGTGACAGCCCAGCAATTCAAACAAGCTGTTCCTCTGGTGAAGAAGATAAAAGGATTTGTAATTTCTCATAATAAAAGAGGCCTATTGGGACAACCCTCCGAGAATCTCTCTCATCTAGGCCTGCTCTCAGACAGCCGCTCCACTTTCTTCCCATCCTCTGCTTCTCCTTATCCCCAGGAAACCTGAGTACTGAAAACCTTTCTCCCTCATAACCCCCTGCTCCCAAAGCGAGTCTTTGGCTGGAAGCAGCCAGTGATTTCTTACCCTCACGTTAAGAGGCAGATTTACCAAATTGTTGTTGGCCCTGGCTTCTCCCATCACAAACTCTTGATTGACAACAGCTGCCCGGGGCTGGTCCGTGCTGCCCGTGCCCTGTGGGGCTGCGCTGGAGCCCAAGGCAGAGCTGCCGCCCCGCAGCCGCCCCAAGCACCCTGGGAATTCATGGCAGGAAAAACCTGCCTTTGCCTCATGCCGTAAATGCCGTAACATTTGCTTTGATTGCCTTTTCTTGGTTTTTTTTTGTTGTTGTTATTGCTAGCCATCTTTTTGTCAGGGTGATTCACTCCCTGGGGTTTGGCAGCAGCTGGAGCGTGCCCAGGGTAACCATGGTGGCAGAGTCCCTCGCGGGTTACCTAAATCCCCGCGGCACCACCCGGCACTTCTCACGTGCCCTTTCGGAAGGCAGGGATCTTCCACTGCGGGGGCTGCGCTGGAGAAGCAAAACCCGGTGGGTGCAACGTGGGGAACCCACCACGCCAGCCCTTTAACACTAGTGGGATAAACACGCAGCAACCCTGCACTGACCCAGAGATGGCCCCACTGGCCCTGGAGCTGGCACCCGGCCCCGGCCCCGGCGCAATCCCCTCCCTTTGCAAAATCAGGGTCTTTCCCCGGGGTGACGGCACATCAGCACACACGCGGCACCGGCCACCTCCAGCCCCGGGTGGAGCGAAGTTGCTGTGGCAACACCAACTTATGTAATCCACCCCGCTTGGCTGCAGGTGTGGGGAGGAAATTGTGCTATTTTCAAAGTTTCATTAGGTTCTTTCTTAATTACCAGCGTGGCGTGACGCCAGCTCTCCCAGCCGGGTCACGCGCCGCAGCGCGGGGACCGAGCACCTTGCCGGGGCAGTGACGGGCGAAGGCAGCAGCGGCACGGGGCGGCCGGGGACAGGCAACGGCTCCTTTGGGTTTCCAGCGACGTGGGAACATGCTTGCACGTCCCTGGGCAGCCCACGGGTGCGGTGGCTGCCTGGGGAGGGAGGGATGGAGGGAGGTGGCTGCAGGGTGGCATAGCTGCCCAGGGAGGGGGAAATGATGCTGCATGGGGTCAACAGGTGCTGCAGCATCCTCAGTGCTGCAGGAAAGCCTCCTGTGACACAGGAGAGAGGAAAAAAATAAAGGTGGCTTATAATCCCTCATGCCTTTGACCGTGATGTGTCACCAGCCGATACAGAGAGGAGGAACCAGAGGCACAGCCGCCCCGCTCGTGCCGACCTCCCGCATCTCTGCCAAGAGCTGTGACTCAGGTGCCGGGGCTCGGGCGGCGGCGGGTGAGCTGCCACCGGGAACGGCTCCGGGCGGTCGCTGCTTGCTCCTCCGCACCTCGAAAGGAGACGGGTGGTGTCAGAGTAAGAGAAACCAAGTAGGGAACGAGGTGGCTTTGCAGGCTGTTGGAGCAGGTCGAAGAAGCCGCCTCCACCTCTAACTCGGCTCCTTGTCCAACGTGGTCCCGTGGCGGGGACGGAGGCAGAGGCTGCTCCGCTCCCTGCACAACCACAGCTCAGGCTGACAGCAGCCAGTGCCCTTCGTTCTCTTTTCCTCCTTTTTGATATATACTGAAAGGAAAGAATAAAACCAACCACTCTTCAGCCACCTCAGCGAACAGCATGGCCGAGGGCAGGCACGTACCTGCGAGTGTCAACTTGTTAATGAGATTACCAGGAAATTTCCGTACTTTTTGTCCCAGGCAGATGGCTTCCCCATCAGAGTCCTAACGCACTGCTGCTGCGCAGTCAGCTGTGAACCCTCTCCATGCTGCACTAGGAGTTATTTATTCCTGAAATAATTTAAATGTGATTTTTCTGACATCTGGGGGGGGGTCACTGAGGAATCAGCCCAACAGGTTTGAGCAAAACCAAGCCAAACGCAAGCTCAAGACGAGCTTTTCCCCGTCCACCACGCTCAGCTCGGACTTCTGCCCCCATGGCTTGCTGCCAAGCGGGTGGGGGCCCCCTCCTCAATGCCAGGCTGTCCCCCCGCTTTTTTTTAAGCACCTCACTAACCTCTGTGGGACCCAGGGCAACAAAGTCCACACCAATACCAGGATCCTGGAGCCGCCCACCCAAACACAGCTTTGCTTTCCCCTTTGCAGTGCGGCTGTTGCTCACCGGGACGCCAGCAAGAGCAGGTGCGGTGCCTCGCCGGTACCCGTCGCCATTCGTACTGGTAAGCACTGGGCCCTCCACCGCCATGGGCTCCACGTCTCTCGAGTGTGCAACATCAGGTGTGCAAAGTCGAGTGTGAAACTTCAAATGTGCCGCTTCCAGCGTGTTGCTCCCTGCGCTACCTCGAGGCACACACGAGTTTACACCTTCTGTTTCGTAGGGTCAGGACTTAAAAGTTTTGTCACAAAACTGGAGATTCCCTGCCTGTGCCAGTAGCTCTCAGCCAGTTAAATCCCCCCCGAGCACAAACAGCAGATCCAGTAAAGCCATTTATTGAGGATTAGCAAAGGATGAACAATTCAAGCTCTTACTTTACTGGGTGGGAGCTGCAGCACCAAAATCCAGCGCAGAGTCTGAAACAGCAGCGCCAGCGATTTCCAGCTCCCGCCTCGCGCTTTGCCGAGCAGGACTCGCTGCGGTTCACAAAGCAGGTCCGAATTATTTCACAAAGGAGGAAACTGAGGGATGGTGGAGTAACTGCCCTCCCGCCCCCACCATCCCGAGCAGGTTTTCCCTAATCCCATTGGAAGCAGCATCTGAGCAAGACTCCCAGTGGCGCAAGTTGCCATTTCCAGGTATTTGTATACCGGGACTGTTTTGCTCACTGGTGGGACACGGCAGCTCTTTATGTGTGCTGCTCGCTGCATCGGAGCACGTGGCCCTGCTTACAGTGGGGGATGCCGCTGGGCTGAGCCAAGCCGGGCGTCGGAAAGCGGCTCTGCCACCACCCGCCTTTCTGTGAGACGCGGGGAGCCTGGGCTGCGCGCTGTGGCCGGGTCTCATCGCCGCGGTCACTAATGGCAATAAAATAAGTGGTGGCCCCGGGGAGGGAGCGTGGGCTGGGGGGAGGTGCTGGCGGAGCGCTCGGCTGGCGCCGCTGCAGGGACGGAACCCCGGACCCCCACGCCCCCGCTCCCGCACCCTCCAAGGGAGCGGGAGGCAAAAGGCAGCGCTTTGTCGGTAGGTCTCTGGGACATACTTCCTGCCTGGGTCAAAGCCGGAGCCTGCCTGCGTAGTTTAAATAAAGCTGGCAAAGTGGCAGCGTGCCCAGAGCACGGCCCTGGCGGCCCCCAGCTCCCACCTCCTGGCTGGGGGGACACGGGGAGCTGCTCGCATGTCCCCTGCAGACCCCCGTGCCCTTCCCGGCTCGGGTGCTGATGGCTGCGGGCAGGGCACGGGCAGACGCAGCCTGCTCCGGCAGGGGTGGCACCGGCCAGGCTGCGCAGGAGAGCAGCAGAGCCGGCGTGGAGGAGCCTTGGCTCTCCCGGGAGGCTCCCGGGGAGAGCAAGCGCAGGGAGGAGCCCAAATGACGGAGGAAACAGGGAGTGGGTGGGAGAACAAAGCGCTGCGGATGCCGAGAGCAGCGATGAGGCCTGGGAAGATGGAGGGAGCAGAGGCACCAAGTGGGACGGGGGAGGCAGCTGCTGCTGGAGAAGGGGAAGAGGCAGCGGGAGGGGAGCGGGGCTGGCACTGGCTGTGGGAGAGTCGGATGGGTCCCCGGCTGTGCTGCCTTACTTGGGGACAGGGGGAGGCTTGGAAGGGAGAAATCTTGGCTTCAAAGCAACCAGCAAACCCAACCTCTGCTAAGCCACGCTGGGGTGGGAGTGGGCAGGGGTGCACATGCTGTGTGCTCCGGAGGAGCCCCGCCAGACGCTGGGGTCAGTGGTTCCTCCTCGCTCCAAGGCTGCTGGGCAGCCCAGAGCCCCTCTCGCTCCTCATCTGCCCCAGCTCCTGCTTTCACGAGTGAGTAATGCTGAATTACAGCTCGCTAAGGAGATCTCTGGGGATACTTCTGAATAACAGGAATAGTTTATGTGCTTTGCATAACTGGCATGATGGGATTTTGCATCACGTTGCTGAACTCAGGGCACTGCTTCCAGCCGATGCCTTGCACAGGGGCACCGGCTGCTGTAGGGACCTTTGGGTGCTGCCTCTGCTCCTGCCCAGCCCCCACCTGCCTGAGAAGGACCAGTGGGTTGCAGAGGGCTGGCTCACAGCAAGGGGGCTGAAGGGACAGGATCAAGCCCTGCTGCCACCACCTGCCCTCTCCCTGCCCAGTGTCAACTCTTCCTTTCCGTCCAGCCAACGCTGCTCTGGGATGCTACAAGACCCCAGGCCCACAGCACCCTTGGTCACATTTGCTTGTTCCATGGCCACGTCTGGCAGGCTGTTGCAGTCCTAACCAACTCCCAGGCTGCAGCACGAATGCCGCTTCTCAGGGCTGAAGCACACGACACTGAATTCCCACCACTCCTCTTCCAGTCCCAAGGCATCTCCAGCTTTTTTGCACTGATGGGCTCATGCAGGTGCTTTGTCTCCTCCTTATTCAAAGGCGCAGGCACAGCCCTGGGATTGGTCTCCACTCGATTCCTCCTCTTGCTAATTAATCGTGCACTGTCAGGCTGTGACTCGCTCCAGCCCCAGGTGAAAGCCGGCATCAGCCCTCGCAGCCCTGCTGCCGGCCGGGAGCCCGTGCCGAGAGCAGCCGGTACCACGGCCAGGCCGGCCGGATGATGGCCGAGGGCTGGGGACCATCAGTCACCTCACAGCGGTGGCCCTGCAGAGACACCCAATGCATGTCCACAGCCTCCCTTATGACTTGAGGAGCCACACTCCACTGCAGGGCAGGGAAATCAGCCCATGTTTGGGGGAAGTAGCAGAAGTGGGTGACCCGGGGGCAACCACCATTTCCCAGTGCTCCTTCCACCCATCTGGCAGAGGTCTGGCTTCCCCCAGAAGGTGAAATTCTGGCTCTCCTACGTCACAGCACTCACTGCTGAAGCATTTCAGCCACTGCCAAGCACCACCGTACACCGACAACTCCCGTCTAGCACTAAGATCCAGCAAAGGTCACATTCCCGAACTCAGCCGCGCAGCTCTCTAACAAATCTGCTTTGTTCCCATCACTGCTCTAATTAGGAAATTGTGCTGATTTTTTTTTTCCCACAGTTGAACTATCAAAACTCAGGCTTGTTCTCTGCCAAAGCCTCTTCCATCGCTCCGCTGGTGACTCAGCGTGACACCAGGCCACTTAAAATATGTGAACAGGGAAAAGGAAGGAGCCAGCGGCTGATTCCCTGTGGTTCCGAGCGTGCAGCTGAGGGGGGGTGTTGGCGTTGCAAGGCTTTGAGTGCAAAACAGAACACCACCAGTGCTACCTCCGAGTGCGGGCAGCACCGTAGATCCTCAGGCTCAGTCCCCTCTGTGCAGGGCAGGGCAAGCTCGGCGTGTGGAGTGATGAAGAGGAGGAGAAGGAAGATGGAAGCCTTGCCCTGCAAGGCTCTCCAAAGCAGTGCCTGGTGCTGACTGGTTTGCCAAGGAGGGTGAAGGACAAAGGGCAGAGCGAGGGTGTTCCTGGCGAGAGCTGCTGCCGGGGGGAGGACAGAGCGGGGCTGCAGGGGCAGCTCTGACCCAGGGCTCCCACTCGCAGCTGCAGACCCCGGGGGACTGTGCTCCCCACGCGCAGTGCCCCAGCCACGGCTCTGGGCTTCCCCATGCCGAAAAGTGACTGGACCCAGACGAAAGGCCTGCAAATCAGCTGCCGCTGGGATTCTCATGTGGTTTTTATTCCATGGGTGTTTCAGGAAACATTTGAGACAGAGGGGCGTGCAGCCATGGCGGGCTGTGCAGCCGTGTCGGGGTGTGCAGCCGTGTCGGGGTGTGCAGCCGTGTCGGGGTGTGCAGCCATGGCGGGGTGCAGCCATGGTGGGGTGTGCAGCCGTGGCGGGGTGCAGCCATGGTGGGGTGTGCAGCCATGTCGGGGTGAAGCCATGGCGGGGTGTGCAGCCGTGGCGGTGTGCAGCCGTGGCGGGGTGTGCAGCCGTGTCAGGGTGTGCAGCCGTGGCGGGGTGTGCAGCCGTGGCGGGGTGCAGCCGTGGCGGGCTGTGCAGCCGTGTCGGTGTGTGCAGCCGTGTCAGGGTGTGCAGCCGTGTCGGGGTGCAGCCGTGTCGGTGTGTGCAGCCGTGTCGGTGTGCAGCCGTGTCAGGGGGTGCAGCCGTGGCGGGGTGCAGCCGTGTCGGGGTGTGCAGCCGTGTCGGGGTGCAGCCGTGTCAGGGTGTGCAGCCGTGTCAGGGTGTGCAGCCGTGTCGGGGTGTGCAGCCGTGTCAGGGTGTGCAGCCGTGGCAGGGTGCAGCCATGGCGGGGTGTGCAGCCGTGTCGGGGTGTGCAGCCGTGGCGGGGTGTGCAGCCGTGTCAGGGTGTGCAGCCATGTCAGGGTGTGCAGCCGTGGCGGGGTGCAGCCGTGTCAGGGTGTGCAGCCGCATCGGGGTGCAGCCGTGTCAGGGTGTGCAGCCGTGTCAGGGTGTGCAGCCGTGGCGGGGTGCAGCCATGTCAGGGTGTGCAGCCGTGGCGGGGTGCAGCCGTGTCAGGGTGTGCAGCCGCATCGGGGTGCAGCCGTGTCAGGGTGTGCAGCTGTGTCAGGGTGTGCAGCCGTGTCAGGGTGTGCAGCCGTGTTGGTGTGCAGCCGTGTTGGTGTGCAGCCGTGTCAGGGGGTGCAGCCGTGGCGGGGTGCAGCCGTGTCGCCCCGGTGCGTGCAGCCCCTCTGCCTCCCCAGGCAGCGCCGCCATCCAGCTGTGTTGGCATAGAAACTGCCACGGCTCTACCACGGCGTCGCTGCGTTACACAATTCAATTAAACACTGAGTGAAAGGGCTGCTGCCATTTAATGAAGGGGGGGGAGAAGCTCCCAGGCTGCCGGGGTGGCGAGGAGGCCTTTGCCCCAAACCAACTTCTAGACAACTTCCAGAGCATCGCGGGGGTGGGCTGCAGAGCAAGAAGACAAAGCCCCAGCAAGCGAACAAACGGCGCTGATGTTCAGCGGCTCCGCTGCCTCCTGGACAACATTGAATAAGAGTCTATTTAAAGGCAATGCCGCTTGCATAACGCTGGCAGTAATTCCCTCTCCCCCACAGCCTCATGCATCGCTCCCAGGGACGCTGGCAGGAGGAGGGTCTGCGCAGGCAGCGGTCCCCGGCCGGGCAGAGCCCACGGGACAAGGGCAGCTGCAGGCAGCGTCCCCCAGGGACAGGCACCGTCTCTGCGAGGGGAGTGGGGAACAGGCAGCGCTGTCTCCCAGCGGAGCCTCTCCCTTCCCCCAGCCGCTGCCTCCTGCGCGGGGCGATGATCCTACATTGCCACACAAGTCACGTTAAATGCCACGGTGGCTGGATCCGGCACCGAGTGGCGCATTGGAAATAGCACAGAGGCTCCGGCAGCTGCTCCGGGAGGAGTGACAAATCACCTGCTCCCGGACATGCTAAGGGACTGAAATTCCCTGTCACCTTCACACGTGCTGCGTCCGTAATGGGCAGGTTGGCCGGCCGTGGCATCTGTCCGGTGGCCTGAACCTCTCCGGTGCCTCTGGCAAAGAGCCAGGGCCGTGCCAGGGCTGGGGGCACCGCGGAGGGCTCTGGGCGCTGCGTGGGGGCGGCAGAGGAAGCGGCGTGAGGTTGCTTGTATTCTCCAGGGTTTAATTAGCAACAAGCAATGTTGCCTCAATGACTTTCTTCGAGGGAGGACACTCCTCTATTTAACTAAACATCTGGCCAACTAAAACACAGCTGGAAGAACTCCATGCTCAGCTCGCACGGCAGGGTGCCGGCTCCCACCCCATTGCCACAGCTGAGCGGGTACGAGGGACTGTTAATTAAACACTGTTAAACACGGCACAGCTGCTTTCCCAGGGACACGGGAACCCCCGGCACCTCCTCTGGCAGGGCCAGGATGGGGGGCTGAGCTGCCGCCAAGGGTCTGGTTGGCCCAGGCAGCAGAGACCCAGGGGCAGCCCAGTGCTCCCATCACCAGAAGAGATGTAAATCTAAAATACTGGGGAACCAGCTGGTGACGAAACACCAGCCGGTGCCTCAGAGACATCCCTGGTGAGGGCCCCTTGCCCCGCACCCATGGTGCCCCTTGAGGACTGAGCGTGAAGGCGGTGCTGCACTGCGGCACCGCTCCTGCAAATGGTGCCCTCAAGACCTGTGCGTTTGAAACTGGTGATGGTCACACCCCGGGCAGTCTACGCTGGCTGCTTGGGGCAGTTGGACAACCCCACCGAGCTGAAAGCACAAAATGCTGCTGAAGGAGGGGAAATCAGACCCCAGCCCAGCCACGGGCCACTGCTGTGACCTGGACAGGGCCACACGCTCCCTCAGAGTCCGGCATCCAGGTGCAGACTGGTTATTGCTGTTCGTCAACAATTCCAAATAATTATTGAAAAAAACCCCGGTTCAGCTTCACCGCAGACCCTGGGGATGGAGGGCTGCCTTTCCAAACATCCCCTCCATCCTGGGATCCAGCCCACTACTCCTGCCTGCCAGCAGAGCCCTCTGCCCCTGGAAGCTGTTTCTCTGGGCAGCCCCAAGGGCACCTGCCCGACCCCTGCCCCGCTGGCAGGCACAGTGCTGCAGCACAGGTAGGGGCTGCTCTACCTTTGCAGCAACAACATAACACATAGGCTCTCTTAAATATCCCCCGGCTCCTCTGTACTTGCCTCGCAGGCCGTGCCAGGGCTGTCAGGGCACTGCCGCTGCCGGTTACAGACAAGCCTTCCTGGGGCATCCAGGCAAGCAGGATTGTTTTTCTATTACACACAGAGCCTGTTCTGAAGTTTCCTGCCCACATCTCTCCCAGGAGCAGGGAGTAAGAAGGGGAGGGAGGAGGAAGGCAACTCTTGCTCATCCAAAACATTTACTGTGAAAACACGAAGCTGGAAGAGGAATTGGTGAAACTATTAGAAATAGTTTATTGTTACAGCACACCACAGAGGTCACACACCACTCCTGGCTCTTCCTCTCAAGGAGACACAGTACAATCTGTTTGGTGCAGGGACTAGAAGAGGAAGCTGTTGGCAATCTGCTCCAAACTTTCCTGTTAGTTCAGTAAATGGCCTCTTCACTGTATTAACAAATGCAAGGAGCTGCATTAACCCCTTCAGCACTAACCCACTCCCTCTCCGGGCCAGCTTCCACCCAAGGAAAGCACGGAGCGAGAGCGCAGACAGCACCGGGCGCTCAGCTCCCCGCCAGCAGTCACCGGGACCTGGCACAGCCTCGCCACAGCTTCCCCTGGGGGTGGTTGGCTCGTGTCCCTCTCGCTGCCAGGATGCTCATGACAGAGAAAACTGGAGCATACGGACTGCGGTGCTCTCTGCCTCCTCGGCCGTGGCGATGTGTGCCAACCCTATTTAACAGGGTTCACGCAAAGTGCTAGCAGCAAAAGCTGTGCTCCCAGGAAAGGTCCCCTCAAGACCTTATTGGGAGAGTCCAGCATTCACTCCTACGAATTACAAAGTAAATAGGGTAAAATTAAACAAGTCCACACCAGGCTAGCAACGGGCTGAAGGAGCCTTGAAGAAAAAAAGCGTTCCACAAGGATGCTACAGACACCACCGTGCTGATGAAGACGAGGCTCTCTCTGGTGGAGCAAGCCTGCATTGCAAGGCAGCCAGGATGGCAACTCGGAGCGGAGCAACACCCTTGCCTAGAGAAAGAAATCACAGGAGCACAGAATAGGATACAGCCCCATCCCGTTTTTAGCTCCAGCCATGAAAGCTGGGTGAAGCGTTTGGCTGTTCCACACACTGGCCGGGGTGCCCGGCGCTTTTGGCACAGGCACAAGGATCAGTTTAAACCCGCTCTGCCGATTTCAGAGGACAGGTCTTCGTTTGCTGAAGTTGCGCTGCTTAGCAAACACGGGCCCAAGGTTTGTGGGACCCCGGCTTTGTCGTGAAACATTAATTAAGAGAGAGTGCAGTGGAACTGAAAACAAGGCAGCTCCAAAGTGCCTTGAGGGGTCAGCCCCAGGTCCTGCTCCTCGTGGGAGGACGAGGATGCCCCGGCCTGGCTTTGGAACATAACAAACAGAGATGACTCGGAAAGCACGACTCAAAGACAGCTGCTGCTGGCCCATCACCACGTGGAGAGCAGCACAGTCTCTGGGATTACTTATTATTGTCTAGCACCAGATCACATAACCCCAAAGGCAGTCACTAAAAGTCTCCAAGGACCTTCTGGTCCTTCTACTGCTGTCACAGAAACAGGGATTAAGGGTTGTGGTTTCAAGAACGTAATAAATAAAGATCTGCAGTGTCCTGAAGAGCATCTGCAAGCTGGCAAGTAAGCTTGCTTCCAAGAACGGCTAAATCTGCCCGCCACCTGGCTGGCCAGGCAGCTTTCCAAACACTTCATCGTCCCTGCCGACCCGGGCGCCCCGCTACACCACGCTACGCACCAGACCGTCCTCCACAGTGCGGGCTCAGAAAGAACTGGTCTCACCTCTACCTACTTACTGAGCAGAGCCTTTGGAGCGTTGATTTAAGAAGCTTCATGCCTCGTATCTGGTACAGAACAAGCCTCATGTTTACCCCAGCCCGACCTTTCCTGTCTCCGACCCTAAGAGGAAATATCAAACACAAGCTGACAACTGGAAGCAGAATCAATCTCAGCCCATCTGAATGTTGCAAAGGTGAACTCTGATGACGGTGCAGAGCCAGCAAGGGATGAGTCCTGGCTCATAACACAGGCAGAAGACTCCTTGCTGTAATTTTAAGCGGGTCATCAGATTTCTGTCTCCCCAGGTCTCACTTAGAACTGTGGGTTACCAGAGGCAGGCAGGCAGAGCGGGATCTGAACGGGAATCGTTACTGACCGCCTCTGACTCACGCCCAGCCGGAGGCCAGCTCTTCACCTCGCACGGAGATTGGGCTTTTCCCCCAATCAGCGCCGCTGCCAGCAAACGCAAAGCCAAGCAATCACTCTGAACTTTGCTCAAACGAAGCACCCTTGCGCGTAAGCTCGATTTTACACAAGGCTGACAGAACCATTTTCAACCCGCAGCACAAAGCGTGGCTGCCTGCGGAAGCTCAGGCTGCCTGCACGCTGCCCGCGCCCCTTCGGAGCCTCACACACGCCGGCCAGTCTGATTTACACGAGGGCAAGAGACACCGGCAGCCCTTCCACAAACAGAATCAGAAGAGGAAAAGCAAAGGGACTGAGAGGAGTGCAAACACCAGCGTGGTCTGGAGGGCTCGTTCTCGCCCAGCCCGATGCCCAGGACAGCCGTTTCAAACACACGATCGCTCCGAGGGTGGGACTTCCTGGGGATTCAGTCAGAGCAAAGGCAGAGTTACCACTGAAATCAAGCCTGAAGAAAGCATTTGGTTTTGGAAGTTTTAGAGTTGTTGTTGTTTAATCCCGAGACAGCGTAGCTGAGTGAGTTTAGAATTTAAGTTACAAAAAAAAGAAAGCACTAGAAAATAATCTTGATACAAGAGCAATAATCAGCTGAGGTTCCCCACCCTGCACAGGGAATCCTGCTCCACAATCCGCCCAGCACAGCTGGGATGCTGCCAAGGCATTGCCTGCTCCCAGCACACGCTGGGATGGCAAACTGTCCTGGGTGAATGTTATGTGGGGGAATCCCCAGAAGTGGGAGTTAAGATGCTGCCACCAGTTCTGGTTTTGGTCTGTTCTTGACAGGTGACACTTCTGTGGAAGAAAAAAAAAAAAAAAAGAAACTTGTTACAGAAACAGAGAACACAAATGATCTCCAGTTATCTCCAGCAGAAGAACTAGGACTCATAATCCACTCCTCCGTAGAGCGGCAAACGCTTGCACAGCACCTGAACTAATGCAAGTTTGTAATAAATAATTCCCTATATCTAGTATGCCCCTCTTTTTCACAGCTCTTGACAAATTAAACCAGTTTCAGAACGTACGCCACACAACCTCAGGAAGCCACCGGCCCAGTGACACAGATCTAGGGCAGTGAGCGACTTGTCGGGAGGGCAGTGGGCAGACAAGCTTTTCCCCTCACCCCTTTGATCTGACAACACGAGTCTAAACGATGCTCAGTCGGCTGCATACAGCAACGGGGGCTTGTGCTTGTTCGGCTATCCTGCTGCCAACGTACAGAGGTGACATCTGATCCATATTTACTAGTAAACAAGCACCAAAATGAAACCAGCCCCATCTGTCACATCCCAGATTTCCCCTGGGCAGACTCCACGCGCAGGAAATGGCTTCTTACAGCTCCTGGTTTCCACAAGCAGCAACGTCCGGCTTCTGCAACCAGCGGTTTGGTGTCCTGCTGTCCCAGGAGAGAGACCCTTTACCAGTTCGCCTTCTGGCAGCCAGCTGAGGCCAGCTCTACCTCCCTGTTTGTCCCCAGGGACAGGCTCCACCTTCAGCACGGACAGACGTCGGGTAACGCTCTGGGAAGACTCCTTCCTCACAGGAACAGGCCAACAGTGCCCATTTGATCACTCTGCTTCACGAGCTCTCTCCCACTTCCCTCTTCGCACCCAGTGCACAAACCCTGCTGCTGACGTTCTGGATCACTCAGGAGCAAACATGCGTGAAGCATCCGTTGTGCGGAGCTCTCGCCCCCACAGCCCCTGAACTGGGGGACTCCAGCGATCCTCATCCAGCTGGTTCAGAATTACCATTGTTACCTGAAGCAGGGTCACAAAAACTACGAGTAGTCATGAACCTCAGTGAAATCCAGTTTTGCGCAGCATGAATGCCAATATCTGTGGTCACAAGAAGTTGCTCCTGTGTAGCACGCTGTGGTGACATGCAGGGGACCGGTTTGAGCGTCGCGTGAGAAAGCCTTGCCTGGGTCAAGCAGAGAGCCAAGGAAGGAGTTCCTCGTGGAGCTTCACAATGGAACATACGCTGGGGGTTTCAAGGCAGTCTCACAGCAGGTACGAAGTGTGGCTTGAGAACAGCAGACGTAACAAAAAGGAACTCTTCAAGAGGGATGACTAGATGCCGACTGAACATTGAGGCTAGAGCCAGGGGTCCTCTTACGGTAAAGGGTCAGCTGGATTTGTCAGAGCCATGTGGGGGAGGCTTGCATAGCCCAGAACAACTGGGCTTTAAACCAGAAGGTTTATATTCGCTCACATTTGCTAGGACAATACTTAAAACAGGAGAGGGTCTCAGACTATTGCACGGAACCGAAGTATGAGAAGCCAAAGCTGCAGAGCGTATAAAGGAAGCGTACCTGGGATCTTTTCTGGGAGTGGCTCAGAAGGAACTTCCGGGAGCTCAATCTGTTCCTGCGAGAACATAAAAGACGACACGTGACACACACGCCACGTACCAGGTGTGGTCCCAGGCTCTTGCACCATGGTTTTGTGCAAAGACGGTCTGGGAACAGAGTAATAATGTAAGAGATTTCCCACACAAACTGACATCTGCCCCCTGAACTGCAGGAAGGGTTACGGGCTTCAGTACTGCCCAGTAAATGAGAACAAGGGGTTTTT
This sequence comes from Phalacrocorax carbo, assembly GCF_963921805.1. Taxonomy (NCBI): domain Eukaryota; kingdom Metazoa; phylum Chordata; class Aves; order Suliformes; family Phalacrocoracidae; genus Phalacrocorax; species Phalacrocorax carbo. The sequence goes on from NC_087528.1 coordinate 8,723,544, forward strand.
CTTCATTATTAAATGAGACTTAATAGGACTGTGTATTAGCCATGAGCCTTCTCAAATCACTGCTAGTTGCACAGCCTCTCCACCTCAGTCTCCACTGGCTGGACATGTCCTACAGCGGAGCCAAGCCAAGCTCAGTGTTTGGAAGCACCACAGCCACCACGGAGATGGGTGGGGACGATAACATACACCCACTGCTGCTATCTGAGCACGGTCCAGGACTTTCAAGATCTTCATCTAGTGAAGATATTCATAAAGAACAGATATCAGCTAACTGTAACAGACAGCAAGTAAAGTACAACCCTTAAAAGCATTCAATTTTTAAATGATGAGCTTGATCTTTGATGACCCAGGGATTGGGAACAAAGGGGTATGATTGAGATCTCTGGCAGAATAAGCAATTGAGTGTGAAGGAAAATATACTTTCTCCCCTATCGCAAACAGCTTTCTGGAAGCATGGATTAAAAGGGATTACAATCAGGTTAATCCTACCTGAGTAATAGCGTTTAGTTCTTCTAGAATGGCATCTTCATCTTCCTCAGTCAAGCTGCCAGCCAGTATCTCATCTATTTGCTATGAAACAGAGGAAAAGACATATTCCAGTCAACAACAGCGTAGCAGAAGCAGCTCTATGGCTTGTACGATGGTGCATGCAGACAGGAGAGCAATATAAACATAGGGTGAAGGGGCACTCGGAAAACTAGCAAAGCTAACTCTTCTGCAGGCAACCGAGATTGAATTCCCAATCCGACTGCCTCTAAAATAGGGCTGGGAACATAGTGCACATCAAAGAAACTCTATACAACAGGCTGCCTCTGCTCACAACCACTCACACACACAGTACGTACCCTCTGGTACTCCACAGCATCTTGGGTCTCACCTATTATTCTTTCTACTTCTTCTATTGACATAACCTGAACAAAAGAGCCGAAAATCCATGCATGAGCAAGGTCTGCAGGGAGACAGCTACAAACGCCCAGGACTCAGCCTAGTCCAAGGCACAAGTGTGTTCAGCTGACCCGGCCACACATACCTGGTGCATTTTGTTTAGACATTCGTTGCCTATTTTCAGACCCTCGATGACCTTCATTTCAATCTGGGTGAATTCAATATCCTGGACCTGAAACAGGAAGCAGAGAGGGAAGCATCACAGGCTGTCACATTCCCACCATTAGCCAGACAGATTGCCAAGATCCCCACAGAGCTGCAGGAAGAAATCAGTCAAGAGCCCCTTCTCCAGTGAGCAGTGGCTTAAATTATACCAGGAGCAAGAAACATGTACACTAAAAGCCTTAACAGAGGCAGCTGCAGTCTAAGCTGAGGCCATAGTTTCCATGGCCACCCCAGAACAAACACATTCATTTCTAAAACCAAGGCACCGAGGCAGGCCTGAGGAAGCTTCTGGTGCAGCTGTCCACACTGTGACTAAAGTTTTACTAATTTACAAAACACGTATTTAATAGATAACCTGCCCTACAGACTCAAAACACACTCACCACTTGGTTCTTCAGGGAAGAGTCACGGCCCACGTTTGATGTCAGACATCTGCCCTTCGGGAGGAGGACTAACCCCCATCAGGGCTTGACAATTAAAATAAAATTCCACACAACCAAAAGGAGCACCCACCCCAGAAAAAAGCCTTACACCCAAGGCACGCAGTGGGCCGCTCGCAGCGTGTGGCCGCTGGCTCTCGCTTACCATCCGCTCCAGGTTGCTGATTTGGTTTTCTGTTTTATCTAGAAGTTGTTCTTGGTAACGCTTCTTCTTTAACAAGAGCATGGCTTTTCTGAAGGAAAACAGAAGGAGGAAAACTCAGCACAAATGAAAGCAAATAAGCCTAAAAGGATCACATCAAAGCCGTACTTGTTTTGTACTTTTTCCTAAAGAGGAAAAAAAAAATCCCTGTGCAAATTAAATGACAACTCTGAATTGTTCCTGTAAAAAACAAGGATGAGCAAATTAATAATAAATTTGCTGTCTGGTAACTGAAAATTTAGGGGTTTTTTTGTGGATTAGGGTTTCGCTGGCCAGGTGCGCCGTAGCAATGCAAGATGACCTCCCCATGCAAAAGGCTTATGTTACGCGCTCAAAACAAGAGGTAAGAGACGGCTGCTGACGCGACACCCACACGTGCCACCGACACCCTGCGGCAAAGCAGGGGAGCCGCCGTTTGAAGGCCTGTTTTAACGCCAGCCGCAGAACAGGCAGCCTCCCTCACTTGTAAGTACAGAACTTTACATTTCCTTTCTGAAAGAACAACCTGCAGATACCTCTGCAGCTCACCAATACCTACGATTCGGGAACTCTTCCTCTCCAGGAAAACGGCCCCTTGCTTTGCCCTGCCGCTCCCTGCCCCTGCCAGGCCTTCGCACCCCGGCGAGGAGGCGACGGCCCCTCACTCACTCTTTTTTGCCCTCCCTCAGCAGCTGCCTGGCCAGCGCTCGCTCCTTCTCCAGGTTCAGATTTATCCGCTTCTGGTACTGCTTCAGCTTGTCCCGCTGCTGCTTCAGTTGCTAAAATGATTGCCAGACGGACAGACGGTCAGAGAGAGAGACAGACAGGCAGGCAGACCCCGTCACAAACCGGGCCCGTACAACCCGCCGCCCCCCGCCCCGCCCCGTGTCACCGGGGGCACAAGCACCGGGGCTGCAGCAGCGGCCGCCCTTAGAGCGGCCGCCCCGGGGGGACCGGGGAGAACCGGAGAGGGCCCGAGAAGGGGGGGTAGCGGGGGCCGGGACTCAACCGGAGCGGGGGTGGGAATCGTGGGGGGGAACCGGGGCCGGGGAGAGGGGACCCGTGCCCGGAGGGGGGAAGGCAGGGCTGCGGCCCGCCCCAGCTGGGCCCGGGCCCCCCGCGGCGGGGCTCCCCCAGGCCGCCGTGCCGGTCGGGCCCCGCCGCCCCGCTCACCAGCACGGCCCGGTCCTGCTCGGTGACGCGGCTCCGCCGCTTCCTCCCGAAGAGGTTCCCCATCGCCCCTCACGGCCGCCGATCCCGACCCGGCCGGCGCGGCCGCCCCGCCCCGCCCCGGCCCGGCCCCGCCCCCCGACGGCGGCCGCGCAGGGCCCGGCCCGGCAGAAGGCGAAGGCGAACGAGAGCGCGGCGCAGCGGCGGGGAACAGCCGCCAGGGGGCGCTAAGGGGGCGCGCGGGAACGGGAGGGGCGGGGCGGAGCGGGAGGCGGGGGGTCGGGGATGGGGGGGCTTAGGAGATGAGGGTGTAGGGCATTGGGGGGCTGTAGGGGATGGGTCGTATAGGGGATGGGGACGTCGGGGACAGGGGTTGTAGGGGATGGGGGTTACAGGGGATTGGGGGTTATAAGGGATGGTGGGTATAGGGGATGGGGAGCTGTAGGGGATGGGGGGTATAGGGGAGGAGGGTGTAGGGGATGGGAAGCTGTAGGGGATGGGGGTGTAGGGGATGGGGGCTATAGGTGATGGGGGGTATAGGGGATGAGGGTGCAGGGGCTGGGAAGCTATAGGGGATGGGGGTGTAGGGGATGGGGGCTATAGGTGATGAGGGTTAGGGGATGGGGGGTATAGGGGAGGAGGGTGTAGGGGCTAGGGGGCTGTAAGGACTGGGAGCTATAAGTAAAGGGGGCTACAGCACATCTGGGCTATAGGAGATGGAGAGATATAGGGGATGGGGTGCTGTGGGAGGTTGGGTGCTATAGGGCAGAGGATGGGGCACTGGGGCCACTGGGAGAGATGGGATGGGGCAGGGGCAGCTTCAGGGCTGTGGGATGGTGAAGAATGGAGACCCCCATCCTCACCTGCCCCTGCAGGGGCCTGGGCCTGTGTCCCCTCACCCCCCAGCCCCACTCAGGAGGGGCTGCCTGAGGGTTTGGGGTCCCTGGGGTCTCTGGGGGTCCCTGGGTGGGAGAAGTGAACGTGGCCCCACCACAAGCAGCCTGATGGTGGGGAGAGGGGATGCAGCAGGGGGCCAGGACGGGCTGTGGTGGCAGCTGTGGCCGTGACCTCGGCTTTATTGGGCCCACGGGACCGGAGGCTGCGCGGGGTGCACCAAGCCTTTCGGTAACTCCCGCCGGAGGGGTGCGAATCCTGCCCCGCACTGCTCCCCTGCCCAGAGCCATTCCCGCTCTCCCTTCCCGCCTTGTCCCACAGCTCAACCACAACCCGCTCCCAGGGCTTGGCCGGGGGGAAGAGCCAGCGCGGCCGCTGTGCCCCACAGCCACGCTGCCTCTGCTGAGCCCCAGCGCGGATGTTTTTGGATGCGCCGTGCCTGCAATACGGCGCTCCCTGAAGTGATCAAAGCTCGCTTAAACAATTTGGGTCTGCGAGGTGAGGCGCCAGAAAATACCTCTTTTTCCCCGCTGCAGTTCTGCTCTGGATGACCCAGCAGCTCATTCTGCGCCGCCCCGCATCCCTAATTACAGTTTTGCCCCCAGAGAAGGGGATTAGAGACCAGCCCTCGCTTCCATGCTGCTGCCACGAACAAAACGCTGCCCTGCAGAGCGGCAGCTGGGTTGAGGTGAAAAATAACAGCCATAAAAGCACATGGAAGGTGGTTCCCCCACCGTGTTGGGCCGATGCGCCCCCAGCCCCACCACGCTTTCACGGATGACGCTGGAACGGGAACGTGTGGGGATTCGGTGTCTGAGCCAGGGGGCGGCAGGCCGGGAGGAGCGCGGGTCACCGCGCTGGTGGAAGGGACACCCTGGGAAGGGGACAGGGAAGGGATAGTGCTGCGCAGGCCCTCGGGCCGAGGACAACACCGACCATTTCAGTTTATTGCTCAGAGTGAGCCGGCTCTCCAGAGCTGGACTTGAGGCTCAGACCCACACACACATTCCTGCAGAGCTGAAAAGCAGAAACACTCTGTTTCTGCTCAACCTCAGAAGCGGTGACCTGGGCTTGTACAAGTGTCTTTCGCCCAGGATCCCCACGTGTGCTGGTCTCTTCTCTGCAGGGAAACGGCCCACAAGCAGGCAGCCTGTCACCTAAAATTTAACTTGGTTCCCTCTTGGGCCATAGCTGTCCCCACTTCTGCCCCAGGAAATGATCTTCAGACTGGGAAGTGTTTCTGCATTTATTTTTTATTAACCATTTATTTGTTTGTAATTGTTTTACTCTCACATTACAATTGTGTGGTTTTTTTATATTTTTTTTAATTATTTTTGTAAAATAAATAGAGATTAAGTGAACTTTTAGGTAGGATGCTCTCCAGATCCTTGGTTAAACTTCATGATTGAACCTCTGCATCGGACCTGTGAAAATACAGCCCACACGCACACGCTCAGATGAAAGCTAAACAGGCCGAGTTAGTTAAAAACCCACCTCCTGGCCGCAGGGGCTGGCTGGCACCGGGGAGCGCCGGCAAGGAGCAGAAGCTTCCCACCAGGCACCTTCGCATTTTGCCAGGTATTTCTTGTTCCTTTAATGAATACACTGATATAAGTTAAAAATCTATTGTTTTTTAAGCTGTGTATGTTAATCGGTTACGTGTAGATCCCAAACTGCGGCTCCACACTTGCCAGCCCCTTGTTGGCCCCCGGTGTGGGCAGGGCGGAGGAGACGCGTACCGCTGGGACCGATGCCGGAGCAGCACGGGCGCCGCTCAGCGGGTCGGGAAGAGGCACAGCTCTGTTAGACCATAATTAACTTTTGGTAACTCAAAAGTGGACTTTTAGGTAGTTTTTCTTAAGTTTAAAGCCTTTGATTCATCATCCTGCGGCCCTTGGCCTCCCTGCTACAGGGGGGACAGCGATGGTGCTCAGCGTAAGGACACAGCACCCAGCCTTCGGCGTCTGCTCCACCCCCACGGTTCAAGGACCCCACCGAAGCCAGTATCCAGACGTGCGTACGGTATTTTGCATTTGGCTTCCCTGCAGCAAGCCAGCAGGCCAACCCCACGGCCCCTGCGTGGCCCAGCTGCCTCAGCACATATAGGAAACAAGATTATCTGGTGTGCAAGGAGCAGCGACAGGTCAGACACATGCTGCAGGCACCATGGCAGAGGTGAAGCCACCATCCGCACAGGGAGGGAACGTTTCTCACCCCTCCCCTCATTAGCATTTCCTTCACTGTCAGCCTCGTGCTGGCAGAGTTTGCTGGGAGCCTGCAGATCCCAGATACCGGCTGAAAGAAAAACTGGGGACCCAGCAGGTCAACCTTTGTCGCTGTGGTGACTTTTGCACAGTGCAAGTTCTGTTCTTGGCCAGCTAAATCACACCTCAGCAATGACCACTTGAAAGAAACCTGCCCTTTGGCTTTGCTTACCCGTTCCCCACACCCATCTCCAGACCCACCTTGGAGTTCAAGGGACAGAAACATTCATTATTCAGACATGAAAAGTGCGGAAGATGGAGCAGGCTTTCCCTTAGGTAGCTGGGACAAAGCTGTTTTGCTCAAAGCAGGATGACCTGCTGTCCTCCTCCTCCTTTAGTGATTCTCTTGTGCTCAGACCACGTGTGGTTACATGCGCAGTTCTGCAGGGACAGACAGACAAGCCACAGCCACGTCCACACAATGTGTGCAGCTGCATACGCACAGCATCAAGTGTGCAAATTCTCCTGACCATCACCTTGCTGAACTGTTATCATACTGGAGCGAGACAAAAGCCCGTGGCTTGGACATGGAGCCTCCCTCGCTGTCTGGACAGAGCTCCCAGGCTATCAAATGTGTTTGTGGAGTTCACTGTGGGCAGAAGGACAGTGACTGCAGAAGTAACAGTGACTGAGACACCCCAGACCTCCCCACCAGCACCGTGTGCTTGGGTGGAAAGTGGTTACATGAGCAACTTGCTCCAGACTTGTTGGGATGTTAGAGATGTCTGTTCTCTTTCCTTCCTCTTCCTGTATGTGCAACCTTACAGTACGGTGGCATCCTGCCCTGCTCCTGTCATCTCCTCAAGCCCCTTTCCTCAGGATCCCTGCCTCCCCTTGCCACCAAGTCGCCTTCTGTCTCTGCTTCCACCGGAGAGGACAAGGTTCATGCAGAGGAGACACTTTCCTGCCTCCCTCGCCCACGCTCAGGCAGTGCAGGAGCACGTACACTGTTCTGCAGGTGGACAGCTCGGGTCTCGCTGCCCTGTCAGGGGAATTACTGTTTGGCACAGGGTAGGCAGCAGCTGGAGGGGTCCCGTGGTCTGGTCGAACGCACAGAGCTGTAGGTGAGTCCTGACTTCAGTCCTTAAAGCAACCTACGCTCCAGCAAAACAAAGAAACAAAGACTAAAACAAAAAGCCCTTTTCAGGGGTATTGCCTCATCCAGTCCTTCCAAGCTCAGGAGCCGTGTTTCTAACCGAGAAGCCAACCACTGGAAACAAAAATAAAATGTTCCTTTTCTGTAGCTTTTAGAGCATATAGCTGGAAAAAAAAAAAAAAACAACCAAAAAAACAACCAAAAAAAGGGATTGTCTTTCTTCCCCTTGTCAAAATCATCAGTAGCTAAGTCAGAAGAAAAGTGTTCAAGTTACAGGTTGCAGCAGCAGCCAACACTAAACATTCAAGTCGATAATTTCACTATGTACATTATGGGTGAGACACGGCCCTGCCCGCTGGGACTCCCTTCTCCAGTGCCGCTGCCACGAGCCGTTATCTGATCCGCTTCTCCACTGAGTACACCGAGATGTAGTAGTCATTGCTTCCGACTGCCAGATGAGGCTGTGGAAAGAGCAAATTGGGGATAAACGTAGACATGTCATGCAGTAATGAGAGGCACATCACAGGCGAAATGGTAACGGTCGACATTTTCAGCAGTAACGCCCAGATGCTCGAAAGCTCTTAAGTGCATCTGCCAACGCAGCTCTGACGACATTTCTGCCAGCACCTACCTCGTCCCAGCGAGTTATATGCCCATTTCAGCCACAGGGAAAAATTATGGTGACTATTAGTTGCCAAACACTAACATAATTTTTCTAAATGACTGCAAATCTGCTAGTTAGGAACAGTTGCCTGGACTGAATATTAGCATTCCCTCCACTGAGAGGCCCAGGAACAATCCCAGCCGCGGAGACCCGGGCTGGACCGGGCTTTGCTTTTTTAAAGAGCAAAACATTTCAAATGATTAGCCGCTTCTTTCTCTGTCCCCCAAACTGCAGGACAGTAAAATCACTCTTTAGCTTTGTGCAAAGCGGCTTTTCAAAACTGAGGAGGAGATGAGTTTTCCCTTAACCTTGCTATCTTCAGGATGCAAAATGCATATAACCTAGGCAGGCAAACTGCCCTCCCTCGCCCTGCCCAGCTAATACCAAATCGCAGGACAGCACAGCTCTTCCCTCCCCTCCACCAGGCCCTTTATCGTTCCCACTGCTCCTTCCCTTTACATATTAAATATTTGTGTTCTAATCTGCAGGTTTCTAAAATAACTCTCTGCCTAAACGCCTTCTTTAACCTCCTCCTGTTTTTCCTATCCATTCACGTTGTTTTCTTAGGCTTTTCGTCTCCCTCATTTATTCCCATCTCCGGGTGAGCAGAAGTCCCTAATGCAGATGGGCACCTGCCTCCTAATTAAGTAGCAACCAGATTCGCTCTCTAATGACTACTGCAGAGCCACCTCAGCTGTGACATATTCTGAAATATCCTTTTTACTCTGATTCATTCTCGACTTTATCAGCTTATGCCTTTAATTTTTGCACTTCTCTCATTTTTCTGACATGCAGTTTTTCTACTGCACAGCATCAGGTCTTCCTAAAGCCTTACTCAAGGTGGTGTAAAAGCAGCCCCAGCGACACAGGGGCAAGCCGACTGTCTGCAAGAGCAGGGGCATGGAACAAATAAGCACATAAAATTTTGCGTACTGGAAGTGAGAGACCGCGCTTCTCCAGTCAGCTCCAGGCAAATTCACCTTGGACAACTTCTGTGGCAAGAACTACAGAGCTAAGCCAGGCTGCAGCCCCAGAGTGATGGAAAGAAATGGGAGCAGTATATCAAGTTGATCTGCAAGTAAGAAGGGCTCAGCCATTGGAGTCCTGTTCTAGTCTTAGGTGCACATCATAAACCAGCAGCACCAGCGGCACTGCCACTGTGGTCGCCTGGAACAGCCCGGAGGACAAGTACTGAAGGACCTGGGCTGAGGGTCAGGCTCAAAGCATCCTCAGAAGACCAGGCTGGGACAGCATCTCTCTGTGCTAGAGAAGTCTTGGCGTCTTTCCCTCCTCCAACATGGACACTAAGAAATGCAAATTCCAAAATCCAAACCCAGAGAATACAGACCCAGTGAGGATGGAAAGCCAGGCAGCTGATGGCTCCAACTCTTTGTCCCATAAAACCGTCATAGTATTTGATATTGTTGATCAGCTCCCCGTTTCCATTGTAGATTGCAGTGAACTGATTCATTGAGCCACTGGAAGGGAATCAAGAGAACATGGTGCCACTGAGAATGCTGTGGTAACAACAATATTGCCCCCTTTTCAGCTGTGTCAACCCGAGCTGTTAGCAGACTAGTGTGCACTAAGTTCTTGTAAGTGGGGAGTCTGACTTCAACTGTCCCATGGCAACCTCAGGGCAGAGGTATTTACAGAAAGGCCAGAGCCACAGTTACCTGTTACACTGCAGGACTGAGACAGAAAAACATGAAGAGCTGATGTATGCACTCACTGAGAGCAGATCCCCCAACAACCTCCAGGATACGTGGCTGTAGAGCAGTTGCTGGTCCCCACTCAGAGCCCAAAAATACATATGCTGACTTTGAATGGGGATCTGCCATAGGAGTGTTAGACCATAAACCATCACTTTAAGTCACCGGTGCAGAGGTTTGTCTAATGCACGCAAAGGATAAAATTCCTTAGCTGCAAACATGGGAAAGAAGCAGCGCTGTTTGTGGTGAGGTTAAAACTAACAACAAAACCAACAAAAAACCACGAATGATGTCTGCAGAGACAAACTGTCCGCTCCAAAAATGCAGGAGATGAAACTAAAACTTACCATGCGAAGAGGTTGGCTTGTGGGTGAATGTCAAGGGCTGTCAGCCCTTTGACTATCTGAAGGACCTTCATGGACTCTGGCATCCGGGGATCAAAGAACCGCACGTCTCCGTTTACACTGCCAACACATGAGTTTCACAACGTCAGGCCCGAACCAGATCCTAAAGCCCAGGAGATTGAGCCATATGTCTGTCTGTAAGCTGACCACCTTGATCAGAAAATTAGGAGAGAAGACACGCACCCTTGCCTTCTCCATCAGTATGGCTGAATTCCCACTGACGTCGCTTACGTTTGGTAGGCGTTAAGCGCTGTGCAAACAGCTCTGCCTCTGCCCTCAGGAGCGATCCATTATTACTGGCATTGCTTACAGCTCATTGCTGAGTATAAGTGCCTTTACTGTTATGTCATACTCAATATACCAAGCAGCACGTCAGACCTGAATTCCTTCTCCTTTTCACTGTAGGAAATTGTATTAGAAAACTCTAACCAGATGGGATCTGCTGGTACCATCCATTATGCCAAATGTCTGGACACAGATGCACAAGTCCTTGCTGTCCAAAGTACTCTGTGGACCAGGCGTAACAAACCCTGCTAACGCTCAGGCGATGTGTCAGTCCTATTAATGACTTTATCAGGGAAGAGAGGGCGGGGAAAGCAATAGTGGCAGTAGCAAGATACTGCGCTTTGCAGATCAAGCACCATTCAAACACAAATTATTTCTTTTTCTTAAGTGATGCCTCTGAAATACATCATAATAATCACATCTGTTAGATGTGAAGAGGGTGCATCTTTTCCTACAGCCCCGGAACCAAGGACTGAAGACTTTGCTATGGTACATCTGCTCTTCTGAGCTCCTTGTAGGAAACTGGTCAACTGATGTACAGAAAGACAAACAGAAAAGCCTCTTATGGAAACTAAATTCAAAATCAACTCATCCAATCTTATTGTGCTGGCAGCAGAAGTAAGGTTTTTGGCACCACAACTTTTGCAGTTTTATTTTTTTTCCAAGTCACTGATGGCCATACAACTATGAATCACCCTATAGAGTTAAGAACAACAAAAGCATGAAGCAGCATATTGCCTTTGGTTTCTTTACCTCTGGAATATCTAATACTGATCAAAAGGCTGTTATACAGAATTACTTATGCCATCGTAAGAAGCTGCAACTCCAGCTGTCATATAATTACATTCAAGACAAATTAAATCTCAGGTTGATTTAGATCCTAAAGACTAGATGGAAATATTGTTTGAGAGAGATCAAATACACAGTAAATTCATTTAACGCTTTGAACCTTAATAAGACTTGAAAATTGTTCTGACCATTGGAAAACCATGCAAGAGCTTTAAAATGGAAGTGAAGTTCTGTGATGAGGGACTGCACAGGAAAACACACCCCAGTTGCACAACAAGTTGACAACAGCTAAGGTACTAAACCAGGATATTCAGAAGGTGTTTAAGGACCTTTTCTAGCAACGCTGTCAGGCTGATAAAAGCAGACCTGCTGGTTAATTAGAAGCACTGTGGCGGCACCAGCACATAAACCGAAGCAGCTGAACACAATACCACGTGGTGAACCAGCGCTGGGCAATGGAGAGCCGCAGGATCTGGCTCAGAGTCACCAGTCCTGTGTTACAAACTCCTGCCTCTGGTCCACAGAAAGGTTTCTCTGAGATTCGGAGAACTGTTCTACAAGCAATACAATGCCTTCAGGTTTTTCAGGAAACAACTAGACGAAGACCTTGCTACTTCCTAACATTTGTTTGTCTTTGATCTTGCCGATTGAAGAACAGAGTGAATTGGGAGAAACTGAGAGCAAGGTGGCTTGCCTCAACAAACCAAATTCCTTTGGTATGAGGCCAGACCTGTCTTTTGAAGTACAACATCTTCTCATACCTCTGCAATCCCAAGAGAAAGCACCACATGCTGAGAAGGGCACTGAGGAGAGGGGAAAAAACAAGCTTGCTGGCCCCGCGTACAGGCCTGACCCCTGGGATTGTTGAAAGAGATTACAGAAAGGCAGATTAAGAACTCTAATATGTGGGCTTGACAAATCTGGCAGCTGCATCACGTAATCCCCTTTCTGAAAGTCTTAATACATTTTTGCTGGCCCATCCCCCACCTCAGGAATGTTCTGAATCCCATAAAATTATGTTTTGTTTTCATTTTGTAATCAAGAAAAAGAGCCTCTTTGTGTGCAAACAGTGGCTTTATAACAATAAATTATATTCTGCTGTTCTTTAATGGCCAAATAAGTATATGCTGCTCTCTCCACAGTATTTACCAGGCAGCAGAAATGGATTTATGTGTAGAAAATTGCTAGACAGCAAAGTAATCCTGGCACAGCAATATGCCCAACAGATGCAACATCAACCTTCCTTCTCCTGTTCCCTCTCAAATGACCCCATGGAGATGTTGGCAATAAAGAACAACAACCATAAGATATCCTATATCTAGCTTAGGTTTCTGGTTCACTCAATTCCTCCCTCACATGCCTTGTGATAGTGATTTCAGCAAAGACGCCTTCTTGTTTACTCTCTCAGCTCACTAACAGGCTTCCAAGGAAAGCTTCACATTTCTTTTTGCCTTCTCTCCACCAAGTCTGGAGCAGGAGTTAAATTACTGAACCAAGTATCAAACCAAAGAGCTTTACCCTCTTAGCTCTTGAAATACCAGAGGCAGATTTTTAAATAGGAAAGCAAACTCCATTTAAGAGAAAACAGCTCAAACAGTAAAATCTCTTTTACCTGACACTCATGATGTTGCCTTCAGGATGTTTCTGCAAGTATGCTTTCACCACCCAGGCTGTGTGCTCTCGGTAGGTCATGACACGGCTGAGGAACAAGTAGAGAAACGTTTTGAAGGGACGGAGGAGGAAATGTGAGGATCCCACCAAACCCAGGAAGGATGGGTAGTTACCATTCACTCAGAGCCATCCTCCTGTCAAACACGCGGATGGAGCCGTCACCTAACCCTGCCACAATTAATGAACGATGAGAATCACACGAGAGACTGGTCACACAGCTGTCAGCTCCGGTGGGGATATCCTAGGGAGAAAGCGCACAAAAGCTACGCTGAGACCATGATGTGTTTTCAAGTTGAGAGCCCCAAAGAGAAGGCACCAGAGTCAAGGTGCTAAACCAGATGGACCCTGTGTCCTCCTCCTCTTCCTTTCCCCATTCCATAAATCAAACCAAAACTAAACCAGAGCTTCCACCTGTCACTTGGAACACTGTGACACTGTGTCGGCGTGAAGTTTTCCTTCAGGCTCCTTGGACACAACCAGGAACGACAGGGCGGTGACCCTGGGGACAACGGTCACTGCCACTGCTGTGTTTTGGAGCCACAAGTCCCATTGATCGACCCAAAGAGCCAGGCCCAGAGGAGGAATTCCAGCAAAACCAGCTTTTGCACATCATTCAGCTTTATAAAACCAAATGTAGGTAAGGTCTATTTTGGGAAGGAGGAGTTAAAATTATTCTTTACTAAGATCATCTAATTAGTTAAAATAAATGGCCAGAGGAGTTATTTCTCCATAAATCATCTTTGTTGTGTACAAGTTGTAAATGCCGTTACAATGGCAGAAGGGACTGTGTATATTTGGAGGAGAAGAGTCATATAAGACAAATATACCTGTAGAAGGCAAAAAGTTGTAACGTCACACATAAAAATTTTAACGCCACATATAAAACCAAACATACAGTACACCATAGGTAATACCGCCCATGCAAAAAAAGGTACAAAGCTGCAAGGTATTAGCCCTTCTTGTGCATCAAATCAACACCCACGTAAGGTCTAAGAAGTTATTTAAATGCCTCTTGTAAAAGAAGATTTTTTTTTTAATTTTTGGTCTGTGCCTGAGAGAAAGATATTGGGTGCCTGGAAACTATAAAATGATTTTAACAGAAGGTAGATCCTTTTCCCCAGAATGGCTCCAGTTATCATTAATGAAGCCCATTTTGTCCAGTTTATTTTCATTTTTTATTTTACTTTTTAAACACTCAGCTCTCTTCCTCCTTTCATCATTAGGATCATCACTCTGCAGAGCCCCGGTGGTTGCTGCAGATGGGCCAAGCTAAGCAGACTAAGCGTGACCCTCCTCTTCGCCACGGGCAGCGCAGGCAGCCAGGCCGGGCGGCCGCGGGCAGCAGGCGGTGGTGAGGCGGCTCTGGTGCTCTTCAGCAGCGTCAGAGCAGGCGCGTAAGCCTTAGACAAGACAATGAGCTGCCTGACTACAATACAGCACCGGAGAATCACTGATGCAAGATCAAGCGAGCCAGTGCTGTGCCACCTTATCAATCCCTGCTTTAGGACGTGTGACAAGCAGATTCAGGTTATCTCATTAGAAGCCAGACACTGTGTGTATTAAAAAAAATGACATGGAAAAAGAAGACTGGAGTTTGTGAGGACGGCTGTACTGGGAACACATCATGCACTCTAACGCTGCTACTTTCCCCCTTTTTACTTGCTGTAAGCAAAAGAATTGCTTCGAATAATGTCTATGCCTATTATGAGGAAAACCATTTGCAATTAAAACAGGTGAAAAAACCCCTAAGCAGCACTGGAAAAGTAGGGTAACAACCAGGAGGCACGCTAGAACTGCATTAGCTAATTTCACACTTCAATCCTATTTTTGCTTCTGTGCATATTCACCTTTCCTAGCTGCTATTCACAGCCTCAGCCGAGAGAAGCAGCTGCTGGCTAGAGGCACCAACCTTCAGGGCTGTTCTCAGCAGCTCTTCTAACTGCCTAAACCCAGATCCTGCCTTTGAAGCAGGAACAATCAGCAGAAGTGAAAATGAAGCACTTGTTTTTTCAGCCACATCCCAAGTGCTTCCAGAGGTATGCTTTTTGTAGTTCAAAGAGTGGGAAGGCACCTTTATTAGCTTGGATTACATAGCTTCGCTGCTCTTTGTGCTGAATTTCACATTTCCAGTGTTACTGAGTCAGGAAGTTTCAATCACTTGAATTTCAACACAACCAATCTTTGCAATTAAAAAAGAAACATCATGTTTTTAGATACTTTCAGTGCAATCATTAATCATCATAATTTAAAAGATTTTCACCTCCTGAATTTTGCCATTTCCTAATTTGCATAGAAAAAATAGTATACAAAAGTAATTAAGATTAACATAGGCTTAATTATCCTGCACTGCAGGGTCAAAGTGTTGTGATTAATGTTCATCTAAAGGTAATTAATTTCTGGAAGCTTTGAAAACTAGTCTTCCATTTTTTCTCCAGCATGGTGACTCCATTCTCACAGACCAGCTGCTTCTCCTTATAATTTCTGAGAAACTTTCATTTGATTATGACTGACATCAACGCTTGCGGCATCTCTTCCCGATTACACTGTACAGAAAGTTATGCACAACTGAAATACTGCTTTTGTGCTGCCTTGTTTCAGAGGTGAGGTGTGAACACCCCGGGGTGCCCCAGTGTGCGGGTCTGCAGAGCCTCCTGGGGAGACGGGGATGCGAGGGAGCTGCCAGCAGGCTCACAGGCATCCTCACCCTTTGATACCAGGGCCAGACAACAGGGAGCAAACTTCTGACCTGAGTCAGACTGGCCAAAGCCAGCAACAGTTCCACTGGCTGCATGTCACCAGTGCACGGTTAGGAAATGCTCGTCTTTCTGTCCTGCTGAGCACTTGGGTCCCGACTTGGGAGCAGACTGAGAAGGTATGTGAGTACTCTCTGTGTGGATGCAGCTTTCCTGAAAACAGACCTGTGGCTGGCAGGTACGAGAGCAGCGCTGCTCTGTAATTGCCTCTGTGTGCTTCCCAGGGAAGCAGAGATAGCAGCAGTAAACCCAAATCCTCCATCATCAACCCACTAAATTTCCTCAAGAATTTTTACACTATTTCAGTTATATTCTAATAGGAAACCCTGTCTGCATCCTGGTGCCTGCCTCTGGATTCGACAGCCTCACCTTCCCCAGGCACTACTGCACACCGCCAGAACACCACCAGCAGCTTCCAGGAAGACCTGACACACTTACTAAGTAGGTGTGTGTTTTTCTTTATCTGGTAACATGACTCTGAAGCTGGGAAGCAGAAGCTCCACAGAACCTCTCCGCTCTTCCCAGATGAGTCTCGGATGCTTTGGCTGCCCGCAGGGTAACTCACTGCACTGGGATGTGTTCTGGGAGGGAAATGGTGAACAGGACAAACACACAGATGTTACCTGTACTTTCATTTCCCGATCTGTGTCCCAGATCCGGATTATCCTCACATCTCCCGATGTCATCAGGAGCCCAGTTTCTTGTTCCCAGTCGACTACCATTCCTGCTCCTAAGATAAAACACAGGCAGGGCAATGCAAATTACTCTCCACATCAGCACACGTAGAGCTGTGCTAATTAGAACACCGGCTTTCATGACCTCATGCTACAGAAACTATCATTATTAGAGGAAATTTAAAATTACATACACACACATCCATAGGTTCCCCAAATGGGGTCAAATCAGCTGGTCCTGGTTTGAGTCCAAAACATGTCTTTGACCCCTGGTCCAGGTTAAGTGTTTAGAAAAGCTGAGGTGCAGATGGCCCCTACAGGCAGGTGGGTACAGCCCTCCAGGGGCTTTGCGAAGCTACTGGGGACTTCCAAGGGAGTCTTAAACCATCCACCACTTCATGACAACATCAGATTAAATGGTGATTGAAGTAGACTAAACTGGTGACATCTCAGGTTAGGCAGGACAGGGCTCTGAGCAACCTGATCTAGTTGAAGATGTCCCTGCTCACTGCAGGGGGGTTGGACTAGAGACCTCTAAAGGTCCCTTCTGACCCAAACCATCTAATTCTAAGATTCCACAATCTCACGCAGCAAGACCTGAGAGCCTTTGGATTACCATGATGCCTCACTGTAATAGAAATATGTGGCTATAGGAAGATGTTTCTAAACAAGGAATAGCAAAGCCATTGCGGCAAGATGTTGAATTAAACAGCTTGGTAGGAGTAAAAACCAATTTGCTATACAGACAGATAAGGAGGGGAACATTCTGCAATTACACAAGTTCAAATACATTTATGAGGGCTTTTGCTCCTCACTGTTGAGGGCATAAACTGAATGCTAGGTGAAGTTTAGAAAAATGTCCCATCCATGCTGTAAGAGAATTATAAGGGATTTTCTATCCACAAAACACCTCACAAGGGCACCTGCTTACACACAGGCTGGTGAACTGGGTGAACTCATGACCTTTGCCAGCATGGCAATTCCCAGAGAAGAGTAAGTGTATGTTCCTTCCTTTCCTAGCTGGGGGAATAAGATGTCCAAAAGCCATTGGGCAAGCTGGCTCTCCTAAGCACAGAGCACACAAACATCAGAACAAACCAGATACTGGGACTTGGGAAACAGCTGGCAATGAAACCCCTGATCCAGCAGGGGAAATCTCTGAGGAACAATCGTACATTTAATTAATAGGGACTTCTTTGTACCTGTGTGCCACCTCCACAGTACGGAAATGTTCTGCTTAAAGCAGAGCGCCGTACACCAACTATCTTTTGCTTTTTATGCTGCAAAGACTGACCAACCCCAAATCTACAGGTTTTCCAGGGAGACTCTAATTCATACATTGAAAACACAAACAAAAAACCCCAGGAGCGCTACACGAGGAAACCAGGCAAGAACTCCAGTTTTTGTGTTTGTTTTCATCTCCTCGGGCAGGGCTCTCCCTTCGGCAGAGCCAGAAGCAGCATCCTTGCCTTGCAGAAGCAGCAGTTCATCCTCTTGTCCATGCCAAACCGAGACTCTGGTGCTGAGAAGTGTTTTATAACCACATGCAACCTGGAGTCAGAAAGCACTCCGCAATGCATCAGGACTGCAGGCTCCTGCTCCGAGCTGTGCGCAGCCGCCTCCAGCAGGATTCCTGTATTTCCACTCTGCAACTTCCTTGTCCAGAAGGTACAAATGTGAATTTGTCTCAATTTATTGCTAGGAATTAGCCCCAGCAGGAAATTTAAACCTACACCAACATGCTCTTTGTCACCAAAGGGTCATAAGTATTTTTTACCAGACAAAACACCTTTACAGGGCACAAAGGAAACAACAGAGTCGTCCTTTAGACACCGAGTTTTCTTCACAGATGATGAAATGACCTTGTTTTGCACAGATTCAGATAAAACATTTTGCCAATCTCCCCTTCCTAAGCATCGCATGCAAGCCGTTTCCTGATCTTGCTGCATGCTGCTGAGAAGATTACTGACGTTTATTGACAGTCCGTCATCTTACTGCAGGAAATTCAGGACTCTCAGCTAAGCTGAAGGCTTGTATCTTTATCTTGCAAGTCAAATTGATTGTTACTTCAGATTGCCTGGCAGCTCGGAGGGCTGCTAGAAATCCGAGGCAAACAAGCAGGCAGTGATTTAGATGATAAACACCACTGAAGTGTTTTCATTTGTCATCTTGTTTATGGCCCATGTGACAAGATAAACCTGGCAGGCCGAGACGGATATCGCCATTACCATCACTGATGGAGTTAAGTAGGCAATGTGCTCTCAGGCAGTTTTAAAGCTCCCAGTTTTCCAGTTACATTCCCCAGTTTGAAGACAATGTTTTTATTCAATCTGATCAGTAGCGAGTCCCCAGCCTGCTGCGGTCCCAGGTGTCTCTTCTGTGGAGACGGTGAATTCAGAGTGATGACTGGTGTTTTTGGTGCTTGTCTTGGTGTATCTGTCAGGAGTTTAAGCACTGAGGACATTCAGCAATGCCATCTAGGCAGCTAGGGGAAGCTTCACTGAGGGAAGAAGCTCCAGAGGGGTTTCACTTTATGTAAAACGGTACAGAGATCTCCCATGAGAGATGACCAGGGAGAAACGACAAGTGTTCAGCCCGAACCAGGAGCTGACAGAGCCCACAGGTGGAAAGAAAGGAGGGAGTTGATATCGGCGTATGGTGCTGCTCGCGCTCTTCCAAGCAGCCAGTGCAGCTCCTGCCTTTCTTAGAAAAATTAAATAGTCCATATAAGTGATAACCTCTGCTCTCTGGAAGAGGGAAGCGCAGCATTTTGATCATCCCATAACAAGGAATCTTCCCTTTCTTTCGTCACCCTTCTTATTCTCTCAAGAAAATATGAAATAGCATTTTTGCTGCTTCTGATGCACAGCGCCTGCGGGTGGGCCAGGCAGCCTCAGAGTACAGGATGCTCATCTTGCACCACACAATGCAGGCATCAGAAACAACAGAGTATTTGCAGAAAAGCCACAGCCGAGGAGAACTCCTGGCACCTTCCCACTGGGAGACGGGGCCAGCTCCATCTGCAGCCCGGAGCGGTGGCAGGTCCTGGCTGCAGAGGTCGCACCTGTGCCTGCCCCTGGGCTCGGGGGTCCGCTCCCGCTGCAGCCCGGGCGATGCCCTGACACAGAAGCAGGCGAAGGAAAGGGGGAAAGAGGACCCCTGGTTGCGACTGGGAATGCTAAACCAGAATTCAAATGTGTCTGAAAGGAAGAAAGGTACATAAATTTACGTCGTTCACAAGCGTGTAACAGGGAAGCCTTCCTCTGGCTGAAATGTTAAATTCGAAGATGACCCTCACAGTATGAAATGAGACATAAATAGCCAAACTATTTCTATGCAAGTACAAATGTTTTCAAGAACAAATGAGACATAAATAGCTGAACTATTTCTATGTAAGAGCAAATGTTTTCATGGTGGAAATGATACAGTATTGGCTCATGTTTATATGTTAAATTCCTAGTATTTTCGGATGAGGAGCAAACGCGAGAATACTAATTATCATTTCCTTTTTAATTAACACAGGTCCTTCTCCAGGATGTTACAACTGAGACTGCAGTTCACCTGCTGCGTTTTGGCTTGCACGTTTGGCACCTAAGATGCTTCTTGGCCTCATTCTGGCAAAAAGGTAATGTACTCTGCAAACCCATGCCATCTCCACTCCTTGCCTGAGCCACGTAGCCAGGTTTTGCATCACCTGCCACCCTATTTCCAAGCTCCCACCTACTTACAGAAACGGAGTAAACAAGGGCAATGCTGTGACACCCATGGAACCATCTGACAAAGGCCAGCAGTGAAACCGTGGTATTCTCAGAAGCCAATGAAGTGCCAAAACAGGCATCCTAGCAATACGCTTCTTTTAATGCACCATTAGTTAAGATTATAATTTTCCCATAAGGAATGCTATTTTCTCAGATAATGAGCAACAAATCTTCCACAGCTCAGGAGAAGAAATTTTTAAAGGTTTGTGATTTTTTTTTTTGCTTTTGGCTTTTTTGTTTGTTTGTTTGGAGGGGTTGGTTTGTTTGTTTTTGAGTCTTCTAACACGAGTACTTGCGATTCTGTATCATGCAAGTTTATATGCGGGGTGACACATAGCAGCAGCCCTTCTTGAAGCTGTAACTTTCTATGGCTGTTCCCTCAGGACTCCCCCCGAGCAACAGATATTTCTCTGGATGGGATAGTCCCTCGTATAAATTTCAATAAATAACACTGGTGTTGAAAGCAGCTGCATTTCAAGTGTCTGCACTTACTTTTAATGTCACTGGAACGTGGCCAACCTGCACTTGGCATTTCAATGAAATCAGGAATACCTACACAGAACACAATATAAAAGCATCTTGGATTCTGACTGATGATTTTTTAATCATGGGCCCTCCTGGTTGAACGATGAGATGCATCACTGTTTTAATTTCCAGGAAGCAGTGGGAGGGTTGTATGACCTCACTCATCATTAATTTCTACAACATCCTTTCAAAAAGTGTCACTCTTCTTATGCCAAGGACTATGCGCAGCAAGGGAGAAGAATAGCTATGATGCTGGGAATCCAATTAAAAGAACGCAAACCCCTGGAGCTGCAATTTCTCCAATTATTTTATTGCTATAAAAAAATCTGACCAGAAATAAGACGCCTCTCCCAAACTTCTTATTCCTAAAGGACAAGATACCAACCCCCAGGGAGATGTAGGAAGACTCACTCTGCTTTTCTCTCTCCCTCTTGTTCTCCAGTATAAGAGGTGTTTGAGACTGATCATTTGATCAGCTCCTTTTGCAGGCTAGAGCTTTCCCTCTGCCAAGGCTCCTCTCTGTCGCAGGCTGCCCCGCGCAGCTCGAGAGCCCTGCAGCTCCCCATGAAACTTCCTTCCCAGCAAGCTGCTAACTTTTATTTCTAAGAACGCTCTGAGGCTGCCTCTCCTCCCTCTCCCATCTGGATTGTTGACTGACTGCCAGAAGAGTCAGCACTATTCAAAGCAGAGCAGAGGCTCCAGAGGGCAAGGTCCTATTTTTCTGCAGAGCAGGTATTTGACATCTTTTACTTTGTTTTGGAAGCCCCAGGAGAGCAGGAAGGAAGGAGGGAACTGGCAAGTATGTGCTTATTTTTTCTTGTTTGGCATCAGTGTAAATTTTCTTGAGTTAAGACAGATTATGGCTGTTTACACATCACCACCACCAACCCCCACGAGGCAGCGATGGATAGAGGTGGGCACAGGTCAGATGTATAGTCTCTTGTTAACAGTGTCTCCTTCTTCTTACCGCACATTCAGTTATGCCGACGGGAGGTAATGCAGCGGCGTACTGAGACGCCCCAAGAGAGCTCTGACGGAGCAGGAGGCGAAGCAGCCTGGGCACAGGGTCACACCACTGCATCTCCAGACTCCTGCCGGCTCAGCTGCCTTCACGATGCCGAATGCGCCGGCTGCAGACTTTGCTCTGTGCTCACACGAACTTTAGGGATTCCCGGGCTGACTTTCACAGTGACCTGATACGACCTGGACCATTAAGCCATTGGTCTTTCTCTAATTTACTGCTGATCTGCAATAAAGCAGTGCCCGGTGATTCCTGCCTAAAACCAGTGCCCAGTGATGAGAGAATGAAGAAACAGTCCCCTATCTACGTTTCGGTAAAAATTCCTCACAGAAGCCTAGGCAATGAGAACAGATTTTCTGTGCTTTAGTGACAAAACTAGGATATTTTATCTAAATATTGGTGATGTATTTTTCTGTCAAGCAAACAGCTAATCTCACACATTTTTAAAACTTCTTCAGTGGCAGAGAAGGAATCCTTTTGCTGCATTTTTTCACTAGGAGAACACCTGGCCAGAAAATACTGGTGAATGCTTTTTATTGATTCACGGTTATTTGTGCGGTTGGGACAGAGTGTGATTGCTTGGCATCAGCAGTATTGATCTAGCAAGGGAGTGGCTGGTAATTCCTTAAACTGTTCAGATGCCCGGTTTACTGAGCAGGGAACTCCCTGCAGCCAAGTCTTGCTAATTTTAGACTTTCCGTTTGCCAGTGGATTTCTGAGTTTTTATCACTCAGCAAATATTAATAATTGATGAATAGTCCAAGATGACTACGTCAATGTTAACATCCATGGACGTGCCTACATACAAAGATGCCCTGACACATGAGCCATCTGTTTCCCCTGAAGACCTCGGCAGCAGAGGAGGGGGGCAGGCTCCAGAGCGATGCAGACACTGCACAGTCCTGCCTTCTACAGATGAAGTCCAGGGAGTTCATTTACCTTCCTTCCACATGAAAGAACAGAATTTGTAAAATTTATTAGGCATATCTTTGCGAAAAGTCCACTATTCTAAGCCTCCTGGGAAAGATTCATCAGCTTCTCCTTTTCACATGATCTTTATATAGCAAAAGTGTATTACAGATAAATCCCAGTAAAATCCATGTTAGCTTAATGGCTGTTCACGTTTGGAACCTGTCATTCAAACCCTTTTGTCCAGGGATGCTTTGAAATCTTCCTGGAAAAGAAAGACTTGTACATCCCACCCGTACCTCCTCTCACTGCAGAAAGCCCAGAGAGTATGACATGAAGATGCCCTTTTCCTAGCGGTTGGCTATGCTTACCAGAGAGCACAGACACCCTTCCTGCACTTCTCATGGCTGTTACGGACACAGACACAAGGCAAAGAATGGGAGAGGTACAAGCAGCAAAGCTTTCCAGGAACCACAAGGACCCAGCAGTCATCCAAACAATGCCAAAAAAACCAACCAACCAACCAGTCAACCAACCCGAAGCCAGACGAGGAGGTCCTTCCCACCCCAGCTGATCATAGGTAACAGGAAAGAAAGCACTCACCTCCCTGTTTACTTCTGTCAAGATAGATTGAAACCCTTCGGGCCAGACCTGTGAGAAGACAGGGATTAAGGGGTTGATGCTAAGGGTAAGTTGGTCAGCCAGAGCAAAAATAAATCTTAAAAAAAGGATTAGAAAAAGCAACTCAAATTAAAGGAAAGAACATAAAAGAGAAGCAGAAGCACCAAGAGCAGCACATGCTTCCATCCAGACAGCAGGCACTAGTTCAATCACAGCATTCCCTGAGAAGCCATCAATGGTGGCGCTTGTCATGTGTGAAGTGAGTATTCTGGCTGGCTGACAACAGCACAGATTTGACATTTCTTCTTGAACAAGGAGACCATCTTTTGCATGATCTGGTCCCTGTTCTGAAGTAAAATGCATCAGGAAGTGACAGACGAAAATCCAAATAACTCAAGCACAGAACACAAGGCTTCTGTCATGGAAGGAGTGGGCTCCCTGCAGCAAGTGCCACTCTACCAGGGATGGGTGCCTCGTACTTCAGGGCATAGCTAACCAGCACACAGAGAATGCAAACAATTTATGGGTGCTCCATTTAAACAACCCTTTAGTTAGCCACAGCCACAGACTAGCTTCTAGCCATTAGGCAATAAGGGAGCACTGCAGCACGGCAGGGAACGGGGAAATGAGAGGCACCTTGGGGCAACCCTGGAAAATCTTGCACAGAGAGCTCCAGGTATTCAGGAAAAGACCAGGCTGAGCCCTTCGGTCCTCCCCTGGCACCCCTTTAGAAGTGATATACTGGTTCTCTGCTGAACTGGAGAAGGGAAAACAATGCAGGCATCTGCGACAACACACAAGGAGCTGGGGAGGGAAGAGCTGAGCAGACGGTGTCTGGTAATTGTGAAGCAGCTGGTTACACTTCTGTATTTTTCCAAATTCCAGAACTGTACTGCTTTAAAGAGCAACGCCATTCCGACCCCGGGATCATGGCTTGTTTCCCTTTGTCACAAAGAAACAATACAAAACACTGCAGTTCCGTCCAGAAGCGCGAGAGTGGCCACTTGTCGTAGGAGGCAGCCCCAGAGCTGCGCGACCCAGCCTGCCCGGCAGTGCAAATTCAGAGCGGCTCCAAGCCGAGCTCTCGTGCAGACACTGGGCGATGGGTCTCTGTGCTGCTCTGCAGGCTCACACTGCTGACGCAACCCACAGCCTTCAAACACCCTTTTCTATAGAAATTGCCAGAATTCCTGAAGTCTCCTGCTGTGAAATCACAGTTTCAGAGCACGTCAGGTTTATGTTCTTCCTACGCTGCTCACTAGAAAACGCTTAGTTTTTCCTACCTCTTTTCAAACACTAGGTTGTTAACAACAGGCGCTTTGCCTTTTTCTCAGCCACCTCCATCTCTCATGCTGGAGATTCCCAGTCACTGCCTGACACTAAAGCACCTGGTACCAATGCTGCTTTAAACACCCTGATTGTGACTGAAAGATTTTCTTAGTGCATCGTGAGTGCAGATCTAAACAAGATCAAAATAAAAAAATCTTACACAGAAAAAAGAGGGTTCCCACACGGTAGTTTGCCATTGTTTAAATTAAGACTCACCTGCCCTGAGTCTCAAGTCACCTACTAAGTGCACTGAACCGGGGCCATACCACAAACAAGTCCTTTTCAGAGTGTAAAAGTTTAAGTTCTGCGCCTCACTCTGGTGTGCTCCCCTCTCTCAGGCAGCCCCTGAGCATGTTATTGTTGACCTCCCATTACTTGGACAACCCAGGGATGCTTTTCAAGCTTCCAAAGGATGTATTTAGGTATTATATTTTCCTCTCTCCTTTTGTAAGCGGAAAAACTGCCTAGGAAAGTCAGTATTCTGGTTGCCGTCAAGAAAAGTCTTAAATTCAGAGATGAGTATGACACAGGGGAAAAGGGTGGGAGAGGAGAGAATGAAATCAATAGCAGGAGCAAACAAACTCCAGTAAAACTCCTGAGCTCTGCAGCTTCCAAGATGCATCTTCAGTTTTATGAGCCAGTGCTGGACCACAACTACGGTCTTGGCAGCAAAAGATTTCTTCAAGAGAGTCTCATTTTTCCAAGGGGACTTGATCCACCTAGCTCTTCTGAAGTTACTACATTTATTTCTCTCTCCACAAAGAAATCTGTCCTTCTTTTCTTCCAAACATAATTCTATTGCTCCAAAGGTGAGAGGCAGAGACAAGATCCAGACCTTCTTAGAACTATGCAGGAAAGAAAAGGGAAAAAAAGTCCTAAAGAGAACAGGCTTAAAAGTTTCAACACTCCTGTTTTGGCATGCGTAACCATTCAGCTCAGCTAAATCACCTCTTGCCTCAGCTGTTGGCCTATTTTGCAACATCAAACACTGATGCTACCAATCCTTTCTGCTGTATTAAAGGCCTGTAGAGAGTAAGGTACAATCACCAAATGCTATGCCTTGGCAAGGTGCACGTAGAAAGTAAGGCAGGAAAATGGAATTAGCCTGAATGAGTGCAGTGAACAGCTGCCAGCGTCCTGCCTGAGCATGATGATGCAGCAAGAAGCCGATGATCAGAGCAGCCTGGGGGAATTCCTAGTTGTTTGGGCGAGTCCGTTACCAGCATCAAGGAAGCAAGATCCTGAATCCAGGGATGGTAAACATTAAACAACTTCAGGAAACCTGGTGTTCACAAGACAGAAATAGAGACTGACCAAATGGCACTACAAAGGGCAACTTGAGATGACTACTGGACACATTCCTCTCCGCCTAAGGAGATCCAGGCCTTCCACCACTTGGTGCATTACCACTGCTTTCCTCCTGCTTTTACTGACATCTCTGCAAAGAGCAGGTTTTGACCACGGCAATTTTCACAGTATGCTGCAAACTTCCAGCAGCTTATAATCAATTTTGTGCACATACCGCAGCAAGGCAGAAAGCCTCAAGTTACCTCAAATACAGTTCCTCTTTCCTAAAACACCAGAGACAAACCATGAGGTGTTAAGGAAAACATAACAGATATGAGCTCAACAAGGCAGCACTAGTAAAATCCAATGAATAGCTAAAAGAGCTGTGCCAGGCTCCTGTGATGAACCACATAAGCTCAGAAATGAGAACTGTCAGATTTTAAGGTCAGGATGAATTACGATGGTCATCTCATCTGACCTCCTGCACAGCGCAAGCCAGTGAGCCTCACACAGCAATTCCTGCATCAATCCCACAAGTGCTGATTGAACCAGCACACATTTAGAAAAACTTGTAGCCTTGATTAAAAATATTTACGTGACAGAGAATCACCATTTGAGCGTTAGTACATTACCGGCTCTCAGAAGGACAAAACGTCCACCTCCTTTAATGTCCTAAAACAGACTTCAGGGTTACTCAAACTGGTCTTTTGGCTTCAGCCTGTGTCTGGCTGGATGCCAGCGCTCCTTTTTACATCTTTTTCTAGCCAACTTTTCTAACATGCAAAGCAGGTCAATGTCTAACTGTGCTGTCCTTCTGCATGTGTCAGATATAGATTGCATATTGTCTTGCTACCACCTGACCCACAATAAACAGTGAACAATAATTGCAAAAATTTGAGCTCAGGGTAAAGGAGGTCACAGGTGCAACATGCAAAGCTATGCAAAGGCTGAGCAGGCCATCAGAAGGAAAGAGGCAATATGTGAACTACTATCCCACCCAAAGGGGGATAATAACCTCCTGCCACACCGAGCACAGAGCAGGGCAGCGCCCAGTTCCACCGTTGTTCTACAGTTCTCTCCTTAGGAACGGTTAAGAGGAACGCTTGGGCAAGACAGCTGCTGTGAAGCTTGCAAAGGACAAGGATTTTGTACCCTTCTGCTCCCCAGCAAGAGGCTGCTCTGGTTGCTCTTCAGTGTGCGTGTGAGGTTGCTGTGTTGGGCTTTTAGTTTTGTTGGTTTGTTTTGTGAGAACTGGAAAAGTAATTCCTCACCAAGGCCTGGCAAAAGGCCATTCCAGAAGGCAGAGACTGTCGAACAAGGATGTTACCGATGACTGAAGTTGAGAAACCCATTTTATTCTCCCCATCCCTATTAAAAACTCTACCATCAAAAATTATTTTTACCCCCCTACCCTCAACAAAACTCAGTGGGAACCCACCTCGTGTCGTTGGCAGCATGTCTGACAGCCCCTGCCAGGCAGTTACCATCTCTGGGTTCTTTTCCAGGTCTGCGAAGTTCTTCCACACTCTGATGGCACCATCATCTTGGGGAGCACAGAAAAAGAGAACATGATGCAACATCACTGCTGATGCAACTCTAATAATTACTTGTGTACAACAAAGTAAGAAAAGAAGCGAACTATAGTCATACAAACTCCAAAACTGAGAGTGTCACTTGAACCTAATCCTTTTATTAGAGTTGTTTTTCCTCTCTAATCTTACATCCATGAAACGTAAAGCATTGTTCTACTGGGAACTGCTCTGGAAAAGCTTTTCTCCTTCCCTTGAATAACACCTGACATTAGATGTCACTCCATTTCTTTGACCCATTCATTTTCTGTAGGATTCGTCTCTGTCCTCCTTGCTATTGGTGCCAAGAGCCACAAAAGTACCCTACTAAATATAAAATACAACCCCACAGAAGAAGCTGAATCAAAGCCCAGCCCATCAGCAGCAAATCTTTCAAGAACATCATGTATTTTTTCAATTTGTTCCCCATCTGTGAAACTTTTGTGCTAAGAATCAATAAATTGGAAGGAGAACATCCTAAAGGCCCTCTCAGCTCCTCTTCCACCTCTCTTAATTATACCCAACCTGTACATTTCAGCATGAAGTTTGAAAAGCTTTTGAAAACACTTAGACTGACAGGTTTAGAATGGTTCCTTGGGAGAGAAGCAGATCTTACTCACAGCTTTACAGACCAATGAATGGGAAAGAGCTCTTCATGCTACCGTACGTGATGCAACAGGGCATTCCAGAGAACTGTTTCCCCTGGGTGCGATATACGGACTACAGAGAAACTCAGAACTGTTCGAGAACTTTAGTGCTTAAAGTAAGTCCTACCTGCTCTAGACTTAAAACAGCACAAGTGAGAGTTTGATTTCTTACACTTTGGTTGCAGAACAATTTCCTTTTCAGCTCTGGACAGAAGCTTTTAACCAACTAAAACCATGTTGCCCGAGGTATTATATGGGAGGAGGTTACCATGAACTTGCAATGATAGGAAAAGACTCAGAATGATGTAATAAATAAAGCTGTGATTATAAATGGTTTCAGCAAGCGTTTGATTTGTTAATCGTGCAAAAACCTTTGCAGCGCCTACTTAAGCAGTTAAGAGATTTCAGTACTGCCAGGAACAACTTTCAGGTTTGATCCTGGAAATGCCTCCTCAGCTGAGACCAGGCAAGCAAGCCACAGTGGAGCGGAAGGGTCAGCTTGGGCCAAATTCATAGAGGGGAGAGCAAGAGGTCCACAACAGCTCACACAGACTTGAATTCTGTGAAGGCCCCCCAGTCCTGCCCTCATATGTGGGAAAATACATTATTTACCTGTGGCAGTCAGCAGCAAGGAGCAGTCCTGTCCATTCAGGTACTCCATTGCTGTGATCCTGGTGTATCGAGGGTTCCCATTGTGGAAATAGTCCAGCTTTTCCCCTTTCTCCCAGTCCCAAAAACTGGGGTAGATAAAAATATCAAGTCAGTTCTTGGTTCTCTGTGCAAGCCATAAAGAGATCTACTCATTACAGCGAAACTCAGAATTATATATATTGGATACCAATTTGTTTTTCTCCTTTGATATTCAGCATAATTTTATTAATAATGTATGTCAACCTTCCATGAAAGAAATAGGATAAAAGCTCAATTCTAAGTAACTATTATAAATCTGTCAGGATTCACTCACAGCCCCCTAACCCAGCACCTCCTGTGGAAAAGGACTCGGTGCAATGCTTACACCTATGGCACTGAACTCCAGGAGGACTCTGCCCCATCTCCCTGCCCTGAAAGAGGGAAGGATGGCCATGGAGGGGAGCAGGGGAAGAGAAAAGGAACAACATATGGCAGCGCTACCCCGCAGTAAACCATATGCACTCTGTGATGTGCGGCTCTGACCCTGTCTGCTCGTGCTGCGCGGCGGCAGGGCAGCGAGCGCTTTAGAGACCCGGGGAAACTCTTACCAGATGCTGTCTTTGTCGGCTACGGCGATGCAGGGCGTGAATGGGTGGAACTTCACCACGGAGGGGACACCCGGGTTCCTGTTGAGGAAGATCTGATCATCCAGCCGGGAAATACCTGTGGGGGGACAGGAGGCAGCCACAGCTCAGTGCCTGGGAACGTCCCGCCTGAGGGACAGGGCTCAGACAGCCCCCAGCTTCCAGTGCCACGTGTCACCACTCTCCTCCTCCTCTGCTCCCCAGTTCTCACCAACAGACCCACCAACACTTTCCTCCTTCAACAGCCTTCTCAGATCCCTGTTGTTTCGCAGTCCTGACTCCTCCATGCTGATGGTCTCACATTTTAAGGTACAAACTAAGCACTGTGGTGACAAATCAGGGGGTCTTTTACTTTGGGAACTGAAGACAATACAGCAAAGCAAGCACAACCGAGCCCAGAAATACCATTTCAAAACAAACAAACAAAAAAAGAAGATGCTTTTTTTCGACATAAAATACAGTAATTCATTTTAGCTTGTGGATTATTTATTTAACCTTCCATTTCAGTTCTTTTAAGTTTTAGGTTAATTTGCAAATGAAAAATATATTTTCCATGGAGACATTAAAATGATGGTTAAAGACCTTTCCCATCTTTTCTTTGGAACAGTTTGCTATTCACAAACAGTTCTGATACCCCAGCACTGCAATTTTTTGGCACAGTAGGAATTCATCACACAAAACCATAAGCCCAGGAGACATTTATTCAGTTCTAGTTTGTTTTAGAATGCATCCATTTAATCTAATTTTCATTAAAAGACTGTAAGTCTATTTTAGTTCTTTTTAATGTTTCACATGTTCATTTTTTTTTAATGAATACTGGCATTTTACTCGCTCAGGTCAAGCAACCAAACACGAACGCTGTTTAGAAAAAGATGTAACTTCTTCATGCAAGCATGAAAAATCCCCTTCTTTGTATTCAAAAAGATCCCCAAAGCCATCTCCTGGGCTCCAGTTTCATTTCTATATTACTCTGGTTTATGATGTTCTGCAGTTTCATGACATTAAGCTACCCATTGTACTGACTCAAGCCCAACAAACCTCCAGACAACAAGGTACACGCAAGAGGCTGAGCCTTGCGCAGTTCTTCATTCAGCAAATCATTATTTCCAACTCCGTGTGCCTCAGTGAGCATCCCAGGAGAGGAAGAGCCCCCAACCCGCACTGCTCTGCTCCCTAGGAATGCTGCTGGGAGGACACCATGAGAAGAGCTCCCATAAATGCCACTCCCCAGCCTCTGCTGTTCAAGGCGCACAGGCAGGAATAATTTAAGTATGCAAATTCCTGACGGCATGTCATTGAGTTCCACTGTATTTGAACAAATTCCTGCACTATAAGAATGCTAGCCCAGACACTGCCTCGCAGAGGCATGTAGAGTCATAAATAAAAGCAATATCAGCTTTCGGGAGAGTACACAATAATGAAACATGAACCTGAGGCACGTTAGAGGGAAATGTGTAAGCATGCATAAAGCCATACACACAAATATTACAAATATAATGGGATATAAGGAGTAAGCAATCATTTGCAGAGCTCAGCAGAGCGGGGGATGTGAGAGACATGGCTGAGATGTCTTCTGAGCATGTGGAGGACACGTCCAGCAGCTCGGCAGGACTGGTTTGCCACGACCGGCCGTCCAAATGGTGTTTGACACACATCAAACACTGCCTGAGCCTTCTTGGCCAGACCGCAGCTCTGAAGTTTATCCTAAAATATTCTGCCTTCTATCCCTTTAAAAACATAACCTACAGTATCCCTCTGAACTTTATAGGACAGAGAGGAAAAGCCCAAATGGTAAATCAATACCATCTGTTAAGGGCCTCTGAATTATCGATTTCACGCCGGCTGCTCTGGCTCTTGCGGAGGAGCCAGCTGCGGTCGGGTACACGGCTGAAGAGCTCAGCTGCTGCCCGTCAGCCGAGGGCTTGGGAGCCAACGCTTGCATTGAAAATGGAATGCCCTGTCAATTCTTAAAAGTAGGGAAGCCTGCTTTCAGGGCAAGCTCTCTCCTCCTTCAAAGAAGTCATTACTCCTAGGCTCCTCCACTCCTGCGCTGGGCTCGACAGGTTAGCCAGCCTGGTGCTACGCTCCAGCTGAGCACTCCGCTTGTGACTGGCTGCGTCATTTTCTAACACAGCGCTGTAGTTAAGTTTTCATAGGGGAAGACAGACTTTTGATATCTCAAGTGGTCACCCCCCTGATCTGGACAAAACCAGCAGCTGAGAATGGAAAGGTGAGCGACTATTAGCGAAACACCCTACACAGCATCGCCTTGCCTGCACACGGGAGAGAGCCCAGGCACATTTCCAATTTGAGGGTCAGCATGGGGTCATTATTAACTGGGATTTTACAGTTCAGTGTCCTGACTAAGCACAGCGCTTGGAGCTTGAGGAAGCTGCCTGCAGGATGGGCAAGAGAGAAATCACTCACCCTTCTGGATGATCTTCTGGGCTTGCTTCCTGACACGAGCATTGCGCAGAAACCGCCACTCTCTCTCCTTGCGAATCTGGCTCTCCAAGTCGTGTTCTTCTGGGATCTTTCAGTATATCAACATATTCAGAACACAAAACAACAGTAACCATCAAAACTCCATGAATTACCTTTGTAACACTCACTCATACACATACACTAATACACATGCATGTCAGGCTAAGCCATAAACTCTTTAGGGTATCCAGCTTCAGGCAGTAAACAGAGGAGCTCATGGGACCTTATGTTATTAAATACTCGTGCATCTTTCTGATCTACATCTTCCCCACCATCTGTAATCTCTTCCCCCTTCCTTTTGCTGTCCTATATTTTGTTTTGTCTTTAAGCCGTAGGCATTCCTCCAAAGCGAATGACATGGGGTTTCTGAAGCGCCACGCACGTTCACATCACCCATCACTGTACCACGTGCGAGGGGTTGGTACGGAACTTCTTTCTAAGGCACACCCAGTTAGCATAATTCTTTTCCTCCCTAAACAAGATGAACTCAATTTCAGTGTGATACAGATCACTCCGCTTAACACCTTTCAGCTGAAAAGCATCACACAGCAATCCTGAGATTAAAGAGAGAACACAGCTTTGATACAGACAGAAAGCTCAAACACATTAAAATCTTTCTTCCGTTGCTAATAGATGACTGCAGGCCAAAAAGGGCATTACTTTATTTTCAAATCCCTGAGATGCTCAAGTTACCAACATCACATTTACTAGTAACAGCAACTGTTCTGCTTTCCAATACCAGAACTGGTTGCAAGAAAATGATGCCCCCATGTCATCTTGGTTTGATTACACACAAAGTTCCACCTGAAATAGGAGAGACACCCTGGAGCAGTACACAGCCACTCTGATCTATTTTATTATACTTATTCACACCCCATAGCTCCAAGCTTCAGCGTACTACCATGGTTCTCCTGCAAAATCTGTCCTCTAGCCAGAAGTCCAGCTGGGGATTCTGCACCAGCACTACCAGCGATTTGGTAAGTCAAGGTGCTGCTCCTGACTGGCAGAGATCGCAGGTATTCGTACCCTTAGCCAAAGTGCAGGATCAAAAGGAATAAACTCATATGACTTCATCCCCCAAACCACTGCAGGAGTTACATATGATGTGTCTTTTATTTAATGCTTAAATTATCCAAGACTAGTAACGCCACTGTCCTAGAAACAACCTTGGATCAATTAAGGAGCTGAGCTAGAGGACTCTAATCCACCTTCTTTTGATGATGGCTGTTCCAAAAGAAGTAACTCTTGGAGAAGGGAGACAAAAAAGACGAAGTCCATTCACTCCTTCCCCATTCCCCACAAACACACACCTTTTTCCCTGAATAAGAATGTATCATCTGTCGCTATTATACATACTGTCTTCAAAATGCACTATACTTTGGAAAGCAACTATTACTGAGTTGAATTTCTGCTTCTTCAAAACAAACAAAAAATAAGAAACCCACCCTCTATCTTTCTTCCTGGAAAAAAAAAAGCACTACTATTTCAATTTTTCAAGAATATACCATCTATTATAAAGGCAATGACAAATGACCAATAATGTAAAGCAATAAACAAACCTAAAATAAAATAAATCAAAGGAGATTTGAGAATGGAGAGATTACATCTACACCTTAATGAAAATCCAGCTTCTCTGGGAATAAATTAAAGAAAGGGCTAAAAGGCCAGGGGAAGAGAAAGGTACAAGCAGAATGGTAAATTCTCCTACAGGCACCCAGCAGCTTTTACAGTTTAAGACTAAGAAATACGGCCTTACACAGTTCAGCAAAGCACTCTTCATTCCAGCAGATAAAGAATATCAGATTAAAGGAGTTGCAGGGCTTTTCAGGTCTGAAGAAAAATAACTTAACTCTTCCAAGGAGACTGAGCAGGCCGTTGTTTTTATCATCTGATATCAGTAATAAAGATTCCTCCTATAACGAGATCTCTCAGGGTATGGTCCCTTGACACTATAGCATCAGAAGACCGCATACGGCAAGACGAGCCTCAGACATGGCTGGAAGTACGCTTAGTGCAAGTCACTGTAGGATGAAATACTCTGATGAGAGGGGGACAGCGTGCAGCTCCCAGGTGAGAGGAATAGCAATGAAAAAGGCACATATGCAAGCCAGGATAGTCACACCAAGCTCATCAAGACCAGCAAACACCCCTCCATCCATGCTATTTGGTGACTGCTTGTCCTTCCAAGCCTGCTAGAACAGCTTCTGCCTTGGCTGCTGCTGAACAGAGGTGAATGGGTTTTAGTGGCAGAAGTGGTCTATCCGTTCAAAAACCCACTTGCCTGGCATGCCCTGCCTACCACCCGCAAGCGGAGGAACAGATGGCAAAAGGGGCTGAGCAAGAGACCAAGACAGAAGTATGGCCAGCACCACCTATAGCTTGTCACTGACGGGATGACAAATCTCTGGGGAAGCTGTGGCCGGCTGGCTTGTGAGAAATCTTCAATATTGCTTGTTATGTTGAAACTGTGTATACTGATTGCTTTGGAGAAAATAAACTGCCAAATGTCCATCAAAGGTCCAACCACTAACCACCCAAAGCCCACACACACTTGAACTCCTTTCAGAAATGCAAGTGAAGACCTGCACAACGAACACGGCATGAGCGCAAGAGTTTATTGTAAAAAGAATACACCACCTCCTTCCCAACAACACCAAAGCATTTATTTTTGAAAACGGACATACAGATCCTTTTAAACCTGTGTGTAACTATGCGCTTCTTGTGTGGTGCCACTGACCCATCACTGGACAGCCCGAGAGGCTGCAGCATGCAGGCCAAGCTCTCTGATAGGAACGTGTGTTCACGGACAGCGAGCTGCTGCAGTGCGCTTTCCCGATGCAAAAGGGTGCAGGTGCTTGTCTCTATCCACCTATGCTAGTTCCTGCACCTCCTCCTTTCTAGGCTGCCGGCAGGCAGGGCCCAGCTCCATCCCGTGAGCATTCACACAGGTTGCACATCCTTTCTCCTCAGTGAAACCTCATCTTCTTTATGCAGAGTCTCTGGAGCACATTTACTGTCCTTTCAGCAGTAGCATTCTGCTGCATCCTTGAGTCCTGCATTCATCCGCAGGTCCTTAAAAAAGGCATTGAAGAAGTTATTATCATTTCCTTAGGTAGAGAGTAAAGGCATCTTTACTGTCTGCTACTTAAGGCTTTCCTCTCTGCTGTCTGGATAGAACTGGCAATGACAAAATCCTTCTATATCTTGTTTCATGTGATCTCTGATTGCATTGACCATTCTGGAGACAACACTTGTGCTGGGTGATGTAACAGTGATCTCTGCTATGCCAGGTCAGCACAGGTGTTTCTTCAGAGAAACCAAACATACCCTGTCTCTGCTACTGCACACAGCTCCCTCCTGCAGATACCCTGAACTCTGGGGCAGGGCAGTAATTGAAGCTGACTCTGTAGATATATCAGGAAAACATGAGGGAGAGACGATTTATCTACCTCAGATCCCCAGCACATTACTGAGATCCCATGCACAAATAAGGCATCAACTGATGAGGTGAGAGAAGGGCTCTGCCTAGATTTTCCTGCATGGAATCCTGTCTAATCAGTCGCTTCTTGTTACAGTTCCCATTTGCATCTGCACTGCTGGTGTGCTGCTTGAATATGACAAATGTGAAAGCTGGAAACCATCCCCAGAAGAAGCCCTTCCTCCCCCAGAACAGCAAGCAACGGATGACGTCTTTACCTGGCCAGCTCCACTTTGGGTGCCCAGGCATCTTCCTGCAGCACCTGCAATTCACATATGCTCTATGGCGGCCTCTGCTTCCACAATCATGTTTGCCATCTTTGCCTTCCTCTTCTTGGTCTGAAGATGTGAGCAAAGGGAAGTCCCAGATGCTCGCCCAGAGGATCGCTATGTTGTGAAGGGGTTATATCCATGTATCCAGCTCCTTGCAGTAGGAGAACACTAAGGGCATATGTTAAAGTCTTGGCTTTGGTACAGTTGACTCAAACAACCATACTCTCCATGCCAAAGGCTCTGCAGACGGGGGATGTCATCACCTTGGAATTGGTAAGGGAAGTTCCTGCAAAGACGCTTCCGCCAGAATCTGTGTGTGTCCACGAGCTTCCCCCAGGTCCAGCTGGGATCACAGCTGAAAATGCCCAAAATATACTCGCTGAGCGCTAGATACCTACTTTAGGTGGCTCCAATTCTGATCCAGACTCTGGGTCTCACTAGTCTCAGTGTCATCATTAAGCTGATTGATTCTGGTTGGAATTTGGTGAACAGGCAAGTTAAAAAGAGAAAGTAATGGGGCCTGAGCCTGCATAGAAAGAAACCTGGCACGGTTCTGTGATGCTGTGGGAGGGTCACAGAGCTTTGAGAGAAGAAAAACGGCAAGAATAACGCAGAAAAATCCCCGTGGGTCCTTCCAAAGTGTTAACAGAGAGCAAATGTACAATACTCTTAATGGAATAAACTCTGTTGAACTCAACTTATCCTTAAAAAGTGTTGCAAATAACTGTAACCTAACAGAGGTGCTTTATACTAGTTCCGTGAAGTGTGACACAGACAATTAGTCTACTTTTGCTAAACAGGCACGGTTTTGACTGATGAGCAGGAGGAGTCAGAGCATGGAGGAAAAATGCGATCCTCTCCTCCCATGCCCATCTGCCTGTGGAAAAAGAGCTGTATGGATGATCTTGTCAGGAGGGAGCAGTAAACAATGAAA
Source organism: Phalacrocorax carbo (assembly GCF_963921805.1). NCBI lineage: Eukaryota > Metazoa > Chordata > Aves > Suliformes > Phalacrocoracidae > Phalacrocorax > Phalacrocorax carbo. The sequence continues at coordinate 8,759,758 of NC_087528.1, forward strand.
ATGTGAACCCCACAGAACATGTCACAGGGAACTTCTGGTGACAAATAAGCACAGGAGTACGTTGGGATGTGTGTGTAGCAGAGAGCTGTGACCTCTAGCCCAGCTGCTGCTGGCTGGAAAAACATAAATTATTATTCAAAAGAACTAACTATTTAGGCTCATCAGTCATGTCTTCGTCTCCCTCCCAGCCAGCTCCCATTTGAGCATCAGAAAGTCATTCTAGTAAACAACAGCCCAGGTTTGGCTGCTGCTCAGCTCTCCTCCAAGCAGAGCTCCCAGAGGTACGTGGGAGTCACAAACAGTGCTACACGATGAGGATCATGACATGCCACCCATTCCTAACATCTCTGAGCTTCCACTCAGACAGAAACCAATTACAATTCTGCAACCTCCCACCGAGCAATGTCATTTGAAAGCCAACAAAGTTTTTCTTCTTTACCACTTTGCCTCACCCTCTCCACACGGAAGTCAGCCTTTGGAGGGGAGCAGGGAAGATTCAGCAGACAGTTCCAGTAGTAAATACAGTTTTTCCCTGGTTAATGTTACTGCAGTAATTGCACGGAAGGCTCACTTCTCCACCAGGACTTTGAACAACAGCCAAGACACAGAGCTGAAGTTAAGGCAGGGATTTATCAGGAAGGATTTCTTATGTAATTCTCACCTTCCAGGATCCTTACCAGCTCCTGCCTGCATGTTCTGCCAGTCCTGGAAATAACAGATGCTGGCTCCCGCTCTCCTTGACTCAGGGCTTCCTGACAGCTGGCAACCAGGTTTTCCTGTGCCTCTCAGTCCAAGACCGCCTGTGGTTAGCAGAACAGCCTTTTGCCACAAGAGTTTTCAGGAAGAGGAAAGACACTTGTAGAGATCAGAGCTAGGGTAGGTATCTGTTTTTCCTGGCACACTGAGAATTCACAATGCAGTATTTTCTTCCTCCGTTTATTTGATTAGATAATCAATCAATTAAGTTTGGTATGATGGCTTGAAACTGAACCAGTGATTTACACTGGAAATTAATCCCTCCATCTTTCCAGTGAAAGCATTCTCAGAGCAAGGTCTATGAAGCAAAACTAAATTCATAAATTAAATATGACTAAGATGCACTCACAGTCATTTTATGTTTATTCATTACAGGAATAGTTGTCTTGTCTTTCCCTGTTTATGATGGTAGGCTGCATCTCCAAATGAAGGATTGGAATTAAACATCAGCATCATCTTTTTCCATCAGTACTCAGTAGACTTTGCTCTTTGCCTTTTCACGAGGCTGAAGTTCCCAAAAGACAGCAACCACCAGCCAGGGCTGTTTGTTCCTTGTTGCTGCAGGAACAGCGATTCTAGGAAAGGAGCACTCTACAGGAGCTCAGCCAACACCCGAGTTACTGGATGGCCAGTCCTGCCTGATTACTCAAGCAGCAATCAAGAAATGCCAAAGAAAGTTCTCATAGAGGGACTTCTCCCCATCCATCCATCACACACTCACCACCCACTCTAATTACAAAGATACACATAATTCCCTGTTAGTACAGCATAACATGCAAAGCTTTCTGCAGAAACGTCTACTTGACCTTTTAAAGCTACTTCATAGAAGCAATGGGGAAATCAGTTCTCTTCCTTGTTTTACTAGAAAACAGTTTTGTTTTGCTCAAATTTTACCTAAAACATCGCTGCTGAGGACAGTCCATGCTCAGAAAACTCAACCCCAGTCAGGAAACTGACTTAGGAAACCCCACTTAGGAAACTATTGAAAGAACCATCGCTGTCATACATGTTATGTTAGTACTCCTGCCACGCTAGTAAAAGCTGAAGAGACAGACCGGTGCACATGGTGTGTGCAGAGGGGTAGCCTGCAGCACCTTAATTGTCATGGTGAGGCACTGAACACTCCGGGACTTACTGGGGTGCAGGGGAGCCCTCAACTTCCGTGACTCCCCCTCCCTGGCTTCTATGAATTAGTACCGGAATGCTCCACAGTTTTTCTTTCCTCCCCTAAAGTAATTTTCTCTATTTTATGCACATGAAGTACTAAACCCAAACATGCACACACACAAAGCTCCCCATCTACACACTGAACCTGCCTTTGATTGGCTGTCTACCATGATTTATTTTATTAATAAAGACACCCCTCTTCACTGGGAAGAGCTTTCCTTAGAAAGCAGACAAATGTTTTTAATAAGAACTAAAAGACGGACATCTTCTTCCTCCTCCCCCTTGTACTCTCTTCCGGACTTGAATCAAGACACCAAAACTCATCTTGATGAAAGAAAACCCTGGTTTAAAGCTTGACCAAGCAACCAAGCCCCACAGGCCAGATGTATGCCCTAATGAATTATTCTGCTAATGATATCAGAAGAAAGTTAATTTCACTAGCAGCTGAGGAAGTGTCAGGCAATCACTTTACCATCTAGTCTTTCCTCCTGGTGATTCTCTAAAGAAATCAAAGCTACACAGAAACTGGCTGCCATGTAACTAGTTTTCCAATACCCTTAAACTTGGGGACAATTACCTCTCCTCATCACCAAAAAACTTAACATGCCTAAAAGAGTGGAAGGAGCGGTGAAGGATGGCTCAGTGGCAATTCTTCAGTGAGACAGCACATAAAATGTACTATTTCTTCATTATTAAGATTTACATATCAGTGGTTGCATATAAACATCCGCTGTGGAGTTGCTCAGGTAACGGCATTAATACAGACTGTGCATTGTTATTATTCACAGAAATTGCAATACCTCCAAGAATTCAAGCTGAAAGTTCTGTTGCAGTTTGTGCTGCTTGACTCCCAAGATACCTGGAGCCTTGCCTTATCGCGCTTGCTTATAATAAGGCAAGATTTACTGCTTGTTTTTATGTCATACTTAAAACTGAAACCTGATCCTTGGCTAAAAGATTCTGGGAATTTAACAGTTTCTCTTTCCAGTCACTGACGATCTTTGCCCATCTCTTAAGAGCTTTGTTTTGGTTTCTTTTCCTAGAACCAGGCTTCAGCATATCTCTCACTTCATATAAAGGCAACTTAGTTACCAGAACATGCTCACTTCTTAAGACATCTCAGTGGAGATTTCTCATTACCACACTCATTCTTTGCCGGAACTTTTTTTTTTAAGAAGTTTAAAAACCATGATGCTTCTGAAGTTTCCCCCAGTCACTACCACATTCTCCTTTTTAAGTTAAAGGTGTCTACACAGGGTGCCCATAAGCAGAGCGTAGCTCTCAAGTCACACCAGAGAACAGAGTCAAGCCCAACTTTGAGCAGAGGGTTTTTTCTGCTGCCACGGGGGTTACATCGTCTTCACTCAGGGCAGCAATCTCCACCATTTCTCTGCTTGTTTTAGCATCATCACAGCCAGAAAATTCAGCTAGAACGTCAGAAAGAAAACTGCGCCTCTTCTTCTCCAGCCTCTCACAGCCCTTTCTGGAATAAAGGGCCTTTCTTACTCAGTTTTTTAATATCAAAAAATATAAATTAACCTCTATTATAATACAATTTTAAATATACGACAAGCACAACATTTACACTGAAACAACTCTGCAATGCAACCTGCAACTGTGCAAAACCAGTGGATCTGGATCAACTACAGAACCTCTCCTCATTCTTACATTCTTTCTTGAACGTGCCCCATGGGGTGCAGGGCTTTTGTTCTAGGTTCTTTCCCTAGCACTGTCCGGTCTGTCGCTAACTTCTGCTCCGATTGTTTTCTTCCCTCTTGCTTTACAGAGTGGTCACACAGCTCCTCAGAGCAGCACGATGCACGTATGTCCATTCTTTTCCCTCCCCAGACTGAAGGAAAAGAAAGGCAAAAAGAACAGAGAAAGCCACTAGCCTATACTCAGGACACCAGGACTTTAAGAGCTGCAGTGCCACGATGCAGCAAGCCTGCACAGAGGCAGCAAAGTATTACCTTCATGACTGGCTGAGCAAAATACTTCGCACTCCAGTCACAAAACCCCGTCTGCACTGTGGCCGAGATGAAACTTTTGTGTCCGACGGTATCATCGGCATCATCAGTAGTCTGTCCGGAAAGAGAACAGGAGATTAACCCACGTCCCTCCCATTCACGTGGGCAAGATGCACACACAGTAATACCCAGATCGCCTTCAACACGTCACCGGGTAGAAAAAAGCTCAAACACATTGCCAAGGATATGAAATTTTTTACATCAAGCTTTAAGATCACTGTCATTACATTAACTCTTTGGAAATGTGCAGATTCCCTCATTTGCCCAGCACAAGACATAATCAGGCTACTGTATGAATCAGGGCTGAAGCATCAGTGTATCATCAAAATGAAGTCCCAGGATGAGTTTTCTCCTGGTCTCCCCAGTATCTGGCATGAGAAACAGTGAAGATGATTCAGGATAAAGCACAGCTGGACACAGCTCCAGATCAAGGGCGTATATGCATTGAGTATCTGTTATGAAGCACAAGACATGCAAAAAGAAAATGGAAAGACCACTCTCTTCAAACAGGTTTCGGCATTTTTTCAGAAATGAGATCCAAGCTAGTGCTGCCGTTCCCATGAGAAGTGAACGTGTTCCTGCTAAGGCTGCAACATTTTTTTTTGTAATCACACAGAAGACTTGACTCTCCACCTCCGGTAGCTTCTGTGAGACCACTCATTAAAGAAAGGCAGAAATGTCAATTTAAGCAATGACCAGTTACTTCTCAGTAGTCAGAACATCTGAAAGCTGTCCCTTGGACTGCAAGGCACACACCTCACCGCTTCAGATGGGAGAATCCTTCCTTTATACAGTACCAGGAGGGAGAAAGGGAGAGTCAATGTCCTCCCCCATCACGCTCTGTGCATTAGTACAGGCAGCAGAGCATACCTGCTGCCTTTTCAGTTTCCTCCCATCCACCGAGACAGCACCAGAAAAATCCTGGTAATGCACTGAAGTCGAGGGAGAAGTAGACACAAAATTATTGCCAGATGGCCGAGTCCTGAAGAACGCTGGCCATTGATAAGTAATAGTTTCTATCTTCACGTGATGGCCACAAGCATGTCCCAGTGTGCTTGGACTCAGCCATATTCATCTGACATGACTCATCCAAAGTCATCTGAAGGTGAAATCGGAATCCTTTGTGCATGCTAAAATCTGACTGATTGCTCTACTTGGCACCACATCAGTCCTTCATGCTTCTGTAAATGCAAAAATGCCCAGTACCTGATGACTGTCTTTAGAATGCTAAAATGCATGCAAAACCCTGTTGGCTTGCTTGCATGCCAAAAAGAGGAGTCACTGCCATTCCTCCCAGAGGCCCTCCCAGCTCTTAACTGACCAGCTCTCTTCCAGCAGGGTGACCTGTAATGAGCTTTGGTCTTCCTAGTAATAGCCTGGGCTCACGACCTCCCTTCTGTGTAGTGAAGAGGGGCTGCCAAGCATGGAGTGGGTATGGGGTGGTGGAAAGAAGGTGAATATTCCAGTGCAGAAGCACCTATCGGTCTCTTGAGAGAAATGCCAGTTTATATGTTAAAGGAAGAAGAATCTCCCCTTTTTCCTCCTCAGTCCCTGCTTTGCTGAGGTTGGAGAAAAAGCATCTGAGGGTCACAGATCTGACTCTGCATTATCAGTCAGGCAGACAAATGGTTATGCAGGAAGCAGCAATCAACTCTGATTAAACACTTCTTAGTAGCAGAAGTGAATAATGCCCTATCAAAAGCTAAAAAACAAAATTTATCCTGAAGAAAAAAAATTAATCAATTTTTATTTTACTGGTTAGAGGAAGCCAATCTGGAGTTAAGAGCAGCTAGAGGCAAACAACAGAGATGTAGAAATAAAACGCAAAGAACAATGTGTAACAAAACCCAGCGGAGCAGGGAAGTAGCCAGGTCTGAAATGCACATCTTGTTACCTGTTCTGGCCCTTTGTCAAACATTTTTCTTGTCCTGGGGAATTGGTGGGAGTGGGGAGTATATTGAACCCCCATGTTGCCGACATTGGCAGGTCTTACAGATGCGATGTCCCGACTGACTGGCTGTTTTGTCACATCGTTTGTCAGGCTGGAGCTGCTTGTACTAGTGGTTGGAGGTGACCCTCTAAAGGTCAAAAAAAGAGGGAAAGGATTTTGGTATCACTGGACATGAGACTCTCGCATTTGAACTACGTTACTTTTATTTGTTTCTTTCTTGTAAGATTTATACTTCACTGCTGTGCTTCCTCTACAAAAACAAAAGAACACCCCCATCCCCCATCCCCTCTAAAAGACATACAAACCCCAAAACAAGAGTGAACCTTGACTGCACCAACTCCAGATTGAGGATAAGAAAATTAACATTTTGGGAACCTGCAGGTCCACCAGTCACATGCCCACAGGTGACGGTGCCTGACCCAAGGCACGCTGACTAGCCATTAATACAATGGCTCATGGGGAGACTGGAAGTCCTGTTGGCCCACAGAAAAGCATTTTAATTTACATGTAAACTGAGATCTTTCTTATTGCACAGTTATATTATACTACCAGAAACATTAAAAAACCCATCACTGTGCAGTTCTGGGCCCTTCATTTCGACTGTGAATCTCACTGCTGCACACCGATTATGGGGCTGCTAGGTCTAAAGCCTGGTGTTTTCTCTTGGAGAGCAGCTTTTGGGAAATAACCAAATTTTCAAATCCTAGCATTGCCCATACCATTATCTCAATTCCACTGCAGTTTAGGCATTGCTTGTTGATCATCAGATAACCCTGACTTTTATCAGCTGAAAGCGCAGAAAATACAGACTAGACTTCAACGGGAAATTTGGATACCATACAGGTCAGACAGAGTGCATCAGTAAAATCAGAAGTTAGCTCTTCCTTTCAATTCATCTTTAGATAATCAGTGCAGCTCCTTAGTCTTTATCCTAAAGAGAAATCCAGGAGGAAATTCCCACCTTTTCCCAGAGCTTTTGTTTCTGAACACCTTGCCAGTGCTAAAACTAGAAGCTAACTGGGACGGCTGCTTGAGCGGTGACTGGCAGGGAGCACCTAAACCCACTATGGGGAAAGTGCTAGAAAGTGCTAGAAAGCAACGTTGGAGCTTACCCCACTTGGTGGATGTGCATGCCCTTGTTGGTGGGACTGGCAGGGGCAGACTGAGTCAGCGAGGAGGTGTCGAGGATGCGCTGGGGGCGAGCATTTACTGTTGCCTAGAGAAAAAACACAGCAGAGTCCTGAACAGCCAAGACTGCAGAACACCAGCCGCAGTTGTTTATTATCTAATACAATTGCACACCTGGGGTTAAATGAAGTTAAGCTCTCTATCAGTGTGCGTGTGGGTGTTTAAAAATGTACATGAAAAAAGCCCCGTGCAGTTCCCAACACATAAGATGATTTTACTACCTTTTTAGACAGAAGACACTTACCAGAAAGTACACTTCTCTCACTTACAGGGAAATGGCTTTGACTAACACACAAGCCTTTTCCCCAAATCAGTTACAGCCTACGACCTGTACCGGCACTTCGAAACAAGCTGCCACCAGGCAGGCAGAGAGCCCGGGGGTTCCCCTCAGCAACGAGGCTTTCCCTCCCACCTTGCAACAGAGGACTGCGATTCGTACCATGACCATAATTCAAGCACACATTCTGACCCTGATTTTGTGTTCGAGTCAGAACTCTCCTCATAAATCCAGCAGCTGCCTGAAACTACCTCCCATTGCTGCTCCATCTCCCCTAATGAGAGCTGAGCTTTTCTGCAGTGTGTTAGAGGATGCCCTTTCCAGCAGCACCACATCCGCTCTTACAGGGAAGGCATGGGATTTACACGGTTGGGTTGCTCCGACCTCTACAAAACACAGCCAGTTCTCCTGCGAAATGGTACCCTGGCTCTCAGCCACCAGCTAGAAGAGACCTGTTTCTGAAAGAGCCTGAGGAATTATTTTCCTTTCTCCTGGGGAAGGCCTCAAACGCAACCCAGGGGAAAGGCAGTGCACAGACAGCTACAGCACCGTCTCACGCTCCTCCAGGCTGAGCATGCTGCTTGTGCTGTGCAAACAAGCCTCCTCATCTTAAAAGGGAGAAGTCCTCCATTGCTTAAAGACTCCTTTCCTCCTCTTCCACACTACCCCACCTTTTGTGAAATATCTGAAATATCTTTGTATAAATATGTATTGAAAAAACTTTTAAAGGAAGCCCCCAACCAGCACAGAAAACCTGGAGGGACAAACACAGCTATCCCACAGGCAAGCTGACTTTTATCATTTCTTCAAACACTAAGAAAATCCACATCTCACAGCACAGGAGCCGAGCGGGGTTCTCAGGTGACAACACTAGGGCTTCTTTCCAGCTGAAACCAAGCTAAGCTGTCTGGAGCCCAGAGAGCTAACAAGCCTTTTATTAGTTAATGCCTTTTCAAGGCAGAACCAACAGCCATCATGAACAGCGCCTGCCGTGGCACTCAAAGCCCAAACATGTTTGCTGCAGAGAGAAATTTGAGGTGAGGAGACCCTGCCCTCTCCTTGCAGGAGCCAAAAGGCCCTTTAAGATGACCTGCACATCTCCCTTCCTCAGACGACCCAGCAAGGTTTTCACCTCCCTCGCTTGACAGAGTTCAAGCCCTTCTGACCATCGTTCGTTTGGCTCCAAAGTGCAGGAGCGACGATGACCATCACCGTACAGCACACCTACACTGCCACAAGTGCCAGACTGCTACGGGAAGGCAAGTGCCATGACCTCTAGTTAGCCTGGCCACCCCTGAGCCAGCCTCCTCGTACAAGAAAAGCTCATTTTATGTGTCATTTTCCTCCTTTTCATATGGGGGTGGGAGAGGTCCTAAAGGTCACTCATCTCTCCGTCACTCAGGAATGCAGTGGGGCTCCGGTGAGCAGACATTACTGTGCGGGGCTGGGACAGACAATCACACCATGAGAATGGAAAGAAAGCAGAAACAATTTAGCAACTAGTGACATATTATTCATAACTAATTTTAATTAGTCACAGAAGGCTCAGTTTTAACATTCTCACAGTCAGGTCTCTGTCACCTGAAATGGGTCAGGTCACCTTGTTTCACAGCAGAGGGACAAGGTCAGCTAGCGATAATTTGCTGAAGGGGTACGGAGAGAGATGAGTGTGGCAGGCAGCCTTCATTTTCCAGGGAAAAATAAAAAAACCCAATTTCTTTTCTGAAGGCAGCAAGCAGTGTAATGCCACAGTTCAGTGATATGACAGTGTATTTTGCTGGAGGCAGCAGCTCCCCATTTCCTGGGGATTTGCTCCTCTGCCAGTCAAATCACCTCCTTTCAGGAGGGGAGATGGTAATTCATAATCTTGCAAATTGACTCCGGGTTAAAATGGAAAAAAAAAGCACACTGTCAGAATCTCATGCACAGAAAAGCCTGAAATGAGGAGTGATGTCGTGGAAGAATAACTCCTGGGATAATTCAGCCTTGAGCCTTCCATTAAAAACAGCTGGATGAAGCAACCTGGGAGGAAGCAAACTTTCCTTAGTTAACTGTGATTTCTATAAGTCTTAAAAGGCCAACATTGCTTCCTGGGTCCTTTTTGTTTGTTTTGGTACAGGCAAAAAGCATGTTTTGGTTTTTTTTAAAAAGATCAGGCTGGGAATTTGAGTTGTACCATGCCAATCTGCATCATAAATATAAATCACAACACCGCCACAATCTGTGTGAGAACTAGCAACGTCTAATCAGCCCATGAAATAAAACGGCATATTTCACATCCAGGAAGCAGGCACGTCTGTGCAACCTACTCAACGGCTGCTCAGAAAGACATCACCCTATTTAAAGACCACTGGAGTTCTTGTGTAGATCAAGATCTACATTCATGTCACTGTTAAAAAACCTGAATAGGATTGTCTTATTTGAAAATAAAAATCCTGCTTTAAATTCACGCAGTGCCTTGCAAATAACTATTTTACAGATGCAGACTCTTAAGCCGGACTTTTGCACAGCCACACAACTCACAGTACCGGTCCCACGTTTTACTGCGGGTGATTAAAAAGCATAGCAACATTGACTTCCTCTAAGCTCTCCAACCACACCAGTCGCAATGTGTTGTCCCCCAATCAGGGCAACTGAGTTACATGACTGACACCTGTCCGGTACAAAATGTGTTTAAAAATCATAAAGACTTAAAGCATAGAGTCTGGCAACATTTTGAGGCTAAATATTTAGTTCACCAAAAATGAAGGCGCAGTTCACCAATACCATCCAGAAGTATAAGCCCATGGCTAATCTGTTCTGGACTTTCAGCTAAAAAGCCCAACAGTAACAGGCGATGTCTTACAGACCGCAGCACTTTGTTCAGTTGTGTTAACGTAAGAAACAAGTTCTGCTGTCCAAGTTCCAAAATGAAGCCTCTTGTTCCTTTTACTTTGTATTGATTAGAACAAAAGGATTAAAGCCCTAGAACATTCAAGTGCTTTACTTCACCAGGAGCAGTATTTTTGTTTAGGCAAGAAAATCAACTTTTGTTTTTATTCCATGATAAAATTCAAACAACAAAATGGAAAATGCGTTGTTTGCACATACTCAGGAAGACCAAAGGGCCCGTGGGCAGCATCCAGGCTGATCCCTTTTACATCCAACAAAGCTTTGCTAGCACCAAGGAAAGATCTCAGGATACCGTTAGCAAAAATTTAATTGTTGCTAATTTGCATTACACATCAGACAACTCCAATAATCTGTCTGAGCTCACCCCAGCAGAGACATGGAGTTCAGGCTGTAAATCCTGGCAGCACTGCTCACAGTGGGAGCTTTGTCTATAATGAAATGAATAGAGGCCAGATCATAACCCAGCATCTGAAGCCTTAACTTCCATTTTGGTGGGCTATTAATACAGTTTTTTAAAAATAAATTTAAAAAAGCCTTATTAGAAGCCACCTAAGTCATGGTACTGGCAAAAGCAAAGCCCCCAGTATCACAAAGTGCGTGGCAGCTGACCCACTACATATGCAGCTGCCCAAACTGCTCGACAAATTGCATTTTTAAATACTTTCCTTACGGATCTTATGGCTAAGGCAAAGAAGAACAAATAAGTTTTGTTCACTGAAGCATCCCCAGATAAAAATCTTTGTAAATGGGAATGCTTCTTTTATTATTTTGCAAAACCATTTGAAAACCCATTGCCTTAGAAAGCCAGGGACAGAGCAGCTGTCTGAGACGCAGAGCATGAGATGCATGATACCCATCCACTTGAGCTTTTGGACTTCATTCAGTACCAGGAAATCTAGGTCCAAACTTGTCAGAATCAGCAAAGAATTTACTAAACCATAACATTCACTGTGGGTACCACAACCTAATGATCAAAATTCCTGCTGGCTAAGCAGACCCATAGCAGTGCCAGTGAAGACATCTGCAGGGCACAGCAGCATCTTTATTAATATTTATACATCTCTTTCCATTAGCAAGGGAGTAAGCCCTGAAAAAATATCTAAGACAGAAAAAGCAGTTCTGGTCCCTCTTTATATCCTTTTTAATCCCATAGTAGGAGTAACATTTTGTTTTGCAAAGAGCCTTCCAAAATACAAAACTGAAAAAGTTTCATGCATCTAGAGCAAAGAGAGGGAAATCTTTCACCTTTTCCTTTTCTTATTCACCTTAGTTTGGCATCTCCGGCCTGACGGTAATTTGTTGTACAGCTGAATCATCAGGGAAGAGCTGACCTCGTTGCCCCCAGTGTCAAAATAATTCTCTATCCCAAACCCCAGACTTTACCACTCCCTGACACATATACTTAAGACAAATGGAAGAGTTCAAATAAGTTACTCTCTTCTCAATAGAAAATCAGATTTTAAAGCAAGAAATCTCTAAGGCATTAAAATGGTAGTGCACAATACTGGCATCTCTTACTGCAACTTTAGTTCAGAAGCCTAAGTCTGGAGATTTAGGATTATTGACTGGAAATCATCAGTAAGAGACATCTTGCATTGCAATGGCTCATGGTCTTGATGCTAGAGCAACTAGAAAGCACGTGGGAAGGACTGCGTTCAGACAGCTTTCTGACACCACCGACTGGGGCAGAAGGGGGAAGGCAGTTGGTGAGAAGATGTTCTGGGGTGGCCTGGTGCTTCGTTTCAGAAGGTGGAAGGTGAGGGTGCTTCTACAGCTCCCTAAGCTGGCAATTCTGAATCAGCAGTGATGGCAGCCTCCAGGGACATCTTGTCACCCTTGGAGGATGAAATGTGATGAGTATGGTGGTTTAGGCGGATTAGGCCTGGGTTGAAAAGGTGAGTAGTGGCAGGGGTGTCTGCATGCTGACTCACATGTACTAGTTCACCTGGATTGGAGAGCCGTTGTGGCTTCAGTCTGCAGGCCAGTCCCACTTGCATAATCTAAATCAGTTTGCAAACGGATAATTTAATGAAGTATATTTAAGGTTTCTCCCAGGGACTGATCTAGATAAGTAGACTTCTAAACAAGTCCTAAGTCTAAGGTTGGTACCTAATTTATATCCTAAAACAATCCCAGACCCTCCCCCATTCATTTATTTTACCTGATCAAAAGTTCATCTGAGTGTTTATCATTTTGAAACAGTAAATGCTCCTTCTGCAATAGATCCAGACAGAACTAGGACCACTTACCAGAGCCCTCCAATGGATCTATTCAGTTCAGTCTACCTACTCTTTGCCTAAGCATGAAAAAAATTAACATACAAAAGCCTCCAGACACAAACAAACACAGAAAGGCATACCTTGTAGGCAATACTGTTGAGAACTTTCATAGCCAAGTCAGAGACATCAGGATAGGGGTCGGCAGCTAGGTGAAGGAGTACTCTCCAAATTTGGGTATAAACACTGTTGAAACTCACACCTAAAATAATAAGAAACAAAACAAAAACTGAAGTCCCGCAGGACATGACAATCCATCAACTCAAACTCTTTGATCTTATGTGAGAAAATTCATTAGAACTCCAAACATCACAATGACATCTAAGAAAACATCAAGAGAAGAGCTCAAAAACACCCTACGTGGGCATTTTGCCTCCATTTTGTCTGTCTTTGTGAACTCCGCAAAGGCTTGTGAAATGAAAGTGGGAGAAGGAAAAATAAATGAAAGACTACCTAAATGAGCTTCAGCCAAACTGCTAGTTTTTTAGTCTCCTGAAGCAAATAATCCGAAAAGGCCAAATGGAAGACCAGATAATCTCTTTTGGAGTTCCTGAGCTAAAACACTAAACAGTATACAACCACAGTTACTGGCTTACATTTTTACGGTTATTTTTATTGCTGTTTTAAGCATTAATGCTCAGCTTGAATATTCAGGATTTTATATATTCTAAAAGTTTACTGAACAGCTACATGTTAAAAATGAAGCTTAAAACCTGTACCTTTGAGAAGCAGTAAGTCTAACTCAGTCTTTCCTATTGACATTTGTATCAATCCCTCAATTGCCAATTTGTTATTTAATAAGAATATCTGCCATTTGGTATTTCAGCAGAAGGGACTGACAGATTCAAAGTACAATCAAATTAATAAGCATTTGCAACAACTGACAAAATTCTGTGAACATTTTATTTTGCTGCTTTTAGGCGTATCTTTAATTTGTTATTCTTTCTCCTAACCCTCACAACGTCTAATAGTTGCAACACCGTTGTTTGGGAGTTGAGCCATTTGGACAATATTAAAGCGGTTGTACTAACAAAAAAAGGAACTAAAATAAGGATTTCAGATGAGTCACAATCAATGGTAAATGACAGATCAAGCTGTTACTGCATTTCCTTTCATGTTTCTGGAGGCACCTAAATATAAAGTGTTGTTAGGAAGAAAGGGTTCCTTGGTCAGCAAGCAGCTTCTCACCTTGCATAGCTGCTAAACCCGGTACTCAAACCAACAGAAAATAGACTTGGACAGTCCAGTTTTGAACTTTGGCTGAAGATGGCAAGTAGCGCACGGTAATAAGCTTCATGAGTATGCACGCTGCTCTTCATATGCTTGCTTGTCTGCATTAGCCAAGGGAATCTTTCTTCTGCCAGAAAAATTCCCCAGCATGCGAGAAAGAATTCTGCAAAACGCAAAGGCAATAACCTAATTCCATCCATTTGACCAGGAAAGAAAAGCGTCTTTTACTCCGCTGACATCGAAAGGATTTTCCAAGTGGCGCCTACTTACAGAGTTTCACATAGAAACCTCACAAATATTTTTGACAGCAACACTTGGACAGTGCTGCCCATTTGCTGGGGGTTACCTATACCACAGACTCCCATAGCCAATCCTGTCATGATACAGTACAGTCAAAGGCCACTGATTTGTCATATTTGGTTTATGCCAGCTAAGGATAGAGCCCAAGACACAAAAATCAAGGAACATGTGAGCACGGCGTGCGGGAGTTGAGCAGAACTGACTTAGAGCGGTGCAGATCCAAGTTCAAGTTTTGGCTTTGGCCATAAAAGGCAAAAGTTGTTGTCTTTTTCAGAAGCTCTTGTGTCCATGTTTAAAATAAAGAAAATGTCAACATACAATAAAGTAACTCTCTGCTCAGAAGAGGGTTAGGCCTCTCAACCATAAGGGATGGTGATACAATGCTCGTCTGTCTTCCCCCGACTTCTGGCCATTTAGGTTTTATTTTTGCAATTGCCATGTTCATCCTGGAAGCTTCTATTACCAGGGAAATAAAAAGGGGAGGGGGAAGGAGAAAGAGAAATAGAGGGAGAGAGACAAAGTGCTACAAGCTGTGGGAGGAAAAAAAGCCTAGCCACTGAAGCAGCTAGCCAGGTAATGTCATCTGAGGTCTGCTCAGAGCTCTACCTCCTACATTTGGTCCTGTGCTAGTAGTTACATAAGGACCGATGGGAAATTTGAATGGCTTGATTTCTTTTAAAGCCCTTAAAAGACAGTAAAAGGAAAGGGAGAGAAAGCAGTGTGAGAGGGTACCCATCAGTTTTTCCAGTGACTCTGATAACCACGTCACTCATGACGCAGTCACGAAGAAAAAACCCGACGACATTTTTAATACATCTAAGCATCATAAAAAAAAAAAAAAAATTTAAAACAGAACTGCGCCAGTGCAATTCCTCATTCACTCAGCAGCCTTTGAAAAGAACAGAGGGAATTTCTACAAAAGCATCTCAGGCTCAGAGCTGGTGCTTGAAGGACTGGTCCTTTTTTCTGCCATCCTCCCCCCGCCCATGTTAGTGTTGTTCATTGCACTGATTCAATCGAGTGACAAATCTGACATAGCTTCTTGTGAAAACCTGAGCACCGGAGTCAGTGGGATAATGGAAGGCAGCAGAGGTGGCAGGAGGAACAGCAGCTTGATTTCATGTAATGGACTGAAATGCAAAAAATATCCACGAGATGCAAACAAAGAGCCGAGCAAGGGGGACGTGGTGTTAATCTAAGCAGACAGCTCTGTAATTAGTCAGACTGATTCAAAGCCAGTTAAATGGACCTTGCAGTATAGATTTATGTTTACAAAATTATTCCTCTCTGCTAAGAATGTCAAAAATAAATTGCCTGCTTTTACTGACGACTTTGATTTTCTTTGCATATGCATAACTCCTAGTTCAATTTTACAGCAAGCATCATGTAATGGCCCTGAGGAAGGGACCTGGCTGAGGTCCTGCAGCTGGAGCACTGAGTACACAAAGGGTAGAACCACGTTGGAGGCAAAAAAGAATGCTAAAGTTTTTATTTATTCTTTTTATTTTGCCAGGCTTTGACAGGGTTTCTTTCTAATCCCCTGTAAAAATCACTGCAGTGATTTTAAGCCTTGGTCTCCAGAAGAAGGTGCAGTCCACTCCCCACCCAACACAGCAGCAAAAACTGACCAATAACTGAACCGGCGCTGCTGCACGCCTTGGCCCGGAGACAGCTCTTGCGCCTGCACATCCCACCTGCAGGGAAAGGCGAATTTCAGGCTAGCACGCAATGAAACATACAGCTGAAACATTTCAGACTGAACAGTACCTGAGGACTCGGGTATCTGCTTCCCATCAACGCTAATCCCACGTGCTTTATAAATGTGTATCCCACAAGTCTCTCCTCTTCCCGTGAGTGACACAGAAGGTCCTGTGAGAGCTACTCGGAGGAAGAGAACATCTGAAATCCTGATTGCTCTCTGAACTCTACTTTGACAAGTGCGGACGGCAGCCTGTTCCCTAGAGGAACAGCAAATCAGTGTTTCTTGCACAGACGTGACAGCCTGCAAGCTGGTGTCTTTGCACAGGGCCATGCAAAGGGGTTCCTGCACAATCCAACCCGACGGCAATTCAAATGGCAAAGCACGATGTTTTTAATGTTTCAACAGAAATTAGAAGCAGCTAATTAGGAAAAAGTACGTTCCCTCAGAGCAGGTTCTTCCCTGGGACCAGGGCTGTCATAGCCAACACGAAAGCAGCCCTCCACGACCAGCCCATGCCACATCTCCTTACCTTTATGGAGAATGTGAACGAAGCCAGGGCAAATAATGGTATGTCAAGGGGCGGGGGAATAAAACCAAAAAATCCAACCATGTTGCTCTGTTTCCAGCTATCACACACTTGACACTTCTCTCCCCATCCTGGTTTCCCCACTGCCTCAGCAACACCCCACAACTGGTTTCCAGCTTACTGAGCTATACAGTAGTGTCCCGGGCCACTGCGTTAGGCTCCTCCATCTCGCACGTTGGGTAATTAGTATGAACTGACAGGAAACCTCTACATCAAGCTTCCATTTCCAAAAACCACTCAGATCCCTGTATTTTGCTACTATGCAAGTTACTATTTACAAATACTGCTGGTTGACCGGTTACTTCTCATCATGACTGTACATTTAAATATACTGCCTTGTCCCAACACTCACTCACTCTCTTATTTGCTGCAGTTCACTGTCCACCTACATCTCGCTTTCCTCATCCTCACTGCAGGAACCTCCTGCTGCATTACTTTGAGGTAGCTCGTCAGAACGGACCCTGTGACATGGCAAACAGTTTTCTGCCCCCAGCCTCTCCTGCTGGAAAAGAGAACTATTCCCCAGCACTTCATCACTCCAAGATTTATTTTCCTCCTTCTTTGATCATTCCTTAATATAATCTTTCCAGTGATGCTCTCTGCAGGACAAAGACTTTAATCAGGCAGTTTGAATATGAATAATCAGCCTCAAGGTATGCAAAACTCCCATCTTCATTCTTTCCCTTTTCCTACCTTAAAACCAAACTAAACTAAAAAATTTCCAGGACACCAAGATTAATGACTAGCTGTATGGGAAATGTAGCAAGGCTTAGCTTCCCATCCAAACTGATGTCTTTGTTGACTAACCAAAAACTGCCTCTTGCCAGCTTGAAAATGTGGGCCAGAAATAAATGTCTCTTCTGGTAACAGGACTGTCTGGCCAAGGAACAGTCTGCCAGAAAACAGCACACCTAGACTAAAAGTACACGCTGCATTTGGGGGGGGCGCAACACGGGGGCATTTGGCCTATAGTTAGCTAGGAAGATGTTTGTAAAATGGCACAAGAAAGGATGGAGAGGTTTTCCTCAAGTTTATGGGAAGAAATACATCGTATGGTGCCGCACTGCCAGTAAAGTGGATAGACTGATCCAGAATAATCCCTCTAGCACCATGTTCCTAAAATCGCAAGAGGGGAAGAAAGCCCTGAACATCAGTGAATCAACCTAGGGAATGCAGAGTACAGAACACAGAATTAAACTGTGGTTGAAAATTTCTACTTTTATTATTACAGACTAGATTTCTGCTTTGGTTTGATTCTACCCATGTGCCCAAAGAATCCTTTTTACTGCTCTGCCTGTCTCAAATATTTGGCAGAGTCATCACTGTGGAGCCAAATCACCATTACTTCTTCCAAAGTACAGAGAGTAAAGCAAAACATTTCTTCAGTCAAGACAAGTCTATCACCCAGGTGGACTCCTCTCCGAGTTACCCTGCCCTGGCTAGCAGTGTACAAGTATTTTATAGCAAACTAAAACTTTAAAGAAAGGGGTTAATCTGAGCCCGGGCTGGCTGCGCAGCAGCCGCAGCGCTACTGAGGGTGGCTGGAGCTGACGGCATTTTGAAAACTCTTTCCTTGGGGAGCAGGAGAGAGCAAGCTGGAGGATGGTGATTCTTCAGCAGAGATGAAAAAAGCCTAGCTTTCAGCAGGCAAATGCTGAAGGTAATGGGATTCTGTGTGAGTTATGAATTTTAAACACTTCTATAAGCTCTGTCGTTTCCAGCTGGATATAAGCTCTTCCGACTGAATAGGAATGAGGGAGGCTTTGGAGAGCTGCTCTTTTTGTTTTCCTAGGTCTCCCTCACTCACCTCCAGCTCATTTCTAGATTCTTTTCCAACTGTTCTGTAAAGCTCTTGTGAGACATGCCCAAGCCATCAAGCAGACACCAGTATGCACCAGTGGAAATGAGGAAAATTCAAGTTCTTGCTTAAGGTGGAGAGAAGTTTCCTAATATTCCTGTCATGCTTTAGAAGATCCAATTTCATTACCTACAATCAAAAGCAAATGAATTTATCAAGTTTCTAATGAATACATGGTTTTAAACTGCCACAGGGGCTTAAAACTTGCAATCCCAGAATGTTTCAACTCAGGAAAGCCAAATCACCATTAGTTCTTCCAGAAAATAGAGTAGAGCAAAAAGTTTCTTCACGTCAAGACAAGTCTATCACCCAGGTGGACTCCTGAGTTATACCAGTCTTTTTTCACTGATTTTTGAAGGCTAGAAAAGTATGGGCACATTCACTGATTGCAAGAAAACATAACATAGAGACTTCCCTCAGCATTCCTCTGCTGCACGATGCCTCCCCAGCATCCTGGAGGGAGGCCATTCCAAACGCCAGGTCCTTTTGCATGTTGTCTGTGGTATCATCCCCAAATGGTTTAGATTGTTTGAAAAACTACAGCTAGTTTAAAGCAATGCTACTGCAGCAAACAGACATGACTGGGAAAGTTACTTGAAAAACAACCGACTTGAACTAGCTTAATATAAACATTCCAGTTTTGCTCTAGAAAAGAAATGCAAATAATCCTTTCCACACAGATCAGCCATGCACTGCATAATTACAAGCGAAATTTCCTTTCCCTTCTGTGCTACAGCACTTTCCAGAGTTCTGTGCATTACCCAGAGAGTCAGACGCCAGGACAGAAAAGGACTGTTGAGCAGTGTTAGAAAGTCCAGTGCTGTTACTGATGTTACAGCTGCTTATCTGGGAGGAAATAATGGAGAGGGGATTGGAGGCAGTGGGATCAGCTGTGGAACTTTTTGCACAACAGCAGATTTCTATGAAATGCTCAGTCTTTTTGCTTTTAAGACACAGCCTGGAATTTCTTCTTTTTCATGTCCTATTTTAACAATGCACATATAAACCTGCATAGGAAATCAGCTAGGTAAGGCTTCCTTGGCTGAGTAACACACTAAAGTGGCTGTGCTGGACAGAAATACAAGCCACATGAAAAATAACCAGAGGAAGCAGTTAGTGCCAGTGTGCCCAGCTGCTATGTCCATGGGATGGGGAGTCCTTGCTTTCATTCTCTAGCCAATGAAACTGAAGTGGAGGTGAAATTCCTGTATGTGCTACATTTTTGTGCTCAAATTCCTAACAGGACTGCTGTCCATCACAGAGAACCGTACATCTGGAGCCAACAGGTCTCATTTCCAGTCCCCCCATCAGAGCAGGAGGGACTCTGCTCTGCCTATAACCTGACCGAACACAAGAGTAGCATTTCTGGTGTTATAAGAAATTTTGTTGGATTAAGACCTAGCAGGAGCTAAGATCCAAGCTCTCCACAAAAGCTAGTGCAAGCATGTGAAGAAAGGCACCACCAAAGGAAGCGTAGAAGAATCTTTACTCACCTATTAGTGAATTCAGGGAAGAGTAAGAGCTGACTCGTCTCATCTTGTCAATAGTCTCAAATGACAGGATATACTCTTCATTCTCAGGGCTGCCCAAGGTGCTGCTGGCGCTGCTGCTGGTGCTGAGATTCCCAGGAGAAAACGCAACAGAGCTTCCAGCTGCCAAAAGAAAAGGGGGCAGAAGCTGAAAGAAGAACTGGTGAGAAAACAATTTCTGCCCAGGTGTAACAGCCCTTCGCTAAATCCTACAACACTCGATGAAAGTGTAGGCAAATCCACAATGTCTTTTAAACACTGAATGTTTAAATACAGAGTAAGCATCAAGGGGTCAGAAATTATTCAGTTAAAATCCATGTATGTTAGGAAGTTGGAAGGCACCTTTTTAGTCCCTGAACACTCAGAAAAATCAATACTAATGACTAAAACATTGAAACTAATTATGAGGGGCTTCTCAGCTAAGCCCTCGGAGCTGGCAGCTGGATAATCTGGGCTAAAATGTTAGTTTCAGCTCATGTTGTTTAGCATGTGGTATCTCCTAGCTTGCAGGAGAAGGGAGAGAAAGAAGAGGCAAAGAGAAATGTAAGAATTTTAAAATGTCTCTTACATTCTTCATTCAGGCTGAGGTTCTGCAAGGACTTGTTCAGGTTCCTAGCTGTGGTAACTGCTCGGATGTTACCGTAAGAGCTGACGGACCGCAGCCTCGGTGTACATGGACCATCTCGCACTGGTGTCAAACTTCCACCCTCTGTGGATGCAAAATTTAGCAATTATAGATGTAACCAAAGCAGTAATTTCCCAGAAAATATATAATTAAAATACTACCAATATGAACGGAATTTAGACATTGCCCCTTAGGCTAAAACAGAATGAGGCATGACAAAGGATCCTCTGTGCACATAATCAGCAAGGACCATGTGTCTCTGCTGTTTAGGCTGTGATTTTGTTACATCCAATAAAACCAGGTGAGCCGAACCTTGCCAGTGCCTGCGGACTATGCAGAGAGGCATGACAACTCTTCTCTCCAGGTCGATGCTGGGCCACTGCCCAGACATTGTGCTAGGACACGCTGCTACAGCAGACGCCATTTAGTAGGCAGCATTTGCAGGCTTCTGTCTGCTTCTGCTCATTAAAAATATGGTAAATTTTCTCATTATAGAGAGTTATGAAACTTCTGGTTTCCCAACCAAACTTCAAGCCAACGGCCCATTGGTGGGCCAATGCTTCCAGTGTATCCTACTTACAAATACTTCATCATCCTTTTGGATAAAGCAAAGCACTACACAAACTGCACGTAATACTGGCTTCCTGCAGCAAAAAGGACAAATGTGGAGAAGCTAATTTTCCAATGTGACTTAGTTATTCAGACAATAGGGAGATTAAACTACTCATTGCAGAGACAGCACATGCTCTTGTCTCCAAGCTTCTGTTGCAACAGTCCCATTATCCTTCAAGATTTCCAATGTACTTAACACCTAAAGAAAATGTGAGGTTAGCAACAATTTCACTATGGCTTTTCATTCCTCATATAAAGCAACAGACACAACAAAAGGATGGGACCATAGGCACAGAGCATGAAGTTCTTCACTGCTTCCTGTCCGGTGCTTTACGGTAGCAAAGAGTACGGTCAGTTCATTGTTCTGTGGTGAGGTTTCTCATTAGGTTAACATGGCACTGAAGTTTCAGAGATAATTTGAAGGGGAAAAAAAAAGTCTAGTAAGCCTGTGTAGTGCCTTGACAAATATACTCCAATCTTGATCTGAAGGGAATCCCTTTGAACTTGACAGGGTGTTCAGTCTCTACAAATTGCTGGTGAGCTATAGCTATGCTTTAGATGGAGACTCAGCAGAGGATGCATTTCTCCAGTGCAATATATTATCGTGCTAAACAGACCTTAGAGCTACCCACCATGTCACTCAACTTTGTAGCAACCGTGCTGTATGATAAATCATCACCAGCAAGAATTTCATTGCGTTCGGCAAACTCCTTAAATAAAAGTTCCCAAGCGCTTTCATGCTATACATTTCCTGCCCACACAGACAGAAAACACAGACCTGTGGCAGCTGGAGAAGGGAGAGGGTAATTCTTCTCTTCTTCCATGAACTGCAAGGCGACAGTGCAGAAATTGCTCTCATACTGAACCACCAGGTGACTTAAAGCCACCACCAGCTCCTACGGAAACAGCAGAAGAAACAGGTATTTCATGGTTACATAGGTAAGAAACAATGGATCAAAGGGAAACACAGAACAATATGGTCATTATTGTTGATATTATTGGCTGGCCACCCAGACTAATCATTTTCCCTTCACTTCACAGGGGTGAACTGAAAAAAGCCAGGGCACTCTGTTTCAAACCTAATTCTTCACAAGTCTTTTATATCTGAACAGGCTCCCACTACTCTTTGATTCTGCCCAATATTGTCAAACTAATGCAGTGTCACAGAAATTACTGAACTGGCGACAAGCACCCAGCTCCCTCTGCTCCTGTGCACACAGCAGTCTCGCCCATGAGATGCCATGCAGAGCAGCAATGAGCTGTGCTGAGGATCAGTGTCCTCGGCCCTCCATAGCACAGCCTGACCCTCTCCCTGCGCTGCACACGTACTCACGGAGTGGAGCTCTCGACCTACAGCCTGTCCTACGTTTGCTCTGAGCTGAAGGAAACAGAATCTGACAAGAGGCCCCTGGGGACACAGCACAGCTCTTCCACAAAGAGCCCTGGTGTTTGAATCCTGCACTGAACTGCACAGTCTCGTACTGACCTGCAAAGTCAGCAGCTAACATGACAGCGGTGCTGCCTACCTGCAAGGGATCATCAGTACGTTCATTCTCATAGCTGCAGCTTGAGAACCTGAATTACCAGGGTGGGGTGGGGAGGGTAGAGAAGGTGAAGTTCAGACCCTCAGTTAGGTACTGCTTGCTAGGCACTTGGAAACAGCAAACAGGAGAGGCGGAGAGCTGGCTTTGGTTGCTGCTCTCTGTTCAGGGGACAAATCTCCAAAAGAGAGATTTATGAATCTCAAAGAGCACATAGTGTGGCATGCATTTCTCTCTTGAATTAAACTGATTAAATGCTGGAATGAGACAACAAAAATTAATCCTTACAATGCTGGTGACAACTGTCAGGCTATTGATGTTCCAGTTAAGTAAACACAAGCATTAGGACCCCTAAGTACACCCAACAAGAACAATCCAGAATGTCAAAAACTATTTCTTGTACTATTGATGTACAATGGTGCATCAGAAATTGTAATTCTCCAAAACCTGAAGAATTACTTTGTATGTTATCCATCCTTGTGGTTTACAAAAGCAGCAAGATCTTTCTACTGAACAGAGCTCTCATGTTGTCTCCACAGCACTCTTGCTCCCTCTCCTCTTCCTCCCCTAGGACTGCCACATACTCCATGTTTCTAGCAATACATTACTATTTCATTTAAAACCTGAGATCCCGTAATGTAAAATTCTGCAGTCAAAACACTAATCAACAGAAGAGCTTTAGCAGAAGAGTCATGCAGCAAGTATTCTCAGTGTTTTGTGCACCTGAAGACTTCAGCGCAATTGCTCTCCTTCCTTACCCGTCTTCGCATTCTCTTTAAAAAAAAAGGATATAAAAATTGGAATACATGAGCTAAATCAGAGGTCCAGCGCTAATCAGCAGAAACATTCTGATCTGAAGGACATTCTTGTCAACACCTGGACATGATGACATACTACACTTGTATTATTCCTGCCAGTAGGCCCCTTATATTGCAGAGTAAATGAAATGCTGTAATATGTACACTGAAAAAGGGTAAGAGGATAACACAGCATCCTGGAACGCTACTGCGCGTGACCACCCTGAGTGCGCAGCGTAAGGCTCAGTGTGAGCCTTCAGCCACAGCAGGAGGATGATGCTGCTGTTTTCACTGGTGTTGTCATGCGTGCATGGTGCTTCGCAGCAGCAACTCAAGTTAAAAGACTTCATGACGAAACAGATACTTCCAAATGAGTCAAATTAATTGAGAAGTCTATTAAATAATGCATGCTCTGATTAGGCATTGTGCAGAATTCATCAGCATGAATCCACCAAACTTCCGCACCGCTGGCTTTTCCGTACCTTTCTAACCATGGGGCTCCCATCGTTGATGAGCTGGGCCAACATCATAGCCACATTGTGATCGATGGTGGTGGAGTGATCAGTCCGTTCAGCTGAGTTGCCCACAAATGTTCCCAGTGCAAAGACTGCAGCACAGCGAACCTGTAAGGCACAAACATTCATTATTATTTTCCTCTTGTTTCCAGCCCAAAGTTTGCCAATGGGATTTTTTTATTCCCACATAGTATCTCTGGAAGCCTGGACTACTGTGGCAGGCAAATAGACAGGGCTAAATGGAAGCCCATGGAGAGTAAAAACCAAAACAGATTCAGCAAAGCACTGAGTTTTAAGCATTCACACATGCAGGAGTATATTTAATTTCCCAGAATACTCGATGACCTTCCCATGGGTGATTTTGCCAGCTGACGTTGCCTAGAATATTAATTAACAGGAATAAGGTTCACAGTCTTCAGATAAGGGCTTACAGAAAGGTAGAAGACAATGGAAAAAAAGAAAAGGAGGAAAGACAGCAGCTCAAATCAGGGTAAACTTTGCCAGATCAACACAACGAACAGAGGGATCAAATGGCTTGGTCTTGCCTCGGCAGAGACTGCAAATGGTGGGGATGGGGTGCAATCAGCAACTGCAGGATGCGCTTCACAAAGCAGAAACGCTCGCTCTGGCTTCTCAAAGAGAGGTGTGGGTGTGCCGTAAGGACAGTCAACCCAACCTCCACACAAGTACTGCTTATAAAATGGGGGAAGATGGGGCCAGAGAAAGGAGGTGGAAGATGCAGGACAGAAAGACTGAATGTAAAGGGGAATCTAATCTTTAATCGCTGCACGTTAGCAATGGTGTTTATCTCCAGGCTTACTTCTCCCACATGCGATGTAATTTCACTGGGGTCTGACAGGCTCTGTCAATCATAGCCAGGCTCTGCACAAGAACCGCTTGTCTCTTGGAGAGTTTGTCACCAAGGTAAAACACATTCAATTAAAGATGTATTTTCACACATACCAGGAGGAGAAGAGTTTTCAGACTCGGCCAAAAAGACTAGAGGGTTTTTTGCAACACAGTGTGTTTTGGGACCACGTTTTTAACAAGCTTCTGATATCAAGTAAGCAAAACCAGGGTGTTTCCTAACTCCGGTGCCAAGATTCCAGGGCTTTCGGGCTATATGAACTCCCCCTGCATCTCTTTGGCTAGTTCTCTTGCAGGGCTTGGATGATTTGCACCACCTTGAAGAAACGGCAGTCAGATCTTTCTTTGAACCAGACACAACCGTAAAACTCTTGAAAGCCCTGTTTTTTTAAGTACTTCTGTAGCCCTCTGCCATAATTCTGACAATTCAACTGGCAATTATTTCAAAAGTTGGATTTTTACCTCTGGGATTGGATCCGAGAGGAGACTGTAGAGCTTTTCATGAGCGCTGTCTCTCACCCCACACCACCTTGCTGAGTCAAAGTTCTGCCAAATACGTCCTAAACAAATGGCCACCCACTGACGCAGAAGAGGATGCGGATCATTTAACTGCTCCAGGCAAATAGCAATCAGGTTTCCTTGAAGGCAAGCTTCCTAAAACACAAAGCAATGAAATTTATTTTGGATGACAGCTTCCCACTTCATCATCAAAAAAGAAGATTATTTCTGAAATAGACAGGAAATCAAAAGAAAATAATTATTCAGTGGTTATATACTGTTTTTGTTATAAAATACCATTTGGAAGCAACATGAAGGGAAGGTCAACTACACGCTGTTATAGCTAGCTAAATAGTTGAGCATTAGAAATACTTCCCGTAATGCATAAAGACTGTTTTTCCCTCACTGTATATATGCCTTGCACCTGTCAGAGCCCCAAGGTTTATGATTCATCCCATATACCCTTCCCAAGAACTTTATCATAGTCATCAAGTTTCCACTTGACAGGAACTAGGCACTATTTCTTTAATAGCACGTCCGTGTGCTGCCTGGAGGGGTAGTTGTTGAGTGACTTGTGTCCTTAACCTCCACTTCCAGGTGCCAGGTACATAATGTGTTTGTCACACCTCCCGGTCAATTTTTCTTTTAATCCACACAAAAATTATGTAAAGCAATCTTCTATTTTGTTTTTCCAGTTCAGGGTTGTGCTTCAATGCAAGCTAGGACACTTTTATCAAAGTGAAGGCACAATGCAGAGAAGAGGCAAGAGAGAATGAAAGGAAAAAGCATGTTAGGACTCACCTGTCCAGTGTTGTAGTTGTTAACAATTACAGCCAGGATAAAAGCAGTCATTGTCCTGTGTTCAGCCTTAAAACAATATACAACTAATTGTTATCTAGAAAACAGGTCAGAGAACAACTACATCCCACACTTGCTGAAACACGAGATCATTCTAAGTGCAGTTTGATCACATTAAAAGAACAAGAGAGGGGGAAAAAAGCTAGAATTTTCTTGTCATCCAGTCCTATCACTAGTCACATCTGAGACACTTCATCAGACTGCCAATACGATCCTCCCATCCAGCCTCCGTATATTGCTCTGGAGGAGGCATACAAATACCTATTACAGGAAACCACAAAAAACTTTTGCAGAGGGAATTATGAAGGTTACAGTGCACTTAGGCTGCCTCTGCACCCAGCCCCCAGAAGCCCCCAGCTCCCATCGTCACCGCTGCGTAATCTGCGCTTATGTAAGTTTAAACAAGTTTGCAAATTCTTGTTTGGCTTGGCTGTCTCTCTCATGCAACCTGGCAGGAGCATTTTTATCTCCCCTGGTCACGGACTCCACAGCTGAGCAATGGCTCCAGTAGAGCAGTGGGTGTCACAGGAGGTGGAGGTGGGAGGCAGTGCTGCATTAGCACCAACTGCATCAGGACAGCAACAGATAAGCTAAGACAAGCTAAGCAAATGCTAGAAGAGCCTGAATAAAGATGACTTGTCCTTACTGGCATATAAGGATCTGCCAAAACTGAAAGGAAGTACTTGTGACCGTTGTCCTTCACAAGGTCAGCTTGGCACGACTGAAAAATGAGACAAAGAAAAACACAATGAGTACAATAAGATAAAAATATTTTTTTCCTCCAATGATGTATGAATATTTCATGTCTTAATCATTTTTCTCAAATCTCACTTTCATTTGAGAAGCAAAATAAAGTGCAAGCCCTTCACTGGGGCCGCAACCAAACATCCCCGCAGCAGAGGGCTGACAGGGAAGAGCAGTGTGTAAAGCAAGGAACCCTCTGCCACCCTCCAACACGACAGAAGCAGTAGCTGAAGATGTGACCTCCTGCTTAGGAGAAGAGTTAAATTTGACATCTCTGTCCCACATTAAACCTTCACCACTATTTAAGAACCACCAAAGGCAAAACTGAGGAGGAATCCAATCAACTTTTTTTTTTTTTACATTTAACAGAATAAAAATTATGTAAGGTTAGATCTTCTAAAAGCCCCTAGCCTAGTTCTCCACTTGATTTCCAATCCTATGTCAAGGCAATTAGCTTACCATAAATCAGGTCTGCTGATAATTGCTGCTCACTATCTTCTAGTTGTACAGTTAGGTATCTACATAACCAGTGTAAAATCCTGGTCAAATCTATAACGGTCCCCAGGCAGGGATTAAGTGCCCTGACCTTTCCTTTCAGAGGACTTTATGCTCACACGCTAGCTACCAAGAGTCAAGAAAGCAGCTTGTGCTACATGTTCAGACATAGCTTGGCACTCCGGGCTGCCAAGCACGCAGCTGGTGCAGATGCTTTCGGGGTTCCTCCTCTTCTTCCCAGCTGCCCACCCGGGCTTACCCACAGGACAGGGAAATTTTTGGGCAAGTCTGGTGCATGCCCCTTCTTTCATAAATGTAGCACCCCCTTCCCCATGGATTACGGAAGGTGCAGTTTGATAGCACAGTCCTCCCTGGTTCTTTCTGTACCACTGTAGCTGATTTTCCAGCTCAGCCTGGCAGCCAGGATGTTAAACTAAGTGTCTTGTGAATGTTAAAGTACCATCTTCCACGAGCAGGACAACCCTTGGAGACTGCCACGCAGGAAAACCTAGCACATGGTTCTCTTAGAGTGATCCACATCACTGAGCGGTTACCAGCAAAGCTGTAAGGGTGGGGGTGGAGGAGGAATTATTAATTCTTTATATTCCGTCCAATCCCCTGCCTAGGCAGGACTAGATTTTGACAAGAAGATTTCAACTCATCTGCATAAACAAGACTAATTGCTATATTATTTGGTCAAGCGCTAACATGCATTAAATTGGTACAACAGTAGCACATAGTAGCATGATCTCATACTACACGCAATCAAAAACTGCAGAGCAACTCCGCTGTCGTTAAAAGCCTGTAAGGAGAATAATGCAGGCTTTCCTGGGGTAGTATCAACAGTGAAGCACTTGGCTTACACCATGTTTTTGCTAACATACCAACTCAGGTGTCGGGTTGACATATTAGGGTCAAACTGAAAGAATACATACTACGAAAGTGAAAATTTAAGGGAGGAAATACTGACTTGGCAATCAGTTTCCCCCATGACTGTTGTTCTATTGTATGCTTCATGCCAGAGACAGCATCATGTATTTTTTATCAGGCATAGAAGGTGAAGGAGGGAACTAATTGTTGAAGGGAGAGGGGGTGACAGGACAGAGATGCAAGAGAATATTCTATTGCTGAAGGGAGTAAAGATGCTGGTTTTGGCAGACCAAAGAGCAGAGGAAATGGATTGATGCCAGGCTGCAGCTACAAGAGGCTTTCCTGACTTCCATATTATGCTGCACAAAAAACAGGCTTCCTTTTTTCCCCCTTTTCATTCGCGGTGTGAATAGCTTCTGTTCCTTACAAAAACAATCTCTTCACTATAATGTAGGCAGACACCAACAAAGAGGAGGCTGCCCATCTTCACACTGCATTTATTGCGCTGCCACTGTTACCCAAATACCTGAGACTCGGGGGAGGGAGGCAACGTCTATAAAGCCAGCACACTTGCTCAAACCCTCCCTTCTTAGATCCTGTGAACAATATGGAAAGCCAGCATCGGTAACACCTCCTCCTCAAAGAAGCAGCAGCTACACTTGTGAATAATAATACAACATGACCAAAACAAGCTGCAGGCTTGGTGTGAAAGTTCAGAACTTACATAAAATATAAAGTTCCCAGTGCTGGGGACAGACTAGAGCACAGATCTCCTCTTTCTCCTTAATTTAACAGATGTCCTATGTAGCTTATCCCCCAGAATCTCACGGGTTCCTGGAATACAGCAGCACTGCCACAGCTCAGGGGTGTCCTGGGCCACCACGCTGGGCACTGAACCCTCACCGCCCAGGTGGGTAGCTTTACCAAATTATCCTCAGGGAACACTTGAGTATTTGTATTAATCATAAATTGAGAAATGGTAGTCATGATCCTGCTAAGAAAGGACACATCTGGAAGGTAAGCATACTATTTATTTCACTCCATTGCTTTAAAAAGTATGAGAAATGTTTGTTTTCCATTCTCTTCAGCCAATTCTTTGGAGCAGTAAGATGTCTTTTGCTGTCCCACTTCAGTAGTACTCATTTTCAGTACTGTTTAATGGGCACTTTATTTGGTCTTGTTTAAATTCTTGATTATAATCCTTATTACAGGTGAGGGGACTTTTTTCCCCGCCTTTAAATTCAAGTATTTAAGATCTAGAAGGTGCTGTTTATCAAACATTATCAATGTGGCATGTAGCAAATTCTTCACCTTTATTTGCAAGTGTTATAGCCACCTCCATGTGGCAGCACACAACGCTACTCCCACCGATACCTGCCAGCTACCTAGAGTAGGCAACTTTGAACCATCGCTTGCTGTGCGGCTCTGCAGGTGGATTATCTAGAAATACTCCAGCAGGCTTCAAGCAGAGATGACTAGAGTCCTCGAGGACTACTGTGTGAAAAATCGTCTGATTATACATGGAATTAAAGCAGATTAATCTAAATATTCCAGTATTTATTAGGGACACCTATATATCTTTATATTCTTTAATACCGTTGATGTATCCTGTAATTTTTATGGCAAAACACAATTCTTCACAGCATACCATGATTACGGAAGGTATCATCTGAAAGGACACATGGGATGCTACAATGCTGTCTCATGTCAGAACACCTTCCTTCTGCCTCCCTCGCCAAAGAGAGGGAGGGACCAGAACAGAGATGTTATCTTCGCAGGATATTCTGTTCTCCAGGGCACTAGCAAGTCTTATATAACTTGTTCTCAGTCACATCCAAATGCAAAGAGGAATGAGCAATCAGCTGAACTCCAGTCCTAATGAAAGTAATTTCATCAGCAACAGTCTCCTGAAACCAAATAAAATACACGTACAGGGGAAAGCAGATGAAGGAGAGAGACAGCACCGCACAATTATTGCGAGGATGAAAATCAGCTGGCAGAATATTTAAAATAAACACGCTCTCATATGCTAGGACAATGGCTTCTGCCTGTACGATGGAGGTAGCGCCCACTCGAACCAGAGCCAAGCCAGGTATATGGATCGCACCCTCAGACCCACACACTCGCCCCACGCGCAGCACTAACACTACAGCGAGTCCCTGCAGCCTAACCATGAATTACTGCACCGACCCTTTGGTCAGCATTCCCTGCCTGCCTGCCTGCCTTCGTACTCACGGAGCGTGTCCCTGCAGTTGTCATCCCCTCCAAGTCTTATAAAAGGCCGTCTCTGAACAAACGGTGCTGACACGCAGCGTAGCGTGCTCTCCGCAGCTCAGCAGGTCATAAACTGCTCCACCACTGGATCAACACAAACACTGAAAGGCTACCTCTCATCCTGAAGCACGCAGATACCGGTGGTTCATTTAAATAAATTTACCCTCTGGAAATGCAGAGGGCTGGAGAAGTGGAGCAGGCTGTAGCGTTAGAGAACTTGGAATCCACACAACATGCATGCTGCGAAACTGGATTTTCTTAAACTTTGTCTGAAACTGAACTTGTTTCAAACATACAAGGCCAGACCTTGTGTCAGCAGAGGAGGGAAAAGACATGTCTGTACTGATATTTAGCATGTAACAGGAAAATATTCTTTTAACTTCTGATATGGCAACCTATTTGTTCCCTTTATGGTGTGACGACTCTCTCTGCTGCCTGTCCCCTCCCTTGGCAGCAGTCATTGCACTTGCCTCATGGAGTTGCCCTCTCCTCCCTTCTTACTTTGCACCACTTCTTTGCAGAGCTAGTGAGTGAAAGAGTGGAAAGAAATCCTAGTACAAAATTTAAGAGCATTTTTGCCTTCTTTTTTTTTTTAAAAGCACAGCCTACCAAAGGAGAGGGGCAATAAAATAGAGCATGGGAGCAATAATGATAGTGCCAGGAGAGGATAAGGGGGAAAGAACTCTCTCATCGGGCTTCACCACCAGAGAAAGTGAAGTATGGCACGACACTCAGTGTAAATTATACATCAGCCTACTCTGAAACGTACCTGGGCCTGAAGCGTCAGCCATGGAGAGGCATGCATCAAAAATAAGCTTTTTCAAGAGTAGCTTTGAAAAGCTTTAAGATGAATAGTTTTCATTTTCTTTGCTTTCCAAAATCCTCTTAGGATGTTAATGAAAATATATTTATAAAACTAAACCTGACAATGCTAGATCAACAGTGGGGGAAAATTCCAACAAACTCAATATTATTCTCCATACTGAAAAGGAAGAGATATAACAAAAATAAACCCCCAAATAGGCAAGATCCAACTTCTACAAGCAGTTCAGACGATTTCATATTGGCTTATAATTGTGCCTGCAGTTAACTGTGTGCACCACTCCTAATAATTTTACATTGCTCAACTAATTGCACCCACAAACCACCAAGTCATGTATATAACTATACAGATTTATCTACAATTACTTACCTGCTTAATTATTTATTTAAAAAAAACACAAACCAGAGCTCTGGTTAAGACCATCTTTAAAAATCAGGGCTCAGTTTTTAAACCTTATTCCTAAAGGTGCCAAAAGAGAAGACCAGAATCACGGACCCATGACAGGAGTAACATCTCTTCTATGGCAACCATCTTCAGTGCATCAGCACATGCATTAGACTTGGAGCAGGACTTAAGTTAAAAGTCACCAAAAATTACTTTTGCTTTATTTCTAGAAAAATTCTGTGTCTGGAGACTACCCACAGCCTGTTTTGACAACTGACAGGAATGGTCTTGAACAAAACAAGTTTGATAACAACCTAAAGTGAGCAAACTGAGGGAGAGTATGGGTGTGTGCTCTCACCTGGGAATACATGACAGAAGATATGAGTGCATTTTAAGCCCCTTCAGCAAGCAAAGCTATCTCTTCCCAATAAAGATGCAACCAGTGAGATGTGATGGCTTTTACCTAGAGCACCTACACCCTAGAGCTGAAGGGGAACTAGGAACTGTGAGATGTATGTTAACATGACATTGCAGCATTAATAGACAGAGCAAACCTCCTTTCATCCTGGCACAGGTACAAAGAGGTGGGCAGCCAACCTACCCAGTGCCAGCACCTAATGGAGGCTTCCCATTCACAAAGTTTCAGAAGTTAGCTTTCATACAGGTCAAATAAATTAATGAGATAATATGCTGGTCTCCAGGCAATACAGCATCTTTCTGAAGTACCTCAGGAGAAAGTCTCAAGTCTAAAGCAACTGGATAAAGCAAATGGGGGTGGGGGGGAAAGGGCACATTGCTGAAACCCAAAAGAAACAGTCAAGTTCAGAAGTACTCACACTGTCCACTGCCAGAATTTTGGCCCAGATGAAGACAAGGAGTGGTCTCAGCTCACGAGCTGAACTCTGAAGTAGCTTCAGCACATACGGGAAAATGCCAACAGACAGGGCCTGGGGAGCCAGAGAGAAGAGCAAACCCTTGTGAGCGGCTCAGCTCTGCTGCAGAGGCAGCACCGCGCAGGGGCAGGACTGAGCGCTCTGTGAAGACGCAGCATATTTAACACCACAGATGAGAAATCTGGTAGAAAACGATTTCGTACATTTCTAGTAAAGAGGGGATCCCTGTGTGTTTGTCTATTGCTCATTTTAATCTTGGATGTCACCAGATATTTTCAGACTCATTTGGTCCACACAGACTCAGAGTTAATCTAGCACTAGCTTTTACTTGTTACAGCCTATGCAATTTTATGCTTTATGATACGTTCTGCTCTCCTCAGATGGAGCCATTTGCTCTCACAAGTAAACATACCGCAAAAGCTCAATAACTACAGGTTTCCCACTGGAAATTAAATAGGCCTCTTGCCCAACACAGACTTTTTACCAAGGCTTTTCCGTGGGACAAGAGACTACTCACAGGAGGACACACAACATGTTAAATCTTTGAGAATCCCACCGTGATTGCAGATACCCTTCCCAAAGCACAAGGTAAAGGAAACGTACGGTGAGGGATTGCACTTGCAGTGCCCGCCTCCCAGCGGTCACTACCCCCACAACCTGGCAGCAGCTGAGCATCACCCAGTGGTACGGCCAACGAGGTTTATAAAGCACACAATAGCCAGACCAAAGGCCACTGTGGCTGACCTGCAGCTATGTTTTGATCCTTGTAGAAGTTTATAATCCATCGGTCTTAAAATCACCTTTAATGCATTCTTTCTTCCTACCACTGAGGACTAAGCTGTCTGCGAGGGCAGGCAGAAGGGAGCCTTGGCCAAGATGAAAGAGGAAGGTAAAGAAAACCACTAAAAAGCCCCATCATTGAGCTATTCCACGTCCAGCTGGTGGTTCGTCTTCATCACTTTTACCACAAATAGCTCCATTTACAGGAGTGTTTTAAACTGCTCCTCTGTTTAACTCTTATTTATTATCTGCACTGTGCTAGCCACTTTCCAAAATGCAGAAGGCAGCTGCCACGTTCTCAGAAGAGCTTACAAAATCCGGAGACCAAATAAAGGAAGAGAAGAAAACGATGCAGCCAGTAAGCTGAGAGAACAGATGAGCTAATAAATATTAAATTTATAAATAAACATATGTGCTTTTTAAAATTTATTTTACCTGACAAACCTCCTTATTTGTCCCAGATATTTCCTCCTGCTTTGTCCCTTACAATCTTTTACACTAAAATATTCCCAAGGAACTCCTTTTTGTTGTAATGCAAACGAACAGCTATTGGGCCTTTTTGATTAATACAAACCACTTTTCTTTTAGGGATGCCTGCTCCATTTCACACACATGAACACAAAAAAAACCTGGTTGCTTGTTAAATCTGCGGAATATCTTCCGCATCTTCCTCCCATAAATCATCATTTGCATTTATTGCAGATACTGAGATAAACTAGACTTTTACAAGACAATACACAACATCCACGCACCAAGCTAACTGCCCAGGGACCCAGGTCCAAAAATCTTCCCAGCAAGTCAAGAGCTCGCAGCCGATGTACCTGGCTCAGCAGCACCTGCAGAGGAGAGGGATAACGTTTATTGCTAAAGAGAACAAAACCCCCTGCGACTACAGAGCAAATAGAAGAGGACCTCAGGATTGTTATGTGACTTTGAACAAACTGATGGTCTGAATGAAGAAGCTGGAAGACAAACCCTGACTGCTGAAAACTTTCACCCCACTGAACAGTGTCACCAGTGGGTTACTGCCCCTCCTCATAACACTCTGCTTCATGAAGTTTCTGCAGACACACACAAACGTTTTCCTAGGAATGCAGTTATCCTCAATCTCCACGTCATTGCTCTACTTGTTCTCTCTGCTCATTTTTCTCTCCAGCGCAGTGGTTCATAGGCAGCACAGCTCTGCTAGACGGCAGCAGTCCCTATGGATTTCAAATATTCTCACCATACCACCTGCCTTTCCCCAGTAAAGCAGGAACACGATTGTATCTGCAGGAGGGATTCAAAGGTGAGCAAAAGGCCCAGCCTCCCATTACTCAAAACAGCTCAGAAGCAGAAAAAGAGGCTTTGGTTTTCTTGGCAAATCGATATAAGAGACTTAAGAGGGAAGCAAAAGGTCACATTAGTCGTTAATAAAAATCTCATTAAAACAGAGTCTGACAACGATAATGAGGTGGTAGTTTACTGGCTTATACCTACCCTGGTGTGAAATATTAACAGACAGACTTTCAGTTCTTAATCTCCTTAACAGATGTAAGATATTGGAATGCAACGTTTAATCCTCAGTTTAAATTGAGTAACATCCCTCAGCGTGCGTCTCAGGGAAAGAGACTCGTTGATTTAGCTCCCCAATTCCATCCCCTTCTCAGTGTTTTTCCAAACTGCGTATTCAAATTAAATTATTTTTCATGTTTAATATTGAAGACTAACTAAATTACTTGGCTCATGTCTCATACTATGGACGACTGATACTAGATACTGAAGTTGTGCAGAGAAAGTCCAGTAGAAAAAGATGGTTACAAGGAAGCATGTGTTTCACCTCTGAATAGCGGAGCTCAGATCTCAGGACAGGTCATAAAAGAAAGGATTTTTTTCATCCTGCCCTAGTTGGCACCAGCGGATTCCATAAACTTACTACAGAACTTGGCACAGTTAACTATGTGCTTTCAAGATGCCCAGCACAGGAATAACAGGGGCAGCTGTCTGAGATTAAAGCAGAAATAGAAACCAGGGCACGGTAGAAGCTGGGGCAGCTGAAACAACAGACAGGGACATGTTAGGTGCAGGGTGCTTACAGAGCCGTGGGAGGCATACAGATGTGGCAATGCTGTTATTATTGACCTTCAGAAAAAAAACCAAGTAAACCCACAAATTCTCTTGTAGCTGGGGGAAAAAAAAAATGGATTCAATTGAAAAGGATTTCCAGGTGAAGATACAAAACCAGATCTCAACACTGCTAGCATCCCACAAGAACCTTTAACCATATCAAATTGTGTCTTATTTTAAAAGCTCCGTTGCCTTATTTTCAAAAACAAAAATGCCACCAGTCTCTCTCAGGTTTTTATATTCCCATTTCCCAAACCGATTGGCACAACACCTTGAAGCCAAAACTGACACAAATTCTAGAGACTTGGATGAGGGTGTGGGGAGTCTATGCAAAATTTATGAACTTTCAGTGAAATTATGAAATGGTTACGTTGTGCCACTATATGCACACAGCACTGCATCACAGTGACGCGTCCATCGCTATTCCTAAACAGAAGATAAGGAAGCTTAACATTTAAGTTAGAGATTAACCAGGACACAAGAGCATAATTTAGAAGTAACAGTCCACATTTTAGCAGGAGTCTCCTAACAAATGCAGGATGGAAGAAGGGGACTGCAGCAGTGGCCTCCCCAGGGCTTTCTGTGGAGTAAGCGCTGCTCTTGACTATGTGCACTGGAGATCGCGAGGCAGGAGGTACCTCCACAAGGATCAAGCATCTGCTACTCAGGCTCATTCATGCTGTGCGCATGCTAACTTCTCTTTGATGACTCCTCTCTTCTCTGCACCAGGAAGCCACCCATGTCTGATCTGCCCCATCACAGCAAGAATTCAAAATGGAAAGCAACTTCTTCAAGTCAATTAAAAGGCCATTGACAAATTACTGTCTCCCTGTGCTTGACAAATCCAAGCTTTGCATGGCTGGCATCATGCCTCTGACACTCAAATACCTTCTTTCCCCTGGGGCACATCTAGAATGGGAAAACAGAATCAACCTTCGTTAGGCTACAGCAGCATAGTCTGAGCACTCCCAAGGGGTCAAAGCAAAAAGACACTCAAAAGGGGTCTAAAATGCACTTCCTTCCCTCTCTCAGTCAGTTGGTATCTAATTCAAAGAATCTCAAACCTGTCAACAAGCAATCTTATTCCATTATACAACTGATATGCTTTAATTTTAAGAATAATTACACTGTGCTAGCTCGCTTTTGCTCCAGGAAGGAAAGCAGGTTCCTTTGCCAGGTGACCTCTCAATTCCACTGCAAGGTTAAGCTACCTGCAGAACCCTCTGGTGCCAAATAATTCACAGCAGCGAAGTTGGTGCTGGAGTAGAAGCCTGCCATCTCCCATTGCAGTGACAGAGACAAACCATACATCTGTTTATCCAACTGATCTCTCAAGGCTTGGGAGGTCCAGGGAAATTAAGATTTGGTCTTACAGAGATTGATGGTGCTGTCAGTCACAAAACAAGCTGGTAGCTAAAAGAAGGAATGTGAGTCTTCTCACATTTAGTGAAAGAAATCACATATCCTTGTACAAGTGACTGGAACCAAATTCCTTTAAACAGAAAGACTTTTGTTGCCTGGTAGAAGAGACCACAGCTACCTTGACGACGGGTTATATTTCTGTCAATACAGACTCCTGAGGAGAAGAGGGCAAGAGCAGGTGACGACTGCCATATATGCCTTCCCATAAAATATTATTTTAAATGAGGTATTATGCTTCTCCTAGATTTACTTCTCCTTTTTACATATGAACTTTGTCTAGTCTGAGCAAATGTCTACCAGAACTCTACATTCCTTCCAGGCATGGTCTTCAGAGACTTGTTTATATGTTCTTGCAGCAAAATTTCAGCATTGCATTAAAGGTAACACTTTCCAAGCTCTACCAGACAGATAAAGAAGCCATTTCCAAACTATTTACACTGCAGTAACTTCCACTTGCTGAAAACAGAGGGAAGAGAAAGTCTCCACCTGACAGAGCTAGCATATTAGGGGAAATACTACAGGGGAAAACAATGAAGATGGGCTACTCTGTGAAGAAGTCTTGCTACTTCAGACCAAAAAAGAAGGCAGCAGAGCCAGATGCTGTTGAAGCTGCAAATGGACTATAGCAGAAATTTTGCTCAACAGAGAGTAAAGGTATGGGGGAAGAAAAGTACTTTGTCTTCATCTGCACAGGTCTAGCAAACATGCAATCAGCTCTAATTAATCCTGAAGGAGCCCACGTAATTTATGTACCCAAACGCCATCTGGTTGATAGCACAGCACTCGGTGGGCAGGGAGACATGCACAAACACACCCTGTCCGCTGCGGCCGAGCTCCCGCAAGCCTCAGTGGTGCCAAGCTCCCTGCCCTGGCCGCTCACCTGCAGGACGATGGGGAGCTGCTCCGGGGGGTTGCGGTTCTCCACGCCCATGGTCAGCCACACCTGGAAAGCTGTCAGCTGCTCCG
Organism: Phalacrocorax carbo; assembly: GCF_963921805.1. Classification (NCBI taxonomy): domain Eukaryota; kingdom Metazoa; phylum Chordata; class Aves; order Suliformes; family Phalacrocoracidae; genus Phalacrocorax; species Phalacrocorax carbo. Next base: position 8,797,567 of record NC_087528.1, read on the forward strand.
CAAAGAAGGGACTGTGCTGTTGGAGCAAAAACAGGAATGCAAGTTTGGTTTAAAAAACAAGGAAAGAAAAAAGATGTGAAACAACTAGTTTTGGCACCTACGGACTCACAGTTTATTGTTTCCAAAAACAATTCTTTTTAATTGGCAAATGTTTGTGTGGGTTTTTTTTAATGTCTAAAATTTCTACAAAGACTGACCAGATACAATGGCCCTGAAATATGCTGGTGTTCTCTAATGTAAGTGCTTGAAAAAAAGAAAAGGAAAGAGAAACGGGAACAGATATCACAAAAGGTCTTAGGGAAATCTGGTTAATCTTTTCCACATGAGAAGCAGGTAGAATAGCAGTGGATTTATCTGCTCTGCAGAGGTAGTTTCACTCCTGTAGCAGCACATGGTGCTACCTCTGCCCAGTCCACAGTGAATGCAGTCCAACAACAACAAAAAATATGTCCATCCACGTCTCGGTCTTCCCTGGCTGCCACAAACCTCTCCAACAAACAGGTGGCCATTCAGATGTGCTGGTTTGGGCTGTCTCCTATTTATCAGTTTTTTAATTCAAGCCTTTTATTTAGCTATCCATCACTTCTGACAGCTGTAATACAGTAAAAGCACTTCATACAGGCAAACAAAAATCAGAAAATTTACTTAAGCCACAGTAGTTAATAGACTTCACACTAGTACCCTACTAAAGATATGAGGGGTGGGGTAAACTCCCATCAGCTAACACCTATCAGCTGTCCTTTGGTACTTAGTACTTAAGACAGTACAATCATGTTTTACAAAATGCATCTGAAAGGCATCCAGTAAATATAAAGGATACTAGCTTGTAGTATCTCTAGACATAAAGGAATCTGGTTTAGGGGACCGCATATTCAAGAGGAGAAAAAACCTCATACTTTGAAAAACATACCACCTAACTACGATCTTACTCTAACAAGGTGTGATTGTTTGAGGATGCACCACACTGCCTGATAAAATAGGACGTTTACTTGGTGAGATCTGACATTCTGCAGCACATTTTAAGTCCCTGGAGCCTGTTCAAGCGTGCAGAGCGTCTCTCGTCTCCTAACACCAGTGGTGACTGGCCATCAATGTGACACTTATCCCCCAAAGTGCTCCACTCTGCAGTGCACACTCGGACAGTCCTTGGGCACGTCAGCATCCCCCACCAGTGCAGCAGTGCTTGAAGAAACCTTCCTTTTGCCATCTATCACACCAAGTAATGGTACAAACTAGGTATGAGAAAGTACTGACCAAAGCAGACAGCTGCTTCCAGTCAGAAATCTACAGGGGAACAGAAATCAAGGGGGAAGGAGGCAGGGAAGAGACACGAGGAGGGACAGTAAACCAACACAAACCCCCCAGAAGCCCAGTTGCTTCCCCATCATCCCCCGTACGAGTGCTGTGAGCCCACAGGCCTTTCTCAATCAGGTTATTATATTTTCCAAGGTCTGACTAGCAAAGAACACCTAGAGAATAAGCACAAGTCAGACGCACATGGTTTATAACGTGCTGCTGAAACAAAACAGCCCTGAAGAGATTATTAATTGCTTTATCCAGGGCCAGACTGGAGTCTAAACCTGCAGCGGCCAACGTGGCCAGCGAATGGATGGCAGCAGGTAATCCTGTGACTCACCCGGGCATTTGACATCCCAGACACTGCTGCTTCTGCCAGCCTAGTTATGAAACGAGCTGACTAACCTCAATAACACAACGCCCCTTTCCCCTGCCTTGCATCAAACGACTGTTTTTCCCAGGATTACTGCTGGCCAGCAGCAGCTAACCTTCTCTGATAAACAACACTTCTTGCCGGGCATAAATCAAAAGGTTTGAGGGCAAAACGTTGATTAGAACACAAGGAATAGATCAGAGGTGTGCAACGGTCTGTCTGCTCCAGCCATTTGTCACAGCATTGAGCTAAGCCCCTTCCACTCCCCCCCAAACTAACAGCCCAGTTTCACACTACTTCTGCAGGTATTTCACAGAGAGATATTCAACAGGATAATATCTGTCCCCCCTCTACAGAACAGGCACAAACCTTCTTGGTATTAATCACACTAGATTTTAGGAAGAGCTCAGAAGAGAACTTGATCCTTTCTTTACATCTAGCGCCTGGGCCAGCTTGAAACGCAGTGTTCAGGCTCCCAGCTGCCACTGCACGTTGATAGCTCTACCTACCCCAAGTTCTAGTTGAAATACACAAGAAATTACATTTGTCAGGCTTGAAAAACCTGCCTGTAAGTTGCTTCCAACCTGTACTGAATCAATTGTGAGTTGAGAATAACTACACTTATTTGCTGATCTCTTGTATTTGCAAGTATTTGCCTCCTCTCATCCCTGAAATACACTGAAATTTGCTAAATGTCAACTCACTTGATAGTGAGTGCCCAGATGAGGTCTAAGACTCATATAAAAGCACCCACTGACATTGTTAGAGACCTGAAATAAAAATGAACATAAGCTAGGAAAAGTCATATTTGTTTAAATTTTAAAATACAGCACATACAGTGGGGGGAAAAAAGGGGCGGGAGGATAAAAGCCTTAGGGCATCTTTATCAACCCCCTCCCTCGCAGAAGTCCACTGCTGTCCTCCGGTACTCAGGTCTTTGGAGACAACCTGCAGTCGCAGCCAGAAAGCCTTTTGGAAGTTTGGTAACGTAAATAAAATGCAAGAATGTTACTGTAAAATTAAGAAAGAACATCACGGTGGAGTAGGTATCTGAGGTTGTACAGCAATTATTAGTTAAAGGTTTCCATTCATGAAATGTCAAAGGAATATCAAGAAATACCTGTTCTGATTAGAGGAATTTAAGCCAAATTAAAGTAGACAAAAAACCCCAGTGACTTATATTTATCATACTATGCTTAAGAAAACACTTTGGATATACCCTCAACCTTTATTTTATTTTTAAATAAAAGATATAAACTTTAATGCAAAAATTTTCATTTCAAAAATCATACTGGCATGTTGGGATTTTTTTCTGTAAGAATACTGTTAGTCAAGACTGAGCGCTCTGAAATTTTATGAGTCAGGTCTCAGGCTTCACTTCTATTAGTAGGAGTCTCTTCTTTACCAATAGGTGCGGGCTGAATCAGACATCTCATGCAATAGCGAAGAACTTAAAGCTGATTTTAAATCTATTCCTCCAAATGAGGTGAGTGGACATTTACAATTTTCAAAAAATATAAACCCTTAAATTGTAACAATTCAAGACTCAACAAGCAAAAGTGATGCGCCTAACCGAGGTTTCAAATAATGGGCTAAACTGGGCACACAACATTTCAAGATATTATCCAACTCACCCTGAAGGCAGTTCCTTCCTCTATAATTGTAGGTAATTGGGAAAGGCAAATATCAACTGCAAGGTCCCATGCTTGCCTAAAGAAAAAGGGGAAAGAGAAGTCATTACAAGTTATCCATATGTAACATCAAGGTAAATTTAAATTCCGATCACAGAAGTATGTGGACAAAGCAGTATTGTTTGACTGCTTTAGGAATGCTTAGTATTCCTTTTTAAAAAATGTCATATAAAAACTATTCAGCAAAACAGTGAGATCTAGTCCAGCATGGTGTCAGGTTGCCCAGCAAAATGTGAGTGAGGTAGGAAGATCCCTAGCTGAAGTTCACAGAAAGTGCTCCTCTCTGTAACGCAGAAGGAAGGCAGAGTGAATTGAAGTCTTGTTATATACCTGTCCTCATGCAAAAATGGATGACATGGACGACATTTTTTTTTTTTTTTTTTTTTAACTAGGAAAATGAAGTGAATCCTGGATTAGCCCCCACCCATAATCCTTCAGCACACACCTCTGTATGCATCCAAAACCTCGCTTCCTCTGCATTCAAGTCACATCAGCTCAGGAAGATGCAGCCCTGCTGACAATCCCTCCAACTCACAATTCATGGATACACCTACACCACCACACTAATTCGCCTTTTCTGCATCCTCAGCACACACTCTGTGTCACTGCACATATCGCCGAGAAAAGTAACTCAGTCCCCATTAATCTAATTCCGAGCGGGGTTTTGCGTGGCAACCTTGTTTACAAAGATTGGCTCTACATGACTCACCTGAAGGATGGAGGGATGTACACTAAACTAGAAGGGAAAATATTTGAAGATTTCAGTTTTTACACTTATCTACTATGCTATTTAGTGGCTAAAAGTACTGTGACTTAGAGTATTTTAGCATCATGGTTATAACAGCATGTAAATGACCAGTGGCCAAGGAACCTGTTGTGGCTGCTTCAGTGCAAACAAAATGTGCTAACGGTCTGCCTTCAAAATGCTCACAGACTTAAACAGGACCAAACTAAAATAAATGCACTTGGTCTCCAAAGTTCCTAAAACACCTCTAAAAAAGTGAAACTGTCACTTTTTACCCCAGAAACCTTTAACCCTACCCTATCCATAGACGCTCCATGCACTTTTCATTTAACATATGAATTTATGCACTCTGAAAGGCTACTGAGTTAAACCACACCCGATGGGTTTCTCACACAAAAGAAACTAATTTACTCTCCAGACACATTTGGTCTTCCATAGCTTGTGGCCATCGTGTGTTAATATCAATAGGCTAAGCAATTTTTCTTCTCCTAGGAACATTTGCAGACTTAAGGCCATAGGTGATAATCAATAACAGTGTATTTTAGTTACCTGCTCTGATAAGTTCTTAAATCACCCTGTTTTGAGTCAAACAAAGCCTTCCATTAGAACAACTGCCAAGTGAAATCTATCCCATTGGCTTAACTGGCAGCTGTTCTCAACCGAAAACAATCTTATCAATTAGATGGAAAAATAAACTATATGGTTCTTGCATTTTTAATACGGATTCAAGAGATGCTGCTTGTTTTAGTTGCCCCAGACCTTGTTCCTCTGCTTCACAGCATTTACCTTCCACTTGACAATATGCTGCCAATATAATCAAGAGGTAATCAAGAGATAATCAAAGCATGGGCAACAACTGCTTCCCACATGCTCAATAAAGACCCATGCTGGAGACAAAATGTTTACACAGAGCTGATGAGAGACATATTTATTCTTGGTTGAGGCAGAGGCAAAGTCAATTAGTAGAAATATAAAGATAATTCTACTTCAAGCAAAGAACGAGTATTTCTGACTTCCAGGTTTCTTCGAGGAATGGGCAATACCACCTACAGAAATTCCCTCAAAGATTAGAAAATGTCAATACATAGTGCCTTTGAGATAAGTTTTACTACACAGGAGAAAAATGGTTTAGAGATCAGAGGCAACTAGTCTTATTTTGGCTGCCTATAAAAGGATTCTATGTAGGTCATTATACTGCAGAGGCACGAGCTAAGATGCTGAGCTCCTCAGAGTCATTTTAGGTAAGAAACACTAATACCGCTACAAAAATGTCCAAAGCAGCCCTGCAAGGTCAAATCTCAAAGGTTTTAAATGTCATCAGAAAGAGCAAGCAAAAATTTAAAAAGATATTTTAGTAGATTAAAACGAAATCTCTTTATGCTTCTAAAAACAGGCCACATAGCCAATGTCACTCAATCTTTTAAAAGAGTAACCACCAATATAAAATCTTAACATCCCAAACTAGAGAGCTGCTGGTTAACATCAGCTGTGTAAGAGCCTCTATTCAATTCAGTTCAAATACTTAAAATGATTCTCCAGCCCTTCCAAACTAGCTCAACACACCGTTTCTGCTGTCTACGCAGGAAACAGAAAACTTCCCACCCAACGAGACACGTGAGCAAAGAAGTTTTGCCTGAAGGAAACATCACACTTTTTCCAACTACAACTCCTTGTGAGACTTTAGGTTGCGCAACTCGTGAATGAGTTGTCAGACAGCGAACGCACCACACTGGCAAAATAGACGATGGCATTAAACAGGCATTACAACAATTATAAGATTCAAAACAAACCACAAAGGAATAGTACAGACAAATGCCACGGAGTATGGGAAGAGAAAGAGAACGGGAAAAATACTTGTAACAGTCATGGTGAAAATAATGGCCACTGGTGGTGGGGAGGAGCAGCAGTGATTGACCGTTTTAATATGCCAAAGGGAACTAGAAAGGCGGGCAATTTGTAGATACGCTCGCTGAACTAATATTACACTTCAGCACACAAACAAGAGATAAATTAGGGAGCAGCAGGGGAACAAGGATGGGTGGCGTTGCATCCTAGAAGTGATTTATGAAAGCCAACCCAAGAGATCGCTACCCCCTCTTCCTCCTTTGCAGAGACTGCTGTTTGCAAAGCGCTTTGGAAGATTTGTTTTCACTACATTAGGCACAAGAAGAGCTGGGTTATACCTCAGCACTGTTCCCTCCCCCTTCCTTATTGCACTCTTCCAGTAACCCCCGGACACCCTGCTGTGCCAGGACAACACCGTGATGCATCCACTGGGCAATAACCTACCGAAATATCGCAGTGTTTCAACCTTACTACATTATGCTATTAAAGAATGCGTTAACAACGCTTTTTATACTATGTTGTCCTAATCGCTCTGTATGTACAACAAATTGATAGAGCACTTGCATAAGAAGAGAGGACAACTCCTCTTTGTACACCCCAGTTAAGTTAGAAGCTACCATACACTTAACATAAGGTTTTATACACATTCCTGTTACATCTCCCCCAGAAAGGGCAATAAAGACAAGCAATCCCACTCAGTGACTGATTTGACAAAGTCCAAAGGATTTCCATCGTACTCCACCTATCGGGGTGGCCATTTCTATGTGGTCTAAAACCAACGTGTATGAGGCAGTAACTAGAGAACCTGGAAAGAGACACCACAGGATGTAAAGCTCGAGCTACCTGTCAGCAGGTACACCAGCCCTCAAACCACAAGTTCAAAAGATTTTTTTATGCAATCAACCACACAGCATGGTTGTACTTACCCTTATGCTTGTTCGAGACCTGGCAACTTTAATAGTATCACATCTCAAAAAAAGGTAAGCGCCTTTGACAGTGCTCCACGCTATGCTGTGAGGCAATCTCGTTAAAGAAAGGGGTCAAACTCACAGACTTTCAACTATGTTAGGATGGGGGACTCCTTAGGTTCAACTACTGAGGAGACATACTTACTGTCATGCATCTCCCACATGTATTTTGGAATAAATCCTCTCCTTAGTTGGAAGATTGACTCAGTTAAAAAACAGGCAAAAACCTGCTTTTGTTTATCCAAAACAAGCAAAGCAATGCAGCATGCCAACAGAAACAGTCTGCAAAGAAAACACGCCAACCATGCCCTGCATCTCTCTCTACACCGCTCAATCACTTCAGTAAGGTAATCAACATACAAGATACAAGCTATCATCCTGGGAGAGGACACAGCATTTCAGAATATATGAAAATTAAAAATGAAAAGGCATTGCTCCTCCATAATTCTACAATTAAAACTAAACAAGGAAAGAGCTCCCCTGAATTCCACCAGCAACTTTCTTCTCCCGTGATAGAAATACTCATATATTTGTCTTTATGTTTTAGCTTCAATTTTTCTTAGCCATTCAGCACAAAGTCCCTACTCACATGCCCCACAGACTCCATCTATCTCCCCTGCTCAGTTCAATACCAGTTTCATTACAGCAGGACTGTTTAAACTTTTAATAATTTAAAGTGAACTCATCCAGCTGCCTTTACTTTGTTTCCCAGAGGTGCTGCAAAGTTTGGACTTCTAAGCAGAGAACAGAAGGCCAAGAGTTCCAGCTTTGCTCAATGACTGTTTTACTGTGCAAATCCATTAAATGGTAATGGAAGCCCACGGTAATACTTTAACAGCATAAATGAAACACGGTTACGGAGATGTGCATTAGTTTTTCTTCTCCCACACATACTACATTAGCTGACAGATCATGGAGGCAGATTTTCTTACACTCAAATTTTCTGGGCTAAGTCAACATCTAATGCTTTCAATTCTCGTATCACATTTTTATAACGTATTATTGACGTCTTTTAACATCCTCTCTTCTTCTGGGAATAGTTTATGTTATATTGTACCACACATAATATTAGTGAAAATGAGTATTTCTTAGTGGGACAGTCATGCTGAGGAGCAAGTAAAGAGAAGCTGAAGCCACCTGTGGTCTTGGGGCTCAGGCACCCGGGTACCCACTTGTTTTGAACTGTATTTCTGGAACTGTTAAATATTTCAGACTTTATCAAGTACATCAGACAAGATTTTTCATGTTTGTTTTTTTCTGGGAGTACAATTCAGCAACATACCCTGCTTGACTGAATTTTCAGATTTCAGCCTGAATTCACCTGCGTCACAGTAACACTGTGAACCCCCTAAGCCTGCTTTAGGGGAGACAGCTGGGAAGCCGCTCAGACACAGCTGTTTTTAAAAAATATTTATTGCTGTGAATATTTGGTGCGAGTATGAAATCCTCCTTTCTTCTACCAGTGCATTCCCCTCCTCTAGCCACAATTTAAAGCACATGCTTTGCTATTTTTATCCTACATTTCTCTCCATTAAACTATCTGTAGTCCGTTAATGGGTCTTGGAGATGTTAAGACTAACACATAGACACAAAAAAAATCTAGTTAAATCAGCGGTGTAATCTGAATTAATCTAATCCTTCAAATGTCAAACAGTTCCAAATACCCTTTCAAACAATCACTTTCTTCTTGCTGAGATATTAAATCTTTCTGTGTAGCTAAATGAGACTCGTTTCTTTGAGAAATCAGTGAGCAAACCTGCATCCATTCTGCAACACTCCCACAATGTTCCGAGACTCCAGCTCCTCTCTTACCTGTAATTGGATTGCTACATTACGGTTTTCTTTTCAGCTAGGATTTCAAGCTTGTTTTATTTGCAGTATGTTATGACTTTCTTTCAACCAGAATTTCATGGTCGGTGTATACACTATTACAATATTTCTATTATGGACAAATCATAGCTCTTCCAAAGCATAATTAAGGTACTTTGTTTTTAATATATGACCTACGTTAGGAAATATTTCCAAACACATTATTAGGTCTTTTCAAAGGCCATGAATATAACTTGCTGCCAACAGCAGTAATGTATAAGCCATAATCCATCACAATCAGAGCATCAGGCCTCCTGTTCTTACTGCACAACAGAACGACTCTCAAAGTTGAATAGCACAGCCAGTCAATCAATATTTATTAATATTAATACTTGCATTATAGTAGTGCCTGCAGCAGCCAAGAAGCTACAGTATGAGGCACCATACAAATACAAATAGCCTGTGCCCAGAAGGGTTTAGGCTTAAGCAGGTAAAACAGAGAAAACCAATAAAAGTAAGACAGACGCGAAGGAATGAAATACATCAGAGCCTACCAAACAGGGCAGGGTCCCACAGATGACCTCTCCTGACTCCTAAATAGGGTGCCCTTCTTGGTGAAATAAAGAGACTGACAGCTTGTGCGTCAGATTTCCATCAACAAATAAGTCTTCACTTTTCCTCAATTGTTCAGGTGAAAAGGATAATTAACAGAACAGGTAACAGTGGTCTCCCAAATGAAATGACCAGAACAACAACTTAATAGGTCAAAATTTTAAAAACTTGTTCTCAAAAGGACTAAAGCAAAGGAACAGAAGCTCCTATCTCCAGCAACCTCAGTGCTTCTACTGCAACCGTGCCAGACATGAGACATTTCAGTGGAACTTAGGGAAAATCATCAAACAAGCACAGACAAAGCTAAGCAAAAAAGATAAAGAGCAAATGGTTCAGATTTAATGTCTGAAAGGGGGCAGTCGTAATTATTCATGAGGTAAACTGATGCTTAAGTCAAGTGTAAGGAACATTTTGCAGCATCTGCGCACCCCTCCGGCACGCTCACAGCCAGCTGCACGCTGCCGGCCTCGCTCAGCCCCTCTATGGCTTCAGCAACGTCACCAGGAGCCACAGAGCTCTGGCGTCCAGCTACAGAGAGCAAAGCGGAAGGCAGGAACATCATGTTCTGACCTCAAGAGCTCGTCTACGCCAGGGAGGCAGGAGCTCCATCTGCACTTTCCCCTCTCACTGACTGCAAGATGTTCCCCATAAGAGAGTTGCAAGGCCAGTGCCGAGCACCACGAGCGCAAACTCATGGCTGTTGCTGCTGTTGCGATGAGGAGGGAGGTCAGGGCAGTGCATGCAAAGTTCACAAGACACGGTGTGTACGTTGCTACAGCCAGTGTAACACTGACATTTACTTATGCCTTTTCTGCAAAAGATGGTGCAAAAAAATGTCCTAACGTATAACAGTAGTTTGCTTCTCCAGTTAGCCTTCTGCTGGGATATGAGTTTTATCTATATGTAGATCTCTTTTAGTCACTATCTCAGCTGTGAATGTGCAGAATGGCTTGTGTCCGTAACAGCAGAGGAACATGGTAATCTTATATTACCTCTGTGAATAGAGGAGCAGAGCCCAGGAAGCCAGATGGGCACCCAGAGGATAATGGAAGAGAGCAGAATATATGCATATGTGTACTGGAGAAGCTAAAACATCACACAGCACTTTGGCTGCAAGCAATAAACCAAAACGTGAGCCAGGAGCACACCCCTGGTGCACACAGGATCAGGGTTACGTGGGAACAGTGAAAGGTGTGAGGACCTAACACAAACAACCCAAGTAAACAACCCAAAAAGCACAGAAGAGGGGAGGAGGAGGGCTGGGAAAGTCCCTTGAAGTCTGAAGTCGGATCATTGAGGAGCACTGGCTGATAGATGCCAGAGCCACTATTTGCATTGATTACCCATTTATAACCCTGTAGGAGAGAACCCTGGAGGTTCTCAGCCACTGCTTGCAGATCAAACCATTGCTGACGACACAGCGGCAGGACTCGCTCCCCAGTATGTTGTCTGACATGCTGGGTATGAAAAAATCTGTGAAGAGTCTCAATAAAACAGCAATCAGCAAAAACTTGCTGCATCACCCACCACGTAACAATGCAGATGTAGATTCAGCGTGATCATCGAATCACGTTGTTTGAAGTTTCGGTTCTTTTCCACACTCCTTTGGCTAGTGCTCCCTGCCCTCCAGTCACATTACCTAGTTTATTCAAACAGTAAAATGGGTTTGGAGGTTTCAGATCAGCAATCCATTAGCAAAATCTTGAATGAAAGGTGATAGATAAGTGCAGATGCTTATTTTTAGAAAATATTTAAGCAAGCCCTAAATTAGTTTCTAAATGTGTCCTTACTAAAAGCTCCTAATAATGAACTGAGCCGCCTCTGACAAAAGTCCAATTTTCCCCTTTGCTGGATTTGCTTCAAACTGCATGTTCTTTTGGAGGACACTGAATAAAGTGTGTCAAAGGATTCTCTGCTCACTTGCTGTCTGCTTTGCTAATCTTCGGGATCCACAAGGAAGAAAGCCCTGCATGTGGCCTTTCTTAAGGATTTTCTTCTTCTGGTAAATCCTAAAAAGCAGCAACAGTGCCACTATCCCGTGGTACAGTCTGAGGGCCTTTACAAAAGGTATTCGCAGCACCATTTTGCACCAGGAGAACTACGATACAAGCAAAGAAAAGAATGTGTTTCTAGAATCCAACATGCTACCAAGCAGGACTATGAGAGATACAGAATGGGATCCAGGTCTTCCTGGTTTCATTCCTCTGGTTCGGCACACGGATGGCAACACCAACTCCAAGTCATACTCCCACAGGAAACCAGCAATTCAGGCTTTTAATATGCTGGCAATAACAATGAATTATATTCCCATAAGGAACCAGAAATACAGGTTTTTAATATGCTGGCAATAAGCAAGCTATAAATTACTCAAGAAATTTAGTGTTTTAATTTCAAAATTTCTGCAAAACGTGTTCCACACGCCTGCAATAGGAAACACAGTTCTATGGCTCAAGCTCTGCCACATCAGGCTGCAACATCTGAAAGACAACATGGGGACTCTGGTTGTTTATTCTACTCTTCACTTAAAAATGCCCCAGTCCCTCACGTGACATAACGATAGAACACCTCACCTCACTCATATTTACAAATGACTGAAAAAATTTTCCTCACAAGTTGCTAAGCCAAAGCACTCAAGAACATTGTTTGCCACGTACAAACAACAAGTACATTTAGTGAGGCTGCCCAACTGCTAACAATTCCATCCAAAGCCTCCCCTATTGCCTCCACACTTTTCAATAATTAAAGCAACTTTGTACTACCAGCAGACACCTCCTTGATGACTCCTGCACCTGCCAATGCTATTGGGGCTCTCTGTCGGTAGCTTGCCTCCGTCTCTTAGAGAAACCGTGACATATAATTTGAACTCACTGATGCTGCTGTCACTTTTACACTGATATCATCACTTCATGCTTCCTCTATGTATGTTCTTCCTCCACAATTTTATGGAGGAAACTTATCAAAAGGATTTTGGAAATGCAGGCAAATTAAGCCCACTCAGCTATGTTTACCTGCCACTTTATTAGCCTTTTAGCAAGTTACCCAGCTATCATTTTCTCCTACAGAACTACATTAGCTTGACTGCACCAGTTTGAACTTGGCCAAATTTTGTGCTGTTCTGTTCTTAATCATACTGAATTAAAAAAATGAAAGCAAGTATTTTTGTTATTACTGTTATTATTATTTTATTATTATTATTATTCACAGGACATTTGTTTGATAGTCAAAACCACATTTAAGAGCTTTTTTATAACTGTGCCACCTCCATTTCCATTAATCATCCTAAAAGCAACAGTAAAAGTAGATGAACTCTGCAGCAAAAAATTTCTTCTACTTCAACAACGCTAGTTAAGAATTTTTCCCTCAGGCCCTCAGCTCTCCCCACCCTTCACAATCACAGGTGACGAGCTTTACTTTATGAAAACAAAGGTAGCAGATGCCCAACTTCTTTTCTGTTTGGAGTAAAAGATTACACAGCTGAACTGAAGTTTCTGTATTATAGATTTACATTATAATTACGTATGCACAGAGAAGAAATACGTTTGGAGATGGGTATTATGCCGCCACATGCTGTTTCATTTTTGATCCACTGACTTAATCAGTAAAGCACTGTGTAGATTTAAGTAGCAACAATCTTTCAAGACTATAGCGCCTGAAATCTCTATAAGGCATCAGCACACAGCCTTTGCAGCAAGGGTAACCTGTTGGCTGTGACTTACCACATCGCATGCATGTACGTTGGAGGTAGACGAGGGCTGCTGACAGGGGTGCAGTTGTAAGATCTCATAATCCTTTCCGCCAAGAGAAAGTTACGAAATAAACTGGCCACAAGCAGGTCTTGCCTGAAGAGCTTCTGGAAAAGATCTGCCAAGAGATTGCATGAATTACTAGATGCATATCTTTGTAAATTGAGTACCTCAGGTAGTATGCAAAAATAATTTAAAACATAAAAATATGTTAATATTTTATTCCAGTAACAAGAAATCTATAACAGTTTTGCAGTGACATGATATGACAATGATTAAATGGAAATCTGCCCTCCAAGTTCCTTTAAAACATAGCAGTTACGCTCCATTAAGAGAATTAAATACTTTTTGCCTCAGGTGGTTTTTTGCCTTTTCTGGATAAAATGTTTTCTTTTGGTGTTTCACTTAAACTCAGCTTCCCTAAGTTTCTGGAAATTACTGAGGAGAAAAGGACCTGTGTGTAGTATTTAATCAAGAACTACACACCCGTTAACCAGCAATTTCATGTGCTTATGAGAAGCCAAAAGAAATCCTAAAAGATAGCAAATGCACCATCTTCTATAGAGGCAAAGAAGAATTATGCTATAGTGAGTATCAGAAAGAGCACAGCTGGAAAACCTGATTACAGATTTGGCCACCCATGTTCCAGAAGTACGAATTCAGGGCAGAACAGAGGTAGAGAAATGGGATGAAGTTCCCCATGGGAAACACAGACTGTCTTACAACCAAAGAGGAAAAAAACCCCCTTTATTTATGATACCAAAAAAGCCTGGAAACTCTTTACAAATACAGTAAGAAAGAAAATTATTCAATCTAAAGCAACCGTGTTAGCAACAGGAAAAAACCCTTCTGGTTTCTAATAATTACGTTGCTGAAATACTTCTGGTAGAAAAAAGCAAATGTAAAAAATTTAACTAGCCTTAAGATCCAGTCTGATCTGTTCTTTCAATACCAGGCTCTAATTTTCTCCTTATTTCAGCGTCTCATTTATCTTGCTCTTCATCCTGCTACTCTGAATAAGCAATGCGCACTTCTGATGAAAACTTGATTCACCTGCCCAAGTCTTACCTCTAGGCAAGACATTCCATGCAATGGTGTCTGTGATAGCGGTGAAGATCCAATTCAGCTCTCCCAGGGGAGTTCTCCTGTCATTCAGTCTTCCAGGAATCCTACAAGTAGGGGGAAAAAAAAACCAAGTACATTTCCTATTAAAAAACCATATTTTTTTTGAGATACACACATGCACACCTCTAAGCCTCAATCAATGTTCACAGAAGACAGTATTTCCAGAACCTTAATTCTTAACCAGGAATTAACAGTACTAGACAAACTTTCCTTATCCAAAATCTATTTCATTTTCATTTGTTTGCAAGATGAATTGCCAGATAAAAGATGATAAACAAGGAATTGTTTCTAGATAAGCGAGTTAAAGGAAAACATCTGGGAAGACATCACAGAGTTGATGTTGATTTCTGAGATGCAACGGAAATACCTTTTTCTTCAACTGCCAACCTGCTTCATTTTATCTATTATTCACTTCTTGCTGAAACAGTTATTAGTAAATACAATTTATATTGCAAACTATGTGCTCACGATCCATATGTCCTTGTGTAAGAACTTTTGAGTGATCATATTCCATAAAAACCCCAGTTATTATTTTTTAAACAGTCAGAAAGCTCAGAAGAGTTTGAAAACATGGTCCTTTTGTTAAAAATTGTCTGAGAGTAACGTGCATACATCCCAGCTCCATGGTGCTGCAAAGTGCTGCCTGCTCATGACATAATACAACCCAGTAAGGCTCACCTTACCGTTCCAGCTAGGCTATCTTTTAAGTCAAGATCAGAGCACACACGTGCCTGCTAGAGATGATGCAGCTGCTCATTTCTGAGGGACATGTTTGCTGTTTCTTACAAAGACACACTGTTTTTAACCCAGTAGGTTCTCTGAAAATTTGAGTTCATTATTTTGTGCTTATGTGTCTACAGGTTTGCTGCATCGCCACCAGGACTGCATGCAGGTGCAAATACAGTGTCTTCCTAAAAAAGTTATTGAGCATAATCAACAGCTTTTCATTCAAAAGGGAGACATTTTCTGCAATAAAGAACTTTCCAGTTAATGCACTGGTATTCATGGAAATCAGCAACTTGAATGCCCGTTCCTTAACCTCATTTAGGATTAACGTATTGCCCAACAGAAACTTGACAGCAAAACCACATCTTTCTAAGTTCTGTAAATCAGGCATTACTAAACCCAGAGTGAAAAACGTCACTTTGAAAAGCACCTTCTAATGAACAAACCAAAATGCTGCTGAATGGTGCTTTCTGGAGCCCTCCTATTGCAAAGTCACAGCACAAACGGAGGCAGCACATTTTACCCCTCGGCGGCTACAGGCAAGATTTGATGCTTGTCTAGAGAAAAGTATTTACTTAATCCAGGTTTCCGTAGTGGCAGTCTACACACGCTGTGTGTAGTCACTTCATAATCTTACCCATTTGTGCCATGACAGCACCCACATGCCTAAAAAGTATAAAAAAATAAACCAAAATTATTTTCTTTCTACTGTGTTCTCCCCCCCCCCGCCGCCAAAGAGAAGAAATTCCTTTCCCCTGAAGTGCCAGGGGACTGGCAGCACAGCGTGTGAGGGAAGCAAACAGCAGGCACTGCCACTGCTGCTGCAAGCTGTTCTGCGACCCACAGCATCTCGTGGTCTTCCTCCGTCTGGTCACCCTGCATATCTAGCTGGCCTGAAACTGGGAACGTAGTTTCAACTCTAGAATATCAAAATCCTATCAGCAACACATACCAGGAGTCTATTTGTGGTGTAAGTAAGGTACTAAAAATGCTGAGGAGTCCAACTGTTAATTTTATTAAATATTTTAAAATACAAAAAAAAAAGGGGCACTAATCAATATCAGGGGTGGCAGCTTTCCAAATAGTGATCTGCTCTTGTCCCTGCTCAAACGCAGGATATGTGGTGAAAGTGAGCAAAGGTTGTGGTTTGTTTAAGATTATGTTTTAGATAGGAGAAAATAACTCAAATAATGAAAAAAAACCGAAATAGTCATAAAGACATCCCCTTCCTCAAATAAAGCAAAGGCAGAGGGCCAGCTAATCATTCTGCTGGGGATAATCCAGCTGCAAGTGACATGAGCAGTTAGTAAATAAATGCTTCTAAGTACGCTCCCTTAAAGCCAGAGGGTTATTACAGTATACACAAGTAGTGTGGGACTGAAGTAACAGTGTGGTTTGTCACAGCAAAAGCTTTTCTGTGATTATACCCATGCACACACAAACATTTTGACTATAAGATGACTTGCATTTAATAGAAGACTCTTAGAAAATCTGTGTTGTTAACCTCCCTTTGACAATCACTGGCATCACTACACAGGTCCCTTAAATCTTGATTCTAGGGTTTTACAGCAGTATGCTCACTGTTTTTAACAGTGATACCTATAGAAGAAAGGAACTCTCTGCTGTAAAATTTCCACGCAGCACAAAGACTCATCAAGTAGTAAAAAATAGAAACAAAAAACAACCCCCTCCAAAGAAACACCAGTTTACCTAGGAAAGCCCTAAGCTTTTAAGGGTGGCAATGGACAGGCAACTGACCCTTACCATGAGAAAGCAGCGCAGCAGCACGTCTTGTACAAGGGAGGGAGCAGAGGACAGAGGTGATTTTGCCTTGTATCGCCGAGACTTGTACTAGAATGTTTTGCCTAGTATTCACGTTTTGGCTTTCATTTAAACTGCTTAAAAATAGGGCATACAAAATATAGAAGGTGCAGGAAAAGCATAGAAGAAAAAAAAAAGATAGTGAATGAGTGTCAGAGTGAGAAATTTAAGGAGGTCATTCTATCTACCCTACCAAGGAACAACTTGAACACTGGGGATAAACACCTACAAGAGAGACAAATCTTAGTGCCAACAAATACTTTACACAAGTGGAGAAAGTAAGAGCAGCACTTGATCATTAAAAGAAAGGGAAGCGGTTCAATCTTCATCTTTCAAAGGTTCAAGGCATACACACTTCAGAGGAGCACGAGTTATTTGGCTCTCCTGAGGAGTAACCCAGTGAAATTCTGTAGCCCAACATATGCAGAAGGTCGGAGCAGACAAACTAACACTCTCCTCTGGGCTTAATGTTTATTATTCTGAGCATCAATACACCAGAGACAACTGCCTGACAGAAGCACATTCAGAGAAGGTGGAACAGCAATGTTCCACCAGGAATCTTGCTTTTGTAGACTGAAAAAAGTCACACAAATTCACTTCATGCAGGAGCTGAATCAAGATCTCATACTGTATTTGTTCATTTGTAATAAGACGGGAGGCCCAAAGTAACTACAGGGCCAACAGGCAATCTGATTTAGGAGACCAAGCTGTACTGTGACCCAAGATCAACATACACACAACGCTACTTAAAGGAAGGAAAGTGGCTGTAAGCTGTTCTTTGGCATCTTGGCTTCTATCTCCAAGCTGATCAGCTTTCCTAAAGATGCTTCCTAATGCTTATTTGCTTCTCACCAAAACAAGAAAAATAAATAAAAACCCCCACCCAACCAACCAATGAACCAAGACCAACAGACTCAGTCCTGGGCTGTCTTATCAATACTTGGACCCTCAAACACACAAACACAACCTGGCACTCTCAAGCACAGCTTTTTTTCCCCTTGAGAAAATATCAGAGATAGGATGGGGAAGTTTCAGAAACATGCACCCAACCTGGTAAAATATCCTAATGCACCCTAGCTTCCCTTCTGTAACAAGTTTTCAAATATTGAAAGTATCAAGACAAAGTACATGAAGCAAGCACTTTCTTTATGGCAACTTATTTTTCTGAATGTATAGCAGTATTATCTCCACGGAGGTTCAGATTAAGCATATTCTCTTGTATAAATACAGTATCTAAACCAGCTAGAAATTAACATCTTATAAAAAAATTACTGTCTGTCTTGATATCAGAGGGAAAATATACATCTCTGAAACAGTGTTTGTTAACTGATCCCCCAGAGCAAGCAGAGGGAACACAAGGCCACACAACTGCTCTTGTGAGGATTTCACACAAATATTTGCATTGCCGAACACCCTCTGCAGCAAAATAGCAGCACTTCATAAGTCAGAATGTTATTAATTAGAAACCAAAGTGATCCTTGCTGAGATTCCCTAGCAAGCCAAATGCTGAGCTTAGACCATTTGATGGCCGCTTCCAAGCCAGTTTTCAGTGGAAACAGAAATAGGATGTTTCACTGTAGAGTTCAAATCCTTACACCAGATGGACAGTTCTGTGCGCCATTCACACTAAATTATCTTTTATTAAATACAGATTGCGAGCTGATACATACCTTACTGATGGTATTAAGCAGGAATGACAGGCTGAAATCCAAAGTTGCTGCTAACAGCTCAACCCTGGAAACTCCTTGTGACTTGCATAATCTGCTTCCTTGGGGAACAAGGTATACTCTTTTTTTTTTATTTAAAGACTTAAAAACATAACTACTCCTTAGTATAGTATAGGTTTTATGTTGGGTTTTAAAATACATTTGGTATTTTTCCACAATACGACTGTCCTTTCTAAGACTGAATGCAAGATTCATAGAAAATACAGCTACCTACGAGGGACTGCAGTCAAGAAGCAGAAACTAATACAGTGCCATTCTTGTATCTTATGTGGCATCAGGTGAGTTCATTTTCTTTCTGCCCTCATATATATCAGGAAGATACTAATTTTGTACATAACTCCAGCACTGTGAAGACTGATGCTGTTCAGCGCTTTGAAAACCTGTGCATTAGGTGTTAACAGTGAGGGCAGAGAGCGTGGGGAGTAGGACAAGAATGAAAGGCAATACATTTCCATAACTGCTCAAATCCCTACCAGAGCTGTCAGATTTTGAACTGGAACTAGAAAGCAGCTACTAGAAGGGAACTGGCAGCAGGGCTGTTCTCTATGCTGCACACAGGAATCAATTAACAGTTGGAAGAGTCAGCAGTATAAATCACAGATGAAAATAAACACAGCGCATTTTCTGTTCCTAGACGGCACTACACAAACTCTCATCCCAGAAACTGGAGGACAGTTTGTAACATTCCAATGACAAACTGAGTGATCCAAGGAAGGGATTTTTAACATAGTATTACTCAATGACAGTTGATCTTTATAATCTTTGAGAATTAAAAGTTTAAGCTTCCCAAGGCAAGAGTGATTCTTAGTGCTCAGATTGCATTCGAATATACTCTGACGGTAGGGACAGTCAATCAGCTGACCATCAATTAAACACATCAGATGAATTCCATCTCCATGCACTAGACCCCAGCGGTATCAACCTCCCACCCCAGTTAGAAGAGCTGCACCACAGCACTACGTTAATATAAACAACAACATGTACTAGAAAGTCACAAGAGAGACACACAGCAATTTCCTATTTGTTTCTTCACACAGTTAAAGATTTATTTGAAACAATCACTTTAGCATCTTGTTAAACACCATCTATACCTCAAAGAAGTAGAGGTCACTTCACTTTTCTTATTTTTGTAGAGTTCCACTACACAAGTTTACTTAATGTCATTTTGTGGCTAAAATATTGTGGGGTGACTGCATTTTCCTCATATAATGTGCTCTTTCAAATCCATCCTGTGGCTATAAACTAAAGCTTCTTTTAATTTCTGTTGGACATGCATCTACATAACCAGATCATCACAAGGCTCCAGAAAGTATTTTTCCCCATGAGGAATATTGCTATCATCTTGGTATTACTTCTCCTGATGTCTTTCACATTATGCTTTTGACTATCAGCGAGAGCCTTTGACAGTAAGAACAAAGCAGACCTCATTTGTAAAAACTATTTTTGAGGGAGGGGAAGAAAAGGAAAAAAGGGCAGGCTGTCTGAGCTGCTCGCTGCAATTTAACATCTCTGGATTCTCAATTGCTTCTTCCATCAACTTCCTGACAGACGCCTTTACAGAGACCTAAATCATGGCACTCTATTGTGAAAAGTGAGGACTACAAAATGTCAGGGTCACTAAAGAGCTCATGCTGGGTGTAACCATCAATGTCCTTGTCAGAAATTTAGCAAAATCCCATGAATCACTTTAATTACAGGGGAAGTGTTAACTTTCCCTCTGGATGGGCTCCATCATTATCTCTACTTTTGGACTAAAAGATATATAACACTGGGATATACAATATCATACTTAGAATTCAGAAAAAAGACCCTTTAGCTTCGATGTATACCTGCAAACATTCACAACAACTTGGTGGGGGGGGAGTAAGTACATTTCACTTTTCACTCTTTCAGGGAAAAAAGGGAGACAGTATACCACTGAAAATGGTAAAACAGTAACACAGGCAAGATATATGCTGTCAAAATCTGTTGAACCAGCAAGAGCTGCTTAGACAGGATCAACATAGTTAACGTGCTCAAAGACAACATGTCCTCATCACAGAACAACATGAATGATACAGGCGTGCGTGACTGGGCTCCTGAAACCTTGGCAAACTACTTGAGAAAGACAAAACGTTTGAGGTTCTTAAATTATTTGTTCAAGAGTGCTGTAAGGCTTTGTACTCTAGTGTTGAATTCAGTCATCTCTCTGTATAAAGATACGAAAGAAGTGTTGCCATGAAAACCATCCTTTTGAGTATGATCTTCACTTTGTATTTACAATAGGCTTTGCCTATGCTAGAGACTGATACCCTGTAAAAGTGGTGATACAATTAAATACTCCATTTCAATAAAACCAGATTTATTACTAACAGAAACTTTTCAGAATAAAGTCTTCATAAGCAAAGTTCTTCCTCAAGTACTAATGAGCAACATATTACCAACAGGTAGTGTGGCAGAGCATCCTTGTTATAATGCAGCTAACACTACTTACTAAACCACATTCTGAAATACGCTCTAATGCCTTTTTACTGAATTTTCTGGAAGAAAATAAAGGGGCTGAAAACTGCCTAACCTAGGTCTAAAGGCAATCTAAGAATTATAGTTTTTTCCACTAAATATAAAATAATAAATCTTAAAAAAAAGGCTGCAGTATTTCAGAATTTGGACTAGCACATGGTTGATTAAATATCTGCAAAGACATTTTAACTTGTGGCAGCTGTATTGACACGTACCTGCCACAGAGAGACCACGGCTGTCAACATTAGAACTATCCTTCTGCCTTCAAGTGTCTTCAGTCATTGCCCAAGAGACAACAGTATGTCACAGACACACAGAATGGTGGGGGTTGGAAGGTCCCTCTGGAGCTCACCCCGTCCCACCCCTGCTGGAGCAGGCACCCCCAGAGCAGGGGCACAGGGCCGCGTCCAGGCGGGGGGTGAATGTCTCCAGGGAAGGGACCCCACAGCCTCTCTGGGCAGCCTGTGCCCCTGCTCTGGCACCCTCAAAATAAAGTTGTCTTTCCTCATGTTCAGGTGCAAGTGCCTGTGTTCCAGCTTGTGCCCATCACCCCTTGGCCTGTCGTTGGGCACCACTGAGAAAAGTCTGGCCCCGTCCTCAAGGCACCCACCCTTCAGATATTTACAAGCACTGATGAGATCCCCCCTCAGTCTTCTCTTCTCCAGGCTGAACAAACCCAGGTCTCTCAGCCTTTCTTCAGAAGAGAGATGCTCCAGTCCCCTGATCAGCTTGGAAGCTCTCACTGGACTCTCCAGCAGTTCCCTGTCTGTCTTGAACTGGGGGGCCCAGAACTGGACGCAGCACCCCAGATGTGGCCTCACTGGGGCAGAGCAGAGGGGGAGGAGAACCCCCCTCGCCCTGCTGGCCATGCTCCTTTCCATGCACCCCAGGGCACCGCTGGCCCCCTTGGCCCCAAGGGCCCGGTGCTGGCTCAGGGTCACCTCGCTGCCCCCCAGCACCCCCAGGGCCTCTCAGCAGAGCCGCTCTCCAGCAGGTCCCCCCCAGCCTGTGCTGGTGCGGGGGGTTGGTTGTTCCTCCCCAGGGGCAGGGCCTGGCACTGGCTCCTGCTGAATTCCCCGAGGCTCCCCCGGGCCCAGCTCTCCAGCCTGCCCAGCCCTCGCTGGGTGCCAGCACAGCCCCTGCTGTGTCAGCCACCCCTCCCAGCTTGGTGCCGTCAGCGAACTCGCTGAGGGGACGCTCTGTCCCTTCGCCCAGGCCGCTGATGGATGCGTTGAGCAGGACTGGCCCCAGCACAGCCCCCTGGGGAGCACCGCTAGGCACAGGCCTCCAGCCGGACTCTGCCCCGTTGATCCGTGACCCTCTGAGCTCTGCCGTTCAGCCAGGTCTCAGTCCACCTCACAGTCCTCTTGTCTGACCCATGGCTCCTGACCTCACCTGTGAGGATGTTATTGGGAGACAGTGTCAAAAGCCTTGCTGAAGTCAAGGTAAACAACATCCACCGCTCTCCCGTCACCTACCCAGCAGCCATGCCACCATAGAAGGCTATCAGGTTGGTCAAGCATGATCTCCCCTTAGTGAATCCACATTGACTACTTCTCATAACCTTCTTTTCCTCTACATGCCTGGAGATGACCTCCAGAATGAACTGTTCTATCACCTTTCCCGGGATGGAGGTGAGGTTTACAGGCCGGTAGTTTCCCAGGTCCTCCTTCTTGCCCCTTCTGAAGACTGGAGTGACCTTGCCCTCGGCACCTCTCCTGTCCTCAATGACCTTTCAAAGATGATGGAGGGTGGCTTAGCAGCAGCATCCACCAGCTTCCTCAGCACTCGTGGGTGCATCCTGTCAGGGCCCATGGATTTGTAAGGATCCAGTTTGCCTAAATGATCTCTAACCCAATCCTCCTCAGCCAAGGGTGTCTTCCTTTCTCCAGATTTTCTCTCTCAGGGCTGGGGTGTCCAAGGGCCAGCCTTAGCACTAAAGACTGAGCAAAGGCAACACTCAGTAACTCTGCCTTCTCTGCATCCTGCCTCACCAGGGCACCCACCTTGTTCAGCAGTGGGCCCACAGTTTCCACAGTCTTTCTTTTACAACTGATGTATTTGAAGAAGTTCTTCTTGTTATCCTTGACATCCCTTGCCAGGTCTAGTTCCAAGTGGGCCTTGGCCTTCCTTGTTTCATCTCTGCATGCCCTGGCAACATTCCTATATTCCCCACAAGCGGCCAGTCTCTTTTTCCACATGCTGTAAACCTCCTTCTTCCATTTGCGTGTTTCTAGAAGCTCTTTGCTCATCCATGCAAGTCTCCTGCCTCCTTTGACTTTTTCCTCACAGGGTTGCACCGACCTTGAGCTTGTAGGAAGCGGTACCTGAATATTGACCAGCTTTCTTGGACCGCCACCTTCTAAAGCCCTAACCCATGGGATTCCTCCAGACAGGTCTTTGAAGAGGTCAAAGTTAGCTCTCCTGAAGTCTAGGGTTGTAATCCTACTTGTCACCCTGCTTCTATCACGCAGGATCCTGAATGGCACTGTCTCATGGTCACTGGAGCCAAGGCTGCGCCCAACCCTCACATCCTTAACTACACCTTTTGTGTTTGTTAGTATAAGGTCCAGCTGCACATCTCACCTCACTGGCTCCTCCACCACCTGTGTCAAAAAGTTGGCCTCAGTGGTCTACAGGAATCTCCTGGATTGCGCACACCTCACCGTGTTGCTTTTCCAGCAAATATCAGGGTGGTTGAAGTCCCACATGAGAACCAGGGCCTGAGATTGTGAGGCTGCTTCCAGCTGTCTGTAGAAGGCCTCATCAACTTCCTCTTCCCCATCAGGTGGCCTATAGCAAATGCCCACAACAGTGTCACCTGTATTTGCGTCCCCCTTGATTTTTACCCATAAGCTGTCAACTTGTTCTTCCTCCACCCCTAGGCAGAGCTCGATACGTTCCAGTGGCTCCCTCACATGAAGAGCAACTCCCCCACCTTGCCTTGCTGGCCCGTCTTTCCTAAAAAGTACACTGCCGTCCATGACAGCATTCCAGTCGTGCGAGCTATCCCACCATGTCTCTGTAATTGCAATCAGATTGGGGCACTGCAACTACATGCAGATCTCTAGTTCCTCCTGTTATTCCCCACGCTGCGTGCATTGGTGTACAGGCATTTCAGAGAGGTAAATGGGCACACAGGTTCCCCTGGAGGGATGCATGAGGATCCACTACAGCCATACACAGCCTTGAGGTAGCTGGTCTTCTGACTTTCACCTCGTGAGGCACCTAAGGCACCTTTGTCACTGCTCTGGGTGGCCCGGCTTATTCCCCCATTGGATGTGATGGCATTAGCATTGCCACTTTGGCCCCTGCCCCCGAGTTAAATCCCACCTCACCAGACATTTGTCCCTGTTTAGCCCTGCTAAAAATAACAGAACTTTTTTCTTTTAATTAAATGCCTTTCTCCATCTAGTTATGAATCTTGCTGATTTCTGCCAAGCCTAAATACCAGCAGGTCTGGCAGTATTTCCTCCCACCAGGTAGGCAACGTATTTCAGAAGGCGCTATTGTATCTTGATGGAAATACAATTTCAGTTTAGCATTTGGCCTCATTTGCTAACCCAGCAATGACAATTCTGTTTATTTAAGCACAGGTAAATTCAGTAACAGTGTTATCATACTTAGACAGTTTTAGCCCTGCTGGCTTTTTCAAACAAACAGTCATTTCCAACGACTTTCCAGACAATAAACTCTCTTCCAAGACTGATTTGCTCACTCAAAAGTTACCAAAAAGCTGCTGTTTGTGTTAAATTTCAAGGGGAGAGTGCTAAAGCAATACTCATTTAACCCCGAACAGTGACTGGGGCAGCCAGGACAAGGGCGCTCACTGCGTTTCCCCATTTACCCAACATGCTCAGCCTGACCTCCTGCTCTTGGTCGCTCTGGTCTGGACCCAGGTCAGGACCCATGCTAACCTAGATCCCTCCAGCCACAACACACAGTGTGTCAGCCTAGCAGAGGAAAATTTACTAAAAGGCACTGGAGGAGCTTATATTTGCTACTGGGATCACATGGGGGAAAAAAATTATGATACCAACTAGCTGCTCTCCTTCACCTGCCCTCCGATTGACCATCCCAAAGGCTAAGTTCTGAGGGCATGCACCAAAGGTATCTGTTATATTACAGTATAATTTCTACATTTTCTCCAATTACATTACGCTTGCTGTGTGTTATCTTGAGATTTTATTTTTCTTACTTCGTCTTTAAATTGGCTCCTACTGAACCATTACTCATAAATAATCCATCAACAGACATTAAAACATTAATAATTTCCAGTCTGAGACATTTTACAATATTTAAAAGTGGGAACAAAATTAATTTTAGTCTCAAATTTGTTATTTCTAGTGATTTTTATAAATGGATTTTGTGCTGGCAAATGACAGCCTAGAGATGGGCTCTCTGCTCTCAACAGCAACAGCGCACGCTGCAGCAAGACGAATTTCTCCCACACTGCTCCTGCCTACGTGACTGAGAGCTGACATTCAGAAAAGGTCCTTTGTCACAAAACCCTGACAGCAAGGGACTAGGCTCCTTTCCAGTTGCGGAAGTGACTTGTGCTACCATATTCATGCGGTCATTTGAAAAGACTGTCTTCTAAGTGGCCCCACCAGAAGCACGAACAGCTCTCTGGTCACTGGGATTTTTGTTGAGAAAATTCCCTCCCTCTGCAAAATGGACCCAGAGAAAAAAATCCCAGGAAAGCCATACACCATTCTTGCCCTCCTGAGAATGTGATTTCAGGAAAGGTAGCCTAATGCAGCAATATAGATTAAAGCATTCTTGTACATCCCTGATTCTTGGCACCTTTGTATTCCCACCCTACACCAAGTGAAACCATTCCTTAGAGTGTTTTCCAAAATTTTTTAAAAGCAGAACAAAGCCCCAGTTCACTTCACTCAGCAGCCACACAACAAGTTGTGCCAGCCCAGACGACAGGATGGCTTGTGACCAAGCAGAAAAGACCAACCAAGGCAGTAGGAATGTGTGACATTGATATTGCCACTGGAGAGTCTTATGAAGTGGCAGCCAGAGGCTCCTGAATTCCTAGCACTCCACCAACATAACTCTCCTTCCTTTTTTCTTTACAGTTTACTGTCTGGCTCCAGCAAAGATCTTTATTTTTAAACTAGGGGTTATTTTGGCTTCGTCTCAGAAGATTTGTAATATAAATGCACATCAGAATACACCACACGTTTATTCATCAAGATGCTGGTTTAGCCTGGATAATTAGATATCTGAGCCCTTCAAAGAAGGTGCAGCCTAATTTAGTCTGAAAGTCTACAGCTTAATTGCAATATAAACTCTTTTCACAGTTTTAAAGACAAGTTAGTTATAAATTGCAATATACATGTAGGAAATCCAGGAAGTATTCTAGGCCTATCTCAAGACTGTAATAAAAAAACCATGTGTTTTCTATAACAGATATATGTAGTAGATAAAGATGATGAGGTTTAAATATTTGATATCCAGAGGACATACTTCTGGCACACTTTCCATGAAGACAGCCTTTAAAGAATGCATGTGTGCCGTGGTATTAACCAACAAGAACCAAGAATGCTGAATAGAATTTCTTTGCCAGTGAGCCATTATTTAAAGAGTATTTAACCCTCAGCAGCACAGCTGATGTTCAGTGAAGCAGATTCTTGAGTTACCTGGCTCAGACCTTCATCAACCCTCGCCTTATGTTCTTTGATTAGATACACTCCTGTAGCAATCTGGTAATTGCAATTAGTATAATATAGTCTTTGTACTGGAACACACTTATCCAGTGGCCTGAGGTGATCTCAGTCCGTGCTGATGATGAGCCCACCGGGTCGGGAAGAACTTCTGCTTACCTTTGCTGTCCAACAGCCAGAGAGATAGCCAAAACAGCATCCCCTTCATTCTGCCCATTTAAATAACAGCCAGGGAACTACACACCTTTCTACCACTGAATAGCTTTTAACTTCAGGACCACCTAACCTTCTCCTGCAAAAAAAGCCCTGTTAGCACACCTCTGAGCATGCAGGCAAAGCAAGGTTAACCCCTGGGCAGATTTCCTTCCTGCTTCTCATCTCCTTAAAACAAAAGAAAAACAAAACCCACCATGCTTTCACAATGGCTTTCACAGAACGAAATATCCAGTGGTTTTCCTAGACTGATGCATCTCTGAAAACTAATCTAACACTTCCCTTGATAGCTGGGGTCCTACCTCTATTAACTTTCTGGTTTACAGCTAAAGTGTTTTTATTTTGGTAATATTAGAGCCTCTGAAATACAGCTTTACAAGAATCATTGCTTAGCTTGCCCAACTGAGATGAGACAGGATAATCAAATTTTCACATATAAAATTAGCATGATTACATACCTACATACTACTGATGAGCCTGACTATTCTAAAATACATATTGTGGAGGAGCTAGCAGCATTGAGAAGAATTTTTAGCTTCATCTGAATGTAAAACATGCAAGTTAACATGGAATGATTTACTAAAGCAAAAACTGAACACGAAATTTTAGCTGATGCAATCTTACCCCCATTGCTTCTGCTATAACAGATAATTTGCTATTGGCAGCATGAGCAATGAGTGATTGCTGCACTTTGTTGCACCATGCAGAGCTTATTAAAAAAAACAAGGAAGTATGACAATGTATTTTTATTAAGAATTCACACTCATTATCCAGATTCCTGTTCTCCTAACCCCTTTCAGGATGCCCTTCAATTCTACAGTTTTCATCTTAGACAAAATATGGTAACTGGACTCTGGACATCCATGTGTCAGAAGAGTTCTAACTAATCTCAACAACAGTATTTCTAGAGTCAAAATTTCTCAGAAATTGAATGAATGATCTTTAATTAATCACTCCCAAACAGTTTATGTGTGTGTATCAAGGTTCCAAGGGCAGGGCATTCAAAAACATCTGCAGGGAGCACAGAACTCCTCCATCTAGTGGCTGCAAGCATCTATTGCCCTGTCTTTAAGAATATCCTCTATTCACAAAAACAAAACAAAACAAAAAAAGCCCCACAAAAATCTTTAACAGCAAAGACTACAGTGGACAATTATTATTTCAAAGCCTACCTTGCTTGTATAAACTCAAGTAGAATCTGAAGAATAGCTGTCTTGGTTAATCAGTTTGCTCAGCTGCCTGAGAACTGAATTATGCTCAAATATTGATGGGATAAAAGGATTATAATATGTTTCAATGGTGTTAAGTCTGAAACATAACAGCACTATCAGACAAAGAATAGTAGGACAGCATAGCGATGAAGTGAAAAAAGAGTATTTTTCGTTAAGTGTTTTTCTGTTCATTCGCTAGTTTCGATAACGTGAGGTATAAGAGCACGTCTCCCCTGCCAGTGCTCCCATGGTCAGAACACACGCCAAAACCAGCCACACACAAGGCTTTTCAGTGCTGGACTTCCAGGAAGGTGGCCACAATCTGTGCCTGCAGTTGCCATTGCTCTGGCTAGTCCAGGATGACAGCACAAGTGGTGAGAGCTACGGGACTCTGAACTCACCCAGCTGACCAAAGCCCCAGCGCAGCCGCAACTCCCCGCTGCGGCGCCACTCCACGAGCAACTGCTCGCTTTTACGGCCACTGTTCATTTCAGCAACACACGGTAAGGCAAGAAATGACAAATCCTGTAGGTACAGGCTCTGTGAAAAGCTTTCCAAAGAAATTTCCTCACAGACAAACAAGAGAAATGCTACAAATAATGGGTAAATTAAGAGCAACAGGAAAAAAAAAAAATTTAGCTTACTTCTCTATTAAATCCAGTGTGACTCCTGGCACCAGTCTGACACTCTTCTGCATACAGAACCTGTGGAGAAGAGAATAAAAATAAAACATATTAATTGAATATTTAATGACAAGGTTCTGTGGAAAGAATATGGAAGAAGGTTTCTTTATTACAGTGCTTCTGCTTTTAAAATGGTGTTTGGGTAGAAAACTTTGCCACAGCATAATAAGAATCAAACAAGGCCCTCAATATTTGTCACACTCATGATTATGCGGCGATTTCCATCGTCAGGTGTCAAAACTGGGGTATTGTAACTGTCATGGTGACAAGTTTTCCAACACATAGCGGGGGGGGGGAAAGGGCTCACAGTCATCCAGCACGGTCTCTCGGGAGGAGAAAGACGACACGAGAGCCGAGGAGGTTTATGCTTCCGGAATAATGATTAGCGTTGGCTGGGTTTCCCTGAAGAGATTTGGCACTGCAGGCAAGAAAGTGAGAAAAGGAGGGAAGGCGAGGGATGTGTCAAGTTCAAACACCTCAGTTATTTAATTAAAAAAAATGCTGACTCCATTTCCTCAGCATTACAAATACCACTACTTCAGGAACAGCAGCCCTGGAAAACGCAAAGTCCTGTTAGCACTACCACTCACTGTGCCTAGAAAATCCCAGAGTCACTAAATCCAAATGAGTGTGGGAAGACAGCACGACTGCCGGCCCATTTCAGATTGCTTAACTCCCTCCTCCAAAACTCTCAGGGATATGCTTTGTGCCCAGAGGGCAGAAGTGGGAACCAATAGATCTGGGAAGAAAAACCAGCATATTCAACTTGAGAAATGACTTCTTTAGTGATGTCACTACCTTCCCAGCCTATTTTCTCAGTATTTCAGAAATCCATTCTCTGTTGTTTAATGAAGAGTTTATCCATCAGTGGAATGTAAGTTGATATTGAACCCCTACACCTCACTCCGTGCAGGTACAGAAAGCTCGGTGCGCAGTGAGGGTCCAGGAGGGCTCGGCTGCCCAGAAAACCCACCTCCCGCATCCAGCAGCAGCTGCGGTTGCTGCAGCAGGAGTCCCTCCTTTCACCAGAGCCACAACATCCACATCCCAAAAGCTCATCCCCAGGTAAAGGGGAGAACAATTAGTTCTTTAAAGAGAAGATGTGCAGAGCATATTTCTGAAATCTTGAGGACTCTCCAGTTTCCTTGTGGCATCCCCTGCCTGCAGGACAGTAAGGGATACTGCCAAGCACAGGGATGGGCTCTGAAAAGCTACGTGGTCTCCAGGCTGCTATGATAAAAAAAAAATCATAGAGCTATTTATGAACACTACAGTGGGATCCCTATACAATTTGCTAAAATATAAAAATCTTACAACAGTGCTTCACAGAACCACTCAGGGAAATACCCCTCTCAAACAAAAACCGCAGGCAGAATTCAGCACAGCAGAATTAGGTCACTGGAATTAGGCTGGAGCCTCCCTAAAGACTGGGGATGCCAAAAGACTTTCTAACTTCTCTGCTCAATGCCACTGCACACCAACATATCTGAAAGAGCACCATAACAGCACCAGCACAACTTTATACTGTTACACGTTTGCTTTCTATAAAGAAAAGAGAGACCTGCCTATCACCGTGTCACGCAATATTTTGTATTTACTTTGGAAGCCTCTCATCCAAGCCGTGATTTGACCTAACCTCACTCACTTAGCAATATTTTACAGGCTCACAGATTAATAGGACAGTGCTGCACACAGTGTAAAAAATGGACGAGCATCCTAACCCCACTCAGCACAGCCAGCCTCCTCCAGGCCAGGCGGCAACAGTCTGAGAATTGATGAGCAGGCCTGGCAGCAGAGTGCATTTGCCACAGGGCAAACAAATCCATTAGCCTCTTTTTTGCAAGGATTTCTCCTAAGCACAAGGCTTTTGATTACAGCTTGTTGGATTAGAAGCAGAAAGCTTGCCCCATGCATGCACATATTGAGGACACACAACAGGAGAAATGCCACTGTGCCAAGCCCTCCCTGCAACTCCTACAACAGCAGGGTAGGCACGTCTGTGAGGGTCAACTATAAATGGCTGTTTTCACATCTAAATACGTTCAGCAGCTCTCATTCAGCACTTCCTTAGGGAGCTGCTAGTATTGCCCTGTGGGCAACATGTAAATAAGCTTCAATTTCTGTGATTTCATTTGAGCTCATGGCTCCACAAAGATGACAAAAGAAAACCGGATTACATTTGACTAGTGAAAAAGCACCCGTTCTACCCTGACCATGGATCTGTTTGCAGCAGCGCTTTCTGCCCTTGTATATACCGGGAATATTACAATATTTCTTTTATAAAGAAACCACCATTGTCCGGAATATTTTGAAAGAGATTAGTTCATTAACATCCCATTTAACCAGTAGCAGACTATCCGCATTTCCTAACAACCACTGATTGCCAAGAAAATGTACTCATAAACATGTTCCTCATCCTGTATCTGCAACCCTCCTTCATCACTCCAATGCTCCAAACATGATGTCTCAATTGATGGTTGGTGTTCTCAGGACTTCTTCAAATACATCAATCATAAAAGAAAGACTGGGGAAACCGTGGGCTCACTGCTGAACAAGGTGGGTGCCCCGGTGAGGCAGGACACAGAGAAGGCAGAGTTACTGAGTGTTGCCTTTGCTCAGTCTTTAGTGCTAAGGCTGGCCCTCGGGCACCCCAGCCCCCAGAGGAGAGAAGAGGAACACTTGCCCTTGGTTGAGGAGGATTGAGCTGGAGATCATTTAAGCAAACTGGATCCTCACTAATCCATAGTCCCCGACAGGATACACCCCTGACTTCAGCAAGGCTTTTGACATTGTCTCCCAATAACATCCTCACAGGTGAGGTCAGGAGCCATGGGTCAGACAAGAGGACTGTGAGGTGGACTGAGACCTGGCTGAACGGCAGAGCTCAGAGGGTCACGGATCAACGGGGCAGAGTCCGGCTGGAGGCCTGTGCCTAGCGGTGCTCCCCAGGGGGCTGTGCTGGGGCCAGTCCTGCTCAACGCATCCATCAGCGGCCTGGGCGAAGGGACAGAGCGTCCCCTCAGCGAGTTCGCTGACGGCACCAAGCTGGGAGGGGTGGCTGACACAGCAGGGGCTGTGCTGGCACCCAGCGAGGGCTGGGCAGGCTGGAGAGCTGGGCCCGGGGGAGCCTCGGGGAATTCAGCAGGAGCCAGTGCCAGGCCCTGCCCCTGGGGAGGAACAACCAACCCCCCGCACCAGCACAGGCTGGGGGGGCCCTGCTGGAGAGCGGCTCTGCTGAGAGGCCCTGGGGGTGCTGGGGGGCAGCGAGGCGACCCTGAGCCAGCACCGGGCCCTTGGGGCCAAGGGGGCCAGCGGTGCCCTGGGGTGCATGGAAAGGAGCATGGCCAGCAGGGCGAGGGGGGTTCTCCTCCCCCTCTGCTCTGCCCCAGTGAGGCCACATCTGGGGTGCTGCATCCAGTTCTGGGCCCCCTAGTTCAAGACAGACAGGGGACTGCTGGAGAGTCCAGTGAGAGCTTCCAAGCTGATCAGGGGACTGGAGCATCTCTCTTCTGAAGAAAGGCTGAGAGACCTGGGTTTGTTCAGCCTGGAGAAGAGAAGACTGAGGGGGGATCTCATCAGTGCTTGTAAATATCTGAAGGGTGGGTGCCTTGAGGACGGGGCCAGACTTTTCTCAGTGGTGCCCAACGACAGGCCAAGGGGTGATGGGCACAAGCTGGAACACAGGCACTTGCACCTGAATATGAGGAAAGACTTCTTTATTTTGAGGGTGCCAGAGCAGGGGCACAGGGTGCCAGAGCAGGGGCACAGGGTGCCCAGAGAGGCTGTGGGGTCCCTTCCCTGGAGACATTCACCCCCCGCCTGGACGCGGCCCTGTGCCCCTGCTCTGGGGGTGCCTGCTCCAGCAGGGGTGGGACGGGATGAGTCCAGAGGGACCTTCCAACCCCTGCCATTCTGTGATCACCACAAACATCAGATGAAATACATTAGAGGTGCATGTAAAAATATCGATAAATGATAGGCAATAAAGAAGAAAACAAGTAATACCCATAACAATTCTCCACTAGGTTCTGCTCTGATATCACAGGAATATTTTGAAACCCAGTTTAGTTTCTGTAAATAAATTTGGGACAGAAGATTGGCTCAGTTAAACCCACAAAATCTCAAGCAGAAATGCAAAATAAACACATTAGGAAAAAAAAGGCACACTTAAAACATTTAAATTGACCCACAGCTGTCACAGGTCAAGCTCTTTCTTCCACGCACTTAAAAGCTCCTATTTTTGGCTTCTATTGTACAAACTACATATCTGAAATTCCTGAGTCTGAGCAGTTCCCAAACTTTGTTTCTTTTAGGTTTGGAGGTTTTCCAGCACTTCTCAGGAGCCCTGTTACTCTTATGAGTGGGACTTCAGGGTTCAAAACCATAGGGTCCTTAAGACAATTTATACAAAGAGAACCTTCTCCCTGATATGTAAAATTGTGAAAATATAATTGCAGTTTATGTCTTAAGGGATTGATGATAATATAAGCGTATCAGTCACAATTAGTAATCCACACTGCTCATCTCTAAGCTTGCCTCAAATACAGTTATATATAGTTACAACATATATTTGGAATACATCAGCTCACAACAGTCACTATACATGAAGATAATCAGTACCAAGTTAGCCAGAATTCATACACTGGATTCCTGGAACTGTCAGACTGTCATTAAGAGCTTCATGCACCACATTCAGAAGGGCACAACTGACCTGTGTTTCTCTTAACACCATCAATTTTTCCTTCCCTGAAATTAGACTGAAGTGGATGCAGCTGCAATTCCATTTGATAAGTGATTTTGTCTATCAGTTGTTTACTTAAAATACAGAGCACAAAATGGGATGTATAGAAACTTATTCATCAAAATTTTATTTGCCCATAAATTCAGTATAGGAAACCTCATTAGCCTGCCAGTCCAGAACTGAAAAATTTTATATTTTAAAAGCAATTCTGCAGGGTCCTGGATCAGCTTTAGTAAAAAGGCTAGACTAAAGAGAAGTTTTAATGACAAAAGGTTTACATATTTATTTTCAGTTAACTGTCTGCTTTAGGACACCAACACACAGTTTGCATCAAACAGCTGGAATACAGGAGGAGGGTCTTGCTTTGCATGTATTATGTTTAACAGCAGTGAATAACAATGCTCCACAAGCACACACTCATTATTTACAGGACTTCATGGGTAAAAACACAACCACAATAATGCCAATCAATAGGGGATATAAAAGGAGTGTAATCTTAATTAGAGAACAGAGGAGAAATTCTTTTTGTGTGCAGTAAGCAACACACACAATCATTGGATTAGTTGTAGTAGTAGGAAATGCTTTACTGTCCAGGCTTTTGCATGGCATCTCCCAGCATCAACCCCAAGAACAGCCAAGGTTAATAGCTTTAAATCCTTCCCGAGCTGCATTTTTACAAATGCATTTTCTGTCAAACACAAACGAGACACAAGTCTGAGAATCTCTCATGCTTATGCCAGGTGTAGCTCTGCTTGAGAACCTGCCCTGATCACCCCCTCAGTCACATTCCCATGGAGATGAAGTAACAGAAAGTTCCTGAACAGATGATATTAAAAAAAAATCATTTCACAGTATATATATAAACTGTGCATTAAACACTGTTGTGTAAGAAGTTTAAATGTTTGGAGGGGAATTCCAAAACAAAACAAAAACAAAACACCAAACCGAAAAAAACACCTCTTACAGAGCCTCAGCATTTCCACTTTAAGTATGACACAAACAGTGAAGTACGGTTCTGATAATTGCAAGGGAAGGAGAACCCTGACTCCCAATGCCAATAGCTTTCACTTCACTCCTGAAGCTTCAATTTGCTAGAAACCAGGTAATCTTCAACAGGCAAAGCATATGCTAGGGATTCCCACAAAGATTTTATGAATTAGCGAAAACAACAAAAATGAAGTGGTGTCACTGTGTCTGCACAGTACTGGTTTAACACATGTGCACAATAACAAGTTATTCAGAGTAACTGCAAGCCTCAGTGTACTCATCCTGAAAAGCAATTTTTCCCCCACTCTTCTCTCCACAGTAACATGGTGTTTTGATGAAAACATTCTCCCTTGAACTTGAACTCAAACTCTCATTTGGTGGACTTGGCAGTATTAAGTTTACACTTGGTCTTGATGATCTTAAAGGTCTTTTCCAACCTAAATGATTCTATGATTTGCCAAATCCTGTGTCATTTTATTTATTGGTTGTGGACTCCATTCAACAAGTAATTTTTTTTTTTAAAAAAAAAAGCATAATTTGTATTTACCAAGTTGCATTCATTGTCATCTGCTGCCAGCCTTGAGCTAATCAGGTGGAATGTTCAGACAAATTTCAAAGTCTTTCTCAATAGTGCAAACCAGCAGAAATCTAAACTTCTTCGCATTTGGATAGCAGTGGTCCGATAGCAGCCGTATGATAAAAGTAGTTCGCTGCAATCCTATTTTCCTGGTTGTAAACCACAGTATTTCTCAGAGTTCCCCTAAAGGAATTTTGCCACATAATGACTTTCTTGAGCTTTTAATGAGAAGGATTTATGCAGGCAGCTTGAGAATTTTCGCATGGCAGGCAGAGTTCAGAGCTAGCCTATCACCACCACGTCAGCATCAGGAAGAGCAAGCTCTGTGTCCGAGCAGTCACTTCACCAATGAAGAGCTGTCACAGTAACAGCTATGTTGGAAGTTAACCTCCTCTCTCCTTTCACCTGTCCCAGAAGGGAAGCACATCATTCTCTCGGGATTAGACGAGAATAAATGTCTCTGCTAATCAGCAGGCTCGATCCTGTTGCATATCTGCAAGTGCTCACTTGTGAGTTTTGATGAGCGGTTAGTACAGCAACCAGGCTGGTGTCTTAGAAAACCAACATAAAGTTTTGTCTTTACAATAGAAGAAGGAAAAAGTAAGATGAAAAGGATTTAAAGCTATGAGAGGAGCACACACCCACCTAACTTATTTAGAGGTTCACCATTCCTTGCCTGAAACTCTAGGCTAATCTCCCATTAATTCAGACTCCTCATCAGTGATGCCTGGGTCAGAAAAATCATCATCTTACCCTCTCAAAACCCTTCCCATGAACATATTCATAGAATCATAGAATCATTAAGGCTGGAAAAGACCTCTAGGATCATCAAGTCCAACCACCACCCCAACACCCCCAGGCCTCCTAAACCATGCCCTAAAGTGCCACGTCTACATGTTTTTTGAACACCCCCAGGGACAGTGACTCCCCCACCTCTCTGGGCAGCCTGTGCCAGGGCCTGACCACTCTTGCAGTAAAGACATTTCTCCTAATACCCAATCGAAACCTCCCCTTAGGCAGGGGAGGTGACATTCCTAATGTCACTGAAGCTCTTTGCCCTCCTTCTCAAAATTATTCAAGACTTCTGCCAGTGTTTACAAGCTGTGACTCTCTTCTGTGAGAAAATACCCTTTGAGCTCAGGAAATCAAAAACGGGACAAGAAATTAAATAAGTCTTGTGCTACTCCTGACATAAGCAAAAGGTATTAGTTAAAGGCACTATGTATCTAAACCAGAAGCTGGTCAAATTAACTCACTTAGAATTCTCAGAGTCTTTCTTGACTTTCATGAGAAACTAATTTATTACAAGTATCTCCAAATGACAGCTAATAACTCTTGAAGCTGTGGCCACTCAGTTGCTTACCACTGTCTGCAATGTCCAAAGACTTCTGCCTGTTTTAACCTAGTCTAGTAAATGACCTAAAGTTTTTCATTCTGGGCTACATAGAGCCTTGAGAGGATCAAGTGAGATGTGCCGATAGGAATGAATCGGCAGAGCTATGTAGTGGGATGCACTTGCTGATTCCTCACACCATGTCCTCAGCCGGCACCACAATTGTTCGTGATCCTCTCTGTTGTTGGGTAAAAATACTGCTCTTTGAAAGCTCCTACTATCTGTAGCAGCCTTTTATATCTTTCTGCCTAATTAACTTGGTACATCATTCCATAACGTCTTTCTTTGGTTTATCGCTCAATTTCTTTCACTACAGCTTTATTTACTGCTAATGTATTATTTACAGCAGCTGCAATATTTGGAATATGATTTGTACAAAGGACAATTTACAAAAAGTTGTATTGCACTATGTACTATTTCTGCTCTCTGAAGAGGCAGATATTTAATTCCCAGAACAGCAAATCCCTTAATCTGAGTAAACCTAGATATTGAGCTGGAATCTAAAACATAGTAAGTAGAAGCTAATATTTTCACCTTTCTAGTTCTGATTAATAAAACGCTGTCCCAAATGCATAGTTCAAATCCTGTAATTCAATATTGCAGAGAAAGTTTAGGTTAGATGAAGCATTTGGATTAACAAATCTATCATTTCAACAGACAAGATACGCAAATTACACACTTGCCTTCAATAACGGGGGAGACACTCACCATCTCAGAGCAATTTTGATCGGCGTAGTAAGGCATGATGTGAAAAGATCAGCTGGCAGATCAGGGATCATGGGTAGCAATTCATTGGCTTCACATGCTGCCAGCTGAATGCAGTTCTTCATTGAGGGAGGCAAAGGCATTTGAGCAAGTGGATGGTTTGGGTTAATTGCAGCTACCTGGAGGGATCAAGGAAATGACTCAGGCAGTGAATTCAGTGAAGTTAAATTTCTATAACAATTTGAAAATAACCAAGGAAGAAGCTGTCTCTGGATTCACAGAAATTTATGGCTATGGTAGCACCAGCCACAGTTTTAACTGGCATAAAATTAACAGGTTTTAAGTATATTTACCATAACAATACCACACACCAAAAACAGCAACTTGCAACAGACTGCGCTGTGATCAACACTTCAATGTCTTCAGTTCACATCTGCCAGCTTGGAATCAAGGACTGTAGAAGCAAGTTGGCTTAATTATTCTTTCTTTTACATTTAAGCAAAAACCATCCTTCCTGTGGCTCATAACCATTCACCACAGATGGCAGAATAGCTTCAAACGGAAAAATGCAATTCATTTGGCTGTACTAGGCAGCATTTTCTGCCACGGAGCATAAAGATGACTCTTGTTGGTAAGCTAAAAGAATACTGAACGCCCTGTGTTTCTCCCCATTCATCTTTCTACTTCATTAGAGCAAAAAGGTCAAGCTGGGAAAAGGAAGAGAGAAAATTGCCTTATGTAAGTAGAGAGGCTATCTGCCCCCCCAAAAAAGCAAACCCCAAAAGAAAAAACACCCAATGGAAAGAAACATGCACTGCAAATATTCATCTATCAGCAGATGTAAGTTTTAATCAGTGCTTTAGTAAAAGGGTTCCAGGTCCTTATACATATTCCTGGTAATTTCTGCTATAAGCAGTGAATGTTACACTGAAAAATAAGATGTAAGGTTTTTACATCTCAAGATCTAGAACGATGCTAACAAGACATTGTTTTCCAAGACTCAATTAGTTTATATTTAATTGGGCAAAATCACTTGTTTAAAATACTAAGACAGACACATGTCAGTGCAGATTTCATGCTAGCCAGGGACCGATGGAATGCATTGGTCCAATGGCATTTGTGCAGCTGCAGGCAAGGAACAGCATTTATGCAAAGCTGGTTAGCTTTTCACTCTGCATGCTGTAGCTCAGTTTTCAAAAGGCAAGAAAGAATGGGAAACAGAGCTCTTAAATGGGCATATTCAGTGCTTGTTTTAAAATCAGGGTCAAGTCTGCTGTGAAAAGAGTTGAGTTTCTGGAATTCTGACCTGCACTATAGCAATGAATTAATCTGTCCAAACATCAGCCTATAATACACCAACATTCCCGTTTTTCAAACCCACAGTTTTCCTATTTAAAATTTTTATTAAGAGGATGATTTTTGAGACTAATAATTCACAGCATGAAAAACACAGATGATCTTTCCAGTGGCTTTCTGAAAAAGGTAAACAAACTAATCACTTCAGCCACCCAAAATTTTGATCTATGATACTCAAAGGTTCTAAAAGGAATAGGTCAAAGAAATGTAACCTATGCAGTGCCTTCATTGCCCTTTCATGTATTAGTTAGAAAGCAAAGACCTGTCAAAGTGACCTATATGCTGTGTTATCAAAGGTAACAGAAGTAAATACTTTCAAAGACCAACACTTCAGCCAGGTTTGGGGTTTTGGGGTTTTTTTGCCAACTGAATAAGGCTGACTCAAACTCATTCTTCAGCGTCTTTATATGCAAAATATTCTGTCTGAAGAGGAAATCCGTTTGGTGGCTCAGGAGGGCTGATGGGGAACAGGATATTTGTGTTACAAACCCAGAGCCTGGCACTACCATACACCTCTTGTCTAGCAGAACAACCTGACAAGGTGTGGAGAGGTTTCGGATGCCATTTCACAAATTCTGCAACCTAGTAAGTTGTTTTTTGTTTGTTGTTTTTTTTTCCCCCCCATTCTAATCCCAGAGGCAGGAGTGACAGTTTGACTTTCTCAGGTTGTCCAAATTAGCTAAGACCTGTCCTTGCTCTCAGTTGAGCTGTGCTGCTTTTAGCAAAGATTCATGCTGTACCTTGGGTGGAAATGAAGCTCCACCCAAGTCATTGCTCGTTCTCTAGCAGTATTTACCGTACTTCTCAATAAAATTTAAGCCATATGCTAATAACGTAACAAAAAGTAATTAAAATGTTGAAAAGAGCTTTTTATTTGCAGAGAAAGGCATGAGAGAGTGTGGAAAAGCATTAGCTCTTCACAGATTTATAAATATAAAGCAGTCAAACTGCTCAGCTATGGCTATTCATTTCCTAAAGAAAGACTTGCCCTCTGGGCTTCCTCAGAAATGGGTTCCATAGGTGGGAAGTACATTGAGATGGATTTTTCTCCTTTCTGAATAGCATGAAGCACTGATGACTTGACATCTGCCATGGTCTGGTAGTGCCCCTCAGCTGTGGTGGGGAAGTCACTCATCCTCCAAGACCTGCTCAACTCCTGGCTTCTACACAGTAAGACAAACTAAAGAAGCTGTGACACATGCAGTGCAAATTTTTTGTCCATGAGGAGATGAATTATTAATAACCACAAAGTGAACATACAATACCAGCTACTAATTACAGAACTTGTCAGACTTCTAGGGATAATGATGTGGCAAAACATTCTTTTACAAGTAAAAGAAAGGAGAAAAATAAAAGAGCCTTGAGTAAAGCCCACTATGAACATTTATTTTTGCGTCCTTAGAATATCCACTGAAGACAGACTTTCTAGACTGCTTGGTTCCCTCAAAAATGTAACTTTTTATTAGGGCAAGAGATGGAATAGCTGGAAGACTAAATAAAGATTAAAAATCATACACTCGCAAAAATGTACCCATTCACAACTGTAAGAATATTAAATAAACTACGTAAAGTTACCATATTATGAAAGGTTATCGAAATTGTCAATGGGCATTTATCTACAGTCTTTAGTTGCCCCTTTTTTTAGGGATCTGTAAGCAATCAGATATAGACCTTGCAGCAGGCCATAACTAACTCAGCTTCTTTCAGCAGAAACAGTCTCAAAGCAAAGTGATACGAAGTTTACGCAGGAAAATAGGCAAGTAACAATTCCTTACTATCAACAGAGTACTTATGGTGTTACTTATTGTTATTTCAGGGCAACTGACAATCCACAGCCTTTCAGACAAAATAATAGTGGTAATGTTAATTTATCAATTATACTGAAATGTGCTATTATAACGTGGCAGTAATTGATTTGTTCTGAAAACAAATTATAGCTGACCAAACTAGGGAGCACGCAGGTTTGCTACTTGCAAGTGCTCAGTGTAGAGGAAGAGCTAACAGATTTGCAAGTATTTCCACCTGTAATTAACAGAGGGGGAAACAATATGTGTATTTTAAACCAGTGTTACCAAAACAATTTATGTATATGTATAATTAGACTGAGGAACAAGCACTTGATAGAAAAACAACCCTCTTTGTATTAACAGACATGTTCAAGGCGAACCTGGGAGGAACTCTGCCCCAAGACAGAAACTAGGAGCTGTTATTTCCACTGCTGGCCAGACCTGCCAGCTTCACACAATTCCTGCTGCGAGAATCCTCCTCCCCTGTGGAAGATATTAATGCAACTACAGAAAAGGAGATGTTCCTCTCTCCCAACAGATGGTAGATTAGAAAAATTCTCCCCCCAGACATGATGGTAATGCCAGATAACATTCTGCTGTGCTGTCGTTCATTTTTTTAGAATTAATGTTGAAGGTGGAAAAATAAAAACTATGAGTTCTTCAGCTCCAGTGAGGACTAGTCATATACCCTACTGAAGGGGAGAAACAGGCACTCCCACCACAACACTGAATTCCTACACAAAGAACAAAAACAAGGTGGTATGCAGCTGTAAGGTAAGCTGTTGAAAAATTCAAACAATAAAGTTGAAAATCAATAAGTTGTATCTCATGCAGCAAAGCACACATCTAGGAGACATATCTCAGCCTTTACTGCTGTACATCTCAAATGTGGCCTTAAGACGGCAGACCTTTGCTGTATGAAACAAGTATGAGTCAGAGGAAGCACAATGTCACAATTACACAGAAAATTACTCAGAAATAACTAGCCTACTCTTTTATCATTGCTAGCCCAGCACACTTAAAGTGCCTGCTTAATTGTCCAGAATTACAGTGTATTTATATCACTCACAGACTCATCAGAGCTAGCTAATTAGGTGATGAAGAGCACCCAGCGCCATCACTTCCACTACAAGTTACAAGCAGAGCTCAGGGCTCCACGGCAGGCGCAGCAAGGTGTTTTCCAAGCAGGTTATTGCCTGCTCTGCAGACACCGTTTCACCTGCATGAGGTCAAGTGCCTGCCAAGTGTCCCCTGTACCCTCTTCTGCCACCAATAGTCACGCTGGCCTTACTGCTACCGCGCTTAGTGATGCCAAACAGGACATTAATCAGGAAAGCAACATCAGGAATTTCAGTGTCTAAAAGCTGGGGTCAATTTCCAGGTCTGAAAAATGTCCTTTGGGGAAGGAAAACAAGAGCTTTCTAATACAAATATCAGGAGGAAACCAAAACAAATAAAGGCAGTATCAACTGGAAAAATAAACTTTTAAACTAATTTATAACAGTTAATACTGTGCCACATGACAACCACACCGTGCTGCTAAATGGATGTTTCTTATCTGCAAAATATGTACTTTTGTTTAGCTAGATAGTCAACCAAATCCTTAGCTTAACTGCTCATCCACTTGGAGTTTAAAACAATTCAGAGATATTTCTCTGAAACAATCAATCCTACCACAGTCCAGGGACACTGCCAGTCCCTTTATCAATAGCATCCAACTTGAAGTTTGGAAACACTGTGACACATTAGGAATGATGGGGATTGGTAGACTTTATTTGCTTAACTGCTGCCCTACACGAACACAATACAGAGCTATAATCAAATGACAAAATTACCTCCACATCTGCCCATTCCCCATCCCACCAAAAACCAGTTACAGATGAACTGGCTCTGGAGTCTTCAGAGCTAGATCTTCTGCCTTCACCCTCACCTCCCTCACATAAGCAGTCCCGCCAAAGATAAAAACTGTTTTTAATTGCAATCTGTCCATCGGGATCAGGTACGACAGATTCCTGCCTCTGGTATGCAAAGTCACCTTCTTACTGAAACTGATGTACTACTTTATCTGCACAGTTTTCCACTCACACACATTAGCCATGCTTTATTTACTAACAAAAGCGGAAAAAAAAAATGTATTTACTACTCAAGTGCTATTATGGAGGCAGCTCTTTAGAGAACACAAAGTACCATGCAGTGCTGCACCGTTTTCTTTTCTCAGGTATCTTAGAAAAGCAGTTAACGCTTCTCTATCACTCCCATGTTATAATTTCTTTTTGTGCTTCCTCTCTTCGGAGACTGAACAAGATTTAGATTTTACATTAAGAAAGAGTACCAGCCTTTATATTCCATGAACAATGGAAACCAAATATAATGGGGTTGCAAACATACATCTAAATATGTTGTTATTAATTTTTACATTTCTGGTGGAACTATGTATAGTCTGATGGCACCTGGCCAGTGCTCTGTGCTATCCAAGCAAAAAGGACACCAAAAAAAAATTAAAAATAAATGACCATGGCATCTCTCAGCCTTCACTCTGTCAGATTAAGAGAATGGCAAACTCCTCTAATCTCCTTTCAGTAAGACAGGCTAATAATTATCTTGATCACTCTAGCAGCCCCTCTGACTACCTGCTTCCAGCTTTACTTGACTTTTCATGAATTCGAACAATTCAGTAGTTTGTAGTTTTCCCAATGAATTCTCATCCATGCCTTGTATGACACTAAGCACGTTTCTATTTCTGTTATCAAGTCTTCTGCTTTCTCTTAATCATAAGCAGTTACCTCATTAAGACTTCAGTAGCAAATGAAATCTAAAGATACAGAATTGAAAGCTGACATATAATCCTGGAAGTATTTTCATAATCAAACTAACTGGTAGTTTTAACCTGTGTTGCAAAGACAATCACAGAATCATAGAATCATTAAGGCTGGAAAAGACCTCTAATATCATCAAGTCCAACCATCAACCCAACACCCCCAGGCCTCCTAAACCATGCCCTGAAGTTCCACACCTACACATTTTTTTTGAACACCCCCAGACTCCCCCACCTCTCTGGGCAGCCCGTTCCAATGCCTGACCACTCCTTCTGTAAAGAGATTTCTCCTAATATCCAGTCTAAGCCTCCCCTCATGCAGCTTGAGGCTGTTTCCTCTCGTCCTGTCACTGGTGACTTGGGAGCAGAGACCAGCCCCCCCCTCACTCCAGCCCCTCTCAGGCAGCTGCAGAGAGCGAGAAGGGCTCCCCTCAGCCCCCTCTTCTCCAGGCTAAACCCCCCCAGCCCCCTCAGCCGCCCCCCAGCACACTTGTGCTCCAGACCCTGCCCCAGCCCCGCTGCCCTTCTCTGGACACGCTCCAGCCCCTCAAGGGCCTTCTTGTCCCGAGGGGCCCAAACCTGAGCCCAGCATTCGAGGTGGGGCCTCCCCAGGGCCGAGCACAGGGGCCCCATCCCTGCCCGGCCCCTGCTGGCCACACCAGGGCTGACACAAGCCCGGGGGCTGGTGGCCTCCTTGGCTACCCGGGCACTGCTGGCTCATGCCCAGCCGGCTGT
Organism: Phalacrocorax carbo; assembly: GCF_963921805.1. Lineage (NCBI taxonomy): Eukaryota > Metazoa > Chordata > Aves > Suliformes > Phalacrocoracidae > Phalacrocorax > Phalacrocorax carbo. Next base: position 8,841,428 of record NC_087528.1, read on the forward strand.
CAGCCAGCACCCCCAGGGCCTTCTCCGCCGGGCACTTCCCAGCCCCTCTGCCCCGGGCCTGGGGCGCTGCCTGGGGTTGGTGTGACCCAAGGGCAGGACCCGGCACTTGGCCTTGTTGAACCTCATACAATTGGCCTCAGCCCATCAATCCAGCCTGGCCAGGTCCCTCTGCAGAGCCCTCCTGCCCTCCAGCAGATCGACACTCCCGCCCAAATTGGTGTCATCTGCAAACTTACTGAGGGTGACTCGATCCCCTCATCCAGATCATTAATAAAGATATTGAACAAGACTGGCCCCAAAACTGAGCCCTGAGAAGAAATACTAAAGCCGTTTTCCTATGTAATCTCACATATTTTGCAAAATAAAAAGAGCAAATGAAATGTAATATTTTTGTCAAAATGAAGACTGACATCATTACTTGTGCTCATCTTTCTCATTGTAACCAACCCTCCTTGTCTGCAGACAGTCTGGTTTGTCTCTCTCACAGAGAGGAGCTTTTCCTGCACAGGCTTCACCTGAGCAATTTATCTGTCACACAGCAGAAACCAACAGAGACACCTGCGGCTGCCTTCCTTCCAAAACAGCTTCAAAGTCATTCTTGAGCTCAGCAAGAGCCAAGAAAAAAAGAAATTCATTAAGAAAGGAGGGAAAGGGAAGGAGGTAAAGTTAAGCTCATTTTTAACCTGCTTAGGAACAGAATGAGAAAACAAAACAAAAATCCAGAAGGGTGCATTGTAAAAACAAAAGAGAAAGGCTCCAAAATATATCACAATGAAGTCGCAGGCTAATAGGGAAACTTGACAAAGGAGAACAGAATATGACCACCAGACATTTTCCTTGACTTAAAAAGATGGTAACCTTCAAAAGCAAGCTATTACCAATACTACTGATCTATGTCTTGCAGTTTCATATTCTTCCCAAGCCACAGACTTTGGGAAGATTGGCACTATGAAGATGGCATTATCACTAGCTGAAGAGAAGAAAAAATGAAACAATCTGCATATCTCAAGCTATTAGACTGGAATTTCCACTTGCCAAGAGTCACCACAAAAGCATCTCCAAAAAACGGGAATTTAGAATAAAAAGATTTAGAGCCAGGGATATTATTAATATCTGCCTGAAGGTTGTATTTGTGACAGTCAGTTGCCCGATTAATTACTACTCCTGCCTTGAAGTTGGTTTTGTTGGTTTTTTTGTTTGGGTTAAAAACAATGTCTTGGAACTGTGAAAATGGAAGAAGTTAACCTTTAAAAAAAATGTCGTTTCTATGTAAGCTAAAGGTAGCAGGAACTTCTGGCAATGGGGAGTCTTGCCATCCCAAGTTGCTGCACAAAGAATCCTGACTTATTTTCCATTTTACATTTCAGATGTACTTCAGTACATTTATTAGTAACTACATTTGCAATAAAAGACAGCTCTTCCTTAGAAACATGTCAGCTTAAGCAGTCTGTTAAACTGAAACCACCAGTGACAATCCCTCTGTGTATCAGGTTTATTTTATTTTATTTTGCTTTTTTGCATTCAGTTCAACAGCACAAAGCCAAGTACATCCAAATTCATACCCAGATACTAGGCTATTACAATTAAAATAAATATGTCTAGTTCACCTCAGCATTTATCTCAGCAGAAAAGACTATTAAGGCACAAACTGATTCTATTAATGTTACCATTTAATTAGTGGTTGTATTAAAAATTAGTCCAAGTTTAATAGGAGAGCAAACTGAACCAGAAAGACTGGAGTGGCAAAATTATTTGCAAATGAATTTGCTTTCAAACATAGTTTTAAACACATTTTTCAGCTGTATATAGTAAAGCCAGCTTAAACTCAACCCTGCAGCACAAACACAAATGAAACTTTTGCAGTAGACTATGATCTCACCTCCAACTCTTGCTCCCTCTGTAGTGCAAATTGTTTGAACGACTTGACAATAAGGCCGGCGTTAGAGCAATCATAGACGAAAATGGAAGGACTGCCCATCCAAGTTTGCAGGTCATATATGGATAGAGGAATATACTGAGTATAGTTCTACAAGAAGAAAAAGAACACACACTTGAGTTAGAGGCAAAGAATTAACAGAATTTTCATTGGTGAGATAATAGACACAAAAAAATTCCAATTCTAAAATTACAAAATAAAGCCTACATTGAACACTGGGCATATTAATCAACACAAATACCAATCAACATCTACTAATCATGAGGACTATGAACCCAGCTCCAACACAAATGACAAGTAGATTTTACTGCGGTAAAATGCTAAACTTTAAACTAAAATTCTAAAACTCAGAGTGCTCTGGTATGTGCTAAAAACCCCAACCAGCACTTAATAGTCCAATTTTATCTCAGATTTCTGCAATACCGATAAAGGATGTAAACAAGCTGTCTTTAATTCAATATCAACCATCTCAAACTGAAAACTCCATCAATAAATCACGATTGATAATTAAGACTATGTAGCCCATCAGCAGCTACACCATGCTAGTTTAATGAGATGCTTCATAATTTTATTACAGCCTTTAACTTCTGTGCAACTTTCAGAATTATCCAATAAAATTAAAACCAACAAAGCCTTCCTTCATCGAAGTGAAGTACCAAAAATTTAGTTTCTGTAAATATGAAGTATTTTGTTCCTTCTCTTCCACCTTAACCCCCCCATACACACACACACATATAACTGGAGGCAAGAGCTTCTTAAAGTAAAGTGAGAATCAAAAAATCAGGCATTTAAAACTAGCTATCAAGGGCCACACCCTAAACTAAGTGGCAGAACCAAAAATATAAGCCAAAGCAGATTTCTGCCATTTGAGCCTGAAAAGAGTCCCTACCAAACACAGAGCGGCTGACTGCATAATCCTTCCCATCTGCAGCCAGAGGGCAACCTGCTCATGTTCGTACAGCATTGAACTCTGCCCAAGATCTACAGTAAAAGCTGTGCTGTTCCTATTAACATCAGCAGAATGATGGATGGGATCATAACTCCCATTTAAATTCAAGAGACTTAAAATAGCTGTAATAAAACCAGTAAACTTTTACAAAAATCAAATTTTCAAGGACACGTATCAGCGTATATAAAGACAGAAGTGGTCATAAACCATATGTTAGATAAGGTAGGAAATGGTAGTCATTTCATAATCCAGTTTTGTTCATATATAACAGTTTTGGTTGTTTTATTAAAATTAATAGGAAAAAATGGTTTATAAAAGCCAAAGTTTTAGGGAGTTAGGAGCTTTCCAAATTGTTGCAGGATAGAATGATACAAGAACAACTCACCCCTGGCACTGACCTTTTCTAAGGACACCACTCAGTTTAAGCACATTCCGATCATGGTAAGTTACATATTTAAAACCTGCTTTGACACATATAATTGATGAGATTTTATGGGCATGCATTGTTTCAACTTTATATTTATACTGCATATTGCTACAGTTAAGATTGGATTATAGCTCTGATTAATACTGTGGTATTTCATACAGAAGAATTTTATGTTCCAATTTTACTGTGGGGGTCATATATAACATAAAATTTGCTAATGATATGTAAATGAGATAGTTTGAATAAAAAAGGGGTGCTAAATAATAGTTTTCTAGCATGGTTGCTCAGGGTGATCTTTTGATGCTTGATCATCTTGCCTCTGCCATGCTGGGGCTGCGAGTATGAAAGAACTTGTCTGTATGTTTTGTTCTCAGACATGACTTTGGTTTTTAGCAAGAAAGTTTCCGCTCAGTTAACACAACTCCCAATGTCCCTTCTGTGACTGTGTAAAGGAATGACACAACAAACAACTACACTAGAAACCGATTTTGAACAAATTTCATAACCAATTGCTTAATGAACAACTTAAAAATATTTTAGAAACAATGTTCTTCAGATTTCACAGTGACGCTCCTCCGAATTTCAGAATAAACACAGTTAAGTCAGGGGTTTTCGTTTTTTATCTTTTTGAAACCCTGTTGGGATTTCTCAGAAAATAGTAGGAAGCAAAACTAGAAAGAGAACATTGCTCCTCATTAATACAACAGCACTCACAATAAATACACCAAAAGCGTGTTATTGCATCTTCATAATCTGGCAAAACGCCAGATAATGTGAAATTTACTGGTTCACAAGGACCGTATCCACCCTTCCTTTGTACGCCAATACTGTACAGCAAGCCAGAGCAGGAAGCCCACGGTAAAATAATGTACAGTTCCTTAATTAAGTACTGGCTTGTAACACGCATCAACAAGAGCAGCCAGTTGAAACAAGAAGCCATAGCAATCTTCTACAGCACGGAGGAGGACTGCATCTTCTGGCCCTGTGGCCAAATAGAGGCTATTTCAGCAGAGCTGTGAACAGGATGAGTGATATGTAAATAGTTTCCAAAGGACTTAATAGGAACACAATGATGATGCACATTTTGTGTTTCATATTCTCACATAAGCAGCAGATTTTGCTTCTGACAATGCACATATTTCAGGTCTTTTTGTACAACAGTAAGACATAACAGACCCAGGAAAATGGACATTTTAAAATAATCATTCCTTCCAAAGCATGGTACAATTTCTCTTTCCATTTCCTATCAAAGATGAACCAACACTTGAAGAGTATTCTCTAAAGAGATTTCTCTAAAGCTAAAAAGCTTCCTCAGAAGGTTGCCGTGTTCAGCTTCTCTCCTGGAATTTCTGAACTTCGTGGAATCCCTCAGAAATCTCAAGAAATGAACCTTGTGGCAATGAACCTACAGAAATCCATCCCCAGTTCTTTCTATACACCTTATTATCTCTCTAACTGAAAGAGTTCAGGAACATTCTGTCTGTCAAGCTCAAAGCAAAAATTAACAAGCTAAAGCACTATAAATGCCTTCACGTGCTGCCTTGGAGTAGCACTGCATTTGCTGAGCAGCTGTGATTAAAAGCTAGGAAAAAGGAATTACAACCCAAAATACTTTCTACTTCCCTCAATGCTCTCTCTGACCCCACGAAGTTACCGAGCTGAAGCAATTGAGGGGAGGAGGAAGGGCGCGGGGAAGAGGAGCTGGCACCTCCCTGCACTCACGCCCTGTGCCGCACGGCAATGCAGCCAGAGGCACTCCTCACCACTGCCTTCTTTTCTACACAGTGTATACAGAAGGTCAGATTTAAATTCTAATAAAGTGAATGCAGATGAGTATTAGATTACTTATTTACTACTGTCCTCCTCATCTGTCAGGCTAGATTAGATATCAAAAGGAAAGGCTTGCTTCATAGGTGAAGCCTGAAAGGTGAAGGTAACCACAAAGGTATTTATACTACAGCAAGCACAACTTGTCAAAATCTATAAAAAATTAAACTCAAGGAAAAACTGTAGGAGAGAAGGCAGTTTGGTTTTTAAAGACCAAGTTAGTTTAGCTATTAGCTTTTCAAGTGCCTTACCCAAATTGTACCGTTCTGTTTCCTCTTTTACACACCGTTGCGGTAGCATTTGAACGCTGTTTAACTGAGCAAAGTGTCTGAGACGTGCAGCTGAAGTGACCCAGGCTACATGAGACTTCCTGAAGGTTTTTATCTTTTTTTAATCTACATATCAGAATATACCAAGCTTAATCTCTCCTGAATACACTCCTGCCGTGTGAGGAAGGCTTCTTCGGGTGCACAGGGATCAGCTGCAGAATCAGGGGTCTCCTCCGACAGGGCAGGGAGACAACCTGCTAATGCTCTGGCTGCGCCACAACCCCACCGCCGGAGCAACGGCAGAGGCGGAGCAGGGCTCCCCACCCAGGTGTTCCTGGGACACCTTCAAGAACATGTCGGCCCATCTGCCAGGCCCTTTGTCAACTAATTCAATCAGTAACAGAAGCAGACAGTTTTTCAGAAGAGCAGATAAATAAACATAGAAGAGAAGCATTCTCCTTATATTACTCTGAAATTGGAGTTCAGACAAAGCACCAACTGTGCAAGGGCAGAGGTCTAAATTAATTTTAAAATACCAACTCTTGAGAAATTAAGGGGAAGATATTAATGAAGATCTAATACTACATGAACTTTCTCCAGCATCATTACAAAATGCTCCTACACCACCACATCTGTTTGCTGTCTCTGACAGCCTGCTGGCACATGTTGAGAGATTTAAATGCGACACTAGGAAAATGTGAAAAAGAAAAAATTGAACAGATACTAAGGTTCTCTAAGTTTCCAGGTTCGCTGGTGGTAGCTACCAACGGCACTGCAGAGCTGTTTTCACTTCTTACCCCTCACAGTAAACAGGCCGAAAAGAAGAGGCATTAGGTCTCTTAGTCTGTGCATCCCAGAAAGCTCTGGCAGCCGTAAGGCACTAGGCACTAACACAGCTAGTTAGTTCTAGCTAACCCATACAGCTCTGCCAACTTGTGCTGCATCCAGGCTGGGCTGCAGGAGCGCACAGAAGGCAGTGGGAGAAGTCCTCTCTGTCATCACCTGCGTCATCAGCCCTGTAATGGCTGTACACCAATTTAATGGAAAGGAAAAAAAAAAAAGGAAAGGGAAAATGAGCATCTACAGACCAAGAACAAAAGCATAATGAAAGGTCTGGAGAGATTCTTGAAATTCATTGTTGTCTCCCATCCTCAAATTAAAACAGATGCTGCAGCTCCTATTTGCCCCGCTGTCGTCTGCTCTCCTGCAGCACCTGCACTAAAACCTTGCTAACAGTCTGATGCCCCACCAGAACCACACAGCCTGATACTTCAGGTTCTGGGAACAGGGGAAAGATGCTCAACCTGGCCCCAAGGAAAGTCCATAAATCCAGCACATTTTATTTCCTTCGAACAAACACAGGTCAGGCTGTAACACGCCACATCCACCAGCGAGGTCTGTTTCACACCTGGCCCCTCGCTTGGATGATTTCAAGGTCCCTTTCAGCTCTGCCTTCATGCTCTTATAACTGAGGCGCTACGTGCAGGCATGAGCCTTTTAAATCTAATTTTAAAATGTCAGCACAGTCAAATTTCAGTACCTCTACTATTTCAATTCAAAAAGGCTATAATAGTGAGCCTCATTACGTCCTCTGCTTCGATCCCAGACTGAATTCCTTAGAACTCATTTCTAAACACTGCTTATTCTCCACACATTTCCCTCACCCCCCTCCCCAGTATTTCCTTAAATTTAATCCTTTGTTTAAAAGTTCTACTCCTGACCCCTTCTTTCCAAAAAAGCCAATATTTGATAACATGCTGCAAAAATTATTAAGTTTCAACTTTCCCCATCAATCTCTATGACAATCAATTTTTTTTTTTCCACAGTCCACAAGATAAATCAGAGAGACCTCAGCACCTAATCGCCAGTGGCATCCACACCACATTAGCCCAGCCGATACTGCAGGCAAACTGGCAAATACCCAGTAAGCTCTTAATAAAGCATTTGGCATAACACACAACTTCATTGAGCAGTTATTTCCTCTTCTTCCATATGCGACAGCCTGCCCAGAATTCTTTCCGGCTTATTTATTATCCATTGGCTGTTAAGTAAGATGCTGGTCAGTCCTATTTGTTCTTAAACACCAAATTCAGCTTCAAAATGACATAGCATTCAGACTAATTGTTTATTGGTCTGAACACTAATCATGTCTCCAATATAGCTGCACCAGAATAAAGCGATGCCCTCTTGTGCTTTTGCCCCTTCCCTTCTACCCCGCTCTTTCAAACTACCAGTGAATGCTCATTCAATTATAAAAATATGCATGTGAAGTATGAGAAAAGAAGCCCTCAAAATAAAACAGGAGCATGTCTATAATAATGAATGCAAGTCCTGTCTCAGCTGAATGCACTTTTCTGCTACAAGCAGTATCTCTCAGTTTCCTAAGACTCCAAACATCAGTTACCCTTAACAGACACTGAATAGCTTAAGTAAAGGGAAAGCAAAGTACATTTAGGTCCCACTTTGAGTCAAAGGATGTTGCATGTGATTGCATGGCTGTACAAACCATGGTTACAAACTATGGCTAAAGAGTAACAACACAAGTGCTTAAAAACTCAATATATTACATTGCACTCAGAGGCTCTTCAGTACTCTGTGCTCTGGAGGCAGGGCTGGCCATATGGTTTATTGTCCTCATGCACTATCTCTAGGTAGGCTGAACAATGGCTGTTCAGAGTTTGTAGACATTTTAAGCATAAACTTCATGGTGAAAACTTAATAATCAGTGACATAAGGCAGCAAAGCCAAGCCCATCGGGGAGCCTTACTGTTTGTTCCAGACACGACAGAGCTGGGGTGCTAGCTCTGAAAAGCAGCTGAAGCAAGTGGAAGTAGCTGGCTTTTTGGTGTTTTGCAATAAGCTTTAGTGCATCTGAGAAGACCCTCCTGCCATGCTGTGAGGTGAGGGACATGTTACTTGGTCTCACAGAACTTCAAGAACACAAAGAAAGGAAACAGCTGTCAGCAGAGAACCAAACAAATACCTGTGAAGACATTTTAAATCCAAAAATTCCATTCTCTAACAGAGCACTTCAGTAATTTACACAGCAGTGAAAAAGATTCAGCTGTTCAGCACTGTTTTGCAAAGACGCACCTTATTGAAGACCCAGATCTCCCCATTTACTGTTGGCCTGGGGACGCCATGTCCATTGTAGTGGAAAAGTACCCGCTCTTCCTTGGCGTTTCGACGCAGAGATGTACACAGTTTCTTAACTTCATCCACCGTAGGATCAAGACTCTGCTTGTACCTGGCCTAGTAACATAAAATGTGAGATAATCATTTTAAGTGTAAAAACAAATCTATTTAAGATGCAGGCACCTAGTTAAGATAGAAGCATTTCTATAAACTGGTTATATTGGGAAAAGAAAATATAAAACACTTACTGTAGAGCTGAATAAACAAAATCTGTCTGCTCTTGGGGTGTGGGGTTGCACATATACTAACAACAGAGGTTTGAATGAGCTTATCACATCTCTGAACTCCGATCCGTTTCACCTGGGGATTACTAACATTCAAAATGCCTTAGGAAGGTCAAACATGTTTTCAACATTAGCCAGCCTCAAACATAACCCCGCACAATTCTCTAATCCTCAAATTCATACCCTGTACATCTCCAACTGGACAAAATTTCCTCTTAAGGATGGAAAATAGTAGAGAACAGATATTCTGTAAACCTCAAATCTCATACTGAAACATTACTTCCCTCCCATCTGGAAAAGGGACACAGCTCTTGCTTCAAGCCTTAAAAGGAATGAAAATACCAGAGTGAAGGGTAGAGGAGAAGTTCCTTCATGGAATAGGAATAAGAATAGCAGCAGCTTCATCTTCTTCCTTAGCCCTGACTAGTTAGGTCCTCTTTTATTAATAAGACAGACATATAAGAAGGCTGGCCAAAACCTCTGCAGATATGTTAAACCTAGATGGAGTCTTGCCTTTTCTAGATGGACCCACAGCAGACAGTGAAAAGTTTTATGGCAAAAAATTTGTCTTCAAAATGAAACACAGCCAACTTCTCGCAGCTACACTTCGTACACTACGGCCACACTCGTTTTCAGTAACATGCTTGCTCTGAACTTGCAGATCCAGCAGCTCATCACCACTACTGGTCCCACCAGGCCATAAATGCAGCTGTGGCTCAATAGCTCTTGTCTGCTCTTTACATATAAGAGGCACACAGGAAACTGCTGACTAAATGCACACCAATTTTAAAAGTAGACCAGTTACCTGCAGATACTGTAAGAGACTACAGAAACCTACAGAATTACAGAAAAATGAATAAATGTGCAAGCAGCAAGTACATGACAATTTTATTCAACATTCAGTGATAGATATAAACAGGAAAAAAGATCAAAGCAATCTAGCATAACACTAACATACTTTTAAATTAACTTATTAACTATTAGCTGTTAAGATCAGGCACCAGGTTACTCCAGACTGTACTGCACCCCCCTCCCTACAGAAGGATTATGAATATAACACTATTTCATAACCTCACCTCAAACAGCTTATGCCATAAAACAACAACATTCTCAAGATAAAAGTGCACAAAGGTCCCAGAAATTTGATATTCACACAGCTGAGTAAGATGAGGGAAAACTGAACAAGAGCCCTTGGCAACCGACCCTTGCTTTTGGAAAAAAGTGATATTTGTTATCATCGCAACTTTTGCTGCGGACACTACACTATTGTTCCTAGCTATACAGCTCTACAAGCGCATAAATCAGAGCACATTTCTATGTTTGAGAAAAAAATCCCACCAGTTAAAAACCCCCAATACTTCAAAAACATTGTTACTCAGCTAAGTTCAAGATGCCTATGTAGTAGCTAGCTTGTCATACTCAAAAGTGCATTTTTTTGAAGCAAGGCCAAATAATAATAAAAAGTCTTTCAACTGCCCTTTCAAAGATAAAAGCCTGCTTCTTCCTCTCTTCTCCAGACCTGCACGGGGGACTGAGAATCCGGAATCACAATGGCTTAAAAAAATTAAAGCCAATGTATTGAAATAAAGAACCGAGTTTAAGAGCAGGACAACCATATACATTCCTCTACAAAAGTCTGCTACTGAAAGCCTGTTTATAAACCAAATCAAGGGATCAGAAGTTTGGGCTTTTTAGGTTTTCTTCTATGACAGACAAAGATAAGGAAGTCCTAAAATATCATAGTAAAAAGAGGATGAAGCACTTCAATATAAAAATGTTTTGCTTACCTATGAAGCTTGAAAAACAGATATCATGCGGCTTAATTAACATTCAGCATCTCAGGCCAACAGGCAAGATGGATACAATGAATGGCATCATTTGCATGATTACAACAATAAAGAAAAGCAAGCAAAAGGAGAAAAAATATTAAGACAGAACCAGTGATCTGACACACTCATCCTTTTGGGGAACTTCCACACTAAGTAAAGATAAGAGGCTATATTAATCTTAACACAGACCCCCCCCCCCGTATCTCTCTCTCTCTCCTTTCAGTGTTGTTATGAAGGCGCTGATTTGCAAAAATGTGCACCTTAAATCACGTTCTGCCTGCTGGCATCTTTACAAGACACTATAACCAGAGTGCTTGGTAATTTTTCAGCTCTTTTTTTTCCAAAGGAGAACACACTCATTCGAACACTGCTCGCGTCCTTTTATCATAAATATTAAATACAGCTCGCAATTAATGGAGGTGAATTCATACTCTAAAACTAAAGCCTGCAGATCTAAAGATCCAAACTGTAAACATATCATTTGCACACTGAGAACCACAAGGCCGAGAATGAAAAGGAGAGGAGGGAGCCTGTAAATAAGGAGTCAGTCTTAGTCCTACCTGTCAGCTCAGGCCTTTCAGGCACAAGTTTATTACACATCATTCATGCACACACAACAAGAAACAGGTATCTGAGTAACAAACTAGACCAGGTAGTGTCTTCTTTCCCCACCCCCCTAAAAAATACCTTCAAGACTTCTTTCACTGGTACGCAAAAAAACCCAGGAGAATAAGTACAGTATTTACAAGAAACCATCAAGGCTTGTTCACCTGCCTGGGTTTAGTGTTGGGGGGAGAGGAGGAGCTTACTGGTTTCTGTGATGCTCTGAGGGACAGGGTGCTAGTTTTAGTAACTGTTAAATAAGGTCTCCTTCCAGAACAGAACTACAGAAACTGAAGGTCTTTGAGAAGAACATACAGAAACAGCATAAAAACCTTGCTAACCCATGGGCTGCCACTCCTAACTAGTACCACAAAGCACATCACTGTGCCCACCTGTACAGTGTCCCACCACATTTAACACAGCTGATGCCCAGATGAACTGGGGTCCAGGAGGATTCACCGATTCAACAGTTTTACCTTTCATTTCACAGTATGAAGAAGCATTTTCTTTAAACATAGTTTTAGTTCTCATATGAAAATTTTCCATTTTAGCACCACTACTCTTCTGATGAAGTTTCTTTTTGTCACCCTCCTATATTTTTCCCTCCGTCATTATTAATTTGTCCCTGGTGATGTTGTGCTACACCCCTTCCCTTCCACTTCCAAACAGATGCTTTCAAGCAATAGTTAGTGCAAAAGGTAACAGAGACCCTAACCTAAACTCTCGGAAAGGTCTGTTGGGCTTAATCTCAGCAACTTCTGTTGAAATCGCACAGACACACAACAAGGATTTATGCTTTGTTTCCCTTTTGTTTTTATGAGCTATTGACCAGTTCCAGATTGTTACTGCATCTGAAGACCATAGTATCCTTCCCTGCCTTCTATTATGTGTTGATGGCAGATATTTTCTGGTGTTTGGCAAGGAGTCTTTGCTTCCTGACACAATTATCAGATAAGACAATCTAGACTTCGATTCCTCTGCAGATGACACCCAGCTGTATCTGTTGCTCCCAGCTGATGTTGCAATTGTAGCATTAGAGCTGTCAAAAAGCCCAACCGGAGCACTGTGATGGACAAGCATGAAATTGCTGACGGTGATATCTGCTGGCTTACTGGTGTGAATTTGATTTTCTGATCACCTCAGTGTCTCGCTGAAGAGCTCCTGTCAAAACCAATAACTTTGTGGCGGCCTGACCCGGGCTATCCTCATTATTCTACTCACACAGGCAAAACTAAAAGTTTTGCTTGTTTATGTAATATTGCCACACTTTTATGAAACACTCACTGGCTTATCCAACCTTTTTCCTGTATACTTGTTTAAAAATATCGTTATTATGTTAATTTCTAAAACATTTCAATTTTCAGTATGCCACAAAAGTCTGGATTAACACACACTGTATTGACAAAGTTGCAGGAGACAGGAGGAGTTTCACTAGAAAGGCGTTCTGGTGCCCGAAACAGGAAAAGAAAACCGTTTGGGGCTAAATACCAAGTGCATCAGCTAGACGGGTTGTGGGGGGTTTTTTGTGGGTTTTTGGGGTTTTTTTTTGCTGTGGACATTAACATTAACCATGAAATTTAAAGTGAGATGGTTTTGCTCTAAAGCAGTTATGCTGGTCACCTGTTGACACACTCTCTTCAGAATTACTTTCCAAATTACTTCCAAATTTCCTATCACAATAAAACCAAAGCAATCATCTTTAAGAGAAAAAACAGGGATTCTCTAAATATGTGGTCTATCAAAACCATATCATTTCCCAATTCAAGATGAAAGCAACATTCTGACTATATCTGGTTTGAAAACTGCTGTTAGCATCTACACCAGCTCTGTGTCATTCTCATCAGGACGAGCAAGCGAGGTCCCAATGAGCTGGCGGCGCAGGGCTGACGCTACCCGTGCCAGGTAGTGTCAGCTGCCTGAGAGGGTTTTAGCAGGTCTGCGAAAACACCAGGGGAAAACTGTCAGTGGGCAAATAAAGCAGAGGTACGACTGAATAGCCACTCAGCTCCTAACCCAGGCCGGTAAAAGGGCTGCACTGGCCACACCAGGGCTCAAACACAAAACGCAAAAAGTGGCAGCAATAAAGCACAAGCATTGCCCCATTTGTTTCATGAGGGATTTAGTTCTTTCAAAGGATAAATAAAACACCCACATGCTTACTGATTAGCAGGTGATGGCAGTAACCTCTCCAAGATGAGTCTGTCTGGAGGGGAAAAACCAATTCACTGTGTTCATCAACTTCTATCCCACTGGGAAATGTCAGTATGTATCGACTGCATAAAGTAATTCCCACAGTTCTGTGGATTTTGTGCTTAAATTAATGGCTCTGCTTTGGAAACTTCACCTAATTAGAGGTTTTTTCTTTTGCTTTGAATGGGGTCAAAATACAAATGAAACAATGAGGAAGAGTCGAAGTTACAGGGCCCTTTGCCAGGACACCACCAAGCCACACGCAGAAGGGCAGGAGTTGCAGAAGCTCAGCGATTTTGTGACAAAGTGCTTTTGCTGTCATTTGAGAAAGTAGAACCCAACTCATTTTCCGCCTTCCGAACTCTGGTGTGCTCAACCCTGCCAGATGCTGAGTTCAGGAAACTCACCTCAGGATTAGGTCCTATAAAAAGGAATAAATGCAGAGTGCTAAAGGTGACAATTTGAGGATAAGTGATTTAAGTTTCTGATGTTGCTTAACTATTAATGGGAAAAAAAGAGTTTTGGAAGCCAGGCCAGGTTTCCATCATCGCTGGTGTGTATCAGCCCAGCAGGGTGACAGATGCATGCAGGAGTACTATGCCATTTTCATCAGGGTAATGAATTCCTCCCCCCCTTCCCCCCCCCCCAAAAAAAAAAAAAAAAAGAAAGGATGAACCTGTTTTCCCATCAGAGTTATAAAATTGAAGTCTCGTTTTTTCATTTCCCTGCAGCTTAAGTTCTTGATCTTGGTTCCAGAAAGGCTCCACAACACTCAGACCACAGTGTGCATGTGATTCAATGCCAAAATAGCAACACCTAGCACAGCAGATATGAACTATATGAAAACTATATCTGTTGGCATTCATAACCTTTGCTATATACAAGTTATAATATTGCCCTCTTTTCACTCAGCATAACAAAAGCCTGAAGTCGCTCACCTTTTATCCCTAAGACACCTTACTAAACCCAGTGGGCACAGCTTCCATAAAAATAAATTCATACCTCATTTTTTACAACTCATATCGGCACATGATCCCCAAATTGATTTCCCTAGTAACTTCATACTGCTGAGGTTTGATGCTTTTGGTGAGTCCTTGTTGAAGAATGTAGCTGTTCCAACAATTTCCCCAGCTGCTACAGAGAGACATGAACTATCTCAGATGTTGCTAGTGTGTACAGCTATAAGGAAGGTAAAGAGGGTAAAACTGTGCTCATTTGAGTGGAGAAAAGGTATCATCTGCACAAGATCAGAGGCTCACACTTAGAAGTTAAGAAATTCTCAGACATAACTTGGTTAAGCAGGATTTAAGCCCCTTAGACAGCATTTTACAGATTAAGCTCTACAAGACTGGAGTGGGATCACAGGGCACCAGCAAGAGAGAACTTGAGAGAGAAGTGGCTATGGGGGAGAAGCATGCTGGCAAACAGCGCAGAATGGCTTGAGACTCACTGTGTAAGGACTAAGGAAGCTCTCCTGAAATCACAGCTGTTTCTGTTCATTTCTGCCCTCCTCTCATTCCCATCTCTCCTCGAAGGGATCAAAATCACCCTTACTGTGAGACACACCATCAGGTTAAAGGTTCCCCAAACAAGAATGGGTTTGGTAAGACAGCTCTGCTCTTCTTGAGCAACTCGCTGGTGCTACTGCTCCATCTGAAGACTTATCAACAGAAGTTACTCCAGAATTCAGTATCTTATACTGAAACTGTCTTTTACACCTCCTTACAGAAGAAGCCATGACCCTACCCAGAATCTATCATGAAGTTTAAAAGCTTTATTTTGCTGAAGACTGTTTTTAAAACACCTATTGAGTGGCAAAGAATCCCACATGCAAAATGGCACACACAAAGGAAGAAAAACACAGTTTCAGAGTTACTGCTACAGGTAAAATAAATTAAATTGAACCAATATAGTTGTAGCATTGGCGTTCTTAAAGTTCACTGCAGAACTGTCAGGTGACACGCAGGATACGTACCATACAACAAACCGAAGGGCTCCCTGTTCTGCACCCTGCCATCTCGCTGCTTCGCCCCGCGTAATCTCAGAAAGCAAGGCTGGGTGGGATTTCGTGAAGTAATCACGTGCCATCCCAGTCATCCTGATGCAGAAACAGTTACAGCCGCATCCTTCCTGACAACTGGTCACCTAGCCTGTGTTAAAGCCTTCCTGTGGCAGATGCCCAAAAGCCTTGCAAGGCAGCGAGTGCTGCGTTTCCCTTATAGTGACAGACATTTTTTCCTAACATAGCCTAATTCTTCCTTATAATGATTTATAATCTTATCTGCTTTATTCTTCAAAGCAACTCTACTGTTCAAGGTGAATCTCTACATAAATGGGACATCAGAGGATGTCGTGCAACTGCACTGTGACTTGGATCAGATTTGAATCCCAGTTTCCAAATGCAGAAAATACATTAAAGCTCAGACTTTGCCATGCACAAAGACAGCCTACTTAACATGATTTAATTAAAAGGAATCAAGGCAATCTAATTATTTCAAAAGAGTGTTTTTGGAACAATGCCCAAATTTGAAGAAAAAAAAAAAACAGAAATATGAAAAGCCTTACAAAGAAATAAGTTATTAAAAAACAAGAGTAACGAAGCCAGCAGTTCCAGGGGCCAAAGACACACAGGTTTCCTATTACCTCTCTTGGCTGTGTGCGTACCAGAGCCTCCAGCCCGGCACAGAAACCACTTTGCTACTGCACAGGGGATCAAGGTCAAAAATCATTGTTGCTCCATGAGGCAGTTTAGCTAGCGTGGTCTGTAAGGATGAAGGGAGCAAAAGACATGGGGGATAAAAGGGGGAAACGAGACCTAGTAGCAGGTTCTGAAATGACAGGAAAATTGTTACAGAACTTCTGTACTCAATTTTATCAAACTGACTGTAAAAGGTTAAGGTTTTGGGATCAAACACTTAAAGGTATCGCAATGGTCCTGTGCGAAGCTGCCCCTGGAAGGAAGCAAATCCACACTGCTTCCTTCTGCCCCATTCTAATGGAGCAGCACAGCAACTTCAGAAAGAGATTACTTCCGCAACAGACAACAGAATTTACTCAGTTCAGAGCAAGGTGCTCCGAGGATTGATACACCACTCTAGTCTCTGCATTCCTGAGTCCCTGACTGCCACCTCTTTGCTCCACACGAGAATCTCAGCAAGGCCCGAGGACTGCAACTGTACAAACCACCCACAGTTACATCCAACGGCCACAGCCTCTACCAGCAGCACCAGCGCCGGCACACCAGGCGGCCGTGCTGCGATATATGGCAGTGCAGAGGCAGTTACTCTTAATAGCATGGTAACTACCATTTTCACAGTAAGAGAATTCAGACCAGTATCTTCTATACAAAGAATAAAAAAAGAAAAAGAAAATGCAGCTGGAGATGTTTCGCAGACATCTGAAGACCTATGAACGATAAAAATCCTGGATTTAGTTTTCCTTAAAATCAAAAAGATAAAACTGAATTAATTCAGATTCCATCTTTTATGGGGCAACTGCCAGTTTGATGCAACATGTTCCTCCAAATGTCTGGAACAAACTCTGTCTTAGATGTATAAAATAAGCATATATATGTCAAACAGCTTCACAGCCATATAATTGGATGACTCTGTTGTGTCACACAACAAAGCAGCATCACTGACATTTTATTTCTTTTAAACTATTTAGCACACTGGAAGCATACAAAACAACGAAAAGGAGCATTGCCATAACGATGGCACTAGTCTTCCCAGCAAAATATAATTCATTCAAAGAGTGGTGTTACCGTTATTTTATTTAGCTTAACACATTTAAATAGAAATTTTTAGCAACTATTCAGAAAATTAAAGGGTCCAAAACCAAGAATGGGTGCGTGCGTAAGAAAGAAATATGGTGAAAACTGGAGATTACTGGAGAAATTTAAACCTATACCACACCTACACATGTGCTACACGTGCTTCTGGCTTGACCTTCATCCTTGTGTAAGAACTCTGTCAAGCTGCATCGCCGTTACAAAAACGGCAAAGTGGAGAGATGAGGAATCTCTCCTCTTTTTTACTACTTTAGAGCTATTCACTACAAAGACTACCTTAACGCATCATTGTTATTCCAGTTACTATAATTGAACTTTTGATTAAATCAGAACATTTGTCTATGCCCCATTCCTTTCTCTTCTATATTTTATTAGACAATAATGATCAATTAAGGAGCAACAATGCACATTTACAGTGTTTTCGCACTATGCTCAGCACTGAATGAGATACACGTGAGTCAAACTACACAATGAAAACGTTTGTGCTTTCTTATCCTTTGACTTTCACAGTGCAGAATAAAAGCTACGGTAGGAAAAACTGAAATAAGTCCTTTTTAATTGAATAAGCAGTATATTGAAGTCTGATTCTGAATTACAGTACAGGAAAAAAATTATAATCTTTCAGCATTGCTCTAGGCTTTACTTACCATATCAGGGGTATCACAGAGTGGTAACTATCCCGTTAGCAATACAGGATAACAAATTGGCTCAACAAAACCCTCAAAAAAAGCCAACATGAGCCCAACTCTAACAGAGCAGTGGATTTTTACAGCAATGGGGTGGGAACATTTTGTTACCATCAGCCTTTCTGAGGGCTTATTAAAAGACTTTAAACAAAAAACTCTTCATAAGGGTGGCATAAATATATAGCAGATAAGCTGAAAGAAAAATTACCCGCAGTGGCACTGACAGAAATAGAGATAATAACTTCTATGTATATCTAAATCACATGTCTTCCTCAGCTGAGAAGGCAGGACCTGGCCAGCCAGGTTACAGCCAACACCACGTCCTGCTGCGGTTCCTAATCGTCTCTCACGCAGCTTAGAAAAATAAGCTCCTAGAATGAAACGTGCATTTGTTTCTGCATGGCAAGGAGTTCTCTTTCAAATCTCCACTCACTGAGGCTACAACACCCTGGAAAATCCTGGGTTAAGTGATTTCAAAGAATTTTTTTAATTATTAGGAATAAAACTTCAGGAAAAATACGACTAAAATAGGTATTACTTACAATAGAGCAAAATTAAGACAGAGCACTTTACGTATACACCATACAGATAACCTTCTGTTTTGTTTAAAACATTCCTCAAATACTAACCCTCACTTAATAAAGCAGCAGCAGCGGAACAGCAGCATTTGTACTTGCACATCAACAAGTTAAAATAGCTTAGATAAAATAAATACATAAAATTACGGCAACACTCTAAGTTAAAAGCGTTCTATGAAGTCATCTTGTAATGACATGCAGGAAAACAAAAAAATAGGGTCAAAAAATTCTTGTAAGCTTCTCAAAAGGCTTAAATCCTAGTCTATGCAGTAGAAAGGAAGCAGAATGTTTTGTGCCATTTCTTTTGTCCTTATAAGGCCTGGAACTTCAATTTTATTGTTCTTGACTGGATGCTCAAATTCACCCTTGTTTCAATTTCTCTAAAGGTCACATTAGATTTCTTCTCTGAATATTCAGAAACTCTTTGCAATCACCTCCAGTCCAGTTAGGGAACTTTTTGATGTTGAGCAGAGAGAAGGAAAAAACCTAAAGCTCCAAAATTAGTTGGAATATGCAGACAATGCAGACAAGCTCATATATGCACAGAATTCTGGTAGTTGCCCGAAAAGCAGATAAACCACAAGTAAGCTCAGACAGAACCGCGTAAGCGTGCACAACGGCTGTATGACCCATCGTTGTTACCTTGCACTGGGTCATGTCTTGCATCGAGTAAGAAAACTGCGATAAATACAGACCACAAAAATGTATTTCTATATTTATAAATAGCAAGTTAATTTCTAAGAGGAAACAGTACACTGTACGTCTAGCAAACACTGGATTCACAGTTTCCTAAACACCCTTCCAATTTCCTCTGTCTAGTTGGGGCAGGGGGGTAGTTTAGGCCCAGCCAAGCCTCAGCTACAGAATCGCTCTGGTTTGCTGCCACACAAGTTGGATGGGCACGGAGTCAGAACTGCACACCAGCTGCGACTGCAAGGTATCGCTACACTTCGGGGGCTTTTCAATTGAGGAGTGGGTGGTGTTTCTCCAAGCCTGAGAATTTTCTTCTCCTTAGGAAGGTTTTCAAATAAAAGTTATTCTACCACAAAACATAAGCAAGATTTAAGACTGACTGCCATCGTGATTGTTGGTATTAAAAACACTGCAGATGAATCAACACTCAGATCAATATTTCAACTACCAACAGAAACAATCTTCAGTTAAACCTATAAGGTGGGTTCCAAAGGATTGAAAAAAAAATTACGAGACACACAGGGACTAGCATAAGAACCCGGAGGAAGCTAATGCACAGCACGAGTAGCTATTCCAACTGATCAGGAGTTACCACCTTTGGAAAGCATGTGCTTAAGGTTTAACTTGCTGGAAGCACACAGCTCGCAGTTACAGAGCTGACACGGCCATCATCAGCCGCAACCAGTTACAAGCAATGAGATCTCCACACTTTCCACATCCCTATTACATCTCCAGGAGCTACAGAGCAAAAAGCGTAAACTAAATTAACTCAAGTATTAAACTACTGAACTTTAACTGTAGAGGGTAACCTCAGTTTAAAACTGCCTTGGTATTAGGAAACATGAAAGCAGTAAACATGACATAATTTTTTTAAACTAATCCAGAGGAAATCCAGAGCACATTGGTAGGAATAATAATAAACAAACAGAAGCATGAATAAACACCTCAGGGAAGAGTCCATTTAGCATCTATAATGAGCAGCCATACTTTTTTTAAATCAAATTCTTATCTTCCAGAGGTTTGTGGGTTGTTTTTTTTTAAAGAAATCAAAGAGCATGGAGATGACAGAAAGTATCTTTTTGATATAAACCCAGTTCGATTCCCAGAAGACATTTAGCAAGATCTGAACACAAGATTTGGAGGAAAGTCCATCTATAAAGTCTTGCTTATAAAACAGGCGGTGGGGGAAGAATCATTAATTTTGCCCATGGAGGGAAGTTGCTGTGAAGTTCCAAGGGGATCAGTTTTGTGGCCTGAACCATCCAACACATTAATAAATACTCCCGAAAAGGGAGCGAGCAGAAATACAACAGTCTGTTGATGACAGAGGGTTATTCAGAATTATTGCAGGCAGACCCTGCGACAGGGAGCGTTTCAGCTGCAGCATGGAAGAGGATACCCGATACAGACACATTTAAACGTTGTGCAAGAAGGAACACCATTCTGTTTTTACGCAGAGAACAATTAGCCTTGAACTACATACAAGCACTCGGACACGACGTCTTGGGAGCGTAAGGAGCTGTTCTGTACAAATGTCAGCCCACTAGCAGTCATAAAAGCAAGTAAAGAGTGAGCAATCATTAGGAAAGCAAGAACGCAGCCCTGAAACCATTATGCCACTGTAGAGATCCAGCAAACACCTATACCTTGCCAATTGTGTGCAGGTCTGGGGTTTGTTTTTTTTTTTTTTTTTAGATGTGCAATGGCTTTCACATGGGGAATGATTAAATGGCCTAGAATTCATCTGCCAGAGGAAAAAGGTACAGAAGCTGTATGTAACAGTGCCCTGTAAAATGAGAACCAATTATGTCTTATTCATTTTCTCTTGGCTAGCTATTATTTATACCAGCACTAGAACTAGGTGAAATGAAATTAAAATATCCATTGACATGTTTAGAGGAAAAGAACAGAGACTAAACACTGTAGAGACAAATGCGTCCTTGCCACAGGACACCACCATTCAGTCGCTTCTTTGAACCATTTTAAACCTCTCAGCATTCATGAACTCCTGGAAGAACAACATATGCCAGACAGTGCAATACTAAGACTCCACCTCCAGCTCAGAAAGCCGTTCACCAGATGAGATACACGCACAAGCTCTTTGCATGAAATGTTTTCACCGATCAGCAGTTGGCCAAGGTACCAGCCAGGGTCCTGGACTGGAACCAACGCAGCTCCACTGCTCCTGTTCTCCAGCGCAGCCCAGTTGGTCCAGTTCAGTCACCTACCCAGAGGGCTTTTAAACACTGCTTCATTATTCATCTTTGCTCACTCACTATCGTCTTGACAGGGACAGTGCTAGAACTAAGCTAAGGGATGAAGCTCTCCTCAGAGACCGCGCTTGTGCAAAGAAGCAGTTCTCTCCAAGCCACTTCCACAAATTCTTCCAAAACACACTAACAGTTTATGTTCCTAGTAACTTTCACTAGTTACTTTATACCCACTGATTTCTTTTCAATTAACTTCATTACTATGGACTTTTACGATGCTGTTATTCCCACGCTTTTTTTCTTTTTCTATATACGACACTACGTTGGCCTATTTCCAAGTCTTCTGATGAAGCTGTTTTAGTGAAAAAACTATGTACTTCATTCATAACAAAAATACTTTGTTCTCATTCAAAACCATTATTAGTATCTCAATCCTGTGATTTGCCATGATTTAATTTTAATACTTACTAAAACATATCTTTTTTTCCTGCATCAAAGAAATATTTAGGATCCTGAATTTACACTGGCTTTGGAAACACATCAAAGATCTGACTAATCAGAACTGTACAAGAACATTTTTATTTTTGCACAATTTCACAATAAGTGAACAATCTACACAAAAGAATTCCTTCATGAGCGGTAGAATCAAGCCAAATCTTCCCCAACTTTGCTGCTCATTTTTTTTACTTTTCTATCACCTAATCGAATGCAATCTCTTTCCGAAGGTTTGGGAGTTAATGGTGTGTTCCCTTCCCTCCCCATACGTAGCTGTTAATGTCTGATAAGAGTTGGGCTCGGGCAGCACCCCGTTCCTCAGCAGACTGGGAGAGCAACAGTGCACAGTCTGTCCCCTACCTCCATCCAACTATTTTCACTTAATTTCCCTAAATTTAAATTATAAAATCTCAACCATTTTAAAAATGGCATGTGATGTGTTAAGGTTGCTGGGATGTACAGTGGGTGCAAGACGTAGCCACACACTGCATGGTTTTAAAAGCCTGGCTTCCTCAGGAGATCAGTCAAAAATATATTCAATCTTTGGAACGCATGCAGCAACATGTTCTGCCCTACCCATTACAAACATTTGTTTAAAATAACCCTTACTACATCAATAAAAAGTATGTCTTGTAATAAATCTGGATCCTTTCCTCTAAAGGATTGCTGACATTTTATCCAAAAGCAATGTACTCCAACTTGCACAGCTGTTTTCCCGCCCACCCCAAACAAAGAAAACAGCAGCAAAATCTTAGTAAGACAGAAATCCTTTACAGGCAGCACATGACCTTGTAGTCACCCCCAGTTTGCTGTAGAGCCTGGAAAGGAGAGAGGTAAGACAAGTTTGTCCCAAAGTACCTGGCAAACTCTGTCTAGCACAGACCTTGGCAGGAAGCCTGCAGTCTCACAGAGGGTTTTCTGAGTTTCACAACATTTGTACTGATGCAACTTTGCTGTTCATTTCCTTATGCTTGCAAACATGAGTGGCAGATGAAGATTTTGCTGCACCAGGTCATCAGAGTGCAAAACACGGGTAGCAGAGAAGTAAACAGCTGCAAGAGCATGTTATGCGATAACTTCAGAGATCAATTCAGCGATGTAAGAAGTTATTTCAATTTATATCTACTATCAATCATAAATTCAATTGCCTGTAAGCCCAAGCTGATATGACCACGATAACTCCTCTGTTAGAGACATGCACGCAAATACAAATTATTCTGAACTATATCCACAGATTCCAGGCTGCTTTAAAAACCACACCTTTTAGGTGTTTTAATTTTAGGTCGTGGGCACACAAAATTACCCTGACATAAGTTCATGAGGATTAATCAAAGATAATAAAAAGCTGTGTATTTAAGCACAAGGGAGTATGCTGGAAAACCCAATTTGATGTTACAAGCAACAGCTTAACCTGGTTAATGAAGGCCATGAAAAACTGTTTCTGATAAAATTATTAGTTATTGCTAGCTTGAAAAAATATTAATTACAGTGAAGATATGCCATAATTTATGGGTACTTAAGTTTAAACACTAAACTAAGCCACAAGGAAGGCTCTTGCAAGTCTTAGGCAAGTCCTCTGTAGATATTTGGTTGCGTTTTAAAAACCCATCTCAAATCTCCTATACACCAATATATTCACAAGCAGCCCAAGACTTAAACAGCTTAATTTGCTGGATGTCTAGGACAAAATGCACTACTAGAGCTAAGCTACAAGGGTGGAACATTTATTCACTTGACTGCAGTCAGCAGTGTAGTTACTTTAGCTTTCCTCTGCAGAGTCTTTGACCTTGCTTTTAAGTCCAATGTGAAATGAATTCTGAAGTACCTCATCCTCACTGTGTGGATTCAGTATTCAAGAATACTTCCAGTAAAATACCATTGAGTGGTCTGTTCATGAGAACTGATGTTGACAGGGAAGACAAAAAATCAAGACTACTAACCTTGAAAATCTGCTACAATAGATTCAGGAGACAGGTGTGTTTCTCGGCAATTACAAGATGCCACACACTACAAGTGTGCTCCAGGATTTACAGAAACTATACCCACCTACCCTGTAAGGGAAAAATCCTTCCCTATCCATTCAAATAAACATTCTGAGATGGCTGTGTAAATAATTGTTTATTTTTAAACAAAGGGAATTGTAAAAGAACTTAAATCTGCTTCTTATATGCCAGATCTCTATCCTCAGACTAATGACAGTTTGATGGCTCTGATGGGTCACATCACAAAATGCTCTAACAAGATTTTAAGTACACACCAGGACACATCTTTAAAATCTACTTAGTCAAATAACGTAACTCCTAAGCAACAGTGTCATTTTAGTACTATTCCTTCCTTATAACCTCTATTTTAAGAGCTCTTGAAAGTTTCAGGCTCTGCATTTCTTGTTTCTTACATGTAAACTTACTTGGAGCCCAGTTTACGCTGCAGGACCACAATCTGGTGCTTAAGTGAATCCTCAAACTGGTTGTCTTCATATTCTGGTCAGAGTGCATAGTCCTCAACAGGAGGAACTACTATGCTGGATTCATGCCAGGACAAGAAGTTAATCTTCTCAATACTAAATAATTATTTAGTAAATTCAGGTTTTCCTCTGATTGCAAAGTAATTGTTTAATGAAGCACTATTCAGACTCACAAACAGCTTAATGAGTCAGGAGAAGGAAAAACAATCATTCAGAGGTTTATGCTTTGTTAAGATCCATATGAAAGGAGTTAAAACCAAAGTATTTCAGACTTTTCTCATTCTGCCTTAGAGACAAGCAGAAATATAAATAAAAAGGTAATTTTTTTTTGTCAATGCTCTAAGTCTTGCACAAAACTCTGACATCTATACAGCAGGAAGCTTGTCTAGTACAGTATCATTTGTGCACCCAAGTTCGCAATCACTGAGTCCTTGTCCAGTGGACACCTACTGGTATTTACTAGATAAAGAGCACCGGGGTCGATGCAAGTGGATCTCCAGAAGGCTCCTCCCTGCCTCTCATCGCCAGCAATTCACTACTCTCCACAGAACACAAAGACAAGGTATTTTTAAATAGGTCACACAGAGGCTGGGTGGTAATTACAGAAAAACGTTAATCAGATTTGAGCTGGCAGAGCTGCTTATCTCTTTCAAGAAGCCTTTCTAATATCAGGTCTTTCTTCACATCTTAGGACAAACTGACATTAAGAGTACAACGGTCATATGAAAATACCCTAAGATACAAAAGTCTTGCTTGTCTGCCATCTCTGGCCTCATTTTGATGACAAAATACAAAACAAAACAGAAAGGAAGTATAAAACAAGTGAATGGATTTTATCGCCAGAAGACTACGGAAAGCAAAGCAAGAGAAAGCATGGCCACTCAACGATTGCATTCAAATAGTGGATTTCAAAATTAACAGGAGTTCAGATGCTGGGTGATAAAGCAAAGGAAAAGCATTTCACAGGCAGTCTGAGGAAGTTCCACCTTGGCAATGGAGGCCCATTGCTTTTGCAGATTACGAAGCATGTAAGGGAGGGGAAGGCAGTAGGTAAAAGAATACTCTGGTTCTTGGTGGCCTTATGCCCTTAGCCGCTTCCTCGCCAAGCACGCCTTACAGAATATGCATCTGGGAGGTTTTACCAGAACACACTTTGCATTTTCAAGGGGAGCTGTTTAAAATGTGCAGAAATAGTGGTGGGGTGTTCTGGAGCCTCTGTCCTGCAGCGATGCAGGTCTGCTTCCCAGAGAGAGCACAAGCGAGGCAGGCATCAGCATCCAGCAGCTGCTCAAGCAGTTGAGTGATTTTGAAGATTGCCACTTTTCTGAAAAGATAGGCTAACTTAAACGGACACATTACTGTGCCACTTTTCTAATAAAATGGGAAGAATTTTGTTTGCTTGCAAGCTAAATGTCCTTTTCATTGTGGTTCAAACATCTTTCTAGACTTTGGCAACAACTTCCCCTTTGCCCCATCGCCTTCATTCAAGGTCACTCCTGCCTGCAGCATTCGAGGCTTTCAGCAAGATGGCAAGACCCAGAGGATTTTCCCACTAAACTGATTTTGCAAGTTTGTTGACTTAGTTCCAGAATGCCAGATCACTGCTGATCTGCAATGCATGAACAGTTCAGTTCACAAAACAGCTTAATGCCACTTCCTTGTCTTTGCAGCTTCTGAACGTGCTTCTTCACATCAGCTCATGCCTGTGACTATTTTTGCCTTTTTGTGCCTCATTTTTCCATGAGACACTCACAGAAATTGGTATTGAGTATGTTACTGCTGCAATTTCAGTGTCCACTTTATTTTTAGTGGTGTGTTAAACAGACTTTTTTTTCTTACTATCAAAAGAATTAAAACATACATTCTACCCAGACTGAGCCCCAGAACTGCAGTAGGGAGCTTCCTGCTTGTACAGCTTACTCCCAAATCCTTTCGTTTTCATTGCTATAGGAGATTTTTTTTACAGACAGGTAGTACAGCTGCTCCCACATGAAGGCAGTCACATCAGCACTGCCTACAGATACATGGCTATAATTCAGGCTACAAAACTCCAGGGAAACTATGCAGTGCTTTAAGATGCTAAAATCTCCACAGTCGTTCATCATGACTTCCTCCCGATGCCGATGCTTAGTGCCCCGAATGCAGAAGAAAATAGGTGGCCCAGTTCAGATTTTCAGCACAAAAAAGAGAAGCTTCAATGCAATGCATATTTGTTGATAGTTTAAACTTAGACCCTGGTCTTGTGCTGTCCCCTGGCAAGCCATGCTGCGGATGACCGGATGGTTGGGTTCAGACCACTCTCTCAGAACTACCAAAAGGAAGACTCCAGGTCACATCCTGCTTAACTTGCTCTCATTGTCCCTGTACTCACAAGACATAGAAAAGTGGCTTTCATCATTTACCATACTTACAATTTGTGCTTTTGTGGCTAAACTACCAGTTCTTTTAGAGGCATGTTTTGCAAAAACAGCCATGGCTAACAGTCAAACTCAGAACACTACCACAACAATTCTTTGGATAGGACGAGGACATGAACAACTGGGTTTGGCAATTACACTTGTTGATTGCTCTTCTATGACAGACTTATTTTGTGGAAAAAAATGCTAGTTTACGCTGAAGACAGTTGATCTTTAACAAGACAGCAAAGGATTGATACAGCAAAATTTTGCAGAGCCTGAAAGAGCTGCCAAATTCAAGAGGCTGTTGGGAAATAAAAAACAAACACAGTCCTCTTAGGAAAACCTGATTTTGTTAAACAAGGTCACAGTGTCTTCCCCCCTCCCTTTCATTTTTTTGTTAGATGTTCCTACATCTGCAGAGTAGGGAGACCAAGTGCAAGTTTTTCCATTGTACATTTTCCCCATTGGAATTCTACAGTATTTCTTTTGCAGGAGCAATTAGTATTTGCTGTTGTTTTAAAAGAAAACCCCTACAGAAATAAAGGAAAAGTATGACTCACAGAGAGACCAATAATTAGGTCATGTGTTCAATTAGTTTTCATGCTTAACTAGTTACTCTTTAGGAAATACTCAACCTTTGATGTGCAGCAGGCAATTTACCAATTAATTAGGCAGAAGGAAGCAATGCAAGCAATGAAACCTCAGAAATCCTATCAAAGCCCAGAGATATCTAATGAGGGAAACAACAGCATCAACAACAGAAAACATGCACAAAAAGGTAGAGGCTTTAAATTATCTGTTTCAAGTATCTTGGCTGTACTTCCTTTGAAATTAAGAGAAAACTGTTGGGAAGCAGATGAGAAGAGAGAAAGAAGCAGCCTTGTTTGATCAGAAAAGCATCACTGTTTCCTTGAAGGCTTGCCACAAAAAGTATAATCTATCCGTATTGTACGAGCTGGCACCTCGGAGACCATCACTCATTGGTGGATGCAAGTTGCAAGAGGAATCATATGACATTGGATTAGAAAAAAAAATAGGAAGAACCTTTCTTTAAAAACCTGCATAGTTAAGCACAATGGGACATACATACTGCTGAGAGTCTCAACCTGGCATCAAGAATTTGGGGGGAAGATAATATATAGCCATAGTTTAACTAACATTTCTATTAATGCCATACTCAAAAGGGACTGGCATGCCTGTTTGGGATTAGTACCAAGTTTCTCAGTTCCCTTGGGCCCACTTCGATAAAAGATTGCTGCAGTCACTCCTCCTTGATTATGTCACCTCTTTGAAGCCTTTCAAGCCACCCTTCCCAAAGGCTTTCTAAAAGTTTCTTTAATCTTGCCTTCTAGATCTCTCCAGCCCTCCCCCTATTTGGGATTTTCACCCCCCTTCACAGCTCATCAATCTCCTTCACTCTAGTGATGTCCATTCAGGTGGAGCTATAATGAAATTCTCACAATTAATTCCATTAGACAATCAAAGTGGTGACAAGGACAACTGCCTCAGCAAAAAAGGAGGAAGGGAAGAGAAGAAAAAGGGAGACAACAATGTAGCACTTGAATTGGTAAAAATCAATACTGTAATTGACTTCATTTTATTTAGGCAAGTGGGTGTAAGGGGAAAAGAATTCTTTGGGATGTAATGTTTAAAGCTCTTCAGCTTTGCTGGTCGTGGTTATTGCAAGGGGAGGTACAAAAGCCCTAGAGCTACTGTCCTGGAAGGACAGGAGGGGGACCGCGGGAAACAGACATTTGCACAGATGATAAATTACAGACCTTGCTGTGGTTGAATCCTTCAGGGAGGCACAAACCTCTCGCACGCCTTTAAGTTACTTACCAGAGGATGTAAAAAATCCCAAATTCCATAGAAGAATTGGCCGTCAACCTGAAGTAAAGGTCTCTGTACAAAAGCAAGATCCAACTAAAAGAGGTTTGTAGGATCTCAGAACAGCTCAGACTGCTTTTCACCTCTGCACCTTCACTGGCTCATTTCCAAGTCTCTCGCAGACCAGGGCCCAACACCTGCTCCCTTCAGCAGCAAGATGGCTTGTTTGAAGACACCGACACTTGAACATCGTGCCACTGCAACTGTCTTCAATGGAAAATAAATACTGACACTGCTGCGAGAGTCTCCAGAGCTCTTTCCTCCTCCCCTGAAACCTCCGTACACATCAAAATAAGACATCAGACCAAAGCCTACCTTAAACATAGCAGAGAACTTTCCTTTTCTTCTAACCCATCCATGGTCCTCAACTCTTGTGTACCATAACTAAAGCTTTATTTTCTGTAACAGTTCAGCTTAAAAGGATAACAGTTCCACTCCAGCCCTCGGCTTTGCTCGGCAGCAAGGCTGTCAAGGTTCTTTGATGGATCTTGTGAACGTGCCAATTACGTAGTGCTTCAGCTCAGAGAACGTGCTGTTTGCTAGATACCCTCTCCTCCAGCTCTACCGTTGCTCCTCTTCTTTGCACCTTCCAGACCTTTTTTCTTTCAGTAATCTCACACACAAACCAAAGTTACCCACAGCCGTTCACGCTGGTCTGTTCCAAACCACCTGGTGACTGCACTTTCAAAACTCCCTATAAATTATTATTTCTATGATATATTTTTTAAATATTATTTTTATATTATATATAGTATCTTTATATTAGCACTTGCTTCTTATAGCTATATATATATACACACCATGCTGTAACATCTAACAGCATGTTTAGAGTCAGGCTTCTGTTAAGCTAAGGCCCACATTGACTGCTGTTATTTTACTGTCTCTTTGTACTGTCCCATTTGTTTGCGTCAGTCTTATTTCAGACTGCGAGCCGTGCAGCAGTGGTTTCCATTTCATCTGTGTAGCACCTGGCTCAACCAAACCCTCCTCCACATCCAGGGCTCCTGTGCACCGCTAAGAGTACAATTTAAAAAAGAAAAAAAGAAAGACTCTTTACCAAGCCACACCCAAGGGAGATGCAAACATTTGTTTTTCAGTGGTCTCACAGCTAGCTGTGCAAAGACCACCACATGGCACCAACTCTCAGGAAAAGGAAGATTTAAAAAAAACTTAAAACATTAATTTTCACTGTGACCAGGTCCCGCTCCTCCAGTGTTAAGAATGCACTTTGCAAGCAATGGAGGAATATAAGTGTCTGTGAAACAGCTTTCTTCACCTCACCTCTACTCAGGAAGAGTTATGAACAGGAGTTTTTGAACTTCCAGCGGCAAAACTGGGAAAGTTTCTGTCAGAGAATAAAGAACAGTACTGCAGAAAGCACCTGGTATGGGAGTGCCTTTGGGATTCATTTGGACTAGTAGAAACCACGACAGAAGTGACAAAATTATTGAGCAAGATGAGAGAAAGGGAGAAAAAGTCCTGTGCATTTTCCAGTCAGTTTAGTTAAAGAAACTGGTCAAAAGCCATAGTCAACAAAAAAGTCTATAATTTCATGCAAATTGATTAAGCATATGCTCCAAGACTACTTCATACCAGATCTTGATTTATGTAAACTGTGCATCATTCAGCCTACAGTTCTGCCTTTGGCTACACGGCCCCATTCTCAAAGGGTACACACAGGAATAGAAACGAAGGAAACTAATGTCTAAGGAAGGCTAGATCAGGTAATGAAGGGTCCATTACGAGAAGGAAGGGGGAGAAAAAGCCTGGCACCCTTCTAAGAATGAAGCCGACTATCACAGATTGGCCTCATCTCGTAGCATTCTGTACAACACCGCGCACAATGATCATTTTACACGGGGTAACTGGTGCTTTTTATACCGAAGCACTGTAGCCCATTTCAAAGAACTCCAGCCAAGAGGATGCAGAAAAACACACTCTCTCAAACCGCTCCACAAGAGAAGGAACAGTGTGCTGTGCAGGGGAGGAGTAGAAAGCCAAGCAACACCTTCATCCTCTCCACTAATCCCTCTGCCCCACCTTTGCAGAATGTCACAGCAAAGAACCCAAGCCCCAGGCTCTGCTGATAAACGGATGTAAACTGGGACTTAAGGAACAGTAACTTCTGCTTATAAAAATCCCCACTAGTTACTGCATCTCCATAAACCACCTCACTGCAGGACACTCAGAATTCACAGTCTATTACTCCTATTTTGAAACAATGTTGACTTTTAAACTAAGGAAAGTTCCTGCCTTTTGAATGGCTTAACATGCAACGCTGCCAAGAAAACTAAATTTGCATCCAAACAACAGAGGAAATATTTGCTACCTACTGGCAGCACAAGCCAACGAGTGCTCTCGCTGGTCACTTAATACAAGGTGGCACCTAACACAGGCAGCATTCTGCAGAGGGTAATAAATGAAAATCAGAAGCAGAGAAACACCATTTCAATGTGATCAGTTTCTTATCTAAATATTTTAAATATAGAGCATGCAAAGAATCTCCAATAGAATTTTAAAGTATTTTGTTTTGTGCAATTAAAGTGATATAATGTGCCACCTCAGCTAAAGGCTCTCCTTTTTCACGGTGTTCTCCTGACACTGCCTGCCAAGCTCTAATCCAGGGCCTGTAACCAGCAAGTCCCAGTTTTGCTGCGCTCCACTAGACATTCCCTAATCCATCAGGGTGCAGATTCCTCCAAATACGGGAAGAGCCAGGGAAGGTTTCCCCCCTCCCATCAGGCTGGGCATTATGGGGACATGTGCTCTTAACTTTCACTACCTTTTTCTCCCATCATTCTCAGCTGCTTAAGCAATGCCTTTTATCCCCTGTAATTGAGCCTGCTTTCCAGATTACCCTCAGGTTTAAGCCCTTCCATGCCGAGTGAAACTCAAAACCCATGAACCAAGGTAATATTAGAGGAGAGCTTTCTTTTTTTAATTTCCACTTTTTCACTAGCCCCTAAATTACCTTTGCACTGAATTGCACAAAGTCTTACTTGTTGAGAAGATTCTTTAGAACAACAGATAAAGCCTACAGCTTTGTCATCTCCTACTCTCTTCCCTAGTAAAATTTTCATTTGAGAGTTGCAATGAAATGACTGAATATTGTTTAACTGTAGTATTTTGCAGATGAAACAACAGCTGAAGTGTTTTTTACTCCCGCAGCACACAAATTTATGTAGCTACACAACAATAAAGCAAAGTCTTAAATTTAATCAGAACAAATACTTCAAGCAATGGCAAGCTGATAAATTATTTAGAAAGGGGCTCAATAAGACCTGGAAGGAAATATGCATCAGCTGTGCAGCCTGGGAGCTTCCAGAAACAAAGAACTTTCATGCTTACCTCTTTCAAGGCTTTTTCACCCAAGCTATTTGATTTAACAAAAAAGGGCATGTATTTCAACAACATCGCACGATTATAAGCGGACAAGGACTGCATGGGCAGCAATGCCACAGGACTTCTCACACAGCATTTATTACTGACATGATCCATTTACCAGCAGTCAGCACCATTTGTGCATTCACAGTAATGTACTGACTACAGGCATTTCCTAGTGTAAGGACTTACACTGACAGCCCAGTAATATTGGCTATTTCAGAAGATTTTAATGATTTGGTCTTTCTTTCAGACTGCCTAGTTTTCCCCAAATTGTCTTCCTTCCATCAATTCTTCAACCATTCCAAAACACTGAGAAATAGACAAAACTAGATGTATTAGTATTTATATGAAAGGTCTAGGAAATTCAATAATGTTCCTATTGTTTTATTGCAGATGGCACATCAACTTCTCTTTATTACTGCAGAAAACTCAAGAGCCCTGTAGAGTGCAATAAAATGGTACGTGTTTAGCTTTGCAATGTTTCAAAGGGCTGTGATTTACTGTTAAGAACCAGGCACCTTGCACACAAACATCTGAGCTCAGTAATTGCCTCATGTTTTGTGCAAACTCTACAAGGCAGCGTGAGGTCGGCCCACACAGGGTACCTGCTGCTTCTAGACGCCTGTCCCTCATTCCTCAGTAATATGGACTCTGTTATTAAAGCACAGAGAAAAAGGTTTATTTTCACCTTTGCGTCAAAATGTTTTACTCTCCTGTTTGATTTCAGACACTTGTTGAATTTTTTTGCCAAATTATTGGGCTGTTAGAGATTTTTAAAAATTGTCTATGTACTAAGAGGAAAAACACAAAAGTAAATTCTCTTGCCTTAAATATACACCATATATGCTTCAAGACAAGTCCTTATATAAATATACTTACAAAACACTTCAGAAAAAAGCATACCCACAGACAATTATCCACAGATTTAGTAATGGAAACATCTCACCACTTAAACACAGTAAGTTGCATTCTGGTAATACATTCAGCTTTTACTGAATGATAAACTCAGTTCTAGTCAATCAACCCTGAATAAGGGAGCATCATACAGGCAAGAGGTAAAGAACCAGTATGAACTCTATTCGCATTCAAATTGCTCTGAATATAATATTACTTCCATCAAGTTTGAATTAGAAAGTAGAGGAGGGACTTGGAATGCATACAACAAACTCCTTCACCAGCCGCCTTTAACACTACACATGCCCACAACCCTTTTTTTGGTGAAAAATACTCTCAGCAGTGTCTGGCAAAAGAGAAGTTTATATTTACTACTGCAAATATAATCTCAAAGGCACTGGTCCTTTATCTGAAAGTATTAGTCCTTCACAAAGGAATGGAAAACAGAGGGGAACAAAACCCCCAAGTTCCCCGTCGCCCTGCAGGAACAGGGACATACAGAGATTCTAGGTTCCAGACCCAAACAAAACATCAGCAGTGGCAATCTATCTTTAATCGATTCTATAAAGAAACAAGTAAATGAATGTAACCCATCACAGTTTAAATAGAAGGACTGATTAAAAATACCTAAGGGCACTGCTAACACACAGGCCTTCTCAACCAGTCGTCCTATACAGAGGACAAGAAAGCACCAGAACTTTCCAACTGCAGACCACACTCTTAAGCGATATACTAACAGACATTGTAGAGACGGTTGGTAGATTATTTATACATTAAATAAGGTAGTGAACAATGTTAGAAACAGAAAATGTAGTCCTGGTGCTGACAAAAATGCACATTATTATTATTACTAAGGACAATCTAAAGGAAGGGAAGAAACAATGTCTCCTTAAAAAAAAAAAACCAAACCTGAGGACCGTGTTAGTATGCATGCCACATCATAAGGAAAACAACTATTAATGCA
The DNA here is from genome assembly GCF_963921805.1 of Phalacrocorax carbo. Classification (NCBI taxonomy): domain Eukaryota; kingdom Metazoa; phylum Chordata; class Aves; order Suliformes; family Phalacrocoracidae; genus Phalacrocorax; species Phalacrocorax carbo. The sequence continues at coordinate 8,875,321 of NC_087528.1, forward strand.
AATCTGCAGGTAGGTTCTTTCAGTGAAGTTACTATTTCTGTTTGGGTTACACATTACATGTTATAATGATACATTTATGATTTAGTAGTCAATAGTCCAGGAAATCTGAAGAGGAATATTTTGACCCAAGCTGCCTAGAGGATACAGGTAAGGACACGAGCATACTGCAGAATATTAACAGTGAGGACGATTCTACAGTTTGGGTTTTGTGCCTCTTTGGAAAATGCTGCAGACTTCAAATTTCATTCTTCAGCTCTTTCTGTAGTTTATTTACTGAGACACATGAAGCTATGGGTATTGAAAGATCCAGAAGCAAAACACTTCCCCAGTGTGAAAGAATGAGATGTTACAAAACAGGAAATAAAGAAACATGCAAGCAACTGGCTATTTAAGTTCTGCTTTGTGTTACTACTATCCAAAACATTCATTTTCAAAAACATACGCACACATTATACTTTAGTTAGATTAGCAGTTACCAAAGCTCTGAAATTATGTTTTACCACAAAACCAAAAGCCTTCCTCAGCTACTAACTGTACACCATTGATCTGTTCTGAAGGATAAAAACCGTACTGAGTGCTGGGGCGCATGGCTTCGAACCAGCTGAGGCCAAGCACTTTTTCACAACAGAAGAAACTATAAACTCAGAATGAGACACCTCAAAAAATACAATAAAGTCAGAGGAACCTAAATTTAACAACAAAAAAAATAATCACTGTAGGACTTAGTACTTTAATACCCCAGCCACGATCAAAGAAAGTGCTAACCAAGAGGGGCATCGCCTAGACAAAGTTTGACAGCTTGCAAGAATTTATTCACATTGATGGATGAAGGATCACCAAATGCTACAAGACCACCATGGCACAACAGACATATCTTAGTTTTTAGTCTACACTGAATGTTATCGCAAAGGTGTATCAATATCTATAGGTGCAAAGGGGAAGACAAGGAATACTTACCCTTGGCTGCCAGTTTTCATACTGCTTCTGTAAATTTGCACCAATGGTTTCCAGAGCTTTTTGAGGACCCATTGACAGAGGATCTAGGAAATATAATACCCATGAGTATGTCTGACCACAACTGAATCACTGAGCTTGACAAGAAGCAAAATTTACTTCCAATTTGATGTGCATTTAAACTTTTAGCTTCTCCACATTGTTTCTGTAAAATCCAGACCTACAACCTGGGAGACCGAAGTCTACGTTGAAGCATGAACACCACCGCCCCTTGCAGAGGAAAGAAGCCAAAAGCTTTCTGCACCTTCGCTCTCCAGTGTCCTCCTTGCAAAAAAGATCACTTAGCAATGTTTTAAAGCAGGTTCCTTTCATGCATTCAACTTCAAATTCATAAACATTACATTCTCCATTGAATTTACTTGGATACAATACCCAAAAATTATCCCCAAATTCTTCACTCAATTAAAAACCATGAAAGACTGTCAAATTCAGAAAAAGATTTCTCCTGCTAAGATAATAAATACAATTTTGTTTTGAAAGACAGGAAAGGCATAACATGTTTCTTTTAATATTGAAAAAAAGTTTTCTATAGTAAATAATGACAAAAATTTAAATTGGTTAAATATTTGATGATAAACATTTTTTCTTGACAAATGCAAAATCCTGCTTCATTTACTTCCATTGCTACTGCTTCAGAGATTATACGCCACTTGTAATTTTTAAGAAGTTAATTTTATCACTACATAATTACAATCATCCATACACACTGATACAATTTCAGCTTATGTGCTTTATTCAAAAAGCCATGGCCATATAATTGACACTATTAACAAGTTTCAAAAAATCAAGAAGCTAATATTTTGCAATTTAATATAAATTATTTTAAAAGCATTTTACCAAATCAAGTTATTTTTAAAAAGTCTTTACAAATATTCTACCTTTCACTCTTTAGAAACAAAATATAGTGAAGTAGGATGGAAGCAGGACTTGGAATCTTATTAAATGAATAAAAGCTAGGAACTTATTTAACTTTTAGTACACTTTTGCGGAAAGATTTAAGGTAGCGTGCGTATACCATTGACATTCTTCCAAACAAACATAACCAACAGTAAATTTTTCTGCTCAGACTTCCAAGAACCTTGCCTACTTTCTTTGGCTCAGCTGGAGCTGGAGCTCCAGAAGCCTCGCCAGAACCGTCTCCAGGACGGAACGAGCACCCACTCCGCATCATGGACCCTGCATTTTCAGCACTCATTGACATACCTTTTAGTAACCTCTCTGTATTTTTTCATATCAGAAGTCAACCATATTCAGATCAGCCGCCTGTGCTGCTCTGAACTGCAATAGCCCCCTTGCTATTTAGGGTGAGTTTCAAGCTGATACCCTTGAGACGTTGAACAGTAATCCCCCAAAAGTATTCACACTGCCTCATAACATCTTTTTTCAGTTAATATGCCATTAGCTACTGCTCAAATTAAAATAAAAAAGAAATCAAAAATACACCATAAACACGTCAGATTTTTTTTTTTTTGAGTCCTTCAAAAGGACCAAACTGAACTTCAGAAAAAGAAGTTTAAAATACTTCACATGCACTTTGACAGCAGAGAAATTATGTTCATGGACTCTGAAGTGCCCTGAGAGTAATTAGCATTATTAACAATACCCTTTATACAAAAATAAAGTACACTGGTGCCATTCCAAAAGCCAAACAATGGAAACATTATCTTCCTAAATATAGCTCATGCCACCACAGTCATGACATGAGCTTTCAGCCTCCCTTCTTGAATGTATATATAAGGCTAGCAAAGGCCTGCAGATACACAGGCCAAGATACCTTCGGTGTAATTGTGGCATGAAGCTCTCCATGCCTTAAGCGGTGCCAGGTGGACACAGGTGTCAGCTAAGGCCTAATTCTGGAGAAAAACAAAACACTTCAGATGTTCTGCGGGTGCATCTGGAAGGTACAGTGAGAACTGCAACCAGATTTTGTCCAAGACTGCGACGGTCATTTGGTACCAGAAGCTGGTGATCTCAGCTTGGTTGTAAATAGCAGCAATTGCAGCAAAAATTATTTCCACACTTTCTTGCACATCTGGCAAAGATACTATGTTTCCACAGTATACACCATTGGTTTCTCCTGAGATTGTTGTATAGAAGAAAAACACAGTGGATATTTTAGCCATTACCTTTTTCTGGTATTTAAATATGGCTAGAAATGGAAATGAGTGCTTGTGTATATATACACACTAAAATTTTAATTTAAAAACTGCATTCAAAATTCTCTTTGTTGATGATGATCACTAATAACTTTGTCTTAATGACTCGGCAATGCTCCTCATTCTCTTTGCTCTCTACTTGTGCATCAATGAGAAATGAGAGCTGTTTTCTCCACTGCATAGATGTATCTGTTAGGGCATGCTCGTGGCTTTTTAACTGCTTTAAAGCAGTCAGCATTTTTAGGTTAAAAAAATGAGATACTATGATTCATAAAGCAGGTAAGGTAAGGTTAGAAACAAGCTGAAAGTTTTCAAAGGAATTCAGTTTATGCAATGATTAATTTGCTTCTGCAGCCTCTCATAAGCCCCAAAGTTTAGGATTACAGTGCTTTGCATGTTACTTGCTGAAGACTGAACATTTTCAATTCCCAGATTAAAAAAAAACTCTTAGAAAACTTTCTTACACAAGGTATTTCCTTCTAATATTACTTCAGATTTGCCTCATCTTGATAATTGGACTTGATCTCCAAAACCAAGGGAACTTCTCATTCCTTAACAAAAAACCAGGAATTTAGTCCAGCACTGCATCAAAGTAGCAAGCTCATGTGTTGGAACTGCTGGCAAGACATCCTTGGGAATAATTCCCAGTCTTCTGAATTCATGATCCCAATTAAAATAGCCCCAGAGCAGTCACCTGAACATGCAGTGAAGTCCGCACATTTTACAGAAACTTATTCCTCTGTTGTATGTTGCAGGGTAATTTTAAACCTTTGCAGATCAGAGTCCTCTAAAGGTGTTACTGCTGAGAGATTTCCTTAGATATTTATACATCTACAACAATTAAAAGAAAGCTAAATAGCTAATTAACAGCGCTTTTTTTTCCTCCGTGCTATCTCATTTTAGAATAAAGCGGCAGAGATGACCTATGGCAGCAGATACTGCCGGACACTTAATTAACTCAGACAGAATGAAATCAGATGCCAGATTTCCTTTTGTTCACCCTAGTTTTAAGTCCAGGAAACACAGCTTTGAGGTTACTATATATGCTCTAACTCAGTACTTATAAGACTAATACAGTTAACTGGAGCTTGGAGTTCTCAGGACTTACCGATCCAACACTCCAGACGGGCACAGGGAGTTGTTTTCACCACATCAGGAGGGTCCACACCGACATTTAGGCACAAAACTAAGGCAACACTAACAGTCTTCATCTGCAAAGACAGACAATAAAATGCTTACTTAGTATACAAACAAAATCAATTTTCTCTTGTGTTGAAATTTTACCACCACTATAACTTTTGAAAGGTTTCCACAAAGCTTTATCTGCTCTTTAATGTGGACTATTTTAAGCAAGGTGTGACTGATTAATTTTCCTTTTTTTTTTTTTAAATAGAACAGTACTTAGATTTTTACGTTACTATTTTTATTACTTCCATAGCCCATTCTTCTTTTATAGAGCATGGAAATGAATACCATGGACCTCTGCTACTCAAATTAGTCATTGTCCAACTGAAATGCATTATTTAAACATAAGAATGTGCTATTCAGGGTCCCTGATCAATATTAGAATATAACATCCTCTCTAGTATTAAAACTAAAAGCATTACCAGGGAAAACACACGCAAGTGACCAACCAAACCGTAACACAACATTTAGTCCATTTTTTGTTTTCTTCACATGTTAGTTATCCTAGATATTCTTATTTTAGGAAAAATCATCACTTGGCTCCCCTTCCCAGTCTTGCCTGTAGCTGCTGCTTCAGCATCAGCCCTGCAGAACTGACATTTAGACACGCTTCTTTAGCCACAAGGGGCACCACAAACACATAAAATCCAAACTTATCGATACCTATCTGTGACAAAAAGCTGCATTAAACCAATAATTAAGCACTATGGCCAGTTGAAAATATTGCTTGAAAACTATTATTTCACATCGTTATGCTCTTTTCTAAACTCCCTCATCCCAGTACCTAAACCAGAAAAGGGAAACAAAAGTAGTAACGTGGCTTACGGGACTTCCATCAAGTGTTCAGCACTCCCTCGCCTGTCTGAAGCAAGGCCACCCTCATCTCCGTTTCCCCAGGGTGCTCATTACAATTCAGAACATCAGGCAAAAAGCAAAAGTAAAAAATCCAAACCCCACACTAACAGAAAAAGCTAGAGCCACACAAACGCATAATTTATAAAGAAACTAGAAACTGGAGCAGAGAGACACTATTCACACCAAGAAGGTGGCGACAGGCTCTACATCAGGACAGAAATTCTGCAGCGCCTGCTCACTCCCGTGTCTATGATGGGGAACTCGGAGTAAAAAATTAGCAAGAAATCTGGTTAATGGCTTCATCCCAAACTATGTTCTTGCTAACAAAACGCTGCAATCACGTAGGAGTTATTCATCCCCCTGAGTTAACAATGGGGAAGCAGCATTTTGCAGAATACAGATGAAAACAAGAGTCTGACTGGGGATTCCTTCACTAGCATTTCACAAGGGTCCCCAAGGGAGTGCACATAGATGGAGTGAAAAGGTCTACAGCTGAAGTTTAGCACTAAGTACACATGCAGTAAGAGTACTTGATCAAAATTAAGAACAATACAGAGTAAAAGTATAGTTACTGGTAAAATGAGGATCAGCTGCAAGACGCAGCTTGGTCCTCCAGAGCTGCAAGCAGTCAGGTAGCCCCAAGGCAACACCACCAAGGCTCAGATGACTGCAACCAAACCCAGGGGCTCCCCATGGACATCTGTGCTGACAGCCAACCTGATTCATTCCTCTCCCACTGGAAGCCTTTTCCATCCTCCTCCCACTTTATCTGCTTCTCTTATCTTTTGCTTTCATCTCTCTTTTCCCCTCGCTTTCCTTCACTTATTTTATCAACAGCAAACTGCTACCCTCAAAAATAAATTGGGCCAGCAATTGTTGACGCTCTTCACATTGCTCACACACATCCTACCCTTCCCTCTCATTTTTTGCTTTGTTTAGAAAATAGTTTCATCTGGACACAGGCAAACTGCGGCCCTGGTTTTCCAGAACCCAGCACAAAGGTCTTGCTGGTAGTTACTACAGTAACGACGCCAATAAAAGCCATCCTACGACAGCTACAACAAAACCCCAATACATTTGTAAATGTAACAGGCACACATGCCATCGTTCACAAGAAGTGAGCCCAGTTAAAAAAAGTTTTTTTGACATCCAAGTATTGACTGATTTACCTCCCAGTCCAAACACACACGGAGAATTCATGACTCACACAAGACTTCTTCCCCAGCTCAAGAACCGCATACTGCTGCACTAGGAGTTATTTTCAGGAAATAGATGCATTGAGGAAACAGCCTCACATTGCACCAGGGGAGGTTTAGGCTGGATATTAGGACAAATTTCTTCACCGAATGGGTTATCAGGCACTGGAACAGGCTTCCCGGGGAAGGGGTTGAGTCACCATCCCTGGGGGTATTTAAAAGATGTGTAAATGGTTTAGTGGAGGGCTTGGCAGTGCTAGGTTAACAGTTGGACTCAACTTTAAAGGTCTTTCCCAACCTCAATGGTTCTATGATTTTTTAAGGTAACAAAATAATACCCAGCACTAGTAAAAGGAAGAATAGTTCCAAAATTTTTAATTTTTCCATTCATCCAGTAAAAAAAAGTGTATGCTTTAAAAACAGCCTGATTTTTAAGGGTGATCAGATGATCAGAGATGACCTGGAAGCTCCACACACCTTCAGCTACCAGAACATCCATTACCAGGCTCTGCGAGCAGATTAGCTCATACATGATGCAGGCTGCCGTATGTGAGTGGAAATGGATGAACACAGTTCCCTTCAGTCTTAATACCCAAGGGACAGATTTTTAAATGCTTTCTACCCAGTAAAGCAGATGTCTGGCACCCAATACTTCAGTGCCTTATTTTCCCTCAGCAAGTGCACCTGGCTTTCTTCCTGCTCACCTATTTCACGTACAGTATTGAATATTGCAGCAATGAAAATATCATGTTAATTCAATATTGCAATAAATACTTACTACAACATGCAATTTGAAACCTTTCTGTTCCTTTCAGGAAGACAGCAAAAGATAAGGAAAGAATTTCATTAGAAAGCAACACCTTTCAAGATTATTTAGTGTCATCTTTTCCTGCCTTCCCTTTCCCAATACCCATCAAATATGCTCAAAACAGTAAGAGGTGCACAGTTCCTGTTGAGACGTCTGGCTTGACCCACCTGTGCACTAGGCAAAAGTAAGAAATTAATCACATTTAACAGAAGATCTTAAATAGGTAACCCTTCAAGCAGCACAGAAGTGTTATGTACCAACTAGGCATATTTGTTGAGAATATTAGTGCTCAGCAATATGATCTAGGTGAAGAAAAAAAAAACCAAAACACCAACCAAAAAAAAAAAACAAACCACCAAACCCACACAGAACCACAAAACATCTGAGCATTACAGAAACGCTTGCACTGACTGAGCTCTAACCTGCAGACAAGGACACCTTTTCAGTATGCTACAGCCACTGCCGGCTCACACAGCCTCAGAAAGAACACGGTGCTGCAGGGTTTTAAAGAGCACAAACATCCCCAGAAGTAATCACATGCTGGTAAACAGGCACTAAAAACCCAGAAGGAAACAAAGAAAACTACAGGACAAAATAACTTATTAGAAGCGAAACCATACAAATCATTCTTTCAAGAGAAACTATCCTGCCAAACAATCTTTTCTGTCTCATTTATTTATTGTTTCCCATTTGTGGCCTAATACAGACTTATTTTTCAATATTTTACTAGTAATGTCTGATCTGTGACTTATGCTGAACGGGCTGATATTTATTTTCTATTCCCAAGTTCTGTGTTTTAAATAAGCATTTCTCCTTGAAAACAGACAGCAAACCCGTAACAAAAAGTAACAGTCTAACTGAACCCAAAGACAAATAGGGTTATTTCCCCCCTGCCTACCTCCCCACAAAGGATGTAAAGTATTACACTTCACGACTATTTGTTCTGCTAATAAAGAGCACATCTTCAGTAAGAATTACAGCGCTCTCATACTCCCCTCTGACTCCTACTCAACATCCATCTATGATGTTGAATCATTACCGATCAAAAGAAAACCCAAGCCCAAGAAACCGAATAATGCTTTTCACATTTCTAAACTGTTCTGGAACATACTACAAGAAACTTCGTAGCATATTTAAAGCTTCTTAATACAAGAAGTACTAGGACATTCTCATCTGTCATTAAGACAGTGGAAATTTTCTTTTCTACGTTTCAAGAATATATCCACCAGAATATATTTCAAGGGATTTTTATTAGAATTAAAAAAATGAAGCATAAGAATATTTGGCAAGCTTCTAGGAAAACCAATATCCAAAATGCTTTCTCAGCAAAGGTTCAAGCTCAAAACCATAGGAGCACTTACTGTGGACTCTTCTCTAGATAGTATAATTTGTATGTTTAAAAAAAAAAAAAGAGATACAATTCACAACTTTGTATTGCATCCAATTTAAAATTATTTAATAACTCTGGGTCACAAACTGCAATACTTAAATGGCAAAATCCACCCAGGCAAAAAACCTCTTCCTGAGAAGTAACGGTATTGAATTCAAACCCAAAATCCATCAGAAATGGGAGTAAGCAAACAGAGGTAGTTCTGTGTCTATTCGGAAGAAAATATGCTTTTATTAAAGCATTTGACATTAAAATTTACATATTATACTAAAGATCAGAGAGCTCATAAAATATTTTTAATTCACCTCTTATTTCATTTTGAGACAAAACATGTCTGCAGATGAGAGAGTAACATTACTTGTATCTCAAGCTAAAGTTAGTGTGATTTGATTTCTGCAGTTTTCCGCTACAGAAAACCATTACATTACCATCATGTGAATGGTTTTGATTGAAAACCTGAAGTTTTATCATCACAGGGAGCCCAGCTTATCCTATTGTAACACACCTGAAAGTAATTCCAGTCCAGACAGAACTGAGACACTCCGTTTCATCAGTTACTAAAGATTTGTTACAGCTAAGTAAGAATGGGGTTAGCAACTAAAAAAGTCATATCTGTCTTATCTTCACATTCAAGTAATGCCAAGAACAAGTCAGTCAATCAATTTATGAGAAAGTTCGCATTTTGCGGTAAGACCTTCACCTGACATTTCAGAATGGACATTTTAAAAACACATAAATATTTTATTTCTACAATGCAATTTTCAAGCTGAAAAATTTCTGTTTAAACATTACACAGATGAACACTCAACCGTTATAACCCGCCTGGGTTTGTGCCAGTAAGTTAAAATTGGTTCTGTGAGTTAATACAAACACAAGATTAAGTCAGCATTAAACATAAAGTATATGCTGCTACATTATTTTACAGAGCTGAGGGTGAACTTATCAGCATTAAATACAAATACTGGGACAGATTTCCAGATTGAGAAATCCTCCTGTCTGTCTCATTCAGGAATCCTCACTGGCCAGCAGGCTCAATTCTGCCTGCTTGTTCAGTAAATTAATTCCCTTCCTAAAGACTTTTTTTGGACATTTTTCTTTATATACATTTACAAAGATTTAGTACAAGCCTCTCAACCAAAGGGCAAAGCCAGCTAGGTGTTCCACAGATAACTCTAAAATGTTAACTGTTTTAGAGACATGCCATTAAATACTTCAGCAAGGACTTCTCTAAACACTGAGCAGTAACAGCAATATTTAGCAATCTGAAACATTGTTCTCCCTTCAGAGTTTCAGTTACAGATTATTCTGCAACACCCAGAAAATCATATTTTCTCTTTCCCAAGCTTTCACACATCGTACCCACACCTGGCAGGCTTTCTCACAGCAAGGTGGCCTCTCGCAGCAAGCTGCATGCTTAACTGGAGTGGGGTTCTTCTGGGGGTGATGGGGCTCATGGCAGATCAGCCCACGGGAGGGGATGGCCGTCTTCCCATTTCAGGCTCCCAGCTACGAGGTGACAGTGGCAACACTTTGTCCAGGTGCTCTCTAACAGCACAGGCATCATTTCCAGGGCTGAGGCACAACACGCACCACTGAGTAATGCCAGTTTGCAAATCAGCTGGTGGAAAGGCTGAAATTTTTGAACTGACAGACAAAACCTTGACTGCCCTGGTCCACTTGATCACACAACCACAGACTAAAACTAGGAAAGGTTTCTGAAGGAAGTGACTCAGACAGAACTTATCCCACATGTACATGACTTATCTCTACCCAGCGAACAGGCAGAAGGAATATAGATCCTTGTTGCAAGAGTGGAGCCTGTCTGACACATTCCTCTTTGAGCACCACATTGTACGAGATGAGCAAGACTTGATTCTCAATCATCTTTTTAAATCTGCCTTCCCTTTAGCAGATCAAGTACCAAAAGAAGAGAGATGTGCCAGCCCTCTTCAGCTCACCTACATCATCTGCAAGGTAAAACATCTAAAGAGGAAGGGTTTCCAGTTTCAAGGAAGTTTTGTGGGGTTTTTTTAATATAAAGTTTAAGAGAAATAAATTGTTATGAACAAAAATCTCAGTGTGCTTCTTCACAGCAATAAAAATAGTAGAATGGAAAGAAATACTTCAAGTTAACATTAATAATTCAACACCTCTGCAGGTCGTCTTCAGCTATCTGCAGCCCAAAAGGTCGGTTCTTGCTGTGAATGTTGTGACAGCACACACTAGATTACTAGATCAACTCCTCCTTAGTGTTTGTTTTCCTTTGCTAACCTCTGTATTCTGCAATACTACTATGAATTTTCTTCAGAGGTTTATTATGTCCAACATGTTCGTTTACCCAGCAAATGCAGCTACTACACAAAGTTCAAGAGCAGTCAGTAACACCAACACAGCTCCTCATAAAACAGACTTTTAACTGCTGGCTTCACTGTTTACTTTACAAGCACTGCATACACTTGTAGATTAATTACTACTGTCAATCAATACCCAAGACATACATACACACTTTCTCTTTACCAGCTCCAAGAACAGTGTGCATCGTCTGCCTGATAGGGAACAGTATCCGTCGAAACACTATGGCCCAGCGACCTCAGCTTCGGAAGGTGCCCTTGGAGATCAAATGTAATGGTGCATGACAGAACTGCTCTTCAGATTGAAAACTACAAAGTCAAGTCAACCGATTCACTCTTCCATAGCAAAGCATCAAAATATTGCCTTTAAACCACTGCTTAGGTGCATATAATCAAAACAGTGTTTTCTTGTCCCTGCCAATCATTTCTTATAAATCATGAAAAATAATAGGAAGCAAATATTTTATTTCTATGAACTTTGCTTTCTTTATACAATATGCAAAAAGAATCAACAAGAGGCATTTGCTAGATGTTAATTCTAATTTGATCTGCAACAACAGCTTTCCTTTTCACCTCAGCACAACTCTCTATCCGCTTTGCATTCTGTGCAGGCTTCTCTTCATCATTCCACCACATTCCCACTCCCGTCTAGTGCTATCTTTAAAATGGTGTCCATCTTCCTATGCATTGACTTACTTCCTCGCTTTCCTTACAAACTAGTATTTCAAATTATTCCTGGAAGACATTTTTAGATCTTTAACAGGTCAATACTATACAATACAATGTATGTATACAACATACATTTGATCAGGAATCATACTACCCCCTTTAAGTAGAGTCCCTGAGCTACGGCCAACCTCACTAAATTAATATAACGTTTTAAAATAGTAAGTTTCCTAAGCTTACAGGAGCAAGTAGGAGAAAATTATGCAGGTATAATTTCAGCTGAAGTGTCAGGAACATAAAGATGAAGATGTTTGGTTGTATTTGAGAGCCATACAGTACAGAACGCTGTTGTCCTGCCTAATATAGGCTCAACCACTGATCACTTCAAGGGCTTTAAACTTCTTACTGCCGATGTGCCATGGAAGAATGGGAGAGAGAGAAGACATCACTAAGGTTAGACAATCAAGCTTCTCAGAGCAAATCATGCTGTAGACTATGCCCCTTCTTGAGGCTTTGTCAGACTATAGGGAAGTCAAGCAGAGGGACAGCCACAAACGCAGAGCTCCGCCCAGGCGCAGGGAGGGATGGAATGACTCACATCACCGCTTCTACCATAGACTGTTTCGCACACCTCTGAGGCACTGTTCTGCGGAGTACAGCACTAATTACGCTGCCGCTCTCATTCCCTACCCAACAAAAGCTACTCCAGCTGTAGATCACCCTGCCACAACACAGCAAGAATAAATAAATAAATACAAATACAAAAGTGAAAATACCAGTGAGGGTGTCACTGATAGAAGCACTGAGGCAAAAAGGTAAAGAGGAACTCTTCAGGCCCTGAGCCCATCTGCCTGATGTATCCCACATCACAGCTTTGTATTAAAGAATGCCCCTAACAGGAATCTGGTTTTGTTAAATATTTCATTAGATAATTTATTTAAAGTACATTCTTTACAGAAGAATGGAAGAGCAAGACTAACATCTTGAGTTAATCAAATTTACTTGGAAATGCCAGTTGAAGCTATGAGACACTGAGAACAATCAATAGCCTCCCTCAGATATCCACAGCCATGCTATGCTAACAGTCACCTTTGGAAACCTTCAAGGGTAGAAGATCAGCACAGCAGCAAGCCAATTAAAACAACATCTCAGAGAGAAAAAAACACAGCCAAAATCCCCAGACTTCCCGGAAGACATACATAACCCACAGAGACAAACAAAAATTAAAACTCCAAGGAAGCCTGGTGCCCTTGAATTTCTCTATCTACACAAAGGCAGAGAAGTTTAAGAACCAGAGAAGCGTTAACAAAGCACTTCTAAAACATTCACATAACCTTCAGTCTCTCAACTATCGAAACATACAGAATGCCAGAACAAAGAAGTGGTAGTTGTCAGCAGAACAGATGTTTCACAGCTTTCTCCACAAGAGCGTCATGTGAAGCAGCCCGCTACCATCTGGCAACTCACCACTGCGCTAGGGTTCTACCAATGTTTATTAACATTTGCCACACTTGAGAAATTCAAGGAAAAGCCTCATACAATGATAAATATTTTTTAATTAAAGTATGCAATTTGCAATAATAATCCAGCACTTATGGAAATCTTTCAAGGTGTGTATTTTTTAATTGTCTGCTATTCACAGGCCTTCCAAATTTCTACGAACATGCTGGGGGACAGGAGGGTAATTAGCCACCACAACATATATGTTGACTCTAAGTAGCAATAATCGCCTAACTCCTCTCCAAATACCATATGCTCAGTAGCGCAGCAACACCAGTCTCCAAGACTGCCCTAGTCTCCAAGACAAAAAAATGAAGCACGTTATATATTATATTTATTCTCTCATTGCATTTTCTGAAGGGCGAAACACAGATCTAGTTATTTTGTGCCATTCCAATTGCTAACAGTGAAGTCTCTCCCCACTCTAAAATTATCTTTGCACGTGATAAGGTTGTCAGCTCCTTTCCCACACATTACACTGAACTTCTATCACTTATTACTCACATTGCAAATGTAATTACAATGAAGCACTCTCAGGGAGCTATTTAAGGGAATGAGACTCCTGGACATTTCTGTATATTAAGCCATTAAAATTTTAGATTTACAAAAACTATTTTCTTTCCCACCTAACTGGTGGTAAGAAAGAAGAAGCAGAAATTCACAAATGTACAAATACGCATTTACTCCCTATGTTCAATCATCATAAAAAAATTATTTATTATATTGCAAGAAGTCATAGAATCATAGAATCGTTAAGGTTGGAAAAGACCCTTAAGATCATCAAGTCCAACCGCTAACCTATCACTGCCAAGCCCACCACTAAACCATATCCCCAAGCACCACATCTACCCTTCTTTTAAATACCTCCAGGGGTGGAGACTCCACCACCTCCCTGGGCAGCCCGTTCCAGTGCCTGACAACCCCCTCACAACAATATTATGAAGAATCAAATCCTGGATATGTTCAGTATAAGAAATGGCATAAGCTAATGGAGTTATCCTAATGCTCTACGTAAGCTAATTAAGTATACAACAGATGATGCCCTCCATAGGAAAATACTAAATTACCACATCATCGTCCTACCACCAGTGTGGTCTGATTAAAGTTGACACAGTAGCTGTGGTATTGCAAGAGATTAAGTAGAGTGTTCATGGGAAGTAGGATTGCACTGCCAGTAACTACCAAATAATATTCCTTTTACATCCCCTAGATCTCAGATGAAGTGAGACAATTCACAGGATGAGAGAGAGGTTGACAGAGTTGAAGACTTCAGTGTTTCTTATTGGTGTATAAAGGTCAGATCTTTTTTCTTTCAAAATACGTGACTAGCTGTACTCTTCAGAGCTGTTAATCAAAGTCCTCTCTCTGCTTAGACATAACAACGTTTGTAGACAGTGGTAGATAGAGCACAAGCTTCCCAACTTGATCCAATCAATACACAACCATCTCAATTCAAAGTGATCTTTGCTCTAGGTAAGTGAAGATACAAATCCATAACTTAGATGACAGTGCTCATTACTTACAGCAGGGAGTTCAGTTTGGGGAGACACTGGGGGTTTTTTGTTTTGTTTTTAAAGACATTTGTAAACCACCAGGTGCCCTATGCTACCACTCAATTCACACACCTCACGGGACAGCAACTGCCACTTTTAGTAACTATTGAACTAAAATGGATTTCAAGCACTGACCTAGAAGAGAGAGATTCGCACCATTACCAGTTCTCAGGGCCATGCTACAGCATCAAAGCAAGGTGCTCTAAGCTGGTCTTCCTAGGAGTTTACCTTCATACCAGGGGAAGAACAGAAACTACGTATCATTTGGGTTAGATCCCAGACTACTTACTGGGTTATAAGTTTCATGAACATGGTTGATAGTCCATGATCGTGCATAAGCAAACAGAAGACAAATATTCAAGATGGAAGAAGCCAAACTGAAGTGAAGGCTGCTGCCAAATGACCAACCCCCACCCTCTCTCCCCACAAGATTCCTGCTGCCTTATTTCAGCTCACAAGAAACACACTAAACCAGACTTAGAAGAAGGGGCAGATGAGCCTCCAGCACTCTAAGAGCAAGCAGTAGCCAAGTCATGTCCATTACAAGAGCACCTCGAAAGCTTCTTTAGATTGAAACAACTATTTCAAGCTGAAATGATGCGTACTGTCCTTCAGTAATTTCCTTTGACACATGAAACATTTCCCATGCAGGCAGGTAAACTCTGCTTGTCTGAACTAAGCACATTTGTATGCGGTCCTGCTTTAATCTGCTTTTCCATAGAAACCTAATCGTGTATTCCTCTTCTCATAAAAACAGGATTTAATTCTCACTCAGCAAGTTATGAGGCAGCAGGAAAAAAATGTTAAAGTAAAACTATTACAACCAGCTTTGCTGCTCTCTGCTTATTTTAGAAATCAATATAAGTAGAGCAAATCTTAATTTAAATATTCAGAATTTAGTAGCAACTTGTCAGTAAAACCTGGTGTATTTGAAATCCTTATTTAAATCAAGTTTCATTATTTGGTTGCTGCTGAGGCTGTGAGATTTAATTCCATACACAAAGCATAATTCCAGCCCTCCTGTGTTAAAAATATTCTTTAAATAAATAATAGATCAAAGCAGTGTCACTTTGATGGCATATGTAGTCCATGAAAGCAGGAGACGAAGGATTAAATGTTTGCAGAGCAGTCTGTTTGGATGAAAGGGGGGGAGGGGGGCAAGTGAATGTTTAGTTATTTTATCTAGATTTACCATTCATTACTTCTCTTATTTGATTCTTCCCTCTTTAATATTAGAGTCCTGCCTTCTACAGAACCTTCAATTTCATATAAACTCTGGGTTTTTTCAAAGCAATGAAGCAAGATGAAAAAGAGTCATTCCCTTCCCAAACCTTAGTGAATCATTTCCTACAACTGTAGTGAAGCTAGGATGACTCCCTAGGACTACTCAAGACGATGAATAAAGGCAAAATCCGTCACTGCCTGTGGTTTTTCATGATTCACGGGAGAAAAATGCCAGACTTACCTGCAACTCAGGCAAACAGAGACTTGTTTTGGTTAACCTTTGAGAATTTTTTGATTTAGACATAGGCTGCTGTGTTTAAATACAGATAATAGTTCCCATTCTCAGCTTTGACAAATTAATTTATCAAATTCAAAATAATGGAATGCTTTCCATGCTCTCATCTCACACCAAGAGATAGATCCCCTCCAGTCCTCAAGAAAATCTCTTTCAATAGCATCTGGAAGATAAGAGCCTAACTGAAGTCAATCAGACCTGGATTGGAAGAAGCAGAAGAGACAAGAAAAGGGTGGTAAAGTAAATTGGGGAATGCAACAGACCTGCAGTCAGATTGAGACCAGACAGAAGTGTCTATGTGTTGCTTTCCATCTGATTAGCAGCTAAAGACAGACACCAGAGGCCTTGAATGCTGACCAAAACAAGCACAGCTGCAACACAAGATTCTGATCACTGGGGAATAATGCTCTAAAGCAAGAAAAAAAGAATGAGAAGAAACTTTCTGAAGATGGGTAAAACAATAAGATGAAAGGAATAAATTAATGTATAATGCCAGAGAGCATATAACAAAACAGGTAAATGAAATCAGAAAAAAGAAAAAGAGTTTAAAAAAGTCAACAAAAGGCAGTATACTTCCTGACAGTAAAGGCTGACAGATTACTGCATATCTTCCCTCACACTATTATTTCAAAATGCTTGATTCTTGCATTGAGTTCTTGCATTTTTATGACGGCGCTTGTGGTTTGCTGACAAACCTGTGACATTCAAACTGTCATTGTCAGTTGGTCTATGCGAAAACAGCAGCAGCATGAACTCGCAAGCTAGCCTTCCACCTTCTGTTCATGTAACACAAGGTCAAAACAGATTATATGACTTTATGAACTATTTTGCAGGATTAACCTAACTTGAGTTAGCTGGGGGAAAATATTTAACAAACATCATTTTCCATACAGAATTCTAGACACCCCAGCCTGCAGACCCCTTCCTTCACTATTTGAAGTTCTGGTAAGTTTGTTAGATCACATCAAACCCTAAGGAGACATCCAATAATAGCTCAAAAGTTGAAAAAAATACAAGACATGAAAAATAACTATTAAGATCTAAAAGTAACAAGACTGAGCATCCTCCGATCAGCTTCTCTTCCTCGCACAGATGTCCTTATGTGCTTTCTATATATTCCTATAAACCTGTTCTTAAGCAAAAAGGAATAATACACAACAGAAGTTTCTCCAAAAAATACCTGATGAAGCTGTCCAGATACATGTGACCTGTGAGCAGAACCACTGAACCTGATACAAAGACAAGTCACTCGATTCAAGCTGACAGTTAAAACAGAAGGACTACACAGAAAATTTCAGATTTACCCTTATTTTCTTAATTTACAAAAATAAGACTCAGTATCTTGCAGAAATATTCAGGGGCCGATTTTGGTAAGCTCATTCACAGCAAGACAGCACACTATTTCATAAGAAGGACACCATTCGCAGCACAGGGGACTCACTAGAAGAAACTGCAACTCCATAGAAGTAAGGACAGTAGGAACTGTAACCACCGCTCTCATCTTCATTGAAATTATTCTCTTTGGTTGTAACATGCATATGAAACATTTAACAACAACACAGAGAAGACAGCTTATCACTACGGCTTTACTCAAGCTTTTGCTATACAACCTATCGATTATCTCAATCAAGTCAATGTCATCCCCGATATAGAAATAGACAACTTTGCAGATCAGGAAGCTTCACAGGAAGGCAGCGGGATCACTAAAATAGACAAGCAAGCTCATCACACCTCCACAATCTACTAGAGAAAAATCTCTTTGCCAAAACCCTTTAAAGAAGACATACCACAAAACTTTGTGCTCTGTGGCTCATTTAAATTACATCTAAAAAACCCTCAATTCAATCCATTAATGATCTGCGAAGTCACATTTTTGATACATAATTCTACTCAGTCAAATGACTCTGGTTCAGCCAGAGCCTTCCCCAGAACTTCCGAGAACTATGACCCTTTAGGTGAACACTCTTCTAGGAACATTTAGACTCATGTATAGCATCCTCATGTCTGGTCATAATGTCTCTGCAAAGAGATTATAGGATGGAGTTTCAACAGCAGTTCCCAAGTTATTCCACAGCATTACAGGAGGGATCATAAACATAACAGAGATTTGTTCACCAAAAAGCATACACACTCATAAACAAGAAGTTATGGGCAAAACAGCTCTGAGATGCAAGGAATCCGGTAAACCAAAGCAGATTCCAAGAACAGAATGTGGGGAGCTGATCATCCATGGCATTTCTTAGGTGCTTTGTTTGCTTGCTTTTAACTCACACATTTAAGTTGGGGCATAGGCGCAACACAGGATTCAAGACACTGTGGCAGGGATCTTTCTTTGACACACTTGGCTTTAGCAGTTTAATATGCAACACATATTCAAACTAAAGAGAAGCACCTTGCTTTAATACAGTAAATGCTTCATCTAATAACTGTTTTCAGCCTCCAAAATCACATAATCTCAGTTTCCCCACACGCAAAGAATGACTTCATTTTATATTCCACATAACATGCTGGTGGCAAACTTCAAAACCACAAAGCTTCCCTACATCTTCACCACTAGACAACCGTAATGACTACATTTATTGTACCTTATGCTTGCATCATTAACCTCCTGATCCAGAGAGCTTTTTAAGGCCTCATTAATTTTATTGTCTTGCCTGAAACACACTAAGTACCCAAATTTCATTTAAAGAGCTTAAATGAGGGAGCTACTTACTCAAAGAGTGTATTACCACGAGCTTGGAGTTACTTTTGACCCATCTGCATGTTTACTTCTTCTAACTCCATACAACAGGCACACAAACAAAATGCAAGTTAGACTACTGGATCAAATACCCAGAGTTTGATCAGACAACAAACTGCTGCTTGAAGTACAGCAGCTCTCTCAGCACTTACTCCTCCCTTTTCATCACCTGTCCCCCCCACTCCTCCTCCAAAACTCATTCTGCCCTGGAGCATTACCCGGTCCTTCATCCTCCAGCTCTGAGCCAAAGACTTGGAGCCTTCGATCTTCTCGCAATGCCTTTTCTTCATAAAGGCCAGAGGCAAGTTCCAGTCAGTCAGGTCAGACTCATCCTCCTCCCCAAGCCCCAGAAGAGGCGACTGCAGCATCTCAGACTCCATCAGAGGGGAAGTGCCAGGCAACAAGTGATCAGCAATCTCCAGCCCAGCACGCAGCGGAGGCCGAGGGATCCCTCCGGCAGGCGGAGGCGGGCTGGCGGGGGAGGGAGGACGGGGCAAGGGCAGAGGGAGGCTCCTCTCCCAGGTGTGCAGGTAAGGACGAGCCCGGGGGAAGCAGCGCCTTCCACCTGGCGACTCTCCTCCGCCGCCGCCGCCCACAGACAGCAGCCCCGGCCGGGCTCCGAGGAAGGCGGCGCCTCCCGGCCCCGCGGAGGGCCGAGGTGCCGGTGGGGACCGGGCCCGGGGCCTCCACTCGCGCCTCTAGCCCCGCGGGCCCTGCACTCTCTGCGGCGGGAGCCGCGCCCGGCCCATCGCGGCTCCCAGCTCCCTCGCACACCGGCGGGCCGAGGGCGGATCGGCGAGCTGCGGACCGGGAGCAGGCAGGAAGCGGGAGGAGAATTAGAGACTCGTCCCGCGGCGCCGGAGAGCCCGACTCCTCTCACCACCACATCAAGGAGGCGGCCATCTTCCCCCAGCCCACAATGCACCGCGCTACGGGCCGCCGCGTGGGACAAGCCGGGCCGCCGCCGTCCAGCCGCAGTTACCATGGTGACAGCGCGGCCTGTCCCGGGCCTAGCGCCGGCCGGGCGATGCCGGGAGCCTTCCCGGAGCTCCCCCGGGAGCATCTCGGGAGACGCAGGGCTTAAAGCAGGCCGCCCTCATCCGAGCGGGCGGGGATCGCCCGTGTGAAGGTCCCCGGCCCTTCCCCTGCCGTGCGCTGCCTCAAGATGTCGGCGGAGCACGATGGCAGCCCGTCCAGGAGGGCCGCCCGGGGTGGGGGCACCGCAGGCCGGGCGGGTTTGGGGCTGCCTCTGGGGAAAAGGCGTTTCAAAGACAGCCCAGGCAACCTTGGGGATCCCAGCCCAAGCGTGCCTGAGAGGCTGCTGCAGTCGGAGGGCAAGGGGCTGAGGCACAGCAGCACGAGGGACAGCGGGGTTGTCTGTCCCCAGCTGGGGGCTGAAAATCCTCCACTGCTGCACACAGAGACCAAAAGGGCAAGATTATCCTCCCCCTCTACTCCGCCCTAGTGAGGCCACATCTGCAGTGCTGTGTCCAGTTCTGGGCTCCCCAGTTTAAGAAGAACAGGGAACTGTCCAGCACAGAGCTACCGAGCTTATCAGGGGACTGGAGCATCTCTTTTCTGAGGAAAGGCTGGGAGACCTGGGTTTGTTCAGCCTGGAGGAGAGAAGGCTGAGGGGGGATCTTATCAATGCTTATAAATATCTGAAGGGCAGGTGTCAAGGGGATGGGGCCAGACTCTTTTCAGCGGTGCCCAACGCCAGGCCAAGGGGCAACGGGCACAAGCTGGAACACGGGAAGTTCCCCCTGAACATGAGGACAAACCCCTTCCCTGAGCGGGTGCCAGAGCAGGGGCACAGGCTGCCCAGAGAGGCTGTGGGGTCCCTTCCCTGGAGACATTCACCCCCCGCCTGGACGCGGCCCTGTGCCCCTGCTCTGGGGGTGCCTGCTCCAGCAGGGGTGGGACGGGGTGAGGTCCAGAGGGACCTTCCAACCCCTGCCATTCTGATTCTGTGATTTCGTCCATGCCCTCTGCATCTTTTAACTGCCCCGCCAAGCTCCGTGTCCACCATGGGCTTCTTTACTGGGAGCCATTGGAAGCAATGTTCTAGTTTCCTCCAGGGATTTTCCCTCCTGCAGTGCTGAAGGGACAAGTTCATTGATCACCTTCAGAGTGCCAAAAAATGAATACACACACAAAAAAAATCTACATGACTTAGGTTTCCATCACTTAAAGCAGCACAAGACTGACCACACGACATACCAAGCCTTCCAGACCACCCTGCCCTACAATTACAGTTCTGATGATCTTCATCGTAAACAGAAATAAAATCTGTGATGTCAAGCTCCTGGCTCTGAGCAGCATGAGCATTGCACTGGTGTGTCCCAGTGACCCCAGCCACACCCTGCCATGGCACCGACACAGGTATGATAGTGCCCATCCTTGGACCTTAATTCACTTTCAGTTGTGTCGTCGTTTATACAGGGGTAAAACAGCAGAGGAATGGTGAAACTGGACAATAGACTCCAGCAGAATTATGTCTGATTTACGTTCACTCTATTATGAGGAAAAGCAAATGTACTATCTCAGGAATATATCCTCTTTGCTATCAAATAAACTGAAGGTTAATGAATATCAAATATTGCTTCAAATGAAGTTCCTCAGAGTGTTTGCTCTTAGCAGTAATCAAGTCCAGCTGCATTTATATCTGTAATACTTTAAACGTTAAAATTATTTCAAAGTAGAAAACAAAGAATACATGTATAATTTGATTTATAAAATAATATTAATTTTCATTAATATTTTCAGTGTGTTTACATTCATGGAATATTTTAAATGTGAAGACCATTCTCCTCAATAGACTGGAAAATAATATTTCTTGGAGGCTCTGGGGTGGCCAATGTTTGCTTTTGTTCCTTTGATTTATCGACTGAGCTGATTCATTGCTTTACGGGTGCTTTATGCTGATGGCTGATCATAACTACATGATTGTTACTAAAATGAATTGCCGTGGCATGGAAAGCACTTACGATTGTGTTTATGCTAACCTTTAATGATTTCCCCGTAGCAGCTACACAAAATAGGAGTAACAATCCCAACACACCACCTGAAAGAATTACAGCTGCTGAGCACCCAGGGCAGCTAATCCAGTGCCGTGGCTGCACAGATGGACCCTCGCGCTGGGCAGCGCAGGTCGCTAATCCCAGCTCTGGACGGCTTTAGGGAGCGTGTGCCAGAGCCAGCTCCTGCCCCACTAGAATGTGCTGCTGTGCAGCTTCGGGAGCTGCCACCGAAAATACCTTTGAAGGACAGAGCTGCCAGAGGGCAGAGAGCACAAATCTGCCTCGCTTCCCACATACACAGCTTTAAAACGGTGATTATTTAAGATAAGGACCGTGTGTTCTCACGGTTGGCCAGGTGAAGTCCACAGCCTGTGCTGGAAGAACTGCGCAATCCCCCGTCCCCTGTGCAGCCATGGCTCCCTCTTTATTTCAGGGACTTCTCTGAAACACTGCCCTGCTCCCCTGAGACTCTTGGTGCTCCCAGTGCCTTCCCCCATCCACACCAGCACCTCTGCTCAGTTCCACCTGGTAGGGGCTCTGGGGGGAAGGGGACGGGGAAGATGGCAGGAGAAGGACTCCTCAGAGCAGAGCCAAAGTGATGGTTTGGCTGTCGGGATGAGAACCAGACAGCGAGAGCAGGCTGTCAGCAGACTTCCCACACAGCTCTGAATGCACCAGCTCTGACCTGCAACGCTCCCATTTTCCCAGACATGCACTTCCCGGGAGGACCTCAGTCTAGACCTGTGGCTCTCCACTTCACTGTTCCCGTTGTGGATCCACCCTGTCTGCTTTAATTGCAGCCCTTCTTGTCACTGCTGGTCAGGCTTCCCCGTGCTGCCAGCTGCTCCATACCAAAGGCAGCACGTGATGATGCATGTCACTGCCGTCAGGACCCCCGGTTTCCTTGCAGGGTCAGCCCTCTGGCCCCAGATCTGAGCAGAATAACTGACAGATTACAGTTATTCTTTCCTTGGAATAATGGGCTGATAGAAGGTCCCTTCACACAAGCGGTTCTTTATGCTGGCAGGATAAACAATTGCAGAGTGCTGGCTTAGCAGCCCTTTATGTTCATGGATCAAGCTGTATGAAACTTCCCACAGAAGAATAAAACCAGACACGCTTATGGGGATGCCTGTGGACACAGATGCTCATAGGTACACACCTGCTTCAGGCTACGTGACCAGTCCCCATCCTCTCCAGCAGAAAGCTCAGGGGCAGTTCCCACGCTGGTAACGTGGCTGCATGCACAGGCTCTTCTCACAGTTTTTTGAAATATTTCACAAATATCCCTCCAGTCTTTGTATGGTGATTCAGGATGGAGCCTTTTCTACCCCCAAGGGTTTGCGTTGCGTTGTTGGGGCATTGCAGAAAAGCCAAGCAAGAGGAACATCAGAAAGACTGGCTGCCTGGAAAATAGGGGGACCTCACAGGCTCCGTATGACCTTCCTAAGGCTGCGGTGCCATTTCTACAGGTGATAAAGCACCATAAGAGCCTGCAGCCAGGAAGCACTGCCTGCATGGGCAGCGGCTCGGCCAGGAGTGGGCGGAGGCAGGGCATGATCAGCGTCTGCGTGCTCGCCTACGACAGAGGGGTACTGCACTGCCCGAAAGCAGCTATCACCGCAGGGTGGGGGTCCCACTGCCCCCAGCCCATGGGGTGACTTACTGCTTCCCCCCACCGGCACAACACAGGCCATGGGGACCAGCACGGCAGAGCCTCTGTAACCTCAGCAACGGCAGGGCTGTTCTCGTGACAGTCCCTGAGACCTGGCTGGGATGACATAATCTATGTACTAAATACCTGTCATTTTTTAATGTGTGATGAAAAGGGCGTAACATTTAGTTTTAACAAATCTGTAATTGGAAATTTGTGAACTGACCAGAGCCAGTAAATATCAAATGAAAAAACTTATCTGCACTTTATCAAATCTCTGAATAAGCCTCACAAATATCCTTTTCTAAAGGACACATGCTGCAGGTCAGTCTCCATTTGAATTCCCAATTTTGCAAGTTTTGATGGAAATCGGTATGAATTGATTTGTTCAAAAATAGCATTGCCAAGCACTTGGCCCTGATGGTATCTGCTCTCTGATAATGAAAATCTTCTGATCATTTGCAGCTGTATGCTGTAATCAAAGGAACTCACCTTATTTCAGTGTCCATAGGGCAAGAACCAAAGTGAGACATAAATAATCTTCCATTTATATCCCCATAAAAATTAGTTGTTAGAAGTGATGCCACTCCCTGGACTTCTTTTGTTCCACTCCATAGTCCAGTGTCAGTCCTGGTTTCTTTCATGACACAGAAAATTCTTCAGCTTTTACTCAGGCAAAATATTTCTCAACGTCAATAGGCCACGGCAAGCCCCATGCCACTAGAGTATAGAATCTAGGCTATGTATGTGCTTCTCCTGGTGGGCTTGTGTGGGTGTTCTTAATGTTTCGATTTATTTATTTGTAATGTTTAGTTCATATTTCTACAGTATCACAGGCTCTTAAGACCTCCAATGACGGAGACTATATAACTTCTCCAGGCAATATGCTCTTGACAGCTAATTTCCGTCTTAAAATTAAAGCAGGTACTTCACTCCTACCCTCAGTGGGCAGAGGAAACAGCTTATTTCTCCATACTGAAGTGAAACTAAATCTTTTGGATGTCTCCAGTTTGTCCAAACCTTTCTCAAATTCCAGTCTCCTCCTCTGACATGCTCTAGACACACTCAGCTTTAGTCTGAAAATCTAGTAAGCATACTTCCTAATCACTCATCCAAGTCAGCAGTGGAAGCAAGGCAGCTCCCAGCCCCTGATGGATCTCTAGAATACCCTGCTAATTCTGTGTTGACAGTGGGTCCTTGATTACTCATATCCACATCCAACTTGCTGTAATTTCATCTAGACCACATTCGCTGGACCATTGCACGTGTCACGTGATTTTATGTGTTAGCCAGGTAGGTGCCTGTGCCTAAGCAAGGCATCTGGGCTTCTGTTAGAGGTGATAAATATCTAGTCAAGCCAGTCAATAGTGCTTAGCAGTGCAATTCATCTGAAAAACATGCAGGGTGAAGTGAGCTGTGTCCTCATCTTGATTGGCTGTATTGACTAGGAGTTTGCCTACCCAACAAGGAAAACATAACTACATTCAGTCTGGAATGCCAGATATGCCTTAGTGCTCTGACAGTACAACTGGGAGTCCCACAAATACCTGGTTAATTTATTCTCCCATGCATTTCAACACCAAGGAGGCTCTTATTACGAGTGCAGGGAGATGCTCCAGCTCCTGCTCACGTTGAAGGTACTTTAGTTGGTTTGTATTTGTTTATTGCAAAGAACTGCAGAATGGCAGGGGTTGGAAGGTCCCTCTAGAGCTCACCCCGTCCCACCCCTGCTGGAGCAGGCACCCCCAGAGCGGCGGCACAGGGCTGCGTCCAGGCGGGGAGTGAATGTCTCCAGGGAAGGGACCCCACAGCCTCTCTGGGCAGCCTGTGCCCCTGCTCTGGCACCCGCACAGGGAAGGGGTTTGTCCTCATGTTCAGGGGGAACTTCCCGTGTTCCAGCTTGTGCCCGTTGCCCCTTGGCCTGGCGTTGGGCACCACTGGAAAGAGTCTGGCCCCATCCCCTTGACACCTGCCCTTCAGATATTTATAAGCATTGATAAGATCCCCCCTCGGTCTTCTCTTCTCCAGGCTGAACAGACCCAGGTCTCTCAGCAGAGCCGCTCTCCAGCAGGTCCCCCCCGGCCTGTGCTGGTGCGGGGGGTTGGTTGTTCCTCCCCAGGGGCAGGGCCTGGCACTGGCTCCTGCTGAATTCCCCGAGGCTCCCCCGGGCCCAGCTCTCCAGCCTGCCCAGCCCTCGCTGGGTGCCAGCACAGCCCCTGCTGTGTCAGCCACCCCTCCCAGCTTGGTGCCGTCAGCGAACTCGCTGAGGGGACGCTCTGTCCCTTCGCCCAGGCCGCTGATGGATGCGTTGAGCAGGACTGGCCCCAGCACAGCCCCCTGGGGAGCACCGCTAGGCACAGGCCTCCAGCCGGACTCTGCCCCGTTGATCCGTGACCCTCTGAGCTCTGCCGTTCAGCCAGGTCTCAGTCCACCTCACAGTCCTCTTGTCTGACCCATGGCTCCTGACCTCACCTGTGAGGACGTTATGGGAGACAGTGTCACTCCCACATCTGCCTGCCCGCAGGCTGAATTCTTCCCTTTGAATTCTTTGTGGCATTTATTGCATAGCTGGCTTTGCCTCCCCCTACAACACACACACACACTGATGCTTGTAGGCAGAACTTCACCTACTGTACGTCATGTTGGGAGCTCACTGTGTTTCAGATCATTGTGTTTCAATCCTAATTTTATCTTCTATAAAGCTGAAACCTGGTTTAACAAATCTGTTCTCAATTAAAGTGGCATTGTAGAACCCTTGTTTCTAGGGAACCTAGGGAGTGGAAACACCTTGTCAAGTAAGGCACATTAAGTGATGTCCTAAAAACCAAAACGTAGAAGGATTATCTTCCAGAAACACACTCGGACAAATTCTTTCACCTGTCACTCTTTTTAATGAAAAATTCTCCTATCTCAGTCTCTGTTAGTGTTCTTTGTTCTGCCTTATTCAGCCAGCTAATTCTAATTCCACTCTTGGGCAGGAAGAAAGAAAGGTAGGGAAAGAAGAACGTGATTCATAAATATCAGGAGAGATTTTATCTTTAATTTTCATTAGTCAAATCCACAGGTCACCAAATGAGTCGAAGTCAGATGCAAAGGTCTGTGCCCTCAGCCAAAGGGCCACTTTTCACAAGGCTTTAAGAGTAGGTGTTTGTCTACATGCTTACGCTTGTGAACACAAACCTTCCCCATACACAGCCTCTCAGCCAAGCTTTATTTGTACAGCCGTGGCCAGGGTTGTTTTAAGCAGTTAGGGGCTAACAACAAGGTTTGTTTTAACACTTCAGTCAGGGGAACTTTCTATCCTAAAGACAGTAAGTAAAATATTTATTAGGAAGAATATCTATTTTTAACTAAGTATGATTTCAGTTCTATTATTTATGCATGTACAGCACATAGACTTCCGTGTTTGTCTCCTTGCAGTAAATATGAATTGAAGACTTGAGGCTGGAAACGGGAATTGGGGCCTGGGGAGGAAGGGATCGGGAGGCAGGTGAGAAGGGGGTGGTGGATGTTATGTGCCAAATCCAATAGACATCAAAGAATGATTCATAAAATTGACTCTCCGTCTCGTAAAAGAATCCCAGTGACCTCCCTCTGCAAGAAAGAGAACTGACGAGTCTATTCCTAGCACGGCCACGCTCTTCCTAACTCGCTTCCTTTAAATACACATGGGCGGGGAAACCACACTCATACAGGCACTGCCCCAGCGCTGCTGACAAGAAGCAGTTGTAGCATTAAACCTGCCAGATTGGGCTTAACAGAGCACCTGTCTGACCGCCTGCCAAAGGCACTCTAGTACCAAATACCAGCTCGTGAGTAGCTGCTGCTGCAACTTCTGCTTTTCAAGCAGTTCACCTACAGCACAGGGACCGGGGTGGTGTCTAGGAGGTACCGAAAATCTGAGGCTTTCTCCTGGCCAGCCAAGGACTAGCTTGAGAAGACTGAGGACAGAAAATGAATCAGACCTGAAGCAGAGGAAACCACCATAGGCCTGCTGAGTCTTATCCCAATATATTTTGCTTCCAGAGATGGGAATACACAGGGGAGTACAGAGGGGAGTACAGATGCCGTCACGCTGCCCCACAGCTTCTGCAGAGCAGCCACCTCTCTACCCTGTAAGTGTCCCTCTGAAAATCCTTTGCCATCTGCATTTGAGTATCCCGCAGCTGACACAGGGGAAACCAGCAGCCACTTCTTTCTAGGAGATGCAGATGGGACTTTGAGAGGTCTGAGGCTCTGGCCAGAGCACTTTATGTGCTGGTTGTTCTTAAGTGCCCCCAGCCCCTGATGCTGATGCAGAGTGCTGTTACGAACACACTGAGACTGCCGTAAATTATGGGAGACATAAAATGGGAGCAAAGCTGTGTCTTAGGAGTGCTCCGTTAGGAATGTGACTGGGATTCTTCTCATCTTGAAAAGGCCAGAATAAATACTAGGGCAAAAATCTCTCCCTGCCCTTTTAGTGGAAGAAATGCTTTGCCACCAGGGGAAATTTTGTCACCGAGGAAAAGGAGAGAGAAAAAGAAGAGGTGATGCAGCAGTTCGAAGCAGGAAATCTGGGAGTTCTAGCTTTTCTCTGTGCCACTACTGAACTATGAAAGGGCAAGTTTCTTGACAAATCAGTAGCTATAGAGTTTAGTTAATGAGTGTATATTTGACATCCTTGGATACAAGGTAGTAAAGAAGTTAGAAGTAATTTAGACTGTGAAGCAACAGCTGCATTTCACCCCAAAGGTGGCTTTACTTCACCGACAAATGTAAAGATTTCTGTGTTCCTGCTTGCACAGGGGAGACTTAAATGACCACTCCAAAGACTGACAAGAATTGGTTGCTTAATGGAGATGTTTTTCTCATAAAGCCTGAGTGAAGCTGCACTCAATACGTTTGGGGATACGATAGATTAGATAGTTTGTAGAAGCTGTTAATAGAGTTCTCAAACCACTTCGCTATCCATCTCAATGAAAGGCGTTACATAAACGTAAGCTCATTTATTATCATTATCTCCCTTTGTCTCTTTGCAATCTGGATAATTTGCTAGGTTATCAGGCTATGTGTGTTTAAAAACACGTGACAGATGTCAAGTCACCAGATATTCACTGTTTTTCTCATTATTAAGAGCAGAAATGTTTCCTTAAACACTCTGTAGCTATTACAGATCACTATTAGCTCTGACTCAGCGACAAAACCACCCCAGTGCACTAGAAATAGAAGCCAGTGAACTCTGCTGGCTCCTTCTGAGCCTGCCAAAAGCATTCAGACCAAATGTCCTGTTTCCTGGTGTATCTTTTTGCAGTTACCTTGCCAAGCACACCTTCCCATGGAGGGCAGGCAGGACTTGACATTCCCTTTAACAAGAGCTGAACTGGCTAATAAGAAGCAAATCAGCATTTTACTGGAAGTTCGCATACTCTCTTCTTTTGGGGTTGGGAATGTGAAAGTTATTTCATGGAGCAGCCTTTGGAGATGTCTGCGCAATGATGCAGAGATTGCTTCAGAATCAGAACCACCACGTTTTGGTTTTATGACGTGCAGTAAGAGAGGTAACAACTGAGAGACTTGGATCCAACCAAAAGAAACCCTGAATGGAAAAATACAGCCTGGGTTGGCCCGTGTAGTGTTAACCACTAACACTGAATTAGACGGAGAAAGCCAAAAATCTCTTCCTACACTTAGGAAATGTAATTTCCGTGATATCAGCATGTTTCTCTAGTTCTCTGTTTACCATTCCCATGACATACATCAGTTGAAACCTTTTCCTTATGCCTAGGATATTTCAAACTCAAATTCCTGACACAGAGTGACACAGTGATCAACGTCTATTTTCTAAGTCTTGGTGGGTTTCGTGGCTGATATGTTAGCTGCTGAAATCCAGCAGGTTTCTAAGAAATTATGTAACTAGTCATAATATAACTAATGGAAGTGAGATGAACATATACACAAACTTCTCTTCCTGTCATATCCACTGGGGAGCATCCATACAGCTGGAAAGTAAAGCCTTTTCCACATAGTAAAATAAGCACTACATAAATATAAAGTGTCAATTCATAGTACACTAATGACTTCCCATTAAACTGCTGATTGAACAGTTAGGATGTGGCAAGCATGAGAAGCTCACTCCACTTCCAAACACCATGCCAAGAGTTTCTGTCCTTGGAAGCAGTGCAGCATAGCTAGCATATTCTGGATTCACTATTTAATTTATTTTGCATTTTCCATGCAGAAAAGCACAAAGTAACAGCATAAGGCAATCTGCCCCACAGACCACATGCTGACAACATAATTATTACGTACAAGTAAAGCAGGGCAGTGCTAATGTTCTCGAGTTTGGCCGGCACTGCAATTCTAGAAGTGCAAAATGCTGTTACAAATAATAAAAGAAATGCGCACCGCTCCAGGTGCGGAGGAGCCCAGAGTTTTGCAAGTCCACCTTTCACCTCTGAAAGAGACCGTGTTTCAGGGCTCCCGCTGCCATCCCAGTCCTGGTTCAGAACTGGCTAGCAAGGCCCTCCGCCGGGCTCCTGCCATTCCTTGCATCTTCTGCTCAAGAAGTGCCAGCACCACGTACCAGCCAAAATGCCTCCAGCTTCACTCACTGCCTGGAAGCAGCTCCTGTGTCGTTCCAGTTACACTCACTATCTCTGCAGCTTCTTAAACCTCAAAACTTGAAAAGGAATCAATAACATATCCAGCCCTAATGGCATCCTTGCCAGCAAAGAATCTTCAGTGTCGGAAGAGCTCCCTTCCCCTGCTAAAAGCTACCCTTTAGGTAAGGGTCAGCCCTCACAGCAGGCAAGTGCAATGAATTCCTATTGCATTAGAGCATTTTTATCTATCCTGTCTTCAAAACCTTGCTGTGTTTTAACTCCATACCATCATGAGCACAAACACAAATTGACTTTGACACACACGATCGGATCTCTCACCCACCACAAAGGACCAAAGCTTTGCCTCTCTGAGACGTCACCATGTCTGCTCCAGCTTCTCCCAGTTTGGGAGCAGGTGCCAATGGGGAGCTCCCAGCTTCCTGATCCGGGGCTTGCATCTACACCTGCGCTTGCACACGTATCTGCCCGACACAGGCTACCCTCTGCCTGCCTTGTATGTGCTTGGAACTCCCTCCAGACTTGCCCTGCCGTACATCCAGCCTCCCTTCCACCCCATCCCAAAGGTGTGCATGCAGGCATGCCCAGCCTCCACATACATTAACATAATCGAGCAGAGAGCGTGGGAGAAAGAGAGCAGGAGACTGTGCAAAATAATAAATAATCACAGGAAAAACTAGGGCACCAACAGCATCGCTGGCTTTTGATGTTTCCCTCTCATTCTGCCCTGCCTTTTCTCCTGTGAAAAGGGAACACTGCAAGGTGGGAAGAAGCCCCAGAGCAACAGGGACACAGGGTTGTTTCTGTTCAGAAGCGCTAGCAGGATTACAGATAAATATTGAAGCTATCAAAGAAGCTTAAGGGATTTAGGAACCCACTCCCCATTATTAACCTCCCTGGGGGGAGGGGAAGTGATCTTTTGCAGAGACCTACAGCAAACACCAGGACTGTGCTGACTTCTGAAACACCCCGCTCTCGTTACAAACGTCCTTCCTTTGCTGGACAGAGGGGGCAAAATGACAAACATATTTTTTGTAGTAAATAAAGTCACATTTTGTCACATGTGGGTGCTTCAGTGAGAGGCCAGGCTCTGTGCAGACCACATGGGCAGCGCTGCGCTCCTGGATGGGACCTTCCCTGTGTCAGACCCAGGCTGTGGGCAGGAGCAGCAGGGCCAGTCCCACCACCTGGGCAGGACGGGGAGGTCCATGTCCTGCCAAGGAACGTGGATCCATCACAAGCCGCCACCCAGCTTTCTCTTACAGCAGGTAAATCCTAAGAAAGCTGAAAAATTACTTGAGGGATGGTCTGGAAGGAAAA
Source organism: Phalacrocorax carbo (assembly GCF_963921805.1). Lineage (NCBI taxonomy): Eukaryota > Metazoa > Chordata > Aves > Suliformes > Phalacrocoracidae > Phalacrocorax > Phalacrocorax carbo. Next base: position 8,906,850 of record NC_087528.1, read on the forward strand.
GCTGTCGGTTCTTCTGGCGTGTGTGTGTGTGCAGATAGGGGTGGAAGTTACTGTACAAATCAATTCTGAAACTGAGAGGCGGATGTGGGATGTTTTAAACCTGCCTCCATTCAAATCTGCTGCTGAAGCGTCACAACAAAACTTCATTAACAAAACATGATACCAGACCCTGTTCCTCCTCCTGTCTCCCAGTTCCTGCTGTAGGACAACTTTGCTGACGGTAAGGAGATTTTTAATTCGCACCAGCATAAGACAGTGGAGAAGGATGTAGGTGATCTCTACCAAGGCACTAGCATCCTCTCCTCCAGGGCTCCTGGGCTCACAGCTAGTTCCCCAGGAGCCGGCACAGGTTACAGACCAGCTCCTGTCTTACAGCCCCAGGGCACGGCGCACTTTTCTCTCTTGTTCTGCACTCCTCAGAAGTTACTGCCTTCTTCCTGCATAAACTAACCCCAGACCTGTGTACGTGGCTGCAGTGGGGTGCGCTGAGAATGGGGTAGGGGCTTTCTTGTGCTCACATGTGGCTACTAAACAGAGACACAGGTTAATGCTCAGTTCTATACTCAAAAAAAAAGCATCTCACAGCTGGCAGGAACCCAACAGGACACCGTATAGCCAGATGCCAAGTCCGAGCTCTCTCCCTCTCTTGGTCCAGCCCGTTGGATTCCTGTGCAGGGAGTATCACCACCATACAGAGCCCCTTCTGCAGCTCTCCCTGCAGTTTTGGCTAATGCAAGATCAGTCTTCAAGCAGCCAGAATGGTTTCTCTGCTACACTTTTAAGGGAATGCTGCAGTTTTAAACCACAAATTAAATTTTTAATGAAACTTCATAACTGTTGTACCCAAATGTAATGTAATATTGATAGGAACTGTGCATCCAGCTAGCATGAGATTGCCCTAGAAAGCTTTTTAGGATGTTATGCAATATATAGCTAAATTAATTATTTGTAATGAAAGGATCTGTGTCCCTATAGCGTCACTGAGACCTACTAGGACAAAGAACACACTCCTCATTCTCACTGGATGTAAATGTCAGGCAGTTTAGAAGCAAACCCACTTTTGAGGTGGGAACAATGAAAGAAAGGGAAGGAAAATAGGGGAGAGACTGAATATGTGTGTGTGTGAGAGAGAAACAGAGAGGGAGAGATCTGCAAAGAAAGACTGCAGCAAAATGCAGCAAATTTCCGAACTCCCGTCCAAAGTGTTCATCTGTTACAGAAGGCAATACTCCACCTTTCACACGCTGTATTTGTACTAGCTACACACCATGCTCAAGCTGTTCTAATGACAGCTGTAGATTTTAGAAGGCGTAAAAGAAAAAGATTTTGCATATCCATTATTCTCCAACTTAGCCATGGAGCAGCTCAGAGATGTGTGCTGGTTTCATGTGTCTTGTCTGGCTGCACAGGGCAAAGGGCTTTGGAAAGGGTCCTGCTCCCTCCACACGTGGGCTCCGCAGAGACAGCGGTGCTGTAGAATGACCTGAGGTCCTGTCCTTGCTGTAGCATCCCTGAGAACAAGCCCTCACATTAAAAGAAATACCAGCAAAACAGCCTCATAGCCACTGCCACGTCCTGCATGTAGCATGTTGGGGATGGGGGTGCGCAGCCAGGGGCTGGAGCGGACGATCCCTCCGGGAACCTCAGAGACAACGCGGGCACAACCGGCAGCTCAGCTGTGTCCCAGCTAGATGCACAAACAAACGGAGCTGGGTTTCTCGCTCACTGAAATCTACCCATTACTATTTCCCATCGCAAAGCTGTCTCCATCCCATAATGGATCATATTGTTCCCACTCCGCAGAGGAGACTTAAATGCGGAATCAGCATTACCCCACAGGAGATGTTTTATGTACAGCAGGCTGCACAAACAGGAGAGAAAGCTTCCACTCCCTGCTCCCTAGGGCTCCAGCTCCTGGGATTAAAGAGATTTGTCCACTTAAAAAAATGTCCTTTATGCATTTGTAACTCTGCTGTTCTCACACAAAGGTTAGCGTTGAACAGATCGAATATCGACATTCCTCACCTCTGCACTGGACAGCTGGCTGTGGCAGAGGGCACTGGGCAGCCAAGGGCTTCGGGTCCCTGGGGGGAGCACCCTGGGCTGTCCAAAATGATATTCATCCATCACAAATACAAATGTGCCTGCTGGCTCCTGTTCAGAACTAAATCATCTCCAAGGGTCCTTGATAGCTGTGCTCAGCTCTTTTCAGCTACAGAGCGATAAATCAGCTAGCTACAGAGAGCGCTTTGGAAGAGGCAAGAGAAGAGTTAAAAATAATAGGGGCTCCATTATTCCATTATAGCCATACAGCTCCTAAATCTACGAAAGCAATAACAGATCCTACTGCATGATTCAGTGATTTGGGGAAAGCTGAAATCTTGATCATATTTTCTAGTTCTTTCTTCGCATTGGAGACACAGGGGTTATTTTGCTTATCTATTGTAGTGCAGCTTTGTTGTTTTTTCCTATCCAGGTATTTATACGGTCTCCATCACCATAGTATCGGAGTGTTTGTTTTATTGCACCTGTCACCTTGGTCTCATCTCAGCATAATGTACTGTGGATGACAAAAGATTCCTGGTTAAATTGGTTCAGTGACATGAACAGCTTTGTCAATACCATGCAGATGTTAACAGAAGTGGGTACCGATTCAGCTGCCTCTCAGACCAGTTCTACACCGGTGTAATTGTATTACCCGCAGTAACATTATTTTTGGTTTGCATTTCTGCCTGTGGCAGAAGAATTAGACCCGCAGCCTTTTCAGCTTTTTCCATAGCATCCCTTTTCTCAAAAAAAAAATATATAATTAACTCCAAACAAACAACCACCAAAAAAAACCCAAAAAAACCCAAAACAACACCAAAACCAAACCAGCACAGAAGGGACACTGGTCTGCCCAGTAAAACACATCCTGCCTGTCCCCCTCCTTAACTCCTCTCTGCCCCATTCCTGTTGCGTTGAAATGCTACATAGCACGGAGAGCAAACTGGAGGAAAAGTAACCAGGGCAATACAGCCTCATGTGAAGAACCCAGTGGAGAGTCAGGCTTCCCCGCAGAACTCCCCGAAGCAAAGCACGCAGCACCAGAGGTGAGCTCCTCCCGGGTTTCAGGGGCTCTGAGCTGCTGCGCGGGGGCAGGATAAGCAGTAAGAACCAGAAGCCTCAGGAAGGCTCCAAATAACAAGTTTCTGCAGTCCCCATAAGTGCTGGGACAGGTTTGATGGAAGACAGCAACAAAAGCACTACGGGATCCTGGCGACGGTGCTACAGCAGTGCTGGGCACTCTGGCACACCTCCATGCTTCTTGGCCACTTTTGTCCCAGCACTGCCCTGGCTTCCCTGGGCTGGGCACCAACACCCATACCCAGCCACGGGAGAGAACAGGGGGCTTTGCCAACCCTGCCATCCTCTTTCTGCTGTGCCTGATGACAACCCCAAGCCTCTGGGTTTGGCCACGAAATGCTTTTTTAACTGTAACCTGGCGAGCACTGCTGGGTGCGGAGAGGGACCTCCCAAAGGCAGCTGAGATGCCTTTGAGAAGGAAATGCTTGATGCCAAGGTAGTGTGTCGTAAAACTCTTGGGGCTACATAAACCCCTGCAACAGGAAAGGCATCAAACTGAGTCACACAGTCGCAGGTCTTGCTGTGAGCAGCTCGGTGTGCTCCAGCTCCTGGAGAGGGCTCATCAGGCCTGCATCGGAGGGGAGACAGAAGGGGAAAAAGTACCACGGAGTGGTAGTACTTCATCTTGTGGGGGTCTGTGGACTGAGAGCCTTTGTATTTTACTGACCCACTTCACTAATCAAAATGAATTGCTTCATATTTCACGGGATAACTTGGCATTATGTAAATACTCCAGCCATACGGACTGCTGCAGTGCAGATCGGGCAGAGCAGGCAGGGAACCGAGCCGAGAGGACCAAATTCACCTACAGTAAAATCAGAAGCACATTCACCCAGGCAGTGTGCAAGCTCTGTGCTCTCAGCAGTTTAGGTATTTCCTAACACAATACAAAACCAGGGAAAGAAGACAAGGATAAAACCAACAGGTAGGAAAGCCTCAAGGAGCTGGGGCTCCGGCGGGCGGGATGGCCCTGCTGGTGCTCAGGTGTCTTGGCCATGGGAAGGTTGTGAGCAACAACAAATGCAGGGAGAAGCCGCACGCTCGCTTCTCCGGGACTTGAAGAGGAATCGGCCTTGGCTGAAGTGCTGAAGATGAGAAAAAGTAGCAACTCTGATGGCCATGAACTATTCCCACCAAGGACAGATCCAAGTATTACCTGGGGATTATTTTTTCCTCCTGATTAAAAAGGAAGAAAAGCAGCAGTTGCTCTCCTGCGCCCAGAGCAGAGCTGTGCTCCCACAGCGCTGTGCAGCGCCCGGCTCCGGAGGACGGGCAGCGGCTCCCCCCGGGGCCGGCAGCCCGCCGCCCAGTGCCGCCCCCCCGACTGCCAGCGTCGGGCCCGAGCGAGCTGCTGGAGGGCAGCGCCCTGCCCCACAGCCCACCCGTGTCCTCCCCACGGGGCGCCCCGCGCGCTGCCCTGCCGTGGGGGCCGCCCTGCTGCGGGTCGGGGTGGGGGGGGGCGCGGGGAGCAGGACCGGGGATGCCCGTGGGTGGCTGGGTGGGGTGCGGGGAACAGCCCCGGGCGGTGCGAGGAACCGGCGCCGCTCCCCACGCGGGCACCGAGCGCGGCCGCGCGCACCCCGCACCCCCACAGCCGCTCGCGGCAGCACCCTCCACGCACCCTCCCTCGCCTGCACGATCGCTCCTCCACACGCGCGCCGCGCCGCCGCGCTCCCGCGCCCCCGCACACGCTCCCACGCGTGCCCACACCCGCGCGCACACGCGCACACCACGCGCACCCCTCCCTACCGCCGGTGGCGGGAGCGCCCCCCCGTCCCCCGTCCCCCGCCCGGGATTCCACGCGCCGTGACGTCACGGCGCGCGGCCCCGCCCGGGCGCTATAAGAGGGGCCGCGTGCCGCAGTGGGCCCGGCGGAGAGCGGCGGAGCCGGCCCCAGCCCCGGCACCGGAGCCATGGCCGCGGGGCCCCCCGGCACCTTCCTCCTCACCCTCCTCTTCCTCCTGCCGCTCTGCCCGCGCGGCCGCGGGCAAAGCTTCGGGCAAACGCGCTTCATCTGCACCTCGGTGCCGCTGGACGGGGACATGTGCGCCGCCTCCGCGCCGGTCAGCGGTTCCGCCGAGGAGCTGAAGAGCACCGTGCTGCAGCTACGGGAAACGGTGCTGCAGCAGAAGGAGACCATCATGAACCAGAAGGAAACCATCCGTGAGCTGACGGCTAAACTGGGCCGGTGCGAGAGCCAGAGCGTGCTGGAGGCGCTGCCCGGCGAGCCCAAGGGCGGCGGGGCCGGCAGGAAGACCGGCTTCTCCAAGAACACCATGGGGGACCTTTCGCGGCCACCCGCGGCCGAGACCCTCAGCCAGCTCGGACAGACGCTGCAATCCCTGAAGACCAGGCTGGAAAACCTCGAGGTACGGGCTCCGTCCCGCCGGCGGGGCCGGGCGCTCCCCGCCGCCCCGGGGGAGCAGCGCCGGCAGCCGTGGAACCGCTGCCCGGAGCGGAGCGGGGCGCGGGAGCCCGCCCGGGCGCGGCGGCGGGTCGGGCGGTAACAGCCCGCTCCTGTGCTCGCCCCCCTTGCAGCAGTTCAGCAGGATGAACTCCTCCAGCCAGACCAACAACCTGAAGGACATCCTGCAGAACAAAATCGACGACCTGGAGAAGCAGGTGCTGTCCCGGGTGAACAGCCTGGAGGAGGGCAAGTTCAACCCCAAGAACGAGTCCGAGGAGCGCGGCAAGATCGAGAGCACCCTCACGTCGTTGCACCAGCGCATCAGCGACCTGGAGAAAGGTACCGGGCGCTCCCCAGCCCCGCAACCCGCGGGACACCGGGGCCAGCCTCCCGCCGGGGACCGAGCGCTGCCGGGCGGGATGCTGAGCTGCTCCGTTTGGGTGGCCGCGGGTGGCTGTGACAAGCGCGTCCTGTTTTCTACCCTTGGAAGGGTCCTTTTCCCCCAGCTTTAGCCAGACGGTGCCCGCGGGCTCCGCGGCAGGAGCCAGGGATGCTCCAGGCACTGCCGTGTGCTGGGGGATTAGGGAGCCGTGCAGTCCCGGAGGGATTTGCTCCTCGCTGCCATCTCAAGGCCCGTTACATAAGGGGGGGGAACCCCCAAAGTGGGCAGAGAGGGGGGGTCTGGCCAGAGCCCACCAGACCCCTGCACCCACAGGCCAGAAGGACAACCGGCCCCCGGATAGGTTCCAGCTCACCTTCCCGCTGCGCACCAACTACATGTACGCCAAGGTGAAGAAGAGCCTGCCCGAGATGTACGCCTTCAGCATCTGCATGTGGATGAAGTCCAACGCCTCCCCCGGCATGGGCACCCCCTTTTCCTACGCTGTGCCCGGGCAGGCTAACGAGCTGGTGCTCATCGAGTGGGGCAACAACCCCATGGAGATCCTCATCAACGACAAGGTATGGGTGCTGGGGAGTGGGGAGGGTGCCCAGCGGGGGGCAGGGGGGCGCACACATCACGGGGGACCCCCATGCCCACCACCCTGACCCACCGCCTGCAGGTGGCCAAACTACCCTTTGTCATCAATGACGGCAAGTGGCACCACATCTGCGTCACCTGGACCACACGGGATGGTGTGTGGGAAGCCTACCAGGACGGCACGCAGACCGGCAGCGGCGAGAACCTGGCGCCCTACCACCCCATCAAGCCCCAGGGGGTCCTGGTCCTGGGCCAGGAGCAGGTAAGGGCTGGGAAGGTGTGGGGGTCCCTGCTCAGCTGGGTGCACCCGAGAGGGATGGATGGGGCTGGCTGCTCCCGGGGTGGGGTGGGGCAGCCCGGCTGTGTGCCCCCCCGTGACAGTGGCTCCTCCGCAGGACACGCTGGGCGGTGGGTTCGATGCCACGCAGGCCTTCGTGGGGGAGCTGGCCCACTTCAACGTGTGGGACAGGAAGCTGAGCCCCGGGGAGGTGTACAGCCTGGCCACCTGCAGCACCAGGGCGCTCTCGGGCAACGTCATCGCGTGGGCCGAGGCCAACATCGACATCTACGGCGGGGCCACCAAGTGGACTTTTGAGGCTTGTCGCCAGCTCAACTAGGGCCACGGACAAGCGAGAGAAACCTCATCGGGTTCTTTTTTCTTTTTTGGTCCGTCCCCTCCCTCCCCCCTCCTTTTTTTGCGCAAAACCAACCAAGAACGAAGCCACCTATCTTGTCCCAAGGAGTGGGGATACCCCAGCAGTGGGGTCACCCACCCTCAGAGCCCCACGACCCTCCGGTTTCTGTCTTGCCAACGTCCTTCAACGCCTGCGTGCCTTGGCCTGGCGCGGCTGCGCCCCGTCCCGCTGCCCCCGGCCCCTGCTTTGCCGCTGTCTCCCCCCGCCGGGGCAGCCCTGCTTTCCCCGGGCACTGGCGCCTTAAAAGGCTGCGGGGCCCAGACCAGAGCCCCCCCTTGGGGGTCTTCTCCCTCCAGCCTGCAGCTCCCCTCCCGGGATCCGGGAGTGCGGCAGCAGCCAGGGGTCCGAACCCCCCCCCCTTCCCACCCCCCCTCGGGTAAGGGGACACCCCCCTTCCCTGGCCGGCGCTGCTCCTGAGCACCACAGCCATAGCCCTGGGCTGCGGCGGGCACCGGGGTGGGACCCCACCCTGGGCGGGACCCCCCACCAGCCCTGCTCCCTGACCTGCCGCACTCAGGTACGCCCCCTTGGCCCCGCTGCCTGCAGCCCCCCGAGGCCTCCTACACGCCGTAGCTGGTGAAAAAGAGCCTTTACTGTCCCCCTGGAAGTTTAGCTACCACTGAAAAGTCTGAAGCCTTTCTGCTTTTGATAATACACTATGTTGTTTCTCTTACTGTAAAGGGAAGTTTATTACTGTCAAAAAAAAAAAAAGGTATTTTTATGAAGATGAAAAAATATATAATTCAGCAGTGCTCCCTGAGGAAAAAAAGTACTTTGTGATTCTGCAGGAAAAAAAGAGATAAAGAAGCATATTTTGAAATAATAGATGCATTTTGTATGGTTTCCTTTTCTAAACTCCTAGTTTGTACTACAGATCGCAGAAATCACCCCCCGGCCCACCCCACTGACCCCCCGAGGGCTGCCCTTGGGTGGCAGTGGAGGATGAGGCAGAGAATTCACACAGGGCTCCAGAGCCTCCCCGACCAACTCCAAAGATGTGGCAAAGAGACGCGTGGAGCGGAGGGGCCCGCACGGCGCCGGGCAAGGCCAAGGCTGCCCCGGCCACGAGCACAGAGCTGGCCCAGCCACCGCCGCTTCAGGGAACCAGCACCCAGCCGAAGAGCAGCACCGGCAGCCACACGCACCCCCCCGAATCGAGATATCTTCATATGAACTGTGGCTCAGGGCAGCGAATTTTAAACTGTGCTCTTTTTAAAAAAAAAAAAAAAAAAAACCAAGAAAAACACAAAAATATTGTGAGTTAAATTACGTTCCTCCTAAGAACCTCTTCACATCAGCAAAGCAACAAGCACAACCTGCTGAGAAGAACCAGACCACTGCAAAGGTTTGACCTACAGTCCCAGGTGCGTCAGATTTGCCAAAAAATGAAATTAAAACAAGGGTTTGATGTCAACACAATGTATATAGTGTATAGTAGGGGAGCAAATAAATGTATCTTAATTTGTCATTATTTTGCTAACCAAAGCTGTACATTTTTCTTATTACTTGCTCTGTCTTCTTTGGGTTTTGAATGGGTTGCGATATACTACGCATCCAGTCCGCATCGGCAGTTCTGAAAATGCACTGTTTCTACTGATACTCATGCTTTTTCCATTTTATTGCTGAGATTACATGAATTGTTGACTTTATTTTTACACAATAAAGAGTGAAGAAAGACACTGGCTTCTCTCTTAAATGTGTCGGTTCCCTGAGCAGCCAGTGCTTGGAAGCGGATTTTTCTTCACGGGAAGGTTTTGCCTGTCTGAAGCAGGATCCCCTCGGAGCCCCGGCCGTACCTGCCAGGCGCCCTCCTTCTCCTGTAGCATTAGACCCCGTATTTCCCTGGTTTATGCAACACCATCACATAACCTGAGTTGTTTTTTTCCCCCCCCAAGATGCAGGCTGGCAGCTCGGCTCCCTCCGGCTGGCGAGGGCAGGGACGGTGATGCCCCGCAGCTCACAGTGCCCGTCAGCTCTCTGCAGCAAACGCTCCCGGTGCAGGCACCGCTGACCAACCCCACGGGACTGTGCAGCTCCTGCTCCCTCCCTGCGGGCAGGAGCTGTGCTTGGGGCATCTCGCTTGTCCTCCTGGGAGCCAGGCTGGGCTCCGACCGCGGTTCCTGCAAGGCATCGCTCCGGAGGGCAAACCTGCGGGTTTGGGGGGGTGTGGGGCACGTGGCTCGAGGCCACCCGTGCGTCACCGGCACGGGGAGTGGGCAGCGGAGGGCGGCGTGCGCAGGGCTGTGCTCACGGGGTGGCTTATGCTGCTCCAAAGAAATTGCTACAAATTCCCATTTGTTACACATCTGCTGCAGAACGGACTTGCCAGATACATTGCTTTTAGCATCAAAGATACAAGAAAACCATTATTTACTCCTTATAACCAGCCAGAAACAATTCACCCAATGCACATCTGTAACTCCCCCGTCCAACTGCAGCTGGGAACGGGAGCTGTAGGGGTCCGGTGCTACCTTGGGCACCACGCAGCCCTTGGTGACACCAGCTCTCCCCTTCCCTCCTGCGTAAGAGCAAGGACACAGTGACACGGCCCTGAGGGACACAGCTGGCGTAACTTCAGCAGAGCCCTCGCCGCTGCCACACTTGTGGCCAGCGAGTCTCAGCTCCCGGGGGCTGGCGAGGGCCGTGGTGAGGGTCCTGCGGCCGCTTGTGTTACATCTTCCCAAGCAACATCTGCAGCCTCTGCTAACAGCATCCCTGACCGGTCACCCGCCACCTCCCGCATCTCCAGCTGCCAGAGAACAGCCACCCCAGGGCCCCTCTCCTTTACCCAGCGCCTGCCACACAAATAAAGCCTGTTTTCCTTAGGAGGGTTTGCTCCCATGACTGCTCCAGGTCTTTTTCAGGACATCTCAAGTCCTAAGCATCGTAATGCGGCCAACAGCGTACAGGGAGAGGGGAGACGGAGGATGCCTCCAGCCAAACTGCAGGTCTGCAGCCTGGGGACCTGGTGTGTTTTCCCGTGCCGCCAGCCACAGACAGAAGCCGAGGCAGAATTACAAGCCCTGTGTACCCTTGTCAGGGGACAGTCAGCATCAGGAATCCTCCCAGGGCAAGAGGTAAAATGATACATCAAAACTGGTTTAGGGCAATTTACTGACTCCCACAGGGGACAGGCTGAGAGTGTAACATGCCACTCATCAGTCACTCTCGCAGGTGATTAGAGAGGAGGCACAGATGGGCTGCCAAGGGATCCTCAGCCAAGGCTTGTAGGTGGGCAGGATGGGGAGCAACACAGGCACAGGAATTAAAGCAGGGGTGCAATGCCAGAGGACACAGGAGGGGTGTTGAAGAGAACCGTGCAACCAAGAGTTTCCCCTTCCCTGATTCCCCAAATCCCCCCACCCCCTGGTGTAGAAGTGATTTAGATCATCACCATGACAGCCTTACAAAGGCATCGGTATTGCAGAGATCCAGCAGAAATCCCCCATTGCACACCCCCTTCCCCAGGCAGCTCTTCTCCCCAGCCCTCGGAGCAGAGCTCAGTCCTCTCTGGCGATGCACATACCATCCCCTTCCCCCCCGCCCCTGAAAACCAGCTGCTCCAAGGACACGCTGTTTGGTTTCATGTCACTGGGAACAGCCTACATCTTTGCAAGGGGAAAGCTATTTTTACCCAGGGAACGGGTGGCAGCTCCTGGATTATTCTCAGCCACCACCAGCCCACCCCAGCCCTGCCCCAGCTCCGCGCAGGGCCCTGCCCGCAGGGACAGCCGTCGCCTCAGCTACACCCAACCATCCCAGGCGCTAAGATAAAAGTACAGTGCCCACCCACTACCGCAGGAGGGGGAAACGATACCCTCAGCTGGAGGCTTGTGCTGCACTACAATTTAAACTGCAATAAAAAAAAAAAATTACTCTAACGGGCATATTTTTTTTTTCTTTCTGCTGGTAGCTGGAAAACATTGCAGCGATTAAAGCAGGGCTGTCTCGCTCCCCAGGGCGGGCGGCAGAGGCATGGCAGGGGTAGAGCGGGTGGGAGGCTGCGGGCGAGAGCAAGGAGGGATGTGGGTGATGGTTGAGGGCGCTGGAGCTGGAGGAGCTGAGACTTCTGCAGCAAGAGAGGGGTAACAAACCTCCTGGCTCATCACCTCCCGGGCTCCCCAAGGCTGCAAGGGGGCCCTTGATCTGCCTCTCAGTCCCACAAACACCTGTGGATATTGAACCCCCACATGCCTGCCCTCATGCACACAGCTATTTCAGGCAGTTGAAGAGGGGCAGAGCAGCCCCAGGACCGTCCCTGCCCATCCCTCGCAGGGCAGCTCAGCGCACAGCAGCAGCTCCAGGCGTGCGACCTGCGTGTCCCAGCGCCGCTGCAGCAGTGCCAGCTCCCGCGGCAGGCGGGGGGAGGATCCTGCGAGAGGAGGTGAGCAGCACAGGCCCATCAATAAGATGCACCGATCCTGACACCTCATCCTGCAACCAGAAACTGCTGCTTTGGGCTGGAAGCTGTTTAGTGGCGCCAGCTCTGCCTCAGCGATGCTGGTGACAGCCAGCCTAGCATCCCCGGCAAGCGCAGGGATAAGGGAGAGCATTACCCACACCGGCGCTGAGTGCACTAAATCCAGGAGGCTTTTAGAGCAGAGGAGCAGATGGAGATCTTGGGCTGCGTGAGAACAGGCCCCATGACTTGGGACATGGCTCAGAAATATTGACGGGGGTGAGGGAGAGCTCTTAACGGCAGATACAGCTGGGATTTACAGCTCTGACCCGACTCCCCACTGGCGACTCACATGGAAGAGAAGCTACGCTCGCATGCAGACATTTTGCACCCCGTTGCCCATCTCCCCACTCCTCAGGCACAGCTCAGCCCCACAAAGAGCTTTCAAGAGGTGAGAGGCGGTGATGGGCTAAACACAAAATTAAAATCAGCTACATTTTGTAGCAAAACACCCATGAAAAACCAGAGAGGCAGCATGTCCCGAGATGGCCTCTCCCGCATCCCTGCCCTGCACAGGAGCACAGGCCCCTCCGGAGGGGAACGGCTGCCTGCAAGCACAGCTGGCTGCAGCCCTGGATCCAGAAACATCCCAGAGCATCATTATTATGCAGTGCCAAAGGCATGCTAGGCACTTAATAACATGCAGTTAGATTAATTAGTAGTGAGCGTGTCATGCCGTATACCCAGCCTGCGCCGGCGTGCTGGGAGCACATGGTTCCATGAGACCCGGATTAAATATGCATGAGACATGGAGCAGGGAGCCCGTGTGCGGCAGACAGAGCCCCCAGGAGCAGCGAGGGGGGCTCAGCTCTGAGCCTGGGCAAGGCTGTGTCAGAGAAACAACAGAAATGTTGGCACATGCCTACAGAAAATGCTCTTTGTGTTTGTTTCACAAAAATTGGGGGTAATAGGGGAGGGCAGGGAAGGGGGGCGTACAGACTGAAGCATCCTCCCGCTCCCCAGCACCACTCCTGGATGGGGTTTGGAGCACTAGCATCATCCCTCCCAAGGCCAGGGAGCCCTGGGGCTCAGGCAGCAGCTCCAACCTGCACGTAAACACCCTGAGAAACACGCATGGGGCCGGGAGCTGAGCCAGTGCTGAGCACCGCTGCGGCTGCTTGCAGAGGCTCCCTGCTGCGGCAGGGGCTGCCGAATGCTGGCCCGGGCTCCTCCAGGGACACAGCTCCAAGCAAGCAACTTGCAGGCTGCGCGGCAAGGCATGGGAGGAGGAAGAGCACGGGGAGGCAGGCAGCCAAATGCTGCGCTTCAGGGCTCTGGGCAGGGCTGGGAGGATTTCCCGACTTGGGGAGGAAAAGCATCGGTCCCCCGCGGCCCAGGGCCCCCTGCAGCGACAGGGTAGGAGGAGGAGCAGGGCCTGGAGCCACAGGGCCCCCAGAGCTGCAGGTGCCACGGCAAAGCCATGGCGCTGCTGCGGGAGCACAGGGACCAGCTGGGTCACTGCAGGCAGCTGGACACGACCCCGGGCACAAAGTCAAGGCCAACAGACCTTTCCGGTCACAGGCATGAGTCATGGCTGGTGACAGAGTGTCCCTCAAGTGCCACTCGGGAGCGTTCACTGGCAGAGGGCCGTCCCCACACACCTCCGCACCGCGGCTGCGGCACTGCCTGGGCATCCTTTCCAGGCACAGCCGAGGAAAGGGCTTCCTCAAGCCCTGCCTTCCCCTGGGAAACCCAGTGAGACCCGGCCAGGGCCCCGCTTCAGCAGGGCCAGCGATGCCCTGGCTGGTGCCTGTGGGCAGGCACGGAGCGCAGCCCCAGCCTGTCCTTCCTGTGCCGCGGGGCTGGGGGAACGTGAAATCTGTTTAGCACAGTGAGACGAGCCTCTGGCCAGACATCAGCTTTTCCCAGAACCTCACAGAGGCTGTTTCTACAGCAGAAGCAATGAATCTGTAACATGAAAAATCTCCCCTAAGACAACAGCTCTGAGACCTCCCAGGTGAGCCAGCCACGGCTCCCGGCACAGCCACGGCTCCCGGCACAGCCACGGCTCCCGGCACAGCCACGGCAGCTCAGACCACAGCCAGGCTGCAAAACTTCCCCAAGGTATCCAAAACTCGGGCTCCTGCGGATCTCCGCGCTGCCGTAGCCACAGCCAGCACAACCCACACGAGGATCTCACACCAAACACCCCGGGTCAACATCCGCCCCAGCAGGACAGCACAGGACACCCCTTTCCCAGCATGAAGCTGTCTTCGCCCAAATGGCACTGGAAGAGCAAACGCCATTTCACACCACTCAGCCACAGTGAAATTAAGAGCAGCAGCAGCCTGGAGCAGCAGGTGTCTGATGAGCACCAGCCCCTTTGCAGCCTCCTGGCAGGCAAACTGGGTCAGTAGAGGTAAGGGAGAAGAGAAGAAGAGCAGGAGCTCGCTCTGCTCCCGGGGCCCTGGGGGTCCAGCGGGGCTTGCAGCAGGTGAGTCAATGGAAAAGGCTCCCTTTGGTAACCCAGATTCTGCAGTTTAATTAGGCTCTCAGTGGCTGCAGGATTTACTCAAGCCCGTGAGGTGATGAGGAGCCTTGGTGAGGGGCAGAGAGCCCTGCAGAGGTTCTGCAGCACCTCTGCAGCCCATGGACCCCACGGACCCCGCAGCACCTTTGGACACACCAGCCCAGAGCACTTCTATGGGATGCACTGGCTGGCCCCAAGGCACAGCGCCCCAGCAAGCCCCACCAGCCCTCCAGTCCTGCGCGTCTCACCTGCTCCCACCGTGCCAGCACCCCCCTTAAAACAGAGCCCACTCAGTCACAAGGGCCGCAAAAAACCCCCGGTGCTGCCACTTTCCACTTTTGTGAGGCCCAGCAGAGCTTCCTCCAGCAATGCGGGGATGAGACAGTGACAAGCACAGACCCTGGCAGGGCGAGGCTGCGGGAGGGGAACGCGTGGGGTGCTTTCGCTGCATGCTGCATCACCGCTCACCAGACAGACCACCTCTGGCAGCTCGGGTACCCCGAGTGCTGCCAGCCAGCTCACCCGAAGGCTGGGGGAGCCGAGAGGACAGGTGGAAAAGTGGCTCAGCTACATCCATGCCAAGGAGGTATCACCTTCCCCCAGCACTGCCCAGGCGCTGCTGGCCCTCCTGCTCCTCCACAGCTCCTGGGCTACTGGAGTGCACTGGGGCTGGCCCCAATGGCTCCCATGGCAGCACATGCTGGGGACTGGCTCAGCCATCCAAGGCACCGCAGAGAAATGGCTCCCACTGGGTAACCTGGGTTATCCCCATCCAACATGCACCTGCGTGATTGCTGGTGGTCCAAACCCTACATACGCCTACCCCAGGGCTCCAGGGAGATCCAGGTTCACCTGCCAGCCACCAGCCTGTTTCTGTGCAGCCCTTCAATCAGTTAAATGATGCATTTCCCCTTCAGTCCTATTATCTGAAGACAAGTAAGTCTCCTCGTCCCCTAGCCCATGATATTGGCTCACTCGGGTCACCAGGAGGAAGGGGTCTCTGCAGAGGGATGAGCTGCAGCCAGCCCCGTGGCCGGTGGAAGGGTCATGCCTTCACAGCAGCACTTCCTGGCCAGCCCTGCTGCATCCCACCCCCAGAGTTAGTTTTAAAGCCATTTCAGAAGAATCCTGATAATTCTGGATCATTCCAAGGCGCTGCCTCCCTTGCTGCCAGCTGCAGGAGGAGAGCTCTGCTCTCCCTGGGGGTCCTGCAGACATTCCCCCTCTTACAAATCACTTTTGACCACATATGTCATAGCTCCACTGGTGCCACAGCCTGCAGGACCGGGACCTCCCATGGACGCAGCAGACATACATATCCACTTTAAAAGGCACTTTGCATCTCTCTGCTGAATGTTTCAGAGCAGAGTTTGCTTTTTGCACCCCGCAGCTCTCTCTGAAGCGACCCTTCCCCAGCCAGGGCTGACACCGGGCATCCCCTGGCAGCAGGGAGACTGTCCTGCCCACACCGAGGGCAGGGAGCTGCTGGCAAAGCTGCTCGCTCTCTCAGAATATTTTTGCAACCATTTCCCAGGCTCCTCCTCCTGTGATTTTCCCAGCTGCTGCTGAACACCACCTTGACAGAGCTGAGCTGATTTCTTCCATCCTTTCTCTCCATCCCCGATGGCTTACAGAGGGACTGGGATCTCAGTGGGAGCCTCAAACTCCACCAAGGAGTTCTGGGGGATGTTCCTCCAGCTGGGGATCCCAGGAGGGATCCCAGCTCTGTCCCAGGGGCACAAAGGGGAAGAGCAACCGATTTCCCACCAGAGGGTCCCCAACTAAGCACTGCCCCACCATGGGAGGGGCTGCTGGTGAGCGTGGAGCAGAAAGAAGAATATATCTTCCAATGCTGATTAAAAATAGATGCAGCATCTCACTAATTATGCTGTGTAATTAGCATTTGTTTTCTGCTTAGCAGAAATCTGCAGGGAGTGAAGCTGAGCTGGACCCCAAGTATCTTATTTGCCCCAGCCTGGGCACAGGAGGCTCATCCCATGGAGTGATGGGCTGCGGTGGGGTCACAGCCCACCCCCAGCAACCCCAGCTGTGGGCAGCACGGGTCCCTGCACCACCTGGAGCTGGGGTACTGGGGCAGCACAGCCCAGGGGTCCCCACACACCCTCTCCCACCCTTAGTTCCCTGTCAGCCCATCTGTACCCGGGCTGTAAGCAACAGATGACAAGATCCACAGCAATGCTGGAAATTAGGTCAGTGATAGCCTGCAGCAGATTTTAACATTTATCATCCCAGTGAGGCTCTTATGCAAGTCAGAGATGCCACAGGGCAGCCCCACACCAGTGGCCGCCCCCGGCCCGGCTGGCAGAGAGCAAAGGAGGGGTGCAAAGGCCTGGATCACCCTGCAGGTCCCCTCTTGCCAGGGAGGGGAGAGGAGAGATGCAGGGCTCCACACACCGACTCAGTGCTTGTGAAAGCCAGGGACTGGCAGCCTCCTCCCAGACACCCGCATGCCCTCCTGCGCACCCAGCCTCTCACCCCCATACCCCAATAGGATGGGAAAACATCCAAGGGAACATAACTGTGCTGATTTATTCCCTCCCAGGAGGGGAGCAGGACCCCGACCCCCCAGCAGAGCCCAGAGCGACCACTGCATGCCCAGCACCAGCTCACACCAGCCTTTTCTCTCCAGCCCCACCAATGCCATCTGACCCCCAGAGAGTGGGTTGGTTTCTTGCACTGATGCTAGATTCGGGGTGGGTTGTGCTTCACAACTGGTAATGCTTTCTGCTCCTTCCCAGATCACTCACGTGTTGGCGCCATTAGTATTCACGAGCTCTGTGGAGGCATCCGGGGAGAGGAGCCCCCAGCACCAGCCTCCCCGGCACAGCGCTGCCTGCTCGCGCCCAGCCCCAGGAGCCAGATACTGCGGCTCGTCCCAGGGATGCCGAGCTGCCAGATCCCCAGGGATGGCCAGGGCTGACTGGCTCGTCTATGGGCTCTCTCCAGTAGCGGGAGAGCTCTCTGGAGCCAGATGCACCCACAGCCCCACTACACTGTGCTTGGCTGCCCCGGC
Organism: Phalacrocorax carbo; assembly: GCF_963921805.1. Taxonomy (NCBI): domain Eukaryota; kingdom Metazoa; phylum Chordata; class Aves; order Suliformes; family Phalacrocoracidae; genus Phalacrocorax; species Phalacrocorax carbo. Next base: position 8,924,020 of record NC_087528.1, read on the forward strand.
TGCGAGTGCTCAGCCCTGCTGCTGCAGCCTCAACCCTTCCTTTGTCCCATCCACCTCGCAGAGCCATCGCACACCCGACACCTGGGACCCGTCCCAAGGGCTGGAAGGGGGCACCATCCCCCCACATGCTCCTGCTGCAGCTCTGTCCTCCTTTACCCAACCTCCTGTGTGATTTAGGGAGCAGCTTTTGCATCCTCGGCCGCTTCCCTTGCTCCAGGCGCTGCCACCGCACGGTCCAAGCACAGCTTGGCAGATGCCAGGGAAGGAGGCAGGAGAACAGCAATCGGCGCAGCAGGGGGAGGCTATTTTCAGCAAAATGAAATTTATCCACCTTCAGTTGGAGGGAGAGAGAAGGCCCAGCTGGCTGCAGGGATGGCTTTGCAGACCAGCCTGGCCATGGGGCTTTGACCCCTGGTACCCTCCCTGGGGCTAGGGAGGGGGACGCTGCTCAGCGGGAACACCAGGAGAGGCTGTGATGTTCTCGAAGGACAGGGATTTCCCTGGCCCTGATGCTGCCCCACGGGTAGGGTAGAGCCTGGCCACTGCCAGCGCTGCCCTGCCCCACCACCTGCCCCCAAGGCTGTAGTGGTGTCAGTCCCGAGCAATAACCACATCAGATTAATTGGATACCAGTTTACTGCAAACAAAGAGAAACCAGGTGACATTTACCTAGCAAACTAATTGATACCCAAGTAATTTGCTGGAGAAACCTTGTTACACGCCAGCTGGATTTCCCAAACCCTCCCAATCCTACTCATTACAAACAAGGTTTGTGTGTTGATCAGAGAGCTTTAATCACATTGCTACCCACCACAATTTTGAGCAAGTTACAAAGCTACCAGATTTATCGCAAGCTTTCAGATCTTAAACACTCTCTTAAGAATTTGTTTGATATTTTATTAGCAGGCAATAATGTTCTTCATGAAGAAGACGGACATTTCTCTTTCAAGTGATGACACAGGAGCAGAGCCGGCTCGCAGCACCACCTCTCCTCCCTTTCATCCCCTTCCCGTGCCTGTCATCGCAGGCATGCAGGCCTCCCTCCAGACATGCCACTGGCCTGGTTAATCCCACCCTCCGAACCAGCACACAAACAGGAGCTGTTTCCACACAAGAGAAACTGCTCCAGTCAAAACATCAGCTGGGAGAATCTGGTCCCCCCTGGCAAAACCACCTACGTCAGGCAGGGCGTGAGGCAGGAGTCCCTGCATTCACCGGGGCCTCCCAGGCACAAGGTTCTCAGGAGTGCTCAATAAATATAACATTTTAAAAAAAAAAAAAAAAAAAAATCAATGCACTAGCTCACAAGCACCAGCAGTGGAGCGTGAACAGCTGGGGGTTTGCAGGCAGAGGTACAACAAGCCAAGCAAGGAGTCCAAGAAAAGCAAGAAAAAGCATGTTCCTAAGGAAACATTCTGCATCAAGCCCTTGAGTTGGGAAGTAAACCAAGAATTAATTACAGGCTGATTTTGTGGCCTTTATTTTGCACTTTTAAAGCTGATCAGGCCTTCAGAACGCAAACAGAGGCGCTCCGAGCGTGCCCTCATGGAAGGAAGCCGATACACAGGAGGACCTGCAGAGCACCCGTGCACACCCTGGGGAGAGCAGCCAGTCCCTCTTCACCTTCTGTTTTGCCACCCTATCCTCCTCCTTGAGCCCAGGCACCGCACGAGGAGGCTCATTGCCATGTCTGCTCAGCAGCGAGGGCTCTTTGGCCCCCAGTAAATCCAGCCAGTAGCCCAAGAGATGGAGCGGACACCTTCTCATATCCGCCAGATCCTTCTGATCCCCAGTGCGGGGCAGCCCGTGGTCCCCCGCCCGGTACAGCTGCCTGCGGCTTGGGTCAACCTACCTGGGCAAGGCTTTGCACCTCCGCCCACCGAGGCTCACGGCCCCCTTCGCCCACCTCCCCTCCATGGGGGCAGAGACTGCCAGCCCTGGGTCTAGAAGTGCAGGTGCCACAAAGAAATCTGGTCTTTCACCTGCCTGAGATGAGAGCATCGCGCATCCCCTGCCTCCCACCCCCCCAGCCCGCTCTCGGGGGCACAGCCCCTGCCTCCAGAAAGGAGCGGGACATGTGCGCACTGCAGATGTGCTGCCTTCTGGGCTGAGCCCTGTACAAGCTGCTCCATCACTGTGATGACACAGCTCATAACTATCTCATTTGCTATTAATTTGGATGTCAAGAGAAATTCCACTCATTTGTTTTTAATTAATATGGCCTTAAAATAAAGCCAGGGGGCTGGCGTGACTCTGGCAAGAGGTGTCTGCATCAGTGTTAAAGAGGATCAACCGAGACCAACAAAAGGAAGAGTGGTTGGGGAGGGGAACTATTTATTTGACAAGAGAATACAACTGCAAGGGAACCTCGCCAGTGCCCACTGCACACACAGGCACCCTGCTGGCACCAACCATTGCACCCAAGGCACAAGAGGCTTCTGGATGCCCTGATAAGGCTCAGCTGCTCCAGAGAGAACCAACACTAAAAATGCCTGTTTCCAGGCAGAGATTGGGGGTCAAAGCTGGGGAACAGCCCCCCATGCGCCGAGCAAAGCAGAAGGGATAGAGCCAATGGTGCACAGCTGCCCCAACCAGCTCTACGCAAGCCAAACGCACTGGAAATGTGGGAGGGGAAGCTCAGCTGCTTGTGGCAGGAGTTCTGCAGCCTGTGGGTGCACGCTGCACCCAGATGATGGCTTAATGCTACCAGTCTACAGATGGACCTGGTTTGGGAAAGCATGAGGGAGATTGCCCCTCCTAAATCTACCTGACCCACAAGTCAGAAGGGAAGAGGAATGAGAATTGGGGGGCAGAGAGTGGGGGAAATCCCAGCAAAACCACTTTCCCTGTCCTCAGCATAAGCATCCCAAAATACAAGCCTTGGGTCACCAGAGCTCAGTCCTTACGATGCAAACTGCACAGGCAGCATCTAGCCTACCACAAGCTCCAGACACGGAGGTGGAAATTCATCTCAGCCAGCTTTAGACATCTGTGACTGAGTTACTCATCTAGACTCCCTCAATAATCAGAGAGGAAACACAGACTTGCATCTGAAAGCATCTTCTCTCCCTTATCAAGGGACCCCAGATAAGCAGCACACATGCACAGATCTTCCTTCCTGATCTCTAGGTGTCCACAGAAAAACCCCAAAACCATAGAGGAAGCCACTCCGGAGAATCTGTAGCAGAACAAATCATAAATCATTTATCATTTGATTTGCACAAATCTTCCATTTCCCTTCAGATCCTCAGCAGGCAAAGCAAGCTATAAATGAGTGGCTGTAAGGGCTCTCAGGAGGGAGGTGAGAAGCACCTACCTGGAAGGGTGGCACCAGTACTGGGTTCAGAAGGGGAATGGGTTTGTTTCCTTATGCCAGCTCAGGTTTGCATGGAGAAGCTCTTAAGCAGCCTTTAATCTGTCTCTAACTGTGTGCAGGGCTGAGCCTGACCTGCAGCAGCCAAGCTTGCAGTGAGGAGGCTCTGCATGGGGCAGCTCACGTTTAATTAAGCCAGCGCAGGCTGTGTCTGTTGGCGAGTCTAAGGCATGACAGCCAGAAAGGGCTCTCCAACCAGTGCATCTCAGCAGGGCAAGTGACTCCTTCCAGCCTTTCACTAGTGAAGCCAAGAAATGGTTCCTGATTTAATTACCAGCTTCCTGGAGGAAGGAGCGGGCTGCAGGGCGGCAGCTGGGAGCCCTGGGGGACACGCAGCCCTCTCCTCGCTGTCGTGGCTCGGAAAGCCTCCCGGCCACGTGCGCTGCACACAGATGCCGTGCATGGGAGGCTGCACAGGCCAGGCAGATCCAAGCGTTCCCAAGAACAGGCAGTTCTTTAAAGCTTTCCTACTCACACATCCCCTCCCAGCAGCATGTTCTCACGCAGGGGAGGGATCAGGCACGCTCCGCACTCCCAACACGACTCCAGCAGGAATCATTTTGCAGAGCTGTCTTGGTGCCACATCTTATGGAGAGCACAGCAGGGAGGCAGGAAATCCGAACCCACACGGCATACCCCAACAGTATGGCATGTCCCAACAGTACGGGTGACGGAGCAGCCACCTGGAGCAGGAGGATGTTAGTGCTACAGCCCAGCCCCACCTGGCAGCGTTGGCTGCGCGATAAGGCAGCAGAGGTTGCAGGTTAGTTTAATCAAAGGTAGTCAGCCTTAACCCATCCTCCAGACACGCAGCAGAGCAGCAAGAATTGTGTTACGGTACACAATTTCACTGTAGCGAGAAGCCAAAGAACTATCCCAACAACCTTCTCATTTTTATAGATCCCCCACTGTAGCCCCAAAAGAGGATTCAGTCTCCTTCCTTCATCTCTCCACCTGCTTCCCCTTTGGTTTCACTCCATTCTACTACTTCTTCCCATCCACATCCCAGATTTTTGCCAGCCTTTAGTTACTTATATTTAGCAATTAGCACTAGTGACAAATTCTGTCCCAGCCTGCAGCCCTTGCCTGTGGCCCGGGAGGCATCGCTGCATGGCCACATCCCTGCTTTGAGTGCCAGGGCCGTGGTCTGCAGCACGCCCAGCTGCTGTTACCCCACAGCTCCAGCCCCACGCCCCGCTCGCCCGCCGCACCGAGGGGTTAGTAGCAGTGAGGCCTGTTCAGAGACTCCTGAACAGTCGCAGATAGAAACATTAAAGAGAAAAGTATACTTGGTGATAACAAAAGGCAAGGCTTTGTAACACGTCAGCAGTAAGTTGTTGGGAACTGGAGAATAAATACTTAATGCCCAGAAAAGCTCATTTCCAGCAAATGCAGAGTTAAAAGCAAAGATCTGAGTTTACTTAGGAAGGACACCCAGGCTCTAGTCTCTGAGTTTCTATTAAGAGGCGGTTTCATGCATTACAAAGCGATTTTCCCTTCCCTAGTTTATAAACCAATTAGATAAAGACCAAGTTAATCCCTTATTGTGTTCAGAGAGCCACAAGTAGACACCAAACACAGAGATTAGTCCCCTTGTTTAACCGCCTCCCCAGGTTTTGGCAGCTGAGAGAGCATCGCACAGTACAGGTAAATACTAAACCCAGGCAGAACAGAGCCCTCGGCTCCACCGGCTCTGCAGAGAGGGCTGCAAGCTCTCACCACAAAGGCAACATCCCTCCTCCCCCCACCCTATCAAGGTGACTTTAATCCACAGTCAACTATCTGATCTCAGGAGTTTACCGGCACTCAGAATAAGAGGAGTGCAGAGACACACCAGGTGATGCAGAGAGAAGCAGCAGCAGGCAGTGATGCCTGGGGGAAACAGTCCGTAGTGACGCTTTTTGTCCTTTTTTCTTTGTTGCTGTTCACTTTTTCCCACTTCACCCCTGCAGGCAGAGGCAGCTCCCCAGCAGCGAGGCAGGCTGCAGCGCACGGGCCAGCCCCAGCGCAGGCCTTCAGCACACCAGAAAGCCTGGAGCGCAGCAGGAGGCGGCAACCGCCAGCTGCAGGCCCAGAACAGCAAAAGCCTCGCATTCCTATTGAGGAACCGGGCTCAACATAGCCCAGCTCGTGTCTTTTGCTACAGAACCTCCACCAACTGGCACACCCCAACCCTTTCATGGTCAAACACCAACCAGAAGCACACAAAATCACCAATATATCAGGAGAGCTTAAAACTGCAGACACTCACCCGCTTGAGCTACACAGCCAGGTCAGGAGGAGCTACAGTCCCACCTGCTGAGGAAACCCCTTTTCGAGCAAGGCAATCCCCAGAGCATGAGCTGCTCCACTCCCCGACAGACCCCTCCCCTGGCACAGCTGAGCCAAATAAAGTGCTTCAGCACCACCGAGATAAATTTGCAGTGGGAGTAGTGTGACCTAGAATTTACAATGAGCCTGGGCTGGTCCTGTGGCACCCCAGCACAGGCAGGCTGCTCCTGGGGCCAGCAAAGGCCAGATGAAGGCAATCAGCAAAAAAAGATGGATTTCTCTGGTGTTCTGCCCACAAGATCTAAGAAACACCCGCTCCCTGCCCTCAGCACACTGTACGTGCCTAAATTTGTGATAGGCTTTGCAAGACCCTGTCCCCATGGTTTAGTAGAGTTGCTCCTTCGCATGGGGTTGGAATAAGAAATGGATGAACCGTTTGTTGCTGACAGTGGTCCTATGGCTCCTGGGAAGAGCTGGGGAGGGTCCCAGGCCAACTCCTCCTATTAAGAACTCACTAGTTAACACCTCTGCCCCTACTGGTCAGGGGGGTCCCGCAGGGCTCACCGAGTCCAATAGTTCTGGCAGAAAGGGACTGGAGGGTGTTTGTGCTCGGAGCTGAAGGCCCTCAGCTGTGTGCCAACACGGGGAGGGCAGGAGATGGTTTTAGGGGGTGCAGGGGTTCCCACCCCAGCAGACAGCTGTACACAGCAAGTCCTTCCTTGTTAAGCCAGATTAAGTTTCCTGTTGCTAATTACACAACACTCCTCCCTCACAGGAGGTCACTGCCAGGGCTCCCTCCTCATCACACCTGGGAGCTGGGAAGCAGCGCTTTGGCTGGGCTCCCGCTGACCCCCAGAGAGCTCTGGGTGCCGTCACAGTGGATGAGGGAGGCGGCAGCACCAGGGGAGGCTGTTCCCACGGCATTTGGTTGTTTCACTGGTTTCTCAAACCAGCCGTCAGCGTATTTGCAGGGCTGCACCCTGTTCCCTCGAGACAGGGGACACAGCAGTGTCAGAAGAGGTGCTGCGTCTGTGCCATTGCGAGTGAGGCAAGAAGGCTGCCCTCGTGTCCCCTTGGCCAGGGAGGGCTGCCCGCCAGCCTCCCGCCTCCCGCATCCCCATCCCCTGCCAAAGCCAGCGTCAGACGCAAACCCAAGGGGTTCCTCTTACCCTGGCCTGCCAGGCAGCCCTCCTGATCCCACACCCATCACCAGGATCAAAGGAGCACCCTTCACCATGATGTGTTTTTCTTCCTGGTCTCTGTCCACCCACACAACAAACTCCCATGTGAAAATGGCTTTGAGGCTTCCCAGGAGATGGCATGCTCCTCTCGGGGCTTGAAACCTGCAGCTGCTTCTGGCTTTATCTTAGAACAGATCAATCAGCAAGGGTTTTTTTGGGAAGCACCCTGTCAGCACCTGTCCCCCTCTTTAACACTCCCAAGGACGGGCCCCCGGGGAGCCAAATTCGTTGCTTCCTCCCTTTTCCCACCTGGGTTTCAGGGTGTAGCACTGAAGGCGGAACCAGCCCAGACTCCGATCTAGCAGATGCTGCACAGACACGCGAAAGGGGCTGAATGTCCTCTATACCCAAAGCAGCACCGAGACTGAGGTGACAATGAGAAAAGAGCAACAAAAAGCTGCAAGATAAATTTATGCAAAAGTGAAGTGCTTGGCCGTTCAAAAAAACAGCCCACAGGAGTCCTGACCCTGAGCACCCCTCTCCAACCCCAGGAACACATCCTTTTTCCTCTTTAGGGCAGGAGGTTACACAGCCGTGTTTTTTTAAATCAACATGCCAGAGTTTTGGCTGTGTTCAGGTACACTTGTATCTGCTCCAATTTTCCTCAGAAATGGTCAGGAATAACCTGCTGAATACAACCAGGAACCCACACATTTGGAGGAAAAGCTTTAGCCCTGCAAATTGTACAAGACTCGCTGTATTGACTCAGGGACAGAAACTGCTTGTTCTGTGCTCTGCTTTTAAGGCAAAGCTTCACAATTGACTTAACTGATGGGTGCTGGTCCAAGCATCTGGGCACAGAGAGCTTCCTCCTGACCTGACCCAAGTGCTCCCTGTCCACTCAGACTGCAAAAGCTCAAGCCTGGGATCTGGCCACCCTGGATGATTTGTGTATTAGGAAGGAATTCCCTCCCCATTCTCCTTGATGGGAAATTCTCCTTTCCCCTGAGACGATCTTTCCTTCAGGGAGAGCTGGTCTGCACCAAGAGCCCCCTGCCCCGGTCACTGCGGAGAGGGTCACAGTAACACCCAGCAAGTCTGGGTGCTGTAACGCCCTTCCATCTGAACGGTGCTTCAGCAGCAATGTAGAACAAGTTCCCTCCAAGACCAGCAACACCAGAGCACCATGTGCCCATCACAGTGACCCGCACACGGCCTCTGAGGTCTGGTCGCTGCTGCAAGGCACCGAGGCAGCAGGCACTCAGAAGCCACTGACACCAAATAGACAGAAAGCTTCTCGGGTACTGGAGCTCAGACCTCCGAGCCTCTTCCAAAATCCACAGCAGACTGTTGGCTCCATCCCCTCCCTCGTGAGTCACACGCCCACCTGAAACACAGCGTCCTCTGCCCGTCTGTCAGGACCAGCCGGGGCTGCGTACTGGGCTTCTGTTCCCCGGAGACGTGGTGCAAAGTGAATGTGAGAGTACAGGCTGCAGGGACTGGGTAGATGCTGTTCCAAAAACGGCAAGAGGGAAGTCTCTGTGCCACAGAGGTGTGGTGGGAGCCACAGACCAGCTCTGGAGTTTGTTTATAACTCAGTTAAGTGCCTCAGCACCTCTTTGTAAATCAACTCCTGCAACTCCTCAAGTACTCAAGTAGTTGTACCAAACTTACAAGCGTACATTTGCTTACACAAATATTTTTACAATGGTTAAAAATCAACCCTGAGAAACATGCCCTACACATTATCCTTGGAGAGAAGCTGGTCCACCTGCCCACCAGACCCACGCGCAGTGGCTGGCGTTGTCCTGACGGACGCAGCCTTGCGCCGCTCTCCCCTGGGGTGGCCCTCGGCTGTTGCACTCGACAGAACCACAGTCTTGGTGAAGGAGAGGATCCAGTGAAAAGGAGCCCTGCAGTCTCTTCTGGCATCACACTAATCATCCAGCTCAGTCTCCTTTTTTCTGCTAGGAACAAAACCAAAGAAGGGTCACAGACTTAAAAAAAAAGTAGAAGCCAAGAAGACCAAATAACTATGTCATTTGGTGAATACAGGGCTCAGACACGCAGGTTTTAAGATATATGATCATAAATGGAATGAGTTTGGTTTTTCTGTTGCACAGACCTCCAAACTAGCTAGTCTTTGTGTGAGCTTCAGCATCTGCCATGGCAGGAAGGTCTAAGAGGTGTTAGAGCTGAAGCTCCAGCGCAAACAGGGGACACCCAGCCTGGCACTGCCCAGGGCTCCCCCCACGGCCTGGTCATGCTGTGCAACTGCCACTACAAGAGCAGAGAAAGCCCCTTCTTTTGCTTCTGGCTGCATGATTCAAAGAATAGGGGAGCTGAGCAGAGCACAATGAGTTGCACCAACCAGGTGTCCTAAGGTTTCCATAAGAGCTGCCTCAGTCAGCGTAAGCAGTCCCTCACTACTGCCACCAGCAACCTTCACTCTTTCTGGTCCATCAGGACCCTCAGAGCAGAGTGGGCTTTGAGGCCTGACACACATCATTCATCCCTGAGCAGCTCTTCAGGCAGGACTATCTGGTGTCTGTCCAGCCTGGTATTGGTGTGGGTCTGAGGGAACCCAAAAACACTCTCCTGAACAGGCAGTGTAGCCACAACACAAGGAACTCCTAGATGCCAGTGGAGTTGCTATGGATTTACACCATTTAACAGAGCAGCTGCTGGCCTACATTATGTAAGGGCGGGGAGTCTGACCCTCCCCTTGCCTTCTGGGGGCAGAAACTGGCTCCCTGCAGGATATTTCTGTTCACCCTCATGTCACACCTGTAGGCGTTAGTGCTTTGCTTATCGCAGGCACCGGAAACAGACCAAATCCCCAGTGACCTTCCCCAGCCTAGGACACAGTGCTCTGCAGAAGAAACGTGTGAAGTAGCATGGCTACAATCGCCAGAAATCACCCTTTATGGAGGCAGCATATGTCCTGATGTCACTTGAGCTCACCTTGTTACCCTGCCTGTCCCTTTAATGCCATTACTGAAGATCATCACATGAGCAGATCCCCTTTGGAGAGGCAGCTGCTTGGGCTGCCCACACACCTACCTCTCCGGCTCAGAAGATATGACCTCCAGTGGTGAACACAGCTGCTTCCGAATATACTCCCTCGATCTAATATCAGCCTGGAATTAAGAAGGAAAATGAGTGAAAATGGATTGATCAGCCTGCTTGGTGCCTCCCCTTTGTTATCTCAGTATGCCCCTGCACACCCTGATGTCAGTGCATCACAAATAGCTCTTGTATGACTGTGTTGCAAAGAGGAACCTGCGTGTTTCTTTCCTTGTTTGGTTTCTGTGCCTCACTGCAAGCTGCTTGGGAGAATGAAGACTCAAAATGAAGAAAGAGAGGGTCCTGGATCAAACGGCCTTACTGGAGCACAGTCCATTTCAGAAGCAGAAATTACATTCACTGAACTCTCCTGTCTGCCCCTTTACTTCTCATAGTAAGGAGGTGAGACATCGGGCACAGACAGTTCTTGCCAGCCAATGCCCAAGGTCAGCTCAGCCCTGACCCACCCCAAGCATGACAGGATAAACAGCCAAAGTGGGACCCAGACTGGGTCTCCTCAGCAAATCCCAGCTGCAGCTGAGCGCAGCCAGACTTCACCAAGGCTCCCTATGAGACTCAGAGGATGAACTAGCACAGGTTTCCAGCACACACTGCAGTGCAGTGAGCCTTCCTGCAGCAAGCACTGACCCAGCTGGAATCTCTTGCCTTACACCTACACTAAATGGCTACTCCTCATCGTCCAGGGATGTGACAGGCCAGCAGGGATTTCCAGAGGCTTAGTAAGAAGAGGTGTTCGCTGGCAAAGGGAGAGTTGCTGAGGTGATGGGCTGCTTTTCCATTTTGCCCTGTCTCTACACCAGAACTGCAACTTCCCTTTCATGAACCCTGGCAGCAGAGCCAGGAGAGACTTGGGAGTCTGCGAGTGGTCTAGTGCTTTCATCCTTTCAACCAGCCCAAATGACTTCTTCGACAAGTAGGCACCTCCAAATGCAATGCAGGAGGATGTAACCAAGCAGCTAAGCTCCATCACAGGGTTCCCCAGCAATAGGGGCAGGGTAAGTCTTCCTTCCCTCAAGAGGAGATACTCCAAAAAGTAAACCAGCTCTCCCATTGAGCCAACAGAAGCTGCTCTACCATCCTCACTCTGTAAAAGGATCACACGCTGTGATCACATGCAGGTCTCTGCAGTGCTGAGGAGTTCCTGAGCATCAGCAAAATGCCCGCAGATAAAGATGCCTGAAAAAAATGGCTCCCCTTCAGCCCAGGACTCTGCCCACCCTTCTGTTTCTTGGGATCTTCTTCACCCCTTTTGCTCAAAGCTATCAAAATCCTTCAGCCTATACTGATGTACAAAAGCAGTATGTCCCCTGGCCCCCAGAAAGTTGCTGGAGTGCCAAACCCATATGGATGTGAAGGCAGATCTCTGCAGCACTGCAAGACAATTTAGCATTAGACAGTGGCTCATAGATCCCTCCTCAAAAGGTGGGGAACTACTAACGCATTGTATTGACTTTTCCCAGAGCAGCAGAATGTCCCACGGACTCTGCTGCAATAACCTTCACTGTACACCCAGTGAAACAGAAGCTGTGTCCCAGGACTATGCTAACAGGGACTCACACTGGCATTGCAAGCAGGTACACACCGCAGCCTCCAGGCTCACAGCACTCCAAGATCATCCATGGTCTTTACATGTAACTATTGACACTGGGATGTTCCCAAAGGAGCATATGGCCACTTATCAGCTGAGAAATGGCTCTCTGCCCTCCACAGTGACGAGGTTTAACCACAACACACAGCAAACTGTAAATTGAGAAGGGGAACAAGGCTATAGAGAGGGCTGTGAAGATTTTGGGACCATGGCAATCTACCAGGCGAGTTCTCAGCAGGACAGGGGATGAAATGAGAGGTTGGCATTGCCCATTCTTGTATCCATCCCTTTCCTTCCTCTGTTCCAGCAGTTGTATGATGCAGCAACAGATGGAGAAGCACACCACTCATCTGCTGCGTATCCTTTTCCCTAGGCAAGAGCTTGGCTCATCCTGCCTATGTGCCTGATGGGCTGGCTGTGCAATGGTAATTATGCAGCTACAGCAGGTAAAAACATCCACTGAAAGCAAACACAGACAAGACACAAGCACATCCTTGGCTCTATCACTTGGCAGCAGCGGCAAGGCAAGGGACTGACACACCTTTCACACTGTCCTCCCTCATGAGTCCAAAGACAAAGCTGCCAAGGAAGACAACAGGAGCAGCTTAGATGCCAGGCTGTATCTGTGCTCTGGGATCTGCTTTCCAGTACCAAAATCAAAAGGAATAATGTTAAGACTCTACCACATTCATGGTTTACTGCCCTCCTTGCTTGAAATTGAGCTTAGACCCACCACCAAACCTCATCAAATGCATCCTCATGCAAATGTCCAGTTCCTCCCTTCCTCTTCTGATACACTCTCCTCTGATTTAAGCCCTCCTGAGCTCACATGTCTTACCAGCAATGCAGGGTAGCATGTGTCAGAGTGGGGCAAGGAGAACACCAACGGAAATCCCAAGAGCTACAGAAAATGTTGCTGGACATTTATTGGATGTTCTTGTTCCCCAAAAGTGTTATTGTTCAGCTTTCCAGTGCAGAAGACTCTCAGGTGCTATCACAAGCATGCAGATCCTGGGCTCCTGGAAAACTTTGAGAACGGACAGTTGATTTTTACATTCCCTCAAAGTTTTCTTCTTTTTTAGAAACTTCCTTTCTCAAAAACACTGCTTCGCCATGACATTTTAGAACAGCTGCTGTGCCCCACCTCAAAGGCAGAGTGTCTCTCTCAACTTAAAAAGCAGTATGTGACCTTCTCAGCTGGAAAAGCTTCACAGCATATGATGATCATGCTAATAAAGTGGGTTAACACATCCCCAGTGGCTGTCCTTGAAGCATTTGCTACTCTCATCACTGTTCTACTTCTGAAGAGCCTCTCCCGTACCTCAAGAAGCTCCCCGCCACCCCTCCATCCCTGCTGCCGCTAGCCAGACCTCTCGGTGGAGGCTCTGCCTGTTTACTGCTGGCAACGCAGCTCCACAACTGGTTAACAATTCTGCAAGCTTGAGAATGAAAAATAGTTACATAAGGGGTGGTTTGTTTGGGAGATTTTTTTCCCTTCTCTCTATAATTGGACAGTTTCATAACTGAACTGACAAATAACTTTGATCACTCTTCAGGATAAGAGATTACGTGATGTATTTTATAACAAGGGAAGGAGGTTGTTCAATAGAGTCCCTACTGGGAGACCAAGGTAGCAAGAGACAGATCTACAAACTATTTTTCTAGGGAAGAAAAACCCCAACCCCATTCTGCTGGTAACATAAGCTAATGCTTGATTAGGTGGCAAGTTACCGGCCAGTCCTCACTCCTAACACAGCGCTGAGAGACAGCTTAACTCAGCGTATTAACCAAGAGGCTAATCAATAAGATGGTTAACTGTCCCGTAATAATCCTCACAGATTGTTTCTATTTTCAGAGGGGACTAGTGCTGGCATTAGGGTCTGGAATTGTCGCTTTGCCTGTTTTACGAGGGGCAGTGGTGATCCCTGGGTACACAGCAAGCTTGCAGCGGGGGGCACAGCTGAACAGAGTTAAGAGTTTCAGGATATCAGCTACTGATTTCCCTGCTGGGCAGCAGGAGTCATGCACACAGAGGAGAGGGATGATGGCTTATTTCTCAGTTCTCCTAAGGGCAAGCGTTCAATATTTCACATGAAGTGACCTACAGAAATTCACAGTTCTGGGCAGGCCTACTTCTGTCCTTCTTGGTGGGCTGGAGCAACATCAGGCTGTCCCATCAGCCACATCCTGAGCCAGCAGGAACCAGCTGGGCAAGGTGCCAGCTGGAGCTAAAAGGATCATCAAGTGCGCTGGAGGCTGGTGTGCAGCCAACCAGGAACCTGAAACAGTGAGAGCAGAAAAATCAGTCCCAGCGCAATCCCTGTCAGCTGGAGAGCGTTAGTAGCTTCTGTTTCCCCACCGTGCATGGGGATCCTGGGTCTGAGTGGGCTTGGAGTGTGGGCCAATACTGGAGAGGGGTTCTGACCTCTGCCAGAAATAGGCAAGGGCAGTTGCCCTCAGGAGGGCTTGTTATTGTTCCAGTGCTACTCAGTTTGAATGATTTGCTTATTATTCCGGAATGACAGCTCCTGCCTACCTCAGTCCCTGTCTGGGTAGCTCCAAATGACCAAATCTCTGCAGAAGAACCTCAAAATCTCAGAAGCTGTCTGGGCAGAGAGAACACTCCCATGCAAGCAAAATTCTCCCAGATCAGCCTTGCGCTTATGCGTGGAATAAGGACTAAGTGGGATGTAAATACCGATTGTAGGTGATAATGAACGTCTCTCTGCTTTCTCTGAAAGACCACTTCTCTCACCTGCATCACAGCCACAGTTCCTTTGGCAGCACAACCACGTTGTGGGCTGAATGCAAATCAGACTGTTTCTGATCACTGCCTAGATACTGTTGCATGCCCAAGAAGCACAACATACCCTATACAGACTGGCCGGCCATACCTCTAGGAAAGTAGACAGTTTAGCTCCCACAACAGTTGCACAGCACCACACACGCCGCAGCACAGTACTGCCTTCATACAAACCATAAACACGGCCTCAAGAAGGTATGGGCAGCTGAGGTCTCTTAAGAGCATTATACTTCTAGAGCTACCCCAACTTACAGGTTAAGAGCTAATGATCCAGAAGTCTTTCACAACACTGGGAAAGCCATAAGAACATCACCCGTCAGGTCTGGAAGCTTGTTCTGGGGACATACCATAGCAAAAGTCAGTTACCCACGGCAGGACTGCCCGCAGCTGCCTTCTTCCTAACTCCAGCTTCAGGCGCTCAAGAGCTGAGGCTTCCAGCACTGCCCTGTGTCGAGGTCTGTGACAGCTACCGTACAGAGGAACTGCAGCATGGAAACCACTTAAACCATGGAAAGGTTTAAGTGTCCTTATCTCCCGCCATCCCTCCACGTCTACAGTAAACACACCCTTTTGGATTTTTAACCTCTCTGTAAGGAAAGTGACAACAATTCATTCCATCACTTTAAATAAAGGTCGCAGTTAGGGGACTGGAAGAGTCTCAGAACATAGCAAATCCTGGAGATAGTTGGAAATGAAATGAGGGTGATGAAAAGCTCCAGGACACCTTTTTGTTTCCAATGGGAATGCTTTTCCCCTTTCCTCTGAACATGCCGAACTGCAGAGCTTGCTCAGAGCTCTGCAGAGGCATCTGTCCCTTGCTGGAAGAGATTACATAAGAAAATCTATCAGCCTACTCCTGCTGGCAGGTAGTGGTTTATGAGATCAGAAACTCCAGTTCTGGTATGGACACTTCAAGGTTTGTTTTGCTCTAAGGTGTTAGATTTTTGTCTGGTTTATAACTATAGACTCAAGACTGTTTTCAGAAAACACTGCGGTACCAATGAGAAGCTCCTGTGTGCAGAGACTGCCTAACAGCCCTCGGCAGGATCATCTTAGTGCTGCTGTGAGGAGCTGCAGAGCAAAGGTGGCCAGACACCTGACAAGCACGGTGGTGCAGCAGTGCGAACGGCGTGTTCCAGGGCAACGCCGTGAGCGCGGCCGTCTGAATGGGCCCTGCTCCCAGGACAGCTGCTGGGTCGGGCCTGCTTGAGCCACTGTCATGGTTTCAGCTGCGATAGAGCTAATATTCTTCACTCTAGCTGGTATAGTGCTGTGCTTTGAAATTAGCATGGAAAAAACCTGTTGAGATAACACACAGATGTTTAGGCTGTTGCTGGGCAGCGCTGATACTAGTCAAGGACACGTCTAGCTTCCCATGCTCTGCTGGGTGCACAAGAAGCCGGGAGGGGAGGGGGCACAGCTAAGAGAGTGGATTCAAACTGACCAAAGGGATATTCCATATCATGTAACGTCATGCCCAGTATGCTACCTGGGAGGGGCTGGCCGGGGGAGGCAGGGAGCAATCGCGGCTCGGGGACGGGCAGCGTCGGTCGGCGGGTGGTGAGCGGTTGTATCGTTCGTGTTTCTGCGTTTTTGTTCCCTGTTTTCCCTTTCCTCCCTTTTCCCTTTTATTATATTAACCTTACTGTCATTATTATCATAATCATTTATCATCATCATTCTATTGTAGTTATTAAACTGTGCTTATCTCAACCCACAAGTTCTTTTGCTCGTCCGATTCTCTTCCCCATCCCACAGGGGTGGGGGGGGGGTGAGCGAGCGGCTGCGTGGTGTTCAGTTGCCAGCTGAGGCTGAACCACGACAGTCTATTTTTGGCGCCCAACGTGGGGCGAGAAGGGTTTGAGATAATAACAGTTGCTGGTCACAGCATTGATTAATCTGCTCGCAGTATTAGCTTGTCCAGTCTTTACCATGCTGATTGTAAAGTACATGTTAAAACTTGCTGTTGGTTCTGTCAGCTGGCTGTGCTCTGCAGTGATCAGAGATATTCTGCCTAGGAGACTTGTTATTAAAACACTGGCCTTGACTGTTATCAGTTATTTAGGTTTTGCATGGAAGCCGTTACTGTACTACAGCTACCACCTCATGGAGGCAATTAGCAATTATACCTCCTCCTCTGAGGAGTTTTTTATGGAGGAAATACAGAATGGCACCGTAGCTAATATCCTATGTGATGTCTCCTCCCTCCTTACAACAACTTTTCAGTATCTTGAACATCCTTGTGTAGTTAAGATACATCTGTTGATATTGCTTTGGCAAGTGGTATCGGATCTGTCTAAGGTTAGTAAGCAAGTTAAGAATATAATCCAGAGATCTGTCCCAAGGCTTGATAGCTATGCGTGGCAGGGTATGTGGGAAAGTATGGGCAAATGCCTAAGACGGTGGGCACCCCCCATGGTGTGGGACTTCACCCCTGAACAAGTGCAGAATCCTGAAAAATTAGTAGAACATTTGGAGGAAATATGTTGTCACCCTGGCAATTCCAGAGACATACAGATCACTGCCATGTGCTGGGGTCTGGCTTATGCCTATCGAGCCCTATTTAACACTATTCAGTACCCCCAAGGGAAAGAGAAAGGAACTACTCCGACCCCCGTGACAAGTACTGCGGCCACCCAAACCCTCACGACAGATACTGCAGCTACTCCAACCCCAGCGACAAGCACTGCGGCCACCCAAACCGCCGTGACAGAGACTGCAGTTACTCCAACCCCGGTGATGAGCACTGTGGCCACCCAACCTGCCGCGACAGGGACTGCAGCTACTCCAACCCCGGTGATGAGCACGGCGGCCACCCAACCCGCCGCAACAGAGAATGCAGTTACTCCAACCCCGGTGACGAGCACTGCGGCCACCCAACCCGTTGCGACAGATACTGCAGCTGCTCCAACCCCGGTGATGAGCACGGCGGCCACCCAACCCATTGCGACAGATACTGCAGCTGCTCCAACCCCGGTGATGAGCACGGCGGCCACTCAAACCCCCACGACAGGCACTGCAGCTACTCAAACCCCAGTGCCAAGCGTTGCAGCTGAACCAGAGGACCAACCTGTGCCAGTATCAGTCGCCCCTATACGCAAGAAGAAATCATGGAAGAGAAAGTCAACTCGTTTAGAAAGAGATTACGATGAACCAGGGCCATCACGAGAAGAGGAGGAGGAGGAGGAACCATGTGTACAAGAAACGGAAACTACCCGATCTCTATCCTTGAGTGAGTTGCGGGATATACGGAAAGATTTCGGGCGTCATTCAGGTGAGCACGTTATCACCTGGCTGCTCCGATGCTGGGATAATGGGGCCAGTAGTTTGGAATTAGAGGGGAAGGAAGCCAAACAACTGGGATCCCTCTCTAGGGAAGGGGGCATTGATAAAGCAATTGGAAAAGGAACACAAGCCCTCAGCCTCTGGAGGCGGCTCCTGGCCGCGGTGAGAGAGAGGTATCCCTTCAAAGAAGATATTGTATTTCGCCTAGGAAAATGGACGACCATGGAGAAAGGCGTTCAGCATCTAAGGGAATTAGCCGTGCTTGAGGTGGTTTATGGTGACCTGGACGATCAACGGTCCTCCAAAGATCCAGATGAAGCCGAGTGCACACGACCCATGTGGCGGAAGTTTGTACGGAGCGCACCATCCTCGTATGCAAACTCATTGGCAGTGATGTCCTGGAAAGATGACGAGACACCAACGGTGGCTGAGTTGATTGATAGACTCCGGGAATATGAAGCGAATCTCTCTTCCTCGCTCGTCTCTGCTGTTGAGAAACTGTCCCGAGAGGTCCAGCAACTCAAAGAAGATATGTCCTACTCCCCACCAGTACGGACCAGTATCTCAGCCATTAGGAGTAATCGTCCCTTGGCTCAAGAGAAGGGATACACACGACGGGGCACCCTATGGTTTTACCTGCGTGATCACGGAGAGGACATGAAGAAGTGGGATGGAAAACCTACCTCAGCCTTAGAGGCACGGGTACGTGAGCTGCAAGGGAGAACAATTACTCAGGGAAGTTTCTCCAGGAGAGCTGCTGCCCCAGTTTCCCGTAAGCAATTCTCTAGACAGAGGAGCAGAAGTGCTGATGGCCTGACTGATCTTAACAGAGACACCCGTGATTCATATCTACCGGAAGTGAGTGATGAATACTATGATCAGGACTAGGGGGGCCCTGCCTCCAGCCAGGTGGAGGAAAGGGATAACCGGGTTTACTGGACTGTGTGGATCCGATGGCCTGGCACATCTGACCCACAGGAATATAGAGCTTTAGTGGACACCGGTGCACAGTGTACCTTAATGCCATCAAACTATATAGGGGCGGAACCCATCAGCATTGCTGGAGTGACAGGGGGATCCCAAGAGCTAACTGTATTGGAGGCCGAAGTGAGCCTAACTGGCAATGGGTGGCAGAAGCACCCCATTGTGACTGGCCCCGAGGCTCCGTGCATCCTTGGCATAGACTATCTCAGGAGAGGGTATTTCAAGGACCCAAAAGGTTACAAGTGGGCTTTTGGTGTAGCTGCCTTGGAGACGGCGGAAATTAAACAGCTGTCTACTTTGCCTGGCCTCTCGAAGGACCCTTCTGTGGTGGGGTTGCTGAAGGTCAAAGAACAACAGGTGCCAATCGCCACCACAACAGTGCACCGACGGCAATATCGCACCAACAGAGACTCTCTGATCCCTATCCACGGGCTCATTCGTCGACTGGAGAGCCAAGGAGTCATCAGCAAAACCCACTCACCCTTTAACAGTCCCATATGGCCAGTCCGGAAGTCTAATGGAGAGTGGAGGCTAACGGTAGACTATCGTGGCCTGAATGAAGTCACTCCACCGTTGAGTGCTGCTGTGCCAGACATGCTAGAACTTCAATATGAACTGGAGTCCAAGGCAGCCAAGTGGTATGCCACAATCGATATCGCTAATGCATTCTTCTCAATCCCTCTGGCAGCAGAGTGCAGGCCACAGTTTGCTTTTACTTGGAGGGGGGTCCAGTACACCTGGAATCGACTGCCCCAGGGGTGGAAACACAGCCCTACCATTTGCCATGGACTGATCCATAATGCTTTGGAACAAGGTGGAGCTCCCGAACACCTACAATACATTGATGACATCATCGTGTGGGGCAATACAGCAGAAGAAGTTTTTGAGAAAGGGAAGGAAATAGTTCAAATCCTCCTGAAAGCTGGTTTCGCCATAAAACAAAGTAAAGTTAAGGGACCTGCACGAGAAATCCAGTTCTTAGGAATCAAATGGCAAGATGGTCGTCGTCAGATCCCCATGGATGTGATCAACAAAATAACAGCCATGTCTCCACCAACCAGCAAAAAGGAAACACAAGCTTTCTTGGGCGTTGTGGGTTTTTGGAGAATGCATATTCCACACTACAGCCTGATCGTAAGCCCCCTCCATCAAGTGACCCGGAAAAAGAATGATTTCAAATGGGGCCCTGAACAACAACAAGCCTTTGAACAGATTAAACGGGAAATAGTTCATGCAGTAGCTCTTGGGCCAGTCCGGGCAGGACAAGATATTAAAAATGTGCTCTACACCGCAGCCGGGGAGAATGGCCCTACCTGGAGCCTCTGGCAGAAAGCACCAGGGGAGACCCGAGGTCGACCCCTAGGGTTTTGGAGTCGGGGATACAGAGGGTCCGAAGCCCGCTATACTCCAACTGAAAAAGAGATATTGGCAGCATATGAAGGGGTTCGGGCTGCTTCAGAAGTGGTTGGTACTGAAGCACAGTTGCTCCTGGCACCCCGACTGCCAGTGCTGGGCTGGATGTTCAAGGGAAATGTCCCCTCTACACACCATGCAACTGATGCTACGTGGAGTAAATGGGTTGCACTGATCACCCAGCGGGCTCGAGTAGGAAACCCCAGTCGCCCAGGAATCTTGGAAGTGATTATGGACTGGCCAGAAGGCAAAGATTTTGGAATATCACCAGAGGAGGAGGTGGCACGTGCTGAAGAAGCCCCACTGTATAACACACTGCCAGAAGATGAGAAGCAATATGCCCTGTTTACTGATGGGTCCTGTCGCCTTGTGGGAAAGCACCGGAGATGGAAGGCTGCTGTATGGAGTCCTACACGACAAGTAGCAGAAACTGCTGAAGGAGAAGGTGAATCGAGCCAGTTTGCAGAAGTAAAGGCCATCCAGCTGGCCTTAGACATCGCTGAACGGGAAAAGTGGCCAGTGCTCTATCTCTATACTGATTCCTGGATGGTGGCAAATGCCCTGTGGGGCTGGCTGCAGCAGTGGAAGCAAAGCAACTGGCAGCGCAGAGGCAAACCCATCTGGGCTGCCGCACTGTGGCAAGATATTGCTGCCCGGGTAGAGAACCTGGTTGTAAAGGTACGGCATGTGGATGCTCACGTCCCCAAGAGTCGGGCCACTGAAGAACATCGAAACAACCAGCAGGTGGATCAGGCTGCCAAGATTGAAGTGGCTGAGGTGGATCTGGACTGGCAGCATAAGGGTGAACTATTTCTAGCTCGGTGGGCCCATGACACCTCAGGCCATCAAGGGAGAGATGCAACATACAGGTGGGCTCGTGATCGAGGGGTGGACTTGACCATGGACGTTATTGCGCAGGTTATCCACGAATGTGACACATGCGCTGCAATCAAGCAAGCGAAGCGGGTAAAGCCTCTGTGGTATGGGGGACGATGGCTGAAATATAAATATGGGGAGGCCTGGCAAATTGACTATATCACACTCCCACAGACCCGCCAAGGCAAGCGCCATGTTCTCACCATGGTAGAAGCAACCACCGGCTGGCTGGAAACATATCCTGTCCCCCACGCCACTGCCCGGAACACTATCCTGGGTCTCGAAAAACAAGTCCTGTGGCGACATGGCACCCCAGAGAGAATTGAGTCAGATAATGGGACTCATTTCCGAAACAACCTTATAGACACCTGGGCCAAAGAGCACGGCATTGAGTGGGTGTATCACATCCCCTATCACGCACCAGCCTCTGGGAAAATCGAAAGATACAATGGACTATTAAAGATGACACTGAGAGCAATGGGGGGTGGAACATTTAAACACTGGGATACACATTTAGCAAAAGCCACCTGGTTAGTCAACACAAGGGGATCTGCCAGGCGAGCTGGCCCGGCCCAATCAGAATCCTTACGTACTGTGGAAGGGGATAGAGTCCCTGTAGTGCACATAAAAAATATGCTGGGCAAGACAGTCTGGGTTATTCCTGCTTCCAGCAGAGGCAAACCCACTCGTGGGATTGCGTTTGCTCGAGGACCTGGGTGCACTTGGTGGGTGATGCGGGAGGATGGAGGAGTTCGGTGTGTACCCCAGGGGGATTTAATTCTGGGTGAAAACAGCCAATGAACTGAATAATATGCTGTTAATTGTAATATGATGTTGTATGTCATCACTACTATGGTTGCATCAGTGGAATGTTATCATGGTGGGAATCTCCCAATTAATGATAATAGCAAATGAACTTTCGATGGAACCGAGCAAAGTGCAGCAGTGAGAGAACACAAACTACCAGTGCAGCGGTGATGGAACAAGGACTGACATGCAACAACCTGACCCCACGCACACCACCGCACCGAAAGACCCTTACAAGAGATGAAATCCAAAGTCATGGACTAAATGAACTCAATGGACATTTCACAGGCATTCTACAGGGGTGTTCCATAAACTAGTGGAATGATAAATGAAAAATCTGTATATATATATATTGTTAAAGGATAAGAAGATGGATAAGGATTATTGAAGTTGTACTGAATAGTATGGGACCTGAGCATGATGTCAATGATATGGAATAAGGGGTGGATACTGTCATGGTTTCAGCTGCGATAGAGCTAATATTCTTCACTCTAGCTGGTATAGTGCTGTGCTTTGAAATTAGCATGGAAAAAACCTGTTGAGATAACACACAGATGTTTAGGCTGTTGCTGGGCAGCGCTGATACTAGTCAAGGACACGTCTAGCTTCCCATGCTCTGCTGGGTGCACAAGAAGCCGGGAGGGGAGGGGGCACAGCTAAGAGAGTGGATTCAAACTGACCAAAGGGATATTCCATATCATGTAACGTCATGCCCAGTATGCTACCTGGGAGGGGCTGGCCGGGGGAGGCAGGGAGCAATCGCGGCTCGGGGACGGGCAGCGTCGGTCGGCGGGTGGTGAGCGGTTGTATCGTTCGTGTTTCTGCGTTTTTGTTCCCTGTTTTCCCTTTCCTCCCTTTTCCCTTTTATTATATTAACCTTACTGTCATTATTATCATAATCATTTATCATCATCATTCTATTGTAGTTATTAAACTGTGCTTATCTCAACCCACAAGTTCTTTTGCTCGTCCGATTCTCTTCCCCATCCCACAGGGGTGGGGGGGGGGTGAGCGAGCGGCTGCGTGGTGTTCAGTTGCCAGCTGAGGCTGAACCACGACAGCCACTAACAGCAGGGTGACCCTGAGAGAAGGGAAGCACCTGTCAGGCCAGAAGTCCCAGAGGCTTTATGCTTCTCCAGATTCTTTCCTCAAGCCCTGCTTAATTAGTCTGACGCTGAGCCTTGGGGGCAGCTGCGGCTCACTGACAGTGATCCAGTACTGTCACCTACCGGCTGGCTGCTGCCCCAGAGCCTGCAGCTCCTTGCGGAGTGCAGTACCAGGGAAAAGCCCAGAGGAGCAGCACTGCGGTCTGTGCTAGGCTCTAAGTGCCCGGGAAAACTGCATTTCCAGCTCCTGTTTATTAACATCAGTATCATAGAAGTTGCCTGCAGAGAGGAACCAAGAAATCAGTCAGGCTGGGTCTGCAGCAAGGGCTGTGTGTGCTCGCAGGCACTGCGTCAGAAGAACAAGCAAGGAAGAAGGAAGGATCAGTTAACTACCACATAAACAACAACACAACAGGCTGGGGAAGAACAGGCCAGCAAGGTGGGTGCCAGCTGCAGAACTGTCAGTTGCAGACAGGTGGCAAACTGAGGCTCTGAAACATTGCCATAGGCTTGACACCCACAGCCCCCTCTGCTGCCTGCCTTCCCCTTCCTCAGCTCCCCTGCTTTTGTACCTGACGGATGGGCTCTGGGATCCGGTACCTGCAGCAGGACTTGACTAGACGCACGGCTGTCTCCAGGCACACCCTGTGACCCACAGAGATATAAAGCGGCTTAGAGCTGTTGTTGTAGCTACGCAGGACCTGTGCATTCAGAAACAAGAAAGATCAAATACTTAAGAGGCTTATTTTAACAAATACAGATTGAATTATAAGCTAGCCAGTTGCCTTCAGAAGGTGGGATGGTGGCTCCATATTTGGTAACTCTCAGCCTTCCTGATCTTCTACTTCCCAGTAACTCCTCATGGGGACTGTTTGCCCTTTTGGACCCCTGTGGCCCTTCCCCAAATGCCTCACGCCGCTCTGGGAAGCAGTGAGACTTGCTAATGCAGACTATGTTGAAATAACACCAGACGCAGGAGTTTCTTACATCTGCCTGTTTCCTGTGCAGCACTCTTCTGAGTCAGATGCTCCCATATTTCATCCTGGTAAGTGGCTACAGAATTGGCACCTCTCTGTGATTGTGGTTCACAAACAGGGGTGCTGGAGCATGGCACCTCAGATGACATAGCCATGGGCATGAATATATCCAACACCTGAACTGTGAACTCTTTTTATGAATGTTTCAGCTCACAGGAAGGGGAAAGCAGTGATACTAGTCACCTGTTGACACCACATCTCCCTGAACTAGTATCACTGAGACAGTCCCACTATAGAGACAACATCCTCCAGCACTCTCTGCTACACAAAGCTGGAAGACTTAACGACCAAGCGAATAGGAAATTCCCCATGGCTTACCGTGCCCAGGACTCTCCCTGAAGTACCTGCCAGTGGGAACGTATCTCCTTCCTTCTGCAGGGAACGAATCTAGGGATAAACACAACACAAGGTCAGTTGGTTAGAAAGTACTTTTATGTGGCTGTCCCAATTCTCTTGGGATATTAGAGAGTGGAAATAAATTCCCAGTCTTGCCTAACCTGCTCTCTGTGCAGCTCATCCCTGACCAAGCCATCCACCTGCAGGAGGTTCTTGGCCACTCCAATGCATGGTAGATCTGTCAGGACTCCAAGGTGACAGGCCACACCAAATCCTGCCAACAACGACTCACTGTAACTGGAGGACACCAGAGAACAGGAATCTCAAGCGGCCGCAGGGGAACCCTGGAAAGCAGGGCTCTCCAGTGAAGTCCTACCTCTGGGATGGAGCAGGCCATTCCCATCTACAAGAAGTACCTGAAAAGTCAAAGCCAAAATGTTATTTCCTGTACACTGAGAGCCACTCCAGTAAGCAACCAGTGATGCTGGCCCTGTGAGGAAGGAGAAGTCTCTCTCAGTTCTTTCACTTCTCTCTATAAGGGTCTTCCTGCAGTGCTGTCTATGCCTGACTCTGAACAATCAGCAGCATGAGCTTAGTGGCTGACAGCACTCTTCGCTGGTGCTGCACACAGAACAGGACTCCCATGGCCAAGGGAGGCCTGGCTGTTCTTCGCTTAGCACCCCTGGCCCCTACAGAAAAGGCAATAGATGCTTCGATACAACTCTGACACTGCACCCTCCGCCCTGCCAGTGGGAAACAGCCAGACAGTGCAGTCCCAGGAAAGGGAAGAACACCTTCCAGCAGTACTCTCTGCCCTCATGACATCTCAACTTGAGACAAAGAAATATGCCACACCTGAGGTTTGAGCTTGGGCTCCTCCTGCTGAAGTCTCTGAACAGCTTCCACCAGGAAAGGGACCTCTCGGAAGGCTAAGAATCCTGCCACGTATGGGGCGCTCACAGCCACCATCCGGCAGTCCTCGTACAGCACCTGGGAGCAGTGGGACAGTGCAGAGACAATGACCTCCTCGACTTCGCTGGTTAGCTCCTGACTGTTTCAGGGGCATCTCCTCTGGTTTATGTCCCCTAATGTAATCTTTTAAAAAATACTCTGCTTCTGGATTTCTCCCACAAAGTCAAGGCCATTGGGTTGTGTCATTCTGTCACTCAGAGAAGGGGGTGGATAATGGTCTGCAGAGAGAAGAGGGCTGGGCATCACCTACCATACCCTGCTTGAGAGTGAAGTCCTTGAAACAAAATTAGGGCAGCTATTCAGACAGACAGCAGGGGACCTCAGAGTTCACCCAGTCAGAGCATTATCAAAGAGTGTCTGTCTCTGTGCAGGGGGAGGCCAAAAGAAACCCTGTAGGACAGGATAAAAAAACATTTGTGCAGGGCAAGTCAAGAATCAAGGCAGGATTTCAAATCCAGTTCATAAAAATCCCAGCAGCCAGTATCAAACTTTATTTCTCTGCTTGTTATAGGTTTTACAGTTAAAGATAATTTTTATATCGTTTTGAAAGCTGGGAAAGAGACCAAACATCGTTATTAATTCAAGTAAAATGACTGTGGGAAGTGGTATTCATGGCGGTTTTGAAAAGGGTTTTATATATCACATCCCATATTATTAGCTGATTCCCAGCAAGAACTCACAAACAGGGCGTCTGCTGTTTGAGTGCTACAAATGCTTTCATTTCCTCTCTCGATTGGCACCGAATAACGACGGTGCTTTCTGTCTCCGTCTGGGTAGTGGCCAAGACTGATTATTTTCAACATATACCAAACCCAGTTACAGACTTCTGTGCCTAACCACGGACTACATCTCATCACAGTATTTTCTGATTTACCAACTAACTCAAACGCATACTAAAGCTATCCCTCAATGCCTTGAAGTTCCCAGTAATCCTACGACCCTCTCGCAATTAGGAGCAGCTTGCATCACATCCTCCTAAACTTACGTCTAAAACCTTACATGTATTTTTTTCTGTATTTATCTTTCTTGCAGAACATGTGGTTGGAGGCTTTGTTGAACACACACGTGATACCTTACTGATGTTCTGTGAAGCAGAGGTGTGGTAGATAATGGTCTTTGTGTAGGTTTTCTATAAAAAAACCTCGGGTTATTGCACACCTAGACACAACCCTAAGGAGTGAAGCTCTTCATTTGCCGTTACCTCAAGAGCCGGGTAGCTGAGAACGACCAGGGAAGCGCAGGCGCTGGTGTCATCTCCTTTGATATAAGATAAGTCCACACCTCCCACTCTCTCCAGTCCTGTAAAACTTGAATCCTTCTGCCACTCCTCGGTGTCCTCCTCAACCACGCTGGCTTTCAACTGGGCCTGTTCTCTAGCGAGAGACCGCACGGCCGCGGTGAAAGGGGTGCCCCTTCCTCCTCGGCTCCAGGCCTAGCCCAGCGCCGAGGCCCCGCTCCGTCCCGGCCAGCGCGAACCGAACCACACCGCCGGGTCGGGCTGCGCCCCGTGGCCGGCGGGCACGGGAGGAGCCCACGGAGCCAGAGCACCGGGGGCTCCTCTCCAGAGGTCCCATAGCTTGTGGGAATGGGAACCCCTCCACTTCCTCCGACAAGGGGACCCGGGGGATGCAACTCCCCTCGCTTTGCTTGTCCTCCCGCAGGGCCGCGGGTGAGCGGGGCGGGGAGTGAAGGGGAGCCAAGGGAAGGGGACCCCGCCGCGGCCGGCCCGGTACCGAGGGGGAGAGACGAGGGGAGTCCCGCCGGGCCCCTCCCCCCCACACACACCAGGCCCAGCCCGGAACCCGCGGCCGCGCACGGTTGCCATGGTAACGACACCCCCCGCGCATGCGCAGGGCGCCCCCCACCGTTACCGTTCCCAGCGGCGGAGCGTGGCCTCCGGCGGCGGCTCCGCCGCGCGCCCCGACATGGCGCCACGCCGGAAGCCCGTGTCACACCGTGTGTCCCCCCCACACACACACCCCCGGGAACGCGGGCGGAGAGCGGCCGTTCCGTGCGCGGCGGCGAAGGATGCGGGGGCAGCGGCGGGAGCGAGAACGAGCTTTATTAAGAAACAGCTCCCGGTGGCGCGGGAGAGAGGCCCTGCCCCGGGGGCTAACGGGGCGGCGAGCAGCGGCGGGCTCTGCCGCAGCCCACGGCCGGAGGCGCGGGAGAGAGGCCCTGCCCCGGGGGCTAACGGGGCGGCGAGCAGCGGCGGGCTCTGCCGCAGCCCACGGCCGGAGGCGCAGGCACTGAAGGAGCAGCTTCCCTCGGTAGTTTTGTTTTTCCAGCTTGGTCCCGATTCTTCTTGTGCTGGTACCGGAGGGGAGGAGGGGGCAGCTGCTGGGAGGAGGAGCCTGGTCTGCATCTTGGTGACAATTAAGTGGCAAGAGACATGCAGAGCACAAAAACCAAACACACACAAACCAAAATCAACGCTTTTCTCAGCACTAGTGAATGATGATTTTTTTTAAAAAGCATCTTTATCATGTGGTTTTGCGTTTTCTTTATGGTATCTTCAAAAGTCTCTATGTATACATGCAGCCTTCTGCTTCTCTACCATCGCTCTGATGCACAAGATCACCTAATCTTTGCATCATACTTCTGGTACTGTTACCTCAAAAGTATATATATTCTTCTTGGATGAAATGGAATAGCACAGGAATTAGTAGTTAAGAACGGATCACAGTTAGGATTAGAAACTAACACCCGAGAATTTTAAATAATGCTTAGGCCAGGTAAGAGGGTATTAGCAATGCATGCCTCACCAACAAGAACCTCCTAAAAGACTGACAGTGGAGACATGCTGCCACAGAGAAGGGTGTGAAGATAAGGGAAGGCCAAGTATGAAGACACCAGTGATAAAGGGAACATCTTGGCCCAGAAGGCACCAAAGCACAAAGCTGGGGGAAAGGTAATTCTGTCAGGGGAAGACTGTGACCACCAGCTCCATGGGGGAACGAGGGGCTGGGGAGCAGCTCTGCAGAGGGACCAGGGGGTTCTGGTCAACGGCAAGTTGAACGTGAGCCAACAGCGTGCCCTGGCAGCCCCGAGGGCCAGCCGTGCCCTGGGGGGCACCGAGCCCTGCATCGCAGCCGGGCGAGGGGGGGGATTGTCCCGCTCTGCCCCGCGCTGGGGCGGCCTCACCTCGAGTGCTGTGGGCAGGGTTGGGCGCCGCAGGACATTGGGGGTATAAAGCTACGGGAGAGGGTCCAGAGAAGGGCCGTAGAGCTGGTGCAGGGTTTAGAGGGGAAACTGTACGAGGGGCGGCTGAAGTCCCTTGGTTTGTTCAGCTGGAGCAGAGGAGGCCGAGGGCAGCCTCATGGCGCTCTGCAGCTCCCTCCCGAGGGGAGGAGGAGGGGCAGGGCTGGTCTCTGCTCTCTGGTGACCAACGCCAGGACCCGAGGGAACGGCAGGGAGATGTGCCAGGGGAGGGTGAGGCTGGGCATTAGGGAAAGGTCCTTCCCCCAGAGGGTGGTGGAGCCCTGGAACAGGCTCCCCAGGGAGGCATCGCGGCCCCAGCCTGGCGATATTCCAGAAGCACCTGGACAACACCCTCAGAGAGCTGGTGCGAATTTGGGGTTGTCCTGTGCAGGGGCAGGTGTTGGACTTGGTGATCCTTGTCGGTCCCTTCCAACTCAGGACATTCTATGATCCTATAAATTGAGGGATGAAAGGACTACCCTCCCTCAACTCCTCTTAAGCACGCACAGTGAATTAAAATCACACTGTAGCTTTAAATTTAAGTGAAGACCAATGGAAGAAGAGGATGGTCAGTCAGGTCAATGATTATGTATTAGATAGGTGTGGTGTGTTACCTTTCATGTATAAACGTCAAAAGTGAACTCTAGTAGGTGTACACGTTAGGCAGAAGGATGCCCGTGCATCCAGTGCTGCTGCATAAAAAGAATGCCTGCTTCTTAACGCTCCATTGGTATTAAGAAGTTTATTCCTGATTCGGCGACAGTACCAAAGAGTTAAAAACACCCTCAAACCCCAAACCTAAAAAAACCCTAAAAAAAAACACCCTGAAAGAGCCAAAAAAACCAGCACCCCCAAGCTTCCAGAATCTCACCAACGCCATGTGTTTGCAGCACTAAAATCCCCTGTGTAGGAGGAAGGCCAGACAGACCTAGTGGTGGCCAGTGATCCTAGCTTTCCCTGTGCTCTCTTCTGAAGACAGCAGCTGCTTTCCATGTAGCGGTAGCATGAGAGAGAAGAATCTCATCTGGGAACATCTCTTCCAGCTCTGTAGCTAACTCAGAGTCTTTTGCATCAAGGTAAGGAATGAACGATTCCTTCAGGCTGGAAAACAAAGAGCAAAAGTAGTATTAATAGATGGTGTACAGCAAACTACAAATGCCACACAGTGTTTTGTGTGGTAGGAATGCACCAACGTTAAGTATACAGAGTTTTAACACATGTATTTTGTAGTGAGAAGGATTAAACAGACAGCCAGATTCAGAGAGGCTAAAGAACCCAGAAGTGGGAGGCTGCAGGTCAGAACCAAGCTGCTAGGGCCAAGCTGTGCGTGTGGAAAGCTGAGTGCGCTCATCTGAGTGACGACAGACGTGCTTGTGTTTAATACTCCTAAACAGCAGCTCCCGGTATATGCCAGCAGTGTTCCCAAAATAGCTTGCGTAAGATGAAGAAAAGTCACGTGCCAGAAACAGACAGCATGTCTTAGAACAAGCTGCGTGTTCTTAATGTTGATGGTTGTGCTTTCTGGCAAATGACTGCCCTGCTGGACATGGGAACTGTTGCTGTCACATGCATTTTCAGAGGCAGAGAAGCTTAAGATAGTAACAACCGTGGGTTGATTTGGGCTGCATAAATCTGTTACCTCCACGAGGGTCTGAATTCATCGACAGCTCGGACACGTCTCAGCTTCAGGATGATCATTTCATGGAGCTCCTGCAGGAAGGTTTCCAGCCTTGACTGGACAAGGAAGGTGTTGAGGAGCTTGGCAGTCTCTGGACTGAGCTCATCTTTGTAGGCTCTACTGATGTCTACAAAAGGATCCTAAAAATGGGGGTGGGGGGGAACAAACAAACAACCACCATACATGTTTGAGCAACTTCATTTAGAGAAGAGGAAACAGCTGATTAGACACTGACATTAGCAGTGTACCTTACCCTTTTGAGGCGCAGAAGCTGCTCAGATTTGCGGGTAAAGAGAAATTGCCATAGGGCTATGCTGTGCTTTAAGTGGCATTGTCTAAGGGCCTGAAAGAAAAACACATATATGGAGTGAACCTGGATGTAAGGGATGATATTTAGGAACCTGTCCACACCCTGCCCTGCCCATGCAGGTCAAAACTGCAGGGAGTTCATCAAGCACTTTTAACCTGGTGTAGAAGCCCATCTGCCAGAGGCTTCTCTCTCCCTCTTCCCCATTTTGCATCCAGTTATCCATCTTTTTGCTATCATGAAAGGAGGTGGGAAAGTGATAAGGCTGTGTCACACAGACTTGTCATAACACAGAGCCTTTGCCCCCTGTCGGCAAAGAGCCTCTTTTCACACCTCAGTAGGAGACAAAACCTTCCCCTGTCACCACTTTTGAGAGGTAAAGGGATATTTTCAATCCTGCTCAGCACCAGACAAGCCAGTGTCACTGAAAGCTGACTTATAATTGTAAAGTTCTCCCTTTTCTCAGTTTTAGCATTGCAACTAATTATGCTGACACTCAGTTGAGGATTCTCCTTCCTGGTGCTGATAGAAGGGCTTGGATCTGCAGAGAAGGGTTCAACCTTCTGCACATCCCACACCTGACCTTTCTGTAGGGTTTTGCAAGAGCATCACAAGCTATTAGATGCTCCCACCTTGCAAACACTAGTTGCAGGGGAAGTGAAAATTGTTCCTCCCCCTGCTGCTGAATATGGTGAGGAGAGGATTCTATCACATACCTTTTCAAGCTGAACTTTTGCTGGGCTCAGAGATCAGGCTGGCTGGATTTAGTATAAACCAGTGCAGAGTCTATCCTGTCAGAATAAGAGCTTTGCTCTCAGGACTCACCTGCAGTACATGAGAGTTTGTCTGATCACCCATCTGCAGAACTTCTTTGATGTAGTCAGTCAGAAGCATTTCAGCATTCTCTCCAGCCATGGCCAGGAATCCCAAGGTCGTTTCAGTGACAGACAGAGCTTCACAGACATCACTGTAAGACTGCAGTTCCACACTGATCATGTTCATCACAGAGCTGGGGAGAGCACTCTGAAAACCATGAAGTCAAAGAAGTCGCTAATATTAGTTTAGAGCCATTTCTTATTGCTGCTCAAGTTACTAAAGTCATGGGAGATGGCAGAGCCCCAGATTTAGGAAACTGAAAATGCTGAACTCTAGCCCTTTCCTTTGTAAATCCTGGCTGACAAAAGAAGGCCAGTTTGCACATATTCAAGGCATGCCAAGACATTAGCAGACAAGCCTTCAGAGCAGATGGACAAGACAAGTGACAGAAGACAAGCCTGATGTTTCTTGGGGTGTCAGGGATCACATCCTTGCCCTGTTTCCTCCAGTGCAGAAACCCACCTGATCCAGCTTATTCCTGACATCATTAAACAGCTGTTCATAATTCCGATCATGTCTGTACACGAGGGTAGGTATGCCCTGTCAGGAGAGAAACCCGTGGTTGTAAAGCTTTGGTAACATTGCTTACCCTGCTACAGTGCACGCCTGGCTGCAGCAAACACTGCAGGGCTCCAACATCAGCAAAGAATTTGTCTGCAGAAAACATAGCTGCCTTCTCCTACCGTTAGGGTGATGAGTGGTTTCCCCTGCAGGAACTTGCTGATGACTTGCTGCTGGATCCTCTCCAGATCAAAGTCCTGCAACGTCTCCCCTCCCTTCTCCATGCTGTACTGGCAGTTGGACAAGATCAGAGGAATCAGGTCTCTCTCAACCTCATAACTGATCACGTGCAGATCAGCCACTTCTGACGGACTGATCACATACCTGCAGAAGAGAAAACAGACTCCATTTAGAGCGAGAAACCTTTATGAAGCAGGGAAAGCTGATTGTCCAGTAGCACATAATACAACAGAGCCCTGCAAAATACCTGGCTGGAATAGCAACATACCTATCATCTTCCTTGATATGTTTGTTCACTGCATGGATGAAGTCGTTGTGGAGACTAATGAGATAACTGGCTAAGGCTGTGGAGCAGAGGCCCAGCCCCTGGCGATATGGCAGAAGGACCTCAAGCTTGCTGTCCAGGGTCAGGTCAGCATTACAGTAGCCTTTAGGAAGCTTAATTTCCCCTGAAATAAAAGGCGGAGAAGACTACTTGAGGTGGTCCAAAGCCAGCCCATGATGAGTAAGCCTCTCCTGAGCTGACACAGGTCAGGAGCAAGTATAGAACATGAAAAAAGCAGCACTCTTTCCATTACTTATAAACCCTAAATGAAGCAAGTTCAGGTGAGGCTACTACAAGAGGGAAATAAATTCTTAAATTTGCACCTAGATCTTCTTAAACCTTTAATGGCTGTTGTGGTTTAGCCCAGCAGGCAGCAAAACACCACACAGCCATTCACTCACTTCCCCCCGGTGGGATGGGGGAGAGAATCAGAAAAAAAGTAAAACTCATGGATTGAGGTAAAGAGAAGTTAATAGGACAGAAAAGGAAAATAATAGTAACAATAAAATAATATACAAAAGAAGTGATGCACAATACAATTGCTCACCACCTGCTGACCGATGCCCAGCCAGTTCCTGAGCAGCGGCCACATGCCCCCAGGCTGCCTCCCCCCGTTTTTTCCTTCAGCAGGACATCGTATGGTATGGGATAGCCCTTGGGTCAGCTGGGGTCAGCTGCCTCCCCCAAGCTTCTTGTGCACCCTCAGCCCCCTCGCTGGCAGGGCGATATGAGAAGCAGGAAAAGGCCTTGACGCTGTGTAAGCACTGCTCAGCAACAACTAGAACATCCCTGTCTTATCCACATTATTCTCATCCTAAATCCAAAACAAGACACTACACCAGCTACTAGGAAGAAAATTAACTCTATCCCAACTGAAACGAGGACAATAGCCAAGGTCAGTTTTGAGGATATGCCTCAGCACCACTGATGGGAGGAAGGGCAGTAGTAGAGGAGCACTGTTTGACAGCTGGCAAGCTCTTGCTTCCAAAACAGCGCTGGAAAAGAAAGATACTCACCATTGGTGTCCAGCGAGCTTCTTAGCTTGTTCCAAACAGACAGAAACACATTCACTCTCCTCTGTAACAGGTCCCTCATCACATCTGAGGAATAACAGAAAGACAAATCCTTGAAACACCTTTTACTGGCCACACCATGAAACTCCGTAATATAAGAATTTTCAAAGGACACCACTGAACTCTAGGCAACTGCTCAAACAGGTCAAGAGAGACTAACTAGACATTAAACAGTTTTCTAATGGTACCAAATTGAGTTATTTGCACTGTCTGTTTATATTCTTCCATTACTGCCTGCTATTGGCCCAGCCTACAAGGCTGGATGGATCCTTGGTCTGATTCTGCATGGCCTTTAAGTACTTTTCTATAAGTATTTGACAACATAAGTAATTGAAGGCGTCTCCATAAAATGTCTGTATGCTGCTTGTGAATGGAAAGTAATCTATTCCACCTTTTAGGCAGGCCCTACTCTAGGGCAGAGCTTAAAAACTCAGCATACCCACATCTGCATTCAGAGATTTATCTTGCCCATCCTGAGCAGAGTCCCCACCCCTTGTGAACAATCTTCATGTGCTTAATTCTCTTTAAAGCAGTCTGAAGACTTTTCCAAGCATAACTCCAGGGTTAAGGTCTCCAATTCATTTGCATGGGAGTTAGAAGGAAAAAATGAGGGCTGAAGACTGCAGGCTCAAGAGAAGTTTTCACTTTGATTTTCAACAGGACTATCCCAGCGCTTTCCCGCTCCTCCCCACAACTAATTACAGTTTTGGCACAGTCTTCTCACCTGAGAGGGGTTCGCTGAGGAAGTCTCTGATCGAGCAGTCCTTGAAATCAGCAGTGTTCTGAAATCGCCTCACCAGATCTCTCTGCAGAGCTAGAATCTCTGGTAGGAATTTAATCAGCCTCAATTCTGTTTCCTGGAAGAGGAAAGGGGGCCTATGAGTAAGGTTGTCCTTGGACAAACCAGCTTTGAATACTTGTATGGAATTACTTTTTAAATGTTCAAAAGAAAAAAAAATATTTTTACATGTACAGTTCTCAAGATTATAGAAAGTTATTATAATAAAGACACCGTATAATCGAACAGCTGTTTGGTCCTGGGCAACTGGCTCTCGGTGACCCTGCCTGAGCAGGGTTTGGGCTAGATGACCTCCAGAGGTCCCTTCCAGCATCAACCAGTCTGTGATTCTGTGAACTGACCTCTGAACATTGCAGTCTCTCATCCCTGTGTCACACCCACCTTCTGCAGAAACTTCCAAAGGAGAGGGACAGTGTCCTTGGCATTCTTTTGCTGGACTACATGGCCCAGGTTCTCCACTGAAATCCTCTTTCGGCAGCTCCACATCTTGGAATGATGTATGTGACTGTCCTTTGGCAGCTGGGACAGGAACATGACCGGCTCACCATATACTGTTTTCACTATTGGATTGGAAGAAATTCTCTCATCCTCTTGAATTTGTCTATTTAAGTTCAGAAGTTTTTTATCCAAATCCTGCATTAAAAAGAAAAGGAAGAGATTATATCAGAATTGGCAGTGTCCTGTCATGTTAAACCTCCACTAGAGTATATTTCCCTAATAGCTTGGTGACCAGTTAACACAGAAACATGTCAAAGCAGATGATGAACTCCTAGGGAAGGCATGTCAAACCCATGATGCAAGACAGCTGTTTAAACCATAAAGTTATTCTTTGTTCTCCAGCTCATCCAACTCACAGGTCTTCCACTCTTGAGATGATGTATATGGCGGGAGGGGGGGGCAGAAAGAGAGACAGGATTTATTTAGGGCAACCACATACTCACTTGGACAAATACTTCCAACTGAGCTATGACATTTCTGCTTTTCCAGCTACACAAAATCATCATAGCACAACTCTAGCCTCAGATACTCTTTTCCACAAGTAGGATAAAGTTGGCTGACCCTTACAAATCAAAGCTAACCTGCAGCTGTGTCATAGATTACTTGGCTTTAGGAATAGCTGGGTGAAAAGCGTAGCACAGATATTACAGCAGGTCAGATTTCCAAATAAGTGGATTTTGAACTGCTCAACTGCTGAAATTTTATACAGCAAATTTCTCACCTCCAATTCAGGAGCAATAATTGTGTTTGAAACAATTTCTTCCCATTTGTTTCTCTTCTGTTTGGTGGAGAGCACATCATCAAACTGAACTGGCCCTGCAACAGGAATATTTAGTCTCTTACATTTGCAATATTTCAGTTAAAAGAAAGCACAGATTTCTAAGCTTCCAGATGTGACACCCTTGCAAGTTAGCATTATCAGCCAAGAGCAATTACAGAGGTCCCAGAAGCTAAACAAGTATTCTTAGTCTAGCTGGAGAGTGTCATCCAAAACAGCACACAGCGACTGCAGGTTTTCAGAAGCTTCAGTCCAGTCATTCATTTGAATGATGTGGACTTTTATACAAGTCATTCATAATCCCAGAAAGGTTAAACAAGTCGTCCAAGGTCAGACCATGATCAATGACAGACCAAAGAAGAGAGCACGGAATACTGATTTGTGCTGTCACACTAAAAATATGGCAACTACATAAATATCTCTCTATGACACAATGACTTATGTCAACTTGAACTCCAGATTCTACCATGAACCATACTCTGCCATCCCTCTTCTACCAAATTGCTTGTTTGTAGCATTTTAGAGGGTGGTATAGTATATAGATTTTACACAGTATGAGCTATTGTGCTTTGAGTAGTACTTCTGCTTGTGAGCTGAAAGCTCTGTCAACATGTCATGAGGTTATTTATTCAATAATTCCTTTTCAGAATTATGCACAAAATCTTGCAAACCCCACATACTTGACCAGAAGAGAAGGAAACAGCCAAAAATTCTTCCCTCCCTACAGCAAGAAAAAAGACTCAAATTTCTGGATCTTCCTCATCAGCTCAGCTACTGCCTGTTGGAAATGGTCTATTAGCAAAGAAGCTAAGTAACTGCTGCCCTTATCTTGCAATCTACCGGTACCGCTTGCAGAGGTGATATGGCAGGTTGTTTTCCTTACACTGGCCTGGGTGCTGATGGGGGTCCCTGAGGAGGCCGCCAAGGACAAGATGAAGGATGCAGATAATCTCATCCACACTCTTCCCCAAAATTTTTGTCAGCTGTGCCAAGTCCTCCCGAATATGCTGCTGCAGGAAACTCACACAGTTGTGCACCGGTGGCTTGATAATGTTTTGCAATGACTAAAGAGAAACAAAAGGCAAGAATGAGCATAGCCAATAACGTCCAGTTCAAGCACAAGGCATGCAGACTACAGTCTTACCAGAAAGTCAACTCCATCTTATAGGATTCCCATCACTTGAACAAATAAAGGCAGGTATCAGAATCATACAATCATTAAGGCTGGAAAAGACCTCTAGGATCATCAAGTCTAACCATCAACCCAGCACCCCCAGGCCTCCTAAACCATGCCCTGAAGTGCCACGTCTACATGTTTTTTGAACACCCCCAGGGACGGTGACTCCCCCACCTCTCTGGGCAGCCTGTGCCAGGGCCTGACCACTCTTGCAGTAAAGACATTTCTCCTAATACCCAATCGAAACCTCCCCTGGCACAGCTTGAGGCCGTTTCCTCTCATCCTATCTCTTGTTACTTGGGAGAAGAGATCAGCCCCCCCCTCACTCCAGCCCCTCTCAGGCAGCTGCAGAGAGCGAGAAGGGCTCCCCTCAGCCTCCTCTTCTCCAGGCTAAAGCCCCCCAGCCCCCTCAGCCGCCCCCCAGCACACTTGTGCTCCAGACCCTGCCCCAGCCCTGCTGCCCTTCTCTGGACACGCTCCAGCCCCTCAAGGCCCTTCTTGTCCCGAGGGGCCCAAACCTGAGCCCAGCATTCGAGGTGGGGCCTCCCCAGGGCCGAGCACAGGGGCCCCATCCCTGCCCGGCTCCTGCTGGCCACAGCAGTGCTGACACAAGCCCGGGGGCTGGTGGCCTCCTTGGCCACCTGGGCACTGCTGGCTCATGCCCAGCCGGCTGTCAGCCAGCACCCCCAGGGCCTTCTCCACCAGGCAGGAATACGCATGCATGCAAATGCATGAAGGAACCAAAATCACTCCGAGGCAAGGAGGGAAGCAAATTGGGTCTTGCATCTTGAAAGGCTACCCTAGTTACTTGGCAATATGCTGAAAAGGACCAGCATCATACAAAGGTTTCACTACATTTCATGTGGCCACTTGGAACTGTTATTGGAAGATACCTGAGGATTTTTTGTGGCTCCCAGCAGCATTGCCAAATGTGTGAGCAGGCGTATCAAAACAAAGACAACTGGGGACATTGACCGATCAGACACTCCATTTGCTTTTCTGTTTTGTGCCTCTCCAAGTACGTGGCCAGTTTGAGTTCTGTCTTCATTACTCCTGTTGGAAAGTGTATATATAGTATTTTTTTTGCCTTGACAAAAAAAACACTCAAGAAATGTCTTTGATACCAAGTAATGTCTTTTTGACCCGTAAGTTCTTTGAATGCCATAAAAGCTGCCAGTTAAAAGTGCTACAGGGGAACGAGGGCTTCCAGTAAGTTTTGTACACAAATAAAGCAATTTGATTTTGCTGACTGATTACTCTTCCTTGGATGTCTCTTCCTAATACATTTTCTAGGAAAGAGGCAACATCTAGCCCTGTAGGGCAAGATTAGCCAACTCCGTGCTGGATAGATGAGAAACCAGTGCTGTTAGAATCAGTAACTTTAACATTCTTACACAAGGGCTCTAAGTGCTAACCCAGAGATTCAAGGAGGAGGGAGCACAAGTTAATAGTTACTGGAGCTCTGGTAGAAGTTCTTCAGTCATGCTGATCCATTTAAGAAAATGTTGCCTATTACTATATGTTGGTGCAGAACCACATAACCTGTATTAGCCTGGATGAGCAGGAGATAAAAACCCTAAACTAGCAGCTTGACAAGATCTTACATTAAGGCAGTTTCTGCAAAGTCAGAGTTATACCAGCACTCCTAACAGCTGAGCCTCTTCCCCTCAGAGGCCCATGTCTGAGCGAACAGGGAATCCCACATGCCACCTTTCGGGCAGCAGCATGAAGTGGTTGGTACCTTTTGCCCTGAAAGCATGACAGGCAAGTACTAGATCATTTAGCGCTGAAAGAATTAATGAAGCAAAGCATACCGGAATTCCTGAAAGCCAACCACTGGTTTGTGCTGTTGCCCTCCAACTTTGGCACCACAGTCGAGACAGCGGCCAATTTCCATGGGGCGGCCACACTAGCAAAAAGCAAAATAAGAACACTGAGTTCCAGAGTAAGAGCCTCTCTAGCAGGGAAAGAGAATGAAACAAAAAATGCGAGCTGTAGCTGGTTAATTTGAAAAATGCTACTGGGCAAAGGACCCCTACCTCTCTTGTTTCCTAGATTTATGGTATAAGCTGTGTTAGAGCTATTCTGAATTTTACATTACAATGGCAAAATGATTAATAATATAGAGTTTAGAAAATTAACTGCTGTGCAATAGAACATTAAAACCAGTAAATAAAATAGTTTATTGTTGAAAACACCACCTGCTTAAAAACCCACCAGTCTCAAATTCTTACCTCTCCTACAGTGCAGGGGTGGCCATTTGGACATTCTATCAAGAAAGAGAAACAAACAGGGCAGTATTATGAGACAGACATTTATGAAGCCCCTATCATTTCCCTTCACAGGGACCATAATCTTGGAGCAAGAAGTATGCTTCAAGATCTAATCAAAAGCACTGACAGTCCCAAAGCTCAAAGGAGTGACAGACCCACAAAGGAACCAGAGGAAGTTTTCAGTGCTTGAGAGAAGCTTGAAATTCCTTGAGAAATACGGAACAGAAATCTGAGTTCCAAATGGGCTGGTAAGCATGAATGCTCCCACCCCTGGACTCCTAGTCTGTAGTAAGATCCTACTGCAGAAAGCAGAGAACTGGAAGCTGGCCAGGAAGGTGGCAAAGTGCTGCTCCTCTGTCACACCACTGTAACATTGCCAGAAGTAACAGGGCAGGTCGCCTGCACTCTCAAACTTTGTAAACAGCTATAAGCTTGAGACTGAACAGAAGCTCGAGGCACTTTGTTGCATTACCCACATAAACTGTTGCTACAAATCTTAATTTACAAAGGATAACTTATGCTGAGAACCTCAGTTTGTCTGTCCTCACATTTGTAACAGTTTCATTCAAAAACCAAGGATTATCCTTCAGTTTCTTTCACAGCCAGTCAGGAGCACTTACTGTACCAGCGCAGAGCAGCCACTCCTTCCCAGCCCCTCGCCTGAACCATTATATCTTCTGGCATTGTAGGCAGAAAAGAGTGCTAAGGAGGAAAAATAAAAGAAGGTGACAAATGAATAAATAAATCAGTTCTTTCCTGTAGCAGTTGCTCACTGGTTCCTTATTCATGATGGGGAACAAGAGACAACTGAAAGCAGAGGTCATGAAGATGATGCACATGCACATTTTCAAATTCTACCTTTGAAAATCCAGTCTTAAGAACTGTCAGTATTGTTAAGGCTTGCATGTGCACTCTCTTGACATTCTGAACTGAATTCCTCTTGGGGTGGCCTGACGTACCCTGGTGTGTACCAGCACGTTTCCTTACACCTTGGATAGCCAGAAGAAGTAGAGCAGAAGATCCCTCCACCCTGACTCAGCCTAGGGCTCCAGGAGCCTTTATCCTCTAGAGCACACAGGTCTCCACAGCATGACCTGCCAACTACTTTCAG
The DNA here is from genome assembly GCF_963921805.1 of Phalacrocorax carbo. Taxonomy (NCBI): domain Eukaryota; kingdom Metazoa; phylum Chordata; class Aves; order Suliformes; family Phalacrocoracidae; genus Phalacrocorax; species Phalacrocorax carbo. The sequence continues at coordinate 8,963,976 of NC_087528.1, forward strand.
ACTTGCTCACTCAAATATCAGCAATGGTATTCATCTGATACTGCTCAGGATGCAGAGGTACCTTGAAAAGGCACCAGATCAGAACTTGTTGTTGTGCTAATTAATCCCAACAACACTGAAATACTCATACCCTGGTAATTCACAGCTAAAACAGTAAGTTGGTGCTTTTGATGTTAAGAAAGGTTAGGTTACAGAGGATCCAGCAGCTACATGAAAGAACTAGCACTATGTTGAACTGCCATATGAGATAAATCTCTTTACCTCCATGGTGTGCGGATGGAATGCCAGATTCCTCAGGGGCTGCAGGACAGGGTTCTGCCCGCACAGCAAGACAGCTGCGGTATGAACAGCCATTTCAATTAGTGCTCCATTGTGGTTGAAGCTTTGAGGATCCACTGTCAGAGATGGCAGTGCATTTGTCGCAAGAAAAGCTGCAAATTGCTGCAGGTCTGGAGAATTCAGGACTTGGGAGTTCTCTATGAACTTAGTCATAGCATCTGTTTGCTGAAAGCACATATTGAAAAGAAACAAAATCAGCATGACATTGCCCACAAACCGAAGAGGACTGTCAGCTGCTTCCCATGCTGTGTTGCCCCTGCTTTGAAAACATTTTCAGTCTGCTCTGATCAGGACATAACTGTCTTTGGGACAGAACAACAAAAGGCTCTTCCACCAACAATTTAAATCTCATTCATTCTTATCAATGAAACATGTATTTCACAAGCTTACCTGCTGTTTGGGATGAAGAGTTGAGTCACTAACTCCATACAGTGCAGTGACCTCTCTGAAAATAGCCAGGAGCAGATGGACAGATTGTACAGCCTGGGAGCTGCTAGATGCCTACGAAAGAAGAATTGATGATAGAGCAGAGAAGAGGCTATAGCTGTCACAGCTGAAGTTTGACAAGGTTTCAGCTGGTTACTGGAGATGCAGGCTTCAGCAGTGTGTGGTAAAGCTCTCCCCGCACATGAAGGGGGATAGTGCAGAAATGGCTCTTCAAGCCATAAATAAGAAACCTGGCAGCACTCAAGCTGGTTGAGGGTTTTACATCAGAAAACTCTCAAGTATTTTATTCTTCAAACATCCAGTCAGAACTGCAATCTTGCTAGGCAGCAACCTGTACATGCCTTCCTTCAAATCAAATCGACATGCAAGTGGAAAAAAAAAAAAACCACAACCAGTGTATAATAAAGAGATGGCCCAGAGACATTCAAAGGTGCATCGTTTGCAGACGTCCTCCTCAAGATTTTCATACACAAAATATATATTGGGAAAAGGTTAAAATCGCACAGAAGTCACCTGCTTGATTTTTGCATGGCAAAACACAAAGCTAGGCAGATATGGGCAGGCAGGGAGGGGGCACAAAGCTTCTTTAATCATCTGCCCACTTTCCAGTCAGTTGGCTACAAGGTGCCCATATTGCTTACTGTAAATCAAACTGCTGTGATAGATTACAAGGGGAGAAAAGCGAGGTGAGCCAACCAACAGAAATAACCTCAGAATTACATATGCTAGAACACAGGTGAGAAAGTAAAGCAACCATGTGTGTCTGCCAGCATAAGCCACAGTAACTTTCAAGCAAAGGCAACCCAGGCATCTCCAGTGGAAGAAACACTGCGAACAGGAACACATAAAGCTTAAACACTGGCCATCCAGAACCCACAATAGGACAATGGTGAGGAGAACATGCCCTACCTTCTCTGCCTCTAGAAGATCCTCAGTCTTACACTCAATCATGGCTTTCCCCACAGCATCGCGCAGGACTCTGTAATTCTCGCCACACGCCAGATAACGATCTATGTGATTAGACTGGTTGGTTACCTACAAAGGGAAAAGCCCATGGTGAGTACTGTGGACATTCATCAGCCATTGGACAAGGCAGAATCTCCTCCTTCTCCCAAGAACTGTAGCATTTCAGCCCTCGTAAAGAGACAGCAGGCAGGCACGGCAACCTAAATAGCTTTTCACTCCCATAACAGACTCCATCCAACAGAGACAGAGGATAAGTCATCTTCACAACCACTCCCACTGTGGTGAGTCCCCCAGAGCCACGCAACAATATAATCACCCAAAGCAACACAAACTGAAAACTAAGAGGAGACCAGAGGCACCTCCAAGGAGCCACCTCTTCTTTACCTGTTGCAGAATTTCCACAGGGAACACCCAGTTAAACTGTGTGTCTGTGACAAGCTTCTGAGCAAATTCCATCCCATATTGACTAGCAATTTTCCGGATTAGGTAAACACGATGCCAGTTATTCTTGGTGAGGCTACAGAACACCCTCACGTTTGCCAGGTAACGCTGCTTCTCCTCTGCCTGGTCTTGCTCTAGAGGAGGGGAAAAAAAAAAGGCAAAACTACATCCTACCTTGTAAAGTGTTTCTGTCAGCACTAGCTGTAGCATCAAGCTCCTTTTACTAGCACTGACTAATTACAGAGGAGCACTTGAGAGCTCTCTTTCTAGAGTGTTTCCTCAGCTGGATTTCAGACAGTGATTCATTTCTTCAACACAGGATGACATACTCTACTTCCATTTCCTTCTCTCAGGGACAAGTTTTCCCATTTACTGGTAGTTTATTCTCAGAGCTCTTCCAACCTTGCTCAATAATGGCTTTCCATTGTCTCAACTGTCAAGGTGACGGTGCTCCCTAAGAACGATCTCCCGGGATGCATTTCGTTAGCCTGACATCCTCAGTGCAAGGGCTGGACACTTGGAATTAGTTATGTTACCGCACTTGGATGCTTCATGGACTGTGTAAGTACCTGAGATTCTCCACACACTGTTCTCCTTTATTGGGTCTGCAAATCAGCTCAAAACACTTCTTTTACTTATTTTTTAGAAGTACCTCTTCATCCTTTTTAGCTGTGCAGAGCTCTCATTCATGTAAAAAAATAAGCCTTACAGCAGTCGTGTATCTGAAGTATCATTTATGCTTTATTCGTTTATTCATTAAAGTTCAGTTTAGTTGGTCCTAAATAAAATGTCATTGTTAGCATCTGGAGGATAAAGTAAATCTCCTTCCAAAGGCGTAACTGCTACGTAACTACAACCTAGGGGGCACTGGCACAGCCTTTCTACTCATTATAGAGCACTTCTAATACATGATGAAGAGGACAAATAATGACTGACACTCCTAATGAAAGACAAAAGAAAAAAGCTGATGCACTTCACCTTGGCTATGCATCCAAAGAAGTTCTAGCACAGCACAGGTGCACTGACTGTGTCCAGCCCATCTCCTGTGGTAGTCACCACTGGATGCAGCTCTGTATACAGCATTTCCATTTGATAGCAGAATAATTAGACTTACTTGTGCACTCATGCAAGTCATAGAGGAACTCTGCAGCCTTACTCAGGTACAAGCGAACCTTGGCTACTGCCTGCAGATATTCAACAGATGATTCCTGAGGAGTTTCTTGATCGTTCTTTGGGAGATAGTTCTCTGGAAAGCCTCTCTCTCCAGTCAGAGAGTTTACATGCTCATATCCAAGGCTGCCCTCAGACTTTTCACACATAGAATCCTAAAGATGGCCAGAATATTGCATGAGTGGCAGAACCTCTTGATTCAGACATCCTGTGCATTGGTACTTTATACCTCCAATGCGTCCACACTGTAGTAAGCACATAAAACTTTCATATCCCTCACAGCACCCTTCACCCCAATGCCATTAGCTCCTCCCCATGACCTCTCTGGTGCTTATCCTAAACCTCTGCCGCATCGCCAAACACCACCTTCAGCAATAAGCCCAAGCTCTTCCCAATATTTTCTAGCATATAGCTGAGCAAGATTGTTATGAGCATGCTGACTGGTCACAAAGATGCTGAAACACACATCACATGCTCCAAGATGCCAAGCTCTACCTGTCTTTCCCTTAGTAAAAATACAAATTTTTATTTCATCTAAGTCACCATTTTAATAAAAACTTTAAGAAATAAAACCTCTACCCTGCTGACAAGTTTGTTTAAAGTTATCCAAAGCATTAAAAGTTATGCTAGGGTAGGAAAGGGAACAATCCGAACAGCATAATAATCTAAAGCTCTGCAAACAAAAAAGTGTCTGTGAAAACAAGAACGCAGTCCCACAGAGGAACACTGCAACTAGAAATCCCCCTGCATGCTGCACTTCTATGTTGGAGTCTGAGTTTTATCAGGCCTCACTTGACACTTAGACACCTGTCTAAGAGAAAGAACTTATGTAACGCTGCAAACACACACAAGCCTTCCTTCGGAAAGCAAGGCTAGTTACTGGAAAGCAGGTTCCGACCAGGTGATTTGATATAATCTTCCCTTTGGGCTGTCTCGTTAGGCAGCTAGTTGTGTGCACAAGAAAGTGGCCTAAAATTGCAGAAGAATTTCTATTCTTGCATTATTTACTCCTGCAACAGTTTTATTACCCAGCTCTTACCTACCCAGCACTCTTACCTCCAGGCAGTTGACAAAAAGCAAGTAGAGTTCTTTTTTATCATTTTTCTCTAGGATCTTGCTGTGCTCTACCTGGGACAGGTAGTGTTGCACGTCATTTTTCACTTCATTGAAGCTACAGGAGAGAAAAACACGCCCTTACCACAACTGCAATACTGACAACTACTAATGTTCTAAATCATGATCTAACTACTAGTCATGTCCATGTGACAGGTGGGGGTCACTCTGGATCCATCTGGAGGAGGGAAAAACAATTGTGCCATCTTTTGCCAGGTGTCATCTAGCTTTACACTCTGAGCTAGGCTTTGATCATTAACAATGCCAAATTCGCATTTCTAGGGTGTAAGTCATCTGATCTAATTTAGGCATCTGATTTAGGAGATGATCACACTTTAGAAATGGCTTTCTGTGCACTGACTGCGGAAAGAGACAGGAGGGGCTAGCATGAATGCAGAGGTCTGTGTAAGCATACCAAAAATCATTCCTGATTAAGTATCTGTGGATGGGGAGTATTGCTTTGCTGATCTAGAGCATATCAATTAATCGGCTATCTTTAGGCTACCCAAGCCACCCACATTCAGCACTGGTTTCGGTTAAGAATAGCTAGGTAAACCTTGGCACCGACTAGCGAGATACTTCAACACAAGCTACATGCAAGCCAGCCAAGTTGCATGACTAATACAAAGGCACAGGATGAATTTCACCTGTAATGACTCAAACTCAATGAACAGCATGGAAGTGAGGAGAACAAACAGATTGGTTTGATGAGGTCAGGAAAAACAAAGCTGAACGACACCCTAGTGTAACATCCCTCAGTTGTCTGACTGTGCCTACCTGTACTTCAGGAGGAGCTTCAGCATTACTGAGCGGATGATGGGAGTTTCGTCCACTTCATCATTAAATGGTGACAGAAATTTTGTGTAGATAGCAGGTTGATCTGTGGAGATAAGAAACAGACAAGTTTGGCAGGTGAAAGTGGCAAGAGAATCAGCTCCATGAGGCTGAGCATCAGGATGAAGGATGCTCACCTGAACCTTTCAGGTGGCTTCTGTGAACAAACAGCAGATTAAGGAGCTCCTGGATCACCTCTGCCTCAGGGGGTTCATTGTCCTTGAAGCACATGGTAGTGACCACATCTATGAAGAAATTATTGCATCTCTGCCGGAACAGGGCATTTCTTGCTATGGCATCTCTGGGGAAGGGTAAAAAGCAGTGGCACAATGTCCAAATACAGAACCACTTAAATAATGGATGAAGCAAAGCAGAAACAGGCAAAAGTCACCAACGTGAGATACTTTTCCAGCTTTCCAAAAGGCCGGATTTGTGCAACACTTCAGTAGTATTGTCTGCAAAGGCTGTATCACATTGACAACTAAGATCATAAATGGCAATGTCATGCCAGATACCTTTACTGAGAGTTTTTTTCTAAGCTGTCACAAAGCAGCCCAAGGTGACAGGCAGTTCCCTGGTCCAATGCAGCCACTGACAGTGTTTTAGCTTTACAGGGTTTTGTAATTACAGTTTTCTTACAGGGGCCATGGCAACTTCCTCCCTTCCTTTGAAACAATAAACAGGAAACGGACAGGACCCGTTCCAGTTCCAGAAAGAGCAGAGCAGAATTCCCTCCACCCATTCTGCCTGTGTTGACAACTTCAGAGGTGTGAATCAGAATTTCCTCACACAACTGGCCCCACTGCCACACTTCCACCTTGGACAGGGGGGAGTACCTGAGCTCCACGCAGACATTTAAATTAACATCCTCTATGGCAACTCTGCAGTATGGACAATGCATCTGTGTTGGTACTAGCCACGTTCTGATGCACTTCTGACAGAATGCGTGGGTGCAAGGCAGGCAGACTGGATCCTTCAGCTCTCTTAGGCAGATCGGACATGGCTTCAGACCATCTCTGTAATTCAGAAACAGGAATGAATACAACTGCTTCGATTTTGTCCTACCAAAGGCCTTTAAAAAGATGTTCAGCTGCAACTAGCCCAAGAAGAGAGAATGTAACACAAGACCTGTTGGCTAACTGCTTAGCTTCAGAGTGCAGAACAAAATGGAAGTTACTGCTCTTTGTTTGGCTTTCGTTACATTGTTTGCAGCACTGCCTTATGCCCAGAAATGTGCTGGCAACATAGGCAATATTCCTACCGGACCCTGCGACTTGTCTCGATGTCACTACCTGTAGAGCCTGTTGCTGACTTCATCCTTACATTGGCACAGCACTTTCATCATTGCAACAAACGTTGGATGAGTCTTCATGTCTAAACCGTGCTGAAAACACTGCAGAGGAAAAGGACAAAGCTAAATGACTCAGCTCTAATACCCGAGACAAAAAATTCACATGATCAGCAGAAGCAAATAGGGAAGAGGTGAAATCACATCTTTGCTTACCTTGGCAAGAAGCGAAGTATATTTTCTCACTAAGTTCTCAAATTCTGGCATCAGAGTGTTGATGCCAAGCAACACGTGTTCTACAAACAGAGACATGGAGAAAACCTGGTTCCAGAGGACTCTGTGGGAAGGAAAGCATGATTTCAAAAAGTACAATTATGAGCTGAGAACATGAATGGAAGTGCAGTGTCAGGTCATTCTAACTATCTCACTGTTTTTCATGCTCACTGCTACAGCATTTGTGTACATCTCATACAACTTCTTGCCTTGCCCTTTTGGTTATCAGCCTTGCTTTTTGCCAAGGACAACACACATAACAGTGCCTAACACCGGGAGCTTATGGCATTGGAACCCATCCTGTAGAGAGCACTGCAGCAGAATTAAAACCGCTGCAAAGCCTTCTCACACCTCTAAATTCTGTATTATAGGAATTAACTAAAAAAAAAAAAATCCCAATTAACTGCGCTTTCTTCACTTCAGCCAAACTAAACAAGGTCTGTGAGAAACCACGGTAGCTCTCTGGGCTTGTCTTCCAAGAGACAAGACTCAGTCTTAGATGCAATTAAGTTCCCCATCTCTCACAGTCTTTATACACATGGAATGAAGTGGGGAGATGTGGCTGGTTAACAGGAACCTAATGAGAGCTTTAAATAACCCCTGAACCCATCTGGAATGCACTGGAGGGTACTGCCAGATTTAGAAGGAGAACCTATGTGAGATGAGGAAAAACAGAAAACCTGGCTCTTGATGCTTGGTATGTAATTGAGCCTAGTAGGAACCTGGAGAAGTCTGCTAAGTCTTTGAGAAAAGCAGCATCAGAACAGCGTTCAGCCTGTAATAATACTCTTACTAACAGCAAGGCAAAAGATCAAGATTGTGAGCAGATCTGTGGTACATACTCGAGTTCTTTTATCAGCTGATGGCGCCGACTCCCACTCCTCTGCAAATCCTTCTCTTTACAAATAAATTCAACAGGCATACGAAGATTCTTCACTTTCTGCAGCCCGATCTCTGGGTGGGGTGCCTGTAGTTGATTCTCCAGCTCTTCAGCACACACCATTGCAGCTAACACATCTAAAACCTAGATACACACACAGGATGTAAGTGTCACACAACAGCTGCATTTCAGAATTATTTATGAACCTTGGGCTCTCAATCTGGTTTGCTATAGCATGTGTTCTACTGAATAATGTCCTACTTGATTATCTTAAGCTCTGAAGTTCTCATGCTCATGGCTCAGATCATTAGCACATCCTATTAACCGATGCAAAAGCAGGACAAACTATTTTAAATCCTGCTAGTAACAATGACAACACAGCAGATTACTCCTAATGCTGAGGATCCCAACTGAGCTTGTGCTCCCCGCTTTACTGTTGCTGAAATCAAAAGGAGACTGAACACTAGCTAATTCACTGAAGCAAAGCTCTCTGCTAGGGTTGAGGATCACAAAATGCCTGGTAGTGACTCTACCATCTCTGAATGTGGTATTCCATCTCCCTCCTGGTTAATAAGGTAGTCAACCACGCGGGGGTATACAGCCAGGATCCTAGTGAAGTTCTGCAGGCGGCTCTTGAACTGATTGTATCCAAGGTGGACCCAAGGCAAGGATGGCACTGCCTCCTCTCTTCTGGGAGATGTTGCTTTCCATTCCTCTATGCAGGATAAGAATGCAATTCGCAGACACTGGAAGTTTAGAAAAAAGTTAGAATAAAAATTTAAAAAGAACTTCCGCAATTAATTTTGTACTGGAAATCCTGGCAAAATTCTCTGAAAGAAGAGAAACAGGACTTTGCAAAGATAGCCTTAAATGATGTGTCAATTTTAATAGGTGCTTCTATGGACATGCTTTTCAGAGTAAGCTCTCAGTAATTTCAGCAGCCAGTGTCAAATGCATCTGCTTTGTGGCCACCTTGCTCTTAGTCTGTCTCAAGTGTGGGTTTTTGGCTGAGAAGGCAAGATTGATACAGAAAAGCATGTTCATGGGCATCACGCTCTTCTCTCCATCCAAAAGGTTTCCAGCACTTGTTCCAGACACTGACCTGCAGCTCCTTTACAGAGGACACACCAATGGTCAAGACAATAAAGTCTGTGACATAGCACTGAAAGAGCATCTGCCTGTCTTCCTCAGTCAAGGTAGAGAGAAATTTTCCCAGTGCAGTTTTCTGGAAGATATCCACAAACTTCTCAGCTTGGTCTGGAAAACGAGAATGCAGAGAAAAGCTGAATATTAGGAAGAAGCTGGGTTTGACACAGCTTCTGTCCTAAAGAGACTGACAATTGATCACTGACACATACAGCATTCCCCTCATTCAGAGCACTAACAAGGGATTTGAGGCCAGGCCTTAGCCCAGGCACCAGCGTCATTTATGGAATGTCATCTTGGCATTAACTCTTTGCATTTCCACAGCATTTTGAATACAAGGGCACAGAATATACAAGACAGACCAATAGTGAGATACACGAAGAAAAGCCAGTTGCACAAAGCTCTGCTGGCTCCTATGAGCACAGAAGGATTGAAGGTGACTCCAGGGTCACAGAAGGGTAGAGGCATGGTAGCAACAAACCAAAGTTGACAGGGCAGGGAGATGGAGATGCTCTGTGTCATGAGCTCTAGCCAGGCTCTCACCTTCAGTGTTTTGGATGTATTGAGCTTTCAACCACATCTCATCCAAGTACTCCTTTATCCTCCAGCTGAAGGGCATCTCATTCCCAGAGTCAGCAGACACCATCATGTTGTTCTGCACCACAATTACCTCTGGCTGAGAGCTAGGAGACCAAAAGATCATTAATGCACCGGGCTTTTGCCTGGGAAACACATTCAGAGAACAGAGGCAGGAAGCTGCAGAAAGCAAGAAATTAGCCCTAGAAAGGGATGAGGGAAGGGGAAAGAACTGAAGGACTCATTAATAGAGCTGACCCTGCCAACTCTGTCACATTAGGACGTACTCAGTAAGTCTTCCCTGGCAAAAGGGCTGTAATGGCAGGACACGTGGGCTTCAAGGGCTGGGTAAGAAGTGTGAGCATGCCAAGAGCTAGAGAGCAAAGCCCAGGAGTACTGGGGATAAGTTAGAAAGAACAGACTTCTGGAAACATGGAAGACTGCCCTGTTGCCTTCAGCACAGCAGAAGGGAGCAAACAGGAGTGTTAATCTCCCACGAGGATTTTAAGCAGTGCTGGATTGGTCTCAGTGCTGCCAGCCAAGCCCTCCTGCTGCTCTCTCCAGCGGCTCACCTGTTCTTACCCACACTGTAAGGGACAGTCAGAAGTTTTGTATCACTGAAGATGAACATCCACAGGTTTGTCACCCACTCAGCTGCCGGCTTGACCAACAGCTCCAGATTGCCATTTCTGTCTATGACAGCAATCAGGAGAGCCAGGAATGGAGTGACCACGTTCTGGACTCGCTTCCACAAGGCGTGCCTTTGGGGGCAGAAAGAGACCAAGAAACCCAGAGGGAAGGTGAGCAACGACATCAGCAAATCAGGAGGTGGTTGTCCTGAAAAATTGCTGACATTTGCATGTGAGAATGTCCTAATCCTGCCTTTAAGGGGAAAAAAGCCCAACAAAAAACCCTACACTTCTCTCACTCATGGCTTGCCTGTAACCCCACTGTTCCACTCAAAGCACTTGTGCATTTGTGCATTCCTGTCCCAGTACAGCGCATTCAGCTGTAAGCCCCCCTCCCTCAGGAGCCAGGAGAGGACACAACTGCCTTCGGAGAGTTTCCAGCACAGACTGCAGACTGACACTGCAAATATTCAGATTACACAAAACTGCTGTCTCTGCTGCACAGTTGCCATTTGCAGACTTTTCTTGGAAGCCTGCAGGTTACAAGATATTGCTGCTGTCCTCACCTGAAGGTGCCTGCCTCCTGAAGAGCACTGAGGTTGGAAGCCTCCCGAAGCACCCAGTTTTTTGGGTGAAATGAATTTTCCTCTTGCTTCTTCAAAAGGTTGGAGAGACGAGCCTTTGTTATCTTCAGGAAAGAGGCTAGAAAACAACAGGGAACTTGCATTTTCTCTTCTATTGGCATTTGATCCAAACCTGAGTATCACACCAAGCACCGCCTTTTACAATTGTTTCAATAATTGGCCAAGGGGGGGAAAAACCCAGCCACAAGAGCTGGCACAGCCAGAGAAAAAGCCATGACCTGAACTCCAGTAAAAGCCCTACAGCCAAAGGAGTGGCAGACTGAAGCATAGACACACACACTCTTGGGAGATTGCCTGGGAGATCCACTGACCTTTGGGACCCCTGTGAATTAACCTACATGTTTTGGTAACTGCCTAGATGCCCAGGGACACTACCTGCTGCAGCCAGGGAGCACATACCTTTAAAGTCATCCTCTTTGGACAGAAGGCCAAGAAGAATCTTAATTCGCTTTCTGCTTCGACTAAAATCTTCATTTTGGTCCCGTAGCATCCCCACAGCACTTTGTACACAGGTCCTCAGGAGAACAGTGGTATTCAGGATTTCACCCTTCCCAGGAACACCATGAAAATAAGTTCATTACTCTTCAGGTTTAGACCCTTGCCCCCAACACATTGCTCTCAAAATGATTATAGTGCTCTCTAGAAAGGGCCTGTCCTGCAGCATCCCAGCTCCTAGTTTTCCTCTCATTTCAGGCTGCAAATCTACATTGTTCTTTTGCTATCAAGTACGTGATGCAACTTCTGTGGCCCTTTCAAATTGGCATGCAACACAGCATTTGTATTAAGACTCCCACAGGGGGAGAAAATACTCCCTCCCTGGGAGATGCTTAGGTACTAGAGAGGCAACAGCCACATGCAGCCACCCTTGTACTCAGCATCCTCCAGCTTATGCTGTCAGGAGAACATGAGCCAGTCTTAACAGCTGCAGCACAAAGTCCACAGCCAACTCCAGCACAGTTTCAAATGCACACCTCAGAAAGCACAAACAGCTGGAGTAGCAGGCTCAGAATCGCAGTTCTCAGCTTCAGGGTGTAGAAAGACAACAGATGCTTTTAAAACAGATTTTTAAAAGTTAAGAGTGTGAAATGACTACGGAATTAGAGGGTCCTTAGTATGGTTTACTTCTTTAATGCCGCTGATTTTGATGGGGCTGCAGGGGAAGGAATTTGTCTGATCATTAACATTCATGACGTAAATAGCATTCCTGATGGATTCCAAGTGAATGGGCATGCAAAAGGTGTGTTGCACCTATGGATAACAAAAAGCAGAGAGCCATATTGACAGCTGAGAAGCAAATAAATGTATTCTGAACTGACCTCATGGTGCTCTGCTTCTGGCACTGGTGTTTCACCCTCCACCTCATTTTCCTCCTGTTCTTCTCCATTCGCAGGCAGAGCTACAACTAAGGTGTAGAATTTTTATTAGAAAGAAGCAGAACACTTCTGCATCAGTCACATAAGAGCTTATTTAGCAACTGCATCCCAGAGCAGCTGAACATCTGTCAGAGATCCATTATGACCGGCATGAGTAACTGAGATTCACCTCTCTAAACACAGTTACAGCACTAGGGCTGTCAAGCTTCATGCAGCAAGAACTGGAAGAAATACAACACTCAGAGCTAATGCACTAAGCTTTAACAGAATCCTGTAGGGCAGTACGGTGAAAAAAAAGTGTAAGAAAAAAAATGAGGGGAAAGAAGTCTTTTCTAACCTTCCTACAGGTGTAGGTGAACAGATCTATATTCATGCAAATGAGACATTCTCTGGGGTGTCTCCTTGTCAGTGGTCTCTGCCATGGAGCATCTGCTGCCTCCCATGCTGAGACAGAGCACTCAGGGTGTTGGGCAGTGCAAATACCACATTTTTGTCCAAAGAAAAAGGGAAAACTACCAAATTAACTTACTTGAGGACCCAAAGTTGCAGTAATGAACTAAATACAAATGCAAGTTGGTAGCCATGTAGTGACCCCCACAAAACACAGATACTGAGCAGGGAAAATCATTAGATGTCATATCAGGCATAAGTAATGCTAGCACCAAGTCTGGGACCGCATCTCCCCTTTGCCCACTGGCGCATCAACACCGCTGGCTGGCATAGCCAGCATGCAGCTCACCTTTGGTTTTACCTGGATCCTCACAGAACATCTGGCTGATGGTGAGGTTCTGCAGGACAGTCATATCAGAAGTCATGTCCTTGGATCTGCGGAGATCATCTATATGCACTGACTGCCACAGTCCTAAAGACAGAGGACAAAAAAAAAAATCGTTACATGCCTGCAGCGTGGTCTTCTAAAAGAGCTTGCCAAGAATTATCTCCCAGTACCTGTGGGCTAGCAGTTCACATTCCGCGTTCACTTACTCTCACTTCTTGATGTAAAGGGAAAGTAGCAATTCACTTTGGACGTGCTAATGCATACTGCCCTGAATAAAGGGGCGTGCACACTGCCGGGGCTTTCAGGCTCTTAGAACCCACCACACACAGCAGGAACCTTGCTACTGAAAGCAGAACACGTAAGCACACACTCAGGAGCCTCCTGAAGGGCAATATGCCAATGCAGTTAGCATCGTGTTTGTCTGCTGCTCTCCAGCTGACTAGGAAAAGGACTCATCTGTCAGTGGGCAAGGCAAGGTGCTCTCACAATGGAGACTGGGACTCCAAGGTACTGGACCCCCCAGGGGCAGTGTGTGGGTAAGAGAAGCAGCTCTGACAACCCACAGGACACTCTGATCCAGATTTTAAGTATAAAAAAAGGAAGGTGAATAAGAGAAATGGTATGTTTCCCTGAAGCCAGCTGAAGAGTGAGGAGTGACAGATTGCCAGACCTACCTCCATGGAATCCCACGTAGGACATCCCGCCTTCCACCCGGGAAAGCTTCATAATAAAGTAAACAAAGACAGAGACCTCTCCCAGGTCCATCTTGTTGATTTCATTAACAACAGTGTATCTACAACAAAGAAGAAATGCTGTTGACAGATCAAAGACAGACAAAAGTTCATGGCCGCAAGTCTTTCCTCTAAGAGGGCACATTTCTTCCCCCATACAGACATAAGTGACTCGCTCACCCCTTCCTCCCAGCTGGCTGTGCCAAGCCTGCCACCTCTAGCTGTGCCTCGAATGATAACACTGGTCCTCAGCTCTTCAGGACTTCCAAAGCCAAAGGCAAGAATTCACACTTTGAAGGAGATTATCTGGTAATTTGACTCAGCTTGCTTTATTTTGACTTGGGTTAGGAATTATTATTTGAAATACAATTAGTGCTTCTAGATTTATTCCATTACAGAATACACAAAAGATTACGTATTCCTGATTCTGAAAACCCAAAACAGCACTAATAATCAAATGGGGGTGAGGAGTCACCAAGCAGAACAGCTAGCTGGGAACCACTTCACACTTAACTTACTTGGCTGAGGCGATGAGCTGGGCATTTTGAGAGCCATCTTCAAAGTCTGTCTGAATAATAAGGATTTTATTTCCTGATGTGGCATCAAGGAAATCTCTGAAGAGTGAAAGGGGATTTAAAAGAAGTCACTAAGTGTAAAAACAAAACATTAAAGACTGTAGAAGTAGTCACTCCACATTAGCTTTGGCTGCTGCAGACAGGAGGAGACATTAAAACACCCATCCTTATAGGGGTGGTATAACTTCAAAAACCCCTCTCAGTATGACGGAGCTAATACAGTTTGTGCTGAGCCAGTTGCTGTTCAGCACAGCATGGCCTCTTGCCTCCCTTTTCCATATGTGTTACTCGAAATGTTCTGCCCACTCATCTTCCACCCAGATGGCAGCCTGTTCAGAGCAGGATAATGCAAAAACAGACTCACCGGATGCCCTTCAGGAAGGAGTACTCTGTATCAAACTGCTGCAGGAACAGGATTTGAGGCTTTTCCGCTTTACCCTGCACTTCTCTCTCCAGGCAAGCAACATCAGCACTGGTGAGAAGCCTCGAGAAGGTGGTGACCTGGGAGTACAACATATAGGTTTGTTCTTTGCTCAGGAATGCAGTAGGAAGGCAGTAGGGACTTGCTCATTTATGCTCCCAGATGCTGATACATTGCTGCAGAGCTGGGCTGTACCCCAAAAAAACATTTATTCACCCTGCACTGGCAAAGGGTCAGCATAGTCTGTTACACCAACCCAGGGCCACTGCTGGGTAGCTGGACACAATGACTTGGTACTGCCAGAGACGGGGCAGCGTGGCAGCTGAGACGGGGCAACCAAGGCTTTGAGAAACTTCTCATGAACCCCTGTAGCATGCCTTCCCTGCTAGGCTGCCTTCCTTGCAGTGCTCTCAGGGAGCAGCAAGTCCAGCCCAAAGAGGAAGCATGTCGTTTCCGTGTGAGGCAGGAGAGGGAGAAATTCTCCAGCCAATCTCAGCTGAAATTCTTTAGTTTTGATACTAGGCAACAGTAAGCCAGAGCTATCCCACTGAAGGCCCACGAGACCTCTGGCTGTTTGTTGCCTAGCTGGGTAAAAGTCTTTTGTATCTTTAAGACTAGAGGCAGACAAAGAAACAAGGGTTCAAAGCCTCCTGGTGACTTTTTCTACAGCCAGTATCCTGTTTTGCTGGCTGTGTTCACGAAGACAGAACTACTTCCAAAGTAAAGAGATGCATCAGCTCCCCAAACTTACTTAAAACCCCTGCTTTCCAGGGAGCATCAAATACTGCTTCGCACATAGCAGAGGTATTAGATTCTTCAGGATGCAACACCACGCCTGCTGAAACACCCACCTCCGCACACCTGGGCACTAAGCAGCACGGCTGTTCAGGTGTGCTCGGGTGTAGCCATTACGCAGCCCTAGCCGTACAAACCAAACACCTCAGTGCAGGTTGGGAGGGTTTTGAGAGCACACTGTAAGATACTCACCTCTGTAAAGACCATTTGGTACCCGGACCGAGTGTGGACATGAGCTCGGAGGAAGTCTGCAAAAGACATGTGTTGCTGCTGCCTGAAGTATGTTTTGGCCAGAGAATCTGCCATAAACAAACCCATCGCGTTGCAGAGGCGGATCACAGAGTCTGGGGTGGCACAGTTCAGCAGCGCCAGCTGGGCTTCTTTCTTCACACGGGTCATGAGTTTGTTAGGAGGACACACTGGTTTCAGCCTTTCCGTTGTCTGAAGAACCACTGAGGCACAGGTATTGGAGTGGTAACCCACAAACACATCAGAAGGGCTATATTTCTGGTTGTTTATGAAGTGCCCTTCTGTATTGGCTGCAGTGAACTCATGCACCCACTTCTTCAGCTCTTTCACAGTTTCCATTTGCCCCTTGTCCAGGACAGTACTGATATCCAGGTAGTGCTTTTCCAGCCTGTTGATCAGCGGGATGGGAAAGTGCTTATATACTACGTCTTTCTCCTCAATGACTATCAAACGGAACTTTGGGTGCACTCGGCACTTCACCCGGTGGGTGCCCAGTCCCAAATCAACATACTTCTGGCCAGCAAGGTACACGTAGTATTGATTGAGGGCATCGTAGAGGCTTTCGTAAAGGTTTTGCAAGTTGAGGAGCACAACCATTTGCCCAGTTTCCATGCAGACCTTCACACGGTTGATGTTCCTGCATATCTGGGTATACTCCTGGTCCTTAGGGAAACTGGAGCCAAAGATAATTTCTGGCTGTTGCCGGGCAGTAAAAAAAGCTTGCTGGAGGATCTGCAGTGCTGCATAATTCTCAGTCAACACAAGCAGGTACCTGCAATCACCATCCTGACTGCTGCTGTAAATGTTTTGTCGTATCAGCTCAAGTCTACTGATATCATGAGCATGTATGTCTCCTTTTTCTGGTAACTGGGAGGTGAATATTTTCAAGGCATTGACATCATCTTTGCCACCAAAGTTACGAAGAACAACTTCAGCTATGTCTTGAGGTGTCAGCTCACTTCTAGAGCTCTTAGCTAAGGCAAAAATCATCTTTATGAGGCTGTAGTAGTCACGCAAACCAAAGAACTCCCTGTCCTGGGCCTTGCAAATATTTTCGTATGCATCTGCAAAGTGACAAAAATACTGTTCAACCTTCTGCAAAGCCCCTCGTGCTGAGCAACAAATCCCCTTTGCACTTTCTATGAGCTCGTCTTTGCTGGGGTCTCCACGTGAGACAAAGATGCCTCGATTCATTTTAGCAGGATCCAAAGCCCAGTTGGAAATCCCGATGAAGCCCACCTTTTTGTGAGGAAGAGGGACATCATCTATGCAGCCATCTTCCAAAAGCGGATGCAAAGTCTTCAAGGGCATTTTGGGAGAGTCTTCTGCCAGCCCAATCTCATCCAAAACCACCACTGAGACATACTCCTCCAAGTTCTTCCCTTCCTGGAATCGAGCACAGTGCTTAAAAGTGCCTATGATTCCCTCTGGAGTGGAGAGAGGACTGCACTGAAAAGACACTAGATGGATCTGCTTCAGGTCCTTGAACAAATCTGAATGAGCTGCTTGGCCCTGCATAGCATCGGCCACAATGGTTTTTGCAAGGGATTTGGAGCTCCCAGGCTTCCCAACAAGAAAAAGAGGGATTTTCAACTCAATGCAGATGACCATCATAAAGACATTTTCCTTCAAGGCCAGGTTTCTTGCTATGGTATCTCGGAGGTGCACACCACTCAGGAATAAGTCCTGCATCAGGGAGATTTCTTCCAAAATCTTTTTCTGGGTATCATAAGGTTTTGGAAGGACCTGGCTGATAGCACTCCTATATGCCTCCTTCTTTTCCAAGGATGCATGATAGCAGACCCCGACTGCCAGCACTAAGGACCAGATAACATTGTTTCTCTCAACAGTGCTCTTTGGAGCTCTCTTCTCAGCAAGGTACTTCTCCAGTCCCCTCAGCAGTAGTTCACTGTGCTTGTGAAACCACTTGAAAACTTCCATGCAGCGTTCCACATCCCGCAGGCTGACAAAGCTGCATTCATCGTCCCTCTGCCTCATGTATTGCTGGGAAGCAAAAAGCACTTCCGTAATTACCTCTGCTTCAGACTGCCCCATTGGGATGTGTTCTGTAACTCTCTGCACAATCTGTTGTATATACATTTTTTCAGTTAAGTTGTTCAGCTGCCCAAAATCCCACACTAGGGGGATCATGCTGGGTGGGAGCGCATGGACCCGGTACACAAGTTGCCGCAGTGGAATTGATCCAAGCTTGTCCTTTGTCTCCTCTGCTTTGACACGGTAGCCCAGCCCAGCTAATTCCAAGCGTTGAATCATCTCTGGTGTGTGCTTACGATAAGGGTTGCAGGCTGCTATGATCCGCAAGCCAGAGCAAGAGTCCAAAGGCTTCCCTTGTACCGTGTGGTCACACAGAACTTCCTTGATGCTGCTTACAGCGTCTGTTGTGTTGGCTTCATCGAAAAAGAGGACTGTGTCCAACCCGTGCTGCTCCTTATTGGTTTTAGCAAGAGCTTCTGCTTCTTTGATCCTGGCATAAATCATCTCTGCAGTAGTACCTCCATGAACTTTTACAAGCTTCATGTTCTCTACCTCTAGAAAGCTTCTGCGTAACTTGCACAGAAACTTTATAAGTCTGGTCTTCCCACAGCCTGTTTCTCCCATGATGACAACTGGGATGTTGCATCTGAATCGCATCTCAATAGCCAACATTTTTAGCACGTTGTCTGTTGTGAGTTCATATGTCTCATCAGGGTCCATCACCCACGGGATTCCCAAAACCATGCAAAGTTTCTCTAGCTTCTCATAACGAGGCAACCCATCAAATGAAATATTGAAGGGAACTTTTTGGACTAACAAGCCATTGTACAACTGGGAAGTCATGACATTTTTCTTGATAATGTTGCCATTCAAAGGATTAATGGCATCAACACTGCCACTGCCATTACGCTGCAAGTGGAAACCAATGAATGTCATGGACTCACGATCTTCATTGAAGAACAAATATGGATGAGGCTTGGACTCCCACTTTCTCCGAATGTGGAAAGGAAGAAGATCATCTTCTGCAATGTTCTCCAGGTCAGAAGACTGCTTTCCCAAACTTTGATCAGAAATGTTCAGGGAAGGTGTTGCAAAATCCCTCGCCATTAAAATCATGAAGGTAACAACAAAGTTCTTGAAACCTTGCAAAGTGTCCTGGACAAAGACAGGGTTGCAAAAGTCAGAAGCTTCACAGTCTCTCAGTTGAACATTGAGGAACCATGTGAAGTTTCGGAGTTCTGACCAGGAGGGATCTGTGATCCCGCAGTGCAGGAGGAACTGCTGCAGGCATTCTGCCGTGTTCCCTTCCACAGAGTGCGCTTCGTAACAGAACATGTCCAGATTGCACCCCTGGTCAAATCTTTTCAGATACTGGAAAGGTCTCTGGAAAGCCTCACTGCAAAATTCCTCCTCATCCATTCCTGGGTCTGAAACATCCCCAGACTGGTTCCCAAGTGTCTCCATTTCTAGTACTTCCTTGGGAGACTTGCATGTTACTTTAGGGAACACATCAAAGAAATTATACTTCTGGCTCACTAACACCTGGAGTAAAGGAAAAGAAAATATGTCATCACAAAGCTGTAGCTCTAATCTTCTTCAGTTTATTTAGCCTGGTCTTACAGTATTCTTGCCTAAAATCACAGACCTAACTGAATAACAACAGCTAACCTATACAACCGTGACACTTCTTCCCCTGTGCATCACTTTTTCCACTTTAAAGGCGTCACAACAATTAATCCTATTTCCTCCTAAGGTCTCCTTCCTGTAACACTAGTCCTTCGTTACCTCCAGCCCTTTCTCAGTGCCGCCTCAAAGAAAAAGAAAACTAAGCCCAAGAAACTTGTTATTTATCCCTGTCACTTCTACACACTGTTCTTTTGGCTGCATTTAAATATTCTAGTACTTTCAAACATGTAAAGTAACACAAGGAAGACTAGATTTTGCATTTTTGTGTTTCTTACAAATGTTACAGTGGGGCCAGTGAGGCTTGGACTATCAAGCCTTCAGAAATTATCAACCCAAGAAAACCACAACAGGTATCATTTACTGTCTAGTTTTAGCATTACCTTGTACTACACCAGGGACACCACTTCGTAACGGAGACGCACAGTATAGCCTGATGCAAACAGGGAATTCCTATGCTATATAGCCTCTACAACTCATGTGCAGCTATATACAAACATATGTGCAGAATGAATGAGAAATTCAAAGAAATCAAGCATTGCTGTGTACATACATGTCTTGCTGCTTTACTTGGCACTGGTGATACCTCAAGGATTTCAATGATATACAAATGGCACTTCTGTCGTAGCCACAGATTTCCATTATTATCTGTCAGATACTGCAAAACCAACAGCTTGAACAGAAACTCTGGAATTCCACTTTGCACCTATCACAAGACAAGACACATGCATTTCCTTTTGATTTACTCACTATAACTTCACAGAATCATAAAACAGTTGAGGGTGGAAAGGATCTCTGGAGAGCACCTTGTCCAGCCCCCCCCAGTCAAAGGAGGCTCAGCTACAGCAGGTTGCCCAAGACCATGTCCAGTCAGGATTTTAGTATCTCCAAAGGCTGGAGACTCAACAGCTTCTCTGAGAAACCCGTTCCAGAGTTCAACCACCTTGATGGTAAAGAGTTCTTTGTGTTACTTACTTAAGCAACAATTAGAAAACACATCCTAGTGAAATAGCTTATTAAGAAACAAAAGTTTTAAAGAAACAACTTCCGCAAGGATCCACAAAGAACTTCTAGGACAAGGCACCTGTGGGAGGGATGTACTTACAGAAGAGGTGATATCAAAATGGAATATCATGGGCTTGGTCTGGTGTTTTCTCTTCAGAAAAGGCAGAAGATATTTTAGCACTTTATTTTCATCCACTTCTGGTTCAATTAGTCTGATGGTTTTCAGAAGTTTTTTGTATTCAGGCGGCTGCTCTGCTTGCAGCCTCTCATGTAGCCTCTTCACATACAGAGATTTCCCTGTTACCATAAAAAAAAGGCCAAAAGAATTGAAGCCATCAATATTGAATACATCATATTCAGGTCATAATAGAAAGGCAGAAGTCAAATGCTTAAGTACCCTGTCCTCCGAGATCTCTGAACCTTCTTGAAAGACATTCCAGAAGAACAAAGCCTAAGTCTGGTTAAAGCGGCTGCAGCCTGGACTCAAACCCATTGCTGTTGTTGGCTACTGAAGGCTGTGTTACCCACATGGCTTATTTTGCTTAGGCTACCTGAGAAAGGCTTTACTTTTTATTAGGACTTGAATCTACTCTATTATGTGGATGCTTCTGAAGTGAAAACATGGGGCAAAAAATGGTTGTTGTCAAAGATAAAAGCACCCTCAAGTTTCCTCTCTTATCCTGTAGAAACTAATTTTGCCAGTATTCGGGCAATGCCAATGATCTGGGTTTGTTGTTTGCAGTTGGCTGTAGTCTGTATCTGCTGCTTCCCAGATTAACAGGGGGAATGGAAAGACCATTCCCTGTCCACTGGCTACATCCCATCACCCCCTTTATGCTGTATGTAGTGCAGGAGCTGGCTGCGGCAGGTTCATTCCACAAACACTTCCCAGTTATGGGTGTCTGGGTAAAGCTGTCTCTTCCAACCCTTTGGAAGCTCCAAACTCACCCTCAGCAGTATGAGAAGTTTGTAACACAACAAAAAAGGTGGATTTGTATAGCCTTCCAGACTGAAGCTACGGCAGCAGCCGTTCGCAGGTAATACTCCAGAGCTGCCCTGGGTTTCTGAAGTGTGACAAAGGATGCCATTTGTTACCAAAACTATTCTGGATTTTCTCACTAATCCCTGGAAAAATAATGTAGCACACTTTCCCTTTTGATCCCAACCTTTTTCATTAGGGTGGTACTTGTAATGGCTTAACCCCAGCTGGCAACTAAGCCCCATGCAGCTGCTCGCTCACTGCCCCCGGAGGGATGGGGAGAGAATCAGAAGAGTTAAAAGTTAAAAATCTCATGGGCTGAGATAAAGACAGTTTAATAAGTTGTGCTGGTTTTGGTGGGGATAGAGTTAGTTTTCTTCACAGTAGCTAGTATGGGGCTATGTTTTGGATATGTGCTGGAAACTCTTTATAACATAGAGAGATGTTTTTGTTATTGTTGAGCAGTGCTTGCACAGAGTCAGGGCCTTTTCTGCTCCTCCTTTGCATTAAGAGGCAGCCAACAATCATTTCCTATGCAAGAAAAACAGGCAGGCTTTACAACCCTTGTCCCGTCTCACGTATATTTTCCTGCAGGCTTATTTTAACTTTAGCAGGCCAGATTCCTCTTATCCAGCATTACCTATATAGTTTATGTTAATGATGTAAGTCAATAGAAAAAGACAGGTGTGAGATTAGCAAGATGAGCCATCTGTAGAGATGCCTATCTCAAGACAAGATGAGCTGTCCTTACAGCTCTCACCTCACTCCACTGACTATAGTCTGAATCATCCTTTTTGCCTAGATGCTTATGTCTTGGGCAGAAAACCTGGCAAGGTGAGCCCCACACTGTGTTTTAACACTCGACAGACCCCGCTTTGCATGTGACATCTTACCCATGCCAGCTCTTTTGGAGGACACAATCCCAACACACATGTTGTCCTTGAACACAGAAGCAGCTGAGCTTGACGGCTGAGCAACTCTATAGTGGTGCTGAAGGTATTGCTGGATTTCAGCTAGTGACCTCTGGGGTATCATGTGCACTTTGTACTGGCTGAAGACAGAAGGGATGTAGCTGTGTTCCCTCTTGCAGTTGCACAGAATGACAAGGCGATAGGCGCTGCTGTAGTGCTGCAGGTGCTGGAATAGTTCCTCCATTCTGCAGCTGACATCGTAACTCAGCTCATCTGCATATAGCATCGTGTAAATTTTCTCCCCTCTGCTGCAGGGAATGAAGCACCTCCTGAGGAAGAGCCCCACTTGCTCAGCAGTGGTCTGAGGAGTGCACAGGAGAACTTCATCAAAAGTGGGAAGGGGCTGGTTGGGACTGTTCATGTAAATAGCCAGAGCAGATGTGAGCACCTCAGAGCGAGGGCATGTGATGAGGTTGGGCTGACCAACACACAGGAGATCCTGTGGAAAGTCTCTTGTGACAAACTCCCTCTCACAGCTGGCCAGATTCTTCAGCCGCTCACCAAGTGTATCAATATCCAGGCAGTTTGGAAGGAAGGAGTCCATGTTGTTCATGTAGCACTCCCAGATGTACTCCAGCTGTACAGTCAGGCCCTTCACCCCATCCAGCATCACTTCGAAGTCAGAAATAGCCTTCCTGGGGCTGGGAGGGACCTCACTCCCAGAGGCTCTGAGGATATCCTGCTCAGTGCAGTTGTGTTTTAGGAATGAAAGCATCATCAGGGCACCCTGGCTGGGCGTCCCCTTCCCCAGTTCTGTGCACAAATAGACCAGCTGCTCAGCAGTGTAGTAGTTCAGGTAGAAATGCTGGAATCGTTTTTCATACATGAAGCTTTTCCAGCTCTCCAGGATGCTCTCCATTGTTTTGCAGAGGCCTGGGAGCACAGCCATGATATCTCCTTGCCCTTCTAGCACTGGGGTCAGTCCCAAAGAGAAGTCTATAAGAACACATGATTCTCTTTCAGGTGAACAATACACGTAAGCAAGCCAGGAGCGGAAGAGCATGTTGCCAGCTGAATAAAGGTCAATAAAGGCCTGTGCAAGTCTTTGGACATTGGAAAAGATCTGTGTAAGGACAGAGGGAAAAAAAAAAACTAAGCTGATTTATCAAGACAAGTCTCAGTCATGAAACCACAGGAAAGACTTCCTATCAAAATAAAGGCTTTAATCCCAAGCCAGGTGTGTCAGGCCTTGTAGAGTAACAAAAGGCTCTCTGTGGCTTTTTAACAGTATCCCCAGGAAGCCAGTAAGGTAACCCCAGCTTGCTACAAAAGCACAGCAACCCTCTGGGCCAGAAGCCATCCCCAGCAGAGCCAGAGGATGAGGGTACCAGTCCACTGCCCAGTCTCCAGCTTAGTTCCACCTCAGTAGGGAACCAGAGAGGTAGGAACATCTATCTGCCTGCTACTATTCATCCCCAGTAACTCAGCTGTAAACCAGTCTTAAAAGCTGATACTTAAGGCAAAATCCAACCCCAGCCTCAACATCAGAAACCCACTCAGTTTGAAATCTGACCTCAGAGAACTTCTCCACCTCCAAGCCTTGCTCTCCCTTTGCCGACATGAGCATCAGTTTGTTCTGCAGTTCACGGAGCTCTGCCAGAGAGTATTTCAATGATGATTCATTATCCCCAGAGCTCCCTGGGAGGGTGAAGCGCAGGACATTGTCCAAAGAAACCTGCCAGAGAACAAGTCATTAGCGCTGGTGTGCACTGAGGCTCCACTCCTGAGGCAGTGCTACGCCCAGCAAGGGGAGCACCTAGGAGGCAGCAGCCCCCAAAAAGGAGCCATGCAAAGTTGGAGAAAAGCTACAGCACATTTCTGACAGTCACCAACATGACATATTATCTGCAGGAAGGGAGGGAAAACCAAGCAGCCTCACCTTTTGGCCATCACCTGGTGCTCTGAGAACATATATTCCTCTGCTGTTGATGGCAGCTGCCAGCGACAGCGATGACAGTTCCACAGACCCGTGGCTCTCCTTCACCGTTTTCAACCACTCTAAGTGTTGAGCTGAAGCACGCTGTGGGAAGAGAAAACATGGCACTGCCCTAATCGCTCTGACTTGGCAATTCTTTCCAGGATTACATCTGTGTCCTGGACAAACAGCTTGGGCTGGCATAAGAGTTTCAGGATGGGGAAGGAAGAAAGGAATGACAACTGGCCACAGCCTGATCTTTCTCCACAGCTGTTCTTTACCAACACCACGGGAGGCTGAACAGAACCCACAGTGCTTCAATGCCTCTTGCTGTAGAAACATATCCTGCTGCAAAGAACAACACAGAGTTCCCAGCCATCAGCCCTCCCTCTTCTGCACCATCACTCAAACTTGCAAAAGCAAAGCTACACCATGTCACACTTGAAAGCCTCAGCACTGCCCTGGAGAAACCTGTGCTATGCCAGTTACAGATGCTGCTGTGAATCTTTGTGCCACAAAAACATAAGACATTTTTCTTCCAATAACAAGAGCTGTTGTGATGTCCCCACACAAGTGCAATTTGCCCTGTGCAATCTTCCAGCCACTCTTGGAAGGCAGAAAACACAAGAGGATGCAGAGAGGACCTGCTCCAGCAGAACTCACCAGTTTCTTGGGAAGATTCTCATCACTGTCCAGGGCTCGCCACAGCTTCATCAAGCAGTGCATGAAGTCCTCAAACCCTGACTCTTGCCTAAGCTCATAGAGCAGGGAGAAGTAGCCATGAACAGCGTCATGGAAACATGCCACACGGTCCACATCCATGTCATTCTCCCCAGCAGAGATGGAGGCCAAGTCCACAAATACCTTCAGCTCATTTGTATCTTAAATGAGATAAAACACATGAATGAACAACAAGGGCAGCTTTAACACAATTCCACATCACCACCTTTACAGAAATTGCAGAAGGAATGCCTTTCAACAGCATCTCCTGTGCAACTTCCCTCCATCCATCCTGCCAGCAATTTTATTAGGCGATGCATCCACATTAATCCACATTAATGACATCCTTGGCCCTGGCTTTTCTCCACATTGCCCTGAACAGCAGGTTCACAGCCAGCAAAGGGTGTGTGCCTCTGTTCATGTAAGACACCTGAGCTGGCAGACACACAACTCAGATCACTGCCATCCTGTTAAATGAATGGCCTCTGCTCTCTTAAGTCTGAACTAAATAGTGGCAGCTATCAGACTGAGCCCAGCCACCCGGCAGGGTAGCGACTCCGCTGCATGGAACTATAGTGGCATGGGCATGTTTAAAGGAACTGCTTCACAGCACTTTCCACACCAAAACCTGCAAGAGATGCTTGTAACTCTATCAGTTCCAGAAGCTGTGAAGGCATAAAGATAGCAGATGGATCAGGGGCAGGGCATTCTTTCTGCCCCCACACAAACCGGCAACCCGTATAGTACTATCTGCCTAATTCCTGGGTGAGCAGCACACACCTCTCAGTGCTTCTCTGACCCAGCAGACAAACTCCTTCTGCTGGGCCAGCTCTCTCAGACAGCCACGACGGTTCACTGTGATCCCTTGCAGCAGTCTCTTGGCATCCATAAGCTCAGGGCTGATGGAGTCCAACTTTTGTGTCTTGTACGATTCAAGCTTTGCTGTCTACAAGGCAAGTAGTGCAAACAAATATTCAGTCTGGAAATGGGAAATACAACCTGTTCACCAGCAGGGAAAGGAAAGACCACTAAAAAGCCACACCAAACAGAGGTATACCATCTTTTCTCTTTTAAGAAAGGTTACACAAAAGCACTTTGAACACTTAATTTTTATCTCAAATAAGCATTTTGGGACAAGGAGTGGCTCTTGACAGACTGGGACAGACTTGCAGGAAGGTTCAGATTTACCCAAGCTTCCTAGCCAACACCCTGACGGTACAGAGCTGAAGAAGGGGATACTTACTATGTCCAACAAGTTTTCCAGGACACTGAAGTCACCAGAGAGGTTTAAGCTCTCTTTGACATCGGCAATGATCTTCGCAGCATCAAAAGTTAAATGCATTTCATGGTATTGTTGGATCTGCTGAAATCGCTGGTCAACCCAATCTCTGGCTTCTCCAGGTCTAAGCTTACATATGGTATTTAGTTCAGTTTTGATAACTTCAGGATGATTTGTGAATTCCTGAAAAATTTTATCAACTGCAGAAAGCGCGAGACTTCCAGATCTCAGATCATCATACAACCTTTCATAGCTCACAAAACAAGGGGAGATTAGGTTGCTGAAAACATTATCGAGGTCCAATACAGGAACAATGCTGTCCTCCTCCTCCTCTTCTTCCTCATCCTCCTCTCCTGAACTTTCATACTCCTCTCCTGCCTTTTGCGCTGCTTCCTCCCAGAACTGCTGGAAGATCAGGCTGTTCCTAAAAGCGTGCATTTTCTGGGCAAATTCTTTCAGCTTTGGGCTCAAGCTGTAGTAGGTCTGTAAGGGTCTCTCTCCCACATTCACAACTCTGTTTAGTCTTTTTGAGCGAAGATCTTCCAAGTGTTGAAATTCCACTTCACCTACATCCACTTTAAAACAGAGATATAGGTCAGAGAGATCAGATGTCCAGCTTACTACATCTAATCTGCCAAGTCTCAAAATGCTATTGGCCATGTGGACCGCTACAAACATCAGTTGATGCACAAGCACTCGTCTGATCCCTCAAATGCTCTAGGTTTACTTCCCCCACCCCTCCACATCCTTGCTGTGGTTTAGAATAAAACCTGCCCACAAAATCTAGCTGTTTTCAAAGAAAATTATGTTTTCTGGAGTCACTACTTTCACATTGCTCCCCCAAAACACTACCTTTCACAGAAGCCTGCACCTTCCTACACATGCTCAGAAAGGTTCCTATTGCTTTTTTCTCTCTTCTGAGAAGTGTTACTTCTTCTTGCCTCCTCTGCAGCAATTCTTTCAGTTCTTGAAGGACTCCTTTGTCTTTACTTAACAGCTTCTGGTGCTCTGAAAGAAAACTCATCTGTAGTCACAAGGCAGATACTTCCCACCCCCTGCACCCATAACTCAGGTTTGAATTTGCAGAGTCACAAACACCACAGTGAAATGCAGACAACACAAACTGGAGCTAGGAGCTCCATATAAAGGACAAAGACAACGGCAGCACTGCTAACTGCTGAAGCATCTAATTAGCATTACTAATCACTGAAGTAGGTGAAGTAGGCTATCGATCACTACAATGATGCCCTAAGCCAACAATGCCTCCTTTGAACGGTGTTTCTTACTTATCTCCCAGATACAGATTAACTGCTCCTGGTGCTGCAAAATCTCTTCCAGATGTTTCACAAGGATACACCCTTTCTTCATGTCATCGGTGACGCTCGTAAATACAGAGTCTGCTGTGGCCATTATATCCTTTGCTTCACCTGTAAGTTTTTCTAGGAGCTGTGTGTTTGTTCCTGTTCCAGAAACAAAGCATGTAAAACCTAGATCAGCCCTGCTTCACAGAACTAGGCAAAAATCAATAACTATTCAGTGTCATGATACAGAGTTCTTCCATTTCCCAATTGAATCCCTACTCAACAGCCTGTGAACTCACCACACCACCCTCCAACCCCTCATGTTTTTCTGACCAGAAATGGCCAGGATCTCAGGGCAGCAATTCAGAGTCCTTCCCACAGAGAGCCCATACCCAAAACCTGTGAAGGAAACACAATTTTGATCCATTCACATGATAAACACTTTTGCATTTTTGTGTACCAATAACTTAACTTCTTTCTCTGATAAGTTCTGATATGTTCTACAAATCCACTTGACCTACAGGTTCAGCAGTCCAGTACAAATCCTGAACTGGCTGCTGTGGATTAGCACAAGAGGAATACTAGCTCTCTCTCCTTAGCCTTTCCTCTCCAAAAACGGGCTGAATATGTTGAGCTTTGAGATAGGGAATAAAACAAGAGCAGGGCAATTTTAATGCATTTGTTTGCAGCTCTGCAAAGTGGGAACAGCAAGGCAGAGAACAGCTTTTCATGGACTCCTATGAATATAACTAACAGACATACCATTAAAACTGAAGACATGTTTGATGTCAGGCCATGTGAGCACATGGTGCAAAATGTCATCGAAATCACCACCAGATTGCCCGCTCTTGATTGGCCATGACTTCACGATGATAGTTGATACAAGCTGGCTGAATTGGCCCATGTTGTAGGAAGATATCTTGTCAAGGAGATTGCTCTGAGTCTGCACAAGAGGGGAGGAATGCATCAGTGTTCTGGATTCTACTGTGTCCATCCGCCTCAGGATCAAGCACTGACATCACAAAGTCACACCTCCAGTACCGAGGCGTATCCCAAAAAAGCCGTATGACATGACTGACACCATTACAAGTATTTTTCATAGACCCTTTATAAGTGGATCCTCATTTCCTGATTTCTTGTCAATATTTTTGGGTTTTCTTGGTTTAACAAACTTAAACAATACACAGCAACTCAAGCAATAAGAGACTGAATGTGCGACTCTCCTTCCACCAAAATGCACATCCCTATACTATGCAACAGAAAATTTGACTTTTCCTTTTCATACCCTGAGGGAAAATACAGTACCTGGCAAGCTGCAGTTACAGCCTCTGTGGCACAATTACAGAAACACCAGCCAATGGAAGAGTCAAGTTGTGTAAACTGGTGGTGCTGACAGCAGTAGCCTAAGATTTGGTTAACTGGAGACTCCTATAGGGCAAAAAGAAGATTTCTTATCAATTTAAATTTTCCAAAGCATTTCTTCTGAAAGCATGAAGGAGTGCTGCTATTAAGACAATAAAAGGAACTAAGTGGAAAAATTCAAGTTTCTTAGTGGAGACATGCATCAGCTCATTTATCAGGACCTGGAAGAGAGACGAAGCACAAATAAAAGCTTGAAAAATCTTTCAGTCTAAAATGTGTGATTACTTAATACACATCTCACCAAGCCAAGCTTCCATCAGTAAACACTTGTTTCCTGATTATACCATGAAAATCAACAGCTTAAAGAACTTTGCAACTGATGTAGAAAGGAGGTGAGAAGATATACGAATTCAATTTAGAAGGGACCTACACGTTTGGCTGTACACTTGGGAGCCTGGACAACACAATTTCTCCGCACTGAATGAAAAGGGACAAGCGCCAACTTTGCATCCGTAAGTCCTTGCGTGCTTACTTTACACCCACTGTTTCTTAAAACTATAGGGGTCATAATTGCTCAAAATGTGCTATTTCCTTTAAAGCATCAGGATATCGGTCACTGCTAGAAACAGACCGGCACTGCAGCCAGGGTACCAGGCTACTAGAGTCCTGATACCAAGAATACACTGTGGTACAGTTCAATGTCCAATTTTTGAGCCTCCAGAACATGTTTTATAACAGCAATGGCAATTTTTATGTCCAAAGCCACGGTGCTTTCACGTGCCCGTTCAGGCTCCAGAAGCTGTTCTATAAGCACAGCAGAAAACTGTCTATCCACTCTGAACTTGGCCCACTAGCACGCAGTGACTGCCTGTAGTGTCCCCTACCTCCTGAATTCTTCTTTCCAGATCTGCAAGTAAAGTCTTTTTCCACCGCTCAGTGAACTGTTCATCTGGAAAGCTGATCTTCACAAATTCATGCCAGGCCTGCAGGTGAGAAACAAACAAATCCAAAACACTGAGCACTGAGATTTAACATTCAAATAAGGAAATGAAAAGAACTGTACTGAGGAGAGGCCCCACCACTCCTCAGACAGCCTGCAGTCCTTTCAGATGTTTCCATCCAGAAGAAAAAGAGCACTCCCAGAGCTGCAAAAGGCAGCTTTTAAGCCCAAAGAGTATCAAAATGTCCCAGTTGCTAAAGGAGACAGACATTTGGATGAACCACTTCCACCCTGATGGTGGAAACTGTCCCAGGGAGGGCTGGGAGCAGAGTGAGTCAGACTGTAAGGAGCTGCTCTCTGCTTTGCCTGCTGGAAGGCCTGAAGAACAGCCAGGAGAACATACAGGGTGAGCAAGACAACAGCTCCAGCTAAACGCCAACAAGGGGGAGCTCCTCATCCCAGCAATGCCTCTTGGAGCAGCCAAGAAAAAGGAGAAATAAGGCGAGCAAAGCAGAACCAACTATAGCCCTTTGCTTTTCAGCCCTAATGTTTAAAACAATGCAGCTTCTCAGCTTAATAGTCTGTACTACCTGTCCCCACCTCATTCCTCACCCAGCCACAGCAGATATGGCTCCCAGCAAAGAGCCGTTAGACTAAAGACTCTATGGTTAAGCCACTATAAAACAGCTTTTTATTCATATTATTAGAAGATGACAAACCCGAAGTTCCCAAGAAAAAGAGAACGTCACATGCTCCAGGTATTCTTTCAATAACTTCTTGTCTAAAGCATTTCTGAACCAGGTTCGAGTGTCTCTCAGAGTTTCATCAAATACTTCTACCACTGAAATTTCCTGCACAGCATCTCTTGAAACCTGCTGCATACATGGAAGAAGAAAACAAAAATAAGAACAGTTCAAGCAGGAGGGCAACGTACAACTGATATAAATAAATATTTCTAAAAGAGACAGCCTAAATGCATTCAAAGCACAAACACGTCCAGCAACAGAGACCCACCACTACTTGAATAAAGGGTAGAGGGAGGCTGGGAAAATGCAATGCTTACAAATAGTTTGTGCTTAAGGATGCTTATTGCAGGAAGTAAAGACAATATATGTTTAAGGGGAAAAAAAACCAAGATATAAAACAAAACCCGTGACAGCCAGCGTAGGCATTTGACTTTTTTTCAAGAAGAATCAAAATCATTAAGTGATTTCACAACTTTTTGAAAGTACCACAATCTTGGTTAATTTAGAGTATTAAGTTTTCCTCATTGAGGATGGATATGACCGAAAACCAGCCTGTTGTACCATTTTTGTTATACTTCTAGATATCTTGCTCCTATCAACCCATGAATGGTTCTTTGGTACTCACTGCTGTGGGTTGAAGCTTGGCAACCTTCGAAATCATCATGGCAGAAGTGGCAGGGATCATGAACCACCTCCCACTCTTAATATACTTGCAGACCATCTTGTGTAGCTTGAGGCAATAGTTCAAGCAGGACTGCCAAGAGCGAGCTTCCAAAGCTCTAAAGGACAGGAAAAAAAGGGAATAATTGCTTTTCTGCTCAAAGGGAAAAGAAAAAAAAAAGAAAAAAACCACCGAATTGAATGCAGTGTGGCAACTAACCATCCCTCCCTCAGATGGATTTAAAAAAACATTGCTATCTGACAGAGGGATAGAAATACAGGATTATTTTATTCATAGAGATTTCAATGCACACATTCAAGCTACAAGCACAACCCCACCCAACAGGCATGGTGCACATAAATGGGTCAATGCTCTTACAAAAGTGCACTTCAGTTACCTGCCCTGTTCCTCATCCAAGGTGCACAGCAGTGTCTTTAGAAGAGTCTCTACTACCTAAGAATAGAAAGGTAGAAATATTAAACTGTGGAAGGAATTTTACAGACTGGTTTCTCATTAGTTGAGGGGATGCTGTGAAAGAGGGAATTCAGTATTCTTTCATGCCTTCTCTAACACTTTAATAAATACACTATAAAATAGCAAAAAATTTTTATTGGATGTCAGAGTCAATATATAGATGGCTATTATTTGTACAAACAAAACCTGGACTTCTTACAATCCAGGGATTTAAAATGTATTATTATTAGTTGCAATGTCCAGTTCCTGCTATCCTCATACAAATACAGGTGTTTTCACAACAGGCAGGAAAATCTCTCAAATCAGCAGCACCTTGCCCAAGCCTCCAAGAGCTGGGCAAAAAATAGTTCCAGGCAGCCACCTGAGGATCTCAGGATTAAAATATTTGCCACCAGTGACTAAGAGCAAATCCAGATAATCATACCCTTCTCTTATCAATGCCAACAAGATTTTTTTGCTACAGATATACCCTCTCATCTCCTCTTAGGAGTCTCCGACTTCAGAGCAACTATTTTTGCTTTTAGCTAAATTTTAAGCTCTTTGTGCTCTGACTTGATACCAACCACACTCCCTTCAGCGACAGTCAGTTCTGCTAAAAGGAACACTACAGTCCAGTTCCAGCCTTTATCCCTTAGCTGGGTAAAGCTGCCAGAAGACAAACCTTAGAACTGTTCCACGAAAGGTCGATGTTCTCTAATCTGTAAGAAACACCTTGAAGAGTAACTAACAAACCACTGGAGAAGTCTTCTATAAATATAGCCAGACTCTCCAGGGGCAGCACACAGATCCAGGACTTGACCAGAGTCCTGTCAAGGTCCATCAAGTATCTCTTTTCTTTCATTAGTTGCAGTAGGGTCCCCCTGGACGGAAGAAAAAAAAAATCTTCAAGTTTTCAAGGTATAAAAGGTTAAAAGCTTGTTCAGCCCACGGAGGGCTCTTATTCTCACTCCTCTGCTTTTTTCATTTACAGCTGAAGATCAGCAGAAGACCCCAAGACCCAGTAATTGCAGAAGCAGTGTCAAACTATTGAGCAGAAGCGCTCAAGAAAAATAGACTCCAGGTCTTGCTCAGATTCTGCACAACACCTATCATGAGACGCTTTAACTCACACCAGGCATCACCAACCACACAGGCTGCTCCATGGCTTGCAGAATTAAGGGTTGTTTGGGTCTGAACGGTAATATACTGCACAGCTTTGCCACAGACCATAGTCTGAGCAACCAATATAGTGTCTGTTCATATATCCCAAACACCCACCGTCAACACACTACATTTATCTCTTTTTTTTTACTCTTGTTTTTTAAAAAAAAGAAAGGTGACCAACTGCAATGTCAAGGCACTGGATATAACTAGTAATTCTGGAAAACTCACGTATCTTGCTTCTTCCTTGTTTCAGCAAATGGAAGCCCTTCCAGCCCTGCCCAGACATCTTCTTCCATTGGCAAGTGGTCATACTGCAAAGGAGGAGTAAAGAAATGCAGAAGAGGAATAATCCACACCCACTGGTCTACTTGGTCATCAATGCATCTCTGGCACAAGTTTGTCAGGTGAACGTTCAAGCTGAAAAAAAAAAATACCAAAACAGACACAGTAAAAGAATAGCTTTTTACAAGACTCAAGAATGTTGTTGTGGCTACATCTCAATCTTGCTATGTACCTTCAAAACACTTCTGATAATTATTTTAGGTCAATCTTTGTTTTTGGTAAAAGTTTAAGACTCAAAGCTGTAATCTTACCTGAATCTCTCTGCACAAACCCTACTAATATAGTACTAAGAAAAAGTACCAATACTGTAGCTAGAGCTTCCACGTGAGCCCCTCCAGCTCAGTCAGGGATTGGGTGACATAGGTGCACTTTTGAGGGACAATTCTTGGCCTCCTTGGTTGGGCTGAAATACTACAAAGGCCTCCAAAAGGAAATGTAAGAGCTGCAGCTGTGCAAGTGACAAACTAGAAGTCTGAGTACCAGATAAGCAGTTAGGTAACAGTCTAATAAGAAGGCACTCCGAGAAAAAAAAAATCAACAAGAAATGTGTAATGATACATGTCAGAGGAGACAGGAAGAATCCAAATATGGCATTTAAATTTAAAGGAGTAAACACATGATGATCCTGATCACTGGAGTTTATAAGTAGGAATAGCAAACTGGTAAGAAGCTAGAAACTGCTTTATAGAAAAGGATAACAAATAAGATTTTTATACATAAAGAAAAAATAGCAGTTTTAACTCAATCTACTACTCTGGCAACAGTGACAAGTTGCAATAAGGGAAATCCTGTTTGGACAAAAGTAAAACATTGTTCACGTCAAAAAAGGTATGTGACTATAAGAGGGCTCCAGAGAGGTGGTGCAGGCTTCACCCTGGAGTCTTTCAGAACTCGACTCACCCTTGCCTGGACGTTAGCTCTGCTTCGAGCAGGAGGTTGGAACAGAGATCTCCAGAGATCCCTTCAAATCTGATTTTTTTCTGATTCTCTGACACAAGAGAGTTGATTCCCTTATTGCTTTATCACAGGCTGCTATGCTTGCAGCAAAACCAGCCGAGTTAGTTACCTTGTAAGTGTTCCAGTAACATACATACCTAGTGACTCCTGCAAACACCTTTTTTATATAATTAATTTCATCCAGTATGGCTTGTGGTGACACTTTATCCAAGCACAAGAGGCTACACAGGTCAGCCAGATCGCTTTTAAATGCTGGCAGCCCAAGAATTTCAACTGCTGTAAGAATGGTGAGCCCCAGACCTAGTTTACTTTTAATCACTTTGTTCTCCTGCAAAGCTTTCGCACTTCCTGGTGCAATGAAAGGAAGAGCTATTTTCCTCATGTATTTTAGCAGCAAATCGTTCACCTAGGATAAAGAAGTGAAGAAACAAACCAATCACAGCATTAGTTCCCCAACAAATCTTTCTTCTGAAGACATTTTCTTCTGCCAGTTACAGCAAGGACACTCGCTAGCCCTGTACACCCCATGGCACCGTGGCGGTACCGGGATCTAAGCACACACACGGTACTGACCCCCACCAGAACATCAGGCGTGGTGACCCAGCACCTGTCACGGTTTGGTGCCTGTCTGTGCTACCGGATCCCACCACTCAGCTACTGCTGCACCTCCCCACGCCCAGCAGAGCTGGGGAGCATCGAGGGACTGGGGCAGATGTCAGGAAGGGAACCGGTGAGCTGAGCAGTTGAACACCCAAGACTGCCTTAGGTCACCGTCCCATTCCACAAGCAGACTCCAGCTTCCCAGGGGACTCAGGCTTGGTTGGGAGTGAGAGAAAGGAGGGAGTTTTCTGTCCTTACCCACAGCCCCCAAAAGCTACTCTGCAACCACATCCCGGGGGTCCATAGTACTGTGGTGCTTGGTGATATCAAAGTCACTGTCTGAAACCAGCAGTGACATGAAACACCCGTGGGCTCTGCTGAGCTGGGTGGGTATGCCATCTTGTGGCCTCTCCTGTGTCACCAGGAAGAAGGAGGCTGCAGAGAGCTAGAAACCAGCAGCCCTAAAGCCCCAAAAAAGACAATGTGACATTTCTGCCATATTTCTTAATTACACCCGATAAGAAATTTAGGACTCTAGAAGCCCTGTCTGCATCACTGCTTGGAACTGGACCAGGAGGAGTTAATCTCAAAAAAGGAAGGCAGGCTTGGAGCCCAAGATGAATGTGGAGAAGTTGGTGACAGAGTGACTGGCAGCAACATTAAAGGGCCAGGCTTCAGAAATTAACATCCAGACACAAAACCCACTCAAGTAAGAAGTCACCACATCACAGCCCTGCTGCTGACCAATATTGGATATTCAGAGCAGCACCTAATTGCAAAGGCATGTCTGAATTTTCCCAGGCAAACAGTGGCAGTCACCCCAAAAAGATCCCCGCTGCTTCTGCCACTCCTGAGCTTTTTGACTGAAAAAGCAAAATTAACCCAACGAGGTCAACAACAACATTAAAGTTCTGCGTTTAGTAACTGAACGTCTGTTTTCCAGTATCTGTTAAAAGAAAACTGATTACCTGCTGGGTGCCAAAGTTTAACTCTGTCCATGGCATCTCCTTGCCGTCACATACCCAAGGGTGTGATGTAACATTATAAAATTGTCTCATCTGGAAGATAAAGCTTCTCATGTTTTCAGGACTCCAGGTTCCAAGAATGCTGAAGATATTTTCTAACATAATATTTGCAGCTATTATCTTCCCTTCCACCACTTCTTTGTTATTATTGCCAGAAATCCTATTAAAAATGGTTTTCATTGTAGAAGGCTTTGTGCACACGATATCGTCATACTGATGCCATTCTAGAATAAGCAACACAGATGAGAACACAGGAAAACAATCATTTGAGAAACAAACACACATTTGCACATGCCTCCACTCTTGCAGTTATCCACAGAAATACCCCCACTGACTCATTAAGTTTCCAACTTCAGGCAGTGCTGTCTAATAATAATAGTAACGCTAGTCCATATGAAGCTAGAGATCATCCCACCATGCAGATCCAGTCAGAAAAGCTCACCTCCGTTGTTGAGCAAGGTGCTTTTTATAAATAAGCAGCGATTGACATAATTACTTGAGACTGGATACTTGTAAATATATTCATACTCCTCTTCCCCATGGATAACACAATATTTATACGGAATGTATTTATCCACATTTGCTTTTGCAAGAGTTACGGTGCCTTCAATGAGGTATCCATGTTCTTCTAGATGCCTAGGAAACACAAAACACAGCAAAGAAGCGCAAAGGACACGTCAGCTGATCTGTATACTTCCTTTTCCATGCACCCACCACTCCATTTTTAATAGGAATGGTGATTATTCTTTCATGGTGAAAATTTTAGGATAGTTATCTCCACTATGAAAACCCTTTGCAGCGATACCCACCTATGGACACATAGCTACAGTCTTATGTATTAAATGAAGTTCCACATTGCATCTGGTTCTCCAGAGCCAAAACACCCCTGTGTCTCTGCATGACTCAAGAGGGTACTTACTTAGTGCAGTTCAGCTCACAAATGTTGTGCTTCCAGTCTTCATAAGGAAAAATGCCTTCAGCCCTGATGAACACTTTATGGGTTTCCGGGTTTAGTTTGAAGTCTTTGGACAATATTGCATGGAAATATACTCTAACACCATTATTTCGTTTCCCAGAACTACAAAACAGAATTAGAAGGAAAACTGAATTCTACTTTTTTTTTTTAATTGCATGAATCATTATAAACAACAAATAAGATCTGAGCCACTAGCTTGCCACTTGCTACTGGATGCAAGACCCATAAGCTCTGTCAGCAGTTCACTCAAACTGATGCTACACAGCAGGCCTAGTGTAAAGCCTAGTGCAAATAGGGACAATGGGATCTTAAAAGCAGCAGAAAATGCTCTGGCCGCATGCATCTGGGTCACTGCGTTGGTAAGCCAAAAGAAATACCTCACCCAGCAGCCACCTGAAATGGCTAAGCTTTATCCCTCTTCCAGCTCATACACATTAAGTAAAACAAGTTATACTAAACAAAACAGCTTTTCACACCATTAAAGGGCTACATGTGTGAAGCACATGTTGCTCGTAAGAGTAAGAAATAAGAGGACAATCTCTCTTCTTTTATTCATTAAATGCTCAAAAAGGTTCAAGTACCAAGTGTACCACACTACCCAGTATATGGCCTGTGCTGCAGCTCACGATTAAACATTGGCCCTCTTTTGCGTGAGCAGTAGTTTACCTCTAGTTTTAAGGCAATTCTATTTCCACATATCCAAGGTACATGCAGATCTAATCTTAGTACTTCAATCCCCTGCCTCGGTCTGGAGTCCTCTAGGGCTCCTCACACCAAATCCTGTAAGTGAAGAATGCTGGGGAGCAGCAGGGCTGTTCTCACCTTTCTGTGATCTTATCCACGGGTTTCTGGTTCTTTTGTTGCTTTTTGTCGTTGCGACTGTCTGTTACAGCTGAAGCATGATCCTTTCTAGCAGCCTCAGGTCCTTTGGTCTGACTTGCCTTCCCAGTTACTTCATGCACTTTCTCGTGTGGGGTCTTTTTCTCCTTTGTGTCTTCCTTCTGTGACAGGAAGACAAGCAATGCCCAATTAAAGAGTAGGCCCTGGAAGTACATCAGCAGAAATATCCAACATCTCTTCAGATGCCTGGGAACATCCAGAAGTCACAGCATCCCAGCTAGCTTCATATTTCTGGAAATACTAATCCCTCACTGAGGGAAGCTACTGGTTAAGGAAAACAGCGCATGATTGCAATAGGAATCCAACCCAAATATATTGGCAAGAAGTTGGGTCAATAAGCCACAGTTCTCCAGAGGACAGAGTGTAAAGAAAATGAAAGACAACCAACAGCAATTTACAGCTTTACAGGCTGGTCTGTGAGTGGAGCACAGGTGTTCTACAAAGCATAAAGATCTCCTCGTTAGAAGACATCCAACAGAGCTCACTGGAAGAGTTGGCTGGAGAAGAGACCAGTTCACAGCTCCTGGGGGTAACTGAACACCCACTCAGTGCGAGAGCTACGCTAGAACTAATACACAGGAGAGCAAAACTCAAAACAGAAATGCTTCATAGCGTTGCCTGCTTTCTCCCCATATCCCCAGC
Organism: Phalacrocorax carbo; assembly: GCF_963921805.1. NCBI lineage: Eukaryota > Metazoa > Chordata > Aves > Suliformes > Phalacrocoracidae > Phalacrocorax > Phalacrocorax carbo. The sequence goes on from NC_087528.1 coordinate 9,002,260, forward strand.
CTTGTGGTGTTCAGCTTTACTGACAGCACAAAAGTTATAGAGGGAAACTTTGCCCAACTCAACCAAATACTCACCAGAGTGTTCACTCACACACTTACCTTGGAAGTCACATGGCTCACTTTCTGGGTGGTGTCTTCCTTATCCTTCCCAGCCCGTGAGCTTTTGACCACAGGTGAAGTTTTTGTGTCTTGGCTTCGATGCTCAGCACAAGGAGCTGCAGGTTTACTTTTAGGCGGTCCTTTGCCTGGGGAGAACCCAGAGGAAACGCTCGCTCTCTCCCCTGTTGAGCCCAGTTTCTTACTACTACCTGAGGACTGGGAATCTGATCCGGTTTCTGGAAGCTGGCCAGCGTCAGGGGCACAACTGCTCCCTTCCACATTACTCATGACTGTTTCTCCATGTCCTGTGGTACTTCCACCCCCCGCCTTCTCCTTTGGGGCTGCAGAGCTTGGAGACTCCACTTCCAGACTTCCAGCTTCCTTTCCCAAGAGACCCAACGCGCTGTTGCCTTCACGTGTGCCTCTGCTGTCACCAGTGACTAAATCAGCACCTGGTTTGGCTACTTCACTGCCTGGGGTTTGGATTTCTTGTGGAATAACACAGGTATCAGGCAATTCTGTGGTTTGAGCTGGTGCTGTGCTTAGAGGAGGCAGAGTCTCCTTCTCCCCAGAGCTGGAAAGAGCCTTCTTTGATTTATTCTTCTTTTTCTATTAATAAAAAAAAAAGGAACAACCCAATGTCTATTTATTCATTGTTGAAGAGGAATCATTTGCCACTTCCTCCATTGCAGCTAGTACCACCATGTTCCTGCTACACTGGGTTAATGGAGAATGATCAGGAAGAGAAGGTACTAGACCATCTACCATCTTCTATAGCAGGTGAAATGCAAGTAAGTCTTGAGAATTCTGTATTTTTAATATTCAAGACTTTCTCAGCAGGAACACAGAGCAGAGTTGAGCATGATGCTCGCTAACAAGATCAAACCAATTACTAAGCTGAATTCTGTACTGTTTCCCTCAATGCAACAAAGATACTGTCAGAGGGAGCTGTACCGCTCAGCACATCAGCTGTCCGCATGCACAACACTTAATGCAAGCAAATACATCTACAGTTTGCCTAGGAACACTTGCAGCAGCATGCAGATGCAGGCCAAAGGGATTAGTGGTGATGCAGCCCAGCTTCATTGCTTTACAAAAGAGAGAGCAAGTTACCAGCTATTCCTGCTTCTCAGCACTGAAGAGCCTTACCCTCCTCTGTGACTTCTGAGAAGAATCACTGGCCACGCACTGAGCTGTGGTCGCTGAGCTATCTCTTGGAGCTGTTAGACTATCCAGCAGCCATGCTCCCTTTTCCTCCTGTGCTTCAGTGGAGGAAGGAGGCCCACCCGCAGTGCATTCAGGTGCGGTCTCTGAGGTGCTGATCAGAGCTCTTGCATTCTCCATCACCGATCCTCCCTCCTCTTCCTTTGTTTCAGTGGTAGAAGGCAGTCTATCAGCACCTTCTCCCTTCACATCTCCTCCAGGCTTTGCTCCTGCGGCAGGGACTGGAGCGAACTTCACCTCCCTTCTTTCTGCAGTGGAGGCAAAGTTCATTGTTAAACTAGAGTCAGGAGAAAAAGCAGTTCTCAGCTGGTGGTGTGAAAGCAGGGTCTACTGCTGACTAAATGTATTGACTGAACACCCAGGAGCCGCTTTGTTGTTCCCTGTTCAACAGCTACCCCTAGCAATAACACCATCCTCCATCCCTAGCACAGCCTCCTTCCCTCTCCAAGGCCCCTGCAGTCAGCAGCAAAATAATTAAGATAAGAAACCACGGTACTGAGGTACCGATCTTCCTCTACACTACCTCCAGCTAACATGCTACTGGCTGAAGCAGCAGGTGCTGGGAACCACAACTGCCTGTTCAAAGTGCTCAAGGACCCTCAAGTACACAGTGACAGAACACTGGCACCTCCCAGCTTTCTCAACCTTCTGGACTGGCTGCGTGAGCTACTACACAGCTGAGTGTTGTGTCCAGGAAGGCACAGGGAACTCCCTTTTTATCTTCAACAGTTTTATCCAGTCCCTAAAACCTGTGAAAATGCAGCTCGTGTCTGAATCAGGCATCAGAGTAAACCTCTACCTTCTACAGACCTGTTTTACAGGTTTTTCAGCACTGTCTCTACCCAATTTTGAGAGCAGCATTTTTTAACCTCTTTGAGCAGAGATCAACCAACACCAAAGCACATTAGTTTCCTCTGAGTATTTCTGGGAGCAGGAGCACCAAAAAAAAAAATTCAAGGTGAAGGCAGCTCACAGCCCCTTCGAGTATTACATCCCAAAGGCTGCACAATGCTTAACGACAGCAGGTTGTTTTGTACCTGAAGCAGGTACCCTTTGCAACAGTGTTTCAGATCCATTTACTATCATGCCATTATCTGAAGAATTTAAACTCTTTCCTAAGCTTTTCCTGCTCCGCAGTGATTCCTCTCTTGACACGGCTTGACCTGCACTCATTTACTTGTTAGAACTCCCTGATCCCCCAGCCAGAGAGCATATTTACCTGGTAAAGCACTACCACTCCTTCTACCGCCTTTAATCATTGCCAGAGCAGGGACAAAGCTTTTGGACCACCAGAACAGATGCTTTGGATGTTTTTCCTACAGCAGATCCTGGGTTTGTTACCATGCCATCCCGGATTGCAGAGGAATTTGTTAAGAACTGATCCTGTCAGGATTACAGCGGGCTGCTGATCCTGATTCAGTGTATTCTTTTAAGATCCTACTTCAACACACCAAAAGCAGTTCTGGTGGCCGGATCATTGTCTCTTTAAGCAAGTGAAGGATTAGGAAATATTTCCCCTCATTAACTCCATTAGTTGTGTACTTTATTCTGTTACTATTCCTAGAGGTAGAACTAGCATGTTGTCAAACAGAAGTTCAGGCAGTGAATTCTAAACCTAACAATAAGCTGAAGATAGGAAATTCTGGATCAAGAGGGACTAGTCCAGTGTTGTGGTTTGGCCTGGCAGGCAGCAAAACAACGCACAGCTGCTCGATCACTCCCCCCCAGCAGGGCGGGGGAGAGGATGGGAAAAAAAAAGGTAAAACTCATGGGTTGAGATAGAGACAATTTAATAGGACAGAAAAGAAAGGGAGAATAATAATAATGATAAAAGAGGATACAAAACAAGTGATGTACCATGCAATCACTCGCCTCCTGTTGACTGATGCCAGTTCCCAAGCAGCAGACCCCCAGCCAGTTTTGACCCTAGTTTATATACTGAGCATGACATCACATGGTATGGGATAGCCCTTGGGTCAGTCAGCATCAGCTGTCCTGCCTGTGACCCCTCCCAGCTCCTTGTGCACCCCCAGCCCCCTCGCTGGTGGGGTGGGTGAGAGGCAGAAAAGGCCTTGATGCTGTGTAAGCCCTGCTCAGGAATAATAAAAACATCCATGTGTTATCAGTATTATTCTCATCCTAAATCCAAAACAGGGTACTACACCAGCTACTGGGAAGAAAATGAACTCTACCCCAGCAGAAACCAGGACAATCGGTCTTTATAATACAGCATTCCATAAAAATGGCTACACAGAAGCTCGTTCAACACTGGAGATCTGAGCATGGACAGCATGTGAAGGAGGTGTCAGTGACCAACTCGCTTCTCTCTCCGTCCCCCACCAGTCACTACACAGTGAGGAAAACTCCGTCTCCAGCAAATAACGCAAGGGAAGGTTGAGACGATGGCACCATGTAGTGACCTGGCCAGAGCTGAGCAGCCCAGAGCTACACAAGCACCGGGGCCAACACGAGAACCAGCAGACACCCGCAGCCTCCTGGTCACCGTGCGGCCCCAGGGCCTCCCAGCGCCGTGCTCCAGCCAGTCCCCCGCACCGCATCCCCCAGCTCACCCCACGGTGCATCCTCCTACCTGTGTCCTCGTCCCCAGTGCCGGCGATGGGAGCCAGCTGGGCCCCACATTTGCTGCAAGAACCGGGAGAATCATCCCCAGAAACAAAGTGACACACGCGGCACTTCATGCTTCCCCGCCACAAACTCCACGATAAGCTTTTTCAGAGCCGCAGAGGAAAAGGATGGGGCGGAAAGAGAAATACAAATATTAATGTCAAAATAATGAACTTTCATTATACAAGCCTCTTCCTGACTCTCGTTTTATTTCCAGGAAACACACTCCGATACTCAAGGCTTATCAGCCAGCTGCGCACGAGCGAGCAGCCGCCCTCCCTCAGCTGCGCCAGCTCACAGGCTGGGGGGGAAACCACAAACGCTTTAAATAAATAAAAATAGTTACTCCACTTTGCGCAGAGACCTTTTATAATTAAACGTATCTGGGAAGGCACCGGAGCCGGCAGGGGACGGCGAGGGCAGGGTGGCCGAGCAGGCCCGGGCATAGGCCGACCCACAACTCCCTGCCAGGGCGGGCTCGGGCAGGCCCCGCTCCCTGTCCCCGGCAGCCCGGAGGTGCTGCTCCCGCTACACGGGCCAGGGAGCTCCGTTCCCCCGGGCTACACCGGGAGAGGGCTGGAGCCGGGCCGAGCCTAACCGGACCGGGCGGGGCCTAGCCCGCATCCCCTGCCCGCACCCGCACCCGCACCGCCCGGGGCGAAGGCGGGGCCGGCCCGAAGGCGGAGCCTATATGCAAATGAAGTGCCGCTGCCCCCCGCCCCCCCCCGCATAGGCGCCAAGTCCCGCCTCTCCTAGGTAGATATGCAAACGCCCCGGGGCGAATGGACCAATGGCGTTGCGAAGGGCCTTGGCGGAACGCAAAGGAGGCCCGTTAGGTGAGGGCTAGCAGGCAGGGGGCGGGGCTTTGTGCGGTTCCCAGCCTGCGCGGGGGGGCCGGGGGGTGCACCGGGGGCCAGGGAGGCATCGGGGGGGCCAGGGGGTCACCGGGGGTCACCGGTACGGCCGGGGTGCACCGCGGGGAGGCACCGGGACCACCAAGGGGTAGGAGTCTCCCGGGTGCACCAGGACGTCAGAAGAGGGGAGCGCCCAGGGGCGGCCGGTTGCACCGGGGGATGAAATCGGGGCGCACCGAGGGGGTTCAGGTCACACCGGGGGAGATCGGGGCGCGCGGAGAGGCTGCACCGGGAGCCCGCAGCGCGCTGCCCCGCCCGGGCCCGGCAGGGAAGCCCTCCCGCACTGGAGCCCCCCCCCCCACCGTATCCCCCCCGCCAGCCCACACCCGGTGTCCCGGCCCAGCCCGCAGCGCTGCCCCGCCGCCCGGTCCTCCCCACCACCCGCCGGTCCCGGTAAAGCAACTCACCGACGGGCCGGAGACCGGCACCCGCCGCGACCGCTCCGCCGCCTCCAGCCCGGCAAAGTTTCGCTTTCCCGCCGAGCCACCAAGTTTCGTTTCTGGGGCGTCACCGATGCCGGCCCCGGCCCCGGTCCGGCCAATCCCCCCGCGGCGGGGCCAGCAGCGGCTCCGGCCGCCTTCCCCCGGGCGGCTCCCACCGGAGTCCCGCCCTGCGGCTGCCGGTGGCGGGTGGCGGTCCCGGCTCTGCCCCAGCCCCACCCCCCCCCGCCCCGCCGGAGGCCCGGGGGGTTGCAGCGCTGCCCGGGAGCGGGCCGGGCCACCGGGCATCCCCCCGGGCACTGCAGGAGCACAGCAGGGTGCTCCGCTCTTCCCAGAACACCCAAACATCACCTGATACCTCCGCACCGAGAGCCTTCCACCGGCCCAGCCCGTTGTGGAGGGTTTGGGAGAGGATTTTCACGGTCCTTTCCAGCGCCAGCCCAGAGCTGGATGCCCGGCTCCATCTCCCCCGGGGCCGGCGGGGCAGTGCTGGCGGGGACAGGCCTGGAGCTCAGCCCTCTTCTTTCTGACCCCAGATTTAGCAGCTCCCAGATCTCCAGCAAGCCCCTCTTTTTTCTATGTTTGGCTGACGGGGTGAAGACACACCAACCACCCACCACTGCTCCCTCAGGCCACGATCAATCGCTTCTTGATCCCGTCTGGCCTCTGAGCTGTTGCAATAACTCAGACAGTGAATGGTCCTGAACAGGCTCCTCAGGCCACTGTAGCGGGGCTGTGTCAGCACTGGGTGGCCGTGGGGTCTTGCACACTTCTGTTAAACGCATGTGCTGCCCAGACAGCACAGGGATGCAGGACAGGGCCTGCCAGCAGTGGTAGGGAGGGCAG